>NC_044035.1:76988244-81988244 GCF_901765095.1 Microcaecilia unicolor
CTTTAAAAACTTTTGCAATTGCATTGGATATCTCCTGTTTGATTACTGTCCTCACTTTTCCACCTTACTGTCATTTGCATGGGGATTGTATCCGTCTTCTTCATATTTACTGTAGTACTTTGAACAACGCTGCTTTTCAGTGAATTTTCATGTAATTTAAGTATCTAGTTATTCTGGTTAGTTCAGTAGTTGTGCTTATTTCACTTTTTTTTTTTAATGTAATACTTATTTCTACCATCGATTATTTTCTTGTCACAGGGAAAGACCAAGTCATTCTGGTCCCATTAAAAGACGACATCCTTCTGACGATTTTAATCGAGGAGATAAAAGATTTACACCATATGCTTCAAGTATCCATCCTTCACATCCATCCATGAGTGAGAAACAACATTTTAGAGACTGTGAGAAAATGTCATCTTCATCTGGTGTGCTTATGGAGTCGGATAAATGTAATCATGTACCTGTTTTTTCTTATGATTATAATTTTGGCTTGCCTAATCATCCTCCTCATAAAGAAGATAAAGATTATAATAGATCTGCCATCAAATCAAATCAGAAAACTAACAGTAGGAAAATCTGATTTAACTATGCATTTATATGTCCCATTTTGTATCAGATTTTGTTAGAATTAGAAAAACATTCAGCTTCTAGTATTTCAAGGAAACTCCTGCTTAATGTTATGATAACTTTATTTTCATCTGTTTGTTTTTGCTAAAGTATGCCTTAGGACATAGAATAGGGTGTGTGTGTATGTAGATAGATATATATATATATATATATGTCATTTTAATTTTGTTATGTAGTTACTAAGAATATATAGTTCATTGTACTAAACTATATGATAAACATTGTCGAAGCTTATCTGCTTTCAAGGAACTGGTGATGTATCAGTTATTAGGTTTAATTGAAGACTCTTGTCTGAAAAGGTAAACCAAAATCCCCATAGTTTTTAGCCTAGTGGGCATGCCAGTCCACAAGATTTCAAGTATAGTGACAGTTTCCTTTGAATATTTCTGTTGGCTTAATGAAATTCTATCAGATTTGCTTGTATAGTGGTACAGGGTCCAAAAAAAATTACAAGTAATCTTATTTTGACCAAACTTCTGTCCAGTTCAAACATATAAGTAGGGAATACGTGTTTTGAGCTGTTGCCATATCATGTAAGGTTTTGGCTCAGTTTTTACGTAAAACAAAAATTAGTCTGTTCCTTGTGGCATTATTTTATATTAAAAACAAATTGGTATTGTCTGATTGCTTTCCCAGCTTGCAAGTCAGGAAGACCAAACTGTATATCTTGAAAATGGCAGAAAAAAATTGAATAACCTGAAAAGCACACTTCACTTAAATAAAATTTGTTTTTGAAACATCAAAGTAACATAGTGAATATTAATATTGACTACTGAGTAAAGGAAGGGTTTTTTTTTTTAGCCTATGACTGTATTGATTGAGCACTGAAACATTAAGGGGTGAATTCTATAAATCATTCCTACAAAATTGGCTCAAAAAAATGCTTAAGTGATATTCTGTAAGACATGCCTAAAGTTAGGCACAGTTTATAGAATAGTGCTTAAGGGCAGGGGTCACATATAAATTTAGGCACGTCCATTTGCATCAACGAAAACGCGGTGCAGATGCCCTGCCTAAATTTGCATGCAGAACACCCTTATTCTATAATTGCACACATAACTGGAATCTACACTCTGCCCTGAAACACACATGACCCTCCCATTTCTGTGTCCTCTTTTTTGGGATGCATGTAAAATTTAGGTGTGGATCACGTGCCTAAATTTATGCACTTATATGTTAATTGATTTCAATTAGCACCAATTATTGGCACTAATTGGCACATTCAATTGAATTGCATGCACAAATTGGGTGTGCACGCAAATGTACACACACACAATTTTTTTACAACTTTTATAGAATTAGGGGTAAGTGTAGAGCTGATCTCTGAGGTATTTTTCCTTCCTCTTTTTGTTTGCCACCTGTTCCTAAGTGAATTGTGCTTCTCTGCATATTAGTCTTCATTTATGTCCTATTGAGGTGGTTAGAGAATGAAACCATTCTTATGCTGTCCTTCCTGGTTGATATGAAAATAAATGAAACGCCTTTTTTTTAGAACAGGCTTATAACTGTAAAAGTTTAGAACTTAGTCTTTGGCTAAAATGATGGAGCACATTAGCTGTAGAATCTCCTAGCACCAGGGGAGTATGAGAGAAGCAGATATCTTTCCACTGAAGGAAAAGTAATTTTATTCCAAGCATATCTTAATCCTCCAGAAAAATAGCAGCCTTTATTCCACCTTGGACCTCTGATCTCTGATCAAGTTTCTGGAAGAAAAAAAAAAACGTGATGGTGACATTAAGCATGAGGTTGCTAGTTACTCCACATTTATTATCTGAACTGCAGATGCATTACTTCTAGGATGGGGAGCATACAGCCATGGTCTTCAAACACAGGGTTCTTGGTTCTTCTAGAATTATGCAATGATCTGATATGTTCTTACAAGTTTCCAGCACCTCTTCACCAACACAGGGTTATCTTAATTTTAACCAATAGTAACGTGTTCTTCCTCAAGAAACAAGGGGGATATTAAGTAGCTAAAGGCACATTGGTTTTGCTTCATAGTTCACAGTGCACCTAGTGCATGTAACCTATATCCTCGGGCAAACCCAGTTATACCTTTTTATGACTAATTAGACTTGCTTGAAAAAATTCTTTTTTAACATTTTAGAGCCAAAATTTCCATCCCCATAAGCATGTTAACAGAATAGATATTTTGTTAAACTGACATCCAAAATGTTCATTTCTAATTTCCTGTTAAGTAGAGATTTGAGCACATCACAAAGAGGTATAGGAGATGGGTGAAGAATAGAGCAGAGATCAGTTCTTGGGAACAGCATGAGTAAACTGTCGATTGGTGGATTCCAGGCAGAGGCTCCACCTGAAGTCTTCCAATTGACAGTTTTAAGGTTGCCCTTAAAATCTTTGCTTTTATCCCCTCTGTTCTTTGCCTTTCTCCTATGCCTCTATTTTTCTTGCTTCTCCCCTTTCCTCTTCATCTACTCATCTTTCCTCTTGCTCACCAGCCTCTCCAGATATTTTGTTGTAAACTGCATAGAATCCATATTTTGGCCCTTGCACTATATTAAGATGTTGTACATAAATAATTTAATAAATAAGTTGATTCAGTAGGGCCTCAAGAGAAGGAAAGGACATTATTGTTACGATCCCACTGCTGAAATTAGAACAGTACTGAAAGGGATCTCTTTCTTAATGCTTATGATGAGAGTGAAGAAAAAAAAGACAAATTTTCATGCCTTTCCTTGTTACTCTTTCCTGTTGAAAGAGCAACATACAGTAGAGTCACTGCAAAGTACCTCTCACGTTACTGTAGTATTTTAAATTGGTTAAATTACTTTAGTTTTTCATTAGATAATTATTTTAAGAAACGAGACAGATATATAAAACCAATGGGAAAGATCATCAAAATGACAAGATGAAGAGACATGGTGTTGGTTATTTTGAGGGTGTATTGTTGGGAAATGTTATTTTAGAAAAACATTAGAGTGTGTAGTTACTGTTTGCTTTGGGATAAATGTGATATGGTGAAATAATGTATTTGGTTGAATGTGGCAATCAAAATTTTTGTGTGAGGATGTTGATATCTAATAGCGACAGGTGGATACAAAGAGAGGTGTTAGAATTTTGCTGTATTTGCCAGTGTGATGCGAATAGAGTGAATATATTTGTTGAGGTATGTACTTTCAAGCTCATTTTCAAAGCACTTAGCCTCCCAAAGTTCCATAGAAACCTATGGAACTTAGCCTCCCAAAGTGCTTTGAAAATATGCCTCTTTGTATATTACCTTGGGAAATGGATGCAGGTAGTTGTCTATGAAAATATGGACTAAATGTATTGGACTGAAGTTGGAACTGTTTTATGATGAACTTGGTTAGTGGTGTGATATTCTGTGCGAGTTCTGTTTTTTTGCTGACCTAGAAAGTTAAGATGTCTAGTCACAGGATAATAGAATTCAAAGGCAACAAGTAAAAGTCCATACTGTGTACTCCCTTCTGTCTTTGGGAGGTGGGTGGAATCTCTGCAAATAGACCAACAAATATGAAGTAGCAAGGGTTTGGTGGATTTTGAGATATGATGTGGGTTGTGTGTGGTATATTAAAAGTTGCTGTCAGTAGTGAGACAGACTTGTGTGTTTAGCTCTGCGATTAACAGTTGTTTCCTGGCTGACATGGTAAGTGGTGAAGGTGCTATATATGGTTGAGGAGGTGATGGTTTGCAGCCAGTGTAATCATAAGGAACTGCAAATGTTGTAAGACAGAGGACACAGTGTGTCACCACTACAGAGTTGCAGCAGGGAGGGAACGATACTCGTATTTTATGTGAATTTTATTGTGTATTGTAAACCACTGGAAACCTTTTGCAGAGGTAAATAATAAATCTCAACAAATTAAGATAGTTTCATGCAGTGTCAACAAGGCAGAAGCAAGGTACTTATCTTGGCGCGTCACACTTCTAGCCATGGAAGAAACGAAGCATGCTGCACCTGCAGTCAGTGTCACACTATAACAACAGGGACAAAGAGATATTTCTGCTGTACCTTTTGCTCAACAGTGAGAGCCTCACCCTTCTGCAAAACATAACAGGGCATATGGTCAGCTGTGAGTCCCATAACTGCATACAATGCTTGGAAAGTCAATAGTCATTTATATATATAGTAAATACTACAAAACAAAGCACTTGATTGATTAATTGATGCAATGGTTTATCATATTTATTTTAGGGGAAAAAAAAGAACAAATGTAGCCATAGAAAGGGAAAGTGTATCATCTTAATGATAAAAATAATGATGCCTTTTGGCATGATTTGAATTTCCTGTGGAGATACTTGCTTTCTTTATTTTTCATGATCAAATATTTATCATATTTCTTACACTGTCATTTAAACCTTCCTTTTTCCCCTTCTCTTTCCCTTTTTTATGTGTAAAAGTAGAGAGCCACAGTGATAATTAGGAGAGATGTGCTTTTAAAACAACAGCTTTGGAACTAGCTTAGTGGCAGTGATGTACACTGCAACGCTAAAGGTCAGGGCTGGGGATGAAGGCAGCATTCACAAACCCCGGGGGAGGGAGTCCCCTGAAACTGTGACACCTAGTGGCGTAATTGCAGGATTCAAGAAGGCGCCCTAGCTTAGAAATGTTACCTCAGTTATTGGACTGAGTTGGGAGGGGATATAAATTAACTTCCCAAACTTTATTCTGCCACAACCCCATTTTAGCAGGGTAAACAAGAACATAGTCCTTAGCCTATTAATGAAATGCTAGGTTTGTAACATCCCTGCATGACTGCTTTTTTTTTTTTTTTTTTTACCATAATTGTGACCCTATGGGGGTTGCAACCCACAGTTTTGATAATTCCCCAAATAATTGTGAATGAAGGTTCATGGTGCTAGATTCAACCCCTGATTCCAATTAAGCAGAAGTGCAAAGGAGCAGGAGGAACACACACAGGTTTCTCTATGTGGATTAATAGATTAAATACAGCAACTCCATGAAATTTTCTATGGTATTAATCCTCTCCTAATTTTATGATTCCTATGGATTGTTGTTTCCTGAAAATAAGGTAGTATGCAGTCACAGTTTCTCTTGTTTTTCATTCAAACACAAATTTTAACCAAATGTGATAAATTTAAAATTGATATTGTTTGCTACTGTAAATTTGATGTTCTGAATATGTTGATATTGTCTAGCTCCAATAAAGGTTATGTGGTTGAACACATTTGTCTTATGTCAGTTATCAAAATTGCCAGCTTTCGTACGCTACAGATTTTACAAGAGATCATCAATAAGCAGCTTAACAGTGTTCATTTTATATTTTGAAAAATGCTTGCATCTAATGAGATTTCCTTAGCTAAATTTTGTTTTGGCAAATATCATTTGAGAAGTTTTATGAAATGTATTCAAACTTGATTGACCCAGATTTTAAACGCAAAAATTTACTTCCAGAATTTTTCAGTATCTTGAATAAAAGTATTAATGTCCTGCTTCAAAATCAAAACAAACAAACTTGTGTGAACCCACTTTTTTAAAATCATCCCCACTCAATATAGTGTTGCATGATTAAAGAAAATATGAAGTAAAAGTGTCTTCCACAGCAGACTGGCTAATCTGCTGAAGAGGGCTTTAAACTAGAATCGTCATGGATAGGTGATTAAAACCCCCTGTAAGTAAAAGTCCTCAGGTAAGTAAAATATCAAATGCTGTTTTTCCATTTCTATGTAAGTAACATCTGTCCTTAGTATGAGAAATAAGGTTCTGGATCTGGAGACTGTAATTGAAGAGACTGACTTGGATTTAGTGATAATCCCATAGATATTCGTGGAAATCCATGATTGGGATATAATTGTACTGGGCTATAATCTATTCAGGAAGGATAGGGTAGGAAGAAGAAGAGGAGGAGTGGTGATATAATATAAACTGCAACAGATGTGCAGGGTTCACAGTAGAGAGCTGCACGGCTTGCGTCCCCGCGGGAATCCTGCGGAACCCGCGGGATTCCCGCAGGGACGGAGGCAGTTCCTGCGGGGTTCCCGCGGGGATGGAAGCTGTTCTGCGGGGTTCCCGCGGGGACGGAGTCAGTTCCTGCGGGGATGGAACCAGTTCTGTGGGCTTCCGGTGGAATTGTAAGCTCCACCTGCACCAGCCTCTCATCTACCGAATACCAATTTCTTTGAGTGCTGTCTCCTCCTCCTCCTCCTCTTTGCTTTAACAGCATAAATGTGGAAAGTCTTCCATTAAGGAGGTGGTAGAGTAACAAATGATGACGGAATTCAAAAAGGCATGGGATGAACACAGAGGATCTCTAATTAGAAAATGGAAGTTATATAAAACCTAACCTTAAATGGCTGCATGTGTGTGGATGTGTCAAGTGACGCTTAGATGGGGACTCTGGCTGTGATGAACTAGAGCTGATACCTGGCAGACTTGTATGGTCTGTGTCTCATACATGGCAATCTGGTGTAGGATGGGCTGGAAAGGGCTTAGACAGCAACTTCAGTGGCTGGAACATGAGGACAGTGCTGGACAGACTTTTATGGTCTGTGTCCCACAAATGAGAACATGAATAGGCTGGAGTGGGCTTCGATGGCAACTCCAGCAGTTGGAACATAAGGATGGGGCCAGATAGACTTCTGTGGTCTTTGTTCCAGAAACACGAAAGAAAGACCATAATCAAGTATATAATATCACACTCGTTGATTTAATGATGAATTGATCATGAGTGTGACTATTGGGCAGAGTGGATGGACAGTTCAGGTCTATTTGCTGTCACTTACTATGTTACTATTAATCCTCTTTGCTCCCAGGCTGGTGCACAGACCTCAGCTCTGACACAGGCACGAGAATCAGATGTCACCTGACCTACTGGCGCGTGCATGTGGCGACCTCTCAGCACACACTGCCAGTGAATCAGAGACAAATCTTACATGTGCGCACCAGAGTGTTCCAAGTTCCAACTTCCGTTCCTTCCTTGCCTACAGTGCTGTGGCTCAAATCCAGAGAGAGACTGAGGGAGCTGACTGGAACTTTCTTTTATGTACTATTAAATTCTTACGGGGATGGGTGGGGATGGTTTAAATTCTTGCGGGGACGGGTGGGGACGGGTTGGGATGGTTTAAATTTTTGCGGGGATGGGTGGGGATGGGTAAGATTCCAGTGGGGACGGGCGGGGATGGGTAAGATTTCTGTCCCCGTGCAACTCTCTAGTTCACAGGTTAAGGGGGACACTGGGTTAATGTGTTTACACTGCTGTGATATACAGAGCTCCTTCATGGGCAGAAAGTAGTCATAGATTTAATTGAAGATATTCACATTATTGCTATGAAATGGGAAGTGCTACTGGTAGATGATGTCATTATGCCAGACACTGATTGGGGCATCTTACTGCAGTGTCATATAAAAGCCCCAAAGATTCTGGATTATCTGGGGGTAAGCAGGATAGCCATAGCCTTACATCTGGGTGACATTATCTGACAGAGCCCACATGGGAAATCTCCCCAGCTTATTTACAGCACGCTTCTGGAAACATTGCACCATACATGTCTCTTGTGGGTGGGGAGTGATCTGAAGGAAGACCCATGGATCTCTTTTCCAAGAAGAATTCTGGATCTTCCTCAATATCCAGAAGTGCTGAGACTTAAACTCATAAAAGTATTCCACTAGAGAAGTTTGAGTCCTGCCTACTTAGACCAGATATCTTTCCATGTGGGGCCATAAACTGCTGAACAGTGTGTGTCAATCAATGACTTCCATCCCCATCAGCCCACCTTCAAACTTCATGGTGGGGGGGGGGGGAGTATCCTTGTGAGCATGTCCAAATGCATTCTCTTTTGTCTATTGATAAATGCTTTGTCCTTCAAACATGCGGCTCTTTCCCCCATTCACTTTCCCATTTCTGCCCTGAGCCCGTGTAGAGATGCACAGTAGCAGAAAGAAAAAGACAGACAATGAGGACCGCCGTTGGCTCTTGGGCCTTGCATTGAAGAACACTGCCCTAGAGTAAATAGTTGCACTTTCCTGTTCTCTGCTCAGCTTACATCAAAAATAGTTGTGATTGCATTACAAGAGATTGGGTTTTATATTTTGTAAGTCCTGACTGGTGTAGCACAGGGATTCCTTTAGTATCCCTAGTTAGGTCTTTCAATATTTGTTTCTTTTATTTTTCTTGGGTCAGATCACATTTAGATCTTGGGCACCTGGCCAAGTTATTTTCACAAGCAAGTCATTTGATTTTGCTGTGGCTATTTTTCCAGTTATGTCCTAGAAAAAGTTCCTAGTAGCTTTAAGAAATGTTCCAGGTGTAACAGGACTATATTCATTACTGACACTCTTAACTCTTTTTGTAAACTCTGTTCACAGATGTGAAGGAGAGGAATTAAACATCAAGAGAAATAGCACAATAGGATGTTTGGCACTGGTCCATTGATACCATGGAGCATGGTGCTTCTGATGCTGATAACAGGAGCTGCATCAACCACTGGGGAAGCATCTACATTGTGTCAGTAGTACACATCAGGGTCAGTCCTCATTGATTCCCTCATAGGAAAAGGAAGGATTTGTGGAGGAGTGGCCTAGTGGTTAGAGCACCAGTCTTGCAATCCAGAGGTGGCTGGTTCAAATCACACTTTTGCTCCTTGTGATCTTGGGCAAGTCACTTAACCCTCTATTGCCTCAGGTACAAACTTAGATTGTGAGCCCTCCTGGGACAGAGAAATATTCAGTGTACCTGAATGTAACTCACCTTGAGCTACTACTGAAAACGGTGTGAGCAAAATCTAAATAAATAAAGGGGTAAAGATGGCTGGACATTGGGTGGAGGCCAAGGGGCTCATTTTTCAAAGCACTTAGACTTACAAAGTTCCATAGGCTGCTATGGAACTTTGTAAGTCTAAGTGCTTTGAAAATACGCCTCCCAGTCATACTGGCATCTGTCTCCTTGAAGCATGGTGCCGAGAGCATCAAGGTACCAAGGTTGCTGGTACCCTTGAAGCACCTCAGCATGACCATTTTTTCTCCTTGAGCCAGAGGGGGTCCAACAGCCTCCAAGGAGCCAAGATGCAGCTTCCGATGGCTCCCCTAGAGGTCTCAGCATAGCATAGCCAATCCAGCAATATTAGTCCAGTCTTTCTTGATGGCAGCCCTTGAGAGGCAGCTCACAAGAAAGTTTGAAGATGCACAGAGGACTTCTTTGCCTGGTATAAAGCGATGGCTTCAAGTGCATCAGTGCTGAGGCTCAAAGCAGTGCAACTGATACTCAAAACCCATTCACTGCCTGCAGGAGATACATCAACATCAAGGCTTTCAAAGGCATAGGACTCAGTGCACATTGCTCTGGTGTCAGTCTCCAGCCTATCAGGGGAGGAAGCTTCTCCAGTTCATTGACACCCCCAGCCCAGGCCTGACCATGAGGTCAGTCCGTGAAGCAGGGGCGTAGCTACGGGTGGGCCTAGGCCCGTCCAGTCTTGGTTCAGGCCCACCCAGAAGCACTACACCCAAACCAATTCCCTCCACCCTCGCATGTCCGGCGCCTCTCTCTCCCCTCCCACAGTTCCGGCATCGCTACCTACGTGTCTTCCTTACCCTCCTGCCATCCTTGCCGCGGAACTTGCTCTCTATGATCGCCGCCCAGCAGGAACTTCAAACAGCGCGTCAGCGCCTTCCTCTCTGACGCATCTCACGCAACTTCCTGTTTACGCAGGCTGGGTGGGACGCGGCAGAGAGGAAGGCTCTGACAGCGCTGACGCGCTGTTTGAAGTTCCTGCTGGGCGGCGATCATAGAGAAGTTCCTTGGCAAGGATGGCGGGTGGGTAAGGAAGACACGGAGGTAGCGCCCTGGCGGTGCCGGAACTGTGGGAGGGGAGAGAGAGGCGCTGTACATGGGGGTTGGAGGGAAGGGGCCCTGGACATGTATGCTTGTGGGTGGGAGGTTGGAGAGAAGGGAGAGATGTGCTGGGCATGTAAGGAGATGCTGGAGGGAAGGGATAGAGTTGCTGGATATGTAGGGGGAGAGAAGGGATAGAGGTGCTGGATATGTGGGTGGGAGGGAAGGGAGAGAGGTGCTGGATATGTGGGTGGGAGGGAAGGGAGAGAGGTGCTGGATATGTGGGTGGGAGAGGAGAGAGATGTGCTGGGTGAGGGTGTGGGAGGGAAGGGAGAGAGCTGCTGGATTTGTGGGGGAGGGCAGGCGGGAAGGGGGAGAGGTGCTGGGCATGCAAGGGAGGCTGCAGCAAAGGGAGAGAGGTGCTGGATATGCAGGGGAGGACTGGAGGGAAGAGGGAGAGATGTGGACCTGCAAGGGGGGCGAGAACGAAGGGAGAGAAGTACTGGACCTATGAGAGGGGGAAGGGTTAGTGTTAGAGGAAAGGGAGAAGGATGTTGGATCAAGGAGATAAAGGAATGGGGGGGGGGGGGTCAAATGCTGAACCCACAGTGGAGAATGAACCAGATGCATAAGGGGGAGGGAAGAGAGAAGGAAAGTTGCTGGTTAGAGAGGAAATGTGTGTGGGAGGGAGAAAGGGGACATAGGTACAAAGAAACAGAAGGGATGAGCATTGGATGGGAGCATGGGGACAGGGACACAGATGAGATGCTGTATTGGGATGATATATGGGCACATAGGGGCAATGCCTGACATGGGGGTGGGGAGGGAGATATGGGAATAGAGATACAATGGACATGGGGGGGGTATGAGAATAGAGATATAATGGACACAGAGGAGAGATAACAGACAAGAGGGAGAATAGGAACACAGATGGGAGATGCTGGGCATGGGGTACATGGGTGCACAAAGGAATGATGATGGATGCGGGGATATGAACACTGGAGATTCTGAATAAGGAAATATATGGACACAGAGATGGGAGATGGATGGTGGACATGGAGACAGAAGAAATGTCAAATGGACAGGAGACAGGGAAGCAGAAACCAGAGACAGGGACCAATATGATATGAAAAATAAAATGACAAGACAACAAAAAGGTACAAAAATTATTTTTATTTCTATTTTGTGATTAGATTATGTCAGAGTTGGCATATGTCAGACATGGCTGGGGCCCAGAGAAGAAATCTAGGAGAGGACCCCAAAGCCCATTACCAGGCTGCACCTTCTTCAGCTTCTGGCAGGCTTGGGGCTCTCTCTGGCCAGAAAGCCAAGCACAATTGCCCTATTTGCACCCCCCCCCCCCCCCCAAAAAAAAACATCATCCCTGGCATGTGATACCTTTAAGTTTTGCACAGGAGGAAATGCCTTTCTTTTTTGTTTCTCTAGTGTTGTACTACATGCAAGGTCTGGTTTCTTGGGGTTTCAGTTTAATTTATATTTATAGAGTTTGTGGTCACTTATTCTGTATTTGGCTCTTGTGTTCTGTGTGCGTGGCCCCGAGGTATTCTGTCACCATGAAGTTTCTATGTAGCATTCTGTAGTAATTTGGCTTGTTCAGTTTTCTTGATAGATGTATCAATATTTTAGAGCCGCTTTTCATAGGTAGAGGATCCTTGTTTTGGAAGTTAGTGCTGGCATGGTAGATTTGCTCAAGATTCTGAGTGACTTTTTGTTTGTAGATTTTTTTAAATTACTTTACAACATGTCTATTATTGAGATTACCAGAATTTCTTTGTATGGTGAGTTTTATGGGGAAATGTCCTTGCTGTGCTCTGCATCCATTATTGATGGAAGGCCAGGAGGTGCTCTGGATGCAGAATGTGTTTGGCGTTCAGTGTTTAGCTTTCAATACCATATGTCTGTTGGAGGACCTTGGCTCAATGGGGGCTGAAGAAGAGTGCAGGTCCTTGTACTTCCTTTAGCTCTCAATTAATTGGCCACTGAAGCCTGCACTGCTACCCTCATTGAAGTAATGGGGAGTGAGGTAGAGGTGCAGCGTGGGGTGGGGTAGGGGTAAAGCATGGGTGCATTAGGTGGCTGGGGTTTTTCAAAAAGTTGGCAACTCTAGTGCCCACCCATCCAACTTGTTGGCCCACCCAAAAATTGCCTTCTGGCTACGCCACTGGTTTGGACACCTGTAAAATCGCCAACAGAAATAGGCATTCACAAAAAATGTGGTCATTGTTCTGTGTGCCATATAATGATGGAAGGAAAATAATTTATTCAGCCCAGAACAAGATGTAAATGTGTTTTGAAATCAGATACCACTTGTGAATCCACAGGAGTAATATATGTTATCCAATGTCCCTGTGGATTACTATATGTGGGACAAACTACACGTAGCCTGAAGATCAGGCTAATGGAACATAGATCCTGCATGAAATTGATAAAACGGGAAGCGCCACTGGTCACACACAGTGAATTACAGCATCACAGTTTTGATGACTTGTCCTGTATGGTACTAGAACAGTAAACCGTCACAAAGAAGGGGGGGATCTCAGTAGACTATTACGTCACAAAGAACAAAAATGGATCGTCTTCTTTAACTCGGTCGAGCCTGAAGGATTAAATGTTCGGGTTGAATGGTCGGCCTTCTTCTAACTGCATCAAGTATTTGGATTAGTGTCCACCTTAATTTAAGAAGGTTACACACACAAAAAAAATAAAAAAAAGAGAGAGTATGTTGATACAGTTGGAGGATATGACGTAGTCAAAGACAGATCACGGAAAGGGAGGAGCCTATACCCCTTTAAAAATGGAGTCAGTTTCTCTGGGATGGCTATCTGCCAGCAGCATTTATTTGATACAGCTGAGCAGAGTTTTGATCAGAATCGTTGATACAGTAAGAGATATGAAGTAAATCCCCCGACGCAGCACTAGCGAAACGGGGGCTTCGTGTCGGGTTGAGGAACAGAAAGCATCTAAATGAGCAGAACACTACAGCGGTCTGATAAGGCTAAGTGATTTCTAGCGGTGTCCCTCGTTTAATTGAACTTTACAAGTGTATCAAGAGTATATAAATAACTGATCTATAGAATTGTTTAGGCACTCACAACTATTAGTACCACACCTTATAGCCTACTATGCTGGGCTGGCTGGGTGGCGATAAGGAAGCTTTTTTTTCCATCTAATTAAATCTTATTAGACTAACTAGCATTTCTACATTTCTACAGGTGGGTGAGCCCTACATGATATTTACACAGCCGGAGTGAGGTTGTGTTGTGATTTTCAACCTTGTATGTGAACCAGGCTGTGCCAATTAGCTAACAGTACCATCCTGGTCTGCTCAGCTTCCTCATGATCTATGGCCTTACCTTATCCAATGTTCACATACACACAGCCAATCACAACACACAGAAACCATATATTTACCCCACTAACCCACCCAGTCCCTGTTACTCTATTGAGAGATACTTTAGTATGTCTCACCCAACTGAGTTCTCTATGCATACATGTCTGAATGTGTGAATGGAGGAAGAGGAGGAAATACACAATTGGGTCACAATGTGAGTGTGAATTTTTAAATTTGCCTAAAATTGGTTTTACAACATCTCCTCCCTCCAGTCCTCAGGAGGCAAATTTGGGTGATATTTGTAGCCCACATTTTCCCACCTACTTGCAGGCTCAATGTGGCTTACAATATTCCGTCCTAGTTATTGCCATAGCAGAGTAAAGATACAATTAATAATTACAGAAGAATATATGTAACAAATGAGATAAAGCATTAGTTATAACGGGATCAATAATAAAATGACAGTTAAAGTTGTAATGCACTAAAGTTCAGGTGATGGGTCATTGTGGTATGTTCTATTGAAGAGATAAGTCTGCAATTTTCTGTCTGAATTGTTTTAGTCCCTCTTTTTTTCTTGAAATTTTCCTGTAAGTATCTGGTAACAAACATCCAATGTTTTCTTTGACCCTATTCACATAGAAATGTTTTGCTAGGGAAATCTAAAGTTTAGAGCACTGATATGAAACTTAATTGGAAGCATGTTACATAATATTTGGGGTTAAATTATTACTTTTGTCCATGCCTAGATATATTTGATTTACGTGGTAATATGTTATCTAATTTCTCTTTTGCTCTTCTTAGATGTGGGCTTAAATGATTTAGGGGCCCTTTTACCACCTGGCAGTAGGGCTACAGCCGGGTTTATGTGTGGCAAATTGACCCTACTGCTGGGCTCACCCAGGAGCCTGTCCGGTAGTTCTGGGTCTGCCGTGCACCATTTCTGGTGCTAAAAAATATTTATTTTCTAGTGCTGGTGATCAAGGAGTGGATGTGGATATATGGATCATGACAGGATTCAAGGAATTTGGGAAATACATCTGTTATTTCTGCGAGGGCACTGCAGACCACTGCATATTGAGGGAGTAAAAGGCCTTTCTGTAGCAGTAGATAGCCTTCCTCCCTCATGGTGGCCTAATGGGCACATGTATGCAGTCAAGGACCCCTAAGACAGATGGGGAAATGGGACATTGCTGCTTGTGCAGCACAGTATGAGGGAAGACTATATAATCAGAGGTGTAGGTGAGAAAAACCCTGAGGAACTACCTTTCTCACCTAAATGGGAGACAGTAAGGGCTCCAGCACTAAATGGCCGCGCAGCAATTTTATAATACTGCACGACCATTTACTTCCGCCTTAAAAATAATGCCCACTTTTACCTGTGGTGGAAAAAGGTGGCCTTAGCACGTGGCAATCCCACACGCCGATGCCACCGTGAGTCACCTTTTATCGCTGTTTGGTAAAAGGGCCCCTTAATGTGTTGGATTTTATCTTCAGTTGTTGGTTTCTTTAATTTTTCTGTAATGTTCTTGTAACATATTTAAAAAAATTGTTTTAGTCCTGGTGATTTGCTACTATTTGTGATGTCAATTTCCAGATTCACTGACTCATCACCCTTTTGGTAAGGCGAAGTAGGTCTAATGTGGCCTTACCACATGCTAAAAGAGCACCACTGTGGGATGCGCTAAGGCATCCTGTTGTAGTTTTCTGTTTAGTGCACGCTAATCCCGTACTGGAAAATATTTTCTATTTTTCAGTGTGGGAGGTGTGCTCATGGGCAAGGGAGTAAACATATCTGTGCTAATCGGGTAGCGCAGGTACATTACTGTGTGTTACCCTATTAACGCAGGAGCCCTTACCGCCTCCTAAATTGGTGGCAATAATGGCCACACGCTAATGAGGAAATTCGAAGTGGTCATTACAAAAAAATATGGAAAGGTGGCCATTTTTCCGCCATACTAAAAGTGGCCACAGTATGCAGAAAAACCATGTGCTGAGAACAGCGCTGGCCACTTTTTAGTGCGGCTTGGTAAAATGACCATTTAGTTTTTCTGTTAAGGCCTTATGCTTCCTGATTTATCTTATCCCTCCTTTGTTTTCTTAATTCTGCACGACAGTGAAAATGGAGAAACTAGTTTGTTGATTTTTTGTTCTCTTCCTTCCCCAGTAAGTTCATTACTCTGTCTTTCTTTACCTGGCCCTAAGCTTGATAATTCAGTTATTTTGCAAAATGTGATAACTGCAGTAATGCTGTTCCTTTAGCAAACTGAAAATTAAACCCATTTAAAGCAGAAATAAGCTTGGGGGGGGGGGGGGGGCGGGGCACCAGTAGCTAGCTAACTAGTTCAGGTACAAAATGAGTGTGTAAGTCAGTCACCATAAATATTAAAGGCTTGATTTATAACTAATTCTATAACTAGGTACCTGAGGTTAGGTGTCCCTTTGCGTGTTATACTGGCTTGTTGTTTTAGAGCTTTCCACTCTTTTTGTTTTCTTTGTCCCTTTGAGTGTGTACATGTGCCAAAAAGTAGCATTTAATGTGTGTAAGTGCCCTTAGCATTAGGGGTATATGTAAGTACTAAAGCGCACAAATGCAATATGGGCATGTCTCCCAATTATGTATGAAATTTATAGAATACTATAAATTATGTATGCTCTCACCACATGTAGGTGTGCTCAGTTATGCCAGCTCTAAGGCTTGTGTAAGTGCAGTGCCTAAATGTAAGGCACACCAATGTCAGGTTATGCTGGTATTCAGTAATGAAATCTGGATGCCCAGATGCTGTTATAGAATAGGTGATCCCTACGCAGCACTGGGGTACCTACAGAGAGGTGCCCATTTATAGGTTTGTCGCCTTAGATTGTAAGTCTGCTGGAGAGAGGGAAATACTTATTGTATCTGAATATAAATCATCATGAGCTATTACTGAAAAAAAAAGCATGAGCTCTCAATTCCTTCCATTTGGCAGTAGTGCCATGGAAAGGCACACAGTATCTGAATAGGGACTGGCCATTTCACAGAGTTCTGAATAAAGAGACCAATCACTGATCAAGTATTATGAATAAAGGAATATTAAGTGCTGGTGGCAGTAATGCAGTGTACAATGTAACCCATAACCAAGTTGTAACAAATGTATTTTAATTATTCATATCTTATTGTAAGCCACACTGAGCCCGCAAAGAGGTGGGAAAATGTGGGATACAAATGCAAACAATAAAATAAAATAAAAATAAAAAAAGCCTTTCCTTCTCCTGCTGTGCTTCATGGATTTTTCAAGGGTTGCACAATGAATCAGGAAAGCAGTGGAGTGGCCACTGGTTGATTAAATTGTACAACTGGAGTCAAAATGAAGGCATGACACTCAGCCATTACATAAAAAAAAAAAAATAATAACAATTGGGGGGGGGGGGGCAGGGAAGTTGCTCATACTGTACATTTTTAGAGTAAAGGGTTATAGATTTGATGTACTGCCCTGCTGTGGTACAACCAAAGAAGTTTACATTTATTATATGCAGGTACTAGAGTCAGAATGTGTGTGTGTGTGCTGCTAAAAGCTATGTAGGTATTGGCGACATACAATTTAGGCCTCCCAAATTGCAGATGAACTTTTTATATGTTCAAGGAGGTTTGATAAGAGGAGATGGCATGACCCTATCTGACCTGAAGCCAGTAGGTGGAGCTTGTTCCCCTCTCAATTTCGTTGTTTGGGTGTACCAAGATGGCTGCTGCCGCTGAAACTTAAAACCTCCTCGGGTGGTATGGGTAGAGACCGGCTTCAGCAGCCTTGTGACATCATGCTATCTCCAGTTCTCCAACCTCCTTGTATAAGTTTCACAAGAATGTTCATAAAACCATTTTATGTGTTTTGCTTCCATTAGAATACAGACTGGGAGAGGTGTGTTGGGATGGGGCCAGCCAGCATGAGGGTGGCACAGGACGAGGAGCTGGAAGGTAAAAAAAAAAAAAAATCAAAACAACCCAAAACCATGGCCTTTTGCCATATGCTGTGTATTGGGGTGCGAATGTAAAGGCTGGTTCGGGAGCCCCATGGTGTGCCACTGTTTGGTTTGCTGAAAGCCCACATATTTTAAACAGCCAGTAAAATAATGTTCCCTCATGAGGTTGGCTACTGTCCAATGTATAGTTCTGTTTCATTGATAACATGATCATTATTGCTCTGCTTTCTGGTGTTTACATTCATCATCCTAAGCCTGTTTTAAGTAATGTTGAACTTCTAAGTTTAATTCTGAAAAGGAAAACCCCTTTTGAACTTAGCTATTTTTAGTAAATTTACATAAAAATAATTGCATCTCCTTGTAACTCTGGGCAAGTTACTTAACCCTCCATTGCCCCATGTACAAAATTAAATACCGCTATATAAAGTCACTTTGAGAGTAAACATAGAAAGGCGGTATTCCAAATCTCATCCGCTTTCCCTTTAACAGGCAAATAGTAAAAAAGGTGATGATAGTAAAAAGTGGTCTAATTGTGCATTCATAGAATGTCAAAAGGGCTTATATAGCAGTTCAACCAGCTTAAGAAGCTTTAGTGTCCAGTAGTACAAAGTAATTGAAAAGTACCTTTAAGCAGAACTAACCCTGTCTTACTACAGCTAAAAGACTGTGTAACTGCTACGTTAATCTACTCGAATGCATGCAAATAAAGGTTGATAAATAATATAAGGTGATATATATATTTTACAGGACTAACAATACATTTTTTGACTGTCTTCTGGGTGTTGTCACTGTCAGTCTTTTCCTCCCCTTTTTTCTTAGACCTGAACTAACAAATCTGGGAAAAAACCGTGGACGGGTACCTTGACTTTACCCAAGCTAGTATACTAACTGCTGCAGACTAGCGCGGCCAAGATCCTCCCACCCCCCCTAGTACATAGCCCTCTCAATCGCTGAATCCTTGTCAATCCGCCTTCTCCGTCCACTTACAACGCTTCTTCTGATTGGCTTTGTGTAGCCGATGTAGCCAATGACAAAGCGGCTACCATGGTGGAAGGAATAAATACAAGATGGCTGCTCATATAAAACCAAACGTCTGGTTCTTCTCTGTGGATGATAAAATATATTCTTTACTTATTTTTCGTGGTTTCCTGGGATTTCGTTGTTGCTCCGAGGGATAGTATCGGCATTAAACAGACCAATATTGTTTAGGTAGCGACTGGTGTGCAGGGAATGGTCGCATTAAAGAGAAAAGCTGCTTGTCTGAAGCCGGGAATTAAGACAGTGAAGATAGAGGGTGCCAGTTCCCTGAATGACTAGGCCTCGCGGGCTCTGTTGAACCCGGTAAAAGTCTTTCAGCAAGTAAATGCGCTTCCTTTTGGTGGTGAAGACTGGCCTAAGGCGAGATCGAGGCTTTGGTTGTCTATTATGGCAGTTTCCAGGTTGGTGTCTGGTTGTTTCAAGGCATTGTTTTTCGGGGGTTGGGGAGTTTCCGGTGAGCAGGCCGTACTATCCAATGTGGACAGTAGCTTCACTTAGTGGGTGTTACGTTGTGAAAACTTTTTTCTTTTGTTGTTTTAATGGTTGTTTGGAGTGTAGTTTAGTTATGCCGTTTTAAGTGTGTTGTAGCTTTTGACTTTATTATTAAATTGTGGAAGTGAAGTGTATATGTGCGTAATAAACATTACGAAGAAGGCTCTTAGGTAGGTGAGTGTCAATTATTTTTGCATTGGAGTGGAGGACTAGTAGCGGTGTGGTTAGTGCAGGACTTAGATCCCGAGGAACCGGGTTCGATTCCCACTGCAGCCCCACGTGACTCTGGGCAAGCTACTTAACTCGCCATTGCCTCAGCTACAAATAAGTAAACCGCTTTGAATGTGGTTGCTAAAAACCACAGGCGGTATATTAAGTCCCATTTCCCCTTTACTCTTTAAACCAATTCTGAAATGTATGAGTCTGGAAGGTTGATAATTTTAGTGGAGTGGAGGAGTAATCTGGTGGTTAGTGCGGTGGACTTTGATCCTGGGGAACTGAGTTCAATTCCCACTGCAGCTCCTTGTGACTCTGGCCAAGTCACTTAATCCTCCACTGCCCCTGGTACAAAATAAGTACCTGAATACATGTAAACCACTTTGAATGTAGTTGCAAACAAAAACCTCAGAAAGGCGGTATATGAAGTCCCATTTCACTTTCCCCATTCCCTTTTAATGATATGATTGCACAGAAGCATATTTAAATCTTATCAGGGTCGTGCATTAAAGAAAATAGTGGATTATTTATTAAACTTTCCCCACAAAGCCAATGCCATTATTTATTTTCATGATAGTTTTCTAAATGCATATGCAAACTGAACTTCTAGTGACTTCTGTATTAATAGATTAGCAGAGGAAAATCTTTGAATTAATTGAGGAACCAATGAAATCAAGTTTTCAGGTTATTTTTTAAATAGTTGTGGTATCTTTTATTAGAGACCCTCTGGTAGCAATAAATAGCTTTTAGTCCTTTTTATGTCATAAATTGAATTAAATTATGCAAGCATACCAAATTACAGTAGTTTTAGATATATTTGAATAATGGCTGTTTCTAGATTTTTGATACATTTTTGTAGTAAACTTTTAGTAACTTTAATTTTTGTGATCAAGTGTTTTTCAATTTTGGGGCCTATTTACTAAAGCTAAATTTTGCAATTAACAAATGGTAACTACAAAACTTGAACACAAACTTGTGCAGTAACTGTATGGCCAGCATTTGCCTGTACAGTTACCATACATAGGGGTATGTTTACTAAGGTGTGGTGTTTGTTTATTTAGATTTTGCTCACACCTTTTTCAGTAGTAGCTCAAGGTGAGTTACAGTCAGGTACTCGGGATATTTCTCTGTCCCAGGAGAGCTCACAATTTAAGTTTGTACTTGAGGGAACGGAGGGTTAAGTGACTTGCTCAAGATCACAAGGAGCAGCAGTGGGATTTGAACCGGCCACCTCTGGATTGCAAGACCAGTGCTCAAACCACAAGGCCACTCCTCCACTCCGGTGTTAGTGTTTCTAACGCACCTTTAAATTTAAAGCGCGTTAAATGTAAACGTGCCTATACATTTCTATGGGCACATTGGCGTTTAACGTGCATAAACCATTTATGCATGTTAAGCTAGTGTGCCCATAACGCACCTTAGTAAACATAGGTGATAATGTATTGCTAATAGTGTGGTTGCATCTGGGCTAATAGCAATGTCCTAAGGGGCCATAGAAATAGCTTTAAGAATTTTGCTCCTCTTGCCCCTGCCCAGTTCTGAGGGTCTCCGAGGGCAGGAGTAATACCTGGGATGCTCTAGCTCTGTTGTCAGCCTGGGTTCAAAATAGCACCTCTGGCTGCTGGTAGTAGGACCATGAGATTACTGCAAGGGGTTAGAGGTGCCATTTTGGAACCCGGGCTGTTGCTCCCTACTAGACATTTAAGAGAGGTTGCGTGGGGGGGAGGGGGGGAACAGGTGCAAATGGATAATATTGGTTCTGGATGCTGCTTGCATGCCACTATTTTTCCTTATCTTTTCCTAGCCTGTTTTATTATTGGTGTTGCTTTTCTTTCAACTTAGTGTGTAAACTGCCTTGAACGTCGTCCCGTCCCCTCCTTAGGTGGTATATTAAGCATCTTATAAATAAATAATGTAGGGTCATAATAGGTGCATCTTCATTATTTGCAGCTGTATTAGTGCATGGTAACTTACCGTGCACTAATTACAAGCGCTATCCATATCCATAACTTGCAAACTCTCCACTCTATTTCTGCACCCTGCTGCAGAAAGTAATTACTTTGTGAATTAGCATGAGGTAAGTGCTGTAAATGTTACTTAGTAAGTTTACTGTGCTTTGGTGAACAGGCCCCTCTATATTTGTTTTTATTTTACTCCTCACCAAAATAAATTCTTTTTAGGTTTGTTTGAGGTTGATCCTAGGAGTTTCCTGTGGCAGAAATGTGTTTTCTATATAGCAAAATATTCGTGACTAACTGTAAAAGCAACACTGTGTGCTACCTTCAACAAAGGCACACTTTTTTCCTAGTTCTGTAATCCACTTTTGCAAGGACTACTTAAATCAGTTATTTTTTTTTGTAGTGTGAGTAAACTTGCCTTTTTTTTAATGTGGTTGTGTCTAATAAGTATTGAGGTAATATTTCTACATCATGTGTTAAGTGTGCCAGAGAAGCCATCCTATGAAGTACTGTTCCTCCAGGATTGTAGCTGAGGCATAGTCTTTTTAATTAAAAAGTAATAAGATACTTTACTGGCATTACTTTGTGACAAGCTTGTAGTTTTCATTAGGGTATGCATGCCAAAGATGTTAATTTTGTTTCCCATGTTTTTTTTTTTTTTTTTTTTTAATTTTACTTTTTGTTTTCCTTTCGTTTTGGGCCATTCAATGGGGACAAGAATAAGCAATAAGACACATTGCATGCTTTACCCGAGTTTTTGTGTTCAACAGGGACAAGAATAAGCAATAAGACACATTGTATGATTTACCTGAATTTTTGTGTTCTTTCTGTTCTCAACTTTCCTATTTGCCCACGTTTCTGAATCATTCTGTTTAATAAAGTGAACTTGCCAGTCTGTACTCTTATTTTGCCTCTATATTTTTTCCATTACTAAAATTAGCTAATCTGATTCACAAGTGTCTCGGTAGATGACCTGAAGATCTCATTTTACTTTTGGTAGATTATCTTCTGCCAGGGGTTTTTCAATTTTTCAATCTGGCCATATCACGAATTCCCTTGACAATGTGTTGATGCCTAATCTTCTATAATGCCACATCTTATATTGGTCTGTATTTTGCCTGTGGATCCTACCACCAAAATGTATAAATTCAGCTGCCATTTTTAGCGTTTAATCTATGCTTCCTTGTCATCAAGCAGATGAAGCCATTACGTATGGGTTGTGTCCATCAACCAGCAGGGGGAGATAGCACTCAACTTTTCACAGTGCCTCATGGCCAGCTAGCTCCACTGCCTCTTCAATATCTCCCCAAGCAGGGTGGCTGCAGCTTCTTCGAGTTCCATCAAAAATCTGCCTGGGGGTGGCTCCTGGCTTGCCAGTTGTTAGCCGGGGTGTTAGAGGCTATAGCAGCTTCACTTTGAAGGCACATAGGTCAGCCCTTTCCCTGCCTTACCCATGCCCCCATGGATGTGGACATATTAGCTTGCTTTTCCCTGTCCTTTGCCACTCAGTGGATGCAGGCACATTAGTTCGCCTTTCCCTGCCTTTCCCACTTATCTGAGCCTCCGGAGTGGTTTTATTTACCTCTTTTTGCCTCTGCTTTCCTCACAGCGTTAAATAAATAAATAAATAATTAGTCGCGTCGCGCTTTAGCGCAGCGATCTTGGAATAGAGGTTTATTTCTTGAGATTCTTCTGCAGGACCGGAGCTGTGATACTCGGTCTAGTGAGGTAAGAGTGTTTTCTGACTCCTCCGGGGTGGGCCCACGATTGGGACGTTTTTGGCGTGAACAGTCATTTTTGAATTTTACCGCCGTTTTCAGTGATGGCTGCAGAGACTGTAAAGCGCTGTTCTAAATGTGGCAAGCGCAAATCAGCAGCGGGGCTCTGTAATTCGTGCTGTACAGACGGTAGAGCCGGCCCGAGCATGGCGAGTGGCGATCTTTCGTGCTCTGAGCTGGCAGCGGACACCATTTTGGATTTTCCACATGGTGCGGCCTCCGTTGCGACGGAGAGCCCTGAATCTGGGGGGGGGGGGGGGGGGGTCCTCTGAGTGAGGCTAATAATAGAGCTGATAGCCCTGGGCAGGATCCGGGCGGTCAGGGAGCGGTTTTCTCCCCTGATTTTGTTTTAATGCTGCATAGGGATGCTTAAAAGAGCTCTTCCACAGGGATCTTTGGACCCTCTGCCTGCCCCCCCCCCCCCCCCCCCCGGTGGATCCTGGCCTTTTGGAGTTGGCTTTGCCTGTTTCTTATCCTCCTGATAAATGCAGAAGGGCTAATTCCCCTTCTGAGTGTGGCGCACCCCCCTTTTCTCCACCGTGGTCGTGCTATGAGGATTCTGAGGGGTCTGACAGAACTTCTTGGGCTGAGGAGCCAGAGTCGGGTGCAGAATTGCCACAGAAGCTTGATGATCCGTCTGCGGTGAGGATTTTCCACCGCGAGGAGCTGCCAGTGCTTATTTCAGATGCCTTACAAGCCCTCTCGATTGAAGATCCTGGGAGTGGCACAGCCTCCTCTGTTAATCCAAGGATGGCTAGTACCAGAAAACCTGCTCGAGCCTTTCCTTTGCATGACTCCATCCAACAGCTTATTTCGGCTCAATGGGCTGACCCCAAGGGACCTTTGAAGGTTGCCAGGACTATGGGGCAATTATACCCTCTGAGTGAGGAACACTTGGCTCGCTTTGCAATGCCTAAAGTGGATGCCCTGGTCACGGCTGTGACAAAGAGAACTACCCTCCCTGTTGAAGGAGGTGTTGCCCTGAAGGATATTCAAGACCGCAGGCTTGAGTCAGCTCTGAAGCGGTCCTTGGATTTGGCAGGTCTCACTGTTCGGGCGTCTGCATGCAGTTGTTATGCTGCTAGAGCTTGCCTGGCTTGGTTACAGCAGGCAGTGGAACAGCCAGGTGATGGAGTGAAGACCTTATCTGAAGTGGCTCCGCGGCTGGAGTCGGCCTTGTCCTTTTTGGCTGACGCCCTTTATGATATGGTCAGAGCTTCGGCTAAACAAATGGCTGTAGCAGTGGCGGCTCGCCACACTCTTTGGCTACGACATTGGGCGGAGGACATGGCCTCTAAGCAAAGGTTGGTGAAGTTGCCCTTTCAATGCCTTCTCCTGTTTGGTGAGGAGCTGGAAAACATTGTTAAAGGCCTGAGGGATTCCAAACCTTAGCGCTTGACCGAAGATAGGCCGAAGCCTTCCTCTAAGGGTCAGGCTTCCGTGAAGCTAGAAGGTACTGCCCGGGGCGTGCTGCTGGGTTCACTTCGCGTGCCCGCTTTCAGCAGAGAAACTCCTTTTGCTCGGACAAGCGTTCCGCAGCTGCCGGTTCAAGGCCTGGAGTTCAGGGGCGACCCTCTCAATGATGGTGCGCCGGCTCCCTCCTCGTTTCCTGTCATCGGAGGAAGACTTTCCCTCTTTTTCGAGGAGTGGGCCAAAATCTCCGCAGATCAGTGGGTCTTGGACCTGATCGGAGACAGATTCCGAATAGAATTCGATACCCCGGTGAGAGATGTTTGTGGAGTCCCGATGCGGTTCTGCCGCCAAACGGGCGGCGGTAGAGGAGACTTTGCACAGTCTGTGCCAGATAGGGGCTGTGACCCCGGTGCCTCCCGCCGAACAAGGTCTAGGCCGCTACTCCATTTACTTTGTGGTGCCACGAAAAGGCGGGTCTTTTCGCCCGATCCTGGACTTAAAAGAGCTAAACAAGTCCTTAAGAGTGCGGCATTGTCACATGGAAACCCTGAGCTCCGTCATTGCGGCGGTACAGCCAGGAGAGTTTCTCACGTCTCTGGACCTGAAAGAAGCTTACTTGCACATACCAATTTGGCCCCCGCAGCAGAAGTTTCTGCGGTTTGCGGTGTTGGGAAAGCATTTCCAGTTTCGGGCCTTGCCTTTTGGCCTCGCCACAGCTTCCCGAACCCTCTCCAAGGTAATGGTGGTAGTGGCTGCCTTTCTCAGGCGAGAGGGTATCCGGGATCACCCGTACCTAGACGACTGGCTCATCAGAGTAGACTCAGAAAAAGAGAGTCATCTAGCTACAGCCAGAGTGGTTTCAGTCCTTCAATCTCTGGGTGGGTCGTCAATATGGCCAAAAGTCACATGACCCCTCGCAATCTCTAGAATATTTGGGGGCCAGGTTCGACACAGCCTCGGGCTATGTGTTTCTTCCCGAGCAAAGGTGGTGCAAGCTTCAGAATCAGGTCCGTCTGCTCCTGAGGATGCCCCGCCTACGAGCTTGGGACATTGTCCAGCTGTTGGGATCGATGACGGCCACCTTGGAAGTGGTGCCATGGGCGAGAGCGCACCTGAGAGCCAGTATTCTCTACTTCAACGATGGTCTCCAGTATCTCAGGGTTATCAGTGCAGACTTTCTTGGCACCCTGCGGCCCGCCTCAATATGGAGTGGTGGCTCTCAGACAGCATGTTGCGGCGGGGAATGCCGCTGGCGCTCCCCGATTGGTGCCTAGTGGTGACAGATGCCAGCCTGAAGGGCTGGGACGCACATTGCCAGGGGAAGCATGCCCAGGGTCTGTGGATGCGGGACGAGTCGGAGTGGTCTATCAACTGCCTGGAGTTGAAAGCGGTGTTTCTGGCTCTTCTGGCCTTTCAAGTGACCCTGGAAGGATTGGCTGTCCGAGTGGTCGGACAACACGACAGCAGTGGCCTACATAAATTGACAAGGCGGCACTCAGTGTAGAGCTCTAGCCGCACAGGCCGAGCAAATTTGCTACTGGGCCGAGCTGCATCTACAGTCCCTGTCAGCAGCTCACATTGCAGGTCAGAGCAACGTGCAAGCCGACTATCTAAGCAGGCATCAGATCGATCCAGCGGAGTGGGAACTAGCAGACTATGTATTCCTGCAGATATGTGCCAAATGGGGCAAGCCCGTGATGGATCTTATGGCGGCCAGTTCTAATGCCAAAGTCCCGTGCTTCTTCAGCAGACGGAGGGATCCTTTCTCTGCTGGGTTGGATGCCTTGGCTCAACCCTGGCCCCTGGGCTTGCTGTATGTGTTCCCTCCATGGCCCTTGATAGGGCGAGTGCTCCTGCAGATTCGGCTGCATCCAGGAGAAGTGGTGCTCATCGCCCTGGATTGGCCCAGGAGGCCTTGGTATGCGGACCTCCGACAGATGCTGTTGGAGGCTCCCTTTCCGTTACCTCTGGTTCTGCACCTGTTGTCACAGGGTCCGGTGGCCATGGAGGACGCCTGCAGCATTGGTCTTATGGCATGGCGATTGAGAGGGCGCAATTGAGAGAGAGAGGCTACTCAAGGTAATTTCCACTCTGCTGCAGGCCCATAAGCGCTCCACTTCCGTGGCTTATGCCAGAATTTGGCGCCAGTTTGAAGTCTAGTGTGTTTCAAGAGCGCTTTCTCCGTTGTGGGCTCCTGTCTCGCCGATTCTGGATTTTTTGCAGGATGGTGTACACAAAGGCTTGGCCTATAATTCCCTGCGGGTGCAAGTGGCAGCATTGGCCTCCCTGCGTGGCAAGGTTGAAGGCGTGTCCTTAGCTGCTCATCCAGATGTGGCACGGTTTCTTAGAGGGGTGCTTCGGCGCCGTCCTCCCGTGCGGGCACCTTGTCCAGCTTGGAACCCCTTTGAGCCGCTTCGGCGTGCTTCAGAGAAAGATTTGACACTGAAGGCCGTGTTTTTAGTGGCCATTACTTCGGCGAGACGGGTGTCAGAGCTCCAGGCGCTGTCCTGTAGAGACCCTTTTCTGCAATTCTCAGAGTTAGGGGTCACGGTTCGGACCGTGCCTTCAGTCATGCCTAAGGTGGTTTTAGTGTTTCACCTAAACCAGCCTGTTTTTCTTCCCTCCTTTGTGGAGGAGGAGTTTCCAGATTTATTTGGGCAGTTGCACCTTTTGGATATGCGCAGGACTCTGTTGCAGTATCTGCGAATTACAAATTCTTTCAGGACCTCTGATCATCTTTTTGTGCTGTTTGCAGGTCCTCGCAGAGGGTCTTCAGCGTCTAAAGCCAATATTGCCCATTGGCTCAAAGAAGCTATCTTTTCAGCATATCTGCTGTCTGGCTGGGCTCCCCCTGAAGCCTTTAAGGCACATTCCACAAGAGCGATTTCCTCTTCCTGGGCGGAAACTGGAGCACTGTCTCTTCATGAGATTTGCAGTGCTGCAACATGGGCTTCTAAGCTCTCTTTTGCCTGACATTGCAGGCTGGGTGTGGCTGCCAGGAGGGATGCGTGTTTTGGAGCACAGGTGCTAGCGCGTGGTGTGGCTTGTTCCCACCCTATTTAGGGATTGCTTTGTTACGTCCCATACGTAATGGCTTAATCTGCTTGATTACAAGGAAGGGAAAATTAGGTTCTTACCTTGGTAATTTTCTTTCCTTTAGTCATAGCAGATGAAGCCATGAGCCCTCCCTGTATGATTGTCTGTATTGCAGTGATTCTGATTTTAGGTGCTGTTCTTGTTTCCTGAAGTTATATTCCTTCCTTCCTTGGGGAGTCGGAAAACAGTCTTCAGGATTCTTGTTACAGTTATAGGAGGATGAGTTATTCCCTCCAGTTCATGTTTTGGGAGGATGAGTTTATTCCCTCCAGGAGGATGCGAGTATTCCCTCCATTTATACAAAGTGGAGGACGAGTTTATTCCCTCCAGGAGGATGAGTTCATTCCCTCCTTTTTTGAGTTTATGCCCTTGTTAAGGGGCCATCGTTCGCTGTGAGGAAAGTTCATGTTATTCCCATTGCGGTTTGCCATACTGAAGAGGCAGTGGAGCTAGCTGGCAATGAGGCACTGTGAAAAGTTGAGTGCTCTCTATCTCCCCCTGCTGGTTGATGGACACAACCCATACGTAATGGCTTCATCTGCTATGACTAAAGGAAAGAAAATTAACATGGTAAGAACCTAATTTTCCCTTCATGGTCCCAGAAGTTTTCATGTCTGCTTTCCCAGGTTTTTACTTATGTTAACCTCCAACCCCCCCCCCCCCCCCCAACTCCCAAACCACTCACTGTTTGGAGTACGTTGAGCTTTAGAAACAATTCAACTGAACTTTCTGTAAGAACTTTAAAATTACTCAAGAAAAAGAAATGGAGTAAAAAGACCTCAGTCAAAAATGTTCACAACCACCACACACAGATTGGAGCTTATTTCAATCACTGGTCATAAAATCTCAGTTTCTGTACAAAATATTATTCCCAAGGCTCAAAAGTGACACCAAAACTGCAGTACCAGTATTTTTTGACTTGTAATATTTAATAGATGTTTGTAATTGAGTCCAGATGTTGAAAATAGTGTCTAGTCCATATTCCATGTTGCCAACAAAACCACACTTTCACAATATAATAACAGTGAACCCAGGCACTTATCTATTTAAATAAGCCAAACGCCAGTCTCCACATCATAAATTTCTATCATTCCCTACAGGGGCTCCTGTTTCGCTGGAACTGCTTCAGGGGAAATTGCAGGCACATTCAGCTTACAAGCTAGGAGTTCCAGGACTCGTGCTTCGGCACTCCCAAGTAGAGAGGCTTGGACACTGGACAGATTTGTGTGGAAAGCTTTTTAGGCCTTGATGCTTGCCTGCATCCAGTCCTACCAGCTTTACACAAGCCTGTACTTTGCAGTCTTTGGTCCACAGTTCACTATCTCGTGGATTCTCTGCAACGAGAGCAGGCTGCAGAGCTTTGCTAACTGTATAGTAAGCAGCTGGAGTATCAAAAATATCTGGCCAGGGGAGCATATGATTCTTTTGATACAGCACCCAGCCGGTCTGACATGGGTGTGGGGATGAGCAGATGTTCATGGCTGCATGTCTCTGACATGGAACCAGTGGTTCAGGCGAGGTTGGCAGACATTCTTTGCCGAGATGACATCTATTTGCAGATAAGGTAGAGGAGGTAGCAGACCTTATCAAGAAACCTACAGATGCCATACAAACTCTCTCGGAAACCTCCAGCTGCAGCCTCCTTTTCTAGGAGATTTTTGAGTGGGCCTAGGTGACAACCGTATTACTTTTGGAGGCGTAGGTTTCCACCACCTTCTTGCTCTGCCTAGAACCCTCGGGCCCAGCGTGCTTGGCCTTGCCATTCCCACCCTCAGAAGCCCCAGCCGGCTCCCCAGTTGAAGCAAGGGACAAGCTTCTGACTGGCTCCAGGAGAGCATAGCCATGCTCAAATTAACCGACCTGGCTGGCTTACTGGTAGGAGGATGCTCAATTTTCACCAACACATGTAACTTCCGACCGAGTTCTTATTGCCCACTGAGGGTTTCGTAAACCAGCTCTCAGCACAAGCAGGTACTTATAGAGGAAATCACAGCCCTTCTACAGGTCAGTGTGGTTGAACCCATACCATCAGGGCAAGAACGGATTCTATTCCAGGTACCTCATAAATGACTCCAGAGGAAATTGGAGAGTCATGGGATAGGAGGTAGTGTCCTATTGTAGATTAAAAACTGGTTAAAAGATAGAAAACAGAGAGTAGGGTTAAATGGTCAGTATTCTCAGTGGAGAAGGGTAGATAGTGGGGTTCCTCAGGGGTCTGTGCTGGAACTGCTGCTTTTTAACATATTTATAAATGATCTAGAGATGGGAGTAACTAGTGAGGTAATTTAAATTTGCTGACGACACAAAGTAATTCAAAGTTGTTAAATTGCGAGAGGATTGTGAAAAATTAGGAGGGTTTTAGATTTGTTGGGAACTGGGCAACATTCTGGGGAAGGGGGGGCCTATTCCAAAAGGATGGGCTCCACCTTAACCAGGGTGGGACCAGGCTGCTGGCATCGGCATTTAAAAAGGAGCTAGAGCAGCTTTTAAACTAGAAATGAGGGGAAGGTTGACAGTCGCTCAAAAGCGCATGTTTCGGGATAAGGTATCTTTCAAAGATATCACAAAACAGGGAAGATAGGGTATCCTGATTAGTGAGGTTGCAAAAGAGACCATAGTAGATCAGGTGTCCTTAAATAAAAATCAGACAAAGCATTGCAAATTAATACTGTCACGTACTAAGTATGATGTAAATAGGAACAACAAACATAGTTTGAAATGTCTATATGTGAATGCCAGGAGCCTAAGAAATAAGATGGGAGAGTTAGAATATATTGCACTGAGTGAAAAGTTAGATATAATAGGCATCTCTGAGACCTGGTGGAAGGAGGATAACCAGTGGGACACTGTCATACCGGGGTACAAATTATATCATAGTGATAGGGTGGATCGAATTGGTAGAGGGGTAGCCTTGAATCAAATAGATTGAAAATTCTGCAGGAAACAAAACACTTGTTGGAATCACTGTGGATTGAAATTCCATGTGTAAAGGGGAAAAGGATAGTGATAGGAGTGTACTACTGTCCGCCTGGCCAGGATGAACAGACGGATGCAGAAATGCTAAAGGAAATTAGGGACGCAAACAAACTGGGCAACACAATAATGGTGATTTCAATTACCCGATATTGACTGGGTAAATGTAACATCAGGTACACTAGGGTGGTAAAATTTGTTGATGAAATCAAGGACAGCTTTATTGACCAGCTGGTACAGGAGCCGACGAGAGAAGGAAAAATTCTAGACCTAGTCCTTAGTGGAGCGCATGATCTGGTGCGGGAGGTAATGGTGCTGAGGCTGCTTGATAACAATGATCATAATATGATGGGATTTGATATTAGCTTTGAAGTTAGTATACATAGGATATCAAATACATTAACGTTTAACTTTAAAAAAGGAGACTATGATAAAATGAGAAGAACAGTGAAAAAAAAAACTTAAGGAGCGACTGTGAGGGTCAAAAATTTACATCGGGCGTGGATGCTGTTCAAAAACACCATGCTGGAAGCCCAGGCCAAATATATTCCGCGTATTAAAAAAAGAGGATGGAAGACCAAACGACAGCCGGCGTGGTTAAAAAGTGAGGTGAAGGAAGCTATTAGAGCTAAAAGAAAATCCTTCAGAAAATGGAAGAAGGAACCAACTGAAAATAATAAGAAACAGCATAAAGAATGTCAAGTTAATTCCAAAGCACTGATAAGGAAGGCTAAGAGGGACTTTGAATAAATGATTGCGTTGGTGGCAAAAACACATAGTCAAAAATGTTTTAGGTATATTAAAATCAGGAAGCTGGCAAAAGAATCTGTTGGACCGATAGATGACCGAGGAGTAAAAGGGGCGATCAGGGAAGACAAAGCTGTAGCGGAGAGATTAAATTAATTCTTTGCTTCGGTCTTCACCGAGGAAGATTTGGGTGGGATACTGGTGCAGAAATTGTATTCGAAGCTGACGAGTAGGAGGAACTTAATGAATTCTCTGTAAACCTGGAGGATGTAATGGGGCAGTTCTACAAACTGAAGAGTTGCAAATCTCCTGGACTGGATGGTATACGTCCCAGAGTGCTGATAGAACTGAAAAATGAGCTTGGAGAGCTATTGTTAGTGATATGTAATTTATCCTTAAAACTGAGCATGGTACCGGAAAATTGGAAGGTGGCCAATGTAACACCGATTTTTAAAAAAGGTTCCAGAGGAGATCTGGGAAATTATAGACCAGTGAGTGTGACGTCTGGGCCAGGCAAAATGGTAGAGACTATTATAAAGAAAAAAATTACAGAGCATATTCAAAAGCATGGATTAATGAGACAGTCAACATGGATTTAGTGAAGGGAAATCCTTGCCTCACCAATCTACTACATTTCTTTGAAGGGGTGAACAAATGCGGATAAAGGGGAGCCGGTTGATATTGTGTATCTGGATTTTCAGAAGGCTTTTGACAGAGTACCTCATGAAAGACTCCAGAGGAAATTGGAGAGTCATGGGATAGGAGGTAGTGTTCTATTGTGGATTAAAAACTGGTTAAAAGATAGAAAACAGAGAGTAAGGTTAAATGGTCTGTATTCTCAATGGAGGAGGGTAGTTAGTGGGGTTACCCAGGGGTCTGTGCTGGGCCTGCTGCTTTTTTTTAACATATTTATAAATGACCTAGAGATGGTAGTAACTAATGAGGTAATTAAATTTTCTGATGACACAAAGTAATTCAAAGTCATTAAATTGCAGGAGGATTGTGAAAAATTAAAAGACCTTGGGAGACTGGGCGTCCAAATGGCAGATGACGTTTAATGTGAGCAAGTGCAAAGTGATGCATGTGGGAAAGAGGAACCCGAATTACAGCTATGTCATGCAAGGTTCCACGTTAGGAGTCACAGACCAATGAAGGGATCTAGGAATTGTCGATGATACGTTAAAACCTTCTGCTCAGTGTGCTGCTGCGTCTAAGTAAGCAAATAGAATGTTGTCTATTATTAGGAAAGGAATGGAAAACAAAAATGAGGACGTTATAATGCCTTTGTATCACTCCATGGTGCGATCGCACCTTGAATATTGTGTTCAATTCTGGTTGCCGCATCTCAAAAAAGATATAGTGGAATTAGAAAAGGTGCAGAGAAGGGCGACGAAAATGATAAAGGGGATGGGACAACTTCCCTATGAGGAAAGGCTAAAGCGGCTAGGGCTCTTCAGCTTGGAGAAAAAGTGGCTGAAGGGAGATATGATAGAGGTCTGTAAAATGATGAGTGGAGTTGAACTGGTCTGTTTACGCTTTCCAAAAATACTAGGACTAGGGAGCATGCGATGAAGCTACAATGTAGTAAATTTAAAACGAATTGGAGAAAATTTTTCTTCACTCAACCTGTAATTAAACTGTGGAATTCGTTGCCAGAGATTGTGGTAAAGGCGGTTAGTTTAGCAGAACTTAAAAAAAGGTTTGGATGGCTTCCTAAAGGAAAAGTTCATAGACCATTATTAAATGGACTAGGGGAAAACCCACTATTTCTGGGATACGCAGTATAAAATGTTTTGTACCCTTTTTGGGATCTTGCCAGGTATTTGTGACCTGGATTGGCCACTGTTGGTAACAGGATGCTGGGCTTGATGGACCTTTTGGTCTTTCCCAGTATGGCAGTACTATTGTACTTATGTACAAGGGGACCTTACGAGACTGGGAGACTGGGCGTCTAAATGGCAGATGACGTTTAATGTGAGCAAGTGCAAAGTGATGCATATGGGAAAGAGGAACCCGAACTATAGCTTCGTAATGCAAGGTTCCAGGTTAGGAGTCACAGACCAAGAAAGGTATCTCGTCGTCATCGTTGATACGTTGAAATGCTCTGCTTGGTGTGCTGCGCCGGTTAAGAAAGCAAACAGAATGTTAGGTATTATTAAAGGAATGGAAAACAAAAGTGACGACATTATAATGCCTATGTTTCGGTCCATAGTGCAACTGCACCTCGAATATTGTGTTCAGTTCTGGTCGCCACATCTCAAAAAATAGATATAGTGGAATTAGAAAAAGTACATTGTAGGGTGATGAAAATGATAAAGGGGATGGGATGACTTCTCTATGAGGAAAGGCTGAAGCTTCTAGGGCTCTTCAGCTTGGAGAAGACGGCTGAGGGGAGATATGATAGAGGTCTATAAAACGAGTAGGTTGAGTAGACGTGAATCGTTTGCTTACTCTTTCCAAAATTACTAGGACTAGGGGGCATGCGATGAAGCTACAATGTAGTAAATTTAGTAAGAATTGGAGAAAATGTTTCTTCACTCAGCGTGTAGGTAAACTCTGAAAGTCTTTGCCAGAGAATGTGGTAAAAGTAGTTAGCTTAGCGGGGTTTAAAAAGGTTCTGGACAGCTTCCTAAAGGAAAATTCCTTAGACCATTATTAAATTGACTTGGAAAATCCACTGCTTATTTCTGGGATATATACAAATACAAAATCAATGGCTATGTTTTGTTCCCAAGAGGGCTCTGTATGAATACACAACAATAGTAGGACAAAACTTGTATGTGGCAATATATATCTTATAGGCTGTAGAGGTTATCTCATAGCATTTTTAGCGACTGTGTATATCAGCGTATCATATGCCTCACACGTCTGCAATTGTAATCATAGACTACCTCCAGCCAGCCAGTAGTTTCGTGTTATATTTAGACTTTTAATTGAAACGTACTGCTGTCTCAAAAACTTAACATTATTGCACACATAAAAAGCAAATAATGCACCAATTCGACTTAACTTAAGGGCTCCAGACTTTATGTGTTGTCTTCGGTAGTGAAAGTTCAACAGTTTGCATCCCAAATTTGTGGAGCCCTTATCGGCAACTCCGTTGTTGTGGTAAGCCCGACAGGACCCTGTTTCGCGGTCTCAAGCTTTGTCAAGGGCAAAAACCTCTATAAAACGGAGAAAACATATTTAGTTAAAAAACATCCGACCTAACATAACTTATTTGCTAGAAAATAGGCGTATGGACTTACAGCAACAGTGTCTTCTATCTGAATCGCCAAACTAGAAATGGCGTTGGCGTTCATATTATATCTGTTATAAGCTCCACCTATCGACGCTACGTCTCAAACAGCTGATCCGTGTAGCGGAAGGAATTTAAAGAGACAGGTCTAATAAAAAATAAACATTTAAACCTTATAGTTCTAATTTCGACAAAAAGATAATCAAACCCCATACTGTTCCTTTTGAAACACCATCTCTTGATACTGCATCTTGAACCGCTCATTATTGTGGCGAATATAATTAAAAGAAACAATTCCAATGGAGATGAGCATTCAAACCTTGTGGTTCCAGTGTGTTCAGATTAAAAATCCATTGTGTTTCTTTTTGTAATAATAGTCTGTTGATATTACCCCCGCGGGAACTTAGGGTGACATGATCAATCGCCATACATTTCAAAGATTCACAAGAATGTTGTTGTGTGATGCAATGATGAACAAGGGGGGCTCCAATGTTGCGGGCTGAAATTCTTGATCTGTGTTCTATCATTCTTTCATTAAGAGATCTGTTTGTTTTCCCAATATATACCTTGTTGCAAGGGCATATAACATAGTAGATAACATGTGGGGTCCGGCAGTTTGTTTGATGTTTAAGAGAAATAGTCCGGCCATTATGATAAAAATCAGTGGTCTCTATGGTCAGTGGGCAAGTTTTGCATCCATTTCTATTGCATTTCTTGTGTCCACCCTCCATATTGGAACCTATGGTGGTGCAAACTGACAAATCTGTAGGGCTTAGAATTTCCTTAAGATTACGTGCCCGAGAGAAGGCCATCCTGAGGCGGTGATCTTCAAAAACAGGGTGAGCTCGCATAATGTCCCAATGTTGTCTTATAATGTGGGCAGCTGTTTCACCACCTTGCATATATTTCATAATGAAAGTCATGGCTGGATCTTCTTGTGCATCCAATGTCTTTTCTTGTAAAAGTAAGTCCCGATTTAGGTATTTGGCTCTTGTATAAGCATTTTTTAGAACCGCTTTGGGGTAATTGCGCTGCAGTAATTTGGAACCCAATGTGTTAGCCTGTTGGCGAAAATCGTGTTCATCAGTGCAAATTCGTTTGAAACGTAAAAATTGCGAAAACGGCAAACTGTGTTTAAGATTTTTAGGGTGACAACTGCCATACTCCAACATCGTGTTTCTATCAGTTGGTTTGATATGTACTTTCGTTTGAAAGCAGCCTGCTCTTAAAATGATTTCTGTATCCAAAAAATGGATATTCGTCTCAGAGAAAGATGCAGTAAATTGAATCCGTGGGTGGCACTTATTCAACCATACCTGAAAATCCATTAGTTCACTAGAAGTGCCCTTCCATAAAACAAAGATGTCATCAATGTATCTACGCCATATTATGATGTTATGTCTATGTGGGGAAGTATATAGCCATCTATTCTCAAATGCGGCCATATATAAGTTCGCCAATGTTGGAGCGAAAGTGGCTCCCATCGCGACACCAGAAATTTGAAGGTATAAGCTATTCCTGAATTTAAAAAAATTCTTGCACAACGCTACCCTCAATAATGACATCAAAAATTTTGTGGGAACTTCGTGTGGACTTTGTCTCTCCTCCAATAGTGTGAATATTACCTCAATTAGCTCTTCTTGTGGGATCATTGTGTACAGGGATTTGATATCAAAAGTGGCCATTATACACCGGGAATGTGGAATATGTGTATCGCTTAGAATTTTTAAGAAATGGTTGGTGTCTTTGATATATGACGGGCACACAGTAACCATATCCTTCAAAGACATTGGATGCACAAGAAGATCCAGCCATGACTTTCATTATGAAATATATGCAAGGTGGTGAAACAGCTGCCCACATTATAAGACAACATTGGGACATTATGCGAGCTCACCCTGTTTTTGAAGATCACCGCCTCAGGATGGCCTTCTCTCGGGCACGTAATCTTAAGGAAATTCTAAGCCCTACAGATTTGTCAGTTTGCACCACCATAGGTTCCAATATGGAGGGTGGACACAAGTAATGCAATAGAAATGGATGCAAAACTTGCCCACTGACCATAGAGACCACTGATTTTTATCATAATGGCCGGACTATTTCTCTTAAACATCAAACAAACTGCCGGACCCCACATGTTATCTACTATGTTATATGCCCTTGCAACAAGGTATATATTGGGAAAACAAACAGATCTCTTAATGAAAGAATGATAGAACACAGATCAAGAATTTCAGCCCGCAACATTGGAGCCCCCCTTGTTCATCATTGCATCACACAACAACATTCTTGTGAATCTTTGAAATGTATGGCGATTGATCATGTCACCCTAAGTTCCCGCGGGGGTAATATCAACAGACTATTATTACAAAAAGAAACACAATGGATTTTTAATCTGAACACACTGGAACCACAAGGTTTGAATGCTCATCTCCATTGGAATTGTTTCTTTTAATTATATTCGCCACAATAATGAGCGGTTCAAGATGCAGTATCAAGAGATGGTGTTTCAAAAGGAACAGTATGGGGTTTGATTATCTTTTTGTCGAAATTAGAACTATAAGGTTTAAATGTTTATTTTTTATTAGACCTGTCTCTTTAAATTCCTTCCGCTACACGGATCAGCTGTTTGAGACGTAGCGTCGATAGGTGGAGCTTATAACAGATATAATATGAACGCCAACGCCATTTCTAGTTTGGCGATTCAGATAGAAGACACTGTTGCTGTAAGTCCATACGCCTATTTTCTAGCAAATAAGTTATGTTAGGTCGGATGTTTTTTAACTAAATATGTTTTCTCCGTTTTATAGAGGTTTTTGCCCTTGACAAAGCTTGAGACCGCGAAACAGGGTCCTGTCGGGCTTACCACAACAACGGAGTTGCCGATAAGGGCTCCACAAATTTGGGATGCAAACTGTTGAACTTTCACTACCGAAGACAACACATAAAGTCTGGAGCCCTTAAGTTAAGTCGAATTGGTGCATTATTTGCTTTTTATGTGTGCAATAATGTTAAGTTTTTGAGACAGCAGTACGTTTCAATTAAAAGTCTAAATATAACACGAAACTACTGGCTGGCTGGAGGTAGTCTATGATTACAATTGCAGACGTGTGAGGCATATGATACGCTGATATACACAGTCGCTAAAAATGCTATGAGATAACCTCTACAGCCTATAAGATATATATTGCCACATACAAGTTTTGTCCTACTATTGTTGTGTATTTCTGGGATAAGCATCATAAAATGTATTGAGCTTTTCTGGGATCTTGCCAGGTATTTGTGACCTGGATTGGCCACTGTTGGAAACAGGATACTGGGCTTAATGGACCTTTGGTCTGGCCCAGTGTGGCAATAATGTACTTCCTTATGCCCAAGAAGAGTAGGTGGATTTCGTCCCATCCTAGACCTAAGAGCCCTGAATAAATCCCTGCTCAAAGAAGTTCAGGATGATTTTCTTGGTCGCCCTTTTCCCCATGATTCAGGAAAACGATTGGCTATGTTCTTAGGACTTGAAGGATGCCTAATCTACTTGTCGATACTTTCCAGTCACAGGAGGTATCTCAGAAATTGGGTAGGTAAATATTACTACCAGTACTATGTTCTGCTATTTGGCCTCGCTTGAACTACCAAAGTATTTTCAAAGTGTCTAGTGTGTTGTAATGGCGTATTTATACAGACATCCCCCCCCCCCCCCCACCTTTTTCTAGAGTTATGGTGGTGGTTACAGTTTATCTGCATCGCTTGGAGATCAGGATACATCCTTACCTGGATGATTGGCTGATTTGGACGGATTCATCTGCAGAGGCTGACCTGGCTACTTCATAGGTTATCTCTTGGATAGAGACCCTGGGCTGGGTTGTGAATCGGGGCAAGAGTCACCTGGTTCCCTCCCAGGTTCTGGAATACCTGTGGGTCTGCTGCAGAACACTGTAGCTGACTAAAAGAGAAAATTATCCAATAAGACACTTCTGCTGCCCCACTCCACCCCACCCCAACACACACGAATTAAAATAATTCTCTAGCTTTAATGTACTGCACTTTGTTGTTTGGTTATATTTCATGTTATTATTTCTACGATGAAACTTTTTCATACTGAATTGTGCTGCTTGCTTATTGTTTGCTATGTGTACTGCCAACCAATATCTGTTGCTATGGGATGGGTTAGATTAAGACATTGGCAAGCTAAGAACATACCTAGAGTCTAGTGTTTAGGGGCGATGCTGTCAATGCACTCAGGAGATTGACCCTGGCGTTTTTTTTGGGATTCTACAAATTTTTCTGGAAGCTAGAAGGATGGCTAACATCCAAACATTTATCAGAGATTAAAAAGTCTCGCATTTCTCCGTGCAGTCTACAACTTCTTCCCCCTTTGTGAGTAAGCCTGGTCTGCTTGTTTCCAGGATAACTAGTAGCAGAATCCGGTCAGGGGTGGAGGACTGTAAAGCTGCATTTAGTAACAAAAGGGGAGGTGGTTAATTCTGCTGTAGAAAATAATTTTTGCATGAGCTGGGAGATGGAAGAGAAATGAAAGCACTCCCCAAATAGGAAAGGGGTTCATAGCTATTACAGAATTGCGCCTTTCAAGTGGTTCTTCCTTGTGAACAACAGATGTCTAGAAATTGAGTTATGTCTGTCTACCAGCAGGTGGAAAAAACCTGAGCTCCACTATATAAGATGGTGAGCAGCTAGGTCAGTCAGTATTCCTCTATCTCCCTACAGGTGGTAGACAATTCTCCCAGCAGCTCCCTGGTCTTTTGTGGAGTCTAGTTTCTTTTAGCTCCTGTTCTGGGTTTCCTGGTCCAATTGAGCTTGGGTGTTTAGGCTGGATTACGTGCCTACTTAGGGGTACACCTGCCCCCAAGTTTCTCTTTCCTCACTTTCAGTGGTGTGCTGAAGGAAATCTGTCGGAGAAACTTTCACTGATTCCTCTTTAGCTGTGGTAAGGTTTGCCTGAGCCCAGTGAGTACATCTTTAAATTTCTCTGCTTTTCCTTGCATAGCTTAGCTTGTTGGACTGCTATGGTTTTAAATTTCTCTGCTTTTCCTTGCATAGCTCAGCTTGTTGGACTGCTATGGTTTTAAATTTCTCTGCTTTTCCTTGCATAGCTCAGCTTGTTGGACTGCTATGGTTTTTAATTTCTTCTGATGGCTGAAGTGGTCAAATGCTGCTTCCTTTACGATGTATGAAGAGCAGCATTTGGTCACTGTGCCAGCTGTTTAACTTTGCAGACGGCTACAGAGTTGCTGAAAAGTATGGCGGGCTCTGCTAGCTCATTCAGGCTCTGGTTTCAGATCCTTCACAGACCATGGGAACACCTGATATTTTTGGATTCCCGTGCGCCTCTCATATCGACAGAGCATCTTTTCCTTATGCTTCATCCTACTTGCCTAACTTCAGATCTTGCTCCATTTTCTGCTCTTCCTGCTGGCTTGGCCTCTAATTCAGATTCTCGGGTGCCTTTTTCTGAGTTTATACTCCTGCTACACCAGTTAAAAAGAGCTCAGCCTGTTGCGGATCTTAATACTCCTCAATAACTTCAGCCAGATTGGGTTTCAGAGAAGAGGTGTTTGGATATCCTAGCAGATGTGGACACGGAGCCTTTTCCTTCCCTATCACAGTCTGAGGATTCTGTCGGCAGTATCTATGCACCTTCTTGTGCTAGAGTTTTTAGAGGATAACTGCTGATGAAGCTGGTGATCCCACAGCAGTTAGGATGTTCTACTAGGAAGAGTTACCTGCTTTCATTACTAAAGTCCTTGGAAATTCTCTACATCTCTCCCTTGTCCTGTCTTCTGCCACCTTTCACCCTATCATGGCGGGTACTAAGAAGCATCGGAAGTCCTTCCTGGTGCATGAAACGATGTGGAAATTTATTTCTGCACAATGGACTACTGCTGGTGCCAATCTCAGGGTAGTTATTTGTATCCTATTCCAGAAGAATTGGAGAAGTTGATTCTTTGGTAGTAGCGGTCACTAAGAACACAGCTCTTCCTCTTGTGTGTGACATTGCCCTCAAAGGTACTCGGAATAGAAAGTTGGAATCCGCCCTCAAGCTTTCATTTGAAGTTAATGCATTTGTTCCTTCATTGATCATTTTATAGTTTGTATGCAGCTAGGGCTTACCTTTAGCCAGGTACAATAGGCAACCGATTCACTGGGTGACTCAAGCTCCTCACTTCCTTTCTATTTGTCCTGCATAGTGTTGTGTTTAGCTTACTTAACGGACTCGCTCAGACCTCCTCAGGGCTTCTCCTAAGGAAATGGCCTTGATAGTGATTGCAGGGTATTGCTTGTGGCTTCGTCATTGGTAGCAGACTCCACTTCTAAGGGAAGGCTTACCAAACTTTTGTTTTAGGATAGGCTTATCTTTGGGGAAGACTGTAGAAGTTAGTTAAAGATTTAGGCGATAGCTAAAACTCAACAATTACCAGAGTAAAACATAAGTCTTCACTTAGTTCAAACCACTGTTGGTTATTAAAAGTGGCAACGGTGGTGGAGGGGCAGTAGGAAGGAGGTAAGGAAGGACATGGTTGGGACTGGGGAGGCTTAGCACCAAGAGCCTTCTCCAAGGTAAAGAGTAGTCAGAGCACCTTCCTCCGTCACAAAGAGATCAGAGGACAAAGATTAGAGTTCATCCCTTTCTTGATGACTGGTTGATAAGAGCTTTCACATTTCAAGAGAGGATTCAGGTAACCTTGGGCAATTCCTCTTTGCAGTCCTAGGTTGGAACCTCAACTTTCACAGAAATCAGCTGGTTTCTTCTCAGAATATAGAGTACTTTGGAGTTTGCTTCGATACCAAGCAAGCAAAAGTATTCCTTCCGGAACTCGGGACACACAACAAGAGATGAATGTGAGATTGAGTCCTCGTGGTTGGAATTATGTACAAGTTCTCGGTTCCATGGCAGCCACCTTAGATTTTATACCATGAGAAAGGGCCCACATGCATCCTCTTCAGCAGTCCCTGATCTTCCATGTCTCAAGGCTGCAAAATATCTCTTGTAGTCCCCTCTGTCAAATCTCAGCTTGTTGTGATGGTTTCAGTTGAGTAGCCTTTGTCAAGGCCTATCGCTAGCTACCCCGCAGAGGATAGTGGTGATGACTGATGTGAGTCTATTGAGTTGGGGGGCTCATTGTCTCCACCATACAGCTCAGAGGCTATGATCTCATTCAGTCTCTGTGGGTAATCAGTCGTCTTTTTCTGTTTAGGGGAAATCTGGTCAGTGTGACGGTGGATAACATAAACAGACATGGGAGAACAAAGAGTGCTCAATTGGCTCTAGAAGCTCAACTTTTGTTTAAATGGGTGGAAAAAGCATTTTCCAATGATTTCTACCTTTCACATTGCAGGAAACTTGAATGTTCACGCAGATTATCTGAGTAGAACTCTCCATTGAGGCCTTTCGCTCTAATCACGTCCATTTCTGGATCTCATGGCCTCCAAATACAATGCAAAGGTATCATACTTGAGTACAGTTCAAAAGGATTGGATGCTCTTCTTCAGCCATGAGACATCTCTACTTTATGTATTTCCCCCTTGGCTAATGATTGGCAGGGTGCGCCAGATAATTTTTCATCATCCGGATTAGATGATTCTTGTAGCAGCGGACATGCCTAGAAGGCTGCTTCTCACAGGTTTACTTTCTCTGGGGCCTATTCAGATGACAGATCCATCTCATTTTGGTTTTATGGTGGCTTGGCTGTTGGAACAGTAGAAGTTGAGGAAGAAAGGTTGTTATTGAGAGGAGGTTTTCAGCACTCTGCTCCATGCCAGCAAACATTCTACCTTGATGAGCCTATGTGAGAATTTGGAGTGTTTGAAGTATGGCATTCAAAAAGGACTGCTGCTCCTTTCCAATCTTTGTTACCTCAAACTTTCGCCACCTTGCAAGTAGGTTTTAAAAAGGGATTAACTTTGAATTTGTTGAAAGTGCAGGTAGCTTCGCTAGCTTTTTTTTACACGGCGGCTTCAAAATTCTTCCCTAGCTGTGCACCTGAACAGTGTTCATTTTTTAAAAAGGGGTCAATCACTTAGAGCCTCTTCTTTGAGTTATTTGTCAAGAATTGAATTTCAACCTGGTCCTCAAGTCTTTCCAAAAATTCTGTCTGCGATTTCCAAGTCTATCTTAAAAGATCTTTTTCTGGTGGCTATTGCATCTGCTCAGAGGATTTCTGAACTTCAAGCCCTCTTGTGTAGGGATCATACATTTCACAGAGGCTGGAGTGTCCATCAAAACTGTTCCGCCCTCTTTCCTTTGTAAGGTATTTCTGCATTTTATTTGATGAGAAGACTATACCAAGGAGATGAAGCCTTTGTGATTTTTCAATGTGTGCCAGGTTCCATTTAATTTCTATGGCTGCAATCTCTTGTTGGCTCAAAGAAATAATTTCTTTGGCTTGTATTCTGGCTGGGAAGCAGCTGCCTGTGCCATACAAGGGCACTATCCATGTTGTGGGCGGAATCGCGTTTGTGTGTGTGTGTGGTTTTTTTTTTAAATGAAACTTGCAGATCAGCCACATAGTCTTCTCTTCATATGATTTTTCCAACATTTATATGCTTTTCCAACACTATAGGTTGGATATTTAGGCTAGAATAAAAGCTTCTTTTGGCACCTTGGAGCTTTCAGCTGGAGTTTTTCCTATCTTTCTTGAGGACTGCTTTGCTACATCCCAAAATTTCTGGCCTCATCTGTTAACGACAAGAAAGGAAAAAATTTTGTCTTACCTGAATTTTCATTTAATTACAACAGAAACCCGCCCTAATTGTTTTTCTGTTTAGATTTACTTCTCCAGTTTACTATTTGGTGTTATACTTGTTGAATGTGTTAATTCTTCATGTGAGGAAGGAGAATTTCTTTATAGTTATCATTATATTTTTTGCTTTGTTAGTGTAAATACTGACCTAGCTGCTTGCTGTCCTAGCTTGGTTTTCCTCTACCTCTCTACTTGCTGGTAGATGGGTGTAACCCACAATTCCATGTTTTGTGAGGGTGAAAGTCTGTTATTCCCTCCTACCAGCAGATGGAGAGAGAGAAAAGCTAGGCTTTTCCAGTGAACTCACTGGTATAATCTGCTGGTGCTTTGGGAAAGTTTCAATATTTTTCTTTACCTCTAGCTGGTAGGTTGTTCAGGCTGGTGCTCCTAGTCCTTGGCCTAGCTCCCCACTCTGCCAGCTGAGCTTATCAGCCACTCCCAAGTTATGCGAGCCCTGGATCGCACCTGGTTGAGCGGACTCTTCCACTGGGCGAGGGGTGTGGCTCAGTCCTGTGGGGCATGGCTCCTCATCCTCCCCGCTCCTCGTAGTCCTACACCCTGGTTGACTGTTCCTTTCCCAGGCTTCTCTACAGCTCCCAGGCACCTGGGGGGGGGGGGGGGGGGAGGGAAGGGAAGGAGGGTGGAAAAAATTCTCAATCAGATTCTGCCTGGTTAGCTTTATTCCTCCTTTCAGGGAATAAATCTGTATGAGTGTTTAAAATAACAAGGCTTGTTTGATCTTTTTGTCTTTTTTTTTTTTTTTTTTTTTTTTTTAAATGCACACCTGAGGAGAGCAGAGGAATGGCTGAGATGCTGGAGCCCTGGGCCAGAGTCAGCCTGTGCATTCTGTGTGGCTGAGCATGCCTGCCAGCAGATGCTGTACAGTCTGCAAGAGCTGGTAGCTTAGTACAACTGCAGACTCTGTCTGCTCCTGCGATGTACCATTTCCGACTTCAGAAACAGGCGCACTTGGGGATAGTGGGGACCACTGGAGCTGAAAGCTGCTCTCTCGGCACTGAAAAATTGTCATCGGCAGGAATAGTGGGCAATTGAGACCAAAATGGCTTTTGTTGTCATGCTGCTTTTTCACATCAGGAGAGCCTGCAGCCCCCATCAGGGCTTGGAGGGATGAGGGGCATGTCTGCCACCCACCCTGGGAATGCATGCAGGGGGGCTCCTGACGGGGTCCTGGATGCCTCTAGGGGATCTTTATTTTTTTGGCTCCCCAGCTTAGCCCAATTGGTTAAGCAAGCCCTGCAGTAGTCTCTGTCCTATTGGCCCGGACCCTGTTCAAAGGGCCAAATGTTATAAAGGGGAATGGAAGTTTCCAGGGTCTCTAGGATACCCAGTCTCCTTTGGACTCTGAAGAGGAGAGTTCACTTGATTCACCTCTTCAATGGAGATGAGTTTTCTCATCTCATTAACTAGGTCACGAGAGCTCTAGGGATGCTCAAGGGTCTGACTGCAGATCCCTCTTGAGGGAGATCCTCTGTTGGAGGGCATCATGGGACCCCCAAACAATTTTTCTCTCTACAAAGGCCTCATTTGCATGATGCTAGCGAATGGGAATTGCCTGATGGGGCTCTCAAGGGGGCCAGGACCCTGGAGCATCTGTATTCCTTTTCTCAGAGGAAATGAAGAGGTACTGGGTGTATGTCAAGGTGAACGTGCTGGTTATGGTGGTCCCCAAGAAGACAGCTATCCCTGTAAAGGGGGTTTGGCTCTCTGTAAGCTTCATGAGAAGTGGGTGGAGCATCACTTTCGTGTTGCTTTTACTTCTTGAACATCTGGCGTTCAGGACTCCATTTGCAGCAGTTATGTGGCTAGGAAAGCTGGCAAATTTGGTAATGTTATAATAATGGGTGATCTCAGTTACCCCAATATTGACTGGATAGATGCTACATCAAGGAGCGCTAGGGAGGTAAAATTCCTAGATGAAATAAATGACTACTCTTGGAGCAACTGGTCCAAGAACTGACAAGAGGGGGAGCTGTTTTTCATCTAGTCCTTAATAGAAATAAGGGCATGGTACGAGAGATAATGGGGCAGCTATGACAAAATGAGGAAAATGGTTAAAAAGAAAAGTTGGCTGCAAAGGTTAGGACTTGAATTCAAGCATGGACATTGTTTAAAAATACCATTGTGGCAGCCCAGACCAGATGTATTCCACGTATTAATAAGGGTGGAAAGAAGAGCAAACAACCATTTTGGTTAAAACGTGACGTGAAAGAGGCTATTAGACCCAAAAGAGCATCCTTTAAAGAAAGGAAAAAGAATCCAAATGAAGAAAATAAGAAGCAACATAAGCACTGTCAAGCTAGATGCAAAGTGTTGATAAAGAAGGCTAAAAGAATATGAAGAAAAACTTTCTGCGGATACAAAAACTCAAGGTAACACCTTTTTCAGGTACATCAGAAGTAGAAAGCCTTTGAGGGAATGTGTGAGACCGTTAGATAGTGAAGGAGAAAAAGGGGTATTTAGGGAGGACAAGGCCATAGTGGAGTGATTGAATGAACTCTTTGCTTCGGTCTTTACGGTAGTTGCTGCTGTCTTTATGGCAGATGTAAGAGATCTACTTGTACCAGAAATGGTTTTCAAGGGCATAGATGCGGATGAACTGAAAGAAATCTTGGTGAGCCTGGATGACGTACTGAGCCAAATAGACAAGTTAAAGAATGATAAATCACATAGACCAATTGGCATACACCCAAGGGCAGTGTTTCCCAAGTCTGTTCCTGGAGTACCCATTGCCAGTCAGGTTTTCAATATATCCACAATGAATGTGCATGAACTTGATTTGCATACACTGCCTTCATGCATATTCATTGTGATATCCTGAAAACCTGACTAGCAAAGGGGTACTCCCGATTGGACTTGGGAAAACACTGCCCTAGGGTACTGAAATAACTGAAACATGAAATAGCTGATCTGCTGTTAGTGATCTGCAACCTGTTAAAATCATCTGTAGTACCTGAAGATTGGAGGGTGGCCAAATATAATGCTGATTTTATAAAAGGGTTCCGGGAAATTGCAGACCAGTAAGCCTGACTTCAGTGCCGGGGAAAATAGTGGAAACTTAATAAAATTATGGAACACACAGACAAACATGGTTTAATGAGACAGTCGACATGACTTCAGCCAAGGGAAGTCTTGCCTCACCAATTTTTTCTTAATTTTTTTGAAGATGTGAATAAATATTTGGATTAAGGTGAGCCGGTTGATGTAGTGTATTTAGATTTTCAGAAAGCTTTTTACAAAGTTCCTCAGACTCCTGAGAAAATGGAAAAGTCATGGGATAGGAGGCAGTGTTCTGTTGTGGATTAGGGTTATTGGACAGAAAAGAGAGTGTAGGGTTAAATGGCCATTTTCCTCAATGGAGGAGGGTGAATAGTGTAGTGCCGCAGGGATCTGTACTGGGACCAGTACTATTTTAACATATTTATAAATGATCTGGAAATCGGAACGACGAGTAAGGTGATTAAATTTACAGATAACACAAAACTATTTAAAGTTGTCAAAATATATGCGGATTGTGAAAAATTGTAGGAAGACCTTAGGAAAGATTGGGCTTCCAAATGGCATATGAAATTTAATGTGGACAAGTGCAAAGTGATGCATATTGGGAAGAATAATCCAAATCAGTTAACCTGATGCTGGGGTTCACATTAGGTGTCAGCACTCAAGGAAAAGATCTAGGTGTCATTATAGACAATACGCTGAAATCTTCAGCCCAGTGTGCAGCAGTGGCCAAAAAAAGCAATCAGGATGCTAGTAATCATTAGGAAAAGGATGCAAAATAAGACCAAGGATATTATAATGCCTCTTTATCACTTTATGGTGCAATCTTTATCTTGAGTGTTGCTTTCAGTTCTGGTCGCCATATCTCAAAAAAGATATAGTGGAATTAGAAAAGGTTCAAAGAAGAGCCACCAAAATGATGAAGAGCATGGAACTACTCCCATATGAAGAAAGGCTAAAGAGGTTGAGAAGCCTGAGAAGTGAATTGATTTTTCACTCTTTTAAAAAGTACAAAGATACTTCTACTATTAGTACTACTACTTATCATTTCTGTAGTGCTACTAGACATACACAGTGCTGTACACTGAACATGTAAGAGACTGTCCCTGCTCAACAGATCTTTTAATTTAATTAAGACGTACAAACAGGAAAAATAAGGGATGTGGGAATTATCAGCCTCAAAAAGATGGCTTTTATCCTAGATTTGAAGATGACCAGAGCTGGAACTTGACATACTGATGCTGAAAGTCTATTCCAGGCATATGGTGCAGCAAGATAAAAGGAACGGAGTTTGGAGTTTGCAGTGGAGGAGGAGGGTACAGTTCCTGGGGAGGAGTGTAGGGTGAGATAAGAATGGAGAGATACTGAGGAGTTGCAGAGTGAAATCACTTGTAAGTGAATAAGAGGAGTTTGAATTGTATGTGGAAACGGATAGTGAGCCAATGAAGTGACTTGAGGAGAGGGCTATTATGAGCATAGCGACACTGGCAGAATATTTTTTTTTATTTTTTATTTATTGCATTTGTATCCCACATTTTCCCACTTTTTTGCAGGCTCAATGTGGCTTACAGTACATCATGAGTTGTGGAAATCTGTCTGAAAAAAATACATTTAGTATAGCAAAAGGATCTAAGGTGATAGTAATAAAACATGATAAAATCTTAGCAAGTAATAAGAGTAGGGACAGTTCTGGTTCCATGTGGAAGAGTTCACATGTGTTAATCATTGTGGTATGTTCTGTCAAAGAGGTGGGTCTTCAGTAGTTTGCGGAAGTTAGTCAGTTCATAGACCGTTTTTAAGTTGCTTGGTAATGCGTTCCAGAATTGTGGGCTCAAGTAGGAAAAGGTTGACGCATGTATTAGTTTGTATTTTAGACCTTTGCAATTAGGGAAGTGAAGATTAAGGAATGTGCGGGATGATTTTTTAGCATTCCTGGGTGGTAGGTCTATCAGATCTGTCATGTAGGCTGGAGCGTCACCGTGGATGATTTTGTGAACTAGAGTGCTTATTTTGAACGTGATGCGTTCTTTGAGTGGGAGCCAATGTAACTTTTCTCGTAGGGGTTTGGCGCTTTCATATTTTGTTTTACCGAATATGCGTCTAGCTGCAGTGTTCTGGGCTGTCTGAAGTTTCTTGATTATATACTCTTTGCAGCCAGCGTAGAGTGCGTTGCAGTAGTCTAGATGACTGAGATCCATTGATTGTACCAGGTTGCGAAAAACAGTCCTTGAGGAAGTAAGGTCTTACTTTTTTTTAATTTCCACATTGAATAGAACATCTTTTTGGTTGTGTTTTTCGTGTAACTCTCGAGTGTTAGGTGTCGATCAATAGTAACTCCAAGAATTTTTAGGGTGTCCGAAATTGGGAGGTTCAGTTTTGGTGTGTTAATGGTGGTGAATTTGTTCATGTTGTGTTGAGATGTGAGTATTAGGCATTGGGGTTTTTCTGTGTTGAGTTTCAACTGAAATGCATCCGCCCATGAGTGCATGATATGTAGACTTTGGTTGATGTCATTTGAAATTTCGTTTAGATCTTGTTTGAATGGGATGTAGATTGTTACGTCATCTGCGTATATGTATGGGTTAAGGTTTTGATTTGATAGTAGTTTGGCCAACGGTATCATCATTAAGTTGAATAAGGTCGGTGAGAGGGGGGATCCTTGTGGAACTCCGCATTCAGGTGTCCATGTGGCTGATGTGATCGAGTTAGATATCACTTGATATGAGCGTCTTATTAGGAACCCCTTGAACCAGTTAAGAACGTTACTTCCTATTCAGAAGTACTCGAGGATGGGTAGTAGAATTCCATGATTGACCATATCGAAGGCGCTAGACATGTCAAATTGCAGAAGTAGTATGTTCTTGCCAGTGGCTATCATTTTTTTGAATTTAGTCATGAGAGTTACTAGTACTGTTTCAGTACTGTGGTTAGATCGGAATCCTGATTGGGAGTCGTGTAATATTGAGAATTTGTTTAAATAGTTTGTGAGTTGTTTGGTCACCATCTCTTCCGTTAGTTTGGTTATTAGGGGGATGGATGCTACTGGTCTATAGTTGGATAATTCGCTAGCACTTTTCTTTGCGTCTTTGGGTATGGGGGTGAGTAGGATATTTCCTTTTTCCTTCGGGAAGAGTCCATTTTGTAGCATAAAGTTCAAGTGATTCGTTAGGTCTGTTATTTATTGTTGAGGGGCAGTTGCCATAAGGTTGTTTGGGCGTATGTCTAATTTGCAATGAGATTTGGCAAATCTTTTGAGCGTTTGGGAGATGAGATCTTCCGTTAATATCTCAAAGTTGGTCCAGGTTCTGTCTGCTGGGTATACACCAGGGTCTGGATCTAGACAATCAAGGAGTGCGGCGTATTCGATGGTACTGGCAGGTATTTTTAGTCGTAATTGTACAATTTTCTCATTGAAGTATCTCGCGAGATTGTCTGCTCCTGGTGTGTCTTTACTGTTGGTTGTGATTGGTGTGATGTCTAGTAGTTTGTTCACAAGTTGGAAGAGTTTATGTGTGTCCTTGTAGTTAGGTCCAATTTCAGTTTTGTAAAATAATCTTTTGGTTCGTTTTATGGTATATTTATATTTTCTTTGGAGTTGTTTCCAGGCATTAAGTGTGGAGTCGTCTTTCTTTTTATTCCATTCTCGTTCTAGTCTTCTAACTTGCGTTTTGAGTTTTTTCAGTTCTTCATTGAACCATGGTATTGAGTTTTTTCTGCGTGAGGTTATGGTTTGAATTGGGGCTATCTTGTCTAATATTAATTTTCATATATCGTCCCATTCTAGGAGGAATTGGTTTGTGTTTACCTTTGTTGTCCATTCATTGTGGTAGATCTCTTGCCAGAATATTACCGGGTCTGTTTTTCCTCTCGTGTTGTAGGTTTTTGTTCTTGTTTAAGTGAGTTTTTCTCTCGCCATTGGAGGGAGATGTATGCTTTATAGTGGTCTGACCACGGTGTGGGTGTCCATTTTGTATCTGTTAGTATAAGATTTGCGTTGGGATCGAATTTGTGTGTAATAATGTCTAGTGTGTGTCTTTTAGTGTGGGTTGGTTGCATGGTTAATCCGTGAAGATCCCACAGTTGTAGGAACTCTTTGCATTCTTGGGTGCTTGTTATGGTAAGATCTTCAAGGTGCAGGTTGATATCTCCTATTATGATAAGGTTTGAGGTGGAAACACAGATGTTCGAGATAAATTCCATAAAGTGTGTTTGGGAGTCTTGCCAGTTGCCTGCAGCACAGTTTTGAACAGATTGAAAGAGAGAGAGATGGCTTAGCGGGAGACCTGTGAGAAGCAAGTTGCAGTAGTCTAAATGAGAGGTGATGAGTGTGGATGAGAGCTTTGGTAATGTGCTCAGAATGGAAAGAATGAATTTTGGTGGTGAAAGAAATGACAGGTTTTAGCAGTTTGTTGGGTATGTGCAGAATAAGAGAGAGGAGTCTAAGATGACCCCAAGGTTACAAATTGATGAGACAGGGAGCATGAGAGGGTTATTCACAGAGATAGAGAATGGGGGAAGAGGAGAGGTGGGTTTAGGGGGAAAGATAAGAAGCTCAGTCTTGGCCATGTTTAGTTTCAGATGGCGGTTGGACATCCAGGCAGGAATGTTAGACAGGCAGGCCGAGACTTCGACCTGGATTCCTGCTGAAATTTCTGGTGTGGAGAGGTAGATCCTGAGAGTCATCAGCATAAAGGTGATACTGAAAACCATGGGAGGAGATCAGAGCACTAAGGGAAGAATTACAGATGGAGAAAAGAAGTGGTCCTAAGACAAAGCCATGAGGTACACGAACTGATAGTGGGATACGTGGAGGAGGATCCACCAGAGCGTACACTAAAAGTGAGTTGGGAGAGCTAAGAAGAAAACCAAGAAAGAACAGAGCCGTGAAATCCAAGTGAGGACAACGTATCAAGGAGTAGATGATCAACAGTGTCAAAAGCAGCAGATTGAGAAGCATGAGGATAGAATAGAGATCTTTAGATCTGGACTAGAGACTTGCACGGGAATGGGGTTCGCGTGAATCCCGTGGGATTCCCGCGGGGACGGAAGCAGTTCTGCGGGGATCCCGTGGGGACGGAAGCAGTTCCTGTGGGGTTCCCGTGGAAGTGTATGCTGCACTTGCGCCAGCCTCTCACCTACCGAGTACCAAGTTCTTTGAGTGCTGTCTCCTCCTCCTCCTTGCTTTAACAGCACAGATGTGGAAAGCCTCCAATAAGGAGGTGGTAGAGATACAAATGGTGACGAAATTTAAAAAGGCATGGGATGAACACAGAGGATCTCTTTTTAGAAAATGGAAGTTATAAAAAACCTAAACTTAAATGGCTGCATATGTGTGGATGTGTCGCGTGACACTTACATGGTGACTCTGGCTGTGATGAGCTAGGGCTGATATTGGGAGACCTGTACAGTCTGTGTCTCATATATGGCAATCTGGTTTTGGATTGGCTGGAAAGGGTTTAGACAGCAACTTTAGTGGCTGGAAGACAGTTCTGGACAGACTTTTACGGTCTGTGTCCCGCAAATGAGAAGATGAAGAGGTTGGAGTGGGCTTTGAGGGCAACTCCAGCAGTTGGAACATAAGGATAGGGCCAGGCAGACTTCTATGGTCTATGTCCCAGAAATGCCACAGAGAGACCATAATCAAGTATATAATGTACATTCATTGTTGATTGAATCATGAATTGATAATGATTGTGACTATTGGGCAGACTGGATGGACCGATCTGGTTTTTATCTGCTGTCATTTACTATTACTATTAATCCTCTCTGCTTCCGGGCTGATGCTCAGACCTCAGCTCTGACATAAGCATGAGCATCAGATGTCACCTGACCTACTGGCGCGTGCATGTGGTGATCTCACAGTGCCAGTGAATCAGAGAAGTCTTATATGTGCACACCTGAGTGTTCCAACTTCTGTTCGTTCTTTGCCTGCAGTGCTGTGGCTCAAACCCAGAGACTGAGAGAGCTGACAGGAATTTTTTTTAATGTACCATTAAATTCTTGTGGGTGAGGACAGGTTAAATTCTTGTGGGGACGGGTAAGATTCCCCGTGGGGACGGACGGGGACGGGTTAGATTCCCCGCTGGGATGGGTGGGGATGGGTTAGATTCCCTACGGGGACGAGTGGGGACGGGTCAGATTTCTGTCCCCATGCAACTCTCTAATCTGGACAAGAACAGGTCACTGGAGACTAGCAAGGACTGTTTCAGTTCAATGTAGAGGGCAATAGATTGAAGTGGATGAAGAATAGCTTGAGATGAAAGAAAGTCAAGACAGTGGCGGTGAACAAGCACGTTCAAGTATCTTGGATTAGAAAGGGAGGAGGGAGATAGGGACACTCAATGAAATTACATGTAAATACTTTTAAAACAAATAGGAGGAAATATTTTTTCACACAATGAAAAGTTAAGCTCTGGAACTCATTGCTGGAGGATGTGGTAATGGTGGTTAGTGTATTTGGGTTTAAAAAAGGTTTGGAAGAAAAGTTCAGTCTGTTGTTTGAGATGGTCATGGGGAAAGCCACTGCTTGCCCTGGGATTGGTAGCTTGGAATGTTACTTCTAATTGGGTTTCTGCCAGGTACTTGTGACCTGGATTGGCCACTGTTGGAAGCAGGATACTATCCATTGGTCTGACCCAGTATGGCTATTCTTACTTTCTTATGTAGGGCCATGCTGCACTTTCTGGGGGCCAGAAATTTCTTGTCTGGAGTCTGGTACAGATGTCCTTGTATGACCTGATCTGCTTTTCTTCCTGGTCTACGGCCGCTTCTGTGGTGGGCCGATGCTGGCTGTGGCTCATGGATTCTACCTCTATGAAACTTGCCCTATTGAGGGTACTTACTGTTTGGGGCAGACCTGAAGTTTCTGAAGGACGCGGCAGGGGCAAAGGCTCTCTGTCTTCCTGAGCTAAAGCAGAAGGTCTTCCAGGGTATTTGGCTACTTTGGGGCTGCTCCAGGGGAGTGGCTCGCTTTTGACCAGCTCACAGTTTGGGATCAGTGGCTTAGAGCTAAAGTGAAGGGCAGTCCCCCAATAGCTCTAAGTCATCCCCAGTTGTAGCACTTGCTCGAATTGGGGATAGTGGAACCTGTCCCATTGGCAGAGCAAGGTCTGGGCTGTTACTCCATTTATTTCATGGTCCGAAAAAAGGACGACTGCTTCCGGCTCATGCTGGACCTAAAGGGGATGAATGCTTTGTCTTTGGTTCAGCATTTTTGTACGGAAACCCTTTTCTCAGTGATTGCCTTGGTTTGTCCGGATGCGTTTTTGACATTTTCTGGACCTCATAGAGGCCTATCTGCATAGTCCCATTGTGTAACGTAAGCGCCATCTCTGCTTTTGTGTCCTTGGGTGCCATTTCCAGTTTTGTTCCTGACGTATGCGCTGACCTCTGCTGCACCTTTTCCCAAGGTGACATTGGTGGTGGCAGCTCATTTGAGTCTCCAGGTTATCTGGGTGCATCTCTACCTGGATGATTGGTTGTTCTGGGCCGACTTAGAGATGGAGTCTAGGGAGTCTGCTGCTCAGGCCACTCCTTTCTTGGAGGGTCTAGGGTGAGTGGTGAATCATCTAGTCACCTCTCCTGACTCCTGGTCCCAGCTCAGAAGACCTGAGTCAGGAGAGGTGACTAGATGATTCACCACTCACCCTAGACCCTCCAAGAAAGGAGTGGCCTGAGCAGCAGACTCCCTAGACTCCATCTCTAAGTCGGCCCAGAACAACCAATCATCCAGGTAGAGATGCACCCAGATAACCTGGAGACTCAAATGAGCTGCCACCACCAATGTCACCTTGGAAAAAGGTGCAGCAGAGGCCCAATCAGATGCAAGCCAGCGTGTGACATCACTTGGAAAACCTAGTCACTACCCTCTACACCCACACTACTTCAATCTGCGTAGCTGCACTCGCTGGAAGGGGCCAAGATGCATGATTTCTGCCAGGAAAAGTACAGATATGTCAGGCTTGTGAGTTCTTTTACCAAGTAGAGCGCTGCTGAGCCCGGTACTCGGACCAGGTTCTGCTTGGCGGCCGGACAACCCTGGGTTTCATCTGCGCTGACTGACGTTCCCCAGAGGTTGAGCCCCTAGGTGTGGGCAGCCTGCAGGACTTACGGGACGGAGCTGGAAGTGGGGTGGTGAACGTATCGGCCAGGCAGGCAGCAGGCAAGAGAGTGATCCAGGTACAGGCAAAGTCAATAGGCAGGCAGCAGGCAGGGGAGCAATCCAGGTAAGGCAATGTCAATAGGCAGGCAGCAGGTCAAGAGTAATCCAGGCACAGGCAAAGTTGGCAGGCAGGCAGCCTCTGATAGGCCCATTGTTGTGCAGAATTTCGTACCATCTCATTTGGTTCTCCTTGCTTTGGACTGGTCCCACCAGCCACGGTATGTGGATCTTGTGTGAAGGCTGGTGGCCAGTGGAAATGGAAGATCAAGATACCTACTGGTTTATAGTCTGGGTCCTAGAAGTCTTATGGAAGAAGTCCTTGGCTTCTGTGTGGGTCTGGAAGGTTTTTGAACAATAGTGTGCTGAGTGGGCTATGTCTCCATGGAAGGTGCAGGTCCCCTTTGTCTTAGGCTTTTTGCAGCAAGGTTTGGATCAAGTTGTGGCTGTTTCCAATTGTGGGGTAAATTGTAGGGTCTCTCCCTGGCAGGGCAAGGTGAGATTACCTGGTTTTTGAAGGGGAGTTGCTTATTTGTGGTCATTGGTGCATTCTTTCTTTCCTTCCTGGGACCTGAATTTCTTTGTCTGGACACTTTATGGGGCTCCTTTTGAGGTGTTGCCCTCAAGTTAAGGACCTTACCCTTAAGGTGGTCTTCCTTGTGGCTGTTGCTTTCGCCTGCAGGATCTCAGAGTTGCAGGTGCTGTCCTGTCAGAACCTGTTCATTTTTGGAGGAATGTGTTGATCCACACGGTTCCCTCCTTTCTGCCCAAGGTGATATCGGCATTTCATGTGAACCAAGAAGTCTCTTTGCCCTCCTTTCCAGAAGAGAAGTATAATCCCTCTGCTTAGAGTCTACATGTTAGACACCCAGAAGACGTTGCTTCATTACTTGGAAGAAACCAATGAATTTTTGTCTGTCTGATCATTTTTTCATTCCTTTTTTTTTTTTCATGATGCTCATAAGGGTCAGGTGGCCTCTCAGACTGTGAATGCGTAGTTCATCATAGAGGCAGCCTATAATTGTAGAAATTGACCAGTGTCTCCAGGTTTGAAAGATCACTCGATAAGGGCTCAGGTGACATTTTGAGCAGAGGCCTGGAAGGTTGCTCTGGAGGAGATCTGTAAGGCTTTGTGAAACATTACAGGTTGGATGTGCTTGCCAGGGTCCAGGGTTAGCTCAGTAGTTTTGCTGGGGTATGTACCACATGTTCAGAATGGTGCAGCCTCGGATGACAAGGAAGGTGAAATTATGTCTTACCTGATAATTTCCTTCCCTTTAGATGGCTGCACTGGACTAAAGCCCGGGGCTTTCGGGCCTTTTCAGTCATTAAAAAAAAAATCCAGGAGGTGATCCTCCAGAGATACAAGGTCACGAGTGAGAGTGATACATTTCGTTTATGTATGCTTATGTAATTTTATTATTGAATTTCTGTTAATAAAAATGCTAGGTAAAACACAGTAAAAATAAAAACTTAGCATAGATTGCATTGCAGATACCCTTATGGTGTGCACCAGTTAATTTAAATCATTCATTGCAGGTAGTTTTAAAATATGCACATATGATATGATTTCCCTTTGGGGATATACTGTACTGTCTCAGATGCCACGTTTGAATTCAGGATGCCTCTAACTTTCCATTAGAAAAGTCACAGCTAATTTTTTTTAATTAGAATAAACAGCCTGCGCTCCTTTATAAACGACACCTACCCTTTTCATGTCTTGAGAGAACACTTCTATTTTTGAAAACTCAACTGAATAGCACACCTCTGATTGCATTAATATCCTAGGTTATATTCTATCCATTCCCATAGCTTATTCACTTAGGGCCTGTATTTTTTTAGGATCAATTTATCCCTCCCAATATGGTGGTTCACCCACCAGTACCTTACCTAGGAAGAAATAAATCACCCAATGCTGCATCAGGAGTTTTATTAGATACCTTATTTCTATTTGTATAATTAGCAGATCAGTGATATCTCACTGGGAGTACAGAACATTGCTATACAAAAGTACTGCTATATCTGAGACTCCAAATTATATATAGGCAATCAGTTTTATTTATTATTCTCCAAGTATGTGTGCAATCAATTGCTTATGGGAGTACAGTACTACAGCTACACATTGGTGTTCTCTGGTTTGAGTCGCTAATGTTTTATTTACCAGCCAAAGCCAATTGGTAGATATAAAAGACTCAAGGCTATGTATGAGAGTGCAATGGGATTACTTGCCAATTCAGATACAATGGATTGGTTTCTCATGGGAGAGCAGCCCTACTTGCACAAAGGTACTGGCTGTGACTGTCTCTCCCCATTGGAGTAGGAAGTACAATCATTTTTATATGTCCATTCAGGATACAGATATGACAATAAGCACACCTTATTGGATCTATGTTAATGTCATAGTTAACACTGATTGGCTATGGTAATGAGCTGGTTAGTATTTACTGGAAAAGCTTAATAATAGACTAGCTGTTCCTGGAAGACTAAGTCATCTTCCTGAGGAGTTATCTTGTTCTGTTTTTCACTAAAACATCTGTGACCACCATGTTGCTAAACAATGTTACTCTGTTTTTCCACTTACGCCCGTTCCTCATTCTGCTGCATCAGAATGTCACAACAGATCATGAGTTCAGCAGTCACACTGAAGTTCAGGTTAGAGTCATGGGCCTGTAAAGTTTTCTCTCATTTTAGATCCTGAACCAAAGTCAGGCCTTGAACCAAAGCTCATAGTTGTAATGATAATAGACAGGCCCTTACTGAAGCTTACTTAGCATGCACTAATGGACATTAGCAAGTTCTAAATACCACGTGGCCATAGGTATAAAATAGGGCACACAGATTTAGCATGTGCTAATGTCTATTAGTACGTGCTAAGTTTCAGTAAAAGGGCCCCTTAGTTTTCTAGTGCCACATATATGCTAATGACAAGCTTTATAACGGGAAAGATATACTGTTTACAGAAATGTGTGGTCCTTCTTTAGTGAATGCCAAACAGAAGCATTTGTATGTCTTTTCTGCTTTTTCTTGGCCTCTCTTTGCATGTTTCTCCTTATCCCAATTTTAGAGACCCACCTCTTAACTTCTTTCAATGATGTACTAGAAAAAGTTGTTTCCTCACTTTCTCTGTTCAGCTATGTTTCTTCCATTTGGACCTTTGCCATCTTGGTTTTCCCTGTCTTTTTTTTTAAATCAAATTTGTTTCCCCCGTTTGCTTCTCTAAGATCTTTGTTTGCTTTAGAATGCTGTTTCCCCCCTTATGCATTCATCTAGCTCTTCTGAAAGTCAGACTTTTTGTAAACCTCTTTTTAAGTAGATTTGCTCTTTCTAGCGCTCTGTTTGTCTGTTCTTCCACTTACCATCATTCTCACTTTTCAGGTCTCTCCATTTTACCAAAGTTGAAAATTAATTTCTTTGACTTTTTTTGTGGCCTCTTCTCCCCCCCCCCATTGTATGGAAGCATATTGGAAAACATATTTAGTAAGCCAGAAAAATGTTTAGAAGCTGACTGAATCCATAGATTTCCTCATCCCCCCCCCTTTTTTTTTTTAGAAGAATTGTTATTAATACTTTTTCTCTATTTCTGAAACTTCTTGCTGTTTTGCTTTTGTGTTTGTGTACTTTTATGCATTTTGTTTTTGCTTTTCTTGTTTTATTTTATTTTAGCTTGCTTTTTTTTTTCCTCTTCTCCCCCACCCCCCCTACCCCTAGCTCTTTGCATCTTCTGAGGTCATACACAGTCAGTAGCACCAACTTTTTCTGTATAGCTGTGGCCAGTAGCAGGCCCTTGTGCATGTTCATCCTAGTACTCTCTTTCAAAAAAACACCTTTTGACTATAAATACTCATTAACATTTTGTCCTTTATTGTTTAGGTTAGATCGTCTCTTTATCTTACTGGACACTGGCACAACACCAGTAACAAGAAAAGCAGCAGCACAGCAACTTGGGGAAGTAGTGAAGCTTCACCCCCATGAACTGAACAACCTGTTAGCCAAAGTAAGCAGTTTTTCTAACTATATGCAGAAATGAAGGGCAAGAAACCTGATTTTGAGACAACAGCCTTGTCTAAGGTTAATGCAAATTGTGATGTACAAGAGGCTTACTGGCATATCCTGCAAAGTATATAGCCTTTTGAAGATAGTAAAGGAAGTAATGGATCAGGTTGGACTGTTGTGCCACACTTGAAATTCTCTTTGCACCCACTTCTAACTTGTCCTCCATATCTCCCAGGCTGTACCCAAGTCAGATGCCCAGTTGACTTGTGTCAACTAAAGTTTTTTTTTTTTTTTTAAATCTTGCTAGACCAGTCTAGACAAATGGATTGTGCGACCCAAATCAGCAGATGCAAGCAGTTAATACTAAATTTCAGTAGTATAAAGAGTAGAGCAACCCTGGAACTTTCCAGTATGATGTGACTGGATCCTTGTTGGCCTAGCTCCCTAGGGTGGAAGATGGCAGGCTCTGGCCTGGAGATTGAGCTCCCCCAGGCCACCTTGGTGGCTTTTAGGGATCGATCTGCGGACCTTTGCTCTAATTGAACTAGTTAGCCCTAGCTCCAGAGCTTCGCATGTGGGCCTCAGTTCTGGTGGGCAGCCATCCCGTAAGTAGTGGGCTAAGAAAGTTGGGGTCTCTTGTTGCCCCCATTCTTTCCTCTCCTTCCCTCTGCCTAGGATTTGGTTTAATTTGGTTCCCTGGCTTATTTCCCTTCCTCTGCCTACATAGCTTAAAAAATAAAATGTGCAGCAGAGGCAGGAAGTAGCTGTCAAAGCCTCTGCAGAGGTGTTGAGGAGACTACGATGGATGTGGCATCGAGTCCAGAGTGCAGTGGGGAATGCTATTTCTTCAGAGGCAGGCAGTTGAGGCACAATGCTAGGTGGCAGATGCTGTGGTGAGAGTTGCCTTGGGAGGAGTATGTTTCCTTTTTGTATATGTTTGATGGGGAGGTGGCTGGACAAGTATTGGAGAATGATCAGATGTCTTTGGACTATGGAGGAAGTTCAGAGATATTGGAGTTTGCCTCAGTTTCTTCTCCCATAGGTTTCCCCACTGGTAGGAATGGCAGCCACATTCAGCATGGGCTGTCTCTCCAATGTTTTGGCCCAAAGGGGAGCAGAACAGCCTTTAGTGGAGGGCTTGTCGGGTCCTTTGATTCTACAACAATCCTCCCTTCTGAATTATGAGTTTGACAGGGAGCTCACAGCAACTTATAGTATGCTCTGGGAGCCTTTCTCCTGCCGTTGCAGACAGGATCACTAGCAGTTGTGCAGCACTACGGTCAAGTGGAGTGTGGGGGCCCACTACTGTAGAAATTCTGAGGGCAGAGTACCCCACGTTCTTCAACTTCCTCAAGCAAGATCTTAGAGGCCCATCTCAGCTATGTTGGAGGAGGACTGGGAACTTTGTGAGGTGGAGGGGGATGACGCTCTCCTTTTTTTTTTTTTTTTTTTTTTTTTTCCAGGGAAGTCTGTCACCCAAGGATGGGTGGAGGGGGTTGGGCTCACATCGTTGATATCCCAGGTTACTACTGTTTCACTACAGATATCTGAGTCAGTGCCTGAGTTGATACTGGAGGGCTTTCTCGAACTTGAAGGGGCATTTATCCTTCTTTCCATTACGTCAGCAGCAGATGAATCCAGAAACCAGTGGGTTGTATCTGTCTACCAGCAGGTGGAGATAGAGAACTAAATTGCAGAGAGCTATACCATAGTACCAGCCCTAAAGCCAATTAGTATATCTGTATCTCCAGCACGTGGTGGACGGTTCTGTCCCAGCTCCTAAGTTTCTGGATGTTAGTCTCCTGGGCTGTTTGCCAGTTGAGACTGGGGGTGTGTGTGGTCTGAGACCCTCTTTGGAGGCATACTGGTGTTCTGCGCCTGCCTCACCCTGTGAATGCTGTTTCTCCCTGTGCTTTGACTGCTCAAACTTCCTCACAAAAAAAGAGCAATGCTTTTTAGCATAATTTGTTAGCACGGGAATTATTTCTGAGAAGGAGATCAGAGTACTGCACTGGACTGTGAGTACATTTCCCTTTCCTGGCTCCGTTTGGATAAGTTAGTTTCTCTTCTCAGTCTTTTTTTGGGGGATGGCGGCGGAGGCCATTAAGCGCTGCTCCCGATGCGGGAAGCGCTGGTTGGCGGTGGGGTTGTGCAGCCCAGACTGTGCCATGAATAAGGGGACCGATTTGGGTTCTTTGGTGTGCTGACTTCCCGTGCAGAGCGTGAGGACGCAGGCGCCATTTTGATTTTGCCGGTGATTCCTTGTTCGGATTCGCTGCCATTCTCCGCTGCTTCCTTGAGATTAAGCAGAGATTTAGCAGGAAAGGACGGCGGTGGGACTTCCCTAGTAGAGAGATCGTCGCAGAGTGGGTCATCAGCGACCGGAAATGAGGCAGCTGCTGAGGGGATGCTGTTTTCCCCTGAATTCGTCCTGCTCTTGCATCAAGCTTACCTGTTAAAGCATGCTCTGCCTCCCCCTGTTTTTTCTGGTGCGCGTCAGGAGTTTGAGCTGGCGCAGGGTGAAGCTAGTGGCTGTCTCTTTCCAGTTGAAGGGCTGCAGTCTAAACGCAGGTGTCTGGATTTAGAGTCTGAACATGACTCAGTAGCACCAAGATCCCTTGTTCCTTCACTTCCTGGGGGTTCAGGTGAGTCTTTGCGGTCCGTGGCTGCGCAGGATGTTGAGGAGGGAGAGATCATCTCTGAAGAGCCTCAGGACGCCTCAGCAGTGCGTATCTTTCATAGGGAGGAACTGTCTTCTCTGATTTCGTCAACCTTAGAGGTTTTAAACATTGCAGATCCTGAAGTGCAGGGGGCAGCGTCGTTGAATATTCGCATGGTGAGTACAAGAAGGCCCACCAGGGCATTTCCAATGCACGAGTCTATTCTGGAGATGATCACAGGTCAGTGGTTTGATCCTGATGCTCCTCTCAAGGTGTCTAGGGCCATGGCTCATTTGTACCCGGTCCAGAGTAGTCTGGCGGATAACTTGGATCTTCCACGGGTAGATTCTTTGGTGACGGCTGTCACCAAGAAGACCACCCTTCTGGTAGAGATGAGGGGGGTGGCGTTAAAAGACATACAGGACAGGCGTTTGGAAGCATCCTTGAAGCGTGCCTTTGAGGTGGCGGCCTTAGCACTCAAAGCTTCGGTTTGTAGTTCTTACGCGGCCCGAGCTTCTCTGGATTGGCTCAAGCAGTCTTCAGATCAAGGACAGGAACCGGGAGTTGTTCCCGTAGCCTTTGTGCTAAAGATGGAGGCTGTTCAGGGAGCGGCTAGCCCCGGACGGATCTGGGTGCCCAGGGCGAGGTTTTCTCCCCTGATTTTGTGTTGTTATTGCATAAAGCATACATGCTGAAAAGAGCTCTCCCTCAAGGGTCGTCTGAGGCCCCTTCTATTGTCCCCCCCCCGGTGGATTCTGGCCTGGGACTGCCCGCTGAGGCTATTTTCCCTGATAATTGGCATAAAGAAAAGCGTAGAAGGGCTAATTCCCCTTCAGATTGTGGTGCACCTCCTCCTTCCCCCCCCCCCCCCCCCCGTGGTCGGGCTGTGAGGATTTGGAGAGTTCTGGCAGGCCTTCATGGTCTGAGGAGCCAGAGTCAGGTGCAGAATTACCACAGGATCTGGATGATCCCTCCACGTTGAGGATTTTCAACCGTGATGAGCTGCCAGCGCTTATTTCAGATGCCCTACTGGTCCTTTCTATTGAAGAGCCTGACAGTGGCACGGCCTCCTCTGTGAATCCTAGGATGGCTAGTACCAAAAAGCCTGCTCGAGCCTTTCCTTTGCATGACTCCATCCAAGAGCTTATTTCCGCTCAGTGGGCTGACCCCGAGGGACCTTTGAAAGTTTCCAGGGCTGTGGGGCAATTATACCCTCTGCGTGAGGAGCATTTGGCTCGCTTTGCAATGCCTAAAGTAGATACCCTAGTCGCTGCGTTGACAAAGAGAACTACCCTCCCTGTGGAAGGAGGAGTTGCCCTGAAGGATATACAAGACCGTAGGCTGGAAGCAGCACTTAAACGGTCCTTTGAAATTGCAGGTCTTACTGTTCGGGCGTCTGCATGCAATTGTTATGCTGCTAGAGCCTGCCTGGCGTGGTTGCAACAGGCAGTGGAACAGCCCGGAGATGGAGCGGAGCCCTTCTCGGATGTGGCTCCGCGGCTGGAGTCGGCCTTGTCCTTTTTGGCTGATGCCCTTTATGATATTGTCAGAGCTTTGGCTAAACAAATGGCAGTAGCAGTGGCGGCTTGTCGTCTTTTTTGGCTACGACATTGGGCAGTGGACATGGCCTCTAAGCAAAGGTTGGTGAAGTTGCCCTTTCAAAGCCTTCTATTTGGTGAGGAGTTGGAAAAAAAAATTGTTAAAGACCTGGGAGATCCTAAACCCCAGCGCTTGCCCGAAGATAGGCCGAGGCCTTCTTCCAAGGGCCAGGCGGTCCACTCCTCTTATAGACCTCGCTTCCGTGAAGCTAGAAGGTACCGCCCGGGGCGTTCTGCTGGGTTCACTTCTCATGCCCGTTTTTCAGCAGAGGAACTCCTTTCGCTCAGACAAACATTCCGCAGCCACCGGCTCTAGGCCTGGAGTTCAGGGGCGACCCTCTCAATGATGGTGCGCCGGCCCCCTCCTCGCTTCCTGTCATCTGAGGACGTCTTTCCCTCTTTGCCGAGGAGTGGGCCAATATTTCCTCAGATCAGTGGCTTCTGGACCTGATCAGAGATGGCTACAGAACAGAATTCAACACCCCAGTAAGAGACATGTTTGTGGAGTCCCGATGCGGTTCTGCCGCCAAACGGGTGGCGGTAGAGGAGACTTTGCAAGGTCTGATTCAGTTAGGAGCCGTGTCCCTGGTACCTCCCATCGAACACGGCTACGGCCGATACTCCATCTACTTTGTGGTGCCACGAAAAGTTGGGTCTTTTCGCCCTATTCTGGACTTTAAAGAATTAAACAAGTCCCTGAGAGTGCAGCATTTACACATGGAAACCCTGTGCTCCGTCATTGCTGCGGTACAGCCAGGAGTGTTTCTCACGTCTCTAGACCTGAAAGAAGCTTACTTGCACATACCAATTTGGCCCCCGCACCAGAAGTTTCTGAGGTTTGCGGTGTTGGGAAAACATTTCCAGTTCCGGGCCTTGCCTTTTGGCCTCGCCACAGCTCCCCGAACCTTTTCGAAGGTAATGGTGGTAGTAGCTGCTTTGCTCAGGCGAGAAGGTATCAGGGTTCACCCGTACCTAGACGACTGGCTCATCAGAGCAGACTCTGTAACAGAGAGCTATCAAGCTACAGCCAGAGTGGTCTCAGTACTTCAATCTCTAGGCTGTGTCGTCAATATGGCCAAAAGTCACCTGACCTCCTCGCAATCTCTAGAATATTTGAGGACCAGGTTCGACACAGACTCTGGCTATGTATACCTACCCGAGCTAAGGCGGTGCAGGCTTCAGAATCAGGTCCGTCTGCTCCTAAGGATGCCCCGCCCGCGAGCTTGGGACATTGTCCAGCTGCTGGGATCGATGACAGCCACATTGGAAGTGGTGCCCTGGGCGAGAGCGCACCTGAGACCTCTACAGTATTCCCTACTTCAAAGATGGTCTCCAGTTTCTCAGGATTATCAATGCAGACTTTCTTGGCTCCCTGCGGCCCGACTCAGCATGGAGTGGTGGCTCTCAGACAGCATGCTGCGGCGAGGAATGCCGCTGGCGCTCCCCGATTGGTGTCTAGTAGTGACAGATGCCAGCCTGAAGGGCTGGGGCGCACATTGCAAGGAGAAGCGTGCCCAGGGTCTATGGACACCCGAGGAGTCGGAGTGGTCCATCAACCACCTGGAGTTGAGAGCAGTGTTTTAGGCGCTTCTGGCCTTTCAAATGACCCTGGAAGGATTGGCTGTCAGAGTGATGTCGGACAACACGACAGCAGTGGCCTACATAATCGACAAGGCGCCACTCAGTGCAGAGCACTGGCCACGCAGGCCGAACAGATTTGCCACTGGGCCAAGCTGCATCTTCAGTTTCTGTCGGCAGCTCACATTGCAGGTCAGAGCAACGTGCAAGCCGATTATCTAAGCAGGCATCAGATCGATCCAGCAGAATGGGAACTAACAGACGAAGTATTCCTGCAGATATGTGCCAAATGGGGCAAGCCTGTGATGGATCTTATGGCGACAAGTTCAAATGCCAAAGTCCCGTGCTTCTTCAGCAGACAGAGAGATCCTCGCTCGGCAGGGTTGGATGCCTTGACTCAGCCCTGGCCTCCTGGCCTACTATATGTGTTCCCTCCGTGGCCCTTGATAGGGTGCGTGCTCCTTCGGATTCGGCTGCACCCAGGAGAAGTGGTCCTCATTGCCCCAGATTGGCCCAGGAGGCCTTGGTATGCGGACCTCCGACAGATGCTAGTGGAAGCTCCCCTTCCTTTACCTCTGGTACCGAACCTGTTGTCACAGGGCCTGGTAGCCATGGAGGACGCCTGCCACTTTGATCTTATGGCATGGCGATTGAGAGGGTGCAATTGAGGGTCAAAGGCTATTCAAACACAGTCATTTCCACTCTCCTGCAGGCCCACAAGCGTTCCACTTCCGTGGCTTATGCCAGGATTTGGCGCCAGTTTGAGTCTTGGTGTGCTTCAAAAGCGATCACACTCATGCGGGCTCCTGTCTCGCCGATTCTGGACTTTTTGCAGGATGGTGTACAAATAGGCTTGGCCTATAATTCCCTGCGGGTGCAAGTGGCAGCGTTGGCCTCCCTTCGTGGTAAGGTTGAAGGCATGTCTTTAGCTGCTCATCCAGATTTGGCACGGTTTCTTAGTGGTATGCTTCGGCTCTAGCCTTCCTTGCGAGCACCCTGTCCAGCTTGGAACCTGGGGCTAGTTTTGAAGGCCCTGCAGGCTTCTCTTTTTGAGCCGCTTCGGCGAGCATCGGAGAAAGATTTGACACTAAAGGCTGTTTTTCTTGTGGCCATTACTTCGGCGAGACGGGTGTCAGAGCTCCAGGCGCTGTCCTGTAGAGACCCATGTCTGCAATTCTCAGAGTCCGGGGTCACGGTTCGGACCGTGCCTTCCTTCATGCCTAAGGTGGTTTCAGCGTTTCACCTAAACCAGCCTATTTTCTTGCCCTCCTTTAATAAGGAGGACTTTCCAGAATCTTTTTGGCAGTTGCACCTGTTGGATGTGCGCAGGACTCTGTTGCAGTATCTGAGAATTACAAATTCTTTCAGGACCTCTGCAGTATCTGCGAGTTACTATCTCTTTCAGGATCTATGATCATCTGTTTTGTTTTGCTATCAGGTCCTCGCAGAGGGTCTCCAGCGTCTAAAGCCAATATTGCCCATTGGCTCAAAGAAGCTATCTTTTCAGCTTATCTGCTTGCCGGCCGGTCTCCGCCTGTAGCCTTTAAGGCGCATTCTACCAGAGTGATTTCTTCCTCTTGGGCTGAAACTGGAGCACTCTCTCGTCAAGAGATATGCAGTGCAGCAACATGGGCTTCTAAGCTCTCTTTTGCCCGACATTACAGGCTGGATGTGGCTGCTAGGAGGGATGCGCGTTTTGGAGCACAAGTGCTAGCGCGTGGTGTGACCTGTTCCCACCCTATATAGGGATTGCTTTGTTACATCCCATACGTAATGGCTTCATCTGCTTGATGACAAGGAAGGGAAAATTAGGTTCTTACCTTGGTAATTTTCTTTCCTTTAGTCATAGCAGATGAAGCCATGAGCCCTCCCTGTATGATTGTCTGTATGCTGTGAATCTGTTTCAGGTTCTGTTCTTGTTTCCTGAAGTTCCTTCCTTGGGAGAAAGTTGGAAAACAGTCTTCAGGATTCATGTTCACTTATAGGAGGATGAGTTTATTCCCTCCAGGAGGTTGCGTGTATCCCCTCCAGTTATACAATAAGGAGGACGAGTTTATTCCCTCCGGGAAGATGTGTTCATTCCCTCCTTTTGAGTTAATGCCCTTGTTAAGGGGCCATCGTTCGCTGTGAGGAAAGTTCATTTTATTCCCATTGCGGTTTGCCATACTGCTTTGGAAGCTTCAAATACTGAAGAGGCAGTGGAACTGGCTGGCCATGAGGCACTGTGAAAAGTTGAGTGCTCTCTATCTCCCCCTGCTGGTTGATGGACACAACCCATACGTAATGGCTTCATCTGCTATGACTAAAGGAAAGAAAATTACCAAGGTAAGAACCTAATTTTCCCGTTTCACTGCTGTTTTTGGCTCCTAGCCTCTACTCATTTGCCCTCCCCTTGCTCCTTCCTTCCTTCTCACCCAGTACTTCCCTCACCCGTAACTGTCTTGTCTGTCTGTATTATTTAGATTGTAAGCTCTTTTGAGCAGGGTCTGTCTCTTTGTGTCAGTTGTTCAGCGCTGCATGCGTCTGGTAGCGCTATACAAATGCTAATAATAATAATCTTGTTCAATCTTTGGCAAAACTTATGGCATTAGCTGTTACGTCTCGACGACTACTGTGGCTTCATCATTGGGCTGCGGATATGGCCTCTAAACAGCATCTCACCAGGTTACCCTTTCGAGGAAAACTGTTGTTTGGAGAGGATTTGGAAAAGATTGTTAAAGATTTGGCCAATTCCCAATCTCAGAGGTTACCCGAAGATAAGCCTAGGACCTGAAGCCGTTCTGGAGCGGCTAAGCCTCTGTTTCGAGAGGCCAGGTGCTATCGCCCGGAAAGATCTTTCTCTTCCTTCCCTTGATCTCGTTTTCAGCAGAAATCTTCCTTTCATGGAGACAAAAAGGGAGTGAGTTCTGCGGCCCGTCGGGGCAGCTGCTCGATCCTCGCAATAATGGGGCGCCGGTCCACTGGTCGGCTGACCCAATTTTACCAAGAGTGGGCCAACATCACTTCAGACCAGTGGGTTCTCGATGTTATCAGCGACGGTTACAAATTAGAATTTTTGACTCCAGTTGGAGATTCATTCTTGGAATCCCAGTGTGCCACTTCTTCAAAGCGAGAGGCGGTGTTCGTGGCGTTGCGCGATCTGTTGGCCATTGGGGCTGCTTCTCCAGTTCTGGTGTCGGAGAAGCGCTCCGGGCTGTACTCTATTCTTCGTGGTTCCGAAGAATGGGGGTTCAGTCAAACCTATTTTCGACCTCCGGAAGGTAAACCAGTCCCTCAGTGTGCACCATTTCCGCATGGAAACTCTCAGGGTGGTGATTGCGGTGGTTTCTAACAACCCTGGACTTTAAGGAAGCTTATCTTCATATCCCAATTTGGCTGCCGCATCAGCGGTTCCTGTGGTTCGCCGTGCTAGGGCAGCACTTTCAGTTTCAAGCCTTACTTTTTGGTTTGGCCACTGCACCTCACACTTTCTCCAAGGTGATAGTAGTGGTAGCGGCAGCGTTAAGGAGGGAGGGAATTAGAGTTCACCCCTATTTGGATGACTGGCTCATTCGGGCGTCTTTGGAAGCGGAGAGCCATGTGGCTACCCGGTGGGTGGTAGACTTTCTACAATCTCTTGGATGGGTGATCAACTTTGCCAAGAGTCATCTCTCTCCTTCGCAGACTCTGGAGTATCTGGGATTGCACTTCAATACTGCTTGAGGGATGGTCTCCCTGCCGGAGGGCAGGAGGCTCAAGTTGGTCCTCCAAGTGAAAAGCATCTTGCGGCTGCCGAGTCCCCGAATTTGGGATTATGTTCAGGTTCTCAGGTCGATGGTAGCGACTGTCGAGGTAGTTCCTTGGGTGCGAGCACACATGAGACCGTTGCAAATGTCTCATCTAAGTTGCTGGTCTCCGGTTTCCCTGGACTATTCGCGTCAGCTTCCTTGGTTGACTCAAGCGCAGGCCAGCCTGTCTTGGTGGCTTCTTCCCTCCCACCTCCAACAAGGGATGCCCCTGGCAGCCCCGCAGTGGATCATGGTCATGACGGATGCCAGTCTTTCTGGTTGGGGGCGCATTGCCTGTCCAGCTGCGTGCAGGGATGCTGGTCGGCAGAGGAAGTGACTTGGTCCGTCAATCGATTGGAGTTGTGTGCCGTTCTGAACGCTAAGAGCCTTTTGGGAGTTGGTGCAGGGGTCTTCGGCTCAGTGTTCTCGGACAACATGACTACAGTGGCTTACATCATCCGGCAGGGGGAATTCAGAATTGGGCGCTTTGTTCCGAGGCGAGCAGATTGCTCTCATGGGCAGAGTTGAATCTTCTCCTCCTGTTGGCAGCGCACATTTCTGCTCTCGACAATGTGCGGGCGGACTTTCTCAGTCAACATCTTGACGCAGCGGAGTGGGAGTTGTCAGACGCTGCGTTTCAGATGATTTGCCATTGATGGGGCCGGCTGGAGATGGATCTCATGGCGACTCGAGCCAATACCAAAGTCCAGAGAGTTTTCAGGCGACGAGAAGTAGGTTCCGAGGGCCTGGGCGCGCTGCTTCTGCAGTGGCCTCAGGAAGCACTGCTGTACGTGTTTCCCCTGTGGCCTCGCCTTGGTCGAGTCATTCTCAGGATTAGCAGGCATCGAGGATTAGTGATACTGGTGGTTCCGGATTGGCCGCGGGGTCCGTAGTATGCGGACTTCATCAGGTGGCTGGTGGAGACTCTGCTTCGCCTCCCGGCGTCTCTGGATCTGTTACATCAAGGTCCCATTCTGATGGAGGATCCATTCCACTTTGGTCTTACGGCTTGGCCTTTGAGAGGTCAAGATTGAGACGGAAGGGTTATTCGGATATGGTGATAGCCACTCTGTTGCAGGTTCAGAAACGTTCCACTACTACAACTTATGCCCGGGTGTGGCGTACCTTTGTTTCTTGGTGCACCCTTCAAGGTTGGGAACCCTCTCTTGCTTCTGTCTCGCAAATGTTGGACTTCCTACAGGACGGCCTCCAGAAAGGGTTGGCCTATAATTCTCTTAAAGGTTCAGTTAGCAGCTCTGTTCTGCTTTCGAGGTCTGCTTTCTGGATGTTCGTTGGCTGCACATCTGGACGTCTCTTGTTTTTTGCGAGGGGTTCTTCATCTTAGGCCTCCCTGCCGACAACCTTGTCCTACTTGGAATCTTAATTTAGTTCTTCGAGCGTTGGAGCAGGCTCCGTTTGAGCCACTTCGCAAGGCTTCGGAGAAGGCATTGACCCTTAAAACAGTTTTTTTTTTTTGTGGCGCTAGCTTCAGCGCTTATGGTGTCTGAGTTGCAGTCGTTGTGTTGTTGAGAACCCTTTTTTCGTTTCATGGGGGCGGGAGTCTCCTTGCGGCTGGTTCCCTCCTTTCTTCCTAAGATGGTGTCAGAGTTTCATCTTAATCAGGATGTCTTTCTTCTAGCTTTTTGTTGGGAGGATTTTCCTGCTCAGTTTGTTTCACTTCGCCTCATGGATGTGCAGAGGGCCCTGATGCAATACCTACAGGTTTCAAATGAGTTTTGGTACTCGGATCATCTATTTGTCCTATTAATAGGGCAGCGGCTAGGGGAGGCCGCATCCAAGGCGACTATTGCTCGTTGGATTAAGGAGACCATTTTGTCTGCTTATGTCTTGGCAGGTCGTCCCTCTCCAGTGGGCATTTGTGCTCATTCGACTTGGGCTCAGGCTACATCTTGGGCGGAAACTGGCGTGCTTTCAGTGGAGGAGATTTGTCAGGCAGCGATGTGGGTGGCTTTGCATTCCTTTTCTAAGTATTAAAGGATTGATGTCGTGGAATGCCCGGATGCGCAGTTTGGACCTGCGGTGTCTGTTTCCCACCCTACCTAGGGAGTGCTTTGGTACATCCCACTGGTTTCTGGATTCATCTGCTGCTGATGCAATGGAAGGTAAAATTATGTCTTACCTGATAATTTTCTTTCCTTTAGTCACAGCAGATGAATTCAGGATCCCACCTGGTGTCTTTCAGAAGCTGTCCGGAACTTTCTTCCTTCTATCCATGTTGTTTCCAGAACAGGATCTAGGTTTTCTTTCAGATGGAATTCTCATCTGTGTTTAAAAAAAAAAAAAAATAATGAAAAGAAGCAATAAGTGTTGAACATTAGAAGGCATTGATTAAGTTGTTGCCACGTTGGCATTTCTATTTAACGGGTTTTCTCGCGCTTTGTTTTTTTGACTCAGGTTTGTGAGGAAGTTTTCAGTTTTTCACTTTCTACTGCTTTGTAATGGGACATACTAATTGGCTTTAGGGCTGGTACTATGGTATAGCTCTCTGCAATTTAGTTCTCTATTTCCACTTGCTGGTAGACGGATACAACCCACTGGTTTCTGGATTCATCTGCTGTGACTAAAGTAAAAAAAAAAATTATCAGGTAAGACATAATTTTACCATAAAGCCCTGAGGAAAATGGTCCTTTCAGGATGAGTTCCCTGGAATAGTGTGGGGAGGCTCTCTGCCTGCTAATTCAGGGGATCTGGACCAACGTTTTGCCTTCCCAGAGTGGGCACTCTTGATAGTAGTGACCAAAAAGTTGATTATTGTGGTGGAAGGTAGCTTGGCTTTGGGAGTGGAAATCTTCTGAAGCAATCCTTTGCCTCCTCTGCTGTAGGGGTTCAAGTGGCTCTGTGGTGAAGAATGTGTTACTCATGCTCTCTTGTGGTGGATTCAGCAGTTCTGGAGAGGTGTCTCTCTTCCAGGTTTCAGAGCTGCATTCTTGGTTGATGTACTGTTTTGATCTATTTAGATTATGTTGAGGACTGTGGCTTCTGTAATTGTGGCAGGTAGCTGATTATGGCTGTTACATGGATTCCACCATTAGGGTCCACCTCAGTAAGCTACCCTTCAAGAGCATGCTCCCTTTTGGTGAGGACCTCGAGAAATTAGGTTAGGTTCTCAGCGATCGAGGATCATGCTTGTGTTTCAACTAGAAGTTATGCAGGCTGTTTTTATAATAAGGAGCAAGGATGCTAAAGGTTGGGTAGGCTGGATGCTGCTTCCTTGTGGAGTCTATAAGTCTTGAGATAGTAGTGGACTGCACTCTGCGTGTACGTATGTTTAAATGAGTGACGGTGGACCACCCTGAGGTGAGGCAGGTAGAGGCGCCTCCATCTGTTTTGCCTGGGGTGGGTCGGGATTGTCATAAGTCAGTAGGTGCTTGAGGTGATTCATATGGTTGTTCCCTGGAGTTTGCAGCAATCCCTTTCCCTCACCTTTTATGGCATCTCCCTGCAACTTGGCAGCAAAATGGAAGCAGTTGAAGAATCCTTGGAGAACCTCCTTCACTTAGGTGCTTGCCTTCTATTGCCAGCAGATGTCAGAAGTAAGCTGTCTTGATAGTGGTCTCCTTGCCTCTTCTATGTTTAAACGTTTTTATTATGGAACCTTCGCTGAATACAAAACAAAACCATTGTAATACAAATAAAGCAGGAATCTGATCAGATCTCCTCAGAAGGTCTTATACAACAGAGCCTCTAATGTGTCCATATCAGTATCCATAAACTTTACATTATAATACTTCACTCCCCTCCGCCCCTCCCTCCTCCCTATATACTCGAAACTGATGACAATAACCATGTGTATAGCTAGTGACAAACATTCCCCAGTCTCCTCCGCCTGGGTACTTCTTCAGCTACCTAATAACTCTCATATTAATACATCAGGGATCTAGTCTGTTAGGCTTATTCCACACTTTGCAGTCAACTCTATGCCTCCCCCCCTTCTCTCCCTCCTCTTCTCCGATGGTCTCCATCTTTGCCAGGAAGTAGAGCGTGCCCTATAGGGATTGCAACCCTGTTGCGGCTTTCCAATCTGATCCTTGCCTCTTCTAAAGGGTATGGATTTGAAGCCTCCCTAATGGATAATAATGACTAGTGGTGTCAGCTTCTAGGGCTGGGGAGCCCATGGTTGGGGTCAGCTGGTGCAGGGGCATTGGTTACAGTAGGAAGTGTCTGGGTCCGCTATTGGGTTGGGGTTGAGGGTGATTTTGGCTAGAGTTAAGTTAAATTCACTCATAGTGGGAATTGTGGTCTGGGTGTTATCCTCTTTGTAGAGGATCCAGATACCTTCTGGATTGAGGAGTAGGTCAGTGTGAAGGGTTATATGTTAGTGTTCTGGAAGGTTTATTTACTTACTAGTAAAAAAGGCCCATTTCTGACACAAATGAAATGGGCGCTAGCAAGGTTTTCCTCGGAGTGTGTATGTTTGAGAGAGTGTGTGTGAGTGACTGTGTGAAAGAGAGAGAGAGTGAATGTGTGAGTGAGAGTGTGTGTGAGGAGAGAGAGTGTGAGTGAGAGAGAGTGTGCGATACACAGACTCTCTGTGAGACCGAGTGAGTGTATGAGATCGAGAGAGAGTGTTTGACAGTGACTGTGTGACACATAGAGAGTGAATGTGATACAGTGTGAGACAGTGTGTGAGAGTGAGAGAGAGAGCGTGTGTGTGACAGAGATACCTCCCCCCTCCCTCTCTGGTCTCAGGACCCCCTCCCCCCCCTCTCAGGTCTCTGGACCCCCTCCTCTCTGGTCTCAGGACCAACCCCCTCCCCCTCTCTGGTCTCAGGACCCCCTCCCAATGTCTTCCCTCTTTCTTTCTGCATCCTTCCATCCAGTGTCTCCTTTTTTTTCCATACCCTTCCATCCAGCGTCTTCCCTCTTTCTCTCCCCATCCGTCCACCCATCTACCTTCTCTCCTGATCCTTCCATCTAATGTCTCTCTCTCCCCCTCTTATCCAGTGTCTCTCTTTCTCTCTACCCTTTTCTGTTCAGTGTCCCTTCTCTCTTCACATCCTTCTAGTGTCTCCCCTTTCTCTCTGCATCCATTCATCCATCTCCCCCTTTCTCTCCCCATCCTTCCATCGTGTCTCTCTCCCCATCCTTCCATCTGTTTTCCTTGTTTCTCTCCCCATCCTTCCATCCGTCTACCCCTCTCTCTCTATCCCCTTCTTTCTATCCAGGCCCGCCCACCCACCCAACACATACCTGCCAAGTCTCCCTTGAAACACGTGGTGCCAGCTCCCATTCCCAGCCACTGCTGCTTCTCCTGTTGAGCTACAAAAACAAAAACAGCTGTTTTTAAAAAGCAAGCGCGGCACCACAGGCAGCCATCAGACATTGGCCGTTGGCTCTGCAGCTGCTCCTCTCGCCTCTCACGTCACTGCCCCTGGAGGACGACCCCAGTATGTCAGTATTCGGAAAACATACTTGGGAAAAGTGTGAATATGACTGTTGCTTCTTACAGAGTTTTATGTACTGGCTAAGAAGAAACCATTTACTGATGGCAAAATAATGAAGGAAACATTTAAAGAAGCTGCCGAGATCTGTAAATTTCAAAATCAAAAATGAAAAGGTTGGAACACTATAGTTGTCAGCAAAGACTGTCACTAGACAAATGCAAACCATGGAATACCTCCAAAAGAAAAAAACGGATGTGATATACATCAGAAAACAAATACATGCGACTATGTACAATTTCAACTATCGAAATATTTTTCAACTATTGAATCTTCTTTAATTCTTTATCATTGAAATTTTCTGTTTTATATAAAAGTGGCAGTATTCAGCAAAATCAGTCTAAGTATCATATTAATACATCAGTGTAGAAAGTACTTTCAAACTCAGCAGCAAAATAATATCTTGTTTATCCCGATGAAGCATGTCAAAATCAGGGCTTACTCTTCCACAAGTTTACAGATGAATTAGAGTGCCAAAATGGTGAACTGTACCTAAATTTGAATGTTACATGTTTGCGCAAAGGAAAAGTACTGTGTAGCTTCAGTGAACTTTTGCCACAGACTAAAGTATTTCTAGCAAAAGAGAAGCTGGTGTGAAACAGAGGACCCCATTGGGATACACAAGATAAGTGCTTTTGCGAATGTCAGCAATGGAAATGATATTTTCTGTATTGATATATTACTGTACTTGGACCGATTTTGCTGAATACTGTTACTTTTATATAAAACAACATTTCAATGATAGTGTTTGAAAAATATTTTTATAGCATTAAAGTGCATCATATGACTGGGAGTTTTTTTGACCGATGATTGAAACCAGGAGTCCAGCTGGAAGCAAGAAAGGTCATTGTACTGGTTCACTCCAGACTCGCTGAGGTCTTTTTTTTTTTTTTTCCTCAAATATCTTTTTATATCTAAAAGTACATTTATGCTTTACACTAAATAAAACATTGTTGAAATTGAGGCATGTTTCTTTGTTTTTAAATACAAACCATGGCCATCGACCAGGAAACTCAGTTCCAGGTGGACTTGAAATCATCTTCATATTTCAGTTTGCAAATGGATGAGTCGAATGATGTTGACACTCCTCAACTCACTATTTTTCTGAGGATGTGCTTCAAAGAATTTTCCCCCAAAGCGGAATTTCTGAAAATCTTGTCACTGACTGGCAGAACCAGGGGCAAAGATATTTATTCTTTGTTCAAGAATTTCTCTGAAAAGGAGAGTTTTCCCCTTAAAAAATTAGCATACAACAGATGGAGCGGCAGCTTTAACTGGTAAGCCTAAAGGCTGTGTAATCCTGTCCCTTGCTCCTGGGGAGAGGAAAACACTTCAGCCCTAGAAGCTGGAATAAGAGAGACGATCAGACTTAGATATATGCGCAACCAGTAAAAATCTTTATTGGTATCTCACTAAGCCAATACAAAATAATTGTTCTCTCTGGATCAGGTTGTCACCCAGTAGCCAGACGCACAGACTGAATAACAAAACTGCTCAGCAAAAACTTTCTTAGCCATCACATGTATACTGTTGTAAGTTTCGTTTCTCCTAAATCATGTGATTTCACCTAAACTAACTTGTGATATATGGATTTTCCTTCCATCACACAATATAGTAATGTACAAAAATGGCAATTTCCTCCATTGTATCATCCTCTCCTACTTGTGTTCACGTGCACACTTTGTGGCAGTTGGCTAATTCCTTATCTGTAAAGCGTGCTCACAGTGTGCAAAAACCATGTAGCATACAAGTAGTATGCTAAGTAGTTGTAGTAGTAGTATGAAACATCTGGTGTCCTATCTGCCAGGAACAGCTCCTTTGGAGGGTTCTCAGTCTCTCATCACCACCAAGGTTATATCCGTGTGTATCTGCCATATATGGACTGCATAGCCTCATTTCCTTCTGAGTTTCTCCTTGGCATGTGATATGTACTTTCCATTTACTGATAAAGCACTGTTGCTTACATGCGCTGCAGGGAGAAACTAAAAATATGCTGAAGACAGCAAAGCAAGGAATACTGAGGGGCAGCAGGGCCATATTACAGGCTTAGTATAGGAAGGAATATACAAGGCTTTTTAATTCTATGCCTCTCTACTGAGATATCACTGAATTATATTTCAACAAGCCCTGTGGGGTTCATTTCTGAATATGAATAATGTCATGAAACTGGTCAAAATTGTGAACTCTATTGGGTTCGTTCTTCCACAAGTTTATAGATGAGAGAGATCACCAAAAAGTGGCAAACCGTTCTTACGTTTCAATGTTTAATGTTTGAGCAAAGGAAAAGTACTGTCTAGCTTCAGTGAACTGTTGCCACAGACTAAAGAGTTTCTTGCAAAAAGAGGGCGTATAAGGCGCTTGAAGACAAAAAGTGGATGAGAGATTTTGGATTTCTGCATTCAGAACTTCAAGCAAGAGAGAAAAGCAGTGTAAACATGATATCCTTTGTCTAGACTTTTTCCTGTAATTTGGCATTATGAGAGAAATACTTAGAAAATGTGATTTTGGAGCGTTTTTGGATCCTACAAGTAATTGTGGACAACTTTGGAAGCTACAAGAAGATGCGATTGAAGAATACATGAATATCATCCAATAGCTGAGATCAGATTTCACGTTAAAGATTCCCTTATTTCAAATTACTTGAACTGGTTGGTTACTCAATTTTTATTGAATCAATTTTTTAAAAGATAATACAGGATACTTCCGGTGACGTCATGACCGCGAGGGGTTGAAGGAAAAAGATCTCTCCGGCTTCAATCCCCCCTCCGCATGATCAGCTCACAAACCGCGATCTAAAAACGAAATTCGCCGCAGCCTGAAAAGGTAGAGAGGCCGGCAACGTACACTTTAACTTAATTGGCGGCGTAATGGCAGCGAAAAATGTACATAAAGATAAGCTCCGTGGTAGAGGAGCAGAAGACAAGATGGCGCCGCCCGCAAGTCCGCCGGGCCCGACAGTGTCATCGGCCTGGATCGCCGAAATAACCTCAGAAATGTCCTCAGTGTTAGAAGCTATGTTGGATCGCCGGCTTTCCCCCATAAATACTAACCTGGAAAAGGTAAAAGAACAGCTCACAGATCTTTCTCGGGATTGTGCAGGCTTTCAAACACGTGTGAGTGAAATTGAGGATAGAGTAACGGAGGTGGAGACAATACAAGAAATAACTCAAAAAAAGCTGCAGGCGATGGAAGAAAAGATTGAGGACTTAGAAAACAGGTCCAGGAGAAATAATATCCGAGTGGTGGGCCTGCCAGAAACGTTACCCGAACGGGGCTTGGAGGTTTTTTTGGCACGCTGGTTTGCCAGTGAACTACAATACCCAGAAGCCTCGGGGCCGATACAAATAGAACGGGCTCACCGCATCGGGATGAAAATGACTGGCACCAATAAGCCAAGAGTGGTAATTCTAAAATTTTTGAACTATGCGCAAAAACAAGAAGTGATGAAGTTGCTGAGAGCTGGGAAAGCATTAGAGTATGAAGGAATCCCAGTAAGATGTTTCCAAGATTATTCAGCAGGGGTAGCAACACGGAGGAGACAGTTTTCGGAGGTTTGCTCAACGCTATTCCAAAAGAAAATAAGATTTGCACTACAATACCCTGCCAAATTGCGGGTCACGCATAATGGCATTACTAAGACATATGAGACGGCAGGGGCGGCTAAAGAATTTCTACAACAGCTGGGAACATTATCTTCAGATGCAAGTTGAACAGCATAGAAAGAGAACACTCTGAGAACACTGAGTAATGTCATACGGAGAGGTCAGCGGAGACCTGATTGGTCAAGATATGACACTACAGTAATCTCCCAGCCAAGAACAAAGATGGACCACTTATAGTAGCAGAAAGATTGGCAAGAAGGCTGCAGTTGGAAAGTTAAGGTCCTATGGTTTGTGAGTTAGACTTGAACGTTGATTTTTATTTTTTTTTTGCTGTTAATTAAGACACTATATGGCAGACACGGCCTGTGGGTGAACCGATTTGAACCCCTGGCAAGAGGGGGGAGACCCTGTAAGTGTCTGCTCAGCTTGACAAGAAAGTTATGTTTTATGTTTACTGTAACATTGTATAATGCGGAGGGGGGAGGGAGAGACGTAAGGAAGTCAAGGTCCTAATTGGTGGACCTGAGAATAAGGGATATAGGGTTTGGGGGGGGGAGGGGGTGGGGGGAGGGAAGAAGGATGCAAGCAGGGCACAAGTCTTAACTAGTAAGGATGTAGAACATAACAATGAAGTGGACACAGTGGAGGTGCAAGTGGGGGGGGGGCAGAGGCTGGGATGCCCCCCTCGAGTACAACAGTGGACATTTATGGAGAAGGGCACACACTTTCAAATCCAAGAATAGTAAGAATACTAACGTGGAATGTAGGCGGAGTTAATTCGCCAATCAAACGTTCTAAGATTTTACAGCAATTAAATAGGCAAAGGGCGGACATAGCACTCTTGCAGGAGACGCATCTGAACCAGATTGAACATGCCAAGCTCAGCACCTGGTGGGTCGGGGATTGTATAGCAGCAAATGCACAAGGTAAAAAGGGAGGAGTAGCGATACTAATTAGAAAAGGCATAGCCTCTGTAATTAATCCACTTCTGATTGATACTGAAGGCCGCTATGTTATATTGGAAGTGGTAGTTGGGAGACAGAAACTGCTAATCTGTAATGTTTATGCTCCAAATAGATATGATCGGAAGTTTTATCAAACTTTGATAAATTTTTTGCTTAGGCAACCGCACGCAGCTATAGTGCTGGGGGGTGATTTAAATGCAACTTGGGACCCCTCTCTGGACAGATCAGCCCCGGAGACGGCCTCTTCATGTTATAATAATAGAGGCCTCTTACAGTTGAGCCAGATGTTGGGCCTGGTTGATGTGTGGCGGGTGCTGCACCCAGGTGAGAAAGACTATACACACCTGTCACGGGCCCACTCCACTCAGTCGAGAATTGACTATATTCTGACATCACGTCAGATGTTTGGGGAAGTGACAACAGCGGAGATAGGACCGTACATGGTGTCGGACCATGCCTGGGTTAAGATAGAATGGATACCAAGCGGTACAACTCCACAGGAATACAAATGGCAATTTCCCCTGGAGTTCAGTTCAGATCCAATGCTTAAAGGCAGGTTACAAGCTTGCTGGGCGGAATATAGTACTCATAATCAAGAACACATAGAAGACCCAGTTTTGTTTTGGGAAGCGGCTAAGGCGGTTCTTAGAGGCGAAGTGATAAGCCATGCACACTTTGTGAGGAAGACACGAGATAGAAACATCTTGCGTTTGAGTACCCAACTTTGTAAGTCACGGAAGAGATATGGGGAGACACACGCGATAGGTGATAAACAACAAGTGCTGGAACTTCAGACCGCCTTAAATGTACTTTTGCAAGAAAGGGCACACAAGTCACAGTTATACTATAGATATATGCTCTATAAACATGGTAATAAAACAGGCAAGTTGATGTCAAAAATAATTAACCCCCGGGGAGGGACTAAGAATATTTTGGCACTGAGACAAAGGGGGGGAGGGCTCCACACATCAGACAAAGCAATATGTGAAACTTTTCGGGCCTTTTATCAAGAGCTGTACGCTTCCCCAGAGGAAGACGGTCTGCTAAACCAGATGTATTTAGAAAATCTGGCTTTACCAAAGCTTACAATACAAGAGCTGGATAGTCTCAATCAATTAATTACTGAAGATGAAGTCAGTTTGGTTATTGCTCACAGCCCACGACTAAAAGCCCCGGGACCAGATGGTTTAAGGGGAGAATTCTATAAATTAATGGAAGGAGGGGTTATACCTGCAATTACTAGATTTTTGAACCAAGTGATAGAGAGACAAAGGTTACCCCCAGACTTGAATAGGGCTCAAATAATAGTTTTGTTGAAACCGGGGAGGGACCCTCTAGAGCCGACATCGTACCGGCCTATCTCCCTGTTAAATTATGATACCAAGTTATTGGCAAAAATCTTGGCTAATAGATTGGCGAGGCTGCTCCCAAGGTTGATTCATGAAAGTCAAGTAGGATTTGTGGGAGGTAGAGCTGTGAGTAAAAACTTGAGAGCAATATTGACATCACTAGAACACAGCTCGCAGGCGAAGGTAGCATCATTGCTGATCAGCTTTGATGCGGAAAAGGCCTTTGATAAGGTTCACTGGAAGTTTCTTTTTGACACGTTGGAACAATATGGATTTTCAGGGAGATTTGTTGAGGCAATACATGCTTTATATGCCAACCCATGTGCCACTCTGAGAGTAAACGGGATAGAATCGGAAAGTTTCTGTATTAGGAGGGGCACGAGGCAGGGGTGCCCATTGTCCCCTCTTCTCTTTGTTTTGGTTTTAGATCCCCTTATTAGAGACATCATGGCAAACCCTTTGATCCGGGGAGTTGGCTTAGGGACACACATGTTTAAGATTGCAGCATTTGCGGATGACATTTTGGTACATCTCACAAACCCAAGGGAATCCTTAGATACGTTATTGGAAACCTTTCGTGAATATGGCGACTACTCAGGTTTCCGTATTAATCTAGACAAGTCAGAAGCGCTGGCTTCGCCAGAGGTGAACCAGAGGGACTGGGCTCCCGAATTTCCGTTGAGATGGGCCAGAGAGTCCTTTAAATATTTAGGAATCCGACTCACAATGAATACATTAGATTTATATCAGTTGAATGTTAAAATCTTACTGGAATATACAAAAACTAAATTGGACTCTTGGATGAGTCTGCCACTCTCATTAATGGGACGGATACATGTAGTACAAATGGTGTTGTTTCCGCGCTGGTTGTACGTTCTTCAAACTTTACCCATACGTCTATCGCGAGTTGATTTGAAGCGGATGATGCGCCTTTTCAGTAGATTTTGTTGGGCAGGCAAAAAGCCTAAAGTTAGCCAAAATCAGTTAATAGGGAGCTGGAGACAGGGGGGAATGGGTATCCCGGATGTGTTCCTATATAATCAGGCGTGTTTGCTGCGCCACTTAGTAGATGTGGTGAATGCCACGCAGTATTATACACCTATGGGCTTGGAGGAAGCTTTTTTTGCTCCCTATGATATATTAGCATTGCTCCACTTACCTCGAAGTCAGCTCCCCTCTAAATTTAAAAAAAGTATCATACTACAACCCCTTCGGGAGGCGTGGCAGTGGTGGATGCGGCAAATGGGGGGCCAACCACACGTTACAGATCAAATCCCAATCGTAGGCAATCCTGTTTTTGAGGCAGGGATAGATAACCCGACATTTGGCAGGTGGCAAGGGCTGGGCATCACAAGATTGGAACACCTATTGTTGGACAATGGGGAAATGATAACATTTGACGCTCTTCAAGATAAAGTGGGATCAGCTTGGGGTAATAGATTTGCCTATGCACAGGTCCGACACTATGTGAAGTCCCTGAGCCAAATATCCCTGAGAGGGCAGATGGGAGAGCTGCTAAGGGTTTTCTTTGAGGAGTTGCAGATGGAGAAACAATCTGTATCAGCACTGTATGGGGCACTGGCTAGGCGTAGGCCTCAGAGGCAATACGTTGATCTTAAGCGAAAATGGGAACAAGATTTGGGGATCTCCCTGGCAACATGGGATGTGTCAGCTACCTTGAAGGGCATACGGGCGTTGGTAACAGATGAGAGGCTGAGGGAGTGTGGTTATAGAGTGGTCTTACGGGGGTATATGTCTAGAACACAACTGGCTCATATGTTGGGGCCGGACAACTCGGGATGCTCTAAATGCGGAGGGGGTCCCAGCTCGTTATATCATGCATTGTGGCAATGCCCCAAGGTGCGCATGTTTTGGCAGAGGGTAAGAGGGTTTTTGATTCGATTGGGGAACAGAGTTCAAGGAACGGAGCGGCAGTTTCTGTTGGATCAACCAAGAGCGTTTGCCCCATTAGGAGCCCCCGCTATAATGCTATGCAGAAAGCTGAGCTTGGTAGCGCGAAAATGCATTATGCAATACTGGGTCTCATCGGAAGGGCCAGCTTACTGGCATTGGCGCAATCAGGTGCATCTCCTGGCCTCTTGGGAGGCTAGGGATTCAAAACGATCGCCTAAACGAAGAGTGCGATTTCTGCAGATTTGGACACCATACCTGCAAATGCTTAGTCCAAGGGGACGTAGTCTGCTTGTTAATGCCTGATAAATAGTAGAATAATGGAGAATACGGATAGCCTGGAGTAGTTAATTTAATCTAAAGTGGAATTCTGCTTGCAAGGGGGGGAGGTATTGGGGGGGGGGGGTTTGGAGGGGTTGAGTGAGAAGTAAATGGCTAAGCTTGGCAGTGATCTAGAGCTTTGATGTTTAGTTACTGATATTTTGTGATAAGCACTATTTTACCTAATGAAGTATTCAAGAGTATGATATTAGGAACAAGAGTCACTCAAAACCTATTGTTAGCATGGGACAAGGAATTATCAAGAGGGGAGGGGGAAGGGGGGGGAAAAAATTGGGGATGAAAAGTGTTTGGCGAAGTTGAATATGTTGTAAAAATGCTGTTTTATATATCAAGCAATGCTATATGCATATTCTACATCACTTTGTATTGTGAGAATTGTTAATAAAACAGTTTAAACATAAAAGATAATACAGGATATAAAACTTATATAAATCAAATGGATAAGAGAAAAAAACATACATAAAATGCAACATAATTATAAAATACAAAGACAAAATAAAATCAAAGAAAAGGTAACAAAAATGTTAAAACAAGTGAAAATTATATCTAATTATGGTAAACCTTTAAATAGACTACATCTGATACAATCAAGAAGCTTAATCATAATACATTTTCAATAATATGCCTCTTGAAATAAATACATTTTAAGTTGCATTCTAAATAACATTAGTGAGGATATTTGTCGTAACTCTAGGAGGAGATCGTTCCACAAATTTGGACCAGCAGTGAAGAACATCTGGAAATGGTCTTCCTCTGGTCAGACCTGATAGAATGAGGGTACATTTAATAACAGTTTTCCTTGATCTTAAATTCCTAGTGAGCTGATAAATTTTCACTTTCAGAAATATCAACTGGATTATCATTCTGCAAAGCTTTAAGTACCAACAAAAGTATCTTAAATTTAGCCCAACGTATATTGGAAGCCAATGCAATTTAATACATTGGGGAGTAATATCCATTTTATTAATACTCCCATCACATGGGCAGTAGAAATTTGTGCTATTTGCAGGGCTCTTAAAGAAGATTGAGGGAGACCACAAAAAAGGGCATTACAGTAGTCTAAATGGGGTAAAACAAAATTTTGCATTACCAGGCGAAAGTTCTCTGATAGTAAGTTCTTAAATCACATCACTAGCCTGATTAAAAAACAAACAAAAAAACAAGCAAGCTGTTTTTAACAGCTGCAGAAATCTGTGATTTAAAAGATAAAGATGAATCCAAAATCACACCCAGACTTCTAACAGGTAAAGCAACGCCTCGAAGTTGAAAATTAAAGAACATGATAACCAAAGAATTTGTGTGTTGCCTCATTCAGAGATAAATGATTATCAGAATCCATGCACAAGTTGTACACAAAGTTCAATCAGTTTAAACTCCTCATGTATCCGCTCTCTGGTGAAATACATTGCCTAGGATCCTCCCTTGGCTTTGAGATGATAGTAATCTCTCTCCCACATTGAACTATATTGTTAAATAGCTGAACAAGTCTCCCCACCAATATACCACTGAGCTTTTTGTAAAACTTGGCTGTCTAGCCATTTAGACCTCTAGGGCTTTGCCTTCTTTCAGGTACTTGATCGCCAATCTAACCACCTCTCCCTGTGATACCTTGATCAAGCCATTTCAGATCCTCCTCTGTAACTTTTTGAAAGGGGTACTCCACCAAATAGGCAGCAATATCACACCCAGAGGCCATGTTCTTTCTTACACAGCTCTTCATAAGATTGCGGGAATTTATTTTTTGATTTCACTACCCTCGATCACAATTTCATCATCTTTTTTCTTAATTTTTTAAGATCTGTTGGTGAGAGTCCAGAGCCTATGGACCAATAATTTCTCTGCTTCCATATCATCATGCTGATCAATCCATAGACTGGTGGGTTGTGTCCATCTACCAGCAGGTGGAGATAGAGAGCAATCCTTTTGCCTCACTATATGTGGTCATGTGCTGCTGGAAACTCCTCAGTATGTTCTCTATCTCAGCAGGTGGTGGTCACACACAGCAGCAGCTCTGGCTAGGTCTCCAAGCCTAGTCTTTAGGTTTTGTTGAGTACCTGGGTTTGAGGGCTCTTCTTGAGCAAGTGCAAACCTGGTGGCGCCAGGTCCCTCCTTTTCTCATCCCTCCCGCTGGCTCCGTTAAAAAAAAAAAAAAAAAATTTTGGACGTCCTTAAGGGCGTTTATTTCGACGTTTATTTAAACGTTTATTGCAGCTACTCACTGGGACACCAGTTCGTTACAGCTCGGAGCGAGAAGCAGGTAATTTTTACCTTTTTATAGCGGGCAGGGGGTTCCCCGATTGATCTCCACGTGGCCTATGGCGTCGGAGGGCGAGGGCGCGAAGAATCGCTCCCCGGACCGCGTGTGCGCTTCTAGCGGGGATGCGGGGGTTTTAAAGTCTGATTCGCCCTTGTTGGGTGTCAGTTTGGAGGCCGGTCAGTGTCCCGGGTCTTCCTCCGGCGCGGCGGTTTTTCCCGCCATAAACGCCCATCCCCCGCTGCTCGCCTCCGCCATCTTGGCCGGCCACTCTGCTCGGACGGCTTCTTCTTGGGCCGCCCTTGAGCTGGGAGATGTTCATGCCATGGCCGCCCTTGATTTGGGTGACGGCAAAAAAGCGGCTAAAGTTAAGCGCCGTTCTTCCCGCGCGGCTTCTTCGCGGAGTGTCGCGCCGGACGCCATCTTGGATGCGCAGCATGTTTCTCCCCCGCTCTTGCGAGCGCCGGTTGAGGGTGCGTCTAGGGCTGTGGCCCAGGCTGCTGAAATACACAGTCTGGGGGGTTTCTCCCCCGAGTTTATTTTGCTACTGCATCAGGCCTTCCTTATGCAAAACGCTGCCCCTTCTCCCTTGTCCGATAACGGGGTTGAGGCCCCCGGAAGTAAACGTCCTCGGGTGGATTCCCAGGCCTTAGAGGACGCTGTGTCCTCTGATGTAGATGAGGGCAGCGTATCTGAGTTCTCCCAACGGTCCTTTGGGGATTCCTTGGAGGAGACGGATTCCCGCTCGGATGGAGCGGATGACCCCTCTGCAGCGCGGATCTTTCGCTCAGAGGATTTGCCCAACCTGTTACTGCAGGCCATGAGCATTTTGAAGATTTCCTCTCCAGAGGACGTCTCTCCCTCAGCCCCTGTTGGCTCTGCCATTATGCTGGGGACGAAGCGCCCGCTTAGAACCTTCCACGTGCATGATGCCATGCACACCTTAATTTCGGCTCAATGAGATGTCCCGGAAGCGAGCCTCAAAGTGGCTAGGGCTATGTCCCGCCTCTATCCTTTGCCTGAAAGTGAACGTGAGGCCTTTATTTGGCCTACCGTGGATTCTTTAATCACTGCGGTGACTAAGAAAACGGCGTTGCCGGTGGAAGGTGGCACGGCCCTAAAGGACGCCCAAGACAGAAGATTGGAAGCGGCTTTAAGGTCGTCCTTCGAGGCGGCTGCCTTTAAGTTTGCGGGCCTCAGTTTGCGGCTCCTATGTGGCCAGGGCGTGCCTGACGATGGTGCAGCGGGCTTCCCCCTCGGATCCTTCCTTGAGGGCTGACTGGCCGGCCCTGGAATCGGGCTTGGCTTATTTGGCAGACTTACTTTATGATGTCTTGAGAGCCTCGGCTAAAGGTATGGCTCAGACAGTCTCTGCGCGGCGCTGGCTTTGGCTGAAACATTGGTCTGCGGACCACGCCTCTAAGTCCTGCCTGGCTAAGTTGCCTTTTAAAGGCAAGCTGCTCTTTGGGGTCGAGCTGGACAAAATCGTGACCGATCTCGGCACGTCTAAGGGCAAGAGGTTACCAGAGGTCAGGGCTCGGGCCAGTGCTCGCCCCGGTATCTCCAGAGGATGGTTTCAGGAAGCCCGTCGGTACCGCCCGGGCAAGTCGGGCTCCTCTGCCCCCTCTTCCTTCAAAAGGAACTTCTCCCCCAAGCAGCATTCCTTTCGCAGAGACCGCCGTCTCGGAGGTACGCCCTCCGGTCCTCCCCCAGGGTCTCGTACCCAATGACGGGGCCCTGGTCCATGGCCCAGTGCAGATTGGAGGACGCCTGTCCTTGTTTCTGGGCGAGTGGACCAGGGTAACTTCAGACGCTTGGGTTCTGGAAGTCATCAGAGATGGCTACAAGTTAGAGTTCTGCCGACCCTTAAGAGACGGGTTTGTACTCTCTCCCTGCAAGTCTCCGGTCAGAGCTGTGGCAGTGCAGCAGACCTTGGACAACCTGATACGCCTGGGTGCGGTCGTTCCGGTGCCAGAAAATCAGCTTGGCAAGGGACGTTACTCCATTTACTTTGTGGTACCAAAGAAAGGAGGTTCTGTCCGGCCTATCCTCGACCTCAAAGGGGTCAATCGGGCCTTGAAAGTGCGGCACTTTCGCATGGAGACTCTCCGCTCTGTAATAGCGGCAGTGAAGGCAGGGGAGTTCTTGGCTTCCTTGGACATCAAGGAAGCGTACCTGCATATTCCCATCTGGCCTCCTCATCAACGCTTTCTGCGTTTTGCAGTCCTGGGCCGACACTTCCAGTTCAGAGCCCTCCCTTTCGGGTTGGCTACTGCTCCGCGGACCTTCTCCAAAGTAATGGTGGTCATCGCGGCCTTCCTGCGAAAGGAAGAAGTACAAGTCCATCCTTATCTGGACGACTGGTTGATCCGAGCCCCCCCTTATGCAGAGTGCGGCAAAGCTGTGGACCGGGTGGTTGCTCTTTTGAGCTCCCTGGGGTGGATCATCAACTGGGAGAAGAGCCAGCTGTGCCCGACTCAGTCCCTGGAGTATCTGGGAGTTTGATTTGACACCCAAGTGGGCAGAGTATTCCTGCCAGACAATCGGATTGTCAAACTTCAGGCTCAGGTGGACCAGTTCCTAGTAGCCTCTCCTCTTCGGGCTTGGGACTATGTGCAGCAGTTGGGCTCTATGACGGCCACGATGGAAGTAGTGCCCTGGGCCAGGGCTCATATGAGACCACTACAACACTCTCTGCTGCAGCGCTGGACTCCGATGTTGGAGGATTATGCTGTGCGCCTTCCCTTGGACCCAGCAGTGCGCAAGGCGCTGAGCTGGTGGCTGCAGACAGACAAGTTGTCTGCAGGAATGCCTCTGGTGGACCCGGAGTGGATTGTCGTCACGACGGACGCCTCTTTGTCGGGCTGGGGAGCCCACTGCTTGGGAAGGACAGCGCAGGGGCTCTGGTCTCCTGCAGAGGCAAAGTGGTCTATCAACCTCCTGGAACTCAGAGCCATTCGGTTGGCGCTTTTGGAGTTCATCCCGGTACTGGCGTTGAAGCCAGTACGGGTCCTGTCGGACAATGCCACGGCTGTGGCCTGTGTCAACCGCCAGGGAGGTACCAAGAGCGCCCCTCTAGCCAAGGAGGCCATGAATCTATGCCAGTGGGCGGAAGCGAACCTGGAATAGCTGTCAGCGGCCCACATTGCTGGAGTCATGAATGTCAAGGCGGACTTTCTCAGTCGCCATACCTTGGATCCCGGAGAGTGGCAGCTATCTGCTCAGGCGTTCTTGGACATCACGAAGTGCTGGGGCCAGCCGAGCCTAGATCTGATGGCGTCATCGGCCAATTGCCAAGTGCCGCGCTTTTTCAGCAGAGGACGGGACCCTCGATCCCTGGGAGTAGATGCTCTTCTCCAACAGTGGCCGACACAGGAGCTTCTCTATGTGTTCCCGCCCTGGCCCATGTTGGGCAGGGTGCTAGTCCGGGTGGCAAAGCATCCGGGCCGGATAATCCTGGTGGGTCCGGACTGGCCCAGACGTCCCTGGTATGCGGACTTGATCAGGCTCTCAGTGGACGATCCTCTGCGGCTGCCAGTGGAGCAGGGCCTGTTGCATCAGGGTCCCGTGGTGATGGAGGCCTCCCCCTTTGGTCTTAAGGCCTGGCTATTGAGCGGCAGCGTCTGAGAAAGAAGGGCTTCTCAGACAAGGTCATCGCCACTATGCTGAGAGCGAGGAAGCGCTCTACTTCTACTGCTTACGCCAGGGTTTGGTGTACCTTTGCAGCGTGGTGTGAAGCAGGCTCACTTTCTCCCTTCACTGCTCCAATTTCTTCAGTGTTGGCGTTCCTGCAAGAAGGTCTGGAGAAAGGCCTGTCGCTCAGTTCCCTTAAAGTCCAGGTAGCGGCTCTGGCTTGCTTCAGGGGCCGCCTGAAGGGTGCTTCCCTGGCTTCGCAGCCAGATGTGGTGCGCTTTCTCAAGGGAGTTAATCACCTGCGCCCTCCTCTGCACTCAGTGGTGCCTGCGTGGCATCTCAACCTGGTGCTAAGAGCCTTGCAGAAGCTGCCTTTTGAACCCTTGTCAAGGGCATCTCTGAAAGACCTGACGTTGAAAGCAGTCTTTTTGGTGGCTATCACTTCAGCCAGAAGAGTTTCCGAGCTCCAGGCACTCTCATGTCGAGAGCCCTTTCTGCAGTTCATGGAGGCAGGAGTGTCTATTCGCACAGTGCCTTCCTTCTTGCCCAAGATTGTTTCTCGCTTCCATGTGAATCAGCAGCTCTGTCTCCCTTCCTTTCGTAGGGAGGACTACCCAGAAGAATACTCTGCTCTCAAATATCTGGATGTGAGACGAGTCATCATCAGATACTTGGAAGTGACCAATGATTTCCGGAAGTCGGATCATCTGTTTGTCCTGTTTGCAGGTCCTCGTAAGGGTCTGCAGGCTGATAAGCCTACAGTGGCAAGATGGGTCAAGGAAGCCATTGCAGCGTCTTATGTGGCCGCGGGGAAGGTGCCGCCTATCCAGCTGAAGGCTCACTCCACTAGAGCTCAGGCGGCCTCGATGACAGAGGCCGGGTCCGTCTCCTTGGAAGAGATTTGCAAGGCGGCAACTTGGGCATCGGCCCATACCTTCTCCAGGCATTACCGCTTGACTGTGGCTGCTCGGGCGGAGGCCCGGTTTGGAGCTTCAATGTTGCGGTCAGGGATTTCTATGTCCCGCCCTGGGTGAGTACTGCTTCGGTACATCCCACCAGTCTATGGATTGATCAGCATGATGATATGGAAGGTAAAATTATGTATCATACCTGATAATTTTCTTTCCATTAATCATAGCTGATCAATCCATAGCCCCTCCCAGATATCTGTATTGTTTATATTCTGGTTGCATTTCAGGTTCAAGTTTAGTCTTCAGTTCCTGTTCAGGAGGACTTCGTGTTCAAGTTTTTCAATGGATTCTTCAAGAGTTGAGACGAATTTGTGTTACAGTGAGCTGCTGCATTCCTCTCCCCTCCGTTTTACGGGGCTGGATTGAGACTTAAATTCTGCCGGCGCTCCCTCCCGCTTCGTGCGGCAGTAGGGCAGCTTTGTACCCCTCCCGCTTCGGCGGTGTTAGGGTCAGTCAGCTCCTCCCGCGGTTGCGGTTGCAGGATAAGCCAGATCCCCCCGCATCGGCGGGTGTGGTGTCCCTCCCCCACTCCGCGGGGATGAGCTGGACGGATTCCCCTCCCCCACTTGTGTGGGGTTAAGCTGGGTTAATTCCCCTCCCCCGTTTCGGCGGTGGTGAGCTGGGCAGAGTGTCCCTTTGTGGGTGTAATTCTCTAAGTGCTGAGTCCTGCGGATGGAGCTTGGATATCGACATACTGAGGAGTTTCCGGCAGCATATGACCACATATAGGGAGGCAAAAGGATTGCTCTCTATCTCCACCTGCTGGTAGATGGACACAACCCACCAGTCTATGGATTGATCAGCTATGATTAATGGAAAGAAAATTATCAGGTATGATACATAATTTTACCTTTATTGCCATGCTAAAAAAAAAAAGCGTTTTTGCCATTATCAACTGAAATGTTTCCTTAATTAAATTCTGCAACTCAGTCGCCTGATCTATAGCTCCCACAGCACCACAGATTGTTGAGTCTGCTTGTTCCTCTGTTCTAAATCAGTAGTTTTGTTGCCATAACACCACCTTCCTCTTCAGTTGTGCCTTGTTTTTATGTACAGCTATAGAAATTAGTTGAACACTCAATCAAAGCCTTCATACCATCCCATTGCCGGCCCAAAGCCACTTCCCCATTGCCATTTACCTTAAAATAAAATGTCACGCTTTATACTTGCATGCATATCCAGGTCCTGTAATGATGCATTCAATTTCTAAAACCTTAGCCCCTTTTCCATTTGTTCAACTATGCAAAGCAGTAGATATGAGCGTATGGTCTGACCAAGGTGAGCCTGCCTATCTCTGTTTTCTGGATGTGTCCCCCCCCCCCCCCCCAAAAAAAAAAAAATGGACTGCTCACTGTGCCCTGCCTTTAATCGCAATTACTATTTTTTATTGAAATGCAGCCTTAATAATTTTTTTGCTATGTGGATTTGTTCCCCGTATTTCCTATTTTCCATATCATCATGCTGATCAATCCATAGACTGGTGGGTTGTGTCCATCTACCAGCAGGTGGAGATAGAGAGCAATCCTTTTGCCTCCCTATATGTGGTCATGTGCTGCCGGAAACTCCTCAGTATGTTCTGTATCTCAGCAGGTGGTGGTCACACACAGCAGCAGCTCTGGCTAGGTCTCCAAGCCTAATTTTTAGGTTTTGTTGAGTACCTGGGGTTGAGGGCTCTTCTTGAGCAAGTGCAAACCTGGTGGTACCAGGTCCCTCCTTTTCTCCCCCCTCCCGCTGGATCCGTTTAAAAAAAAAAAATTTGGACGTCCTTTAAGGGCGTTTATTTCAACGTTTATTGCAGCTGCTCACTGGGACACCAGTTCGTTACAGCTCGGAGCGAGAAGTAGGTAATTTTACCTTTTTATAGCGGGGAGGGGGGCCTATGACGTCGGAGGGCGAGGGCTCGAAGATTCGCTCCCCGGTCCGCGTGGGTGCGTCTAGCGAGGATGCGGGGGTTTCAAAGCCTGAATCGCCTTTGTTGAGCATCAGTTTGGAGTCCGGTCAGTGTCCCGGTTCTTCCTCCAGTGTGGCGGTTTTTCCCACCATAAGCGCCCATCCCCCGCTGCTCGCCCACTCCATGTTGGCCGGCCACTCTGCTCGGACGGCTTCTTCTTGGGCCGCCCTCGAGCTGGGAGACGTTAATACTATGGTCACCCTTAATTCGGGAGACGGTAAGAAAGCGGCCAAAGTGAAGCGCTGTTCTTCCCGCGCGGCTCCTTCTCGGAGTTTCGTGCCGGACGCCATTTTGGATGCGCAGCACGTTTATCCCCCGCTCTTGCGAGCGCCGGTTGAGGGTGCGTCTAGGGCCGTGGCCCAAGCTGCAGAAGTGCACAGTTTGGGGGGGATTCTCCCCTGAGTTCATTTTGCTGCTGCATCAGGCTTTTCTTATGCAAAACGCTGCCCCTGCCCCCCTGTCTGATAAAGGGGTTGAGGCCTCCGGAAGCAAACGCCCTCGGGTGGATTTCCAGGCCCTAGAGGACTCTGTCTCCTCTGATGTAGATGAGGGCAGCGTATCTGAGTTCTCCCAACGGTGCTTTGGGGATTACTTGGAGGAGACGGATTCCCGCTCGGATGGCGCGGATGACCCCTCTGCAACGCGGATCTTTCGCTCAGAGGATTTGCCCAACCTGTTAGTGCAGGCCATGAGCATATTGAAGATTTCCTCTCCGGAGGACGTCTCTCCCTCAGCCTCTGTTGGCTCTGCCATTATGCTGGGGACGAAGCGCCCGCCTAGAACCTTCCACGTGCATGAGGCCATGCGCACCTTGATTTTGGCTCAATGGGATGTCCCAGAAGCGAGCCTCAAAGTGGCTAGGGCTATGTCCCGCCTGTATCCTCTGCCTGAAGGTGAACGGGAGGCCTTTCTTTGGCCTACCGTGGATTCTTTAATCACTGCGGTGACTAAGAAAACGGCGTTGCCGGTGGAAGGTGGCATGGCCCTAAAGGACGCCCAAGACAGAAGATTGGAGGCGGCCTTAAGGTCGTCCTTCGAGGCGGCTGCTTTAAGTTTGCAGGCCTCAGTTTGCGGCTCCTATGTGGCCAGGGCATGCCTGACAATTGTGCAGCGGGCTTCCCCCTCGGATCCTTCCTTGAGGGCTAATTGGCCGGCCCTGGAATCGGGCTTGGCTTATTTGGCAGACTTGCTGTATGATGTCTTGAGAGCCTCAGCTAAAGGTATGGCTCAGTTTCTGCACGGCGTTGGCTTTGGCTGAAGCATTGGTCTGCTGACCACGCCTCTAAGTCTCGCCTGGCTAAGTTGCCTTTTAAAGGCAAGCTGCTCTTTGGGGTTGAGCTGGACAAAATTGTGACCGATCTCGGCACGTCTAAGGGCAAGAGGTTACCAGAGGTCAGGGCTCGGGCCAGTGGTGCTCGCCCCGGTTCCTCCAATGGACGGTTTCAGGAAGCCCGTCGGAATCGCCCAGGCAAGTCGGGCTCCTCTGCCCCCTCTTTCTTCAAGAGGAACTTCTCCCCCAACCAGCATTCCTTTCGCAGAGATTGCCGTCCCGGAGGTGCGTCCTCCGGTCCTCCCCCAGGCTTTCGTACCCAATGACGGGGCCCTGGTCCATGGCCCAGTGCAGATTGGAGGACGCCTGTCCTCGTTTCTGGGCGAGTGGACCAGGGTAACTTCAGACGCTTGGGTGATCGAAGTCATCAGAGACGGCTACAAGCTAGAGTTCTGCCGACCCTTAAGAGACGGGTTTGTGCACTCTCCCTGCAAGTCTTCGGTCAGAGCTGTGGCAGTGCAGCAGACTTTGGACAATCTGATCCGCCTGAGTGCGGTTGTTCCGGTGCCAGAAGATCAGCTTGGCAAGGGACGTTACTCCATTTGCTTTGTGGTACCAAAGAAAGGAGGTTCTGTACGGCCTATCCTCGACCTCCAAAGGGTCAATCGGGTCTTGAAAGTTCGGCACTTCCGAATGGAGACTCTCCGCTCTGTGATAGCGGCAGTGAAGGCAGGGGAGTTCCTGGCATCCTTGGACATCAAGGAAGCTTACTTGCATATTCCCATCTGGCCTCCTCATCAACGCTTTCTGCGTTTTGCAGTCCTGGGCCGACACTTCCAGTTCAGAGCCCTCCCGTTCGGGTTGGCTACTGCTCCGCGGACCTACTCCAAAGTAATGGTGGTCATCGCGGCCTTACAACGAAAGGAAGGAGTACAAGTCCATCCTTATCTGGACGACTGGTTGGTCCGAGCCCCCTCTTATGCAGAGTGCGGCAGAGCTGTAGACCGGGTGATTGCTCTTTTGAGCTCCCTGGGGTGGATCATCAACTGGGAGAAAAGCGAGCTGCGCCCGACTCTGTCCCTGGAATATCTGGGAGTTCGTTTCGACACCCAAGTGGGCAGAGTGTTCCTGCCGGACAGTCGGATTGTCAAGCTTCAGGCTCAGGTGGACCAGTTCCTAGTAGCCTCTCCTCTTCGGGCTTGGGACTGTGTGCAGCTGTTGGGCGCTGAGCTGGTTGCTGAGGACAGACAAGTTGTCCGCAGGGATGCCTCTTTTGACCCCGGAGTGGGTTGTCGTCACGACGGACACCTGTTTGACGGGCTGGGGAGCTCACTGCTTGGGAAGGACAGCGCAGGGGCTCTGGTCTCCTGCAGAGGCAAAGTGGTCTATCAACCTCCTGGAACTCAGCGCCATTCGGTTGGCGCTTTTGGAGTTTCTCCTGGTACTGGCGTTGAAGCCAGTACGGGTCCTGTCGGACAATGCCACGGCTGTGGCCTATGTCAATCGCCAGAGAGGTACCAAGAGCGCCCCTCTAGACAAGGAGGCCATGAATCTATGCCAGTGGGCGGAAGCGAACCTGGAACAGCTGTCGGCAGCCCACATTGCCAGAGTCATGAATGTCAAGGCGGACTTTCTCAGTCGCCATACCTTGGATCCTGGAGAGTGGCAGTTATCGGCTCAGGCGTTCTTGGACATCACGAAGCGCTGGGGCCAGCCGAGCCTAGATCTGATGGCGTCATTGGCCAATTGCCAAGTGCCGCGCTTTTTCAGCAGAGGACGGGACCCTCGATCCCTGGGCGTAGATGCTCTTCTCCAACAGTGACCGACACAGGAGCTTCTCTATGTGTTCCCGCCCTGGCCCATGTTGGGCAGGGTGCTAGACCGGGTGGCAAAGCATCCGGGCTGGGTAATCCTGGTGGGTCCGGACTGGCCCAGACGTCCCTGGTATGCGGACTTGATCAGGCTCTCAGTGGACGGCCCTCTGCGGCTGCCAGCGGAGCAGGGCCTGTTGCATCAGGATCCCGTGGTGATGGAGGATCCTTCCCCTTTTGGACTTACGGTCTGGCTATTGAGCGGCAGCGTCTGAGGAAGAAGGGTTTCTCAGACAAGGTCATCGCCACTATGCTGAGAGCGAGGAAGCGCTCTACTTCTACTGCTTACGCCAGGGTTTGGCGTACCTTTTCATCGTGGTGTGAGGCAGGCTCACTTTCTCCCTTCACTGCTCCAATTTCTTCAGTGTTGGCGTTCCTGCAAGAAGGTCTGGAGAAAGGCCTGTCACTCAGTTCCCTTAAAGTCCAGGTAGCGGCTCTGGCTTGCTTCAGGGGCTGCCTGCAGGGTGCTTCCCTGGCTTCGCAGCCAGATGTGGTGCGCTTTCTCAAGGGAGTTAATCACCTGCGCCCTCCTCTACACTCAGTGGTACCTGCGTGGAATCTCAATCTGGTGCTAAGAGCCTTGCAGAAGCTGCCTTTTGAACCCTTGTCAAGGGCATCTCTGAAAGACCTGACGTTGAAAGCAGTCTTTTTGGTGGCTATCACTTCAGCCAGAAGTTTCCGAGCTCCAGGCGCTATCATGTCGAGAGCCCTTTCTGCAGTTCACTGAGGCAGGAGTGTCTATTCGCACAGTGCCTTCCTTCTTGCCCAAGATTGTTTCTCGCTTCCATGTGAATCAGCAGCTCTGTCTCCCATCCTTTCGTAGGGAGGACTACCCAGAGGAGTACTCTGCTCTCAAATATCTAGATGTGAGACGAGTCATCATCAGATACTTGGAAGTGACCAATGATTTCCGGAAGTTGGATCATCTGTTTGTAGGTCCTCGTAAGGGTCTGCAGGCTGCTAAGCCTACAGTGGCAAGATGGGTCAAGGAAGCCATTGCAGCGTCTTATGTGGCCGCGGGGAAGGTGCCGCCTATCCAGCTTAAGGCTCACTCCACTAGAGCTCAGGCGGCCTCGATGGCAGAGGCCGGGTCCGTCTCCTTGGAAGAGATTTGCAAGGCGGCAACTTGGGAATCGGCTCATACCTTCTCCAGACATTACCGCTTGACTGTGGCTGCTCGGGCGGAGGCCCGGTTTGGAGCTTCAGTGTTGCGATCAGGGATTTCTGTGTCCCACCCTGGGTGAGTACTGCTTCGGTACATCCCACCAGTCTATGGATTTATCAGCATGATGATATGGAAGGTAAAATTATGTATCATACCTGATAATTTTCTTTCCATTAATCATAGCTGATCAATCCATAGCCCCTCCCGGATATCTGTACTTTTTATATTCTGGTTGCATTTCAGGTTCAAGTTTAGTCTTCAGTTTCTGTTCAGGAGGACTTCGTGGTCAAGTTTTTTCAATTGGATTCTTCAGGAGTTGAGACGATTTTGTGTTACAGTGAGCTGCTGCATTCCTCTCCCCTCCGTTTTACAGGGCTGGATTGAGACCTAAATTCTGCCGGTGCTCCCTCCCGCTTCGTGCGGCTGTAGGGCAGCTTTGTACCCCTCCCGCTTCGGCGGTGTTAGGGTCAGTCAGCTCCTCCCGCAGTTGCGGTTACAGGATAAGCCAGATCCCCCCGCATCGGCGGGTGTGGTGTCCCTCCCCCGCTCCGCGGGGATGAGCTGGATGGATTCCCCTCCCCCACTTGTGTGGGGATGAGCTGGGTTAATTCCCCTCCCCCGTTTCGGCGGTGGTGAGCTGGGCAGAGTGTCCCTTTGTGGGTGTAATTCTCTAAGTGCTGAGTCCTGCGGATGGAGCTTGGATATCGACATACTGAGGAGTTTCCGGCAGCATATGACCACATATAGGGAGGCAAAAGGATTGCTCTCTATCTCCACCTGCTGGTAGATGGACACAACCCACCAGTCTATGGATTGATCAGCTATGATTAATGGAAAGAAAATTATCAGGTATGATACATAATTTTACCTTCTCTTACCCAGAATGTAAACCCTTGACATTTATAGATGTTTGTTGTTACCTACCCAACTGCCATAACCTGGAGCCTCCTCTCTCCTTCCCTTCCCCCCACCCCATGTCCATTTCCCAGCACCCCAAACAGGTCCACCTTGAGTACTGTAAGAGGGAAACTGGAGCAAAAGGAGAAGCCTCCTTAGGCCCACCCCCTTTCCCTCTTATTTCAAGGGAAAAAGGTCAGTGAAGACAATTCAGTGAAATGAAGGGTACCCCCAGCAGAGGGCACTGGGACTCACTTATGCTAGGACGAGGGAGGAATGACAGAAGGTTGTGGGAAAAGTCCTGAAAAACCTTGGTGGTACCATCCAGTGTGGGATAGAGGCTTCCTAGGGAGGAGCAAGAGCATATAAAGACTCACATTGAAGCAGATGAGGAGGTAGGGGGGGATGAGCGAGCCTATGGTGGGCCAGGAGTATCACAGAACAGAGGAGGTTCAAGGCTATGAGGAAGGTGTACCAGATTCCCAAAGCACAGAGGAGGAGATGGTAGTTCAATATATTTAACATCTTATAAAGGTAGTGTCATAAGTTTTAAGCAGTGTTTTTCAGCGAAAGGAACTGAGTGAATAATCTATAAAGAAATGTAACATCTTTGTTTTTTCAAGTTTTGTTTGCTGGTAGAGTGGGGTGGGTCCCAATGCAGCATAAGCCTGCTGGATTTTATTTTTTATTTTATTTTTGTTACATTTGTACCCCGCACTTTCCCACTCATGGCAGGCTCAATGCGGCGGGCAGTGGAGGGTTAAGTGACTTGCCCACAGTCACAAGGAGCTGCCTGTGCCGGGAATCGAACTCAGTTCCTCAGGAACAAAGTCCACCACCCTAACCACTAGGCCACTCCTCCACTCATTGGGTTTTGGGTCAGCTAGTGTTTTGAGCCTTAGGCTTACTAGGAGAGAGGGTTCAAACTCCTTTTCTTGTGAATAATTTTGTTAAAATTAAGACTGAGAAGACTTGCTACCTAATGTGTTTTTTTGTTGTTGTTGATGAAAGAATCTGAACTGTAGTAAAATACATTGAAGAAAACACAAGAACATAATATAGAACATAAGAGTAGCCCTACTGGGTCAGACCAATGGTCCATCTAGCCCAGTATACTGTTTTCCAAATAGTGGCCAAGCCAGGTCACAAGTACCTGGCAGAAACCTAAATCATTGCAATACTCCATACTACAAATCCCAGGGCAAGCAGTTGCTTCCCATGTCTGTCTCAAGAGCAGACTATGGACGTTTTCTCCAGGAATTTGTCCAAACCTTTTTTTAAACCCGGATGCTAACTGTTGTTCTCCGAGGACAAGCAGGCTGCTTGTTCTCACTGATGGGTGACGTCCACGGCAGCCCCTCCAATCGGAAACTTCTCTAGCAAAGTCCTTTGCTAGTCCTCGCGCGCCCGCGCGCACCGCGCATGCGCGGCCGTCTTCCCGCCCGAAACCGGCTCGAGCCGGCCAGTCTTCTTTTGTCCGCACTCGGTACGGTCGTGTTTTCGCCGTGTCGAGCCCCGGAAAGTCGACCTTGCGCGTCCAAAATTTATTTTGACGTGTTTTTCTTCGGAAAAGTCTTTTCAAGTGTCGGGAAGTTCTCCGGAAACCCCCCCCCCGGGTTTCGTGTTAATCCTTCCCGTACTTCCAGGTTTTTGCCCCGATAAGTTTTCTTTCGTCGTCGGGGTAGGCCTCTTTTCGGCCTCGGTCGAGATTTTCTCCCTTACAAATTTTTTGGTGCTCTTTTTCCGTCATTTCGGACTTTGATTTCGCCGGCGCGATTTTTCCGCCCATGACATCGAAGCCTTCCAGCGGCTTCAAGAAGTGCACCCAGTGCGCCCGGGTTATCTCGCTCACTGATCGACACTCGTCGTGTCTTCAGTGTCTGGGGGCCGAGCACCGCCCTCAGAACTGCAGTCTGTGTTCCCTGCTTCAAAGGCGGACTCAGGTAGCGAGATTATCCCAGTGGAACGTGTTGTTCTCGGGCTCTTCGTCGGCATCGGCACCGGGATCTTCGAGTGCATCGACGTCGTCAGCGTCCAGACCATCTTCCTCGGCCGCCCCTGCATCGAGTGCATCGAGGCATCGGGCCTCTGCATCGGCGCCGAGACATCGGATAGCTGCATCGACGTCGGTGGTACCGGGACCTCGTCTGCTGATGTCGTTGGACGGTGGTGCATCGTCAGGAGTGCAGGTGAGGGCTGTCCATTCCCCTGCTGGTGGCGGTGAGCCTTCGGGTGGGTCTCCTCCTACCCTGAGGGCTCCTGCGGTACAGCCCCCCCGAGACCGACCTCCTTCGGCCTCGGCCCCGAGGAAGCGACGGCTGGATTCTACGTCCTCCTCGTCGGTGCCGGGGAGCTCCGGTGACATGCTTCGGAAGAAATCGAAGAAGCATCGACACCGGTCGCCTCCCCGCGTCGGCACCGAGAGCTCTGGGTCGCCGAGGGAGTCGGCACCCAGCAGGCATCGGCACCGAGAGGACCGCTCACCCTCTGTTCAAGAGGTGTCGATGCGCTCCACTCTGGACAGCCCGGAACAGCCTCCTCGCCCGGAACAGGTTCTGACGTCGACGCCTGCATCGACCTCTTTGCCTTTCTCTGCAGCCGCTCTGAACGAGAGCCTCCGGGCCGTTCTCCCAGAGATTCTGGGAGAGCTGTTGCGCCCTACCCCTCCGGTACCGGCGGTGCTTGCGCCTCCGGTACCGTCGAGCGTGGCGCCGGCTGGCCCATCGCCCGGGGTGAGGTCCCCGACGTCGGTACCGCGTGCGGTGCCGACTGCGGCCACCTCCCAGGAGGGCTCCCCGACTACGTCGGCGGAGGGAGCTTCGCCGATGCGGGCCAGGGAGTCTACCTCTCGACGCCCCCATCGTGGACGTGGCTCCACTGAGTCGAGCCGGGCGCGGTTGCAGACACAGGTTCGTGAACTTGTGTCTGACACCGAGGGTGAGGCCTCGTGGGAGGAAGAAGAAGACCCCAGATATTTCTCTGACGAGGAGTCTGAGGGTCTTCCTTCTGATCCCACTCCTTCTCCTGAAAGACAGCTTTCTCCTCCTGAGAGTCTGTCTTTCGCTTCCTTTGTCCGGGAGATGTCTACGGCCATCCCCTTCCCGGTGGTTGTGGAGGACGAGCCCAGGGCTGAAATGTTTGAGCTCCTGGACTATCCTTCTCCACCTAAGGAAGCGTCCACTGTTCCCTTGCACCATGTCCTAAAAAAGACATTGCTTGCGAACTGGACAAAACCTCTAACTAATCCCCACATCCCCAAGAAGATCGAGTCCCAGTACCGGATCCATGGGGACCCAGATCTGATGCGCACCCAGTTGCCTCATGATTCTGGAGTTGTGGATCTGGCCCTAAAGAAGGCTAAGAGTTCTAGGGAGCATGCTTCGGCGCCCCCGGGCAAGGACTCTAGAACCTTAGACTCCTTTGGGAGGAAGGCCTACCATTCCTCTATGCTCGTGACCAAAATCCAGTCTTACCAGCTCTACACGAGCATACACATGCGGAACAATGTGCGGCAGTTGGCGGGCTTGGTTGATGCTCTCCCCCCCGAGCAGGCCAAGCCTTTTCAGGAGGTGGTCAGGCAGCTGAAGGCGTGCAGAAAATTCCTGGCCAGAGGGGTGTATGACACCTTTGATGTTGCGTCCAGGGCCGCTGCTCAAGGTGTGGTGATGCGCAGGCTCTCATGGCTGCGTGCCGCCGACCTGGAGAATAGACTCCAGCAGCGGATTGCGGACTCGCCTTGCCGCGCGGACAACATTTTTGGAGAGAAAGTCGAACAGGTGGTAGAGTCTCTCCACCAGCGGGACACCGCATTCGACAAGTTCTCCCGCCGGCAGCCTTCAGCATTTACCTCTACAGGTAGAAGATTTTTCGGGGGAAGGAAGACTGTTCCCTACTCTTCTGGTAAGCGTAGGTACAATCCTCCTTCTCGACAGCCTGCGGCCCAGGCTAAGCCCCAGCGCGCTCGCTCTCGTCAGCAGCGTGCGCCTCAGCAAGGCCCCGCGGCTCCCCAGCAAAAGCAAGGGGCGAGCTTTTGACTGGCTCCAGCAGAGCATAGCCGACATCCAAGTGTCAGTGCCGGGCGACCTGCCAGTCGGGGGGAGGTTGAAAGCTTTTCACCAAAGGTGGCCTCTCATAACCTCCTGACCAGTGGGTTCTTCAAATAGTCCGGCAAGGATACACCCTCAATTTGGCCTCAAAACCTCCAAATTGTCCACCGGGAGCTCAGTCTTACAGCTTCCAGCACAGGCAGGTACTTGCAGAGGAACTCTCCGCCCTTCTCAGCGCCAATGCGGTCGAGCCCGTGCCATCCGGGCAAGAAGGGCTGGGATTCTATTTCAGGTACTTCCTTGTGGAAAAGAAAACAGGGGGGATGCGTCCCATCCTAGACCTAAGGGCCCTGAACAAATATCTCGTAAAAGAAAAGTTCAGGATGCTTTCCCTGGGCACCCTTCTCCCCATGATTCAGCAAAACGATTGGCTATGCTCTCTGGACTTGAAGGATGCCTACACACACATCCCGATACTGCCAGCTCACAGACAGTATCTGCGATTTCAGTTGGGCACACGCCACTTCCAGTACTGTGTGCTACCCTTTGGGCTCGCCTCTGCGCCCAGGGTGTTCACAAAGTGCCTAGCTGTGGTAGCAGCGGCACTTCGCAGGCTGGGGGTGCACGTGTTCCATATCTCGACGATTGGCTGGTGAAGAACACATCCGAGGCAGGAGCCCTGCAGTCCATGCAGATGACTATTCGCCTCCTGGAGCTACTGGGGTTTGTGATAAATTATCTCCCAGTGCAGAAACTCGAATTCATAGGAGCTCTGCTGGATTCTCGGACGGCTCGCGCCTATCTCCCAGAGACGAGGGCCAACAACTTGTTGTCCCTCGTCTCGCGGGTGCGAGCGTCCCAGCAGATCACAGCTCGGCAGATGTTGAGATTGCTGGGCCACATGGCCTCCACAGTTCATGTGACTCCCATGGCCCGTCTTCACATGAGATCTGCTCAATGGACCCTAGCCTCTCAGTGGTATCAGGCTGCTGGGGGTCTAGAAGACGTGATCCACCTGTCCACGAGTTTTCTCGAATCCCTGTATTGGTGGACAATCTAGTCCAATTTGACTCTTGGACGTCCTTTCCAAATTCCTCAGCCACAAAAAGTGCTGACAACGGATGCGTCTCTCCTGGGATGGGGAGCTCATGTCGATGGGCTTCACACCCAAGGAAGCTGGTCCCTCCAGGAACGCGATCTGCAGATCAATCTCCTGGAGTTGCGAGCGATCTGGAACGCTCTGAAGGCTTTCAGAGATCGGCTGTCCCATCAAATTATCCAAATTCAGACAGACAACCAGGTTGCCATGTACTATGTCAACAAGCAGGGGGGCACCGGATCTCGCCCCCTGTGTCAGGAAGCCGTCAGCATGTGGCTCTGGGCTCGCCGTCTCGGCATGGTGCTCCAAGCCACATATCTGGCAGGTGTAAACAACAGTCTGGCCGACAGACTGAGCCGGATTATGCATCCTCACGAGTGGTCGCTCAACTCCAGAGTGGTGCGCCAGATCTTCCAAGCGTGGGGCACCCCCTTGGTGGATCTCTTTGCATCTCGAGTGAACCACAAAGTCCCTCAGTTCTGTTCCAGGCTTCAGGCCCCCGGCAGACTGGCATCGGATGCCTTCCTCCTGGATTGGGGGGAGGGCCTGCTGTATGCTTATCCTCCCATTCCTCTGGTGGGGAAGACTTTGTTGAAACTCAAACAAGACCGAGGCACCATGATTCTGATTGCTCCTTTTTGGCCGCGTCAGATCTGGTTCCCTCTTCTTCTGGAGTTATCCTCCGAAGAACCGTGGAGATTGGAGTGTTTTCCGACCCTCATCACGCAGGACGAAGGGGCTCTTCTGCATCCCAGCCTCCGGTCCCTGGCTCTCACGGCCTGGATGTTGAGAGCGTAGACTTTGCCTCTTTGGGTCTGTCAGAGGGTGTCTCCCGCGTCTTGCTTGCTTCCAGGAAAGATTCCACTAAGAGGAGTTACTTCTTTCTGTGGAGGAGGTTTGCCGTCTGGTGTGACAGCAAGGCCCTAGCTCCTCGCTCTTGTCCTACACAGACCCTGCTTGAATACCTTCTCAACTTGTCTGAGTCTGGTCTCAAGACCAACTCTGTAAGAGTTCACCTTAGCGCAATCAGTGCATACCATTACCATGTGGAAGGTAAGCCGATCTCAGGACAGCCTTTAGTTGTTCGCTTCATGAGAGGTTTGCTTTTGTCAAAGCCCCCTGTCAAGCCTCCTACAGTGTAATGGGATCTCAATGTCGTTCTCACCCAGCTGATGAAACCTCCTTTTGAGCCACTGAATTCCTGCCATCTGAAGTACTTGACCTGGAAGGTCATTTTCTTGGTGGCAGTTACTTCAGCTCGTAGAGTCAGTGAGCTTCAGGCCCTGGTAGCCCAGGCCCCTTACACCAAATTTCATCATAACAGAGTAGTCCTCCGCACTCACCCTAAGTTCTTGCCAAAGGTCGTGTCGGAGTTCCATCTGAACCAGTCAATTGTCTTGCCAACATTCTTTCCCCGTCCTCATTCCTGCCCTGCTGAACGTCAGCTGCACACGTTGGACTGCAAGAGAGCATTGGCCTTCTACCTGGAGCGGACAGAGCCCCACAGACAGTCCGCCCAATTGTTTGTTTCTTTTGATCCCAATAGGAGGGGAGTGGCTGTAGGGAAACGCACCATATCCAATTGGCTAGCAGATTGCATTTCCTTCACTTACGCCCAGGCGGGGCTGGCTCTTGAGGGTCATGTCACGGCTCATAATGTTAGAGCCATGGCTGCGTCGGTAGCCCACTTGAAGTCAGCCTCCATTGAAGAAATTTGCAAAGCTGCGACATGGTCATCTGTCCACACATTCACATCTCATTACTGCCTGCAGCAGGATACCCGACGCGACAGTCGGTTCGGGCAGTCAGTTCTTCAGAACCTGTTTGGGCTTTAGGATCCAACTCCACCCCCCGAGGGCCCTGTTTGTTCTGTTCCAGGCTGCACTCTCAGTTAGTTGGTAAATTTTTTAGGTCAATCTCAGTTATGTCCTCGCCGTTGCGATGCCCAATTGACCATGGTTGTTGTTTTGAGTGAGCCTGGGGGCTAGGGATACCCCATCAGTGAGAACAAGCAGCCTGCTTGTCCTCGGAGAAAGCGAATGCTACATACCTGTAGAAGGTATTCTCTGAGGACAGCAGGCTGATTGTTCTCACAAACCCGCCCGCCTCCCCTTTGGAGTTGTGTCTTCCCTTGAAGTGTATTGTCTTGCTACATACTGGACTGGCCGGCTCGAGCCGGTTTCGGGCGGGAAGACGGCCGCGCATGCGCGGTGCGCGCGGGCGCGCGAGGACTAGCAAAGGACTTTGCTAGAGAAGTTTCCGATTGGAGGGGCTGCCGTGGACGTCACCCATCAGTGAGAACAATCAGCCTGCTGTCCTCGGAGAATACCTTCTACAGGTATGTAGCATTCGCTTTAACCACATCCTCCAGTAAAGAGTTCCAGAGTTGAACTATTTGTTGAGTGAAAAAAATTTCCTCCTATTTGTTTTAAAAGTATTTCCATGCAACTTCCTTGAGTTGTCCCTTAGTCTTTGTACTTGTGGAACAAGTAGAAAAATCGATTGACTTCTACTTGTTCTACACTACTCAGGATTTTGTAGACCTCAATCATAACTCCCCTCATCCGTCTCTTTTCCAAGCTGAAGAACCCTAACCTCTTTAGCCTTTCCTCATACGAGAGGAGTTCCATCTCTTTTATCATTTTGGTTGCTATTCTTTGAACCTTTTCTAATTTCGCTATGTCTGTTTTGAGATACGGCAACCAGAATTGAATGCAATACTCAAGGTAGGGACACAGCATGGAGCGATACAAAGGCATTATAGTATTTTTGGTCTTATTCACTGGCAGGAAGAGTGTTCTTTTTGTTTCTACAAAACTGTTGAATGACTGCTTAAAAACCTGCCAAGAAACAGGTGTGGAAAGTTAGACTGATTCTGGTGGGGTAGGAGAGAAGTGAATACAGGAACTTGAACTAATGTGTTTATGGTTTTTTCCCCAATCTTTAATGAAGGGCATGGCTGTTTTCCTTCCTTCTCATGGGGAGAAGGAAAGGAGATAAACTAGAAAAGAAAGAGCCCTTTTATCACTGACCAGAAAAGAGGACCAAAGCATTGTTTGGATAACCACTCACCCTGAAGGAAAAAGGGACTGTCTAGCTTGACTAGGGGAGTGAGAAGAAGGCTTTATGGTCAGTAAATAATTTCTCTGGGGACTTTTTTCTGGGGAAAAGTTCCAACTCTAGCACTCCCTGTTGGAAGGAGGAGTTGGGCAGCTATTTCCTAAAGAGAAGGAAAAGTAACTGGTGGCAGTTCCCCACCTGAAAACCTAGGATAGAGGGGAGAGTCCCTGGAGGAACCTAGATGTCATTTCCTGATCAGTGGAGGAGTACGTCACTTCCTGGCTAACAAGTAATATGTCACAGTACTATAACTCATCTTGCATCTCAGCTATCCCTACCCATACCTGCATGGCTTTCCATTTTATTCAAACCGTTCCACAAGCTTCCCTCCCCTTCTCCAGCCATCCATTCTCAAACACACCTTCACAAGCCAACATCCCAATCCAGGAGTGGAGTTCTCCAATTTTTTTTAAGTTGCAAATTTTCTCCTTCAGCTGCACACTTTGCAAATTGTTTAACTCAGTGACGGTGATTGCTGGATGCACTTATCCTCATCCACTGACCTAGCTATTCTCTGTGAAGTTCATTATATAAGAACATAAGCGTTGCCATACTAGGACAGACTGAAGGTCCATCAAGTCCAGTATCCTGTTTCCAACAGTGGCCAATCCAGGTCACAAGTACCTGGCAAGATCCCCAAAAAGTACAATATACTTTATGCTGCTTATTCTAGAAATAAGCAGTGGATTTTCCAAAGTCCATCTTAATAATGGCTTATGGACTTTTCTTTTAGGAAGCTATCCAAACCTTTTTAAAACTCTGCTGAGCTAACCGCTTTTACCACATTCTCTGGCAACGAATTCCAGAGTTTAATTACATGTTGAGTGAAGAAATATTTTCTCCAGTTTGTTTTAAATTTACTACTTTGTAGCTTCGTTGCATGCCCCCTTGTCCTAGTATATTTGGAAAGAGTAAACAAGTGATTCACATTTACTCGTTCCACTCCACTCATTATTTTATATATCTCTATCATATCTCCCCTCAGCTTTCTTTTCTCCAAGCTCAAGAACCCTAGCTGTTTCAGCCTTTCCTCATAGGGAAATCGTCCCCCTTTATCATTTGGGTCACCACCTCTTCTGGAATGGAAATACTCCTCAGGCCCACCTCCACCAACTTCTTTGACACGTCGTCCAGTATACACATAGTGTATGTGTTGCCCTAGGCAGGATATTGTAAATATAGGCAGTAATGTCTTGCGGGAGGTCTTCCTGCTAGGCCCTTTGAACTCTATGTATTCTATCCAACTGAATCTTCAGCTCAGATTTTGTTCTGCTGCTGCCTAACAATGCTGTGCAGATCCAAGCCACTACAGCCATTTTATTGTTATTTCTTGCTCTAGCATCCCCCAGATTCTAATATTGTTGCTTAGAGATTTGATATGCAGGTCCTTGACCTTGTCCTGGAGCTGCACCTGTACTTTCTTTAGTTTTGAACGCTGGTGGTGGTTACCTGTAGTGCTGCTCCATGCTCAGCAAGAATCCAGAGTGTCTTAGCCGGTTGCCTAATTCCACTGCCACCTCAGCCTTAAGATCACAATCTATACAGCGATAACATTTTTCCACACAACAACATACGCATAATCCTGTCTTGCTCCACTTGTCCCTTTGAATTTGCTATTCCAGTTAGGCTGCTTCAGACATACCTTTTGTCTTGGTGCTGTTTTTGGAGCCAGCCAGTGAGTTCAACTTGGCAGTTTTATGCTTCACTGCCATCTCACACTTCTGCAATGTTCTATTGTGAAGTTCATCAGGTAGGTTCAACATTTCTGTCCCTTTGAATGGAGGATTGGGAGTGATTAATTCTAGTGCTGCACGGAGTTCTGGGACTAAGCAGCCATCGGGTATGATGACATTACAGCCTCCTCTGTCGGCATTTATGTGATATGTAGCTAAAGATTCCCATGCATGAGAACTGTATTATTTCTCACTTTTCTAGGGCGAAAGCAAAGTTGCTTATCTGTAACAGGTGTTCTCTAAGAATAGATAGTCCTCACTGATCTCACTTGCCAATCCTAAGATTTGGCATCTCCTAATTTATTTGACACTTATACCCCACATTATCCCAAGCGGCCTTGGGTTCATTTTGGCTCACAATATATAGTGAGGGCAACCAGATAAGTACAATAATATATAATACATTTGATATTAAAAGTGCAAAACTATTTCAAAGGTAATAAGAACAGCAGAGATATCATAAAACTTGAACATAAGAATAGCTATATTTGTTCAGACCAATTTCCAGTAGTCGCCAAGCCAGGTTACAAGTACTTGGCACAAACCCAAATAGTGGCAACATTCCATGTTACCAATCCCAGGGCAAGCAGTAACTTTTCCATGTCTGTCTCAGTAGCAGACTCTCGACTTTTCCTCCAGGAACTTGTCCAAACCTCTTTTTTTTTTTTTTTTTTTTACTTGTGTAGAACCTGTAGTCCTAATCTATGCCTAGTGAAATTCTCTTGTGGAAAGACATTTTTTAAAAGGGAATGACTTCAGTGATTTACACAAAATAATAAGTAATTCGATTTTTGATAGTATTTGGAAGAGGTTTTTTTACCAGTTGATACCTTGAAAAGAGAAATCAGTGGAAAGAACTGATAAGTGATTTTCTTGTAAGTTGGGAGACAAGTTGAAGATATGTAGTACCACAGAGAGCATTACACAGGTGACTTTAAAGCTTTAAGGTGACTTTGTGTGGAGAGGAAGTGACGTCAGCTTCCTGGATAGATAGCTGATTTTGGGCTCTCATCTGCTCTCCCTAAAAAAAAAACCCAAAACGCTAAAAATCTCACTTCATCAGGAGAAAATACACTTTACTTTATTTCTTACGAGTTGCAATTATTCCCATACAAATTTAGATGTTTAGAGAATAGCAAACAAATGCGCAGCCTAGTACAAAACTTAATATATGTAAAGATTCTGGGGGGACTATACACTGAGGTGGTCCTTGTGGAAGGCACAATTAATGTTCGACCTTGTCAGATGATTCTGTGGTTATAGCTGATTTCTGATAAGGTTTGTGTTGCTTTTAAAGGTGTTGATATACCTAAGGAGCCCAAATTGGGATACACGAATTGCAGCAGGACAAGCAGTAGAAGCTATAGTGAAAAATGTTCCAGAGTGGAATCCTACACAGAGACTCAAGAACGGTATATTTTTTTAAATGAGTAAAATATAGAACTTGATTCATTGTGCTTTATTTGTAATATATTTCTTTTCTTCCCTTTTTCGTCCTGCTACACCAGTCCAAACTGACCAACTATTCCACCTTACCAGCAGATAGATGGAAAGAAGCTGAAATTCTGTGACATCACCAGTATAAGGAGTGCTGCAGCCTGTAACTAGTCAATATTTTTCTGTCTCTGGCAGATGGTGTGAAATTCTTTATACGCACAACAGAAGAGAAACCCTACGACCCTAAAGGAGAAGTCCATAAACCACTGCTAAATGGACTTGGGAAAAATCCACAGTTCCAGGAATAACGTATAGAATGTTTGTACGTTTTGGAAGCTTGCCAGGTGCCGTTGGCCTGGATTGGCTGCTGTCATGGACAGGATGCTGGGCTCGATGGACCCTTGCTCTTTTCCCAGTGTGGCATTACTTATGTACTTAAGTACGACGCCTACAAGGAACCAAGGAGGGAAGTAGGGATGACACAATGACTTGCAGTGGCAAACTTGATGTCTACTACTTACTTACTACATAACAATTCTATTGTACTACTAGACTTATGCAGTGCTATACACTTGAACATGTAAGAGAGTCCCTGCTTGATAGAGCTTACAGTCTAATCAGGGCCAGCAGACCGGACAGATAAGGGAATTACGTAAGGTGGGAATGATACAACAGACATGGGTACTGAACAAGTGAATAGGGTTTTAGGAGTTGAAAGCTTCAAAAAGGTGGGCTTTTAGCCTAGATTTGAAGATGGCCAGAGATGGAGCTTGGTGTACTGACTCAGGAAGTCTATTCCAGGCGTACGCTGCAGCAAGACAAAAAGGAAAGGAGACCAGAGTTGGCAGCGGATGAGAAGGGTACAGATAAGAGAGATATACCCAATGAATGTAGTTCCTGAGGAGGAATGTAGGGCGAGATAAGAAGAGTGGAGAGGTACTGAGGAGCTGCAGAGTGAATGCACTTGCAAGTCAGTAAGAGGAGTTTGAACTGTATTTTTTTTTTTGTTATTTTTGTTACATTTGTACCCCGCGCTTTCCCACTCATGGCAGGCTCAATGTGGCTTACATATACAGGTACTTATTTGTACCTGGGGCAATGGAGGGTTAAATGACTTGCCCAGAGTCACAAGGAGCTGCCCGTGCCTGAAGTGGGAATCAAACTCAGTTCCCCAGGACCAGAGACCACCACCCTAACCACTAGGCCACTCCTCCACTCTTTGGAAACGGATAGGGAGCCAATGAAGTGACTTGAGGAGAGGCCTAATATGGCCATATCGACACTGGCAGAATATAAGTCTGCAGCAGAATTTTGAACAGATTGAAAGGGAGAGAGATGGCTTAGTGGGAGACCTGTGAGAATCAAGTTGCAGTAGTCTTAAGTGAGAGGTGATAAAAGTGTGGATAAGAGTTTTGGTAATGTGCTCAGAAAGAAGGGACAAATTTGGTGATATAGAGAAAGAAACGGGCTTTAGTAGTCTGTTGGCTATGTGCAGAGAGAGAGAGAGAGAGGAATCAAAGATGACCCAAGGTTACGAGCTGATGAGACAGGGAGCATGAGAGGGTTATACACAGAGATAGAGAATGGGGGAAGAGGAGAAGTGTGTTTAGGGGGAAAGATATGGTTGGTTATATTTTGTTTCAGATGGTGGTGGGACATCCAGACAGGCAGCAATGTCAGACAGGCAGGCTGATACTTGGTCGTGGATTCCTGCTGAAATTTCTGGTGTGGAGAGGTAGATCTGTGAATCATTAGCATAAAAGTGATACTGAAAACGATGGGAGGAGATCAGAGCACCAAGGGAAGAAATATAGATGGAGAAAAGAAGAGGTCCCAAGACAGAGCTCTGAGGTACACCAACTGATAGTGGGATAGAAGTGGAGGAGGATCTAGTAGAGTGTACACTAAAAGTGTGATGGGAGAGCTAAGAAGAAAACCAAGAAAGAACAGAGCCCTGAAATCCAAGTGAGGACAACGTATCAAGGAGTAGATGATGATCAACAGTGTCAAAATCAGCAGATAGATTGAGAGGGATGAGGCTAGAATAGAGACCTTTGGATCTGGCCAGTAGAAGGTCATTGGAGACTTTAGCAAGGGCTGTTTCTACTGTATGAAGAGGGCGAAAGCCAGATTTAAGCGGATCAAGAATAACTTGATTTGAAAGAAAGTTAAGACAGCGGCGGTGAATAACACATTCAAGAAACTTGGGTAGGAAAGAGGAGGAGTGAGATGGAAGGACATGTAGGGTCCAATGAAGGTTTTTGAGGAGTGGTATAACTACGACATGTTTAAAAGCATCAGAAACAGTTACATTGGAAAGTGAAAGATCAAGGATATGACAGATAGAAGTGTTGGCAGTAGGAGAGATGGTGCTGAGTAGATGGGTGGGAATAGGATCAGAGAAACAAGTAATCCAGTTTGGAGGAGGAAAGAAAATGTGCAGTTTCCTCTTCAGTGATTTCAGAAAAGGAGGCATGGGTTGAAGGGGAGGGTTGACAGAATGGACTGGCCTAAGGAGAGGAGGAGATGACTTGGTTGAGAACTCTTCAGGATCAGTAATGTTATTACAAAATGGCTAGAAAAGCCGAATAACATTCCCAGGGTGTCACTAAGGACACATGAAACCACTGTACCAGTCAGCTTGATGTGCTAATGTTTTCTTAGTGACCCACACCAGTGGCAGTGTACTTGTCACCTAAAGTGTTTTGATCCCTGAGGCAGGCAATTGTATCCGCGAAAACAGGGTCCCGTGTCAGGTTCTGTAGTGGTGCTTGTTTAATAAAGATTGGTTCGACATCAAGTTTGCCCATTGGAAGTTACTGTGTCATCTCCTACTTCCTCCTTGGTTCTGTGGGATTCTTCATGACGATCAAGTCTCTGCTTCTTTTGCTCCTAGGAATTGGTCCACTGTCGCCCTAGTTGAGCCTGGAGGTTCCATGCTCCTCTACAGTCCTGAGCCTTAGCTCATGGGCTGTCACTTGCATGGGCAGTGCTGGCAGAAGTCCCCAAAAGGCCTGTGATTACTTTTTCCTTCTCCTCTTCCGTATCCCAAACCTCTGCTGTTAACGAAAAAAAAAATTAAAAGAAATTAGCAATTGTTTTTTTAATAAAGTTATACAAAAGAAAAGAGCACAGGCAGTTTAGGGGCAGCAAGTAGTTTTAAGCCATACAGAGAGAAAACTAGCAGAACAAAAGGAATTTTCCATGAGGGGAAGTGTGTTAGATCAGGAGGGGTGTGAGCCATTGATAGAGGTTTGGCTGAAAGAAGCTGTTCAGCATGTGGGTCCAGTGGTGAGTAGTGCTGCCTGGTTCCTTTTACCCCCAACTGCGGTGGGAGGAGTCAGCAGTTCTACCCCAAATCCAGTGCATGAAGATGATGGGAAAGCTTTGTCTTCTACCCTTAAGAGGAACTGGACAGGTTCTTCTAGATTTCCCAAGGTCAATGCCATGGTGACAGCAATGACAGAGAATGTTCTTCCTGTAGAAGATGGTTTGGCTCTAAAGGACTAGAATGACAGGAAAATTGACTTGCTCCACAAGCAGGTATCCAGCGCTTCTGCACTTGCTGTTCAGGTGATGGTCTGTGGAGGTTATGTGGCACAGGCCTTGTTCTGGGCTCAGCAGTTGCTGGCTTTGCAGGAGATGACATGGCTGGAGTCGGGAGCTGCCTTCTTTGCAGATGTCCTCTATTACCTGATTCAAATAAGGTCCTCAGTGAGGTTCAGCAGGCCATCTTTATGGAGGCAGGTAATACCTAATTTCTCCTTCCTTATAGTCTTCTGCAGACCATTCCCTCCAAGTGGGAAGTACCAAAGCAGTATTCACCGAGAGTGGGAAAACCTCCGGAGCAAGACGAACACCCCAAAAGAAGCATCCCGTCGAGCCTGCACATCCAACCTGTAATTCTTGATGAAGGAATGCAGTGAGGACCAAGTCGCTGCCTTGCAAATGTCCTCTGACGGAATGAGAGAGTGTTCTGCCCAGGAAGAAGCCTGCACACGTGTAGAATGTGCCCAAAGAACTGCAGGCACCTGTTTTCCCGACAGCAGTTACGCAGAAGAAATTGCCTCCTTAATCCAACGCGCAAAACCACTAAGCAAGATTCCTAAAGGGGACCTGAGAACCTAACTAAAACCAAGGGGCCAAAACCAGCACACCCACCAAAAACACAGAGCAGGGTTGCACAGCACCTTCCTCTGCTGGGAGACTGAGAAATACTGAGCAGGTCAGGGTTGCACACAGGAGCGCTGTTTAATAATTCTGAGTCTCCCTCTGCTGATAGGAGTGCATAGTACCTACTCGAAGGGAATGGTCTGGGGAAACTCAAGGAAAGCAAATTAGCAGGTAAGACCTACTTTCTCCTTAAAGCTATTAACTTCAGGTTTTGTTATAGGATGTTTCCTTGAGGACTGTGTTCTTTGTGCCTATTTGATCGGGTAGGTGAGTATCACAGGCCCAGTCATGTAGAGATCCATACTTGTCATTCTCTGCAGATTTGGTATTTGTTCACCCAGCACCGCTGTTCTTACCTAAAGTGGTTTCTTCCTTTGTAAGTTTATCTCCTGGCATTTTGCAGGAGAGGAAAGGAAAGGAAGGTATTAGAAGTGTTAAATAAGTTTGACATTAGCAGAGTGTTACCCCACTATTTGGAAGTTACCAGTGCCTTCCAGAAATCTGATGTGCTCTTTTGATTATTGGTTAATGTAGGAGGCAGCCTCCAAGTTCTTGGCCAGATGGATTAAGGCTACAGTTGAGTTGGTGTACATCCTCAACCAGAAGGTTTCTGGGACATCTTCATCAGGGGCTCAAGTGACTTCTTGATGGAAGTCCAGTCAGAAACCACGGAATATATCTATAAAGTGCAACTTGGTTGCCACAGTGTTCCTTTGTGAAGTGCTAAAATTGATGTTTGAGTCTGATACGAGAGTGCATTGGGCTGTCTCTTCTTCCCACCCAGAGGGATAGAATGTTGATGCGTATCATCAGTTTAGATCGGTCTAGCAGACTGAAAAGGGAAAATTTAAATATTATGTTTTGTTTTTACCTCTTAATTTCCTTTCCTTGAATGCTGTTAGACCAGTGGGCACTGGACTGAGGGAGACTGTGTAGTCAGGGAATCTCTAGGGGAGTCGGCCTTGCTGTGGACTTACTGCAGAGGGTTCCCCTTGGGGGAATTTCCTTATTTGTGTGTGTTAGTCTGCATATTCTAAAACAGTTATAGTATGTACAGACCAGACTAGTCATAGTCCACTCTTTATGCATGTGGTTTACTGCAAAGTTCAATTTCTCTGCCTCTATCTGCTGGTAAGGTGGTAACCTGTCAGTTTGAAATGGTCTCACAGGATTCAAGGAAAGAAAATTTAACAGGTAAGAACAGATTTCATCTTTTAAGTTCTGTCCTATCTTATTGATAATTAGGAAAGAGTAAATGAAAAGAATAGTCACTTTTGTAGGGGTCACCTAACTCAGGGCCTGATTGTAATAAGTGGCAGCTTACTTTTGATTTTTCCATGCTCTTATTCCCAATACAGCAGGGATTTATCATGGAAAAATACGCAGTAAAACTATTGTGGTAAAGGGTATTGCTGTTGCCTTGCAAATAACCTGCTAATCTGCTTGCTCCTTGTGTGTGTTTTAAAGTATTGAATTTTTGGTGGGGTTTTGAATATTTTTTTTAGATTTTACTTTCCCTTTAGTCTAGATCAGTGATGGCGAACCTTTCAGAGTCCGAGTGCCCAAACAGCAACCCAAAATCTAATTATTTATCGCAAAGTGCCGGTACTCATTATGGGCGGGGTCATCACATATGACTCCACCCCTATGATAGCCACACCCCTTACACCAGCCGTGGCGCATATAAACAGACATCACTGAAAATATTATACTAGTATAGGAGAAAAAAATAACATGATTTTCTTTCATTATAAATCATTTCTGTAAGCTGTTACAGCTCCAGTATACCCAGTGCAAAATAAGACAGCAGATGTAAATTCTCAAATTGGACATATTCCAAACACTAAAATGAAAATAAAATGATTTTTTCTACCTTTCTTGTCTGGTGATTTTGTTTTTCTATCCTTATTGGTCCTGGTCGCTGATTCTGCTGCTCTTTATCTGTTCTCTTAACTCCGTTTCCGGGCTTCCTTTCCATTTATTTCTTTACTTTCCTCCTTTCTTCTTCATTTCTTGCCCTGCATCCATGTCCAGCAACCCTCCTCTCCCCTCCAGCCACAAATGTCCAGCAACCCTCCTCTCCTCTCCAGCCACCCTCATCTCCCCCCTGCCCTCCCACCCGCCCTCTCTCCCAGCACCAGGCAGGCCTCCCTACTACTACTTAACATTTCTAAAGCGCTACTAGGGTTACGCAGCGCTGTACAATTTAACATGGAAGGACAGTCCCTGCTCAAGGAGCTTACAATCTAAAGGACAAATGTACAGTCAATCAAATAGGGGCAGTCAAATTGGGGCAGTCTAGATTTCCTGAATAGGTATAAAGGTTAGGTGCCGAAAGCAACATTGAAGAGGTGGGCTTTGAGCAAGGATTTGAAGGTGGGTAAGGAGGGGGCTTGGCGTAAGGGCTCAGGAAGTTTATTCCAAGCATAGGGTGAGGCAACACCAGGCCTCCCTCCCACCGAGCACCATCCAGCATCAGGCCTCCCTCCCTCCCACCCAGCACCAGTCATCAGGCCTGCCTCCCTCCCTCCCACCCACCCGGCATCAGGCCTCCCACCTACCCAGCACCAGGCACCCCTCCCTCCCACCCAGCCAGCACCAGCCATCCGGCCACCCACCCGGCATCAGGCACCCAGCAGGCATCAGGGTTGCCAGGTGGAAATTTTTTTTCCAGCCCAATCCAGGCCAAAAAACAGCCCAAAACCCGCCCAAACACAAACCCCGCCCCTGACACCCCCACCCCCGCGTCATCGCCCCCGCCGTCATCAACCCCGCCCCCGCCGTCACCGGCCCCGCCTCCCCGTCATCGGCCCCGCCTCCCCGTCATCGGCCCCACCTCCCCGTCATCGGCCCCGCCTCCTACGTCATCGGCCCCGCCTCCCACGTCATTAACCCCGCCCAAAACGTCACTAACCCCGCCCAAAAAACGTCACTAACCCCGCCCCCCCGCGGCCGAAAAAACCGCCCTGAAGCCCAAAAACAGCCAAAAAAAACCGCAACCCGCCGCAGGCAAAAATTTCCCGCGGCGGGTCGCGGAAAACCGCCCAATTGGGCGGTAAAACCGCCCACCTGGCAACACTGGCAGGCATCCCGCCCAGCCAGCACCAGGCCTCCCACCCAGCACCAGGCATCAGGCCTCCCTCCCTCCCTCCCACCCAGCATCAAGCAGGCACCCCTCCCTCCTACCCACCCAGCATCAAGCACCAGGCCTCCCGGCCTCCCACCCAGCATCAGGCCTTCCTCCCACCCACCCACCCACCGAGCACCAGTTCACCCGCCCCCCCCCCGGCACGCGCGCCCAGCCACTTTCCCTTCATCCTTCATGCTAGAAAAAGAAAAAAACCCCAAGCAATCGCGGTACCGCGCGCCGTCCAGTTCCCGACCCCTCCGAAATGTAAAACTCATACTTCCCTATCATCATGCTGATCAATCCATAGACTGGTGGGTTGTGTCCATCTACCAGCAGGTGGAGATAGAGAGCAATCCTTTTGCCTACCTATATGTGGTCATGTGCTGCCGGAAACTCCTCAGTATGTTCTCTATCTCAGCAGGTGGTGGTCACACACAGCAGCAGCTCTGGCTAGGTCTCCAAGCCTAATTTTTAGGTTTTGTTGAGTACTTGGGGTTGAGGGCTCTTCTTGAGCAAGTGCAAACCTGGTGGTGCCAGGTCCCTCCTTTTCTCCCCCCGCCCGTTGGCTCTGTTGAAAAAAAAAAAAAAATTGTGTACGTCCTTAAGGGCGTTTATTTCAACGTTTATTGCAGCTGCTCACTGGGACACCAGTTCGTTACAGCTCGGAGCGAGAAGTAGGTAATTTTACCTTTTTATAGCGGGCAGGGGGTTCCCCGTTCAGTCTCCACGTGGCTTATGGCGTCGGAGGGCGAGGGCGCGAGGATTCGTTCCCCGGACCGCGTGGGTGCGTCTAGCGGGGATGCGGGGATTTCAAAACCTGAATCGCCTTTGTTAAGCCTCAGTTTGGAGGCCGGTCAGTGTCCCGGTTTTTCCTCCGGTGTGGCGGTTTTTCCCGCCATAAGCGCCCATCCCCCGCTGCTCGCCCACTCCATGTTGGCCGGCCACTCTGCTCGGACGGCTTCTTGTTGGGCTGTCCTCGAGCTGGGAGACGTTAATACTATGGTCGCCCTTGATTCGGGCGACGGTAATAAAGTGGCCAAAGTTAAGCACCGTTCATCCCACGCGGCTCCTTCTCGGAGTTTCGTGCCGGACGCCATTTTGGATGCGCAGCACGTTTCTCCCCCGCTCTTGCGAGCGCCGGTTGAGGGTGTGTCTAGGGCCGTGGCCCAAGCTGCAGAAGTGCACAGTTCGGGGGGCTTCTCCCCTGAGTTCATTTTGCTGCTGCATTAGGCTTTTCTTATGCAAAATGCTGCCCCTGCCCCCCTGTCTGATAAAGGGGTTGAGGCCTCCGGAAGCAAACACCCTCGGGTGGATTTCCAGGCCCTAGAGGACTCTGTCTCCTCTGATGTAGATGAGGGCAGGGTATCGGAGTTCTCCCAACGGTCCTTTGGGGATTCCTTGGAGGAGACGGATTCCCACTCGAATGGAGCGGATGACCCCTCTGCAGCGCGGATCTTTCACTCAGAGGATTTGCCCAACCTGTTAGTGCAGGCCATGAGCATTTTGAAGATTTCCTCTCCGGAGGACGTCTCTCCCTCAGCCTCTGTTGGCTCTGCCATTATGCTGGGGACGAAGCGTCCGCCTAGAACCTTCCACGTGCATGATGCCATGCACACCTTGATTTCGGCTCAATGGGATGTCCCGGAAGCTAGCCTCAAAGTGGCTAGGGCTATGTCCCGCCTCTATCTTCTGCCTGAAAGTGAACGGGAGGCCTTTCTTTGGCCTACCGTGGATTCTTTAATCACTGCGGTGACTAAGAAAACGGCATTGCCGGTGGAAGGTGGCACGGCCCTAAAGGACGCCCAAGATAGAAGATTGGAGGCGGCCTTAAGGTCGTCCTTCGAGGCGGCTGCTTTAAGATTGCAGGTCTCAGTTTGCGGCTCCTATGTGGCCAGGGCGTGCCTGACAATTGTACAGCGGGCTTCCCCCTCGGATCCTTTCTTGAGGGCTGATTGGCCGGCCCTGGAATCGGGCTTGGCTTATTTGGCACACTTGCTGTATGATGTCTTGAGAGCCTCGGCTAAAGGTATGGCTCAGACGTCTCTGCACGGCGTTGGCTTTGGCTGAAGCATTGGTCTGCTGACCACGCCTCTAAGTCTCGCCTGGCTAAGTTGCCTTTTAAAGGCAAGCTGCTCTTTGGGGTCGAGCTGGACAAAATTGTGACCGATCTCGGCACATCTAAGGGCAAGAGGTTACCAGAGGTCAGGGCTCGGGCCAGTGGTGCTCGCCCCGGTTCCTCCAAAGGACGGTTTCAGGAAGCCCGTCGGAATCGCCCAGGCAAGTCGGGCTCCTCTGCCCCCTCTTTCTTCAAGAGGAACTTCTCCCCCAACCAGCATTCCGTTCGCAGAGACCGCCGTCCCGGAGGTGCGTCCTCCGGTCCTCCCCCAGGGTCTCGTACCCAATGACTGGGCCCTGGTTCATGGCCCAGTGCAGATTGGAGGATGCCTGTTCTCGTTTCTGGGCGAGTGGACCAGAGTAACTTCAGACACTTGGGTGCTGGAAGTCATCAGATACAGCTACAAGCTAGAGTTCTGCCGACCCTTAAGAGACTGGTTTGTGCACTCTCCCTGCAAGTCTCCGGTCAAAGCTGTGGCAGTGCAGCAGACTTTGGACAATCTGAACCGCCTGGGTGAGGTCGTTCCGGTGCCAGAAGATCAGCTTGGCAAGGGACGTTACTCCATTTACTTTGTGGTACCAAAGAAAGGAGGTTCTGTACGGCCTATCCTCGACCTCAGAGGGGTCAATCGGGCCTTGAATGTTCGGCACTTCCGAGTGGAGACTCTCCGCTCTGTTATAGCGGCAGTGAAGGCAGGGGAGTTCCTGGCATCCTTGGACATCAAGGAAGCTTACTTGCACATTCCCATCTGGCCTCCTTATCAACGCTTTCTGCGTTTTGCAGTCCTGGGCCGACACTTCCAGTTCAGAGCCCTCCCGTTCGGGTTGGCTACTGCTCCGTGGACCTTCTTCAAAGTAATGGTGGTCATCGCGGCCTTCCTACGAAAGGAAGGAGTACAAGTCCATCCTTATCTGGACGACTGGTTGATTTGAGCGGCAAAGCTGTAGACCGGGTGATTACTCTTTTGAGCTCCCTGGGGTAGATCATCAACTGGGAGAAAAGCCAGCTGCGCCCGACTCAGTCCCTGGAGTATCTGGGAGTTCGTTTCGACACCCAAGTGGGCAGAGTGTTCCTGCCGGACAATCGGATTGTCAAGCTTCAGGCTCAGGTGGACCAGTTCCTAGTAGCCTCTCCTCTTCGGGCTTGGGACTATGTGCAGCTGTTGGGCTCTATGACGGCCATGATGGAAGTAGTGCCCTGGGCCAGGTCTCATATGAGACCACTACAACACTCTCTGCTGCAGCGCTGGACTCCAGTGTCGGAGGATTACGCTGTGTGCCTTCCCTTGGACCCAGCGGTGCGCAAGGCGCTGAGCTGGTGGCTGAGGACAGACAAGTTGTCTGCAGGGATGCCTCTTTTTACCCCGGAGTGGGTTGTCGTCACGACGGACGCCTCTTTGACGGGCTGGGGAGCCCACTGCTTGGGAAGGACAACGCAGGGGCTCTGGTCTTCTGCAGAGGCAAAGTGGTCTATCAGCCTCCTGGAACTCAGAGCCATTCGGTTGGCGCTTTTGGAGTTTTTCCCGGTACTGGCGTTGAAGCCAGTACGGGTCCTGTCGGACAATGCCACGGCTGTGGCCTATGTCAATCGCCAGGGAGGTACCAAGAGCGCCCCTCTAGCCAAGGAGGCCATGAATCTATGCCAGTGGGCCGAAGCAAACCTGGAACAGCTGTCGGCGGCCAACATTGCCGGAGTAATGAATGTCAAGGCGGACTTTCTCAATCGCCATACCTTGGATCCCGGAGAGTGGCAGCTATCTGCTCAGGCATTCTTGGACATCACGAAGCGCTGGGGCCAGCCGAGCCTAGATCTGATGGTGTCATCGGCCAATTGCCAAGTGCCGCGCTTTTTCAGCAGAGGACGGGACCCTCGATCTCTGGGAGTAGATGCTCTTCTCCAACAGTGGCCGACACAGGAGCTTCTCTATGTGTTCCCACCCAGGCCCATGTTGGGCAGGGTGCTAGACCGGGTGGCAAAGCATCCGGGCCGGGTAATCCTGGTGGGTCCGGACTGGCCCAGACGTCCCTGGTATGCGGACTTGATCAGGCTCTCAGTGGACGGCCCTCTGCGGCTGCCAGCGGAGCAGGGCCTGTTGCATCAGGGTCCCGTGGTGATGGAGGATCCCTCCCCCTTTGGTCTTACGGCCTGGCTATTGAGCGGCAGCGTCTGAGGAAGAAGGGCTTCTCAGACAAGGTCATCGCCACTATGCTGAGAGCGAGGAAGCGCTCTACTTCTACTGCTTACGCCAGGGTTTGGCGTACCTTTTCATCGTGGTGTGAGGCAGGCTCTCTTTCTCCCTTCACTGCTCCAATTTCTTCAGTGTTGGCATTCCTGCAAGAAGGTCTGGAGAAAGGCCTGTCGCTCAGTTCCCTTAAAGTCCAGGTAGCAGCTCTGGCTTGCTTCAGGGGCCGCCTGCAGGGTGCTTCCCTGGCTTCGCAGCCAGATGTGGTGCGTTTTCTCAAGGGAGTTAATCACCTGCGCCCTCCTCTACACTCAGTGGTACCTGCGTGGAATCTCAATCTGGTGCTAAGAGCCTTGCAGAAGCCGCCTTTTGAATCCTTGTCAAGGGCATCTCTGAAAGACCTGACGTTGAAAGCAGTCTTTTTGGTGGCTATCACTTCAGCCAGAAGAATTTCCGAGCTCCAGGCGCTATCATGTCGAGAGCCCTTTCTGCAGTTCACTGAGGCAGGAGTGTCTATTCGCACAGTGCCTTCCTTCCTGCCCAAGATTGTTTCTCGCTTCCATGTGAATCAGCAGCTCTGTCTCCCATCCTTTCGTAGGGAGGACTACCCAGAGGAGTACTCTGCTCTCAAATATCTAGATGTGAGACGAGTCATCATCAGATACTTGGAAGTGACCAATGATTTCCGGAAGTCGGATCATCTGTTTGCCCTGTTTGCAGTTCCTCGTAAGGGTCTGCAGGCTGCTAAGCCTACAGTGGCAAGATGGGTCAAGGAAGCCATTGCAGCGGCTTATGTGGCCGCAGGGAAGGTGCCGCCTATCGGGCTGAAGGCTCACTCCACTAGAGCTCAGGCGGCCTCGATGGCGGAGGCCGGGTCCGTCTCCTTGGAAGAGATTTGCAAGGCGGCAACTTGGGCATCGGCTCATACCTTCTCCAGGCATTACTGCTTGACTGTGGCTGCGCGAGCGGAGGCCCGGTTTTGAGCTTCAGTGTTGCGGTCAGGGATTTCTGTGTCCCACCCTGGGTGAGTACTGCTTCGGTACATCCCACCAGTCTATGGATTGATCAGCATGGTGCTATGGAAGGTAAAATTATGTATCATACCTGATAATTTTCTTTCCATTAATCATAGCTGATCAATCCATAGCCCCTCCCGGATATCTGTACTGTTTTTATCCTGTTTGCATTTCAGGTTCAAGTTTAGTCTTCAGTTCCTGTTCAGGAGGACTTCGTGTTCAAGTTTTTTCAATTGGATTCTTCAGGAGTTGAGACGATTTTGTGTTACAGTGAGCTGATGCATTCTTCTCCCCTCCGTTTTACGGTGCTGGATTGAGACCTAAATTTTGCCGGTGCTCCCTCCCGCTTCGTGCGGCTGTAGGGCAGCTTTGTACCCCTCCCGCTTCGGCGGTGTTAGGGTTAGTCAGCTCCTCCCGCGGTTGCGGTTGCAGGATAAGCCAGATCCCCCCGCATCGGCGGGTGTGGTGTCCCTTCCCTGCTCCGCGGGGATGAGCTGGACGGATTCCCCTCCCCCACTTGTGTAGGGATGAGCTGGGTTAATTCCCCTCCCCCGTTTCGGCGGTGGTGAGCTGGGCAGAGTGTCCCTTTGTGGGTGTAATTCTCTAAGTGCTGAGTCCTGCGGATGGAGCTTTGATATCGACATACTGTGGAGTTTCCTGCAGCACATGACCACATATAGGGAGGCAAAAGGATTGCTCTCTATCTCCATCTGCTGGTAGATGGACACAACCCACCAGTCTATGGATTGATCAGCTATGATTAATGGAAAGAAAACTATCAGGTATGATACATCATTTTACCTTGTCCTGCTCGGGGTTAAGGTGGTGTCGGCAGCGACAGCACCAGTGAATAGCGTGCTAGCTCGGCGCGCCTTCAGCTTCCCTTCTGTCTCTCAAGCTCTGGTCGAGAGACAGAAGGGAAGCTGAAGGCGCTCCGAGCTAGCATGCTTTTCAGTGGTGGTGTCGCTGCTGACGCCGCCTTAACCCTGAGCAGGACAGGTATGAGTTTTAAATTTCGGAGGGGGCGGGAACTGGACGGCGCGTGGTGCCGCGATTGCTTGGTTTTTTTCTTTTTCTAACACGAAGGATGAAGGGAAAGTGGCTGGGCGCGTGTGCTAACAGAGAGGGCTCTGCGTACCCTCTCTGGCACGCGTGCCATAGGTTCGCCATCACTGGTCTAGATTCTTTGCTTTGGTTCAGCGTTGAAGTAAAGATCCTAAATGGGTGCAGCAGGGTCATCTGAGGTGAAGTGCATCACTCAGGGGAGTCATGGCCCAAGAAGACCCAGTAGCCATCCTTACCTTGAAGCTATCTGATCCAGGATACCATGGAACAGGAAGACCCTTGACCATGGAGCCTTCAGTGCAGCTGGACCCTCCTGGCCTAATACCTGGTTCAGAGAAGTGCCTGGTGGTGTTGTGGTGACCTTGTGCTGCTACTGTCTTGATAAAGGATCATGCCTGACCCCTAGCAGCATGTTGGGGATGCATTGCCTTATTTGGCAGACTGATGCTTGGCAGTGTATCCTAAAGCACTGCTAGAGATGAAGCATCACCACTTTCTGAGATGATGGCAACACAAGGAGGGTTCCATTGGACCACCTGGTTTGAGGTGCTATGATGGCTTATGGGGTAGGGGTCAGGGAGTTTGGCCTTTTTAAACTTCCTGTCGACAAGTGAGCCAGTCCCTACTCGCACACTTACATGAAGGGAGACATTTTACTCCAGATCCAGCAAAAACCACTGCAGATTGAGGTTGTATTTGGTATATTTTTTTGTTCTATTGATACACACTTTTTGATGACAATTCACATCACATTAGCTTACTGCATCGGGGTTAAAAGGTTTTTTAATGAATGCTATGTACTGTAGATAAGTGCACCCTTCTAATATACAGCTTGTTACATTGATCCTGCAGTGGATTAATTAATACAACAGTTTTTGTATGTCATTGATAGTTACTTAAATGGTTAAATATAATTTTTGAGGAAAAGAACTAGCAGCCACTAAATATCAGAGCACTAGGGGTCATAAAATAATTAGGAAAACTAATGGCAATACTTGGTAACATAAAGCATTACTAGCCAAAAAAGTGAAGTAGTAATGCCTTTCCACAAGTCTGAGCTCCCACCTTAGATAATTCTGGGAACAACATGATCATGTAGAGGGAGGCAGTTCAAAAAAAGGGCCATCAAGCTAGTTCATAGCCTGCACTATAAGCAATACATAGACTGGAGACAGAAACAGGAGCTGTAGTGTCAACATGCAAATATCTGGCAGGCTTTAATAATGTACCAGAAGGAAGGTAACATTTTCTGTAGAATGAAAACTTAAGGAAATTCAAAAGGAAAGTGAGTACAATTTTCATTTACAGATTGGAGTACACTTGGAGCAGAACTCTTTTGAAGGTGGTAGGTACCCAAATAGTGTCAGAATTCAAATATGTAGAACAGATGTAAAGGGACTTAAATTGCAGGGAGATTAGAGGTAGATCTATGAGAATGCAGCAGGGAGATGTAAGAGGTAGATCTATGAGACTGTAGCAGGAATGCGCAAGTGGGCAGTCTGGATGGGCTAAGTGGCCTTAATCTGCCTAACATCTATTTCTGTAATATGATGCAGATTAATTTGAAATGAGCCCTTGGAACTAGCAGGAAAGGGCATTTGTTAGACTGAGTGAAACACATGGTTAAAATATTTTACCTTTTCATTGTGCTGCTATGTCTTTTAAACCATGTACAGAACCTGGTTTGGAAACTTCTGTGGATGAATCTTCTGCCGACCGTTTGAGCTTTGATAGGTTTGATATTTCTCGACTGTTAAAACATGGAGCCTCTCTTCTTGGGTCTGCTGGGGAAGAATTTGAGATTCAGGATGATAAAGCAGGTAAATATTGCCGATTTGGGTTTTAGATTGATTACCTGTCATTCCAAACCGAAGCTCAAAGCAAGTTATATTTAGGTGCAGTAGACAAAGCCCTTTTGGGATAGGGAAATATCTATTTTGTCCAAAATCACAGGAAACATTGGAACTAGGAATTGAACCCTGATTTCTCTGGTTCTCGGACTGCTGCTGTAACCATGAGACAGCTACTTCAATCCTAGTTAGGATAATAGCTAATTTCTTATTATTTCCAACCCAACAGGAGTTCAAAAGAGTTATACATAAGGCGTCAAGAATGTGTCTGGAGATAACATGCTGAAAATTTAATGGGATGGAATTTAGCATTGTGGAAAAACCAGTGAAGAGACGGTTTGAAAATGGGCCAGATTGGACTGAGTGTTCCAGAGAAATCAGCTCCCCTAATAAATGGCCCCGGGCATTTCAATAGGAGAAGCATTTATAGTTTCTGCAACATAGAAGCTTAGTTACAATGAAACATAGCACTCTCCACCCAAAAATGACCATCCCTTAACAATCCCCACTCAAACTATGAAAAGCAAGTCAGACACGGACAACGTTGCTATTTGTGCACACTTACATGGAGGGTTTGGGAAGAATTCATGAGCCATGCTTGATCTGCTTGCTTTCCACATTACATTACATTATTTTTAATTATACTCTTTCTTGTTGAGGAACATTTATTCTCCAAGGACAAGGAGGCTGAACATCATCACGCATGGGTCATCGTCCGCGACGGCCCAGGAGCTCCGGAGGTCAAAACAAAAACTTTTGAAAATTCTAGAAGCGGCGTGGCTCGAGAGGCTCAGTGCGAGAGTCTTTTTTCGGATCGGTCCGGTCCTTAAACGTCAGCATCGACATCGAGGGAAGCAGCACCGAGAGTCCAGGTAATGGCTGCCGAGAGACCACTTTGAGCTGGGAGCAGCGAGGCATCGAGTGGGTCTCCACCCGCCTCGAGGCCTACTGCTATGCAGGCCCCCCGGGACCGACCTGCGTTGGACCCGGCCCCGAGGAGGCGTGAAGATTCCAAGTCCTCTTCATTGGTACCGGGGAGTGTCGATGACGGGCATAGAGCGAAGGCTAAGAAGCATCGCCATCGATCTCCTTCCCACGGTATAGAGAGCTCCGGGGAGCCGAGGGAGTCGGCACCCGAGAAGCGTCGGTGCTGGGAGGGACCGCTCACCCTCCATTCAGAAGGTGCCGATGCGTCGGTCGTCCGGCAGCCTGGTACCGGCTCTCGAGCCTCTTCAGATTCTGGCGCCGATTCCTGCATCGGCCCCGCAGCCTTTTCTGATGGCAGCTCTCGATGAGCGTCTCCGGGCCATTCTTCCAGATCTTCTGGAAGGACTGCTCCGTCAATCTGCTTCGATACCGCAGGTGCTTGTGCCTCCTGTGCCTACTGCTGAGACGGCGTCTGGCCCATCTCCTGTGAGGATGTTGCCGCCCGGGTTGACTCTCCCTCGACGTCGGTGGAGGAAGCTTCATCGGAGTCCAGGCAGGGGTCGACTTCTCGACATAGCCCACGAGGACGTCGATCCTCGAAGTCGAGACAGGCTTGGGTTCGGGCTGCTCTTCGAGAGCTTCTGTCCGATACTGAAGAGGAGCACTCATGGGGAGAAGAGGAAGACACCAGATATTTTTCAGAGGAAGATTCCCAGGGGCTTCCTTCTGATCCTACTCCGCCTATTGAGGTTAGACAATCTCCACCTGAGAGTCTTACTTTTTTGTCTTTTGTGCGGGAAATGTCTAAGGACATTCCATTTCCCAAGGAGGCTGTGGTTGAGCCCAGGGCTGAGATGTTCGAGGTCCTGGATTATCCTTCTCCGCCTGCAGAGGTTGCAACGGCCCCCCCCTGCACAATACACTCAGGGAATTGATGTTGCGGAATTGGTCTTGCCCTCTTTCTAACTCAGTTGTCAACAAGAAGTCCGAGTCCCAGTACAGAGTCCATGGTGAGCCTGTGATGCTGAAGGCCCAACTGCCTCACGATTTTATGGTGGTGGACTCTGCTCTCAGAAGAGCCAAGAGTACTAGAGACTATGCCTCAGCGCCCCCGGGCAGAGAGTCTAGGCCCGTGGATTCTTTTGGGAGGCATACGTATCAGGCTGAAATGCTCGCCGCCAAGATCCAAACGTACCAGCTGTACACCAGCATTCACTTACAGAACTCGGTTAAGCAACTGTCCAGTTTAGTTGAAGCTCTTCCTCCGGAGCTTGCTGAACCTTTTTACCAGGTGGTCAGGCAGCAGAAGGCGTGTCACAAATTCCTGGTCAGGGGGGCTTACGACTCTTTTGATGCCGCATTCCGAGTAGCTGCTCAAGGTATTGTGATGCGCAGACTCTCATGACTGCGTGTCTCGGACCTGGATCAGAAGACCCAGCAGCGAATGGCGGATGTTCCTTGCCGGGGGGGGGGGATAACCTTTTTGGCGAGAAGGTTGAGGATATGGTCGATAGGCTCAAGAAGCATCATGATGCTATGGATTCTCTCTCCCGCCGGACGCCTTCTGCTACTACCTCCTCCTCTAGGAGGTTTTTTGGAGGGAGGAAGCGCCTTCCCTATTCTTATAATAGGTGTAGGTACACTCCTGCCTCTTGTCAGCCTGTTCAAGCTCGCTCCCAGCAGGCTCGCTCTCATCAGCGGCGTGCACCGAAGGCCCCTCCGGCTCCCCAGCATAAACAAGGGACGGGCTTTTGACTGGTTCCGGAGCAGCATAGCCGAGGTATCCGTTCCGGACAATCTGCCTGTTGGGGGGAGGTTGATATATTTTCACCAAAGGTGGTCTCTTATAACCTCAGACAGGTGGGTTCTTCAAATAGTACGCTTAGGATATGCTCTCAATCTGGAATCAAAACCTCCAAATTGCCCACCGGGAGTTCAATCCTTCAGCTCCCAGCACAAGCAGGTACTTGCAGAGGAACTCTCCGCCCTTCTCAGCGCCAATGCGGTCGAGCCCGTGACTCCCGGGCAGGAAGGGCTGGGATTCTATTCCAGGTACTTCCTTGTGCAAAAGAAAACAGGGGGGTTGCGTCTCATCCTAGTCCAAAGGGGCCCGAAAAAATTCCTGGTCCGAGAGTAAGTTCAGGATGCTTTCCCTGGGCACCCTTCTTCCCATGATTCAGGAAAATGATTGGCTATGCTCTCTGGACTTAAAGGACGCCTATATTCGCATCTTGGTTCTTCCAGCTCACAGGAAGTACCTTTTGATTTCGTCTGGGGACTCAGCACTTTCAATACTGCGTGCTGCCCTTTGGTCTAGCATCTGCGCCCAGGGTCTTTATAAAGTGCTTGGCAGTTGTCGCAGCATCGCTATGCAGACTGGGAGTGCATGTGTTCCCTTATCTCGACGATTGGCTGGTAAAGAACACCACGGAAGCAGGAGTTCTACGATCCATGCAGATTACTATTCAACTGCTCGAACTGCTGGTGTTTGTAATAAATTATCCCATGTCCCACCTAGTTCCAGTTCAGAAATTGGAATTCATAGGAGCTCTGTTGAACACACGGACGTCTCAAGCTTATCTTCTCCAGGCAAGGGCGGACAATCTTCTAGCCTTAGTGTCCTCGGCTCGAACATCTCAACAGATCACAGCTCGGCAAATGTTGAGGCTTCTCGGCCACATGGCCTCCACAGTTCATGTGACTCCCATGGCACGTCTACATATGAGATCAGCTCAATGGACCCTAGCTTCCCAGTGGTGTCAGGCTACAGGGGATCTAGAGGATGTCATTCATCTTTCCACCGATTTTTGCAATTCCCTACAATGGTGGACCATTCGCTCCAGTCTGACCTTGGGATGTCCATTCCAAATTCCTCAGCCACAAAACGTGCTGACGACGGATGCATCCCTCCTGGGCGGTGGGGAACTCATTTAGATGGGCTTCACACTGAAGGAGCTTGGTCCTTCCAGGAAAACGGTCTTCAGATCAACCTCCTGGAATTGTGATCGATCTGGAACGCTCTAAAGGCTTTCAGAGACCGGCTGTCCAACCAAATTATCCTAATTCAGACAGACAATCAGGATGCGATGTATTACACCAACAAGCAGGGGGGCACCGGATCTCGCCCTCTGTGTGAGGAAGCCATCAGGATGTGGCTTTGGGCGCATCAGCACGGCATGATTCTCCAAGCCACGTATCTGGCAGGCGTAAACAACAGTCTGGCTGACAGGTTGAGCAGGATAATGCAACCTCATGAGTGGTCGCTGAACATGGGCGTTGTCCGAAAGATCTTCTGAGCGTGGGGCACCCCCTGGATGGATCTTTTTGCCACTCAGACCAATCACAAGGTACCTCAATTCTGTTCCAGGCTTCAGCCCCACGACAGACTAGCATCAGATGCCTTTCTCCTACATTGGGGGACAGGCCTTCTGTATGTGTATCCTCCCATACCTTTAGTAGGGAAGACTTTACTGAAACTCAGGCAAGACCGTGGAACCATGATTCTGATAGCACCTTTCTGGCCCCGTCAGATATGGTTCCTTCTTCTTCTGGACTTGTCCTCCGAAACCCGTGGAGATTGGAGTGTTTTCCGACCCTCATGACTCAGAACGAGGGGTCACTTCTACATCCCAACCTCCAGTCTCTAGCTCTCACGGCCTGGTTGTTGAGAACTTAGAAGTTGCCTCTTTAGGTCTTTCAGAGGGTGTCTCCCGAGTCTTGCTTGCTTCCAGGAAAGATTCCACGAAAAGGAGTTATTCTTTTACATGGAGGAGGTTTGCCGTCTGGTGTGACAGTAAGGCCCTAGATCCTTTTTCTTGTCCTGCACAAACCCTGCTTGAATACCTTCTACACTTATCAGAGTCTGGTCTTAAGACTAACTCAGTAAGAGTCCATCTTAGTGCAATCAGTGCTTACCATCAACGTGTAGAGGGTCAGCCTATCTTTGGACAGCCTTTAGTAGTTCGCTTCATGAGAGGTTTGTTTTTGTCAAAGCCCCCTGTCAAACCTCCACCATTGTCATGGGACCTCAACGTCGTTCTCACCCAGCTGATGAAAGCTCCTTTTGAGCCGCTGCATTCCTGCCATCTGAAGTATTTGACCTGGAAGGTCATTTTCTTGGTGGCTGTTACTTCAGCTCATAGAGTCAGTGAGCTCCAAGCCCTGGTAGTCCATGCGCCTTATATTAAATTTCACCATAACAGAGTAGTCCTCCGCACTCACCCTAAGTTCCTGCCGAAGGTGGTGTTGGAGTTCCATCTGAATCAGTCAGTTGTCTTGCCAACATTCTTGCCCCGTCCACACACCCACCCTGGTGAGGACAAGTTGCACACCTTGGGACTGTAAGAGAGCATTGGCCTTTTACGTGGAGCGGACAAAGCCCTATCGACAGTCCGCCCAGTTGTTTGTTTCTTTTAATCCCAACAGGATGGGAGTTGCCATCGGAAAACGCACCATCTCCAATTGGCTAGCAGATTGCATTTCCTTCACTTATGCCCTATCTGGGTTGACTTTAGAGGGCCATGTCACGGCTCACAATGTTAGAGCCATGGCTGCGTCAGTGGCTCACTTAAAGTCAGTCTCCATTGAAGAAATTTGCCAGGCTGCAACATGGTCATCTGTCCACACATTCACATCTCACTACTGCCTTCAGCAGGATACCCAATGCGACAGTCGGTTTGGGCAGTCGGTGTTACAGAATCTGTTTGGGGTTTAGAATCCAACTCCACCCTCCTAGGCCCATTTCTGTTCTGTTCCAGGCTACACTCTCACTTAGTTGTGTTTGTTTTTTCAGGTCAATCTCAGTTATGTCCTCACCGTTGCGAGGCCCAATTGACCTATGTTCATTGTTTTGAGTGAGCCTGGGTGCTAGGGATATGTGTGATGATGTCCAGCCTGCTTGTCCTTGGAGAAAATGAAGATACATACCCTGTAGCAGGTATTCTCCGAGGACAGCAGGCTGGACATCATCACAACCCACCCTCCTCCCCTTCGGAGTTGTTCTTCTTTTCGTTTGCTTTCCACATAATTGAGGGAAGCGCGTGGGCGTCGCCGGCGGGAAGTCACTCACGCATGCGCGGTGGGTTGGCCCCGTGCGCCATGTTGCTTTTAGAATTTTCAAAAGTTTTTGTTTTGACCGCCGGAGCTCCTGGGCTGTTGCGGACAACGACCCATGCATGATGATGTCCAGCCTGCTGTCCTCGGAGAATACCTGTTACAGGTATGCATCTTCATTTTCTTTCTAGAGCAGAACTTCCAGACCTGTCATGGTGATCTCACAACTAGTTTGAGTATTCAATATACCCACAATGAGTATTCATAACAGTAAGTTGAATTGTAAGTTTTATGTTAAACTGTACCTTCTGTACACTGCCTTCAGTGAATCTCTTCATAAAGGCGGTTAATAAATCCCAATAAATAAATACATTGGAAATCATGTGTCACGAAACATCCCGCACCTGCCTGAGGTTACCCTGCAGCCACCTGAATGGTCTGCTGAGCACTGCCCAGCCTCATCTGCACTTGGGCTCGTGCTCTATACTAGCACCCTCCACACACTGACTGGGTCTCGCGTATCTCTGGTCTAGTCTCCTACTCTCGGGTTATTCCATGGTGATTTCTAGGACACTGGGGCCACACTCCAAGGGTCCCACAGTTCCCATAAAGCACACACAGACCCAAAAACACGAACCAGGATTCTTAGTCAGTCCAGGACAGCAGAGTCAAACTAAATAAGGTTTATTGTCACAGAACTTGAACAGTGAACAGAAAAAGGTGAAATCAGCAAGCAGTAACAGGTAACTGAATATGAATCAATTATAAAACTGTCTAAACATTGGTTTACTACCTGAGTAGTACCTGGGGAGTTCAGGAAATATAGCTGCTCACAGGTTATAACATATAACTGCTCACAGGATCTCAGTAAAGAGATCTTTCTCTCTCTGCTCCCTGGCTGAGACTGGTGAAAATCCAGTACCTTCAGACTAGATTTGAAATCCAGGGCCAGTCAGAGCTCAGGGCATCAATTTTGAAAGTAACTACTCAATTGTACTGCAGATTGCCTTTCCATAAGGTGAAACTGGAAGACAGAAAGTGTTTTTTTTTTTTTTTTGCAACAGCTTTAAAACTCAAAACAAGCACCACCTGGTTATCCTGAAAACCTATTTTTGCTAACACTACAAAAAGTCTTCTTTTGGAAGCCCTGCTAGAAACCTTAATGGTTTAGGTTTATTACCTTATGTTCACAGTGAAAAATAATGGCTTTTAAATATTTTTTTAGGTGATGTTGATGCTAAAGAGAGGATAGCACAACAAAGAAAATTGTTACAGAAAAAGCTAGGCCTTGATATGGGAGCTGCGATTGGACTGAGCACTGAAGATCTGTTCAATGATGAAGATTTGGACTACACTCCAGTGCCTACTTCACTTGTAACTAAGCAACCTGTAGGTATAATCTTGGAGTGTTTGACTGCAAGGCATAATACAGTGTGTTTGTTTTATTTGCCCATTTGCTATTCTGAAAACATAAGCTATGGTTATGGTTTATAACTCGCTTTTTATTTGTGCTTATTTAATGTTCTTCACCCTTGCAAATTATACATAAATTTTAAGAAGCGGGTGAAAAACTTGCTCTGCCATGCTTTAAGGGATGTTCCACTAAGATACAATCTAAGCCTTTCATATGGACTCCCTCTCCACAGATTTTTTCCCCTCTGCTTCTATTTGCTGTCGATTGCTGACACAGGACATGTGGCAAGGGATTTTATATAGCTTTGTTAAGTTATTGTGTGTTAATTGCTTTCACTGGTTCATGCACGTTATACTTTGATAGCAACACATTTTTACTATGGATCTTTTTTGTAAAGCCTGGTTTTATTCTAGGTCATCTTTACTGTGTTTTTAATATGTTGTACTCTACCTTGGGTGGCATACTCTCAAAAAGATGGGTAATACAGTACAGTCTTGATTGTCTGACGTAAATGGGACAGAGCCATTGTCGGATAAATGAAAAGTCGGATTATATGGAGAACAATGGTAACCCTTTATATTTAAATCATCTTTATTAAGACAAGACACTAATGCCAAACAGTATGTTAACAAAGCTTTATAACTGTGCAAAGAATGGCAAGGTACAAAATGGATCACAACAATACAACAACTCTCCCCACATCCCCTAGAATTACCCCAAGAGAAACCCACTCTCATCTCACCAGTGCCCCACCCCTCCCCCTTGCACAGGAACCTAACACAATGAACTATAAATCAATGGCATGCCTTAAGAACTTTTGCTGTGGGCCAGGGGCATGAAACATGTCTCAAAAATGCTCCCAAATTCGTTGGAACTGTTGTCCATGCACTGAGGAAAGGTCATTGATGGTTTGGCGCTACATAGAAGGTAAAGCGACCATTTGTATCTGCCAGTTGAAAAAAGTGGGTGCCTGAGAGTCTCTCACAGATAATAAAATCACATTTTTCCCCATGATCACTGTGCATTGAAGAAATCTGTGCAAGCCTTTTGGGGGGGGAGGATGGGCAGGGAAATACCATATCAATCAAACAACAAGGTAGAGGACAGACTTATCTGGCAGGACCATTGTACTGATAAATTGTGCAGTACTTCTTTCCAATGATTGGATCCTCAAGCAAAACCAGAATATGTGGCTTAAACTAGCTGTGGAACACTGACATTTAGGACAAGCCGCTGAAGAGCTGATGGATGCTCTGAGTCTGGGAGGGGGAAATGTACAAGCGTAACATAAGTTTGTATTGTAGTTCCCAGAGCACCACATTGGCAAACTGGATTTGGTCAGCTGGAATGTCGACTCCTAGTTCCTCTAACCATGCTACAGTATAAGCTAAGTAGCTCATGTCCTTAGTCGTGTCCTGGAGGATGCGATGATATGCTAATGGCACCGGGTTCTGAGAGCCCAAAGTCAAAGCGGTGTTAAGTGTCTCTTGAATATCCTTGGTCAGTTTCGTTCAGCTGAGACTGGACATAATGCTGGAACTGAACATTATATCTTAAAAAAAAAATTCATTTTTTCAATATAATACTAATATCTTTATGGACCATCAGAAGGTGGATAGAGTCTAGTTATTTGTTGTAGCCAGACTCTTCTCATACCTATTATCTTCATCATTCCATTTTTCAAATTATATATAAAATTCTTTATTACATGTACTCTTGCATATATACTTCAAATCAAGTCCTGTACCACAGACAAATTTTCACTTATCTTAGAAAACTTCTCCAGTTACTTCTCATACAGTCTGACAGAAACCCAGTCTATTGCAGTTTGCAATAACCTGATCTGACATAGCGCTATGTTTTTTGAATCAGTCTGGAGTCAATTTATACTGTGTTGGAAATGCTTTTTGGATGATGTTTTCTTTATTTGGACCAGTATGGGAGATTCTTTATTGGAATTAATTGGTTGAATAGACAAAACGCCAACCTGCAATTTACTGTAACTTATTTTCAATCTGTTAATTTTCTGGATGTTACTGTATTTAAAACTCCTGATTGTTTGGGAACTACACTATACTGGAAGCAAACAGATCAAAATAATTTGTTACATTACCATAGTTTCTACCCTCGTCAACTAAAAGATGGATTACCAGTAAGCGATTTTTGCATGTATGAAGAATTTGTTCATCATCATTGGATTTTAAATATCAAGTTAACCAATTGAAACAGCAATCATTGGACAGAGGTTATACTTTGAGAACTATTCATAGAGCATACCTTCGAGTACGATATGCTCAAGGAAAGTTGCTATTAAATTTATAAGCAGCAAAAACCACAGGTTAACATTACATGTATTTTACCTTATTCAAATCTGTTTTCAATGGTAGCATCAAGTATACGTAAACACTGGCATGTGATAGAATTGTGACTACCTTTGGAATCCCCCGATTATTGCATTATGTAGGGGGAAGTCAATTGGGGAACGTCTGCAGAATAAACAATCTACTAGCCAGGTTATTCAACATAGGAGATGTGGCATATGCTGGTGGTGTGAGAGGATGATTGGTCCTCGCCGCGACAGGTACAGTAATAAAAGCTAGAACAGATACCTCATGTGCTTCAGCAAATGTGATTTATGTAATAACTAGTAAAAAAAGGCCCGTTTCTGAGACCAATGAAACGGGTGCTAGCAAGGTTTTCATCGTAGTGTGTATGTTTGAGAGAGTGTGTGTGAGAGTGACTGTGTGAGAGAGAGAGACAGAGTGAATGTGCGAGTGTGTGTGTGACATAGAGTGAGGCTGTCTGTGTGAGAGTGTGTGTGAGAAAGAATGAGAGAGTGCGGCAGGGGCCCTCCCCCCTCCCAGCTTCAGGGTCGTGGGCCCCCCTCCTAATGCCTTTCAGGGTCGTGGCCCTCCCTCCCAGTATCACGTTCAAGTTGGCTCCCTCCCATGTTCAGGCAGGCTGGGTGGCTCGCTGGCTGGGTGGGTGGCTGGCTGGCTCACTCCCTCCCTCCGACGTTCAGGCTGCCTGCCTGCCTCCCACGTTCTGGCTGGCTGGCTCGCTCCCTCCCTCCCACTTTTAGGCTGGCTCACTCCCTCGTCGCTTCCTCCCAAGTGTCAGTGCTCCGTTGTGACGCAAGGGTGGGGCGATGGTAGTCCTCCCTTTGTTGCAGGTCGTTCGCGATGTGTTTGACGTCACGGATTGGGTGGGCGATGTGATTCGTTGAGTGTTAAGTGCTCCGCCCTCCACGTCATCACGTTGTGACGTGAGGGCAGGGCATACACTCATGGAGGAGCATCGATCTACACCACTTCATTTTTAGAACATTGGGAAACTTGAGGCTTCAATAGAACGTTGGAGGTGCGTTTTATATAGAGAGATATGCCCATGTAAAAAATGTATAGAGTTAGAACAGGAAGAGCAGTATGGGTTTGTGTTTACAGAACATACAGTGGTGGAAATAAGTATTTGATCCCTTGCTGATTTTGTAAGTTTGCCCACTGACAAAGACATGAGCAGCCCATAATTGAAGGGTAGGTTATTGGTAACAGTGAGAGATAGCACATCACAAATTAAATCCGGAAAATCACATTGTGGAAAGTATATGAATTTATTTGCATTCTGCAGAGGGAAATAAGTATTTAATCCCTCTGGCAAAGAAGACCTAATACTTGGTGGCAAAACCCTTGTTGGCAAGCACAGCGGTCAGACGTCTTCTGTAGTTGATGATGAGGTTTGCACACATGTCAGGAGGAATTTTGGTCCACTCCTCTTTGCAGATCATCTCTAAATCATTAAGAGTTCTGGGCTGTCGCTTGGCAACTCGCAGCTTCAGCTCCCTCCATAAGTTTTCAATGGGATTAAGGTCTGGTGACTGGCTAGGCCACTCCATGACCCTAATGTGCTTCTTCCTGAGCCACTCCTTTGTTGCCTTGGCTGTATGTTTTGGGTCATTGTCGTGCTGGAAGACCCAGCCACGACCCATTTTTAAGGCCCTGGCGGAGGGAAGGAGGTTGTCACTCAGAATTGTACGGTACATGGCCCCATCCATTCTCCCATTGATGCGGTGAAGTAGTCCTGTGCCCTTAGCAGAGAAACACCCCCAAAACATAACATTTCCACCTCCATGCTTGACAGTGGGGACGGTGTTCTTTGGGTCATAGGCAGCATTTCTCTTCCTCCAAACACGGCGAGTTGAGTTCATGCCAAAGAGCTCAATTTTTGTCTCATCTGACCACAGCACCTTCTCCCAATCACTCTCGGCATCATCCAGGTGTTCACTGGCAAACTTCAGACGGGCCGTCACATGTGCCTTCCGGAGCAGGGGGACCTTGCGGGCACTGCAGGATTGCAATCCGTTATGTCATAATGTGTTACCAATGGTTTTCGTGGTGACAGTGGTCCCAGCTGCCTTGAGATCATTGACAAGTTCCCCCCTTGTAGTTGTAGGCTGATTTCTAACCTTCCTCATGATCAAGGATACCCCACGAGGTGAGATTTTGCGTGGAGCCCCAGATCTTTGTCGATTGACAGTCATTTTGTACTTCTTCCATTTTCTTACTATGGCACCAACAGTTGTCTCCTTCTCGCCCAGCGTCTTACTGATGGTTTTGTAGCCCATTCCAGCCTTGTGCAGGTGTATGATCTTGTCCCTGACATCCTTAGACAGCTCCTTGCTCTTGGCCATTTTGTAGAGGTTAGAGTCTGACTGATTCACTGAGTCTGTGGACAGGTGTCTTTCATACAGGTGACCATTGCCGACAGCTGTCTGTCATGCAGGTAACGAGTTGATTTGGAGCATCTACCTGGTCTGTAGGGGCCAGATCTCTTACTGGTTGGTGGGGGATCAAATACTTATTTCCCTCTGCAGAATGCAAATAAATTCATATACTTTCCACAATGTGATTTTCCGGATTTAATTTGTGATGTGCTATCTCTCACTGTTACCAATAACCTACCCTTCAATTATGGGCTGCTCATGTCTTTGTCAGTGGGCAAACTTACAAAATCAGCAAGGGATCAAATACTTATTTCCACCACTGTAAATCAAGAGTTAATACTTGTCAAATGACCCCTCCAATAGGGCACATTGGTTGCAAATGAATCACACAATTGCAGATATACAATGGTGAGTTGTCGATAGTATACTGGAAGTCAGGAGGGAGAGCGGTAATTTTGAAATACTTTTTAAATAAAAAAGAACAGCGTTGGATATATGATTTGAAAACAGTGGCTCCGCTGAGATTGAATGAGGAACTGGAGTGGTATTCATTAGTGTGATGTGATATTTGGTACACATCATCAAGTTGCTAGGTTTAAAGAATTAAAAAAAAAACTGCCACCATCTTTGTAAAGACGACAGTCTGTGTTATAAGAAGCTTATTCCTGAAGAAATACAGAATGAAGTGGTTGGATAACATTTTTATTCTTTGCAGACCCTAAAATCCCTGATGCAGATGGAGTGGTGAAACATAGTGCTGTGTTGGATCGGTTTATTGCAAACTGTATGGGAAATAGCTGAAGAGAAGTTTGCTATGATAAGTGAAAATTTGACTGTGATGCATGATTTGAAGTATATATGCAAGACAGTACATGTAAAGAATTTGATGAAAAATGGACTTATGAAGATAATAGGTGTGAGAAGAAGAAAGACTGGATACAACAAATAGCTGGACTCTATCCGCCTTCTGATGGTCTATAAAAATATTACTATTATAGTTGGAAAAAATAACTTTTTTTTGAAGATGATTGATGTGGTTCATATGATATAGATATTTTGAGACCACTTTTTTTTTTTTTTGCATTCAATAACTGAACATAGGCAAAACAATTTGTATAGAGCAGAGTGTATTCCTGGCATAGCTCCGAGAGAGGCCTTAGCTGACCTGTCTCTCTGTTACAAGTTGAGAAATATATTGTAATCCTTGGGAGCACCAGCAGGTGAAAACATCAGAGTCTGTCCTGGAGGAAAATCGTGGATTCCCATAAAGTAAAATGGCGAAGCAGTTGCAGAGAAATGGTGTCTCTTGCACAGTCACCTTTAGGTGTGACTTAATGCAGAAATAAGTTGCCACAGAGAGCTTGAGGCGCCCGTCGTGAGAAGGTATGAAGCTGCCAACTGAAGTGTTTGAGGGGAGCAAAAGACCTTTTTCCAATGAAGCAACAGGAAAGGTAGCAGTGCCCCTAAATCAGCCATTGATGTGCTGCATTGTGCATGCCATTGTCAGGTACCTCACATTCAATAATCCCAAGCCCCCATGACCTTGGGGCTTTTATAAAATGCAAAGGAGCAGTTTCGTGCTCCGAGCCTGCCACAAAAATCCCTCGACGGTGGCTCCAAGTAGCCACTAATCTTGAAATATAAAAAACAAAGGTAACATCTGAAGCACATGAAGCAGACATGGAGCCAACTTCATGCTGAACAAATTAATTCTGCCCAATAATGTCACCGGGTGTGCATACCAGAGGGCCAGACTTGCTTAATATCCATTGAAAGAGGATGCACATTAGTCATACAGACGTGAGATATCAGGAGGAATAAAGACACCCAGATACTTAAGTGACCCTTCTGCTCAGGTGATAGGAAAAACTTTGGACCAATTGTCTCAAATATGGGGCGTTGTGCGGAGGGCCAGAGACTTCTGCAAATTAAGGCAGAAACCCACCAGAGCCCCATAATCTGAGATGAGCTGTAACAGCACTGGCAGCGAAGCCTGTACGCCAGCACCTTAATATCCATGCTTCGTATACATACTCCGCAACAGACAGAGGATCTAAAGATAAAACAATAACAGCGGGGAAGGGGAGCATCCCTGTCATGTACCACACTGGACTGAAAAGGTGGAGGTTCGAACACCATTGATCAGAAGTGTATCATGTGGGTCTGCGCACCATCCTTCTACGCCCACATAGGACAGCATCTGAAACAAAAAGGGCCTTTGTAGCTGCTCAGAGGTGCACTCAGCATCCAGACTGGCCAACAGCAGAGGCTCCCCCATCTGTTGCCCATAGAACATCGCCAGTAACAACTTCCTGACTAATAACTGAATACCTACCTTTTACAAAACCAACTTGATCTCCCCCCCCCTCTCCCCCTCCCGAATCAATCCGGGTAGACAGACCGCCAGCTGATCTACTAAAACATGAGAGATAATTTTAACATCTACGTTAATTAAAGAAATAGGGCAGTACACTGTAGGGAGAATTGCTTCCCGGCCCGGCTTGAGCAGGAGACTAATCAGAGCCTCATTAGCATACAGTGGGAACTTTTTCTCTGTCACCACTGTAGTATAATAATCCAACAGGGGACCTACCAATTGTAACTGTATCAAGTTGTAAAACTTCCCCATAAACCCATCTGGACCGGTGGTAAAAAAACAATTTGAACAGCCTGGTTGTAGACTGAATCTTTCGCCTGTAAAGGTTGATTCAGCACCTGTACTGCGTTGCCACTAAGGCACGGCATGCCTGATTGCTTGATGTATGCCAGTTCTTTGATGAGTCCTATTGGTATCCGCAGCAGCAAATAATTTTGAAAAGTGGGACAAAAGTCCCAATCTCTACCATTTTCATGATGATACCCCCCCTCCTCTTGACATTTTTGAATAGTGGGAATAAAACGTGAACCAGCTGCCGATTTCACCACTTGTGCCAGCATTTTTCCCTACCCGAAACAATTTATACTTACAAAAAAACAAACATGGGTGGTTCATTCATGCAAAAGAGTATTTAGGACCACTCGAGTAGCGGTCAGGGTTTCTAATAACGCCTGTGTGGGGTGAGCAATGTACTGATGCTTGAGCGCCCTCAATTTCCTTTTGTGACATACTATCCCTTGAGCAATAAGCTTATTGCGAGCGCAGATGTAGACAGTAATGTCCCCGCACAGTACCACTTTAGCCATGGAACAGAAGAGTAGATCAAGTGTCCTAAAATAAAAATCAGACAAAAGATTGCAAATTAATACTGTCAAGCACTGAACATGATGTAAGTAGGAACAACAAACATAGTTTGAAATGTCTATATGTGAATGCCAGAAGCCTAAGAAATAAGATGGAGGAGTGGCCTAGTGGTTAGGGTGGTGGACTTTGGTCCTGGGGAACTGAGGAACTGAGTTCGATTCCCACTTCAGGCACAGGCAGCTCCCTGTGACTCTGGGCAAGTCACTTAACCCTCCATTGCCCCATGTAAGCCGCATTGAGCCTGCCATGAGTGGGAAAGCGCGGGGTACAAATGTAACAAAAATAAATAAAAATAAAATATTGCACTAAATGAAAAATTAGATATAGTAGGCATCTGTGAGACTTGGTGGAAGGAGGATAACCAGTGGGACACTGTCATACCAGGGTACAAATTATATCGTAGTGATAGGGTGGATTGAATTGTTGGATGGGGGTAGCATTGTATGTTAAGGAGGGCCTTGAATCAAATACATTGAAAATTCTGCAGGAAACAAAACACTTCTCCGAGGACAAGTAGGCTGCTTGTTCTCATGACTGGGGTTGACGTCCACGGCAGCCCCCACCAACCGGAACAAAACTTCGCGGGCGGTCCCGCACGCAGGGCACGCCCACCGCGCATGCGCGGCCGTCTTCCCGCCTGTGCGTGACCGTTCCCGCTCAGTCTTTTCTTTTCCGCGCTGGAGAGAGCCGTGTTCGTCTCTCTGTCAGCCCCGGAAACCGGATCGCGTTTTCGCGCGAATCTTCTTAATTTTTCGTTGTTCGCGTTTCTCTTTAGTTTCTTTTACGAAAAAAAAAACAAAAAAAACCCCGCTGAACTTGGTTTATCCCTCGTCTCTTAGTGGGGGCGTCGCGCGGTCGATTTATTTTCGAGGTGTGATTTTTACCGCCACCATCGACGACTTTGATTTTGCCGACGCGATTTTTCCGTCGATGTCCTCGAAGGTCCCGAGTGGATGTAAAAAGTGTGGTCGGTGCGGCCGGCATATCTCGCAGACCGACACTCACGCTTGGTGCCTCCAGTGCCTCGGTCCAGAGCACGATACCAAGACGTGTACTTTGTGTCTCGGTCTCCGGAAACGGACACAAGTAGCGAGGCAAGTTCTTCGGGACCGTCTTTTTGGAACTTGCGCCGGCCCCTCAACGTCGACTTCGACGGCATCGGTATCGACGGCCGGTTCTTCGGTACCGGTATCGATGTCCACGAAATCGGCACCGATGGCATCGACCCCAGGAGCACAGGTCCCGTCGGCCCGCCGGTCCTCCGGTGAAGGCAGGGGTGAGAGGCCGCGTGGGCAATCAGCCCCGGTCACTCCCTCTACCCAGGGCCCTCGGGACCGAACCCTGTCGGACCCGGTCCCTCGAGGCCGAGGGGGATCGACCTCCTCCTCCTCCATTCCACCAAGCGCCGATGACGGGCATCGCAAGAAGACGAAGAAGCACCGTCATCGGTCGCCCTCGATGCATCCGGCTCCCGGTGCCGGAGATGAGTCGACGCCGAGGAAGCGGCAGCGTCGAGAGGAGAGGTCCCCCTCTGTAGTAGAGGTACCGCTGCGTCAGGGTTCCAGCACTTCGGTGCAGTCTCCTGGAACCGAACAGCTTCCGGCACCGACGCCTCTACCGGCCCCCTCGCCTTTCCCGACAGCGGGCCTGGACGAGTGCCTCCGAGCCATCCTTCCTGAGATTCTGGAAGGGCTGATGCGCCAGACTGTGCCGGCGCCGGGGGTGCTTGCGCCCTCGGCGCCGTTGACTGTGGCGCCGGCGTGCTCTAGCCCGGTGCCGAGGCCTTCGACGCCGACGCCGCTTGCGGTGCCGGTCTCGACCGCCACGTAGGTGATGTCCCCATCGACGTCGATAGAGGGAGCTTCATCCCCGCCAGCGCGGGAGTCCACCGCTCGACGACGCCACCGAGGCCTCGGTGCCTCGACGTCGAGCCGGGCCCGATTGAGGACTGAGCTGCACGAGCTCATGTCCGACACCGAGGAAGAGGCCTCGTGGGGGGAGGAGGAGGACCCCAGATATTTCTCCTCAGAGGAGTCTGTGGGCCTTCCCTCCGACCCCACTCCTTCACCAGAGAGAAAGCTCTCGCCACCTGAGAGCCTCTCCTTTGCCTTTTTTGTCAGGGATATGTCTATTTGCATTCCCTTTCCCGTGGTCTCTGGATGAGCCGAGGGCTGAGATGCTCGAGGTCCTCGACTATCCATCACCACCTAGAGAGTCCTCCACGGTACCGTTGCACAATGTCCTCAAAGAGACACTGCTTCGGAACTGGTTGAGACCACTATCTAATCCCACCATCCCCAAGAAAGCAGAGTCCCAATACAGAATCCACTCGGACCCAGAGTTAATGCGGCCCCAATTGCCTCATGACTCGGTGGTCGTGGATTCTGCTCTCAAGAGGGCACGGAGTTCGAGGGATACCGCCTCGGCGCCCCCGGGGCGGGAGTCTCGCACTCTGGACTCATTTGGGAGGAAGGCCTACCAATCTTCCATGCTCGTGACCCGCATCCAGTCTTACCAGCTCTACACGAGCATCCACATGCGGAATAATGTGAAGCAACTGGCGGACCTGGTCGATAAGCTCCTGCCGGAGCAGTCCAGGCCTTTTCAGGAGGTGGTAAGGCAGCTGAAGGCGTGCAGAAAGTTCCTGTCCAGGGGTATTTATGACACCTGTGACGTGGCATCTCGTGCTGCGGCCCAAGGTATAGTGATGCGCAGGCTCTCATGGCTGCGTGCCTCTGACCTGGACAACCGCACCCAGCAGAGACTGGCTGACGTCCCTTGCCGGGGGGGATAACATTTTTGGCGAGAAGGTTGAGCAGCTGGTGGACCAACTGCATCAGCGGGAAACCGCTCTCGACAAGCTCTCCCACCGGGCGCCTTCAGCATCCACCTCAGCAGGTGGACGTTTTTCCCGGGCCCGGCAGGGTGCGCCCTATGCCTTTACCAAGCGTAGGTACACCCAGCCGGCCCGAAGGCCTCGTCAGGCACAGGGACAGTCCCAGCGCGCTCGTTCTCGTCAACAGCGTGCGCCTAAGCAGCCCCCTGCGCCTCCACAGCAAAAGCTGGGGATGGGCTTTTGACTGGATCCATGGGAACATAGCCGCCCTCAAAGTGTCCGTACTGGACGATCTGCCAGTCGGAGGGAGGTTAAAATTTTTTCACCAAAGGTGGCCTCTCATAACCTCCGACCAGTGGGTTCTCCAAATAGTGCGGTGCGGATACGCCCTAAATTTGGCCTCCCCTCCACCAAATTGTCGTCCGGGAGCTCAATCCTTCAGCTCCCACCACAAGCAGGTACTTGCAGAGGAACTCTCCGCCCTTCTCAGCGCCAATGCGGTCGAGCCCGTACCACCCGGGCAGGAAGGGCAGGGATTCTATTCCAGGTACTTCCTTGTGGAAAAGAAAACAGGGGGGATGCGCCCCATCCTAGACCTGAGAGGCCTGAACAAATTCCTGGTCAAAGAAAAGTTCAGGATGCTTTCCTTGGGCACCCTTCTGCCAATGATTCAGAAAAACGATTGGCTATGTTCCCTGGATTTAAAGGACGCATACACTCACATCCCGATACTGCCAGCTCACAGACAGTATCTCAGATTCTGCCTGGGCACACGGCTCTTTCAGTATTGTGTGCTGCCCTTTGGGCTCGCCTCTGCCCCACGGGTGTTTACAAAGTGCCTTGTGGTGGTAGCGGCGTATCTACGCAAGCTGGGAGTGCACGTATTCCCATATCTCGACGATTGGCTGGTCAAGAACACCTCGGAGGCAGGAGCTCTCCGGTCCATGCAGTGCACTATTCACCTCCTGGAGCTGCTGGGGTTTGTGATAAATTACCCAAAGTCCCATCTCCAGCCAGCCCAGTCTCTGGAATTCATAGGAGCTCTGCTGAATACTCAGACGGCTCAGGCCTTCCTTCCTGAAGCGAGGGCCAACAACCTCCTGGCCCTGGCTTCCCAGAGCAGAGCGTCTCAGCAGATCACAGCTCGGCAGATGTTGAGACTTCTGGGTCATATGGCCTCCACAGTTCATGTGACTCCCATGGCTCGTCTTCACATGAGATCTGCTCAATGGACCCTAGCTTTCCAGTGGTTTCAAGCTACCGGGAATCTAGAAGATGTCATCCGCCTCTCCACCAGTTGCCGCACTTCACTGTACTGGTGGACCATTCGGACCAATTTGACCCTGGGACATCCATTCCAAATTCCACAGCCCACGAAAGTGCTGACGACGGATGCATCTCGCCTGGGGTGGGGAGCTCATGTCGATGGGCTTCACACCCAGGGTCTGTGGTCCCTCCAGGAAAAGGATCTTCAGATCAACCTCCTGGAGCTCCGAGCGATCTGGAACGCACTGAAGGCTTTCAGAGATCGGCTGTCCTGTCAAATTATCCAAATCCGGACAGACAATCAGGTTGCTATGTATTACATCAACAAGCATGGGGGCACCGGTTCTCGCCCCCTGTGTCAGGAAGCCGTCGGGATGTGGCGTTGTGCTTGCCAGTTCGGCATGCTCCTCCAAGCCACATACCTGGCAGGCGTAAACAACAGTCTGGCCGACAGACTGAGCAGAGTCATGCAACCGCACGAGTGGTCGCTCCATTCCAGAGTGGTACGCAAGATCTTCCGAGAGTGGGGCACCCGCTCGGTGGACCTTTTCGCCTCTCGGACCAACCACAAGCTGCCTCTGTTCTGTTCCAGACTTCAGACGCACGGCAGGCTAGCGTCGGATGCCTTTCTCCTTCATTGGGGGACCGGCCTCCTGTATGCTTATCCTCCCATCCCTTTGGTGGGGAAGACCTTACTGAAGCTCAAGCAAGACCGCGGCACCATGATTCTGATCGCACCCTTTTGGCCCAGTCAGATCTGGTTCCCTCTTCTTCTGGAGTTGTCCTCCAAAGAACCGTGGAGATTGGAGTGTTTTCCGACTCTCATTTCGTAGAACGACGGAGCGTTGCTGCACCCCAACCTTCAGTCTCTGGCTCTCACGGCCTGGATGTTGAGGGCGTAGACTTCACTGCGTTGGGTCTGTCTGAGGGTGTCTCCCGTGTCTTGCTTGCCTCTAGGAAGGATTCCACTAAAAAGAGTTACTTTTTCAAGTGGAGGAGGTTTGTCGTTTGGTGTGAGAGCAAGGCCCTAGAACCTTGTTCTTGCCCTGCACAGAACCTGCTTGAATACCTTCTGCACTTATCAGAGCCTGGCCTCAAGACCAACTCAGTAAGGAATCACCTTAGTGCGATTAGTGCTTACCATTATCGTGTGGAAGGTAAAGCCATCTCTGGAGAGCCTTTAGTCGTTCGATTCATGAGAGGCCTGCTTTTGTCAAAGCTCCCTATCAAGCCTCCTGCAGTGTCATGGGATCTCAATGTCGTCCTCACCCAGCTGATGAAACCTCCTTTTGAGCCACTGAATACCTGCCATCTGAAGTTCTTGACCTGGAAGGTCATTTTCTTGGTGGCAGTTACTTCATCTCGTAGGGTCAGTGAGCTTCAAGCTCTGGTAGCTCATGCTCCGTATACCAAATTTCATCACAACAGAGTAGTGCTCCGCACCCACCCAAAGTTCCTGCCGAAGGTGGTGTCGGAGTTCCATCTTAACCAGTCAATTGTCTTGCCAACATTCTTTCCCAGACCGCATACCCGCCCTGCTGAACGTCAGTTGCACACATTGGACTGTAAGAGAGCATTGGCCTTCTACTTGGAGCGGACACAGCCCCACAGACAGTCCGCCCAATTGTTTGTTTCTTTCGACCCTAACAGGATAGGGGTCGCTGTCGGGAAACGCACCATCTCCAATTGGCTAGCAGATTGCATTTCCTTCACTTATGCCCAGGCTGGGCTGACTCTAGAGGGTCATGTCACGGCTCATAGTGTTAGAGCCATGGCAGCGTCGGTGGCTCACTTGAAGTCAGCCACTATTGAAGAGATTTGCAAGGCTGCGACGTGGTCATCTGTCCACACATTCACATCACATTACTGCCTCCAGCAGGATACCCGACGCGACAGTCGGTTCGGGCAGTCGGTGCTGCAGAATCTGTTTGGGGTGTAAATCCAACTCCACCCTCCAGGACCCGAATTTATTCTGGTCAGGCTGCACTCTCAGTTAGTTGTTCTTTGTAGGTCAATTTCTGTTACCCTCGCCGTTGCGAGGTTCAATTGACCTGGGTTCTTGTTTTGAGTGAGCCTGAGAGCTAGGGATACCCCAGTCGTGAGAACAATCAGCCTGCTTGTCCTCGGAGAAAGTGAATGATACATACCTGTAGCAGGTGTTCTCCGAGGACAGCAGGCTGATTGTTCTCACCTACCCTCCCTCCTCCCCTTTGGAGTTGCGTTTCATCATTTTTGCTTGTCATTCAACTGAGCGGGAACAGTCACGCACGGGCGGGAGGACGGCCGCGCATGCGCGGTGGGCGTGCCCTGCGTGCGGGACCGCCTGCGAAGTTTTGTTCCGGTTGGTGGGGGCTGCCGTGGACGTCAACCCCAGTCATGAGAACAATCAGCCTGCTGTCCTCGGAGAACACCTGCTACGGGTATGTATCATTCACTATCTTGGAATCCCTATGGATTGAAATTCCATGTGTAAAAGGAAAAAGGATAGTGATAGGAGTGTACTACCATACACCTGTCCAGGATGAACAGACGGATGTAGAAATGTTATTGGAAATTAGGGAGGCTAACAAACTAGGCAACACAATAATAATGGGTGATTTCAATTACCCAGATATTGACTGGGTAAATGTAACAGGGCATGGAGCAAGTAAAATTTCTTGACAAAATCAAGGACAGCTTTATAGAGCAGCTGGTACAGGAGCTGACAAGTGAAGGAAAAATTCTAGCCCTAGTCCTTAATAGAGTGCATGATCTGGTGTGTGAGGTAATGGTGATTGGGCTGCTTGATAACAGTGATCATAACATGATCAGATTTGATTTTGGCTTTGGAGTAAGTATATACAGGAAGTCCAATACGTTAGTTTTTAGCTTTCAAAAAGGAGATTATGATAAAATGTGAAGAACAGTGAAAACAAACTTAGAGGAACAGCTGCGAGGGTAAAAAATTTACTTCAGGCGTGGATGCTGTTCAAGAATACCATCCTGGAAGCCCAGGCGAAATATATTCCGTGTATTAAAAATAGAGGGAGGAAGACCAAATGACAGCTAGCTCGGTTAAAAAGTGAGGTGAAGGAAGCTATTACAGTTTAAAAAAAAATCCTTCAGAAAATGGAAGAAGGAACTGACTGAAAATAATAAGAAACCGCATAAGGAATGTCAAGTCAAATGCAAAGCGCTGATTAGGAAGGCAAAGAGGGACTTTGGGAAAAAAAAGATTGTGTTGGAGGCAAAAATGCATACTGTAAACTTTTTTAGGTATATTAAAAGCAAGAAGCCATCAAAAGAATCGGTTGGACCGCTAGATGACTGAGGGGTAAAAGGGGAAATCAGGGAAGACAAAGCCATAGTGGAGAGATTAAATGAATTCTTTGCTTCGGTCTTCACCAAGGAAGATTTGGGAGAGATACCCTTGCCAGAAATGGTATTCAAAGCTGACGAGTTGGAGAAACTGAATGAAATCTCAATAAACCTGGAGGATGTAATGGGGCAATTTGACAAATTGAAGTGTAGCAAATGTTGGCACTGGAGGCAGGCTATTAACAAAATCCTGTGCCTCTTGGAGGACCTCAAAAGTCTTCCACTTTCCCTTTATATAGACCTTGAGGACTGCAGGATACAAAAATTGAAAGCACAGTTTCCTTTGAAATTGCTGCAGACTCGATTAAAGCGGTGGCGCGGCTCCAGCTGCGCTAGGGAGTAATCTTGAAACAATAAAACTTGCTCACTATCATATTGCATCTGCTCCTTATTGCACTTATATGTCTGGAATAATTCAGTTTTGTGGGCATAATTAAGGATTTGCGCCACCACTGCATGCAGGTGAACCATGCCCTCCTGTTTGCGGCCCATGTGATGGGCCCTTTTCAGACATAGTTGTCCTTTGCTGATTGTCAAAGGGAGCCACTCCGACAGCCATCGCTCCAGACAGCGTGGCAGGGTGTTTTCTGGAATAGACTCAGGTATTCCGATTAAACGAATGTTATTTAAACGAATGTTATTCCTCCTTGATCTATTTTCTAGATTATCCAGTTTAAGTGCTTGATCCCTCAGCTGCTCCTGCAGTTGGGAATATGTGGCTGGTGCCGCATCCTCCAGATCAGAGAGCTGCTATTGAGTCTCTCAAACGGTGTGGGGACTCCGCTAACAAGGTTTCAAACTCTTACAGTTGCCCGGAGAGTGTTGTTGTTTGGGGTTGCAACACCCGGGAAATTGCTTCTGTTCCAGTTCTGCTTCTGTGAACTGAGGTGCCACAGGCTTGAATGCCATCACCATTTTGTCCTCCGAGCTATGGAGCTTTTCTTTCTCCATGTTGAGTTTAGTGGACATTCTAGCTGCAGGTACTTGTCCATAAAGAGATTATGGGTGGTGTATCACTCTTGAGCTCAGTCTCCCGGTTCAAAAAGATGCATTAAAAAGGATTAGTATTAAGGAGTCTCTGGAGCACAGCAGAGTCTGGTCTGCTCCGCTTATGGTATCATGTGATCTCTTGGAAACCCCTTAAAAATTCATGTAAAACATACTTTATGCATAAAAAACAGTCATAGGTTATCAATTTAAAATACAGTATTGTTAACACTAACCAGCATTGTGCGAAGCCAGAAAACAGGAGGAGAACCTGTGCTCTTAACAGCAACATAACATCACTGGGGGGGTCTGTCAGATATGCCGGATGGTCGAATTAGCAAAGGTCAGATAATTGAGACTGTACTGTAATTTGTTTTTTAAAAATTTCATGTCGTTTGCTTTATTTGCTTATTGTGTGCGAAGGCCAGCTATATGTGGGGGAGGGGGAGGAATTTTAATTTCAGTTCTGTTTTCAGATCTCTATTAAATGGAATGGTCCTAATCTTAGATTCTTCAGGCAGCTGAGTTTCTAGACACTGAATTTCGACCTGGTATGAGTAGCAGGCAGAAGAATAAAGCAAAACGAATGGCTAAGTTAATTGCCAAGCAGAAATCTCGAGATGCAGTGGAAAATGAGAAGAGGTAACTGTCTTTTATTACTTTTGTTTACAAATGGGTAACTTTTGAAAGGAAAATGAAGACCATCAGATTCTACATTTTTAATGGCACTTTGTGGTTTGAACAGAATTCCCATTGGTGCCACTTTAAAGGTTGACTGCAATTCCTGTTTTGGTGTACAATATTATTTAGGCTTTCAGTTTTCTTTATGTACAGGCGCACTTGAGATTGGTAACTCGTATTATGAGCTGCAAGAAGCAAAACTGCGATGCAGTGGTGAATTGAAATTATGTGCACAGGCTGGGACTTCAAATTAAATCTTTACTAACAATTTGCAGAACAGTTTATGAATGGATTATAAATCTTCCAGTGGAATGAAGATGGGACTATGAATGTTGTGCTGGACCATTCATTCTGTTTAAATGTTCGAATTTTTATCAACATAGTGAATACTGGAAGAAACATAATATAAATATTTGAACATAAGTACCCTGATCTGGAGCCTTAGAGAGAGATGCTGAGTGTGTGTGGAATGAATGAAGTAGAGTGAGTAGTGAGGAGAATATTAGGTTTTATATCGTTGTGCATATTTTGCAGGTGGTATAAAGCAGTTTTTAATAAAGCATATTTAATATATTTAAGTGTTGATAGTGGTTACTAATAGTATACGATTACTTTGCTATAACTAGATTGAAATCAATATACAAATTTTTGTTTTAATATACATGAAATCGATTTGTATGCATACTGCTTCTGTTGTACGCAGATCAATCTTATGCATATTAGGGATATTTTGATCTATTTGTGGTCTTCAAAGACTGAACTTGTGCACCCATCTCATATGAACCGTGAAGGATAAATTATCACCAGGATAATGACCTGTATTCCTGCAGTCTTATGCATTTGAGCATTGTTTAACAGATGCATTTATATTGAGAATGTTCACAAGATAAAAAGATTAAAGGATTGTCAGCTTTATAAAGTAATTCCCTGTCCATTGCTCTGGATTTATTTGTTCTTGATTGGCAAGCAGGATTGAATTGTGCATACAAGAGGGTGATGTCATTACACAGTTCCAGAGCAAAACAGTTCTCTCAGAGCTTCTCAGTTTTTGTGTTCTGTGCTGAACTGTTGTGAAGAAAAAGCTGTCCTGAAATTTTTGAAGGAGGTGGTGCAGAATCCTCTACTGCTATGTTTACAGCCCATAAATTTGTTCATGTAAACATATATTCTGTGTAGAATTCAGTATAAAATGTTTATTTCTTGTACATGAAGCACTTTTTTTTTAGTACTTCTTCGTACCTTAATTCGTAGTTCCACCGACCTCAATTACTTCCATGCTCATCCTCACTAAAGGTTGTTCCTTTGCTTATGAAACTCATATTTAATATGTTACCTCACAGGATTCTGTCTTCTGGTGTGTATTGCCTACTCCCTGGAGCTTGCTTGCAGTGGATAATTGCCACAAACCATCCCACATGAAATGTAAAACTTTTTTTTTTTTTTTTTTTAACCTGCCTGTCTACACGTGCTTTCCCTGATATGGTTTCTTGACAATTTTTTATTTTGATATTTTGCCTATTTTTACCTCCCTCTCCTTATGTGTATTATTATTCGGTGTCTAATTGTTACGTCCCTCACCTGGTGCCAGGCCTGTGCGGCCGATTCGCCTGCGAGTTGTGGCCCGGCGAAGATAGCCAGCCATCTTGGTGTTGGTTAGCTTCAGGAAGGAAGGAGGGTCTGTTTCTGTTTCCTATTTCTGGCAACCGTCATCTGGGTTGGATCAATGGCCGCAGCCATCTTGGATAGATCAGGTCCTGGGAAGCCATCTTGGAATAACGAGGTCAGGAAGGAAGCCCATATTTGGACGTAGGCACCTCTGTTGATGGGGGCAGCCATCTTGAATCAGCTGCACATGCTTGAGCCTAATTCCTCCACTACTTAAGGCCCTGTCTTCAGTCCTTCGTTGCTGCGGCCTCAATTGTCTCAGAGGTCCATGCCAGAGTTCACCGGCTTTCCTCAGTTCCTGAATTCCTGTGTACCAGACCTCGGCTTGTTTTCCTGACCACGATTGTTTGCTGCCTGCCTAGACCTTGGACTGGTTTGACTATTCTTTGCCCTACAGATTACTTGGCTATTGGACTGTGTCTGCTTGCCCGTCAGCCTGGTCAGCGGCTGTGCAACCCCGCCGGTTCCAGAAGTCCTGGTGGCCACCTGCAGCTGGGAGCTCAATTCTTGGTGAACGGTGGTAGCTTCCCAGGTGAAGCTACTACTACTACTACTTAACATTTCTAAAGCGCTACTAGGGTTACGCAGCGCTGTACAATTTTAACATGGAAGGACAGTCCCTGCTCAGGGAGCTTACAATCTAAAAGACAGGTGTACAATCTAAAACAAGTGTACAATCTAAAAGACAGGTGTAAATCTAGAGACAAGTATACAATCTAAAAGACAAGTGTAGAGTCGATCTGATAGGGCTTACTATATTTCTCGAAGGTTAGGTGCCGAAAGCAGCATTGAAGAGGTGAGTTTTAAACAGAGATTTGAAGATGGGTAGGGAGGGGGCTTGGCGTAGGGGTTGAGGAAGATTGTTCCAGGCATAGGGTTAGGCAAGGCAGAATGAGCGGAGCCCAGGGGTTGTCTGCCTGACCGAGTGCGGTGTCACTCCATCTCTGCCGTGCTCACTACTACCGGGTCATAACACTAATGCATAAATATTATTGTCCTACTGCTCATTACCCTTCCATCTGTGACTAAGTGTTACTGGATTTTAAATGTCTGTTGGTATGTTTTAATGTCAAGTTGGTATATTTTAATGTCAAGTTGATATTTTGTGTTACTTAGAGGCATATTTTCAAAGCACTTAGCCTTCCAAGTTCCATAAAAACCTATGGAACTTTGGAAGGCTAAGTGCTTTGAAAATATGCCTCTTAGTCATTTCCAGGTAAGTCACTGACATCTGGAAAACAAAATAATCTGGCTCGACAAAATCTTCAACCTCACAGACAGTCATTTATGGCTTTCAAAAAACTAAAATAAATCTCCAGTGCTGGGGAACTCCTCAGCAGCAAGAACACAGAAGTACATAAGAATAGCCATACTGGGTCAGACCAATAGTCTATCTAGCCCAGTATCCTGCTGCCCAACATTGGCCAATTCAGGTCACAAATACCTGACAGAATCCCAAATAGTAGCAAGATTCATGCTGCTGATCCCAGGGACAGGCAGTGGCTTCCCCCGTATCGATCTCAATAGCAGACTATGGACTTTTCCTCCAGGAACAAGTCCAAACCTATTTTAAACCCAGATACACTAACTGCTGATACCACATCCTCTGGCAATGAGTTCCAGAGCTTAACTATTCGTTGAGTGAAAAACAATTTCCTCCTGTTTTTTTTTTTTTTTTTTTAAATTGAAAGAAGCCTTTATTCAAAAATTTAGGAGCAATGGCAAAATGCAAACAAATAGGTATCACTTGTGACAGTAAGAAGATTCGCTAACAACAAAAGTCAACTAGGAAGCACCAGCAGTGAACAAGAATAAGCTCCCACAACAAGTGAAACAAGTAATTATAAACTTCAGTTTTTATAAGATTTTAGTACAGTGAACCCCTACCCCACCCAACCAACAGAAAAAAATATATATATAAGACTAGTAAATAAAGCAAACACAAAGAAGGAAAGAAAAACCCCCTCCCTTCCCCCTCCATCTGTCCTAAACCTCAACATGAGCAGTTGGAAATAAAAGGGAGCCAAACAGCTTCCCATTTAGATGTCGTTTTACAACGCTTTGCCCAGAGCCGCTCCATTTCGCATATATACCATAGTTTGTTAAGCCACTTAACAATTGAAGGCACCTGAGAGGTCTTCCATGAGGTGGCCAAAATAACCCTGGCCGCCAACATAGCTTGTCGAACCAATAAAGATTGTGAGGTAGTTAAGCCAGGTGGTTTCTTAGAAAAGAGAAAAAATTCAGGAGCCCATGGTACCCTCCTGTCCACACCCTCTCCAACACAAAGAAGATACCTGTGGAAACATATGATGGAGGCGAACAGGAGTTAGGTACCATCTATATAAAAGACCTTTAAAGCATTTTCTTTAAAGGGTATGGAGATTGAAACCCTGGACAAAGCACATTCCATTTGTGTCCAATCATTATCACTAGAAGTCACCCCCAACTCCTGATGCCAGCGCACTCGATACTCAACAGGGGCCCGAACCTTCTGACGCTGAAAAGAATACAGACAAGTGATCAACCCCCTCGTCCCTTTAGAATCCTCACACAAGTCAGCCAAAAAATCTTCACGCGAGACTTTTGCCCTATTCTCCCTGGTAGAAAGAAAATGCCTAACTTGGGTATAAGCGAAAACATCTTTAGGGGAAATCGTGTAAGTTTGTCAAACTTTGAAAAGGAATAAAATTACCTTCATCAAAAAATTGGCCCCAGGACTCTAGGCCCACCTCTTGCCACCGTGAAAAGACCCCGGATTTAAGGCCCAGAGGAAAGAGAGGGTTGTGAGTTATTGGAGAAAGCTTAGATAGTATCAAGTCTTGCTTAACAAACAATAGTAAAATGTAGTCAATATGGAAGGACAAATCCCCTTTCCCAAAAATCTATACTTCCGAGGAAGCCAGATCAACAAACGCAGCTGAGTCGCATCAACCGAAGCCTGTTCCAAGCCAATCCATCTTTTATGGGAAAGTGCATGGTACCACTCAATGGCCACCCGCGCTTGAGCTGCTTTATAATACCAGAGTATATTCGGAACACCAAGCCTTCCCTCCTTTGGGTCCCTATATAACAACTTTTTGGAAAGGCGTGGCTTCTTATTGGCCCAAATAAAGCGTAGGAGACTATTCTGAATGCCCAAAAGAAAGGAGCGAGACAGATGTAAGGGAAGGACCTGGAAAAGATACATAAATCGGGGCAATATATTCATTTTCATTGTAGCAATCCGTCCAAACCACGATAACTCCATAGGACCCCATGCCTCCAGATCTTTATACAGAGCTTTCAAAAGGGAAGGGCAATTCGCTGTAAATAGTTCTGAGAATTTACCAGTAAGTATAATCCCTAAGTATTTAATGACACGAGTCACCCAACGAAATGGAAAGGATTCTTGCAGGGACATTAAAGTCAAGTGAGGAATACCCACTGCCATAGCTTCGGATTTAGACATATTTAATTTAAAACCAGACACAGATGAGTAAACATCTAAAAGCTTAGTCAAGTTAGGCACAGAAATCAAAGGTTTTGTTAACGAGAGCAGTATGTCGTGAGCAAACAGAGCCAACTTAAATTCCTGACCCTCAACCAGAAGCCCCGAAATATTAGGGTTAACACGAATAGCATTCGCAAGCGGCTCCATGACCAGAGCAAATAACATAGGTGAGAGAGGACAACCCTGCCTAGTCCCCTTAGCCAGGGGGAACATAGGAGAGTTACCCCCGTTAATACGAACACAAGCCTTGGGAGAGTTATAAAGAGCGTGTGTCCAACCTATAAATCCCAGCCCAATCCCCATCTTCGCCATAACCCTGATCATAAAAGGCCAATGAACACAATCAAAGGTCTTCTCAACGTCCAAACTCAAAAGACATAAAGGGGTCTTTTGATGTATTTGCTATATGTAACAAGTTGATCATTCGGCGAACATTATCTTTAGCTTGTCTATGAGGAATAAATCCAACCTGGTCAGGGTGAACCAGAACCGGAAGAACTTTAGCCAAATGATTCACTAGGACCCTAGGTACAATTTTGACATCAGTGTTAAGAATGGAAATGGGGCGATAGGAGGCACACTCCACCTTATCCTTACCCGGCTTTGGTATTACAGCTATCCAAGCTTCCATCATAGTTGGAGGAAGAACCTCTACTTCCTATACCACCAGTAAGGATCTCAGCCAAAAAAGGTGCCAATTCACCCCTGAACACTTTATAAAAATCATTCGGCAGGCCGTCTAATCTGGGAGCCTTTACGGCTAGTAAATCTTTGATAACTGCAACAGTTTCTTCCACCTGAATGTTACCATCCAGCACTGAACGTTGCTCATCAGACAATGCAGGAAGGTTTTGGGAAGAAAGAAAGGCCTCTATAGCGTCTGTCAAGTATAGAGATTCGTAAAAAGACTGAAAACGCTTACGGATCACAGAAGACTGAGTCAGCACCTTATTCTTACCATGTCCAACCCGCAAAATGGTACGGTCGAGCTGTTGCTTCCGCAATTGAAGGGCTAACGAACGACCTAGTTTATTCTGGTTAAAGTACTGGTGTAGTTGATGCTGTCCCTGAACAAAGTTTAATTGCTCTGAATAGATATCTAATTGAAGACGAAGAGCTTGGATCTTCTGCAAGACAGATACCAAATGCGAGGCTTTATGTTGTCTCCAAGGAAGATAACTGCGACAAGCACATATTCACTTATTTCTGCCGGGCCCTAGCCTGGATACTAGCTTGTTGTAAGAAAAATCCCCTCGTTACAGCCTTCAAGGCATCCCAAATAATCCTCATTGGAGGACGGAATTCAGGTTGATATCAAGGTATTCCTTTAAAGGGGTGCGATATGCCGCCAACAGCTTCTCATCTCTTAATAAAGAAACATTAAGAGTCCACCTAGTATCCTTATCCACCTCACAAAGGGAAGAGAGATGAAGCCAAACTGGAGAATGATCCAAAATAGTAATAGATCCAATACCGGAAGTGTTATCACCCTGGACCAAGGCTATATCAAGTAGAAGAAGATCAGTACGAGAATACAAATCGTGAGAGTGAGAATAAAAAGAATAATCTCTTTCTCTGGGATGTTGTAGACGCCACACATCACACACAGCCAAGGTGCGAGCTAGTGCAGCTAAGGCCTTAGAGATTTTAACGTCATTCTTGGAGATGGGACCAGACTTATCCATATCAGGAACAAACGTAGCGTTGAAGTCACCTCCTAGTACAATCTTATCAAAAGGATCAGTTTGTACCATCTTTCCAAGATTAGAGTAGAATTCAACCTGAGAATCATTAGGAGCATACATGGCTACCAGCGAAAAATCCAAATTATTCAAAGACACATGTAAAATCAAAAGCCGACACCTAGGGTCACGCCTAATTTTCCTTACTTGAACCTGTAGAGAGGAATGAAGCAAGATTGCAACCCCCCGCTTCTTCGAGGGTACTGACGATGAGTGAGAAACTTTTCATGATCCCGCTTCAAGTGGGTCTCCTGCAAGAATACCACCTGAGGAGTGTGTAACAGTAAATCCTTAAATAGCTTTTGACACTTTTGAGGAGAGTTTAGCCCCTTAACATTATAGGTCAAAAACTTAAGATCAAATTCATTCATAACACAGATGACACACTGCAAGGCACCAACAAAGTGCAAATCTTCCGCTCCGTCCAGTATCAGTCGAGGGAAGGAATATGAAAAGGCCCATGTTGAAGGAGAAAGAGAAGGAAAAAAAAACACCCCAAGACACAACTCCAACCCCCCTTTCCCCCCCCCCCATCCAATCAAAACTCCGTACAGTACCCAAACTTCCACCATCCCTTCCCCCATTCCCAACCATCCCAAACCCCTAGGTAGGGACTGAAAAGCCCCCCAACTTAGGTACCTTGGAGAAAGAAACCCACCGACCTGATAACCAACCACGCCCTCACTCCCCTACCTCCCCGACGATCTTCACCTGACCCCCAGAGAATGTTAAGGCAAACATAAAATAGATATGTTACACTCCATTAACACATAAATCAGAATCAAAGCACCATAAAAGTCTAATAGGAATACAGCCTGTCCCTTCAAGTGGATTTCGAGGGGGTCTTAGATTTATTAGAGACCCTCTTCCATTGCTGGAGTTTAGCCCTAGCTGCAGGAGCAATATCCACCGGAGGATATTCAGCGGTCACCAGGCCATTATCATGTAAAACCTTCCAAATTTCCGATAGAAGACTGAGCCGATGCAGCCTTCCCCCCATGGTGAAGCATAGGCCAAAGGGAAAGGCCCATCGGTATGGGATCTTATTCGCAATCAAGATTTCTAAAGCTGGTTTCATCCCCCAACGCTTAGCCAGAGTCAATTGAGACAAATCCTGAAATACTTTCACCTGAGCATCATTGTAATCCACATATGTGACCTGCCAGGCTCTCTGCATCACTTGTTCCTTGATTGCATAAGATGAGAAATAAGCTACAATGTCCCTGGGTTTATCATCAGTTCTCTTCCCCAAGGCTCTGTGAACTCTCTCCACAGCAGAGACCTTGGACCCCAGCAGCTTCCCACAGAGTAGTTGTACCACCATTACTGCATCCTCTTTGACACCAGTTTCAGGAACTCCGCGGAACCGGAGGTTGTTTCTTCTCCCCCAGTTCTCCTGATCGTCAACCTTGTTTTGCAGCTTATCCAGGTAGTCAAAGAGCTTAGAAATCTTAGAAACCGCACCATACAATTGTTCAGTTTGGTCGTCGGCACAGGCCTCGAGATCCTCCACGCACCCCCCCCCCCCCCCCAGCTCCCGAAGGTCCACATTCAGAACATCCATTCAATCTAAAATCTCCTCTTTAGAGGATTTAATCTCCTCTCTAATTACCTTCAGGCATTTTGCAAGCTCTTTTGGAATGCCCCGTTTCACCGAAGCAGTGCCTCCCTCAGCCGTGGACAAAGCGGAATCTGAGTCAGAGTGGGAGGCGCGGGCTGCGACGAGCACGTGGCGATTTGCAGCCTTACCAGCCTGCCGCGCTGACTGCCGTTCACTCTCCTTCCACGCCTGAGACATCTTTCCTGGCCGGACAGAAGCGGTCTCCGTAAAATCAGCCCTAAGCTGAAACAGCTGGTAAGGGTCGGGGAGATGATGAAGTGCACTTTAACCCGATTTTAAAGCAGGGACGCGATGAAGCTCTGAACTTAGGCCACCATCAGCATTCGTGACGTCACTTCCTCGTCCTTCCTCCTGCTTGTTTTAAAAGCAGTTCTCTCAAAAGAGGAAGAAAGAGATAATATAAATATAACTTCACTCAACTCTTTCTATAAAAGAACTAGCAAGACTTATAAACCTCTTGGATACACTGGAGTACAAAAAACTAATCGGGGAAAAAGCCTTAGAACCCTTCCTCCACTTATTTATAGAAGAGCATATGGTAGGAATATCTCGGGTGCATTGACTTTCTTGGCATAAAAAAAAAACCCTTGAGAATTCAACTGTTAAAACTACAATGAAATCAGTTTTCATGGATTGAAATATAAGTGGCATTATAAATAAAGTTCAAATGTGACTTAAGTTGAACATGTCATCCAATTCAGCACACACTGACTGTGGCCAAAGTTTTGCTATTCAGGCTGTTTCAAGGTGCATATAATGTGTCTCTAAAAAATAAAAAAGTTTTATTCCATATCATCAAGCTGATCAATCCATAGACTGGTGGGTTGTGTCCATCTACCAGCAGGTGGAGATAGAGAGCAAACTTTTGCCTCCCTATATGTGGTCATGTGCTGCCGGAAACTCCCCAGTATGTTCTCTATCTCAGCAGGTGGTGGTCACACACAGCAGCAGCTCTGGCTAGGCCTCCAAGCCTAATTTTTAGGTTTTGTTGAGTGCCTGGGGTTGAGGGCTCTTTTGAGCAAGTGCAAACCTGGTGGTGCCAGGTCCCTCCTTTTCTCCCCCCTCCCGCTGGCTCCGTTAAAAAAAAAAAAAAGTTTTGAACGTCCTTAAAGGCGTTTATTTCGACGTTTATTTAAGCGTCTATTGCAGCTACTCACTGGGACACCAGGTCGTTACAACTCGGAGCGGACAGCAGGTAATTTTTACCTTTTTATAGCGGGCAGGGGGTTCCCCGATTCTTCTCCTCGTGGCATATGGCGTCGGAGGGCGAGGGCGCAAAGGGTCGCTCCCCGGGTCGCTTGAGCGCTTCTAGAGGGGATGCGGGGGTCTTAAAGCCTGATTCGCCCTTGTTGGGTGACAGTTTCGTGACCGATGAATGTCCCGGTCCTTCCTCCGGCATGGCGGTTTTTCCCGCCATAAACGCCCATCCCCCGCTCCTCGCCTCCGCCATCTTGGCCGGCCACGCGGCTCGGACGGCTTCTTCTTGGGCCGCCCTTGAGGTTGGAGACATTAATGCCATGAACGCCCTTAATTTGGACGACGGCACAGAAGCGGCTAAAGTTAAGAGCCGTTCTTCCCGCGCGGCTCCTTCGCGGAGTTTCGCGCCGGACGCCATTTTGGATGCGCAGCATGTCTCTCCCCCGCTATTGCGAGCGCCGGTTGAGGGTGCGTCTAGGGCTGTTGCCCAGGCTGCGGAAGTGCACAGTCTGGGGGGTTTCTCCCCCGAGTTTGTTTTGCTGCTGCATCAGGCCTTCCTCATGCACAACGCTGCCCCTGCTCCCTCGTCTGGTAAAGAGGTTGAGGTTCCCAGAGGTAAACGCCCTCGGGTTGATTCCCAGGCCTTGGAGGAATTTGTCTCCACCGATGTAGATGAGGGCAGTGTGTCTGAGGTCTCCCAACGGTCCTTTGCGGATTCCTTGGAGGAGACGGATCCCCGCTCGGATGGAGCGGATGACCCCTCTGCAGCGCGGCTTTTTAGCCCAGAGGATTTGCCCAACCTGTTGTTACAGGCCATGGACACTTTGAAGATTTCCTCTCCGGAGGACGTCTCTCCCTCAGCCCCTGTTGGCTCTGCCATTATGCTGGGGATGAAGCGCCCGCCTAGAACCTTCCACGTGCATGATGCCATGCACACCTTAATTTCGGCTCAATGGGATGTCCCAGAAGCGAGCCTTAAAGTGGCTAGGGCTATGTCCCGCCTCTATCCTTTGGCTGTGAGTGAACGTGAGGCCTATCTGTGGCCTACCGTGGATTCTTTATAATCACTGCGGTGACTAAGAAAACGGCGTTGCCGGTGGGAGGTGGCAAGGCCCTAAAGGACGCCCAAGACAGAAGATTGGAGGCGGCCTTAAGGTCGTCCTTTGAGGCGGCTGCTTTAAGTTTGCAGGCCTCAGTTTGCGGCTCCTATGTGGCCAGGGCGTGCCTGACTATGGTGCAGCGGGCTTCCCCCTCGGATCATTCCTTGAGGGCTGATTGGCCGGCCCTGGAATCGGGCTTAGCCTATTTGGCAGACTTGCTGTATGATGTCTTGAGGGCCTCAGCGAAAGGCATGGCTCAGACAATCTCTGCGCGGCGGTGGCTTTGGCTGAAACATTGGTCTGCTGACCACGCCTCTAAATCCCGCCTGGCTAGGTTGCCTTTTAAAGGCAAGCTGCTCTTTGGGGTCGAGCTGGACAAAATCGTGACCGATCTCGGCACGTCTAAGGGCAAGAAATTACCAGAGGTCAGGGCTCGGGCTAGTACTCGTCCCGGTACCTCCAGAGGACGGTTGCAGGAAGCCCGTCGGTACCGCCCCGGGCAAGTCGGGTTCCTCTGCCCCCTCTTCCTTCAAGAGGAATTTCTCCCCCAAGCAGCATTCCTTTCGCAGAGACCGCCGTCCCGGAGGTGCTCCCTCCGGTCCTCCCCCAGGGTCTCGTACCCAATGACGGGGTCTTGGTCCACGCCCCAGTGCAGATTGGAGGACGGCTGTCCTCGTTTCTGGGCGAGTGGACCACAATAACTTCAGACGCGTGGGTGCTGGAAGTCATCAGAGACGGCTACAAACTAGAGTTCTGCCGACCCTTAAAAGACGGGTTTGTACTCTCTCTCTGCAAGTCTCCGGTCAAAGCTGTGGCAGTGCAGCAGACTTTGGACAATCTGATCCGCCTGGGCGCGGTCGTTCCGGTGCCAGAAAGTCAGCTTGGCAAGGGACGTTACTCCATTTACTTTGTGGTACCAAAGAAAGGAGGTTCTGTCCGGCCTATCCTCGACCTCAAAGGGGTCAATCGGGCCTTGAAAGTGCGGCACTTTCGCATGGAGACTCTCCGCTCTGTTATAGCGGCAGTGAAGGCAGGAGAGTTCCTGGCATCCTTGGACATCAAGGAAGCGTACCTGCATATTCCCATCTGGCCTCCTCTTCAACGCTTTCTGCGTTTTGCAGTCCTGGGACGACACTTCCAGTTCAGAGCCCTCCCTTTCAGGTTGGCTACTGCTCCGCGGACCTTTTCCAAAGTAATGGTGGTCATCGCGGCCTTCCTACGAAAGGAAGGGGTACAAGTCCATCCTTATCTGGACGACTGGTTGATCCGAGCCCCCTCTTATGCAGAGTGCGGCAAAGCTGTGGACCGGGTAGTTGCTCTTTTGAGCTCCCTGGGATGGATCATCAACTGGGAGAAGAGCCAGCTGCGCCCGACTCAGTCCCTGGAGTACCTGGGAGTTCGATTCGACACCCAAGTGGGCAGAGTGTTCCTGCCAGACAATCGGATTGTCAAACTTCAGGCTCAGGTGGACCAGTTCCTAGTAGCCTCTCCCCTTCGGGCTTTGGACTATGTGCAGCTGTTGGGCTCTATGACGGCCACGATGGAAGTTGTGCCCTGGGCCAGGGCTCATATGAGACCACTTCAACACTCTTTGCTGCAGCGCTGGACTCCGATGTCGGAGGATTATGCTGTGCGCCTTCCCTTGGACCCAGCAGTGCGCAAGGCGCTGAGCTGGTGGATGCAGACAGACAAGTTGTCTGCGGGAATGCCTCTGGTGACCCCAGAGTGGATTGTCGTCACGACGGACGCCTCGTTGTCGGGCTGGGGAGCCCACTGCTTGGGAAGGACAGCGCAGGGGCTCTGGTCTCCTGCAGAGGCAAAGTGGTCTATCAACCTCCTGGAACTCAGAGCCATTCGGTTGGCGCTTTTGGAGTTCATCCCGGTACTGGTGTTGAAGCCTGTACGGGTCCTGTCGGACAATGCCACGGCTGTAGCCTATGTCAACCGCCAGGGAGGTACCAAGAGCGCCCCTCTAGCCAAGGAGGCTATGAATCTTTGCCAGTGGGCGGAAGCGAACCTGGAGCAGCTTTCAGCGGCCCACATTGCCGGAGTCATGAATGTCAAGGCGGACTTTCTCAGTCGCCATACCTTGGAGCCCGGAGAGTGGCAGCTATCTGCTCAGGCGTTCTTGGACATCACGAAGCGCTGGGGCCAGCCGAGCCTAGATCTGATGGCGTCATCGGCCAATTGCCAAGTGCCGCGCTTTTTCAGCAGAGGACAGGACCCTCGATCCCTGGGAGTAGATGCTCTTCTCCAACAGTGGCCGACACAAGAGCTTCTCTATGTGTTCCCGCCCTGGCCCATGTTGGGCAGGGTGCTAGACCGGGTGGCAAAGCATCCCGGCAGGGTAATCCTGGTGGGTCCGGATTGGCCCAGGCGTCCCTGGTATGCGGACTTGATCAGGCTCTCAGTCGACGATCCTCTGCGGCTGCCAGTGGAGCAGGGCCTGTTACATCAGGGTCCCGTGGTGATGGAGGATCCCTCCCCCTTTGGTCTTACGGCCTGGCTATTGAGCGGCAGCGTCTGAGGAAGAAGGGCTTCTCAGACAAGGTCATCGCCACTATGCTGAGAGCGAGGAAGCGCTCTACTTCTACTGCTTACGCCAGGGTTTGGCGTATCTTTGCAGCGTGGTGTGAAGCAGGCTCACTTTCTCCCTTCACTGCTCCAATTTCTTCAGTGTTGGCGTTCCTGCAAGAAGGTCTGGAGAAAGGCCTGTCGCTCAGTTCCCTTAAAGTCCAGGTAGCGGCTCTGGCTTGCTTCAGGGGCCGCCTGAAGGGTGCTTCCCTGGCTTCGCAGCCAGATGTGGTGCGCTTTCTCAAGGGAGTTAATCACCTGCGCCCTCCTCTGCACTCAGTGGTGCCTGCGTGGAATCTCAACCTGGTACTAAGAGCATTGCAGAAGCCGCCTTTTGAACCCTTGTCGAGGGCATCTCTGAAAGACCTGACGTTGAAAGCAGTCTTTTTGGTGGCTATCACTTCAGCCAGAAGAGTTTCCGAGCTCCAGGCGCTCTCATGTCGAGAGCCTTTTCTGCAGTTCACTGAGGCAGGAGTGACTATTTGCACAGTGCCTTCCTTCCTGCCCAAGATTGTTTCTCGCTTCCATGTGAATCAGCAGCTCTGTCTCCCTTCCTTTCGTAGGGAGGACTACCCAGAGGAGTACTCTGCTCTTAAATATCTGGATGTGAGACGAGTCATCATCAGATACTTGGAAGTGACCAATGATTTCCGGAAATCGGATCATCTGTTTGTCCTGTTTGCAGGTCCTCGTAAGGGTCTGCAGGCTGCTAAGCCTACAGTGGCAAGATGGGTCAAGGAAGCCATTGCAGCGGCTTATGTGGCCGCGGGGAAGGTGCCGCCTATCCAGCTGAAGGCTCACTCCACGAGAGCTCAGGCGGCCTCGATGGCAGAGGCCGGATCCGTCTCCTTGGAAGAGATATGCAAGGCGGCAACTTGGGCTTCGGCTCATACATTCTCCAAGCATTACCGTTTGACTGTGGCTGCACGGGCGGAGGCCCGGTTTGGAGCTTCAGTGTTGAGGTCAGGGATTTCAATGTCCCGCCCTGGGTGAGTACTGCTTCGGTACATCCCACCAGTCTATGGATTGATCAGCTTGATGATATGGAAGGTAAAATTATGTATAATCATACCTGATAATTTTCTTTCCATTAATCATAGCTGATCAATCCATAGCCCCTCCCAGATATCTGTACTGTTTTTATTCTGGTTGCATTTCAGGTTCAAGTTTAGTCTTCAGTTACTTCAGAAAGACTTCGTGTTCAAGTTTTTTCACTTGGATTCTTCAAGAGTTAAGACGAGTTTGTGTTACTGTGAGCTGCTGCATTCCTCTCCCCTCCGTTTTACGGGGCTGGATTGAGACTTAAAATTCTGCCGGCACTCCCTCCCGCTTCGTGCGGCTGTAGGGCAGCTTTGTACCCCTCCCGCTTCGGCGGTGTTAGGGTCAGTCAGCTCCTCCCGCGGTTGCGGTTGCAGGATAAGCCAGATCCCCCCGCATCGGCGGGTGTGGTGTCCCTCCCCCGCTCCGCGGGGATGAGCTGGACGGATTCCCCTCCCCCACTTGTGTGGGGATGAGCTGGGTTATTTCCCCTCCCCCGTTTCGGCGGTGGTGAGCTGGGCAGAGTGTCCCTTCGTGGGTGTAATTCTCTAAGTGCTGAGTCCTGCGGATGGAGCTTTGATATCGACATACTGAGGAGTTTCCGGCAGCACATGACCACATATAGGGAGGCAAAAGTTTGCTCTCTATCTCCACCTGCTGGTAGATGGACACAACCCACCAGTCTATGGATTGATCAGCTATGATTAATGGAAAGAAAATTATCAGGTATGATTATACATAATTTTACCTTCATAAGCACACTCTAAAAATGAAAAAAAAAACAAAACAGTGAGCAAATCAAAGTGAAAACATAAATACGACTTCCACAGAAAACTTTCTTAATACAGAAATGTACACGCCAGCTTAAGTCTGCGTTGCATGCTCCCAGCGTTATTGGATCCCAAAAACATGGCTGAAGAATGCCTTGTTTTAAACTCTGCAGAAGTGACATCATACCCGGAAGTTACATAGCTTACAGCTATCAAATTCTAGTGGATAACATATCTTTTTACATTTTTTTTCTCTAAAACTGTCTTCAAATTAATTTTTAATTTGAAACCTCTCAGATTCTGTTAATGGGATGCATATCAGAAAATCGTGCTATGAAAACACTTAAGTCTGCTTCATGTTAGCTGTAAAAATTCTACAGACGCTAAACAGCATCAAATTCAAAACCCTACTTGTTCTAAAAGTGCAATGCACATGTCTGTTTCCAGATTTAGTTTTTCTTAAGAGCAACCTTCCAATCGATTCTGACGTTTAAACCCCTTGGTTCTTCTGTTTGCAGCATGTATATCCAAAAGAGCTCACGCTGTAACAGACGTTAAGTCACATTTGAACTTTATAATGTCATTTGTATTTGGATCTAGTAAAACTGATTTCATTTTAACAATTACATTCTCAAGGGGTTTTTTTTATGCCAGTGAAGTAAATGCACCCGAGATATTCCTACCATATGCTTTTCTATAAATAAGAAGTGGAGGAAGGATTTGAGGCTTTTTCTCCAATGAGTTTTTTTTGTACTCCAATGTATCTAAGAGATTTATTAATCTTGCTAGTTCTTTTATAGAAAGAGTTGAGTGAAGTTATGTTTTAAAAGTAGTACCACATAACTTCCTCGAGTGTCCTCTAGTCTTCGTACTTTTTGAAAGTAAAAAATCGATTTACATTTACCTGTCCTACACCACTCAGTACTTTGTAGACCTCTATCGTATCCCCCCTCAGCTGTCTCTTTTCCAGGCTGAAGAGGCTTAACTTCTTAAGCCTTTCCTCATATGAGAGAAATTCCATCCATTTAATCATTTTGGTTGCCCTTCTTTGAACCTTTTGTAATTCTGCTATATCTTTTTTTTTTTTTTTTTAAAGACATGCCAGAATGACACACAGTATTGATAGAGGCATTATAATGTTCTTTGTCTAATTTTCTATCCCATTCCTAATAATTCCTAGCATTGTTTGCTTTTTTTGACTTCTGCCACACACTGGGCGGAAGATTTCAGTGTGTCCATGTTGGTACCTAGATTGCTTTCTTGGGTGCTGATTCCTAGGGTGGAACATAACGTCAAATAACTATGATTCAGATTATTCTTCCCAATGTGCATCATTTTGCACTCATCCATATTAAATCTAATTTGCCATTTAGATGCCCGGTCTTCCTGCAATTTTTCACAATCTGCATTTGTTTTAATAACTTTGAAATAGTTGTGTTGTTTGCAAATGTAATTACCTCACTCATCATTCCCATATCCAGATCATTAAAAAAATGTTAAATAGCACCACTCTCAGTACAGGATCCCTGGGGTACTCCATTATTCACTGTCCTTCACTGAGAGAATTGGCCACTTAACCCTACTCTGTTTTAAATCCATCAACCAGTTCCAAATCTCAACAGAACATTGCCTCCTACCCCATCTCATGAGGAACTTTATCTAAATCTAGATATACTAAATCAACCGGCTCAACTTTATCCACATGTTCATTCATGCATTCAAAGAAATAAAGCAGATTGGTGAGACAAGACTTCCCTTGGCTGAATCTATATTGACTTTGTCCCATTAAACCATATTTGTTTGTGTTCAGCGATTATATTATTTGTAATGATTTCCATTTTTTTTTTGCCTGGCACTGAAGTCACTTACCGGTCTGTAATTTCCTGAATCACCCCAGAATCTCTTTTTAAAAATAGGCATTACATTGACCACCCTCCAATCTTCAGGTACTACTGACAATTTTAACAGGAGGTTGTAGATCACCCCTGAATATCTTTTTAAAAATAGGCATTACATTGACCCACCTTCCAATCTTCAGGTACTGCTGACTATTTTAACAGGAGGTTGCAGATCTGCAATTTCGTATTTCAGTTCTTTCAGTACCCTGGGGTGTATACCATCCAGTCCAGTTGATTTACTAGTTTTTAATTTGTCGATTTGGCTCTGTACATCTTCCAAGTTCATTAAGATTTCTTTCAGTTCCTCTGCATCTTCACCCTTGAAAACCACCGAGTCAAAGAATTCATTCAACCTCTCTTCTGTGGCTCTGTCCTCCCTGAGTGCCCCTTTTCTTCCTGAGTGCCCCTTTTACTCCTTGATGATCTAATGGGCCTATGGATTCCCTCACAGGCTTTCTGCTTCTGATATACCTGAAAAAGGTATTATGAGTCTGTTGGAGAAGAATGTCTGAATTGCCTTGCACACGATTTGCTGGCCATAGAATTGAAGTGGTCTCTCTTGTATACATATCCTCCTTATACCTTCGATACCCAAAATTTCAGATGTTCCAATGCAGATCAGATATTGGCCTGAGAAATCCGGTTTCCCTTCTTAAAAGAAGCCATCGGTTCAACCTCAACTCAAACTTCGAGTTTCTAAACTTTTAAGGCAGACTCAAGGTGTGCTACTGCATATAGTTCCAGTCTCTGGCACTGATGGTCTAGAAATTTGAATAGTACATAGTTGCTTCCTTGAGTTTACCACCCACACTTCAGAGTATTCTTGTTGTGGCAAGAAACCTTTCACAAGGAAGTCCTATGCCTTCACTTGTAACAGGTTTTCCATCTGGTGGTTCACACATGACTGGGATCACTTTTGATGCATGCCAGATGTTTTATGTTCGAACAGGGCTTGACAAACCCCAGGTGCCAGATCACTATGGCAACTGAAAAATAGGGCCTAGTGCCTAGGTTTTGTTAGCGCGCCCCCCCCCCCCCCAAAGGCAGCAGGCAGCTTTGTTGGAGCTGCAGAAAGGAAGCACCAACAGCAGCGGCTCTCTTCCCTTCATTCCACCTCCCCTTCCTGCTGTGGAGCCTCTGATGCATGCAGTCATATGCACACAGCCAGATGATCCTGTGTCTCCCCCCCCCCCCCCCCCCCAAGCATAGAGGCAAGCAGAAACAAAGGAGAGCAGCTGTGTGTTGGTAGTAGCCTCCTCTTCTGATGCCTGACACTGAATGTAAAATTTGAACCACTTGGTTCTAATTTTGCATTCAGCAGTGGGCATCAGAACAGGAGCCTACTGCCTGACACGCAGCTGCTGTCCTTTCCTTTTGCAATTCATCTGTTATTTTTTTTACTTCAGGCCAGCTTATGATGTTAGGATCCAACCTGAACAGAGGTTTTACCATCATACTGCTGGAGCATTCTTGTATCCTGACAATAGATTCTTCCAGCACCATTTTAGGAGTACATCTTTGCTTGCAATTTATGCAGGGAACCTGGTCACAAGCCAGACGAATGCTTTATATCAGTCATTTGGAGCTCAGGATCATTCTGTTTTAATGCAGAGTATCAAGTGCTTTGTTTTGTTTTTATCCCTTTACCTGTGCCAGGAAACATGCAAATTTGGAACTTGGTCTGGATTTTTGTGCAGTGAGAAATTGCAAATTTACATCTCAGGCAATCACAGTAAGAGACAAGTTCGGTTTCCTTCAGCCCCACAGGTCAGCCTGTATCTATAACACATGGACCATTGAATCTTGTAGACCGTTTGTTAGACTTTGGGCTTTCCTCAAACAGACCTGATTTCCTGCTAGAATAATGTAAATCGGCCCCCCTCTTATTTTTGTGTGCCTGTCCCTGGGTTGGCTAGTGGGAAGTTGTTGGCTATAGAGCTGACTGAAGGAAAGAAACTTGGGTGTCTAATTTTTCCACCCATTACTTCAATTTATGAATCCTGCCATCGTTTTCAGAAATTTTTGCAGAAAATTCTTCTGTAAATGTACTCAACAAAAACAAATTATTCTGCAAAATTGTATCTCTCCTGGTTACTACTAACCAGACATCTCCTCAAGTAGTAATTTCAGTACCTGTTGCACTGGCAGCAACTCCAGTTTCAATTGCAGGAAATGCAACAGGAGTAGGAATAACTGTGGTCACCAACATTGATCCTGACCTGGCTGAAGAATTGGGAGAAGAGCCCTCTCTGAGATTAATTTCTGTAGAGGGTAACTTTACCTCAGCTTGCGAGGGAGCCACCTTCTCCCACATTAAGCTGGTTGAATAGGTGAGGTTCATTCATCTGGGGATAAAGCAGTACTTCACCCAATGAAATAGGGCTCATTGTTGGAATAACATACTGGTCCATCGATCCCTTAATTCCTCCTATCCTTGCCAGTTTGCTTTCCCCACCTTTATGATTTCCCATTAATGCAGAATCCCATGCTCTGAAGTTGCTCCAAAGGGGTGGGATCCCTGCCCCTTTGATCATGCCCTTTCGGGCACCCAGCCATATTCTGCAGTAGTGGGGGCTAGGTAAGGAAATGGGTAAGACCTCCTTCTGATATCACAGGGTACAGCAACTGTCCACAGCAGTGCCTGCTACTTATGCCATGCACTCCTATGACTCTCCCTTTATCACCACCATCTGTCTTCACAAGACCTTTCCTTTCACCCCTTCAAAGTACGTGGTGTTCTCTGTATTCACTTTGATGGTCGTCTTGATTTTGTTAGCTCTTTCTCAATGATAGTAGCTATGTTCAGCTCCTCTCTTTTCCAACCCATTGTGCTGGATACACCTTGGATGTTTCATAACTGCATTTGCATTTAATGTTTATATTTTAACATTTTATATACTGCCAAGCCATACCAGGATCTAAGTGGCTTACAAATCCATTTTTTGGGGGGTGGGGTGGGGGTTGCTGGGTTCTTGAAACCTGGATTGGCCGCTGTCAGAGACAGGATGCTGGGCTTGATGGACCCTTGGTCTTTTCCCAGTATGGCGGTACTTATGTACTTATATAAAATTAAATGAAAAGGAACTCCACAAAAAAAAAAAAAAGTAGAAAAGACCTAACTCACACAAGAACACAATTTGTTTCTGTTCTAACACAATAAATCTAAAACTAAACCATGCTGACTCATAATTCCCAGGGAGTCTTGTAGACCTTACTATTGTTATTGATCTGTATGTCAAAAGCTAATTTAAAATAATGTGCTTTTTTTTTTTTTTTTTTAATAATTTTAAACTTTTATAGTGTTCCTCACCTCTAATAAATTTAGGCAATCCGTTCCATAAGAAAGGGAGCTAACCGGAAAAATGTTACTTTGCGGGTTGCCTCCCAACGAGCTTTGGATAAAGATGGAAGAACTATACAAAAATCTTGTAATGAATGTAAATACTAGGAGTATAGTTGCCAATGCTCTTATTGTTCATAATTTTTATTAATTTTTTATATACTTATTACAGAGATTATCATACTGCAAAAGTGTAATACAGCCATTGAATAATAATACAGGAAAATTATAATTGAAAAACGTCCTAATAAAGACAAAGTTTGGCTTCCTTAGACCTCAATAATAGGGGGTAGGAATTTAGTGAAGATAACACAATCATAATATATAAATAAAATTTAATATGGTTCCGTCAGTCCCATATATATCTCAACTCTATTGTTGTTTATTGTCTATGAAGGTCTGAAGCTGATCAGGCATATAATATATATATTTAACTTGATTTAACCTGATGACACATTTACAGGGATAAGCCAGGAGGAAAGAACTCCCAATTCCAAAACTTTTGACCTCATAGAGAGAAACTTTTTACGTTTTTCTTGTGTAAACTTAGTCACATCCGGATAAAGCCAGATCTTCTGGCCAGCAAATACACGGTTAGTTGATTTAAAGTAAAGGCGCATTACTGCATTTAAATCCTGTTGAAATACAAAAGAAATTATCAACGTCCCCCTTTCAGATGGTTCTTCAATTGTTTGCTCCAAAATGGCTGTGACATTTTGTAAATCTATTGAATTCTCTGTCCCAACTTTTTTCATCGTGCTTGGTATGTAATAAATCTTGTTCAAAGGAGGAAATACTTCTTGGGGAAAATTTAAGTTTTCTTTTAAGTATCTCTGGAACATATCTTTTGGGGGTACTCCCAATATTCTAGGAAAATTCAATATTCGGAGATTTAATCTCCTATTAAAGTTCTCTACTTGTTCCAATTTTCTTCTAATTTCCATATTATCTTTTATCACAGCCATTTTAAAATCATCAGTTTGCTTTGTCTCTCTCTGTAAGGCATCAATCTTAGAGGAAAAGTCTTGTTTTGCCATACCTAAGGAGTTTTTCACTTTCTGCACATTCAAACTCAGAGTCTTTACCTCGTCCGAAGATTGTCTCAGGGTTTTTTCTATTTCCAGTAACTTCAGCCAGATCTTACCCAGGGTCACCTCTGTCTCTCCTGCAGCTGCAGATATCCTTACAGAGTTGGACTCCCCTCTGAGTTCTTCGGAATCACCCTTTCCGGGTTCCGAAAGAAACCCCGTCCCGCTCAAGGCAGTTGCAGGGCAAGGAGGCGTCGTAGAGAAAGGTGGGGAGAGAGATATTTCTGTTTCCTGCGGGGGGATTGCTTCACTGGTCCCTCCCGCTAAGGACTCCGCTCCGCTTCTTCGGGACAATGCGGGGAAGAAGCGCTCCAAACCTCCACTTGCCGGTGTGGACGTCGCGGGGTGAAGGGGGGAACCCCCCGGATCGTCCCCTTACGTTTAGTATGCGGCATAACTCAAAAGCAGGTATTTAAATCAAATTTCAGCAGTTAGTAGGCAGGAGCTCGCTTCTAACACCACCGCTCACGGCGCCTTGCCAATGCTCTTAAATAATCTGGTTGACACAAATAAAAAGCTCTGTGCTAAACTCAAAATCTTAAAATAAATCCTTTATTTTACAGGAAGCCAGTGACACTGCAGAAATAATGGTATTATCTACTATAATAAAACGCACCCTCAACGTTCTGAGGACACTGACGTCACTGCAGGCACTCAGACACTGGTTCGTAAGTTCATGGTGGTGAAGCCAGAACACTCACCATGCCTCCATGCCCCGCCCTCGCGTCACACGTGATGACGTCGAGGGCGGAACTTGTACACAACCACGCAAATGAACGAACGGGGAGGAGTAAGTTTCCCTACTCCTCCCTTTCCAACGAATCGCAGCCGCCGAGGATGTGCCCATCACCCCGCCCCCAGTCGCCCCCTCTTCCCCCCCCCCCATCACCTTCCCTCCCCCCATCACCTCCTCTCCCCTTACGCTACTATCCCTGGTGGTCTAGAGGTACATGTTTGCTCGGGGCAGGAAAGAAAGAGCCCCCGCTTTCCTGCCCGGAGCGCTGCTGCTAGCTGCCCTGATGCATCCTCTGTGAGTCAGGCTCTCGGCGTTTCAAAATGGCCGCCGAGAGTTGAAGCAGCCTCGCGAGACTTCAACTCTCGGCGGCCATTTTGAAATACTGAGAGCCAGACTCACACAGGATGTAGCAGGGTAGCTAGCAGCAGCGCTACGGCCAGAAAAGAGGGGGCTCTTTCTTTCCTGCCCCGAGCGAACAGGTGCCTCTACACCACCAGGGATACTAGCGTAAGGGGAGGGGAAGGGAGTTTCATCACAGGCAGAAACGGGCCTTTTTTACTAGTATGATTAATATTATCAACTATCCTTCACCCTTCTTATTGTCTGACCACTTCCTGATTTCTTTTGAAATGCAGATACTTTCCTCAGCTAGATCCTCTGTCTCCTCTTATTCTTTCATTTACAGAATCTGCAGCATTTTATCCCAGATGCGTATGGTTAAAAAAAAAAATACTGTGATTTCCTACTGATTTGTTTTTCCTCCCTCCTTCTCCATGCCCAAGTTAACCCTTGGAATAATACCTTATACATTACCCTTGACAGTTGCTGCTAGGCAGAAACACACAGAACCCTGGTGTACCACCTGGTCCTTAGACTTTTGGAATGCCTTCTTTGGAGGGCAGATCACACTTGAAGAAATGATCCTTTCTCTAATAATTCTCTCAAATCTTCTTTGTCTTGGGCTAAGATATTTCTGAGTTCTGTTCTTCTACCCTTAAGTGCCTTACTACAAAGGCACCACCCAGTGGCGTTCCTTGCCTGGATGGCACTCGAGGCGGAGAGCCGATGTCCCCCCCCCCCCCACACTAAATTACACCTACCCCCCCCCCCTCCGGCGAAATGACACCACCCCCCGGGTGCACGCCGCTGAGAGGGGGGTGCCGTGGCGCGCGCCTGCTCCGTGTTCGCTAAACTTCTTAGCTCGTTCGCTGTAGCTCCCTCTACCCCGGAACAGGAAGTAACCTGTTCCGGGGCAGAGGGAGCTGCAGCGAACGAGCAAAGAAGTTTAGCGAACTCGGAGCAGGCGCGCGCCGCGGCACCCCCCAGCAGCGTGCACCCGGGGCCTACCACCCCCACCGCCCCCCCCCCCCCCCCCTTGGTACGCCACTGGCACCACCTATTGTGAATTCTCTGCAGAAAGGTGAGAATTTTGCAACTGGCTTTTCTGTTAGTCAGAAGTTTCAGATAAAATTTCTCGCTATTACCACTCCATCCACAACCTCCTCCCCCCTCAAGATGTTAGCACCACTTTTCTGTCTTTTGCCACATTAGACATAGAATGGGATCAAAGGTTGCCTCTTCTTCATTCAATCTTTCACCTCACACAGACCCTCTACTTGCTTGACTTCTCACACGTTTCCTTCATCCACTGCTACCTTTTTTTCAGTCTGTATCCTCAAACTTAGCCACAGGAATTTCACAGTATTTGGTAGCAGGCTGTAGTGCTTCCATTGCTCAAAAATGCTAAATCTTACCCTTCTATTGGCCTATTTCAAATCTCCTTTTTGTTTCTAAAATCATTGAGATGCTTATTGCAATTCTACTCACATTACTTGAGAAAACTAACTGCCCTCCATCCCCGTCAAATGGGTTTCTTCTGTCATTCCAATGAATGTACATCCTTGGCCTTACTATGTCAGGTTAATTTTAGATAGTGGGAGAGATGTTCTAATCTCTCTAGATCTCTCCGTGCTTGATTTGGAGGGACATTTTCGATATGACATTGAAATTTGATTTTGGATGTTTTGCTGAAAATGTCCAAAAATCAAGTGACAAACATAGCGACTTTTGAACGAGAGAGTCTATTTTTTGTTTTGAAAATAGCCATATACTAGATGTTTTTGCTTAGTGTGTCAATCTTTTTGGACCATTTTCAGAAAAAAAAAATGTCCAAGGGAAACCTCACAAAAACTAGCCATTGGGATGTATGGGGAGGGTCAGCATTTTTAGTAGACTGGCCACTCAGACATCCCAGCAGAGCAGTGGGGCACCCTAGGGAGCACTGCAGTGGACTTCACATGAAAGATCCCAGGTACACATTTCACCATTACCCCCTTATGTTGTATGGTGGGCCTTCCAGAAACCTACTGTGCTGCAGGTGTGACATATATGTGGGTACAATAGGTTTTTGGTGGGTTTGGAGGGCTCACACCACAAGTGTACCAGTTAGTGGGATATGGTACTTGGTCCCTTTCTCTTCAGCGCACTGTAGGGCACTGACCACTAGGCTACTCCAGGAACCTGCTTGCTGCTGTAATAGGACTGGCCATAACATCCAAAACCATCATAGGGGCTGGTATGTACTGTTTCTTTCACATCTTTGGTGGATGGGAGTGGGCCAGTGACCATTGAGGGAGTAAGGGGGAAGTCAAGACCAAATGACCACTGGATAGATTAAGGCATTTAGGGCAACTTTTTCTGACTTAGTTGTGATTGAAACAGGTCTAGACCAAAATATCACTTTTAGCCCAGGTTCTTTTCTCTTTGTTCCATTATGGCAGAAAAACATCCAAGTTTTGGGAATGCTCAAATCCTGTCCTGACACACCCCCTTACGCAGTGCCGTAGCGAGGGCTAATGGCACCCGGGGCGGGTCGCCACTGCGCACCCCCCTCGGGTGCAGCACGGCGCGACCTCCCCCCCCCCCGGAGCGCAACCCCCCCCCCCCCCCGGACCGCATTCTTACCTGCGGGAGGGCCGATCCGCCCGAGTGCACGTCACTCGGAGCTGCGTCGGCCCCGCTGGTTCCCTGCTCTCTCTGCCCCAGAACAGGAAGTAACCTATTCCGGGGCAGAGAGAGCAGGGAACCAGCGGGGCCGGCACCCACCGAGCGCGTGCACCTGGGGCGGACCCCCCCCCCCCCCCCCCCCCCCCCTTCCTATGCCACTGTCCTTACGGTTTGGATGAACTGCATAGAAACTGACTAAAGATTGGGTTTCAAAAATAGCAAGTTGAATGTTTTGCCAAAAAAAAAAAAAAAATCCATCTGCTGCTTTTTGGATGTTTTTCTGTTTTGAAAATGAGCAAATGAGCTCCTTGGTGAATCACTCTATGGTCCTACAAAGACTTGCTTATCTACCTATTTCTGGAATTTTGTTCTGGTTTCAAAATCTATCTTGCATGTTGCCTCTTGTGGTTTCTACTCTAATGCCTACTCTGCTCCTCACCCCCCTCCCCTTTTTTTGGGTGCCCCTCCAGGCTCAGTCTTGGGCCCCATTCTTTTTAATGTTTTCCTTGGTCCATTGGCATAAACAAAGTAACACCTAGTGATTAGATCAGGATGGTTCCTGATCTAATCACTAGGTGTTATTTTGTTTATGCCAATGACATACAGCTCCTTTTTCTCCTTTATTCACCAAATGATATCTCTTAATTGCTACAAAATTAAAATCAGAACCAACTCAGATTGAATGTTGCCAATACTGAAGCTGTTATATTTCTCCTGTATTTGTACTTCATGTCCGTTTTCCAGTCCCATCCCCTTTATTTTTACAATGTTGTGAATCACTTAGAAATTTTTTTCTATAGGCGGGGTATCAAATAAATCGCACTTCTAGTTGGCTAGAAGAATCGGTGAACTTCTTAGGTGAACTAGGAAGTACTCCTTTAGCCAGGACCTGCCCACCAGAAGATGTACTATCCTCTTGCACCGAGAATATGTCTCCTAGGTTCTGCCCAGGAGGGAAGGGTTAGGACAGCTGTTGTAGTTGGTGATTCGATCATTAGCATTATAGATAGCTAGGTGGCTGATGGACGTGAGGATCACTTGGTGACTTGCCTGCCTGGTACAAAGGTGGCGGACCTCTCGTGTCACCGAGATAGGATCTTAGATAGTGCTGGGGAGGAGCTGGCTGTCTTGGTACATGTGGGTACCAATGACCTAGAAGAATGTGGGAGGGATGTTCTGGAAGCCAAATTTAGACTCTTTGGTAGAAAGCTGAAGTCCAGATCCTCTAGGGTCGCATTTTCAGAGATGCTTCCTATTCTACACGCAGAACCCAAAAGGCAGGCAGAGCTCCAAAGTCTCAATGTGTGGTTGCAACGATGCTGCATGAATGAGGGATTTAGATTTGTTAGGAACTGGGCGACATTCTGGGAAAGGGGGAGACTGTTCCAAAAGGATGGGCTCCACCTTAATCAGCATGGAATCAGGCTGCTGATGCTAACTTTTAAAAAGGAGATAGAGCAGCTTTTAAACTACAATGTGGAGGAAAGCCGACAGTTGCCCAGGAGCGTATGGTTTGGTGTGGAGTATCCTTGAAGGATACTGTTGAAACAGGACGTTTAGGGAATCCCAGTAGAGAAGTTTCAACAGTGCTTAAAATAAGCCAGGTGTGCTTAATGAGAGAGCAGGATAAAGGATGTACATTATCCCCTTCAACTTCTAAGCAGCTTGTAGCTCAAAAGAAAAAACACAGTTTGAAGTGCCTGTATACAAATACTAGAAGCCTAAAAAATAAAATGGGAGAGTTAGAATATATAGCACTAAATGATGAGGTAGATATAATAGGCATCTCAGAGACTTGGTGGAAAGAGGACTATCAATGGGACACAGGATACAAATTGTATCGCAATGATAGGATCAAATTGGAGGGAGGGGTTGCACTATATGTTAAAGAGGGAATTGAGTCAAAATAAAAGTTCCACATGACACAGGAATCATTATGGATAGAAATTTCATGTGTGAAGGGAAGGAGTATTCTTGTAGGGCTGTACTACCGTCCGCCGGGACAAAACGAACAGAAGGATGAAATGTTTCTAGAAATTAGAAAAGCTGGCAAATTGGGCAACACTATAATGGGTGGTTTCAGTTAGCTCGATATTGACTGGATAAATGTTACATCAGGGAGTGCCAGGGAGATAAAATTTCTAGATGTAATAAATGACTGCTTCTTGGAGCATCTGGTCCAGGAACCGACAAAAGGGGGAGCCATTTTGGATCTGCTCCTTGGTGGCGTGCAGGGCATAGTGCGAGAGGTGGTGGTGTTGGGTCCCCTGGGAAACAGTGATTATAACATGATCAAGTTTGAGATACTATCTGGGATAAGTACATAAGTAATGCCATACTGGGAAAAGACCAAGGGTCCATCGAGCCCAGCATCCCGTCCACGACAGCGGCCAATCCAGGCCAAGGGCACCTGGCAAGCTTCCTAAATGTACAAACATTCTATACATGTTATTCTCCGAGGACAAGCAGGCTGCTTGTTCTCACTGATGGGTGACGTCCACGGCAGCCCCTCCAATCGGAAACTTCACTAGCAAAGGCCGTCTTCCCGCCCGAACCGGCTCGTGTTCGTCAGTCTTCTTTTGTCCGCGCTCGGTACGGTCGTGTTTACGCCATTCGTGCCCCTTAAGTTGACCCTCGCGCGTCTTTTGACTTTTCGCTTTAAAGAAAAAAAAAAAAGGATTTTGGAGAAGGGCCTTTCGGTCTTTTTCCCCCTCCCGTATTTCCAGTTTTTGGCCCGTTAAGTTTTCTTTCGTTTTCGGGGTAGGCTTTTTTGAGGCCTCGGGTCGAGTTTTTCTCCCCCTCTTTTTGGTGCCTTACCGCAATTACGAGTTTTGATTTCGCCGGCGTGATTTTTCTGCCCATGTCATCGAAGTCTCCCAGCGGCTTCAAGAAGTGCACCCAGTGCGTCCGGGTAATCTCGCTCACTGATAGGCACGCGTCGTGTCTTCAGTGTCTGGGGGCTGGGCACCGCCCGCAGGCCTGTAGTCTTTGCGCCCTTTTACAGAAAAGGACTCAGGTAGCGAGATTGGCCCAGTGGAACGTTTTGTTCTCGGGCTCTTCGTCGGCATCGGCACCGGGAGTATCGAGTGCGTCGACGTCGACAGCGTCAAAACCTCCGCCCTCGGCCGCGACTGTATTGATTGCATCGAGGCATCGACCCTCTGTATCGTCGGGGCCGAGACATCGGAAGGCTGTGTCGGCGTCGGTGGTACCGGGACCTCCACTAGTGCTGATGTCGTCGGACGGTGGTGCTTCGACTGGAGTGCAGGTGAGGGCTGTCCATTCCCCTGCTGGTGGCGGTGAGCCTTCGGGTGGGTCTCCCCCTACCCTGAGGGCTCCTGCGGTACAGCCCCCCCGAGACCGACCTTCTTCGGCCTCGGCCCCGAGGAAGCGACGGCTGGATTCTACGTCCTCCTCGTCGGTACCGGGAAGCTCCGGTGACATGCTTCGTTTGAAAAAGTCAAAGAAGCATAGACACCGGTCTCCTTCCCGCGTCGGTACCGAGAGCTCTGAGTCACCGAGGGAGTCGGCACCCAGTAGGCATCGGCACCGGGAGGACCGCTCACCCTCTGTTCAGGAGGTGTCGATGCGCTCCACCTTGGACAGCCCGGAACAGCCTCCACGCCCGGAACAGACTCTGACTTCGACACCTGTATCGGCTTCCATGTCTTTCTCCACAGCCGCCCTGCACGAGAGTCTCCGGGCCGTTCTCCCCAGAGATCCGGGAGAGCTGTTGTGCCCTTCCCCTCCGGTACCGGGGGTGCTTGCGCCACCGGTACCGTCGAGTGAGGCGCCGGCTGGCCCCTTGCCCGTGGTGAGGTCTCCGACATCGGTGCCGCTTGCGGTACTAACTGCGGTCGCCTCCCAGGAAGCCTCCCCGTCGGCGGAGGGAGCTTCGCCGGTGCGGGCGAGGGAGTCTACCTCTCGACCCTCACACCGTGGCCGTGGTTCCACGGAGTCGAGCCGGGCACGGCTTCAGACACAGGTTCATGAACTTGTGTCTGATACCGATGGTGAGGCCTCGTGGGAGGAGGAGGAGGACATCAGGTATTTCTCTTGACGAGGAGTCTGATGGCCTTCCTTCTGATCCCACTCCCTCCCCTGAAAGGCAGCTTTCCTCTCCCGAGAGTCTGTCTTTGCGGCCTTTACCCGGGAGATGTCTACGGCCATTCCCTTCCCGGTGATTGTGGAGGACGAGCCCAGGGTTGAAATGTTTGAGCTCCTGGACTATCCTTCTCCACCTAAGGAAGCGTCCACAGTACCCATGCATCATGTCCTAAAAAAGACATTTCCCCACACAAAAGCCATGCTGATTCGGTCTCAGTAATCCATGTCCTTGGATGTGCTCTGTAATTTTGTTTTTAATAATAGCCTCTACCATTTTCCCCGGCACTGACGTCAGACTCACCGGTCTATAATTTCCCGGATCTCCCCTGGAGCCTTTTTTAAAAATCGGTGTTACATTGGCCACCCTCCAATGTACTCTTCAGTTTGCTGAACTGCCCCATTACGTCCTCCAGGTTTACTGTGAAGTCAGTAAGTTTCTCCGACTCGTCCGCTTGAAATACCATTTCCGCACACGGTATCCACCCAAATCTTCCTCGGTGAAGACCGAAGCAAAGAATTCATTCAGTTTCTCCGCTACATCTTTGTCTTCCTTGATCGCCCCTTTTACCCCTCGGTCATCCAGTGGCCCAACCGATTCTTTTGCCGGCTTCCTGCTTTTAATATACCGAAAACATTTTTTACTATGTTTTTTTTGCCTCTAATGCTATCTTTTTTCGTAATCCCTCTTGGCCTTCTTTATCTGCGCCTTGCATTTGCATTGACACTCCTTATGCTGCTTCTTGTTATTTTCAGACGGTTCCTTCTTCCATTTTCTGAAGGTGTTTCTTTTAGCTCTAATAGCTTCCCTTCACCTCACTTTTCACCAGGCCGGCTGTCCTTTGGACTTCCGTCTTTCTTTTCTAATTCGCGGATATGTATGGCCTGGGCCTCCAGGATGGTATTTTTGAACAGCGTCCACGCCTGTTGTACAGTTTTTACTCTCTCAGTTGCCCCACTAAGTTTTTTTTTTTTTTTTTTTACCGTTCTCTCATTTTATCATAGTCTCCGTTTTTAAAGTTAAACGCTAACGTATTTGACTTTCTGTGAACAGTTACTTCAAGGTCGATATCAAAACTGATCATATTATGATCGCTGTTATCAAGCGGCCCCAGTACCATATCGTCCTTCACCAGATCATGCGCTCCACTAAGGACCAAGTCTAGAATTTTTCCTTCTCTCGTCGGCTCCTGCACCAGCTGCTCCATAAAGCTGTCCTTGATTTCATCAAGGAATTGTACCTCTGTAGCGTGTCCCGATGTTACAACTTGTCGTTCAAACCATCCATAGTACTTAAAGATTGGAGGGTGGCCAATGTGATGCCGATTTTTAAAAAAGGTTCTAGGGGGTGATCCGGGAAAATTATAGGACTGGTAAGTGTGATATCTGTGCTGGGCAAAATAGTGGAAACTATTATAAGAATAGAATATTAGACACATAGACAAACATGGTTTAATGGGACAGAGTCAGCATGGGTTCAGCCGAGGGAAGTCTTGACTCACCAATTTGCTTCATTTCTTTGAAGGTATGCATAAACATGTGGATAAAGGTGAACCGGTTGATATAGTGTATCTAGATTTCAGAAGTTTTTTTGATAACGTTCCTCAGACTCCTGAGAAAAATGTCATGTGTAGGAGGCAGGGTTTTGGGTCCGGATGAGGAATTGGTTATTGGACTGAAAACAGAGGGTAGGGTTAAATGGTAATTTCTCTTCAATGGAGGAGAGGTGAACAGTGTAGGTGCCGCAAGGGATTCTGTACTGGGACCGGTACTATTAACATAATTTATAAATGATATGGAATTCGGAACGACGAGTGAGGTGATCAAATTTGCAGATGATACAAAACTATTCAAGGTTAAAACACATGCTGACTGTGAAATATGCAGGAAGACCTTAGGAAAATGGAAGATGGGCATTCAAATGGCATATGAAATTTAATGTGGACAAATGCAAGGTGATTGCACATTGGAAAGAATAATCTGTTAAGGTCAGAGTAGTATTGCATTAGCTAGTAAAATTAAAGCCACTGTAGCTCTCTTGAAATCTGCTTTGCTGGACAGTATATCCAGGATATTCATCATCGTTTACTATTGCTTATACTCCTGGGCGGGTTTTTGGATCTCTCAATGATCGCCTAGTTCTTCCAGGTCTTTGTGTCGCTCAGCTAGAATGTACGCACATAGTGCTTTCCTTTTTATGGTACCTGCCATTTGGAATTCCCTCCCTTGTTTATTTAAGACCAAAGTGAAGTCCTAGCTGTTTCAGAAGTCTTTTAGTGGTAATTTAGCGGCTGAGACTGGAGTTGGATAGCATTACCTTGAATGATATGTGTTTTATTTTGCTTTGGATGGTAGATTTGACTTTTCTGTTATGGTTAATGGAGCTCTTTTCTTTATGTAGATTTTAGGCTGTAAACGTTTTGATCTGCAGTGAGGCAATTAAAGGTGGTATAGTAAGTCTTAAATAAAAATTTTAAAAAATGAAGTAGTTGTGTGATCCTCTTTCATTCTTTCACATCTCAGTACTGCGTTCACATCTCAGTGATAATGCTTCTGTTTGAGCTGCTCTCTGCAGCCTGTCTCTGTAATATCAACATTTCTTGTATTGGGTTCTGAACAGGCTGCTCCTGAACCATGGAAAAATTACATGTAATTATCAAAGCAGGGTTTAAAAAAGGTTTGAATAATTTCTTTAAAAATGTCCATAAGACATTATTAAGTTAGTCTTTGGAAAATCAACTACTTATTTCTAGGATAAGCAGCATAAATCTGTTTTACAATTTTGAGATCTTGCTACGTACTTGTGACCTGGATTGGCTACTGTTGGAAACAAGATACTGGGTCCCAGTATGGCACACTTATTACTGCTTAAGCATTGAGCTACAGTTCCTTCATGAGGCTATGATCAACTTTAATAGCTATTCAAGACATTCTTGCTAATATAAGCTCTTTTAAGTAAACTGTTAAGATTATTTTGATATACTTCATATAGTTTGAGTTTTAAATTGGAGCCAGCTTGAATATGTAAGAGTAACTCAAATGGAGCAGGGATTTTTGATTTGTGACTTTCATATATAGTACATTTTGGTAATAGTATAATTGCACACAGTCTTTTTGCTATACATACAGTAACTTTCCCATACTTGTTAAACTAATAAAAATTGAACTCTACTTTATATTTTCAGTAATGATAGTACTGATGGAGAACCAGAAGAAAAACGAAGAAAACTTGGAAATGTTATTCTCAATCAGCCAGCAACTGACTCCAAAGTATTGGTGGATAATGTGCCAGAAAATACAGCTTTGTTTGATGAGGTACAATTTGTGCTTCATTTTTATAATGTTAACCAATATTTATAGGTAAACTATGGGGGTCTTCTACTAAAGATTAGCGCAAGTTATCTGCCACCGCACCCTTTTTATTCCTATGAGCCCTGCTGCAGATAACATGTGCTGTTCTTTAGTAAAAGACCCCCTAAGATTTAAAGTTAAAAAAAAAATGCAGGGTCATACATTTGTGTGCAGAAACCCATGAGAGCTGTGCAGTACTGAAGACAAAGTTCTGTGCACATCAAGAAAAGATCTAGTAACGATACGTGATCGTAAAATGACCAAACAGGTACAGTTACTTGGTCTTTACACCCTTAATACATTTTTCACATTCTGCTGTCTAAAAAACATATAGTTCAAAACTCATCGAGGTAGGAGTTTTTCACTGATCTACACAAATTACTCCACAGTTTCAACACAGGAGCAATGTTAGACACTTTCAAAGAGTAAGAATAAAAAAGCAAAAATCAGAGTCTTCATGCCTTTTTTTATTCAATACTTTGTGGAAGCCCCTTTGACAGTAAGAATAGCCATGAATCATTTAAGATTAGTGGCTGTCATGAGAGTGCATTTTACTGCCCGTAGTTCTTGGTAGAACAGTTCAGCCTCTATCAGTTTAGGTTGGATCCATTTGTGGACTAAATATTTCAAGTATTGCCACTGATTTTCTGTTGGGTTTGGGCTTTGAGTGGTCCACTTAGAAAATTCACTTTTTTCCTGGTAAGAACTAATTGTTTTGCTCTATGCCCAGGATTGTTGACTTGTTGAAAAGTGAACCTGTTTGAACAGTGAATGTTGTTTTGTTTCCCCCCCCCCAGTCTTAGCCAGAGAGTTCTGTGGTGCATTTAAAGTGATCTTTGGCCTCAGAGCCCTTCTCTAGCACTTTATACAGCTACTACCTTAAGGGGTGGCCTAACTTAGGAATTGTCTGAATTGCTTTCAAAATCTGCTCACTGGTTCATAAAATAATCCACGTTCTAGCTCCGGGATATATGATCGACCTACCAACAAGAAACACATCCGAATCAGCAAGAACATACCTAAATCTTCACTTCCCAAGATGTAAAGGACTCAAATACAAATCAACATATGCGTCCAGTTTTTCCTACATTAGCACACAACTATGGAACACATTACCAAAAGCCTTGAAAAATACGAATGACCACCTAACTTTCGGAAAAAACTAAAATCTCACCTGTTCAAAAAGGCATACCCGACCGATCCAACATAAATGCCCGATCTCTGCAACACAGCATAACTAAATCACAGTACAGACTGGACATAAATCTTCAGTTGCACGATCCCAATGTGGTTGCGCCACATTAACTCTATCGAACTACTTAACCACATCACCTTGCATTTGTCTACACTGGAGTCCGCAAGTGCTGCTCCGGAACTATGTAAGCCTCATTGAGCCTACAAATAGGTGGGAAAATGTGGTATACAAATGTAATGGGGAGCGTGCCAGGTGCCCTTGACCTGGATTGGCCACTGTCGGTGACAGGATGCTGGGCTAGATGGACCTTTGGTCTTTCCCAGTATGGCACTACTTATGTACTTATGTAATAAAATATTAAGTCTTTCTCCGGTAAGTATGTTTCTGAATAACTTTATCCCACGGTTCTTATAACATCTCTGTGTTAAGCATGCTTATAACAAACAGCTTGATGCTTCATCCAGGAGTAGTTGAATCAGCCTAGCTATGAGTGGATGCAGGAGGACTCTTTGTAACTGCTTTGCTTTATGCGGGTGAGCTTATCTGTGGGAATGTAACTTCCTCAGCCTCTGCAGCAGATGAATCCAGAAACTGGAAGGTTGTATCCGCCTAACAGCAGGTGGAGATAGAGAACAGTGAAACGAAGGCAGTGACCCTGGACGTCAAGTTCCTCAGCTCTTCGTTATATCTCTGTTACAGCAGGTATTGGACAGACTACCTCCAGCTCCTGGATTCTGCTTGGTGGGGCTTGTGATCTCCCATAGGGTTTCCTGGCTTGCTGCCTTAGCCTTCCTCAGAAAAAGAAAAAACAACTTTGGGCAGCATTCTGCTGGCCAAAAAAAATAAAACAAGAAAGAAAAGATAAGGGAACTCTATATCTGTAATTGCCTTTTTGTGGGACCGTGGAGCGCTGTTTGGGCTCCTCCTGGGAGTCACCACTGTGTTAGGAGGCCCTGTCATCTCTGTGGCAAGTGCCTTGATTTTTTTTTTTCTTCAGCAGTCTGTGCGCTCAAGCCTTCATGGCGGCAGAAACAGTCAAAAGGTGTTCCCGCTGCGGTAAGAGGTGTTCCACAGCAGGGAGGTGTACAGTACCAGTTGTTCAGATATCTTCTGACGGAGTAGTTTCCTGCGTGGAAGATTTTGGCGTGCAGCTTCGGATCCCTTTTGCAGTCGGGGGAACTCAGGCGTGCTTCTGGCCTGTCACACGGGAGCGCTGGCGGCACAGGGGTATCCTCAGGGGCTGTTCCGGGAGTAGATGCAGGAGCAGAAGTGGCTGGGGAATTTTTCTTTCCTGATTTTTAATCTACTCATGCATTAGTTATGCTGAACTGGGCCCACCCTCTGATGCAGTCTCAGCTGCAGCCAGCCCCTGCACTGGGGTCCAGGTTTCTGTTTCTGGACATCTGATTTCTCTGACCCTTTTGGAAGATCCTGCACAGGAGGATGGCCTCCATGTCTGAAATGGGGTCATTGGGGCCCCATTCCCCTCCCCTGTCACTTTTTGCAGGTTCGGGGGAGTCCTCTCGGCCATCTCGGTTACACGAAGTGGAGGAGGGTGAACTCCAGGACAAGCAGGATGATCCTATGGCTGTCCGTATTTTTCACCGGGATGAGCTGTCGTCCCTGATTTCAGGTGCCTTGGAGGCATTGAATATTGCGGATCTGGAGGCTCAGTTGGTGTTGCGTTCTCGAGGGCCTTGGCATTCTGTCAGGTCCTCGAGGCAGGACTGGAGTTCGTGAGCCCTTGGGCCACTGCCGAGGAGCGGCAGCGGCAGGCAAGACCATCTCGGGACTGGAAACACAGAAGAGCAGAACTGGAACTCTGGACTGGAGTAGTACAAGGCGGGCAACTAGAACAGATGAGACAGGAACAGCTTCACCTGCACCTAGCCACCGTTCCTCCGGAGTTGAGCTCCGAAGTGCAGGCGGCCGGCAGGACTTGCAGGATAAGGCAGGTACTGAAGATCCAGAGGACCCACCCGGGGTCTGGGATACACGAGGGCGACAGGGCACGGCACTAGACTCAGACAGTGTGCTGCTGCACAGCCACTAGCAAGACCCAGAAGACAGACCAAGGAATGCAAGGCGTACAGAAGCTAGCAGGAGCAAGGACTAGGGCAGCAACACATTAGGCAGAACGGGGATCTGGGAATACCCACAGGGTACACCCTCTAGCTAGGTGGAGGCAGGATACAGGAATAATCACCCAGGAAAACACACTAGCCAGACAGATACAGGATTCAGGATATACCCTCAGGATATACAAGCAGGGTAGGCACACAGGCTAGGCAGGGTTCAGGGTAAAGAGAGCAAACCAAGGGTCTTGGGCAGGCAGCACAGCAAACAGAGTAACCAGGAAGAACAGGCCAAAGGTCTGAAGCCACAGCCGTTCCACTCACTGACTGGGGAACTCACAAAGGCTGAGGCTTCGCATACAGACAGAGAACAACCCGGACAAAGGCTTCACCCCAACCCAGGGTAAGCCAGGAACAGAGGCCTCACCCCAAACACAGGGTAAGCCTGGAGCAGAGGCTTCACTCCAAACACAGGGTAAGCCAGGAAGGACCCGCAGTCCACAGACAGAGGCTTCACCCCAACTCAGGGTAAGCCAGGAAGGACCCGCAGTCCACAGACAGACAGTGGCAGGGAAGACCCCCCACGGAAGGACAACAAAGACTCAGACACAGAAAGAAGCTGGGCTGGAACCCAGAGAGAGGCTAATCAGTAGTGCAGCAGACACTTACTAACCTGAACTGGCCTAAGAGCATAACACTTATGCAGAGGCCCTGACTGCAAGCACAGCACTTCCTTATGAAGGCTCTCACTGATGAGTCACCAGCAGCAGGACAGAAGCAGGAAGTACACTGAGCCCAAAGAGAGGCTTGACACACATAGGAAGTGAGCCCACAGGAAAGACAAGCAGGAGCCATCTTGGAAGCTGGCAAAGAGCTGGTGGCAGCCATCTTAGATGCTGGCTCCCCAGAGAGGCATAGCACACACAGGTGAGGTCTAGTGAAGTAATCAGCACACAGAGCCAGAGACAAGACTAACACAAAGACAGACAGAAGCCAGCAGAGCTGCTGACCCACAGAAAGAAGGTAAGGCTGAGGGTGGTCACGGCCACAGACGTGACAGTTGGCCTCTATGGTCAATTTGACAATGGCAAGCACTATGAAGCCCTCTAAGGCTTTTCCAGTCCATGAGACCATTCAGGAACACATTACAGCCCAGCGGTCTGATCCGGATGGTGGACTTAAGGTGGCGAGGGCAATGGTTTTGCTGTACCCGGTGGAATCTGCTCATCTTGACAATTTTTCTCTCCCTAAAGTAGGAGGCGTTGGTGATGCTGGTCACTATGAAGACCACTCTTCCGGTGGTGGAACGGGTGGTGTTGAAAGATATGCAAGACTGGCATCTGGAGGCTTCTTTGAAGCGATCATTTATGGTGACGATACTGGCATTGCAGGCTACCATTTGTAGCTCTTATGCGGGTAGGGTGTGCCTTTCCTGGCTTCAGCAAGCTCTGGATCAGAACCAGGAGTCGACCTCCTTCTTGACTGTCGCGGCTCCCCATATGGAGTCTGGACTTATTTAGCTGATGCTGGCTTGAATTGGTGCGGGCATCTGCAAACAGATGTCTCTGGCAGTGGTTTCCCGTCACTAGCTGTGTTTCCATCATTGGTCAGTGGATATGGCATCTAAACAGCTATCCTTTCGAGGGATGTTACTGTTTAGTGAGGATCAGTAGAAAATAGTGAAGGGTTTGGGAGATTACAGATCCCATCGCCTTTCGGAGGATTAGCCAAAATCTGCTTCTTGACTGACTCCTCGAGGCTTCAGTTTCGTGAGGCCTGATGGTATCATCCTGGCCGGTTTCTGTGTCTTTTCAGTGGCCCAGAGTCCAGCAACGCTCTTCCTTTCATTCTGAGAAATGGCTCTCTGGATCTGCTGCCCGGCAGGGTGCTCCTAGGCGCACCACACAATGATGGGGTACCGGCCCACTTTTCATTCTCAGGGGGTTGACTGACCCTTTTCTTTGAAAAGTGGGCCAAGATTACTTTGGACCAGTGGGTCCTTGAGCTTATCACTGGTGGCTACAATTTCCTCTCCCATAGAAGACACCTTTTTGGAGTCTCGGTGCACCACATCCACCAAGCGGGTGGCGGTAAATGCCATGTTGCAGTCCTTATTGGACATGAGGGCTTTAGTGCCCATTCCGCAGTCTGAGCTACGCACAGGCCGGTATTCGATTTACTTTGCAGTGCCCCGAGAAGGGGGCTCCTTCAGGCAGGTACTCGATCTCCAGAAGGTGAACGAGTTTCTGTGGGTGCAACATTTCCGTATGGAAACCTTGAGGTCTGTGGTGGCGGCAGTACTACCAGGAGAGTTCCTCATTGAGCTGGACCTGAAAGAGGCCTAGTTGCAAATTCCTGTTTGGCCTCCGCAGCAGTTTATTCGGTTTGCTGTTCTGAGGCAGCATTTTCAGTTTCAGGCCCTGCCGTTTGGTCTGGCTATGGCGCCATGTACGTTTTACAAAGTGCTGTTGGTAGTGGCAGCGTTCCTGAGGAAAGGAGGAGTTGGGGTGCATCCTTACCTCCAACGATTGGCTAACCTGAGCGGATTTGGAGCAGGAAAGTAGTCAGGTCTCCCACCGGGTCCTAGTGCTGTTGCTGGGTGATCAGCTTTCCAAAAAGTCACCTGGTTCCTCCCAGACACTGATGTATCTAGGGTCTGTTTCGACACAGCGCAGGGGTGTGTTTTCCTGCCGGAAGGCAGAAGGATCAAGCTCCTGTCTAAGGTGCGCGGGCTAGTGTGCCGCATCTGTGTGCCTGGAATTATATACTGGTATTGGGCTCGATGGTGGACCTCTGGAGGTGCCATGGTGAGAGCTCACATACATCCTCTGCAGCATTCAATCCTGGACAGGTGGTCACTAGTGTCCCAGGAGTTTCAGCGCCATCTGCAGCTGCTACCATGGGTGAGGTGCAGTATGAGCTGGTGGCTGTGTGACATCGACCTTTGACGAGGGATGCCATTGGCATCACTGCAATGGGTGGTGGTAGTCACAGATGCCAGTCTCTTGGATTGGCAGGAGCTTATTGCCTCCACCGATATGTGCAGGGGTGATGGACAGTGACGGAAGCCACATGGCCCATCAGTCGACTGGAGCTGTCTGCAGTGTTGAAAGCTTTGATGGCCTTCAGAAATTGCTGGAGGGTCAGATGGTCCACAATCAGTCAACACGACTGCGGTGACCTACATCAATTGCCAGGGTGGGACGCAGCGCAGGTCATTGGCCCCAGAGGTGGACGATCTTCTGGAGTGTGCAGAGAACTGTATGCTGCAGTTGTCGGCGGCGCACATTGTGGGTCAGAGCATTGTGCAGGGGGATTTTCTCAGTCACCATCTTCTCGATTTGGCAGGCTGGGAGCTGACGTCGGAAGCGTTTTTTCAGATCTGCTGCAAGTGGGGGACTTACGAGATCGATCAGATGGCGACCAGGTCAAATGAGAAGGTGGCCAAGTTCTTAAGCAGAAGAAGAGAGATCAGGTCCGTAGGGTTGGTTGCTCTTTTGCAGCCTTAGCCAGAGTCTGCACTACTTTACGTGTTTCCTCCCTGGCACTTAATAGGGTGGGGCCTTCCAGAATAGGCTGACACTGAGGGCTGGCCATTCTGGTGGCTCCGGATTGGCCACACCGCCCTTGGTATGTGGACTTGGTGCATCTTCTGGTGGAGGTGGCCTTTCCGATTCCGGTGTTCCTGGATCTTCTGCATCAAGGTCTGGTGTTAATGGAGAATCCATACCACTTTGGTCTTACGGCATGGCTCTTGAGAAGTCAAGATTGAGGAAAAAGGATTATTCGGATGTGGTGAGAGCCACTTTGCTTTGGGCTCAGAAGCGTTCCACTACGACTGCGTATGCGCACATATGTTGACATCTGAGGTGTGATGCGCAGCTCACGCTTGGTCGCCCTTGCTGGCGTCAGTGTCGCAGATGCTTGCTTTTTTGCAGGAGGGTCTGCAGAAGGGTTTAGCTTACAACTTGCTGTGGTTTCAAGTTGTGGCCTCAACTTGTTTCTGGGGTCATGTCTGGTACTTCTGTGGTTGCTCATCCTGATGTGGCGTTTTCTGTGAGGTGTACTTCATCTTCGCCCTACACTTTGTAGTCCTTGTCTGTCTTGCAGTTTGAGTCTTGTTCTGCGGGCCTTACAGATGGCACTGTTTGAGCCATTGTGGCTAGCATCAGATAAAGATCTCACCCTGGTTTTCTAGTGGCTATGACTTTGCATCTTCAGGTCTCTAAGATCCAAGTGTTGTCATGTTGGAATCTCTTTCTGCAGTTTTCAAAGTCGGGCGTTTCCCTGCAGACGGTGCCTTAATTTCTGCTGAAAGTTGTATCTGCCTCTTTTTCTTCCTTCGTTAACTTTCTGGAAATCTTTGCACCGATGCGGCTGTTGGATGTTCGTAGAGCTCTTATTTATTTATTGGTGCTTATATCCCACATAATCCGAATGTTAATTATTCAGTTCTATGTGGCTTGCAATAATTGACTTGATGTGCATACAATATATTTTTACAAATATGAAGAAAACATAAACAGTGAGATTTTGAAAAGAGCAAACAAAGATATTGTAGTACGATATTATGAGGTATTTACAGATAATCTAATGATTTCCGTTGTTTGGGTCATCTCTTTGTGCTTCTGTTTGGACCCAGAAGGGGTTATGCAACATCCAAAGCTACTATAGCTCGGTGGCTGAAGGAGGCGATTGTATCAGTGTACATATTGGGTGGTTGGTCCCGGCTTGAGTCGTTGAATGTGCATTTGACACGAGTTCAGTCTGCTTTGTTGGTAGAGACAAGTGTGCTTTCTTTAGGAGAGATTTGTCGGGTTGCTACTTGGACGAAATGGCATTCGTTTTTGAAGCATTATAGAACTGATGTAGTGGCTCGGGAAGACACACAGTTTGGAGCAATGGCTCTCAAGGAGTGGCGGCTTCCCACCCAGTTTAGGGGGTCGCTTTGGTACATCCCACCAGTTTCTGGATTCATCTGCTGCAGAGGCTAAGGAAGGAAAAATTATGACTTGCCTGATAATTTTCTTTCCTTTAGTCACAGAAGACGAATCCAGGATACCTCCTGTTTCTGGCTGCCGTGTTTCAGGTTCTTGTGTTTCAGATGCAGTGGTTCAAACAAAAACAAAAAACCGAAAATGAAAAGAACATTTTTTTCTCTCTGGTTGAATGTTGAGATTTCGTTTGTGAGGAAGGTTTCCATGTTTTGTTCCTTGTTCCCGCTTTGTGATTCAACATATATTGAAGGGCTGAGGAGCAGGACATTAAGGATCACTGCCTTCATTTAAGTGTTGTCTATCTCCACCTGCTGGTAGGCTGATACAATCCACCAGTTTCTGGATTCATCTGCTGTGACTAAAGGAAAGAAAATTATCAGGCAAGTCATAATTTTTCCATGGTGGGCTTAGTAATTGAAAGCTCCAGCTGTTAAGGTCTTGGTTGTAATGCTGAACTCCCAACCACTGAGACCATTGGCAGGCACGGCAGGTTAGACAAAAAGTGCATTGGACTGGCTGTGTTGATCTTATGGCAGCTATCTTTATTACATCCTTTGATGGTGTGTGCACAATAATCATCTTTTTGATGTGCTTGTTATGCGATTTTTTTTTTTTTTGCCATTTTTTAAAAAATTAGTTATGGTTTTATTTCATGTTCTATAGTTTTCATAGTGCTATATGTGCTGTTAATTTTCTAATTAAACAGGTTTTCATGCATTCATTGTTTCATGTATATTAATGTATTTTATGTGACTATGTTCTTTCACTAAGTGGTTTACATGTCATTTATTTTATGTATTATATTCTATGATATTTGAATTGTAGTTTTTTTTTAATTGTGCTTCAAATTTTTTTTATATAATTTATGATTTTAATGTGTGATACAATTAAGAACATAAGAATAGCCATACTGGGTTAGATCAATGGTCCGTCTAGCCCAGTATCCTACTTCCAGCAGTGGCCAATCCAAGTCACAAGTACTTGGCAGAAAACCCAATTAGTAGCAAGTAGCAACATTCCATGCTACCGGTCCCGGGGCAAGTAGTGGCTTCCTCCATGTCCATCTCAACAACAGACTATGGACTTTTCCTCCAGGAACTTGTCCAAATCTTTTTTGAACCCAGATATGTTAACTACTGTTAATTGCGTTCTCTGGCAACGAGGTCCAGAGCTTAACTATTCTGAGAGTGGAAAAATATTTCCTCCTATTTGTTTTATATCCATGCAATTTCATTGAATGTCCATGCAGTTTCCATCACAGCAGATCCTGCCTTAGTTTTGTTACACATCCTGTCTGCCTCTCTATCACAAGAAATGTTGAAATAATTATTCCCTTGTATATCTGTCTTTCAGCTTGAGGTGGCTAAATGCTGGAAATCAACAGCTGTACCTCAGCAGCTTAGGTTACGAAGTGCTTTGTGGGATGCATACTGCTTGAGCAACCTGACAGCTCAGAGATGAGGCTGATCCACAGCTTTTGATCTTTAGCTTTTCTTCATATGTGATCAATTCCATCACCTCTGTTATTTTGGTCGCTCTTCTTTGAACCTTTTTCTAATTCTGCTACATCTTTTTTGAGGTACGGTGATCAGAATTGAACACGATATTCAAGGTGAAGTCAAACCACGGAGCGATACAGAGGCATTATAATATTTGATCTTAATTGAGTGGCCTAGTGGTTAGGGTGGTGGACTTTGGTCCTGGGGAACTGAGGAACTGAGTTCGATTCCCACTTCAGGCACAGGCAGCGCTTTGTGACTCTGGGCAAGTCACTTAACCCTCCATTGCCCCATGTAAGCCGCATTGAGCCTGCCATGAGTGGGAAAGCGCGGGGTACAAATGTAACCAAAAAAAAAAATTACTAGCATCCCATTTGCTTTTTTGGCCGCCGCCGCTGCATACTGTGCAGAAGATTTCAGCATATTGTCTTCGATGACACCTAGATCTTTTTCTTGAGTGCTGACTCCTAAAGTGGACCCTAGCATCTGATTCTTCCCAATGTACATCACTTTGCATTTCTCTACATTAAATTTCATCTGTCATTTGGATGCCCAGTTTTCCAGTTTCCCAAGGTCTTCCTGCAATTTTTCACAATCCGCATGTGTTTTGACTGCTTTGAATAGTTTTGTGTCGTCTGCAAATTTAATCACCTCGCGCGTCTTCCTGATTTCCAGATCATTTATAAATATGTTAAATAGCAGCGGTCCCAGTACCAGATCCCTTCAGTACTCCACGACTCTCCTCTGTTGAGAAAAATGGCCATTTAACCCATCTCTGTTTTCTATCCGATAACAAATTGTTAATCCACAGAAGGGCGTTGCCTCCTATCCCATGACTCCTTAATTTTCTCAGGAGCTTTCTGAAAATCTAGATACACTACATCAACCGTCTCACCTTTATATCTCCACTGTGATACAGATTTTTAAAAAGGGTTCCGGGGTGATCCAGGAAATTACAGACCGGTAAGCCTTACTTCAGTGCCGAGCAAAATAGTGGAAAGTATTAAAAAGAATAAAATTACAGAACATGTAAAACATAGTTTAATGGGACAGAGTCAGCATGGATTCAGACAAGGGAAGACTTGCCTCACCAATTTGCTTCATTTCTTTGATGGCATGAATAAACATAATAAACACATATATAAAAGTATTTTTGGTGTGGAGAAGTTCACTCTATCGACCAGCAGCAGAAGCATTGGTCCCTTTGGCATCGAGAGCTGCACCAGACACGCGGGATGCACAGGAGAGTTCTCCTCCTGCTTTGGTGTTGAGCTTCAGTAGCGCTCTGTGGAACTGGGTATCTTCAAAACCTACACCAAAGACCCATTAGGATTCAGCATCTTTTTCGTCGACACCAAGGGACTCCGATGACAGGTGTTGGGTGGAGCCCAAAAAGTACCAGCCTAGTTTCCTTTAGAGGCACAGCCCCAAGAGCTTCAAGGCATCAGCATGGATACTGAGAATCGTCGGTGCCATGATGGCTGTTCCCCCACCATGGATTTGACACTAATGTGCCAGGTTCCTGTGTGTTGGGACCAGGCCTCCGATTTGACCCCAATACTTTTCTTTGGGATCTGATCACACAGCACCAGCCCAGCCTTCCCTGGTGCCCACCCTTGATGAGCAGTTCTAGGTCATATTGCATGAACTTGAAGTGTATCCTAGTTCAACGTGACACTGAGACTTCAAGGGCATCTGTGTCACCTTGGTGCTGGCCCCCTGCCCATACTGGAGACTCATGCCCTGCCTACTGACCTGCCTTAATGCAGGTGCCCAGAAAGATATCAGTCTGCTCCAGGCCCTTGGGGGAGAAAGCTCGCTTGAGGCTCATGAGATGGTCTGTTCCTTGGCACTCCCACCCAGAGTCTGGACGGGAGTCCAGCATATCAAGGTAGTCCCAGACTTGGACGTCCTGTGAGGCGTATTACCCTGAGTCTCATACTTTTGGGGTTCAAGAGCCAGAGGCCCTCTTGGTTGAGGGTTCCTTGGATCTCCCGTCTGACCCCTCTTCTCATGGGAGGAGAGTGTCTCCCCCTGAGGAGCCCTTCTTAACCAGTTTTGTCCAGCACATAGCTGAGACCATCCCAATCAAACTGGAAGTTAAGGATAATCCCAGGGCAGAAGTTTTTGACATCTTTGTTTGACACCCTTCCTAAGGTAGTTGTGACAGTGCCCATTCACAACATCCTTAAGGCAGGCAGGTGAAACAGTGGGAGATTCCCCTTATAATCTTTTTCATAAGAAGGCTCCTGAACAGTATGTATAGAGTTTGGAAGACTTCTGGATTCAGGAAGCTCCAGCTTCCGCACCACTCCATGGTTGTCGAATCTGCTCTCAAAAGAGCCAGAAGCTCCAAAACTCCTTGGTGCCCTCTGGGAGGGATACGAAGATTCTGGAATCTCTTGGGAGAAAGATGTTCCCTTCCGCATACATTCTTCCAATTCTTCAAGCGTGCACGTGTTTGCAAAGATACTTTTTTTTTTTATTTTAAATTAACAATTCAAGCATTATACTTGTTTAGAAATAGAGCTAGATTCTAAATTACAATTAAGGAAACCATATTTAAGAAAACAGAAAAACTAAGTAAGAGTAAACAAAAGCAGGAAACAAATTCAAAAGAAATTACTGCACATTGATTGCAAGTTAAACCCTTAACCAGTGACCATACCAGAGTTTCCACCCACTTCCCAACCACCAATCTCCTAGTAGCCAAAAATGCTTTCAGTTGTGAAGGAACAAAGATTACATATCTCTGAGAATTAAATTTTTTATAGTTTTTATTTATTATTCCATATCAGAGTATCAAAGCAGTCAAATGTACAGCCATAATAAGTAAATTCAGTGATACAGCTTTGGTACTCATCCCCCCTCCCCTCTCAGAATAGCTCATATTACACAAGAGGAAAACTAGCTAAGATACCATCAACTGATTTCTAAATAATAGAAGCAGGTTCATTATAAATTACATTTGAAAAATATCATCTCAGAGAAGCTATGTTTGAATGCTCTGATATCGCGTCAGAAAGGGCTTCTAAATTTTATCAAAAGCTGTGGATCTGCCTCGTCTCTGAGCTGTCAGCTTGCTCAAGTAGTGTGCGTCCCACAAAGCACTTCATAACCTAAGCTGCTGAGGTAGAGCCGTTGATTTCAAGCATTTAGCCACCTCACGCTGAATGACAGATATACAAGGGAGTAACACTTTCAACATTTCTTGTGATACAGAAGCAGATGGGATGTGTAACAAAAATAAGTCAGTATCCTCTGTGATGGAAATTGAAAACGTTTGTGAAAAACAGCATGACAGTTACCTGAAAACTGTCTAATATTTGAACACTCCCACCTGATGTGGAAGTAAGTGCCCACCCACCACAACCTCTCCAGCGTGTGTTTTTTTTGTTTAGAGTCAAAATATGCAATTTGAGCAGGACATTGAACTGTACATGGACTTTACCCTATACTCCATTAAATTAGCGGAGATAGGTTTAAGGTATTCAAGTAGGCTGCCTCCAATTCCTGCTGTGTAAATGAGCGTCCCAAATCTGCCTCCCATCACTGAATAAAAGTGGGACACTGATTCAATAAATCATACAAAGTTGATATTTTAGGTTGTCATATTCCATGTGACACAGATTCTTGAAATGGGTCACACTGCATCAGATGCCTAAACTGTAAGTAGATATAAAAAATCATTGTGGGCTATGTGGAATCTAGTTTGTAAATTTGAAAAAAAAGTAAAATCTCTTTCCTGATAAAGCTGTTGAATATTGTCGATCCCTTTGTTCCTAGTTTTGAAAAATTTGGGATGACCATCATTGCACAAAGAGGCCAAGAACAGACAGAGGGGCATACACTGAAACTTTTATCTGCCCAAGGTAGTATAGAAAATTTTAAAATTGGATTTTGAAACTTCCATTTTCTTGGCACACTTAGTGGTGTCCACAACATTTGTTGACATATCTTCCACATTAATGCCTTCTCTGTTCTCACCTAAGACAGTGGAGAGCTCACACCCCAAGCCAGGAGGTATCTAATTTGTGCAGCCCAAAAATCTTTTTAAATTGGGAATTCCTAGTCTACCCTCCTGCTTCCTCCTAATTAAAACCCATTGTGACACTCGAGGGAGCCGCCTTTTTCATATGTACTGGGAAAGTTTACATTGTAAATTGTCAAAAACTAATTTAGAGACTAGCACGGATGCAAGAATCTGGGTATGATCATCATTTTGCTCTCAGCCACTCGACTCAGCCAAGCATGCATTTGACCATGCCATAGATCTAGGGCCAAAGGAAGCTCCTGTTTCACCGTATTGTAATTTAGTTTATAGAGATATGCATAATCAGGACAAATATTGACCCCCCCCCCACCCAAGGTAGCGGATATGACTTCTAGCCCAGCCAAAGGGTAATGAAGATGTGATGAGACGCCTAGCCACCTGCCTGGAGTTACCCCACGGGCACTCAGACGGTCTATCCCCAGCACATCTCAGGACCGCCTACACCTGCTGCTTCTGCTCTGCACTAGCACCCTCCTCCCACTGACTGGGTCACAACCGCCTCTGGGCAAGTCTTCTGCTCCCAAATTATCCCCAGTGATTTCTAGGTTACTGGAGCCACACTTCCAGTGGTCCCACAGTTCCCAGAAAGCATTCACAGACCCAACACACAAACCATCAGGATTCTTTATCAATCCAGCCAAACAGGGCAAACAAACAATTATGTTTATTGTCTGAACTTGGAACAGTGGACAAAACAAATGTACAAATAGTAAACAGTAACAAGTAACAAAAATGGATCAATTATAACACTAACTAAACATCTATATCCTGTCTAAACAGTACCTGGGAAGGTCAGGCCATATAGCTGTTCATAGAGCTTCAGCAAAGAGATCTGTCTCTCGCTCTCCTCCCTGGCTGAAACTGAACTCAAAACCAGTAAAGTCCAAATGAGATGAGCTCCTGGGCCAATCGGAGCCCAGTCAACAAGATTTCAAATAAAAACTGGTTACATCACTGCTATGCACTTCCTGTTATCTGTGTGCTAACTAAGAAAGAGGGGTCAGTCCTATGTAACAGCTTTAAGCATAAATATGCCACTGATACCGGCCAGTTCGGGGACATCCCACGGGCCCCAGCGATCGGCAATTGTTGACCAGTGATCGGCTACCGTTGACTGATGACCTTGGTCGAAGTGTGGCCACAGTTGGAACCGCATGGAAAGTGCCGCTAGCGCCGAACACCTTGGGGACATTCCACCGACCCCTGGACGGGTGCTTCGACGCTGAGGCACGGCCCCCGATTACCTCGTGGCCGTGGTGCTGCCAGCCCGGACCAGATTGCCACTGCTCTTAAATAGAGAGCTCGTCCCGAGTGATGAGATGCCGCGGACCTCCTCTGCAGATCCTCCCCAGACAAGCGAGCGTCTGAGACGGCTCCCCATCCAGCCCGGAGTCGCAGTGCAGCCCTGGAGGACAGCGCCTCCTCTGACCCGGCATCAGGAGTGGTAGGAAGCTCCCTTGTGTGCGCTCAGAGATGCAGGAACGCCGAACAACTAACCACCTGCCAGGACGGAGCGGAGCAGCACCACACACCAAGAGGCCGACTCGAGATGAAGCCCTAATAACAATCCTGCAATCTACCCGACCACCGCGAGCCCAAGCCAATCGCGGCGGATGCAGAGTGAGAAGCCCGCATCCACCCTGCATGAAGCAAGTGTCCCTGCGCCTACCTGCATGATCCATCCTCCCACCACACTGAGGCAGCCTCGCTGTGATCCCTGCCCGACCAAAGGTAAAGATCTCAGACTCAAGGAAACTGAGCGACCTGGAGTCATACTATTGCACACTGACCATCAACCTATCTTTGATTGGTGGAGTACTGCAAGACTACTGCTAAAATCACGTTCTCATTTTACATCAGCAACCACTAGAAGTAGGAGCAAATGGGGTTCACTTCTGCCCCAGTGACCCATGGGTCCACCTTGGAGCTTAATCAGCACCGTGCATGATCCCCTTCCCCAACCACAGATCCAGTACCCAGAATTACGGACTCTCTGTGCCTCGAGCATTACTTCTGAACACCCTGGGCTACCCCTGCTCCAGCTGTATGCTGTGACTCAGGAGGCCACTACCCCCAACCATTGATACAGCTCCAGGACCGCACATCTAACTGTGAGTAAACCAATCATTTTTACCCATTCAACCCACTCACCATTACATTAGAGCAACAAATCTACTCCACACCACATAGACACCATCCTATGAACAAGGACCAACAATGCAACCACCATACCTGATCATCTAACAGCCCAAAGCGAACTAACACCAAAATGAACACTGCCAAACTGCTCCTAATAATTTACTCCTTATCCCTAATTCACTACACACTAACCACCTCTCTCACAGATACCAACAACATACCCACAATGCACAAGCTCAACAGACTACCCAGATACATAAGTACATAAGTAATGCCATACTGGGAAAAGACCAAAGGTCCATCGAGCCCAGCATCCTGTCCCCGACAGCGGCCAATCCAGGTCAAGGGCACCTAGCAAGCTACCCAAATGTACAAACATTTTATAAAAGTTATTCCCAAAATTGTGAATTTTTCCCAAGTCCATTTAGTAGCAGTCTATGGACTTGTCCTTTAGGAAACCGGCCAACCCCTTTTTAAACTCTGCCAAGCTAACCGCCTTCACTACGTTCTCCGGCAACAAATTCCAGAGTTTAATTTTGCGTTGGGTGAAGAAAATACATCTCATCAAAATAACAACAACCAAAACAATGGAAGAACTACTATACACGGACAAAATCAATATAAAGGAAAGAAAGGACACAACAAACCCATACTACAAGAGAATAGACAACTAACAAAAATCATCACAACTTCGAACCCAACTGACCCCTACCAAACAATTCAAGTGGGATACATAAACGCCAGATCAGTAGTCAACAAAACAACAATAATAACAGACTGGATCACGGCAGACAACCTCGACCTACTATTCCTCAGTGAAACCTGGATCCACGATCATAAGGACCCCATAATTTTAGATCTATGCCCCCCAGGCTACAAAATCACTCACTGGACAAGAAAAGAAAAAAGAGGAAGAGGCATAGCACTAATCCATAGATCCCACTTCACCATAACAACAACAGCCGAGTCCATAACACCCCAACTTGAAATCGCCTCAGTTAGAATCCACCATACAACTTTGCTCGACCACCTAAACGTCTTGTTTTACAGACCACCAGGTAACTGGCATGAATGGCAATCACACTTCATGGATTTCATATTGAATACATGTGTATCTAACTCCAATCTTCTTATAATAGGGGATATAAACCTACACCTAGAAGATCCTAACTCAACTAATGCACGTGAATGCAAGGATTTCCTTCAACTATGGGACCTCAACTGTCCAAATATGCAAGCAACCCATGTCAAAGGACAGACACTTGACCTTATCACACACAAACTGTCCTCAGACTTAAACCTAATACTAACAGGTACAAAATGGACAGACATACCATGATCTGACCACCACAAATTAGACCTATCCCTACAATGGCGAAAAAAAGGCACAGACCACAATCAAGAAAGCACAACCTACACCACAAGAGGCCAAATCGACCCTGTAACATTCTGGCAACAGATCTTCAAGAATGAATGGACAGCACAAACAGACTTGAAACACTATCTCCTAGATTGGGGCAATAGATGCAGAAGCATATTAGACAACATAAGCACCACTACAAACAAGAACCTCACGAACACACAACTCAATACCATGGTTTAACGAAGAACTGAAAAACTAAAAACACAAGTCAGGAGGCTTTAACGAGCATGGAATAAAATAAAAGATGAATACACACAACGCATGGAAACAACTGCAAAGAAAATACAAATATGCAACAAGACAAACCAAGAGATCATACTACAAAATCAAAATAGGGCCAGACTACAAAGACACGCATAAACCTTTCCAGCTCGTGAACAAACTACTAGATACTACACTGTTTACCACAACCAACACAGACACCCCATCAGCAGACAACCTTGTGAAATACTTCAACGAGAAAATTACAAAGCTACGAACCATGTTACCACTAAATACCACCGACCACGAAAAATTCATTGACTGTCTGGACCCAATCTCCGATGAATATCCAGCAGACCGAATCTGGACAAACTTCGCTCTACTTACTGATGAAACCGTCACCCAAGCGATCAATAGATTAGCCAAATCCCACTGCAAACTGGACATATGCCCCAACAACCTAATAAAATCTGCCCCTCAACGCTTCATAACAGACCTCACGTCGCACCTAAACTACATGTTACTACACGGACTCTTCCCTAAGGATAAAGGAAACATACTACTCACCCCAATACCTAAAGATTCAAAGAAAAAAGCAAATGACATAACCAACTACCTTCCGGTTGCATCTATCCCTCTGGCAGTCAAACTATTGGAAAGTATGGTAACATAGTAACATAGTAGATGACGGCAGAAAAGACCTGCATGGTTCATCCAGTCTGCCCAAGACAAACTCATATGTGTATACCTTACCTTGAATTTGTACCTGTCCTTTTCAGGGCACAGACCATATAAGTCTGCCCAGCAGTATTTCCCGCCTCCCAACCACCAGTCCCGCCTCCCATTACCGGCTCTGGTACAGACCGTATAAGTCTGCCCTCCCCTATCCTCGCCTCCCAACCACCACCCCCTCTTCCCCCTACCTGCTCCGCCACCCAATTTCAGCTAAGCTTCTGAGGATCCATTCCTTCTGCACAGGATTCCTCTATGCCTATCCCACACATGTTTGAACTCCGTTACCATCTCCACCACCTCCCGCGGGAGGGCATTCCAAGCGTCCACCACCCTCTTCGTGAAAAAATACTTCCTGACATCTTTCCTGAGTCTGCCCCCCTTCAATCTCATTTCATGTCCTCTCGTTCTACCGCCTTCCCATCTCTGGAAAAGATTCGTTTGCGGATTGATACCTTTCAAATATTTGAACGTCTGTATCATATCACCCCTGTTCCTCCTTTCCTCCAGGGTGTACATGTTCAGGTCAGCAAGCCTCTCTTCATACGTCTTGGAACGTAAATCCCATACCATCCTCGTAGCTTTTCTTTGCACCGCTTCCATTTTTTTTAACATCCTTCGCAAGATACGGCCTCCAAAACTGAACACAATACTCCAGGTGGGGCCTCACCAACGTCTTATACAGGGGCATTAAAACCTCCTTTCTTCTGCTGGTCACTCCTCTCTCTATACAGCCTAGCAATCTTCTAGCTACGGCCACCGCCTTGTCGCACTGTTTCGTCGCCTTCAGGTCCTCAGATACTATCACCTCAAGATCCCTCTCCCCGTCCGTGCCTATCAGACTCTCCCCGCCTAACACATACGTCTCCCTTGGATTTCTACTCCCTAAGTGCATCACTTTGCATTTCTTCGCATTGAATTTTAATTGCCAAACGTTAGACCATTCTTCTAGTTTCTTCAGATCTTTTTTCATGTTTTCCACTCCCTCCGGGGTGTCCACTCTGTTGGAAATCTTGGTGTCATCCGCAAAAAGGCAAACTTTACCTTGTTACCCTTCGGCAATGTCACTCACAAATATATTGAACAGAATCGGCCCCAGCACCGATCCCTGAGGCACTACACTACTCACCTTTCCCTCCTCCGAGCGAACTCCATTCACCACCACCCTCTGGCGTCTGTCCGTCAACCAGTTCCTAATCCAGTTCACCACTTCAGGTCCTTTGTTCAGGCCGTCTAGTTTATTTAAGAGCCTCCTGTGGGGAACTGTGTCAAAAGCCTTGCTGAAATCTAAGTAGATGATGTCCATAGCACGTCCTTGATTTAATTCTCCTGTCACCCAGTCAAAGAATTCAATGAGATTCGTTTGGCACGATTTCCCTTTGGTGAAACCATGTTGTCTCGGATCTTGCAACTTATTGGCTTCCAGGAAATTCACTATCCTTTCCTTCAGCATGGCTTCCATTACTTTTCCAATAACCGAAGTGAAGCTTACCGGCCTGTAGTTTCCAGCTTCTTCCCTATCACCACTTTTGTGAAGAGGGACCACCTCCGCCGTTCTCCAATCCCTCGGAACCTCTCCTATCTCCAAGGATTTATTAAACAAGTCTTTAAGAGGACCCGCCAGAACCTCTCTGAGTTCCCTCAGTATTCTGGGGTGGATCCCGTCCGGTCCCATGGCTTTGTCCACCTTTAGCTTTCCAAGTTGTTGATACACACTCTCTTCTGTGAACGGCGCTCTATCCACCTCATTCTCAGGTGTACTTTTGCCAGTCCCTCTCGGTCCTTCCCCAGGGTTTTCTTCAGTGAAAACAGAACAAAAGTATCTATTTAGCAAATTGGCTTTTTCTTCATCATTTTCTACATAGCGTTTTGTTGTATCTTTTAGTCTCACAATTCCCTTTATAGTCTTTCTCCTTTCACTAATATACCTGAAGAAGTTTTTGTCACCCCTCCTTACATTTCTAGCCATTTGTTCTTCCGCTTGCGCCTTCGCCAGACGTACCTCTCTCTTGGCTTCTTTCAGTTTCATCCGGTATTCCTCCCCGTGTTCCTCCTCTTGAGATTTTCTATATTTCTGGAACGCTTACTCTTTAATCTTTATTTTCTCAGCCACTTGCTTTGAGAACCATATCTGTTTTCTTTTTCTCTTGCTTTTATTTACTCTCCTTACATAAAGGTCTTTGGCCCTGTTTATTACTTCTTTTAGCCTGGACCACTGTCCTTCCACTTCTCGTATGTCCTCCCAGCCCATCAGCTCCTTCCTCAGGTATTCTCCTATTTTGTTAAAGTCAGCTCGCTTGAAATCCAGGACTTTGAGTTTAGAGTGGCCGCCATCCACATGAGCCGTTACATCAAAACAAACCGTTTGATGGTCACTGTTTCCCAGGTGTGCAGCCACTTGGACATTTGACACACTAATTTGGGGGGGACACCGGTGCCGGAAAGAATATTTGAAGCGGGGGAGTCGGAGAAACTAAACAAATTCTCTGTAACCTTGGAGGATGTAATGGGTCAGTTCAGCAAGCTGAAGAGTAGTAAATCACCGGGACCTGATGGTATTCATCCCAGAGTATTAATAGAACTAAAAAATGAACTTGCGGAGCTACTGTTAGAAATATGCAATCTGTCCCTAAAATCGAGTGTAGTACCAGAAGACTGGAGGGTAGCCAATGTTACTCCGATTTTTAAGAAGGGTTCCAGAGGAGATCCGGGAAATTATAGACCGGTGAGTCTGACGTCGGTGCCGGGCAAGATGGTGGAGGCTATTATTAAGAATAAAATTGCAGAGCATATACAAAAACATGGACTGATGAGACAAAGTCAGCACGGATTTAGTGAAGGGAAGTCTTGCCTCACCAATCTAATGCATTTTTTTGAGGGGGTAAGCAAACATGTGGACAATGGGGAGCCGGTTGATATTGTATATCTGGATTTTCAGAAGGCGTTTGACAAAGTGCCGCACGAAAGACTCCTGAAGAAATTGCAGAGTCATGGAATCGGAGGTAGGGTATTATTATGGATTAAGAACTGGTTGAAAGATAGGAAGCAGAGAGTAGGATTGCGTGGCCAGTATTCTCAGTGGAGGAGGGTAGTTAGTGGGGTCCCGCAGGGGTCTGTGCTGGGTCCGTTGCTTTTTAATGTATTTATAAATGACCTAGAGATGGGAATAACTAGTGAGGTAATTAAATTCGCCGATGACACAAAATTATTCAGGGTCGTCAAGTCGCAGGAGGAATGTGAACGATTACAGGAGGACCTTGCGAGACTGGGAGAATGGGCGTGCAAGTGGCAGATGAAGTTCAATGTTGACAAGTGCAAAGTGATGCATGTGGGTAAGAGGAACCCGAATTATAGCTACGTCTTGCAAGGTTCCGCGTTAGGAGTTACGGATCAAGAAAGGGATCTGGGTGTCGTCGTCGATGATACGCTGAAACCTTCTGCTCAGTGTGCTGCTGCGGCTAGGAAAGCAAATAGAATGTTGGGTGTTATTAGGAAGGGTATGGAGTCCAGGTGTGCGGATGTTATAATGCCGTTGTATCGCTCCATGGTGCGACCGCACCTGAAGTATTGTGTTCAGTACTGGTCTCCGTATCTCAAAAAAGATATAGTAGAATTGGAAAAGGTACAGCGAAGGGCGACGAAAATGATAGTGGGGATGGGACGACTTTCCTATGAAGAGAGGCTGAGAAGGCTAGGGCTTTTCAGCTTGGAGAAGAGACGGCTGAGGGGAGATATGATAGAAGTGTATAAAATAATGAGTGGAATGGATCGGGTGGATGTGAAGCGACTGTTCACGCTATCCAAAAATACTAGGACTAGAGGGCATGAGTTGAAGCTACAGTGTGGTAAATTTAAAACGAATCGGAGAAAATTTTTCTTCACCCAACGTGTAATTAGACTCTGGAATTCGTTGCCGGAGAACGTGGTACGGGCGGTTAGCTTGACGGAGTTTAAAAAGGGGTTAGATAGATTCCTAAAGGACAAGTCCATAGACCGCTATTAAATGGACTTGGAAAAATTCCGCATTTTTAGGTATAACTTGTCTGGAATGTTTTTACGTTTGGGGAGCGTGCCAGGTGCCCTTGACCTGGATTGGCCACTGTCGGTGACAGGATGCTGGGCTAGATGGACCTTTGGTCTTTCCCAGTATGGCACTACTTATGTACTTATGTACTTATATCCCCATTTGTGAGCACCAGATCCAACGTGGCTCCCTCCCTCGTGGGTTCTTTCACCATTTGTCTGAGCAGAGCACTTTGGAAAGCATCCACAATCTCTCTACTTCCTTCCGATTTCGCAGACGGAACCTTCCAATCTACATCCGGCAGATTAAAATCTCCCAACAACAGCACCTCTCTTTTCTTCCCCAACTTTTGAATATCAGCGATCAGATCTTTATCTAGTTCTTCCAATTGTGTCGGGGGTCTATAGACAACACCCACGTGGCCCAAGGTTCTATCCTCTCTTTATAAGGTGATCCATATCGCTTCTTCCTTTCCCCAGTTCCCTGTCATTTCAGTCGCTGCAATATCATTTCTCACATACAGAGCTACTCCTCCACCTACACGTCCCTCTCTATCCTTCCTAAAAAGATTATAGCCTGGTATGTTTACATCCCATTCATGGGAACCATTGAGCCATGTCTCTGTGACTGCAACTATGTCCAAGTCAGCCTCCAAAATCAGGGCTTGAAGGTCATGAATTTTATTGCTTAGACTGCGAGCATTTGTGGTCATTGCTTTCTATGTACATTTCCTAGTATGTGTTTTGATTTTAGTGATTTGTGAGGGTGTTTTCTCTTTGGGTACCAAGCAGCTTACCGACTACTTAAACAAATTTTCAATATTACATAAATCACAATCAGGATTTCGATCCAACCACAGCACCGAAACAGTATTAATCACTCTCCTAACCAAAATCAAACAAGCAAGCAATTGCAACTGGCAGTAGTGTACTTCTCCTACAATTCGACATGTCCAGCGCGTTTGACATGGTAAGCCATAAAATACTATTAAACATTCTAGAATACTTCGGGATTGGAGGAAGCGTACTTAGTTGGATCAAAGGCTTCCTAACTGCAAGAACATACTAAGTGATATCAAATTCGAATACATCATCACCATGGAAACCAGAATGCGGAGTACCCCAAGGATCACCGCTTTCACCGACCCTTTTCAACCTAATGATGACACCTCTAGCCAAATCGCTATCCAACTAAGGCCTTAATCCCTACATCTACGCAGATGATGTCACAATCTATATCCCGTTCAAACATGATCTAACAGAAATCACAAATGAAATCAAACACAGCCTCCAAATCATGAATTCATGGACGGATGCATTTCAATTAAAACTCAATGCAGAAAAAAGCACACTGTCTCATCCTTTCATCACAATATAATACGAACAAACCCACCACTATAAACACCCCAAACTACACCCTTCCTGTTTCAGATAGCCTGAAAATTCTTGGAGTCACAATTGACCGAAACCTCACACTAGAAAGCCATGCGAAAAATACAACAAAGAAAATGTTCCACTCAATGTGGAAACTCAAAAGAGTAAAACCTTTCTTCCCAAGGGAAATATTCCACAGCCTGGTACAATCAATGGTGCTAAGTCACCTAGATTATTGCAATGCAATCTATGCCAGATGCAAAGAACAAATAATTAAGAAACTCCAAACTGCCCAAAACACAGCAGCCAGACTCGTATTTGGAAAAACGAAACACGAAAGCGCGAAACCCCTAAGAGAAAAACTACACTGGCTCCCACTTAAAGAACGTATTACATTCAAAATTTGCACACTGGTTCATAAAATCATTCATGGTGAGGCCCCGGCCTACATGTTAGACCTCATAGACTGACCAACCAGGAACACAAAAAGGTCAGCACGCACTTTCCTGAATGTCCACTACCCCAGCTGCAAAGAACTAAAATATAAATTAACATACGCATCCAGCTTCTCCTACATAAGCACCTAACTATGGAATGCACTACCAAATGCCATAAAAACAATGCACGACCTAACTAATGTTTATTTATACCCATTGTTTATTAAGGAGTTGTTTTATCCACCCCTCTCTAGACCTCCGTGGAACCCCTTTCCACGGTGAGGTGAACAGGGGACCAAAGGATCGCCTTCGGACACGGAGGTGTAGAGGGGGTGACAGAAGGCGCAGTTCAAATCTAATTCCCATGACCTCGACTTTCTGCCTTCTAGGATCTATGTGAATCTTTGGCCATTTATTTTCCCACATAATGTCTACATGAGTGAAAGATAATTTACTTATGTGTGTATTATTTGTGTGAGACAGTTCAAAGAGGCAGATAGATAAGGAAAAGATTGAAACTGAGGCTGGAGAAGTTTAGTGATACAAATAGTCTTTATTCTCACCAAGTGAAACTGCCAGCTGGTGCACACATCAGTCAAATTCTGGGTTCAACGGACCGTAGCTTCGCCGTCTGACTGGCGTCAGGGAAGGACTCCGATTTTAACTCAGATTTACATTCCTTATATAGTATTTGCAGTCCATACAACTCAATGGAGAAAGACTTTTTTTTCTATTTTTTTTTTTCATCTGTGAATCATACTTAACTGCAGGTCAGGTGCCCACCTGCCCCTCCTTTCTGATATTTCTTAATAATGTCAATTTCCGTACTTGTAAACATCTCTCCTAATATAGAGAGATCTGTTTTTGTATCTTGTGACTCTGGATGCCATCTTAACTGCAACAGACTCCATGTTCTGAACCAAAGTTTTTAGGATTTTAGCCATCAATTCCTTGATCTTGGCTTTTGCACTGCTTTTGAATGTCACACTAAATTCTAATAAGGCTTATCAAGCAGTCTTGCTTCTGCAGTTGCTCAGCAACAAGGCCATCATCAGAATTTTAGGCCTAGTCAGTGCTTTTCAGCAGTTTAAGCTATGTAACTCGGCCTACCACTATTCCAGTGGATGGGTCTCAAGCTGGGACACATATTAACATTCCCCTCTTCACCCTATCTCATGGGGTGACACCAGGGTTATCTTACTATGGTACCATCCATTCCAGAAGGTATCCTGTAAAACTATCGGATTAGAGAGTCTGATTGAAAGCTGGTATGGCAAAGATTTTGGAATTCAGGTCACAACATAGACACCATTCCTGTTATTCCAACCCTTCTTGGGGCTTACCCATATCTGCGATTAAGTAACATACTATGATTACAAAGATATCTTTCAACCTATTAATATGCAGGTTTAATCTTGCTTTTACATATGTATGTATATATATTGCTAACAATCATAAATTCTTTGGTTATATACTGATTATATGCTAAGTATATGTTTGCATTGATTACATAGTCATATTGATTATTGATCACATCATTTTATAAAGCCTTATATCATTATCTTGCATCCCTGTGTGCTCTTAATCAATTATACAGTTGCAGGTACCTCTACAATGTCTCTAACATTTGCATAGCGATTGGTCCATCTCATAGGGAGATAGTCCAATGTGTTGTCTCCTGTGGTATTGGGAAGGAGATTTTCGTACAGGACATATTGTCCTGCTGCTGCTTTCTTGGTTATGGCAGTTTTCAATTAAGCGTTCTACTAAGCCTCTAGCACATGGGATTATGCAGCATCCTACTAATACAAAAATAGCAATCACTATGATTATGGTGGTGGCTGCAGAGATGATAAATGTCTTCCATTTACCAAATGCTTTGTCCATCCAACCAGTCCAGGATGTATCAACACCTGAGTTTTCAGCCAATTCTTCTGACAGCGAGGTAAGGCCTTTCAAAGCTCTGGTGATTGACCCATCTGGGGCAGTGTTGTTGGGGATAAAGGTGCAACACTGTGTACCTATTTTGCGGCATATGCCGCCATCTGCCGCTAGCAATTGGTCGAGCACTAATCGATTTTCAAGCGTCATTCTGCTAGTGGCGTATAACTGCGCTTCAATACCTTGAACCGCATCTCTGGTATAATTCACAAATCTCTGCTGATTGTAATATATGTAGTTAATCCAATCTACGTTCTTGTTGATAGTTGACCAACAAAAGAAGGCAGATTCGAATCCTGCAGCAATCTGGTTTCTGGCTTTGAACTCATCAGGGACCCCTCTTGGAACTCCAATTGCATCTATATAGACCCGATCATCAAAAGATCCAGGCATTGCATGTCTCTTCACTCGTGAGGAAGAGCTGCTATGAGGAGGAATCAAAGATGCTATAACTATTGGAATTACCAATTTGACTAAGGCACATCTGCCTGTCCAACTTCTGTGAAGTGTATGGTGGATGGTGTGGTTTCCACAATACCACCATACATCGGCTCTAGCCTGTGAAAAGTCTGTGAGGTTCAGACCTCGCAGAGCCCCTTTTCCTAGGGTGGTATTGCAATTGGTCAAATTTCCCAGAAACCGTGGGTTTTTAACTGCATGTCGGTCCAGACATGTATGATATCTTGTGGCAGGGTCTGGAATTCTGAATGCAGGTGGTACCCTCAGCCGAGGGGGCAAGTAGGGGTGATGTTTGTCAAGATGTTGACAAGACTGATTAATTTCTTCTTTTACCTGCAATAGCTCTAACATACACCAAAAACCATCTGGATCATTGTAAAGATCTAAAGGAAAAGGGACTACTGTAGGTTCTGCCCTTGCATGGACGCAAAAATAACAGTTAGAAACATTCAAACTCGCTGTAGTATAGTGGGCCTATTCGAGCCACAGATTAGTATCCCCAAACCCAGTTTCTAGTGCAATTAAATCTTTGGAGTTATTAATCGGTACAACTTGATAGGGAATCTTTTCTTCTGGGATCTTGGTTGGTATTAAGGGATTTCTTTCAGGTTGGTGAGGGGGAATAATCTGAAATATGCCAATAGGATCCCTGCCTGTGGCATCTATTCCTAAGGAATATGTTCTGTACGTAACAGCAGTTACTCCTCTAAAAGTGATAGCCACTTGATTGCACTTGGTCATTGGACAATTGGTAAACACTCGTGGTTTCATAATAGAAATACTCTTTTTGAGTTCTGGAATCTCTTTACCTGAATAGGGAACCCATGTACCTGTGTACCACCATACTTCTGCCCAACTTCCACATGTGGAAAAGGGACACAGGTATATCTCAAAAGCTGACAGATATAGCTGTACAGGATGTTCACCACACGCGGTGTAAGCGCACACATCGAGGGTTATTGTAATCGTCTCCTTAGTTGTAGCTAATGTTATTTTGTTATTGGGTATCATTTTCTGAATTAAACTTTCTAGTGTCTGCATTCCTTGTACAATGGGCATGGTGAACACACATAGTAGGAGGGCTAGGCACATCATGTTGGCAGTTTTCATGATTAAACACCGTATCAGGACTGTAAGAATAGCAATTGACGAGTAATGAATAGTGTGAGTAACAAAATTAATCCTAGGGTTTTAGCAAGGGCTGCAATTACAACAATCACTATCCCAAAATACACCAAGAACTGATATATCATTAGGTGTTACTTGTGTAAGGGGGATAGATTCTAGTAGCTCCTGTTTCGGTGGGACTACCTGTTTCAAAGAGGCTAAATATCTCCAAAGGTCTTGATCCTACCTCTCTAATGAATAGAAAGGGTATCCAATCAGTGTTAAGCACACCGTATGTGATTAACCAGAAATCTACTACCTCACGAGTTCCTGGTCTCACTAGGGGCACTTCAGTCTGTTCCACTTGTAAACCCAAACTTCCTCCAAACAATGTCCAAAAGAAAGCTAGGAAACCCCACATTTGGATCCTTATGATGATGGATGAAAACCCATTGGTTGGGGAGCACAAATGAACACAAGGTCGTTGGTCCTCTTTAGAAACTCAGTGGTTGATCAACTGCCTGGAAACATGGGCAATCCGCTTAGCTCTTCTTGAGTTTCAACAGTTATTTCAAAACAAAGTGGTTCTATCTGACCATGCGTGTCAGTAGCTCATGTCGACAAACGAGAAGGAGCAAGAAGTCTGTAAGTGGGAGAAGAGGTGCAGATGTTAATGCATTGGGCGGAGGAGACTCTGGAGGACGTTTTGGTGACACGTATCGCTGAGGTCCAAAATATCTGGGCAATTTACTTCTGTAGGAAATCCATGGATCCGGGTGAATGGGTCTTGAAGAGCATGCTTTCTTGGACGTGGTATATCATTGGGGCAGAGATGGGTAGTAATGAAGTACTTAAGTACTATTGCAGTACTTGTAACAAGTTACATTTGTTTTGCCATACTTCTTACTTGTAACTCATTACAAGTAAGCTGTACTTTTGTACTTAGTAATATCTTATTTTTTTTTTTTTTAAATTATATTCCATTCCTGTGCTTGTCCCCCTGTACAGGCTTTCCAGGCGATGTCAGACGTGGCTTGCAGCTGATTGGGCCCAAATTTCCGGTCCCCAAAACAGCTGAACTGAAACCGGATGTTCGGGCCCAATCAAATGCAAGTCAGCGTCTGACATCACCTGGAAACCCTAGTCCTTGCCCTCTACATAGTAACATAGTAGATGACGGCAGAAAAAGACCTGCACGGTCCATCCAGTCTGCCCAAGATAAACTCATGTGTATACCTTACCTTGATTTGTACCTGTCTTTCTCAGGGCACAGACCGTATAAGTCTGCCCAGCAGTTTTTCCTGCCTCCCAACCACCTGTCCCGCCTTCCATCACTGGCTCTGGCACAGACCGTATAAAAGTCTGCCCTCCCCTATCCTTGCCTCCCAACCACCAACCCCTCTTCCCCCCACCTGCTCTGCCACCCAATTGTAGCTAAGCTTCTGAGGATCCATTCCTTCTGCATAGGATTCCTTTATGTACATCCCACGCATGTTTGAATTCCGTTACTGTTTTCATCGCCACCACCTCCCGCGGGAGGGCATTCCAAGCATCCACCACCCTCTCCGTGAAAAAATACTTCCTGACATCTTTTCTGAGTCTGCTCCCCTTCAATCTCATTTCATGTCCTCTCGTTCTACCGCCTTCCCATCTCTGGAAAAGATTCGTTTGCGGATTAATACCTTTCAAATATTTGAACGTCTGTATCATATCACCCCTGTTCCTCCTTTCCTCCAGGGTATACATGTTCAGGTCAGCAAGTCTCTCTTCATACGTTTTGGAACGCAAATCCCATACCATCCTCGTAGCTTTTCTTTGCACCGCTTCCATTTATTTGACATCCTTCGCAAGGTACGGCCTCCAAAACTGAACACAGTACTCCAGGTGGGGCCTCACCAACGTCTTATACAGGGGCATTAAAACCTCCCTTCTTCTGCTGGTCACACCTCTCCCTATACAGCCTAGCAATCTTCTAGCTACGGCCACCGCCTTGTCACACTGTTTCGTCGCCTTCAGGTCCTCGGATACTATCACCCCAAGATCCCTCTCCCCGTCTGTGCCAATCAGACTCTCCCCGCCTAACACATATGTCTCCCTTGGATTTCTACTCCCTAAGTGTATCATTTTGCATTTCTTCGCATTGAATTTTAATTGCCAAACGTTAGACCATTCTTCTAGCTTCTTCAGATCTTTTTTTCATGTTTTCCACTCCCTCCGGGGTGTCCACTCTGTTGCAAATCTTGGTGTCATCCGCAAAAAGGCAAACTTTACCTCGTAACCCTTCGGCAATGTCACTCACAAATATATTGAACAGAATCGGCCCCAGCACCGATCCCTGAGGCACTCCACTACTCACCTTTCCCTCCTCCGAGCAAACTCCATTCACCACCACCCTCTGGCGTCTGCCCGTCAACCAGTTCCTAATCCAGTTCACCTACTGAGATCAGCTGTTGATTGGCAATTACTTTGTTGTTGTCAGGCTTAGCTACCTCCCCAGCCTTAACCACACTTCTGCACGCTGGACCTGCTCCCTCTACCCTCCCATCCACCATGGCTGTGCAGCACAGTGTTGCTTGTTCCCTCCCTCCTATTGCACTTCAGCTGGGTTTGCGCTAATAAACTACCATTGGAGGCACGTGGGACCTGGCTCTCTCAAACCTCATAACATCTGAAAAACAGAATCTATGGCCCATTTGAAGTCAGCCTTTATGGAAGAAATCTGCAAAGCTGTGACCAAGACTTTTGTCCACATGTCCACATCTCGTATCTCATTTGGAGACGGATTTCTGATACAACAGTAGAGTTGGTCAGTCTGCCTTGTGGGATCTCTTGTTTTAGGGTCCAACTCCATCCTTTAGGTCCCATTTTTATTTCCAGTCAAAAGAGAAATCTGCTGCCAACAAAAACATGTTTGTTGCAAACATAAGAGTGCCAGTGGGGTCCCTTTTTTCTGTTAAAGGCAAACTGACTAGGGATGCCTGTGTGTGAGGATTAGATGTCCTGCTTATCCTCCGAGAAAACAAAGCTGTTTACTAGTAATAGGTGTTCTCTGAAGACAGGGCATTATCCTTTACAAAACAACTCTGTTCTCCTAGGAGCTGGCTTCTGCCAGCAGCAGTGTATATGCAACCAAGGTTGCACTGAGTAATGATGCTTATATAGATGGACTCTATATCTGACTCTATATCTTAACTAAATCTAGCTTAAAAAAAACAAAACAAACAAACAAACAAACAAACACTGTTCTTTCACTTTTGGGTCTGTTCTGTCTGAATCTCCTTAAAGCTTCTTTACCTATTCTATACTTGCTAGTATACATTTTTAGGCTAGTAATTTCTGTTAAAACTGTGTTCAATTGCTGTGCTGGTACTTTGCCTTTTTCTTCTGCTGGAGTGATGATTGCTGTGTTTGGGAGGAGCTGGGCTGCCTGGGTTTAGTTCCTGAGAGGGTGCTGAGAAGCCTACCTTAACAGATAGGATTCCAGTAGGGGTCTGGTTTGCTTTTAAACTACAAATGGGGGGGGGGGGGGGGCCACAGTCGCTCAAAAGCGCATGGTTCTTCAGAAGATATCTTCTGAGGATATCACCCAGATAGGGAAAATAAGGTTACTTGTGAGTAAGGATAACAAAGAAATCATAGAGGATCAGATAGCCTTAAATAAAATTAATAATGACCAGACAGAAGACAACATATTATTAATGCTATGTATTAAACGTAATAAAATACAGAACAACACGCATACATTTATTTATTTATTTTTTATTTTTGTTACATTTGTACCCTGCGCTTTCCCACTCATGGCAGGCTCAATGCGGCTTACATGGGGCAATGGAGAAATGTCTATACGCAAATGCCAGGAGCCTGAGGCATAAGGTGGGAGAGCTGGAGTACATTGCACACAATGAAAAACTGGATATTATAGGCATCTCTGAGACCTGGTGGAAGGAAGATAACCAATGGGACACAGTCATACAGGGCTACAAATTATATCGTAGCGATGGGGTGGATAGGATTGGAGGAGGGGTAGCACTGTATGTAAATGAGAACCTTGACTCAGATAGGCTGTAAATATTGCAGGAGACAAAACATCTATTGGAATCCTTGTGGATTGAAATTCCACGTGAAAAGGGGAAAAGGACGGTGATAGGAGTATACTACCGTCCTCCTGGCCAAGACGAGCAGACGGACGCAGCAATGACAAAGGAAATTAGGGAAGCGAATAAAAAGGGAAATGTAATATTAATGGGTGACTTCAATTATCCGGATATAGACTGGGTGAATGAAACATCGGTACACGCAAGGGAGGTGAAATTTCTTGATGAAATCAAGGACGGCTTTATGGAACAACTGGTTCAGGAGCCGACAAGAGAAGGAAAAATACTAGACTTAATCATTAGTGGAGCTCATGATCTGGTGCAGGGGGTAACGGTGCGAGGGCTGCTTGATAACAGTGATCATAATATGATCGGTTTTGATATTGGCTGCGAAGTAAGTGAACTCAGGAAATCAAATACACTAGCGTTTAACTTTAGAAAAGGAGATTACGATAAAATGAGAAGAACGGTGAATAAAAGACTGAAGAGAGCAGCTGAAAGGATAAAAAACTTGAATCAGGTGTGGATGCTGTTCAAAAACACCATCCTAGAAGTACAGGGCAAATATATTCCGTGTATTAGAAAAAGAGGAAAAAAGACCAAACATCAGCCGGCGTGGCTAAACAGTAAGGTAAAGGAATCTATTAGAGCCAAAAAAACAATCCTTTAGAAAATGGAGAAGGGAACAGACTGAAGACAATAAGATAAAACATAAGGAATGTCAAACCGAATGCAAAAAGGAGATAAGGAAGGCTAAGAAGGACTTTGAAAAAAAGTTAGCGTTAGAAGCAAAAACACATAGCAGAACTTTTTTTAGGTATATTAAAAGCAGGAAGCTGGCTAAAGAATCGGTAGGGCTGCTGGACGACTGTGGTGTTAAAGGGGCAATCAGGGAAGACAAAGCCGTAGTGGAGAAATTGAATGAATTCTTTGCTTCGATCTTCACCGAGGAGGATTTGGGAGGGATACCGGTGCCGGAAAAGATATTTGAAGCAGACGAGTCAGAAAGACTAAATGATTTCACTGTAAACTTGGAGGATGTAATGGGGCAGTTCTGCAAACTGAAAAGTAGTAAATCACCGGGACCGGATGGTATTCATCCCAGAGTATTAATAGAGCTGAAAACTGAACTTGTGGAGCTACTGTTAGTAATATGCAATGTATCCCTAAAAACAGGTGTGGTACCTGAAGATTGGAGGGTGGCCAATGTAACGCCGATTTTTAAAAAGGGTTCCAGAGGCGATCCGGGAAATTATAGACCGGTGAGTCTGACGTCGGTGCTGGGAAAAATGGTGGAGGCTATTATTAAGAATAAAATTACAGAGCACATACAAAAGCATGGGCTACTGAGACAAAGTCAGCATGGTTTTAATGAAGGGAAGTCTTGCCTCACAAATCTACTGCATTTTTTCGAGGGGGTGAACAAACATGTGGACAAAGGGGAGCCGGTGGATATTGTATATCTAGATTTTCAGAAGGCGTTTGACAAAGTGCCGCATGAAAGACTCCAAAGGAAATTGGAGAGTCATGGGATCGGAGGCAGTGTATTATTATGGATTAAGAGCTGGTTAAAGGATAGGAAGCAGAGAGTAGGGTTAAATGGCCATTATTCTCGATGCAGAAGGGTGGTTAGTGGGGTCCCTCAGGGGTCTGTGCTGGGACCGCTGCTTTTTAACATATTTATAAATAACCTCGAGATGGGAGTAACTAGTGAGGTAATTAAATTCGCAGATGACACAAAGTTATCCAGGGTCGTCTCGTCGCGGGAGGAGTGTGAAAAATTACAAGACGACCTCGTGAGACTGGGGGATTAGGCGTCCAAATGGCAGATGAAGTTCAACGTTGACAAGTGCAAAGTGATGCATGTGGGAAGGAGGAACCCGAATTACAGCTATGTTATGCAAGGTTCCGCATTAGGAGTTACGGACCGAGAAAGGGATCTGGGAGTCATCGTGGATAGGACGTTGAAATCTTCAGCTCAATGTGCTGCGGCGGCCAAGAAGGCAAACAAAATGTTGAGTATTATTAGAAAAGGGATGGAAACCAAGCATGAGGATGTTATAATGCCGTTATATTGCTCCATGGTGCGACCGCACCTGGAGTATTGTGTTCAGTTCTGGTTGCCTCATCTCAAAAAAGATATAAAGGAATTGGAGAAGGTGCAGAGAAGGGCGACAAAAATGATAAAAGGGATGGGACGACTACCCTATGAGGAGAGGTTAAGACGGCTAGGACTTTTTAGCCTGGAGAGAAGGCGGCTGAGAGGTGATATGATAGAGGTTTACAAAATAATGAGCGGGATAGAGCGGACAGATGTGAAGCATTTGTTTAGGCTTTCTAACAATAATAGAACCAGGGGACACAAGGTAAAATTAGAATGTGGTAGGTTTATAACAAATCGGAGAAAGGTTTTCTTTACTCAGCGCTTGGTTAGACTCTGGAACTCATTGCTGGAGAAGTTAGTGACGGCAGCTGGCCTTGCTGAGTTTAAACGGGGTCTGGACAGATTTCTGAAGGAAAAGTCCATTGATCGTTATTAAATTTTGGTTTTTTTTGCCAGGTTCTTGGGGCCTGGATTGGCCGCTGTCGGAGACAGAGTGCTGGGCTTGATGGACTTTTTGTCTTTTCCCAGCGTGGCAGTGCTTATGTGCTTATGACTCACACATACACAGTTCATCAGTTTAGTTGTTACACTTTTTATGGCAAAGGCATTGTCAAATGACCACATCCTATGGATAAGGACTAATATCTTGCTGTCCTGACAGCAGTAGTTAATGCTGTAAATCAAAATTGCTTACCTGATTTGGGTTTTGTTTTAAATCTCTGGAGACTTGCCATTTATGTGAAGTACAATGAAGCATCTCTATGAATCCATTCCTAAACATATTTCCTGACGGCAATTAAGCAAGCAAAAAGGGTAAAAATAAATAAAACTACACACAAGCTATTTTAAATGTCAGTTTTGTCTCAGTAGGAATGAACATATTTCAAGGAAACTTTAAATGAGCCATACCTGTTAGAAAGCTGTTTTTCTCTGAGGACAAGCAGGCTGCTTGTTCCCACATGTGGGTCGGCGTCCACTGCGGCCCCAGGAATGGAGATTTTCCAGCAAAATCTTCACAAACTTTGCGACAGCCAGCAAAGCACGGGATGGACGCACTGCGCATGCGTGGCCAGTGCGCGTCCGTTCCCGCCTAGTTTTTTCTTTTCCGCGGTGGAGAGTGGCTGCGTATCGGTCTCTCTCCCTCAGGTCCCAGGAAAAAACGTAGGCATCTTTTGCGAGTTTTTTATCGCTTTCTTTTTGTTTCACGTCGCCTTTTGTTTTCTTTTTATTCCAGTTAATAAAAAAAAAAAAAGGAACCCTCTTTCTTCCTTAGTTTTTGTCCCTTGGTAAGCTTCTTTTCGCTTCCGTTGCGGCCTTCTTGGGCTGCACGTCCGCGGTACTCGTTTTTTGTGCCCTTTGTTGGCACAATCGAGCCTTTTGATATCGCTGCCGCAATTTTTCCACTGATGTCATCGAAGCCTCCCAGCGGCTTCAAGAAGTGTGCTCCGTGCCAGCGGTCTATCTTAGGTACTGACCCGCATTCCTGGTGCATCCACTGCCTTGGGCCCGACCATTGCCCAGACGCTTGCAAGTTGTGTCTGAGCTTGAAAAAGCGGACACAGGTGTCGAGAAGAGCTCTTCAGGACCGTCTTTTTGGAGCTCTGACTGATTCCTCAGCTTCGACATCGGCACCGGGGATGGCATCGACATTGGGAGCGCAGGTAATGGCTTCCGAACTTCACCTTTAGCTGGGAGTAGTGAGCCGTCGAGTGGGTCTCCACCTGTCTCGAAGGCTCCTGCTGTGCAGGCCCACTGGGACCAGCTGATGTCGGACCCGACCCCGAGGAGGCGTGTGGATTCCATGTCCTCCTCATCAGTACCAAGGAGTACCGGTGGCGTGCTTCGAGTGAAGGCGAAGAAGCATCGGCACCGGTCTTCCTCGAGGCACGGTACCGGGAGCTCTGGGGCGTCGAAGGATTCAGCACCCGGAAAATGTCGATGCCAGGAGGAGTGCTCACCCTGCACACAAGAGGTGTTGGTGCGTTGATCTTCGGACAGACCGGTACCGCCTCCCAGACCTTCACAGATTCTGACTGACTCCGGTACCGGCCCCACAGCCTTCCTCAACAGCGACTCTGGAGGAGAGCATTCGAGCCATTCTTCCTGGCCTCTTGGAAGGGCTGCTGCATCAGTTTGTTCCGGTACCGGGGGTGCTTGCGCCCTTGGTACCGTCGATGGAAGTGGCGGCTGGCTCCGTGCCTGTGGTGAGGTCCCTGATGCCGGTACCGCTTGCGGCCTCGGCTGCCACCCAGGTCGACTCTCCGTCGACGTCGTTGGAGGGAGCTTCATCGCTGCCGGCATGGGAGTCAACTTCTCGTCATTGCCATAGGGGACATGGTTCCTCGGTGTCGAGATGGGCCCAGTTTCGGACTGTAGTTTGAGAACTCTTGTCTGATACCGAGGAGGATGCCTCCTGGGATGAGGGGGAAGACCCCAGATATTTCTCTTCGGAGGAGTCTTGTGGTCTTCCTTCTGATCCTACTCCTTCACCTGAGAGGAAGCTTTCTCCACCGGAGAGCCTTTCCTTCTCGTCCTTTGCCCGGGAAATGTCTGTGGGCATTCCCGTCCCTGTGGTAAATGAGGATGAGCCCAGGACTGAGATGCTCGAGGTCCTTGACTATCCTTCGCCACCCAAGGAGTCATCCACCGCCCCTCTGCCTAATGTCCTTAAGGAGACATTGCTGAGGAATTGGATGAAACCATTATCTAATCCCACCATTCACAAGAAAGCGGAGTCCCATTATCGGATCCATGGAGAGCCTGAGTTGATGAGGTCACAGTTACCTCACGACTCTGCGGTTGTGGATTCCGCTCTCAAGAGAGCCAGAAGTACTAGAGATTTTGCCTCGGCGCCCCAGGGACGAGAAGCTAGGACTTTAGACTCTTTTGGGAGGAAGGCTTACCAGTCCTCTATGCTCGTGTCCAAAATTCAGCCCTGCCAGCTCTACATGAGCATTCACATGTGGAACAATGTTAAGCAACTGGCGGACTTGGTGGATAAGCTCCCTCCAGAGCATGCCAGGCCTTTTCAGGAGGTGGTCAGGCAGCTGAAGGCGTGTCGTAAATTCCTGTCCAGGGGTGCTTATGACACTTTTGATGTTTATTTATTTATTTATTGCATTTGTATCCCACATTTTCCCCACCTCTTTGCAGGCTCAATGTGGCTTACAATATATCATGAGTAGTGGAAGTAGATTAGAAAATAGACATTTAGTATTCCAGAAAAGATCTTGGGTAACATAGTAGAAATATAAACAAGCAAATAATATAAAACAGTTCTGAATATCTGTGGAGGGGATTCATGTATTTACATTGGTTGGTCTTTGTTGAATGCCTTATTAAAGAGATGTGTCTTCAAGAATTTACGGAAGTTAGTTAGTTCGTAGATCATTTTTAAGTTGCGCGGCAGTGCGTTCCATAACTGTGTACTCAGGTAGGAAAAGTTTGACGCATGCAGCTGGGGAAATGAAGATTAAGGAATGTGCGGGATGATCTTTTAGCATTCCTGGGTGGTAGGTCTATCAGCTCCGACATGTATGCTGGGGCTTCTCCGTGGATGATTTTGTGAACTAGGGAACATATTTTGAATGTGATGCGCTCTTTAAGTGGGAGCCAGTATAGCTTTTCTCGTAGGGGTTTAGCGCTTTCATATTTTGATTTACCGAATATGAGTCTGGCTGCGGTGTTCTGGGCTGTCTGAAGTTTCTTGATTATTTGCTCTTTACAGCTAGCGTAGAGTGCGTTGCAATAGTCTAGATGGCTGAGCACCATTGATTGTACCAGGTTTCGGAAGACGGTCCTTGGGAAGAAAGGTCTTACTCTTTTTAATTTCCACATTGAGCGGAACATCTTCTTGGTTATGTTTTTCGCGTGGCTCTCAAGTGTTAAATGTCGATCGATGGTAACTCCAAGGATTCTTAGGGTGTCCGATATTGGAAGGGACAGGTTTGGTGTGTTGGTGGTGGTGAATTTGTTCGTATTGTGTTGAGAGATGAGTATTAGGCATTGGGTTTTTTCTGCATTAAGTTTCAACTGAAATGCATCCGCCCATGAATGCATGATGTGGAGACTTTGGTTGATGTCATTGGAAATCTCCTTTAAATCTTGTTTAAACGGGATGTAGATCGTTACATCGTCAGCGTATATGTATGGGTTGAGGTTTTGGTTTGATAATAGTTTGGCCAAGGGTGTCATCATTAAGTTAAATAGTCGGCGAGAGGGGGGATCCCTGTGGGACTCCGCATTCTGGTATCCATGTGGCTGATGTATTCGAGTAGAGAGTTGCATGGGGACAGAAATCTTACCCATCCCCGCCCGTCCCTGCTGGAATCTTACCCATCCCCACCCATCCCCGTTGGAATCTTACCCATCCCCATCCATCCCCGCAAAAATGTAACCCATCCCAACCCGTCCCCACCTATCACCGCAAGAATTTAACCCATCCCCACCCATCACTGTAAGAATTTAATGGTACATAAAAGAAAATTCCAGTCAGCTCCCTCAGTCTCTCTCTGGATTTGAGCCACAGCACTGTAGGCAAGGAAGGAATGGAAGCTGAAACTTGGAACACTCTGGTGTGCACATGTAAGATTTGTCTCTGATATACTGGCGCTGTATGCTGAGAGGTCACCACATGCACGCGCCAGTAGGTCAGGTGACATCTGATGCTCATGCCTGTGTCAGAGCTGAGGTCTGCTCATCAGCCCGGGAGCAAAGAGGATTAATTGTAATATAGTAAGTGACAGTAAATAAAGACCTGAATGGTCCATCCAGTCTGCCCAATAGTCACACTCATTATCAATTCATGATTACAAGCTCCGCTTGTTTCCCTACTCCTCCCCTTGCCTTGGAATCGGCTGTCAGTGACATCACTGACGTCAGTGCATCCTAAAATGCCTAGCAGACCACCTTCGAGGGAGCCACGGTCCCAGGCACATTAGAACGTTGGAGGTGAGAATTATTATATAGGAAATCAATGAGTGTGATATTATATACTTGATTATGGTCTTTCTTTTGTGTTTCTGGAACATAGACCATAGAAGTCTATCTGGCCCTATCCTTATGTTCCAACTGCTGAAGTTGTCGTTGAAGCCCACTCCAGTCTATGCGTCTTCTCATTTGTGGGACACAGATTGTAAAAATCTGTCCAGAACTGTCCTTATGTCAGCCACTGAAGTTGCTGTCTAAGCCCTTTCCAGCCCATCCTAAACCAGACTTCCATATATTAGACACAGACCATACAAAGCTGCCTGGTATTGGCCCTAGTTAATCACAGCCAGAGTCGCCATCTAAGCATTACTTCACACATCCACAGACATGCAGCCATTTAAGGTTAGGGTTTTTATAACTTCCATTCTCCGAGGACAAGGAGGCTGCTTGTTCTCACTGATGGGTGATGTCTACGGCAGCCCCTCCAATCGGAAACTTCACTAGCAAAGGCCTTTGCTAGTCCTTGCGCGCCCATGCGCGGCCGTCTTCCCGCCCGAACCGGCTCGTGTTCGTCAGTCTTCTTTTGTCCGCGCTCGGTATGGTCGTGTTTGGGCCGTTTGCGCCCCTTAAGTTGACCCTTTCGCGTCTTTTGACTTTCGCTTCTTAAAAAAAAAAAAAAACCGGGATTTTGAAGAAGGGCCTTTCGGTCTTTTTTCCCCTTCCCGTATTTCCAGTTTTTTGCCCCGTTAAGTTTTCTTTCGTTTTCGGGGTAGGCCCTTTTGAGGCCTCGGGTTGAGTTTTTTGTCCCCCTCTTTTTGGTGCCTTACTGCAATTACGAGTTTTGATTTCGCCGGCCTGATTTTTCCGCCCATGTCATCGAAGTCTCCCAGCGACTTCAAGAAGTGCACCCAGTGCGCCCGGGTAATCTCGCTCAGTGATAGGCACGCGTCGTGTCTTCAGTGTCTGGGGACTGGGCACCGCCCGCAGGCCTGTAGTCTTTGCGCCCTTTTACAAAAAAGGACTCAGGTAGCGAGATTGGCCCAGTAGAACGTGTTGTTCTCGGGCTCTTCTTCGGCATCGGCACCGGGAGTATCGAGTGCATCGACGTCGACAGCGTCAAGACCTCCGCCCTCGGCCGCGACTGTATCGAGGCATCGACCCTCTGCATCGTCGGGGCCGAGACATCGGAAGGCTGCGTCGGTGGTACCGGGACCTCCACTAGTGCTGATGTCGTTGGACGGTGGTGCTTCGACTGGAGTGCAGGTGAGGGCTGTCCATTCCCCTGCTGGTGGCGGTGAGCCTTCGGGTGGGTCTCCCCCTACCCTGAGGGCTCCTGCGGTACAGCCCCCCCGAGACCGACCTTCTTCGGCCTCGGCCCCGAGGAAGCGACGGCTGGATTCTACGTCCTCCTCGTCGGTACCGGGAAGCTCCTGTGACATGCTTCGTTTGAAAAAGTCAAAGAAGCATCGACACCAGTCTCCTTCCCGCGTCGGTACCGAGAGCTCTGAGTCGCCGAGGGAGTCGGCACCCAGTAGGCATTGGCACCGGGAGGACCGCTCACCCTCTGTTCAGGAGGTGTCGATGCGCTCCACCTTGGACAGCCCGGAACAGCCTCCACGCCCGGAACAGACTCTGACTTCAACACCTGCATCGGCTTCCATTTCTTTCTCCACAGCCGCCCTGCACGAGAGTCTCCGGGCCGTTCTCCCAGAGATCCTGGGAGAGCTGTTGCGCCCTTCCCCTCCGGTACCGGGGTTGCTTGCGCCTCCGGTACCGTCGAGTGAGGCGCCGGCTGGCCCCTTGCCCGGGGTGAGGTCTCCGACATCGGTGCCGCTTGCGGTCGCCTCCCAGGAAGGCTCCCCGACGACGTCGGCGGAGAGAGCTTCGCCGGTGCGGGCGAGGGAGTCTACCTCTCGACGCTCACACAGTGGCCGTGTTTCCACGGAGTCGAGCTGGGCACGGCTTCAGACACAGGTTCATGAACTTGTGTCTGATACCGATGGTGAGGCCTCATGGGAGGAGGAGGAGGACATCAGGTATTTCTCTTGACGAGGAGTCTGATGGCCTTCCTTCTGATCCCACTCCCTCCCCTGAAAGGCAGCTTTCTCCTCCCGAGAGTCTGTCTTTTGCGGCCTTTGTCCGGGAGATGTCTACGGCCATCCCCTTCCCGGTGGTTGTGGAGGACGAGCCCAGGGCTGAAATGTTTGAGCTCCTGGACTATCCTTCTTCACCTAAGGAAGCGTCCACAGTACCCATGCATCATGTCCTCAAAAAGACATTGCTGGCGAACTGGACCAAGCCTCTAAGTAATCCCCACATTCCCAAGAAGATCGAGTCCCAGTACCGGATCCATGGGGACCCAGAGCTGATGCGCACTCAGTTGCCTCACGACTCTGGAGTTCTGGATTTGGCCCTAAAGAAGGCTAAGAGTTCTAGGGAGCATGCTTCGGCGCCCCCGGGCAAGGACTCTAGAACCTTAGACTCCTTTGGGAGGAAGGCCTACCATTCCTCTATGCTCGTGGCCAAAATTCAGTCTTACCAGCTCTACACGAGCATACACATGCGGAACAATGTGCGGCAGTTGGTGGGTTTGGTGGACAAGCTCCCTCCTGAGCAAGCCAAGCCATTTTAGGAGGTGGTCAGGCAGCTGAAGGCGTGCAGAAAATTCCTGGCCAGAGGAGGTATATGATACCTTTGATGTTGCGTCCAGGGCCGCTGCTCATGGTGTGGTGATGCGCAGACTCTCATGGCTGCGTACCTCCGACCTGGAGAACAGGATCCAGCAGCGGATTGCGGACTCGCCTTGCTGTGCGGACAATATTTTTGGAGAGAAGGTCGAACAGGTGGTAGAGCAGCTCCACCAGTGGGGATACCGCTTTCGACAAGTTCTCCTGCCGGCAGCCTTCAGCTTCTACCTCCACAGGTAGACGTTTTTATGGGGGAAGGAAGACTGTTCCCTACTCTTCTAGTAAGCGTAGGTACAATCCTCCTTCTCGACAGCCTGCGGCCCAGGCTAAGCACCAGCGCGCTCGCTCTCGTCAGCAGCGTGCGCCTCAGCAAGGCCCCTCGGCTCCCCAGCAAAAGCCAGGGGCGAGCTTTTGACTGGCTCCAGCAGAGCATAGCCGACATCAACTTGTCAGTGCCGGGCGATCTGCAGGTCGGGGGGAGGTTGAAAGTTTTTCACCAAAGGTGGCCTCTCATAACCTCCGATCAGTGGGTTCTTCAAATAGTCCGGCAAGGATACACCCTCAATTTGGCCTCCAAGCCTCCAAATTGCCCACCGGGAGCTCAGTCTTACATCTTCCAGCACAAGCGGGTACTTGCAGAGGAACTCTCCGCCCTTCTCAGCACCAGTGCGGTCGAGCCCGTGCCATCCGGGCAAGAAGGGCTGGGATTCTATTTCAGGTACTTCCTTGTGGAAAAGAAAACAGGGGGGATGCGTCCCATCCTAGACCTAAGGGCCCTGAACAAATATCTCGTAAAAGAAAAGTTCAGGATGCTTTCCCTGGGCACCCTTCTCCCCATGATTCAGCAAAACGATTGGCTATGCTCTCTGGACTTGAAGGATGCCTACGCACACATCCCGATACTGCCAGCTCACAGGCAGTATCTGCGATTTCAGCTGGGCACACGTCACTTCCAGTACTGTGTGCTACCCTTTGGGCTCGCCTCTGCGCCCAGAGTGTTCACGAAGTGCCTGGCTGTTGTAGCAGCGGCGCTTCGCAGACTGGGAGTGCATGTGTTCCCTTATCTCGACGATTGGCTGGTGAAGAACACATCCGAGGCAGGAGCTCTACAGTCCATGCAGATGACTATTCGCCTCCTGGAGCTACTGGGGTTTGTGATAAATTATCCAAAGTCCCACCTTCTCCCAGTGCAGAGACTCGAATTCATAGGAGCTCTGCTGGATTCGCGGACTGCTCGTGCCTATCTCCCAGAGACGAGAGCCAACAACTTGTTGTCCCTCGTCTCGCGGGTGCGAGCGTCCCAGCAGATCACAGCTCGGCAGATGTTGAGATTTCTTGGCCACATGGCCTCCACAGTTCATGTGACTCCCATGGCCCGCCTTCACATGCGATCTGCTCAATGGACCCTAGCTTCCCAGTGGTTTCAGGCTGCTGGGGATCTAGAAGACGTGATCCACCTGTCCACGAGTTTTCTCAAATCCCTGTATTGGTGGACGATTTGGTCCAATTTGACTCTGGGACGTCCTTTCCAAATTCCTCAGCCACAAAAAGTGCTGACTACGGATGCGTCTCTCCTGGGGTGGGGAGCTCATGTCGATGGGCTTCACACCCAGGGAAGCTGGTCCCTCCAGGAACGCGATCTGCAGATCAATCTCCTGGAGTTACGAGCGGTCTAGAACGCTCTGAAGTCTTTCAGAGATCGGCTGTCCCACCAAATTATCCAAGTTCAGACAGACAACCAGGTTGCCATGTATTACATCAACAAGCAGGGGGGCACCGGATCTCGCCCCCTGTGTCAGGAAGCCGTCAGCATGTGGCTCTGGGCTCGCCGTCACGGCATGGTGCTCCAAGCCACTTATCTGGCAGGCGTAAACAACAGTCTGGCCGACAGGTTGAGCAGGATTATGCAACCTCACGAGTGGTTGCTCAATTCCCGTGTAGTGCGACAGATCTTCCAGGTGTGGGGCACCCCCTTGGTAGATCTCTTTGCATCTCGAGCCAACCACAAAGTCCCTCAGTTCTGTTCCAGGCTTCAGTCCCACGGCAGACTGGCATTGGATGCCTTCCTCCTGGGCTGGGAGGAAGGTCTGCTGTATGCTTATCCTCCCATACCTCTGGTGGGGAAGACTTTGTTGAAACTCAAGCAAGACCGAGGCACCATGATTCTGATTGCTCCTTTTTGGCCGCGTCAGATCTGGTTCCCTCTTCTTCTGGAGTTGTCCTCCGAAGAACCGTGGAGATTGGAGTGTTTTCCGACCCTCATCACACAGGACGAAGGGGCGCTTCTGCATCCCAGCCTTCGGTCTCCCGTGTCTTGCTTGCTTCCAGGAAAGATTCCACTAAGAGGAGTTACTTCTTTTTATGGAGGAGGTTTGCCGTCTGGTGTGACAGCAAGGCCCTAGATCCTCGCTCTTGTCCTACACAGACCCTGCTTGAATACCTTCTGCACTTGTCTGAGTCTGGTCTCAAGACCAACTCTGTAAGGGTTCACCTTAGTGCAATCAGTGCATACCATTACCGTGTGGAAGGTAAGTCGATCTCAGGACAGCCTTTAGTTGTTCACTTCATGAGAGGTTTGCTTTTGTCAAAGCCCCCTGTCAAACCTCCTACAGTGTCATGGGATCTCAATGTCGTTCTCACCCAGCTGATGAAACCTCCTTTTGAGCCACTGAACTCCTGCCATCTGAAGTACTTGACCTGGAAGGTCATTTTCTTGGTGGCAGTTACTTCAGCTCGTAGAGTCAGTGAGCTTCAGGCCCTGGTAGCCCAGGCCCCTTACACCAAATTTCATCATAACAGAGTAGTCCTCCGCACTCACCCTAAGTTCTTGCCAAAGGTTGTGTCGGAGTTCCATCTGAACCAGTCAATTGTCTTGCCAACATTCTTTCCCCGTCCTCATTCCTGCCCTGCTGAACGTCAGCTGCACACATTGGACTGCAAGAGAGCATTGGCCTTCTATCTGGAGCGGACACAGCCCAACAGACAGTCCGCCCAATTGTTTGTTTCTTTTGATCCCAACAGGAGGGGAGTGGCTGTGGGGAAACGCACCATATCCAATTGGCTAGCAGATTGCATTTCCTTCACTTACGCCCAGGCTGGGCTGGCTCTTGAGGGTCATGTCACGGCTCATAATGTTAGAGCCATGGCAGCGTCGGTAGCCCACTTGAAGTCAGCCACTATTGAAGAGATTTGCAAAGCTGCGACGTGGTCATCTGTCCACACATTCACATCTCATTACTGCCTGCAGCAGGATACCCGACGCGACAGTCGGTTCGGGCAGTCAGTGCTTCAGAATCTGTTCGGGGTTTAGGATCCAACTCCACCCCCCCCAGGCCCATGTTTTATTCTGTTACAGGCTACACTCTCAGTTAGTTGGAAAAATTGTTAGGTCAATCTCAGTTATGTCCTCGCAGTTGCGAGGCCCAATTGACCATGTGTGTTGTTTTGAGTGAGCCTGGGGGCTAGGGATACCCCATCAGTGAGAACAAGCAGCCTGCTTGTCCTCGGAGAAAGCGAATGCTACATACCTGTAGAAGGTATTCTCCGAGGACAGCAGGCTGATTGTTCTCACAAACTCGCCCGCCTCCCCTTTGGAGTTGTGTCTTCCCTTGTCTTGTCTTGCTACATATGGGACTGACGAACACGAGCCGGTTCGGGCGGGAAGACGGCCGCGCATGCGCGAGGACTAGCAAAGGCCTTTGCTAGTGAAGTTTCCGATTGGAGGCGCTGCCGTGGACGTCACCCATCAGTGAGAACAATCAGCCTGCTGTCCTCGGAGAATACCTTCTACAGGTATGTAGCATTCGCTTTTTCTAATTAGAGATGCTCTGTGTTCATCCCAAGCCCTTTTGAATTCCATCATCATTTGTGTCTCTACCACCTCCTTAATGGAAAATTTTCCACATTTGTGCTGTTAAAGCAAGTAGGAAGAGGAGGAGGAGGAGGAGGCAGCAGTGAAAGAACGTGGTACTCGGTAGATGAGAGGCTGGTGCAGGTGTAGCTTACATTTCCACGGGAACCCCGCAGAACTGCTTCTGTCCCCGCGGAAACCCCACAGAACTGCTTCCGTCCCTGAGGGAATCCCGCGGGTTCCGCGGGATTATTGCAAACCCCATTCCCGTGCAGCTCTCTATATTCGAGTTAGATGCCACTTGGTATGATCGTGTGGTTAGAAATCCCTTGAACCAATTGAGAACGTTGCCTCCAATTCCGAAGTATTCGAGGATGTGTAGTAGTATTCCATGATCAACCATGTCAAAGGCGCTAGACATATCAAATTGTAAGGGTAGTATGTTCTTGCCAGTTGTGATCATTTGTTTGAATTTGGTCATGAGAGTAACTAGTACTGTTTCTGTACTGTGGTTGGACCGAAATCCTGACTGGGAGTTTTGAAGTATTGAGAACTTATTTAAATAGTTGGTTAGTTGTTTGGTCACCATACCTTCTGTTATTTTGGTCATTAGGGGAATAGATGCTACTGGCCTGTAGTTAGTTAAGTCGTCAGCACTTTTCTTTGCGTCTTTAGGTATGGGGGTAAGTAGAATGTTTCCTTTTTCCTTCGGGAAGAGTCCATTTTGTAACATGTAATTCAAGTGGTCTGTTAGGTCTGTTACGAATTGTTGAGGTGCAGATGCTATAAGGTTGTTTGGATATATGTCTAATTTGCAATGAGATTTGGCAAATCTTTTAAGCGTTTTGGAGATGGTATCCTCTGATAATGTCTCGAAATTGGTCCAGGTTCTTTCTGCTGGGTATTCGCCAGGGTCTTTGTCTAGACAGTTAAGGATTTCTGCGTAGTCGATGGTACTGACAGGTATCTTACATCGCAAATTTATAATTTTCTCATTGAAGTATTTCACAAGATTGTCTGCTGCTGGTGCACTTATGCTATTAGAAGTGATTGGAGTGGTATCTAGTAGTTTGTTCACGAGTTGGAAGAGTTTGTGTGTGTCCTTGTAGCTTGGTCCAATTTCAGTTTTGTAGTATGATCTTTTAGTTTGTCTTATGGTATATTTGTATTTTCTTTGTAGTTGTTTCCAGGCGTTGAGTGTGGAGTCATCTTTCTTTTTATTCCATCCAGGTCCGCTACTCAAGGTATAGTGATGCGCAGACTCGCATGACTGTGTGCCTCTGACCTGGACATTTGGACCTAGCAGCGGGTTGCGGATGTTCCTTGCCGGGGGGATAATATTTTTGGCAAGAAGGTTGAGCAGGTGGTAGAGCAGCTCCACCAGTGGGAAACCACTCTCGACAAACTCTCCCACCGGGCGCCTTCAGCATCTACCTCAACAGGTAGACGTTTTTTCCTGGGAAGGAGAACTGCTCCCTATGCTTACAATCCATCTTCTCGACAGCCTTCTCAGGCTCAGCCCCAGCGCGCTCGTTCGCGTTAACAGCGTGCGCCCAGGCAGGCCCCTGCAGCTCCCCAGCAAAAGCAAGGGACGGGCTTTTGACTGGCTCCAGCTGAGCATAGCCGCCATAAACATATCTGTGCCGGTCGATTTGCCAGTTGGAGGGAGGTTAAAAATTTTTCACTAAAGGTGGCCTCTCATAACCTCCGACCGGTGGGTACTCCCTCAATTTGATCTCCACTCCTCCAAATTGCCCACTGGGAGCTCAGTCATTCAGCTTCCAGCACAGGCAGGTACTTGCAGAGGAACTCTCTGCCCTTCTCAGCGCCAATGTGGTCGAGCCCATTCCACCAGGGCAAGAAGGGCTGGGATTCTATTCCAGGTACTTCCTTGTGTCAAAGAAAACGGGGGATGCGTCCCTTCCTAGACCTAAGGGCCATGAACAAATTCCTGGTCCGAGAAAAGTTCAGGATGGTTTCCCTGGGCACCCTTCTTCCCATGATTCAGAAAAACGATTGGCTATGCTTTCTGGACTTAAAGGAGGCTTATACACACATCCCGATACTTCCCGCTCACAGGAAGTATCTTCAATTCCGTCTGGAAACACAGCATTTTCAGTATTGTGTGCTACCCTTTGGTCTCGCGTCTGCGCCCAGGGTCTTTACAAAATGCCTGGCAGACTGGGAGTGCATGTGTTCCCTTATCTCGACGATTGGCTGGTGAAGAACACCTCAGAGGCAGGTGCTCTACAGTCCATGCAAATGACTCTCAAACTCCTGGAGCTACTCGGGTTTGTTATAAATTATCCAAAGTCCCATCTCCTTCCAGTTCAACAACTCGAACTCATGGGTGCTCTGCTGGACTCTCACACAGCTCGGGTCTACCTTCCCGAGGCGAGGGCGGACAGTCTTCTGTCCCTGGTTTTCTGGGCCAGAGCAGATCACAGCTCGGCAGATGTTGAGACTTCTCGACCATATGGCCTCCACAGTTCATTGCATGTCTTCATATGAGATCTGCTCAAGATTTTCTAAATTCACTTCGGTGGTGGACAATTCGATCCAATTTGACCTTGGGACGTCCCTTCCAAATTCCTCAGCCTCAAAAATTGCTGACCACGGATGCATCTCTCCTGGGGTGGGAGGCTCATGTAGATGGGCTCCACACTCAGGGAGCTTGGTCCCTCCAGGAATCAGGTCTGCAGCTCAATCTCCTGGAGTTGCGAGCAATCTAGAATGCTCTAAATACTTTCAGGGATCGGCTGTCCAATCAAATTATTAAAATTCACAGACTGCCAGGTTGCCATGTACTACGTCAACAAGCAGGGGGGCACCAGATCTTGCCCTCTGTGTCGGGAAGCCGTCCAGATGTGGCTCTGGGCTCACCGTCATGGCATGATTCTCCAGGCCACGTATCTGGCAGGCGTAAACAACACTCTGGCCGACAGATTGAACAGGATAATGCAACCTCATGAGTGGTCGCTCAATTCGGGCGTAGTTCGCCAGATCTTCTGGGAGTGGGGCACCCCCTCGGTGGATCTTTTTGACACTCAGCTCAATTACAAGGTCCCTCAGTTCTGTTCCAGACTTCAGGCCCATGACAGGCTAGCGTCAGATGCCTTTCTTCTTCATTGGGGGAAGGGCCTTCTATATGCATGTCCTCCCATACCTCTGGTGGGGAAGACTTTGCTGAAACTCAAGCAATACAGCGGAACCATGATTCTAATTGCGCCCTTTTGGCCACGTCAGATTTGGTTCCCTCTTCTGGAGTTGTCCTCTGAAGAACCGTGGAGATTGTAGTGCTTTCCTTTTTTTAAAATATTTTTTATTTTTGAATTTTTCAGTGCCATACAACGCAACAGTAACACATTTCTTCCATTGATCACATATAACACTTAGTAATTATGCAATCTAGCACTTGTGCAAACCAATCAAAACTGTTTAGAGTACAAACTCCGTTCTCCCCTCCCCCCCCCCCTTCATGTGCGGGCTCTATGTCCACATTAGTAGCTGACCAGTTGCTATATACGGCCCAGATTCTCTGGTGTTGGACCAATTGTCCCCTGCGCATAGCTGTGAGCTTAGACATCAGCTGAATGATTTTTAGCTTTTCTACAACAGCTGTTAGTCCCGGCAGTTGTGGTTTCTTCCATGCGGCCGCCACAACCATCTTACCCACCACAAACACCTGGGTGACAAACTGGTGAATAGATGTTTTAACTCCAGCTGGTCTATGGTGTAGAAGACAGCTGTCCGTTTTCAGAGGATATTCTATAGCAGTAACCGTGTGCACAAATTTCAAAATATCCATCCAGTACTTTTGTGCAAGCTTACAAGTCCACCATATATGGAACATATCTCCCAACCCCCCACATTCCCGCCAACACAAATCTGAACCCGATTTAAACATTTTTACCAAACGGCTGGGTGTATAGTACCAACAGTAAAGGATCTTGTGTCTATTTTCCACCATCGTACTGGACACTGATACTTTAAGCAAAGATTTAAAGGCTCGCCCCCATTGTGGGGGTTCATATGTTACCCCTAGCGCTACTTCCCATTTTTTTGTGTAATATTCTACAGAGGTGTTTTGTGACATAAAAGCTTTGTATATTCTGGAGATACCTCCTCGACCCCCTGCTCTCATTAAGCCCTTTTCCAATTCTGTTTCTACCAAGCTAAGTTCCCTCTCTGCTCTACGCCTAATAAAGTCTCGTACTTGATAATATTGAAAGGCCTGTAGAGGGGAGTGCCCATGCTCCTGACATAGTTCTTGGAAGGATGGGACCCCACCTTCTTCACATATCTGGCCCAGCTCATATAAACCCATGGCTTCCCATTCCTGGTAGGCTTTATCCAGCATGCCTGGTCCAAAGTGGGGGGCAAACCTAAGAAACGTGTGTTTAAAATATGCTCGTCCCGGGAAAAACTTCTCCCGAATCTTGCACTAAATGGTTAGGGGCCACTGGATTAGAAGGGGCTCCCCCTAGCTATCTCTCCCAGCCGTTGTTTCGGTAGCCAAGGTATTGCTCTGAGAGGGAACGGGGCCAACCAGCTCTGTTCCGCGCTAACCCATAAGTTCCTCTTGTCCTGGGACCAGCTTGCTAAAATTCGCAAATGGGCGGCATGATAATATGCCTGAAATGAAGGAACCCCCATCCCCCCCTTATCTCTAGATTGATACATCACCTCCCTCCTCACTCGTGGTGGCCTTTTCCTCCAAATGAACGAGAATACTCTCCTGTGCAAGCCACGTAAGAACTTATCTGGTAATGCCTTAAAAAGATACAGGAGCTTCGGAAGAACTATCATTTTTATAGCGTTAATCCTCCCCATCCATGATAATGTCAGGCCTTCCCACCTATCCAGTTCTTGAAAAAGGCTTTGTACTTTGCTTTGGAAATTACTTCCAAAAATTTCCTCCAGCTGGCGGGGAATATTGACCCCTAGATACCGAATGTATTTACTTGCCCATCTATAGGGGAATTGAAGTTTTCAACTGTTCTATTTGATCACAGGGTATGTTCACATCCAATGCCTCTGATTTATCAAAGTTGATTTTGAAGCCCGAGACTGCCCCATACGCTTGTATCTCTTCTCCTATTTTTGAAAAAGCTGTTAATGGATCTTTTAGTGTAAGCAAAATGTGATCCGCAAAGAGGAGGATCTTAGTTTCCAGCCCCCCCCCCTCCCATTTTAGGCCCCTAATTCCAGGATTTGCTCTACTTTTGATGGCCAAGGGCTCAATTACCAAGGCAAAGAGCAAAGGAGCTAGTTCACAGCCCTGCCTGGTGTCTATGTAGTAAAAATGGTCAAGACAAGGAGCCATTAACCTGCACCGAAGCTGCCAGGGTCCTATATATTAAGTGCAACCAATCTACAAATCTCCCCCCCATACCCGCCCTTTCCAACACTGCAAAGAGAAATGGCCAGCTGACCCGATCGAGTGGAGGAGTGGCCTAGTGGTTAGGGTGGTGGACTTTGGTCCTGGGGAACTGAGGAACTGAGTTCGATTCCCGGCACAGGCAGCTCCTTGTGACTCTGGGCAAGTCACTTAACCCTCCATTGCCTACCGCATTGAACCTGCCATGAGTGGGAAAGCGCGGGGTACAAATGTAACAAAAATAAAAAAATATATATATATAAGGACAGTATACACAGTGGGGTTTTAGTTGTCTGTGCTCTTTGGATTACCTGCAGGGTTCTCCTTATATTATCAAAAGTCTTGTGGTCTTGCACAAAACCTGCCTGATCCTCATGTGTAAGCAGCGGAAGATAACTTTGCAATCTGGTGGCCAAAATCTTAGTAAATATTTTATAGTCCACTCCCAGTAGTGAAATGGGTCTATAGGAACTGCACTTTTGTGGATCTTTGCCTGGCTTAGGTAAAACTGTAATAGTTGCCAAATTCCATGTTGGTGGAAGCCCAGTATTATCATCTAACAAATTAAAGACTTTTAGCAACAAAGGGGCCAGTAGTTTTCCAAAGGTTTTATAAAACTTATTAGTGAACCCATCTGGTCCCGGGGCTTTATCAGGGGATAATCCCTTAATTGTTTTTTCCACCTCCTCTAGCATAATGAGGTCCCCTAGAGCCTGGCCTGTGCTACAAGGCAGTTTAGGAAGATCAGTATCCTCCAAATAACTTAATACCTCCTCGCAGCTATAGTCAACCTCTGGTTTATAAAGAGTTTGGTAATATTCTCAAAAGGCTTATTATAGAAATTCAGGGTCAGAATGCACTATCCCCCCTCATCTCGAATTCCCCCAATCCATTTTCTTTTTTACCTGTTGTTTTAATTTATGTGCTAAGAGCCTGCTAGGTTTATTACCAAATTCAAAGTATGACTGTTGCACTCTTTACAGCTTTTCGGAGAGGTTTGCCAGCTCGAGTTCATGCAAATTAGTACGAAGCTCTTGGGCTTGCGTCGCGAGACTCGACACCTGCTGGCCCTCCCCCTGCTGCAATTGCATCTCTATCTTTGTCAATTGTTCACGTATTTCATTGTCTCTTGCACAGCGTGTTTTCCACACTTGCGATCTTTATGCGATCAGATGACCCTGGTTTACTGCCTTAAATCCTTCCCACAAAGTGATTGGAGAAACTTCCCCATTGCCATTGAAGTGGATATAATCCTTGATATGTTGTTCCACCTTAAATATGTTTGCGGGGTCAGCTAATAGTGCGTCATCAAGGTGCCAAGTATGCTTTGTCCTACCAGGCCCCAGATCTCTGAATTGTAGCATCACCGGGGAGTGGTCTGACCATGTATGTGGCATTATTTGGTGATCCCCAGTCGAGCCTAAGAGAGAAACATCCCCCATCCACATATCTATCCTAGAAGAGGATTGATGTACCGTAGAAAAATATGTATAGCTACGTAATGTGGGATTGTCTCTACGCCAGAAGTCTATTAACTGCCAGCGTGTTATGAACTCTTGGAATTTCCGCCTATCCTGTCTGGCATATTTTATGTTAGCCAATGAATTATCTAATTGTGGATGTAATGTAAGGGTGAAATCTCCTCCCATTAGCAAGGACCCCTCAATATTTCTAATGATCAATTTGATCTAACTCTTTAAAGAAATCCCCATGATTTGTATTGAGCCCATATATATTTATAATTGTGTATATTCTTCCTGCTAACGCAAAGATTACTAATAAGTACCTCCCCTCTTTATCTTTTATTACTTTCCTTATCTCCCAAGGTTTAGATCCATTAAACGTTATTAACACTCCCATGCTTTTGGTGTTATCCCAGCTGGAAGCAAAATAGATAAATGGATATTGCCTATGGTGGCATAGATGTTCATGCCTCGGCTTAAGATGAGTCTCCTGCACCAGGGCAACATCTGTCCGAAGCCGCAGCAATTCACAAAACAAAAGCTGTCTTTTCATAGGGATGTTTAACCCTCTAACATTTAGCAATAACCATTTGATATCACCCATCCTAAATGCGTGTTCGTATTCCCCGTCTACTATCCCCAGCCTTCTTCAGTCCATATCGTCTCCCCTTTTCCCTCTCTTTTATCCCACAATTTCTTTTCCCGCCCTCCCTCCCGTCCCCTTGCATTACTTCCCTCCCCCCTCCCTTATCCCCCCCATAACTTTATATGACACCCCATGGTATACCAGCAGGTGCCTAATCAAAGAGGAAGAAGCAAACACCTCGCTCTCTATTCACCCCACAGAAGTTTTTTTATAGCCATTGCAACCATCCTCTCACACCTGGAGAGCAGCTAAATAACATCATCTTACCGAACATCAACAACATTGAACTCAACTTTTTCCAACATTTAGGTAGATATATTATCATGTAATCTGTGCTGCCGATTTCTGGCGTTGCAGCCTCCGTGGACCCTTGCCGACTCTCTGCCACTTCGACGGGAGAGATCGAGAAGTGCTCTTTTTCCCTGGCCCTGCTTCCATCCGATCCGCAGTTTCTGCCGCTTCCGGACAGATTGCTCGAGCCTCTGCTAAGGATTTTATCTGGTGCAATTTCCCATCTTTGTAGAAGACTAGAGCGAAGGGATGTCACCATCTATATTGAATCTTAAGATCTCTTAGTTGTCTTGTAAAAGGCTTTAATTCACCCCTCCGCTTCAATGTTGCTGCAGCCAGATCTTGGTATATTTCAATATCATAGGCATCCCATTTAAAATCCTGGGTCTGACGTGCCATTTTCAGCACCTGTTCTTTGAGCTTGTAGCTAGTGAAGCATGCGATGATGTCTTTAGGTTTATTATTGTGCCCTAGTCCAAGCGCTCTATGTGCCCTCTCCAATTGAATTGTCTCATTCTCCCTTGTTTCTCCATTCTGTGAGAACAGCTCAGTTACCATCCTTTGGACCACCTGTTCGCAGTCCTGGTAGGTCGGTGTTTCTGGAAGACCTTGAAATCTGAGGTTATTGCTATTTTGTCTAGCAATTGCTGCTGCTCTCCATGTACTTCATTTAGTTGATGATCTATCGATCCCAGTGCTTCACTGTGAACTTCCACCTGTGACTCCATTTCCTCTAAGCGAGAGCCCAGCTCCCGGATCTCTCCTCTCAGATCGGCCCCGAGAGGCGCCACCTCTGTCCGCAGGGCTTTTAGATCGGCGCTAATTTGTTGCAGCCAGGATTGTAGGTCTGAGGGGATCTCTCCTCCTCCCAACTCCCCCATATCCGACTGTCTTAGCGGTTTGTCCACCTGCCGAGATTTCTCCCCGCTCGCTGGCTGTTTTGTTTGCTGTGCATCCGCCACCTTGTTTCCTGGGGTCGCCTTAGCTCTGAGGAAAGCGAATCGGGAGAAATCCACCACCGCCTGATTCGTGCTCATACCCTTTCGCTGCTCTGATGCCTGAGCCCGCTCTGATCTTCTTGGTAGCTCTCCAGTAGCGCCGAGGCCAAGTTTAATGCTCGTTACCTCCGTGGGGCAGCAGGAGCTCGGTTTATAGTCGGCCATGCCGCTAGATGACGTCACTTCCTCCGAGATTGTAGTGTTTTCCAACCCTCATCACTCAGAACGAGGGGGCGCTTCTGCATCCCAACCTCCACTCTCTGGCTCTCACGGCCTGGATGTTGAGAGCGTAGACTTCTCCTCCTTAGGTCTTTCTGAGGGTGTCTCCCGAGTCTTGCTTGCTTCTAGGAAAGATTCCACAAAGAGGTGTTATTCTTTTAAATGGAGGAGGCTTGCCGTCTGGTGTGAAAGCAAGGCCCTAGATCATCGCTCTTGTCCCACACAGACCCTGCTTGAATACCATCTACACTTGTCAGAGTCTGGTCTCAAGACCAACTCCGTAAGAGTCCATCTTAGTGCAATTAGTGCTCTCCATTATTGTGTAGATAAGCCTATCTCTGGACAGCCTTTAGTTGTTCGCTTCATGAGAGGTTTGCTTTTGTCAAAGCTCCTTGTCAAACCTCCACCATTGTCATGGGATCTCAACGTCGTTCTCACCCAGCTGATGAAACCTCCTTTTGAGCCACTGAATTACTGCCATCTGAAGTATTTGACCTGGAAGGTCATTTTCTTGGTGGCTGTTACTTCAGCTCGTAGAGTCAGTGAGCTTCAAGCCTTGGTAGCTCATGCTCCTTATACTAAATTTCATCATAACAGAGTAGTCCTCCGTACGCACCCTAAGTTATTGCCAAAGGTGGTGTCGGAGTTCCATCTGAACCAGTCATTTGTCTTGCCAACTTTCTTTCCCCGTCGTCATACCCGCCCTGCTGAACGTCAGTTGCATACATTGGACTGCAAGAGAGGATTGGCCTTCTATGTGGAGCGTACAAGCCCCTTCAGACAGTCCACCCAAATGTTTGTTTCTTTTGATCCCAACAGAAGGGGAGTTGCTGTTGGGAAACGCACCATTTCCAATTGGCTAGCAGATTGCATTTCCTTCACTTACGCCCAGGCTGGGCTGACTCTTGAGGGTCATGTCACGGCTCATAGTGTTAGAGGTATGGCAGCGTCAGTGGCCCATTTGAAGTCAGTCACTATTGAAGAGATTTGCAAGGCTGCGACGTGGTCATCAGTCCACACATTCACATCGGTTTGGGCAGTCAGTGCTGCAGAATCTGTTCGGGGTCTAGAATCCAACTCCACCCCCCTAGGCCCATTTTTGTTCTGTTCCAGGCTGCACTCTCAGTTAGATGTTCTTCGTAGGTCAATCTCAGTTATGTCCTTGCCGTTGCGAGGCCCAATTGACCTTCTTTGTTGTTTTGAGTGAGCCTGGGGGCTAGAGATAACCCACATGTGAGAACAAGCAGCCTGCTTGTCCTTGGAGAAAGTGATGATATTTACCTGTAGCAGGTCTTCTCCGAGGACAGCAGGCTGATTGTTCTCACCAACCCGCCCTCCTCCACTTTGGAGTTGTTTTGTGCTGCTTTATTTGCTTTTCATTTACTAGGCGGGAACGGACGCGCACGGGCGGGAAGATGGCCACGCATGCGTGGTGCATCCATCTTGCGCTTTGCTGGCTGTCGCAAAGTTTGTGAAGATTTTGCTGGAAAATCTCCATTCCTGGGGCCGCCGTGGATGCCGACCCACATGTGAGAACAATCAGCCTGCTGTCCTCGGAGAATACCTGCTACAGGTAAGTATCTTCACTTTATTTTTCTGTCTCTGCTGCTTTCTCTTTGAAAAAAATGACCAGTATTTCACTAAATCAGTGCTGAGATGACCTACCGATTATTCAGTATACCTTATAGGGATGATGCAGAAAGCTACTGTGAGCAGAAGCGCTTAGGTGTTCATGCATGCATGTTAATGGGTGCAAAATGTATAAAGGCTATCATGCGATACACATGATCTCACAGTATATTAAAATGCATAGTAATATACATCTGCATTATTTACTACATGCTCCAAGGATATCCCTTTCACACAACTTCAAACTCAGCATTATCTTAAAATCCATGGGTACAACATGGCAGACTCTTCTTTCTTTTTGGAAAAACTCACATAACTATGACTTCTTGCTTATTGTGAAAAATCAGGACTTTACATCAGATGTGGACACTACTGTTTTTACTAAACGGGGTAACAGTTGCAATGTACTGGTAGCAGATTTCTTAAGACATGGTTATCCTGAAGCTTTTTCATCTTTTATTACAAGCTCCAGATAAACAACCAGGAGATGTTTTTGCATATATGCAGGTAAACCTCTATGTAACTCATCTCCTTCAGCATGATTGTACCACAGGTGATGTTGGATCTTTTGCGTTTATTTTTTATATCTCCTGGACAGATTCAGGTGCTATCTGGTTTACATAAATCTTGTGCTTTTGCCAAAGAAATCATTCAGTACAATAATAGAAAAATGGAACTTGGAGCTAGATCTTAAACAGGTTTTACTTAAAACGGTGAAACGCTTGCAATTGGTGGTACATAGTGCTCTCTACAAAGAATATCATTTTTGAACATTGACAAGGGCTTATTTTTCACCAAAGCAGGCTTATTATGCTGGATGTGTGAACACCCCTTTGTGTGCTAAATGCGGGGCTAGTGATAATGCATTATCTCTTGCCTTATGGGCTTGTAAAACCATACAAGATTTTGATGACTGGTTCTGACCTTTATTGGGAATTTACTGCATAAAAGGCTAAGGCTTTCCTCACAAGGTAGGTCAACTGGAGCATTGTGCTCCCCTACCTAAAGGAAAACGCTTATTTTTATACAAAGCCAGCATAATGGGAACAAAATGCATTTTACAGAATTGGTGTTCAACTTATCCACCTATATTTTGGAAATTGAAATGGTTCAATGCTTTACGTGTCTTAATGGAGTGGAAAGCCCAAGATGCCATATAGTGTAATGTAAAAAATGGTTTTAGATGATTTGGGAAATATATATACAGTCGTTCTCTTCAGGTACACAGTATGATCCTTAACAAAATGTAACTGATTCTATTTGGATTGCCAGACATTCATTTTATGTTTACACTGATTGGGGAAGGGGAGAAGGGAGAAGATGGGGGTTTGCGCTATGGGGTTGATACTCAAAGTTGCTAATTTCGATTGTGACACTTTGTGGAGGGGAGCCATAAGAGTTGGAGCGTCTTTCACTTCAGACAGCTTTGCTTATCAATAGGGGGTGGGGTGGGGGAGCTTATAGATGATATAGATCAGTGATGGCGAACCTTTCAGAGACTGAGTGCCCCAAACAGCAACCCAAAATCTAATTATTTATCGCAAAGTGCCAACAAGGCAATTTAACCTGAATAACAGAACTTTAAAAGCATTTGGCATGCTTTTGAATAATTAATGTGATTTTTGCTGTTGCAAGGTAAATGATCCCGTGTTCCAATCTAATTCATGTTTAGTATTGATAAAATACCATAAATAAGTAAATAATTATAAACTTTTAATGTTGAGCACCTGATTCTCAAAGTGGACATATTCCAAACACTATAATGAAAATAAAAAGATTTTTTCTACCTTTATTGTCTGGTGACTTTGTTTTTCTGATTGTGCTGGCCCAGTATTCGATTCTGCTGCTATATGTCCTCTTAACTCCGTTTCCAGGGCTTCCTTTCCATTTATTTCTTTCCTTTCCTCCTTTCTTCTTCATTTCTTGCCCTACATCCGTAAGTAAAAGCTGGGTCCTCCACAGACTTGACTGTCCAGTGGATCCAGCTTCTGCCTATTTTCTTCATCCATGTGCAGTTTTTCTCCTCTCTTCCTTTTCCCTCATCTCATCTCTTTCCTCACTCTTCCCTCCCCTCCATCCATGTCCAGCATTTTTTCTCTCCCTTCCCTCCCCTCCATCCACCCATGTCCAGCAACCCTTCCCTCCCCCTGCCCTCCCCTCCATCCACCCATGTCCAGCGATTCTCTTTTCTCCCCCTGCCCCCCTCCAGCCACCCATGCCCAGCGATTCTCCTGTCCCCTGCCCCCCCTCTCCATCCACCCATACCCAGCGATTCTCCTCTCTCCCCTGCCCCCCTCCAGCCACTCAGGTTGTCCAGTGGATTCTTCGAGGCAGGCAGGAAAGATCCGCAGTCTTGCCTGCCCGTTGCCGGTGCTGACTCTCCTGCGGCGCTACTGCATCGCTCTTTAAAATGGCCGCCGAGACTTACAAAGGCGGCCTCCAAGACTTACATAAGTACATAAGTAATGCCATACTGGGAAAAGACCAAAGGTCCATCGAGCCCAGCATCCTGTCCCCGACAGCGGCCAATCCAGGTCAAGGGCACCTGGCAAGCTACCCCAAACGTACAAACATTTTATACATGTTATTCCTGAAATTGTGGATTTTTCCCAAGTCCATTTAGTAGCGGTCTATGGACTTGTCCTTTAGGAAACGGTCCAACCCCTTTTTAAATTCTGCCAAGCTAACCGCCTTCACTACGTTCTCCGACAACAAATTCCTGAGTTTAATTACGCGTTGGGTGAAGAAAATGTTTCTCCTATTTGTTTTAAATTTACTACACTGTAGTTACATCGCATGCCCCCTTGTCCTAGTATTTTTGGAAAGTGTGAACAGACGCTTCACATCCACCTGTTCCACTCCACTCATTATTTTATATACCTCTATCATGTCTCCCCTCAGCCGTCTCTTCTCCAAGCTGAAAAGCCCTAGCCTCCTTAGTCTTTCTTCATAGGGAAGTCGTCCCATCCCCGCTATCATTTTCGTCGCCCTTCGCTGCACCTTTTCCAATTGTACTATATCTTTCTTGAGATGCGGCGACCAGAATTGAACACAGTACTCAAGGTGCGGTCACACCATGGAGCAATACAATGGCATTATAACATCCTCACACCTGATGTCCATACCTTTCCTAATAATACCCAACATTCTATTCACTTTCCTAGCCGCAGCAGCACATTGAGTAGAAGGTTTCATTGTATTATCAACGATGACACCCAGATCCCTTTCTTGGTCCATAACTCCTAATGTGGAACCTTGCATGACGTAGCTATAATTCGGGTTCTTTTTTCCCACATGCATCATCTTCCATTTGTTCACATTAAACATCATCTGCCATTTAGCCGCCCAGTCTCCCAGTCTCGTAAGGTCCATCTGTAATTTTTCACAATCCTCTCATGAGTGAACGACTTTGAATAACTTTGTGTCATCAGCAAATTTAATTACCTCGCTGCTTACTCCCATCTCTAAATAGTTTATAAGTATATTAAAAAGCAGCGGTCCTAGCACAGACCCCTGAGGAACCCCACTAACTACCCTTCTCCATTGTGGAGTGGAGGAGTGGCCTAGTGGTTAGTGTGGTGGACTTTGGTCCTGGGGAACTGGGTTCGATTCCCACTGCAGGCACAGGCAGCTCCTTGTGACTCTGGGCAAATCACTTAACCCTCCATTGCCCCAGGTACAAATAAGTACTTGTATATAATATGTAAGCCACATTGTACCTGCTTTGAGTGGGAAAGCGCGGGGTACAAAGGTAACAAAAAAATATACTGCTCATTTAACCCTACTCTCTGTTTCCTATCCTTCAACCAGTTTTTAATCCACAATAGGACATTTCCTCCTATCCCATGACCCTCCAATTTCCTCTGTAGCCTTTCATGAGGTACCTTGTCAAACGCCTTTTGAAAATCCAGATACACAATATCAACCGGCTCCCCTTTGTCCACATGTTTGTTTACTCCTTCAAAGAATTGAAGTAAATTGGTCAGACAAGATTTCCCCACACTAAAGCCATGCTGACTTGGTCTCAGTAATCCATGTCCTCGGATGTGCTCTGTAATTTTGTTTTTAATAATAGCCTCTACCATTTTCCCCGGCACCGACGTCAGACTCACCGGTCTATAATTTCCCGCATCTCCCCTGGAACCTTTTTTAAAAATCGGCGTCACATTGGCCGCCCTCCAATCTTCCGGTACTAAGCTCGATTTTAAGGATAAATTGCATATCGCTAACAGTAGTTCCGCAAGCTCATTTTTCAGTTCTATCAGTACTCTAGGATGAATACCATCTGGTACAGGAGATTTGCTACTCTTCAGTTTGCTGAACTGCCCTATTACGTCCTCCAGGTTTACTTTGAATTCAGTAAGTTTCTCTGACTTGCCCGCTTGAAATACCATATCCGACACTGGTATTCCACCCAAATCTTCCTCGGTGAAGACCGAAGCAAAGAATTCATTTAATCTCTCCGCTACGTCTTTGTCTTCCTTGATCGCCCCTTTTACCTCTCGGTCATCCTGCGGCCCAACTGATTTTTACTATATTTTTTGGCCTCTAATGCTATCTTTTTTTCATAATCCCTCTTGGCCTTCTTTATCTGTGCCTTGCATTTGCTTTGACACTCCTTATGTTGCTGCTTGTTATTTTCAGACAGTTCCTTCTTCCATTTTTTGAAGGCGTTTCTTTTAGCCCTAATTGCTTCCTTCACCTCACTTTTCAACCACGCTGGCTGTTTCTTTGACTTCCGTCTTTCTTTTCTAATTTGCGGAATATGTTTGGCTTGGGCCTCCAGGATGGTACTTTTGAACAGCATCCACGCCTCTTCTACAGTTTTTACTCTCTCAGTTGCCCCTCTAAGATTTTTTTTACCGTTGTTCTCATTCTATCATAGTCTTCTTTTTTTAAAGTTAAACACTAATGTATTTGACTTCCTATGTATAGTTACTTCAAGGTTGATATCAAAACTCATTGTATTATGATCACTGTTATCAAGCGGCCTCAGTACCATAACGTCCCTCACTAGATCATGCACTCCACTAAGGACCAAGTCTAGAATTTTTCCTTCTCTTGTTGGCTCCTGCACCAGCTGCTCCATAAAGCTGTCCTTGATTTCATCAAGGAATTGTACCTCTCTGGCATGTCCCGATGTTACATTTACCCAGACTATATTTCATATTGTATATTCATTCACTGTTAGATGGGTTTTTATCATTCTGTCATCAGTAAAATAAAATTAGAAACCTAAAAATGCGTGGCAATGAGTAACGGAATTCAAACATGCGTGGGATAAACATAAAGGAATCCTGTTCCGAGGGAATGGATCCTCAGAAGCTTAGCTGAGATTAGGTGGCAGAGCCGGTGGTGGGAGGCGGGGCTGGTGGTTGGGAGGCGAGGATATTGCTGGGCTGAGTTATATGGTCTGTCCCAGAGCCGGTGGTTGGGAGGCAGGGATAGTGCTGGGCAGACTTATATGGTCTGAGCCCTGAAAATGACAGATACAAATCAAGGTAAGGTATACACAAAAAGTAGCACATATGAGTTTATCTTGTTGGGCAGACTGGATGGACCATGCAGGTCTTTTTCTGCCGTCATCTACTATGTTACTATGTTACTATTAGGTATTCTGCCACCTTACACAGAAGTAAACTGTATTTTAAAATTTGTACAATGTGAGAAATTCACCACCAGGTCCAAGGCAGCATAGATGGGTTAGTTGAGAAGATTTAATACCAGTGTTTTGGATTTACTGTTAGTTTTTGTTTTTCCTGCAACCATTGCTGGTACCTGCAACTTTAAAAGACAGAGCAAGTGGTAACTGTTCTGTGTTAATGCCTGAAGAAATGCACACATCTGCACATATTATTCTGCGCATACATATTAGCCTTGCAAATATGTCTTGAACATAAAATTTTTGCAAGGCTTATGTTTATATTCAGAACAACATTCTGGTTGATGCTGATATTTTATTTTCTTTGCACGTGAGCATAGTGAAGGCACTCTTACCACAAAACCTTTGTGCAAATAAGTCCTGCAAGCTTTCCCTGATTAGCATACAAATTCTGCATGTATTGAATTTGCATATCATAGCTTACTGTATCTCTGCAGAACTTTTTTGTTTTCTTATTTGCTTCAAAAGAAACAAATCAATTTTACTAATAATTAAATGAGAAAATGAATATAATCAAACCTACATCAAAGGGGGCATTTAAGGGGAATTCTATATATGGAGCCGAAAAAATCGGCACCGAGAAAACCCATGTTTATTGCTATTCATTAAACCTTGCCTAAAGTCAGGTGCTGTTTATAGAATACACATAGTGCCCTTCCCCATAACTAAATTTAGGCACGGCAGTTTACACCAACTAAAACATGGTGTAAATGTCCATGTCTATCTTAGTCGTGGATCAGGCATATTCTGTAACAGTGCTTGCAATATTTTTAGAAATGCCAGTGACCTGCCCATGCCTCTCCCATGGCTGTGCCTCCTTTTGAGATCTGCGCATTAGAATGTATGTGCACCACTTTACAGAATACGCTTAGAAATTTGCACGTGTAAATTCTAATTAGTACAGATAGTTGCTTCTTATTGGCCAGTTATCGGCCAATAAACAGATGGGCTTAATTAAGTTGTACATGCAATTTGGTTGCAGTTCCAAATTCGCACGCACAACTTTAGGCGCCATATATAGAATTCTCATAGTGTACAGTTCCAGGTAATAGAACAAGAAAAGATATCTAAATATTAAAACAGTCTACTCGGCGCTGCTTCTTCCATCCCTAATTATAACTAACTCTCACCTAAGATTTATTGCCAGAGGGCTCTTTTGTATTTTTACAATAAATTGTTATAACTGAAGTGTATCTATAAACACATAATTAACACCATGAAGTGTAGTCAAGCATTTGCAAGGGAACTTTAAAAATAAAAAAAAGTAGCTCCAATTGCAAGCAGATGCAGCTTCAGGTCATCAAATCTCTTATGTCTTTCCTGTGTAGATCTTGCTACATCAAGAAAGATTCTAAGCTTCTGACCAGTTTAATTTTTTTTAATTTTTCAAATAAGTTTGAAGAACTAGAAGCTTATCATTTTCATAAATAAAGAAACAAAAAGCAAGGAATATTGGTAAACTCATCCCGAGAAGTCACTCACAATCTTGTTAAATCAAATTTTGAAACATTTTCTAGTAAGTCCATCACCCTTTCAGATTTCTGCATAACTTTCTTCTGAGGTAAATGGTACAAATTTGAAAAATACAAAACACTGAATCCTCATTAGCAATTAACAAAACTTCCTTCAGATATTTCTGGAGCAATATCTCAGGTAATTGCAATCTGGTAACAAGAAAATTTTAAAAACCTCAAATTCCTAGACCTTTGATAGTTTTCCAACAATTTACATTTATGATGAAGAAATAACCTATCTCTGAAAACTGTTGTGCTTGTTGCCTATATTGGCTCCCCAGTTGTCACAATCAGCAGTTCTAAGATCAAGGTTTTGCAAAGACTTCAAAACTTGCTGTGTGTAATCACACAATTGAGGGAGAGTTCTTCAGCATGGACTGTAGAAACTGATTTCCAAATAATGTAGAAAAATGCTATCAGTTGCCTTCAGTGAAATACAGGTCAAGCCAGGTTTAGTGCTCAGACAGGGGGCACGTAAATCATCCCTGAAAATATCTTGGGAAGATAAATTCAGGCTGCGTGTTTGTCAGGTTCTCAGGTTCAGAGCCCGCGGGGCCGGGCTCTGGAGCATACGTGAGCCCTTGGGCTGCTGCCGAGGAGCGACAGCAGCAGGCAAAACCCACCAACCAACCAACACTGGACAAGCACACCGGCAGGGACTGCAGGCACTGCCCAGCGAACCGGAACATATGGACTGGAGGACACAGGACTGGAACACACACCGGACCGGAACACACTGGACTGGAGCGCACCAGACTGGAACACACTGGACTGGAACACACTGGACTGGTCCGTACAGCTTCACCTGCACTTAGCTACTAAGCCCCCCAGAAGTTGAGCTCCTGGGTTCGAGTAGCCGACAGGACTTACTGGATACCGGATGACATAGGGACCAGGACTGGAAACAGAAGTGCTCCTAAACCTAAACTAGCAGGAGTGTTCCTAACAGTAAACTGACAAAAGGACTTCCTAAGCCCTATACTAAACAGGAGCTCCTAAGCCCTGCTCAAGAAAGGGACTTCCTAAGCCCTAAACTAACAGAGCAGGGAACTAAACACAAAGCTAACACAGGTGCTACTAAGCACCAAGCTACAAGCAGAGCTCTACACTAATAAGCTAAACACAAAACTAACAAGCTACCTAAGCACTGCTCTAGCAAGCTAGATACAACTAACAAGGTGCTTCCCAAGCACTACTCTGGTAAGCAACCAGAAGAGCTCCTAGCACTAAAAGGGAAGACAGGGGGGAGCCACAAGAAAAGAAGGGAAGCTAACACATAAGCCAAAAGTGATTCTAAATCACCAAACACCAACAGCAAAGACTGCAATGCTCCCACTAGCATAAACCCAGAAGTACTTCTAACAGCAAACTCTGCAGTGTTCCTAACAACACCAAACCCTGAAGTACTTCTATCAGCAACAGAGCTTCCAAAGCCCTACACACAGCAATGCTTCCAAAACCAAGAGGGAACAGCAGGGGAACCAAAAGGGAAAAGCAGGAAAGCTAAACACACAGTCACCAGTGCACACTGCACTAACACTAACCTGGACCTTAGCAAAAGCAAGCAGGGAAACTAGACACAACGTCAGAAGTGCACACTGCACCACCCTACCTAAAGCAAACACCACTGTTGCAAAGGCTCTGAAGGAACCAACACCACTTCCTTATCAAGGCCCTCCCTGATGATGTCACACTCCCTAGACCTAGGCAAAAGCACACTGACCCAGAGAGGCCCAACCAACACCAATGCAAAACCGTGAAACACTTGAAGCCAGTACACCCAAAGAGAGGTAGAGCAACTCAGGCAACACACACACAGGTGCAGTATAGTGAAACAATTAGAGCCATGCTGCTGGAAGCTGCCAGCACAGAGAGACAGAGCCAGCTCAGAAAGGACAGAGAAAAGAAACAGAAGCCAGCTAAGAAGCTGACCCCCCAGGAAAGAGGTAAGTTTGAGAGGGGTTCTTACCCCAATCATAACAGTGTTCGAATCACGTCGGGGTCACAAAATGAATTTATCTTCCCAATGAAGATATTTTCAGGATGATTTACGTGCCCCCTGTCTGACTGTTTAATTACCTAGCAAACCTCGCATAGTCCCAGACTAATCCACCCAGCCTAGACACTAAAGAACGCCACAAAAAGAAGGACACAAGGATTCTGTAAACATGAGAAAGTAGCTGTCAAAGTTTATTAGCTCACTTGCCAAAAGCCAGATTAGTACAAAATCATCACAGGGCATATAACACACTCGTTTCTCATATTGTGAGTGCAGAGCTCCGTGACACACAACGGGTGCCGTCAGCATTTTCTGTAGTCTCCGGGGCAATGCCTTAGCTACTAGCCTTTAAATACGTTTCTTGTATCATTGATCCGTATTAGGTTTTCATTTTCCCACTGCCAGTCTTTGCATATTATCAGTTGATAATTATGACTTCACATGTTTCCACGTACCAAGTTTCAACATCTTTGCTAATAATGCGTTCACATGCTTCCAGGTCCTCCTTCAGCCCCCCTGGAAGCTCTTACGACCTACTGTTATCTGCTTTTACCCAAAACATCTTTTGCTCACAAACTCTGGGTATTGTCTTGTTATTGTCTGTCCACCTGTTGTTTTTGAGAACAGATTCCGTCTTCCTCTGTCAGCTTCTGAGCTGCTTAATTCAGCATTTTGTCACAGTGACATTATCTGACTCAGACATGGTCTTTTTTTTTTTTTAGAGGCCTAGTTTTGAACACTAAACCTTGCTTGACCTGTATTTCACTGAAGGCAACTGATAGCATTTTTCTACAATATTAGCCAAAGATAAATCAGTTGGAGCTTGTCCAACATTGTCCAGTTCAGCCATTGGAAGTGAGACTGGTACAGGTATCTTACTCCAGAGACTAGAGGAGTCTCAGCTGAACCTACTCCAGTTCCCAGCTTTTTTTTTTTTTTTAAATATTTTTATTAATGTATGGTGCCATTAACATTACAACTTGTTCCATTTACACGAACATAACACTGTCATGAAAACAACGTCTTCAAATACGGCTTGCCCCCTTCCCAGAAAAAACACAATGACCTCCATAACGATTTTATGTTTATATCCCCTCCCATCCCTCCTCCCGCCCCTTATCCTCCCCCCTCCCCCCCAAATGGATGTTTCTCCTATTTACGCGCTTACTCTAGGAACCTAGACCAGGACTCTTCTGGCAGAGCAAGGTACGAGTTCTCCCCCACAGATCTCGATATTGGCGATTCCTCAGGGAGACAGCAGATTTAAGTGATATGCCTACCCAATAACACATATCTAACATGCAGTTCTTCCACATTGCTAGATCCGGGGGCTCCTCATCGACCCATTTTTTTAATATGCATTCTTCAGTATGATCATGGTCAACAGTACAAATTGGGACTGAGCACTTCCCAACCCTTGTTCTCGGAGAGACTCCCCGCAGCCCATCAAAGTAACCAAATACTTCCACTCCACTGTACGTTGCAAAATTTCTTCTACCAATCCCAACACCCCGACCCACAGAGCATGCAGTGAAGGGCATTCCATAAAGGAGTGTAGAAAAGTGCCCGCACTCCCCTTACACTTATTACACATGTCATCTTGCCACAACCCCAACACCTTCCCTCTGGATTTAGTGATATGTACCCTATGGAGGATTCTATACTGTATGTCTTGAAGGGAAGCGTTCGGGGTGATCCTTCTCAAATTGTTAAAGACTGCTCCCAGGCGTTCCACTGTGATATCTTCTACTACCTCCCTGCTCCATGTCTCCGCTAAATGTGTCATATGTGATGCCGATGATCTCTAATCATTTGATGCCACCTTGCCAGCCCATTACATGGCGAACTTGTTTGTAGAAAAAGGTAATCTAATTTAGTAAACCGAACTATAGTCCGACTCCTGCGCTCCTCACTCAGCACATAATCTCGCACCTGTAGGTATGCAAAGAATTGGGAGCCAGCAAGCTGTAGTTCATTTTTAACCGTTTCAAACGTTTGGAAAACTCCATCCTCCTCTCTTCTAAGTTGGCCTATAAATCTACAGCCTTTTTCCCGCCACCCGGTAAATAGCGACATTCCCATTCCTGCCGGGAAGTCCATGTTCTCCGAGGACAAGCAGGCTGCTTGTTCTCACTGATGGGTGACGTCCACGGCAGCCCCTCCAATCGGAAACTTCACTAGCAAAGTCCTTTGCTAGCCCTCGCGCGCCCGCGCGCACCGCGCATGCGCGGCCGTCTTCCCGCCCGAAACCGGCTCGAGCCGGCCAGTCTTCTTTTGTCCGCACTCGGTACGGTCGTGTTTTCGCCGTGTCGAGCCCCGGAAAGTCGACCTCGCGCGTCCAATTTATTTTGAGCGTGTTTTTTTCCTTCGGGAAAGTTTCTCTTAGTCGGGAAGTGCTCCGGAAACCCCCCGCCGGGTTTCGTGTAAATCCTCCCCGTACTTCCAGCTTTTTGCCCCGGTAAGTTTTCTTTCGTCGTCGGGGTAGGCCTCTTTTTGGCCTCGGTCGAGATTTTTCTCCCTCTAATTTTGGTGCTTCAAATTTCGCCATTTCGGCTTTTGATTTCGCCGGCGTGATTTTTCCGCCCATGACATCGAAGCCTTCCAGCGGCTTCAAGAAGTGCACCCAGTGCGCCCGGGTTATCTCGCTCACTGATCGACACTCGTGTCTTCAGTGTCTGGGGGCCGAGCACCGCCCTCAGAACTGCAGTCTGTGTTCCCTGCTTCAAAGGCGGACTCAGGTAGCGAGACTAGCCCAGTGGAACGTGTTGTTCTCGGGCTCTTCGTCGGCATCGGCACCGGGATCTTCGAGTGCATCGACATCGTCAGCGTCCAGACCATCTTCCTCGGCCGCCCCTGCATCGAGTGCATCGAGGCATCGGGCCTCTGCATCGGCGCCGAGACATCGGATAGCTGCATCGACGTCGGTGGTACCAGGACCTCGTCTGCTGATGTCGTCGGACGGTGGTGCATCGGGTGGAGTGCAGGTGAGGGCTGTCCATTCCCCTGCTGGTGGCGGTGAGCCCTCGGGTGGGTCTCCGCCTACCCTGAGGGCTCCTGCGGTACAGCCCCCCCGAGATCGACCTTCTTCAGTCTCGGCCCCGAGGAAGCGACGGATGGATTCGACGTCCTCCTCGTCGGTGCCGGGGAGCTCCGGTGACATGCTTCGGAAGAAATTGAAGAAGCATCGACACCGGTCTCCTCCCCGTGTCGGCACCGAGAGCTCTGGGTCGCCGAGGGATTCGGCACCCAGCAGGCATCGGCACGAGAGGACCGCTCACCCTCTGTTCAAGAGGTGTCGATGCGCTCCGCTCTGGACAGCCCGGAACAGCCTCCACGCCCGGAACAGGTACTGACGTCGACGCCTGCATCGACCTCTCAGCCTTTCTCTGCAGCCACTCTAAACGAGAGCCTCCGGGCCGTTCTCCCAGAGATTCTGGGAGAGCTGTTGCGCCCTACCCCTCCGGTACCGGCGGTGCTTGCGCCTCCGGTACCGTTGAGCGTGGCGCCGGCTGGCCCATCGCCCAGGTTGAGGTCCCCGACGTCGGTACCGCGTGCGGTGCCGACCGCGGCCACCTCCCAGGAAGGCTCCCCGACCACGTCGGCGGAGGGAGCTTCGCCGATGCGGGCAAGGGAGTCTACCTCTCGACGCCCCCATCGTGGACGGGGTTCCACGGAGTCGAGCAGGGTGAGGTTGCAGACACAGGTCCGGGAACTCGTGTCTGACACCGAGGGTGAGGCCTCGTGGGAGGAAGAGGAAGATCCCAGATATTTCTCTGACGAGGAGTCTGAGGGTCTTCCGTCTGATCCCACTCCCTCTCCTGAGAGACAGCTTTCTCCTCCCGAGAGTCTGTCTTTCGCTTCCTTTGTCCGGGAGATGTCTACGGCCATCCCCTTCCCGGTGGTTGTGGAGGACGAGCCCAGGGCTGAAATGTTTGAGCTCCTGGACTATCCTTCTCCACCTAAGGAAGCGTCCACTGTTCCCTTGCACCATGTCCTGAAGAAGACATTGCTTGCGAACTGGACCAAGCCATTAACTAATCCCCACATTCCCAAGAAGATCGAGTCCCAGTACCGGATCCATGGGGACCCAGAGCTGATGCGCACTCAGTTGCCTCATGACTCTGGAGTTGTGGATTTGGCCCTAAAGAAGGCTAAGAGTTCTAGGGAACATGCTTCGGCGCCCCCGGGCAAGGACGCTAGAACCTTAGACTCCTTTGGGAGGAAGGCCTACCATTCCTCTATGCTCGTGTCCAAGATCCAGTCCTACCAGCTCTACACGAGCATACACATGCGGAACAATGTGCGGCAGTTGGCGGGCTTGGTTGATGCTCTTCCCCCTGAGCAAGCCAAGCCTTTTCAGGAGGTGGTCAGGCAGCTGAAGGCGTGCAGAAAATTCCTGGCCAGAGGAGTTTATGACACTTTTGATGTTGCGTCCAGGGCCGCTGCTCAAGGTGTGGTGATGCGCAGGCTCTCATGGCTGCATGCCGCCGACCTGGAGAATAGAATCCAGCAGCGGATTGCGGACTCGCCTTGCCGTGCGGATAACATTTTTGGCGAAAAAGTCGAACAGGTGGTAGAGTCTCTCCACCAGCGGGACACCGCATTCGACAAGTTCGCCCGCCGGCAGCCTTCAGCTTCTACCTCTACAGGTAGACGATTTTTCGGGGGAAGGAAGACTGTTCCCTATACTTCTGGCAAGCGTAGGTACAATCCTCCTTCCCGACAGCCTGCGGCCCAGGCTAAGCCCCAGCGCGCTCGCTCTCGTCAGCAGCGTGCGACTCAGCAAGGCCCCGCGGCTCCCCAGCAAAAGCAAGGGGCGAGCTTTTGACTGGCTCCAGCAGAGCATAGCCGACATCCAAGTGTCAGTGCCGGGCGACCTGCCTGTCGGAGGGAGGTTGAAAGCTTTTCACCGCGCCCAGGGTGTTCACAAAGTGCCTAGCTGTGGTAGCAGCGGCGCTTCGCAGGCTGGGGGTGCACGTGTTCCCATATCTCGACGATTGGCTGGTGAAGAACACATCCGAGGCAGGAGCCCTGCAGTCCATGCAGATGACTATTCGCCTCCTGGAGCTACTGGGGTTTGTGATAAATTACCCAAAGTCCCATCTTCTCCCAGTGCAGAAACTCGAATTCATCGGAGCCCTGCTGGATTCTCGGACGGCTCGCGCCTATCTCCCAGAGGCGAGGGCCAACAACTTGTTGTCCCTCGTCTCGCGGGTGCGAGCGTCCCAGCAGATCACAGCTCGGCAGATGTTGAGATTGTTGGGCCACATGGCCTCCACAGTTCATGTGACTCCCATGGCCCGCCTTCACATGAGATCTGCTCAATGGACCCTAGCCTCCCAGTGGTATCAGGCCGCTGGGGGACTAGAGGACGTGATCCACCTGTCCACGAGTTTTCTCGAATCCCTGTATTGGTGGACGATTTGCTCCAATTTGACTCTGGGACGTCCCTTCCAAATTCCTCAGCCACAAAAAGTGCTGACCACGGATGCGTCTCTCCTGGGATGGGGAGCTCATGTCGATGGGCTTCACACCCAAGGAAGGTGGTCCCTCCAAGAAAGCGATCTACAGATCAATCTTCTGGAGTTGCGAGCGATCTGGAACGCTCTGAAGGCTTTCAGAGATCGGCTGTCCCATCAAATTATCCAAATTCAGACAGACAATCAGGTTGCCATGTACTATGTCAACAAGCAGGGGGGCACCGGATCTCTCCCCCTGTGTCAGGAAGCCGTCAGCATGTGGCTCTGGGCTCGCCGTCAAGGCATGGTGCTCCAAGCCACATATCTGGCAGGCGTAAACAACAGTCTGGCCGACAGGTTGAGCAGGATTATGCAACCTCACGAGTGGTCGCTCAATTCCAGTGTGGTGCGACAGATCTTCCAGGCGTGGGGCACCCCCCTGGTGGATCTCTTCGCATCTCAAGTAAACCACAAGGTCCCTCAGTTCTGTTCCAGACTTCAGGCCCACGGCAGACTGGCGTCGGATGCCTTCCTCCTGGATTGGGGGGAGGGACTGCTGTATGCTTATCCTCCCATCCCTCTGGTGGGGAAGACTTTGTTGAAACTCAAGCAAGACCGAGGCACCATGATTCTGATCGCTCCTTTTTGGCCGCGTCAGATCTGGTTCCCTCTTCTTCTGGAGTTATCCTCCGAAGAACCGTGGAGATTGGAGTGTTTTCCGACCCTCATCACGCAGGACGAAGGGGCCCTTCTGCATCCCAACCTCCAGTCTCTGGCTCTCACGGCCTGGATGTTGAGGGCGTAGATTTTGCCTCTTTGGGTCTGCCAGAGGGTGTCTCCCGTATCTTGCTTGCTTCCAGAAAAGACTCCACCAAGAGAAGTTACTTCTTTCATTGGAGGAGGTTTGCCGTCTGGTGTGACAGCAAGGCCCTAGATCCTCGCTCTTGTCCTACACAGACCCTGCTTGAATACCTTCTGCACTTGTCTGAGTCTGGTCTTAAGACTAACTCCGTAAGGGTTCACCTTAGTGCAATCAGTGCATACCATTACCAAGTGGAAGGTAAGCCGATCTCAGGACAGCCTTTAGTTGTTCGCTTCATGAGAGGTTTGCTTTTGTCAAAGCCCCCTGTCAAGCCTCCTACAGTGTCATGGGATCTCAATGTCGTTCTCACCCAGCTGATGAAACCTCCTTTCGAGCCACTGAATTCCTGCCATCCGAAATACTTGACCTGGAAGGTCATTTTCTTGGTGGCAGTTACTTCGGCTCGTAGGGTCAGTGAGCTTCAGGCCCTGGTAGCCCAGGCCCCTTACACCAAATTTCATCACAACAGAGTAGTCCTCCGCACTCACCCTAAGTTTCTGCCAAAGGTCGTGTCGGAGTTCCATCTGAACCAGTCAATTGTCTTGCCAACATTTTTTCCCCGTCCTCATTCCTGCCCTGCTGAACGTCAGCTGCACACTTTGGACTGCAAGAGAGCATTGGCCTTCTACCTGGAGCGGACACAGCCCCACAGACAGTCCGCCCAATTGTTTGTTTCTTTTGATCCCAATAGGAGGGGAGTGGCTGTAGGGAAACGCACCATATCCAATTGGCTAGCAGATTGCATTTCCTTCACTTACGCCCAGGCGGGGCTGGCTCTTGAGGGTCATGTCACGGCTCATAATGTTAGAGCCATGGCTGCGTCGGTAGCCCACTTGAAGTCAGCCTCCATTGAAGAAATTGCAAAGCTGCGACGTGGTCATCTGTCCACACATTCACATCTCATTACTGCCTGCAGCAGGATACCCGACGCGACAGTCGGTTCGGGCAGTCAGTTCTTCAGAACCTGTTTGGGCTTTAGGATCCAACTCCACCCCCCGAGGGCCCTGTTTGTTCTGTTCCAGGCTACACTCTCAGTTAGTTGGTAAATTTTTTAGGTCAATCTCAGTTATGTCCTCGCCGTTGCGAGGCCCAATTGACCAATGTTGTTGTTTTGAGTGAGCCTGGGGGCTAGGGATACCCCATCAGTGAGAACAAGCAGCCTGCTTGTCCTCGGAGAAAGCGAATGCTACATACCTGTAGAAGGTATTCTCCGAGGACAGCAGGCTGATTGTTCTCACCAACCCGCCCGCCTCCCCTTTGGAGTTGTGTCTTCCCTTGAAGTGTATTGTCTTGCTACATACTGGACTGGCCGGCTCGAGCCGGTTTCGGGCGGGAAGACGGCCGCGCATGCGCGGTGCGCGCGGGCGCGCGAGGGCTAGCAAAGGACTTTGCTAGTGAAGTTTCCGATTGGAGGGGCTGCCGTGGACGTCACCCATCAGTGAGAACAATCAGCCTGCTGTCCTCGGAGAATACCTTCTACAGGTATGTAGCATTCGCTTTCCCCACTAATGGCATAAATGGGCTAATCCCCTTGCCTGCATCCCCATGTCCTCTCCACCATCTCCAAGCCCGTTGTAATGCAGCCACATATGGGTTTTCCACTAACTTCCTCGCCCCCCGCAATGCCCAAGATTCTAAGACCGCAAAAGGATCGTTCGGCCTACACCAACTCTCCCAGAAACCTTGTAAGGCATAGTGTCCCTCTCCCGACATCAGTTCGTGTATCCACCGCATTAACGCTGCTACATTATATCTCCTCAAATCCGGAAGTCTAAGTCCTCCTTGTGCTCTGCCCTGTATCAACTTAGCAAAGGCAATCCTAGGGCATTTGGCATGCCAGATAAAAGTACCAACAGTACTGCGATACTTTTTCTCCTCTCCCTTTCGCACCCACAGCAGAAGCATTTGTAATGGGTATAAAAGCTTAGGCAATAGCACCATCTTAACCAACGCTATCCTTCCCATGAAATTTAAAGGCAAGTCTCTCCATTTTTGACATTTTTCTAGTTCTTCCAGCCGGCTTACTAGATTTCTTTTATACACCCAGGCCTGATCCGCACTAAGATATACCCCTAAATATTTAATACTATCTGTGGCCCAGCGTAATGGGAAGTTCTGCGAGTCTCTACAACGACATCGACCGCTTACGGGAAGCGCTTCTGATTTCTGAAAGTTGATGCTGAGACCCGAAAAAGTCCCAAAGGCCCGGATAAGTTGCATCACCAAAGGTAGAGTTCTAGTCGCCTCATCCATTAATAATAGCATATCGTCTGCAAATAAATTTATTTTATATTCCTCTCCTCCCACTCTTATGCCTTTCAAACTCGCCTCTTGTCTAATTCTAGCTGCCAGAGGCTCCAGCGTTAAAATGAATAATAACGGTGACAACGGGCATCCCTGCCTGGTTCCGCCCCCCAAAGAGAAAACCTCTGTCAAAGAGCCATTTATAAGAATTTGAGCTATCGGTGAGCTATACATAGCTCGGACCCAAGACAGAAACTCCCCTTGGATGCCGAAGTGCTCCAAAATCCAGAATATATATTTCCACACCACCTTATCAAATGCTTTCTCGGCATCCAGGCTGGCCAAAACCGCGTCCCCCGTCCGTCCTTTCCCCTCCATTAGAATCCGACTCACTTTCAGTATGTTTGCCGACGCAAATCTCCCCTTAAAGCCCACCTGATCTGGATGAACCAGACAGGGGACCACCCGTCCCAATCGGTCCGCCAACACCGATGCCAAAATCTTTACATCTTGGTTCAAGAGGGAGATTGGTCTGTACGAGCCCACCAACTCCCCGTCTTTCCCTGGCTTGGGGAGTACCACTAAGTGTGCATGATTCAACACTGGTCCCAGACTACTCTGCTCTCTGATGTGTTCACACATAGCAATAAATGGATCTACTATCATATCCTGAAGGATTTTGTAATATTTCACTCCCAGCCCGTCTGGACCCGGTGACTTTGCCAACGGGATGTGCTTGATTACAATCTGAACTTCCTTCCCTTGTATTGGCGCGCTCAGCATCCTCTGTTGCTCCTCTGATACAGTGGGCAGTCAAACCCCCTCCAGGAATTCCCTACATTTATCCTCAGAGAATGACCCTTCTTTGTATAGCGCTGAAAAAACATTTACAAACTCCCTTTTAATAGCCGGAAGTGTAGCACAAATCTGCCCATTCTTGTCTCTAATTTTACTGATAAATTTCCTGGCAGGCCTCTGGTTTACTAGAGACGCTAACATCTTACCCGTTTTGTTGCCCCACCGATGTAACTTGTAGTTATACAAATTGACATTGTAAATCGCCTCCTCGTCCAGGACCTCCTGTATTTCTTTCCTGCACTCCATGTAAGCCTGCCGTTTACCTATAGAGGAGCAACCAATAAGGGCCCTTCGCGCCTCCCGCAACTTCATGGTTAGATCTTTAAGTTTCATCCCTTGTTTTTTATTTTTCGAGGCCACGTATGAAATAATTTTCCCTCGCAACACGGCCTTCGCCGCTTCCCAGAAAATCCTCGGGCTCACAGACTGCTCTTCATTATCGGTTTTATATTCCACCCAGCTCTTCCTTAAATAAGAGCAAAATTCCCTACTCTGATATAGAGCCGGGTTCATCCTCCAGCGGGTTGGACCCTCCCTGCTCCCCCATGCCCACTCTGCCCAAACGGGGGCATGATCAGACACATCTGGCTCTCCAATTCCCGACCTTACCGATGCCAAACCTACCGAGTGGGAGACAAGCAGGTAGTCAAGACGGGAGTGGGCTCCATGAGGGTGGGAAAAAAATGTGTAATCAGTATCATCTAAGTGTTGTTGCCTCCAGACATCCACCAAATCTAATTCTCTCATGAGAAAGTTCACCCCTTTATCTTCGTGATCCTTTTCTGCTTTCCTTGGGGGTTTGCAATCTATTGACGGGTCACTGGTAATGTTAAAGTCCCCCCCTACAACAAGTTGGTAATTGTCTAGAGACATCAACCTAGCTGCCAACAAGGTGAAAAATTTATGACAATACACATTTGGAGCATATACATTACAAAGCCCCACCTTAATCCCCTGTAGCACTCCTGCCACTATCAAAAATCGCCCTTCTGGATCCTGATACATTGTATGTAAGTCAAAAGCAATAGATTTTCTGATTAGAATAGCCACCCCCCCCGCTTTCGCCCATTGTATGATGCATAATATATGTCCCCAACCCAGTCCTTCTTCAATTTCAGGTGTTCTAACCTGCTGAGGTGAGTCTCTTGAATCATGGCCACGTCAGCTTTTTGATGTTTCAGAGCCTGCAAAATTTTTTTTCTCTTTACTGGGGAATGTACTCCATCTACATTCAGTGATATAATTTTAATGTTAGCCATGCATCTCCATTTGTCTCCAAGCAGCGTGAGAGTCTATTCCTCGTGTGGCCCAAGGGCTTCCCAGCTGAGCCCTCGGTAACCAGAGACATTTGCTCTTGCCCCCCCCCCCCCCCCCGTGCCTCATACCATCCTCGTACCTCTCATACATTTGCCACTCCCTCAGTCCTAGAGTTAACCAAAGAAACATCCAGTAATAAACCCGCCCTCCCACCCTCTCCCCCTTCCCCCCCTGCACATCCCTCCCTCTACCCGCCTCCCTACCCCTTTCTCCAACCCCCAAACCCCTCTTCCCTCCCTTCCCCTGCCCTCCCTCTGCACACATCATATTCCATTGTTCCATCATCCAGACCCACAGCTATACACCTCTTTCCCCCCAACCCATCATTACCAACTCTATTACCCCGCATCCACCTCCCCCTCCCGTAGAGTATGTACCCCTCTTCTGACACTAACCTATGTGCGCCCTTACTCTTCCTTACCCCATGCTCTAAAACTACTAAATAGCCCAAATAGTCCACAACCATTTGCAATATATCAAAAGAAGATAGAAATGAGAAAAAGAAAGAGACAAAAGAAAGAAAAAAAAAAAGGGGGGAATATTAATCAGAATTGTAACAGTGCATACAGAACAATTAACGCAACTTTAATAGTATGGGGCTTTGTCTGTGTAACCTCTGCTGGGACCGATTTGAAATCATAGCTTATAAATGCTATCTCCAGCAGTCCCACCCGGTCTTCTGCATCCACCTTCTGGTGTCCATGCTCCATTCTGTACTCAGGGTCCACCATCTCTTTCAACGACAACATCCCCGATCTTTCTGATCCTTTAACCTATGCGCGTTTCCTCTTCACTTGTACACATTTATACACCTCAGGAGCCTCACACTTACAAAGGTCCATAGTCCCACCTCATGCTCTGATCAAATCCTCTACTTTTATAACTTCTCCACGAACTCTGCCAGCTCTTTGGGGTCGGTAAAGAAGAATACTTTATTATCCTGTACAATCCGCACTTTAGCAGGAAACATCAAGGCAAATTTCACCCCTCTGTCAAAGAGCCTTTTGCAGTGCTGCCCCATCTTCCTTCTCTGTTCAGAGACTGCTGCTGAGTAGTCCTGAAAAAGCATCAATTTATGCCCCTCATACTCCAAGCTTTTCTTCTTTCTAAAAGCCTGCAGGATCATTTCTTTCTCTGCATAATTAAGTACCTTCACAATCACTGTCCGGGGCTGCTTTTCTCCTTCCTTCAACACACCTATTCTGTGAACTCTCTCAATCTTCAGAGCACCCTCAGCCATTTGAAGATCCAGCTGCTCAGGTAGCCATTGTTCCACTAATTGCCTTAAATCTCTGTCCTTAACTGATTCAGGGATGCCAACAATGCGAATGTTGCTCCTCCTGCTTCTATTTTCTTGGTCATTTACCTGCTGTGCCAGCCTCAGGCATTTCTGCTCCAGTACAGCAATTCGCGCCTCCGCGGTCTCCATCTTGTCCTCTTGCAGGGACACTCTTTCCTCAGCCTGCTGCAGCCTCGTGCTTTGCCACTCCACCGACTCACGAATCTGCTCCACTGAGGCTTGAAACTTGGAAAGCTTCTCTTCCAGTATAGCCGTGACCTGTTGGATGAGCCCCTGCATTGTATCTGCAGATTGGCTCGTCACTCCCGCAATCTCTTTTGCCGCCGCCATCTTGGGGCTTCCGTCCAACACACGTGGTTTTTGTAGGCGCTGATTTTTCGCTGGCATACCAGCCATCTACCTGCACACTGGAATTGCAACCACCGCAGACAAGAGCCCTTGGTTTCCGCTACTGTTCCAGGTATTTTCTGTGCCAGCTGACGGGGTCTATGCGGGTTAACTTTTAAAACTTAGAAGGAGGCTGGAGCGGAGTCGATCTTCGGACATCCGCTCAGCAGCGCTGCATCACGTGACCCCCAGTTCCCAGCACTTTAATAGAAATGGAAACCATCTTAGGAGACCTGTGCTTGGAGTCGGCGAAGGAAGTCATAGGTAAGAGTGGGGTTAGGGGACCCCCAAAGCTTAGAGATGCACCTGAATTCGAAGTAGATGTTGGCACAAAAACTTCATAGCTCTTGTAGCTGTTGTGGGTTGCACATTTTCTGTCCATAGGTCCTGTGAACAGAATATTTTCTTGTTAATCTCACCTTAGATGCTGCCTGCCTAGCCATTAGCATGCAGCTGTTCATCTTGGCTTTATGCATCAACCTCTGTGCACATTTCAGCTGAACAGCCTTTGATCCTGTTTCTGTCAAGAACATGATGAAACACCTTAGAACTTCCACCAAAACTAGACTATTAAGTGCTTTTATGCATTTAGGGTGGGGCTTAATTCAGTTGTCAGGTTACAGTCAGGTTTGCAGGGTATCCATAATGAATATGTATGAAATCTGTATATAGTGTAGCCAGCACATGCAGATGTTTTTATACATATGTATTGTGAGATTCCAAAATCCCGGTGGGTCGAGAACCACTCATTTAGTGTATCTCTGGCTGAATAGCGCGGGGTACAAATAAAAAAAATATATATATAATGGGTTTAAATGACTATCTTGCAATTTTATTTCTAAGAAGTACTAGCTGCTGCTTCTGTGAATTTGTTTTTATATATGGGGAAAATTAAAAACCTAGCTTTGGTTAGTGGCTTTCCTGCTAATACTTCAAGATGTAATTCTTATGTTGAATAGCTATTAGAAACCTTGAATATAATGGTAGATAAGGCTGTAAGGCAATTTTTCTTCAATTTTGGAAATGCTGTATTCCTAGTTTCATTTTTATGGTGTTTCTGAAGAACATTAAACTTGATGATGCAATATCCTGTAAGAATAGTGGCCAGTACCCAAAGCCCCTTATGCAGCCTTACTGATTACTTGTCAGAAGGAAATATTTCAGAATACTGGCATGAAGAACATATACCCCAAAATGAAAAAGTTGCGTGCCAAAATTGCTGATCAGCATGCAAAGTTGCGTACGCAAGGTCTGTTGCACATGCACCTTAATAGCTTAATTAGATTCTAATTGACCTTAACCAATTGGCTGTAATTGGTGTTAATCATTCCCTTTTGGCACTTTTGCACGTAACTGTACTTAGTGTTTTGGAATGTGGATCTAGGAGGGGAATGGGTGGTGGGTCAGGGGCATGTCAGGCATTTACACATGTGGGTTATGGAATACAAACATTTACACGCCTAACTGCCTACAGTTAAGCGTGAATATTTACACCAGCCATTTACTTGCGCTTAAAGTTAGGTTTGTAAATGTGGACTTAAGCTAGCATCCACAACTGCCATTAAAGAATCCTCACTTAGTACACATCATGCCAGTGTCTAACTTTAGGCAATCTGTTGAGATGTTCCCCTATAATGTGCTGGCTGTATATATATTTCTAGAGAGTGGGATAAGGGGTGTTCGAGGGGTTGGGTCTAAAGTTACACAGAGGGAGAGAAATCAAGCTGTGCTCCATGTAAATTAGATTGTAAAAATGAAAGGCTTAACTTTATCCTATAGTTAATGGGTAAAGTTAGGCTTGTGTTTTTGCTAGCTAAATTATGTGGGTTACACAGCTCAAATTCTGCATGGTCAAACAGATAAATTATCAAGGTAACTTTATGCAGTCACCAATCTGATTAATATTACTGTTTCCTTTTTGTCCATACCAGACCAGTCCAGGACAAATAATGAGTTATGTCTGTCAACCAGCAGATAGCGACAGAAAATAGTAGTTCAAGTGATATGCCCCTTGCGGGTATCATGGAGAATGTTCAGTATTTTTCTCTGGCTCCAATTGGATGGAAGTTGGACTGTGCAGTTTCTCCTTGGTGCTTCTTAAAAACTTCTAACCTAACTTTAGACTATGTGTCAGTTGAGCAGGCCGTTACTTCTGGTCAGATTTTGCTCCTGTTATATATATTGATGCTAAATCTAGAGCAAGGGTGACACTTGATGGTGCCTAGTATCTCCCTCCTCTGGTTTGAGACATTATAAGGAGTTGAGGCTAAAGATTTATACTACCTTCTATGTGAAACGGCTGCAAGAATTTGCTCTTTATTGTTTGTTTTTAGTATTCTTACATTGCTGTTAATATATTATGTCTGTTCAAAGAGGTAAGTTGTAATTCTTCTGTCTAATTTGTAGCTTTGTTTCAGACTTTGTTTTGTGTTTTTCATGGTTTCTAAGGTCTTTTCTGTCTCCTTCGTCGACCTTAATGGTCAGATTGAGGGCAGGCATCCTCAGCCACTTCATGTTCTGTTTCAGCAGTTTATTGGTGAAACTGCCGTTTGTTTTCTGGTCTTAATTACTCTTAATTTTTGTAACAAATCAACGCAATAATTGTAATATAATTCCTTAATCTAAGCCTGTTATTATTAACTTTTTATTTATTCATTTTTTTTTTTTTTAGACAAATGAATGGCCTTTGGAAAGCTTCTGTGAAGAGCTTTGTAATGATCTTTTCAATTCCTCCTGGGAGGTAAGAGTTATGTTACTGATTTGGGAAAATAGCATGTTCTATTCTAAGTATTGGATTGTGGGAATACAATACTATAATAAATTTCATTTTGGTCACGCCCTCTCTTAAAATAAAATTTTTAAACCTTTGGTAGAAAATATTTAATAATGATGGTAATCTCTAACAGATGTGGTTGTAAAATGATCTGTCAGGCGATACAGCTTCATTAGAATTTATTCTCATATCCAGGAATTTTTCTTGCAACATCCAGATACCTGAAAATTCTCATTTAGATATGTAACAAACTTAACTTTTTTTTTCTAATTATAAAGTGCCCATTAATATGATTTGCAATTTTGTTACTTCATAATACATCTAGGGGATGGCTCAGTTTATGCATCGATTGCAGCATTCAAGTCTAAAGTTCCTTTTATCTGCAGAATTGGCAGTAGACAGCCTTAATCTTTGCACCCTGGCCTCTTTACATTACTACCTTTCCTTTTCCTGCTATACTAGGATGAGACTGGTGTTAATGGAGTTTCTATGCACAGGAAACCTGCACTAAAGTTTTCAGCATTATAGGTCATCTTTTTTGGAATTCCTTACCTGCACACTTAAAATCAGTGACTTCCTTCACTGATTTCCATACGCCCCTTAAAACCTTACTTTTCAAGGATGCTTATCACGTCTAACTTGCCATATCCTTTTTAGCTACCATGTCGTAGTACAACTTGTACAAGCCAGGGCATGCAGTGTTGGGACCGCATAGGTCAGCAGCTTACCTATATTTCAACTCATTAGAATTCTGTTTTCCTCCCTACTCCTTACTGTTCTTTCCTACTCGTTCTTTCTCTCTGAAGACCCCTGCCATAGTGTGGTATATCAAAATCCTAATAAACTTGAGATGAGAGACAGTCATTGGTGGGTATGGAGGAGAAGTTGATGTAACTTACTGGTTAAGAGATGTGGGGGGGGGGGGGGGCCTCGCTCCTAACTTTTTCTTGTTTCCTCTAAATATTATCTGTTCCATGCATAAGAAATGCTTGTCAGACTGCTATAACATCTTGTGCAGTAACTTCTACTGTGGGCATAGCAGCTGTTGGGCTGGGAAAAAGTTCAGACTTGGGCCAGTAAAGTTTCACTGGGCTCATCGGGACCTGAGCCTCCTCCCTGCCCGGCATCTGATGTTGAAACGTCAAACTGCAGAGAGCAAGATCCTGGACCACTGACCATGAGGCAGGTTTCTCAATTGATTCCTGAGAGGGTGTTGGCAGCTAGGATGCCTGAACTGTGTTCAGAATCTTTGATGGAGAGTAACGCCATTGCAAGGAGTGATTAATCTGCTGAATCAGCGTTCTTCTCAAGATGCTATTTCCCTGGCCTCCCTTCAGCCACTAAAGAGACTAGAGATGGTCACAATAGAGACTTTGTGGTGGGTATAGAAAATATGCATAAGGTTTATATTGATGTCCACCAATATTAAACACAGTAATAATGAAAATGAAGTACCATCTCCACTTAACCTTCACTAAATATAAACCATAAACAATGTAAATTCTAAAAAAAATATTTTTATAATGTGCTCAGTTCACCAGTGTGTTCACCTATATTGTGAAATAGTGGAAACTGGATTGGGAACCATCATCGCACATCAAATGTTCTGCATGTGTAAATGATCAGAGTACGGACAACTCACCGAACTCAAATGAACTAGCGCTGTAAGGATTGAACCCAAAGGTTCTGTTAACCCACATTTAACAGATGTAAAGCCAAAGCACATTAAATTTGGCAGCTTATTGAATGATAAATTGAGTAAACATAATAGCATACAGCACCTAAACTTTTTAATAAAGTAAAAGTGGTCCACTTATTTGCTGCACATTCATTTGCCCGCTGAAGCTGTTGCTACTGTTTTAAAGCACTTGATGTGCCAAACCCAGTTAATAAATTCTAAAAATAGTCCAAAGTCATTGCCATCAAATGATAGCTGAAAATGTAAACCTTCCCTCAACTCAGATCTGGTTTGCATTGCGCTTCTTCAGGAAGAAAGGATTTTGAAATAAACACATTGTAGAATCCACCAGAATTGAACTTGTACCCCAAAATATATATTAAAATCCATTACCATAGTCACTACAAAAATCAAAGAAATGTAACACTCAAAACTTTATCTAAGACTTCTTACTGGGAGGAGAACTCTGGCATGAATTCCTCAGGATAACTGCCAGAAGACACCTATGGTTCGCATACTAGAGAATAAAAAGAGTCACTAATTTGCGCAGGTGTCTCTAACAGACATTATGTGATCTGTTTCACCTCTTTATTTAAGCCCAGTGGGGCAGTGATATTCCACAAGAAGATGAAACGTTGTTCCTTGAACAGCAGTCTCCTGGAAATATCGCCACCAGGATTTTCTTCTGTGAACACCGTCGCTTTATCCTCATCGCTCTCCACATAGCCGTTCTCAGCATCTTTTTGTCTTACAATTCCATTCCTAGCTTTTCTCCTTTCCCCAATATATTTCTCTGAGGAAAAGCAGGCCTATAATTCTCACGGATGGGTAACGCGGGGCACAGAGGATTTCACCAGTCCCTGAGAAGCATTGGCACCAGGAGAACAGCTTCCCCTCCATATGTAGTAACATATAGTAACATAGTAGATGACGGCAGAAAAAGACCTGCACGGTCCATCCAGTCTGCCCAACAAGATAAACTCGTATGTGCTACTTTTCTTACCTTGATTTGTACCTGTCCTCTTCAGGGCACAGACCATATAAGTCTGCCCAGCACTATCCCTGCCTCCCAACCACCAGCCCCGCCTCCCACCACTGGCTCTGCCACCCAATCTCGGCTAAGCTCCTGAGGATCCATTCCTTCCGAACAGGATTCCTTTCTGTATATTTTGAATTCCGTTACCATTTTCATTTCCACCACCTCCCGCGGGAGGGCATTCCAAGCATCCACTACTGTCTCCGTGAAAAAATACTTCCTGACATTTTTCCTGAGTCTGCCCCCCTTCAATCTCATTTCATGTCCTCTTGTTCTATCGCCTTCGCATCTCCGGAAAAGGTTTGTTTGCAGATTAATACCTTTCAAATATTTGAACGTCTGTATCATATTACCCCTGTTTCTCCTTTTCTCCAGAGTATACATGTTCAGGTCAGCAAGTCTCTCCTCATACATCTTGTAACGCAAATCCCATACCATTCTCGTAGCTTTTCTTTGCACCGCTTCGATTCTTTTTACATCCTTCGCAAGATACGGCCTCCAAAACTGAACACAATACTCCAGGTGGGGCCTCACCAACGACTTACACAGGGGCATCAACACCCTCTTTCTTCTGCTGGTCACACCTCTCTCTATACAGCCTAACAACCTTCTAGCTACGGCCACCGCCCTGTCATACTGTTTCGTCGCCTTCAAATCCTCAGATACTATCACCTCAAGATCCCTCTCCCTGTCGGTACCTATCAGACTCTCACCGCCTAACATATACGTCTCCCGTGGATTTCTATTCCCTAAGTGCATCACTTTGCATTTCTTCGCATTGAATTTTAATTGCCAAACCTTAGACCATTCTTCTAGCTTCCTCAGATCCTTTTTCATGTTTTCCACTCCCGGGTGTCCACTCTGTTACAGATCTTAGTATCATCCGCAAATAGGCAAACTTTACCTTCTAACCCTTCGGCAATGTCACTCACAATATAATTGAACAGAATCAGTCCCAGCACCGATCCTTGAGGCACACCACTACTCACCTTTCCCTCCTCCGAGCGAATTCCATTCACCACCACCCTCTGGCTTCTGTCCGTCAACCAGTTCCTAATCCAGTTCACCACTTCGGGTCCTATCTTCAGCCCATCCAGTTTATTTAAGACCCTCCTGTGGGGAACCGTGTCAAAAGCTTTGCTGAAATCTAAGTAGATTATGTCTATAGCCCATCCCTGATTCATTTCTCCTGTCACCCAATCAAAGAATTCAATGAGATTCGTTTGGCACGATTTCCCTTTGGTAAAACCATGTTGTCTTGGATCTTGCAACTTATTGGCTTCCAGGAAATTCACTATCCTTTCCTTCAGCAGCCCTTCCATTACTTTTCCAATAACTGAAGTGCGGCTTACCGGCCTGTAGTTTCCAGCTTCTTCCCTATCACCACTTTTGTGAAGAGGGACCACATCCGACGTTCTCCAGTCCCTCTGAACCTCTCCCGTCTCAAGGATATATTAAATCTTTAAGAGGACCCGCCAGAACCTGTCTGAGCTCCCTCAATATCCTGGGGTGTATTCCGTCCGGTCCCATGGCATTGTCCACCTTTAGCTTTCCAAGTTGTTCATACACACTCTCTACCGTGAACGGTGCTCTATCCACGTCATTCTCATTTGTACTTTTTCCAGTCCATCGCGGTCCTTCTCCAGGATTTTCTTCTGTGAAAACAGAACAAAAGTATCTATTTAGCAAATTTGCTTTTTCTTCATCATTATCCACTTAGCGGTTCGCACTGTCTTTTAGTCTCTCAATTTCCTTTTTAGTCATTCTCCTTTCACTAATATACCTGAAGAAATTTTTGTCACCCCTTCTTACATTTCTAGCCATTTGTTCTTCCGCTTGCGCTTTCGCCAGACATATCTCTCTCTTGATTTCTTTCAGTTTCATCCAGTATTCCTCCCCGTGTTCCTTTTCTTGGGGTTTTCTGTATTTCTGGAACACCAACTCTTTAGCCTTTATTTTCTCAGCCACTTGCTTGGAGAACCATATCGGTTTCCTTTTTCTCTTGCTTTTATTTACTTTCCTTACATAAAGGTTCGTGGCCCTATTTATAGCTTCTTTCAACCTGGACCACTGTCCTTCCACTTCTTGTACTTCCTCCCAGCCCATCATCTCCTTCCTCAGGTATTCCCCCATTTTTATAAAGTCAGCACGCTTGAAATCCAGGACTTCGAGTTTTGAGTGGCCGCTCTCCACTTTAGCTGTTATATCAAACCAAACTGTTTGGTCACTGCTGCCCAGGTGGGCACCCACTCGGATATTTGACATGCTATCCCCATTTGTGAGCATCAGATCCAGCGTCGCTCCCTCCCTCGTGGGTTCCGTCACCATTTGTCTGAGCAAAACACTTTGGAAAGCATCCTCGATCTCTCTACTTCTTTCCGATTCCGCAGACGGAACCTTCCAATCTACATCCGACAGATTGAAATCTCCCAGCAACAGCACCTCTCTCTTCTTTCCAAACTTTTGAATATCTGCGATCAGATCTTTATCTAATTCCCCCAATTGTGTCGGAGGTCTGTAGACAACACCCACGTGGATAGAGGTTCTATCATCTCTTTTTAAGGTGATCCGTATCGCTTCTTCCTTTCCCCAGGTCCCTGTCATTTCGGTCGCCATGATATCATTTCTCACATATAGAGCTACTCCTCCACCTTTAAGACCCTCTCTATCCTTCCTAAATAGATGATAGCCTGATATGTTTGCATCCCATTCATGGGAACCATTAAGCCACGTCTCCGTGATTGCAACAGCGTCTAAGTCTGCCTCCAACATCAGGGCTTGAAGGTCATGAACTTTATTGCTTAGACTGCGAGCATTTGTGGCCATCGCTTTCCATGTACATTTCCTGGTATGTGCTTCAACATTTGTGATTTGGGGTTGTCTTTACTCTTTGGGTACCTTCATATCCTTTTGTTCCAACTTCATTGCTTTCTCTTCTGCCTCAGTTCTATTTTCAGGATCCATCACCATGCTTTAATGGAGCAAAAGAATTCTGTAGGGGCAACACTTGTGAGGGCGGATGCTTTTGTGTCACATACCGAAGTCTGCCTGAGCCTACCGTGAACCATCTATTCTTAGGTAGTTTTATTCTTTGAGGCAGTGGTGAGAAGATGGTATGATTCTTGTGCAGTCTTAGAAGTTGCTTAAGTGATTCAATTCCTGCTTTACTTTACTGAGCTCCTGTTTTAAACTAGATAGCTGAAGACAGATAGGACAAGACTTAAGTCTCCAGATGATTGACCTTGAAACTAAAGCACCATAATTATTACAGAGAATAAAAGTCATCCTGATTGGTTGAAATGGGTATGAATAGGTGTACTATGTTGGGGTGTACAGTCTGTAAGATTGCCTGTGTATGACTGATGAGTAAAGTTAATGAGCTTTGGCTTGTCTATAAATGAGTGTAAAACCCTGGGGTGGGTGGGACTATAAGTCCCAGTGAGTCAGCTAAGTGCTGTATCAATGAAAGTTCTCTAGTATGACCAGAATGGTAAAGTCTAGCAGTTTCATCAATGTAAAAAGCAACTTTATAACCACAATGCAGTTTGAAAAGTCTCTCCTCTATCAGAGCTAGGAGGGAGGTGCCAATGCATGGGTCTATACAGCCAGGACCAGACACCCTCTTTGACCCCACAGATTCAGCAACCTGCTTCTAGGGCTGGCACCCCAGCCCTTCCTAATGTCAGCCCTCGATTAGCGCCTCCAGGCCTTGCTCCCTGAGCTTTTGGCAGGATTCTTGCAGAGTGCATCAGTGTCTGGGGTGCTTGTGCAAGCCATGTCTATTGCTACAGTCCTGTGTGGCCATCAGCCTGCGGGAAGGTCTCCGATGCCACTTGCGTTCTCGGCATTGACTGCAATCCGTCTTGGCACACCCTCAACATCAGTGGAAGAAGGTTCGCCGCAGTTAAGGCTGCACCCGAAACCTCAATGCCCCTCTCGGGGTCATGGTACCTTTATGTCAAAGCGGACTCTTCTCAGCCCTCACGTGAGGAAATCTTTGCTGATACCATGAGGAGCATTTATGGGACTCGGAAGAGGATCCATAGTATTTCTCATAGGAGGAGTCCTATGGCATCCCATCTGATCTCTCCCCTCCACAGGAAAATAGGAAGTCTTCACCTGAGAGCCTTTCCTTCCCCTTTTTTGTAAAGGAGATGTCAGTTGCCATGTCAGTTCCTTTGGACGTGGAGGACGAACCCAGGGCCTAAGAGATTTGAGGTCCTGGACTATGATTCATCCTAGAGAGGGTATGTCGGCCCGCTTCATGAGATCTTACTGGACGTTCAAGTGAAGAAGGGTACTCAAAGAACTCAAGTATGAAATGTGCTGATCTTCTGTTAGTAATATGCAATCTGTCGTTAAAATCGTCCATAGTGCCTGAAGATTGAAAGGGTGGCCAGTGTGATGCCAATTTTAAAAAGGGTTCCAGGGGTGATCCTGGAAATAAAGAGCAGTAAGCCTGACGTCTGTGCCGGTCAAATATGGGAAACTATTATAAAGAATAAATTACAGAACACATAGACAAACGTGATTTAATGGGACTGAGTCAGTATGGGTTCAGCTGAAGGAAGGGAAGTCTTGCCTCACCAATTTGCTTCATTTCTTTGAAGGCGTGAATAAACATGTGGATAAAGGTGAGCCGGTGATGTAGGTATCTAGATTTTCAGAAGCTTTTGATAAAGTTCCTTATAGAGACTCCTGAGAAAATTAGTCATGGCATAGGAGGCAAGGTTCTGGTGTGGATTAGGAATGGTTATTGGACAGAAAACAGAGGATAGGGTTAATGTCCATTTCTCTCAATGGAGGAGAGTGAACAGTGGAGTGCTGCAGGGATATGTACTTGGACTGGTATTATTTAACATATTTATAAATGATATGGAAATCGGAACGATGCGCGAGGTGATCAAATTTGCAGAGGATACAAAACTATTCAAGGTTGTTAAAACACATGCGGACTGTGAAGTATTACATAAGTATTGCCATACTGGGAAAGACCAAAGGTCCATCAAGCCCCAGCATCCTGTTTCAACAGTGGCCAATCCGATCACAGATACCTGGCAAGATCCTGACAAAGTACAAAACAGTTTTATACTGCTTATCCCAGAAATAGTGGATTTTCCCCAAGTCCATTAATAACGGTCTATGGACTTTTCCTTTAGGAAGCCGTCAAACCTTTTTAAAACTCCACTAAGCTAACCGCCTTTACCACATCTTTGGCAACAAATTCCAGAGTTTAATTACACGTTGAGTGAAGAAACATTTTCTCTGATTCGTTTTAAATTTACTACATTGTAGCTTCATCGCATGCCCCCTAGTCCTAGTATTTTGGAAAGCGTGAACAGACGCTTCACATCTGTCTGTTCAACTCCACTCATTATTTTATAGACCTCTATCATATCTCCCCTCAGCCACCTTTTCTCCAAGCTGAAGAGCCCTAGCCGCTTTAGCCTTTCCTCATATGGAAGTTGTCCCATCCCCTTTATCATTTCGTCACCCTCTCTGCACCTTTTCTAATTCCACTATATCTTTTTGAGATGCAGCGACCACAATTGAACACAATATTCGAGGTGCGGTCGCACCATGGAGCGATACAAAGGCATTATAACATCCCTCATTTTTGTTTTCCATTCTTTTCTAATAATACTTAACATTCTATTTGCTTTCTTAGCTGCAGCAGTACACTGAGCAGAGGGTTTCAAGGTATCATCTACGATGACACCTAGATCCCTTTCTTGGTCCGTTACTCCTAACGTGGAACCTTGCATGGCATAGCTATAATTCGGGTTCCTCTTTCTCACATGCATCACTTTGTACTTGCTCACATTAAACGTCATCAGCCATTTAGACGCCCAGTCTCCCAGTCTCGTAAGGTCCTCTTGTAATTTTTCACAATCACAGCTCTCTATTTTAGTTTGTCATATTTAACATCTTTTTACCCTGCTTGGTCTGATTTCATCTCTAGATCTTACCTCATAATTATATGCTGGGGCGATATAAAGATTCTGTCTAGTGTTGAATCAGTGTGCCCACAAACTTTTCAGAACCTTAATTCCAATTTACGAGGACTATCTTGGTGGCTGACATCACATAGACTGACACTTAATCCCAATAAATCAAAAGCACTGGATAGTTCTGAGTTTAGACCTGGAAGTAATCCGGGCTCTGTAGATATTCATTGCTTAGTCCTGCTTGTCGACTGAAAAAGCAACGTGCTTACCTGTATCAGTTGTTATCCTGGATAGCAGGATTGATAAGGCAGTCTGAGAGGATTTTTTTTTCTCTTCCTTTTATAGCTTGAGAACTGACTGAGGATGGAGGGAGGGTTCCAAGATGGTGGACCTGAGCTAAGATGCTGCAGGACTCGCTCTAGCTGAAAGCTTTTTTTGCAACCTTTTCTTTGGTAAGAGTAAAGATGAGAGGAAAGCTAAAACCTCCCAAGCCTCTGTTCACCTGTGTTGGAACCATTGAACCTTCTTGTTCTGCAGCACTCAACAGAGTGTCGATCCAGGGCAGTGCTTGCTTGAACCGGACTGATATTGGGGTTTTGAATGGGCCAGATGTCTTTGGGGCTGGATATGAAGCTCCCACCCTTGCATCCATCGGCGGTAGATTCCCTGCGATGGAGGGCCGAGAGAGGATGAGTGAGTGTGCTTTGGCAGAAACAGGGAAAGACTGGGGACAAGGTGTCCCTATGAGAGTAGATGCTGCGGAACATCTTGGATCGCAGGGTTGACAGAGTTTATTCCCTCTCAGGCTTTTCGGATTGTATTCCCTAAAAGCTGAGGGTGTGTGGTCAGAAGGAGTGGTTACCCATGAACTGGCTGTATCTGATCTACTTTTAGTATTGGTGAGGAGACCTTCGGATATTTCATTGGACACTATATGGGTTGCAATCTCTAATTTGGGTAAGCTTTTATTACGTGTGGTGAACGACTTAAAACTCATTGGAGAGCAAAATTAAACATGAAGAAGAAGAAATTATTAAATTAAAGACTCAGAACATTTAAGCAGTTTCAACTGCTCAAACTTAATTTCAAATACAAGCAGTACAAGATAAATTGATAACCAATTTGACTGGGATACGATTAAAACTGGAAAATATGGATAGGAGTGCAGATTTAAGATTTTTGAAGTTTCCAAGGAAAATGAATGTTTCATCTCGAGCAATTTAAAAAAAAAATTGTTGGAATATTTATTGTTACCAGAAGAAGCAGTGTCAATTCTGGTTTAAGTTTACTATTTACCTCTATAAAGGCGTGGATCTGGAGTTATAGTGGGAAATATTTAATTGAATTCATTGCAACTTTCCAGAGTGTCTCCAATCCATGGAGAACAGTCTCAAGCAACCTTATTAGTGATATTGATGTTTTGAAATAGGTTCTTCAAAAGTTATTGTAAGACCAGACAGTTTCAGGCTAGAACAATTTATCTCAAAACCCAGAAACACGAGCGTTTTATGTGGCTGCATTCTGGGGTTTTACAGCTGGGAGTTGTGGGTTTTGTTTTGTTTTTTTAAATACCCCTGTGAATATTTGGTAAACTATCTGGGAAATATGTATTTTGGGAACCTTCCCCTTTTAACAAATTTTCTGGATACCAAGGGGATCTCTGGGCAGTTTTCTGTGGGGAAGAACTCAGTTATGAGGGGGATGATAGCTGATCTCTGTGAGTTTATAGTCTCTTAATCATTTGATTTCCTTCTCTGTAGTTTCTCCTTGTTTCCTTGATTGGAACCCTTAAGAAGTTTTGAGGAACCGTTCTAAATTTAATTTAAAATTTTTTCCCTTTTTTCTTTGTTAAACTATTTCTGATTGACTTAAATTTGGCTCTTCTGTAGAAGATTTTCTTGCTTGGTTGTATTACAAATTCTCCCCAAAAAAACCTGACTGAGGAGACTGCTGCATGCAGGAAGGGCTACACATACTCAGATCTTTACTATGCTGTGGAAGAGCAGTTCTATCTCAGAGCCATTGGATGACCTCACCCACTTGTGTGTCTTATCAATCTTGATGACTATGGAAAACATCTGTTATAGGTACTGTAAGTAAATTGCTCTAATGCAGAGGTTCTCAACCCATTCCTTGGGCATAATTAGCCAGTCACATAAATTTGCATGCATTATCTCCACTGTATGCAGATCTATCTCATTCATGTTCATTGTGGGTATTCTCAAAGCCTGACTGGCTGGGTGTGCTCTGAGGACTGGGTTGAGAACCACTGTTCTAATGGTTACTTTTATTGTAGGGTATACTGTTACACACAATATGCTGTATATTCATAGTATCTGTGAGATGTATTTTTTTCTTGTGCTAGGTTTGTATTTCTTTAGTTAAGAATGTGAAAAGGAGTACTTCTGACATCCAAGTTTCAAGCAATAACTCGTGCAAGAAATAGTTGAATAAGAGTTTGGAAGGATAATAATGTTATTCCATCATGTTTGCACAATAAGTTAATAGTTTTTCCAGTTTTCTTTTTCTACCTTGTCAGTTTGTGTTCTAACTTTTAGCTTTTGAAAACCCTGTGCTTACATGCTTGAATACTGAGTTAAGTGGTGGTTGTTTTCATGGTTTATAACAATAACCTATAATGTGCAATTCATAATAACAAAACTAGCTAGATTGTGGCAAAATAAGTGTTTTTTCATTGGTGAGATAATAAATTAAAAAAAAATTTTGATTCTAGGTTCGACATGGTGCAGGAACTGGGCTTAGGGAAATACTTAAAACTCATGGAAAAAGTGGTGGCAAAGTGGCTGACTTCACTTTAGAAGAGGTAATATTCAAAAAGGCAAATAATTCAATATACTAAAAACATCTAACCATGAAAAGAGTGGTGTGTTTCTGTAAGTAATCCATTTTTCTGTACTATAAACCAAAGGCTAATAATTTAGAGCAAGAATTTCTTATCCATAAAATTCATAATTTCATTGTAGGATCAAAGTGAGAAGTGAGCCTAGCAGTATCTCAAAATTCCTGACCTGTGATTTTAGTAGGAGTTTATACTTCCCAAAAGATACTTTGAAGTCTATTTGTCCATTTGTTAGGTACCCAAAGAATCTATTTAAGTTTTTTTTATTTGCATATTTTCAATATTACATTCATATCATATAAATGCAAAGAATTAGGAAATCAAAAAACTAGACAAAAACTAATTCCCAATTGGGATTAAGGTAATTAAACTCAGATCATTTGACCACAATATTTGGAGATAAGATTTAGAAAATTATACAATAAAGAAAAAACGATAATCAAGTCAGAAAGGAGAACAAGAATCTGCTCGCTAGCGGTATTAAAAGCATTTATCTGTCTAAGGATTCAGGCTGAAACATCATTTTCCTTAGATATTATATATTCTGACATTTTCTTTGGGTCTAAGAAAAGATAGTTAACATTATTTTTTTTTAATTTTATTATTTATATTTTTACAAACTGTTATTCAAGGTACAACTTGAAGGATAGTGTACATCTACCATTGTAAATCAAACGGGCAAAATTCAATATTACCATTCTTCCAATGGAAATATTCTAGCAAAACACTCAAGTCCTAACAAAGGGATCCAAGATTTTAAACTAAGAGGAAAAACAAGGAAATAGTTATAAGAAAGAAAAAACACTTATGAAGGGAGTGCTAAATTTTTCTAAAGCTATCTAGAAGATCTTTTAGACACAATAAAAGCCGATAGCTGGTGGGGTTCCAAGAAAACATATTTAACAGAGTCAAACCTAACAATACATTTACATGGATACCTCAGAAAGAATACCCAATAGTTAACATTATTAATAGATACAAGACACCTACAAGGAAATTTTAGAATATAAGTACCACCTAATGCACGAATTCTAGGTTTTAACGCCATGAATTCTTTTCTTCGTTTCTTATAGGAGGGAGGAAACGTTCCACCCTCATGGAGCTCCCATCCATCCACTCTTGATCTTCGAGCCCCCGTAGCCAGCAGTAAACATTGCAGAGTTGAACCACTTGATAGTAACGTTTAAAATGTGGTAAAGCAAGTCCACCCTGAGTGATTGGTAATTTAAAGATGCGTGTAACAATTCTGGGCTTTATACCTTTCCAGAGGAATCTTGAAATTATAGAATCCAGTTGCGTGAAAAAGTCCTCCAGAATGGAGCATGGCAGCATCATAAATAGAAACTGTAATCTATGGAGGATATTCATTTTAATTACATTAATTCATGTGAGTAACAAGAGAGAGAGAACCCCCCCCCCCCCCCACACTTCCTCAGGTCCCCAGCAATAGTCTCAAACATTAGTGAGTAGTGCTTTGAATACATCTCTGAAAGATTGGCTGTTACTTGAACTCCCAAGTAGTGAATCCTATTATGCCATTGAAATGGGTACAGTCATTGGATCTCCTCCTGGAATTCTGCTGAGATATTAAGGGGTAATATAATGGACTTACTAGTGTTCAATTTATAACCCAAAACATGACTATACTGAGCACAGAGATCAAAGAAAGTCTTGAGAGACTGCCTGAGACTTTGAAGAAAAAGCAAGGCATTATCGGCATATAAAGTCAACTTATGTTCAGTACCTCCTATCAATACTTCCCAGATGCTGTGATCTTGGTGAATAGCTTCTGCCAGAGGCTTCAAGGAGAGTGCGTAGTGATAATGGGCACCCTTGACGTGTCCTGTGCCTTAGAGCGATAGAGTACGTAAGGAATCCATATAGCTTTAGCTTGCAGAGCTCAATAAATTGCCTTGATTACGCCAAGAAACTTAGGCCAAAAATTTAAGACCTCCAATAGGGCAGAGAGGAAAGACCACTTGACCCTGTCCAAGGCCTTCTTTACATCCAAGGCCAGCATCAGTTGGGGAATATGGATCCTCTGCCACCTGCTGTATTACATTAAACACTCTCTGGACATTATCAGAAGCATTTCTGCCTTTAATAAAACCAGTTTAATAAAACCAATACTTCCCATGACCTTGTTCAATCGTGTGGCTAATACTATAGTAAGGAGTTTAGCATCTACATTCAGCAGAGAGATGGGGAGGTATGAGCTACATAATTTTGGATCTTTCCCAAGTTTGTGTAATATTGTGATATTGGCATGAGAAAGAGAACCCGGGATCACCCCATCTTCCAGGGCTTGATTAAAAACTCTGACCATAGGGCCTCAAATTACGCCAAAATTTTAAATAAAATTCTATGGTTAATCTGCCCGGTTCTGCTGCTTAGGGAGGGGAGGATTTGAACGCAGCCCAGATCTCTTTCCCCTGGATTGGGGCTTCCAAAGTTAGTATTATGTCAGGTAACTTTTTCGAATCCAGCATGGAGACAAATCCTCCCTCGTAGGGCCCCATCCTCGATATCTCTGAGGAATATAATTTGGAAGAATAATTAACAAGCTATTTCTTTACTGTCCGCATGTGATATACCACACTCAACATTAATCTCCTGTATTGTATTTCGAGCTATCCTCTTTTGTTGGGAAGCTAGTAATGTATCTATTCTACCTCCTGTAAGATACTGTGTTAGCCCAAGTTTCTTATGGATCACTTCAACCTCTTCATCAGCTAATCGATTAAGCTCCCTTCGCAACTCACCCACTCTGTTCGTCCAGTAGTTGGAAGGATTGATTTTATGTATGTAGTCAGCCTCCCGCAGGGCTTGCCAAGCAGTGTCCCCTCTTTGAGATTGTTCTTTTTTTTTTTTTGTTTTTTTTTTTTTAACTCTCATTCCCAATTCTATACACTACCCCCTAAATACTGCTTTTATGGCATTCCAAAGAATGTTAGAATGCATCACCCCTGTGTCGTTAATGAACAAAATAATCCACCAGGCAACTCTCAAGTTCCTTAAAATACTCTGGGTGACCTGAGAGAGATGCCTCTGCTCGCTCCCTCACTTCCTCCACACGAAGAGCAAGGCGAATGGGTGCTGTAGAGCGAAGGTCACTATATTATTGCACTCCCTAACAACTGCAAATTGCAGTGGTGAGCCCTGTTTTCCAGGTCATCAATCTTATTCAGAATCCTGCCAAAACGACAGTAAGTCATCCTCCGCCGCCGCAATTCATTGTTCCTTGTCAGCAGCAGCAGATGAACCCATTACGAATGGATTGTGTCCACCTACCAGCAGGGGGAGATAGAGAACACTAAAAACCATAGTGCCTCTAGGATGGCTAGCTCCATCTGCCTCTCAGTATTTCTCTATCTCCAAGCAGGGTTGGACGCAGCTTGTTCAGCTCCTTGAAGATTCTGCCTGGGGTGGCTCCTGTGCTTTTGCCAGTTGTAGCAGGGGTGTTGTAGCTAAGTGGAGCCTGTGTGGATGCAGGCATATAGGTTCACCCTTTCCCTGCCTTTCCCACCCTCTTCTGCCTCCAGAGTACCTCTGTAGCTGTTTGCCTCCAACTTTCCTCACAGCGTTAAAAAAAAAAAACTTGCTTTGACAGTGCTGCTTTCTGAGGCTTTTCCTGACTGTGCAGCGTGACCGGAGTTCGTGGACTTGGTCCTTTGAGGTAAGAGCGGTACTCAGCTCCTCTGGGGAGGGCCCACGGACGGCGTTCCGATCGGGGTGATTTTGGCATGAAGCCGCCATTTTGAATTTTATTCCGCCATTTTTCGGTGATGGCTGCTGAGGGAGTTAAACGCTGTTCCCGTTGTGGCAAGCGCAGATCAGCAGTGGGGCTCTGTAAAACGTGCTGTTTAGACGTACTAAGACCAGTACGAGCATGGCGAGCGATGATTCTTCCAACTCGATGGAGCTGGCAGCGGGCGCCATCTTGGAAGCGCCGCATGGCTCGACTCCCTGCGGTTGCGGAGGAGTCTGAGAGCAGAGGGGCGCTTCGGGCTGAGGCTACCAGAGGAGCTCTGTTCCTCGTAGCTCCTAATTCGGAGACGGGAGGTCAGGGTGAGTTTTTCTCCCCCGAGTTTCTGCTGATTTTACATAAAGCCTTCATGCTGAAAAGAGCTCTGCCGCAGGTGTCTGACACTGCGTTGCTACCTGGTCCCCCCCCGACTGATGATGGCCCAGGGCTAATGTCAGACATGGATTCCCCTGAGCGTTGGATGCATGCTAAGCATAGACGGGTAAATTCCCCGTCGGAGAGTGGCGCTCCCCCCCCCCCCCCCCCCCCCCCGTGGTCGGGCTGTGGGGACTCTGAGGGATCTGGCAGGCCTCGTGGTCTGAGGAGCCAGAGGAAGGTGCCGGTTTGCCACTGGATCTGGATGATCCCACTGCGGTTTGGATTTTCCACCGCGATGAGCTGCCAGCACTTATCTCTGATGCCTTACAGGCCCTCTCTATTGATGATCCTGTTCAAGGCGAGGCCTCCTCTGGTAATCCGAGGATGGCGAGTACTAAGAAGCCTGCTCGAGCCTTTCCTTTGCATGACTCCATCCAAGAGCTTATTTCTGCTCAATGGGCTGACCCTGAGGGGCCCTTGAAAGTGGCCAGGGCGATTGGGCATCTTTACCCTCTGAGTGAGGAGCACTTGGCCCGTTTTGGGATGCCTAAAGTGGATGCCTTAGTCACAGCAGTGACAAAAAAGACCACCCTCCCAGTAGAGGGAGGGGTCGCCCTGAAGGACATTCAGGACCGGCGGCTGGAATCAGCGCTAAAACGGTCCTTTGAGATTTCGGGCCTAGCCTTAAGGGCGTCTGTTTGCAGTTCTTATGCTGCTCGAGCCTGCCTCTCTTGGTTACAACAGGCAGTGGAACAGCCCGTGGATGGTGCAGAGTCCCTCGCTGAGGTTGCACCGTGAATGGAGTCGGCCTTGTCATTTTTAGCTGACGCCCTCTATGATCTGGTCAGAGCTTCGGCTAAACAGATGTCTGTGGCGGTGTCCGCCTGCCGCCTTCTGTGGCTACGGCATTGGGCGGCTGACATGGCCTCTAAGCAAAGGCTGGTGAAGTTGCCCTTTCGGGGCCTTCTGTTATTTGGAGAGGAGTTGGAGAGGATTGTTAAAGACCTGGGGGATGCTAAACCCCAGAGGTTACCTGAGGATAGGCCGTGGCCTTCTTCCAAGGGTCAAGTGGTTCCTTCCTCCTCCAGACCTCGCTTCCGTGAAGCTCGAAGGTATCGCCCGGGGCGCTCTGCTGTGTTTATTCAATGTGCCTGTTTTCAACAGAGGAACTCCTTTCGCTCGGACAAACGCTCCGCAGTGGCAGGCTCAAGGCCAGGAGTTCAGGGCCGTCCTCCACAATGATGGGACGCTGGTCCACTCCTCCTTTACAGCTGTAGGAGGACGCCTTTTCCTCTTTCTCGAGGAGTGGACCAAGATTACCTCAGATCAGTGGGTCCTGGACCTGATCGGAGAAGGTTACCGATTGGAATTCGGTGCCCCGGTGAGAGACGTGTTTGTGGAGTCCCGATGCGGCACTGCCCTCCAACAGGCGGCGGTAGAGGAGACCTTACAAGTCTTGTTGCACCTTGGAGCGGTGATCCCTGTGCCTCCTGCCGAACGCGGCTGCGGTCGTTACTCTATTTATTTTGTGGTGCCATGAAAAGGCGGGTCTTATCCGCCAATTCTCGACTTAAAGAAAGTCAACGAATCACTAAGAGTGCGACATTTTCACATGGAAACCCTGTGCTCCGTCATTGCGGCGGTTCAGCCAGGAGAGTTCCTCACGTCTCTGGACCTGAAAGAAGCTTACCTGCACATTCCTATATGGCCCCCCGCACCAACAGTTGCTCCGGTTTGCGGTGTTGGGAAAACATTTCCAGTTTCGGGCCTTGCCTTTTGGCCTCGCCACAGCTCCCCGAACCTTTTCCAAGGTAATGGTAGCTGTCTTTCTCAGGCGAGAGGGAATCCGGGTTCACCCGTACCTAGACGACTGGCTCATCAGAGTGGACTCTGCAGAAGAGAGTCGTCATGTAACAGCCAGAGCGGTCTCTGGGCTGGGTTGTCAATATACCCAAAAGTCACCTGACCCCCTCTCAATCTCTAGAATATTTGGGGGTCCGGTTTGACACGGCCTCGGGGTTTGTCTTTCTACCCGACCAAAGGCGGTGCAAGCTTCAGAATCAGGTCCGTCTGCTCCTGTGGATGCCTTGCCCACGAGCTTGGGACTTTGTCCAGCTGTTGGGGTCGATTCCGGCCACCTTGGAAGTGGTGCCATGGGCGAGAACGTACCTGAGACCTCTGCAGATTGCCCTGCTTCAACGATGGTCTCCGATGTCCCAGGATTATCAACGCGGACTCACTTGGCTCCCTTAGGCCCGACTCAGTATGGAGTGGTGGCTCTCAGACAGCATGCTGCAGCGAGGAATGCCACTAACGCTTCCCGATTGGTGCCTGGTGGTAACGGATGCCAGCCTGAAGGGCTGGGGATCACATTGCCAGGAAGCTATGCCCAGGGTCTGTGGACAGCCGAGGTAACGGGGTAGTCCATCAATCGCTTGGAACTGAGAGCGATATTCCAGGCTCTTCTGGCCTTTCACAAGACTCTGGAGGGACTGGCTGTCAGAATTTTGTCGGACAACATGACATCAGTGGCCTACATAAATCGTCAAGGTGACACTCAGTGCCAAGCACTGGCCGCAGAGGCCGCTCAGATATGCCACTGGGCCGAGCTACATCTGCAGCTTCTGTCAGCAGCTCACATAGCAGGTCAGAGCAACGTGCAAGCCAATTTTCTAAGTAGGTATCAATTCGATCCTGTGGAGGGGGAACTGGCAGATGAAGTGGTCCTTCAGATCTGTGCCAAATGGGAAACGCACATAGCGGATCTTATGGCCTCAAGCACAAATGCCAAAGTCCCGTCCTTTTTCAGCAGATGAAGAGGTCCTTGCTCAGCGGGGTTGGATGCCTTGGCTCAACCCTGGCCTCTGGGCCTCCTGTATATGTTCCCTCCTTGGCCCTTAATAGGGCGACTCCTCCTGCGAATTCGGCTGCATCAAGGAGTGGTGATCCTCATTGCCCTGGATTGGTCCGTGGTATGCGGACCTCTGGCGGATGCTGGTGGAGACTCCCCTTCTCTTGCCTCTGGTACCGAACCTGTTGACGCAGGGCCTGGTGACCATGGAGGCTCCATGCTGCTTTGGCCTTACGGCATGGCTATTGAGAGTGCGCAATTGGGAGACAAGGGCTATTCTAACAAGGTCATCTCCACTCTCTTGCAAGCCCGCAAGCGTTCCACTTCCATGGCCTATGCTCGGATATGGCGCCAGTTTGAGGCTTGGTGTGCTTCTAAAGAGATCACACCCATGCGGGCTTCTGTCTTGCCGGTACTTGACTTTTTGCAGGATGGGGTACAAAAGGCTTGGCCTATAATTCCCTGCGTGTTCAAGTTGCAAGCGTTTGGCATGTTTTTCGGGGGAAGGTCTCGGGCTCTCCCTGGCTGCCCATCAGGACATTAACACGTTTTTTCTTAGAGGGGTGCTTCGGCATCCGGCCTCCCGTGCGGGGCGCCCCTTGTCCGGCTTGGAACCTGAGGCTAGTATTAAAGACTCTTCAGTGTTTGCCCTTTGAGCCCGCTGCAGGAGCTTCGGAGAAGGATGTGACTCTAAAGACAGTCTTTTGGGCTGGGCCATTACATCGGCGAGATGGGTGTCCTGAGCTTCAGGCGCTTGTCCTGTCAAGACCCATTTCTGCAATTCTCAGAGTTCGGGAGTTACGGTACGTACTGTGCCTTCTTCCTGCCTAAGGTGGTTTCAGCGTTTCACCTAAACCAGCCTAGTTTTCTGCCCTCCTTTTCTAGAGAGGAGTTTCCGGATCTTTTGGGCAGTTTGCACCTTCTGGATGTGCGCAGGGTTCTGTTGCAGTATCTGCAGATGTCAAATACTTTCAGGACCTCTGATCACCGTTTTGTATTGTTGTCAGGTCCTCGCAGAGGGTCTCCAGCGTCTAAAGCCACTATAGCCCAATGTTGGCTATCTGGCCAGCCTCCGCCTGACGCCTTTAAGGCACATTCCACAAGAGCGATTTCCTCCTCTTGGGCTGAGATGGGAGCACGCTCTCTTCAAGAGATATGTAGTGCAGCTACTTAGGCTTCTAAGCTCTCTTTTGCCCGTCATTAACAGGCTGGATGTGCTGCCAGGAGGGACGCGCCTTTTTGGAGCAACAAGTGCTTGCGCATGGTGTGGCTTGTTCCCACCCTATCTAGGATTGCTTTGATGCATCCCTTCGTAATGGATTCATCTGCTGCTGACGACAAGGAAGGGGAAAATTAGGTTCTTACCTTGGTAATTTTCTTGCCTTTAGTTCATAGCAGATGAATCCATGATCCCATCTCTGATTGATTCTGTTTTGTGTTTCAGTTTTTTTCCTGCAGACATGTTCCTCATTGGGAGAAGTTGGAAACAGTCTCAGGATTTCTGTTCTACAACAGGAGGTTGAGTTGTCCTCCTTGTGTTATTGCTCCTGTTCTGGGGCGTTCGTTCGCTGTGAGGAAATTTCATGTTATGCTTACTTGCGTTTAACGCTGCTTTGGAAGCTTCAAAATACTGAGAGGCAGATGGAGCTAGCGTCCTAGAGGCAGTATGGTTTTCAGTGTTTTTTTTTATCTCCCCCTGCTGGTAGGTGGGCACAACCCATTCGTAATGGATTCATCTGCTGTGACTAAAGGAAAAATCACCAAGTAGAACCTAATTTTCCCTTCCGATGTGTTCAACCTGCTCTGCAAGGTCTTGTATGACCCTCTTTGAACGTTGTCAAAATTGTCTCGGTGTTCGAGGAGGGTCTCAAAGGTTTCTCGGTTCACGGGTCCCAGGGATGCACAACTGGATCTCTGGGTCATGCTCTGCCTTGATGGCAGTGTGAAGGCCTGAGATGGCCACTCCGCCATCGTCTTCAGCCTTGTAACTTTTTGCGATTTAGGCAGTGGCTGCGTGTCCTTGTTGATCTGCGAACCTCCTGCCGCATCTGGGGTTTCGATATGCCAACTGGCTACAAAAGTTGATCTCTGGATTGCAAGTTTATTAAGCATTATAGCAGGAACTCCACAGGAGCTCAAGAGAGGTATGTCTGCTTTCAAGCTGTGCCACATGAACTATCATCTTACCACAACATCACTTTGTAGTTGTTCACACCGGGCTCTGCAAACACCTCTCCAGTGCCATGTAACCAAATTGAGCCTACAAATAGTGGGAAAATGTGGGATACAAATGTAACAATAAAATTAAACATGACCCTCACCCCAGACATCTTTTAAGTAAGATCTGGTTTATTAATCATTTCTCAAAATGGAAAAAAGTGGGTTTTGGGGTATTCGAGCTTAGGCGTTTTCTCTTCTTTTGGGCTTCCAGCTTTTACATGTGGCCATCATTTGGATATGGTACCATGAGCCTTCATTTGCATCTACCAGATTTTTTTCCTTATATTTTAGATCATGATCTCATTCACTTAGGAGCATTTTACTGAAGTGCACTAAGCAAGTTAGCATGGGTTTTAGCACATACTAACTTGCTTAGTGTTAACATGCATTAAGTGCAAACACCTAACTTTCCTCCCCCCCTCCCCAGTAAAAAATTCCCCTTAGCATAATAATTGTAGCAACAATCTTGGCTGGTTATGTTGTCCCAGGGATAACTGGCAGAGCTCTGAAATTGTGGACCTAATTAAATGTCATCCTTGCAGGATAACTGGGACTCCTTCCCCACCAAGGGGTGTGAACACTGCCACTGCAGCATCTTCATCCTGCCTGGAATGTAGGAGAAAAAGCTGAGGCAGCTCATGGAACAAATTTGTTACATCAGAACTTAAGTAATATTCAAGTGTTTTTAAAATTGATTAGCATTAATTGAAAAAATGTGTAGCAAATAAACTCTGAACAGCATGAGGCAGTATGATGTTATAATGAAGGTAAAGTTCATAGTTGACATGGGCATGATATTGGATTTTCTTATCTATTCGCAAAAGAGACCTATACAAAAAGCGTATGACTTAATATCAACACTTGATGAAATTTTCTCAAAACGTACACAAAATATGAATACTATTTGTGATACATTAAGTGACACACAATCAGAGCTGGCACTGTGGGTTAAACCAAACGCTGGTTAAGGTGCTCGATGCGCCGACGCTTATCAGACCCCTGAAAAGATGTTTGTTGATATAGACGGTCAGGAATGGAGGGCCCAAAAGTGGATTTAAGGCAATTTCACACAAACTTAGGAGAGGCTCAAGAGCTACCAAAGATTTTAGGCTAAGAATTTCTTCTTTCATAGCTTTCCAACTTAAACCTCTCTTGTAATGTCATAAACATCATACGTAATTATTGTATTGAATAATATAGCATGTATTAGTGCATTGAATAAATATTGCATGTATTATCTTAAATCTGTGTTAAAAAAATTGGAATTTTCATTTTCTAGTTGCTGTGAAGTCCAAGGAAAACACAGTCCTTCATGCCCCAGAAATTCTGGTCCTCCGCACTAGTAGCACAACAAGCGTTTGCAGTCTGTTTGCACAGTGTGTTCTTATTTTTGTAAATTTTGTGAAAATATCATTAGGCGCTGATGCTCAAGACTCATTCTCTCTTTTTTTTTGTTTTTGTATAGTTTCCCCTTTGCAAGATATTTGAGTATAATAGTGAAAGATGTCACAAAACTTTATCTACTTACAGATGGGCAGCAGCAGCATCAGGAATGGCTGGAAGACCTTGCTATTAGACTTCTCTGTGTCTTTGCATTAGACAGATTTGGGAGATTTTGTTTCAGATGAAGTAAGAATGGATTCCAAAAACATTTTAAAATTTTCTTTACATTCAAAATTTGTCTGATATACTGTCATCATGGTCTAACTTTATTTTTTGTCTTAGGTGTAGCACCAGTTCGGGAAACATGTGCTCAAACCTTAGGAGGAGTTTTTGAGGTACACGATGAGAATGGTGTACGTAAAACAGTGGAAATCCTCCTAAAATTACTGACTCAGGAACAATGGGAAGTAAGACATGGTGGTCTTTTAGGAATAAGTATGCTTTAGCCATCGCAGGTAAACTTTGTTTTGTTTTTCTTAAGTATGGATAGCATTTTTTCCTAGAAAACTATTTTTTTAATTTGGCAGCTTTCTTCTTATCTTCTGTGCTCCATCTAAACTGGTACCAGGTTTGGAATCCGAAATGATCTTTCACATGGCACCTACTTGAGAATTGTTTTCCCTGTTGTATATTTCCTGCTACCACAGTCCCTCTTCTTCCTTTGATTCCCTTGTATCCTATGTTTTTTGTCTCCTAATACTTTTGCCCATCATACCACCTCTTCTCCTCACTCATATTCTCCTTCCCTTTGGATGCCACATCACACCTCATCCTTTCCTCTGGATTGCAAGGATTGGAAGCATCATTCTTTTCTCTTCCCAGGGGTTCATGGTTATTTTCCTCTCCTCTCTTGCCAACAACCTCCAACCATGTATAATCTAGCCGCCCACTTATTTATCCCAGTGCCCTTGTCTTACCTTTCTTGTCTGTCTGTATTTCCCAAACACACGTCTCTCTGCTGCCTGTTAAGATGATTCATTGTATTGTACAGGACACTGTGAGCATCATATCTGTGTTCTGCTGTGCTGCCTTTTAAGGTATAGCATTTGTATTTTGCTGACATATATAATATGAATGTTCTGTGCTGTTACTAACATTTTATACTGACAAAATCTGTTCATGTATCAACAGCATAAGTTGTTTATTTCAAGCTATAATGATTGCAAACTGCATTAAATGACTGCTCACAAAAGTAATTACCGTATATACTTGGAAATAAACCTATTGAGTATAAGCTGAGAAGTCTCCTTCCAAACTCTCCCCCCCCCCCCCCCAATTTACTCAAATATAAACCAGGGGGTTTATATTCAAGTATAAGGTAACTTTCCTTTCGTTCCCAATGACGGCCCTCTCCTTACTCTACCACTCCCTCCACTTCCATGGTATGACAGATCTTTCTTATTCCACACTCCCTCCACTTCCCATGGTTTACTGGCATTTCTTGCTCCGGTCCCCTTGCGGTTACCAGATTTTACTCCCAGGTCCTGGTCTCCTTTGGCTGCCGCTGACAGTACTATGTGCTGGGCTGGTGCAGGGCTGGGTTTTTACTTACAGGTCCTCCTGCCTCCTCCTCCTTGAGCATCTACTCAAGGCCCTGCAGCAGCCAAGCACATAGATTTGTCAGCAGCTGCAGAAGGGGATCAGATCAAGTAAAATCTGGTAACCGCAGGGGACAGAGCAAGAAATGTTGGTACCGCAGGAAGTGTGTGGGGGGGGGGGGGGGGGGGGGGGGAAACAAGAGACTCAAATATAAACCGAGACCCCCCCCCCCCCCTTTTTTTGGGCTTCTTTTCATATTTGAGTAGATAGTGTAACAAATTCAAATGCTTTTCTTATAACTTAAGTATTTTTCAGAGTATCTTTGTTTCATGACCTTTAAATTTATGTCATTTACTAGTAAAAAAGGCCCGTTTCTGACACAAATGAAACGGGCGCTAGCAAGGTTTTCCTCGGAGTGTGTATGTTTGGGAGAGTGTATGTGAGAGTGACTGTTTGAGAGTCAGAGTGAAAGTGTGAGTGTGTGTGAGAGAGAGTGAGTCTGGGTGTGAGTGTGTTTGTGAGAGTGTGTGTGTGTGAGAATGAGAGTGTGTGCAAGTGTGTATGTGAGACACAGTGTGAGAGAGAGTGTGTGTGTGTGGGCGAGAGAGAGAGTGTGTGTGAGACACAGATTCTCTGTTTGAGTGAGTGTATGAGACAAAGCGAGTGTGTGAGTGACTGTGTGGCACATAGAGAGTGAATGTGATACAGTGTGAGACAGAGTGTGTGAGAGTGAGAGTCAGAAAGACATTGTATATCAGAGAGAGAGTGTGAGCCGTGCCCTCCCAATCCATGGCCATCTGTCCCCTGGCCCCTCCATTCATCCTTTTCCAGCAATTCCCCTCTCTCCCTGAGCCCTGCCCTCCCAATCAATGCCCATCCATGCTCCTCTGTCCCCTGCCCCCTCCATTCATCCCTTTCCAGCAATTCCCCTCTCTCCCTGAGCCCTGCCCTCCAATCCATGGCCATCCATGTTTCTCTGTCACCTGCCCCCTCCATTCATCCCTATCCAGCATTTTCCCTCTCTGCCTGAGGCCTGCCCTGCAATCCATATCCATCCATGCCCATCTGTTCCCTCCATTCATCCCTATCCAGCATTTCCCCTCTCCCTGAGTCCTGCCCTTCCAATCCATGCCCATCCATGCTCCTTTGTCACCTGGCCCCTCCATTCATCCCTATCCAGCAATTGCCCTCTCTCCCTGAGGCCTGCCCTGCAATCCATATCCATCCATGCCCATCTGTCTCCTCTATTCATCCCTATCCAGCAATTCCCCTCTCCCTGAGTCCTGCCCTTCCAATCCATGCCCATCCATGCTCCTCTGTCCCCTGCCCCCTCCATTCATCCCTTTCCAGTAATTCCCCTCTCTGCCTGAGGCCTGCCCTGCAATCCATATCCATCCATGCCCATCTGTCCCCTCCATTCATCCCTATCCAGCAATTCCCCTCTCCCTGAGTCCTGCCCTTCCAATCCATGCCCATCCATGCTCCTCTGTCACCTGGCCCCTCCATTCATCCCTATCCAGCAATTCCCCTCTCTCCCTGAGGCCTGCCCTGCAATCCATATCCATCCATGCCCATCTGTCCCCTCCATTCATCCCTATCCAGCAATTCCCCTCTCCCTGAGTCCTGCCCTTCCAATCCATGCCCATCCATGCTCCTCTGTCCCCTGCCCCCTCCATTCATCCCTTTCCACCAATTCCCCTCTCTCCCTGAGCCCTGCCCTCCCAATCCATGCCCATCCATGCTCCTCTGTCCCCTGCCGCCTCCATTCATCCTTTTCCAGCAAGTCCCCTCTCTCCCTTCCATGACCCCCCCCCCCCCTCGCATCCATGCTCCTCTCTATCCCATGTCCCAGCCTGGCCCGCCCTCTTCTCCTCCCCCCCTTCGCATCCATGCATCGTTTTGGTTTTTTTTTTTCTTCTTTTTCAATTTACCTCCGTGGCGTTTCCGGCAGCGAAGCGTCAGGGAAGGAGGCGGCGCTCCCGACGTGTAGCTTTCCCTTCGCTGTGTTCCGCCTTATTTTGAAGGCGGAACACAGCGAAGGGAAGGCTAGACGTCGGGAGCGCCGCCTCCTTCCCTGACGTTTCGCTTCCGGATTTGTTTGTTTTGTCGCGAGGGCGGGGCAGAGACGGCTGGCTGGCTGGCTTGAAGGGAGGCTTCACACCACGAATCCACGAACCCTACAGCTTCAGTGACGTCAGATGGCTTCACAGAACGTTGTCCTCATTAGAACGTTCACGGTGCGTTTTATTATATTAGATAACGATAGGACATATGAGCAGGGTTTAACTTGTGTACAGAAGGAAGTGGAACTGGAACTTGGTGGGCAGGCTTTACCTACTAGACTCTTCCCCTCCTCCATAACTTTCTATTTCCAATCTTCATATTCCTCCCCAATAAGCATTCTACCCTCCCTCCAATAAGCCAGTCTGCTTCCCACCCACAAACTTCCCCATCCCCTCCTGTCATTCCACAGTCATTTCTGGCACTTGTTGCATCTGAATTAGAGTTGTATGATGGCTGTTAGGATGGTCCCCAAATGTACTAACAAAAAAAACAGCACCACGGGCCTTTAAAAATGGAACACAGTTCTTTAATGAATGAGCCTTGACAAAAAGACCCGACACGGGCCGTGTTTCGGTGACTAGCACCTGCGTCAGGGGTCTTCATAGAATACAAAACATAGAAATAATATATTAAAAAAAAATTTTTTTTAATATAATGAGTAAAACCAAAGATTAATATTTAGACTCATCAAGCATACATATATAAGCCTATATAAACACCTAAAGCATTTAATATTTTAACATTGCATTTAATATTTTAACATTCTCATATATTATTATATAGTAATTTGAAAATAAATGGATAATTAATCAAAACAAAAATGGTAACTCACCACAGTGATGACGTGGAAAACTTGGGGAATAACTCAAATATATTCCTCTACAATATATTATTCCTTACTTTTGGACAAAAAATTTTTCATATATTAATATTATATGTTTAAAACGCTTATTTTAATTATTTATAATATATTTTATAAAAAGGTCATTATATAATACTGGCTATAACTAAATTTCATATTCATAAAAGCTTAAACTAACAGGTCAAAAATAATTTTTTAAAACATTTTAAAATCTCTCTATATAAAACGCACCTCCAACGTTCTAATGAAGCCTCTGTTAGCCAACATTCTAAAGTGAAGGGGGTGAGATCGCATTGTGTCTGCCCCGCCCACGCGTCAAACGTGATGACGTCGAGGGCGGAGCAATGACACTCAACCAATTGCAACGCTCGCAGCGAAGCGTACAGGGAAGGAGGCGGCGCTCGATCGACGTCTAGCCTTCCCTCGCTGTGTTCCGCCTTCTTCTGACGTCAAGGATGACGTCAAAAGAAGGCTGAACACAGCGAAGGAAAACCTAGACGTCGGGAGCACCGCCTCCTTCCCTGACCTTCGCTGCCACGGAGGTAAATTTAAAACAAGAAAAAAAAAAAAAACAACCATGTTGGGGGGAGAGAAGAGGGTGGCCACTAAACACACAATGGGAGTCGGAAGGGCAGGGGAGAAACGACAGCATGGATGCGAAGGGGGGGGGGGAGTAAGAGGGCGGACCAGGCTGGGACATGGAAGAGAGAGAAGCATGGATGCAAGGGGGGGTCCATGAAAGGGAGACAGGGGACTTGCTGCAAAAGGATGAATGGAGGCAGCAGGGGACAGAGGGGCATGGATTGGGATGGCAGGGCTCAGGAAGAGAGGGCAATTGCTGGAAAGGGATGAATGGAGGGGCAGGGGACAGGGGACAGAGGAGCATGGATGGGCATGGATTGGGAGGGCAGGACTCAGGGACAGAGGGAAATTGCTGGATAGGGATGAATACAGGGGACAGATGGGCATGGATGGAAATGGATTGCAGGGCAGACCTCAGGGAGAGAGGGCAATTGCTGGATAGGGAAAAATGGAGGGGCCAGGTGACAGATGAGCATGGATGGGCATGGATTCGAAGGGCAAGACTCAGGGAGACGGGAATTGCTGGATAGGGATGAATGGAGGGGACAGATGGCCATGGATGGATATGGATTGCAGGGCAGGCCTCAGGCAGAGAGGGGAAATGCTGGATAGGGAGAAATGGAGGGGCCAGGTGACAGATGAGCATGGATGGGCATGGATTCGAAGGGCAAGACTCAGGGAGACGGGAATTGCTGAATAGGGATGAATGGAGGGGACAGATGGCCATGGATGGATATGGATTGCAGGACAGGCCTCAGGCAGAGAGGGGAAATGCTAGATACGGAAAAATGGAGGGGCCAGGTGACAGATGAGCATGGATGGGCATGTATTGGAAGGGCAGGACTCAGGGAGAGGGGAATTGCTGGATAGGGATGAATGGAGGGCACAGATGGCCATGGATGCATATGGATTGCAGGGCAGGCCTCAGGCAGAGAGGGGAATTGCTGGATAGGGATGAATGGAGGGGCCAATTGACAGAGGAGCATGGATTGGTAAGGGCAGGACTCAGGGAGAGGGGAATTGCTGGATAGGGATGAATGGAGGGGACAGATGGCCATGGATGGATATGGATTGCAGGACAGGCCTCAGGCAGAGAGGGGAAATGCTGGATACGGAAAAATGGAGGGGCCAGGTGACAGATGAGCATGGATGGGCATGGATTGGAAGGGCAGGACTCAGGGAGAGGGGAATTGCTGGATAGGGATGAATGGAGGGCACAGATGGCCATGGATGCATATGGATTGCAGGGCAGGCCTCAGGCAGAGAGGGGAATTGCTGGATAGGGATGAATGGAGGGGCCAGGTGACAGAGGAGCATGGATTGGACTCACACTTTCACTCTGACTCTCAAACACTCACTCTCACATACACTCTCCCAAACATACACACTCCGAGGAAAACCTTGCTAGCGCCCGTTTCATTTGTGTCAGAAACGGGCCTTTTTTACTAGTATAAAATAAATTTCAAACATTACACTGATATCATAAACCTTCAAAAACATTCAAATCAGCACAGAAATGAATAAATATATACATCTTCAATATAAAAAAACCAAACTATAATATCTAGTGGCATTACTTGATCTTAATTTAAAAAAACACCATTTTGTCACTATATGTGTATGTGTATATATATATATATACATATATATATATACATATGTATGTGTGTGTGTATATATATTATAGCATTAACAGGGCTTCTATTATCTTTTGGAGCTCTGGGTATATTTGTTTCGTTATCTGCCAATTACAATTAATTATGTAAATTTTATTTGTAACTGCTAATGGTATTTTAGCTAGTGACAAAATACCTTTAAAATTTGCATTTATTTTGTTATCTGCCAATCACAATTAATTATACAAATGACATCTTGAATAGTGACAAAGGGTTAACAGGGCTTTTGTTCACATACATATGTTTCTCACATCAGCATTCATTTAATAAAATGTCTTCAATATTTCTTTTAGAACATAGCAAAAATGATTTTCATAAGCAATAAAATACTGACTTTCATTTTAACTCAAGTGTCAAAAGAAAAAAATCTGTATACCTCAGACTGTATTGCCAAACAGAAGGGTTTCAATAAGTATAACAAACCATAATGCCACAGACATTACCAAGAGGATTGTGCAATTGATAAAAGTTGTCAAATGATGAGGCAGCAAATACTATAGTGCCTAACTTAGAAACTTCCTACAATTTATTGTCATGACAAAAACTTACCCCACGTCTCATGTTGTAAAAGCTACAAAGCACCAAGGCACTTTCACTTTCTGTATCAAAATGGATGAAAAGCTGTGCTCTCAAAAGGCTCTGCTTTTAATACCACGTCACACAGGGTGGAAACATTTTTTAATTACTTAAGTGAAAACACCTGATCTTCACAAAGCATTAACCTTATCCTATCAAATGAATTTAGGTGGTTACTGGGTCTAAAAGCCTGCCAGATATGCAGGAATCATTTACCTAGGTCCTAAAGCCTACATTGTTAAAATATCCATTTATTTAAAATATATATAAAATGACAGGATATTGAGTAATTATCAAAACAATTGACTAACTATATTGCAATTTTAATCTATTTAGCAAATCTATAAATTGTGTCTTCAATTAACTGTTCATATGCCAATTTATCTACTCTTAAATTGAATATTTATCAAATATTAAATGACCAAATTTAAAAAGATTTTCTGAACAAATATGAACTTACCATACCCCAATTTTAATCTATTTACTGTCTATTATATTTTAAATTTAACTGTTCATATACTATTTTATTATGTCATTAAAAAAGCTTATAAATGCTAAAATTGAGCTTAAACAGCACTTCATACTTATAATTCTATGTTTATATTGTGCCATTATTATCTACCTTATGAGTCTATAAATTGCATTTATAATTAATTATTAAATTCTAAATATAAACTTAAATAATACTACAAACATATGGTTTTATCATTAAATGTACCAATATATTCTAATGTATTTACTATATGAAATGATTATTAAAAAAATGAATTAAAATGAATTAAAAAATTAATGAAAAACATTTTTTGAAACCTTAAAAAACATTTCAACTTCAGTTTCTTCAATGTGATTCCCGTTTAATTTGTTATTCGTGGTGAAGTAATTGTTGCTGCCAAGTTAAATTGGGTGAGATTTAGAGGTCGTACAAGGTCATTAAAGTTCAGTTATCTAGCAATATTACTGTAAGTATGCTGCTAATGAAAGAAGTCGTTAATCAGAATTATGCTTGTCAGTGCGTCTAATGCTTATAAACAATGATATAGCATTTGTAACTTGCAATTACACAAAAGACTTGTGAGATTTACTTAGAATATTAGTTCTGGTTAGTTCTTTGATGTAATTGCTGCCTACATAGAAATCACCTACTTTGTTTTGTGGTTTCTAGTGTGTTAATTGAGTGGCTCAAGGTAAGTAACTTTTTTTTTTTTATTCTCCGAGGACAAGCAGGCTCCTTGTTCTCACAACTGGGTGATGTCCACGGCAGCCCCAGGAACGGAAAACTTCCCTAGCAACAAAAAGTTTGCTAGAGCCTACGAGCGGGTGCACACACTGCGCATGTGCGGCCATCTTCCTGCCCGTCATGCGAGAGCCCCGATCAGTTCTTTCTTTTTCCGCGGTAGAGGGTGGCTGCTTGTCGGTCTCCCTCCACAGCCCAGTGAAAGAGCCTTCGGTGTTTCGCGATTTTTTTCTCTTCTTTTTTGTTTATCTAGTGCTATATCCAGTTTTTTTAAAGAAAAAAGGACCCTTTATTTCTTAATTTTGGTCCCTTAAGTTTTCTTTTGTTTTCGCCGTGGCCCTCTTCTTATTTTTGTGTCTTTTTTATTGGCACAATCGAGAATTTTGATTTTGCCACCGCTATTTTTCCGTCCATGTCTTCGAGGACTCCCAGCGGCTTCAAGAAGTGTACTCGGTGCAACCGGACGATCTCAGGTACCGACCCCCACGCATGGTGTCTTCAGTGCCTTGGGCCCGACCATCGCCCAGACGCATGTAAGTTGTGTCTTAGCTTGAAAAGGCGGACACAGGCGTCGAGACAAGCTCTTCGGGATCGACTTTTTGGAGCTTCGTCCGGTTCCTCGGCGTCAACATTGACAATGGTACCGAGGTCGGCGGCGTCAATATCAGCAACGGGGATGACATCGGGAGCGCAGGTAATGGATGTCCGGGGACCATCACACGCTGGGAGCACTGAGCTGTCGAGTGGGTCTCCACCTGTCTCGAAGACTCCTGCTGGACAAGGCCACCGGGACCGACCACTCTTGAACCCGACCCCGAGGAGGCGTGTGGATTCCACGTCCTCCTCGTTGGTACCGAGGAGTATTGATGACGTGCATCGAACGAAGGCGAAGAAGCATTGTCATCAGTCTCCTCCAGACACGGTACCGGGAGCTCCAGGGCGTTGAAGGATTCGGCACCCGTGAAGCGTCGATGCCGGGAGGGACCGCTCACCCTCCATTTAAGAGGTGTTGGTGCATTGGTCTCCTGACAGCCCGGTACCGCCTCCTCAACCTCCACAGGTTTTGACACCGACTCCTGCACCGACCCCGCAGCCTTTCTCGACAGCGACTCTGGACGAGCGCCTCCGAGCCATTCTTCCGGGTCTTCTGGAAGGGCTGATGCGTCAGTCTGCTCTGGTACCCGGGGGTGCTTGTGTCCTCCGTGCCGTCGATGGAAGCGGCAGCTGGCTCTCTGCCTGTGGTGAGGTCTCCGACGCCGGTGCTGCCTGCGGCATCGGCCTCAGCTGCCACCCAGGTCGACTCCCTGTTGACATCGTTGGAGGGAGCTTCATCACCGCCAGCATAGGAGTCGACTTCTCGACATCGCCATCGAGGATGTGGCTCCTCGGCGTCTAGACAGGCCCAGTTTCGGACTGCAGTCGGGGAACTCTTGTCCGATACCGAGGAAGATGCCTCATGGGGTGAAGAGGAGGATCCCAGCTATTTCTCTTCTGAGGAGTCTTGTGGTCTTCCATCTGACCCTACGCCTTCACCAGAAAGAAAGCTTTCTGCCCTGGAGAGTCTTTCTTTCTCTTCATTTGTCCAGGAAATGTCTGTGGCTATTCCCTTCCCTTTGGTATCTGAGGATGAGCCCAGGACTGAGATGCTCGAGGTTCTTGACTATCCTTCGTCACCTAAGGAGTCATCCACTGTCCCTCTGCATAATGTCCTTAAGGAGACATTGCTCAGGAACTGGCTGAAACCGTTAAGTAATCCCACCATCCCCAAAAAAGCTGAGTCCCAATATTGGATTCACGGAGAACCTGAGTTGATGAAGTCGCAGTTACCTCACAACTCTATGGTTGTAGATTCCGCTCTCAAGAGAGCCAAGAGTTCTAGAGATTTCGCCTCGGCGCCCCCGGGGAGGGAATCTAGAACTCTGGACTCTTTTGGGAGAAAGGCCTACCAGTCCTCTGTGCTCATGGCCAAAATTCAGTCTTACCAGCTCTACACGTGCATTCACTTGAGGAACACGGTGAAGCAACTGGCGGACTTGGTCAATAAGCTCACTCCGGAGCATGCCAGGCCTTTTCAGGAGGTGGTCATGCAGCAGAAGGTGTGTCGTAAATTCCTGTCCAGGGGTGCTTACGATTCTTTTGATGTTGCATCCAGAACCGCTGCCCAGGGTATAGTGATGCGCAGACTCTCATGGCTGCGTGCCTCTGACCTGGACAATCGAGTCCAGCAGCGGATTGCGGATGTCCCTTGCCGGGGGATAGCATTTTTGGGGAGAAAGTCGAGCAGGTGGTCGATCAGATCATACAGTGGGAAACCGCTATGGACAATCTCTCCCGCCAGGCGCCATCTGCCTCTACCTCAACTGGTAGACGTTTTTTCCGGGGAAGGAGGAATGCTCCCTATGCATATAATAGGAGTAGGTACAATCCTCCTCCTTGACAGCCTTCTCAAGCTCAGCCCCAGCACACTTATTCATGTCAACAGCATGCGCCAAAGCAGGCCCCTGTGGCTCCCCAGTAAAAGCAAGGGAGGGCTTTTGACTGGCTCCAGTTGAGCATAGCCGCCATAAAAGTGTCCGTGCCGGACGATCTGCCGGTCGAAGGGAGGCTAAAAGTTTTTCACCAAAGGTGTCCTCTCATTACCTCCGATTGGTGGGTTCTTCAAATAGTCTGACTAGGATACTCCCTCAATTTGATCTCCACACCTCCAAATTGCCCATTGGGAGCTCAGTCCTTCAGCTTCCAGCACAGGCAGGTACTTGCAGAGGAACTCTCCGTCCTTCTCAGCGCCAATGCGGTTGAGCCCGTTGTACCAGGGCAAGAAGGGCTGGGATTCTATTCCAGGTACTTCCGTGTACAAAAGAAAACGGGGGGGGGGGGGGATGCGTCCCATCCTAGACCTAAGGGCCCTGAACAAATTTCTGGTCAGAGAGAAGTTCAGGATGGTTTCCCTGGGCACCCTTCTTCCCATGATTCAGGAGAACGATTGGCTATGCTCTCTGGACTTAAAGGATGCCTATACTCACATCCCAATACTTTCAGCTCACAGGAAGTATCTTTGATTCCGTCTGGGAACGCAGCACTTCCAGTATTGTGTGCTGCCCTTTGGTCTGACGTCTGCACCCTGGGTCTTTACAAAATGCTTGGCAGTAGTTGCAGTGTCGCTACGCAGACTGGGAGTGCATGTCTTCCCTTATCTCGACGATTAGCTGGTGAAGAACACCTCAGAGGCAGGAGCTCTTCAGTCCATGCAGATGACTCTTCAACTCCTGGAGCTCCTCGGGTTTGTTATAAATTACCCAAAGTCCCATCTTCTTCCAGTTCAAAAACTAGAATTCATAGGAGCTCTGCTGGACTCACAGATGGCTCATGCCTGTCTCCCCAAGGCGAGAGCAGACAATATTCTGTCTCTAGTTTCTATGGTCAGAGCGTCTCAGCAGGTCACAGCTCAACAGATATTGAGGCTTCTAGGCCACAAGGCCTCCACAGTTCATGTGACATCGATGGCCCGTCTTCACATGAGATCAGCTCAGTGGGCCTTAGCTTCCCAGTGGTATCAAGCTACAGGGGATCTAGAGGATGCAGTCCAGCTGTCCACCGATTTTCACAATTCCCTTCAATGGTGGACAATTCGATCCAATTTGACCTTGGGATGTCCTTTTCAAATTCCTCAGCCTCAAAAAGTGCTGACAACGGATGCATCCCTCCTGGGGTGGGGAGCTCATGTCGATGGGCTTCACACTCAAGGACTTTGGTCCCTCCAGGAAAGCAGGTCTTCAGATCAATCTTCTGGAGTTGCGAGCAGTCTGGAACACTCTAAAGGCTTTCTGAGATTGGCTGTCCAATCATATCATCCAAATTCAGACAGACAATCAGGTTGCGATGTATTACATCAACAAGCAGGGGGGCATCGGATCTCGCCCCCTATATGTCGGGAAGCCATCCAGGTGTGACTTTGGGCTTTGTATTCTTTGTCCTGTCCTGCACAAACTGCTTGAGACCTGCCTCTAACAAATGTAGAAGCTATTCAAGAACAAATCTATTAGGGGTCACCTTAATGCAGTTGGTGCTTATCACTAGGTAGAAGGTAAACCTGTCATTTTGAGCCACTAGATACTTGCCACCTGAAGTACGTGACCTGGAAAGGCCTTTTTTTAGTGAATGTCCATGAGCTCCAGGTCCTAGTATCTGATCCACCTTAACTTTTTTTTTTTTTTTTTAAATAGGAGTTTGGTTCTCATTCTAAGTTCGTTCCTAAGATATTGTTGGAATTCCATCTTAACAAGTCAATTGTTCTAAACAACATTTTTTTTCCTAAGCGTACAAAGGTAAAAGCGCACTGCATACTTTGGATTTCAAGAGAGCCTTGGCCTTCTAACTGGCATGAATTAAATAAAGCCCATAGAAAGAGTCTACCCAGGTTTTTTTTTTTTTTACCCTAACAAGATGGGAACTGTTATCCGCACATGTAGCCTACTAGCCAAATTAGAGTATATTTTGTTCACTTCTGCCCATTCTGGATAATCTCTGGATGGTCATATCACAGCTCATAATGTCATTAGTAGCCTACTTGAGATCGGCCTCCATAGAGGAAATTTGCAGAATTGAGACAGTCTTTGGTCCTCACATTCACATTTCATTACTATTGGGAGCAGGACTCCCAACTCGACAGTTGGTTTGGCCAGAGAGCTGTTCAGAATTTATTTGGGGTTTAGAATCCAACTCCACCCCTCTAGTCCCATGTATTTCAGTTCCAAGCTGCCTTAAAAGATTTATTTAGTTGCAATATTCTTGAGCCTTGCCTTTTGTAAGGCCAAAAGTTATCTGTTATTAGAGTGGTATATCAAAATCCTAATAAACCCAATAAACTTTTTTTTTTTTTTTTTGTAAAAGGCATGTACTAGTTAGGGAATCCCATATGTATAACTTCTATCTTGCTTGTTCTCAGAGAAAAGTTACTTACTTGTAGCGGGTGTTCTCCAAGGACTGCAGGATACATATAGGAGCATAATCGAACGGTGCCGGCCAAATCGATGGCCGGCCATCTTCGGGACCGGCGCCGTAAGCGGGCGGAGCCAAGCATATTTTCGAAATACGCTTGGCGCCGGCCAAATAGCTCGCCGGGTTTAGAATAGGATCGCCGGCGGATCGCTGGGTTTAGATGAGATGGCTGGCTCCGTTTTCCAGCCATAATGGAAACCGGACCCGGCAATCTCAAACCTGGCAAAATGCAAGGCATTTGGGTGTGGGAGGAGCCAGCATTTGTAGTGCACTGGTCCCCCTCACATGCCAGGACACCAACCTGTGCACCCTAGGGGGCACTTCTAAAAAAAATTTAAAAAATTACACAATTAGCTTCCAGGTGCATAGCACCCTTCCCTTGGGTGCTGAGCCCCCCAAATCCACCCCAAAACCCACTGGCCACAACTCTACAGCATTACCATAGCCCTAAGGGGTGAAGGGGGCACTTACATGTGGGTACGGGGGATTTTGGAGGGCTCACATTTATCACCACAAGTGTAACAGGTGGGGGGGGGGGGGGGGGGGGGGGTGGGCCTGGGTCCACCTGCCTGAAGTGCAATACCGATTTGGCTGGGATCAAGAGATCGCCAGCAATCTCCCGATTTGTGTCAGAAGATCGCCGGCGATCCCTTTCGAAAATAAGCCTGATAGACTTACATACTCTTCCTCCTTCCCTTTGGAGTTGTATTCAATAAGCTAGAAACTAATCTAATCTAAAATTTATAGACTATACTAGTCCCAGCGTAAGGTTCAAGGTGGTTTACAAAAATAAGAACTCGGACAATAGGAGGAATTAAAAAAATATATATATATGTATATATATGTATATATATGTATGTATGTACGTATATGTACGTATATGTATGTATGTACGTATATGTATATATGTACGTATATGTATATATATATATGTATATGTGTATATGTATCAAACAAAAATGTTTTCAGTTTTTTATGTAATTGTAGGTAATTCAACTCAGAGCGTTCCAGAAAGTGAGTGCCTGGAATGAAAACAAGGCCTCAAAATGACGAAGGAAGTTTCAATAAAAAGCTATCTCACAACCTAGATGAGGAAAAATAAAGATCTGAAAACATATGAATAAGCATTTTGTAGGTATTAACATACAATACCTGAAATATTATATAAACAGATTTAAAGACAATGCGTGCCTTAAGTGGAAGCCAATGAAGTTTCTTAACATATTGAGACACACTGTCATTTTTTTTTTAATTGAAAAATTAAATGTACTGCCGTATTCTGAATTAATTGCAATTTATACAAAAGTTTAGCATTTAACCCAATGTACAGAGAATTGCAATAATCCAAATGGGACATCACCAGCATCTGGATTATTACTTGAAAATGTGTTTCAAAGAATTAAGACCTAAGCAAAGCAGACACAATGGTCTCATATAAAACAAACTGGGGAGCTTTCCCATGTGGGTTTCATCAGGGTGGCATCACCCACATGCACGACTCCCTGATGTCCTCGGAGAACACCTGCTACAGGCAAGTAACTTTGGTTTAATATCTTGACAAATGTTAGAGGCACTAGGTCAGTGATGGCGAACCCATGGCACGCGTGCGAAAGAGGGCACGCAGAGCCCTCTCTGTTGGCACGCTCGCCCAGTCGCCAGGGCCGTCGAGAGGGGGGACAGTCGCAGGCAGCCTCGCGATTCGCTCTGCTCCGTGCATGCGGCGCGTGCCGCGTGGGTGGGCGGTGTGGCCAGCGGCGCCAGCCTATGCTGTGCTACGTGGGGTGGGGCTAGTGCCTGCTGCTCCTCCTCCGGCCGGGTCGCGTCGTGGGTCAGGAAGGAAGTGGATTAGAGTCAGTTCGCCAGGAGGCTCTGAGTCAATCGTCAGATCTGGGAACGTCGATTGTTCCGGATCCCCAAGCAACAGTAGCGGGTTCATCTCTACCTGCGGGAGAGCCGAGTACTGCGGAAAGTGAGCAGGAGGTGGTTTCTTCAGCTCAGGAGCAGGTATCTTCTCCACAATGTCCTTCTTTTCTTTTTGCTAAGCCATCTGAAATGACCAAAACAGCCCTTACATAGCAATAACACTTGCCTGACTTGAAAATTATATATATACAGTTCTCAGTTGCCCACTTGCACATTACTCCACAGTAACTCGGAGGGAGGGAGAGGGGAGGGGGGATCCTGTGGAACTCGTAGGGAGGGGGGACCCTGGAACTCGGAGGGAGGTGGAGGGGAGACGGGGGAGGGAGAATGGCACTTTGCGATAAATAATTAGATTTTGGGTTGCTGTTTGGGCACTCGGTTTCTGAAAGGTTTGCCATCACTGCACTAGGTGGTTCGAACAGTGACAATTACTGATACATTTTGTTTGCCAGCAGTGAACATTATTGGTGTTACTTGCAACAATTTTACGCTATATAGATTATTAGGATTTACTTAAGTTGCTAATAATTAAAGATCTGAACAGTAAAGACAGCTGATTTTAGTTTGTCATATGATATGTGCTAAGCAGCTAGTCACTTGACTTCTTATTGATAGTATTTCTAGGATGTAAAGGTGTCATGACAACCTCCTAAATATTGTCTGATTTTTCATGAATTTTTACACTATTGGCCTTGAGGTGCAGGATAACAAAATGGAGGGGGTACCATGCATGATATCTGAAACTTCAGTTTTGGGTGCCACTCTAGCTTAGCTTGCAAGAGTATAGGCAGTGTGTGGCTCAATCTCAGAATGCCATTCTTTGCCAAAATGCATCAGCTCTTCAAGGGGTGGTTTAGAGAAACTTGGAAACTGGAGTGACAGAGAGCAAAGAAAAAATAAATCAGAATGCTGTTGCAGAACATCCAATCACAGATTAAGTCCTGTTTATGGTTTCTTAAGTTTTGTTATGATTGCATATATATAAATGGAAGTTTATTTTTAATCCAAGAAAATAAATAAGAGACTTGAATATGCAGTACTGAGTAATTACTACTACTACTAACTAGCATTTCTAAATTACCCAATTAATTAAAAATCAATTAAATTTGAAAAACATTTTGTTACAGGACTTGATTAAAACCTTATTACCTAAAGTGCTGCCAGCAGTCAGTGAAGGTCTGCAAGACCTTGATGATGATGTACGTGCTGTTGCAGCCTCCTCATTGGTACCTGTAGTAGAAAGTCTTGTTGTGCTTCAATACAGACAGGTGAGAGAAACATTTCTGTTGTCAATCATTTTTTAGACATTTTCTGACTACCATTGTTTAAACTCAAGTAGGTGCATTTTAAAACTTAACTGTTCAAAATGAGTAAGAGAGTACGGATAGTATGGCAGTATTTATGTAGAGATTTCATAGCATTCATAAATTTGAAATATTTTAGGAACAGTAATTATTGTATTTAGAGTAATATCCAATTAGGAGTGTTGTGCTTTTATTAGCTTACAGAATGCCGTGTTCTTTATGGGTAAAAGCTGTATGTTGATTTTTAATGATGATGTGAATTGCTTTGAAGGTTTTTCCTAGAGGCATTTAGTTCATGTAAATAAAAATAGATTTAAGTACTTCCCTTTCTAAATCTGTAATTTCCTTGTCTTGAAGTGGCTGATTGTCTAAATTTTACCTTGGACAGTAGAAGGAGAGAGGTTCTTGTCCAAGGTCTGAAGGAGTTAGTGCGGAAAAGAGGGATTTGAACCTTGATTTCCCTTCATTGGTTAACAAGCAGACCAGAAGGAAGCAGCAATACAAATTAAATGTGAAGCAGTAGCAGTGTAGTGGACCCTAGATGAAACAACAAAGCAAAGCCAAAAAGTCAGAGGAAGCAGATTTTATTGAAGGACCCAACATGGCCAATGTTTCAGTGAGTGCCTGCATCAGGAGTCAGTCATTACAGCAGTACAAAGCTTCCTTATCAATTTCACAGTCAGAGACAAAGTGTCAAACACACTTTTTATTGGACTTAATATGTCTATGATGAACTTTGAGAAGAATTTTCCATCCAGTCAGATGTAGCAACTTAGTGGTTACAGCAGCAGGCTCAAACCTTGCCTTTACATGTACATGTTGCTGGTTTTATAAGATTTATAGAAAACTAAGAATAATGGAAAACCAGAGTAAAAAAACAAAACAAAAACACCCCCCACCTTGGTGAGCCAGTGTAACAATTTTGAAGGAGAAGTGATATCTGACAGAGAGCCAGTGCTTAGCTACAAGAGAAGGAGTTTCACTGAAGTATTCTGTACTAACTGAAGATTCAAAATGTGGGTGTTAGGTCTAGGTGTAAGGAATTGCAATAGTCAAAGCAAGATATTACCAAGGAGTAAATCAGAAGATGACGTGCAGAGCGATTCAATAATAGACTTATTACACATAGAGGGACATTTTCGAAAGGGACATAAGTATTGCCATACTGGGAAAGACCAAAGGTCCATCGAGCCCAGAATCCTGTTTCCAACAGTGGCCAATCCAGGTCACAAATATCCGGCAAGATCCCAAAAATGTACAAAACATTTTATACTGCTTATCCCAGAAATAGTGGATTTTCCCCAAGTCCATTTAATAACGGTCTATGGACTTTTCCTTTAGGAAGCCGTCCAAACCTTTTTTAAACTCTGCTAAGCTAACCGCCTTTACCACATTCTCTGGCAACGAATTCCAGAGTTTAATTACACATTGAGTGAAGAAACTTTTTCTCCAATTCATTTTAAATTTACTACATTGTAGCTTCATCGCATGCCCCCTAGTCCTAGTATTTTTGGAAAGCGTGAACAGACGCTTCACATCTACCCGTTCCACTCCACTCATTATTTTATAGACCTCTATCATATCTCCCCTCAGCCGCCTTTTCTCCAAGCTGAAGAGCCCTAGCTGCTTTAGCCTTTTCCTCATAGGGAAGTCGTCCCATCCCCTTTATCATTTTCGTTGCCCTTCTCTGCACCTCCATTACGGCATAATGTAAGCCACATTGAGCCTGCAAATAGGTGGGAAAATGTGGGATACAAGTGCTACAAATAAATAATTCCACTATATCTTTATTGAGATGCGGCGACCAGAATTGAACACAATATTCGAGGTGTGGTCGCACCATGGAGCGATACAAAGGCATTATAACATCCTCATTTTTGTTTTCCATTCCTTTCCTAATAATACCTAACATTCTATTTGCTTTCTTAGCCGCAGCAGCACACAGAGCTAAAGGTTTCAGCGTATCATCGACGACGACACCTAGATCCCTTTCTTGGTCCGTGACTCCTAACGTGGAACTTTGCATGACGTAGCTATAATTCGGGTTCCATATCATCATGCTGATCAATCCATAGACTGGTGGGTTGTGTCCATCTACCAGCAGGTGGAGATAGAGAGCAATCCTTTTGCCTCCCTATATGTGGTCATGTGCTGCCGGAAACTCCTCAGTATGTTCTCTATCTCAGCAGGTGGTGGTCACACATAGCAGCAGCTCTGGCTAGGTCTCCAAGCCTAATTTTTAGGTTTTGTTGAGTACCTGGGGTTGAGGGCTCTTCTTGAGCAAGTGCAAACCTGGTGGCGCCAGGTCCCTTCTTTTCTCCCCCCTCCCGCTGGCTCCGTTAAAAAAAAAAAAAAAAAAAATTTTGGACGTCCTTAAAGGCGTTTATTTCGACGTTTATTTAAACGTTTATTGCAGCTACTCACGGGGACACCAGGTCGTTACAGCTCGGAGCGAGAAGCAGGTAATTTTTACCTTTTTATAGCGGGCAGGGGGTTCCCCGATCGATCTCCACGTGGCCTATGGCGTCGGAGGGCGAGGGTGTGAAGAATCGCTCCCCGGACTGCGTGTGCGCTTCTAGCGGGGATGCGGGGGTCTTAAAGTCTGATTCGCCATTGTTGGGTGTCAGTTCGGAGGCCGGTCAGTGTCCCGGGTCTTCCTCCGGTGTGGCGGTTTTTCCCGCCATAAACGCCCATCCCCCGCTGCTCGCCTCCGCCATCTTGGCCGGCCACTCTGCTCGGACGGCTTCTTCTTGGGCCGCCCTTGAGCTGGGAGACGTTAATGCCATGGCCGCCCTTGATTTGGGCGACGGCAAAAAAGCGGCTAAAGTTAAGCGCCGTTCTTCCCGCGCGGCTCCTTCGCGGAGTGTCGCGCCGGACGCCATCTTGGATGCGCAGCATGTTTCTCCCCCGCTCTTGCGAGCGCCGGTTGAGGGTGCATCTAGGGCTGTGGCCCAGGCTGCTGAAGTGCACAGTCTGGGGGGTTTCTCCCCCGAGTTTATTTTGCTGCTGCATCAGGCCTTCCTTATGCAAAACGCTGCCCCTTCTCCCTTGTCCGATAAAGGGGTTGAGGCCCCCGGAAGTAAACGCCCTCGGGTGGATTCCCAGGCCTTAGAGGGCTCTGTTTCCTCTGATGTAGATGAGGGCAGCGTATCTGAGTTCTCCCAACAGTCCTTTGGGGATTCCTTGGAGGAGACGGATTCCCGCTCGGATGGAGCGGATGACCCCTCTGCAGCGCGGATCTTTCGCTCAGAGGATTTGCCCAACCTGTTAGTGTAGGCCATGAGCATTTTGAAGATTTCCTCTCCAGAGGACGTCTCTCCCTCAGCCCCTGTTGGCTCCGCCATTATGCTGGGGATGAAGCGCCCGCCTAGAACCTTCCACGTGCATGATGCCATGCACACCTTAATTTCGGCTCAATGGGATGTCCCGGAAGCGAGCCTCAAAGTGGCTAGGGCTATGTCCCGCCTCTATCCTTTGCCTGAAAGTGAATGGGAGGCCTTTCTTTGGCCTACCGTGGATTCTTTAATCACTGCGGTGACTAAGAAAACGGCGTTGCCAGTGGAAGGTGGCACGGCCCTAAAGGACGCCCAAGACAGAAGATTGGAGGGGGCCTTAAGATCGTCCTTCGAGGCGGCTGCCTTAAGTTTGCAGGCCTCAGTTTGCGGCTCCTATGTGGCCAGGGCATGCCTGACGATTGTGCAGCGGGCTTCCCCCTTGGATCCTTCCTTGAGGGCTGATTGGCCGGCCCTGGAATCGGGCTTGGCTTATTTGGCAGACTTACTGTATGATGTCTTGAGAGCCTCGGCTAAAGGTATGGCTCAGACAGTCTCTGCGCGGCGGTGGCTTTGGCTGAAACATTGGTCTGCTGACCACGCCTCTAAGTCCCGCCTGGCTAAGTTGCCTTTTAAAGGCAAGCTGCTCTTTGGGGTCGAGCTGGACAAAATTGTGACCGATCTCGGCACGTCTAAGGGCAAGAGGTTACCAGAGGTCAGGGCTCGGGCCAGTGCTCGCCCCAGTATCTCCAGAGGACGGTTTCAGGAAGCCCGTCGGTACCGCCCGGGCAAGTCGGGCTCCTCTGCCCCCTCTTCCTTCAAGAGGAATATCTCCCCCAAGCAGCATTCCTTTCGCAGAGACCGCCGTCCCGGAGGTGCGCCCTCCGGTCCTCCCCCAGGGTCTCGTACCCAATGACGGGGTCCTGGTCCATGGCCCAGTGCAGATTGGAGGACGCCTGTCCTCGTTTCTGGGCGAGTGGACCAAGGTAACTTCAGACGCTTGGGTGCTGGAAGTCATCAGAGACGGCTACAAGCTAGAGTTCTGCCGACCCTTAAGAGACGGGTTTGTACTCTCTCCCTGCAAGTCTCCGGTCAAAGCTGTGGCAGTACAGCAGACCTTGGACAATCTGATCCGCCTGGGTGCGGTCGTTCAGGTGCCAGAAAATCAGCTTGGCAAGGGACGTTACTCCATTTACTTTGTGGTACCAAAGAAAGGAGGTTCTGTACGGCCTATCCTCGACCTCAAAGGGGTCAATCGGGCCTTGAAAGTTCGGCACTTTCGCATGGAGACTCTCCGCTCTGTTATAGCGGCAGTGAAGGCAGGGGAGTTCCTGGCATCCTTGGACATCAAGGAAGCTTACTTGCATATTCCCATCTGGCCTCCTCATCAACGCTTTCTGTGTTTTGCAGTCCTGGGCCGACACTTCCAGTTCAGAACCCTCCCGTTCGGGTTGGCTACTGCTCCGCGGACCTTCTCCAAAGTAATGGTGGTCATCGCGGCCTTCCTGCGAAAGGAAGGAGTACAAGTCCATCCTTATCTGGACGACTGGTTGATCCAAGCCCCCTCTTATGCAGAGTGCGGCAAAGCTGTGGACCGGGTGATTGCTCTTTTGAGCTCCCTGGGGTGGATCATCAACTGGGAGAAAAGCCAGCTGCGCCCGACTCAGTCCCTGGAGTATCTGGGAGTTCGATTCGACACCCAAGTGGGCAGAGTGTTCCTGCCGGACAATCGGATTGTCAAACTTCAGGCTCAGGTGGACCAGTTCCTAGTAGCCTCTCCGCTTCGGGCTTGGGACTATGTGCAGCTGTTGGGCTCTATGACGGCCACGATGGAAGTAGTGCCCTGGGCCAGGGCTCATATGAGACCACTACAACACTCTCTGCTGCAGCGCTGGACTCCGGTGTCGGAGGATTATGCTGTGCGCTTTCCCTTGGACCCAGCAGTGCGCAAGGCGCTGAGCTGGTGGCTGAAGACAGACAAGTTGTCTGCAGGGATGCCTCTTGTGACCCCGGAGTGGATTGTCGTCACGACGGACGCCTCTTTGACGGGCTGGGGAGCCCACTGCTTGGGAAGGACAGCGCAGGGGCTCTGGTCTCCTGCAGAGGCAAAGTGGTCTATCAACCTCCTGGAACTCAGAGCCATCTGGTTGGCGCTTTTGGAGTTCCTCCCGGTACTGGCGTTGAAGCCAGTATGGGTCCTGTCGGACAATGCCACGGCTGTGGCCTATGTCAACCGCCAGGGAGGTACCAAGAGCGCCCCTCTAGCCAAGGAAGCCATGAATCTATGCCAGTGGGCGGAAGCGAACCTGGAACAGCTGTCAGCTGCCCACATTGCCGGAGTCATGAATGTCAAGGCGGACTTTCTCAGTCGCCATACCTTGGATCCCGGAGAGTGGCAGTTATCGGCTCAGGCGTTCTTGGACATCATGAAGCGCTGGGGCCAGCCGAGCCTAGATCTGATGGCGTCATCGGCCAATTGTCAAGTGCCGCGCTTTTTCAGCAGAGGACGGGACCCTCGATCTCTGGGAGTAGATGCTCTTCTCCAACAGTGGCAGACACAAGAGCTTCTCTATGTGTTCCTGCCCTGGCCCATGTTGGGCAGGGTACTAGACCGGGTGGCAAAGCATCCGGGCCGGATAATCCTGGTGGGTCCGGACTGGCCCAGACGTCCCTGGTATGCGGACTTGATCAGGCTCTCAGTGGACGACCCTCTGCGGCTGCCAGTGGAGCAGGGCCTGTTGCATCAGGGTCCCGTGGTGATGGAAGATCCCTCCCCCTATGGTCTTACGGCCTGGCTATTGAGCGGCAGCGTCTGAGAAAGAAGGGCTTCTCAGACAAGGTCATCGCTACTATGCTGAGAGCGAGGAAGCGCTCTACTTCTACTGCTTACGCCAGGGTTTGGCGTACCTTTGCAGCGTGGTGTGAAGCAGGCTCACTTTCTCCCTTCACTGCTCCACTTTCTTCAGTGCTGGCGTTCCTGCAAGAAGGTCTGGAGAAAGGCCTGTCGCTCAGTTCCCTTAAAGTCCAGGTAGCGGCTCTGGCTTGCTTCAGGGGCCGCCTGAAGGGTGCTTCCCTGGCTTCGCAGCCAGATGTGGTACGTTTTCTCAAGGGAGTTAATCACCTGCGCCCTCCTCTGCACTCAGTGGTGCCTGCGTGGAATCTCAACATGGTACTAAGAGCCTTGCAGAAGCCGCCTTTTGAACCCTTGTCGAGGGCATCTCTGAAAGACCTGACGTTGAAAGCAGTCTTTTTGGTGGCTATCACTTCAGCCAGAAGAGTTTCCGAGCTCCAGGCACTCTCATGTCGAGAGCCTTTTCTGCAGTTCACTGAGGCAGGAGCGACTATTCGCACAGTGCCTTCCTTCTTGCCCAAGATTGTTTCTCGCTTCCATGTGAATCAGCAGCTCTGTCTCCCTTCCTTTCGTAGGGAGGACTACCCAGAGGAATACTCTGCTCTCAAATATCTGGATGTGAGACGAGTCATCATCAGATACTTGGAAGTGACCAATGATTTCCGGAAATCGGATCATCTGTTTGTCCTGTTTGCAGGTCCTCGTAAGGGTCTGCAGGCTGCTAAGCCTACAGTGGCAAGATGGGTCAAGGAAGCCATTGCAGCGGCTTATGTGGCCGCGGGGAAGGTGCCGCCTATCCAGCTGAAGGCTCACTCCACTAGAGCTCAGGCGGCCTCGATGGCAGAGGCCGGGTCCGTCTCCTTGGAAGAGATTTGCAAGGCGGCAACTTGGGCATCGGCCCATACCTTCTCCAGGCATTACCGCTTGACTGTGGCTGCTCGGGCGGAGGCCCGGTTTGGAGCTTCAGTGTTGCAGTCAGGGATTTCAATGTCCCGCCCTGGGTGAGTACTGCTTCGGTACATCCCACCAGTCTATGGATTGATCAGCATGATGATATGGAAGGTAAAATTATGTATCATACCTGATAATTTTCTTTCCATTAATCATAGCTGATCAATCCATAGCCCCTCCCAGATATCTGTACTGTTTATATTCTGGTTGCATTTCAGATTCAAGATTAGTCTTCAGTTCCTGTTCAGGAGGACTTCGTGTTCAAGTTTTTTCAATTGGATTCTTCAAGAGTTGAGACGAGTTTGTGTTACAGTGAGCTGCTGCATTCCTCTCCCCTCCGTTTTACGGGGCTGGATTGAGACATAAATTCTGCCGGCACTCCCTCCCGCTTCGTGCGGCTGTAGGGCAGCTTTGTACCCCTCCTGCTTCGGTGGTGTTAGGGTCAGTCAGCTCCTCCCGCGGTTGCAGGATAAGCCAGATCCCCCCGCATCGGCGGGTGTGGTGTCCCTTCCCTGCTCCGCGGGGATGAGCTGGACGGATTCCCCTCCCCCACTTGTGTGGGGATGAGCTGGGTTAATTCCCCTCCCCCGTTTCGGCGGTGGTGAGCTGGGCAGAGTGTCCCTTTGTGGGTGTAATTCTCTAAGTGCTGAGTCCCGCGGTTGGAGCTTGGATATCGACATACTGAGGAGTTTCCGGCAGCACATGACCACATATAGGGAGGCAAAAGGATTGCTCTCTATCTCCACCTGCTGGTAGATGGACACAACCCACCAGTCTATGGATTGATCAGCTATGATTAATGGAAAGAAAATTATCAGGTATGATACATAATTTTACCTTCCTCTTTCCCACATGCATCACTTTGCACTTGCTCACATTAAACATCATCTGCCATTTAGATGCCCAGTCTCCCAGTCCAAGTTTTGTTGAGGACATCCTCGCAAAAGTCCCCATCCAGGGGCAGGGAAACCAGTCTTTTCAAAATAAGATGGACATCCGTCTTTTGTTTCGATAATATGGTCAGGGACGCCCAAATCCTGAAATTTGGTCATCCTTAGAGATGGTCGTCCCTCGACTTGGTCGATTCTGATTTTCGGCAATAATCGAAACCAAGGACGTCCATCTGAGAAACAACCAAATGCAAGCCATTTGGTCGTGGGAGGAGCCAGCGTTTGTAGTGCACTGGTCCCTCTGACATGCCAGGACACCAACCGGGTACCCTAGGGGCCACTGTAGTGGACTTTATAAATTGCTCCCAGGAACATAGCTCCCTTATGTTGTGTGCTGAGACCCCCAACCCCCCCCCCCCTAAAACCCACTACAGACCCCCGACACAACTGGAGGAACTAGATAAGGATCTGATCGCGGATATTCAAAAGTTAGGAAAGAAGAGAGAGCTGCTGTTGCTGGCAGATTTCAATCTGCTGGATGTAGATTGGAAGGTTCCGTCTGCAAAATTGGAAAGAAGTAGAGAGATCGTGGATGCTTTTCAAAGTGCTCTGCTCAGACAAATGATGACGGAACCCACGAGGGAGGGAGCGATGCTGGATCTGGTGCTGACAAATGGGGATAGTGTGTCAAATGTTCGAGTAGGTGCTCACCTGGGCAGCAGTGACCATCAAACGGTTTGGTTTGATATGACGGCTGAAGTGGAGGGCGGCCACTCAAAACTCAAAGTCCTGGATTTCAAGCGTGCTGACTTTAGTAAAATGGGGGAATATCTGAGGAAGGAGCTGATGGGATGGAAGGGCGAACGAGAAGTGGAAGGGCAGTGGTCCAGGCTGAAAGAAGCTATAAACAGGGCCACAAACCTTTATGTAAAGAGAGTAAATAAAAGCAAGAGAAAAAAGAAACCGATATGGTTCTTCAAGCAAGTGGCTGAAAAAATAAAGGCTAAAGAGCTGGCGTTCCTGAAGTACAGAAAAGCTCAAGAAGAAGAACACGGAGAGGAATACCGGATGAAACTAAAAGACGCCAAGAGAGAGAGATATCTGGCGAAAGCGGAAGAACAAATGGCTAGAAAGGTAAGGAGGGGTGACAAAAATTTCTTCAGGTATATTAGTGAAAGGAGGAAGACAAAAAAGGGAATTGTGAGACTGAAAGATGCTGCAAGCCGCTATGTAGAAAATAATGAAGAAAAAGCAAATTTGCTAAACAGATACTTTTGCTCTGTTTTCACAGAAGAAAATCCTGCAGAAGGACCATGATTGACTGACAAAAGTACATAGAATGGAGTGGATAGAGCACTGTTCACGGAGGAGAGTGTATATGAACAACTTAAAAATCTAAAGGTGGACAAAGCCGTAGGACCAGACGGGATCCACCCCAAGATATTGAGGGAGCTCAAAGAGGTTCTGGCGGGTCCTCTGAAAGATTTGTTTAATAAATCCTTAGAGATGGGGGAGGTTCCGTGGGAGTGGAAAACGCAGATATGGTTCCTCTTCACAAAAGTGGTGATAAGGAAGAAGCTGGAAACTACAGGCCGGTAAGCCTCACTTTGGTTATTGGAAAAGTAATGGAAGCGATGCTGAAGGAAAGAATAGTAAAATTCCTGGAAGACAATAAGTTGCAAGATCCCAGACAACATGGTTTTACCAAAGGGAAATCGTGCCATACGAATCTCATTGAATTCTTTGAATGGGTGACCGGAGAATTGAATCATGGACATGCTATAGACGTAATCTACTTAGATTTCAGCAAAGCTTTTGACACGGTTCCTCATAGGAGGCTCTTAAATAAACTGGATGGGCTGAAAATAGGACCTGATGTGGTAAACTGGATTAGGAACTGGTTGACGGACAGACGCCAGAGGGTGGTGGTAAATGGAATTCGCTCAGAGGAGGGAAAGGTGAGTAGTGGAGTGCCTCAGGGATCGGTGCTGGGGCCGATTCTGTTCAGTATATTTGTGAGTGACACTGCTGAAGGGTTAGAAGGTAAAGTTTGCCTTTTTGCGGATGATACTAAAATTTGTAACAGAGTGGACATCAAGGAGGGAGTGGAAAACATGAAAAAGGACCTACGGAAGCTAAAAGAATGGTCTAAGGTTTGGCAATTAAAATTCAATGCAAAGAAATGCAAAGAAATGCAAAGTGATGCACTTAGGGTGTAGAAATCCACGGGAGACGTATGTGTTAAGCGGGGAGAGTCTGATAGGTACGGACGGGGAGAGGGATCTTGGGGTGATAGTATCTGAAGGCGACGAAACAGTGTGACAAGGCGGTGGCCGTAGCTAGAAGGTTGCTAGGATTTATAGAGAGTGGTGTGACCAGCAGAAGACAAGAGGTGTTGATGCCCCTGTACAAGTCATTGGTGAGGCATCACCTGGAGTATTGTGTTCAGTTTTGGAGGCCATATCTTGCTAAGGATGTAAAAAGAATTGAAGCGGTGCAAAGAAAAGCTACGAGAATGGTATGGGATTTGCGTTACAAGACGTATGAGGAGAGACTTGCGTACCCGAACATGTATACGCTGGAGGAGGAGAAACAGGGGTGATATGATACAGACGGTCAAATATTTGAAAGGTATAAATCCGTAAACGAACCTTTTCCGGAGAGGGGAAGGCGGTAGAACTAGAGGACATGAAATGAGATTGAATGGGGGCAGACTCAAGAAAAATGTCAGGAAGTATTTTTTCATGGAGAGAGTGGTGGATGCTTGGAATGCCCTCCCGTGGGAGGTGGTGGAGATGAAAATGGTAACGGAATTCAGAAATGCATGGGACAAGCATAAAGGAATCCTGCTCGGAAGGAATGGATACTCAGAAGCTTAGCCGAGATTGGGTGGCAGAGCCGGTGGGGGGAGGCGGGGCTGGTGGTTGGGAGGTGGGCCTTGTTCTGGGCAGACTTCTACGGTCTGTGCCCTGAAAATGGCAGAAACAAATCAAGGTCAGGTATACACATAAAGTAGCACATATGTGTTTAAATTGTTGGGCAGTCTAGATGGACCGTGCAGGTCTTTTTCTGCCGTCATCTACTATGTTCTCTAAATTTACTTTGACTTTTCTGGTAAGATAGCTGAGCAAGAGCAGAGATTAACCACAGCTGAACATTGAGTATCAAAATCAGAGTTTCAATCTTTAGGCTTTGGTAACCTCGTCGGTAAAAGACAGTTTATCAGTGCATATGAATCTAGAGGCATTTGAGAATAGATGTCAGGCTAAGAATTTGAGACTTATAAATTTTCCAGTAAATCACTGTATCTCTCCTCCTGAGCTCTTAAGTAGTATCTAAAAGATGCGTTATGTTACTTGAAATTGGATTCTGTGCTTTTATTTACCTTCAGGTAAAAAGTTAATTAATTAAGAAGGAGATTTTGACCAGATAGCCTTTTCAGATAGCCTGGATATTTCCAGAGTTCTGGAATCCTCTCAAGAATTAATTTCTAAAAGAGCCACATTAGTTGTGACTTCAATCAGTGGATCAAAACCCTCTCCTCAAATCCTATTTTTCAAAGAAATCTTTATTTGTTCTTCTATTGCACAATTATCCAAAAACAAGTTTTGCTTCATTGTGGCTTAAATTTAGTTGTTAGGTTACATTTTAATGGGACAGTTAAGATCGGTGGATGGCGTAGGTTGGGTTACATAGATATGAGACCGTTAGGATCGGTGGAAGTCGTAAGTGTTTTGGGTAGTTAGAAGATATTCATGTGTTGGTTACATAGTGGGAGTCTGTTATAGTTCGCCATAGAACTTTCTGAAGAGATGTGTTTTCAGTTCTTTTCTGAAGTGGAGATAGTTGTCAGTGCTTCTTATGGCTTTGGGGATTAGGTTCCACCATTTGGAGCCCAGGTAGTCGAAACCTGTGTATATTGATTTGTAGGTTATATTTCTGTATTTGGGTAGGTGAAGTAGGAGGTATTCTCTGGTTCCTGTTGTGTCATTTCTAGGTGATAGGTCAATCAGATCTTGCATTTATTGAGGGGTCATGCCGAACAGTATTTTGAAAATAATCATGCCAGTTTTGAAGATTAGACTGGCCTTTATTGGGAGCCAGTGTAATGCGATTAACAGGGGTGTGGCTCTTTCATATTTTTATTTTTTTTCAAGATTAGTCTCATTGCTGTGTTTTGAACAGTCTGTAGCGTTTTCAGCATGCTTTCATTGCAGCTGATATATGCTGCGTTGCAGTAGTCGAGTTAGGATAGTATTAGGGATTGTGCTATTAAGTGGAATGTCTTTCTGGGGAAAAAAAGTCTCTGATCCTTCTCAATTTCCATACCGTTTTGAAGCATTTTGCTGTCACTACTGAAACCTGGTCTTCGAGCGATAGGTGTCTATCGAGAATAATTCCCAGTGTTTTTACTTTTGGTTCTGTGGGGTATGTTTGTTGTTTTGTCTGTTGTGAATTGTTGGTAGGATGTGTTGTATGGACTGGATACAACCAGGAATTTAGGTTTTGAATCTGTTTAGTTTCAATTTAAATGTTTTAGCCCAGTTTTCGATGAAGTTCAGGCTTTCTTTTATTTTGTCCGCTATCTCTGTGATGTCCCTGAAAGGTATGTGTATGGTGATGTCCCATTTTTTTCAAGTTTCTTTCAGAGCGGTGCCAATACTGAGTTGAATACTATGGGTGATGTAGGGGAGTCTTGTGGGACTCAGCAGTTAGGGGTCCATGCGTTAGAAAGTTGGTTGGTCATCTTCATTATATATGATTCTGATCTTAGGGATCCATTGATCCAAGTTGCTACTGTGCCACTGATTCCCATGTTGTCCAGTGGGTCTACTACATCGAACGCGCTCGACATGTCAAATTGTAGTAGTACTATATTCTGACCTTGACTGACAAGTCTTCTGAATTTTGTTATTAATGCGGTTATGACAGTCTGTGTTGTGGTCTGAAGTCAGATTGAGAGCTGTGGAGCAATGAGAAGTGTCAGGTATTCCATTAGTTGTGCTACTATGCCCTCCATTGTTTTAATCGGTATTGGTATGGAGGCGACTGGTCTATAATTTGTAATGTTGCTGATCTTGTTGTGTTTTTAGGGTTTGGTGTGAGTATTATGTTGCTCTTGTCTATGGGGAACTGACCCTTTGAAATCATGTATATTAAATGATCAGTGAAGTGTTTGATGAACCAGTCAGGTGGCTTTTTCAGCAGGTGGTTGGGGCAGCCATCTAGTAGACAGTTTGCTTTTGCATATTTTGTTAGTAGTTTTGTTTTTTTTTACTGAATCAGTTGTGGGTGTTTTGAGGGAGGACCAGATTCTGCTTTGACATGGTCATTGTTGGTTTCGTGCTCTTGTAGGAAATCTGTGCGGATTGTCTGTGTTGGGGCAAGGTTTATTTTTTTTTTTAATTTTTTGTTCAAAGTATTGCCCAAGTTTGTTTGCCGTTGGCAGTGTTTCATTTGTTAATAGTTTTTCTGTGTTTAGTAAGTTCATTAGTGCATTCATTTTCTTTGTATTCATCTGTTCTGGGCCCGCATAATTGTTGTAGTATTCTGCTTTGGCTCTTTTTATGTTGTGTTTTATTGCTTTTCTCTGTGTGTTTTTGTTTGTTTCTAACTTGTGTTTTGACCAGGTTCTTTTCGGTTTTCTGCATAATTATTTCATTTCTCGTAGCTCATGGTTGAACCAGGGGTGTGGTTGTTTTTGTTTTTAGTGGTGCTGTTTAATGTCTTTCTTCTGAGTTCGTCCCAGTTGCTCACAAAGTGGACGTTGTTGGGTGATGTATTTGTTTGATCATTTTGTGCTGCTGTCCAGAAGTTATTATTATCCACCTTTCCTCTGGTAATGTATTTGTGTGGGTTTTTTTTATTTCACAATTCATGTGAATATGAGTTTGTTGTGGTCTGACCATGGTACTTCTTACCATTTGTGGTTTTCTAGTTTTTGGTTGTTGATATGGAGAATCTGTGTGCAATTATATCTAGTTGATGACCTTTTGAGTGTGTTGAGGTGGTTTGTGGTATTATGTTCCATTGGTCTAGGAAGGTGAGTGAGTTTTTGACATGGGGGTTATGTTGTTTTTCTAGATGCAGATTGATATCTCTCAGTAGCAGGATGTCGTGCATGTGTTTGCTGTGAAATCATCTTGGGCATTAGCCCAGTTTCCTGGAGGACTGTAGAATAGTATTCAACACAGTGTGCCAGTTAGTGTTACATCAGTGATTTTGCATGCTAGGATTTCTATTTTTGGGGAACAGTGTTCATCTATCAGCTACACTGTGAGGGAGGATTTGTAAATTACGGCTATTCCTTCTCTTTTCTTTTTGGTTCTGTTGTGTGTCATATTTTGTTCTCTGGTGGGCATAATTTGTTTAGTGTTGGGTAGTCCTTAAGGCGCAACCACATTTCTGTTATAAATAGCAGGTCTAGTTGTTCAGTTTCGAGCCAGTCCCTTATAATGGTGGTATTATTTACCTCTGATCTAGCATTTATGTATCCTATCTGGATGGGGGCGTGTATGTTGTTTTTTTGTGTTGTTGTGTTTTATTCTGTGTGTTCTGTCTGTTTTTTGATTTATGTTCATTTTAGTTGTTTGTTTTCGTCCTGCTGTTGGTCATTATATTATTCTTTAGTTTTATTTCCTGTTTAATTAGGTGTTCCTCTAGTTGGTAATGTGATCGTCATCTGTTGGGTATTAGTGTAGGGATTATGTTCCATTCTTTTTGAGTTGTTGTTTGGAGTGCTGTTATCCGATCTGTGTTATCAGATAGTAGAATAACCAAGCTTTTAAGTTGGCCATTTGGGCGTGTATTTTTTTTTTAATAGATATATGGACCCTGTGGTGAGGGTAATTGTTTTCCTTTTTGGTGTCTTTTGAAGGGTTATATTGGCATGGAAGAAGTTATTTAAGTATTAGTACCTGTTTATGCTTCAAGGTTCTCTCTGCTTATCTTCTGGGTTATCTGGTGTGCTCGTATGGACACATGATGGTCGCGCAGTGATTCTGTAGGGTTTCGGCGTCAACCCCTGGCTATTGAGGAACAAGTCATTTTGGGGTAGACTTTATTATCCTCCTGCTTGGGCTCCAGGTGCCCGCTTGGCCCAGTTCTCTGTGGGTCCGTTTCTTTTGTTCCTGCGGTCCTCTTTTCTGTATGGTTGTCTGATTTTTTTTTTTCTTCTTCCCCTTGTTGGTGTTCCGATTCCTTCACTCCGGATGCTTCTTCGTGTGGGTTTCTCAGGCGTTTTTTGGCAGTCTAATCGACTTTATGTGGGTGTCTGCTCTGGAATGGTGCCTGGATCCGGGTTGTGGTATTCTGCCCAGTTCTGTGGCCTGGATCCGGGTGATTTGTTTTTTTGTTTTCTGCCCAGTTCCGATATTGTGTCTTGGACTGTTGGTCGAAAGGCCTTTACAGTGCCTCTTTGGACCAATCAGCCAGCTGGGAGTTACAATTTAGCTATGGGTTGGTCTCTCTGACCGTGTTGGCCGCTGTGTGCTCACCTGATTGACTTGGCAGCGGTATTTGTTTGTGTTGGCTTCTGTGTGCTTACTTCCAGTTTGGCAGCGGTGATCTGGGCTGCCGCCTCTCCATTGATCAGATGGTCAGATGCTCCTGGACCGGGCTGCTGGCCTCTTAAAGCTTAATGTCTGTGCATCTTTAATATCCCAGAAGTACAACCTCGGCACAAGAGCGCACACCCGAAATGTCCCTAGTCACCAAACTTTCTCCCACTGAACAAACATAGTTTACTCACAGTCAGATGTTCAGAAGTATTGCCCCCAAGGCAAGAGACTCTGCAACTGGTGGCATATCAGTGGTTGGAGATACAAATCCGAAGAAAGGAAGCCTGCTGCAGAGGTGGAGGAACAGCCAAACAGATGCAAGCAGTTTAGAACTGGGTTGCTGGAACATTCAGTATACCATGAGAAAGAATGAACGAGGTAAAAAAGGGTTCATTACCAAACTGAGCCGCTGACTGGTATTTTTCTGTCCCTGGAGCTCACAATTTAACAAAAAAAAAATCATGAAGTACTGAAACTTGATTTGATCCAGAGTCCTCTGATTCTCAGCCTGCTGCTCCTCCACCCGACATGGAACTTTATTAAGAAGTAAATGAAATGAAAAATGTATACCATGAACGTCCATAGTTCTAAATCTCTCACAGAGCCAAGTATCCCTTGTTGCCTTCACATTCTTGGAGGGGCAGCAACCACTGGGGGATTAAGGAAATGACCTCCCTTAATCCTTCTGGTGGAGTGCTGCTTAATTGGAGCACCTGTGTGTAACCTGGACATACTGGGTACCAGGTTTAAATCCCAACATCCATCTTTGTGGACATAGATGTCACTACATGACAGGGTTAAAAAAATATAATATACAAAACATAAAGGGAAAATAATATAAAAAATGACACTGTCTTACAGTACCCCAGGATCAAAATAGTCCATTATATCATCAACCAGGTTAGGTGTTAAAAGCTAGCTCAAACGAATGGCTTTTCAATAACACCTTGAATGTAGAAAGTGAGGGCTCCATTCGTTATGATAGTGGGGAGGGCATTCCATAACCTGGGTCCAACTGTGTTAAACAGTTTACAAAATGTATGAGATGGAATGGCCCGAACAGTGGGGACACTCAAGTGCTAAATGTTAAGTGTTAAAGTGTTCTCTGCGCATATCCAGCAGATAGCCAAGACCTGTCGCTTCTTCCTCTTTAACATCAGCAAAATTCGCCCTTTCCTCTCTGAACACACCACCCGAACTCTCGTCCACGCTCTCATTACCTCTCGCCTGGACTACTGCAACTTACTCCTCACTGGCCTCCCACTTAGCCATCTATCCCCCCTTCAATCTGTTCAGAACTCTGCTGCACATCTCATATTCCACCAGAACCGATATACTCATATCACCCCTCTCCTCAGGTCACTTCACTGGCTTCCGATCAGATACCACATTCAATTCAAGCTTCTCCTTCTTACCTACAAATGCACTCAGTCTGCTGCCCCTCACTATCTTTCTACCCTCATCTCCCCTTACGTTCCCGCCCGTAACCTCCGTTCACAGGATAAATCCCTCCTCTCAGTACCCTTCTCCACCACCGCCAACTCCAGGCTCCGCTCATTCTGCCTCGCCTCACCCTATGCTTGGAACAACCTTCCTGAGCCCTTACGCCAAGCCCCCTCCCTGCCCGTCTTCAAGTCTTTGCTTAAAGCCCACCTCTTCAATGCTGCGTTCGGCACCTAACCCTTACCGTTCAGTGAATCCAGACTGCCCCAATTTGACTGCCCCTATCGGACCGACCGTTCACTTGTCTATTAGATTGTAAGCTGTTTGAGCAGGGACTGTCTCTCTTTGTTAAATTGTACAGCACTGCGTAACCCTAGTAGCGCTCTAGAAATGTTAAGTAGTAGTAAATGGAACGCAATATTCGAGTGGGGATATATGGCATTAGATGCAGTGACTGAAATTGAGGGAAGCCTGTCCAGAGAATTTGGAATACCAATAATAACACTTTATAGGTTATACGGTGTTCTTCCAGTAACCAATGTTCCGCTTTCAGCAGTGGCGTCACATGATTATGTTTAAATCATCTTTATTCATATAACAAAGGTTAAATGCAAACAAACAGACGAATGCTACTAACAGTAGATACCCCCCTTACCAGACTGCTTCCTCCCACCCCCCTCTCTACCTCTCCCTTACCCCGCTTTCTCACCCCTCCCCCTCTACACCCCGTGCCCCCCTCCCCTCCCTCCCCTTCCCTTCCCACCCTAAAGCACAGGTATTCTGATCATTGAGTCATTTGTCACATGTACACCTAGTTTAGAATTCTGCTTCTCGCTGCTGGTTGTAATGTATCCCAAAAGTTTGTCCAGGTCTTTTGCAGGTGTTTGCCCTCTCTGGAGGATAAATCTTGGATTCCACACCTCTCTAGCTTCAAAAGTTCAATCATATATGTCCTCCATACTTCGACAGATGGCACTGTGTTTTCCCGCCAGTAGAGCAGTATGATCTTTTTCCCAGTCAACATCGCTCTCTGCAGGAAAGATTGAAATCCCGGAGGGGCAGGTTTCGCATATTTATAAACTCCAAAGAGAATCAATGGTTGTCTCTGTAGTGTTTGATCCAGTGTCTCTTTATTTCGTCTATAATGTGAGACCAAAGTTGTGTGATTCGTGGGCATAACCAAAACATGTGTCCCAGAGCAGCAGGGGCCCGACCACACCATGGGCACGCATCCGAGCTGCCAAAGCCTGCTTTGAGTGCTCTTGCTGGTGAGATATACATGCTTAGTGCAAACTTATATTGTAGTTCCCAATGGCGAGTAAAGACAGAGGTGCGTTGGACTGAGGACAAGAAGCTACACAGTACTTCTCCCATTATTTCTGTCGCCAACTCTTTTGCCCAGTTCTGTGCTCTGCCGTGAAAGTCTATGTCCTCTGTGGAGTCCTGTAAAATTCTGTGGTGGTATCTCAGTAGCACTACATTCTGTGCCCCCAACATCAGCGCTGTGTTTAATGTATCCTGAACGTCCTCACATAGGTTGGTCCAGCCCAGTGCTGTCGTATAATGTCGGATTTGTAAGTAGGCGTATTGATCTGCCACTATCAGTTTAAACTCCTGCTGTAGTTCTGAGAAGGGCCGCACCTGTCCTTCATCTGACACAAGCTGGTATATGTAGTGGCAACATCTGAAACGTGTAGAGCCACCTTGGGGCTATCATCATATTAAACAGGCCTATGCGACCCGTAAGGGAGAGAGGGCAGGCGCCCCAAAGTTGCAGCGTGCGCCTGGTCTCTGCCAACAACGGAAGCACGTTTTTCTCATACAATGTCCCCAACTCAGATGGGATGACTACTCCAAAATATCTAACCTGATCTTCTGCCCATTGTATTGGGATCGGGCCCCTCCAACTGTGCCGCAGTGCCACTTCCAGTGGGAGTGCTAGCGACTTTGACAGGTTCAACTTAAAACCGGAGAGCTTGCCATAATTGGTGATGGTATGAAGGAGGTGTTCTAAAGAGGTCTGTGGGTCGCTCAATAACATCAATAGGTCGTCGGCATATGCCAGTACTTTGATTTCTCGCCCATAGACTCTGATCCCCTGTATATCGTTCTGTGTTCGAATCTCACTTAATAAGGGTTCTAGGGTCAGCAAGAATAGTAGTGGAGACAGCGGGCAACCCTGTCGCGTGCCTTTCCCAATGTCAGACCCCTCTGTTCTAACCCTGTTAACCAGTACCATGGTGCGTGGTTTCGAATACAACGTTTCTATTGCTTTTAAATACCACCCACTTAAACCTATCCCGCGCAATGTTTCAAATAGGAATGGCCACTGTACCCGGTCAAATGCCCGTTCTGCATCCAGTGTACCTCTTTCCAGCTTGTTTCTTTTCCTTTTATTTAATTCTGTTCCCCTGTGAATACCTTGTGCTCCCCCCTCCCCTCCTCTCTTCCTCCCTCCCACCACCCCCTTTTCTCTTCCCTCCCTTCCCAAATACTATTCTCTAAGTCCCCCTCCTTGAACATCCTCCCTTTGTAAAACTCTGAGAACTCCTACCATGCACGAGGCCCTCCCGCCCTTATAGTTATACTTTACAGTAAAAACCTCTTCCTTACGTCATATACCAGAAGCAGCTCTAACAGTGTCTTTTGTGGCGATCCTCACTCTCCCGCCTTCTCAGTCTGTTCAGGCGGCTGTTGCTCCAACTTCGCGATGTACTCATTAGCAGCGGTCTCCATGTCAAATGACCTTCATTTTCTTTCATGGCGAATTTTCAGCACAACTGGATAGATGAGCATGAATTTGACTGGAAGGTCTTGTAGGTGACGGCTGTTTATTTTCTCCGAATCTGCCTTTGCTAATCAAGCAGCGGAAGCAGTGGCCCGTCTCATCTCTCTCTGGGCAAAGTTACATATGCCCTCCAAATATCTAGCTTTCCCAACCTTGAATCTGCTCGTGACAGGCTTACACCATCAGGCAGTATGGACTCTTGTAATTAGAAAGGAACCCAGTATGTAGTAGATATAATAAGATAGTTTATTACAATCTTACCAATGGTAATACAGGTAGGTTAAGCATTCACATAATGGAACCGCATATCATGGCACGTCCTCTCTCTCTAGCCTTCTGGAGTCTCCCTTCTCTGTTCGTCTTCTCCTCTCATCTCCTTCTTCTTCTCGTCTCGTCTCGTCTGAACTAATACTCCTCAAACTGCTGCTTATATACAATTTTGGCCCTTTTCATTTCAGTGGACCCCAGCTGTCTCAACTGGGCTCCCAGTCCTTATCAGTTGATCAGAATGACTTCACATGTTCCCAAACCTTCCTGTAGCCCCCCCTTTGGATGGTCCCATCTGGGGTGCAGCTGACCCAGCACTATCTCTATGTAACCATAGCAACTCTTGCTTATGACGTCTTGCAGGTGCCAATCTCAGGATTGTTTATAGAGTAGATTGCCCCCACCCTTGCCAGTTCAGCACTTGCCACAGTGAAATGTAACTGTGTCAAAGGTGACCTCTGATTTTTACAAGCTAGCTCTCTTTTGTATCAGAGATTATTCTGATTTTAAGAAGCCTAGCTCTTATTATGAGCCATTTGCTTGCAGAGGCCTAGCTCTTTAGCCTGAGCCATTGACCTGTATTTTACTGAGAGCAAGGGCTAGCATAACTCTTCACGGCACAGTGGGGTAAATTTCCTCCAACACTCTTGTAGTGACACGGAATAGCCTTGAAAGATTCGGATTAGCTGGCCATCATACTTAGTTTCCTCTCTTTTTAAGCGATAGCCCCTCAATATTTCTAACTTGTGCAGTTAATTGTGCACTTTCAGAATGACCGCGCGCGGGGCCTGGCGGCCATCTTGAACTCGGCCCACGCAGTGCACCCTCTCCAAGCAAAGCGCTCCAGCATGGTCTGATAGAGCAAATGCTGACACCTGCCATTTTTCCACCACTGTCGCCAGTACTGTGTCACTCACTGATTCAGGCATTCCGATGAGGCGCAGGTTGCTGCGTCTAGCTCTGTTTTCTAAATCATCAGCTTTATTGCTCAGCGCTGTCACCGTGGATTTTAGCTGCTGTAGTTGCTGTTGCGTTGGGATGTGCGCATCTTTGAGCTCCGACACTATGCTCAAGTTCCCCGGTCCGCTGTGTTGCCTCTGCTAACATGGACTCAAATGTTTCGATCTGCTTCGATATTTTATCAAGGCGCGGTTCTAGCGCTTGTGCCACCGCCATAGTCAATTGCGATAACTGCTCTGTTGTGAATGGAGGCCTGCTCTGCTGCAAGATCTGCGCCGCGCCGGTGTCCATTCCTCACGGTTTGTCTTTTTCCCGTTTTGCGCCTCTTGCCGGCATTATCTTAGACGGCGTCTCGAGGAACTTGTCCATGGGCATCTCACCGTTACGGATCTAGCTTCCTTCTTGGCTGAAAAGAGGTTTTTATGAGGTTTATTAGCGCTTTTGGACTTTGGGGCCTCGGAGAGCAGAGACGCACGTCCCACTCTCTCAGCGCATCACGTGTCCCTCCCCGCGTCACATGATTATATTAATTGCTGCGTTTTGGAGGAGTTGCACAAATGCCTCTTGAGAAAGCAAATTTCAGTATTCTAGCCGAGTAATGACAAAAGCGTGAATGATAACATGCAGCACTTCCTGTGTCCCTAGGTTGTAAGGATATAACTCCGAAAGTAAGAAGAGGCAGTGTATTACTGTAAACTTGATATCGTGTTTTTTGTTGTTGTAGTCACGTCTGTGGCCGTGACCACCCTCAGACTTACCTTATTTCTGGGGGTCAGCTTCTAAGCTGGCTTCTGCCTATCCTTTCTGGAGTAGTTTTCCTTCTGTGTGCTGGCTGCTTCCAGCATGGCTCTAATTACTCCACTCTACTGCACCTGGGGGTGCTGCCTGAGTTAGCTCTACCTGTGTTTCCAGCCTGGCTCTGTTTGCTCCTCTGTGCTGCACCTAGGTATTCTAAGTCTCTCTATGCTCTGTGTGCGCTCTGCCTGCTCCTTGGTTTGTGCTCCTCTCACCCGCTGGTGGCCAGAGCCAGTGGCTGCCATAGTTTGTCTTGCTGTTCCTACCCGTTCCAGACTTTAGCCGAGTCCGGTCCGGGTCTTCCAGGCTGCCGGACTTGTCTCTCTTGTTTGTGCCTGGACAGCCTCCGTAGTTGCTTACTGATGGCTGCAGCTGCTCCTCGGTTGTTGAAGGGCTTTATTAATCACTTAGAGACTGCAGCCTTTGCCTTTGCAACGTCTAAGGTCCCGGGTATGTTAGAGTGTTCTGTGCACTGCTACCTTGTCCGGTTCAGTGTGAGTTTTCGAGCTTGTGACTAGTTAGCTTGGGCATAGCTTTCTTGTTAGCTTGTGTACAGCTTCATTAGTTTTCTTGTGTTTAGCTTTCTGGTTTTCCCGTGTGTGTTTTCCTTTGCTTCTGGAGCTTCAGCCCTATCCTGTCTGCTGCCAGTACTCCTTGCTACTGGAGCTCCAGCCATAGCCTTGCTACTTGACCTGACCATTGCCTGAATCTGACTCTCTCTGCCTGCTGCCTGACCCAACTTCTGCCTGAACCCCGATGCTTGCTGCCTGCTGCTTGACCCGACTACTGCCTGAACCCGGATAGTCTCTGCCTGTAGCCAGACCTGACTATTGTCAGAACCCGGACATTCCCTGCCTGTCTGCCTTGCTTTCGCCTAGGTGCCTGGGGGCACTTATGTATCCTGATTCCTGTTGTTCCTGCTTGCTAGTTCCAGTTCCGGTTTTCCAGTAAGCCCTGCCGGCTGCCCGAACCTGAGGGCTCAATCCTCAGGGAACGGTGGATAAGCGTAGGTGAAGCCTAGGTCCAGTGTGTTCCTGTCCAGCGTGTTCCGGTCCTGTGGGTTCCAGTCCAGTGGGCTCCACTCCAGTGTGTACCAGTCTAGTGGGTTCCAGTCCAGTGCGTTCCAGTCCTGTGTATTCCAGTGCAGAATTCCAGTCCGGGGTTCCAGTCCAGCCTTGCCTCGTCTCTGCTTTGAAGGTGACCTTGCCTGCCACTGCCGCTCCACGGTAGAGGTCCAAGGGCTCACAAACCCAGTGCTTCCAGGGAAGAAGCCTGACAGTTGTTGAGAAGTAACTTGTGCAACTGAAGCCAATCCTCCACCTGTCATAGCTTATCACTGAAGTCCGTGAAAGTTGAAACATCAGAGTATCCAAAGGGGCAAGGATTTGGACATCATCAGCATAAATATAGAGTATTAGCCCCAGTGATTGTATCGGGGAGACTAGGGGAGATTTAAATATGTTGCATAGTACAGGCGCAAGAAGAGACCCTTATGGTACCCCCACAAAGGGGGGTGTAAAAGGGTCAGAAAGTTCTTCCTGCCAAAATACATGGTGAGTCCTGTCGGAAAGGTATGAACGGAACCATCGCAAAATTTGGTCAGATAGCCCTATTGCTGCCAGGCAGAGGAGCAGCAGTTCATGGTCCACCATATCAAATATGACGGATGTCCATAGATATCAGGGGGACAGATATGTTATTAGCCAAAGCTGACTGATTGCTAAGTAACATACCTAGTTAGACTGTCTCAGTATTATGATGTGGACGGAGACTTTTCTGATTGGTGTGTAGTATCTCGTGTGTTTCTAACAACCTGTTGAGATATGTATTTATGACTTATTCAGTGACGTTACATAGTAACATAGTAGATGACGGCTGAAAAAGACCTGCACGATCCACCCAGTCTGCCCAACAAGATACACAAAAATGGCACATGAGTTTATATCTTACCTTGATTTGTACCTGTGTTTTTCAGGGCACAGACCGTATAAGTCTGCCCAGCACTATGCCTGCCTCCCACCACCGGCTCTGGCACAGACCGTATAAGTCTGCCCAGCACTATCCCCACCTCCCAACCACCAGCCTTGCCTCCCACCACCGGCTAAGCTTCTGGTGATCCCTTCATTCTGAGCAGGATTCCTTTATGTTTATCCCACGCATGTTTGAATTCCGTTACAGTTTTCATCTCCACCACCTCCCGCGGGAGGGCATTCCAAGCATCCATTGCTCTCTCCATGAAAAAAATACTTCCTGACATTTTTATTGAGTCTGCCCCCTTCAATCTCATTTCATGTCCTCTAGTTCTACCGCCTTCCCATCTCCGGAAAAGGTTTGTTTGCAGATTAATACCTTTCAAATATTTGAACGTCTGTATCATATCACTCCTGTTTCTCCTTTCCTCCAGGATATACATGTTCAGGTCAACAAGTTTCTCCTCATATGTCTTGTAACGCAAATCCCATACCATTCTCGTAGCTTTTCTTTGCACCGCTTCCATTTTTTAAACATCCTTCGCAAGATATGGCCTCCAAAACTGAACACAATACTTCAGGTGGGGCCTCACCAACGTCTTATACAGGGGTATTAAAACCTCTTTTCTTCTGCTGGTCACACCTCTCTCTGTACAGCCTAGTAATCTTCTAGCTATGGCCACCACCTTGTCACACTGTTTCGTCGCCTTCAGGTCCTCAGATACTATTACCCCAAGGTCCCTCTCCCCGTCCGTACCTATCAGACTCTCCCCGTCTAACACATAAGTCTCCCGTGGATTTCTACTCCCTAAGTGCATCACTTTGCATTTCTTCGCATTGAATTTTAATTGTCAAATGTTAGACCATTCTTTTAGCTTCCGCAGATCTTTTTTCATGCTTTCCATCCCTCCGGGGTGTCCACTCTGTTGCAAATCTTGATGTCATCCGCAAAAAGGCAAACTTTACCTTGTAAGCCTTTGGCAATATCACTCACAAATATATTGAATAGAATCGGCCCCAGCACGGATCCCTCAGGCACTCCACTACTCACCTTTCCCTCCTCTGAGCGAACTCCATTTACCACCACCCTCTGGCGTCTGCCCATCAACCAGTTCCTAATCCAGTTCACCACTTCGGGCCCTATCTTCAGGCCGTCTGGTTTATTCAAGAGCCTCCTGTGGGGAACCGTGTCAAAAGCTTTGCTGAAATCTAAGTAGATTACGTCCATAGCACGTCCTTGATTTAATTCTCCGGTCACCCAGTCAAAGAATTCAATGAGATTCGTTTGACATGATTTCCCTTTGGTAAAACCATGTTGTCTCAGATCTTGCAACTTATTTGCTTCCAGGAAATTCACTATCCTTTCCTTCAGCATCGCTTCCATTACTTTTCCAATAATCGAAGTGAGGCTTACCGGCCTGTAGTTTCCAGCTTCTTCCCTATCACCACTTTTGTGAAGAGGGACCACCTCCGCCGTTCTCCAATCCCACGGAACCTCTCCCATCTCCAAGGATTTATTAAACAAATCTTTAAGAGTGTCCGCCAGAACCTCTCTGAGCTCCATCAATATCCTGGGGTGGATCCCATCCGGTCCCACTGCTTTGTCCACCTTTAGATTTTTAAGTTGTTCATACACACTCTCTTCTGTGAACGGTGCTATATCCACTCCATTCTCACATGTACTTTTGCCAGTCAATTGCGGTCCTGCTCCAGAGAAAAGGTTGCTGGGCAATTGGTCTGTAGTTAGTGTCCAAGGTCTTACCTTGATGAAGACTCTTTTGCTTCAGCCGTATTATGGCTGTTTTTTGTTAAGTTAAAGCGACCAGGACCCTCCGGTCTGGCAAATAGAGATTAACCCTTGCATAACATAACTAAGTGATACACCAGAACTAAAGAAATTCAGGTTGCTATTTATGGACATTATGGACTCATATTTTGATTTATTTTTAGTCTAGCATTTAGTCTATTGGAAAGGTTCTGTTTTATTTTCCTATTACTCCCTTTAGGCTAATTTATGTTGTTAGTGACACAGTTTCCATTGTAGAAGGACATTTGTAATTCAACTCTTATTGTCTTTAGATTTAATTTCCTGTGTACTTTCATTTAGGCATAATTAAGCTTTGACATGTACTTTAACACTTACCTACCCAATGCACCTTTAGGTTAGTCCTATCCAACCCTGCCTTCATACTGACAAGACCAGTTTTCCTTAGTCCAAGTAGTTATTCCCATCACCTCTAGCCCCCTCCAAGGAGACAAAGTGGGCGCACTAAGCCCTGCATAATACTGGTCTGTACCCTGTGCACTATGAACGGAAGAAAAAATGTTGTATACCGTTTCACAAGAACTGTGGGAAATGGATCATGTAGAGCCATAGTAGACCTTACTGTGCGATGTGCCTGATCTACGTTTGAGAAAGTCAGAGCCTCTAATTCTTCCATAGGGAAGCAGACAGATCACAAGGCTTAATTGAGGGTAGAATTGATAAGGACTGTGAAAATGAAGACGGAGTACCAGGTAGTAAAGATCTAGTTGAAGACAACATGTAAGGATGGCAGACCTCTCTAAAGATTGGCGCAGTGTGAAGACTTTTGCAGAAAAATACACAGCTAAAGCATCAGCTGTAAGAGCAGTGGGTGGCAGGACTGTAAGAGATGGACCCTCAAGATTGCTAAAGATAGCATAAAGCTTATGAGTGTTTGGAACCTTACAAAGTAGGTCTGAGAAATAACGACTCTTTAAGGTATTAATCTCATTTGTATAATTGTTGGATAAATACTTGAATTTGGATCGACAGTCTTCTGTCTTATGTTTTTTCCAAAGCCACTCGGAATGGCAAAGCTGTTTTTTCATCAGGCCAAAAACCACGGTTCTTTTTTACATATAGGATTTGTAGTTTTAGGTGATAAAGGGAATGCAATAGCATCCAATATTGATGATAAAGTGACATTCCACTGGGTTGACTGGTCTTTTAAATTAGAAGTGCTAAAGGATGAATAGCCGATGTTCCAGGCCTTATGGAGGGACTCCGGTAATTTCTGCTAAGCGCCTACTCGAGGTACATTTAGTCTGTTTTGGCTGTGAGACCTTCTCGCTGATTAAAGTAAAAACAATAAGTGCGTGATCAAAGTAGGGTCCAAAGATAAAAATATGGAACAGAGTCAGAAAATTACTTCTAGTAGAAAACACCATGTCCAACAAATAGCCACGTAAGAGTACAAATATGGGAAGACAACCTGACGTCTTTTTAAAAAGTGGTAAAGCCACGTTCAAATGGTGCTAATGGGTTATCAAAATGAAGATTTAAATCTCTGAGAACAATTAGATTCTTAGGCCTAAGGGCATGTTGAGTAGTAATCGCCTATATGTCGGCCAAGGAGCTAATGGGAGAAGGTTGATATAAAAGAACTAGTTCCAGATTCATCGAAACAAACACATTGATAAGGATTCTATTGAACCATGAATATTGTGTTCCGGGAGATGAATGGAGAGAGAGGAGCAAAAGATTGCAGCCAGACCTCCACCCCTTTTTCCCTCTCTGTTTACATAGTGAGAGGAGTATCCCGTAGTGGTTGTTTGATTTAAATAAGCCAAATCAGAGTCCTCTAACCAAGTCTCCACAAGACATAAACTATCAAGCCTATTGTCTAATAACAAATCTGTAATCAGATAGTGCTTCCCTCGTAAAGAGTGCACATTTAATAAACCTATCCACAAATCCAGAAGCTTTAAAGAACTTCGTAAGCTTGTAAAGTTTGTGGAGACAGGTATGGGAATCAAAGTTCTTACTTGTGGGCAAGGAGAGTAGTACTTCTGGGCTAGCTGCTGCCCCTAAAGGACTGAATTAGCGCACATGGGAGTTCAAGAAACACTTGAGGCCAGAGAGAGATCAAACCAAGATCACACCAATACAGCAGGGCCAATGTAATGGGGTATAATTGGGGTACGCACGAAGGAGCACGCTAAGGAGCATGACCTGCTCCTTAAGCATGCTCCTTTGGTGCATGTGTGTGCCGCAGAAAAGCAGTTGGTTTTATCCCTCAGAGTTGGTGATTCAGTTTTGGTTTTTGGAAGTGGACAGGGCTAGCTAACTGGCAGGACTTTCTGATCACCCAGAGCCTTCGGTTTTCCTTTCTGATATTGGAGTTGGATGTCCATATTTTCGTTCTTCTCTAGTCCTCTTCAGAATACACCCAGATCATGCCTCCTTGACATAAGGATGTACTGCAGTTATATATATCTGTATCCTGGCTTTATATTATAGGGATTTGGACATCCACACAATATGGATGTCTAAATGCTGGTTTTCAGATGTCTGAAAAATGAGTAGAGCTTCTAAAATAAGGGGCAAAATATGATGCAGTGGTGAATGTCTACAGGATCACCACCCATGGTGTCCCCATTACTTTGTTGGAATACCAATGGATGCGCAGTGTAGGATGGGAAGTCCACTTAAACTCTCATCTCATGTAGGGGACATGAGTGAAGTCCAAACACTGCTTTATATCAATCACTTGGAATTCCAGGCCAGATTTTATGCCCTTTGTATCTTTGCCATCTTCTTTGAGGCTACTCGTTCTTAGTTCAGACAAACAAGTGGCCTTGCTTTGCATCAACAAGCAAATGGGGATCAGATCTCTCTGTCTCAGCTGAGAAGCAGCAAGATTTAGGATTTTGTCTTAAGTTGCTTGTATATGGATATTATCTCTCTCTCTGGCATGCAAAATCAGAGTCGTCCAACCACACAAGAGGTTCCTCCATGACAAGGTATTGCAGTCTGTTTTCCCATATATGGGTGACCCCTTACATAGATCTATTCACCAGCATAGAAAATGCTAGACTGCCACTTCACTGCTCTGTTTGCTATAAGATTGGCTTCTGCTGTACAGTTATCTCCCAATCTCACTCATAGCAAAAACTACACTACTATCAACAGAATGGACATGATGATTCTCATAGCACCTCAATGGACTCATCAAAACTGATTTCCTGTGTTAAAGCACTTAGCAATCCATCAACTCCATATGCTTCCAATCTCTCGATCGCTAACCACACAGGAAAAAGGTTTCTTTTTTTCATTCCTTGGCCCTCACAGTGTAGAAATTGAGTGGTACTTAGTCGTTGTGCTAAGTTGGCCAGTGCATGTTCAGACGTTCTAATTGCTGCAACGAAATGGTCTACCAGATATACTTATGCCTTGAAGTGGAAGAGGTTTTTTGTCTCGTTCTTCATGAATGGTTATGATCCCGTTTAACATGAGGAGGTAAGTGTTCTTAAACTGTCTATACCAGGGATAGGCAACCTCAGTCCTTGAAGGCCTGCATGCAACCCAGCTAGGTTTTGGATTTTCCCAGTGAATATGCATGAGATATTTGCATGCACTGCCTCCATTCTATGCACATAGATTGTGATAAAGTCACATCCAGGATAGTTGGGTTAAGGCAGTTTCAGTCTGAAATACAAGTCCTAGAAAGCATTGTAGGCAAGGAGCCAGGGGGTGGGATGAGGAACCCGGACTGGACTCCTAGGTGCAATAGGGGAAGACATGGGTGTAAGCTGGCAGGATGTGTAGATTGGCTGCCACTAGGGAGAAAGAGAGATAGGAGCTCATCATTAGTCTAATGCTTAACTCAGCTGGTATGGGTGTGGGGGAAGCTAATGGAAGGAGAATTATTGATTGTGAGAGCAGAAGCCAGGGATTGATTAGGCAGGTGGGAAGGAGTCCCAGAGGAGCGAAGCAGTTGCAAGCTGAAAACCCTTGGGTAAGAGAGATCCCTAAAGTACTTAAGCAGGCTGAAATCCCTTGGGTGTGATGAAGTCCCAAAAGTATTTGCAGGCTGAAAATCCTTGGGTAAGGGAGGTCCCTAAAGTATTGAATTTACCAGTGAAGCTGATGCAGGATGAAATCTCCTGGGTATGAGGAGTCCTTAACGTATTGAACCCTCCTGAAGGTAAAGAGAGTAGAAGGTAGAAACTGCTGCTTTGTGATTTAACTGTGATGATGAATTGAATGAACTGCTTCTATTTGGAATTGAACTACTGCTTATTGTGCACTGGATAAAGAGCCCAGACTGGAGCTGACTGTGAGCCTGTATTGAATCCTTATATGTGCTGATAGCCTACTGCTTAAAGGGGACTATTTGCCACACACTTTCAGGTGGCTTATATGTGCTTAAGATTGAAGGTGAATGCTGCTGTTGGAACTGTTATCAGGTCTACTAGAAACCTGCATGGAATAAAGTCCTTAAGATTGAAGTTGCTGGTGGACATTATTTCTTGACTGTACCAGGAGCCTGTGGCTGGAGGAGATTGTTCTATCCTTGGCTGCACTTAGAGGTACCTGGTTACAAGATTTCATGCATATTCATGGGGAAATCCTGAAAATCTGACTGGGTTGTGGCCCTCGAGGACAGAGGTTGCCCACCCCTGTTCTATACCATCTCTATTGGTATCTTCTGGGACTTCAAACATCCATGAGAGTGCATCTCATGGCTTTTTCAGCCTATCATACTTAGAAAAAGCCAATTGACTTCCCAGTGTTCGCTCATTTCTCCAGTGTCGTGGAACCATAACATTGTTCTTATATCACTTATAAAGCTGCCATTTGAACAAATGGAGTTTGCCTTTCTTAAATATTGTTGTGTGTGTGTGTGGTTTTAAAGACGTTATTACCACAGTTTCAAGAATAAATTAGATTTGAAGCTCTAGTTTCCCATGAGCTGCCTTCATAACAAGTTTAATGAAGTTTGTCAAAGGTAGTAGCACCTTTCCAGTCATAAAACAAACTTAACCAAATTTCTTGATATCCTATATCCAATTTTGTTATGAGCAAGCTGGTGCTTCTCTCACTTCTAAAGTGAAATTCTTAAGGTCAGAGCTATAGCAGCTACTGGAACCTCTCCTGAAATCTGCTTCATTGGAAGCTATTTGTAAAGCTATCTGCTCCTCATTTCATACATTTACATGGTATCACTTCGATGAATCCACAAATAAAAGACAATGTGTTTGAGCTGTGCTGGTTGGCCAGTTTGCGTGATATTGCAACTCTTGCAAAATTTCAGGATGCAAATTGTTCTTGAATAAAAGGCAATATATAAGCAGATGAATGGTCTTGAGGTTAAACACAAACTTGTGTGATCAATGAGGTGAGATCTGCAGCAAACAAGTTTGACTCAAACATCCCCCCCCCCCCCCCCCCCCGAGAGTTGCATTCATACTGATAACTGTTTATAGATCACCGCTAGCATTCTTCCACTTTCACCCATTTAACTGCCTTATTCAGCAGACTGGAGTGGGGTCAGATATCAAACATTTCAAACTTGTTCTGGGAGAGCTGTTGTAGTCAGGTGAAATGTGCTCTCACCCTCTTGTTTATCAGATTAATCCTGCTATCTGTAGAAAACACTTGTAGGAGAGTAATTATGCTTTTAACATGCAGAAGAGATCTTTTAGAAAATTATGTGGTGGTATATACATATGCAAGTTCACATAGGAACATGATGGCATGAACGTAACACCCATGAATGGTTTTATGACTCTAACCTTCTCTGATCTGACCTGTTTTTATTGGAGTCCCTTCTCATTTTCCTTGTATCACACTGTAAGCCACTTTGGTGTGCCCACTTGAAAGGTAGTAAACCAAATCCAATAAACGTAAACACTGGGTAGGTATTCCAGGTGTGTAGATTGTGCAGAGCAGAAGTGGAGTTGATGTACAGTACTCACATTTTATAAAAGTATACAGTGTACACATGCTCATTTATACCAACTTCAGAGCAGGTGTAAATGTGTGGATTGGCTTTTGCATGCTAATGGGGCTCGTTGTGGATGCCAGTTCATAAAGGTACAAGTGTCTTTGTTGTCTTCATATAATAGACACCTTTTTGGACTTCTCATGTAGACATCTTGTTATGAAATCAGACACAGTATGTTCACCAATGTATAAGTAATACAGACTGATGTAATTTCTTGACCTAGCTTTTTCTTTGTGTTCTGTAGGTACCTATCATTCTTGGCACATTATGGAATGCTCTCTTACAATTGGATGATCTCACAGCTTCCACAAATAGTATCATGACCCTCCTTTCTTCCCTTCTAACTTATCCTCAGGTGCAACAGTGCAGGTAGCTACTGATCTGATATTTTGATCTTCCACTGGTTTTGTATGTTTTTGGGAGGTTTTGTGTTTATACATTTTAAGCTTTTTATTCTAGAAATTAATCACTTTTGGCATAATCTTATTGTTTGCAAGATACAGCAAGCTTTAAGTATTAGAGGATAATCCAAGACTATAATCATCTTTGTGTGTGTCTTGAAATTATTTTGATATAGTTTGATCATTTCCTTACTTGGAAATTGTTCTGTATTTGAAACATATATTTTTTTCTGTGGTTTCAGTGAGGGCATTCATTATGAAACTTGTTAATGCTTTCATTTATGTAACTTGTTAATGCTTACATTTATGTAAATAAAGATGTTCTGATTTCCTCACTAGTTCCTGATACAAGTGAATAATATTTTCTCAGTCTGCAAACTTATTTGCAGGGATTGAGGTAGGCACACAAGCGTAATCCGTCATCTGACAGTGCTCGAAAGGAATGGCTCTCCCAGAGCTCGAACTAAATGTAGAGCTCTGAACATGTTCAACCCTTCCCATGCACAGTGGTTTCCTTTGTCTCTACTTTTCCGTTTCACCACACAGGTGCAAAAACAAAGGTCTTCTGTTTTTGAAGAGGATTTACTTCTTGTTATAGTCTCAGACTTTTTTTTTTTAATGAGATGATTTAAAAAAAGAAAGGGGGGGGGGGGAGGGTTGGTTCCTGCGGAAATCACTACAGAAGTCAGGGTTCCAGTTATGCCCTCAATAGGGAAGAAAGATCCAGAACTTTGGCATCCATTCAGGATGCTTGATACGCCTGGACTCAAAACATAATCAGGTTGACTGCAAGTATTGTTGTAGGGTGTCTTAGAGACTGAAATGGACCACCTGAACCATCTTAGGAATCACTGTGAGGAAAAGAAGAAATTTGTGCTGGGCCAGGAGGAGGGCAGGAGAATGCTGTCTGCATAGAGATCATCTGACACTGTGCACTTGGTAAATCCTCTGCAGATGTTGCCTCTACCTCCTTGTTCAGTGACTAAATCTAGCAGCAAATCCAAGGTGGCACAAGCCTGAGACTTGCTGTCAAGGCAACTTCAAAAATTTCTTCTTCAATCACTTGAGAAGCACCACTTGGGTTTACCACTCCTAAACACAGACCTGCATAGCTGTCTTCTGCATAACTGTGCCATCAGAGCCTCCTGCATGATGACAGCGCTAACTTTGGTCTTGCTCCACCAGGATGGACTTTACATCTACCTCTCAGTACAGATAGAGCAATGTTACACGCAGCACGCACTATGAAACTGGTGCTCTATCTCGAGAATCATTGCACACTGATATCATAGACTTATTTTCCAGTTAATAACAGTCCTGTACAATGATAGCATCCACTGACATTCACACCCGTCCTTGTCAACATAGCTAAATCTTTTTTCTCTGCCCCTACAAAGGTGTTTAACAAGTTTGTGAAGAACTACTGCAAAGATGTCAGCAGCTGAGTATGCATTCTCAAATTTACTGGTGTTAATCCTATGCAGAGAGACTCTTGTTCGTCACAACATCTAATTAGTTTTTCTGTCTACCTCAGACTGAGTCAAGAGGCCTGCACCACTTCCTCCATCATGTTTGGAACTTTTTCAAAGTGGTCTAGTAAATTTTCTAGATTAGAGTTTCATTCCACCAGGATCTTTATTCCAGTCCATCTCCTCTACCTTGAGTGAGTCTGTGTTTGAAGATGTTCCTTTCCCATTACAGTAAAAGGCAGAGCCTTGTTCAATTATTTTTAGCCTTTTGAAGCTTGAATTATAGTTCATAAGCTTTACATGATTAAATAGTAACATCATAATTCCTTTACATCCAAAGCAGACCAGTCTCCGCCCCCACCCTATCCCTGCAGGCCCTGTCTCCATCCCCGCCCCATCCCCATGGGCTCTGTTCTCATCTGCAGAAGTCTCGAACACTTATGATTTTATATTGAAATCTTTCTATTAAAGTCTAGAAAGGAACAATATGGTCCGCCATTTTTGAACCAGAGTGAATTGGAGACGGCGAGACGTGAAGAGCTTGGACTGTCTTTAATTATGGAAATATTCCCCTGAAGCAGCTATACTGTAGCGAAACAGGGTGACCCTGTCGGGACTTTATGGAAGTGAGGAGTACATTATACGCGAGGCTGGATTCATAATATAAAGTTGGACAATTCTTCAGCCGAGATAAGTACTCTTGCCAAGCTTTGGGAAATGTGTTATTTATGTCTCCTTTACAAGTGTTTGTAGAGTACATGGTTAAGCCAGTGTGAATATTGTTTTGTGGAGTTTTTTTTTAAGACACATGATTGATACGGTTCCCTCATTATACAAAAAGCGTGTCCTTTGACAAAGAGGTGTTTCTGAGGGATCTGATGTCTTTTTTTCTCCACATTTTTTGTTATTATTTTTTCACCTTGGGGACGCCATTGTTGCTTTCAAACACGTTGTACACAAGGTAGGAAGGTGTGTTTTTGCTTGATTTTAATTACCCCCCATATAGACTGGGTTAATGTAACATCAGGGCATGCTAGTGAGGTAAACTTCCTTTATGAAATAAAGCACAGCTTTATGGCGTAGCTGGTACAGGAGCCGACGAGAGAAGGTAAAATTCTAGACTTTCTCATTTGTGGAGCGCATGATCTGGTACGGGAGGTAACGGTCCAGGGGCTGCTTGACAACAGTGATCATAACATGGTCGCCTTTGAAATTTTGCTTTCAAAAAGGTAAACATAGGAAGTCAAATATGTTAGCGTTTAACTTTAAAAAAGGAAGCTATGACAAAATGAGAAGAACGGTAAAAAAAAAAAAACCTTAGAGGAGCGACTGAGAGGGTAAGAAACCTACAACAGGTGTGGATGCTGGTCAAAAACACCGTCCTGGAGGCCCAGGCCGAACATATTCCACGTATCAGAGAAGGAAGATGGAAAACCAGCCGGCGTGGTTAAAAAGTGAGGTAAAGGGAGGCTATTGGAGCTAAAAAGGAATCCTTCAGAAATGGAAGAAGGAACTGAATGAAGAAAATAAGAAGCGGCATAAGGAATGTCAAGTCAGATGCAAAGCGCTGATAAGAAAGGCAAAGAGGGATTTTGAAAGAAAGATAGCGTTAGAGGTGAAAACTGATAGTAAAAATTTTTTTTAGGTACATTAAAAGCAGGAAACCGGGAAAAGAATCAGTTGGCCTGCTGGATGACCGGGGTGTAAAAGGGGCATCAAGGAAGACAAAGAAATAGCAGATAAACTAAATGATTTCTTTGCTTCGGTCTTCACCGAGAAAGATTTGGGTGGTATACCGGTGCCGGACAGGGTATTCGAAGCTGAAGTCAGAAAAACTTAATGAAATACCTGTAAACCTGGAAGATGTAATGGTGCAGTTCTGCAAACTGAAGAGTAGCAAATCTCTTGGACTTGATGGTATTCACCCCAGGGCACTGATAGAACTAAAAAATGAGCTGGCAGAGCTACTGTTACTGATTTGTAATTTATCCTTCAAATCGAGCGTGGTACTGGAAGATTGGAGGGTGGCCAATGTAGCCGATATTTTAAAAAGGTTCCAGAGGAGATCTGGGAAATTATAGACCGGTGAGTCTGACGTCGGTGCTGGGCAAATTGGTAGAGACTATTATCAAGAACAAAATTACAGAGCACGTTCAAAAGCATGGACTAATGGGACAAAGTTAACATGGATTTAGTGAAGTGAAGTCTTGCCTCGCCAATCTGCTGCATTTCTTTGAAGGAGTAAACAAGCATGTGCACAAAGGTGCGCTGGTTGATATTGTGTATCAGGATTTTCAGAAGGCGTTTGATAAAGTCCCTCATGAAAGACTACAGAGGAAATTAGAGGGACTTGGGATAGGAGGTAGTGTCTTACTGTGGATTAAAAACTGGTTGAAATATAGGAAAGACAGTAGGATTTAAAGGTCAATATTTATTTGTTACATTTGTATCCCACATTTTCCCACCTATTTGCAGGCTCAATGTGGCTTACAATTTTTCCGACATGACTTGTGTCATTTCAGAATACATATACAATTGGTAATATAAATGGAACATAAATGGAACAGTCGAATAGAAAGGAAGAAAATATACCCAAGGTACAAAAATAAACAAATGGAATCACATATTGAACATGGATTGCATAATAAAATTAAGTAATACAGTGTACGAAGAGAGTAAATCTGATGTTAAGTAAATGATGGTGAAATACAGTACCAATTATAAGTTATTATGGTATGCCATGTTAGAGATGTCTTTAGTGCCTTACGGAAATTAGTTAGGTTGTGGATTATTTTCAGGTCCAATGGTAGAGCATTCCACATTTGTGAACTTAAGTATGACAACCTGGATGCATGTGTTAATCTATATTTTAGACCTTTACAAGTGGGGAAGGAGAAGGGTAGTTAGTGGGGTCCCTCAGGGATCGGTGCTGGGACCTCTGCTTTTTAACGTATTCATAAATGACCTAGAGATGGGGTTTACTAGTGAGGTAATCAAATTTGCCGATGGCACAAAGTTATTCAAAGTCGTCAAAACTACAAGAGGACCTTACGAGACTGGGAGACTGGGCGTCTAAATGGCAGATGACATTTAATGTGAACAAGTGCAAAGTGATGCATGTGGGAAAGAGGAACCCAAACTATAACTACGTCATGCAAGGTTTAGCGTTGGGAGTCATGAACCCAGAAAGGGATCTAGGTGTCGTTGTTGATGATACGTTGAAAACTTCTGCTCAATGTGCTGCTGCGGCTAGGAAAGCAAATAGAATGTTGGGTATCATTAGGAAAGGGATTGAAAACAAAAATAATAAGGATATTATTCTGCCGTTGTATCGCTCCATGGTGCGACAGCACCTTGAGTATTGTGTTCAATTCTGGTCACCGCACCTCAAAAAAGATATAGTGGAATTGGAAAAGGTACAGAGAAGGGTGACAAAGATGATACAGGGGATGGGACGACTTCCTTATGAGGAAAGGCTAAAGAGGCTGGGGCTCTTCAGCTTGGAGAAAAGGCGGCTGAGGGGAGATATGATAGAGGTCTATAAGATAATGAGTGGAATGGAACGGGTAGATTTGGAGCGTCTGTTTACGCTTTCCAAAAACACTAGGACAAGGGGGCATGTGATGAAGCTGCAGTGTGGTAAATTTAAAATGAATCGGAGGAAATATTTCTTCACTCAACGCGTAGTTAAACTCTGGAATTCGCTGCCGGAAAAAGTGGTGAAGGTGGTTAACTTAGCGGACTTCAAAAAAAGGTTGGACGGCTTCCTGGAGCAAAAGGCCATAAAATGTTACTGAATGGATGAGGGAATAATACACTATTTCTAGGATGGGTGGGACAAATTGCTTGTTCTTTTGGTCACTGTCAGTGACAGGGTGCTGGGCTCGATGGACCCTTGGTCTGTCCCAGCATGGCGATGCTTATGTACTTAGTACCTCCGACTCATCAGCTTTGAATACCATTTCTGGCATCGGTATCTCTCCCAAATTGTTGCTTGTGTAATAGTAAGGATTGATTACAATATATATTTCTTAAATAAGAGAGTTTTTATCTTTTTTTATAAAAGTAATGAGAGAGTGAAAAGGAGTGCCATTTATAATAGGATAGTTAAAAATCAAACATAAATGAAAAAAAAAGAACAAAAATACTTCCCAGGGATGAACTGGCACACAAGAGACTCAGAGCAGATTTCCAAAAGTTTTCTCAAAATACTAAGTTTTCAAAAGGATTTTAAATTTGGAACGAGACTGTTCCTCTCATGCATTAGATGGCAAACTATTTGAAGGGGAAAAACTTAAAATGCTGAGTGTCTGGTAGATTCGTAGTGGGTCAAATGGATGGAAGGTATAACCATGCAATGTGAATTCAGAGATCAAAGAGAATGAGTAGGGGTATAGGGTATCATGTGAGCAGAAAGATAACATGGAGCACCTTGATAGCAGGCTTTGAGCCAAGCAGAGAATTTACATGAATAGGTAACCAATGTAAATGAAAGTGGAGAAATATGGTCTGACCTTTGAGCTTTAGAAAGAAAATGTAGTGTCTGTTGATGTTTGATCTGGATTGTGGTAAACCTGTGTAAACAGAATTACAGTAGTCAATATGAGACATGACAAAAGCATGTAGGAGAGTATGAAGTGCAGAGAAATCAAGAACATTCATGAGTGAATGAATATGGTGAACAGCACAGAAACCAAATTGAATGAATGACTTTAGAAATTTGCTTCTGAAAAGAAAGGTTCGAGACACTAAGGGGCTTATTTTCAAAGCACTTAGCCTTACAAAGTTCCATAGTAACCTATGGAACTTTGTAAGGCTAAGTGCTTTGAAAATACGCCTCTAAGTACATCCAGATAAGGAAAGGCGTAACTGTTAAACAGACAGAACAGAAATTGAGGCTGAGAAAGATTCAGTGATCCAGCATGCCTTCATCTTATCTGTATTAAGCACTAAGTTTGTCACGTTCTCAAAGCAGGAACTAGGTTTGTGAGCCCTTGGGCCACTGCCGAGGAGCAGCAGCGGCAGGCAAATCACCCAAGCAGAAAGCAGTGCTGAACACAACAGGCAGGAACCACAGAATATAACTAGAAGAGGCTTTAATAATAGACAGTAAACATTATCCAGTAGCACAGCAAGGTCAAAGGGGCAGGCAGCAAACACGGGTAATCCATAAACTAACCAGAGTCTTTAGGCAGGCGGAAAGCAAAGTCCAGGTCCAGGCAAAAGGGTCAAAGGCACAGGAAGCAAGCAAGTCAAAGTTCAGGTCCAGGAACAGGCAGGGTCCAACACACAGGAAACTTTCAGAGCAAGAACTCCAACAAACCAACAGGAACTCATGGATTACCTTTGATACCAAGGCAAGCAAGGCTTACAGAAGCTAATAAGCCCCTCAGCAGCTGACCCCAGCTGCAGTAATCACCAGCCAAGTAAGGTTGCTGTTCAAGGACAAACCAGCAGAGCAAGTCTGGCAACCCGGAAAATCCAGACCGGACTCTTTGAAGTCTGGAACATGGATGACAGCAGAAAACAGTCTATAGCAGCCACCAGTTCTGGCCACCAGAGGGCAAGGAGAGCACCCACATGGAAAGCAGTCACAAACGTGACAAAGTTATGTGATGAAAGCCAGCTGGCGACCGCAGAAAGACATTGTTGTAATGGACAAGTCTCTGGCTGTGATGGAGAGGTGGGATAATAAAGAAGATTGTCTGAAGACAAGCAGGCCAATAATTCTCACATGTGTGTGACATGACCCGTGTCACCCCGTTCGGAGCTTGGAAAAGCTTTGTACAGCTTTAAGAGCACGTGCAGCACTCCCACCTCCCTTGCATGTGTGAATGCCTTCCTGCCTGCTGCGAGAGATGGGACTACCAGTTCTCTTTTTTTCCACAGTTTGGAGAGGACACCATTCTTGGTACTCTTCACAGCTCGGTTTGTGAGATTTTCTCAGAGTATATGTTTTGAGCCTTCCTGTGCTTTTTTTTTTTTTGTCTTATTTTCCCTTCGGGACTTTTTTTTTAACCTTACCTTTACAGTTATAGGGGGGGGGGGGGGGGGGGGGGTTGGTCCTTTTTAAAGTTTCCTTTCTGTTTCTGTGCTTGGTAGGAGGCAGTTAAGCCTAAGTTTAGGTCAGGCTTGATCCTTATTTCTTTTTGGTGCTTTTACCCATTTTTCGGACACCTTTGAATTTTTTGATTTGGCCATGGCTGTTTTTCCTTCCAAAGGTTCCCAGTGACTTCAAGCACTGCAGCTGGTGCAATAGGACCATCTCTGGCAAAGACACCCTTTCTTGGTGTCTTAGTGTTTGGGGCCTGAACATACCCCTTCTAACTATTTATTTGCCTTCATATGAAGAAAAGAACCCAGTTGGCCAGAGAGGCTCAATGAGAAACTTTTTGGAGCTAGGTCCAAAACCTCAATGTTGACGTCTCCATCAGTGTCAGGAGTTGCATCGGTCCGCATGGCTGCTAGGCGTTTAGACACTGGGACTGGCTGTGCATCCAGTGGGTCTCCACCTGCCAACACCGGTTGCTATATGGGCCTCTCTCCTCTGGTCTGGTCAGAATCGGACATGACCATAAGGCAACCGAGAAGTGTTGATAACTGGCATCAGAGGAAGCCCAAGAAGCATCTGCATCGATAACCCTTGACCCACAGTTCCAGGAGTTCCGGGACACTGAGGGAACACCCTGCACCCGAGAAGCATCGTTGCCGGGAGGACCACTTCCTCGCCGTACAAGAGATGCCTATGAGTGGGTCTCCACGCAGCCAGGACCAGGCACCCACACCAACCTTTACAGTTCAGCAACCCGTCTCTGAACGGACATCCCAACCTTTCCCGATACTGGCCCTTGGCGAGTGCTTCCAGACCTTTCTCCCTGAGCTTTTGGTGGGACTATTACATCAGAGTGCATTGGCGTCTGGGTGCTTGTGCCTGCCATGCTTCTGCTGCCCCGCATGGCCATCAGCCTGCAGTGAGGTCTCCGACACCGGTGCCGCCTGCCACCCACGTTGGCACATCCTTGGTGGAGGAAGCTTTGCCAGAGTCGAGGCTGGAGCTGACACCTCAACGCCCCTCTTGGGGATATGGTTCCTCCTTGTCGAGGTGGGCTCGGTCTCAGCCCGCCCATGAAGAGTTTCTGGCTGACACCAATGAAACGTGCTCAGGGGAGTCTGATGATCCACAGTACTTTGGAGAAGGAGTCCTGTGGTATCCCATCTGGTCTTTCCCCTCCAAATGAAAGGAAAACATTTTCACCTGAGAGCCTTTCCTTCCCAGCTTTTGTTAAGGAAATAGCGGCTGCCATTCCTATTCCTTTGGAAGTGGAGGACAAGCCCAGGTCTAAGATATTCGAGGTCCTGGACTATGAATCTCCTCCTAGAGAGGCTATGACCGTCCTGCTTCACAAGATCTTGCGGGATGTTTCAAGTGAAGAACTGGGAGTCATCTCTGTGGGCTGCTAATATAAAGAAAACGGTGAGCAAACTTATGTTGATTTACTTAATATGCTTATAACCTTCCAAAATACTCAGTGTGAAAGTTGACCTAATTAATTAAGAAAAGTAATAGAAATGTGAGAAAAAGATCTTAGAGACCTCACGAGGAGCAACACCAATCACTTGCTTCATCTATGTGGGTCAGTTGTCATTTATTGGTCATAAACTCCCAAATCCAAATGTTGATTTTTATAAAGTACTTTTTCAATTTTTCTTAAAAATTCTTTAAAATTATTTCCTTAAATTGATGCTTCTGTTCTTTAATACCGTCTTATGAGCATAAAAGCTGTTATCTTTTATTCCCAATGGAGCATCTCTTTCACTTTTAGACAAGCTTCCTTAGGGGATTGTGCTATTGTAGTTCAACACAGGTGATTTTCCTTAAACAATGGGCATTCTTTAAGGAAAAAAAAATTCCATCAATTTGTCAACTTGTAATAAAAAAAAACAGTCATGAAAACACAACTGCTCGCAGACTTCTTCAAAATGGCACTTTGATGTCAAGACGCCAGAGACAGCCTATTTAAACATAATATTACATCATTTCCTCACATTCTTTATACTTTAATAAATTACTGTTTAGTACTAGACATTCCTATCAATTCCAGAATTTAAGCCATGTGGTTTTAGAGTCTTAAAAAAACAACAGCACTACGCTGTTGTAATTTTAATTTCCGTTCACCCCCATGCTTATGAGCTTTCACCACATCAATGATAAAAACACCTGAAATCTTTGAGTGCATGACCAAATTCAACAAAATGTGCTACTAAAGGCTCTTTCAGATTTTTTTTCCTTAAGATTATATTTATGTTCTAACATGCGCATCTTGAATGGTTTCGTGGTCATCCCAATGTAGTTTCTGACACACCACGGCACTGCATAAATAATGTAATCAGTCTTACAGGTGCTAAAACTCCTCAAAACAAACTCCTGTTGAGTACTGGAGGTTTTAATTTTTTTTAAACTGAAGTCACTTAACAAATATTGCAACTCCAAATATTAATCCTCCATCTGTATTACAAAGAGTCTCTGGTAGAGTCGCTAGTCTCGAATTCTTTTGTAAATTACCTCCCCTTGAAAATGTAATCTGGAGTTTACTATCAGTAAAACATGGATGTAACTACTCCGTCCCATTGCTTCTTAAAGATGTTCGCCACCTGATGTTCTTTCTTGGTACGCCTCAAAACACATGTATGTATCTTCAGAGTCTCCACTCGACACACGGGAATATGAGAAGAGATCTCTATTGTTTTTATCTCTCCTATACACATTTTTAAGAACCTTCTTTGAATAACCCCTTTCCATCAACTTTCTCGTCAAATCATGTGCTTTCTTTTTATATTATGTGGAGTACCACAAGGATCACCCCTCTCACCAACCATCTTCAACCTAATGATGATCCCTTTGGCAAAACTCCTATCAAACCATAACCTCAACCCATATATATACGCCGATGATGTGACAATATACATCCCTTTCAAACAAGACATCAAAGAAATCTTTAATGAAATCAATCAAAGTCTACACATCATGAACACATGGGCAGATGCATTTCATTTGAAATTAAATGCAGAAAAAACTCAATGCCTAATACTCACCTCCCAATACAACACAAATGAATTTACCGCTATAAACACACCAAAACTTAAACCTTCCAATCTCAGAAACGCTAAAAATCCTTGGAGTCACTATCGACCGCCACCTAACACTCGAAACTCATGCAATCAACACAACCAAAAAGATGTTCTACTGCATGTGGAAACTGAAAAGAATAAGACCATTCTTCCCAAGATCCGTCTTTCGCAGCCTAGTGCAATCCCTCGTACTCAGCCATCTGGATTACTGCAACTCATTATACGCAGGTTGCAAAGAGCAAATACTGAGGAAACTTCAAACAGCCCAGAATACAGCAGCCAGACTCATCTTCGGAAAACCAAAATATGAAAGTGCAAAACCCCTAAGAGAGAAGCTACACTGGCTTCCACTCAAGGAACGCATTACTTTTAAAGTATGCACATTAGTCCACAAAATCATTCACGGTGAAGCCACAGCCTACATGTCTGAGCTAATAGACTTACCACCCAGAAACGCTAAAAGATCATCCCGAACTTTCCTCAACCTCCACTTCCCTAATTGCAAGGGCTTGAAATACAAGACGCTACACGTGTCAGCCTTTTCTCACATGAGCACGCAGTTCTGGAATACACTGCCGCACAACCTGAGAACGATCTACAAGCAAGCCTCCTTCCGCAAATTATTGAAGACCCATCTTTTTGAAAAAACCTACGGAAAGAACCAAAACACATAAAATCCACACCCAATGTCTATTAATGCATCAATACATCCACTCCCGAACTCTCATCCCCCGTAACCTCACCTCACTCATTCCTTGACTCACAGAACTATTTCTACCATATGTCTTCTTATCTTGATAATGCCCTGTTAGCTTCCCTTTGTCTCCTTCCTATGTTTCAAAGTTTTGTTCCATTGTTATATTCCTTAACGACACTTTGATTGTCTCACATAACTCTTTCACAATATAATCCATAACCAAGTTATAATGAATTGTTTCTCCGAGGACAAGCAGGCTGCTTGTTCTCACTGATGGGTGACGTCCACGGCAGCCCCTCCAATCGGAAACTTCACTAGCAAAGGCCTTTGCTAGTCCTCGCGCGCCCATGCGCACCGCGCATGCGCGGCCGTCTTCCCGCCCGAACCGGCTCGTGTTCGTCAGTCTTCTTTTGTGTGCACTCGGGACGGTCATGTTTTTGCGCCGTTTCGCGCCCCTCAAAGTTGACCCTCGCGCGTCTTCGCTATTTCAAAAAAAAAAAAAAAAAGAGAGACCTTTCGGTCTTGTTCCTTCCCATGTGTCCAGTTTGTTTCCCCGACGTAAGTTTCCTTTCGCTTTCGGGGTAGGCCTTTTTTGGGGCCTCGGTACGGGTTTTTTCTCTCCCTATTTTTGGTGCCCTTAGTCACCATTACGAATTTTGATTTCGCCGGCGTGATTTTTCCGCCCTTGTCATCGAAGTCTTCCAGCGGCTTCAAGAAGTGCACCCAGTGCGCCCGGGTAATCTCGCTCACTGATAGGCACGCGTCGTGTCTTCAGTGTCTGGGGGCTGGGCACCGCCCGCAGGCTTGTAGTCTTTGCGCCCTTTTACAGAAGAGGACTCAGGTTGCGAGATTGGCCCAGTGGAACGTGTTGTTCTCGGGCTCTTCGTCGACAACAGCACCGGGGTCATCGAGTGCATTGATGTCGGCAGCATCAAGACCTTCGACCACGGCATCGACTGCATCGAGGTATCGACCCTCTACATCGTCTGTACCGAGACATCGAAAGGCTGCGTCGGCATCGGTGGTACCGGGACCTCCACTGTTGCTGATGTCGTCGGACGGTGGTGCTTCGACCGGAGTACAGGTGAGGGCTGTCCATTCCCCTGCTGGTGGCGGTGAGCCTTCGGGTGGGTCTCCCCCTACCCTGAGGGCTCCTGCAGTACAGCCCCCCCGAGACCGACCTTCTTCGGCCTCGGCCCCGAGGAAGCGACGGCTGGATTCTGCGTCCTCCTCGTCGGTACCGGGAAGCTCCAGTGACATGCTTCGTTTGAAAAAATCAAAGAAGCATCGACACCAGTCTCCTTCCCGCATCGGTATTGAGAGCTCTGGGTCGCCGAGGGAGTCGGCACCCAGTAGGCATCGACACCGGGAGGACCGCTCACCCTCTGTTCAGGAGGTGTCGATGCGCTCCACCTTGGACAGGCCGGAACAGCCTCCACGCCCGGAACAGACTCTGACCTCGACGCCTGCATCGGCTTCCATGTCTTTCGCCACAGCCGCTCTGCACGAGAGTCTCCGGGCCGTTCTCCCAGAGATCCTGGGAGAGCTGTTGCGCCCTTCCCCTCCGGTACCGGGGGTGCTTGCGCCACCGGTACCGTCGAGTGAGGCGCTGGCTGGCCCCTTGCCCGGGGTGAGGTCTCCGACATAGCGGTACCGACTGCGGTCGCCTCCCAGGAAGGCTCCCCGACGACGTCGGCGGAGGGAGCTTCGCCGGTGCGGGCGAGGGAGTCTACCTCTCGACGCTCCCACCGTGGCCGTGTTTCCACGGAGTCGAGTCGGGCACGGCTTCAGACACAGGTCCATGAACTGGTGTCTGATACCGATGGTGAGGCCTCGTGGGAGGAGGAGGAGGACGTCAGATATTTCTCTGACGAGGAGTCTGATGGCCTTCCTTCTGATCCCACTCCCTCCCCTGAAAGGCAGCTTTCTCCTCCCGAGAGTCTGTCTTTTGCGGCCTTTGTCCGGGAGATGTCTACGGCCATCCCCTTCCTGGTGGTTGTGGAGGACGAGCCCAGGGCTGAAATGTTTGAGCTCTTGGACTATCCTTCTCCACCTAAGGAAGCGTCCACAGTACCCATGCATCATGTCCTAAAAAAGACATTGCTGGCGAACTGGACCAAGCCTCTAAGTAATCCCCACATTCCCAAGATCGAGTCCCAGTACCGGATCCATGGGGACCCAGAGCTGATGCGCACGCTGTTGCCTCACGACTCTGGTGTGGTGGATCTGGCCCTAAAGAAGGCTAAGAGTTCTAGGGAGCATGCTTCGGCGCCCCCGGGCAAAGACTCTAGAACCTTAGACTCCTTTGGGAGGAAGGCCTACCATTCTTCTATGCTCGTGGCCAAAATTCAGTCTTACCAGCTCTACACGAGCATACATATGCGGAACAATGTGCGGCAGTTGACAGGCTTGGTGGACAAGCTCCCTCCTGAGCAAGCCAAGCCATTTCAGGAGGTGGTCAGGCAGCTGAAGGCGTGCAGAAAATTCCTGGCCAGAGGGGTATATGATACCTTTGATGTTGCGTCCAGGGCCGCTGCTCAAGGTGTGGTGATGCGCAGACTCTCATGGCTGCGTGCCTCCGACCTGGAGAATAGGATCCAGCAGCGGATTGCGGACTCCCCTTGCCGAGCGGACAACATTTTTGGAGAGAAAGTCGGACAGGTGGTAGAGCAGCTCCACCAGCGGGATACCGCTTTCGACAATTCTCCCGCCGGCAGCCTTCAGCTTCTATCTCCTCAGGTAGACGTTTTTATGGGGGAAGGAATACTGTTCCCTACTCTTCTGGTAAGCGTAGGTACAATCCTCCTTCTCGACAGCCTGTGGCCCAGGCTAAGCCCCAGTGCGCTCGCTCTCGTCAGCAGTGTGCGCCTCAGCAAGGCCCCACGGCTCCCCAGCAAAAGCAGGGGGCGAGCTTTTGACTGGCTCCAGCAGAGCATAGCCGACATCAACTTATCAGTGCCGTGCCGGGCGATCTGCCGGTCGGGGGGAGGTTGAAAGTTTTTCACCAAAGGTGGCCTCTCATAACCTCCGACCGTTGGGTTCTTCAAATAGTCCGGCAAGGATACACTCTCAATTTGGCCTCGAAACCTCCAAATTGCCCACCGGGAGCTCAATCCTACAGCTTCCAGCACAAGCAGGTACTTGCAGAGGAACTCTCCGCCCTTCTTAGCGCCAATGCGGTCGAGCCCGTGCCATCCGGGCAAGAAGGGCTGGGATTCTATTCCAGGTACTTCCTTGTGGAAAAGAAAACAGGGGGGATGCGTCCCATCCTAGACCTAAGGGCCCTGAACAAATATCTGGTCAAGGAAAAGTTCAGGATGCTTTCCCTGGGCACCCTTCTTCCCATGATTCAGGAAAACAACTGGCTATGCTCTCTGGACTTGAAGGACGCCTACACACACATCCCGATACTGCCAGCTCACAGGCAGTATCTGCGATTTCAGCTGGGCACACGTCACGTCCAATACTGTGTGCTACCCTTTGGGCTCGCCTCTGCGCCCAGAGTGTTCACGAAGTGCCTGGCTGTAGTAGCAGTGGCACTTCGCAGGCTGGGAGTACATGTGTTCCCCTATCTCGACGATTGGCTGGTGAAGAACACATCTGAGGCAGGAGCTCTACAGCATGCAGATGACTATTCGCCTCCTGGAGCTACTGGGGTTTGTGATAAATTATCCAAAGTCCCACCTTCTCCCAGTGCAAAGACTCGAATACATAGGTGCTCTGCTGGATTCTCGGACGGCTCGTGCCTATCTCCCAGAGACGAGAGCCAACAACTTGTTGTCCCTCGTCTCTCGGGTGCGAGCGTCCCAGCAGATCACAGCTCGGCAGATGTTGAGATTGTTGGGCCACATGGCCTCCACAGTTCATGTGACTCCCATGGCCCGCCTTCACATGTGATCTGCTCAATGGACCCTAGCTTCCCAGTGGTTTCAGGCTGCTGGGGATCTAGAAGACGTGATCCACCTGTCCACGAGTTTTCTCAAATCCCTGTATTGGTGGACGATTTGGTCCAATTTGACTCTGGGACGTCCTTTCCAAATTCCTCAGCCACAAAAACTGCTGACTACGGATGCGTCTCTCCTGGGGTGGGGAGCTCATGTCGATGGGCTTCACACCCAGGGAAGCTGGTCCCTCCAGGAACGCGATCTACAGATCAATCTCCTGGAGTTACGAGCGGTCTGGAACGCTCTGAAGGCTTTCAGAGATCGGCTGTCCCATCAAATTATCCAAATTCAGACAGACAACCAGGTTGCCATGTATTACATCAACAAGCAGGGGGGCACTGGATCTCGCCCCCTGTGTCAGGAAGCCGTCAGCATGTGGCTCTGGGCTCGTCGTCACGGCATGTTGCTCCAAGCCACATATCTGGCAGGCGTAAACAACAGTCTGGCCGACAGGTTGAGCAGGATCATGCAACCTCACGAGTGGTCGCTCAACTCCAGAGTAGTGTGCCAGATCTTCCAGGTGTGGGGCACCCCCTTGGTAGATCTCTTTGCATCTCGAGCCAACCACAAGGTCCCTCAGTTCTGTTCCAGACTTCAGGCCCACGGCAGTCTGGCATCGGAGGCTTTCCTCCTGGACTGGGGGGAAGGTCTGCTGTATGCTTATCCTCCCATACCTCTGGTGGGGAAGACTTTGTTGAAACTCAAGCAAGACTGAGGCACCATGATTCTGATTGCTCCTTTTTGGCCGCGTCAGATCTGGTTCCCTCTTCTTCTGGAGTTGTTCTCCGAAGAACCGTGGAGATTGGAGTGTTTTCTGACCCTCAATCCACAGGACGAAGGGGCGCTTCTGCATCCCAACCTTCGGTCTCTGGCTCTCATGGCCTGGATGTTGAGAGCGTAGACTTTGCCTCTTTGGGTCTGTCAGAGGGTGTCTCCCGTATCTTGCTTGCTTCCAGGAAAGATTCCACTAAGAGGAGTTACTTCTTTTTATGGAGGAGGTTTGCCGTCTGGTGTGACAGCAAGGCCCTAGATCCTCGCTCTTGTCCTACACAGACCCTGCTTGACTACCTTCTGCACTTGTCTGAGTCTGGTCTCAAGACCAACTCTGTAAGGGTTCACCTTAGTGCAATCAACACATACCATTACCATGTGAAAGGTAAGCCGATCTCAGGACAGCCTTTAGTTGTTCGCTTCATGAGAGGTTTGCTTTTGTCAAAGCCCCCTGTCAAGCCTCCTACAGTGTCATGGGATCTCAATGTCGTTCTCACCCAGCTGATGAAACCTCCTTTTGAGCCACTGAACTCCTGCCATCTGAAGTACTTGACCTGGAAGGTCATTTTCTTGGTGGCAGTTACTTCAGCTCGTAGAGTCAGTGAGCTTCAGGCCCTGGTAGCCCAGGCCCCTTACACCAAATTTCATCATAACAGAGTAGTCCTCCGCACTCACCCTAAGTTCTTGCCAAAGGTAGTGTCGGAGTTCCATCTGAACCAGTCAATTGTCTTGCCAACATTTTTCCCCCGTCCTCATTCCTGCCCTGCTGAACGTCAGCTGCACACATTGGACTGCAAAAGAGCATTGGCCTTCTATCTGGAGCAGACACAGCTCAACAGACAGTCCGCCCAATTGTTTGTTTCTTTTGATCCCAACAGGAGGGGAGTGGCTGTGGGAAAACGCACCATATCCAATTGGCTAGCAGATTGCATTTCCTTCACTTACGCCCAGGCTGGGCTGGCTCTTGAGGGTCATGTCACGGCTCACAATGTCAGAGCCATGGCTGCGTCAATGGCCCACTTGAAGTCAGTCACTATTGAAGAGATCTGCAAAGCTGCGACGTGGTCATCTGTCCACACATTCACATCTCATTACTGCCTGCAGCAGGATACCCGACACGACAGTCGGTTCGGGCAGTCAGTGCTTCAGAATCTGTTCGGGGTTTAGAATCCAACTCCACCCCCTTAGGCCCATGTTTATTCTGTTCCAGGCTACACTCTCAGTTAGTTGGATAAATTGTTAGGTCAATCTCAGTTCTGTCCTCGCCGTTGCGAGGCCCAATTGACCATGTTTGTTGTTTTGAGTGAGCCTGGGGGCTAGGGATACCCCATCAGTGAGAACAAGCAGCCTGCTTGTCCTCGGAGAAAGTGAATGATACATACCTGTAGCAGGTGTTCTCCGAGGACAGCAGGCTGATTGTTCTCACCTACCCTCCCTCCTCCCCTTTGGAGTTGCGTTTGATCATTTTTGCTTGTCATTCAACTGAGCGGGAACGGTCACGCACGGGCGGGAAGACGGCCGCGCAAGCGCGGTGGGCGTGCCCTGTGTGCGGGACCGCCCGCGAAGTTTTGTTCCGGTTGGTGGGGGCTGCCGTGGACGTCAACCCAGTCATGAGAACAATCAGCCTGCTGTCCTCGGAGAACACCTGCTACAGGTATGTATCATTCACTGTACATCCCACCAGTCTATGGATTGATCTGCTTGATGATATGGAAGGTAAAATTATGTATCATACCTGATAATTTTCTTTCCATTAATCATAGCAGATCAATCCATAGCCCCTCCCGGATACCTGTACTGTTTGTTCTAGTTCAGTTATATTTCAGGTTCAAGTTTAGACTTCAGTTCCTGTTCAGGAGGACTTCGAGTTCAAGTTCTTCCACTTGGATTTCCCTGGAGTTGGGACAACTTTGTGTTAAAGTGAGCTGCTGCTTCTTTCCCCCCGTTTCGACGGTGGTTGGATTCATAACTAAATTATGCCAGTGCTCATTCCCGCTTTGTGCAGTAGTAGGGTAGCTTTGTTTCCCCTCTCGCTTTGGCGGTGATGGGTTAAGCCAGCTCCTCCCGCGGTTGCGGTAGGAGGACATGCCAGTTCCCCCCGCGTCGGCGGGTGTGGGTGCCCCCCTCCCCCCCCCCCCCCCCCCCCCCCCCCCCGCTTCGGTGGTGGTTGGGTGGCAGAGTGTCCCTTTGTGGGTGTAATTCTCTATGTTTGGTGATTCCTGCGGATGGAGCTTTGATATCGACTATACTGAGGATTTCCTGGTAGCACATGACCACATATAGAGAGGCAAAAGATTGCTCTCTATCTCCACCTGCTGGTAGATGGACACAACCCACCATTCTGTGGATTGATCTGCTATGATTAATGGAAAGAAAATTATCAGGTATGATACATAATTTTACCTTTTAGAGCATATTTCTCACTATCATTTCATGGGCCCCTGGGTGTCATTCAATTTCCTCTTATGCTGTGCGGATGTCTTATACAATTTCAGAAGAGTTAAACTCTTCTTCCTCCACTTTCTCTACTGTAATTCGTTATATTTAAGTCTACCTGCCTCAAAATTGTGAGCTGCTGCAGCCCAACCTGTTTCTAAGTGTTCACATTTTCAACATATTTACACCGGTTTTGCATGAGTTGCATTGGTTACCACTTGAAGAGAAAATTTATTTTAAAATATTATTTTAAATGTATAAACCACAGAAAATGACTGTACACATCTGTTTTCTATATTAAAAATTATATATGCAAAGTTATGTGCTTAGATCAAAGGGGTTCTTCCATTTAGCTAGTCCAGCATTAAGGAAGGTGCATTTAGAGGAAACAAGGGATTTGTTTTAATTAAAGGCCCAATGGTGTGGAATCAGTTCCTTATGTATATCAAATATGGATACAACAAAGTTTAAAAAAATTTGAAAAAAGCTATCTGTCCTTGCTTACAGAGGAGTTGATTAAAAATGGACATCATACAGTAGGCATGAATATAAATTTGAAAAGTAATGATAAACTGACGTGTTGTAGAAACTTAAAGCAAGAAGAGGTAGATTACAATGGGAATGGTAGTTTTATTTGTAAGTAATTTGCATTGTATTTTATGTTTTTGATGTGTTTTTACTGTGTCTTTTTAGGACTAGGTATGCCATTTTGTTCTCTGTTTAGATATAAGCAGTATATAAATTGTTAAATCTTAAATACCTGGGCAATATACTTAAAATTGTTGTGGTATGGTACCTTTTCTCATAAAACCGCAAAATAGTCACCACCTTAGATGTGCTTTTGGGCAGAAACATAAGAAATCGCCAAAAATCTCAAATTCAAAAAGTACAAAAATTACTAAGTCTTCCTATTTCCTTGGGATACACTGGTGCTCTGTCCTCCACAGCGCAGGTTGGAACTTCCAAAGCAGTTTAGAATTATGCACCTTCCAGGACCTCTAAATTCTTCAGGAATACCAACACCATCTGCTTGGATCTCAGGCAGTCCCAGCTTCAGACCCTCTGTGCTCTGTCCTCCTTTCAAAACATATTTTTATTCCCTGTTAGGCCATGCCAATCTGGGACAGTATTTCTCTTAGTTGAATGCCTAGCTATCCAAAAGAGGCAGTTCTCTCTCCCACCTCTGATAACCCAGGGCTTCATCAGCACTCTAGCCAATCACTGGCACCCCTCCCCTCCCCCAACAGACAGAATTTTCTGACAATGCTTTTATACTTCCCTCCAAATACATACAGGGAGCACCCTCGTTCATTGAAGGGGTACCCTTAGCCCATCCTGCATTACATCACTTCATTATTCTCAAAAGTTTGGAGCCAAGGGCTTCAGAAATTTTCTCCTTCTAAAGATAGAAGACCATTCTGTGGCTCTGCTACATATGTGTTTAGTAAAGGTCAAAGAGAACAGTATACACTTGTTTGGTATTAAGGTGTCATAAATTATTTGATACAGTAAAATATAAATTTTGTTTTATATTTACAGTATTCAGCAGTCACTCACAATTTTAGTACCACGTGTTTGGCCCTTTTTGCGCCATACTATTTCATCTGTACGAAAAGCAGCATTAGAAACCTTGAACACGCTGTTGTCCACACAAGATCAGGTGAGCATTGATGCCTGTATAAATGTTTTTTTTGATGATTCATAATTACTACTACTACTATTTAGCATTTCTATAGCGCTACAAGGCATACGCAGCGCTGCACAAACATAGAAGAAAGACAGTCCCTGCTCAAAGAGCTTACAATCTAATAGACAAAAAATAAATAAAGTAAGCAAATCAAATCAATTAATGTGAACGGGAAGGAAGAGAGGAGGGTAGGTGGGGGCAAGTGGTTACAAGTGGTTACGGGTCAAAAGCAATGTTAAAGAGGTGGGCTTTCAGTCTAGATTTAAAGGTGGCCAAGGATGAGGCAAGACGTAGGGGTTCAGGAAGTTTATTCCAGGCGTAGGGTGCAGCGAGACAGAAGGTAATCTGCATTACTTTCATAAAGCGTCAAATCTGCTGTAATTCTGCCTTTGTTCTGGAAAAATTAAGCAAAGGTGAGGGTCAAGTGGCACAGACTTGACTGGTTGTAATAGTAGTTTGTCTTTAAATTTTTTGTTTTCTGCTTTTTCACCATCAGAAAAGCCATAATATGTGGGGAATTGGCTCGATAGTCTTGGGGATGGCTATCCCTACAGAGGGTTATAGAATCGGGTTTTGTTTATTTTTTATTGTGCTGATAATCTATTCTCCATTGTTTTTAGAGCTGTTCAGTCTGGCTAACCCCTATTCTACAAGATATGTTGCGACACATTTTTCAGTCATGTATTCTGGAAAGCAGCCAAGAAATACTAGACCTTATTTACAAGGTATGATTTTATTCATTTCTACAAAAGAGAAGCAAAAATAAGCACCCATTCAATTGCTATGCAAACTATGAAAAGGGTCTTAAAATGCAAATATTTGTTTTGTTGGGATTTTTTAACTGCATGTACGAACGGATTCACCCAAGACAGTGTACAGTGGTACAGCTTGACATAAACCTCTTTCTTTAGTTAATAGCATAACAATAGTACAATGATCAAATATAAGCATAAATACAATTAGAGAGAAACTTGTAAACATGCATACTGAATCCTAAAAATAGGAATAATGTGATAAAGTGCCAGAAATACACTATTAACTATTAAGGGGGTTTGGTCAGATTCCTGAGGGAAAAGTCCATTGAACATTATTAATTTTTTTTTTTTTGGTGGTGGTGGGGGGGGGGGGGGGGGGGTGGTGCCGGGTTTTTGAAGCCTGGATTGGCCGCTGTCGGAGACAGGATGCTGGGCTTGATGGACCCTTGGTCTTTCCCAGTATGGCGGTGCTTATGTACTTATGTAGAATATGATAAATATCAAATACAGAATGTAGTATCTGCCAAAATGATCTCATAGAAAATTTTTACCACTTTTGCTTATCTCAACCCATATTTAACTTTATCATTTATCTCTAGTTGCTAAATCTTTAAACATTTGCACAGCTGTCACTAATTTGTAGGCCAAAGTTCTCCAGGTGTTTCTAGAAAAAGCTGCTGTATGACAAGTGAAACAGAAAATTATACTTAGTATCAAATTTTAGAATACAAGGAAGTAAATTTTCTACTTTCACCATAGTCACCAAATGATCTTTGATCCTTCTACCTGATTTTCTTTCTTGGCTGCTACTACACACTGAGCAGAGGATTTCAACTTACCAACAGTGACACCTGGATCTTTTTCCTAAGTGGTGACAAACTAATGTGGAACCTTGCATCATGTAGCTATAGTTTGGGTTGCTCTAATCTATATTCATCACTTTGCACTTGCTTACATTATATTTCATTTACCATTTGTATGCCCACTCTCATAAGGTCATTTTGCAGCTTCTCACAATCCACTTGTGATTTAACAACTTTGGATAACTTTTTCTAATCAGCTAATGTGATCACCTCCCGGTTCTGTTTTCAGGCCATTTATAAATGTGTTTTAAAAAGCAGCGGCCTCAACACAGATCCTAGAGGAACCCCTTTATTTATCTTTCTCTGTTGAGAATATTGTCCATTTAACCCTACTCTGTTTTTTTGGTCTTTTAACCAATTCTTAATCCACAATAGGGCACTTTCTCCTGTCCCATAACTTTATTTCCTTAGGAGCCTTCTTTAGAATCCAGATACACAAAATCAGCTGACTTTATCCATATGTTTGTTCTTCCTGCCATAAAAGAAAAATGTAGCAGATTGGTGAGATAAGATTTTCCCTGGCTAAATCTGTTGGCTTTGACCTGTTAATCCATGTATTTCTATATTCAGTAATTTTGTTGTTTTTTTTTATAGCAGTCTCTACCATTTTGCCTGACACCTCTGGACCCTTTTTAAAAACTGGTGTTACGGTGCCACCCTCCAGTCATCAGATGCCATGCTTGATTTTAAAAGATAATTGATCTGCAGTTTCATATTTTTAGTTCTGTCTGTACTCTGGGGTGTATACCATCTGGTCCATGTGATTGCTACTCTTTGGTTTAATTTGCCCTGTTACATTTTTCAGAGATTTTTCAGTTCCTCTGGTTCATCACTGTTGAATACCATTTCTGGCATGGGTATTTCCCCCCACATCCTGCTTAGTGAAGATTGAGGCAAAGAATTCATTCAGTCTTTCGACTATGGTCTTGTTCTCCCTGAGTGCCCCCTTTACCCTTTCAACCAACTGATTCTCTTCTTTTTTCAAATGTACCTACAAATGTTTTATGTGAATTTACCTCTGAGGCAAGCTTCTTTTCAAAGTCAATTTGCCTTACTTATCAGTGCTTTGCATTTGACTTGCCATGCCATGTGCTGTTTCCTATTATCTTAATTTGGATCCTCCATCTTCTGAAGGATGTTCTTTTACTTCTAATAGCCTCGTTCACCTCTGTTTTTAAATATGCTGGCCATTTGACCTTCCTCCCACCTTTTTAATACTTGGAATATATTTTTGACCATTTCCCCAATTTATCATAGTTTCCTTTTTGAAAGTTAAATGCTAACCTAGTGGATTTCCTGTATGTACTTCAGTTATTAACTCAAATTTGATCTTTTTATGATCATTGTTGCCAAGTGACCCCAGCACCTGTTACCTCTTGCATCAAATCATGTGTACCACTAAGAACTAGATCCAGAATTGCTGTCCATATTGGTTTCTGAACTAGATGCTTATTGAAACAGTTCTTTATTTCATCTAAGAATTTATGCACCCAATATTGGAATAATTGAATCACTTTTATTATTTTGTTACCCAATTTGTTAGCCTCCCTAATTTCTAGCAACATTTCAGCATCTATGTGTTCATTTTGGAGTTACAGGCTCTTTGATGTTAGGAGCCCTTCTAGGTTATATCATAGGAAAATATTGTGCTATGTTCAGTCCCTTCAGTTCCACTGATAAGGGAGGTGGGAGAGATGGAAGATGCAAGAGATGGATGACACAATGTGCCTTTTATCAGTTGATTGGGTGGTGGATTTTTTGGTGGTATTCTCAAAAGAACTAAGGACCTTTGGTGATCAAACCATCTTTTTGTGTTTGAAGGAGCTGGGAAAGGGGAGGTGGCCTCTAAGATAACTGTAGTCCTTTGGATTAAGGAGGCCATAGCATCAGCATACATCATTTGGGAATGCTTGGTGACCACAACCTTGAAAGCCTAGGCAGAAAATAGTTTTCCTGTCGGAAAATTTGCAGGATGGCCACTTGTTTGTTGCTGCATTCATTTGTATAGCACTATAGACTTGCAGATTAATTGAGAAGTGGCCTTTGGGCCTTGACTATTGATGGCATGCTTGTCTGGGTCGCCCTCCTTTGGTTGATTTTGCTTTGATACTTTCCATGTGTCCGGATTGTTCTGAAGGTATGATGGAGAAATTAGATCTTACCTGTTAATTTTGTTTCCTTGAATCCCTCCAGACCAGTCCAGAACTCAACTGTAATTAGAACTAGAAGTCGAGAAGGAATATGTTAAGTGGAGCTGGGGGTAGGGGGTGTTGGTCGTATTAGTCTGTCTTCTTCAGGCTGCAGAATAACTATAATATCTAAGGAGTTTGATTATCTATTGTTTCTGTCATGGAACCCAGGATGGTGAGCCCTTGGGCTGCAGCGGAGAAGTCCCATGGGGTGGCGCAGAGCAGAGGTGAACCAGGCACTGAATACAAACAGGATACCAGACGTCAAATAGACAGAGCACACTCAAGACAAGCAACAAGTACCACCAGAAAAGGGAGATAGACCACTCAGGTGGGCCTCACGGCCGATCCGGACCCCACTCATACAGCGTCCAAGCGTGCGGGCCTCACGGCCGAACTGGAACCGAATCATACCAGAGGGAAGGGAAAAGAAACAGAACGGAATCTCTTGAGCAAGTATTACTCAAGCAGTGCATACGCACTGCACTAAATAGAGCCACAAACAAGGGGTCAAAAGACCCTACACACAGGCACAAAGAAACTGAAGGGGAAGAAACAACCCCACTAGACTCGCATGGTAGGAACCACAAGTAAAAGATAAGAAAACCACACAGGAAGGCAGCACTGGACTGGGCTTAGAACCCCAGCTATCAATGAATAGTCCTTAACAAGTGAAACAGACATCACACAGAGGGGTAGCTCAGGGCTGAGCTAGTATAGTCACAGCAACAGAAGAACCACCCACTCAAACAGAATCAGACAGAGAGGATGCACAGGACTGTGCTTGTAGACACAGCTAAACGGAAGAAGCAATCCACTCAAACACAACCAGAAACCTCACAGAGAGAAAACTCAGAAAGCACACAGGGAACTTTCAAGACAAGGCCACACAAAGAAACACTCACAGCTATGCCATACAGAACTCAAGGATAAGGGAAGCCACTCATAGGAATACACAAGGCTGGCCACGCAGCAGTCAAGGGTAGAGGGGAGCCAACTGTAGGAATACACTCTAAGCTGTACCATACAGCACTCATAGGAACACTCTAGGCTGTACCATACAGCACTCAAGGTAAAAGGGAAGCCACTCATAAGAATACATAAGGCTGGCCATACAGGACTCAAGGGTAAAGGGAAGCCACTCAAAGGAATATATGAGGCTGGCACGCAGCACTCAAGGGTAAAGGGGAGCCAACTATAAGAATACACTCTAGGCTATACCATACAGCACTCAGGGAAAAGGGAAGCCACTCATAGGAATACACAAGGCTGGCCATGCAGCACTCAAGGGTAAAGGGGATCCAACTATAGGAATACACACTCTAAGCTGTACCATACAGCACTCAGGGAAAAGGGAAGCCACTCAAAGGAATACACTCTAGGCTATATCATACAGCACTCAATGGAAAAGGGAAGGCACTAATAGAAACACTCTAGGCTGTACCATACAGCACTCAAGGTAAAAGGGAAGCCACTCATAAGAATACATAAGGCTTGGCCATACAGGACTCAAGGGTAAAGGGAAACCCTCATAAGAATACACAAGACTGTGCCACAGTGTCAAATAACAGACACTAGAGATAAAGGGAAAAGCAAGTAAATAGGGAAAGCTGCCTGTACATACACAAATCAGATAAGGAGCAATGCTCACAAGAATCAGGAGACAGACCCAGCAGACCAAGAGTTAAAGCAGGCTAAAGGGAAGAACTGCTTCTAAAACACATCGGAAAGAAGCAGGGCTTACACTGCAGTCAAAGGTTTAAAGAAACAAAGGAAAAAACAACAATGTTCTTACCAGAAATCAGCCAGGAAAGGAAGGGAAAAGCAGGCAGAGACAGAGTACACCCAGCTGCATGGGAGCAAGGGAAGCAGCTAGGCTGTAGAAGCAAAGTAATCAAGAAAAGCAGCTGGGCTGGCAACAACCGGCTCTCTGAACAGTGAAAGGTAACAAGGGAAACCACACAAGGAAACAAAACAGGTTTAAGCTAGAGAGCCTAGAAACAAGAAAGGAATCTATTCAGGTTCAAACCAGAACCACACACAGAACACAACTTTGCTTGAGGAGCAAAGTTAAGACAAGTTATCCATACAGGTTTAAACCAGAACAACACACACAAAAACAGAAGTGGGCTTTGCTTGAACCACTCACACAGGGTTCAGGGCTGTGCTGAAAGGCACAGCATAACAAGAAGACCAGTTCCCTCAGAATCACACAACAGTACAACAAGAAAAAGGAAAATAGACCTGTTGCAAAGGCAACGCAGGAAAGCTCCCTGGGTCTTTAAAAAGGAGTAGGCTGCTGATGTCATAAGTAGGAAATGAAGCAGAAGCAGGGAGACCAAAGCGAGGCTTGGCTTCAGGGACACCAAAGTGAGTCTTGGCTAACAGGAAGAACAACAACAGGAAAAAAGGCAGACTGGAGATGTCACAGAGCTAGATACAGAGAAACAGTAGGTCTGAACATAAGGGCACAGCCACAACCATGACAGTTTCTTTGCCCCTTGGCGATGAAGGAGGTTAGTTGCTTCATTTTGTTAGGGAAATACTGGCTGATTATGGACTACACAGGACCCTTTATAACAGGGGTTTCCAATCTCTGCCTTTGCCAGGTTTTCAGGATTTCCCCAATGAATATGCATCAAATGGTAACATCAAGACTGGATTACTGCAGTGCACTATACAATGGTCTGACTACAAAGGGCCTGCACCAGCTCCAGCTGATTCAGAAAGCAGCAGCAAGACTCATAGAAGGTTGCAAGCGACATGACCACATTACACCATTTTTGCAAAAACTTCACTGGCTACCAGTATAATACAGGGCTAAATTTAAAACTCTGTCTGATCTTCAAGGCCCTGAAAGGAAATGGCCCTGAGTATCTGAAGAACAGGATGATCCTCCCCACACCGCCAAGGACACTAAGGTCCTCCCAGGGACTTTCACTAACCACACCCTCACCAAAAGACATTACACAATGCGATACCCGCAAGCGAGCATTCTCCGGAGTAGCCCCCATACTCTGAAATGCACTGCCTGAAAGGCTCCGCTTAACACATCTCTACTTTAGGATGCAGGTGAAGGCTTGGCTCTTCAACCAAGCCTTTAATGGAAGAAGTAACTAACTTGTTAGTCTTACACACACACACACACACAAGGAGTGACTCGGGCTGCACATACTGCAGTGGGACATGTTTATCCACTCCTACTCTAGCTGAGATAATATATGCCCTGATTATAAGGTATTGGTTTAGCACTTACATCAAAAGTCACTTTTTTTTAAATATAATTATAAATAATGTAGCCTCATAAGCTCCCTGAGCTACTGGATGGCCTAATACAGCGGTGTGCATCAGTTTCGGGGGTGCTTGCGCCTACCCTGCCTATCGTTGTGGCCCCGCTTGGCCCTCAGCTTGCAGTGCAGCATCCAGCTCCAATGCCACTTGTGTCGCTGATGTCGACTGCCACCCAAGCTAGCACTCCCTCAGCGTCGGTGGAGGAAGCTTCGCCAGATTTGAGGCAGGAACCGACTTCTTGACACTATTCTCAAGGGCATAGTTCTTCCACATCGAGGCAGGTTGTCTCGACACTCCCATCAGGAGATATTGTCTGACACCAAAGAGGAGCTCTTATGGGACTCAGAGGTGGATCTGAGGTACTTACCTCTGATTCCTATGGAATTCCCTCTGAACCCTCCCATCCACCTGAAAGGAGAAAGTCTCCTCCAGAGAGCCTTTCATTCCCTTCTTTTGTTAAGGAAATGGCTGATGTTATTCCCTTTCCTTTGGAGGTGGAGGATGAGCCCATGGCCAAGATGCTCAAGGTCCTGGACTACACGTCTCCTCCTAGGGAGGCTGTGACTAACCATCTCCACGAGGTACTCCAGGAAGTCCTTGTTAGGAACTGGGAGTCCCCTCTGTCGGTCCTGTTCATGCCCAAAGAGATCGACACCCAGTATGGGATTGACATTGCACCTGGTTTTGATAAGCCTCAGTTGCCTCACAACTCCGTGGTGGTGGAATCTACTCTCAAAAGAGCCAGGAGTTTCAGGGAATATGTCTTGGTGCCCCCAGGTAGAGAAACTAGAACCCTGGATTCTTTGGGGAGGAAGATGTATTAGGCTTCAATGCTCATCTCCCGAATACAGTCATACCAGCTCTTCATGAGAATCCACTTGCGAAACTCTGTGCGCAAGTTGTCGGACCTGACTGAGGCGCTCCCCCCGGAGCAGGCTGAGTCACTTTGCCAGTTGGTCAAGATGCAGAAGGTGTGTCGCAAGTTCCTTGGCCAGGGGCACTTACAACACTTTTGATGTGGCATCCAGGATATCTGCCCAGAGTATAGCAATGCGCAGACTCCCATGACTATGCATTTCTGACTTGGAACTTTCTGTTCAGCAGAGGTTGTCAGATGCCTCATGCTAGGGGAATAACCTTTTTGGGGAGAAGGTTGAGCAGGTCGCAGACCAAATCAAAAAGCATACTGATACCATCTCATCTCTCTTCCGCCGTTTGCCTTCTGCATCAACCTCTTCTGCTAGGAGGACTTTTTTTTGTTTGTTTGTTACATTTGTACCCCGCGCTTTCCCACTCATGGCAGGCTCAATGCAGCAGGCAATGGAGGGTTAAGTGACTTGCCCAGAGTCACAAGGTGCTGCCTGTGCCGGGAATTGAACTCAGTTCCTCAGTTCCCCAGGAACAAAGTCCACCATCCTAACCACTAGGCCACTAGGCCACTCCTCCACTTCTGCTAGGAGGACTTTTTGCCAGCTAAGAAGGAGTACCTATTTCTATCACAGGCGTAGTACAACCCCTTGGCTCGCCAGCCTGTTCAGGCTCAGCCCCAGCTCGCTCATTCATGTCAACAGCGTGCGCCTAAGGCCCCTGAGCTTTTGACTGGCTCCAGCACAGCATAGCCACAGTAAAAGTGCCCATCCCGGAAGACTTGGTGGTCGAGGGGAGGCTGGATTTTTTTCCACAAAAGGTGGCCCCTTATAACCTTGAACAGGTGGGTTATTCAAATAGTCCATCTTGGATACACACTCAATTAATATTGAAAACCTCCAAATTGCCTACCAAGAGCTCATTCATTCAGCTCTCAGCACAGGCGGGTACTTGCAGAGGAGCTCTCAGCCCTTCTGAAGGCCCATGTGGTCAAGCCCGTTTCACCAGCAGAGGAAGGGCGGGGATTCTATTACAGGTACTTCCCCATGCAGAAGAAAACAGGGCGGAGGCGTCCCATCCTAGATCTAAGGGCCCTGAACAAATTCCTAGTGTGAGAAAAGTTCAGGATGGTTTCTCTGGGCACCCTTCTCCCAATGATTCAGAAAAACAATTGGCTATTCTCTCTGGACTTATAAAGGATGCATATACTCGCATCCCAATACTGTCAACCCACTGGAAGTATCTTCTAGTTCACTTTCAGTAGTTTATGTTGCCTTTTGGCCTCATGTGAGCTCCCAGGATCGTCACCAAACATCTAACAGATCTCCCAGATCTCAATGATTGGCTGGTGAATCCTCTTCAGATGGAGCTCAGAAGTCCATGTGAATGACTGTTTGCGTGTTCGAGCTACTAGGGTTCATTTTAAACTATCCCATCTTTTCCTTGTCCTGCGATATGGAATTCATAGGAGTCCCGCTCGATACACAGAAGGTTCGAGCCTACCTTCCGGAGACAAGAGCGAATACTCTTCTCACACTCACTTCCAAGATTCGAGCATTGCAGCAGGTCACAGCTCGGCAGATGTTGCGATGATTGTGCCACATGGCTTCCACAGTGTATGTTGCACCCATGGCACGTCTTCACATGAGATCAGCTCAATGGACCCTGGCTTCTCAGTGGTATCAAGATGTCATCCAGGTTTCCCAGAGCTTGTGCGCTCTCTTCGGTTGTGGTCATTTCGATCCAGTTTGACTCTGGGACTACCATTCCAAATTTCTCAGCCACAAAAAGTGCTGACGATGGATGCTTCTCTGGATGCTTCTCTCCTGGGATGGGGGGCTCATGTAGATGGGCTTCACACCCAAGGTGTTTGGTCCACCCAGGAAACAAATCTTCAGATCAATCCCCTGGAGTTCTGGGCGATCTGGAACGCTCTAAAGGCTTTCAGAGACTGGGTGTTTCATCAAATTGTAGTCATTCAAACTGACAATCAGGTTGCAAAAGGGGGGGGGGGGCACCGGATCACGCCCTCTATGTTAGGAGGCTGTCTGGATGTGGCATTGGGCTTGCCAGCATGGTATGTTCCTTCGAGCCACTTATCTGGTGGGCAAAAACAATACCCTGGCAAACATACTGAGCAGGATAATGCAACTGCATGAGTGGTGTCTCTATGTGAACATAACCTGCAAGATCTTCCGTGCGTGGGGCACCCCCTCAGTGAATGTTTTTGCCACCCAGCTTAACCATAAAGTTCCTCAGTTCTTTTCCAGGCTTCAAACGCATGACAGACTAGTGTAAGATTCCTTCCTCAGTTGGGAGACATATCTTCTGTATACGTATCCTCCCATATCTCTAGTGATTGTGTTAGTGCTATACTGGCTGCGGCAGATATAGTTCCCTCTTCTTCTGGAGTTATCCTCTGAAGAACCATGGAGATTGGAGTGTTTTTTGACCCTCAGTACACAGAACGAGAGATCTCTTCTATATACCAACCTCCAGTCTCTGGCTCTCACAGCTTGGATGTTGAGAGCCTAGAATTTGCTTCCTTTGATCTTTCGTAGGGTGTCTCCAGTTCTTGCTGGCTTCCAGGAAAGACTCCACTAAGAGGTGCTATTCTTTCAAATGGAGGAGGTTTGCCATCTGGTGTGAGAGCAAGGCCCTAGATCCCCTTGCTTGCCCTATACAGACCCTGCTTGAATACCTTCTACACCTATCAGAGTCTAGTCTCAGGACCAACTCTGTAAGAGTTTACCTTAGTGCAATTAGTGCTTATCAGCAAGTAGATGATAAGCCATCTCTAGACAGCCTTTAGTTTGCTTCATTAGAGGTTTGCTTTTGTCAAAGCCCCCTGTACTTGTTGCAGGTTTTCTGATCGCCCATCCAGTCTACTAACTTTGCATTGTCCACCTGCATCTTCCACATCTGCTACTGTACCTACACCATGTTTTCCTCCTGCACAGAAATCCTCTGCTCTACTTCAATAATGCAGTGAGTTTGGGAATTGAACCTGTCTCTGATCTTCTCCGTCAGACTGTATTTTATTTAATCTGTCATTCAGCACAGCAGACGATGCATGAGATCTCTTGCACCATTTCCTCTGTGATTTTTGCCACCACTCTGTCCCCCTCCACAACCTGATTATCTTAAGGAACGGGTGTCAATAACCATTATCAGTGAGCTTATCTAACGCGCTTGTATGCCTGATTAACCAGGTGGGATAGCTCTCTGTATAAATCTTCTGGGTATCTCCTGGGCTTATCTCGTGTATTCATCAATGGCGGGACAGTCTGCTCAGCCAAAGGAACAGGTAGTGGGTCTTTCAGAATGTCAGATATGGTCATATCTAAAAATGAGGCAAACTACTCTGAGTCAAATGTAGGTAGTTCTTGCAAGAATTTAGCCATGCAAAATACCAACAGTACAGAGAGGTACCAGTCCATAAAACAAAAATATTGTCTATGTACCACCTAAAGGTTCAAATTACCTCCTGTAATGCAATGTAGGTAAAAATCACAAATTAGCCATGTCAGGGCCATTGTGTCCCCCATGGCTGTACCTTTTAATGTGCAAACATTTCATGTCAACAATTAAAAAGAAATAATAATTAAAGGCTTAATTAGCTAAATGAAAGAAAATTAGTAGGAACTCTCTGGCTTGTTTTGATCTAAGTGCAAAGATTATTGAATTCCATCTCCTGAGGAATATTTGGATATAAAGCCTCAGTATTGATGGTTAGCACCAAAACGTCCTGAAAGGTTCCATCATAAGTTTCAAGGTGGGATGATATTGCTGAAATCATTGATACACAATGGTAGCTGGAATACAAAAGGCTGCAAGAATTTATTTATCTACATAAGTACATAATGCCACACTGGGAAAAGACCAAGGGTCCATCGAGCCCAGCATCCTGTCCACGACAGCGGCCAATCCAGGCCAAGGGCACCTGGCAAGCTTCCCAAACGTACAAACATTCTATAAATGTTATTCCTGGAATTGTGGATTTTTCCCAAGTCCATTTAGTAGTGGTTTATGGACTTGTTCTTTAGGAAACCGTCTAACCCCTTTTTAAACTCTGCTAAGCTAACCTCTTTCACCATGTTCTCCGGCAACGAATTCCAGAGTTTAATTTTGCGTTGGGTGAAGAAACATTTTCTCCGATTTGTTTTAAATTTACTACACTGTAGTTTCATCGCATGCCCCCTGTCCTAGTATTTTTGGAAAGCGTGAACAGACGCTTCACATCCACCTATTCCACTCCACTCCACTCATTATTTTATATACTTCTATCATGTCTCCCCTCAGCCGTCTCTTCTCCAAGCTGAAAAGCCATAGCCTCCTTAGTCTTTCTTCATAGGGAAGTCGTCCCATCCCCGCTATCATTTTAGTCGCCCTTCGCTGCACCCTTTCCAATTCTACTATATCTTTCTTGAGATGCGGCGACTCAGAATTGAACACAATACTCAAGGTGTGGTCACACCATGGAGCGATACAACGGCATTATAACATCCTCACACCTGTTCTCCATACCTTTCCTAATAATACCCAACATTCTATTCACTTTCCTAGCCGCAGCAGCACACTGAGCAGAAGGTTTCAGTGTATTATCAACGACGACACCCAGATCCCTTTCTTGGGCCATAACTCCTAACGTGGAACCTTGCATGACTTAGCTATAATTCGGGTTCTTTTTTTTCCCACATGCATCACCTTGCACTTGCTCACATTAAACGTCATCTGCCATTTAGCCGCCCAGTCTCCCAGTCTCATAAGGTCCTTCTGTAATTTTTCACAATCCTGTCGCGAGTTAACGACTTTGAATAACTTTGTGTCATCAGCAAATTTAATTACCTCGCTAGTTACTCCTATCTCTAAATTATTTATAAATATATTGAAAAGCAGCGGTCCTAGCACAGACCCCTGAGGAACCCCACTAACTACCCTTCTCCATTGTGAATACTGCCCATTTAACCCCACCTATTTGCAGGCTCAATGTTGCTTATATAGTACCGTAAAGGCATTCGCCAATTCCGGTATGAACAAATACAAAGTGATGTTGTGGTAGAATAAGGTTCATGTGTGACAAACGCATTAGAGAATTGTAGTGAGGAAGAGTTATTTTATGTCCATTATGAGCTTTGGTTTCGTTGTGTTGCAGGGTTCAGGCATTTAAGTTGGGTTGGTAGGTGTATGCTTTTTTGAAGAGATTAGTTATTAGTAATTTCCGGAAGTTTAGGTGGTCATATGTTGTTTTCACGGCTGTTGGTAATGCTTTCCATAGTTTTGTGCTTATGTAGGAAAGCTGGATGCATAAGTCTCCTCCACTGCTAACTCCACGCTTCGCTCCTTTTCTCTCGCGGCACCTTATGCCTGGAATAGACTTCCTGGACCTATACGTCTAGCTCCATCTCTACCTGTTTTCAAATCTATGCTGAAAACCCACCTTTTCACTGCTGCTTTTAGCTCCTAGCCACAATTGCCCTCCCCCTGTCCCTGCCTCTCTTCTCACCCATTACTTCCCTCACCCGTAACTGTCTTGTTTGTCTGTTAGCACTATACAAATGCTAATAAGTTGATTTGTATTTGAGTCCTTTGCAGCTTGGGTAGTGGAGATTTAGGTATGTTCGTGTTGACCCTGTTGTGTTTCTTGTTGGTAGGTCTTTGAGGTCTGTCATGTATCCCGGAGCCAGTGCAGTTTTTCTCGGAGGGGTTTGGCGTTTTTAAATTGCGTTTTTCCAAATATAAATCTATCTGCCGTGTTTTGAGCGGTCTGAAGTTTCTTTATGATTTGTTCTTTGCATCCCGCATAAATTCCATTGCCGTAATCTGCGTGGCTTAGCACCATTGATTGTATCAGGTTGCGAAATGTTTCCCTTGGGAAGAATTGTTTCAGGCGTTTGAGCTTCCACATTGAGTGGAACATTTTCTTTGTTGTAGATTTCACTTGGTTCTCCAGTGAGAGATTACAGTCGATTGTAACGCCGAGAATTTTCAGGCTGCCTGTGATTGGAAGGGTGCAACCTGGGGTGTTTATGTTTGTGGGTTTGTACGTATTGTATTGGGATGAAATGATGAGACAGTATGTTTATTCTGTGTTAAGTTTTAGTTGGAATGCATTTGCGCATGAGTCCATGATGTTCAAGCTGAGTTTGATTTCGTTGGTGATTTCTGCCAGATCATGTTTGTAAAGGATGTATATTGTGACATCGTCTGCGTAGATGAAAGGGTTAACGCCTTGGTTGGATAGGGACTTGGCTAGTGGGGTCATCATTAGGTTGAAAAGGGTCGGTGATAGTGGTGAACCTTGAGGTACTCCGCAATCTGCTTTCCACGGTGATGATATGTTTGAACTTGATTTCACTTGATATGTTCTGGTGGTTAGGAAGCCCTTGATCTGGAGGAGTGGCCTAGTGGTTAGGGTGGTGGACTTTGGTCCTGGGGAACTGAGCTCGATTCCCACTTCAGGCACAGGCAGCTCCTTGTGACTCTGGGCAAGTCACTTAACCCTCCATTGCTCCACGTAAGCCGCATTGAGGCTGCCATGAGTGGGAAAGCGCGGGGTACAAATGTAACAAAAATAAAAAAAAAATAAAAAAAGTATATTTCCGCCAATCTCGAAGTAATCTTGGAGTCTTAGTAGTGTTTTATGATTTACCATGTCAAACGCACTGGACATGTCGAATTGGAGGAGAAGTATGCTTTTACCTGTTGCTATTTCCTGCTTGAATTTGGCGAGGAGAGTAATTAGTACCATTTCAGTGCTATGTAGGGGGCGAAATCCTGATTGTGACTCATATAGTATTGTGAATTTGTCTGTATAGTCATTAAGTTGTTTGGTTACTACGCTTTCCATCAATTTGACTACCAGTGGGGTAGATGCTACTGAGCGGTATTTAGTGATTTTGTTTGTTTTTTTTCTTGGTGTCTTTTCGTATTGGGTTGAGTAGGATGTTGCCATTTTCCTTAGGGAAGAGACCTTATTGAAACAAGTAGTTTAAGTGGGATGTGAGGTCCACTATGAAGCGGTGGGGGCGGATTTTATTAGGTAACTGGGGCAGATGTCCAATTGACAATGAGTGTTTGAGCACCTGTTAATCGCCTGGGTAACAGTTTCAGCTGTGAGGAGAGCGAAGTTTGACCAGGTTTGATCCGTAGGGTATTCGCCAGGGGTTGGGTCCAAACTGTTGATGACGTTATCGATATCTGTGTTGTCCTGAGGTAGAGTTTTACGTAAGTTTGCAATTTTTTAATTGAAGTATTTAGCAAGATTGTCTGCAGATGGGATGTCTATATTGGTTGTGGTGACTGAGGTGATGTCTAGTAGTTTGTTCACGAGTTGGTATAATTTCATCGTGTCTTTGTAATCCGGCCCTATTTTAGTTTTATAGTATTACCTTTTAGTCTGTCTTGCGTATTTATATTTTCTTTGTATTTGTTTCCATGTGTTGAGTGTGTGTTCATCTTTTATTTTTTTCTATGCACGCTCGAGTTTCCTGGATTGTCTTCGTTGAACCACGGTATCGAGTTATGTTTCATGGATTAAACAAAGACACGTTATTTGAAATAATCGGATGCCTATGAAGCATTTGTTAAATTTTGATGTTTATTAGGCAGTATATATAATGCAGGACTAATAGGATACTGAACTTAAAAAATTGTAACTTTGTGTGATTAAAAATGTTGCCTGAATCTTTCTGCCACCTGCTTGGTTTCTGAACTCAACAGTAAGGTCACACTTGAAGTATTGGGCAATTGGTGGTCAGTTTCTGAGAGATGGTGGTGATGGATGCAGAAAATTATTAGTTAAACATATTCATCTATTATCTGTGCTATGACATTGTTTTAACTCACTTTTTCAGTGTATGCTTTGAGATGAGAGAGTGTGATTTTTTTTTTCATTTTTTCTTTTTCCAGGTATGGGTGGAGTTAGTAAACAAGGCATCTGTGCAGTATGTGGTAGCAGCTGCTTGCCCTTGGATGGGAGCCTGGCTTTGCTTAATGATGCAACCTTCTCACTTGCCTATTGATTTGAACATGTTATTAGAGGTGAAGGCCAGGTCAAAGGTATGGAAAGGACTATGTTCAAAATTGTCTATTCACTTTTAAATTATAGAAGCAGAACACAGTATGGCAAAATGCTTGTTAATTTAAAAAGTCATTGAAACCTATTTCATTTATTTCCACTTAAACTGCATAAAAGTAAGAGAAATTTCCAATTTCTATGGTCTAGTGCAGTGGTTCTTAACCCAGTTCTCAGGGCACACCTAGCTAGTTGGAGCTGCAGGATACTCTTGGTGAATATATATATATATATATATATATATATATATATATATATATATATATATATATATATATATATATATAAAATAGATCGTATGCAATGCAGCACATTGCCTCCATGTTATACAAGTCTATCTTATTCATAGTCATAGTAGATATGCTGAAAATTTATGGGATGTTTCCGCATCTGGAGTCTTAATTGCCATATTTAATGGATATTTGATCTAATTCTTGAATGTTTTATTGTAACTCCCAGAATTATTGTTTCTGGTTTTCTTTGTTTGTGTAACCCGCCTTGAATTGTGAAGGTATGTGGTGGGTAAGAAGTCATGTCCTAAGGAAAACCACTAGTCCATTAGCAAGTGGTAGACATTACCTTTTACTGTGGCGTTAGCCAAGGAATATTTGTTGTTGTTATACTCCTTTTTGCTTACATTTTGCTATTGTATCTTCTTGGAAAAGACAGGTGGCAAGTTGCGGCAAGGTCAAAGTCAAACGAAAGAAGCAGTGCAAGAATATATTGCTGGTACAGACAGCATTACAGAAGACCCTGCTACCAGGGATTATGTTGTCATACGAGCGCGTGTGATGGCAGCAAGGTCCGTTTACCAGTGTATTCCTAAACATTAAATATATTTCTTTCTTTTGTGCATGGTAGCTTTCTTCTGTTTCTTTGGGCTTTGAACTTACAACTGGCTGTTATTGGGCTAACTACCAAAGTGTTTTTCACTCTCCCCACCTCCCTGATTGTGAACACGCTCTATAGTATTTCTACTCGGGCCTAAAAATAGAACTCAGGCTTTCAGCACAATAGTATAAATGTATCAGTTCCACTGGACTGGCTTTTCATATTAGATTTCTAATTAAAGTGCTTTGTGAGTCCTTAAAAGATCTGTTTTGCATGCTTCTATTTGATTTTAATTTACTAATATGGTTTATTGACTGTTTTATTGACCAGAATTTTGAGGGTGGTTTTTTTTTTGTGTGTGTGTGTGTGTAGGTTGCTAGGATCACTATGCTGCTGTATCTGTGACCCAACTGTGAATAGCACTACCCAAGAAATAAAACCAGCTGATTCACTAGCCCAACTCTTGCTTTTCCATCTGAATTCCAAATCTGCTTTGCAGCGGATTAGTGTTACATTGGTAATTTGTGAATGGGCTGCATTGCAGAAGGTAAGAATTTAAGCTGTTTTAACATTCAGATATTTGTGTAGTCAAACCATAAATTGTGGTTTGGCATTTGCATAGTTGGATGTATAGGATTGGGTGAACATGGGTAGCTGTGTATATATCTGCTCAAGAGCCCTGGCTTGTAGAGCGAATGAAGTAGGTGTGACAAGTGAGGATTATTGGTCTGACAGGTGCAGGGAGCTCTGCCTGCTTGTATTTTAATTCTCATAAGCAAATGCCAAGATGCTGATTTGTCTTTTTATCTACTACTAGATGAAAGAACTATCTTGTTAATTTAAAGAAAATGAAAAATAGCAATATCAAAAAGGTTCCAGATAAAATTACATTTTATATTTCTTAGTTCTGTGTTCTTCACCTTTGGCACTAGTGGTAAATCAGAGCATGTTAACTAATCTATTTGAATGAACATATGAATGTTAATTTGCTGCACTGACTGCATTTAGTAAGTCATATTTTGTCTGTATTGTTCATCATACACGGTATTTGTGTAGTCATGGAAACAAGTACAATTGAAGAATATAGTGCCTTTTAATTTTCATCCAATCTAGTTATAGGGTCTGCTGAAGACTTCCTCCTTTTGGTATGCACCAGGCTGTATGTGCAGATCATGTCACCATGTTTGACCCCCCATCAGATCTTTTATAGGTTGTGGTGGTTCAACACACTGGGGATCATTTTCTTAGGTGTAACATAGCAACATAATAAAGACCTGCATGGTGCGTCCAGTCTTCCCAACAAAGTGGCCAGAGTTGAATCTAGCACTATGCATAGGTACCACTTCATTATAATTAAACACTGGTATACTTAGCATATAGAAAGATTTATTATGAAATTTAACTGAGAAATATCTCGAAAAATTGTTGTTCATGAGAGATTAAAAGCTGCAGAATCTTTTCTAGTTACAATCTTGGAGCTATTTTGAAGAGAAAGTCACTAAATTCAAACAGTAGATTCAGTATCACAGTGATGGAATAAAGCTTGTATTACAAAAAAACAGAGAATTTTTGTGTGAGAGGATCAATCAGCTTTAGTGAGTCAGTCATTAAAGGTGCTAGAGATGACTGTTAAGGAAACAGTTAAAGATCTTGAGCAGGACTCGAAAGAACAATTAATGTAGCTGCTGGAATATTGTAAAGGTTGATTCCCAAGGGAATTGTTCCTAAAGAATATCCAAAACAGTACCACTGTTGAAGGAATACTCACCGGTAGTGCTTTCAGTACAATAATAGATTTTGACTTGTGATAAATGTGCTAAGCTTCTCTAACAAACATTAGCATATAAAATGCAATCTTCTCTGTCATGGTTATTCAGTCTGCTTTGAGTTATAGGAGGGAGATGACATCCTTTTGTTGAGCTACATAAGCAAAAAATTAAATGTACAGTTATGTCCAGCAAGAATTCAGACTTGATATCACAAAGGTGCATAAAACTTTGGCAGTGCTGCAAAACAGCCGACTAAAACCATGAGCCTGACCGCGAGCGCTGATGCAGCTGTCACTGCTTTCAAAAAGTAATAATCTCATAGAAATAAAGCAGTACTGTCTGGACAAACTGTTTTAAAAGGTCCAGGACAGTGTTGCTTTATTTTAGTCAGCCGAATTTCCACTGGTCCTATGACATTCTCTCACAGAAACAGTTCATGTAGAGGAACTCATTCATTCTTCTCTCTCTACTTCACCTTCTAGCTGATCTCAGGATCCTCCAGGGTATGTAAACTTTCCCCAGAGACCACAGTGTTATTACTGGAAGCTTATTCCTATTACTTCTGCCTCATCTCATGCAAAACAGTTTTCACATTCACAACCACAGGAGGAGCAACCTCAGTACTTCTACACAAAATTTATCCAGAAAATTGCAAAATACCTCTCCCTGAGTATCTCACAACTTTTAGAAAGCGAGAAAGATTTCAAATCCATTTTCCAGTTATGTTCAGCATGTAAGGAGACAATAGCCCTACCCATCATGAGCTTCAGTCAAATATTTGGAAGACCCCTTCTTCCACAGCACCAGCATCAAGACATCTAGAAATCCAATAAAGTTTTGCCAGCGCCAGGATATGATCAAAATCAACTTCTCCATCAAACTGTGGTGTCAGGCAGCTTTAAAAAAGAATAAAATTACTAAATCCCAAATTTATGATTCACTTGCAAGGGACAAATAAGTGTTTAGAACATACAGGAAAGTAAGTTTATCGAAGTTCTACGCTTACACCCAAAATTGTAGCTGACCAGCTAAAGATGCCTCACTACTAACGTTTAAACTTCAACAAATTCAGCTCCTGATCAAATCGCCTCTAATCTTTTGAATCTCCAAGATGCCACATACCATCTCATTCATTCTACATATGATGCCAACAGTACTACTTCTAGAGTAGTAGCAGCAGCTTTCCTCATTTGCCACACAGTCTGGTTAAATGCTTCAGGTTTTAAAGAAGACCTTCATGACAGACTAACAAATGCACCTTTCACAAGAGAAGGTTCTCTGTGGTGAAAAAGTTCAGGACGCTATCTTTCAAGTGAAGGACCACTGTGAGTGCCAGCTCTGGAAGCGCTGCCCAATCTAAAAAGAAGCAACAATACCCATATAAAAGACCCTATAGAGAAGGGCGACAATGATAAAGGCGATGGGATGATTTCCCTATGAGGAAAGGCTAGATCGGCTAGGGCTCTTCAGGTTGGAGAAAAGATGTCTGAGGGGAGATATGTTAGAGGTCTATAAAATAATGAGTGGAGTGGAAAGGGTAGACGTGAAGCATCTGTTTACTCTTTCCAAAAATACTAGGACTAGGGGGCATGCAATGAAGCTACAAAGTAGTAAATTTTAAAAAGAATTGGAGAAAATGTTTATTCACTCAACGTGTAATTAAACTCTGGAATTTGTTGCCAGAGAATGTGTTAAAGATGGTTAGCTTATTGGGGTTTAAAAAAAAGGTTTGGACAGCTTCCTAAAGGGAAAGTCCATAGACCATTATTGAAATGGACTTGGGGGAAAATCCACTGCTTATTTCTGGGATACAAAAACACACGCAAAGAATGGCATTACTCCACCACTATGTTTTGAATAATACACAACAACCTGCTGATGGAGCAAAAAATTCTCAATAAATTATTTGATAAGAGGACGTCTCATAAAGTCACACAGGCACTGTATTTCACATTTGTAATAAGCCTCTGATTTTGTGACAATTTTATAATCATTGACTGCCCCCAATCTCCAATAGTACACAAAGCTTTGCTAAACACACATGTCCTTTAGTGTATAAAAAATCTTAAATGTCTTTGTGCAGCATTTTTTTCTATTTTACTCTGTGTACTAAATATACAGTTCACCACTGCAATCTCCCTGCAGCGATATTACTTTGAGCTTTATCAAGTGCAGAAAACTATAACTTATCTTCGCACTGCTGGAAGCCACAATCTTATCTGGTCATACTGTGGCCTTGGACACTCTGCTCTTCATCGATATCTCTTGTCTGCATGTAATTTAATCCACGTATACAAGGGATTGAATTGAATGTAGACAGTCTCCCAATCTTGTAATTTTTCACAATCCTCTTGTGATTTAACGACTTTGAATAACTTTGTGTCAGCAAATTTAATTACCTCACTAGTTTCTCCCATCTCTAGACCATTTATAAATATGTTAAAAAGCAACAGTCCCAGCACGGACCCTTGGGGAACCCCACTATCTACCGTTCTCCATTGAAAATACTGACCATTTAACCCTACTCTGTTTTCTATCTTTTAACCAGTTTTTAATCCACAATGGAACACTACCTCCTATCCCATGACTCTCCAGTTTCCTCTGGAGTTTTTCATGAGGTAATTTGTCAAACGCCTTTTGAAAATCTAAGTACACAATATCGGCCGGCTCACCTTTATCGACATGTTTGCTCACCCCTTCAAAGAAATGTAATAGATTGATGAGACAGAATTTCCCTTCACTAAATCCATGTTGGCTTTGTCTCATTAATCCATGCTTTTGAATATTCTCTGTAATTTTGTTCTTTATAAGTCTCTACCATTTTGCTTGGCACCGATTTCAGACTCACAGGTCTATAATTTCCCAGATCACCTCTGGAACCTTTTTTAAAAATCGGCATTATATTGGCCACCCTCCAATCTTCCAGTACCATGCTTGATTTTAATGATAAATTATGTATTACTAACAGTAGTTCTGCAAGTTCATTTTTCAGTTCTATCAGTACTCTGGGATGAGTACCATCCATTCCAGACAATTTGCTACTCTTTAATTTATCAAATTCCGCCATTACATCTTCCAGGTTTATAGAGATTTTATTGTTTCTTTGGCTCGTCAGCTTTGAATATCTTTTCTGGCACTGGTATCTCTTCCAAATCTTCCTCGGTGAAGACCAAAGCAAAGAATTCATTTATTCTCTGTGCTTTGGCTTTGTCTTCCCTGAGTGCCCCTTTTACCCCTTGGTCATCTAGTGGTCCAACCGTTTCTTTTGCCCCACACCCCTATTCTGTAACCTGTGTGCCTAACTTGCATGCAGACCCAAAGTAGGTATGGGCAGGTCAGGGGCTTTCACAGAAACAGAAAAAGATAAATTATTTTTGAGCCATAGATTCTGCATCAATGGATTGCACACCTCTGTGTTCCAGCTTGAGCTTGGCATGAGGCATGGCTTTCCATTGTTCTCCCTTCTTTTTTGCGTTGGTTATGGAGCCTCTGGCCCAGTCTGTTTGCAATAATCCAAACATTTAGGGTATTATGATTGGAGGAAGGGATTATAAAATTGGTCTCTACAGATATCTTACTTTACCCCTTCAGACCACTAACTTTTCCTCACATGGTCTAGACCTTGAATGACTATGCTTCTGTACCAGGTTTTGAAATTAATATGAATAAGACCAAAGCCCTAAATCTTACCCTTGAAGGAGACTTGCCACAATACAAATTAATATTTTGCCTAAGATACTCTTTATATTTCAGATTTTAAATCTTTCCCAGATAAAGGTATGGGCAGTCTTGTTACACAATAAATTTACCTTTATTTGTTGTGGTACAAGTCCCAGGATTCCTAGAAAGGTGTTATATTTAAACAAGGAAGGTGGGATGCAAGTTTCAGATTTGGTGGTGTTATCAAGTGGTACAGTTGGGAGGTGCAATAGATTGGGCCACTGCAGCTCATGAGAAGATATGGATAGCCATAGTTTTTAGTGGGTTCTAACCCCCTAGTGGACCTACTGTAGCTTCCTTGGTTGGGAGGGGGGTGTGCAAATAATAGTTTTCTAGTTGTTCCCTCTTAGTGGATTATACTTTGACTCAGGACCAGGCCCTATTGGTAACATCACTCCCCTGACTTAAGTATATAGGAATGTCTTGTTTTCAATAAGACGTTTGGTCCCCAATGTTTAAGCAAAGGCAAGCATAAGCATAGGACCAGTTTCACAGGGCAGCCAGGGCAACACTAAGAACCAGGAATTCTGAGAGGGAATGGTGCTCAACTGTACTGCATGGTTCGGGACAGGGATAAACCTGCACATGCCCACCTATTCAACCCTTTTCCCCACAGCAGATTAAGTCTCCAACACAGCTCCCTTCTTCCCCTCTCCTGGGACCGCTATTGGGAGCCAGTGTTCCCTTGGTAACCAGGCTTCCTGGGCGAATGGAAAGAGGAGACCCGCAGTCCAGCCTCCAACACTCATCACTTCCCTTCTGTGGCTAAAGAGGGGGGAACCACCCATCTATTTATTCTAATTGCACTACCTTTCTTATCCCTGTTAATATATCTCAACTGTACTTGCCCCTTTGACTACATAGTAAGATGTTTCATTGTATTGTACAAGCAGCATTAGCATCTATTTGAATGTTCTAATGCCTATTAGGTCTTTCATAGTATCGTATTTGTTATTGAATGGTTTTCCATTTTGTCTACTATGCTATCATTTGTATTTACTCCTGGGAGAATTCTGTGCAAACATTTTACATTTTTTTATTTGTAGATTTTTTTGCATAGAATTCCTCTAGCAAAACTGCCTGACTCTTCCAAGCTCCAGGTCTGACACTACCCAAGCTGACTACCAGCTATGACTTGATTTTCAACTTCCCCTCTCTCCTCTCCCCCAGCAGTCTTACTCTTCTTAGCTTGGACTTCTCGCTAAGCTTCTCCCTCTACCCCTCTCCCCCCCCCCCCCCCCCCAGTGTGCACATATCCCATAACTCTCAGTCCCTTCCCCAAAATGATACCCATCACACTCTGTTCCCCTAGCATACACACATCCTCCAGGTATACCATCATAGCTGTCAGTCTTCCCACCCCTCCTCCTAGGCACATAACCCCACCACAGTTTTCTCAACCTCCCCAATACTCTCAGCATCATAGTTCTCTAAACCCCATCCTTACTGTGTACACACACACTTCCTAAAAATACAAGCATATTTGGAAGGCTGTTCAATTAAGAAGTCTGATTCCTAGAGAAGATACCCTTGGGCCCCAGGACTATTGTTTCATCTGCATATTTGTGGTCTGCCCTCCTGTCAGAGGATCTTGGTACACTTAAATGATGCTAAACTTAATTTGTCATCCTTTTAGAAGATAGCTGGTCCACTTCCTGTGACAAGCTGGCTAATTTGCATGTGGAAAATACACAAAATGGAAGAATTAAGGACCAAGCATAATAAAGCTGATAAGTTTGAGATGGTATGAGATCCCTTCATTTGCCTATAACAGCTGTGAGAGACATAGCTGTTATGGTAAAGTTTCATATAATGATTATAGATATTCTTCTAATTTCTTTTTATTACAGTGTTAATTGTTGTTTCCATATCATCAAGCTGATCAATCCATAGACTGGTGGGTTGTGTCCATCTACCAGCAGGTGGAGATAGAGAGCAAACTTTTGCCTCCCTATATGTGGTCATGTGCTGCCGGAAACTCCTCAGTATGTTCTCTATCTCAGCAGGTGGTGGTCACACACAGCAACAGCTCTGGCTAGGCCTCCAAGCCTAATCCTTAGGTTTTGTTGAGGCCTGGGGTTGAGGGCTCTTTTGAGCAAGTGCAAACCTGGTGGTGCCAGGTCCCTCCTTTTCTCCCCCCTCCCGCTGGCTCCGTAAAAAAAAAAAAAAAAAAGAAAAATTTTAAACGTCCTTAAAGGCGTTTATTTCGACGTTTATTTAAACGTTCATTGCAGCTACTCACTGGGACACCAGTTCGTTACAGCTCGGAGCGGCAAGCAGGTAATTTTACCTTTTTATAGCGGGCAGGGGGTTCCCCGATTCTTCTCCTCGTGGCATATGGCGTCGGAGGGCGAGGGCGCAAAGGGTCGCTCCCCGGATCGCTGGAGCGCTTCTAAAGGGGATGCGGGGGTTTTACAGCCTGATTCGCCCTTGATGGGTGACAGCTTAGTGACCGATGAATGTCCCGGTCCTTCCTCCGGCGTGGCGGTTTTTCCCGCCATAAACGCCCATCCCCCGCTCCTCGCCTCCGCCATCTTGGCCGGCCACGCGGCTCGGACGGCTTCTTCGTGGGCCGCCCTTGAGGTTGGAGACATTAATGCCATGAACGCCCTTAATTTGGGCGACGGCACAAAAGCGGCTAAAGTTAAGCGCCGTTTTTTCCCGCGCGGCTCCTTTGCGGAGTGTCACGCCGGACGCCATTTTGGATGCGCAGCATGTCTCTCCCCCGCTCGTGTGAGCGCCGGTTGAGGGTGCGTCTAGGGCTGTTGCCCAGGCTGCGGAAGTGCACAGTCTGGGGGGTTTCTCCCCCGAGTTTGTTTTGCTGCTGCATCAGGCTTTCCTCATGCAAAACGCTGCCCCTGCTCCCTCGTCTGGTAAAGAGGTTGAGGTTCCCAGAGGTAACGCCCTCGGGTTGATTCCCAGGCCTTGGAGGACTTTGTCTCCTCCGATGTAGATGAGGGCAGCGTGTCTGAGGTCTCCCAACGGTCCTTGCGGATTCCTTGGAGGAGATAGATCCCCGCTCGGATGGAGCGGATGACCCCTCTGCAGCGCGGCTTTTTAGCCCAGAGGATTTGCCCAACCTGTTGTTACAGGCCATGGACACTTTGAAGATTTCCTCTCCGGAGGACGTCTCTCCCTCAGCCCCTGTTGGCTCTGCCATTATGCTGGGGACGAAGCGCCCGCCTAGAACCTTCCACGTGCATGATGCCATGCACACCTTAATTTCGGCTCAATGGGATGTCCCGGAAGCGAGCCTTAAAGTGGCTAGGGCTATGTCCCGCCTCTATCCTTTGGCTGTGAGTGAACGTGAGGCCTATCTGTGGCCTACCGTGGATTCTTTAATCACTGCGGTGACTAAGAAAAAGGCTTTGCCGGTGGAAGGTGGCACGGCCCTAAAGGACGCCCAAGACAGAAGATTGGAGGCGGCCTTAAGGTCGTCCTTTGAGGCAGCTGCTTTAAGTTTGCAGGCCTCTGTTTGCAGCTCCTATGTGGCCAGGGCGTGCCTGACTATGGTGCAGCGGGCTTCCCCCTCGGATCATTCCTTGAGGGCTGATTGGCCGGCCCTGGAATCGGGCTTAGCCTATTTGGCAGACTTGCTGTATGATGTCTTGAGAGCCTCAGCTAAAGGCATGGCTCAGACAGTCTCTGCGTGGCGGTGGCTTTGGCTGAAACATTGGTCTGCTGACCACGCCTCTAAATCCCGCCTGGCTAGATTGCCTTTTAAAGGCAAGCGGCTCTTTGGGGTCGAGCTGGACAAAATCGTGACCGATCTCGGCACGTCCAAGGGCAAGAAATTACCAGAGGTCAGGGCTCGGGCTAGTACTCGTCCCGGTACCTCCAGAGGACGGTTGCAGGAAGCCCGTCGGTACCGCCCGGGCAAGTCGGGTTCCTCTGCCCCCTCTTCCTTCAAGAGGAATTTCTCCCCCAAGCAGCATTCCTTTCGCAGAGACCGCCGTCCCGGAGGGGCTCCCTCCGGTCCTCCCCCAGGGTCTCGTACCCAATGACGGGGCCTTGGTCCACGCCCCAGTGCAGATTGGAGGACGGCTGTCCTCGTTTCGGGGCGAGTGGACCACAATAACTTCAGACGCGTGGGTGCTGGAAGTCATCAGAGACGGCTACAAGCTAGAGTTCTGCCGACCCTTAAGAGACGGGTTCGTACTCTCTCCCTGCAAGTCTCCGGTCAAGCTGTGGCAGTGCAGCAGACCTTGGACAATCTGATCCGCCTGGACGCGGTCGTTCCGGTGCCAGAAAGTCAGCTTGGCAAGGGACGTTACTCCATTTACTTTGTGGTACCAAAGAAAGGAGGTTCTGTCCGGCCTATCCTCGACCTCAAAGGGGTCAATCGGGCCTTGAAAGTGCGGCACTTTCGCATGGAGACTCTCCGCTCTGTTATAGCGGCAGTGAAGGCAGGAGAGTTCTTGGCCTCCTTGGACATCAAGGAAGCGTATCTGCATATTCCCATCTGGCCTCCTCATCAACGCTTTCTGCGTTTTGCAGTCCTGGGACGACACTTCCAGTTCAGAGCCCTCCCATTCGGGTTGGCTACTGCTCCGCGGACCTTTTCCAAAGTAATGGTGGTCATTGCGGCCTTCCTACGAAAGGAAGGGGTACAAGTCCATCCTTATCTGGACGACTGGTTGATCCGAGCCCCCTCTTATGCAGAGTGCGGCAAAGCTGTGGACCGGGTAGTTGCTCTTTTGAGCTCCCTGGGATGGATCATCAACTGGGAGAAGAGTCAGCTGCGCCCGACTCAGTCCCTGGAGTACCTGGGAGTTCGATTCGACACCCAAGTGGGCAGAGTGTTCCTGCCAGACAATCGGATTGTCAAACTTCAGGCTCAAGTGGACCAGTTCCTAGTAGCCTCTCCTCCTCGGGCTTGGGACTATGTGCAGCTGTTGGGCTCTATGACGGCCATGATGGAAGTAGTGCCCTGGGCCAGGGCTCATATGAGACCACTTCAGCTATCTTTGCTGCGGCGCTGGACTCCGATGTCGGAGGATTATGCCGTGCGCCTTCCCTTGGACCCAGCAGTGCGCAAGGCGCTGAGCTGGTGGATGCAGACAGACAAGTTGTCTGCGGGAATGCCTCTGGTGACCCCAGAGTGGATTGTCGTCACGACGGACGCCTCTTTGTCGGGCTGAGGAGCCCACTGCTTGGGAAGGACAGCGCAGGGGCTCTGGTCTCCTGCAGAGGCAAAGTGGTCTATCAACCTCCTGGAACTCAGAGCCATTCGGTTGGCGCTTTTGGAGTTCATCCCGGTACTGGTGTTGAAGCCTGTACGGGTCCTGTCAGACAATGCCACGGCTGTGGCCTATGTCAACCGCCAGGGAGGTACCAAGAGCGCCCCTCTAGCCAAGGAGGCTATGAATCTTTGACAGTGGGCGGAAGCGAACCTGGAGCAGCTTTCAGCGGCCCACATTGCCGGAGCCATGAATGTCAAGGCGGTCTTTCTCAGTCGCCATACCTTGGAGCCCGGAGAGTGGCAACTATCTGCTCAGGCGTTCTTGGACATCACGAAGCGCTGGGGCCAGCCGAGCCTAGATCTGATGGCGTCATCGGCCAATTGCCAAGTGCCGCGCTTTTTCAGCAGAGGACGGGACCCTCGATCCCTGGGAGTAGATGCTCTTCTCCAGCAGTGGCCGACACAAGAGCTCCTCTATGTGTTCCCGCCCTGGCCCAGGTTGGGCAGGGTGCTAGACCGGGTGGCAAAGCCCCGGCAGGGTAATCCTGGTGGGTCCGGATTGGCCCAGACGTCCCTGGTATGCGGACTTGATCAGGCTCTCAGTCGACGATCCTCTGCGGCTGTTAGTGGAGCAGGGCCTGTTACATCAGGGTCCCGTGGTGATGGAGGATCCCTCCCCCTTTGGGCTTAAGGCCTGGCTATTGAGCGGCAGCGTCTGAGGAAGAAGGGCTTCTCAGACAAGGTCATCGCCACTATGCTAAGAGCGAGGAAGCGCTCTACTTCTACTGCTTACGCCAGGGTTTGGCGTATCTTTGCAGCGTGGTGTGAAGCAGGCTCACTTTCTCCCTTCACTGCTCCAATTTCCTCAGTGTTGGCGTTCCTGCAAGAAGGTCTGGAGAAAGGCCTGTCGCTCAGTTCCCTTAAAGTCCAGGTTGCGGCTCTGGCTTGCTTCAGGGGCCGCCTGAAGGGTGCTTCCCTGGCTTCGCAGCCAGATGTGGTGCGCTTTCTCAAGGGAGTTAATCACCTGCGCCCTCCTCTGCACTCAGTGGTGCCTGCGTGGAATCTCTACCTGGTGCTAAGAGCATTGCAGAAGCCGCCTTTTGAACCCTTGTCAAGGGCATCTCTGAAAGACCTGACGTGGAAAGCAGTCTTTTTGGTGGCTATCACTTCAGCCAGAAGAGTTTCCGAGCTCCAGGCGCTCTCATGTCGAGAGCCTTTTTCTGCAGTTCACTGAGGCAGGAGTGACTATTCGCACAGTGCCTTCCTTTCTGCCCAAGATTGTTTCTCGCTTCCATGTGATTCAGCAGCTCTGTCTCCCTTCCTTTCGTAGGGAGGACTACCCAGAGGAGTACTCTGCTCTTAAATATCTGGATGTGAGGCGAGTCATCATCAGATACTTGGAAGTGACCAATGATTTCCGGAAATCGGATCATCTGTTTGTCCTGTTTGCAGGTCCTTGTAAGGGTCTGCAGGCTGCTAAGCCTACAGTGGCAAGATGGGTCAAGGAAGCCATTGCAGCGGCTTATGTGGCCGCAAGGAAGGTGCCGCCTATCCAGCTGAAGGCTCACTCCACGAGAGCTCAGGCGGCCTCGATGGCAGAGGCCGGATCCGTCTCCTTGGAAGAGATATGCAAGGCGGCAACTTGGGCTTCGGCTCATACATTCTCCAAGCTTTCCGTTTGGCGGTGGCTGCACGGGCGGAGGCCCGGTTTGGAGCTTCAGTGTTGAGGTCAGGGATTTCAATGTCCCGCCCTGGGTGAGTACTGCTTCGGTACATCCCACCAGTCTATGGATTGATCAGCTTGATGATATGGAAGGTAAAATTATGTATAATCATACCTGATAATTTTCTTTCCATTAATCATAGCTGATCAATCCATAGCCCCTCCCAGATATCTGTACTGTTTTTATTCTGGTTGCATTTCAGGTTCAAGTTTGGTCTTCAGTTACTTCAGAAAGACTTCGTGTTCAAGTTTTTTCACTTGGATTCTTCAAGAGTTCAGACGAGTTTGTGTTACAGTGAGCTGCTGCATTCCTCTCCCCCCCGTTTTACGGGGCTGGATTGAGACATAAATTCTGCCGGCACTCCCTCCCGCTTCGTGCGGCTGTAGGGTAGCTTTGTACCCCTCCCGCTTCGGCGGTGTTAGGGTCAGTCAGCTCCTCCCGCGGTTGCGGTTGCAGGATAAGCCAGATCCCCACGCATCGGCGGGTGTGGTGTCCCTCCCCCGCTCCGCGGGGATGAGCTGGACGGATTCCCCTCCCCCACTTGTGTGGGGATGAGCTGGGTTAATTCCCCTCCCCCGTTTCGGCGGTGGTGAGCTGGGCAGAGTGTCCCTTCGTGGGTGTAATTCTCTAAGTGCTGAGTCCTGCGGATGGAGCTTTGATATCGACATACTGAGGAGTTTCCGGCAGCACATGACCACATATAGGGAGGCAAAAGTTTGCTCTCTATCTCCACCTGCTGGTAGATGGACACAACCCACCAGTCTATGGATTGATCAGCTATGATTAATGGAAAGAAAATTATCAGGTATGATTATACATAATTTTACCTTAGGCAGCAGGCTAAAGTGTTAAAAATGTGATTAACTCATGCTATAAATAATGCTGGCAAAGCCAGTTGTTGTACATGTAGAGCAACTTGTTCTATATTGCAGGCTGATTTGATTTAAATTCATTTTTATTTTTGATTTGCTAAAAAAAAATTATACCTGAAATAGTTTTATAGAAACAAGTCTGATTCTACTATGGAGCAAGATATCATTGATCCTTATTTAAAAAAAAAACTTTTATTGTGAAAATAGTCAAATACAACAGAGACTAATTCTATAACCTCATTTACAAATAACCAAAGCAATAGAGATTCCCTCCCCAAATGATATCATTAATCCTTAAATTTCTTGCCTCAAACCAAAAGATCTTCCTTTATTTAGTATTCCTGTATTTAGTAACCAAGACAAGAGAAGTAAGGAACCTGTCTAGCACTCTTCCACCTACAGTTTTATCAAGCCTAGAAAGTAATGCACTCAAGAAAGATGCAAAAGGTATTACCAAGATCATACATTTTAGATAATCCAGATGATAAAATGAGTTCACATGAGTTTTTAAAAGATAATTTAGGTTCTAAAGGATTTTGCACTTAACTCCAAAATAGGAATTATTTTAAGTTCATGCAAAAGCAGAAAAGTAAGTTAGAAGCTTCAGTACTAGGCTCTTCCTGAAAACGGTAATTCAGAAGGACTGTTTTATGAATTATAATTAGGGCTGTACCAAATATGCGTGTTCGATTCGATTCAGCCCCAAATATTTGCCTAAATATATTATAAATTTATTTTTATTTTATTTATATTTCTATCTATCTACTTACCATTTCTATAGCGCTACAAGGCATATGCAGCGCTGTACACCATACACAGAAGACAGTCCCTGCTCAAAGAGCTTACAATCTAGATAAGACAGGTAAACAGACAGAACAATTAAGGGTAAGCGAATAAAGAGGAGAGGACAAAGGACAGGGTAAGTGAGTTAGGAGTCAAAAGCAGTGGTAAAGAGGTGGGTTTTGAGTTTGGACTTGAAAACGGCTAAAGACGGGGCTAGACGTACAGGCTCGGGAAGTCCATTCCAGGCGTGAGGTGCAGCGAGATAAAAGGAACGGAGTCTTGAATTAGCAGTAGAGGAGAAAGGGACCGACAAGAAAGATTTATCAACAGAACGGAGCACTCGAGGGGGAACGTAGGGGGAGGCAAGAGTGGAGAGGTACTGGGGAGCGGCAGAGTGAATGCACTTATAGGTCAATAGGAGAAGTTTGAATAGAATATGGAAACAGATAGGGAGCCAGTGAAGTGACTTAAGGAGAGGGCTAATGTGGGCATAGCGACTTTGGCGGAAAATGAGTCATGCAGCAGAGTTTTGGATTGATTGAAGAGGAGAGAGATGGCTAAGAGGGGGAGGCCGGTGAGTAGTAGGTTACAATAATCAAGACGGGAGGTGATAAGAGTGTGGATAAGGGTTTTGGTAGAGTGCTCAGAGATGAAGGGACGAATAGTTATAGTTTATTAAATTTTATATACCGCCTTACATAGTAAGATATCAAAGCCGAATAGTTATAGTTTATTAAATTTTATATACCGCCTTACATAGTAAGATATCAAAGCGGTTTACAATAAAGTTATTATAATAAAAATTTTAAAGAAAGGAAATACAGTGGTACAGGAAAGGCCCCAACACTCAGAACAAGCATTCCAAAAACATCCTTTAAGACAAGAATCAAAAGGCCCTTAACTAATATTAGGAAAGCCAGTGAGAACAAATACGCTTTTTTTTAACATCCATTTAGTGATTTAAATTGAAATACAAATAATCCAGGGCCCTACTGTGCTTGAGACTCATGCAAACAACACAACCAAAAAAATGTTCTACTCCATGTGGAAACTGAAAAGAATAAAACCATTCTTTCCAAGATCTGTCTTCCGCAGCCTAGTGCAATCACTGGTACTCAGTCACCTGGATTATTGCAACTCACTATACGCGGGCTGCAAAGAACAAATACTGAAGAAACTTCAAACAGCCCAAAATACAGCAGCCAGACTCATCTTCGGAAAACCAAAATACGAAAGGGCAAGACCCTTACGGGAGAAACTACACTGGCTCCCACTCAAGGAACGTATCACTTTTAAAGTATGCACCTTAGTCCACAAAATCATTCACGGTGAAGCCCCTGCATACATGTCTGACTTAATAGACCTGCCACCCAGAAACGCTAAAAGATCATCCCAAACCTTCCTCAATCTCCATTTCCCTAAATGCAAAGGCATAAAATACAAAGTACTGCACGGATCAACCTTCGCTTATATGAGCACGCAACTCTGGAATACACTACCACGCAACCTGAAAACGATCTACGAACTAACTGACTTCCGCAAACGATTGAAGACTTATCTCTTCGAGAAAATCTACGGCAAGGATCAAAACACATGAAGTCCATACACACCAACAAATACGCACCAATACACTCTCGTCTGAATTCCCTTCCCCCGTATCTTCACCACTCTTAAAACTCTATCCACAGATAAAATTATTAGACCTTTATGTTCCCTTGATACTGTTTCATCGCCCTCTCACCTCCCCACTGTTATATTCCATTGTTCTATTCCCAAATGATATCCTGACTTTACTCTATCTTCCCACAACTCTTCACAATGTAACCCATAAGCGTATTGCAACAAATTGTATTTCCATCATTCACAATGTATTGTAAGCCACACTGAGCCCGCAAATAGGTGGGAAAATGTGGGATACAAATGCAAAAAAATAAATAAATCCTACTGAAATAAACACTTGATCTTTGATTTCACGTTGCTTCTTTTATTATTTATATTAAAGCTCAATGCCCAATATCATTCAGTACAGCTGTAATTATAATTTTTAAAAACTTGATATACCACTTCCTATACATGTTTATGTTAATATAACATATATCAAAATGGTTTACAATGAAGTTCTGACTACAAGCAGTGTCTGGGACTTAATATTGGTATTTGTTAGGAAATGGTCAGGCAAGTTAGACTGATTAAAATTGAGCTATCAAAAACATAAGAACATAATAAGTCAAGGTAGAAGATGTCTTGTCCATAATAAGCAACAAATTGCATACAGCATAAGCAACCATACCATACACATCCAATAAAATATAAACAGTAAAACCACTATAATCCCACAGGCCCAACCTATGCAGTAAAAATAACCTCACAACACTCTGAAACTTCCTGAAGGATGTGATGAAGGTATCTAGAATAGGGAGATTCATAAAAATTATCTTTATTGAATGAATAAACTCTCAAAAAGGGTTTTGCAACAAGTAAATAAAGTTAACATTGACCGAATTTGTATTAGATTAAGACAACATGTACAACAATAAACTCCCACGTAGATTTATTTATTATATATTTGTTTGTTACATTTGTATCCCACATTTTCCCACTTGTTTGTAGGCTCAGTGTGGCTTACATAGTACCGGAGAGGTGTTTTGCAGACTCCGATGTAAACAAATACAAAGTGATATTGTGGTAAGCTAAAGTTCGTGGCACAGCCACATTAGGGAATCGTACAACGGAAGAGTTGTGTTATGTTCATTACGTACTTTAGTTTTGTTGTGTTGCAGAGATCAGGCATTTATGTTGGATTGGTAAGGTATGCCTTTTTAAACAGGTTAGTTTTTAATTTTTTTCTGGAAGTTTAGGTGGTTGTACATAGTTTGCAGGGCTTTTGGTAATGCGTTCCACAGTTGTGTGCTTATGTAGGAGAAACTGGATGCGTAAGTTGATTTGTATTTTAGTCCTTTGTAGCTTGGGTAGTGCAGATTTAGGTACGTTCGTGTTGATTTGGATGTGTTTCTAGTTGGTAGGTCGATCAAGTCTGTCGTGTATCCCGGGGCTTCACCGTAGATAATTTTGTGAACCAGAGTGCAGATTTTGAAAGCAATGCATTCTTTGATTGGGAGCCAGTGTAGTTTTTCGCGGAAGGGCTTTACACTTTCAAATCACGTTTTTCCAAAGATAATTCTAGCTGTCCTGTTTTGAGTGGTCTGAAGTTTCTAATGTTTGTTCTTTGCATCCCGCATAAATTCCATTGCAGTAGTCTAAATGGCTTAGTACCATTGTGAGTTTTAAGAGGGGTTTGAGCTAACATCCTAAGGAAAAGTCAAGCAATCAGTAAGTAACCAAGTGGACTTGAGGAAGACATTGTTTACAATTAAATTTTGTTCAAGTGGTTTACAGTGAAAAGTGGAAAAAAAGAACGGCATTAGTATATGGGAATGCACACCCTAAGGAAAAGTCAAGCAATCAGTAAGTAACCAGGTAGACTTGGGGAAGACATTGTTTACAATTACAATTTGGGTCCCAAGTGGTTTACAATGAAAAATAAAATGGAAAAAGAGCGCCAGTAGTGTATGGGAAAGCTCACACACACTCAAGACTGCATCCACCCAAGAATCTCTGCAGGAAGCTAAAGGACATTCTAGAGCTCCGAGCTATAACCCAAAATCATGTTGAAAATATGTTTTTTAGTTTAATTTTAAATGACTTAAAAGATCTTTCAGGGGCACACCAAAAAAAGGCACTCCCCAGTGTAAAGACTAGGCAGAAACTGCAATCAAATGCACTTTAGAAGAACGCAAAGGCCTACTCAGACAATGCAGATTAATCATGGCTGCGAAGTAAGAGGGTACCCTCTCGTACAACGCCTTATGAGTCGGTGTTATCACCTTAAATTTTACCCTAAACTTCATGAGAAGTCAATTAAATTTGACTTCATCAGTCTGACCAATAATTTTATTCCAGTGTTTTGCAGGGTCTGTAAGTATTTCAACATATATTGACTAAGACCTGAATGCACCATATTCCCAAAGTCCAGCCTAGGAACAAACAGAGCATGTAACATGGTATGAAAAGCAGCATCTTCAAAATGTGACCTCTCAGGACAGAACAGACACAGATTATAAAAACCCACATGGACTACCTTCGCCACCTGGAGGTCAAACTGCAAATAAGAATCAAAAATGACCCCCAGGTACCTAAAAGACTCCACAGCCTCCACCTGTCTCCCCAGTAAGATAGGTTCCAACAGGGGGCGAGGGTGATGGTCAACTAACCAACACATGTTTTTTCCACATTCAAAATCAACCAATGTGGCAGCCAGGTGGACACTGCCAGAAGACAGTCCCATAGAGGAGAGAGGTTCAAATCATGCGGGGAACAGTAGCTCACCAGCAAAATGTCCACATAAACATATACTCCAACCTTATAATTCTGGATCAAAGTAACCAAAAAAATATTAAATAGTAACGGTGATAGCAGAGATCCTTAAGGAACTCCACAACCAATACTACATAGATTTGATCTAGCGGTCATGGTTTGCACAAAAAATGTTTGCTTTGTAAGAAAAGATTCAAACCACTTTAGCACCAGACCGGAAATACCAAACAAGAGCTACTGATCCAGCAGGCCAAACTCCACTGCCTAATCTAATGAGACTGCCAAGGCCACTTTGCTGGCATCCAATTCACCCTGAACATCATGAAGGATCTTGGTTACTAGTGTTTCTGTTACAAGATCTGTCTGAAGTCTAGACTGATGTGGTCAGCTAAATACTTAAACACAACCCTCTCTGTCAACTTCACCATCAAGCAAAGATTCAATAAACCTTTGAGGAAGCATCAAGATATTGGATCCTAATGTTTGGGATTTTTCTGGTGGCCCTTTCCTTTCAGTTTTCTATTGCGTTTTATCCAAAGAAAATGACAAAAACCATAAGCAGGCATACTGAAAGACCAGACAGACACATGCGAGAATAATTTTTTTTTCCATTGATGCCTGATTGGCCTCTGTCAGTTAGGATGCTTGGCTTGATGATCCTTTTCTTCTGATTCAGCATGGCACATTTTATGTTAAATCTGTTGTAGATTTACTTGTATGTTTGATTAATTCATATTAGCATTTACTGTACCCTTGATTTGTTTTAATGCTATTAATTTGAATTGTGTTCTCTGCTTTTTCCAGGAACATAAATCTGTGGCTCTTGCTGTGCAGCCACACCTACTTGCTGTCCTTTCTGAGTATCTCTATTATGATGAAATAGCAATTCCTTTCACACGTATGCAGAATGAATGCAAGCAGCTAATTTCAGCATTAACTGATGCACACATTGACATTACAAGCAGAGTTAGCTGCAGTGTATTTACCATAGATCAAGCTAATGAACTGGTGAGTAAACTGAGTAGGCACTTTAATCAGTGTACTTGGGAATAACCAGTTTTTTTTTTTGAGGGGGTACTTGGGGGTACTGAGTACTGGCACCTTTTCCATTGTCTGCTAAAAATGACCCATGATCCCCAAGTTTTAATGAAAGATCTCAGGCTCTACACACCAATTCTGCCTTGTCATAGATTCTGTGACTGGTTGCAGGGGGCCTGGCTATTGTGGGGTCGGTCTCTCACTGATCACTCCACCCCTGAAGGGTGGCCTGGCATTTGAGTACCGGCACCTTTTTTGCTAGAAAAAACACCCTGGGAATAACACTAATTATTTCAGTTTTGTCTCTTGTTTCATAACGAAGCAGCTTTCTATGGTGTTTTAGCCAAAGAAAATGGCAAATTGCAGGCAGGCATACTGAAAGACCAGACAAATTCTAGAATGTTTTTTCTATTGATTCACTGAAATATTAAGCAGTGGTGCCAATCTTAAAAAATTAAGGGTAAATATAAAACATTTGAAGATTGAACTTTTGAAAAAATAATTTTTATTTGTATTTTCTTTCACATTTACAAACTATAAGTGGATTGCAAACATCATAAAAACAGGAATCAAAAGTACAACACTCAGTATTAATTCTGGAACCACTTAATTAAAACCACCTTCAGTATTTCTTATCTTAAATCTATGTCCCCCCCCCCCCCCCCCCCCCCCAAGGTCCAGAAGCTGTAGCTTATACTGGGTTCCCCAAACACCATGCATCATATTCATATGATCCTCCTTTGCAAGTTCTGGCATTTCATAAAGGGGTCCCAGATCTTCTGAACACAAATTTTAGAACTGCAAAAGATGACAGATTTGTAACAAAGACCAGATATGTACATCTTAAAGATAACCCTTTACCCTTTATGATGAGCTAATGAATACTGCCTGGTACGCCATGCTTAATACCAATACCTAGTAAAGATTATAATTAATAAACATAAACATGTTAGCAACCTCATAAAATATATTGGTTCCATTCTCATGCTTTCTCTGTGAGTTTTCAAACTGGAGCAGGTATATTCATTGTTAAAAGTTGAAACATTATTAGGTGATACTCCAGTGAACTCCTTTCCTTACTTTCTGTAGATATGAAGGAGAGAAATTATCTAATGTTTACTAAGATTTTATTTTATTTATTAAAAAAAAAGTTATATTCCACTGTTCATGGTGGATTATAATAAAACATACTCAATTAAGAATAACATAAAATCTATGTAAATAATTCCCACCTCTGAAGCTCACTCTGTGCCACTGAAGCCCCCCTGAAGCCTGCCCCTGAAGCTCCCCCTATAGTGTTCGTAGGGTGCCCCACCTTCAGCCCCACCCACCTCCCGACATAATTCGCAACTCCAACGTTCTGAAGCTCACGCCATGGCTTCAGTGCAGGGACCAGGGTTCGTGGATTCGTCATGGTGTAGACTTCCGTCTCTAGCCATCTGTCTCTGCCCCGCCCTCGCGTCAGAACGTTATGACTTCGAGGGCGGGTAATCAGAGGACACGACACCTCCTCCAACGTTCGGAAGCTGACTGTGGCTTCACTGAACTTCACACGGCATCTTTCAACACTCGGAGATTAAAAAAAAAACTCTGTTTCAAAGGTAACTTCGTTGCAGGACAAAAGGGGGTATTTGCAAGGTGCCCTTTGCTGCTACACCACGCTGGCTCTCAGCGCCTGACGGAGGGAGGGAGGGATGCCCTAGAACTGGCAGGGAGAGGAGAAGGGGAGGGGGACCCTGCAACTGTGTGGGAGGCCGACCTTGGAACTGGGAGGGGGCCGACCCTGGAACTGGGAGGGAGGGAGGGAGGAGGACCACCCTGGAACTGGGAGGCAGGGAGGGGGGAGGACCACCCTGGAACTGGGAAGGAGGGGGAGGGCCACCGTGGAACTGGGAGGGAGGGAAGGGGGCCGACTCTAGAACTGGGAGGCTGAGAGGGAGGAAGGGGGGGCCACCCTGCAACTGGGAAGGGGGGGGCCACCCTGGAACTGGGGGACAGGGAGGGGGGACGGCCACCCTAGAACTGGGAGAGAGGGGGGCCCCCTGGAACTGGAAGGGAGGGGGGCCCCTGGCGCACACTCTCATTCTTACACACACACTCTCTCTCACACAGACACACTCACACATTCACTCTCTCTCTATCACACACTCACTCTCGCACACACTCTGTAAAACATACACACTCCGAGGAAAACCTTGCTAGCGCCCGTTTTATTTCTGTCTGAAACGGGCCTTTTTTCCTAGTACCATATAAAACATGAGAACTTTATCCAGACTCTCCAACCAGGGTCTTTCCATTCTCCAGAACAATTTAAGGATTGCTACAGCAAAGTAGTTGAAGAGTGAATAAAATTTGAAGTTGTATAAGTCTGTCTCATGTTTTAAAAAATGGCTTTGTATGGCAGTTTAAGGGGGTCTTTTACTAAAGATTAGCTCAAATTATCTGCAGCAGGGCCCATGTTATTCCTATGGGCCGTGCTGCAGATAACTCAAGCTAATCTTTAGTAAAAGACCCCTTAAATTATGTATTTGCATTACATCCCACTCTGATACAATAAAAGTAAAAGTTCATAGATGCAAAGTAATTTTATTAAAGATTGCCGTAATACATGTTGCATTGCCTGCATGAATTGTAGGTCTGCAAATGTCATGAGTAAATTATAGGAATGTGTTGTATAAACCCTTTCTATTCTTTATGTATTTTTTTCAATTAGGTCACTGCTGTTTTTAATGAAGCAACATCTTCTAATAATTTAAATCCCAAAGTGTTACAGCATTTGGATAGTAAACGGCAGCAGGTTCAAATGACTGTCACAGAAACAAACCAGGGATGGCAGATTTTACAACAGAGAGTTCATACTTTTGCTGCATGTGCTGTTGTAAGTTTGCAGCAACTTCCTGAAAAACTAAACCCAGTCATAAAACCATTGATGGAAGCAGTTAAGAAAGAGGAGAATACTTTGGTACAGAACTATTCAGCACTCTGCATTGCTAAATTGCTTCAGCAATGCACAGTGAGAACACCTTGCCCAAACCCCAAAATAATAAAAAATATCTGCAGTTCACTTTGTGTGGACCCTCATCTTACACCTTTAGTAACTTGTCCTGCACCAGCACTAAGCAGCCAGGAAAACTCCAAAGGTATGTTATGACTCAACTTTTTGGGAATGTATGGATTAGAATAGAATGAGCATATATGTAGTCTGTATATTGCAAATATATGCTAATTCTAACACAGTAATATATAGCATTCCACTCTGTTTTTAATTTAAAGCAAGTGTAGTGCTAAAAGTTAATTGCCAAAATCACTTACTATAGATTTATGGCTGGGAAATAATTGTAATATATTTCTGTATTTGTCAAATAAGTAGCTTTTCATAGTAACATAGCATCATAGAAGATGATGGCATATAAGAACCAATTGTCTTCCTCTTTTATATTCTGCCACTTTGGTTAAGATGAGCATATACATCCTGTACTTTAAACTTGGGCTGCATTTCTATAAAAATTTTAATTGCGATTAATCACGCGATTAAAAGTATGTTTGTTTATTTTTGTTCCTGCTGCAGTTCCTTGTGATTCTGGGCAAGTAACGTAAACCTCCATTGCCCAGAGTCACAAGAAGCTGCTGCACGACTAATCATGTGATTAATCGCAATTACAGATTTTAATCAGAATGCAGTCCTAAAGAAATGAAAGAACAAAAAGTAATGAAAAGATAAGAAGTACAAATACAAATTGAAATTACACAGTTATAAACAGCCTTACAGTTTTCACAGCCTAGTTAAGAAATGCAGCCCTTTTTTAAAGTTGTCTTTTACCTGGCCGTCTCAGTCCTGTATTACCATTGCTGTCTGTCTCACACGTGTGTAAACTGCTATGGTATTGGCCTCCATAACCTTGATTGGAAGGTTATTTTAGGCTTTAGTTTTCTCTGGTGCTTATACCATATTTAATCTAGCATCCAGACCCTTCCCCCAATGTTTAAGCAAATTAGGCAGCTGTATAGAACATTTGTTAAAATAAGATTATAATATGATAGTTCTGCATAAGTTTATCCACCTTCTTGGAAGTATTATTGCTATTGTGTTTGTAACAAGGGCCATTACATGCAAATTATCCCAATTGTCTTAGAACCCTGATGCAGTTGTAAACCATGCTGACCTTTTTATTCTGCTGCCTTTGACTATTGCAGGGTTCATATGGCTGAACACTCCGAGCCACTTCCCTCAATTTCTTTTCTACCCACTACCCCTCTTCCCTTACACATATTGTAGTTCCAAGCATGTCATGAGTTTTGTCATCACTACTTCTGTCAGCAGTCTATTCCGTCTTTCCTCTCCATAAAGCAGTGTTTTCTTATACTTTCTAATAAACTTCCAGCTTTCCACTTCATGTTTTCTTGTTCTTGAACTTCTCTATAAAAAGGTTTACCTTCCAATACTTTATTGGAACCTCTCCAAGATTTGTATTTTATTGTGGAGGTAAGGAAAGCAGTTTCTTTTCCTTCATTGTTCTTTCAGCTTAGTCAGAACCAGAGCTAGGATCTGCTGCCATGAACCTAGTCTTATAACTACCTAGGAATTTTCCCCTTTTTTTCCTTCCCATCTGTTAATACAGCAAAAGTGCTTAACAATCCAGTTGAACACAGGATTGGACACACACAATGAATATAGGGTATGATACATACCTGTAGCAGTTGTTCTCCGAGGACAGCAGGCTGATTGTTCTCACGACTGGGTGACGTCCGCGGCAGCCCCCACCAACCGGAAAGAAGCTTCGCGGGACGGTCGGCACGCAGGGCACGCCCACCGCGCATGCGCGGCCGTCTTCCCGCCCGTGCGCGACCGCTCCCGCCAGTTGAATGACTAGCAAAAGATGAAACACACAACTCCAAAGGGGAAGAGGGAGGGTAGGTGAGAACAATCAGCCTGCTGTCCTCGGAGAACAACTGCTACAGGTATGTATCATACCCTTTCTCCGAGGACAAGCAGGCTGCTTGTTCTCACGACTGGGGTATCCCTAGCTCTCAGGCTCACTCAAAACAAGAACCCAGGTCAATGGAACCTCGCAACGGCGAGGAAACAACAGGAATTGACCTACGAAGAACAACTAACTGAGAGTGCAGCCTGACCAGAATAAATTCGGGTCCTGGAGGGTGGAGTTGGATTTACACCCCAAACAGATTCTGCAGCACCGACTGCCCGAACCGACTGTCGCGTCGGGTATCCTGCTGGAGGCAGTAATGTGATGTGAATGTGTGGACAGATGACCACGTCGCAGCCTTGCAAATCTCTTCAATAGTGGCTGACTTCAAGTGGGCCACTGACGCTGCCATGGCTCTGACACTATGAGCCGTGACATGACCCTCAAGAGTCAGCCCAGCCTGGGCGTAAGTGAAGGAAATGCAATCTGCTAGCCAATTGGAGATGGTGCGTTTCCCGACAGCGACCCCTAGCCTGTTAGGGTCGAAAGAAATAAACAATTGGGCGGACTGTCTGTTGGGCTGTGTCCGCTCCAAGTAGAAGGCCAATGCTCTCTTGCAGTCCAATGTGTGCAACTGACGTTCAGCAGGGCGGGTATGCGGCCTGGGGAAGAATGTTGGCAAGACAATTGACTGGTTAAGATGGAACTCCGACACCACCTTCGGCAGGAACTTTGGGTGAGTGCGGAGCACTACTCTGTTGTGATGAAATTTAGTATATGGAGCATGAGCTACTAGGGCTTGAAGCTCACTGACCCTACGAGCTGAAGTAACTGCCACCAAGAAAATGACCTTCCAGGTCAAGTACTTCAGATGGCAGGTATTCAGTGGCTCAAAAGGAGGTTTCATCAGCTGGGTGAGGACGACGTTGAGATCCCATGACACAGTAGGAGGCTTGATAGGGGGCTTTGACAAAAGCAAGCCTCTCATGAATCGAACGACTAAAGGCTCTCCAGAGATGGCTTTACCTTCCACACGATAATGGTAAGCACTAATCGCACTAAGGTGATTCCTTACTGAGTTGGTCTTGAGGCCAGACTCTGATAAGTGCAGAAGGTATTCAAGCAGGTTCTGTGCAGGGCAAGAACGAGGTTCTAGGGCCTGGCTCTCACACCAAACGACAAACCTCCTCCACTTGAAAAAGTAACTCTTTTTAGTGGAATCCTTCCTAGAGGCAAGCAAGACCCGGGAGACACCCTCAGACAGACCCAACGCAGCGAAGTCTACGCCCTCAACATCCAGGCCGTGAGAGCCAGGGATTGAAGGTTGGGGTGCAGCAACGCTCCGTCGTTCTGCGAAATGAGAGTCGGAAAACACTCCAATCTCCACGGTTCTTCTGAGGACAACTCCAGAAGAAGAGGGAACCAGATCTGACGGGGCCAAAAGGGCGCTATCAGAATCATGGTGCCGCGGTCTTGCTTGAGCTTCAGTAAGGTCTTCCCCACCAAAGGTATGGGAGGATAAGCATACAGGAGGCCGGTCCCCCAATGAAGGAGAAAGGCATCGGACGCTAGCCTGCCGTGTGTCTGAAGTCTGGAACAGAACAGAGGCAGCTTGTGGTTGGTCTGAGAGGCGAAAAGATCCACCGAGGGGGTGCCCCACTCTCGGAAGATCTTGCGTACCACTCTGGAATGGAGCGACCACTCGTGCGGTTGCATGACTCTGCTCAGTCTGTCGGCCAGACTGTTGTTTACGCCTGCCAGGTACGTGGCTTGGAGAAGCATGCCAAATCGACACGCCCAACGCCACATACCGACGGCTTCCTGACACAGGGGGCGAGATCCGGTGCCTCCCTGCTTGTTGACGTAATACATTGCAACCTGATTGTCTGTCCGAATTTGGATAATTTGGCAGGACAGCCGATCTCTGAAAGCCTTCAGTGCGTTCCAGATCGCTCGGAGCTCCAGGAGGTTGATCTGCAGATCCTTTTCCTGGAGGGACCACAGACCCTGGGTGTGAAGCCCATCGACATGGGCTCCCCACCCCAGGCGAGATGCATCCGTCGTCAGCACTTTCGTGGGCTGCGGAATTTGGAATGGACGTCCCAGGGTCAAATTGGTCCGTATGGTCCACCAGAGCAGTGAAGTGCGGCAACTGGTGGAGAGGCGGATGACATCCTCTAGATTCCCGGTGGCTTGGAACCACTGGGAAGCTAGGGTCCATTGAGCAGATCTCATATGAAGACGAGCCATGGGAGTCACATGAACTGTGGAGGCCATATGACCCAGAAGTCTCAACATCTGCCGAGCTGTGATCTGCTGAGACGCTCTGGTCCGCGAAGCCAGGGCCAAGAGATTGGTGGCCCTCGCTTCGGGAAGGTAGGCCTGAGCCATCTGGGAATTCAGCAGCGCTCCTATGAATTCCAGAGACTGAGTTGGCTGGAGATGGGACTTTGGGTAATTTATCACAAACCCCAGCAGCTCCAGAAGTTGAATAGTGCACTGCATCGACCGGAGGGCTCCTGCCTCCGAGGTGTTCTTGACCAGCCAATCGTCGAGATAAGGGAACACGTGCACTCCCAGCTTGCGTAGGTAGGCCGCTACCACCACGAGGCACTTTGTAAACACTCGTGGGGCAGAGGCGAGCCCAAAGGGCAGCACACAATACTGAAAGTGCCGTGCGCCCAGGCGGAATCTGAGATACTGTCTGTGAGCTGGCAGTATCGGGATGTGAGTGTATGCGTCCTTTAAATCCAGGGAACATAGCCAATCGTTTTTCTGAATCATTGGCAGAAGGGTGCCCAAGGAAAGCATCCTGAACTTTTCTTTGACCAGGAATTTGTTCAGGCCTCTCAGGTCTAGGATGGGACGCATCCCCCCTGTTTTCTTTTCCACAAGGAAGTACCTGGAATAGAATCCCTGCCCTTCCTGCCCGGGTGGTACGGGCTCGACCGCATTGGCGCTGAGAAGGGCGGAGAGTTCCTCTGCAAGTACCTGCTTGTGATGGGAGCTGAAAGACTGAGCTCCCGGAGGACAATTTGGAGGCAGGGAGGCCAAATTCAGGGCGTATCCGTACCGCACTATTTGGAGAACCCACTGGTCGGAGGTTATGAGAGGCCACCTTTGGTGAAAAAATTTTAACCTCCCTCCGACCGGCAGGTCGTCCGGTACGGACACTTGTAGGGCGGCTATGTTCCCATGGATCCAGTCAAAAGCCCGTCCCCGGCTTTTGCTGTGGAGGCGCAGGGGGCTGCTTAGGCGCACGCTGTTGACGGGAACGAGCGCGCTGGGGCTTGTCCCTGTGCCTGACGAGGCCTTCGGGCCGGCTGGTTGTACCTACGCTTCGCAAAAGAATAGGGTGCAGCCTGCCGGGCCCGGGAAAAACGCCCGCCCGCGGGGGCGGGTGCTGAAGGCGCCCGGTGGGAGAGCTTGTCGAGAGCGGTTTCCCGCTGATGCAGTTGGTCAACCATCTGCTCGACCTTCTCGCCAAAAATATTATCCCCCCGGCAAGGGACGTCAGCCAGTCTCTGCTGGGTGCGGTTGTCCAGGTCAGAGGCACGCAGCCATGAGAGCCTGCGCATCACTATACCTTGGGCCGCAGCACGAGATGCCACGTCACAGGTGTCAAAAATCCCCCTGGACAGGAACTTTCTGCACGCCTTCAGCTGCCTGACCACCTCCTGATAAGGCCTGGACTGCTCCGGCGGGAGCTTATCGACCAGGTCCGCCAGCTGTTGCACATTGGTCCGCATGTGGATGCTCATATAGAGCAGGTAAGATTGGATGCGGGTCACGAGCATGGAGGATTGGTAGGCCTTCCTCCCAAATGAGTCCAGAGTGCGAGACTCCCGCCCCGGGGGCGCCGAGGCGGTATCCCTCGAACTCCGTGCCCTCTTGAGAGCAGAATCCACGACCGCTGAGTCATGGGGCAACTGGGGCCGCATGAGCTCTGGGTCAGAGTGGATCCTGTACTGGGACTCTGCTTTCTTGGGAATGGTGGGGTTAGTTAGTGGTCGCACCCAGTTCCGAAGCAGCGTCTCCTTCAGGACATTGTGCAGCGGTACCGTGGAGGACTCTCTAGGTGGTGATGGATAGTCGAGGACCTCGAGCATCTCGGCCCTCGGCTCTTCCACAGAGACCACGGGAAAGGGAATGCTTATGGACATATCCCGCACAAAGGAGGCAAAGGAGAGACTCTCAGGAGGTGAGAGCTTCCTCTCCGGTGATGGCGTGGGGTCCGAGGGAAGGCCCGTAGACTCCTCTGAGGAGAAATATCTCGGGTCTTCCTCTTCCCCCCACGAGTCCTCATCCTCGGTATCGGACATTAGCTCATGTAGCTGAGTCCGGTACCGGGCCCGGCTCGACGTCGAGGCACCGAGGCCTCGGTGTCGTCGAGCGGTGGACTCCCGCGCCGGCGGGGACGGAGCTCCCTCCATCGACGTCGACGGGGACTCCACCTGCGTGGCGGTCGAGACCGGCACCGCAAGCGGCGGCGGTGTCGACAGCCCCGGCGCCGGGCTAGAGCTCGCCGGCGCCACAGTCATCGGCGCCGGGGGCGCAAGCACCCCCGACGCCGGCACAGCCTGGCGCATCAGCCCTTCCAGGATCCCCGGAAGGATGGCTCTGAGGCACTCGTCCAGGCCCGCTGCCGGAAAGGCGGTGGGGCCGGTAAGGGTGTCGGTGCCAGAAGCTGCTGGGGGCCAGGAGACGGCACCGAGGTGCCGGAACCCCGACGCGTCGGTACCTCCACCACCGACGGAGATCTCTCCTCTCTACGATGACGCTTCGGCGTCGACTCCCCTTCAGGGTGCACCGAGGGCTCCCGGTGACGGCGCTTCTTGTCCTTTTTCCGGTGCACGTCACCGGCGCCGGAGGGCATGGAGGAGGAGGAGGTCGATCCCCCTCGGTCTCGAGGTACCGGGTCCGACAGGGTTCGGTCCCGTGGCTCACGAGCTGAGGGAGTGACCGGGGCCGACAGCCCACGCGGCCTCTCAACCCCACTCTCACCGGCGGGCCGACGGGACCTGTTCTCCTGGGGTCGCTGCCATCGGTGCCGATGTCTCGGGCATCGATACCGGTACCGAAGATCCGGCCTTCGATACCGATGCCGTCGAGGTCGACGTCGAGGGGCCGGCGCAAGTTCCAAAAAGACGGTCCCGCAGAACTTGCCTCGCAACCTGAGTCCGTTTCCGGAGACCGAGACACAGCGCACACGACTTGAGATTGTGCTCCGGCCCGAGGCACTGGAGGCACCAAGCGTGGGTGTCGGTCTGCGAGATCGGCCGGCCGCAGCGACCACACTTTTTAAATCCACTCGGGACCTTCGAGGACATCGACGGAAAAATCGCGTCGGCGAAGTCAAAGTCGGCAATGGTGGCTAAAATCACACCACGAAAAAACTAGCCGACCGAGCGGCCACTAGGCCGCAACGAGGCGTCCCCGCTGGAAGCGAGGGAAAAGGGGAGCGCGTGCTCCACACGCGCAGTCTTTTTTCTTTTTTTTTTTTTTTTTTTTTTTTTTTCGTAACAGAGAAATACTAAAAGGAAATTAAACGAAGCGCGATCCGCGTATACGCGATCGCAAGAATCCGGCGGCTGAAGTAGAGAGAGCGGCAAAACACGACTCTCTCCAGGCGCGGAAAAAAAGGAACTGGCGGGAGCCGTCGCGCACGGGCGGGAAGACGGCCGCGCATGCGCGGTGGGCGTGCCCTGCGTGCCGACCGTCCCGCGAAGCTTCTTTCCGGTTGGTGGGGGCTGCCGCGGACGTCACCCAGTCGTGAGAACAAGCAGCCTGCTTGTCCTCGGAGAATTAAAGGTATGTCCAGTTCTGTGTTTGTTTGAATTGTTGGGGGTGGGGAGAAGCACCCTCCTGTTATAATCATTGTTGTATTTAATTATATATAGCTATAACTTCAACAGTGATGCTAATTCTAGGTAGCCATGGCAACCAGGAATTCTCTTCTGGCACGTGGGATTTTCATGGCCCTTAAATCCAAAACAAAAGTGTTTCTCTTGCAGCTGTACCAGAGCAGGGGGTTTTTCCCCACCTGCACCACACAGATGTGTGATAGTTTAGCATGTGCTAACGAATATTAGTATGCGCTAAGTGCCACGTGGCCCATAGGTATAAAGTAGGACATGCAGCACTCAGCATGCACTAAGCTTTAGTAAAAGGACCCCTTTGTTACTGAAATATATGAACGTATAGATACGTAGGGTTAAATATTCAGCCGGCCGTAGAGGGCGTTTTGCTGACTGCCACTAGCGATATTCCTGGATATTCAGTGCCAGTCCATGGCCGGGCTTATGCGTTGAAATCTGGTTTATGTGGCTCCTGCAAACACAAGTCGATATACAGAACCTAACCAGCCATGGGTTGCCGCATAAAGATAGGACTGTATTTTATGCAGTCCCATTTATGCAGATACCCTGGCCGGTTAAATTCTGAATATTGTCACTTAACCAGCAAAGTGCTGACTCTGCCTCTGGAACACCCTCCAAAATAGCTGGTTTTCATTTAAGCGCTAACTGCTAATTTTCAGTGGCACTTAACCAGTTATCGCCACTGAAAATTAGCAGATAGCTCTGAACAAGCAGTTTAACCAGTCAGCGACTGTTTTCTTGCTGGTTCAATTGTTTTGAATATCGATCAAAATGTGTTTTACTTGCAGAAAATAGCTATGCTCAGAGAAATGCATTGATGGCTCCTATTTATTTAGCTTGATATACTGTCTTGCAAGCAAATATCAACCAGTTGTTATACAATGTTGTACTATATGGGGAAAAAAGAAAAGAAAGTGTTGATGTATAAAACCCATCCCACAAGCACTAATCGAAAATATAGCTGAACAAAATGTTATACATCTGCACATGAATGTTCTGAGGGAGGAGCTATGATCTACAAATGTATTTCATATAAAAATTCATTTTTATTCTAAGCCCTCTCATCTAGAAGACTTTCTGTTAGATAAAGCTTGAGTAGTAGATTCTGGTTTCTCTCACTTTATTTCATTTTGGGGCTCTTTTACTAAAGCTTAGTGCGTGCTAACAGACATTAACGTATGTTAAGTGACCCATGGGTATAAAATAGGACATGCAGCATTTAGCACATGATAAGCTTTAGTAAAGGGGCTCCTTTATTATTTAAGGGGAGGCGTTTTCTCTCTATATCTTCGATATGTTTACTGGAGTTTAGTTCTAATAAATGTTGCTTCTTCCATCCTGCGGTATTTTATTGTATAGTTTTTTTTTTTATGCAATATTTTTATTTTAATTCTTTCGTTACATTTGCTGTTACTTTTTGAAAAATGTGATGAAAAGTTGAAAAAGTACATAAGAGTGCAAGCACATATTTACACTTGCCTTGGAACAGGTATACATTTGCATAAGTGCTTTTGGAGGTAGTTCGGTAGTAAGTACACACAGGAAATCCAATACATTAGCATTTAACTTTGAAAAAGGAAACTTGCAAATGGGTATGTTTACTAAGGTACGTTAGCGTTTTTAACATGCCTGTAAATTTAAGGTGCATGAAACGCTAATGCGCCTATACATTTCTATGGGCGCGTTAGCGTGTAACGCGTGTACACCATTTATGTGCATTAAAAATTCTAACACGCCCATAGCGCCGCTTAGTAAATACAGGCAAAAATGAGGAGAGTAGTAAAAAGAAAACTTAGAGGAGCAGCTGCAAAGGTCAAAAACTTAAATCAGGCTTGGGATGCTGTTCAAAAATACTAATCTGGAAGCCCACAATTCTGGAACGGGCTGCCCTAAGTGGTCAAATTCACCCCAGATCACCCGACCTTTAAGAAGCGGCTCAAGACCTTCCTTTTCGGTACAGCATATGCCATGAGCCCTCCTGGTGTCGCATCCTTCTGAGCCATGGCTGCCATAGCGACTAATTGTCACCTTCTCTCTACCTCTCCCTCCTGTTGGTCCTCTTTCCCTCCTACGACACTAATTACTGTATTTTGTACTATTGTTGCTTAATAGACTATTGTACGCCACATTGAGCCTGCCTGTGGGTGGGAATAATGTGGAATATAAATGTGGGATATAAATGCCATAAATAATAATATATTCATGTATTTGAAAAGGAGGCAAGAAGGCCAAATGACAGCCGGCATGGTTAAAAAGTATTAGATATACAAAAACGTCCTTCAGAAAATAATAGGAAACAGCATAAGGAATGGCAAATCAAATGCAAAGCGCTGATAAGGCAAAAATACATAGTAAAAACTTTTTTAGGTATATTAGAAGCCAGTAAAAGAATCAGTTGAAGTGACAGAGGGGTGAATGGAGCCTCAGGCAAGACAAGGTCATAGTGGAGAGATTAAATGAATTCTTTGCTTCGGTCTTCACCGAGGAAGGTGTGAGAGAGAGACCAGTGCTAGGAATGGTATTTAGTACTGATGAATCAGAGTAACTGAATCAAATCTCTGTAAACCTGGAAGATGTAATGAGGTAATTGACAAACTGAAGAGTAGCAAATCACTTGAACCATATGGCATACATCCCAGATTACTGATAGAATTGAAAAAGTCACATTGAGCCTGCAAAGAGGTGGGAAAATGTGGGATACAAATGCAATAAATAAATAAATGAACTTGAAGAGTTAGTAATATGTAATTTATCTTTAAAATCAAGCATGGTAAATGTGGTCAGATGTCTCATGGATACAGTCTCATTACCCTTTCCATTGGGCTTCAGAGCCCCTTAGGTATTTGGGGATTCATGTCACCAAAACTTGGAGGCCTCTTTATGAGGCTAATTATCCATCTCTTTTGCAATCTCTGTGGGCTGATTTGGAGATATGGAAACATCTGCCTATATCCTGATTGGGTAGAGTCCACGCCATTGCGATGATGATTACTACTCAAACTGTTCTATCTGTTTGTAGATCTTCCGATTGCTTTGCCGGATAAATGTTTTCGGACTGTCCATCGGCGAGTATTCCAATATATCTGGAAAATGCAGAGCTATCAAAAATGAGCATTCTCCACGGACTGCTTTAAAGCTGCAATGAGGAGACCATGCTGTATTTATGTGAAATCATTTATTGGTTTCCTTGAAAAAGCGCCAAGCGTAACATGGTCCATGTTGTTACCCTGTTAGGATCCAGCAAATGCATTGAATATTATATATTGAAGACTGATTGCTGAAGATTGTTATATTGGAATATATTGTGGTTCAGCTTTTCAGAAGGATGAGTTTACACCATATGACGATTGTTTTATATTATCAAGTTTGATTGGTTTTGAAGATGTTTTGCCTTTTTGGATATATATATTTTCCAATATATCTGGAAGCATAAACCCACATGGGTGGGTAGATCGACTCTCTTCCAAAAGAGGACAAAGCGAGGATGACAGTCCCCAATTTTCAATAATATTATGTAGCAGCCCAATTAAAATATCTGGTGGTGTGGCAGTGGAACATACATAAGAGCTGGGTACGTATGGAACAGCATGTAGTAGGGGATATGACAACATCACCCATCGCTCAGCTCCCCCTTACCTGAATTTTGAGCTTTGAAAGTGGGAGGTGAATCATCTGCACGGCTTTCACCGTGGGAACTTGGGTGCGGACTCGGAAGCTGTTTTTTTTCCTTGGCAGGTATATTTTAGGGCTATCCCTCTAGAGGTGGCTGAGGGGTTTGTGCCAGGTCATAGTGACCCTAGGTACCGGGACTGGGTGGCTCAGGGGTCGTCACAGTTGTGCCACTAAGTGGAAGAGGGGGCACTGTTTCCATTTGCAGAATTGGAAGAAGAATGTGACCTGACCCAGAGAGATCAGTTTCATTTTCGCCAAATTTCAGATTTTATACGCAGACGAGCTCTTCCAGAACTCCCGAGAGGCAGAGATGCTCTTTGATTATGCTTTGAATGGAAATAGTAGCAGGAGATGTGTTTCCCAATTTTACCAAGCTCTTATTCAACAGACTGCATCCCCTATGGAAATATATTTGTTTCTGGAAGACTGCATTGGTGGGGGGGGAGTATACCTTATGGGTATGGGAGAAAAATCTTTAAAAGGTTAAGTGTCTGTGGCTAGTGACTTGGTGGAAAATGGGTATAAAATATGTACATGTGGTATTATACCCCGGACCATTCTCATATCCATTTACCTTTCCTCCTCTGATTTATGTTAGCAAGGATGTGGGACACGAGGTACTTTTCTCCATATTTGGTGTTCCTGCCCAGTGTCAGTGTTACTGGACAAGGATGTGGGGCACGAGGTACTTTTCTCCATATTTGGTGTTCCTGCCCAGTGTCAGTGTTACTGGACAATGGAGTTTGGCTTGGTAATAGAGATTCTTGGCCTATTCTTGCCATCCTCAATGGGATTTGGTTGCTTTAACATTAAACCTCCAAGGTTGCTGGGCAAGTTCTGCAAATTGGCTTTTACCAACCTTACAGCTGGCAGAATAGCCTTGGCAGCAGCCTGGAAGCAAACTACCCAAGCGCTGACAACTTCTGCTAAACATAGAATATGTCTACCTTATGTCTAAACTGACTGCCTTGTGACACAACAAAAAATTTATTCAACATTTTGAAGCCATTTACCATCAGGCGAACAGAACATGGGGACAAGTGACTGATTATTCTTTTTTTCCCCCCCTTTTAGTTTTGATCTTGGCCAGCTGTACTTACCCAGAGCTCCTACTTAAGGAGGTTGGGGCTTCAGCATACTTTGCAGTTCCTGGGTTACCTGATGTATTATACCAAAGAGTAATGGTCTGACTTATTTTGATTGGCACGTTTAATCGTTACTTGTTGCAATGTGTGTTGCTCTGTTGATTTTTGAATAAAAATAAAAAAGAGAAAAAAAAGATTGGAGGGTGGCCAATTGGAATACCAATTTTTTAAAAGGGTTCTAGAGGTGATCCAGGAAATTATAAACCAGTGAGCCTGACATCGGTGCAGCCAAAATAGTAGAGGCTATTATAAAGAAAAAAATTACAGAGCCATATACATAAGCAAGACCAAGAATATTATAATGCCTCTGTATTGCAACATGGTGCGACCTCACCATGAGTGTTACGTTCAATTCTGGCTGCCATATCTCAAAAAAAGATATAGTGGAATTAGAAAAGATTCAAAGAAGAGCGACCAAAATGATAAAGGGGATGGAACTCCTCTCATATGAGGAAAGGCTAAACAAGTTTAGGGCTCTTCAGCTTGGAAAAGAGACAGATGAGGGGAGATATGATTGAGGTCTACAAGATCCTGAGTGGTGTAGAACGAGTAGGAGTAAATCAATTTTGTACTCATTCCAAAAGTACAAAGACTAGGGGGACACTCAAGGAAGTTACATGGAAATACTTTTAAAATAAATTGGAGGAAATATTTTTTCACTGAACAAATAGTTAAGCTCTGGAACTCGTTGCCGGAGAATGTGGTAGCAACAGTTAGCGTATCTAGGTTTTAAAAAAAGGTTTAGATAAGTTCCTGAAGGAAAAGTCCATAATCTAATATTGAGATAGACATGGTGGAAGCCACCACTTTTCTTGGGATTTTGGTTTCTGCCACGTACTTGTTAACCTGGATTGGCCACTGTTGGAAGCAGGATACTAGGCTAGACGGGACCATTGATCTGACCCAGTATGGCTATTATGTTCTTATATAAGCATGAATTAATGACAAAGCCAACTTGGATTTAGCCAAGGGAAATATTGCCTCACCAAACTGCTACATTTCTTTGAAGGGGTGAATAAACGTGGATAAAGAGGTGAGCCGGTTGATATTGTGTATCAAGATTTTCAAAGGCATTTGACAGAGTACCTCATTAAAGACTCCTGAGGAAATTAGAAAGTCATGGGATAGGAGGTAATGTTCTATTGTGGATTAAGAACTGGTTAAAAGAGAGCAGGGTTAAATGGTCAGCATTCTCAATGGAGAAGAGTAGATAATGGGGTTGTCTGTGGTTTGTGCTGGGACCACTGCTTTTTAACATTTATAAATGATCTAGAGGTGGGAATAACTAGTGAGGTAATTAAATTTGTTGATGAGGCAAAGTTATTCAACATTGTTAAATTGCAAGAGAATTGTGAAAAAATTGCAGGAAGACCTTACGTTCTCCGTGGACAAGCAGGCTGCTTGTTCTCACGACTGGGTGACGTCCGCGGCAGCCCCCACCAACCGGAACAAAACTTCGCGGGCGGTCCCGCACGCAGGGCACGCCCACCGCGCATGCGCGGCCGTCTTCCCGCCCGTGCGTGACCGTTCCCGCTCAGTCTTTTTCTTTCCGCACCTGGAGAAAGACGTGTAACGGCTCTCTCGTTGTCAGCCCCGGAAACAGGATCGCGTTGTTCGCGAATCTTCCTTTTAATTTCGTTTATTTTCATTGCCGCGTTTGTTCTTTAGTTTTCTCAAAAAAAAAAAAACGCGCTGTACTTGTTTCCCCTCATTTTTTAGCGGGGGCGTTGTGTTGCGGCCTTGTGGCTGCGCGGTCGATTTCTTTTCGAGGTGTGATTTTACCGCCACCATCGACGACTTTGATTTCACCGACGCGATTTTTCCGTCGATGTCCTCGAAGGTCCCGAGTGGATTTAAGAAGTGTGGTCGGTACGGCCGGCCTATCTCGCAGACCGACACTCACGCTTGGTGCCTCCAGTGCCTCGGGCCGGAGCACGATACCAAGTCGTGTACTTTATGTCTTGGTCTCCGGAAACGGACTCAAGTAGCGAGGCAAGTTCTTCGGTACCGTCTTTTTGGAACTTGCGCCGGCCCCTCGACGTCGACCTCGACGGCATCGGTATCGACGGCCGGTTCTTCGGTACCGGTATCGATGTCCGCGAAATCGGCACTGATGGCATCGACCCCAGGAGCACAGGTCCCGCCGGCCCGCCGGTGATGGCAGGGGTGAGAGACCGCGTGGGCAATCGGCCCTGGTCACTCCCTCTACCCAGGGCCCTCGGGACCGAACCCTGTCGGACCCGGTCCCTCGAGGCCGAGGGGGATCGACCTCCTCCTCCTCAATTCCACCAAGCGCCGATGACGGGCATCGCAAGAAAACAAAGAAGCACCGTCATCGGTCGCCATCGATGCATCCGGCCCCCGGCGCCGGAGAGGAGTCGACGCCGAGAAAGCGTCGAGAGGAGAGGTCCCCCTCTGTAGTAGAGGTACCGCCGCGTCAGGGTCCCAGCACTTTGGTGCAGTCTCCTGGACCCAAGCAGCTTCCGGCACCGACGCCTCTACCGGCCCCCCCGTCTTTCCTGAGTGCCTCCGAGCCATCCTTCCGGGGATCCTGGAAGGGCTGATGCGCCAGACTGTGCCGGCGCCGGGGGTGCTTGCGCCCTCGGCGCCGTTGACTGTGGCGCCGGCGAGCTCTAGCCCGGTGCCGAGGCCTTTGATGCCGATGCTGCTTGCGGTGCCGGTCTCGACCGCCACGCAGGTGGAGTCCCCGTCGACGTTGATGGAGGGAGCTTCATCCCCGCCGGCGCGGGAGTCCACCGCTCGACGACACCGAGGCCTCGGTGCCTCGACGTCGAGCCGGGCCCGGTTGAGGACTCAGCTGCACAAGCTTATGTCCGACACCGAGGAAGAGGCCTCGTGGGGGGAGGAGGAGGACCCCAGATATTTCTCCTCAGAGGAGTCTGTGGGCCTTCCTTCCGACCCCACGCCTTCACCAGAGAGAAAGCTCTCGCCTCCTGAGAGCCTCTCCTTTGCCTCCTTTGTCAGGGACATGTCTATATGCATTCCCTTCCCCGGGGTCTCTGTGGATGAGCCGAGGGCTGAGACGCTCGAGGTCCTCGATTATCCATCACCACCTAGAGAGTCCTCCACAGTACCGTTGCACAATGTCCTCAAAGAGACACTGCTTCGGAACTGGGTGAGACCACTATCTAATCCCACCATCCCCAAGAAAGCAGAGTCCCAATACAGAATCCACTCGGACCCAGAGTTAATGTGGCCCCAATTGCCTCATGACTCGGCGGTCGTGGACTCTGCTCTCAAGAGGGCACGGAGTTCGAGGGATACCGCCTCGGCGCCCCCGGGGCGGGAGTCTCGCACTCTGGACTCGTTTGGGAGGAAGGCCTACCAATCTTCCATGCTCGTGACCCGCATCCAGTCTTACCAGCTCTACACGAGCATCCACATGCGGAATAATGTGAAGCGGACCTGGTTGACAAGCTCCCGCCGGAGCAGTCCAGGCCTTTTCAGGAGGTGGTCAGGCAGCTGAAGGCGTGCAGAAAGTTCCTGTCCAGGGGTATATATGACACCTGTGACGTGGCATCTCGTGCCCAAGGTATAGTGATGCGCAGGCTCTCATGGCTGCGTGCCTCTGACCTGGACTACCACACCCAGCAGAGACTGGCCGACGTCCCTTGCCGGGGGGATAATATTTTTGGTGAGAAGGTCGAGCAGCTGGTGGACCAACTGCATCAGCGGGAAACTGCCCTCGACAAGCTCTCCCACCGGGCGCCTTCAGCATCCACCTCAGCAGGTGGACGTTTTTCCCGGGCCCAGCAGGCTGCGCCCTATGCTTTTCCCAAGCGTAGGTACACCCAGCCGGCCCGAAGGCCTCGTCAGGCACAGGGACAGTCCCAGCGCGCTCGTTCTCGTCAACAGCGTGCGCCTAAGCAGCCCCCTGTGCCTCCACAGCAAAAGCCGGGGGCGAGCTTTTGACTGGATCCATGGGAACATAGCCGCCCTCAAAGTGTCCGTACCGGACGATCTGCCGGTCGGAGGGAGGTTAAAATTTTTTCACCAAAGGTGGCCTCTCATAACCTCCGACCAGTGGGTTCTCCAAATAGTGCGGTGCGGATACGCCCTGAATTTGGCCTCCCTGCCACCAAATTGTCCTCCGGGAGTTCAATCCTTCAGCTCCCATCACAAGCAGGTACTTGCAGAGGAACTCTCCGCCCTTCTCAGCGCCAATGCGGTCAAGCTCGTACCACCCGGGCAGGAAGGGCAGGGATTCTATTCCAGGTACTTCCTTGTGGAAAAGAAAACAGGGGGGATGCGTCCCATCCTAGACCTGAGAGGCCTGAACAAATTCCTGGTCAAAGAAAAGTTCAGGATGCTTTCCTTGGGCACCCTTCTGCCAATGATTCAAAAAACGATTGGCTATGTTCCTTGAATTTAAAGGACGCATACACTCACATCCCGATACTGCCAGCTCACAGACAGTATCTCAGATTCCGCCTGGGCGCACGGCACTTTCAGTATTGTGTGCTGCCCTTTGGGCTCGCCTCTGCCCCACGGGTGTTTACAAAGTGCCTTGTGGTGGTAGCGGCGTATCTACGCAAGCTGGGAGTGCACGTGTTCCCATATCTCGACGATTGGCTGGTCAAGAACACCTCGGAGGCAGGAGCTCTCCGGTCCATGCAGTGCACTATTCAACTCCTGGAGCTGCTGGGGTTTGTGATAAATTACCCAAAGTCCCATCTCCAGCCAGCCCAGTCTCTGGAATTTCATAGGAGCTCTGCTGAATACCCAGATGGCTCAGGCCTTCCTTCCCGAAGCGAGGGCCAACAACCTCCTGGCCCTGGCTTCACGAACCAGAGCGTCTCAGCAGATCACAGCTCGGCAGATGTTGAGACTTCTGGGTCATATGGCCTCCACAGTTCATGTGACTCCCATGGCTCGTCTTCACATGAGATCTGCTCAATGGACCCTAGCTTCCCAGTGGTTTCAAGCCACCGGGAATCTAGAAGATGTCATCCGCCTCTCCCCCAGTTGCCGCACTTCACTGCACTGGTGGACCATTCGGACCAATTTGACCCTGGGACGTCCATTCCAAATTCCACAGCCCACGAAGGTGCTGACGACGGATGCATCTCGTCTGGGGTGGGGAGCTCATGTCAATGGGCTTCACACCCAGGGACTGTGGTCCCTCCAGGAAAAGGATCTTCAGATCAACCTCCTGGAGCTCCAAGCGATCTGGAACGCACTGAAGGCTTTCAGAGATCGGCTGTCCGGTCAAATTATCGAAATTCGGACAGACAATCAGGTTGCAATGTATTACGTCAACAAGCAGGGGGGCACCGGATCTCGCCCCCCTGTGTCAGGAAGCCGTCTGGATATGGCGTTGGGCTTGCCAGTTCGGCATGCTCCTCCAAGCCACATACCTGGCAGGCGTAAACAACAGTCTGGCCGACAGACTGAGCAGAGTCATGCAACCGCACGAGTGGTCGCTCCATTCCAGAGTGGTACGCAAGATCTTCCGAGAGTGGGGCACTTCCTCGGTGGACCTTTTCGCCTCTCAGACCAACCACAAGCTGCCTCTGTTCTGTTCCAGACTTCAGACACACGGCAGGCTAGCGTCGGATGCCTTTCTCCTTTATTGGGGGACCGGCCTCCTGTATGCTTATCCTCCCATACCTTTGGTGGGGAAGACCTTGCTGAAGCTCAAGCAAGACCGCGGCACCATGATTCTGATCGCGCCCTTTTGGCCCCGTCAGATCTGGTTCCCTCTTCTTCTGGAGTTGTCCTCCGAAGAACCGTGGAGATTGGAGTGTTTTCCGACTCTCATTTCGCAGAACGACGGGGCGTTGCTGCACCCCAACCTTCAGTCCCTGGCTCTCACGGCCTGGATGTTGAGGGCGTAGACTTAGCTGCGTTGGGTCTGTCTGAGGGTGTCTCCCGTGTCTTGCTTGCCTCTAGGAAGGATTCCACTAAAAAGAGTTACTTTTTCAAGTGGAGGAGGTTTGTCGTTTGGTGTGAGAGCAAGGCCCTAGAACCTCGTTCTTGCCCTGCACAGAACCTGCTTGAATACCTTCTGCACTTATCAGAGTCTGGCCTCAAGACCAACTCAGTAAGGAATCACCTTAGTGCAATTAGTGCTTACCATTATCGTGTGGAAGGTAAAGCCATCTCTGGAGAGCCTTTAGTCGTACGATTCATGAGAGGCCTGCTTTTGTCAAAGCCCCCTATCAAGCCTCCTACAGTGTCATGGGATCTCAACGTCGTCCTCACCCAGCTGATGAAACCTCCTTTTGAGCCACTGAATACCTGCCATCTGAAGTACTTGACCTGGAAGGTCATTTTCTTGGTGGCGGTTACTTCAGCTCGTAGGGTCAGTGAGCTTCAAGCCCTGGTAGCTCATGCTCCGTATACCAAATTTCATCACAACAGAGTAGTGCTCCGCACTCACCCAAAGTTCCTGCCGAAGGTGGTGTCGGAGTTCCATCTTAACCAGTCAATTGTCTTGCCAACATTCTTTCCCAGACCGCATACCCGCCCTGCTGAACGTCAGTTGCACACATTGGACTGCAAGAGAGCATTGGCCTTCTACTTGGAGCGGACACAGCCCCACAGACAGTCCGCCCAATTGTTTGTTTCTTTCGACCCTAACAGGATAGGGGTCGCTGTCGGGAAACGCACCATCTCCAATTGGCTAGCAGATTGCATTTCCTTCACTTATGCCCAGGCTGGGCTGGCTTTTGAGGGTCATGTCACGGCTCATAGTGTCAGAGCCATGGCAGCGTCGGTGGCCCACTTGAAGTCAGCCACTATTGAAGAGATTTGCAAGGCTGCGACGTGGTCATCTGTCCACACATTCACATCACATTACTGCCTCCAGCAGGATACCCGACGTGACAGTCGGTTCGGGCAGTCGGTGCTGCAGAATCTGTTTGGGGTGTAAATCCAACTCCACCCTCCAGGACCCGAATTATTCTGGTCAGGCTGCACTCTCAGTTAGTTGTTCTTCGTAGGTCAATTTCTGTTATGCCTCGCCGTTGCGAGGTTCAATTGACCTGGGTTCTTGTTTTGAGTGAGCCTGAGAGCTAGGGATACCCCAGTCGTGAGAACAAGCAAGCCTGCTTGTCCTCGGAGAAAGTGAATGATACATACCTGTAGCAGGTGTTCTCCGAGGACAGCAGGCTGATTGTTCTCACCTTCCCTCCCTCCTCCCCTTTGGAGTTGCATTTAATCATTTTTGCTTGTCATTCAACTGATCAGGAACGGTCACGCACGGGCGGGAAGACGGCCGCGCATGCGCGGTGGGCGTGCCCTTCGTGCGGGACCACCCGCAAAGTTTTGTTCCGGTTGGTGGGGGCTGCCGCGGACGTCATCCAGTCGTGAGAACAATCAGCCTGCTGTCCTCGGAGAACACCTGCTACAGGTATGTATCATTCACTATACTGGGAGACTGGGCATCCAAATAGCAGATGATGCTTAATGTAAGCAAGTGCAAAGTGATGCATGTGGGAAAGAGGAACCCAAACTATAACTATGTAATGCAAGGTTCTACTTCAGGAGTCACCGACCAGGAAAATGTTCTAGGTGTCATTGATAGGTTGAAACCGTCTGCTCAGTATGCAGCAGCGGTTAAGAAAGGAAATACAATGTTAAGAGTTATTAGGAAAGGAATGGAAAACAAAAATGAGAATGTTATAATGCCTTTGTATTGCTCCATGGTGCAACCGCACCGTGAATACTGTGTGTAGATCTGATTACTGCATATCAGAAAAGATATAGCAGAATTAGAAAAGGTATAGAGAAGGGTGGCAAAAATGATAAAAGGATGGAACAACTTCCCAATGAGGAAAGGCTAAAGCGGCTAGGGCTCTTCAACTCGCAGAAGAGAAGGCTGAGGGGATGTATGATAGAGGTCTATAAAATACTGAGTGGAGTGGAACAGGTAGATGTGAATCGCTTGTTTACTGTTTTCAAAAATACTAGGAGTAAGGGGCACGCATTGAAGCTACCAAGTAGTAAATTTAAAACAAACTGGAGAAAATATTTCTTCACTCAACGTGTAATTAGTCTGCAGTTCTTTACTAGAGAATGCAGTAAATGCAGTTAGCTTAATGGGGTTAAAAAAAGGTTAGGATAATATTTATTTATTTTAGTGCATTTCTATCCCATATTTTCCCACAAGCGCAGGTACAATGTGGTGTATATTAGTTCAAGAAAATTTACAATAAAAGAAAGAAAGGTAGAAACATAGGATGACAGAGCTGGGATGAATTCACAGATAAGACATGGGAAGGAAAAACTGACCATCAAGTGCAATTGGGTTAGAGACCCACTTCAAACTACAAGAAAAAAAGGAAAAGAAAAGTGTATAAGCTGTTATTAAGATAGACTTGGGAAAATCTGCTTCCTATTTCTAGGATAAGCAGCATAAAATCTGTTTTACTGTTCTGGGATCATGCCAGGTACTTGTGACCTGGATTGGCCACTGTTGGAAAAAGGATACTGGGTTTGATGGTGTCCCAGTATGGCAACACTTATCTTCTTATATTTGTATTTTTTTTTTTTTTAATAAAGGCATCTCTTCTTCAAAAAAGGAAAACTTACTACTTTATGAACATTAGAAAATAAGAATTTCTATAGGGGTCCAACCAAAGGTCCGTCAAGCCTAGAATTCTGTTTCAAATTGTTGCTAGTCCAGGTAGATAGATTCCATGCTGTTTTTCCCAATATAAGCACTGACTTCCCCAAGCTCTCTCCAGACCATTCTAAACCAGATTGTTATAAGCGGGTAAAAATTCATGCTGAAGTTTGTGTTGTCCAAACTTAGTGTATTTTTTAAATGTAGCTGCTTTTGCTGTCTCCAAGGAATTCCTATCTTGTCTGTCTAGCTGTCATCCCTGGCAGGGATGTGGAGTCGATATACCAACTCTTTGACTCTGAATCAGACTCTTCAGTTCCAACTCCTACTGCATGTAATTGTAGCTAAATTGATGGCAAAACCTAGTAAATAACATTAGAATTCTCTTGGTTTCCCACACATTTGTTGGAGGGGCGGGGGGAGTCAGAAGATATATGACTCAATCGCAGAGAAGTCTAAGGAATGGAAGCTTTCTACAAAATATGTAAAAAAATAATAATACAAACAGGAAAAAAAAAAAGTGAAGCTTCACTTTTTTTTTCCCCGTTTGTATTATTATTTTTTTTACATATTTTGTAGATTACATACTTTTCCTGAACAAGAGGATTGTCTTGTAAAATATTGGATAATGTTAATAAATACATTAAAAAAAAAAAAAAGGAATGGAAACTTTCATTAAGCTAAATTGAATACAGTAAACATAGACTGTGTTAAGGAGACCTTTTTCATTCTGAGTCAGCAGATGAAAGAGAATTTCATTTTGATTATCCCCAGAATTTTGGGATTTTGCATTAAAATTTCTGTTTTCCAAGATTAACAGGATCTGTCAAAGTTAACTTTTAATTTGAAATAAATATCATATGTTGTGTTATAAAACTAAGTGGGCAGGGTCAAGTATAGAAAGCTTCTTTTCTCCTATAGGAGGATAAAGTATTTACCTCTTGTATACTTAGACTGGGGGATTTCAAATTGCCTAACTTCTGAATGAGGTGAATTGATGTGATACTTTTAACTTCAAGAAAATATTGCACCCTTTCAAGAAAAATTAGTTTATGCACATGTAATAATCTGACATTCTAAAGGTACTTTTGTTGGTTCTAGAACATGAGTTACTTTTTTTTGTAGTAGGACTGAACTTTGAGAGAGATGGCATGCACCATACTGTCACCAAGAACAGAGGAATAATTACATTGTACAGACACCAGCAAGCTGCTTTTGCAATCACCAGCAGACGTGGGCCTACACCTAAAGCTGCAAAAACCCAAAGTGCTGACCTGCCCATAGGGAGTGGTGGAAGTATTGCTGGTGAACTTGACGAGGTATGTGAAAATCTACAGTCTGCAGTTTTTTGTTTTTTTTGCAATTGTGCATTTGAGGATTTTACCCTACTTCATTCCTTTTTAAAATATTTTTAGATATTGTACAGAAAGTTAACATATAGGAATGACAAGAGTAAAATAGATTTCATCACCAAAATAATGATCACAAGCAGTAAATATAAGGGGAGAGAAGAAGATATTTGGAAAAAATTAAATTAGGAAAAATAGCTCAACTGAAGCCATACCTATGTCACTATTAATTGAGCAATAACCCTTCACATAACCAGTTAAAATATTGGAGCACAGGGTTTTGACAGCTAAATGGTGTTAACAGAGTTTTTTTTTCCAATTGATTAGGTGATTCAGATGTTTTTCCTTGCCATTTTAAAAATAGAACACAAAAGCCATGCTGAGTCAGACCAAGGTCTAAAAATGGCCAGTCTGGGTGACAGGTGCCTTACATATCCCCAAAATATATCTGTTTCTCATAACTCACTTTCAGGAATGAGCAATAGCTCTCCTAAGTCTTGATGCTAATAATTTATATAGATGTTTCCTCCAGGAACTTCTCCAAAAGTCTTTTAAGTCCTTTGTTATTTACTTAGTACACATCCTCCAGCAACAGATTCCACAGCTTAATTATATGCTGCATGACAAAAATGTTTCTTAATTTTCAATTTATTGGTTATCAGATTTATGGAGTGTCCTTGCGTTTTTATGTCGGAAAGGTTAATCAACTGCTCCCTAGTTAACTATTCCACTCCACTTATTTTACAAACTTCTTTCATCCCACCCCCCATCGTTTCTCCAATCTGTTTTGCTTTTCTTCATAATAAAGGTGTTATAGCCTCTTTTTATTTTTGTTGCTCTTCTCTGAACTGTTTCTAGTTACACTATATCCTTTTTGAGATGAGCAACCAGATCTGCACACAATACTGAAGGTGCAGTTTCATTTGGAACCTAGATATAGGCATAATATCAGTTTTTGTTCTCCATCCCTTTTCCAATAATTCTTTATTTTTTAGTTATTGAACTCTGAACTGAAAATTTCAACATCGAATCCATAATGATTCCAAAATCTTTTTCTTGGGTGGTGACTCCTAACTTTATTTTGTTACCTTGATTATTTTTCCCTATGTGCATCACTTTGTGCAGGTCCAAATTAACTTTAATCTGCCATTTAGATGTCCAGTCTCCTTTTGCAAATCCTCTACCATTTTAACAACACTGAATAATTCCTTGTCATCTGGGGCCATACCGTTCTGAATGAATGAGTGTAATCCCCTCCTACTAGCAGATGGAGGTAGAGAAATACTTATTTCTTCCAGTGAACTCACCAGTATAACCTTCTGGTACTCGGTGGAAAACTCCAGTATTTTCTCTTCCTCTAGCAAACAGTAGTTTCAGGCCAGTACTCCTGGTCCCCCGTCTTAATCCCAGCTCTGCAGTCTATGGCTGCACAGCTTGATAGAGCCTAACAGCCACTCCCAAGGTTTTGGTCCTTGGACCAGTCCTGGTAGAGCCCGGAGTATCGCTATGGTGTCCTCAGCTACACATTTTAGCAGCCTCTGGGTGAGGCGTTGGCTTGACCCCAAGAGTCCTTGCCGGAGGGGAGTGGGTTGAGTCCCCCTCCCTTCATTGCCAAAACACGCTTCCAGGCAGTTTGAAAAAGAAAATCTGTTCTGCCTGGTTTAAGGGAATAAAACTGAGTAAAAAAAGGTCTGCCTTGCATCTTACCTTTAAAAAAAAAAAAACTCACCCTTGAGAGCAGGGAGATGGCAGAGACACTGGAGCCCTGGACCAAAGTTGGCCCCTCCTGTTTCCAGCCGGATGCAGTGTCTGAGGGGAGGGGGTGCCCATGCTGCTGTTCAGCTTCCCAGCACATAGACACTGGGACCCTCGGTTCTGATGTCTTTAGTGGCAAGCACAGCCATCTTAGTTTTTCTCCTGTAGCAGTTTCTCAGGGCTTTGAGGGATGGGGGTGGAGTTTTCTTTCCTGTTCATTCAAGACCCGCCTGCTGGAGGAGGGGCCCAGTGGGGTCTAAATCCTTTTTGGCTCCAGAGCTTGACCCAGATGGTCAAGCAAACAGAGGGCCCCTAGGAGCCTGTGTTGGAGGCCAAGCGATGCAGGGAGAATTAGGTCACCACAGAAGTGCTGAGTGATTTGGATTGGTCTCCAGAGAACCCAGAGGATCTCTCAGACCCGCAGTCCCCCTCAGGTTCGGATGTGGAGCAGGATTCAGGAGGAGGAGTGGTCTTATATAATACAGCTCTTTAGGCATAACGAGCTCTTTTGTCTAATTGGTGTGTTTCGGAGGCCCTTGGTCTTTTTATTCTGGGGGCTTTGTGTTTCTCCCACTCATTTGAGTCTGTTTACATCCCACTTGTTTAGGATGGTACACCCTTGTCAACAAGGAAAGTGAAATTGTCATGCCTGATAATTTCCTTTACTTTAGTCGGGCCATACCACCCTGAGACTCGCCCTCCCAGTTCATCTCCATCTAGAATCCTCTTTTCCAAAGTTCAGGTGTGCGCTCAAAACTCACCTCTTCACTCAGGCTTTTCTACAGCCTAAGCTTACACCCCTGTGACATTGCTATAAAGTACTTTCAACCTTCGTATTGCCTACACTTTTTTTCCCCATTTGTGTATTGCAAACCAAATAGAAACAAGTAATGACCCTTGTGGTACATCGAAATCCTGTAAATAAATTAATAAGACCCCAGGCTCTCATGGTGCTCTACTCTTTCTCATTCCATTAAAAAAAAGACTTCAATTGCAAATGTAGCGAGTGCCGCAAATGTGGTGGTGATGCTCGCTTGATGATCATTGCAGCTGCAGTAGTTGATGGGGCATGGGTGCACTACATAGGGGCAGTCTACTGCTTTGTCAGGTATATATTGGAGTTTTCCCATTGAGCACCAGCAGGTTATACTGTGGAGTTCACTAGAAGAGATCAGTTTTTCTGTACCGCCATCTGCTGGTAGGAGGTCATAAACACCCACTTGTTCAGAGTTGTATAGTTCGACTAAAGGAAAGTAAATTATCAGGTATGACATGATTTCACCTTTTGAATCATCTGTAAATTTATCACCTCCCTTGTCACATCTATCTCCAGATTATTTATGGATATGTTAAACAGCACAGGTGCCAGTGTAGACCCTTTTTTCCTGTGGATAACTATGTATCCTTTCATGTCTTAATTTTTAGAGGTCTTTTTATTGGAAGCAAAGCAATAGAAAAAATGATCGCATACAAAAGTAACATCATCAAAGTAAATGCACAAGGAAAATGACGCACTTCCCAAGGAGTAAAGACAGGTGGAGCAATGGTAGATTTCCAGGCTACAACCAGTGTCACACAAGCAGCGTTGAGGCAATGCTGAATAAGACATTGTTGCCTCAGATGCTCACCTGGAACAGTCTTGTTATTCAAATAGATACCTGGATCCCAAGGTATTGCAAGTCCCAGCCAACTTTACAATTTGTACTGCACTGTTTTCCAATATGGTCTAATCTTAACAACACATCTACCCCAGGAATACCTCATAGTACCCCTCTCACCACAGTTTCTCCAACAAAACAGTGAGAGAGTTGGAAAGAGGCAATGGAGTCACACTGGAGTGAGATACCAGCAATACATAAGTTTTGTACCATTCTCTTGAAAGTTCACAGTTCCAGACAAGCACGGCAGGGCTGCCTCCTTCGCCCTTCAATCACGCTCATCATAATAGACTCCCAATGCAGCCTCATACTTAATTCTAGAGACAATGAAGTGGTTTCCTATCTCTAAGATATCTATACAACACTGAGATAAGGTTGAGTATTCTGGAAATCTTCACACAAGTCTTCCAAAAAGATGTTTTCTCTAGTGACCACAGGTTTAATAGACCTGGAAGTCAAAAAAATGAGCCAAATGTAAATATGCAAAGTGATCACATGGCGGCAGTTGATAATTCTGAGCCAGCTCTTCAAAAGAAAGTAAGTCGGTGTCTTCAAATAATTGACCCCAAGTAAGCAGTTGATTACTTGTCAGTGCCTGAAAATCTCCAAAGTCTACCCAGGAGGAAAGAGAGGATTACCTAAAATGGGAGAATAGGTAATTGAAGTCACAGGTACCACCCCCCCCCCCCCATTTGGTCCTAAATCAAGAATGTGTATCAAGTAGTAAGACAAACTGGGGGAGTGAGTACCCTATGTTTGGGAAGCATTCACAATAAGGCAACCAAGCTTGCTCAGTAATAATCTAAAGCTTGTGGGGATGCACCTGAAACAACTGTACAGCTGCACGCTTGATGATAAAGGACCAAGTTAGGGACACAAAAGCCACCCTGCTTCTTATCCCTGTAAAAAAAAAAAAAAAATACTGTGGGGCAACCTAGGACGCTGTTTATTCTAAATAAAACAAGTGATCTTGTTCTGAATATAAGAAACAAAAAGGCAGGGTCACTGGCAAGACCTAAATCAAATACAAAAACCAAGGTAATAGGTTCATCTTTATCGTACCCATATGCTTAAACCATGACAAAGGTAAGTGGTCCCAATGATCTAAGTCAAATTTCAGTTCTCTCAATGAAATTGATTAATTAGCCTGAAATAAACCAGCATTGCCTGCTGTTATATAAACCTCCAAGTATTTAATCTTTTGTTCTAACCATTTAAAATTAAAGGAATGCTGCAATGCATGATAAAAGATCACTGTCAAGAACGATATTAAAAGTCTCAGATTAGCTCATATTCATTTTGAAGCTGGAGATAGCACCATAATGCTGGAGAGCTTGCACTAAAGTAGGAAAGGAGATACGTGGACTTGTAAGAGACAACAATATGTCATCAGCAAAAAGGGAAATTTTATACTCTGTGTTACCCACAAAGAAAGGCCCTTGATGTTGGGACAAGCTTTCACCACAGCTGCCAAGGACTCCATTACTAGAGCAAAAATTAGGGATGACAAGGGGCAGCTGTGTCTCATCCCTCTACCCAGTGCATCCTGTGAGGAATTACTCCCAATGATATGCATGCAGGTCTGAGGCTTTGTATAAAAAGCATTAATCTAAGCCTGAAAGTAAGGGCCAAGACCAAACTTAGCTAAGACTGTGTCCATATACGGTCAATGAACATGATCAAATAACTTCTCAGCATCTGTACCAAGAAGGCACATCGGGGTATGAGTAGAGGGAGCTATCCCCTATTAAGTCAATAGGTCTACGGATGTTATGTGAGGTTTGCTGGGAATAAAGCCCACTTGATCAGGATACACTAATTCTGAGAAGTGAACAGTGAGCCTATCGCTAAAGGTTTTACACCTGTGTTGAGCTGCGTTGAGCTGCAATAGAGCAATAGGAGTGGAAGAACGCTGTATTTTTCTGAGGCCTGGGTATCACTGCAATCCAGGCCTGCAGCATGCATTCTGGTAAGGATTCACCCAGATAAACTGCATTTAAGAGATCTGTAAGCAATGATGGTAAGCTCAGCAGCAAAGGTCGTATAAAATTCCCCAGAAAAACTGTCCAAACCTGGGAATTTATGAGCAGGGAGAGTGATCTAATAGTTTGCAACACTTCCTTGACAGTAATTTCATCATCCAAGGAAGACCAGTGAGCTGGTGTCAGAACTGGAAGAGCAAGCTCAACCAAATGTGAATCAATAGCCGCCAAGTCAATCGTGTGGTCTGCGGTGTACAATTCACTATAATAGGCCTTAAACCTTTCCTGTATCCATGCAGTAGAAGTCGGAAAAGAGCAATACTTAATTTTTTATATGCTCCGGTGAGCTTGCTGCCTTCGTAACCCCAAAGCCAACATTCAGCTCACTTTATTTGTTTGTTTCATAAGCCAAGTAAAACTAACCTTTGCAGTGTAACAGCTATCCAATTGCAATGTGGCTGCCTATAACTGCCTAAAAATAGCTTTGGAGCCTATGTGCTGCTGTTCCAGTGCAGGGACCTTGGTAGTGTATTCCTGAATGAGGACAATTTCCTTTTCCTTCTTCTGTGAGTCTTCCCTAATAAAGCCCTTAGAAACACCCTTACGAGCATGCCAGATCACCCCCAATGATGGGCCTGAGTCAAGATCAAAATAATCCTTCAAAACAATGCTGTAGGAGACTTGTCCTTTAACAAGGCATTATTAAGAAACCAGTGTGTAGATCTAGAATCACCCCCAATATCAGTGGAACTCCACCCAAGTAGGAGGGCAACCTGAGACAGTAATTATTCCTAAGGAAGATGCTAAGTCATCAATTAGAGAGGTGGCATCCACCAGTATATAATCAGTCCTAGAGTTATTGGAGTGGAAGTAAAATGTGTAATCATGTCCTTGAGGGTTATCCATCCTCCAAGCATCTGCTACACCCAGAACCTGTGCAAGATTCCAGAAGGCTTTGGTATTATACCCATCATCCCCCAAGGAAGCTCCATGGATATCCAAGGCTAATTGCTGACAGGCATTGAAGTCATCCCCTAGGATTAATTTGCCTACCCAAAAGTAAAAAGTAGATAAAATACTTTCCTAAAGGGGTCTGGCCAGTATTCGGGGCATATATAGTGGCATAAGTAAAATCAGTCACCGTGTTTGACATGCGCAAAGAGGTAGCACACCTCCGGGTCACACTTCACCCTTTTAACTACAAAGCTGTTGTGAAATAAGAGTGCCACACCTCTCTTTAGCTCCTGAAGTATCGGAGGCAAATAACATTTTAGAAAACTGAACGTCTCTAAATAAAGGCTCACAGTGTACTTAGAAATGAGTCTCTTGCAACGCTACTACCTTTGGCTGACAAGATTTAATCTCCTGCAAAACTAGATGCCTCTTTTGAGGGGAGTTAAGACCTTGACATGCCAGGTTAAAACTTTTAGATCAATCCCCATAATCTACTAAGTAAAGAAGACAAAACAAAAGTTAAGAGGAGGAAAGCACTAAAGGAAAAACAAGAAAATGCCCCACCCATACTACAGAAAACAAAACTCACTCATCCAGAGAGACACGCCCCCCCCCCCCCCCCCCAACATATAGGAACTTGTCAACATATATAAGTTAATACAACCCTTCTGGATTGATAATGAACATTACTAAACAAATTTTGAATACTGATTTTTCGCTGTTTTTTCACATTTTTCTCAGTTGTTCTAATAGATCTGAAAAGCACCAAATTTTATTGTCAGTAGCAATAAAAAGTGTTATATCATTGGAAAACTTCTTCCACCTGTTCTGTTTTTCACTGGTGGAATTATATATGTTCTATAACACAGTATGAAGCACAATTCTCCTAAAAAGTACCACGATATCTGGTCATCCATGTTAAATTTCTCTATTTCTGTATAACTTTAATAAGTACTAATGAAAAATCAAAAACTTTCTTTATATTTCTTACAATTTTATATAATAATTAATTTTTCTTGTATTACTGAAACTACATACACACTTTTATAAGATGCCTTTTGCTTGATTACCTCGTTAAAAGTTAATGTTTTTATTTTAATATACTTAATGCCTTACTTTATAATCTATGTATTATGATATCGTATCCAATGTTGGCATTATTAGAATTTTAAATAACAATAAAAATAATTGACCGAAAAAGAAAGCATCCTGAGAAGGAAATAGAAATAACACTTAGAAACCATGTACAAAACTACACACGAAAGGCCCACCAACAGGCAAAGAAAATACACAGTGGAAACAAGTTCAAGCGGGTCCCTTCACTTCTCCATGGTGAGGCTTCTTGGACTTATCTGGAACTCGTTGAAGCTTGGCAAGTGTTGCTGGTGCAACTGTAGATGAGGTGTCAGGCAAAGCAGGTTTTGGAAACTGCAGACTCCTTTAAGTTTTTCCAAGCCTCAACTAATATTTTCATGTAGTGAATCTTACCAGTGTAGACAAACACTAAAACAAAAGGAAAAAATCCAGTGATAAGGATTTTTTTTGTCAAATCAGAACTTCCAAAATTAGTTTCATTTCTTTGTGTTTTATAAGTGTCAATGCAGAGAGATCCTGAAATGCAGTAACATCAGCATTCTGAAAATGCAAAGAGCCTCTCTTTCTGGCACATTGATAAATCTGTTCTTTCACTGCAAATTTTCCAAAACAAACAACTGTCGTAGGGGCGATTTGAGTGGGAGAGCTGACCCAGAGCACTGTGGGCCCATTCCAGCTTAGCAGGCTCTGTTTCTGCATCGGGGCCCAGAATGTTAGCACAATGTTTGAACCACCTTGCCCACTCTTTCTTGGCCGACCGCCTCAGGTACACCCTGAAATCTGAAGTTTTTCCACCTCCCACTATTTTCCAGGTCATCCATCTTAAGAAGCAGATCATCATACTTAGCCTGAAACTCATCCACCCTTGTGTACGTATTATCACGCGTCACAGTGTGATCATTGGTATTTGTCTCCAGGTCCTTCACCCTTGCACCCAACTCAGAGGTCACAGTGAATAAAGTCAATTTTGTCTACAATTTTCTCTCGCATTTTACCCATCTCCTTGCGCAGCTCATCAGTGCACCTCCCCCCTGTGCAGCTCTGTTAAAATTAGTCAGCTTGGAGACTGGGCCAAGAGAGGCTGATTCTAAGGTAGTCGGGGCCAAAGGATGCATGATATGAGGCTGCTCTCCCAGCTGGTTTACTGCTTGATAGTCTCTCAGATCAGCAGTTTTTGCCTTGCGAGCCATTGAGCAAGATTATAACAGTCCAGGACACCAAAATAGTAAGTTTTGGCCACTCATGAATCGGGATGTTTGCAGATTTAAAGTTTGGAGAGCTCTGGAGCTAAACTGCCATTCGGGACAATGATGCCACTTCCCCCCCCCCCCCCCCCCTCCCACCTTTCCTGTCTTAGTCATTTAAATAAAGAGCAAATTACAAACTACTCATTTCCGCTGCTAGGCAGATTTTCAATACAACTGAAGCACACACTTTGAAACATTTGTATGCAAATGGAAAGAATCTTTAAAAAAAATTGAATAGTTGCAATGGATGGCACTGACTGAAGATTGTCACAAAAGGCATTTCAGTGACCTGGTAGAAGGAAGATAACCAATGAATCACAAAGGGATGGGATGGGGTACAATTTATATTGGAATGATGGGTGAGGTACAATTTATATTGGAATGATGAGTTGGGTCAAATTGGTGAAGGTGAACACAGTATATATTAAGAATGGCAAAGAGTTAAACGGACTAAAAATATGCAGGATACAAAGTTCAATATGGAATCTTCTAGATAAAAATCCATTCACAATGGGGAAGAATATAGTAGGGAGGGTATACTATCATCCACCAGGGTCTGGATGAAGGGGATGAAAACGGTAACGGAATTCAAACATGCGTGGGATAAACATAAAGGAATCCTGTGCAGAAGGAAGTGATCCTCAGGAGCTTAGCTAGAATGGGTGGCAGAGCTGGTGGTTGGGAGGCGGGGCTAGTGTTAGGCAGACTTATACGGTCTGTGCTAAGGCTGGTGGTTGGGAGGTGGGACTAGTGCTGGGCAGACTTATACGGTCTGTGCCGGGGCTGGTGGTTGGGCGGCGGGGATAGTGCTGGGCAGACTTATACGGTCTGTGCCAGAGCTGGTGGTGGGAGGCAGGGATAGTGTTGGGCAGACTTATACGGTCTGTGCCAGAGCTGGTGGTGGGAGGCAGGACTGATAGTTGGGAGGCGGGGATAGTGCTGGGCAGACTTATAGGGTCTGTGCCAGAGCTGGTGGTTGGGAGGCGGGGATAGGGCTGGCCAGACTTATACGGTCTGTGCACTGAAGAGGACAGTACAAATAAAAAAAGTAGCACATATGAATTTATCTTCTTGGGCAGACTGGATGGACCGTGCAGGTCTTTTTCTGCCGTCATCTACTATGTTTACTATGATTATGAAAAATAACAAATCAGACAATTCAATAACAATAGGAGATTTGTTAGCCCAGTACTGGTTGGACAACTGACCTGTCTGGTTATGCAAGTAAGGTAAAGTTTTCTAGATTCCTATAACAGATTTATGGAACAGCTTGTCCTGAAACTGAAGAGAATGAACTACTCTCTAGTTTTCCTTTCTGAGCACACTACCAGAACCCTCATCCACACTTATCACCTCTCACTATTGCAACTTGCTTCTCACAGGTCTCCCACTTAGCCATCTCTCTCCTCTTGAATCTGTTCAAAATTCTGCTGCACGACTAATATTCCCCTAGTGTCATTATGCTCATATTAGCCCTCTCCTCAAGTCACTTCACTGGCTTCCTATCCATTTCCGCATACAGTTCAAACTCCTCTTATTGACCTATAAGTGCATTCACTCTGCAGCTCCTCAGTACCTCTCCACTCTCATCTCTCCCTACATTCCTCCCCGGGAACTCCGTTCACTGGGTAAATCTCTCTTATCTGCACCCTTCTTCTCCACTGCTAACTCCAGACTCCGTTCCTTTTATCTTGCTGCACCATATGCCTGGAATAGACTTCCTGATCTGGTACGTCAAGCTCCATCTCTGGCAGTCTTCAAATCTAAGCTAAAAGCCTACCTTTTTGATGCTGCTTTTAACTCCTAACCCTTATTCACTTGTTCAGAACCCTTATTTTATCATCCTCACTTTAATATTCCCTTATCTCTTGTTTGTCCTAATTAGATTGTAAGCTCTGTCGAGCAGGGACTGTCTCTTCATGTTCAAGTGTACAGTGCTGCGTACTGTGAAGGGGAGGATAAGGGGGTGGAGCAGGTGGCAGGGGAAGAAGTGAGGAGGCTCAAGAGCAGAAGGAGACAGAACAGAGCCTTGCCTTTACTACTTCCCCAGAGAGAGAGAGAAGAGAAAGGGTAGTGCCCCCTGAAAAATGGAGGAGAGAAAAAGACTACACTACCCAGCAGCCCCGGCGCAAGCCCTGGTACAGAGATTACCTTCCCCAGCAGGCCACAGGGGAGAACTCTGACAAGGCAAGGGAGGGGCCCCTGGAGGGTAATCAAGTGAAAGAGGAACAGCTGAAAAGTGGGTGGGACGAGGAGCCTATGGAGTGGCAAGAAGCCAAGGAGAGAGAGGAGAGCCCGGAGGAACCAATGGACCTCACAGCCTGGGCTCATTCCTTAGGGAGAAAGCTGAGAAGGCAGGTGAACTCATGGTATGGCAGCTGGACTGCGAGGTGAGAGAGTAAGGGTCATGCGGGAGGAGGGTCTGTGTATTGAGAGAGTGACCCAAGAAAGGGTGGGACCTTTTTTCTCCCCGAAGCGAGTTCAGGCTGTTTTGAACTGTGTGTTAAAGAGTGCTGTTTGAAGAGGGATTATTGATTCCCCCTGTGTGAACTGTTCACAGCGGGAGGAAGCTGTTTGTGGGAAAGTGTTTGCTCAAGCCTGAAGAAGTTGTTTATTGGGAACTGTTTGCCAAAGCACCAGGAGGAAACCGGGAGCAGTTTCTTTCTTTTTCTTGTGTTTTTTTTTTTTTTCGACTGCCCTTCACGGACACTCTCTCCCCCTTTTCAAAGGGGAGGGGGAGAAGGAGAGCACAGGGCTGTAGACTGCTTAAGGTGGAACAAACTGAGTTCTGGAAGCAGTGGAGTGGAGTTGGTTTTGGCCCGGCTGTGCTGTGACCCTGAAAGGAGAAACAGGGTGCTTGTGAAAGATCCGTCCCTCCTCCCGGGGGTCATCAGAATCTGCCTCTGCCCTGGCCACTCCGGTTAAGAATCAGGATACCTGTCTCAGCCTCCTAGCCCACTGCAGTCCACAGGGCAGGACTCGGAGAAATCCAAACTCCAGAAAGCAAAATCAGTAAGTATGTTTATTCTCTTGGGATTCACAGTCTAGCAGTTCAGAAATAAAGCAGGCAAAAAAAAAAAACACAATCCCCTGTTTTCTCTCCTCCATTTTTCAGGGGGCACTACCCTTTCTCTTCTCTCTCTCTGGGGAAGTAGTAAAGGCAAGGCTCTGTTTTGTCTCCTTCTGCTCTTGAGCCTCCGCACTTCTTCCACTTCCATCTGCTCCACCTCCTTATCCTCCCCTTCACAGTACATCTAGTAGCGCTTTAGTAATGATTAGTAGTAGTTCTAATCCTTACTGCAATCTTGTGCTATAGGTAATGGTGTTGAGACTGTTTGGCATAATGTTATCAAATTTAACATGATCACTGAAGGGAGAGTATTGAAAAAAAACTGCTGGAGTCGCATATAACTTAGAGAATATGCTAGAATGATAAAATTAGTAGGAGGAAAAAAATTAAAAAGAATGGTTGCAAAGATTATTTGCATACGGCATGGATGCTGTTTAAAAACACTGTCTTGTAAATCCATACTAGATGTAGTCCATACATTAGGTAAGGTAGAAAGAAGACTAGACAGCGCCTATAATAGTTAAATGGTGAGTTGAGGCTATTAAAGCCAAAAAGGACATAGAAAAACTGGAAAGTGTATCTAAATGTAAAAAAGTGTAAGTGATGTAACAATATGAGAAAACTTACCAGATGTAATTCAGGCCAGATTCTGAAAGAACTTAAAAAGGAAATTTATTTTATTTATTTATTTATGCATTCTTGTATCTCACTGTTGCCCAAAAATAAGTTTTGGTTCAAAGTGGCTTACAGATTACATCCTGGTTAACAGTTACAATATTGGTTTACATTTTACGGTTTAGTTGAGACTTGTAGTGATGGCTTACAATTAGTCTTCATTTTGGCTGAGACTTATAAGGATAGTTTATAATTTGTGATAGGAATGGAAATCAATAGCTAAGTTATTTGTTGTAGAAATTTTTTAAGATGTATGTTTTCATTTCTTTTCTAAATTGAAAATAGTTCGTGATGCTTCCTGTGATCTTTTGTATTGATTTCCACCATTTGGAGCCCAGATAGTGAAATCCAGCCATGTGGATAGATTTGTAAGTTATGTTTCTGCAGTTGGGTAGATGGTAAAGTAGGTAGCTTCTGATTTCTGGGCTTGCATTTCTTGGGGATAGTTTACCAAGTCTAACATGTATTCAGGAGACACCGGCCATGTAGATAGATTTGTAAGTTATGTTTCTGCAGTTGGGTAGGTGGAAAAGAAGGTAGCTTCTGGTTTTTGGGCTTGCATTTCTTGAGAATATGTGGAAAAGTAGGTAGCTTCTGGTTTTTGGGCTTGCATTTCTTGGGAATAGTTCTACCAAGTCTAACATGTATTCAGGAGACATAACCAAATAATATTTTGTAGATGATGGTGCTCGCTTTGAAGTCTTGCCTTGATTGGCAGCCAGTGTAGTATTCGACTTCTTGAAACTTAGTCTTGCCGCCATGTTTTGGACAGTTTGCAGCGATTTCAGTGCGCTTTCCTTGAATCCAACGTATACTGTATTACAGAATCCAGTTGTGAAAATATTGTCGATTATACTATTATCCAAAATGATTGTCTAGGAAAGTAGTCTCTGATCCTTCTCATAGTGTTCTGAAGCATTTTGTTGTTACTGCTGATATTTGACTATCTAGTGTTAGGTGTTTGTCAAGAATGATTCCCAGTAGTTGTAGCTGTGTTTCAATTTGGTATGTTTGGTGGTTGAATGTGAAGTTTTGGTTTTTATCTCTGTTTAATTTGAGTCTGAAAGTTTCTGCCAGCTTTCCATAAGGTCCAGGCCTGTTTTGACTTTGTCCGTTATTTCTGTGAAATTTTTGTTGAAAGGTATTTAAATGGTGGTTGAAACCCATGATCTCCATTTTTTTCCTGAGTGGTGCCATCACCACTTTGAATAGTGTTGGTGATATTGGAGAGCCCTGTGGTACCCCATCTTTGGAGATCGAGGATGTTGATAGCTGGTTGGACATATTTACAATATAGGATCTGGTTTTTAGGAAGCTGTTGCATGCGGCCACTATACTGCTGATTCCCATGTAATCGAGCAGGGTCATCAGTGTTGTGTGGTCTACTAGATCGAACACACTTGAAATGTTGAATTGCATTAATAGTATATTCTGACCTTGGCTTATTATGCTTCTGAACTTGGTTAGAGTGGTTAGGACCATTTCAGTACTGTGTTGTGGTCTGAAACCTGATTGGGATTTGTGTAGAATTGAGAATTTTGTTAGGTATTCCCTTAGTTGTTGTGTTACCAATCCCTCCATCGTTTTAGTCAGTAAAGGTATTGAGGCCACTGGTCTGTAATTTGTGAGATCTTGTTGTTTGAGCTCTTGGGGATTGGCATGAGAATGATTTTGCCTTTATAGTTTGGGAATTGTCCTTCTGCTGTGTTTGGTGATGCATTCGATGAACCAGTCTGGTGGGCTTTTCATGTGGTTGAGGCATTCGTCAAGCATACATCTCACATGTGCATATTTCGTCAGTAGGGGCCTTTACTGTGCTCATTTGGGTGGTTCGAATTCGGACCAGATTCTGTCTGCCATGGTATGAGTGTTGCTTTCACAGTCATGTAGGAAGTCAGCGATGGATGTTTGCAGTATCGCGAGGTTAGACCTTGTCTTTGCTATTTTTTGTTCGAAGTATTGAGCCAATTCGTCTGAAGTAAGTGGTGGTTCAGTTGATGCCAGTATTTCCTGTGTTCTCAGTAGATTGTTCATGAGTTTGAATATTTTTTTCATATTAGTCTGTTCTGGATTTGTATATGTGTTGTAGTATTCCCCTTTGGCTTTCTTTAAATTGCGTTTGTACGTTCTTATAGCTTTTCTCCATGTGTCTGTTTCTGTTTTGTTTTGGGCCCATTTTCTTTCTAGCCTCCTGCATAGTTTTTTCATATATAGTAGCTCATCATTGAACCAGGATCTTGGGTATTTTTTATTTCTTGTTTTTGTTTTAAGTGGTGCTATTTTGTCTAGTGTTTTTTGCATGCTTCATCCCAGTTCCTCAAGAAAGGGATGTCATTTGGTTCTAAGTTGCTATGTTCAGTCAACACTGTTATCCAGAAGGTGTGGGTTGTCCATTTTCCTTCTGATCGTGAGTGTATGTGCTGACCTCGCAGTGAGCTTGCTGTGGTCAGACCATTGCACCTCTTTCCATTTGTGGTTCTCTATTGTGTGATTGTTGTTTATTGGTAACCTGTAGGCTAGCAAGCCCAATAGATGGCCTTTTGTGTGGCATGAGGTGCCTTGTGCTGTTGTGAAATTCCATTGGTTTTGGAAGTTCATTAGAGTTTTGGGTGTTAGTGTGTCGTTCTGTTTGTCTAGATGCAGATTGATATCGCCAATTAGTAGAACATTGTTAGTGTCATGTTCCCTGCTTGTGCAGGTATGGGCATCTGAGGAGATGGTGGCCATCTTGGATGTGGGCATCGCCAGGATAGGGCGGCCATCTTGGAGCTGGGCAGCCTCAGGAAGGAAGTCCATATTTGGGCTTGAGGACGTCTCTGGTGGGAGCACCCATCTTGAAGACAGCTGTGCATGTTTGGGCCTAATTCCTGTCCTATTTAAAGCCCTGCCTCCAGTCCTCCCATGCTTCGGCTTCTACTCTGTTTCCAGGGTAGTTACAGTGCTTCTGGATCTACTACTGTTTGCTGCCTGGTATTGACCTTTGCCTGTCCCTGGATCTGCTACTGTTTGCTGCCTGGTAGTGACCTTTGCCTGTTCCTGGATCTGCTACTGTTTGCTGCCTGGTAGTGACCTTTGCCTGTTCCTGGATCTGCTACTGTTCGCTGCCTGGTAGTGACCTTTGTCTGTCCCTGGATCTGCTACTGTTTGCTGCCTGGTAGTGACCTTTGTCTGTCCCTGGATCTGCTACTGTTCGCTGCCTGGTATTGACCTTTGCCTGTTCCTGGATCTGCTACTGTTCGCTGCCTGGTATTGACCTTTGCCTGTTCCTGGATCTGCCACTGCTTGCTGCCCAGTACTGACCTGTGTTGGCTCCTGGTCCTGCTTCTGCCCGTTGCTTGGCCGTGCCCCGTGGACTTTGTTCTGGACTCAGTTCTCTCTGCTGTTTGCTTCCTGCACCTGGGGGCTCAACCCCTGGGGAACGGAGGGAGGCATAGGGGGAACTCAGAGTTGGCCGACAGCTCGGTGAGTAGCACAAGAGCTCACATCTCCTCTGGGCGAGCCTGAGAGTTAGTTTGTGCAGGTGTTTGATACAACGTCCATGAATTCGTCTTCGGCATTTGTCCAAATTCCTGGGAGTCGATAGAACAGCGTATGATATATACAGTGGGGGAAATAAGTATTTGATCCCTTGCTGATTTTGTAAGTTTGCCCACTGACAAAGACATGAGCAGCCCATAATTGAAGGGTAGGTTATTGGTAACAGTGAGAGATAGCACATCGCAAATTAAATCCGGAAAATCACATTGTGGAAAGTATATGAATTTATTTGCATTCTGCATAGGGAAATAAGTATTTGATCCCCCACCAACCAGTAAGAGATCTGGCCCCTACAGACCAGGTAGATGCTCCAAATCAACTCGTTACCTGCATGACAGACAGCTGTCGGCAATGGTCACCTGTATGAAAGACACCTGTCCACAGACTCAGTGAATCAGTCAGACTCTAACCTCTACAAAATGGCCAAGAGCAAGGAGCTGTCTAAGGATGTCAGGGACAAGATCATACACCTGCACAAGGCTGGAATGGGCTACAAAACCATCAGTAAGACGCTGGGCGAGAAGGAGACAACTGTTGGTGCCATAGTAAGAAAATGGAAGAAGTACAAAATGACTGTCAATCGACAAAGATCTGGGGCTCCACGCAAAATCTCACCTCGTGGGGTATCCTTGATCATGAGGAAGGTTAGAAATCAGCCTACAACTACAAGGGGGGAACTTGTCAATGATCTCAAGGCAGCTGGGACCACTGTCACCACGAAAACCATTGGTAACACATTACGGACATAACGGATTGCAATCCTGCAGTGCCCGCAAGGTCCCCCTGCTCCGGAAGGCACATGTGACGGCCCGTCTGAAGTTTGCCAGTGAACACCTGGATGATGCCGAGAGTGATGGGAGAAGGTGCTGTGGTCAGATGAGACAAAAATTGAGCTCTTTGGCATGAACTCAACTCGCCGTGTTTGGAGGAAGAGAAATGCTGCCTATGACCCAAAGAACACCGTCCCACTGTCAAGCATGGAGGTGGAAATGTTATGTTTTGGGGGTGTTTCTCTGCTAAGGGCACAGGACTACTTCACCGCATCAATGGGAGAATGGATGGGGCCATGTACCGTACAATTCTGAGTGACAACCTCCTTCCCTCTGCCAGGGCCTTAAAAATGGGTCGTGGCTGGGTCTTCCAGCACGACAATGACCCAAAACATACAGCCAAGGCAACAAAGGAGTGGCTCAGGAAGAAGCACATTAGGGTCATGGAGTGGCCTAGCCAGTCACCAGACCTTAATCCCATTGAAAACTTATGGAGGGAGCTGAAGCTGCGAGTTGCCAAGCGACAGCCCAGAACTCTTAATGATTTAGAGATGATCTGCAAAGAGGAGTGGACCAAAATTCCTCCTGACATGTGTGCAAACCTCATCATCAACTACAGAAGACGTCTGACCGCTGTGCTTGCCAACAAGGGTTTTGCCACCAAGTATTAGGTCTTGTTTGCCAGAGGGATTAAATACTTATTTCCCTCTGCAGAATGCAAATAAATTCATATACTTTCCACAATGTGATTTTCCGGATTTAATTTGTGATGTGCTATCTCTCATTGTTACCAATAACCTACCCTTCAATTATGGGCTGCTCATGTCTTTGTCAGTGGGCAAACTTACAAAATCAGCAAGGGATCAAATACTTATTTCCCCCACTGTAGTTGATCTGTGAGTGTTGTGTCAGTGACTTTGCATGATAGGATTTCAATCGCTGAGTATAAATGTTTAGCGACAGGTTCAACGGTGAAAGTAGATATGTGTATTATTGTGACTCTCCCTCCTTTTTGTTTCTATTTATGTGCATTGTTTTGTATCCAGGTGGGCATAGGTCCAGCAATATTGGGTTGTCTTCTGGGTGTAGTCATGTTTTTGTTATGAGTAGTAATCCTAGTTTTTCCGTTTCAATCCAGTCTTTTCAGTAGGACTGTCTTGTTGACTGCTGATCGTGCATTTATATATCCTATGGGTATCATGAATGATTTAGTTATGTTTGATAATCTGTAGTTATCTGTGCAGTCTGTCTGATTTTTTTTATTGTGATCTTGTTTTGTATTGTTCTGGCTTGTCCTTTTTGTTGTTGGTTTTAGGTTTTGTCTCTGTTCTGTTGTGAGGGTTATAGTTTGGTGCTTCCAGTTGATGATGAGGTCTTCGTTTGTCAGTGATGCATATGGGGATTTTGTTCCATTCATTAGGTGATGCTGCCAATATTCCAGTTATCCATATTATTATCGTGTAGTATGAAGCCCATGTTCTGATGGTTTGCCATTCTAAGATGCTTTTGGGCATGTGGGGCTGCCTGTCAGAAGTCCTTTTGTGAATCCTATTTAGGTACCCTCCAGTTATTCTCCTGTAAGGCTTTTAGACACGGGGTCCTTGTGGGGGACCCTATGTAGGGATCCTCTGATTATTATGAAATTGTTGTTGTTAAATATACAGTATTTGAGATTCGAGAATTCATGTAAGAATGTGGTCGCCAGTGCATGGAATAGTGTCTATTTTAGTGTAAATTTTCATAGGATATTATTCAGCTTGATACAGTGGAGGCTGTATCAGTTGGGGAGTGAACAGATAGTAGAAAGTGGCTTGCACATACAGCAATACCTTTGGCGGTGAGAACAGATAGGATAGAAGTGGCTTGCGTGTACAACACTACCTTCAGCAGTAAATAACAGCCCTGTAGTGACAATCACGGCTAGAGCGGCACAGACATAAAAAAACAATATCAATTCATAAAAAAATCTTAACACCAACCCAGTCACATCTTCATCCTCAAACTGCCCATCTGCTAACCAGCTGGCCAAACACTTCAACGACAAAATTACCAATCTCTGCAGTACAATTCCCCAGGACTGTGCAAATATCGATTCCTTTCTTAATGAACTGGACCCCTGCAGAGACGAAATTCCAGCTGACCATTCATGGACAAATTTCACCCTCCTCACCACCAAAAAAGTTTCTATGGTGATCACCAAACTCTCCAAATCTCACTGCCATATTGACCCATGTCCCAACTACCTAATGAAAGATGCCCCAGAACGCTTTATCATAGATCTCACCTCCCACCTAAATTTCCTGTTACAGCAAGGTTCATTCCCTACTGAACATGGCAATATACTATTTACACCAATACCTAAAAACCCCAAGAAACCAGCGAGTGATGTGACCAACTACCGCCCTGTCACCTTCATTCCTCTGCTAATAAAATAGATGGAAAACAGGGTGACCTCTCAGATCAACGATTATATACTGTAAATAATTGTCACAAATTGAATGCAGTGAAAAACAGGTTCAGGCTTCCTAAAGCAAACTAGGCCTGTAAAATCATAGCATCTCTCAGTCCTGATACTTCACTGAAGAAATGGGACAGCCTGATTAAGCTTGGCAGAGTTACAAAGTTGGCTAGGGTTGCTGGACATAGGCATGCGGCGAAACTATAAGAAATAATTGGGCAAAGATAAGGCCAGGTGCAGAAAAGTTAAATTTAAGGATGAGCGAAGCTTGGAGAGATAAGAAAGTTGAAACTTGGTCCTAATTGGATGAGAGGTAAGCAAACTTGCTAAGGTTGAAACTTGGTCCTAATTGGATGAGAGATAAGTAAACTCTCTGAAGTTAAAACTTGGTCATAATTGGATGTATGTGCCAATTATGACGAAAGTGCAGGTGGGAAAGTAAAATGTTCATAGGGATCTATGGGACCAAAAAAAGTATAAAAGGTTTGCTACCTAAGCAGTGCCTCGGAGAAGAAGCCAGTAACCTGTGAAGGCACATGTCATCTGTCGTGAAGTGCTGTTCTACAATGTGAATACCTGATTGCCTGTACTGCCTTTGGGTGAGATGCTTATGCTAATAAACTATCGTACTATTTATTTATTTGTTACATTTGTATCCCACATTTTCCCACATATTTGCAGGCTCAATGTGGCTTACATAATACCGTGAAGGCATTCGCCAAATCCGGTACGGGATAGGTACAAAATGTTGTATTGGGATAGGGAAGATAAGATTCAATCAAGTTGGGTTGGGTTTCTTTCTAATTATGTAGTTTGCTACTGCCCAGACTGTGTAAAACTGTCATGAGCAGATACAAGGTTGGGGTAATTATGTATTTAGAGGGAGCCTGCAATCCTTTTCAGGATAGTAGAAAGCCCATGGCTACCGCTGCCCAAACGGAGGTGGCAGACCTAATTATAGTCAATACAAAAATTCTCCATTCTACATGAGTTGCAATCGGGTTTCCGTCCAGCCCACAGTACAGAAACCGTCCTACTCACTCTAATATCCAAATTCAAACAAGAAATCTCATTTGGAAACAACATCCTCCTTCTACAATTCGATTTATCCAGTGCATTTGACATGGTAAATCATAATATTTTAGCCAAACTACTGGACAAACTTGTAATCAGTGGAAATATCATTAATTGGATAAAAGGCTTCATCACCTCAAGATCTTACCAAGTTAAATCATCCTCAACTATCTCATCTCCCTGGTCACCAAATTGCGGTGTACCTCAAGGATCCCCTTTATCGCCGATACTCTTCAATCTTATGATGATACCACTAGCTGAAGCTCTATTCAGACATGGTCTCAACCCTTTCATTTACGCTGATGACGTCACCATATTCATTCCCTTAAAATCTAATCTAACAGAAATCCCCGTCAAAATATCCACGGGCATGAACATCTTAACCTCTTGGGCCAACGCCTTTATGATGAAATTGAACAAAGAAAAAAACACAATGCCTAATCCTCTCATCTCAGCACTCCGTGCCCCTCCCATCTAATCTTAAAACCTCCGACATCACAATGCCCATTTCCGACAACCTGAAAATCCTTGGAGTGACAGTAGACAATCACCTTTCGCTTGAAAATCATGCTAAATCCACTACAAAGAAAATGTTCAATATGATGTGGATACTGAAATGCGTAAAACCCCATCTGGCCCTGAAAACTTTCCGGAATTTGATGCAATCCATGGTACTTACCCATGTCAACTACTGTAATAGTATTTTCTTAGGCTGCAAGGCCCATATCCTGAAAAAACTTCAGAATGCCCAAAATACAGCAGCAAGACTCATTTTTGGCAACTCACGTTTTGAGTGCGCAACTCCTCTTCGTACAAAACTTCACTGGCTCCCTATCAAAGAGCAAATCAACTTCAAGGTCCACACATTAATCCACAAGATTATCCACGGCGAATCTCCAGACTATATGCTCAATCTGATTGACCTTCCAACCAGAAACATGTCTGAATCTTCATGAAATGACCTCAACCTACATTACCCTAATTGCAAAGGTCTCAAGTACAAAACCTATTATGGATCCAACGTCTCCTTCCTAGGCAGTCAACTCTGGAATGCCTTCCCCAGACCTATCCAATCAGTCTGTGACTATCTACCCTTCCGGAAAGCACTAAAAACTAATTTCTCCGAGGACAAGCAAGCTGCTTGTTCTCACGACTGGGTGACGTCCGCGGCAGCCCCCACCAACCGGAAAAAAGCTTCGCGGGACGGTCGGCACGCAGGGCACGCCCACTGCGCATGCGCGGCCGTCTTCCCGCCCGTGCGCGACCGCTCCCGCCAGTTCCTTTTTTTCCGCGCCTGGAGAGAGTCGTGCCTGTGCCGCTAAACTAATTTATTCAAGCAAGCCTATCCAAATGACCCAGACTAATCTTATGAATCCATCTACCTAACACATCCATGTGACAACGACATTGACTCAGATTATATCTCCCACCTTACTTACTTCTCCATTGCCTATCTCTACCTACTCATCTCTTCTATTATTCTGGTATATTTAACTTTTACTTTCTCTAACAATATTCTGTATTCCCTATTACTATGTAAGCCGCATTGAACCTGCTTTGAGTGGGAAAGCGCGTGATACAAATGTAATAATAAATAAATAAATAAGAGTGAAATGTGCGGTGGAGATTTATGTTCAGCATTCTGAGAGGTGATGCCATGGTTCATTGTGACAGCCAGGATAAGTGGTGTAAAGGGCGCACACCTATCATATTATCCAGAGATTAGTTCCCCACCTCTCATATTATCCACAGATTAGGTCTCCACTTCAGCTGCTGTTCTACTGTAGGTCGTGCAGCTCCGAATGGAGAGACTGCAAAACAGTATTAACAGCATTTGTGCTGTGGCAGGGCTGGTTATCCCCTTGCTTCTGTCACGGTGGCTGCAGATTGATCTGTGCAGTTGTGACCTTGCGCTCCTGCCGGGGCTTGCAGGAACTCTTGTGAGGAGTGCTGGGAGTGGTCGGGTCTGGGCAGTGTCCGAGACCAGGTGAGAACAGAGGCTCATAGGTCTAGGAGACCGTGCAAGTCTGTCCGAGTGATAGAGAGTCATGAGTGTTGGTTCCTTGCTGACAACAGGATCAGTTTTCCCGGTTCATTCCTTACTTCACTAATGCTTGTTGTCCTGCACACATCCTCCGTGCACCTGCTGGCTGACCCGACTCGCTCCTCCACGTGGCATCGACCATGAGGACGTGTCTCTGTGTGAGCAGCGCAGGAGAGTCAGCGTCCCTTCCTGCAATGCAGCTCAGCGGGTTTATGGGTAGACTATGGTCATGTCCTCCATGTAATGCCAAGGATTCCGGTGGCTGTGATGTGGGGAGGAGTCAGTGTCTCACTTGCCGATACGGCCCAGCAGTCTCCGGCCAGCAGTTTTCCAGACTCTCCTCTTCCAGCAGCTTCTCTGCCCTAGCCACTCAGCTGGACTTCACGGGACTGCTGTCGACAATGCTCTGGTTTGGGGTAGTCTGTCTCCCCAGTGTATTCAGGGTTCAAAGTAAGGTTTGGCCTGGTTTGGAGTGATCTGCTTCCAGGAATGCTAGGAGCTAGTTGCTGCCGTGGCTTCCTAGTTAGCTGCCATATAGTTTAATGCATGCATTCTCCCCTTACATTTGACCATTTGAGAAAAAAAACAAAAATAACGGAGCATTGTGACTACCGTCTCTTCACAGCTGCCATCTTGGATCTTCTGTCTTAGACGAATTGCAGACTTAATACCAGTAATATACAACTTCTTACTCAAATCAGCTTCATGTTTATTAGATTGATATATCACTTTTCTGTGATGTAACCAAAGCAGTTTACATATTACAGGCAACTTTTCTGTCCCTAGTAGGCTCACAATCTGTTTTTGTACCTAGTCCAGGAGGCACCCCAGCCAGTCAGGTTTTTAGGATATCCAAGATTAATATTCATGACAGATTTGCATGTACTACCTCTACTGCATGCAGTCTATCTCATGAATATTCATTGTGGATATCCTGAAAACCTGACTGGCTGGGGTGCCTCCTGGACCAGGTTTGGGAACCACTGGCCCGAGTCACAAGTAGGACAGTCCCCCCAGTTGTCAGCCCACTGCACTAGCAATTAGGCTACTCCTACACTCCTGAAATGGGTATTTGACTCCAGGAAACTACAGACAGGTGAACTTAACATAGATCTCATGCAAAATGGTAGCAGGAAGTACAAAAGGTAGCAAGAAGTACAAAATTAGTGAGAAGCTAGCTGCATTATCTATGGCAGATCGCCCCCTATCAGTAGATGGATGCAGAGATCTGAAGTTTCTGATGACATCAGATGTATAACAGATGTACTGACTCCTGAAGCAGGCAAGTCCATTTTATTCCACATTAGCCTCTGGTCCTTCCCTACTTTATTAGGGTTTTTTTGGACTTTGCATAGGGAATTCACCTCCTTTTTCACCCTTTGGTACAGAATTAATGGAACACAGTCAAATGGATTTAGCAAAAAGAAGTCTTTTTTTTTTTACCAATCTTAGATTTGTTTTTCTTGAAGGCTTTATTAAACATGTGGCTAAGGGTCTGGATTTTCAGAAAACGTTTGACAGTCTCTCATGAGACACTCTTCAAGAAATTAGTGTCATGGGATAAAAGGTAATGTCTTATTACAGATTCATAACTGGCCTAAAAGAAAGGAAAGAGTAGGACTGAATAGTTATTTCTCTTAATGGATAAAGGTTGATAGTGGCAAAAGGTGACCAGACTTGCAGGTAACACAGTTATTCAGTGCTGTTAGGTCACAAGCTGATTGTGAGGACTTGGTAGTGAACACTGAGAGACTGCACGTGTCCACACATATTTCATTTCTTGTGAAATTAAACCTTAGTGATGCATTTAGGGAAGACTATTCCAAGCTACAGATACCACCGATCAAAATAATCTTGGTCATTTTGAAATCTTTGGCGCTCTATACAGCAGCAGTCAAAAAAGCTGTAGACTGCCCGCTTTATATAACTGCACTTGAGCAAAATATGCTCTGTGCAACACTCTCTAAAATAATATTCCCTAAGTTGTGCACTAGTAGTATATCCAGGTATACCCTTGAATGATATTCAACATTTCCCAATTCCCCAGCACCCTACTAAGATAAGAGATTTTGAGGATAAGGGTTAGTTTGGAGGACTGTATTTACAGACAATGACAGTGAAAAGATAAGATAACATTATGTCCATTCCATTTTTCACAGTATTGTCAATATATTAGGGATCACTGGAAAAATGATACAAACTTTGGAATATTTCAAGGATAAGAGATTACTAATATCTTTCACCAGAAGAAGAAATCTTAATAAATTACATCTTTCAAGGATCCTGTCTATCTGTGGTAATGCTGTTCTTTGTCTTCTTGATCTAAAGGTTTCATATCCGGTTGTGTGATATTAAACAATGCCAAGCACCTGATCACCCAGGAACACTTAAGAAATAGTTTTCAGCATGCCTAACAGTGACTGCCATTTCTTTTTATTGTTTTTTTTTTCTGTTTGGTTCTACTGTGAGAATGGTGGGAGTTAGATTTTCTGTATATTATTTTTGCTGTGCTAGAATTGTTTTCTTTGAGCATATAATGGCAAACTACTAAGTTCCCACCCATATCTAACTCTACAGTTCCAACATTCAGAAGGGCGGTACATTCAAGATCTTATTGTTCAGATTTGATTCTGAATCCCATTAGTCATTTCTAATCCTATCTGTCATCTGAGAGAATGGGAGTAACTTGTTGCATTTCAAACCTGTTCCAGACAATGGCAGAGAGAGTGTTCCTATCCCTTGCTATTATGTGAAGTCTCGTTCAGTATGCAACAAGGCCCACCTTTTGAGGGATTGATTGGAGTTCCAACCTGGCTGGTTATTTATAACAGAAACTTGGTTTCAATCATCTGATAATCCAGTTAATGATATCTGTCCTCTAGGTTATAAAGAGGGGCATAATCGAACGCAAACGCCCATCTCCATGGGCGTCTATCTCTGAGAACGGGTACGTGAAGGGGCGGGACAAACCGTATTTTCGAAAAAAAATGGGCATCCATCTTTTTTCCGATAATACGGTTTGTGCCAGCCAAATGCATCAGATTTATGCGGATTTGAGCTGGGCAGTTTCGTTTTTCAGCGATAATGGAAACCAAAGGTGCCCAGCTCAAAAACTACCAAATCCAAGGCATTGGGTTGTGGGAGGGGCCAGTTGGTGTCCTGGCATGTCAGACCAACTGGGCACCCTAGGGGGCACTTGTAACAATTAAAAAAACAAAGCAAACTACCTGTGAAGTCCATAGCTCCCTTCCCTTGGGTGCTGAGCCCCCCAAAACCCACTTCCCACAACTCTACACCATTATCATAGCACTTATGGCTGAAGGGGGGCACCCAGATGTGGGTGAAGTAGGTTTTGTGGGCAGTTTGGAGCGCTTCCATTTACCACCACAAGTGTAACAGGTAGGGGGGGGATGGGCCTGGGTCCACCTGGCTGAAGTCCACTGCACCCACTAACAACTGCTCCAGGGACCTGCATACTGCTGTGATGGAGCTGGGTATGACATTTGAGGCTGGCGTACAGGCTGGAAAAAAAAGTTTTTAAAGTTGTTTTTTTTTGGGGTGGGGAGGGGGTTAGTGACTACTGGTGGAGTCAGGTGTGGTCATCCCCGATTCCCTCCGGTGGTCATCTGGTCATTTAGGGCACTTTTTTGGGACTTGTTTGTGGGGAAAAAAAAGGGTCCAAAAAAGTGACCTAAATTCGCGCTAAAAACGCCTTTCTTTTTTCGATTATCGGCCGAGGACGCTCATCTCTCCTCAGCCGATAAACACGCCCCAGTCCCGCCTTCACTACGCCTCCGACACCCCCCCCCCCCCCCCATCAACTTTGGCCGTTTCCGCGACGGAGTGCAGTTGAAGACGGCCAAAATCGGCTTTCGATTATACCGATTTGGGCACCCATGCGAAAAAGACGCCCATCTCCCGATTTGGGTCACTTTTTGGACGCCTTTGACTTTCGATTATGAGGCGGATAGTAATCTCAGCGGGTCAAGATAGGAAAAAGGGAGAAGGTATAGCTGTATTATTTTGAGATTTTTTTTCAGTCGCCTTTGTTGATTCTTTTGTGTCTCCTCCTTTGGACATTTTTGCTTGTCATCTTAAAGACGATACATTAAGAGAGAGTCTAACTTGCATTGTATTTTATCGTCCACCGGGATGTTGGCCTACAGCGAAGGATGTGTTTTATCATTTTGTTTTTAAGAACGCATTGCATTCTCATTATTCTATACTTCTAGGGGATGTTAATATTCATTTAGAAAACAGGGTTAACCCTAAGGTTAAGGATTTAAATCTTTCTATCAGCATTGAATTATTTTTTGCCCCAAACTCAGTCTACCCATAATAAAGGGCATCATCTTGATCTTTTTGCATACACAAGTAGTAATTCATTATTATTTACATTTGAAGTATCACATATCGTGGTCCCCAGTAATCTGGTCAGATCATTTTATGCTCAGGTTTACTCTTAATTGGGAACAGGCAAAGACACAACATTTTAAGTTGAAGGAGAGAGATTGTACTTAGAGGTAGGATTGATATTGATCAGTTTTGGAACAGACGCGATCACAAATATTTAAGAAATTGGAGCATTTTGATATTAACTGGATTACGTTTAGTGATAAAACTTTAGATGAGATTGTGAGTAAACGTAAGTAAACAAATTCTTCAAAGGAGCAATGAGTGGTTTGATTCAAAAATAGAAAACGGCAATTACTAATTATAAAGTTGCTTTGGATGTTAAAAGGAAGATGTGGTATTCAAATCAAATTGGTTCAAATGTTTCTAATGTGGAGGCTGTTTTTCAGTTAGTTGCCAAACTCTGATACCACTCAATTCTCACAGCTGAATGTGAGGAAAGTCTCTTTGGTTTCTGAGTTGGCAGTTGTTTTCCAAACAAAAATTATAACTGCAAGATCATCATTTCCCAAAGTAGCTAACAATTTGGATTTTGACACTACAACTAGTTAGTGTGAATAGCTGGTGACAAGAACTGGTCGGATTTTTTTCCTTTAGACTGGGAACTATTTTAAATTCTTTGTCTTATAAATATTCTAAATTCAGCTGTACTCTGGATTTTTGTCCACCTTATTTAATGGCCTCACCACCAGTTGAATTCATGACTCTGTTTAAATGGATTCAACTTTTGTGTATTGGATCGTTTATGACAAATGTGGGTGAGATTATTAATACCCCGATAGTGAAGGATATAAAAGAACCATCTCATCTGGATTCAGATTATAGGCCAGTTGTCTTGATATTCCTATTTACAAAGATTACAGAAGGCTTGGTCTGTTCCCAGTTGAATGATTGCTTGACAAAATATAATACATAGTAGCATAGTAACATAGTAGATGACGGCAGAAAAAGACCTGCATGGTCCATCCAGTCTGCCCAACAAGACAACTCATGTGTGCTACTTTTTGTGTATACCCTACTTTGATTTGTACCTATGCTCTTCAGGGCACAGACCGTATAAGTCTGCCCAGCACTATCCCCGCCTCCCAACCATCGGCTCTGGCACAGACCGTATAAGTCTGCTCAGCACTATCCCTGCCTCCCAACCTCCAGTCCCGCCTCCCACCACTGGCTGTGGCACAGACCATTCTTCATGCATCACAATCTGGGTTCAGACCTTGCCATAATACAGAACTGTGTTGACATCAATTTGTGATAGGGCAAGGGCGGCGTACTTTGAGTGAAAATGTTAAGATTCTCATATTACAATACGGTCTCTCATCATCTTTTGATCTGGTGGGCCATGACATTTTGCTTTCTGAATTTAAAATTGGAATTGTTAATAATGTATTAAATTGGTTCAAACACTTTCTGACCTCCAGATCTTATAGAGTTAAGCAGAGTGGAGATTTGTCAGAAACGTGGAGTAATCCTTGTGGAGTTCTGCAGGGTTCCCCTCTTTCACCTACACCGTTTAATACTTTCTCCATACTTTGGGAATAGAATTATGGAAAGAAGGCTTTGTTACTTACAGCTATGCAGATGATATCACAGTAATGATTCCTTTCTATTCTTCTTTAGGACAAATGTAATCTGCTGTTTGTAATTATTCATGGATGTTGAGTTACAAATTAAAATTAAATACCAACAGAGACTAAATTTTTATTAATGAATAACAATCCAGATCCTTTGGTAGATCATGTTCTTGTAGGTTGAAAAAGCTTAAAATCTTTGGAGTTTATATAGATCTGATTCTATCTTTAGATGCTCATATGGGAGCCTTGGTAAAAAGTTCCTTTCTGCTGATGAGCAATCTTAGACATATCAGAAAATTTTTGAAGTTGATCAGTTTAGACTTGTTCAGTCTTTATTGTAATCTAAATTGGATTATTGTAATCTTTTATATTTGGGGGGACATCTAAACAAAGTCTACAAAAGTTAGTCACTCCAGAATGTGGCAGTGAGATTGATTATTTTTTTTCTTTTCTTTACATAAACATAATCAAACTACTAAATGCAATGAAAAACTTCTTTGGTTACCCATTGAGGATGTGTGTATGTATAAATTTTCTTGCTTATTGTTTAGGGTCTTAAATGGTGATGCTCCAGATTATCTATTGTCTCGCTTAGAATTCACTACTCCCAATAGATGTAGAACTTTGTATTATAATTCTCAGTTTCTTTTTCCATCACCTAAAGGTATAAAAAGATTCAATCTGTTTGAAAAATTGATGGTGTTTCAAGCACCGAAGATATAGAAAAATTTAATGTTATGTTTTGACAATATGAATAACTATCCTCTTTAGGAAGAATCTTAAAACACTTCTTTTTAAAAGCTTTATATAACTTTTTGCAAAACTAGCTGATAACTCTGTAATTCCTAAAGGTTTGCCTTGGCTTCTTGAGTTTGTAAACCACTTAGAACTACATGGTACTAGCAGTCTATAAGTATTATATAATGTAATAGTATTATTTAGCATAAGTGCTAAGTTGATATTGAAATATTTCACAGTATACAAAATTATTTTAAGACTAGCCCCCCCCCCCCCCTTTACTAAGCCGCGTAAGTGGCTGCCTTGTGCCAAAGCCAACACTGGCTATTCACTTTGGGCTGTGTTGACATTGCTGTGCGGCTTAGTAAATGGGGGGTAGGTGTGGTAACAATTTTGTCCTTTCTAAGATTAAACAAATAATTTCAGCTATGATGGTGCTTTTTCTCACTTTGTCAGAGTTGCAACTTTTATCTTTCTAATGTCTCCATTGTTTGTCCCTTTTCAATTTTGATTTCAGGCACAAAAGCAGTATGTTGTACAGAGAAGAGGTGCTGAATTTACATTATCTACTGTGGCTAAACATTTTGGGTCTGTCATGGTAACTGAGTTGCCTCATCTCTGGGAGATTATGGTTGGTCCATTAAGGAATATTAACATTTGTCCTTTTGGTATGCAGAACTTTTTGGTGGTTACATATTTTTGCTAACTTATAGCACCTGAGCGTGCAGGTTTTCTAAATGTTAATGCATATTTCAATAGATGGAAAATCGATTTTGGAAAATGGAGATGGTCCTGCTCAGGAGCTGGTGAATTCTCTACAAGTGTTTGAAATAACAGCAGCTTCAATGGATCTACAGCTTCACCCTTTGGTAATAAATCTGTTGTTCTGTGGAATGAAGACTGTTGAATTTTATGCAGATAAGTAGTTTACGCAATTTTGAGGGCTTTTACCTAGTTTTTCTATTCTTGATTTCTAATTTGGTTCCTTCATGTGTTTCTGAATTTCAACATTCTCATGTTGTGCCAGGTAGATCAGTTTAAAGTGCAGTATGTTCTACTTCTGTGTCATTAGTGATCCCTAATGACTTCCTTAATAAATGAAAAGTATTTTAATTGGCTTTAGTTTTAGATGCTTCTTGTAAAATGTGTGATTTGAAAATTTTTTTTGTGACAGCCTGAAGAAGACAAAGGTCATTGCAGAATAATTGTACTTTTCATGTGCCTGCCGCATTCAGTGATACTAAAGATATTGCATCATATAGTTGCAATGAACACAGGTGAAATACAATATAATAAACTACTTATTGAATATGAAAGCAAAATAGTATCCAGCATATTAAATTGAACATTTTTATCTGTAAAAGTGTATGTTTAACAGTGATTCCATAGTTTCTTGCATTCTAGGCTTTTACTGATTTTAGACAAACATGAGTTTAGCAACCATATATATAGGTAGGGCTGAGATTTGGAGTATAATTTTTGTTTTGTCTGTGGAAACTTACAAAGGAGTCTAACATTCCAGCTGGCAATTAAAGCTGTTTAGTGTCTGTTATAATGGATATGAAAAGTATTTGCAAAGGTTTTAGAGATTAGTGTAATTAGGTCTGTGATTGATATGGATTGATTTTGTTTTTATGTATATTTTAAAATTTTGATTATATTATGTATGTTGATGTAAGCCACTTAGAACTTTTTGTGAAAGTGCAGAACATACATTTTTAAATAAATAATTTGTCTCAATATAATGTTCCAGAAAAGTTTCTAGGTGATGAAAGCATAATCCAAGGAAACGCAACTGTTTCCAGAGTCTGTCTTCAAGGCAGGAGATTTCTATTGTATTTAATTTTCAGTCAGTTTATTTCAGTATTTAGCCATTCCTGGTATGACTATAACCCACCCTGGGGCTTAACATACATAAAAGTTAGACATACAAAATAAGTCTCACAATAAACCCAGTCAGCTCAAAGACCTCTCTCCCTACTCTGCCCCTACCCCACGCACCTAACCAACCATTAATAATCTTGTTCTCTCTGTATGATTGTATGCTGTCCTATAGATATTGTATTTCCTTTTCTTTGTAGTTTTTTTTTAATTGGCCTGTACACCGCTTTGTTCTGCTAGCCAGTTTAAGCAGTATAACAGATCCAATAAACCATAAGAGACCTTTCTACTATCTCAAGAGGTAGCATCCCATAACCTAATTTATACCTCGCTAGAGAAAAGTAATTCATAAAGACAATCATCTCAACACACAGTTTGTTTTCTTATTTAGTTATGGACATGTTTACTAAAGTGCAGTTTTGGTTTGTTTGGTTTTTTTTTTGGGGGGGGGGGTGCAGCAGAGGGGACAGTGGCTCCTTATTTAACAGATTTACAGTATTACTTCCAGAGAATCAGACTAACACCAGTGGCCAGAGCCACCATTTTTAGTAGAATGGGACCCTTACTTTTATTTAATCTGTTCCCTTTATTTTTTTTATATTTTAGCAATGCTGTTTAGGTGTTTGTTGTTTGCCATGATTCACAACCTACTTAAGCTTGAGCACCGGTTGCAGAAAAAAAAAATTGGTAATTTTTTCAAAAATTGAGCCATTGGGGTGTTTTTGTCTCTTTTTCTAGATATGTCCCAAAAACCTTCCAGCAGTCTTAAAAAGTGTATGAGATGCAGTAAAACAATGGCTTTGACAGATACTAGTGCCTTCTGTACCTTGGTCCTAATTATTAGCTGTCTTGCTGTAAACCGTGATCTGAAATGTAGAAAAGAACATGGGAGAGTAGAGAGGCCCAGTGCGAGAGAGATTTTGGTGTGCTAAAGTCTGGTCCAATGGCATCATGAGCTGCATCGACTGCTGGAGATGCACTGGCATCAGGGAAGTCTCCACCTGCGTCTACATACTTATGAGGATTCTGCATAGGCCCTGAGGGGATTCCATTGTCCTGCATCAAGCAGAGATGAAGCAGCATGGGTATTGCTTCTCTTGAGAAGCATGGTGCCAGAAATGCCAGGACCCCCACCTCTGATTCAGTTCCTATATTTGCACAGGTCTCAACATCAGAACCAGCCCTGCTTTTAGTGATGCCTGCCCTAGAGGAGCAGCTCCGGTTCATGTTACAAGAGGAGCTGGGGTGCATCTTGACTTGGCGCAGTGCCTAGCCATTGATAACTCTGGTGCCAACTATAACACTCCAGCCAATTTTAGAGACCCATGCCCTGCCTGTCAGGTAGTCATCGATGCTAGTACCAACTAATACAGTCCTTTCCAGTCCATTGGGGGAGGAAGCAACCCAAGATTCCAGGAAGGAACTCGTATCTTGGCACTCTTGCCTATAACGTGGTCATGCATCCTGTTGTCCAAGGCAGGCACAAACTCAGATGACCAGGAGGAGTACTTTGCTGAGAGTGGCAGTCTAATATGGATCCAGAGGAGCCCTAAGAGGAGGGTTCTCTTGGTCTCAGACCCTTCTCCAACCCAGGGACAGAGAAAGTCTCTTCCAGAGAAGCTCTCCAATCTTTTAGGGAAATGGCAGAAATCATTCCATTTAATTTGGAGATCGAGGATGAGCCCAGATCTGAGATGTTGGATGTTCTTGATTTTGACTCCCCTCCAAAGAAAGCTGTGATGGTGGAGGGTTTGATGAGAAATTGGGGAAAGAAAATATCTTTGGTCTCAGTGAGTTTTAAAAGCAGCTTTCTCTGTCTGTGATGTATTGAGAAAATGAGAGGTTTCTGTCATTTTTGCCGAAGTTGGCAGCAAAGCAGTGAAGGAAAAGTATCAGTTTGTTAAATGTTACATTAGAGAATGACAGGGGGGACAAAGTTTGTCCCCATCCCCGTGGGTTCTGTCTCCATCCCCGCAGTCCTTGTCTTCATCCCTGCAGTTTCTGTCCTTGCCCCATCCCCGTGGGCTCTGTCTTCATCTACAGAAGCCTTGAACACGTATGAATTGATATTTAAATCTTTTTATTAAAGTATAAAAAGGAACAATATGCTGTGCAACTGTTGTGTATAAATTACAGATAGAAAACAATAATAACAATGAGCAGCTATAATAACCCTCCTTCCCACCACCACCCTCTACCCTTCCAACTAGAAAATAACACGGGGACAAAGTTTGTCCCCATCCACGCGGTTACTGGGGTTCCCTGTCCCCGTGTTATTCTCTGTTACATCACTGAGCTACTGAGAGGGAGGTGGGCAGCACCTTATGTCAAGTATTCACTGAAGGAAAGACAGGTAGCCTGAAAGTGGCACACTTACACTTAGGGACATATCCATTAAATGTAATAAAGTGATGTGATATGAATGACACACACACTGAAGCAGATTGCGTAGTCAGAAAACTCTTGTGCTTAGCCTTTTGGCTGAGGTGGGAGGTTGCCTTCTATTGCAGAAATGCTGGAACTGCGGTCTGACCCCTTTAAGAGAACATAAGAGTAGCCATACTGGGTCAGACCAATGGTCCATCTAGCCCAGTATCCTGTTTTCCAAACAGTGGCCAAGCCAGGTCACAAGCATCTGGCAGAAACCCAAATCGTGGGTTCACCGCCGCTGCCTTGATTTTCTCTCCTCACATGCTATTCTTGACCCACTACAATCTGGTTTTCGCCCTTTCCACTCAACCGAAACTGCACTTTCTAAAGTCTCCAGTGACCTATTACTGGCTAAATCCAGAGGTCTCTATTCCATCCTCATTCTTCTTGATCTTTCCGCTGCTTTTGACACTGTCGATCACAGCATACTCCTCGATACCCGTCCTCACTTGGATCCCAGGGCTCTGTCCTTTCCTGGTTCTCTTCCTACCTCTCCCTCCGCACCTTCAGTATTCACTCTGGTGGATCCTCTTCTACTTCTGTCCCTCTGCCTGTCTGCGTACCTCAGGGTTCTGTTCTTGGTCCCCTCCTCTTTTCTATCTACACTTCTTCCCTTGGTTCATTAATCTCATCCCATGGCTTTTCCTACCATCTCTATGCTGATGACTCCCAAATCTACCTTTCTACCCCTGATATCTCACCTTGCATCCAAACCAAAGTTTCAGCGTGCTTGTCTAACATTGCTGTCTGGATGTCTCAACGCCACCTGAAATTAAATATGACCAAAACCGAGCTTCTCATTTTCCCCCCCCAAACCCACCTCCCCGCTTCCCCCGTTTTCTATTTCTGTTGATGGCTCTCTCATTCTCCCTGTCTCCTCAGCTCGAAACCTTGGGGTCATCTTTGACTCTTCTCTATCCTTCTCTGCTCATATCCAGCAGATCGCCAAGACCTGTCGTTTCTTTCTTTACAACATCCGTAAAATCCGCCCCTTTCTTTCCGAACACCCTACCAAAACCCTCATCCACACCCTTGTCACCTCTCGTTTAGACTACTGCAATCTGCTTCTTGCTGGCCTCCCACTTAGTCACCTCTCCCCTCTCCAGTCGGTTCAAAACTCTGCTGCCCATCTTGTCTTCCACCAGGGTCGCTTTACTCATACTACCCCTCTCCTCAAGTCGCCTCACTGGCTCCCTATCCGTTTTCGCATCCTGTTCAAACTTCTTCTACTAACCTATAAATGTACTCACTCTGCTGCTCCCCAGTATCTCTCCACACTTGTCCTTCCCTACACCCCTTCCCGTGCACTCTGCTCCATGGATAAATCCTTCTTATCTGTTCCCTTCTCCACTACTGCCAACTCCAGACTTCGCACCTTCTGTCTCGCTGCACCCTACGCCTGGAATAAACTTCCTGAGCCCCTACGTCTTGCCCCATCCTTGGCCACCTTTAAATCTAGACTGAAAGCCCACCTCTTTAACATTGCTTTTGACTCGTAACCACGTGTAACCACTCGCCTCCACCTACCCTCCTCTCCTCCTTCCTGTGCACATTAATTGATTTGATTTGCTTACTTTATTTTTTGTCTATTAGATTGTAAGCTCTTTGAGCAGGGACTGTCTTTCTTTTATGTTTGTGCAGCGCTGCGTACGCCTTGTAGCGCTATAGAAATGCTAAATAGTAGTAGTAGGAGTAGTAGTAACACTCCATACTACAAATCCCAGTGCAAGCAGTTGCTTCCCATGTCTGTCTCAGTAGCAGACAGTGGACTCCAAGAATTTGTCTGAACCTTTTTTAAACCTCGATATGCTAACCGATATTACCACCTCCTCCAGCAAAGAGTTCCAGAGCTTAACTATTTGTTGAATGAAAAAATATTTCCTCCTGTTTGTTTTAAAAGTATTTCCATGTAACTTCCATGAGTGTCCCCTAGTCTTTTTACATTTGGAACAAGTAAAAAATTGATTTACTTCTACTCATTCTAAACCACTCAAGATTTTGTAGATCTCAATCATATCTCCCCTCATCAGTCTCTTTTCCAAGATGACGAGCCCTAACCTCTTTAGCCTTTCCTCATACGAAAGGCGTTCCATCTCCTTTATCATTTTAGTTGCCCTTCTTTGAACCTTTTCTAATTCCACTATATCTTTTTTGAGATATAGTGACCAGAACTGAATGCAGTACTCAAGGTGTGGACGCACCACGGAGCGATACAAAGATTGGAGTTCTGGACGAAGCAGGGAAAGGATCCCTAGAGGCTCCGCCTGAAGATGAAGGACCGGCAGTCCTTGAGAGAAGGCTCAAGGCAGAGAGTCTTCTGGGAGCACGCTCGTGGCAGAAAAAGGGCTTTTGAAGGCACAATCAGTGCTTGAGGCCAGAAAGGCCAGTGATCATTGGAAGCGCGCTCAAGGCAGTTGGCCCTTGGGAGCAGCTCATGGGGAAGGCAGTGACCTCTGGGGTCTAGTGGTGGAGACGAAACTCCCAAGGTGCGGTCAACGCCAGGAGTGAGGCAAAGGCAAAGCCCCGGGGAACAGTCGGCACCAGAAGCAAGGTGGAGGCAAGGCCCCCAGGGTGCAGTTAGCTCAGGGAATTCAGCAGGAGGAGCAGGCTCGGCCAGCTTGACTAGGCTCTCATTTGAAGTCCAGCAGCCACCACCCCAGCAATTTTCAGCAGGAGGGGTGAGATTTGGGGACTTAGTGGGGAAGGACAAGGGCTGAGACTCAGGGGAAGAGAAAAGGGTGGGACTTATGCCACATTACCATGCCCATATAAGGACTGAACACAGAGCTAAGAAGGTATCAGGAGCTGCTACCTTGACAAAAAAAAAATTAACTGGTTAAAAGAGTTGGTTATAGGGAAGGGAAATGGGACTTGATATAACGCCTTTCTGTGGTATTTTGCAACTACATTCAAAGCGGTTTACATATATACAGGTACTTATTTTGTACCTGAGGCAATGGAAGGTTAAGTGACTTGCCCACAGTCACAAGGAGCTGCAGTGGGAATTGAACCCAGTTCCCCAGGATCAGAGTCCGCTGCACTAACCACTAGGGCTACTCCTCCACTCTATTTGGACTATTACTTATTGAACTTCATGTGTTTCAGTGATTTATTTAATACGAAGTCCTAGTCATTACTTAACATTTAATACTGATCTAACTGTATAGATAAACCTATACATAGTTCAATAAACGCTTCAGCCTTTTGTTTACAGTCTTGTTCAGAGGTCATTTTTGTGGTTTTCCTAGGGGGAAAGAGGATAAACCCGCCCACTAACCCTTCCCCAGGTGGAGACGCCAGAAGCTTAAAGGACTGACGGAGCCTGCCCAATTGGGACTCCAGCAGGGTCAGGCCTAGGACTCAGGTACCCACAAGGGGGCTCTACACAACATCCTTGGCTGCATAGATTAAGAATAAGAAGACCCCTCTCACTGTGCAAGTTGTTCCAAAGAAGACAGACACCTGCAGACTCTTCCCAGACTCCCTCTCAGTCTCCAATGGTGCTGTATCAGATTTGTATTTGGCCAAGGGGACTGAAGTGATTGCATTCCTCCCTTCTTACCCATCTGCCCCCCCCCCCCCCCCCCCCCCCAAAACTTGTTCAAGCAGTAGGTAATGCACTGCAGGTTAAAAAAAAAACAGGATGTTGTTGGTCCTGAACATCCTGAAGCAGCATTCTCTTGCAAAATGAAGGTCACCGTCGGTGGGACCCAGTAATTGTGCAACAGTGCTCTCAGTTTGGAAAGATTCTTATGAATTCCAGATAAGTTCTTCTACTTTTTTTTGACAAACATTTATTAACATATATTGAAAATTCATAAGACAGTTGGATTGGGAGGTTTTTATGCCTATGAGGTAGCCCATTAGTGTCCGTGAGGACATGTGTGTCCTCTGAGGCTTTTCCTCCTATCTTTTCTATACTTTGAGTAAAGGTATATGTGGAAATAACAAGTGTTTGAGAGACAACAAGTAGCTGAAAGTAAGCATCTATTTTACACCAGTTGAGAAGTGGAGTATTATTAGATTGTGAGCCCTCCTGGGACAGAGAAATATCCAGTGTACTTGAATGTAACTCACCCTCAGCTACTACTGAAAAAGGCGTGAGCAAAATCAAAAAAATAAATAAAAATAAATAAATTATATTGAGGTATACAGGAACCCAGTGTTTCTTTATGGTTCTTGAAGACTATACCGTGCATCTCAGACTTTTTTGTAAACAAATTTTCTTAGGCTACTCCTGAGTCAGGCTGCACAGTAGGAATGCTGTGTGAGTCTCCCTTCTCTTGTCTTACTATCGTATATACTTTCTTGCCCCTCCCCCATTTTATTTTATTTTTTTTAACCTTATGTCAAAATGGAGTGGGACGCAGCAGACTCCTGCCCATCTTCTGCAAACAGTTGCCTTCCGGCAAGCAGAGATCACCAAGTTTTATGTGCACCTCTTCTCGGGGCACTCCAGCTAGCCTAAGGAAAAGCCCAGAACTCGGAAGTAAAACTTCACTTAGCCCTGAAGGTCCAGAATGCCTCCTGAGCCACAAAGCCTGATGCCAGTAGAGCAGCAGCAAAAAGCCTTGAAGAATATGTTGCTGATTACTGCATCAGGCAGGACTGAGTCATCAGACACCTCCGTGTCCCTGAGAACACTCCCTCACTGAGATTGCAGTTTAGCCACCTTACAGCAGGTGGCGCTAACCTACCTTGTCAGAGGGGCGGGGCTCAGGCCAGGAGGTGACTAAATGCTCTGGAACAGAGTAGATCAGAGAGACCGAAGAGGTCTCCAGGAGCAAGCCCTTTAGAGAGGTCTTCTGGAGGAGGATTGGGAGTGAAGGAACCCTCCCAAGATGTTGGTTGGGCTAAAGTACCTTTGGGGGAGACCCAGGGAAGTAAGGACTGGCCCTGTTTCCAAGGTTCGTACTTGAGGGTAAAGAGTATCTACCCTGGGGATACAAGAGAAGGAATAGAAGATTTCAAAGGTAAAATAATGCATTTCCTTATTTGTGAGGGTTCAGACCTGGATGTCCTAACTAGAGCCAGACCTGGATTTATGCATGAGTTGACTTGAACTGTGCTGTAGAAGTTTGACAGGATAGGACTACTGATGAGGAGAAACCATTGTTAATGTGACTGCTGCTATGTTAAGCTTTGAGCCTCTGAGAGAAACGGACTACTATTTTGTTCTACAATAAAGTTTCCTTTTGATTTTCACTTCACCTTGATAGTGTCTGTGGGGCTTCCAGTCTGTCTGCCAGCCACACTGCCACAGTGACCTTACCTCCTTTAATAAAACCAACTCTGATAACTATGTACATCATTGGATTCTATCTTCAAGGTATATGCAGGCTTGGACCCTCTGGTCAGCAGACTTGAGCTGCTAATCAGAAATTGAAGAGAGTTGTTGATCAGTATGCTTCAGTATTAGATGGTGGGACCGTACACGTGCAACAATTGAAACAGACTCAAACATCTTTAATACAAGATAAGGTGACTTTTCAGAGGAAAATTGAACATTTTGATAATTATGCATGACTTAAAATATAGTGCCACTTCTTCTCTATTTCTTCCTATCATGTCTTCCTGAATAAACTTATAACCCAGTTTTAGACGGTCCAGGCAGCAGCAAGGAAAATAATGCTATTAGTTGATAGTAATAATATGAGGGAATCTAGTAGCTTTCAGATGCACTAGTAAATGTCATATTTGGTCTATGATAAATTTCCCCTGCAGAACTTGGCAGCTGCTCACAAGACTGACACCATCATTGTACAGATTTTCTGAGCCAAACCTTTGGGATCCTGAAGTGTAAGAACTCTGGCCCTACCAGAGGTGAAGCACCTCCACATCTCCTTGAGTGGACCTTAGATCAAGATAAACAAGTTCTTCAGGCAAAAAAGGACAGCAGGAACCAGGGGACTGGATAGCCTACTAGAACTAGGACTGACACAGATCCTTCTGCATGTGTTCTGTTAAGAGGCTTGGATATTCATTAGACTAATCTGTAAAGGAGCCAGTCAAGGGTGATACTTTATTTCTTCCCCCAGTCAAGTGATTCCTTCCTGGATGGTCCCTTCCATTCTGTTTTACAACCTGAGAGAGTCTGACAATATAATGAGGATATTTAGTGTGAAAGAGGACTACATAGTGGACTTACATTGAATTGATGCGTCTGCAAGTTAGGTTTTTGAGGATATATTATTTCCTTTCAGGGATCTTTCTTCAATCATCTTCCAAAAGAGGTGGCGATGAAGGCAAATCCATCTTTCTCACAAAGGGCAGAGACTGATTCTGTGATACAGTTATGGAAGCTTCCTTGCTACCCTCCCAGATAGGATACTTTCCTCTAGTTAATTAAGCATGCAAGAACTCCATTTCGAATCTGAGTTTAGGCTTTAGAGCCTCCCAAGCCTCACAAGTTAGCGTCTCTTAAGCTCTTGTTGCAGAGGTCAATCTCTGTGGGTAATTTTAGTGCAAATCTGTTTTTGAATTGTACCAAATCAGGAACAATAATAGCCAATGTACATGAAAACATATTAACAATTCAAACATTATTTTCCCAAATAGAGCATTCATAGATCAAAGCTAATCATAGTAGAGCGCTTGGGTTCTTATAGCCCTCTACAGTAAATTGGGAAACAGCTATTAACCCCTATTACCAATCCTCTCTTACCCCCCCCCCCCCAAACTTAAATATTAAACTCACCCCTCCTTCCCCTAGCCTTCCCTTCCAGATCCCAACCCCCACTTTGCTTAACCAGGAAGTCCTCATTTTGTCCCCTCTCGAAAATCATTAAGAGCTCTACTTAGAGCTACTGGGAAAATAGTAAACAAGTATGACGTGCAAACATTTCAAAACATTTTTGACATTTTGGGTGATACCATGCACCTTGTGATTCCCACATCATTAGCGTGTGGAGTGTATTGCACCATTATCAAAACGTGGCAGGTGAGGGCTGTAGCCAATGATTAAGATACATTTCTGAGCTAATATGTATGCTTTCCCCAGAAATTCTCCTTGGGTAATTTTAAAGGAAGGGACATCTCTGTCCACTGCCCTTCACCTTCTGAGGGTAGTATTTCACTTATTGGCGGAATCAAAATTTCTGTCTTCTGACAATAAGGAAGTCGTGGGATTATAGCCCTGAGCAGGATTGGCCATTCTGAAGCTAGTTGGGCACGTTTGAGATGTTTATAGGTATGCAATTCCTTCTGAATTTCTGATAGGTCTTTGTTCTGTTCATGTGTCCCAATAAGGCACAGTGCTTTTTTTTTAAGGTGTCAATGGCAGAGCATACATTTGCCTTCATTGCACCCCTTCTTTAAGTTTGTGTGTGTGTGTGTGTCACCATAGCTCTCATGACTCCTATATCTGTTATGACTTTGCCCAGCCTGAGTAGAGCTTGGGGTACATCCCAGTCATTTGGACTGGTCTGACATGGACAGTAAGGTGAAATTTAAACTTACCTGTTAATTTACTTTGCTTGAGTCCTGCTGGACCAGACCAGAACCCATCCACGGAAACTCTGGTGATCGAGGACTCTGACCAATTCAGAAAGCTAACAGTGAATTTATTGCTCACTCTGAATGTAATTAACTTATTGTAGCCATGGTGTATGGTTATTCTCATTCTTGGGTTATTGATATGATGTTTTTGATTGCATCGGGCTTGGCTTTGGTTGAGAACTGGAAACCCAATACTTGTTACCTTCAATTGTCTTAGTTTAGATATACCAAGGAACTGTGCAGCACTAGCTCCCTGTAAGGGAATAAAGTCAGCTCTGAGTATCTGTCTCAATATGCTGGCAAGGGGACACAATCGACTCATCTGGACTGGTCTGGCATCATTCAAGGAAAGGAAATTAGCAGGTATGTTTAAATTTCACCTTTATCAAGAAGCATGTTGATCAGTATTAGAGGGCTAATAATAATTTCTTTTCTCTTCAGCTGATTCAGCATTTGCCACATCTATGTACATGCCTACAACACCCCTACACTGCTGTCAGACATATGGCTGCTCGTTGCATAGGTGTGCTGAGCAAAATAGCTACAATGGAAATAATGAATGTATTTCTCAAAGAAGTTCTTCCGTGGCTTGGAGCAATCAACGACAGTACCAAACAAGAGGGAGCAATTGAAGCACTTGCCTGTATCCTTTTCTTTCACTATGGGAGATCATGCCCAAATTGCCTTAGATTATAAGGATTGATTATACCTGGAAGTCTATATCACTGAAAAGATAGGTCTCTTTAATTTTGTTGTCGTTGTTGAGGGAGCATTGATATATGTATACAGAGCCACTTTGGTGCTGCCATATAGCAGGCTTGGGTTAAATTCCCAAGTCAATTGTTCCATTCTTTAATTTCAGCAAGGGCTAGCAGTACATACAGGCAATATTTGCAGCCACCAACAATGTGAGGTTGGGGGGGGGGGGGGCAGGGGGAGGGAGTGGAAATCTCAGTCATGAATCAGCAGTGATGTCCACCCGGCAGGCCTTTTTTAATTTTATTGAATGTTCATTATTATATATAAAACGAAGATTAATAATAATGTACAGGAAATCAAATTAAGTACAACAAAAATGCAAAAACAAATACATTTAACCATCGTGCCCTTTTATCCAGGTCATAGTGGAATGTGACAGAGGGTGTCCCGAATTCCTATAAATATCCTTTGAGGATTCTAAAAAGTCTAAAGTTAAGAGAATTGGGTAAATTAAGGACATCTAAATGCGCCCCCACCCTCAGCCATATTCTGGTGTACCTTTCAAACCGGTAAATAGTAACAATTTACAAAAATAACTGTGAATTAGGCAGAGCCCTCCTTAAAGAATTTCCTCAGCAGTATTTCTGAAGGTAGCAAATGGCATTTAGATTTTTAAAAATTGCGCTTTCTGAATTTTCCTATTTTGATTTTCCAATGCTTCCATCTTGCAGTGATGCATTAATCAATGTTTAATTGCGGAAGTACTGATCCTTTGCAAAGTACCAATCTGCCATAATAACAGAAGGGAAAAACACAGTATGTTTACTGCAAATATATGAGCCAAGAGCCCATTATTTCTCCAGCTTGCTGTACCAGGCCTCTAAATGGGCTGGACACATCCCTCAGGCATGCACCTGTGGCCGCACGTCCCAGAGTGCTCTTCTTTTTATGTAGAGCTGGCTCATTGGATGGCATCACAGGTTGGTGTTCTTCCAGGAGTGCAATCCGTCAACTTTGGGCCTTGCTTGAAGATGTTTGGCACTCGTTTCCAGGACAGGCATGCTCCTCTCCCTAACAGACCGTATTTAGGGTGCACACATTTTGGGCCACAGAGAGACCTGCTGTCTGCAGCCCTTGGCCAAGGACTCTCACAACAACATCTTTGATAGTTTAGGGATGGCGTACTAATGTATAAAATACTCTGTGTTGCTTCCCATGTGTAGTCCAATAAATGTTGGTTCCCAAAAGAATAGTAGAAAACTGCCAGAAAAAATGTGGTGGGTAGGTTTTTGTGGTTTAACTTAATTCAGGCTTTAAGTATTATTTTTTTTAATGTTACTCGGTTCCTCTTGTTGCCCATGTCAAAACCATTCCTGCTGTATTTTTTTTCCTAGATTAAAATATCTTTTATTTGTGCCTGTGTATTTAGCTGAACAAATTACCCATGGTTTGATCGTCAGAAAAATAAATGATTAAACTCGATTCCTTTTCATCCAGACCAGATCAGTCCAAACGAATGGGTTATGTCAATCCAAATGATCAAATTAACTTGTTTGAAGATACTTAGAGTGTGTGGTTTGAATGGTATCTTGCCTGTTTGTGTTAGACTTTCCTATTACTAATTGATGTTTGTATTGTATTTTTATATTTTATTTTGTTTTAATTTTTTATTGGTATTGTAAACTGCTCGGTACTATATTAAGCGGTGTATTAAATCTATTAAATGTAAACACCAGTGGAAGGAGGCAGAAAACAAAATAGTCCGAAGTGAATCAGCCCTTAAGGGAGTAGTACAGCCATAGAATGCTCAGTATTTTTCTATTTTCTAGCAGATGGTGGACGGACTGTGCAGCACTCCTTCCTGATGCTTGTTTGTCAGCTCTTGTCCTGGTTTCTGCCGGGTATCAGTTGAGCAGGGGGTTCACTATTGAATTCTGCTTATCCTCTTGCTTGAGGATTCCTGAGCCAGAATGACACTCTGACCCAGGACCCTCATCCCTCATTTCCCGGCTGGGGTGACACCCAGTGGTCTTGGCCATTCCCCCCTTTACAGCCCCACTCCATCCTGCATGGCACCTATGGTGGTGAAGTTAGGTGCAATTTCTGGTCTTATTTGACTACCTCTGTGTGTTACACCGTCCCAGCAAGCATAGGCGCCGACTCTGTGGGTGCTCGAGCAACCCCAATATTTTCCCCGCCGTCGGAACTTCCAGTTCCAGCAAGACCTGCCCGCCCTCTTCTCCCTCAAGAGTCCTCCAGCCTCGCCTTCCTGCCTTCCAGAATTTAAAACTCATCTTACCTCGCCTCGCTCAGTCCCGGCAGCAGCAGTGAAAGACGAGCAGGCTCAGCACTTCAGCCTTCCCTTCTCTCTCACCCTCATTTCCTATTTCCGCAAGGGCAGGACCAGAGCTGAGAGAGAGGGGAAGGCTGAAGCGCTGAGCCTGCTCGCCTTTCACTGCTGCTGCCGGGACTGAGCGAGGCGAGGTAAGATGAGTTTTAAATTCTGGAAGGCAGGAAGGCGAGGATGGAGGACTCGTGTGGGTTAAGAGGTCAGGCTGGGGTTGGGCCTGGAATTCGGAGGAGAGGAGGGGGGACCTGGAACTCGGAGGAGAGGGGGACTGAAAAGGGGCAGGTGCTGGACATGGAGGGGAGGGGAGAGAGGAGAAATCGTTGGACATGGAAGGAAGGGCAAGGGAGAGATGAGACTTGTTGGACATGGATGTAGGGAGAGGAGGGCAGGGGAGAGAGGAGAATTCGTTGGACATGGATGAGAGGGGAGGGAGGGCAGGGGAGAGAGGAGAATTGCTGGATGTGAATGGAGGAGAGGGCAGGTGAAAGAGGAGAATTGCTGGATATGGGGGGAGGGGGAAGGGGAAATGTGACCTGTAAAAAAAAAAAAAAAAAATTCAGCACCCCCGATCATTTTGAAAAGCTGGCTCCTATGCCGGCAAGTATCTTCTTTATTTTCCTGCAAGTTGAGGTAAGTCTTTCTTTTTGCTTCTGAAACCCGGTGTTTCCTAAGTTTATCCAGCGGGTATTGTTTGTGAGTTTTCGCTGCTTGCTGGACATCGGGGAAATTTTGTATTTTTTTTCTCTCAGCATTTTGAATTTCCTGCTGTCTGATTTCACCACAACCATTCTTTTTCACGCCTACTATTTTTTGCTGCGCACTGTAACCGCCACAAGTACGTGGGTGGGCCATGTTTCTCTTCTCTGTTTCCTTGGAGCTATAGAGTTGACCGCATTGTTTTTAAGTTGGCTGAATATGGTTGCCTTAGAATAAGCCAAACTTTTTTTTTTTTCCCCTGAAATTAAAATAAAATCTTCAGTTTTATTTCTTGGTTGCACTGTTGAAGCCAATGGATACCGTTTTCTTCTCATTTGGATTGAGCTATTGCTCTTATTGCCTGCTCTTCCACGATGGGTAGCAAAGGAAGGTGTTTTTTCTTCTGTTTAATTCTTAACTGAAGTTACATATTATGAAAGGTCACACCATAAGACAACTATAAAACACATACAGCTTGTCAAATTCAATTGCTCTGTATAAATCGCAACATTGTTCTATATGGACTGTAACCAGGTGGGAAAATGCGGGGTATAAATGCAGAAAGAAATAAGAAATAAATATTGTTCTAATCTGCTACTCTTTTAGGAAAGATTTTCTTTCTTTCTGATTCTCTCCTGTTTGGTCAGAGCTTATAGATGCCTGCATTGCCACCTTGTATTATTTGGGGGCGCGTTTACCGCTTGTCAGCTACAGCATTCTCTGATTACTTCTCATATGCTATTTTTCTCTGGCTTCCAGTTTTCATCTGTTGCAGCCCCCTCTGGGCTCGTGCCCTTGTGGTCATTCCCTTGCAGCTGTCAGTGCAGTGTGCTTTCTACACCTTGCTGTTTTTCTTAGTAGTAAACCCGTTCTGAGATGCTTGTCTTAGAATAATTCTCTTCTAGCCTTCTGCATACACCATTGCAGCCTCTTGGGATATGTATTGGGGGCTATGTACTGGCAGTCTATGGGAGGATTTGGGTTTCACTAGCTAACTTATTGGCTACATAGTGATTTTAACCTTTTAGGCTATATGATTACAAATCCTTTGTACTGGGCTATGGCAGTAATTTTTTATGATGATCCCACCTTTATCCTTCACAAGAGCCACTTCCTCTTCTGCGGCAATATGGCAGCACCCTCCTGTGAGGTGTTGTATTATCTTCTGGTACATCATAGCAGTAACACCCTAGTAAGGATACAATCCTTCCTTACTACGCAGTGTCAGTGTACCTTCCTGCTGTAACAGCGTTCTCCTTGGTTGCGTGATAGCGATATTCTCTGCTGCTGGGTTATGACAGCAGTTTCCATATGGTGTAGTAGCAGCACTCTTCTGGGCTGTGTACTGGAGGCAGCTACAGCAGCCTATAGGCATCACTTTTTTATCTCTTTTAAAAACAGCTTCTTTGTCTAAGTAGTAGCAGTAACGTCTTGGACTATGTTGTGGCAACATCATTCTGTGCCAGGAATGTCCTAGTGGCAGTGGCGTTAAGAATGTGTAATGATGGTGATCTCCTGGCGTGCATTGTGGTGTTAGCCTCTCAGGCTGCATTGGAATGCCAGCCTATAGTTAGGTATGAGGTCAGCATACACTGCTATGAAGTAGCCTCCGCTGCAGTGGGCTAGCAGTAACTTTCTATGCTGCGCAGTTCATACAGTCTCTGGGGCTCAATAGCACTAGCAGTCTTTGGGGCTCATTTTCAAAGTACTTAGACTTACAAAGTTCCATAGGTTATTATATAACTTTGTAAGTCCAAGAGCTTTGAAAATACATCTCTTTGTGCTCTGCTGTAACTCCTCCCTTCTCACCCGCATAGTGGTACTGTCAAGCTGTATTCCATGGTATTATGCATTCTCTGTGGAATCTTCTTCCAGTGTGCAGTGGGCACAGTTTCTCCTTTATGGTACAGTAGTAGCAGAAACAGTGGCTGCAACCTTCTCAGTTTAGTGGGGAGCATTCATCTCCCCTGGTATTCTATATGACTCACCTCCAGCACCTCATTTGAAGCTCTCATTTATCAATTCATCTCAAGGTATGTGATGCTGTTCTCTTTGGATCGTCAGCATCATTTACCTTTTCTCCACTGCAGATATGCTACAAGTATGTTCCAGGGACAAAATTGGAATGTATTCTGCATCTTGAATTACCCATTTCTCATGCCATGTTCAGTATTAGGTGTATTGCAGAGGTCCAAGAAGACCATGTGTTGTCTTCTAGAATTTGGCTGTCTAATATGGCTGATTTCATGGCAGATATGGTACTCTGGTTACATTGGTCTCTTGAGTGACCTTTGCCTATAGGTCTCAGGGCAATGATTATTGGTTGGTTTCTTTTGTAATGCCTGCTGTTGCACTGTACTCAGCCATGACATGAAAGACAGCATCCAGATGAATGATTTGAGATACAGCATATGCAGTTATGGATTCAGTTCTAGCAACCACAGGCGTAGTCTCACCTAGGCAACAGCTTCAGGGGCACCAGATGCAGCACCGGCCTATATAATGTCTATTGCTTTATTTTAGCTTGTCATACTCAGCAACCACCAGTATGCTACCTGTTGCCACAGTCAATGTTTTACCAATACCTTCTCTATCTTCACTTTCAATATTTTCTGTCCTGCCTTGCTGTATGAGATGCCTTCATTCTTGTCACCAATTGCCATTCTCACCTGTTGAGGCTTTTAAGTGATGAACTTACTTTTTGGACCCAACTATTGCAGTAGTCTTCATATTTATGCTGTCTGCAAATACATCTATAGCGCTACCTTTATCAACTGCCACTATGACACTGGATTCACCAGCTACATAAATACCTTAAGTGACTACAGCTACCAGTTTAGTAATTGCTTCTGATTTCCTTTCTCCATGGTGGCCTGTTTCTCTTCAGTTATGCCTTCCACTGGTGTACCTCCAGTTGGGTTTTGGCTCTTCCATTCTCTTTAAGAAGATGTCAGTTTCAGTATTCTATATTGGCTTGCTGTCACTGGTAAATGTCTCATCTCTCTGGTCACCTCTTGACGACTTTGCAAGTCTGTATATACATTTCCTGATAGAAACTTCCTATTGTGTTCATTTCTGGTTATCTGCTTTGGTGCACCTCCCCTTTTTAGGCACTGTGACATTAACCATCCAGTTCCATGGCCTTAAGTCTTCAAATTTGGATTCTGTATTGTTGTTCTGGGACTAGCGGCATCTTCTCATTGTCTTGGACTTTGGACTATCTTACAGCCCTATACGCTTTTCTTAATACCTCGATGTTGTAATCTTGTAGCTGTGGATGCTACATCAGTAGGTAGCCATTTTTCCTTGAACTTTTGCAGTACTCTTCTGAGTATCCATACCTAACATCTTCAGTTCAAATTCTAGTCTGCTTCTCCCATGCCTTGCAGATTATCTTTATTCATTGTTTTAGTCCCACCCTATCTTACCTGATAATTTTCTTTCCTTTAGTCCCACCAAACCAGTTCAGAAGCCCTCCCTCATTAAACTCATTTCCATGTGTGATGTCTATTTTTTTCCTTGTTCTTTCCTTATAGGTTTTTTTGCGGTGTTCAGGATTCTTTAATACTCTTTCTCACACATATCCTGAATCAGTGAAATACCTGCATGCAGTTGGTCACCTGCCTTGCTTGTTGCTATATATAAATATTAAATATGCAAGTTACTTGGCAAGGCAATAGAGGCATACAGTTCAAACATGAGCACCACTGCTTGGCTGTTTGAAATACTGAGCATTCTATGGCTGCACTATTTCCTTAAGGGATAGTAACATAGTAGATGACAGCAGAAAAAGACCTGCATGGTCCATCCAGTCTGCCCAACAAGATAAACTCATATGTGCTACTTTTTGTGTATACCTTACCTTGATTTGTACCTGTCCTTTTCAGGGCACAGACCGTGTAAGTCTGCCCAGCACTATCCCCGCCTCCCAACCACCAGCCCCGCTTCCCACCACCGGTTCTGGCACAGACCGTATAAGTCTGCCCAGCACTATCCCCGCCTCCTGCCACCGGCTCTGCCACCCAATGGGACTATTTTGTTCTCTGTCTCCTTCCACTGATGGATAGATATAACTCATTTGTTCTGGATTGGTCTGGTAGGACTAAAGGAAAGAAAAATATCTGGTAAGACATAAGTTTTCCTTCATGATTATAGCAGGTACATATGAAGGTATGAAATTTGTGATCGAGTGAAATGTCATCTTCACTGTCTTTTTGCAGTCTTATATCTGAATAGTATGTTCAGACAGATATTAGGGAGGCATGGATTAAAAACAAAAGTACAGGTCTGTTTTCATAAATAGTTTCTGTTTTGTTTTTATCAACACTATCAAATGCCATGACTCTGGTATAAAAGTCTGTATGATATATATTTGGTGACAAGAAAGTATATAGTCTCCAATGCTTGACTTAAGTAGACAGAAGCCTATTTATCTTAAGATTTTAAATATAAGACAATGGAGACCTTTTAATAGAGGCTCGATACACTTAATATAGCAGTAGCCCATAATATGTCAGCCACATTTTGTATCAGTTGAAGAATTTTAGTTAAAGAAGTAACTCCAAAAGAAGGAAATTAGAGTTAATCTAGACCATGCCAAAACCTGTATTACTGATGGTGTAGCTAGCTGAGAATATTTCCGTCTTCTACTTGAGTTCAGTTTAAAAAATGCAGAACAGGAAACGAATATGACACTAGTGAGAATAGCCAGAGGGGTAGCAATGTTAGTCCAGAGTTGCAAAACTTACAGTGGCTGGTGGCATCTTTTGTACACTAACCAGCTTGACACATGAGCTGTCAAGACAGTGATACATTTAATGAGAACTTGGCATCAAAGATACCTTGATTCTGTACACTTTCCTGATGAGTGATGGAGAATTCTTCAAACTTCAGGTCAGGAGAGATCATCACTTTGGAGGAGGAATTTAGTATGCAACTAATCCACCATCATTAAATAGATTAGTCTATTAAGTTCCAGTAATATTTCTCATTTTTGCCATAGTTTCACTTTTCCTTTAAATTAAGCATGGGACCATTTTTCCCTGTCTAGAATTCTATTGAAATAGTCATGTAAAATCTGAAGTGCTTACAGAGATCAGCACTAATAGGGAAATCTGATTCGGTGGTGTCAGAATACGTGATGTATATAAAGCCCATAAAAACTATTAAAGCATTAGCTGGTAGATATTAACACCAGAGGTACTACTGCGTATTGGTGTTTCCCTAAAGTGAATCTGGATTATTCATTGACAAGGCTAACCTGTTAGTAATTGTCAGAAATCAGAAAAGTGCTGTGCTGCAGCACCACCCCCATGGTTTTAAACCCATTTAGAAGAATAAAAGTGCCAAAGGCTGCGGAGATATTAAAAAAAAACAGAAGGAAATTGCCACCGCTGTCCAATTCCTGATGTAGCGTATCAAGTTTGATTTCTTCTCTGTTTAAATGAATACTGAAACTGTCATGTCAAAGCACTCGCTACTTGAGAAAGGATATGTGTTTTGTTCAATCTACATCCAGCAGTCAAAACTTAAATATATTTATACTTTTCCTTAATTGCCCCAACCCAGGTGTAATGGAGCAGCTAGATGTTGATATTGTTCCATATATAGTTCTATTAGTGGTTCCAGTTTTGGGCAGAATGAGTGATCAGACAGACAGTGTACGCTTTATGGCTACACAGTGTTTTGCTACATTAATACGACTGATGCCACTTGAGGTAAGTTATCAGTCATACATTTAACAATGTTAAAAGCATTAATTCAACATCAGAGTTATTGGACAGAATAAGGTGAACAGCAATTAAAAAAAAAATTATATATATATATATATATATATATATATAAAGCAGCTTTAATAATGGTGACTCCTACTACAACATGACTACTTGAAAACATTGTCCACGATACACTCTGAGGATGGGGTGAAGGCTGGGCACCCTATCTATTACGCTTCACCAACTTGCTATATTGTTTATTTTATTATGTGTGCCTCAAGTTGTAGAATTATAGCTTGGAATGTGTGTGGTATCAGCTCCCCTAAAACAAACTAAAATTTTAACTGCATTGCAGTGCTGGGGAGTGGATATAGCATGCATACAGGAGACACTTCTTACTGACGCTGAACATTTAAAGCTTAGGCGGGCATGGGTGGGAGAGGTACATTTTGCTTCCTCTGGTGGCAGAAAAAGAGATGTAGTGATACTGATTCATAAGTCATTGGCTTGTACCATCAAGTTTCTTGTGAGGGATGCTAAGGGGCAGGTATTTGCTACTTAATCTTTGGTTGCAGGGCAGAGAAGTTTATCTGTTAACTACATATGTACCTAGTCCTTTTGATAACCAGTTTTATTGCTTTACCAAGATAAAGAACTTTTAGTGCTTGGGGATTTTGCTGGCACATCGTGCTCAAGATAGCGCTGCGAAGTCCCAGTCCTCAGGGATGTCTCTCCCTGATCGTGGGATTCTTCCTGTCTTTTGTTCTTTAATTCTTCTTTATCTCTGATAGATGCTTGGAAGACGCTCCATCTTGGAGAATTTGATTATACTTACAGCTCTCGGGCCCATTACACGCTTATTCGGTTAGATTATATCTTGGTTTCCTCCACTTTTTTTTCATCCACTACAGCGGCGGTTATTGGCCCAGATGAGATTTCCGACCACGCTCCTTTGTGAGTAGATCTTGTAACATCCTCTCGATATCATTCAGTTTGAGGGTGGCATTTTCCCTCATATTTGGTGCATAATAAGGAATTTCATACATGTCTTCTTTCTCGCTGGGTGGAATTCCTCAAGCATAATCAGCAGCATGTAGTGGAACTCCAACTTTTTATGTGTACTGCAAACGCGGTGATGCAGGGTGAAAATTGTGCATGTGATAGCACGATGTAAACAAGTGGCAAGTATTTGTAAGTTAAAAACTCAATCATAACAGGCAAAATGCGCATATATACGGACCCCTTCTCATTCTAAAGAGGAATATTTATCTGTTTAAGGAACCGTAAATTCTCTAATACACGAGCAGACTTCTCGCAGGTTGATTTTTATCAGAAGTACCGTCTTAATAAATTTGGAAATAAGCCAGGGAAACTACTTGCTCATATAGTCAAAACCTGGGGAGGTTCATGTATGATCGTGGCCCTTCGAGATCATGCAGGTTGCATAGAAAATCACTCGGATCACATTGCAGAAATTTTCTGTGATTTTCAGGCTCTTTATCAGGGCTGCCCCTCAGTAGACCTGCTGATAATTTCAACCTATCTGTATAGGACTTACCTTCCCCAATTTTCTACTGTAGATTTACAACAGTTGAATGTGCCTTTGCAGGCTAAAGAACTTCAGCAAGCAATTAAAATATTAAAGCCTGCGCTGGGGCAGATGGATTTGCTGGAGAGCTTCATTTGATGCTCAAGCCACAGTTTCTTGGTCCTTTGTTAGCTTATCAATTGGTGGTGGACACAGACGCTTTCCCACTTCACAAGAATGTTGCGCTGATTGCATTAATACCAAAACCAGGAAAACCTCATGACATAGATTCCTACTGCCCAATTTCCTTGCTTAATGTGAATATTAAGCTTCTGGTGCAGGTGTTGCCATTGCAATTGGCCTGTGTACTGCCAAAGCTTATTGGGCCAGCACAAGTAGGCTTTGTTCTGGCCTGGCAGTCTGTTCATAACACGCTCCATGTTCTATTGGCTATGTCGCACTGTAAGATTCATCAAATACCTGCTATCTTGATTAATTTGGATGCGGCTAAAGCATTCAACCAGGTCCATTGACCACATCTTTTCCTAGTGTTAGACCGGGTGGAAATTTTGGGCTGGTTTCTGCAAGCGATCCGTGCACTTTTATCCGGATCCTCAGGCCTTTACCTCCTGATGAATGGTGCCTGTACTTCTCCCATACCTATTGGCTGTGGTACGTGACAAGGCTGTCCATTATCCCCACTTTTATTTGTTCTTTCATTGGAACCTTTTCTTAATGTGCTTAGTGCTTCTTCTAGAATCCTAGGCTTAAATATTCACAGCTATCCTATTAAGGCCTTTATCTATGAGCATGACCTGCTAGTGATGTTAACCTCCCCACAGAACTCTTGCGCATTTGTTAGACTTTCTTCAGCATCTCATCAGTTTCTTGGGCTTTTCTCTTAATTTTTCCAAATCTAGAGTACTGCCGCTGACCTTAGATGTGCAGCGAGATTGGTGAGGTCCATTTCCTTTAGAGTGGGAAGATACAGTTCTAAAATACCTAGGCATTTTTCTGCCTTGTGATTTAAACTCTTTGTACTCTGTGAATATTCATATCTTACTGGAGGACACCAAACGGAACCTTCGTCTTTGGAGGGCCTATCCTTTATCTATTTGGGGTCGCATTCACCTTTTTATTATGCTTTTCGCTTCTTGTTGGCTGTATATTTTTCAACTTTTACCTTTATTTTTAAGGGGACAAGAGGAATGTCAACTTAATACATTTTTACAGCAGTATTTATTGGCCCTGATACAAACCTGTAAAGTGCATGGAGGTATGCGTCTTCTCGTTATTCATTATTTATCAGTGGACAGTGGGATGGGACACATTAACAATTGGTTTAGGGGCCCAGAATATTTTTCCCTCATGACTGTGATGGTTAATTTAATTCCTGAGATTCATTTAATCATATCTTACATACAGCCGGTAAATTACCTCCCGGTATTCTGTCTCAGAACCCTTTGCTTAAATCTGCCTAGCTGTGTGGTGCTGGATTTGTTGGAGGCACCAGTTTTCAGTGTCAGTCACGCCTTATTTGTCCCTCTGTAGCAATCCAACGTTTTCCCCTGGCCCAGGGTAATAGTATTTTTACTCGTTGGGCACAAAGAGGTCTTAGTCCATGCACTTACTGAAGAAGGGCAATTAAAAACTTTTGAGGTATTGCAACAGGAGTATCAGTTGTCCCAAGCACTATTTTGAGTATTTACAGCGGAGGTATTACATATCTTCTCCGAGGACAAGCAGGCTGCTTGTTCTCACTGATGGGTGACGTCCACGGCAGCCCCTCCAATCGGAAACTTCACTAGCAAAGTCGTTTGCTAGTCCTCGCGCGCCCGCGCGGCCGTCTTCCCGCCCGAAACCGGCTCGAGCCGGCCAGTCTTCTTTTGTCCGCACTCGGTACGGTCGTTTTTTTCGCCGTGTCGAGCCCCGGAAAGTCGACCTCGCGCGTCCAAAGTTTTTTTGAGCGTGTTTTTTCTTCGGAAAAGCTTTGTTCTAGTGCGGGAAGTGCTCCGGAAACCCTCCCCGGGTTTCGTGTCAATCCTCCCCGTACTTCCAGCTTTTTGCCCCGATAAGTTTTCTTTCGTCGTCGGGGTAGGCCTCTTTCAGTCCTCGGTCGAGATTTTTCTCCCTCTAAATTTTGGTGCTTCAATTTTCGCCATTTCGGCTTTTGATTTCGCCGGCGTGATTTTTCCGCCCATGACATCGAAGCCTTCCAGCGGCTTCAAGAAGTGCACCCAGTGCGCCCGGGTTATCTCGCTCACTGATCGACACTCGTCGTGTCTTCAGTGTCTGGGGGCTGAGCACCGCCCTCAGAACTGCAGTCTGTGTTCCCTGCTTCAAAGGCGGACTCAGGTAGCGAGACTAGCCCAGTGGAACGTGTTGTTCTCGGGCTCTTCGTCGGCATCGGCACCGGGACCTTCGAGTGCATCGACGTCGTCAGCGTCCAGACCATCTTCCTCGGCCGCCCTTGCATCGAGTGCATCGAGGCATCGGGCCTCTGCATCGGCGCCGAGACATCGGATAGCTGCATCGACGTCGGTGGTACCGGGACCTCGTCTCCTGATGTCGTCGGACGGATGGATTCTACGTCCTCCTCGTCGGTGCCGGGGAGCTCCGGTGACATGCTTCGGAAGAAATCGAAGAAGCATCGACACCGGTCTCCTCCCCGTGTCGGCACCGAGAGCTCTGGGTCGCCGAGGGATTCGGCACCCAGCAGGCATCGGCACCGAGAGGACCGCTCACCCTCTGTTCAAGAGGTGTCGATGCGCTCCACTCTGGACAGCCCGGAACAGCCTCCTCGCCCGGAACAGGTTCTGACGTCGACGCCTGCATCGACCTCTCAGCCTTTTTCTGCAGCCACTCTGAACGAGAGCCTCCGGGCCGTTCTCCCAGAGATTCTGGGATAGCTGTTGCGCCCTACCCCTCCGGTACCGGCGGTGCTTGCGCCTCCGGTACCGTCGAGCGTGGCGCCGGCTGGCCCATCGCCCAGGTTGAGGTCCCCGACGTCGGTACCGCGTGCGGTGCCGACCGCGGCCACCTCCCAGGAGGGCTCCCCGACTACGTCGGCGGAGGGAGCTTCGCCGATGCGGGCGAGGGAGTCTACCTCTCGACGCCCCCGTCGTGGACGTGGTTCCACTGAGTCGAGCAGGGCGAGGTTGCAGACACAGGTTCGGGAACTTGTGTCTGACACCGAGGGTGAGGCCTCGTGGGAGGAAGAGGAAGACCCCAGATATTTCTCTGACGAGGAGTCTGAGGGTCTTCCGTCTGATCCCACTCCCTCTCCTGAAAGGCAGCTTTCTCCTCCTGAGAGCCTGTCTTTCGCTTCCTTTGTCCGGGAGATGTCTACGGCCATCCCCTTCCCGGTGGTTGTGGAGGACGAGCCCAGGGCTGAAATGTTTGAGCTCCTGGACTATCCTTCTCCACCTAAGGAAGCGTCCACTGTTCCCTTGCACCATGTCCTAAAAAAGACATTGCTTGCGAACTGGACAAAACCCTTAACTAATCCCCACATTCCCAAGAAGATCGAGTCCCAGTACCGGATCCATGGGGACCCAGAGCTGATGCGCACTCAGTTGCCTCATGACTCTGGAGTTGTGGATTTGGCCCTAAAGAAGGCTAAGAGTTCTAGGGAACATGCTTCGGCGCCCCCGGGCAAGGACGCTAGAACCTTAGACTCCTTTGGGAGGAAGGCCTACCATTCCTCTATGCTCGTGTCCAAGATCCAGTCTTACCAGCTCTACATGAGCATACACATGCGGAACAATGTGCGGCAGTTGGCGGGCTTGGTTGTTGCTCTTCCCCCCGAGCAAGCCAAGCCTTTTCAGGAGGTGGTCAGGCAGCTGAAGGCGTGCAGAAAATTCCTGGCCAGAGGAGTTTATGACACTTTTGATGTTGCGTCCAGGGCCGCTGCTCAAGGTGTGGTGATGCGCAGGCTCTCATGGCTGCGTGCCGCCGACCTGGAGAATAGACTCCAGCAGCGGATTGCGGACTCGCCTTGCCGTGCGGACAATATTTTTGGCGAAAAAGTTGAACAGGTGGTAGAGTCTCTCCACCAGCGGGACACCGCATTCGACAAATTCGCCCGCCGGCAGCCTTCAGCCTCTACCTCTACAGGTAGACGATTTTTCGGGGGAAGGAAGACTGTTCCCTACTCTTCCGGCAAGCGTAGGTACAATCCTCCTTCCCGACAGCCTGCGGCCCAGGCTAAGCCCCAGCGCGCTCGCTCTCGTCAGCAGCGTGCGACTCAGCAAGGCCCCGCGGCTCCCCAGCAAAAGCAAGGGGCGAGCTTTTGACTGGCTCCAGCAGAGCATAGCCGACATCCAAGTGTCCGTGCCGGGCGACCTGCCAGTCGGAGGGAGGTTGAAAGCTTTTCACCAAAGGTGGCCTCTCATAACCTCCGATCAGTGGGTTCTGCAAATAGTCCGGCAGGGATACACCCTCAATTTGACATCAAAACCTCCAAATTGTCCACCGGGAGCTCAGTCTTACAGCTTCCAACACAAGAAGGTACTTGCAGAGGAACTCTCCGCCCTTCTCAGCGCCAATGCGGTCGAGCCCGTGCCATCCGGGCAAGAAGGGCTGGGATTCTATTCCAGGTACTTCCTTGTGGAAAAGAAAACAGGGGGGATGCGTCCCATCCTAGACCTAAGGGCCCTGAACAAATATCTCGAAAAAGAAAAGTTCAGGATGCTTTCCCTGGGCACCCTTCTCCCCATGATTCAGCAAAACGATTGGCTATGCTCTCTGGACTTGAAGGATGCCTACACACACATCCCGATACTGCCAGCTCACAGACAGTATCTGCGATTTCAGGTGGGCACACGCCACTTCCAGTACTGTGTGCTACCCTTTGGGCTCGCCTCTGCGCCCAGGGTGTTCACAAAGTGCCTAGCTGTGGTAGCAGCGGCACTCCGCAGGCTGGGGGTGCACGTGTTCCCATATCTCGACGATTGGCTGGTAAAGAACACATCAGAGGCAGGAGCCCTGCAGTCCATGCAGATGACTATTCGCCTACTGGAGCTACTGGGGTTTGTGATAAATTATCCAAAGTCCCACCTTCTCCCAGCGCAGAGACTCGAATTCATAGGAGCTCTGCTGGATTCTCGGACGGCTCGCGCCTATCTCCCAGAGACGAGAGCCAACAACTTGTTGTCCCTCGTCTCGCGGGTGCGAGCGTCCCAGCAGATCACAGCTCGGCAGATGTTGAGTTTGCTGGGCCACATGGCCTCCACAGTTCATGTGACTCCCATGGCCCGCCTTCACATGAGATCTGCTCAATGGACCCTGGCCTCTCAGTGGTATCAGGCCGCCGGAGGTCTAGAGGACGTGATCCACCTGTCCACGAGTTTTCTCGACTCCCTGTATTGGTGGACGATTTGCTCCAATTTGACTCTGGGACGTCCCTTCCAAATTCCTCAGCCACAAAAAGTGCTGACCACGGATGCGTCCCTCCTGGGATGGGGAGCTCATGTCGATGGGCTCCACACCCAAGGAAGCTGGTCCCTCCAGGAACGCGATCTGCAGATCAGTCTTCTGGAGTTACGAGCGATCTGGAACGCTCTGAAGGCTTTCAGAGATCGGCTGTCCCACCAAATTATCCAAATTCAGACAGACAACCAGGTTGCCATGTACTATGTCAACAAGCAGGGGGGCACCGGATCTCGCCCCCTGTGTCAGGAAGCCGTCAGCATGTGGCTCTGGGCTCGCCGTCAAGGCATGGTGCTCCAAGCCACATATCTGGCAGGCGTAAACAACAGTCTGGCCGACAGGTTGAGCAGGATTATGCAACCTCACGAGTGGTCGCTCAACTCCCGAGTGGTGCGCCAGGTCTTCCAAGCGTGGGGCACCCCCTTGGTAGATCTCTTCGCATCTCGAGTGAACCGCAAAGTCCCTCAGTTCTGTTCCAGGCTTCAGGCCCACGGCAGACTGGCATCGGATGCCTTCCTCCTGGATTGGGGGGAGGGCCTGCTGTATGCTTATCCTCCCATCTCTCTGGTGGGGAAGACTTTGTTGAAACTCAAGCAAGACCGAGGCACCATGATTCTGATTGCTCCCTTTTGGCCGCGTCAGATCTGGTTCCCTCTTCTTCTGGAGTTGTCCTCCGAAGAACCGTGGAGATTGGAGTGTTTTCCGACCCTCATCACACAGGACGAAGGGGCTCTTCTGCATCCCAACCTCCAGTCGCTGGCTCTTACGGCCTGGATGTTGAGGGCGTAGACTTTGCCTCTTTGGGTCTGTCAGAGGGTGTCTCCCGCATCTTGCTTGCTTCCAGGAAAGATTCCACTAAGAGGAGTTACTTCTTCCATTGGAGGAGGTTTGCCGTCTGGTGTGACAGCAAGGCCTTAGATCCTCGCTCTTGTCCTACACAGACCCTGCTTGATTACCTTCTGCACTTGTCTGAGTCTGGTCTCAAGACCAACTCCGTAAGGGTTCACCTTAGTGCGATTAGTGCATACCATTACCGTGTGGAAGGTAAGCCGATCTCAGGACAGCCTTTAGTTGTTCGCTTCATGAGAGGTTTGCTTTTGTCAAAGCCCCCTGTCAAGCCTCCTACAGTGTCATGGGATCTCAATGTCGTTCTCACCCAGCTGATGAAACCTCCTTTTGAGCCACTGAATTCCTGCCATCCGAAGTACTTGACCTGGAAGGTCATTTTCTTGGTGGCAGTTACTTCGGCTCGTAGAGTCAGTGAGCTTCAGGCCCTGGTAGCCCAGGCCCCTTACACCAAATTTCATCACAACAGAGTAGTCCTCCGCACTCACCCTAAGTTTCTGCCAAAGGTCGTGTCGGAGTTCCATCTGAACCAGTCAATTGTCTTGCCAACATTCTTTCCCCGTCCTCATTCCTGCCCTGCTGAGCGTCAGCTGCACACATTGGACTGCAAGAGAGCATTGGCCTTCTATCTGGAGCGGACACAGCCCCACAGACAGTCCGCCCAATTGTTTGTTTCTTTTGATCCCAATAGGAGGGGAGTGGCTGTAGGAAAACGCACCATATCCAATTGGCTAGCAGATTGCATTTCCTTCACTTACGCCCAGGCGGGGCTGGCTCTTGAGGGTCATGTCACGGCTCATAATGTTCGAGCCATGGCTGCGTCGGTAGCCCACTTGAAGTCAGCCTCCATTGAAGAAATTTGCAAAGCTGCGACGTGGTCATCTGTCCACACATTCACATCTCATTACTGCCTGCAGCAGGATACCCGACGCGACAGTCGGTTCGGGCAGTCAGTTCTTCAGAACCTGTTTGGGCTTTAGGATCCAACTCCACCCCCCGAGGGCCCTGTTTGTTCTGTTCCAGGCTACACTCTCAGTTAGTTGGTAAATTTTTTAGGTCAATCTCAGTTATGTCCTCGCCGTTGCGAGGCCCAATTGACCAATGTTGTTGTTTTGAGTGAGCCTGGGGGCTAGGGATACCCCATCAGTGAGAACAAGCAGCCTGCTTGTCCTCGGAGAAAGCGAATGCTACATACCTGTAGAAGGTATTCTCCGAGGACAGCAGACTGATTGTTCTCACAAACCCGCCCGCCTCCCCTTTGGAGTTGTGTCTTCCCTTGAAGTGTATTGTCTTGCTACATACTGGACTGGCCGGCTCGAGCCGGTTTCGGGCGGGAAGACGGCCGCGCATGCGCGGTGCGCGCGGGCGCACGAGGACTAGCAAACGACTTTGCTAGTGAAGTTTCCGATTGGAGGGGCTGCCGTGGACGTCACCCATCAGTGAGAACAATCAGCCTGCTGTCCTCGGAGAATACCTTCTACAGGTATGTAGCATTCGCTTTCTTTACCTTGGACTGATCTTAACTGAAGATGTTCAGGAAACCTTGTCAGAAGCTTGTACATTGGGGGTTGCAGCAGTGTTTACCATTGGCATTTCATCACCAATACTTAAAGGATACTACTCCTGATTTACACTATGCAAATATAGCATCCAGCTGGTCTACAGACCTCTAGTGTTCACTGTTAGCTGATCAACTTCAACAGTTTGTTCAGAATATCCCTAAACGGACAGAATCGATGCTTCACTGAGAGATGCTTTATAAATTTGTTTTGAAACTATACATCTCTCCTCATAGGGCGTTTCAAGCAACTATTGCTCTCCAATCAGCCTGTCCTAAATTCAAACTGCCTTTGGGTCACATGTTTTGGTGCTGTCCTTTTGATTGTTTCCTTTTGGACCCTTGTTTTTGATGCATTGAAGACTTATTGGAACTGTATAGTGACTAGGGATCCACTCTTATTTTTTGATCACTATGTTTATACAGATCTGGCTCCAGCAGGTTTTAAGCGTTTTCTTTCTCTGACAATTCTTTTTGGATTAAAAGCGATTCTTTGTTCATGGTTGGAGAACAAAGGTCCAACTCTGCAGAAATGGTGATTGCTCCTTTTTTGGCAGTTAAGGCTGGAGTGACAAGGAGTCTATTCTTTGGACAATGGTCCAGGCAGACATTTGCAGGAGACCTTAGAGCCCTTTTGGCTTACTTCTCTTCCAGAGCATGTAGTTACTTGTTAAATGATGGAGACAAGGTTTGTTGTCCTCATGGGGAGTCACTGTCAGGGAATTTGGTGGGTGGGGGGTGGAGAGGGTAGTAGCGGGACTGTGAATCATTGTATCCTGAAGAGTATTGTTGAGCATTGTAGTTCCTTGATTTGTTTTAATAAAAATGATTTCAATATAAAACAGCTTTAAATGTATCCTGACACCTTATTTTTTAATTTATGCTTTATCAGTTCTTTAGATTACCTGTTTTTCAAGCAGCTGATGCAGAGTGATGTGATCAAATTTAGAAACTGCACATTATATGTTCTGCCAAATTTTGAGCAGCCAGTATAGGTTAAACATGCTGAATTGGAAGACCCAAATACAGGATACTCAATATCAAATTCTGAAGAACAGTCCAGATATCCAAAGAAGAAATTGGAGGCGCCAATTCACTTAACATCCTCAACTTAAATAAGAGATGTTCACTACTGGCCAAATCTGACGCTTACAATTCAAGGCAGAACCCAACAAAACTCACAAAGTGCACGTGAGACATATGTTGCACATGAGTTACAAAGCAAAACCACCACCCCACACACACACACCTTTTCTTGCAGACTTTCTTCAGTAAAGTCAGTGTGAAGACACATGAGACCGTTTCCCTGCACATGCTGCTGTTAGCTCTGCTGATTACAACCTGCCGATGCTGAAAGTTACATTGGGGGGGGGGGGGGGAGCGGGGAATAACTAACAAAGCTAGCAGCAGTGTGCGCAGAGAAATGGTCCCACACATCTTCGTTTTGTTTCTGCCCTGCCTCTGACCTGGAAGGCAATAGAGAGAGAGGGGGAAGAACAGGAAATGACCTGACAATGACTAGCAGAGGCAAGAAACTGGCACTTACATTCCTACATTTGAAGTAATCCCATGTGCATGAAGAGTGCACTAAAATTAACACACTTCTTCTTTAGTGCACATTGTAAGTGTGGTAAAAGTGTTATAACATTAAAAGTAAGTTTAGTGTGCAAACATCTGCACTGTAGTAGAAGTAGTAAGCAAGCTATTCCTTGTGCAGTTTTTTTACATAAACAGTAATACTATTTTTTATTTCTTGCTACTATACTTAACCTCATGCACACAATTTAGCGTTGATTTTCTCCACTACTTTAATATTGTCTAGAAGCCATGAGAAATAATTACTCATGTATCCCTTTCTTTCTTGCTAATTGTAAATTCTTATCCTGCTAACTGATAGGTTGCTGCATAGATGTGTCTGTAGAGCAGAGTGTAGAAACTGCCTCAAGTAACACATTTTTGGAGGCAGCAGCAACTGTTTCCAAGCAAAAGAAACATGGTGTTAGTTGGGGAGGGAGGATGAGCGCCAGAGGAACTTCTGTCAGGGCCAGTGGGACATTGTTTTGGTTGGTAGGGCTAAATAAACCAATTTCCATCTCTACCTCCAAGCTTTTGAGTTGTTGATGCAGTGTTGGGCAATTGGTGAGTTAATTGCCACTGTGGCCCACTCTACTCTGCGGCCTATAGCTCCTGTTTGGAATGTGGCAAAGCAGTAAGCATAGCATCAGCATGGGGCCTTTGAGTTTATGGATAAGCTCAAGACCTGTAATGTTCTGTCCCTTGTGAAACAGGAACTCTGTTTTGGAGGGAGTTGAACATGACAGGCCTTGTGTGGGCCTGAGCTTAGAGCACTATGCTTTTCATGCAGCTGTAGATCCAGGGAGATGGTGCAGGAGATACTGTAACACAGGGAGGGGGAGGAAGAGGGAGAGATGCATCAAGGGAGGAGAGAAAGTGGGCAATACAAGACATAGTGGGATAGAGAGCAAAGACAATGACAGTCTGGAGAATAAGAGGCTGTGGGAGATGGAAAGCTATAGGAAGATGCAAAAAAAGAGGGATATCGTGGACTGGATAAAAACTGTAAATAGAGGACAGCAAAATAAATGAAAGAAGACTGAAAAGAAAAGCGCTACACACCTATATCTAGTTGAATTGAGCAAAATGAGGGGAGAAAATGTTGGATCCAATAACAATGGAGGAGAATAAGGAAAATTGCAGTATGAACAAAGGAAAAATAAGCCATACTGTATATTAGATAAGGAGAAAAGCCTTAAACCTAGTACTCATTTTACAAATCCTGGTTGAGTGCCCTGGTAGCGCTCTTAGGCCCTCATGATCAAAAGCAGACTCCAGCGCTAGAGGCTGTTAACGCCATACTAGCGCTGGAGTTTGCTGCCGACCCATGATCAAAGCCCTCGAGCGCGTGAAACAACGCACTTGAGGGCTCGTAGCGCAAGTAGCATGCAAATGCATGCTAATCAGCGCTTAACATATTCATCCCCAATGATCAGCATCCAGCGCGCCAAAGATTGGGTCGCTGGCCGCAGCAAACTCAGCACCAGCTCCGAGTGGGCGTTAGAGTTTGCCGATCATTGGGGAGGAATGGTGAGCCCTGTCCAGCATGCAGTTGCATGCTGGCAGGCCCCTGTTCCCCCCCCAAAGCAAATGCAAACAGGGGGCTGGAGGTCCAGTGGACCTCCGGTCCCCCCGACAATTCCACCCTCCCCCCCCCCCCCCCATGTTTAGGGAGGGCTGGAGATCCGGTGGGTCTCCAGTCCCCCCAAACCCCCAGAAAATGTCAAGTGGTTGCCGCCAGCCAAACCCTCTCCCACCCTCCCATCCAGCGACCGGGTGGGGGGGGGGCTGGAGGTCGGGAGGACCTCCTGCCCACCCCAACTCCCCCCCCCCCCCACCCCCAGCGTTGTTCTTCCAATCCCTGGTGGTCCGTGGGGATAAGTAGAAGTAGTACTAATAGTAGTAGTGACAACCCCCCTCCTGGCCCCCCTACCTTTAGTTGGAGGAGGGACGCAGCCTGCCTCCCTCCTCTAACAGTCGACGTCGCTGCAAAATGGCGGCACCCAGCCCCCGCCCATTGCATCCTGGGATGCGCTGGGCGGGGCTGGGTGCCGCCATTTTGCTATTTTTAGAGCGCTGTTTGGAACAGCGCAGGGCTTTTGATCATGAGGGCCTTAGTAGCTATGAAAGAAGAAAAGTGCGTTAGATCCTAAAAAACATATTTAGAGGATTAGTATATAGTACATTTACTGGGGAACTTGAGATAGAATGTATCCCCAATTGAAGGACTCCAGGATGCAACAAAAGAAAATCAGGAAAATTATATCGTAACCGGTTTAAATCATTTCATTCTGTTCTTAAAATAACATTTAAGTAATAATCCCTGTCAACGCTACCCAAAGTAAGTAGCAACGTCACAACTTCAGTATTTATTTATTATTTCACTTATAACCGACCTAAAAACTAAGTGGGATCCAGTTTAAAAACATGCACAATACATAATACATACGTACAGAATTTAAGTGAGATCACACTGCATGATGTGAGTCCAGTGAATCTACAGTTAAGTACCCAATCAGCATTAAACTCCCACATTGCTTAGTTGGAAGCTAATAAACTTTACGATGGTATTTGTTCCACATATATCCGAAGAATTTCAACACAACATAATTTCACCATCTCCCTGAGGGAGATGTTCGTGTCTTGGAGAAAATTAAACAATCTCTAATTCAGATTTCTTTTATTTAAAATACCGCTAAGGGTTTATAACATCACACTTCCTAAAGCATTTTCCACAATTTCCATTTTAGTTCTAACTCCAGTCATATCGTTTAATATAGCTGTCTAAGTTGTGGCCTACTGTTCTCATATTACACCACCAGTACCCTATATGAATTTGTATCACATATTGTTTAATCAAACTACATACATATAAACACACATATCAAGTGCCCACAGAACTCACTCATACAAACCTTTCATACCGCCACCCCTCAACAGTACATATCCTCTGATATTACATACACCTTATAATCACATTGCATCAAACTACATAGATAAATGTCCATTTTCATTGAAGGAAAAAAATTGAGCCTACTGTATAGTCCCACTACCAAGCATTAATCTTAAATGTCACAGCAGCGCTGACTTCCTCTGCGCTGTGAAATGCAAACAAATCTCCGTCCGCTGGTGCACACCTCCAGATCTTCTGTTAGGTATGTGCTTGAGCTCAGCTCTCCACCTCAAATAAACATTTCCGTGTAAGCAATATACAATGTTTCCGTGGTAGCGCTAAGCTACTGTTGGGAACCACTAGCACAATGCACACATCATCAACTCCACTCATGTTCCCCGACCGCATTTCGGAACTTCCTTCTTCAGGAGGAACAGCCCCCGATCCCTATAACAATGCACAAATCACTACTTAACCACTCACTAATAACCTCTTGCTGAATCCAATATCAGTACTGCAATAAACTCTTGTAATTAATTATGTGGCTGCGTACCTTCAGGGATAAATGTCCAAGCATGGAAGCTAGAGTCCACCTCCAGCCGTGAATACCGGAACATCCGGTTACCTCGCTATTTAAAGAAGTGGCTACACTCAGCTGCGAGGAATTAAGATGATTATTAGATCCATTCAACCTACTGGTTGAGACCCTTGGGAACCACCGTACCCCAAGTGAAAATGAAACGCTGTTCTAAATTAAACAGCTGTGTGCTGACATCACCACCATACATAGAAAGGGCAATATGTACCAACGCTACACATCGGACATCTTCAATAGAATGGTTACATTTAGTCCAATGCATCAATAAAGGGGCATCCTTCTTCCCAATCCTCAGATTGCTAAAATGCTCAGCTAATCTAATTTTTAACAGGCGCTTCGTATGGCCAATATAATATAAAGAGCAAGAACATATTATACAATAAACCACCCCTTCAGTGATGCAGGACGTATTATCCCGCAAATAATATCTTTTGGTGGTCCCAGGGATCTCAACCCACTTAGTAGTGAGGCCATATTTACTATAAATGCACCTCCCACAAGGGAGGTTTAATATCTTCCACATCTTTTTCGGTTTATAGTACTACGGAATGAATTGATTTCAGCTAAATCTGAAATTGCCAACCAAATTGTTTCTAAAGTCATTTCCACAGGTTTTGTTGTTGATGTCTGTGGCAAAAATATGACAGTATTTTCAATAACTCCTACTTCTAAACCATCTTAGGCACCTTGAACAATAACATTCTCCTCCAAAGCCACAACTGATACCCTGTGTATTAATAGCAAATGACTCATCTCCACTTGCTCCAGAAGGTCTACCTTATTGCTAGACAGCTGGATGCCTTTCTAGTCCAGTAAACAATAATTGGGGAGCTCACAGCACACAGCTGCAAAGGTGGAGTTGTTTGACTAATTGGTACACGCCCAGCGGAGCTATCTGCTCCTTGAGAGACTGCTCCAAGCAGGACATTCCCCAGATCAAACTGCATTTCTACTCCCTGGAACACAAATGAATCGATAGGGCCTATTGTCAGGATAGCCAAAGATTTTTGCAACCTCAGCTGCTAACGCTGTGCTTGCCCATACCAAGAAAAACAGCAGAAAATCAGTAAGTTAAAGAGGTAACAGCAGCATTCTAGAATGTAGTTGCCATTGTGGATCCCTATTTCCAGCTTTAACCCCTGGGAATAATTATCTTCTGGCTGTGTCCTCAATGAAGGCATTAACTTGAGGCCTGCTTTTAATCACAATTTTTGTGGTTAACTTTTTATCGGTCCCTCAGAAGCTGAAAAGAACCTGAAGCTGCTCTGGGAGATGACGAGCTTGCTGCCCAACCGCAAGTGCTTTGATTGTAATCAAAGGGGCCCAACCTACGCAAATGACGGGCTGTTCGTGTACACCCTCTGCTTCGGCATTCTGTGAGGTTTAAATTCACCACATAGAGAGTTAAGTTGATCTCCATGACCACATTTACACAACAAGAAATTGAATTTCTGCAGAAGCATGGGAATGAAGTATGTAAACAGATTTGGCTAGGGTTAGTTGACGATAGAGCTTCATCAATTCCAGACTTTAGGGACCCTCAAAAAGTGAAAGAATTTCTTCAACTCCACAGTGGAGCCCAGGCTCTCTAAAAAGTCTCCCATCTTGTGATACTTCCATGCAGTGATCTTACTCATTTGGTATCTCATTCTCATCCTCTCTAGCATTGCATCAACCCCTGGAGGAAGCTTCTCTTTCCACACTTTAGCAATTTCTATCCTCATAACCACACACCAGTTTTAACAGGTTTCCCAGTACCACTCCTCTGTTCCCAGTAGGTCCTGATTCAGCAAACATATCCTAAGACCCTCTGCACCAGTGTCCCCAGACATTCTGTGATCATTTACAGAACCTTATACCACAGTTCACCAATTTGTGGACACTACAATCACATGTGTAGGAAGGTACCTATCTCACCATACCACCTCCAACACTTTTTATGTGATCTCACCCCATTGATACATCTTTTGTGGTATAACATACTTTTGGAAAAGAATCTTTTAGCCATTTTCCAGCATGCCTGCAGACACCATTGGGATTCTTAACCCTTGAAATATCTAGGGAGTTCTTGTTTGTGTCCGGATATGTGTATTCTGTTATGTAATTTCTGTTGAATGGTCTGTAGTAATACCAGCTCAAATCTTCCCAGAATGAGGTCCACTTCAGTATTTATGGGGCTACCCTTTCCTAGATAATGTTCTTGTGCAAGTTTTGGTACTGAGTGGCTTGTAGGTTTTTGTATTCACAAAATGCTTGGTACTGGAGAAGGTTTATGTTGCTGTTACTAGGGTGATATTAGAATTAGAAATTGGTTTTGTACAGTGAGTTTTATGGGAAGTGTCCTAGTTCTGCCTTGAACTCATTGGATGAGTGGCTTCTGACCAAGGCAGAATTTTACACTTAATATTAACAGTTCAGGGTGGAGGGTCAGGATCAGTATGTTTTCTATTTGAGACCAGTGCCCCCAGCTTTTGCCCAGTATAACTAGTGACTGCAAAATTTCACATAGCCTGAGAATAAAAGTTGCATTTTTTTTTTCTTGGAGCAATCACCTGACCAGTGCTCCGAGTGCTCCTTTTGAGTACTTTTGGGAATGCCATCTCATGACTGCCTTGAGCCACCCCTGGGTTATTGTAATGAAGTTTTCCACCAGACTCACATAATTTTACTTTGCATTGAAGCTCAACTTCCAGATCTTTTGACTTTTCTATATATGTGAAAATGAATATTGAAAGATATAGTGAATAACTTGTCATTTATGATCTGTAATTTTAGCCGTGAACCTTGTAAATTACTGTACACCTAATTAGTGTTAAATCTAGGATGTATTGAGTTGTCTTTTTTTGGGGGGGAGGGGGTATATATGTGTTTTATATTCTACAGTTTGCCATGTCTTCAGTCATCTAAGACATCCAAAAGTTGGAACATGTCCTTACCATCGTCATTACTAGAATGGGCAAAAGGTAAAAGTGTGGTTATTTTCTTATAGAAATAAATTGTGAAGTGCTGGTAATGAAGGCTGTTGCTATGCCATCTTTATTTCACAGGAAATTGTGCACACAGATTATAGAATAGTGCTAGTTAAACATGAAAGTTAATTGGCAAATTAGCCGCTAATTGGCACTAACAATTGCCAGTAATTGGAGTTAATTACTTGATTGGCACTAATTTGCTATTACACACACAACTGCATTTGCAATTCTAGAAACGTCGCATGGAAAATCTATAGCATTTAACTGCAAGGGGATATAGACATGTGAGGAGCATGGCCAGGTCAGGGGACATGCCCAGCACTTACATGCTAAGATTCTATAATACTGTTATGCATGCAACTGCAATATTTAGTCAGTCATGTATACCAGCCATTGACATGGTGTAAGTGCTGTGCCTAAATGTTGGCATTTAAACGCCCACTTAGCTAGTATCCTATAACGGCAGTTATGCGGGTAATTGGCAGTACAGAATTTGTGCTTAGCTTGCAGCATCCTAGCACCTAAATTTGAGATTACAGAGGCTAGACAGTGATGATTTTTTTTTTAATCTTAAAGGTTGGTAAGGTTGGTTGTCTACATGTTATATAGTTTACATGGCCTTTTGCCTTCCTGTGTGCTTGCCCCCCCACCCAACCCCCCACACGCACTAACTTAGAAACTGCTTCATATAGGAGTATGAAATTTTGGCAGTGCAGACGTATTTTAACAAGGATTTGACCTGTGTAGTTTCAACAGTTGATATACTTGCAGGAGATCGAATGGGATGCTATGAAGAAGTGTAGAGCAGAGGCCCTTTAAATGTTAGTTTCTGCTTGTTCCTTTTCTGAGCTGCATCAGTTACATTGTTTTCTTTCCAGGCTGGCATTTCAGACCCACCAGATATGTCTGAAGATTTAATCAAACTGAAAGCCAGAGAACGTAATTTCTTGGAGCAGCTATTGGATGCAAAGAAACTGGAAAATTATAAAATCCCAGTCCCAATTAAGCAGAGCTCAGAAGTTATCAGCAGGTAACAGTTATACACAAGAAATGCTAAAATGCAATAAGGCAATGAGAGTAAATATTCATACTTGCCTCCTTAACCCCTTTTGATATGGAAGTTTACTCCTGGGTGAATTCTGTGCTATGTATAATTTGCGCAGAATTCCCCACCTCTGTAGACTGCTTAGAATTCTGCCTTTCCTGCACAGAATTCTGTGCAGTCTACTGTTGCCGTGCAGATGGCTCAGTTTTCTGGCTGCCTCCCTCCCTCTTTGTGCACATAACACTCCAGCATAGTAAGAGGAGGAGCTACACATTGGCCTGCTTCTACCTTCTCTGTGCCCTTAGTCCCTGGCTGTTCAGAGGCCTGGAAGATTAAAAGGAACAATTGGGCCCAGGACTGGGGGAGGGGGGCTGGAAAAAGGTGAATTGAGTGTATGAGAGAACCTTGATTAAGAAGTGGATGAGGTGTGTGTATATCATGGGAAGGGGGTGGAGGGCTGCAGGAAGCTAGATGGGGTTGTGTGCACCATAGGAGGGAGAGGACTGGAGCAGGGTGGATTCGTTGATCTGTGGCATTGCGGGTGTGATGGAGAAAAATGAGGTGTTTGTGTCATGGTAGGGGGTGGTGCAGAGAAATGGATGGGGGAGTGTTTGCACTATGGGAGGAGGGAGGGCTGGCAAAATTTGGATAGTGTGCCGAGATGATTGGGGCAGAGAAAAGTAAGGTGGAATTTGCCTGGGAGAGGGGAAAAAGACCTTGGAGTGTGAACAGAACAGGGGTCTTACTAAGAGTTAGGGGAGAGCCCAGGGAAGGCTGAGGGATGAGGAGAAAGAACTCTTGAAGGCGGAATGTTGCTAGAGGGTAGAGAACAAGTGAATAGAAAGAGAGTGGAGGAGGGGGATACAAATTGGGAGGTCTTCACCCTGGAGAAGAGGGAGAGAAAGCTGTGGACAACTTATCAGAGGAAGGGATACAAGCTAAGAGAAATGGAGGTGAAACCTGGCGGGAGAAGCGAACCCTTATAAGAGGGGGATTTTGCTCAAGAACATTACATATAAAGTGTGCAGAATTCCCCCAGGAGTAGAAGTGTAGTCCAATTCTTATTTACTAACCTGCATTATAAAATTCTGTTAATTCTGTTAAACTTTTATTAAAGGAGATGATGATGATGATAAAGAAGTAAGAATGTAGTGTAGACAATATATATATTTAAAATGTAAAGATTATTTTTATACATATTATACAAAGGGGGAATTTTTTGAATTTTGATTTTTATTGGCTTTTCAGTATTCCAATATACTTAAAACACAAGGTTTATCATCACCCTATACACTATGGTTTGCAAACAGTTGGGCAGCTAACTTCAAAATACCCACACAGAGGGAAGTGAGGTGACAGAGGGATTTAATACTGAAGTCCCCTTTTAGATTTGAAATAGAGATAATCTTATCACCCAACTCACCATTCAAACATTTATACTGTCCCAGAAATGGATGAGAGCCTTTTAAAAGGGGTAGCAGTGTCAGTCTGATGTAACAAAAGTGACAGACAATCTATTGTGTCATGAGCTTTTGAGGACCAGAGTCTACTTTTTTCGGGGTGTGGACAAAGTGGATTCTGGTCCTCAGAAGCTCATGCCACAAAAACTGGTAAATCTATAAGGTTCCACCTGCCTCTCATTTTTAGAAGGAAATGGCATATCTTTGCATGTTTCTTTACAAATGGAAACAAATAAGGATTTTCCACATTCTTCTCGGAGGTTCATTATATAAATTTACAATTGTGAATCTGCTTTCAATTACACTTCTTCCAAGAGGTCAGTTCTACAAAGTACTAAATCTTCCATGTAAAATGTTATAGCATGTTCAGTCTTTCATTTGCCTGTGGAAATATGCTGGTAAACTTTCACATCTTCCTCCATGTACATCAGGGGTGGGCAAACTGTGGCTCACAGACTAAAAGCAAGCTCACAGGATCAATACTTGCTGTCCAGTATATCAGCACATAAGGCTACAGCTAACCAGAGACCCAATGCTGTAGACATTTTGGGTTTTCAGTGTTACCAGGGCTACCATGAACATACGAGTAACTTCCCCATGTCTGGCTCAATAGCAGACTATGGGCTTTTCCTCCGTAAACTTGTCCAAACCTATTTTTTAAACCCTTTTTTTTAAACCCAGATACGCTAATCACTGTTACTACATCCTTCTGCAAAGAGTTCCAGAGCTTAACTATTCGTTGAGGGGGAAAATATTTCCTCCTATTTGTTTTAAAAGTATTTCCATGTAACTTCCTTGAATGTCCCCTAGTCTTTGTACTTTTGGAACAAGTAAAAAATCGATTCACTTCTACTCGTTCTACACCACTAAGGATTTTGTAGACCTCAATTATATCTCCCCTCATCGGTCTCTTTTCCAAGCTGAAAAGCCCTAACCTCTTTAGCCTTTCCTCGTATAAGAGGAGTTCCATCCCCTTTATTATTTTGGTTGCTCTTATTTGAACCTTTTCTAATTCCGCTGTATCATTTTTGAGATACAGCACACCGGAACTGAACGTAATACTCAAGGTGAGGTCACACCATGGAGCTAGAGGTTGGCAGTTTTCTTACATTTTTGTGTCAAGGGGATTTATGTTCATGGTCACTCACCAACTAGAAGGGAAGAAGCCTCAGAGGTAGGAGGGGATTCTGGAGTCCATCTGGGTAGAGAGCTTAGGAAAGGGATATATATTGATTTTCTTCCCACCCAAGCAACTGCCTGTTCTGATTGAAGACACCCCCCCCCCCCCCAACTGGAGTTCTGAGAGACCCCCCCTCCCCCCCCCCATTTTTGGCTTCTGGTGCATAGAATAGCCACTGATGTGACCCTACATTAAATGTTTGGTCCACCCCTGATGTGGATTGATGTACTTTTATCTCATGGGAATATTTTTGTCTAGATAATTCGGTCCATGTGTCTGATTTTCTTGTTCTCAGTACTCAGCATTTTTGTTTCAGGTGTTATGGTGGTAGTATTTTTGTTTACTATTAAAATTTACTTTTGCTTGTTTTCCCTTTTGAAGGATGGTGTAAACTGGTTGGCATTTCTTAATAAGTACAAACTTCACGGTATTCTATGTGATGATATGGGTTTAGGAAAGACACTACAGTCCATCTGTATTCTTGCAGGAGACCATTGCCTCAGGTAATCCTCAAGTACTATCAATGTCTATCATACAGTAATACAAGAACAAGTATGCAGATTTGTTATTGTGTATATGCTTTGATCCTATAAAGGGCTCAAGAATATTCAAAAACGAAATCAGCAGACACTGTACCTCTTCCATCCTTGGTGGTTTGTCCTCCGACGCTTACAGGCCACTGGGTAGATGAAGTAGGAAAATTTTGCTCTAAAGAATATCTCAGTCCTTTGCATTACACTGGTCCGCCTACTGAAAGAGCAAGGTAAGTCTTGTGATGCAATGTTCATAAACAATCAAATTTTCCCTCTTTGATCAAGAACTTTTACAAAGTTCAAACACATTTGAAGAAGGCTTTTCTTGTATTGGTTAATAAATGTGTCATGCTTATCTTCATGAAAACTAATGAATTAGAAGTTGATCATATCCTGTACAAAAAGGAAATAGATAATGCCTTTGTATTTTTTTTTTTTTTTACAATTACAGGAATCAGTAGGTTTTTGGTGCAGAAGAAGGTTTGAAAAATAGTGTTTAATTCATGTAAAATTAACAAAAGTTAATCTCAGGCTTTTTCTATTGGGGGCCACATTTTATATTTTATAACATTCAGAGGGCCAAAACATGCAGTGCCATATTTTGCTGCATGTTTCATTGAATTAGGAGCAAAATACAACAGTGCATCGTCCGCTCCCCAGCCATCACCCAATCTCGCTCTCTTATATACCCCCCACAACCAGTCTGTGTGTCTCTCTCTTTCTTCTACTCTTGCTTATGCACTACTTACTCTCCTGAACTGTTAAATTTGTAATATCAGATTGTTACCTGCATCTGTGCACTGCTCAAACCATCAGTTAAATTCTTGTCATTTGATTACTAGTACTGGTTTGAAGAAATCAGATTCAATTGGTGTGCTTTGCTGCTTTAAAGTTATGTAATTTCAGGCTCCTGTCCCCTCCCCCGCAGTTTCTCTAAAATAATTACCTGGCCTAGGAGACAGGCATAGTTACCAAGCAAGTGTGTATTTAGACTGAGAGAGGCTTGCTTTCCAACACTTTGCTTGTTAGGGCAGCTTGAACTTCTGTCTCATCTCCAGATAAGACAAATACCTGCATTCTATCATTTTATTTATCTGCTTTTGTAGCAAAATAGTTTTATAGGAAGGTGATTTGTATCTTCCCCCCCCCCCCCCCAAACCTGGTCTCTCTCTCTCTTTAATATATGTATACTCCCCCAACCTGGTATTGGTGTCTCTCGCATCTGACTGACTTCATCTGCATCAAACAGCACAGCTCCAGGTTCTGTACTGCAACTCTGATTTTCTACAACGTTGAGCTCTGCAGGACAGGAAGTTTGGGTTGAGACCAAGTGGCCATCTGAACTTCCTGTACCAAGCATTTCAAACATAGAAAGCCAGTCGCAGCAGGGAAGCCATAGATGTGTGGTTTTAATATAGCTGAAGCCAACCAGGCGTGGGCTGTAATTTGGACAGGCCTTTTCTATATTTTCTGTGTCGTTTGTTTTTCTTAATATTTATAAAACTAACGCAAACCATGATTTTTACCTGCTTGGGTTTTGTAATAAGTGTCTGCTTTTAAAATTGCTGAGTTTCTTGTTCCATAGATTGCTACTACCCCTTCCAGTATAATTTTAATTGCTGTATCTACCTGGCCATTGTTAACAAACCTCTCTTCCTAGGGGACTGACTTGAAACTGTCTCACATATGTATATCAAACCTAGTAATCAAATTAACATTCATTGCAATAGCTGTGGTGCCTTAATCCTAAAGGAAACCTTTGGAGCCTTAGAGCTTGCCCCATCTTTCTCCTGCTCTCTGCATTGAAAAAGCGTTGACTAAACTGAGGGAAATATTGGCTGCAATTAAAAAAAAAAAAAAGGCAGGCCTCCATAATGATTCAGACAAACACAAACCAAAGGAGATGAACCGCCCTACGTGAAGCCAATGAAAGGCAGACATAGTAGGAATGGACCACAGTTTTCCAACAAAGAAGAGAAGAAGCACTAGAGGTAATGTGTCAATTGAAAATAATCATCAACATGCACGGTAGACAAATCAATATTTCTACGACTGCTGTGTATAGTCCACCAGAGAATAATGCACCTATGATGATTAAAATAATTTTAAATTGGTGCATTACCTCTAGTGCCTCTTCTCTTCTTTTTTCTGGAAACCTTTGGGCCATTCCTACTCTATCAAGATTCAACATTAAGACAATGTACCCCCCACCTTCACAACAATAAGACAATCTACCACCACCCCGACAACAGTCCAGGAAAAGATGGATTATTGAGGATTCTACCAGGGTATGATCTGTTACAAAGTATCCACTCCCCGAAAGAATGCCTTTAGACATGATGATACTCCAAGAATAGAATCTGAAGTAGCTTCAGTAAAGAAGAATGATACTCAATATACTGAAAATTCTTCAGGTAATGTCAGAAGAGCTGAAAACAGAAACTGATACTGCTGAGAGACTCCATTATTAGAGAAATCAACTTGAGATCACAGTTCAATGGACAGAAAAAGGTTAAATGTATCCAGGGAGCCTCAGCAGAATCATAAACCAAATTGTTAGTGAAATCTGAGAAGAACTTAAGGCTTTTTTGTTTTTAATTTAATTATGAAATTTACAACATAACATTCAAATATAACTCTTGTACAGAAATAGAGCTGAGATAACATCATTCAAAGAAAAATAACTAAAGCAAGAAAAAATCCAATCAACAATAGAGTATCCCATGTATTTTTGTAGGAGAATATAGGAAATAATAGAAAAGAAAACATACCAACTTCCCAGCTAATCCATTACTATAGTGAGCTTTTTAAGTAGTGAATATAACAGGATTCTCCCCAACTTGCCCAGTAGCAAGCCTCTTAGTACCCAACAAAGCAGACAGTTGAGAGGGATCAAAAAAAACCCCAAACATATTTCTGAGTGTCTAGTCTGAACATACATTTATTAGAGTATTTAAGAAGGAAAGACACCTCCCCCTCCCCTCCCCCAAAGCTGCAGAACTCCTGGTCGCAGAAGCAAAAATTGTTCTTTTTCCTTTGTTTCCCTAGAAACATCAGGAAATATCCAAACTTTCTCTATTATAAAACTTACTGTGCTTAAAATAAATTCTTAATAGCCAATCTCTGTTTGTAGACAAAGTAAAAGAAATCACTAGATTTGAAGTCGCAGAAACTTCTGGCTCAGAAGATTCCAAAATATCAGTTAAATTAGCCAAATCCAATTCCTGTGATATATTTTGGTTCCCAGGGATCTGCCCTTGTTCTTGATTCCTCAGTAGCAAATATTCAACATGGTGGTATATTATTTTCAAGAATTTCTAAAACTTCCATGAAATACTACCGTAATATGTTAAGAGTAGGGAAAATTCAGCAAATGTAAATTAGCTTCCTTCACCATATTTTCCAAAACTTTGAGTTTCCTCCTCAAGTTAGTCATAACTTTAATAATATTCGTTTACACGGTCTTAATATTACATTTCTTTTCAACCTCGTTCATACATGTTGTCAGTGATCCCAGGTCAGCACTTTCTTTTTCAGTTTGTACTTGAGCAGCAGAAAGTTTTTGAGTCAAACTATTAACCAGAGATAGCTTGCCAGATAACTTCTAAGGTAACCAGTACTGGTTAAGACTGCAAGCATTTATGTATAGATAAAGGTAAAGTCTGCAAAGTCAAACCTGATGTAACGTCAGCTATGGCGAGTAAGGGCAACTGCTGGTCTTGAGGAGCAGTTCTAGTAGACACCAAACCTCCAACCACGCCTCAAAAGCCTCCGCTATCAGGGGTAACTGAACTCGAAACTCCAGTCCTATTGTGCTAGTACTTTCTCTCACATTCAATGCAGGGCTGCCTTCCGACTCTACAGCAGGAGCCACTAGAACCAGAGAACTTTACGCACATGGCTATGGAGGAGCCTGCCTGTTGGGGTTAAGGGTGACATCATTGCAAAAGGAGGCCTAAAGATATCCCATTTCTCGAGGAATTTCCAGCCGGTGATCTCCGAGTCAAAAGTGTTGAGCACCAGATCTTACCACAAAGGTGTTGATAGGTTCTGGAGAGGCCCCTAGAGCCAGTCGAGAGAGGCAAGCTGGCCTACTGCCCTTTTGTTTCCCCATCCATGAAAAAGTTTTTTGAGGTATGAGCAGATCCGACAGTTCGCAGCGTGCATCAACAATCTTGGATCCCCCTAGAAAGTAAGGCTTCTAAAACTGATGATGATAAATCATTTGGGAACAAATGACCTGTTTAGAAAAAGCATCTGTGCAGTACAAAAAGAGTTTCAAATTGTAGGAGAGAGGCTTAAAACTATAGTTAAGTCTATAATATTTATGTTTGGAGCCACATGTTAAAGCATGCAACTTTAACATGTGGCACCAAACCTGGTATAAGGAAGAACATTTTAGATATATAGGCAACTGTATGGAACAATAAGAGGCTATACTGCAATGATGGACTACATCTTTCTGTGGCAGGAAAAAAGATCTTAAGTTCAATCAGTTCATTTACCAGAATTTGATGTAAAAGAAGTAGGTGGGAGAAAACAAGTTCAGGATGTCACCCCCAGCAAAATCATTACAGTAGTGGAAAAAAAAACCGAGAAATGATCTCAGCCCATTTAGCAGTAACGAAGAGGAAGAGCAAATATCGAACAGTTGTTGGGCAGCTGTAAGCCCATATGCTCACAGTCTAGGTAGTAAAATTCCTGATCTGGAAGCACTAATGGAAGAAATTGACTTTGGATACTGTGGCCATTACAGATATTTATTTATTTATTTATTTATTGCATTTGTATCCCACATTTTCCCACCTATTTGCAGGCTTAATGTGGCTTACATGATTATGTTAACATTGTCATACCAGGATATACATGCCAGATATACATGGTTCAGTGAGTCAAATGAATGGGATATCACCATACCTAGCTATAACCTGTTCAGGAGGGAAAGAGATGGGGAAAATGACTCATTGTCAAAAGCAGTGTTATAGCAGCTGTAATGCAGGGGACATGGGGAAAAGAGAGAGCCCCGTGGATCATGTTGGAAAGAAGAGATGGCATGTTCATCTACACTGGTGTAGATTACAGACTTGTGACTCAAACTGGACAGTGATCTGATCAGTGATATTGCAAAGGAGGGAATAAAAGGAGATGCTACTGGGCGATAATTTTAATCTACCGGCTGGATATGGACTGAAGTATCCCATCTATAAATCTGGAAAGACGTTGAAAAATAGTGGCTGTCTCACAGTGGACTTTGCTCAGACAAGTGATGATAGAACCAACCAGAGAAGGGTCAGTGCTGGATTTTGTACTCAAGAATGGATGAAGTATATCTGGATGGTCACCTGCCTGGATGGCAAGTGATCAGTACATGGTGTGGTTTACTATAAAAGCTAAGGTGGAATCCAGTCACACAACTTAAAAGTCCTGGATTTCAAACATGCTGGCTTCAGTATAATGGGGAAGTACCCGAAGTTGATGCTGACAAGGTGGGAGGAAATAAGGGGAGTAGAAAGACAGTAAGCTAAACTAAATAAAGCTATAAAAAGGGCAACCAATCTTTTATATAGAGAGAGTAAATAAAAGCAAGAGAAAAAAGAAAACATATAGGTTCCCCACCCCCACCACCCACCCCTGAAAAAAAATGGCTGCAAAAGCAAGGCAAAAAAGGTGGTGGTCAGAAAATACAGAACACCACAAAAAGAGGAACACAAAAAAAGAATACCATATAAACCTGAAAGAGTCAAAAAAAGTAAACAAGAAGCAAAAATACAGATGGAAGAAAAGGTAAAGATGTAAAGCGAGATGACATCTCTTGGAAGTACCTAACAGAGTCAAGTAGAGGGATCTAGTCCTTCTTGAAAATTCGATGGATGCAACCTAGCCTTACTCTTTGTTTTCCCCATATCCGGAACAAACAGGAAACTGAAGACTGCAGTTATGGGATACCAAACAAAGACGGTGTGGCAGGCAGCTTGACAGGCAGCCATTTTATTTGCTTTAATATCTTTTGAATATCTCTTGCATCAATAACTTGTTTTATAAGGCATTTTAGCCTCCATTGACTGAGAGCATCAATGTGATTCAGATTCTACCTGTGAAAGTATAGGGGGTAATTTTATAGAGTAAGTGTAATTTATACACCAATTACATGTGTAAATGATTAGAATAATGGCGTATGTACATGTGTAAATGACAAATATCTTGTAAATTTGTGTATATCTTGTACAGCATGCAATATCAAAACTTTGGGTTGAAACTATTCCAATATAGCTGAAAATGCATCACAATATAATTCACCACAACTATGTATAAATCCAAATTTGTTTATTCATCTGCATAATGTGCATTCAAGATGCGCATGTGTGGGCGTTTTTTTGTGACTGTCCTGCTTTGCAGTGCATTCAAGTTGGACATCCCAGTCACCCGTGAAGATTCCTGATGACGCTCTTTAGTAGTGAATAGAGACCCCTGATGACACTCTTTGGGAGCGAAACACGGCACTGTGTAGGGCCGTAAAAGATCAATACAAGTGATTTGGGATACTTGTAAGATACAAGAACTTTACAAGCCAGTTGGCGGGTTTACAACCACAAGTGCTGTGATTGGTGAATATCAGAGAATACACGAAATTCTACAAAAACTTGAAGGAACTGCTGTATATGTGCTTTTTAAAAAATTTTTTATTTATAACCATTTACATTTCTACAAGCGATAAAACAACTTGCTGGAAATACAGAGAAAGTAATATGTAGGAATTATTTCAGTCAGGTAATTGTATTCTCTTCCTTAGACCACTAAATAGGGAGAGTGAAACAAGATAAGGAGATCAATTAAACAGTAAACAGAAAAAAAAACCCCATGGTATTAACCTGATTATCCCCAGATATTACTCGTCTAATTCATTATTCCACATTGATCATCTGGTTGGCTTCTTCAGGGCCAATACGGTGTATAGTCAAATCATTTCATTGAAAACATACTTATTGTCCAATTAGTTAGAAATAATACATCTGATTACATTCTTTCTCTTTTAAAAACCAGAAGTTATTTAACAATACATATACTTAAGACTCTAATTCAAATCCCACTGATTAATGTAATCCCAGTTTTCACAGGCTTCACTCCTTTTAAAGTAATAATTTGAGGAAATATTTCTGAGGAAAACTTTAGGAGTCATACCCAGAACTCTGGGAAAAACAGTAATCTCGATATTAATCATCTATAATAATATTCATTTTATTATTCAAAATTTCTGGTCTGTTATCATTTTCAAAATCATAACCACTTCTTGCTCATGTAGAATCATTTGTTATATCAATTTTTTACTCTCAAAGGGTACAGTTGAATTGTCCATGTAACTGTCTAATAAAATTATATCTGAAACAAAATTATTTACTGCCACCGTTAGGTCCCGAAGCGCCCTCCAGATGGTATTCAATGTAACCTCCACGGGAGCCAAAAACGCCAAGTTGATTTCTCATAGGTGTTTAGGAGTGGTTCCGCCGATTCGGGTTCTGCTGTAAACGTCCTCCGTTTCAGCATATGCCTCTAACTCACTCCTCCACTCCGTTGGGCATGGTGGTCAAATAATTCGGGAGCAATGGAGTTGTTTTTTCCAGGTCCAAGAGCGTTGACGTTCCTTTGCCGGCTCTAATCAAAGGACTCGCCAACCCTTTCATCTGTGAGCAGTTCGTCACGCAACGGTCCCGCACTTGCTGCTCAGGGGATAAAACGCTGGCCATCGGCGGCTGACCGCCGGTTGTCCCCCTTCCTCTCAGTTAAGGTAACTGCAATTGCAGAGAGGAAATTTACGTAAAGAAGACGAAACTTCAGAGGGCAGCTGGGCAGTTGGGCATACGAACTTCAGGTCACTGTCTTACCACTCTCCCAGTTTGGGACACTCTTTGTCTGGTTTCTCCTCAGAGGCCTGTCTGATATGGGTAACCCTTCAGCATAGCCCTCTAAGTCATTGAAACACACAAGCCCCTCTACAAGGTGGTGTCCCTTCGGAGGGGGCTGTATATGTTCTTGATTGAATCATTAGACCCGTACCGGCTCCAGGAACATTTTGCAGTGCATATGGATATGGATGAAAAACAAGAAGCGGTAACACTAGATAAAGGGACGTGAACGGCATTGACTCTGCATGAACTCAAATTCTGGTGGGGTTTAGAAACATGAGACTGTATTGATTCAATATTGCTCACAGTTTGTGGTGTAACCCAGTATTATATAATACTGAAGATATAATAGTTGGCTGATAGTGCAAGAGAGTCATGAATAATTGGATGAGTAAGAACGTGTGTTAAGGGAGTATGAGCAGTGTGATTTGATGAGTGACTTTAAGTCAAATGATATACAGATGTATATGGTATGATAAGCAGATGAATAAACAAATTTGCATTTATACATAGTTGTGTTGGTGAAGTATATATCTTGTATAGCACATATTTTACAGGTAGACATACACATAGATGGAGCGTGAGCAGAGCTCACACTTAATGTGCATAACTTAATGGAATACTATAAGTTATATGCATATCTGTGGCATTTAGGCGTAGATAGACACATATGGCAGGTGTGTGACTAGTATAAGTGCTTGCACATATGCATGTATAGGCACATAGGACAAGTCTATTTTTTTGACAATTCTCCCTATTTTATTTTGGTAGTCGAGATTTGTGATGTTATGTGATTCTAATATATGTTTTGATATTGTGAATGTTTTTTGTAACCCACTTTGATGATAAAGCGAGATATAAATCTCTGAAATAAAAAATAAAAAAATAGTTAGAATTGCCCCCATAGTGGTAAAATGTGTATCAAATTCCTTGTTTGAGAAACTATTTAAATAAAGACATTTTTTCAGATGTATATTTCTATTTTTACTATTGTACTTCTGTGGGTAGCATTTTAAGCCATATGCTTTTTGAAGTGCTTCCTTAAAGTTTCTTAAGCATTTTAAAATTTTTTGACACAAAAAGGGGTTGAATTAGCACCAACTGAGGCTTCAGTCCTGGCTATGGTTTTTATTAGGATTTGTTAAGATAACCAAATTATCTAAATTAGAAAGATATTTACTCACAATTACTTAGCTGATTCTTGGATCAAAAATAGCTGAACAGTATTTAGGCTGCAAACTCCTGAGGTTTTCTTGGAAAATTTTAAAATCTCAGTAAAGATACAGGTTTGCAGGTTGATATAATTTGGCTAACATGTAAATGTACTTCATTGATTGTGCATTTAAAATGTATTCTCTCTTAAGGTTACAGCACCAGGTGAAACGACATAATCTCATTGTAGCTTCGTATGATGTAGTACGGAATGACATTGACTTCTTCAGGTATGAACTTCTTTTCTGAATTGCATTTCTGACTGTTTTTAAATTCTCATCACCTACATATTCAAATTCCCCTCTTTGTTTCTCCTTAGAAATATTAAATTTAACTATTGTATTCTCGATGAAGGCCATGTCATAAAGAATGGAAAAACAAAATTGTCAAAAGCTGTGAAACAGTTAACGGCTAATTACCGAATTATTCTCTCTGGAACACCTATCCAGGTAATTGCATGCACACAGGTTTGGATTTCTAGAGACACTCATATGCTGAGTTCCTCTGTCATTTACCTCTGTAGTATCGCCAAGGTTTTGCTACACTAACCTAAGTGGCAAATGAATACTTTATGAAGTAATGAAACTAATACAGTGAGTTCTTTGGATGATCAGGGCTTTAAAAAAACCAAAACAAAACATCTTTAAATGTTTGAATACAAAGTTGTGAAGATAGGTGGGAATGGGCTTGTTTAATCTTGCAGATTCCATCAAAATGGATGACCAAATGCCACTCCATTTCCCATGCCAAAGCAAATATAGGGCCTTGTTTACTAAGCCGCGCAGAAGGTGCACAAAGTTTTTTTAGCGTGCGTTAAAAATTAGCATGTGCTAACACTAGACACACCCATAGGAACATAATGGATGTATCTGTCGGTGCGCACTACAAAGCACACCTACAAGTGCAGCTTAGTAAACAGGCCCATAGTCATTATTTAAAGCATAATATTTCAAACGGGGTTTTTTTTTTCCTTTTGCTTTTAAAAACATTTTAATTCCTTTTATATAGTTCATAGTGAGGGTTTTTAAATGTGTTTTGTTACAGCCTACCGATTTTCTCCATTTGCCTTCCAGCCCAATCAAAACTGGCCTCCACTAGGTTTTTGGTAACATGAGTTTTCATTTGCCCTTACCCAGGGATTTGTTCTATTTTATATTCCCCTCCTAATTCATTTAACTTTTACCCAGAGTCCACACTCCAAGACTTTCTTTGGAACCAAAGTAGTAATGTGACATTATATATTAACTAGGACTTACTACTTCCCTTGAGTTGAGAGCTATTGTCCTACCATGCCCAGCCTGGGGAGCAGCAGCTGGACCAGGAAACCAAGTAGCACTCTCAAGCTCACTTTTTTTTTTCTGAGGAAGCCAAGTTTGTACTGTTGAAGTTCAAAATGAGTCCTTTTTTGTCCTTTGAACAAAATAGTTTGCATCTTTATTTCCTAGGATGCAGACTGAATTTAGCATTCATACATAAAGGAACACAGTTACATAAGAACTTAGGAATAGCAATACTGAGTCAGACCAATGATCCATCTAGCCTAGTATCCTGTTTCCAAGAGTGGCCAATCCAGGCCGAATTTCTGAACTGTTTCAACATGCACATCCTACATAATAACCACTTTTATAAGCCATCTTAAATGGACAAGTTCTTGTTTAGAATGAATTTATATACTACTTGTAAATCACAAAAAAGCACTGTAACAACCAAAATACCAATAAGTAATCACAAATATGTTTGCTTCACGTCTACATCCTGAGAAGATCCAACTCCCCACATAAGTAAAGAATTTCTAAAATTTTCAACAGTCAAATAAGAGATACATTTAAACCCCTTTTTCTTTTCCTTCACCAAACCAAAGGCCCTGTTTACTAAGGTGCGCTAGCGTTTTTAGCGTGCGCTAATGCTAGATCTTGCGTTGGTGCAAGCTAATTTTTAGCACATGCTAAAAATGCGCATCTACAGCGCAGCTTAGTAAACAGGGCCCTTAACCTCATACAGAGTGATCTAAAAGAAATGTATTCAATTGGATAGCTTCTAGATAAACATGTCTATTCCCCTCAGCTGTATTCCTTAGTAAGCTTTGGAATTTATAGGTTGCTCTGGCAGAGATATCACACCTAAAGCCCCCAGTAGCTGTCTGCTAGATTTGCTTGTTGGTCAATCATACTGGAGCCAAATCTTCTTTGGGACCTATTTTGAATGCTTTCAGGTCATTACATGATACCTACAGATTTATCACTGGGGTATACCAGGAAAAGGTTAATTTTTCATCAACAGCAGGATTAAGTCAGTCACACAAATGGGTGGCATCGTCTGACTGTGCAGGGACAGAACTGATCGCCCATAGCTCAGAACGGATGCCAATGTAAGATCTTTGGACAAATTAAAGAACGGTACCTGAGTGAGGATATCTTGAAACAGGTGAGTAATACCACAGAAAGAGAAGTAGAGAGGGAGAAGGGGGATTTAACAAGGAGTGCAGGAGGAGAGGTGTTACAGCATTTGGGGGCAGCAACAGGGAAGGTGTCTGTTAGAGATGAGGTAGAGATGAAGAGGAGCTCCAGAAATGCAAACAGCATGATAAACTATAAACAGGAACAGAAGTCAACTGAAAAGGAAGAAGTACCCAGAGATGGAGGAATTTGCATAAATTGATTTACTGAGCTCCAGGAGAGAGGTTACCCAAGTTGAATTTAACACCTAGCGTAAAGAGTTTGATAAATAAGATGAATAAGGCCAGAATTTGGAACATTACCCCTATGGAATGGCCTGAAGTAACAACAAAAGAGTTGGGAAAACAGTTTAAAAAGCGCCCCAAATTTGAAGAGTCCTAGCCCAGATGGAGTGGCCAGTATTTGGCTCAAACAATTAACATTTCTCCACCAAGTCATGGCAAACTGCAAAAATCAAATGATAAAGCAGCCAGCTCTAACAGCACATTGGCTAATATCGGGCAGAACACATCTGTTTGTCCTAATTAGATTGTAAGCTCTGTCGAGCAGGGACTGTCTCTTCATGTTCAAGTGTACATTACTGCGTACGTCTAGTAGCGGTATAGAAATGATAAGTAGTAGTAGTAGCTCATGTAGATAGGCTTCACACTTAGGACCAGTGGTACGCTCAGGAGGTTCAGTTCCACATCAAGCTCAGGGCTATTTGGAACGCTCTAAAGACTTTCAGAGATCGACTCCAAAACAAATTGTTCTCAACAAGCAGGGGGGTTACAGGATCCTACCCCTAGTGTCAGGATGCGGTGAGCATGTGGCCGTGGACCACATTTCATGGGATGGACCTCCGTGCCAGTTACCTACCTGGAAGAACACAACTGCCTGGTAGTCAGATTGAGCAGGATGGTCTCTAATGAGCACAGCCTGGAAGATCTTCCGAGAGGGAGGCACCCCTTCGGTGTATCTTTTTTAGCCACTCATCTCAACAGCAAAGTCCCTCAGTTCTGCTCCAGGCTCAGGTCACGAGTCAGATGCCTTTCTCCTACATTGGGGGAGGGTCTTCTGTATGTGTATCCTCCCATACCTCTCACCCAGCTGATGAAAGCTCCTTTTGAGCCTCTGAATTCCAGTCATCTGAAGTTTTTGACCTGAAAGATTGTATTTCTAGTGGTGGTTACTTCGGCTCGCAGTCAGTGAGTTCCAGGCCTGAGTAGCTCACCCGCTATATATTAAATTTCATCACAATAGAGTAAGTTCCTTTCTAAGGCAGTGTCGGAGTTCCATCTGAACCAGCCAATTGTTCTACCAGCATTTTTCCGAAGGCTTCATACCCATCTTGGCGAAAGTGTATTGCATACCTTGGACTACAAATGAACCTTAGCCTTCTGTGTGGAGCAGACTGAAGCCCATAGACAGTTCACCTAGCTTTTCCTTTCTTTTGACCCCGACAGGCAGTATTGTTCAAAGTACTAAGTCAAAGTACTTAAAAGTAATAATATACTAAAGGACACCCCTACAGAGTTACCCCTGCTTAGAGGAGGATAAATTCTCTCAAGACCCCTATAGTGTCTTTACTTTTCTTCCTAAAAAAGAGGACCCTTGGTATATTTCTAAGCTTCATCTTCTGCAATATTAACTTCAGAAATCTAGATTCTTAAACTTGCTTCAGGTATATAAGACTTGCTAAAACCTATAAATTAGAAATTGCAGAAGCCAAGCAGGATTTCTATTCAATTCTTATTTATTAAAAAAAAAAAAAAAAAGCACTACATCCTATTAGGCTTTCTGGCATTATTAAATCTCTTACAGATCCTTTTTTTTTTTTTGTTAATTTGCAGTCTTTGTGAATACATCACAACATTGTCTGGAAAAACCAGAAATAAAAAAAAAAAGAAATATATCTAATACAAACAAAAATAATCTCCCAGACTATTTCAGGGGGGGGGGGGGGGGGGGAGAGTTTCAGAGCATAAACAAAAGCATCATATAATTGAGAAATAAAACTAAGAGCGTGTAGCAGACTATATATTTAGAACCCTTTATAACCAGAGAAAAAGACACGCTTCTGAATTTCTGATCTGAAGGGGTTACCTTCAGAAGCTAATCAAAAAATATATTGTTAGTCCAATAAAAAGGTATCTTATTTTCTTTTCTTTGTTTTGCTTTATTTCTATTTATTACCTTAAAAAGTGGGATACCACGGCTACCCTACTACTTTACTCAAAATGCAACATGAAAGAACAATTATAGAAATATTCAAAAATTAAATAGAAACAAGAAGCTAAAAGGTATAAATTGCATAAGTCTTCAAATCCTTTGTCAGGAACCCAAATTACCTCAGCTTCCAATAATTGGTATTACAATTTGCCTTAGCAGTAAATATCCAGTCACAGTACTTCAGCTGATTCAAATACTTATGGATAAAGAATCAAACTGTCATTGTTATATGAAGGGTATTTGAAGCTAACATCTAAAAATGTCAAACAGAGCTGCTAAAAAAAACTCCAGGATAGTTATTCGCATGTACAGATTGAGGGAATCTGTTTGAATATTCTTTGGAGCACTGTCAGATCTTTCTTTGTAAAGTGGAAAGAGTTTGGCACCACCAAGACAGTGCTGTGATCAGGCCATCCCTCCAGTGTCAGTAACCATGGGTTGCAAGACCTGCTTGGGAAAGTCCCTGATGCCTAAGTTTACCTTAAAAGAACTACAGAGGTCCCTGCTGAGACTGGGGAAAATGTTGACTGTTCAACAGTTCAGTATTACCCTGTTTCCCTGAAAGTAAGACATCCCCCCAAAATAAGACCTAATAGAGGTTTTCCTGAATTGGTAGATATAAGGCCTCCCCCGAAAGTAAGACCTAGCAAGTTTTTGTTTGAAAGCAGGGCTGCCAAGAGCCGGACAAGGCCGCCCCTGGGCCGCCCACCTCCACCCACCCTCCGTCGCTCCCGGAACTAACCTTAAACGCTTCCTTTCACCTTCGCAGCAAGCAGCATCAGGGCAATCCTCTCCTTCCGTGCCCCGCCCTCGCGGACGTTACGTCAGGCGAGGGCGGGTCACGGAAGGAAGGAGTGGCCTGCCCTGCTGCTGCTTGCTGCGAAGGTGAAAGGAGGCGTTTAAGGTTAGTTCCGGGAGCGACGGAGGGCGGGCGGGTGGGCGGGCCAACCCTGATCCAACCCCGATGTTTCCCCGAAAAATAAGACAGGCCCTGAAAATAAGACTTAGCATATTTTGGGGGGGGGGCAAAAATTAATATAAGACAGTGTCTTATTTTCGGGGAAACATGGTACTCCACGAACATGACAGCACATCACCCTGCTAACACCATTACTACAGTAAAGCATGATGGTAGCAGCTGCAGCATTATCTTATAAGGATTCTTTGCAACAGAAAGGGAAAAAAGGACACAACAAAACCAGATACCAAGAAAACAGGCAATTAATAAAAATTAACACATCCATGCCCCTGTCATGTTTGTGACTGTTTTCCATGTGGGTGCTCTCCTTGCCCTCTGGTGGCCAGAACTGGTGGCTGCTATGGACTGTTTTCTGCTGTCTTCCATGTGCCAGACTTCAGTGAGTCCGGTCCGGATTTTCCAGGTTGCCAGACTTGCTCTGCTGGTTTGTCCTGGAACAGCACCCTTACTTGGCTGGTGATTTACTGCAGCTGTGGGTCAGCTGCTGAGGGGCTTATTAGCTTCTGTGAGCCTTGCTTGCCTTGCCTTGGTATCAAAGGTCATCCTGAGTTCCTGTTGGTTTGTTGGAGTTCCTGCTCTGTAAGTTTCCTGTGTGTTTGACCCTTTGCCTGGACCTGGACTTTGATTTTGCTTTCTGCCTGCCTAAAAGACTCTGGTTAGTTTATGGATTACCCATGTTTGCTGCCTGCCCTTTGACTTTGCTGTGCTACTGGATATTGTTACTGTCTACTATTAAAGCCTTCTAGTTATATTCTGTGGTTCCTGCCTGTTATGTTCAGCACTGCTTTCTGCTTGGGTGATTTGCCTGCCGTTGCCACTCCTTGGCAGTGGCCCAAGGGCTCAGAACCTAGTTTCCAGCTTTGAGTACGTGACAGCCCCAAACTGAACCTTACCATCCAATCCAAATGGGATACGTGAACGCCAGATCAGTAGTAAATAAAACAGAGATTATAACAGACTGGATCACCACAGACAACCTTGACCTCCTATTCATCACGGAAACCTGGATCCACGACCTTAAAGACCCCATAATCTTAGACCTATGCCCACCAGGATACAAAATTACCCACTGGACAAGGAACGGAAAAAGAGGTGGAGGAATAGCCATAATATACAAATCCGAGTTCACCATCACAGCCACAGCTGAATCCATTTTACCACAACTTGAAATCGCCTCGGTAAGAATCAATCACCCAAACTTGCAGGAATACCTTAACGCAGTCCTATTCTACAGACCGCCAGGCAACTGGCAAGATTCCCAAATACACTTTATGGACTTTATTTTGAACACTTGTGTCTCTACCTCAAATCTCATCATAATAAGAGATATCAACCTGCACCTTGAAGATCTTACCTCCAGAAGCACCCAAGAATACAAAGAATTCCTACAACTGTGGGATCTTCATGAACCTAACACACAACCAACTCACAATAAAGGACACACACTAGACATCATCACATACAAATTCGACCCTGATTCAAACCTTATACTAACAGACACAAAATGGACACCCGCACCATGGTCAGACCACTATAAAGCATACATCTCTCTCCAATGGTGAATGAAAAACTCACCTAATAAACAAGAACGAAAAATCTACACCACAAGAGGAAAAATAGACCTGGTAATATTCTGGCAACAGATCTACCACAACGAATGGACAATAAAGGCAGATACAAACCAATTCCTCCTAGAATGGGACGATAGATGCAGATCAATATTAGACAATATTGCCCCAAATCAAACCAGAACCTCACACAGAAAGACATCAACACCATGGTTCAATGAAGAACTAAAAAAACTCAAAACACAAGTCAGAAGGTTAGAACGAGCGTGGAATAAAAAGAGAGATGACCTCACACTTAACGCCTGGAAACAACTTCAAAGAAAATATAAATAACAGATTATATTACAAAACTGAAATTGGACCAAACTACAAGGACACACATAAACTCTTCCAACTCGTGAATAAACTACTAGATACTACACCAGTCACAACCGACAGCAAAGATACAGAAGGAGCTGACAATCTCGCGAGATACTTTAAAGAGAAAATCATACAATTGTGACTTTAAATACCTGTCAGTACCACCGACTATGCTGAGCTCCTTGATTGTCTAGATCCAGACCCTGGTGTACACCCAGCAGACAGAACCTGGACCAACTTTGAAAAATTATCAGAGGATATCATCTCCCAAACGCTCAAAAGATTTGCCAAATCCCATTGCAAATTAGACATATGCCCAAACAGCCTTATGACATCTGCCCCTCAACAATTTATGACAGACCTAACGAATCACTTGAACTATTTGCTACAAAATGGACTCTTCCCGACGGAGAAAGGAAACATTCTACTCACCCCCATAACCAAAGATGCAAAGAAAAGTGCTAGTGAACTAACCAACTACAGGCCAGTAGCATCCATTCCCTTAATAACCAGACTAACAGAAGGGATGGTGACCAAACAACTTACAAACTACTTAAACAAATTCTCAATACTACACGACTCCCAGTCAGGATTTCGATCCAACCACAGTACTGAGACAGTACTAGTTACTCTCATGACTAAATTCAAACAAATGATTGCAACTGGCAAGAACATACTACTTCTACAATTTGACATGTCAGCGCCTTCGACATGGTTGATCATGGAATACTACTACATATCCTCGAGTACTTCGGAATTGGAGGCAACGTTCTCAGTTGGTTCAAGGGGTTCCTAACACACGATCATACCAAGTGACATCTAATTCGTCTACATCAGCCACATGGACACCTGAATGCGGAGTTCCACAGGGATCCGCCCTCTCACCGACTCTATTCAACTTAATGATGATACCCTTAGCCAAACTACTATCAAGCCAAAACCTCAACCCATACATATATGCAGACGACGTAACGATCTACATCCCATTTAAACAAGATATATCGGAAATTTCCAAAGACATCAACCAAAGTCTACATGTATACATGGGCGGATGCATTTCAGCTGAAACTCAATGCAGAAAAAACCCAATGTCTAATACTCACCTCTCAACATAACATGAACAAATTCACCACCATTAACACACCAAAACTAAATCTCCCAATCTCGGACACCCTAAAAATTCTTGGAGTAGCCATTGATCGACACCTAACACTTGAGAACCATGCGAAAAACACAACCAAGAAGATGATCCACTCAATGTGGAAATTAAAAAGAGTAAGACCTTTCTTCCCAAGGACCGTCTTCCGTAACCTGGTACAATCAATGGTACTCAGTCATCTAGACTACTGCAACGCACTGTACGCTGGCTGCAAAGAGCAAATAATCAAGAAACTTCATACAGCCCAGAACACTGCAGCTAGGCTCATATTCGGTAAAACAAAATATGAAAGTGCCAAGCCCCTACGAGAGAGGCTACACTGGCTCCCACTTAAAGAACGCATCACGTTCAAAATATGCTCCCTGGTTCACAAAATCATTCATGGAGAGGCCCCAGCCTACATGTCGGACCTGATAGACTTACCACCCAGGAATGCTAAAAGATCATCCCGCACATTCCTTAATCTTCACTTCCCCAACTGTAAAGGTCTAAAATACAAACTAACATGTGTCAACCTTTTCATACCTGAGTACACAATTCTAGAATGTGCTACCACGGAACTTAAAAACAATTAATGAACTAACTAACTTCCGCAAACTACTGAAGACCCATCTCTTTAACAAGGCATACCACAAAGATCAATAAATCTGAACTCCTCCACATACACCCAGAATTGTCTTATCTGTTTGCTATACTACTATCATGTTTTTGTCTTTATAATGTACCAAGATCCTTCTCAATACTAAATGTCTATTTTGTTATACATTGCCACCATTCATGATGTATTGTAAGCCACATTGAGCCAGCAAAATGGTAAAATGTGGGATACAAATGCAACAAATAAATAAAATAAATAGTGGGATTTATGAAAATTGATTGGGATGCACCAGTTTGGGGAGGACCACTGAGAGTCTAAGACCTTTGCCAGGATTTTGATGTACATATTCAAAACTGAGATAGGACAGTATAATTGACTATCCATTGGATCTTTTAGCAGTTTGGGAAGTACAGCTATCTAAGCATCCATCATTGACAAGGAAAGAACTGAGCTCTCCCTGACTTAATTAAAAACTGTTGCAATAATTGGGCAAGATCCTTAACAAAGGTCCTATAAAATTCCCCCATGTATCCATCTAGTTCAGGGACCTTGCCTGCTGGAAGAGTTTTATAGCCTGAAGAATTTCCTTCATTTGTGATAGCATCCTCCAGATTAAGTTGTTGAGCTAGTGTCAAGGAAGGGAGCTGACTCCATCAAGGTATTCCATTGTCTTTTTGGATATTTCAGAGTTTCTCTGATACAAAGTCAGATTTTAAAAAAGTTTCTAAATCGTTCACTATTCAAGGAGGAGCAAGATATGCAGATGCCATCTTTATTCATAGTCTAAAATACTCTTCTGTTAATTTGTAATTTGCATAATTTATGCACTATTTTACCCACATTGTTATTGTGCATGTAGATACATTTGCCTTTTGTTCATAAATTCCAAGCCAATATTCTATAAACTGCCTAAATGCAGCCTGTTTCTCAGCAGTTTCTGGAGTACACGAGGAGAACCTGTTGACTTAAGCTGGGCCTCTTATTGTTGTATTTGTGCTGTATGCTGTGTGAAAAGGGCTTCCTTCTGTCATTTCTTGTGAGGGGCCTGTTTTAAAAATAATAATATCCTAGTAATAGCTTCTAGTGCATCCCATACATTTCCTGTAGGAGACACCAGATTAAGGTTATGATCCAAGTATATGGTTACAACTTCCCTATATTTTTGCACAAAGTTCCTCATTGTGCAGCAAGCTATTGTTTAAAGCCCATCATTTCTCTCTTTCCTCCCTCAAACATGGGCTGATTGTCCAAGAAGGGGCATGATTTGAGATAGTGAGAGAACCAAGGTGTGAAGTGCATCCTAAATCTGAAATTTTGTGCTGCCAGTTAAATAGCACTTAACCGCCTGTCTGTGAATATTCAGCGGGAGATAGCCAGTTATCTCCCGCTGAATATTCCGGATCAGCACTTAGTGGCTTACTGGTTATATCGTGGGATGTAACCGGCAATCCACTAATATTCAGCATATCGCCAGTTGTTTGTTGGACGAATTGGGCTGCCAAAACAGCAGGCCTATCTGGCTGCTTTAAATTTAACCGGCCAGCACTGAATATTGGCTTGGTTCCGTGAACATGGGAATAAAAGGTACAATCCTACTTTCTTGAGTGTCCTGCTTGCCAAGGATCAAACAATCTCAGCTCACCAACGAGCTGTTGAGTTTCACCATCTCATTCTTTATTGTAAATTTTCAAAATATAAAATGTAAAAAAGAAATTACAAGCAAACATTTTGTTACAGAAAAACAGAACAATTCACATAAATAAAAGGAAAATTTTCAAAATCACAATATGACAAGATCATCTATACCAATTCACAATTCGAGGGAGGAAGACCAGGCTCAGCTTCAGGAATTCCTCATCAACCCACATTGTCATGCAATTCACAGAGAAGTTTAGGGCTGACTAATCTTACTTTGGTGATGGGTATATTGGAAGAAAGCAATGGTCTAGAGTTCAAAAAAGTAATCAAATGCTTAAGGTCATAAAATAATATATATAAAAACTATAATTAAACATTTTCAAGGGTTAGTTACCTCTCATTTGTATTAACAGTAATCTTAATAAAAGGAAGTGCTGATATATATATTTTTTGGAGGGGCTATAGCAACATCTGGGTAAACTCTCACTTTACAATTCAAAAATAGAACATCACGATGCCGAAAAAGTTTCAAAATCCAATCACAATCTGATTCAGGAACAAAATTAACTTTTAAAGTTGCTATTTTTACTCTTTTCTTTTTGCCTTCCAAAGTCTGTGTTAAATTCAAAACATAGAGAGACATCAGTTGTCACCACTAGAGGTTGACCACTATCCTTTTTAACAAAAGATGGTAAATAATAAACCATAAAGAAGGATAAAATTGCACTGGTATTTTGAAGACTCCTAATAGCACAAAAGTAAGCTCTGGTGCCACAGATGGAATTTTAGGAAAATTAATAAGACAAAGTCTCCAGATTCACTAAGACCTCCCATACTTATTCAGCATTATTACTGCAGGCTTTAGCAGATAGCATAAACTTACTTAGCTCAGTTTGGACTTCAGCTGCTCCGATGTCCAGGTCAGAGGCTTCCTTCATTCTTTCTCCGTCGAACAAACTGACAGAGTTGAACTCTGCCTGCAATTGCAGGCTCACCCGGCTTCTCAATGGGTCACCCAGATCCTGCTGAGAGAGACTCAGCAAGAACTTCAGTAGCGAGAGACCTCTACTGAAGACGAGCCTGAGGTGCTAGCTATGCCAGTGAACACTGCTCTTCCGGACTGAAGGTGACATCAGCCTCGTGGGGGGAACGTTTCAGTTCCTAATTCTCCAGCTTACAGTAAGGCCACCATTTCAGAAGCTGCGACAGACTTAGCAAAAAGCAATCCATTGGACCAACTACAGGGCTTCTAGTTGGTTCCACAGGAAAAGTGTGCAACTTACTTTTTTGGCACTAAAATCATAAAGATAACTTGCTGAAGAGGGCAGGGGAAACAGTTCACTTGAGAGAGATTGCTCACAACATCTTCTCAGATGCCATCTTATCTCTCAATTACTTTTTTAAAATGTCTGTAATTAATATTGAAAGCGTAGAGTATGTTGTGTAGATCAGTAATAGAATTGTTTAGAAAAATTAGCCTATCAGACTTTATTTTTCTCCCTCTGGGTCCCTTTAGTCTCATTTCCCCCTTCTTAAAAATATTACTTCGCGTGTGCGTGTATGTGTGTGACTTTAATGGATCCAGAGGGAGGAAAAACAAAAATATGAAAGGTAAATTTTTTTTAAACAGCCAAAGCAGAACCAATGTTTGTGCCATAGTTAAGATGAAGAGTGACTGAGGGGAATTGTTAGGTAGCAACATGGGAATTCTCATGTGTGCTCAGAAAATCCTTCTAAGTTTTTCTCAGCTGTCAGAGCTAGCCTGCCAAAGCATTTCTATTGGGTTCAAGTCAGGACTTTGACTAGGCCAATCCAAAACTTTGATTTTGTTTCTTTTCAGCCATTCAGATGTAGATTTGCTTTTGTGTGTTAGATCATTCTTGCAGCATAACCCATTTACGCTTCAGCTCACGGACAGATGATAGGCATTTTCCTTAAGAATTCCTTCAATAATGGCAAGTTTTCTAGGTTTTGAGGCAGCAAAGCATCCACACACCATCACACTACCACCATGCTTGACTGTTGGTGTCATATTCTTACTGTGGAATGCTGTATTTCCTTTACACCAGACATGATGAGACCTGTGTCCAAAGAGTTCCACTTTTGACTCATCTGTCCAAAGAATATTTCCCCAAATGCTTGGGGATCATCCAGGTGTGATTTTGCAAATCTGAGATGAGCGTTGATTTTCCTCTTGGATAGCAATGGTTTCTGCCTTGCTACTGTTCCATGAATCCCATTTTTGCTCAGTCTCTTTCTTATAGTGAAGTCATGAACACTGACCTTAGCTGAGGCTAGAGAGGCCTGTAGTACTTTGTATGATGTTCTGGGATGTGTTGTGACTTACTAAAAAAATGGTGTAAGAGATAATACATTAAACTCAAGCAACTGACTCATGTCAGAAAAAGTAACCTTATGAAGTAGAGCCACTAGATGTTATACGCCACTACTGGTCAAAAATACTTAACTTGGAGGAAAAAAAAATACCTCAGAGCAATCATTCAACACCCAATGGAATGACAAGGTGTGAACCTCATACCATCATTTGTCTAAAGAAAACCCTCCACTTCTATTAATGTCAAAAGTCAAACATACTAGTAGCAAAAATCCTTCATATAGCAGCAACCAGAGCAAACAAAAAAGCACAAACGGGCCTCCAGGAACAGGACAAGGGGGCTTGGTCACCAAAACACGGTCTGTGTCGGATCTTTGCAATAAAGTTTTCCCTTGTCCTGTTCCTGGAGACCCATTTGTGCTTTTTTTTGTTTGCTTTGGTGTGTTGGTGTACTTGGAACCCTCTCTTTTCTACTCTTATAGCAGCAACCAGAACGGTTCAGTCAATACTATATATGTTCAAATCAAATTGACAATGTACTTAGCTCAACAAAGTTGTGTCTCCAAATTACCAACGTCTTTCACTGTGCAGAATTTACAGCCACAGTTTCTCAAGCATAGTGCTTCACTGTAAAGAGACTTATACGTCCAAGTCCGACAGGGATCCCCTGTTTTCCAATATTGTTGCATCAGGAGAATTATTCCATTGTTCTGTGACCATTGCATCCAACTGTTTTTTGATTGGCTAATGAGAGAATGGGAGGAGTTGATGTTTGAGCTTTTAAATTTTGGTGTCCCCTTCCTCCTGCTGCCAGTAGAATAATGGAGATAATAGCTCTCACTGTGGTTTGGTGGAATCCCAGAGCTGTAGAAATGGCTTGAGTTTCACATACTGTACATGATTACTCTTGTCCCAGAGAAACAGAAACATATAAAGAATAAATGCAGATTCAAGATGGCGACCAAGCAGGATGTGCGATGAGGACGCTCCTAGAAAAACTTTCTAATAGTGCTATTTCTTATAATAATTATGCCGAAAAGGAAAGGAAAGCCGAGGGGACCACCTCTCCCAAAGCAAATTCCTTCCCTACCTGGGCAGCAGTCCATGTCTGCATATCTGGTTTCAACTCCTATTGCGGACGTATCCGCTAGCGGGGCAGGGAAGAGCCCCGCACAGGAGAGCGACGTATCGCTCAGTCCGCTGGGACCTTTGACCCCTACGCCGCCGCGAACGCCCGGAGGAGCTGTGCCGAGCTCTAAAGGAAACGAGAGCTCGAAGGAGTGGCGCTCTCCGGAGACGTCCGTGCTGCCCGTGGAGACGTTTGGGATGGCGCAGGGAGACCAACGAACACCAGAAGATCTAGTTGGGGCAATTGGCGGGAACTCGCCTGAAACAACTGCGCAGGCTACGGCTTGCGCCTTAGCGATTGAACCGCTGATTAAGCCTCAAGTGGTGTCACTGGATTCTATCTGGGCAGCCCTGGAATCGCTTCACAAGGTCTGTACCTCATTTATTACGTTATCATTGAATAATTCCTCTCAGATAAACTCTTTAAAAGTTCAAATGGAGGGAATATCACTAAAGCAGACCAGTCTAGAAACACAAGTTGAAAAATTGAATCGGCAACAAGCTCAGATCTCTGGGGATCGTCTATTAATCCATAGAAAAATTGAAAATATGGAAAATTACTCAAGAAATCTAAACTTGCGAATATTAAACTTTCCAAGATCTCAATTTGTGTCTCCTAAAGACATGTTTGCTAAATTCTTGAAGGAAATATATAAATATTCTGAACAAACAATTCCCCCAATTCAAAAAATCTACTACTTGGATGTGAAGACTCCTCCATTACAGGAAAATTCTGCACAGGATATACCATCTGAAACACTAGACTTGACAAACTTTCTAGAACAATCGAAGGATAATACAGAGACTAGAGCTACCCTGATAGTATCTTTTGTTTTTCTACAAGATAAAGAATCTTTATTGAGACTTTATTTTAAAAACTTGTGTCCTGAATTTAAAGGAAGCAAGGTTTCTGTATTTCCAGACATTGCTCGATGGACTCAACAAAGACGGAAAAAATTCCTGCTTATGAAACAAGAATTATTAAATATTGGAGCAATCTTCCAATTACGTTTTCCATGTAAATGTATATTGATACTTAAAGAGAAGAAATATGTGTTTTTCGAACCAGATCAATTGAGGTCATTCCTTGATATGAAGCGAAACTAGGTCTAAATCCAGATAAATGTGTCCTATATAATTATGGATAACCACTGATTGTTTTCTTTTAATTTGATAGTTTTTTAGCACCAACTTCCTTTGGAATTATTATATCTTGAATCCCTCAATTTGTGGACTATAATAACCAACTGAATATATATTTCTGTTTGTAAAAATTTATCTATTAAGTTAGAATATTTTTTCCCAGATTGGTTTATCTTATCAAAGAGTTATTCTTTGTGTATTTCATATTAAAATGATAAATAAAGATTAAAAAAAAAAAAAAAGAATAAATGCAATACAAAAAAGAAAACTCATTTCTCCTTAGACTACTATAATGTAGGGGGAAGAGGTGAAAATCAAAAATGTCTCACATCTAACTTAGTAGTTCCCAAAAGGCTCAGCACAGAAATAACCCTTCCCCATTATATATGTCTAAACAGAAACACTCAAATGATTTTCTTAAAGTTTAGAAAGGCCCTTGATTTGCACTTGGGTGAAAAAAAAATGTACATCCCTCCGAATTTAACATCACATTTACAGTGGGGGAAATAAGTATTTGATCCCTTGCTGATTTTGTAAGTTTGCCCACTGACAAAGACATGAGCAGCCCATAATTGAAGGGTAGGTTATTGATAACAGTGAGAGATAGCACATCACAAATTAAATCCGGAAAATCACATTGTGGAAAGTATATGAATTTATTTGCATTCTGCAGAGGGAAATAAGTATTTAATCCCTCTGGCAAACAAGACCTAATACTTGGTGGCAAAACCCTTGTTGGCAAGCACAGCGGTCAGACGTCTTCTGTAGTTGATGATGAGGTTTGCACACATGTCAGGAGGAATTTTGGTCCACTCCTCTTTGCAGATCATCTCTAAATCATTAAGAGTTCTGGGCTGTCGCTTGGCAACTCGCAGCTTCAGCTCCCTCCATAAGTTTTCAATGGGATTAAGGTCTGGTGACTGGCTAGGCCACTCCATGACCCTAATGTGCTTCTTCCTGAGCCACTCCTTTGTTGCCTTGGCTGTATGTTTTGGGTCATTGTCGTGCTGGAAGACCCAGCCATGACCCATTTTTAAGGCCCTGGCGGAGGGAAGGAGGTTGTCACTCAGAATTGTACGGTACATGGCCCCATCCATTCTCCCATTGATGCGGTGAAGTAGTCCTGTGCCCTTAGCAGAGAAACACCCCCAAAACATAACATTTCCACCTCCATGCTTGACAGTGGGGACGGTGTTCTTTGGGTCATAGGCAGCATTTCTCTTCCTCCAAACACGGCGAGTTGAGTTCATGCCAAAGAGCTCAATTTTTGTCTCATCTGACCACAGCACCTTCTCCCAATCACTCTCGGCATCATCCAGGTGTTCACTGGCAAACTTCAGACGGGCCGTCACATGTGCCTTCCGGAGCAGGGGGACCTTGCGGGCACTGCAGGATTGCAATCCGTTATGTCGTAATGTGTTACCAATGGTTTTCGTGGTGACAGTGGTCCCAGCTGCCTTGAGATCATTGACAAGTTCCCCCCTTGTAGTTGTAGGCTGATTTCTAACCTTCCTCATGATCAAGGATACCCCACGAGGTGAGATTTTGCGTGGAGCCCCAGATCTTTGTCGATTGACAGTCATTTTGTACTTCTTCCATTTTCTTACTATGGCACCAACAGTTGTCTCCTTCTCGCCCAGCGTCTTACTGATGGTTTTGTAGCCCATTCCAGCCTTGTGCAGGTGTATGATCTTGTCCCTGACATCCTTAGACAGCTCCTTGCTCTTGGCCATTTTGTAGAGGTTAGAGTCTGACTGATTCACTGAGTCTGTGGACAGGTGTCTTTCATACAGGTGACCATTGCCGACAGCTGTCTGTCATGCAGGTAACGAGTTGATTTGGAGCATCTACCTGGTCTGTAGGGGCCAGATCTCTTACTGGTTGGTGGGGGATCAAATACTTATTTCCCTCTGCAGAATGCAAATAAATTCATATACTTTCCACAATGTGATTTTCCGGATTTAATTTGTGATGTGCTATCTCTCACTGTTACCAATAACCTACCCTTCAATTATGGGCTGCTCATGTCTTTGTCAGTGGGCAAACTTACAAAATCAGCAAGGGATCAAATACTTATTTCCCCCACTGTACATGGATGTGCTAGTAAAAACATTGCTCCCAAAGTTCTTGTCCCTTGCCTCATGGCCAGTGAATTAATTTATACACCAGGAACAACTTTCTTTTTTCCTGAGTACTTTTTGTCACATCAGGATAGATCCATATTTCCTTTCTATAGAATAATTCAGATAAGTGACAGAAGTACAGTCTCAGGACTGCATTAAGATCTTGGTCAAATACCAGGGAGATCAATATTGTAGCTCTTTCAGAAGACTCTGATATTAATTCTTCTAATATTACTGATACATTATTCAAACCAAACTGAGTCTCCTGACCACGATCACCTTCCTTTTCCTCCTGGGTAACTTCAGAAGAAACTGGTAAATAATATATTTTGTTCAGAGGCGGAATAGCTTCTGGGGAATACTTTAAGGCTTCTATTAAATACATCGTAAATAAATTTAGAGACAATATCCCTGGAGAATTTGGGAAGTTTAGCTGCTGGAGATCCCGGAATTCCCCTTCTTCCCATGAGACATTGATCTTCACGCTCATCAGATTTCAGAACCCTCTCTTTCTCTCTCATCCTTCCCATCAGGGATCCCCTCTCCTCCTGTCAGGCCAAATCCTGCTTACCCTTGATCTGCCTAAAAATTCTATTGCCTTATTATTTATTCTCAACTGTGGATAATACTGTGTGGACCTTTTTTAAGTCTATGAAGGCACGTAATTTTTCTGGAAGAAAAAAAAAACCATATTTTATCCCAGTATACTTAACACATTTGCATGGGTAATTAAGATAAAAAGAAGCCCCCAATGCCAAAGTGTCCATTCTTAAAGGCTTCCAAGTCTTGCTCAAAGACAAATGAAACCAGTAAGGTCATCCTTTCTGAGTCTGGCGATAATGATGTTTCTAAAAGTTCAGATATATTTAATGAATCTTTCTTTTCTTGACCAATCATTTCCAAAGAATTCTCCAAGATTCTCTTATTAGGTATATAATATATCCAATTTATCAGTGGAATAGTTTCAGGGGTAAATTTCAAAACTTCAAATAAATATTTCTTAAACGCATCCAAAGGGGTAATACCCGGAGATTTTGGAAAGTTCAGGAAACATAGATTTAATCTATGATTGTAATTTTTAATGTGTTCAATCTTACAATGTATTATTATCTTTTACCACCATAGCGGAGCAATCTTGTAAGTTCTTTACATCATCTTTGATTTTATTCACTTGAGTATTAAATTCCTCTTTATGCCTTCTAACGAATTAGATAAGGTATCAACAGTACTCACTAAAGTGAAACTTCAGTTGTAGATCTGGCCACTGTATTATCCAACTGTTGGAGAGCTTCCCAACTGCTCTCCAACGTTACCAACTCTGGCTGTGTTAATGGCACTATGCGCTCAGTCGAAGCACAAACAGGCCTCAAACCTCCCTGTGGAGGAGTAGCCTAGTGGTTAGTGCAGTGGACTTTGATCCTGGGGAACTGAGTTTGATTCCCACTGCAGCTCCTTGTGACTCTGGGCAAGTCACTTAACCCTCCATTGCCCCTGGTACAAAATAAGTACCTGAATATATGTAAACCGCTTTGAATGTAATTGCTAAAACCTCAGAAAGGCGGTATATCAAGTCCCATTTCCCTTCCCTGTGGTCCCGTTTTCTCAATACCTCGATCCGGAGGTCTTCCCTCAGCTTCTTCAAGTTCAGGAGGCCTCCATTGAGACAAACGTCCTTTGGGGAGAGGCGGTGGGTTGAGAGCCAGGGGAGAGAGAGTAACATCTAGCTCCAAGGTGTTCCAGATTCTTCTCCACCCAGAGCAACAGCAGGGCTCCTCCCGGAATTATGGGTAGGGGCTCTCATGGCAGACCTTTTGATAGACTGCTGTTGAGGTGAGGAGGTTCTGGCCATCGAGGAACCAGCCTTAACCTTCCCCTTACGTTTAGTATGAGGCATCGGGTTTAATAAGGGGAGGGTAATAGCGTGTTATAGCATTTATTTGTGGAATAATATTTTGAAGCTAATCTCCTGAGTTGTATGTTACATAGGCCCCCTTAATTTGTAGTCTAATAGAAGATTAACCATATGCCTTTTTCTTTTTATTATTTGATGTAATTTTTTCCTCTGATTTTCTTGTTCTAGTGTTATGACTTGTAAATTGATTATATACTAATAAACAGAAATTTAAAAAAAAAATTCTATTGACTCCTGATGCAGTGATGCAGGCCATCTGCTCCTTGACTAGGTCATTGTCATCGCCACCAATGCATTTGAGGGGGGGGGGGGGGTACCTAGTGCCAAAGAGGAAGCCATAGACGCAGAGAACAATACTGTAGGCCAGGTGCTTTGCTTTTTCTAAGGCAGGGTGACAAACTGGTTGGCACACTTCTCCTGACCTCACCTGCTGACCTTGACACTTGCAGGAAATATATGGTTGAGTTGGGATGAGTGGCAATCATTTCTGCATGCTCCCATCATGCTCTATTTGCTGCCTCCTGTATGGTCTACAGAAATTTCCCACACCTTTTGCACCCCTGCACTTGAGAATTAGGCAATTTTGCATGCACTCAGTTCTGTAAATTCAGTAATTGACCTGGATGCATATAATACTCTGATTTACCGTGTTCTAAGTTCATTTTCTTTTCCTGGAGAGATTTTGATATTAGATTCCAGTGTTTTAAGCTCAGTTTTGTATTGGTGCAAGTACCCATGCAAATAGAGCTCTAAAATGTGGGAAATGTATTTGCTTCTTCCAAATGTATGTTAAAAATGCAGTAATGTGCCGATCTGTTAAAGAAGCTAAACAGATAGAGATTATGCAAATTTTCCCACATGCTGATAGCACTTTGGAAATATGTTCCTTAATTTTTCTCTTTAGAATAACGTCTTAGAATTATGGTCGTTATTTGATTTCCTGATGCCTGGGTTTTTGGGCACGGAACGGCAGTTTGCAGCAAGATATGGAAAGCCTATTTTAGCAAGTAGGGATGCTCGGAGCTCCTCTAGAGAACAGGAAGCAGGTAAGGAATATTTTGTAACTGAATTTTAATTAAATCGCTTATCCCCTCCTTTTCTTTCTCTGTAGGTAGTACTTGTTTGTTTTGATAATTTAGAATATGAACTTCAGTTTTTTCTGTTTAACACATTTTATGGTATACAGTCAAGAACAAGAAAAAAGTGGGATATTACTGTAAAGAGGAACTGGAACTACCTGATTTGTGATGATCAGATCTGTGCATATAATGCACAATGTTATATAATTTTGGAATAAATGTATTAACGTCTTTGTCCAAAATTAATAAAAGTACAATAGCTTTTACTAGTATTTTTAAATACCTTGAGAGCTATGTTCATTGAGGGAAATTCTGTAACTTGGCGTCTCCATTTAGGTTGTTGATTTGATATCTATCTTTCTGGTATGAGTGTTTTTTTTTCTATCCTGTGATTATTGTAGTTCCTTTTCTGGTTTCCTTTAGACAATTTTTTTTAAATTTATGGATTGTTGCCTTGCTCAGCTTGTCAGCAGGCATAAATGCGAGTACCTAAATAACAGCAGGTAACTGAGTAACTTACAGTATTCTGTAAGTTACATATAAAAGTGGGAGCCCTGCCCACATTCTTCTCCTGTGTATGTCTCCTTTGCAAGTATAGCCCTTGGAATATTTGCATTTTTGTACATATAAATGTGGGCACCAAGGTTATGGAACTGTCCTTTAAGAATATAATAAAATAGTTGCTATAGTTATCAGTACAAGCAGAAAGAAAAGAAGGAAAGAAGACTACAAGTCCACAGAAAAGCATATATTACTTATTGGAATTTTAGTCCAAAATAGGAGCAGATTAAAATCATGGAAGAAGAAAAGATATCATCAAATTAATTAGCCAGCATTGCAACCATAATGCTTATTTACATCCTTTTGGCTAACACACATTGTCCCTCAGGGGCAGAGCACTACTCCAAAGGTAGATCAGCAGGCCCCTTAGCTTGTTTATTGACCACTTTTTTTCATCTGAATAATAAATTTGTTTTTTGTTTTTAAAGATACTCCTAATAGATTTAGTGGGAAATTGAGAAAAAAAACTGCTTCTATCAAGGCAACCTTTTCATCAGAGTCAAAAAGTGTATCACTTATTTTTGGAACAGTTAAATGAAGAACCCTTTGATTTCTGGTCAAAAAGCAATAAAAAATTATAGGGGGGCAAAAGAACCCACAGGTTTATAACAAATGTTGCCAGTAGAGTGGCTTAAAGAGACTAATGTTGCATCTAATGAAAGGATCCCAGCACTGCTATTAGATATGAATGGTCTGAAATCAAGATATCCATAGCCCTTGCTTTCACTTTTACCTTTGTCTTAAGTATAATATAGTGTGCTCTGTAGATGGAGGTGGCGGATCAGGAGGCTATTTAAGTCAATCAAGTCTTCTGTAGAATTATATACCTGCGTAAAAAGCCTTAGAAAACATCACAAAATGCAAATTTCATTTTTCAGTTTTCTGTCCCATGTAAGTAATTGTCTTTAGGAAAACACTGCTAGTAACTTGGAGCAAGCTATCAGTACAGCAAATCCTTTTTTATTTTTGTCCTTTGTTTCAGTTTCAACCAAATGTGCATGAGTAAGAGACACACCTGGTTGAGGAGGCTTTACCCTGTATAACCAAATAGAACAATCAACCTACTTGCTAGATGCAACAGTGCCAGAAAACATTTTTGAAACTAAGAAAGAGCTGCTGTTCAGGGACATAGAGATAACTTATCTTAGCATACTTTCACGAGACATTTGTAAGGATATCAAAGGAAAAAGGAAGCACCGAGACTCCTGCCTCCTGTATACATTTAAATAAATCAGGAAATAACCAAATTCAGCGTTCCAAAAATAATTGCGTATTACAAAAAGTGTAGATGTATGATTAGATTTATGTCCTCTTCAAACACCAAAGATCCCAGCAGCATGGCTCGTTTTATAACTAGTGAGCTAGAATCTTCCAGAAATGCTTAAACATCCAAATCTGGTATTTTTTCTTGGACACCATTTACCTACAGATAGCACCTTAGCCAGGTGGCCATTTGGCAATAAATCCTGCCAGCAGGGCATGAGGGTTCTATAGTAATCTAAAACATTTCCTTCCCTAAATTCAATATGTGTAAATTAAGGTACCTTGTAATTTTCTTTTTCAAGTGGTTTAATTTTCTGTGCAGAACAGTCATACCTTGAACAAGAGCAGCATTTTGACTTGTTTGCATTCTTCTCCAGTACCTTCTGCCCAAATTGTTCTTGGTTCTGAATTTCAGCCTGCTGGGTCAAAATTTTCACTTCCTAAGTACTAATGAGGAATCAAGTCTGACCAGCACACCCCAAATAGCTTTGAGGGTAAACGCAACTTGTTTGTTCAAGGCAGATTCCAGCATACTTCCTGCAGGCTGCCTGTTTCTTAAAGTTCCACTCAAATGCTCCACTTCAGCTGTGTCTAAATGCAGGGGACAATAATGTGCCTGCAGGCCCCTCTTGCCTCCACACCAGGTTCAGCATTACAGTTCTCCTAAGCGTCCCTTCGGCCTAGACTAATGGTTCTATGCTGGCCCACTAGCAGGTGGAGACCGAGAACCACAAAACTCTGGTGGAGCCTCTAAGCAAGGTGTGCAGTCCCTTCCAGAGCCAGTAGTTCTTCAGTCTCCAGCAGGTGGAGGATATGGCGAGCCTGTGCAACCTTGACTGGTCTGGTAGGCCTGGGGGGAAAAAAAAAAGCAATTGGACCTTCTAAATTTCAATTCAGATTTAAAACCAGCAGCTTTCTGATTTCTTTCTCCCAGAGCAACTATGCTTTGATACTTACCAGCGGCTGTGACCTGTGGCGTCTCAGTGCCACAGGGGTGTCACACTTGGGTCCTTCCTCCCATCACCTCCTGGTCCCTTTTTTCTGTTTCCCTGTGGAGTATTTGTCTTTGGAGGTTATTTTTGTACCTTGGCCCCGGTCTGGTCTTCACGGAGCCTTGAGTGCCTGGGAGGTGTGCTGCCTCTTTAAACCTTTTCTATTTCCGCTATATCTTTTTTGGAAGTCTGGTATGCCTAATCGTTCCCAGTCTCCAGGTCCCCTCTAAGAAATCAAATCGTATTTCCTTAGCCTCTGCAGCAGATTAATCCAGAAACTGGTGGGTTGTTTCCATCTACCAGCAGATGGAGATAGAGAACACTGAAATTAAGGCAGTGATCCTGGATAACCAGCTCCTCAGCCCTTCATTATGTCTCTATCTCCAGGTAGTGGATGGATTCTATCCAGCTCCTGGATTCTGCATTGTGGGGGCTCCTGGGTTGGTTTGGCCAGTTGAGCCAGGGGGTGTGTGGCCAAAGGAGCCAGCTTTGAGGGCATACTTGGATGCCAGGTCCCTGCCTTACCCTGCATTTCCCCTACTCCCAGTTTTCTCCCATGGGTTTCCTGGATGTGCTGCCTTATCCTTCCTCACAAAAAAAAAAAAACATCTGCAGCTGTTCAACCAGTAAACAAACAAAAACGAAACTCAGAGACAGTGAAACTCTGTGTCTGAACGTGTCTTGCATTGGGGAATGTGGAATGTCATTTGGGCTCCTCCTTGGAGATGCCGCCATGTTTGAGGGACCGTTTGATCTTCCGTAGTGAGTGCTTTGGTTTTGTTTTTGTCGGTGATCCATGCACTCTGGGCTTTGTGGGTGGCAGCATGGCAGTGCACACTGTTAAAAGGTATTACCACTGCGGGAAGAGACATTCTGCAGCGGGTGTGAGCACTGCTAGTTGCTCTGAGGGCTTGGGGCTTGATGGTGAGGCAGTGCCTTTCAACGGAGGAGTTTCCCGCTTGGAGGATTTTGGCGGCCTGGTTGATGGCTTCAGATCCCTCTCTCCTGATGTCAGGGGATCTTGTGTATCCTTCTGGCCCATTGGTTAGGACTGCTAGCAGCACAGGAGCAGCCTCAGGGATTGTCCTGGGTGTGACTGCAGGAGCAGAGCTGGCTGGAGATTTTTTTTTTCTCCCTCAAATTTATTTTCCTCATGCTTCAGGCCTATTTGTTGAAGCCGGCTCACCCACTGCCGCAGCCGGCTTCCATGCTGGGGATCCGGGTGTCAGGCTGGTCGTAAACCCTTGAGCCTAGGCTGAGGCCTAGTATAGCTTTTAGGCCAAGGCCTAGGATGGACCAAACAGGTACTATACGCCACCCCAGCTACCAAGCCCTGCACACACACGACCAACTGGCACTACCAGAAAGGGGAAGATAGGCCGTGAGTCCCACCTGAATACCCTATCGGGAACCCACTTGCTCAGAATACAGTCATACGGTCCTCACGGCCTAACCGGAACCGACTGAAACCAAGGGAAGGGAGAAAGAAAAAACGAGGGGTCCCCACGGGGACTAGAGCACCAACACACTAAGTGCTCGCTAAGGACACAAGGGAAAAATGAACTAAGAGAGGTAACTATAGGAAACACGTCAGGCTGTACCCCACAGCACACAAAGGAAATGAGGGACTGAGAAATATGGATACAGAGAGCAGAGACCCCAGCAGACAGGAGAGGGAAAAGCCAGAAAAAAAATAGAGAGCTGGGCCTGAGACGCAACCCGCTCAGAAAGAGCAGTACACAGTAGTAGCGAAGGTAGTGACAGCAAAAAAGGATTAAAACAGTCAGAAAGGAAAGACTGTTCCAAACACTCAGCTGCCAGAGGCAGGCAAAATACTGCAGTCAAAGGGTTAACCAGGCTCTGAACACACAGCTGCCAGAGGCAGGAACACTGCAGACCAGGGTTAACGTAAACACAGGGAAGAACAAACAAACAACCCCCACGGAAAGAAACAAAGGTCCCAAGTCTGTCACAAAGACAAGAAGCACAACAAAATACAAACACAGCACAAAGGGTAACTTCAAGGGAAACAAAACAAACAACCTGTAACAGAATGATAAACGAACTTACCACAAAGCACCACAGTCAAACAGAGGAAATCACAGGTGAGGGAAGAGGGGTAATCAGATACACGCGGGAAGCAGCAAGCACACTGAGACAGAGCACCAGAGGGCTACAGTAAGGAAGGAGAAAACAAACTCCACAACACACAGAGCAAAAGCTCAAACAGCGCAAGGTAAGGCTTCAGCAAAAAACAAAGGGCAACGCCAAAGCAAGGGTTGTAGGGAAGGGTAAGCTTAAGTAGATCAGACTAACATCAGCTCAGGCCAGATGGAGCCAGTCAGGAACGGTTCCAGGCGTTCCCCTGTCTGATTAGCAGAGTTAAACAGAATCATAACACCGGGAATCGAATTCTGGAACTGGTGATCTGATTTCACCAGTCCTTTTGAGGACACCACGCAGGAGGATGGTCTCCATGTCTAAAGTGGGGTCGTTGGGGCCCCATTCTCTTCCTCCTTTGCTTTTTACGGGTTCAGCTGTCTGTATTTTTCACCAGGATGAGTTGTTGACCCTCATTTTGATTGCCTTGAGGCATTGAATATTTCGGACCCAGAGGCACAGTTGGCCTCTACAGTCAGTTTGAACATGGTGAGCACTAGGAGGCCAAGGCCTTTCATGTGCATGAGGCCATACAGGAGCTAATTACAGCCGAGTGTTCTGGTCCAGGTAGTGGCAGATAGTGGCCTCAGGGTAGCAAGGGCAATGGCCCACCTCTACCAATGGGTGCTGCTCATATTGACAGTTTTTCTTTCCCTAAAGTGGACGCTCTGGTTACAGCGGTCACCAAGAAGACCACTCTTACAGTGGGGGGAGGTATGGCGTTGAAAGATGTGTAAGACCGGCGTCTGCATGCTTTCTTGAAGCTCATTTGAGGTGTCTGCATTGGTGTTACAGGCTTCAATTTGTAGCTCTAATGCGACCAGGGCTTACCTTTCTTTGCTGGACAGGACCAGGTGTCAACCTCCTCGTTGACGATCATAGCTGCCCGCATGGAGTCTGGTGTTGCCTATTTGGCTGATGCGTGCTATGATTTGGTGCCAGCAACCGCCAAGCAGATGGCTGTGGCGGTTTCTTCCCGCCGCTTGCTGTAGCTGTGTCATTGGTCAGCGGACACTATGTTCAGACAGCGCCTTACAAGGCTACCCTTTTGGGGGAGGTTACTGTTTGGTGAGGATCTTGAGATTTCGGGGACTCCAAATCCTAGCGTCATCTGGAGGATAAGCCTAAATCTGCTTCTTGGGCTAGCAGCTTGAGGCCTCAGCTTTGCAAGGCCAGACAGTATTGTTCCGGCCAGGATTCTGCAGACTTTCAACGTTCCAGATTCTAGTAGCTCTCTTCCTTTCATAGAGAGAAACGGATTTGTGGAGCGGCTGCCCAGCAGGGTGCTCCAGGGCATTCCTCTCAATGATGGGGCGCTAGTCCATTCTTCGGTTGCTCAAATAGGGGGTCGGCTGAGCCTCTTCTATGAAGAGTGGGCCAAGATTACTTTGGACCAGTGGGTTCTTCATCTTATTAGAGACGGTTAAAGACTAGAATTTTCCTCTCCCCACAGCCACCAACGGGTGACAGTAAACACCACGTTGCAGTCCTTGATGAACATGGGGGTGGTGGCGCCTGCTCAGTCATCCGAAGCACGCACAGGCCAGTATTTGATTTACTTTGTGGTGCCCAGAAAAGGGGGTTTCTTCAGGCCAGTACTCAATCTCCGGAAGGTGAACGAGTTTCTGCAGATGCTGCATTTCCGCATGGAGACCTTGAGATCTGTGGTGGTGGCGGTGCAGCCAAGGGAGTTTCTTACTGCGTTGGATCTGAAGGAGGCCTATTTTCACATCCCTATTTGGCTTCTGCATCAGTGGTTTCTTCAGTTTGCCATTCTGGGGCACCACTTTCAGTTTTGGGTTCTGCCTTTTGGACTCACTACGGTATTGTGCACGTTTTCCAAAGTTATGGTGGTAGCGGCAGCGTTCCTGTGTAAGGAAGAGTCAGTGCATTCCTACCTCGACGGGAGTCTGAGCAGGAAAGTTGCCAGGCCACCGACAGGATCCTAGTACTGTTTCAGTCACTGGGCTAGTTTGTCAACTTTCTAAAACGTCGCCTGGTTCCCTCCCGGACATTATCTGGGGCTTCATTTCAACACAGCACAAGGATGTGTGTTCCTGGCAGAAGGATTGAGCTCCTGTCTCAGGTGCGCGGCCTGATACTTTTACCGAACCCGTGAGCCTGGGATTATGTGCAGGTCCCCTTCTGAGTTGTCTGCTCTTTGAGCTGTGCAGTGCCTGGGACTGACACGTCTGAGTACTGACTTAACAGTTTTCCTGTGAACTCTGTGATGGTATCTGGTGCCTTCTGGCCTCTGTTTCTTACTTCTGACCTGTGCAAAAAAGTTACTGAAGGAAATAGGAAACACATATATTGGTGACAAAGAAACTTGATGGTGATCACTCTGGAAGTGGTGCCATGGGTGAGAGCTCACATGAGAGTCTGATATGTACAGATGGGAAGAGGGATCTTGGGGTGATAGTATCTGAGGATCTGAAGTCGACGAAACAATGTAACAAGGTGGTGACTGTAGCTAGAAGGTTGCTAGGCTGTATAGAGAGAGGTGTGACCTGTAGAAGAAAGGAAGTGTTGATGCCCCTGTATAAGTCATTGGTGAGGCCCCACCTGGAGTATTGTGTTCAGTTTTGGAGGCCGTATCTTGCTAAGGATGTAAAAAGAATTGAAGTGGTGCAAAGAAAATCTACGAGAATGGTATGGGATTTGCGTTACAAGATGTATGAGGAGAGACTTGCTGACCTGAACATGTATACCCTGGAGGAAAGGAGAAACGGGTGATATAATACAGACGTTCAAATATTTGAAAGGTATTAATCCGCAAATGAACCTTTTCCGTAGATGGGAAGGCAGTAGAACGGACATGAAATGAGATTGAAGGGGGGGCAGACTCAAGAAAAATGTCAGGAAATATTTTTTTCACGGAGAGAGTGGTGGATACTTGGAATGCCCTCCCGCGGGAGGTGGTGGAGATGAAAACGGTAACGGAATTCAAAAATGTATGGGATAAACACACAGGAATCCTGTTCAGAAGGAATGGATCCTCAGAAGCTTAGTAGAGATTGGGTGGCAGAGCCGGTGGTGGGAGGCAGGGCTAGTGGTTGAGAGGCGGGACTAGTGCTGGGCAGACATCTACGGTCTGTTCCCTGAAAATGGCAGAAACAAGTCAAGGTCAGGTATACACATAAAGTAGCACATATGAGTTTATCTTGTGGGCAGACTGGATGGACCGTATAGGTCTTTCTCTGCTGTCATCTACTATGTAACTATATGTAAGCAGTATTCTCTTCAGGACAGGTGGTCGCTGGTGTCCCAGGAGTATTGATGCTGCCTACCATGGCTTCCGCGGGTGAGAGACAACATGGGCTGGTGGCTGTGCGAAGCCAACCTTCTGCTGGAGATGCCATTGACATCGTCGCAGTGGGTGGTTGTAATCACAGATGCTAGCCTCTCAGGGTGATCTACTCTGTCCTCCAGTGTTTCAGATCTCTTCTCTACCACTATGTTATCCAAGTCTGTCAATGAGGATGTCTCTTCCTATAATACTATTCTCTCCTCTGCTCTGGATACTCTCGCTCCTCCCATTCCCCATTCTGTAAAATATACCAAACCCCAGCCTTGCCTGACCTCTAGAATCCGCTACCTACGTTCCTGTGCCCGCTCTGCCGAATGCCTGTGGCTGAAATCCCATGCCCATGCTGACTTCATACATTTCAAATTCTTGCTGACCTCCTTCCAGTCTGCTCTTTTACTTGCCAAACAGGACTATTACATCCAGTTGACAAATTCTCTTTGCTCAAACCCTCGACGTCTCTTTGCCATACTGAACTCTCTCCTCAAAGTGCCTTCACCTCCAACTCCCCCTTCACCTTCTCCCCAGACTCTGACTGAGTACTTTCATGATAAGGTTCACAAGATTAAACTTGAATTCTCAACCAGGTCACCTCCACCTCTCCTTCCCTTAGTCCATTCTCTCAACCCTCCAACCCCTGCCTCCTTTTCTTCCTTTTCTGAAATCACTTAAGAGGAAACTACACATCTTCTTTCCTCCTCAAAACTAACTACCTGTTCCTCTGATCCTATTCCCACCCATCTACTTAACACTATCTCTCCTACTGTTATCCCTTTTATCTGTCATATCCTCAATCTTTCACTGTCCACTGCGACTGTTCCTGATGCCTTCAAACATGCTGTAGTTACACCACTCCTTAAAAAACCTTCATTGGACCCTACCTGTCCTTCCAACTATCCACCCCATCTCCCTCCTCCCTTTCCTATCCAAGATACTTGAACGTGCTGTTCACCGCTGTTGCCTTGACTTTCTTTCATCTAAAGCTATTCTTGATCCACTTCAAACTGGCTTTCGTCCCCTTCATCATTCAACTGAAACAGCGCTTGCTAAAGTCTCCAATGATCTGTTCTTGGCCAGATCCAAAGGTCTCTATTCTATCCTCATCCTTCTCGATCTGTCTGCTGCTTTTGACACTGTTGATCACAGCCTACTTGATACGCTGTCCTCACTTGGATTTCAGGGCTCTGTTCATTCCTGGTTTTCTTCTTATCTCTCCCAGCGTACCTTTAGTGTATACTCTAGTGGATCCTCCTCTACTTCTATCCCACTGTCAGTTGGTGTACCTCAGGATCTGTCCTGGGACCTCTTCTTTTCTCCATCTATACTTCTTCCCTTGCTACTCTGATCTCATCCCATGGTTTTCAGTATCATCTTTACGCTGATGACTCCCATATCTACCTCTCCACACCAGAAATCTCAGCCGAAATCCAGGCCAGAGTATCAGCCTGCCTGTGTGACATTGCTGCCTGGATGTCTCAGCGCCATCTGAAACTAAACATGACCAAGACTGAGCTTCTTATCTTTCTCCCTAAACCATCCTCTCCTCTTCCCGCATTCTCTATTTCTGTGGATAACACTCTCATCCTCCCTGTCTCATCAGCTCGTAACCTTGGGGTCATCCTCGACTCCTCAATCTCCTTCTCTGCACATATTCTGCAGACTGCTAAAACCTGTCGTTTCTTTCTCTATAATATCACCAAAATTCAGCCTTTCCTTTCTGAGTACACTACCAGAATCCTCATCCATACTCTTATCACCTCTCGCTTAGACTATTGCAACTTGCTTCTCACAGGTCTCCCATTTAGCCATCTCTCTCCTCTTCAATCTGTTCAAAATTCTGCTGCACGACTAATATTCCGCCAGTGTCGTTATGCCACTTCACTGGCTTCCTATCCGTTTCCGCATAGAGTTCAAACTCCTCTTATTGACCTATAAGTGCATTCACTCTGCAGCTCCTCAGTACCTCTCCACTCTCATCTCTCCCTACATTCCTCTCCGTTCACTGGGTAAATCTCTCTTATCTGCACCCTTCTCCTCCACCGCTAACTCCAGACACAGTTCCTTTTATCTTGCTGCACCATATGCCTGGAATAGACTTCCTGAGCCAGTACATCAAGCCCCATCTCTGGCAGTCTTCAAATCTAAGCTAAAAGCCCACCTTTTTGATGCTGCTTTTAACTCCTAACCCTTATTCACTTGTTCAGAACCCTTATTTTATCATCCTTACTTTAATATTCCCTTATCTCTTGTTTGTCCTAATTAGATTGTAAGCTCTGTCGAGCAGGGACTATCTCTTCATGTTCAAGTGTACAACGCTGCGTACGTCTAGTAGCGCTATAGAAATGATAGTAGTAGTAGAAATAAACACACACATTTGAATATAAATATAAACTGGGGAGAGGGAGGAGGGGCTTATTGTCTTCACCGATATATGCAGGGGCGTTGGACTGTGACAGAAGCAGTGTGGGCCATCAACTAGATCTGCGGGCAGTATGGAAAGCCTTGCTGGCCTTTCAGGTGTTGCTGGAAGGTCAGGCAGTCTGGGTTCTTTCAGACAACACAACTGCAGTGGCCTACATCAACTTTTGGGGGTGGGCCGCAGAGCTGATCATTGGACACAGAGGTGTGCGGTCTTCTGGAGTGGGCGGAGAGTCACATTATGTATTTATCGGCAGTGCAGATTGCGGGTCAAAGCAATGGACTTTCTCAGTCATCTTAATTTGGGGGAATGGGAGCTAGCGTATGAAGCATTTCTTCAGATCTGCCACAAGTGGGGAACACCGGAGATTGACCTGATGTTGACCAGGGCAGATACCAAGTTGGCCAAGTTCTTCAGCAGAAGAAGAGCGCTCAGGTCCTCAGGGTTGGATGCCCTGTTGCAGCCCTGGTCCTTTACATGTTTCCTCCCTGACCCTTAATCGGGCGGGTTCTTCACAGGTTTGGCCGTTACTGGGGGCTGGTTATTCTGGTGGTTCCAGATTAGCCGCACTTGGTAAGTCTCCTGGTGGAGGCACCCTTTCAGATTCCAGTCTTGTCGGGTCTTCTGCATCAGGGTCCAGTATTGATGGAGGATCTCTCCCACTTTGGTCTTATGGCTTGGTTCTTGAGAGGTCAAGATTGAGACAAAAGGGCTATTCTGATGCAGTGATAGCCACTTTACTTTGGGCTCAGAAGCGTTCTACTATGATGGCGTATGCCCAAGTGTGGTGGACGTTTGAGGAGTGGTGCATCACTCACGCTTGGTCACCCTTGCGGGCGTCGGTGTTGTAGATGTTGACCTTTTTGCAGGAGGGCCTACAGAAGAGTTTGGCTTACAACTCGCTCCGGGTTCAAATTGCGGCCTTGACTGTTTCCGGTGGTGTGTGTCATGTTCTTCCCTAGCGGCCCATCCTGATGTGGCACAGTTTTTCGAGGCACGCTTGATCTTTGCCCCCTCTTCACTGTCCCTGTCCCATCTTGGCATTTGAACCTGGTGCTGCAAGCCCTGCAGAAGGCGCCATTCGAGCCATTGCGACGAGAGCTAGATAAAGATCTCATTCTGAAAACATTTTTTCTAGTGGCACTTACTTTGGCTCGGCGAGTCTCTGAGATCCTAGCATTGTCGTGTTAGGATTCCTTTCTTCAGTTTTCAGAGTCAGGTGTGACCTTGGCAGATGCTGACTTCATTTTTGCCGAAAGTCATGTCGACTTTTCATCCAAATGAGCCTCTTTTTCTTCCTTCGGTTTGGAGGGAGGACTTTCTGGAGAACTTTGCCCAGCTGCAGCTGTTGGGTGTTATAGAGCTCTCCTCTGGTATTTACATATGTCTAATGAATTCCATTGTTTGGATCATCTCTTCATACTTCTGTCAGGACCCAGACGGGGCTATGCTGCGTCCGAGGCGATTGTTTCAGCGTACTTCTTGGGGGAAGGTCGGTTCTCACCAGAGGCATTGCGCGTGCATTCGACGTGGGTGCAGGCAGCTTCGTGGGTGGAGATGAGTGTGCTTTCTTTTGGAAGAGATTTGTGGGGCAGCTACTTCGTCTTCACGACATTCATTCTCGAAGAATTATAGAATTAATGTGGCTTCGAGAGGTGATGCGCAGTTTGGGGCAGCAGTGCTCTCTCTGGGAGCTGCTTCCAACCCCGGATTGTTTTGGTACATTCCACCAGTTTCTGGATTCATCTGCTGCAGAAGCTAAGGAAGGAAAAATTTTGTCTTACCTGATAATTTCTTTCCTTACGTCGCAGCAGATGAATCCAGTATCCCTGCCATGCGCCAAGTACTTGTGTTTCAGATGAGGTTTTTCAGATGCAGTGCTTTAAAAAAAATATGAATTTGAAATTCTCTAGAAGAACATCTTAGTCTGGTTGTCTATTGAGGTTTCATTTGTGAGGAAGGTTTAAATGTTTTCTTTCTCGTTCTCTGCTTTGTGATGCAACATATACTGAAGGACTGAAGAGCTGGACATCCATGATCACTGCCTTTATTTCAGTGTTCTCTATCTCCACCTGCTGGTAGGTGGATACAACCCACCGGGTTCATCTGCTGCGACTAAAGGCAAGAAAATTATCAGATAAGACATAATTTTTCCTTTTGGGCTTCTTTCCTGCCCAGCAAAATCTCCTGATTCTCGACTATGAAGACACAAGTCCTTGCACAAAAGACAAAGGGGAAGGGTCCTCAGAACATAAAGCCATATGGGGAATAAAGTTAAATGAATCAACGCTATCCTGTTTTAGGGGGTCTGTAACAAGTATGAATAACAGCGGGGACAGTGGGGGCACCCCTGTCTGTTACCTCTGAAAACTGAATACACACCATTGACCCAAACGATTGCCTTAGGAGATGCATAAAGGGATTGTACTGCTCAGATGAAAAAATCCCCTACCCATATTTATGCAGAACTGCAAACATGAAACTCCAAGAACCCCTGTCAAAGGCTTTTGTGTGTCAAAACTAATCAGGATGGACAAGAACAGTTTATTACAAACCACTTCAAGAGAGGTAAGGATCTTCCTGATATTTGTAACCACCTGTCTTTCATGAACAAAGCCCGCTTATGGGTCAGCAATTACAAAAGGAAGCAACTGAGCCAAACAATTTGCCAGAATGTTCACTAATAATTCAGTCTTATAATTCAGTAACGAGATAGGACAATATGATTCAGGTGTTTGGTCTTTACCAGGTTTTGGAAGGACTATTATTTGCCCCAGGTTTAAAGCATCTGTTAATTCCTTAGCATTTATAATTGCTATAAACATTTCTTGTAAGGAATTTATAATATAGTCCTGCAGGATTTTATAGAAAAATATTTGGCCCAGGCGCTTTGTGACAGTGACTCTGCCGCATTGCCCACTCCCACTATTTATTTATCTACTGCCTATTTATTTATTTGGATTTTGCTCACATAAGAACATAGGAGTACCCATACTGGGTCAGACCAATGGTCCATCTAGCCCAGTATCCTGTTTCCAACAGTGGCAACATTCCATGCTACAAATCCCAGGGCAAGCAGTTGCTTCCCCATGTGTGTCTCAATAGCCAGACTATAGATTTTTCCTCCAGGAACTTGTCCAAACCTTTTTTAAACCCAGATATGCTAAGCACTGTTACCACATTCTCCGGCAAAGAGTTCCAGAGCTTAACTATTGAGTCTTTGTTCTTTGGAATGAGTAAAAAATAGATTTACTCCTACTCGTTCTACACCACTCAAGATTTTGTAGACCTCAATCATATCTCCCCTCATCTGTCTCTTTTCTAAGCTGAAGAGCCCTAACCTTGTTTAGCCTTTCCTCATATGAGAGGAGTTCCATCCCCTTTATCATTTTGGTCGTTCTACTTTGAACCTTTTCTAATTCCATTATATCTCTTTTGAGATACTGCACACCAGAACTGAACGCAGTTCTCACACATTTTCAGTTGTAGCTCAGGGTGAGTTACATTCAGGTACACTGGATATTTCCCTGTCCCTGGAGGGCTCACAATCTAGCTTGTATCTGAGGCAATGAAAGGTTAAGTGGTTTGCTCAAGATCACAAGGAGCAGCAGTAGGATTTGAACAGGCCCCCTCTGGATGTCAAGACCGGTGCGCTTACCATTAGGCCACTCATCTACTCATTCAAGGCAGTGTACAGGAAGAATAAAAGGCCCTTTTACTAAAACTTTGCACGCTGTAATGGAATTAGCATGTACTAATTGCTAAGCTCATAAGTATAGAATGGACTTCTTAGCATATAGCTCACGCTAATTCGTTACGAGCCCTTATTCTAAGGCTTAGCAGATGCTAAGTCAAACATAGGCAATAGAGCAGTAAAAATATTCGAATAACAATACAAGGTATGGCATTGTATGCTTCATTACAATGTCAGCACAATATTCAATAAACCATTTTAATAGTATAGGGTGTCAGCAAAGATAGAACATATAGATAAATAAGGTAGATTCTCCGCACTCTCTTGCTCCTTCTCCTGCTATCCGCGGGTGACATCAATCCCAACCCAGGTCCCCCACACCTGTCCTTGTCCTCATCTCATCTATGCAAACGATCCCGCGATATCTCCAATCTCATCCCTATTCCCCTCCTCTCCCCCTCCTCCCTCCCCTTCTCGTGTGCCCTGTGGAACGCCCACTCAATCTGCAACAAACTTCCCTTCACCCACGATCTCTTCATCTCCCAATCCCTTCATCTGCTCGCCCTAACTGAAACCTGGCTCACCCCGGACAACTCTGCCTCAATCGCAGCCCTATGCCACGGAGGTTATCTTTTCTCCCATTCACCCCGCCCAGTCGGCCGCGGTGGCGGCGTCGGACTACTACTTTCGCCCGCCTGCAGCTTCCAACCTCTCCACCTACCTCAGTCTCACAGCTTCTCATCCTTTGAAGTTCACTCCATCCGACTATTCCACCCACTGCCACTCAGAGTTGCAGTCATTTACCGCCCCCCCTGATAAATCCCTCCCATCCTTCCTTACCGACTTCGATGCCTGGCTCTCCGTCTTTCTTGAGCCCTCATCCCCATCCCTCATCTCGGTGACTTCAACATCCACACTGATAACCCTTCCGATTCATATGTTGCTCAGTTCCTCACTCTTACCTCCTCCTTCAACCTCCAACTGAGCCCCACCACCCCTACTCACAAATCTGGCCACTGTCTTGATCTCGTCCTCTCTTCTACTTGCTCACCCTCCACTTTCTGCGTTTCACCTCTTCCTCTCTCCGACCACCACCTTATCACATTCACACTTCAGCACCCTCCCCCTCACTCTCGCCCAACACTAACTACTACGTCCAGAAATCTCCAGGCTGTTGACCCCTCCACCTTATCCTCTACTATCTCTGATCTCCTCCCTTCCATCTTGTCCTCCACATCCGTTGACAAAGCTGTCTCCATTTACAATGCCACTCTTTCCTCTGCTCTAGACACCCTTGTACCGTCCACCTCCCGGCCCACAAGACGTACCAATCCCCAGCCCTGGCTGACCCCTTGCACCCGATACCTTCGCTCCTGCGCCCGTTCGGCTGAACGCCTCTGGAGGAAATCTCGCACCCTTACTGACTTCATTCACTTCAAATTCATGCTATCCTCCTTCCAATCCTCCCTATTCCTCGCTAAGCAGGACTATTATATCCAATTGACCAATTCCCTTAGCTCTAACCCTCGTCGTCTATTCGCCACCCTCAACTCCCTCCTCAAAGTGCCCTCTGCTCCCACCCCCCCTTCACTCTCTCCTCAATCTCTGGCCCCCTACTTCTGTAACAAGGTCCAGAAGATCAACCTCGAATTCACCACTACTCCCTCTCCTCCTCTTCAGCCTATATCTCACTCTCTCATCCAACCTACCCAGGCCTCCTTCTCCTCCTTTCCTGCTATCACCGAAGAGGAAATCGCCCATCTCCTCTCCTCCTCGAAAGCCACCACTTGTTCCTCTGACCCCCATCCCCACTAACCTACTCAACACCATCACTCCTACCATCACCCCCACCATCTGTCATATACTTAACCTCTCTCTCTCTCCACTGTATCTGTCCCGGACACCTTCAAGCATGCTGTGGTCACTCCACTCCTCAAAAAACCATCACTTGACCCTACCTGTCCCTCCAACTACCGCCCCATTTCCCTCCTACCCTTCCTCTCCAAGATACTTGAACGCGCCGTTCACAGCTGCTGTATTGATTTTCTGTCCTCTCATGCCATCCTCGATCCGCTCCAATCCGGCTTTCGCCCCCTACACTCAACAGAAACGGCACTATCTAAAGTCTGCAATGACGTATTCCTCGCCAAATCCAAAGGTCACTACTCCATCCTCATCCTCCTCGACCTCTCCGCCGCTTTTGACACTGTCAATCACAACCTACTTCTTGACACACTGTCCTCCCTTGGGTTCCAGGGCTCTGTCCTCTCCTGGTTCTCCTCTTATCTCTCCCATCGTACCTTCAGAGTACACTCTCATGGTTCGTCCTCCTCCCCTATCCCGCTCTCTGTTGGAGTTCCTCAGGGATCTGACCTTGGGCCCCTTCTTTTTTCAATCTACACCTCTTCCTTAGGCTCCCTGATTTCTTCTCATGGTTTCCACTATCATCTTTATGCCGACGACACCCAGCTTTATCTCTTCACACCAGAAATCACTGCGGATACCCAGGCCAAAGTCTCGGCCTGCTTATCCGACATTGGTGCCTGGATGTCCAACCGCCACCTGAAACTGAATATGTCTAAGACTGAACTTATTGTCTTCCCACCCAAACCCACTTCCCCTCTCCCTTCACTCTCTATCTCAGTTGAGAACACCCTCATCGTCCCCGTCTCATCTGCCCGCAACCTCGGTGTCATCTTCGACTCCTCCCTCTCCTTTTCTGCGCACATCCAGCAGATAGCCAAGACCTGTCTCTTCTTCCTCTATAACATCAGCAAAATTCGCCCCTTCCTCTCCGAGCACACCACCCGAACTATCATCCACTCTCTCATTACCTCTCGCCTTGACTACTGCAACCTACTCCTGACCGGCCTCCCACGTAGCCATCTATTCCCCCTTCAGTCCATCCAGAACTCTGCCGCACGTCTTATCTTCCGCCTTAACCGATATACTTATATCACCCCTCTCCTCAAGTCACTTCACTGGCTCCCAATCAGATACCGCATACAGTTCAAGCTTCTCTTACTCACCTACAAATGCACTCGATCTGCGGCCCCTCCGTACCTCTCTACCCTCATCTCCCCTTACGTCCCTACCCGTAACCTCCGCTCTCAAGACAAATCCCTCCTTTCAGTACCCTTCTCCACCACCTCCAACTCCAGGCTCCGTCCCTTCTATCTCGCCTCACCCCATGCCTGGAACAAACTCCCTGAGCCCATACGCCGTGCCCCCTCCCTACCCATCTTCAAATCAATGCTCAAAGCCCACCTCTTCAATGTCGCCTTCGGCTCCTAATCACTACACCTCTTCTCAGAAAACTTATCTACCCCAACTTGACATTTCGTCCTTTAGATTGTAAGCTCTTCCAAGCAGGGACCGTCCTTAATTTGTTAATTTGTACAGCGCTGCGTAACCCTAGTAGCGCTCTAGAAATGTTAAGTAGTAGTAGTAGTACTATTGTTATCTGTTGTTTTGAGTATATTGTTTACCTGCCCTGAACATAGATTTAGGGAGAGTAGTGGGCTACAAGTACCCAGTGGCATATCTAGGGTAGTTGACACCCGGGGCTGGTAATTTTTTAACACCCCCCTCCAAAATCCAGTGCTAGGCATGCCGAGAATACAAAACACTCAGGACCTATAGCAGTCATTTCTACGAGTCACACAAGGAAAAAGAAAGCATCTTAAACGCTACAGTGAGCACTAGAACATCAATTCACCTATTGTAAAACGAAACCAGACGGAATACTACAGATCGTCGATCCTGCACAGTCAATGCCAACTGAAAACCATGTCTTTTTCACAAACACAGATACACCCTAATCCACTATAGAATAAGTAATAATAAGCTTTCTATTTAGACAAAAATTAAACAACCCCCAAGATGCAAGACTCTGCATACAGTGCAACACCACAGAAACAGAAAATGTCCCCTAGTACTGTGCAAAATATGAAGACAGCAGATGTAAATTTGAAAAAAAACTAACAAGTACCAATCACCACTTTACAAATTAACAAATAGAAATAAAACAAATATAGAAAATAAAATAATACAATTTTATTGGACTAATACATTTAGCTTTCAGAGGCCAAAACATCCTTCCTCAGGTCAATACAGTATAGTGCTGTTACAGTATCCTATCCTGACCCGAGGAAGGGGGTTTTGTTCTCCGAAAGTTGGTCAAAATGTATTAAAATTAGTCCAATAAAAATATTACCTTGTTTACATGTTCTGTTATAAACATTTGTTAATACAGCTACAATACTACTTTATCCTAAAGCAAAAAAATAAAAATATATATTTTATTTACAGTTTGTTGTCTCTGGTTTCTGCTTTCCTCATCTTTTCACTCTTCCTTCTATCCAGCATCTGTCTTCGTTCTCTCTCTCTGCCATCCAGTGTCTTCCCTCTCTGCTGTCTCCTCCATCCAATGTCTGCCCTCTGTCTCTGCCCCTTCCATCCACCATCTGCCCCTGTCTGCCCTCTCTCTCTCCCCCTTCCATCCACTGTCTGCCCTTTCTCTCTGCCCCTTCAATCCACCATTTGCCCTCCCTCTCCAATCCATCCAGGGTCTGACCTCCTTCTCGCTCCCCCTTCCATCCAGGATCTGTCCCCTCTGCCCCTTTTTTCAGCCCCCTTATCCCACCTGCCCCTAGTTCTAGCCCCGGCCCACATCTTCCACCTGCCCCCCCTTTTCAGCCCCCAGTTTCAGTCCCACTATCCCACCAGTCCCCAGTTTCAGCCCCAGCCATTTTCTGCCACCAGTCCCAAGCTTTAGCCCCCAGCCCCTAGCCACTTCTCCCTGTCCCCTTTTCAGCCCCCAGTCCCAGTACTAGCCCCCTTATCCCACCTACCCTCCTTTTCAGCCCCCAGTTCCAGCCCCTTTCAGCCACATGCCTTGCATTAGGGACCCCCCCTTTTCAGCCCCAGACCCATTCTCCCACCTGACCCAGGCATGCCCCATTTTCCCACCAGCCCCAGGCATGGCCCCCATTTTCCCCTCATGGCCCCTTCTCAGACCCCAGTTTCAGCCCCCTTCTCCCATCTGAGAACCTCGTAGATCTGCGAGCCAGGAACACAAAAAGGTCAGCACGCACATTTCTGAACCTCCATTACCCTAATTGCAAAGGACTCAAATATAAATCAATCTGTGCATCCAGTTTCTCCTACATAAGTGCACAACTATGGAACGCACTGCCTAATGTCATAAAAACAATGCATGACCTAACAATCTTCCGAAAACTACTGAAAGCCAACCTGTTCAAAAAGGCATATCACAATGATTCATCCTAAATACCAGACAACGAAATATCAACAAAACTAAACAAAGCCGAACTCCCTACACCGGACTACCTCACTTATTCGGACACGTGTAATGCGTTATGCTCCACCACCTTTTGTCCATACAGTAAATGAACTTTCTATATTTGACTGTCTAACTACCCTTTACTCTATCATCTATGAACTTTAATGCAATACCACCTTGTAATCTATTCTATCATCTACGAATAATAACGCTATACCAATTTGTATTTCTCAGATCCGGAAATAATGACCGCCATTACGGCATAATGTAAATCACTCTATCATCCATGAGCATTAATGCAATATCACTTTGTAATCTACCCTATAATGTACCTGCTATACCACTTTGTATTTCTCAGATCTGGAAGTGGCGACTGTCACTACAGCATTATGTAAGCCACATTGAGCCTGCAAACAGTTGGGAAAATGTGGGATACAAATGCAACAAATAAATAAATAAATTCAGGTCAACAGACATCAGCATGTATATATTGGCCTAGTAGTTATGGTGGTGGAACTGAGGAAGTGAGTTCGATTCCCAGCACAGGCAGCTCCTTGTGACTCTGGGCAAGTCACTTAACCCTCCATTGCCCGCCGCATTGAGCCTGCCATGAGTGGGAAAGCGCGGGGTACAAATGTAATAAAAATAAATAAAAAATATTGAGAATTCTAAGCCACATGCTCTCAACAGTGCATGTAATGCTCCTGGCATGTCTGTAAATAAGATAAGCTTAGATTGAGGGATGTCATAACTGTCACAGAATCCCTTTAAAACTTTCTGTTGTAGAGGATAATACAATCCAATCTGGCAAAAGGCATCCTCTTCCAGATTCCACACTACTGATGTGTTCCTGCATAACAGCAGCAGGTGGAAAGTATTGCTTTTATGCGGTAAAGCAACTTAAAAACTTTAGTTCTTACCAGTGGTGTGCTGGTAAATTTTTAACAGGCTCTCTCCCCAGTCCACCTCGGCGCCCCCCCCCCCCCCCCCCCCCATCCACCGCTGCGCCCCCCCCCCCCCCCCCCCCCACCCACCCACCTCTGCGCTCCCCCAAAATTGCAGAGCTGGCCATAGCCGGGGGGAGGGGGCAATGCATTACTCTCTCCAGGAAAAAAAATTAAATGATCCCAGGTTCCAATCTAATTCATGTTTAATATGGGATAAAATGCCATAAATAAGTAAATAAATATAAACTTTTAACGTTCAGCACCTGATTCTCAAAGTGGACATATTCCAAACACTATAATGAAAATAAAATTATTTTTTTCTACCTTTGTTGTCTGGTGACTTTGTTTCTCTGATCATGCTGGTCCAGTATCTGATTCTGCTGCTCTCTATCTGTTCGCTTGACTCCGTTTCCAGGGCTTCCTTTCCATTTATTTCTTTTCTTTCCTCTTTCTTCTTCATTTCTGGTCCTCCGCAGACTTGACTGTCCAATGGATCTAGCTTCTTCCTATTTTCTCCATCCCATGTGCAGTTTCTCTCCTCAATTCCTTTTCCCTCATCTAATCTCCTTCCTCTATCTTCCCTCCATGTCCAGCATTTCTTCTCTCTCCCTTCCCTCCCCTCCATCCATGTCCAGAGTTTCTCTTGCTCTTCCCTTCATCCATGTCCTGAAACTCTCCTCTCTCCCCTGCCCCCCTCTCCCCATCCATGCCCAGCAAGTCTCTCCCCTGCCCCCTCTCCCCATCCATGCCCAGCAAATCTCTCCCCTGCCCCCCCTCTCCCCATCCATGCCCAGCAAATCTCTCCCCTGCCCCCCTCTCCCCATCCATACCCAGTGATTCTCCTCCCTCCCCTTCCCTTCCCTCCCGCTCCCAAACATGTCCAGCGAACGATGTCCTTCGCCCCCACCCTCCCCTCCCGCTCCCATCTGTCTTTTTTAATTACCTCCGTCGAAGCCCGCGCTATTTAAAGCCCTGCTGCGTGCAGGCCGTCTCTCCAGGCTTCCCCTGCTTGCTTCGGTGATGTTCGTGCCCTTAGTCCCACCTTCGCGGAAAAAGGAAATGACGTCAGAAGGCGGGACTAAGGGCGTGAACGTCACCGAAGCAAGCAGGGGAAGCCTGGAGAGACGGCCTGCACGCAGCAGGGCTTTAAATAGCGGTTTCAACGGAGGTAATTTAAAAAGTCAGATGGGAGTGGGAGCGGGAGTGTGGGGCGAAGGACATCGTTTGACATGTTTCGGAGCAGCAGGGGAGGTAAGCATGGCCTGTGATGGCGCCCTCCTGCCATGCTTACCTCCCCTAATGGAGCCGGCTCGCCCCCTACAACAACCGGCTCGCAAGAGCTGTCAAAATTTAACATGCAGCTCTTGCGAGCCGGACAGAGCCGGCTCCAGCACACCACTGGTTCTTACCCCTCTGGATTCCTCTGACCCTAAACCAAGTGTCTGACCTTAACATAAAAGTTTCCAGAATAACAGACTGGTTGAGTTCCAACGTAATGAAAATCAACACAAATAAATCCAGAGCAGTCATCTCAGAACCAAGAGAGACTACCCTTTAACACCAACTATACTTCTGAGCACCCAAGTCCCCATGATGTCCTCTGTTAGGATTCTAGGAGTTATAATTTCAACTGTTATTGGCTACTGTTTCTTCAGGTTAAGGATGATCCACCCGATTTGTCATTTGTTATATAAATTTGCTCTAGAGACCTTTGTTAACTCCTTAGTGGTTAGCATGCTCAATTATTGCAGCGCCCTTTATAAAAGTTTAAACAGAGATATACGGTGCTTGCAACTTGTACGTACAGAATACTGCCATCAAGCCTAATAACAGGTTTGAGGAAATATGATCACGTAATTCCTCCTCATAAAAGCTGCACTCTGGCTCCCCATTACCCACAGGATTGTCTACAAAATTCTGTTATTAATATTCAAGATTTGCCAAATCTAACATCCCACTTCTCTTAGCCCATTATTTGATTCTATATTGTCCTGCACAGGACCTCAGGTCTTCTCAACCAAACTGCTTAGTAATTCCAACTTTTCAGCAAATTTGATATGTCTCCATATGTGATTCCATCTTTGCTTCAGGCCCTAGCCTTTGAAACGTCCTTCTGTTGGATTTTGGGTTAGAGAAACCCTTGGACAAGTTTCAAAGAGACTAAAAACTTACTTTACGTGCAGACTCTTTTGGATATCCCTTCCATTTAATTAGCTCCTTAGGAGTCTCCTAGTCCGGTGGTTCAGTGCCTGGTACAGTCTACTGCACCTAGCACATAGTACAAATTCTCTTTCTTTACTTATCCTTTTACCTATCCAGTCAAATAATAGTAGTTCCTATTTTTATACTTACTTCTTCTCCTAATCTTCTTCTTTTTCCTCCTAATCTTCTACTTTTTCCTATCATAGAATTTTTGTAAGCTGCTTATATGGTTCTTCCAATGTGGCAGGGTACTAAATGCTAAAACTTGGTTGTGCAGACTGGATCGGCCATGTGGGCTTTGTCTGCTATCATTTTCTCTGTTTGTCACAATCCAATGACAACTTTTAATCTCATTAGAAACCATGGAGGTGGTGGAGAGGCCTTTCATAATTGTCACAGGTTGTGTCTCCATTTCTTGCCCTGTGCGGCAATCCAGACTTTCTCATGGGAGTAGGCAAGAATTGCAGAACCATAGGGAGCTGTTATAAGGTAAATACAGGGAAATTTCCCATTTTGAACAGGTGAAATGGCAATAGGTTTCACCCAATGTGTATTTACTTCAGTATCTTCAAATTGGATGTTATCCCCCCTGGATTCTATATATGGTGCCAAAAATTTGGCACCGATCCAAGAGAGAGAGAGAGCAGCTTTTAAACTAGAAACTGGGGGAAGGCCGACAGTCGCTCAGAAGTACATGGTTCAGGATAAGGTATCTTTCAAAGATATCACCAAAACAGGGAAGATAGGGTATCCTGATAGTGAGATTGCAAAAGAGACCATAGTAAATCAGGTGTCCTTAAATAAAAATCAGACAAAAGATTGCAAGTTAATACTATCAAGTACTGAGCATGATGTAAATAGAAACAACAAGCATAGTTTGAAATGTCTATATGCGAATGCCAGGAGCCTAAGAAATAAGATGGGAGTTAGAATATATTGCACTAAATGAAAAATTAGATGTAATAGGCATCTCTGAGACCTGGTGGAAGGAGGATAACCAGTGGGACACTGTCATACTGGGGTACAAATTATATCGTACTGAGAGGGTGGATTGAATTGGTGGAGGGGTAGCAATGTATGTTAAGGAGAGCCTTGAATCAAATAGATTGAAAATTCTGCAGGAAACAAAACACATCTTGGAATCATTATGGATTGAAATTCCATGTGTAAAGGGGAAAAGGATAGTAATAGGAGTCTACTATTGTCCGCCTGGCCAGGATGAACAGACAGATGTAGAAATGTTAAAGGAAATTAGGGACACAAACAAACTGGGTAACACAATAATAATGGGTGATTTCAATTACCCCGATATTGACTGGGTAAATGCAACATCAGGGCATGCTAGGGAGTTAAAATTCCTTGACAAAATCAAGGACTGCTTTATGGACCAGCTGGTACAGGAGCCAACGAGAGAAGGAAAAATTGTAGACCTAGTCCTTAGTGGAGCGCATGATCTGGTGCGGGAGGCAATGGTACTGGGGCCGCTTGATAACAGTGATCATAATTTGATCGGATTTAATATTATCTTTTAAGTAAGTATACATAGGAAATCAAATACGTTAGTGTATATTTATTTGTTACATTTGTATCCCACATTTTCCCACCTCTTTGCAGGCTCAATGTGGCTTACATAGTATCGTAAACGGCGTTAGCCGATTCCGATATGAACAGTTACAGGTAATATTATGGTAGAATGATGTACATGTATGATAAATACAATTGGGGGGACTTAATTAGGGAGAGGAAGAGCTAAGATATGTCCATTACGGTCTTTGGTTACGTTGTGTCGCAGGTGCCAGGTTTTTAATGTTGAATCGGTGGGGTATACCCTTCTGAACAGATATGTTTTTGATGCTTTCCGAAAATTCAGGTAGTCGAGCGTAGTTTTTACTACTTTTAGGTAGTGAATTCCAAAGTTGTGTGCTCAAGTAGGAGAAGCTGGATGCATATGTGGATTTATATCTAATCATTTTTACTTCTATCTTAATACATTCAACGCTGACTTCAGAAGAAACAACCTCTACTTGCATTCCCATTATCATAAGGAATAGATGTTTTTCAGCCCATCGTTTCTCTCATACTTTCACTCAGAATTCAACAAAGCCTACTACAGCAACTCCGAGATGCCTTTTGAACGTTCATCGGATTAGAAGTGAAACAGATTATTCTCGCCATTTTCAAGTGGGCTACATTAATGCTTGTTCTGTAAACAATAAGCTTGAATTAATCTCAGACTGGATTTCAACAGATGGTCTTGATCTCCTCTTCATAACTGAAACTTGGCTTCAAATACCCAGTGATCCAATTGTGTTAGATCTCTGTCTAGATGGATATAAGATAATGCACTGGGATAGGACAGATAGAAGAGGAGGAGGAATAGCGGTAATACATCAATCCTATTTGTCTGTCGAGGTCTGTACAGAACTAATTACCCCATTCCTTGAAATCGCTGCAGTAAAAATTCATCACTACACTCTTCGACACCATCTTGTCTGTATTCTATTCTACAGGCCTCCAAATTCCTGGTCTAGCTGCCAAACTGACCTCTTAGAATTCATCTCAGCAATATGTCTGGCTCACTCAAATATATTACTACTAGGAGATCTTAATCTGCATCTTGACGATCCAACTTCTCTGGCTGCAAAACAATTTTTGGAGTTCTTTCATCTCTGGGACTTAATTTGTCCCAGTTTCAACCCGTCACACACGAGAGGTCATTCGCTTGATCTTCTCTCCTTTAAATTCCTTGACGACTTGATTTTTCAATTGGATAATATCAGATGGATTACAGCACCCTGGTCTGATCATCTAAAATTGCAGTTCACCCTGCACTGGGCAACATCGGGAATATCCAAACCAAGTGTTCCAACTACTTATTACTCGAGGCATTATTGATCCACAATTGTTTTGGCAGTCTTTCTATAATCTTGATTGGGTGCTTACCCCTATGTCATTTAATTACCTCGCTGCTTGGGAGGAGCGATGTAGGCATGTCCTAGAGAGTATAGCGCCTATGCAACTCAAAACGTCCCACAACCACAGATCTGCACCATGGTTTAACCAAGAATTGAAAGAGCTTAATCTTCAAACAAGAAGGCTAGAAAGTGTTTGGCGCAAACTAAAATCAGATCATGCACTGAAGGCATGGAAGTTATGTCATCGTAAGTATAATTATGCAATCAAACAGGCAAAGCGCTCGTACTTCGCAGATAAATTGAAGTCTATTGGCAAAGACGCACGCACGTTGCAGCATCTCCTAAACTTATTGCTTGATACCAGAAAGCTGTCGTCCTTACAAGCAGACCTTCCCTCTGCAGACTCGCCAACCATTTTAACGATAAAATAAAAAGTTGCGTGCATCTTTACACAGTAGTATAACTGCCATTGACGACTTCCTCGGTACCCTTAACCCTCCTACTGAACTGTGCCCGGTGGATCGCTTTTGGACCACTTTCTCATGTCTGACTGTCGACAATGTATTGAGAACACTTTCTAAGTTCGCTAAAAAGCATTGTGGCCTTGATACTTGTCCTAATTATTGTTACAAACTGCCCCACACTGTTTCATTGTGGAGTTTACCACCTACTTAAACTTCATGCTTGGCAATGGATTCCCCCCCCCCTCCCCTCCCCAGAGCATGGACATGTTCTCTTCACACCTATTCCTAAAAACCAAAACTTAAAGCAGATGTCATTTCCAACTATCGCCCCGTGGCGTCTATTCCTTTATTTGTCAAAACGATGGAAAGTCTAGTTCATTCTCAGCTCATGGACTATCTGACTAAATTTGACATCTTACACTACTCTCAATCTGGGTTTCGTCCTCAATTCAGCACTGAAACAGTATTGGTTACCAATATGTCAAATTTTAAAAGAGAAATTTCCTTGGGGCAGAAAATATTATTATTACAATTCGACATGTCCAGTGCATTTGACATGGTGGACCATGAGCTTTTAACCTATCTTATGGACACTTTTGCACTTGGAGGCAACGTGCTTAACTGGTTTAAGGGTTTTCTGGCTTCAAGAACTTACCAAGTTAAAGCTAACTCGACCATTTCCGCTCCATGGGAGTCTCAATGTGGAGTACCTCAAGGATCACCTCTCTCCCCAACCCTATTCAATCTAACGTTGACCCCTCTGGCGAAAGCGCTTGCCAAGCAGGATCTCTCCATTTATTTATGCGGATGACGTAACTATTTACATCCCTTTCAATTCTACGCTGACAGAGATCTATGAGAAGATTGAAGCTAGCTTTTCCATCCTAACCTCATGGGCAAAAGTATTTCAGTTTAAGATAAACAAAAGACAAAACACATTGTCTATGCTTTCATCTCAGCACAATAAAGTAATTCCTATTTCACTGTATGTCAATGACTTTAAGCTACCAATCTTAAATAGCCTAAAAATCCTTGGAGTCGAGCTAGACAACCACCTGCTTATGGACCATCAAGTGAAGGTTGTATTGAAGAGAATGTTTTTTGCAATGTGGCAGCTAAAGCGTATCCGAAATTGCCTAGAGATCTATTCCGCACTCTCGTTCACTGGCTGGTCCTTTCTCACCTGGACTACTGTAGCGAGATATATGCTGGTTGTCATGACTATTTACTACAAAAACTCCAGACAGCCCAGAACACGGCTGCTAGATTAATACTAGGCAAATCGCCCCTCCGAAGGGACACCACCTTGTAGTGGTGGAGGGGCTTCTGTGTTTCAATGACTCAGAGGGCTATGCTGAAGGGTTACCCATATCAGACAGGCCTCTGAGGAGAAACCAGACAAAAGAGTGTCCCAAACTGGGAGAGTGGTAAGATGGCGACCTGAAGTTCGTATGCCCAGCTGCCCTCTGAAGTTTCGTCTTTTTTACGTAAATTTCCTCTCTGCAATTGCAATTACCTTAATTGAGAGGAAGGGGACAACCAGCGGTTAGCCACCGATGGCCAGCATTTTGTCTCCTGAGCAGCAAGTGCGGGACCGCTGCGCGACGAACTGCCTACAGATGAAAGGGTTGGCGAGTCCTTTGATTAGCACCGGCGAAGGAGCGTCAATGCTCTTGGACCTGGAAAAAACAACTCCATCGCTCCCGAATTATTCAACCACCATGTCCAAAGGAGTGGAGGAGTGAGTTAGAGGCATATGCTGAAACGGAGGACGTTTACAGCAGAACCCGAATCGGCGGAACCACTCCTAAACACCTAAGAGAAATCAACTTGGAGTTCTTGGCTCCCGTGGAGGTTACATTGAATATCATCTGGAAGGCGCTTCAGGACCTAACGGTGGCAGTAAATAATTTTGTTTCAGATATAATTTATCAGAGAGTTACATGGATAATTTAACTGAACCCTTTGAGAGTGAAAAATTGATATAACAAATGATTCTACACGAGCAAGAAGTGGTTATAATCTTGAAAATGATAATAGACCAGAAACTTTGAATAATAAAATGCCTTGCCAACATTGCGCAACTTTCTCTGTCTTCACTATCCCAGCAGTAGGAAAGTCAGATACAAACATATGTTTGCATCGTCTTTCCCATTTACCAGTGCCAAGACTTAGAACGAACTGCCGAAGCAATTAAAAGGGATATTAGACCATCAATTATTTAAGAAGTTCTTGAAGACATTCCTATTTATGAAAGCCTATTCATTAACGAATCCCACCATTTGACTCTCCCGTTGTAGTTTGAAGTGAGACTTTTACCTGATTGCTCTTGTTGGACAGTTTTTTCTTCCCATGTCTTTTCTGTGAATTCTACCTAACCTCTGTCATGTTTCTAACTTTCATTTATTGAAACTTTTCTTGAGCTACTGTACGCCACATTGTGCCTGCACTTGTGGGAAAATTTGGGATAGAAATGCACTAAAATAAATATTTGAGTCCTTTACTGCTTGGGTAGTGGAGGTTTAGGTATGATCGTGCTGAATTTATAGTATTTCTGATTGGCAGGTCGATGAGATCTGCCATATAACTTTAATAAAGGAGACTATGATAAAATGAGAACAATGGTGAGAAAGAAACTTAGAGGAGCGACTGCGAGGGTCAAAATTTACATCAGGCATGGAGGAGTGGCCTAGTGGTTACAGCACCGGTCTTGCAATCCAGAGGTGACCGGTTCAAATCCCGCTGCTGCTCCTTGTGACCTTGGGCAAGTCACTTAACCCTCCATTGCCCCAGGTGCAAACTTAGATTGTGAGCCCTCCTGGGACAGAGAAACCTGAATGTAACTCGCCTTGAGCTACTACTGAAAAAGGTGTGAGCAAAATCTAAATAAATAAATAAATTAAATAAATAAAACACACTCTCCTGGAAGCCCAGGCCAAATATATTCTGCGTATTAAAAAAGGAGGACAGAAGACCAAATGACAGCCGGCATAGTTAAAAAGTGAGGTGAAGGAAGCTATTAGAACTAAAAGAAAATCCTTCAGAAAATGGAAGAAGGAACCGACTGAAAATAATAAGAAACAGCATAAGGAATGTCAAGTCAAATGCAAAGCGCTGATAAGGAAGGCTAAGAGGGACTTCGAAAAAAAGGTTGCGTTCGAGGCAAAAACGCATAGTAAAAAAATTTTTCAGGTATATTAAAAGCAGGAAGCTGGCAAAAGAATAGGATGGACCGCTAGATGACCAAGGAATAAAAGGGGTGATTGGGGAACACAAAGCCATAGCGGAGAAATTAAATGAATTCTTTGATTCGGTCTTCACAGAGGAAGATTTGGGAGAGAGACCGGTGCCAGAAATGGTATTCGAAGCTGACTAGTCGGAGAAACTGAATTAATTCTCTATAAACCTGGAGGATGTAATGGGGCAGTTCTACAAATTGAAGAGTAGCAAATCTTCTGGACCGGATGGTATTCATCCCAGAGTACTGATAGAACTGAAAAATGAACTTGCGGGGCTATTGGTAATATGTAATTTATCCTTAAAATCACACATGGTCCCGGAAGATTGGAGGGTAGCCAATGTAACACCGATTTTTAAAAAAGGTTCCAGAGGAGATCTTGAAAATTATAGACCATTGAGCCTGACGTTGGGGCCAGGCAAAATGGTATAGACTATTATAAAGAACAAAATTACAGAGCATATTCAAAAGCATGGATTAATGAGACAAAGCCAACATGGATTTAGTGAAGGGAAATCTTGCCTCACCAATCTGATGACACAAAGTTATTCAAAGTCATTAAATCACAAGAGGATTGTGAAAAATTACAAGATTGGGAGACTGGGCATCCAAATGGCCGATGATGTTTAATGTGAGCAAATGCAAAAGTGATGCATGTGGGAAAGAGGAGCCCGAATTATAGCTACATCATGCAGGGTTCCACATTAGGAGTCACTGACTAAGAAAGAGATCTAGGTGTTGTCGTTGATGATACGTTGAAACCTTCTGCTCAGTGTGCTGCTGCTAAGAAAGCAAATAGAATGTTAGGAATTATTAGGAAAGGATTGGAAAACAAAAATGAGGATGTTATAATGCTTTTGTATAGCTCCATGGTGCGACCACACCTCGAATATTGTGTTCAATTCTGGTCGCCACATCTCAAAAAAGATATAGTGGAATTAGAAAATATGCAGAGAAGGGCGATGAAAATGATAAATAGGGATGGGACAACTTCCCTATGAGGAAAAGCTAAAGCGGCTAGGGCTCTTCAGCTTGGAGAAAAGGCTGCTGAGGGGAGATATGATAGAGGTGTATAAAATAATGAGTGGAGTGGAAAGGATAGACGTGAAGCGTCTGTTTATGCTTTCCAAAAATACTAGGACTAGGGGGCATGCGATGAAGCTACAAAGTAGTAAATTTAAAATGAATTGGAGAAAATGTTTCTTCACTCAACGTATAATTAAACTCTGGAATTCGTTGCCAGAGAATGTGGTAAAGGCGGTTAGCTTAGCAGAGTTTTAAAAAGTTTTGGACTGCTTCCTAAAAGAAAAGTCCATAGACCATTATTAAATTGGACTTGGGGAAAATCCACTTTTTCTGGGATAAGCAGTTTAAAATGTTTTGTATTTTTTGGGGATCTTGCCAGGTATTTGTGACCTGGATTGGCCACTGTTGGAAACAGGACGCTGGGCTTGATGGACCTTTGGTCTGTCCCAGTATGGCAATGCTTATGTACACAAAATGAAATTGGCTAATGAGCCTATTTGTGCCAATAATTGGGTCTAATTGGCACAAATATGAATTTGTTTGTACATGTTGCTACACTTTATTTTATAACAATGTACGCCCAAATCCCGTAATATGCAATGCAAAAGGGGGTGTAGTCATGGGAGGTGCATGGGTGGGTCAGGGGTGTTCCCTGAAATTTGCATACAGTGTTATAGAATACCGGGGATGTGCACCCAGATTGAATGCTGGGAATTATACCTGATTTCAGCAGGAATAAATCCTGGCATCCAAATTTGGGCGCCAAAATCAGCACTCAGTTCTATTTTCTAATGGGTGCTCATCTTTTGAGTGCCCATTATAAAATAGCATTGATTTTTAAGCACCATTTACTGAATCTAGCTCTATATGTCACTAACAAAGTGAAAAGTAGGGAACTTCTACTTAAGTTTTGCACAGTTTGTGCTACTTTCCTCAAATAAAACAGTCAGCAGTACAATCTGTGTAAGGAATTTAGGAAGATAGGCATCTAGGGCTGTTGGCAACAGTATGGTCTCAGGATATTTCTTAGGAGGTGTGATAATCCAGGGAAGGTTACAAGGGATTTGGGACCATGTACAAAGACTCATTGTTGGGTCTCATTTGCATAAATTAGTAGTGATGAAAAACAGAACTATGTGTGAGTCATTCTTTGGCAGGCCAACCCTGGTGACCATAGTGGATATGGAGGCAGCTATGAGCAGCATGTTTTTTATGTAGCAACTGCACGTTTGCAGGAAACCCAGTTTAAGATTATTCATAACCAAGCTAAAGGGTGTGACTAAATCTGTGGGAGGATGATAGATGTGAAAAATGTAAAACAGTCAAGAATGTCCTTAGCCTTATTGAAATGCTCTTTCTTTAAGAATGTTTGGTCTGTCTTGGAAAGGATTGAAGACAGCACTATAATAGTGATTGAATAGAACTTTCCTTGTCCTCAACAACAGATGAATCCAGAAACTGGTGGGTTGTATCACTCTGCTAGCAGGTGGAGATAGAGAACACTGAACTGAAGGCAGTGCTACCTGACAGCCAGCTCCTTCCTCAGTTAGTTTTATCTCTATCTCCAGCAGGTGATTGATGGATTCTACCAGCTCCTGAATTCTCTGCTTGGGAAAGCTCCTGGACTACTTGGTGGTAGCCAGTTGATTGTGGGGTTGTTTAACTGGTCGCTTTTATAAGCATACTTGGTGGCTTCTCCGCAGGAGTCGTGATGGTTACGGATGCCAGCTTGTCAGGATGGGGTTTGATGTAAGCCACTGCTGTCGTCTTGTCAGAAATTGCCAGGGTGGCACACAGAGGTCGTTTCTGGCTGCCGAAGCAAGTCGCCTACTTCAGTGGGTGGAGGACCATCTGCCGTGCCTGTCGGTGGCACACATTGTGGGTCAGGACAATGTGCAGGCCGATTTTCTCAGTCACCTGGATCCGACAGAATGGTCATTGTCCACGGAGATGTTCCTCTTAATTTGCCAGCTCTGGGGCAACCCAGAGATGGATCTGATGGCAACTCGGGCGAATGCCAAGGTGGACAGGTTCTTCACAGAAGATGACAAATCAGATCCGCAGGCTTGGACGCTCTGTCACAAGCAGTGCTTCTTTACCTTTTTCTGCCTTAGCCCTTGATAGGCCTCATTCTGCATTGGTCAACGTGTAGGGCGGGGTAGTGCTGATGGCTCCGGATCGGCCATGGTTCCCTTGGTATGCAAACTTGGTCCGTTTACTGATGGATGAACCCTTATGGCTCCCAGTGACTGGATCTATTGCATCAGGGACCGATTCGGATGGAAGATCCCTCCTGCTTTGGTCTTACGGCCTGGCCATTGAGAGGGCAAGATTAAGGAAGGAGGGCTATTCGAACTTGGTTATTGCTACTTTGCTTCAGGCCAGAAAGCGTTCTATCACTACGAAACACTTTGATTCGTGGTGTGCGAGTCGCGCAAGGTCATCTTTATCAGCATCTGTGGCACAGATGTCCTTTCTGCAAGACGGTTTATGCAAGGGATTGGCCTATAATTCGCTTTGGGTGCAGGTGGTGGCCTTCACTTGCTTTAGGGGTCGCATAGCTGGGGTTTCCCTAGTAGTTCATCCAGATGTAGTTTGTTTCTTGAAAGGGGCTCTTCATTTGTGTCCCCTGCTTTGGCGGCCGTGTCCGCCTTGGCAGCTCAATCTGGTACTTTGGACTATGCAGAAGGGCGCCCTTTGAACCCTTGCATTTAACATTGATAAGGATCTTACCCTGAAGACTGTTTTCTTGGTGGCAATGGATTTGGCCCGGCGGGTCTCAATTTCAAGCCCTGTCAGGTCAGGACCTTTATCTGCAATTTTCAGAGGCGGGCGTGACACTGCGTACGGTTCTGTCCTTTCTACCAAAATCCTGTCAGCATGTCATCTTAATCAGCCACTTTTTCTTCCTTCTTTTCGAAAGGAGGATTTTCCATGGGACTTTGCGAAACTCTGTCTATTAGACATGAATCAGGTCCTGATGCGTTACTTGCAGATGCCGACTGATTTCCGAGGACCGATGTGGTTTGTCAGAGCTTGCAGCCTGCATTCCTCTGCTAACCCATAGCTAGAATATAATAATTTAAATAACGAAAAGACTGTATTTTATCTCCAAGGAAGCTAGATTCTACACACATGGCCTGCAGCTAATAAAAAATGAAACTAAAAGTCGCAGTGCTTTTACAGCAGTTAACTTTGTGCCATACTCGGCGTGACAGCTAACATCATAATTCCACAGAGAGGCGAACTCCTAAAGAGCTGCTTATCCCAAATTTAAAAACTTAAATTCCTGCTAAAATCTCTCCAACAACCCATTAGTCTCAGGGTGATATGGTGTGGTACGAACAGATTTCACTCCACAGTGTGCCCATAAATTTTGGATCAGCTCAGACATAAACTGTGACCCTTGGTCTGAGAGTATTTCTCGTGGATATCCTACCCAGGAAATATTTCTAGCAGGGCAGTGGCAATTTTCTCTGATTCTGTGGAGGATAAGGCTACCGCTTCAGGATATCTGGTAGCAAAGTCACCACTGTCAATATATATCTTTCTCCGAGGACAAGCAGGCTTACCATTCTCACAAGTGGGTAGACGATCCTCATCGCCCAGGAACTGGTAAAGTAGCCAGCAACGAAAAAAGTCCAGAGCCTTCTGGGGTGCGTGCTGCGCCCCACCACGCATGCGCAGAGCACTTTTCTGCCTGCAGCATCTCCACGTCTCTTCTCTTTAGTTATTTTTGGCCCACGTTTAAGTTTTATTTTTTCGTTGCGTACCCCCATTTAGGCCTGCTCGGATGGGTCAATTCTTTTTTGTGCCTTTTCCCCATTTTTCAGGCACAATCGTGACTTTTCATTTTGCCGGAACCATTTTCCCTTACATGTCATCAAAGACTCCCAGTGGCTTCAAGCATTGTTCCCGGTGCAACCGTACCATCTCAGGTACTGATACACATTCTTGGTGTATTCAGTGCCTCGGGCCTGACCATAGCCCGGCAAATTGTGTCCTTTGCCTTCATATGAAGAAAAGGGCGCAAATTTCCCGAGAGGCTCAACGAGAAAAACGTTTTGGATCTCAGTCCGGTTCTTCAGCATCAGCATTGACATCAAGGTTGGTGTCGACATCAAAGGAAGCGTGAGCGTCAGGAGTCGAGGTAGGGATGGCTGCTGCGAGACCCTAAGACACACGGTGCTGGGAGCTCCAGGGTACCCTAGAAGCGTCGGCGCTGGGAGAACTGCTCCCCATCTTTTCAAGAGGTGCCGATGTGTGTGTCTCCCAGCAGCTGAGATCCTGCTCCCGCACCCCAGGCGGTTCAGCAACCTGACCACACACTGGCCCCTCAGCCTTTACCAATGGCAGCTCTCGACAAGCGTATCCGGGCCTTGCTCCTTGCTCCCAGAGCTCTTGAAGGGCTTGATGCAGTGATGTGCATCGGCATTGGGGTGCCTGCGCCTACCATGCCTTCCGCTGCGGCCCTCCCTGGCCCTCAGCTCACGGTGCGGCCTCCGGCATCCGCGCCGCTTGCAACCCTGTTGTCGATGCCACCCAGGCCGGATCTCCTTTGACATCGGTGGAGGAAGTGAGAGCCGACTCCTTGACGCCGTTCCTGAGGACATGGATCCTCCACATTGAGGCAGGACAGGTCTCGGACATCCCTACGAGAATTGCTGTCCGATGTTAAAGAAGAGCGCTCGTGGGAATCAGAAGAATCCCAGGTACCTTTCCTCTGATGAGTCCTATGGGATCCCTTCTGAACCTTCCCCTCCAACTGAGAAGAGACTGTCTCCACTGGAGAATCACTCCTTTACCTCTTTTTTGTATGGGAAATGGCGGAGGCCATTCCATTCCCCGTAGAAATGGAGGATGAGCCCAGGGCCACCATTCTCAAGGTCCTGGACTACACCTCTCCACCTAAGGAGGCAGTGACGGCTCCTCTCCATGAGGAACTGGGTGTCCCCTCTGTCCCTGTGGTCCCCAAAAAGATTGATACCCAATATCGGATCCACGGGGAACCTGGGTTGAAGAGGTCTCAGTTACCCCACTACTCCATGGTGGTGGATGCCGCTCTCAAAAAGGTCAGGAGTTCTAGGGACTATGCCTCGACACCCCCAGGCAGAGAAGCTAGGACCCTGGACTCTTTTGGGAGAAAGATGTGTCATGCTCATAGCCTGTATTCAGTCTTACCAGCTCTTCCCGATCGTTACTTGCGGAACTCAGTGAGGCAGCTGTCTGACTTGGTTGACTCGCTCTCTCCGTAGTAGGCTGAGCTGTTTCCCCAGCTGGTCAAGCAGCAGAAGGCATGTCGCAAGTTGTTGACCAGGAGCACTTACGACACTTTTCACATGGCATCCAGAACCTCTGCCCAAAGTATAGCAATGCACAGACTCTCATGGCTGCGTGTTTCTGACCTGAATCATTTGGTCCAGCAGAGAATGCCGGATGCCCCTTGCTGGGGAGGGGGGACGGTATAATCTTTTCAAAGAGAAGGTTGAAGAGGTCGCTGACCAAATCAAAAAGCAAACAGAGGCTATGTCTTCTCTCTCCTGCCGGACATCTTCTTCAACCACCCCCTCATCCTATTCCTACTCTAGACGTAGGTATGCACCTAACACCAAAAAAGGGCAAAGGTCTGTCACAAAATGCCTGGCTTCTGGGCGAGTATCCCACTCTGAAATTATCCCCAGCAAAGAGCTCACTCTCTCTCTTCTCGTGGACTGAAACTGAAGCAACAACCAGCAATATCTGGGTAATTTCAAACTCCAGGCCAATCAGCCTAGTCAACAAGTTTTACCAAAGGAAATTAGTGCCAAATGAATCTGATTGATTTCTTTAACTGGGTGACCAGGGAACTAGATAGGGAACACATACTAAATGCAGTCTACTTGGATTTCAGCAAAGCCTTTGATGCGATTGCTTATAGGAAGCTCATGAATAAACTGAATGGCCTGTCTGTTCAGACGGTCTCTGGTTTATTCAGTAGAAAAGATTATATTTGATGATAAGGGAAGATATCTGCTGGTGAAGCTCTGCTTGCAGGGCAGAGAGGTATACCTGTTATCTCTGTATGGACCTACTCCTCAGGAGGCTGGGTTCTTCCCTAACCTTCTTAAGGATCTGGTACCATTTCAAGGGAAGACCTTAATAGTTGCGGGTGATATGAATGCCTTGTTGGACCCTGTCCTGGATAGCACAGGAAGTAGAGCATAAGGGGTTCCCAATAAAGGGGGGGGGGGGGCGGGGATTCTGTCGACATTTATCACCTCTTTGGGATTAATTGACACCTGAAGGTCACTCCATCCGGAGGTAAGGGATTTTACCCATAGATCGAGGGCACATGGCTCGTGGGCACGATTAGATCATGTATTTGTTTCAGCCAATCTATTCTCAGAGATCTCGGAGGCACAGATAGAGCAGGTGGTGATCTCTGATCATGCGCCGATCTGGATAGTTCTGGAGGCACATGGGGACTGCCACCCTGTAAAGCATTGGCGATTTCCAAATTATTTAGCTAAAGTCCCAGAGTTCATTAAATATTTGCAGGGGAGGTGGGATGAGTTCTCCCTTCACAATGAGCAGCACAGGGTGGATCCGACGCTGTTCTGGTGCACAGCTAAGACCGTTTTGAGAGGGGATATTATTCAGTACACAGCCACGAGACGTAAGAAAGTAGCGGCAAATAACACGAATCTAACTGGGCGGCTGCGACGGGCCATGCGTGCATTACTAGAATCCCCCTCTCAGGTTAACAGAGAAAATTATATATCCCTACAAGCAACTCTCAATTCCTTGATCCATGAGCAAACAAAAAGACAGCTGGTCTTTCAGAGATATAGGTTCTATCGGCATGGGGATCGTCAGGGTGGACTTTTGGCCCATATGGCAAAATTTTGGAAGGGTAATAAGAACATAGAGGCTCTAAAAGATGCTAAGGGGCGAGTAACAAATCGTACAGGGGAAATTCTGAAGATATTCAAAGAGTATTTTCAACACTTGTACGCTCACAGGAGTCCCCCGAATAAAGAAGAGGTGGCAGGTTTTTTGGCTAAGACAGGGATGGGGAAGTTCTCTAAAGAGGTACAGGAAGTTTTGGATGGCCCCTTCCAACTAAAGGAATTACAGCAGGCAATAAAGGGGCTGAAATTAAACTCTTCTCCCGGGATAGATGGCTTTTCGGGGGAATTTTATAAAACTATGCAGTTTTCTCTGTTGGGGCCATTGTCGGAGTATTATAACGCGGTGCTTGAGACTGGAGAGTTCCCACAGCATGAAAATACAGCCCTAATAGTAATGCTCCTTAAACCAGGTAAACTAGCAGTAGACCCAGAATCCTATCGGCCAATATCTCTGATAAATGTGGATATTAAGCTTTTGTCCAAGATGATGGCGAACAGATTGATTGTTCATCTTCTGGGAGTGGTGAGTCAGACACAGGTGGGGTTCATCCCGAAGAGACACTCGGTGTTACATGTTCGTAGACTTCTTATGGCTATGGCCAAGAGTGTCTCTGGGGGGAGTTCTGCAGTATTGGTTAGTTTGGATGCCTCCAAGGCTTTCGACAATGTAGGCTGGGAATATCTCTTTCACTTATTGCAATGGTTGGAAGTGCCGGAAGGGTTTAGGAAGGCCGTAAAGATCTTATATACAGGTGTAGGTGCTCAAATTGCTGTCAATGGGGGTAGATCGGACTGGTTTCCCATATATAGAGGAACGAGGCAGGGTGTCCCTTGTCTCCTCTTTTGTTCGACCTTTTTCTAGAACCTTTAATCAGAACTTTGAATGGTTCTATAGAGGTTGCAGGGGTGGATATTGGCTCTGAAATAGTCAAAACGCTGGCGTATGCAGATGATATTATGTTGATGTTGATGAATCCACAGGCATCCTTGCAGAAGGCCCTGTCTATAATAAGGGAATTTGGCAGGCTTTCGGGCTTTTCTTTAAACTTACAAAATCTTGTGCGATGGCCCTAGACGAGGCATTGCAACTTGGGTGGAAAGGTGATTTCCCTTTGCGGTGGGAGGAGAAGGAATTGAAGTATTTAGGTGTTCTCCTTCCTAGAGATTTGAAAATGATTTACTCGATTGATTGAGCTGACAAAGCGGAAATTACTACTCTGGCAAGCACTGCCATTATCACTGTGGGGGCGAATAGCGTTGTTTAATATGTTGATTGCTCCTAAGTGGCTATATTTATTTCAACAATTACCAGTATTTCTGAAGGGATCAGAGGAAAAGAGTTTGAATCGCCTTATTTAACGCTATCTTTGGCAGGGTAAAAGGCCCAGACTCCCTATGTCCATTCTCACATCGCCCAGAGATTGTGGGGGGATGGGTCTGACTAGTATAAAGATCTTATCAGTTGCATGTGGAATGAGACATATCAATGATTGGTTCCAGGGCACCTCTGAATTTTCTTTGACGCAGGCGGAGATCCGGTGGTTCCCGGGTTGGCATTTTAGTTGTCTTTTGCATGGGGGGAATGGGATGCCATCGCATGCGCTTGCACAGCACCCTATGCTACCAGCCCTTAGGGCTACTTGGAGGTGGATCTGTAGAAGACACCAGTTTTCGGGAAAGATCACTCCATGGCTGCCCATTTGTGACAATCCTGCCTTTCCCCCCGGTCATGGTAGAGGGGTGTTTACACGCTGGGCCAGGAAGGGGTTAATATACCTATCACATGTGCTCACGGAGGAAGGGAGGTTAAAGCCCCTTCTGGAGTTACTGAGAGTGTTGGGGGAGGAGACAAGTCATCACTTTGCTTACTTTCAATTACATCATTATGTATCCTCCTTATGCTGGACGGATGTTCAAGAAGTGTTAGCAGAAAGGTACAGATGTCTGTGCCACTTAAGTTTCATCTTCAGCAGTTGAGGGAGACGTCATCTGAGATAGATTATGCACGCTTGGTCCGTAGCTGGAGGGAGGATTTGAATTGTGAGGTGACTGAAGAGTTATGTAAATCTTTTATAAAACAGTTGTATTCCATGAGGTTATCAATTCCACAGAGGGGAACGTATGTACAAAATTTTGTTACGAACGTACATGGCCCCTAGGAGAGCTTCTAAGATGATCGCTCATTGTGATGGCTCCTGTCCCAAGTGTGGAAGCGCTAATGCATCTTTGGGCCATATGTTCTGGCGCTGCTCAAGAGTGCAACAGTTTTGGGGGAGGGCTCTTGCAGGCGATTGACCATCAATGGGGGTGTACACTGCTGACAGATCCCTTAATAATCTTTCTTAAAAATAGTTACACTTCTTGAACGCCGGCAGGTTTTAAGGGATATGCACAAATGGCTGTTTATTTTGGGCTTACCTCCATTTTAAAATCTTGGACATCAGAACTGGGACCATCTCTGGCTTTTTGGAGATCTCAGATGATTGTCCAAATGAGAATAGATCGATGCCAGGTTAAAACATGGGATAGTATACCTGAGGAGCAGTTTCGAAAGCAATGGGAACCTTTATGGATGACTCTGCCCTCACGGGGGAGAAGCTTTATTTTGAATTTTTGATTGATCTGTGAACTATGTACGATGGGTAGGATGATTCCTGCTGTTGTTAGATGGGGACAGATTCAGGAGTACCTTGCTTCAACCACTTGCTTTGGATCAGGGCCTATCACAGGGTAACGGGCAGGGAGGGTGGGGGAGGTGGGAATGGAGGGTTTGGGGCTAGTATTTTGAACTTCCTGATGTAAGAGCAAACACCACAGAGGCGATTTCATAGGCGAAGGGTCATAAGTGCGAAGGCCCTTGGCAGTATTTTACACTGAAGGGTATAATAGCCTTAGGCAGCAGGATGTTTGCTGTATTGTTGAATCATGCGGTTAAGAACTGGGAAGTTGACAATTGCTTCTCTGGATGGTATGGAGCAGTTTTGGGCAGGCAATGTTGAAGCGATATGTGATGGATCTTTTTGCATGTCTAAGCGTGTAGGGGTTGGGTATGGGGTGAAAATGTAAAAGTATGGAACACTGTTATGTGATGGACGGTTTATATTGATTGTTTGATGTGTGATTATGTACAAGTTTTATGATGCTTAATAATAAACAGATTTAAACATAAACTGAATGGCCTGAAGCAAGGACCCAAGTGATAACTAGATTGGAAATGGTTGACAGACAACCGAGAATGGTGATAAATGGAATTCACTTGGGGAAAGAAATATGCTCAGGAATTGGTACTGGAGCCAATTTTTTTTCCATATATTTGTAAGCGACATTGCTAAAGGGTTGGAAGGAAAAGTTTGCATCTTTGTTATCCACAAAGATGCAAACTTTTCCTTCCAACCCTTTAGCAATGTGGACACCTCCCTAACAAAGTGGACACCTTGGGAAGGGAGGGGGGATCAGATAACATGTGAAATGATCTATAAAAATGAGAAGAATATCTAAAGTCTGGCAGTAAAAATTTAGTGCAAAGAAGTGCATATTGCTGCTCCTGGGATGTTGAAATCCAAAGATGCTATTTGTGGTAGCGGTGATAGACTGCTGTACACAGACTGGGAGAAAGACCCTGGGATGATAGTGTCTGAGGATCTCAAGATGGCAAAACAGTGTGACAAGGCAGTGACCAAAGCCAAAAGAACACTAGGCCACATAGAGAGACTTATAACCAGCAGAAGAAAGGAGGTATTAATGCTCTTATAGAGGTCACTAGAATATTGTGTTCAGCTTTGGAAGCTTTATCTTGCTAAGGGTATAAAAATACTTGGTGATTCAGAAGAAGTGAGGGATGGGGAGACACAATGCTTAAATACTTGAAAGGTGTTAATATACAATCAAATCTTTTCAGAGACGGAAAAGTTAGAACTAGAGGATCTGAATTGAGGTTGCAAGATGCTAGACTTAGGAGTAATATCAGCATGGTGGATGCTTGGAATACCCTTTCGAGAAGGTGATGGGGACAAAATAAGTGATCAAATTCAAAAACACATGGGATAAACTGAGGACTCCTATATAGAAAGAGCATGGAATAAAAGCAAAATTATGACCATCACATAAGCTGCACAGAAAAGCCTTATTGGGCACACTGGATGGACCATACAGATCTACACCCGTTGTCATATATTGTTTTGAAAATATTGTGCACAGTTCTGGTTGCTACAATTAAGAGGTATAGCAGAATTAGGAAAGGTAAAGAGTGAGCAACCAAAATGATAAAGAAGATGAACGACTTCCCTTTGAGAAAACACTAAAAAGATTAGGGCTGTCCAGATTGGAAGAGAGAGCGGAGGGGAACTATAATGGAAGTCTGTAAAATCATGAGTAGTATTGAACAGGTAAAGGCTTTATTGGTTGATTACTCTTTCAATAAGTATAAAGATTAATGAATATGCCATTGAAACAAATTGGCAAAAATATTTTATTTCACACAACATACAATTTAGCTCTGAAATTCATCGTTGGATTTCAGCAAAGCCTTTGATACCGTCCCCCACAGAAGATTCGAGAATAAGCTGAAAAGGCTGAACTTAGGATCAAAAGTGGTGAACTGGATAGGAAACTGGTTGACTGACAGGTGATAGAGGGTGGTGGTAAATGGAATCCGCTCGGAGGAAAGGAAGGTGAGCAGTGGAGTTCCTCAGGGGTCGGTGCTGGGGCAGTTCTGTTTAATATATTTGTGAGAGATATTGCTGAAGGGTTGGAAGGAAAGGTTTCCTGGAGAAGTCCAAGAACTGCTGTTATCAAGATAAAGTTGGGGGGAGCCACTACTGTTATCCCTGAGAGTAAATGACAAAGTCTCTTACTTTTTGGGATTCTGCCAGGTGCTTGTAGTCAGGATTGGCCATTATTAGAAACCAAACACTGAGCTCAATGGACCTTTGGTCCAGTATGGCATTTCTTCTTGAGTTATGAGTCATTGAAAGTTGCTAAGGGAGATGAGATGCTTAACCTAATACAGTGTTACTTAAGTTTATTGGGAATATTTTATGAAATATCTTGTTTGCTGATGAAATGTAAATGTGAACTACTATACACAAACTCCCTAATTGATTCTTGTGGAAAACATTTCTCTCCTAGCCTCTTAATTGGATAGAGCACAGGAGTTTAAAATTCAACCCACAGTCTCCTTAGTAGGTTTTAGTACAATTCTTAAATAGCACTATCTGCTTGTGTTTACCGAACAACAGAGGTGGCCTCTGCTCATTCTCTCAGTTTTCCTCCACCTTGGATAACATCATGTTCACCTTCCGTAGTGATGATTTCCACCTAACTTATAAATAACATTGACTCACCATGTTGTGTAGCATTCCAACATTCAACTGTGCCATTTTGCAGTGCTAGCTGTGCCATTTTGCAGTCCTAGCTGTTCAGCACATTCAGTGTTCGCTGCCATGTGACTAAGCTAACAATGGTTTGGAGAAGGAAGTTTGTCTCAATGACCTGTTTAGGTTGTGAGAGATCTCAGAGTACCAGCTTTTCTTCCTCTCTCCCCTATCCCACCCCAAAATGATTCCGCTTATGGCAAAACGCTGTCTAGGAGTCCAGCAGTGGGAACAAATGAGTCTTTGGAGAATATACAAATTTTCCTTTTCACTTCAGCAATACAAGTTTTATGATGTACATACTCCATTGTGAATATGCCTGTTTCCATTGTCACATAACATCTGCTTGGGATTTTTACCCTAATTTCCTCTTTTTTTTTTTCTAGGTGTTCTTGCAATGGAAGCTCTGCATCGTCAGTTCTACCGTTCTTACTAAGAAGGATGAAGGAAGATGTTTTACAAGATCTGCTCCTAAAATCATTCAAGATTACTATTGTACACTTAGTCCTCTGCAGGTACATTATAGACCAGAATCGGAGGTCTTCCTATACATTTTTTTACTCTGAAATATTCTGTAGTTCACTATAAAGGTGGTATTTGTGGCAATTGTTATTGATGTCTGTTGAGCAATTGTTGTTTTAATTCAACGTGCCAGATGAGAGAGACATCAGTAGGGCTGGATTAATGCTATATCGGGCCGTAGGCACTCTAACATTTGTGCACTCTTTTCTTACTGTCCCTCCCCCACTAAAAATACACACACATATTTTACCTCTCAAAAGAATCAGGAAATGGTGTTGCAGCAGTGGGCGTTGCAGTAGTAATAGCTTGAGTCAGCATGGAAGCTAGGCAAGCCTATGCTGGAAATGGAGTGGCTTAATAGAGCTGGAGAGCTGCCAAATCAGGTCAGTCCTGGATTCTAAGAGTCCTATCCTGGTGCATGATGGAACCTGTAGAACTGATATTAGTGGGTAGAATTGGGGACTTCAAATTGTACACTGAATTTGGATGTAAGTTCAAAAACATGAATGGCCAAAAAGTCTCCCTCCTGAAACTGGGTAGTTTGGTAGTTCTGGAGCAGTGGGCTGAGAATGGCACTCTCCACTGCCATTGTTACAAACCAGAGATGCCAAGAGTAGACTTCCCCAAAGAGTGAGATTTACAAACAATTTACAACCTTTTATATATGGAAAAAAGCCTCAGAAATGGAAGAAGCAAAATAAACTAGTATTTAGTTTTCATTAGTGCTTCTGAAAGGGTATAGACACTGGAGACAGTATTAGGACAGTTTTCAAAGGAATTTGCCCAGTTTCCCAAGTTGGTCCTGGAGTACCCTCTTCCCAGTCAGGTTTTCAGGATATCCACAATGAATATACATGAGATTGATTTGCTTGCACTGTCTTCATTGTATGCAGATCTCTATCATGTGTATTCGTTGTGGATATCTTGGAAACCTGACTGACAAGGGGGTACTCCAGGACTGACTTGGGAAACTCCAAATTAGTAAATTGCTGGGTAAATTCTCCTGGGTTGAAAATTTACCTTCACTTATGTGTACAGGTACATTGTACCACTGGACACTCTACTCTTGTCACGTCCCTTACCTGTGCCGCCCTGCCCGCTGTGATGCCTCGCTCCACGAGCAGGAGAGAGCGGGGTATCGCTGGCTACCGGCGGCGTGTTCAGGGAGTCTTGCCTGCCTCCTGGACGGTGCGGTTTGTCGCTATGGTTCTGTGGCGGCTGGAGAGCGCCGGCCATTTTTGCAGCGCCGGCGCTCACAAGTTGGAGAGTCTCTTCCGGGCGCGGGACCCGGGAGCCATGGACAACGCCCCTTCTGGGTCCGGATTGGCTGGTCTCGACTGGACTCCGCCCTCTCTCTGTGACCAGCCTATCCAGAGCCCTGGGGCTGGTTGTAGGCTCCACCCCCCGGACAGCTGATGGTTGTCTTCCTGATGGAGGGGGCTATTTAAGTACAGACGCTGGCAGAACACTTTTGCTTCGGCTTCTGCTTGTGTGGATTCCTGAGTTCTGTGTTATTGGATTGTTTACCTGCCTGGAACCTCTGATTGGACCTGGACTTTGCTTTTGGTCTGCTGCCTGCTTGAACCTTGATTGGACCTGGACTTGCTTTGCCTGCCGCCTGCCTCGAACCTCTGTTTGGACCTGGACTGCTTTGCCTGCCGCCTGCCTCGAACCTCTGTTTGGACCTGGACTTTGCTTTTGCCTACCGCCTCTCTTGAACCTCTGTTGGACCTGGACTTTGCTTTTGCCTACCGCCTGTCTTGAACCTCTGTTTGGACCTGGACTTTGCTTTTGCCTGCCGCCTGCCTTGAACCTCTGTTTGGACCTGGACTTTGCTTTTGCCTGCCGCCTGCCTTGAACCTGTTTGGACCTGGACTTTGCTTTTGCCTGCCGCCTGCCTTGAAACCTTTGTTTGGACCTGGACCGTGCCTTTTGCCATCTGTCTGCTGTCCATCCTGTGTCCAGTCTTGCCTTCCTTAGGAAGTTCCTGTCCTGATTCTCCAGGTAAGATCAGAACTGTCTGGCTGCCAGAAGTTTGTTTGGCACAGGGGCTCACAGATCGTGGTATAGGCCTGACAACTCTTAACTCAGATTTTCAAAGGAAGCTCGATTTATGAGACTGTCCCCACCAAACACAAAAAAAACTTAAGACATGCATACACAATTGAATGTGTACTCTCTTACTGTTCAGTTATACACATGCATGTGCTCTTTAGAAACACTCATGCTCAACAATCATCTTTCCTCCCCAGGACACTTGTCACAGTTCTAGGGGGTTGAGTCCATAGGCTACAGCTGACAAAAACAGTAGGTGTGGAAGTGGCAGGTGAGTCGCTCCAAGTTGGCGTGGAGATGTGTAGTGGCCCAGAAAAGGACCATTGGGGGCAGACCCGGTGGAAGCAGCACCTGGAGTGGCCCTGAAAAGGACCCTTGGGGGCAGGTCCAACAGGAACCAGAACCTGTAGTGGTGCAGGAGACAACACTGTGCGGGGCTGGAGACAGGAATCTGAGCAGGGCTGGGAGTTGAAGGCGAGGCTGAAACAGGAACTGCAGACCAAGACAATCCTTTGTGAAGGCAAGGCAGAAAGGTCTGTCTGCCTTAATAACCCCAGCTGGGTTATGTCATTATGGGGCGTCGGTGTTTACCTTCGGTAACTGGCCCTAAAGTGCCTCTTCGGTGCGCATGTGTGCCTAGGGAAGCTGGCATGGTACCATGGGCCAGGTGCTGGGTCGAAGAAGGTCTCAAGGTGTGTAAGGGATGGTTGCTGAGGGCCTGAGGACGCCACAGGAAAAACTGGGGGAGTTCAAGGATGTCTGCGGCCATGACGGTACCTCTTCTTCAAAGGCCCCCCTCCTCCTGGGCCTAGGTTTAGGTTTATGAGGAAACAGGCGATGAAATCTTCGTAGGAGAGCCAGGGCATGGACTTGGTTTACTGGTTCCCTTCCAAGCGATGAGGTATTGGAGTCTTCCTCGGACCTTTCGGGAGTCAAGGATGCTCCGGACTTCAAATTCTTTGTCAGGGAGGTACCCTGTCATTCCTCCTCAGCATGATGGGTTTCAGGAGGGCCACATGAAACGTGTCATGGATTTGCAAAGTAGCAGGTAACCTCAGTTGGTACATCATCGGTTCCAACTGTTGGACAATGGGTTAGGGCTTAATGAACAGGGGGCGGCAAATTTAACAGAGGGAGTCTTAAGGTGCAGGTTCTGGGTAGACAATCAGATCTCCTGGATGGAATTGGGGACAGGGCGTCTCTTCCTATCAGCTTTCTTCTTGTACCTCTGGGTAGCCCAAATCAGGAGTTCCTGTGTGGTTTTCCACAGGTGAGAGAGGGATTTGATGGCGGCTTCGGCTGCCGGCACAAAGGAGATAGTTGCCAGACAACTCCTGAGGGTACACCTATCTTGAATGGTGATGCCCCAGAGGACTCGCTCACATAGTTGTTATAGCAGAATTCAGCCCAGGGTAGCAACTGAGACCAATCGTTGTGTCGTGTCAACCTGAGATGTAATTTCGCAGGAAGACTTTCAAGATCAGCTTTACCCTCTCCATCTGGCCATTGGTCTGCTGATGCTATCCCGAAGGTAACTTGACCTGCAATGACCCACAGAGCTTCCTCCAAAATCTGGAGATGAATTGGACTTCTCAACCCAAAGTGCTGGACTCTGATAACCCATGGAAGCGACACAGTGAGAGCAGAAGGTAACCTGGATCATGGGAATGAAATGGGCCATTTTAGAGACTCTATCTACCAGGACTCGTATCTGTCTGACTCCAGAAGGTCGGTAATAAAATCCATAGTTAGGTGGGCCCAGGGAGTCTCCGGTATCGAAAGTAGTTAGAGAAGCCCCCATGGGCAGGAGTGGGATGACTTATGGCAGGCACAGACAGGGCAAGATGTCACAAAATTTCATACATCTTTCTTCAGCTGTGGCCACCAGTAGACTCAGGAAATGAGTTCAGTGTGCCCCAAATTCACAGATGACCGGCAGTTTTGGATTTGTTCCCCCACTTCATCATAGAGTCCCAAAGTCGTTTGGGCACCATGGTCTTGCCTAAAGGAACCAGCACTGAGTCCGCAGTTCTGGAATCTTGGCGGGATTCAGGATGGTCTGAAGGTCGGGGTTTACCTTAGGTTCCAGAGCATGAGAGAGGGCATCAGCTCATACAGTCTTCTTGACGGGTGGAAGACCATGCGGAAGTCAAATTAGGAAAACAACAGGCCTGGCAAGGGTTAAGCCATCGAGCTTCATGTAGGAACAGATGGTTATTATGATTGCTGGTCATGGTAAAAAGTGTGTTTGGTTCCTTCAAGGAGATGACGCCACTTCTATAACGCCATCTTAATGACCAATAGCTCCCGATCCCTGATCGTATAATTCCTCTAGGCAGGCAAGTACTTTCTGGACAAAAACGCACAAGGTAGCAACTTGCATAAGAATAGCCATAATGGGTCAGACCAATGGTCCATCTAGCCCAGTATCCTGTTTCCAACAGTGGCCAAATCCAGGTCACAAGTACCTGTCAGAAACCCAAATAGCAACATTCCATGCTACCAATCCCAGGGCAAGCAGTGGCTTCCCCATGTCTGATTAGAACAGGATGGCACTTGCCCAAATGAAAGATGCATCAGCTTCAACGAAGAAGGGTCTCTCCTGATCAGGATGATGCAGTAGCGGAGCAGTTTCAGGAGGTTGTTTGTGCCTTTTTCTGCTGCGCCCCAGAGCCCAACCGAACCAGCACTACTTCGCACAGACAAAACCTCCAACTGGTATCGTAGAAACCCGGACAGCTGGTAAAGCCTATTAAAACTATAACAACTAGAAAGAAAAAGAACCAAAAGAAGCTTCTTGGGGTTAATACAGGTTTATTCTTTGTCCAAAATTAGGACAAAAATAAGAAATAGAATAGATACAGTAAACAGAACAGGACAGAAAGAAGAACATGTACAGAAATGGAAGTTCAGTGGAAAAGGTCAGGACATTCTTTCAGCCTCCCTGGCATGGGGCCAAAAGAGATGTACGCTGACCACTTTCCGCCTTACAGAAAGTTTAAATAGGGTTTATTTCCTTACAGTACAAAGGAGTAAGAGGGAGGGGAGATTTCCCCTCCCCTCCTCCTTGTTAGCATCTTGCAAATACAGTCAGGTTCTCTGTGTTTATAGTATCAACAAAGAAGTACATAGCATATGTTTACATTTCCTTAGAAGATGCATTTGTTCTGTTTTCAGAAAGTGGCAAAATGTTTTGGATCATTATCTCACTTCTGATCATATTTACAGTTTTCCCACAAAAGAATATATTTGTCAGAACTTTTGATCTTTTCTCTCAGGAGTTTAACTGCTGGTATTACATTTCTCTCCTGACAGCTCAGATCTTGTGTTTTGGAGACATGTCAGAACATAGATTCTCTTGTGTTCAAGGAAATACATAATAAAAGCTATTGCTACCTAGCTCCAGAAGCCTGTTTCTCAAAGGGAGGTCTATTGCCTCTCCTTTGTGAGATACAGTATTTGATCTATTGCTTTAGACAGAAAAAAGATTCTCTGCAAGTGTTATTTCCTCTCACGGTTACAGAAAAGTCATTCTCCCTTGGTTTGACGTGCCCCCTCACAAAAGACATGGAAAAGAACTCTGTTGCCCAAATTCCCTGAGGCCTGTCCACACTTATGGGAGAGATGTGGGCAGACAGGTTACAATTACTGGCTGGGCAAGGGGGGGGGGGGGGGTAGAGTGAAATGCTTCCAGCAATAACTGTCTTTAGATTGTAAGCTCCTTTGATCAGGGACTGTCCTTCATTGTTAAACTGTACAGTGCTGCGTAACCCTAGTAGCGCTCTAGAAATGTTAAGTAGTAGTAGTAGTTCTCATGATCAGAAGGGGAGAAATCTTCATTTCTCCCTGTCTAAAAATGAAAAATTAATTCTGTACATTGAATACTTGAGGCCCTTCTCTTTGCCTCCTCCAACAAGGTCAAAGGCAGCAATAGCTTCCTCTGGCCAGTCTCGGGTATTGGCGTCTTTTCAGGTCAGAGTTATGGGGGGCATGGCAATAGAAGAGTAATTCTGCATAAACTTGGCAATAATAAATTTGCAAAACCCAGGAAACCGCTACAAAGCATCATGAATGACAGAGAACTTCACCGGATCCATAGTCAGGCCCTGGTCAGAAATAATATAGCCCAAAAAGCGTAATTCAGTCCACTCAAAGGTGCATTTCTCCAATTTGGTGTACAGGTGGTTCTCGCGTAAGTACTGCAGGATCTGTTTAAGTTGAGCCTGGTGTTGAGGAAGCGTCTTAGAAAATATCAAAATATCATCCAAGTTTACCAGGATACAATTGTAAAGCAAATCCTGGAAGATGTCATTCACAAAGCTTTGAGAAATAGCAGGAGCATTGGAGAGTCCAACTTCATAGTCAAATATTCGTAGTGACCACCCACTGGTATTAAACGCAGTCTTCCATTCTTCTCCTCACGGAATGCGAATCAGGTTGTATGCTCCTCTAAGATCCAAGCTTAGTAAAATGTGAGCCCCTTGGAGATGGTGAAATAACTCTGTTATCAGGGGAAAACAGATATTTCATTCTTGATTGTGATGACATTTAAACCATGATAGTGAATACAAGGGCATAGAGTGCCATCCTTTCTCCACAAGAAAAAACCTGCACCAGCTGGAGAAATGGAGGGAGCGGAATGAAACACCTCTGAAGATTGTCTGCAATGTAAGTCAACATAGCTTGAGTCTCTCGGAACAGAGAGTGGATAAAACCCTTCCACTGGGAGGCATCTTCGCTTAAAGATTAATGGGGCAACCATATTGCCGATGTAGAGGTAGAGAATACATCGGATAGGACCTGTAAGCCTGGGGTAAGCCTGCCTGAGTCTCCATCCCACTGGTGGCTATAGGCATGGCAGAAAGCACTGAGTCAAGGCAACGATGTTGGTAAGAAGCAGTCCAGACATCGAACAAGCTCCCCCTTGTCCCAGTCGATCCCTAGATTGTTTCTGGAGTCAGGGGAGCCTTAAAATAATGGGATTAACCGCTGTCTGAAGGATGTACAAGGCAGTGGCTTATCTGTGGAGGGCCTCAATTCTCAGGCATAAGGGCACTGTTTTAGACTTGATATACCCCGAATGTTACGGTATAGGCTTAAGGACTTTCTGAGTTGGGAGGTTGTAGTACTGGACAAGGGCCTCATTGATGAAGTTCTCTCCTGCTACATAGTCGATGAAGGCCTCTGTCAGGGACGGTCTTAGGCGGGGGCAACAGGGGCGGTCACACAGGACCTTGCACTTCCAGGGGCCCCGCAGCGCTCCCTCCTGCTCCCTGCTATTGCCGCAATCTGACTCTTTGCTCTCCTCCCCCGAGCTGCAGGGTGCCCTCCCCGGCACATACCTGAAGCCACCCTTGTGGTCTAGTTCAGTCTTCGGGCAGGAAAGATCCCCAGTCTTTTCCTGCCCCACTGCCGATACTGACCCTCTTGCTGCTGCGTCACTCTTTAAAAATGGCTACGGATACTTCCAGCGGCGGCCTTGCAAGCATTTTAAAGAAAATGCGGCAGCAAGAGGGTCAGCGCCGGCAAGTGGGCAGGAAAGACTGGGGATCTTTCCTGCCCCGAAGTCTCCACTAGACCACCAGGGTGGCTTCAGGTATGTACCGGGAAGGCACCTTGCAGCTCGGGGGAGCGGGGAGGAGGTCTGGAGTGGGTGGGAGGGATGGATAATGTAAAAAAAAATTTAAATTAAAAAAAAAAATCAAGGTACTGGTTAAAGGGGAGGGGAGGATACTGTAAAAAGAAAAAATCAAGGTCATATCTGTGTCGTTTGGAGTGGCTGGTTAAAGGGACGGAGAGGGGAGGATAATGTAAAAAAAAATCAAGGCAATGTCTGTGTCATTTGGAGGGGCTGGCTAAAGGGATACCCTAGTACTATTATATTCGTGCAGAAATTTATTTTTTCTCCTGGTAAAGGGCCAATAAACAGACATGTTATAAGAAACAGGTGCTCAACATTCAGAGTATCTATCTATCTATCTGTTTACTTATTTATGGCATTTATCCCACATTAAACTTGAATTAGATTGAAACCTAGGAGCATTTTAAAATCTTTTTTTTTTTCCTGAACTTACATCAAAAGAAAAAAGATGGCATGTGGGAACTTGCTCCTTTTGCTTTGTGGAATGCAATGGTATATTGTAAAATGCACTTGCCCTTTTTATTTTTTTAAGTATTACTGTTTAAGGTATTGATTAATGAGGGGAGGGTTTCCTTCATGCAGAACTGTCCAGAGTCAGTCTAAATGGTGCCACCATTGTCCAGTTCAGCACACTGTTAGCAGCCAAGTTCATATAAAGTTAATTATGTTCAGTGGAAAGTAAATCTGTTGGCTCATGCTGCTTGCTGTGTGAATATTCAATCACTGTTTCATTATTGCTACCAAGTATTACATATTAAGGGGATTTGTTTTCATTAATTAATTTTTATTTATTTGTTACATTTGTATCCCATATTTTCCCACCTATTTGCAGGCTCAATGTGGTTTACATAGTTCCGGAAAGATGATTATGAACTCCGGTGTTAACAAATACAAGGTGATGATATGGTTAAAATGGGACTAGCTTGGTTTAGCCCACACTAGGGGATCGAGCAACGGAAGGTTTTGTGTTATGTCCACGTCGTGTTTTATTGATGATGTGTTTCTATGGTCGGGTGTTTATGTTGGTTCTGTGGAGTAGCCCTTTTTTTTTTTTAAGTTTAGGTGGTTACTCGTGGTTTTCAGGTCTTTTTGGTAGTGCGTTTAATAGTTGTGTGCTTATGTAGGAAAAACTGGACGTGTATGTTGCTTTGTACTTCAGTCCTTTACTTCTTGGGAAGTGAAGGTTTAGGTATGTTCTTGCTGATTCAAATGTGTTTCTCATTGGTAGGTCTATCAGGTCGGTAAGTAACCAGGAACTAGTCCGTGGAGTATTTTATGAACCAGTGTGCATAATTTGAAGGCAATACGTTCTTTGATTGGTAGCCAGTGAGGCATATTTTCAAAGCACTTAGCTTTCCAAAGTTCCATAGGTTTCTATGGAACTTTGGAAGGCTAAGTGCTTTGAAAATATGTAATTTTTTTTTGCAACGGGGGTTTCGCGCTTTCAAGTCTTGTTTGTTCCGTAGATAAACCTGGCTGCCGTGGTTCTGAGTGGTCTGAAGTTTCTTTAAGATTTGTTCTTTGCATCCCAGTATATTCTGTTGCAGTAATCGATATTGGGTATTACATTGATTGAATCACGTTGTGAAAAGTTTCCCTTGGGAGAATTTTCACACGTTTGAGTTTCCACATTGTATGGAACATGTTCTTTGCTGTAGCTTGGTTCTCTAGTTGTTAGGTAATTGTCTATGGTGATGCCGAGGAGTTTCAGGCTGTCTGAGATTGGTAGAGTATGATCTAGGGTATTGATGGTTTTGAGGTGGTCTGCACTGAGTGTTTGGAAGGAGAGATGAACAGTGTGTTTGGGGTTTTTTTAATGTTTCAATTTAATGCTGTTGCCCAGGAATCCATGATTCTCAAGCTGTTAGTGATTTCATTGGTTATTTCTGATGGGTTCGATTTGAAAGGTATATATATTGTGATATTGTCCTCGTAGAGGACAAAGGTTAAGGCCTTGTTTGTATAATGACTTAGTGGGGTCATCATTAGGTTAAAGAGGATAGATGATAGAGGTGATCCTTGTGGTACTCCACAGTCTGCTTTCCAAGGCGATGAGATAGTCTAATTTGATTTTACTGGTATGACCTTGTAGTGAGGACCCCTTAATCCAGTTAAGTATATCCCTCAATCCCTATCTTCTCGAGTATTCTTACTAATATATTGTGGTCTACCATATCGAATTTACTCACACATGTCAAATTGGAGTAGGAGGATTTTTTTACCTATCGCTATTTTGTGCTTTGAATTTGGCCAGGAGAGTATCTAATACTGTTTCTATACTAAGGTGGGGTCTGAATCCAGATTGCGATACGTGCATAGTATTGAGAATTTGTTGATGTATTCCGTAAGTTGTTTGGCTACAATGCCTCCCATCTCTTTGGTTGTCAGCGGGATGGATGCTACTGGTAGATATTTCGTGATTTCGTTTTGTTTTTTTCTTGGGGTCTTTAGTTATCGCTGTGAGTAAGATGTTGGCTTTTTCTACAGGGAATTGGCCTTGCTGGAACGTGTGGTTTAGGTGGGATGTGAGGTCTGCAGTGAATCAGTCAGGGCCCAGTTTCATTATATAGTGGGGGCAGATGTCTAGTTTACAGTGAGTAGTGGAGAACTTACTGATCCACTTGTGCTACTGTATCAACAGTGAGATGGATGAAGTTTGTCCAAATTCGTGTCTGCAGGGTATTATCCTAGGTGTGCATCCAATTCATTAAGGAAGGTTTCGAGGTTGGTATACTCCTGTGTTAGAGATTTGCATAGGTAAAAAAAAATTTCTTTGAAGCACTTTCCAAGTTTGTCTGCCGATGGAAGGTCTGTTTCCTTGTCATCAAACAGATTGAAGCCATTACGTATGGGTTGTGTCCATCAACCAGCAGGGGGGAGATAGAGAGCACTCACTTTTCACAGTGCCTCATGGCCAGCCAGCTCCACTGCCTCTTCAGTATTCTCTATCTCCCCAAGCAGGGTGCTGCAGCTTCTTCGAGCTCCATCACAAATCTGCCTGGGGTGGCTCCTGGCTTGCCAGTTGTTAGCCGGGGTTGTTAGAGGCTATAGCAGCTTCACTTTTGAAGGCACATAGGTTAGCCCTTTCCCTGCCTTACCCATGCCCCCGTGGATGTGGACATATTAGCTTGCTTTTTCCCTGTCCTTTCCCACTCAGTAGATGCAGGCACATGGGTTCGCCTTTCCCTGCCTTTCCCACTCATCTGACGCCTCCGGAGTTTCTTATTACCTCTGCTTTCCTCACAGCGTTAAAAAAAAAAAAAAAAAGGAACAGATTTTCCTTTGATTCTTCTATGGACCGGGAACTGTGATACTCGGTCTGGTGAGGTAAGAGTGTTTTCTAACTCCTCCGGGGTGAGCCCTGCGATCGGGGCGTTTTTGGCGCGAAACTACCATTTTGAATTTTCCCGCGTTTTTCGGCGATAGTGCAGAGAATGTAAAGCGCTGTTCCTGGTGTGGCAAGCGCAAATTAGCAGCGGGGCTCTGTAAATCGTGCTGTACAGGTGTAAGAGCCGGCCCCAAGCATGGCGAGCGATGATTCTTCCCGCTCAGAGCTGGCAGCGGACGCACATTTTGAATTCTCCACATGGTGCGGCCTCGTAGAGACGGAGAGCCCTGAGCCTGGGGGGGGGGGCCTCGAATTGAGGCTATTCAGGGAGCGGCTAGCCCCGGAGGGATCTGGGGCACAGGGCGAGTTTTTCTCCCTGATTTTGTGTTGTATTGCATAAAGCATACATGCTGAAAAGAGCTCTCCCTCAGGGTCGTCTGAGGCCTCTTCTATTGTGTCTCCCCCCCCCCCCCCCCCCCCCCCCCCCCGGTGGCTTCTGGCCTAGGACTGCCCACTGAGGCTATTTCCCTGATAATTGGCATAAAGAAAAGCATAGAAGGGCTAATTCCCCTTCAGATTGTGGTGCGCCTCCTCCCCCCCCCCCCCCCCCCCCTCTGGTCGGGCTGTGAGGATTCGGAGAGTTCTGGCAGGCCTTCGTGGTCCTGAGGAGCCAGAGTCAGGTGCAGAATTACTACAGGATCGAATGATCCCTCCGTGGTGAGGATTTTCCACCGTGATGAGCTGCCACCGCTTACTTCAGATGCCCTGCAGGTCCTTTCTATTGAAGAGCCTGACAGTGGCACGGCCTCTCGGTGAATCCTAGGATGGCTAGTACCAAAAAGCCTGCTCGAGCCTTTCCTTTGCATGACACCATCCAAGAGCTTATTTCCACTCAGTGGCTGACCCCGAGGGACCTTTGAAAGTTTCCAGGGCTATGGGGCAATTATACCCTCTGCGTGAGGAGCATTTGGCTTCGCTTTGCAGTGCCTAAAGTAGATGCCCTAGTCACTGCAGTGACAAAGAGAACTACCCTCCCTGTGGAAGGAGGAGTTGCCCTGAAGGATATACAAGACCGTAGGCTGGAAGCAGCACTTAAACGGTACTTCGAAATTGCAGGTCTTACTGTTTCGGGCGTCTGCATGCAGTTATTATGCTGCTAGAGCCTGCCTGGCGTGGTTGCAACAGGCAGTGGAACAGCCCGGAGATGAAGCAGAGCCCTTCTCGGATGTGGCTCCGCGGCTGGAGTCGGCCTTGTCCTTTTTGGCTGATGCCCTTTATGATATTGTCAGAGCTTCGGCTAAACAAATGGCAGTAGCAGTGGCGGCTCGCCGTCTTATTTGGCTACAACATTGGGGAGCGGACATGGCCTCTAAGCAAAGGTTGGTGAAGTTGCCCTTTCAAGGCCTTCTCCTATTTGGTGAGAAGTTGGAAAAAAAACTTGTTAAAGGCCTGGGAGATCCTAAACCCCAGCGCTTGCCCAAAGATAGGCCGAGGCCTTCCTCCGGTCCACTTCCTCTATAGGACCTCGCTTCCGTGAAGCTAGAAGGTACCGCCCCGGGGCGTTCTGCTGGGTTCACTTCTCATGCCCGTTTTTCAGCAGAGGAACTCCTTTTGCTCAGACAAGCGTTCCGCAGCCCCGGCTCTAGGCCTGGAGTTCAGGGGCGACCCTCTCAATGATGGTGCGCCAGCCCCCTCCTCGCTTCCTGTCATCGGAGGACGTCTTTCCCTCTTTGTCGAGGAGTGGGCCAATATTTCTTCAGATCAGTGGCTTCTGGACCTGATCAGAGATGGCTACAGAATAGAATTCAAACCCAGTAAGAGACCATGTTTGTGGAGTCCCGATGCGGTTCTGCCGCCAAACTGGCAGCGGTAGAGGAGATTTTGCAAGATCTGATTCAGTTAGGGGCCGTGTCCCCAGTACCTCCCGCCGAACCACGGCTAAGGCCGATACTCCATCTACTTTGTGGGTGCCGGCGAAAAGGTGGGTCTTTTCGCCCTATTCTGGACTTAAAAGAATTAAACAAGTCCCTGCGCCCCGTCATTGCTGCGGTACAGCCAGGAGAGTTTCTCACATTTCTAGACCTGAAAGAAGCTTACTTGCACATACCAATTTGGCCCCCGCACCAGACGTTTCTGAGGTTTGCGGTGTTGGGAAAACATTTCCAGTTCCGGGCCTTGCCTTTTGGCCTCGCCACAGCTTCCCGAACCTTTCGAAGGTAATGGTGGTAGTAACTGCTTTGCTCAGGTGAGAAGGTATCAGGGTTCCACCGTACCTAGACGACTGGCTCCTCAGAGCAGACTCTGTAACAGAGAGCTATTAAGCTACAGCCAGAGTGGTCTCAGTACTTCAATCTCAAGGCTGGGTCGTCATATGGCCAAAAGTCACCTGACCCCCTCGCAATCTCTAGAATATTTGGGGGGCCAGGTTTGACACAGACTCGGGCTATGTATAACCTACCCGAGCTAAGGCGGTGCAAGCTTCAGAATCAGGTCCGTCTGCTCCTGAGGATTGCCCCGCCCACGAGCTTGGGACATTGTCCAGCTGCTGGGATCGATGACAGCCACATTGGAAGTGGTGCCCTGGGGAGAGCGCACCTGAGACCTCTACGTATTCCCTACTCAAAGATGGTCTCACAGTTTCTCGGGATATTCAATGCGACTTTCTTGGCTCCCTGCGGCCCCCGACTCAGCATGGAGTGGTTGGCTCTCAGACAGCATGCTGCGGCGAGGAATACCGCTGGCGCTCCCCGATTGGTGTCTAGAGGGTGACAGATGCCAGCCTGAAGGGCTGGGCGCACATTGCAATGGGAAGCCATGCCCAGGGTCTATGGACACCCGAGGGAGTCGGAGTGGTCCCATCAACCGCCTGGAGTTGAAAGCGGTGTTTCAGGCGCTTCTGGCCTTTCAAGTGAACCCTGGAAGGATTGACTGTCAGACTGATGTCGGACAACACGACAGCATGGCCTACATAAATCGACAAGGCGGCACTCAGTGCAGGGCAATGGCCGCGCAGGCCGAGCAGATTTGCCACTGGGCCGAGCTGCATCTACAGTTTCGGTCGGCAGCTCACATTGCAGGTCAGAGCCACGTGCAAGCCGATTATCTAAGCAGGCATCAGATCAGTCCAGCAGAATGGGAACTAGCAGATGAAGTATTCCTGCAGATATGTGCCAAATGGGGCAAGCCCGTGATGGATCTATGGCGACAAGTTCAAATGCCAAAGTCCCGTGCTTCTCAGCAGATGGAGAGATCCTCGCTCGGCAGGGTTGAATGCCTTGACTCAGCCCTGGCCTCTGGGCTACTATATGTGTTCCCTCCGTGGGCCCTTGATAGGGCGCGTGATTCAGCTGCACCCAGGAGAAGTGGTCCTCATTGCCCCGGATTGGACCAGGAAGCCTTGTATGCGGACCTCCGACAGATGCTAGTGGAGGCTCCCCTTCCTTTACTCTGGTTCCGAACCTGTTGTCACAGGGCCCGGTAGCCATGGAGGGACGCCTGCCACTTGGTCTTATGGCATGGCGATTGAGAGGACGCAATTGAGGGACAAAGGCTATTCAAACACAGTCATTTCCACTCTCCAGCAGGCCCGCAGCGTTCCACTTCCGTGGCTTATGCCAGGATTTTGGCGCCAGTTTGAGTCTTGGTGCGCTTCCAAAAGCGATCACACCCATGCGGGCTCCTGTCTCGCCGATTCTGGACTTTTGCAGGATGGTGTACAAATAGGCTTGGCCTATAATTCCCTGCGGGTACAAGTGGCAGCGTTGGCCTCCCTTCGTGGTAAAGTTGAAGGCGTGTCTTTAGCTGCTCATCCAGATGTGGCACGGTTCTTAGAGGGGTGCTTCGGCTCCGGCCTTCCGTGCGAGCACCCTGTCCAGCTTGGAACCTGGGGCTAGTTTTGAAGGCCCTGCAGGCTTCTCCTTTTGAGCCGCTTCGGCGAGCATCGGAGAAAGATTTGCCACTAAAAGCCGTTTTTCTTGTGGCCATTACTTCTGCGAGACGGGTGTCAGAGCTCCAGGCGCTGTCCTGTAGAGACCCATTTCTGCAATTCTCAGAGTCCGGGGTCACGGTTCGGACCATGCCTTCCTTCATGCCTAAGGTGGTTTCAGCGTTTCACCTAAAATAACAAAGCAGTGGAATCAAATGCATTTATTGGAACAATACCCGACGTGGCCACGTTTCGCCCTCAGCTGCGTCAGGGGTACAAACTATGAAACAAAACACAAGTATAAAACATGTATAACCATACATATTAACAATGTCATAAGCATGATTCAACTAATAAAAGGCAATTATTTAAAAAAGATTCAACATATATAAACAATCCTTTAAAAGTTCTAAAAAAACATGTATAGACATACATGATATCATCTGTAAAACAAATATTTATAAATATTTGTTTTACAGATGATATCATATATGTCTATACATGTTTTTTAGAACTTTTAAAGGATTGTTTTATATATGTTGAATCTTTTTTAAATAATTGCCTTTTATTAGTTGAATCATGCTTATGACATTGTTAATATGTATGGTTATACATGTTTTTATACTTGTGTTTTGTTTTCATAGTTTGTACCCCTGACGCAGCCTGAGGGCGAAACGTGGCCACGTCGGGTATTTTTCCAATAAATGCATTTGATTCCACTGCTGCTTTGTTTTTTATGTACTGTTTTGTAAACAGTTGTGTGCCTTTTTGTTTTTTTTTTTTGTTTTGTAGCGTTTCACCTAAACCAGCCTATTTTCTTGCCCTCCTTTGATACGGAGGAGTTTCCAGAATCTTTTGGGCAGTTGCACCTGTTGGATGTGCGCAGGACTCTGCTGCAGTATCTGTGAGTTACTATCTCTTTCAGGATCTATGATCATCTGTTTGTTTTGCTATCAGGTCCTCGCTGGCTCAAAGAAACTATCTTTTCAGCTATCTGCTTGCCGGCCGGTCTCCGCCTGTAGCCTTAAGGCGCATTCTACCAGAGCGATTTCTTCCTCTTGGGCTGAAACTGGAGCACTCTGTCTTCAAGAGATATGCAGTGCAGCAACATGGGCTTCTAAGCTCTCTTTTGCCCGACATTACAGGCTGGATGTGGCTGCTAGGAAGGATGCGCATTTTGGAGCACAAGTGCTAGCGCGTGGTGTGACCTGTTCCCACCCTATATAGGGATTGCTTTGTTACATCCCATACGTAATGGCTTCATCTGCTTGATGACAAGGAAGGAAAAATTAGGTTCTTACCTTGGTAATTTTCTTTCCTTAGTCATAGCAGATGAAGCCATGAGCCCTCCCTATATGATTGTCTGTATGCTGTGAATCTGTTTCAGGTTCTGTTCTTGTTTCCTGAGTTCCTTCCTTGGGAGAAAGTTGGAAAACAGTCTTCAGGATTTATGTTCACTTATAGGAGGATGAGTCCATTCCCTCCAGTTTATGTTTTGGAGGATGAGTTTATTCCCTCCAGGAGGTTGCGTGTATCCCCCTCCAGTTATACAATAAGGAGGACGAGTTTATTCCCTCCAGGAGGATGTGTTCATTCCCTCCTTTTGAGTTCATGCCCTTGTTAAGGGGACATCGTTCGCTGTGAGGAAAGTTCATGTTATTCCATTGCGTTTTGCCATACTGCTTGGAAGCTTCAATACTGAAGAGGCAGTGGAGCTGGCTGGCCATGAGGCCTGTGAAAAGTTGAGTGCTCTGTATCCTCCCCTGCTGGTTGATGGACACAACCCATACATAATGGCTTCATCTGCTATGACTAAAGGAAGAAAATTACCAGGTAAGAACCTAATTTTCCCATTTGGTGTGGTGACTGAGTTAGTGTCTAGTACTTTATTCAGTAGGTTGTATAATTTCTTCATGTCTTTGTAATCTGTCCCTATTTGTGCTTTATAATAGTTCCTTTTGGTTTGTCTTATCTCGTATTTATATTTTTTCTGTGATTGTTTTCTTGTGGTGTGTTTGTTCCTTTTTGTTTTTTCTCCGTGCTCTTTCGAGTTGTCTGATTGTGTCTTAAGTTTTTTCAGTTCGACGTTGAACCGTGGGGTTATGTTGTGCTTTCGTGAGGTTATTGATCATATGTATGCTATGTCGTCTAGTATAGAGTTGCATCTTTTTTTCCCATTCTGCGAGGTAATTTGTAGATTCCGTTTGTGCTGACCATTCGTTGTTGTATACAAACTGCCAGCATGTTTTCATGTCCACCTGACCTCTTGTGCTGTGTGATGTGCATTCTTGTGCTCGGGTGATGTCCCTTCTTCCTCCAGAGTAGGGGTCAGGTTTTATTTAAAGTGATCGGACTATGGTGTCTCTGACCATTTGTGATCCATTATAATGAAGTTCTGGTCAGTTGAGAATTTGTGTGAGAGTAGATAGAGTGTGTGACCTTTTACGTGGGTTGCATACATTTGTGGCCATTTGAAGTCCCATAGATGGAGGAATTCCTTAAATTCTCGTGCACTTTTTGAGTTTGGGTCTTCTAAGTGAAGGTTGATGTCTCCTAGCACCAGTATAATTGAGTTAGTTGCACATGTAGCGGAAATGAAATCCATAAAGTTTGTCTGGGCTTCGTTCCAGTTTCCTGGAGGTCTGTAGAATATGACGCAGTTCATATAGTCTCGCAGAGTTTTGTCGTGTATCCTGATTGAGCCTATTTCGAGTTTTGATGTTATGGACTTGGCGGTGGTTTCAAAGTGGGATCTGTAGATTAGAGCAATGCCTCTGCCTCGCTTTCCTTTCTGGTCCAGTGTGTGATTTTTGTATCCTGGAGGGCGTAGGTCCAGGATTATGAGATCTTTTAGCCATGGATCCAGTGTTTCGTTGATGACAGTAGATGAGGCCTTCCACCATGATCCAGTCTGTTAGTGTTCTGTTTTGTTTACTGCAGATATGGCGTTGATGTAGCCCACTTGGATTGTTTGTATGGTTCTTCTGCATTTGAGATTGTATAGATTTTTATTAGTTGTCATTTGTTTGTTAGTTTGTATTTTTTTTTGGTCCCTTCTTTGCAGTCTTTAGTATTTATTCATGAATTGTGGATTTTCTTTGTATGGATTGTGGGTCAGGTTGGTGAAATGTGGTGTGTCCGATTGTCCAGTATTGGTTATGTAGTATGGGTATAATGTTATTTTCTTCGAGAAGTATTGCTAATATTGTTTGAATCAGTGTTGGAGAGTATATAACGAGGAGTAGTTTTATGGTGTCCATTTTGGCTTCTCTTATGTTTTGGAGTACAATTTGAGGTTGTGTACTTTCAAGTGGGTGTCCGTTTGGAGACTATTTCTTTGAGTGGGGTCTATCATGTTCTAGTATTGTGGCTCTTTATGCCAAGGCTGTGGTGTTGTGGTTGTCTGTCGTTTCTTGTGGACTTGTTAGCCAGAGCGGTCGTATTCTGAGACTTAAAAGGTGAGGTACGTATCCTAAAATCCGTGGTGAAGATTGACTGTTGTTGGGTGGGTGGTTGTTGGTTGTGGACTAGCCAGTCAGAGTAGTCCTGTTCCAAGGCTAGAGGGGAGAGGTATGTTCCTGAGATTCGTTGGTGAAGTGTCAGGTTTGATTTTGCTTGGTGTGAACATGTTTTTTCTTTGGGGGGGGGGGGGAGTGTGTGTGTATGTGTGTGAGTGTGTTTGAGGTTCGTGGGGTGTTTCTTTGTGTTCAGTTGTGAGGGGGTCTTGTCTGCTTATATTTTCCTTTCTTTATGCCTTGAATATTTACCTTTGGGCTTAGGAGATGCGTAGCTGTGTGGTCGCGCTTTAGTTAGGCTTTGCGGGTCTGCTTCCATTGTCTGCCTCTTCGACTGGTTTGTTGCCTGTAGCCTCAGATCTCCCCTAATCTGCTAATGGTTTTCTCTCCAGCTGTTTGTTGGCACGTGTTTCCGCAGTCTTGGTTTGGCTCGGCTGAGGGGGTGATTGATCCGGTCATCTAGGATCCCTTTGTCTAGAGGTGGCTGACTGTGACGCCTGTCATGTAATCCAGGGGTATTCTCCGTTCCTCTCTCTCACAACGTCCTAGGTCCTTTGGAGGGACACTCAGCTGGCGGCTTGAGCTCCTTCTCCAGGATGGGAAGACAGTATGGTAGTACATCCTTACAAGCATATGGTTTTGCTTTTTAAACCCATAGGTTTTCTATGATAGCATTGTGCACATTTGAGTTAGTTTTTCTGTACACGTTTTGCTTAATTTTTCTTTGAAATAAAACATGTTTAAAACACATCTTGTCAACAAGGGGCGAGGCTAGGTGGGGCAGAGAGCTAGGTGGGACGGGGGGGGCCCCACCGAACTGGTCTGCACAGGGCCCAGCAATTGCTAAGACTGGCTCTGGCCTCTGTAGTAGGTGACGCCTGGTCTAATTCCAGAGAATCAGGAACCAGGAGTTGAGTGTGGGGAATCCGACCGTTGAGGACTAGCTCTGTCTCCCCAGCCAAGGCTAGGCCTGACAGTGTTTTGTCTTTTTGGGACATCTGAGAACATAGTGGCCTCTCCCCTACAATACAGATACAGATTCTGGGATCTGTGTCGCTGTTTCTCCTGGTTTGAGAGGGAAGGACTGATCCACTTGCATTGGTTCTCCGGCATTGGCAGATAGGACGTCATAGTTGGTGTGTGGCAGGCATGTTGAAAACTGAGTGCCAAACAAACCGTTTTGCTGAAGGACTACTGCTCCTGAGCTTACTCTCAAAACCAGATATCCACTCGAGAACACAGGTGAATAAGGTCATCCAACGTCTACGGAAGGTCTTGTCCAGCCAGCTCATCTTTAATCTGGGATGCAAGCCCCTGTTAGAACACGGCGACCAGACTTATTCCACTTCAGTTACGAGGCTAGAGTTCAGAACTGAATAGCAGAGTTGCCCAACATTTGTGACCCTTGTCATAGTTTCAGAAGTTTGGAAGCTGCAGAGGAGGTTTTTCCTGGTTACTCATCCTCTGGAACTGTTCAAGAAACTCCCTTAAGTTATTAAGTACTAGGTTGTTCCAATCCCAGAGAGGAGGTGCCCATGCAAGAGCTTGGCTGGAAAGAAGGGAGAATGGTATGTGCAACTCGGGCTCTATCAGAAACAAAGTCCTATGCCTGAAGCTCAAAGATTATATAGCATTGGTTCAGAAACCCCCTACAGGTCTTTGGATCCCCATTGTAACAGGGCAGGGATGCTAGTCGGATCCTAGAGGCTGCTGGGGCATCTACTGAGGGTTGAGGAGCCACGGCCTGTGGCGCCGCAGGCCTCTGGAAGTGGTCTATATGCAGGGTCAGCTCCTGGACCGCACCAGAAAGTTGCTGGAGTTAAAGAACCAGCTGTTGAAGCAACTGCCGGTGACTTACCCAAGCTCATGGCCTTCACAATTTATCACAGTTCTAGGGGGATGAGCCCTTAGGCCGCAGCTAGCCAACGGTAGGTGTGGAAGTCCGACTGGTAGCAGGCAAGTCACTCCAAGAAGCGCGGAGGTGTGGAGTGGCCCTGAAAAGGGCCTTTGGGGGCAGGCCCAGCAGAAACGGGACCTGGAGTGACCCAGAAAAGGACCCTTAGGGGTAGACCTGGTGGAACTGGAACATGGAGTGACCCTGAAAAGAACCCTTCAGGGCCAGTCCAGCAGAACTGGGGCCTGAAGTGGTGCAGGAGACAGGAACACTGAGCAGGGTCGGAGGCTGAAACAGGAACTGGAAACCAAGGCAGGATTAAGAACTGTCTAAGGCCAATCTGTTGTGAAGGTAGGACAGAAAAGGTTTGTCTGTTTTAAATAGCCCCAGCCAGGTGATGTCATCATGGGGCACTGTTCTTTACCTCCAGTAGCTGGCCCTTTAATGTGCCTCTTCGGCATGCATGTGCGCCTAGGGAAGACGGCGCAGTACCATGGGCTGGGTGCTGGGCCAAAGAAGGTGCAAGGGATGGTTGCTGAAGACACTGCAGGAAAAACTGGGTGAATCGGGTGGTTCCAACCACTGTCACGGCCGTGACAACACTCCCTGGTTTCACAGGCTCTCTCAAAGGTCCCAAACAGAACTCAGTCTCCGCCACAACACTCGCAGTTTATCCTCTCCTTCCTGTGAGTAGAGCAGACTTCCCATTTCCTGGATTATACCTGGATGGAAGGACTGGAGAGCTTAGAGGGCTAAACTCTGGAAAAATATCCAGATACTTTAGCCATCATTTTAGCTTTGAGACAATTTATTGACAAATCTATTGAATCCCAAAATTAATCCAGACATTGCCTCCTGAGTCATGAGCACTTCTCAGGATCTCCCTAAACTTTTGGACCCTAGTCATGCCTGTTTTCTTTATGCCTTAGTCCAGTTCTGTCCTGGACACCAGTGTCCCTGTATTTATTTTTAAACACTTCTTATGTAAAAATTTTAATATACCAGACGAAGGACATGATTCACTTCCGGGGGGGGGGGAGGAAAAGGAATACTTAGTGAATCTTGTTGCTAAGTTTATATAGATGGCATTTTGCCCCTTTCCATAGAGGTAAGCCACTCACTGAGATATTTGCTCTGTCACTACAAATCAAATAGGCCACATAACCAGGAATACTTCATAAAATTGTGTATAAGGCCACTTGGATCCAGATAGCAAAGCTTATTGTTCCAAAAAGGCAGGTACCCTAACCTACCTAAACAATAATCCATTTTTGAATTTTGATGACACTTCCTTTTCTTGGAGGGGTGGTTACCAAAGTGCAGTAAATTTACCACAACAAAATTTATCGTGGGTGTCAGTAACCTGCTTCCACAGGTTAAAATTTCACGACTTATATAGAAGACATTTATTTTCATTTACTGGGGATTTTTTTAGTTCGCTGTTCTCTTGCATTAAGAGATGCTAGGAAAGGGGAATTTATGAAGTTGTGTGTCTAGTTCAGTGCTTTCTAAACTCTTATCCTGTGTGACCACTTTTTATCACTTAACCATTCATGTGACTCCAGATGGAGACCAAATAGTACACTTCAACTCCCCTTCCTTGCTCCCTCATTCTCTTCCTTTTGTCCACACTAACAAAAGCAAGAAGGCAGTAATAGCAGTCATAGGAACCAACTTTTCAGAATTATTGGGGGTGCTAAGCCCAATGGAAATAACTCCTTCCTGAACACATACAAGGAATTCTCTCAATATTGGGGATGCTTAAGCACCCATAGCATCCACAGAGCCAACTCCTATGGTAGCACAGGACCTTGTGTTTCATTGTACATTCACGGATCCCAATATTCTACATAGATTTACAGTATAACATGAAGCCCACACAGGTGGAGGTATTGCTGCATGTAAAATGAGAGTGGAGTTCTGGTGAGGAGAATCAACCCTGTTTCTTGAACCTATCCACTAATGATGTGACCCCATTTAAGGTTGCAGTCCACAGTTTGGGAACCACTGGCCCAGTTTAACCTGAAGTTTTGTTTACAAGCTCAAAGTCTAGATTAGATTTTAGATTTCAATTGTTTTGGTTTTTTTTAACCTAAACTTAAATAAAAAAAATCAGATAACTTAATCGAATCTTAACTGAACTGTCAACATTTTATAATTACTATTCAGGAGTAAGAAGGATATGCTCAGACTATGATTCTTTTTTGGCATACTTTTTTGTGTGCCATCAACAAAATAACATTCACCACTCATCTGTGATTGGTTAGGTTTGACTATAAAATATTCTGTTTTGTTTACCCTGCAGTCAGGGTAACTGTGCCTTACAATTATGTATGATATTTTCCATTATGGATTGCAGGTGCAGCTGTATGAAGATTTTGCTAAGTCTCGTGCCAAATGTGATATTGATGAAACTGTGTCCACAACTTCACTGACTGAAAACGACCAGCCAAAGCTAAAAGCTACTGGCCATGTATTCCAGGTACGGAATTAAATTGCTTCATTAACATTTACTTGGTCTGCATTTTAATATTCCATTATTGGCACAGTAATTCGAAATGTAACTTATTCTACTATGGTATGTTAATATTGTATTTACACTTCGTTATAGTAGCTTCTGTATCTGATTGCAAGCTTGTAGTAATGTAAAATGCATAATTCCAATGTTGCATACTTGTAAAATGTTTTCACCCAGCTATAAATATGTTTTTGCTGGTAGTTTCATTCAATGCTTTTGGGCTTCCAGATCAGTTGGAATTAGGCTGTAAAGTGGTTCTCTGAGGACAATAATCATCAGATATCAGCATGACATGCTGATAATTCTGGACCACAACAGTTATGTAACTGTTTTGACACACATTTTATATGAGCTGTTCTGATGTCTGTAGAATCAGGCTGCCCAGAAACTGCAGGAAACAAGCTGAATCACCTACCATTTCTGTGACACCCCCATCCACACTGGTGCTTATCCAGTCAAATCTGGGCAAAGGTATTTCATACGAAGTTTATCATATTCAGAATATCCTGACAAGGGATTTATTCAGAATGTGTTGGCGTGCTCATATAGATGGATCAGCACCTAGGGTCTTTACCTGCAGAAGCCTTTCCTGAGCATACCAAACTTCATAGAGCAGAGGTTTCCCAAGTTTGTTAGATCTGGGAACCTTTTTTTCAACATGCAAAAGTTTTAAGGGCCTCCAAGTTGGCCCCGCCAATCTTACTCCCCTCCTCTAGTCTCCTTTCTAATTTCTGCCCAGCCTTTCACTCATCAGTATCTCTCCATTCCACAGCCAAGTGATTCCCCATCAGTTACTTTCTCTCTCTTTCTTCCCTCTATCCCCTTCCCTTTTATCTGGTCAGTCTCTCTTCTTAGTCCTCCTCTACCTATCAGGCAGTCCTCTCTAGTGTGTCTTACAAGCTTTTCAGTTTCCCCCTCCCTCAAGCTGCCAACCCACCACTCTGTCTCCAGTTCCCCCTTGCAGTTTTCTCTTTAGACTTTCTCTGTCCTTTCCAGTTCATTCTTACAAATGTCTCTCCCTTTCAGCCCCAGCAGCCAGCTTTGTGCTTTGTATCCCAGGCCTACAAGTGAATTTTTAAAGGAAAGTTCTTCAGAGTTTACCATTGAAAATTCTTGGTACAGTAGTGATGCAAGTACTCTAATACTTGCAGACTTTATATAGTAACATAATAAATAACGGCAGAAAAAGACCTGCACGGTCCATCCAGTCTGCCCAACAAGATAAACTCATATGTGCTACTTTTTGTGTATACCTTACCTTGATTTGTACCTGTCCTTTTCAGGGCATAGACAGTGTAAGTCTGCCCAGCACTATCCCCGCCACCGGCTCTGCCACCCAATCTCAGCTAAGCTCCTTAGGATCCATTCCTTCTGAACAGGATTCCTTTATGTTTATCCCACGCGTGTTTGAATTCTGTTACCGTTTTCATTCCCACCACCTCCCGCAGGAGGGCATTCCAAGCATCCACTACTCTCTCCGTGAAAAAATACTTCCTGACATTTTCTTGAGTCTGCCCCCCTTCAATCTCATTTCATGTCCTCTCGTTCTACCGCCTTCGCACCTCCGGAAAAGGTTCGTTTGCAGATTTATACTTTTCAAATATTTGAACGTCTGTATCATATCACCCCTGTTTCTCCTTTCTTCCAGAGTATACATGTTCAGGTCAGCAAGTCTCTCCTCATACGTCTTGTAACGTAAATCCCTTACCATTCTCGTAGCTTTTCTTTGCACCGCTTCAATTCTTTTTACATCCTTCGCAAGGTACGGCCTCCAAAACTGAACACAATACTCTAGGTGGGGCCTCATCAACGACTTACACAGGGGCATCAACACCTCCTTTCTTCTGCTGGTCACAGCTCTCTCTATACAGCCTAACAACCTTCTAGCTACGGCCACCGCCTTGTCACACTGTTTCATCGCCTTCAGATCCTCAGATACTATCACCCCAAGATCCCTCTCCCCGTCCGTACCTATCAGATTCTCCCCACCTAACACATACGTCTCCCAAGGATTTCTATTCCCTAAGTGCATCACTCTGCATTTCTTCGCATTGAATTTTAATTGCCAAACCTTAGACCATTCTTCTAGCTTCCTCAGATCCTTTTTCATGTTTTCCACTCCCTCCCGGGTGTCCACTCTGTTACAGATCTTAGTATCATCCGCAAATAGGCAAACTTTACCTTCTAACCCTTCGGCAATGTCACTCACAAATATATTGAACAGAATCAGTCCCAGCACCGATCCTTGAGGCACACCACTACTCACCTTTCCCTCCTCCGAGCGAATTCCATTCACCACCACCCTCTGGCTTCTGTCCGTCAACCAGTTCCTAATCCAGTTCACCACTTCGGGTCCTATCTTCAGCCCATCCAGGTTATTTAAGAGCCTCCTGTGGGGATCCGTTTCAAAAGCTTTGCTGAAATCTAAGTAGATTACATCTATAGCTTGTCCCTGATTCAATTCTCCTGTCACCCAATCAAAGAATTAAATGAGATTCGTTTGGCACGATTTCCCTTTGGTAAAACCATGTTGTTTTGGATCTTGCAACTTATTGGCTTCCAGGAAATTCACTATCCTTTCCTTTAGCATCGCTTCCATTACTTTTCCAATAACTGAAGTGAGGCTTACCGGCCTGTAGTTTCCAGCTTCTTCCCTATCATTACTCTTGTGAAGAGGGACCACCTCCGCCATTCTCCAATCCCTCGGAACCTCTCCCGTCTGCAAGGATATATTAAACAAATCTTTAAGAGGACCCGCCAGAACCTCTCTGAGCTCCCGCAATATCCTGGGGTGGATCCCATCCGGTCCCATGGCTTTGTCCACCTTTAGCTTTTCAAGCTGTTCATACACACAGATGACCAAAGGGTTTTGGCTTATCCTCTGGCAACCACTGTGGCTTAGTTTCCCTCAGTACTTTCACCAAGTTACTGAGATCATCTCCGAATAGCCACTTGCCCCAAAATGGTAGTTTAACTAGATGCAACTTTGATGCGATATCCGCTGCTCACTGCCTCAACCAGTTTTTCCGATGTGCTGTCACAGTCAGAGATACTACAGGCACTAACCCATAACATGTCAAATTATCTTTCATCAAGTAAGCGAACCCCACTTCCAGCTGGGCATTATGGCACCCGTCTTGTGTTGCAGACTGCTGTTGTTACTTCAGGCATGCTCTTGCCACGACTGAGCTGCACAGTTGTCACTTGAAGGCCCACAGAAGTCACTTCAATGGTTTGTTTCAGCTAGAGTTCTAGCTTCCTATCCTATAGGTCTTTTAGGGCAATGCCCCTTTCTAGCAGAATGGTGGTCATCTTAGTCATCGCCGTAACCAGGGAGCACACTCTGGGAAGCTGCAATTTATCTTTCTCCTCCAGAATCAACAAGCAGAGGTGAGCCATGGCTCTTCCCATTCTCAGCCCCGTGTCCAGCAAGACCCATTCTGCTGTAATCAGGTCCTGAATGTCTGAATGCATTGGAAAGGCCTTGGAAGGACCTCTAAGCCCACTCATGATTGACGAAGATGAAACTCTTGACACTGAAGCAGAAAGCTGCTTAATGAAAAGCACCACCAGTGCCTCAGAAATAAGAGTACTGAGCTCCTCTTTATGAAACCCCTCAATACTTTTGGATCATCCCCCTACTCTAAGAGATCCTTCAATGATGGCTCCTCTGAATAGACTGAGGCCACATCAGATAAGGAGGATCTAAATAAGATCTCATAGGAGCTAGAGGGGCAGCAGGGCGAACAACTGAAGCACCTCGCAGCACCTTTGACTGTCCCTGCTTCAGTAAATAGGCCTGGAGCAATATAAACTCTGGAGAAAACAAAGGGATGTTGTAGAGTGGTCCCACCTCCAGTCAGGTAGCCTCTGTGTTGCCTTGGAGGAGGGAGGTGTCCCAGAAGGTGAACTAGGAAGTACTTCTGTAGCCAGGACCTGCACACCTGGGAATGGACTAACCTCCCGCACCAGGGATATGTCTCCAGGTACTGCCTGGGAAGGGAAGGAAAGGATACGACAGCTGTTGTGGTTGGTGTTTCAATCATTAGGCATATAGAGAGCTGGGTGGCTGGTGGACGGGAAAGGATCACCTGGTGACTTGCCTGCCTGGTGCGGAGGTGGCGGACCTCACGCGTCACTTAGACGGGATTTTAGATAGTGCTGGGGAGGAGCCGGCTGTCTTGGTACATGTGGGTACCAATGATGTAGGAAAATGTGGGAGAGAGGTTCTGGAAGCCAAATTTAGACTTTTAGGAAGAAAGCTCAAATCCAGATCCTCTAGGGTGGCATTTTCTGAAATACTTCCCATTCCATGCGCAGGGCCCAAGAGTCAGGCAGAGCTCCGGAGTCTTAATGCGTGGATTGGACAATGGTGCAAGGAGGAGGGTTTTAGATTTGTCAGGAACTAGGCAACATTCTGGGGAAGGGGGAACCTATTCCCAAAGGATGGGCTCCACCTTAACCGGGATGGGACTGGGCTGCTGGCATCAACATTTAAAAAAGAGATAGAGCAGCTTTTAAACTAGGAACGGGGGAAAGGCCAAAAGTTGCACAAAAGCGTATGGTTCGGAATAAGTTATCATGCAAAGATATCGCCCAAACACAGAAGACAGGGTTTATTGATAGTGAGTATGAAAAAGAGACTGTAGTGGATTCGATGTCCATAAGTAAAAATAACAAAAACCGGACAAAAGATAGCAAATTAGTACTGTCAAGTAATCAACATGCTGTAACAAGGAATAACAACTCTAGCTTGAAGTGTCTATATGCAAATGCTAGGAGCCTAAGACATAAGATGGGAGAATTGGAATATATTTGGACATAATAGGCATCTCTGAGACCTGGTGGGAGGAGGATAACCAGTGGGACACTGTCATACTGGGGTACAAATTATATCGTAGTGATAGGGTGGACCAGATTGGGGGAGGAGTAGCACTGTATATAGGGAGATAACAAAATAATCCCTTGTCTGCCCCACCCACCTACTATGTTGATCCCTATAAGCGTGTCCCCCACCTTCCTCATGATTCCTGGTAGTCATCTTTCCATACTGCTCTAACCCTATGGCCTCTTGCTGATGGCCATTCCTCCTGCTCTGTTTATCCTCACACTTGGTTCTTTACTGAGTCTTTTTTTTTTCAACTGCACTCTCTCTCTCCTTTGTAGCCCCTTTCTTGGTCCTTTACTTCCTGCTCTTCCCCCATTACTACTTCCTTAGTTCTTTCCCCTGTTATCCCCTTTCCTGTTGCCATCCTTTCTCCCTCATGGCCCTTTCTGTGCATCCTACTTTCTGCATTCCTCTCCATGACCCCTTCCTGAGTGCTGAGCCCCTTGACCCTGTCTTGAATTGCCATCCTCTCTGCCCTGCTTCCTCTTAGTCATGACATCTTCCCTACAACATGTCTTCTCCCTATTGAGGCTCCTTCCCCAGTTCTGTCCTTTCTATCCTTACCCATTCCTCAGTTTTCCATTCTGCACCACCGCCTTTCTCCTACCCTCTACCCACTGTTACCCCTCTTGCCCTTCTCCCCCACCCCCCAATCAAGGCTGTAGTATTCACTCGTACCTTTTCTTTCTCACTGTCAAGTCAGCAGAGCAGCCAGAGCACATTCACCAGTGTCCAGAAATGTTTCTTATGGTTATCGCCATTTAACCTCCTTTAGTCATATAGAAAAGCAGCTAATAAAGAAGCTGGTGGCAGTACCGTTTTCCTCCTATTTTAGTTCATTGTCCAGCTCCTGGTAATGGTGATCAGCCATTCTCTTTCCCATTTGCTCTCCATCTTGTTCAAGCTCATGGCAGTGTTAATCATGATATTTCGGGCTCGTCGGGCTCCTCATGATAGTCAGTTGCCTTCTCTCTGCACAAATTAGGGGTCTTTTAGCTTGTGGTCTTCCTCTCTTGGCATGGGATTAGGTAAGGTCAGTGTGCTGTTTCTGAAAAGCTTCATTTTGTTTATCTCCCTTCTGGAGGTACACTCAGGGTAATCCAGCAAACTAGCCTCAGATGCCACCTTATTGGATTTCAGGAAGAGCTTCTGTGCACACATCCTTTAAAACTTTCAGTAGAAAGGCCACTATAATTTATAGATGAGTGGAGGAGTTTGGTGGTTAGAGCATGGGACTGACAACCAGGGAAGCCTGGTTCAAATCTTGTTGCTGCTCTTTTTACCTTCTATTCCTCAAGTACACACTCAGAATATAAGCCCTCCAAGAAGAGGGAAATATCTTGTATACCTGAAAGTAACTCACCTTGACCACAGAAATTAGATCCTTATAGCTCCTTATTGGCTGAGACAAATCTGGCTTCAGCTCCTTTGGGAGTTATCCATTAGGGAACAAATCTAGTTGGAAACTTCCCCAGTCTTAAACATACAGAATTGGAGAACTTCATTACATCTCAGCACTGGATTCCTAACCTTCACAGCCTAGATATTGAAGGATAACATTGTATTGTCTGAATCTGTATTGTCTGAATCTCCCTAAATACCCTAAAAAGGCTTCCTAATGGTAAGGCCCCAGGATTAGATGGATACTCAGTGAGGTTTTACAAGTGTTTTGTGGAGGAGCTGGGAGATTTATTGGTGCGAGTGGGTAATGGTGTTTTGGAGGGCAATGGGCTCCTGGTATCCATGTCTGAGGCTAGGGTAACAGTCCTGCCTAAACCTGGGAAGACACCACTGTTTGTGGTTCATATAGATCTATTTCACTTCTGAATGTGGACGCAAAGATAGTGGCTAAGATCCTGGCTAACAGGTTGGCTAGGGTACTACCGAAATTGATTCATATAGATCAATCTGGATTTATCCCAAAGAGGCAGGTAGGGGATACCATAAGGTGTATTCTTCATTTAATATGGGAGGCACAAAGATCCCTGTCTAGTACAGCTATGTTAGCCATAGACGCAGAAAAGGCCTTCGACCAGGTCAATTGGGGAGTTTTGCGAGCAGTAATGAATCACATGGGCCTTGGAGATAATTTTGGTACCTGGCTGGCAGCCTTATATGCAGATCTGAAGGCATGCCTTAACATTAATGAGGGATATATATCTTTTTTTTCCAATTGGTAGGGGGACTAGGCAGGGATGTCCCTTGTCACCCCTTCTATTTGCCCTGTACATAGAGCCATTAGCAGAAATGATAAGTCAACATCCAGATCTTCGGGGTATTAGGGTTGGGGGGATGGAACATCGTATTGCGCTGTTTGTGGATGATGTGCTACTTTATGTGTTGGGTCCGGAGCAGACGCTGCCTACGGTTTTGGAGATCCTTAGGGAATTTGAAAGATATGCTGGTTTCAAGGTTAATATGGATAAAAGTGAGCTATTGGGGATTTCTCTAACCCACATGGAAGAGAGGAGATTGAGAGCACTGTTTGCTTTCAAATGGGCCAAGAATCACATTCGATATTTGGGTATTCAGATTACCAGGGATCTGAGAAGGGTGTATAGTTCAAATTCTCCGAGGACAAGCAGGCTGCTTGTTCTCACTGATGGGTGACGTCCGCGGCAGCCCCTCCAATCGGAACACTTTCTAGCAAAGTCCTTTGCTAGTCCTCGCGCGCCGATGCACACCGCACATGCGCGGCCGTCTTCCCGCCCGAACCGGCTCGTGCCGGCCAGTCTTCTTTTGTCCGCGCTCGGTACGGTCGTGTTTCGCTGTTCGCGCCCCAAAAAGTTGACCTCGCGTTCATCGACTTTGTTCTTTAAAAAAAAAAAAAAAAAAGGGTGTCGGGAGGAGGCCTCTTGGTTTTCTCCCTTCCCGTACTTTGAGTTTTTTGCCCCGGTAAGTTTTCTTTCGTCGTCGGGGTAGGCCCTATTTAGGCCTCGGTTGAAGTTTTCTTCTCCCTATTTTTGTGGTGCCAATTTCGCCATTTCGAGTTTTGATCTCGCCGGCGCGATTTTTCCGCCCATGACATCGAAGTCTTCCAGCGGCTTCAAGAAGTGCACCCAGTGCGCCCGGGTAATCTCGCTCACTGACAGGCACGCGTCGTGTCTTCAGTGTCTGGGGGCTGGGCACCGCCCTCAGGCCTGTAGTCTGTGTTCCCTTTTACAAAAGCGGACTCAGGTAGCGAGATTAGCCCAGTGGAACATTTTGTTCTTGGGCTCTTCGTCGGCATCGGGAGTATCGACTGCCACGACGTCGTCGGCGCCCGGACCTTCATCCTCGCCCCCGATTGCAACGAGTGCATCGAGGCATCGGCCCTCTGCATCGGGGCGACATCGGAAGGCTGCGTCGGTGTCGGTGGTATCGAGACCTCCTCGTCTGCTGATGTCGTCGGTTGGTGGTGCTTCGTCTGGAGTGCAGGTGAGGGCTGTCCATTCCCCTGCTGGTGGCGGTGAGCCTTCGGGTGGGTCTCCCCCTACCCTGAGGGCTCCTGCGGTACAGCCCCCCCAAGACCGACCCTCTTCAGCCTCGGCCCCGAGGAAGAGACGGCTGGATTTTACATCCTCCTCGTCGGTGCCAGGAAGCTCCGGTGACGTGCTTCGCTCCAAAAAATCGAAGAAGCATCGTCACCGGTCCCCTTCCCGTGTCAGCACCGAGAGCTCTGGGTCAGCACCCAGTAAGCATCGGCACCGAGAGGACCGCTGCCCTCTGTTCAAGAGGTGTCGATGCGCTCCCCTTTGGACAGCCCGGAACAGCCTCCACGCCCGGAACAGGTTCTGACATCGACTCCTGCATCGGCTTCCATGTCTTTTTCTACAGCCGCTCTGCACGAGAGCCTCCGGGCCGTTCTCCCAGAGATCCTGGGGGAGCTGTTGCGCCCTTCCCCTCCGGTACCGGGGGTGCTTGCGCCACCGGTACCGTCGAGCGAGGCGCCGGCTGGCCCATTGTCCGGGATGAGGTCTCCGACATCGGTGCCGCTTGCGGTACCGACTGCGGTAGCCTCCCAGGAAGGCTCCCCGACTACGTCGGCGGAGGGAGCTTCACCGGTGCGGGCGAGGGAGCCTACCTCTCGACGCTCCCGCCGTGGCCGTGGTTCCACGGAGTCGAGCCGGGCACGGTTGCAGACACAGGTCCGTGAACTTGTGTCTGACACCGATGGTGAGGCCTCGTGGGAAGAGGAAGAAGACATCAGATATTTCTCTGACGAGGAGTCTGAGGGTCTTCCTTCCGATCCCACTCCCTCTCCTGAAAGACAGCTTTCTCCTCCTGAGAAGCCTGTCTTTCGCTTCCTTTGTCCGGGAGATGTCTACGGCCATCCCCTTCCCGGTGGTTGTGGAGGATGAACCCAGGGCTGAAATGTTTGAGCTCCTGGACTATCCTTCTCCACCTAAGGAAGCGTCCACAGTACCCATGCATCATGTCCTCAAAAAGACATTGCTGGCGAACTGGACCAAGCCACTAAGTAATCTCCACATTCCCAAGAAGATCGAGTCCCAGTACCGGATCCATGGGGACCCAGAGCTGATGCGCACTCAGTTGCCTCATGACTCTGGAGTTGTGGATTTGGCCCTAAAGAAGGCCAAGAGTTCTAGAGAACATGCTTCGGCGCCCCCGAGCAAGGACTCTAGAACCTTGGACTCCTTTGGGAGGAAGGCCTACCATTCTTCTATGCTCGTGGCCAAGATTCAGTCCTACCAGCTCTACATGAGCATACACATGCAGAACAATGTGCGGCAGTTGGCGGGCTTGGTGGACAAGCTCCCCCCTGAGCAAGCCAGGCCATTTCAGGAGGTGGTCAGGCAGCTGAAGGCGTGCAGAAAATTCCTGGCCAGAGGGGTGTATGACACCTTTGATGTTGCGTCCAGGGCCGCTGCTCAAGGTGTGGTGATGCGCAGACTCTCATGGCTGCGTGCCTCCGACCTGGAGAATAGAATCCAGCAGCGGATTGCGGACTCGCCTTGCCGTGCAGATAATATTTTTGGAGAAAAAGTCGAACAGGTGGTAGAGCAGCTCCACCAGCGGGACACCGCATTCGACAAGTTCTCCCGCCTTCAGCCTCTACCTCTACAGGTAGAAGATTTTTCGGGGGAAGGAAGACTGTTCCCTACTCTTCTGGCAAGCGTAGGTACAATCCTCCTTCTCGACAGCCTGCGGCCCAGGCTAAGCCCCAGCGCGCTTGCTCTCGTCAGCAGCGTGCGACTCAGCAAGGCCCCGCGGCTCCCCAGCAAAAGCAAGGGGCGAGCTTTTGACTGGCTCCAGCAGAGCATAGCCGACATCCAAGTGTCAGTGCCGGGCGACCTGCCAGTCGGAGGGAGGTTGAAAGCTTTTCACCAAAGGTGGCCTCTCATAACCTCCGATCAGTGGGTTCGCCAAATAGTCCGGCAAGGATACACTCTCAATTTGGCCTCAAAACCTCCAAATTGTCCACCGGGAGCTCAGTCTTACAGCTTCCAGCACAAGCAGGTACTTGCAGAGGAACTCTCCGCCCTTCTCAGCGCCAATGCGGTCGAGCCCGTGCCATCCGGGCAAGAAGGGCTGGGATTCTATTCCAGGTACTTCCTTGTGGAAAAGAAAACGGGGGATGCGTCCCATCCTAGACCTAAGGGCCCTGAACAAATATCTCGTAAAAGAAAAGTTCAGGATGCTTTCCCTGGGCACCCTTCTCCCCATGATTCAGGAAAACGATTGGCTATGCTCTCTGGACTTGAAGGACGCCTACACGCACATCCCGATACTGCCAGCTCACAGACAGTATCTGCGATTTCGGCTGGGCACACGTCACTTCCAGTACTGTGTGCTACCCTTTGGGCTCGCCTCTGTGCCCAGAGTGTTCACGAAGTGCTTGGCTGTAGTAGCAGCGGCACTTCGCAGACTTGGGGGTACACGTGTTCCCATATCTCGACGATTGGCTGGTGAAGAACACATCCGAGGCAGGAGCCCTGCAGTCCATGCAGATGACTATTCGCCTCCTGGAGCTACTGGGGTTTGTGATAAATTACCCAAAGTCCCATCTTCTCCCAGTGCAGAAACTCGAATTCATAGGAGCTCTGCTGGATTCTCGGACGGCTCGCGCCTATCTCCCAGAGGCGAGAGCCAACAATTTGTTGTCCCTCGTCTCGCGGGTGCGAGTGTCCCAGCAGATCACAGCTCGGCAGATGTTGAGATTGCTGGGCCACATGGCCTCCACAGTTCATGTGACTCCCATGGCCCGCCTTCACATGAGATCTGCTCAATGGACCCTAGCTTCCCAGTGGTTTCAGGCTGCTGGGGATCTAGAAGACGTGATCCACCTGTCCACGAGTTTTCTCGAATCCCTGTATTGGTGGACAATTTGGTGCAATTTGACTCTGGGACGTCCTTTCCAAATTCCTCAGCCACAAAAAGTGCTGACCACGGATGCGTCTCTCCTGGGATGGGGAGCTCATGTCGATGGGCTTCACACCCAAGGAAGCTGGTCCCTCCAGGAACGCGATCTGCAGATCAATCTTCTGGAGTTACGAGCGATCTGGAACGCTCTGAAGGCTTTCAGAGATCGGCTGTCCCACCAAATTATCCAAATTCAGACAGACAACCAGGTTGCCATGTACTACGTCAACAAGCAGGGGGGCACCGGATCTCGCCCCCTGTGTCAGGAAGCCGTCAGCATGTGGCTCTGGGCTCGCCGTCACGGCATGGTGCTCCAAGCCACATATCTGGCAGGCGTAAACAACAGTCTGGCCGACAGGTTGAGCAGGATTATGCAACCTCACGAGTGGTCGCTCAATTCCCGTTTAGTGCGACAGATCTTCCAGGTGTGGGGCACCCCCTTGGTAGACCTCTTCGCATCTCGAGCCAACCACAAAGTCCCTCAGTTCTGTTCCAGACTTCAGGCCCACGGCAGACTGGCATCGGATGCCTTCCTCCTGGACTGGGGGGAGGGTCTGCTGTATGCTTATCCTCCCATACCTCTGGTGGGGAAGACTTTGTTGAAACTCAAGCAAGACTGAGGCACCATGATTCTGATTGCTCCTTTTTGGCCGCGTCAGATCTGGTTCCCTCTTCTTCTGGAGTTGTCCTCCGAAGAACCGTGGAGATTGGAGTGTTTTCCGATCCTCATCACGCAGGACGAAGGGGCGCTTCTGCATCCCAACCTCCGGTCCCTGGCTCTCACGGCCTGGATGTTGAGAGCGTAGACTTTGCCTCTTTGGGTCTGTCAGAGGGTGTCTCCCGCATCTTGCTTGCTTCCAGGAAAGATTCCACTAAGAGGAGTTACTTCTTTCTATGGAGGAGGTTTGCCGTCTGGTGTGACAGCAAGGCCCTAGATCCTCGTTCTTGTCCTACACAGACCCTGCTTGAATACCTTCTGCACTTGTCTGAGTCCGGTCTCAAGACCAACTCTGTAAGGGTTCACCTTAGTGCAATCAGTGCATACCATTACCGTGTGGAAGGTAAGCCGATCTCAGGACAGCCTTTAGTTGTTCGCTTCATGAGAGGTTTGCTTTTGTCAAAGCCCCCTGTCAAGCCTCCTACAGTGTCATGGGATCTCAATGTCGTTCTCACCCAGCTGATGAAACCTCCTTTTGAGCCACTGGATTCCTGCCATCTGAATTTCTTGACCTGGAAGGTCATTTTCTTGGTGGCAGTTACTTCAGCTCGTAGAGTCAGTGAGCTTCAGGCCCTGGTAGCCCAGGCCCCTTACACCAAATTTCATCATAACAGAGTAGTCCTCTGCACTCACCCTAAGTTCTTGCCAAAGGTTGTGTCGGAGTTCCATCTGAACCAGTCAATTGTCTTGCCAACATTCTTTCCCCGTCCTCATTCCTGCCCTGCTGAACGTCAGCTGCACACATTGGACTGCAAGAGAACATTGGCCTTCTATCTGGAGCGGACACAGCCCAACAGACAGTCCGCCCAATTGTTTGTTTCTTTTGATCCCAACAGGAGGGGAGTGGCTGTAGGGAAACGCACCATATCCAATTGGCTAGCAGATTGCATTTCCTTCACTTACGCCCAGGCTGGGCTGGCTCTTGAGGGGCATGTCACGGCTCATAATGTTAGAGCCAAGGCAGCGTCGGAGGCCCACTTGAAGTCAGCCACTATTGAAGAGATTTGTAAAGCTGCGACGTGGTCATCTGTCCACACATTCACATCTCATTACTGCCTGCAGCAGGATACCCGACGTGACAGTTTGTTCGGGCAATCAGTGCTTCAGAATCTGTTCGGGGTTTAGAATCCAACTCCACCCCCCTAGGCCCATGTTTGTTCTGTTCCAGGCTGCACTCTCAGTTAGTTGGTAAATTTTTTAGGTCAATCTCAGCTATGTCCTCGCCGTTGCGAGGCCCAATTGACCATGGTTGTTGTTTTGAGTGAGTCTGGGGGCTAGGGATACCCCATCAGTGAGAACAAGCAGCCTTCTTGTCCTTGGAGAAAGCGAATGCTACATACCTGTAGAAGGTATTCTCCGAGGACAGCAGGCTGATTGTTCTCACAAACCCGCCCGCCTCCCCTTTGGAGTTGTGTCTTCCCTTCTCTTTGTTTTGCTACATATGAGACTGGCCGGCACGAGCCGGTTCGGGCGGGAAGACGGCCGCGCATGCACGGTGCGCATGGGCGCGCGAGGACTAGCAAAGGACTTTGCTAGAAAGTGTTCCGATTGGAGGGGCTGCCGTGGACGTCACCCATCAGTGAGAACAATCAGCCTGCTGTCCTCGGAGAATACCTTCTACAGGTATGTAGCATTCGCTTTATGGGAGGATCGTGGACCAAATTCGGGTGGAAGGGGTTGTGGCTTTCCTGGTGGAGGCGCATAGCAGTGGTGAAGATGAATGTGCTGCCTAGATTGTTATTTCTGTTTCAGTCACTGCCAGTGGCGGTTCCGAGGCGAGCACTTAAACAACTGCAGGGTTTTCTGTCACAGTTTATTTGAGAGGGCAGACATCCCCGTTTGGCAGGACGTGTATTGTGGGGGGCTCCTGAGAGGGGGGGGGGGGGGAATAGAGCGGTGCCCATTATTGAGTGGTATTATTTTGCTGCCCAACTGCGGATGATTATAGACTGGGAGAGGGGGAAAACAAAGCCAGCTAGTCAGGTGGAGCAGTCGTATAGCCTTCATAGGCCAATGAGTTCCTACTTGTGGACTACTGAAAGAGTGGGAGTGATTTTGGCTGGGATACAAAATCCGTTTGTGAGGCATCTGGTGGAACTGTGGGGAGAAGTGCGAAGGAAATGGGGCCAGACAGGGTATCTACACTTGCGTCTTTGTGATGGGAGCCAAAATTTGGGGCTGGGAGAGAAAATGCCATATTTGTGCGTTGGGAACAATGGGTATATTGAATTTCCGAGCTGTGCTGCAGGGGGATAGGATGAAGAGTTTTGATACGCTGTGCTCCATGTATGGCCTGCCCGGGGGAGATATTTTTTCCTATTTACAGATTCAACACTTTGTGGGAACACTGGGTAGGAGGGGGGGAGAACCCTCAAGGGATGGAAAGTCTGGAAAACCTGTGGCGTTTGTTGAGGAGGGTGCCCCGACCAGTATCAGTGATTTATAAATTTCTTAGGGGATGTGATCCCAGGCCATTTAGTTTTCAGGGGGCTTGGGAAGAAGATCTAAAGTGCCGCTTTTCTGATCAGGAGTGGGAAGTTATTTGAGGGAAGGTTCAAAAAGCCTCGGTGTGTGTTTTGGTGCAGGAAAATGCATACAAGTCCTCACCAGATGGTATTACGGTATTACACACCGGAGAGACTGCAGCGGATGTATCCGTGTACATCGGGCTTATGCTGGAGGTGTAAATCACAACTGGGCTCATTTTTACATATATGATGGACCTGCCCCAGAATGGTTCCCTTTTGGCAGGCTGTTATGAAAGCGTTGGTAACCTTGATTGAGTCATCTTTGGTATGCAGTCCTTTGGTGTGTCTATTGGGTTTACATAACAAGAGGGATTCTTGGGAGGAGAGCAAATGGTTGTGATGGGGGCTGGCAGCAGCCAAGTGCTTCATAGCACAGCATTGGAAGAAAGTAGACCCCCCCCCCCCCCCCAAACATTAGGTGATTGGAAGTGCAAATTGGGTCAGTTCATACAAATGGGAGCGCCTTGCGGCATACCGCAGGGAGGGGTTTCTGCAACATAAATGTGGGTGGGCTCGATTCCATCAGCGATTATGTCGCATTTAGGATGGTGGAGAATTAGAGGATGTAGGTGGGCTTGGACGGAGTGGGTACAGGGAGGGGGAGGGGTGAGGGAGCATGTCCCAAAGAACCAAGGGGCATTCTCATATTGTGAAGGGGCAGGAAGTGGTTGGAGGGCTGGGAGAGGGGATGGTGCATAATATTGGCACACAGTTTACTTGGGGTGTGGAGGTTGTTTGTAGGACTATTGTAAAAACACATACTATAGAGGAGTTTATGTAGCTGATAAGCATGTACAAGATGTCTTAGTCCAGTAATTGTTGGCACCTGCGCGGGCTAGAGTGAGCAAGTTGTGTTCTTTGTGAAAGTTGACTGGTACAAAACTATTATAATAAAAAAAAATTAGTGGAAAAAAAACGGCATGAAGAACTAAATTAATAGTTCCACCAATAGAATGAAAAGTGAATAAATGAGACAGAGTAGGGATGAGAGAACACCTAAAGAATTCCCTGTATTATGCCTGAAGAAGGAAAATTATAAAATTATATGCCAAAGGAATAATAGAGATAATCTTCAATTATTCAGTATGCCACATATAAGCATGAGAAATATATATTTAGGACACCTAAGACAAGAAAGAGGGGATATCAATGAAATACCAGGTAAGAGATGAACTTGCATAATATAAAAATGAGACTATTAATAGAAGAAATTAAGGACGTTAGCTATTATTCAACAAGCAAGAAAACTCTTAAAAAAAAAAAAAAAAGCCTGTTACTAAACATCAGCAATGGAGAAAAACTCAAATTAAAAAAAACTATGAAAAACACAAGCATATTACAAGAGGTTAATACACTTTAGCTATACATAGTAAAGTAACTTAAGTGTAGTCTTAAACCATACTAATTTAGAATGATAAAAGGATGACTCCGTGTATTTTAAATACTATCTGATAAACTACAGAAATTAAGTGACTTTTTATAAGAAAAAGAAAAGAAACAAATTATGTGTCCATTCCTGTAGATTAGAGGTGGTCCAGAAAAAGCTGAAGTTGATCCGGGGAATCATAAAACTTTGTAGAATTATGTATAGTCACTGCCATTCTAGCTGGGTATTGAAGGCCATATCTGGTTCCAAGAGATTTGAGACGGGCCTTCATTTCCAGGAAGGCTTTTCTTTTTCTAGCTGTAGTTTTTGCCAGATCTGATACGATAAGAAATCTTTTGTCATCAAATTTGAGATTATTAGAATTTCTGGCTACAGTTAAGACCTGTAGAGCTTGAGGAAAACGGAGAAATTTCGCTATAATTGGGCGAGGCTGCTGGAATCCTGGCTTGAGGTGTGACGGAGATCTGTGTGCCCTTTCAAATTGTAGAGGCGAATCCAGAGTTAATTGAAGAACACGAGGAAGCCAAGTTGTCAGAAATTGAATCATGTCTGATCCCTCTGCACCTTCTTTCAGCCCAATGATTCTGATATTATTTCTCCAGTTTCTATTAGAAGATCCTCCAGTTCAAGTTCTAGCTTTCGAATACAAAGATCTGTCTTTTCCTGTAACTGCGCCATGTTTAGCGCAGATTCGTCAGCACGTGTCTCCAGCTTCTGAATTCTGTCTTGAAACACCGATAAGCAGTAAGAGCCTGTAATTAAGATTTTAAATCAAACGTAGTCTGAAAATGTTTGGTAGTGAGATCTTTCAGAGCCCGAATTTCTTCCATCAAGAGTTCGGTATCCGAGTTTGGAAGTTTCAACTGAGCATTAAATCAAACGTAGTCTGATAATGTTTGGTAGTGAGATCTTTCAGAGCCCGAATTTCTTCCATCAATAGTTCGGTAGCCGAGTTTGGAAGTTTCGACTGAGCAGCCTTTTCTGGTGTCAGTGGATCACTCAGTTCTTTTTGATCCCGATTGTAAAAGATTCAAGGAAGAGTCTGATTTCGTCGATTTAGAGAGAGAGATTGCGTTTATAAGTTGAATGAAGGCGATTAAGAGAAAAAAACTATTTTAAGTATATTAAAACGATTGTCTAGTAAATAATACAGTGAAGGGAGTCTCTTAGGTGTCTGCTCTCATCAGTGGCTCAACAGCGCCCCCCTGGGAGTTCTATTTTTAATTTCAGAACAGGTAGTTGGGTCGGTCAGAAGGGGAGCGGACCGCTAGACACCAGGGAGTAATGCAGAAAGCTTGGGTTGTGGGACATCCACTTCTCTCAACCAGCTCTTCTACACTGCTAATGGCATAAAAATCTTCTCATGTTGTGTGTGCATCAAAGCCCATTTTTTTCTCTGCATTGCTGCGGAATTGGTCATGTGCATTTGCAATCGTATTAATCCAGTGTGGTCATGTTTACCACATGAGTTAACACCCATGCTCAACCGCTTTTTGAATTGCTCAGCTAACCTGTGGTTTGGCTTGCTGTTGCTTTCTTCATTTGAAACAGAAATAATGTAAGGAATCAAACCCTTTGCAACCTGCAGTATTGGCATTGAGACTTAGTTGGTGCAAGATTGTTGCATGTATGTATATTGTGTATATATATATATATGTGTGTGTGTGTGTGTGTGTATATCTGTATATAGGTTTTATGATTAATTGGAATTGCAGTTAATTGTGATAAAATAAACCATTATTTTTCAATGTTCTGTTTTTATAATTGCTTCAGTGTTCTATCTATATGCATAACTGAACTAACAGTGAAACAGTTTATTATATTAGCCATCCTAGCTTAAAATGGTATGCACAAAGAGGCAAACTTGGTCAGTTCTAATTGCTATAAAATAAACTTTCTGTTAAAGGCATTACAATATTTGCGAAAGTTATGCAACCATCCAGCTTTAGTATTAACAACTCAACATCCAGAGTACAAGAGAATCACTGAACAACTAACAGCTCAGAACTCTTCTCTCCGGGATATCCAGCATGCTCCTAAGCTCTCTGCTTTAAAACAAGTAAGTTTAGTCTAACTTCTTCTGTTCCCCATAAATGTAATGGTTTTCTATACTAGTAGTAGTCCTTTGTAAAATATAATCTCAGAGGGGTTTTAGTTTTTAAGTTTTTGGTAACTAACTTTACTGCGATTTTTTTTAATCTTCTAGTAATTGAGATTTAAATAGTCTCCTCCTGCTCAAGGAGGGGGTACCCTTTATTGATGAGAAAGTAATTGAGGTTCTCTGCCCATTGCTGTCCTGTTCAATTTGATGGTATTTTTTATGATAAAGTTTAGAGATCTGTGCTTAGACTATCTTGAATCACAAGTTTAATCCACATAACTATCTCACATATCACACTGCAAATATGGACCATTCAGTTGGGGATTTGAAATAAAATATTAGGCTCACAGTCTCACTACAGACAGCTGAAAGAATACAAAGCTTACAAATTATATTGCATTTTATTTTGGTCTGGCAGTTTTCTTGTTGCTGCATCTGTGGCCTACTACTCAGTTGGTACCAGCCCCTGTTGAGCTTCATTTGCCATTTCCCAGTTATGTACCTCTCCACCTTGCCCACCTATAGTCCTGTCTCCCTTCAGAATGTACTAAATATGCACCCTGTCTGATCTGTAGGTATTACCGCTGAGCAGTGGTTGAGACTCTTTCTTCCCCCCCCTCCCCCCCACCCCGGGCAGGAACATAAGCATTGCCATACTGGGAAAGACTGAAGGTCCATCAAGCCCAATATCCACAGTGCCCAATTCAGGTCACAAGTACCTGGGAAGATCCTAGAACAGTAAAACAGATTTTATGCTGCGTATCCTAGAAATAAGCAGCGGATTTTCCCAACCCAAGTCCATCTTAATAATGGCTTATGGGCTTTTCTTTTAGGATTGAAATTTTCCAAACCTTTTTTAAAACCTGCTAAGCTAACTGTTTTTACCACATTCTCTGGCAACGAATTCGAGTTTAATTACACATTGAGTGAAGACATATTTTCTCCAGTTTGTTGTAAATTTACTACTTAGTAGCTTCATTGTGTGCCCCTTAGTCCAAATATTTTTGGAAAGCGTAAACAAGTGATTCCTTAACGTCCCTCCGGACCAGCCCAGTGATTGACTGATGGGTTGTGCACGCCTTCCAGCAGGTAGAGACTGAGACTTCTGACTCATCAAAGATAGCCAATAAGAGCCCTTGCCAGATAGTAGAGTCCAGTATTCTCAGTCTCCAGCAGGTGGAAAGTGGTGAGCCCTGTCAGTCTCTCTTCTTGCTTTGTGTGTGTTTAAAATAAAATACAATTAGTGGTCCGTGGGGGCCTTCAGTTACCTTGGGGGTGTTATACCCGGGCAGACGGGTCTCTCCTTCCCCCCCAGTCCTCCCTGCCCGTTGTAAGCTCACCCTGTGGGTCTTCAGGTGGCTCAGACTCTTTGGGGAAGAGATTCTGAGTCTGGGAGAGGCAGCCGTATATAGCTTTAAAAAAAAAAAATGCTTCTATGACTGGGCAATGCAGCTCTGCTGTTCCCTGCTAGATTTTTTTGCCTGACAGCCTTTCTCTCTCTCGGTGCCGGTCGGCATTGAGTTTAAAAAAAAAAAAAAAAAGTGCTTTGCAGGGAGCCGGGTGTACAGGCGTGCCATCGCTGTTCACTGTCATGGCCAAAAAGCTTAAGCGCTGCACTGTTTGTCAGCACCGGGGCATGGACAAAACTGGCCGTTGTAAGTTCTGCACTTGTGTAGAGAGCGCTTCAGTCCCAGGTCCTGCGGCTTCAAGTTTATCTAATTCGGGGGGAGTTGATGCTTCACTTCCCTCTGTTAGTTCAGTGGTTCCTGTTTTGGCGAGAACCGCCACCATTTTGCCTCCCTCAGCTGATCACCTGGTTTCCCGGTCTCCGCTGGTACAATCTCAGGCTGCCAGCGTTTCTAATCTGCCTGCCAGCTCTGTACAAGGCTTTCCTGTTGAGGCAATCAGATCCTCCTTCCTCCCCATCAGTTGTACTGGGGCAGAGTCAACAGCTTTCAGCCAGAAGGCCTAGAAGATTCCGTGAGCCTGATGAGGATTTGGATTCTGACCCAGATTTTACCATGCCCTGTTTAGAAGACCAGGATTTACCCCAAAGGGACTCCATGGAAGATCTTTCTGTTTCTTCATGGACAGATATGGATTCTCTGATCCCTGGTGAGGATTCTTCTTAGGATTTTTCACAAGGAGGATCTTCAAGATTTAATTTCTCAGGTTTCATCTACTTTGCACTTTGAGGTGGAGGAGGAGTCTCCCACTCCACAGCCTCGCAAGGTGGATCTCCTGATGAAGGGAGTTCACAAGCCAGGGAAGAAGTTTCCCATGCATCAGGATATCCGGGACATCATTCAGGCTCAGTGGGATGCTCCAGACTCAGCCTTCAGACCCGCAAAATCTATGGTCTGTCTTTATCCGGTTCCTGAAGCGGATCTTGCTAAAGCTTCCGGTGGTTGATTCTGTGGTCTTGGTAGTACAGGATCGCCGGCTGGAGTCTTTACTCAAGAGTAGTTTTGATGTCTCGGCTCTGGCAGTGCAGGCTGCCATTTGTGGTTCCCTGATGGCTAGAGCGTACTTTCAGTGGTCTGAAAAGGTGCTGGACCGATCTTCGGATGATTTGGCCTCTATTTTTTTTTTATATTTCTCTTTATTAAATTTTTAACAATCATAATAAACTCTTATGAGTGTTTACACAAATAGGTAATACAATAAAAAATGGGAAAAAAAATCAAATCTAAGGATTCCTTTTTATCGTCCACAATACAATTTAAGAAAATGATCCAAGAAAAAGAAATTAAACAGAGGCAAAACTAATTAAAGAGAACATCCTGTCCTAAGTGGTCACTCTAAGCTGTCATACAGTATTACATATGTGACTAAGTTACCACATTAACCTCCTCTCTACTTATCAAGAAATCCTCCAATTGATTGGGTTCGAAAAACTGATAGGATTTAGACTGGTGCAATACTCTGCATACACAGGGAAATCTTAACAGGAAATTAGCACCTATTGCAAGCACCCTACGGTGCAAGGTTAAAAATAGATAGATCCGGGTACACTCGTATCTTTGAACTCAAAAATAAAGAATCTAGATGTCTAAGAGAGAGTCTGAGCACTGCATCTCTATCTAATTCCAGTGCAAAGGTAGTTAACAAAGTTGTTCTTTGAGTTATCACCTCAAGTGACGATTCAAGAAAAATAGTGAGATTCATTGCCTCCTCCTTCTGGGCTTGCAAATTTTCCTTTACATCTTTAGTGTTAGTTTGCAAGTAAAAAGCCCGAGTTATTGGAGGCAATGAATTCTCAGACATACCTAATATCTCAATCAAGTACTTCCTAACCATTTGCAATGGAGTAACAAGCGGTGATTTAGGAAAATTTATGAAACGTAAGTTCAGTCTTTTAGAGTGATTTTCTAAGTACTCCAATCTCCTTGAAGTAAAGTTCTTATCTTTTAGAAAAGCTTGACCCATAAGCTCAACCTTCTCAGTTCTTTCAGTCAGAGCTTTAACTTCAGTGGTGTGGAGATCATTAGTTTGCAATTGTGCCAACGCAGTCTCAGCTAAAGTCTTAATTGTCTCAGTATTTTTTTAACCAAAGTTTGTAGTGTGGCGTGCATGTTGGAAGTTAAGTCCCACAGTGACTCTAAGGTCACTACGGCTGGTTTTTCCGTTTGTCCCGTTAAAAAATCCGGGAGGGGAGCTTTAACAACCTGATCCAGAGTACTCACTGTTTTTGATCTTACTACAGGACTAGAATTAAAGACTGGTTCGCCCAGGTTACTAGCGTCCAGTTTTCCTTCTGTCTCCAGCAAGTTCCCTCTCCATTCACTCCGTTCTTCTCCTGGGAGTAGCGTGGCAGAACTTCATGGAGTACTTCCTCGTCCGGGTTGCGGGGGAGCCGCCCGTTCGACGGGGCTCAGGGAAGCCCCGTCTATACTGTTGGCTAGCGTCAACGCGCTAGCTCCGGCAGCGGGAGTTGACACCATCTCGGGACCCGGCGCGATTCCGTACCGTTCCAGCGTTGCTTGCTGAAGTTGGGGGGTTCCGCCAGGGGTAGAGGGAGCCTCCCTGACTCTGCCTCTCCATTTGCCCACCGCAATCGACCGGCAAAGCGCCTTCCTCAGCGTCTAACGGAGGTAGGTTGGAGCGCATCTGGTGATTGAACTCACAACGTCGCCATCTTGTATCCCCTGATTTGGCCTCTATTGGCACAGAAGTTGCGAAGCTAGAGATGGGCTCAGCCTTCTTAGCAGATACTTTGTACGACTTATTGAGAGTGTCGGCCAAGTCTATGGTGTTAGGAGTGGCTGCTAGGAGGTCTCTGTGGCTGAGAAGGATGGTCAGCAGATGCAGTTTCTAAATCTAAACTCAATAAATTTCCCTTTCGAGGCTCATTTTTGTTTGGTGAGGATTTGGATAAGTTGGTTCGTAGTCTGGGAGAGTCTTAGGTACCTAGATTCCCAGAGGACCGGCTGAAGCCCTCAGGTCACTCTCTATTTTCGGTTTGCGGTCAGAGACGTGATTTTCTGCGGCCTTGGCCGGGTAGGTCGGCTCCAGCTCAGCGCTCTCGTTTCTTTCAAAGGATTCGGTCCTTTCTTGGCAGTCGCAGAGGAGGTAAGGAATCAGGAGCCTCCTTCCAGTCGCCCTCTCGTTCCTCCCAATGAAGTTTTCAGGGCCCAGCCTCTGGTTCCCATGGGAGCGCATTTGGCGCAGTTCTTCCAGAGGTGGGCCCAGATTACCACCGACCTGTGGGTCTTGGAGGTTATTCGAGAAGTGTACGCCTTAGAGTTTGCGCGTCCTTTGGCAGACGCCTTTTGTCGAGCTCGCTTCAAGGTGGAGGTCGTAAGGGGGACTTTTGACATACTTCTCAGCCTCCAGGCTATTTGTCCCGTTCCTGCTGCAGAAGTCAGACAGGGGCGGTATTCAATATATTTTGTTGTTCCCAAGAAAGAGGGTTCTTTCCAGCTGATTCTGGATCTCAAGGCGGTCAATCGAGCCCTCAAGGTTTCCTCTTTTTTTGTATGGAGACTTTCTGGTCGGTTATCGTAGCGGTCAGACCCGGATAGTTTCTGACTGCTCTAGATCTGACAGAGGCCTATCTGCAAATCCCCATACATCCCTTACACCAACGCTTCTTGCGATTTGCCATTCTCGGCCAGCATTTCCAGTTTTGGGCATTGCCATTCAGTTTGGCAACAGCCCTCCAGACCTTTACCAAGATGATGGTCGTGGTGGCAGCAGCTCTCCGCAAAGAGGGAATTCTGGTTTATCCTTATCTGGACGATTGGCTCATTTGGGCCAAGTTGTTTCAGGAGAGTCAGCAGGTCATGGACAGAGTAGTCCAGTTCCTTCAGTCCCTCGGATGGATAGTCAATTTCCAGAAGAGTCGCCTGCACCCCTCTTAGTCTCTGGATTACTTGGGGGTGCGCTTTGACACTCTAAAGGGGCAAGTGTTCTTGACGGAAGCCTGGATTATCAAATTGCAGACCCTGGTCAGTCAATTCCGCCGGTCAGTTTGACCATCAGCGAAGGACTATCTCCAGGTCCTAGGTTCTATGGCAGCCATGATAGAGACGGTTCTCTGGTCCAGGGCCCACATGAGGTCGCTTCAGTCATCCCTTCTCTCCAGGTGGTCTCCACAGAGGGATTCTCTTTGGAAAAAGCTGCTGCTTCCGGCTTGGGAGCGGAACGCTCTACTTTGGTGGCTTCGGATATCCCATATCTCCACGGGAATGCTGCTGGATGCTCCACAGTGGACAGTGGTTATGACAGATGCCAGTCTGAGGGGCTGGGGAGCTCATTATTTGAGCCAATATGCACAGGGTCTCTGGTCACGGGAGGAGGCGACCATTTCCATCAACCTCTTGGAGCTGCGGGCAGTCCGCTTGGCACTCCGCGCCTTTTGCCCTCTTCTGGAAAGCCGGGCAGTGTGCATCATGTACGACAACGCCATGGTGGTGGCTTATGTTAATTGTCAAGGAGTAACAAAACGTCTTCCCTTACAGCAGGAAGCTGCTCAGCTGCTGGACTGGGCAGAGATTCATCTGCTAGCGCTGTCGGCGGCTCACGTGGCAAGAGTGGAAAATGTGCAGGTGGATTTTCTCAGTCGCACTACTCTGGATCCCGGGGAGTGGGCTTTAGGCGAGGACGCGTTCCAGCTACTCATGCGTCGATGGGGTCTTCCTGGATCTTTTCGCCTCAGTGGCCAAAGCGAAGGTTCCGAAGTTCTTCAGTCGCCTGAGGGACCCCAAGTCTCAAGGACTCGATGCTCTCCTTCAGCTGTGGCCGGAGGGTCTTCTCTATGCCTTCCTTCTTTGGCCACTGTTGGATCGAGTGGTTTTGGTAGCCCCGGACTGGCCGCACAGGCCTTAGTACGCCGACCTTCGCAGTCTGCTGGTCGGGCCTCCACTACGATTCCTGGTTTTCCCAGGGTTATTGATGCAGGTTCCTGTTTGTCATCCAGACCCCAGTCAATTTTGTCTTATGGCTTGGCTATTGAGCAGGCGAAGTTGACTAAGTGAGGTTACTCGGCAGGAGTGATTTCCACCATGCTGAAGTCTCAACGATGTTCCACTTCTCTAAATTATATCAGAACATGGAGAGTTTTTGAGGAGTGATGTAAGATCGGCGGTGTTTCTCCGTTTCGGGCTTCTATATAGCAGATTCTGGATTTTTTGCAGTGGGGGCTTGACAAGGGTTTAGCTCTGTTTTCACTTAAGGTCCAGGTTGCAGCTTTATCTTGCTTCAGGGGTCGGATTCAAGGAAAGTCCTTGGCCTCACATCCAGATGTTCTTTGTTTTGTTTTTTTGCAGGGGGTGGGTCTTGTGCGACCTCCCACGCAAAGTATTTTTCCTTTGTGGGATCTCATTTTGGTACTTTCAGCCTTGTCTCGTACTCCCTTTGAGCCTCTTGCATCCTGCACATTGAAGAATCTGACTCTCAAGGTGGATTTTCTGGTGGCGATTGCTTCAGCTAGGAGAGTTTCGGAGTTGCAGGCCCTTTCGTGTCAGTCGCCGTTCTTGGAGTTCACGCAGGATAGGGTGGTGTTACAACCAGTTCCGTCCTTCCTTCCCAAGGTCTTGTCAGGTTTCTGTTTCACAGTCTGTGATCTTGCCAGTCCTGGGGTCTTCCTCAGGTTCGGAAGAGCAGCGTCGCCTCAAATGTTTAGACGTTAGAAGGGCGCTTGAGCTATTTGAGGCTTACAGATGAATTTCGGCAGACAGATCGTTTGTCCTTATCGGGGGAGCCCGGAAAATGTTGGCAGCTTCCAAGCCCACCATTTCTCGTTGGCTCAAGGAGATGATTGCATCTGCTTATCTTTTGGCTGGTAAGCCAGCTACTGTGGGAGTGAAGACTCACTCTACCAGAGGTCAGGCTGCTTCTTGGGCCAAGCGCTGTTTGGTTCCTCCACTTGAGATATGCAGAGCGGTGACTTAGTCCTCCTTGTATTCTTTTTCCAAGCATTACCGGTTAGATGTGCAGAGTCGGCAGGATTCTGCGTTTGGGACACAGGTGCTTACAGCGGGGCTGCTGGGATCCTGCCCATGATTTCACAGCTCTATTACTTCCCATCAGTCAATCACTGGGCTGGTCCGAAGGGACTGTAAGGAAGGAGAAATTAGGCCCTACCTGCTAATTTGCTTTCCTTTAGTCCCTCAGGACCGGCCCAGATCCCTCCCATTTCACAGCGTGTTTCTATAGTTGTATTTAGCCTGTTGATCCTTTGAGGAGAGCTGCGCTGTCGATCTATGCTTCCTTGTTGTTTGAAAAAAAAAACCCCACAGGATTGTTCCTTTGTTATACTTTGGTGCCCGGGGAGAGTGCGGCACCTTCGGCATGTTACACAGACATTTCATTAGCCTGATGTCTCTGACTGCTCAGGTTCCCGAGTGCACAAAATGTATAAGGTTGATTTCTTTTTTTCTGCTTGGCTACTGTAAACTGGACTCTACTGTCTGGCAAGGGCTCTTATTGGCTATCTCTGATGAGTCAGAAGTCTCAGAATCCACCTGCTGGAAGGTGTTCACAACCCATCAGTCAATCACTGGGCCGGTCCAGAAGGACTAAAGGAAAGCAAATTAGCAGGTAAGGCCTAATTTCTCCTTTACCCCCCTACCCAGTCCACTCCACTCAGTACTTTATAGAACTCTATTATATCTCCCCTCAGCTGTCTGTTCTCCAAGCTGAAGAGCCTTATCCCCTTTAGCCTTTCCTCATAGGGAAGTCATCCCATTCCTTTACCATTTTCGTTGCCCTTCTCTGTACCTTTTCTAATTCCACTTTATCTTTTTTGAGATGCGGTGACTAGAATTGCACACAGTATTTGAGGTGCGGTCACATCAGGGAATGATACAAAGGCATTATACATAAGTACATAAGTAATGCCACACTGGGAAAAGACCAAGGGTCCATCTAGCCCAGCATCCTGTCCACGACAGCGGCCAATCCAGGCCAAAGGCACCTGGCAAGCTTCCCAAATTTTTTGTTTTCCATGCCTTTTCTAAGATTTCCTAAAATTCCATTTGCTTTCTGAGCTGCTGCTGCACACTGCTGTCTCACTAGCATTCCCCATCAGCTTAGGAAGTAGATGTTAGGTCTTCTTAATTGCAGCATTGCCAGTGAGCTATCCCAGTAATACATTTTGTAGGGCATTTACCCCCCAAGATAAAGGGGAGTAAATGCCCTACAAATTGGAACCAAAAACAAGGTAGGGCAGGGCCAATGGACTTCACAAAGGGAGTTTAGGCCAGAGATAGTAGAAAGTAAATATTAAATTTATTGTCCATCAAAGTTGTAAAAAGCATACAAACAACAATCATTTTCTTTGAAAATGAGCACCAAAGTAAACCTTGAAATATTGGACATTTTTATCTTTTTTGTTTTGCTTTATAGATTACAAACAACTCAGTAGCGTCAAACTACATATAGAAACAGAAAAAGTGACAGCTGATCAGGGCTATCCAGTCTTCCCATCCATACCATCTACTATCTCCTTGTCCTTGGAAATCCTACATGCTTGTCCCATGCTTTCTTGAATTCAGATGCACTCTGTATCACCTCCACTGGGAGGCCATTACCTTTTGTGTAAAGAGGTATTTCCTTAGAATACTAGTGAGTGTATCCCTTTGTCTCCGAAAGCAAGCAGGGCAATTAGTTTTCACATATGGATGATGTCATCCACGAAGCCCGGCATAGACACTGCCCAGCTTTTGGCGGGCCCAACTGCACATGCGCACATGTCTGTAGTTACAATCAAAGTGGTTTACATATTATATACAAGTACTTATTTTATACCTGGGCAATGAAGGGTTAAGTGTCTTGCCCAGACTCACAAGGAGCTGCAGTGGCAATTGAACCCAATTCCCCAGGTTCTCAGGTGACTTCACTAATACCATTAGGCAGACATCTCTTCAGATAGTGTCATAAGATTTTCCTCATGGTACTTTTTTTTTTGTCTTTTCTTTACATGAGACTATTTGTTCAGTTGTTTTTCCTCTCTCCCCTTAACTTTTAGATTTTTTTTCAGCACTTTTAAGTTTTCTTTGTTTTTCCATATCTTGCAGCCTGCTTAGGCCTGAGCTCCTGGTCAGCACACTTTCTTTTATTTAAGAAAAAAAATCAGGATTGATTTATTTGATTTCGCTTCAGCTATTTTTCTGGGTATGTCCAAAAAATCTCCTAGTAGGTTTAAGAAGCACTCAAGCTGTGGTAGGACCTTGTCTGTGACTGACCCTCATGACTTGGGCCTGACCATAAGTCCTCTCACTGTTCACTTTGTGCTCAAATGTAGAAAAGCACAGGTCCTGTGTGAAAAAACATTTTGGCACACCAAAGTCCAGTACATTGGCATTGAAGGTATCAGTCTCCATGGCTTCAGGAGCTGCACCAGATGCATTGACATCAAGGAAGTATCCCCCTGCCTTGACATCAGGCATTAGTAGCACACTCTCGGGTCAAGTATCATCAGACCCAACACCAAGGACTCTCAAGGATTCTGTATCAGCATTGAGGGACCCTGATTTTGTGCATCAAGCGAAGGCGAGGAAGCACCAACATCAATCCTCATTGGAGCATAGTGCCAGTTACTCCAAGGAACTGGCATTTGCCGGTACCTGAGAAGCGTCAGTACTGTGAGAATTGTTCTCCTTCCATGGAAGCAATGCCAATTCACCAGTCTCCTTGAAGCCGGGACCCTGCCTCCGATTTGGCTCCTACATCCTCACAGAGTGTCACCACACCAGTGCCAGCCCTGACTTTCCTGATGCCTGCCCTCAAGGAGCAACTCTGGGTCATATTACAGGAGGAGCTGGGGTGCATCCTGGCTCGGTGCAATGCTGAGGTATCGAGGGCATTAGTACAGGTGTCAGTGCCTCATTGAGCGTCATAACCAGCACCATCCAATACAGTGCTCCAACTGGGGAGGAAGTGACACCAGAGTCCAGGAGAGGACCCATACTTTGGTGTTTTCATCCAGAGTCTGATCGTTAGTCTCGTGGTCCAAGGCACACACACAGACTCGGACGTCCCATGAGGATTACTTCAGTGAGTCAGAAGTTCCTGGAGGTCTGATATAGAACCAGAGGAGCCCTCGGAGGAGGGATCTCTTCTTCTGATTTCAGACACTTCTCCACCTCAGGAGAGGAGGAAATCTGCCCCAGAGGAGCTCTCCTTTGTCAGCTTTCCAAGAGAGATGGCTGAGGCCATCCCCTTTAATTTGGAAATTGAAGATGAGCCCAGGGCCGAGATGTTCGACATCCTTGATTATGACTCCCCTCCTGTGACAGTTCCCATATACAGCATCCTCAGGCTTGCACAGATTGAAGAATTGGGAGACCCCTCTCACTATACATCCTGTACCAGAAAGCTCTTATATTTGAGAAGCAGCACACCATTCCATGGTGGTCGAATCCACCCTCAATTGAGCCATAAGATCAAGGACCCATGCCTCAGCACCCCTAGGTAGGGATGCTCGGAGTCTTTTGGGAGGAAAGTGTTTCAAGGCTCATTTCCTGCTTCAGGTTCTACCAGCTCTACATGAGTATCTGTTTGAAGAACTTGTTACACAGTGTGATGGAGTTTGCAGATATTCTGCCTCCAGAGAAGGCCACAGATCTGCGTCAGCTAGTGGCCAAGCAGGAAGAGTGTCGAAAGCACATGGCTTGAACAACTTAATGCCTGTGATGTGGCATCCAAACATTCTGCATTAGGTACTGGCATATGCAGACTCTCATGGGTGTTTGTTTCAGACCTAGAACAAGCAGTTTAAGAAAAGCAGGCGGATATCTTTCCAAAGAGACCGCCTTTTTGGGGCAAGGTGTAAGAGGTTGCTGACCTCATTAGGAAAAGAACTGATACATCAAGTCCCTGTCTCTTTGTGCGGACTCCACTTCTTCAAGGTTTTCAGGCAGGCATCAGAAGGGTTTCTACTACTCTCAAAGACATAAGTTCACTCCTTCAACTTGCCCTGCCCAGCAGGTGCAGGCCCCACACTCCCATCCTCAGGACCAATGGGCCTAGAAATTCCAGCCAGTTCCCCAGTCTAAGCAGGGAACGAGCTTTTGACTGGCTCCAGCAGAGCATAGCTGACATAAAAGTACCCATCTCAGATTACCTGCCTGTCGGAGGGAGGCTGAATTTTTTCCAAGAAAGGTGGCCCCTTGTAATCTCAGACTGGTGAGTCTTTCAAATTTGCGTCCCTCAATTTGCATCAACTTCCTCCAAATTGCCCAGAAAGAACGTCAAAACTCAGTTCTCACTATCGAGTTGTGCTCGCAGTGGAACTCTCCTCCCTTCTAAAGGCCCATGTGGTTGAACCAATGCCACCAGAGGAAGAAGGGAAAGGATGCTATTCCAAGTACTTTGTGCCAAAAAGACAGAGGTATTTCATCCCATCTTAGACCTAAGGTCCCTGAACAAATATCTGGTTAAAGAAAAGTTTGGGTTGATTTCCCTAGGCCCCCTTCTTCCCATGATTCAGGCAAATGATTGACTATGCTTTCTGGACTTAAAGAATATTTATACCCGCATCCAGATGCATCCCAGCCACAGTATCTTAGATTCTCCAAGGACAAGCAGGCTGCTTGTTCTCACTGATGGGCCGGCGTCCATGGCGGCCCAGGAATGGCAGTTTTTCAGAGCAAAAACAAACAAAGTTTGCCAGAGCCTTCCGGCGCACGGGGCGCATGCACCGCACATTGCACGGCCATCTTCCCGCCCGGCGCTCAAGAGTCCCCGCTCAGTTTTTCTTTTTCCGCGGTGGAGAGTGGCTGCTTTGTCGGTCTCTCTCCTCAGGCCCAGAGAAAAGAGTCTTCATTTTTGAGAGTTTTTCTCCCTCTTTTGTCTTTCTTTTATCCTGCCTTCAAAACTATAGAAAAAAAATCCTTTATTTCTTAGTTTGGCCCTTTAAGTTTCCTTCATGCGTATGCGCTTTCTCAATTTTGTGCCCTTTTATTTGGCACAATCGCAGATTTTGACTTCGCTGTCGCTATTTTTCCGTCCATGTCATCGAGGACTCCCAGCGGCTTCAAGAAGTGTGCTCGGTCCAACCGGTCAATCTCAGGTACCGATCCCCACACGTGGTGTCTTCAGTGCCTTGGGCCCGACCATCGCCCAGTCGCATGTAAGTTGTGTCTTAGCCTTAAAAGGCGGACACAAGCATCGAGAAAAGCTCTTCGGGACCGTCTTTTCGGAGCTTCGACCGGTTCCTCGCCGTCGACATCAATACCAAGGTCAGCGTCGTTGATATTGGCACCAAAGATAGCATTGACTTCAGGAGCACAGGTAATGGCTGTCCGGAGACCACCACACGCTGTGAGCAGTGAGCCGTCGAGTGGGTCTCCACCTGCCTCAAAGTCTCCTGCTGTACAGGCTCCCCGGGACCGACCAGACCCCGAGGAGGCGTGTGGATTCCACGTCCTCCTCGTTGGTACCGAGGAGTATCGATGACGTACATCAAGCGAAGGCGAAGAAGCATTGTCATCGGTCTCCTTCCAAGCTGTCACATCGGTGGCCTTGACCACCCTCAGAGTTACCTCATTTCTGGGGGCCAGCGGCTGTGCTGGCTTCTCTCTGTGTTTGTGTTAGTCTTGTCTCTGTCCTGGTTTGCTGGCTGCTTCCAGCATGAACCTGATTGCTTCACTAGACCTCACCTGTGTGGGCTATGCCTCTCTAGGGAGCCAGCATCTAAGATGGCTGCCACCGGCTCTATGCCAGATTCCAAGATGGCTCCTGCTTGTCTTTCCTGTGGGCTCACTTCCTATGTGTGTCAAGCCTCTCTTTGGGGTCAAGGTACTTCCTGCTTCTGTCCTGCTGCTGGTGACCTCATCAGTGAGAGCCTTCATAAGGAAGTGCTGTGCTGGCATTCTGGGCCTTTGCATTGATGGTGTTATGCTCTTAGGCCAGGTCAGGTTAGTAAGTGTCTGCTGCACTACTGCTTAGCCTTTCTCTGGGTTCCAGCCCAGCTTCACTCCATGTCTGTTGTCTTCCTGTGGGGGGTTCCTCCCTGCCACTGTGTGTCTGTGGACTGCGGGTCTTTCCTGGCTTACCCTGTGTTTGGGGTGAAGCCTCTGTTCCTGGCTTACCCTGTGTTTGGGGTGAAGCCTCTGTTCCAGCTTACCCTGTGTTTGGGGTGAAGCCTCTGTCCGTGTTTACGCTGTCTGTTGTCTGTTTGCTCTGCTGCCTGCCCAAGACCCTTGGCCTGTTATTCCTGGTTTGCTCTCTTTACCCTAAGTCCTGCCTTGCCTAGCCTGTGTGCCTACCCTGCTTCTATATCCTGAGGGTATATCCTGAATCCTGTATCTGTCTGGCTAGTGTGTTTTCCTGGGTGATTATTCCTGTATCCTGTCTCCACCTAGCTAGAGGGGGGTACCCTGTGGGTATTCCCGGATCCCCGTTCTGCCTAGTGTGTTGCTGCCCTAGTCCTTGCTCCTGCTAGCTTCTGTTCGCCTTGTGTTCCTTGGTCTGTCTTCTGGGTCACACTGTCTGAGTCTAGTTCCGTGTCCTGTCACCCTCGTGTATCCCAGACCCAGGGTGGGTCCTCTGGATTTTCAGTTCCTGCCTTATCCTGCAAGTCCTGCTGGCCGCCTGCACTTCAGAGCTCAACTCCGGAGGAACGGTGGCTAGGTGCAGGTGAAGCTGTTCCTGTCTCATCTGTTCTAGTTGCCTACCTTGTACTACTCCAGTCCAGAGTTCCAGTACTGCTCTTCTGTGTTTCCAGTCCCGAGGTGGTCTTGCCTGCCGCTGCCGCTCCTCGGCAGTGGCCCAAAGGCTCACGAACTCCAGTCCTGCCTCGAAGACCTGACAGAATGCCAAGGCCCTCGAGAACGCAACACAAGCACAGTGCCGGGAGCTCCGGGGCATCGAAGGATTTGGCACCCATGAAGCACCGACGCTGGGAGGACCGCTCACTCTCCATTCAAGAGGTGTCGGTCTTCGGGCAGACCAGTACCTCCACAGAGTCTGACGCCAATTCTTGCACTGACCCCGCAGCCTTGCTCGACAGCGACACTAGATGAGCGTATCCGAGCCATTCTTCCAGGTCTCCTGGAGGAGTTGCTGTGTCAGTCTGCTCCGGTACCGGGGGTGCTTGCGCCCTCTGTACCGTCGATGGAAGCGGCAGCTGGCTCTATGCCTGTGGTGAGGTCTCTGACACCGGTGCCACCTGCGGCATTGGGGTCGGCTGCCACCCAGGTCGACATCGCTGGAGGGAGCTTCATCGCCGCCGGCATGGGAGTCGACTTCTCGACATCGCCATCGAGGACATGGTTCCTCTGTGTCGAGATGGGCCCGGTTTCGGACTGCAGTTAAGGAACTCTTGTCCGATACCAATGAGGATGCCTTGTGAGATGAAGCAGAGGACCCCAGGTATTTCTCTTCTGAGGAGTCTTGTGGTCTTCCTTCTGATCCTACTCCTTCACCAGAAAGAAAGCTTTCTGTGGCTATTCCTTTCCCTGTGGTATTTGAGGATGAGCCCAGGACTGAGATGCTGGAGGACTATCCTTCGCCACCTAAGGAGTCATCCACGGTTCCTTTGCATAATGTGCTCGAGGAGACACCTTTTCGGAACTGGATGAAACCACTAAGTAATCCCTCCATTCCCAAGAAAGCTGAGTCCCAATATCGGATTCACGGAGAACCTGAGCTGATGAAGTCGCAGTTAACTCACGACTCTATAGTTGTGGATTCCGCTCTCAAGAGAGCCAGGAGTTCTAGAGACTTTGCCTCGGCGCCTCCGGGAAGAGAATCTAGAACCCTGGACTCTTTTGGGAAAAAGGTGTATCAGGCCTCTATTCTCGTGGCCAAAATTCAATCCTACCAAGCTGTACACAAGCATTCACTTGAGGAACACGGTGAAGCAACTGGCGGACTTGGTTGATAAGCTCCCTCCGGAGCAGGCCAAGCCTTTTCAGGAGGTGGTCAGGCAGCAGAAGGCGTGTCGTAAATTCCTGTCCAGGGGTGCTTACGATTCTTTTGATGTTGCATCCAGAACCGCTGCCCAAGGTATAGTGATGCGCAGACTTTCATGGCTGCACGCCTCTGACCTGGACAATAGAGTCCAGCAGCGGATTGTGGATGTCCCTTGCCGGGGGGATAATGTTTTTGGTGAGAAAGTCGAGCAAGTGGTTGATCAGATCACGCAGCGGGAAACTGCTATGGACAATCTCTCCCGCCGGGCACCTTCTGCTACTACCTCATCAGGTAGACGATTTTTCCGGCGAAGGAAGAATGCTCCCTATGCTTATAACAAGCGTAGGTACAATCCTCCTTCTCAACAGCCTTCTCAGGCTCATCCCCAGCATGCTCGTTCTCGTCAACAGCGTGCGCCAAGGCAGGCCCCTGTGGCTCCCCAGCAAAAGCAAGGAATGGGCTTTTGACTGGGTCCAGCTGAGCAAAGCCACTATAAAGGTGTCCGTGCCGGATGACTTGCCGGTCGGGGGGGGGGGGGGGGGTTATAATTTTTTTACCAAAGGTGGCCTCTCATAACCTCCGATCCGTGGGTTCTTCAAATAGTCCGGTTAGGATACTCCCTCAATTTGATCTCCAGACCTCCAAATTGCCCACAGGGAGCTCAGTCCTTCAGCTTCCAGCACAGGCAGGTACTTGCAGAGGAACTCTCTGCCCTTCTCAGCGCCAATGCAGTCGAGCCCGTTCCACCAGGGCAAGAAGGGCTGGGATTCTATTCCAGGTAGTTTCTTGTACAAAAGAAAACGGAGGATGCGTCCCATCCTAGACCTAAGGGCCCTGAACAAATTCCTAGTCCGACAAAAGTTCAGGATGGTTTCCCTGGGCACCCTTCTTCCTATGAGTCAGGAAAACGATTGGCTATGCTCTCTGGACTTAAAGGATGCTTATACATACATCCCGATACTTCCAGCTCACAAGAAGTACCTTCGATTCCATCTAGGAGCGCAACACTTCCAGTATTGTGTGCTGTCCTTTGGTCTGGCGTCTGCGCCCAGGGTCTTTACAAAATGCCTGGCAGTAGTTGCAGCATCGCTACGCAGACTGGGAGTGCATGTGCTCCCTTATCTCGATGATTGGCTGGTGAAGAACACCTCAGAGGCAGGAGCTCTACAGTCCATGCAGATGACTATTCAACTGCTGGAGCTACTCAGGTTTGTTATAATTACCCTGTCCCATCTTTTCCCTGTTCAGCAACTGGAATTTATAGGAGCTCTGCTGGACTCACAGACGACTTGTGCCTACCTTCCAGAAGCGAGCAGACAATCTTCTGTCTCTAGTTTCCATGGCTAGAGTGTCTCAGCAGATCACAGCTCAGCAGATGTTGAGACTTCTAGGCCATATGGCCTCCACAGTCCATGTGACACCCTTGGTCCGTCTTCACATGAGATCAGCTCAATGGACCCTAGCTTCCCAGTGGTATCAAGCTGCAGGGGATCTAGAGGATGCAATCCAGCTGTCCACTGATTTTTCACAATTTCCTTCAGTGGTGGACAATTCGATCCAATTTGACCTTGGGACGTCCCTTTCAAATTCGTCAGCCTCACAAAGTGCTGACCACGGATGCATCCCTCCTGGGGTGGGAAGTTCATGTCGATGGGCTTCACACTCAAGGAGTTTGGTCCCTCCAGGAAAAAGGTCTTCAGTTCAACCTCCTGGAGTTGCGAGCAGTCTGGAAAGCTCTAAAGGCTTTCAGGGATCGGCTGTCCAATCAAATTATCCAAATTCAGACAGACAATCAGGTTACCATGTACTACATCAACAAGTAGGGGGGCACCGGATCTCGCCCCCTGTGTCGGGAAGCTGTCCAGATGTGGTTTTGGGCTCGCCATTACGGCATGTTTTCTCCAAGCCATTTATCTGGCAGGAGTAAACAACAGTCTGGCAGACAGATTGAGCAGGATAATGCAACCTCACGAGTGGTCACTCAACTTGGGTGTCATACGCAAGATCTTCCGAGAGTTGGGCACCCCCTCAGTGGATCTTTTTGCCACTCAGGTCAATCATAAGGTCCCTCAGTTCTGTTCCAGACTTCAGGCCCAAGACAGACTAGCGTCGGATGCCTTTCTCCTTCATTGGGGGAAGGACCTGTTGTACGCATATCCTCCCATACCTCTGGTGGGGAAGACTTTGCTGAAACTCAAGCAAGACCGCGGAACCATGATTCTGATTGCTCCCTTCTGGCCGTGTCAGATTTGGTTCCCTCTTCTTCTGGAGTTGTCCTCCGAAGAACCGTGGAGATTGGACTGTTTTCCAACACTCAGAATGAGGGAGCGCTTCTGCATCCCAACCTCCGGTCTCTGGCTCTCACAGTCTGGATGTTGAGAGAGTAGAATTCACTTCCTTGGGTCTCTCTGAGGGTGTCTCCCGGGTTTTGCTTGCTTCCAGGAAAGATTCCACGAAGAGGAGGAGGTTTGCCGTCTGGTGTGATAGCAAGGCCCTAGATCCTCGCTCTTGTCCTACACGGACCCTGCTTGAATACCTTCTACACGTGTCAGAGTCTGGTCTTAAGACCAACTCCGTAACAGTTCATCTTAGCGCAATTAGTGCTTATCATCAACATGTAGAGGGTAAGCCTATCTCTGGACAGCCTTTAGTTGTTCGCTTCTTGAGATGTTTGCTTTTGTCAAAGCCCCCTGTCAAAACCCCACCAGTGTCATGGGATCTCAACGTCGTTCTCACCCAGTTGATGAAGCCTCCTTTTGAGCCACTGAATTCCTGCCATCTGAAGTACTTGACCTGGAAGGTCATTTTCTTGGTGGCTGTTACTTCAGCACATAGAATCAGTGAGCTCCAAGCCTTGGTGGTGCATGCTCCTTATCTCAAGTTTCATCACAACAGAGTAGTCCTCCGCACACACCCAGTTCTTGCCAAAGGTGGTGTCGGAGTTCCATCTGAACCAGTCAATTGTCTTGCCAACATTTTTCCCCCGTCCTCATACCCGCCCTGCTAAACGTCAGTTGCACATCTTGGACTGCAAGAGAACATTGGCCTTTTATGTGGAGTGGACAAGTCCCTTCAGACAGTCCGCCCAAATGTTTGTTTCTTTTGATCCCAACAGAAGTGGAGTCGCAGTCGGGAAACGCACCAGCAGTCGGGAAACGCACCATTTCCAATTGGCTAGCAGATTGCATTTCCTTCACTTATGCCCAAGCTGGGCTGACTCTTGAGGGTCATGTCACGGCTCATAATGTTAGAGCCATGGCGGCGTCGGTGGCTCATTTGAAGTCAGCCACTATAAAAAAGATTGCAAGGCTGCGACGTGGTCATCAATCCACACGTTCACATCTCACTACTTCCTTCAGCAGGATACCCAATGCGACAGTCGGTTTGGGCAGTCGGTGCTGCAGAATCTGTTCAGGGTTTAGAATGCAACTCCACCCCCCTAGGCCCATTTTTATTCTGTTCCAGGCTGCACTCTCAGATGTTTCTGCTTTAGGTCAATCTCAGTTATGTCCTCGCCGTTGCGAGGCCCAATTGACCTTCTTTGTTGTTTTGAGTGAGACTGGGTGCTAGCGATATCCCATCAGTGTGAACAAGCAGGCTGCTTGTCCTCGGAGAAAGCGAAGATACATACCTGTAACAGGTATTCTCCGACGACAGCAGGCTGATTGTTCTCACAAACCCACCCACCTCCCCTTTGGAGTTGTCCTTCACCTTGCTATTGCTTTTTGATCTAACTGAGCGGGGACTCTCGCGCAACAGGCCGAAAGATGGCCGCGCATGCGAGGTGCTTGTGCCCTGCGCACCGGAAGGCTCTGGCAAACTTTGTTTTTGCTCTGAAAAAGTGCCGTTCCTGGGCCATCGTGGACGCCGGCCCATCAGTGAGAACAATCAGCCTGCTGTCCTTGGAGAATACCTGCTACAGGTATGTATCTTCACTTTTCACACTACCAGTATCGCCTTTTACCATTTGGCCTCTCATCCACTCGAGTGTTTTCAAAATGTCTTACTGTATTAACAGCGTCACAATGCAGACTGGGAGTGCACTTACTGGATGATTTACTGGTAAAGAGCACATCAAAGGAAGGTACTCAAAAATCAATGCAGAGAACTGTTTGGGTATTGGAGCTGCTAGGGTTTGTATATCAACTACCAAAAGTTACACCTGCAAAACGTTATGGGGTCAGTTATACAAAGTAGCATTTCTTCTCAAAATTACCCTAGCATTAGTGTTTGGAGCAATGTATTTTATAGAAAAGAGTGTTATTAGCAACTTATTAAGAAAACATAAGTTTTAAAGTAAATACATTTTGAAAGCAGCCTGTTCATCCAAGCATTGTTATAAATAAATCATAATAAAACTGATAAATGTGCTTTGTTTTAAGCTTCTTCTTGATTGTGGTTTGAGCTGTGGTGGAGCCTCTGAGAATGGCACAGAAGCTGTTGTAGCTCAACACAGGTTACTAATCTTCTGTCAGCTCAAGAGCATGTTGGACATTGTGGAATATGATCTTCTAAAACCTCACCTGCCTTCTGTCACCTATCTGCGCTTAGATGGCAGTATACCTGCTGGTCAGAGACATTCAATTGTAGCAAGGTAAGAGCCTTCTTAGAGTGACTGTATGTTTTGAACCTACTTCAGGAGAAAGAGCAAAGGGGTGGGATCATGGGCGTAGTTTGGGGGGGGGGCCCAAATGCAGGACCGGCACAACGCGCTCTCAGTCCCTACTTCCCGCCCTCCTCTCCCCGACATCCCTCTTCTCCCCAACATCCCTCTTCTCCGTTCCTTCCTGCCTCCTCCCCCCGCGCGTTTAAATCTTTTATTTTCAGCAGCGACGACAGTGAAGAGCAGAACAGCAAGCAGGCTCGCCTCCAGATTTTCCCTTCCCTCACAGTCAGTGTCCCGCCCTTGCGGAAACAGGAAATATGTCATCAAGGAAGGCGGGACACTGTCTGTGAGGGAAGGGAAAGGCTGGAGGCGACGCGAACCTGCTTGCTGTTCTGCTCTTCACTGTCATCGCTGCTGAAAATAAAAGGTTTAAATGCACTGATTGGGGGGGCAGGAAGGAACGGAGAGGCAGAGGAGGGCTGTTGGGGAGAGAGGCAAAATTACTGGACATGGAGGGGAGGGAAGGGGCAGAGGAGAATCGCTGGAAGGGAAGGGGACAGAAATTGCTGGACATGGAGGGGAAGGCAGAGGAGTGAGGAGAATTGCTGGACGGATGGAATGGAGGGGGCAGAGGGAGAGGACATTTGCTGGATATGGATGGAGGAGAGGGCAGGGGAGAATAGAGAGTTGCTGGACATTGATGGAGAGGAGGAAACTAGAACTCAGGGATGGAAGGGGGAGCTGGGGAAGTCACTGGACATGGATGGGGGAGGGTGGGGGTCAAAGGAGAATTGTTGGACATGGATGGATGGATGGAGGGGGCAGGGGAGAGAGGAAATTTGTTGTTTATGGATGGATGGAGGAGAGGGCAGGGGAGTTGCTGGACATGGATGGAGGGGAGGGAAGTCAGGAAGGAGATGCACATGGATGGAGGGGTTTAACACTGCGTGCGTCTGGTAGCGCTATACAAATGTTAATAATAATAATAGGGAAGAGAGGAGAAATGCTGGTCATGGATGGAGTGGAGGGCAGGGAAGAGAAGTATTGGACAAGGATGGAGGGAAGGAAAGACAAAGGTGATAAACACGGATGGAGGGGAAGGAAGAGAGGAGAAATGCTGGACATGGATGGAGGAGAGGGGAGTGAGGAGAAATGCTGGATATGGATGGAGGGGAAACTGCTGAATTTAAGGGCTGGATCGGAACACTTTGAGGGCAGATATTGAAACTTGAGGAAGGATGGGGACAGGGCTACAGATGGTAGACAGGACGCATAAGGACACAGGAGGATGGTGGACATGGTGAGAGAAAAAAATATCAAATGGAAAAAAGACACTGCATAAAACAGAAGACACTGGGACCAAAGCGAATAGAAAAACTAAATGATCAGACAACAAAGGTAGAAAAAAGTATTTTATTCAGAATTTATTAATTGGAATATGTCAGCTATTGGAAATGTGCATCTGTGATATTTTGCATGTAAGTTTCAATTTTTATAGTATTGTTGCATGCCGAGTCTAACTTCTTGAGGTAACTTTCCAGATCAGTATTTTGCCTTCATATATTTTTTTATTTCTAGTTCCATGTGTCATATCTGTTGTGTCATGTGTTTTTCATGTGTGATCAAGGTGCAGTATTCTGCTAGCGTGTAGTATTTGCAGCCCTTTTTGTTTTTTTCACTAGGTAGTGTACTGGAGTTTTAGAGCCCGGTGTAATTACAGTGGTGCCTTGCCACACATAAGGTTGTTGCTCATTCTGTCCTTGGAATTAGTGCTGTTATGGTTTGGTAAAGTTATGAGTGTGTTTTTGCACAAGTTTGTGTACAGTGTTTTGCAGTGGAGAGAATGTGTGTTGGTCTTACTGAGGTGGCACCAAAACATCAGAAAGGGTTTTAGAGCCTAAATCATGACACACTACCTCTTGAAGGATATACATATAGAGCTTATGCATTTCTAAGTTCTACACTGGTATGGTATGGGAAAGGGGGTGGGGAAATACTACTGGAGAGGAAGAGGGGAGTGCTGGGTAAGTAGAAAAGAAGGAAGGAAGGGAGAAAGAGCTGACCTTTTTGGGAATAACCATAATGTATATGTATGAGATCTCATACATATTCATTATGGTTATTCCCAAAAAAGCCAGTTCTTTCTCCCTCCCTTCCTTCCTTCCTCCGTATTAGCATATTCATTTGCATATATATATATATATATATATATATATATGTATATATATATATATATATATATATATACACACTCACACACAAATGAATGTTATAATATGCCCCACCCCATCCTTTGCCCCCCCCCCCCCAAATGAAAAAGTCAAACTACGCCCATGGGTGGGATTTGATATACCGCCTTTTTGTGTTACAATCAAAGCGGTTTACATACAGTGGGGGAAATAAGTATTTGATCCCTTGCTGATTTTGTAAGTTTGCCCACTGACAAAGACATGAGCAGCCCATAATTGACGGGTAGGTTATTGGTAACAGTGAGAGATAGCACATCACAAATTAAATCCGGAAAATCACATTGTGGAAAGTATATGAATTTATTTGCATTCTGCAGAGGGAAATAAGTATTTAATCCCTCTGGCAAACAAGACCTAATACTTGGTGGCAAAACCCTTGTTGGCAAGCACAGCGGTCAGACGTCTTCTGTAGTTGATGATGAGGTTTGCACACATGTCAGGAGGAATTTTGGTCCACTCCTCTTTGCAGATCATCTCTAAATCATTAAGAGTTCTGGGCTGTCGCTTGGCAACTCGCAGCTTCAGCTCCCTCCATAAGTTTTCAATGGGATTAAGGTCTGGTGACTGGCTAGGCCACTCCATGACCCTAATGTGCTTCTTCCTGAGCCACTCCTTTGTTGCCTTGGCTGTATGTTTTGGGTCATTGTCATGCTGGAAGACCCAGCCACGACCCATTTTTAAGGCCCTGGCGGAGGGAAGGAGGTTGTCACTCAGAATTGTACAGTACATGGCCCATCCATTCTCCCATTGATGCGGTGAAGTAGTCCTGTGCCCTTAGCAGAGAAACACCCCCAAAACATAACATTTCCACCTCCATGCTTGACAGTGGGGACGGTGTTCTTTGGGTCATAGGCAGCATTTCTCTTCCTCCAAACACGGCGAGTTGAGTTCATGCCAAAGAGCTCAATTTTTGTCTCATCTGACCACAGCACCTTCTCCCAATCACTCTCGGCATCATCCAGGTGTTCACTGGCAAACTTCAGACGGGCCGTCACATGTGCCTTCCGGAGCAGGGGGACCTTGCGGGCACTGCAGGATTGCAATCCGTTATGTCGTAATGTGTTACCAATGGTTTTCGTGGTGACAGTGGTCCCAGCTGCCTTGAGATCATTGACAAGTTCCCCCCTTGTAGTTGTAGGCTGATTTCTAACCTTCCTCATGATCAAGGATACCCCACGAGGTGAGATTTTGCGTGGAGCCCCAGATCTTTGTCGATTGACAGTCATTTTGTACTTCTTCCATTTTCTTACTATGGCACCAACAGTTGTCTCCTTCTCGCCCAGCGTCTTACTGATGGTTTTGTAGCCCATTCCAGCCTTGTGCAGGTGTATGATCTTGTCCCTGACATCCTTAGACAGCTCCTTGCTCTTGGCCATTTTGTAGAGGTTAGAGTCTGACTGATTCACTGAGTCTGTGGACAGGTGTCTTTCATACAGGTGACCATTGCCGACAGCTGTCTGTCATGCAGGTAACGAGTTGATTTGGAGCATCTACCTGGTCTGTAGGGGCCAGATCTCTTACTGGTTGGTGGGGGATCAAATACTTATTTCCCTCTGCAGAATGCAAATAAATTCATATACTTTTCACAATGTGATTTTCCGGATTTAATTTGTGATGTGCTATCTCTCACTGTTACCAATAACCTACCCTTCAATTATGGGCTGCTCATGTCTTTGTCAGTGGGCAAACTTACAAAATCAGCAAGGGATCAAATACTTATTTCCCCCACTGTATATACAGGTACTTATCTTGTACCTGGGGCAATGGAGGGTTAAGTAACTTGCCCAGAGTTGCAAGGAGGTGCAGTGGTAACCAAGCCCAGTTCTCTTGGTTCTCGGGCCACTGCACTAACCACTAGGCTATACTCCTCCACTACTGGAAGAGAAATGAAGGTATTCAGGACCAGTTATTCAGTGATGAGCTTCATTGATATTTTTTTTAAGGGCATGCATCAGTATGTTAATGTTGTTTGAGCAGAGACATGCAGGCTATGCCCTTAAATGGAAGAACCATTTTTTGAACACTTGGAATGCCTTAACCTCACAAAGCCAGGAGTTTTGTCCTTAACACATTATAAAACTCTTAATGCCCCCCATTGCAGGGGTTTATCACTATTACTTTGATTGTTTGGAGGGGGGGGCCTCCCTTCACAGTGCAAGCCATGAAAAAGAGAATCTGATGCATCTGGCCTGTAAACCTTTTTTCTGGTTTGTTTGTTTTTTTTCCTGGGGGTGAGAGATGGGAGTTGGGTGTATCCTCTATCTCCATGATATTCTGGAGTGTTATAAGAGCACAGGCACTTTGGAATTCTGACGTTCCATCTTGGATGAAATTGGGGGATGGTTTTCCCATTGTTCCCTCGCTGGTACTGGTCTAGCCTCTCTTCCTACCTCCTTTTTTTTTTTTTTTCTTTGATGTTGTATTGGTATTCATGGCCTATGCACTTGGTGATTGTCTGCAACCAGCCAGTTTACTTTGTTGTTATTATCACCAAACCACAACTTGTTGCAGTTTTGTATAATGGGTAATGGGGTTTGGATAGGGAGGAAGGGAGGGAGAATTGTTTACAGTTTGATGACGGACTATATTTCTTCTGGTCTTTGACCCATTCATTTTGACATTTGACTTGTCACATACTCAATTGTTGGATGCATTTGTTTTGATGTGTCATAAATAAAAAATGTTGAAACATTAAAAAAAAAACACAGAACCATGAATTAGTATCCAACTAGTGCCCCATCTCAAATCTATGCTTTGCTTCTAAGATCACTGAACATATGGTCTTTAGACAACTTCTAAATCATGGAGATGCTAGCAATGTTCTCCATTCTTGCCAATTTGACTTCCTCCCAGGTCATGATGACTGTTAAAACCTGGGGGACTACTTGCCCTTACCTTGGCTCTTATATCTCAGAGCCCAATGTGTATTTGAGAAAAAAACACAACACAGGTTACAGGTATAAAGTATCAGCTAAAGCCAGCTTTAGGAAAGACTGTCCGGCTTCAAAATCAGCTACTTTGCCAGACTAGTCTCTAAATTGCTCTTTCAGCTGAGCTGCTTTTATTAGCAAATTTCAGAATATAGATTCAATCTTTGGCATAAGAGAATTGGCAAGCAAAACACAGTCTGTTACATCAGTAGGTACACCATATCGTTTTGGTCCAGGTACATCCTTCTTTGGCTATGCTACAGGCAATTTGCTTAGCTTCTTTCATGTCTTAGGTTTCAAGACATGTACTAGTACATTTGGCTACTTTTAACTCCTAACCCCTGTTCACTTGTTCAGTACTCATGTCTGTTTTATCATTCCCACCTTAAGTAATTCCCTTATTTGTCCAGTCTGTCCTGATTAGATTATATCGAGCAGGGACTGTCTCTTCATGTTCAAGTGTACAGAGCTGTGTACATCTAGTAGAGCTATAGAAATGATTAGTAGTAGTAATAGTGACAGATAGCTATCCTCAGCCAAATATTCACGGTTCATACTCTTAAAGGCTACTGTTTTCAGACTCAAAAAAATTAAACTTAACATTTCTCCATTATATGACTGACACAGACTTTCCATTTCTCCCTTATTCCCTGTTAGACCCCAACTCTCCAGTTCTCCTGGGTCCCCTCCAGGGCCCTTACAACACTCTCACATCTGTGAAACCATTCTCACTGTTTTTCTGAATGACTTCTGTAGAATCCTAGCCAGTGGCAACATTGCCTTTCTAGTCTCCTTGGATCTCACTGCTGCATTTAACCTCATTGACACTGGTCTCTTTTTGTGTAGGCTAGGAAGCGTGGTCATTATTGGTCCTGTCTTCTCATGGTCGCATATTTTACGTTTTTTATGCCTCTTCAGTGGTAACCCACTTCAGATATCTTGGATTATACCCGATCAAGAGCTTTCATTTCCTCAACAAATTTCAGCCCTAGATGAATCATCACAAATAACTCTTCTCTACACTCTAGTCCTTTCATGTTTGAACTATTCTAACATTATCAAACTAGTCAAAATACTGCTATTCGTATTTACGCCCATGCTTCCAAATTTGACCACATAACCCCTTTATTCAACACAACTGGCTTTCTGTTTCTTACTGTATTCAGTTCAAGGTACTGACTCTTGCCACAAAGGACTGTACTCAGGCATTCCTTCTCATCTGTCCTCAATCATTCCATATACCCCACTGAGGGTGCTTCACTTTCTAAATGACAGCTGGCTCTGCTTTCCACCTCTAAAACAATCCCACTGTGAAACCACTAGAAACTGAGCATTCTTCAGGCTTGCACCCTCACTCTGGAATTCTCTCCCTTCTGTAATTCGATTTGTGCAGTCATATCCGAAATTCAAAGTTCTTCTCAAAACCCACTTATTTGAGAATGCTTATTCAGTTCACCTTAGGAAAGAAAACATTGAAGAAGATTTCTTATCTTCACGTTTTTCTATTATAATTGGTGTTATTTTCTGCATAAAGGTTTTATTTGTTCGTCGCCTTTCTATCTTATTGAGGAAAGGCAATTAATTAAATAAACATAAATATATATATATATATATATATATATATATATATATATATATATAAACTATTGTGTAACATCATAACTGCAGTACAAATAAATTAGAGAGTAGCGCCCCCCCTCCCCCGGACTAGCTTACAATCCCTGATGGTCTAGTGGTGTAGAAAGGGCAGAGTGTAGGAGTGATGCCCCTGTCATGGCAGACATTTTGAGAAAGATCACCAAGGATTGTAAGATAGGCCCTGGGGGTACTACAGGTGAAAAGAAGGAGGCACTTCGGGGGGGGGGGGGGGTGTCTAGGAGGAAAGGCAACTCCTGAACAGGAGGATGGAAGGAAACAAATGAGATAAAGCACAAATTTTCAGCTTCTACCGAAAACACATGATCCCTTTCAGCCAAAAACATTAAAATAGCTTTTCAACCAAATTGGGCCGAAAAAAAGATTTTCCAGTTTCAGTGCCATACCTGAAACTATTTCAGTCAACTTCTAATTGTAGCATGGAAATGGCACTTACATTTAGGCACGAAGATTACAGAATTAGTGGTATCTGTATTTCCTGTGACTGAATAGATCTTTCAGAAGAGACTCCACATTCAGCAAGCCTTTGGTGAAATACTGTTCAAATTATGACCTAAGCAAAATCAGGCTTTTACATTGTTAACACTTGTAAAATAGGATTAAATGGTTATTGCTAGACTAAATTTTGTTTTAAGGTTTATAGGAGGGAGATTTAGATTTAGCGTCTGCTTTTTTTTTAGTGGTAGCTCGAGGCAAGTTACATTCAGGTACAGTCTGTGTTTCCTGTCACCAGAGGACTTAAAATCTAAGAGCTATTTGTACTAGATTGTATTAACGTATTTAATGCATGACAATGCATTTAATGCAAGTTATTTGTATATAGATGCCATTGAAAATAATGGGACTTGTATTAAGTTATGCACATTAATGAATGTTTTCTATCCCTTATTGTATACCTGAGGTAAAGGAGAGTGAAATGACTTGCCTAATGTGAAAAAGAGCATCATTACAATTTGAAACCTAGCACTCCACTCTAATTGTTCAAACTTTATCATCTCCCCTTTTTTTTTTTTTTTAAAGGTTTAACAATGATCCATCTATAGATGTTCTGTTGCTTACTACTCATGTTGGTGGATTGGGTCTTAACCTAACAGGTGCTGATACAGTTGTGTTTGTAGAACATGACTGGAACCCTATGAGAGATCTTCAGGCTATGGATCGAGCACATCGTATTGGACAGGTAATGTTCTAATCTTCTTTGGCTAGCATAATTCCGTTTTCTTCAAAGACCAGCAGGTCATAATAGTTACACATAGAGTGATACGGTTCTGAAAGTGCTGACGTGAACACATTTTCCAGGGCTTTCCAGGAAATTCTTAATGATCCTGCTTGGCATGCATGGTAATTTGTGGCTCCACAGCTTAAATTGTCATTTTCCATGATGCATGAAAAGCATGTTTGTTTCTTCAGCAGCTGTATTTTGCTGTAATTCAGTGATTTTTCAACCCAATCCTTGGGGCACTCCCAGCCAATCAGGTTTTCAGGATATCCACAATGAATATGCATGAGATATATTTGCATTCACTGCCTCCGTGGTATACAAAACTATTGTATAAGTATTCATTCTGGATATCCTAAAAATCTGTTTGACTGGGAGGGCCACAAGGATTAAGTTGAGAAGCACTGCTGTAGTAAACTCTCCAGAGTATTTTTATGGTAAATCTATTAAGAACTTCCAGAATACCATACGATGAACATCCCATCCTGTTATCAACAATGATAACTCCAATGTGAGAAACTTGCACATAAAACATTCATTTTTTAAAATATTTTAACCTCCACCCTCCCTCCTCCTCCCACATTATGAAAAGCTATTGTATGATACCAGTACCATAACCAGAACTACTATAACAAGTAAAGTAAGTTTATGGTTAACAGTCATATATCCAATCCACGACTACATCCCCAAACAACAACAAATCTTTTTGCTCCAGGTTGTTGCAGTGCAAAAGAAATAAAACAGCACAAATAGAACCATGGGGCCTAGATTCTTATAGTTTTGTGAGTCCTAACGATCTGGAACAGTTTATCAAACTTTCGCCCTATTACTCTCATCCTGTAAAAACCCCAGCCCTTCCCAACCTTAAGAAACAGAAGGTCTGACAGCTGCAGAACTGACAACCCTAGCATGGTCACCCAGATCGTTCAAAATCATACTGGGCCTGAATATAGCTATCCTGAATCAGTAAAAATCATTTTTGTCTTTTAAGAGGAAAAGGAAAATATATTTACATTGGTGTAATATATAGGTCACCTTCACAGTCAGGAGAATTGGACGGAGATTTAATTGAAGACATCCACAAGATGTCTACAATGACACTTAGATCTTTTTATTGGGTGCTGACCCCAAAGTGGACCCTAGTATCAGGTAACTTGAGTCACAGATTTAATAATCGGCTATGAGCAACCGGGGTGAGTGTGTTCCAAAAAGGAGTCCACCTGTGTTGAAACTGAAGTCCCTGCGGAGCACAGATGTCTGTTAGGGACTTGTTTTCCATCCAAAGAAGGGCTAGCACTGTTTGATAGTTGGAGCACAAGAAGAAAGTCAACAAAGCAAGATAGCTTTCGTTGCCATTACTATAGAGCAAGACACAAAGCGTTCGTCCCTTTTCTTTCTGCGCAGATTTTTTACCATCACAAGGTCAGACTTTCCTAAAAAAAAATGTTCAAATTAAACATGGAGAGAGGACAGGGTTCCTGGAGCACCAGCAGGACACATCCACTTGTCTATCACATGATCCCCTTTAAAACATTTATAAGAAAAATATGTAGCACTCCAGATGTAGCTAAAATTTCAAAAGCCCAAATTAAAAGACCGATTTATATGCCTGAAAAAATAAATAACTAGGCTTATTAACAGTAAATTTATTACCAGTAATTGAAGCAATTTGGAACACACAAGGAGGGGATGAGTATGCTCAACCTCTGCTAAGCAGTAAATAAGCTTTGGGGTGGGGTTGAGTGGAGAGACCCAGCCCCAGGAGCACAAGATAGGAGCCAGGCTTCAAAGGCTTTGCTGAAATCTAAGTAGAATAAAATATATAACCCAGGCAGCTAGTATTTGAACATATCAGTAAATGTATAATATGAAACCATTTCCAAACTTATATTATTAAATTGTGTGAAATATGCTCAGAAAACAAAATATGGTCACTTACGTATCATCATACACAGTTTGAATCAATTTAGCCTGTTCCTCTCTTAGATAATAATGAATGACCACAAAACTTCTGGCCTTTCAAGTGACCCTGGAAGGATTGGCTGTCAGAGTGATGTCGGACAACACGACAGCAGTGGCCTATATAAATCGACAAGGCGGCACTCAGTGCAGAGCACTGGCCGCGCAGGCCGAACAGATTTGCCACTGGGCCGAGCTGCATCTTCAATTTCTGTCGGCAGGTCACATTGCAGGTCAGAGCAACGTGCAAGCTGATTATCTAAGCAGGCATCAGATCGATCCAGCAGAATGGGAACTAGCAGACGAAGTATTCCTGCAGATATGAGCCAAATGGGGCAAGCCCGTGATGGATCTTATGGTGACAAGTTCAAATGCCAAAGTCCCGTGCTTCTTCAACAGACGGAGAGATCCTCACTCGGCAGGGCTGGATGCCTTGACTCAGCCCTGGCCTCCGGGCATACTATATGTGTTCCCTCCGTGGCCCTTGATAGGGTGCGTGGTCCTGCCAATTCGGCTGCACCCAGGAGAAGTGGCCCTCCGCCCCAGATTGGCCCAGGAGGCCTTGATATGTGGACCTCCGACAGATGCTAGTGGAGGCTCCCCTTCCTTTACCTCTGGTACCGAACCTGTTGTCACAGGGCCTGGTAGCCATGGAGGACGCCTGCCGCTTTGGTCTTATGGCATGGCGATTGAGAGGACGCAATTGAGGGACAAAGGCTATTCAAACACAGTCATTTCCACTCTCCAGCAGGCCCGCAAGCATTCCACTTCCGTGGCTTATGCCAGGATTTGGCGCCAGTTTGAGTCTTGGTGTGCTTCAAAAGCGATCACACCCATGCGGGCTCCTGTCTCTACTACTACTACTACTTAGCATTTCTATAGCGCTGCCAGGGTTATGCAGCGCTTCTGGACTTTTTGCAGGATGGTGTACAAATAGGCTTGGCCTATAATTCCCTGCGGGTGCAAGTGGCAGCGTTGGCCTCCCTTCGTGGTAAGGTTGAAGGCGTGTCTTTAGCTGCTCATCCAGATGTGGCACGGTTTCTTAGAGGGGTGCTTCGGCTCCGTGCGAGTACCCTGTCCAGCTTGGAACCTGGGGCTAGTTTTGAAGGCCCTGCAGGCTTCTCCTTTTGAGCCGCTTCAGCGAGCATCGGAGAAAGATTTGACACTAAGCCGTTTTTCTTGTGGCCATTACTTCGGCGAGACAGGTGTCAGAGCTCCAGGCGCTGTCCTGTAGAGACCCATTTCTGCAATTCTCAGAGTCCGGGGTCACGGTTCGGACCGTGCCTTCCTTCATGCCTAAGGTGGTTTCAGCGTTTCACCTAAACCAGCCTATTTTCTTGCCCTCCTTTGATAAGGAGGAGTTTCCAGAATCTTTTGGGCAGTTGCACCTGTTGGATGTGCGCAGGACTCTACTGCAGTATCTGCGAGTTACTATCTCTTTCAGGACCTCTGATCATCTGTTTGTTTTGCTATCAGGTCCTTGCAGAGGGTCTCCAGCGTCTAAAGCCACTGTTGCCCACTGGCTCAAAGAAACTATCTTTTCAGCTTATCTGCTTGCCGGCCGGTCTCCGCCTGTAGCCTTTAAGGTGCATTCTATCAGAGCGATTTCTTCCTCTTGGGCTGAAACTGGAGCACTCTCTCTTCAAGAGATATGCAGTGCAGTAACATGGGCTTCTAAGCTCTCTTTTGCCCGACATTACAGGCTGGATGTGGCTGCTAGGAAGGATGCGCGTTTTGGAGCACAAGTGCTAGCGCGTGGTGTGACCTGTTCCCACCCTATATAGGGATTGCTTTGATACATCCCATCTGTAATGGCTTCATCTGCTTGATGACAAGGAAGGGAAAATTAGGTTCTTACCTTGGTAATTTTCTTTCCTTTAGTCATAGCAGATGAAGCCATGAGCCCTCCCTGTATGATTGTCTGTATGCTGTGAATCTGTTTCAGGTTCTGTTCTTGTTTCCTGAAGTTCCTTCCTTGGGAGAAAGTTGGAAAACAGTCTTCAGGATTCATGTTCACTTATAGGAGGATGAGTCCATTCCCTCCAGTTTATGTTTTGGAGGATGAGTTTATTCCCTCCAGGAGGTTGCGTGTATCCCCTCCAGTTATACAATAAGGGGGACGAGTTTATTCCCTCCAGGAGGATGTGTTCATTCCCTCCTTTTGAGTTCATGCCCTTGTTATGGGGCCATCATTCGCTGTGAGGAAAGCTCATGTTATTCCCATTGCGGTTTGCCATACTGCTTTGGAAGCTTCAAATACTGAAGAGGCAGTGGAGCTAGCTGGCCATGAGGCACTGTGAAAGTTGAGTGCTCTGTATCTCCCCCTGCTGGTTGATGGACACAACCCATCTGTAATGGAGGAAAGAAAATTACCAAGGTAAGAACCTAATTTTCCCATTGCCTGTATTGAACTCTGTGCATAGCTTTGACTTTGATTTGGAAGACCACTCAAAATTGGTAGTGGCAGTGTGACCATTTCGGATTGAAGTGGATCATCATGACAAAAAGAATTCAGATAAGTTTTGTGGTCATTCGTTATTAACTAAGAGACCAACAGGCTACCAATTCAAAGTGAGAAATGTGTGCGATGATAAGTGATCATGGAGCTCATTTTCAAACAAGAAAAAACATCTCAAAAACGGCAGCAACATTTGGACATTTTGTTCTGAAAAATGTCCAAATTATGATTATCAAAACTCAGTTTGAGATGTTTTTCTGTGCAGTAAGTGCAAATCAAAATGAGGCTTATTGAGGGTGGGATTTGGGCATTCTCAGAACTTGGACATTTTTGTGCCATAATGGAACAAAGCGAGTCCAGGGCTAAAAATTAGACGTTTTGGTCTAGACCTGTTTGAATTACAACTAAGTCAGAAAATAGTGCTGTAAATGACCAGATGACCACTGAAGGAATTAAAACATAACACCCTCCTTATTCTACCAGTGGTCACTGACCCCCTCCCCACCTCCCAAGATGTGAAAAAAAACAGTACATACCAGCCTCTGACAGCTTCAACTGTTATGACCAGTCCTAGTAGAAGAGCAAGCAAGTCCTTGGAGTAGCCTAGTGGTTGGTACAGTGCACTGTAGAGAAGGGGGGCCCAGGCCCATAACCCACTCTAATTGGTACACTTGTGGTGGAAAGTGTGAGCCTTCCAAAACCCACCAAAAACATACAGTACCAGGTGACACCTGCAGGCATAAGGACTATTGTAGTAGTGGTGTACAATTGGGTACAGTAGGTTTTTGGTGGGTTTTGGAGGGCTGTCCATACAATATAAGGGGCTAACTGTGAGATGTGTATCTGTGACCTTTTTTTGTGAAGTCCACTACAGTACCCCCTAGGCTGACCTACTGCTCTGCTGGATGTCTGTGTGGCCAGTGTAGTATGAATGCTGGCCCCCTTACATGCCAATGGCTTGGGTTTTTTTTTTTTTGGGGGGGGGGGGGGGGGTCCTTTTTTTTTTTTTTTTAATGGTCCTAAAAGATGAGCACACTGAGCACAAAAACATCTAGGAAACGGGCAATTTTGAAACAAAAGTTTGATGGTTTTCTGGTTTGAAAATGGTCTTGTTCACTATTGAATTTTTGGACGTTTTTCCTGAAATGTCCAAAATTGGATTTAGATGTCATATTGAAAATGCCCCGCCATGTTTTGTTTTCTGAGCACATTTCACACCATTTAGTGATATAATATAATTTATTTAGTAGAGTTAGAAGGTTGAAAATGTTTTCATACTAAATGAGATTTAGATATACATTTATTGATATATTCAAATACTAGTTGCCTGGGTTATATGTTTTCTTTTATTGTTTGATTTAATCCAGGTTATCATAAAAATAAAAATTATTTCAAATACTCCCAATTAATTTTTAATTAAAATCTAATAGACCACATCCAGCACATGTTCCCAATCCAGTTCATTTGGCACAATCTACGATTGTTAAAATCATGTTGCCTTGGATCATGCATCCATTAGATTGTAAAATGTATTTCTATTCTTTTGTACTACCAAGATTGGATTTACCTTCCTGTAGTTTCCTACAGTCTTCTCTGTTTCCATTTTTCCGCCTTTCTTCAATCCCAGAAAACATCCCCTGTTTTAAGGATTAACTACATCCTTTAGAGAATGCGCCAATACCTCTGAGTCCCCTTGGTATCTTGGGATTTATCTCATCAGATCCCATGACTTTGACCACTTTAGGTTTGTAAGCTGTTTATAAACTCTATAAGCAGTGAATGGTTTGGTATCTATTCCATCCCCATATGTATCTCTGATAATCAACTGCAGACCACCTCCAAGTTTTTCTCTTGTGAACTCCAAGCACACTTATACATTCTAGAGACAGCAAATGCGCTTATTTGTACTAGCTCTTATATGAAAAAATAGTGTTTCTTAAGCCATTTCTAGAATACCCCCATCCGGCCTGGTGTTTAAGCTATCCATAACAAATATGAATGAGAGATTTGCATGTATCAGAGACTGAGTCAGGCATTTTCATGAAAATCTCCTGTGTATTCATTGTGGATATCCCCCAAAAAACCAGACTCAGTAGGGGTACTCGGAAACAGCTTGAGAAACGCAGGGTTAGTGAATAAAGTCCAAGAAGTTTCCTGGAAAATGTACCCATATCCCTGCCATAAGAAGGGGGGCCAATGTAGTAAACCACGCTTGGCTTTGCATACAGGTTATCTCAGCTTGTGTTCATGTTATGTAGAAACATGTTTTATACACAGGATAATTGTGTGCAAAACCTCAGGTAGACATTGGTGCACAACACATTTAACGCTAATGAAGCTATTAGCTTTTCAAAACAAATGCGCAGAAGGCAGAGTGCAATGCTAGAGCTGTAATGCAAGGTCTGAGGAGGAGTAAAAGGTTAGATCCTTCTGCAGTAGAGTTAGTGAGCATTTCATGTCTGTTTCTTCCTTTTTCTGCAAGCATAAGGGCCTGCACCTTTTTTTGGCTTCCATGAAAAGCATAGGATTAAAAAAAAAAGAAGCTGAGGCAAGGGGTATACTGAATAAGGAATAAAGAGTTGGACTATTTACAAATGAGTGTCATCACTCATCAGAGTAAAAATTGTAAGCATAGAATAGTATTCCAGCCTATGCATTGATGTATGTGCATGCAATCTGGGTGCTGATAACAATTTTTTTGTACCTAAGATACAGTTTACACTAGCACAGATCTGCGCTGTTCCATATTAGTGCACATTTTTATGCTCAACTTATTTGCATTCTATTTGCATACTGCACTGGAGAGCAACTGTCACACCCCTCACCTGTTCTCTGTGGTCTCCAGCAGCATTCACTGACAAGAAACATCTGTTTACTTCCTGGAAACCCAGCACTTTATAGCTCTGGAAGAGGGCGCTGGCTGATGTCATGAGTTCCTGTCTGGTGGTCTGACTTCCAGCCAGTGCCTTTGCAACAGGTCTCCTAGAGTTGTCTAGTGTGTGTTGCAGCCTTGTTCCAGTTTGTCTCCTGTTCCTGCCTGTGACTTGTAATAGCCCTGCTCCGTGCTCCAGCCCTGACCTCAAGTTCCAGCCTTGTATTCAGACCAGCCTTGCCCAGGTGTCTTGCTCACTGTTAGGTGGGGCCTAGCCAGCCTTTGGGTTGGCTAGATAGCGTCAACTCTGCTGCAGCCCAAGGGCCTATCTCGAGTCGTCAGAGCAACATTTTTGTATTACCCTTGCATTAGGAAACTTTCTGCTGAGCTTCAGCACACAGCTCTAATGCAAGGATATTGCATTGGCCCCTATGACCGAACTTCTGTCTTAAGGCATTTGTTAAGGTAAATAGCTTCACTATAAGTCCTCTCAGTGAACATTAAAATCTTTTCTGAGTGAGTTGGTGTGTGCTTTTCACTTGGTTTGCTTATGTACATTGTGAGCAAGGTTTGTGGTACTTCTGAAATCACTATACAAGAAACCAGCTGTCCCTGATGATTTAGGGTTTTGATCTCCTTTTTGATGCTATTCTGGATAATGGGGGAAAATAATCCGTTATGCTTTAATCATTCTTTTTCTATATGATGTGACAAAAGGTTATATTGCTTTCAGAAACGAGTTGTTAATGTTTATCGCCTGATAACAAGAGGAACCTTAGAAGAGAAAATTATGGGTCTCCAGAAGTTCAAAATGAGTATTGCAAATACAGTTATTAGCCAAGAGAACGCCATCCTGCAAAGCATGGGAACAGACCAGCTTCTTGATCTATTCACCATTGACAAAGTAAGAACCATTTGTATTAAATGTTGTCTTAATGTGGAGACTTGGACATTCAGGGGTAGCCTCTGGGTTAAATGTTGTATTTGGAAGTTGAATTAATCTTTGCCTATACCATGAAGATATTTATTTTGTTGTTGTCTATTTTAACTGTGTTACACTGTTATGATTGACCCACTGCCATCTGCCTCAGTTAAACAATTTTTTTTAAACGCTGCTAAAATGTTTTCAGGCTTGTGTATGGGCTTGCATGCTAACTGCACTACCACCACTGATTTTTCCACATTAAATATTCTACCTGATTGGGAGTAAGGCTAGTGTGGGGAAAATCAAGAGTAAACTGGTATGCTAAAGTATAGTGCAGTTTACTGTGTTGGAACCTAAGACTCTGTCTAGCACTCAGAAACATGTCCACATAAAAAAATCTGCTAGCATCCATTAGCCTCAGCTGAGAAGCCAAGGATTGTGAATCAGGAAAAACAAATTACCCCCTCACCATTAGTAGAACTACTACTACTTATCATTTCTATAGCACTACCGGACGTACGCAGCGCTTCTGAAGCATGTTGGCAGTACAGTGTGGTGAAGTTTGCACTTTCTGCTTCTGCTGTATTTGTTTTGTTGTTAAATAGGTAGCTTTGCTTCCCAGTGTCAGTCTGGCATGTTTTACAAGCCCTAATCCTAAAGGAGAAAAATTATAAAATATTGTTATGTCATCAATAAATACTAGTATTCAAAATAATATTAAATGTCCCAAACATCAAGTTAATAGGTAGGATATTTGAGCACACCGTCTGGTGCTAGGGGATAATCAGACTAGTTGCCTCACACAACCATACGAACAGTATTGTTCTCTCGCTACAAGCGAAATGGTGTGGTGCAAATCCTCATTTAATCCCCTTGTTCCTTTTTTATTTATTCTCACATTTTTTATAACCCAAAACTGTGCAAATGCGCAAAAATAAATAAATATATTGCTTTTAAATATGTTGCTTTTAAACATTAACTTATCTTTAAAAGGCAGCAACACAGGGAACCCCCGCCGACATGGCCAAGTTTCGCATAGTGCTTTATCAAGGAAGAGGCTCTCTGAAACATAAGACATATCAAAATTAATCTCCATCCTTATAAGAAAGCAAACATTCACTTACTAGAGCTCCAATGACATCCTACCATTTCATCCTGCATAGATTCCTTCATATCAAAAAATGGCCGCAGCATTTCTGCGCGAGCCTTGCATTTAAATGAGCTACAGCTGATCAAAAAGAGCCAATCTGATTGGATACTCAATCTAAACTATGTCAGCCAATGGGTCTGCAGTAGGTCCGATTACATCAGCGACCACCAATCTATCTCTGAATTAAGCCCATCAGGAAATAGAGTTTTTAATTTAAATATCCATCTTTGCTCCCTAAAGTTGAGGCATTGGGTAAATAAATACTATGCACTGCCAAATCTTCCCAATAACTTCAAAAGTTATTATGTATTTGAATGTGCCTTTGAAATTAAAATGAAACTTGATCATGAACCTTAACAAAATTTTTAGTGGTATCAAGCCTTGCCATTATTGAACATAGTTCTGTTTTCATTTGTCTCGCTTTAGATCACATAAATCAGCTACCTGGCTATTCAGTGTAATGGTAAAATTACACAGTGCGGCATATTGCCATCTGGAGTAGCAACACATTGGAAAGGAAAATGTTTTATATAGCCACCCTTTACAGCAACCATTAAGATATGATTAAGGAAACCAGCAAATTTAACAAGTGCTTGAAAGTTGAGGGTCTTGATCAGCAAAAGTCTGTAAATACATGGCAGTAATCACCAGATTTTCTAACCTTTTGTTCTATTCTCCAGGCAACTGTAGCAGTACTGATGCGGTCCTACTTTATTTCTAAATGTATGAGATTACATTTCACACTTGAAAAGCAATGTGTGTTGGGAGGGGGAGATTTATTAATAACACAGGCTTTGGCATTCATATTCACTGGATTGATTTTATTCTTTTAAGGATGAGAAAGTTGAGAAGGCTGATAACTCCGCTACTACATCAGGAAAAGCAACCATGAAATCGATTCTTGATAACCTTGGAGAACTTTGGAGTCAAGATCAGTATGATTCTGAATATAGTCTTGATAATTTTATACATTCACTCAAGTAATCACAATTTAACAGTTGCTGCTAGTTCTGCTGATATTCAGCAACATTCAGGTGCATACAGTGAACATTTATCCAATATGTAAATAGATCTGTAAAAGGAAGAATCAGCAGGAGACTGGCACAGGAAGTGATATTAAGGAAAAATGTATTCTATAAATTATTTGCACTGTAGTGAAATTCAACATGTAAACATTGTGAAATTGTTCAAATATTACATGCAGACAGTTGCAGGTTCAAAATAAAACAAAGCGGGTTTTAACCATACAGTTTCTTACCGTTTAAACTTGTCTTTATCATTGAGCTGTTTTTGTAAACAGAATCGATTCAGTAAGTAATTATTCATGGAGCTAGTTTTATGAAACAGGTAAAATAAAAATTGGGTTTTAAAAAGCCTTTTATACTTCTGGTAACAGTCATAGCACATACAAATCATAATTAGAAGATGATTATGCCCAGGAACTGTAAAAATATCAAAGACGAAAAACAGATATGTGCAGAGATCATTTTTGGTAGCAGTCAAATTTCAACTTTTTATGTGTACTATAGGTTGTACTAAATAGTGGTAATAGCTTGAAACTGCTAGTACATCCCTTTAAAGGGCTGTGTTTTTTTAAAATTTCCTTTGTAAGCCTCATACTGTGGGATGAGTCAGAGCATGCACACTCAGTAAGCTTCTGTTATATTTTTAACTGAAAAACAAACTGGTTTTGAAACAGATTTTATTCCGTTTAGGACTCTTTCCCAGATGAGAAAATGTTTTCTAGTATTTTCTTTAACAATTCATGACTAGTTTTTATTGAAAGAGGAATTCATTTTCTTTAGGTACCTAGGTATAGAAGCCTGCATGTATCTTAGAGATAGCCATAACATCTGAATGTGTTTTGTTAAAAATCATGTCCTAAAACAATTTAAGGTGCTTTAACTGGGTGCGAAGATGACTAATTTTACAGTAGAGATAAAGCAAATGTTCTCAGGTTGGTGTTTATATTCCATATTTAGATGTTCACTTATATGCATATACTTTAAATGTATAAATGTTTCTGAATATGAGGCAAGTTTAAAATTGTTGGCCCATCCATATCTCGTACATAGAGAAGAGATGTGTACTGGAGAGAGCCAAATCAGCTAGTTGAAACTGATAAATTTGACTGTTGTCCCACCTTTGAGAGATGTATGGATTTGGGCCCTATGTTTATGTACTTGCTAGCTATGGACTTTAGGGATTCTCTTTTTATTAAGTATAAAATAGCAGAAAACCTTTGGTGCATAGGTTGTGTGTACACACATACTAAATAGATAGCATATGTGCTTGTATATATATTGTATCAGAGGCACATAGCTTGTCATTTTGCTTAAGTATACTAGTTTAAAGACTACCTAAAACAACTTTCTTGTAAGATAAACAGATTTGTTTTGTTGAAAAAATATATAATCTCTATTCAAATGCTATAAGCTAAACTGTTCTACTTTTGGACACTGTCATATTTCAATAGTTGTAAGTTTACATTATTGTAACAAATCAGCATTCCATTCAAAGAATAATAAACATTGGAACTAGAAAAAGCCATGCATATTGATGTATATATAGATCTGAGTGTGTGATTAGAAAAAAATGGTCCTATCTAAAGAATTTGAGAAAAGTCACATGTGTTTGAACCTATCTTGTTAACCTGAATACAAATCCATCTAAATCCTCCTTATATAGATCAAAATAAGAACTAAGGAAAATCAACAAAGAGAAAATTGTATCTAAAGTATGCAAGGAGGCAAGGCACAATTCAAGGAAATAAACTTTTCCACACTTGTTTCCCCCAAACTGACTTATCAGGAACCACCAATAAATTCTTTTGAGAGGAGTACAGGAAGTTTCTTGGGGTGTAAACTTGGCACATAAGACCACAATAAATGCAAGACCTGAAACTTCAAAACTTTAAGTGTCAAAACCAAAATTTTAAAGTACTACACTCGTATAGGAAGTCAGTGTAACTGACCCAATAATTGTCATGCTAGTCATCCTTTTGTTCTTAGTTAAGAATCTAGCCACTGTTCCTTGCCACTTGAAGTGTAAGTAAAAGTTTTCCAGAAATGTCCACATACAAAAATCCAGCGAACAAATAGCAAATGTCTGCACTACTATTCTAAAAAGGTCCACATCCAAACACTCAATTTCCTTATACGTTTCATCTTAAAATACACCACTGTACCACCTGAAATATCTGCCATTGCCTAATCCCATCTTCTAGATTTACACTTAAAACGTTGAGAAAAATCACCTACTGTAAAGCTTCCTTCCCCACCAATATGTGGAGACACCCAATCAAGATCTCCAAAACATAACACCTCCAACTTACATTCCAAACCAACCCACTCGGCCCAATTCAGTCATTCACATTTTCTTGCTCTTTAATCCCATCCCTAACAACTGGAAGAGAATATCATTGGCACAAGCTTAAAAATTTTTCAAAATAACACTTCTAAAGGGCATAGGTATATATTAAACAATGGAAAATGGGGAATTTTGATGGACTCCCTACTTCAATTTCTACCAGTAGATCAGCTCACACTTAATTTTATCTTCAATTGCATCCAGTAAGAATGATTTGATCTAACTCGAAACCTCTCACACAGTCCAAAACTGTCATGTCTGTCCAAAAGAGTTCTCATCTCAACCATATCAAACACTGCACTAAGATCAATTGAGATCAAAAGTACCTTCTTTCCTTTATCTTTCCAAAAATGGCTGCCAGTATTGACTCCGTAACAGAGCCTTGTCTGTACAACACCAAATCTATACCCAATAAATCAAATTCTTCCAAATAACCACAAACCTGTGTTACCATCTCCTTCTCTAACATTTTGACCACCATCAGTAGATTATACATTGGTCATAAAGGTCAATACACAAACCCCCCTTCAACAGAGGGGTAACAGTTGCTTCTTTCAAGCAATTCAGAGCCCTATCTTGCAAAATGGAGACATACATTATATCTGCCAACCAGGAAAACCCAAGCTCCAAGCATCATGAATGCATGGGATTTGTTATCAGTGAGGCTATAAATGTAAATTTCACTTGATTATCAAGTGAAAGTAGGTGAAACCCTGCTACCACAAACATTTGCAAAAATAAAGGCAAAACAGATGGTGGTAACAAAATACATAATATCACAAAAAGAAAAACACAGAGTACCAGGTAAAAGCAAAAAATACGAAGAAAGAAATAGGATGGCAAAATGACAGGCAGAAAAAAATTGTTAAAGATGTGAAATGAGAAGACAAGACTTTTTTCAGATATATTGGGGAAAGAAGGACGACCCAAATGTCCAGAGAGCCAATGAGTGGGAAGTGACAAAGGAAAATCAGAAATGCCTTCACCCAATCCACAAAGGCCCCCGTTATACCATACCATGGGAGTGTCTGGAATAGGTGACACCATGTTGAACGCCTTTTTGACATTCAAACTGGCTATCAGTGCCTTGTCCTCTGGGGATGCCTGTGACTTCAGCACTGCTAATACCTTGAAGTTCATGGGTACATATTCTCCCTGGACAAACCCCACCTGGTCCCCATGGATTATAACATCCTTGTTTTTATTTTCCATTCCTTTCCTAATAATATATAACATTCTATTTGCTTTCTTTACCACCGCAGCACACTGAGCAGAGGGTTGCAAAGTATCGTCAACAATGACTCCTAGATCCTTTTCCTGGTTGGTGATGCTATCGCGGAACTTTGCATCGCGGAACTAGTACAAAGTTATTCAAAGTTGTTAAATCGCAAGAGGATTGTGAAAAATTGCAAGACGACCTTACGAGACTGGGCATCTAAATGGCAGATGATGTTTAATGTGAGCAAGTGCAAAGTGATACATGTGGGAAAGAAGAACCTGAACTATAGCTATGTGATGCAAGGTTCCGTGTTAGGAGTCACCAACCAGGAAAAGGATCTAGGAGTCATCGTTGACAATACTTCAAAACATTCTGCTTAGTGTGCTGCGGTGGCAAAGAAAACAAATAGAATGTTAGGTATTATTAGGAAAGGAATGGAAAATAAAAATGAGAATGGTATAATGCCTTTGTATAGCTCCATGGTGTGACCACACCTTGAATACTGTGTGCAATTCTGGTCACCGCATCTCAAAAAAGATACAGTGGAACTAGAAAAAGGTGACAAAAATGATAAAGGGGATGGGATGACTTCCCTTTTGAGGAAAGACTGAAACAGCTAGGGCTCTTCAGCTTGGAGAAAAGACAGCTGAAGGGAGATATGATAGAGGTATATAAAATAATGAGTGGAGTGGAACGGGTAGATATGAATCGCTTGTTTACTCTTTCCAAAATACTAGGACTAGGGGGCACACAATGAAGCTACACAGTAGTAAATTTAAACCAAATCGGAGAAACTATTTCCTCACTCAATGTGAAATTAAACTCTGGCATGTGTTGCCAGAGAATGTGGTAAAAGCAGTTAGCTTAGTGGAGTTTTAAAAAAGCTTTGGATAGCTTCCTAAAAGAAAAGTCCATAAGCCATTATTAAAACGGACTTGGGAAAATCCACTGCTTATTTCTATATTGTACTTTATTGGGATCTTGCCAGGTACTTGTAACCTGGATTAGCAGGATACTGGGCTTGATGGACCTTCAGTCTGTCCCAGTATGGCAACACTTATGTACTTATGGATTAGTAAGGGCAAAAAATTATTCAACTTTGCTGCAAAAATGCTAGCCAGGAGTTTATTGTCCTGATTGAGCAGGGATATGAGTCTGTACAAACCTAATTGTTCCAGCACCCTTCCAGCGTAAAACAACTACACGTGCAGCATTATGTGCAGAGTTTACACAGGGCCCCAGGAGCAGGCCCTGAAAAAAAGCCCTGTAAGGGTGCTCCTACTCCGTCCTGCAATATTTTATAGAATTCTAGGCCAAGGCCGTCTGGTCCTGGAGATTTAGCAAGTTTGAGGGCTTTGATTGTTTGAGTAATTTCTTCCAGTGTGATTGGGGCATTTAGCTGCTGCACCTGGTGGTCTGACAACCTTGGGAGCTTCAAACTGTGGACGAAATTAGCCCTAGCATCCTCATATTCAGGATGGGCAAAGTATAGGGCCTTATTTAAAAAGAAAAAGCACACACTGTGTTGCAATGTCTTCATTTTTATTAATTTATTAGGATTTATTTACTATTGTTTTGAAAGAATTCACTCAAGGTGGTGTACAGTAAGAATAAATCAAACATAACAATAGACAACTACAGCAGTAAAAATATTCAAACAACAATAGAAAATATGGCATAGTATACTCAGGGCTTTTGTTTGAGGGGGTACTGAGTACCGGCACCTGGGAAGAGATATGTTAAGACTAATGTAATCTAGTGTGGAATAGACCCCATGAGGGTGAGAGTAAAAGGTGTAGTCTGAGGTGTCAGGGTGAAGTGTTCTCCATATATCAACCAGTCCAAAGTCATCCATCAAACAATTGCACCCTATCTGCTTAGCCTTCTTCATTGGGGCTTAAGTGGTTTGCAGTCTAGTTTTGTATCTGCTACAGTGTTGAAATCCCCCTCTAGGATAACTTGATAACCTTCAAATTGGATTAACTTAAATAACAAGATGGTAAGGAACTGGTGATCATAAGTATTTAGACCATGGATGTTACCTAGAAGACATTTTTGCCCCCACAACTCCCCCCGCTAACAGTATGAATCTACCATTTGGATCAGAATGTTGGTACTGTTCGGTTTCTACCAGGCACTTGTGACCTGGATTGGCCACTTTTGGAAGCAGGATACTAGGCTAGATCGATTATTGGTCTGATCCAGTAGGGCTATTCTTATGTATGTTATGCTCTCCCATAATGAACAGCAAATTGCCGATCCAAGTGGGACTTGGGATAATGGATGATGAATCATAATGACTCCACCTCGCAGATCATTGTGCACATTGACCAGATAGTACCATCCTCTTTATCAACCAGCTGTCCTGAGAGAGAAACATATTCACCCCTGGTTCGTGTAGATATGCCATTAAGCATTTTGTGAAAACTCAAGATGCTGACACAAGCTCAAAGGGCAGGATGTGGAGTGAGATGTCTGTTACAGATCTCATACTTCCTATGGCTTGAATGTATCTTTACATGGATATAAGCTTCCTTAAGATAAGTGGTTCGCAACCTAGTCCTTAGGCTACACTTAGCCAATTAGGTTTGCAGGATATCCACAAGGAATATGTATGAGACATAGTTGCATACAATGGAGGTAATGCATTCAGATTTATTTTATGCATATTTATTAAGGATATCCTAAAAAAACTGATTGACTGGGTTGAAATCTCTGCTTTAGATCTAAGGAGCATAACCAGTCCTGTTTGGGTAGAAAGAGGTTTAAGGTTCCAAGGAAAAACAGTTAGCTTTTTCCTTTATGAAAAATCAAGGCTGTAGGTCTATGGTCAGTTGGAGTCCCACCTGTTTTTCTTTGGAACCAGGATGTTGTAGGCAGGCATGTAGCCAGAGGCTGGCCTGGGCCTACCCAGCACTGGTGCACCTTTAACATTGCTGGCATGGGGGGGGGAGTAGGCTGGGCTCCTGCAGTCCTGTTTCTCCCGTCCTTAAGCATTGCGCTTGCATGAACAGGTTCCACAGCAGTGATTCCCACACTCAGCCTGCTGCTAAGCTGGAAACCTCCTTGTGGCCACGCCCACCCCCCTCTGTCACAACTTCCTGTTTCTGACTAGTCAGGACGCAGCAGAAAGGAGACTTAATGGCAGGCGGTGTGTGGGAATTGCTGCCGCTGCCAGGGACCTGTTCAAAGAAGAGTGACACTTAAGGGAGGAAGATGTAGGACCGCAGGAGTCCAGCCTGCTCCCCTCCCTGTTGCCAGGGAGGGACCTGTTCATCCAAGAAGGTGGGTAGGGAAGGAGAGAAATGCTGAAGCCTGCACAGGGTGGGGGGGGAGATGATAGAGGGTGAATTGTTGGACATGGGAGGGGAGAATTGTTAGACATAAGGGTGGCGAGGAGGGTGAGGGGCAACAGTAAAATGTTGGACCTAGGGGTGGAGGGGAGGGAAAGAGGCTGCATCTGCATGGAGGGTGAGAGGGAGAAATGTTGGACATAAGGGTGAGAAGGGACAGAGATACTGCTTAGAGGGTGGGAGGGATGAGATGGACATGGGGTGGAACAGAGGCTTCATGGAGAGTAAGAGAGAAAGGAATGTTGGACATAAGTGCGAAGGAGGGTGAGATGCATGGAAGGAGAATTGTTGGACATAAGGATGGAGAGGAGGGTGAGATACTACATGGAGAGTGAGCAGGAGAAATGTTAGGTGGAGGGGGATGGAGTGATGGTGCATGAGGGAGAAAGGCAGAAGGGTTGGACAAGGTAGTGGACAGGTGGAAGAGAGAAAATGCTGCATGGGAGAGGGGGAAGAGATTTGGGGCACAGGGGAGGGAAAGAGAGAGATGTTAGACAATAGGAGAGAGGGAGAGATTTTGGACATGGAGGTAGATTAGAGGGAGGGAGAGGAGAGAAAGAGGGAGAAGTTGGATCAAAGAGCAGAAGGGAGTGATGGAGATATGCCGGACAGTGGGAGTAAGGGAAGAGAAAGGGAGAAATGGAGTGAGCAGGAGGAAAGAGAGAAGGGACAGGGCGATGTCAGGCCACGAGAGTGGAGATGGGGAGAAAGAGGGAGCAGCTGCTGAGCTAGAAGGGTGGAGGGGATGGTGGAACCATGTGAGAGAGACCAAGAGGGGGTGGCAAGGAAATGAATGACAGTAATTACAGAGAGTAGAAATATGGTAATGGGGATTAGATTAAAGATGAGAGAGATTGGAGGGCTGAGGAAGGTTTGAGATGAGTAATGGGAGAGCTAGTGGGTGAGAGAATATGAAAATCTGATAGGTGGCTGAAAAGTAAAAAAGAGGAGGGTGATAGAGGTTGAAATTTGAGTTGACAGAGCAGAAAAGAAAAAAAAGAGGAAAAAGGTAAAGAGGAATGATCAATATGTCAGAGGCAGGTGTAGTGAGGAAATAGGAGAGAGGAGAAAAGACAAATGGACTACAGCCGTTTGAAGGAGAATTAGCAAATGACAGGAAAGCAGAAAAGAGAAATCAGAAACAACATAATGGAAAAATAAAATGTCCAGACCACAAAGTTAGAAAACATAATTTTATTTTGAATGTTTTAAATAGAATATGCTAACTTTGGGGAAATGTGCATAGTAAATTTGTATTGTGTTCAGTAGGAAAAGGCAATGCATTTCTGTTTTTCTTTCTCCAGTGATGTAGTACATGCTAAGTTTAACTTTTTGGGGTTCCCAACTCAAATTTTGTTCTAAATCTTTTTATTTCTAATTTGTGATCTGTATTTGATGAGGGTCTGTGGGTGTGTTGATCAAGTCTCTACAGTGCTGTAATCTGCATTCTCCAAGGACAAGCAGGCTGCTTGTTCTCACATGTGGGTCGATTTCTGCATCGGCCCAAGAATCGGCATTTTACCAGCAAAATAAAAACAAAGTTTTGCTAGAGTCTTCTAGCGTGCGAATCGCACACACCGCGCATACGCAGACGACTTCCTGCCCGTCGCATGAGCGTACTTCCTGAGTTTTTCTTGTCCACGGCGGAGAGACAGCGTTTCAGCTCTTCTCTCGTTGTTTTTGGCCCAGGAAACAGGGTCTGGACGAGTAGTTCGTGTTAGTTTTATTTTTTGGCATTCTTTAAAAAAAAAAAAAAAAAAACTTAACCGTATTTTCTTATATTTAGCCCCTTTTTATAATTTTTCTTTCTTTTTCGATGCAGCCGAGTTTCAGGCCAGGCTCTTTCCTTTCTTTGTGCCCCCTTTTTCTTTTTAATGGCACAATCACGTTGTTTGATTTTGCCGAAGCCGTTTTTCCTTCCATGTCATCGAAGACACCCAGTGGCTTCAAGTGTTGTACATGGTCAACCGGACTATCTCAGGTACAGATACCCACACCTGGTGTATCCAATGCCTTGGGCCCGACCATAGCCCAGCCGCTTGTAGTCTGTGTCTTCGTATGAAGAAACGGACTCAAGCGTCTCGAGAAGCCCAACGAGAAAAACGTTTTGGGGCTCAGCCCGGTCCTTCGACGTCGACATCAGTACCAAGGTCAGCGACATCGACAGGAGCATCGACATCGGGAAGGAAGGTAATGGCTGCTGAGAGACCAACTTGTATTGGGGGCAGTCAGGCATCAAGTGGGTCTCCAGCTGCCTCGAGGCCTCCTGTTATGCAGGCCCCCCAGAACCAACCTTCGTCAGACCCGGCCCCGAGGAGACGTGAGGATTCCACGTCTTCCTCATCGGTACCGAGGAGTCTTGACTGGCGTCGAGCGAAGGCAAAGAAGCACCGTCATCGTTCTCCTTTGACACACGGTACCAGGAGCTCTGGGGCATCGAGAGAGTTGGTACCTGAGAAGCGTCGGCGCCAAGAGGATTGCTCCCCCTCGATACAGGAGGTGCCGATGCGTCCGTCTCCTAGCAACTCGGTACCTGCTCTATGTTATGTCCTTGCCATTGCGAGGCCCATTTGACCAATGTTCATTGTTTTGAGGGGGCCTGGATGTTAGGGATACCCCACATGTGAGAACAAGCAGCCTGCTTGTCCTCGGAGAAAGCGAAGATACTTACCTGTAGCAGGTATTCTCCGAGGACAGCAGGCTGATTGTTCTCACAAACCTGCCCTCCTCCCCTTTGTAGTTCTTGTTGTTTGTTGCTTCTATGCTTTTTGATTAAACTGAGGAAGCGTGCTCATGTGACGGGCGGGAAGGCATGCGCGGTGTGTGCGATTCGCGCGCTAGAAGATTCTAGCAAAACTTTTATTTTGCTTGCAAAAGGCCGACGCGGACGTCGACCCACATGTGAGAACAATCAGCCTGCTGTCCTCAGAGAATACCTGCTACAGGTAAGTATTGTCGCTTTCTCAGATAAGTAAACTGGTTGCTGTTTTGTTCTCTCTTTTTTTTTTTTTTTTTTAAAGTTTGTTGGCAGAAGTGCATTTTTATGTAAAAGATAAAATAAGACAATGGCTGCAAATGATTAAGACAAATTGGAGAGCTTTGGCTCTAACATAGCTGCGCTATAGGAGATCCAATAGTTTTAGAGCCATATATGGTGCCTTGTCTTTAAAAATTAAACAAAAGTTACATTTGTTTAATTGTGGTGTGACAGTAATGGCAGGGGGGGGCCCTGCTTTATTTTCTGACCTGGGCTCTAGCATGGCGAACATCGGTCCTGACCCTTGCTGTATATCCCTAAGCATCCCCAGCTGCTGTGGAATTCATCCAAAGACAAGCAGAACTCCCTTCTCCCAAGCTCTGCAGTCAACCACAGCATCTTTGAGCCACCAACAAGTAAACGTGTATGGGGTGTCGGCATCAGTAGCTTAGGGACATTGTTGCTGCATTCCAAGCTTGGTAAAAGGCAATTCTGACCACCTTCAGAGAAAGTGTAATATATATTTTGAGGTGGGGGCAGAGAAAAATTTGTGCCCACTCACTTTGGGCTCAGGCCCACCCACAATTGGTTCTCTGGCTATGCCACTACTCCCAGCAGTATTATACAGTGGGGGAAATAAGTATTTGATCCCTTGCTGATTTTGTAAGTTTGCCCACTGACAAAGACATGAGCAGCCCATAATTGAAGGGTAGGTTATTGGTAACAGTGAGAGATAGCACATCACAAATTAAATCCGGAAAATCACATTGTGGAAAGTATATGAATTTATTTGCATTCTGCAGAGGGAAATAAGTATTTGATCCCTCTGGCAAACAAGACCTAATACTTGGTGGCAAAACCCTTGTTGGCAAGCACAGCGGTCAGACGTCTTCTGTAGTTGATGATGAGGTTTGCACACATGTCAGGAGGAATTTTGGTCCACTCCTCTTTGCAGATCATCTCTAAATCATTAAGAGTTCTGGGCTGTCGCTTGGCAACTCGCAGCTTCAGCTCCCTCCATAAGTTTTCAATGGGATTAAGGTCTGGTGACTGGCTAGGCCACTCCATGACCCTAATGTGCTTCTTCCTGAGCCACTCCTTTGTTGCCTTGGCTGTATGTTTTGGGTCATTGTCGTGCTGGAAGACCCAGCCACGACCCATTTTTAAGGCCCTGGCGGAGGGAAGGAGGTTGTCACTCAGAATTGTACGGTACATGGCCCCATCCATTCTCCCATTGATGCGGTGAAGTAGTCCTGTGCCCTTAGCAGAGAAACACCCCCAAAACATAACATTTCCACCTCCATGCTTGACAGTGGGGACGGTGTTCTTTGGGTCATAGGCAGCATTTCTCTTCCTCCAAACACGGCGAGTTGAGTTCATGCCAAAGAGCTCAATTTTTGTCTCATCTGACCACAGCACCTTCTCCCAATCACTCTCGGCATCATCCAGGTGTTCACTGGCAAACTTCAGATGGGCCGTCACATGTGCCTTCCGGAGCAGGGGGACCTTGCGGGCACTGCAGGATTGCAATCCGTTATGTCGTAATGTGTTACCAATGGTTTTCGTGGTGACAGTGGTCCCAGCTGCCTTGAGATCATTGACAAGTTCCCCCCTTGTAGTTGTAGGCTGATTTCTAACCTTCCTCATGATCAAGGATACCCCACGAGGTGAGATTTTGCGTGGAGCCCCAGATCTTTGTCGATTGACAGTCATTTTGTACTTCTTCCATTTTCTTACTATGGCACCAACAGTTGTCTCCTTCTCGCCCAGCGTCTTACTGATGGTTTTGTAGCCCATTCCAGCCTTGTGCAGGTGTATGATCTTGTCCCTGACATCCTTAGACAGCTCCTTGCTCTTGGCCATTTTGTAGAGGTTAGAGTCTGACTGATTCACTGAGTCTGTGGACAGGTGTCTTTCATACAGGTGACCATTGCCGACAGCTGTCTGTCATGCAGGTAACGAGTTGATTTGGAGCATCTACCTGGTCTGTAGGGGCCAGATCTCTTACTGGTTGGTGGGGGATCAAATACTTATTTCCCTCTGCAGAATGCAAATAAATTCATATACTTTCCACAATGTGATTTTCCGGATTTAATTTGTGATGTGCTATCTCTCACTGTTACCAATAACCTACCCTTCAATTATGGGCTGCTCATGTCTTTGTCAGTGGGCAAACTTACAAAATCAGCAAGGGATCAAATACTTATTTCCCCCACTGTATCTACTAGCCAGAACCCTCTTTTATGGCTTGAATCCCCTCTTCACTTCTGATTGGTCCTCTGGCCCTTCCTTTCCTGTCTCTATCAGTTCCTTATTACATTTTCAGGTACATTTATCAACACTTCTCTCCCTCTCTATGGTAGACCAAAACCAGGAAACCTGTTCACCTACACTGCTACTGTTCTCTGCTCTTCTTGTTAGACAATGTCAGACTTTCCTTAGCCAACCAATAAGCTTTAGGGGGGGAGAGGTAGGAGCAGTAGCTTAGGAGACTCAGCCTTCCTTCCTGCTTTCCCCTGGAGTTGGGTTAGGACAATGCTGGAAAAAATATCAACTATGGCAGGGTTCCCCCCCAGTACAGGTTTAGGAACCCCAGTTCTAAACATTTGTGTGTGTAATGGGAATGCAAACATTAACTGCCTCTCTTAGAATTGCCCCTTAAATGTCTCCCGTCTGAATTCCCTCCCAACCTGTTGCTCTAGAAATCATTCCAGCCTCCCTAATATGTAAAAGGGGCACAATATTTATTTATTACATTTGTATCCCGCGCTTTCCCACTCATCGCAGGCTCAATGCAGCTTACATAGTAACAAGAGAATACAGTATGTGGTAGGACACATGAACAAGGGTAAATGGGATAAAAGAAGTATGAGAGAGAGGATAGGTAAGGAAGTGGAGCAATGAAGAAGAGGTAGGGAAGAGCATGGAGGGTAAGAAGATTGGTAGGAGGTAATTTCTGAGCCATTGTTGTTAATGATTAGATGAACCGGTAAATGGATGGGTTGCTTATGTTTGCTTATGGTAGGTCAAGTCATTTGGGTGAATCGGTTTGAATAGATGGGTTTTCAATAGTTTCCTAAAGGGAAGGTATTCACTAGTTGATCGAACGCATCTGGGTAGAGCATTCCAGAGTTGGGATCCCTAGGGGAAGCTAGATGCATGATATGTTTTATACTTTAGTCGTTTGCAATTGGGATAAAATGAATAAAAGTGGTGACAAAGGACAACGTCTGCCAAACTACAGGGAGAGGATTGCTTCTTTGATTAGCAATACCTGAATGAGGGCATGCACTATTACAATGCTTGGAGGAAAAAAAAACAATGTAAAAGCAGTGAAATTAACTGATAACTGTGGCCTAGTATGTGGGATGCCTAACAGATTTTCTGCTGACTAAACTAGATGATCTCAATGACTATGAAGCAGAAATTGGGTTGCAAAAGAGGGAAAAGTCTCAACTGCTATGGCTATATTTGCACATGAATGTTCATTATATAGCACATAGAAAAAGTCATCATAGACTTGAAAAACCCTCTGGTATATAAAAATATTTTTTGATTATATACCAGAGGGTTTTTCAAGTCTATGATGACTTTTTCTATGTGCTATATAATGAACATTCATGTGCAAATATAGCCATAGCAGTTGAGACTTTTCCCTCTTTTGCAACCCAATTTCTGCTAGGATGTGGGATGTCATATGATACTGTTATTTATAGTCCACCAACTCCCAGCTTACTGGTTCAACTATAATTACAAGTAACTAGTAATAAAACCAAGTTTGAAAACTGTTTAATAAAATGAAAACACTTCCAAAGATCAGTGGGTATTGTCTTACGCTTTAATAGGTAATGTGCAGAAAACAAGGAGACCAAACCAGAGTTGGATGAGGATTTTTGTTTTCAATTTTATTTGGATTTTGTTCACACCTTTTTCAGTAGTAGCTCAAAGCGAGTTACATTCAGGTACAGTGGGTATTTCTCTGGCCCTGGAGGGCTCACAATTTAAGTTTGTACCTGAGGTAATGGAGGGGTAAAGTGACTTGCCCAAGATCACAAAGAGCAGCAGTAGGATTTGAACCGGCCACCTCTGGATGTCAAGACTGGCTCAAACCATTAGGCTACTCCTCCACCTATCAAGGTCATAGTAGGAATGTACTCTGGCGCAGGCCACAAGTATGATTAGGGTTTAAATATATTGCATGTAAGACACTAAGTCCACCTTAATCTTTGTAATGAAGCCCAGCTCGGAGATGTTGATGCATGATGTGCTGTACTTGTTGCACATATTGCTTAGCATAGAGACCAACAAGCTCCACTTTAGTCTCATCAAACTACAAACCTTTGCCCATGTACCTCTAATCTTTTCAAATGCTCTGCAGTACATCAGGGAGACTTTCTTCAGCAGTAGCATCTTTCTTGTTCCCCTTCCTCGCAGGCCATGCTGTGGACTAATCTTGAAACTGTCAATATTTTCCCCCGTCACAGCTGGAAACCGCTGTAGTTCTTGTAAAGTAATCTTAAACCTGCAGTGAAGTTCCTTAACGGACAGCTGACGACTTTCGAGGCATGGACTGATGAAAGCAATGTCTAGGTTGTGGCAAACTGTTTCCTCTACAATAATAAACCTGACCCTGTTACCAAGAGATTTAAACATTTTTAAATGTTTTTATTGCCTTCCCCTAAGGTGTGTTATTTGAATAACTTCTGTGAGAGGTTGTTTCCCCGCACTCCTAGCCCAAGCTGCCGTGTTCAGTATGTTTAAAGACATTCAGGTCCTACAACACAAGCACATTTATTCTTCATTCAGAACTATTCAAATCAGCTCAATTACTGTAATGTGCACCGGTTAGTTCTATTCAACTTAATAGAGGTCTTCAAGCAGTTTTTGGAAATAGAGCTAAGTAGGGTTGGCTATGACAGGGTTGTGAAAGACTTATACAATCACAAGTGTATGGGTTCTTATTTTTTCAGTATTTCCATAATTGTTCTCACACATAGAAAATATAAATTATGTTACATAGAATGGTGAAACCAAATCCTGCTTTAAGCATTTTGAATTGTATTTTCTAAACTTAAGAATGTGAACATGAAAGTGCACTTACTGTATATGTACCCATGTGCTGTATAGATGTGATCACTTGGGAAGATTCCATCTTTAAAGGAAAAGAAAAAAAAAAAAATGCATCCCACAGCTTCCTTGCAAGAAAAATTCCAGTAGATACAGAAACTATATAGAAAACTGCAGAAGTCTGGGGAAAAAGTATTCACATTCATAGAAGTTCATGCAGCATTTGATTAACATAAAATTAAAAAAAAAAAAGCTGAGCTTCAAAATTTAGGGCCCTATTGTTTTTCACACACTATCTTATGATTTCTGCTTAAACATTATTCTCCTATACTTAGACCTGCTATCCATTTGCCTACATTTGAGAGTCTAATTTAGGTGCCTAGTGCTGAAAATTGGCACTAAGCTCCTAACCTCTTCTACACCACCCTAAATCTGCCCCCTGTTGCCATCCACTCTTTTGGCTCTTAAAATGTTACTAAATTCTAAATTTGAGCATAAATGTAGAAAGTCAGCTCTAGTAAATTTTAAGAGTCCAATTTAGGCGCCTAACTCTTAAAATTAGGCACTCTAAGCCTATACATAATATGGTGATTCAGTGGTGTGGTTCTTCCCTGGAGTCACTAGGGGGAGCATGTGGGGTATCCCTAGGTGGGAGGGAAGTCCAGCCCAAGGGGAGTGTGTCATGCAGTAAGTTACAGAAAGAAATAGTTCTGGTTTATGACTGACAGTGAAGATGGAGTTGAAATAATAAAAGTTCCTGGTTGTTGAAGCACATGGGCTTTTGTTGCCTTCACCCACGCCAGGACCCTAGGCTGGACTAAAGAGGAGTTCCTGACCCTCAAAACAGTAGCTGTGATGGTTAAAGATCTTACAGGTGGGTAAGAGAAACCCAGCCTGGAAGCAGGAGGGGGAATTCTGATCAAGGCCAGGATGCAGCCCTGAGAAGTACATCGCTGGAAGGACAGAGAGGGAGGTCTGATCCTGAGGTAAGCAGATTGTGATATGCAGTAGCTGTGGATTATAATGCGCAAAGGAATGGGTGGTGGACTGGAGGAGTTGTATATTTGTACCTTAAGTAGTGAATATGACTGTACCAAATGGTCTTCGCTGGACTTACTAAACAAAACCCTCTTAAACCAAATGCTGACTATATATATATATATATATATAAGTTCAAGGATTGTCATTACTACCTTTACTGTGTTCAGTAAAGTTTTGCAAATAAATTACAAATCCTTGGCATGTTGAGTGGTCCTTTAGGAGAGAGAGAGAGAGAGAACAAGAACAAAGAGCTACTTCTGGGATGCTGACTGATGAGCCCTGCTTAACATCCTATGGCCTTCCGGATTATCCAGCCCCAGCCTGCACCCAAGCAGAAAGATTGAACAGTGTGGAAAGTGCGAGGAGGAGGGAGAAAGAATTTTTGTTTGTGGTGACCTAGAATGGTATAAGAGTGAGAAATGACCTAGTCGACTCGCGTTCTATGAAAAAAATGTTCCCATTGAATTGTATGCAGATCTTTATTTCTCCACTATGGAGATCATTTAGCTAAAAATGGGGATCTCCTTTCAGCATCAACTGAAAGTTCAGGAAAGCTGAATTGCTTCAATGAGAAACAGCAAGCCACTGATTCCTAGGTGATACCTGGGATAAAAAGCGTCTACTGAATGAATCTTTGAAAATGTAGACTTGGGGCCTGTTTCGCTATAGTGAAGTACAGTTTTGCATTTATCATGTGATATGTAACTATTAATGCACAGTTATTGCAAAAACCTGCAATAATTGTTGAGGGTATGGCCACCATGCAAGTACTGCACACAGGTCATTCTTTTTCCATATAGTAAGCACATAGCCTAGATAGATATTCCATGCTCGCCACAATGCAGTTATCATTACTAATGGAGGTAGAGAGACCCCCTCCCCACCTATCAGCCTCCCCCAGGCAGCAACTTTCAAATCTTTTATCACCTTAGCTTTTAGTGAGGATCTTCCTAGTATCTAGATGGGGCAGAAGGCATATCCAGCTGTTCCTGCCCTATCAGTGCCTGAGTACAAAATACTACCTCCACCTCTTACTAGTAAGAGGCTCATGGTCCTACTAGTAGGAGTCCAAGTGCCAAATAAGAGTGAAAGTTTTGTAGTTACCATTCACTGTTTTGAAAAATTAACACATTGTAAAACTTTTACTGTGCATTCTGATAATGGAGATGCATCCATGCTATCCATAATCATGCAGTTCCTGTGGCCAGTGGAAGTAAAAAATAGCACCGCCCTCCTCTTGCTCCTCCCCCCCCCCCCCCCCCATGGCAGTCTTAAATTCCCAACTTGCTGGCTCATACCAGGGATCTCCATGGCATCTAGACAGGGGCAGGAGCAATCTCTAGATGTTTCTGCCCTATCAGCATTTAGGTACAAAATTATACCTCTGACCCCTAGCAGAAGTCTTATACTACTAATAAAACATCCACAGTGGTCTTTATCTGGAAGTTGCCTTGAGGAACTATATTGTCAATTCTCCGAGGACAAGCAGGCTGCTTGTTCTCACTGATGGGTGACGTCCACGGCAGCCCCTCCAATCGGAAACTTCACTAGCAAAGTCCTTTGCTAGCCCTCGCGCGCCCGCGCGCACCGCGCATGCGCGGCCGTCTTCCCGCCCGAAACCGGCTCGAGCCGGCCAGTCTTCTTTTGTCCGCACTCGGTACGGTCGTGTTTCGCCGTGTCGAGCCCCGGAAAGTCGACCTCGCGCGTCCAATTTGTTTGAACGTGTTTTTTTCCTTCGGGAAAGCTTTGTCCTAGTCGGGAAGTGCTCCGGAAACCCCCCGCCGGGTTTCGTGTAAATCCTCCCCGTACTTCCAGCTTTTTTGCCCCGGTAAGTTTTCTTTCGTCGTCGGGGTAGGCCTTTTTTCGGCCTCGGTCGAGATTTTTCTCCCTCTAAATTTGGTGCTTCGAATTTCGCCATTTCGGCTTTTGATTTCGCCGGCGTGATTTTTCCGCCCATGACATCGAAGCCTTCCAGCGGCTTCAAGAAGTGCACCCAGTGCGCCCGGGTTATCTCGCTCACTGATCGACACTCGTCGTGTCTTCAGTGTCTGGGGGCCGAGCACCGCCCTCAGAACTGCAGTCTGTGTTCCCTGCTTCAAAGGCGGACTCAGGTAGCGAGACTAGCCCAGTGGAACGTGTTGTTCTCGGGCTCTTCGTCGGCATCGGCACCGGGATCTTCGAGTGCATCGACGTCGTCAGCGTCCAGACCATCTTCCTCGGCCGCCCCTGCATCGAGTGCATCGAGGCATCGGGCCTCTGCATCGGCGCCGAGACATCGGATAGCTGCATCGACGTCGGTGGTACCAGGACCTCGTCTGCTGATGTCGTCGGACGGTGGTGCATCGGGTGGAGTGCAGGTGAGGGCTGTCCATTCCCCTGCTGGTGGCGGTGAGCCCTCGGGTGGGTCTCCGCCTACCCTGAGGGCTCCTGCGGTACAGCCCCCCCGAGATCGACCTTCTTCAGTCTCGGCCCCGAGGAAGCGACGGGTGGATTCGACGTCCTCCTCGTCGGTGCCGGGGAGCTCCGGTGACATGCTTCGGAAGAAATCGAAGAAGCATCGACACCGGTCTCCTCCCCGTGTCGGCACCGAGAGCTCTGGGTCGCCGAGGGATTCGGCACCCAGCAGGCATCGGCACCGAGAGGACCGCTCACCCTCTGTTCAGGAGGTGTCGATGCGCTCCGCTCTGGACAGCCCGGAACAGCCTCCACGCCCGGAACAGGTACTGACGTCGACGCCTGCATCGACCTCTCAGCCTTTCTCTGCAGCCGCTCTAAACGAGAGCCTCCGGGCCGTTCTCCCAGAGATTCTGGGAGAGCTGTTGCGCCCTACCCCTCCGGTACCGGCGGTGCTTGCGCCACCGGTACCGTCGAGCGTGGCGCCGGCTGGCCCATCGCCCAGGTTGAGGTCCCCGACGTCGGTACCGCGTGCGGTACCGACCGCGGCCACCTCCCAGGAAGGCTCCCCGACTACGTCGGCGGAGGGAGCTTCGCCGATGCGGGCGAGGGAGTCTACCTCTCGACGCCCCCATCGTGGACAGGGTTCCACGGAGTCGAGCAGGGCGAGGTTGCAGACACAGGTCCGTGAACTTGTGTCTGACACCGAGGGTGAGGCCTCGTGGGAGGAAGAGGAAGATCCCAGATATTTCTCTGACGAGGAGTCTGGGGGTCTTCCGTCTGATCCCACTCCCTCTCCTGAGAGACAGCTTTCTCCTCCCGAGAGTCTGTCTTTTGCCTCCTTTGTCCGGGAGATGTCTACGGCCATCCCCTTCCCGGTGGTTGTGGAGGACGAGCCCAGGGCTGAAATGTTTGAGCTCCTGGACTATCCTTCTCCACCTAAGGAAGCGTCCACTGTTCCCTTGCACCATGTCCTGAAGAAGACATTGCTTGCGAACTGGACCAAACCATTAACTAATCCCCACATTCCCAAGAAGATCGAGTCCCAGTACCGGATCCATGGGGACCCAGAGCTGATGCGCACTCAGTTGCCTCATGACTCTGGAGTTGTGGATTTGGCCCTAAAGAAGGCTAAGAGTTCTAGGGAACATGCTTCGGCGCCCCCGGGCAAGGACGCTAGAACCTTAGACTCCTTTGGGAGGAAGGCCTACCATTCCTCTATGCTCGTGTCCAAGATCCAGTCTTACCAGCTCTACACGAGCATACACATGCGGAATAATGTGCGGCAGTTGGCGGGCTTGGTTGATGCTCTTCCCCCTGAGCAAGCCAAGCCTTTTCAGGAGGTGGTCAGGCAGCTGAAGGCGTGCAGAAAATTCCTGGCCAGAGGAGTTTATGACACTTTTGATGTTGCGTCCAGGGCCGCTGCTCAAGGTGTGGTGATGCGCAGGCTCTCATGGCTGCGTGCCGCCGACCTGGAGAATAGAGTCCAGCAGCGGATTACGGACTTGCCTTGCCGTGCGGATAACATTTTTGGCGAAAAAGTCGAGCAGGTGGTAGAGTCTCTCCACCAGCGGGACACCGCATTCGACAAGTTCGCCCGCCGGCAGCCTTCAGCTTCTACCTCTACAGGTAGACGATTTTTCGGGGGAAGGAAGACTGTTCCCTATACTTCTGGCAAGCGTAGGTACAATCCTCCTTCCCGACAGCCTGCGGCCCAGGCTAAGCCCCAGCGCGCTCGCTCTCGTCAGCAGCGTGCGAATCAGCAAGGCCCCGCGGCTCCCCAGCAAAAGCAAGGGGCGAGCTTTTGACTGGCTCCAGCAGAGCATAGCCGACATCCAAGTGTCAGTGCCGGGCGACCTGCCTGTCGGAGGGAGGTTGAAAGCTTTTCACCAAAGGTGGCCTCTTATAACCTCCGATCAGTGGGTTCTCCAAATAGTCCGGCAAGGATACACCCTCAATTTGGCCTCTCAACCTCCAAATTGTCCACCGGGAGCTCAGTCCTACAGCTTCCAGCACAAGCAGGTACTTGCAGAGGAACTCTCCGCCCTTCTCAGCGCCAATGCGGTCGAGCCCGTGCCATCCGGGCAAGAAGGGCTGGGGTTCTATTCCAGGTACTTCCTTGTGGAAAAGAAAACAGGGGGGATGCGTCCCATCCTAGACCTAAGGGCCCTGAACAAATATCTCGTAAAAGAAAAGTTCAGGATGCTTTCCCTGGGCACCCTTCTCCCCATGATTCAGCAAAACGATTGGCTATGCTCTCTGGACTTGAAGGATGCCTACACACACATCCCGATACTGCCAGCTCACAGACAGTATCTGCGATTTCAGCTGGGCGCACGCCACTTCCAGTACTGTGTGCTACCCTTTGGGCTCGCCTCTGCGCCCAGGGTGTTCACAAAGTGCCTAGCTGTGGTAGCAGCGGCGCTTCGCAGGCTGGGGGTGCACGTGTTCCCATATCTCGACGATTGGCTGGTGAAGAACACATCCGAGGCAGGAGCCCTGCAGTCCATGCAGATGACTATTCGCCTCCTGGAGCTACTGGGGTTTGTGATAAATTACCCAAAGTCCCATCTTCTCCCAGTGCAGAAACTCGAATTCATCGGAGCCCTGCTGGATTCTCGGACGGCTCGCGCCTATCTCCCAGAGGCGAGGGCCAACAACTTGTTGTCCCTCGTCTCGCGGGTGCGAGCGTCCCAGCAGATCACAGCTCGGCAGATGTTGAGATTGCTGGGCCACATGGCCTCCACAGTTCATGTGACTCCCATGGCCCGCCTTCACATGAGATCTGCTCAATGGACCCTAGCCTCCCAGTGGTATCAGGCCGCCGGGGGTCTAGAGGACGTGATCCACCTGTCCACGAGTTTTCTCGAATCCCTGTATTGGTGGACGATTTGCTCCAATTTGACTCTGGGACGTCCCTTCCAAATTCCTCAGCCTCAAAAAGTGCTGACCACGGATGCGTCTCTCCTGGGATGGGGAGCTCATGTCGATGGGCTTCACACCCAAGGAAGGTGGTCCCTCCAAGAAAGCGATCTACAGATCAATCTTCTGGAGTTGCGAGCGATCTGGAACGCTCTGAAGGCTTTCAGAGATCGGCTGTCCCACCAAATTATCCAAATTCAGACAGACAATCAGGTTGCCATGTACTATGTCAACAAGCAGGGGGGCACCGGATCTCGCCCCCTGTGTCAGGAAGCCGTCAGCATGTGGCTCTGGGCTCGCCGTCAAGGCATGGTGCTCCAAGCCACATATCTGGCAGGCGTAAACAACAGTCTGGCCGACAGGCTGAGCAGGATTATGCAACCTCACGAGTGGTCGCTCAATTCCCGTGTGGTGCGACAGATCTTCCAGGCGTGGGGCACCCCCCTGGTGGATCTCTTCGCATCTCAAGTGAACCACAAGGTCCCTCAGTTCTGTTCCAGGCTTCAGGCCCACGGCAGACTGGCGTCGGATGCCTTCCTCCTGGATTGGGGGGAAGGTCTGCTGTATGCTTATCCTCCCATTCCTCTGGTGGGGAAGACTTTGTTGAAACTCAAGCAAGACCGAGGCACCATGATTCTGATTGCTCCCTTTTGGCCGCGTCAGATCTGGTTCCCTCTTCTTCTGGAGTTATCCTCCGAAGAACCGTGGAGATTGGAGTGTTTTCCGACCCTCATCACGCAGGACGAAGGGGCTCTGCTGCATCCCAACCTCCAGTCCCTGGCTCTCACGGCCTGGATGTTGAGGGCGTAGACTTTGCCTCTTTGGGTCTGCCAGAGGGTGTCTCCCGCATCTTGCTTGCTTCCAGGAAAGACTCCACTAAGAGAAGTTACTTCTTTCATTGGAGGAGGTTTGCCGTCTGGTGTGACAGCAAGGCCCTAGATCCTCGCTCTTGTCCTACACAGACCCTGCTTGAATACCTTCTCCACTTGTCTGAGTCTGGTCTGAAGACCAACTCCGTAAGGGTTCACCTTAGTGCAATCAGTGCATACCATTACCAAGTGGAAGGTAAGCCGATCTCAGGACAGCCTTTAGTTGTTCGCTTCATGAGAGGTTTGCTTTTGTCAAAGCCCCCTGTCAAGCCTCCTACAGTGTCATGGGATCTCAATGTCGTTCTCACCCAGCTGATGAAACCTCCTTTCGAGCCACTGAATTCCTGCCATCCGAAGTACTTGACCTGGAAGGTCATTTTCTTGGTGGCAGTTACCTCGGCTCGTAGAGTCAGTGAGCTTCAGGCCCTGGTAGCCCAGGCCCCTTACACCAAATTTCATCACAACAGAGTAGTCCTCCGCACTCACCCTAAGTTTCTGCCAAAGGTTGTGTCGGAGTTCCATCTGAACCAGTCAATTGTCTTGCCAACATTCTTTCCCCGTCCTCATTCCTGCCCTGCTGAACGTCAGCTGCACACATTGGACTGCAAGAGAGCATTGGCCTTCTATCTGGAGCGGACACAGCCCCACAGACAGTCCGCCCAATTGTTTGTTTCTTTTGATCCCAACAAGAGGGGAGTGGCTGTAGGGAAACGCACCATATCCAATTGGCTAGCAGATTGCATTTCCTTCACTTACGCCCAGGCTGGGCTGGCTCTTGAGGGTCATGTCACGGCTCATAATGTTAGAGCCATGGCAGCGTCGGTAGCCCACTTGAAGTCAGCCACCATGGAGGAAATTTGCAAAGCTGCGACGTGGTCATCTGTCCACACATTCACATCTCATTACTGCCTGCAGCAGGATACCCGACGTGACAGTCGGTTCGGGCAGTCAGTTCTTCAGAACCTGTTTGGGCTTTAGGATCCAACTCCACCCCCCGAGGGCCCTGTTTGTTCTGTTCCAGGCTACACTCTCAGTTAGTTGGTAAATTTTTTAGGTCAATCTCAGTTATGTCCTCGCCGTTGCGAGGCCCAATTGACCAATGTTGTTGTTTTGAGTGAGCCTGGGGGCTAGGGATACCCCATCAGTGAGAACAAGCAGCCTGCTTGTCCTCGGAGAAAGCGAATGCTACATACCTGTAGAAGGTATTCTCCGAGGACAGCAGGCTGATTGTTCTCACAAACCCGCCCGCCTCCCCTTTGGAGTTGTGTCTTCCCTTGAAGTGTATTGTCTTGCTACATACTGGACTGGCCGGCTCGAGCCGGTTTCGGGCGGGAAGACGGCCGCGCATGCGCGGTGCGCGCGGGCGCGCGAGGGCTAGCAAAGGACTTTGCTAGTGAAGTTTCCGATTGGAGGGGCTGCCGTGGACGTCACCCATCAGTGAGAACAATCAGCCTGCTGTCCTCGGAGAATACCTTCTACAGGTATGTAGCATTCGCTTAATATGTGGAGTTAGGTGGTCCACTGGTGCAGAAGCAATCTATCTAAAGAGTTGATTCAAGAGGCAGCAGAGGTCATTCAAAAATGGTAGATCCTAAAGAATTCGAGAGGCAAGGGTTTCTAGATCAGTGAACTGGAAGGATGGGGTTAGTACCAGAGTAACCCAGGCCCCGCAAGAGAAATACCTTGGTTATTGGACAGAAAACAGAGGGTAGGGTTAAATGGTCATTTCTCTCAATGGAGGAGGGTGAATAGTGGAGTGCCACAGGGATCAGTACTGGGACCAGTACTATTTAACATATTGATAAATGATAATGGAAATCTGAACGAGCAAGGTGATTAAATTTGCAGATGACACTAAACTATTCAAGGTTGCTAAAACATATGCAGATTGTGAAAAATTGTAGGAAGACTGGGCATCCAAATGGCAGATAAAATGTAATGTGGACAAATGCAAAGTGATGCACATTGGAAAGAATAATCCAAATCATAGTTATCTGATGCTAGGGTCCACCTTGGAGGTTAGGCACTCGAGGAAAGATCTAGGTGTCATTGTAGATAATACGCTGAAATCTTCAGCTCAGTGTGAAACGGCAGCAAAAATAGCAAACAGGATGCTATTAGAAAAGGGATGTTGAATACGACCAAAAATACTATAATGCCTCTGTATTGCTCCATGGTGCAACCTCACCTTGAGTACTGCATTCAGTTCTGTCACCGTATCTCAAAAGAGATATAGCAGATTTAGAAAAGGTTCAAAGAAGAGCAACCAAAATGATAAAGGGGATGGAACTCCTCTCATATGAGGAAAGACTAGAGATTAGGGCTATTTTCCAAGATGGATGAAAGGAGATATGATTGAGGACTACAAAATCCTGAGTTATGTAGAACGGGTAGAAGTGAATTGTTTTGGGTTTTTTTACTCATTCCAAAAGTACAAAGACTAGGGGACACTCAAGGAAGTTACATGGAAATACTTTTAAAACAAATAGGAGGAAATATTTTTTCACTGAACAAATAGTTAAGCTATGGAACTCTTTGCCGGAGTATCAACGGTTAGTGTATCTGGGTTTAAAAATGGTTTGGACAAGTTCCTAGAGGAAACGTTCATAGTCTGCTATTGAGACAGACATGGGAAAGCCACTGCTTGCCCTGGGATTGGTAGCATGGAATGTTGCCACTATTTGGGTTTTGGCCACTGTTAGAAACAGGATGCTGGGCTAGATGGACCCATTGGTCTGACCCAGTATGGATATTCTTATGCATCCTTTCAAAACCAGAAAAGAGGGAACTGTGAAGCACTCTATTACTACAATCCTGGAATAGGGAAGATTAAAGATGTGTTATGTAAGAAAATATTTCCATGCATATAGAATGCATGTACAAGTGTGAGATGTACTACTGCGGGTGGAGAAGCTAAGTGGAAAAGTTTTTTACTCAGTGCACTGACAGCATGATGTGGACACTATTTCAGTAGTTAGTCTGACACTAACCTTTGAGTAGTTTGTACAACTTAAGTCTTTTCTCTGTTTTTCGGCCCCAGCATTTGTTTTCTCTTTATAGAGTTGTTTTTCTGCTGCATTGTTATTTGAATATTTTTACTGCTATAATTGTCTATTGCTTATGTTTGATTAATTTTTACTGTACTCCACCCTGAGTGAATTATTTCAAAAAGGGGGTAAATAAATCCAAATAAATAAATTATTTAAAGCTGCATGCCAACAATTTTCCAATTGTGTGTATGTGCTTTGAATGATCTCTTTTCGATCACATAAATGGAGTTCTTTTATCTAATTTTATACATTTTTTTTATTTATACACTTGCAAAGCAAATGGTGCATTAAAGAAAATCTTAAATGATAAATGACATGTGGTTAATAAGGCTGAAAAAAACTTAAGCCTCCAATGCCTCAAGTAGAAACTTTGGGGCCTTTTTACCAAGCTGATTTAGGTGCTAATGCATGCCCAATGTAGCTTAAAATGGTATAACCACGGGACATGCTCAGGTGTCCTGTGATAACTGTCATATTAGCATGCACTAACTGCATGCTAAAACAAATTTTAAAAACGTTTTGGGAGGGGGGCATGTCAGGGGAAGAGAGTGGGCATTCCTACGCTAATCAGTACAGCGACATTACTGCCCACGTGATCTCTTACCGCCTGCAAAATGTATGGCAGTAGTGCTCATGAGTTACACTAATGGCACATTGCTATTAATACAAAAATGCCATTTTTATGACTGCAGTAAAAATGGCCTTAGAATAAAAATGGCCTTAGTGGGCAGGAAAGACCTGTGCAAGGGAGCGCTAAGGCCACTTTTTACCACAGCTTAGAAAAGGACCTCTTAGTTATTTGGATTTTGCTCACACCTTTTTCAGTAGTAGCTCAAGGTGAGTTACATTCAGGTACACTGGGTAGTTCCCTGTCCCAGTAGGGCTCACAATCTAAGTTTGTACCTGAGGCAATGGAGGGTTAAGTGGCTTGCTCAAGATCACAAGGAGCAGCAGTGGGATTTGAACAGGCCACCGCTGGATGTCGAGATCAGTGCTCTAACCACTAGGCCACTCCTCCACTCTTAGATTGTAAGTCCTAAGGTTACAAGGAAATACAATACTTAAATGTAACTCACCTTGAACTACCACTGGAAAGGCGTGAGCAAACTACAATATAAAAAAAATAAAAACAACTTCTGCATAATAAATGTGTGAACACCATGTACAAAAGTATAGGTATAGGTCGTGCATTTGGTATACCACCTTTATGTGGTACAATCAAAAATGTACATATTATATACATATATTAACTGTTTGCCAAATGAAGAAGAAATTTCTAGCATAATTTACGACAGGTAAGAAGGATGTGTCAAGCCACAGATAGAGCAGACAAGGTGGATTCAAATGTCAGTGGAAGCAATGTTTTATTCAAAACCAGACACAGCCCATGTTTCGGCTAACGCCTGAATTAGGGGTCAGTCAGAGGTAAAACATAAGGCATCTATCTGTAGAGTTCTTCTCAACAACAGACACAATACAAACCACCACTGCTTTATGGAGCCGCGCAGAGAATCACTTGTGTGCTTTCTTGTATTGTGTGTGGGGTTTTTTTTTTTTTGTTACATTTGTACCCCGCGCTTTCCCACTCATGGCAGGCTCAATGCGGCTTACATATTGTATACAGGTACTTATTTGTACCTGGGGCAATGGAGGGTTAAGTGACTTGCCCAGAGTCACAAGGAGCTGCCTGTGCCTGAAGTGGGAATCGAACTCAGTTCCCCAGGACCAAAGTCCACCACCCTAACCACTAGCCTCTCCTCCATTGAGAAGGACTCTACAGATAAACCTCATGTGTTTTACCTCTAATGCAGGCGATAGCCAAAACATGTGCCGTGAGAGGTTTGAATAAAAACATTGCTTCCTTTGACATCTAAGTCTGCCTTGTCTGTTCCACCTGTGGCCTGATACATTCTTCTTACTTGATGACCTTTTGTGCTATTCCCTCCGATTTGCCTGTTTAGCATAATTTATGGCTATGTAATTAAGTAGATTTTTTTTCTGAGCAGTTTGGATGCGAGAAGAAAGGCAGTATATGTGTTATTAAAGAAACAATCTAGACGAGACTGTATAGGCTGTCTTGCATATCTGTAACATACGTAATCACAAGCTACTGCCTTAGCATTTGCAAAGGATGACAAGTGTCAGTGCTTCATACAACTAGATTTAATAAGAGTTTGTGGTTACAGAAAAAGTCCAAACTACAAAGATTTTAAGCAGTTTAAGCAATAGCAGCATTGAGTTCCAAGTTTAGTCACAGTACTACAATTCCATACAAGCATTAGTCCAAGCCAAAATGGTAGAAGCCATGTTAGGACTGCTAGCTAAAAACAATTTAAGGAGCATGTAAAAAGATACAGTACATTTAAAAAGTAGCTGTCTTTGAAAAACAAAGTAGCTGTCAACATTCTATATGTCCATAACCGACAACAAAATTACAAATGTGTTACTTTATACCCCAACAGAAATAATGTGCAGTAAAATTTAAGAAGAACTGGATTAGCCACCGTTGTTTACTATTTTATTTTTTATTTATTTTTTTTTTTGCTAAAAACTCCCTCATTTAAATGTGCTACAATTATAGTAAAATTAGTATTCCCAACCAGTTACCATTCTGGGGTATAGAGTAGTCAAGTATATTAATACAAAATATTTTGTGGTATAACAGGGGTACTAAAGCAGCTCAATTGAGAAGAAAGTTTATCCAGTTAAAAAAAAAAAAAAACATACAAACCAAAATTAGTATACATTTTTTTTTTAAAACCCTACATCTACACCAGACAGTGACTAATCATTCTCGCAGGCCTTGCAAGTAGAGATGTCACAATACTTAAAGTGATGTGTAAGCTTTCCCATTAAACAGCTATTTTGTTGCTACTCTTTTAACAGGGAAATCAGCAGTTTACTACTTGCATATTTGGAGTACATTTGCTTTAGGCCATGCCTCACGTATCAATAAAATTATCAAAAAGCAGCTTTAATAAGTTTCCCTTAGAGCTAGTTAGTGAGTCTCCTGTTTAGATGCTGGTGTAGAATTCGGGTATTAGTAATAGTCAACTAGGCTTGGTCATTTCTTACATTTTCTGTTTATGGTATAAAACTCTCTGTAATTTCTGTTGGATCCGGTAATTTGGGGGCTACAAATGGATCTGTTTGATTTCTTTAATTTTTGTTTTTTGGATTACTGGAATGTTCAATTTCCTTGATTTGATCCTATTTTCTATAAGCATTATACATTTATTTGCTTGTGATTTGTAAATATAAGTTAAAAAAAAAAAAGCAGCTTGACAAAAATCTGAGAAGAATCTTCACACCACATAGAAGCAATTTTCTGATCCTCCTCCCCCTTCCATCCTTGTCTACTGTATTTGCAAAACTCATGAATTCTACCCAGAAACAGTCAATTTGGAGTAAAAAAAAATGTTGACTCACAAGTGATGTTCCTCTGTATTAAAACTTAAAACACTAAAACAGTACTGACATCCCTAATTGTTCCCTTCCCTAAAACATGGTAAGAAAAGGAGAAGGCTGTTCAAAGTATCACATTTTTCTGCTTCATTCATTCATTTTATTGCCCAATTCATCAGTACACTTTTCAATCACTTTACATATCCAATTTCTTTTAAATCACCACACCATTGTAAACCACAATGCAAGTAAATACATAAAGCTTTGCTTTTCAAAAAACTAGACATTTTATAGTAACAATATTCAAAAAGCTTTAGCTCCAAAATAACTGAAAAATGAAAAAAAAAAAAGCTTTAAAGAATTTGCATCATAAAATTAATTTATTCCAAGTAAAAATACAAAATAATATTAATGACATTGACCAGATCTGAAAGTCTCTCCCAGAAACAACTATAGTAATGGTTCAGAAAGTATTCTTTAAAGAAAATAAGAAATAAAAATGAAAATAAGTATATATGTTTTAATTTTCTCTTAGCAAAAAATCTTTCTAAAAATAACAATGAAAAATTTTCTCAGTACAAAGGCTACATTGCTATTGAAAAAATATCAGCATGAAGAAAAAGGTACATATTTGACAGTAGAAAAATGATCTTTGTGAATCACAATGTTTAAAGATTGCAATGAAAATAAATTTGCAATAAAGTTTTATGCCTTTTTTCTTTTTTCATTTTTTATACAAACAGTACAAACAGTATTGCACATAACAAATAATTGAGGTTAGGTTAGCCTTGAAAAAACAAAAACAAAAAACTAATTCAAGTCTCACATCAAGAAAAAAAGGCCTCAATAGGACCTGAAGAATCGAAGGGATTCTTCATCAAGTTCAAAATGTGTTTTCTAGTTTTCCTTTTTACAAATAAATGTGTGGTTTTTTTTAAGTGCACTCTTGATAGAGCACACTGGCAACTAGATGTGCAAGGGAGTGGGTTGGAGGGGAAGTGGGGGCAAAGTCCATCTTTAAAACAAAAAAAGAACAGGTTATAACTTAAGAAATTTAAAAAAAACATTAAAAATACAAACAGAAGAATTCTTTCACAATTCTGGTCAGTCGTGCATAATCAACACGTGATTAGAAATATACAAATCAAGGGAAAATATTTTTCACCTTCTATTCACAACGTTCAGCACCAAATGGAGTTTTTGTTTATACTTTTTCATTTACATCTTCATTTTTTCCATTTCATTCAATCCCATAGTCTATAACTTCTCCAGTTTTAAGTTCCTGGAGGATTCCATGGTATGAAAAAAAAGAGGGGCAAGAGATGGAGTTCTTCAAAAATGTTTACTTTCACATAATTAGGTACATTACTGTAGGTTAGTTATGATCCTCAATATTTATGTTATAAAGTTCTAACTTTGCAATTAAAAAAAGCATGAAAAAAATAAAACTACTCATCTTTTAAATCATCTTCTTGAATTAAATTAATATATATTTTTTCTGAATAAACTTACTTAGAAAATATTTACTTTCCTATATTTCAACATTGAGGTATTGCAAAAGATCATGTCAGTCAGAAAGCATGCCTGTTTCTTAACATAAAAAAATATAATAATAATAATAATTAAAATAAAAAAAATCAGCCACGGGGTTGAAAAATGTCCAGATACAAAAAGGTAGTGCACAATGAATGTCTTACAGATGACACCAGAACACACACACACACACACATGTGGGCTGGGAAAAAAGGATCACCAACCAAAGATATCCTTCAAAGGGATAATTATAATAAGCATTCAAATCCAGTTTTAAAAAACTAAATAAATTCACTTTCCTGATTTTCCCTGAAAAAAAAATTAAAACAAAATCCAGACTTTTCCCCAACATTGTTTGCAAATAAACACTGAAAAAGATAAACACTACATTAGACACAAAGAAAACACATAAAATCAAACATTTAAATCTACTATGCGGTGTCATAAGCAGACTGTCCCCAGAACTGCTAAAAAAAACAAAAAAGGGGGGGAACATAACAGACATTCTCCAATAGTACACAGTGTCTGTGGGAAAATTCCTGTCTGCAGTCCTTATTAGTGCATGCTAAAAAAGAATGTCCACCATGTTAGTAGATAAATTCAAGCTTCACAGGAGATATCCAGAAATCAGGTTTTTTTTTCCATAATAGTTGAAATCTCTTAAAATTGTGTGCGTGCATGCAGACATTTCTTTAGCATTGTATTTTAAATCTTTCTTCAAATGTGCCTAGTTTGTAAATCTGACAGACAATACTGTATATCTATATAATTATATATATATATATATATAATATGTATATATTGGTAGTGTATGATACTTAATATGAGCTCTTTGGTTTTCTGGACAAGGTCTGAAAAAATAGAAATGGTGCAAGCCTTAGAGGAAGTTGTAACAGAGCTCATGGTATTGTTTCTATGAGTTACAAACTGTAAGAGCTTTGAAGGTCAGACATGGTGCTTTCTAACAGTTAAGTCTGATCACAGTACTAGACAATCACTTGACTCTAAAAAATAAATTGCACAATATATAACAGAGCACCGCAATGTACTTCATCTACCATCCACAAGTTTGTTTTAAGAACATCCTACATCTAATCTTTGTTTTTGTTTTCTTAATACATTTGAACTATGGGTAATTCTGTAATGAGCTGATCCTAATTTAAAAACCCATTACATTATCTGAGGCATGCCTTCCACCAATCCTAAGCCAGTCACATTTTTAAAGTTTTGCACTTTGTAGCCTACATAGATTCTTAATTTGTGCATCGTGGGCCGATTTCATAATATATGTCATACATAAAATTTATTGCATGCAGCAACCTGATTAAAGAGTAAACATGCAGTCAAAAAATAATTGACCTTCCTTGAAAACACATCACCTTTTAGTTGATCTTCTTTGAGCAGCCATCATTCATTACTCAAATCACAGAGTTCTTTTTTTTGAATTGCTATTCTAGCCTGAATAGAGTATTATGGTATTAGTAATACCATTTACATAGCAGCAAAAGCTATTGCAGCATATATTTATATATAATACTTTAAAAGGAACAAAAAAAGGGGAAAAAAACTTAGCAAACTAACAAAATGGAAAACAAATTCTGATCCAGCTTATGAGGTATAATCCTTACAAGTCAAAATGAAAGCAACTAAAGGCTTATTTTTTCTAAGGGTTATGTGTACTCTATATGACCACTGCTAATAATTCCTGAATATCTGTAAAACGTTTTGCTACATCTGCCACCTACTTTTGTGTATTACCTTTGGTAAGTCATCTTTTAGGGGCAAGTCTACGTTGCTGAAAATAAGTGCATGCTAAGTTCAAAATAATCACAAGAAAATCTCTTCACCACGTACACATCAGCCTCTCGTAGGCCGATGGGAATGGCAGTTACATGTCTCTAGCAACAAGTCTTGTGATGGAAACAAAGGTACTAAGTAGATGTTTTAGTTAATCAAAGTGCAAGATCAGTAGTTACACTCTGTAGGCTTATATTATACTGGACACCAAGTTCAGTAATGTGACTGTAAATAATAATAGTAATATAAAGACCCATTTCTTCTTTAAATTTGAGGATGAACGCACAGATTTCCAGAACATTCAGCCCAGAGGCAGCACACTCATTTCCTTCCATTTCGACATGCTCTATGACTTGATGCTGAATTTTGGGCACTGGCCTCAGCTCCAGCGGAAAGGGACATGGCGGGGGCGGTCACCTCCTTCTTTCACCAGGGGTTTGTGGAACTCTCTGCCAGCACGCGAGTGTATGCTTGCCCAGCAGTATTCACAGTAATACTGCAAACAGGTCACGTTGGCACAAAAGAAGGGAGCAAATTTTCCAGCACAGCGAGTGCCCTGGCATTCATCACACATCTGATCATCCAGCACATATGGCTTCACTTCCACCTGCACCGAGAAAACACAGAAACCATCAGAACATGAATTTTTTTTAAAAACAACGAAGCACGGAAGTCAACATTTACATAGCTTTTAAAGTGATATGCTAAACAGGAATTAAAAACCCCAAACAATAGTTCACAACTGTGTACAGCAACAAAGACAGGAGCGGTGTTATTGTTAAGGGGTGCAACCAAGGTAAGTACCCTATGTACCCATATTATAGGGAACGCCAAGCCTGCCTGAAGCTGCTGGCAGGATTTAGGACCCCCTCCAAAATTTCTGACCTGGATCCCAGCATGGGCCCTGAGGATATACAAAATAAATTAAGTTGATTGGTCCGTATTGCTGAGCTTGTTTGTATTCACACATTGATATAGCAGCACCACAAGTACATATATCTCTCTCAACCTTTACAATGTAGCTCATGGTGGCAAATGAAACTTACTACAACGACAAGGCTAAGATTGCTATTGTGGAACTAAACTGATAATAGTGTTTAGTTCCATCTTGTAAACATTTGTTAGCCTTTTTGCTATACTTCTGGGTACCTATACCTTCCTGTAGTGTTCCAGTGCTTCAGAAATCAGGAATGAGGCTAAAGATTGAACTAAAAATAGTGCAGCTGTTTTCGTAGTGTGTGCACCAGTGTATGTGGCCTGAACATCTGATCCCTGGTGGCTTATTGGTGCTATTTCTAAAATCTGAGGTACAGTATAAGCAGTACCAAGTGAGCACAAGACACAAATCCTAGTTACGTTTACTGTATTTAGATTTGATTACTCACCTTTCCAAATCCAAGCTCAAAGCAAGCTGCGTTATGAGTGCAGAAAGGTAGTTGGGATGGGAATGGGACTTGATATACCACATTTCTGTGCTTTTTGCAACTGCATTCAAAGCGGTTTACATAGTATACACAGGTACTTATTTTGTACCTGAGGCAATGGAGGAGGGTTAAGTGACTTGCCCAGAATCACAAGGAGCTGCAGTGGGAATCAAACCCAGTTCCCCAAGATCAACGTCCATTGCACTAACCACTGAGGAGGTTGAAGGTTAATTGATTTGCCTAAGCTCACAAGGAGTATCAATAAAAGAAGCAGGATCTGCCCCAATGCCAGAATACTATACCATAGGGAAATGCAGCCTTGTGTACAAAGGTTTAGACACCTCTAGTCAAACTGTATAGTAACATAGTAGATGACGGCAGAAATAGACCTGCATGGTCCATCCAGTCCGCCCAACAAGATAAACTCATATGTGCTACTTTTTGTGTATGCCTTACCTTGATTTGTACCTGTCCTTTTCAGGGCACAGACCGTGTAAGTCTGCCCAGCACTATCCCCACCTCCCAACCACCAGCCCCGCTTCCCACCACCGGTTCTGGCACAGACCATATAAGTCTGCCCAGCACTATCCTCGCCTCCCAACCACCAGTCCCACCTCCAGCTCTGGCACAGACCGTATAAGTCTGCCCAGCACTATCCCTGCCTCCTGCCACCGGCTCTGCCACCCAATCTAAGCTTAGGTTCCATTCCTTCTGAACAGGATTCAATAAATCTGTAAGTGAACAGAAGCTGACACAACCTCTGTCAGTGATTCTCAATCCTGTCCATGAGGGAGACCCAGACAGTCAGGTTTGGGAATCACTGCTCTATGTGGTACAGAGAAACATCTCTCCAAATTTAAATGCATAATTGCTATTTGCTTGCTGATATTAACAGATTAAAATAACGGGCCCTGTTTACTAAGCCGTGCTGTAGGCACGCAAACCTTTTAGTGTACGCTAATGCTAAAGACACCCATAGGAATATAATGGGTGTCTTTATCAGTGCGTATTAATTTTTAGTGGGTGCAAAAAGCTAGTGGACCTACAGCATGGCTTAGTAAACAGGGTCCAAAGTGAATATGGCAGGTGGATACCCTTCCAGTTGATGCATTACTGCTTTTGAAAGAAAATTAATAAGGCCCAAAAACAAAGGTGACCCATTTAGATCTTTAATTAATCGGGTGAAGACAATTCCATGGTTGAACAAATACTCTTACCCTTCAACCTCTCAGATTGTGACTTCCGTTTACTTTCAATAACTCTGGGATTCTCTAAAGAAGCTGTAAAAGCATTTGAAAATGAAGCTAAACCGCTTTTTCAAAGCAGGGGGAGGATACAAATACATTTCTAAAAGCTTCCAACTAGCAATTTTAACTATACAAATATTATTAAGAAAATTAAGTTCCATGAACTGCTGAAGTCAAGGTAAACTCCGGAACATCAAGAAAAATCTCCAATAGAACTATCTAAAAGTGGTCAGATTTGCAAACCAGAAACCACATATTGTATAAGCAGCATTGTGAGCAAAAACATTTCAGCAGTTTGTTTGCATTGATCTGTTTGGGAGAGTTCTCAACAGGAAACCATGTCTAAGGCATGGAACCTTTTGAAAATGTTGACTCAAAAACTTGACTCTTCAGCCACCACCATACAAGATACATTTGGAAAAAATAAAAGGGTACAATTTAGAAGAAAAGAACATCCTATCATTTATGTCTAGTAAGATGTGCTGCTGCATTTTGAACATGCAAGTGCTAAAAATGTTACATTAGCTACCAGTGAATTTTTGCATTCAATATAAAATTCTCTTATTTGTACCTAAGACATCCTTCTCTAATATACCATTATACATGCTCAGCATGCTCACTCCTGTTATTTCAAGACATGCAATGTGGTCACTCTATAGCAGCCATTCCCAACCCAGTCCTCAGGGCACACCTAGTCCTGTTGCGGTTTTAGAATATCCAAAAAGAATATTCATGAGTTAGATTTGCATGCAGTTGAGGAACTGCATGCAAATCTCTCTCATGCATATTCATTGTGGATATTCTGAAAACCCAATGGGACTAGGTTGGGAATGGCTGTTCTATAGGAACCAACTGGTTCTGCCAGCAATCTTCACGTGTCATCTGGATGGTGGAGTGTCTGTTTATGTTTTCCAAAAATTCTAGGACAAGGGGGCATGCGATGAAGCTGGAGTGCAGTAAGTTTAAAACAAATAATAGGAAATATTTCTTTACTCAGTGCGTAATTCGACTCTGGAATTCGTTGCCGGAGAACGTGGTTAAGGCGGTTAGCTTAGCAGAGTTTAAGAAAGGTTTGAACGGCTTCCTGAAGGAAATGTTATTAAATGGACGTAGGGAAAAATCCACTGTTCCTGGGACAAGCAGTACAAAATGCTTTGCTCCGTGGATCTTGTCAGGTGATTGTGACTTGGATGGGCCACTGTCGGAGACAGGGTGCTGGGCTAGATGGACCTTTGGTCTGTCCCAGTGTGGCGATGCTTATGTCTTATGACTACCTTATTTCGACAAGCACAGAACTCCACAAAACCCTCGCACAGGTCAAAACAGGCAGGCAAACAGTTAAGGAAACATCGAAGATGATGACATCCAATGAACTCAAAGCATTCACAGAAGTTTATTTCACAAAAGGTACTGAACTCGACACAAATCATGTTTCGGATGCAGAGGCCTGCTTCAGGAGTCCCTCACCTCATCAGCAGCACAACACTGGAGATGACGGCAGCCGCCGGACAGGACGAACTCCTGAAGCAGGTGTTGGTGGGGCACAGGCCGAAACACGATTTGTGTCGAGTCCAGTACCTTTTATGAAATAAACTTCTGATATGAACTCTGAGTCCGTTGGATGTTTTTTTCATCATCAAATTATCTGGTTTTTCATATTTAGGACCCCGCTAGTGGAATTTCGTCCCACCGGAGTTATGCAATGAGTTAACTGTAATAAATTCAAAAGTGCATTACAAACCCACTCATTCATTCTAGAATATGGAACTGTATAGTTCAGTTGGTATCAATCTTGCTGATGAGGTTCCCCTTCCCCATTACCCTCTCAATGCTCCTCTCTTTTTTATTCTATATTTGATTATTGTATTTCTTTTCCTTTTTAATACAAGAAAAAGTTTTATTTAAACCACTCTTATGCTGTACAGCTTGACATGCAGAATATCAAGAAATAAACTAAACTGAGGTTTAGTCAATAGGCTTCTTAATGAAGCTGGATTTAAAAGGGGTTTGAACAGAATTTCTGGAAGAAATTATTACTTCCCTCTAAGATAGTACATAGTCAAGAAAAAAACACACAATATTTGGTTGTTATTTACCTGCTCAAGATCAAAATTTAATTACACCTGGGGAAAAGCCGCCACTTATCTTTGGAAACAAGCAACAACCTGTTGCAAAATCTGCATCTGTGGTAGTGAACTGGGTGGGCAAAGAAAAAGAAAAACCTCTCCTCCTGACAACCCCCACATTACAATTAGCTCTACGCATGATGGCAGCATGAGTTGTAATGTTGTGGGAGCATGAGTAGAAGGTAGATCTCTGGGGGTCACATATTTTCTGTGGCTTTGATAATGGAGTCATAGCCACAGAAAGTTTGATAAACACTGGTCTAGTATCGGGATCTAAACTGGCTATTTCTGGAGATAACGGTAGTGAACCTCTATGGACCCTTGGGACCTGAATCAGCATGGCACATTTTGGGCCAGATTCTGTATATGGCGTCCAAAGTGTAGGCTCATTGGAATAATGTGCCTATCACTATTCTATAAACCATGTATACAAAGACGCAATTTACAGAATAGCATTTAGGGCTAAAAAGAAGCATGCATAAATTCCAATTACTGCCAGTGATAATTGGTTGTTATTGGCCAATTATCACTAATTGAGTCATTACCCAATTGAGTATGTGCATAAATTGGCCACACAATTTAACGCGTGCTATTTGTCACACCTTATATAGAATCCAGGGATTAATGATTTTATGAGGAGGCAGAGTGAAATTGATAATAGGGTATATACATACAGGGTCTTTCTCCTGCACACTGAGGGCACTGTTTACTAAGCCGCGCTCTAGGTGCACAAACCTTTTAGCACGTGCTAAAAATTAGTGCTTGTTAACAATAGAGACATCCATAGGAATATAATGGTTGTCTATTGTTAGTGCATGCTAATTTTTAGAACGTGCTAAAAAGTTAGCGTGCCTACAGTGCAGCTTAGTGAACAGGGCCATGAGTTTTTTCTGGGTCCTTCTGAATAACTTTTGAAGAATTTGAAATTAGCATTTGTATATATTCCATCTTAAGAGAGTACACAGTTAAGAAAAAACTAAATATTCAATGGTTATTTATCTGCTCAAAACCAAAATTACCAGGTGCAATTTAACTCAAAACTGTTCATATAAACTGATACACTGTTTGCTTCTCTGTAGGTTTAAATGCACATTTAAAATTCTCTTGCTTGTATCTAAGATTAATCATGTACTCCTGGGCTGATGCATTCCAGCTAAAACTCAACGCAGAAAAAACACAATGCCTTATACTCACCTCACAACATAACACAAGTAACTTCACCACCATAACACCACCAAACTTTTCTCTTCCAGTCTCAAACAATCTGAAAATTCTTGGAGTTACCATTGATCGAAATCTCACACTCGAAACCCACGTGAAGCACACACGAAAAAGATGTTCCACTCCATGTGGAAACTCAAATGAGTAAAACCGTTCTTCCCGAGATCCATTTTCCGTAACCTGATACAGTCAATGGTGCTAAGTCACCTGGACTACTGCAACGCACTGTACGCTGGCTGCAAAGAACAAACTATCAAGAAACTGCAAACAGCCCAAAATACCACAGCCAGACTCATATTTGGTAAAACAAAATATGAAAGTGCAAAAACCCTGAGAGAGAAACTTCACTGGCTCCCACTGAAAGAGCGTATCGCGTTCAAGATCTGCACGATGGTTCACAAAATCATCCACGGAGATGCCCCGAGCTACATGCTAGATCTCGTGGACCTGCCTCCCAGAAATGCTAAAAGAACAGCCCGCAAATTCCTTAATCTACACTTCCCCAACTGTAAAGTAGTAAAATACAAGCTAACACATGCGACTAGCTTCTCCTACATGAGCACCCAGCTACGGAATGCACTACCAACTGACCTGAAAACGATTAACGAAATAACTAACTTTTGCAAATCTCTGAAAACCTCTCTCTTCAACAAGGCCTACAATGGAATCCATAACTTAATCATAACAGTTCACCACTTCACCCTAATCTGATAGTCATCTTTCTATAACTGTCCGTATAGATCTTTTTTCTCATCCCTGATCTTGTTGTAACACCAATTGTATCTGCTACCCTGGAATGGCGTTGCCATAACAGGATTTTGTAAGCCACATTAAGCCTGCAAATAGGTGTGAAAATGTGGGATACAATTGCAATAAATAAATAAAATAAATAAGATGTCCCTCTCGAGGATACCATTATACATGCACATTTTAACCAGTATTTTTTCAGAAGTCATTTTTTATTGCCCTCAGTATATTTTATTATATTTTTGAATGTGTGAAGAAGGCTTTAACAAAGCTTCTGATTCACATCTGAAAATAAATGCTGACTTAGGGGCCCTTTTACAAAGGCGCACTAAAAAAAAGTGGCCTGCGGGTGATTTTCCTATGCGCTCAGGCCACCTCTTAGCATGTCTGCCAAAAAGTCGAATTTCTATTTACGGCAATAATGGCCAGGCGCTAATTCCAAAATTAGTGCCTGGCCATCTACCACATGAGCCCTTACCGCCTCCTATTTTCTTGGCGGTATGGGCTCACACGCTAACCCGCAGTAATTGGACAGTACGTGGCAATATGGCCACATTGCCAATTACTGCCGGGAATGCCCCTTACAGTAGAAAAGAGAAAATTATTTTCTACTGTGGGAAACTGCACATCAACATCAGAACTACCGCCAGGTTCCTATGCTACCCCGGTGGTAGGGCTAATTTGCACCTTTGTAAAAGGAACCCATAATTAGTAGGCATAAAGGGGTAAATTCTATAAGTGGCTCCTAAAAACCGACATTGAAAATTTTTTGAACTGAGCGCTAGTCTATAAAAGGTGTGCGTCCTGTATAGAATAGTGCTTAGGGCATAAACTGTGCCTAACTTTAGGCGCTGGCAATTACGCCTACTAGAAGCTGGTATAAATGCCAGTGCCTAACTTAGGTGCTGTTTGGCAAAATTCTTTATTTACGTGTGTAAAATTCTGGAACGCCCTCGAAACACCTCAAACCATGCTCCCCCCACCCCCCAATTTATACGAGATAGTATTTATGCGTAGATTATTATAGAATACAATATGTGCATAAATTCTAATTAAGGCCAATAATTGGTTGTTCCAATTCTTAAGACAGTCAACAATTTTCTCGTGTTGGGACTATATATCACATAAATTCTATCTCAATGTCCCAGACGCTATATAACATGGCCAGGTTTCGGATTCTTCTTCAGAGAAGAGGTTCACTGGAGAAAAAAAGATGGTGTAAACACTAAGTATTGTAACTCTGTGTTGTATTTAATATCCCCTGAACTAGCATTCTTAATAGAAAAGCACCCACAAATTCATACAGTACATGATCTCCTGCATGGGAAAAAATAGCCGCAGTGTCCAAGCACGTTGATAGCTTTTAAATAGCTTTCAGTTGACCGTCAAAGCACACATTCTGATTGGATACAGTCTATATAGTTTTAACCAAACAGATCAATGACCACCAGTCAATCTCAGAGATCAATCCCGAGGGGTGAAGTGTCTGTAATTGAAAAATCCACCGTTGCTCCTTATAGTTTAACAACTGTCCAATGTCCCCCCCCCCCCCCCCACCAGTTGGACACTATCCAGAATTCTCCATCTAATATCACTAAGTTGATGGTGACGGTCCAACCAATGTTGAACTAACAGAGCTGTTAGTACTTGATTTTTAATTCTGGACTTGTGTTCATTGAGACGAGCCTTGATGGGATGGCTCGATCGTCCTATATAGATCAACTGAAAAGGACAGATAATCGCGTAAACTACATTACTGGTCATGCAATTAGAAAAGGAACGGGCATTTATATGGCGTAGATTAACTGGATGTCTCCATACTAATCCTTCAATAGTCAACTCACACCATTGACATGCACCGCATTTAAAGTGCCCCAAGGTGTCCAAGTGGGTCTGACTGTAGTCCAGGCACTTGTAAGTAAGCATCTCACCAATAGTTTTGCTCCGTCTGAAAGCACAGATGGGATGATCTATAAACCATTCATGAATCTGCAATGAGAATGGATGCACTTGTTGATTCTAGTACTACCATCATCAATTTTTCTTCTTCATTTTTTGATTGATATTGTAGTAACAATTCCCTCTGTGAGAATTTTGCTCTCAGATATGCTTTCCTAACCACAGTTCTAGGGTACCCCTCTTTCCAAAAATGTGTAGTCATGATAGATGCTTGAGTCTCAAAAGCTGTGTCATTAGAGCAAATCCTTTTCAGTCTCAAAAATTGGCTGATAGGCAGGCCAACTTTAAGGTGGTAAGGATGAGTCCTGGAAAAATGAAGCAAAGTATTGCGAGTTGTGGGTTTTTGAAAAAAAGAGTGGTATGCATCTTATTATCAACCCTATACTCCCAAACATCTAAATATTCCAAGCCTTGAGTGTGATATTGTGACATGAAGGGACTTGACTAGCATCTGGTTTCAAAAATAAGTCTTGGTATTTTGACAATGGCTCCAAGATCTGGTGGTCTTTGATCTGATTGGATACCATTATCTAGTGTTAACCAATCAGAATGTGTGGTTTGAGGATCAGCTGAAAGCTATTTAAATGCTATCACTGTGCTTAGATGCCGTGGCCATTTTTTCCCTTACAGATCATGTGCAGTATGAATTTATGAGTGCTTTTCCATTGATTAAGAAAGCTAGTTCAGGGGATATTAAATACAACGTAGAGTTACAATACTTAGTGTTGTTTACACCATCTTTTTTTCTCCAATGAACCTCTTCCCTGAAGAATCCGAAACCTGGCACCATTATATAGTGTCTGGAATAATTGGTTGTTAGCAGCCAATTATTTATGCTGAGTGGCTTAAGCAATTAAGTTGCATGCAAAAATCAGCTATGCATGCTGTTTTGTGCATGCAATTTTAGTCACCATATATAGAATCCAGAGGAAAGTGTATTCATTGTTATATGAATACATACATGGTGTCTGGAAAAAACGGGACCCCTTATGTAGTTTCAAATAACTTTACAATTGTTTAAACATTTAGTCTGACCTTTGAAAATACATTAGCATAATGTTTTCTTTTTCTTAGTTAATTCATAATGAGTGTTCAAACTGTCCTTTGACCTTGACACAGTCACAAAATCTTTGACACCACTGAGCTGTTAGCTCAGTGAATTCTGGGATTTCATTAAGAACTCAACTGTTTTGCAAGCTCAATGCACTGGAACTCCATCCTAGGGTGGGTTATTTTGAAAACTTTTTAAGTTCCATATTTTTCCACAAACCGTATAGTTTGCCATTCTGCTGCACACCTTGTCAATTGATTTGTAGCAAGGACACAAGAAGCAGGAGGAAATGCAGAGCTGAATTTTAGAAAGGACATTCAACTCAGAATATAGACAATCAAGTCTGTACATCAGATATGGACATCCATTTCTCATATATTTTAGAACAGGATCTGCCGAGATACAGCCTGTTCTAAAACAGATGAAAAATGGACATCCAAGTGCTATGGTCCAGGGCTGGATTAGCACTATATTGGGCCCTAGGCAAACATTTACAAGGCACTCTTTACCCCACCACCATTTCACCTCTCCAGAAGTAGCCAAGCAAAGTGCACAGCCTAGTTGTGGGTATGCTAGCATAATAGTTTGTGAGTGAGCATGAGGACTATGCAAGCCCATGCTTTGAATGGAGAGGCTTCATGGTTAGAGCTGGAGAGCAGCTAAGTTACCAGGGTCCAGGAGGGAAATTCTGAGCCAGTCCTGGGTTTCTGCAACCCTATCCTGGTACACTGTGGAGCCCGAAGCCCTAATTTCAATTGATGGTAACAGGGACTACAAACAGAATACTGAATTGGGATATAAATTTAAAAAAACAGGACTGGCCAAGAGGTCTCCCTGCTGGGTAACTTGGCAACTCTACAGCAGTGGGCTGAGAGGGAAGCTGGGCAAGTCATTTGCACTCTCCATTAACTCAGGTACAAATCAACTGCCTGAAGAGTGAGATTTAAGGACCATGTGTCCAAGATATAAATTTACAAAGTTTTACAAATGAAAAAAGGTTCATAAGTACATAAGTAATGCCACACTGGGAAAAGACCAAAGGTCCATCGAGCCCAGCATCCTGTCCACGACAGCGGCCAATTCAGGCCAAGGGCACCTGGCGAGCTTCCCAAACGTACAAACATTCTATACATGTTATTCCTGGAATTGTGGATTTTTCCCAAGTCCATTTAGTAGTGGTTTATGGACTTGTCCTTTAGGAAACAGTCTAACCCCTTTTTAAACTCTGCTAAGCTAACCGCCTTCACTACGTTCTCCGGCAACGAATTCCAGAGTTTAATTACGCGTTGGGTTAAGAAAAAGTTTCTCGGATTTGTTTTAAATTTACTATACTGTAGTTTCATCGCATGCCCCCTAGTCCTAGTATTTTTGGAAAGCATGAACAGATGCTTCACATCCTCCTGTTCCACTCCACTCAATATTTTATATAATGGAAAAGGCAAAATAAAATATTTAGCTTTTTTTTTATGCTTCTGAAAGGATACAGGCATAATGTAGGCAGTATTAGGACCGTGTTCACAGGAATTTGCCCAAGTAAATTCCCTAGGCTGAAAACTTCCCTTAATATTTGTACCAGTGAAATTCTCCATTCCAGCCCAGATTTTCAAAGAGAAGATTTATTTATGTGACTATCCTCACCAGAGACACAGGAACATACACAAATGCATGCATGCTCTAGCTAGCTCTTTTTTTCTAGTGCTGTCCTGCTGTTCATGTGCTCAAACAAGCAGTGCCCCACCCCCACTGGGTATGCCCACCATCATGTAAAATTCTGGCATTTGCTGCCAGTACTTTTCCTCAGCTGACAACAGACCCTTCACACTTTTCCCCATTCTTCAGTCCTACTCCTTTTCAACAATATTTCCCCCCAGCACCAGAATGCTCACTGATTCTCCCCGTACTTCAACTGTGTGGCTATGAGACCTGAAGTTACGTAACAAAGACATTGATGACCCAGCATTTTTAAAGCTCTGAAAGCTCTAATGAAACTTTCTGTGCATGTCCCTGGGCTGCTCGTGCCCTACTGTACTTATTACATGTACTGCAATCCAGCCCTTCCTGCCTCAGTTTTATTTAGTCCGTGGTTGCAACCAGACCCGAATTACTTTTCTGTCCCTTCAAGAATTCCTTAATTTTCATAATCAAGTTTAATTTAGCTGATATTATATTTACAGTGACAACCGTCAAACTGGGTTTCATGCAATGTCAGTCCTGTGTTAGGAAAATGTCTAACTCTGACCCGTATGTTCAATGTTTACGATGTCTCAGACAATAACACTGTGTAGACCAGTGTGTTGACTGCCAGTATGTTGCCTAAAACAATTGAAATAAGAACCTTCAAATTAAAAGATTTTCTTCAGTCACAGGCAGTTTCAAACCATCAACTTCCACAATGGCTAAGAAGCGCTCTACATCTCCTGTAGATATTAACCCTCTATTTCACTTACAGTTTCAGTGAACTCGTCAGTTTTGGCTGATACTCCTCATTCTCACGTGATGCTGCAAGAAGATTAGAAGCCAGCACACAGTGGCATACACTCCACTCTTGGTGCCATTACAGCTGTACATATCAACAAGCACGGCTCTGACACAAACCTGCATAGACGTCAGAACGAAATCAGCTGATGCTTTTCAGGAGTCTTCTCTTATTGATGCCCGGAGTGCAATTCCTGGTGCCATGACAATGCTGGATGTAAATATGCACGATTCCATTGTGGATGTGCTTATCATGAGGAAGTGGTCAGTATCTGTGGAGGCTCCTATATGCCGGGTCCTTTGGTGCTGAAGCTGGTAAACCAACTCTCCTTACTGAGTGCTTCTATATACTGGCAGAACAAAGGAATAAGGCAAGTGCCTCTCTGTATCGTTCCTCCTCTTCTGTTTCTAATAGTAGGTTGAGGTCTCAACTGCATTCTAGGAGCCAATGTCGTAATCGACATGGCTATCGGCACCAACATTTTTCTTCTTACCGTTCTTCCTCTACACATATCCATTCCAGTAGATCAATCAGATCTTCTAACCTCACATCAACGTTCTCAATCCCCCCAGTCTCAATCTAGGCAACCTCTATCTCAGTTGGTACCGGATGTATAACCACTGAAAACTAACCTAATCCAGCTGCTGACTCAATTTCTTCATCAACAGCAGTGTCAGCAACAAAATGTTATGCCTGCCGATCAGATTTCTCTATTTCTCTACTTCTATATAGGCGCCTCCTTTGCAATTGCTGTTTCATCTGCACAGCAGAATTCTCAACCACATTTGGACCATAAATCAAAAAAGCATACTTGGTCTCTATTCTTCAGTCTCTCATGACCATGAAAGTATGTCTCATGCTATTGTGACTTCTAAAAAAACTCCTCTACCATTCAGATCTCCTTCTCCTCTCTCTCAACATTTTACTTCAGCTAAGAGACAGAGGAGTATTCATTTCAAGTCTAACATCCCTGCTAAAAAAGATTGACCTACACATGAGGATTCTTCTTATCCTAAATTTTTAGCTCTTTCACTACCTATGGGTTCTGAACCATCTACTCAATCTAATAAATGCAGTGCTAAAGTATTTGAATTTCGCTAAGGAATCCATAGCACTTCCTCTTGAAAACATATTACACGACCAACATAAGGCTGTATGGTTAAATCCTTATACAGCTAGGCCAACAAAGTGCTAAGTATAAAGTTCAAGATGCATTAGGACATGGCAAACAGTAGCTGCCATATGCTTCCGTTGTAGTAAAGTCAGCAATGAGAAAAACCAAAACAGCAAAAGAGTTCCCATCTTATCTTCCAACTAAAAAGCTTAAATGCATGGATTTAATGGGAAAAAGAATGTACCAAAATTCCATGCTGAAGATTGTGGTGCATAATTATCACTATACAATACTTGTACACTATTCTAGATAATCTTTTTCAATTAACAGATGGATTATCAGAAACTGATAAACCTTCTTTACAAAGGGTTATCAATGAATTTGAAGAGTGTTCAAAACATATGATTCATGCAGCAAATGATAGTTATGATACTGCTATATGAGGAGCTGCAATTGCAATATCCACCAGACACTTCTCTTGGCTGAGAGCATCAGCATTCAAAGAAGATGTCATCAAAAGTGTAGAAGATGCTCCTTGCACAGGAGACACTTTATATGGAGAAAAAGTAACGGAGCTCATAAAGGGTATGAAAGAGGACTGTACAATTCTGGAAGCCCTGGAAGATGATGATGCAAAACCCTCAAAATCAGCGTATACACATCTCCCTTATTACTGTTCTAGGAAGAGATATCAGAGAAAGCGGAGTTCTTAATTGCAGAGACCTAACTACAATCTTAGATCAAACTGTTCAAGGAAGCAAGTTTGGGGAAAATCTACTCGACACAGAAAGTCTCAGAAAGCGGCAATGCCTCAACAGGTGAAGCCGGGTTCTAGTTTATGACAAACTTCCACTTCCACACATTCCAGTAGGAGGTCACCTTTAGTATTTCTGCACAGCTTGGCGAGACATCACAACAGACTCTTGGGTGTTGTGTTATTCAAAATGGGTACCAAATAAAGTTTGTTCATTCCCCACCATCACACCTCATCCCTTCCTCCTCATGGGTTTTTTATTATTATTTGTTACATTTGTATCCCACATTTTCCCACCTATTTGCAGGCTCAATGTGGCTTACATGGTACCAGAATCGGCTTTCACCGATACCGGTGTGAACAAATACAAGATGATCTTGTGGTAGAATAAGGTTCATGTGTAATATACATTTTGGGGATCATTAGATAGGAAGAGTTAAGTATGTCCGTTACATGCTTTGGTTTTGTTGTGTTGCAGGCTTTTATGTTGGGTCAGTGGGGTATGCCTTTTTGAACAGGGTTGTTTTTAGTGATTTCTGGAAATTTAGGTGGTCATATGTTCTTTTTATGGCTTTTGGCAGTGTATTCCATAGTTGTGCACTTAAATAGGAGAAGCTGGATGCATACGTTGATTTGTATTTGAGTCCTTTACAGTTTGGGTAGTGGAGATTTACGTATGTTCATGCAGATGCTGTTGTGTTTCTGGTTGGCAGGTCTATGAGGTCTGTCATGTATCCCGGGGCTTTGCTGTAAATAATTTTGTGAACCATGGTGCAGATTTTCGAAAGCGATACGTTCTTTGATTGGAAGCCAGTGCAGTTTTTCTCGGAGGGGCTTGGTGCTTTCAAAACGCATTTTTCCAAATATAAACCTGGCTGCTGTGTTTTGAGTGGTCCGATGTTCCTTTATGATTTGTTCTTTGCATCCCGCATAAATTGCATGGCAGTAGTCAGCATGGCTTAGTAACATTGATTGTATCAGGTTGCGAAACATTTCCCTCGGGAAGAATGGTTTCACACGTTTGAGTTTCCACATTGAGTGGAACATTTTATTTATTGTGGATGTCACTTGGTTCTCTAGTGATAGGTTCCGGTCGATTGTAACACCGAGAATTTTCAGGCTGTCTGAGATAGGAAGGGTGTAGCCTGGGATGTTTATGTTTGTGGGTTTGTATGTATTGTGTTGGGATGAAATGATGAGACAGTGTGTTTTTTCTGTGTTGAGTTTTAGTTGGAATGCATTTGCCCATGAGTCCATGATGTTCAAGCTGAGCTTGATTTCGTTGGTAATCTCTGCCAGATCGTGTTTGTAGGGGATGTATATTGTGACATCGTCCGCATAGATGAATGGGTTAAGGCCTTGGTCGGATAAGGACTTGGCTAGTGGGGTCATCATGAGGTTGAAAAGGATCGGTGATAATGGTGATCCTTAGGGTACTCTGCAGTCTGCTTTCCACGGTGATATGATGTTTGATCTTGATTTCACTTGGTATGTTCTAGTGGTTAGGAAGCCCTTGATTCATTCAAGTGTGTTACCACCAATCCCAAAGTAGTCAAGAAGTCTTAGTAGTATATTATGGATGACCATGTTGAATGCACTAGACAAATCGAATTGGAGGAGGAGTACGCTTTTACCTATTGTTATTTGAGACAAAGAAGCTCCTCCAGCAGAAAATAATAAGGATTTCTATTCCAGATATGTTTTAATCCGGAAAGAGACAGAAGGATTTCAAGCCATTCTAGATCTTCGGAATCTCAATAGATCTATCAAAAGAGAAAGATTCAGGATGACCACATTAAATACCAACCTTCCATTTCTGCAACAAAATGTATAGTTCATATCCATAAGATTTGCAAGATGCTTATCTCCATGTTCCGATACACGAATCATCGAGGCAGTTCCTTTGTGTTATCGTTGCCTACAGTCATTATTAGTACAAGGTACTTCCATTTGGTCTGACTATAGCAACTCAAGTCTTCAACCAAGTGTGTTGTCACAACAATGGCCCACCTGCACCAGCAGGGTTTGATAGTATTTCCTTATCTAGATGATTGGTTAATAGTAGGCCAAACACACCGAAGGCCCTTCAAGCTCTGCAGATTACTGTTCATCTTCTCAACAATCTAGGATTCCTAATCAATGCAGAAAAGTCACACTTCCTTCCAGTACAACAACTAGAGTATATAGGAGTTCATCTCATCACTCCTTTAGCTCTAGAAAAGTTGCCAATTACGAGTACAGAACATCATTTCACTGGTACATCATGTTCAAGCAGTTCAACTCACAGCCACCAGAGTACTTCTCCAGCTATTGGGACATATGGCAGCGACAGTTCATGTTCTACTGTTAGCAAGGTTACACATGCATCCAATTGAAATGTTCAGCTAACCATTGTCAACAAAAATACCAATTCCTCTTTATCTCAAGTGATCACTGCAGTGCTGGACCGTGCTGGACCCTCCTAGACAATCTCTTGGTGGGAACACCTTTCCAGCTTCCTAACACCCTGTGCAAAGTTCAGCATCCCCCACAATCCTTGCAGCTCAGCCTCTCTTTCCTATGACTAGAAACCTTCCCATTGGCTGGATCCTACCACAACCTGTGCATTGGAAGGGGGAGGGAAGGGGGAGAATGGAGAACTGTAGTGGGCTTAACTCTGAAAAAATATCCACACACTTAGCCATCCTTCTGGCTTTGAGATAGGTAATTTACAGATTTTTAGAATCCTGAAAAAAAAAACCAGGCAGTTGGCAATCCTATAAATCAATACTATGTGAAAGCTACAGCCTAAAATTATTGGTGTTATATTGGTGAAACAGAGAAAAAGCCCTCAGAAACCGCTGGCAAACTGCCTGCGGTTTAGTGCATGGTTATATATAATTCAATTCATAACTCACACAGCGTTTCTATCATTGGGCAAAAAAACTCTGTCACCACAGGGCTATATATTTACAAGCCTCAACAGGATTATACTGACTGACAGCAATAGTTTTTAAAGTATCAGGCCCCACTTATGGCCCGAATCAAATCAGCAAATAAAGACTTAGCTTTGAACTGAATTCAAGCACTCTTCTTTGTCCGTTCTAAGAGTGCTTGAATTCAGTTCAAAGCTAAGTCTTTATTTGCTGATTTGATTCGGGCCATAAGTGGGGCCTGATACTTTAAAAACTATTGCTGTCAGTCAGTATAATCCTGTTGAGGCTTGTAAATATATAGCCCTGTGGTGACAGAGTTTTTTTGCCCAATGATAGAAACGCTGTGTGAGTTATGAATTGAATTATATATAACCATGCACTAAACCGCAGGCAGTTTGCCAGTGGTTTCTGAGGGCTTTTTCTCTGTTTCACCAATATAACACCAATAATTTTAGGCTGTAGCTTTCACATAGTATTGATTTATACGTTTTTGCTACAGCACACTGCATTTTGTTTTGGCTATTAGTTGGCAATCCTAGCCTCCTGAATCCAGAGCACATCCCCTAAACTTTTGAGCCCAAGGCATGTGTCTAACTTGCCTATACCTTATAATTCGGCTCTGGCTATGTCTTGCATGAACATCCATTGTATAAAATGAAATAAACTGAATACATACAGCAAAATAAGGGACATGAACATCTGGTGTGGCAGCATAAGAACATTTATATTATAAAATGGCCACCCAGAAATCCATGTGGAGGAGTAGACTAAGGTTAGAACTGCTAGCTGAGAACCAGAGCAGAGCCAGAGGTTGCTGGTTGAAATCCCACTGTAGGTGTTTCTAATATTCTCTCTCTTTTTTGGTTTGTTTGTTTTTTTGCCCTCCATTGAAGCAAAAAATACCTATGACGATTCATTACTTCCTCCAGTGCAGAACTGCTCAAATCGGAGTACCTTGCATAACCTGTGCATTCCTAACACCAGATCTAAATACAGGTATCAATCTTTTTGGACATGCATGTTCCTTCCCCTTCTCCAATAAGAACTGGACTTTCATCTTTTGGCCCCTCCCTGGTCCTGCCCAAAATACACCCAGACCATGTCCCCTTGCCATATGGATGTACTGCAGTTTTAGATGTCTGTATCCTGGCTTTATAAAATCACAATTTGGATGTCCATCTAAGTACCAGTTTTCAGATGTCCAAAACAGGAATTGTGCTTCTAAAATAACCACCATAGTATTAATGGTGAACCAAGATGACTTGTTCATCTTATTTTGTTAATGTAAAAAGATACATCTTGCAGGTTCTGAAAAAATACTATTAGACTAGCCTTAGCATCATCCATAGATGATCTGAACATTCAAGACATTTAAAAAAAAAAAAATCACCATCTTCACACCCGAATGGGATCATATTTTAATTTACCTGTGGTCAAGGATGATAAATTTAAAACTAACTTTTAGATACAAATGGGTTTTTTTTTTTTTAAATAGCAAACAGTTTATTTTTGTCCAAGTAATCAAAAGTCAGTTATAATAACCAGTGGTACTGTATTAATACTTACCCGTTTATCGATGTCATTGTGCTGAAGTTGAACGAAGCGAGCACTAATAGCAGCAATATAACTCTGCTGATTAGAGAAAGCAACTCTACCAGCACCTTTCGGGTACTTCAGTTCTGGGTCTGTATCTATGCCAGCATAACAGACACCTCCATATAGACGGTCCATAATCATTGCCAGTTCAACTGTAAAGAAAAATGCTACTTTAACATAAGCTGTTATATTCCCTTTTTTATACCAACCTACACAAAAAATTCAAGCAAAAAAGTAAGTAGCTTTTAAACAATAGATATGAGCCTTTCAAGTCTCTTCTTGAAGTTCTTTTTGAGAATTTTAGGGATTCCAGTGCAAAACAATTATAAAAAGATCTATAAAATATTGAAGAAATTGTCACCAAGGCGTTGCCAGACACCCAATTTTGGGCAGGATTGAGCACCACCTGGCATCTCCTCCCCCCCCCCCCCCCCCCCCAGATGATCCGGCATCTCTTAACTTCACTCTCCCAACCCCCCACCCGTACCTTTTAAATCTTTCAGTGGTGGGCTGGCAGCAAGCAACAACTCATACTAGCTGCTTGTGCCAGACCTGGGCCTTCCCTCTGACGCAGCTTCCAGGTCCCGTAAAGTTGTGTCAGAGGATCAGGGCCCAGCACCGAAGGATTTAAAAGGCACTGGGGTGGGAGTAGGGTAGAGGAAGTAAAGAGACACTGGATCATCAGAAGTCTTCAGTAGCAGGCCAGCCAATCAATGCCATTTACTAAGCCATAGCAAAATGATGTTAAGACTTTGCTAGTTACATTATTCCTACATAGTACGAAGGAAAATATCAAATTGTTTGGAACGCCAGCCAGCTACATTTAAAATAGCCATTAAGTACAAGGAATAGATATCATTTGACTTTTTAGTTCCCACTCACCTGCTCTGAGAGGTCGCGGTACTCCCCCAACAAAGATAGTTTTCCTAGGGTCCAATGGTTGAGAACCATCCATGACAAAGTCACTATCACTCAAGTTCCATGGTCGAATTTGCACCTGAAAAAAAGCAGTCAATTTTGTCTTCATTTCAATGTTGTCTTACTACGATATAAAATATAAAGGCACACAAACACTCATTTTCTATTCTAATATCTAAATTAGGCAAATCTATTTCTCTAGGATAGTGTCTCCCAAGTCAGCCCTGGAGTACCCCTTGCCAGTCAGGTTTTCAGGATATCCACAATGAATATGCATGAATTAGATTTCCATACACTGCCTCCATTATATGCAAATCTCTTTCATGCATATTTATTGTGGATGTCCTGAAAACTTGACTGGCAAGGGGGTAACTCCAGAACTGATTTGGGAAACACTGCTCTAGAATGGCCATAGCCATAAGGCCAATCAAGAACCTTACCAAGGGCTAAAATGAGGTTCTTAAATTTCTCCCTCCAATTTATTCAGAGGACACTCCTGAACAATTTGGTTAGCTACTATACTGAATTTTAATTTACGCATTGAACTTGTTTAAGTAAAATAAAATGGGCTTGAGCATGCATAATAATTTATATATATTTTATGATCCAAGATCTGCAGGTATTTAGGCATCAGGAAACATTCTATTTCTGGTTTCAGAGGACAATGGGACACATTGGTAATACCTGTAATAAGCAAGTAGATCACGTTAGATTCCTGCATTTTATATCATCTACGTTAAGCAATGGAATTATTTTAGTTAAATTATACGGCTCCAACAAAATCAAACTGTGTATGACATCCCATGTAAACCTTTTAAATAAATCAGATTTTTCTTGCTGAGTACATATGATCTAATATTCAAAGAGTTAAAGTATTTCCCAGTTGAATTTAATAAACCTTAAACATGAGATATTATTTCTATATTTGTGTGTAAGTCAGTATCTTTATTACCCGTCATAAAGGCAGCAAGAAATTAAGTAAATGATGTAACAAATAATCCTAGCAACTGTATACAGGTTTATATCCTGAAGGGCATTAAAATACATATGTACAACACCTCCAGGGGAGATAGGACAGTAGATGGAACCCATGCAAAATGCTATTTTTGAAGAAGATATGAACACTAATTCCTTTTTTTTCTGCAAAGGTAAAGTATCTGTCATACAATTTCTTTTATAGAGAATATGCTAGAGTGTCAGGGTCTTAGGAATTTGATGTTGAGAGGTAAGGAATGGAACACCCAGAAAATAGAACTGAAAATCTATTTGTTTGTTTATTGATTGATTAGAATTTATTAATCACCTTTATGAAGAGATTCACCCAAGGTGGTGAACAGCAGGTACAGCTGGACATAAAACAGATTTCTTAACAGCAAAACAATAGCAAAAAGACCAAATACAAGCATAAATACAATAGGGTAAACTTGGAGGTGGCGAATTCAATCCTAGTAACAGGACTAACATGATACAGTATTAGAAATATAAACATTAAACAGCATTGTAAAATAATGGCAAAACAAATATGGTAAATATGTCAGCAGAATATGAATGATCCTATATAATTTGTACCTCCAACGTTCTACGTCTGGATGCCTGGGTTCGTAACATCCATAACCACTCATTGCCCCGCCCTCGCGTCAAAACATAATTACGTCGGAGGGCGGAATAGTGAGAGGGAAGGGAAGCCAGTGCCAGCCAGCCAGAGAATGTTCAGGTACAAATCGAGGGAGGAGAGAATCGCGAGGGGAGGGAGGGGGGAAGGGAAGGGCAGGGCAGAAGAGAATGGATGGGAGGACAGTAGAGGAGAGAATCGCGGGACACGGAGGGCAGGGCAGGGAAGAGGAGAATCGCTGTACATTGAGGGGAGGGAAGAATTGCTGGACAGAGAGGCCTAGGCGCCAACTCCATGGATGCTGTGGGTGCTCGAGCACCCCCAATATTTGACCCACCCGCAAGTCCTGGAACGGAAATTCCCAGCCAGCCCTCTTCTCCCAGTCCTTTGCCTGCCCCTCGCCTTCCTGCGTGCCGCCCAGAATTTAAAAGTTCTTACCTCGGGGTCAGGCAGCAGCAGTGAAAGGCGAGCAGGCTCGGCGCTTCAGCCTGCCTTCCCTTCTCTCTCAGCTCTGCCTCTGTTTCCACAAGGGCGGGAGCAGAGGCAGAGCTGAGAGAGAAGGGAAAGCAGAGCTGAAGCGCCGAGCCTGCTCATCTTTCACTGCTGCCACCGGACCCCGAAGTAAGAACTTTTAAATTCTGGGTGGCACGCAGGAAGGCGAGGGGCAGGCAGAGGACTGGGAGAAGAGGGCAGTCAGCGCAGGTCGGGCTGCCACTCGGACAGGGGGAGAGAGAGAGAGGGAGGGAGGTGGAGGACCTGGAACTCGGAGAGGAGGAGAGGGAGGGAGGGGGGCCTGGAACTCGGAGGGGAGGAGAGAGGGGGGGCCTGGAACTCAGAGGGAAGGAGAGGGGGGGGCCTGGAACTCAGAGGGGGGCATGGAACTCGGAGCCCGTACGCCGTACACATTAATGAGCGCCGTGTCAAACTCAGAATGGCTGCGAGGCAGGAACTTGTGCCACAACTGGCCGTTGACGTCCAAACTCCTGCATCGCTCAAACTCCATCAACAGCAGGGTGGCGGGAAGCAGGCAAGCGCAGAACTCACACCACAACTCGCATCCTAACGGTTCCCTTAAAAACATAATCGCCATTACATGATAACCTTGCTAGTGCCCATTTCATTTGTGTGAGAAACGGACCTTTTTTACTAGTATTGTAATAAGCAGTATAGAAGAGCATTCGTGTAATAGATATGATACTGACAAGGTCAGCACAATGCAAATGAAACACCTTAATAGGCATGCATTAATACTGTCAGTGTATACAAAGAAAACATAATAGGTAGCCAACGGGGCAACTGCAGTTGACATAAGACAACAAAATCGCTGTATACTTTCTAGTTGCAGGAGACAATTTTAACTTAAGAACCACTATTAAAGCATAGTTCCATTAAAATGGAAACAAAAAGCCTCAAATAGATCCAATTAAAAATCCAATGAGCTGAGTCTTATCATCAGCACAAAAAAACTTTCCATGATCTCAGTTACAGTATATTCTAGATTCAAGTGAGCATTTCATTAAAAATAAAAGCCGTCAACTTATCTGAAAAGCTCAAAGCTTCATAATAGAGTTATGTCTTTTCCACGTCTGATGATGGCCAGAAATTTTTATCTGTGCATTTCCTATCAGAGCTTATACAATAGCACTGACAGGGCACTCACGGATGAAGTTGCATCGTCTGGTAAGCCATGACGCCCCAAAGCAGCTAAGTGAAATGCTGGCTATCGTCGGACATGGCTAAAACACAAATGATGATATAGCAACTGAACAAAAGGGAAGTAAGAAGGGAGCATGTGGAAGCAGAAGCCAATTAATGCGGTATCAAACAATCATAGATAGCAGTAAAAGGAAAGCTGCAATCTCAAAAGTGACACAGGCTGGATTGTAAAAGAGTTTGGTTAGCATTCCTCACTCTTTAATAATAATTTGCCTCAAAAGGTACAACATAAACCATTGACTGATGCCACACTTGACATATTCAAGTTCACTATGAAAATGTGGCAACCTACACGTCACCAGAAACAGAACGAGTAATGTTTCATTCATATCATCAAGAAACTGGCAAGTACTATTTCAGGGAAGTTCTATGTTGTCACACTGCTTTGGAACAGCACTAAAACCACTGAGTAACTTTCACAACTCCTTGGACCAATTTAGCCTTAACCCTAGATAAACTAACGATTATATCACACTTACTGTCTTGTATGTAATTTATAGCTCATATGATTGTCACTTAGCAGAATAACTCTGAAAAACAAAAACATTAGGATGGTTTTTGGCCTGCACAAAATGCACTAAAGCAGCCTTAAGGGAAAAATGAATAAAAATGAAAACACCTTTTCTGACTGAAGGAACATGAACAGTAAAGTGTATATAAATATCTAGGAACAAAGAAAGACAACCCAGCACAAAATTATTGAAAGAAAAGATCAGTTAACTAAACTATCAATAAAGAATTTTGCAAGAGTGAAACAGATATTGAAAACTGATTTAACAGCATTAAATAAGATACAAACCATCAATCAGCTTAAAAGTCCTACTCTGATACAATTTTGAAACTGCAAACTGACTCAAAGATATTGAAAAACTGGTTGTAACAATAAGAAACCTCCTCAGTGCCTATGAGGTAATCTATCAGAATCAGTGTACAGTACGCTGAGACTGTATATACCAAGACCCAAAGAAGGAATGGGTCTTATAGAAACAAATATACGTACAGAGGTATTATCGTAGACCTTCAGGCATTTTAACAGCATCAACGTACAAACATTCTATACATGTTATTCCTAAATGGACTTGGGAAAAATCCACAATTCCAGGAATAACATGTATAGAATGTTTGTACGTTTGGGAAGCTTGCCAGGTGCCCTTGGCCTGGATTGGCCACTGTTGTGGACAGGATGCTGGGCTCGATGAACCCTTGGTCTTTTCCCAGTGTGGCATTACTTATGAGTAGAGAGGTGTGGTAGCCGTGTTAGTCCACTTTTAAAGGTAATCAATAGAAATAAAACAAAATAAAACATGGAAAAGAAAATAAGATGATACCTTTTTTATTGGACATAACTTAATACATTTCTTGATTAGCTTTTGAAGGTTGCCCTTCTTTGTCAGATCGGAAATAAGCAAATGTTGGTAGATGACAGTATATATGAGTGAAACATCAAAGCATTTCAGTGACAGTCTAACAGGATGGGGGTGGATAGGTGAGACTCAGGAAGACAGGAGAGCAAGCAAAAACAGATCCAAATACACAAAAACTGTTCAAGTATGCAGTTAATATCTCTGTCTTTAAATTTCGATGAGCATTCCAACAAATAGATGAAATGAGGGATAATCCACAGCACAGCAATAGAAAATCCTATTTAAATGAATCAGATGAGCAAAAAAGGAAAAACAAGTTATCACCTGAGAGGCAGTTGGACCTCTTCAATGAACCGCCCCTTCTAATGAACATTTTGTTCACTGTTGCCAGCTCTGTGGGTGCTGTAGATGCTTGAGCACCCCCAATATTGACCACACTCCTTCACTGTGTCCAGGGGACGATAAGTTTGGTTGGATTTAGCACCCCCAATTATTTGGAAAAGTTGGCGACTACGGCCCTACTCCTGATGCCCATAATGTTGTTTGTACACTTTGTAGAAGGAGATACTCAAGCTGTGTCAGCAATTTAGCTCCTAATTGTACCTGTCAGGATATGAAGGAAGGGGCAATAGACTTCAGTTGATTTGCCCTCCTGATAAACTGCTTTTTTAAAATTTTGAACTGCTGTATTTTAACAGGGGCAGAGCTAGATTAAAACACTGGCAAAACAGTACCATGTTTAGGGCTCAAGTACTCAGGGGAGCTCTGTCAGATGTGCTTTGACTCAGGAGGCTAGGGTTGCAAACTGTCAGGAGTTTCACAGTACTGCATGCATTCCCATTGTTGCATTAATGTCTGGACCTGAAAAAAGTCGAGTTCAGAAGTTGATCTTCCCTTTTGTGAGTATGAGCTTGGCCTGCCTGCTTCCAATATCACCAGCAGCACCAGCAAGCCAATCAGCTTCCTGATGATGTTCCCAGTTATACCAACTCCACGTAGGGAGGGCCCAGCAGAAGAGACAAACTTGTGGGTTGGATCCAAACATTGGGAAGGCCTGGGGGTGGGGGGAGAGCACCACCATGCAGCTCTCATGTGGGTTACTGAGAAGGGTTAAGAATGACAAGGATGGGAAGAGGGAAAGGAAGTGAGAGGGGGCTGCTGCAGGCTAAGGAAAAGATCCGACAACAAAGAAAATAACTTCAGATAATGGCAGAGCTAGTTTATTTATTTATAACATTTGTATCCCACATTTTCCCACCTATTTGCAGGCTCAATGTTTGACAGGAGCACTAAGTGGACACATAAGAAGCTTCAAACCAGAAGAAGGTATAAGTCTGAAAAGCAAGAGCGTGACTGTGTTTCTTATGCCTCTGTCTGTAAGTGTCATATAGTTTCATTTTAAAAATCTGACCGAAGTCCACACGTGTAGGTAAAGGAAGGTTTTCAGCCTGGTTAATTTACTCGGGTTATCTAGTTAATTACCCACACAAATTCCTTTGAAAAATGTCATAATACAGTCTACACTCAGTCTATATTCCTCCAGAGGCACAAAAGATAGCAAAACATTTTCTGTTGCTTCTTTCATTTGCAATTCCTTTTTGACACTTAGTATACCTCAGACACATTGCCTATGACAACTTTCAATCTCACTCTTCGGGGGCAGTCCACCCTTAGCATCTGTGATTTGTATGTGAGGCAATGAATAGTGAAAATAACTTATCTGGTTCTCAGTCCACTGCCCTAACCACTAGGCCATCCCCCACTGGAAGCACATGCCCATTGCTCACTCAACTTACTATCACATCCAGAATTAGGAGCTATAATCTTCCTCATGGTACTTTGGGAGAGATGAAGTGTGGTATGTGGGTGGAGGGGTTGTGAAGTATAACCTGCAAATGTTCTGCCCCAGTTTGCATGGAGGCAGGCTGCCTGTTTATCAAACATATAAACGGCAAGTGACCGTACTCACTTGCAAATGCGCAGTACAGACTTCCCTCTCTGTCCCGCCCTCGCGTCATGACGTCAGAGGGCGGAACAGAGAGGGAAACAGAGTTGAATTGTCGGATGCCACCACCGCCGCTGCCGCCTGGAAAAGAACATCGCGCGAAACAACCTCCACCCTCCTCCCCATCCCCGTCGCCGCTCCCGCCCCCCTCCGTATCGGGCCCCCTGCACTGACCTGACAGTGCCTCTCAGCCCCGTGTGGAAGCGCTGCAGGCAGCCAAAAGACCAAAGGGAGAAGAATCCTCCATGACCACCAGGCCCTGACAGAAGAAACCTCGAAACTGAGGGAATTGCAGTAGCTCCCCAACTAGGAGCTTCACGAGCTCTGCATAGCACTGGAGCCATGTCCAGGCTGGAGAACAGGAGCACTGTATCCCGAAGGTCTGCCACTCTCCCCCACTCCCGGCCTAACCTCGGCATGGGGGGAGGTGTATGGGAGTCCCTTGCTCAGACACAAACGCAGCAGGGTGTCCAGACCCCGAGAGACCTCTTCCCTGTGACAGCTGAAGAACCAAGGAACCGTGATATAGGAATAGGCCAGGAGAACTAAGCCCCATCAACAAATCACCAGCTGTAATGGCTCGACCGACAGCTCTCACTTGCTGGAAGTCAAAGCGTGCCTGCAAAGAAGGTCAGTCTCCATGTGAGGAACCCCTCAAACAGCTGAAAGGCACAACAGGTGTCTCTCTGCCCCCGCCAATAACCAACTGGGCTCCCGAGCCAGCCGACTGCTAGGAGAAGAGGCCAGTGCCATAGTAATGTCCGAAAAAGGCCCACACCAAAGCATTCCCAACAATGGGGCAAAAACCTCCAGAGCTTAGCGCACCACTCACAGCTCCAGAGGATAGGGGGCCAATGTGCCTCTAGTGGAGACCAAGAGACTTGTGCTAGGGGACCCCTGCAAAGGGCCCCCAACCCAAGAAACTGTCCTCCGCAGACCCCACTTCCCAAGGTAGGAGCGGGGAGGGCCTCCCTAGGGTCAACGACTGGGGAAGCTGCAACCACCTCAGCTCTGTCTGACTGCCAGGAGCAAATAAGCCGGAAGCTGCAACCCTTTGAAACCGGAGACCAGTGGCTGAACAGGGCCCTATGAATTGGCCGCATCAGTGTGTAAGGTACCACTTCAAGGGCTGCTGTTAAAAAAAACGAGGACCTGCACGAAATCCCAGGCTGGAAGCTGGGAATGAAGAAGGAGCAAAGTATCCGGTGCACTAACTTAAAGTGCCACCCTCTGTGAGAAACACTCAAGCTCACAGGGAAACCGAACCATTGTTGAAGGGGCCTCCACACAGTCTTGACAAGAGGAGGCCCGGATTAGCCAGCTGTCCAAGTGCAAGAAGAAATGAAACCTCCGTCTCCACAGAAAAACTGCTACGCGCACAACCTAGGAAAAAGGTCCCCGGGCTCGAGGGGAGGTCAAATGGCCGGGACCGGAACTGAAAAAGAACTGCAGAAGCAGCCCACAGAGGGGAAGGTAAGTACACCTCCCCGGTCTCAGGAGCAGAGAGAACTCTTGCTCCAAATGGACAGGAGTACAGACCTCAGGGTCACCATCCGAAAACAGACACCGGTGGACCCCTTGAGATCCAGATTGGATTGCACTGCTCCCGTCTTCCTGGGAACTCCAAAATAGGAGGGGAGCTGACCAGACCGCACTCGGAGGGAGGGACGGGAACAATGGCCCGAAGGGCCAGAAGCACCTCAACTGAGCTTCTGCTCTGAGCTGCCAGAGGCTCCCCCAACAAGGAGACTGTAAGGAGCTACTGGCTGGGAGAACTCCAACTGGAAGCCATCACCCAGAATAACCAGCACCAGAGCTGCGGAAAAGGTAGACCACAAGTCATGAAAGGCCTGAAGCGGCCCCCTGTAGGCCCTGACGGACCAGCAGGCCTGGCTTCATTGGGATTGCTGTGAGACAGCAGCCATGCACTCTGAATGCCCTGCCGACTCTCCATCCCCTGTAGGAACGATTGCCGAGCCCGAGACTGAGCCCTCTGGCCAAAGGTCTAATGACCAGACCTACACGTGGAGCTGTCACGAAACAGGGCACCTGCTGAGTCCGTAAGGTGAGCAGAGGAATAAGGAGCGTCTTCTGGAAGATGCTGGGGCCCGTTCACCCAGCTCCTGAACCAAACTGCTGAGGCCATTCCCAAAGAGAAATGTGCCTCAAAGGGGTAACCTAACCACGCAGGCCTTGGAAGTGGCAACCGCCACCCATGCCCACAGCCACAAAAGATGCCTCTTGGAGAGCATCAATGACATGCCTGTGGCTGAACCACTAAGAATGACATACACAGTGGTCATCAGACAGGCTAAGCCCGCCTCCATCCAGGCAGCCCGGGGACTGCCCTGGGAAAAGGGACTGCTGATGCCACTGCAAACAGGCCTGTGCCACCAGAGGGCCACAAATAGAAGCCTGCAGCTCCAAAGCAGTCACCGTTTCGACTTCCTTACTAGCAGATTCCTCAAGGCAAGGCCGCCAACCACCAGGAGGGATGTACTGTAGGTGACTGCAGACACAGAGTCCAAATTAGAAAAGGAAACATCTCCTTCTGGCACCAGAGAAAAAAGAATGAGCCACGGTCCTCCCAATCTGTAGGACTGTGTCAGATGCACTCCACACTGCGGCAAGCAGGACTCGAATGCCCAAATGAATGGGGGAACACCCTGAATGGGCCCCTGAGGCCCTTCATAAGGTTAGCCGCCTGACTACCTTCCAGAAACTCCCCAAGGGAGCGCTGCAAGTGCCTCTGATCAGGGGGGCTGCCTCCTAGCAGTCGAACTGCAGCGAAATCCGAGACTAAGTCTCCACCGGGCAGTAGTCACGATCCCCTGGGAACAGGCAGGGAGATCCCCATCTCCTCTCTCTCTCGCCAGAACTGCCAGGCTTGCTGGAGAAGAGGCTCCAAGCCCCAGCCCAAGGCTTGGTGGAGCAAAGGGATGGCCCTGACCCAGCCCCCCCCCCCCCCCCCACGAAGGGACCCCCACCGACACAGCCGGCTGATCGGGGGGGCTTCACTTCTGCCGAAAAAAACAAAATGGCTGCCATTCTCACCTCCTTCTGAGGCAAAGTGCCGAGGCCCTGCATCGGGGACCGGAGTCAAAAGAAAAGCGCTGCTGTGACCGAGCACCCTGTACGTGCGAGCCCTGAATCAGCTCCTCCACGTGGAAACTGGACTGCACCCCGTGCAGCGGTCCAAGGAGGAACACCGGCCCCTGCTCCTAGCAGCCCGAAGATGGGCGTTAGCAGGTCGCACTCTAAGCAGGGGCTGCCATGGCCTGCCACTGCGCAGGAAACCATGTGCCGCATCGCCCTACCCACCTGCTTTATTTTTATTACATTCAGGAGATTAGGTAGTTTCTGTCTTAGGAGGAATCACAGTCTGATTGTATCGGCCAAAGACCTCAAGGAGCAGTAGTGAGATTTGCACCAGGCTCCCTGGTTCTCACTCCACTGATCCAATCACTAAAACTGCTCCTCCACTTCCTCCATGTTTGTTTGTTTGTTTTTTTGCAGCACTGACACACAGTGCTCCCATCAATGTCCCGAGGCCTGAAGCACAGCAAAAAGTACCCACCACCCTGGGTCCACAATACCCAGGGACACAGTCACACCCCCCCCCCCCCCCCCCGTCACAACAGGGAACGGCAGCAGCACCGGCCTGCCAGACTCACTGTGTTGCCTGCCTCATCTTCTGAGTAGACTGGTTGCAGAGCAGGCTCTCACACAAAGGAAAAACAGGAAAAAGGCGCAGAACACCCCAGGGGGAAGGCACGACAGGGACCCAGCACCACCAGGTATGTCAACTGCTGACTCTGCTCAACTGGGAAGGAGCGAGGCCTCATAACCAGAGACAGAGGAAGTCTGTCCATCCACCTGCTGGAGACAGAAGATACTGAGGAGCTGAGCTGCTAGCAGGGAACTATGTAGTGGTGCTCAGTTCTGTATTTTCTTTCTCCACCTGCTAGTCAATGGACATAACTACCCACTCGTCCTGGAATACTGGGAATGAACATAATGGAAATATTACTTATAACTAAAAATCAAAAACAAATAGTGGAAACTATATATGCACCCAATATATTGGTAAATCAACTGACACTCGGTGTTGTACTTCAAAAAAATAAAACATTTTAATTTTCTAAATTTTTAATTTCTCATTAAAAGGTGGAAAGAGCAGGTATGGTTTCCACTATTTGTTTTTGATTTTTTGCTTCATCCTCAGCAATCCACATTGATTTTTTCACAGTGGTTTCTAAAATCAATATTTAAAAGACTACTGGTAGTTTTCAAGATATCCCCAATGAACATTTGTGAGATTTTTTTTTACATAGTAACATAGTAGATGACGGCAGAAAAAGACCTGCATGGTCCATCCAGTCTGCCCAAGACAAACTCATGTGTATACCTTACCTTGATTTGCACCTGTCTCTCCCAGGGCACAGACCGTACAAGTCTGCCCAGCAGTTTTTCCCGCCTCCCAACCACCTGTCCCGCCTCCCATCACCGGCTCTGGCACAAACCATACAAGTCTGCCCTCCCCTATTCTCGCCTCCGAACAACCAACCCCTCTTCCCCCCACCTGCTCCGCCACCCAATTTTAGCTAAGCTTCTGAGGATCCATTTCTTCTGCACAGGATTCCTTTATGCATATCCCACGCATGTTTGAATTCCGTTACCGTTTTCATCTCCATCACCTCCCACGGGAGAGCATTCCAAGCATCCACCACCCTCTCTGTGAAAAAATACTTCCTGACATCTTTCCTGAGTCTGCCCCCCTTCAATCTCATTTCATGTCCTCTCGTTCTACCACCTTCCCATCTCCGGAAAAGATTCGTTTGCGGATTAATACCTTTCAAATATTTAAAAGTCTGTATCATATCACCCCTGTTCCTCCTTTCCTCCAGGGTATACATGTTCAGGTCAGCAAGTCTCTCTTCATACGTCTTGGAACGCAAATCCCATACCATTCTCATAGCTTTTCTTTGCACCGCTTCCATTTTTTTGACATCCTTCGCAAGGTACGGCCTCCAAAACTGAACACAATACTCCAGGTGGGGCCTCACCAACGTCTTAAACAGGGGCATTAAAACCTCCTTACTTCTGCTGGTCACACCTCTCCCTATACAGCCTAGCAATCTTCTCGCTAAGGCCACCGCCTTGTCGCACTGTTTCGTTGCCTTCAGGTCCTCAGATACTATCACCCCAAGATCCCTCTCCCCGTCCGTGCCTATCAGACTCTCCCCGCCTAACACATACGTCTCCCTTGGATTTCTACTCCCTAAGTGCATCACTTTGCATTTCTTCGCATTGAATTTTAATTGCCAAACGTTAGACCATTCTTCTAGCTTCTTCAGATCTTTTTTCATGTTTTCCACTCCCTCCGGGGTGTCCACTCTGTTGCAAATCTTGGTGTCATCCGCAAAAAGGCAAACTTTACCTTGTAACCCTTCGGCAATGTCACTCACAAATATATTGAACTGAATCGGCCCCAGCACCGATCCCTGAGGCACTCCACTACTCACCTTTCCCTCCTCCGAGCGAACTCCATTCACCACCACCCTCTGGCGTCTGCCCGTCAACCAGTTCCTAATCCAGTTCACCACTTCGGGTCCTATCTTCAGCCCATCCAGTTTATTCAAGAGCCTCCTGTGGGGAACCGTGTCAAAAGCTTTGCTGAAATCTAAATAGATTACGTCCATAGCACGTCCTTGATTTAATTCTCCTGTCACCCAGTCAAAGAATTCAATGAGATTCGTTTGGCACGATTTCCCTTTGGTGAAACCATGTTGTCTCGGATCTTGCAACTTTTTTTTTTTGTTTGTTTTTACTAACATCTAATGTATATCTCAATTGTACATTTTGATAATGATTAAAACCAGATGTGCTGGCAGCTCCTGAGCACCAAGTTTTGATGCCCATCGTAGTTGCAGATTTTAGTCTTGATACAGATTCTTAGCATTTTTGGCAACCACTGGTAGAGCAACTCATTTTCTAAAACTTGAATGGAATTTTCTAACGAGAATCTTGTAGCCTTTTAAAAAAAATTTCCATTTGTATTATCTAGTCACTTTTTCAACTAAGGTACAAAATAAAAAATGAATTCCTAACAAACCAGATGATGGATAAATTAATGTTAACCTGAAGTGTTTATGTCATTGTGAAAATAAGAATCCCTGTATCTTTTCAAGCTGAACAGCTTTTAATATTACTGTATTCTTCATATATCATGACAATTATTTGAAAGTGGATAATGGGTTTGAACAGCTTCATCATTTAGAGCAGCCATTCCCAACTGAGTCTTTGGGGTACAACTAGTCTCATTAGGTTTTCAGGATATCCACAATGAATATGCATGAGATAGATTTGCATGAACTGGCTCAATTGCATGGAAATTTAACTCATAACTATTCTTTGCAGATATCCTGAAAACCTGACGGGACTACGTGTGCCACGAGGACCGGGTTTGGAATGACTGATTTAGAGACACACTGCTTGACAGTATTTATTTATGACATTTATATCCCTTACTTTCCTGTACAAATTTGAGTTCAATGTGGCTAACAAGCTATAAGAACACAGTACAAAATATGAAATAAAAGCCATAATCCTACACATATCAGCAAAGGAAAGGATCATAAATACATATGAAATGGGGGGAGGGGGAGAAAAAACTAGGCATCAACTAACAGAATTTTGTTTTAAAGGGAAGATTTCAAAAACTTGCGAAAAACTAAGTAATGATGCTGGGATCAAATGTATTTTGGTAAGGAATTCCACTACTTAGTACCTTGGTAAGAAAAAGTAGCAGAATAAATTGACTTAAGACTACTTTCTTACAGGTAGGAAAATTAAGACATTCTTTCGCACCATAGGTAGCACTGTGAGAAGGTAAAGTGACAATGGGCAACATATAATCCGGGGCAGTGCCATATAAATTCTGAAATATGAAAGCACGGGGCTTAAAAACAACCCTTGCCTTAAGAGGAAGCTAATGCAATTGAATCAGCAGTGGGGTAGCCCTTCCAAAGCGTGGCACATACAGGACTAACTTGACCACAGTACTATAGGCAGTTTGACGCTTCCTTAAAACACATTCTTTGCAACCAGCATAGATAGATTTACAATAATTAAATTGAGCCAAGACTACAGACTGGACAAGTAAACTGAAAATATCTATTAAAAAAAAAAAAATGGCCGGATTCACTTCAGCTTCCAAAGCACTTTAAAAGAATTAGGGCCCCTTTTACCAAGCTGCGGCAAAAGGTGGCCTGCGCTGGCATTGGTGCGTGTGTTTCATGCATGCCGAGGTCCCCTTTTACTACAGCGGGTAAAAGGTAGGTCTTTCTCTTTTTTTTTTTTAGGAAATGGCCGTGCAGCGAGTGAAGCACTTGCCACGTGGCTATTTCCGGGGTAGCCCTTACTGCCAACCATTAAGGTGGCAGTAAGGGCTCCTGCAGTAACCAGGTAGCACGGGCGCTACAAAAATAAATATATTTTTATAGCGCCGGATATGAAGATGCACTGGGGGCGGGAACTACCACCAGGCTGCTGTGGTAGCCTGGCGATACTTCTTTTTTAGCGAACGGTAAGCTTGCATTGGGCGTACCACCGCTTTTGTAAAAGGGATCCCAAGGGATAAGTAATGCAGCCAATGCTACAATAAATGTAGGGATCATGGTCATATGGACTGGTTAATACCAAAAAGTCAGTCTTATCCCAATTTACTTTAAGCCTAAATTCAGAGGCCCAGGAATCCATTAAGTCAAGGCCCAATTTAATTCTATAGAGAATTCCATGGATGCCACCTCAAAAGGGAATGTAAATATGATTTTTTGAAGTCAAATTACTTGACTATTCAGAAGTACCAGTTCTGATGCACCTTCACTTAGCATTCTGGATGGTACTGTTTATGAGACTAGGCCAAAAAAGCTTGTGCACGGCATCAATTTTGCATGAACATTAAATTGGTTGATAGAAAATACTACAATCTTCAAACAGCCAGTCTTTTCTACAACTAATATGCCTTCCAAAGTTCTGCATTTTAGCACACAAGAAGCAGAAGTGGAGGAGTGGCCTAGTGGTTAGGGTGGTGGACTTTGGTCCTGGGGAACTGAGGAACTGAGTTCGATTCCCACTTCAGGCACAGGCAGCTCCTTGTGACTCTGGGCAAGTCACTTAACCCTCCATTGCCCCACCACATTGAGCCTGCCATGAGTGGGAAAGCGCGAGGTACAAATGTAACAAAAAAATAAAGGTTCAATATCCTTAATAACTTCACTGAGTCTGCCATTAGAAAAAGAAAGCTTGCGATGGGAGAAGATGGGGCTCCATGAATTAGGCCAAATGTGGGAAACGGATAAGACGGTGCCATTCCAGGAATTGTGCCAGGAGCACGGCCTCTCTCCCCTGCAAGCTTTTCAGTACTATCAAGTGAAGGACTTTATAGCTCGTAGAGCACAGGACGAGTTAAAGCTACCGGAAACTAAATTGGAGGAGGGGCTGATGAAGGGAGGAGGAAGGGGTAGCATCTCAAGAATATATAGGGCACTACTTCTGCATGCTAACCCAGTGGAGCGATATCTATCAAGATGGGAGAAGGCCATGGGGGAAATCTATACAAAGCCTCAGTGGAAAGTGGCACTTAGATCTCTGCTAGCAGTCTCGGTGTCTAGTGCCCTAATTGAAAACGGTCATAAAATATTATATAGCTGGTACTATACTCCCCATCGCTTGGTTAAAATGTTTAAAACAGGGTCAGCTCTGTGTTGGAGGTAGTGGGGGATATGACTCATGTGTGGTGGGCATGCAAGCATGCGCAGGAGTACTGGGTGGGAGATATTGAAATTTCTGGGTGAAGTTACAGGAGCGAACTATCCGATGAGAATGGACTACTGCTTACTCCACTTTAGACCTGCAGGAATTCCTAATTCCATACACCGCTTTGCCGTACAACTATTTGTGGCCGCCAAATTGGTGCTGGCTGCGGCATGGAAGCAACCCACACTTCCGGAACTGCGGTCAGTGTTGCGGAAGCTGGACTATATTCATCTGATGTCGAAGTTGACAGCTTTACGCACTGGCCGTATTCCGCAGTACCATAAAACGTGGAATCCCTATGAACATTGGTTATCCTCTCGGACACTCCTGATCAATGTGTCACATGGACAAGTCTAAAGAGAATTGGTCACAGAAAAAGAAAGCTTGTTCTGTCTCTCAAAATGTTTACTATATATATACCATATGACTCAAATATATTTTAATTTTCAGGAAATAAAATTCCAGAAATGGAAACCTTATTTGCATAACAGATTATTCTTTGGGGGGAAAAATGCCACCTAGCTAATGGAGTATATTTTGATGTTCACCTCAATATGACTGGTGACACTATTAAACACAAACAAAACTAATTTGATTATTGTTTAGGATTTTCCACAGGTTTGTCTCATTTTATAGTGTGTTCCTATTTGAACTAAAATAAACATCATTTGCTTAGCTTTTTTAAACAAACTTTAAAAATAAATGTTACTTTAATCTCTCTAGCTGTAAATCTGGTTGACACCATGTAATTACTTCATACCTTCTGGGATTTACACATTTAAGGGCACATAAGAACAATTTGAATGCATGCATTTTGATTTTCATTATAATAAAAGCAATAAAGGGGTTGAGCACATGGCTCAGTCACCGCACTCTGTGCTGCCATGTAAAGGATGCTTGCTTTGATTCCACACATCCGGGCCAGCTGAGTCTAGTGAAGATGGGGTTCATGGACATCAATAAAGGCAATACCTAATGGTCAACCTGCCTTTTACGCCATTGCTTTGAAGTTTAAGAGGGGAGGCTTATCAAAATGGGGTAAAAATAAATATCTAGATAGATGCCAATGAAAGCTCATGGTGCCAGGAGCAGGAAGAAAAAGACAAATGGACAAAAAAATAAATAAAAAGGGTAAACTCTCTCAGGTGGTATGCCATAACAAACAGATATTTTACCCATTCAAAACATTATCAACCCATTGATTTTGGCATTTATTTAGCACCCAAACCCAGAACACAACATAACTTAGGTAGGGATATGAATAGTTTCTCCAAAGAGCTTAAAACCCAAGTGATAAAGAAACTTGTCCAAGCTAATGAGCATTCTGAGGAAAAAGAAAGATTTGAAAACTTGTTTCTTGAGCTGACCATTAACAACATTTGAAACAGAAGTACCTGCTATTTTTTTTAAAGTATCCACAATTAATATTACAATTGTTAAATTTAAACTGACAGACAGTAGAATGCATAGTACTAAATAATTCAAATGTGGAAAGGAGAAACATATAAACTGAGTGGAGAAGTAGCCAAGTGGTTAGAGCACAGGGTTGACAAGCAGGGATTCCCAGATTCAAATCCCACTGCAGCTCCTTCTGCTCACGGGCAAGTTAACCCTCTATTGACTCAGGCAGAGACTTAAATTGTGAGCCCTGTGAGGACAGGGAAATACCTACTGTAACTGAATGTTTTCAAAATTGCTTCACTTACACTTAAATCTGCTCTCTCACACAATTTCACTGTTAATTTAACATAACACCACAGTATCATACAGTACACTATCTACCTTTTGGTTCAATGCAGACTATAAAAGATAAATCTAAATATTATTAGAGATTAACAAAGTCACATTATGACAAAAAAATAAAATTCCCTTTAAAATTAGCAAAGTCAATGACAAGGTAATAAACAACTGATGATCGCTAATCTCCGGAATTTAACACAAATTTCCTAAAGAGGTATGTCAATCATGGACCTAAAATGCTTGTAATCTAAAGCAGAAAGCATAAAATTCAAAATAGTTTTCTCTAATTTTGCTGCTTGGAAAGTTGAGAGATTCTCCAGTAACTTGAGCCTCTTTCTGAATAAATTGCAAGCTCTTGTGTCTCTCACTGAAGTTGAAAAGACAAAATGATTAGCCAAATATAAGGGAGCTAGACCAAACACAACCACATTTGTACCCCGCGCTTTCCCACTCATGGCAGGCTCAATGCGGCTTACATGGGGCAATGGAGGGTTAAGTGACTTGCCCAGAGTCACAAGGAGCTGCCTGTGCCTGAAGTGGGAATCGAACTCAGTTCCTCAGGACCAAAGTCCACCACCCTAACCACTAGGCCACTCCTCCACTCTCACACAATTTCACTGTTAAATGTCAAACACAGAAACTGGAATAAGATTCTGGCATATATTGGTACCCAATGAATCTGCATATATAACATATATATTGGAAAATACTATTGGATTTTTAAAAAGAAAGTCAATCATAAAGTTGTGTTTTTAATAGTCTAATTTTGTTAACTGCTTGGAACAGCCAAGATAATATTACAGTAATCCAACAAGCTTAGTTTCAATGTTTGTACAATTAAGCAAAATCAATCTTGTTCAAAGTATTTATGTACTCTACAAAGAAGTATGTGCATGGTAAAAAAAAGCTTGTTGGATTAATATATTTCTTTTAAGGCGTAAATAAACATGTGGATAAAGATGAGCCAATTGATTTAGTGTATCTGGATTTTCAGAAAGCTTTTGACAAAAGTTCCTCATGAGAGACTCCTGGGAAAATTTTAAAAAGTCATGAGATAGGAGGAAATGCCTTCTGTGGATTAGGAATTGGTTATTGGACAGAAAACAGAGGATAGGGTTAAATGGCCATCTTTCTCAATGGAGGAGAGTGAATAGTAGAGTGCTGAAGGGATTTATATTGGGACCGGTGATATTGATCATATTTATAAATGATCTGGAAAACGGAACGAGTGAGATGATTAAATTTGCAGATGAAACAAAACTATTCAAAGTTGTCAAAATACAAGCGGATTGTGAAAAATTGCAGGAACACCTTAGAAAATGATGACTGGGCATCCAAATGGCTGATAAAATTTAATGTGGACAAATGCAAAGTGATGCATGTTGGGAAGAATAATCATCACAGTTACTGATGCTAGGGTCCACCTTAAGAGTCAGCACAAGTAAAAGATCTAGGTGTCATTGTAGACAATACACTGACATCTTCTGCCCAGTATTCGGCGGTGGCCAAAAAAGCAACAGTATGCTAGGAATGATTAGGAAAGGGATGCAAATTAAGACCAAGACTATTATAATGCCTCTGTATCATTCCATGGTGCAGCCTCACCTTGAGTACTGCGTTCAGTTCTGGTCACCGTATCTCAAAAGAGATAGCAGAATTAAAAGAGGTACAAAGAAGAGCAACCAAAATGATAAAAAGGATGGAGAAAATATTTCTTCACTCAATGTGTAATTAAACTCTGGAATTTGTTGCCAGAAAATGTGGTAAAAGCAGATAGCTTAGCGGGGTTTTTAAAAGGTTTGGATAGCTTCCTAAAAGAAAAGCCCATAAGCCATTATTAAAATGGACTTGGGAAACTCTATTGCTTGTTTCTAGGATAAGCAGCATAAAATGTAAAATGTATTGTACTGTCTGGGATCTTGCCAGGTACTTGTAACTTAGATTGGCCACCGTTGGAAACAGGATACTGGGCTTGATGGACCTTCAGTCTGTTCCAGTATGGCAACACAAATAACTCCCTCCCATATCAGCAAAGGCTAAAGAGGCTAGGGCTCTTTAGCTTGAAAAAGAGATGGCTGAAGGGGGATATGATTGAGGTCTATAAAATCCTGAGTGGTGTAGAACAAGTAGAACTGAATCGATTTTTCACGCTTTCAAAAAGTATAAAGTCCAAGGGAAACTCAATGAAATTACATGGAAATACTTGTAAAAAATAGGAGGAAATATTTTTTCACTCAACAAATAGTTAAGCTCTGAGGATGTGGTAACAGCAGTAAGTTGGGTTTAAAAAACAGTTTGGACAAGTTCCTGGAAGAAAAGTCCATACTCTGTTACTGAGATGGACATGGGGGAAGCTACTGCTTGCCCTGGAATTGGTTGCATGGAATGTTGCTACTAATTGGGTTTCTGCCAGGTACTTGTGACCTGGATTGGCCACTGTTGGAAGCAGGATATTGAGCTAGATGAACCATTGATCTGACCCAGTACAGCTATTCATATGTTCTTATATTGACCAGTGTATGTAATGTAAGTTTGGAATCCAAATAAACTCCCAAAATTCTAGCAGAAGTTGAAAACTGATTAATATTTTTAACCATATTTGTCTCAACTTCACTCAAAGTATTGTTAATAAGTAAAAAAATGTTGTACTATTGGTATTCGATTTTAATTTGTGAATCTTCATCCAATTTTCCAATAAAATAATAGCCTCCTAGATTATCATAATTTCTGATGATACAACTGAATGAATAGGAATTAGAACCATTATATCATCTGCAGAAACCTTTCTTTTCTAATTCAAAGCCGAGCGAGTGTAGGTAAATATTGAAAAGCAATGGTGATAATGGGGGGCCTTGAGGGACTCACATGGATTAGTTCACTTTTCTGAAAATCTATTTCCCATTTTAACCTTATAAGAGCACTGCTCCAAAAATCCCTGAAACCAATTTAGAACAGATCCTGTAATACCTATAATTTTCCATAATGTATAATAAAATAGCATGGTCCACTAAATCAAAGGCACTGGATACATCGAATTGTAAAACCAGTGCCTTTTTACCAACAAATAGCAGCTGTCGAATATTATCCTGTGCTAAATGAAGACCTAAAACCAGACTGTGAAGAATACAAAATATTGCACTTATCCAAATAATCCAATTGCATAGCCTCCAACCCCTCCATCAGTTTGACAAAAAATGGGATGGAGCAGCGAGTGACCAATGTGGACGGGGAGGAGGAGCCGTGATGCAGGGAGCAGCGAGTGTCCAATGTGGAGGGGGAGGAGGAGCCGTGATGCAGGGAGCAGCGAGTGACCAATGTGGACGGGGAGGAGGAGCCGTGATGCAGGGAGCAGCGAGTGTCCAATGTGGAGGGGGAGGAGTAGGGAAACACGTACTCCTCCCCCTGCCTAGGAATCCAATTTAGTGCTGAAATCCATAGGGGAGGGGGACACCTGTGGAAGACTGACTCCCAAAACATTAATTGCAGGAAGCCAATAACTTGCTAGCGCCCGTTTCATTGGTTTCAGAAACGGGCCTTTTTTTACTAGTTTTATATAATCAATAGTGGTATTGCTAGTTGTGTTAGTCCAGTTTAAATACAAAACACAGAAATAAAACAAAGCAAAAAGAAAAAGATGATACATTTTTTTTATTACCTTTTGAAGGCAATACCTTTCTGATTTGAGGCAGACCTTTTCTTTGTTTTATTTCTGTTTATTATACAAAAGTTCTGTATGGAAGCATATTTTCAAAACACAAACTTACGAAGTTACATAGGGGCTCATTTTCAAAGTACTTCAACACACACAGTCATAGGTTACTATGGTCATTTGTATATTTAAGGGGGTCTTTTACTAAGCCACAGTAGCGTTTTTAGCTCACGGTAGAAATCAGCTGGCAGTAAACGTCAGACGCCTATAGGAATATAATAGGTGTCTCAGCATTTATCTCCAGCTGATTTCTACTGTGAGCTAAAAATGCTACTGTGTCTTCGTAAAAGACCCCCTAAGTGCTTTGAAAATGAGCCCAATAATGCCTTTGAAAATTGCCCTCTAAATGTGCTCCCTATTTCACCAATGAAGGTGACATTATCATCTCAATAAAATCAGCTGGACACCCAGATTCCGTTACAGAATATGAGCATAGCCTGGCACGTCTAAAACTTAGGCACCTTCAGTTACACCAGCCATAGACCTGATGTAATCGCAGGTGCTTAAATGCAGCATGGGCAGGCGAATCTTACAGTATTCTCATAGCTTGCACACGTACTTGGCAGCATTGCTTATGCCCCTCCCATGCTCCCTTTTATTTATACGCTGTGCTACTTATATGCACCCTTACAGGACGGTGCTTAGTCACTTTGCTGTCACTTATGTGCATAAGCGTACACTTATCTGTGAAAATCCTGGTATTATGTACGTTTATGCGCACCAAGTGGTGCAGAAATGTGGGTAACCAATTATGGAATTGCTCTTAATGTATTTGCCTGTGATACCAGAAGCACTAAACACAGGCTTAATTATATATTGATTGCTATTTGTTATTAATTTTGCAAGAGCCAATAGTCAAATTATACTGAAGGCATAATGATATCCTAGTAAGAGGATCTTGTCAGCAACATGAGAACTGTAACTTTTGCAGGAAGGGGAGCCATTAGATAATTCAATTGCTTGCATGTCAGTTTGGTCCCGACAGGAGAGTGAGCCAGTTGGTCAGCAGCCAAGGCAATTCAAGCAGTGCTTACTGGTTTGTCCTTGATGGTGGGACTTGACACACACAGATAAAGTTTCCCATCTTCTTCCAGACAAGCATCTATTAGAGCCTGCACAGAACTCTCCTCTTGGAACAGCAAGAAAGCATAGCCTTGGAGGAAAGAAAAATATTTTTTCAAAAACCCAATGCATGATATGCTTATAAAAATGCTATAGAGCTCATGAATATGAAATCCTCATTGAGTTTTTTCAGATATTTAACAAATGTTCTTACCTTGAAGCCAATATTTTGCTACGCTAGACCATTTCTTAATTTAAACATTGTACTTTTTTTTATAAATACTGTGCACTGCCTACCTGCCATAAAGAGAACTATTAAGCTACCAACCAGATGGGAAGGTTTTCCCTTAATGTGTAACATATAGGCTCAATTTATTACCTGCCTAAGGAAGACAAGTCAATTACAAATCTTGAACAAAACTAGAAGAACAGAACAAAAACGTAGAGGCCCTTTTACTAAAGTATGATGAAACCTGGGCTTAACGTATTTTAACACAGGACTTTTCAACATACTAAACCCAGATTCAATGCTGTACTTATAGTGAAATGTTGAAAAATATTTTAATACAGGTTATGCGCTATTGTCATTAGCATGCGACACCTGAATACAGTCAATGCTAGTGTTCCAGCTGAGTATTATCCAGTTAATCAGGATGCTCTAGCTAGATAACATAGGAACGCCCTCTCTCTACCCATGACATGCCCCCTGAAAAAAAATATTTCAAAGAATGGATAGCACACTGGTTAGCATGCACAAACATGCAAATTACCACACAACACTTTAACGCATCACGAGGTAGGTAGCCTGTTAGTAAAAGGGCTCTTTAGATACAAAAATAAAATTCTCTGCTTAACACAGCATACTATCTTCTAGACTGGAGACCTCTTAAGCCACATATACTAAAAGCATTTGGAGGGAGGGGGAGGGAGAACCATTAGTACATCAGACCAAGTGATACAAATATACATTTTCTATAGTTTGATTCCAATCAATCAGCCTTCCTGAGGAAACTCATAATATTGACCTTGAATACCTAATCACATCAGTGGAGGATGGAAATAGTACACATGCTGACAGTGAATTTTACAGCAAACTATCACAATGTGATATATATATCCCATTGCTCAATAGGGCTAATCAGACTCCATAGCTATTCCAATTTTAGAGGTGTCCAAAAATAATCCTAACATGTTATATAAAATCCACAAGACCAACATAATTGAAAGCACTCACAAGAAAGGGTGCTGAACACACATATACAGAAAGAAAATTACCTGACAAAAATAACATCAGTTAATTAAGAATCCACACAGTAGTTTGCTTGGGAAGAGATCTCTGGAAGATGAGCAAATGTTTAAAAATGAAACTGCAGAACTGCTTTGCTTTTTTCACTCAAGAAAAATATAAAGCTTGGAAGAATGCTGAGGGTGGTTTTAACTCTCAACACACACACACACACACAAAAAAAAACCACAAACGTTTTTCATGTCAGTGTTCATGATTTACTAAATATACACGCTGTAGAAGCAACTACCTGCCACAGAAGACAGGCACCTTTCTGTGGTCCTTTAAAAGACAGAGTCTTATATTAATTTTTGCTCCCAAAGATGCGCTAGGTCATATTTTCAGGGGATGTCTTATTTTTCCATGAAGAAGAGTTCACATTTATTGTTGAACAAAAAAAAATGAACAATTATATACTGTACAGTAGTTGTCATCACTAACCAGCATAACCAAACTGTGAATCCTGTCTGGAGACTGTAACGATCTCCCACAGCAGTTCCTGGACCACTTGTACAGCAGGGACGGTATTGCAGCTTCAGGCCACCAGGGGGAGCTCATCACAGCAGACTCGCACAGCAGGGACAGCGTACTGTATGGCGGCAGGCGACGGGATAACGGCAGACTGTGTGCAGTTCTACATCTGGCGGTAGGGGACAACGGGGATGGCGGCAGGCGACGGGCCTCTTGATGCCTTGCCTGCACATTTACAAGTGACGGTCGGGGAAGAGAACATCGGGGATGGCGACAGGTGATGGTCTTCATGTCCTGCATGCAGCTGCTCTGCAACGGACGGTGAAGGTAGGGGACAACGGCGGCGGGCTAAAAAGAATCACAGCTGCATGCTCTGGTGTTCTGTTTGGCGGGCATGCTTCCAAACAAAAACTTTGCTAGGTCTTACTTTCGGGGGAGGCCTTATATTTAGCAATTCAGCAAAACCTCTACTAGGTCTTATTTTCAGGGGATGTCTTATTTTCGGGGAAACACAGTATATATATATATATACATATATACCGTGTTTCCCCGAAAATATAGTCTAGCTTGTGTTATTTGATCACATGTGTGATGGCTTAGCTTGTGTGTTAATAGTCCATTGTTTTAAGAGGTGAAGATAGCAATCAGCTAGAATCTGTAGTATTAAAATTAGAAAGAAATTGGGCACAGTATGAGAGTCTTCACATTACTTATCTGCTACTATGGTCTGTGTCTTAACACATATGGGTGAAAAGATGGCTACAGTGTCACAGTAGCTTGACAGGGGATGTCTTATTTTCGGGGAAACAGCGGAACTAAGAAATGTCTGCTCTCAGAAAAGCTGCTAGCACGTGGCAAGAAGGGCACAGACTGAGCTTCTCACACCCAGCCTATAGGGCAAAGAAAGAGGGCCAGCCCTAGTTCAGAGCCACCAATCAACAGAAACAAGCTCACAAGGAGCGAATCACAGAACACTGCAACTGTAGAGGGGTGGGGGGGGGGGGGGAAGCTCTAGTAAATAGTGCTGTCTGTGCAAATAATATTCCTATTAAATATAGGAAATAATGTCCTCTGCCCCCATGAATATGGGAGCAGCACAAGAGCTATCATCCAGTATCTAACCTCTCTTTCCTGAGAAAACGTATAGAATGGTCTTCATTCAACTCAATAACTGGCTAAATGAAAAGAACTGGCTAGACTAGTGGTTCCCAAACCTGGTCCTGGAAGCACCTCAGCCAGTCAGATTTTAAGGATATCCACAATATTCATGAGAGAGATTTGCATGCAGTGGAGGCAGTGCATGCAAATCTCTCTCATGAATATTAATTGTGTAGACCATTTGACATGGGTATGAATGGAGACAGACCTTGCATCCCTGCTTATCTCCACAGAAACTGCAGTAGGGGATTTGCGTCAGTACCAGTGCTGCTGGATTTCTCAGCAGCCTTCAACAATGAAGACCATAATACCATGCTTGCACGGCTGACAGAAACAGGTATCAGTGGTACTGTATTTGCACAGTTTAATCCTACTTGCAAGACAGACAACAATCAGTTCTGCTCAGCAACAGCACATCCTCACCTTGACCACAGAGTATAAAATGTTTTGTACTTTTTTGGGATCTTGCCAGGTATTTGTGACCTGGATTGGCCACTTTTGGAAACAGGATACTGGGCTTTATGGACCTTTGGTCTTTCCCAGTATGGCAATACTTATGTACTTATGACCTCTAGCAGTTATATCGCAATATTACTGCTAGGGATCAGGCTTCCTTATATGGGCATTTTACGATATTACTGTAAGAGTTCTCAGTGCCCATTTTTCAAACTGGCAGCCGCGAGCTATTCTGCATCACTCCTGCCCCACTAGACACCAGGGGCCCTGGTACCACCAGGGATTGTTTTCTGGGGACGGGAAGGGCGGCCATACATAGTTTGTAGGTTTTGGGCCCTGGAGGACACTGCCACCTGTTGGGCTCATACCCATAAGAGGGGGCTTTTGGGGTGTGTGTGTTTGAGGGGGGTGGAGGGGGAGATGCATGGCCGGGAAGGGTCAGGTGGTGATGGTGGGGTTTCCTATACTGCCCGAAGAGTCAGGTGATGCAGGGCTGGAGAGCATTGTGATGTCTGGCATACTGTCCAGAGAGGGGGTCAGAAGGCTGGCATGGGGTGGTGACATGTTGGGGGGGGGGAAGAGGGCTGGCCTCATGGGGTATGGCAATAGCATTTACATCTGCCCAATTCAATTGTGACCCAGAGCACGTATAAATTCCAAAATCCAGGCTTCTCTATATGAAATGGGGACTATACTCCTGTGCTGTTGTCCCACAAAGACCGCTCCCCTTCTCCACCCTCCCCCATGCCCCACTTCCATCTTTGCCATGTCTAAAAGTCCCCCGTTCTGACATTTTATTTATTTATTTTCAAAGGCTTGCTATACACCTCTGTTCAAAAAAAGTAGGAAGGCAGTGTACAAAACAAGATGCAGAGGTGTTCTAATTAAAAACTAAACAGGAAAGAAGGAGAATAAAAAGAAAAAGGATGGAATTATAGCTTTGGGTAGTGCACCTGTTGAAAGCCATGCTTTCAAATGCTTTTTGAAAATAGTTAACAAAGGTTCAGTCCTAAGGTCCAGGAGCAATGTATTCTAGATTTTAGGGGGTTGCATATAAAAATGTTGCGTTTCTGGTAGTGTCTAGTCGTATAACAGAGGGAGGAGGGAGACAATAGTGATTGCTGGGAAAGCGGAGAGTCTGTGATGGATGATATGCTTGGATTAAGTTGGAAATTGAATCAGAAGCAGGTGGTTGTAGACCTTTGTATACTAAGGTTAAGAGTTTAAACTGAACACATGCAGAAACAGGTAACCAATGTTCTATTTTAAGGAGGGATGTCATGCTCTCAAACCTACGTGAATTATGTACAAGTTTAACTGCAGCTGACTGAACAAGTTGAAGTTGTTTAAGAGATGTCAGTGGAAGGCCTGAGAAAAGTGTTACAGAAATCTAAGTGAGTGATGACCACGGACAAGATAAGTGAGCAATTACAAAATCCAGGGAGATAAGGTTTGCATGACCGGATGTGATGAAGGGCAAACAAGGAAGATTGAAGTACTTTGTTGATGTGTTTAAAAGTTAGTTCAAGATTAAAAAAAAAAACTCTAAGGGCCCTGTTTACTAATGTTTACTAAGGTGCACTAGTGTTTTTAGCACGTGCACAAAATTAGAGTACGCTGTGTAGGCGCCCATAGGAATATTGTGGGCACCTACACAGTTAGCACTAATGCGCCTCTAGCGCGGCTTAGTAAACGGGGCCCTAAGTATTCTAACCTGTTCTTTAAAGATAAGGGAACGATCTTGGAGAACAGAGGGATAAGGGAGAGATACAAAGAGGATTAGAAAAAATTATGGACTGTGATTTAGTGATATTTAAAGAATTTGTGAGTCTCCAGCCATTTAGAAACTTGTTCCACCCAGTAATTGAGGACTGGTATCATTGGAATTAGGTGGGAGAATTTGAATGTCATCTGCATAACAGTAAGAGCTACAGTCATGGGACCAAATCAAGGTAATTAGAGAATGAAAAGGTTAAAGAGAAAGGGAGCCAAGACAGAAAGAACCCTGAGGGACTCCAGAAATGTAGAGGTTTTTTTTTTTTTTTTTTTTTTAAAGTTAAAGCCTGAGTAGATTTCATATGAATGACCACAGAGATAAGAAGTGAAATGGCATTTAAACATCTGGGCTTCTTCAGGCATTTAAGAGCCCCTGTTACAAAGGTACACTAGCATTTTTAGCACATACTAAAAATTAGCACGCACTGCATAGATGCCCATAGGAATATTATGGCCATCTATACAGTTAATGCGTGCTAAAAATGCTAGCTTGTAAAACACCCCCTTTATGTTGCCATTTATATGTGGGGCTGCTTCTAAAATATGGGCCATAATATCCAATAACGCTTACCCACTCTTTTGAAACATTTTACCAATATACATTATATACTATTTAGTGGTTTTGAATTTTTTTTTAATTAACACTGAAAATCCTATAAAAAGAATCTCATAGGAGACTGCAATTTAGATGCTGTAAATTTATAACATTTTATATAAACAATCTTGAGATTTTTAAAGTGTTTTTATGTTGATTTTATGTTAGAAATTTCACATTTTTTCCTTATGCTAGTTCCTTGGCACTAGTTTACTATAAAAATATTACCAAGTAACAATTCTTTTTCAGAAAAGGAGAAGAGGTAAAACTAGAGGACATGAATTAAGGTTGCAGGATAGTAGACTTATGAGCAGAGGGCTTAGCCCCACCCAGTAGCGGTGCATCCTTGCCAATGCTGAAGCAAGCTAGGCTCCCGCATCCATCCTTCCCTCTGAGTCCGTGCCCATTCAAAGGGTTGCTGGCAGCGTGTAAGAACCGCTGCCGCTGATCCAGAAACATTCCCTCTGCCGCATCTTTCCCTTCAACTATGATTTATTTATTTATTATGACATTTCTACCCCGCATTTTCCCAAGAAAGCTCAGGTTCAATGCGGCTTACATAACAAATTAAGAAGCATTACAAGACAATATTAATACAAGAATACAACTATATCAACTACAATATTTCTGATATAGTTCAGTTTTATAAATGTAGGTAATGTTGCTTAGTAGCCTTATGAAACTACACATGTAACAAGTGTACCAGGTATGAACTCTGTCAATTATTACCCCATGTTCCCATTTCAGCTGTTCTCTGACCCATAAGAATGTGCAGAAGTCAACTGAGGTTAAACAGTCACATTACTCCCTGGCTGAAGATCAAAAAAGAATTGTTTGTGTGGGGAGTGGGGGGGCGCTCAGGGAGACACCGTGAATAAATCACTAATAAGATTTTGTAAATACTTTAACATATAATTTGAGCCTTTTGCCACCAGTAGCCCCTCCCTCAGCCACAAGATTTTTATACCCAAGCACCAGTTAAATCCTGGAATGGGACACAAGAGCATCAAGAAAGATGACATTTGGTAGAAAGAAAAACATAAATCAAAGCAGGGGCAATGACAGGAAGCAGTGCGAAGAATCACAAGGAAGTACTCCTAGGGGAATACTGTGCAGTTTTTATGAGAGAGAGACACACAGAGACAGAGAGAGACAGAGAGATATAGATACCTTTTTTGAGATGCGGTGAACAGAATTGCATACAGTACTCAAGGTGTGGCTGCACTATGGAGCGATACAAAGGAATTATAACGTCCATTTTTGTTTTCCTTTCCTTTCCTAATAATACTTAACATTCTATTTGCTTTCTTCGCCGCCACTGCACACAGAGCAGAGGATTTCAATGTATTGTCAATGATGACACCTAGATCCTTTTCCTGGTCGATGACTCCTAATGTGGAACCTTGCATTATGTAGCTATAGTTCGGGTTTCTCTTTCCCACATGCATCACTTTGCACTTGCTCACATTAAGTGTCATCTGCCATCTGGATGCCCAGTCTCGTAAGGTCCTCTTGCAATTGTTCATAATCCTCTTGCAATTTAACAACTTTGAATAACTTTGTGTCATCAGCAAATTTAGTTACAGTACAACACCTATTACCCGAACACAGACTATCTGGATATCCAATTATCTGGACCAGACAAAAGTTGGGAGGCGGTAAAACTTAGCAAAAATACCTACCATTGTACTTGAAGTAGTGATGTTACCAGACTCATCTGCCAGTTTTACTACTCACTCCGCTGCCAGCCCAGACCAGTGCTGCCCACTGGACTTTTTAACCATTGCTGGCAAGTCAAGAAGCAGATTGCCGCTGCCCAAAAATCACAGCACCTAAACAGAATCCAAGCAGCAGCACTCAAAAATCACACTCCCATTTTCATGATCCACCAACTGTGTTTTCAATTGAGATAGCCTGTACTCCTTTTGCCATTTATGAGCTGCAGAAATAAAAGTAACTTTCCTTTTCTCCAAGTAGGTCCGATCATCTGAATGTATGATTATCCGGCCCACCCCCTGCAGAGAATACTCTGGATAATCAGCGTTGTGCTGTACCTCACTAGTTACTCCCATATCTAGATCATTTATAAATATGTTAAAAAGCAGTGGTCCTATTATAGACTCCTGCGGAACCCCACAATCAACCCTTCTCCATTGAGAATATTGACCATTTAATCCTACTCTGTTTTCTATCTTTTAACCAGTTTTTAATCCACAATAAAACACTACCTCCTATCCCATGACTTTCCAATTTCTTCTGGAGTCTTTCATGAGGTACTTTGTCAAATGCCTTTTGAAAATCCAGATACACAATATCAATCGGCTCACCTTGTTCACCCCTTCAGAAATGTTAATAGATTGGCGAGGCAAGATTTCCCTTCACTAAATCCATGTTGGCTTTGTCTCATTAATCAATGCTTTTTGAATATGCTCTGTAATTTTGTTCTTTACAATAGTCTCTACCATTTTGCCTGGCACCTATGTCAGGCTCACCGGTCTGTAACTTCCCGAATCTTTGGAACCCTTATTAAAAATTGGCGTTATATTGGCCACCCTCCAATCTTCCAGTACCATGCCTGATTTTAAAGATAAATTGCATATTAGTACCAATAGTTCTGCAAGTTCATTTTTCAATTCTATCAACACAAAGACACTTTACCACATAAGACAACTGTCATTGGCTGCTGTGTGGTGGCTTCAAAATGAGAGAATATTGAGATATAATCTACCCTTTATCTGTTGGAGCAATACCAAGCGCTTAGAAGGCAGTCACAGATCTCACATAGGCTAGGAGGGAGCATTGATCAAAGCAGTATCAGATGAATGCATGTGCAAAGCAGAATTACATCATAGTGAGTAGAAGAGTGGGCTTAATAGAAACAGGGTTTAAAAAAAACCTTCTGCTTTATTGAATTTTAAACACTCCAGAAGGCACAATAGCATATGTATTATAGGGTCCCTTTACTGCAGCTTAGCGTGTGCTAAGCTTTAATAAAAAGTCTCTGTTATTATACATACCATTAACCAAGATGACAAGCATCACATTTACTGCCCCCTCCCCCATGTCTCCTGTTGAAGGAGGAGGAAAATTGGCACCAAGTTATGGTTTAAAACACTATCTAGAAATACATTGTAGAACTCCTGCCCTATGAGGCTTCCCATCTGGTGTTTAGTATGTATTACAGGTTTTACAGAAGAAATGTATTGGATATGCGTTTTCTTTTTTTATTTCATATGACCCCCAAATTTCCAAACAAGTCTCAGTCAATCAGTTTATTAGGGCACTACACCACTGACTCACTAGATGTTCTTTCTGCCTGAATACAGGAGAAGTAGGGAACTTGTCAAACCTGCCTTTTGCATAAGAAGCTAGGAAACACAAGGACACATCAAGACCTTATACTGAGTCTCTTAGATCTTATTCTATAACAATGAAGGTATAGCTTTCCATTTCTTGCTAATTATACTAGATCATATTAAAAGTTCAATTGCAAAAAGATGGAATAAAATAGGGCCGTTGATAGTTTGGCTTTTACCGCCAAAAGCCAAAGCAAGGAGAAGCAAAAATCTCATTAGGTGAATGCAGCAATAAAAAGAGTGAGGTAAAAAAAAAAAAAAAAAGAGTCCAACATGTAAAAATCATCTTGGATACTTCTTGTTTTGTTGGACCTCACTTTTAATTGTTGGCTTCTACCTCCACCAGGAGAAGCTCCAATAGCCAGGAGAAGCTCCATTAGGCCAGCTGCTGCCTCTTCAGACAACTGGCTCTCTTAAGTGATATTATATAATATCTTAAGCTATTGGCAAGCAAAACAATCTCTAGCTGGTAGATTAACTAGTTGGAGATCCTGGAAGATCCTGATAGGTCCATCATCTCAATTACATCCAAACACCTCACCCCTGTGGCCTCCCATCTTGTGAGCATACCACATTGTGATCGCAAGGGAAAATCTACATTTTAGGCAATAAAATGTAACCCTTATGAAACCGTTTTCATCACCAACACACCTTATGCATGCAGTGAGACCAGTGGATTAGACACCACAAATGAAAGTAGACACTTGGCTTTAGCATGGAGAGTATATTGCAAGCCTAATAGGGGTAACAATTGCCCTTTCCAAAAACTCAGTGGACTATAATGGTCAGTGTCCTTAATCTAATCTTTCAAGTGGTACAGTTATGATGCTGTATTATAGAGATTTAAGTCTGAAGTGCTAATCCCCCTTTATCTTGCCTACCCATTGAGTTTTTGTTAATTGTCTGCTTTTCCCCCAAAACACAACTTATACGAAAAGGTATAAATATTTATTTTTAGCATTTGTATCCCACATTTTCCCACCAACCCGCAGGCTCATAAGTTAGAAAACTGAAATAGAAAGTATAACTAAAAGACAGATGGAGAGGACGTGGCAGTAGCTAGTTAAGCTTGGTACTTATTTCTAAAAACCACATTCATAGTTTATTGGTATTTGATATACCACCTTTACTGTTAATTCCCCTATTACAGATTAGTTAGAACATACTGATAAATTTGATCTGCTTCCAATTATCTAGGACATTTTCTGTTCTAGTATTCCCCTCAGAAATCAATTTATTACATTTGGCAGTACTCAAAATCCTGCAAGTCTATCTTAAAATATTCAAACTGATAAATTCAGTGTTAACACGGATGTGAGCACCTGATTCACCTTATGGGATGCACTTGATTCAAGTAACTCACAACCAACCAAAAGTAAAAACAGTACAGAGTACTTCAAAACACAGAAGGCAAATGCCAAACTGAGCAATAATTTACATGTTTTAGCGTCCAGAAATAGCAACCTCTTGCACAAATGTAGTCAGCTGCTAACAGCATCTCTTAGCAAACATGCATAATCTAACACTTTAAGTGACAAACCAGCTGTTCTATCCAAACTATCCTTTCCCCAGCACACTGCAAGCCTCAATTATTGATGACTAAACCATGTGTTATTGGAATAGCATTTTTATATCTAATAGCAAAACTATATATGGTTTATTCTCCATAAATGATTACTATAACCAGCCACTCTCTTCTGTATATCTAACATTTAAAATAAGACATCAGGTTTTAGAGATGAGTTTATATTGTTAAATTAAAATATTGTATTACACATAACATTGTTACAAATTTTATTGCAATGATAGGGTGGATCAAATTGGAGGGCAGGGTGGCACTGTATGTTAAACAGGGAACTAAGTGTAACCATAGGCGTCGCTACGGGGTGGCAAGTGCCATCCCAGTTTGTGCTGATCCTCTTCCCTCATGCTGCCGTGTCTCTGAATACAGGCCTCCCAGCAGCAAGAAGAAAGTAGAAGGCCCGCCACCATGACCAATGTTAAATTCCACAATGAGGAGCCTTCCAGACTACCCACTTATGGAGGCCCTGTTGGTACCACCTCTCTGACGCATGTGAGTCAGAGAGGGCAGGACTACTGTGACCTTCATGGACACATGGGGTAGAAGGCTTCTCATTGCAGAGGTTAGTGCTGGTCATGGTGGTGGGCCTGGTACTCTCTTGTTGCTGCCAGGGGCCCAGAATGAAGTGCGGGTGGCAGCAGAGGGAGGGAGGTTCAAAGAGAAATGATGACTTTGGGGGCGGGGGGGGAGAGAGAAAAAGAAGACAATGTTGGACCAAGGGAGGTGGGGAGATAGAGTGCGTGATACTGGATGGATGGGTGGGAGGGGGAAGAGATCAGAGGAGGTTGAGAGAGGAGAAATACTGGACATGGATGGAGGAGAAGTTGAAAAGAGAAGGAGAAAATGCACATGGATGAAGGGGAGGAAAGCTGAACTGAAGAAAAAGGGAAAAAATGCACAAGGATGGAGAGAAAGAAAAGGAGGAGATGCACATGAATGAAAGAGAGGAAAGACATGCACTGGATGGAGAGGAGGGGAACACGGTCACCGAGACAAAGTTGGGCCCAGGACAAACAATCTTATGACCCCCCCCCACCCACTCACCCACACTCACATCAGTCAAATATACAAACGTTGATAATATACTGTAACAACAGTGTTATATAGTAACTAAATAAATGTAACTAGTTACTGTATTTATGTTTTGTCAATTTTACTTGTAAAAAAGTACAGGAAACATTTATAACTTTTACTGAAGTAATAAATTTCACCAATTTTTACTCAGTTACATCTGATGTTTGCAGTTAAAGGTAAAAAGTAAAACCAGAGGAAAGATGTAAATATGAATTCCTCAGTAAACCAACAGGATTTTGATATTGCAAACCCTGTCATGAAAACAGTGGATCAGCTCACCTTAAATTTTGCTGTTCACTCAATACAGCCTGTAAGAACAGAGGAGTTGCCTGTAGTTAAACTGGTTACTGGTCTCCAGCCAAACAGAAAAGTGATGTTGGGTCACTTCAAAGCAGAGATGAAGCTGAAGCTTTTAACAATTCAAGAACACCTCCTCCCTTATACTCCCTTCCTGCCCCACTTACAAAGGTGCCAGAAAGGGCCTGAGCTGTTATTGCCCTTCCCAGCAGAGCAACAGGAGCACAAATTATCCAATTCCAAAGAGCAACTGAAATAAACCCCCTGGCACCCTCTACGCTTCCAACCGCAATATCATCTTTGAAATCTAAGAAACGCACACTGCAGCAAATATTTGATCTAACCCACCTTAAGTGTCCAGGGGGACAAATACAACCTGCTCTGTATGCCATAGTGGAAAATAAATATGCCCTATGAAGCACCTGGGCAATAGCAACACTCCCTATACTCTCAAACTAGTGTTCGGTTTTTTTTTAATCGGTGGATGAATAATAAGTAATCCACAATCTCAGGATTCAGTCTAGCTCTCCTCCCTTCCACAGTCCTTCCTGCATGGTGAGGTTAATGGTTAGACATTGTTGTGGGACAAGCTGAGGAGCAGGAAAAAGGAGGGAAGGGAAGATGCTGCCTAGACCACATTGCAGAGAGATGCCAAGAGCGGCCCATCCCACAGAGTGTGATTCAAGGCCAATGAGTGAGGATTTCTCTTGGTCCTGCTGCATTTGGGATGTAAATTTGGCACATTGGACTGGTGAAGGGACAGAGTGCTGAGGAAGAAATGCAGCGCTGGCTACTATTATTGCAAGTAATACCTTCACACAAACATAAAAATGCATTTCTATATCACTGCACATTACATATTTTAAACTCAATTATTTCAAGTACTTATCAGTGGCGTACTAAGGGGGGGGGCAGTGGGGGCGGTCCGCCCCGGGTGCACGCCGCTGGGGGGGTGCCGCGTGCCGGTCAGCGTTGTTCGTTCCCATGCTCCCTCTGCCCAGGAACAGGAAGTAACCTGTTCAGGGGCAGAGGGAGCATGGAAACGAACGACGCTGACCAGCGCGCGGCACCCCCCCAGCGGCGTGCACCCGGGGGTTCTTTCGCCGGGGTGGGGTCACGCTGCACGGGGGGGCGCTGCACCCGGGGGGCAGGGCACATCAGCGATCCGCCCCGGGTGTCAGCGCCCCTCGGAACACCACTGGTACTTATAAACACTAAACCACACATCAATTCAACTGTATGTAAGGACCCCTTGCAAAAGAGTCTGCTATAAGACAGTCACCTCAACACACCTGAATGTAACTCACTTTGAGCTACTACTGAAAAAGGTGTGAGCAAAATTAAAATAACCAATTTTATTGAGGTATAAGCATTCAAAGGACCAGTGTCTAATACCTTAGTTAAGCCTATAAGATGACACCTGCCTCTGTCAATACTGTCAAGTTCTGAGTATGCACAGTCCTTCGCATATACAGCAGTTTCCCCCCAGTCTGCTCAGCTGTGGCAGATGCAGAAAGCCATGCACTGATGGCTGAATGCAGAGCTTCTAAAGTTAAAAAAAAAAAAAAAAATGCTGACGTTTTGGTTGCTGATTCAGTAAGTTAATCATACGCAACTTTTGAAGCACATAGAACTTGTGCGCTAATCAGGACAATCACGTTACATGCATGCACATAAGGTTCTGTGCTGAGGGCAGCTAGTACTGTTCAAATAAAGGAGAATGGTTGGAAATCCCTAAGGTCTAGAAATGGTTAAGGTTCACCTGATTTCTTTGAGATGAGGACATTTCTGGAACAGAACTTTTAATCTGCTTTTATAAGACTGGATTAGTTCTGTTGCTCTGGGTTGTAACTGCAGCTCAATCTAGTCTTAAAGAAGCTGGCCTTAAAACTGTGACAGTTACTTCCCATTAAGGGGTCTTCTAGAAAAAATGGAGAGAAGCATAACGAAATAACTAGTTTTGATGCTGAAGACCCAAGAATGATACATTTGTATATTTCTAGAAAAAGAATGCTAGCTGAACTCCTTCAGGTAGGGCAAAGTACAGACTGAACCACCAGTCAAGATAGGGACTGCTTAGATAGAGCCAGTGGCATAACTGGGCTGTCTTCATTCCCTTGGATGGCACCTAGGGAAGGACTGACACTGCTTGTTGAGTTTTCTTGCAGAGCAAACATAGCTTCTCTTCTGTAAAAGAAAACCTCCTCCTAATCTGCGCCGTGCTTGTTTGTCTAGAGGAAAAGGTGGGCTCTCGAGACCAAAGCATAACGTGATAAAGGGTATTACAGTAGTCTTTTATTGTTTAATTTTTCCTCCAAAATCAGCCAGCTCTGTATGGACATCTCTAAGACGTAATGTCCTTACCATGCAAGGCATCTGGCAAGCAATAACTATGGCAGAGTTCCAAGAAGCCAAGTCAAAGACATAAGTGGAATGAACGTGATGAATACATTCATTAGCTTCCACCAGGAGTGGAACGAGTTTAGCCGGTATCTGTGCTGGAAATACTCTGAATCTTATGCAGTAAGGTATGCACATATAATACCACATATAGTTAGTGGGAATGCAGAGAGCATAAAACTATGGAATATAGTAAAATGGAGCTTTTACTACATAACTTATTGGAATCAACCTTTTTATGACTTCTAAACTGGATGACAGCTGGCCAGTGTGATTGACCGGCTACGGTAAATAAGTGTTCAGTTATGTTTTCAAAGCAGCCAAAACAGCAGCATGCTATATCTTAATTTATAGAAGACAGAGATGATGTGACTATGGAACCACGGACTGCCTTAGTAGTAGAAGAGAATGGTGGAAGTTGCATCAAGTGTGCCAACAATGTCCTTACCTTGTCCCCATAATATGCAAACTGTGGTATCCAGCCTTTTAGATTAAGTACAAAATTTTACAGCCAGAGCAGTGATTAGAAGATCTCTATGAGATAGCATTACTCTGGTTTCAGCAATAACTTCCTGTGGAGACAAGAATTAGGATTTAAAATTGTATAACTGATCTTTAAGGCTGTTCATAAACTGGGCTGTAGTTACTTGTAAAGGGAAGCTCTTAAGCACATACCCTCTAGACTTCTATACTTGGCCTTAACTGTGAATTTGACAATTTCCAGCCTGAGGTTTTCTAATTGATCACTATTAGGAAGCAAAGCTTTAGCAGGGTGGATCTGTTATTCTTGAATAACTTATCAGGATCAATTAAAGATGAATTACCATTTTGATAGCTTTTGGGTTTGCAGTTGGTATAAAAAAAATAGATTTTGTTGACTATTAAAAACTTAAATGTTTATTAACTACTTTGGAGAGTTTTTGTGATGAGGGGAAGCTTACTGGTTATAGATTTTATTAGATTTTATGTTGTGTTTTATGATAAACTCTCTGATTTGTTTTTATATAATATGTAAGCCATATTAAACTCTCTATTGGGTGAAAAGGCAGTTATAAATTTGTCAAATTAAGTGAAACCTTGAGATAGGCTCTATCTTACAGTGGGGGAAATAAGTATTTGATCCCTTGCTGATTTTGTAAGTTTGCCCACTGACAAAGACATGAGCAGCCCATAATTGAAGGGTAGGTTATTGGTAACAGTGAGAGATAGCACATCACAAATTAAATCCGGAAAATCACATTGTGGAAAGTATATGAATTTATTTGCATTCTGCAGAGGGAAATAAATATTTAATCCCTCTGGCAAACAAGACCTAATACTTGGTGGCAAAACCCTTGTTGGCAAGCACAGCGGTCAGACGTCTTCTGTAGTTGATGATGAGGTTTGCACACATGTCAGGAGGAATTTTGGTCCACTCCTCTTTGCAGATCATCTCTAAATCATTAAGAGTTCTGGGCTGTCGCTTGGCAACTCGCAGCTTCAGCTCCCTCCATAAGTTTTCAATGGGATTAAGGTCTGGTGACTGGCTAGGCCACTCCATGACCCTAATGTGCTTCTTCCTGAGCCACTCCTTTGTTGCCTTGGCTGTATGTTTTGGGTCATTGTCGTGCTGGAAGACCCAGCCACGACCCATTTTTAAGGCCCTGGCGGAGGGAAGGAGGTTGTCACTCAGAATTGTACGGTACATGGCCCCATCCATTCTCCCATTGATGCGGTGAAGTAGTCCTGTGCCCTTAGCAGAGAAACACCCCCAAAACATAACATTTCCACCTCCATGCTTGACAGTGGGGACGGTGTTCTTTGGGTCATAGGCAGCATTTCTCTTCCTCCAAACACGGCGAGTTGAGTTCATGCCAAAGAGCTCAATTTTTGTCTCATCTGACCACAGCACCTTCTCCCAATCACTCTCGGCATCATCCAGGTGTTCACTGGCAAACTTCAGACGGGCCGTCACATGTGCCTTCCGGAGCAGGGGGACCTTGCGGGCACTGCAGGATTGCAATCCGTTATGTCGTAATGTGTTACCAATGGTTTTCGTGGTGACAGTGGTCCCAGCTGCCTTGAGATCATTGACAAGTTCCCCCCTTGTAGTTGTAGGCTGATTTCTAACCTTCCTCATGATCAAGGATACCCCACGAGGTGAGATTTTGCGTGGAGCCCCAGATCTTTGTCGATTGACAGTCATTTTGTACTTCTTCCATTTTCTTACTATGGCACCAACAGTTGTCTCCTTCTCGCCCAGCGTCTTACTGATGGTTTTGTAGCCCATTCCAGCCTTGTGCAGGTGTATGATCTTGTCCCTGACATCCTTAGACAGCTCCTTGCTCTTGGCCATTTTGTAGAGGTTAGAGTCTGACTGATTCACTGAGTCTGTGGACAGGTGTCTTTCATACAGGTGACCATTGCCGACAGCTGTCTGTCATGCAGGTAACGAGTTGATTTGGAGCATCTACCTGGTCTGTAGGGGCCAGATCACTTACTGGTTGGTGGGGGATCAAATACTTATTTCCCTCTGCAGAATGCAAATAAATTCATATACTTTCCACAATGTGATTTTCCGGATTTAATTTGTGATGTGCTATCTCTCACTGTTACCAATAACCTACCCTTCAATTATGGGCTGCTCATGTCTTTGTCAGTGGGCAAACTTACAAAATCAGCAAGGGATCAAATACTTATTTCCCCCACTGTATATTTAAGGTCTAGTGTCTTAAATAGCAGTTACACAGAAAAAAATGGATTCTGCCACATGCATGGCAATTCCTAAAGCAAATATGGGGCCATCACAGCAACTGTGAACCTCAACAAATCAAAGGCACCTAAACACATCTGAACTTGGTTCAGTTTCCAGCTACAGAGGAAGAGAAATTTCCTTTGACATCTTTTGTGCGAATCTGCATAAGGAGAGGGGTTCAGAAGCTATTGCTGAGAGATCTTTTCTAGCACTGTAGGAGTCACCTGCTTGTGACTGAGGTTCTGTGAAATCTTCCAGAACAGTCTGGGATTGTGCAGAGAGAAGAGATGAAAGCAGCCAAGAACAGTTCTTCTGGGATTGGATAAGGAAAGAAAGGAAGTAGCTGGATCCTGGAAAGGTTGTGACCCTCTGCATTTTAGTGACAGTGGAAGACTGCTAGTTGCAGCATGCAGGATGGGATCACTTTTGATATGGAAGATTTGGGATGTCCTTGCAACAATATTTAACAAAATGCTAGAACAAGATTGTTCTAGCAGAGGAAAGGAAACTGAAGGCGCTTCATCTGTCAAAATAATAGCAATTAGATTAGAGGCTAGCAGCTTTTTGTTCTGCAATTGGACTTTGAAAGTCTCCTGTGACATGCCATTGCACTGTGGTGGTGAAAATGTATAGCCCTGTGGAGGCAATGGAACTGAAGAAGATATTTTTGCTTATTCAGCACTAGAATATCAACATGAACTGTCTGTGGGACAGCAGACTGAGGTGAAGAGACTCAAATAAGATCTGGCACAAAGGATTACACAAGGAGTTTCTCTGCCCCAGGGTTATGGTGATGGAACTACCTCTACACAGGTGACTGAGTAACAGTGCCATTCACTTTTCTGTTCTTTGGAATTGTACCATCAATATGACTATCTGCGCGTAGCTGGTGAGAGAGAGCCTTTGAACTGTGCATTTTGATTTGTTGCTTCAGCTTAGACCAATGATTATCCAAAAGAACCTTGCACTTTCAGATGAGAAGTCTTATCTTAGACTTGCAATACTGGCACAATCTGCGGCTTGAAAAACAAACCTGATTTCTTCACCTGATTGGTCAGAGAACTAGACACAGGCTGCGCTGGATGTGGAGTACCTGCATCTCGGCAAATCCTTTAATATGGTTCCTCATAGGAGGCTAGCTAAGAAGCCTGAGGGTAGGTCCAAGGGTGGTCAACTAGCAGATGAAAAAGGGTAGTGAAACGCCTCAAGGGACTATCCTGGGACCAGAGTGGACATCCTGGAGGGAATAGGCAAAATGAAAAGGGATCTACAAAAATTGGCAATTAATCTTTAATGCAAAGAACTGTAGAGTGATGTATTTAGGGTGCAGATACACAAAGGAGCTGTATGTGGTAAGAGAAGAGGCAGATGTGCACAAACAAGGAGAGATACCTTGGGGTGATACTGCCTGAAGAGCTCTCAAGGTAGCAAAACAATGTGACAAGACAGTGGCTACAGCCAAAGGTCACTACTACTAGATACATTTTTATCACACTTCATTGAAATAATCAGAAGTTTAATTAATTTTCACTTAGACATGAGGCCACAGGAATGTTGGTCAAGACCTGCCGCTTATGAATTTATAATCATCTACCCAAAACAAGCAGAAAGGAGGAGATCATCATGCCCCTCTAGAGGATGCTGGTGTAGCCTGACTTGAGTTCTGTGCCCAGTTTCAGAGGCCTTACCCCACTACAGATAGACTGCAGTCAGACTACAGGAAAGCAACCAAAATGGTAAGAGGCCTCCATTAGCAGAATATAAGAAAGAATGTCCTAAATATGTATGCCCTAGAGAAGAGGAGGGACAGGGGGGGGGGGGGGGGAATCATACAGGCCTTTAAATACATTAAAGGAATTGGTGAACAAACAGGCTTTTTCAAAATGAGAGGAATCTCAATCTCCAGATTTATAAACCACCCAATCCCCCCAAAAATGTGATTCAAAGTGACTTACAACATAAAAGGTTATATGAGCAATATTAAAAAGTTACATGTGCAATGTTGGATAATCTGATTAACATCTAATATGAAAAAAGCCTAATCTTAAATATTTTTGAAAAAAAAAATGATTTCAAATATTTATGGATTACAGCATAAGTAGGTTGCTGTTTAACTGTTAATGTATAGTACTCCAATGCTGAGCTACTTAAAAAGGGAAAGAGCTTGCCAACATGGTCTTAAAAACAGTGCCTTTACACACAGGAAAATTTAGCAAACAATGATCATTTGACTGAAAAGTTTTCTTACATGACAGAACAGATATCAGATCAGTCAATAAGTGCTTCACCATTAAAAATAGAAGACATATGATGCTGCAAAGATAGAATCAAAGCAACATCAGCAAATATTTTTTTCTTGGAAAGGCTCATGGATGCCTGGAATGCCCTCCCAAAAGAGATGGCAGCAGCAAAAGCAGTGCTGGAATTCAAAAAGGAGAGGGATATACACAGTGGATTCCAAGCAAGAAGATGGAAACAAAGCATAAAGCACCTCAGCTCAAAATAGCTGTGAAATTACTTTTGCACTTCTAAGAAACCGTGGAGAAACTAACCTGTACAGTGTAACAGGTACAACTTCAAAAAGAAAAGCATGGGGAAAGTAACCTGCACTAGATACGATGGGACATATTGCTTTTTATCTGCCATCATCTAATATGCTACTGTACGTCACTGAGATAGTTTATTATTTAGTTTATTAAACATTTGATATACCACCCTTCACAAGCAAATCAGAGTGATGTACAATAAAAAGTTTTTAAAATAAGTCAGAGAAGGCCAATACATTTGACAGGAAAGAACGAAAGAAAGGGGGGGGGGGAACCCACAGGTAGGCAGCAGTTCTGGACCGGGACTGTCAGGGAAGGAACAAAAGGCAAAATTAAACTCTAAAATTAAAATGGGTAGAATAAGTAATAATTAAACTAGCGGTGGTTCTGGAGTGGGATAGTCAGGAGAGGTAAAAAAGTACAGGCTAATTTTTAAAAGTGGGCTTTGGATTTAAACTGTGGAAAGGACTGCTCGGAACAAAGGGCCAGGGGAAGGGCATTCCACAGGGAAGGGACCAAATAAAAGAAAGCAGGGTGACGGGTAGGTTCAAGATGTGAAAGGTGGACTGGAGGTTTAGAGAGATGTGAGGCAGATTGAGAATGGTGATATAGGGAGAGATGAGAATAGTAAGATAGGAGGGGGTACCAAAGGGAGAGCCTTAAAAGCCAGAGTGAGAAGCTTAAATTGAATGCGGTAATAGAACTCCCCCCCTTTTTTTTTTAAACCTGGACTCTTATGGCTATTGCATGAGAAGATGCAGGCAAAAGCAAGGAAAGAGGTACAGAACCAGTCAATTTCTGAGCCAAGGAATTTTCTTTCATCTTTATGAGCCTTTCCTCTACTTTATAGAGAACACTGGGTAAGGATTTTTTTTTTCCCGATTCTCAGGAACATTCTTCATGCTGCTAACAGAGGAGAAAGAGTTTGTGTACATTAATTATAGCAGTGTTTCCCTTACATACATGGCAGGGCTGAATTCTCAAGCTTGCCCTGCATCTGGTTCCACAACTAGAAAAGAAAAAAAAAATCAAAAGAAAAACGTTTTTGAAATTAGAAAAGAAAAAATCATCACAACTAGCATTGCCTTTTTATGCCATTTCTTCAAAACATTCTAGGAAACCTTGGTTTTCATATTTGTTCAGCTGAGTGGAAAAAAAACAGAACTGAAGAAATTGAGGAGGAAACCACACTACAACAACTTTGAGCTCTGGGAAAGCCATTTCATTGTAGCACCCTCATATGACATCAGCACCCGCATATGATATCAGCAATTTGTAGATTTGATTCATCCTACTTGTCAACTGAGACTATATGTGAAAATGTTCTCGGGGAAGGGTGTATAAGGCCTAAGTCTTCTCCCACACTCCCCAACTGAAATAGCTTATTTTTTAAACAAAGTTCCAATTTCCTGCAGACACAAAAACAATCTCCATTACCACCAGGACTAGTGTTAAACATGCTGGGATGCAAGCAAAAATTTGTAAGGGAGCCCGAAGCCCATCCAGCAGGGCGTATCTCCTACAAATTCAAGTAGGTTTGATGTCCCCTGTAGCATGGGGTCCTAGGACGATTGGCCTACTTGCATCCCATTAATGTTGGCCCAAGGACCATCCCAAAGATCTCAAACACCCTAGGCCAGTGCTGCTCAAACTTTCTCCAGCTACAGCTACACCTATGATCCTACAGAGGCATATCATGACTCACTTAGTGCTTGTTTAGGTTGAGACCCTGAATGCGGCATGTGTCATCCTATATGGGGTTGTGAACCACAGTTTGGGAAGCACAACCCTAAGTGAAGCTTCAGTCATTCCCCCCCCCCCCCCCCCCCCCCCATGGGCAGCTTAAGCACCTATGACTGCCCTCTCCTTAGTTCAGCATCTCCCCTTCCCCTCTTCATGCCCCTTAGGTTACCAAGACTCTCTACCTTCTCCCTCTCTCTACTCTCCATGGCCAGCATCTCCCCTTCCCCTCAACCCCCCCCCCCCCATAAAGTTGCCAGCAGCATCTCTTTCCCTCTAACCATCACCCCCAGTTAGCCAGAATCAACAACCCTTTCCTACTTTCAACCTGCGTCCAACATCTTCCCATCCCTTCCCGGGCTAATGCCAACACCTCCCCCCCACGTTCACCTCTTTCCACACTGGCCTTGAGCTTAAAGAAGAGCGCTTGCACAGGCCCTGTAAAATACAGGCCTGTGCTAATTGCTGCGGTGTCCAGCCCTCCTCTGATAGGAAGTCTGCCTCAGAAGACAGTGGGACAAGGCAATGCTTCAGTGCCAACCTAGGCAAATGCCTCATCTGCCTAGTGGCAGGGCCAGCCCCGATTATCACAAATTCAGGCTTTTACATGTAAGGCAACGATCCTTAGTTTTGACAATAGATTTTCTTTTGTTGCAGAAAGCACCTTTTCTAAAACCAAACCAAACTCTAAATTAAGTTTGTCTTTTCAAAGGCAAGCCATATGCTGGAATGAACTAGCTCATTTCAGAACAAAATTGAAATACCTTTAGGTGGAAAATATGATTTGCTTTCTGCTTTGTGAGGCCAGTCTACCACAAGTGGTCCAAACCGACGAAAGCTGGCAGTTATCTCGTCTATAAGAGAAGACATGACAAAAAGCAGAAGGGTAGATAAAACAGGAAATCATCTCCAAAAAGAGATATATATCTACCTTTTATCTTTTATATAGACACCATTTCAAAGGTAATGAAAAAAACAAAACAAAATAAAAAAAATAAAAAAAAATTTCAGGTGGCTCCTTTTTACCAAAAAAAAAAGAAAAGAAAAAATTCTTGCTGTCTAAAATGAAATGTAGGAAGAAAAGGGCTTTTGCAGAGTCAGTTTATTGCATGTATTAAACTTCAAGCATGCTAAACCCTGTTAGTACATGCATTAATTAAAGCCTACTTAGAAAAGCTTTGGCTTCCCAAAAACACTGATTAGCTAACATGCTGGTACATTAAACATTAACATGCAAGCATATGATAAACAGGCATGAAACATACTAGTGACTTTACTTGTCATTAGCTTGCTTTGCACTAAAGCATCCTGACTAAGGCTAAGTTCAAAAGCACTTTTTTTAAATACTTAAAAAAATAGTTGCTGTTACTGAGCATCAGTAAAAGTACTACACACTGATCCATAAGGACAGTCTAGCAATGAGGAAGAGGCAAAGACTTTGGCCTTCCCCCCAAATACATGTATAAAAGAAGTCACAAACCTTCCCACATACCCAATAGAAACAAACTGAAAAAAGTTTTTTGCACTAGGTAGGTAGGGGAAAATGGAAGTTAGAATACCCCCAAAAAAGGTCTCCTTTTCCAACCATATAGGACCTATCAATAAATCATTGAGCTTTGCATGGTATGCTTAGCTTATTACTATACTAGTACTGTAATGTTGGTATGATCTAGTGCTCTCCTGTCTATTTTATGGTGTTGTTTTCCTTTGATTTGTTAAAATATATGCAAAACTGTTTTGACCTGTCTACTAGAAAAGGAGGATCAATAAACAATGATTAAAGCCTGCACTAAGTGCTAATTTTTTAACATCAATCTTTATATTAGAAACAAAACAAAATTCTTAAAACAAGAAATTAACAAAAAGAAATAAAATTTGAATGCCTATCGGCTATCAGTATTACAAAATATTTTTTAACATTAAATTTTTTTTATTGAATATATGGAAAATTTACAAACAGTATATGTTCATACAATTTAGCATATTTAATCCAACACACTTATATGCAATAAGCTGAAGTTATTAAACCATCTCTCCCATAACAATTATCCCTCCCTCCCACTCCCCAGTTTTACAAAATATTTATATTCAAATATGCGTATTTATTTCAAAGACCACAAGAAGATTTTAGTCAAACACTGCACACTTTAGAGTCTCAAAGAAATTACATATTGTTCAGTTGACAATGGGCCCTGTTTACTAAGCCACACTAATTTTTAGCACGCACTAAAAATTAGCATGGGCTAATGCAGACACACCCATTGAAATATATAGGTGCCTCTAACGTTAGCACGCACTAATTTTTAGCGCACACTAAAAAATGCTAGTGCACTGTAGGAAACAGGGCCCTAAGGTTGACGTTCAAAGTCAGCATCAAGAGGGATTAAATCAAACAAAAAGTGAATATTTATTCTAAAGAAATGTGATTTTAGTTATAAGATTCTAATCAATAATCTATTAACTCACTGAAGTAGTCTAAAAATGCCATTGTTTATCATTTGTTTATTTACTATACCGTTACTTATTGCTTTAGCAAAACAGAACGGTTTACGTATTAAAAAAAACATTTAAAAACACACAAAATAACATCTAAGAAATCCAGTAGTTGATAGGAAAGCACAGCAAACCAACCATACAAAAAATAAAATAACAATTACACCAAACCTAAAAATGTATAATAAATTCAAGATGTAAATTAGCATCTCGTTTATTTTTTTTTTTTATCCTGCATCAACATCAAATGTATTTTGAAAGAAATGTTTTTAGGGTTTTACGAAAGCGGGTATATGTATCCTCTAATCTTAATAATTTGGGGAGACCGTTCCAAAGTGAGGGCGATAGAAAAAAAAGGCAGCTGACTTTTGTGTAGATTCCCATCTAGCCCTTGGTGATGGAATTACTAACCTATTATCTGTAAGCGATCTAAGAGTACGTATCGGTGCGTATGGTATAATAAGATTAGCTAAATACGATGGAATTGATAAATGTAACGCTTTATATGTCAGAATGTAGATCTTAAATTTTATTCTGGCTTCAATCGGAAGCCAGTGAAGTTGGTATAAAAGTGGTGTAATATTTCGATGCTCGACAAATAACACGTGGCCTTTGTGGTGCCTACATAAATGACATTACAGTAATCTAGACGTGTAATAATATAAGCGTACGTTAACGTATGTAGGGAATCTTTATCCAACGAGTTTCTAATAGAACGTAATCTCTGTAAATGATAAAAAGATTTTTTTTATTACATCTGATATTTGCTCATCAAAAGATAATGCAGAGTCAAGAATAACACCTAAATATTTAAACGATGGTACCATAGATAATTGCTTGCCAAATAAAGTAGGTATTAATGTTGGTAGTGATCCACGACCTGTTATCCAAGATGTTATCGTTTTATCTGGATTTAATACTTACTGCTGTTTTTTAAGCCAACTAGCTACTTCATCAAGGCAATTTTGAATAGGTGTTAAATCAATATTTTGCAGTTGCACATAATGAATAAGATCATGCACAAGACCTCCCTCCTTGCTCGAGCTTTTTCTATTGTGGGTCCCATACCATGGAACACTTTCCCCCATATTCTCTAAACTTGCATGCCCAAATTTATGCTTACCCCTGGATTCTATATATGGTGCCCAAATTTGGGTCAACAAAAGAACAGGGAAGAATCAGACTCCACAGCACTCACAAGAAAACAGTGGAGAAGACCAACAGAACCATATAGTCCCCAATGGTGTTCAGGTGACTATTATTTTCTACGATGACTCGACACGGGCCATGTTTCGGCTAAATTACCTGCATCAGGAATCTCTCAAACACACAACAAAACATCACGTACATAAAAGCCTATTGAGGCACAAACAGGAAATCGATATACAATCAATGTTTTAACACAAACTAGGGGCCAATGTGTATAATAAAAACAGAATATATAAAAGACATGTACAAAAATATTAAAAATATATACGTGATTTAATGACACCTAAAGTGAAACAGACGTGGTATTGGTATCTCATCATATCTTTATGAACTATAACGTTCTATATAATGTAATCCTCTGTTAAATGGGGATTACTGAGTGAAGTGGGATTTCCCTGGAGTCACTGGGGGGGGGGGGGGGGGGAGCATGTGGGATGTCCCTGGGTGAGAGGAGGGCCCAGCCCAAGGGGAGTGTGTTATGTGATAAACTACAGAAAGAAATGGTTCTGGTTTGTGATTGACAGGTTGAGTTTGAAGGTAATAAAAGTTCCTATTTGTTAAAGCACATGGTCTTTGGTTGCCTTCACCCTCACCAGGACCCTAGGAGGAGAGGGAGTATTCTGGAAAGGCAGAATAGACTCAGGCTGACATTAAAGAGGAGTTCCCGCACCTAAAAACAGAAACTGAGAGGGCGAGAGGAGCTTCAGGTGGGTAAGGGGAACCCAGCCTGGGAGCAGGAGCTGGATAAGGGGAAGCTTGTTCAAGGCCAGAGTGTAGCCCTATTGCTGGAAGGAGGACAGATAGAGAGGTCTGATCCCGAGGGAAGTGGATTGTGATCAGAGACATCGGGCGCAGCCTTGGATTATGAAGCCTTAAGGGATGGGTGACAGGGAGGAGTTGTATAGCTGTATATAATTCTGGATTACAAAGAAAAACTAAATAATGAATAAGACTGTACCAAAATGTCTTGGCTGGATTAAAACTTAAGAAACCTCTTAAACCAAATACTGACTGTACACAGTGAAGTTCAAAGTTCAAATATGCTGCCATTGCAGAAGTCAGTAAATGTTTGCATAAAAAGACAATCCCTGTGTGTGCTGAGTATCCGTTAGAGAGAACGAGAGAGTAAGTGAAGAACTGACTACAGAACTGGTGAGGATACTGAAAATAAAGCCCAGCTTAACATCCCACGGCCTACCACAGTAAGTCCAGCCCTGGCCTGAGCCCAAGCTTGGGTGGTTGAGAACTGACAGAGTGTGACAAAGAAAGAGATGTTTGTGGCCTGGGTGTTGGTGGTGAAAGTGTGCTGGTCAGAGGTGAGACCCGGATTAACATAGCTGTAAAAAAAAAAAAGCGCCAATAACAACATCTATATACTATCATCTCAAACATTAAACTGAAGAATTTAATAATATAAAAAAATAATCCCAACAAATGTATGTGAAAATAATATATGTGAAAGCTATACAAGACACATACCTGGCATCATGTCTGAGTAATGACAACTAAGCACTGTGATTTATTGATAAGTCCAAAATAAACCTACGGTGATACGTACAATACTTGTCAGATACACACTACTGTAATCGTGATCACAGCAATGCTGTGAATATAGTATGAGAATTTTGAAAAGGGTAATCAAAAGAGAAAACGGAGAAAAGGAAAGAGGAAAAAAAATCATAAGGGGAAGGGGTGAGGGATAAAAGGGAGGGGGAAAGGAAGAGAAAGTGGAAAAGAGTGAGGAAGGGGAGGAGGAAAAGGGCAGACGAAAAAAGTGAATACAACCCCTACTGCACAGGACCTATTCCAAATGCTAAAGGCATTAAGCCAGTGGTTTCCAAACCTGGTCCTGGAGGCATCCCAGCCAGTCAGGTTTTCAGGATACCCACAATGAATATTCATGAGAGAGATTTGTATGCCCTGTAGTCACTGCATCTAAATCTCTCTCATGAATATTCATTGTGGATATCCTGAAAAACTGACTGGCTGGGGTGCCTCCAGGACCAGGTTTGGGAACCACAGCATTAAGCAACTGTTATGCTGTATGTAACCGCATGCACAACCAGTTCCAAAACATATATATTGCAGATACCCTATGTGGAGCAATACCGACACACCTTACCCCTGTGAATTATGTGACTCAAGAAATTTATTTTCTTAAAACCTGTGAACAGTAAAACTATTTCTACCAATCATGTAATGTGCTAGACACTTATGAGAAAGATATTGTGCATAGGAAATCTTGAAATATCAAACCTGCAAAAACTGCAAAACATAATTGCATCAGTGACAAAAAACAGATGTGTCTAAAAAAAAATAAATCAAAAAAATAAATCAAATAGTGCTAAACTTGCCATTCAAAGCCAAAGATGATGCTAGATCATTTACCAAAAGTTCACATTAGTGAAACCTGCTTAATAGGAAAAAAAAACAAGTGAATCTAACAAAATCTAGCTATTACGAAACGTCCATAAATTACATCATGGGCTGCCAAAAATTAAGATATTTTTCTATATAAAAATCACTTTACCTAAAAATCTATACATATCTCAAAGAAATGAAGAGGAGATAATGATAAATATAAATAGGGAGTAGAAAATCAAAATTAAGTGTGGAACTTAGGAGTTATTGGGTGAGCACAGATGCAGCCCCTATTAACAAGTACAAACCTACCGCATTCTTGACTGACAAAAGTTTTTGGTCAGTGCACCGCTAGCATATTTTACCATATATTTCATCAATGGCTATAAAAAAAACATAATACTTCATGGCCTCTAAAAAAATTTAAATCACCTTACCTCACCAATCTACTACATTTCTTTGAAGGGGTGAACAAACATGTGGATAAAGGAGCCAGTTGATATTGTGTATCTGGATTTTCAGAAGGCGTTTGACAAAGTACTTCATGAAAGACTCCAGAAGAAATTGGAGAGTCATGGGATAGGAGGTAGTGTTCTATTGTGGATTAAAAACTGGTTAAAAGATAGAAAACAGAGAGTAGGGTTAAATGGTCAGTATTCTCAATGGAGAAGGTAGTTAGTGGGTTTCCCCAGGGCTCTGTGCTGGGACCGCTGCTTTTTAACATATTTATAAATGACCTAGAGATGGGAGTAACTAGTGAGGTAATTAAATTTGCTTTTGACACAAAGTTATTCAGTCATTAAATCGTGGGAGGATTGTGAAAAATTACAAGAGGACCTTACGAGACTGTGAGACTGCGCATCTAAATGGCAGATGTTTAATGTGAGCAAGTGCAAAGTGATGCATGTGGGAAAGAGGAACCTGAATTATAGCTACGTCATGCAAGGTTACACGTTAGGAGTCATGGACCAAGAAAGGGATCTAGGTGTCGTCGTTGATGATACGTTGAACCCTTCTGCTCAGTGTGCTGCTGCGGCTAAGCAAATAGAATGTTAGATATTATTAGGAAAGGAATAGAAAACAAAAATGAGGATGTTATAATGCCTTTGTATCACTCCATGGTGCGACCACACCTCGAATATTGTGTTCAATTCTGGTCGCCGCATCTCAAAAAAGATATAGTGGAATTAGAAAAGGTGCAGAGAAGGGTGATGAAAATGATAAATGGGATGGGACGACATCCCTATGAGGAAAGGTTAAAGCAGCTAGGGCTCTTCAGCTTGGAGAAAAGGCGGCTGAGGGGAGATATGATAGAGTTCTATAAAATAATGTGTGGAGTTGAACGGGTAGATGTGAAGCGTCTGTTCATGCTTTCCAAAAATACTAGGACTAGGGGGCATGCGATGAAGCTACAATGTAGTAAATTTAAAACGAATCAGAGAGGTCACGTGTCGCTATGCCACGGAGCAGACGCTGAAAGACTAAGCTCCGTGCTCACCCCCCCTGAAAATCTGCAAACAGGGATCGAAAGAAAAATTTAAAAACAAGAATATAATTAAGAAGAATAAGAGAGTGTAGCCGCGGCGAATTGAATAGACAGCGATAAAGAAACAAGCCGGAATGGCGACAAAAACGGTCCGTAAGGAACGAGAGAAGCAGAAGTCGGTGTCAAACAAAATGGCCGACCCCGAAAGCCCTGGAGACCCGACGGCCGGATCAGCGTGGGTAGCTGAAATAGCGGCAGAGATTAAGGCGGCAGTGGAAGCGGCCTTGGACAGCAAGTTGCAGCAACTCTATGACCGCACGGAGGAAGCGCATGAAAGGCTAGATTCCATGAATTTAGAGCTGGATGCCGGCCTGCAACGCACCTCTGATTTGGAAGACCAGGTGGAAAACATGCGGTCGGAGCACAGCGCCATGGAGAAGAAAATAAAAGAGATGGAAGCTCACATCGACGATCTTGAAAACAGAAGTCGGCGAAATAATCTAAGACTAGTGGGACTTCCGGAGGGAATCTTGGACAAAGATTTAACGTTATTTCTGGAAGACTGGATACCCAAGGAGCTACAATTAGAGAACAGCCTGACAAACTTTTGTGTAGAGAGAGCACATCGGATTGGGCCTCAGAGAAGCAGCATGACACGGCCAAGAGTAGTCATATTTAAAAGCATGAACTTTCGACATAAACACCGAATATTAACAGAGATTAGAAAAGGGCGGCAGCTGCAATACCAAGGACAAAAGATATTATGCTTCCAGGATTACTCACACCACGTGCAGCAGTCAAGGAAAATATTTTCGCCACTCTGCACAGAACTCTATAATAAAAAAATCAAGTTTGCACTGCTGTACCCAGCTAAACTCAAAGTTACAGAGAACGGCATAACAAAAATTTTTGATCGGGTGGCTGAAGCAAGAGAGTATCTGCAATCCCTGAATGTGTTACAGACAGAGGAGAACAGAACTGAAACTTGAACACTGGGACAGACGGACATGGACTAAAGACTGTATGAAAGAAGGGGTATGTTACAGTGGGATAGAGGTTAATCAGAGTGATGGGGGAGGGAAAAGGAGAATAAACACTTAAAATAAGACCGCTTCAAGGGGAAAGATAATGCTAAAAGAAAGCTACAGAAGCTTATTAATGAGGGGGGGTGGTGGTGATAAAAGGTGACTAGCCAAAAGGGAGGATGGCTTGGTGGGACAGTGAAGGGGGGAGGGAGGGGAGGGGGGGTTGGTGGGAGATATCTGTGATACAAAGGGAAAGAATGGAAAAAGATATTATAAAACAGTATGCAGGCAGGATGTATGATAAGATAATAAGAGGAGCGGGACTACTGCGGCTGGGACAGTGGCCCGCACTTAAGAGAAGATATATCTTGTTAATACACAACACAGTAAGAGGGATTACATGAAGGGAATGATGATATACTCCTGGAATGTGGGAGGCATTGGATCGCCTATTAAGAGAAAGAAGATTCTGGGGGCTTTGAAAAAAAAAAGGGGCATCTATAGCAATGCTACAAGAAACCCATTTAACATCACGGGAACATGAGAAACTTAGAAGTTGGTGGGTAGGCACATTGATAGAGGCCCCAGCAGTAGGGAAAAAAGCGGGAGTGGCGATATTGTTTCATAAAGGCTTGCAGGTTGACCAAGAATATATGTTTAGAGACCCTGAAGGAAGATATGTAATAACCAAAGTGAAAGTGGATGGAGAAAGGATGCTCTTGGTCAATATATATGCCCCCAATGTTTATAGCAAGAAATTTTATAGTACACTAATCACAAAAATACAACATATTAAAGCTCAAGAACCACATATCAGAATGGTAATAGGGGGAGATTTTAACACGGTGGCAGACCCGAAACTGGACAAAACACATACTTCGGGAAGTAAAATAGATAAGTCAATGAAAGGAATTCCCCTATTATGTAATACTTTAGAAGTAGTGGATATATGGCGCATATTACACCCAGATATTAGAGATTACACCCACCTGTCTAGGGCACATCAAACGCAGGCTAGGATAGACTATATATTAGTGAGGGAAGGGGAAGTCACAGGGATACAAGAGGCAGGAATAGATCCCACAATAATATCAGATCATGCACCAATCTTTATTACGATTCACACACAGAGGACTCGAAACCAACATTATAAATGGATATTTCCTATAGAGCTGTACTATGATAAGAACTTTCTAGAATACATCAGAGGGAAGTGGATGGACTATAAAATGTATAATGAAGCACACAGACAGGATCCTATATTATACTGGGAAGCAGCTAAAGCTGTACTTAGAGGAGACATAATAGCTTATAGTAGCCATAAGAGAAAAAGCAGAGATAAGGAAATACTAAGACTAGGGAAACAATTGATTCGATTAAGAAGGGAATATGGAAACACAAATCAAAGGGCAATAAGGGAACAGTTAATGGCCACGCAAACGCACCTAAATACGTTAATACATCAAAAAGCGCAAAAATCAGCGATATATTACCAATACCAATTATACAAATATGGAAATAAGCAAGGTAAAATGCTAGCAGGAATGATTAAGCGAAAGAAAGGCCCTCAGAAAATATTATCTTTGCAAAGTGCTACAGGGGGACTGATGCATAACGATGATAACATAAGACAAATATTTTCATCATATTATGACAAATTATATAATCCAGTTACAGAGGATCAGCTAGACCCGGGGCTATATCTATGTAACGTAGAACTGCCCCAGATAACAGAAGCCCAAAAGGCAATGATTAATAAACCCATAGAGCTAGACGAACTCACCAGTGTAATTAAAAGTAGTAGTTTACATAAAGCGCCGGGACCGGATGGGTATAGGGCAGAGTTTTATAAGCTGTTAGAGCCTGATATAGTCCAGCCCATTCAGAAATCATTACAACAGATGGTGGGAATGGAGGCATTAGCGACAACATTACAGATGGCGGATATAGTGGTATTCCCAAAACCAGGGAAAGATCCGGTAAAACCGGAATCATACCGGCCAATTTCGCTCATTAATTATGAGGCCAAGTTACTGGCTGGAATATATGCTAGAAGAATGGCAAGAATATTGCCGGATCTGATTGCATCGCCCCAGGTGGGATTCATAACAGGTAGACAAGTAGTGAAGAATATGAGGCAGATACTAGCTTCATTAGAATGGGTAAAATTGAAACAGCTGGATTCGCTACTGATCAGTTTCGACGCTGAAAAGGCGTTTGATAGAGTGGATTGGGGGTTTATGTTTAGTGTGTTAGGAGCGTATGGATTTGAAGGAACATTTGTGCAGGCTATTGCAGCATTGTATAAAGCACCACAAGCCAAAATATACGTTAATGGCAGTTACACTGCAGCGTTTGACATTGGCAGAGGGACGCGACAAGGCTGTCCATTGTCGCCCCTGCTGTTCGCTTTAACACTAGATCCGTTAATACGGACAATAATAGAAGATCCAGAAATCACGGGAGTATGTATGGGGAAACATGAATTTAAAATCTCGGCATTTGCCGACGATCTCTTAGTCCACTTAACTAACCCAGAAATAGCCTTACCGGTGCTACTAGACAGATTTAAAGAATATGGGTCTTTTTCAGGATTTAAATTAAACATGCAAAAATCAGAAAGCATGCCCACCAATGAAAATATTCCGAGTCGATGGAAAGGAGACTTTCCACTTCGTTGGACAGTGGGAGAATTTAAATACTTGGGAATTGTGCTAACGGCAGATCCGCAAAAATTATATAGGAAAAATATAGATAAATTGCTGCAACAAACAGAGCAAACTATGGAACGCTGGCAGGGATTACCTCTGACACTAAGTGGAAGGATTGGGCTATATGGCATGGTTGCTTTTCCGAGATGGCTGTATGTACTTCGACAACTCCCACTTATTATACTAAATACCGACATGAGAAGATTACGAAAATTGATTTCAAAATTTTGTTGGGGAGGGAAAAAACCTAAAGTACAATTGGAACACCTATATAGAGGGCTGAAATATGGTGGATTGGGGTTGCCAAATCTGAAAGAGTATAACTGGGCCTGTTTGATGAGACACATGGCTGATTGGACTCTGGGAACTGAAGACTATACTCCGTGGGAGCTAGAGAAAGAATTATTCAAACCATATCATCCGTATTATTTATTACACACAAATACAACAGTGGAGGCGGCATATATTATTAGGTCCCATGAGGAGAGTGTGGCAGTACCTAGTACGGCTACTGGGGAAAAATCCGAGATACACGGATTTACTACCTTTAAGAGGAAATGCGGAATTTGGGCCCGGCCTAAGTTCAGACAGGTATGATACATGGGCCAAAAAAGGGTTGGTGGTTGTGGCAGATCTATTTCATGGAACAGGACAGCTAAGAACACAGGAGGAGATACAGGGGATAGTGGGGGTTAACAACATAGATTGGTACTCATATCTACAAGTGAAAGTCTATGTGACCAGGTTACTGAGGTTAGGATGTTCTAGGGGATTGATCCCACTATTGGAAAATTTACTGACACCTAGAGAACAACAAAGGGTGACAGTATCAGGACTCTATGAGATAATAGCAACAAAGACACAGCCAAAGAAGCTTGATATGATAGCGCAGAGATGGACGATTGATTTGGGAATACTGGTTACAGAAGAGAATCTCTTAGTACATATCAAAGAGATTAAAGATAATATACACAGTGCCAGACATAGGGAAACTCAATATAGAGTGATCATGAGAGCTTATTTTACACCGAAGCAGGCGTATTATGCGGGGCGGATACCAACGAGTGCTTGCCCTAAATGTGAGGTGGGGGAGGCGTCGTTCATACATATGTTATGGGAGTGTCATCTGGTGAAGCAGTTCTGGAATGTGATACAAAGATTTTGTGAACAAGTCTTACAGACACAGATTAGATTGACAGCTCGCCACTGTCTGTTAGGGTACAAAGGAAGCAGACATAATTTAAGAAATGCTGAACGCCAGTTTGTCTATAAAGCTAGTGTTATAGGGAAACAATGTATAATGCAATTATGGATACAGGAAGAAGCACCCTCATTCTGGCAATGGCGGAACAGCATGCACGCCCTAGCTACATGGGAAGCTAAAGATGCCAGAAACACGATAAAGCGTAAGAAAGAATATTGGGCAATATGGGAACCATATATACAATCCCTAGGGCATAAGGCTCGAAGTTTAATATTGAATACCATACAAATACAAAGTTAGATATTCTTAATGAAGGGAGGCAAGACGAAAGCTTATGGGTTAAGATAGAATCCAATGCTAACAGAATGTTATGGTTTAATAGTGATCTACTAGACATGAGTAGTTAATCACTCATCATACTGCATATGACATAAATGATACATATAGATGAGGAGATGGGGGGAGGGAGGGATGAATGGTATGTTATAATTGGATGGCGGAATAAAAAGTTGAATATTGGAAGTGTTAGTTAACTGAACTTTGTAGGATTGTTTTGAGATTACTATGGTAAGGTGGAATTGTATTAATGGAAAAGTCATCAATTAAAAAACTGTAGGAATAATAAGGGGGGGGATGGGGGGGGAGAAAGGGGGGGGGGGAAGGGGAAACTAGGAGACAGTTGGGGGGGGAAAAGTTGTTATAATATAGCAAAGATATGTTAATGGAGGTTGTTAAACTGAGGAACAATGTATTGAAGTATGTTATCTCTTGTAATGTTTCCAATAAAAAACGGTGAAATATAAAATCTATGGGGGGGTTGAGGGAGGTGGGATGGGGGGAAAGGGGGGGAAAAAAGAAAAAACTTTTGGAGACAATATCAACAAGTTGTTGTAAAAAAAAACATTTTATTTGACAAATTGGTTACAATGATTGTAAGAAAGTTTCGGTTGTGTCTTCAATAAAAACGTTGAAATATAAAACGAATCAGAGAAAATGTTTCTTCACTCAACGTGTAACTCTGGAATTCGTTGCCAGAGAATGTGGTAAAGGCGGTTAGCTTAGAAGAGTTTTAAAAAGGTTTGGACGGCTTCCTAAAGGAAAAGTCCATAGACCGTTATTAAATGGACTTGGGGAAAATCCACTATTTCTGGGATAAGCAGTATAAAATGTTTTGTACATTTTTGGGATCTTGTCAGGTATTTGTGACCTGGATTGGCCACTGTTGGAAACAGGATGCTGGGCTCGATGGACCTTTGGTCTTTCCCAGTATGGCAATACTTATGTACCTGTTTGTGATCAATGTCAACCAAAAAAAGCATTAATTTTAATTTTACTATTATAAAGCTCTCGAGAGACATTTAGCCACGCAGCACTAGTAGAAAACTACTCGATTATAAAATCTTGTAAGACCTTGTAGAAATGTTTCTGCAACGCCACTGCAAAACTATTCAGTTATAAAGCCTTGGGAATATGCCCTCTACTCATAGGTATATGAAACTATCAAACTATGTCTCAACGCAACAGACAACATGTTAAAAGTGCCACCGATGGGAATTGTGAGTTTCCATTATGTTACCATGTGGCAACATCAGACTGTCTCTGTTCAATCTGAATGATAAACCCTGATCAACAGGACAGTATATAAAAATTATATACTCATAATACATTCATGCAGTAGACTAGCTGCACATATCAGCATTTATAATACACAAATGAGTTTATGCACCAAATAAAATGAAAAAATAAAGATTTCCAACAATAATAACTTGAATAATAGTATTCCTACTGAAGCTAAACAAAAATGCATGCAGGAGGGAATGATTTTTAAAAAGTGTTTTAAATCCCCCCCCCCCTTATAGACCTCTTTCTGACTCCGTCACACGGGGGACTAAAGGTACTTATTTCATATATTAGGTTCTGTATAGTTTCTCTAACCTCCATTGTCACCCAATCATAAGGGAGTGGCATTAGGAGCCGTAATTGAAAACTAATTCCCATAACTACTGCTTTCTGTCCAAAACTGAGTGTCACTTGTATGTGATCTACCTTAGGCTAAATGTTAGGTAAAGAGAAGATAGAATCAATAAAAATAGAGACAGAGATAGGTTTAGATAGATAGGTACACTTTATTTCTTACCCAAACACAAGTCTTCAAGTTGATACAAATACAGACATCAGATTCTGGTTTCAGCCGCACAGGGCTTCGCCGTCTGACAGAAGCTTTGGAGAGGACTCTCAAACTGAGCCAAAATCTCCCCTCTTTTATACTCTATCTTCTCCATAGAAGTGAATGGTGAGATACCTAGCTCCTAATATTTCGCAATTTCTGAGATCATACTTTCCCATGCGATCTGCTATCTGATGTACCCACCTCCTTCCGTTCTCAACTACTGCTAATTATCAACATGTTTTGGGAAGCGTTGAGATAACAGTTTCACATCTTCCGGCTGCAATACTTTTCATACCTTTCTCATGAACTCTGTATTACCTCTGTATCATTGTATACCAAAACTAATAAGCTCCATTTTATTCATCTGATCTTTCATTACAGATGCTATATTTGATTTAAAAATTGTACCAATTTGTGTCAGAAGTCATTATTCAGACCTGCTCTTAGCAGATTCTCAAATATTAATTCACTTGCTTGTTCTTTGGCCTAGTCAGTATTTTTTTCCCAGTTGTTCTTGGCTGCATAGCTTTGGCCATCACTATTCCAGTGGTAGCCTTAAAGCTAGGCCATATATTAACAAAAGGAAGAAGAGCAGTAAGGGAGAAGCAAAAAAAGAAGCAAGCAGTGTATTCTTATATAAGCAGAGTCAAAACTAAGAATGTACAAGTCCAGACAGAAGGGACTCATATTGAGCTTACAAAATCTAATAAGAAAGGTTTTAAATCCAATTTAGCATTATGACCACAAAGGTATTACCATATTAAGGCTAAAAATTAAACATTGTTTCTCTAAGTAAAACATAATCCACATCAGTTCCACACCACCTTAGATTAATGGAATTAACCAAAAAATTTTAAATCATCTACTATGTGATTAAGAATACCAGAGGTCAACCATAGGGGCTGCCTGAAATGTTCCTAGCAATACAGCTCCTATGCTCAATAATTCTGTTTTTTCCCATATTTAGGAGCTTACAAGGACAGATAAATTACTTGACTTGAATTACAATTTCTGGTATGCTTTAATTTAAACACTTGTTTAGTAATCCAATGTATGAATTCTGTCAAAAGTATTTACAAACTGAACAGCAGCCACATTGTGAATTTCCGGTGAACAGATTAGTCTCCAATACTGGTTCACGGAGGGTCAAGGGTACTAATCTTGCTCTCTTAGATTTCTGGGTCGTGAACCTATTATTACCCTCTTCTTTTTCCTTTTCTCCATTTTGTTATTACCCTTTCCAACATTAAATTATTTTTCTCATACTACGTATATTCACACCACTGCTCTGATTAGTATTATAATAGTGTGTATCTGACATATATTGATAAGTCCAAAATGAACCTATCATACTGCTTAGTTGTCATTACTCAGACATTGCCAGGTACGTGTCTTGTATACCTTTCACATGTTATTTTCACAAACTTGTTGGGATTATTTTTTAGCTCTACTGTTACACATTCTTCAGTATAATGTTTGAGATATATATATACATGTGTTAGATTTATTAGCTTTTTAGTCCGCCCTTATCCAGAGCAGATTACAATAAAATCACCATAAAATATACAATAAATGAAAATACAATAGCAGCAAAACAAGATGTATCAAAAATACATAATTTAAACAGGACAATGAAAAGTCTTAAAGGCAAGTCTCTTAGGTGCTTCCAAAATGCTAGCTTTTAAAGTCTCACATTTGAGCCGCAATGACAGACTGATCCATTCAATAGAGCTACAGATGGAAAAAGTACCCATCCTAAGTTCCAGGCACAAGTGCTGTAATGCAGGAGTCACCAGCATATGCTAATGTTCTGAGCGCAAAGATCATGATAGCATATACTACTACTACTACTACTAACTAGCATTTCTAAAGCGCTACTAGGGTTACGCAGCGCTGTACAATTTAAACATAGAAGGACAGTCCCTGCTCAAAGAGCTTACAATCTAAAAGACAAGAAAACAATCTAAAGACAAGTGAACAATCTAGAGGACGAGTGAACAGTTAGTCTGATAGGGTGGATAGATTGGGGTATTTTATATATCTCGAGTGGTTAGGCGCCGAAGGCAGCATTGAAGAGGTGAGTACTGTACTGTACTGCAGCTTTCAAGAAGCTTATCTTGATAAATAGCTTGATGGACTATAGTCAACTTATACAAAATCCTCCACTGAACTGGTAACCAAGCATTTCAGACTACAGGAAATATGTTCAGAACAGGAAAGTCCCAATAACAATCGTACGGCTGAATTTGTTGCTGTCTTGACACGCTTGAAGGGAGTACTTTGGCAACCCAAGGTAAATAATGTTACAATAATCTAAGCAACTAAGTACCAGAGATTGCAACAGTGTTTTAAAATCAGACCAATACTGGGAGTGTGGATCGGCGACCAAGCTCCTCCTTATTGGCATTGGAGGAATAAGTTTCACAACTTGATGCAATTAGAACAACAATATGCTTGGAACAAACTCCTTGAGCCCACACGCCAGGCCCCCTCCCTACCCATCTTCAAATCATTGCTCAAAGCCCACCTCTTCAATGTCGCTTTCGGCGCCTAATCACAACACCTCTACTCAGGAAATCTAGACTACCCCAACTTGACATTTCATCCTTTAGATTAAGTAGAGGAGTGTTAGTCCACTCTTAAGGTTATCAATAGAAATCAAACAAAATAAAACATGGAAAAGAAAATAAGATGATACCTTTTTTATTGGACATAACTTAATACATTTCTTGATTAGCTTTCGAAGGTTGCCCTTCTTCGTCAGATCGAAAATAAGCAAATGTGCTAGCTGACAGTATATAGAAGTGAAAACATTCAAGCATTACTATGACAGTCTGACAGGGTGGGAGGATGGGGGTGGGTAGGAGGTATGCATGGGGACATCAAAGCATATCATTGATATTCTAACAGGATGGGTGTGGATAGGTGAGGGGTGGGGTGATCAACAGAGACATAAAGCTTTATGGTTTATAATGGGCTAGGAACCCCAGATCCTTGTTAAGTCCTTTCTGTTGGGTGTTAAAATATTCAATCATTCTGACTTCAAAAGTCTTACGTTCTTGTATGGTTTTAAAGTTACCTTTCAGGATTCTCACTGTGAAGTCACTGGTACAGTGTCCTGGTCCTATAAAATGTTGACCAACAGGTGTGGGAACCCTACTGGCACCAAGCATTGTTCATGTGATGTCTATGTAAATTGAATCTTGTCTTAAGCATCTGGCCTGTTTCTCCAATATAGCATCCTTCGTTACATTTTTTACACTGAATGATATATACCACATTGGAAGATGAGCAAGTGAAAGATCCCTTTATGTTGAATATCTTTCCTTTGTGGATGACTTTGGGGTCCTGTGAAATATTTTGGCATAGTTTGCAACTGGATAAATTACAGGGAAGTGTGCCCTTCTGTTCCTTTTCAGTCTGTGATGGAAGTTTACTTCTGATTAGCTTGTGTTTTAAGTTGGGTGGCTGTCGGAAGGCCAGTACTGGTGGGGATGGGAATATCTCTTTCAGTAATTCATCCTCCTGGAGTAGAGGTTCTAGATCTCTTATGATTTTCCTCAGTTTTTCCAGCTCTGGATTGTATGTCACTACAAGGGGGATTCTGTCTGTGGATTTTTTTCTCCTTGTACTGTAGCAGATTCTCCCTGGGTGTTTTGAGGGAGGAGGCAATATTCTTGGAGATTATTTTGGGGTTGTAGCCTGTTTGAAGGATGCAGTCAGGCTTTTAAGGTGTCTGTCTCTGTCCCCTGGGTCAGAGCAGATACGGTGGTATCTTGTGGCTTGGCTGTAAATGATGGATCTTTTTGTATGTGAAGGATGAAAGCTGGAGTTGTGGAGGTAGCTGCATCTGTCTATGGGTTTCTTGTATATAGATGTTTGTATACAGCCATCACTGATTGAGACCGTGGTGTCCAAAAATTGACTTTTTCTGGGGAGTAGTCAATTCTGAATCTGATTGTAGGATGGTATGTATTGAAGGCAGAATAAAATTGTTTCAGAGTTTCTTCACCCTCCATCCAAATCATAAAAATGTCATCGATGTACCGGTAGTATTTTAGAAGTTTGGTCTGGTGTGTATTCAGAAATGTCTCTTCCAGCTCAGCCATAAAAAGGTTGGCATATTGGGGTGCTGTCCTGGTGCCCATCGCAGTGCCCATTATTTGTAGATAGATATCATTGTTAAAGCGGAAGTAGTTGTGAGTTAAAATGAATTTGATTAATTTTGTAATAGTTTCTGGTGAGTATTGATGGTCCAGTGTGGATTTTTTTTAGGAGTCTTCCACATGCAGCTATGCCATCCGCATGTGGAATGTTGCTGTATAGTGATTCTACATCCATCGTGACCAGAAGGGTGTTAGGTGGTAGTTGCTTGATATTTTTCAATTTATTCAGAAAGTCTGTGGTGTCTTGTATGAAGCTGTTAGTTTTGTGTACGAGAGGTTTCAGAATTCCCTCTATGAATCCAGATATTTCTTCCGTGAGTGTGCCAATACCTGATATGATTGGTCTGCCAGGGTTTCCCGGTTTGTGGATCTTGGGTAGCATGTAGAATGTTGCAACAGCAGGCTGGTTTGGTATGAGTTTCTTCAGGTGAGGTTGCGCTTGTGTAGGAAATGTTTTGATAAGGTCTTTCAGCTGTTTTGTGTAATCCTGTGTGGGGTCCTCAGTTAGTTTCCTGTAGTATTTATTGTCTGAGAGCTGTTTGTGCCCCTCTTCAAATTATTTTTGTATGTCCATAATTACCACTGCACCTCCTTTGTCTGCGGGTTTGATGATAATGCATTCGTTAGTTTGTAGGGTTCTTATGGCTGCTCTTTCTGGTGGGGTAAGATTGTACAGGATTCTCTTTTGTTTGTTGGAAAGTTGGGATTTCACCCTATGTCTGAAATTTTCTATGTAATTATCCAGCTTGTAGTTTTGTCCCTCCTGTGGGGTGAAATAAGTGTTCTTTTGTTTAAGACTGTATTCCGGTCTGTTTGGTGTCCCTTTATTATAGAAATGTGTTTTAAGGTGCATTTTTCTAAAGAATTCTTCTAGGTCTGAGTATAGTTGGAGTTCATCTAGTTTCCTGGATGGGCAGAATGAGAGCCCTTTGGATAGTACAGATACCTCATGCTGTGATAATTGATGGTTCAAGAGGTTTATTATCCCCATTTGGTTTGCATCTGTAAAGGTGTGATCAGTATTCCCTGGTTTGTTTGGGCTCTGATTTTCACATGCCTCAGATGTGTATCCAAGTGTCTCCAAGGTGTCTGGGGATGTTGGTTCTGCAGAGCTGTAGCTATTCAAGGATAAGCAGTTTCTCTCTCTTTGATTTTGAAGAAGAGAATGTAGCTTTATTTCCTTTTTGCGGATAGCAATGTATTGTTTTTCTCCTTTAGATTGTAAGCTCTTCTGAGCAGGGACCATTCTTAGTTATTAATTTGTACAGCGCTGCGTAACCTTAGTAGAGCTCTAGAAATGTTAAGTAGTAGTAGAAGGAAACAAATGTTTTTGGCCACTTGGGATAGATATCTCCAGTCTCTGCCTCATAGAGCCAGCAGTCTGGTGCTGATTTCTTTTTAAGCCTCCCAGAAAGATTAGTCTAAAATACCTAAGGAAGACGCTCCATGGAGGGAGAGGGGAGGCCTGGTGTTGATGTATAAGTATTTATATATAGGTAGAAGAATGGAGCAGTATGCCCATTATTGAAAAACTTTTCCCCCTAACCTTCATCCCTAGAGGGAGGGGAAGCAGGGTCGAGAAGATGGGGAGGGGGATTAGGGTTATGGAATGGGTGGAAGGGTTGGAACCTCCAGAGGTCCATAACAAATATCAGGAGGGATGTTATAAGAGTAAAGATATCCCCTCTTGAGTTGATAGATATGACAAGGTGCTGAACTGGACAACTGGAGTGAATCCAACACTTCTCACAAGTTGGAACAGGGGTGTATCTGGACTTCGGCGGGACGGGAGGCCAAAGCCAGAGTGAGGGGGCACATTTTAGCCCCCCCTGGCGCCGCCGATCCCCTGCCATTGCCGGACCCCCCACTGCCAACTTTGACACCCCCCCCCCCCCGCCGCTGACCCTCTCCACCCCACCTCGCAAACCCTCCCCCACCACCTACCTTTGCTGGCGGGGGACCCCAACCCCCGTCAGCCGAGGTCCTTCCATTGCAAAGCTGGCGGGGGACCCCAACCCCCGCCAGCCGAGGTCCTCTCTTCCGTTGCAGCAAAGCTGCCTTCAGTTTCAAATTCTGAGTCTGACGTCCTGCACGTTGTACATGCAGGACGCCAGACTCAAAACATGAAGCTTTGCTGCAACGGAAGAGAGGACCTCGGCTGGCGGGGGTTGGGGTCCCCTGCCAGCAAAGATAGGCGACGGCGGGTTGGCGGCGGGAGGGGGGGTGGAGAGAGTCGTCGGCAAGGGGGTCCAGGGCCAAATCTATGGGGGCCCAGGCCCCCGTGGCCCCACGCAGATACACCCCTGAGTTGGAAAGGCCTCGGTTTCAATTAGATAGCGAATGTTAAGTGTGGGTGGGGAAGGTATTGCATCAGAATTTTCTAGACGACAGTATGGAACAGAGGGAAATTAGGTTTGCATGTTTTTATGTCCTGACGATAAATGCATGTTTCTGTTTTAATTGAATGTTGTAATCTGCTTGGAACAGGATAGGCAAACAGAAATATTGTAAATAATCATTCAGAACTGCATGCAATTCATCTTTGCAAAAGAAAGTCAAAGGAACCAACTGATTAAAATAAAAATTACAGATCCTAGCAGTTGTTTAAACTGCTCACTTGCCTGCATATGAAGAAAAAGGTTAATTCATTTGTCTGTGAATGTATTTTTTCACTGTGTTTGGGAGGATCAAATTAAAACAGATGGCAATAGAATATTTGTCAAGTGTTCTATTCAATAGAAATTATTCAAAAGCACTTATGTAGTCAGTGCTGACCACAAAAGTACAACTGTGTGAATTTCTCACAGTGGCAATCAGATAAAATGAGACCATATAAATCACTATATGGACAAATTTTATCTGTTTCATAAGGGGCTACATTTAAAACAGACCAGGGCCCTAGCCAGAAATGATCAGCTCAGCAGTGAAATTCAGGTTCTCAAGAGGTACATATTCTATTTAAGTCTGGGCCACAGATATATCAGGCCTATCTTATATGAATGGAGAATATGGGCACTGAATCCTACTCCCACCTCCTTGAACTCCAACCCCTGCAGCACAGTAGAGCTCCCCTCCTTAAAAAAGTAATTTCCAAATATGTACCTCCTAAACATTCCATGCCACCACCCCAGAGGTACTTACCAAAGCCTGCACAAGGAGAGGCTCTAAGCTCCTCCCCCAGCAATGAACAAACACTTAATATTTAATTATGCACCACACACCTCCTCTAATTGGTCCCTTTACTTGACCTACCAGCAGTAACGTAGCAAGTGGGTGTGGCGCTCCCTGCCAGCTCCCCCCTTCGGCGAATCGACCCCCCCCCCCGACCAGCTCCCGCACCCTACCTTTAAAAAGAATATCGGGAGGCGAGGCGCTGCCCTGCACGTAAAAGAAATGTGGACCATCGGGTCTTCCCTCGCTCTATCTGTCCCGCCCTCCGCTGATGCAACTTCCTATTTCCGCAAGGGCGGGACAGACAGACAGAGCAAGAGAAGGCCCGACGGGCCATGTTTCTTTTACGTGCAGGGCAGGGCGCCTCACCTCCCGATATTCTTTTTAAAGGTAGGGTGTGGGAGCTGGTCGGGGGGTGTCATCGTGCTGCACCCGGGGGGGGTGCAACGGCGAACCACCCCACACCGGGTGGCAGCCCCCCCTGCTACGCCACTGCCTATCAGTGAACGAACTACACATGGCTCTGACTTCCAGGTTTGCAGGATTCCTGCGGGGATGGAAGAAGTTGTTGAAGGAATCCTGTGGCAGTGAAGTCAATAACTGTGGCAATGCCAGAGTGTGACTTGGAACACACAGAGAGGCTACTGTAGCACCAGAATAAGGCTGGGAATACCCAGAGAAGCATCCAAACACTCACTGGTTGAATAGTGAATACCGCCCAAAAACCACACATAAGTTATTTACAGGAAAGAGGTGGGAGCCTGTCGGGTCAGGAGGAAACAGAGAAGAGGAACGTCTGGGTGGGGTACTGAAAAAAGTAGGTATGGGTAGAAATGGAATGGATCTTAGCAGGTACAGGTAGTTATGGGTTAGATTCCAGTGGGGACAGGTGGAATTTCTCTCTCTGTATAACTTCTAGAATGGACAATCTCCATTCAAAATTGTCAAAATTAACCAAACAACTATCTGAGCAAATAAATCCTAGCAAAATTGAAAACTGTGATCCGCACCAGCCAAAGAGAAGACAAAAGTGCAAGAAGCCAAACATTACCCAGCAGCACCCAATCTCCTTACTGCCATATCCATGGAACCACAGCACCCCTTGACCACTGTTTGGAACTACAGGTCTGGTGTGAACACCAGATCAACTACTAAGAAATCCCCAATGATCTCTGTCTTCATCTGAGAACCACATGTAGACTTCTTAGGAATAACTGAAACTTAGCTAGATGAAACTGTGGGATCAGCATTTTCTGAACTATGCCCAGCAGATTTCAATATCCAACATCAACCAAGATCAGGACGACAGGGTGGAGGGATAGCAGCCCTGACTCAGAACACAAACTGTGCAGAATCACCATCCCCCATCTAACAATCATAATCCTTTTTAATCCAGCTAGAAGAGAAACCAGTTTGGCTGCTCATGGTACACTAAGTACCTCAGAACACATCATCTATATAATAACTCCTCGATCTGATTACAGAGGTGACCCAGATAACACTACAGCTGTCTTCTTGGACATGATATCAGAGCTAGGATTCACAAAGGGGATCAATTTTCCAATCCATGAAAAGGCTAACATACTAGACTTAGATGTCATATCAAAAATGCCCCTCTAAATCAGACTTTGGACGTTTTGCGCTCAACGTCCCAAATCCAAACAGGAAATATAGACATTTTTGAAATAGCAACATCTTTTCTTTTTTTTTTAATGGCCACATGCAAGACTTTTTGTGCTCTGTGAGTTTACCTTTTTGGTTCATTTTTGGAAAAAAAAGTTCAAGTAAAAAAATGCACAATATCAAGCCATTGGGATATAGGAGCCATCAGCATTCTTAGTAGTCTGGCCATACACCATAGCCCTAGGGGGCACTGCAGTGGACTTCGGCTAAAAGCTCCCAGATTCTATAATGTAAGGGAGCAACAGTGAAATGTGTGTGAGCCCTCCAAAACCCAACAAAATCCTACTGTACCCAAGTGTACACCACTACAATAGCCCTTATATGCCTGCAGGTGTCACCTATATGTGGGTACACTAGGTTTTTGGTGGGTTCACACTTTCCGCCACAATAAGAGTGAGTTTATTGGCCTGGGTTCCCTTCTCCACACTGCACCTACCACTAGGCTACTCCAGGGACCTGCTTGATGACCTAATAAGGCTGGATATAACATCTGAAGCAGAGAATGGTGTATATACTGTTTCTTTTACACCTTTGGAGGGTGGGAGGGGGATTAGTGACCACTAGGGGAGTAAGGAGGTCATTCCTTTATTCCTCCAGTAGTCATTTAGGGCACTTTTTGTGGCTTAGTTGGTATCTAAACAGGTCTAGCTCAAAATGTCTTAGTTTTAGTCCTGGACATTTTTGTTTTGTTCCATTATGGCTGAAAACAATTCCAGGTGTTAGAACATCCAAATCCCACCCGTAACATGCCCCTAACACAGCTCCTTGAGATTTGAGCAGACTAACAGCATAGAGAAATGCCTGGAAAATGGGTTTCGAAATACAGATTTGGACGTTTTGGAAAAAAATGTCCAAACGCTGCTTTATGACACTTTTTAGATATTTTTCTCTTTTGAAACTCTGCAAGGGGGTCCACACCCCAGAATATTGAGAAAATGGTGTTAAAAATACACCTGTTATTACAGATAGACCGCTTTCTAATCATATTTTCTCTGTGACCACCTAAAGTGGATGGTGTCTTCCAGAGACTGGAAGGAGATCAGAGACAAGAAAAATCAGACTGCTGAGAATTTCCTAGAGCCTTTGGATTATCTCATGTGGATGAAAGACAACTACAATGACAGAGCAGGTTAATATTTGGAATATACAATTAACTAAGGCTATAGAGAAAACTGCACCACTGAAAAGGTCTTACGCTTCACTCAAACGTTTGCCTCGGTTCTCTCCTGAACTTTGGATCCTTAAGAATTAAGCATGGAAACTGGAAGAAGACATTATAATCCTTGCTTGAATGAGGATAGGCTAAATTGTAGGAATTGTATGACAAATTATTGTCGCGTCTTAATGCAGCCAAAAATACATTTCTCAATGCATTGAACAGGCTGCTAATTCAGCCAAGCATCTATTCAGCATAGTAAACTGCCTTCTGCAGCCCCCAGAACAGAACTAGCCTGCCATTCAAAAAAACTGTACTGTAATGATTTTGTTATGTATTTTGCCAACAAAATAAGTCTCTGCTAGGATTTACGGGCAATCTCACCTATTCTCCTATCAGTTAACAGGATGTACACAAACTTGCTCTCTCTTTACACAAACAGAAGACACTCTTGACCCAACAACAGATGAAGGCCTTGACAAAATCCTAAGATGCCTTTGACCAACCTTCTGCTCCCTCAACCTTGCCCAGTGAAACTGGCAAGCAGGGGCCTCAAAGAAGGGGCCATAAAAATAGTAATCGCCTGCCTTTCTAATGGACAACTACCAAGAGCATTAAAGAGAATGGTGTTTCTTCTGCTGAAGAACTACCTTGACTAGGATAAGCTTGAAAATTGTTGGCTGGTATCCAACATCCCATTCTAGGAAACTTATAGAACAAAATCTGCATTCAACTCGATTGGCTAGATCCAAGTCAGTCTAAATTCAGACCTGGTGATGGAACAGAGATGGCCCTTATATCCATAGTCAATTATCTATTCAGTAGATAATTGGGCTTGTTCAGTTTTCCCCGAATAGATGTATTGAAGTTCTATGGCCCACTGAAATATTTAGGGCACTGCTTTTGTTGGTAGGGTCTTTTTCTAGGAAATAGCGCTGGCATGGTGGATTCGCTATAGGCTCTGAAGTCCTTCTTGTAGAGCTGTATCACTTCTAAATATTATTGAGAGGTATTTATGTTGCTGTTAGCGATTGTACACTACGGTTTATGGTTTATAAGTTTTAATATACCACCTTTCAAGGGAACAGCAAAGTGGCTTACAATACATTTTAGAAAAGGAAAGGGAACTACAAAATTCAATAGGAAAGCAGAAGCAAGGACCTGAAGGGAGAGTAAAAGACAAGAGGACAGACTACTGAGGCAAGAGACAAATAACTGGGAGAGGGTAATGTGTACAATCAAGACCCAAATTCAAGTGTGAACAGGTGAGTTTTTAGACTAGCCTTGAACTTAGGAAAAGACAACTCAAGACGGAGGTGCTTTGACAGAGAGTTTGAGACGTTGCTAGATAGAAAAACACAGACTTTCGTGTAACATCAAGATGTGCAGAAGGCTGGGGAACTGGAAAAAGATTTTATATGGGGAATTTTATGGGGAAATGTCCTAGCTACTCTCTGTACCCATTTGTTAAGAAAGGGCCAGGGGGTTCTGTGAATGCAAAATTTATTTGGCTTTAAAACCATACGGATGAAGCATATCAAATTTCAAGTTTATTTTCATTTAATATACTGCACCATAGGCATATACCATTTGAGTGGTTGTCATGGTGGTAGGAAGAGAATGGATCTTCTGGGTACAATGCCTTTTTTCGGGCCTTGTCAGGCGTAATGGATAAAGAAGGGAGTTTAGGTAGCAAGAGGGGAAGACAGCAGGGGAGGCAGTGGGGCACAAAGTGGTGAGTATGGGGTGGGGTTGGGTTGGGTCTTTGAATGGGAGGAGAAGGAATGAGGGCAAAGGGGGTACACGGAGGGGAGAGTTTGGGAGTATAGATGGGAGAGTTTAAGGAGGCAAGAGAAAAGAGGTGGGTTAGGGCTGGGGCAGGATGTAAAGAAAGGAGGTGGGATAAAGAGAGGGTGGGTAGGCAGAGTGAGGAAGGTTTAGGGCACAAGGAGGGTGGAGTTAGGATAGACCAATTTCAAATTTGTCTTTGCCTATTAAATTGGTGGAGCAAACAGTTTTAAAACAGTTGGTGGAGTTTGTGAATGCATCTAATGTGTTGCACCCTCATCAGGCAGGATTTAGAGTAGAAGTATCACTATTCACTAATAATTATTGAATAAACAGAGACTTTTAAATACTTTTATATTGTTAGGAGAAAAGGACCTCATATGGCCAGGCGCTTAGACTTCAATAGCCAAACAGTTTCCAACAAGTCATCTTATAGGCCCCTTTATAATCTTAAATCCTGAAAAACTCCTATACATGCAACATGCACCAACAACATTTTACTACTAAATTTGTGCTCTTATCGCCCAATTGCATAATATGTATAGAATGACAAATCTTAACATTTAAATATTTTCATAATACATCTGTATCAAATTAACGCACTTCAAAGCAAACTTCAAATTAAATTGTCCAATCAAAAGGTATGCAGTTCAAACAATGGGGATCTCCATTTCATCGAAGACTTCCTCGGGGGAAATATATCTACGAAATTCTGTTTATTCCATACATGTTAGTGAATAGTGATACTTTTGCATTTTGTATTGGAATTGAATACCATCTTTTTAAGGATTTAGAGTAGGCCATAGTCTCGAGTCCTAACAGCATGTTTTTTAAATGGGACGTACAAGACCATTGACGCTGGAAAAGTGGCACTGGCCATCTCATTGGATTTCACATCAGATTTTAATTTGAAAGATCATGAATTGCTGCTTCAGAGGTTGGAGTATATTGGGGTTAAGGATGTGGCATTGGCCTGGTTTACTTTCTTTACTTATTAGACAGCGGACTTTCCAGCTTTTGGTGGGTACTTCTGTTTCCCCTACTCAGCAGTTGAAATATGGGGTGCCTCAGGGTTCAGCGCTCTCCTGTTTAGTCCTCTTATCTCTGATTGTGTCATTAGGATTTAATGTGCATTGTTATGCTGATGATATTTTAATAGTGGAAGGAGTGGATCCCTTAAATCCAGATTTGACTGGAATTGAGGCCTGTTTAGAGCAAGTTATGAGATGGTTGGAAAGGCACCATTTAATTTTGAATGTATCAAAAACAGTGACTTGCTGGCTGACAGGTCAATTGCCAGAAATGACTTTGAAACAGCAGCTACTGGAGAAGGAAATGTATCCAGTAAAGCTTTTTAGGTATTTAGGAGTATATACTGACTCAATTAACGTTTGATGCGCAAGTGTCTTCTGTTTGGAAGAGAACTGGGATGTGAATGCAATGCATGCAGATGTCTGAGCATACAGATGATGCATAGAATAATGTATGTTAGTTCCGCATTCCTATAAATGTTAGATTTTTTACTGGAACCACTAGCAGTTTTGAAAAGTACTCTGAACCCCTAAACTTGAGATGTAAGCAGAATATAATCTAGTCAATGATTTTTCAAAGTTTGTGTCCCATGATTTGTAATGTAACCAGTTAATAAAAGAGCAGAGGACCTGAGGGATTTTGAAACAGTTCTGGGTGGCCTCACTGCCATTATGTGAGTCACTGCCATTATGTGGGACCCCCGTTCTCTCTCCCAAAGGCCTTTGATCTATATTTTTTTATTGGTGGTGTGTGTGTGGATTTCTTTCCTTTGGCCTCCTACAGATTGACGTAAAGAGCCAGGTATTTGTCCTGCCCTGATGAGGTCTTAGGCAAACAGTATGATCATGTTACACCTTTGTTTAGGTGTTGTCATTGGCAACCTATTAAGCAGCGGATTTGGTTCAAAGTGTTGAAATTGACTCACACTGCTTTTCACCTGGAGCTGCCACAGCTTTGCAATCCCAGATATCGCTATATATAAAGGCACCACCAACGTTCTAAATGAAGCCTCCAGCCGGAAGTGTGAAGGGGGAGAGATTATTTTATGTGTGTATGAATTAGCTCAACTACTGCAGGTGGACACAGGTGAGCTATATTTATGTTTAAATGATTTTTATTGAGTTTTTCAGAAGACATATACATTCAACGTTTTGCAACATACTCACAGCATTGTAAGTCTCTGCATCTAACAACTAATCTTCCAACCCTTAACCTTCCTTACCTCCCATCCCCTTCCCCCCTCCCACCTCTCCCCTTCCCTGGTTAATCTACTACCCACCCTCTCCCTTCCCCCCCCCCTTTTGGCGGTAACTCAGTCTCTTAACCTGTTAATCAAGTCCGTGCTTTACTTTTCACATATTCAATAAATGGCCTCGTGCTCTAGGAGTCAATGTGTCCAAAAAGGGACCCCATCTGCGATAGAATTGTTTCTCTCTGGCGGGGGGTTGTTGTTTTGCTTCCAACCTTTCGAATCTCATAAGCTGTATCATCTCTCGTCTCCAAGACTGAAGCAAGGGGGCTCTTATGGACAACCATGATTTTAAAATGTTTGACTTGGCCACAATTATGGCTCGAAGTGAGAATTCTCGCATGCCCTGTGGGATTGGTTCAAGTATTTGCAGTTTTCCAAACAGCATCTCCGGATTGGGTTGCCAGCCAGCACGCCAAACATGTGAGATCCATTTCAAAAGTCTGTCCCAGAAGGTACGTATTTGCGGGCAGACCCAAAACATGTGTCCAAGAGTGGCTCCTGCAGCCCCGCATTTTGGGCATGCCCCATCTGGGGATAACCCCATATGAAAGGCCCGCCTTGGCGGTATATGTGCTCTGAGCGCTACCTTGTACTGCATCTCCCAATGTTTTGAGGATTGGGTTATTTGCCTCAATCCCAAAATGTGTTCCTTTAATGTTGCAGCTTTTATAGTTACACCCAGCTCCGCACTCCATGCCTCTGCCAGCTTTCCGGTGTCAAGTTCTGTATTTGCATCTTTAAGGTGTCTATGATGGAACTTCAATGGTACCTTCTGCTGGGATCTGATGGTGTATGCCTCCGCCAACTCCTCCCGGACATCCTCAGTCAAATCGTCCCAGGGTAATCCGGTGATGTAATGTTTCAATTGATAATAGTAAAAAATGTCCAGTGGTGGTAACTGATAACTTTTTTGTAACTCCCCAAAGGGTTGAATCTTTCCTTCCGCTGTCAATACTTGTGCTAGAAAAATCAGACCCTGTTGTTTCCACCTCCGGTAAGCGCTATGTAGCTGCCCTTGTGGAAAGTCCAAATTCCCACATATGGGCATGTACGGTATCGTTTTTGCTGAAAAGCGGTGTAATCTGCAAACCCATCTCCAGACCGCTCGTGCTGATGTGAAGATTCCTGTGTCCACAAACTCCTTATTTATTATCGCTTTTGAAACATGCAGCATGTATCCAGGGTGTACTTGTTGTAGCGCTGCAGTTTCTATTGCTGTGGCCGAAAAGTAGCTCGTTCCTCTGAGCCAGTCATTTATGTGGCGCATGCCACTAGCTATTGTTAAATGTCTAATGTTCAAAAGCCCCAGGCCCCCATATTCCACTGGGGTGTGGAGTATCCACAACGGTATTCGTGCCCGTTTCCCCCGCCAGAGGAAACGCTGGATGACTCTAGTCCATTTCTTTTCCACTGTAGTTGTTAAGAATAGCGGAAGTATCTGAAAAACATATAGCCACCTAGGCACTATCATCATATTAATTATAGCAATACGACCCAACAGAGAAAGTGGGTAGTCATGCCACAATTGCAATCTTGTACACATGTCCCTCATCAATTTGGAAACATTTAGGTGGTACAATTGCGTTAAATCTTTTGGTATACGGACCCCCAGATACCGAATTTCGCTATCCACCCAGTTCACCTTAAGTTGTCTAGAGCTGCGAGTCCCTTCCCCATGCACCATCATGGCTGTTGACTTTGCAAGGTTAAGAGTGAACCCCGAGAGTTGGCTATACCTCTCAATTATATTTAATAATATCGAAAGTGCTTCATTAGGGTTAGTAGTCAAAATTAGCAGGTCATCAGCAAATGCCAACACCTTAATCTCATTGGCTCCTATCTTAGCCCCTTGTATTGCCCTTTCCAATTTTATTGCTCTGAGCAGGGGTTCCAGCGCTATGATAAATAATAAGGGCGATAAGGGGCACCCCTGACGTGTCCCCCTGTATATCTGAAAATTCTCACTTTTCACTCCATTAAGGAGGATCGCGGCTGAGGGCTCTGTGTATAATGCAATGGTAGCCTCATAAAACCAGCCATGAAAGCCCATATAGCGCATTGTATCAAACATGAATTCCCAGTCCACTTTGTCGAATGCTTTTTCCGCATCGAGGCTCAAAAGTAGTGCTGGTACTTCCTCATGTTTGCTACGGGCCATTCCCAGGAGTAACTTACGGACATTCCCACCTGCCTGTCTACTGCGCACAAACCCTGTCTGATCTTCCCCGATCAGCCTCGGCAGAATTTTTGCCAGTCTATCGGCCAAAATCTTTGCCAAAATTTTGTTATCCACATTAAGTAGTGATATTGGCCGATAGCCCTCAGCCTGGTCTTCGGGCTTGCCCGGTTTCGGTAGCAGAGTTATAAGCGCTGTGTTTGCATACTGCGGAAACCTCTGAGACTCCACTACAGTATCATAATATGCCCCGAGGACGCCCAGGGAGGCCTCGGGCAATAGCTTGTAGAACTCCCCTGAGAATCCATCAGGGCCTGGCGCCGAGGAGAGCGCCAGTCCTCTAACCACCCTCTGGAGCTCCTGGCCCTGAATAGGTTCATTCAGCTGTCTAATTTCCTGGTCTTGCAAGCGCGGAACACCCAGCCTCCCCAAATAGTTATCCAAAGACTGTTCTCCAGTCGTCTGTTGTTTTTGGTATAGCTTGGAGTAATATTGCACGAATATCTGTCTGATGTCCTCATTTTTGGTCCGTAGCACCCCCTGGCTATCTCTCACAGCTGTGACCACCCGGTGGGGTTTCCAATTCGTTACCAAGGGGCCTGCTCTGTTTCCATGCCTATGCAATCTGTATTTTTGATAAAACATCGCTCTTGTGGTTCTCTCATGTAAATGTGAGTTAAGGGCTACTTGTATTGTCTTATAATGTTCCCATGTCTTTTTATTTGGGCTAGCCGCATATTGTCGTTTTGCCCTCTGTGCCTGTTTTTCCAGTTGTACTATAGCCCTAGCTATCTTTTTATTCCGTGCCGTCACGTACGCTATTACATCACCTCTGAGGACCGCTTTCGCTGCCATCCAATATAAACTGGGATTATCTAGATGTTGGCTATTGAATTTGGCATAATCTTCCCATTTTGTTACAATGAATTGCGCAAAGTCTTTGTTCCCAATAAAGGTACCCTGGGAATCTCCATCCCGGTTAGACTGAAAATAACTAGGCGCCCTCCATGTCCACCCACACCATGCTGTGGTCTGATATCTCCTCAGGACCTATTTCTGCTTGTAAGACTGTTGGGAATAGCTCTCTGCTTACCATAATGTAATCTATTCGGGAGAGGGTCCCATGTGCTCGTGACAAGTGAGTGAATTCTCTCTCGCCCGGGTGCATTACTCTCCATGTATCCAACACCCCCAAGGTGCTCATAAACACCTTCAGCGCCTTTGCCTTACTTCCTCCCTGTGTAGCCCCTTTAGGAGTTGAACAGTCTTGCATTGGGTCCACCACTAGATTGAAATCACCCAGTGCTATCAGCGGGCACTGCAGCTTAGCGCACTGACGTATTAATGCTTGGTAAAAGTGGGTTCATATATGTTGGGGCCATAGACACCCAGCAACGCCATTTCCTTCCCCTGTAGCCACAATTTTATTAAGACATATCTTCCTTGTTCATCCGTTGATATTAGTTCTGCCTTAGCAGCCACACTCCTTTTAAGGAGGATCGCTACCCCTCGCCTCCTCCCATCTGCCGAGGCTGAGAATACTTCTCCCACCCAAGACCTCTTTAACTTCATGTGTTCTACCTCGGAGAGGCGAGTTTCTTGTAAACAAGCGATATCTGCCCCATGTCGCCGCAATGCCGCTAGTATTTTTGCCCGTTTTACTGGCGACGTAATTCCTCCCACATTCCATGAAATGAAACGTGTTTTCTTAATGTGTGCCATGTGTTATTAATGTTGTACCCCAGTAGCCATTCCCATCTTTAATCTTCTCCCCAGGGGACCCAGCCTCCCCCCAGTGAGTTGTATAGATAATCATTCTAATACTAACAGTTCTTCTCCACATCCTATGTAGCAATGGCCTCGTCCCCATTCTGTGGAGCACGTGACATTCCTCATTAACCTCCTTGTTCCTTTCCCCGTACTTAACCCTACCCCCCTTACCCAACTCCCAAACCCCCTCCCTTCCTCCCCCCCCATCCCTTCTCCCCAATACCCAATTTTGCACCCCAGTCATTCTGTGAACAAGCACAGAATGTGTTCTCCCGTTAGAGGCAAGAGGCCCTCGCTCCCAGCGCTCCCTGTAACATCCTAAGTAACAACCACCACTCTGTAATGTAATCACAAAATTTCACATAACAGTGCACAATATCTAACATGCATCTACTCAACCTTCCACTGTATGTCCATTCTCTGCGAGGAAAGATTTAGCTGCAGCCACAGTTTGAAAATGATGCCACTTGTCCTGAAACAAAATCTTAAGGCGGGCTGGATACATCAAGGCAAATTTCAGATGTTTGGTAATTAACCAGGAGCATATAACAGATGAAATCTTCTCCGCTGTTCCTGAACAGACTGAGAGTAGTCTTGGAAAATCAATATCTTGTGCCCTTCATACTCGAGTTCTTTTCTCCTGAGGCGAAATCCATTCATTATTTCCACTTTGTGTTTAAAATTGAGTATCTTCGCCACAATCACCCTGGGGCGGTTTTTAGAGTCATCTTTACGGCCCACGCGGTACACTCGTTCCACCACTAGTGGATTTCCAGAATCTGTTACTGCTAGCTCCTTTGCCAGCCATGCCTCCAGCCACGTTTCCAAGTTCTTCTCTGGAACCTTCTCCGGAATTCCCACGATTCTTATATTGTTTCTCCTGGATCTGTTTTCCAGGTCTTCCAGTTTCTGGGCTTGCTCTGCCAATTGTTTTTTAACAAAGCTAAATCTGGGGTCTGTGATTGAGTTTCGTCCTCAATAGTTGAAACTCTTGTTTCTAAATCTCCAGTTCTTTTCCCCAAACCGTCCAATCTTGCCTGGAAGGACTCAAATTGTTCAGATAGCGTGTTCCAGCGCGGATCCATGGCTTTTATTACTGCCGCTGTTATTTGCTCCAATTGTGCGTCTGTGAATATTGGAGTTGGCGCCGCGACCGCGTCCGCCATCTTGGACTCGCTTCCCCCCGCTTTAGTTTTTTCTTTTCTCGATGATTTCTGTGCCATTTCCATCGGCGATTTGTGGAGGAACTTGTCCATACAGTGTGTGCACTGTACGCTATCGTGGCAGGCGATTGTTTTAGTTTAATTTCTCGTAAATGTTGGCGCTCAACAGCGAGGGACCTCAGAGCCGAGTTAAGCTGCTGCCGACCCGCTCACCGCATCACCGGAAGTCAGGTGAGCTATATTTATATTGTGGACCTTATTTAGCAGCTTCTTAGAAATAGAGCTAATTTGGATTTGCTATGAAAATTGTAAGAAAACTTATGCAGACAAGACTGTTTTCCTATTTTAACTACCTTTTCATTATTTCTATAATCGTTCTTTCACATTCAAAGTGTAATATAAAACAGTAAAACACTAATGCATTTTAATTATATTTTTCAACAGCAGAACATGGATAATGTATGGGGGGAGGCGTGAATACTCTTATAAGACAACAGACATCCTCTAGATAAAGAGATAGCCTATAGCCAATAATTAGGGTAATTATCTGATCCAAATGTGCCTACATATTTTTGGTTTCTCGCCCAGGATGTTTAGACCTCTACAGACAGTGGTGTGCTGGAGCCGGCTCGCAAGAGCTGGTCAATTTTTCTGACATCTTGCGAGCCGGTTGTTGAGGCAGGGCAAGCTGGTTCGCAGCGCCTCTCCTCCCCCCCCCCCCCCCCCCCCGAGCCGCGGGTCCCAGCACATACCTAAAAGCCTTTAAGGCAGCCACCCTGGTGATCTAATGGATTCTTCGGGGCCCAGGCAGGAAAGATCCCCAGTATTTCCTGCCCGCTGCCACCACCAACCCTTCACTGCCGCATCACTCTTTAAAAATGGCTGCTGAGACTTCCAACGGAAGTCTCGCGAGGCCGCCCTTGTATTTCTCGGCAGCTATTGTAAAGACGATGCGGCATGACCGGAGGGTCAGCGCTGGCAGCAAAGACTCTGGATATTTCCTGCCCGGGCCCCAAAGAATAGATCAGACAACCAGGGTGGCTGCCTGCGTTTAGGTACATGCTGGGACAGTGCGGCTCAGGGGATGGGAGGAGCGGGGAGGAGGCCTGGAGTAGGTGGGGTGGGGATCGTAGGGAAGATTCTCAAAAAAATATTTTCAAACATGCCGGCTTGTGCATACGGATGTGTACAGAGGAAGTATAATAACGGAATAAATTTTCACCGGGGGAGCGGGAAGAAGGTCTCGAATAGATGAGGTGAAGTGGGGTGAGGAATGTGGACCGGATACTGTAAAAAAAAAAAAACACCTGAATTTTCAAACATGCCAGCTTGTGCATACACACTCAGAGGAAGTGTAATCTATAGATAAGCACCCGTACACACACAAATCCCCCAAAAATCAACCACTAGGACCAAGATTCAAGATGTACTTCAGAGAGCCTGAGAAGGGGATTTCTTTAATCAGAAAGTAGTTTACAAGTGAATTGAAAGTGATGCAGAGTCAGATCTGCATGATTTGATTGAGTCTACAAACAGAATACTATCAACAGCAGAATAGATTCAGATAACATCAAATTTAAAAAAAATATTAATAAAGTACTCTGACATTAGCCAGGTGAAATCAATAGAATTATTCATCAGTTATTACAGTTTTTCTTGATGAGTCTATTAAAGCATAGTCTCTATTTTTGATTCTTTGAAATGACCCCAGTACAATGTAAAACAGCAGTACCTCCTATGAATGGCAAAATTACCACTAGCATGAGACCAAACACTATTAAAGGGACCTTTTACTAAGAAGGGCAGTAAATCCTGAGCAAAGCACCTCCTAATGCGGGACTTTTCTGTGCACTATGCTCAGATTTTACGTGGCCTTTAAAAATATATATATTTTTTAACAGATCGTGCATTAGTTGCTGTCAGCATGTGGTACCTGCAAAAAGTTAACACAGGAGCAATTACTACCTCCTGTGTAGGAGATGCTGTGCTCCTGTGTTAACCCAGCATTAACTAGTTAGCATAGAGTAATCCTAATGTGTCCCCTGTAAAATTTTTGGGTTTTTTTTTTATTGCTAAAGCATAGGTTAGGACACACTAACAGGTAAAATACTACAACAGTAGCCTGTTTTAACCATGCGCTAGGGTTCAACACCCTTTAGTAGAAAAGCCCCTAAATCAACAAAAAACCACTGCTAGTGCTAATTACAAGGGACCAGGCCAAGAGCTCTATTTGCACCGATTATATTTGCTACAGGTAGGCATTTCCAGTACTGTGTGTTATTCCAAATGTTTTTCATTGATCATTCTGAATAAGGGATTGTTTTTTTTACAAGTCTTTCATCTGCAGTAATTATTTTCCTGTCAATTTATAAATATTAGGTCATTTTTGCATGCAACAGATATGTAGTTTTGCAGCGTTCAATGACTTTCACCAAAAATTATATGAACTCTGGATTCAAGGGCCATGCATCTATGTACATAGCAAATTAGCATAACTGTACTGGTAGCAGGGTCATGATGGGAAATCACTTTATTTTCATGAATGGCTTTAATTTATAAGGCACCATACCTTCATCAATGTCAGGAGGCAAGCCTCCAACAAAAACTTTTCTAGAATAACGTTCCACTCTTTCACCATTCTGACAGCGAGTTGGAGAGCTCAGACCCGATGATAATGATTGATCACCATGACTATCATCTAGGAAAACCATCCTCAAAAGGAAACAGCGAAGACCGACCTGTAAAACATTTTAGAAAGTACATGAATAAAACATTTCCACATGCATTTTACATAAAGGCTCAATCAGAAAAGCTATTTTCTTACCTGTAATAGGCATTTTCTGTAGACAGCAAGATTGATCAAGTATACACAACTGGGTGATATCTGACAGTGCTGGGATGGAAATGCTCTCCCAGAGCTCAGAACTTTGTGGAAAACTCTGAGCATGCACAGCGGTCTCAGATCGTCAGTTAGTTCCAAAGCTCAAAGACTCAGGCAACCCTTGGGGATGGAGCAAGGATTGTGTGCCTTATCACTCCTACTGTCTATGGAAAACTGCTGTTACAGATAAGCAACATTACTTTTCCATCAACAAGCAGGATTAAGTCAGATACCCAAGTGGGGAGGGGGGGGGGCTTCCAAGCTTAGGGATACTCTGTATTTGTCTTGGTCTTTTGAGAAGCCCACGCAATCAAGTGCAAGAGGTCAGCTCCTGCAACAGAATATTCAGCACCACTCGACCAAAGGCACTGACCTGTTTTGAAGTTTGGTCCCATTAATAATGTGAAAGTATGATGAGCACCATGAAGCTGCTTTGCAGAACATATCCAAGTTTCAGGAGGGCCACCTTGGCTGTAATAGCTGTGGAACAAGTGAGTGCCATGGGGATGGCTGAAAAGGAGTACTATAGGAATGAAGAATGGGGGGGGGGGGGGGGAGTATGAAGGGACTACTGCAGGCTGAGAAAAAGAACTGGCGGTAAATGCAAGAACTTTACATGATGGTGTGGGAAGACCTGGTGGGGACACTTCCTAAATGAGCACTAGAAAAAAAAGTTAGAGAGCGAATGCACTTGTGTATGTTTATGTGTCTGGTGGGGACACAGAAATAGAGCTTGTCTTTGAGAATCTGGGCTGGAATAAACAGTTCAGTGATGCAAAGGTATCTATACACATACTAAGTGAAAGGAAGTTTTCAGCCCAGGGAATTTTCCCTGCTATTTCTGGAGAAGTGAAATGCACTGTGTTGTCTGGGGGGGGGGGGGGGGGGGGGGGGTCCATGGAGAGAAAATAAGTAAATCTGGAGAGGGGGCACACAAACATATGTTTGCCTAGGGCCCAATACAGTGTTCACCCAGCCTTATTTGCACCTAGATCCTTACTTCAGAAATGGTAAAACGGTGTCTCTCTTGCTTCCTCTCCGATTGGACAGTGTCCCTTGATGATACTCAATACAATATCAATAACAGGATTCTTACTAACCACTATATCCCCTGATTAGGGTCCAATGCGGTTTACAGATTAAGAACAGCAGCAATACATCAAGATAAGTTAAAAACTTAAATATTTTTTTTAAATCACCATCTACCAAACAAAAAGGTTTTCAGTTTTCTTTGAAATACATAATTTGTCTCGGTTCTAATGACAAAAGGAAAAGAATTCCAAAAAGGAAGTATAAAGGAACCGAGTTAATGGCACAATAACCAGATTTATCAACAATTCTGATGCAATTCCATGAATAATATAGATCAAACAGGACAATTTAAATAAGATTCTTTCCTGAAAAGAAAATGAATGCAAATTATCTATACAAGAGGAAATGCTATTAAACTTGCTAAATTTATGGCAATTTTGTGCAAGCGCTTAGAGCATTGTATAACTTACCGAGAGCGCAAATACTGATAAATGGCAATGTATCAGGAGAAATACAGATTGGTAGAGGAACAAGACAGGGGTGTCCTATGTCGCCCCTTCTTTTTGCGCTCCAATTGGACCCGCTTATAAGGGATATATATGATTGTAAAGCGATATCTGGGGTACAATTTAAGAAACAGGATTTCAAGCTAGCTGCATTTGCAGATGATCTGTTAATGATAATAACAAAACCAAAGAAGACACTTGAAGATCTTTTAGAGATCTTCCGCGAATATGGAGATTATTCAGGCTTCAGACTGAACATGGACAAATCGGAGGCCCTGGCGATCAATGTGAGTATCCAAAGCTTATGGCTAGATGGATTCCCTTTGAAACAAACACATAATTCCTTTACGTACTTGGGTATATTGCTACCAATTAGACCGAGAGAGACATATCAATTAAATGTAGCAAAATTATTAGAACAGACCTCTCAACAACTAAACTACTGGGGCACCTTGACGCTATCCCTGTCGGGGAGGATCAGCCTTATAAAAATGGTCATACTACCAAGGTGGCTTTATGCACTACAGATTTTGCCTATAGCATTACTAAAGAAAGATATAAAACAACTATATCGGTTAATGTTTAGGTTTTGTTGGGACAAGAAACGAGCTAAGATGCAGCAACAATATATGTTGGGAGGTTGGAAACAGGGAGGACTGGGAATTCCCAACATTAAATTTTATAATATGGCCTGCCTTTTACGACATGTGAGGGATAGGATTTGCCAAACTCAAGAACATACACCCCTTGAGATAGAAGAAGAGCTCTTTAGTCCATATCGCGTTATTACACTACTACACTTGAGGAATGCAGAAATACCACAAAAACATAGAAATAATGTACTACTTAAACCAATAAGAGAAGCATGGAGGTTTATAGGGACATTGCTGGGAGGGGACTCAAAAATCACTGAACTTATCAATATTAAAGGGAACCCAGCCTTTATACCAGGGATGGAAAACAAAACTTTTGACAGATGGGAACAATTGGGGGTAACTGAGCTAGCAGATGTTTTAGATGCAATGGGCGGCATCAAACCGCTGACACAGTTGATAGGACAGAACGAACAAAGCTGGGGAGATAGGTATGCACATTGCCAACTGAAGCACTATATACAATCACTAAACAAAGAATTATTGAATAAAAAATTAGGAAATCAAATTAAGATTTTCTTTGATGAGATCACTGAACATGCCCCCTCCATATCACAAATACATCAAAAGCTGTGGAGTCTTGCCCCGGGGAAAGATTTGACGCAGATCCGGCAGAAATGGGAAAAGGATGTGGGAAGGGCATTGGACACATGGGATATGACAACACAGCTTAAAAATATCCCATATATAATAGGAGGAGCTGATTATAGAGAGTGTGCGTACAGAGTATTACACAGAGCATACTTTACCCAAGTGCAACTGTTTAAATCGGGGGGAATTGAAACGGCTATGTGTTTGAAATGTAATAATTTTGAGAATACATTATACCATGCATTGTGGGACTGTGTGCCAATACAACGCTATTGGAGGCAAATAACTACTTATCTTTCAGGGGTGGTGAGTAGTAGAAGAGACATGAATCCATTACAACTGGTATTAGATATGAATGAAACACAAAGGAGATTAAATGCTGACAAAACACTGTTGTGCCGAAAACTATATCTAGTAGCAAGAAAATGTATCATGCAACATTGGACTGTAGCCAACCCGCCGACCTTTTGGCATTGGCGCAACAAAGTGCATCAATTGCTGGTTTGGGAGGCCAAAGAAGCCAAAGGACATTGTAAAAGGAAAACCCGATTCTTAAAAATATGGGGATGTTACTTAGATAAGATGACACAGAAAGGACGTAGTCTTATTGTTAACTCCTTATAGGCAATACTATAAGATGACAGATACGGGTTTTGGCATATAAGAGTTGCTGGGAGGGCTGAAGGGAGGGGGGAGGAGGAAGAGGAAGGGGTGATTAAGGGAAAGGGGGGGGGAATAAAGATCAAAGATTGGACATAAGGAGATCAACAAGAAAGGGGAATAGCATTAATTTAGGTGATTTGAACAGAATATATTGGAATGAGAGCAAATGATGTGGAACTGCATTGTATATAACTGAGGATGTAAATGCTTGTTAATATGTAGACTTGTTAAAAAATAACACACATTGTTGAACCATAAGCAAGGGGATGGGGGGGTGGGGAGAGGGAGAAAAATTTCACAGAAAAATTTGATGACACTTTAGTCAAAGGTCTGTTAAAGAAGACAGAGATCAATATTAAGTTTATGTTTATTGTCTAAGCATGTTGTAAACTGTGACATCAATAAAACAGTTAAAAAAAAAAAAAAAACATAAACTTGCTAAATTTAAATATTAATCTGGCCGAAGTGTTCTGAATCAGTTGAAGCTCTCTCATAAGCTTCGAAGCTAGCCCCAAATACAGGACATTGCAGTAATCAAGATGAGGCAGTATTAGTAATTATATCAATAAAGCAAAAGCCCTTTGCTCGAAATAAGGGCGAACCAATTGTAGTTGCCTCAGTTTAAATGTTTTTCTCCATAATTGATTTATTGGTTGTTCAAAAGACAAGGAAGAATCCAGAACAATTCTGGACTTATTTTCAACTAGCAAAGTAACATCAGTAGTCAAGACTAATAAAATTAGGAGTAATAACGCCATGATATTTGAACCACAAAATGTTCATTTTAGTGAAATTAAGCTTCAACATGTTAGTTATGGCCCAATATTGAATCCTCTTCATACAATTATTCACCTTTTGTAAATTGTCTGGCATGTCTCCAGAAACAGGTAACATTAAAATATCATCTGCATAGGAGAGTAGAAGTTCCCCAGGGTTCAACCCTCCCCCTCCAAGTCCCTTACCCTCCGGGTAAATAAACTTCCGGTGCCTGGCTCTGAAGGCCTCTCTTTTTCTTAAGCTGGCTCTGTAAGGGTAGACATCCTCTATCCTGGCTTCTCCTCTCATTAGCTAGCGGGAGCTGTTGTCCTAGTATCCCCTCTCCCTTAAAACGACCCAGGGTCTCTCCTGGCTCCTTTCAGAAGTACCGTGCAATACTCCAAGTCCCTGGACTAGCAGTCTTTGCAGCTAGACAGCCTCCTCTGTTCTAGAGGACTGGTCTAGTCACTATGCCTTTAATGCAGTTTTAACTCTTGGCTGTGCCACCAGCCCTAGCAGTCTTTTTATGCTTCTTATTGCCCTCCACTTCCCCTTTGGTCTGAGCGCCTGAGTTTCATTCTTTTGTCTAGGTATTTGTTTCTAACGTGTAGGGGTTTTTTTTTTTGGGGGGGGGGGGGGTTTAAAGTATGCAACAGTTTGTGTTTTCCTTTTGCAACTGTAGATTCTGTGTACCATTGTTCTCTTATTCCAGGTGGAGGTATTCTTGTGTTCTAGAATATTTGCAATGCTGTTGCTGACTTGTCATAGGGTAGGGTTAGTGCAGATTAAGCATCTATTTGCAAGATTTTGCGTTACTTCTCAGTGTAGTGGAGGGAGTGTCTGTTGCTCTCACTGATGTGACACCAGAGTTTGAAAGGAATGCTACTCTAATTCTACTTCTGCTCTGTACCTGTTGAGGAGAATTTTATTGATTGATTTGGGAATGTCCCATTTGAATGAATAATTATACTCAATGGGAGCAATTCTATAACTGTGCACCAGAATTTAGGCACACCAATACCATATGCTAAGAACCAGTTCTATAAGGCATTATAAGCTACAAAAATGGTATGGGATTTGTGTTACAAGATGTATGAGAAGAGACTTGCTGACCTGAACATGTATACCCTGGAGGAAAGAGAAACAGGGGTGATATGATACAGACGTTCAAATATTTGAAAGGTATTAATCCGCAAATGAACCTTTTCTGGAGATGGGAAGGCGGTAGAATGAGAGGGCATGAAATGAGATTGAAGGGGAAAGAAAGCCAGCAGATCAATAACACAAGAAAAAGATTTTATTGAAGATACCGTGTATGAACAAATCGCCCGGACACTCGAAGTAGTATAGCAGGAAGTTTACTGGCAAACTTGGTGGTTTAATTCTCCTCCGATGCTGTATTAATATTTCATTGCGCTTCTGTCAGCCTTTAAGGGCACTGATAATTGTTTGTCATACATAACAATAAGTGCATCATTTTATAACACGGCACTTGTAACATTTTAGATATTTTATCATTATGTCGCACTTAGTGTTTATATATGTGACATTGCTGTGCCATGACTTTGTTTTGATTGCAAGACGTTTTGTATATAGTATTTTTTATAAACACATCGCACTAGTCATGTCAATACACAATGTAGTGTCAATACACCCACCCTATGATACCTAAACTAATGTCATATTATTAGTCTTGATCCGCTCTAATTTTATTTTTTGTTTTTTATTAATTCTTTTTGATTTATGATTATAGGGATTCCTGTTTGATTTGGTTTTTTTCTTGACTTTTATGCACCATATGTAACATTTTTATTGTTTACATTTATCTTCATTTTTTATCTTCATTTATTTTTATTTTCATTATTTATCTTTCATTTTCATTTTGTCATAATTCTTCTTTTCCCTTATTTATTTTTAATTCATTTTTCTTAGTTCAATACATACTACCCCATTTCTCATTTTTGGTAACAGAGTATTATTTGATTGTGTCCTTGTTCACTTTTTTATAGTTGCCCCTTTACGAAGGTTTCAAATTAGGTATGTGCCCTTTTATCATCTCATTTATAAATTTTTTTATACATGGGAAAATTAGGTTCTTACTGTGATAATTTTCTTTCCTTTAGTCATAGCAGATGCAGCCATTACAGATGGGTTGTGTCCATCAACCAGCAGAGGGAGATAGAGAGCACACTTTTTTCAGTGCCTCATACCAGCTTGCTCCACTGCCTCTCTTCAGTATTTGAAGCTTCCAAAGCAGTATGGCAAACTGCAATGGGAATAACATGAGCTTTCCTCACAGCGAACAATGGCCCTACAACAAACGGCATTAACTCAGAATGGAGGGAATGAAACATCCTCCCGGAGGGCATAAACTCATCCTCCACTGAGACATAACTGGAGGGAATAAACTCATCCTCCCGGAGGGAATAAACTCATCCTCCAAAACACGAAACTGGAGGGAATTAAGTCACCCTCCTTTAATTGAACAAGAATCTCGAAGACTGTTTTCCGACTTTCTCCCAAGGACGGAATCTCCAGGAAACATGAACAGAACCTGAAATAGATTTACAGCAGATAGCAATCAGACAGGGAGGGATCATGGCTGCATCTGCTATGACTAAAGGAAAGAAAATTATCACGGTAAGAACCTAATTTTCCCTTCCTTGTCATCAAGCAGATGCAGCCATTACAGATGGGATGTATCAAAGCAATCCCTAGATAGGGTGGGAACAAGCCACACCACGCGCCAGCACTTGCGCTCCAAAATGTGCGTCCCTTCTGGCAGCCACATCCAGCCTGTAATGTCGGGCAAAAGAGAGCTTAGAAGCCCATGTTGCTGCACTACAAATCTCTTGAAGAGAGAGTGCTCCAGTTTCAGCCCAAGAAGAGGAAAATTCCTCTAGTGAAATGTGCTTTAAAGGCATCAGGCGGAGGCCGGCCGGCAAGCAAATAAGCTGAAAAGATAGATTCTTTAAGCCAGCGGGCAATAGTGGCTTTAGACGCTGGAGACCCTCTGCGAGGACCTGATAGCAAAACAAACAGATGATCAGAGGTCCTGAAAGAGTTAGTAACTCGCAGATACTGCAGCAGAGTCCTGCGCACATCCAACAGGTGCAATTGCCCAAAAGATTCTGGAAACTCCTTCTCGACAAAGGAGGGCAAGAAAATAGGTTGGTTTAGGTGAAACGCTGAAACCACCTTAGGCAAGAAGGAAGGCATGGTCCGAACCGTGACCCCGGACTCTGAAAACTGCAGAAAAGGGTCTCTACAGGACAGCGCCTGGAGCTCTGACACCCATCTCGCCGAAGTAATGGCCACTAAAAGAACGACCTTCAGTGTCAAATCTTTCTCTGAAGCACGCCGAAGCGGTTCAAAGGGAGCACCCTGAAGGGCCTTCAGCACTAGCCCCAGGTTCCAAGATGGACAAGGTGCATGCACGGGAGGACGGAGCCAAAGCACCCCTCTAAGAAACCGTGCCACATCCGGATGAGCAGCTAAAGACACGCCTTCAACCTTGCCACGCAGGGAGGCCAACGCTGCCACTTGCACCTGCAGGGAATTATAGGCCAAGCCTTTTTGTACACCATCCTGCAAAAAGAGACAGGAGCCCGCAGGGGTGTGATCTCTTTGGAAGCACACCAGACTTCAAACTGGGGCCAAATCCTGGCATAAGCCACGGAAGTGGAACGCTTGCGGCCTTGCAGGAGAGTGGTAATTACTTTATTGGAATAGCCTCTGCCTCTCAATTGCGCCCTCTCAATCGCTAGGCCATAAGACCAAATCGGCCGGTGTCCTCCATGGTCACCGGACCCTGTGATAACAGGTTGGGAACCAGAGGTAACTGAAGGGGATCCTCTACGAGCATCTGTCGGAGGTCCGCATACCAAGGCCTCCTGGGCCAATCCGAGGCGACGAGAACCACTTCTCCTGGATGCAGCCGAATCTGCAGGAGCACTCGCCCTATCAAGGGCCACAGAGGGAACACATACAGTAGGCCTGGAGGCCAGGGTTGAGCCAAGGCATCCAACCCCGCCGCGCGAGGATCTCTCCGTCTGCTGAAGCAGCACAGGACTTTGGCATTGGTGCTTGTCGCCATTAGATCCATCACGGGCTTGCCCCACTTGGCACATATCTGCAGGAACACTGTCTGCAAGTTCCCACTCCGCTGGATCGATCTGATGCCTGCTTAGATAAACGGCTTGCACGTTGCTCTGACCTGCAATGTGAGCTGCCGACAGAAACTATAGATGCAGCTCGGCCCAGTGGCAAATTTGTTCGGCCTGCGCGGCTAGAGCTCTGCACTAAGTGCCGCCTTGTCGATTTATGTAGGCCACTGTTGTCGTGTTGTCCGACATCACTCTGACAGCCAATCCTTCCAGGGTCACTTGAAAGGCCAGAAGCGCCTGAAACACCGCTTTCAACTCTAGGCGGTTGATGGACCACTCCGACTCCTCGAGTGTCCAAAGACCCTGGGCATGCTTCCCCTTGCAATGTGCGCCCCAGCCTTTCAGACTGGCATCTGTCACCACTAGGCACCAATCGGGGAGCACCAGCGGCATTCCTCGCCGCAGCATGCTGTCTGAGAGCCACCACTACATGCTGAGTTGGGCCGCAGGGAGGCAAGAGAGTCTGCATTGATAATCCTGAGATACTGGAGACCATCCTTGGAGTAGAGCATACTGTAGAGGTCTCAGGTGCGCTCTCGCCCAGGGCACCAGTTCCATGGTGGCCGTCATCGATCCAAGCAGCTGGACAATGTCCCAAGCATGCGGGCGAGGCATCCTCAGGAGCAGACGGACCTGATTCTGAAGCTTGCACCGCCTTTGCTCGGGTAGGTACACATACCCCGAGGCTGTGTCGAACATGGCCCCCAAATATTCTAGAGACTGCGAGGGGGTCAGGTGACTTTTGGCCAAATTGATGACCCAGCCCAGAGATTGAAGTACTGAGACCACTCTGGCTGTTACATGCTGACTCTCTGCAGCAGAGTTCGCTCGAATGAGCCAGTCGTCCAGGTATGGGTGAACCCGAATACCCTCTCGCCTTAGAAAGGCAGCTACTACCACCATAACCTTCAAAAAGGTGCGGGAAGCTGTGGCGAGGCCAAAAGGCAAGGCCCGGAACTGGAAATGCTTTCCCATCACCGCAAACCTCAGAAACTTCTGGTGCGGGGGCCAAATTGGAATGTGCAAGTAAGCTTCTTTCAGGTCCAGAGATGTGAGAAACTCTCCTGGCTGTACCGCCGCAATGACGGAGAGCAGGGTTTCCATGTGAAAATGCCGCACTCTCAGGGACTTGTTTAATTCTTTTAAGTCCAGAATAGGGTGAAAAGACCCTCCTTTTCGCAGCACCACAAAGTAGATGGAGTAGCGGCCACAGCCGTGTTCGGCGGGAGGTAGCGGGGACAAGGCCCCTATCTGAATCAGACCTTGTAAAGTCTCTCTACCGCCGCCCGTTTGGCGGCAGAACCGCATCGGGACTCCACAAACACGTCTCTTACAGGGGCGTCGAATTCTATTCTGTAACCGTCTCTGATCAGGTCCAAGACCCACTGATCTGAGGAAATGTTGGCCCACTCCTCGGCAAAGAGGGAAAGACGTCCTCCAATGACACGACTCAAGGAGAGGGCCAGCGCACCATCATTGAGAGGGTCGCCCCTGAACTCCAGGCCTTGAGCCAGTGGCTGTGTAACGTTTGTCCGAGCGAAAGGAGTTCCTCTGCTGAAAACGGGCACGAGAAGTGAACCCAGCAGAACGCCCCGGGAGAAGGCCGTGAAAGGGCAACTTCACCAACCTTTGCTTAGAGGCCATGTCAGCCGCCCAATGCCGTAGCCAAAGAAGACGGCGAGCCGCCACTGCTACTGCCATGTGTTTAGCCGAAGCTCTGACAATATCATAAAGGGCATCAGCAAGAGAGGACAAGGCCGACTCCATCCGCAGAGCCACATCTGAAAAGGGCTCCGCTCCATCACCGGGCTGTTCCACTGCCTGTTGCAACCAAGCCAGGCATGCTCTAGCAGCATAACAACTGCATGCAGACTCCCAAATAGTGAGACCTGCAATTTCAAATGACCGTTTAAGTGCTGATTCCAGTCTACGGTCTTGAATATCCTTCAGGGCAACACCTCCTTCAACAGGGAGGGTAGTTCTCTTTGTCACAGCTGTGACTAGGGCATCCACTTTAGGCATAGCGAAGCGAGCCATATGCTCCTCACTCAGAGGGTAAAATTGCCCCATAGCCCTGGAAACTTTCAAAGGTCCCTCGGGGTCAGCCCATTGAGCCGAAATAAGCTCTTGGATGGAGTCATGCAAAGGAAAGGCTCGAGCAGGCTTTTTGGTACTAGCCATCCTAGGATTCACAGAGGAGGCTGTGCCACTGGCAGGGTCCTCAATAGAGAGAGCTTGCAGGGCATCAGAAATAAGCGCTGGCAGCTCATCACAGTGGAAAATCCTCACCGCTGAGGGATCGTCCAGATCCTGAGTCACTTCTGCACCAGACTCTGGCTCCTCAGACCATGAAGGCCTGCCAGAGTCCTCAGAATCCTCGCAGCCTGACCACGGGGGGGAAAATGGAGGTGCAGCACTCTCTGAAGGGGAATGAGCCCTTCTGCGCTTCATATTCTTCCAATTATCAGGGAATAACGCCTCAGAGGGCATACCCAGGCTAGAATCCACCGGGGGGGCATTAGAAGAGGCCCATGCCAGGCTTTGTGGGAGAGCTCTTTTAAGCATGTATGCTTTATGCATTAATAAGACAAAATCAGGGGAGAAAAACTCACCCTGGGCACCCGGATCTCTGCCGGGGCTAGTAGCTCCCATATCAGCATCACTCCGAGGCCTCCCCCCGGGCTCAGGACTCTCCGTCTCAGCGGAGGTCGCGCCATGTGGTAAATTCAAAATGGCGTCCGCTGCCAGCTCAGAGCGCGAAGAATTGTCGCTCGCCATGCTCGGGTCGGCTCTAACATCTGTACAGCACAATTTACAGAGCCCCGCTGCTGATCTGCGCTTGCCACACTTGGAACAGCGCTTTACTGTCTCCACAGCCATCGCCGAAAACGGTAGTAAAATTCAAAATGGCGGTTCGCGCCAAAATCGCCCCGATCGCGGGCCCACCCCGGAGGAGTCAGAAAACACTCTTACCTCACTGAACTGAATATCACAGCTCCGGTCCCATAGAAAAGGCAAGGAAAATACCTCTGTTCCAGCGTCTATGTGCCAAAGCGCGATGCGACTTTTTTTTTTTTTTTTTATGCTGTGAGGAAAGCAGAGGTAAATAGAACTCCGGAGGCTCAGGTGAGTGGGAAAGGCAGGGAAAGGGCGAACCTATGTGCCTGCATCCACTGTTGGTGGGGAAGGACAGGGAAAGCTAAGCAATGTGTCCACATCCACGGAGGTATGGGTAAGGCAGGGAAAAGGCGAACCTATGTGCCTTTAAAGTGAAGCTGCTATAGCCTCCAACACCCCTGCTAACAACTGGCAAAAGCACAGGAGCAACCTCCAGGCAGATTTTAGATGGAGCTTGAAGAAGCTGCAGCCACTCTGCTAGGGGAGATAGAGAATACTGAAGAGAGGCAGTGGAGCAAGCTGGTATGAGGCACTGAAAAAGGTGTGCTCTCTATCTCCCTCTGCTGGTTGATGGACACAACCCATCTGTAATGGCTGCATCTGCTTGATGACAAGTAAATTTGTATTGAAGTTCGTAACCTATACCAGTGCCCTTGCTTTGCTGTTATGTGATGTCAGATTTTATTATGCTTTTATATATATGTTTATATGCACTGTCATACAATTGTTGCATTACATACACTTTTATATATATATATTTTCTTATATATGCTCTTTTATGTGCATGTATGTATGTATATATATATATATATATATATATATATATTATTTATATTGGACAGTGCGTAGCAATATGATTATTCATGTAATTATTCTAGTATACTCTCTATTATACTTAGTAATATTCCATATTTTATTATTTGTTTTTTGTCAGTTTATATATTTGATATATTATGCTCGTATGTGTGTTATATTTTATTATGATCTATGATCATTATTATATATTTGTTCATTGTAGCCCCTGATGCAGCCCTAGGTGGGCAAAACATGGCCAGTGTCCGGGCAATTTGTTCATACACGGTATCTTCAATAAAATCTTTTTGTTGTGATATTGATCTGCTGGCTTTCTTCCCATATTGGATTTTGCAGATCGTTTGCCTTGTTGTTTTTTTATGAGATTGAAGGGGGGCAGAATCAAGAAAAATGTCAGGAAGTATTTTTTCACGGAGATAGTGTTGGATGCTTGGAATGCCCTCCCGCGGGAGGTGGTGGAGAGGAAAACAGTAACGGAATTCAAACATGCGTGGGATAAACATAAAGGAATCCTGTTCCGAGAGAATGTATCCTCAGAAGCTTAGCTGAGATTGGGTGCCACAGCCGGTGGTGGGAGGCGGGGCTGGTGGTTGGGAGGCAGGGATAGTGCTGGGCAGACTTATACGGTCTGTGCCCTGAAAATGACAGATACAATCAAGGTAAGGTATACACAAAAAGTAGCACATATGAGTTTATCTTGTTGGGCAGACTGGATGGACCGTGCAGGTCTTGTTCTGCCGTGATCTACTATGTTACTATCCAGCTTATAATCGAACGAGAAAAACGCCCAAGTTCCGACCTAAATCGGGAGATGGACGTTTATCTCACAAAAACGAATAAAGCGGTATAATCGAAAGCCGATTGTTGGGCGTTTTCAACTGCACTCCGTCGCGGATGCGGACAAAGTTTATGGGGGCGTGTCAGAGGTGTGGCGAAGGCGGAACTGGGGCGTGGTTATCTGCCGAACAGAGATGGGCGCATTTCACAGATAATGGGACAAAAGTATGCGTTTTTAGCTAGAATTTATGGCACTTTTCCTGGACCCTGTTTTTTCACGAATAAGGCCCCAAAAAGTGCCCTAAATGACCAGATGACCACTGGAGGGAATCGGGGATGACCTCCCCTGACTCCCCCAGTGGTCATAAACCCCCTCCCACCTCAAAAAATGATGTTTCACAACTTTTTATTTTGACCCTCAAATGTCATACCCACCTCCCTGGCAGCAGTATGTAGGTCCCTGGAGCAGTTGTTAGGGGGTGCAGTGGACTTCAGGCAGGTGGACCCAGGCCCATCCCCCCCCTACCTGTTACAATTGTGCTGCTTAATGCTTAGTCGTCCAACCCCCCCCCCCGAACCCACTGTACCTACATGTAGGTGCCCCCCTTCACTCCTTAGGGCTATAGTAATGGTGTAGACTTGTGGGCAGTGGGTTTTGAGGGGGATTTGGGGGGCTCTACACACAAGGGAAGGGTGCTATGCACCTGGGAGCTCTTTTACCTTTTGTTCTGTTTTTGTAAAAGTGCCCCCTAGGGTGCCTGGTTGGTGTCCTGGCATGTTAGGGGGACCAGTGCACTACGACTCCTGGCCCCTCCCACGAACAAATGCCTTGGATTTATTCGTTTTTGAGCTGGGCGATTTCATTTTCCATTATCGCTGAAAAGCAAAAACGCCCAGCTCACAACTTGGCGAATAAAACATGGACGTCTAATTTTTTCGAAAATACGCTTGGGTCCGCCCCTTCACGGACCCGTTCTCAGAGATAAACGCCCATGGAGATAGGCGTTTCTGTTAGATTATGCCCCTCCAAGTGTGCTAAAATGCCATTATAGAATAATAGAGTAAGTTGGCATTGATGTGTCTAAATGTAGACATGAACAGTTATGCCAGGTCTATGGCAGGTGTAACCATTTGTGTTCGTATCTAAATGCAGCATTTTAGCATTTAACCTATAGTAAATTATAGAACAGCAGTCTAGCACTTATATATGTGTGCATATTTGCATAAGTGCTAGCATTCTATAACATAGGTGCACAAACAGAGCCTAACTTTAGGCACCCTGTAATTAGTGGGTATATGATTTACATAAAATTGAATGTAAATCTGTGTGGGTACTGAGGTGGAGCTGGGGGCAGAGCTTGGGTCTCCCCAAACAAAAAGGCATTCCGCTGCCTCTGAGAGAGGGGAGGGTAGAAAGAAGGAGAATGTTAGATGGGGGGAGGGAGGGATATGCTAGACTGGGGGAGGCGCCGACTGCTAGTTTGCAGGGGGCTGCCAGAGACCCTAGCACCGACCCTGTTAGGAACATACCAAATGGAGACAGTATCTTCTTAATAGGAAACAGCAAAGAATAGTATGATTAACACAACCACCAAGCAATCAAACACCTGAACTGAACGGTCATAGTATGTACGATGACAACACAGGCCTCCAAGGCAAACAAGTCACTCTACTGTTGTTCCAGTAGTCCTTTCACAACTGGAAAAGAAAAAGGAAAAAAATTGCATATAAGAAAAGGCTATGAAGATTGGGCTCTGCAATTTGGAGAACAGAATGCTGAGGGGAGATATGACTGAGGTCTATAAAATCCTTTGTCAAGTGGAACTGGTAAACACGGATTGATTGTTAACTTTTTCAAAAAGTGAAAAGAACTAGGGGACACACCATGAAGCTACTAAATAGTATATTTAAAAATGTAATAAAATATTTTTTTCACTCAATGCATAATTAAGCTCTGGAATGCACTGCTGGAAGAAAAGTCCATAAACTTGTTAATAAGGTAGATTTAGGAAAAGCCACTCCTTATCCCTGGGTGTAAGTAGCATGGAACCTTGCCAGATACTTGCGATCTGGATTGGCCACTGTTGTAAACAGAATGCTGACCTAGTTGGATGTTTTGGTCTGACACTCTATGACAAATCATGTTGTTATCCTTTTGTAACCATGAAGCATGTCTTGCAAAAAAGAGATAGGCCAGCAGTGCAGGATGGTTTGGCTTAGAAACTGCTAATGCTGTACACAGGAAGAAAGACAGACCTCATCCAATGGCTCTGCAGTGGAAGACACTGGAGACACTGCATAGGGCAAAGCTCCTACATTATGGGCTATGTACAACCTTGGAAGTTGTTAGGCACAGAAGATATGAAAGCCTGTGCTACTCAAGCACAAGGTCACTCCACTAAGGGTCTACAAGAAGCTGATTGCGTAGAGGTAGCTATCTGACAAAGCCTCACACCAGCTTGCATAAGGGAAGCTTCAAATTAACTTAGAACCTCTAAAATTGTTAGAGCAAGGAGATAACTTCATTAAATGCACCTCTGCATTTTGACCTTATGGGCCTGGGCACAGGTGGGAGTTATTTGCCTAAGGTGACATTTTGAGCTGAGTGGGAAATGAAGGCAATTCCCTTACGGCTTTGGTGGTCTTACACCAAGAAGGCAGATAATAAATTGTATTTGTTACATTTGAATCCCACATTTTCCCACCTATTTGCAGGCTCAATGTGGCTCACGTAGTACCGTAAAGGCATTCGCCATCTCCAATAGAGAAACAACTACAAAGTGAGGTTGTGGTTGAATAAGGTTAATGTGTAATAGACACATTGGGGAATTGTAGAAAGGAAGAGTTATACAGTGTCCATTACAACCTTTGGTTTCGTTGTGTTGTAGGGTTTAGGCACTTACGTTGGGTCGGTAGGGTATGCCTTTTTGAACAGGTTGGTTTTTAGTGATTTCCGGAAGTTTAGGTAGTCATACATTGTTTTCACGGCTTTCGGTAGAGCTACCACAGACATCAGCCCTTCTGCATGTGCTCAGTTTTTGCAATGTGCAAGCACTGAACATATGCAGCCTGTTAGCTCGAGGCAAGTGCTGTTAGCTGCCATTTGGAAAACTGCTGGCTGCCTGAGTAGGAGGAGGAGGAGGAGGAGGCGGCAGCCATCTTGAGCTGGCAGAGTTTGGAGATCACCATCAGTTCAGGTATTTAATATTTTTGGTTTGCGGGTAGATGGGAAGGAGCAGAGAGCAGAGCTGAGGTGTAGGGGACAAATTCTGTGCCCACCTACCTTGGGCTCAGGCCCATCCAAAAACAGTTATCTGGCTAAGTTCCTGGATGGTGACAGAGATGGTCTGAGCCTGTTTTGACAGTTAATGATATGATCAAGCAGAACATGCGGTTTTCCAGGTTGTAAGTGGAGTCTCAACACTAGTGCAAGTCCTCTATATGGAAGTCTGCCACACAGAAGGGGCAAAAATGTTAGAAGTTTATATTCTGGAAAGAAAAGTACTTTTAGTACCGAAATAAATCAATGAAAAACTTTGAATATACAATGAAAAGAATTAATAACCAAAAAAAAAATTGTTGGGACAGCTTCTTCACATGTCCATTTAGCAGAATGGAAGAAAAAACTGAAGAGCTGAGGAGACTGATGCATGCAGCAATGGCCTCGAATGCTCAGTTCTGAGCTCTGGGAGAGTAGTTCTGCTCTAGTGCCATCAGAAGACATTACCCAGTTGTGTGCCTGACTCAATCCTGCTTGTCAACAGAAAGTGTTTACACCTGCAGTTTCAAATAAACCAGTTTAAAATTGAGAAAAACTTCATGTCCTGTGCAGTATCCTGAAGCATAAAAAAAAAAAGCAGAAATCACCCCATATCAATTTTTCAAAATGTTGAAATCATTTAAAAAACTCTAAGCAGTTCGTCATACCAGCCCCAAAGAGCAAATCTTCAAACAGATAAGGCTGTGCGTCATCAGTTTTTGCCTACTGAATCTTCCCAACCAGAATATGCCTTCAATCTTAATACAAACTTAGCATTAACTGTATGTTTTCAGTAGAATGCCATTTGAGTTAGATATTTTCACATATTTTAACTAGGTTCCAGAATGAAAAACTAGACATCAGTCTTTTCAAGCAGTATCACCACTATATACTTCCTAATCAATTTAACTGCCTCTTCATTGCCTTTTCTTCTGCTCTTTTTTTCTGTCCTCACACATTTTATTTTTATCCATCTGCTGTAGAAGGTACACCATGCATAACCCTTTCTCCTGCATTTGGATTTTAGATTTACTTATTCACCTTTCCATTTGTAAGCTCAAGGAAAGCTATATTTAGCATGAGCTTATGTAAAACACTAATCACTGCAGTATCTCTCTCTTTTTTTCTTAATGGTGAAAATGGGTTTCACCCTCTTCCCCCCCCCCCCCCCCCCCCCCCCCCCCCCCCCCCCCCCCCCCCCAACAACTTTAAAACGAATATCTTCTTCAGGAATATCATTTGTTGCTGAAATTTTTTCACTCCATTACTTCATAATAGTTAAATAAAACCAACAAATATTATCTGTTTTAAGATTCTGTATGGATGCAAATCTTCAGAAACGCTCTCAATAATAGAGAAACATTTGCTTGTCACATTTTCTATTTTTGACTTTACAGCTTTAGGTAAAATGATTTTCCAATGAAACTAATTACAAATGTGTAACACTGCCTTCCTAGACACAAACCAAACTGTTACTTGTTCAAAGATCCTCTCTCAGTTTACTTTGTTTTTGAGATAACACTTTATGCATCCTATCTGGAAATACTCTGTCCTGTTACAATACCCCCAATTAACAAAAAGTGAGACATTAAAGAGCTCATTTTCAAAGCAAAAAATATGACCCTCTTAGTCTACTTTAATCATCTGATATACTGCTTTTCAGTTGAACAGCAAAGCAGGTTACAAATGGTAACCAATAGAGTAGGCAGATCCAAAGAATACACATTTAAATGGCATTTCTAAGAAGCATGTCTAAATTAAGGTGCCAATTGTGTGCCAATGTTTACAGAATACTAGTACTTATGAACAAGATTGGCGCTCTTAACTAAAATATATACATAAGTGCTAAGCACTGTTCTGTAAACATGGCACGCATGTTGCTTACTGCACAACTGCAAGTAGGTTGTACCTGTGGGCATAGAATGGGCATTCGGCTTAGTGATGCACACAACTTACAGAATACTATAAGTTGCATGCAATGAAAGGTGCACTTAAGCACAACAACTCATGATGGCCATTGACATTGTGCGCCACCCTGTATGCAACTGAGACCTATGTCCACATACAGGCCTGAACCTGATTCATCTGTGTTAACAATAAGATGGCTGCTTGGGTATTTCCTATTTCTCTACCAGCTGTGAACTGTGCTTGCTGACCAGGACACTGTTAGCACAGAGACCATTAGCACTTAATCTTCAGGGGTGATGCCATTTATCGGACAGATTTATTACATCCATGTATGCTATAACAGCTATGGGCCCCTTTTGGAGGTGCCTATATGCCAGGGACAGTGTCTGAATCACATGGGACTACTTTGTTCATGAGGACTGGATTCCATCAATTCCCAACAGCAAGAATGCGTGTTGGGATTGGTCCAGAAGGGTCACCTGAGCACTGTGGTCCAAGTTCTGCTCAGTACCTGTGGGAGACAATCAGATTGCATTTTGTACAGACTCAGAGCGGTCAGAGTTCTGATAGATTGCACTTGGGACAGAAAGTGAGTGTCAGTTTCCCCAATAGCTTGAAAGAGAATTAACTTGGCACAATAGAGCATAGTCAGTTCCCCAACAGCTTGAAGGAGACACTCCTTCTTAGTGCCATAGACTGAGCCTTCCTGTACACATTTGTTGCAGGAAAGAAAGCTAATAATCAGGTCTAATTACCAGCTAAGGACTAAACCCCCCCCCCCCCCCCCCCCCCCCCCCGTGAAAAGCTCTTACCATAGCGATCCTCGTTGCTGCAAACTGATTCGGAGAAAACCGGGCATGCATGAAGAAAAATCGCATGCAAATGAGCTGCTCGCTGTTAGCTCATTTGCATGTGATTTCCTTCATGGGGGGGGAGCCAATTGGTCAGCTGAGTATGCACAGATCAGCCAATCACTAAGCGTGGCTGCTGTGCACATGCTCAGAGCGGCTTTCATAAACGCACAGAAGCTGCATGTATGAAAGCCATGTAAAACTTTTCTTTTTCTTGAAAACTTCAGGGACGAGAAGCATACAGTATTGGGGTATGAAAACTGTTGTGCTGCAAACAGACGACTCACGAGGCAGGAAATCACTCCTTCTCCAGTTGCTATCAGACGTGCCTGCTGCCTACCAATCACAGCGCGTTTAGCCGACACAGCGAAGCTAAATGTGCTGTGATTGGCAGCTGGAACGGCGCGCACGTAGGAGAGCTCCAGGGATGGGGTGGGGGATTTGTAGCTGCGTGTATGAGAGCTATGCAAAACTTTTATTTTATATTTTTTTTAAACTGCTGTGTTTCCACCAGGGCAGCAAACTGGTCAATTAGGGGGACACAGAGCAGTGGTGATTAAACAGAATTGCAGTGCTGAAAGACAGACGGAAGGCACAAAATCACTCTTTACCAGGCATTTTTATCCCTCCGGGCTCAAACACTTCACTACCTTCCCTGCTCCGTCGCATCTCCTCTCTCCCCTAGGGTCCCTTCTCCTCCTGCAGGAATGGCAAAGGTGGCTGTGGAATACTTCCAACATGAACTGTCAGGACAGACAGCGCCAGACCTCGTTAAAATTTCAGAGCTGAAGGAAGGGTTTGCTTCTGTGCATCCGGTCAGAAAATGGCTGTGCATTGTCTTGCATGCACATTTGTATAGTAATTAGCTCATTATAATAGCTTTGCATTCCATTTTCGTTAGCTGTTACCATGATAGGAAAATAGCTCGGCTAGCCCTTTTGTACATGTCTCGTTTTACTCCTTGCTCGCTAAACCAGCTAGAACTAGTTTAAAAACCAAGTTGCTAGCTTGTTAGGTTTAGTGCATCTGGCCCTCAGTGCCTAGGCAGCTAAAGAGATGGTCTCCTCCATCCTGAAAGTTCACTGTCACAGCTGGAGCTGTGAACAAGACTCTGCTTCTACCCGGAATAGACTGCCGCACATCTAAGGGTAAGAACAGCAATGTTCATTTCTACAGTATGTGAGAGAAAGATTGTTCTTTATTTTGCCAAAGGCTGGTCTCGAGTCTAGGGGAATGGCTATATTGCCCAATATACTCGGTTATGGCTCTCAGGTATAATTCTCTGCACTGTCCCAGAGGCAGCAATGTAGTCATTCAGAAAAGCTATACAATTCAGCCACTATGTTTTACAATACAACTTACAACAAAGAAATGAAATGTGCATCTTAATTAGTAAGAGCCAGCCCAGAAGAAATAGAAGTGCCACAGCCTCATCTATTTATTAAATTTATGAGGTATCAGCCCACAGAATGTTTCAAACGACTTACAAACATATATAATCCTAAGCAGAACACAAATGAAACAGTTTAAAAAAATAATAAAACCATTTACATTGAACAGCCAGTACATATATACAATATAAAACTGAACCATGAACATAAAGGGGACCTAAGAAGGCAGCCTAGAGGGGATATCTGGCAGTTCTGAGAGATTTTCTGATTCTTTAACTTTTTTTTTCTGTTCATGATTTCCACATGGGGAAGAAGATAGCCTGAGTTATCACCTGTCTTGGTTGTCAGATCACAATCTTTGATGTCTAACACAGTCACTGGAGGAATCTACTGTGGCAGAGGGAGCGAAAATTATTTTTGCTCTAGACAATGATGTATCCTTGAGCTTTGTTGGTTTGACTTTCTCCCCTATGTGGTAAACCACAGTGCTCTAAGTAGCTGGTGGAGCAGTAGCCGGGGGGGGGGGGGGGGGGGGGGGGAGGGGTTAGACCACCCTTTCAGTTGTGTCAGCCCTAGTTCATCAAGTGCACATAAAAGTCATTCCACCTCCAATAGAGAGGGACAATGGCAAGCACTTTGGACAGCAATAACGAGGCGGCTGTTGTAGCCCTGGTCACAGAGTTACTGCCTGTTATGGCTACCACTTCTGGTAGATCTCCTTTGTTAAAGCCCCCTGAACTCTGGGTTCAGAGAAAAGTGAAAAATTATATAGGGGTGGAACACCTTCCTTATGAAGAAAGGCTAAATAGGTTAGGGCTCTTCAGCTTGGAGAAAAGATGTCTGAGATGGGATACCATATAGATTATAAAGTCATTAATGGGTTGGAATCAAACTAGAGGATGGTTGCTTAACTTTTAAACATAAAAACAATAGGACACTATGAAACTAATGATCATCAGATTGCAAATAAATTTTAGAAAGTCTTTTTCACATAATGCATAATTCAGCTGCAGAATTTGTTGCCAGAGATGTGTCAAAGTGACTAACACTGCAGGATTCAAAAGAGGTTTGGACAAGGTCCTGGAGGCAAAGTCCATGAAAAAATGGAAAGTCAAGTTCATTGCTTATCCCTGGAAATGAGCTATAAAAATAAATCTACGTTTTGGCATCTGTCAGGTACTTGTTACTTGGACTGGCCACTGTTTGGGATAGGATGTTAGGCTCAGTGGACCTTGGTCTGATTCAGCACAGCTTTTCTCATACCTTTACGGACAGTGCTTGGTTGGCAGCTGCCTCACTTGAGATGACTTTCTCCCTTAGCCACTATTATCTTGGCTATTCATTCGAAAATTCAGGCCACAGACTGAATACCAAGCTCTAACTGGAAGAGTCAAAAGAGGGAGTCACTAAGCTGTCTTCTACTTTAAAGCTCCCCATACAGGACAAGAGAGTCCCTTCTGCATGGCTGAAAATCTGGAAAATGCTGCTCAGTTCTTTAACTTGTGTATCCTAAATTCTCTTAAGGTGACTTTGCTTACTCACACAGCATTTTTCTAGTATGTGTAAAATGCCTTGAAGGTTATAAGCAAATGTCGTTATGTTTAAAACTGACGAGATACTAATACGTTGATCTTAAGTGGGTTCAAAAGGAAATATATACATCAATATGCCTGGCTATTTTTAAATTGATGCCGATCTACACAAAACTCCCAGTGCAATAGAGTTTATAAGCATCTTTATTTAATAATTGTATTATAGAACCTCTGCCCCTCCTCAGTCCCAAATATATACATAGGATTGAAAACAAGCTGGGAAAAGGAATTAGACTACAGAAATCTAAATGAAAGTATTTCTGGACCAAATGTATCCAGGTTTCTCCTTCTGCCTCTACAATATATTCTCTTGGCATACAGGGAATATTTTGGGGAATATTTCAAATTGATATTAGCCATGATCTTGTATCACCCTACTGGGGTTAAATCTGAAAATGTATACAATAAATATTTACTGTATCAAAATTGCTGAATTATTCTATTGTATATCTTAAATCTCTGGCTATGCGCAAACCTCTACCTTATCCACATAAAAAAATGTTCATTTGTTAATGGCATGTGAAAAGAATAGTTCTACTTCAAACTAATATTTTTGGTGAAATCCGTCTGCCTTATATACAAATTTTCAACTGCTGCTGTTGGCAAGTCTCATACTTAATTTTTGTATACTACCAAACTATTACTAATACTCCCATATCAATCTTTATTGTAACACAAAACAATCTTTATTTTAATACAAAACATTGCATAAAACATTTAATAAGCGATAGCATTAAAATTGACTTCCCTAAGGGAAAACAGAGCAACCTGGGGTTAGATGCTAGGGCAAAACAAAGCATAAATAAATTTAGAGGGGGTTTGCAAGAGGGAGCAGAGAGCAAACTGAAGAGATCTGCATGGGAAAGAGGGAACAGAAGGAGTTTGCCTTGGAAGAAAACAGAAAGCAAGCGTGAGTGTGTGCCTGCTGGAGGGAGAGAGAATGCAAGGGGATGAGACAGAGAGGTAGAGCAAATCTGAGGACAAAAGAACTGTTGAGAGAGAGAAAACTTGGGAGGGCAGAGAGGATGCTGATGAGGGGTGGAGAGAGAACAGGGGACTGCAGTAGGAGCTCAAGATTTTTAATGGGAGGTTATGGAGAAACAGAACAAAGAGAGCAAAGAGGAAAATGAGCTGGTGGCAAAGAAAGCAAGCTGGGGGGTGGGGGGGGGGGGGCTGACCCTGCTGAAAGGAGGAAGATCAAGAATAGGAAGAGGTCCAAGCTAAGTTGGGAAGCAAGAAAGCTAGGGAGAATCATGCCTGAAGAGGGACAAAACTGGTGGGTGTCAAGCCAGGGGCGAGGAGGAATCAAGCCCTATTAGGGAAAAATTCACTGAATTTTCAAACTTTTTGCATACAATTCCCTCAGAAATTAACTCCCAGGCTGGCTACAGAAACACACAAGATGTGTTAACATTGCTAGTTGGTGCTTCACCCTTTGCTATTGATATTACTGCTATTTCTTAACTTGCGTTAATTCAAGTCTCTTTGTATACATCTTCATGTGCCCAATATAGGCATACATATTTTTCTGTGAATGAAATTCAATTCAGGACTTCAAGAAATCCAGAAATAGATTATTAATAATTCATATAACTAGCATCTTTAGAATTGACAGCTGAGACGAACCCCAGCCTACCATTGACACTGCTGATGAGGGCTGTTTATAAAGCATAGACCACAGTGATTAAAGCTGTTCTTGTTCTAGCACAGACAGCAGAGGTAAGTGTTGATTACCCTAGCTCAGACAGCTGTGGTAAGCATTGGTTTTAAACAAGCTCGGACAGGAGTCCATACCTAGTGCAGACTTTCATATAATAAGTGCTAGTTTGCTCATAGCATTGATGGCAGTGAAGAGCACAGCTTCTACCTAGCACAGATCATATCTGCTGGCCCACATCTAGTGCCAACAATAATGGCGAGTGTAGTTTTGTTTATTACACAAAATACACTGCTGTTAAGGTGACATTAACACAGCAGTTTACAATTTATTTAAACAGAAACAGAAGAGAATTACATCCATAATCATTATAGGAAAGAACAGAGAAAGGATTCCATGTGATCCAGGTCCTTGCTCCAGCTCTGCCAATACCTATCTGCTACCTCAGCCAAATCCCTAACCAAAGTCCCTAACCAAACCTAAATGGATAGGTCTAAATGAAGGCACCATTAGTACATTTTGTTGTGAAGGGCATAAAGACCAAGACCAAATCGTGACAGAGAAATTTCTATCCCAGAATAATAAATTTTAGACCCAACATTTAAGATTTTGACTTTGATTTTATAAAAGATAGTGCATCCAGTATGAGTACTGGGCTAAATTTAGTGCACACAACAGTAGTGTTTTAAATGTACCACCTGCAGACACTGTAGAGTTTTAGATTTACACATAGTATTTTAAGACCGTTACATTATTTGCCTTGAGGAGGTACAAGAACCTTTGCGAGCATATTCTTTGGTCATATTGTCAATCTTCACAAATTAGGGACAGTCGGGAATATGTTTGGGATTATATTCCATATGACAATTTGTGCCAAGTCATATAATGAACAAGAATTTTCCTTTCCAGGATTCAGGGATATTAGTTATTACAACACTCAACATGTACTGTAAGTCTGAGGCAGTGGCTTATATAAGCTGTGGTCTCTCAGTTGTAGCTGTATCAGCAGCCCCGTCTGCTCAATGAGAAGCTGGGGTGAGGAAGGGAAACTGGTGAGCTCTGATTCCTCTAAACATAACTACCTATGATGTGAGGACCTTTAAAAATGGTAGAAGCCTGCATGCCCCTATGTGTGCCTCACCATTTGGCTGACAATATATATTTTTTGCTATATAGTTGTACTTTTCTGGTCCAGTTTGCTGATGTGATCATAAAACATTCTGTTTCTCCTGTATCGCAGTAGTTACTGGAAGTGGCAGCTATAGTAGGTCTAATTCTACTTATAAATCAGTTTATAAGCATGGGCTGCAAATTCTCATTCTGGAAAAAAAAAACTGTGATGCATGAACATGGTAAATTGGTGGTAAGGGTCAAACCGACTTTAATAAGCACAATTTAGTTTGAAATAAAGTCCAAGTTAATTTTGATTTGATTAGTGCAGGGAGTATTGACAGTGCAGGGATTGATTAGTGCAGGGAGGAGTGGCCTAGTGGTTAGGGTGGTGGACTTTGGTCCTGGGGAACTGAGGAACTGAGTTCGATTCCCACTTCAGGCACAGGCAGCTCCTTGTGACTCCGGGCAAGTCACTTAACCCTCCATTGCCCCATGTAAGCCGCATTGAGCCTGCCATGAGTGGGAAAGCGCGGGGTACAAATGAAACAAAAAAAATATATATATATTGGGTATTGCCGAGAATTAACCAAGAATCCCCTTAGTCAGAATCAAGTAGCTATGTCTTCCTCTACATACAATATTTTTCCATTTAAGGTTGTGGGAGAAAAGAAGATGTAGTATTGCAATTAAATATTAAATTGGTTCAAGTAAAGACATTATTTTCTAAGAACAATGAAATAACAGATTGAATATAATGGTACCCAGGGGCTTGTGTAGTATATATTCCACCGGCTTACACTTGACAATTCTCTTTTTGGACAGCATTTGTTAGCACTTGATTTCAATCCATCAAGCATCATTATGGGCGACCCTGCTTTGATACAAGAATTTGCTCATTTTTTCCAAAAGAAAATTCCAGGCACAACTAAACTCAATAGTTGTTGTAGCTGGTATTCCAACTAAAAATATCAAAATAGCGTCCAGAGTAACTCAGGAATGGTTCTCACCTGTAACTTAGGGGGCAAATAACTGAGATTATTAAGAATTTAAATTATGCTACATGTCCTCTCCATACTATTATGGTCACCTCTGTGAAGCTGCCACATGAAATTCTTAGTAGCTTATTAAAGATAGAATGGGAACCATGCCTATCTTTAAAGGCAGCAAAATGTTCACCCAATTTTCAAAGAGCCATCAGTCAATCCAACAGATGATCCATACTGAGTCATTTTGGGGAAGTTCTAGAACTGGCAATGTAAGCATAGCTATATATGGATAAGTATAATAACCTTGCCATTAATCAGAAGTTACCAACTGGGCCACATTCCTGAAACAATACTACTCTAACATTATCACCAACTGCCAACTCTAATTACGCCTAACTTATGATTCTCAATCTAAAGGCTGCTTTTGACACCAATACTTGATGATCTGGTATCTAGATTATAGGCAATTGACAGGGGACCCTCTATAATGTTGTGGTTTACCTCATTTTTGCCATACCACTTACAGCAGGCAATGATTGGAACTGACACCTCAGGATGGTTTAGCCTTGAGAGGACTTCCACGGTGCTCTGCTTTATGTTTGGCCTTGTTTAATTTATGTACCACTTTTTGTAAAATGTTGCATCATCTCAAAAATTGATTTTAAACTATATGCAGATGACATTGTTCTATTGCCACATTTTACAGTGGATACCAATTTATATTCGTTAGATATACTAATACATTTTTCAAATTATAAATATTGGTTAATGTGTAATGGTCTCATGATCAATTTAGCAAAAATCTGAGGCTCTATCAGACTACAATACTCCTACATACTTGTTTAAATCTCTCTATACCAGTATGTTTTGAGGCGACTTATTTTGGAGTACATTGGATTCCAGGTTCTCTCTGCATTCACAGATTACTAAACTAGTTCATTCAGTTTTTTATAAGTTCAACTTGTTTCAAAAGCTGTGCCTGATCTCAGAACCTAGTTATATTTGTTCTAGAATCTACATGATGGTACTTCTAATTTTACATTATTCTGTTTATGTGGGTTTACTGAACCCAGTATTGAAACGACTACAGCTATGACAGAATGCAATTACCAGGGTAATGACTAATGTTAGATTAAATTATATCACTCCTTCCTTAATGCATTTGCACTAGTCACCTATTCAATACCATATGTAATTTATTAACTTTGATATTTATATTTTTGCATTTTGAATATTAACTTAAGCTACAATCACTTTTAAATTGGCATGTTGCATTACAAGAGTTTTGTATGCAACATAGTACTTGTTTAGAATGACCAGATCCACATGTGGTTCAATTAATGGAGAGTCCCTGTTAGGCAACTCTTTGGGCTACGGATTTAATATTAATCCTAAAAACAGTAATGACCCAGGAATTACACTGTACTTACTGTTTGGGCATGACAAAGATCAGTGGTTCCAGTGACCAGCAATTAGAAATTCAGACAGTATGTTTCTAGAGATTAAAACTAGAGGGTCAAGGGTGATCAAATGAAGCAAGAGAATTCAGAAAGTCACCCCCAGCAGAAGCATGACAGCAGTGGAGAAGGTAATTTAGTATAGAAAACCATCTACACAACTCATTTAACACATGGAAAGCAATGAGCACAAACGCTCGTAGTCTAAGTATGTGAAAAATAATATCAGAGCAGCTAAAATGCAGGGAACCTGGGGAAAAGACGAAGCAATATGGATCTTCATAGAAAGAGAAGATGGAACCTATATCGACACGGGTGTTATTTACAGACCTCTGGAACAAATGGAGAAACTGGACAAAGATCTGTCTATTAGATTGTAAGCTCTTTGAGCAGGGACTGTCTTTCTTCTATGTTTGTGCAGCGCTGCATACGCCTTGTAGCGCTATAGAAATGCTAAATAGTAGTAGTAGTAGTAGTGATCAAAGACATTCAAAAGCTTGACATGAAAGGGGAAGTGCTGTTGCTAGGAAATTTCAACTTGCATAATGTAGATTGGAACATCCCATCGGCAGAAACAGGAAAACAAAAACAGAGAGCTTGCGGATTGCTGAAATGGTGACAGAACCTATGAGGGAAGGGGCAACTTTGGATCTAATGTTCACAAATGGAGGAAGTGTTTCCAACGTCTGTGCCCACCTAGGCAATAGTGATCATCACACAATATGGTTTGATATAAGAACAAAGGCAGAGTGCAGACACTTAAAACTCAAAGTACTGGATTTCAGACATTCTGATTTTGGTAAAATGGGGGAGTACCTGAAGAAAGAGCTGAAGAAGTGAAATGGCAGTGATCCAAGCTGAAAGTTGCTACAAATATTGCAACAGATATTTATACATGGAAAATAAATAAAAACAAGTGAAACAAGAAGCCTATATGGTTCTTTGAACATATGGCCACAAAAATAAGAGCAAAAGAAGCTGCATTCAAGAAATATAGAAGAACGCAACAAGAGGATCACAGAAAAGACTACCGTATTAAACTCAAAGAAGCAAAGAGGGAAATGCGGTTAGCAAAAGTACAGGCAGAAGAAAAAATGGCTAAAAATGTAAAGAGAGGTGACAAGACCCTTTTCAGATATATTGAGGAAAGGAGAAAGTCTAGGAATGAAATTGTAAGACTGAAAGATGCTGAGAATAGCTATGTGATAAAGAGAACGTGCTTAAAAGTTTTTCTTCGGTGTTCACGGAAGAATATCCTGGACAAGAACCACTGCTGGCTGCTGAGGGTATATCTGAGAATGGAGTGGATATTGCACTGTTCACAGTAGAAAGCATTTATAAATAACTTGAAAATCTGAAAGTGGACAAAGCTATGGAGTTAGAAGGGATACATCCCAGAATACTGAGGAAGCTCTGAGAAATCCTGGCGGGACTTAAGGATTTGTTTAATAGATCTTTTAAAAAGGGAGAGGTTTGCAGGATTGAGATAAGCAGATGTGACCACTATGAGTAGCCTAGTGGTTAGTGCAGTGGACTTTGATCCTGGGGAACTGAGTTCGATTCCTGCTGCAGCTCCTTGTGACTGGGCAAGACACTTAACCCTCCATTGCCCCTGGTACAAAATAAGTACCTGAATATATGTAAACCTCTTTGAATGTAGTTGCAAAAACCTCAGAAAGGCGGTATATCAAGTCCCATTTCCCTTTCCCTCTTCATAAAAGCGAGGACAGGGAAGAAGTGGGAAACTACAGGACGGTAAGCCTCACATTGGTGGTAGGAAAAATAATGGAGTTACTGCTGAAGGAAGAGGTTTTATTTATTTATGTATTTCATTTATATCACACATTATCCCAATAGATCAGGTTCAATGTGGCTAACTTTGTGATTAACAGTACAAAAAGTGATGTGGGATAGCATACATTAAGCAGTAATAAAAATAAATGAGGATTACAATATGTAATATGGAAACAAATGCCACATGTAAAAAGATAGCAATTTATAGTCATCCATGAACAATTAGAATGGAACGGAGAAATTGAATAATTAACAATTAGGGGGTTAAATTAAGCTATTTCCAGATCATTATCAAATAATTAGACTCCCATCTGATGAATTTCAGAAGGGAATTCCACCATCTGGTACGGAGGTAAGAGAATCCCAACATGTAGATTGACTTGTAGATCACAATTTTGCAACTGGGATAGTGGAGGGTTAAATAATCTGTTGAACCAGGGAGAGCGTTGCAAAGGGGGAAATCAATTAAAGATTGCACATAATCAGGGGTTATGACATACAGAGTTTTGAAAACAAATCTACATAGTTCGAATGTTATTCTGGCTTTGATTGGGAGCCAGTGTAACTTTATAAGCAAAGAGGCTGCACTTTAAAACCTTGTAGCCTTGTAGACTAATCTTGGCTCTGTATTTTGAGCTGTCTGCAGTTTTTTCAAGGAAGATTCCTTACAGCCAACATAAATGGCATTAAATAATCGAAGTGTGATAATACTAATGTTTGTACTAAGGTTCTAAACATTTCATTAGGGAAGAGATGTCTGATTCTTTTTAGTTTCCACATTGCTTTTAAATCTTTTGTGATGACTGCTTATGCTTGGATTTGGATGTCGAATAACATGTAGAAATCTATTATACCAAGTATCTAACTGGGACTCCAATGGATAAGTTACGTTATCAATTGTGAAGTTGTGATAGTTTATGACACGGTGAGGGTTTAGATAATAACAGAAATTTTATTCAATTTTAGTTTAAAGGTGGAGGCCCAATTCTCTATCAGGTCCAGACTAGATTTAATGAGAGCTATTCTTCAATAGAATCTTTGAAGGAGATATAGATGGTTACATCATCCGCATAAATAAAATTATTATAACTACGAGCATTGAGAACCTTTCCTAAGGGAGGCATCATAATATTGAGTAAGATGGGTGAAAGGGGGGGATCCCTGTGGGACTCTGCAGTCTGGAGCCATTGGGGGGAGATGGAATTAGGAGATTTGATTTGATACGATCCAGATTTTAAAAATCCTCAGAACCAATTTAGGAGAGACCCTCCAATACCTAAGTTTTCCATTAGTGCAAGTAGCAAATTATGGTCAACCACATTGAATGCACTTGACATATCAAATTGCATACAGATGATCTTCCTACCTAGGCTATTTCTTTCCTGAAATTAGCAATTACATTATAACATAGTAAATGACGGTGGATAAAGACATGTACAGTCCATCCAATCTGCCTAACAAGATAAACTCATGATACATATGGTATACTTTATATGTATACCACTTTGATTTGTCCTTGCCATCTTCAGTGCACAGACCATAGAAGTCTGCCCAGTACTGTTCGTGTACTAAAGTTTCTGAAGTTAACATCGAAATCCCTTAAACTTTACACTCCATTCCATCCATATTAGGACAATTTCCATGCTAAAATTGGGTCTGAAGCCAGATTATGTATGATGAAGAAAGGAAAAGGAGAACAGATAATCCCAGATTGTGTATTGTGAAGAAGGGAAAAGGAGAACAGCTAACCCATAAATTGGTGAGCAACTATGCCCTCAATGATAGAGACCACTGGCCTATAACTTGTTACATTGTTTTTGCCAGGGGATTTTTAGGGATGGGTGTTAACATTATGGACCTTTTTTATGTAGGGAAATGACCTAAGGATCTAGTAAAAGAGAGATATGTAATCATCTCTCTCTTAACAGGTCAGGTGCAGCTTTTCAAAGAAAACTAGAGCAGGAATCAAGTACACAGTTTGAAGATATTTCAATAGAAAAGATTTCACCACACAAAATGAAAAGGGAGAGAATGATGACCAATATCTATACCAGTGAGGTTGATGTCAGTTCAGTCATGAATATCATACGGTCTCCTTTATAACGCTCTCTCTAATTTTTATGATTTTCTGCTCAAAATATACAGCTAATTGGGTTAACTTTCTAAACATAGAAAAATGTAGGCAGATAAAGACCATATGGTGCTGTCTCCAGAATTATACGCAAAATTCTAAATGAGGTCTTACCAATCTTATACAGGGGCATAATCACTTCCTTTTTCCTACAGGCCATTCCACTCCCTATGCATTCAAGCATCCTTCTAGTTTTCACCATCACCTTTTCTACCTGTTTGGCTAACTTAAGATCATCACGTACGACCACACCCAAGTCCTGCTCTTTTTTCATGCACAAAAATTCATCACCACCTAAACTGTACCGTTCTTTCCAGTTTTGCTGTCCAAATGCATGAACCTGCATTTTTTACAATTAAATCTAAGCTGCCAAATTTCAGACCATTCTTCTAGCTGTGCTAAAGTCCTTCCTCATGCTATCCAATTGGTTGCAGGATCCGAGGCAACATGGTTTTCCCAAAGGAAAATCCTGCCAAACTAATCTGATTGATTTGACTGGGTGACCAGAGAACTGTATAAAGGACATGTGCTAGATGTAATCTATTTGGATTTCAGCAAAGCCTTTGATATGGTTCCTCACAGAAGACTCCTGAATAAGCTGAGGGGGTAGAATTGAAGACCCAAAGTGGTGAACTGGATTGGAAACTGGTTGACCGACAGGCAACAGAGAGTAATAGTAAATGGAATTCGCTCAGAAGAAAGAAAGGTGAGTAGTGGAGTTGCTCCGGGGTCAGTACTGGGGCCAATTCTGTTTAATATATTTGTGAGAGACATTGCTGAAGTGTTAGAAGGAAAAGTTTGCCTTTTTGTGGTTGATAAGATAGCCAGTAGACTGCATACCCCAGAGGAAGTACAAACCATAATGAGAGATCTACTAAAATTAGAAGAATGGTCAAATGTGGCAGCTAAAATTTAATTCAAGGAAGTGAAGAGTGATAAATTTTGGGTGCAGAAATCGAAAGGAGATGTATGAGATAGGAGGCAAGAGATTGATTGATGAGCACAGCTCAGGAAAGGGACCTTGGTGTAATGGTGTCTGAAGATCTCAAGGTGATGAAACAATGTAACAAGGCAGTAGCCATGGCCAGAAGGATGCTCAGCTGTTTAGAGAGAGGTATAACCAGCAGAAGAAAGAAGGTGTTGATGCCCCTGTACAAGTCATTGGTGAGGCCCCACTTGGAATATTGTGTTCAGTTTTGGAGGCCATATTTTGCTAAGGATGTAAAGAGACAAAATGATTCAGAGAAAAGCAACAAAAATGGTATAAGGTTTGTGCCAAAAGACAACTGAGGAGACTTGACCTGAAGATGTATACCCTGGAGGAAAGGAGAGACAGGGGTAATATGATACAGACCATTCAAATATTTGAAAGGTATTAAAATACAAACCTTTTCCACAGATGGGAAGGTGGTAGAATGAAAAGTCATGAATTTAGGTTGCAGGGGGGCAGATTCAGAGGGTGGTAGATACCTGGCAAGCCCTCCCGCAGGAGGTGGTGGAAATGAAAATGGTAAATGGAATTTTAAAATGCAAGGGATACACACAAAGGAATCCTGCATGGAAAGAATGGAACCAATCTTAGCGGTGATTAGATAGCAACTCGAATAATTGGGAAGCAAAGCCAGTGCTAGGCAGACTTCTACGGACTGTGTCCTGATCGTGGCTGGACAGACTTAAATGGGCTAGAGTGGGGCTTTGATGACAGCTTCAGTAGTTGGACAAGGCCAGAGCCGCGCAGACTTCTACAATCTGTGCCCTGAAAATGGCAAGGACAAATCAAGATCAAATAAGCATTATGTAGTATCACATCATACCTTATGATATGAGTCTATCTTTTTGGGCAGACTAGAAGGACTGTATAGGTCTTTATCTGCCGTCATCTACTATGTTACTACTAGTCGTTAAGCCAGTTAAAACGGGCGAGTATTGGAATGGGTTTTTTTTTGCAAGGCCCCCCTCCCCTCGCAGCTGCAAGGCCCCCTGCCCTCCCAGCTCCAAAGCCCCCCCTCCTTCTGACCTCCCATGTCCAGCATCCTCCCTCCTTCCCTGCCAGCTCCAAGGCCCTCTGTCCCTCCCTCCCAGCTCCAAGGCCCCCTTCTCTCCCAGCTCCAAGGCCCACTCCCCTCCCAGCTCCAAGGCCCCTCCTCCTCCCTCCCAGCTCCAAGGCCCCTCCTCCTCCCTCCCAGTTCCAAGGCCCCTCCTCCTCCCTCCCAGCTCCAAGGCCCCCCTCCGTCCCTTCCCCGCAGCAAGCTCCTAGGACCCCCTCCTTCTGAGACCTTCCTGCCCTCCCCTCCCTCCCCTGGAGTTGCCGCAGCCCCTCCCCCCATGGTCGCCGCTGCCGCCCCCCTTCCACCCGGGCCGGGCCCTCTCTTCGCTATTGAACTTACAGCGCAGAAATCGCAGCAGGCAGATCAGTTCCGGTCGGCCTTCCTTCCCTGCCTGTGTCCCGCCTCATGTGACGTATCGTCGGCGAGGGTGGGACACAGGCAAGGAAGGAAGGCCAACGGGAGCTGATCTGCCTGCTTCGGCTTTGGCGATGTAAATTCAGTGGAGAACAGAGGGCCCGGCGGCAACTCTGGGGGGGGGAGCAGTAGTGGCGACCTCGGCAGTTCCCTCCCTCCCCTTCCGCGCAGTTTCCCTCTCTGTTCCGTCATCACGTCTTGACGCAGGGGCGGGACAGAGAGGGAAGTCTCTACTGCGCATTTGCAAGTGAGTCGGTCACTTGCCATTTATATGTTTGATACTATGTTAATTAGAAGAACTCCTCTATGACGTGAAGAGCTCTTTAGAACACATTAAGATGATTCTGGCTTGGGTAAATATCCAAAGACAATCTTTCTTAGAGGAAAATTAAGCAAAATTGAAAAAAATCCCTCTGACATAACTGAAAACTTGAACAGAAAAGTGTACATAAATATATATGAATGGATAAAGTAGTGACAACCATAAATTGCTGAGAAAAGATCAATAAATAATATCACATAACACAAACTGTTATTGAAAAGTGCATTCATATCATGGAATGAGATACAAGCTACTAATCAGCTAGGAATTTCCATATTCTCCTACAGCTTTAGAATTGTAGACTAGCCTCTTAAAGATCTTGAAAAGCTGAAAGTATGAACAAGAAAATCCTACAACTGTCCTCATCAGGCCAAAGGAAGAATGACTGCAGAGAAACTGATCATACACACAGAACTTCAGTATATCACCTTTTTGTGTACTGAGGCCTATGAACCACACTTTGACTAGGCCAGGAACCATCTTTTTAGGAAAATACTGTAATGGTTGCCTGAATTCTATATTTTAACACTACCTGTCAGCTAAAGGACATACTGGCATTCCAGTGCATATGCGCTTCATCTTTGGATGTGAAGTTGGTTAACAGGACAGATTTACACCAATACGAGTATGAGATAAGCCTTATGGGTTCTTTGGTCAACACCAGCACTTGCAAAGTGTCTCTCTGAATCAACTAGGGACATCATTGTTCTCCAGGCCTGGATTTCATCTGGACAGGAGGAATGCATGATCTGATTGGGCCACAACAGTCATCTGAGGACAGAGAACAGGTATCGGACTTAGAAAAGAACAAGGGAAAAGGGTTTTGGACCGGATACACAGCTGATAGCTCCGGAGAGAGAGAGAGACTGTTTCTCTGTGCCTTCTAAGTACTGAGCCTCTCTCTGTATAACATTACAGAGAAGTGTAAGCTGAGAATTACTGCAAGAGACCAGCTACCTGTACTGGCGAGATCTGTCACTTTTCTGTATACTAACCAGATGCTACTGATAGGCTCGCTGTGTAAGCAGCTGGAGTCGAAGGAAAGAATCTGGCCTTTCATCCAGAGATCCTACTATAAGGCAAGTGATGATTTGAGAAATCAGGGTTCACTCATGTAGTCTGGGGTTTACTACTATTTCTAGTTTGCCAAAGGCTGTGTTCACGCTCATGGGAATGGTTTATTAGCTGAGTCTCTTTGGCTTCTTTTCTCAGAGATAATTCTTAGTAGTGTAACAAAATATATATTATATATATCCTTCACAAGGTATGGCCTCCAAAACTGAACACAATACTCCAGGTGGGGCCTCACCAACGACTTGTACAGGGGCATCAACACTTCCTTTCTTCTGATGATCACACCTCTCTCTATACAGCCTAGCAACCTTCTCGCTACGGCCACCGCCTTATCACACTGTTTCGTCGCCTTCAGATCCTCGGATACTAGCACCCCAAGATCCCTCTCCCCCTCACTTAGACCATTCTTCTAGCTTCTGCAAATCCTTTTTCAAGCTTTCCACTCCCTCCCGGGTGTCCACTCTTGTTGCAAATGTTAGTATCATCCGCAAATAGGCAAACTTTACCTTCTAACCCTTCGGCAATGTCACTCACAAATATATTGAACAGAATCGGCCCTAGCACCGATCCCTGAGGCACTCCACTACTCACCTTTCCCTCCTCCGAGTGAACTCCATGTACCACCACCCTCTGTTGTCTGTCCGTCAACCAGTTCCTAATCCAGTTCACTACTTTGGAACCTATCTTCAAGCCCATCGAGTTTAAGAGCCTCCTGTGGGGCACCGTGTCAAAAGCTTTGCTAAAATTTAAGTAGATTACGTCTATAGCATGTCCATGATTCAATTCTCCAGTTACCCAATCAAAGAATTCAATGAGATTCGTTTGGCATGATTTCTCTCTGGTAAAACCATGTTGTCTCAGATCTTGCAACTTATTGGCTTCCAGGAAATTCACTATCTTTTCATTCAGCATCGCTTCCATTACTTTTCCAATAACCGAAGTGAGGCTTACCGGCCTGTAGTTTCCAGTAAGAGTGAGGAAATGGTAGGACAGAGGTGAGAAAAGTGGATGGAAAGCTGGTAGGTAGATGAAAGTTAAAAAGTGAGAGACTGAGGACCGGAGGGTAAGGGGTGAAATTTGAGTAAACAAGGCAAAAAAAAAAAAAAGAGTAAAAGGCAAACGGGCAAGATCAAAATCACAGACAGATGGGTGTCTGTTTTGAATATGTGACTGAGGTTGAGTGATTCTAGCAGCATGTAATTTCTGTGTAGAATTCTGCAGTCCCACTTGTTTCATTTGCCCAGTAAAATGTGTTATGCTTTAGATCCTACTGTAATATTTGCAGTGTTGTCTTTTCCTAGGTAGGGTTGGTGCCATTTGAGTCCTGATAATGCTGTTATAGTACACCAGTTTGCTAAAGACTGAGCAGTCCTTTTTGCAGGGTTTTGAATTACTTCTTAAAGTACATGACAGCTGGCACTGAAGGGAAGCTGTGAAGCTTTCATTAAAGGGACATCAAATTTTAATATCGAACTTTAAAGGATTATTTTAAATGGTGTCCTCTTATGTGTTTCTACAAGATCATTAGTGGAAAGGATAGAGGTTCATTATTGCTTTAATAATCATAGACTTGGGTTGTCTCTGCCCACTGCTTAAAAGTGAATTTTCCAAATTTTCTCTTCCACCGCTCTAGGTCTCTCCTTACACTTTGCTGTCTGATCCCAGCTAAGAGCAGGAGACTGGATACGACAGCATAGCAGGCCAAGCAGTGACAGACACAGAGGGTCCCACTTTGGGTTCAGACCCCTTTCAACCTTACGGTACCAGATTTATGGCTGTTGGGATATCCAAGTCTCGCCAGCCAGAGAGATTCGCCCCTTAAGCCCCCGCCCAAGCTGCCTGAGCAGCAAGATGGTGGGGTGCTCCAGGCAGCACTTCCACATTTGCTCAGTTTATGCATTAAACTGTGTATGTACAGAAGTGTCTGCGTCAGAAGGTAGAACAATAAGCACAGGTAACACAGGTGGGGGCTGCAGCGGTGAATCTCTTCAGCTGGTGGGACTTAAGCATCCCTACAGTAAAGGTATGATGTGGAAGCAGCTGGGGGGGGGGGGGGGGGGGAGAAAATGCCCCCCCCCCCTCCAAAATTAAGTTCTGACAGTTTGACCTCTCTAGTGTTCTGCAACCTTATATTGCACATATGTAATATAAGGCTGTGATTCTGTGGAACAGTTGATCCGAGTTGTAGCTGCATAGGCATGACAGGCACCAGCAAAAGAAAGAGCATGTTAGAGAAGCACTAGGCCCGCATCTGGGACAGAATCACTGGGGGGGGGGGGGGGGGGGGGGAGGGAAGAGTGCAGAAGGCCAGAGATTACGTTTGTGCATCCCTCCCAATAAATATAAACATTGGCCCCCAGGGCCTAGTCACTCACTAATCAGACTGGGGAATGGTGGGATGTGGTTTCTTTTCTTCTCTGTTAAGTAAAGAGGCTTGAAGAAACAGCAGATGAATATGTGATGTAGTGAGACAGCTATACTTCCTTGTCTGAGATGTGGTCACTTTCTTCTATTTATAAGATAATTGATTTTGCATTTTTTTATGTGACAGATTTTGAAGATGTTTTACTTGCCTTGTTACAAGAAAATAAATATAATGATATGCCTGATTTTGATTTGGAGTGGTATGACAAATTTTGGCTCTTAAGATACAGATATAAAGGATTGCATATATATATTTGGTTGGTATTGCTAGCACAGCTGTCCTTTAAATCTAATCATGGATGCCCATTATAGGCAACAGATCCTATTGTTGCAGAGGGTATTTTTTTTTTGTTTGTTTCTATTCACTGTACCTAACCCACTGTGGGAGTTGGTCTCCATATTTGAAATCCAGGCCAGGTTTTATGCTGAACCAGATTCCATCCCTCTGCATATGTAATTCCAAGTTAGCTAGTCAAGCACCTAGAGCCAACTCTAGAAAATGCCAGCCTAGCTGAGTCTCCAGGCATTGGTTAGGATATATCACCTAACAACGCTCCTTCTCCCACCTGGGCCTGGGAGAAAGCCTACATGTATGGAGGCTCATATAAAGGAAGAACCTGGGTCACAAAGGTAAAAGCTTTGCTTATACTTTACCTTACTGGCCAGTTTCCCTTCAGCTACTTCCCCAAAAGCCAGAGAGTTTCACCCTCAGACCTAGGCTTCTTTCCAGTATTTGTCTCAAGCTGGTGGAACCACATGGACCCTGCTTACCAGATGGAGGGAGACAAACTGCTGCCAAGCAGAGAAGCCCCAGCTTCAAGAACCTATGTGAAGGCTCTCTCTGTTGCATTTCTTCTGCAAGCAGCTCCTGCTATCAAGAAGCACCACCAGCAATGTTCTGAGACCCTTGCACTATCAGAAAGGGCTTCGGTGCTGCAGGGGAGAGGTATAGGCCTCAGAAGCTTAGCGGAGAGAAATGGCAGCACCGGTGGTGGGAGGCGGGGCTAGTGGTTGGGAGGCGGGGCAAGTGCTGGGCAGACTTCTACGGTCTGTGCCCTGAAAATGGCAGATACAAATCAAGGTCAGGTATACACAAAGTAGCATCTATGAGTTTATCTTGTTGGGCAGACTGGATGGACCGTACAGGTCTTTCTCTGCAGTCATCTACTATGTTACTATATATGTTACCTGACCTGTTTCATATTCTTTGCAGTGCCCCCTATACTGGCCAGACCAGGCCAGCCTTGTGAATGATATGCTCCTATTTCTAGGGAGCCCTGGACCTAAAACAGCACAATAGTGTACCCGTCACAGTCTCATTTTATTTTCCCCAAAGCTTAACACATCCCGGGGCAGAAGCTCTAGGACTAGAAAGCTTACCATCTGACCTCAAAGAAGCTCCAGAGGCTTAGGAGAGGGAGGAGGAATACAGCCCACCATAAACTGAGAGCAGCAGCAGAAAACTTCGTGGCATCAGACCCCAAGCTTTGTAGAATAAGCATGAAAGTTAGCCTGCCCTGCCAGAGTTTCTTCAGCTTTTGCTGCACCAATCCAGATGTCTGTCCACATGCTCAAGGCAAAGAATACTAGAGGTCTTCTTGGCTGGACAAGTCTATATATGGAAACCAAGAAATCTATTATCTGTTTCCACCTGTTGGCAGGAGGATATAACCCACTAATATGAACTGATCTGGCAAGGGTGAATAGGAATACTCAGCAACAAGAAAGGCTACATGATTTTGCAGTGCCACTATTTACATGTGTGGAAGTCACAGGATGCACAAATTGAAATGGCGCATAGCTTGGGTGCAGTTTGCGCAGTCCCAAAAATATACATGCATTTTACAATGGAAATAGATATGTATTTTTAACAATTCCCAAGGCAAATGTGTCAGCTGTGTGCTGATTTGGACTGAGGTCTCCACCAGCAATTAAGGGGGCAATTTATTTACTTCTGTAACATCTACTGGCACTTTAAAAAAAAAAAAAAGGTTTTTTTTCCCACTTGGCTCCTTAATGGATTCATTTTATACAGCCAATATATCTGCATGTTGCAAAATCAGTACTAACATCAGTCAAGCCCTATAGGATGTTGCTTTTTTTTCAAATGAGTAGATTTTTAAAAAAGGCTATTGCTGCTGGACATGTTGGCACATACATAAGGATACTAAAAAAATACACTTTCCACTCCCCCCCCCCCCCCCCCAAAAGGCTCTGCATTTGGTAGAGCCTTTTGTGAAAATGCTTGGAGAATTGTCAGTGTCCTGACCTGGATGTCCCAATTCTTAATTAGATGCCCTATAAACACAATTCTAGCCATGAAACCATATTTTACAGAACTATAAAAATGGGATCACAGAATAGGTGCTCTCATATTATGGCTGAAGCACAGCTGCTGAAATCTTAGGTGCCAGAATGACACAGTACCTTGGATTTCATGTCTGGTTATTCTACCTCTCCTGCTCTGTCTCAAAGAAGTGGCTACTACCAGGCCTAGCCTCACATGCAGAGAAACTAGATGCAGAAAACAGGAGAGCAGTTGGGAAAGTGAGAAAGCCGAAAGGGAAGTGGATAGCTGGAGGGGTCATATGGATGAGAGATGTGGATATGGAGCAGAAAATAAGACAGATTTGGGAAGAGATGAAGAAGAATGATTAGTGAGAAAAGATGAGAGAAGATGAAGAAAACATGAAATGCGTCAGGGAATGGGGAAAGAGAGGACCATTTGGATTGTTCTCAACGCCAAGATGGCAGATGCATGCCGACATGCTGATACGCCTTTAATTTGTTTTTAGTTTATTCTTAATTAAGGGCATGTGTAAGAGTAAAACCCTGGCTCAGCCCTCAAGTACTTGTTGTCCAAAATAGGGCAAAGAAATAAGCAAATCAAAAGGGTAAAATCACAAAAGACAATATGTTCAAGCCCCGAATTATGAAGCACAACTTTACTGTAAACTGCTTCTATATTTTGTATGAAAGCTGGAATATCAAATATTAATAAACAGGTTACATGTAAAACTGATCATATGACATTCGCCCAAAAATCAGCAAATTCGACGGTCCCGAGGAGAGAAACGGCGCTGTCTGGTGTATGAAAGAAGCGGAAATCGATAGCGATCGATAAAACGGCGCAGAGGCACGGCATGGCGGCGAAAACAGTTCGCAGAGAGAGAGACAAGACTAAGCCGGCCGATGCCAAGATGGCCGACCAGCGTGAGATCGGAGAGCTAGCTGTGGGATCCGCGTGGTTAGCAGAAATTACCGCGGAGGTAACTGCAGCGGTTGAGACAGCGCTGGACAAGAAGCTTCAACAACTTTACGATCGCACAGAGGAGGCTCATGAACGTATTGATAGCATGAGCTTAGAGTTGGATGAAGGCCTGCAGCGCATATCAGAGGTAGAGGAGAGCGTGGAGGCACAGAAGGAGTTAAACAAAGAACTGGAAAAGAAAGTGCAGGATCTGGAGGTTAAATTGGATGATTTGGAGAATCGCAGCAGGCGCAATAACCTGCGCCTGATTGGACTACCAGAATCCTTATTGGATAGGGATCTGCCCAACTTCTTGGAAGGATGGCTGCCAAAGACTTTACATATAGAGGATAAAGTATCACAATTCTGTGTGGAGCGAGCCCATCGGGTGGGGACCACGAGGCAGTCAGGGAACAGACCAAGAGTGGTGATCCTAAAGACTCTTAATTTCAGGCATAAACAATACATATTGGATGCGCTTCGAGGTGGGCAAGCACTTACCTATGAAGGGAGAAAAATCCTTTGCTTCCAAGATTATTCACATCAGGTGCAATTGAAGAGGAAATCCTTCGCGCCATTATGCACGGAGTTATATAACAAGAAGATAAAATTTGCACTCCTATACCCTGCCAAGCTCAGACTCACCATAAATGGTGTAACTCAATTTTTTGAACAGGTGGAGGCAGCTAAAGAATATATACAACAACATGGAGAGCTTAAATGAAGCAGAGGTAATGTGCAGGATGGAACAGCGGCATAAAAGAGGACGCTGGAGATTATATTATAGCTTTATAGTGGAAACCAGATTGGGAGAATATTGACCTGACCTTTTGGATTGAGAACATGACTGATGGACTCTTGATAGATTGGACAGATATATTTCGGGAGTGCGGGTGTTTTTGGAGTGCGCCCAAGACAGTGTTCTGGATGTACCTAGCACGTCTCGACGCCATTTGACTGCAGGAGATGACGACATGGCAGAGCTAAATAAACTGCTTTGGGGCTCTTGGAAATGAAGTAGAAGTCAGAAGTCTACAGGGTCTGATCATATAAGAACTAAGTAACATTGGCCACCGGAGGAGTTACACAGGAATGGAAGTGTGAGACAATTAAGATATGATGCTAGAGATATAACACATAAAGTTTTGTATGTTGGGGAAGTTGGGGAAGCTGGGGGAAGAATCAGGAGGGAGGGGGGGATGTGTGATATGTTGGTGGGTGAGTGCAGGTGTTATAGCGTGACTAGTTCTGGGAACAGGAGGGCTAGGGGGGAAGGATAGGGGAATAGGGAATAGAGAGGATACATATGGGAGGGAGGGGGGAGGGATTAGAGGGCGGGAAGTAGGGGAACGATTACCAAAAAATGATAGATGGAGATATGTGAGTGAGTGGAACGTTGAATGGCTGCGACACAGAGTGGTGGGGGTGGTGCTGCTGGGACACCATGTCTACCTGCTTTTGGATAAGAGGCATGAGCGGGGACATGTAAGAGATGACGGAGGTTGATGGGCCTTAAAGTATACTCCTGGAATGTGGGGGGAATATCCTCCCCCATTAAAAGAAAGAAAATCCTTCATAGTCTTAAAAAGAAAAGGGCAGATGTGGCGCTCCTTCAGGAAACACATTTATCAAAGCAGGAGCATGAGAAGCTGAGAACTTGGTGGGTGGGGACCATATTGGAGGCCCCGGCAGTAGGGAAAAAAGCGGGCGTTGTTATTTTATTTCATAAAGCTCTACAGGTGGAGGTGGAACAGGTGTGTGTTGATCCTGAAGGGAGGTATATAATAGCACAGGTAAAAGTGAATGGCAATATATGTCTCATTAGTAATATATATGCTCCCAATGTGTATTGTAAGAAATTTTACCATTTAATCATTAGTAAGATACAACACTTCAACGTTAAAAATAAGATAATAGGAGGGGACTTTAATGTGGTGGCGGACACAATGTTGGATAGATCACACGGGACAGCAAGCACGATGGTGGGGGCCGGTAAAGGCATAAAACTGCTATGTGAAACATTGGGAGTGGTTGATGTGTGGAGGGTATTGCATCCAAATACTAAAGACTATACACACTACTCAAGAGCCCATCACACTCAATCAAGGATTGATTATCTATTGATAGATGAAGAGAGCTTCACACATATAGCGGAGGCCGATATTGATCCTACGATTATATCAGATCATGCGGCTATATATATCAAATTTCAAGATAATACCTCACATAATAGACAGTATAGGTGGGCATTTCCTATGGATCTATATAAGGATTCGGAGTTTTGGACTTATATCAGAGCAAAGTGGAAAGAATATTCATTACACAACGCATCTCACAGGCATACCCCGATATTGTTTTGGGAAGCTGGAAAGGCTGTCCTAAGGGGAGAGATAATAGCGTATAGCATCAGAAAAAAGAGACGAAGAGATAAAGAGATCATAAGATTAGGAGATAGCCTGATACGGTTGAGGAGAGCTTACGGACAGCAATCCGCGGACCACCTTCGTGAGCAATTATTAGCCACGCAGACATCTCTGAATGAGCTATTACATCAGCGTGCTAATAAATCAGCAGAGTATTACAGATACCAATTGTATAAGTTTGGTAATAAGACAGGGAGGATGATGGCAGGATTAGTAAAAAGGGGGAAGGGACAGAGGAGAGTGCTAGCCATTCGGACACAGGAAGGGGGATTGGTACATACTGATGCAGAGATACTAGATGTATTTCATGACTATTATGCTAAGTTGTACACTAAGAATGAAAAGGAGGATTTGGATCCAGATATTTATCTTGAGAATGTTAAACTGCCGAAGATAACAGTGCAGCAGCAAGAAGAGCTAAACAAGCCAATAGAAGTAGAAGAGGTCCTGAGAGAAATTAGAGGCAGTGCATTACATAAAGCTGCGGGGCCAGATGGGTTCAGGGCAGAACTGTATAAGATCTTAATGCAAGATATAGGAGAACCACTGGCAGATGCCTTTAACAAGTCGGTGGAATTGGGGGAATTACCGCAATCCTTATGTCTAGCGGATATTATGGTTTTTTTGAAACCAGGAAGAAATGTGATCTTACCAGAATCCTATAGGCCTATATCACTTATTAGCTATGAAGCTAAACTATTGGCTCAGATCTTGGCTGCTAGACTGGCAACAGTACTGACACATATAGTGGCGCCCCCGCAGGTGGGATTTATACAGGGAAGACAGAGTGGGAAGAATATTAGGTTGATATTGGCCACGATGGAGAGAGTGCGAAGAGAAGGAGGGGAATCCCTCTTGATCAGCTTCGACGCCGAAAAGGCGTTCGATCGGGTTGAATGGGAGTTTTTATTCGCATCGCTCAGGGCATATGGCTTTGAGGGATTTTTTACACAAGCGATATCCATTCTGTATAAGAACCCGACAGCAAGGGTGTTGGTTAATGGTACTTATTCACGATGTTTCCCAATAAATCGGGGAACTAGACAGGGTTGTCCTCTGTCCCCCTTATTATTTGCCATTACATTGGATCCCCTGATTAGAGAAATTCTGGGGAATGTGGAGATAGAGGGGATTAAATTGGGACACCAAGAATTTAAAGTTGCGGCGTTTGCTGATGACATTTTAGTCCATTTGGCGAGACCGGAGGAAACGTTGCCGGTGCTGATGGAAGTATTTGCAGAATACGGGGCTTTTTCGGGCTTTAGTTTAAATTTTCAAAAATCAGAAGGACTACCCACTAGCAGCATGGTAAGGGAGAGGTGGAAGGGATCATTTCCATTGAAGTGGGCGGATCAGGAATTTAAATACTTGGGTATAAAATTAACGGGGGACTTGAGAAGATTATATAGAAGAAACGTTGATGAGTTATTAAACTATACAAGGAATCAATTGGATCTATGGGAAGGACTGCCGTTAACACTGAGTGGCCGAATTGGTATGTATGCCATGATGCTGTTCCCGAGATGGCTATATGTCTTAAGACAGCTGCCAATATTGCTACAGATCAAGGATGTAAAGAAACTTAGGAGAATGGTGACTAGATTCTGCTGGGGTGGAAAGAAGGCCAAAGTTAAACTGGAATATATGTATGGGAGTAGGAAAGAGGGAGGCTTAGGGATGCCTGATATCCAACAATATAATTGGGCATGTTTGACCAGACATTTAGCGGACTGGATATTAGATTCAGAGGAACATACGGCGTGGAGTACGGAGTGTGTGCTGTTTGAGCCTTATCACCCCTACTATATGATGCATGTTCAAGGAAAGTGGATACCTAAGGGATGGAGTCAGCATCTCTTGTTACAACCAATGCGACGGGTATGGCGATATATTTTAAAGGGATTAAATAAGAATCCACATTATACAGATCTGCTTCCTCTGGTGGGGAATAGTGCCTTTGATCCTGGGAATACACAACCGAGATTCAGAAAATGGGCACGGGAAGGGATAGTATTAGTGGCCGATGTTATGCAGGATTCGGGGAAGATTATATCTAGAGAGGCCTTAGAGAATATAGTGGGAGCTGAGAATGTGACATGGTATGATTATTATCAATTACATAGTTACATTAAGCAGCTAAATTCTGCTGGATGCGAGAGAGGGATGTATGACTTATTGGTGAATTTATTTCTGCCACAAGGTAGAGAACAGACCTCAATCTCAATACTTTATAAACAGCTGAGAATGATTTTCCCGCCCCGTGGATATGAGGAGGTTGCTCGGAGGTGGTCTGCGGATATGAGAGTGGAGGTTCGAAGCGGAGATATAGCCCAGGCTCTGAAGGAGATAGTATATAAAGTGACCAGTGCACGACATAGGGAGATTCAATTTAGAATTATTATGAGAGCATACTTCTCCCCTGTACAGGCCTACCATGCTGGTAGACTTACAACACCACAGTGCAGCAAGTGTAACTTTCAGAGAGCATCACTTTATCATATGCTGTGGGAGTGTCCGGACATTAAGGAATTTTGGGATAATATTAGGAAATTTTGTGAGACATTAATTCATAAGACAATTAGATGGGCACCTAAAAATCTAATATTGGGTCCAGGGGGGAGAGGGCTAAATCTGAAACATACAGAAGGTATATTTATGTATAAGGCTATAATAATAGGGAAGCAATGTATTATGCAATTTTGGACCCAGGAAAGTGGACCCTCTTTCTGGCAGTGGAGGAATTCACTTCATGCCTTGGTGCTGCTGGAGGCGCGTGAGGTACATCGAAGCCCTAGGAGTAAACAACGATTCTGGGAGATTTGGGAGCCATATGTGCAGGCCCTGTCAGGTAGAGCCCGCAGCTTACTAGTAAACTCACTCTCATTGTAGCTTGGGATAGGGAAGAAGACTGGGTAGAGTAGGCTGGAGTGGGAGGGAGGGGGGTGGGTGAGGTGATGGGAGGAAGAGGGAGGAGGGAGGGAAGGGGGGGATGTGTGCTGGGCTTATGCTGCAATTGATGAAACTGAGACCAGATAAAGGAATGTGATTTCTGAAGGAAGGGGGTTACATGCAATGAGGGGGGAAAGAGTGTATTATCGTATCGATATGTATCTATTGGTATGAATGGAGGATTCTGAGAGTGATGTTCTGGGTGTATTATGGGATGGCAATGGAACAGCTTGGTAAGCGGAGCCTGGATATGCAAGATGCAGATCAATTTAATTTATAACCAGTAAAGCCTGTTTGAGATACTGACATAATGCAGGATTGCTGTGATTCTCCTGCTAAGGAGTGATGACTTGCTGGCTGACGGAGGCTGATATAATAGAGTAATGGAATGAAGCTAAGTACACAGAACGACATCAGTGATATATATTTATTTTTAAATTTTATTACATTATGAATAAAACCAAGCACACAGAATGATATCAGGGATTTGCATTTATTGTTCACAAATCTCATTGCATAATACTCTGATCACTAATGGATATATTTCAGAAATCGCAGACAGAGATGTTGATAATAGCTATTTATGACATTATTGCTTGCATAAGCCAGGGTTAATTAATACAGTAATTTAGAGGGGGGAGGGGAGGGGGGGAGGGAAGGTGGGGGGGGGGGGGGAGAAAAGAAAAATTGATGATAGCGGTTTTGCTGTATTAGTGCAGGATGGCAATGTTAAATGCCTGAGATGTTATGTTAATATGGAATTGTTTTGGAGATGCATTCATCAATAAAAATTATTAAACCTAAAACTGATCATATAACTGATTTGTGTGTGTGTTTGGGGGGGGGGGGGAGATAGGTAGAAGCTAGTACAGGGCCGGTCTTTTGGCAGAGGCGACCGAGGCGGCCACATCGCGGCGCGCCTCAACTCTGCCTCCGCCCTGACCTCTGCGCGCATCATCATGATCCCGCTCGGCCGCTCCGCTCCCGCCACCACTGGCGCCCACCCCCGGCTTGGGCCCGCTGAGCCCGCCGTCAGCTCCCAAGTCCCCGGACCCCGGCGACAGTAACTTGCAGCGAGCCAGCGACGGCCCCACCCTCGACAGAATTGCAGCGATGGCTCACCTCCGCTCCAGCTTTTCACTTCCTGCTCAATGTCCCGCCTTCTGATGAGGTATTTCCTGTTTCCGTAAAGGCGGGAGTCACTGAGCGGGAAAAGCTGGAGCCTGGTCCGAGGTGAGCCATTGTCGCTGTGGTGCGAGCGAGACAGCGAGTGTGTGCAGACTCGTGGAGCGAGCAAAGCGACAGACAGGGCTACAGTTGTGCCATTAAGGCAGGCAGCAAGGTATGATAGCTTTTTTTCTATAGGAACCTTTTTAAATTAAAGTGGTCTTGATTTGCGAATGGAACCTGTCCTGATGATTTGTCATGTTGCCTGTCTCTGTGGTTTGAAATGTTCAGCTGTAGTATGTCCATTTTTGTCAAAGGTTTTGGCCCTTGCTTCCAGTGAGCCACAGTAGTCCCCTTCTTCCCCTTTCAGTCCCTGCCCACCTTTACCCATAGATATCCTTTTAATCTTTTACCTCCCTTCTTCAATGCACTTTAATTTTATTAATTCTTCCTTCTGAGCCTTACTCATCCTCCCCTAAGTGGTCCCATATGCCTCATACTTCCCCAGGGTTCACCCCAAGTCTCACCTGTACTCCACTACACCTCAGTCACCCTCCACCCTCCTAGTATCATTCATTCTCTCACTAGTGCTGCCACACATCCCCATCCATCTTCCTCCCTTAGTGCTCTCCCACTCCAGATCCTGTTATCCTTTCCCAATATTTATGTCCAAGCCTCTCATCTCCCCAGTAGCCTGTATTACAGCCTTAGCCATCCTTGCTGCAGTGCTCCCTTAACTTCATTCATCCTTCCGCTCTCACTCATCCTGCCTCCCCAGTGTTTCCCCTATTGTTAGTCACTTAATTTCTCCACTGCTTCCCCAGGTATCTCCCTTATACCCTCCACATCCAGTGACTCTCCCCTCTTCACCTCCCTCCAGCATCTCTCCCTACCCTATCCCTCTATGTCCAGTATCACCCATCTCTCAATGGGGTGGATCTAGGGTGGGGGGGGGGGCTAGGGTGGGGCCCCACCAAATTGGTCTGCACAGGGCCCCGCACTTGCTAAGACCGGCCCTGAGCTAGTAGCTTTAAGATACATGGAAGAAAGGAGTGAGTGAATGAAGCAGAAGATAAAACTGATATTTGGGAAAGGAAGAAAGAATGAAAGAAAAAAGGAGAGAGAGGAGTGTGATGAGAAGATTGAAAGAGAACAGTAAGAGGCTGCAAACTGTAGGAGATGATGGTGGGGAAGAATGGGTGACAAACCAGAGCTTTCCAATCCCATAGCTATTTGGTTTTTCAATATATGCATAATGAAAATGCAAGAGAAATTTGCATAAAAATGAAGATACATACCTGTAGCAGGTATTCTCTGAGGTCAGCAGGCTGAATAGTATCACTGATGGGTCGTCGTCCTCGACGGCCCAGGAGACCGGAACCTAACAGAACGTTAAAAGTTCTAGAAGCGACGTGGCACGTGTAGGGACACCGTACCGCGCATGCGCGAGTGACTTCCCACCCGCGACATCCGCGCACTTCCCTCAGTTACTTAAAAAGCAAAGTAGAAAAACAACAACTCCTACGGGGAGGAGGGTGGGTTGTGATACTATTCAGCCTGCTGTCCTCGGAGAATACCTGCTACAGGTATGTATCTTCATTTTCTCCGAGGACAAGCAGGCTGAATAGTATCACTGATGGGGTATCCCTAGCACCCAGGCTCACTCAAAACAATGAACATTGGTCAACTGGGCCTCGCAACGGCGAGGACATAACTGAGATTGACCTGAAAACAAAGCCAACTAAGTGAGAGTGCAGCCTGAACAGAAGAGAAAAAGGGCCTAGGAGGGTGGAGTTGGATTCTAAACCCCAAACAGATTTTGTAACACCGACTGCCCAAATCAACTGTCACGTCGGGTATCCTGCTGAAGGCAGTAATGAGATGCGAATGTGTGGACAGATGACCACGTTGCAGCCTTGCAAATTTCTTCAATGGAGACTGACTAAGTGAGCCACTGACGCAGCCATGGCTCTAACATTATGAGCCATGACATGGCCCTCTAAAGTCAACCCAGCTTGGGCATAAGTGAAGGAAATGCAATCTGCTAGCCAATTGGAGATTGTGCGCTTTCCGATGGCAACCCCCATCCTGTTGGGATCAAACAAAACAAACAACTGGGCGGACTGTCGATAGGGCTTTATCCACTCCACGTAAAAGGCCAATGCTCTCTTACAGTCCAAGGTGTGCAACTTGTCCTCACCAGGGTGGGTATGTGGACGGGGAAAAAATGTTGGCAAGACAATTGACTGGTTCAGATGGAACTCCAACACCACCTTCGGCAGGAACTTAGGGTGAGTGCGTAGGACTACTCTGTTATGATGAAATTTTAAATAAGGAACTTGTACTACCAGAGCTTGGAGCTCACTGACCCTACGAGCTGAGGTAACAGCCACCAACAAAATTACCTTCCAGGTCAAGTACTTTAGATGGCAGAAATTCAGTGGCTCAAAAAGAGGTTTAATCAGCTGAGTGAGAACAACGATGAGATCCCATGACACTGGTGGAGGTTTGACAGGGAGCTTTGACAAAAGCAAACCTCTCATGAAGCTAACAACTAAAGGCTGTTCAGAGATAGGCTGACCTTCCATATGTTGATGGTAAGCACCGATTGCACTAACATGTACTCTTACGGAGTTGGTCTTAAGCCCAGACTCTGATAAGTGCAGAAGGTATTCAAGCAGGGTCCGTGTAGGACAAGAGAAAGGATCTAGGGCCTTGCTGTCACACCAGACGGCAAACCTCCTCCATCTAAAAGAGTAACTCCTTTTCATGGAATCTTTCCTGGAAGCAAGCAAAACTTGGGAGACACCCTCTGAAAGGCCTAAAGAGGCAACTTCTAAGTTCTCAACATCCAGGCCGTGAGAGCCAGAGACTGGAGGTTGGGATGAAGAAGCAACCCCTCGTTCTTAGTGATGAGGGTCGGAAAACACGCTAATCTCCACGGTTCTTCAGAGGACAAGTCCAAAAGAAGAGCGAACCAGATCTGGCGGGGCCAGAAAGGCGCTATCAGAATCATGGTTCCGCCGTCTTGCTTGAGTTTCAGCAGAGTCTTTCCTACCAAGGGTATGGGAGGATACGCATACAGAAAACCTGTCCCCCAATGCAGGAGAAAAGCATCCAATGCTAGTCTGTCGTGGGCCTTAAGTCTGGAGCAGAACTGAGGGACCTTGTGATTGGTCTGAGAGGCGAAAAGATCCGCCGAGGGGGTGCCCCACACTCGAAAGATCTTGCGGACAACATCCATGTTCAGAGACCACTCGTGAGGTTGCATGATCCTGCTCAACCTGTCTGCCAGACTGTTGTTTACGCCTGCCAGATACGTGGCTTGGAGAAACATGCCATGCTGATGCGCCCAAAGTCACATCCTGACAGCTTCCTGACACAGAGGATGAGATCCTGTGCCCCCCTGCTTGTTGGTGTAATACATCCTGAATGTCTGTCTGAATTTGGATAATCTGATTGGACAGCCGGTCTCTGAAAGTCTTTAGAGCATTCCAGATCGCTCATAAATCCAGAAGGTTGATCTGAAGACCTGATTCCTGATTGGACCAAGCTCCTTCAGTGTGCAGCCCGTCTACATGAGTTCCCCACCCCAGGAGGGATGCATGCGTCGTCAGCACTTTTTGTGGCTGAGGAATTTGGAATGGACGTCCCAAGGTCAGATTGGTGCGAATGGTCCACCATTGCAGGGAATTGCAAAAATCGGTGGAAAGATGAATGACGTCCTCTAGATCCCCCGTAGCCTAACACCACTGGGAAACTAGGGTCCATTAAGCTGATCTCATGTGTAGTCGTGTCATGGGAATCACATGAACTGTGGAGGCCATGTGGCCGAAAAGTCTCAACATCTGCCGAGCTGTGATCTGTTGAGATGTTCGAGCTGAGGAGACTAGTGACAGAAGATTGTCTGCCCTTGCCTGGGGAAGATAAGCTTGAGCCATCCGTGTGTCCAACAGAGCTCCTATGAATTCTAGTTTCTGCATTGGGACAAGATGGGACTTGGGATAATTTATTACAAACCCCAGTAGCTCGAGCAGGTGAATAGTCATGCGCATAGACCGTAGAGCGCTTGCCTCTGAGGTGTTCTTCACCAGCCAATCGTCAAGATAAGGAAACACATGTACTCCCAGTCTGCGTAGCGATGCTGCGACAACTGCCAAGCACTTTGTAAAGACCCTGGGCGCAGATGTGAGATCAAAGGGCAGTACGCAGTACTGAAAGTGCTGGGTCCCCAGACGGAATCGAAGGTACTTCCTGTGAGCTGGAAGCACTGAGATGTGAGTATAGGCATCCTTTAAGTCCAGAGAGCATAGCCAATCGTTTTCCTGAATCATTGGAAGAAGGGTGCCTAGGGAAAGCATCCTGAACTTTTCTCGAACCAGATATTTGTTCAGGGAACTGAGTTCTAGGATGGGACACATCCCCCGTTTTCTTTTCCAACGAGGATGTGCCTGGAATAGAATCTCAGCCCTTCTTGCCCGAGTTGTACGGGCTCGACCGCATTGGCGCTGAGAAGGGTGGAGAGTTCCTCTGCAAGTACCTGCCTGTGCTGGAAGCTGTAGGACTGAGCTGCCGGTGGGCAATTTGGAGGTTTTGATTCCAGATTGAGAGTGTACCTGAACCGGACTATTTGAAGAACCCACCTGTCGGAGGTTATGAGAGGCCACCTTTGGTGAAAAAATATTAACCTCCCCCCAACAGGTAGATAGTCCGGCACAGATACTTTTACCTCGGCTATGCTGCTCTGGAGGCAGTCAAAAACCCGTCCCTGGTTTTTGCTGGGGAGCCGGAGGGGCCTTTGGTGCACGCCGCTGACGGGAACGGACCTGCTGGGAACGAACCTGAACAGGCTGACGAGAGGCAGGAGCATACCTATGCCTGTTATAGGAATAGGGAGCACTCTTCCTCTTTCCAAAATACCTTCTAGAGGAGGAGGTAGTAGCAGAAGATGTCCGGTGGGAGAGAGAATCCATAGCATCATGATGCTTCTTGAGGGTATCAACCATTATCCTCAACCTTCTCTCCAAAAAGATTATCCCCCTGGCAAGGAACATCTGTCATTCGCTGCTGGGTCTTCTGATCCAGGTCCGAGACATGCAGCCATGAGAGCCTGCGCATCATGATACCCTGAGCAACTACTCAGGATGCAGCATCAAAAGTGTCGTAAGCTCCCCTGGCCAGGAATTTGCAACATGCCTTCTGCTGCCTGACCACCTGGTGAGCAGGTTCAGCAAGCTCAGGAGGAAGAGCATCAACCAAACCGGACAGTTGCTTCACCAAGTTCCATAAGTGAATGCTCGTGTAGAGCTGGTATGTCTGAATTTTGGCGGCGAGCATTGCAGCCTGATACGTACGCCTCCCAAAAGAATCCAAGGTCCTAGACTCTCTGCCAGGGGGTGCCAAAGCATAGTCCCTAGTACTCTTGGATCTTCTGAGAGCAGAGTCCACCACCATAGAATTGTGAGGAAGTTGGGCCTTCACCATCACAGGCTCACCATGGACTCTGTACTGGGACTCAGACTTCTTGTTGACAACTGAATTAGAGAGAGGACGAGACCAATTCCGCCACAACGCTTCCCTGAGCGTATTGTGCAGAGGGGCCATTGTAACCTCTATAGATGGAGAAGGATAATCCAGGACCTCGAACATCTCAGCCCTGGGTTCATCCATAGCCTCCATGGGAAACGGAATGTCCTTAGACATTTTCCGCACAAAAGATGAGAAAGTAAGACTCTCAGGTGGAGATTGTCTGACTTCAATAGGCGGAGTAGGATCAGAAGGGAGCCCCTAGGAATCTTCCTCCGAAAAATACCTGGGGTCTTCCTCCTCTCCCCATGAACGCTCCTCTTTGGTGTCGGACAGAAGCTCATGAAGAGCAGCCCGAACTCGATCCTGTCTCAACTTAGAGGATCGACGTCCTCTTGGGGGATGCTGAGAAGTCGACCCCTGCCTGGACTCCGGCGAAGCTTCCTCCACCGACGTCGAAAGAGAGTCAACCGGGTGGTAGCCTGCTCTGGTGCCGCAAGCGGTACCGAGGGCGGGGACCTCCTCACAGGGGATGGGCCAGGCAGTGTCTCAGCAGTAGGCGCAAGCACCTCAGGCACCGAAGCAGAACGATGGAGTCATGCATCCAGAAGATCTGGAAGAAGAGCCCGGAGACGTTCATTGATAGCTTCCATCGGGAAAGGCTATGGGTCCGATGCAGGAGTCGGTGCCAGAATCCATTGGGGCTCGAGAGCCAGTACCGGGCTGCCAGACGACCTATGCCTCGGCACCTCCTGAATGGAGGGTGAGTGGTCCTCCCAGCGCCAATGCTTCTCGGGTGCCAACTCCCTCGGTACTGTGTCTGGAAGGAGATCGATGGTGATGCTTCTTAGCCTTCGCTCGACGCCCATCATCGACACTCCTCGGTACCGATGAGGACGACGTGGAATCCTCACGCCTCCTCGGGGCCGGGTCTGATGAAAGGCGGTCCCGGGGGGCCTGCATAGCAGGAGGCCTCGAGACGGGTGGAGACTCGCTTGATGCCTCACTGCTCCCAGCTGTGAAAGGTCTTTCAGCAGCCATTACCTGATCTCTCGGTGCCATTTCCCTCGACGCCGATGACCTCGGTCCCGATGTCGATGTCGAAGGACCGGACCGATCTGGAAAAAGCCACTCGTGCTGAGCCTCTCGAGATACCTGGGTCCTCTTTTTCATCAACTTGCACAACTTACAAGCTGATGGAAGATGATCAGGCCCGAGGCACTGGATGCAACACGCTTGAGGGTCAGTAGATGAGATGGTCCGATTACAGCGAGTGCAGCACTTAAAGCTGCTGGGAGGCCGCGAGGACATGGACGGAAAAATCGCGTCCATGAAATTAAACAGCTCGATTGTGCCAGGAAAAAAGGCACAGAAGAAAAAAGGAAAAAAAAACACACAGCCAAGCGGCCTGAAGATGGCCGCGAGCGGAAAAAGAAAGGAAACTTGAAGCAGGAAGAAAACTACGAAAATAAATGAAAACTAGATATTTTTTTTTAATTAGGAAGCACAAAAAAATAAAATAAAGAAAAAACTACAAAAAACGCGAACTCACAGTCTCCTGGGCGATGAAGAAGAGCCATCGGTCGGTAAAACAACTCTCCTGAAGCGTGGAGAAAAAGAAACTGAGGGAAGCGCGTAGGCGTCGCGGGCGGGAAGTCACTCGCGCATGCGTGGTACGGTGTCCCCGCACGTGCTACGTCGCTTCTAGAACTTTTAAAGTTTTGTTAGTTTCCGGTCTCCTGGGCCTTTGCGGACGACGACCCACAAGTGATACTATTCAGCCTGCTTGTCCTCGGAGAACTGGGTTTCCAAATGAACAGAAATGTACACTTGCACATCTATTATGGCTAACATGAAAATCCCAACTGGCTATGAGGTCATTAGGACAGGCTTGGGGAAACCTAAAGTAGTGACTGGGATAAGGAATCCTTTTTTTCTTTAACTTGCAGGGAGGCCTTTATGAACTACTTTGTGCCAGCATTCAGCGACCCAAGAAAAACTGACAATATACAATGGCCTCCATGCAACCAAACTCATCTAGCTTGTATCTAAGAATCTGGACCTGCTTGAGCAAAATTTCAGCAGTCTTGGAATGCAATCAGTGAAAAATCAACATTCTATACGATAGGCAAAGGGTTAATTCTTAAATCATTTAAAGAAGCAACAAACTGCAAGCTGCAAGTTAAAGACAATCATTAATGGCTTCAAATCTTTGTCACTGTAAGAACTGCACAGAAAGCAGAACAAAATCAAATGTGCCGTTAGTTGTAATTAAACCTATAATCCTAAATCACTTGTCACCACCACATCATGATTTCACTACCACTATTCTTTATCTCACAATTTGACAAGCAAAAGCACAAAAACAGATTTGTTTTTTTACCTCTTCTCCGCCCATAGCTCCTGGCTGCATGTAAAACAGAAAGAAAAACTGTGGGTATTACAGTTATTTATGTTATTAAATTTCAGTTAAGAACAAATTTCATCTTGGATGCATGAAGTTGAAATATTAAGTTCTTTCAGTCAACTAAACTAATGCTAAAAAAAAAAAAAAAAAGGCCATTTATAAATGGCCAAAAAAGTTAAGAAAAATAACTGTACAACAGCACTATTCTCAAGTTTTTCAGGCAAAGAGTTCAGACTTTAAAGTCTCCTTGTTTTCTAGGTTCAGGTTTTCATCCATATCCTTGAGACACATCCAGCCTGCTGGGTCTTCCCAGAGAACTAGGATGAAAACAACTGTGAAGGATATTTTCTACAAAGGGTACTGACAGCACCACAGTCTGAACTTAGCACATTTTATATTTTGAAATTTGTCTTCAGAATTTGTAGTATTTGAAATGACAGTTTTAATTTAAAAAAAAAAAAACACCTTTATGAAGAGAAAGGCTAGCGATATCATAGAAATGCATTACCCAATATCCATCTACTTTAATAGTATATAAAAATATTACTGAAAAACAAACTGGAGAATAAAAACTGGAAATAAGACATTTACTTTGTGTTGACTATATTTTGACAGGTGAAGATTTTAGTTACAATATACAAAGTTTCACATTACATAATTGTTTGTTTAGATAGTTTAAATCTTAATGTTTATTAAAGAAACATTTTTTCATTCTGACTTCTTAAATACAACCCTGATTATTTCTAGAAATTTTCCCAGGGTTCTTTTTTTAGTTGTTTAACTAGAAACTCAAGATACTTGACTGTGGTGAAAGATTTAAGAAAAGCAGGCCTTGAAGACAACAGCCTCTACTGCAGGTGCTCATTTCAACACCCTTGACAAACTTGGCCACTTAGCACCTGCCCTCCAAACATTATCTCTCCAGCTCTAGATACTACTCATTATGTAAATAAGGACACCAAGATTTGGTTTCATTTCCTGATGAACACTATCATCTATGCCTCCTAGCTTTCTTATTAGGCTGTCCCTACTTAAGACAATATAAACCAGTGCTCCTCATGGTAAGGCCAGCAAGCCAGTGGTGCTGCCACGCTCTCCCTCTCCCTACAGGGACCACCACTGTCACAGTGAATTTTGTTTTTACTATAGGCTCCTGGGAATTAGTAGGAAGACAAAGCCAGAGACTCACCTGCAGGAGGAGGGAAGACCTTGCTGAGCGCTCAGACTTCTCTCAGCAAGGCCAGAATGCTTTAGGAACAGCCCTTTGTGTCAGGGACCAGTCTAGGGTACCAGTGCTATTATTAGCAGCCACATAAAAATAACCAGGAGATAAGTGCAAAATTCATCTTTTTAGCAGTCATTTATTCTGACTGCCATACGTGTGTTAGTTTTCTGAGGGCATTACTCAATAGTTATTTAATTTGGTGTCTATCTCCTGGGAGTTATGGTGTGGTCTCTGCACACCTTATCATCGTGGCAACTATTTGCAATAGACAGCAAGTTATTCTGTGTTCCTTTATTTTTGAATGCTGGCTTTGTACAGTTTGAGACTCTTTTTTTTTGACTTAACATAGGCAGCCGAGACCCCTCGGGGCTAACAACATATTTTTGACATTAAATAACAACAGGACTCAAGGTATTTCTTGAAATGGCACAACTTGGCCGCAGCTTTATTTTAAAAAACGTACATCATAACCCTGGGTATACTCAAGCCAGTCAGCCTTCCAGCTTACTAGCCTACCTAGTCCGCCGCAATTTAGCAAGACTGGTCACGGGATACCAAGCTCCCGCCGCAAAGCAAGGTAGCTCAATCGTAAGCGCAGCTATCCCGGCTGCCTAGCTTACTCCCTCAGGCTTGGGTACCCCGCCAAAGCTGCGACATAGTACATGTGTGATCGCATCAACATTTCAACTCGGGGGGGGGGGGGAGGGGCTGGGTGCAGGTCTGAAGCCCGGACACCGGAAGAGGACGTCCGGGCTCTGCGTCGGGGTTACATACCCTTTACCTCTCCACCCATCCCAGTGGGGTGCTGCCGCATGGCGGGAAAAATTCCCGCTGGACTTCGCCTGCACCACCCTGCTGGGATCCATGCGCATGCTTCTCTGTTCCTAGGCTTAGTCTCCCATACAGAATCCTTGGGGAGAGAGCCTAGAAACAAAGAAGCAGATGTTAATTTAGTATCTCTGTGCCAGACAGCATTGTAGGATTGGGATTTAGATTTGAGGACACTCAAGGCTCCTCCTACATTCAAACCTCACAGAGGCTTTTAACAGAAACAGCCCATCTTCCTTGTTTCTGGATAGCACTGCTAGGGATAAGGCCTAAATATAGCCAGAGCCAACAGGCAGATATAAACTGGGCCATCCAAACCTTGCAGATACAAGAGTAATGCAGGTTTATATTTGTATTCTGTATAATTTGTCCCATGCTATTTTTTGCACCTTTTAATGGTTAAGCAAACCATAGATCACCTCACCTTTTTGACAGGATCAACGTTTGTAAGATTTAATCTTATCTAGCAGGGAGAAACCTTAAACACAGAGGGAGAAAGAACGATGGCAAAAATATAGAAACATTTGACAAACTAGAACTGATGTCACCGACAGTGTCGCAATGTCACCAACAGTGTTGCAATGTCACACAAGAAAATTATTTCTGGTTCTTTAGCCTCTTTGGATCCAAAATGGCCACTGTTTAAAAATGAGTAAATGTCACAGAAAAGCTCCATTTACTATCCCTGGCTATCCTCTTAAATGGATCACCTCCTCCATTAAGTACTTAAGCATATTTTTTGATAGAGATCTTCTTAGTACTATTAAACTTAATATAGACAAAATCACTTCTAAAGTAGAGGAATCTCTCTCATCCTGGTCTTCCCTGAATCTCTCATGGTGGGGCAGATTCAACCAAACAAAATAATGAAGAATCCAATGATAATGCAAAGATATATGGTGCTATTTAAAAAAAAAAATGAGGGAAAAGACCTCAAAACACCCAAATGCTTACTATGATTTTGGCGTCTTTTACTGGGGTTGTGGCATTCATCATTGGTCTAAAAAAACTCGTAACATTTTATTTTTTATTTTAATAATTACTTTGTTTACTTTATATTAGTCCTTTGTTAAAATAATTTTCTTCATTTTTACTTTTTTTTATTTCAACACAAAAATCATTCTGTTTTGACAATACAATGGCAGCTGTGTACTTGTCTTTCAAAATAATCTTAATACCAAATGTAAAACAAGAAAAGTCGAGCACTTAACTGACTCTCGACGGCTTGTTTGATTTTTAGAGTCTCAGTTTGTTTTCTCTATTTTTTGTTACGGGGCAGACAATACCATTAAGATGATGGTAATTCCTAAAGTTAAATAAATTTTGAGCATGATTCCTTTACTTTTCCCTAGCTCCTTCTATAAATCCTTAGGAATTTAATGACCAAATTTCTATGGAACTCAAAAGCTCCTTGGATTTATCTAGTTAAACTAAAAATCGCTTAAACCACATGGACGAGTTAATTTTCCAGACCTTTTAGTATATCATAAAGCTTATATCACTCATCAGGTTCTAGAATGGATCATCCCCTCCTGCCCCACCTCCTTGCCCAGATGGCTGCTTTACTTATCAAAGATCCTGTTTTGCACTCCCGATTACTGGGTATGCATCTCCCTGAGAGTATTGCTATTAATCCTATCATTAATACCACACAAATTACTAGTCTACTTTGACAATTTGTTAACTCCATGGTCAAACTCAATATATATGACTATCTGGAATACTCCCATGGTTCTAATACACACACACACAAAAAAAAACACACACACACAAATTTCTTGGTACAAAAGGGGAAAAAAAAAGTCATACTTGAATCCATATAATGGAACACCTAACATCCCTGTTTTCCTATAAATTTCTACATTTGAACTCATCTGTATCCATGCACAAAAATACCGACATGGATTAAGATGGCATCAGCATGAATACACCTGGAACAGAGCTGTGTTTTTACACTTTTGCTTTCTTTTCCTTAAATTATACTTGGGTAAAAGAAGATCCAGAGTTATCCCCCATCAGTATCTGGTCCCTGGTACACAACTGGCAGATCGATTCCTTTATAGCTCTAATATTTGACTTAGCATCCGAGGTCTCTGTTGGATAAAAGAGGCAGTGATCCAACTGGAGTTGGAACTTGGAAGCTTCTTTTCCAAAACCTGGGTTAGCACTGGTAGAGTAGAAATTTGATTAAGGTAATTTCTAAAAATCAACAGATCATAGATAAATGCAGGTGGAACTGATAAACATAATCCATGAACCTTCATCCTATTATTTTTAAGCTGTACAATAATATATACTTTGTATGCCTATATTGTTTAGCTTTTCAGAACATCCAAGGGGAATATTATGAACAAGGTATGGCGATGGGGGCAAGTCTAGCACCATCTATAGCAACACTGTACTTGGCAAAATTTGAAGAACAATTTGTATATGGTTCAAGGGAATTTCAGAATATTTCCCTTTGGAAGCGTTTCTTAGATGACATTTTTTTCATTTGGAATGGTACATCTCAGCTGCTGATGGATTTTATGGATAAATTGAATTCTTGTCAATCAAATTTGAGGTTTACTTTTCATCATCATGCTCAAGGATTGGAATTCTTGGCTGTTTGGGTTTATAGATTAAACAATCAGTTGCACACTACTCTCTTTCAGAAACCTGCAACACGTAATACTTTATTGCATTTTTCCAGCTCCCATCCTTACCACTTGAAAGCTAGCTTACCGATTAGCCAGTTTTTAAGAATAAAAAGAATTTGTTCAAATAACACTGCATTTGAAACCCAAGCATTAGCGATGACCAAGCGCTTTCAAGAACGCAGTTATCCGAGATCGATTGTGCGAAAAGCCTATTTGAGAGCAAAAGTTTTTCAGAGAGAATTGCTATTACAATACCGGTCAAAAGAAGAAGATGATAAATATCAATGATCCCTTACTCTCCTTTAAGCTCCAGGATTAACAGTAGCATTCACCTGCATTTGCGGATGCTACAAATATATGATTGCTTTTCAGAACATCCAATGTGTGCGTTTAGTCGCAGTAAGACATTAGGTGAGATATTCAGCTATAAACATTTGGATTATGTGAACTCTCCTGATGTTTTGGAGCATTTCAAATGTGGATCTTGCCAGTGGTGTGAATTGACTATTGAAGGTCCCATGTGGCAATATTCTTTGACAAAGTCCGGTTTATGCACGTTCTCATACTACCTGCCTGACTAATAATATAGTGTATGCAATTGTATGCCCTTGACAGAAAGTGTATATCGGCAGATCGAGTCGCTCGGCACGTGCTCGGTTAAATGAGCACAAATCCAGGATTAAGAATCAGGTCCTTACCGCACCATTATTGTGACATTGGATGGAATTCCATCATTTGTTAACTGATATTAAATGGAGAATTCTAGATCATGTGCAGTTGGGGTGGGAGGGTGGAAATGCGAATCAACTTGTAAACTTCAAAGAACAGCGTTGGATTTTTCAACTACAAACTTTACAACCTGCAGGGCTCAATTCTGACATTGACTGGTGGTCTCTGGTTTGATTGGGTGCTGAGGTATTTCTATGACCCAGTCAGAAGACATGTTGTGTGATCAGCTGTGTACTATTTAAACGTTGGTGCAGAGATGCCACAGCCATTTTTTTTCAAATTTTTCTAGGAGCATAACTATTCTGTAGCTGTGAGTATATAAGGAAACAAAGGGGCAGACGATCTGCAAGCTCCAAGATGGAAAATATACAAAGCAGATCGTTGATGGATAAAAAATGATTTTAATAATAAATTAGAATATGCATACAATAGCCCATTTTTTATCCATCAACGATCTGCTGTGAGTATATAAACATTTATACATATAAGGGGAGAAGGTAAAATTATGTATCATTCCTGATAATTTTCTTTCCATTAATCATAGCTGATCAATCCATAGACTGGTGGGTTGTGTCCATCTACCAGCAGGTGGAGATAGAGAGCAATCCTTTTGCCTCCCTATATGTGGTCATGTGCTGCCGGAAACTCCTCAGTATGTCGATATCAAAGCTCCATCCGCAGGACTCAGCACTTAGAGAATTACACCCACAAAGGGACACTCTGCCCAGCTCACCACCGCCGAAACGGGGGAGAGAAATCAACCCAGCTCATCCCCACACAAGTGGGGGAGGGGAATCCGTCCAGCTCATCCCCGCAGAGCGGGGGAGGGACACCACACCCGCCGATGCGGGGGGATCTGGCTTATCCTGCGACCGCAACCGCAGGAGGAGCTGGCTGACCCTAACACCGCCGAAGCGGGAGGGATATAAGGCTGCCCTACTGCCGCACGAAGCAGGACAGAGCGCCGGCAGAATTTAGATCTCAATCCAGCCCCGTAAAACGGAGGAGAGAGGAATGCAGCAGCTCACTGTAACACAAAATCGTCTCAACTCCAGAAGAATTCAATCGAAAAAACCTTGAACACGAAGATCCTCCTGAACAGGAACAGAAGACTAAACTTGAACCTGAAATGCAACCAGAATATAAACAGTACAGATATCTGGGAGGGGTTATGGATTGATCAGCTATGATTAATGGAAAGAAAATTATCAGGTATGATACATAATTTTACCTTCCATATCATCATGCTGATCAATCCATAGACTGGTGGGATGTACCGAAACAGTACTTATCCAGGGCGGGACATAGAAATCCCTGACCGCAACACTGAAGCTCCAAACCGGGCCTCCACCCGAGCAGCCACAGTCCAGCGGTAATGCCTGGAGAAGGTATGAGCCGATGCCCAAGTTGCCGCCTTACAAATCTCTTCCAAGGAGACGGACCCGGCCTCTGCCATCGAGGCCGCCTGTGCTCTAGTGAAGTGAGCCTTCAGCTGAATAGGCAGCATCTTCCCTGCGGCCACATAAGCTGCTGCAATGGGTTCCTTGACCCATCGTGCCACTGTAGGCTTGGATGCCTGCAGACCCTTACGAGGACCTGCGAACAGCACGAACAGATGATCTGACTTCCGGAAATCATTGGTCACTTCCAAGTATCTGATGATGACTCGTCTCACATCCAGAAATTTGAGAGCAGAGTACTCCTCTGGGTAGTCCTCCCTACGAAAGGAGGGTAGGCAGAGCTGCTGATTCACATGGAAACGAGTAACAATCTTGGGCAGGAAGGAAGGTACCGTGCGAATAGACACTCATGCCTCATTGAACTGCAGAAAGGGCTCCCGACATGATAGCGCCTGGCGCTCGGAAACTCATCTGGCTGAAGTGATAGCCACCAAAAAGACTTCTTTCAACATCAGGTCTTTCAGAGATGTCCTCGACAAGGGCTCAAAAGGCGGCTTCTGCAAGGCTCTTAGCACTAGATTGAGATTCCACGCAGGCACCACCGAACGCAGAGGAGGGCGTAGGTGATTAACTCCCTTGAGAAAGCACACCACATCAGGCTGCGAGGCCAGGGAAGCACCCTTCAGGCGACCCCAGAAGCAAGCCAGAGCCACCACCTGGACTTTAAGGGAAACTGAGCGACAGGCCTTTCTCCAGACCTTCTTGCAGGAACGCCAACACTGAAGAAATTGGAGCAGTGAAGGGAGAAAGAGAGCCTGCCTCACACCACGATGCAAAGGTACGCCAAACCCTGGCGTAAGCAGTAGAAGTAGAGTGCTTCCTCGCTCTCAGCATAGTGGCGATGACCTTGTCTGAGAAGCCCTTCTTCCTCAGACGCTGCCGCTCAATAGCCAGGCTGAAAGACCAAAGGAGGAGGGATCCTCCATCACCACGGGACCCTGATGCAACAGGCCCCGCTCCGCTGGCAGCCACAGAGGGCCGTCCACTGAGAGCCTGATCAAGTCTGCATACCAGGGACGTCTGGGCCAGTCCGGACCCACCAGGATTACCCGGCTCGGATGCTTTGCTACCCGGCCTAGCACCCTGCCCAACATGGGCCAGGGCGGGAACACATAGAGGAGCTCCTGTGTCGGCCACTGTTGGAGAAGAGCATCTACTCCCAGAGATCAAGGGTCCCGTCCTCTGCTGAAAAAGCGCGGCACTTGGCAATTGGCCGATGACGCCATCAGATCTAGGCTCGGCTGGCCCCAGCGCTTCGTGATGTCCAAGAACGCCTGAGCAGATAGCTGCCACTCTCCGGGATCCAAGGTATGGCGACTGAGAAAGTCCACCTTGACATTCATGACTCCCACAATGTGGGCCGCTGACAGCTGTTCCAGGTTCGCTTCCGCCCACTGGCATAGATTCATGGCCTCCTTGGCTAGAGGGGTGCTCTTGGTACCTCCCTGGCGATTGACATAGGCCACAGCCGTGGCATTGTCCGACAGGACCCGTACCGGCTTCAACGCCAGAACCGGGAGAAACTCCAAAAGTGCCAACCGAATGGCTCTGAGTTCCAGGAGGTTGATAGGCCTCTTTGCCTCTGCAGGAGACCAGAGCCCCTGTGCTGTCCTTCCCAAGTAGTGGGCTCCCCAGCCCGTCAAAGAGGCACCCGTCGTGACGACAACCCACTCCGGGGTCAAAAGAGGCATTCCTGCGGACAGCTCGTCTGGCCTCAGCCACCAGCTCAGCGCCTTGCACACCGCTGGATCCAAGGGAAGGCGCACAGCGTAATCCTCCGACACTGGAGACCAGCGCTGCAGCAGAGAGTGCTGTAGAGGTCTCATATGGGCCCTGGCCCAGGGCACTACTTCCATCGTGGCCATCATAGAGCCCAACGGCTGCACATAGTCCCAAGCCTGAAGAGGAGAGGCTACTAGGAACTGGTCCACCTGAGCCTGAAGCTTGACAATCCGATTGTCTAGCAGGAACACTCTGCCCACTTGGGTGTCGAAACGAACTCCCAGATACTCCAGGGACTGAGTCGGGCGCAGCTGGCTTTTCTCCCAGTTGATGATCCACCCCAGGGAGCTCAAAAGAGCAATCACTCGGTCTGAAGCTCTGCCGCACTCTGCATAAGAGGGGGCTCGGATCAACCAGTCGTCCAGATAAGGATGGACTTGTACTCCTTCCTTGCGTAGGAAGGCCGCGATGACCACCATTACTTTGGAGAAGGTCCGCGGAGCAGTAGCCAACCCGAACGGGAGGGCTCTGAACTGGAAGTGTCGGCCCAGGACTGCAAAGCGCAGAAAGCGTTGATGAGGAGGCCAGATGGGAATATGCAAGTAAGCTTCCTTGATGTCCAAGGATGCCAGGAACTCCCCTGCCTTCACTGCCGCTATAACAGAGCGGAGAGTCTCCATTCGGAAGTGCCAAACTTTCAAGGCCCGATTGACCCCTTTGAGGTCGAGGATAGGCCGTATAGAACCTCCTTTCTTTGGTACCACAAAGTAAATGGAGTAACGTCCCTTGCCAAGCTGATCTTCTGGCACCGGAACAACCGCACTCAGGCGGATCAGATTGTCCAAAGACTGCTGCACTGCCACAGCTTTGACCGGAGACTTGCAGGGAGAGTGCACAAAACCGTCTCTTAAGGGTCAGCAGAACTCTAGCTTGTAGCAGTCTCTGATGACTTCCAGCACCCAAGCGTCTGAAGTTACCCTGGTCCACTCGCCCAGAAACGAGGATAGACGTCCTCCAATCTGCTCTGGGCCATGGACCAGGGCCCCGTCATTGGGTACGAGACCCTGGGGGAGGACCGGAGGACGCACCTCCGGGACGGCGGTCTCTGCGAAAGGAATGCTGCTTGGGGGAGAAGTTCCTTTTAAAGGAAGAGGGGGGCAGAGGAGCCCGACTTGCCTGGGCAATACCGACGGGCTTCCTGAAACCGTCCTTTGGAGGAACCGGGGCGGGCACCACTGGCCCAAGCCCTGACCTCCGGTAACCTCTTGCCCTTAGACGTGCCGAGATCGGTCACAATCTTGTCCAGCTCAACCCCAAAGAGCAGCTTGCCTTTAAAAGGCAACTTAGCCAGGCGAGACTTAGAGGCGTGGTCAGCAGACCAATGCTTCAGCCAAAGCCAGCGCCGTGCAGAGACTGTCTGAGCCATGCCTTTAGCCGAGGCTCTCAAGACATCATACAGCAAGTCTGCCAAGAAGGCCAAGCCAGATTCCAGGGCCGGCCAATCAGCCCTCAAGTAAGGATCCGAGGGGGAAGCCCGCTGCACAATCGTCAGGCACGCCCTGGCCACATAGGAGCCGCAAACTGAGGCCTGCAAACTTAAAGCAGCCGCCTCGAAGGACGACTTTAAAGCCGCCTCCAACCTTCTGTCTTGGGCGACCTTTAGGGCCGTGCCACCTTCCACCGGCAATGCCGTTTTCTTAGTCACCGCAGTGATTAAAGAATGCACGGTAGGCCAAAGAAAGGCCTCCCGTTCACCTTCAGGCAGAGGATAGAGGCGGGACATAGCCCTAGCCACTTTAAGGCTCGCTTCTGGGACATCCCATTGAGCCGAAATCAAGGTGTGCATGGCTTCATGCACGTGTAAGGTTCTAGGCGGGCGCTTCGTCCCCAGCATAATGGCAGAGCCAGCAGAGGCTGAGGGAGAGACGTCCTCCGGAGAGGAAATCTTCAAGATGCTCATGGCCTGCACTAACAGGTTGGGCAATCCTCTGAGCGAAAGATCCATGCTGCAGAGGGGTCATCCACTCCATCCGAGCGGGAATCCGTCTCCTCCAAGGAATCCCCAAAGGACCGTTGGGAGAACTCAGATACGCTGCCCTCATCTACATCAGAGGAGACAGAGTCCTCTAGGGCCTGGAAATCCACCTGAGGGCGTTTGCTTCCGGAGGCCTCAACCCCTTTATCGGACAGGGGAGCAGGGGCAGCGCTTTGCATAAGAAAAGCCTGATACAGCAGCAAAATGAACTCAGGGGAGAAACCCCCGTGCACTTCTGCAGCCTGGGCCACGGCCCTAGACGCACCCTCAACCGGCGCTCGCAAGAGTGGGGGAGAAACATGCTGCGCATCCAAAATGGCGTCCGGCGCGAAACTCCAAGAAGGAGCCGCGCGGGAAAAACAGAGCTTAACTTTGCCGCTTTCTTGCCGTCGCCCGACCATAGCATTAACATCTCCCACCTCGAGGGCGGCCCAAGAAGAAGCCATCCGAGCAGAGTGGCCGGCCAAAATGGGGGGGGGGCGAGCAGCGGGGGATGGGTGTTTATGGCGGGAAAAACCGCCGCACTGGAGGAAGAACCGGGACACTGACCGGACTCCAAACTGACTCCCAAAAAAGGCGATTCAGGCTTTGAAACCCCCACATCCCCGCTAGACGCACACACGCGGTCCGGGGAGCGATTCTTCGCGCCCTCGCCCTCCAACGCCATAAGCCCACTACAAAAGGTAAAAATTACCTGCTTCTCGCTCCAAGCTGTAACGAACTGGTGTCCCAGTGAGCAGCTGCAATAAACGCTGATATAAACGTTGAAATAAACGCCCTTAAAGGACATTCCAATTTTTTTTTTTTTTAACGGACCCAGCGGGAGGGGGGAGAAAAGGAGGGACCTGGGACCACCAGGTTTGCACTTGCTCAAGTAGAGTCCTCAACCCCAGGTACTCAACAAAACCTAAAAATTAGGCTTGGAGACCTAGCCAGAGCTGCTGCTGTGTGTGACCACCACCTGCTGAGATAGAGAACATACTGAGGAGTTTCCGGCAGCACATGACCACATATAGGGAGGCAAAAGGATTGCTCTCTATCTCCACCTGCTGGTAGATGGACACAACCCACCAGTCTATGGATTGATCAGCATGATGATATGGAAACATCTTTATTGTAAGTAGTAGAAGTAATTACACTATGTTAACAGCTTATCTTATGTTGTTGGGGGTTTTTTTTTGGTTTTTTTTTTTTTTTTTTAGAGAACCTCTTCTCTGAGGAAGTTATTGAAACCTGGCCATGTTGGCGGAGGTTCTCCTGCTGTTCAAATTGCTGTTGTCGTTTTTCAGTTTTTAAGAAAAATGCTGAAATAATTCCAAAAATAAGCAGAAAGAATTTTTTTTTTAAAGTAGAACGGGTTGATCCATGACGATTTGCACCTTAACCATTTTCTCTTAATGAACATTGAGTTCGCATGGTGTGAGCTGCATGAAAACATTGTATGAGAGTGGCTGTAATACTGCTTGAGAATCTTTGCTACAGAGGATTATTATTATGAAGTGAATATATGAAAAGAACTCTATAGAAAATATGGGTGTTTGAGACAAGTTATAAATCATATTGTTTGTTGAGTCCCCACATATGAAATATTGGTCTGGCAAATTGAATTTTTCTATATTGTTTAGCAGCAGACCACAGTCTCCTTGGTTGATTGCTCTTAATGACATCGCTTGCTGCTTCTTAAGTTGTCTGTTTTTACTGCATGTTGCTTAAAGGGGTTGTAAGCACTGGAGAAGGATTCCACAGCCCATCCGAGTGACTTATCGTTTACAAGTCATTTAGCTAGACCTTAAATTTTGGGGGTGGGGCTCAAAATGTTGCCTTGCTCCACTTCTCCACCCCCCCACCCCCATGACCTCAAAATATCTGAGCTGGTGGGGATCCCCTAGTTCCAACAGTGAAGGCAGTCTTCCACTCACAGCATGGAAGTTGAAGCGTTCCAAAAGCCGCAGTCACATTGGGTCCCCCCACCCCCAGGCTCAGTTTTGTCAAAAACAAGCATGCATGGAGGGAGGGGCCCAGCACGGCAGCGAAAGTCTATAGAAAGTGCTACTGATTGCTAAGCCATCAGTGCAAGACAGCTTCTGCTAGCGGGAGTTAAGGACCCCCACCAGCCATAGCAGCAGACGGTGCCACAATTTGGGGGGGGGGGTCTGAACCCAAAATGAGGGTCCTAGGCTTCCCTGGTTGCTAAGCCACTGCTTTACAGCACACAAAGATCTTCTGGTCAAAGTTTCTAAATAAAACACACACACACACACACGTGTCAGTATTTCAACTACATTTAACTTGGTTATAAGATTCATATACATTTGGATTAGGGTTCCAAAGTCACAAGTAAACACTTTTCAGCCTTACACTAAAGATGTACTACTACTTAAGGGGCAAAATTAATGAACTGAGCACAACACTAATAACATACATAATGCAGCATAACTAAGTATGAGCAGTACCTACTAAGATACACTTCACGACAAACAAAAACATAACCAGAATGTGGGATCTAGTCTACTAGAAAAATGTATTTAATTTGGAGGTAAACTTTGTTACAACTGATCTAGAGTAGAGGTTTTTCTACTAATATGATCAAATCTTTGAAATTAATTCTATATAGACAAGGCATACAGAATTGGATATCCAAGACTTAAATTCAGGGATAACAAAAGAAGGTTGGTAGATGTATCTGTTCTAATTTATTATACCCGGGAAGTAATTAGAAGTATCTACAAGTGGAAACAGCCATTTACACATGTATGCATTCTATACTGAAATGCTGCTTTTTCAGAAATCCATTATAAAGAACATAAGTACTGCCATATTACAACAGACTAAAGATCCATCAAGCCCAGTATCCTGTTTCCAACAGTGGCCAATCCAGGTCACAAGTACCTGACAAGTACCGGGCAAGATCCCAGAACAGGAAAACAAATTTTATGCTACTTAATACAGAAATAAGCAGTGGATTTTCCCAAGTCCATCTTAATAATGGCTTATGGACTTTTCTTTTAGGAAATTATCCAAACCTTTATTAAATTCTAAGCTGTTTTTACCACATTCTCTGGCAATGAATTCCAGAGTTTAATTACACATTGAGTGAAGAAATATTTTCTCCGATTTGTTTTAATTTTACTAGTAGCTTCATTGTGTGGTTAGAAGTGCCAAGATTAAAGAGCAGAGGTGTGAGCAAGCTGAAAAATTGTACATGTAGTTCCAATTTTATAATATAAATACACAACACATATTACTTTTTGTTACATAAATTTCCCAGAAGTGCCAGCTGCTTGCTCATTTGGACCTGGGCTCTCCAGGGGTCAACTATACTAACCTTTGTTGTACCACCACATCAAAAAAAAAAAACTTTAAAAAGTTGTTTTACTCAGTTCCTTAACTGTCTTCTCTTGTATGTACTCGTTGTGAAATTCAGCACATGTATTTAATTCCAGCAAATATACACAAATTACAAGATTAGCACCTACTGTACATGCGTAATTGACATTCACACATGTAAAGCCTTATATGTTCAAGACGATTTTTTCTTGAAATGAGTGCTCCCATTGCACGTGTGGATAGGAACTCAAACATACCAAAAGGGCATTCAAATAACCAGACAGGAACAGTGTGCAGTCAATGTTAAGTCAGACACCATCCCTGGGATTCTATATAAGACAGAGATTTCCACATGGAAATCAAAGCGAATTCCATAACAATAAGCATAACTTAGTTAACAAGCTAATCAGCACTGATAATTGGATGGTAACCAATTATCAACACTAATTGGCATTAATTAGAATGTATGCACATTACTTGCTAAGCATATTCTGTACTGCGGTACACATAAATATAAGTTGAATAGTTGAAAAGTGGGTGTGGTTATGGATGTGGAATGGGTGTTCCTAGAATCTATGCGCATTATTATAGAATATACCCGCTCCGTGCCTAATTTAGGTATCAGGATTTACACCAGGTTTACCTAGTGTAATTGACTTCAACTAAATTTAGTTGTGTGGACCAGTGCTCAGCATATTCTATAAACCGTGCAGAAATTTAGGCTTATTCTATTAAAGTACACCTAAATTAAAGTGTACTTTATAGAATACTAGTAAAAAAGGCCCGTTTCGTAAACAAATGAAACGGGCGCTAGCAAGGCTATAGAGAGAGTAAGAGTGTGTATATGTATGTGTGACACACAGAGAAAGTGTGTGTCTGTGTGAAAGAGAGTGTGCACAGGTAGGGTGAAAATGAAGAGACAGCAGTGAAATTTTACATAGGACAGCTGAACCATTTGAGACGTGTTTGTGTGTCTGTGTGAGAGAGTGTGTATATATGTGTGGGTGCGTGTGTGTGTGAGATAGAGACAGTGTAAGTGTGTGTGTGTGCGTCTGTGTGAAAGAGTGTGTGAAAGGGTAGGGTCAAAATGAAGAGACAGCATTATAATTGTACATAGCACAGCACAAACATTTGAGGCAGTTATTGCCTTATCTCCCCTGCCACCCCCTCCATATTCAATGATTCGTTCCTTGTCTTCCATCCCCTCTGTGTCCCATGTGTGTGTGAGAGAGAGAGAGAGAGAGGTGCTAGCAGTCCCTGTGATAGTGGCAGGTCAGTTGCTCATTATAGCCAGTTAAGAGTAAGAGTGTGTGTGTATGTGCTGTTTTTTTTCCTTCCCTCATATGCCCTCCGTGTCTGTTGTTTGTGTGGAGAACAGAGATCTATATGGTCCTTTTAGCGTTGCTGTTGACATCACGTAGCAACTGTGTGCTGCTGGTTTTCATTGTTCCGCAATGTGTCTTATGTCACGTTCCGTTGCTTAGTAACGGGTTCGTGATGTGATTGGTTGAGTGTCATTGGTCCACCCTCGATGTCATGACATTTTACATGGGGGCGGGGCCAACACTCATGGGTGAATTCCTGGTTTCACCACCATGCATTTAGAACGTTGGGACTTGTGGAGGCTTCAGAACGTTGGAGGTGCGTTTTATATAGAGAGATACTTTGATTTTCGCACAGAAATCTTGGCACAATATATAGAATCTTGTCCATTATGTCATCAGGCCCTGTCGGACTCTAAAAAGCATTAAAGGCTTGATTAAAGAAATATGTTTTTAGGCCTATCTTAACATTTTTAAAAGAGGGTTCAGAATGGAGAGAAAGGGGCAGGGCATTTCAGAGTAAAGGGGTCAAAAAATATAAAGCACTTCTTCTAGTTGACTCCCAGTAAGCACCGAGGGGCTAGGGAGAACAAATTTGGAAATACCTACATATACTACATTACAGTAAAGTACATGGTGATTCTTTCAAATTAATGTGGAGAGTGCAGAGACGTCTATAAAATACTGGGGGAATTATGATCATCACATCCTATACCAACATTCTATGTAAAATGGGGGATTTGGTTACAAATTGAAAAATACACTTACTATTAAGTGCCATTATATTATCGGTTCCTGGATGATGGAAATTTATTCCCATGCGACCTGCAAAACAAATAAATAAAACTGATCAAATAAGTTGATTTAAAATTCAACATTAATATTTCAAGCAGGGCTGTGGAGTCGGTACACCAACTTTGACTCCAACTCATATTAGGCTTTAAGGGCTTCTTTTACAAAACTGTGCTAGCGATTCCCATACAGCAAATGAGAGGAAGCCCAACAGAATGGGCTTCCTCTCATTTGCTGCACAGGAATCTCTAGAGCAGCTTTGTAAAAGCAGCCCTAAATTGTTTGTACTGGTAAATCTTAAAACAATTTTAAGCTGGATACAGAGTTGGTACATTTTTACCAACTCTCACTTCAGCCAAAATTGTTTCAGACTCCACAGCCTTAATTTCAACATGCATACTAAAAAAACTAAAAAAAAATGAAGTTATACCATTCTTAATTTTATTAAAAATGCATCGGTTAACATTATTAGTTTACTTAAGTTGTTACTAGGTCATCATTACAGAGGCAAAATAATCACACACACAGCACATTAAAACAATGATGTGAGCATCTGACCTTTACCTGATGCCAGAGACTGTTTGCTACTAAGTTTACTTAATTCATATCTTACAATGTGAGCATATCTAATTAAAGAACTGGAGCAAAATCTTAAGTCTATAACATTAGTGCCTCTCTTTATGTAAGACTGTAAAGCAACTTCGCCTGTACTCCAGAGCAATATACTATCTTGACAAAACCTTGAGCAGCTGTAGCCTCAAAGGACTTTCTGTTAGGAATACAAGTGAAGGCCATGTTCCCACTAGTCTACAGATGTTGTACACGTTTATACAGGCTACTCATGAGAAGCCAAGAACATAATTTGATATCTATATTTCCAGGACAAGATTCCAATTGCCCAGGCATTCTTCGTTGGTTGTAAAGGGCAGATAGAAATAATTGCTACTCTAATTCATTCCCCTCGTTTAGCTTCCTTTTATAATTTAGGACTAGAAATTCAATGGAGCTATTGAATAGTGAAGCTGGCTGATTAACCTTGCCTGGATCCTAAACGTTGCAATTTATGTGGTGAGGTAGAAAGCAACCAGGCAGATCAGGCTACCGCCTATAGTGACACCTACTACTGTTAAGGCAAAACAGGACCAGACAACCACACTGGGAGTCAGGAAAAATTTTAAGCAGTCAGATTTATACATTTGCAAATAGACTTTGACCACATAGATCAGGGGTATCTAACTGCAATCTTGGAGGGCTGCAAAATGTAAACTGGTATTGTTTTTAGGCTATCTGTAATAAATCTACAGCAGTACATTTTTGGGATGTGCAATCATTTGAAATGTGTTTTTAGCCTAAAATGACAGGAAACCCTCTGAAATCGTGTTTTTCCCCCTTAGTTGTAAACAGAGTGCAATATCTAACAGCAGCATGCACTGTGCACTGTTCATGACATTGTCTATCTCATTCTCTCCCTCCCCCCCCCCCCCCCCCCCAATACACACACACTGCAATGGGGAAAAAAAACAAACAAAATAAAAATATGTACGAATTATAAAGGAAATAAAAATTCAAACATTTTTGGCTTGTACATCCCTAAAATTTTATAGAAGTTATTGGCTTGGGGACAATAGCAGACTCCATCTTCCATTCCAGGGGTAATAAGGAAAAAGCAGACTCAAAAAGGTTGCAGGTTTGTGACCTGCTGGAGAATCAATACTGTAACTATGCATGAGAAATTGCATGTACACCACCATTATGTGCATATTTCTTTTATGCATATTTATTTTTAACCCTTTAGTGTCCAATGTTCCTGTAATAAGCCATATGGGAACAGATTGATGGGAACAATGGACACTAAAGGTTAACTTGAAAACAAGATTAGTTTATAGCCCTCCGGGACTGCAATTTCACACCCCTGGCATGAATGTTTGGATATCAATGACAAACTTTTCTAGGAATCTACTTTATGAAGAATATGGCTTTCCTTGATAATATGTTTAGATCATGTTTATTGACATCAAAACATTCCAGGTCTGTTCAAACTCAAGATGTCATCATTTAACAACTCTTCAAGATACAACCCAACTGCCCACCTCCCTCCCTAACCCTCATACCCCAAATGCTACGTAAGAATATATTCACTAAATGTTGAGTAATGTGCTACGGGCTTCTCAGAATCAAAGTTCCCCAGAATGGCTCCCAGCTGGCCTGGAAATGTTGGCCAGTTGCATGTGCAAATCTCGAACTTGCATACGGTCCCATACATAGCTGAGTGATCATTAAGGATCTCCAGTACTTTTACCCTATAATCAGTCACATTAATGAAATAATCCAGATTAACAAACTTCTCTACCACATGTATTTAACACACAACCGTAATATAGGTCCTTTTACAGCCTCATTTGAGGAAACAACCTGCCAAAGATCTTTTAGAGAGATCTCATGAATAAAGTCTTCCCTTAGTAATAAACACATCTGCTTTAGCCAATGCTTGAGAGGTAGGTTGTCCAGAAACTGAAGGTACCATAAAAGGTCCTGAATCAGCCTCATAATCCAACCCACAAAAGGCAATACAGAAGAACTTTCTTGTACTGCAGCCAAATGTGGGGGATACTGGAGTTAATGGCAGTAAAGGAGTAAGTGTACTGCCAGTGACTGAGGTTCAAGTATTGGGCATTCCTGTGATCAACCTTGAAGTAAAAAAGAGTGCCCTATACCATTTCAAGTGGGCCAATAATATTAAAAAGTTCCAAAAGCTAGAAGTTTACTCCTAATTTTCTTTTTCCCCCTCCTCCAAATTGCACACACCACTCTCACTCAAATCTTCCAAAATGGGGTTACTACGAAGTTTAACTTCACTAGTCACTAAGACAAATGGGGCTCCAAATGAACACTCCTCTTTCGACAAGCCTCAGTGGTCATGGTGTTCTTCTGAAGAACTGGAGGTTGCCTCTGTTGGTGTTGTGACAGGGAACCCTCTGAATTGCCTGCCAGCTCTTCCACCACGGGCCTCAAAGGCAATGGTCTTTCTAGCCACAATCACCTTCTTTCCTCTCTAAATATCACTTTATATTTTTCTGTTATTTGTGAAGCCTTTTTGACAATTAAATCTTTCTAGATCTATAACTCAGACACATTGCCTATAAACTTCACTCTTTAATCTCACTACACTATTTGTGGCAGAGACTTCCAGCGGCAGCCTTGCAAGACTTCCGGTGGAAGTATCGGCACCCATTTTAAAGAAGATGCGGCAGCAAGAGGGTCAGCGCCAGCAATGGGCAGGAAAGACTGAGGATCTTTCCTGCCCTGAAGACTCCTCTAGACCACCAAGGTGGCTTCAGGTATGTGCCGGGACGGCATCCTGGGGAGCGGGGAGGAGGTCTAGAATAGGTAGGTAGGTAGGTAGGAGGGGAGGATACTGTACAAAAAAAAAATCAAGGTAATATCTGTGTCATTTGGAGGGGCTGGTTAAAGGGACACCCTAGTACTATTATATTTGTGCAGAGATTTTTTTTCCTCCTGGTAAAGAGCTACTGAATAGACATCATGTTATGAGAATCAGGTGCTCAACATTCCAAGTTTCTATTTATGTACTTATTTATGGCATTTTATCCCACATTAAACATTAATTAGATTGAAACCAGGGAGCATTTAAAATCTTTTTTCCTGTGCCTACATCAAAAGAAAAAAGATGGCATGTGGGAACTTGCTCCTTTTGATTTGTGGAATACAGTGGTATATTATAAAAATGCACTTGCCTTTTTTTTCTTTAATTATTATTACTATTTCACAGAGAAGGTATTAATGAGGGAAGGGTTTCCTTCATGAGGAAGTGTTCAGAGTCAGTCTAAATGTGCCAAAATTGTCCAGTTCAGCACACTGTTAGCAGCCAAGTTCATACAAAGTTAATTATACTCAGTGGAAAATAACTCTGTTGGTTCAGATTGCTTGCTATGTGAATATTCAATCACTGTTTCATTATTGCTACCAAGTATTACATATTAAACTACATTTATCCAGTCCTTAAATGGTATCATTGTACATATTTCAATTAGTTTTTCTGTACAAATTTTACTTGATTTGTCTTATTTGAAATAAAAATAATGTTTAAAACACATCTTGTCAACAAGAGGCAGGGCTAGGTGGGAGGGGGGGGGGGGGCACTGAACTGGTCTGCACAGGGCCCCGCAATTGCTAAGACTGGCCCTGCCTAAACAGCAAAGTTTTGAAATTTTTTCTAAAAACCTGATAAGAATAAAATTCATGAAAACAAACAGAAATCTACTGCCAAATTTTAGGAGTCTGATAATTTAGCAACATCTCATAGCTTAAATATCTTCCTACCTCTAACACAAGATAGAAGAACTATTAAATTATCTTTTATTTCTAGAAAGGGTAACATCTCAATTTTCTTAATAAAAAGAATGAACTAACTAGGGCATTAAAATGTAGGTCAAGAAATAATACAAAATCTCTAAGATCTTAATTATTGAAGAAAAAATATACTTAGTCTGATCAATATAAATATGGTCAGAAAAAGGATCAGGTTTATATTCAATAGCAAAAATGTCATCTTTTCAGCATTTAATTTAAGCTTATACAATACAATAGGCATTTCTATCCCGCATTTACCCTTTAGAGTTCTAAGCCGTTTTAGAAACAAGTTACTAGGCATTCCTAGGAAGATAAAATACTACATTTACTTGATAATGTAACACACATTAACTTTCCAAAAAAGTCAAGACTTGAGCATTTTTCTAAATTGGTTATAATTCGGTGAAGATCTTTAACTCCAAGTAGAGGATTCCACCAGTAAATAGCTTGATATGAAAATCAACCCGCAAACACTCTTTTATACTTAAACTTTTTTAAATGTGTGTAGAACCATATAAGATCTACCTGAAGAATCACAATTTCTACATGGTAAATTGACCAGTTTATACATATAAATTGGAGATAATCTATGTAAAATTAGGTAAATTAGAGAACAGACTTTAAAGTTAACATGTGCTCTACCTACAAGCTAATGGAGTTACTCTTTCAAATTTTGAGGATCTATAAACCGTGCTGCCCTATTTTACAATATTTGAAGTTTTCTAAATATTAGATCACTTGCTCCAACATATGAGTTACAGTTGTCCAAATGAGCCAGCACAGTCAACTGAACTGTCAATCAAAAAGAAGATCAAAAAGTTGCCCTTATTCTTCGCAGTTTCCAAAATAAATCTGAAAACTTTAGTAGTAATAGCAGATATCTGTGGTTCAGTATACTAAGGTGGGATTCCACATAAAAAATAATTCTGTTAAAAGTCACATTTTTACATGTAATCAGTTTATGAGGACTACCCACTGTCAAGAATTTAGTCTCATCAGCATTTAACTTTTGTTTGAAGTCGTTAGCCCATTACTCAAGCAAGTGGAGTGCAGGAGTGGCCTAGTGGTTACAGTGGTGGACTTTGGTCCTGGGGAACTGGGTTTGATTCCCACTGCAGGCACAGGCAGCTCCTTGTGACTCTGGGCAAGTCATTTAACCCTCCATTGCCCCAGGTACAAATAAGTACCTGTATACAATATGTAAGCCGCATTGAACCTGCTATGAGTGGGAAGGCGCGGGGTACAAATGTAAGAAAAATAAAAAATAAAAAAAGTCAAACCAGATTCCATACCTGTATATATCATTTGTGTAAATGTGACTAAAACCTCTGGGCTTCTAATTCTAAACCAAAGCTATACAAAAGCGAAACAAAACATTAAGGGCCCTGTATTCTAAGCCGCACTAGCGTTTTAGCATGTGCTAAAAATGAGTGTGCACTAACACTAGAGACATCTATATATTCCTATGGGTGTCTTTAGCATTAGCGCACGCTAAAAATGCTAGCACACACCTTAGTAAACAGGAGTAAACAGGGCCCTAAAAAATGTTCTTAATTTATATATATTTATCTGCATCTGAAGAAGTGGTCTCTAGTCCTTGAAAGCTCATGCCTCAATTAGTCAGTTTACAAGCATCCAAAATAGAACTGGGAGAGCAACACAGCCAGTCCCTGTGCCAGGTGCTAGCAGGACATTTTGTCACTTGCCCGTGGTTAGCTATTTTTAAAGTTGTTCTCGTCAGCTAGCTTCAGAGCATAATAAAAACTGGTCGGTGGCATGATATCAGAGGCCTCTAATATATGGGTCTGATTCAGCTTGCTGTCAGATTCATCTGTAAGACACAGTATTACCCACATACATTATATACTTCTAGTTTATATCTGTAATCAAGGTTTGAAGTTGTAGTTATTGCATAAAATTTGTTTCAAAGACTGACAAGAACTACTTAAAGAAAGAATATTACAACTAATGATTTCCTCCCTGTTTTACATATCACACATTTATTTCTGGCACAGGAAACAATCTGGGGCAGAATAAGGTAGAATGCTGAATTAGGAGTTCATTTGCAGCTGCATCTTAACCACCAAGTACCAATTAGATAATAAACTTTATATTCAGAGCAAACACTTGATAAATAACAGTATACCATATAAGCAAAAGGCTTTTTTTAAATATTAGACTAATATCCTTAGTACCTTAGCAAGTTTTAAATTATTGAAAAACTCAATAATACTAAGATGGAGACAGCAGTCCAGCAGCAAGAGGGGTGCTATCCAGTCTTTTGTATCGAGTGTCACATGTATGATTATCTCCCAGTTAGTGAGAGGTTATATATGTGTATGGCCAATGCAAAGAGCTCCTAGTTCTCAGAGAACATGTCCGTTCTCTTGAGGCTAGAGTAGCAGACTTGGAGGAGCTGAGGGAGACAAAGAGGTACTACTACTACTACTTATCATTTATATAGCGCTACTAGACGCACGCAGCGCTGTACACTTGAACATGATGAGACAGTCTCTTCTCGACAGAGCTTAAATCTAATCCGAGATTCTGTAAAGTTGGATCCAATGTATCTGCTGCCTTTGGCATTGCCCATCAAAGGTTACTATTCACAACTAAAGAACGGAGGACTATAGGATTTGCTGCTGAAGTGGTCTGGTTCTTTTTTGGCAGGTAGACCTCAGTGTGCAGTCTTAAAGGGGAAGTCTTGGAGTGTCACCCATTACATTGAGGAACCCCACAAGGGTTGCTATTGTCTCCAAACTTGTTCGAGTTATTTATCACATTTGTATCCCACCTTTTCCCACTGATAGCAGGCTTAAAGTGGCTTACAATTTTTCAAATTTAGCAGAATAAGAAAAATAACAGTTAAACAACGATGGGTATTGAAGTAGGATATAAACAATAATTAATCAGTAGTAAATATGAAAGATAAGATATAATTAGAGTCTATTGGATCTTATAATAGTAAGGGATAATTCTGATTATGTTGAACCTGGGGAATAAGCCCCTGCCCAGGCGGGGTTAGGACACCTGTTGTAGTTGGTAATTCAATCATTAGGCATGTAGATAGCTGGGTGGCTGGTGGGCGCTAGGATCGCCTGGTCACTTGCCTGCCTGGAGCGAAGGTGGCAGACCTGACGCCAGTGGCGTACCTAGGGTATTTGACACCTGGAGCCAGTCATTTTTTAACACCCCCCCCCCCCAACAAATTCTGTACTAGGCATACCAAGAATACAAAACACTTGGGACCTATGGAGCAATTCTACCATACCATAAGCAGTAATTTCTATGAGTCACACAAGGAAACGGAAAGCACCTTAAACACAACTGTGAGCACAAAAACATCAATTCACCTATTGTAAAATGAAACCAGATAGAATAGTACAGATCGTCAATCCTGCACACTCAATGCCAACTAAAGCCCTGTCTTTTTCACAGACACACCCTAATCCACTATAGAATAAGTAATCATAAACTTTCTAGTTAAACAAAAATTAAACTGAACCCCCAAGATGCCAGATTCTGCATATAATGCAACACACAGAAACAGAAAATGTCCCCTAGTACTGTGCAAAATATAAAGATAGCAAATGTAAATGTGAAAAAAAACTAAAATACCAATCACTACTTTACAAATTAACAAATAGAAAAAACAAATATAGAAAATAAAATAATACAATTTTATTGGACTAATACATTTAGCTTTCAGAGGCCAAAACCTCATTCCTCAGGTCAATACAGTGTACTGCTGTTACAGTATCCTATCCTGACCTGAGGAAGGGGGTTTTGTTCTCCGAAAGTTAGTCAAAATGTATTAAAATTAGTCCAATAAAAAAAAAAAAGTTACCTTATTTCCACGTTCTATTTATAAAAACATTTATTAACACAGCTACAATACTACTTTATCCTAAAGCAAAAAAAGAAAAAAAATATATATTTTATTTACAGTTTGTTGTCTCTGGTTTCTGCTTTCCTCATCTTCATTTCACTGTCTCTCTTCCATCCAGTATCTGTCTTCGCTCTCTCCCTACCATCCAGTGTCTACCTTCTCTCTCTCTCCCTGCCCCTGCCATCCACTGTCTGCCCTCTCTCCCCTGTCCCCTCCATCTGCCCTCTCTCTCCCTTTGCCCCTTTCAACCACTATCTGCCCTCTCTCTCTCCCTTCCATCCACTGTCGGCCCTTTCTCTCTGCCCCTTCGATCCACCATTTGCCCTACCGTCTCCCATCCATTCAGGGTCTACCCTCCCTCTATCTCCCCCTTCCATCTGTCCCCTCTCTCTCTACCCCCTCTTTTCAGCCCCATTATCCCACCTGTCCCTAGTTCCAGCCCCAGCCCATGTCTCCCACCTGCCCCCTCCTTTTCAGCCCCACGATCCCACCAGTCCCCAGTTTCAGCCCCAGCCCGTTTCTCCCACCAGTCCCAAGCTTCAGCCCCAGCCACTTCTCCCTGTCCCCTTTTCAGCCCCCAGTCCCCACAGTTTCACCCCCTGCCCATTTTCAGCCCCCTTATCCCACCCACCCTCCTTTTCAACCCCCAGTTCCAGTCCCCTTAATCCACCTGCCTTGCATTAGGGCCCCCCTTTTCAGCTCCAGCCACATTCTCTCACCTGCCCTCCTTTTCAGCCCCAGACCCATTGTCCCACCTGCCCCTGTCCCAGGCATGGCCCCATTCTCCCTCCTGCCCCCTTCTCAGACCTCAGTTCCAGCTCCAGCCCCCTTCTCCCATCTGAGCCCCCCCCCCGACCCAGTCCCCTTCTCCCATTTGAGCCCCCTGACCCAGTCCCCTTTTCCTATCTGAGCCCATCCCCTGACCCAGTCCCCAGCTGCCTACCATCAGCTCCCGATAGCGCCCTTCTCTCTGCCACCCGACCGGCTGCAGTTTAAAAATCGCTGAATCAGCGGCACCCCGGGTGTAAGAACGAGGGGGGGTGCTCCAATCCCGCTGTGCCTGACTGAAAGGCTGCTGGCACCGCAGTCAGCTTCTTCCACAGCCCCCCGACCCGCTGCAGTTTAAAAACCGCTGAATCGGCGGCGCAGCTCTAGCGTGCAGTGAACCACCTCTGCCTGTAAAAGAAGCGGATCACCTCATCGAGCCTTCTCTCACTGTGTTCCGCGCTCGTGGAAATAGGAAGTTACATCAGAGGAGGGCAGGACACAGTGAGAGAAGGCCCAACGAGGCGATCCGCTTCTTTTACAGGCACAGGCAGTTCACTGCACTCTAGAGCTGCGCCGCCGATTCAGCGATTTTTAAACTGCAGTGGGTCAGGGGGCTGTGGAAGGAGCTGACTGTGGTGCCAGCAGCCTTTCGGTCAGGCGCAGTAGGAGCGGAGCACCCCCCTTCGTTCTTACACCCGAGGCGGACCACCCCCACCGCCCCGCCCTTGGTACACCACTGCCTGACGCATCACCCAGATAGTGCTGGGGAGTAGCTGGCTATCTTAGTACATGTGGGTACCAATGACATAGGAAAATGTGGGAGGGACGTTCTGGAAGCCAAAATTCAGGATCCTAGTCAGAAAGCTGAAATCCAGATCCTCTAGGTTAGGATTATCAGAAATGCTCCCTTTTCCACACGCAGGACCCAAGAAGAAGGCAGAGCTCCCAAGTCTCAATATGTGGTTGAGATGATGGTGCAGGAATGACAGATTTAGATTTGTCAGGAACTGGCCACCATTCTGGGAAAGGGAGAGAGCATTCTGAATGGATGGGCTCTACCTTAACTGGAATGGAACCAGGCTGCTTATGCTAACTTTTTAAAAGAAGATAGAGCAGCTTTTAAACTAGAATAGAGAGGAAACCAACAGTGGCCCAGGAGTGCTTGGTTCGGTTTGGAGTATCCTTGAAGGACATTCAGGGAATCCCAGTAGAGAGGTTTCAACAATGCTGAAGGAAAGCTACGTGTGTTTAAGGAGAGAACGGGGGGGGGGGGGGGGGGGGGGGGGGTTGGCGGGGGGGGGGGGGGGGGGGGGGCTAAAATGTGCCCCCTCACCTTAGGCTCTGGACCCCCCCTCCCGCCAAAGTCTGGCTACGCCCCTGATCTGAACTGTGCCGGTCTGGATGATCTAGGTAGAAATGTAGAACTTAATAGTGGGACTACGAAAAAAACACACCACACACACACATTCCCATTATTAAAAACTTAGTTTAAGGTGAATAAAGTCACTATAGTACGCAGCTTACAGACTTGGCAGGCAAAAATATACACCACCAAAAACGAGTCAGCAACTTAAGGTCACAGAAGTTTCGCATCTCAAAATGAGCCCTATTAAAGCCATATTCACATCCCCAGGGCACATCCGGTACCATAGTTTGATTAGAAGCATCAACTGAAGCAGACCTCACATTAATCTTACAACTAAAAGCTGTATAAGGAAGGGATCTCCTTACATGTTGCTGTGAAGTGCCAGTTGCACCGAGGGAAACCCTAACAATTTTTTGTTTTGAGGCCAGACTCAGATGAAGAAAATACACAAGCGGTATTTGTGGGGAGCAAGGTAAGATCTCTAGAAACTTGCTCTGACTTGCTAGTGGACACCTTACTAGAAGCCAAAAGGACCTCATACACCCCCCCTCAGAGAAGCTTAAAGAACAGATTACACCCCCATTAACATCCACATCATACAGGCTAGAGACAGAATAATTTATTGCACTAGCATCCCTCCCTTCTGTCTGACCAGATTTGGCAAACTGCCTAAACTGATAGATACTTCCTTAAAGGAGTGGGAACAAACCTTTGTTGGCCAAGATGGAGCTATAGCAATCATAATACCTTCAGCTTCTCTGAGCTCGATTATGGGTTGCACAACTAAGATTAGAGGACACAGGTACAGCTCTCTTTCCCTAATGAACAGAGAAGACATCCAATGTTAGCCTGCCATTTGACTCCCTCCTGGAGAAATAAAAAGGCCATGATTTTTCTGTTTTAAAAAGTCAAAAACAGATCCATCTTGGATGTGTCCTGTTTGAGTCTACCAACCAGTGTTTTTTTTCCTGCTAAGTAGACAACTCTAAAATACTTATTTTATTTTAGCCATCTACAACAGTATCCTAAATAAATTTACTGACAAATACTTTTTCCTTTATTTTTTTCCTGGCCCTGTAATTTCCACTCAACTAAAGTGGCCTCTATTGTTGTCCAGTCAGTTTGTTTTTCTGATCATGTCAGTCCCAATCTCTGGTTCTGCTTCTCCATCTGTGCTCTTAAACTCTATTTTCAGGGCCTCCTGTCCATTTGCAATTTTTTTTTTCACTTCACTTCCTGCCCTACGTTCATCTTTGGCACTGATCTTTTCCATTCAGCTTTCTTCCATTTTTCTGTCCACCTTCTTAATTCTAGCTTTCCATCTGTTCCCTTCCCCCCTTCTCTGGGTTTTGTGAGGGGGAGAGGGAGGCAGAATAAGTAGCTGGAGGATGCATGCAGTTGCTTAAACAAAATGTTATGCCAATAATGTGTTCCATAACATGGGGTAGGCAGGTCTCAAATTCATTGTAAGCTTTTGTATTAAATGGTATATCAAATAGGTCATATTGGCATATTTTCAAAGCACTTAGCCTTCCAAAGTTCCATAGGTTTCTATGGAACTTTGGAAGGCTAAGTGCTTTTTTTTTTTTTTTTGGTTACATTTGTACCCCGCGCTTTCCCACTCATGGCAGGCTCAATGCTGCTTACATGGGGCAATGGAGGGTTAAGTGACTTGCCCAGAGTCACAAGGAGCTGCCTGTGCCTGAATTGGGAATCGAACTCAGTTCCTCAGTTCCCCAGGACCAAAGTCCACCACCCTAACCACTAGGCTACTCCTCCCACATTAATATTGGCTACTAACAATCTATTCACTGTAACTAAGGCTCTGGATGAACTATTTTTTTGTGCTGTTTACCTCCTCAATATAATCTTTTTTTCTTTTAACTATGCATCTGATTTTCCAGAACGCTTATTTGCTATAATCTCAATTCAAGTCCCAAGTTGGTTAACTTGGCCGCTTGGTTTTCATACTACTGCATAAAGTGTGTGAACTTTTCCTAACAGTCAAAAATCCAATTAAATTTCTCCACCATCTTGATATTCTGCTTGGACAAGTGGCGTACAGGGATGCTGAAAGCAAGCCAAAGTAGAGGATGACACATGACTCAAGATGGGAGTTGCAGATGCATTGATTTATTAGGCACCAAAGGATGACTAGACACAGGTTCGGGGGTATGCCCCCCTGCTTCAAGGGTCACAATGACTATGTAAAAACAGTGTAAATACAAATACATAATAAAATCATATTTAAAACATATGTATATATAATAAAAAAACATTACAAATTGCAGAGCCAAATAAAAAGTGTAAGAGCATGTACATATATGAGCTTTACAAAAAGGATAAAAACAAATGTTAAAACTGGGACTGCAAATATTAAAAAAAAAAGTTACACCTAAAAAAGATTAACACAGAGCTTAGACCAAAATACTCAAAACAAAAAGAACAGTTACTAAATGAGTAGAAATTGATATCCCATGTGGAGCACATGCAGGACATCAAACACAAAACTGATATAAGAATGGTTACATATGAAAACATCTCCCTAAATTCCATTGCTCCAACACTTGCTTTACAGAGCAGTAGGAATCTGTCTCATATAAAGATAACACAACAAGTAACTGCATTCTATCACCTTATCATCTGTCTACAACTTCTGCCTCTCTATATACTTTTTCCACATCTATTTAGAAAATATTTAAAACCAATCTTTAATTGTATGCACTGCTTACTTACTATCCTGAACTGTTACGTCTACCATCTTGTGCACTTCTGTCTTAAAGCTGTCAATTTCCAGATGTCTGAGTGCCAGCAGTGATTTGAAAGAAATCAGACTTGTCTAATTCTGTGTTTGCTTTTTTTTTTTTTATTGGGAAGCAGGGCCGGTCTTAGCAAGTGCGGGGCCCTGTGCAGACCAATTTGGTGGGGCCCCATCCTAGCCCCACCCCACCCTAGTTCTGCCCCCACCATAGCTCCACCCCATTGATAAGATTATTCCATTTTTAGAAAAAAATTTTTATTTATGAAATTTCAAATAAAGACAAATGAAGCTAAACTTGTACAAAAAAACTGATTGAAATAATAAGCACAATGCTATCATCATGAAACCTTCCCTTCCCAGAAATTATTCAGTTCAAGTCCACTACAATTAGTAGTTCCAATTCTCATAAAGGAGAAAATAAGGAAAAATATTAAGAAAAGATCCAGCACAGTGCTACAGTGTACAAGGTATGCCAGGAATGCTTTATCTGCCTATGGCTGGAGAGAGGTTGAGTGACTTGATGCGGTACGGGTCGGAGCGGAGGCACGAGGCAGAGTTGAGGCACGCTGAGCGGGGCCCCCTTAGGCGCGGGGCCCTATGCGGCCGCCTTGGTCATCTCTGCCTAAGACCAGCCCTGTTGGGAAGAAATCAGTGATTTATTTATTTCTATGTTTGCTGCTCTTAAAAAGTTACATTGTGATATCAGTGTACTGCCCCCTCCACCATAGTTTCTCAAAGCAGTTACCTGGTATCAGGCAAGCTTTGTTAGAAGCACAGGAGGGGCTATTCAGACTATTAGACTGACTTTGCCTTACTCCAACACTGCTTTTCAGAGCAGCTGGAATTTCTGTCTCATCTAAAGATAAGACAAATGAAATAACTGCAATCTATCGTCTTATCATCTGTCTACAACATCTGCCTCTCTCTACACTTTTCCTGTATCTATTTAGAAAATATTTAAACCATGTCTTTCATTGTATGTACTGCTTGCTTACTATCCTGAACTGTTACTTTCTGAGATCTTTACCATCTTGTGCACATAGCTTAAAGCTGTTAATTTCCTTTTGTCTGAGTGCTAGCAGTGATTTGGAAGAAATCAGACTTAACTAATTCTGGTTTAAAAAGTTCTTTGTTGGGAAGAAATCAGCAATTTCCGTGTTTGTGGCTTTTAAAAAGTTACAATGTGATATCAGTGTACTCCCCTCCCCCGCAGTTTTCTGATATCGGAAGCAGGCTTTTGTTGCAAAACAGCAATGTAATAACAGATTAATACATTGGAGATAGGTTCCACAGCTAACACATTCTACAGTTCCTTGGTTGCTTAGGCCCTCAGCCGCCCAGCTTTCTGCTTTGCACCAGGTGTCCTTCCTATTTTAGAATAAAAAGATCTCTTTTTAACATAAACACAGGTTTGTTACTCTTTGTATACCTTTAATGGCAACACATACATGACAATGAATGGAACGCTCGAAACGATTCCACACACTACCTCTCTGACTGGGATGAAAGATGCAGGAGCGTAGTAGACGAAATAGCACCCAAGAATATCACAAAGACAGAATGTGACCCCATGACGAACTAAAAAAAAAACTCAAAACATAAACCAGGAAGGGAATTTTGCGCTCCGTATGGTCGGTGGCTATGAAGGAGAACATGATTAAGGTGTTTTACAGATGGTATCTTACACCGGCGCAGCTACACCATATGTTTGTGCAGGTTACGGCAAGTTGTTGGAGGAAATGTGGGGCCGTTGGTACCATGGGACACATTTGGTGGATATGCCCAAAAGCAAAGGCTTATTGGAAAGGAGTGCAATCCCGACTACAGGTATGGCTGGGCAGATCCGTATGGTGGCATCCTCTGATCTTCATACTAGGGCAGAGACCAGAAGGACTGGAGTGGGCTGAGTGGCTCCTGGTGAGGGGACTATTACAGGCAGCGCGAGTGAATTTGGCACAGAGCCGGAAGTCACCCTTGGTCCCATCGTTGGTACGATGGATAACGAAGGTGCGTTATCCATGAGAAATGGAGAGGCTGACTGCAGTTAAAAGGAGGACTTTGCCTAGGTGGGAAAGGATATGGAAGCCCTTTCTGAGTGTGAAGTCGAGATGAGTATATTTGGTTTGAGTGACAAGAGGGAGTGATATAGAATGGTTGCGGAAGGGAGGGGGGTGGGTTGAAGGGGGGGACTTAGGGGGGGAGAGGTCGCTGTTGGGTTAGGAGGGGTTATTGTTTCATAAAATTGAAAAATGTTGAAGGTCATTTGGGAGTTAATATTACTTAGATGCATACGGAAGCTCATGTTTTCCCTGTACGGGGAGTGTTTTATATGTTGGACTTATGTGTGGATATTTATGTCAATATTGCATTGTAATGTGAGGATTATATTCTGTAATGTATCAACAAAGTTTAATAAAGCCTTCTATAAATTAAAAAAAAAAACACAAACCAGGAAACTCGAACGCATGGAAAAAGTTAAAAGATGAGCACACGCTTAATGCATGGAAACAAACACAAAGAAAATACAAACATGCAATAAGACAAACCAAACTTTCTGAGAAGTTCTGAGAGAAGAGGACATTTCTCTGGTAAGTGAACGCTACTTTGCTTTATGCTTTGGGAACTTAAAGATTGGGGTTTAAAGGAGGAATTGTAGGTTAGTGTTAGGCAAAATAAAAATATAAAAAGCACATTTTAACAACTAATCTCCATAGTCTTTTCCACTTAGTTTTAAAAGCCTTGTACCACAGCAATAACAGATAGAATCTAACAGGCACTGCAGGATCTAGTTTAGTCTTCCCGTCCACCCCTAGGACAACTCTTCATTTATAGTCAGTTATTGTAATTAGGGTAACAAGCAAGGAGTGCTCTTACAGAGTTTTAAATACATTTCATTACCATCTAAGAAGGAAACACTAAATAAATCATACAATATACTATATAAACTAAAAGACACTTTTATATTAGGCTAATATCTTTAATACTGTAGCAAGTTTTAAATTATTGAAAAACTCACACTAAGATGGAGTCAGCAGCCCAGCAGCTATCCAGTCTTTTGCATTGAGTGTCACATGTATGATTATCTCCCAGTTGGTGAGATGTCATATGTGTGTGCCCGATGCAAAGAGCTCCTAGCTCTTAGAGAACGTGTCCGTTCTCTTGAGGCTAGAGTAGCAGACTTGGTGGAGCTCAGGGAGACACAGAGGTACATAGAGGAGACCTACAGGGATGTTGTAGAGAGCTCCCACCTCCAGTCTGGTAGCCCTTGTGCTACCTTGGAGGAGGGAGGTCTCCTAGAAGGAGAGCATCACCCTGGTGAAGTAGGAAGTACTCCTGTAGCCAGGACCTGCCCACCAGGGGATGTACTATCCTCTCGAACCGAGGATATGTCTCCAAGTGCTGCCCGGGAGGGAAAGGTTAAGACAGCCGTTGTAGTTGGTGATTCGATCATTAGGTATATAGATAGCTGGGTGATTGGTGGACGTGAGGATTGCCTGGTGACTTGCCTGCCAGGTGCAAAGGTGGTGGACCTCACGTGTCACCTAGATAGGATTTTAGATAGTGCTGGGGAGGAGTCAGCTGTCTTGGTACATGTGGGTAACAATGACATAGGAAAATGTGGGAGAGAGGTTCTGGAAACCAAATTTAGGCTCTTAGGTAGAAAGCTCAAATCCAGATCCTCTAGGGTAGCATTTTCTGAAATGCTACCTGTTCCACGCGCAGGGCCAAATAAACAGGCAGAGCTCCGGAGTCTCAATGCGTAGATGAGACGATGGTGCAGGGAGGAGGGTTTTAGATTTGTTAGGAACAGTTTGAATAAAGCCCACGGCTTGCCATATATATGGACGGGAATCACAGAATATTTTCCTTGACTAAGGCACAAAGTCAGCTGGATTGAAAACTGAAATCTTTATGGATTAAAAGCGCTTAAAGCATCTATAACCCTGAGTGGATTGTTCATACAGCCTGAACATTTGGAAAAAGCTGTTTTGTGGATTAGAGTTTGTACACATGATACAGCGGTGTGAATTGTTACAAGACCACACTGATAAGATGAACTAATAACAATGAGTAATTGTTATGGTTGAATTTTTGAAAAAATAATGGAGCATGTTTTAACCATGTGTTTATTATGATATAGATCCGCAAGGGGGTTGAACAAGATCATAAAAGTATTAGATAAAAATAGATGAATGAAAGCTTGTATGGATGTGCAGAGGCAGGGGGAGCAGTGTCTGAGCATTTTCTGTGTTTGTTTGTAATGTGATAAGTGTTTTGCAACAATAAATTAAGAACATTGTTTGAGTTGTCAGAGTGCAGTTTTATTGGATATAAAAGATAGCACTCTGTGCATAAGACTTGTTCCCCTGGTATATTAAGGTTTGATAAAACATATGGGGACAGGCTCATGGACCTCAACACGTATATGCTGGAAGAGAGGCAGGAGAGAGGGGATATGATAGAGACGTTTAAATATCTCAGTGGCATTAAAACAGGTGAGCCTTTTTTCAAATGAAGGAAAACTCTGGAATGAAAGTGCATACAATAAAGTTAACAGAAAATAGGCTTAGGAAGAATCTAAGAAAATACTATTTCACGGAAAGTGTGGTGGATGCGTGGAATGGCCTCCCGGTGGAGAAAAGGACTATATCCAGTGGTTTTTTTTTGTGCCGGTACGCACCGGTATGGCGTACCAGCACCTTTTTTTGTAGGTCCCCTCCCCGACTCAGTCCCCACCTGCCTACCAGCTCCGTGCCGATGACCCTCTTCTCCTGCCACCCGGCACCATGACCCAGCCTTTAAAAAAATCTACGAAGCGGCGGAGCGGTGCCTCGCATCTGCCTGTAAAAGAAGAAAAATCGCCTCGTCGGCTGGCCTTCCCTCACTGTGTCCCGCCCTCTGACGTAACTTCCTATTTCTGCAAGGGCGGAACACAGTGAGGGAAGGCCGGCCGACAACGCGATTTTTCTTCTTTTACAGGCAGACGCGAGGCACCGCTCTGCCGCTTCGCAGATTTTTTTAAAGGCTGGGTCACGGTGCCAGGTGGCAGGAGAAGAGGGTCATCGGCACGGAGCTGGGTATGGCAGGCTGGAGGGAGGGGGAGCAGGGAAACGAGGAGAGTCGCTGGACATGGGTGGAGGGCAGGGGGGTTGCTGGACATGGGTGGAGGGCAGGGGGGACAGGAGGGTCGCTGGACATGGGTGGATGGCAGTGGGAAGAGAGAATCGCTGAACATGGGTGGATGGCAGGGGGAAGAGAATCGCTGGACATGGGTGGATGGCAGGGAGGACGGGGGGGTCGCTGGACATGGGTGGAAGGCAGGGGGGACAGGGGTGTTGCTGGATATGGGTGGATGGCAGGAGGTATGGGGGGGTCGCTGGACACGGGTGGATGGAGGGCAGGGGAGAGGAGGGCTGCTAGACATGGGTGGATGGAGGAGAGGGAAGGGAGAGAGAAGAAATGCTGGACATGGATGGAGGCGAGGGAACAGTGAGGAAGGAGAAGAGATGAGGGAAAAGGAAGAGAGGAGAAAAACTGCACATGGATGTAGAAAATAGGCAGAAGCTGGATCCACTGGACAGTCAAGTCTGCGGAGGACCCAGCTTTTACTTACGGATGTAGGGCAAGAAATTAAGAAGAAAGGAGGAAAGTAACGCAATAAATGGAATGGAAGCCCTGGAAATGGAGTTAAGAGGACAGATAGCAACAGAATCAGATACTGAACCAGCATGATCAGAAAAACAAAGTCACCAGACAACAAAGGTAGAAAAAAATCATTTTATTTTCATTTTAGTGTCTGGAATATGTCCAATTTGAGAATTTGCATCTGCTGTCTTATTTTGCACTGGGTATACTGGAGCTGTAACAGCTTACAGAAATTATTTATAATGAAAAAAAAATCATGTTATTTTTTTCTCCTATACTAGTATAATATTTTCAATGATGTCTGCTTATATGCGCTATGGCTGGTATAAGGGGTGTGGCATATGTGGGTGTGGCTATAATAGGGGTGGTGTCATATGTGGTGACTCTGCCCACAATGAGTACCGGCACCTTTTTTTCTACAAAAAAAGCACTGACTATATCAGAATATAAGAAAGCATGGGACAGGCATGTGGGATCCCTTAAGAAAAAGGAGGAGCTAGTAGTTATTGAGAAAGGGTTGACTGGATGGGTCATTTGGGCTCTTACCTGCTGTCATAATTTTATGTTTCTAATTCACTGTAACACAAACTCGCTGCCGGAGGATATGTTAACAGCGGTCAGAGTATCTGGGTTTAAAAAACATTTGGATCAGTTCAGAACAAAAGAATAGCCGTACTGGGTCACACTAATGGTCCATCTAGCCCAGTATCCTGCTTCCAACAGTGGCCAATCCAGATCATAAGTACCTGGCAGAACCCCCAATAGTAGCAAGATTCCATGCTACCAATCCCAGGGCAAGCAGTGGCTTCCCCCATGTCCAGAAGTTCCAGCATGACAGTTGAGATCAAAGGATAAATGCAAGTTGGTGAAACCGTCCCTGTCCAGAGCTCATTGAGCATCCACAAGGTCCACTGTTTTTTTTTTTCCATACTTGGTGCCCTGCAAAGAAGAGTGAGGGTGAAGGGATTTAAAAATTTGTTGAAGGCACACTTTTTCAGTGTAGCATTTGGAACTTCGTTACCTTACAGCTAGTATTGCTGTGGTTCAAGTGTTTATATTTATGCCTGTGCTTATTTTGTATCTTTTTTTTTTTTTTTTAGTCTAGCTCTATTTTCTCTTGATGTGCATTCGGTTAATTGTGTGGATTTTCTTATCTAATACATTGGAGTTCCTTTCTTTTATATTTTCCATTGTTCACCACTATGTTCTTCTATAAGCCAAATGGTATAAACTGTTAAGCATGTGGTAAGAGCCTATTCTATAACTGAACCAACATGTGTAAGTTCTATTATAGAACACTAGCGTAATCAGATCAGCACACCTAATATCTAGGAGCCCACACTTATGCCAGCCATAGAACTAGTGTGACTGTGTGAATGCGGCAGTAATTCACTGAACTTACAGTATTGTTTAAAGCCTTGCCTATGTCCCACCCCTGCTCCACACGTTTACACCATCCTTTGCATGTATTTATAAAATAGCACCAGATGGAATATTTGTATATATAATGCATGTGTACCATATGTGCATATATGCTAATATACAAAACATTTATGTGCATAATTAGGTAAATGTTTATAAAATTGCCCTCCATACGTTAAATGCATGATTTTTATAAAAACCTGATATACACTAAAGAAAAAAAAGCCTCAAAATCCACTTTGGAGAGGATTCTCTTACTGGTTAGTGCAATGGGCTAAGAATCAGGGAAAGAGGGTTCTAACTCCCCTCCTTCCATGGATGCTTCTTGTGACCTGAAGAAAGTCATTTCATTCTTCATTGCCTCTGGTACAAACTTGACTGTAGGCTCTTTGAGGCAAGAAAATACTTACTGTACCTGTATTGTAGCTCACCTTGAGCTCAGGTGTGGAAGGCTGGTAAATGAACTCAAATCTAAATTTATTCCATTAGAACATAACGGAACATTACTCAAGTCAAGAAGGGCATCGCCCAAGTAACTGAGGCAATTCATCCTTCAGTCTGGTCGCTCAACCTTCTTGAGGCATCCAAATAAGCCAACACCCTAGTATGGTTTACTGCTCTTAGTTTTAAAGTAGCCAACATCCTGTATACTACCTTTGAAACTGAACTGTGAAAAATGTCTTGTCAGAATTGTTAGCATTGTGAACAAGCAGCCAACTAAATACTACAAACAGGTCTCTCAGTACGACAGTAGCATGAAGTCACAAATAATATCCAAGAACTTTAGCCTTATGCTCATCTACAAAATGCCACCTGCTATTTCCTGAAGTGTGTTTCAGATACATATTTAGTTAGTCACGGTGGTTACTAGAAAAAAAATAAAGCGTAATGCTTTACTGCACACACAGGACAGCTATAACCTTTGTTTAGTCAGCTTATTTTTTTGGCTCTGTCCTCATTTGTAAAATAGAAACCTAGTAGGTCTCCACGGGTAACGATCTCTCAGCCCAAAGTGAGACAGAATTAGAGGATGTTTTGCCAACCTAAGCGTTGCCATGGTCCAGCTAGCACAGTGTCCTGTTTCTAATAGTGGCCATCTAGGTCACATGTACATACCAGCAGAATCCCAAGTCTCATTATTGGTCGTTTAAAATAAATTAAAGCTGTGGATTAAATGCATTAACTGACAAGATTAATGTGTTAACTTTCTGTGCAATTAAAAATTGTAATCGTACTAGGGCCAGCAAAATCCAGTATCTCATGCTGTACTTTTGACATCCACCCCGCCCCCCTCCCCCCCCCCACGGGTGGTCCAGCATCTCCTTCTCCCTTATCTAAACTTGCTAGGGTTGTGGACAGCATTTGCAATGCAAGCAGGCTTCCTCTGCCGGCCCTGAGAGCCTTACTGAATCTATGTCCTGCTTCTTCTGATGCAACTTCCTGTTTCCACAATGCAAAAATGTGGCTGCAAGAAGGTTCTAGGAGCCAGTGGAGGAAGCCTGCTTGCACTGCAGATGCTGCCTATGACACAGGCAAATAATACAGTTAACTCAATTTTTTTATCCTTAGATTACTTGCAATTATATATTTTTTTTTAATTATCCAGCAGCAGCCCTATAATACCATTCTTAATGGGCTCCTTTTACAAATGGTCCGCTGAAACCGGATACAGCCGGGCCATAGCCCTGGCCACTTTCAGCCCCCCATCCGGATCCGCCCACTGGGCCGAAATCAACTCTTCAATAGCTTCATGTACCAGAAAGGCCTTAGAAGGTCGTCTGGTACTAGTCATCTTGGGGTTGACCGCCTGAGAAGCCGCAAGCTCAGCGTCCTCTATATTCAGGGCTTCCAGCGCCTGAGAGATAAAGGAGGACAACTCCTCCTTATGGAAAATCCTCACGGCGGAAGAGTCCTCTGGTTGGTCAGTGAGGACACCGTCCTCCACGTCCTCTACCCCCGTCTGCTCCGAGAGAGCCACCATGGAGGAAGCTGCAGGCGACTGTATGCAGGACCCCTCCTCAGACCCCAAAGAAAGCCTAGGCTTTTTAAGGGAGGAGAAATCCTCTGGGGGAAAAACCCAAAATCTCTTGGTTACCCCCAGACCCCCTGAGAGGATCAAAGGCTGAAGCTGTCGCAGCCGCGTGAGGGGGGGTGCAAGGCCCTTTTCAACAAAAATGCCTGATGGCGTAGCAAATCCCACTTGCCACAGCAGTAGGGTTTGATCCAATAAGGGAAGGGAAATGGGACTTGATATACCGCCTTTCTGAGGTTTTTGCAACTACATTCAAAGCGGTTTACATATATTCAGGTACTTATTTTGTACCAGGGGCAATGGAGGGTTAAGTGACTTGCCCAGAGTCACAAGGAGCTGCAGTGGGAATCGAACTCAGTTCCCCAGGATCAAAGTCAAAGTCCACTGCACTAACCACTAAGCTACTCCTCTGTCCAGAAGCTTGGATAACATGATCAGATTAGAGCAGAGGTTCTCAACCTAGACCTCAGGACACTTAACCAGTCAGGTTTTCAGGATACCCACAATATACATACACAAGATAAATTTGCATTCTGTAAAGCCTAGGGGAGTGAGCTCTTAGGTGGATGGCTAGCTGCAACAGTCATATATAGCTGAGCAAGAGTCAAGGTGCCTAAAACGCATGAAGCAGCCTATCCCAAGGGGGTTTTTGCAGAGCAAGAGTCAAGGTGCCAATGGGGCTCAGAGTGGCCCATCTCAAGGGGGCTTCAGCTGAGCAGGAGTTGAGGAGTGGCCCAGTCATTAGAGCACTGGTCTTGACATCCAGAGGTGCCCGGTTCAGTTCCCACTGCTGCTCCTTGTGATCTTGAGCAAGTCACTTAAACCTCCATTGCCTCAGGTACAAACAGATTGTGAGCCCTCCAGGGACAAGGAAATACCCAGAGTACCTGAATGTAACTCACCTTGAGCTACTACTGAAAAAGTTCTGAGCAAAATCCAAATAAATAAATAAATAAATAAAGGTGCCTAAAAGGCGAGGAGCAGCCTATTACAAGGGAGCTTCTGCTGAGCAACAGTCAAGGTGCCAACAAGGCTCAGAGTGGCCTACCCCAAGGGGGCTTCAGCTGAGCAAGAGTCAAGGTGACTAAAAGGCATGGAGCAACCTACCCCAAGGGGGCTTTGGCTCAGCAGAAGACAAGGAGAACAGGCCCAGAGCAGAAACTGAGGCCAAACAGCTGCTTGAGGAAGGAAGGGTCTCAGTGCCCTAAAGAGGATTCTGCGCAGGTGATGTCACCTGGTCGCGCCTAACGCAAGCACAGAAAGGCGAATGCTTGTGTCTAAGAGGCCCTGCCAGGCTCCAACTGTGAAGCAACCAGAAGACGCCCCCGATCAAGAATGTAGTGGCAACACTCCCCTGCACCCTGATGCTGCAGGTGCTTCCATGACACCAATGGCCGTGACACATACAATGACGGTATGCAAATTTGTCTCATCCATATTCACTGCGATATTCTGAAAATCTAACTGGCTAGGTGTGTCCTGAGGGTTGGGTTAAGAACCCCTGGATTAGAAATAGGATGAAACTTAGTTGGGTAATGGGAATCTGCATAAGGTGTTTTCAGAATTAGTGTCACTAGTGCAGAAGGAACATAGCCCTGGGAAAGGCTAGATTGGAGTAGTGGGAGGAATAAGTGACTGATATGAAATCATTTTAAAAACCAGAGAGGCTGGGCAGGAGTCTAGGTTAGAGGAGAAGGGGTTCAAGGTAGAAGTAAACTTGATAACTGAACACTTAACATAAGAAATGCCACACTTTCATACCAAAGGTCCATCCAGCCCTATATCCTGCCTCCAACAATGGCCAACCCAGGTCACAAGTACCCGGCAGAATCACAAACAGTAACAAGATTCCATGCTATCGACTCCAGAGACAAGCACTGGTTTTCCCTGTATCTACCTTAATAGCAGTTTTCCTCCAGGAACTTGTCCAAATCTTTTTTTTTTAATCAAGATATGCTAATTGCTTTTACCACATCCTCTGGCAATATTTTCTCCTATTTGTTTTAAACGTATTACTATGAAATTATGGAGTAATCCCTAGTCGTATTTTTTAAAGAGTAAATAATCAATTTACATTTACCCGTTCCTCTCCATTCAGGATTCTATAGATGTCTATCATATTCCCTCCTCAGCCCTCTCTTCTCCAACCTGAAGAGCCCTAACCTCTTTAGACTTTCCTCATATGGGAGTCATTTCATCCCTTTTATCATTTTGGATATCCTTCTATGTACCCATTCTAATTGTGCCATATCTTTTTGGCAAGTGACATCCAGAATAGCACATAACACTCAAAGTATGCTTGTACCATAGAGTAATACAGAGGCATTATGAAAATCTCTGTCTTATGCTCCATTCCTTTCCTAATAATTCCTAATGTATTTGCTTTAATAGATGTCCCTGCACACTGAGCAGGTTTCAATCCATCATCCCCAATGACTCAGATCCTTTACCTGGGGTGGGGGGGGGGACTCCTAATGTGGAACCTGGCATCATGTAGCTATAGGATGATTTATTCTTCCCCACGTGCATCACTTTGCACTTGTTTTTCATCTGAATGTCATGTCTCCCAATCCTGCAAGGTCCTCCTGAAATTTCTCACAATCAGCTTGTGATTTTGCTGAATAATTTTGCATCATATGCAAGTTTTAAATTGCCTCACTCATTGTTTGCATTTCCCAATCATTTATAGCCCATCAAAAGGAATTTGTCCCAGTACAGATCACTGGGGCATTTTCATCATTGAGATACTTCAACACTGAGCCCAATTCTCTGTTTACTATCTATCTGTTGGCCAATTCCCAACTCACAATAGGACACTGCCTCTTATATCATGGTGTTTTAATTCCCTCAGGAGTCTTTCATGAGGGGCTATGTCAAATGCATTCTGACCCAAAAGTCCTGAAAACAATCCACGACCACCAGAACTTCAGGAAATCACTTAAAATCAACCTCTTCAAAAAGGCCTACCCCAACGACCCCATGTAAACCTCTTCACCCAGCAACACAGCACGACTTTGATCATACTGGACAACACGCAATCTTCATCCTTCCCGACCCTCCACATTTCAACCTTGTACTTGTTATCAACCGACTGGGCAAACACCTTTGACGGTACTATGTAAGCCACATTGAGCCTGCAAATAGGTGGGAAAATGTGGGGTACAAATACAACAAACAAACCCTATGCAACAAGCTTACCACTAAATACCAAGACTCAAACAGCATCAATCCTACTTATGAAAAGGTAACCCTGCAAATATAGCAATTGTCTATACACCAACACACTTTTTAAAAAACAGAACAAAATCGGACCACTACCAATCCCAACACAATCTAAAATCTATTTATCCCAACTGACCATGTACTACCCATCTTATTCCTGTCTACATATCAGCATCTTACTATGTAGCCAGGGACTGTCTCATTGTATTGTAGGAACAGCATTAGCATTATAGCTGTTATTCAAATGTTCTAAAGTGTGCTTATTAGGTGTTCTATTGCTAGTATGCTGACATCATATTGTATCTATGCTATTTGAATGTTCTTCCATACTGTCTATTATCGTATTGTTTGTATTGTACTGACATATCTCTGTTGCGATTGTTCTACATGTTAAAAGTGTATATTTCTGATACTGTTTCATGTTAGTCCTATTACTAGGTTTCAATTCACCATTTCCAAGTTTATGTCATTGGCTGTAATTATGCTTATATTTGGTCATTTTGTTATTGTTATGCTGTTAAAATTGTATGTTTTATGTTAAACAGTACCTGCTGTATATGCCATTCACTGTCTTGGGTGAACCTTCATAAAGCTGGTTAACAAATCAATAAATAAAATACTAGTAAAATACCTTTCCTTTATCACAGAGTAAAGGACAACTTAAAAATAGAAACCTGCAAACAAATGGGAAACACCAAGTAGCAAGACTCTGCATGAAATAACACTAAAAAAAGAAATAGATGCCTTCCTCCTATACTAAGCTAAACACAGATGTAAACAAACCACATTTCCAAAGCCGAAATACTCTTTTCATTAACTGAAAATAAAATGCTCATCTTATCTTTTTTCATGGCAATATTTTTCTAATTGGTTTAGCTTTGGTCTCTTTTCTATTATCAGTCTTAAATGCATTTTTAGGGTCTCCTTTCCATAGCATTCTGGAAATACACCTTCCCAAAAGTCTCTATCCCTGGGGCTATCAAAGAGCAACTCTAGGCTTTTTTTGAGAATGGATCTGATCACCATGGAATACTGAGAACTAAAATCCTAGAACCATTTGGACTCTGTACATAGAGTTGACCTTGATATTAGACTGTACATCCTTCAGCAATCTGTGAATTGGCATCATCACAGCTTTCTTGGGGGGGGGGGGGGGGGGGAGGAATGGGGAATGGGAGAGTATCCAATATTTCTCCCCTGGGCACCTTCTCCACTCTAAAGAAAATGGGACTGCCTTACCCATCTCCCTTGCAAACTCAGGGGCCCTTTTACAGAGTGGCAGTAAGCCCCACACGGGCATACCGCTCGCTCTTCCGGAACTACTGGCAGCCCAACGTGGCCACCAGAAGTAGTCCCACCCCGAGCACACACCATTTTAGAGGGAAAAAGAAAACCCCCCAGAAATGGCTTGCGGGCAATAATCTGGTGGTAATCAGGCACTGCCGCATGCTGCCCTGTTACCGCTGGGTTAGTGCGGTAGCCCTTATCACCACCTCAATGGGTGGTGGTAAGGGCTCCCTGGTGTATGGCCATATGGTAAGAGTTCTCTCACCGCATGGCCATGTGTGCTGGGGGGGTTTACCTGCTACAGTAAAAAGGGCCCTGGCAGGGAAGGACACAGCAGAGAAAAGGCTCCGGGTCGACCAGGTAACGTGTTACCACTAGAGCTGCTGAAGAGTAGTGAGGTTTGAAGGATGGCCAGTGAGGGGAATGGATCATCAAGTGGGAAGCTGAGAGAGGTATACTGGACGGTGATGGGGTGGGGGAGGGGGAAAGAGATGACAATGCTGTGTTAGGCAAGGAGATTTGATTGAGAATAGGAGACAGCATTAAATCAAAAAGTTGAAGTTAATTAGGTTTGTCTCTTTTCCCCTTTCCCGCACAGCTGTCTTCGCCGTAAACTCAAAACAAAGCAAGCAAATCTATGAGCTGCTGCATCCACATTATCATTCTTTATTGTTGGTAGCATTTTTATTTAATCTTACTTCTATTTTCAAATATGCCGGCTTGTGCAGCATACGGATGTACACTGAAGTATAATAATGTAATAACTTTTCATAGATACAGTAGTAATTTGTTATGTCGTTTGGAGGGGCTGGTTATAGGGACACCCTAGTACTTATATTCATGCAGAGATATACCTAACAGGCACGATGCCCATTCACTCCTGCCTCCAGCACCATTTTGAAAAGTGGCAGTGCCTAGCCCTGTGTGGTGCCATCCTCGGGATGCACTGTGTGGGGCCTGCTGCCTTAAAGGAATTTTTCCTTATATAGACGGCAAGCTCCAGGGATGCAGCATTCAGGGCTAGGCAGCACCACTTTTCAAAATGACAGCGATGGAGGCAAGAGCAAGTGCCTCTCTCAGTAAGTACATCAGCTGGGCTCTGTGGGATGGAGGAGGGATTAGGGATAGGAGGATGCCACTAGACACCAGGAATTTGTTTTTTTTTGAGTTAGGGTCTGGAGGAAGAGAAAGGGGTGGGCCACTAGACTGCCAGGGAGGGAGGCCTCTACAAAGGATTGTAGGTTCGGGAAGAAGATGCCAGTATGTTTTTTGTTTTTTTGTTTTTTTAAATATTACCCTTCCTGTCGGTGCCTGAGCCAATCACCACTCAGGCACCTACAAGAAAGATGAAATATATCCATGAGCTGTGCATTGCTGCCGCAGTTTTAATGTATCAAAAAATATTTACAGAATGTGTAAATGCAAATATAATAGTCTTAAATACTATTAAACTAAAGTGAGGGAGAGTCTCATATATAGTACAGGATGGTATTTCTTTCACTCAACAGGTGAATCCATTATACGTGTTAAGGTCTTAATCATTGACTCAACCTCCACCATCCCCATTATATTAACAAAAGAAGGACTTGCACTGCTTTTTTTTATAAATGTGTTTCTCAATAATGCACACTGCACTTATCTTAGGCAGGTTGGTGCGCTCTTAAAACCCCGACAGGTTCCCGTTTCGTAATGACTTTGTCAAGGGGGAGTGACACCAATTCCGATTTCTGCCCCAGGCATTTGTATGTGCTGGCTTATCTAAGCCAGCACATACAAATGCCTGGGGCAGAAATCGGAATTGGTGTCACTCCCCCTTGACAAAGTCAATACGAAACGGGAACCTGTCGGGGTTTTAAGAGCGCACCAACCTGCCTAAGATAAGTGCAGTGTGCATTATTGAGAAACACATTTATAAAAAAAAAGCAGTGCAAGTCCTTCTTTTGTTAATATAATGGGGATGGTGGAGGTTGAGTCAATGATTAAGACCTTAACACGTATAATGGATTCACCTGTTGAGTGAAAGAAATACCATCCTGTACTATATATGAGACTCTCCCTCACTTTAGTTTAATAGTATTTAAGACTATTATATTTGCATTTACACATTCTGTGAATATTTTTTGATATTTTATTGTATGGGATAGAGTGACGGTCTAAATCATTTAGCAGTTTTAATGTGGCAGTAATTTGCACGCTCATTAGTTTATAGCATGCCCCAGTATTATTATTTTTTTTTTAGTACAGCTACAGCTCTACTGCGAGTCTTACTGCTTCTCATCAGTTAAACCAAAGCTCATCTCATTTTAAACACTCCCATCTGCTCTGCTCTGCCTCCTGCAAAGAGAATTATATGCAAGTATGTTCTAGACTCTTCTGGTTTTGTTTTTTGTTTTGAGGCAGTTTACACACGAAATATGCTCACTTAACATAAGACTCCAGTTTTGTTATTTACCCTTTTATAAAGTTTTGAAAACCTTCCTGTTTAAGAAGAATTTCAGAAATTCTTTATCGGTGTAAACTCCAAACGGTAGGATATTAAAGAATTGTTTACTAATTAAATGATTTAAAAAAAAAAAAAAAAAAAGAAAACTCCCAGAGATAGCTGTTTTTCTTCATGTAAATTTCATATGGAGGACTAGCCTACTACTACTTAACATTTCTAGAGCGCTACTAGGGTTACGCAGCGCTGTACAGTTTAACAAAGAAGGATAGTCCCTGCTCAAAGGAGCTTACAATCTAAAGGACCAAATGTTAACTTGGGGCATGTCAAGTTGGGGCAGTCTAGATTTCCTGAATAAGGCAACATTGAAGAAGTGGAGCTTTGAGCAAGGATTTGAAGATAGGCAGGGAGGGGGCCTGGCGTATGGGCTCAGGGAGTTTGTTCCAAGCATGGGGTGAGGCGAGGCAGAAAGGGCGGAGCCTGGAGTTGGCAGTGGTGGAGAAGGGTAACGAAAGGAGGGATTTGTCTTGAGAGCAGAGTTACGGGTAGGAACGTAAGGGGAGATGAGGGTAGAGAGGTAAGGAGGGGCTGCAGATCGAGTGCATTTGTAGGTTAGTAGGAGAAGCTTGAACTGTATGCAGTACCTAATTGGAAGCCAGTGAAGTGACTTGAGGAGAGGGGTGATATGAGTATATTGGTCCAGGCAGAAAATAAGATGTGCAGCAGAGTTCTGAACAGACTGAAGGGGGGATAGATGGCTAAGTGGGAGGCCAGTGAGGAGTAGTTTGCAGTAGACAAGGCGAGAGGAAATGAGAGTGGATGAGAGTTCGGGTGGTGTGCTCAGAGAGGAAAGGGCAAATTTTGCTAATGTTATAGAGGAAGAAGCGACAGGTCTTGGCTATCTGCTGGATATGCGCAGAGAAGGAGAGGGAGGAGTCGAAGATGACTCCGAGGTTGCGGGCAGATGAGACGGGGAGAATGGGGGTGTTATCAACTGAGATAGAGAGTGGAGGGAGAAGAGAAGTGGGTTTGGGTGGGAAGACAATAAGCTCTGTCTTGGCCATGTTCAGTTTCAGGTGGCGGTTGGACATCCAGGCAGCAATGTCGGATAAGCAGGCCGATACTTTGGCCTGGGTTTCCGCAGTGATGTCTGGTATAGAGAGATAAAGCTGGGTGTCGTCGGCATAAAGATGATATTGGAAACCATGAGATGAGATCAGGGAGCCCAGGGAGGAGGTATAGATTGAAAAAAGAAGGGGTCCGAGGACAGATCCTTGAGGAACTCCAACAAGAGCGGGATGGGGGTGGCTAGAGCACAGGTCTTGATATCCAGAGGTGCCCGGATCAAATCCTATTGCTACTCCTTGTGATCTTGGGTAAGTCACTTAGGGGTCCTTTTAGTAAGCCGCGGTAAAAAGTAGCCTGTGGTAGTGTAGGCGCATGTATTGGATGTGCGCCGGGCCAGTTTTTACCACATCTGCAAAAAGGGGCTTTTTTTTTTTAATGGGACGGTTAAAAGCCTGCAGTAAAACTGAAACCAGCACATACACAAAACCTGCCTGAACTCTTAATGCCACCCACTGACCTAGCGATAAGGGCTCATGCGTTTACATGCGACGACTGGTCAGTGCGCACCATGTGCCAATTACCACCAAACATGATGCATATGGGAGGAAATAAATCATCCAGGCGGTATGGGCGTGCCCCAAATCTGAAATTACCACCAGGGGGGCACAGTAGCTTGGCAGTAGTCTCGCTTTGGGATGTGCTGCACGCATGAGGCACCTAAACGCACCTTTGTAAAATGCCCCCGTAATCCTCAATTGCCTCAAGTACAAACTTAGATTGTCAGCCCTCCAGGGACAGGGAAATACCCAGTGTACCTGAATGTAACTCACCTTGAGCTACTACTGAAAAAAGGTGTAAGCAAAATCCAGATAAATAAATTGGACCTAAATGCCTAGATTAGATTGTCTGTGTCGGATTGCCTCCTTTCCTGTGATGCAGAAAAAATGGACAGCCATTGCGGCCAGTGAGATTGCACACTCTGAAAGATGCAACATATATAGTGTGCTTTAACACAGCATCTGTATGTGTACACCATTCACATATGTACAGACCCCCATGAGCACAAGTATACATCTCCAATCAAATAACTTGCCAGTTAATGTGTTATTTGACAGAATGCCTACCCCTTTGTCCCTTAACATGTGCTTTCTCTCTCTACACCACACAGACTTGATCCATAATATGCGCATGTTCTTACCTGCAGGATATTCGTTTGCCACTTATCAATGTAGTCTCTCTCTTCCTATCATTTTCAGTTTCATGTATAGCTTCCACTTTAGAATCTTCCTTCACGTTATTGTGTAATCATTTGTTTTCCTTTGCTCTATAACATTCCAATCTATCCCTAAATCATTTTGTTTCTCTTATTTTTTGTTACATAGAAAACCTGATACCAAGTCAATAGTAGGAGTGACTGTGAGATTGAAAGAGTATACAGGACAGAATGAAAAGGGTAAAAGAGAATAAGCAACTATCAGAGTACACAAGTCGCTGTGTGAAAATGTGAAAAAGTATGTGTGATACTAAATACGTATGAGTGATAAAAAAAAAAATAAAGTGCCTGAAGGAATCAGTATATAACTGAGTGTAGTACAGATAGACTTGGGGGTAAAATAGAGCTGAGCATTTTCATCCTCTCACTCTTTAGCCCCATTATGTGCACTAAAGGGGGGAAGTTATCAAGCTGCGGTAAAGTGTGAACTTTTACCACATCTCTATTTATAATGGGAGTCACCAACTTGCGGTATATCTCAGTAACTCAGCATGTCTCGTGCTCCACAAAGCTCTGTTAAGCTTGTTATAATCTCTAGACCGGGGCAACGTGGTGTTGAATTACCCACTTGTGAGAATTAATGGCTTGCTTGTCCTTGGGGAAAACAACTGTCACTGTGCTGGTTAGACTAGATGGAAGAGTGGGAAGAAGATCAAGACTTGGGGATTGGGGGTGGGGGGTGGGGGGGAGAGACCTTCTGAGCAGTTGTGATAGAAAACAAAAATCGTGCCATAACCCAGAGAGGGCAGTTCCATTTGAGATGGAACTCCAAAAGGAGCTAGAGTAACTGATGGACAGGCAAATACAAAACAGACAGCAAGCCAGTATGTTTCTGAACAAAAGGAAGGGGCCAGGAACCCAAACAAAGAAGGTGTGTTGGGAAAAACGAGCGCATAAAGTTTGAGCCAAAACATAAAAGTGTTTTGATACAAGCTGTACTCATGCAAACAGCACGACAGTTATTCCACCTTTACTTTTATACAAATCTGTCTTCTCTCTTCCTTGACTTTATACAGAACTCAGTTTAACCATTAGTTAACAGATGGGAAAAAAAATGTAAATGCTCCTTCCAAAAATTAGTCTAATAAGCAAATGTTTGATTTTTAGAAACTTTAGCTTTAGCATAAAACAGTGGCTTTATCACAAATACAATAGCTGTCTCCTAACCAAGCTAGGCTGGAGATTTTCCCAATCTGTACCCTAATTTGGAAGGAGCCTTGAGTTTAAGGCCATCACATGCAGTTCAACTGACTCACACAACAGCTCAGATGACTTCCATAATGAAATCTTGTGGATCATTTTGCATGTACAATGACAACGACAAACTTGTGGTTTAGGAAATGTGCATCACACTAAGAACAGAAAGATTCACTAAAAAGACACAGCCAGCAGAACAGGGAGGGGCCACGGCCCACATAGCATCAACTTGATAGAAGAAGGAACAGCAGCAAAGGTTGGTTTGACACGCCCCAAGCAGAAAGGTGTTCTAGTGCCCCAGATTTCAGCTTACAATTAAAACAACTGTAGCTCTGGCATGTATAACATGAGAAGAGAACAACTGCTTTGCAGTGATGCTTAAAACACGCCATTTTAATCTTATTGTAATAGGGAAAACATCTTTGTCAGCAAATGGGGTAGGAGGCAATGTCTTATTGTGGATTAAAAACCGGTTTAAAGATAGTAGAGTAGGTTTAAATGGTCAGTAGTCTCAATGGAGAAGGGTAGATAGTGGGGTTCCCCAGGGGTCTGTGCTGGGACTGCTGGTTTTTAAAATATCTATTAATGATCTAGAGATAGGAATAACTAGTGAGGTAATTAAATTTGCTGTTGTCACAAAGTTACTCAAAGTTATTAAATTGCAAGAGCACCTTACGAGACTAGGTATCCAAATGACAGATGACTTAATATGAACAAGCGCAAAGTGATGCGAGGTTCCACATTAGGAGTCATCACCCAGGTAAAGGATCTAGGTATCATTGTTGATGATACGTTGAAACCCTCTGCTCAATATGCAGCTGCAGCTAAGAAAGCAAATAGAATGTTAGGAATTATTAGGAAAGGAATGGAAAACAAAACTGAGAATATTATGCTGCCTTTGTATTCCTCCATGGTGCAACTGCACATTGAATACTGTGTGCAGTTCTGGTCACTGCATCTCAAAAAATATATAGTGGAATTAGAAAAGGTACAGCGAAAGGCGACAAAAAAGATAAAGGGGATGGGACGACTTCTCTGTAAGGAAAGGCTAAAGCAGTTAGGGCCCTTCAGCTTGGAGAAGAAATGGCTGAGGGGAGATATGATAGAGGTCTATAATATACGGAGTGAAGTGGAACAGGTAGATGTGAATTGCTTGTTTACTCTTTCCAAAAATACTAGGATTAGGGGGCATACAAAGAAGCTTCTAAGTAGTAAACTTAAAACAAGCCGGAAAAAATATTTCTTCACTCAAGTAATTGAACTCTGGAATTCATTGACAGAGTGTGGTAAAAGTAGTTAGCTTAACAGGGTTTAAAAAAAGGTTTGGATAATTTCCCAAAAGTCCGTAAACCATTAAGCTGGACTTGGGAAAATCCACTGCATATTTTAGGATAAGCAGCATAAAATCTGTTTTACTGTTCTGGGATCTTGTCAGGTACTTGTGACCTGGATTGGCCACTGTTGGAAACAGGATACTGGGCTTGATGGACCTTCAGTCTCTCCCAGTATGGCAATGCTTATGTTTTTTTTGTCATTACATAGTAACATAGTAGATGATGGCAGAAAAAGACCTGCACGGTCCATCCAGTCTGCCCAACAAGATAAACTCATATGTGCTACTTTTTGTGTATACCTTACCTTGATTTGTATCTGTCATTTTCAGGGCACAGACCGTATAAGTCTGCCCAGCACTATCCCTGCCTCCCAACCACCAGCCCCGTCTCCCACCACCGGCTCTGCCACCTAATCTCAGCTAAGCTTCTGAGGATCCATCCCTTCGGAACAGGATTCCTTTATGTTTATCCCACACGTTTGAATTCTGTTATTGTTTTCCTCTCCACCACCTCGCGTGGGAGAGCATTCCAAGCATCCACCACTCTCTCCGTGAAAAAATACTTCCTGACATTTTTCTGGAGTCTGCCCCCCTTCAATCTCATATCGTGCCCTCTAGTTCTACCGCCTTCCCATCTCTGGAAAAGGTTCATTTGCGGATTAATACCTTTCAGATATTTGAACGTCTGTATCATATCACCCCTGTTTTTCCTTTCCTCCAGGGTATACATGTTCAGGTCAACAAGTCTCTCCTCATACGTCTTGTAACGCAAATCCCATACCATTCTCGTAGCTTTTCTTTGCACCGCTTCAATTCTTTTTACATCCTTAGCAAGATACGGCCTCCAGAACTGAACACAATACTCCAGGTGGGGCCTCACTAACGACTTATACAGGGGCATTAAAACCTCTTTTCTTCTGCTGTTCACTCCCCTCTCTATACAGCCTAGCAACCTTCTACTTACGACCACCGCCTTGTCACACTGTTTCGTCGCCTTCAGATCCTCAGATACTATCACCCCAAGATCCCTCTCCCCGTCGGTACCTATCAGACTCTCACCGCCTAACACATACATCTCCCGTGGATTTCTACTCCATAAGTGCATCACTTTGCATTTCTTCGCACTGAATTTTAATTGCCAAACCTTAGACCATTCTTCTAGCTTCCGCAGATCCTTTTTCATGTTTTCCACTCCCTCCCGGGTGTCCACTCTGTTACAAATCTTAGTATCATCCGCAAAAATGCAAATTTTACCTTCTAACCCTTCAGCAATGTCACTCACAAATATATTGAACAGAATTGGTCCCAGCACCAATCCCTAAGGCACTCCACTACTCACCTTTCCCTCCTCCGAGCGAATTCCATTTACCACCACCCTCTGGTGTCTGTCCGTCAACCAGTTCCTAATCCAGTTCACCACTTTGGGTCCTATCTTCAGCCCGTCCAGTTTGTTCAAGAGACTCCTGTGGGGAACTGTGTCAAAAGCTTTGCTGAAATCTAAGTAGATTATGTCTATAGCACATCCCTGATTTAATTCTCCAGTCACCCAGTCAAAGAATTCAATGAGGTTCGTTTGGCACGATTTACCTTTGGTAAAACCATGTTGTCTCGGATCTTACAACTTATTGGCTTCCAGGAAATTCACTATCCTTTTCTTCAGCATCGCTTCCATTACTTTTCCTATAACTGAAGTGAGGCTTACCGGCCTGTAGTTTCCAGCTTCTTCCCTATCACCACTTTTGTGAAGAGGGACCACATCCACTGGTCTCCAATCCCATGGAACCTCTCCCGTTTCCAATGATTTATTAAACAAATCTTTAAGAGGACCCGCCAGAACCTCTCTGAGCTCCTTTAATATCCTGGGGTGGATCTCGTCCGGTCCCACGGCTTTGTCCACCTTTAGCTTTTCAAGTTGTTTATACACATTGTGTGTGTACAGGAAAGAATAATTTTAAAAAAATCAGCTATATGCATCTAAATATACTCATTATGGAAATATTTCAAGGTGCCCTAACTGTAGAAAGATTGACACGCACAACCTCTTATATTTTCATGACAGACTTGTCAGTGTCTAGTGTTGCACTGTATCTTATAGCAGCAGCAGCAATATGAAGATGTCTGACAGCAAACAAGAAACCAAAGGGGAAAAAAACAGGCACACACACAGTGTTTTCTTAATCTTTGTTACTAGATATTCTTTCAACTTTCCTGGTGGCCTTTCAAAATGCAAGAGTTTCTTTCCTTTTGCTCTTTTAGAATACTTCATAGCCCCTGATTTGACACCATTTGTCTACTTAATTACTTCCATACATTTTAATCAGTTTTCAGACTGACTGGGGCTGCTTGCCTGACAGTTCGTAGTGTTGTGAACTGCAAGCTCAGTTTAGATTTACCAACTTCCTGAGCTGAACTAACATCAGTTAGTCTCTCTGGGGAGATAATGTATTTACAGAAACATTTAAGTACTGAAAGTCTTCTGCTTTCAAAGTAATAAGCAAATTACCTCTTTTCAATGTTGAAAGGGCAAAGATAGGAAAAGAAATAGTGACGCCATGGTCTAAGTCATAGAAAACAATCAAATCCTGAACACCTTATGGTCAACAGAAAGTGTACCAACTGTGGTAGGTTTCAGTCCAGCAGAAAAAAAAAGTTGTTTTGCTTTTTTTTTTCTCCACATCACTCACCAAACTTTGATCACCACACACAAACTAATTAATTGCTAACTAGCATTTTCAATTTACAAATAGCCTATATAATCCACATAATGCTTTTTCCCTGCTAACATCAGATGCCATGATTTGCAGAGTTTCTAGTTAAGAACCAAAACTTGTGGCCAGCTTGGTGGTAGCATACAGAGGGTTCTGGGTTGAGACGTGATTCGTGGCTCAGGTCTTCCACCTTCTCAATCGACTGAGAATGCTATCAACATGCCTTAAGGAGACAAGTGAGTCAGTCATCTAATGGTGACACCTATTAACAGAATTCAGGCATCATCACCACAAGGTTCCGGAAGGTGCTCCAGTTAAGAACTGTTGTGACCAAGAGAAAGATGGCAACAGGAAGCTCTCTATGCTAAATACAGAGCACTAAAGGCTATGAAGTCACAATGCATCAAATTAGCAAAATACAGCAAAAAAAAAAAAAAAAAAAAGTAAGAACTGAGAAGAATTTTGCATCCTTTTAAGTCAAGGAACATCTTGAAAATGAGAACTGGAATAAATAGGTTTAGTATTTTAGATATTCTACTGCACATATCCTGCCCCACTCCTAAGTAATAGGAGAAAATCTAAAGGAGGCAATTTACCAAGAATTTCTACAAGAAATACCACCAAGTTACCATAAGGACTAAACCTCAACCTGCAACAAGAAAACAGCAGCAGGAAAGTATACTATTCTCCAAGAGGGGAAAGGAGATGGGATTTGATATACCACCTTTCTGTGGTTACAAATCAAAGCAGTTTACATATTATAGACAGGTACTTATTTTGTACCTGGGGCAGTGGACGGTTAAGTGAATTGTCCCAGAGTCACAAAAAACTGCAGTGGGAATTGAACCCAGTTCCCCAGGTTCTCAGGCCTTTGCACTAGCCATTAGGATACTCCTCCACTCTTGAAATCTACAAGATTCGGTATCCTAAAAAATGGAAAAGAATGACCTCAAAAAGTGATTATTATAAAAGGAACCCAGAATGGCTGTTTGCAGACTGCTTCCTCAATGAGAACGCTAAGATCATAACAATAATCTGCACAGAGGATACAAATGCCTGGCAAAACACATTCTAGGAATTCTTTATCCATATCATAAAAAAAGGGCAACGACAAAGATAAATACAGACAGACCATAATACACGAGGACACCAACAAAATTACAAGTACCAAAAATACATACCAAACTGGAAAAGTGATGACCCAAGAAGTAAAGCCAGCTTTGACCAATAACTTAAAACTCTCAAAGAAGCCGTGGCAACCAACAAAACCATTACAGTAAGCTGCCCCTGTCCTATAGATAGAGCAACTAGAAGAGGGCTGGGAAAAAATGCAAACTGCTAGCCCTAATCTACAGCAAAGAACCAACCCTCAGCAGAAAAACCACAAAATGACAATATTGAAGGACTGCTTGGCTTCTCTAGAGATGGACTGTTGAATTCAAAGAACAAAAAACAATTTTAAAAATGGAAACCAACACAAAGAAAATAATTCAAACATTTATAAAATTAAATTGTGAACATGAGAAATAAGTACAAGTCAACCATAACTAAAATCAAAAATTGCAGACCTAACAGAAAAGCTGGCTAAAAATCAAAAGCTCTAAAAGCTTTGAAAGATAAGAATTTAAAGCACTACAAAAAGATGTAAACTTGACCCAAATAAACCTACAGAAACAAACCATAACAGTGCAAGAAATTGGGGTGGGGGGGGGGGGGGAGACATGAGAGAGACAGCCTGAGCCTGATATGGAAAAAGAAGAGCTGGCACTACCAAAACTTTAAAAAGCAACACACTCTAGCAGAGTCAGAGAGCAAAACAGTCCAGTCACATGGCACAGAAAAAAGTTCACGAGACAAAACAAAAAGGGAAAAAAAAAAAAATCTTGCTGTGGAACATCCCAGCGTTTCCGAGGTCAGACATGGAGTAACCCCTTGCTAGTCAGGTTTTCAGGACATCCACAATGAATATGCATGAAAGAGATTTGCATACACTGCCTCCATTTTATGGAAATCTCTTTCATGCATATTCATTGAGGGTATCCTGAAACCTTGACTGGCAAAGAGGGTACTCCAGAACCGACTTGGGAAATAAAGGAATAGACAGCCTGGCCTTAGTGCACATAGCAGGGCCTACATATGACTAAACATCAAGCCATGGGACAGCACAATTGCAAGGCAGAGAAGCAAGCTAACCCAAGACCAAATCTGTGCTGCAAAAGAGCAGGTAATCCAGTCTGCATATAGAGCAAAGCTCACTTTAAATCCAGAGAACAGACTATCAGAGAGCAGTTACCTTTATATACTGTAGCAGCACACAGAACCAAGGCAACATTGTATTACTGCTAATGGACTCAAAAGCAGGGGCGTAGCCAGACACCCAATTTTGGGTGGGCCTGGGCCCAAGATGGGTGGGCAGAAGAACTTTGCCCTGTCCCACAAGTGATTTGGCCTCTTCCTCTCTTGCCTGCATGCCATATGGTCTCTCAAACATCCCCCTCCCCCCATACCTTTTAAATAGCAGATTTTCACTGGCAGCAAGCAGCAAATAATACACACTGCTCATGCTGGCTCTACAGCCTTCCCTCTGATGCAACTTCCTGTTTTCGCATAGGCGGGAATACATCAAAGGGAAGGTTGGTATGCAGGAAGGACAGGATTTTTCGGCTGGTGGGGCTTCAGAATCCCTACCAGACACTTCATAGGTGTGCTGCTAATGGGTGGGCCTGAACCCAAAGTAGGTGGGCCTGGGCCCACCCAGGCCCACCCTTGGCTACGCCACTGCTCAAAAGGCAAATAGCTAGATGAGAAATACCTATTCCTAGCAAAGGAGATGGTGAAAATCTGATGCACAAAGAAAGAACAAGGCAAGTTTGTGCTAAACCCTAGATTCTACAGCCTTAAATGCATAGTCATCCATATATAAGAAATGAATTAAGCCAACCAGAAAAATGCCTGAAAGGAATAAAAGACTATCCCTCACAGCAAATGGATTCTTATCAGTAAAAATAATCCTCTTTGATCTGGTATCAAGAAGAAATAGAAAGAACAGTATTGTTCCATATATCAACTCCCAACTGCACAAGTGCTCTCAGATACCCAACTGTCAGGGGGCTCATTTTCAAGCACTTAGACTTACCAAGTTCCACAGGTTACTATGTAACTTTGTAAGTCTATTAGATTTGATTAATACTTCTGCAGTGTGATCAAGTACATGGGGAGTTAATCTAATTGCCTAACCTCTCAAAGATACAACTCTGCACTGCAACACTCCCTGCATAGAAAAAGGTTTGTTACCACTCAGCAAGCAACATGTAATTAACAACAAGAACACAACCTTCACTGATCCAGGATCAGCAGAAAATACACCAGAAACCGGGCAGCTCCCACCATAGAAGGCACAATGACAAGATGTGGTCTGGGCACAGATCAAGAATTCAACAACATTAAAGCAATAATAAAACATCTTATGTAATAAACTTTCTTAAGAATCAGATACTACTGTACATTTACTCCTAAAACATCCATCTTGTTAATATTAGCAATACACAAATGAGAAGCTTGCATTTCATAAGAAGTCAGTAGAAGTAGGAGTGGAGGAGTGGCCTAGTGGTTAGAGTGGTGGACTTTGGTCCTGGGGAACTGGGTTTGATTCCCACTGCAGGCGCAGGCAGCTCCCTGTGACTCTGGGCAAGTCACTTAACCCTCCATTGCCCCAGGTACAAATAAGTACCTAAGACGCATTGAGCCTGCCATGAGTGGGAAAGCGCGGGGTACAAATTAAAAAAAAAAAAGTTGTGTGTTATTTTGTCGCTGTATAATCACATTATATAATACTAGCATCTATAAAATGAAATCTATTTGTAGCTGGAACATTCAAGGTTTTATATAGCATCAAGCCTTGAACACAAAACTGAAACACAGATATTCAATGCCAGGCCATGTTCAAGCACAGGCACCAAATATTCTGGTTTATGTGGCCTGCCATCTTAAGCAGTTAAGTATGATATTCTGAACACTTGGATCACACGACAGTCCTATCTTTTTGCAGTATTGCTTAGGCAGTTCTGTTATGTGGTCCAATTTGGCTGCTTAACTTAAGCAGTTAAGTGCTGAATATCGGCACTTAACTGCATAATTGCCGACTCCACCCCAGGACGGCCTACAAAATAGCTAGTTTAGTGGTCAGTGCTGGTATTCAGCGGCACTAATCAGTTAATTCCCACTGAGTATCAGTGGATAGCTCCACACAGGCTCTTTGCCAGTTTGCAGCCTATCAGAATAAAGGGCATAGTTCTTAAACAGTTTGGGTCATTTTTGTTTAAATGCACCTTCAAAGTATCATTGAATAACATTATGTCATCCCTATACCACTTAAACGTGGGATTCTTTCAGATTTTCTTTGTCCCCAGTTCTGTTTAATGTCTTTTTACGCTCTTTATTGTCTAGCAGAGGATTATGGAATAGAGGTTTATTATTATATGGATGATCTCCTGCTGATTGCTCAAATATCTCTTCAAGACCCAGACTGTGATCCTTTGCAAAAGATGCTTAGATGCAGTTGCCAATAGGCTACAAGATAGCCATTTAGTATTGAACATTGAGAAAAATGGCTGCTGGTTAATTTGTGGCCCATTTGTTCAGCCTGCATTAACTCCAAAGCTTTTGGCCAATCTATACTGGTCTTGGATAAGTTTAAGTACTTGGGTGTCATCAACTTGAATTTGAAGAACAGATTGCTAGCGTGGTTCAAAGGGATTTGCAGTGTTACTATGATTGCAGGCCATCAAGTACTCACTCGATGAGGCTAGCACCAGTGCTGTAGCGGGGGCGGCTGGCACCCGGGGCGCATTCTACCTTACTTTGGCAGCGAGGGGCGGGCGGGAGGACCAATCCGCCCCCGAGCCCATGTCGCTGGGAGCTGCGTCGGCTCCATTGGTTCCTTGCTCTCTCTGCCCCGGAACAGGAAGTAACCTGTTCCGGGGCAGAGGGAGCAAGGAACCAACGGAGATGACACCCCCCCAGCGGCATGCACCCGGGGCGGTCCGCCCCAACGCCCCCCCCCCTTCCTACGCCACTGGCTAGCACTCATATGCTTTTGTATGCATTCTTAATATCCCAGTTGGATTATGCTAATATGTTGTACGAAAGGGTTTCTGTCGCTGGTCTAAAAGTTGCACAGTGCAAAATGCTGCAATTTGATTTCTTGGGAATGGCCCTAAGTATGATCATATAATGCCATTATATCTCATTAGGCTGTCCTATTTTAAAATAGGGTTCTTTTTTAAAATGGTGTGTGATATAAACCACCATAATCCTAGTTGGCTAGGCGGTATAGCAAGTCTTAATAAATGTAAAATGTAAAAGTGGCCAGGACCCTTTCTTGGCCATTTAAATCACTCTGAATATCTACCAATAAATGACTTTGCCAATCAACAATTACTAAATATTCAAAAAAGGAGGCGATGGCAAACTATATAAAACTTCTGTAGAAATATAAATGTTCTAACTAGTGCTGTAGAACTGTCTACAAGCAAAACCTCAAACAATTCAAACATGTTTTTTTAAAGGGGTATCATACTCAAGAGCCAATGAAAATCTCTACCCTGTGGTTGAAACAATGGATAGTATAAACATCTACCAACAAATTTTGTGTGTGTATAAAACAAAAATCATGTATTTATCTGAGTGATTATGCTCTAAAAATCTATTGAGCAAGCAATACCTTATTGCACTTTGCAAACTGTCATCACTGTCATTTATGCCAGAATCTATCATTGGTCAATTCTTTAGATTGAAATATCAGTAGAGCAGTTTTCCCAAACCTGGTCCTGGAGGCACCCCAACCAGTCACATTTTCAGAATATCCACAATGAATATTCATGAGAGATTTGTATGCACTGCATCTACTGCATGCAAATTTGTTGATGTTGCTGCCAGCGGCTCCAATTACCATCTGGGCAGAAGAGGAGATGGACTGGACAAGGCAGATGCCTGAAAATCCTCCAGCATAACCTATCAAAGTGGGGGTCCCAGAACATTTGGTAGGGGGCAACATGAACCTTTCCCTTTTGCCTGCCCATTTCAAGGCAGGCAAAACTGCTTCAAAAAACCCCATCCGAAGCAGAGCAACTGTCAGGTACGTGCTAGAGAGATGCCACTTTGGATCTCTTCCCCCCCCCCCCCCCCCCACTTCAAAAACACTAGATCCATACAAGGCAAGGAACCACAGAACAGAATAAAACGCACTATAGTAAAAAATAAAAAACAAATACAAGTTTAATACAGAGTAAATTCTTAATGAGCTTAAACCACCACATCACCAGAAAACAATATATTGGATGTAGTATGTTTCACAGGTATTGAAGACTGTTGATTCAAAAGCTGAATGTTTTTCCAGTTTCAAGGTTCAGCTACTTTTATGTATTTTTTTAAATATATATTTAGATAGTGGCTAGCAGCTAAGGAAGGCAACTTGAATCTTAAGAATGGATGGTCCAGGAAACTCTGGTTGCCAGAAATCTTTTGTGGCACCTTGTTAATTTGGAATTGTATTTTGAGAATAAGCAAGTTATTAAGATAGTGGACTTATGGTAGTAATTACAAAAGCACTAAATACCATCAAAGTCCTGGTTAAGTAAGGATCTGAGAAAGATGAAGATAAAAAAAAAATAGGAATCTTGAAAGATGAAAGGAAAATTCATAACTATAGTATACCTGCCTAGTAAGCCAAATTTACCTGTCAAACAGCTAGTTAAAAGGTTTTTAAATAAGATTAAAATTACTTTAAATAGGTCAAAAGAGCAAACATATTAAAACTTATGACAATATCATTAAGGCTTTTTTCTTCTTCCTTGTAGGGAAGACCAATATAAGGAGGGATGAACTCCTTTACTTAATCAGAACAAAATTGGAGAATTTTCTGACTATGCAAACAACTTGCTTACTCCTTGCCCATACTATCCAATTAAGTCAGGCAGGAAGAGCCTTGGGCAAGTTGTTAGCTCAGTTGGTGAAAATATCCCTTGATCAAGTTTATCAAGCTCATCATTCCGGTGTCTAGATCAGCATTTATTTGTCCTCTATTTAAAAAAAAAAAATCAACATTAAGTGTAGAAGACTTCATTTATTTATATTTATTTGTCGCATTTGTATCCCACATTTTCCCACCTATTTGCAGGCTCAATGTTGGCTGTTGCCTAGTCCGGTAGAGAAACAAATACAAGGTGGCAGTGTGGTTGAGTAACGGCATTTGCCAAGTCCGGTAAACAGACAGATACAAGGTGATACACTGGTTGCTAATCTACTATTCTTGGGTAAGCAGATAGAGAAAATATTAACAAGCCGTTGAATTGTTTTGGAAAGAACATCACCATCTAAACTTGTATCCATCACATTTTCAGCAAGGATAATGGTATGCAGTCAACTATATTGGCCTTATTAGATGACTTACATCTGATGAAAAGATATTAGTCAGTTCTTTAGGACCTAAATTCAGCTTCTGATACCAGTGATCACTTTTTCCTTATCGACAGGATGAGGTCATTGGGTTTGAACTAGAAGTATTCACTACCAATTTGTTGCAATGAGTCATTCTTTCTCATGCCTAAATTAACACCGAGAATCCCTCAGGGATCTATTCTTTTATCCACTTCTCTAACCTACATGTGTTACTACTGAGTCATTATGAATTTGGTATCCAATATTTCCTGTGCCAACAATTTACAAGATTATTTCCTTTTGAGTCAAGACCATGTTTAAAATCTTGTCTGGCAGAGTTCACCAGTTGAAGCTATCGAGAACCCACATAACATACTTTGAGCCTCTTTTACTAAATTGTGATAGCAATTCCCAGCACAGCAAATGCGCCGCAGCCCCTCATTCCATTTGGATGGGCTGTGTCGCATTTGTTGCACAGGAATTGCTAGTGCAGTTTAGTAAAAGAAGCCCTTTGTCTGAATCTATAAACGTTCAGAATATTAAATTATGTCCTTTGGAGAAAAACAATATGAAGGTTTGGAATTGAAAGTAAATAAAACTTGAATTATCCGACTTAGCAATTAAGGAAAATCTGAATATATCTAGAAAGCTTGAAAACATGGACAATTTTGCTTGAGGTAAGAACCTTCCACTTTATTAATTTTCAAAGACTATCAGGTATCCCACCCAAGGCCACCTTTATTATGCAATGAAGGTGTTGAAGCTGACTGGGAAGAACTTCCTCAGGTTAGCAAGTGTTATTACATTCTAATTGTACCTTTGCAGAAATCTATCAGAAGAACTGGAAGATAGTTTAGAATGTCATTCTATTGCGAAACTAATTCATCAACACTGTTTCATTTTTGCTGGAGTTAGACCCAGGGGCGTAGCCACGGGTGGGCCTGGACGGGCCCAGGCCCACCCACTTTCCCTCAAGGCCCACCCATCCAAATCCTTCATCGCTGTCGCTGCCTTTTCTCCCGCGGCTTCCGGGAGGCAGCGATCAGCGTTACCTGTCAGTGCCTGCCCTGAAATTGTGCTTCTCTTCTCCCCAGGCTTCGCTTCGCCCCGCTCCTTTCTTCGCTCGTCACGCTGCGCTGCTATTCAAACAGGCAGCTCCGCTCCTCTCTGCCGCATCTATCCGGCCCTCTGATGCACTTCCTGTTTAGTAGGGCCGGATAGACGCGGCAGAGAGGAGCGGAGCTGCCTGTTTGAATAGCAGCGCAGCGCGACGAGCGAAGAAAGGAGCGGGGCGAAGCGAAGCCTGGGGAGAAGAGAAGCACAATTTCAGGGCAGGCACTGACAGGCAACGCTGATCGCTGCCTCCCAGAAGCCGCGGGAGAAAAGGCAGCGACAGCGATGAAGGATTTGGATGGCGGGCCTGGAACAGTAAGTGCTGGATTTGTGGTTGGTTGGGGGGGAGGGGGGAAAGGGATACTTTTGCCAGGGACAGAGTAAGACTTGTAGGAGGAAGGGGATTAGAGGGAACTGGGAAGGAAGAGAGCTGCTGGAGGTGGGAGGAAAAGGAGGAGGGGATCAGGATAGAAGGGAGAGAGCTGCTGGACATGGGAGGAAGGGGCTGGAAAGCTTCTGGAAGAGGGAGGGAAGGGAGAGAGCTGCTGGACATGGGAGGAAGGGGCTGGAAAGCTTCTGGAAGAGGGAGGGAAGGGAGAGAGCTGCTGGACATGGGAGGAAGAGGAGGAGGAGGCTGAATGGAAGGGAGAGAGCTGCTGGACATGGAAGGAAGAGAAGGAGGGGACGATGGAAGAGAGAGAGCCCCTGAAGGAAGGGGAGGAGGGGACTGAATGGAAGGGAGAGAGCTGCTGGACATGGGAAGGAGAGGAAGAAGGGACTGGAGGAAAGGGGGAGAGCTCCTGGACATGGGAGGAACAGGAGGAGGGGACTGGATGGAAGGGAGAGAGCTGCTGGACATGGGAGGGAGAGGAGGAAGGGGTTGGAGAGCTGCTGAACAAGGGAGGAAGGGACTGGAGGGAAGGGAAAGAGCTGCTGGACATGGGAGGAAGAGAAGGAGGGGACGATGGAAGGGAGAGAGCTGCTGAAGGAAGAGGAGGAGGGGATCTGGGTGGAAGGGAGAGAGCTGTGGGAGGAAGAGGAGGAGGGGATCTGGATGGAAGGGAGAGAGCTGCTGGACATGGGAGGAGAACTGGAGGGAAGGGAGAGAACTGCTGGTACAGCACAAGGAGGGAGGGAAGGGAAACAGAGATATCAGACCAAGGAGATGAAGGAAAAGGGAATATTAAACCTACAGCTTGAGGGAGGGAGGCAGGAAATCAAGCAACCAAACCAGATGCTGGAAAGAGGAGGGAGTGAGAGGAAGAGAAGCTGGATGGGGTAGGGTCAGAGAGGGTAGAGATATATTGGCACTGGGGACAAAGAGAGGGAAGAAGATGGACAGAGTAATATAGGGACACAGAGAAAAGGAGATACTAAACATGGAGGAAGATAGAGGTACAGAGATGGAAGAAGATGGAAGGATGGCAGAGAAAGAGGAAAAACAGATGGAAGGATGGCAGAGAAAGAGGGAAAACGGATGGATGGGGAGAGAGACACTGGATGGAAGGATGCAGAGAGAAAGGGGAGAGACTGGAAGGATGTGGAGAGAGAAGGGACACTGAACAGAAAAGGGTAGAGAGATAGACACTGGTTAGAAGGAGGGAGAGAGACATTAGATGGAAGGATCAGGAGAGAGGGTAGATGGAAGGATGCAGAAAGAAAGAGGGGAGACTATTGGAAGGATGGGGAGAGAGAGGGGAGACACTGGAAGGATGGGGAGAGAGAGGAGAGCTGCTGCATGGAAAGGGGGAGTAGTGAAAGATTGGAGAATAAGAGGAAGGGGCATGGGGAGAACAAGGGTGAGAAAAAGATGAAAAGCCATAAGTAGATGAAGGAAATTAAAGAATGGTAGTAAGAATGAATTAAATCTGGACACAGAGAGAGGCAGAAAAATATTGAAGAAAGCAAAGAAAAAGGAGAGAAAAATAACAAATGGCCAGGAAACCCTGGCAGAAGAGTTAAGCGAAAACGAAGGAAAGCAGAATCTAGAGACTGGGAGCAACACAATGAGAAAAGTAAATGGCCATACAACAAAGGTAAAGAAAATAATTTTATTTTTAATTTAGGATAAAGTAGTATGGTGTTAATAAAGTTTCAGAGACCAATACTTCCTTCCTTAGGTCAGGAGAGGATACCGTAACAGCATTATACTGACCTGAGGCAGGAGGTTTTGGCCTCTGAAAGCTCACTGAAAAGGATTAGGCTATTAAATAAATTGTCTGAAATCGGATGCACTGAAAAGCAGCACTTTACCCTGTGTGACAAATGCATCTGAGTGTGACTAAATTTTGCTGGGGGGGGGGGGGGGGTACAGAGAAAATTTTGTGCCCACCCACTTTGGGTTCAGGCCCACCCAAAATTGGCAGTCTGGCTACGCCACTGGTTAGACCACAATAAGATTTTGAACTCACTTTTCAAGTAGAGATTTCAGAATTTCTGTGGTTCCTAGATTTACATAGGGTTACCTAAAAGGTGTTAACAGTATTTGTTTCTAAGACACAGGACAAAGGTTCAGCAGATAGGAGCATGATTCCTCTTATAATATCCATCTAGATGCACAAGATTATAATAATGTTAAATGTGTATTTTTTGAGCTGTATGAATTGTCCTTTTTAATTTGTGATAACCTCATGGAAACATAACTGAGCTTGTTCTGTTATACTGGTACAGACAGAACTGAGCTTATTCTGTTATACTGGTACTTCATAAAACCTTGAAATTGCAAATTGTGTCTGGAAGTTGGTCATGCTAAAAGCCTTTTCCTTTTATTTCTTAATTTTTCCTAAATTTGTGATACTCCTATTTTTCTTCAATCCGCTCCTCAATTTTGTTAATTTTAATTTCAGAATATAACTTTGCAATTTCTTAATTACATTTCCTGATTAAAGATCAGTTTCTTGAGGAACAAGATGGCGTCTTGAAGAGAACGCTACAAGGCGGCTGACCACTAGACTTCCTCTACTATAGAAATTTTTTACCTGACTCTATGCCGAAGCGGAGGGGAAAACAGCGTGTTGGCCACACGCCTGGGAGACCATCGCGACTAATGGACCGCTTTGCAGTGCCTGGAAGTTCTGCGGGGCTGGGTTCCTCACTGTCGGGGGGAGCGGTGGGAGGTGTCCCGCTCCCTCTGCCTCAGGTTGAGATCTCATTTAGCCCCGACGAGCGGAGCCCTCCAATGATGCCGGCAGTGGAGCTGCAGCGGGGGCAGGAGGCCCCTTGTGTTGCTGACCAAGGGGTGTTCCCTCCAGCGGGGTCGGCTCGCAGCGTGGATTCGCTGGATGTTGCTGTTGGAGAGAGGATATCAGAGAAGGCCAGTGTTTTGGCGGACTCTGGACTAGTAGAGGTGAAGCAACCATCGGGGGGAAACTTAGCTGAAGTTACTTCAATTTGTAAGTCTTTTCTACCTATAAAACCATCCACTTTTACCTTAGACTCTATATGGGAAGCTCTTATGAGTTTAGAAACTTCTCTCTCACAGAAACTGTTGATGGTGACTCAAGCTTCAAAATTGCCAATGGAAAAAAATTCTATCTTGGAAGCAAGAACAATTAAAATTGAGAAAACAACAAAAATTAATAGTGATAACATTAAATCTCTTCAACAGATACAACTTAAATTGATTAAGGAAAATACTTTGTTACACTATAACGCTGAAAATCTAGAGAATCAATTAAAGGCCAAAACTTTAAGGGTGATTAATTTTCCAAAAATTATCATCGGTTGCTGCTTTAATAACTTTTAAGAAATATCTATCTGAAATATTGAAGATTCCTGAACAGGCTTAACCGCCAATTTCCAAGATATATTATCTTCCACCATTTAAAAAGGGGAAAAAATAAAATATTAATCAAGTTGAACAAGGAGCAGAAGCCTCATTTGATATATCGAATCTCACACAAATAATTCAAGAGGACGATAAGGATGTTACACTAGCAACTTTGATTGTGACTTTTATATTGGAACCAGATCGTGACTGGATTTTGAGACAATATTTCCGCCATAGGGATGAACTCTTTATGAATAAGTAGTTTAGAATATTTTCTGATATTGCGAGAGCAACCCAAAAGAGACTTCAATTATTTCTAAAATTCCGTCCTAAGGTTTTACAATTGGGTGGTTTATTTTGGCTTAATTTTCCCTGTAAATGTGTATTGAAAATTAATTCAGTTAAGTATATTTTCTATGACCCAACACATTTGAACTCCTTTTTGGAGTCGAGGGTTGCTGTTACTCCTAATTTACAACCTACTATATTACCAACATCTACTCCGTGATTATGTATTGTTATGGCACTTAATGTATCTCTTCTCTTTTCCTTTTTTCTAGATTACTGTAATCAAATTTCATGGAATTGTACCTTGTTCCTTCTTTAAAGTGGTGGACATATGATCTTTAAAGTGGTGGACATATTATGATCACTGTTATCAAGCAGCCCCAGCACCATTACTTCCCGCACCAGATCATGCACTCCACTAAGGACTAGGTCTAGAATTTTTCCTTCTCTCGTTGGCTCCTGTACCAGCTGCTCCATAAAACAGTCCTTGATTTCATCAAGGAATTTTACCCCCCCCCCCCCCCCCCCCGATGTTACATTTACCCAGTCAATATCGGGGTAATTGAAATCACCCATTATTATTGTGTTGCTCAGTTTGTTTGCGTCCCTAATTTCCTTTAACATTTCTGCATCCGTCTGTTCACCCTGGCCAAGTGGACGGTAGTACACTCCTATCACTATCCTTTTCCCCTTTACACATGGAATTTCAATCCACAGTGATTCCAAGAAGTGTTCTGTTTCCTGCAGAATTTTCAATCTATTTGATTCAAGGCTATCGTTAATATACAATGCTACCCCTCCACCAATTCGATCTGCCCTATCACTACGATATAATTTGTACCCCAATATGACAGTGTCCCACTGGCTAGCCTCCTTCCACCAGGTCTCAGAGATGCCTATTATATCTAATTTTTCATTTAGTGCAATATATTCTAACTCTCCCATCTTATTTTTTAGGCTCCTGGCATTCGCATATAGACATTTCAAACTATGTTTGTTGTAGTACTTGACAGTATTAATTTGCAATCTTGTGTCTGATTTTTATTTTTATTTAAGGACACCTGATCTACTACAGTCTCTTTTGCAACCTCACTATCAGGATACCCTATCTTCCCTGTTTTGGCGATGTCTTTGAAAGATACCTTATCCCGAACCATGCACTTTTGAGCGACTATCGGCCTTCCCCCCCCGTTTCTAGTTTAAAAGCTGCTCTATCTCCTTTTTAAATGCCGATGCCAGCAGCCTGGTTAAGGTGGAGCCCATCCTTTCGGAATAGGCTCCCCCTTCCCCAGAATGTTGCCCAGTTCCTAACAAATCTAAAACCCTCCTCCCTGCACCGTCTCATCCATGCATTGAGACTCCGGAGCTCTGCCTGTCTCTTGGGCCCTGCGCGTGGAACGGGTAGCATTTCAGAAAATGCTACCCTAGGAGATCTGGATTTGAGCTTTCTACCTAATATCCTAAATTTGGCTTCCAAAATCTCTCTCTCACATTTTCCTATATCACTGGTACCCACATGTACCAAGACAGCTGGCTCCTCCCCAGCACTATCTAAAATCCTATCTAGGTGACGCGTGAGGTCCGCCACCTTCGCACCATGGAGGGTAGTACCATAGGATGGGGATGTCGTGCAGGCTTTATGTAATCGGTTTTTACTAATTTTGTATACCACCTTGAAGTACTGTGTCAGGAAGATGGTAAATATTTCATAAAGATTCAGTAATAAAAACAGTGAAAACAAAATGCACCAAGATATTGTGCTTTTTTTTGTTTTGTTTTTAACATTAGGAACAATTATGGATTTGACTATTTACACACCCACCATGCTATCTCTTTCCTGAGCTAAAAAAAAAAAAAAATCTCTTATCAGAGTTAAGATCAGCATGGGAAAATTGGAAGTAAACTGCTGGGCTAGTGGATATCGCTGCTTATTACTTCAGTTGCAGACTGTGTACCACTCTACAGAGAGTGGTAATTACACCAAGTACAAAATGCATATGGATTTCAAAATGAAATCCCTGCATCCTGCTTCCATTTTCTGTTGCTCTGAATAGATAAACTAAGGGGCCCTTTTACTAAAGCATGTTAAGCACAAGAAAGGCTTACCACAAAACATGTTAAAGTGTTTTGTGGCAGTTTGCCTGTCAGTGCGTGCTAACTCAAGTATTTGCTATTTTTGGAAAATATTTTTTTTGCTACAAGCATCGGAGCGTTAAACAGCGTGTCTGTAATTGCGTGCACTAATTGGTTAATGCAGAGTTAACATGAGAGTACTTAGCACCTCCTAAATAGGAGATGGTAAGTGCCCCCATGTTAACTTTTTTCAAGTAACATATGCTAAACACAAACATTAGCAGAAAACCTGAAAAAAAAAATATTTAAAAATGCCTAAAATACTGCTGTGTTAAAAATGGGCTTAGTGTATGGGAGAGTCCTACATTAAAATGCTCTAAGCCCATATTCTAAACATGGCTTAGTGAAATGACCCCTAAACCCAGAAATTACCTTTGAAAACAATTCCTAATTTACATTTATGTTTTTAAGTATATAGTCTGGCATTTTAATAGACTGAGGGCAGCATATTCTCTCACATTTTTAGTACATCTCTAACACTTTAGAAAGAGACTCACAGCTCATAGGTATGGATATATTTAGCAAGACGACAATTCATAGAATGTCCTTCCCACTGTATTGTTCTCAAATGACTAACTGGCTTATCAGAGATGCATAATTTTATAATACAGTGTAATATTAGGAAGCCCTCTTACTGGACCTTGAAAGAACATGCTCCATTATACTACCACAGACTGAAAAATACATGAAAGCTAAAATACTGACATAAGAAATTACTTTAGTTTCATTATAAATTACATGGTTTATCAAGGTGGTTATTATTAAAATAATTCAGCAAGGAGCTCTTTTACTAAAACCAAATTTGTAGTTTCTACGGCATAACGTAGGAATATACCAAACGATAGCAGCAAATTTTACACAGCAACCGGTAAGATGGAGCCAGCATTTTCCTAGCCTGGTCCTAACATTAAAGTGCAAATTAGTACACGTTACCTGGCTGCAATTAATGCATGAGGACTTAGCGCATCCAATTTAAAATTGTGCATTAGCCAGTGATTGCATGGTAAGCGTAGTGTACTAGCTGGCTAACATTTTCACACCCATTCTCTGCCTAATCCACACGTCCTAACAGGCAAAGCACTTAACGCATGGCTTAACACTGAAACTGCTATAATAATGCATAACCCCTAAACGCAGTTGGGTGCTAGTACTTACTGTGGTTTACTGTGTATTAAGGACCATACTCAGTAAATGGTGGCCAAAATTAGGCACCGGAAAGATACAGGCTAAACTAGTGCTCTATAAAGGCACTCCACACAGAGTGATCTTTATAAAACAGTACTTAGAACAAATTCCCATGGCCAACTTTCAGCAGGTGTAAATGCTGGCACCTAATTTTTGGGAGTTGAGCATGCAAATAATGGTATTATGTAATATTGCACCTAACTTCTAGGAAAGTCCCTGTTCCACCCATGCCCACAGCCCGAGTAGAAAATTTAGGCATCAATGTTAATGAATAGCAACTAGGGCAGATATGGGCACAAATGCAAATGTAATTAACTCCAATTATTGACTTAAAGCCTTATCCTATATAATAATTTGCACCTCCAACGTTCCATGACTGGCTGCCTGGGTTCATAACATCTCCTGACGTCAGCCAGCCTCCAGCGTTCCATTCCCCCTCACTGCCCTGCCCTCGCGTCAAGACAATGTCGTCAGAGGGCAGAACAGTGAGAGGGAAGGGAACGCTGGAGGCGAGCTGACGTCAGGAGGGATGTTACAAACGGAACGGAAGCCAGCACCAGCCAGCCAGAGAACGTTCAGGTTCAAATTGAGGGGAGGAGAGAATCGCGGGACATCGAGGGGAGGGAGGGAGGGAGGAAAGGGAGAGCAGGGCAGAGGAGAATGGATGGGATGGGAGGACAGTAGAGGAGAGAATCGCGGGACACGGATGGCAGGGAAGAGAAGAATCGCTGGACACGGAGGGAAGGGCAGGGGAGAGAGAAAAAAAAAAAGAGCCCTTTCATTGTTGAGGAAACGGGCATGGTTCCACTAGTTAACTAATAAATATGCATGCACATGTGGCCTGCACACCCAAATTTTGGTGACCTATGGTGACCTATGCAGAATCCGGGGGTTTGTGCTTAATGCACTTTAGGGAAAGTGTCCCTAAGGTCGTCACTTATAGCCCATGTTATTTGCCAGAAAGCCCACTTTAAGCAAAGGGCCCTGAAACAAATATAATGAACTAATGATGCTAGCATACACCATTAATTAGATCATGTAACAGTAACAGATCATTTACTATGAACTGGCTGCTACAGAACACAATATAGAAACATTTTGATACACAGCACTGATTAATAGGCAAAGGAAAAGCAGACATGTGTGCCTGTTAGAAATAGGATAACCTAAAAAATAAGCATATGTGGATCCTATTGTATTATATAATAGTTTGCAAGTTTCTGGGTATGCGATATCCAAGCTCATGCTTGGGAAGGAAGACTCAGATCAATTCCTCACATATGCAGTCAGTGTAGCTGAACAGACTTTTTTGGATTACTGCTTAAACCAAACATGAAGACTGCTGCACATTTTAGGCCGTTCATCGATTAATCATGCAATTTAAAACTTTTAATCGCATAAAGTGCCCCATCACATTTCCTCCTATACAATGTAATGTATAAATAGTTTTAAATTCTTAAAACTGACATATTTCAATTACTAAACTATTGTTGTCTGGTGATTTTATCATTCTACTTAGCTCTTGTATATCTAACTTTTGTCGTATATGTCATTATTTGTCCATGTGATATGCTTTACATAGGTAAGACTAAGCAGTTATTTAAAACTACAAACAGAGCACCGCACTTGTATGTCAAGATATTTTGAAACAGCTCCATTTGTAGAACATTGGATACAACATCAACAAACAACTGGAGTCAAGTTTTTTGTTATTAAAAAGATCGAACCAAGGTGGCAATTTAAATCTTTCCCTGCAGCGTTTAAAACAGTGAATGATTTATAAATTAAATAAATACTGTTCATCCAAATGGCCTTAATCGTGAAATAGATGTGTCATTATTTCTATAAACTGATTATTACAAACAGTGATATGGATGTCTCCACTCCAATGATTTTACCTTTCTAATCATCTCGTTCCCTGTATCTGGTTCTGCTTCCCTGTGCTCCCAGCACAATTCTGTGCTCTGAACTCTGTTTCCAGAGCCTCCTGTCTATTCACTATTTTTTTTTCTCCTCCTTTTCTTTCTACCCTATATCCATCTTTCACATTCAACTTTCTTCCTCAAATCTATCTAGTTTCCATCTCCTCCCATCTCCCTTCCTCTCCATAGGCACCATCTCCTCCTCCATCTCTTTTCCCTTCCTTTCCCCTCATCCCATCCTCTCCATGAGCACCATCTCACATATGAACCCCACTTGAGTTGAGACAGAATGCTTTGGTCAGAACACCTCCCCCCCCCCCAACTAACATTTTTCTCTGTGCTGCGTACTTCCCCCCCCCCCCCCCCCAGACCCCGCGTTCGCTGGTATCTCATATCCCCGTCCCCATCCCCCTGGCGACCCTTGTAACTTGCCTGTACAGAATGCAGTGCTAAGCATATGCTGCTTCTCTCTAGACAGAGCCCTTCATATCTAGTGTTCTGCCTGCAGGAAACAGGAAGTTTCATCAGAGGTGGAAGGATGCTACAGAAAGAGGGCTCTAGCTAGAGAGAAGCAGCATGTGTTTAGCATTGCCATCAGTACAGGAAGTTCAGAGGGCTGGCAGGGGGAGAGGGAATTTGATTAATGCAGTGGCGATCCTAGCCTGCATGACACTCTGGGCGGATCGCCGATGCACCCCCCCCCCCCGGGTGAAGCGCCCCCCCCCGGGTGAAATGACCCCTCCCCCCCCCCAGCGAAATGACCCCCCCCCCCGGGTGCACGCCACTGGGGGGGGCGGTGCCGTGGCACGCGCCTGTCAGCTGAGTTCGCTAACTTCGCTGCAGCTCCCTCTGCCCCGGATCAGGAAGTAACCTGTTCCAGGGCAGAGGGAGCTGCAGCGAAGTTAGCAAACTCAGCTGACAGGCGTGTGCCGTGGCACCCCCCAGCAGCGTGCACCCAGGGCGGACCGCCCCCACGGCCCCCCCCCCCCTTGGTACGCCACTGGATTAATGCATTACAATGTGGAACCTAGCATCATGTAGCTATGTGCATCACTTTGCACTTGTCCACATTAAATCTCATCTGCCATTTGGAGGCCTAATCTTTCAGTCCTCAAAGGTCTCCTGCAATTTCTCATAATCTGCATGCAGTTTAGCAACTCTGAATAATTTCTGCCATCTGCATGTCAAACAAACTTGTAAATATTAGTAATGTGCATTTATTTGAAACGTCACCATGTCATTTTTAGCCCAAAATGACAAAAAAACAATTGTTCCCCCCCCCCCCGTATTGTCAATAGTGTACACTATTGCTCAATTATGTATACTTGTGTGCTATTATTCCCCCTACCACTCTCCTAGTTTATATTTCATACCTCATTAAAGTATTTCTACCAATACAAATAAGATGAAAATATCAATTTACTCTCTAAAACGTGAAGTTAACAGCTCACACGAGATTGTTGACTCAGTGATATGGCCAAATATTGGCAAAGCACATAGATTTACAAAGTTACATATGTTACTATGGAACTGTGTACGTGCTTTGAAAATGAGCACCATAGCTTACCAAAAATGTTTCTACTGGGAACACAAAATTCCGTTTACATCAGGTCTTTAAAATTACATTGATTTATTTTAGGATTTAAGACTATTGTTCTTAAATGCGCACAATTAGACTTTGAACTTGCACATGGCACTAATCATAACAGTCTTTAAATTAATCTTAATATGTGACCTTTCATAGCTTTATATGCACAAAATAAGTACCTGTAAACTGCTTTGATTCTAACCACAGAAAGGTAGTTATATCAAATCCCATCCCCGTTCCTTTCCTTGTAAAATCATTTCACAAGGACATACAACTTTCAGCATTTAAGAAGAAATAGATCACAAATGAAGATCAGAGGGGGGATGCTAAAGCCCATTTAAAACTGTTTCTTTTTTCCTCTTCAACCATTTCATTATGGGAGATTTTATCTTCTTATTTCAGCCAGAGTCTGAGGCCAAGTGTGTTAAACTACTATTGCACAAGTTCTCAGTCAAAAGTCTCTCTCTCAACTCATGCTTTAACCTTAGCATTAAAAGGCCAAGATCCCGTGAGATATGCCGTAATTATCTATTCATGGGGACCACTTGATTCACTTGGGTGGTTGAGGGCATATAAACATTAGTGACTTGCCTCATAATTACATCCCAGTTTTGTAAAGCCTTAATACCAGTGCACATTATTATCTGTAGCAAATGTATAGCAAATCATTAACAGTGGAATGTCAATTTAAGCCAACACCAAGCAAGTATGGATGTATGAATATTCCTAACCTGCAAAATGATTCCTCCACATTATATCAGCGAAACTCATTGGTGGGCCACTGGGAGGGTAGTGTTTACCTTTCAGAGGCTCATGATCAGTCCTTATCATATCCATTAAGGAACTCTCCAAAGAGTGCAAATTAAAAGTGTCATATGGCCTATTCCGGTCCTAGAAGAAAAAAGTAAACAAAAACAAATACAAGAATAATATTATAATAGATACTTAGCCAAGAATATTTTGTGTACTGTAACAACTATGTAAGCCACATTGAGCCTGCAAATAGGTGGGAAAACGTGGGATACAAATGTAACAAATAAATAAATAAAGCCATAAAAAAGTTTCAAGTAAAAAAAAATGGAATGTACAAATAATGTGGTTTACAAGCAATGCATGTGTAAAGCAATAGAAGTGGCTAAGCACAAAAAAAAAAAAAAAAAAAGACGACCTTTCTGGCTCATTTGATTTCAGGACAGATGTCTAAGCTGTTATGAATTCAGATTCAATACACATATAAAGAAATAATTTAAATGAAAAAATTAGTGCTAACAACCTCAAACATATGAAAAAATTGTTAATGCATGTGTTTTTAAATGTAGAAAACAACTCCAAGGTAAATTTTACATTTTTTTTTTTAAATATTTATCCAGTTTTCATTAAACTACAAGAATAACCACTTGTACGGAAAACGAGCAATTGTACCAGCAAATTCAAAACTAATACCACACACTATATTATACCATCAAAGCAAGCCCTTCCAACTTACATCCAACCAAGACCACAAATTAAAACCGGACAGGAAATCACCCCAAATTTTACATTAGCTTACTTTTAAAAGCTGTACATAATCTCAAAGGTATGAGCTTTAAAAATAGGTTTTGCATGGTATACTCTGTGCCAGAACATTGCCATGTTCTATGTTTTCATATGATTATTTTTAATAAACATTTCCTATTCTTCCTCCAGCTTCAGTTACAAATGTGGAAATACTACTACTACTTACCATTTCTATAGCGCTACTATATGTACGCAGTGCTGTACACTAAACATGTAAAAGACAGTCCCTACTTGACAGAGCTTACAATCTAATCAAGAGATAAACTAGACAAATAAGGGTTAATGGAATTACTTAAGGTGGGAATGATAAAACAGACACGGGTACCCCCCATGGAATGACCCCTTCCCCCGATAGGCTGTAGTGTTTACTACAATATAGAAAAACAGCTTACCTGTAACAGATGTATTCCACAGACAGCAAGATAAATCAGCTGCACAAGTGAACATTTGATGGTACCATGATATTTAGCTCTTTTGTAGTTTGGAAAAAACAAGCACATGCCCACAAGGGTACCAATATGCTTATTGATCTTACCCCTGCAGAAGCAGTTCAGTTAATCTATAGTTTAAACTCCCCAGGAGGTAGGTGGGATTGTGCAGTCTGTAGAGCACAGCTGTTACAAGTAAGCAATTTTGCTTTCTCCATCAATAAACAGGATGAATTAGCTACACAGGTGTCCATTTACCAGCTAAGGGTTTTAATATATGTTCATCCTTGGGGAACCAGTTTTATTTTATTATTATTTTAACAAAAAAGTAAATGACTGAAGTTGGACATGTTAGGACTGACATACTGGAAGCACCTTGAGCAAAAAAAAAAAAAAAAAGGGATTTCCAATACTGCTTGTCCTACTATGTCCTTGAAGCTTGGACCAGGAAATTCCAGTTCAGGTCTAGGTAAGCATATGTAGCAAAAACAGTGTGGCAGCTCTACAGATGTCCTATATGGAGATTTGTCTAAAACAGACTATGGAAACTTCATTTAGCCCTCACTTGATAAGCTATATTTTGTCTTCTATAGAGGCAGTCTTGCTGGTAGCAAAACTTGGATGTAGTCCACTAACCAGCTGGACATACACTGTAGCACTTTTGGCTATAGCTAATCTTAATCAATTTGTATCATGGGGCATAAATTGTGTATATTTCCTAGTAATCTCTCTAATTGTTAAAATATGAGCGTTCTCTTGCAGTCCGAGGTATAAAAAGCCTTTTCTCATAGTTAACAAAGGAGTTGCCAAAGATCCATCTAGATCGGTATTCTCCTTCCAACAGTTGCCAATCCAGGGTACAAGTACCTGACAGAATCCCAAAACATAACAAGATTCCATGCTACTCACCCCAGAGACACGCAGTAGCGATGGTTTATGGACTTTACCTCCGGGAACTTTTTTTTTTTTTAACACAACTACATTAAGCTATAGAATATGTCACCAGAGGATGTAGTAAAAGCAGTTATCTACGCACTGAGTGAAAAACATTCTCAAATTTGTTTTAAATCTACTACTATTCAATTTCATGGTGTGTCCCCTGATCTTTTTAGAAAGTGTAAACAATTGCTTTACGTCTGTTTCACTCTTAAGGATATTATAGACCTATAGACCTCTTGTCATATCGCCCCTCAGACTTTTCTTCAAGTTGAAGAGCCCAAACTTCTTTAGCTGCTCATAAGTGTTTTCCATCTCCTAATAAATTTCTGCTGGCCTTCTCTGTAGCTTTTCCAGTTCTGCTATATTTTATTTATTGGAATTTATTATCTATGAAGACATTCACCCAAGCTGGTTGAGATGCAGCAAGCAGAATTGCACATAATACTCAAGATGCAGTCTCACCATGGCGTGATACAAAGGCATATTTTTTATTCTCTATTCTTTTCTTAATAATGCCTAATCTTCTGTTTACTTTTTTGAATGCTGCTAAACAGTGAGCAGCACACACAAGCATTGTCTAGTAAGGATATAAAGCTGCAAAATTTACTAAGTTGCAATAGTTATACCACCTTTGGAAAAACTTAGAATTGGTTCTTAACTTTTTCAGAGAAAAAGCATGTGTAAAGTGGGTGAGACACAAGGGCTTGAAGAAAGATGTTTTAAAGATGACAACACTAGTGGTTTGAACTGAAGCTTCATCAACTTTGTTATAACTACATTGAGGTCTCACGGAAATGGTAGTGTGGGAATAGCCAGGTTAATATGTAAAAGGCCTCTCAAATCTTACAACATTGGGTATTTTGCAGTTGAGCCTTGATGATTTTTTGTGTGTGTGTGTATGTTAAGCTATATCCTGGTGCTCTTTGGCTTAACTATGTCTGAAGATCTTACTTCAAAAGTTGAAATAAAAACAGTGATGAAGTAACACTTGTTGATAGGTAAAGAGGTTTTGATACCTTTTTCGCCAAAGAGAGAATCTCTTGTGTTTAAAAGTTTACGTTCATCTTGTGGAAGGTTTTCTTGCTTTGAAGCTGATAAGTCAAACTGAGAGGTGCTATCCTGCTACACTAAGCATCCATACCATGAGAGCCGAACTCTGTAGACTGGGATGAAGCAATATCCTATAACTGAGAGATCAATTCTGGAAGATCTCCATCTTTATCAGCCTCTGACTGGAAAGGCCCAGTAAGAAAAAAACATAAATATTTAATGCCCGAGACAGGTATTATAATCATGGAACATCTGTGCTATCCATGTCTGAGTAAAGTTCTGTTAGAGGATAAACACATTAAATCCCATTTCAATTGCATAGTTAATGCCTTATGGGCTATTCTGTTTTGGGGATATTTTTGTTTGTTTGTGTTTGTTTTTCTGGAATCCTGGGGCAGAAAATGTTTGTTGTTGAGGCTGTAATTTGTATCAAATCTCTCGATCTATGTGGACAACTTTTTAGGACCTTTGTGCCAGTTCAACTCCCTCTTATTTGTGAAATTCCACAGATTTCATGTTTCAACTGAATGCTTGTCCTGTACCAGTGAGGGATTTTCTTATGGTGACAGCAGACATTGAAGCGCTGTATACTAATATACCACAGGAAGACAGTCTTGAGAAATTCTGGACACACAAAGACAAGGACAACATCCCCCAATCCTATATCAGAATGTTATGGCTGGAACTAAAAAAAAAAAAGTTTCAGGGTGAACATTATTTTCAAACCAAAGGCACTGCAATGGGGGCTACAGTTGTACCTGATGTGGCTAACCTATCACTATCTGCCTTTGGGAAGAAGTTTTTGTCTGTTTCCCCTTTTTTTTGTTCATCAGATTTTGTTTTGGAAATGGTTCATCGATGACATTTTTTTCTTTGGTTGGGAGATGACTAAGCTTACAACCTTTTTTTGTTTGGTTAAATACTTCTGACTCGCTTCTTCATTTCATCTATCAAAGTCATCCTCATCACATCTCATTTTTGGATCTTCACTTTTCCAGTTCTCCTACAGGTTTTTCTTACACCATTTTTCGGAAATTGGCAAATACTTTATTGAATTTTCAAAGTGCTCACCCACGAAAGTTATGCGAGAGCATTCCTGTGGGACAATACTTAAGACTCAAATGCATTTGCTCTTCAGTTGGGGAATTTAAAAAACAGGCATGAGTGATGTTTCATAGGTTCATTGCACAAGGCTATCCAATCTCAGTTGTGCAGAAGGCTTACAAGAGGTCTCAAAGGGCAGCTTGCGAACTTTGTTGCTACCAACAGCTGAGACCACAGATCAGGTGACCTGTGTCCTTCCCTACTCACCTGGAGCGAGCAGAACATGATCAGTTTTAAAATATTGGCATGCTCTGGGTATGCATAATAGTTTTTCACAACCTCCACTGTTTGCATTCTGAAGAGGCAAGAACTCTGCTGAACATCTTATCTTCCGCCTGGACCGATATACTCATATCACCCCCTCTCCACAAGTCACTTCACTGGCTTCCGATCAGGTACCACATACAGTTCAAGCTTCTCCTACTAACCTACAAATGCACTCGATCTGCAGCCCCTCCTTACCTCTCTACCCTCATCTCCCCTTACGTTCCTACCCGTAACCTCTGCTCTCAAGACAAATCCCTCCTTTCAGTACCCTTCTCCACCACCGCCAACTCCAGGCTCCGCCCTTTCTGCCTCGCCTCACCCCATGCTTGGAATAAACTCCCTGAGCCCATACGACAGGCCCCCTCCCTGCCCATCTTCAAATCCTTACTCAAAGCCCACCTCTTCAATGTCGCCTTCGGCACCTAACCACTTTACCTCCATTCAGGAAATCTAGACTGCCCCAACTTGACATTTCGTCCTTTAGATTGTAAGCTCCTTTGAGCAGGGACTGTCCTTCTTTGTTCAACTGTACAGCGCTGCGTAACCCTAGTAGCGCTCTAGAAATGTTAAGTAGTAGTACTAGTATCCATGACATTTTAGTCCATCCATATTTATCTGTTAACCCTAAATGTCGAGCTGATGCCTCTACAGTGGCCAATTTTCCATGCACTCAGTAGTGTTTGTCCCGATGCAATTACTGGTAGCCATTTGATTCTAAATTGCCAGAAGATCAAACTGAAAGCATTCAACTAACTGTACTTCTATGGTAATTTATGCAATATGGTGCACATGTCCTTTGATGTACGTAGGTTAAGACCATGCAAGAATTGAAAGTGAAAATTTTGAAGCATAGGAGCTGACTGAAGCATCAAGATCTAGAGGCACCATTGGTGAAACATTGTGTGTCCATAAGGCACATGTTTGACCAATTAACATTTATGACTGTGGAACAATTGGTCCCTTCGCCTACACGTAGAGATCTGAATGCACTGCTATGCAATAAAGAACATCGCTGGATACATTTCTTTTACAAATTAACACCTAGGGGTTTAAAATCAAACTTATGCTTTTTGAAAAATGTTATTGAGATCATGCATTTTTCGTTGATTTGTGTTTTTTACATTACAAGTTGTTTGAGCTGTCAGTTTGTGTAAGTCAGGTTATTATTGTGTCGTCATGTCATGCAAGTCTTTTAAACTCGCAGACATCTTTTGAATTCCGCCCTCAGTCTTTTGTCTGAGATGGCGCTTGCCGCACATTTAAAGTTATTCAAAGTTGTTAAAACTGCAAGAGGATTGTGAAAAATTGCAAGAGGACCTTAAGAGACTGGGAGACTGGGCATCCAAATAGCAGATGACATTTAATGTGAGCAAGTGCAAAGTGATACATGCGAGAAAGAGGAAAACTATAGCTACATGATGCAAGGTTCCACTTTAGGAGTCACTCACTGCCCAGGAAAAAAAAAACCTAGGTGTCATTTTATTCATGATACGTTGAAACTCTGCACAGTGTGCAGCGGTGGCTAAGAAAGCAAATAGAACATCAAGAATTATTAAGAAAGGAATTAAAATGTTACAATGCCTTTGTACTGCTCCATGGTGTGACAGCATCTTGAATACTGTGTGCAATATTGGTAAAAAAAAAGATATAGCAGAATTAGAAAAGGTACAAAGAAGGGTGATGAAAACAATAATGGGGATGGGATGACTTCCCTGTGAGGAAAGGCTAAAGCGGCTAGGGCTCTTCAGCTTGGAGAAAAGAGACGGCTGATGGGAAATACGATAGAGGTCTATAAAATAGTGAGTGGAGTGGAATGGGTAGACATGAATCGCTTATTTCCTCTTTCCAAAAATACTGGACTAGGGGGGCATGCAGTGAAGCTACTAAGTAGTATATTTAAAACAAATTGGAGAAAATATTTCTTCACTCAACATGTAATTAAACTCTGGAATTTGTTGCCAGAGAATGTGGTAAAAGCAGTTAGCTTAACAGGGTTTAAAAAAGGTTTGGATAATTTTCTAAAATAAATATAAAAAGTCCATAGGCCATTAGAAAATCCACTGGTTAGTTGTAGAAACAGCAGCATAAAATCTGTTTTACTGTTTTGGGATCTTGCCTGCATTTGGCCACTGTTGGAAACGGGATACTGGGCTTGATGGACCTTTGGTTTGTCCTAGTACGGCATATTCGGCAACACTTACATTCTTATGATTCAGTGTGCATATTGCCATCAGTAACAGAAGTACTAGGGGCAGGCAGAAGACACCATGATGGGGGTTCTTCCCTGCTGTGTTAAAAAAAAATGCCCTTACTGTCCCTTTACTGCTGAAGTAGGTGCTACCTCCCCACCCTAAATATTTTATGTTGAATCCTTTTTTATTAACAGATCAAAAGAACAAGTACACTATAGATTCAAAAGCCACCCCCCCCCCCCCCCCAATCCCACAAGTACCCCTTGGGTGGAAACCTCCAGCCAAGGTAGAACTAGCAAGGGAGTTCCAAAAGGAAAAGGAACATGGAAAATTAAAAATTCAACAAACGACTCCAAGCCCTGCATGGTAAAGTCAGACAAAAGGGCTCCTGAGTGGCCTGAAATAGTTGCCCCCATGCACTAGCAAAATCTTGTACTGATACTCGTTCCATCCGAAGCTGTTTGATTAAGTAGACCCTCCAGCAGGACAAAGGACTCTTAGGATGAAGCCAGCTACCCAAAATGGATTCGAGACCAAACAGTACCGATAAGGTGAGAAAAGGTTTAAAGCCCATGGGAACTGAGTCACTCAAACTAACTGCCAAACAGAAGCTATGGCTCCAGTTGTACCTCACAATTCCATAAGGTCCAAAGGGTGGCCAAGATACTCCTTAAGTATTTTAACTTGCCCATCGCACTCTATTCCATCCTGACCTAGCCCAGCTTCCCCAAACAGTTGAGTCACTGACCACTTATGTTTATATTTTTTCAAACAGGCCTATTCTTGAGCATACTTACTGGGGCTGAATATATAGCTTCACTAAATGGCCTTTTTACTAAGCTGTGTTACATGCTACCAAGTGCTTAATACAGGAAAACTGGCCTAATGCAGGACATGCGAAAGCTAGTTTTGCCATTGGCACATAGGTTGTTTTTTGTTTTGTTTTTTTTGTTTTTTTGAGAGGGCATGTCAGGGACAGAGAATGAGGGTGAAAGCGCTATTCAGCCAGTGCACCAACATCACTGTTGCACTAACTAGTTAGCAGGTCCATAACACGGGAGCCCATAGCATCTTCTAAATAGGAGGTAGTAAGTGCTCCTGCATTCATTTTTTTCTAAATGGTTATGCACCATGTGAACATTAGCACACAGTCATGAACTCTACAAACAGAAAAACACCTCTTTTATGGCTGCTCTAGAAATGGGCTTAACATATGGGAAAGTCCCACATTAGGACGTGCTAAACCCATTTGGTAGCGCTGCTTAGTAGAAAGGCCCCTAAGGTCCTAAATTTAGGAGCATAAGGAGCTGGTGACAACAGGGGCTGATTTAGGGTGGGGAAAAACAGTTAGGAACTTAGTACTTTCAGCACTAAGCTCATAAATGAGACCCCTAAATCCAGGCAAATAAACAGCAGGCATACATTTAATAACTCTTAAATCAAGATGAATTTACAGCTGAAAACTTATGCCTCGTCCATAATAAAATACACATGAGAAACACAAGATATCATGAACAGCTGATCTCCCTCACTCCCAGTTCATCTCTCATGCCTACTGCTATTTCTTAGCTAGTCTTTTAGTACCACTTGAAAATGGTACCTTTATATAGTGAACGACTGGCAGCTTAGAACACATGAAGTAACAAACATAGAATGTCTCATCTCACAGTGAAGAAACCAGTAGGCAATCAACTCCCCATGAATGTAAAAAACATGTTGCGCAGTATGCCAACAACCATCTCACCAGGTACTCCAGACCTGTCACAGGGTGAGGAGACTACTGTGCTCTCCTTACCCTCTGTAGTAAGTGATGGTGTGGAGATTGTTTCAGGTGATAATGTATTAAGTCTGGAGGTGGTCAACCTAGATTAAAGTTTAATTATGATCATATATTAGATTAGGATTACCATATTTGCAGAAACAGGTTCCAGTGACCGACTTACAAGTACAGCAATAGACAATCTACTTTTCAAAAATGTCTGTATTTGAGTTTGACAGAGTCTGCACCCAAGCATACTTTTCAGAAGAGTGGATAACCCTCAACAACTTTGGACATCTTCTGAGATACATATGAAAGTCTTTGCAAGATATATTCTTAAAGTTCTGCTGCATGAACAAAAATTCCTTGGACAGATTCAACCAGCAGGGAAACAGAAAGGAGATCAGCAATGCCTCTCTTTCTAGCACTCCCCTATGTCCAGACTGACTAATAGGCCAGAGATGTACCTCTCATTATGTGGGTAGGTGTGTTGGCCATAGGCACATAAAAGAAAAAAAAATCTCCTAAAAATTAAAAAAAAAGAAAAAAAAAGAAAAAAACACAATTAAAAACAACAACAACAACAACAAAACCCTGGAGAACATGTCCTCTTAAAAGAGGGCATATGGTAACCCTAGAAAAGAAACCAATCCATTGCAGCTCCTCCAACTCCCTTTAGGGCCAACTGTTCCAACCGGAAGAAAAGGTCAATTGTGGGATCTTGGTTATTTGCTTCATCTTGACTCAGAAAAAAATGTACTTTAAGCAAAACATCACTGCCAATTTGCAGTAAAGGACTACTTCAGATAAACACATACAAGAGAAGAAGAATCAAAGATCATTGTTTGTTGAAATAAGACTGGTAAAAACAAAGAAAAAACATCACACTTAGATCCAACGTTATTTTGTATTAACCACAGTAACACTTCTGCAGGTAATTTACCTTAAGTGACAAGTATCTGTCAGAGACTTCATTTGTGTTGTCATGACAACAACTTACGCTGCTATACTTCATCCTTTCTACTAAATTCCCCATACTACTATTGCTTGAAATGAAATATTGCTGGAATGAAACGCAGGGTGGCAAATGGAGGAGTTTGAAGGCTATTTATGGTCATATGTAGCCAGAAGGAAAAAGGACAGCACAATTTTATAGTAAAATTAGAGACTGACCGAATTTCAGTTTTGGTACTGGAAGTGGTCTGAAATCTGGGTTTTGGCCAAAACCCTAAAGTCCTCCCACCCTGCTACACACAGCCTCCCTTCCACCTCCTATGGTGACTGAGAATGCCACTGAAGGTCTTGGCTGCCGTTTTGGAGGCAGAGATGGTTGGGGCCAGAACAACTGTGAATCACTTTTGCCCCATTTAGGCCACTAGATCACCAGGGCGCCTAAGGTGGGGGGGGGGGGGCCAAGTGATAGACTACCCTCCTTCTGGAGCCACCTGAGTGCGGCAACAGCGGCATTGGGGGGGGGGGGGGAGAGAAGGCTGTGTGGTTGTAGCAGTGGCGGTGGGGGGGGGGGGGAGAGAAGGCTTTATGTAGTGGCGTTGGCAGTAGCGGCTGGGGGAGGGGGGACTGGTTGATTTCATTTTTGGCTTTGGTTTCTACCAAAACAGAGTGGCCAATTTCAGTCTCATTTGTCGGCTCTACGTGAAATACAACAAGCATGACCTAACTTCACTCCAAAGCTTGTTTTTTCTAAAATTTACAGTCCAAGACCTGGCGTACTTATGTAGGTACATGTATCATTTTTAAAATGTAGCTGAACACACTTACGGTTTCATTCCTTCTATAAAATTTTAATCTGAGCTTTATTCCAAACAGTAATTATTGATACCAAAACCTGTTCAAAATTGACTACTCCCCAGATAAAGTCAATTTTTTGGACACCACAGTCTCAATCAGTGATGGCTGTATACAAACATCTATATACAAGAAACCCACAGACAGATGCAGCTACCTCCACAACTCCAGCTTCCACCCTTCACATACAAAAAGATCCATTATTTACAGCCAAGCCACAAGATACCACCGTATCTGCTCGGACCCAGAGGATAGAGACAGACACCTGGAAACCCTGACTGCATCCTTCAAACAGAAAGGCTACAATCCCAAAATAATCTCCAAGAATATTGCCTCCTCCCTCAAAACACCCAGTGAAAATCTGCTACAGTACAAAGAAAAAAAAAGCCACAGACAGAATTCCCCTTGTAGTGACATACAACCCAGAGCTGGAGAAACTGAGGAAAATCATAAGAGATCTACAGCCCTTACTCCAGGAGGATGAATTACTGAAAGAGATATTCCCATCCCCACCAGTGCTGGCCTTCCGACAGCCACCAAACTTAAAACACAAGCTGATCAGAAGTAAACTCCCAACACAGACTGAAAAAGAAAAGGGCACGTTTCCCTGTAACACATCCAGCTGCAAGCTATGCCAGAACATTTCACAAGACCCCACAGTCATTCACAAGGGAAATATATTCAACATAAAGCACTATTTTACATGCTCATCTTCCAATGTGGTATATATCATTCAGTGTAAAAAATGTAATGAAGGATGCTATATTGGAGAAACAGGCCAGATGCTTAAGACAAGATTCAATCTGCACAGACATCACATGAAAATAGCCGGTGCCAGTCAAGCCCCCAGCCCTGTGGGCCAACACTTTACAAGACCAGAACACTGCACCAGTGATTTCACAGTAAGAATACTGAAAGGAAATTTTAAAACAATACAGGAACGTAAGACCTTTGAAATAAGAATGATTGAATATTTTAACACCCAACAGACAGGACTTAATAAGGATCTAGGTTTTCTAACCCATTATAAACCATAAAGTTGTATTTCTCTGATTATTACCCTCCTCTCACCTACCAACACCCATCCTGTTAGAATATCAATGAAATACTTTGATGTCCCCATGCATACACCCACCCTCCCACTCTGTCAGACTGTCAAAGTAATGCTTTGATGTTTCTCTTATATATACTGCTACCACATTTGCTTATTTCCGATCTGACGAAGAAGGGCAACCTTCGAAAGCTAATCAAGAAATGGATTATGTCCAATAAAAAAGGTATCATCTTATATTCTTTTCCATGTTTCATTTGGTAGCTGTATAAATAAGGTATTTTAAATCTAAAACACTTATATTCATTGACGTACACGCTTTCTCTTCCACTGACATACATAGATCTACAAGACAACTGTTTTGCTTACAAAAAAAACAGCACTTCTAGAAAAGTTCTCAGCTTTGAGGATATATATTGTTGCTTCTTTGCATTAAGAACCAGCAGGACTTCAGTTTGAGAAATAAAATGAAACTTTTTCACAACTGCTAATTTTGTTTTTTTAATAACAGACAAAACTCAAAGAATACTTCAGCTCACTGCCTCTAGACTTTGTTCAAGAAGCTTCTGCATGAACGGTGCTCATTATGGAATAGCTTTTAAAAAGAAGGTATATTTGCCCTTTTTCATTTACAAAATACCATTAAAAGGTAAGGATTTAAAATGCTTACACCCAAGATGTTGATCTCAACACTAACGAAAATTTTCAGCTGTTTACATTTGCCAAACTACCAGAAATACCAGGAATTCATAGCTACTCACAGGTTATTAATGAAATAGCAAATGGGTATATTATTGGTTCATTTCTTCCCCTACTTTGGTCCTGGGTAGAGATGGACAAGCATATTATGGGATGGCAGGAGCCACTGAAATGGCTACAAAAGAAAAGCCACTTCTCCACTGGAGTTCCCACTAGAGTTATTATGCATGGGGACAACAGGAAATCTGCAGGGATGGTGAGGGGACAGTAGCAATATGATGGGGATGGGGACCAGATTTTGTCCCTGTGCACACCTTTAGGTTTTCAGTACCCTTGGCAACAGAGGTGGTATTAGCAGGTTATCAGCACAGGAAAACTGTGCGCACTTACTCTTCACCCTAGAGGCAACCCTCCTCTCCACATGCTTCCTTCCTTCATTCCTTATTGCCAGTAACATCTGCGTTATTTCTAAAAAGTAAGAATCCATACTGTGTCCCCTGCACCGACAGCTTGTTGCTATTACATACATGTATAAACACTGCACTAAATTTATGGCTACAACATATTACCCTCCCCCTCTTTTCCCTTGCCCCTTGTAATTACTATCCTTCCTATTCACCTTAATATACTTCGTTTGTTTGTTTACCGGATTGGCAATTGCCTTTACGGTCTGATGTAAGCCATATTGAGCCTGCCAGTGGGTGGGAACATGTGGGATATAAATGTTATAAATAAATAAACAGTCTGCTTTCTCTCTATTCATGTGAAAAAAAGGCCACACTAGTTTTTAGAAAAAGCTCTCAAGAGACTGAGAAATATTGGTCTGCCTATTGCATAACTTCAATTAAAGCAATATCGCTACTCATCTGCATTTCAAATGATATGCTATATCCAATTAGAATATAAAACCTTTTCAGAGATGAAATTCTGTGTGTTCTTCCATAAAACAGCTCAAAGCCTAACAGATTAGAAAGAAGTAATTAGGTGCAGAATATCACAATACTCATGCAATAATCCTCCAATCTAAGTACAAAAAGAAAAATGCAAAGTATATTGAACAAAAAGAAGTACAAATAGTCTGTCACATCAACTGCCTGAATACCATTTTTGATATTTTGTTTTAATTTACATATTAATTTAGTGGTGATCACACAAAGGAAAAAAAAGACAAGACTGTCTTCCAAAAGGGACAAATAATATAATTAAATGTACAGTTCTAGCCTCAAGGTTTTTCTACTGTTCTGCATCTATAATAAAAGGCCTTGATCCATCAGGCCCTTAATGTTTATTAGTTGTTCACATTTTTGTACTTCCACAGACAAGTTTTTTTTCTCTTCTTCTTTTGAACAAGAGAAACATATTGCCATATTTGTTCTCAACTATATATGTAATATTTAATCACTTAGGGGTCCTTTTACTAAGCTGTGTTAAAAAGCATCTTTATGCATGTCTTCCTTATGTGCTACCTAAGCCCATTTTCACCACAGCCCTAAGATGATCAATTTTATATTTTTTTGTATTACTGGTCATGCGCTAATGTTGCCATTAGCACACAGCCATTTAAAAAAATTACCACTAACCATTTTGTAGGCAGTAAGGGCTCAGGCGGTGTTCCTGCATTGACCAATTAGCATGTGCTAACCTAGATGCACTGTAACACCCACTCTCTGCCCCCTACCACTCCCTCTCAAAATTTAGAGGCCATTCCAAAGTGACTGTATTGAGATTTAGCTCCTTGTTCCTAAGTTATTTAATGGCCCCCCCATGTCCATACACACTTGTAGATTCAAAGTTGAAAATGGATGTAGAAGTATCTGTTCTATTTTTATCTGCTTAGAATAAGTTCTTAGACTGCTAAGCTACAAATATATTTAAATAAACCAATGGAAGAAGATAGGGTGAGACTCTATTCCCCTGAATCCTCTAGCCATTGCCTCCAGTCATGGATGGCTTTGAATATTGCCTGGGGAACTGAGTTTGATTCCCACTGCAACTCCTTGTGACTCTGGGCAAGTCACTTAACCCTCCATTGCCCCTGGTACAAAATAAGCACCTAAATATATGTAAACTGCTTTGAATGTAGTTGCAAAAACCTCAGAAAGGCAGTACATCAAGTCCCATTTCCCTTTCCCTCAGTATCTGGTGATTTTAAGCTCCAGGACTTCCACCATATCAGTTGGTTATTTCTGAATTTAGAGTCATCTCCATTGCCAGAACAGTGAGAACTCCCTGTTTCAATGAGTATAATGGAATTTAAGGAGGACCTTTGAGGCATGTGACATTTTCAGTGGACCTCTCACGTACCCTATACATATGTATTTGTGGGGGTGACCTGACAGAACAGAGGAATGAGATCAAATGTTGGTTTGTCCAATGAGGATATCTTGCCAGAGTGCTGGGCTCATTTCTTATTTGGTGGGGACTGCAGATGAGCAGCAAACTATAGATTAAAAAAATAATAATAATAATAATAATCAGGCAGGGGGCATTAGTGGACATTTGAAAGCCCTGTAACTCAGAGTGGAGGCAGTATTAGAACAGATGTCAAAGGAATTTGCCCAGGTAACTAAATAGCCAGGCAAATTACCCAGGGTAAAGACTTCTCTTATTATCCATATAGATACTATTTATAAAAGACACTGTCCCCATCAGAAATACACATACACATTTTTCACTCTTCAGACACACAGATAGGAAAACTAAGCATATGGTTAGTTTAGGGGGATGCTATCAAATATCCTCATGACTTTGAAAGCTATGGTTCGATTTTTGTCCAGGTTTTTGCATTAATGTCTGGAAGCCTGAAGGTCGGCTAAGATATTTGAAAAATGTCTAGATTTTAGACCTATATCTCCAGTCTCTGTTGTGTGAGTGTGCTGACCCTGCCTGTGTCCACTTTCACTAATAGCGACAACAAGGCATTCAGATTCCTGATTATGATCCTAGTTCAGTGCAGCAATTCCACGCAGGAAGAGTCCAGGACAGGAGTCAGAGACTGTGCATAAGAACAGGTTTAGAGGGTAGCAGGAAAAGGTAGCTGTAGTCATAGGAAGAAGGGGGTGAGGTAGAGGAAGGTCCTGCACTAGAGAAGTGAGCTCTATAAGGGGTACTGGGCTGGTCTTGAAAGAGTCCATGAGTACCTTGGAGGGAGTGTGCTGAAAAGGGGTAAGAAAATGATCATGTTTTGATTTCTGGACTATTAAACCAATTAAGAAGATAGAAAGGAAAAATTTCACCACAGGAAATTGGGGATTTTAATCGGCATGTGATTACCCTTAGTAGGTTACTTCAAGGACCTTTGCATTACATTGAAAATCAAACATAAAATATACCTAATAAAGTGCATCTTCCTCCTTAGCAACAGCTCACCAAAGCTAAGATGCAGTCCAGCAGTGAGATGATGGCTAGCCAGTCTTTTGCACCAGCTGCCACAATGTATGCTTATTTCCCAGTTAGAGAGAGATCACACATTTGCATTGAGTACAAAAAGCTCCTGGCTCTCCAAGAATGAGCCAGATCTCTGAAGGCTAGAGAGCAGCATTGGAAAAGCTGAGACATCTGTGTTTTTGAGTTCCCCAATCTAGTGAGCTGAATCCCCAAAAGAACTTTCACCCTCCTCCTCAGTCTCCTGAAAATTGTAGGCTTCATCTGCACCAGGTGAAACTCAGTACTACAGTCAGATTAAGTGGCCTGTCACCTCTGCCAAGGAGCTCTACCTCTGACTACCACACCCACTACAATACTGTCCCTTTCTACAGCTTCTAAAGCCTACTGAGGCCTGCAGATGCAGAGGATCAGTCTCTTGGCAGGAAGCTGGCATTCTTTTTTGCCCAGTAAGCTTTATGCAAGCATGAAGATGCCCTGAAAAAATGAGAAGTATCCAGAGTCACTGACACCAAGAAGGCTAGAAGACTACAAGCTGTAACATCATTGGGGGAAGGGGAGGAGAAGGAAGATCATCCTCAAAAGCCACTATAACACAGGACGGCTGGCCCCAGCTCAAAGCTACCACAATGGAAGGAGACTGTAGCCTCTGCAGTTCAAGTCTCTATGCCTCTACTGCACCAAAACAAGGCTCAGAAAATACTCAAAGGTCCTTCTGCTGCATCACACTATATTGGAAAGAAATCAGCAGCGTTTATATGTATTTTGTTAAATGTGGTAACCACTGTTTTAAAAAAATCTGCCAGAGATGCTAAAATATGCACAGTCATCAACAACCACTGGCCTTTCTCCATATAACAAACAATATTCAGCTGATACAGATAGCTTAGAACATTTTACTTTAGGTCTAGTATTCAGAAGGCCTAAATGTACACACTTAAGGTATCTGCACAGTAGCTGAATATTACCACTATGTGTATAATATATTGCTCTTGCCCTCATTACACTAATTCCTCCCCAGCCCAATATGGCTAATGCTAGGGTGGATGGATGATGTTTTGCACTGGCACTATCCATGTAGGAGCATAGAGGATATATGTTTACCAGATACTGGTAAATGTATAAAGTCATTTTTACAATTCTTCACTCTTTCTGCAACTGTTGGTGGGAAGGGCATAACCCATTGCAGCTCAGTCAAAATCAGTGCATGAATTCTGCCATCATGAGCCTTCATTTACAACTACCTGCAGAGTTTCCCCTCCCCCCCCCAATATTTGAGTAGACTTCCTCATCCCCCATCCACCTCTTTAAAGACTGGTCATTGCAGTAATATTTTTAAAAGCAGAGTCATGTGCCAGGTCCTCTTCTGGAATTCTGTACCCCTATACCACAGGCTCTGTAAGGTTAGTCACCAGCTGCTACATTTGTTGACAACCACAACTGTCTCCCTCTCCCAGTCAAGGCTATAAATGCTGCTTAGTATCCCAAGTTCCAGGAATCATCTCAGGATCCCTCCACTGAGCCACTTGAATGGCCCATTAATAATTTTACCTTTTTTTTTGTTTGGTGTTATTTTTTAATTTCCATTTAAAATCAAACCCATATTGGTTGAAACAATTCACCCAACAAAGGTCTTCTTTTACTAAGCCAAAGTAGCGACTCCCACACAGCAAATGCGACAAAGCCCACAGGAATTGAATGGGCTTTCTGGCATTTGCCGCATTGGGAATCACTACTGTGGCTTAGTAAAAGTATATATATATACACACACACACATATACACACACATATATATACTAGAAAGCAAAGATACATACCTGTAGCAGGTATTTTCTGAGGACAGCAGGCTGATTGTTCTCACATGTGGGTCGGCGTCCATGGCAGCCCAGGAATGGCAAATTCTTGCACAGCAAAATTAAAGAAAAGTTTTGCCAGAGCCTTCTGGCGTGTGAACCGCGCAGACAACTTCCCGCCCGTTGCTCTTAATTCCAGGAGGTTAATCTGCAGACTTTTTTCCTGAAAGGACCAGGCTCAGAGTGTGGAGCCCATCTACATGAGCTCCCCACCCCCAAGAGAGATGCATCCGTCGTCAGCACTTTCTCTGGCTGAGGAACTTGGAACGGTCGCACCATGGTCAAATTGGATCGAATCATCCACCATTGAAAAGAATTCCGAAAGATGGTGGACAGTTGGACTACATCTTCTAGATCCCCTGCAGCTTAAAACCACTGGGAAGCTAGGGTCCATTGAGCTGAACTCATATGTAGATGTGTCATGGGCGTTACATGAACTGTGGAGGCCATGTGCCCCAGAAGTCTCAACATCTGCCGAGACGCTCGAACCATGGACAGAAGGTTGTCCGCTCTTGCCTCGGGAAGATAAGCTCGAGCTATCTGAGTGTTCAACAGGGCTCCAATGAATTCCAATTTTTGGACTGGGGTGAGATGGGACTTAGGATAATTTATGACGAACCCCAGTAGTTCTAGCACCCGAATAGTCATTCGCATAGACTGCTGAGCGCCTGCCTTTGAGGTGCTCTTCACCAGCCAATCATCAAGATAAGGGAACACATGCACTCCTAGTCTGTGAAGTGACGCTGCAACTACCGCCAGGCACTTTGTGAATACTCTGGGCGCAGACGCCAGACCAAAAGGAAGTACACGGTACTGAAAGTGCTGTGTTCCTAGCCGAAATCGAAGATACTTCCTGTGAGCTGAAAGTATCGAGATGTGGGTGTAAGCATCCTTTAAGTCCAGAGAGCATAGCCAATCATTTTCCTGAATCATGGGAAGAAGGGTGCCCAGGGAAACCATCCTGAACTTTTCTCGGACTAGAAATTTGTTCAGGGCCCTTAAGTCTAGGATATTTTCTTTTGCACAAGGAAGTACCTGGAATAGAATCCCAGCCCTTCTTCCCCTGGTGGAACGGGTTCGAGCGCTTGGGCCTGTAGAAGAGCAGACAGTTCCTCTGCAAGTACCTGCCTGTGCTGGGAGCTGTAGGACTGAGCTCCCGGTGGGCAATTTGGAGGCTTGGATTCCACACTGAGGGTGTATCCTAAACGGACAATTTGAAGAACCCACTGGTCGGAGGTTATAAGAGGCCACCTTTGGTGAAAAAAAACATTAAACCTCCCCCCAATCGATACGGACACGTTTACTGAGGCTATGCTGAACTGGAGCCAGTCAAAAGCACGTCCCACATGCGAGAACAAGCAGCCTACTTCTCACCTGTGGGTCAGCGTGCACGGCGGCCCAGGAATGGCAAATTCTTGCACAGCAAAATTTTAAAAAGTTTTGCTAGAGCCTTCTGGCGTGCAAATCGTGCAGATGACTTCCTGCCTGTCGAGTGAGCGTTCCCGCTCAGTTTTTTCTTGTCCACAGTGAAGAGGTTTTTCCCTGTTCGCTTTGCTGGCCCAGGAAAGAGAGTCTTTTGATGATTTGTTTTTATTTCTCGTACTTTTATCGTTATTCGTTCTTTTCTTTTAAAAAGAAAAAAACGGTATTTGATCTTAGTTCTGGCCACTTTCTAAGTTTTCTTTCTTTTCGACGCGGCCAGCATTAGGCCGCGCGGTCGAGTTTTTTTCCCTTTTGTGCCTTTACTTTTTTGGCACGATCACGTTGTTTAATTTCGCCGAAGCCGTTTTTCCTTCCATGTCATCGAAGACACCTAGCGGCTTCAAATGTTGTACTCGGTGCAGCCGGATCATATCGGGCAACCTGCTTGTCCTCGGAGAAAAAATAATTATAGAATCCTTCACTTTCTAGAGACTTGAGAGGACAGATAGGGGCACAGACATACAACTTCTTGAAGCTTCAGGAGACACAGAGCAGCCTGCTTAAGTGTCACTGAGCTACAAGGACGTTTTTGACAATACGCAGCCTCCTACAGGGAATCCTACTGATTTCTGAAGAACAGAAAACCTTTGAGCAGCTGTGACAAGTCACCCTTCTAAGCAATCTGCGGCTAGATTTAGCATGGACAGTCAAAATCTCTTCTTCCTAGCTAGAAATGAAGATCCTGAAATAGTAAGCAAAAAGGGGTTAGGATAGAAACAGTTCCACAAATACTATTAAGTATATTTTATAGTCTCTCCTCAGCATGACAATTGCATAATCCCACTATTTTACTTGAGAGCTGAGAAACTCCAGTCATTAAGAACTTGTGAATAACTCCTTTTAAACCTTAATCTCTTTAAGGCTACTTTTTTTTAAATCACTATTTGTTAGCCTGCACTAACTCCCCTGTTTACAAAGCTGTGAAAGTGGCTGCTGTGCAGCAATGCTGACACAGCCCAAAGTGAATGGGCTGTGTTGGCATTAGCGCACCAGCAGCCACTAGCACGGCTTTGTAAACAGGGGAGTTAGGCCCAGATGCACAAAACCTAACGAGCCCACAACTTGCGTTTTAAACTGGTTCCAGCCAGTTTAAAACGCAAGTAGTTCACCCCAGGCATGCACTAAGGGCATTTTCCCTGCCACGATAGCAGGCAACGAAAACGGAATGCAAATGTTTGAAAAGCTATTATAATGAGCTGCAGTACCGTTGCAGCCCATTATAATCAGATGCACTACTGTTTTTCCGATTAACTTACCATAGGAACCCTAACGAGATGTCAGACCTCTTGTTAGGGCTCCTGTGAGGGAATCGGAAAGGAAAAGGGCCCCAAAAAAGGTAAAAAGAAGAAAAAAAAAAAAAAAAAAAAAAAAAGCAGGGAGCGCAGGTGAGGGGCGTCCTTTAAGGACGTACTCTCCCTGCGCTTCTGAGACACGTCTTTTTTTTTTTGCAGTTTTTTGTTCTGCCGGCGCTCGTGTTTTTTTTCCCCCTTCTGAGTCTTCGCCGCGCCACTTACCCCTCCAACAGCGAAATTTTTCTATTTTCCTGGTTGCCGGAGAATCGGGACGTCCCTTTAGATTAGGCTCCTCTTCCTGGTCTCTTCTGCCAATCAGAGCGCGTTTCGCTGACAACAGCCAGCTAAGCCCACTTTGATTGGCTGAAGAGACCAGGAAGAGGAGCCTAATCTAAAGGGACGTCCCGATTCTCCGACTCAGGTACCGAAGGACTAGAGAATGCAAGTGAGCTACAACGAGTAGCTCATTTGCATTCCCTATCGTTGATGCATTCCCGTTCCCTACCGATTTGCTATGGAATCGGTAGGGAACGGGAATTACCAATGTCTTTCATGCATCTGGGCCTTAGTGCAGTAAAAGACCCTCATAGCGCACCTTAGTAAAAGGATTCCTAAATGCCCTGACCACCACTTCACAAAGTTTCTACTTGTTTGATTTGGGGGTTTTTTGTTTTATTTTTCCACAATTACACTCTAGTAGAAAATGTTTATAAAGCAGTCTAAATTGAAGCCACTTGGTTTCTTCCTTGGTATAAAACTTTATGTAAAAATAAGGCACCAGTTTTCACTGGGTGTTTGTATATTCTGCTTCTGAACAAACATCCAGCAAAAACTGGTGACTTATTTTTACAGAACGTTTTATAATAGGAAAGAAACCAACTGGCTTCAATTTAGACCAGTTGAAACACAATCTATACTTATTTTACTCTGGACAAAATCAGCTGCCCATATCATACCACGGTCTGGAAACTAAAATTTACATTCATGTTCAAAGCTACCTCTTAACCTAGACCCCAATCAAAGCACTTTAGGAGCTCTCAAAAAGAAAACTGCTCATTAAAGAAACACAGTGGCCAAGTTAACATTGCTCTATCTATATAATTTGCTGCTTGTGTGTGGGTCACTGTCAGGCACCAAAAAAAGAAAACACACAGTGCTGACTTCTCAGGACTTCTACTGCTGTGTTTCTTTAAGTTCTACTCTCAGGGCCTAACAAAGAACCTTAAACATAAAAACACAATTAAAATTATTTTTCTAGCTCCTCTATATTAATCTAAAAGAATGTGCTACATAAGCATTTTCAGAGTGGATGCATATCACTATTTGCATGCATATGAGGTTTTGAAAATTATCCTCTAAAACAGCAATCATGGTGAAGCAGAAAACAGATAACTGAATGCAGAAAGTTTGACAAAACAACCAACCTAAAATAAAGGAAAAGAATGGATAAAACGAAATGCAAAGCATGTGCACAGACAGTAAAAGGCAGACAGACTGAATACAGATGACACTGAGGAAGAGAGCTCTGGACTGATTCATGTCGCATACCAATTTAGGGGGCCCTTTTACTAAAGGACAATAAGGAAGTCTTTTATCCAAGGTGTGCTAAAAAAAAAAAAAATCAGCTTGCGCTAAATGTCGAGATGCCCATTACATTGGGTGTCTCAGTGTTTAGCACCAGCTGATTTTTAGTTTGTGCTAAAAAATGTTAGCACACCTTAGTAAGAGACCCCCCCCCCCTGAAAACTTAAACATGCAAATTAGTTCATATCAATAACTTCTGCACAAGCAAGCCAGCTCTTAGCATAGTAGTTTAGTGGTTAGTGTGTACTAATTTGCAAGTTAAGTGCATTTTGTGTTGGGAAGGGAACTAGGCAAGGCATGGGCAGAAAATGAGCGTGGACTGTGTATTTCAGTTAGAAGTTTGGGGGGAGGGGGAGAGAACAATACCAAGTGTGTTGTTACAGCGGGATCAAGAGGAGGCGCTAAGTGTCCGTGCTAATGTGGACATAAACATTTTTGCACAGCATCAAACTAAGAGCCAGGAAAGCCAATGCTGAAATCATACTTGTGCTCCCTGCGATCTTGAGCAAAATGACTTCATCTTACATGGCCTTAGGTAAACTTAAGAGTCCTTTCAACTAAGCATCCCCCCCCCCCCCCCCCCCCCCGACATACGGGATAAAACCTTGCCAATATTTACAATCTAAGGAGTCTACTTACTTTCAGAAAAATACCTACTGTACCTGAGATATAACTCTGATCTTAGGATTTAATTACTTAATATTTCCAAACCCAAATTTAGTTATGTGCACCCAAGGATAATTTTATAAATGACTTGGGCAGATAGAATAGTGAATAGCGTTTTATTGCTCCAGTGGGAACACATAAGTTACCTCAATATATACACACATGTACGAAGATAAAGTTAGACACTAGGAAACCACAGTACAGTGCAATCCGCTTAATTGCAAGGGTCTGGGACCAAAGAAATGCATGCAGTTAACCGGAGCGTGCACTTAACCGTTGTGACCCAAAGAAGCTTGACATCTGATATAACATATGTACAGTACTGTTTACTATTATACATACAGTATACAGTCTCAGTTAACTGACATTAGGCTTACTTGAAGTAAATCAGTTGTAGTCCTCTGTACACTCTTGGGTCTGTGAGTTCTATAGACCTGCCAGACGGTACAAACTGTCATAGCACTGACATCCAGTGGCCTCCAGATAGGCCCACACAGTGTTGAGACTCTCCAGCGCTCTTGCAAAAGTGACAGGAGGTTGTTGAATTTCGTCAGCATGTGCCTCGCTGCTCATTTCATCTGTTCCATCATCAGCCATTGTTGCCTGCGTGTAGGCGCATATCTTGACATCAGTGCTGTTTTCAGCTGTCTGTAGATCGTAATCAACAGCTACATAGCGATGGAACTCCTCTTCGGTAACACCAGCTGGGATGTCAATAACCTGTTCATCTGACATGTTTGCAACAGCTGCATCTGTTTTGTCCCTCTCCACATCCTTAACAAAGCTTGCCCGCTTGTAGCAGTTCACAATGGTTGCCTGTGTAACATGATTCCAGGCTTCTTTCTGCATATGTAGGTAATCCAACAGTGATAGATTACGAGCCAGTTCAACAGCACGTTTATCCTTGGCAGTCTGGTCTTCCATAATGCTCATCAGATAACGTAGCACAAGAGCCCGATAATGTTGTTTGAAATTGGCTATTATGCCCTAATCCATAGGTTGGATCACAGAGGTAGTGTTTGGTGGCAGGAAGACCACCTTGACGTTAGATAGCCTGACATCGGCCCCGTGTGCAGCACAATTATCACAAAGTAGCAAAACCTGACGCTTTTGTGCCCACATTCTAGTGTCTAACTTCTTTAGCCACTGCTTCCAAATTTCCCCAGTCATCCATGAATTTGCATTAGCCTCGTACGACACAGGAAGTCGCTTAACTTTCTTGAAGCAACAGGGCTGTTTGCTCTTTCCAATGACGAGGGATTTCAACTTCTCACTCCCATCCATATTGCAGCAAAGGAGGATTGTCAGTCGGTCCTTCAATGTTTTACCTCTAGTAGTTTCGGCATGTTTGAATGCAAGTGTTCCATCAGGAATTGCTCGCCAGTAGAGACAGTTTTCGTTAGCATTGAAAATGACACGAGGTGCAAACTCATTCAAGATGGTAGGAAGAACTGAAACAACCCAATTTTCAGCACCAAAGTCATCAGCATCTTGTTTCTCACCATGCTGCTCCTTGAATTTTATGCTGTTCCTCTCCTTCCATCTTTCCAACCATCCAACAGTGGCTTTGAATTCAGTTAGTCCAAGACTTCCAGCTAGCTGGTTAGCTTTCTCCATAAGCAAGCAGCGGACCACTGACAGGAAACTGTCTGCTCCTGACTCGAGAAAACCTCCGAAAAAGAGCATCTTCTACCTCCTCAGCTTTTCCCGCCCGTTTTTGTTTCCGTTGTGGATTTGTGTTGTTTTGCCAGTCTTCCAGAATCTGGTCTTTCTGCTTCAAGACACGTGAAATTTGACTTGGATTGACACCATATTCTTTAGCAATAGATGCTGGACTTTGTTTGTTTTCTAATTTTTTAAGAACTTCTATTCATTCAGCCAGTGTTAAAGTCTTATAGGTCCGCTTCAACGACAAAATCGGTGTACATCCTAATAACATTCTTTCGCTTATTCTGCCTGTGGCAGTTAAAGAGGCAGTAAATTTGAAATCTTGTTGGTTGTCATCGCCAATCGGCTTCCATATTCCATGTGCGCATTATAACATCCTCATTTTTGTTTTCCACTCCTTTCCTAATAATACCTAACATTCTATTTGCTTTCTTAGCTGCAGAAGGTTTCAACGTATCAACGACGACACCTAGATCCCTTTCTTGGTCTACGACTCCTAACGTGGAACCTTGCATGATGTAGCTATACTTCGGATTCCTCTTTCCCACTTACATCACTTTGCACTTGCTCACATTAAAAGTCATCTGCCATTTAGATGTCCAGTCTCCCAGTCTCGTAAGGTCCTCTTGTATAACTTTGTGTCGTCAGCAAATTTAATTACCTAACTAGTTACTCCCCCATCTCTAGGTCATTTATAAATATGTTAAAAAGCAGCAGTCCCAGCACAGACCCCTGGGGAGCCCCACCAACTACCCTTCTCCATTGAAAATAATGACCATTTAACCCTACTCTCTGTTTTCAATCTTTTAACCAGTTTTTAATTCACAATAGAACACTACCTCCTAACCCATGACTGTCCAATTTCCTCTGGAGTCTTTCATGAGGTACTTTGTCAAACGCCTTCTGAAAATCCAATACACAATATCAACCAGCTCACCTTTATCTACATGTTTGTTCGCCCCTTCAAAGAAACGTAGTAGATTGGTGAGGCAAGATTTCCCTTCACTAAATCCATGTTGACTGTCTCATTAATCCATGCTTTTGAATATGCTCTAATTTTGTCAATAATAGTCTCTACCATTTTGCCTGGCACAGACTTCAGACTCACCAGTCTATAATTTCCCAGATCTCCTCTGGAACCTTTTTTTAAAAAATGGCATTACATTGGCCACCCTCCAATCTTCCGGTACCATGATCGATTTTAAGGATAAATTACATATTACTAATAGCTCCACAAGTTCATTTTTCAGTTCTATCAGTACTCTGGGATGAATACCATCCGGTCCAGGAGATTTGCTACTCTTCAATTTGTAGAACTGCCCCATTACATCCTCCAGGTTTACAGAGAATTCATTTAAGTTTCTCCAACTTGTCAGCTTCGAATACTATTCCCTGCACTGGTATCCCACTCAAATCTTCCTCGGTGAAGACCGAATCAAAGAATTAATTTAATCTCTCCGCTACGGCTTTCTCTTCCCTGATCGCCCCTTTTACTCCTCCGTCATCTAGTGGTCCAACCGATTCTTTTGCTGGCTGCCTGCTTTTATGTTTCAACGTTTTTTATTGATGACATTTCAAACAGAAATCACATTCCATTACTTAGTAGAGCAAGATACATTTCAATTCCAGTAAACATGTGAATCAATATGCTACTAACAGTCATCAGATTTTTATTACTCATTTTATCTCCCCCCCTCCCCCCCCTCCCTCTATATGTATTGCAACTGTATATTGAACAAGTGTTATTGAACATACAATAAAATAATGCAACCATTAACTCGTGTCTAGTGTTCAGTCTCCAAAGTTTCCCTTTATCTATAATTACTATTTTTCATGGTATTGATAGTAGCACTGTCTATTACATTTATGAACCAGTTCAAAGCCCACATCTGCTTATTGTTGCACTGCCTATAACGGTCCCAGTTTGTTAAGTACTGCGCTCCTAGCCTTGTGGGAAATATGTTGTAAGTACCTTGACCATATCTTGACAAATATTTTCCTTTTCTTCGGGGCGCTATATGCCTCTCTGGCTTCCCATAACATTAACTCATGTAATCTACTTCTCCAGTGCCAAAAGGATGGAGGTTCAGCCTGCAACCAGTGTTTAAGTATACATTTTTTTTGGCTGCCTGCTTTTAATATACCTAAAAAAAATTCTATGCAATCTTTTTTTTTTTTCGAAGTCCCTCTTAGCCTTCCTTATCAGCGCTTTGCATTCGACTTGACATTCCTTATGCTGTTTCTTATTATTTTCAGTCGGTTCCTTCTTCCATTTTCTGAAGGATTTTATTTTAGCTCTAATAGCTTCCTTCACCTCACTTTTTAACCATGCCGGCTGTCGTTTGGACTTCCATCCTCCTTTTCTAATACGCGGAATATATTTGGCCTAAACTTCAAGGATGGCGTTTTTGAACAGCATCCACGCCTGATGTAAATTTTTGACCCTCACAGCCGCTCCTCTAAGTTTTTTTTTCACCATTTTTCTCATTTTATCATAGTCTCCTTTTTTAAAGTTAAACGCTAACGTATTTGATTTCCTATGTATACTTCAAAGCTAATATCAAATCCAATCATATTATGATCACTGTTATCAAGCAGCCCCAGCACCTTTACCTCCTGCACCAGATCATGCGCTCCACTAAGGACTAGGTCTAGAATTTTTCCTTCTCTCGTCGGCTCCTGTACCAGCTGCTCCATAAAGCTGTCCTAGATTTCATCAGGGTTTTAACTCCCTAGCGTGCCCCGATGTTACATTTACCCAGTCAATATCGGGGTAATTGAAATCACCATTACTGTGTTTTGTTTCCTGCAGAATTTTTAATCTATTTAGTGAGGATGCCTCCAATGGCTGAAGCAGCGCTCCCATCTTGACATTGGAGCGTGTAGCCAACAGGTTGAAAACTGGCAGACCCAGCGGTTTTGCCTGAAATGAAAGGCCTCTAGCCCCAGTTCTCATTACCCCAGCTGATGAACTCCACCTGGACACTGTCCTTGCCCACAATATGCATCACCGATAGAGCTTACAGATGCCTTTCCACCCAATTGCGGAGACTCACTGCTTCCAGTGCCACCACCTGGCTCCTGGTGCTCCATTACCTGTTTATGCAGGCCACTGCCGAAGAGTTTCCATGAGGAATTGCTGCACCCAGAGGCAAGCATTCACCTCTTGAGATCCAGGATGGGTCCCCTTCTTGGGACTACAAAATACATGGAATGACCAGGACCTGCTACTCTACGAGGAGGTGCTCCACCACTCCTAGATCGAGTAAGTGCTGCAAGGTAAGTGCAAATGCCTGTCGCTTTAGCTCCAAGCCACATGGAGACACCAGAAAAACATATGGAACAGTGTAGGTGAACTCCAGGGAGTAACCTTTACCGACCTTCTCCAGAATCCATTGATCTGAGGTGATGTAGGCCCACTCGTGGAGGAAAAGGGAAGTGATAAATTACGGATCTATTGCTGAAGGATAAGTGTTCATGGAACTAGTAGAAAAGTACTGTTAAGGAGTGAATCAAGAGAGAAATGAGCTGGTGCATTTCAAAATTAAGCTCTTAAAAGAGGCACACAATATCCAAGAGTGCAACAGGTAGAGGGATGGAGAAGAGATGACTTATTAGAATGTATAAGAGAATTTCTAAGGGGGGAAACAAAAACAAAAACTGTACTGACCCCATAATTTAAATCCACAGTGCTAGCAGTAGGTTAAAAAAATGTTGAAGCTATTAACACTTTAAATCAGAAAAAAAATTAAATCTGTTTTGCTAGTTCCAACTGATTAACTATAAAGAGATTCCATAATTATGCTGTTACTACTAGGTTTTCTAAAGGTTTTGTGTTAGAGACAATGACATGTTCCTTGAATCAGTTACCAGCTTCAAATATCTCAGTGGCTGTCCATCTGTACTGAAGTCTGGGACCACTGTTGATTACTAGATATTACCTCTACTCCTTTATTTTAGTTAAATATTACTATTTCCAGCTTCCAAATCCTTCAAAGCTCAATACACTATTACCTCATCACAAAATCTTTTTTTTTAATCATTTCTAAGAGAGATCCAACAGTGCCACAATCAGATAACGAGAAATCAACCCAAATGCAACCTCTCTACTCATCTTTAACATTTGGTGACAGTTTATTTACAGCGTTAGTCAAGATAAATTTTACAACTGAAGCAGAACACTAGTTTCTATTAACTTGCTGATGTAGTCTATAAAGTCAAATTTTTTGATCAACTTTAAAAATTCATATTATAATGTCAGTATACAGAAAAGCACTATGCATTTCTTTAAAAAAATGTTGCTAAAACATTAGCAGAAAAGAATTTTCAGTTTAAACTGACAAAGTATAAACCCTCAGTCAGATGGCTCCGTTGTTAATGCAAAACCTTACCAGGAAACCTACGTTTGAGTCCCCAAATTCAAGTCCAGTTTCTCAGGGCTTCAGAGGATGTCCTCAAATGTTATAAAAATCATACAAGTACTGACATTCATATTAACATACTGTATTTATGGTTATGAATACAAAAAGTGTTCTTAGCCTGCCAGTCTTAAAGAAAATTTGTAGGAGGCTGCAATAACTTTTGTTGGTACAACACATTTGTTTCATATTTTTACAATAGTGTATAATGTCATATCTTGTAGATGCCTTTCCCAAAGGTTCAACACATCAATGATAATTCTTGACCTCTTTGCTAACCAGTAGTTTCAGCACAAAAGACCAAGGGAAAGTCGTATGTAGTGTCTAAAACTACCCTCTTCCACCGAATCATGCTTAAGTGTAAAAAACCCTATATTACCTTTCACTATATGCTATCAGGGCTATTAAAAAGGAATATTTGATTTCCGTGGCCTTTACATAAGTATTGAATTCTGAAGGTATTACCTTAAATACTCAGCACATATCATGGCAACCAATATTATTGATTTTGAACATTTATCAATGCTATCTTGCTAGATGAGAAAGGCTGGACAGAATCAACAACATTTTATGCAGCTCTTAAAATTATTTTATTCATTGGCTCTTGGCTATAGCTATACTTACAGTTTAACATGTATTAAAGTTTGAACACTAAAAATACTCGCTCCAAACCAAGGGCCTTGTTCACAAAGGAGTGCTAGCGTTATTTAGTGCACGCTACAAGTTAGTGCGAGCTGTGTGGGTGCCATTGAGAATACTGTGGGCACCTACACAGCGCACGCTAAAGAACGCTAGTGTAACTTTGTAAACAGGGACCAAAGAAATTAATTGATACCAAAAAAATGTGCAAAGAAAAAATTGTTTTGATCACAATAAGTGATTAATACAAAAGCTTATGCTTGATAAAAATGTTAATGCATGTGGCACCACTTTCCTAGACTCCTATTTGATCACTATGTGGCCTAATAAAAAAACACACACACACACTAAAAGTTATTTTAAAACTAAAATTACAAATATCATAAATAATATATATATATATATATATATATGAACTTTATCCTTACTTGATAATTTCTTTTCCAAGTCCTGCTAGATCAGTTCAGACTGATTGGTTATGTCCCCCTATCAGCAGATGGAAGAAAAGACTCAAAAATTCTGATAACATCAGTAAGCAACCAGAACACTTCAGTACTCTATGAACTAAAGAAACCTGTATACAGATGGAATCCATTATCAACCGTGGAACCCTCTGCATACCTCATAACAAAAGAAAACAGAAAGAGCAGCCTGAAACCAAGGACTACCGGGACTCATCTTCCCAGGTGGGTCCTGGACTGGTATACCAAGACTCACGGAAAGGAAATTACCAGATAAGGTTAATTTCACATTTCTTATCTGTGGACATTCAGCTTATGAAGGGTTCAGGTGGAACCCGATATGCATCTCTCTGAAAATGCCATAAGCAATACCACCTGTTTTATATGAAAGGGGAAAACGCCTTTGGACGTAAAGGCACCATCCTCATACAAACAGTCAAAAAGATAGAGGCTTCTGCAGGAAAAGGTTTGCAATTCAGATAACTCTCCTGGCTGAGCAGATAGCTACTAAAAAGACCATCTTCAACAACAAACCGTTCAGTGAAGTATGCTTCAAAGGCAACTAGAAAAGGACCACAGGACCAAATTGAGAACCCAATGATATTTAAATGTGGAAAGCATAGATGCTAAACAAAACTCCTCACTGATGAAGGACCTTGAAGTAAATCACCAGTTTGGGAGGAATTGCCTCCTAGGGCACATAGTACTTTACACATTCATCAGGGGGAGGGGGCAAGGCCATGACAGTAGGACCAATAAAACAATGCTGGCTATATAGAAGCATCAGCCCATGGCCAATGTTAGTTCTTATCAGGGCTTTTTTTGAGGGGGGGGGGGGGTACTGAGTACCAACAGCTTTTCCATTGTCTGCTAAAATTTGACTCATGGACCCCAAGTTTTAATGAAAGAGCTCAGGCTCTACAAACCAATTCTGGCTTGTCATAGATTCTGTGACTAGTTGCAGGAGGCCTGGCTATTGTGAGGTGGGTAGAGAACCAACGAAATCCCACGGATAGTCACAATATAACAAAACAGTGGGTAAAAAACCAGGAGTTCCAGAGTGAAGATGAACCAAACTTTATTAATCAGTATACTGACTCGACACAACGTTGTGTTTCGGCCAAAGGGCCTACATCAGGAGTCTAAATACTTGAGAACGATAATGATGATCCAGAATTAGCAATGTTGTAAAATACAGTCTGTATTGTAGTGGTCTTAAAAAAGACCTTTGTTCTGAAGCGTGAGCCAGATCTCTCGCATGAGTGTCTGGGCTGTGCAGTCTAAAAAACGTTTTTTTAGACTGCACAGCAAACCAGCAAACCAGATTTGGGTACCTCGGCCAGCAGGCCCAATCTGGCACTACAAGGATATTTTGCCATTGCCACCTTCTGAAAGATCCACATGATCAAGGGCCATGGAGGAAATACAGACAGCTTCCATCTCCAGCATGCACTGGAGAAAGGCATTGGATCCCAAGTAAATCCTGTTCCTTTCTGCAGCTGAAGAAGTATAGGCATTTCATGTTCTGGCTGGATGCCATCAGATGGAAATGAGGAAAGTCCCTAACTATCCACTAGGATCTGAATGGCAAAAGGGACTGAACTCCCGCTCCCCTATATCTAGTGAGTGCCTGCTCAGAAAGTCCTCTTGAACATCCTGCTATGTGGGTCACTGAAATTACTACCATATACAGTAACTTCTGCCTAGGAGCAAATCCAGCTGACCTCCTGTGCCACGCTGCACTCCTAGTGCTGCCTTGTTTGTTAAGGTATGCAGCCGCCATCATACTGTCCGAGTGTACCCTAACCACCTTGCTGGTGAATGGGTCATTAAACAGAACACTTATCTGATGAATGCATAAATCAAATCAAAAACACACTGCTATATGAACTTTGAAAACTTAGCTTTTAGTGCACAGCTATTACATGGTATATACGCTTACAAATGTAACTACACAGGAATGACAATATCAGCACAGTGAGAGTACAAAATATATATGTTGTGCGTCATAAAAAGAACAGCTGTTCTCTAACAATTGTTAACTATTGATTAGATTACTCTGGACATGTAATATTAATATCTTACTTGAATTAAATGCATTGTTCTCTAAATATGACACCACAATCAAGATGTGTTCCAAAATGCACATATGGCTTCAAAGTGCTGCTCAAGGTAAGAAGAGGAATACCACTACTTAAAGTGCCATCATTTCAGGACTAATCAATCAATGGTTATAGTGTAGTTTGAACAAAAAAAAGGGAGGGTCCCAGTTTATTAAAATTTATTTAAAAAAAGTAAAATATAGGGGCGGGTGTGTCAAGATGGCTGCCTAACCGGTTAGATGGTAGAGAGCTCTGAGCGTTTGGGGAGGAAATTATTCTTCTTTAAAAAAAAAAAAAAAGCCTCATTCTAAAAGAAAGGGGAAGCTAAGGTTAGTTCCTCAGCCTACCTTGACGTCTTCCCCAGCCCAAGCATCTCTTGAGCGGTACTTCTCCGGTTTTTCCAGGTCCCAGAGGGAGGAGGATCCCATAGCGGGAGTTCCCAGAGAAGCGCGATCCCCGCTGGGAGAAGAAACCTCCCTTTCACCGCCATCTACGCTGCTGATTCCTCCGTGTCCAGCATCGACGGCGTCCCTGGAGGGAAACCCCGCCAATCCCGGAAGTGTATCGGAAGGGGCAACCAGCGAGGACCCAGGCATGCAAAAATAGACTCTGAAGCCTGAAGGAACTTGGTTTCCTTCAGTGAAAAACCCTGAGGTAACACTGGAAACGATTGGGGTGATGTTGGACCGGATGAATACTACACTGCAAAAAATTTCAGGTGACGTGGTAAATTTAAATGCCAAGTTTGAAGAGCTAAAAGCAACTGTTGAATCTGTTAAAGTGAACTTAACAAAGCAAGTGTCTAACCTTGGAAAAGAAGTAGAATCGTTTAAGGAGTTTAAGGTTATGTTTGTCAAAGATAATACGGATATGAGAAGAAAAATTGAACAATTAGAGAACTATAACAGACGGCTTAATCGCCGTCTGTTAAATTTTCCTAAACTATCGGGGGTAACCCCGATAGATATATTTAGAAGATACCTGAATGAGATTCTCAAAATTCCCCTGGATGCTATTCCTTCTGTGAACAAAATTTACTTTATTCCTAAACCAAAAGGGGAATTGCGAGGAACGGAAAACATTACTCCTGACTTACAAAACATCTCTGACATATTGGAACAATCTTCAGAAATAATACTTGATAGAGCTACATTGTTAATTTCCCTTGTATTTGAACAGGATTATAACAACATATTAAGATTATATTTTCGCAATGTTAAGGCTCAATTTTGTGGATCTAAGGTCTGGATTTATCCAGACGTGACTAAACAAACAACAAAAAAGAAAAGCATTTCTTGCTTTGAAGCAGAAGACAATCGATATTGGTGGCTCTTTCTTCTTGGCATATCCATCTAAGTGTGTAGTTAAGTTAGGTCAAAACAAATATACTTTCTTTTCACCAGAACTGAAATCGTTTATAGAAATGAAGCAGTTGAAATAATACAAATAACCTGGAGTATAAGACAGCTTTTACTTAATAATATTGTCTATTTTCTTTGAAACTTCTCTATCACTCCCCCCTCACTATTGGGGTCTAAGAAAGGTTAAACTATTTTCTGTCTTAAAGTATAGTTAATTAGTAACTTTCTTGTCCATTGTAAGATTATTTTTTTTTTTTTTATGTTTTTCTTCTTTGGTATCAAACTGGTAAAGCATTGGATGAGAACGTTATGATGTATATTATTTGCCTGTGTTTCTAAGCAAGGATTACCTTGTTAATTGTATAATAAAATTATAAATAAATAAAAAAAACTAAAATATATATTTACACAGTATGGATGTAACTATATAGAAATTGTTCTGCTTGTAAAGCATGTTTTGTATCTGGAAAATGGCTCTTATAGAATCACAAAGGGGTAATATATACATAAAATTCTAAACAGCTTCCCTTACCAAGGGGTCCTTTTACCAAGTGGCAGTAAAAGAATCCCTGCAGTGGTGTCGGCGCACAGGTTTGGCACATGCCGAGGCCTCCTTTTACTGCTACCGGTAAAAAGGACTTTTTTCATGCAAATGGCAGTGTGTTAAGTGTAACACTTGCCGCATGGCCATTTCTGGGAAGGAGGGGGGAGAGAGCCCTTACCACCTTCTATTTAGGCACTGCCTGATTACCATTGCGTAAGCCCCAAGCACTAAAAAATTAAAAATAATTTTTGGGCGCTGGAAATGCCATGTGGTGGGAGTTGGTACTACTGCTGGACTGGTGATGGGGCCAAATCACCACACACCAAGCCCGTGGTAGCCCTACTGCGGCTTGGTAAAAAGGGACCCAAATTCTCTACAGTGTCATCTTATCTACAAGTGTTAAATAGGTCATTTACAGGTGCAAGTACTTTTGAATAATAAAATTGCCAAGAGAAATCAAAATGATTGATAATTTCTATACCTTTAGAAATCATCTAAAGCAGTTATGTTTAACAAAGCATTTACTGTCCAGTACCATGTCCCAAGGTAAAAAGAAGACATTTATATTGCTTATCAAAGCATATACCAGTGGTTCCCAAACTTACAGGTTCACAGCATTCTTAAGTGTTAAAGAATTGTTTCACAGTGCCCTAGGCCAGTTTGGGAACTGCTGTCTCAGGTCATCTTCTCTCCCCACAGTGGCAAAGATGTCCACACCCTGCCAGCTGAGTCCATCAGCTGAGCCCCATGTTGCGTAAGGAAGTCAGCGGCATGCTTCAGCCATCGAGGCCAGCACTTCATAAGTCTATTTGCTTTGAAAATGAGCTAAATCAGTACAAGCTGGTTTACTTTTAATCTGTACATGCTTCTTGTGACAGAAATAAAGTAATACCTAAAGTAAATGTTCATCTTCTATATATTAAACGTCTTACAGCACATACTTACAAAGTTACATATGTTACTATGGAACTTTGTAAATCTATGAGCTTTGAAAATGAGCCTATTAAGCTATTAAATCCAACCTATGGCACCAAGGCAAGAATGCCATATACTCAGAATTCTGTATATCTAAATTTTTCAATAAATTATATTAGGTAACAAATTTGACCTCTGTACCTTGGAAAACAAAACTATTTACTTACAAGGTCAAAGAACTAACTTTCCAACTGCAAAGAAAAACAAATGCCAAGGTAAAATTAAGAAAGTACATCTTGAAAATGGTGGCCTGACAGCAGAGATAAGTCAATGCCCTGCAATAATACAGAAAGGAAATAAAAAGGAAACTGTACTAGGCTATCCCTCTGCAAAGCAGTCTAAGAAGTGAACAAAACAAAAGCAACAACACAAAATGATAAAACATTTATCATCAAGTTCCTAAGAATCATGACCCAGCACAGCCACTGGAAAAACTGGAAGCAGCCAAGATTATGTGGGTAACAAAACAAAACAAAACAAAAAAAAAAGAGGTGTGCCTAAACGTTTTGGCACAGCTCAGTGGCTAACTAGCTCAGTCTTCATAGAGAGCACATTTTGCAACAGATACCCAAGCGAAGCAAGGGCTACGCCCTCTTCCCAAGTGAACCAATCAGAAAGCAGCACAGTGCTCTTTAAATAAAATGAATTAACAAGCAGGTTTTACAAGCTTACTAGCTCACCGTAGCCCAGCGTCTTTACTAAAATCCAAACAACCCCGAGAAGCATAATAAACGACGGTCGGAAAACTTGGAATAAAAGTTAAATACTGCCAAGACTTACTGAATTCGGGTTGTTTAGAATTTAAAAAAAAAAGTGTTATCACTTCAGAAGCTAATTTTATAGGTATAACGCTTTCGCTGGTGTGATGCTTAAAAAAAACAGTAAAAAGTACCCGAAGCTTTTTTTCATTACGAGCCCTGCCTTCCACGGAGATGATCTTGGATTTCTATTTTGTAATTGATCCCTCTTAAATAAATAAGAACACTACCTCTTTAAATATTTCAGTGTGCTATGAGGAACCACCAGCATATACTGCCATATAGCAATGCGTTTCTAAAATGGTCGTGTCTAATGTCATTTGCAAATAAAATGAGCGATGAAAGATGCTTTCTTAGAATATTAGGCAACCAAGCAACTCCCTTCAAATTAGCCATATATATTTCAGAAAATCCCATGCGCATTTCAACATTTCCAACCTATTTTAAAACGAGCGTCCTACATACGCAGTACTGCCTATTACGGTATTAACCTCCTAAGAAAAAGTAAAAATATTGCCAGTTTAAGAAAAACTAAACAAATCCTCCTCGCCGCAGTAGTGCAAACATTGATGCACTGTGCAATTTGACTATTTCCAGCTCACGTTAATAGAAACGAGCTATAATGCATCAAAGCACAAATTCTGATACTGAAAACTAGAATAAGACCCATCTTCAGATAACTTGTGCAAACGATATTAAAGTGTTAAAATTATTTTTAAATGTACAAGACGTAGTAAGTCTCTCAATTTCCTATTTCATCATTCAGGATTTAAAGTCTGGCACTTCTCTCTCAGCTAAAGCAACATAGCCACTGAGCATAATACCATGGAGGTTATTTCTTGATGATAGGTTGCTCTGAATTTTATCTACTGAAAGAAAGAAAAAAAATGTACAGGCCCAAAATAGAAGTTGTGACGTGCTTATACAGTAACCTTGATGCTGCAGCATTGTGCAGTGAAGGCAAATTGCTGTTCTGTTGGCCTGATTAACTGTGGACGTAATGAAACCATGGGCAAATCTGAAAATACACCTGTGCTTGAGAAGGCACGTTAAATACAATATACAATGCATCTGCAATAATAACAGTAATAGAAATATTTACGTTTGCTAGCCACATTACCTGAAAAGGCAGCAGGTTGTTGCCATTGTCCGCTCTAAAAGCATTATCTTCCAACCAGGATTTGGGTGTCAGAGGGGCGGCTCGAGGGAATTTCGGGGGTGCGATCACGTTACTGGAAAAGGGTTTTTTCAACGGAGAAATTGGGTTAAGAGGGGAGGGCACCCCTACCCCAACTCCCACTGCCCTGCGAGGGTCCCTGCCGGTTTGCAAGCCCCCCCAAGGATTGGAAGGATTACTCCAAGCGGCATTCTGGTGGTTATTATTCCAGCTAGAGGAAGCAGCAGAGGAGGAGGAGGGTTTGTTGGTCATGATGGGTTGATGGTTATAAGCGTTTCTCTGGGGGAAAGGCGCTTGGTTGGGACTCACGGGCGACCGGCGCTGCTGTTGGGCTTGTGGTGGTGGTTGCTGCTGTTGGTGCGGACTCTGATTAGCAATACCGATCTGCGGTGAGAAAGTACCTCCAAACACAGGATTGACATGATGCGGGAAGTTCTGGAAAAGCATTGTTCCGTTTACCGAAGTAATTCCTTGGAAAAAACTATCTTCAATAGCATTTGCGGTGCCCGTTGACCAAGTGCTGCCGAAAGACGGAGATAGGGAAGTTGCAGCAGGTTCCTGCTGAGCCTGATGAAAGCTCAAGCTAGGTAAAATAGGGGACTCCATCTGCATTTTCTCTTTAATTTGAGCAGTAGCTGGGGTACTAATACTAGTCACCGTAGTATCTTCAGATCTGGAGGTGTCTGGAGCTAAAGAGGTGGAAGGGGCGTCTGAACTTGGATCTTGCTGCTGTTGAGGAGGTTGTTGTTGCCGCTGCTGCTGGGGCTGAGCTTTGCTTTTGTCCATCAGTAAATCATCCTGCATGATTTGCACAGCTGAAACAAAAAGACGAAAAAAAAGAAACACGTTATTGGTAACATTACTAGCCAAGTTACATTTGTATTTTACTGGAGAAAATCTCGTGTGACTAAAATAATTGCTACAGCAGACGGCAAGAGGTAATCCATTCCCTCATTTAAAAACACGAGTTACGCAGCGAGATCTAGAAGTATTTTCCCCTAAAGTAGCTGTTTAGCACCTTCACCCTCTCCGATGTCTTGGTGTTCTTCAGTATACGAATTGTGTTTATTGAAAAGAGATATACTGCAATTTCGCCACGTCTCTTTCCCCTTACACCGGAACTGGCAGCTCTCGTCCTGCAATGTGAAACTGATTCTGGTTCCTGTTTTTTAGGCACCACCCTCCACTATTATTTGCATACGTCAATAAATACTGCCGCGTCCTTCAGCAAGGTTAAAAAGACACAGCCCCTATCCAGAGGCACACATCGCTTTAAAGGAGAAATAGACTGGGCATTTTCAACTAATAAGCAGCGGCAGCCAGCTCATTTTCATTTGTTTAATTCAGTCTCAAGTGCACAATGGCGATCAGCGTCTGACTTTTGCATAAAATATTTGACTAGTAAATATTGCTTTGTTTTCTGACAAAGAAGTCAAATTACAAAATAGCTTTAATACCAAAATGGTTATTATTTTAGTACCTGGTAACTTAGATATATACTGTTCCCAAAACAACACAAAACCTAGCACGCATGGAAAAGATTTCTGTCAGGCCTGTGCAATGTTTCCTTTTCCCCTGAAATTCTGAAATCAAAACAACCTGCAAGTGTAGCATAAAGCAAACTGGGGAAAAGAATTGTCAATGCAGGACAAAAGTATACAAGCAGTCAAAGCTAATGTTCTTCTCCATACAGTTTTTTTAGCCCTTCTTAAAAAAGCGAATTACAGATGTAGGCAGATGCTTACTGACAAAATCTAACCCTACTAAAATCGTTACCACGCTTATTTTTCGACCCCGCCTAATGAATGGCCACACTCAAGTTATCTTACATTCATTTCACCTCTATCAGCTTAATTCTCTTAACTGTACAGAAGAATTGAAAGGAAGATCCATATACAAAAACAGCATTTAATTAAATATTTTCCCAACCGATTCATTGTGAATGAGTTCTTTAGGTGCTGTTCACACTCTAAAGATTCTTATATTACAGTAATGCAGTTCTGTGCAAATAAACATAATACAATACTGCATGCTGCCCTACAAACTCTTCTACCGTATTTCTACGAATAAACACGACAGTTTCTCTGTCTTTTCCCATACCCCAACCCCTTATGAAATAACACACAGCAGATCGTACCCTTTGTAAATATGGCCCCTAACGTCAAACATGCAAAAAAAAAAAAAAAAAGTATAACGGTTGATAGTTGACAAAAGCACTATTCTTTAAAACGGATTTTTAAAGGGAGGCGTAATTGACAGGTTAATTTTATCCTGTAAAACACAACGCTTTTAGACACGTAATCACATCCACTGGATCTGTGTGGATTGTCAAGACCACTAATAAATTGTACACTAATTTACGCAAAATTGCAAGAAGTGAAAGGATCATACATTGAAAAGGGCATTTGTCTAACACACACTAACCAAAATTAATTTTTGAAATATCATTTAGATTTCCCCCTTCCAATCGCGTTTAATAAGTGTGTGTATCTATAGATATATAGATATAGTAAATGTGACTATAACAAAAAAAAAACCTACATGGAATATACGTATTTAAGCATTGAAAAGAGATACTGTAGTAGCCCCGACACGCATTTTATACCAAATATACACAACACAACGTTACCCCTACTATACTAGTATATATCAAAAAATACTACGTTTGGGTGAAAGGAAATGGGTTATGTCTTGGTTCTGTAGTTGAGTAAAGGCTGTAATAGCCCGAATGACGCCTTTGTTATGTATGGGCAGCAGGGAGCCATGCTAAGAAGCACAAATCTGTGAACGTGGTTCTCAGAGATAAACCTTGCTAGGCAGATTAATGCAGTACTGCAGCAAGCCACAGTTCAGGCTCAGAATGAAACATTACACACATATCTACACTGATGATTATGCAAATCCCCGCAGCAGTAATGATTATATTTCATTTTAGCTGTAGTGTAATTTAACAGACATTTTAAAAAGCCAAATAGATGATCAGTTTCTACATGTTTAACAATAGTTGTACAAATAAGTAAAATGTACTAATTAAAACTCTGGATAAAAATAGAAAAAACTCTGCTTTGCAACAATTTTCTGGAAGTCTGGGAAATATACTTATTTTACAACCAGACAAATTACTTTATATAGCGCTTTTCCTTTACTCTGTGCTCCCAAACGTCATCCTAAGATTTAAAAGAAATGTATTTTAGCTGGTCTCCAATTACTCCACAGAGGTAAATTTAGGCACCAGTTTCAGATCCTCGTGTCAAGGTCAAGACCGACCTTTAATGAATAAAGCCAATGCAAATTTATAGATACGCAGAACAACGAATTTTAAAATCAGGCCAACCAATATCACATAACCAGATTAACTATTCACTAAAAGGGTATTAAATTCACAGTCCAATAGTTCACATATGTATTCTCATATTATGAAAATTAAATTTCGTGTGCATGCAGTAAACGGCGGATTTAATTCAAACACACCAAATAAGAGTTACCTCTTAGTGTTCACCCTTTCTAAAGCTCAACAAAACACTATTTTCCTCTTTCGGTTTGGTTATGACAAACATATGACCGTTCTGCAAAGCACTTTGACAACTGGAAGATCATAGCACATGCGCTCCTACGGCATTATGGGGAGTGAAGTTTTTTTTTAAACAACGTGAGTCATCGTGTTTATTTCCAGAGCTCTGGAAGGGAATGTATGACTCAAAATAGTCGTAAAAACGAAATGGCTGTACCCGGATCCTACTATTAACGTAGTCAAAGTCAGTAAAGGCGTTCAGTTGTATAAACCAGATTTCCAATTAGTTCTTAAAGCTAACAGCTTTCTTCCAATTCACGAGATTCTAACTATCTTAAGCAACGGATCAAAATGATCAGCACTGCTTTGGTTAAAACTATTCAAATGTAATTCCTATCGTGGGAATGAAATCTTAATGCAAAAAGCAGCAGTACTATCTTAGCTTGATTAACTAGTTTTGCTACTTCTTCTTTTAGTCCTTCCTATTCCTCGTCTTTTCCTTTTTTGTCCAAATGGTCTTTTATTTTTGTTATACACTTTGGAATACACCTTTTCAAGGGCCAACCCCCCTTAAACAGATATTTATAAAGCTCCTTTCTTAAATCTACCCTTCTGGACAAAGGAGCTAACTTTAGGGGTGCAAAAGCCATTACCCTTTCCTGGGCACAGAGTTTGCTCAACATTGGCTCCTATGCTTCTGGATTTTCTGTCATAATTACACATCACAGGCTAGATTCTATACTTGGAATGCCCTCCCACAGGAGATGGTGGAGATGAAAATGGTAATGGAATTCAAAGATGCGTGGGATAAACATAAAGGAATCCTGTTCAGAAGGAATGGATCCTCAGAAGCTTAGCCAGATTGGGTGGCAGAGCCAGTGGGGGGAGGTGGGGCTGATGGTTGGGAGGCGGGGCTAGTGCTGGGCAAGACTTCTATCTGTGCCCTGAAAATGGCAGATACAAATCAAGGTAAGGTATACACAAAAAGTAGCACATATCAGTTTATCTTGTTGGGCAGACTGGATGGACCATGCAGGTCTTTTGCTGCTGTCATCTACTATGTTATGTTACTATATATGGAGCCTGAAAATTCAGCATGGAAAAAAAATATGCCTAGGCGTATTCTCTAAAATACACCTATATTTTATAGAATAGGCTTAAATTTCCACACAGTATATAGAATACGCAGAGCGCCTCTCCATCTAACCACATTTAGTCATGGCCATTTACACCAATTTTTACTTAGCATAAATCCCAATGCCTAAATTAGGCGCACAGCGGGTGTATTCTATAACAATGTGTATAAATTTGGCCATGCCCCCTTTTCAACTATGCAACTTAAGCGCACCATGTTACAGAATACGCTTAGCAAGATGTACACATAAATCTTGATTATGCCAATTAGTTTTTATAATTGGTGTTAACATTCAGTTGACAGCGCTGATTGGATAGTTAACCAAATTAAGTTATATGCATTGTTATAGAATACGCTTCAATTTCCACGCAGAAATTAAGGCGCCATATTTAGAATTCAGGGGCACATACCTAAGTGCTATGTTCACATGTGGTTTTGATTATGGTCCCAGTACAATGAGCTGATTTATTTAGTTTCATAATTGGTGGGTATAATTACTAAGGAGGATATGTCAAGAACTTAAACAATTCTCAGGAATTAAATTATTTTTGTCTGTTTAAAGAAGTGCTCTTTCAAACATTTGGATTATGCCAGTCTTTTAAAAGTTATTACTAGGTAGCAGAGGCACAATAAAACTCACCATTTTAACAAGGCTGTCACATAAACAGCTGAAACAGTGTACAAAGCTTTCTAAATTGTCAACCTCTGCCCTCTGGCACTTCTTATGAACAAGAAATAGAAAGATTTTATTCTAACTGTATTCCACTGGATAAATGAAAAACATTTTCTACTAAGAGAGATATAAATTTATGTTTAAAATCTTTTTTTTTTTTTTTAAAGATTCTACAATATACCTTTTTCATAGTTTACATTTTGCAAAATGTATTAGATGGTGGTGTAATAAAAAAACTTGCTAGTTAGAATGGCATCTACCATATAAGATTTGAGCAAAATTATATGAGCACATTTTTATGGCATAGTTTCCTGAATTGATCTGAATGTCTTTTACAGAATAAGAAATATTACTCTGGCCCTAATAACTTGTTAGTTGCATTGCACAGGAATACTGCAGAATATTAAATATCATTTTCTTCTAATGAAAACAAAAGACAGAAACAGACTAACCCAGATTAACACAATTAGGGCTGGATTCAGAAAATTGCACCCAAAGTTAGGCACCATCAAGATCCGCACGAAGCGCCAATTCTATAAATGCCATTTAACGCTAAGCAACCTTCATAGAATAGCGCTTAGCAGAGATTCCCACACCCAACTTTGGGTGCAATGACTTACACCTCCTGCAACCTGGTATAAATGCTGGTGTGCAACTAGTGGCACCTAAGCACATAAATGACCCTATTCTATAAACACAGCGCTTGAATTTTGGGAATGCCCTTAACCCACTCATGCCTTTCCCCTGATAATGCCTTCTTCGAGCTGAATGCAATGTTATGCAAGGATCTGCCTATGCACTATAAGTCCTAATTAGTGCCATTAACAGTGATAATTGATAACAGCTCATTAAGTAGTTTGCATGCAGATCTAAGATCATTGCTCACATTTGGGCAACCTTTATAGAATGGGGGGAGTAGCGAAGGGTTGTTGCAGGATCTGAATTCCACCAGTTGGATTCGTTCCCCGGCTCTTCCTCTTCAGCCGGCCAAATGGAGTCACAGTGGAGGAGGTCCCTGGCTTGGAGAGCTCCAACGGTTGGGGCTGCGGAGGATGACCGTTTGGTCCGCCATCTTGTTTCCTGCTCTGTTGACTCCATCGCAGTGGATGCCTGCCTCCAGCTTCATCCAGCCTCTGCATGCTGTTGCTGGTTCTTCAGTGCTTCATTTGTTCCACCTGGGCCCTGTTGCAGTCCCCGAGTGGGGATCACCTTGCTGGACCTATTCGTGTCAGCCTGGATTTCCGTCATCCCTCTTGGCCCGCCTGGACTTCCGCCGTTCATCTTTGCCTCCCTTACCTTTCCCTTTTTACCTTGTTTCCCGGCCTAAACTACTGAAATGTAACTGTAATGTATTTATTTTAATTAGTTCATTGTAAGCCGCTTTGGGGCTGCAAAACTGCGGCAAAAGGCGGGGGGGGGGGGTATAAATGACCTGAAATAAATAAATAAATATGAAAATATGTTACACAAATGCAGTTTATGTAACAGTTGTTCTCCAAGGACAGCAGGATAGTGTTTCTTACATATGGCTGATGTTATCTTAAAAAGTGTTAGTTGGAGCAGGGACTAAGAACCAAAATCCTCAGAGTATTATGGACAGTGGCATAACTTCCAGTTATGGGTCCACAGAGCAGGGGGATCTATGGGAGCAGCTATAAGTGGGCCCCCTCCTTCCCTGTGCTGCTGCCCCCACCACTCCTCCCCTCACCCCCACTGCACACTACAGGGGCTGCCTGGGTGACAATTTACTCTACTGATGTTGTAATAAAATTCCCACGCTCTTCTGGAGAAATGGATTCATCTGTTGTGATCACTTAGAGCAGGGGTTCTCAACCCAGTTTTCAGAACACACCTAGCCAGATAGGTTTTCAGGATACTCACAACAATTTACATACAATGGAGGTAGTACATGCAAATTTCTCTCGTGCATATTCAGTGTGGATGTCCTGAAACCCTAACTGGCTAGGTGTGTCCTGACTGGGTTGAGAACCCTTGTCTTGGAGAAGAGTTCTTTCAGTAGAAGTTCCTGCTACTTAGAAGAGGCCCATGAGCCTCTCAGTAGGCTATGTGGTGCCATTTTCTAATAGGTGACTTCTGTATCTGTTTTATATTATACTGAGAACCCATGTGTCAGAGCTTGTGTTAATTGAGGAGAGTATTGAAAAGGCATAAACTAGTGTCTAATGGACAATTAACAAAGCTCTATAAAATAAGACTCTAAATGGTACATTTTCAAATCACAAACAACTATATGTACATATACACACCATATTTATTATTTTACTAAAAATAAACTTTCTTCAATGGATAAGTTTAACAATAACACAGAAAAATAAAAAGTATATTCATATTTATTTATTCCCAGCACTTAATATACCACAACCAATCCCTTAGGCGACTATGCAGTTTACAGAAACAGTATTAACATAATTATCATAAAGTTAGTTTATGGTAGGGTTGCTTACCAAAACACACTTAAATCATGTAAAGCCTTTATGTTACAAAAAATAAATCAAGGCAATTTAAGGCACATGGAGGCATATTTTCAAAGTACGTAAGTCCTGATAAACAGTTTCCCCACGCTGTTCTGAACATCACTGTAAAATTAGTGCCAGAACAGTACAGGGAAATAGCAACCAGATCAAAACTAATAGTGTGCAAATTTATGCACACTATTAATTTTGATCATTAGGCTAAAATTGCAGGGTCCTGGGTGGCTAATAAATCTCGAGACGTGATGGCTTGCTTTCATAAATATCTGGACAAAGAAAAAGTTATTTGAGAGAAACGCCACAGTGGTGGGTCCATCATGTGGGAAGACGCTGAAATTGAAATCTACCCGGACATTGCACCTTGGTATGATGAAGGGAGTACCGCGATTGGACTCAACTGTTATGTGACAGGCAGATCCGATATCGATGGCTGTTTCCCATTGGTCTTTCCTTTACCAAGGGAGGTAAAACCTATTCAGCAACTTCCATCTCTGCAGTGAAGGATAACTTGTCAGCAGCGGGGCTTTTGGAACGAGAAGCTTCGGTGGAGGATTGCCTGAATGTGTCACCAAAGAAGGCCCAGCAGGGACCCAGATGGCAGCGAGTATCTAAATCTGGACGTGTAAAATGAAGTATACAGTTTGCAATCCCAGTTTCTACTTCAAATGTAGCCATAGGAGCCAACATTTCAAAATTATTGGGGTGTTAAGCCCAATGAAAATAACCCCTCCACGGACACATACAAGGAATTTTCTCAATATTGGGGGTGCTCAAGCACCCACAGAGTTGGCTCCAATGAATGTAGCCAATCTAGGATTGATTTGGGATTAATATCTTTGGTATTTAGAGTTGCGCTTATGGCACCAACGACAGGCTCTGTTAGAAGTTAAACCTGTCCTTCCTCTGTAATGAGCCCTCTTATTCTTGTTGTAGGCTTCTTTACCATGGAAAGTAAGGGGGGAGGGTGGGTTGGGGGTGTATAAAAAAAAGGGTTACAAAGGTTTGTGAGTGGGAGAATGTTGTTTTTTCCTTTTGTTTTTTGATTTCAGTTACATGTTGTTTTTAAACAGAAGCAAGAGTGTTTGGAGAATGGTTGCTACAGCCTACTGGAAATTGTTGAACAATTATTAGCCTGCTTATTTTCGAATGAGAAGGCAGGCCATTTTCCCGACACAAATCGGGAGATGGACGGCCAACTCCTAAACCTGGCCAAATCGGTATAATCGAAAGCCGATTTTGGCCGGCTTCAACTGCTTTCTGTCGCAGGGCCGGCCAAACTTCAAGGGGGCGTTTCGGCAGGGTACGGAAGGCGGGACGGGGCGTGGTTACGAGATGGCCGGCTTCGACCAATAATGGAAAAAAGAAGGCCGGCTCTGATGAGCACTTCGCCGGCTTCACTTGGTCCATTTATTTTTAGGACCAAGCCTCCAAAAAGTGCCCCAACTGAGCAGATGACCACCGGAGGGAATCGGGGATGACCTCCCCTTACTCCCCCAGTGGTCACTAACCCCCTCCCACCCAAAAAAAATAAAAAATAATTTTTTTGACAGCCTCTATGCCAGCCTGAAATGTCATACCCAGGCTCCATGACAGCAGTATGCCGGTCCCTGGAGCTGTTTTTAGTAGGTGCAGGGCACTTCAGACAGGTGGACCCAGGCCCATCCCCCCCCTACCTGTTACACTTATGGTGGTAAATGTGAGCCCTCCATCCCCCCTCCAAAACCCACTGTACCCACATTAGGTGCCCCCCTTCACCCCTTAGGGCTATGGTAGTGGTGTACAGTTGTGGGGAGTGGGTTTGGGGGGGGGGGGTTTGGGGGGGCTCAGCACACAAGATAAGGGAGGTATGCACCTGGGAGCAATTTTTGAAGTCCACTGCAGTGCCCCCTAGGGTGCCTGGTTGGTGTCCTGGGATGTGAGGGGGACCAGTGCAGTACAAATGCTGGCTCCTCCCATGACCAAATGCCTTGGATTTGGCCGGGTTTCAGATGGCCGCCATTAGTTTCCATTATCGCTGAAAACCAATGCCAGCCATCTCTAAAGCCGGCCCAAATGTTGAGATTTGGTCAGCTCTGACCGTATTATCAAAACAAAAGATGGCCGGCCATCTTGTTTCGATAATACGGTCGGGATGCCGCTTTACGGGGCCGGCCTTGAAGATGGCCGGCCCCGTTCGATTATGCCCCTCTATATGTATGAATAGTGGGTAGAGATACATGCCTGGCCCCTACTACAGTTTGAATATCATGGCTAAGAAATTTTTTGATCTATAATGTGAATGGCCTAAATTCCCCGCGAAAGAGGCAGTTATTATTTAGGGAGGTTTGCGGGACAAAAATGGATGTGGGATTTGTCCAGGAAACTCATTTAATGCCCAAGCATGCTTCTCTTATCTCATCCGCAGTATCCGGCGGTCTATCAGGCAACAAATAGGGTTCACAAAAAAACTAATGGGGTGGCTATCATGATACATAAAAATGATAAGTGGGCCTTTCGGGAAATGCTGGCTGACCTGGAAGATATCTTTTGGTGAAGGTGGAGATAGATGGTCAACTGTATACTTTGGTTAATATTTATGCCCCTAATACTGAGCAAAGAACTTATTTTGCTACATGGGAATCTAAAATTCTGGCTTTTAGGGAGGGCACCTTGATGGTGGGAGGAGATTTTAATCTAACCATTCAACCACAGCTTGATAATTCTTCTGGCAAGATTAGATACACCAAGAGTGCAACTGTGCCAGTTTATAGCCAGGATGGTCTTAGAAGAGATAAGGAGATTGTATCACCCAGGAGAACGAGATTACTCTTTTTACTCTGCACTTCATGCTTCCTATACGAGGATTAATTTATGGTTAGTTGAGCGGGGCCAATACCCAAGGGTACTGAAGGTGACTATAGAGCCTAGGGTGTGGTCTGATCATGCTCCAGTACTGTTGGTTCTCCGACAGTCCCTACCAAAGTCAGGCAGGCGCTATTGGCGTATAGATGAGCGTGTGTTATTGGATGTCGGTTTACAGGAGCAATTGAGCAAAGATTTCCAAGAATATTTTGAATTCAATGATAATGGTACAGTTAGTCCAGTTGTTCTCTGGGAAGGGTTTAAGGCCTTCGCTAGGGGACATTGCATTTCTCGCAGTGCTCATAATGTCCGAACATGTAATGCTCGGAGAACGCAGCTGCTATCACAACTGAGCAGGTTGGAGCGACTCCATTGCGATCGGCTGTCCCATGCTGCCACAACTAGGCAACTGGCGGATTACTGGAGAGAGATACGGGAGTTAGATCTGGAGGACATAGCGAATTCATTGCATCAAATGAGACAGGAGTATTTTGAAAAAGGTAACAAGACAGGTCGCTTGCTGACAGCAAATCTTCGCAAGAGGCGGGATCAGAATATGATAATGCAGATCAAGGCTCCGGGTAGAGAGGTAGTATCAGGGGACTCTAGAATTGGCTTGACTTTTGTGAGATACTATTCTCAGCTCTATGGGGTGGGGGTTGGGATTTCTGATCGGGAGGTAGAGACATACCTGGTATCTGTCACATAAGTACATAAGTAATGCCATACTGGGAAAAGACCAAGGGTCCATCGAGCCCAGCATCCTGTCCACGACAGCGGCCAATCCAGGCCAAGGGCACCTGGCAAGCTTCCCAAACGTACAAACATTCTATACATGTTATTCCTGGAATTTTGGATTTTTCCAAGTCCATTTAGTAGCGGTTTATGGACTTGTCCTTTAGGAAACCGTCCAACCACTTTTTAAACTCTGCTAAGCTAACCGCCTTCACCACTTTCTCCGGCAACGAATTCCAGAGTTTAATTACACGTTGGGTGAAGAAAGATTTTCTCCGATTTGTTTTAAATTTACTACACTGTAGTTTCATCGCATGCCCCCTAGTCCTAGTATTTTTGGAAAGCGTGAACAGAAGCTTCACATCCACCTGTTCCACTCCACTCATTATTTTATATACCTCTATCATGTCTCCCCTCAGCCGTCTCTTCTCCAAGCTGTATAGCCCTAGCCTCCTTAGTCTTTCTTCATAGGGAAGTCGTCCCATCCCCGCTATCATTTTAGTCGCCCTTCGCTGCACCTTTTCCAATTCTACTATATCTTTCTTGAGATGCGGCGACCAGAATTGAACACAATACTCAAGGTGCGGTCGCACCATGGAGCGATACAACGGCATTATAACATCTTCACACCTGTTTTCCATACCTTTCCTAATAATACCCAACATTCTATTCGCTTTCTTAGCCGCAGCAGCACACTGAGCAGAAGGTTTCAGTGTGTTATCGACGACGACACCCAGATCCCTTTCTTGGTCCGTAACTCCTAACGTGGAACCTTGCATGACGTAGCTATAATTCGGGTTCTTTTTTCCCACATGCATCACCTTGCACTTGCTCACATTAAACATCATCTGCCATTTAGCCGCCCAGTCTCCCAGTCTCGTAATGTCCTCTTGTAATTTTTCACAATCCTGTCGTGATTTAACGACTTTGAATAACTTTGTGTCATCAGCAAATTTAATTACCTCGCTAGTTACTCCCATCTCTAAATCATTTATAAATATATTAAAAAGCAGCGGTCCTAGCACGGACCCCTGAGGAACCCCACTAACTACCCTTCTCCATTGTGAATACTGCCCATTTAACCCCACTCTCTGTTTCCTATCCTTCAACCAGTTTTTAATCCACAATAGGACATTTCCTCCTATCCCATGACCCTCCAATTTCCTCTGTAGCCTTTCATGAGGTACCTTGTCAAACGCCTTTTGAAAATCCAGATACACAATATCAACCGACTCCCCTTTGTCCACATGTTTGTTCACTCCTTCAAAGAATTGAAGTAAATTGGTCAGGCAAGATTTCCCCACACAAAAGCCATGCTGACTTGGTCTCAGTAATCCATGTCCTTGGATGTGCTCTGTAATTTTGTTTTTAATAATAGCCTCTACCATTTTCCCAGGCACCGACGTCAGACTCACCGGTCTATAATTTCCCGGATCTCCCCTGGAGCCTTTTTTAAAAATGGGCGTTACATTGGCCACCCTCCAATCTTCCGGTACCACGCTCGATTTTAAGGATACTTCTGCAGTTACCTGAATTAGCCGCACAAGAACTATCAGCTCCATTTGCCAGTGAGGAGGTATATATGGTGATAGACCAGCTCCTTTTGGGAAAGGCCCTGGGCTTAGACGGCTTCCCGAACTTGTTTTATAAGAAATTTGCCTCCCTGTTAGCCGACCCACTAGCCTCTTATTCTAATTCTCTATTAATGGAATCACAGGCTGGGGTGGCATTGCTTCTGAAGCCAGGGAAAGATCCCCTTAACTGTAGCTCTTATCATTCTATTTCACTGTTAGGACTCGACTATAAGATCCTCACTAAGATTTTGGCACTAAAACTGCAACGATATCTTCCGGTTCTGATCCATGGTGATCAGTCTGGCTTCATTCAAGGCTGGCAGCCTAAGGATAATATAAGACGCTTGTTGGATTTGGTTTGCTTGGCTAGACGGGATAAGATACAGGCGGTAGTTTTGAGTATTGATGTGGAGAAGGCGTTTGATCAAGTGTTGTGGCCATTTATGATGGAGACGTTACGTCGATGGCTTCTCAGGCAATTTCATGAAGTGGTTAGCCCTTATTTATGATTCTCCAGTGGCAAGTCTTCTTGTCAAAGGGACATATACAGAATTTTTTTCTCAAAATCAAAGAGCACTAGGCAGGGATGTCCATTGTCCCCACTGATTTTTGCGTTAACAATACAGCCATTGGCCCAAGTGGTAAGGGATTGTGATGACATCGAGGGGATTCGAGTAGGTGGTCAGGAACACAAAATTATGCTCTATGCAGATGATATACTTTTTATCCTGAGCCTCTTCAATCTCTCGTAGCTGTTCAAGATACATTGAGGCAGTATGGACATGTATCAGGATTTACTGTTAATGTTTCAAAATCGGAGCTGCTTAATCTCACAGTGGTTGAACCTCAGTTGTCAGAATTGCGCACCCGCTTTCATTATAAATGGGCACACTAATCTATTCGTTACCTAGGGGTTCATATTCCATCTGAGTTGGATCAGCTATATGAATTAAACTATCCACCTTTGCTCTCTAAAGTAATGGATGACCTCAACCACTGGGAGGGTCAGGGAGTATCGTGGTTGGGCCGCATTAGTGCTGTGAAAATGAACGTCCTCCTGAGATTTTTATATCCTTTTGCTTGCCTCCCACTGCGCACTCCTAAAGGATTCTTACTTAAGCTTCAGTGTAAGGTATTTCATTATATCTGGCAACATAAACCCCCGTGAGTATGTAGGGCCCGCATGCATGCTAGCAGTGGCGTAGCAAGGGCGGGGCGGTGAGGGCGGTCCGCCCCGGGTGTCAGCAAGTGGGGGATGCTCCGCTCCCGCTGCTCCCACCCTCCTTTAAAAATATTTTGTGAAGCGGAGTTGCAGGCAGCGCCTCACATCTGCCCTGCTTGTGAAAGAAGTAAATCTCTTCTCCTCCTCGTCATCGGGCTTCACTGTATCCCGCCCTCCCTCTGAGGTAACTTCCTATTTCCGCGAGGGTGGGACACAGTGAGGCCCGACAACGAGGAGGAGAAGAGATTTACTTCTTTTACAAGCAGGGCAGACGCGAGGTGCTGCCTGCAACTCCGCTTCACAAAATTTTTTTTAAAGGTAGGGTGGTGGTGGCAAGGTTGGAAAGGGAGGCGCAAGACCGGGAGGGGAGGGAGGGAGGGGAGGGAGAGGGGAGACAGGTTCGTTTTTAGTGATGATCGAAGTATCTAATCTACAAGACGGGGGGGAAAGGATGGGGGAGATAAAACTTAACATGCAGTTGATGTTGAAGGGCATTGTTGGAAGTTTAGAGGGAGGGGGGAAGGGGGGATAAGGGGAGGGGGGGAATTATTTTTCAAAAAGTTATTAAGATGTTATGTATGATGTTTGCATACAGCATGGTATGTTTGTGGAACTTTGCAGTGTATTGTTGACATAGTTGTAACGTGCTGAAGTTGTAATAAAAACCGCTTAAACATAAAGGTAGGGTGTTGGCAGGAGAAGAGGGCTGTCATTGGGGTGGGGAGGGGGTTCTCAGATGGGAGAGGGGTGTTGAGGGGGTTGTCAGATGGGGAGGGGGAATTCTCATATGGGAGAAGGGGGTGGGGAGGGGGCCATGAGGGAAAATGGGGCATGCCTGGGTCAGGTGGGAGAATAGGTCGGGCTGAAAAGAGGGGCCCTAATGCAAGGCATGTGGATGAAGGGGGCTGGAACTGGGGGCTGAAAAGGAGAGTAGGTGGGATAAGGGGGCTACTGAAACCTGGATCCACGACCTTAAAGATCCCATAATCTTAGATTTATGCCCACCAGGATACAAAATTACCCACTGGGCAAGAAACGGGAAAAGAGGAGGTGTAATAGCCATAATATACAAATCCGAGTTCACTATCACAACCACAGCTGAATCCATCCTACCTACAGGAACAACTTAACGCAACCCTACTTTACAGGCCGCCAGGCAACTGGCAGGACTCCCAAACAAACCTCATGGACTTCATCTCGAACACATGTGTGTCTACTTCAAACCTTATCATAATAGGCGATATTAACCTGCACCTGGAAGATCTTACCTTAACAAGCACCCAAGAATGCGAAGAATTCCCACAATTATGGGATCTTCACGTACCAAACGCACAACCAACACACACTAAAGGACACACACTAGACATTATCACATATAAATTCGATCCAGACTTAAACCTTATACTAGCAGACACAAAATGGATACCCACACCGTGGTCAGACCACTACAAAGCATACATCTCCCTCCAATGGCGAACGAAAACCACAATTAAAAAACAAGAACAAACAACCTACACCATGAGAGGAAAAATAGACCCGGTAATATTCTGGCAACAAATCTACTATAACGGATGGACAACAAAGGCAGACAACCCAATTCCTCCTAGACTGGGACGATAGATGCAGAACAATATTAGACAACATTGCCCCAACTCAAACCAGAACCTCGCACAGAAAGAACTCAATACCGTGGTTCAACAAGGAATTGAAAAAACTCAAAACACAAGTTAGGAAATTAGAACGTGCATGGAATAAAAAGAAAGACGATCCCACACTTAACGCTTGGAAACAACTCCAAAGAAAATATAAATACACCATAAGACAATACTACAAAATTGAAATTGGACCAAACTACAAGGACATACACAAACTTTTCCAACTTGTGAATAAACTACTAGACACCACACCAGTCACGAACAACAGCAAAGACACACCAGGAGCTGACAACCTCGCAAAGTACTTCAAAGAGAAAAATCGTACAACTGCGACTTAAAATACCTGTCAGCCCCATCGAATACGCTACACTCCTAGACTGTCTAGACCCAGACCCTGGAGTATACTCACCAGATAGTATCTGGACTGAATTCGAGATACTATCGGAAGATCTCATCTCCCAAACACTTAAAAGATTCGCCAAATCTCATTGCAAACTAGATATATGCCCGAATAACCTTATGAAATCGGCCCCTCAACAATTTATAACAGACCTAACGATACACGTGAATTTTATGCTACAACATGGACTCTTCCCAAAGGAGAAAGGAAACATTCTACTCACCCCATACCCAAAGATGCAAAGGAAAATGCGAGTGAATTAACCAACTACAGACCAGTAGCATCCATTCCCTTAATAACCAAAATAACAGAAGGGATGGTGACCAAACAACTCACAATCTAAACAAGTTCTCACTACTACACGACTCCCAGTCAGGATTTCGTTCTAATCACAGTACTGAAACAGTACTAGTTACGCTCATGACTAAATTCAAACAAATGATTGCAACCGGCAAGAACATACTACTTCTACAATTTGACATGTCAAGCGCTTTCGACATGGTTGATCATGGAATTCTACTACACATCCTTGAATACTTTGGTATCGGAGGCAACATTCTTAATTGGTTTAAGGGATTCCTAACCACACGCTCATATCAAGTGACATCAAATTCGATTACATCAGCCACATGGACACCTGAATGTGGAGTTCCACAGGGATCCCCCCTCTCACCGATCATATTCAACCTAATGATGATACCCTTGGCCAAACTACTATCAAACCAAAACCTCAACCCATACATATACACTGATGATGTAACGATCTACATCCCATTCAAACAAGACCGAAAAGAATTTTCCAATGACATCAACCAAAGTCTACATATCATGCACTCCTGGGCAGATGCATTTCAGTTGAAACTTAATGCAGAAAAAACCCAATGCCTAATACTCACCTCTCAACACAATACGAACAAATTTACCACCATCAACACACCAAAACTAAATCTACCAATTTCGGAAACCATAAAAATTCTTGGAGTTACCATTGATCGGCACCTAACACTTGAGAATCACGCGAAAAACACAACCAAAAAGATGTTCCACTCAATGTGGAAATTAAAAAGAGTAAGACCATTCTTCCCAAGGACCGTCTTCTGTAATCTAGTACAATCATTAGTACTCAGTCATCTAGACTACTGCAACTCACTCTACACTGGCTGCAAAGAGCAAATACTCAAAAAACTCCAAACAGCCCAGAACACAACAGCCAGACTCATGTTCGGAAAATCAAAATATGAAAGTGCAAAACCCCTACGAGAGAAGCTACACTGGCTCCCACTCAAATAACGCATCACGTTCAAAGTATGTACCCTAGTTCACAAAATCATCCATGGTGATGCCCCAGTCTACATAATAGACCTGATAGACCTACCACCAAGGAATGCTAAAAAATCATCTCGCACATTCCTTAATCTTCATTTCCCCAACTGTAAAGGTCTAAAATACAAATTAATGCATGCATCAACCTTTTCTTATATGAGCACGCAATTCTGGAACGCGCTGCCACGCAACCTAAAAGCGATCTATGAACTGACCAACTTCTGCAAACTACTGAAGACCCATCTCTTTGACAAGATATACTACAAAGATCAACACATGTGAAACTCCCCACATATATCCAGAAATGTTTAATAATGCCTTCTGTTATATTACTATCATGTATTCCATTACCATGCAACCCAAAATCCTTCTGTAATACCAAATGTCTATTCCCTTATTATTTCCACTATCCATGATGTATTGTAAGCCACACTGAGCCTGCAAAGAGGTGGGAAAATGTGGGATACAAATGCAATAAATAAATAAATAAATAAAAATAAACAAATACTACTGGGACTGGGGGCTGAAAAGGAGACAGAGAGAAGTGGCTGGGGCTGAATCTCGGGACTGGTGAGAGAAAAGGGCTGGGGTTGAAACTGGGGGTGAAAAGGGGACAGGGAGAAGTGGCTGGGGGCTGAAGCTCGGGACTGGTGGGAGAAAAGGGCTGGGGCTGAAACTGGGGGCTGAAAAAAAGGGGCAGAGAGAGGGGACAGATCCTGGATGGAAGGGGGAGTGAGAGGATGGGACAGGGAGGGCAAATGGTGGATTGAAGGGGCAGAGAGAAAGGGCAGACAGTGGATGGAAAGGATAGAAAGGGCAGACAGTGAATGGAAGGGGGAGAGAGGGCCGACAGGGGCAGATGGTGGATGGAAGGGGCAGAGATAGAGGGCAGACATTGGATGGAGGGGACAGCAGAGAGGGCAGACACTGAATGGCAGAGAGAGAACAAAGACAGGTGCTGGATGGAAGGAAGACAGTGAAAAGAAGATGAGGAAAGCAGAAACCAGAGACAAACTGTAAATAAAATATATATTTTTATTTTTTTTACTTTAGGATAAAGGGTAGATCACGTGATGTGCTGAGGAGAGCAGAGGCAGGAAAGCTCACCTCTTAGGCCGAATCCCCCATCCCGCCGACAAAATAGCAGCCTAGCACTCCATTAAACCAACATTCGCTGAGGTAGGGGTCACGCAAGTGAATGGACCCTTTTATTAAGCGAATGGAATAAAAAATGCCTCAGAAATCGATAAAAAAAGAAGCGGAAAGGCCCCGTGCCGCAGATCCCAAAATGGCGATGAGCCCACAGCCTGAGGCGCCGACCTCGATGTTCTCCCCGCCACAGCTTCAACAAATCACCGACGCAGTAAAGCTAGCTCTGGAACCGCAATTATAACAGCTTTCTAGGCAGATGAAAGCGGTGGAAAGTTTGCTGGCTGATACGACCCGACGAACGGGAGAATTAGAACAGAGAGTATCATCTGCTGAGGACGAGCGGGCTGACATGACAACGGAACTTGAAGATCTAAGGCAAACGGTGAAAAAACAATCGCAGCAACTTGACGATCTTGAGAATAGATCTAGAAGGGGAAACCTTCAAATTATAGGAATACCAGAAACAGTCTCGGATCGTTCCCTGCCCTCTGTACTAGAAAAATGGCTCCAAACGGAGTTCGCCCTGTCTGACAGTATTGGCACGCTTTGCCTCGAACGAGCACACCGTATGGGCCACAAGACAGACAGCAACCAAAGATCTAGAATGGTAATGATAAAATACATAATTTTATCCACAAAGCAGAAATTCTTAGAGGAGCACGAGAGAAACACAGCACACTGGCTTTTGAGGGTTCACCAGTTAAAATCTTTCAAGATTATTCTCCTGCGTTACAAGAGCGACGGCGAGCTTATGGGCCTATTTGCCAAACCCTTGTGGATGCTAATCAAAAATTCATGTTAATATATCCTGCCCCACTGCGAATCAATTTCCAAGGCACCTGGCGAACATTCTTAACCCCAAAAGATGCGCAGGAATGGCTGGCAGCGAACCTCAATGTCAAAGAAAGTAAGATTCACCTTACATGAAGCATGGAGCCAGACAGGTCTGGAGAATGCAACTGTAAAACAAGAGAGCGATCCTGTAAATTATGGAGGTACTGGGCAAGATTGCAAATCAAAAGAAAAAAAGCAGATCAAAAAAGACAAAAAAATAGAACAGGAGGGTAACAGAAGAAGTGGTTTATTACAAGTTACCCGATGTGGCCACGTTTCGCCCTCAGGCTGCGTCAGGGGTAAAAAAAACTACAAAATAAAAATACATAATGAGTAAAACATAAATGTCACAATTGTATATTTGATAATAAAACATATCTAAAAACACTATCACATCATATAAAATAAAAACAGATCAAATCTAAAAACATAATACAATAAAATATAATATCAAATCAATATCAGTTAAAAACATTCAGATTAAATATGCATGCAATAAAATAATAATTTTAATACAAGACATGATATCAACACAAAATATAATAATATCAACACTAAATGTATATCAATAGAACTGCATAGGACAGATAGGTGGAGATATACAACACTAAAATAACTGAATGACCATACATACTAAATATCACCTACCTAATAGGGGTAAAAAGCAAAGTGAACCCCTAAAAGTAGTCATACAACCACCTAAAAATACAAAATAAAATAAATAAATAAAATCTCACAATGCTTGGCCTCAATTGCCGTCTTTTATGCACATTCAATGATCTAAAAATATTGAAATTAATATTCACTTTGTTAAAAAGTGAGAATCAGTGGGTTTCCATGTTCTAATAGATAGCAACTCAAATCAATAGAAATTGATACAAAGTACCTAAAAACATCATACTGTTCTATGACAATCACATGTATCCTGATGATGATATCATTCAAAAAAACTCCACAGTGGCCATGAAAAAAACGGATTACAACTCACAGGCAATCCAGCACTCATTGCTGTTGTTTGAATGTACAAACATCAATTGAAATTGTGCTGTTGCAACGCACCAAACGTACTTACCCTGATACTTGTGTCATTAGAAAAAAACTTTGTAATGGATGTAGCAATACTGATTCAGAGGCGCTCAGCCAAACTCACAGGCAATCCAGTGCTTTATGCTGCTATTTAAATGGGTGGATATTCGTACATAAACCCTAATGATTTTATCATTAGAAAGAATTTAGCAATCCCACTCAGCACAACTGGCATGTAAAATGCAGTGCTCTTTACTGATACTTGAATAGGTAGATATACAATCATCTGTTTCAATCATAACTGTGGCAACATCCTAAACCCCCTCTAAGTATTGAAGCTAACAGCACTAAGCTGATCAGATTACACAAACTTCAATCAAACAGACATGGAGCAACAAGCAACTGGCTTAGAAAAAATAACTGACTTAGAATTTGCACTGACAAAACATATTTAAAGCAAGCCAAGCTGTTTAAACAATACACACCACCATCTAAATTCCATATGGAGTATCTTATATCTTACCTTACATAAGTGCTTCCCAAGCTTACTCAGCAAACTTCACAATGCTATGTTGACTGGCAGCATTATAAGAAACACTAATTAGTCCTTTAAATATCCCCTTTGAGAGTTCAAAGGTCAAAGAAAATTCTAGAACAAGAACCCACTAATCCAAATAAAAGTGTATATAAGAACCCACTCTCTCTGTAAATGGACAGCATGACAATGATAGCAAAAATGAAGATAAAGATACAAATGATGACTTAGACAGCATTACTTCTAATGCAGATGATAATGATGATAAAGTATGTTCAGCTGCTGGATTGACCTTTTTTACCCTTTCCCCCGTGCATTTTACCCTTCCCTAAGCCCCCCCTTTCTCCCTCCTTTGTAAAGTCTGCTCTTTACGTGCCATAATTTTCTTTTCTTTCAACCATTGTAGTTATTTTCATTACTCTAGAATCACTGTAAATTGTTTTTAGACTGTGCACTGCCTTGGTCTACCAGTTGGCAAAGGCTGTATTGCAAATAAATGAAATTAATTCTTTGCTACAAAGAAGTGTTAGGGGAGGAGCTTGGCTAGCATCCCATGAACACGCATGACGTGAGTGCTCCTCTTTTTGGGAGGAAATTTAGCCTGTAAATCAGTTCTACTTCTACCAGACACAAAGTGACTGTATATTGAAGTTTCATCTTCTCATCTATGGTGACTGCTAAAAATGTTAAAGCTGACCAGCTAGCCCTATCATCTCTGAGTAGCAAAAGGCCTAAACTGGAGTCGAGCATGCCAGAGAAGATGGCGTCAAAGTCTGATGCTCGGCTAGATCTCCTTGTTGAAGAAATTAGGTCCTTCAAAATTATCATGACAAAGCAAGTGGAAGCCACAAAAGCTGTGCGGTCTGAGATTAAAGCCTTCAGTACTCAAATTGCTGAAATACATAAGCGTATTTGAAATGATGGAAATATCATGCTCTTTTGCTGATAAGCTTTCGCTATTAGAGAAACACAACAGAGACATTCGCACTTTGCAAAAAGACTTATCTAAATCGGAATCGACACTGTAACATCAGGATTCTGGGCCTCGCTGAAATGACTGAAGGCCCCAACGTCATTGCTTTTGATCCCGAAACTGCTACAATTTAAATTGTCAACCCCGCTGGAATCTGAAAGAGCACACAGAGTTCCATAGAGGCCTGTAACCTCAGCAAAGTATCCTAGGCCAGTAATTGCCAAACTCCTCAGATACCAACGGCTAAATTTCACCCTCAGCTACTTTATCAAGGTAACAAAAAAAAAAAGACTTCATAATGTTCCAGATTTGGCCGAAACCACATAGTGACCAAAGAAAATAATTTCTACAGCTTCATCAATCATTAAAAGATATTGGAGTAAAAATTGGTCTTCTGTACACTGCCAGGATGCGTGTAACCTATAAAAAAATTGCATGCATACTTACTTAGAACCCATGGAACTTAAACTGTTTTTGGAATCTATACATATGCAATGAAAGGTGGTTCCTTCTCCAATTTGACTCTAATGCAGCTCAAGAGAAGCAGAATATTCTCACTGAAATACTTGAAGCTCAAGAGAAGCAGAATATTGTCACTCTTCATCTATATTGCATCTCTGCTTTGGAAGTAATTTCTCATATTGTTGTCAATTTATGTCCTGACAGATGACACTCCTTCACAGTGATCTCTCAGATCTTAAACCATTCTCACCCTTGACAATCCTACAGTTTACCTCTTACGTTAGTTTTTTCTATTATTAAGCACACTTTTTACAGATTTATAGAGAGCATGGTAATTTACTATCCTGCTTATAATCGAACGAAAAAAACGCCCAAGAGTCGACCTAAATCGGGAGATGGACGTTAATCTCACAAAAACGAGTAAATCCATATAATTGAAAGCAATGTTTCAGTGCGTCCGTGTCGCTCGTACGTGGACGTAAAAACGTCCAAATAAGAGGCGTGTTGGGGGCGTGTTAGGGGCGGTGATACGACGTGGACGGGTACAACGTATAACGAATAGCGAAAGGGCTCTGGTTGGGCGGGAAGATGGGCGTAATATGATGGACCCGAAATAAAAGCGACCAGAGCAAGGAGGAAATCGTCTTTAGACCCATTAGCGATTGTGTGTAGTTGGAGAGTGGCGATATTGTTGGTGGAAGAGCTGAAGTGGTGGTTGCAGAGAGAAAGCCGAGCATGTTGAGTACCTGTGACGGTCGTCTGTGTGCCCTGCCTCTTTTTGTGTCTTACCCTTTCACCGTTCCTTACTCCTACTCCTTTGCTCCATCGCCCCCTTCCCCTCCCCCTATCCCTCCCCATTCACTCTTCCCACGTGTATACTCTATTCCCTGACCTCCGTTTGTCTCTGTGTGCCTGTACTGTTTGGCGAGTGAGTGGCCAGAGGGCGTGGTGGCTGGAAGTGACAGATCTGTGTGTGTTGCTGTTTGTTTGACTACTAGTCCTAATACTTGCACTGGTGGTGGGGATATGGATGCACTTAATGCACTTGTGGCATGCATGCTACACGAAGAGGCCACCCACCGCAGGAGGTATTCACGGCCCCGAGTGTTTAGGCCCCGCACCACCTTCCTACAACTCACTGACCAGCAGTGTCTAACAAGGTTCAGGTTTGATAGGGCCACCATTCGTCAGCTGTGTGAGCAGCTGAACCCCCTCCTTCAGCCCCAGACACGTAGGAGTAACCCCATCCCTGCCCACCTCAAAATCACTTCCGCTCTCTCTGTCCTGGCCACTGGCAGTTTTCAATCCGTATTAGCTGCTAACACAGGCCTCACCCAGGCTTCTATTTCACACTGTCTCACCCAGTTCCTGGATGCCTTCATAACTCACACCTCACACTACATCACTTTCCCCACCACCCCCCAGGCCCTGCACAACAACATGGCCGCCTTCTATGCTGTTGCTAGATTCCCCTCGGTCATCGGTGTGATAGACTGCACACACGTAGCCCTCAGACCCCCCCGGGCACACGAAGCCACCTACAGAAATAGGAAGGCATTTCATTCTATGAACATGCAAGTTGTATGTGATGCCCAGGGGGAGATATTAGACGTGTGTGCCAGGTACCCCGGCTCCAGCCACGATGCCTACATCCTACAGCACTCGGGCATCTTCCGCAGGTTCCAGCGAGGGGAGTTCATTGGTGGATGGCTACTAGGTAAGTGCAACATGCATGTACCACCCATACTAGACCTCCTCCACTGGGCAACCCTCCGCCCTGGCTTCCTCCACCACAACCCACTATCCAAATCCCCCCGCCCCCCCCCCTGTACCTGCTCCAAGCGATACACACTCATCTATCTCATTCTGCTTTTCCGCAAAGGTGACCGAGGCTACCCGCAGAGGACATGGCTTATGACCCCCCTGATCCACCCACAACCAGGGCCAGAAGAAACCTACAACAGGAAACATCGCAGCACCCGGGGGATCATTGAGCGCACCTTTGGTTTATTGAAAAACCGCTTCCGCTGTCTGGACCGGTCTGGAGGAGAGCTGCTCTACAGTCCAGAAAAGGTGGCCAAGATCTTTGTGGCGTGCTGTATGTTACACAATTTGGCCCAGCGCAGAGGACAGCCTCTCCCAGAGGAGCCACAGCCACCACCAGAAGAGGCCCCAGATGAGCTGGAAGAGGAGCCCCCTCCACCCCCAGCCCACAGAGCAGAGCTCAATGCCTACCAGCTTGGCGTAAGAGCAAGACAAAGACTCATTGAAACAAGTTTTAGGTGAATGTAAGTGAACATTTATTTTGTACATACAGTGCATATGTGTTTGGTCAACCCCACCACCACCACCACCACCACCACCCCCCTCCCACACCCACCCCCCTTCCACCAACCCTCACCCTACAGCATGTCCCATCATTTTCCCCTTCCCTTCCCCCGTCCCCTCCTACCCCTCCCACGCCCTTCCTTTGCAGCTGGTGCTGCATGGGAAGTCTCTTCTGAGCTGCTGCTCCCAGTGTCCTCCTCCGTATCCCCACGGCAGCCTGCGGCTTCGGCTGCACCGTGGAAATCGGGCCACCTTCTTGCTTCTAGTGGTCTGGCCACAGGACCCAGAATGGGAGCAGATTTCGCGGGTGCTGCAGGAGTGGGTGCGGAGGCTGAGGAGCGCAATGCCCACCTCTTAGCTGGTGGTTGCTGGTGGTCAGTGGAGGAGGATGTTGATGGCAGGGGCTGCTCCAGCAGCACGGGGGCTGGAGTAGGCGCGGTGCCCTGAGGGCGCAGGTGTTGGATGCTCTGCTCCAGCCGTCTCAGTTGCTGGAGCACCTCCTGGTGGCCTTCACGGTGCGCCTGGAGGAGTTCCTGGTGTGCTCGCTGCTGTGCCTCCAGTGCTTGGCGCTGCAGCTCCAGTTTCTGCTGCCGGTACTCCTCCAAGCGCACGTTGTGGCGGAGTAGCTCCGTGGCCAGCCGCAGGAGTTGCCTCCTTTGGCCAGATGGCCTCTGGCGGGGAGCTGGGCCCTCCTCCTCCTCCTCAACAAAGTCCTCTGGTGCTGGAGGTGCGGCCTCTGCTGGTGCAGGTGGTGGTGGTGGTGGCAGAGGCTGGACAGCTGGTGCAGGTGGTGGTGGTGGCTGGACAGCTGGTGCAGGTGGTGGTGGTGGTGGCAGAGGCTGGACAGCTGGTGCAGGTGGTGGTGGTGGCTGGACAGCTGGTGCAGGTGGTGGTGGTGGTGGCAGAGGCTGGACAGCTGGTGCAGGTGGTGGTGGCAGAGGCTGGACAGCTGGTGCAGGTGGTGGTGGACGCAGAGGATGCATAGCTGGTGCAGGTGGTGGAGGCTGGACTGCTGGTGCTGCAGGCTGTGGAGGTTGAGGCTGGACGGATGGTGTAGGGCGTTGGCCTTGCAGGCCACTAGGGCCGGCCTCCTCCGAGTCTTCACCTGTATAGCACAAGAGTGAGGAATAGTGTTGGTGCAAATAACCCACTTTTGTCTTTCAGCATTCATATACATTGGTATGTCCCCCAACCTGATGACCCAGCAAAGAGATGGTGAGGAGGAATGGAATTGACACGGGTACGAAAGAGAGAGCCCCGCAGGCAGCTGGGTAGAGGTGGTGGATGAGCAGCCAAGAGAAGGACACCACTCACAACGTTGTGCTCAAGCTGTTAGTTGTATAAATGTTAAATTGAACAACATTGCAGCATGTGTTGTGTTACTACTGACTTGCTAAACTGCATAGAACTGCTTTATGACCCCCATTACAGGCTCCTTCAGTTGAATGCATGTGGCCCACACTCAGTAGAGCACAGAGGTCACAGGAGGAACTAGGCACAGGTTGGTAATGGGAAAATAGAGGAGTAGTAGGGAAGGACGGCCCCCAAAGTTCTGCCACAGTAGTAACCTACACACACCCATAGGAGCCAACTGGAAAGTAGTATTGGGGGTGCTAAGCCCAGTGACCAACCCTCCTCCCTGCACAGCTACATGATCTTTCCTCATTATTGGGGGTGCTCACACACACACACACAGCACCCACCCTGTCCACCCTGTCTGCTTGCTCCTATAACACACATGACCACTACCACTACTCAAATAGAGCTTACAATTAATTCAATAAATATGGGCACACAGGACAGGTAAGAGGAAACCCAATGACAACGGTTGGGATAGGGAGTAAGGGTAGAGAGCTAGGGAGTAGGGGTTACCAGGTCACAACAGCATCATAAAGGTGGGCTGTTAATATACATAAAGACAGCCAGAGATACTCCCCACCCCCCCCCCCACACCTACCTCCCTCCTCCTGCCCCCCACTCCTCACCTCCCTCCCCCTGACCCCAACACAAGTGTAGTGCAGCACAACAGATACCCCAACTGCATAATGAAACACCTACCTGAGTCCTCAGCCTGGCCCGAGGTGTCCATGGAGCCAATCCCGTGGATGCCCTCCTGGGGTAGGAGGGAGTACACCATCAGCTCCATTGGTGTAAGGTTGGCAGTGTCATTGCCTGGGGGATTGGCCCCCGCCTTCCTCCGAACATCCCTCCTCAGCTTCCGCCACTTCCTCTTGCAGTCCTCCACGTCTCTCCCAGCATGGAAGACAGCATTCAGGCTGTCCCGTACTGCCTCCCATTCCCGCTGCTTTACTGTTGCTGCCAGCCTCTGCCCTGTGGGAGCAAACAGACTCCGGTGCCGCTGTACAATTTCTTGCACCAGGAGCTCCACCTCTGCCTCGAGAAAATTACCCTTCCGGGTCGGCGGCATGCGTGGTGGCATTGTACCAATGGGGTTTTCGAAAATACGGAGTGGGCGTTTATATAGGCGCCAAGAACGCCCATTGAGACGGGGGAATAGGCGTTTCTGATTTGGGCGCTACTTTTTCAATTATACACATAATTCCTAAGCGTGCCCAGCTGAGATAGCGATTAGGAACACATGCTTTCGATTATGAGTAGATAAGTATGGGCGTCTCCACCTGCCTTCCCTTTCTTCATTGCCATTTTACCTGCCATTTCCTGCACTTAGACCTTGCCCGATGTTCGTAATAATCAGTTACAGGGTTTTACCTTTACTTATATGAAGGTATGTGTTTAGCAATGTATGCTTGGGTACACCTGTGTATTTAGGGGGGGGGGGGGGGAAATTATTGTTGGCCCTCAGCCACCACGCCTTCCGTTTCCTGTCTTCCACATCCCCTGATGCTCCCTTTCTTTCTCCCATTCTCTCTGCCTAGTTGTAGCAGGCAGTGTGTGGGGGCCACGAATTTAGTACAGTCGGCCCAAATCAAACACCCCTCGGTGAGGGTCATTTCAATCAGGGAGATGTGCAGCTAATGTTCCAGAAGATAAAAGGCGCACTACACAGTCTTGAAACAGACGTTCATGGTAAGCTGTCATTTGTCTGCCACCTCTTCTCTTTGTGCTCATAGTCAAGGAGTGTGCATTCACTGTATGTATGTAGTCTGGAGTCAGATGTTAGGTAGCTCTCTTTTCACCAGGTTCCTGTGCACTGTACTGTGGGGTTGGCAGGTCCTCAGTGGTGTGGGCCAGCTGTTGGAGGTGCTGTATTGGTTCCCGGTAGCTTCCATCTTCCTTGTTTATGTGGTGTACCCCAGTCCCCATTTATGAAGTGGCCACCCATTCTCAAGGTCCATAGGCGGGGGAGGGGAGAATGATTAATGCAATGGATGTGTATAGCACATTATGGAACACCTTCCTAAATTGCTCCATAGGTAGTAGGGTAGGGAACATGCACATTACATTGTTTTTAATCAGTAGCCTGGACAAAATGATCGAGGTGGCTACAGGTAGTGCCACTGAGGCCTATGACGTGGTGGTGAGGGAGAGGGGTGTGTGTACAGGTACCAACCCAAAGTAACTGGTGGTGGCTAAAACCTGGTGGCTGCTGTGGCCTAGTGGTTAGAGCACCAGCCTTATAATCATAAGGTTGCTGGTTCAAATCCCACCTAAGGCAAGTCACTTCAGAGACAAAGTTTGACACAAACCCAGAATACTTGAATGTAACACACCTTGATCGACTACTGGAGAAAGTGTCATCACAGCTGCAAATAATGAGCACCATTTTTTTGTGCCCTTCCCTAACACAAGTATTACATTGCAACTGTGATGAAGTAACCATCCATCTATTGGGTTTCCCATTGTTTCCCTTTTGCTCCTCAGCATTATATACCATAGCTGATGTATTCAATGTGAAAATATGAGCCAGCTGTTTGTAGGTCCTTCTTGGGCCCCCCCCCCCACCAATGTGGCTTGTGGGTACGGATATGTGTCCATCAGACAGCAAACACTGTGTATGTGGTACCTGGAGTTATGTGGAAGTGTGTACCTGGCAGATCACACCTGGTACACTATTAATCTCTTATTGATGGCACTCTGTATTGTGGGTCAGTATGGTGGAGGGGAGGGAGGAAGGGAGAGAGAGATGCTGGCTGGCCATTTTTATTCATGAACACAAATATCCATCCAGCCTCCCTGGCCCAACCCCCCTGCACATATGGCCATGCAGGTTGGAATGAACAGGTGGCGTTCTGTCTGGCCAACATTCTCAGACATACATCACCTTCTCATTCACACAGCACATTTAATGCTATGCATATTGCTGCCTCCTTCCTCTCAACTCAACAGCACCATTTGGTGATATGTAATGCACAAGGGAGACAAACACACACACACACCCTGATAGTTATATTATAACAGAAACATTTATTTCCCCCCCACCCCCACCCCTACAAAATAAGCCCCAACAATGCCCTCCTCCCCCCCACAACTCCCCACACACCCCAACAATTCCCTCCCCCACCCCCCACAGAACCCCCAACATTTCCCTCCCCCCACACACACAACCCCAACATTTCCCTCCCCCCACACACACAACCCCAACATTTCCCTCCCCCCACACACACAACCCCAACATTTCCCTCCCCCCACACGCACAACCCCAACAATTCCCTCCCCCCACACGCACAACCCCAACAGGCCCCCCCCTATTTAAATTAAGGGCGGCCACGCCCTCTTAGTAAGGCCCTCTGTAGCAGGGCAATGAGCAGCCCCAGCAGTACCCTTAGTGGGCCCTGGAGCTGCTCATTGCCCTGCCGTAGGGCTGTCACCTCCTGCAGCAGCTGGTGCTGGCCAACTAGAAGTTGCTGCTGGCCATCTACCAGCTGCTGCAGGAGGCGCACCACAGTGGCAGGCCCAAAGGCTGGAGGTGGGCCAGGGGACACGGAAGAAGATGGCCCAGGGGATGGAGGTGGGCCAGGGGACACGGAAGCTGGCCCAGGAGATGGAGGTGGGCCAGGGGACACGGAAGCTGGCCCAGGGGATGGAGGTGGGCCAGGCGATGGCGCTGCAGGTGGGGAGGGGTCCTCATGAATGTCCTCCTCATCTATGATGAGGACTCCCTCCTCCGAGTCCTCCGAGTCCTCCTGGTGGGCCGCCTCCTGGCCTGGCTGCTGCTGCTCCTCCTCCTCCTCCTGGTGCCCCTTCTCCTGCTCCTCCTCCTCCTGCTCCTCCTGCTCCTCCTCCTCCTCCTCCTGGAGGTGGTGGCCCTCCTCATCCTCCCGCTCAGCTTCCTGCTGGTGGAGCCCTGTGTATGTAAAAGGAGTGTGATTGAGATCAGTGCATACACCATGGCTTGCATAGTGCAGTAGCTGGGTGGCGTGAGGCAGGGGATGGGGCAGGGTGTGGTAAGGCGTAGCCTATGCCCATGGGGAATGAGCTGCATCAGATGACATGAAACAGAACCCTGGACCCTCCTCTGACACACACCACGCAGGACATGTTGCCATACCAAATTCATTGCTGACCAGCATGTTTGCATTGTGAGATGCAACGAGGGGTTGATGGGCAGTTGTTGTAGGAGTTATTGGGGGGGGGGCAGTGGGAAGGGTGTTGAGCACAATTCTTTTATGTGATTTAGGCCATAACATGCAGTAAAAGTAGGGCCTCAGGCAGCTGTACCAGGACACAGTAATCAGCCACCACAATAAGGGGAATAGTAAAGTGTGGCATATCATCTCATTCATCTCGGGGGGGATGGTCGGACGTTGCAAGCACGCTCATGGGAGAACCCCTGCAACCTGCATCCTTGATCTGGGACAGATATGGTATTACTAGGTGGCTATTAGGCACATGGGAAGTGATATTGTACAACACATTTGCTTTATTCATGAAATGTATGTAGTAATCTGTATACAGGTGTCCTGTTTTTGAATACTTACGGCGAGCCCTGAGGTGCCTTCGCACCGCCCGGATGACGTCGGGCCTCTCCCGCCTCACCCTGCGGAACCGCCTCCGCAGGGACTCGAGGTCCCGGTGGACTCCAAAGCGTCTGTAAGATATAAGTTTGGAGAGCAGGGGTCAGGGGTGTTGGTCCTTTTTGTCCTCTGCACACATTCATTTGCTATTCACATACCAGAGAGAGAGGGTCTACAGTGTTGGGGGGGGGGGGGGCACCTCCATTGGTAGTGAATCATAGGAGCCACCTTTTTTCCATTTTGGGGGGTGGAACCCCCAGTGGAGATGGCCCCTCCCTCCATATTTGATATTGGGGGTGGGGTGGTGAAGCACCCACAGCAGCCACCGAGTTGGTTCCTATGCAGATGATGCCAGAGAGGTGGGCATGAGGCCAGACAGTACCGTTTGTATACATTATAATGTATGCTTGTTAAACTACTTTATATGTGTTATCATGACCATGTTATAAAGTATGGTATAGGTTTCATTGGTCTCATGCTTCCACTATTCGGAGGCTCCAAAGAGGGGTTGGAAAATGTGGCCTTCACACAACACTAATAGCAAATGTCACATACCTAACCTAACGAAATACATTCTTGTAGGGATGTGGGAATGGTGGTCGTTTCAATAACATACAGATTATTAGTGATTGTGCATGTTCCTATATTACTCATGATCCTTGCATGGACACTCCAGTTACTGCTGGTAACATTGATGACGGAGCTGTTATATGTGTAGGTACAGGAGGGGAGGGGGGTTGGGCCATAACCTTACCTCTCTAACCTTTCGCGGATGCGGGACCAGGCTCGCATGGCCTGCAGCCTGGGGGGCAGGTGATGGTGCTGAATGAAGAGCCTGTGCCGGTGCCTTACACACAGCCGCACCAGCATCAGGCTCTCCTCCTGCCCGAAGTTGGGTTCCCTTCGTTGTGCCATTTTTCCACGTGTTGGAAAAGAAGTGCCTTATATAGACGACCTTGCGTGAGGGACGTCGTTTCACGCACAGCTCCATATATGGATGACCATTCCATATATGGCCCCTATCAGCACGTGGACGCCCTCGTAAGCATAGACGTCTTTGACGTGCACATGCCTGCAGGAGTGTGAAACGTGGCTTCTATAGATGAGTATGACGCACCCCACCCGACCCTTTTCACATATACACAATATACATTTACTGCATGTTCAGTAGGTGTACAGTGCATGCAGATCCGCACATTCAGATGGGCACATATGATGAATGTATGGGTGGAGCAGCATGATATGTCTGTAGTTGACACATATATGCGTTCGTCATATATTTCCGTACCTGGATGGCCTGAACAACATGTACTGTACTTGCGATACACCTATGTACATTATTTTACACACCACGTGATTTGGTCGTTTGCACCTGCAATAGTCGACCGTGTTAGGGCGCCCAATTTAGTCACGCTTATGCGCTCGTCATTTGATTGTTTTCTTACAGGGATAATCGATTATCGAAAAACGACCACACTATTTTTCCATTATACAGATCTATTTTTGGACGTTATCGTAAGAACGCCCTAATTCGTACTTGGACGATCTTTCCATTTTGCCCCTCTATGTGTATTTTTTAATAATCCTACTTATTTCATATATTCACTACTATCTAGAAGTTGGTCATGGGGCTCGCTGTTATTATACTTTAAAGCTATATGACTAGTTTGCACATTATTACATACAATGTCAACGGATTAAATCACCCGGTTAAAAAGAAGAAAATTTCAAACTACCTCAAATCTTTACACCCTGATATTATCTTCTTGCAGAAGACTCATTTGAACATTTCCGAATGTAATATATTTTCTCTTCCAGGTTACTCACATACCTTTCATTCCCCTGCTCTTAACAAAAAATGAGTTTTAAACAACTTTATTTCATTCTACACTTAATACCCAGATTATACAATCGCTTTCTGACTCTGAAGGCAGATGGTCCATTTGTGCTAGTATCAACTCACAATCATATATGTTTCTGAATCTTTATGTACCTTGTATCTGACCTGAATTTATCTATTTACCTAACTCTACTTCAGTACCAATTGGGATCTTTAATAATTGCATGAGATTTTAACCAACCTTTAGATTATTGTTTAGACAGAACCTCAACGTGTAGACCTGCTCAGTCTAGAATGTTACCCGAGTTGAAAAATTTGATTCATAATACCAATTTAATAAATGCATGGAGAATACTACATCCCACCAATAAGGATTACTCTCATTTCTCTCCTCCACATAACACCTATGCCAGATTAGACTATTTTCTTATTTCAGATAATGTATCCTCTTCATTAGCAAAATCTGTCATACATCCCATACACTTATCTGATCATGCTGCTGTATCACTCCATTTAAATGTACAATCATTTAATAAACCAAAAAATTCCCAGAGATGTAATAATTCTATCTTGCATAAAGAAAATCTTATTAAAAAACTTGCCCAATTCCACACAGAGCTTTTTGATAGTAATTCATCATCTGATATATCCCCACCCACTTTGAGAGAGGACTTCAAAGTTACCCTTATAACTCAGTATGATGGCATGGCACAGAAAACAAACTACATTATTAGAAAGTAAACTTGAACAAGATATTAAAACATTGGAATCTACATTTTTTATTTTTATTTACTGCATTTGTATCCCACATTTTCCCACCTATTTGCAGGCTCAATGTGGCTTACATTATATTACAACGACAATCACATTAATGGAATAAGAATTTCAGAATATTGCTACAGATAATATGCATAAGAATACCATGGCAATCATATTAACATAAATACCTCTGATCCAAAAACACTACATGACCTTCTTAAAGAAAAATATTAGTATAATGCTATTCTATCTGCCATAGCAAGATCTGACCTGTTCATCCAATCTTCTGGTCATTATTCAGGAGATAATAAAATAGGTAGGCTTCTTGCTCAATATCTAAAAGGCAAAAAAAAAAATAAACGCTAGAGAACATACTGTGTCTTTACATACTGATCAGGGTCAAATATTAATAGAGACTAATTTGAAAAATTCTACTTAAACATTTTTAAATCAGAATCAAAAGGATCTGTTCAGGATACGGATAATTTCTGAGCTTCCATCTCTCACCCATCCTTATCTCTAGATACTAAAGATGTTATAGATTATCCAATTACTCTTAAAGAAATATTTGATGCTATCACATCTCTCGCCTCTAATAAGGCTCCAGGGACCTGATTGTCTCACAGCTGAATTCTATAAAACGTTTAATGTTATTCTCTAGCACCTCATATCCTAGAATACTTTACATTAGAACATCCAGAACAACAACAACAATGTAGATTCACAGAACAACAATTATACTTATTCCAAAGCCTGATAGAGATCCTTGTAAGGTCCAGAACTATAGGCCCATCTCCCTACTAAACATCGGTTACAAAATCTTGGCTAAAATTATAACTGAATGTCCAAATAAATCTATCACATATCTAGTCCATAGTGATCAAGTGGGATTCATGAAAAATAAATACTTTGGTGATAATTTGAGATTATTCCATATCATCAATTTTATGGCCAAAAAAGCTATGGAACCAGTGATTGGTACTGCATTAGATAGCGAGAAGGCTTTCGACCGCATCGAATAGCCTTTTCTCCTGCAGGTCTTGAAATGGTATGGCTTTGGTGAGATCTTCATCTCCTGCATCCAGGCTGTCTATTAGAATCCTATTTCTAGAGTATCTGTGAATGGCACCCTCTCTAATGACATACCTTTAAAGCGTGGCACTCAACAAAGTTGCCCACTATCCCCACTTCTCTTCAATTTGGCCCTTGAACCATTACTATCTGCTGTTCATCAATCACATTCCATTCATGGTATTACAACCAAAAAACGCCAAATTAAATAAGCCGCATATGCTGATAATGTTTTACTCTTCTTTACCAAACCTCATGAACTTGTACCAGAATTCACTAAGTTAGTTTCTATTTACTCCCAATTTTCAGGATATAAAGTTAAATGGTACAAATATGAAATTATCCCACTTAATCATTTGTCCTCCCCTTTAGATTTTCACCATACACAATTTGTTTGGGCACACAAAGCTACTAAATACTTAGGCATTCTTATTCATAAAGATCCTGAACAGATTCTTACTCTACATTGTGCTAAAATTAAAGAAAATTGTCAATAAGGCTATTTTTTCCTTGTCACCTTTTAATTTATCTTGGTTAGGAAGTATATCCTCTATCAAAATGACCTGGGCACCAAAATTTACTTATATCCTCTCTATGCTTCTGTCCACAATCCTTTTATTAATTGCTTGATCGTAATTGTAATACCTTTATTTGGATGATGAATTAAAAAAAAAAACTCACAAATTGCCCTCAGAAAACTGAAAGCTTCCAAACCTTTTGGTGGCATGAATATTCCAGATTTTTAAAAATATCATGTAACTTCATTAGCAAAATATGGAGCACACTAGTTACTCTAGTTTTAGCTCATCTATTCTACCCTGGTTGGAAGCTGAAGAAATATGTTACCCATTTCCATTGAATATATTTGGCGCTATGCGATTACCTTCTTCTCTCAAGAAATTTGGTTTACTATCAGTCACCCAAACTGCAATACAATTATTGGACAAAATTTCTGATATTTCCTTATTTTCTGAAAAACGTATGTCCATTTGGAATAATCCTAAAATTATGCATACAAAAGAGACACCTTTTTTGGAAATTCTAGCAAAAGCAAAATATATGATCTTTTGATCAGCTTTGTGATAATAGTAGACTGCTTACCTTTCCAGAATTGTTAAATATACTTCACTAGCTTCTCATAAAAATCAATGATTATGTATATCTAATGCCATTATATCAGATACATCTTCTATTTGCACTTGGTGTGATTTAATCCAAACTGAAGGCAAAGCTGTCTCCACCTTCTATCAAATATTTAAGATACAAATCCTTTGATGAACCAATACTTGCTAATAACTGTTTTTTCAACTTGAAGACTCTTCTCTTAAGCCTAATTACCGCTCTTTTTTGGTCAAAAGTTAACAGACCGTTATCTGCTAGAATGATGCAATTTTTATTTTTTCATAAATAATGCTTAGTGGACTCCTAGGAAAATATGAAGAGCCAAGCTTAATCAAGATGGATCTTTGCTGGCAGTGCCAGATATCTCCTGGCTCAATGAGACATATGTTATTCGATTGCACACTAATCTATACCTTTTGGTCTCAAATGTGTCAAACAAACTTATTACTCAATGTACAGTTAATTTTACATTTAACGTTGAGATACTCAGATCCTTACATCCTTATTTTCATTCTACTACCCGTAAACTTAAGTTGATTAATATTCTTATAGTAACTGGTATTCAACATATTTGATAAGATGCTAATTTCTTAAATCATACTTTTTGGTGGAATTCAGTTTGCCTATATAAACAATACAAGCTTAAAGTCTCTGAAAAACGTTCTTCTACAACAGCTGTTTGTCAGCTCTGGTCCCCAGTTGACAGTTATTTACAACCAATCTGATTGATATGCTCTTGTCTATTAAGCTTGTCTGTATCATGCTTATTTTATATCTGAACCCATCGCCTCTACTGTACTGTAATTGAAAGTATATAATGTCTAATATTTTTCTATTTCATTATGTTTTTATTTTCATTTGCTTTTGTATAATGGATAACAGCTTAAGATTGTCCATATATTATTTCAACCTCCCTTCCTAATTTTCCTTTCTCTATTGTATTTTTGTTACATTTAAAATTTTCAATAAAAATATTTAACTTAAAAAAAAAAGGAAGTCAAGTGTTTCAGACAGAGATTCCTTGATTAATACCTACAGATTCCGTCAAAAGACATCAGTAATATTTCAGCCTGGCCTGATTTGAAGGAACTCTTTAATCAGATTGAACACTTATTGCTACTGCAGTTGTTGAGCACCTTTTTAGTTACGGGAATTAATGACTCACAAGCGCACTTGCACGAGTGTCAGTCATTTTCAAAATTTAGTTTTACTAAAAGCAAGGTGGATTAATTGTAGAACAACAAAAGCTGTTGGGATAAAAAAAAATAGTTGCATCCATTGCATTTGCACTACTTTTACTTTTTACTCAAAAAGTATTATATTAGGCAATAACTTTTTTACTCTCACTTAAATACAATTTTTAATGTGTAATATTTTCACTGTACTTTTAAGTATTAAAATATACATTTATTTTACTTTTACCTACAGTGGGGGAAATAAGTATTTGATCCCTTGCTGATTTTGTAAGTTTGCCCACTGACAAAGACATGAGCAGCCCATAATTGAAGGGTAGGTTATTGGTAACAGTGAGAGATAGCACATCACAAATTAAATCCAGAAAATCACATTGTGGAAAGTATATGAATTTATTTGCATTCTGCAGAGGGAAATAAGTATTTGATCCCCCACCAACCAGTAAGAGATCTGGCCCCTACAGACCAGGTAGATGCTCCAAATCAACTCGTTACCTGCATGACAGACAGCTGTCGGCAATGGTCACCTGTATGAAAGACACCTGTCCACAGACTCAGTGAATCAGTCAGACTCTAACCTCTACAAAATGGCCAAGAGCAAGGAGCTGTCTAAGGATGTCAGGGACAAGATCATACACCTGCACAAGGCTGGAATGGGCTACAAAACCATCAGTAAAACGCTGGGCGAGAAGGAGACAACTGTTGGTGCCATAGTAAGAAAATGGAAGAAGTACAAAATGACTGTCAATCGACAAAGATCTGGGGCTCCACGCAAAATCTCACCTCGTGGGGTATCCTTGATCATGAGGAAGGTTAGAAATCAGCCTACAACTACAAGGGGGGAACTTGTCAATGATCTCAAGGCAGCTGGGACCACTGTCACCACGAAAACCATTGGTAACACATTACGACATAACGGATTGCAATCCTGCAGTGCCCGCAAGGTCCCCCTGCTCCGGAAGGCACATGTGACGGCCCGTCTGAAGTTTGCCAGTGAACACCTGGATGATGCCGAGAGTGATTGGGAGAAGGTGCTGTGGTCAGATGAGACAAAAATTGAGCTCTTTGGCATGAACTCAACTCGCCGTGTTTGGAGGAAGAGAAATGCTGTCTATGACCCAAAGAACACCGTCCCCACTGTCAAGCATGGAGGTGGAAATGTTATGTTTTGGGGGTGTTTCTCTGCTAAGGGCACAGGACTACTTCACCGCATCAATGGGAGAATGGATGGGGCCATGTACCGTACAATTCTGAGTGACAACCTCCTTCCCTCCGCCAGGGCCTTAAAAATGGGTCGTGGCTGGGTCTTCCAGCACGACAATGACCCAAAACATACAGCCAAGGCAACAAAGGAGTGGCTCAGGAAGAAGCACATTAGGGTCATGGAGTGGCCTAGCCAGTCACCAGACCTTAATCCCATTGAAAACTTATGGAGGGAGCTGAAGCTGCGAGTTGCCAAGCGACAGCCCAGAACTCTTAATGATTTAGAGATGATCTGCAAAAAGGGGTGGACCAAAATTCCTCCTGACATGTGTGCAAACCTCATCATCAACTACAGAAGACGTCTGACCGCTGTGCTTGCCAACAAGGGTTTTGCCACCAAGTATTAGGTCTTGTTTGCCAGAGGGATCAAATACTTATTTCCCTCTGCAGAATGCAAATAAATTCATATACTTTCCACAATGTGATTTTCCGGATTTAATTTGTGATGTGCTATCTCTCACTGTTACCAATAACCTACCCTTCAATTATGGGCTGCTCATGTCTTTGTCAGTGGGCAAACTTACAAAATCAGCAAGGGATCAAATACTTATTTCCCCCACTGTATGTACTTTGTCCTAGTACTTTAAACAACATTAGCTGGAATCTGCAGAGCCTCACTGACAGAGTCAGTGAGATGGGCAAGCTCCTCCTGGCAAAACCTTATGTCCGGGAAATCATCATCCTCTTCCACTCTATGGAGGTGCTGGGCAAAATGGCTGAGTATTATAAAGAACAAAATTACAGAGCATATACATAAGCATGGATTAACGAAATAAAGCCAACATGGATTTAGTCAAGGGAAATCTTGCCTCACCAATCTAGTATATTTCTTTGAAGGGGTGAATAAACATGTGGATAAAGGCAAGCAAGTCTATATTGTATATCTGGATTTTGAAAAAGTATTTGACAAAGTACCTCATGAAAGACTCCTGAAGAAATTGGGATAGGAACTAATATCCTATTGAGGATTAAAAGCTGGTCAAAAAAATAAAACAGATAGTATGGTTAAATTGTCAGTATTCTTATTGGATAGTGGGGTTCCCCAGGGGTCTGTGCTGGGATTACTGCTTTTTAACATATTTATATATGATCTAGAAATGGGAATTAAATTTGCTGCTGACACAAAGTTATTAAAAGTTGTTAAATCTCAAGAGGATTGTGAAAAATTGCAAGAGGAATTTACGAGACTGGGAATCCAAATGGCAGATGACGTTTAATGTGAGCAGGTGCATCCAAATGGCAGATGACATTTAATGTGAGCAAGTGAAAAAGTGATGCATATGGGAAAGAGGAACCCAAACTATAGCTACATGTTGCAAGGTTCCATAATAGGAGTCACCACCAAGGAAAAAGGATCTAAGGTGTCATCGTTAATGATATGTTGAAACTCTGCTCAGTGTGCAGTGGTGGCTAAGAAAGCAAATAGAATGTTAGGAATATAAGGAAAGGAAATAAAAAATTAGAGAATGTTATAATGCCTTTGTATCACTCCATGGTGCAACCACACCTTGAATACTGTGTGCAATTCTGGTCACAGCATCTCAAAAAGGATATAGTGCAATTAGAAAAGTTACAAAGAAGGGCAACGAAAATGATAAAAGGGATGGAATTACTTCCCTATGAGGAAAGGCTAAAGAGGCTAGGGCTATTCACCTTGGAGAATAGACAGCTGCGGGGGGGGGGGGGGGGGTGGAGAGATGACGACAGATGTTTATAAAATACTAAATGGATTACAATAAGTGAATCACTTGTTTACTCTTTCCAAAAATACTAGGACTAGGGGGCATGAAATGAAGCTACTATGTAGCACTGTAAATTTAAAACCAGAGAAAATATGTCTCCACTCAACATGTAGTTAAACTCTGGAATTCATTGCCAGGTAATGTGGTAAAAGCAGATAGCTTAGCAGGGTTTTAAAAAGGTTTGGATAATTTCCTAAAAGAAAAGTCCATAAGCCATTATTAAAATGGACTTGGGAAAATCCAATGCTTATTTATAGGTTAGCAAAAATATGCAGGAGAATATCTTAAGCAACACTTGTGAATTATAAATGAGGTAAAGTCTCATATCATTAGACACAATTACTATTCACATCACTCCCGTGGTGAATATATGTTTATTTGTCAAGATATAATCGTTGACTTATGCCGCCTCCATTCTTTAATTTCTTAATTAACTACGTATAAAAGACACTCCTGCATATTTTTGCTATTCATATGGCGAACTAAGGAAGAAATAGAAGCCACATAGAAGTTTTTGACAAGTATTTATAGGTTAAGCAGCATAAAATCTGTTTTATTGTTCTGGGATCTTGCTAGGGACCTGTGACCTGGTTGGCTACAGTTAGAAAGAGGATACTGGGCTTGATGGTCTGTCCCAGTATGGCAATGCTTATGTTCAAGCCTTTTCCCTCCCATGGAAGAGACTTTGTCATCTCCCACTATTTGCTCTTCTGACTCCATGAAGGGAAGGGGGAATTTCAGACAGGAGATCCCCATATCTCCTACACATATCTAAGGATGTAGCCCTGATGTCCCCTGCATGTGTAGGCCCTGCACATAGTCCCCAAGCCCCTGCAGGAGTTGTCAGCTCACCAGACAGGTGCTCCCTCAGATACTTGACCAGGGCTTGGAGCTATTCCTACACCAGGGATCTGGCCACTCCTGGGTACATGACCACAGGGTTAGCAGGTTCTGTCAAGCCCCTCGCCCCCAAAACAAATGGGTGGAAAAGATGGCTTCTCTTGTGAGGGAAATGGAGGAACAGCAGCAAGATGGCTTCTGTTCCCACCAAACCAATGGGTACTGCGAGTGTCAGAGCAATAACAGGATCTGGATCAGGAACACATGCACAGCCCCCTCCCTCCCCAGATTCACCTCCAGGGACTCCCCATGTTCTACTCCCCGGACTATGAATGTGGCTGCAGGTAAGCCCAAGAAACCATACCATGAGGGGGCAAGAGAAAATATCCTTAGTCCCCACTGGTAAGGGTCTCACAGGGACCTGACTTGGAGCAATACCAAGCTAAAGCCCATGGGATATAGCCTGGGGCTACAGAGGGATGAAGCACTTCCTGGCTTGATGCAAAGTCCATAGACCAGGCCCCAGGAGATGGGGCCTTAGGCTCAACCACAGGAGTGCAGCCCATGGGCTGCACTCTGGGGAGCTAGACTGAGGACCTACTGCACTAGCCCAGACAACCTTACCACCTGCTGGAGGTAAACACTGGAGAATTCCAGGGTGAAGCAACCCTTATACTAGTGATGCCACTGAAAGAATTCAGAATCCCTACCTCCTTCTACTACATAAGAACATAAGAATAGCCATACTGGGTCAGACCAATGGTCTATCTAGCCTAGTATCCTGTTTCCAACAGTGTCCAATCCACGTCACAAACTCCTGGCAGAATCCCAATTAGTAGGAACAATCAGTGCTAAAGCAGTGGCTGCCTCCACGTCCTTCTCAATAAGAAACTAGTAGGAATGAGTCACAACCCACTTGTATAGGCTGATCTAGCAGGTATAGTAAAGAATTTACTATTATTAGGAAGGGGGGCCCAAAGAGATCACGTGATGCACTGAGGGGAAGAGACGTGTTCTCTGCTTCTCTGGAGTCCCCATGATTTCTCTGCCCTCGTACACCGTCATAATTACTTTGTTTTAATGCAGCTGTGCGCCCCACTCGTTTCTTCTTGGCTTATAGACAAAATATATCATGAAATTGGGTGGTTAAAAAGATCTACCTTGGCCTAGTGATCTCAAGGTGATGATATAGCCTTTGCCGGATATAGCTGTCTTCACTGATGTGCAGCTCCAACAACTTACTATGGCAGTGGAACGGGCACAGGGACAGATGGAGCAACTGGATCAGCTTCAGTCTTATAACAGATACTACTAACTGCTTGGGCGAGATCATGACTCAGCTTGCAAAGGAGTTTGCTTTGTCCAACAACAAGGGGCCTTTCATTATCAAGAGAGTGCATCGGCTTGGCCGTGTCCAGGAGGGCAGGTGGTGGCCTCACGATGTAATCATTAAAGTGCACCATTATCTTCATGTGGTTCAACATAAAATCATGTTTTCTGGAATTTCAAAATAACAGGACACTGGAAAAGTGGAGATGTGTGTGTAAGAACATCGGAGTACATCTCAGTGCACTCTCACCCTACTGGAAGTTTGACAACTAATAAAGATGATAGAGACATTGAAGAGTAGTAAGATTTGGTGAACATCAAATGATGCTTTGCCGATTAGTTAAGTACCAAGTATAAATGGAAAATATTGCTTAAGCACAGAACATTTCCTTGCTGCCTCTAAGGAGTCCTCAATTGGACATGGCAGGTCCAAGAAGGCAAAATGGAGTTGAACGGGTAGAAGTAAAGCATCTGTTCACACTTTCCAAAAATACTAGGACTAGGGGGCATGCGATGAAGCTACAAGGTAGTAAATTTAAAACAAATCGGAGAAAACTTTTTCTTCACTCAACGTGTAATTAAACTCTGGAATTCGTTGCCAGAGAATGCGGTAAAGGCGGTTAGTTTAGCGGAGTTTTAAAAAGGTTTGGACGGCTTCCTAAAGGAAAAGTCCATAGACCGTTATTAAATGGACTTGGGGGAAATCCACTATTTCTGGGATAAGCAGTATACAATATTTTGCACATTTTGGGGATCTTGCCAGGTATTTGTAACCTGGATTGGCCACTGTTGGAAACAGGATGCTGGGCTCAATGGACCTTTGGTCTTTCCCAGTATGGCAATACTTATGTACTTATGCTTCACTTCCATATCATAAGAGCCAGGGACTTGAAATGAAACAAAAAAGGGCACCACATCCTTTATTATTAAGGCTGGAAAGAATTGGAGCCTGCACAGCAGAAGAATTTATGGTATTTTAAGAAAAGAAAACAAGTTCTGTCAAGGCCAGTATAGTGCTACGAGAATCAGTGTGCTTTGGAAGTTGTGCACTATTTTGGCTTTTTCATAAGGATAGGTGGACAAGCATAGAGGAGGGTCCAGTTCCAGCCTGTGGCTAGAACATCCTGTGCTGGCTGAGTTGAAGATATGTAAACTGAACAGTAGAGTAGCAGCTTTGTATTTTTTTTCTGCTCACATGTCTATGTGAGGAATACTATCCCAGTTTCAAAATATGCTTCAAAGAGTTTCAGGATCCTGATACTGAAGTTTTGATTCTCCAGTATTTAAGCATCTTGAACAGCTACACTACTGTAGATTACTATTGCAGATTGCAAAGTCCCAAATTTATGCTGCCTCTCAGCATAGTGGAAGGAAAAGGCATTCCTTGTTAACTTGATTGTCCATCTGAATTACATCTGATTGATCCTTGAGAAGATGGGTTAAGATACAAGGATGTAAAATACTGCTCTTAATTCAAGTAAACTAATGAAGAGCAACTTCTCAGCTTTTGACCAGGCATCTTGACTGAAACAAGTGCAGATAAAAGCATCTGTTGTAAGCTTGCAAGGATGTACCTGGGAAGCAAAGGGAAATCCTTAAAGTTTGGTTTCTATAGTTTAGCAGTGTAATACAGCTTTTAGTGAGGTGGACAGATGAATTCTGTAATGTAAAGACTGGGTTTGTCAATTACACTAAAACTAGAAGCCGCAATGGGACCTTCTCATTCAAAGACAAGAAATCATGTGCCCTAAAGATGTTTGGTCACATATGAGGCATATTTTCAAAGCACTTAGACTTACAAAGTTCCATAGTAACCTATGGAGCTTTATAAGTCTAAGTGCTTTGAAAATGAACCCCATGGCATCTTCAAATAGAGGGTGACAAGGACTATTTATCTATCTAAACTGACTACATTAACTTTTGCAGTCTGTCCTGTATAAAGTAATCTTTTGCTTGTTCTGGGCCTAGAAGTCTCCCTTTAAGGAAGACCTTCTTTGTAAGCTGATGGGTTGATTTGTTAAAACTGAAGGGCTATTTTCCAGCTAACAGCAGATTGTTGGACCAGAGAATATTTTGGAAGAGCAAGAGAAACATGCTACGCTGGCCCTAGAAAAAAAACTAATACAATTTTAGCAAAGATCCTGTCACAGAAATACTAATATTTATGTAGTATCAAAGAATAAAGCTCAAATGGTTATAGTGCCCCTGCTTTCAAATGCCTACGATATGAGCCACACAGGAAAATTAAGTGACTTAGTCCCCAAGGTGCCTATTAAATGTTTGCTTCCATATTTTGTCCATGGGAAAATGCTTAATAAGCACTGCATTAAAAAAAAAACATATGTTGAACTGACACAAGGGATCCAGACTTCACCTTCAGTGCTTTAATCCACATATCGTGCTACTAGGGCCAGCCAAGCCATGATCAGACAACTTACACAGTCACTTAGGGCAGCAGCCAGAAGTCTCCTAAGGCAACAGTCAGAAGCTACCATCAAAACAAAACAGGTCCCGGAAATCATACTAACTCAAAGAAACATCAGTATGTACTTTTACCCACAAATGGATGAGCAGTTTTCAAATTGTTCTTTCGCTTGGTTAAATAGGTATTTATATAGATAAGTGGAATTTGAAAATAAATGGTATATATAAATATACATAAAACAAAAACGTTGTTGAATATTCAAAAGTAAGATATTCTAATTATGAATATTTAGAGTACAGGTATAAGAACGGTATTGAGGTAATAATGATCGTGGAACTTAATTAAAGCAGGGCCGTGCACAAGGAGCCTGAAAGTTGACCGAGAGGAAGCTCAAGGCAGAAGGTTCGCCTAGGGGGGTTTAGTACTCTTGTCTTTGCTCAAGTGCCACAGGCTACCAGACAAAACTGGCCATATTCAGGTATTTAGTCAATTGCTGAGATTGCTACATTGCATTTTTTTTTACGCCCGACCTTCCTTGAGTGTTAGAACAGCCAGCCCCTTAGTAAGCTTGCTAGTTCGATGGTGTCTTTTTCAATGAGCAGAAGACGAAGCATTTTTTTTTTTTTAAATTTGACAACAAAATAAGAAAAAACCTTTAGTACATGCTAGGTACTATGAGAGCCGTTTCATAGCACAAAGGGAAAATGTCACAACGTCAAGTAACTATATCTTTTTGACATGGACACAAAGCTCATATAACACAACGTACAACAATGAAAGTAGCAAATGCTGGCAATATATCCTTTTCCTTATCCCTACAACATTCAAATGCAGCTATCACCCCTTACCATTTCTTCATAGGGTACTCATGAAAACTAACACTCCTTACTGTTCCTACCCCAGGACTGCCTCACCACCCACTCCAAAGACTTATTCACGTCTTTAACTCCTCTTACCTGCCCGAACCCAGTGATATGATAGCAAACTAGTGTTGTGGTTCTTTAAAAAAAAAAAAAGAGCAGGCAGCTATCATCCCTGGTCTGAAGAAGCGCCTCACCCCAAAATGAAACGCTAGTACTTAGAAAAAAAAAAAAAAAAAGAAGAAGAAACAGCTCCAGTTAAATAATAAAATACTCCACTTTTATCTGTGAACTCCGTTTACGAAACCTGACAATCAGAAAACGCCCACGACTCTTCTTCCCTCCCTCCAAATGAAAAAAGCGTGATAAAGCATAAACTCCTGTTTCACGTTGCTTCGAAGTTTCTCGTTTACCTGTTTCCAGCCCGTCTCCACTAGGGACGTGAAGTCCCGTTGGAGGGTTGGATGACAGCGTTTGTTGTGTCTGAGTTGCCCGGACTACATGTCCCATGCGCCCCGCGACGCTTCTGATAGTGCGTCAAGACGTCCCGTGCGTCTCACCCTGTCTCCTGACCTGTGGATCGCCCAGCAGCGAGCCTAGGTCTAGACTAGACGAGCGGTGACTGTAGTAAGGTGACGCGGTACGCAAGCGAAAAGCGACCATCTGGTTTACTCAGGCACGCAGTCAGCAATAGCAGTGGAGCTCATGGGGAATAGTCCTGGTAACGACTGTAGACCTAGTTCCTCCCCACGACTCTCGACTCCGGCAGAGGCTTAGAGGTGTGAGGATACTTGAGCTTTTTATCTCGTTCTTTCTGAGAACAAGCAGCTTGATGGCTGAAGCCTGTCAGCCTGAGACGCGCTTAAGGCCTGCATTCTTGTGAGCTATACAGGCCTCTCCTTCCACCTGCAGATCGTCTTGGTTTATTTTATTTTTTTTGTTTAGTCATTTTGGGATTGTTAGTTTTTTTTCAGTCGCCATGTCGGATCAGAGTGGCACGTCAGCCCAGCAGGTGCAAGACAGGTGAGTGGGTGTGCTAAAAGATTGTATGCTGAAGTGATCTGTCATCTGTGTACGGTATGCTTCCACGCCGCTTTATGGGAAGGGAAGGAGGTACGGTGGGCGGCGGGAAAGACTTGCAAAGGCAGGCAAAACACTGCTGTTAAGGTGGTAGTTAAAAGATCCGTACAATCTGTGTTTTACCTGGGCCCTCCCGGGTGCTTTCCTGATACAGGTCTGTGAACCAGATGTTCCTGTTACACCAAAGTTGCTTTTGTGTATCGAACGTTTTGGGAAGACGGCTTATTCCTCTGGTTCTAGATTGTGTTCGAATTGTAGGACCTAATATAAGCTTTTGAGACGTGTATTCTATTTTATTCCGATAACAATAGATCTAAGTAACGCAAATAGTTGTTGTGCCATAGATACATAGATGTAGTATGGTCTCAAAGATAGAAGCGTTTGGATTGCAATTAATAAATTGCACACTAGTGGTTAGGCAGTGGTCAAAACAAGATGATGATCTTGCGCTTTTGAAAAAGTTTTCTGAACAAGGGATCACTTCAGTCTGAAAAAAAAAATCATATATAGCAATATCTTTAAATAACTTCTAAATTGGTCTTGTGAAAAATGGCACAGCTACAGAGAATCTAGGCATTTTATTCCAAATATGCTTGAACTGTTAAACATAGTTGGACAAAATGGGAAAGAGGCCTCTGAATGAAAATCAAGAGTGCTTAAACACCATTTCTCAATCATGTTGGTTTTGGTAAGTAAAAAACACAAAGGGCAAAACAAATTGGAATAATTTCTGCCTTTAGAGAGCCAGCATAAATTTAGAGTAGTGCAGTTGAGTGAGGGTTGGTATTGTGTCATACAGAAGTCCAAATAAGTTTGTAGTAACATGAGCGAAAGCTGGAGCCATTGAAGTTTTCATTGTTGAGGGCTTTCTCATTCAGTGTCAACAGGAAAAAAAAATAAGAGGGGCGGTTCTTATGGTGGTAAAAGTAAACTTTGAAACCTTTATGGTTGGCGCTGGGCGTACAAATAGTTTAAAAAGGGCTGTGATCTTTGTAAGATGTCCTTTTCCTTTACAACTTCAAATGAATTGGATTACAGTTATGACGAACAGCTGAGTGAAAACAAAATGTAGATTCAATAGAGATCAGGCTTTTATTTTAAGTTCTAGCCCACTTAGTAAATTATATAAAGTAAGATAATTGAGAGAGATCTTGATATATTTGAAGGGAGTTCCCTCCTGTGGTGGTCACCATTGTAGACAGAACATTTTTAGTAGACCTATAAGTGATTTCAGATTTTTTTTAAACATTTTTTTCCATTGATGCTTTTAACTGAATAAGCTGTATGACTACACTGAAATGGGCTATTGGGAAGAGGAAGCATATGCATGTTTGTTTTAGAAACATTCTGGAAAATAGATGGACTATCCTAGTCAACTGGATAGAATTTGATGAAAAATATAGGCTAACTGTTTTGTAGCAGTGTAAACAGTGGTTTTGGAACTGAGTGGAGGACCAGCATAGAGTGAGCTACAGTATTCTAAGTGGGTGATGACCAAGGCCAGTAGAAGAGTACGAATCAGGCATGGAGACAAAAAAGTGGACAGAATGGATTTGGTGCATTGCAGAGAAAGCACAGTGGACAATTTTGTCGATTTGAGTCGTGAAAGTCAATGTTGTGTCAAAGATAACTCCTCAGATCCTCACTGTGTTGGTGAGTGGAAGCGATTGACCGTAGATTGAGGGGCAGGAAGGGATGGGAGCACAAGGATTAGGAAATGTAATGGATTCACATTTGGTGAAGTTGAGAATCAGTAGATTGTCCTTTAATCAATTAGCAGCTAATTAAGCAATTGTTTCACATGTAACTGACACTATTAACTTGCACACGCAACTTTGTGTACTAAAGATAAAATTACACGTGCAAGATTATAAAGTTAGGGGGTTACTGTTTTGGATGAGTATATAAGGTAGCGAAATGGATAGAAACCATTTTTCAGCGTTACATGTTTATCATTTGCCCGATGGTGCACATGCACTTTTTTTTCTCTAAAATATTCTCAAAACCTAATGGTGATATAAAACAGCTTCAAGCAATTATTAAAAAGAAATGTTGACACTCTTGACATTTTATAATGTTAAAAAGAAGAAGCGTCATGTTTTGTATGCTGTTCAAAGAAAAAATCCAGAAAATTTTTAATAGCATATGAATGGGTTCTGAAGTGTTCTTCACTCTTTAAGCATAGCAGTAAGCTAGTTGTTGATCATTGAAAGAATAAAATTTTGCTTCAAACTGAGTGGAGAGCTAGCTTAATGATTATTTACTTATTTATTAGGATTTGTTTACCAAGCCTTTCTGAAAAAGTGACAGTCAAAGCCAGCAGGATGCACATGAGGTCAGAGAGATGGTTAAATATTATCTCAGCTAGGGTAGAAGTGGATAAACATGTCCTGCTGCAGTATGTGCACAGGTGTCACTCCTTGTGTACAAGTATGTGAGTGAGACTAGCAAGTTAGTTACTTCTTCCATTAAAGGCCTGCTTGAAGAGCCAAGCTTTCACCTGCTTCCTGAAGTAGAGATAGTCTTATGTTAAGCGGAGCCTTTCAGGAAGTGCATTACAGAGTGTGGGGGCTCCAACAGAGAAGGCTCGCTTACGGTTATCACATCGTGTAATGTCTTTTGCAGAGGGTGTGGTTAGTGATAGTCCTTCAGAGGACCTTAGTGTCCTTGACGGTGTGTAGAGGATCATCCTATTCTTGGCCATTTCCTTTGAGGACCTTGCTGATCAGACATAGTTTTAAATTTAGCCCTGTATTGTATTGGTAGCCAATGAAGTTTTTGCAAAAACGGTGTGATGTGGACATGTCACTTGCAACCTTTTATGAATCTTGCTGCTGCATTCTGAATCAACTGGAGCTGGTGCAGGCCCTTTGTAGTCAGACCATTATATAGTGCATTGCAGTAATCCAGTCTTGATGATATTATGGCATGCACAACTGGGATAAGATTTACCTTCTCAATGTAAGGAGAGAGGCAGCGTAGCTGTCGCAAATAGTAGAAGCAGCGTTTGAGGGTTTCTTGGATTTGGGGAATCAGAGTAAGTGTTGAATCTAACTGCATTCCAAGGGTCCTGACTTGTGATTTGAGGGGGAGTTCATACTTCCCAAAAGAGATTTTGATGTCAGGTATGTATCCACTTGTGTTAGGGGCCAAGAGAATTTTGGTTTTACTTGGGTTCAGGCAAAGTTTGTTGTGTTTAGCCCATTCTTGAATTGATGTTAGACAGGTAATCAGTTTATTCAAGGCTGTAGGTAAGTCAGGTTCAGTGGGTATGAATAGTTGCACTGAGTGTCCATTGACCGAATCAGCTCAGCTAGTAGCTTGAGGTAGATATTGAACAGAATAGGTGACAGTATCGATCCTTGTGGTACCCCACAGGACAGTGCCCATGGTGGTCATGGGTTGCTGCCAAACATTATGGATTGTTGCCTGTCTGATAGGATTTGTATTTTTTGTTACATTTGTACCCCGCGCTTTCCCACTCATAGCAGGCTCAATGCGGCTTACATGGGGCAATGGAGGGTTAAGTGACTTGCCCAGAGTCACAAGGAGCTGCTTGTGCCTGAAGTGGGAATCAAACTCAGTTCTTCAGTTCCCCAGGACCAAAGTCCACCATCCTAACCACTAGGCCACTCCTCCACTCCAGGCAAGCACTGTTCCACTGATACCTGTTTGTCAGTTGTGCTAACATGATATCATGCTTACCAAGGCGAATCCCCTTTCTCAGTTTCTGTGAAGATCAACTGGTTGGGATACGAGGACTGTTACTATTCCATAGCTGGGTCTGAATCCAGGTTGACATGGATCTAGCCAGTTTCTCTCTTCTAGCCAGTCATTAAGTTGAACACAGATTGTTCTATGTTTCCCTAGAAATGTTATGTTGGATACTGGATGGTAACTTTCAAGTTCACAATTTATATACTACTAGTAAAAAAGGCCCGTTTCTGACACAAATGAAACGGGCGCTAGCAAGGTTTTCCTCGGAGTGTGTATGTTTGGGAGAGTGTATGTGAGAGTGACTGTGTGAGAGACAGAGTGAAAGTGTGAGTGTGTGTGTGTGAGAGAGAGAGTGAGTCTGGGTATGAGTGTGTTTGTGAGAGAGTGTGTGTGTGAGAATGAGAGTGTGTGCAAGTGTGTATGTGAGACACAGTGTGAGAGAGAGTGTGTGTGTGAGTGAGAGAGAGAGTGTGTGTGTGAGTGAGAGAGAGAGTGTGTGTGAGACACAGATTCTCTGTGAGAGTGAGTGTATGAGACCAAGCGAGTGTGTGAGTGACTGTGGGGCTCATTTTCAAAGCACTTAGCCTTCCAAAGTTCCATAGAAACCTATGGAACTTTGGGAGGCTAAGTGCTTTGAAAATATGCCTCTGTGTGGCACATAGAGAGTGAATGTGATACAGTGTGAGACATAGTGTGTGAGAGTGAGAGTCAGAAAGACATTGTATATGAGAGAGAGAGTGTGAGCCCTGCCCTCCCAATCCATGCCCATCTGTCCCCTGCCCCCTCCATTCATCCTTTTCCAGCAATTCCCCTCTCTCCCTGAGCCCTGCCCTGCAATCCATATCCATCCATGCCCATCTGTCCCCTCCATTCATCCCTTTCCAGCAATTCCCCTCTCTCCCTGAGCCCTACCCTCCCAATCCATGCCCATCCATGCTCCTCTGTCACCTGCCCCCTCCATTCATCCCTATCCAGCAATTCCCCTCTCTCCCTGAGCCCTGCCCTGCAATCCATATCCATCCATGCCCATCTGTCCCCTCCATTCATCCCTATCCAGCAATTCCCCTCTCTCCCTGAGCCCTGCCCTCCCAATCCATGCCCATCCATGCTCCTCTGTCCCCTGCCCCCTCCATTCATCCCTTTCCAGCAATTCCCCTCTCTCCCTGAGCCCTGCCCTCCCAATCCATGCCCATCCATGCTCCTCTGCCCCCTGCCCCCTCCATTCATCCCTTTCCAGCAATTCCCCTCTCTCCCTGAGCCCTGCCCTCCCAATCCATGCCCATCCATGCTCCTCTGTCCCCTGCCCCCTCCATTCATCCTTTTCCAGCAATTCCCCTCTCTCCCTTCCATGACCCCCCCTCGCATCCATGCTCCACTCTCTCCCATGTCCCAGCCTGGCCCGCCCTCTTCTCCCCCCCCCCTTCGCATCCATGCCCCCCCCTTCGCATCCATGCTGTCGTTTCTCCCCTGCCCTCCTGCTCCCATTGTTCAACTTTACTGCCCACCCTCTTCTCTCCCCCCAACATCCCTTTTCTTTTGTTTTTCTTTTTAAATTTACCTCCGTGGTGGCGGTTCCGGCAGCGTCAGGGAAGGAGGCGGCGCTCCCAACGTCTAGCCTTCCCTTCGCTTTGTTCCGCCTTCTTCTGACGTCATCCTTGACGTCAGAAGAAGGCGGAACACTGCGAAGGGAAGGCTAGAGACGTCGGGAGCGCCGCCTCCTTCCTGACGCGCTGCCGGAACCGCCACCACGGAGGTAAATCTAATATAATAAAACGTACCGTGCGTGGGTGCGATCCATTTGTTTTTTTTTTTTCCCGCCCTCGACGTCATGACGTTTGACGCGAGGGCGTGGCAGAGACGGCTGGCTGGCTTCACACCATGAATCCACGAACCCTTCAGGGGAGTGTTTGAGTGACTTCAGAACGTTGTCTTCAGAACGTTCACGGTGCGTTTTATTATATTATATAAACTAAACATTCTGGAAAGCTGGCATCTCTTTGGGTACCCTTCAGATCATGAATTCTAGATGGGGCTTTTTCATTTCACTTGCTCATAAGCCATTCGTCAAGTTCTGGTGTTCTTTGCCTCTATGGTTTTGAGATGAAGAATTTATCAGCATGGGGGGGGGGTCTCAGCTGACGGTGTTTGTAGAATATGCACCGCGTCGGAGAAGGAGCTTTCAGCGGTTTCAGTGACTTTGGGGGTGAGCAGTCTTGATGGTGCCTCCAGTTTGGCGGTTTCATCTGTGCTGATAAACAGATCCAGCTGGCAACTGTTAGGAGTGCAGGGAGGGCCCCCGGAGGGGAGTTCCCCCCCCCCCCCCCCCCAGACTTCATTTTGGCAATATATAAAGCATATTTATTGTGCCAGTCTTCTCAATCATCTTTGCAGGCCAAACCCTGTTAGGGGCTCAGTTTCTGGCACTAAAAGATCTTGTGTTTCCTGGGAAGACCAGGAGATTGAGGAAGGTATGGATTTGTAATCCCTAGGTGCTTGATTCACAAGATTATGAGAAAGGAAGAAGATCCCTTCTCAGGGGCAGAAGCTCTGCCACTGAGGAGGATCCCTTAGTGACCTGGATTTTTCATAAAGAAGACTTGCAAGAATTGATTTCTCTGGTGGCAAGTACCTTAAAGTTTGAAGAGGATCAAGAACTGGGTGCATGGCGCATGGTGGACCCTATGTATCAAGATATCAGGGACATAGAGCAAGCACAGTGGGATGTCCCTGATGCTCCCTTTAGGCTGGCTCGGTCTATGGTTCGCCTATACCCAGTTCCTGAACAAGATAAGGATTGGCTCAAACCTCCAGTAGTGGATGCAGTGGTATCTGCAATGACTAAGAAGAACACGGTCCTGGTGGATGGGGGTACGGACCTGCAGGATAGAAACACTTTTTGAAGCATGCCTTTGATGTTTCAGCCTTGGCAGTTCTCGGGAGCTCTCGTGGCTTGGGCGTCTTTCCGGTGGTCGGAAAGGGTGTTTGATAGAGAGGCGAATGATTTCTGTCTTATTGATCAGGAGGTTTTGAAGATTGAAATGGGCTCAGCCGTTCTGTCTGATGCCCTCTATGATTTGCTTCTGGCGTTGGCAAAATCCATGGCTTTAGGCGTTTCGGCTCACAGAACTCAAAAGTCTAAACTGAGTAGGTTTCCCTTTGGCAGTCTCTTCTGTTTGGAGAAGATTTGGATAAGCTAGTCAAACATTTAGGAGCTACTAAGGTGCTTCAACTTCTGGAGCACTGTCCTGGGGTGGTTGGCTGGGGGTTTTCTTCGTTATGAGGCTGGGGACTTGAGGTTAGGCATTTTCATGCTGGCAGAGGGGGACCCTTTTTCAAAGGTCCTGTTCAGCGCAATCAGTCCATTCGAAGTGGTTGGCGGGAGGCAGGGACAGTCTCCTTCCTTCCCAGGCTTCCGGTCATGCGGCACAATGAAGGTTTGCAGGTCCAGACTCCAGTACCGGTAGGTGGTCGTTGGGGGGAGCTTGAGCTAGGCCCAAGTTACTTCATATCAATGGGTTCTCAGAATTATTCGAGACAGTTACACTCTCAAGTTCGCTAAATAATTGTGGGATGTTTCTCTGGAATCTCTTTGTTGTCGGGTGAAGGCTGTAGCAGTAAGAGACACTCTGGCTAGATTGATCACGTTACGGGCAGTTTATCTGGTGCTGGTTCAGGAGCAATGCAGGGGCAGATATTTCACCTGTTTTGTGGTCCCGAAGAAGGAAGGTTCGTTTCGTCCTATTCTGGATCTCAAAAGAGTAAAAATGGCTCTTCGAGTGGCACTGTTTCAAATGGAGACCCTCAGGTCAGTCATTTTGGCCATTCACTTGGGAGAGTTCCTCATGGAAGCTTATTTCCACATTCCAGTTCGCCAGTCACATCAGCAAGTCCTCCAATTCGCTGTGTTAGGCTGCTGTTTTCAAGTTTCTGCAATACTGTTTGGTCTAGCCACTCACTGCTCCTTGGTTTTTCTCCAAGGTGATGGTGGTAGTTGCGGCGGCTCTGCGCCAGAAATGCATTTTGGTACATCCCTACCTGTAGGTTTGGTTGATCCGGGCAAAATTGTTTCAGGAAAGTTGTCGGGTTACAGTGCAGGTAGTCCAATTCCGAGAATCTCTAGGTTGGGTGATCAATCCACTCAAGAGCTGTTTGGTGCCATCACAGACTTTGGATTATCTAGGAGTGACATTCGACACGCTTCAGGGAAACGTGTTTCTTCCGGAGATGTGCATTCTCAAGATACAGCAGCAGGTGTCAGATCTCCACAGTCAGCAGAGTCCTCTGGCTCTGCTTTATCTTCAGGTTTTAGGGTCTATCGAAGCGGTACAGTGGACCAGAGCTCACATGAGGAGTCTTCAGAATTCACTGCTGTCCAGGTGGTCTCCCCAGAGAGATTCGTTGGAGGTCAGATTGCCTTTACCATGGGCGGTTTGGCTTGATCTCCACTGATGGCTGTGGTCGTCCAATTTGGCAGCGGGATGGCTGCTGGACTCTCCCCAATGGATAGAGGCTGGGGAGCTCTGTGCTTAGGTCAGCCAACACAAGGGATGTGGTCAGAAGAGGAAACCAGTTGCTCCATCAATCTATTGGAGACGGGGTGATTCGACTTGCACTGGTGCACTTTCAGGAGCTCATCAAGGGCAAGTCAGTGCGAGTATTGTCAGACAAAGCAACGGCAGTGGCATACCTCAACCTGCAAGCAAGTACGAGGAGTCCCAGACTAGTGCAGGAGACCTGGGGAAATTATGCAGTGGGCAGAAAAGCATCTCCTGGATCTGTCAGCCTCTCATGTGGTGGGAGTCCTCAATGTGCAGGCGGATTTCCTCAGCAATCTCTACATCTGGGGAATGGTATCTCAGTGCAGAGGCGTTCGACTCAGAAGTTCAGAGGTGGGGCTGCCTGGTGATAAACTTGATGGTGACTCGACAGAATGCCAAGGTTCCACATTTCTTCAGTCGCAGAAAGAAACAGACCTCTGAGGGATTAGACATGTTACTTCGTCGATGACGGCCAGGTCTTCTGTATGTGTTTCCACCCTGGCTGTTACTCAGCAGAGTCATTTAAAGGGTAGAAAGACATACAGGCCTGGTGATTTTGGTAGCTCCCAATTGATCGAGACGGCCTTGATATGCCGATCTAAAGCAACTTGTCATAGAGTCCGGGCTTCGGTTTCCAGAGATGGCCAGACTGTTGTCCCAAGGGTTGGTATTCTTGCCAAATCCGGCAAGATTTTGTCTTATGGATTGACTCTTGAAAGGGCTAGGTTGTGGAAGTGCAGCAAGTTGCAAGCTTAGACCAATATATGTGGGAAATACATGGTTAGAGTAATGTTGCGTTGGTTGCAACAGCTACCAAATTCCCTGGAGTGGCTTGGCTGACTGGAAATCCTCTCAGTCTCCTGGAGCTTCCAGTGCCGCCAGAGCTTCACAGTGATGTGAGGCTGGTCCACTCTTCTCTTCCTCTGGTGGGAGGACGTCTTCAGGAGTTTTGGGAGGAGTCAGCCAAAATCACGTTAGACCAATGGGTTCTGGATATTCTTACAAGGTTACAAGGAATTCATCGGCCTAGTTGCTCCTGCGTTCTTACAGTCTCTTTTTTGAAAGGGAACCAAGGCAGTCGAGAATCAGGCCACTGAAGATTCCTCGCTAGTGCTCCTAGCCATTGTTCAGTTCCCCAGGCCAAACTGAAGCAAGACAGATAGATACTCCATCTACTTCATTGTTCCAAAGAAGGAAGGCATCTTTCTTCCGATCTTAGATCTCAAAAGTCTAAACTGCTACCTCCAAGTGTCCCGTTTTCACATGGAAAATAACAGCACTCATTGCCTCAGTTCAAGAGGGAGAATTTCTCACTTCCCTCAATCTCAAGGAGGCATATTTGCATATGACCATATGGCTGCCGCATCAGAGGTTTCTACATTTTCCAGTGCTGGGCCATCACTTCCAGTTCAATGCTTTGCCCTTCGGTCTAACCATGGCTCAGAGAACGTTTACCAAGGTTATGGTGATGGTGGCATCCTTCCTTCAGCACCAGGGATTCAGAGTTCACTGGTTTCTCAACAACTGGCTCATTCGTGCTTCATCCAATTCGGTTGAGTTATCAATTTTGAGAAGAGTAGACTAACTCCATTGCAGATGCTGGATTATGTGGGCATTGTATTCAACACAGCACTGGAGAGGATCTTCCTCACGGAGCACAGGAGATCAAAGCTGGTTCAACAAGTTTTCCTTGTTAAGGCAGGCCCAGAGTCTAGAACTATGTCCAGGTTCTGTGGTCAGTGACACTGGTTGCCAGATGGAGTATGCAGTGGTGATTGTTGCCCAGGAATTTGACTATCAGAGTTCCCTTTCCAATAACAGTGGAATGTGGTGTCAACGGATGCCAGCAATTCAGGTTGAAGAGTGCATTACATGTGGCACAGGGCACCTGGACAGAACAGGAGTCTTAATGGTCAATAAATCACTTGGAGCTCAGGGCAGTGTGAAATGCCTTACATGACTTCGCTCCCTTTCTGGCAGGGGCCCTGGTCTGACAATGCAACAGCAGTGACTTATATCAACAAACAAGGTGGGACCTGCAGTCGTCTGATGGTGGCGGAGGCAGCCTCCTTCGTGATTTGGGTGGAGAAAAATCTTTTCTGCTTGTCGGCAGCTTATATCGCAGGATCTTTGAATGTGAAGGCTGTCTTTCTGTGTAGCAACTCCTTGGACCCGGGAGAATGGGAACTATCCAGCCTAGGGGTTTCAGCTGTTAGTGGACTGATGGGATTCTCCGCTTCTGGTCTTGATGATGAAAAGAGATGCCAAAGTGCCCTAGTTCTTCAGTTGTCTGAAAGAACCCGGCTCGATGGGGATTGATGTGTGTCTGGCCAGGGATGCAGTGAAGCATCCACTGTATGTCTTTCCTCCTCAGCCCTTGGTGGGTCGTGTGTTTGAAAAGGATCGCATTGCAATGGGGTCAAATATTTCTCGTAGCCCCGGATTGGCCTCGGGGGCCATGGTATGTGGGCCTGATTCGACTGCTGGGCTTGGGTTCTTTTCATCTTCCACAGGTACGTGGCCTACAGAAACAAGGTCCGGTGCTCATGGAGGATCCATACCCCTTTGGTCTTATGGCTTGGCCGTTGAAAGGGCTTGGTTGAGATGAAAAGGTTATTCTGATTCAGTTATTACTGCCTTGCTTCAGGCTCGGAAATGTTGTACATCCATGGCGTACGTGAGGGTATGGAGGACTTTCAGATGGCTGGTCTTATGAATGCGGACTTCCCTCCTTCTCTGCTCAGATCGCACACATCCTAGCATTTCTCCTAGGTGAGTTCTCCTTTCTGTATGAATTAGGAAGTCTGTCTGCCCTCTGTTTTGAATTGGGATACATACTTGAGAACCAAGAAACTCCATAAATTGAATGTCCACAGAGTTCTGCTGTAATTTGCAGGAGATGATTGCCTTCCATATCTCTAATCATTTGTTCGTTGTTTTCTGTGGCTACATAAGGACCAAGCTGTGTCAAAGGTTTCCATTGCATCTTGGATGAAGGCAGCCATTGAAACCATCTATATTTGCAAGAACAAGCAGGTCGTTTCAGGCCTAAGAGCACACTCAACTCATGCCCAATATGCATCTTGAGCAGAGGCTAGATCTGTCCCACCTGAGGATATCCACAGTGGCAATCTGGTCATTGCTCCATTCTTTTGTGAAACATTAGAAGGTGGCTATGCTGTCCAGAGCAGTCATTCAGGGGGCCTTGTCTTCCCCCACCCAGTGAGATTCTGCTTGTGTACATCACATTTGTGCAGACTGGTGCAGCTGAATACTAAGGAAGGTGAAATTTAGTCATACCTGTTAATTTCTTTTCCTGTAGTCCTGCTGCACCAGTTTGCATCCCACTCCGGAAGACCAGTTCAAGACTCTATTTCTCTGCTTCTCTCATGTTCTTTTAATTTTTTGTTTGAAAAAAAAAAGAACAAATAAAAATGTAGTGCTGCAGTGGTTAGATGGGGCATGGGAGTGGCATTTGGTAACTTCCGCTGCATTGGCAGAGACATACGGGAGTTTTCCAGAGAGGACCAGCCTTTATACCAGTGAGGTCACTAGAAGAAATCCGTTTGTCTACCACCATCTTCTCGTAGGAAGGGGATACAACCCAATTGTGCAAAATGCTGCAGCAGGATTAAAAAAGAAAATGAACAGGTATGACTAAATTTAACCTTACCTCGCTCGCTCATATCCATCTGTGCACTCATTCGGGTTTTCTGATGCTCATAATACTCCCATGCACTCATTCACTCATGGCCCGATGATCAAAACTTCACCGCACAGAACAGTGCCAGAGTTTACTGCCACAGTGGCGCCCTAAACTAACTCCCTCTTGATCGAAGCTAATGGTATGCAAAAGATATGCACTCTATTAGCTTTCATCATGAAGGAGTAAGTGGACAGATGGCACCTAGAACATGCAATCGAAAGTTGTGTGTTAAGCACAACTTTTGAACGTATGCCCAGGACGCGGGCTGTCTGTTTCAGCTCTGGGAGTCCAATAGACCCTCGGAACCCCGCACACAAGTACAAAAATCTAACCTGGTGGTCCAGTGAGACCACTGTCCTCAGTCCCCTCCCCCTGGCTGCTGCCATGGGTCCAATGTGATCTGCAATACAAGGTTCGACCTGACCCTCCCTCCCTCCCTGAAAGCTTTCCCTAGTGAGCTAGTGGTGGAGGGGTCCCCCCCAACCCCCTCTCCATTACCTTGTAAGGTGAAGGAGCAGGGGCAGGCGCCACCTCAAAATGGCAGCACCCTGCCCTCCCCAGTGCATCCTGAGATGCATGGGGTGGAGTTTAACTTCACGGGCTGCCTTGTTAGGGTTAAGGGGAGAGCCCCCCCCCCCTGCTCTAACACCAGCATTGAGCTGCATAGGGTTAAGGCAGTAGGAGAGCAGGAGCAGTTCTCTTTTCATGAGGGGTGAATACCAATTAGCTCATTTAAATGAGCTCTGCAGTATTCCCTGGTGCGATCATTTTTTTGCACGCCATAGTCCTCTGATCACTGTGTGCAGGTAAATTTGGGTGCTAGTGGCCTCTAGCTCCTACATTTACCTTTTAATCATCTCCCTGTCAGTCCTCTGATGATTACAGCTCCCATCCACTCAGCTGTCAATTAACAGGTCCCCTCCTCCCCTAAATCCACACAGAAACTCAAAAATACAGTACCACAGTTATGCAGTTATGCAGGCATGCCTTTGTGCCATGGGTAGAGCATGCAGTTTTCAGCTCATTTAATCTCACTTAAAGTTTGTTGGCTTTAGTTGTGTGTAGTTCAGCTTTGTTCTGTAAGCTTTCAAAATGCTGGTTCAGCTGCCACGTGTATGTATGAAACAAGATGCCATTCATGTTAGCAAATGAAATGTGGTCTTATTGTCTGAAACAAAAATGTTTATGGTTTATTGCTTTGTGCCGCATTTTATAAAATTGAACTCTAGCAGCTTGTAGGGCTAATAAAACGTTTTGGCTGAAAATTCCAGAATTGTCATTACTTGATTTATTTTTTTATTTTTTGTTACATTTGTACCCCGCGCTTTCCCACTCATGGCAGGCTCAATGCGGCTTACATATTGTATACAGGTACTTATTTGTACCTGGGGCAATGAAGGGTTAAGTGACTTGCCCAGAGTCACAAGGAGCTGCCTGTGCCTGAAGTGGGAATCGAACTCAGTTCCTCAGTTCCCCAGGACCAAAGTCCACCACCCTAACCACTAGGCCACTTAATTCTTCATATGGTCAGGATTTCATTGTGTCACCTAGCCAGCCTTCACTATTATGTGAGTACTGGCCTCATTCTGTACTGCGTTCAAGCTCATGTTTCATTTAGTGGAAGAAAATGGAAAGTCTGGCATGAACTAGGATACTTACGTTGAAATGGTTTTATTTAGCTCTTCCTGCTACATTCCCTGTCCCCTGCTATTGAAAGAGAAGAGTGATGGTTGAATACAAGAGATTTGCTATTCATTATTCATAACTTTCTAGAGCTTTAATTATACAAAAGGTATCATATGATTCTTTGTGTAGGTCTTCCACGGTTTGGAACAGTATACTTGTAATATATGGGTCAAAATACTTATAACCAGAAGGAATGAGGATTTGTGAAACCAATAAGATAGGAAGGTGGGTTATGATCTTAAAAATATTGAAAATTATTCTTAAAAGTTTCAGTATAATGCTTGGATGGAACATATAGAAAAGCATTTAGGTAACTAAATGCTGCAAATTTTAGATCATGAATAACAGGGCATCAGTAGTACACTGCTGAAGCAGCAATTCAGTCACAGAGAAATATCAGACAAACTTTGTATGTATGCCTGTGCTTTTTAGTGAAAGTATTTTAGTCCACTTATATGACATCTGACTCTTCATATTCCACCGAGGTATAACCTTCATTGAATACAGTCTTAGATTAAAAATATAGGGCTCTCATTTCATGCCTGGCAGTTTGGACTCCCACTTGATGATCAGTGGCCAAATGTCTAGTTTACCTCCTGTTGTAAAAGGAGATAATCAGATGTTGTTTTGCTGTTGTGAAATACTCAGCTCAGAGATTTATTTAAAATAATCAGAAAAGAAATTTAGAGAATGCTGGAAACAGAATCCACATATACTGTTCATGATCAGGCTTTTTTTTTTTACTTCAGGCCCCACCCCGAAGGGTTATTTATTTAACTTAGATTCATGATTTTTATCTGCTGCACTGCTCAGACCAGGAATAAGTTTGGGTGGCTTCTTGGGCTTATTCTTTCAGGTTGGAATAAACATGTATTCTCTTTTAAAATGTGTTTTTCCTTATAATGAAAAATGAAATTTTAGAAAGAACAGTAGCCAGATTTTGTGCTCTTTCTGATTCTGCTGGCTTGGAATTGGAAAGTCTCTGTAAAGAGCTGAAGAAAATCTTATTTTAAAGAGACCTGTCATAATTAGTTCAACACCTCCAGGCATGTCTGTTGGGGATGTCAAAGCTGCTTTCTTACGTGCTTGGCAAACATCCCATCACATATATATCCCCTTTCACCCGCAGCTCATATGTCATTTTCATGTACATATTTACATACTTACAGAGCAAGTATTTATCAAACCTATACAGTAATGCATAGGATGCACAGACAAGGTTGTATAATGTTTTCTACTGATTTTTTTGATTTCTAGGAAGAGAGGCAGTTGAATGGATTAGCCTTTGGCACAGAACATCTGGGTTTAGATAATGCAGTGCTACAAAATTAAATATTTACTTCAGAAAATGCCTCAATAAGGTTTTTTTGTTTGTTTGTTTGTTTTTTGTTTGTTTTGTTTAACTAGTGAATTTTTTTTTGTTTAATTTGTAGGAGTTGCTGGGTATGTTTTGCTACTGATGAAGATGATCGGACAGCAGAATGGGTGAGGCCTTGCAGATGCAGAGGTTCTACGAAATGGGTTCACCAGGCTTGTCTACAGCGTTGGGTGGACGAGAAACAGAGGGGAAACAGTACAGCTAGAGTTGCATGTCCCCAGTGCAATGCAGAATATTTAATAGTGTTTCCAAAGTTGGGTAAGATGACAAATAGTACAGTTTTTGTCAAATTTGTTGAAATAGAATCCCATGAAATAAATGAAGGTGTTTTTCTAAAATGTCATACATCCCTATTTTTGATATAAGTGCGAGCCTTGTTAATCAGATTTGAAAGCTCGCATTGTTTATAACAAAGGTCTTTATCAAGACCAATGTACTGATTCAATTGAAAAAGCTTCACATCTGGAGATTTTGAGATCCTTTTGTCGATAGGATTTCTGATGCAAGCCGTTAGGCCGAAACACAGCATTGTGTTGAGTCTTTGATCAATAAATCTTCTCAAGCATTAAGATTGTCCTCCTTGTGTCTGGAGTCCGTGGTCTGTTTCCCACTTTCTTCCCTTCTATTTGTTCACTCCCGTGGGACCATAGAGTTCTCCACCCAGGTGGATTTCTGCTGGAACATCTTTCCCAACCTGTACACCATGGCATACTGTTGTTCTTTCAGGTCTGATCAGATTTTTTTGTAATCATTCCATTAATAAATGAAATGCCCTAATTTCATACTTCTCTTGTTTGTTTGTTTGTCTGTCTGTCTTGAAGATTGTAAGCACTGGCGAGTAGGAACGCAGCACAGCATACATGTAGTAGCACTACAGAAATAAATAGTAGTAGATATGTCATGGAAAAAAGTCACCTCTGCCTGATGCTTGGATCCAGGACAGCACATGGGCTGTGCTCTCAGCACCTTGCAGCAACCAGAGACAACATTAGTGGTTCTTAAACGAGTAGCTGCTTCTTTCTGAGCACACATACAGTCACACATGCCTGTCTCTGTCCTAGACACAGCAAGAGTCCTGGAAAGTGAGATGTAAAGGCAGCATGTGGGGCATGGATAGCAGGAACCTGCTGTGGGCAGCATGCATTTTACATGCAACATCTCCTCATCTTCCTTCTCCTAAGTTGCATTTTTTTAGTTCTTATAGTCTCTACTAGGACTGTCAGGGCATCCCCTATCTTGTCTTTTGGCATCCTCTCCCAAGGTTGGTCTGCTGCACAACATATTGGAACATGTAGGGGTGCCTTAAGCTTTCAAAACACTGATCTATATAATAGCTGAACAATGTAATATGTTTTATGACTTAACAGTGAATCATTCTTTCTTTCTGTCTGTCTTTGTGTCTTCCTTTCCTTCCTTCATTCCTTCCTTCTGTCAAGTTTGAACATGACATAATTGTTTAAAAAATCCAAAATAATTGTAACATCAGAGGTATCAAGTGCATGTTATTTTACATTTGTGGATACATGTTTAATCTGTGCAAATTGAAGAAAAATGAGCTTGGAATTGAAGTACCTATTGCTAGAATTACTTGTATCTACAAGGCTAAAAATTCAGGGGTTTTCAATATTCAGTCATAGCAAAATGTCACTGTGCAAAGCCAATATAGATTAATTTACCAACGGTATTTCTCCATCAGCAAGCGAGTGTTGAATCGGGATCGCACTGAGACAGAATAATGCTTCTAGAGCTCAGACCAAAGATCTGGGATTTTGTCATAATCACATCCAAACACAAGCAACTTTTCCCCACCACTACTAGTTCTGGTTGGTACAAATTCAGAGGCCATGAACCACTCCCTCCTTTCCACAGAAAATTAGTCCTGTACAGTTGGTTTGACGGGGTAGACCCCATATTGTTGCAAGCTGCTATGTTCTGGCTGTACTCCTTCACAGCAGCACTTGGGAGTCTTTTCAGTACAGTGCTGCATATGTTTAGTAGAGCTATAGATATTATAAGTAGTAATAGTTGAACAATACTCAAGGGAACTTCCATTTGCCCTGAGTGTAGATTTCAGGGGCAGTGTTAGGTGTTGTTATGGTGAGCCGTGGGATTTTGGGCTCAAGTGCTGTGAATCTGCCTGTTCTTGAGGTCTCAGATCCTATATAGATACACAGAAGGGGCTGTCACCAGATATTTCTCATATTTGCAATCATGGATATCTCACTGACGGCTTCCGGTTCTCTTCTCACGACTCCATTTTCCTCTCTGGTAAAGGGTAGTAAATTGAGTCCGCACAGAAAAAATTGGCTGTAATAGGATACTGCAGATGTGTATCCCCTGTGCTGTTGATTATCCTGAAGAATAAATAAATATCCTTATTTATACCTCCACTTACACCTAAGCAGATTACAAATATATATAAAATTCAACACAACTACTTACACTAATACAGACTTTCAGGTAGTCGGCCTAAAAAAAATCACATAATCAGATCTCGGCAAAGGCTTAATTTCTGAAGCATGAGGGAACTCTTTTTTTAAGAACAATGGTCTTGTTGCTTTTGACTTCAAGAGTTCAAGACTTCACTACCAGTGTTCAGATCTGTCTGTTCTTCCTTTTCCCCGAGGATAAGCTTTTCTGCAGGCTCTAGGCTTCAAGGCAGTGGATCTATATGTTGTACCTTGGGCTCAGTCCCACATGTGCTTCTCCCAGTTCAGACTCCTTTCAGGGAAACTTCCGTTAGCTTAGTGTCATAAGATTTCTGTCTCTCAGGAGGCTGAAAGGGATCAGTTGTTGCTGGCAGTAAATTAATTGAGAGTCTTTTTCATGGTTATTTTGCACCATGTAGATGAGTCTGCTAAGCTCAGCAGTGAATTGTGGTCTTGGGCACCTGACATGGTTGACAGTGGTCCTGATGGAGAGTTAGCAGGTCCAAATCTAGGCCAAGGGCCAGAGCCAACCATCTAACATTCCAGCAATCTCGTCCTCTATCTTGGGAGAAGACAGTACAGTTAATGGCAGGCAAAATAGTGTTATTCACTAATAGAAACAAGCTGAGGGTAACTAGTAGCCTTCATGCGTCCTGGTAAGGTGCTTAGATTTGGTCTAGGATGGAGTTAACCTGCAGGACTTTGCAGCAGCTCAGATGACTGACACCGTTATCATTCAGAAGAATTGTTTGAACCGACAACTTTTGGACTGTAAAGCATAAGGGCTGGAAGAAGCAGCTGTGGCTCCACTAGGGGTCAGATGGGACACCTCTATTAGTTGACCTCATATCAGCTGGGTGAAACTGCAAAACAAGCAAGTTCTTCAGCCAGAGAAAGAAAAACAGGGGGCTTGATATACTTTTAGAGCTAGGACTGACACCCAGTCTCCTACACTTTATTTTATTTTTTGCTGGAAGCCTGCCACCCATATGCATGTGTTGTGTGTATATGGGTGACAGACAGATTGCAGGGTGGTGGGGCAGTTGTGGGAGGGATAATTTTTTAGAGGTGAGGATAATTTGTGAGGTAGTGGAGAGTTGCAGGGTGCAGCTTTTGGGGTGGGTTAGTTTGAGAGGGTGGTGGGCTAATTGCAGGCGTTAGGTGTTTTTTTTAGGTAGAAGCAGTATACAAGGTGATGGGGCACTTGCAATAGTTTTTTTGAGAGGGGGCAGTTTGTAGGATGGTGGTGCAGTTGCAAGGGCTAGTTGTTCAGGGAGTGATATTTTTAGGTATTGAGGGCAGTTTCTTGGGGGGGGGGGGGTGGAGCATTAGTGGAAGGTATCTTTAGAGGTGTGGCAATTGTGGGGGGTTATTTTTGGTGTTGCTTCATGTTTCTCACAGTACTGTTTTCTACTCTTGCACATAATTCTTAGATTTTATTTTGTACAGAATTCCCCCAGGAGTAAATTTCAGCCTCCAGTGTTACAGCAGAATCCGGTTTTCATTTCAGCTCCTACTGGGACACCAGCTCTAGCTATTTTAAAGAGTTAAGATCTAATTTCTACAAGACAGGACTGACCCATAATATTTGTATTATTTGTATTTATCAATAAATTATTCACTGCCAGCCACTACTGCAAACTTCAAACGTCTTTGACCAATTGATAGAATACTTTGGCTAAATTTTTTTTGTAGGCTAGAAAAGGCTGATCATCATGCCCTTTTATTAATGCAAGGTTCCACGTTAGGAGTTACGGACCAAGAAAGGGATCTGGGTGTCGTCGTCGATAACACACTGAAACCTTCTGCTCAGTGTGCTGCTGCGGCTAAGAAAGCAAATAGAATGTTGGGTATTATTAGGAAAGGTATGGAAAACAGGTGTGAGGATGTTATAATGCCGTTGTATCGCTCCATGGTGCGACCGCACCTTGAGTATTGTGTTCAATTCTGGTCGCCGCATCTCAAGAAAGATATAGTAGAATTGGAAAAGGTGCAGCGAAGGGCGACTAAAATGATAGCGGGGATGGGACGACTTCCCTATGAAGAAAGACTAAGGAGGCTAGGGCTATACAGCTTGGAGAAGAGAAGGCTGAGGGGAGACATGATAGAGGTATATAAAATAATGAGTGGAGTGGAACAGGTGGATGTGAAGCGTCTGTTCACGCTTTCCAAAAATACTAGGACTAGGGGGCATGCGTTGAAACTACAGTGTAGTAAATTTAAAACAAATCGGAGAAAATTTTTCTTCACCCAACGTGTATTTAAACTCTGGAATTCGTTGCCGGAGAAAGTGGTGAAGGCGGTTAGCTTAGCAGAGTTTAAAAAGGGGTTGGACGGATTCCTAAAGGACAAGTCCATAAACCGCTACTAAACGGACTTGGAAAAATCCAAAATTCCAGGAATAACATGTATAGAATGTTTGTACGTTTGGGAAGCTTGCCAGGTGCCCTTGGCCTGGATTGGCCGCTGTCGTGGACAGGATGCTGGGCTCGATGGACCCTTGGTCTTTTCCCAGTATGGCATTACTTATGTACTTATAAACCCACAGCACTTGCTGTTCATCACTGACTGCATGTCCACATTAAAAACTGGTGATGATTGGGACACTTGCAGCACTTACCATAGGAGCTTCTAAATATCTGTCTGCCGTTCATGTTGTGTGACTATATCCATCAAAAGAATGGAAACCATGCCTGCGCTGAATCCCTGCACTCTGGAGCAAATCCCTGCACTCTGGAGCAAATCCAGTAGCAACTTATGATAATAATGGAAGATGAAAGGTCCAGCAGAATCAGAAAATCTGATGATCTGTGATCCGTTGCCCTCTTCATCTCATCCAACAATGCTGTCAATACTGAATCCAGCACAGAAACTAGGTTGTTAGGGATCAAGGCTCTCCTGCTTCAGATACACCCATAACTGAGGTGTGTCACAAGATTAAATAAACATAGTTAGTTCTGGCAGCTTGAAAAAGTGGTTGTTCATTTCCTGTTTGTTCTGGCTACTAGATATCTCTCTTCTAGAGTGTTTTGTTTTGTTTTTTACTTTATCATTTTTCTTTTATTAATGAATGCACAAGTTGAACAGTTTCATACCAATCAGTACACCTCTGATAAAATCAATTCAAACCTGTACTAATACAACTGAACGTCATCAACATTTTGTTTTTTTTTCCTTATTTCCCCCCCCCCCCCATTCTCCCTTCCCCTCACCCCCCTTCTCTCCCCCTACCTTCTTACTACTATGTTTCGTAACATTGTCATGTATATAGAGAAGTTCCGTACATAACCATTGTCAAGAAACCTATATATGAACTTCTAAAATGTATCAAATAGCAACCTATGTACTGTGCAACAAAATTTGAAATAAAATCTAAATTACTGACAACAGTCTGTGGTCATTATTTGCTGTTGCATTGCGTTACTGATCTTCATGTCTTCCCCGCCCTATACTGTTCAACAATATTCGCCCACAAAGCAGGAGAAACACATCGCATCTTTGTAGTGCCATTATCCCTTTTCTACCCCACAGTCTCCCCCCCCCATGCTGTACCCACCCTCTCTTCCCTCCCCTCCCTGCCAACCCCCACTAAGGTATCTTCCAGAGATGAACCCACCTGCAGTCTATGCCCACCTCCCTCAAAATCAAAGGGAATTTAATAGACTTCTACCTCTTGTATGAAGTGATTGGATGTATGGGCCCCAAATGTCTATGAAAGTCTTCCTCCTCCTAGAGGAGCCTCTTATTCCCGATGCTCACAAAGCATCAGCTCATGAAATCTATTTCTCCAGTGCCAGAAATCCGGGAGAGTACTGCCCACCCACTGACAGAGTAGCAACCTTTTACCAACCAAACAGACCTTGCAGACCAGGTGCCTCCCGGATGTGCTCTGTAAGACAAAGATCTCATGTTTATCTAGCAGTACACCCATCAGAGAGCAGACAATTTTAGAGCCCAGCAAAAAGGACAAATACTGCAAGACAGCAGTCCAAAAATGCTGTACCTGGAAACACTCTCACAAACAGTGGAATAGAGATCCTGGCAATCTCCCACATTTTTCACATAAAGGGTCTTCCACCCCTCCCATCTGAAAAAGCTGGGTTTTTGTGAGGTATGCTCTGTGAAGAATTCGGTATAGACATTACCGGTTATCTCCGGAATCCGAGAAGTCAATATATCAAAGTCCAATGACAGTCCCGGCCTAGCTAAGTCTCAAGCCCAACGCATTCCTATTAACTCTCTGTCCTTCATAAGTGGCAGTTTCCCCAATAACTTATACAACTTCGAGACTGAAAGCCGATCCATTCCCTCTCCTTCCAAAAATTGTCTCATCCGATGACAATGTCTGGATCTCAAAGCCTCCGAAACTAAGGACCTCACATAGTGTGTTATTTGATGATAGGCAAAAATGTTGTTCATATCATAACCAATACCTAAAGCTCCCAAATTTAACAGCATCCCTTGCTTATTTAAAAGATGCTCCAGACGACTAATGCCTAAGTGCCCCCAAACCTGAAATGTCCTATTATCCATCCCAGGCTTAAAAAGTAAGTTTCCGCAAATGGGTAACATATCCGACGTGTTTTTTGGTAAGCCCCAAATGCCCATCAGATCTTTCCAAAGAGACTGCAAAGATGTCAGCAACAAGCTATTCCGCAGATGTTCCGGAATGCTGGCTCTAGGCGCCTGTAGTAGAAAATAAAAATGGCAAGGGGCAAAGAACTGACCCTCTATTCTTCGGGGTGTATAGTCTTCACGGTCAAAAAACCAGTCACCAAAGTGCCTCAATAGACATGCCCTATTATACCGTTTCAAGTCTGGTAAGCCCAGTCCTCCCTCCATCCAGTGGCCCATCAACAGAGGTAATGGTAGTTTGGCCCCCCCCCCCCCCCCAACAATACCGTCTAAGCAGGCGATATAACACTTCAAAATCTCGGTGATATATAAGGACGGGCAATAACCTTAAACAATAAAGCCACCTGGGGAATTTCACCATCCGAAACAACTGAATGCGCCCATGGAGCGGGAGGGGCAAGGTCACCCAGCTCTTCACCCGTGTCTCCGTAGCACTTAGGAGTCTATTCACATTCAATCGATATATATCAACTGAGTTCGTGGACAGCCAAACACCCAGATAATAAAACGACCCCTGCGCCCACCAGAGCGGAAAAATCTGCCCCCACTCCCCCTTCTGCACCTCTGAGGAGGCCAGTGCCAAAGATTTCATGTAGTTAAGCTTGAACCCTGCATAATCGCCAAATTCTTGAAAGAGTTCTAACAAAGCCGGGAGTGACTGGGAAGGTTGTGTCAAGTGCACCAGTAAGTCATCCGCAAAGGCCAACAGCAAGAACTGCGAGACACCTATCGGCACTCCTTTAATCTCTGGATGGGTTTGTATCGCTCTAACCAGTGGATCTAAGGACAACACAAACAGTAGAGGAGAGAGCGGGCACCCCTGCACCTCGAAAGATGTTAAATGAGCGGAAGTGGGCCCCTTTTACCCAGACATATGCCAAAGGCTCCAGATACAACACCTGAATCGCGTCTAGAAAAAACCCCTGGATACCATATTGCTCCAAAGTGTCATACAAATAGGGCCATCTCACCCTGTCAAAAGCTTTCTCTGCATCAAAACTGATTAACAGAGAAGCCAGACGCTTATGTTTCACCGTCTCTAAGGATGCCAGTATAGCACAGAGGTTCCGAACTGCTGTCCTCCCTTTCATGAACCCCACTTGAGCCTCTTCTACCAAATCTGGGAGTACCCGAGCTAACCGATTTGCTAATATCTTAGCGTACAATTTGGCATCCACGTTGAGAAGGGAAATTGGTCTATACGATCCGGGGTCTGCTATATCCGTACCAGCCTTCGGGATGACTACAATCTGAGCTACCTTCATCGTTTCCGGCACAGTCCGCTCCTCTACCATGGAATTAAACAAAGCCAAAAGCGGTCTCTTAAGATTTTCATAGAACTGCTTGTAAAACTCCATACGATAGCCATCCGGACCCAGCGTTTTATGAGAAGCACTTTGCTGCAATGCCAGCATAAGGTCTCCCTCCACAATGGGGCTATTTAACCTCTGCAACTGTCGAGGGGACAGTTTGGGTAATTCTACAGAATCTAAAAACATGTCAGCACTCAGCCCCTCATCTTCCAGTCTAGCGTATAGGGCCTCGTAAAACTGGCCAAAACGGTCTGCGATACTCTGATCTGTTCTCAATAACTGCCCATTTAAAGCCTTCAGTTGTAGAACTCTGGAGGCTCCACTTTTACTCCGCACCATGTTCGCCAACAATTTCCCTGCCTTGTTGCCATATTGGAATAGTTTATATTTATAATAAAACTGGGACTTTACAGCTCTCTGATGCAGCAATTTGTTGAGTTCTTTCTGCGTGACCAAAAGCAGTGACTTATTCTCAGCAGTAGCATTCCGACCATGTAGCTTCCTATATTTGCGAACCTGCAACTCTAAACGCAAAATCTCCTTGTCTCGAAGCCTCCGAGTTCTAGCACAATAAGAAATAATATCCCCTCACAATACAGCTTTCTCTGCTTCCCAAAAAAGGGTTGGCTGTTGTCTGTGAATATCATTATGAAATTCATAATCCACCATCCTCTCTGTTAGAAATGTCTGAAATTTCTGATCTACTACTAACTCTAAGGGATATCTCCAAAGGTGCATTCCACCCCACTTCATGGGTCCCATCCATCTCAGCCATATCAAGACATGGTCTGAGACCGCATAAGGACCAATCTCTGCCTGCACCATCTGCGAGAAGAGAGGGCTCGAAACAAACAAGTAATCTATGTGAGATTGGGACGCATGGGCTCTGGAGAGATGAGTAAAATCTCTATCCGATGGGTGTAAAATACGCCACACATCCACAAGATCCAATGCATCACAAAGCAGGGATAAGGCCCGAGCACCCTCTCCCGAACTCCCAGCACCAGAGCCAGATCTATCAAGCAGGGGGTCGACCACTAAGTTGAAATCTCCTCCCATGATAATATTCCCCCCTTTAAACTTGGTTAATTTGGAAATCAACCCCTGAAAAAACTTATTGAACACATTTGGGGCATATATATTACAGAGCACCAGTTTCTGGCCCCCCGATTTCCATCTGTGCCACAATATATCGTCCCTCCAAACTCATTATTGTGGAAGTGATCTTATCCACATTTGTAAACCTTTTCTAAAGAGAATTAGTACCCCAGCCTTCCTCCCCACCGCTGGGGCCTCTAACAAAGATCCTACCCAGCCTGTCTTAAACTTTAAATGCTCTTTTGATGACAGATACGTCTCCTGCAAAAGGGCTATATCCGCTTGTTGTCGTTTCAGTGCCTGGAGCACTTTTGTCTGCTTTATGGGGGACGAAACTCTCCCAATATTCCAAGAGATAATTTTAAGTGACCCCAGTGTACTAGAAATCGAATATTAACACAAGAAAGATTAGACATTTGAACAAAATGAGAGAAATCCCCCCAGCCCATGGGGCTCCCTTCTCCAATCCCCTTTGTCTTTGTCCCTGAAATCGAGTTGGACTCCACCCTGTCGGATACCTCCTACCCACCCCTATCCCCCCTCCTCCTTGCCTCCCCCTAGAAACTCCCCACAGTATTACCGTGGTCTCGGATCACGTGAACTCCCTGCCCCCCCTGAACCCCCCTCCACCCTCCTCCAATTATGTTACACTCTCTCCTACAGCCCAATATAACCTGGAACATATCCAACTGTTGGTCTTGTACTCCCAATAGAGCCAACACTTCCAGGGCAAGCTCCCACAGGAATATTTAACACAAGCCATCTCCACCTCGTAACCTTAAACCAGTCCAATCCATCCGGACACAAAATTGTATAGTAAATCTAAACCCTTGTCAATGGGGTGCATATGTGCATAACATAATATAAACAGTTTAAATAGTGTTAACAAGCAAATTTTGAACCCTCTCACCAATTCCCCCAGTTCCTTAGGATGCTACAGCTCTCCGAGCCATTGGTTATACAAGTCTCTGTCCAAAAAAACCTCCTAGTGGCCTCGCTCCACTGCAGCCCCCAGGAACAGCCATACTCAGCGCTCCGCCATCAGCCCATCATACGCCAACTCACGCTGGTCCTTCAGCCGCCAAATTTCGATTCACGAATTGCAGTGCCTCTGCCGCCGAGGAGAACATGGTCTGCTTCCCATCGTGCCACATCTTTAAACGGGCCGGGTATAACAAAGCAAATTGTATTTTTCCTGGCAAATAACAGTTGACACACCTCTCGAAAAGCTTGCCGCTGCATGGATACCCCAGCCGAAAAGTCCTGGAAGCAACGCACCGTAGCGTACTCATATTGTACAGTCCCAGCTTTCCGAAAGGCTCTGAAAATTTCTTGCTTGTGAGCAAAATTGAGAACTTTAAAAATAACAACTCTGGGGCACGGGTCTTTCGGGTTCCCAGGCCCCAGCTGTTGAGCGCGCTCCACCCTTTAAGGGCCCAGCCAGCGATTGCAGCTTTAAAGTTTTAGGGAGCCAGCTTTCCAAAAAGTCTCTCAATTCTGCATCTTTAATCTTTTCAAGCAGACCTACCATTCTGATGTTACTTCTGCAGGCCCTATTTTCCAGGTCTTCTAATTTGCTCTCCAATCTTTCCACTTTGCCGTTCAAGTCCTGTTGTGTGGTCTCATGCTGCTGGACTCGGTCCTCCACATCAGAGAGCCGCTGTTTACATTGGGAGAACTCCGATTGTATGTTCTCCAGCTTGGCATCGATGCCTCCTAATTGCTCCGTGATCTTCTGCAGCTTGGTGTCCACTGAAGATCCCAGCACAACCAAGACCTCCGTCGCCACCTCCGCCGCCCACGCGGAGCTCACCGATTTCGGGCTCTCTCCCTCTCCATCCGCCATCTTTGTTTCCACAGCGCAACTCAGTGTCCCATCTTTCCTCGCCGGTTTAGTGGCCATCGCTTGCACCTCGGGCTCCGCTATTTCCCCCAGCGATTCACCACGCTATCCGATCTCCCTGGGTTTGCTTTCCGCTTACCAAAGCGGCGAAGGCAAGGTTTTTCGGGCGAAAAAGGGCACGAAGGAGGCTGGAGCTCAGCACGATACCCGCTATCTAGCCGTGCATCACGTGATCTCTCTTCTAGAGTGTTTTAACTTGTTCTATTTTCAGAGATGATGGAAAGACCCACAAACAAAATGAAGAGTGTATTATTTCTAAATAGCCAAGCTGGTTAAAATTACCTCTGCAAAAACAAGATTCATTTATTCATTTCACTATTTATATACCGCTTAGACCTAAGCGGTTTACAGTTTCATTTTATAGGTACTAGGTCTGTTCGTAGTGGGCTCACAATCTTAAGTAGTACATTGTACTACTGTTGTACCTGGGGCAACGGAGGGTTAAGTGACTTTCCTAAGGTCACATGGGGCTGCAGAGGGAATCGAACCTGGTTCCCTAGGATCTCAACCCACTGCTGACCATCAGGCAGCAGTGGGAATCAAATTCAGATCCCCAGGTACGCAACCATTAGGCCACTCCACTTCCTCACCTCTTCTACAGGAAACATATCGGACTTGCCAAGAAATTGATGATATCCCCTTTCCAAGAAAATGCATTCAAATGAGTGAGGTGAAGTCTCTTAACAATTCACCCAACTCATTCCAGAATAGCATTTTCTTAAGGGAACCTGCTCATTCTTAGCAGTCAGGTTGAAGCTGCCCAGATGATATACTAGTTTTGGCAGTGTTCATAAACTCCCAAACAAAAAAAAAAAGCCAATTCCTTTTCCAGAGTTGTTGAATTGCAAAATTCTGTTTATAAAATGTTTGATTCTCCAGCCTAATTTGAATTCATCAGTCCCATATTTCTTCCAATTATGCTCCAGCTGGCGCATCATCCTTTTTCTTAGCTGTATTTTCCTGTGAACTAGATTCATGGTATTGCTTCTTCTTAATCATCTTTTATGTAAGAGAGATTCTAATATAGTGCGCTCCAATATAGCATTCCATACGTCCAGTGTTTGTTAGGACGTTCCATCAGGTGTAGAACCTTGGTATCCAAAACATGTAGAAAGTTTGCTGAATCAATACAGTTTCTTAAGAGAGTAATCTGTTCCTTTTTCTCCTATTCTTTTGGGAAATGATCCTTCTTCCTTCTCAGAAAAGTTACCATATAATCTCAGCAATTTACAGCCACATTATAAAACAGCTTTGTCCCCTCAGAAACTTCAGAGACAAGTAATAAATCAAGAATCAGCCACTTCATATTAGTAGGAAAAGCTATTAGAAGGGTCGGCCCCAAGAGTCATGAATGGATCTAAAGGCTGCTCCTATGGAACTACTTGTATCATCCAAAAGCAGATTATTCTGAGTGTGTCTGTGTATGTAGTGAATACCTTTTTCATATATATATATTTTTTTTAACTGCCTTTTTTTTTTTTTTGTCATTGCAGGTCCGGTAGTTTATGTCTTTGACCTTGCAGACAGGTTGATCTCCAAAGCGTGTCCATTTGCAGCAGCAGGGATTATGGTGGGCTCCATCTACTGGACTGCTGTTACGTATGGAGCTGTAACAGTGATGCAGGTAATCTGTTTTATTGTGTGTGGGGTTTTTGTCTTTTAAATTTGTGCATCAAAAATCATAGTGTTCATTCACTCGGCAAACATTCATGGAAAAAGCAGCAGTTAACTTAAAACATTTTTAAATATAGCTCAACGGCTTCTTTCCGAAGATGGCCACTATTTTACAGCTGTCGACCTCGCTGCTGCATCAGGAGAATATGAAAACCTCTGGAACAAAAACATAATTAATGCAGTGCTTAAAAAAAACCATAGCAACAACAACTTAGAGTGCATACTTTATGTGACATGAACTCTTTGCAGTGATTCACAATGAAAAAACATGGTGATCCAATTTAAAAGCTTTTCTTCAAACCAAGTAGTCGGAGAACACTGACAGCATAATTACTTTAAACTTTCCAATCAGAATCACACTCTCGTCTGAACGACATAAACAAAATATTAAATGTAATATAGAAACTTGTAGAAGAAATTTTAAATCATCAAGTCTTCTAAAGAAAACATTGCCACTTCAAAGCCGTATTTAAACCTGCTAGTGCTTCTGTTCCTAAAGTATATATCCAGTATTGCTCCCACTATTGCTGTCTCTTTACGATCACCTCCCCATTTATTGGGTGGAACCTGATCTATCACAGAGCAGCTTAGCTCTTTAAAAAAGTGCTGAAATTCCACACAATGTTTGACTAAAGGGGCATCTAAATGTTTGTTTTTCACACAGCTCTGAAGTTCATTTATCCACAACCGTAACTGTCTTGACATTTGACAAATATACAGTTTCTTGCAGGGGCAGACAATGCAATATGCCACATGATCAGATTCATATGTGGTATGAAATCTCAATTTGTATTCTTTCCTAGTCTTTGGATCTTGAAACACTTGGAATTCAGATGTTTGTTTTTCATGTTTCACTTCTTAAAATTGTATTTGTTTGCATTTTATTTATGAAAAAAATTAGAGTGCTCAAAATTTTATGTGGCAAATTTTGTTTTTGTTTCTTTTGGGATCCCATATTTTTCTTTTATTTTTGTAATTTCTGTACAATAAAGCAGAAAGATGTGTACAGAAATGGAGCTCCATATTTCAAGAAAATCTAATACATTATGAAAACTAAATTTAAAAAAAACCCTTTCAACTGCTCACTAAGGTCCACAATAAGGATTTCAAGACTGAAGAAAAGAAAAGTAAAACAACCCCTCCCCCCCCCCCCCCAAAAAAAAAAAACATGGCAAAAGGCCATAGCAAACCTACCCTAAAGGCTCAGATCTCAATATAAATTAAAGACTTATTGAGTAGAAACAGGAGTTGACAAATTGGGTGCACATGCTGTTTAAGAAACAGAAACCTAGTATAACACGCCCACTTGCTATATGCATGAAAATACCCTTCATCCTTGAAATTGTCCCGCTTGGGCAGGTGGTAGAGGCCGCCTTATGGGCTTCCCCCCCTCTCTGAAGTCTTTCGAGCGCCAGGGTTTCCTCCTCACCTTGACTGCCTTCCTGCTGTCTGCTGTCCTGTCCGTCCTCTCCCCGCAGCCCTTCTTGTTTTAGTAATCGTTCTAGCGGGCACTCTTACAAGCAACCTTGTGTGTCATCAGGGGCCTTTCATTCTGTGATGCATATGCAGGAAGTTGCATCAGAGAAGGAAAGGCCCCCCCTCCCCCATGACACGCAAGGTTGCCTTTGAGAGTGCCCACTAGAATGGATTACTAAAACAAGAAGGGCTGTGGGGAGAGAAAAGAGAGCAGACTTCAGGAAGGCAGCCAAGGGAAGGAGGAGACACTGGTGCTCAGAGGACTTCGAGGAGGGGGGAGCCTGAAGGCAGTAGTTGTGTGTTTAAAAAAACAGAAAACACCTTTTGTGTATCACGCCTCATGTGCGCAGGGGGAGTGTCACAGTTGGTAAAAACTTACATAAGGTGCACATTATCCCCTGGATTCTATATAGCATGACTTAAGTTGTGCGTACAAATCCAGTCGTATCCTGGATTTGTGTGCGCAGCTTAATTAGTTAAGCCAGTGCTGATAATTGGCAATTAACACTAATTGGCATTAATTATAATTTACACACACTGTCTAAGCGTATTCTTTAACATGATACTCGTAAATTCTGAGTCACATAGTTGAAAAAGGGGCGTGGAATGGGCTGGTCGGAGGCATTTCTAAAATCTATGTGAGCTGTTATTGAATACACCCAGTCTGTGCCTAATTTAGGCGTTTGCATTTACACAAAGATTTATTTGCGTAACTTTCCACGACTAAATTTAGTCATGCAGATAGGCTCTTGGCGTATTCTATAAACCGTGTGGAAATTTAGGCGTATTCTATAAAGTATGCCTAAATTTAAGCATACTTTATAGAATATGTCTAGGTGTATTTTTTTTTTTTGCACCAATATTTTAGGCATTTTATATAGAATATGTCTAGGTGTATTTTTTTTTTTTTTTTGCACCAATATTTTAGGCATTTTATATAGAATCTAGCCCTATATGTGTAAAAGTATGGTAATTTAAAGAAAAGTGCATGAGTATAATCTTAGCTAGGGTAAGAATAGATAAGCAAGTCCTGCTACAGTAAGTGCTAAAGGCGAGTGCTAAATAAATCCACAGTAGCAGACATGGCCCAAAATACCTGTGAGCCCTCTTCAGCCAGCTTGTGTTTTCCACTGTCCACCACTGCCATTCATGATCTTTTTACCATCTTCGGGCACTTTCTTCTATTCAGCTGGCTCAGTTATAATCTCTCACCATCGCGTTCCTTACCTTCCTTTGAGGAGACACTACTTTGCATATGGGGTTGCAGCAGAGGATCTCTGGAATCCAGGCTGAGAGTGACATGAAGCTTCAAAGCAGCATTGGGGGTCTCCTACGTGTCAAACAGTTCCGAATGGGGCATCATCAGATCCAGCTACTTGAGCCCTCGCACAAACAACAAATGTATCAATTGAGTCTGAGGGAGCTGGCATCCCAGTCTGGGAGAAGTATGTCAGGTGTCTACCCTTCTTTTTAACCATACCCAAGATAATCAGACCATGCCATACCAGGTCAGCTTGTGGCCACCATATTGAAATCTGCCTGGATCTGATTTTGTAAAATTATTTTTGCCTTTGTGTTTCTTACTTGTAAATATGCCAAGTTAAAATGTGCTCAAAAATTGTCTTTTAGTTTTAAGTACACATCAGTTCTGTCAGATTTTATATGCATGCCTTTAATTATCTGGCTTCTAGCTCAGAAAAATGTTTTGTTAATTAAAAAAAACTTTTCAAGCTACTAATGAATAATCAGAATAAGAAAAGAAAATGGTATGCTTAAATATCAATGTTAATTAACATCTTTACTAATAGTCACTGATGACTAATTCTCTCTGTTTTCATAGGACTCTGAGCTGTTTCCATACTATAATTAATATAGATGATGGAAAATAAAAGACTAATAAGCCCATCAAGTATACCTAGTAGATATGGACCATATTAAAATCTAGGTTTTAGAAATACTGGGCAAAATTATTCTGAATGAAGATACCCACCATGGATATGGGAGTGTGTCTCTTTGCACCAAAGCGCATACAGTATTTAAGTCTTCATCTGATTTTCTCAGAGGACAAGCAGGATATACAGCCCTCAAATATGGATGTTGTCATCCGACAACCTAGATCAGAGCTATTTATCAACTCAGAACTCTCTGACAGTGTTCCACTGAGTATGAGAGTGGCATTTTCTGTGTTACAGTATGCCGTGGGGCCCCTCACAGTTCTGTTCTTTACCATAGAACCCAATGGTCAATATCTGATGAGTTCTCACCCTTTTTTCCTTAACTTCATTTGAGAGTGTTTTTCTTTAAAAAAAAAATGGTTTTCTGCTGCTTGCAGTCCAGTTTTATTCATCCCTTTCTCTTCAGTCTATTTTTAAGTTTCCTTTATGACTACTGTGTGGTTCCAGTCATCGAGAGCATTAGGTTGCATTTTGATTTTTTATGAAAATTACTTGTTTTCACTACAGCTGTTCCTCATTGAGTGCTCCAAAATATAAGGCCAACGTCTTTAACAAGTGCTTCGCAATGCAGCCACATTTGGCCATTATAGACTCCATGATGTATGTGGAATCTGCCTGGGTGTAAATGCTGCTTCTATGGATGGCAGCACCTGGATATTGAATCTGGCTAGAGCTGATGTAATGATCATTGAGTCAGATAAGTCCAGTTCAGTACCATTGGCATAACATGGAAGGACATAGAAGCTGCACAAGCAGTCAGCATTAGACTTCATTGAAGCTGAGTACTGATAAGGGGCTAAGGCGATAGACCATCCTCTTCCTCTATTCACCTCTGTTCATGCAATTTAGCTGTAACAGCTTTTGCCAACAAAGTTATTCCACTTCAGAAAGACTTGCCAGTTGATGCTCTTGTTGCTATGATTGAGGGAAATGGGGGAACTCTTGAAACCAGGATTCTGACCATGATTCTGCCTGCTATAACCTTTTCTCCCACTCCCTTTCAAAGGCTTCTCTTACTAGCCTGCAGCCCTCTTTTTCCTTCCTTTCTTCCATGACACTCTCCGTACCAATGTTCTATCATTCTTTTCCCTGCTCCAACAGCCCTCAGCATTCTAAAACTATGGGATATTATTATTAGCATTTGTATAGCGCTACTAGATGCACACAGCGCTGGGATATCAGGATGTAGTGTGCGGCAAGAGGTTTTGTACTGTTATATCTTCTAAGCCCACAGGGAACAGATTCTCCTTTCTCCAAGCTTCTGTTCCTCCTCCATCTATAGAGGGGAAGAGATTCCCCAGGCACTGTATTAACTGATTCTACTTGTCTTCCTGATCATGGGGAAAGGATGCCTTAAGCCCCAGTTTCATGCTAGCTTCTCTTTGGGCCCTGTTTACTAAGGCGCGTTAGGGTCATTCCATATCAAGTGGTCTGATTTCAGAGAAGTGCCCTGCTCGACCATTACGGATTTCGATGAAATTTTCTGTGAACGTTCATACATGTCCCCAATGAACACTGGTAAAGTTTTACGTTCGCTGATGCAATACTTGCTGAGATATAGTAATCTGTTTGACCCCATACTGCAGCCTTCTATGGTATGACTCCGAGATTTTGGCAACTTCGAGACACTGTATCTCCGGCAATATTTTGTTGAAACAAAACTTGGCCATCTTGTACAACTTTTTGCGCTCTATTAAACAAAATAATAAAAAAAATCTTCATGAGCGATTTCCATGAAGAAAACTTGGAGCAAACTTGGTCCGAAAAATTTGCGGCACGAAAGAATTGTAACGTTTGGCTTTTTATATCTCTGGAATTAAAGGAAAGCACAGGTTTGCTGTGTATAACAAAAAATTTTTTACACACCTTCCACCTGTTGGGGACACACCTATGTGTCCCAACACACTGGTTGAGAACCACTGCTCTAGATCCTCTTCCCTGCTACTAGTCTATTCCCTATAGTTTTATCCATTATTAACCTTAGCCTCAAGACAGCACTATACCTTCTATCTGGAAAGAGGCAATGCCCATCCTCTTCTAAAGAAACCCTTTCTGGATACAGCCTTACCCTCTAATTATTGTCCCATTTTTAAATCTGTTTTCTTGCAAAGCTAACTGAAAAGGTAGTTTTTTCTCGAGTACTCCCACATTGAACATTGACCTATTCTTCACACCCAACATGCTGAATTTAGACAACATAATAGAACTGAGATTGCGGTTACTTCCCTCGTCAGCGACTTGCACTTCTTGATTGGATCGGAATTTGTTTAGTAGTCTCTCTTGACCTTTCTACAGCCTTTGACTTAGTTGATCACTTTCTTCTTTTATACTGGCTGGTATCTATTGGTTTATCTGGTTTTCTTCTTTTCTACAAAGTCATTCCTTTATAGTCAAATTTTCTGTTGGTAGTTCTGCTTCCCACTCTGTCATGTGTGGTTTTCCACAAGGCTCTATCTATTCACTCTTGTTTAATATTTTCCTTAGCTCTCTAGCAACCCTCATTCAATATTAAATTTTACTTCTATGCTGATGACATCCTAATATGTCCCCGCTCATAATCAATCTTCATAAATTATGGATCTGTCTCAAGACATTCGCCAATTGGGTGTCAGTCGCTTATTGGATAATTGGATCTTTACCACCGCCAAATTCATCACTCTGTATTTGACATTGCCATTCCTTCTTTCCAATGATTTTGCTACTTAGGTGTTAGGATTGACTCTCATCATTTCATGAACATATTTCAGATGTACAAAAATAGGGCTATACTTCCCTACACTGAATAAGGTATCTGTGTAGCATTCTTGATTTTTCATCTCTACATGCCCTTGTTTTTTCCAGACTGGATTATTGTAATTCTGTTTATGCAGGTCTATCATCCTTACAGTTGAAAAGACTCCGAATGTTGCGTAACTCTGCAGCCAGACTACTTTTTAGAGCATATAAGTTTGAGCATGTTAAACACCTGTTGATAGGATTGCATTAGCTCTCCGTTTCATTTCATATTGCTTTCAGAATTCTTGGTCTTGCGCATAAGGTGTACTATTTAGGCTTTCCACCATAGTTGTCATTATTAACCATTCCATATTCACCTACACATTCCTTAAGATCGTTGGACTTGCATCATCTGGTTCTCCCAAGTCCAGAACAGGCTCACTATGAATCTACTTGACAATCTGCTTTCTTTTTCCTAGCTCCAAAGTTGTGGAACAATCTTCCACTCTCCATCCACAGTCAACTGTTGTATAAAATTGAAAACCCTTATGAAAACACTTTTGCTATTGCTTATGGTGAGCTGGCAGGACGCTAGGTGTCCTGTGGGTTGCTGGATTTTTCAGTATGCAGTGTATGGCTCTCCTCAAGCTATGTATGGGTCTCTCCTTTAATCCATCGTACTTCCTTTCTATTTTTTTTCCACTATGTGCACCTCTGTAATCTGTTTGTCAGCCCAGGCTTGTATATTAAGGTTTTAAATAAACATAAACATCCCCCCCCTCTTTGTCTCTCTCACCCATCCCTTTGACTTTGTTCCCTCACAGACTTTCCACCCTCGCCTTTACTCTCCACGTATCCTCCATTTTATCTCTTCTGTCCATCTGACTGTCAGGAAGAGGAGTTAGAGCAGTGGTGCCTTGGACCACATTCTGTTGGTGTGCTGCTCTAGACCAGCCTTTCATTTGAATTATATGGGACCCCTTACTCAGGCTCATTTTCGAAAGAGATGGACGTCCATCTTTTGACATAAATCGGAATATTAACATCCATCTCCCAGGGACGTCCAAATGGGTATAATCGAAACCCGATTTTTGATGTTCCCAACTGCAGTCCATCAGAAGGACGTCCAAATCTCAAGGGGGCGTGCTAGGGGCGTGTTCAAGGCGGGACTTGGGCGTTCCTAAGACATGGACATCTTTCAGCAATAATGGAACAAAACAAAGACGTCCAAGACTAAAACTTAGACATTTTGAGCTAGACCTGTTTTTATAACGAATAGCTGCAGTGGGAATTGAACCCACTTCCCCAGGATCAAAGTCTGCTGCGCTAACCATTAGGCTACTCCTCTACTCCACACAAGAGGTGCCCCAAATGACCAGATGACCACTGGAGGGACTCAAGGATCAACTCCCCTTCCTCCCCGAAATCACCAACATTTTTCCAAACAGCACTTTCAAAAGGAAAAGAAACTTTTTTTTTTTTTCTGTAGAAAATTACCTTTCCTGTTCTGATTTTGGACATTTTACAAAAAACGTCCAAATTCAGGCTTAGATGTCATATTCAAAAATGCCCCTTGTGCATTTGACTTGCCCAAAGTCACAAGGAGCAGCAGTGGGAATTGAACCCATGTTGCCAGGATCAAAGCTCGCTGCACTAACCATTAAACCGACGTCTTGCATTTGGATGTCTTTGCCTTCGAAAATGGACGAAAATCAAAGACGTCCTAATCCAAAGATGTCCATGGTATTTTCGAAAACAAGGATGGACGTCCATTTTTTTTTTTTAATTACCTTTTCCCTGCCTCCAAATTTGAACATTTTACAAAGACATCCAAATCCCAACTTAGACATTTCTTTCGAAAATGCCCCTCACTGTCACGTAGTTGAAAACAAGAGTCTGGCTCTGGTAGGCCGAAGAAGATGATGTGGCCTGAAGCACTGCTGCTAATGCTTCCCCAGCCTGCCCAGTAGTGGCAATTAGGTGTTTGAGGGATAGATAGGGTGGGGAACCTATAGTAGGAGAAAGGAAGTGCCCACCTGGTTCCTATGAGTTTATCGAGACTTGGAGATTCCTTGGTGTCATGGACTTTGCTGCCTTTGCTATGAAATATCATGAAGTGAGATTGACCTATAATTTCTTGGACTCAAGACACTTGAATAGGAGTGGAGGAGTGGCCTAATGATTAGCGCAACAGGTTGTGGCCTAATGATTAGCGCAGCAGGTTGTAGGCTTGGGGAACTGAGTTTGATTCCCACTGCTCCCTGATGGTTGGCAGTGGGTTGAACCAGGTTCAATTCCCTCTGCAGCTCTGTGTTTCCCTGGGCAAGTCACTTAACCCTACATTGGCCCAGATACAGCAGTAGTACAATGTACTACTTTGATTGTGAGCCCACTAGGGACAGACCTAGTACCTGTAAAATGAAACTAAACCTCTTAGGTCTAAGCAGTATATAAATACTGAAATGAATGAATAGTGATTCCATAATATTTATTTATTTATTCACGACACTTACCTACATATATCTTATACATTAACCCGAAATAGACTCAAGTTCAATGTGGCTTACAAACAATAAAGTGAGTAAAACATAATGTACAGAATAGAATACAAATTACAATAACTTCAAGAAGCAAATTAATACATTTGCAGTAAGTAACCAGGGATTTAGACTATCTCAAGGACAAACAAGTAGTTACGGGTGGATAGGTGAGAGCAAAATTAGGCAGGACTAGAAGGGAAATGAGATTAAGAAAAGGGTGTGGCTAAAATTCAAATAATAATCTTATCAGTGTGGTAAGCCTAGCTGGTATGTAATGCCAGGCTCCCTCATACTCTCCCTGTTTACCTGTCTTCAGTCCTTTGAATAATTGGTGACATAAAATAAAACAGTGCAGAAAAGCAAATGATACCCTGTTTGTGACCATTTTCTTAACGTAGTGCTGTGTTCTGAAAAATAGTTTTTATTTGTATTCTGTTGTATAGGTTGTTGGTCATAAAGAAGGTCTTGATGTTATGGAGAGAGCTGATCCTTTATTCCTCTTGATCGGATTGCCTACCATCCCAGTTATGCTGATTCTAGGCAAGATGATTCGCTGGGAGGATTATGTGCTAAGGTTATGGCGCAAATATTCAAACAAGTTACAGATTTTGAATAGTATATTTCCAGGTAATGCAATACATTTTCTTCTCCCATAGGCAGTTTTGTACGTTTAAGAGAAAGTGTGATCTGCTTATTTTTTTGTACAAGTAGACAAAAAGATATATGTAGACCTAACCCATACAAACAACCACCAATTTCCACAAACAGTATTTATATTAATTTATAAATATAAATAGGACAGTACACACTGTCAAATAGGGGATCAATCTCTTGCTTGACAGTACAGGGAATAAACTAAGTGCCAGTAAGCTCTAGTAGCTAGAAGGAGGAGGAAAGTCGCAATTATCCTTCCAAATGGTTTGGGACATTCAGGGGTAGATTTATTTTGCAATTCTATTGAGTTGAGAGAACTTAGCAGCCCCACATTTCTTTTTGAGATGGGTAGAAGAGGAATTACGTTGAGCACTGGTTGCCAGTACCTGGGATCTAAGTTTAGGCACCCTCATGCTAGATTAAACTTTGACTGCTTGGACAAGCTTGGACAGAAGCAGATATGCAATTTGCAAGCAGTTCCGAATGCTGCAGCAAAATTGGTTGTAAGCAGGAGACCCCTATCTGATCCGGTTGTATTGGTTACCTGTAAGGGCTAGACTTGAGCTTAAGATTTTGATTTTTGTTTTAAAAATTCTTTTTTTGTATTTAACCCTAGCTATCTGAGTTTAAGTTTTATTCCCCTTCATGAACTCTGCATTCTGTGGCAGAAATAAGATACCAATCCAATGTTCTTTGTAAATTGAAAACCACAGAACAACGAACATTGGTAGTTAAAGGAACAAAACTTTGGACTCTTCTTCTATCTTCTATTTGTAATATTAGGAATGATATATTAGTACTTATTTCTATAGCGCTACTAGACATACGCAGCACTGTGCACGTGAACATGTAAGAGACATTCCCTGCTTGACAGAACTTACAATCTAATCAGGACAGACAAACTGGATAAATAAGGGAATTACTTAAGGTGGGAATGATACAACAGACATGGGTACTAAAAAAGTGATTAGGGGTTAGGAGTTAAAAGCAGCTTTAAAAAAATGGACTTTTAGACTGGATTTGAAGATGGCCAGAGATAGGGCTTGATTTACTGACTCAGGAAGTCTATTCCAGGCGTATGGCGCAGCAAGATAAAAGGAACGAAGTCTGGAGTTGGCAGTGGAGGAGAAGGGTACAGTTGAGAGAGATTTACCCAATGAACGGAGTTTTCGGGCAGGAGTGTAGGAAGAGATACGAGTGGAGAGGTACTGAGGAGCTGCAGAGTAAATTAAGTCAGTAAGAAGAGTTCAATCTGTATGCAGAAACAGATAGGGAGCCAATGAAGTGACTTGAGGAGACAGCAAATATGAGCATAGTAACACTGGCAAAATATAAGTGGTGCAGCAGACGTTTGAACAGACTGAAGGGGAGAGAGATGGCTTAGTAGGAGACCAGTGAGAAGCAAGTTGCAGTACTCAAAGTGAGAGGTGATAAGGGTTTTGGTAATATTCTCAGAAAGGAAGGGATGAATTTTGGTGGTATTATAGAGAAAAAAAATGACAGGTTTTAGCAGTCTGTTGGATATGTGTAGAGAAAGACAGAGAGGAGTCAAAGGTTATGGAGCTGATGAGACAAGGAGGATGAGAGTGCTATCTACAGAGATAGAGAATAGGGGAAGGGGAGAGGTGGGTTTAGGGGGAAAGATAAGAAGCTCAGTCTTGGTCATGTTTAGTTTCAGATGGCGGCAGTGGTGTGCTGGAGCCCCGGTTGTTGCTGTAATCAGCTGGGGCAGGAGCGATCCTCATATGCTCCTACCCATGCAGTTCCATTCTCCTCCATACTGAAAGTTACTGCTGACATTTTCAATAGTATGGACTATGGAGGAGAGTGGAGACTGCATGGGCAGGAGCATATGAGGATCACTTCTGCCCCTGCTGACTACTGGACCACCAGGGCTGTGAAAGGTGGGAGCAGGTTTGAAAAACATGCTGCATGAGGGAGAGGACCAGCAGCGTGGATGAGAGGGAGAGAGAAGAGGACAAGCTGCGTGGATGAGAGGGAGGGAAGAGGACAAGCTGCGTGGATGAGAGGGAGGGAAGAGGACAAGCTGTGTGGATGAGAGGGAGGGAGGGATGAGGACAAGCTGTGTGGATGAGAGGGAGCGCGGGAAGAGGACAAGCTGCGTGGATGAGAGGGAGGGAGGGAAGAGGACAAGCTGCGTGGATGAGAGGGAGGGAGGGAAGAGGACAAGCTGCGTGGATGAGAGGGAGCGAGGGAAGAGGATAAGCTGCGTGGATGAGAGGGAGGGAGGGAAGAGGACAAGCTGCGTGGATGAGAAGGAGGGAGGGAAGAGGACAAGCTGCATGGATGAGAAGGAGGAAGGGAAGAGGACAAGCTGTGTGGATGAGAGGGAGAGAAAAGAAGACAAGCTGCGTGGATGAGAGGGAGAGAAAAGAGGACAAGTTTTGTGGATGAGATGCAGAGAGAAGAGGACAAGCTGCATGAAGAGAATAGTATTATAGGAAGAGAAAGCCTTATTAACAGTCTTGGATAACATAATGGTTGAGAAGAAGATTGAAACACTGGTGGAGAGAGTGCAAGAGTCATTAGCCTGAAGATTCCGAAATGTATTGGTCGGGACTGGGGAGGATGTTTAAGTGTGAAAGTTATCAGATGATGATCAGAGAATGGACGAACTGAGTTGCAGAAACTGGAGAGTGAGCAGTTGGAAAAGAAGACAAGATCAAGTCAGTAGTCATTCTGGTGAGTAGGGGTAGTGGAGCACAGTTGAAGATTGAAAGAGGACGTTAAAGTAAGAAACTGAAAAGCATGAGTCAGAGGGATCATTAGCATGAATGTTAAAATCTCCCAAAATGATGGAAAGAGATGAAGGTTCAAGAAAGAAGGAAAGCCGGGAGTCAAAGTTGGTGAGAAAGGAAGAAAGGGACTTATTAGGGTGTTGATAAATAACTGCTACTCGAAGAATAGACGGATGGAGTGGATTTCGAAGGAAGAAAAGCAGTGAGACTGAGGTGGAAGAAGAGGTTGAAATCTACAAGAGGACGAGAGTAGTAGTCCAACACCACCTCTGTGGCCAACCGGGCGAGGAGCATGGGAGAAAAGGTAACCTCCATGACACAGGACAGCAACTGGAGCAGTGTCTTCAGGGCAAAGCCAAGTCTCAGGTAGGGCAAGCAAATGGAGATTACGAGAGATAGAGGTCATGGATATAAGAAAGTTTGTTGGAGACAGAGCTGGTATTCCACAGAGCACATGAGAAAGGTAGAGAAGAAGGGGAGAGGAGAGAAATTAGATTGGAGCCATCATGGTGTGACCTGCACAAATAGGATGAGAGCTGATGTGGAGAACCAAGATTAGGTTGATATCCCCAGTGGAGAGCAGGAAAAGGAGCAAGAGAGTACAGAGAAGAGTAGGAGTGGCATGGCAACAGCGACGAAGATGAGATGCACTCAGACAGAATGGAGCTGGTTGAATGAAAGGAAAAAAATGTTGAAGCCTGAGAGCTGAGAAGAAGGGAGAAGACAAAAGAGATGGTGAGATGATGAAAGCAGAAGATGGGCAATGTGTTTCTGAGGTATATACTGGTTTCAGATGGAGAAAGAGATTAGGAAGGGACAGTACCAAGAAGAGAAATTGTACTGGAGTCATTGAGAATATCAGAGAGAAAATACAAACTGAAGAGAGAAATATTTTGCACGCCGTTAGGCATGTGGCACCTGGGTCAGAGGCCCTGGGAGTCACCTCGGAAAAAACTTTGAACACATGCAGATGGGCTGCAAGTCCTCCACTGCATCTGGAAGGCAGCTGGTAGGAATGCTGGGCACCTGGAGTGGAGGCCCTGGGTGGATTGCAGTGGTCCTGGGAGTCATCCTAGAGAAGGGTGTGAGGATTTGCAGCTGTGATATTCCGGCATAATTTGGTGTTCTGGTTATTTAACAAATATTTGTTTGGCTCCATCTAACCATTAGTTTTTATTTGTTGAAAATGCTATCCTATATAATAATTCTCATCTTCAACATTCTGAGGCTGCCTGGAACCGTGGTTTCCGGCCAGAGTTAGATGGAATAATAAGTGACGTTAGGGAGAGGGGAAGAGCCGTGAAGCAGGGAGCAGCGAATCGGCTGCAGCGAGTGTACAATGGCAGGGGGAGGAGTAGGGAAACACGTGTGTTTCCCTACTCCTCCCCCTGCCTAGGAATCGCTCGACACTGCCTGCTAACCACCCGCGCTGTGACCCTCCCCTCCCCCTGCCCCCTTCCAGCCACCCATGTCCAGCGACACTCCCCTCCCCTCCTGCCCCCCCCCCCCCCCACACATCACCCAAGGCCCTCTGTAACGACGGATCACCAAGCCCCTAACCCCCACCTCGGCATATCACCCTCCCTCCTCCCACATCACCAAGCCCCTCCCCCCTGCCCACATCAACCCCCTCAGCCCCCTTAGCCGCAAATATTAACTCTGTCCGGCCGCTGCTGCTGCTCCTGTTGAGCAGCAGCAGCCCGTTCATAACGAAAAAAAAAAAAAAAAAATCTTACAACTAAAACGCACCTCTGTAGACAGCCATCTCACATTGGCTGACGTCTCTGCAGCCGCTCCTCCTCTCCCCTCTGATGTCGCTGCGCTCCTCCCCAGGGGCAGTGACGTAGAGGGGAGAGGAGGAGCAGCTGCAGAGACGTCAGCCAATGTGAGATGGCTGTCTACGGAGGTGCATTTTAGTTGTAAGATTTTTTTTTCCTTTTTTTCGTTATGTACAGGCTGCTGCTGCTCAACAGGAGCAGCAGCAGCGGCCGGACAGAGTTAGTATTTGCGGCTAAGGGGGCTGAGGGGGTTGATGTGGGCGGGGGGGAGGGGCTTGGTGATGCGCCAGGGGGCGGGTGATACGCCGAGGGGGGGGTAGGGGCTTGGTGATGCGCCGTTACAACATACCCAAACAATGCCCTCTTGCCACCTATGGGGTTCCACACTCCTCCTCTCCCTGTGAAAGCCGGAAGCACCTGGTTCCTGGGAGTATTCCATGTGAAAAACAAACCATCCACACTGTCACTGTTTGCCGACCAAGGCCCCCCACCCAACTAACAAGATTCCTCCACCTCTCATAAAAACACACTGCAGCAAACCCCTCCAAGTTCACCAGACAACCCCCTCCCTGTTATATTGTTACACACACACAATATAAACTCCACACACACACACAATTCCTCAACCCCACACACCAACTTTGACACACTCTATCACTTCCACACACACAAACACCGCCACCCCCCCTGAAAACCCCAGCAAAAAACACTCAAACACTGATGCAGAACATGGAGAGATGCACAATTTTTTTTTTATTTTTGTTACATTTGTACCCCGTGCTTTCCCACTCATGGCAGGCTCAATGCGGCTTACATATTGTATACAGGTACTTATCACCCCTGCAACAATAACCATCCTCAAAGACCCCCTCCACTTTGCCAGCATGGCACACCCCCCCCCACCCGAACCAAAAAAAACACACACAAGAAAGCACCACACTAATACCAGACAGCAACAACACAGCCAACCCCCCCTCCAAGCCCCCTGCCACACCCTCTCAGTTCACCACCACACACTCACTCACTCTGTCTCTCACATACACTCTCCCTGACACACTCACTGTCTATCACACTCTCTCTGTCACACAAACACAGTCTCTATCTCTTTGTCCCTCTCTCTCACACAGAGTCTCACTCACACACACACTCTCTCTGTCACACAAACACACTCTCTCTCTCTCACATTCTCTCTCTGACAGACACACTCCATCTCTCACACACACTCTTTCTGAAACATACACTCTGAGGAAAACCTTGCTAGCGCCCGTTTCATTTCAAACAGAAACAGGCCTTTTTTACTAGTATTTCATAATAGTCTCTGAAAGGGTTTTATTTGCTCCTCATGTCTAATGTTGGTTGTATATTGTATTTTATGGATTTTTTTTTTCCTTTTTATTTATATTGAAACCTTTCTTTTCTGTAATTTGCTCTTAACTGGTTGGTTGGGTGGAATATAAATGCATTAAATTACCTTTTTAGCCTGAAATCTAGGTGGCTAGATTCAGATGAAAATCAGCTTTACTTAGGTGGCCAAAATGTTAGATCTTGTTTCTTCCATTACCTCTCTATGCAACCATATTACTGCAAGCAATTCACTATCTCATACTTCCTCATGTATGCTCACTGTCTAATCTCTTTGGGACAAAGACTTGCACCTATATCTAGAAATGACTACCAATGATTAGGAAAGATATTTTTCTCAATGTAAAATTCTTCCTCTATTACAGGAAGCTGAAGTGATATTTGTCCTGTTTCTCTAGGCATTGGGTGCCCTGTTCCACGTATTCCAGCAGAAGCCAATCCTCTAGCAGATCACGTGTCTGCTACCCGCATATTATGTGGAGCTCTTGTCTTCCCCACTATTGCCACTATAGTTGGTAAATTGATGTTCAGCAGTGTTAATTCAAACCTACAAAGGACTATTTTGGTAAGATCATATTCATTTTTTACATCTTTACACACACGAGCCTACAGTTAAAAATATATTTTTCCCTACATTTTTTAAAATCTATAATGAGACAAGGCCTTGATGGAAATAATTGATACAGTACAATACGCTTAGTTTTAGCAGCAGAGTGTACAGATGATAATAAATCCAAGTTGTGGGCTTTTAGACTTTGTTCTTAGGCATATAATGTTGGAGGGAACATCTGTTATAAAATCCATATTGTCATTTTAACTGATCACAAAACTTGTCTACATTTGCAATATATATATGAATCATTTGGAATCTCATTTGCCTCATATATTGGTAATTTTCAATATTTGAGACATTAAATTTGACATTAATACACCATTTCTTTTGTTGTGTACAGAGGCATAGCTACTATTTAATGAGCCCATCAAAAAGCCTAGGGCCACTCACTGGTAGGAGTTGCCACCTGCTGCACTGAAATGCCCTATTCCATCCATTAGCACCTGACTCCCTGCTCTTCATGATCTGGTATTTCTCTCCCTCCTCTCCACCCTACCCTCACTCCCGTTTGGCATCTATACATACACCACCATATCTCCTACCCCCAGTTCTTCAAACTTACAGTGGGTCACCAGCAACAGAAACACTGAAGACAGGCCCCCTTGGACTGGCTCCGGGACCTTCCCTCCTGTGTCCCACCAACAAGAAGTTGCATCAAGATGTGGCAGAGGGATGGCCCTGGGGTCTGCCTTCAGTTCTACCTCTACCTCTGTGAGAAACCCAGCACTTCCACTGCTACTGAACCTAAAGTGAAGGACTGTAGAAGGCAGGATGGAAGAAACACCAGCCCCATGGTGGAGAGGGGGGAGGGGAGAGAGATGCTGGCCCTGCGGTGGGGAGGGGGGAAGGGAAGAGAGAGATGCTGGTGTGGGGGGGAGGGAAAAGAGAGATGCCAGCCCTGCAGTGTTTGGGGGGGGGGGGAGGGAAGAGAGAGATGCCAGCCCTGCAGTGTTTGGGGGGGGGGGAGGGAAGAGAGAGATGCTGGCCCTGCGGTGTGGGGGGGAGGGAAGAAAAAGATGCCCTGCAGTGGGGGAGGGGGGAAGAGAGAGATGCTGGCCCTGCAGTGGGGGGGGGGGGGAGAAAGGAAGAGAGAGATGCTGGCCCTGGGGTGTGGGGGGAAGAGAGAGATGCTGGCCCTGGGGTGTGGGGGGGGGGGAGGGAAGAGAGACGCTGACCCTGCAGTGGGGGGTGGGGTAGGGAGAAGAAACATGAGAAACAATGTGAAAGGGACAGGGACACAGGTCAGTTGCTGGACATAGGGGGAGGGGGGGTAAAACACAGTGAAGGCATTATGTAGCACAGAGGAAGCTCTCTTCCACTGTTGCTACCTTTGGCTTTCCTGTTCAGCGCTATTGAAATCTGCTAAATCATAAAAGCATTGCAGGGGTATATTTTTTGAATTAAGTGGCAGAACACTCATTTATTTATGGGGAAACATGATTCCAAAAATGGGGGGAGAGCATTTTTTAAATACATACTGACTTGCCATGCCAGCAGTTCTTAATATTTTGTACCTTGCTAAGCCATTTCAATTCTTTTTATTTGCTTCATGCTCTTTAACAAGTCATTTTACATGTGTACTGATTATTCCTTCAGCAGATCTCGGGCCATGTAGTGGCCCAGTTTTACCTGCAGGTTTATAACGGGATTTCTCTCCCCCCCCCCCCCCCCCCCCCCCAAAAAAAAAGAAAACTAACATTGAGGAGGAAGAAAGGGGATGGGACGTGATATACCACCTTTCCTTTCTGTGGGTTACAATTAAAGCGGTTTACATGTTATATACAGGCACTTATGTACCTGGGGCAGTGGAGGGTTAAAGACTTGCCCAGATTAACAAGGAGCTACAGTGGGAACCAAGCCCGGTTCCCCAGGTTATCAGGCCACTGTACTAACCACTAGGTGGCTACTCCACTCCAAGAGATGGAGATGCAGTGGGCCTTAAGGTGCACGGTGATGAAGGGCCACCACCACCTCAAAGCTGATGGCACTTTCCTGAGCAGCAAGAGCTAAAATGCAGCCATGTAACACAATATTGCTGAACATCAGTAAATGCTGTATGAACCTCTGAAGAAGCTATAATGAAACAGTGGCCTCCATCGAGTTTTTCAAATAATTATTCCATGTGCTTAAATCTATAAAGTTTGGGTTTGTTTGTTTTTTAACTGAAATTTTTGATCATACATGTACACATGCCAAAGGGGGGGGGGGGGGAGTCCACATCAATATGACATTTGAAAAAAATGAAATCAATCTAAATAATCAAAGCAAGAAAACATCCTGCTACCTCAACATCTATACAGTTAAACCTATTGTATTCTTATTGCTGTACCTAACTGATAATTACAAACAAATCACTTAGCCTCTTTAGCTATAAGAAAATGTTCTGACTGATAAGAATCAAATAAAATATAACTTAAATCTGAAACCTTTATTGTGCACTTGCAGGGGAATTAAAAAAGAAAAAAAAGTTGCCCCTATAAGCAAGCACATAGGACTTTAATTGAAGGAATTTTTTCATATATCATTTGTGTGGCCTGAACAACATCAAGAAATATTTGAAGTTTACCTCCACAAAACAAGTAATCTTTCTTCTTTAAATAAGACTTCAATATCAATGATTTGTCCTTTTCAGATATGAAAGAAACCAAGAGGGTAGCTTGCTGTGTGAAATTATCCTGAGAAGTTTCAAGAAACTAAGTTAAACTGAAAGGTTCCACTGGACCTGTGACATCAGGGTCACCATCCTTGGCACTCTGTTTCATATTAGAGGAAATATAAAGGCACAAGGAAATTTAAAATATTATCAGATTCTGGTATTACCAAGACTTCCTTGAGATATTTCCAGAACAGAATTTCAGAAGAAAGCAATGGACAAATAGGAAAATTTAATATTCTCAGGTTCCTATTTCTAGTCTGATTCTCCATGGCCTCAAGCTGTCAGTGAAGAAAAAGACTACCCTTAATGCTAGAGGAACCATTATTTTATAAAGTCCCACATTTAGTCTCTATAGAAGACAAACAGTCTTCCATTCCAGCAGATTTCTTGTCCATAGCATGCACTGTTGTGACCACTTGAGAACAAAAATCACATAACTGAGAAACTGGACCAGAAAGGAGATTTTCTAAACCCCGTACAACCCTCCACTTCCTCTTGAGGAGTAATCTCCTCTCCACAGTACTGGCGGCAAGGAAATGGAGGGTTCATTTGGTAGTGAGATTGGAAGAGCATCAGGGGAAGAGTATTTATCCCTCAGAGAATCAGGGCAACAAGGTAAGGTATCCCTAACAGCCTCTGGACTTAAAGAAGCCATAGGTGGGGGAAGGGTAGGACTCTCCCCACTACTTAGTGAAACTCCTGATGGGGGGAGTAGAGGAGGAGACAACAGAAGACTCAAACAGGCCCACCTTCACATGCTTGTCCGTAGGATCAGATGGTTTAACACCAGACTTTGCAAGGGGCCTCCAGCAGCCTTTCCTCTTCCCCATAATCAACAGAATGGAAAACATTCTCCCAGCTCCCTTGGCTTCTCTTGGTCTTCAAAGGGGTATACTCCTTTGGTCATGCCCCTTCACGCCACACACCTGTGGCTGTGCTTTAAACTTCCTTGTCATCTCAAAAGATGACGTCACAGGGCAGATCACGCTGCTCCACCAAGTTTCCTCGGGCTGGTTCTTCCACCTTGGATAGATTCTCTGGACTACAAAAGCAATGGAAGAAAAATGTATAAATGGACTTACACATTTTATTCCCATGCACAAAACACATACACTAGGATAGATGCAATATGGTGCAGCCGGTCACTGTGGGGGGCTATAAAAGAAACTGAAATTGAAAGTATACATGCTTCTGATCATGCGCCTGTGTGGGTAATAGTGGGAAAATTGGGAAAGGAGCGTGGAGGTTGAATGATACTTTGATTGCGGAGGAAAAAGATTGTCAGGATGTACGCAATATAATACAAGATTATCTTCAAATCAATGACAATGGGGAGGTGTCAGAAGGGATTCTATGGGATGCCCTCAAGGCAGTAGTTAGGGGGCATCTTATACAAAGGGGTGCGCAAAAAAAGACGGACCGGGAAGCACTTGAGCTGCATACACGAAAGACACTGGCACAATTAGAGGTTAAACACCATGCTACTGGGGACCCGCATACATTTAACAAATTAGTAGATTGTAGAGCAGAATTGCAAAAAATACAATTGAGAAAGATGGAATATACCAGAAAATTGATGAAACAAAAGTTTTTTGAATTTAGCAATAAAGCGGGTACTATGCTAGCGAGAAGCTTGAGACAAAGACAGGTGAAAAATACGATTACAAAAAAATTAAAGGTGCTCGGGATGAAATATTGCACCAAGATAAGGACATAAGCAGACAATTTGTTCATTTTTACACAAAACTATACTCTAAAGGGGAGGTGGTGTCCCAAGGAAAGATGCGAGAATATTTACAAGAGCTAGATATACCACAAATTACAGGACTGCAAAAGGCTGAGCTCGAGGCTGAAATTACAACGCAAGAGGTCCTCAGGGTCATTAAAGGGTTAAAACCGGGAAAGGCCCCTGGCCTCGATGGATATACAGGGCAATATTACAAGGTATTTGGGAAGGAACTGGCACCATTATTAGGATGGGCAATGCAAATTTTGGGGGCCATGGAGTTCCTCCCAGTATGAGGGAAGCGGGGATATCGGTCCTTTTAAAACCAGGGAGAGATCCAGCAGTGTGTGGATCATATAGACCGATATCTCTGCTGAATATCGATGTAAAAATTTTAGCCAAAGTTTTGGCAGATCGTTTGGGGAGAGTGCTGCCTCACATAATTCACGAGGATCAATCAGGGTTCATAGCACACAGACATTTGGCAGACAATATTCGCCACACTTTGAATATTACATGGGGGGCACAGAGGAGGGGAGATTCACTGACACTGCTGGCGGTGGATGCGGAAAAAGCATTTGACAGGGTGGAGTGGGAATACCTGTGGGAAGTGATGAGGGCTATGGGAATGGGGGCCGCATTTCTAGAATGGGTAAAAGGTATGTATACATTCCCAGTGGCGCGTATAAAAGTGAATGGAGGGTACTCAGAGTATTTCCCAATAGCAAGAGGAACGAGACAAGGTTGCCCATTATCTCCCCTATTATTTGCTATATCCATTGAACCCCTGGCTTTGAGAATACGGACTCTCAGAGACATTAGAGGAGTTAAATTGGGGGGGGTCATGAGCACAAAATTGCCCTGTTTGCAGACGACATCCTCTTTTATGTATCCCAACCATTACTGACACTGCCTATTATAATAAGGGAACTGGAACTATACAGTAAAGTGGCGGTTTTTTTAGTGAATTATAATAAATCTGAGATGATGGGAATTACTAGCACAGAGGCAGAGCTGGAGCAGCTGAAACAGGCATTCCCTTTTAAAATGACGGACCATAGTTTTAGATATTTGGGAATTATAATACCAAAAGATCTAGATAACCTCTTCTTGTTAAATTATACGCCTTTGCTCAGGGATGTGAGACGGGACTTGAATAAATGGAAGAATAATTGGTTGTCATGGTGGGGGAGAATACCCAGACTGTTTTTTCTATTTCAGACACTGCCAATATTAGTACCTAGAAGGGACAATTTAAAACTACAGTCAGATATAGGGACCTTTGTGTGGGCGGGTAGGCCGGCTAGGCTGTCAAAAAAAATCTTGTGGGGGAAGGTGGAAGGGGGGGGAGAGAGGGATGCCAAATGTGCAGTGGTACTACTGGGCAGCCCAATTAAAACAGATAGGGGAGTGGAGTAAAGTAGATTTATCTCCAATTACTAGGCTAGAGCAAATTTTTGTTAGGGAAGGACAGCTAGATGGTCTGCTGTGGGCCTCAGTCCCGGAGCAGACATATAAGGGCCTTGCGCTGAATCCTTTTGTATCTCATCTCTTCACGGTGTGGGGGAGACTGAAAAGGAAGGTAAGAGGGACAGGGAATAGATCTACATATGCATGGCTCACACAGGAACCCGGGTTTCCGGGGGGAAGGGAAAATAAGGTATTCCAAAATTGGTTTCAAAAAGGGCTCCATACGGTTTTATGAGTGCCTAGATGAGGGTCGAATATGCACATTTGAAGAACTACAGGAAATGTATGGGTTAGTAGAGTCCGATTTATATGCGTACATGCAGGTCAAACACTTTATTAGTACAGAGAAATGGGCCAGGGAGGAATTCAAAGACCAAGAGGGATTTGAAAAAGTATGGGGGGATATGGATAAGTGGGGGAAAGGAATTTCACGGATATATGGACACCTCAGGGGGCAGAGTTTTATGAAAATGACCTATATGGAGGCATGGGAAAAGGACTTGAATCAGGATGTTTCAGAGGCAGAATGGAGGAGGGTATATGCGTATAAAGTGCTGAGCAGATGGTATTATACACCTGATAGAATTACAAGAATGTTCCCTGAGGCTTCTGATAGCTGTTGGAGATGTGGAAGGGAGACGGGAACTTTTTTTCATATTTGGTGGGGGTGCAGTTTGATTCAACCTTATTGGAAAGATATAACGGATAGGTTGTCTAAAGTTCTAGAAGGTACTTTTCCATGTGATCCTAAATGGTGCCTCCTGGGGTGGGGGAACCAGAGGGGAAAGAGATGGCAACAGAGATTCAAGAGAATGGGGTTAGCTGCCGCAAAAACCACTATTGCAATGCATTGGAAAAAGTCCGCTGGGCCAACTGTAGGTAATTGGGCTGAGAAATTTAAAACAATTATAGAGTTGGAAAAATTGACTGATAAGCGTAAGGGGAGATATAATCCAGAGGCACCTGAATGGATTCATCTAACAGATATTGAAGGAGTTTAGGGGGGTTTGGGCTGTTGGGGGAATCAGTTGTTGAGGGGTTAGTGGGGGGGGAGGGGGGAAGGGGGGAAGGGTGGGGGGAATAGGGGGGGGGATAAAAGGGTTATAAGCATAATGTTAAAATAAAAATTAAATTGTTGCATTGTCATGTGCTGGAGCCAATGGCTCGTTGTTATGTTTGAGATGTTATTTCAATAAAAATTCAAAGTAAAAAAATAAAAATAAAAATGTATAATTGAAGTAAGCAATAAGAAGAAATACTACAGTATATGGTGTACATTTTTGACCAATGTAAGATATGCTTTAAGATCAGTTTGATAGCAGACTACTAACTGGTGATTCAGAAACACAACAGGATACGCTGTTTGTGCTGGGTTTTTTTTTTAATTTTCTTATTTCCTTGTCCTGATATGCAATTTGTAATTGTTCTTATTCATAAAGATACAGATTAGCCCCTGACGCAGCCCTTCTTTGGGCGAAACCTGGCCTGTGTCGGGCAACTGTCTTTAATAAAATATTTTGAATATTATACTGATCTGCTGGCTCATTTTCCACGTTGGATTTTGCAGATCGTTTGCCTTGCTGTTTTCTGAGATATGCTTTAAGGCCTGCTGGTGCTGTTTTTATAGCTAACAAATGGTTAATTACGTAGTGCTGGGATATAAATTTATAGCTTTGCTCATTTGTGGAATTTATGGACATAGTTTTTTTTAGAACAAAGTTTGAAGTAATGGGCTCACTTTCCCAAGCAGAGGTCAGATGCAAGAATGGTCTGGTTAACCTGTGTTTTACAGTCCTCTTGTCACTGGCTCACGTACTGCTGCATCTTGCTGACTGTGCTACTGGCATAGCATTCCTAGGCAGCTACTGTGCCTAGTGAGTAGTATTGCAAAGGGTATTTAAATGAAGCAGGGTTGTGACTGAACCACTGCCAAATGTTTTTTTGTTTCTTGTCTTTAGCTGCACAGACATCAGTCCCTGATTCTGCTCCATGCAGTCCGCCCAATTCATGTTGCTGGTCTCATCAGATTGACTTCATGTCCGGAAAGGGACGATGCAGCTCAGGCTACTTTGCCTGAATGCAACTTGCCTTGAGCTTCTATTGAGAAGACATGAGTTAATTTTTTTGAAGTGCTGATTATCAACCTACTTGCTGTTAATAGGGCATTTTTAAACTTGTGCCTTTTATCACAGCCCATTTTGCTGGCCTCTAAATGGATGACATAGATGACTGAATCATTTAGTTATTTTTTTATGGCACTGCTTTAGCCCCTAGAACTAGTCTTGTTAGTAGGGGAGCTACAGACTACCTGAGGCTCACTGGACCTATTACAAAATTCACCACATGTACTGTGTGAAACAAGTTGGTCCTGCTGACACTGTATTACTGAGCGTGACCTTCATGAGGCATTAAGAGAACATACAGTGGAGCTATCTCAATGAAAATCTAGTGTTTTTCATAGTAAAAATTGTGATTTTGAGTAGAGTTATGCTCCACATTTTGAAATATTGAGCACTATGCAGAGCATATGACTTGTCTTTTAATTCAGTTGTCCTGGTGGATCCATTGAAGGGTATCTTATAAGTCCTAATATTTTTTTCTGTGATTTTATTGTAGGGTGGAATTGCTTTTGTGGCCATAAAAGGGGCTTTCAAGGTATACTTCAAACAGCAGCAATATTTGCGCCAAGCTCACCGCAAAATTCTGAATTACCCCGAGCAAGAAGAAGCATGAAGCTGGGCTTTTCAGCCACTGTGCCATCTCATCTACCGGATTCTATTATGTTGCATTGATTTTATCATTATTATTGCATTGTAGGCTAGCAATTTGTGCTAAACTACTCCTGTCATTTTTTTGCAACCATATTACAACACTGTCTTGTGGCAGGATTAAAGGCTCTTAATCACGGAACCTACAAATGCAATTTGTTTTTCATGCCTTCTCTGCACTTCCTCTTCAGCAGTTAAGTCATCTGAACCTTTTTTTTTTTTTGGCATGATGTATTCAGATTTTTTTTTTTTCAGAATACAAAGTGTGTTTGAAAAACAAAACATTTTTCAGTTAAAGAATGTATGAACTAAAATTTTGTTTTTCTACATCTAATACATGTACAATAATTTTATGCACAACAACACTAATGCTGGAAAGCAGGAATTATTTTAAACCTTTAGTATTCAATGTTCCCATCAATCTGTTCCCATATGGCTTATTACGGGAACATTGGACACTAAAGGGTTAATCAGCTTTTTGTTGAACATGTTCTTGCCAAGTGGAAATGTACGAAATTAGTGTTTTTGATAGTTTGCACATAAACCATAGCAGTACAGAACCACAAAAATAAAACCCAGATGTCATTTGTTTGATCGTTATGACTAGAAACAAACTGTGCCCATCAAATGACATTTATTGATTCATGTAAAATGTTTCTTAGTGTTAGTTATTTCATTTTCTGTTGAATAAAACATTTGTGTGACTTGAAGACACATTGAAGTATCCTAAAATGTAAATTATTTGGAGGGGGAGGGGTTTTTCTTGTTGAAAATGTTCTTAATGCATAAGGTCTGTGAAGACTTTCCTTGCTGGGACACCGGTAAGTGTTGCATTTTAGCAGAAACAAATAACCATAGCGTGGACTTAATTCCTAATTGCAATAATGTGGCTTACTTTTAGTGAACACATTAAAATATATGGTATAGTACCTTTTTGTAAAGTAAATTTTACATACCAAAATGTAATATTTTAGAAATATGTGAATATACAGTGTATATATTGGGCCAACTAGTATTCCAATCAAACATTAAACATTTATTTAATGACACAAATTCTGAACGTTTATTGAAAATTTGCTAATGTAAAGAGCTGATTACATTGTATTTCTTCAGTTGACATCTTTCCAAATCACATTTTTCTTTTAATGTTTGTGTATAATTTTGGTCATTTAACTAATGGCTTTACAGAGCAAAAATAATATTGGTTCTTAATTGTGTTTCCTGCATTGTGTTTATAGAAAATCACTGAAAAGCTTGTGTGTGATTACAGTCTGATTTTTTTAAAGTACTAGTACATTGCTGTGCTGTTAAAAAAAAAAATCTTGTTCTCAATACTGCACATTATAGTGAGATTGCATTTGATGAGGTTTATTTAAATAAATGATTTTTTTAAAAATTAACTGTACTTTTTCTATTGAAGAAACATGCTTAAACTATACAGAATCCATGTGCAACTGAACATCAGTGGGAGGTTTGGGGGGTAGAATCTCCAAAAGGACTTATTTAGACATACCACCTAGCCAGAATGAACCTGAGTCATACCAGCATGTGAAGAGTATATCATCACCTTACGTTTACTGCGCTTGCTTTTTGTAATATTTGCATTTTGCCATAGGATTTTGAGTGCAGTCCTTTCATGCCCTTTTGGCTGAGATCAGGAGATTTAATGGCCTGCCACTCAAACCCATTGGGTAGTTTGTAGTTTATTAAAACTTACTATACCACTCAAAACTGGCAAAGCAGAGCAAGGCGGTATACAGACTAAAATCAAATGAAGGAAAATGGGTAATTCATTTGATATACCACTTTTCTGTGATACGGTTCTAGGTCAGGTCAGTTCCCACTCACCAATTCCTAGGACAATTACCACCTAACCAATGCCCACCCTTAACAATCATGAAGCATCACAGTCAGAAATGTATCTCCTTCCCTTTCCCCTTCCAGATCATTTGGGGGGGGGGGGGGGCAGTGCCTCCTCATACCCCCCCCTCCCCCCCAAACACACACACACAAAAATTACCTTTAACACACCACACCACACCAAAACATTTTGAAATAAACCAAAATCCAAATTAATAGAGAGCATTTATATATATATATATCTTGCACAAAATATTACCAATACATTCACGCCATGCAACGACACTTCTCATAAAAAATACGATGCATACAAAAAAAACCCTCAACATCAACACAAGAAAAAAACAATGAAAACTACATGCCAGTAAAAAATAGGGGGGCAGTCCTAGGAGGGAATTGTCCAGGCAGGAATTGATGAGTGGGAATTGTCTGGTGGCAACTAACCTGCTACATGTGATACAACCAAAGTGGTTTACATATTATATAACTTAGACCAGTTCCTCATATCTTGTTTAACTGTACAAAAATTTTGGCTTGAGCTTAACCACCCATTTATTTATCCCAGTTGACTCTGTACCACTCATCTTGTCCCCATCTTATATCTGTACTTAGCCCATCAGCTTCATAGAAAAGCATTAGCTTCATGCTATGTGAATATTTTATTGCTAGCTTATTAGGTGCTTCATTGGTATTATGCCAACATTGTATTATGTGTATGTTGTTTGAATATTCTTCCATGCTGTCTATTATGGCATTGTTTGTATTGTACTGACATATTTCCAAATTTAACACATTTAGGGGCCCTTTTACTAAGCCGCCCAACGTGCATCAGTTTTGAGTTACTGCCCAGCTACCACGTGGCCCTTGCGGTAATTTCATTTTTGACGCGTGTCCGCTACGCGCACCAGAAAATAGTTTTACTGCGGGGGGGGGGGGGGGGTAATCGGGCGGTAATTGGCATTTTATGCATGTTGACCAGTACCACCCGGTTACTGCATGAGACCTTACCACTAGGTCGATGGCTGGCAGTAAGGTCTCAGACCTAAAATGGACACAAGGCAATTTTCATTTTGCCGCATGTCCATTTTCGGCAAAACTTTTTTAAATGCATTTTTTTTTTTACAGGTGCACTGAAAAATGATTCTGCATGCACCCAAAACACGCGTCTACACTACCGCAGGCCATTTTTAGCACACCTTTGTAAAAGGGTCCCTTATTGTATTTGTTTATATTTGGTAATTTTTACTATTATTATGTTAAAATTGTAAGGGTTATGTTAAACTGGACCTACTGTACCCAGGAATAGAAACTTTTGCAATGTATAGTAAGTAAACTACAACACTTGGAGGTGAATTAAAAAGTCCCTAGTGTGCTCACAATCTTAACTTTTTGTATCTGGAGCAGTGAAGGTGAACGCCCTAATTCTATATATGGCAGTCAAAATTGCGCATGCAAATTTGGGTGTGTGCAATTTGTCAATTAGCACTGATAATTAGGTGCTAATTAGCACTAATTGGCATAACTTTAAATTTTTATGTCAACATTTTTTATTGATGATTCCACCTGGTAACACATCCATTAGATTACATACGTAACAAATTGTAAAGCTATCGTTCTTATGTACATTAATCTTAAGTTACTATCATCAGTTTTTGTTTTTATAACAGTACCCTATTTTATCCCCCTCCCCCCTTACTACATTCACTTTTGCCCTGTACACTGAAAGAAACCATAGTCAGCTTGTTACATTAAACTCAAACCGTAATTCCAATAGTAACACCTTACATTATTCCGTGATTGAACCCCTTGTTACTATTATTCCCCCCTCCCCTCCCCCCCATCTTTTTAAATACTCCATGTTCATTCGTAATCCGTTCATGGTCTAGTCATAGCCATCCTCTTCATTTTCCTATATTTAATGTGTTGGTAAAGGTTCACTGCCTTACTGGTGCTTCTTAAAGCTCTATATGCCATTATCCTCTCTGTGTATTGTATTCCTTGTCCAGACTCCCCCCCCCCCCCCCCCCCCCCCAAAGATACCCAGAGACGCCCTCTCCCTCATGACTCTTCCTTCTCCTTAATGTGTAGAAAATTTATTTAACCCTGCACTTCTCGCTTTATGGGAAATACTTTACAAATATTTATTCCAAATAGAAACAAATCGCTTTCTTTTCTTTGGAGAATCCTGAGCTTCCCTGGCCTCCCATAACATCAGCTCATGAAATTTATTCCTCCAATACCAAAAAGAGGGCGATTCCTCCTGCATCCAGTGCCTGAGTATACATTTCTTTCCCACAGCATGTGCTTTGCATAATAATAGTTCCAAATTCCTATCGGAGATCCCATAAGCTGCCCTTCTATTTAAAAGTACTCCTCTCCAAGATGAGATTATTCTTTGATCAGTAATGTTTTCAAAATATTTATGCACCGCCTTCCAAAATATTTTCATTCTATCACAGCTCCAAAATGCATGCATAAAGGTATTCCGTCCCCTGTTACATTTAGGACATTGAGCGTCAGGTGTCCACCCTGCCGTTGCTGCTTGTGTTTGTGTCATGTATCCCCTGTGTATTGGCATTACTTTAAATTTATGCATGCATCTTTAGGCACTGGGATCTTTAAACAAGGATCAGAAAAGGGGGTTTGGTCATGGGAGGGGATCAGGTGCGTTCCTGGAATTTGTGTGCAGTGTTAGAGTAAGAGAGATCCATACCTAATTTAGGTTCAAGAATTTACACTAGGTTTCAACTGGTGTAAATCCTCGTGTCCAAAATTGGGCACTGATCCCAGCGCAAAACGGTATTCTATAAAATGCACCCAATTCTGAGCACTGTTTATAGAATAGCATTTAGCACTCATTTTTATCGATGCTGATTTTTCAGTGCCATATACAGAATTTAGTCCTAAGTGACTTGTCCAGGATCATAAGGAACCTCAGTGAGAATTGAACCCAGTTCCCCTAGTTCTCAGCCTAGTGCCCTAACCGGTAAGCAACTCATCTATTTCACTGGTGACAAATGGTGTATGACGATAGGTATGACGGGGAGAGGGATCTTGGGGTGATAGTATCTGAGGATCTGAAGGCGACGGAACAGTGTGACAAGGCGGTGGCCGTAAGTAGAAGGTTGCTAGGCTGTATAGAGAGGGGAGTGACCAGCAGAAGAGGTTTTAATGCCCCTGTATAAGTCGTTGGTGAGGGCTACCTGGAGTACTGTGTTCAGTTCTGGAGGCCGTATCTTGCTAAGAATGTAAAAAGAATTGAAGCGGTGCAAAGAAAAGCAACGAGAATGGTACGGGATTTGCGTTACAAGACATATGAGGAGAGACTTGCTGACCTGAACATGTATACCTTGGAGGAAAGGAGAAACAGGGGTGATATGATACAGACGTTCAAATATCTGAAAGGTATTAATCCGCAAACGAACCTTTTCCGGAGATGGGAAGATGGTAGAACTAGAGGGCACGATACGAGATTGAAGGGGGGCAGACTCAAGAAAAATGTCAGGAAGTATTTTTTCACGGAGAAAGTGGTGGATGCTTGGAATGCTCTCCCACGGGAGGTGGTGGAGAGGGAAACAGTAACGGAATTCAAACATGCGTGGGATAAACATAAAGGAATCCTGTTCCAAGGGGATGGATCCTCAGAAGCTTAGCTGAGATTAGGTGGCAGAGCTGGTGGTGGGAGGCGGGGCTGGTGGTTTGGAGGCGAGGATATTGCTGGGCAGACTTATACGGTCTGTGCCAGAGGAGGCAGGGATAGTGCTGGGCAGATTTGTACAGTCTGTGCCCTGAAAATGACAGATACAAATCAAGGTAAGGTATACACAACAAGTAGCACGTATGAGTTTATCTTGTTGGGCAGACTGGATGGACCGTGCAGGTCTTTTTCTGCTGTCATCTACTATGTTACTATGTTATTATTTGAGTTATATCTATCTAATCTGTATCTATATAAATATGTAGATATAGATAACTAGGGGCATGAGAAATTTGGTTAAGCTAGTCTGGTTTTTCAGGATATCTGTAATGAGTAAGCCTGAGAGATTTGCAAATATAGGGTCTCTGTTGTATATTCGTTACAAGTATCTTGGAAACCTGACTTGTCTAACTATATAAATGACAAGTGACCGACTCACCCACAAATGCGCAGTAAAGACTTCCCTTTCTGTCCTGCCCTCGCGCCAAGATGTGATGACGTCAGAGGGCGAAACAGAGAGGGAAACGGACGCTGCTGCTGGAGCCTGGAGACGAGCAACATTGCCAGTGCACCAACCTCCACCCACCCCCATCCCCGACGTCGCCGCTCCTGCCCCCCTCCGTATTGGGCCCCCTGCACTGACATGACAGCGCCTCTCACCTCCGTGTGGAAGTGCTGCAGGCAGTAGCAGAGTGATCTGCTGCTGCCTGTAGCACTTTCACATGGAGGTGAGAGGCGCTCTCATGTCAGTGCAGGGGGCCCGGCATGGAGGGGGGAGAGAGCAGCGGCAAGGAGGGTAGCTGGACATGAGGGGAGGGAAGGGGGGAGAGAGGAGGGTTGCTGAACATGGGGAGAGAGGAGGGTTGCTGAACATGAGGAGAGAGCAGGGCAGAGAGCAGGGTTGCTGGACATGGGGGGAGGGCAGGGGAGAGAGTAGGGTTGGTGGACGGGGGGAGGAGGCCAAGGGAAAGAGGAGGGTTGCTGGATATGGGGGGAGGGCAGGGGGAGAGAGGAGGGTTGGTGGACGGGGTGAGGCCAGGGGAGAGAGGAGGGCTGCTGGACATGGGGGGGAGGAGAGGGGAGAGAGCAGGGCTGCTGGACATGGGGGGAGGGCACGGGAGAGAGTAGGGTTTGTGGAAGAGAGGGGAGGCCAGGGGACACAGGAGGGCTGCTGGACATGGGGGGGAGGGCAGGGGAGAGCGCAGGGCTGCTGGACATGGATTGGGGGAGGGGGAGGTCAGGGGAGAGAGGAGGTTTGCTGGACATGGATGGATGGAGGTGAGAATTATTACATTTTGCAAAACACAAATCTCGCCCGTTTTAACGGGCTTAACAGCTAGTTTGTGCAGAAAGCATATCTTTCTACAGGACATCACTATCCCTGTTCAAGATGGCTACGAATTGTCTAATGGATTGATAAGTGTCCTCAGAGTGTTGGTAAATCTTTCTAGAATAAAATCCAAGGCCATTAAGTGGATTTGCTTTTGGGGTGGTTTTTGCAATATATAAATAGATTCTATAGCATCAATTTAATAATCTGTTGTAATATTAATGGTGTGCTTCAATTAAACATATCTTTTATGTGTAGACACAGATGATGGTGGCACAAAACATTTGATCCATCCAGTCTACTCATTTCTGCCTTCCTATTAGGTGGTCATAGTTTGAGGTGGTCTACCTCTCAGAGTACATATTTAGCTCTTAATCTGAGTACGACTTGTAGGGCTAGATTCAGTAAATGGTGCTCAAATACAAATCAATGTATGCATCCAGCTTTTCCTATTTAAGTGCACAACTATATATGCTCTCAGTCAGAGAGTACATATTTAGCTCTTAATCTGCATACAACTTGTAGGGCTAGATTCAGTAACTTGCGCTCAAATATCAGCACCAAACAAAATTGGTGCTCAGTGCTGTTCTATAATGGTCACTTATAGATGAGCACCCATTATAGAAGCATTGAGTGCTAATTTCAGTACTCAAATTTGAGTGTTAGGACTTACACCTGCCGAATTTGGGAGCACATCTCCGGTATTCTATAACGTTGCATGCATTCACCTCTCATGGCCATGCCCTCTTTTCGGTTGCGCACTATGGGATTTGGGTGCACATCATTATGGAATAGTGCGTAGCGAGATATGCATGCAAATTCAAATTGCTACCAATTAATGCCGGTTTGCACCCATGTATTGGCACTAAATGGCTTGTTAGCCAGTTTAGTTGGGTGCATATCTTGGACTGGCACCCAAATTTTAGGCACCATATGTAGAATCTGTGGGGTAACGTGGAGTAGAAAACCACAGCCCACAAGAATAGAAACTTTCCAATGTTTATTAAGTAAACTACAACACTTGGAGGTGAATTAAAAAGTCAAAAGCCAACATGGCCATGTTTCATCCAAATGACTGCATCAGGGGTAACAAAACAAGCAGGTGAAATATTGCTAAAATAATAAAATAGAGGAATGCTCCAGTTCATTCTGCCAGGAAGCATTCTTCAGAGAACAAAAATCTAGGTCACTAGTAGAGATCCTCCAACTAGCTCTTCTCTTTTCTTATGGCTGTGTCCTTGTTACAGAGTAGGTAAAATGTTTTTCTATTATTTAAAAAAACACAGAGGAAGAAATGTTCCACTACTAAAGGATTACAAGAAGACTGCTGGGGTAACCCTATTCAAGTAGCTTTGCTACTGAAGTTTGGTGAGGAAGATGAGAAGGAAAGTTTGGCGGAGCAAGCAGTAAGGAAGATAAAGAGCAGGACAGAAGTGGAGTGAAGGGAGACGATGGAAAATTAAAAATGAGGGAGAACTGTTAAGGAAAATTGAGAGAGAGAGAGAGAGAGAGAGAGAGAGAGAGAGAGAGGATAGATAAAAAGAAGATTTGGAAGGAGAGGGAGGCAAAAGAGTAAAGGTGGAGAAGAAATATGAGAGAAGGGGGGAAGTATTGTGTGTGAGAGGGGGAACACATGAGCCATGTGTGAAGAAGGGAAAGAAATACATAAAAAGAAAAAAGTGTTGCAAAGTGTATGAGAGAGTTGGTAAAGGATGTACATGTGAGGAGGAGGGAGAGAAGGAAGAGTATGATAAATAATCATAAATTAAGGTAAACAAAAACACAGAAAACAGAATGAAGGACAAGACATATCAAGAAGAATGAAAACAGAGAATGTTAAAGGAGAAAATGAGAGGAGAACTGCAGAAAAATAGAAAATAAGGAAAGAAAAAAGTATAAATGAAAGAATGAAGAAAACAAGAAATGTGGTGGAATACAGGAAAAAGGAACAAAACATGTAAAGGATGAGAGGAATAGAAAGGTTTGAAATATTTTACTGAAATCTATGCTCCATTACAAGCAATGTAGTACTGTAGGCATGCCACAGTTGGAAAGTGCTTATCTTGCTTTCTCTGCTTAAGTATATGTGAATTGGGGATTTTTATTTTTGTGTGTAATTATATTTATTTTACTATTTTTAATTTTACTGTATCCGTTTATTTTTCTTTCTCATGGTTATTAGTTTTGTTTATCATCATATATATGGTTCCTACAGGGTGAGGGCACACTTTTTCACTGAGCCATAGCTTGACAGTTTGGCATGTATGGCTTTTCTATTCATTAAGGGCCAGATTCTATATATGGCGCCTAACAAAATCTGCACGGTAAAGATTTGCGCCTAAGTGTATTCTATAAGCAGCGCCTAGATTTAGGTGCAATATACAGAATATGCTTAAGTGGAAATCCTAGTGCCTAAAACAACTCATCTATTTAGGCCAACAAAAATGTGGCCTAAATCCCTGTGTGTAGATTTACACGCACTGGGTCATATTCTATAACTGCATGTATACATTTTGGAATGCCCACTTCCCCGCCCATAGCCATGCCTCTTTTGAACTATGTGCAATAGAATTTAGGCGTAGTTCATTACAGAATACGCTTAGCGAGTTGTGCACATAAATTCTAATTATTGCCATTTAGTGCTCATTATTGCTTATTAAGTGCTGTTATCAATGCTGATTATGCATGTTATAGAATTCATCTAGATTTTGGTGTGGATCTCTAGGTGTACTATGTAGAATCCAGGGGGTAAGCTTTTTCTTATGGACACAGAATGGAAGAAAACCTTTAGTACAGCCAAACCTACAATGAGATTTTAAGTTAAAGATTGTCATTCACTGCAATTATGTAAAGAAAAGTATTTAACTGTGACAATGGTTAAAGCAGTACAGTTAATGAAAATATTCTAAATTTTAATTTGAAACGGAGCAGTACCTCATTTTTCTATGTACGTCCTACTTTTAATTCCTGAATAGCTAAAGCTGTTTTAAAGATTTTAAATAATCCTACCATTCTGCCACTTAACATTTCTTACCAAGTAAGTCTAGATACCACTGTGCTGATAATTATTAGCAGTAGCTGATGCAGGGATTACACCATGTGGAAGATATAAATATAATTTGAGCACACTTTGAAGGGGCTCTGGCAACATTATGAACAACCTACTAAGTTGTTTTAAAAGGGGCCAATATTCAGTGTGATTTATGCAGACAGGCTGCTGATATTCGGTCAACACAGTTCACTCCCACTGCTAAATGGATTATTGAAAACCTCAGTGGTGCAACTTGCCAGCGAGTTCACAATGTTGCAAGACTTGACTGCACCCACCTCATCATCGGTTCTCAAAAATGTTTAATGCAATCTTCCACACTTCTTAAATACACTCCTCCACTAAAAAAAAAGGGTGGAAGATTGCATTAAACATTCTTGAGAAGCGATGATGAGGTGGGCAAGTTGCACCACTGAGGTTTTCGATAATCCATTTAGCAGTGGGAGTGTCGTTCTATTATTGTATCCCCATTGAGAAAGTCTGTGCGAGGAGAGATTGTGCTGATTTTCAATGGCACTTAACTGGGCAATGCCAGTGAATATCGGCATTAACTAGCCACTTTGAAAATGGGAAGGAGAGGGGCATTACAAAGGGAAGAGTCAGGAAAGAGCTGGGAATTAGGCGGTGCCAGCAATATTCAGTGCCAGTGCCCACATAGCTAACCAGGCATGTACGACCACATAAAAAGCTGTCCTAACTTTGCCCAGTCAGCTAAGAGGCTGCTGGTGATAAATATTGACTGGCACCTGCATTATCTTAGATTCAGAATTATCTTTTGCTCAACATATTTCTTCTGTTCTGACGTTGAGTTTTTGTTTCCTTTGCTTCATTCTCTTTGCTTCTTCACATACTCTAGTCTAGTGCATGCTTGTACTATTTATAAATTAAAGTATTGTAATTCTATTTTTGCAGGTCTTCCTAATTCTCAATTAAAAAGACTTGAGACGTTTCATAACTCTGCTGCTCGATTTCTCTGTAAAGCTAAGCATTTCGATCGTGTCACTCCTTTTTTTTTTTCATCTCAACAAATAGTTATGCTCTGGAACTCTTTGCCGGAGGATGTGGTAAGAGTGGTTAGCGTATTTGGGTTTAAAAAAGGTTTGGACAAATTCCTGGAAAGTCCATTGAGACAGACATGGCAATCAATTACATGCCCTGGGATTTGTAGTATGGAGTGTTGCCATGACTTGGGTTTCTTCCAGGTACTTGTGACCTGGCTTGCCACTGTTTAGAAAACAGGGTACTGGGTTAGATGGACCATGGGTCTGACCCAGTACAACTACTCTTATGTTCTTATGGATGTTTGCCCTATAAAAACGTACATTTAGGGATATTCAATGTAGATGGTTCAGCTGTGGGCACTTAGATGTTTTGGGAATACATTTTTTTAAATATAATGACCTATACATGACAATGGTTTAGGGACAATGATGTCTAAATCAAGCGATTTAATTTAGAAGCCATTTTTGACCCTCAATGTTACTAAGGGGGAGGTGGCTTATCAGCCTGGAATCTTCAACACCTAGGAAACTAACTAATTTGCTCTCCATTCTGTCTTCCCAGTGTCAAGCAGCTGAACCGTAGAAGCCATGAGCCAGCTGGAGTCTCCATTTGCCACTGTCTCCAGGTAAGCAGAGACCTCAGAACCCACTCTTTCCCTTCTGGTAGGGAGAAGACCTGAAACGTAGTCTGCCTTATGTTTCTGCTACAGGGCCAGCTCAAGAGAAACTGGCACCCCACCCCCCTGGTTCAGTCTCTTTTTTTTCCTCTCACCTGTCCCTTTCCTGCGAGTCCAGTAGTGCTCCCTCATCTCTCTCCCTCCCCCTTCCCCATGGTCCTGTAAAGTCTAAGCTGTTTGCTGGCAGTAGCAGAAGCATGACAAGTTGCCTTCAACCAGCCCCTCGGTCTTCCCTCTGCAGCATCTCCCTCACAGAAAATTGGATCAGAGGTGGAAGGACATGGCAGAGGGAAGACCCAGAGGCTGGCTGAAGGCAGCCTGTCTTGCTGCTGTCACTGCCAGTAACCAATGTAGACTTTACAGGACCACGGGGTAGGGAGAGAGGTGAGGGAGCACTTCTGGACCTGGGGGTAGAGGAAGAAAAAGCTTAAGCAACAGACCAGGTGAGGTCAGAGGCTGGGTCTTTTGGCGCCCTTATTTGCCGGCACCCTGGATCAGAGCCTCACCTGATCCAATGGTTAAGCCAGCCCTGTTCTGCTAACAAAGAACTCCTTGCTTTTGGCAGGACCTGGCTGCTGGACAAGACAGAGCACAGCACTGATCAGTAGGAACACAAGGGATAGTAGTGGACTTCGAAGCACACTGTTTTAGGCAACTGATGTATTTATTGTTTTAATGCTGAAACAATGGAACTGTGGAGTCTGAGCAGGTTCTCCTACCCTGGAGACACCTATTTGTGGCAGCTTGAGTGCCTGCCTGCTGCCTGTGAAGCTGGGGGAGGGGGATGGAGTTCCTGGGAATGAGTCTGTGCACCATGTGATCCACAAGGCTAAGGTTCATAGGGTCCACATCCTGGGGCTTGTCTCCAGCTTTGAGCTTCACATCCCTCTTCAGCTGACTCCCTTGTTATTTTTTGCCAATCCTCCACATCTCCATCTGTGTGGTAGATCACACTTTGCTTGGGGCATGTGGCCACCGATTCCCAGGCTTGATAAATTGACAGTGTCCAGCATCCTGTATTTTAATCCCTTTCCTGGCCCTCATGTTCAGTAGATCCTGTGACTGGTCCCCCTGAACTAGCTATTGGATTTCATCCAGCTGCTGTTGGTATTGGCAGTCACTTCTGGGGGCCTCACCATTTCCAGTGGGAGGGTCATGTACCTGCTGTGGGGATAGTATGTTGGACAAGGCTTCAGTGTCCCTTATGGCCCAGCTGTAGCTCCTCATCTTGCTCCGTTTCCTCTACAAGGGGCATCTTACAAATCTGGCAGGGGGGTGAATTCCACCAGTAACAAACTGTTCCTGTTCTTCCTCCCCTGCAGGTGGCTCCTGGCTGGTGCCTCTACTGTTCTCAGGCCCAAACTCTAGTCTGTGCAATGGCAAAGCACACGTACTGGTTTGTACCTGACTGGTTGCTATTGTGAGACACCAGACATGTGCATAAAAGTTCCTTTCTCTCCTCATGTATATATCCCTTATATGTGTATAAAGGTTCTCCCCCCCTTACTTTACCTTACTTGTAATTTTTATATGTTGTTTTAAACATGTAGATAGGAAGCAGCTGTTTGAGCATCTTCCTAATCCCTCAGCCATGCTGGTTGTAAGGCAGCATGCTGAATAGAAAGTAAAATCTAGTCTGGGCACTGCATAGGCACACCAGCTGATTGATACCAAACTGGCGGGTAATATGAGACACCTTTACTTTGATTAGCTGTATGCAGTCTGCCAAATGGGTGTAAATCTGCAGGGTGAAGTGGGTATATGGGGCTTAGTTCCTGCTGCAAGCCATTAGGCATAGACATGGAAATGATTAGAGTGGGACTAATGTGGCCAACAGCAGTAGCTGCTGCCTCTTTCCTAGGGGTAGCAGTGCAAATGTCTATCTATCATCTTTATAAAAGGACACCTGTGATGGAAACTTGGTTCCAGCATGCTAGTTTGCCACTAATGATTATGTTACGTACCAACTTGTCCCATTAACTTCAACTGTTCCATAGACATGATATCTATTGGCAGCATTGCTATAGGATTATACACAGATTTCATTCCATTTATTACCATTTATATACCGCCCTTAAGTAGAGCGGTGTACAAAGCAAAACATACATAATAAAAATAACCGAACACTTAAATACAATATAGACTCAATAAAGACATCATAAATTAACAAGCCACCATCTTATATTCATCTTAAGAGGACCAGGTAATTTGGTCCACTCCATAGATTGTGTACCCCCTTGGAATAGATAGCTACAGAGTGCAATGGAGATGGTGGGCAGTCAGTCCTATACTATGACCTACAACGTTGTTTCTCTGAATTGCTTTGTCTTCTCTTGTCCAGGTTACTGTAGCTATATAAGTGGAGAAGAGCATTGATTAATTCAGCTAGCCATCTTCCCCAACTCCCCAGAGGGACACTGGCTATGCTTTGGCTGTAGGGCATCGGTGAGTGGGGATTTGCCTGAGCTGAAATATTAGGCCAGATATTCCTCATCTCCTCACCACCTGAGGGGCCAGGGTGCCCCCAGAACCTGGCAGGGGAATATCTGGCCTAATGTCTCAGCTCAAGAAAGGCCCCAGACACAGATGCTTACTTCATGAGATGGGAGAAGGGTGTGGAAAGGAAGACTGCAGTTATGTGTGCTTCCCCCCCCACTGTGGAACCTGGTAGTAGCTTTCATATACCTTACACCTGTGTCAAGTGCTGGAGTGGTCAACCTAAGTTCACCTGCTATTGCTGGCAGTGGCAGACCATAACACATTCCCTGCCACCTATTTTGTAGCTTCTGGAGGCATGGCATTATGTTTTGGGGTGTGGCCTGGGATTCTGGTGATGGCAGGTTTGAGCCCCACTGGAGTTTCTTGTGATGCAGGGCACATTAGATCCCTTGCATTGGGCAGCCCTCTGATTGTCCAAAGGGCACTCAGTATCCACAGAGCAGCTCCTCCTTAATGTCAACACTTGACATTAAGGAGGAGCTGCTCTAATTGTGGATCCTGAGTGCCCTTTGGACAATTATTGCCCCCATCTCTAACCCCCGTTCCACTGTCTACAGTCTCCCTTTCCCAGGGCTTACCTAGTAGTGTTTAAACCACAGCAGTTGTCAGCCTTGCATATCAGGGCATCAACACATATTTTAGATAGTGGAGGCACAGACCTTTGTATGATTAATTTAAAAAACACTATATTTGTAACCAAAATAGAATTTTTAACTATTTATGCCCAGGATCCAACATCACTTCCTCTCAGGCTCTCTCTGCTGCAGGATGGTCCGGTGCAGGCTGTGCAGCAGCTGAAAGATGTGTTGAAAAGGTTTGCAATTCAGGTCAACACATCCTACATGACTTGCATAGTGATGCAGCTAGCTATCGGTAGGTAGGGACAGAGACAGCTGGGGGCTGTTGGTTGTTACCTGGGGAACATCTCTGATCTGTGGCACCAAAAAGATGACATAGCAGGGAACCCTGGAGACAATTATATGATAGCTGTTTGTCCCCTGAGAGGGTTGTCTCCCTATGGGCATGCAAGATGGGTCTGGGCCCTAGATGAGCAGCCACTGACTGGGAGATAGTATACCATTATGCTGTTGCATGGAGGGGGCCATTGTTTACAGCTCAGGGATGGTGGCGTGTGTGTTCATCCCTATGCCTATGTGGCCTACAGCTGGTTAGGAGTTGGCAGAGGACCCTGTTTGATCCTCCCATCATTCTGGTTGCCTCTGCTGGGACCCCCATGAGAAAGGCCGTTTATATACCGAAAGGTAGGAAATGTAGGTTGTGGGGGCTATATATCTGTTTTGTAATCATGGTAGCTGTCTTGGGGCCGTCATTGATGCCACTGGCTGCACATCACCCCATAACACATGGCCATGATCTTGGGGGGACCGGGGGAGGGAGGAGTGTGTATAGGTGGTAGATTTCCTAAGGAGGGATTTGTGTCCCACTATCATGTAGAGGTTTCAGGGCCCCCCAGCTTTGTCGTTGAGGGATGTTTCACAGGGCAGTATACTTAACTTTGTATCTCACAATGGTATATACATTCAGTGTGGGCTGTGACCCTTGAGAGACTATCCATTTGGGTGGCAACTTGTGCTTTCACAACCCTCTGTGGTCAATGTACTGTCATACTTGAACATTATTTTGTCAGATACATGTGTGGTGCAAGGGTTAGGGTTGTGTGCCCTCAATGCAGGGGATGCAAGTTTGATTCCCACAGTGGGTTTTTCTGGTTACTGTTTTATTTAGCCTGCCATAGCTGCTGCAATATACTAGGTGGTGGTGGGGTGGGCATACTGGCCACTTTTCTATTGGTCACAAATCCCTTCCTCCCTTCCTTTCCATGTCATCTCATTGTATTGGGGTGGTCTGCAACACATTCTAGTAGATACAGGGGTTGTGGGTTCACTATAATGAGGGTAGCTGCATACACAAGCCTTGATCCAGGACAGAGCTGTGTGAAGGAGTGAGTGACATAGTAGCAAGCGTCCCTAGAAACATTCCCGAATTTCCCTCACAGAGGTACAGTTCAGCCACCTTATAGCAGGTGGCACTAGTCTGTGCTGAGACTGAGACTGTAAGAGGGGGTGGAGCTCAGGCCAGGAAAGCGGTAAATGCTCTGAGTCAGTGAGAGAGAGAGAGAGGGAGGACCCAATACAGAGGTTTCCAAGAGAGGGAACCTAAGTGCAGAGCACTCCCACAATCTTCTAATTGACAGCAGGTCAAGCTTCAGTGAGGTAGGAGAAGTTTCTATGAACATCAAAGCTAAGAGAGTGAATGTTAACTAACCCTGTGGAGTGTATAAGAGAGAGACTATGAGAGGCTAAGTTAAGAAGAAGTGACTGTATATTTACACTGTCAAGCCTGAGTCTGGGACAAGGTGCAGGACAGGGCCTTGCCAACACGGTAAGCCTCTGGGGGCACCGCCGCACCATGCTTACCTCGCCCTCCCGCTCCCATTGCCCAACTGCCCACCCTCTTCTCTCCCTCGGAAGATCCCTTTCCTTTTTTTTCTCCTTTTTAAATTTACCTCCATCCGGCAGCACAGCGTCAGTGAAGGAGGTGGCGCTCCCGATGTGTCTAGCCTTCCCTTCGCTCAGTGTTCCGCCTTCTTCTAATGTCAAGGAAATGACGTCAGAAGAAGGTGGGACACTGAGCGAAGGGAAGGCTAGACACATCGGGAGCGCCGCCTCCTTTACTGACGCTGCGCCTGTGCTGCCGGACGGAGGTAAATTTAAAAGAAAAAAAAAAGGAAAGGGATGTTGGGGGTGGAGAAGAGGGCGGGCAGTTGGGACATGGGAATGGGAGGGCAGGGGAGAGAGGAGCATGGATGCGAGGGCAGGGTTCATGGAAGGGAGAGAGGGGAATTGCTGGATAGGGATGAATGGAGGGGGCATGGGACAGAGGAGCATGGATGGGAGGGCAGGGCTCAGGGAGAGAGGGGAATTGCTGGATAGGGATGAATGGAGGGGACAGAGGAGCATGGATGGGAGGGCAGGGCTCAGGGAGAGAGGGGAATTGCTGGATAGGGATGAATGGAGGGGACAGAGGCGCATGGATGGGAGGGCAGGGCTCAGGGAGAGAGGAGAAATTGCTTAATATGGATGGATGGAGGTGGGCAGGGGACAGAGGAGCATGGATGGACATGGATGGGATTGCAGGGCTCAGGGAGAGAGGCAAAATTGCTGGCCGTGGGGGCGGTGTTGGACTACTTCTCTCTCCCTCCTCCAGATTTCAACCCCTTCTTCCACCTCAATCTCACTGTTTTTCCTCCTTTGAAGTCCACTCTATTCGCCTTTTCTCTCCTCTGCCTCTTCGAATAGCGGTCATTTATCATCCCCCTGATAAGTCCCTTTCATCCTCTCTCAGTGACTTTGACGCCTGGCTTGCCTTCTTCCATGATCCTTCCTCCCCCTCTCTTATCCTTGGTGATTTTAATATTCCTGCTAATGATCCTTCCAACTCTCATATTTCCAAGTTACTCGCTTTAACGTCCTCCTTTAATCTCCAACTATGCTCCACCTCCCCCACTCATCAAAATGGTCACTGTCTTGATCTCATCTTCTCCTCCAACTGTTCACCCTCTAGTTTCCTTGCCTCTGATCTTCCCTCCTCTGATCACCATCTTATAACTTTCACACTTAAATCTCCTCCCTCCCAGTCCCGTCCTATCTTATCTAATTTATCTAGGAATCTTCACGATATTGACCCTTCATCTCTATCCTCCCATGTTTCAAACCTCCTCTCTACTGTGGCACCATCCACGTCTGTCAACGAGGCTGTTTCTTCTTACAACAATACTCTATCCTCTGCCTTAGACACTCTTGCACCTTTGATGATCCGCCCTGTAAGGCGTACAAAACCCCAACCTTGGCTGACTTCTAATATCCACTACCTACGTTCCTGTACCCGCTCCGCCGAATGCCTCTGGCGGAAATCTCGGGCCCTTGCTGATTTCTTACACTTTAAGTTCATGCTGACCTCCTTCCAATCTGCTCTTTTACGTGCCAAACAGGATTATTATATCCAACTGACCAACTCTCTTGGCTCTAATCCTCGACTTCTCTTCACCACATTGAACTCTCTCCTCAAGGTGCCCCCTCCCCCAACTCCCCCTTCATTATCTCCTCAGACCCTTGCTGAATTCTTTCACAACAAGGTTCAAAAGATAAACCTTGCTTTCTCTACCTCACCACCTCTCCCTCCACTAGTCCATTCCTCTCTCTCTCCTTCCCCTCATTCCCTTTCCTCCTTTCCTGAAGTTACTATTGAGGAAACTACACTTCTCCTTTCTTCCTCAAAATGTACCACCTGTTCCTCTGATCCCATTCCCACCCACCTTCTTAATGCCATCTCTCCTGCTCTTATTCCTTTTATCTGTCACATTCTTAACCTCTCACTTTCCACTGCGACTGTCCCTGCTGCCTTTAAACATGCTGTGGTCACACCTCTCCTTAAGAAGCCTTCACTCGACCCTACTTGTCCCTCTAATTACCAACCCATCTCCCTCCTTCCTTTTCTCTCCAAATTACTTGAGCGTGCTGTTCACCGCCGCTGCCTTGATTTTCTCTCCTCACATGCTATTCTTGACCCACTACAATCTGGTTTTCGCCCTCTCCTCTTAACCGAAACTGCGCTTACTAAAGTCTCCAATGACCTATTACTGGCTAAATCCAGAGGTCAATATTCCAAGTGGATGCTTGGAATGCCCTCCCGCGGGAGGTGGTGGAAACAAAAACGGTAACGGAATTCAAACATGCGTGGGATAAACATAAAGGAATCCTGTTCAGAAGGAATGGATCCTAAGGAGCTTAGCCGAGATTGGGTGGCAGAGCCGGTGGCAGGAGGCGGAGATGGTGCTGGGCAGACTTATACGGTCTGTGCCAGAGCCGGTGGTGGGAGGCGGGACTGGTGGTTGGGAGGCGGGGATAGTGCTGGGCAGACTTATACGGTCTGTGCCCGGAAAAGGACAGGTACAAATCAAGGTAAGGTATACACAAAAAGGAGCACATGTGAGTTTATCTTGTTGGGCAGACTGGATGGACCGTGCAGGTCTTTTTCTGCCATCATCTACTATGTTACTATCTGCACAGGTTCCTGGAACAACTCCTGAGGCAGAAGAAAAACTTACAGCACCAACTCTTTACATTACATTTGTCTCTTATATTCCATATATACCCACACAGGGTTCAAGGCAGTTTACAAAAAGAAAACTAGGGAATAAAACATAGGAGTATACAATAAGACAATTACGTGTAATGCCACATGTCTTCTGGGAATCATCTCACCTCTAACCAGGACTAAGCCACCTAAAGCATTGTTCAAGAATTTCAGAATCCCTAAGCCTCTCAACATCTTAAACCACAAAGACTGTAAATGACTATCACCCTTGATATAAAGACTGACACGGGGGGTGGGGGGGTAGGTTGTCCTCATCCCCACCAACTCAAACTCCACCGCCCTCGTTCCATCACTCTTGATAAAAGACAATTGTTTCCTTTTTGTACGAATTAGATCTTGTACTGTTGTGGGGAAGGGGACAAACTTTGTCCCTGTATCATTCTCTACTGGGGAGATGAGTTAGGGCTCACTCTAGTATAACCAATGCCTTCTGGAAACAAAAATCAAAATGGACACATCGTTTTTGTGGTGGCAGCTTTGACACAACTCCCCCTCCCTTTAATAGTGGTGGTAACTCCAGCACCACTGCCCTCCTTCTCTTTACCAAATATCCTCTTCCCATCATCGTTATTCCCCCCCCCCCCCCAACTTCCCTGTTGCCCCAGCCTTTATCATGTGAAGATATATGGGGGTGGTGCATCACAATACCTGTACCTGTACCCTGCACAGCCATAGAGATCACACACCACAAAATGCTGGCCCAGAGCAGAGTTGGGAGTTGAGCAGCAGAGCTGTGCTGGGAGTGAGAAGAGACGCCAGTGCTCAGTAGCTAAACGAAGTGTGGAGAACCTAGAGAAGGCAGTGCAGATCTCTCAATCAGTTCAGGCCGCTGCTATGATTAATGACTAAGAAGAATGCATCTGCAACTCATGGGGCCATTTCTTCAGGAATGGAGTTTAAAAAAGGTTTGGACAGCTTCCTAAAGGAAAAGTCCATAGACCGTTATTAAATGGACTTGGGGAAAATCTACTAGTTCTGGGATAAGCAGTATAGAATGTTTTGCACTTTTTTGGGGATCTTGCCAGGTATTTGTAACCTGGATTGGCCACTGTTGGAAACAGGATGCTGGGCTTGATGGACCTTTGGTCTTTCTAAGTATGGCAATACTTATGTAGGTCTCAGCTATTTTGGCGCTGTCAGATTCTGAGGTGGTGGCTCCTGCTACCTTCTTGTCCACATTGACTTTGAGTTCTGAGAAGGATTGTCTTCTTAAATTTTATTTTAAGAATGATGGAAACTGGAAAGCCTTTTCCAAATTACAATATTAGTATTTTCCCAGAGGTATAGGGAAACACAGAAAAGGAGTTTTTGCAAATGTTTTTGAACCTTCTCATCTTACTGCAGTTATTGCTACTCTGTTGCGAATGTCTCCATTTGCGAGAATCTGCTAATCAAGATCTCACATAAGGGTCCCTTTTACCAAATGGCGGTAAAAGGTGTCCCACCGTCAGTGGAGTGGAGGAGTAGCCTAGTGGTTAATGCAGTGGACTTTGATCCTGGGGAACTGAGTTTGATTCCCACTGTAGTCCTTTGTGACTCTGGGCAAGTCACTAAACCCTCCATTGCCCCTGGTATAAAATAAGTACCTGAATATATGTAAACCACTTTGAATGTAGTTGCAAAAACCTCAGAAAGGCGGTATATCAAGTCCCATTTCCCTTCCCTTTAAAAGGCCCTTTTTTCAGGAGGACCAGTAAATGGCTGTGCAGTTGGCAAAATATTGCTACACAGCCATTTAGAGCTGAAACCTTTACCACCTATTTAGGAGGCAGTAAGGACTCTGGCACTAACCCAGCAATTAATGCTGGGAACGCACACCCCCTCCAGGGCTAGAAAATAAAATGTATTGTCTAGTACTGAAAGTGGCGCATGGAAAAGGTGGGCTTACTGTCAGGCTCCTGGGCGAGCCTGCTGGTAGACCTGACTTGCCGCACACCAAGCCTGCAAACCCCTTCCGACTTTTAGTAAAAGAGCCCCATAGATTGTTAGGAGCCTTAAGCATGCTTGCTAATTTTTCTCCCCTCATCACTCCTGTTTCCGCAGAAGTCCTCTAAATTGTGGTGTTCCTAGCTTATTTGTAACTTGTACTATTTTCATTTTCCTTTAATATGATAGGCTGGATCTACATTTCTATACATGCACAATTGGCTGAAATTTGAAATATATAAAATAATAATAAAAAAAGACTGTCCTTGTTAAGTGCATAAACATTGTCTACAGTAAAAATGTTGCATTGGATACAAATCTTTAACCCCACACTACCCCTGTGTGGCTCTTTCAGGTTTGAGGCATTAAAAAACATGTTTGGGAACCCTTCATTGTGACCTTCTTTCATCCTATTAAGATGTGCCTCCCATATTACGATTACACCCTAAGAGGCTCAACCGCCCTATCAACAGGCTTCTCTTTAGAGGAGATTTAAGCCCCATAACATTCAGCAAAGCAACCCCCCGAGTAGACATTTTAGATCCTCTACCTATTTATGCTTCACTATTTACATTCTTCATACTCTTCCACCCAAGGCACTCTGCTCTCAGCCAGCCCATCCCACCCTCCCCTCCCCCTGTGTTCATCCTCTCCCTTACCCCTCCCCCCAACTACTTGATCTGCTAATTCCTCTATTGCAGACCATCCCTCAGAGAAAAGTCAATCGTCCCAAAGGATAGGTCATTCTATGGTACTAAAACAGCATAACCATCTCAAAGCCCACACCTCCTCTTTTATCCATCCCACCCCCAGGCTCCAAATTCACTCCCCATTGACCCGCTCAGTTGCCTCTCCTATATACCACAAACAGTTCTTTTTCAACAATTATTTTCAATGTATCATAAGTACTTGTGCTCATACTTGAATTCTAGGCCCCTCTCCCCTTCTATTTTGCAGCAAGCGCAACAGAAATCATTAATACTTGTTTCTCCAGATTACCAAGCACTCCATTACTCATACCCTTATACAAAATGCCACTCAATACCCCCCCCCCCCCCCAATACCAGGTTCTATCAATCTGTTTGGTTGCTCACAGCATTGGGACCCATATCTCTAGAGCGGTCAACTTTTCCATTTCATATGCCCTCCATTCCATACCATACCATTCATTCAACATCAATGACCTTTCTTCTATTTTGCTGCCAGTGCCATGTAGGCAGACAGAAATAACTACCCAGCCAGCTTTTCAACAGGCAAGCTCCCCACCTACTAACCCATACTTGAGAAAACCAATTTTTGTTCTCAGGAAGGGGAAGCACCATAATAATTCCGTCCAAAACTTTTTTTCTCAGCATTTAGCTGAACTACTTGCCCCCATTCTGTGTAGCATTACTGGTGTTAAATAAGCTCTAAATAAGATTTTATACTATTTATAGAACTAATCCAGACACTTGACCATATCTGTCCCCATTGGCCTGGATTTCAGCATCATTTCCCTGTCCTTTTCCCAGCAGATCTGGTAAGGTGCTTGAGACTGATCTCCCAGTCCTCCAGATCTTTATACAGTTAAGACAGTAATCCTCTGCACATCATGAACACTTGTTCTAAACTATTGAAAGAGATCTTCATTCTATTTTTATGAAGGAAGTGTCAAACCTCAGAAGCTGTAAGTATGAATACTCCTGGTATACCCACACTCCTTATCATAGTGGTTCTACTTTCTGCTTAGATTTCAGCCTTTCTTCTTTAACAAAGTCTCCTACTCTCGTCAGGTCTAACTCCCAGAACCTCTGAAATTCAGCAGAGTTCTCTAGCCCCAGTAGGAAGTGTGCATTATAAAATATTGGTGAAAGCAACCGACACCCCCTTTGCTTGCCCAATTTCCCCTATAAAGTCCTTCTAGTATGCCAAGCTGGCCCAATTAAAGGGTATTCCCATAATCTACCTCCTGCAAATCCCCAGCTCTAGCTCTGAAGCACCCAATACCTGCATGGGTCCTTCTTGTACGACCCTTCAGCTACACCTAATTGAGGTGGCATAGGATATTGATCAAAGGGGCCCTTTTACTAAACTGCAGGAATAAGTGACCTTAGTGCATCTTTATGCCGGTCAAGGTAAAATGGCCAATTTGTTTTCCATTTCCAGCATTAATGGCCATGTGCTAATTTTCCCATTAGCACGTGACCACTTACAACACCTATTTTGTTGCTGGTAAGGGCTCATGCGCTAATAAGTTAGGGTGTGGCAATGTAGCTGCACCGCAATCTAAACAGAAGAACAGGAACCCTTGCAGTCTCATAGACAAACCAAACACAGCATAAAAACTGAACACCAATGTCCAATATAAGGAAGCTTTATTCAAAACATCCAGGACTTGACACAAGTCACCTCAGGAGTCCTCTATTGGACATATGAACTTTTTAGCTAACCATGTGATAATAAATATAATGCTGTATACTACTTGTGCAAGACTAATTGATTAATGGACTGTAGTATCAAGTGGCTTATTTCTGCTTCTTTACGAACAAATCTAATGCTGGAGCACACAGGAGAACATGCCCACTCTCTGCCCCAGTGTTAACTTTGTGAAAAAAATTTAGCACATGGTTAGCGCATGACAATCCTAAAACTACTGGACACTTGAGCGTGCCTCACTTTAGGCATTTTTAGGTGCAGTAAGCAGTGGCGTAGGAAGGGGGGGGGGCGGTCCGCCCCGGGTGCACGCGCTCGGGGGGTGCCGGCCCCGCTGGTTCCCTGTTCCCTCTGCCCCAGAACAGGTTACTTCCTGTTCCGGGGCAGAGAGAGCAGGGAACCAGCGGGGCTGACACAGCTCCGAGTGACGTGCACTCTGGGCGGATCGGCCCTCCCGCAGGTAAGAACGCGGTCCGGGGGGGGGGGGTCGCTCCGGAGGGGGGGGGTCACGCCATGCTGCACCCGGGGGGGGGGGGGGTGCGCAGCGGCAACCCGTCCCGGGTGTCATTAGCCCTCACTACGGCACTGGCAGTATGTGTTAGTGCTTACTGCAGCTTAGTAAATGGGCCTCAAAATCTGCAATAGAAATGTCCCCGCTCCCAAGGTGTGGACAAGACTGTTAATGATATTTGAGGCCTCTTTTCACTCTTCAGAAATCAAGAGAGTGGCCTATACAGATCTCTAAAAAAAAAAAAAAAAAAGTCCAGTGGGACAGCACATAGTAATGAAGTGCATAGAAATAGTATCCTGGGTATTATGTTCATCTTGATCACATTAAGTCTAGAAACTAATGCTACACCACTTCTATTGCTCTTATAAAGTCTTCACCCATATTTACATGTCTCAGGATATGGAATAAATTTCTGCTCTGTCAAACACCACCCCTGCTCCTAGGACCAGGAAAACTGCTGATCTGTTTGACCTCTCTGACAGGTGGTGCAACAGACCATAGACACTCTGGACACTGTCCACTCTATTCCTGCCCCACATGAAACCTGCTTGGTCTCTGTGTGCTATTTCATTTATAACATCCTCTAATCTACCCACTAGAATATTTGCATCAGCACAATTGAGTGATATGGGTCTGGGGCTTTCCTAACTTTGGAAAAAGTAATTACATTTGCTTATTTAAAAATCACAGTTCACTACTTCCAATATCACTAGCACCACCATCAGAAAAATATATATATTTTTTTTGGAACTTCACTGCTAACCCATTGGGTCCAGCAGACTTCCCAGCTCTAAAACTAGCTACTGCCCATCTGAGTTCCAGAAGTGAGATCAGCATGACCATGTATAGTATTGCTTGTGTATCTTTGATTCTTGGCAACTGAGCTGTAGCCAGGAATTAATCTATTTGTTGGGGAGAGATGAAAATTCGAAAAACACAACTTTTTATTGCCTCAGAGTTGTAGCCCTATTTCCGCTATCAGTGTAGATCTGGACCACCCATGCCTGACATGTCCTCTCTTCTCATTTAGAGTCCAAATCAACAATCAACCAGCTTTTCCTTCCTTTTCAAGAAACACCTGACCCATTTTCCTCATTTGGAATTCTATTTCTTTTACCAAAAGGGCATTGATTTCACCTCTCAAGGGTATAGTTCTAAGAGTATTTCCCTTACTCTAAACCCCCTTTATGAGCCTGTTATGTCCTCACTAGAGAGCCCTTAGGTCCTCCATTCTCTGAGATTTAGTTTTCCTTCTCTGGAACATTAGTTCAAGCATTTTTTCCTGAATCACTGCCTTTAAAGTCTTCCATAGCGTGGAACCTGCACTTCCCTCCTATCATTAAATACTCAATACTTTCTACAATTACTTTACATATCAAATTATTTATCACCAGTGCCCTATTTATCACCCAGGTTCTGTTCTGAGGATTAAAAAAAATCATCCACTTCCATCTTCAACTGAAAGGGGGGGGGGGGGGGGGTATGATCCAAGTGATTATTGCTATCATGAAAGCCATAATTATAGGGCACAACTTGGAGGCAACAAGAAAATAGTCTGTTCTGGAGTAGTTGTGTGACTGGGAGTAGTAGCATGTATAGTCTTTGTATTTGGGATATCTCCGTTTCAAAGTTTATTTAAATTTGATATACTGCTCAAAGAAAATCTAGATGGTTCTGCAAGTGCGAGCGGTCACCAAGTGGATGTTCTATGCAATGTGGAGGCTGCGGCGTGTTAAGTTTGGGGATAAAGGTGCAACACTGTGTACCTATTTTGCGACATATGCTGCCGTCTGCCGCTAGCATTTGGTCAAGCACTAATCGATTTTCAAGCGTCATTCTGCTAGTGGCATCTAACTGCGCTGCAATTCCTTGAACCGCATCTCTAGTATAATTCACAAATCTCTGCTGGTTGTAATATATGTAGTTAATCCAATCTACGTTCTTGTTAATGGTCGACCACCAAAAGAAGGCAGATTCGAATCCTGCAGCAATCTGGTTTCTGGCTTTGAACTCATCAGGGACCCCTCTTGGAACTCCAATTGCATCTATATAGACCCGATCATCAAAAGATCCAGGCATTGCATGTCTCTTCACTCGTGAGAAAGAGCTGCTATGGGGAGGAATCAAAGATGCTATAATGATTGGAATTACCAATTTGACTAGGGCACATCTTCCTGTCCAACTTCTGTGAAGTGTATGGTGGATGGTGTGGGTTCCACAGTACCACCATACATCGGCTCTAGCCTGTGAAAAGTCTGTGAGGTTCAGACCTCGCAGAGCCCCTTTTCCTAGGGTGGTATTGCAATTGGTCAAATTTCCCAGAAACCGTGGGTTTTTAACTGCATATTGGTCCAGACATGTATGATACCTTGTAGCAGGGTCTGGAATTCTGAATGCGGGTGGTAAACTCCATCTAAGGCTAAATACCGGCACGAGACCGATAGCGGACACGTACCGTAAGGGAAAGTTGAAAAGAACTTTGAAGAGAAAGTTCAAGAGGGCGTGAAACTGTTAAGAGGTAAACGGGTGGGGTCCACGCGGTCCCCCCGGAGGATTCAACCCGGCGGGCTACCCGTCGGGGTCACCACTGTTTTTGGAGGATTTTGGTTATCAACCCCTCCTTAAACTTCCGTGATACCCCTTTCCATGGTGAGATGAATCGGGGTCCAAAGGAAAGCCTTCGGACACGGAGGTTTAAGGGCGGTGTCAGAAGGCGCAGTTCAAATCTAATTCCCATGACCACTACTTTCTGTCTTCTAGGATCTAGGTGAATCTTTGGCCATTTATGTTCCCACATAAAGTCTAAATGAGTGAGAAATAATTTAGTTGTGTTTATAGTATTTGTGTAAGACAGTTTAAAGAGAATGAAGAAATTGAAACTGAGACTGGAGAAGTTTAGAGATAAAAAAAATAATCTTTTATTCTCACCGAATGAATCTGCCAACTGTTACAAGTATCAGTCAAATTCTGGGTTCAACCGGCCAGAGCTCCGCCCTCTGAGATTCGTTGGGGAAAGACTCCGATTTGAGCTCAGATTTGCTTTTCTTATATAGTATCTGGTCCCCATACAAGTCTATGGAGAGGGACTTTTTTTCTAATTTTTTTTGCATCTATGATTCATACTTAACCGCAGGTCAGGTGCCCACCTGCTCCTCCTTTCTGAGATTACATCATAACGCCAATTTCCGTTTTTGTAAACATCTTTCCTAATATAGAAAGATCAGTTTCTTTGTATCTTGTGACTCTGGGAGCCATCTTATAGGGACAGATTCCATTTTAAAAACCAAACTTTTTACCATTTCTGCCATTGATTCCTTCATCTTAACTCTTACACCAAATTTGAAAGTTGTACCAGGTTTCAATAAGACTCACCAAGCAGTCCTGCTCTTGCAGGCTCTCAGCTATAAGGCCATCATCTGCTTTTCAGGCCTAGTCAGTGCTTTTCAGCTGTTTAAGCTATGCAACTTGGCCCACCACTATTCCAGTGGATAGGTCTCAAGCTGGGACACATATTAACACACCAGAGAGCTCTTCTGCACACTCATTCACTGGTTAGTTCTGTCTCAACTGGACTACTTGCAGTGGGATTTATGCAGGCTGCCAGGAGCATCTACTGAGAAAATTCCAGACTGCCCAGAATACTGCTGCGAGACTCATCTTGGGCAAATCGCGCATGGTTCCTGCGCAGCCCCTACGTTTCAATCTACACTGGCTACCTGTAAGAGAACAAATCGTATTCAAGATCTGCACTTTGACACATAAAATAATCTACGGATTAGCTCCGGAATACATGATCCCTTTAACAGATCTCCCACCAAGAAATGCCATCTCAACAGCACGCACCTTTCTACAACTACATTACCCATCTTGCAGGGGTGTTAAATACAAGCTTCTTTTTGCCTCTACTTTCCACTACTCCAGCCCGAAGACTTGGAATGCTTTACCCCTGCAGCTAAAATCGCAAGTGAACCACCATCTTTTCAAGAAGCTGCTGAAAACGTACCTTTTTGAAAAAGTGAATTCCATCAGTAATTCTGCTGTTTAACCGTCCTAATTGCTGTTAGCATTTTATCTTTATTCTACTGTACAATTCATGTGTTGTATCTCTCTACTTTTGTAATTAATGGAAGCCACATTGTGCCTGCATTGATGGGAAAATGTGGGGTAGAAATGAACCATAAATAAATAATAAACAGTCTGACCCTCCTCTACTATTATCTCAGTTAGTCTTCTTCCAGTTTACTCATCTCTCTGAATCCCTTGCTCAGATTTATCAATTGCCAGGACTATTACCAAGTTGAAGTATCTACCTCTAATCATCTAGTATCCGAAGAATACCCGCTGAAGGACCTCCCTGAGGAAATCAATTTGTCCATTATTAGGGGCATACACATTCATTAAGCACAACTTAAGACCTCTACTTCCATTTCTAACATTAACACCCTTCCTTTTTTATCCTTCCATGTTCACCTTACCTTTCTTAGACTCTTTCAACAGGAAAAGTACCACTCCTAACATTATTTGACAAGTAAACCACTCATGGAGCCCATAGTTTCCCCCCTCTGACCAGTTTGCAATGAGTTTCCTGCAATAGCATCAAATCAGTAGTAGTGGTCATCAGATCGTTAAGGCTTTTTCTCCTTTTAGTAGATGACTGGAGTTCATGGATATTTAATGTCATTTTATAAAGAAGCTTCAGACTGCTCAAAATACGGCAGCCAGGCTTGTATTTGGAAGACCGTGATTTGGTAGGGCCAAACCACTTCGTGAAAAATTACATTGGCTACCAATTAGAGAACGTATTACTTTTAAAATCTGTACCCTGGTCCATAAAATTATATACGGTGATACCCCAGGATATATGTCTGACCTCATAGACCTACCAACCAGAAACTCAGTCAGATCATCACGCTCTTATGTAAGTCTCCGCCACCCTAGTTGCAAAGGACTCAAATACAAATCAGTTCATGGATTCAGCTTCTCATATATAAGTACACAACACTGGAATGCACTCCCCAAAACCATGAAAACTACATATGACCACATCAACTTCCGGAAATCACTAGACTTACCTGTTCGAAAAGGCATATCCTAAGGACCCAACTTAATTACCTGAATCCAGCAATTCAAAGAAACCCAAATTTGTTATGAACTTAATGAAATTTATATAACTTCCCTCTCTCTGTTTCTCTAATGAGTCTGTGCATATCATTTCATTTAAAATAACATCACTCTATATTTGTTTCTTTACCGGAGGTTTTAGCCCCATGGTGCTATTTAAGCAACACTGAGCCTGCAAATAGGTGGGAAAATGTGGGGTACAAATGTAACAAATAAATAAATGTTATTTTTACCACTCATTAATAAGTTACTCCCTTTTTAAATATCTGTTGCTTAGATAAAGCCAATCCCCCCTTCACCCCACACATTCCCTTCCCTCTTCCTATCCCTGCCCCATCGCACTTACACCCTCCTGGCCCCATATGTCCCCCCCTCCCAGCATGCACATTCCAGCATATTTCTCTTCTCATATACCCAGTACCAATACTCAGAAAAGTTTGTACATTGGAGCATCCTATTTACTCTAAATTGGTTTTCCATTTCAGTGAGACAAACCTAAACCTGAATCCTTTACTCTAATCACCCAACAAAGCATTAACATCAGTATACAATAACTTGTGTGGAAGGCAGCCCAGGCTGGAAAAGCAGAGTATGTCCAGACAGTATGCATCTCAAGTACTCCCATTACTTCGGGCCTTAAGGGCAAGCTGTGCTCTCCATTCTTGTGTGCCTAACCAAGCATCTCCATTGTTGGTGAGGTTGTATTGGTTATCTGTGGAGGAGCACTCACTTTTAAGTTTTGCATGTTCGTTTTAAAATGGGATTTATTAATTTATCAGAAAGAAATTAATTTATTCTAGGAATTTTCTGACTCTCTTTTCCTAGCTGTAGGAGCATTGTTTATAAATTATCACATTCAGCTAGTTTTTCTTATTTGCCATATCTAGAAATTAGGTCCTTGAGATTTTATGGTTTATTTCCAAAAATGTTGAAATCTTTTCTATTTTGAAAATGTTTGGATCCATGAGATATTATGATGTTATTGATATTTTTTGTTTATTTAAGTTACAAGCCGTTAAGCCCATTAAAACGGGCAAGATTTGTTGCCAATCTTCAAGATGAGTTACCATCGATTCTTATATGTTAATGCACGCCGTTAAGCCCATTAAAGCGGGCAACATTTTTTTATTTGTGAAATGTAATTACCTTATTGTTGTAATATTTTGTGTGTTTGTGTGAGAGAGACAGTGAGTGTGAGAGAAAGTGTGTGTGTGTGCACCTGTCTGAGAGTGTGAGAGTGAGTTGAGAGTGTGTGAGTGAGAGAGACAGAGAAAGCGAAAGTGTGTGTGCGCGCGCCTGTCTGAAAGAGTGCGAGTTCAGAGAGAGAGTGTGTGTGAGAGAGACAGACAAAGTGTGTGTGTCTGAAAGAGAGAGTCAAGGAAGAAGGCGATAAATTTCTCCCTGCTTTTGTCTTGTAAAAGTACAGCAGGTAATATTTTGTGTGTGTGTGAGAGAGAGAAAGTATGTGTGTGTGCGCCTGTGTGAAAGAGAGAATGTGAGAGTGAGTTCAGAGAGAGAGAGAGAGTGTGAGAGTGTATGACCATCTCCTCCTGGCTCTGTTCTCTCTAGGTCCCTTTCCCTCCATGGGCACCATTTCTCCCCTTCCCGATCAGTCTCCTCCTGTTTTCCCTTTACTTCTCCTCCATGGGCACCAGCTCTCCCCTGCCCTCCATGATCACCATTTCTCCCTTCCACTCTATGACCACAGTCTCCCTTGTTTTTTTTCATCCCCTATTTCCAGCATCTGTCCCTCTCAAACATCTCTCTTTCTGTGCTCCTTCTACCTGTAATTTTTTCCTGCTCTCCTGAATCCCTACCCCTCCCCGTGGTCCCCCCTTTCTTTCTCTGTGTTCACTCCTGAACCCTCACTCCTCCCCCTCCCCAGTCCACGTTGTCTTCTTATACATGCTCCTCTTAGCCCTCTGACTTCGTCTTTAGTGCTGAAGTACTAAGCATAGAAAGTCTCCCCTCCCTGGCGGTGATTAGTGAGTGCATGAGATCAGCTGATCCCGGCACCGGCTTCACCTTCTGTCCACTGCAAAAGTAAGAACATCTGAAAAGATGTGTGATGTGCCGCACATGCGCAGAACAGCACGGTGCCCACATCAGGTTCCACCCAGGCTACCCCATGTTATTTGTGATTGGAGGAAACTCTCGGGAATCCAACCTGTCAGGGCGAGATGGAATAGTGATTGGCCCTGCCCCTGACTTGCGAGAATGTGGTCGTGCACGGAGGATCTTGGGCAAAACTGTTCCGTTCAGTGTACCGGGAGGAGAAAGTCGTCTGTGTGTGTATGTTCTTTAAAAGTACAGTTTTTATTGTCACGACGTTGCGAGGCAGCTGTGACGTGCTGCTGTTACAGCCTGTAAGAACGTCGGAAGAGAACTGTGCTGTTCTGCGCATGTGTGGCACGTCGGTCACTCTTCATTTATTTAGTAGGATTAATGTTTTACTTTTTATTTATAATCTGTAAGCCACATTGAATTTCTATGGCTAATGTTGAATACAAGTGGCAGGTAATGCAATGTAATGTCCAGCTTCAATGACTGCTTCTTCCCCTAAGAGATCAACTGCTTGTCACCCTCTAGTTGCCCCCCCCCCACCAATGCAAATGTCTGGACAGTAAATAACCAACCAACCAACCAATGCAGGAACCCTTATATCAGACGGTGAATAAGTGTACAAATTTACCCCAAGATCAATTACTGTACTACTACTCTCCATGTACTGAGTTCTCCCCACAATAGTTACTCGCCTCAATCATCCCTGTCCTGTGATCCGCTGATGTATTGAGGATTTGCTCATCCTATTTTCTGCCCTCCCCATATTATAGTACAGCGCTGCATATGCCTAGTAGCACTATAGAAATGATTAGTAGTAGTAGTCTCAAACAGTGGGTCTTCTGGGACATGCAGCTACAGGAATTTTTGAGCTTCTTTAGAAGATGCAAAGATCACTGATCCTGCCTTCCACTATATTCAAAGTTGTGCCAGATAGAACATACTTTGTAGGAACTTCTGTGGGGAAGAAATGTTGCTTCACTTCTTAATGCTGTTGATACAGTCTGTCAATATCTGCACTAAACTCTTGAAAGATCATGATTTTTCTGTTTTTATAGGAAAGGAAAGGCTTTTCTTTGTTCTTTGTAGAAGTTCCTTATTCCAGTAGTTAAGTAGTGAGATTAATATAGTCCAAGAATGACTACTCTGCCCAATTCTCTGAAACCCGGTGTGCCCATTTCACTTGATAGACATGGTTCAGCAAATATCTCCTGAAGCAGTAACACAACATACTCCTTTCACTGCCCCAGACTCAGATCCCTCAGATACGCCCACCAACTGAAGGTTATTTTTCCAGGAGTGATTCTCCAAGTCACTAACTTTCAACAGAAGCTTTTGTATTTGCAATCTGCCCATCTTAAAATCCTTACTCCAAGCCCACCTCTTCAATGTCGCCTTTGGCACCTAACCACTATACTTCTATTCAAGAAATCTCAACTGCCCCAACTTGACATTTCGTCCTTTAGATTGTAAGCTCCTTTGAGCAGGGACTGTCCTTTTTTGTTAAACTGTACAGCGCTGCGTAACCCTAGTAGCGCTCTAGAAATGTTAAGTAGTAGTAATTTGTTTCTTTCTTCAGTATATAAAGGTTGTCCTCCACCATGGGGATTCTCTGCTCTTTGGTCTCCATACGGCCTACATTTTGTAGCTCTACATGTACAGTACCTAAGTTTGACTGAATCCAGTTGAGTTTTTCCAGTAATAACTGAATTACCAGCTTGAATCTCCACCAAGCGTGTCCCCATAGCAACCTGGTGGTGAGGTTCACCTGCAATGATGGAGATACGTCTGGGCCTCAAGTCACTCCTTATATTGCTACTGAGGTCCCAGCATCATTTTGAAATGCAATGCATTCGGCCATTGTTTGCTGCTTGGTCAATTTAGCACATTTTGCAGTACTTGCCACTAATAGAGTATTTTTTTTTCCTCTCACTTTTTGTGGACATCAATATTACCCAAAGTTGCTACTCATATGGCTGCATTTTGTTCTGAATTAGTCAGGGAAATACTTTAAAGAGTCAAAGGGATGGTAGCAGGGCTGCCATCAAGGGACTCCCTACAGACAGTTCTTGGGTTGCAAGTTTTAAGTCTCTTCTCCTCACATTTACACTCCAGGCTTCCTCAGTTAAGCATGTTGCCCACATATTCAGTTATGTCTTAGATGCTTCCCTACCTTTTTCACCTTTTGCCACTTTGGTAGGGCTTTTGTTGGTTGCACTGATTGCTTTACTGCCTTTGAGTGATACCTGACTCTGGCATCTTTTAATACTCCAATGGCCTCCTTGGGAACCAATGCTTTTATTGTGAAAACATTGACTGGAAACAGCTAATGATGATGCTCAAATATCTCCTCTCTCAGCTTCCTTGCCTTTTCCCTGAACTCTGTATGGCTCTTGAGTGTTGCAGGAACATTCACAAACAAATTCACAGTGTAGCCTTCCCAAGTCAAAGTCTCAGCCTTCCTCAGAGCTGCCAATATCTTTTCTTTCGCTGTGCATTAGTTGTAGCACATGATGTCCCTTGGAAGGGCTTTTTTTTTAAACTTCTCCAGTGCATGATTGGCTGAGGGCTGGATCTCCTCTCCCACTGCATACAGGACCACCTTCACACAATCTATATATTCAGCTGCCTTTGGAATCCCTTTCCAGTGAAGTTACTCCTCTATTCTCTAGGTCTAACACGTTATTCAGCAGCTCTTGGTTAGTTTACTCAAGGCAGCAAATTCAACTTGGAGGCTTCCTATAATTTTCTGGTGCTTCTCCAGCTTCTTCTCTGCTTCCTGCACATGTAATTCATATCTTCCCACAGAATAATCATGAACTCAGACAGCTCACTTTTAAATGAAGCAAAATGCTTTTTCAAGTCAGCGAACTACTTCCACAGCTCTTATGAGATACTCTAGCTGAATGCCTAGGTCAAGCCCAACTCTGCATCGCTCACTGTCTTCTCAACATGGCACCCTTCACTCATCTCCACCATCTTGGCTTGATCCTGGCAGCCTGCTCACCAAACCCAAGTAGGCTTTTAAATCAACAGATCATTGGTCATCTGACATACAATTAAGTGTGCTGCACTTCACATCTCTATGAGTTCTTGGGGACCACTGTGCTAGCTACTGAGCATGAGGTTTTGCCCTGGGGTGATTATTTGCTCTATTGGGATGCAGTTGTATTACTGGGTGATTATCATTTCCTCTACACTTTAGCCAATAGTAGTTTTTGACTCACTTCAGATTGTGCTATACACTGCTTGAATACTAGACTCAATAACTGGGACACCAACCATACAGGAGACAGCATATAGCATGGGTTTTGAAACTGGTTAGACAATAAAGCATTTAAGAACCTGTGTCAAAGTGAGTTACTATGGGACTCATTTTCAAAGCACTCAAAGTTATGTGGACATGTATTTTCCACAGTACGTCTAAGTCAGATTTTGGCAGTTTTGTGCTAAACATACCAAATCAGAGTAGGAAATATACCCATTTTTGAAAAAACAAAAATGTGTGTGTGTGTGTGTTTTTTTTTTTTTTAGAAAACACTGTTTTGAACAAGGTTTTGTATTTTGATAATTTTTTACTCCATTTTTGAAAAGAAAAAAATGCACAAGATCAAGCCATTTGGATGTAGGAGTGGCCAGCATTTTTAGCAGACTAGTCCCCCAGATACCCCAGGAGAGAAATAGGGCACCCTAGGGGGCACTGCTGTAGACTTAATATAAATGCTCCCAGATACACACCTCTCTGTTGCTCCCTTACCTTCTGTTGAGCCCTCCAAAACCCACTACCCCCAACTGTACACCACTACAATAGCCCTTATGAGTGAAGGGGGGCACCTATATGTGGGAACAGTGGGTTTCTGGTGAGTTTTGAATGGCTCACAGTTTCCACCATGTGTTAACAGGTAGGGGGGAAGTATGGGCCTGGGTCCACCTGTCTACAGTGCACCCACAACACTACTCCGGGGACCTGCACTAATGGACCTGGCTATAACGTATGATGATGGTCACAGAGGCTGGTGAGTACTATTTCTATTCACATTTTTTGGGGGTGGTAGGAGGTTGGTGACCATTAGGGGAGTAAGGTGGGTGGTCATCCTTGAATCTCTCCTGTGGTCATCTGGTCATTTAGAGCACCTTTTTGTGTCTTATTCGTTAGAAAAAACATTGGTTTTCAGCCTAGACATTTTGGTTTTGTTCTATTATGGCTACAAAACGTCCCACCTGCGAAATGTCCCTGACACATCCTCTTGTGATTTGGATATACTGCAGATGAAATGCATAGAGAGATGTGTGCAAAACAGGTTTTGATTTGGATGTTTTGAGAAGAAATCCATCCAAATGGTGCTTTATGGTACTTTTTGGACATTTTTCTCTTTCAAAAATGAGCCTCCACAGTAACCTATGGAACTTTGTAAGTCTAAGTGCTTTGAAAATATGCCTCCATATAAAATGCTGCATCAGTATGTGGTCAACTGAAAATAAACACAGAACACAAACAATGCAGATTCTTTATTGTAAAGGGCATAAATCTAGCATTTTGTCACACTGGCTGTCATGTGCACCCAGTTCCACATCACCTGCTAAAAAAAAAAAAGCACTTTCAAAATGTACAGTAACCTAGTAATAATTTATGATATATAAACCTAGTCAATTAACAAGCACTAAAACTGTACAACGTTGTATGGTAGGTAGTCTGTTATTGCTTGTAGACACTGCAGCTTTGGATTCACTCTAATGAATCTGTTAATATGCCTGAGTTATCAAACAGTGCTGCAATGTCAAACTCAAAACAGTAAAAGGCTGGAGAACTTTTAAAAGGAAATAGAAATTTCTGACAGACTACACACTGTGTTTTTCAGAATTTTAAAAACATTACATGTCCTTTGCAGAAAAGAATTTTTATTTTTCAGTTATATAATTCAAATATGTTTCTATTAATTTTCTTTTAAATTAAGCACACTTCCCAAAATAAGGCCATGCTTTTTTTGTTTACTTTAACTGATGCATACAGAAATATCTTTCAGGATTTTCTAGCATGCATTCCAGATTACTTTATACTAATGCAATAAAAATTGACCCAAACCAAAGGAAGTAATAAAGCAAAAATAAACTGTGTTAGAAAGAATACAGCCTTTATAATGGACTATGGTAGTGGAAAGACTATTCAGAATTATGTCAAATTCTTTTCTCAGGTTGGCAAAAACTTCTAGTGGAGTTTTGGCTACATATTACTACGGAAAGTATTACAGACATACAACATAGATAAGTGATAACATAGCCTTTAAAGGTCAGCAGGAATCCCCCCCCCCCCCCCCCACTTTGTCAGTTTGCACAAGTAGTGGTACATAGCAACAGCTTCAAGAAGAATATCAACTTCTGTTTTAAATTATGGTCACTCCTTGATAGACAGGAAGAATATAGTTTTTACAATATACTCTGCTAAATCAGTATTATTTAAATATGAGAGAAAAGAAATGATCCCCTTTTGGCATTTAATTTGTGTATTACATTAAAAAAAAGCAGTGAGGCTCTTAATTTTGTCCGCATTTGTTTTTAGAAGCAGATACTATCTTATATGAGCTATATAAATTGAATAAAACATCCAAAGGATATAAAATACCAGTAAGTCTAGGAGAGAAAAGTATCTTAAGTTGTCCTAGACACACTCTGCCTGTGCTTATATAAAACTACAGGCAGTACTGCAGCAGTAAACAGCCCAATTTTATTCACATGTCTAAAATGAAACAAATGAGAATAACCCTGAGAAAATTAGGAGCCAAGTATAGAGCAAAGTGGCTGGATTATATAGGAGATATAAGGACAGGTGTCTAGGAGCAAGAAATAAAATGTGTTGCACAAGGGTTTCCAGCATTAAACTAGATTAAGATATAAAACATCTAAGTTCCCAAAGTTGTACAAATATTAAAACCATGCCAAATGCCTGACCATATGACCTGTTCTATCAATAAATTACTGTAACTATTTTATTTTTACCATGTTGTACTTAACTTGTTGTAATCAAATTTAGGGCCCCATGTGGTAGAGGCATGTTAGCATTTTTAGCGAGCGCTATGTAGGCGCCCACAATATTCCTAGGCGTCTACACAGTTATTTTGTGCATGCCTAAAAACGCTAACGTACCTTAGTAAACAGGGTCCTTAATGTTCCAATGAATTAAAAATAACTCTGATACATTTGGTAAAAAGATCACTTTTAGTTTGAAAGAAAAATTAATTTGTGCATAAAGCTCCACAATACCTTAATCTTCATGGCAGACATACCATTTTCCATGTGTCATTTTCCTTTCCCAACCTGTATTCACATCTACTATCAATGCAAGTTTTTAGCTGTTTTCTAACTTTAAAGGAAATATTTCAGATTCATTTTGAACTATGACTATTAACATACTATGCAATAAAATTTTGAGAGCTGCTTTCAGCATATAGTTAGATTGCAAGTTGTATATATTAAAGTGAGGGCCATGTTAAAAACATTTCATGTTAATGACAGTCTATCATTTTGATTGGTTTTGATTTTCCATCCTTACTCTGCTCAGAGGTGAATGCAACTGAGTTTTAATTGTCTTTATTACTGACACATTGAATGGATCTGAAATGTATCGGGTATCCTTTCTGTCATAAACCATATTGTGTACAATATCTATTTGCATCTCTTAATATTCAATCAGAGATGTTTTGCTCATCGTTAAAATCTCAGGTATCAAATGACAAATGCTGAACCATGCACATATCTATATCTTCACTGGTATACATTCTTCAAAGTTTTGCAGTCATGAAGTTGATATGTGATTTCACTAGTGGGAACAGAGGAAGACTCCGTTTGAACTCTGTCATATTTTGAATCACACTAGGCTGCAAAATAAAAAGGAAAATAGGAAATTTAGGCGTTTCCCCAAATTACTACATTATTATATTGATTTAATTATTTCAATATTCTAAAACTCTCTCATTTAACTTGAATAATTTTTTATTTTCTTTTATCACAGAGCAGTACAATAGCATTATAGTGACATAATATAGGCAAACTGCACAAAACAGAGAAGTCTAAAAATAACACATAGAACAAAACAGAATATTAAACAATAAACTTGTATATAAGCGTAAGTGTGCATTCAGTACCAATGGCATACCTTATTTTTGGAAATAGTACATTACATTAGTTACTAAATAAATCAAACTACTTAACTAATTTTGCTAGAGATAAAAAAAAACTCAATAGCAAGCAGAGGTCACGTGTATGAGTTCAGTGTTATTATACACTGAGTTCTGAAGATCCTCCTCCCAACAGTAATCTGGCAGTGAGTGATAAGGTGCACAGCAGTGATAAACTTGAAGAAGGAGCAGAAAATTGTAGCTCACAACTTTATTAAGGGATATATAGTGAAGGAAGGAATGGAAATGACAGCCAAGATAAAGAGAAAGTGAATGGCAGAAACTGAAACAGGCGCCCTGGCGGTTAGTGATTCATTAATTACAGCAATTACTGATTCAATGGTTGAAGCACTGGACATTCATTTTAATTAGCTTTCTTCTCAGTTACAGTCACACAGACTCTGGCAGATTTTGGAAATAGAATGAGACATGGAGCAGTGTGCTGTGGAGGTGGAAGACATTCAGCCAGGACCAGGCTCAGCTCACTACGGTTAAATAAAAGCTGCAAACTTGAGAGTCAAAGCCGGAGAATTTAAATAACAGATCTTGTAGGACTAACCTCAGGTTTGTGGGGTTAGGTTACAGGAGTCCTTGCCTAAGAAGGAGCTGGTAGGATTCCTGGAAAATTGGCCAATACAAGAATATGCCCCGCTGTCTCAGTTGGGTAAAGTGTGCGTGGAGTGGGCCCACCGTTTGGGCTTTCAGGATTAAAAAATGGAAGATGACCTAGGATTGCTATTGCCAAATTTTTGAACTTTGAGCACCGAAGTGCTGTGCTAGCAGCTTATAAAAGAAAGAAGCACAAAGTGGCATGATGGGAAGTGAGTGCAGATTAAGTGGCAGTGCTGGTGAGTTGCAAGGCTTTCCATCTGGTCTGTACACAGAGTTGGTGAATAAACAGATTCACTTTGGGCTTCTATAATCCTACGACTTTGCGATTCACTTACGCAGGACGGATACATTTGCCAGTGGAGGCACAGAAATTAGAGCAAGAAATGCAGATGGATGGAAGTGAAAGGGAAAGTTCTGCTGGATGTTAAGGACGGCATGTTCAAGACATGCACAAGTATTATTGGTCATCTCTGTGCAGCAACTGGGACAGCCTGGGTAATTGGCTACAGTGGCCCCAAGTGGAAATCATCGCTTATAATACACACGATAGGTATCAGTGCTATTGCGCTTCTTGAAACACACAGAAACATAAAAAAATAAAGGCAGATAAAGACCTTATGGTTTATCCAGTCTGTCCATCGATGCCATATACCTGGGGCGTAGCTAGGTGGGGCCATGGGAGCATGGGCCCTCACAGATTTAGCCCTGGCCCCCTCCACTTTTGACACCCCTCCTCCCGCTGCCAACCCTCCCCCGCCACTTTTGATTCCCCTCCCCCCGCCAGGTACCTTTACTGGCGGGGGTCCCCAACCTCCGCCAGCCTAAGTCTTCTTTAGCGCCAGTCTCTGGCACCTTCGCTGATCTGTTTCTGTCAGTTCTGACTCCTGACGTCCTGCCTGTACGTCCTGTATGTAGCCCCGTGCAGGACGTCAGGAATAAGGACTGACAGTAACATCAGCGAAGGCTCCGGAGACCGGTACTGAAGACTTCAGAAAACAAAGGTACCTGGCGGTGATGGGGGAGGGTCTGGCAGCGGCCAAAAGTGGCAAGGGGGGGGGGGTCGGCTAAACTGTGCCCCCTCACCTTGAGCTCTTGACCCCCCTCCCGCCGAGGTTTGGCTATGCCCCTGCCATATATTATCTCTTCCTTTCCCTTAGAGATCCAATGTACTTATCCCAAGCTTGCTTGAATTCAGATACAGTCTTCATTTCCACCACCTCCACCGGGAGGCCTTTCCATGAATTCACCATCCTATCCGTGAAGAAATATTTCCTCAAGTTACTCCTGAGACTGTCCCCTTTCACCTTCATCCTGTGCCCCCTTATTCCAAAGCTTCCATTCAATTGAAAGAAACTTGCCTCCTGTGCATTTATGTCAAGGTGATATCTCCCTATTTCCTCCTGTCTTCCAAAGTATACATATTGAGATTTTTAAGTCTGTTGCCATACACTTTTTGACAAAGGCCACTGACCATTTTAATAGCTTCTGGACCAACTCTATTTTATTTATACCTTTTTGAAGGTACATTATCCCCTTCTTTTTCCTGCTAGCGATTCCTTTCCTTATGTACACAAACATCCTTCAGGCTTTTGCCATCACCTCTACAACCTGTTTGGCCACCTACGATCACACCCAAATCCCACTCCTGTTTTGTACACAGCTGCACATCACCCCTTAAACTGTACCACCCCCTCAGGTTTCTGAGGCTAAAATGCATGACCCTGCATTTTTTAGCATTAAATCTTAACTGACAAATTCATGGCCATTCTTCAAGCTTTGCTAGATCCCTCCTCATGCTATCCGCACTATCAGGGGTGTCTACCCTATTGCAGATGTTGGTAAGAGGCAAACCTTACCAGACAGTCCTTTAGCAATATTACTTACAAAAATGTTTAAAAGAACAGGCGCAAGAATAGAACCTTGCAATAATAGTAGTAGTGGTAACAATCCTTTCCTCAGAGTGAGCTCCATTTACCACTACCCTCTGCTGCCTTCCACTCCACCAATTTCTAACCCAGTCAGTCACTTTGGGGCCCACACCGAGAGCACTCATTTTATTCATAAGTTGTCTATGTGGAACTGTGTCAAAGGCTTTGCTAAATTCCAAGTTCACCACATCTAGCACGTTCCCTCGATTCAACACTCTGGTCATCCAGTCAAAGAAATTAATCAGTTTTGTCTGACAAGACCTGCCTCTAGTGAAATCATGCTGTCTCCAGTCCTGCAATCCATTGGATTCTAGAAACCTTACTGTTCTCTGATTTAGGAGCATTTCCATTAATTTACTTACCACAGAGGTCAGACTGACTGGCCTGTAGTTCCCAACTTCCTTTTTACTTCTGCTTTTGAGGAGGTGGACCACATTGACCCTACTCCAGTCCTCTGGGATGTAGGGGTATTTTCCTGCTCTCTCACTTTTGCTGGTCTGAGGGCTGTCCATGCCTGAACCATCTTTTACCAACTAATATGGACTCTACAGCCTCTGCCCTAAATACACCTGAAACCATCAGAAACCAGCTTTTCACAATGGAAAATTACTGCCTGGCATACCCACGATGACTTTATCCAAGGACATGTTGTTTACTGCTAACTAGCCTCCAGCTATCTCCTGGGAAGAGTGGAGGATCTTACTTCACAGAGACAATGGCTCCAGGAGTATATGTGAATGAAGAGGGAGGTTGCTCCCATCAGCTTTGTGACTGATAAAGAATTTCTTTGCTGCTATCACAATGCTTTGCATTGTCCACCATGAATTCTGCTGGACAAAAGAAGTACACCGTTTGTGATTGGTCCACAGTACCCAGAAAGATGCCAATGTTAGACTGAAGAGGAAGAAGAGAACAGAAGATTGGTTGGTGGACAGATTGCGCTGAGAGGTGCTAGAGAAAGACTGATTGTCCTAAACACACCAGTGAACTGAATTCTTTGTAATAAAGCTGACAAGGTCAGTTCCGCTGCAGCACTAAGGCCTTACCTGAAAGATTGCGTAATCAGTATACAGAGTAAAAAGACCCTGGTTTTTATTCCTGGACTGAAATAGACTCACAGAGGCTTCTGCTAGAGTCTCAATGGAGGAATCAGATTCTTCACCACTGGAAGTCTGCAATAAGGACTGCAGGGTAAGAGACTATCTATAGTTCAGGGGTATTGTTAGTCCACAGTTTTGTTTGTGTAAGACTGGTTTGTGTCAGGATTTGTGGTCTGTAGTGGTATAACTAGCTGCTAAGTGTATTTTGCACAATATAAATTGGTTATGTAGTCTTTCATACATAATAGTTATTTAGTTACAATCAGATATCTTTATAGTTTTCTCTGAGTGATAATCAATATTTTTGTAGTGTACATGTATATTTTTGTAACTTGCTTTGCATTTACCATATTATTATTATTTTTACATCTATAATAAATAATATAATTCCCATTTGTGGCATTTTCCCTTTCATTGGTAGTCAGTCTGGCAGAAACCTAAGGCCAAATAAGAGGTACACTCATCCCCTAGAAACGTGTCCAGAGTAATTGCTATTTAGTAATTTTCTGCCAGCCCAAGTACCTCAGCCTATAGAATAGGGGTTCGTCTTACAGTTTACATAATAGGGACGTCTCCTACTGTTTCCCCACAGGGACCACTCCCGACTCTAAAGAAGTACTGAAAAGGTAGGCTAGCGGCGCCACCAGAACTTCCCTAATTTCCTTCAGTACCCTTGGATGTAAGCCATCGGGCCCCATCACTTTGTCCACCTTTAATTTAGCTAGCTACATACAAACCCAGTCCTCTGAATATTGTTCAGAGTCTGCCACACTTCCATTCATCTTGATAACAGAAATATTTGTTATGCAATTCTGCTTATCAATTTCTACGTGTTTCTCTCACATAAGCACCGCCACACTGGGAAAAGACCCAAGGTCAATCAAGCCCAGTACTCCGTCTCCGACAGCGGCCAATCCAGGCCTCAAGAACCTGGCAAAAACCCAAAATTTAATAACGATCAATGGACTTTTCCTTCTGGAATCTATCCAGTCCCCCTTTAAACTCAGCAAGGCCAGCTGCCGTCACTACCTTCTCCGGCAATGAGTTCCAGAGTCTAACTACGCGCTGAGTAAAGAAAACCTTTCTCCGATTCGTTTTAAACCTACCACATTCTAATTTCATCTTGTGTCCCCCTGGTTCTATTATTGTTAGAAAGCGTAAACAAACGCTTCACATCTGTCTGCTCTACCCCATTCATTATCTTGTAAAACTCTATCATATCACTCCTAAGCCGCCTTTTCTCCAGGCTAAAGAGTCCTAGCAGTCTTAACCTCTCCTCATACGGTAGTCGTCCCATCCCTTTTATCATTTTTGTCGCCCTTCTCTGCACCTTCTCCAATTCATTTATATCTATTTTGAGGAGGCCACCAGAACTGAACACAATACTCCAGGTGCAGTCGCACCATGGAGCGATATAACGGCATTATAACATCCTCATGTTTGTTTTCCATCCCTTTTCTAACAATACTCAACATTCTGTTCGCCTTCTTAGCCGCCGCAGCACATTGAGCTGAAGATTTCAACGTCCTATCCAAATGACTCCCAGATCCCTTTCTTGGTCCGTAACTCCTTCACCTTTGTCTCATAATGCCACTTTTGCACTTCCTCCTATCAGTAACATATCTAAAAAAAATATGTCTCCCCCCCACTCCCATTTTACCATATTGGCTATTTTTGTTCGTCCATTTCCATCTTTGTTTTCCTGACTATTTTACTAGCTTCTATTTGCTTTTACAGATATTGCTGCCTGTCCTTAAAATGGGTTCCAGAGGTGATCCAGGAAATTATAGACCGGTGAGCCTGACACTGGCGCCGAGCAAAACGGTAGCGACTATTATAAAGAACAAAATTACAGAGCATAAACATAAGCATGGATTAATGAGACAAAGCCTATGTGGATTTAGTCAAGGGAAATCTTGCCACACCAATCCACTACATTTCTTTGAAGGGGTGAACAAACGTGTATAAAGGTGAGCCACTCAATATTGTGTATATGGAAGGCACTTGTCAAAGTACCTTATGAAAGACTCCTACGGAAGTTAGAAAGTCATGGAATAGGAGGTAATGTCCTATTGTGGATTAAAAACTGGTTACAAGAAAGAAAACAGAGAGTAGGATTAAATGGTCAGTATTCTCAATGAAGAAGGGTAGATAGTGGGGTTCCCCAGGGGTCTGTGCTGGGACCATTGCTTTTTAACATATTTATAAATGATCTAGAGATGGGAATAACTAGTGAGATCTATCTAATTACTTAATCCTACTGGGGCAACTGTATCAAATTCAAAAATCAATCGTTGCTCTTCCTGAAGCAATATACGATCACAGTTAACCCAGAATCATGAGGTCTGACAACTTTAAAAACCAGAAATTTAAGATCTTCAAATGTGTGTCCTAAAGATAAACAATGCTGAACCAAGGGGGCATTCACATTTTGTCTGCTAATGTTACTTCTATGTTCAATTATTGTGCTCTTTATTTTTATTGAAGTTTTACCTATAAAAAGCAGAGAGCAATCTGTATTGCAATCAGAATGATGTTTGAAAGGATAAGCTTTGACCTAGCGGGGGTGAATAAATTAAGTAGCCAATAATAAAGAACAAACAGAGCACAAGCCACAAGAGAAATGAGCAAGGTTAGCAGTATTTTGTGTGAAAGATTCAGGTAAGGTGGAAGGTGAAATAAGTTCTTTAATGATTCTTCCTCTTGAGTGGGCAACTATTAGTTTTTTGTCCTTAAAGCACATTTGGTTCTGTAGTATGTGCCAGTATCTCCTCAAAATTTTTTGTGTATCTGTACACAAATTTGAAAACCTTAGAGTGCAGACAGTCTGGATTAGCTCTTTCCTTATTTGGATTAAAAAGATCATCTCTGTTTGCTGCCTTTGCCCTATTTAACTCTGTGGTAATGCATTCAATTGGATAATCCCTATCTATAAATCCATGTGCCATAGTAACAGACTGTTGATCAAAATCTTGAAACGTGCTGCATAAACTTCTCAATCTCAAGAACTGAGAGTAAGGTAAATTTTCTTTGTTTTCTTATATGGAACCTTTCAAAGTCTAAAAACGGATTTTTATCTGTTAGTTTTCTACAAACTGTTGTTTCAAATCCATATCGTCCCTTAATGGTCAAAATATCCAAAAATGCAATATGCTGAAAATCATAATGAAGGATAGAGCTCAAATTACAATCCTGAAAATTGAGCCAGCTGTGAAACTCTTGTAGTCCTTTCCACAACGTCAATATATCATCGATATATCAACGCCAAAATCTAACTTCATTTGAAAAAGGATGTCTCTCCAAGAACTAAGTTTCAAAATAGCCACTTTGGGTGCCACAGTGGCCCCCCGTTGTTATTCCCTTAATTTGCTTATAAAGTTTCCTTTTGAAACAAAATTTTTCTTTAAGGGCCAAACTAGCAATATGAATTTAAAAAGGAGTAGGCACCCCAATATTGCAATTCCTGTTACTAAGTGTATCATAGAGAATTTTCAATGCCACATCTTAGGGGATGATGGTATATAATGATTCAATGTCAAGTGACAAGAATGAGATCGCTGGTATTGCATCAAAATCAAGTAACAGGTTTATGATGTGACTAGAATCCTGTACAAAGATTTGATCTGCGGTCGCAAAAAGGCATCCATAGAGGTTGAAAGGGGCTCTAATACAGAACCGATTGCAGAAACTATTGATCATCCAGGGGGGGTCTGTGCCCTGAAAAGGACAGGTACAAATCAAGGTAAGGTGTACACAAAAAGTAGCACATATGAGTTTATCTTGTTGGGCAGACTGGATGGACCGTGCAGGTCTTTTTCTGCCGTCATCTGCTATGTTACTATGTAATTTACGCACTTTAGGTAGAATATAAAGACAGGGTATAATTGGGTTAGACACAGTGAGAAATTATTTCTCCAAATCAGTTGTCTAATATTTTGCCTTAAGTAATACATATTGATCAATTTGGCTTTGTCTAAAATCAACAGGCAACATGGGATGTAAGGTACGTTATCACTGCCCTGACCTGTGATATGCATAAAAACCCAACACTTTTGACAAATTTAGATGCTGAGAAGGCAATTGTATTAATTGGCTGTTTTGGAAACATATGAGCTGCAAGGACCCCCTTATTGATATAGTGTGGGTATTGTACAGTAACCCAATGGTATCAGCAATAGTGAATGGGGCAGTCTGAGTATTTTCCCTTACAGCGGGGTACAAGACAGGGATGTCCACTCTTGCTCCTATTATTTATTTTATATCTCGAGCCTTTACTGTGGAATTTATGACAGGATGACAGTCACTGGAGTGAAAGGAGTCTTATTCTATTGTCAAAAACATGGCCTTTGCAGACTGAATGCTTACAATAACCCTATCCCTAATCTCTTTACCTAGAGCTTTGCTATTAATTCATTTTGGAGAGATCTTAGGCCTATAGTTAAATTTAATGAAACCAGAAGCTATGGCCTTTTGAGGCCAGACTCTGAGGGACTGTAATGGTTCCTTCCCAGTAAAGTGGGCAGATGACAAGGGACAAGGTATTCTTGGGGGGGGGGGGGGGGGGGGGGTACACAAAACTACCAAGGATGCTTTTTCTTTTAATGTTAAGGACAGGGTATTCTGGGGTGCGGGTGGGGTTCACGGTCAGGAGCTGCTAGACTACCAGGGATTGTCAGGTGGCCACTTTGTCTGGGGGGGGGGGGGGGGTGCTGGGTCGGGGCTTCCTGGGGCCGATTTAGACACACAACCTTTTGTTTTATGTAACCCTTCTTGTTACTGCATGACATTTTGCAATGAGCTGCAGATTATTTGCATGATCACTGATTAACGCATTCTGCAGTATATTTTTTCTGCAGGAACCTCATATTAGAAGCCATGCAGTCAGTGGCTCTAACACAAGGCTTTCTGCATCAGCCCCTCTAGGGTGAAAATTGCAACATAAATTGTGTTCCATAATTGTCCATGGGGAAAAAACTGGCACAAATCATACATCAACGAAAAATTATCACAAAACTTGAATAAGTCAATCAGTAAAATCTAGAATTTGTTGCTTGCCATGGAATGATGTGAAACTGACAGTTTAATGTAATGTAACATAACATTTTATATTCCGCTATTGATCTTTCAGTTCTATGCAGATCACAACGAAGAAACTGGTCAGTACCAAGAAGTACAATAATCGTTAAAGAAAACTACAATAAATAAATAAATAAAAGTAAATATAAGCTGAATGCATACTACAGAATGAAAAAAAAAAAACAACTTATACCATCAGCAAAAGTAACTCTCACAACATGTGACTGTTCTGGCTTACCAATGCCTTCCTTTAGGAGTGTCATAATAGTGCCCCCCTTTGCAACATTCCCCCTAGTACCCCTACCCTGCTCATTGTGCTGCAGCCACTGCAGAACTGAATGGACACTGGTTTTTGCACTCCTGTGCAGCCTAGCAGTTAGTGCAGCGCACTTTGATCCTGGGGAACTGGGTTCGATTCCCACTGCACTTGTGATTTTGGACAAGTCACTTAACCCTCCATTGCCACAGGTACAAATAAGTACCTTTATAAACTATGTAAACAGTATGAATGTAGTTGCAAAAACCACAGAAAGATGGTATATCAAGTCCCCTTTCCCTTTGCACCCTGCACAGATGCACCACTCACACAGCCCTTAGGGATGGCCCTGCTTCTATTTGACTTCCACTACTGGGTTCAAATTTCTTCTCTTTTCTCCTTTGCTGCTGTTTTTGCTTATGTCCAATATTGCTGACACTGCTCCTGCAATTGCCACTGCTCAGACTTACCATTTTTTTTCCCTTACCTCTCTTCTACCACTCCTGCTTGAGAGCTGCTGACACTACCAGGTACCAGGAAACAATGTGCAGATCTCTTAATATGACCAAACAAATATGCATGTGTGTGTGTGGGGAAGGGGGGAGGGGTTCTCAAATTCTAATATGCAATAGTTTCAAAAAATTATGAAAGAGAATACATTTTATATTTAAAATTTATGATCTTACACATATAAAGCTGTGTTATACACTTACAGAGGCATACAGAATTATTTCAACATCTCTGATTTTTGGTCAGCTATACTGATGAATTCCTTTAAGGTAGAGCATTAATTCTAGCGCCAATAAACAAGTTCACATGATTTCAAAGAGAATGGTTTTATCAAATAATCGTATTTACTCGTTCATGGGATGTATTCTATAACATACCTGAGGGAGGGCTGGTGCTGGTGCCAGATTTACATCATTTTGGCTTGGAAACTCACCAACAACAGGACCTAGAAAATACATTTTCAAGTGCATGATCTAATTTTTCTAGTCATAGTGTTTTACAACAAAAACAATCTTTTTGAATCATTACATTGTTTTATCATCAATCATGTTAAAGAGAATAATAAGAGGATGATGGAGATGGCCACCTTATTTGTCTTGAGCAGAAATGGATTTCTCATTTGCAATCTTTGGAATTATCAGGTTCCAGTAATGAGTAGGCGAAACATCCTAGGCTGATGCTGTCCAATTGGTTTAGCCCCTCTGTGGAGGGGGACACCAGGAAGTTCGGATCCAATCAATTCACAGCTGTAAAGTGATGTCATCAGGGAAGCCCTGCAGGGAGGAGGAGTTGGGACAGCAGCCAGCCAATGAGAGTCCATCTTCAGGGAGATGGGCGTTCTAGGATGTCAGCTGGCCAATAAAAGGAAGCAGCAGGAACAGCTGGGGGCGGAACCAAGCCCGTGCCCCACAGACACTGCTTCTTTGATGGACCCTTAACTTCCTTGCATTTTTGGTAAGTCACCATTACTTTTTTGCTTTACATTTCAGTACTCCCCCCCCCACCCCAATTTCTTGCCAGTAAATGTAATTTGAAAAAGAAACATATGTGACACGGCTTTCATACATGCAAAGAAGCTGCATGTAAGCTGTTATACTATTTTTTTTTGTGCTCCATTTTCCCTGCCATGTTTCTCCCCTTCTCCTACTTGCAATAATGAAGAACCAGCAAGGTCCACACCTCACATTAAAATTTCCACGGTAAAAGGTAGGGACTGCTTTTGTGCATGGGGTCGGAAATGGTAGTGCATCGCATCGCATTCACATTATAATAAAAATTAGCTCATTTGCATTCCGTTTTCGTTAGCTGCTACTGTGACAGGAAAATGGCTTGGAGAACCCTTTTGTGCATGTCCCGGTTTCCTACTTGTGCACTACACTGGGTAGAACCAGTTTAAAACCACGTTGCTGGCTCGTTAAGTTTAGTGCACCTGGCCCTCAGTCTACTTTTTGTAATAGCTGCTAATCTGTATATACTAGATCATCTATTCAACTTCTATACAACATTTTTCCAATCTGGGATCATGGGTTGTTTCTATTGTACACCCAGAACCATCTGCACTGCTGTAAAACCCAGCAAGAAAAACTTATCCTATCTTCCAGGCCAAACACTGGTAGATTTAACAGAGCAAAGTCTATAGCTGGTGAAATATCTCTGTGAAGTCTTTGCAATAAAAAAGCAAAAACCGGGGAGGAAGTGACGTCACCGATGTAGTCGGTAGCCAGAGTGTAGAGCTCCGCGGGTTACAGCCATAAAAGAGTGTCTACCCTATGATAAAAGCGAGATAATTAATCCCGCGACCGCTGAAAACGGAATATAATAGCGTATGGCGGCTAGAAAAAAGTTGGCGAAATACAAATATTCGGCGGATTCGCCGCGGGCTGTTAAAAAAGTGAGCGTGGCCCAACTGCAGAGCGGAGCTAAAATGGCGCCGACTGAGGAAGAAGAACCCGATAACGATATGGAGGATACCGAGGTGGAAAGGAGCGAAATCATCCGATGGTTTCAAGAGCTCAAATCGGAGATGATCAACACCAGGAAAGCATACAGTCGGCGGTTGCAGAGCTCAGGGAAGAGGTAAAAGATATGGGTCAGCGCGTGGTTGAGACCGAGGAGCGAACAGAGGCAATGGCGGGAGAATTAAAAATGTTAAAAAAGAAAGTAAATACGGAACAACAAGTGAGATTGAATATAGAGCAGCAAATAGAGGACTTAGAAAACTGCTCCAGAAGGAGTAATTTACGTTTTAAAGGCTTGCCGGAAGAATCTCAATATAAGGATGTAGAGAAGACTGTAAAAGAGATCTGTGCCTATATTTTGAATCAAGGAAAAGATCCCCAAGAAATGCTGGAAGGGCCCACAATAAAAATTGATAGAGCCCACAGAAGTTTGGGACCGCAGAGGAGTGACCTCCCCAGAGACATAATTGTATGCTTCCATGATTTTCAAGTTAAGGAGGCAATATGGCGGAAAGCACGTGCTATGGGGGAAGTGGAATGGAACAATGTAAGGGTTCAGATTTTTCAAGATCTGGCGAGAGCAACTCTACAAAAAAGGCGGGACTTTAAAGATATCACTAAATATCTGCAAAAGGCTGGCCTGAGATATAGATGGCTGTATCCCAGCGGCATACTGGTATCAGTGGGCGGCCAAACAAAGAGAATACTGCAAATAGAAGAAGCATGGAAAATATTGGCATCATTAGGATGTACGGACTTGCCAGAAGTAACAGCGACACCTCAAAGCTCCCAAAAAGACAAACCCGTCAAAGGAATGGGGGGATGGAAACAGCAAAGCAGAGGCAACATTAGAAGGAGCCCAACATATGAGGACCGAGGGCAAGAGAGAGATGCCGAGACTTGAAAAGCTACTGGTTTCAGGGCAAAAGCCCGGACCTAAACCTGGTACTATGTACAATGTGTTATATGAGACGTTATGTTAAGAAATATTGAATGTTTTCCTATTTCTGTTTTCTATGATTAAAAGGGGGATTAGACGAGAGGGATGATTATGGGTAAGGGGGGACATGAAAGATAAATTGATGATGAAAACCCCATCGGAACGACACTTCCTTAGGGATCTAACTGGCATCTAAGCTTGGAGGCCAGTCGAGGGGAATTAATGGGGGAGGGGAGGGGCAGGGGGGGAGTAGGGAGGGGGGTGGGATAACAGTGGGATCATGGAATGTGAATGGCTTGAATACCCCTGAGAAAAGAAGTATTATATATAGGGAAATCAGGAAAATGCATTGGGACATTGTAATGTTGCAAGAAACTCATATTCAAAAGAAAGATGAAAGACTAATACAATATAAAAATATGGGCACTGGATTTTTCCAGGCTGACCCCAGAGGGGGGAAGAAGGGAGGGCTGGCAATTTATATAAAAGATACAGTAGCCTTTGTTCATGAACAAACATATGTGGACAGCCAGGGTAGATGTATAGCGATTAAAGGTAAAGTAAATAATCAACCAATCACATTAATTAATGTTTATGCTCCTAATGAGGGGCAAGGTGCATTTTTTGAGGCTTTAAGGCTGGAACTGCTCCAATTTGTATCAGGGGATATAATATTAGGGGGTGATTTTAACTGGGCCCTGTCAGACTTGGACCGCTCTAAAGGTGAGAGGGGAAGTGGTCAGGCAAATACGACCAAGCTTCTGAGAATGGTCAAGGATTTAGATTTGATTGATGTTTGGAGGATGCAACATCCGGGGCAACGGACTTACTCCTTCTTTTCACACGCACAGCGTACTTATACTAGGATAGATATCCTCTGGAGTTCCCGTAATTTATGGGGTAAGGTAAGGGATTCGGGTATAGGAACCATCCATGCATCAGACCATGCACCTATTTGGATCTCTTGGAAGGGATTAGGGAGAGAACGGGGACATACTTTTTGGAGACTAAATGAATCCTTGCTAGACACTGCAGAGGCTTGTGAAGAAATTAGAATAGTGATACAAGATTACTTAAAACATAATGATAATGGGGAAATCTCTGATGGGATCCTTTGGGATGCTCTAAAGGTGGTGGTGAGAGGGCATTTAATTAGGAAAGGTAGTCAGCGTAAGAGAGAGGGACAGCAACAGGAGTTGAGGGTGCGACAAAGGCTAGTCACTCTAGAAGCTCAACATCAAGGGGGACGAAATCAGGGCATATGGGGGGAACTGAAAGAATGCAGGGCAGAGCTACAACGGATTCAATTGCGCCAAATGGAATATCATCGCAAACTTATAAAACAGAAGTATTTTGAGTATAGCAATAAAGCAGGGAAAATGCTGGCACGAAGTTTAAAACAACAACAGATAAGCAATACAATCACCAAGATAAAGGGGGTAGGAGACCAGTTAGCTCACCAAGATAAGGAGATTCGGGAAAGATTTGCGCAATACTATTCAGCCCTGTATGCCAAAGAAACGAGAGTCAGCGAGGTAGAAATTCAACAATATTTGGAAGGGTTAGGCCTACAAAAGCTAACGGAATATCAGAGGGAATATTTAGATAAACCTATTACGATAGAAGAGATAGAAGGAGTAATTAAGGGCTTGAAGGGGGGAAAAGCACCGGGATTAGATGGATACACGGCCAAATTTTATAAGTTGATGGGAAAGGAAGTAGGACCGGTACTAGGGAGGGTGGGAAATGCATGTTTTAGAACAGGGAAGTTACCGAAGAGTATGTATGAAGCGGGGATTTCGGTCCTCCCTAAGCCAGGTCGAGATCCAACACAATGTGGCTCGTATAGACCGATCTCTTTAATAAATATTGATATTAAGATACTGGCTAAGGTAATGGCCGAAAGAATTAATACATTTCTACCCCAGTTAATTCATTCGGATCAATCAGGCTTTATACCCAAAAGGCAAGTAGCTGACAATATTCGGAGAACATTAAACATAATATGGGAGGCACAGCAACGGGAGGAAGATATGGTGCTATTAACAACTGATGCAGAAAAGGCCTTTGACCGTGTGGAGTGGAATTATTTATGGGAGGTATTAAAGGTCATGGGATTTGGTACGGGGATTTTAACTTGGCTCCAGGGATTATATGCAGCACCGATGGCAAGGATAAAGGTCAATGGGGGATATTCAGATCAGGTACAGATACAGAGAGGAACTAGACAGGGGTGCCCACTTTCACCTTTGCTCTTCGCTATAGCAATTGAGCCGTTTGCACAGAAGATTAGGGAGACAACACTGATACGAGGATTTCAAGCGGGAACAGGGGAACACAAGATAGCTTTGTTTGCTGATGATATTCTCTTTTATGTAAGTCATCCGGAAGAGTCTTTACCCTGCATTTGTAGTGAGATTCGAACTTTCGGAGAGTTGTCAGGATTTAAAGTAAATTACGATAAATCTGAAATTTTGAATATCAATACATCTCAAATTGGGTTGGAAGCACTGTTGCATAGACTTCCCTTCAGGCATGCAAGAGATAATTTTAAATATTTAGGAATTCGGATCTCAAGGGATATCACACAGTTATATGGATTGAATTACGCTCCGTTATTCCGGGAACTGCGTACAGATATGAGCAGGTGGAAAAACGGACTGTTATCATGGTGGGGTAGGATAGCGGTGATAAAGATGAACTTGGTTCCCCGGATGTTGTTTCTATTCCAAACATTGCCGATGGAAGTTCCCACAGCAGCTCTAAATAAATTACAAGCTGATTTGTCTCGGTTTGCGTGGGGGGGCAAGCGGGCTAGAATATCGAAAAGAATTATGTGGGGGAAGGTGGAGGAGGGAGGAAGGGGGCTACCCAATGTATTGTGGTACTATCAAGCAGCGCAGTTGAAACAGGTGGCGGAATGGAGCAAAGGGCATAGATCACCTGTGGCGACTCTGGAACAAGACTTAATATCTTTGTGTAACTTGGAAAGAGGAGTGTGGGGATCTGTAAAGATGAATAACTCACAACAGGGACATAATAATCCATTCATATCTCACTTGCAACATATCTGGGATGTACTAAAGAACAAGTTTAAGAAGGGGGTAAAAACCTCTACCTTAGCATATATTAGGCAAGAAGCTGAGTTTCCCGCAGGGCGAGAAGGAGGGGTATTTCGAGAGTGGAATCGAAAGGGACTGAAAAGATTCAGGGACCTTATGTCGGAAGGGGCGTTAAGAGAGTTTGTAACCCTTCAAAGGAAATTCGGACTGCCAGATTCTGACCATTATGCTTATTTACAAGTTAGGCATTTTATGAAGGGACAAGGGTGGTTGCAGTCCGATCCACGTGAAAGAGAGGTATTGGAAAACATATGGGAAACCTTGGAGGGAGGAAAGAAGGGAATATCCAGGCTATATAGATATATAAGGGGAGACAAAATGAAGAAATTACCATATATGACAGTGTGGGAGCGAGATCTAAATATTGAACTGAGTGTGAAGGAATGGGAAAGGGTGTGTATGGAGGTGAAAAAAGCATCTATTTGTGTATTAATTAAAGAAAATGCTTACAAAGTTCTAAGTAGATGGTATTACACGCCGGACAGGTTAAAACGAATATATCCCAGTACATCTGACCAATGTTGGCGATGTAAGGACGGGATAGGTAGCTTTATACATGTATGGTGGGAATGCTTGTATATACAATCATTTTGGGTGGATGTTACCATGCATTTGACACACATTCTGGACACACAATTTCCAACAGAGCCAAAATGGTGCTTACTAGGTTGGGGAAACAAAAGGGGTCAGAAATGGCAAAGGAGGCTTAAAAGATTGGGGTTGGCAGCCGCAAAGTTGGAAGTTGCGGCTCACTGGAAACAGAGCCTTGGCCCCACTATTGCATCATGGAAGATGAGAATCAAGAATATTGCAGGCCTGGAACAGTTGACTGATAAGAGACTGGGTAAATACAAACCTGATGCTAAAGAGTGGACTCAATTGGAGAAATTATGGTCTAATACAATGTAAGAAACAGGGGATACAACCAAGAAGTGGACAGTAATGAATAGGGGAGGGTGGGAAAAGGAGGGGGGGGGGAGGGAAGAAAAAAAAAAAAAAATATTAAAACTGATGATACACTGAGATGTAACTAAACTGTTTTATGTTATTCTTAATGTTGAAGGCAGCATAGCCTTATATTGTGTTCTATAAGTTGTGTCTAATAAAAATTTTCAAATTAAAAAAAAAAAAAGCAAAAACCTGATCCTAATAAACGTGTATTATTGGGCTCTCAACCCCCCACAACCTCTCCAGCATTTTCCATCTCCATATCCAAATATCTGTTGAAGTCTCTCTCTATGGTGTAGAATACATTCTCAGCAAAACCTTAAAACCATTCTCAGTTATAATTGCTGAAATTCCCAGTGCTTTAGTTCTGCCCCAGAGCTCTTTCCATTCATTATCACATATCCCTCTACCCAAATCCCCTTCCCAAGCATTCATATATTTAAAGCTTCTTGTCTTCTCACCTAGTTAAGCAACGAGTACAAAATATTTTACTGCATTTTTCATGGTTCTCTGACACTTGAAGTACAAAGTGGTGCCTCTTTTTTGTATAATAAAGTTTCCTTTAGCACTACTAACCCACTGCAGACAACATGACATATCAAATATGTAGCTAGGTAAAATCCCACCATGAACTGCTGCTGCATTAGTTAAATGGTAGAATTGGAAATTCAAACTTTCCTCTTCAGTTTTTCAGAAAATTTAAAATAGTGTATGTGATACTCACAGGAATCCATCTCCCTTGCAAGGACATGGACTGATACTTTGTGTCTTCTGGGAGCATCAACCAATAACAAATCCTGTGGAAGAAATTCAATGTTACTTATTCTGTAATAGAAGTACTTAAATTATTGAGTTATGTATGATACAAGAAAAAAATATGATGAAGAAAACAAAATTATCATGAAAAATAAAGGAAGTCAAGAAGAAGTTAGACCAACAAGGACCCAAACTGAGAAAATTAGTACCTGGACATACTGAAGAGGGATAATGCAAATGGACAAAGTGGAGTAGGCCAATACAGGGAATACATTTTTGAATAAATTCTTCAGGCACTGACAACCTGGGCTGAATCAATAAACAAATGGGAGGAGTTGGTGGAATAGATTTTCCAGTCTGTTTGCAAAGTATCTGAGAATCAATTGAGTGAATCTCTTATTTGGATCTGAGACACATAGTTGACGCAAAATATGGAGAACTCTGTTGTTCCAACACCACTGTTATGTTCTTTGGGCAAACCACCCAATTGAATGTCTCAAATGTGAAGACTAGTCATACCTGGTAATATTGAGAACCACTCAGCTTCCAAGTTCTGTAGCTTGCCACAACAAGTCTTTAGATATGACTAGCATCCCCCCTCCCCTCCAGATAAAAAGCATAAAGTCTCTCTGGAGACTAATAGTTGTTGGTGAGGAAACCAGAATAAAGCAGGGTTTGAAATAGAAAAATAGATGGGGAGGATATTCATCTTTGTCACTGATATACGACCCTACCATGACAACAAACTACTCTTCCACCACAACAGATCTGCTCTAATCTGTTGCAGCAAGGTTGTATAAATTATATTGACATAGTAAATTTAGATCCCTAGTTATGTGTACACCAAGGTAGCCAAAAAAAAAAAAAGTCCATTTAAACAGAAAGCTCTGCCACAGTTGATCTTCTTCAGTTGAATCAAGTGTAATTAACCCCCAAGTATTTCTCATTTACTTTAAATCCTGCCAAAAACCCATAAATGGATAGTTCTTTCAATATTATTGACAGAGATACTACCAGGTGGGTTAATATGTAGCAATATGTCATCTGCGAAGAGAGTGATCCTAAGCTCTGTTCCCACCTGCCGTATTCCTGTAACATCAGGGTTCAGGGGAAAGGTTCTACTGAAATAGCATAAAGCAGGGGACAGAGAGGGCAGCCTTCATGTGTGCCTTGCCCAAATGGGAAAGAATCAGTACAGCTCCGTTAACTCTAATTCAGGCTCCTGTGAACCCACGTACAAATAAATATAGTCTCCAAATCCCATCTTTCTCAGTACTGCCCATAAAAACTGCCACTGCACCTGATCAAAGGTTTTCTCCCCATTAATGGCCAATAGGATCTTCTTTTCTAATGACTGTTGTGCATACCACATAAGGTGCAATGTCTGTTCAACATTGTCTGCAATTTGATGCTCAAGAACAAAGCTAGAATTTTTGTGATAAGTTTAATGTCAGCATTCAACAAAGAGATCAGTCTATAAGAGCCACATGCTGTCAGGTCTTTCCCAGGCTTAGCAAGCACAGAAATGCCAGCCTTTCATATAGAAAAAGGCAGAGTCTCCCCTGAAGTAAGCCATGGGTAACCTTCGTTAACAAAGGGACTCTCTCTCCCAAAAAAAATCTTATAGAAAGGGGCAAAAAGGTAATCTAAGCCTGGGGCTTTTCCAATTTTAAGTTCCTGATTGCTAGTTCAACTTCTGAAGTGGAAATGAGGGCCTCCAAGTGGTTCCTAGCCTATTCAGATAAACTAGGAAGGGTAATCGTGCCTAGGTATTTCTGAATAACTGTTGCATCTAATGAACATTCTTGCAAGTATAATGCACAATAAAACCCTAAAAATTGGGCCCTAATATCCTTATCTACATAGTAAATATTGTTTCCCCATCCCTTAATTTCTTTTGAATTGTCTGGGATATCCTACATCGTCTCAAGTGGCTAGCCAACATGATTGTATACTACTTTGTACTTTCATATATCACTTTGTATGTTTTTGACAAGTATGTTATCTTCCTAAGAATTTTCCTTGAATATTACTGTAAACCACTCAGAGTGGTATATAAGCCCGATGTAAAGTAAAGTAACTTAACAGAGCAGTTCAAAAATTCAAAAATATTTTGCTTCAATTTTCTGCACAAATATTCTCTCTCATCTATCTGGAACTCAGTAGAAACCTGCTTTTATTCCCTTAAAAATTGCTGATCCAAATGCACTTTATGTTGCGAATCATGAAACTTCAAGCGCTCTCACAACTTCATTTTTTTTAAATTCATCACACTTTATAAGGTGGCCCCTTACTACTGCTTTAAGTACATCCCAAAAGATCCCATCTGAAACATCTGGTGTATCATTGAGAGCTACATAGTCATGTATAACCTTTTTAATATCTTTGCAAACTAATTTATCTTCCGACTTTCATTAAACCTCCAAAGGTCTGGCTGTCTCTGGCTTCCCATCCTATCTAATGATACCATATAAGATCTATTGAATGTAGGTATCATTTGCATGTCAATAAAGTGAACAGTTTTTATAACTGTTATGTAGAAGATGCCACATATCAATAACTTCAAGGCCTTGGCAAGCTCAAGAAGAGCCTTTCTATGGACTTTATTCTGGGGGGGGGGGGGGGGGGAGGGGCTATTACAGTAATCATGTGAGGCATCTGAACCTAAATTAAAATCTCCACCCAAAAGAATTTTCCTTTTAATAAATGGTAGCAATTTAGATTTGAGATAACAAAAAAAAGGTAGCTTGATTATTGTTAGAGGAATAAACAATAATAGTTATTTCTTGACCGTGTAATTTCCCCTGAAAGAAATGCAGGAACCCAGTAAATCATGATATATAGATCCCACTAAAAATGAAATCCCTCTGTAAAATAAAATGGCTACCAACCTATCTTTCCTGCCCCCTGGATTACTATATGCACAAACATGATGACATATTTTCTGTTGTGGATAGTGTTTATCTCTTTTCTTCAAATAAGTTTCCTGTAAGAGCTCTATATCCCAAGCCAATTTACTTAATTCTTTAAAAACAATATTGCGTTTCCCCTGATCATTTATTCCACAATCCTAACTTAAACCCCTTATCCCTCTTGCTCCCTCCCCTGAAAGATTGAGAGCCTCCCCCCTCTCATGCTCAACCCCCTCCTCCACCCCAACCCACCCAGTCACAGACCAATAGCTATCTGGGTCAGTTTAACAGTCAGAGGAAAGTGCTCATCACCAGAATGGTGCAATGTCTCAAGCATTTCCCTCTGTGACCCGATAGATCCACCTCTTATAAAGCCCCTAGGTTACCCACATTAACCAAACTACATACTTACCACCCCACAAACAAACATTCCTATGCCAGAGAATAATTATGCCTTAATAAAACCATGAAGAAAATTTGCAGAAGGTCATGTAGAAAAAGCAATAGATCAAAATCATAAACTAATCCTTAGGATTAGGAAAATGGTGAGGCCCATGTTGCTCTCTGTGGACCTTCTGCTGTGCGTTGCCCTGTCCAGATGTGCACTGTGTTGGTGAAGATACATTCCTGGCAGATAGATGATGGACAACCAAGCTCCTTAAATGCTCTCCATGCCTCTTTCACCATCTGGAATCTCCTTGAAGACCTTTTGACTCTAAATGACAAAGCAACTGGGTAATGTGACCAGTAGCACTGGTTAAATTGTTGCAAATGGTGTGCAACCTTATCGGAGCTCTCTCTGCCACCGTAAGGTCTGCAATTCTACACTATGTCCCTCTGAGCTCAGGCCTTCCTAGTACCGCTTCTTTTTAAGGTTAAGTCTTAAAAACAGGCAATTAATCTTGAGGTTGCATATCTCTGCAGTAACCAAAGCTGTGGTGAGAGCAGTCCAGTTTAATTGCTGCATCTGGCTGGTCAGGTGTCTCAGAAGCCTCATTTCAAAGCACCACAGTACAAATCTCTTGAATTACCTGCTTGAAGTTTTTAAAATGATCAGTCTCTGGGATACCTTTAAACTGTAAATTGCTTCTCTTCAAGTGATTTTCCAAGTCTTTAATTACATCTTGCAGCTCCTGGCATTCATTTTTATCCTGTTTATGGTATATATAAATTAGTTTAACTTCACAGTTAAGAGTCCATGTGGTCTACAACTTCCTCTGCTTGGGACCCTATCTCTCTTAACTCTGTCTTCATGTCTGTGAGCATGACCTGCACATCTGTTGTCACTACTGCAGTATGTTTAATTCTTTAACCACCGGGCCACGTTGCTTCAAGAGGTCTCAGCATCAGTGACCAAACTCTCTATGTGGACATCCTCATCCATATTGAAGTGTCCTACCCCAATCTTAGTACCTCAAGTTGCAAGTACAGGTGGACTTCACCGGAATCTGGCAATATATTTAATTTTTTTAAGCATTTCCATGTGGCCATAAACTCCCAATGTAAGTTTGCTAAGCTGTTGCTAATTAAATCTCATTAAACTGAAGGGAATTAGCATTTATTTGCTGTTCCAATGGAGCTCTGCATCTATGCTTCCATTCATGGGGATGACGTCACTTTCTCTTTTCATTTCAGAGCTTCTTAATGCACTAAATGCTAGTCTATAAAGAAAAAAAACATCATCATTTCTGAAAAGCATTCAGAAGTGAAAACATTCCAGTTGAACTTTTACTTATTTGATAAACATACAAAGGAAAACAATCTTCTCCACTTTCCATCATTGAAATCTTTAACTAATCCTTTACCTCCCAAAAAAGATAGCAGAAATCAGTGGCGAAATATGTATCAGTACAGTTACTTCTACAGAATTTAGTCTAGTGTTTGCAAACTAATTAATAAGGAAACATGTCTACAATATACACCTGAACACCAAGAAAAAGAAAACTGAGTGGAAAACAGAACCACCCTTACTTCAGGAAACAGCTCAAACAAAGGAAAAAAGAATCTGCCTGACATCCCATCACTCCAGGGACTCTACTTGAACTTCTCAAACTCACACAGGAGTAGAGGACTCATGGGGCATCTTGCTGTTAATAAAAGCAAATAGCTGTGAAGGATCAAAAAATATTTATTTCTCCAAATTATATTTTATAACACACTTGCATGGATATTTCAATTCTCAACTGCAAAACACCTGGCCAAAGCATCAAAAACTTCCTTCTCCTCATCTCCCTGGTCACATCAGGAAAAATTCTAACTTTACAGTACAAACAGTTAATTTTTCTTGATATCTTGAAACAAAAGACACAGACGACAATCCCTGTCAGAGCTCAAACTCAAGGTCACCAATAATGTAGCACAAGTCGCCTTCTCCTCATCCAATCTATCCAACAAGGACGTTATATCCAACACATCCATCTCTGGTTCTAAATCTTGTTGTACTAAAGTTGTTTTTCCTGGATGATAAATACTAAATCCTAAAAAAGCAGATGTATTGATGACTCTGGAATTTTCAACACTAACCTAATAGCTTTTAAACATCTTCTGAGGAGAGACCACAAAGTTGAGGAAATCATAAATTACAATTCCTTGAGATATTCTCCAAAGTTTTAACCTTATTCCCTGAACTGGTCACATTCAATGCTCCCTCTAAGCTGTGCAGGAGTCCTACACCTACACTGCCAGTGGTGGTGCTGTTTCATATAAAATTTTCAATAGCGAAGGACAGACAAGTTCTGCAGGACTCCAGAGGGCCTGCCTGCCCATAGTGATTGAAAACACAATATCGAAGCATCGCCACTCACTGGTAGCAATGCACTTGGAGGACTCCCGCACAGCTTAGAGGGTCATTGGTCACATTTTTACAGTTCACAGAATTAAACTCAGATAAACATTTAATACTAGTCTCAATTTTTCCTATAGACTTCTTGAGTTCAGCAGGCATGAGTCCTGGAGCTTCTAGCTCATTTGAGGGCAGAGTCGACAACCAAAGAGTGGTGAGGCAGTTGAGTCCTCTCGAAAGCAGGAGCCTTCTGAATATGATAATGTATAACTACCTTCATCTTTAAGGATAGGGTACAATGGTACTATGACCTCTTCCCTAGGAGGTGACTCAGTCCAGGACAGAAAACATATGTGCCCTGGGCTCTTTCTCCGTCTCCAACTTATAATGATAGAAGCTATACCCTTGACAAAACCAGTGAAACAGAGCCTCAAGAGGAGATTTACGCCACTCTTAAGGTGGAGAGGGATCAGAAGGTACCCCACAAGATGACTCTTCCGAGAAGTAATGGTAGTCGTCTTCTTAGTCCCATGAGCGGTCCCCCATTCAGCCTCCTCAACATACTCTGATTGGACCGAGCGAGTCTGTGCCTGCCTCAGCTCATTGGAATTACATCCACACTCTGATGGGCAAGCAAAGTACAGCCCTACTGTCAGGACTTTGGGGAAGCTTCCTTCCCAGATGTCGAGAGTGGTACTGCATGTGCTGATGTCGGCACCCTTTGAGGCGCTGACATCAAAGATCTCTCCACAGGCATGAATGGAGCATGAGGGAAGAAACTGGGGCTGATCCACAGCTGGCAAAATGCCCTCAAAGCCTGAGTGGATTGCAACTGCAGCATCTGCAATCTGTGCCAGCTCCTCCCCGAGCATGGCTAGGAACTACACACTAAAGACAGGCATTGGCAAAGATGGGAGGAGCTGGGAGAGAGGCAGCCTGAGAAGGCGCGAGTGCCACACTGGAAGCGGAAACCTGTCTGCTTAGAGACTTATACATTGGCACTCTTCCAAGACAGGAAGTTCATCTCCCAGTGTTGGTGCTTCTCAGGTACTGTATGTCGACGAGGACAGATGCTTATGCTTCTTGGACTTCCCCCAACGCACAGCATCATAGGTCTTCAGTGCTGACATTGAACCTGTATGCGCCCTTGGTGTCGGGTACGATGCTGACCAGTCCTGGGGCCTACTTCAGCACCTTAGCTGAGAGAGGTAGAGACCTTCTAAATGCTGGTACACTCCCAGTGGTAGCTGAAGTCTTGGCAGCCATCGAGGTCAATGCATCAGCCTTTGTGGAGCCAAAAAGTCTCTCCTGTTGAACCTGACATGCCCTCTGTGTCCTCAACTGCATTTGCAAATGGAGAGAACAAGAGTTAGGCTCATGATCATGTCCAAGGCAACTGATGCACTAGTTGTGCAGATCAGTCAAAGAAATCACATGATTACATTAGGCACACCTTTTGAAACCACTGGTGGTGGTGGGGTCCTTTTTGGACATCTAGAAAAGAATCAGGCCAAATTAAATTCCTCAACTGTGAACAGTAAAAAGGGGCAGTGTTCAAATTGAAGTTGGTGCTTCAGCCTAAATGGGCCTAGCAAGTCATGAAAAATAATGCAAATTTTAAGAGCCAAAAACACTACAAAGAAATAAATAACCAAAAGAGACCAAAAAAACCTGCACAGGAAGGCACTATTGTTTAGAAAACAAAAATCTCATCGAGAGAACATGATGACACGTCCTCCCTGCTCTATGAAAAAACAAAGACTGAGGGATCCGAACTCGAACACGAAGGCATCAGAGAATGTGCAGTGAGACGCTACTAGAAATATTTATAATAATCTCGCTAGTCAGCATCTGCACCAGGCTCCATCGGACGACGTCACCCAGCTGTGGGAATACAACTGGCCTGCTTGTCCTTGAAAAATATCTTTACAATCAGTTTCTTTTAATTTATTTTCTTCTCTAAACCTTTAAGAAGATAGATGTTTTTACATGGCTGGAATTACCATTAGGCAAACTAGATGATTGCCTGGCATGCTACATTTTGGTGGTGGTGTAAGTGTATGTATGTGAGGGCAAGAACAGTGAAAGTACAAACTTAAAGGCAGCAGGATTCCCTGGCTCTGCCAGCCGAAGAGGTAATGAATCTGGTCAAGTAGCACAGCCTGTTGCACAGTTGGAGCCTGTGCCGCAGTACTTAACTGCTCTACCTGGCCTTCAATGCTGGTACTGTGAACATAGGAATACATGGGATTACATTAAGATGTGCTGGCCTGCAAGCACATGCTTAGAATATGGCCAAGGTACTGGGACTCCAAACTGGGAACAGCAGTTGGGAACCATGGCACAGGCTCCACTGCTCAATTACGCCAAGGGAGAAACAGCGAGGGCTAGATGCTGGGGAAGAGGAAAGTGGAGAAAGATGATGGATGCTAGAGATGGGTGAATTGGAAGGAGTGAGGAACAAATGGCGATAGAAGAGAAAATGAAAAGGGGTATGCTGCTGGAGAGAGAAAGGGAGATGATGGAAAGGAGTGGGCAGTGTGAGGAGGGATGCTGCACCAGAGTCATTATCAAGTCAAGTGCTGTGACAGAGTTGCAACTACCAGTGGGAAGGTGCTGGAGCTATTGCTAATATGTAAGTCAAGGTTGGAGGCGGGGAGCGCATAAGGCTGAAAATTTACTTAGGGTGTCCAAGAACTCTTACACCCTTCCTGCAAAGTATTCTTTTACTTTCTCATCCTTGTTTTTTTCTGTGGTCTGGCATTTTTGCCTGCTTCTCTGACAATCCAGTTCATTTGGACACTAATACCATTTGTTTTCCTTTACATTGCTTTCCCAAGTCATACAGTTGAGACAATGAAGTAGCAATCCCCCAGCTGAGAACAAAGCAGCAGGGCTCTCTCTAGAACTCTGCAATCATGGACTTGAAGTCTGGCCACCAGTTCCTACTACTGCCCAACTGTTTCCTACATAGACTACAAGTGCTGCCTCTGTAGCATCCTTAACCCTGGCTGACCTAGAAGGCTGAACATCTAAGCCAGGAACAGAATCCACTTCCTTTGTATGGCAATGGTTAGCACTGTTATCCTCCTTTTTTGATCACTTAATCTCAATCTTCGTGATTTAGTGCCCCTTCTTCCTCTCTTGTCACACAGTCCGTTATCCCTTAATTTATACTAAAACTAGAATTGGGGAGATTCAGGCCACAGTTTCCCCATCATTGGACTTTGAGGATTGTATGGGTATTTTTGTTTCTGCAGTGGGTTGGGACAATGTTGTACCTGCAGAGTTTGCAGTTGTTTCTAATTTGCATATTGAGATTTTGTATACTTTTGCATTAGCAAATTTAAATTGTGATCATCTCTGGGAAAAGGTGACAACGTTTTTGGAAAAAAAAAAGGTTTTAATGAATTCTGTTAGAGCAAACAATTTCTAATACAACAGTCCACACCCCATCCTTCTATGTGCAAAAAATTAAAAAGTTACAGAAGTTCAAACATGTAACTTTTCAGACTGCTTATGGACCTCTGACATGAAAAATAAGCTAACATTTTGGACCTGCTACTTTAGTCACCTTTTCACAGAGATTGTCACAATTGATTTCTAGGATAGAAGAGAACTTGTAGACTGAATGCATTCACTGCATGGTTCTGTAGTATCTTTTAGTAAATGAGTTTTTGTCTAATGTAGTATTAGTTGATATGTTTAAGGAAGTGCAAATCTGTGCAGTGTTGAAGGGAAATGGGTCAGATTTTTTCAGTAGTTAGTAACATCCACACAATTCAAATTTGATGGCACTAGCCAAGATTACTGAATCTGTGCCATACTATAGTTGCAGGAGTTTCTGGAATCCATGAATAAGCTAGTTCCAGTCCAATCTGGTTATCATTCCCACTTTTTTTTATTTATTTGCATGAAGTCTTTATTGAACAGGATAGCGGTACAGTATTGCCTCATACATATCAAACAAAATGAACTACCAATATTCTTTAAACATGCAAATGTAAAATTCCTTATTCACTCCAACACGCCATCCAGTAACATCGTATTTGAACCTCTATAAACTTCAATGTTTTAAAGTACATTTTCTATAATTTTACATATCAATAAGACCTCCTTCTCCCCTCTTCCCCATCCCCCCAACTACCCCACCTCCCTTCTCATTCCCACTTTTAATACAGAGACTGTTCTTGAATGATATGGGGGTGGTTGTAGAAATGGAGATTCTGCTATGCTGATTTCCTTGACCTATCACCTGTACTTCATACAATCAATGACTACATTCCACTATAGCGACTGACTTGGTTAGCTATTAAGGGAAAGTGGTAGCCTGGTCTCTTTTTGCCCAACTGGTCACAAATATTTGTAGTAAATAACCAATGTTCAGAACCGTAGCAGCTTAATTCAGGAGTTCAAACCTCATTTTCCCCTTATCACTTTAAATGTATAAGGTTACAACTTCTATGCTTAAATGGCAATTTTATAAGCTGGCACCTAGTTTATAGAATACTAATGGCTTACACGCAGGACTGGTGCCAATAATTGACAGTTACATGAATTAGAGCTAGGTGCTATTCCATAAAGAGTGTACCTAACCTGGTTAAGTGTGCAATTGTCAGGGGTTGGGCAGCGTACACAAGTGATGAGTGTACACTGTATGTCATACTTGGGTGTGTCCACGTATACCAGCCATTGACCTGTTGTAACTAGGCATGCCTAACTTTTGTCATGTCAATGAGGTTTTGAGCTAATATTCTACAACATCTTAGGTGCATCTTAAGCTTTTACAGAACTGGTGCTAAATGTGCCCCTTTATGGTGCCTAAAATTAAGCTACTTATACAAAAATGATGTTAGGCAAAACCTGACTGGGGTGAGGTTATGTTTATTTATTTGTTACATTTGTACCCCGCACTTTCCCACTCATAGCTGGTTCAATGCGGCTTACATAGTAGTAGAATTACAAAGTATAATGCAGAGAAAAACAGGCTAAGCTTAGCAGAGTAATGGGGATGTATGGATAGGTAATATTATAAGGGAGAGGGGTTGGAGGAGGTAGGAGGAGGTACTAGTAATAGGCTAGATTGAGATCGTCAGGGATAGGGTAAGGATAAGCATAGGGCAGATTGGAAGAGGCATGGTCTGAGTCATTGCCGTTGTCACAGGAACAGGTGATGAATAGGTGGGTTTGTAGGGTTAGGTCGTGACGTTGGGATAAGCTTCCTTGAATAGATGGATTTTCAGCGATTTTCTGAAGGGTAGGTAGTTTTTAATAGAACAAATGGATCTGGGTAGGGCGTTCCAGAGTTTACTGCCTTTGAAACTTAGTGTATTTTTCGGACTATAAGACGCACTTTTTTCCTCCCAAATTTGGGAGGAAAATGGGGGGTGCATCTTATAGTCCGAATGTAGCCTCCCTCCCTCCGTTACAGGCACCCCTCTCTCCCTCCGTTGGAATTTTAAAATTCCAACGGAGGGAGAGAGGGGTGCCTGTAACGGAGAGAGGGAGGGAGCCTGTAAAGGAGGGAGGTGCCTGTAACGGAGGAAGGGTTCCTGGAACAGGGAGGGGGGCCTGTAACTATTTTTCGGACTATAAGATGCACTTTTTTTTCCCTCCAAATTTGGGAGGAAAACCTAGGTGCGTCTTATGGTCCGGTGCGTCTTATAGTCCGAAAAATACAGTATACAGAAATTACTAAATAAAATGGACCTCAACCTTCCGGGGCAAGATTATTTATAATAATCATGACAATACATACCCCTTAATGGACATCTCATCATTGGCTCCCCCAAAATCCAGAAAAAACAGCAGTGTAAAAACGCCAAAAAGATAGCGAAAACCACAGCTTCAAAAATCGGATTTTGAGCAAATATCAAAAAACAACATAACCCTACTCCAAATCAAGGTTAGTTATGAAGACAATACAAAAAAGTCTTTCAAAATATCAGCACACCACTTTTGATTATCCAAGCGTGGATGGTGACAAAACACTTGTGAAACTATCCTGGCCAGGCATTCCAACAGTTCCAGACCCGAGACTCAGTCCTAAAATTAGGCTCAATTTATAGAATTGCTGCCTCCGTTTTTAGAGCCTTTCACGATTCTGGCCCCAGAATCTATAGCAAAAATGTATTAGGTATACACTAGCATGCAGACTGTACTCACTGCAAATATGTAATTTTGATAGTCTTTTTAAAAATAAAACTAGCACTAATCTATTTTGGTGATAATCTATTTGTATAGCAAGTATTTTTGTATTTAGCTTGGCACTTTGCTTCAGAAAAATATTTATATATATTTTTCTTACATAATAAACCCTAATATATATGTCACCTGTGGCATGGTTTTGGGTTATTTGTACAGCTAAGCTAGCATGTCGTTAGGGCTATAAGCGGTACCCCCTAGACCCGAGTTCATGTCATTGCTATCTGGTAATTTTATCTGATAAGTACCTCTGAGCTACTGCCCTACACACCAATGCACATAAGTGAGGCGATTGTATTTAGAAATTGAGTCCAGGGATGTTATAACTAAGCAGCGAGTTACAGTGCTAGAGCAAGTTAAGCCCATGTACAGTAAAAGCCATGGGTTTTACTATTCCTTTAACAACAGATTAGCACTGAAGTGCTTAAATCACAATGTTGACTGAGGACTCTCTTTCTTACTACATTTTTTATATATATAGTTATATTTTAAGAATTTTTGTTTGTAAGCCTCCCCTCACTACCTTTCTACCCTCATTTCCCCTTACGTTCCCGCCCCGAAACCCTCCGTTCACAGGACAAATCCCTCCTCTCTGTACCCTTCTCCACCACCACCAACTCCAGGCTCCGCTCATTCTGCCTTGCCTCACCCTATGCTTGGAACAATCTTCCTGAGCCCATACGCCAAGCCCCCTCCCTGCCCATCTTCAAGTCTCTGCTTAAAACCCACCTCTTCATTAATGCGTTCGGCACCTAACTCTTACCGTTCAGTAAATCCAGACTGCCCCAATTTGACCGTTCACTTGTCTACTAGATTGTAAGCTCTTTTGAGCAGGAACTGTCCCTCTATGTAAATTAGTACAGCGCTGCGTAACCCTAGTAGCGCTTTAGAAATGTTTAGTAGTAGTTGTGTTGATACTTGGGTGTTTATATTTTATTACAGATTATGGTGGAGATTGATTATTAGTTTCTTTCTAATCAAAATTTTCCAAGTGAGTAGCTCACTCTAGGCTCACTCTTTCCTCTCTTGCTCCTTATAAGGTACAGAGGGGAAGTTGAAGAGGTAATGACAGAGAGGGAGGTACTGAAGTAGCTGTTCCCTGCTTTGCTACTAACTCTGTCCACTTCAGTTTCTCTTGTTTCCTGAAGGAAGTAGGAAACAGGGGGCTCTTGTACAACTAGCACCATCAAATCCCTAATCATTTCTGAAACTGTGGCTTTTCCTGTATTAGTTAATACATTTCACTTTATACATGGGGCACTCTATTTTGCATATAAGTTTCTTTGAATTCTTCTAGGCCATTCCTGATACACTCACTTGTGATCAAATTAACATTTACTCCAATGAAAAAAAGCTCAGTTTCTTTATATGAAGAAAATCCTGGGGAAGGACCGAGAGGGACTGGCAAAAGACACCTGAAAACGAAGTGGATAGAGCACCGTTCACGGAAGAGAGTGTATATGAACAACTTGGAAAGCTAAAGGTGGACAAAGCCATGGGGCCGGACGGGATCCACCCAGAATACTGAGGGAGCTCAGAGAGGTTCTGGCGGGTCCTCTTAAAGATTTGTTTAATAATCCTTGGAGACGGGAGAGGTTCCGAGGGATTGGAAAATGGCGGAGGTGGTCCCTCTTCACAAAAGTGGGGATAGGGAAGAAGCTGGAAACTACAGGCCGGTAAGCCTCACTTCGGTTATTGGAAAAGTAATGGAAGCCATGCTGAAGGAAAGGATAGTGAATTTCCTGGAAGCCAATAGTTGCAAGATCCGAGACAACATGGTTTCACCAAAGGGAAGTCGTGCCAAACGAATCTCATTGAATTCTTTGACTGGGTGACGGGAGAACTAAATCAAGGACGTGCTATGGACGTCATCTACTTAGATTTCAGCAAGGCTTTTGACACGGTTCCCCACAGGAGGCTCTTGAATAAACTAGAAGGGCTGAAGATAGGACCCGAAGTGGTGAACTGGATTAGGAACTGGTTGACGGGCAGACGCCAGAGGGTGGTAGTGAATGGAGTTCGCTCGAGGAGGGAAAGGTGAGTAGTGGAGTGCCTCAGGGATCGGTGCTGGGGCCCATTCTGTTCAATATATTTGTGAGTGACATTGCCGAAGGGTTACAAGGTAAAGTTTGCCTTTTTGCGGATGACACCAAGATTTGCAACAGAGTGGACACCCCGGAGGGAGTGAAAACATGAAAAAAGATCTGAAGAAGCTGGAACAATGGTCTAACGTTTGGCAATTAAAATTCAATGCGAAGAAATGCAAAGTGATGCACTTAGGGAGTAGAAATCCAAGGGAGGCATATGTGTTAGGTGGGGAGAGCCTGATAGTCACGGACGGGGAGAGGGATCTTGGGGTGATAGTATCTGAGACCTAAAGCCTATGAACAGTGCAACAAGGGCGGTGGCCGTAGCGAGAAGGTTGCTAGGCTGTATAGAGAGAGGTGTGACCAGCAGAAAAAAGGAGGTTTTAATGCCCCTGTATAAGACGTTGGTGAGGCCCCACCTGGAGTATTGTGTTCAGTTTGGAGGCCAATATCTTGCGAAGGATGTTAAAAAAAATGGGAAGCAGTACAAAGAAAAGCTACAAGGATGGTATGGGAGTTGCGTTTCCAAGACGTATGAAGAGAGACTTGCTGACCCTGAACATGTATACTCTGGAGGAAAGGAGGAACAGGGGTGATATGATACAGACGTTCAATATTTGAAAGGTATTAATCCGCAACCAAATCTTTTCCGGAGAGGGGAAGGCGGTAGTACGAGAGGACATGAAATGAGATTGAAGGGGGGCAGACTCAGGAAAGATGTCAGGAAGTATTTCTTCACGGAGAGGGTTGGTGAACGCTTGGAATGCCCTCCCGCGGGAGGTGGTGGAGATGAAAACGGTAACAGAATTCAAGCATGCGTGGGACAGGCATAAAGGAATCCTGTGCAGGAAGGAAGGATCCACAGAAGCTTAGCTGAAATTGGGTGGTGGGGGGAAGAGGGGTTGGTGGTTGAGAGGCTAGGATGGGGGAGGGCAGACTTATACGGGGTCTGTGCCGGAGCCGGTGATGGGAGGCGGGACTGGTGGTTGGGAGGCGGGAAATACTGCTGCACAGACTTATATGGTCTGTGCCCTGAAAAAGACAGGTACATATCAAGGTAAGGTATACACATGAGTTTATCGTGGGCAGACTAGATGGACCGTGCAGGTCTTTTTCTGCCGTCATCTACTATGTTACTATGTTACTATATAATCATAATACAACACTTATGGCTACACAAATTAACTTAATTTAACGACCTCCATTTTACCCTCTATCCAGAAGTTCTAAATATTAATGGATTTAACTTACCTTATAGAACTGAATTATATCATCTTTTGTTAGGGTCTTCAGATAAGCAACTTCAATATTATCTGGATAATAAAATGTTTTTGTTTTAGCAAGTATAAAAATCATAGCTGAACAATTCTTATCTTTTGCAATACACAATTCATATTTCAGAGAAACACTATAGGTCCTGTTTACTAAGCTGCACTGTAGGATTGCTAGCATTTTTAGTATGAGCTAACGCTATATATTCTTATGGGTGTCTAGCAGCGTGTGCTAAAACGCTAGCGCACCTTAGTTAACAGAGCCCTATGTCTGCAAATTTCACAAACTCCTCTTCAATCAGACATAATCATAACAATGAAGATGAAAATAAAATGAAGATACATACCTGTAGCAGGTATTCTCAGAGGACAGCAGGCTGATTGTTCTCACGGCTGGGTGATGTCCACGGCAGCCCCGAGGAATGGAAATCTTCCCAGCAACAAAAGTTTGCTAGAGCCTTCAAGCGTGTGTGGGTGCGCGCACCGCACATGCTCAGCCATCTTCCTGCCCGTCGCGCAAGAGCCCCGCTTTAATTAAATTATAAAGCAACAACAAAGAAAAGGACAACTCCAAAGGGGAGGCAGGCGAGTATGTGAGAACAATCAGCCTGCTGCCCTCGGAGAATACCTGCTACAGGTATGTATCTTCATTTTCCTCTGAAGACAAGCAGGCTGCTTGTTCTCACGACTGGGTTATCCCTAGCCCCCCAGGTTCACTCAAAACAACAAAGAAAGGTCAATTGGACTTAGCAACGGCGAGGACATAATAATTGACCTACGAAGAAACAGCTAACTGAGAGTGCAGCCTAGAACAGAACAAAAATGGGCCTAGGGGGGGTGGAGTGGATTCTAAACACCGAACAGATTCTGCAGCACCGACTGTCCAACCGACTGTCGCGTCAGATATCCTGCAGAAGGCAGTAGTGAGATGTGAATGTGTGGATTGATGACCACGTCGCAGCCTTACATATCTCTTCTATAGTGGCTGACTTCAAGTAGGCCACTGACGCTGCCATGGCTCGAACACTATGAGCCGTGACATGACCCTCAAGAGTCAGCCCAGCCTGGGCGTAAGTGAAGGAAATGCAATCTGCTAGCCAACTGGAAATGGTGCGTTTCCCCGACAGCAACTCCCCTTCTGTTGGGATCAAAAGAAACAAACAATTGGGCGGACTGTCTGTGGGGCTGTGTCCGCTCCAGGTAGAAGGCCAATGCTCTCTTGCAGTCCAATGTGTGCAGCTGACGTTCAGCAGGGCGGGTATGACGGGGGAAAAATGTTGACAAGACAATTGATTGGTTCAGATGGAACTCCAACACCACCTTCGGCAAGAACTTAGGGTGCGTACAGAGGACTACTCTATTATGATGAAACTTAGTATAGGGAGCATGGGCTACCAAGGCTTGAAGCTCACTGGCTCTACGAGCTGAAGTAACTGCCACCAAGAAAATGACCTTCCAGGTCAAGTACTTTAGATGGCAGGAATTCAGTGGCTCAAAAGGAGGCTTCATCAGCTGGGTGAGAACGACGTTGAGATCCCATGACACTGGTGGAGGTTTGACAGGGGTCTTTGACAAAAGCAAACCTCTCATGAAGCGAACAACTAAAGGCTGTCCAGAGATAGGCTTACCCTCTACACGATAATGAAAAGCACTAATTGCACTAAGATGAACTCTTACGGAGTTGGTCTTGAGACCAGACTCTGGTAAGTGTAGAAGGTATTCAAGCAGGGTCTGTGTAGGACAAGAAAGAGGATCTAGGGCCTTGCTGTCACACCAGACGGCAAACCTTCTCCATTTGAAAGAGTAACACCTCTTCGTGGAATCTTTTCTGGAAGCAAGACTCGGGAGACACCCTTAGAAAGACCCAAGGAGGCGAAGTCTACGCCCTCAACATCCAGGCTGTGAGAGCCAGAGACTGGAGGTTGGGACGCAGAAGCGACCCCTCGTTCTGAGTGATGAGGGTTGGAAAACAATCCAATCTCCACGGTTCTTCGGAAGACAACTCCAGAAGAAGAGGGAACCAAATCTGAGGTGGCCAAAAGGGCGCAATCAGAATTATGGTCCCACAGTCTTGCTTGAGTTTCAGCAAGTCTTCCCCACCAGAGGTATGGGAGGATACGCATATAAAAGGGCCCTTCCCCCAATGCAGGAGAAGGCATCTGACGCTAGTCTGTCATGAGCCTGAAGTCTGGAACAGAACTGAGGGACCTTATGATTGAGCTGAGTGGCAAAAAAGATCCACCGAGGGGGTGCCCCACGCTTGGAAGATTTTGCGGATTACACCAGAGTTGAGGCGACCACTCGTGAGGTTGCATTATCCTGCTCAATCTGTCGGCCAGACTGTTTACGCCTGCTAGATATGTGGCTTGGAGAAGCATGCCGTGCTGATGTGCCCAAAGCCACATCTGGACGGCTTCCTGACACAGGGGGGGCGAGATCCGGTGCCCCCCTGCTTGTTGATGTAGTACATGGCAACCTGATTGTCTGTCTGAATTTGAATAATTTGATTGGACAGTCGATCTCTGAAAGCCTTTAGAGCGTTCCAGACCGCTCGCAACTCCAGGAGATTGATCTGAAGATCTGATTCTTGGAGGAACCAAACTCCCTGGGTGTGAAGCCCATCTACATGTGCTCCCCAACCCAGGAGGGATGCATCCGTTGTCAGCACTTTTTGTGGCTAAGGAATTTGAAAAGGACGTCCCAAGGTCAAATTGGATTGAATCATCCATCACCGCAGGGAATTGTGAAAGTCGGTGGACAGCTGGATCACATCCTCTAGATTCCCTGCAGCTTGGTACCACTGGGAAGCTAGGGTCCATTGAGTCGATCTCATATGAAGACGAGCCATGGGAGTCACAAGGACTGTGGGGGCCATATGGCCTAGAAGCCTCAACATCTGCCGAGCTGTGATATGCTGAGATGCTCTGGCCATGGAAACAAGAGACAGAAGGTTGTCTGCCCTCGCCTCGGGGAGATAGGTATGAGCCGCCTGTGAGTCCAGCAGAGCTCCTATGAATTCTAGTTTTTGAACTGGAAGAAGATGGGACTTTGGATAATTTAGAACAAACCCTAATAGCTCCAGGAGTTAAAAAGTCAGCTGCATGGACTGTAGAGCTCCTGTCTTGGAGGTGTTCTTTACCAGCCAATCGTTGAGGTAAGGGAACACATGCACCCCCAGTCTGCGTAGCGATGCTGCAACCACCGGAAACGAAAAGAAACTTAAGAAGGGACAAAAACCTAAAAAATAAAGGATTTGAAAAAGAATTTTTTTTTGAAAGAAAGCAGCTCAACTGAGCGAAAAATGGAAGAAAAACACGGAAAAAACTGCGAAACCAAGGCTCTTTTCAGGGCCAACACAGAGAGAGACCGCAAGCAGTCACTCCCTTACCGCGGAAAGAAAAGAACTAAAGCAGGACTCTTGCGTGACAGGCGGGAAGATGGCTGTGCCCATATGTGCTCGAAGGCTCTAGCAAACGTTTGTTGCTAGGAAGATTTCCGTTCCTCGGGGCTGCCGTGGACGTCACCCAGGCATGAGAACAAGAAGCCTGCTTGTCCTCGGAGAATGTACATTTTACATACCCATTTAATACACAGTAAATGTTGCTCACTTTTGATCCAAGTTAAATATGAGCCAGTCACTCTACCAACTGGTTGAAAGAAGGTCATCCAGATGGTTAAGCTGTAGTAACTTATCTTTCCTCACTTATAGTTCTCACAATGCTAGAAACCTACTGCCGGGTCTGAGGCAGCATAGAGAGCCCCTATGGTCATCATCAGACAATCTCCCTTCCTCCTGGCCCAAACCATTAACAAAAACAAACAAACCTTTTCCTGGTGCCTAGTGAACCCCGATCCTTCCCCTAGGCCCCTGCACTTAATGAAGCAGGAGCAATGTCTGCTCTCTCCTGCTCATTGCCACTATCTTTGAAAATGGCAGTGCTTGACACCACCTGGTGCTTCCTGGGATGCCCTGGGGTAGATGTCAATTAAGGGAATTTTTTCCCTTATTTGGTAGTGTAGGTGTAGCCTACCAAATAAGGGAAAACACCTGGTACAACCTGCAACTGACAATAAATTGATTTCAGAAAAGTGGCGTATTTATTGCCAGTTGCAGGTTGTAAAAGCATGAATCCGGGTCCCTGATGAAGATATTTTTGAAACTCTGTACTGTAGGGCATTAAGAGGATCCTGCCAGTACTAGATTGTTGGTGTTTGAGGTAACGAGAGATGCCACGTTAAAACATCATGGCTGCCGGGTGTAGTGCACTCACCCAACAGAATTAAGATAAGTGAGCTTACATAAAAGAATTATTGTTATTCTAACACAACAAAGAAAAAGAATTATTTCAGCTTAAATAAGTTAATTTATTCCATCTTAAATAAGTTAATTTAATTAGCCATTCTAACTATACAGTACTTCCAAAGATAGGAGGATATGAGTAATGACCTACATTATCTAGGTTATAAATGAGATAATAGACTGTTGAGATTGTCTGTTTAGCTGTACAGTATAGACATTGTATAAGTGTGAATATGGGTGCTTTATATAGATGAGAGAACATTAGAAATATTAGTGTACATTATTGTTATAAATGAGAAAACAGATATCGTAAAAAATGTCTTTTTAAAGTTACTTTCTGTTTACAGTGTATGGCTTGGGTGCGAGTATGAGTATACACAAAAGAATCTGAAGCACAGGGTGAGCTTAACTTCATATATATAAAAAAAGAATAAATTATATATCCTGATAAGGAGATTTTCAATGACTGAGAAACTTATCCACCCTCTAAGCACAGCCTTTGACCCTAGGGTGGCATTCTGCTTGGGTGAGTTATTACTCTGAGAATTTCTTCTGTTGCTGTTCTTGATACATATGGTTTCTTTTGTATTTTGGGTTACCCATAGTCACATACTGTTTACAGTTGATTAAGTACTAAATATTGGGTACTGAGGAATTTTCTTATGTCCTTCTTGATATTGCACACCCTGGTTTGTTATTATTTGATTCTTACTTATTGCAGCATCCATAAGTACATAAGTAATGCCACACTGGGAAAAGACCAAGGGTCCATCGAGCCCAGCATCCTGTCCACGACAGTGGCCAATCCAGGCCAAGGGCACCTGGCAAGCTTCCCAAACGTACAAACATTCTATACATGTTATTCCTGGAATTGTGGATTTTTCCCAAGTCCATTTAGTAGTGGTTTATGGACTTGTCCTTTAGGAAACCGTCTAACCCCTTTTTAAACTCTGCCAAGCTAACCGCCTTCACCACGTTCTCTGGCAACGAATTCCAGAGTTTAATTATGCGTTGGGTGAAGAAAAATTTTCTCCGGTTTTAAATTTACTACACTGTAGTTTCGTCGCATGCCCCCTAGTCCTAGTCCTGTTCCACTCCACTCATTATTTTATATACCTCTATCATGTCTCCCCTCAGTCGTCTCTTCTCCAATACAATTCATTGCAAGCAGCAATGTAATCTCGCCATTATAAAAAGCAGTCACATATAAAAGTTCAGTCTTGTTACAGATTTTGTAACCAATATAAAGCCTCAGTTTTTGAAAATCAAGAAATAAATTTCAGCTACTTTAAAAGGTTTGTTTTGGAGTTCCAAGATGGCCGCTGACTGAGACAGACGTGTTTTAGAGCTCCTCCAGATTTTACTGTTACTCTCTAATTACCTTGTAATGCCGAAGAGGAGGGGCAGAGCTGCTGCTACTGCAGCCCAGCAGCAAAGACCTTTGATATCTTCAGGCTTGATTGAATCTTATCTGCAACGAGCTCAGGTTTCAACAGCAGCATCGGTGAGCGGTTCGCTGGAACAGCCCAGGATAGGAGACCAGGAGCTGAACCTTGAACTGGAAGTTTCTTTGAGCCCCGACGCAAGGGCCCCTCCTCCCCAGCCTGTGAGAAGTGGTTCTCTGGTGGCGGCGTCCTTAGCCCTGAATACCGAAGTGTTACAGGGTGGAACTGGACGGGAGGCAGTGTTAGCCTTAACGAAGAACGTGGGAGATTTGTCAGCTTCTTCCCTGTTATCTCACACTGCCGGAAAAACACAGGAGGAGTTGCGAGGGACATTGGAAGGTGAGAAACATGTTTCACAGGAAGAGAGCGAGAGCATTGCATTTGCTAAACTTTTCAGAAACCAGATGAAGTGACATTGGATAATTTATGGCAGTTGATTGCAGAAATGGGGAAGTTTTTGTGCCCCCAGATGAGGAAAATAAGAAATGAAGTTGTGATATTAGATGGGAAGGTAACAGAAATTGAGAATGAGGTGAAAATAGTTAAAGCAGATTTGCCTAAACAGGAAAAGTATGTTTTAGAGTTGAAATCACAGCAAACAACAATGCTTAAAGACTTGGTTAATTTAAGGAGAAAATCAGAAATGCTGGAAAATACTTCAAAATCTAATAATCTGCGTTTTATAAATTTTCCGCGACAACCATTTATCTCCCCTCGGGAGATGCTAAGAAATTACCTCAGAGAAATTCTAGAGATAGAAGATAAAGATATGCCACCCTTTTCACAGGTTTTTTATATACCTGTGAAGGGTTTGGATCCTTTACAAAGGAATAATATTCAGAATGCGCAACCATTGGATGTTTCTGCCCTTCTTGAAATGTCGGATTCAGAACAGATAACACCAACTACTATGTTGGCCACAGTAGCGTTACCTTCGGACAAGATCTGGATCTTAAAGAAGTTTTTTTCAGAATAAAGAAAAAACCTTTCGTGGTTTGCAAACTCGTGTCTTTCCAGATCTAGCGAGGGAAACGCAAAGACGACGACAAAAGGTTTTACAGATGAGACAGGAGACACTTCAACTTGGCGCAACTTTTTACCTTAAATATCCTTGCAAATGTTTAATCTCCTATCAAGCCGTGAAATATGTTTATTTTGATCCTGACCAATTGTCATCTTTTTAACATCTAAGAGAGCTCCTAGTTAAGTAAAGTTGAATAGAAACTCGTCTGTATCTCAAAATTTGATTTATAAAGTTTATTACCTGTTTTCTCCTATTTAGCAATCTTGGACTCCTGTTGTGGACTTTATGTTTCAAATTTTTATTGATGACATCTCAAAAACATAAATGCTTTACATCTCTTGATATTCAAGCTCGGTATTAAAACAAGGAACACTGAAAACAATTTGCTACATTTAGTCATCAACCTTTTTACTGTTTTATCCCCTCTTCCCCTCCCCCCCCCCCCTTTTTGTTCACCCCCCCCCCCCCCCCACCCTCTAGGAGCCAATCCATCTCTCTCTAGTGGATGGTCGTTACACCCGGTCCCATCTTATATTTAGCATGTGAGGTTCAGTAGCATACTGCGGCCTCGTGGGCTCAATTTCTGTATGTACCCATTCCAAATTCTCATAAAATTCTTTTTCCCTTTTGGAGATCTTCTCGCTTCCCTGGCCTCCCATGTTGCTAACAAGTGAATTTGATTCCTCCATTGCCAATAGGCCGGAGGGTCTGGTGAGACCCAATACTGCAAAACTGTCTTCTTTGCTACTAGGCAGATTTTACGACACCAGAGCTTTGCCCCTTTGTCTTTAATACGAAAAGCCGCTGGTGTGTCTAAAACATAATGGTCTCAAGATCCTCCTATTGTCTCTCCCAGTATAGTGCTCATGTATCTCTGGATCCGTCTCCAAAAGGCTCTAACCTTTGGGCATCCCCAAAAAGCATGGTATAGAGTGTGTGATGTCATATTACATTTGTCACAGCTATCCATGGTATTTAGGTCTATATGGGCAAGTTGTTGTTTGGTAAAGTAAGCTCTCATAGCTACTCGACATCCGCATTCTCTTAATCGCTCATCTACTGTAAGGGCTGGGACCCTCTTCAAAGTAGTAGCTACATCCCAATTTCCTAATTTCCCCCCTAACTCTTTTTCCCACTGCAGTTTAATTGACTGAAAACTCCTGGGTGCAGATAGGTGTACTAACTCTCTATGCAGGGCCGATACTGTCACTCCCGTACCCTCTAATTTTTGAAATAGACCTCGCACTCTCTCTTTTAATTTTACTTGGAGGGCTGACTGGTCCAGACTTAAAATATAATGTTTGATCTGAGTATATGCAAACCTGTCTCCCCAGTGTGTACCTAGCTTGCTTTAAGCGCCTCATATGCCAAGAAATACCCATCCCCATACAGTATATGTTCCACTCTTGAAATACCACCCACCTCCCATCTTAGGAATGTCGAATTTTCTCGTCCCGGTTGAAAATTTAGGTTACTTCGTATTGATAAGAATCCCGAGACCGTAGGTTGTCCCCCCAGCAGTCCCACCAGTCCCCTCCAGGTCTCCCTCAACGGTTGCAGCAGCACACAACATTTGAGGCCCATCGGGAGATGTCTCCTCTCCTGGTGGAGCAGTGTTAAGGGGTCATAAGGTGACAAATATGCTTGTTCAAGCTCGAATGGGGTATACTCACTTGTGTGGCCCACCCAGTCTCCTATGTGCCTGAGCAAACAAGACTGATTATATATTCGGAGGTTCGGGAGGCCCAGTCCACCGGTCTGCCATCCCCCTATCAAATAAGCCATTTGCAGCCTAGGTTTCTTCTTTGCCCAACAAAATTGGCTGAACATTCTATTTACTCTCTTCAGATCCTTCTGCAACAATCGGAGAGGCAACGTTTGCATGGCATAAAGCCATTTGGGAAAAATTATCATGTGAATTAAATTAATTCTGCCTCTCAATGATAAGGGTAGCCCTACCCAGTTATCTCCTGTTGTGGACTTTAAATGAAGCTATAATATTTAATTTGTGTTATGAATAATATCTTTAGATTTAATTGTAATAGTGAATTTTTCTTTACAAGTTTATACTTGTTTACTATGTATAAAAACGATAAATAAAATATTAAAAAAATAAAAATAAAAGGTTTGTTTTGCATGGATATATTTACCTGGCACAAATAGATTACAGAGAACATAATTGCAGCATGATGTAAAACTATAGCAGTACTACTTTTTCAAAAATTACGTTACATAATATTTTTAAGCAAAACATTCAAGGAAATATCTTCCCAAGTACCAATGACTCGGTGTCAGAGAACTCTGTGCCCTTATTTTAGGTACTTTTAGATTTCCTTTCAAATTTATATATTATTGTGATGATATCACAGCAGTATGAACACCACCATGGATTCTTCTGTGACAAGGATGCAATTCTCCAGTCTTGAGTAACTTGAACCCACTGAAAGGTAAAGGCTCATAGGACTTGTCTCATATTAAGATGCCAAGAGAGAGTAGCATGAAAGGTTTTAGCTATTAAGCCTAACATTCTCAGCATGGAAGAAGTTGACATTTGATGACTCTGAATTATCTCTTCTGCTGTGACCACGTGTTGGGCTTTGTAATTCCGGAAATATTCCTTGGTCTGAATCATGATAAAATAGTAGAGGATGAAAGAAAATGACTATCCCATAAGAATATCTAGCAGAGCCCATATAATTGCCAATGGAGATGATGGTTTCAAATGAAACTTGGACAGTTAACAACAAACCTTAGTGAGTGCAATACTTAAATAGTGATCTGTACTGCTTCATTTGTCTCAGAGACGTGCTCTTGACCAGTCAACTGTCTAAATCAGTGAACCCCAAACTCAGCCCTTGAAGAATGCCACCACAGTATGAAAAATAGGGAAAGGGAATGGGACTTGATACAATCAAAGCAGTTTACATACTATATACAGGTATTTATTTTGTACCTGGGGCAATAGAGGGTTAAGTGACTTGCCCAGATTCACAAGGAGCTGCAGTGGGAATTGAGCCCAGTTCTCCGCGATCAAAGTCCGCCGCACTAACCACTAGGCTACTCTTCCACTCCAAATAGATAGTATACATAATAATTGTGGAACCCTGTAAGCCTGATTAGGGTGTAGATCATGGAAAACGGAGTTTAGAGACCCTTGATCTAGGTATAAAAACTAAAAACATGCTGCAATGACAGCCAGACATTTGATGAAAACCTGCAATGCAGTGGATTAGACCAAAAGGCAGGATACCACAATGGGAATTCAGTGCTCATACTACATTCTGAAAAGCCAAGTGGAGAAGAGAAGATAGTAAGGGTTCCTCAGGGGTCTGTAATGGGACCATTGGTTTTTAACATATTTATGTTAAAAGGCGGCTGAGGGGAGATATGATAGAGGTCTATAAAGTAATGAGTGGAGTTGAACGGGTAGACGTGAAGCGTCTGTTCACGCTTTCCAAAAATACTAGGACTAGGGGGCATGCAATGAAGCTACAATGTAGTAAATTTAAAATGAATTGGAGAAAAATTTTCTTCACTCAATGTGTAATTAAACTCTGGAATTCGTTGCCAGAGAATGTGGTAAAGGCGGTTAGCTTAGCGGAGTTTAAAAAAGGTTTGGACGGCTTCCTAAAGGAAAAGTCCATAGACCGTTATTAAATGGACTTGGGGAAAATCCACTATTTCTGGGATAAGCAGTATAAAATGTTTTGTACTTTTTGGGATCTTGCCAGGCATTTGTGATCTGGATTGGCCACTGCTGGAAACAGGATGCTGGGCTCGATGGACCTTTGGTCTTTCCCAGTATGGCAATACTTATGTTACAAATGATCTAGAGATGGGAATAGCTAGTGAGGTAATTAAATTTGCTGATGACACAAAGTTATTCAAAGCTGTTAAATCACAAGAGGATTGTGAAAAACTGCATGAGGACCTTATGAGGAAAGGCTAAAGCGACTAGAGCTCTTCAGCTCGGAGACAAGTCGATTAAGTGGGGGATAAGATAGAGGTCTATAAAAATACTGTGTGGAGTGGAATGGGTAGAGGTGAATCACTTGTTTACACTTTCCAAAAAAAATACTACAACTAGGGGCATGCAATGGAGCTACTAAATAGTAAATTTAAAACAAGCCAGAGAAAATATTTCTTCACTCAACGTATAATTAAATTCTGGAATTTGCCAGAGAATGTGGTAAAAGAAGTTAGCTTAGCAGGATTAAAAAAAAAAAAAAAGTTTGGCTAATTTCCTAAAAGAAAAGTCCATAATACATTATTAGGATGGACTTAGCAATATCCCAGAACAGTAAAACAGATTTATGCTGTTTACCCTTGAAATAAGCAGTGGATTTTCCCAGGTACTTGTGACTTGGATTGGCCACTGTTGGAAACAGGATACTGGGCTTGATGGACATTCAGTCTATCCCAGTATGGCAACCCTTACATTTTACCAGTAAAAGGTGTTCTTCAGAGACAAAAGGATATCAGTCATCAAACATAGGTGATGCCATTCGATGGAGTCTGAGCTGAAGGAATGAAACAATGTTCGCAAAGCTTTCTGGAGTGTTGCACTGTGCACATGTAGGACTGTAACATAAGAATACAAGAATAACCATACTGGGTCAGGCCAATGGCCTATCTGGCCCAGTATCCTGCTTCCACTCCCAGGGCAAGCAGTGGCTTTGCCATGTCTGTCTCAATAGCAGACTATGTACTTTTCCTCCAGGAACTTATCCAAACCTTTTTTAAACCCAGATACACTAAGGTAAAATTATGTATAATCATACCTGATAATTTTCTTTCCATTAATCATAGCTGATCAATCCATAGACTGGTGGGTTGTGTCCATCTACCAGCAGGTGGAGATAGAGAGCAAACTTTTGCCTCCCTATATGTGGTCATGTGCTGCCGGAAACTCCTCAGTATGTCGATATCAAAGCTCCATCCGCAGGACTCAGCACTTAGAGAATTACACCCACGAAGGGACACTCTGCCCAGCTCACCACCGCCGAAACGGGGGAGGGGAATTAACCCAGCTCATCCCCACACAAGTGGGGGAGGGGAATCCGTCCAGCTCATCCCCGCGGAGCGGGGGAGGGACACCACACCCGCCGATGCGGGGGGATCTGGCTTATCCTGCAACCGCAACCGCGGGAGGAGCTGACTGACCCTAACACCGCCGAAGCGGGAGGGGTACAAAGCTGCCCTACAGCCACACGAAGCGGGAGGGAGTGCCGGCAGAATTTTAAGTCTCAATCCAGCCCCGTAAAACGGAGGGGAGAGGAATGCAGCAGCTCACTGTAACACAAACTCGTCTTAACTCTTGAAGAATCCAAGTGAAAAAACTTGAACACGAAGTCTTTCTGAAGTAACTGAAGACTAAACTTGAACCTGAAATGCAACCAGAATAAAAACAGTACAGATATCTGGGAGGGGCTATGGATTGATCAGCTATGATTAATGGAAAGAAAATTATCAGGTATGATTATACATAATTTTACCTTCCATATCATCAAGCTGATCAATCCATAGACTGGTGGGATGTACCGAAGCAGTACTCACCCAGGGCGGGACATTGAAATCCCTGACCTCAACACTGAAGCTCCAAACCGGGCCTCCGCCCGTGCAGCCACAGTCAAACGGTAATGCTTGGAGAATGTATGAGCCGAAGCCCAAGTTGCCGCCTTGCATATCTCTTCCAAGGAGACGGATCCGGCCTCTGCCATCGAGGCCGCCTGAGCTCTCGTGGAGTGAGCCTTCAGCTGGATAGGCGGCACCTTCCCCGCGGCCACATAAGCCGCTGCAATGGCTTCCTTGACCCATCTTGCCACTGTAGGCTTAGCAGCCTGCAGACCCTTACGAGGACCTGATTTCCGGAAATCATTGGTCACTTCCAAGTATCTGATGATGACTCGTCTCACATCCAGATATTTAAGAGCAGAGTACTCCTCTGGGTAGTCCTCCCTACGAAAGGAAGGGAGACAGAGCTGCTGATTCACATGGAAGCGAGAAACAATCTTGGGCAGGAAGGAAGGCACTGTGCGAATAGTCACTCCTGCCTCAGTGAACTGCAGAAAAGGCTCTCGACATGAGAGCGCCTGGAGCTCGGAAACTCTTCTGGCTGAAGTGATAGCCACCAAAAAGACTGCTTTCAACGTCAGGTCTTTCAGAGATGCCCTCGACAAGGGTTCAAAAGGCGGCTTCTGCAATGCTCTTAGCACCAGGTTGAGATTCCACGCAGGCACCACTGAGTGCAGAGGAGGGCGCAGGTGATTAACTCCCTTGAGAAAGCGCACCACATCTGGCTGCGAAGCCAGGGAAGCACCCTTCAGGCGGCCCCTGAAGCAAGCCAGAGCCGCTACCTGGACTTTAAGGGAACTGAGCGACAGGCCTTTCTCCAGACCTTCTTGCAGGAACGCCAACACTGAAGAAATTGGAGCAGTGAAGGGAGAAAGTGAGCCTGCTTCACACCACGCTGCAAAGATACGCCAAACCCTGGCGTAAGCAGTAGAAGTAGAGCGCTTCCTCGCTCTCAGCATAGTGGCGATGACCTTGTCTGAGAAGCCCTTCTTCCTCAGACGCTGCCGCTCAATAGCCAGGCCGTAAGACCAAAGGGGGAGGGATCCTCCATCACCACGGGACCCTGATGTAACAGGCCCTGCTCCACTGGCAGCCGCAGAGGATCGTCGACTGAGAGCCTGATCAAGTCCGCATACCAGGGACGCCTGGGCCAATCCGGACTCACCAGGATTACCCTGCCGGGATGCTTTGCCACCCGGTCTAGCACCCTGCCCAACATGGGCCAGGGCGGGAACACATAGAGAAGCTCTTGTGTCGGCCACTGTTGGAGAAGAGCATCTTCTCCCAGGGATCGAGGGTCCCGTCCTCTGCTGAAAAAGCGCGGCACTTGGCAATTGGCCGATGACGCCATCAGATCTAGGCTCGGCTGGCCCCAGCGCTTCGTGATGTCCAAGAACGCCTGAGCAGATAGCTGCCACTCTCCGGGCTCCAAGGTATGGTGACTGAGAAAGTCCGCCTTGACATTCATGACTCCGGCAATGTGGGCCGCTGAAAGCTGCTCCAGGTTCGCTTCCGCCCACTGGCAAAGATTCATAGCCTCCTTGGCTAGAGGGGCGCTCTTGGTACCTCCCTGGCGGTTGACATAGGCCACAGCCGTGGCATTGTCCGACAGGACCCGTACAGGCTTCAACACCAGTACCGGGATGAACTCCAAAAGCGCCAACCGAATGGCTCTGAGTTCCAGGAGGTTGATAGACCACTTTGCCTCTGCAGGAGACCAGAGCCCCTGCGCTGTCCTTCCCAAGCAGTGGGCTCCCCAGCCCGACAACGAGGCGTCCGTCGTGACGACAATCCACTCTGGGGTCACCAGAGGCATTCCCGCAGACAACTTGTCTGTCTGCATCCACCAGCTCAGCGCCTTGCGCACTGCTGGGTCAAAGGGAAGGCGCACAGCATAATCCTCCGACATCGGAGTCCAGCGCTGCAGCAAAGAGTGTTGAAGTGGTCTCATATGAGCCCTGGCCCAGGGCACAACTTCCATCGTGGCCGTCATAGAGCCCAACAGCTGCACATAGTCCCAAGCCCGAAGGGGAGAGGCTACTAGGAACTGGTCCACCTGAGCCTGAAGTTTGACAATCCGATTGTCTGGCAGGAAAACTCTGCCCACTTGGGTGTCGAATCGAACTCCCAGGTACTCCAGGGACTGAGTCGGGCGCAGCTGGCTCTTCTCCCAGTTGATGATCCATCCCAGGGAGCTCAAAAGAGCAACTACCCGGTCCACAGCTTTGCCGCACTCTGCATAAGAGGGGGCTCGGATCAACCAGTCGTCCAGATAAGGATGGACTTGTACCCCTTCCTTTCGTAGGAAGGCCGCGATGACCACCATTACTTTGGAAAAGGTCCGCGGAGCAGTAGCCAACCCGAAAGGGAGGGCTCTGAACTGGAAGTGTCGTCCCAGGACTGCAAAACGCAGAAAGCGTTGATGAGGAGGCCAGATGGGAATATGCAGGTACGCTTCCTTGATGGCCAAGGATGCCAGAAACTCACCTGCCTTCACTGCCGCTATAACAGAGCGGAGAGTCTCCATGCGAAAGTGCCGCACTTTCAAGGCCCGATTGACCCCTTTGAGGTCGAGGATAGGCCGGACAGAACCTCCTTTCTTTGGTACCACAAAGTAAATGGAGTAACGTCCCTTGCCAAGCTGACTTTCTGGCACCGGAACGACCGCGCCCAGGCGGATCAGATTGTCCAAGGTCTGCTGCACTGCCACAGCTTTGACCGGAGACTTGCAGGGAGAGAGTACAAACCCGTCTTTTAAGGGTCGGCAGAACTCTACTTTGTAGCCGTCTCTGATGACTTCCAGCACCCACGCGTCTGAAGTTATTGTGGTCCACTCGCCCAGAAACGAGGACAGCCGTCCTCCAATCTGCACTGGGGCGTGGACCAAGACCCCGTCATTGGGTACGAGACCCTGGGGGAGGACCGGAGGGAGCACCTCCGGGACGGCGGTCTCTGCGAAAGGAATGCTGCTTGGGTGAGAAATTCCTCTTGAAGGAAGAGGGGGCAGAGGAACCCGACTTGCCCGGGCGGTACCGACGGGCTTCCTGCAACCGTCCTCTGGAGGTACCGGGACGAGAACTAGCCCGAGCCCTGACCTCTGGTAATTTCTTGCCCTTAGACGTGCCGAGATCGGTCACGATTTTGTCCAGCTCGACCCCAAAGAGCAGCTTGCCTTTAAAAGGCAACCTAGCCAGGCGGGATTTAGAGGCGTGGTCAGCAGACCAATGTTTCAGCCAAAGCCACCGCCGCGCAGAGATTGTCTGAGCCATGCCTTTCGCTGAGGCCCTCAAGACATCATACAGCAAGTCTGCCAAATAGGCTAAGCCCGATTCCAGGGCCGGCCAATCAGCCCTCAAGGAATGATCCGAGGGGGAAGCCCGCTGCACCATAGTCAGGCACGCCCTGGCCACATAGGAGCCGCAAACTGAGGCCTGCAAACTTAAAGCAGCCGCCTCAAAGGACGACCTTAAGGCCGCCTCCAATCTTCTGTCTTGGACGTCCTTTAGGGCCGTGCCACCTTCCACCGGCAACGCCGTTTTCTTAGTCACCGCAGTGATTAAAGAATCCACGGTAGGCCACAGATAGGCCTCACGTTCACTCACAGCCAAAGGATAGAGGCGGGACATAGCCCTAGCCACTTTAAGGCTCGCTTCTGGGACATCCCATTGAGCCGAAATTAGGGTGTGCATGGCATCATGCACGTGGAAGGTTCTAGGCGGGCGCTTCGTCCCCAGCATAATGGCAGAGCCAACAGGGGCTGAGGGAGAGACGTCCTCCGGAGAGGAAATCTTCAAAGTGTCCATGGCCTGTAACAACAGGTTGGGCAAATCCCCTGGGCTAAAAAGCCGCGCTGCAGAGGGGTCATCCGCTCCATCCGAGCGGGGATCCGTCTCCTCCAAGGAATCCGCAAAGGACCGTTGGGAGATCTCAGACACGCTGCCCTCATCTACATTGGAGGAGACAAATTCCTCCAAGGCCTGGGAATCAACCCGAGGGCGTTTACCTCTGGGAACCTCAACCTCTTTACCAGACGAGGGAGCAGGGGCAGCGTTTTGCATGAGGAAAGCCTGATGCAGCAGCAAAACAAACTCGGGGGAGAAACCCCCCAGACTGTGCACTTCCGCAGCCTGGGCAACAGCCCTAGACGCACCCTCAACCGGCACTCGCAAGAGCGGGGGAGAGACATGCTGCGCATCCAAAATGGCGTCCGGCGCGACACTCCGCGAAGGAGCCGCGCGGGAAAAAACGGCGCTTAACTTTAGCCGCTTTTGTGCCGTCGCCCAAATTAAGGGCGTTCATGGCATTAATGTCTCCAACCTCAAGGGCGGCCCACGAAGAAGCCATCCGAGCCGCGTGGCCGGCCAAGATGGCGGAGGCGAGGAGCGGGGGATGGGCGTTTATGGCGGGAAAAACCGCCACGCCGGAGGAAGGACCGGGACATTCATCGGTCACGAAACTGTCACCCAACAAGGGCGAATCAGGCTGTAAGACCCCCGCATCCCCTCTAGAAGTGCTCAAGCGATCCGGGGAGCGACCCTTTGCGCCCTCGCCCTCCGACGCCATATGCCACGAGGAGAAGAATCGGGGAACCCCCTGCCCGCTATAAAAAGGTAAAAATTACCTGCTGTCCGCTCCGAGCTGTAACGAACTGGTGTCCCAGTGAGTAGCTGCAATGAACGTTTAAATAAACGTCGAAATAAACGCCTTTAAGGACGTGTAAAATTTTTTTTTTTTTTTTTAACGGAGCCAGCGGGAGGGGGGAGAAAAGGAGGGACCTGGCACCACCAGGTTTGCACTTGCTCAAAAGAGCCCTCAACCAAACCTAAAAATTAGGCTTGGAGGCCTAGCCAGAGCTGCTGCTGTGTGTGACCACCACCTGATGAGATAGAGAACATACTGGGGAGTTTCCGGCAGCACATGACCACATATAGGGAGGCAAAAGTTTGCTCTCTATCTCCACCTGCTGGTAGATGGACACAACCCACCAGTCTATGGATTGATCAGCTTGATGATATGGAACCACTGTTACCACATCCTCCAGCAATGAGTTCCAGAGCTCAACTATTCTTTGAGTGAAAAAATATTTCCTCCCATTTGTTTTAAAAGTATCTCGTTGAGTGTCCCCTGGTATTTATATTTTTTGAAAAAGAGTGAAAAATCGATTCATTTTAACCCATTCTACACCACTCGGGATTTTGTAGACCTCAATCATATCCACCCTCAGTGATACAGAAGAGGCGGTAGAATAATGTTTGTTTTATTTTCCATCCCTTTCCTAATAATTCCTAGCATCCTGTTTACTATGATTTGGATTATTCTTCCCAATGTGCATCACTTTGTATTTGTCCACATTAAATTTCATCTGCCATTTGGATGCCCAGTCTTCTAGTTTCTTAAGGTCTTCCTGCAATTTTTCACAATCTGCACTCCACCATTCACCCTCCCCTACTGAGAAAAATGGCCATTAAAACCTACCCTCTGTTCCCTATCCAATAACCAATTCTCATGTGGGCTCCTGTGCTTCCCCTAGTGCTCCCTCCTCCACTACTCTATTCCTTAGCTAACACATTTTTTGTTTGTGGGGAAAGGGGGAGGGTAAGTGTGGCTCCATTGACCTGTCACCTATGGAAAACCTGTTACATATGAGCAGCTTCTCAGCATGTAAGCAAGGGGATGCAGGCATGCTTCATGACAATTCCAGAGCTGAGGGCTGTCCTCTTGGTTGGTTTGATTGGATGATGGCGTAGAGTTGAAATGGGAGGTATGGTGGCACTGGGGTAGGGTTTGAGGTGGAGCTTCGGGCCCCCTAAAACAAAAAGTGTATTCCACTGCCCATAACTGTAAGTGGAGGAACTCCAAATTCCCTAATACATGGATTCATTTTGTCTTCCTTGTCTGACCCTAGTGAAGTCAAATGAAGCCGTCAATTGCAAACATGTAAATACACACATGCAACTTACTTATCATAAACATTTTAACACCAGAGTTCAAATAAATATAAATATTAACCCATGTGGAAAGGCATAACCATTTCTCAAATGTGAAGACAATCCTGAAGCTGGAAATCTAAAATGAAAAGTATGAGTTTGCAGTTCCCTTCAAAAGAAAGGAGAAAGGATTCGGTAATGTCATAATCTATATTTATTTATTTAGAGAATGCCTCCAACATAGCTGGCTTTGAGGCGCTAACTGTGAATTTCAGCAGCACTTAAGAGCCACTGAAAATTAGCGGCCAGCCTCAAACAAGCAACTTAACTGGTCAGTGGTAGGCTAAATTGCTTTGAATATCTGCCAGTTGGATTTTATAATCAAACCTTTGCACCAGTTACCATGTTCACAGATGACAGAAGACTTAAAATACATTTTTTGAGACCATGTGACTTTCAAATTATTGTTCCACGATTCAAGGTTATCATGTTGTCTTTATACTTATTCATAGCTAAGGTCCTTAATAATATTAACATGCATTTTAGACTCAGCTGTAAAAAAAAAATCAAACAAAAAAAAACTGCCTCCTAACACAACTGTTGCATTTTAAAACAGCAGCTCATTTTGGAAATGTTCCCAGTAATAATAAATGCCAGTGTAAACATTACTCCCATAAACCTCCACACAGTTATTATACCCAAACGTTTATACAGTTTACCCTCTAGACAGTTTATTAGTCTTTTATTTATATAAAACACAAAATTATGTGAATGGAAGAAATAATAAAAAATGTATTGCATCATAAGTTTGTTATCTAAACTGCTCATGTTCAAACTAAAAGAAAAGGAAGACAAATCATGTAAAATAGATCTTTAAACATCTCCTATACCAAATGAAAACAAAAAGAAAAAAAACCCCAATGCTATGGGGCTACCTACTGGCCTCAGCAAGCCGAGAAGAAAAATACAGAATATTCTTATTCTACATATTCTTTAAAATGTATTATCCTTCACTTCATTTAGAAGCCCTTTTACTAAAGCTTAGCACGTGCCGAGTGCCACATGACTCATAGTTATAAAATAGTGCACATTAAGCTTTGGTAGAAGAGTCCCTTTGTGTGTACCCAATAAAGCTAAATATTTAGATAGACAAGCTGGAAATTTTTCAGCTACATAAACTGCTCCATCAAACATCAATCTACATCTACTAAGCCTGCAGTGATTAAAAAAAAAAAAAAAAAAAAAATGTCGACAGCATTAGAAAAGCATAAGCAGTGACAGATCTATACTTTCTGCATTTACGTGCATCATCATAAATTGTCCTGGTTTATCTGCTATTAAGCCTTTTAAGCAGACAAGTATGTTATCTTTTCAGAAAGGACAAAATATATGACAACTCCATTCTTTGCTATGCACTATTTATTGCACCATGGAAAGGTTCATTGTGAATTTCAGCTATGTAAATTTCAAGGCAGACCTAGATAAAATATCAGTTGTTAAATTTCTTTCCTAAAATACAAATAGCACAATGTTCCAGTTCTTTTAACACAGACTTATACTTTGCAAATCTTTTTCCTTCTTACCTCTGTCAAAGTTATATTGTTGGGAAAGGATTTCTCCCCAGTACTTAGCACATTCTGCAGACAACTTCTTTGGTTTGTCTAAACGCCGGATTGCTAAAGCTTGGATATGTTTTTGGAAAGCCTCTTCTGACATGTCCTCCAGAGATTTCCCCATGGTGTTTAAGAAAGCTTCAACTCTGCTCTCTAAATAATGTGGTGGCTTTTCTGACTGGATAATAAATCGAAGTCCTTGTATACCATTAGCCCTCCTTGGTCCACTAAACACAATGTAACCTTGAATACAAAAAAATTAAAAATAATATTTTGGCATCAACTATAATAGTTATATTTACTTTACTGGTTTTAATAATGAAGTTTCAAGCAACCTTTAGCAGTAGAAAGTAAATAAGCAAGACAACAGGTATAAAATTCATTATCAGTTTGAAAACCTCAAGTTCATATTTCAATTCTTTGATTATTCAACAAAATTAGATATTTGGCAATTAAGGTATAAATCAACATACGGCTATCTCCTCATACTATCAGCCAGATTTCCCGATTAAGTTCCTTTGATACATTTATACACTTCAACAGTTTTTGCTTTGTCTCACCCATTATATAAACCACATTGAACCCTGAATAGGGGATTTTAGCGGTATATAAGAACTGATCTGATTTAAGTTTTGCTTCAAAACGTTCTTGAATTCACTCTTCTCTCTTTCAGAAAGAACCGGAAAAGAAGTTGGGGATGTAGTGGATACTTTACCTAATTGCTCCTTGGTGCGCAATGTGTTGAAGCAGGGCTCTGAGATGATCTGACAGAAAAGTTCCAGAAGCATGTTCTCAGAAGTACTTTGCATATCTGTCTGATAGTAAATCTCTATTCCACAATTGTTATGGACTTCATTTCTTTGCTGATATACAAACCAACCTCCTAAAAACAAAACAAAGATTTTCTTTAGATTCTAGTAACATAAAACAAAGTTATTTACTGTTATCGGTGTTCTCCAAGGACAAAAACATATAACAGATAGGTGGTCTAATCAAACTAGTCAGATCAGAACAGTTACTTAAAAGCTACCAGAGATTCTTAAGTGCTGCACTGAGTATATGTGACAGGATGTGTCGGTGACAGGATGCTGGGCTAGATGGACCTTTGGTCTTTCCCAGTATGGCACTACTTATGTACTTATGGCTCAGTGGTGTATACAACTATAAACTAGAGAAGTCAACTCCTTCAAGATGGGAGGGGGTAAGAAGAGTGCTGTCCTCACCAAATAACTGTTACAGATAACTAACTTTGCTTTCTCTGAGGATAAGCAGGAAAGTCCTCACTGACAAGAATCCCTACCTAAAGACTGTGCGGATCTCATGCTGCTAATTTAACACTTCAAAGCAAGGTGGTTATTTAAGTTTCCTTTATTCAAAGAAATAATTTGCTGGCAAGAAGATTCATGAGATCGACTACCAACAATCAGTTGCCAGTTTTCCTCTCATGAACTTCTTGCCTGACAAAAAGAGTGGACAAGATTATATAGGTATAAAACAGCTTATATCAGCTAACAATCAGTTCTATTCAAAGAAATCAATAGGTCAGCACAAACATGTCTTACATAATGTTTTCTCAACCATCTTAGATGGTGCTGCATTGTTAACGCGCTGTGCAACTCATGCAGCAATCTTTTTCAGAAATACCCCAGAAATAGGTTGTTTAAATCAAAACGCCATCTTGCTGTCTGTGGGCATTGGGAGCAAGAACTTTTTCTACAGCACTGTGACTTTGGTGATTCAGTTAAGTATTTGGGTCGTTGGCTGTTGAGTTGATTTTACATTGAATGTTTAAGTAATAAAATAATGATAGGATTTGAGGATGTGCTATAAGAGATCCAATAGCCTGGATTAACATTCTATGATGCCTCTTGCCATAAAAATAGCAACAGTGTATAGCTTATATTGCAAAATTATACCTTTTCAAGATATTAGCCGTTTTGTGCACTCCAGCATTTTGTTGATCATTTGTTGTGGAGTGTTCCTTCCTCTTATTTTTGGAATGTTTAACTAATTGGGTTTCTGCCAGGTACATGTGACCTGGATTGGCCACTGTTGGAAGCAGGACGCTAGGCTACATGGTCTACTGTCTGACCCAGTATGGCTATTTTTATGTTCTCAAGAGCAGTGGGGGCTATCCCAAACCATCTGGACCAAAATCTCTCTGCCATTTCTTAACTTTTCCATATAAGCAATGCCTGCCAAATGAAAAAGTGAATCACCATTCCCCTTCCATGTCCTAATTCCAAGTTTCACTTAATGCATCTAGGATACTGTCCCTGCATCTCTGTTGCCATCTCTGTACCTGAGTGGAATAGAGACTCTTAAGGATGGTGAGAGAAGTTTGAGTGAAAACATTCTCACCCCCAAGGGGAGGTAATAGAAGGGTGCTTGCAGATATTTCTTTAAGAGCTGGGGGAACACAGTGCAGGATTTTGAAGCTCTAGAGTGTTAGGCTTCATTGCTCTACCCAAAAGAGGCACTGACAATATCAGGGCATAGAAGGGAGGGGGTTGAAGTTCTCAGGAACCCAGATAGTCACAGGCCTATCAGGAAAAGCTTAAAAGGAGGGGAGAAGGGCAAAGCAAAAGCACACTTACCCAGGCCCACAACATAGTAGATAAGAGCCCTGGGAGGAGCTGAAGAAAGAAGTCTCAGCCTGATGCTCCCTGGGAAAGACACTGATGACTCATTGTAATTCAACTTTTATAATGTATGTAAGCTATATTGAATTGAAATTGTTTTTGGATAATGTGGGATATAAGAACAAATAAATAAATAAAGTCCCACAGCTCCAGATCCCTAACAGAGACCGATAGCTAAACTGGACAGCATAAAGCTATGAATCTCACAGGAGTGTATGGACATAAAAGGTACCTGAGAAGTATTCTTGTTTGTATTGAAATATTATTGTGAAGCAACACGGGTGGGTCGCAATAAGATTATTAGTAAAACGGAAAATGCTACTTAGCAAGTTTGAAAGGCTTGCCCAAGACTTAAGGAGAGAGCATATGAATGCATTATAAAAGTGCATTGCTAAGCCTGAAAAGAAAATGGGTTCTTTAGGTTGATGGAACACAGCACAGGTTGTGGAGGGAGGGGCTGAAGGCAGCATATTATGTGTTGAGTACCTGAACTGCTGAAACAGCTGGGAAGTGAAAAGACTGGTAAGGGATAATTGACATTGTTAATAATGTTTGAACTAGGAGCTGCCTACACCAGAAGTCAGTAGTTTGGGACCCCTAATAGAAGTTTGCCTGTCGGGAATCACACTGGAAGAAGCCTTGCTTAATACCTGAACAGGACTCTGAGGGTAAAATCCAAACTACGGAATGGCCTATCAGAGGCAAAGTTTCCTGTGGTATAAAGGTGATTTGCAAAATTGCTACCACGCTGGTGCAGAACCAGAGCCCTAATAAAACTGTGTTTTGGAGTTTGTTGCAGCAGGACCACAGGGCTAAAACCAAAACCTGGATTACTCTCCCAGCTGGGTTGGACACTGAGTGGAAATATATTTTTTGAACAAACAGCTACAGGAATCCATGTGTCAGGCTCCTATAATCACCATTACAATACACAGGCAGCAGAATGGGGTGGTCCACAAAGGCCAGGACCCCACCAATATTTTGGCCAACACAGTATCAGCAATTGAAGCATGGCTTGAGACTGGTTTGATTGGCCCCACTAAACAAAAAGAAGTTCCGCTGCCCCTGCATTAGTTTCATTATGTGCAATCATTGCTTTTATCACTGTATTTCATCACTGTCAAGAACTAATTTCTTGGGATCCCAACAGTATTTAAAATCTACTAACCCAATAGAGGTCATGTGGTGCAATGAGCAGAGGAGGACGCTAGAATCCTCTGCTCGTGTGCCCTGACTTCTTTTCCCTTTACAACTAGCAATTTTACTAGTTCATTCATCATAAGTACATAAGTAATGCCATACTGGGAAAAGACCAAGGGTCCATCGAGCCCAGCATCCTGTCCACGACAGCGGCCAATCCAGGCCAAGGGCACCTGGCAAGCTTCCCAAACGTACAAACATTCTATACATGTTATTCCTGGAATTTTGGATTTTTCCAAGTCCGTTTAGTAGCGGTTTATGGACTTGTCCTTTAGGAAACCGTCCAACCCCTTTTTAAACTCTGCTAAGCTAACCGCCTTCACCACTTTCTCCGGCAACGAATTCCAGAGTTTAATTACACGTTGGGTGAAGAAAAATTTTCTCCGATTTGTTTTAAATTTACTACACTGTAGTTTCATCGCATGCCCCCTAGTCCTAGTATTTTTGGAAAGCGTGAACAGAAGCTTCACATCCACCTGTTCCACTCCACTCATTATTTTATATACCTCTATCATGTCTCCCCTCAGCCGTCTCTTCTCCAAGCTGTATAGCCCTAGCCTCCTTAGTCTTTCTTCATAGGGAAGTCGTCCCATCCCCGCTATCATTTTAGTCGCCCTTCGCTGCACCTTTTCCAATTCTACTATATCTTTCTTGAGATGCGGCGACCAGAATTGAACACAATACTCAAGGTGCGGTCGCACCATGGAGCGATACAACGGCATTATAACATCTTCACACCTGTTTTCCATACCTTTCCTAATAATACCCAACATTCTATTCGCTTTCTTAGCCGCAGCAGCACACTGAGCAGAAGGTTTCAGTGTGTTATCGACGACGACACCCAGATCCCTTTCTCGGTCCGTAACTCCTAACGTGGAACCTTGCATGACGTAGCTATAATTCGGGTTCTTTTTTCCCACATGCATCACCTTGCACTTGCTCACATTAAACATCATCTGCCATTTAGCCGCCCAGTCTCCCAGTCTCGTAATGTCCTCTTGTAATTTTTCACAATCCTGTCGTGATTTAACGACTTTGAATAACTTTGTGTCATCAGCAAATTTAATTACCTCGCTAGTTACTCCCATCTCTAAATCATTTATAAATATATTAAAAAGCAGCGGTCCTAGCACGGACCCCTGAGGAACCCCACTAACTACCCTTCTCCATTGTGAATACTGCCCATTTAACCCCACTCTCTGTTTCCTATCCTTCAACCAGTTTTTAATCCACAATAGGACATTTCCTCCTATCCCATGACCCTCCAATTTCCTCTGTAGCCTTTCATGAGGTACCTTGTCAAACGCCTTTTGAAAATCCAGATACACAATATCAACCGACTCCCCTTTGTCCACATGTTTGTTCACTCCTTCAAAGAATTGAAGTAAATTGGTCGAAGGAGTGAACAAACATGTGGACAAAGGGGAGTCAAAATGTTGCAAGGGGAGAAGAAGATCTTGCCTGCTGGAGGGTCCCCCTTTCATATTCTTTATTGGACTGGTGGTTGGCGTTGAGCACTCTGTAGGTTGCTTCGGTGATGACTGATAGTCATACCTTTGACAAGGGCCCTCCCATGGAATGCGGCCACATGGCTGTGAGTGTGTACCTGAAGGTGAGCCCCTATCGTTAATGTTATTGAAGTGGGGCCTATTGTGGTTCCACTATCTAAGGTGGCTTCTTTACTCTTTATGGGTATAGTTCCTTGACCGTGGATTTTTCTCCAAAAGAGAGTGAAGTTACTTTTAAAAACATATGACGGATGTATCCAGGACAGAGGCATCCTTGATAGACTGACTGAATTGTGTACCTTTACTGAAGACATAGTAGTGAAACTTTCTGATCAGGAGAAAAGGATGGAAGAATCTCAGGCTCATCTGTCTAAACTAGAGATCCAAATTGGTACACTTCAAGTTGCTGCAGTTTCCAAATGTTAAAGACAGTCTTTGGACTCATAATTTGCTAAAATCATTAGAAAATGGGTTACGTGTAATCACAAATGGTACTCAATCTGCAGCCTTCCAATTACAAAGAGGCACCCGGCAAGGTTGCCCACTATCCCCGCTGTTATTTTTGTTATACATAGAGCCACTTCTCCGCACAATTATTAAAGATCCAGATATTGTGGGGATCACTATGCCCTCACTGGCAGTTAAAGTATTGGCGTTTGCTGACGACATCCTCTTGACCCTGACAAATCCTAGGTCCTCAACAGGGTACTTGATGGCAGTCCTAGATGAGTTTAGCTTCCTTACGGGATTCTCTCTAAATTATCACAAATCAATGGCACTACCAATTCAATCAGAAATTCGAGAGCAATGGGCAGGTGATTTCCCCTTTCAATGGGCACAATCTAAAATTAAATACTTGGGGGTTTATATCCCTGTAAATCTTTCAGAGCTCTATAGCTTGAACATTACCCCCCTGAGACAACAGACCAGTGAAGTTTTGCAAAGATGGCAAGCGCTTCCGATCAATTTATTGGGACGCATAGCATTGTACAATATGGTCCTATTTCCAAAGTGGACCTATGTGTTCCAAATGCTTCCACTACTATTGCGGACCAATGAGGGAGGTTGGCTAAAGAGGAAGATAAACTTTTTTCTGTGGCAGGGGAAAAGAGCAAGGATGCCATTATCTAGAGTGATGTTGCCGCGCCCAAAGGGGGGACTGGGATTGTTAGATCTAAAACTGTTTTCCATGGCTAGTAATATGAGACATCTGTCAGACTGGTTTCGCACTACCAGCTATTTTTCTTGCACAGAAGCAGAAGTGACAGTTCTGGGTAAAATGCATTTTTCATATTGGCTCCATGCGCCCTCAAGGGAACTACCTCAATTAGGGCACTACAAATATATTCTTTCCCCGATGCGTGCTACGTGGAAGGGACTAGGTAAGCTCCATCACATAGATACCAAAGTCTCAGTATTATTGCCAATCAAGGGGAATTTGGCCTTTCCGGTGGGAAGTTCCTCCATTTCTTTCCAGAATTGGGCTGCAGCAGGGGTTAAGTATTTATTTCATGTGGTCACGGAACAGGGGGTTATAAAGTCCTTCGATGTGTTAAGAGAAGAGTATAAGTTGGGAGCAAATGAATGGCTAGCATACAAACAACTGCAACACTATACAAATTCCTTACCCACTACCTCATTAAGTGCCGCTTCTTGGGAGAAGCTGAATGAACTGCTAGGACTGGATGCACAATTACGAGTGCCACTGCAATATTTTCATCGCAATTTGAGGGATTCATTGAAGGCAAATGATTATCAGACGGTGGTACTCGCCTGGAATACAGAACTGCGCACCAACCTCAAGTCAGAGCAAATTGGGGTGTGCCTCAAGTCTTTATACAAAACCACGGAGAATGCAGCGTGGTGGGAGATGCAGTATAAATTTTTGCTCCGACTGCACATATCCCCCCATAGAGCATATAGAGCTACTCTTAGAGATACAGACACTTGCCCAAAATGTAATGGTACTAATGCGCACTTGGGGCATATGTTTTGGACTTGCACATTGATAAAACCTTTTTGGATTGAATTGAATACACACGTATCTCTGATATGGAATAATCAGTGGAAACCATCACCACGGCAATTGTTTGATCTCTTTGGAATACAACAACCAGCGCCAGTGGGATTTAAAGCATTTTTGAAAAGAGCAGTTTTGATGGCAAAACGTGTCATTCTGCAGCTGTGGTTGGTAACAGACCGCCCCACTATATCTCACTGGCGCTCAGCAATGATCCAAGCCTGTGCGATAGAGAAGAAAGGAATAAAGGACCTGGCCTCCAAGCGAGGCGTACAATTTTGTGACATTTGGTCTCCATTTTGGGACACACTCACTCCAGTAGCAAGAAGTAAAATATTGAACTCTTAGATAAGGGGGGGGAGGGGGGAAAGGAAGGGAGGGAGGGGGGAGGGAAGGGGGGGGTTTAGTTGATGTAATGTTGTTAAAAAAGTTACGCAAATCAAACGCTGTACTTGTTTTCTGTTTCATTTGAGATTGATGTATACAGATAGTGTTTGGCTTGCAATAAACAAGAATTATAAAAAAAAAAAGAAAATGGGTTACAGCTGAATTGTTATTACCCTGCACCATTAGAACTACTAGTAAAAGGGGCCTGTTTCAAACAGAAAGGAAACGGGCTCTAGCAAGGTTCCAAGGCCCCCTCCCCATCACTCCCTCCTCCTCCCCCCTCCTCTCAGGACCCCCCCCTCGTCACAATCATGGCCTTCTCTCCAAGCACCCTTCCTTCTTGAATGTAAAATGGGAAAGATCAAATATAAAATGGCGCCTCACACTTTTACCGGCGCAAGCACAATGTCTTCAAACCCTGCCCCTCCTCCTGCAAGGCCCCACAGCTGTAGCTCCTCTTAGTTCTGTTTCTATGTAAACATTTCACCAATCATTAACTGGGGCCTGCCTTCGTTTACTCTATCCCGCCAATTACCATACCCAAAAGCAACATCTGGTTTTGTTTCAGCCACTCAAAGCTCGAGGAAGTCTGACTTAATATAGGATACCCAATCCAATTTTTCCACTAAAGTCCCACCAATTGTAAGTCGAGCCTCTCTTACCTGCGCCCTTTTTGGCCTATGAACATTTGCGGAGCGACGTAACCAATGGAAATCCCAGTCTCAAGCCGCCAATCAGGGTTTCCAAAAGCGCCTTTGGCGTAATAATGGCCCAATCGGATTTCGAGAAGTACTGCTCCAGTTCAACAGCTTGTTATTTCGTTTATTGCTCGCAATTCTGTGCGAGTGGGGAGTAGAGGTAGGCGAGTATGTAAGTGAACTTTTGTTGATTTCTTTTCTAAAATGGTTTGGCTGGTGGTTGGTGTTGATAGGCAATGCGCTGCCAGCTGCTTGAGGCTGCGTAGCTTTGGCGCCCTGGCTGACAGCAGCTTACTTCTTTACTGGCGTTTAAAGGTATGTCGTGGTGTAGGCAATTGAATGGCAAGCAGCTGCAACTCTAGCACTTCTTCTTTCAGTAAGCGAGAGAAAAGTAAAGCTTGGGTTGTTTACCCCGAAGGGGGTGCCCTGTTAAAAATGCCTGCGAGTTTCTGGGGACCGGGGGTGTGTGTGGTGGATAGGAGGGAGGGAGAGAGGGAGGGTGTTACCGTTGCTCTGCTGCTGCATCTTAAGTTTTTTTTAATCGCTGCCATCGGGAGGGGATGGAGATGGTGGTGCGAACTCGTAGCGCCCGTGCTTGAGACGCGTTGCGGTTTCTCGGGCAACACGGTGAGGTCACCGGAAGGCTTCAGACATTACGAACCGGGCTTCAACTTCCTGGCAATCAGCTTCCGAACGTTGGAGGTGCAAATTATTATAGTAGATTGTATCTTAAAGAGGTTCTTTATTACCCTGCAGTGGAACCTCTTGTGATAACTAATTTGTACTAATTAACAAGAGGTGTTAGAAGTTCCTGATGTGAAGGGCAGAGAAGTGGATCACTTGGAGTCTCCGGACTCTTTAGATATATTTATTTTTCTGAAATCCTCTCAAGATATACATACACGAGCCACACTGTTACTTTTCATCTGAGTTTGACAAACAGTTTTGCTGTTATATTATGGGAATATTACTAAATTACTAAAAACACGTTAGGAGACTTGAGCGAGCATGGAAGAAAATGAAAGATGAACAGACACTTAATGCATGGAAACAACTACAAAGAAAATACAAATACTCAATAAGACAAACTAAAAGAGCACACTACAAAACCAAAATAGGGCCAGACTACAAGGACGCACATAAACTCTACCAACTCGTGAATAAACTAATAGACACCACACCGGTTACCACAACCAGCATAGACACCCCATCGTCAGACAATCTTGCCAAATACTTCAATGAGAAAATTATAAAACTACGATCCACATTACCACTTAATACCACTGATCATGAAAAATTCATGGATTGCCTGGACCCAACTCCTGATGAATACCCAGCAGATCGAATCTGGATTAACTTCAATCTGATAACCGAAGAAACCATCACTCAAGCAATCAACAAACTCTCCAAAACCCATTCCAAACTGGATATCTGCCCCAGCAATCTAATAAGGTCCGCCCCCAAACGCTTCATAACAGACCTTACGTCACACTTGAACTACATGTTACAGCACGGATTTTTCCCCAAAGACAAAGGAAATATACTACTTACACCTATACCTAAAGAAAAAAATTAAACGACACAACCAACTATCGACCAGTAGCATCCATCCCCCTGATAGTCAAACTAATGGAAAGCATTGTAACCAAACAACTTACTAACTACTTAAACAAATTCACAATACTACATGAATCACAATCAGGATTTCGATCCAACCATAGCACTGAAACAGTGCTAACCACTCTCATAGCCAAATTCAAACAATTAATTGCAACCAGAAACAACGTTCTGCTCCTACAATTTGACATGCCCAGCACGTTCGACATGGTCAGCCACCAAATACTCTCGAACATCCTAGACTACTTCGGGATTGGAGGCAACGTACTAAGATGGTTTAATGGCTTTTTAACAGCAAGAACTTATCAAGTGATCTCAAAATCCAAAACGTCAGAACCATGGAAACCCGAATGTGGAGTACCACAAGGATCACCGCTCTCACCAACCCTTTTTAACTTAATGATGACACCATTAGCCAAGTCGCTATCCAACCAAGGACTTAATCCGTACATCTATGCAGACGATGTCATGATATACATCCTGTTCAAACACGATCTAACCGAAATCACAAATGAGATCAAATACAGCTTCCAAATAATGAACTCATGGGCGGACGCATTCCAACTAAAGCTAAACGCAGAAAAGACACAATGTCTCATCATATCCTCACAATATAACACAAACAAACCCAATAATATAAACACTCCAGATTACACCCTTCCGGTCTCTGACAGCCTGAAAATTCTGGGAGTCACAATTGACCAAAATCTCACACTCAAAGGCCATGCGAAAAATACAGCAAAGAAAATGTTCTATTCAATGTGGAAACTTAAAAGGATCAAACCTTTTTTCCCCAAGGGAAATATTCCGCAGACTGGTACAATCAATGGTGTTAAGCCATCTAGACTACTGTAATGCCATTTATGCCAGATGCAAAGAACAGATCATTAAGAAGCTTCAAACCGCTCAAAACACAGCAGCCAGACTCATATTTGGGAACGGGAAATACGAAAGCGCCAAACCCCTAAGAGAAAAATTACACTGGCTCCCATTAAAAGAATGAATTGCGTTCAAAGTTTGCACACTGGTCCACAAAATTATTCACGGGGAAGCCCAGACCTATATGTCAGACCTTATAGACCTGCCTACTAGGAATGCAAAAAGATCAGCACGCACATTCCTCAATCTCCACTATCCCAACTGTAAAGGACTAAAATACAAATCCACATACGCAACCAGTTTCTCCTACATTTGCACGCAACTATGGAACGCATTACCAAAGGCAATAAAAGCTACGCAAGACCTAACTATCTTCCGAAGGCTACTAAAAACTGACCTGTTCAAGAAGGCATACCATAAACATCCATTCTAAATACTAAATAATAAGACTGAACATGAACTAGATAAAACCGAACTCTTATCACCAGACCGACTAACCTTATTGCTACAAACGAACAAGCACTAACACCTCAATCCTTATGCCAAATATGATTTCTATATAATTGATGACCTAACAAATGTTACAATCCAATCTATCACTTAGGAACCTATATGCAATACCATAATGTATTCTTCTTTACCATGTATGTATACACCTTAATGCAATACCTCTTGTAATTCTATTACCCGGAAATAGCAATCGCCATTACGGCAAATGTAAGCCACATTGAGCTTGCAAATAGGTGGGAAAATGTGGGATACAAATGCTACAGATAAATAAATATTAAGGGCAATTGCTATAAACTGGTGCCTAAAGACAGGTGCTAATTCTGCACTTAAGTTACAGAATAATAGAACGTACACACATGGTTGGCACCATAAATTGGCATTTTTGTGTGTAAGTGCTAGGCAATATTCTGTAACAAGCACCCTTTTATTAAGTTGCATTAGGCACTACCGCATGCCTAACACAACTTAAAATGGTGTACTGTGGGATGTGGGAAATAGACCAATCAATCCAGGACCAATATTAAAAAAGGATTATAATGAAATAAAGGCCAGTCCCATATTATTTATTTTTCTGTGTATAATTATTCTTTTTGCTTGTGTTGTCTAGGCTCATTTGTTGTTATACTATCAGGCTCATTTTCGAAAGAGATGGACGTCCAAAAAGTGACATAAATCAGCATTTGGACGTCCATCTCACAGAAACGTCCAAATCGGTATAATCAAAACCACATTTTGGACGTCTTTCTCAGAAGTCCATCACAAGGTTATCCAAATATCAAGGAGGCGTATTGGAGGCGTGTTCAAGGCGCTCCTAAGACTTGGACGACTTTGAGCCATAACGGAACAAAGCAAAAATGTCCAGCACTAAAACTTGGACGTTTTGAGCTGGACCTGTTTTTATTACGAATAACTACTAATATATAGTCAATCCCTAAATATACTGGTGAAAAAGCAGGTTTAAATAGGATGCCTTGGGAGAACCTGTAAAGCAGTATGTTTCTTTTCAATTTTATATATATATATATATATATATATATATATATATATATATATATATATATATATATATTTCTTTGTTTATTGGGGGTTAAAGGAGGATTCAGTTTAGGCTTTAATTACAGCCGAGCAACGTATCGGTGAGTCACATCACTAAAAAGCGGCTCACCTGAACAGCTCTACATATCATGTATTATCCTCCCAAAACCAACCTCCAATTTTTAATATAGAAAGTGAATGCTTTAACCTACATCGTGAAAAATCAAGTATCAATCTTAACCTATTATAAGTTCTCCCAAAACATACTGTGTCCCCAATGTTCACTTGGAGGAAAAGCTAAATATCACTAAAACGGAGCCCAGTCTTGGCTGTTAGCAAGACCCGCTTTGACTCCCAACAAAACACTGGAATAAAGATGCCCCACAGGAGCCCAGTTATCTGAGCTATAATTTTCGCTGCTGATTCCCAGAGGGGTTCTATACATCCTACAGAAATTTCTGTTTCAAGACAAAGCTCTTCTTCAGTTAGTCAGTGGTGCATTTTAGGATTTTCAGGATTGTGTTCCATATCTTGGGACAGATGTATGTGAAGCTGGTTGAGTGTGAGGATCTGTATTTTAGGCCTTGACATTTGGGGAAGTGTAGGGTGAGGTAGGTTCTTGCGCTTTCGATGGCGTTGTGTATGGGTAGTTCTATTAAGTGTGTCATGTATTCCGGTGCAAGGTCGAAGATTATTCCATAGGTCAAAGAGCATATTTTGAAGGATATCTATTCTTTGATGGATAACCAGTGTAGTTTTAGGAGACGTCTTGCACTTTCTAATCAATTTCTGTGTTTTGTGCTGTTTGTAGTTTATTTAGTAGTTTGTTCCTTGCATCGAGCATATTCTGTTGCAGTAGTCTATGTGGGTGAGGACCATGGATTGGACCAGCATGTGAAATACATCTCCCAGGAAGCAGCTTTTTATGTGTTTCAGTTTCCACATGGTTGGGATCATTTTTTTTTTTGTAGAGATTGAGATTTGTTTATCAAAGGATAGTCTGTGGTTCATAGTGACTCCTAGGATTTTTAAGTTGTCAGATATGGGAAGTGATGTGACCATGATGTTGATGTTTGCGAAGCATTCAACATTGTGTGATGATGTCAGTATCAGGCAGTGTGCTTTTTCTTTGTTTAGTTTGAGACTGAAGGATGATACCCAAGATTCCATTGTGCTTATGCTGTCCGTGATCCTGGATGTGATTTTGTGCAGATTCTTTTTGAAGGGGATGTAGAATGATACATCGTCAGCGTATATATGGGGGTTGAAGCCTTGTTTGGATAGTGTTTGTGTAACGGGGACCATCATCAGGATGAATAGCATTGGTGAGCGTGGTGAGCTCTGGAGGACCTACATTCCACATTTAGTTAACATACAATGAATTACAGTAATCAAGATTAGACAAAGCCAACATCTTGCCAGCAGAACAAAATGAGATTTATGAAAATTAAGGCCTTATCAATTTCAACGGATGCAAACAGAAAATAGATGTTTTCCAAAGTTGATTGATCTGGGCTTCAAAAGTTAATGAGTAGTCCAAGGCAGGACCCTACATTCTTTTTTCATACTCATATTTAAAACTATTCCATTAGGTAAAGTAAGATTGAGAGGAATATCTTCCATATAATTAGAAAACCACAAAATTTTTGTTTTGCCCTGATTCAATTGGAGCATACAGTGGGGGAAATAAGTATTTGATCCCTTGCTGATTTTGTAAGTTTGCCCACTGACAAAGACATGAGCAGCCCATAATTGAAGGGTAGGTTATTGGTAACAGTGAGAGATAGCACATCACAAATTAAATCCGGAAAATCACATTGTGGAAAGTATATGAATTTATTTGCATTCTGCAGAGGGAAATAAGTATTTGATCCCCCACCAACCAGTAAGAGATCTGGCCCCTACAGACCAGGTAGATGCTCCAAATCAACTCGTTACCTGCATGACAGACAGCTGTCGGCAATGGTCACCTGTATGAAAGACACCTGTCCACAGACTCAGTGAATCAGTCAGACTCTAACCTCTACAAAATGGCCAAGAGCAAGGAGCTGTCTAAGGATGTCAGGGACAAGATCATACACCTGCACAAGGCTGGAATGGGCTACAAAACCATCAGTAAGACGCTGGGTGAGAAGGAGACAACTGTTGGTGCCATAGTAAGAAAATGGAAGAAGTACAAAATGACTGTCAATCGACAAAGATCTGGGGCTCCACGCAAAATCTCACCTCGTGGGGTATCCTTGATCATGAGGAAGGTTAGAAATCAGCCTACAACTACAAGGGGGGAACTTGTCAATGATCTCAAGGCAGCTGGGACCACTGTCACCACGAAAACCATTGGTAACACATTACGACATAACGGATTGCAATCCTGCAGTGCCCGCAAGGTCCCCCTGCTCCGGAAGGCACATGTGACGGCCCGTCTGAAGTTTGCCAGTAAACACCTGGATGATGCCGAGAGTGATTGGGAGAAGGTGCTGTGGTCAGATGAGACAAAAATTGAGCTCTTTGGCATGAACTCAACTCGCCGTGTTTGGAGGAAGAGAAATGCTGCCTATGACCCAAAGAACACCGTCCCCACTGTCAAGCATGGAGGTGGAAATGTTATGTTTTGGGGGTGTTTCTCTGCTAAGGGCACAGGACTACTTCACCGCATCAATGGGAGAATGGATGGGGCCATGTACCGTACAATTCTGAGTGACAACCTCCTTCCCTCCGCCAGGGCCTTAAAAATGGGTCGTGGCTGGGTCTTCCAGCACGACAATGACCCAAAACATACAGCCAAGGCAACAAAGGAGTGGCTCAGGAAGAAGCACATTAGGGTCATGGAGTGGCCTAGCCAGTCACCAGACCTTAATCCCATTGAAAACTTATGGAGGGAGCTGAAGCTGCGAGTTGCCAAGCGACAGCCCAGAACTCTTAATGATTTAGAGATGATCTGCAAAGAGGAGTGGACCAAAATTCCTCCTGACATGTGTGCAAACCTCATCATCAACTACAGAAGACGTCTGACCGCTGTGCTTGCCAACAAGGGTTTTGCCACCAAGTATTAGGTCTTGTTTGCCAGAGGGATTAAATACTTATTTCCCTCTGCAGAATGCAAATAAATTCATATACTTTCCACAATGTGATTTTCCGGATTTAATTTGTGATGTGCTATCTCTCACTGTTACCAATAACCTACCCTTCAATTATGGGCTGCTCATGTCTTTGTCAGTGGGCAAACTTACAAAATCAGCAAGGGATCAAATACTTATTTCCCCCACTGTATGTTCAACAGCCCATTCTTGAATTTTATTCATGGCATAGAAAATTCTGACAGACATTTCATGCCAGGTAGCACAAGTAAGAACCCACATTAAAATATCATCTGCATAAGAAAAACATTCACTTTCATTACTAATATGTGAAAGAGAACTCATAAAAAGATGGGACAACAGAGGGGATAATGGTGAACCCTGGGGCACACCATAAGTAGATACCCAACTTTCGACATTTCACCCCCTTTCCAAACAGAATAGGACCTGTTCATCAAAAAGTCTCTAAACCAATTTAGCACTGATCCAGACAGACCTAAATCACTCAGTCTAGTCATCAGCAATACATAGTCCACCGAATTAAAAGCTGCCGAGATATCACACTGAAGCAAAACAAACTGTTTACCCTTACTAAGATATTCTTTAACAATAGTTATTAACACCAACTAGAGAAATTCAGTACTATGTTGGGACCTAAACCCAAATTGTGTGGAATGATAAAATGATTAAGCAATATATTTTTGATAACTGTAGACCAACAGTTGTCTCCAACAACTTAGTGCAGGGGAAGCCCCGCTATAGGTTTAAAACTGGAAGTAAGTGATGGATCCAAATTCTGAGCTTTTGCTACTGGGGTAAGTACAATGCAACCCATCTCCACAGGAAGTTTCCCAGACCCCAAGTTGTTTGAAAACAACAACAACAACAAAAACACTATAGAACTTGGTAGATTAGAAAACAATTTAGAACAAATTTCTAACACAGACTGACAAGAATTTTGGGAAGCAGTGAATAAAGATCACTAGTAGTAATGGGCTCAAGAGTCCCATAATCGATCTGCAGCAATATGAGCCTCTAAATCTGAATCGAACACTGAAAAACAAGGATCTACTATCTGCAACTGATTTTTTATTAAGATCGTCGTGGATGTTCAGAATTTTTATACAGCAAAAAACAAAAACGAAAAGCCAATTCCTGCACACTCGGTTGTATGTTAAGCATCTGTTTATCGGGACTAGGAGGAGAAGAAAGGTCATTCACTAATGTAAACCACTTTTTAGAGTCAACCAAATCAGTACCAATAAATGTAATATAATAGGTCTTTTTTTGCCTCTGCACAGTGAAATTTATATCTTAAGGCTTCCTTTCATCTAAACTTAGCAGAAGAATCAAAATTTTTCCTCCAAATCTTTTCAAAATGTATTGAAGTCTTCTCAATGCAAAAGATCAGTATACCAAAGGCTAGGTTTAACTGATCTAACCTTCTGAATTTTCATAGGAACAATTGTATCCAAGAAATCTTTGAATAGCTAGGTCCCACTGACCTAACCTTCTGAATTTCCACAGGAGCAATTGTATCCAAGGAATCTTTGAATAGCTAGGTCCCGCTCTGATTTCATAATAGGATCTGTTTGTTGCATACTGATCTTATCAGAAGCTAAATCCCAGAATCCAAAAGGCTCAGTTTTCCCTCTTGCTTTTATAGTAGGCCTATCTTGTTTAGTACAAATAGAGGTCATACAAATATGTAATGTAAATTGAGCCAAAAAACAATCAGACCATGGAACTGCAGTTTACGTAACTTCAGACAACAAAGAAGATGCATAAGAAATAGTCACATCAAGAGCATGACCTTTTTCATATTTAGGAGTTAAAATACCAAGTGAAAATCACATGAAACCAAAAAAGACTTTAAACTTATAACCTTAGAATCTTGATAACTGAAGCGGGAGATGCAATAATAAGGTTTGAGAACTGAGATAATAACATAGTAAATGATGGCAGATAAAGACCTGTATGGTCCATCCAGTCTGCCCAACAAGAAAATCTCATTACACATGGTATGCAATACTTTATATGTATACCCGAATTTGATTTGTCCTGGATAGAGACAAAATTTCATAAAACATTTCTTGAATGTCAGGCCAAGATCTGGGAGATTTATAAATCAACAGAATTCCAATACTGCTATAAATTGCATATGGATCATCCTGGAATTTACAAAGCATATATTCTAAACCAGGAATAATAATTGAATCAAAATTAAAAAAAAACCAAAACACCTTTTATTATTTATTAGGATTTATTTACCACCTTTCTGAAGAAATTCACTCAAGGCGGTGTAGAATAAGCTTTATAGCTAATCCTTCGCCCCATTTATCCTGCCTTGGAGAGCGGTGAATACTAAAACCAGATGGACATAAATGAGACAATTCAGGACAGTTTTGTTCAGCCATGTTTCAACCAACTGAAAGGAAACTCTGGAACATGGGGGCATATGACGAAGGTGAAAGGAGACAGACTCAGAAGTAAACTGTAAAAATACTTCAAGCAAGAGTGGTGAATTTGTGGAATGGACTCTCAGTGGTGGTGGTGGTGAAGACAAAAACTGTTATCTGAATTCAAGAAAACTTGGGATGAGTACAGAGGATCTCTGAGAGGAAAGGACTGTACATGACATGGATGGGCAGACTCGGATAAGCCACATGGTCTTTATCTGCCTTAATTTTTCTCTGTAAAACAAAATTAGAATGGCTCAGCAAGAAGAAAGCACATGTTCTTAAGTGGCTTAGTGAAGGTCTAGACCTGAATCCAATAAAACATATGCAACAACATTTGAAGACTGCAGTCTGAAAATAATCCCCAGCCAATCTGAAAGAGCTTGAACTATTCTATGAAGATGAATGGACAAAAACTTCACCATCCCTCTGTGAAAAGCTGGTAGATACTTATCTTAAATGATTCATGGTTGTTATGGCTCCAAAAGGGGTTTCCATTATGCCCTGAACAAAGGGTGCAAAGACTTTGCAATCAAGAATCTTTTGTTTACTTTTTGAATATTTTTGTAACTGTTGTACCACACTGAAAGTGCAGAGTACATTATATAGATCAATGAGACTCTAATGTGTTCTGAATTGTACTTGACAGCAGAACATGAAAGAAGACTTTTGCAAGGCACTACAGCACCTTTCAAAAAAATGAGATCAAAGTCCATGTGAAGAAAGCATCATCTGATATGCCTTGTCACATGGCATCAAGACAGTGCACAGGCTATGCAAATGCCTGCCATCTTGTTTCATGGAGGCCCAGAAAGGCGAAGATACTTACCTGTAGCAGGTGTTCTCCAAGGATAGCAGGCTGATCATTCTCACAAGTGGGTCGACGATCCGTGTCGGCCCGGGAACCAGCATTATGTATAGCAAAAAGGTTTGCTAGAGCCTTCTGAGGCACATTCCGAGCCCGACCACGAATGCGCAGTGCCTTCCTGCGCAGTCGCGTTCCTCAGTTCAGTGAAAAGCAAAAAAGAGAGAGAAGACAACTCCAAGGGGAGGTGGGTGGGTTTGTGAGAATGATCAGCCTGCTGTCCTTGGAGAACACCTGTTATAGGTAAGTACCTTTGCTTTCTCCAAGGACAAGCAAGCTGAGTTATTCTCACAAGTGGGGTATGCCTAGCATCCAGGCTCACCCAAAACAAGAAATATCAGTCAATTGGGCCTTGCGATGGCGAGGTTATAAAAAAGATTAACAAGAAAATATATACAAATGGTCAGTATTCTCAATGGAGAAGGGTAGTTAGTGGGGTTCCCCAGAGGTCTGTGCTGGGATCGCTGCTTTTTAACATATTTATAAATAACCTAGAGATGGGAGTAACTAGTGAGGTAATTAAATTTGCTGATGACACCCGAATTACACCTACGTCATGCAATGTTCCACGTTAGGAGTCACAGACCAAGAAAGAGATCTATAGGTGTTGTCATTGATGATATGTTGAAACCTTCTGCTCAGTGTGCTGCTGCGGCTAAGAAAGCAAATAGAATATTAGGTATTATTAGGAAAGGAATGGAAAACAAAAATGACGTTATAATGCCTTTGTATCGCTCCATGGTGCGACCGCACCTCGAATATTGTGTTCAATTCTGGTCACCGCAACTCAAAACAGATATAGTGGAATTAGAAAAGGTACAGAGAAGGGCGATGAAAATAATAAAGGGATGGGATGACTTCCCTATGAGGAAAGGCTAAAGTGGCTAGGGCTCTTCAGCTTGGAGAAAAGGTGGCTGAGAGGAGATATGATAGAGGTCTAAAAAATAATGAGTGGAGTTGAAAGGGTAGATGTGAAGCGTCTGTTCACGCTTTACAAAAATACTAGGACTAGGGGGCATGCGATGAAGCTACAATGTAGTAAATTTAAAATGAATTGGAGAAAATGTTCTTCACTCAATGTGTAATTAAACTCGAATTCGTTGCCAGAGAATGTGGTAAAGGCAGTTAGCTTAGCAGAGTTTAAAAAAATGTTTGGACGGCTTCCTAAAGGAAAAGTCCATAGACCATCTTGGGGAAAATCCATTATTTCTGGGATAAGCAGTAGAAAATGTTTTGCAGTTTTTTGGGATCTTGCCAGGTATTAGTGACCTCGATTAGCCACTGTTGGAAACAGGATGCTGGGCTTGATGGACCTTTGGTCTGTTCCAGTATTTTTTTTATTTATTTGTAGCATTTGTATCCCACGTTTTCCCACCAATTTGCAGGCTCAATTTTGGCTTACATTTGCCGTAGTGGCGATTGCCATTTCCGGCTAACAGAATTACAAATGGTATTGCATTAAGGTGCGTGCATACATGGTAAAAAAAAACACATTATGGTAATGCATATAGGTTCCTGAGTGATAGATTGGATTGTAACATATGTTAGGTCATCAATTATAGATAAGTCGTTTTCGGCATAATGATTAAAGTGGTATTGCATTAAGGTGCATACATACATGGTAAAGAAGAATACGTTATGGTAATTGCATAGAAGTTCCTGAGTAATAGATTGGGTTGTAGTCAGTCTAGTGATAAAAGTTCGGTTCTGTCTAGATCATGATCAGTCTTATTATTTAGTAATTAGGATGGTTATTTATGGTATGCTTTCTTGAACAGGTCAGTTTTCAGTAGTCTTTGGAAGATAGTTAGGTCTTGCGTTGTTTTTATTGCCTTCGGTAGTGTGTTCCATAGTAGTGTGCAGATGTAGGAGAAACTGGTTGCGTATGTGGATTTGTATTTTAGTCCTTTACAGTTGGAGTAATGGAGATTGAGGAATGTGCAAGCTGATCTTTTTGCGTTTCTAGTAGGTAGGTCTATAAGGTCTGACATGTAGGCTGGGGCTTCCCCGTGTATGATCTTGTGGACCAGGGTGCAAACTTTGAACGCTATTCGTTCTTTTAATGGGGGCCGATGTAGTTTTTCTTTTAGGGGTTTGGCGCTTTCGTAATTCGCTTTCCCAAATATGAGTCTGGCTGCTGTGTTTTGAGCGGGTTGAAGCCTCCTAGTGATTTGTTCTTTGCATCTGGCATAGATGGCATTGCAGTAGTCCAGGTGGCTTAGCACCATTGATTGTACCAGGCTGCGGAATACTTCCCTTGGGAAGAAAGGTTTGATCCTTTTAAGTTTCCACATTGAGTGGAACATTTTCTTTACTGTATTTTTCGCATGATCTTCGAGTGTGAGTATGGCAATACTTATGTACTTTGCTCAAGGCAGTAATGAGATGTGAATGTGTGGACCAAAGACCATGTGGCAACCTTGTAGATCTCTTCGATAGAAGCAGACCTTAGATGGGCTACCGATGCAGCCATGGCTTTGACATTTTGAGCTGCGACATGACCCTCAAGAGTTAGTCCAGCTTGGGCATAAGCGGAAGACATGCAGTCTGCCAGCCATTTGGAAAAATTGTGTTTGCCGACAGCTACTCCCATCCTGTTGGAATAAAAAGAAACAAAAAACTGGGTGGACCGTCTATGGGCTTTAGACTGCTCCAGATAGAAAGCTAAGGCTCACATGCAGTCCAAGGTATGAAGTGCACTTTCACCAGGTTGGGCATGTGGTTTTGAGAAGAATGTTGGCAGAACAACTGAGTGGTTAAGATGGAACTCCAACAATACCTCAGGAAGGAACTTAGGGTGAGTGCGCAGAACTAATGTAATGATGAAACTTTGTGTAAGGTGGATCCACTATTAGGGCCTGGAGTTCACCGACACTGCGAGCTGAAGTCACCACCACCAAAAACAAGACCTTCAAGGTTAGATAATTTAGATGACAGGAAATCAAGTGGCTCAAAAGGAGCTCTCATCAGCTAGGTGAGGATGACGTTCAGGTCCCATTAGACAGTAGGAGGTGTGATGGGGGGCTTTGTCAAAACCAGCAAATCACAGCTCAGCAGATGTTGAGGCTGTTGGTCCACGTGGCATCAATAGTTCATGTGATGCCCATGGCACGCCTTCATTTCAGGGAAGCTCAGGCCAAGGAGAACCTAGTGGATGTCATCCCCACCGCTCCCAATTTGGCTCACTCAGCAAATGGTGGACCATTTGCATGAGGCAAATGTCAACAACTAGAGGCTGTCCAGAGATGGGCTTACCTCCCACACGGTGATGAAAAGCACTGACTGCACTAAGCTGAACCCTTACAGAGTTGGTTTTCAAACCAGACTCGTACAGCAAGAGAGAGGATCTAGGCCTTGCTCTCACACCAGACAGCAAACCTCCTCCATTTAAAGGAGTAACTCCTCAAAGTGGAATCTTTCCTGGAAGTCAGCAAAACTCTGGAAACACCCTCTGGCAGGTTCAAGGAAGCAAATTCTAGGCTATCAACACCCAGGCCATGAAATCCAGGGAGATTGGGATGAAGAGACCCTTTCCTCTGAGTAATGAGGGTTAAAAAACACGCCAATCTACACAGTTCTTCAGAGGATAACTCCAGAAGAAGAGAAAACCACACCTGCCTTGGCCAGAATGGGGCAATGAGGATTATAGAATCCTTCTTTCTTGAATTTCAGGAGAGTCCTCTCTGTTAGAGGAATGGGAGGATATGTAAACAGAAGAAGATCTGTTCTCCAATGAAGGAGAAAGACACCTGCTGCTAGTCTGCCATGTGATCCAAGTCTGGAGCAGTACTGAGGGTTCTTGTTGTTAAGATGAGTGGCAAAAAGATCCACCAAGGAGGTGCCCCACTCTCAGACCTTGCGGGCAATGCCCATGTTTAGAGACCATACATGCAGTTGCATGACCCTGCTCAGTTTAACCATGCCAAAACTGGTGGCCCAAGTCCACATTCCGACTGCCTACTGACAACGGGTAGGATCCTGTACCCCCTTGCTTGTTTACATAATACATGGCAACCTGGTTGTCTGTTTGAATCAGGATAATTTGGTTCATCAGCTGATCTCTGCAGGAAGTTGATGTGTAGCAAAGCTTTCTAGGCAGACCAAATCCTCTGGGTGGGTTACGACATTCTGAGGTGGAAGAATTTGGAATGGTAGTCCCAGGGTCAAATTGGAGCGAATGGTCCACCATTTGGTGAGTGAGCCAAATTGGGAGCGGTGGGGATGACATCCACTAGGTTCTCCTTGGCCTGAGCTTCCCTGAAATGAAGGTGTGCCATGGGCATCACATGAACTATTGATGCCACGTGGACCAACAGCCTCAACATCTGCTGAGCTGTGATTTGCTGGTTGCTGCGGATCTGAATGGCAATTGCTATCAGAGCACCTGCCCATACCTGTGGTAGGTAGGCCCTAGCTTGTACCATGTGTAGCAGAGTTCCAATGAACTCCAATTGCTGTACAGGTTGCAGGTGGGTCTTTGGGTAGTCCTCCACATGGACTCTAGAGCACTCTCCCTCGATGTGCTCCTGACCAGCCAATTGTCCAAGAAGGGAAACACATGCATTTTCAGTCTATGTAGCGAAAGCACAACTACCACTAGATATTTGGTGAAGACACTGGGAGCTGACACGAGGCCAAAGGGCTGTATGCAATACTGGAAGTGGCATTTCCCTAAGTGAAATCTAAGACACTTCCTGTGACTGGGAAGTATATGAATGTGGGTACTGGCATCCTTGAAGTCCAGAAAACACAGCCAATCATTTGTCTGAACCATGGGGAGAAGGGTACCCAGGGAAACCATCCTGAACTCTTCCTTGAACAGATACTTGTTCAGGCCCCTGAGGTCTACAATGGAAGGAGATCCACCTGTTTTCTTGGGCACAAGGAAATACCAGGAATAGAATCCCTTCCCTTCCTGGTGGAATGGGCTCGACTGCTTTGGCCTTTAAAAAGGCAGAGAGTTCCTCTTTAAGTACCTCCTTGTACAGAGAGCTGAGATAAGATGCTCTCGATGGACAATTTGGAGGACGATCGTGCTAATGGAAGGTGTAACCGGGGCATACAATTTGGAGAACCCTGGTTGGAGGTTTCAAGGGGTCATCTTTCCTGGGAAAAAAAATTCAGCCTCCCCTCTTACCGATAGGTCATCCAGAGTGGTTATTTGGATGGTGGCTTATGCTCTCCTGAAGCCAGTCAAAAGCTTGTCCCCTGCTTTGAGTGTGGAGACAACCTGTGAACCTGTTGGTGCAAATCGGAAGCCTGGGCCTGGCTGGAAGGTGGCTGTAGCATCAACACATCCTCAATAGAGGAGCACTTCTCTCAATGCTGACGCTTCTCGGGTATCAGTGAAACTGATGCTTGGTGCTCCTGGTACCATGCTATGAGGGGGACCAATGCTTACTCTTATTTTATTTATTTATTTGGATTTTGCTCACACCTTTTTCAGTAGTAGCTCAAGGTGAGTTACATTCAGGTACACTGGACATTTTTCTGTCCCGGGAGGGCTGACAATCTAAGTTTCTACGTGAGGCAATGGAGGGTTAAGTGACTTGCCCAAGATCACAAGGAGCAGCAGTGGGATTTGAACTGGCCACCTCTGGATTTCAAGACCGTTGCTCTAACCACTAGGCCACTCCTCCACTCTTCTTAGGTTTGCCTTGGCATCAAGCATTGGAGCCCTGCAGTACCAATGAGGATAATGTTGAATCCTCATGTTGCCTCGATACTGAGTCTGAGGCAGACTTGTCCCAGGACATTAACACAGAGTCTGACATTGAGCAAGGGGGAGACCTCATTGATGCTGCACTCCCAGTGTCTGAATCAATTGCCTCAGCCATTGGGGCTGATGCTTCTGATGCCAAAGCACCAGACTTGGCACCAAAACTTTTCTTCCACTGAATCTCTCGATCCTTTTCTGCATGTGCAAGTAGAGCGCACAAAAATGTGCCAGTTATAGGGATCAGTCCCAGAGATGACCCAATTAAGTGTAATTGGGTCATCTCTGGGACCCAATTGGGAACAGTGCGTAAAGCCACTGGGAACCTTCTGGGACACAGAAGGAAAAACAGCTGTCACCAAATCAAATGGCTCAATGGTGAGGGTGAAAAAAGGCCACTCACCCATGTAGAAGCAAAAATTGTACAGGATTATAATACATGGCACTGTCCAGATTACCAACCTGACATCAAAATACAGACACTGGCTAACTTCATCTTTCACTGCTAAGGCATGTTGGTTGTTAGGCTTCAGAGTTGCGTGCAGCCAGCAAGGACTGTAAAACATCACCAAGGTTACCAGTGGACAAGGAGAACAACCACCACCTCACCACTATTTACTTGAACATTTACCTCAGGGTTAAGGTGTCCCTTCAACGTGGTGCCAGTTGAACAATACTGTGGCCCCTCAAGTCACAATATCTGAAGACAAAGTTTGTTGTGTTCTGACAAGGGCAGGAATGCAGGTCACCAACCCAGTTGAAGCCTGCAATTTCTGAATAAAGGAAGCTCATATCGGAGAAAAGGTGTTTGCTACCATTTTGCTTCCAGCAGATCTGAAGTGCTGTCCTTGCTTTGCCTGCCTGACTTACCTGCCTGAGGAACACTCTGACACCTGCTGGGCACTGTATGAGATCTCTGCCCAGGTTGTATAGTTGCCAGTGTGGCTGCTCTGGGATTAGAAAAACTGGCTGAACTAGAAGCCTATTTTAGGTTTTTGTGTGCATTTGCTTCAGGCTGAATAAAGGTAAATACCTTGGGGTGTTGTGTAAGTATTTGTTAGTATACTTAGGCATAAAGGACTCTGGTCTACAGATAAAGGGAACATAGTTACTTCCTGACAGTGCACTGTCTAATACCAAAGTGCTTTTGTTTCATATTTTCCATTAACTCTTACTGAGTGATATGTTCCCTAATTACACCCAAAAGGGGTGTAATCTGTGTATGCTGGACATCCCCCCCAAAAGCTTCATGCAACCTGGCTGGAGCTTGAGACTAAGGGGGCCCCACAAAGCCAAGAAAAATAAAGAAATTTAAAACAGGATAAAAATGACTAGGGACACTAAGGGGAGCAAAAAAAAGAAAATAATGAAGAAAGTGATGACAAAAACCCCACGGGGAAAGAACCAAAGTAAAAGTGAAAGTAACGCACTGAGGAGAGATCAAAACCATGACCTCTTCTCTGGTCCTGTGATTGCATGTCTGGTGGGAAGGCACCTGCACATGCATGATGGGATGCTACCAAAGACCTAAAGACGCAGAGTGCTGCATTTGCTCCAGGCTCCATCAGATGACGTCACCCAGTTGTGAGAAGATATGGCCTGGCCTGCTTGTCCTCAGAGAGTAGAATATATACTTACCAAGGTTTTCTCCCTCAAACATAGTGGGTATTATTTTCATATTTTTCAAAATGTGATGCTAGATTTGTTATTATATAAAACTTCACAACAAGCTAAACACTATGGGCTATTGTTGCTCAGTGCCCTATTCGCCACAATACTGTGAAGATCTTTTTAAAAGCACTGCTTCATATCCATGTATAAATAAGTGGCATTTAGATGTGTAGACTGCACAGATAGGTAAATGGCAATTTTGAAATGCTGCTCTTCACACATGGAGACAGTGGCGTTCCTAGGGTGACACCCGGGGCGGACTGCCGATGCGCCCCGCCCCCCTGGATGCAGCGCGACCCCCCCCCCCCGGCGAAAGGACACCCCCCAGCCGGGTGCACGCCGCTGGGGGGGTGCCGCGCGCGCGCCTGTCCGTCGTTCTACTACTACTACTTAGCATTTCTATAGCGCTACAAGGCATACGTAGCGCTGCACAAACACAGAAGAAAGACAGTCCCTGCTCAAAGAGCTTACAATATAATCGTTTGTTCCATGCTCCCTCTGCCCCGGAACAGGAAGTAACCTGTTCCGGGGCAGAGGGAGCATGGAACGAACAATGGACAGGCGCGCGCACACGGCACCCCCACCCAGCGGCGTGCACCCGGGGCGGACCGCCCCCACCCCTAGGAACACCACTGCATGGAGATGACCCAAAATGCACAGATTTAAAGAGGGCCTGTTTTGGGCAGGTCAAAAAATTGTTCTCTTCGGCTTCTGTGGTTGGTGTCATGGCTCTTGGCAGCTGCCTGGGTGGTGCCACTCCAAGTTTTCTTGACCGACTTTTCAGTCATCTTTCTGTGGCTTTCTTTAGTCTTTCTTCTACATTGGGAACACGTATAGTTCCAAACATTTCCTTGCTGGTTTTTGCAATGCCTGTGAGGCATGCAAAAACTTCTGGAAAGTGCTTGTTTTAGCCAGGACTTCAAGTGATTGAGGAGGTAACAAAGAAACTCTATGATATTTTCAAACCATAATGATATCAGGACAGCTTATGTAAGTTTTTCATTTTATTTTAATTACAGTAGTTTTTATGTTTTTGTTTTATACGGTGAAACTATGTATGTTGATTTGTAATCTGCCTAGAATTGTAAAGATAGAACGGAATAGAAATTTTGAAAATAAATAAAAATAAAATAAAAAATGTAAAGATTTACATTTTGGTGCCACTTAAATATATTACCAGTATCTAGAACAGGGTTGTCCAATCTAGGTCCTTGAGGGCTGCAATCCAGTCGGGTTTTAAGGATTTCCCCAATGAATATGCAAGAGATCCATTTGAATGCAAATATTTTTTTTTGTTGTTGTTACATTTGTACCCTGCGCTTTCCCACTCATGGCAGGCTCAATGCGGCTTACATATTGTATACAGGTACTTATTTGTACCTGGGGCAATGGAGGGTTAAGTGACTTGCCCAGAGTCACAAGGAGTTGCCTGTGCCTGAAGTGGGAATCGAACTCAGTTTCTCAGTTCCCCAGGATCAAAGTCCACCACCCTAACCAATAGGTCACTCCTCCCTATTCATTGGGGAAATCCTGAAAACCTGACCTGGAGAGGACCAAGGTCGGACACCCTTAGTCTAGAATATGGCTCCTATCTGAGATGTGCATTTGTTTAAAATGATATTTCCCATGTTTTAACCCAGTGACATGAAACATGCCATTTTTCCCCCATCCTCAATAATGAACACTACTTATCACGGGGTGCAGTACTGAAGAATAGGGCACACTATTTTAGTAACTTGGTGTACTACTGAGCAATAGGATGCAGTTTTAATGACACAGGCCCTCTGATGAAAATCCTGTAAATGACATGAGAAACTAAACAAAATGAAAATTTTTGGCTTGCACACCCTAATCTTTATATGTGGAATTAAAATTCTGTACATCCACAAACAATTACTGGAAGATGCCAAGTGATGCTGCTCTTTCTGTGCATACAGGTTCTTAAATCACTGCTCTTGCTGTACATGCCAGGACCTATACATTTACTGGCGTCCTTATTCATATTTTAAAACAGGTTCCATGTTCAGCCTTTTGTACTAAAAAACTGCTTATATAACTTTGCAACCTATCTTTCCCTTGATCTTCATAAATGTCCCAGTCCCTGCAAAACATCACAACAGCATATTGCTCATGTAAGTTTGCAACATTGTGAAATATATGCAGCAAAATTACATTTTTATGATTCCGGTAGAAAATATGTATAAAACCTATAAAAAAAAGATGGTATCCCAAATGTTCATAATTTTGTCATCTGTAACTTAAAATATTTGTGAGAAGGCATCCCTCTGGCTCCAAAATAATTCCTACTTATGAAAGTGGGGTTTATAGTACTGTTTTAATATATTTATTGTATGTTATGTGAAACATTCCGATTACTTATTTCTGTAAACTGCTTTGGTTTATTCCATTCAAGGAAGACTAAATATAAGCAAATAACATAACACTGCAATTCTCAATTGAATTTCTTCATTTTCACTTAAAAAAAAAGAATGGTTGAAAACTCCAAAACCACAAAATAGGTAATCCCCTCTCCACTCTAAATATTAGCCCAGTGAACTCTGATACAATTCCTTAGTCAAAACTTCTGCTCTCTGGGTCAGCTAGGGCTAGGAATACTGTGAGGGCAGCTTTCACAGTCTGAGCAGAGGAAGCTGTGGCCATTGCTTAGATGGCTGAATTAGGGGTTCATGGTTCTTAGGTTCCAAAGGGTGCTAAGACCATATGTCCTTAGCCCAGGATGGATGCTTTCATCGATTAACTGAAGTATGTATGTCTGGGAGAGGAGGGAGGGCGATATAAAATAAGGTAATGTAAATGAGGGCTCATGTGACACTTGTTCCTAGCCTGATTCTCAATGGGCAGGATTCAAAAAAGAACTAACTAGCAAAAATGAAAATACAAATAGATTTTGCTTTGTACAATACTGCAAATAAGTTTTTTTTTTAACATTAATATAATTGTGGAGCAATACAAATATTTGATTTGTAATGGAAAGATATCTACTTTGCTACATTTAAATTACAATTGCTAAAATGTAAGTTTATTTCCAAATTGAGAAAACTGCCAATAAAAGCTAATGAATAATGATAGTAAGGAACACACAGTAATATGTATAAAATGCATAAACTTACTGTCAGGTAGTTGAACTTCTCTGTATCTAACTAGCTGACTTGGGAGAAGAGGCTTGGTATGGGCATGTTCAATAAGAGTATCCTCAACCATTTGCATAATTCCTAATGCAGACTGAGTGGGAAAAAAAGAGCAACATTAGTTATTTTATTAAGAAATGGATACTAATTGTTTTAAGGTTCGGTGACATCTCTTTCGTATTCTTCACATCAGAAGTAGTCTCTTTTCAATTAAAGCAGAGATTTTCAACCTTTTTTGTCTCACAGCACACTTACACAGGACTAAAATTGTCAAGGTATACCCCCACACATAGTCCAGCATTTTTACCTTCTTCCCCCTTCTCCCACCACTCCCACTCCAGCCAGCATTTTACCTCCCTCCCCCCAACACGGACCAACATTTTACAGTCTCCCCCTCCCAACGATTCTACCTTTTCTTCTCCTCCATCTTCACAAATAGTCCAGCATCTCACCCTACTGTCCCCTCTCCAACTACCAGGCATCTCCCTTTCTCACTCTTGACCCCCCACCCCCACCCCACCAAATTACCTTTAAGAAGTTTTCTTGTCTATAGTGGTCAGCAGCAGTGAGCAGAGATTTCTACAGCCTGCTCGTGCCAACCCCGAAGCCTTCACTCTGATGCTTCCCGCCTATGTGGAAGCAGGAAATTACGTCAGAGAAAAGGCTCAAGGGATGCGCAAGTAGGCTGTAAGAATCTCTGCTAACTGCTGCCAACCACTAGAGAAAAAACTTTTGTACACTCTGTTCCGGTACAAATTAAACTGGTTCCACTGGCACACCTGCAGACAGCACACCAGATGAAAAATGCTAATTAAAGAATTATACAAGAATCTTGGAACAGCGTAAAGTACAATGCAGTGCTTGTCCAGAGAAAAAGCATGGTGTACCCAGGGCAACAGGTGAGCATTCCTGTATTCCATTCCCTAACCTTTTATCCTGAAAATGTATTTATACATTTTTTAATGCAATAAAAACAGTTATGAGATATCAAACGGTAAATTGAATGAGAAAAATTGGATACTAATAAAAATAATAAATGCTAAAATGTGGTTTACAAAATGTGCTAGTCAACAGGCAGTACCTGAACAGAAGGTCAGCTCTGTCATATGCTAACTTTGAAGTACAGCACAACAAAAATGTAGAAGAGGTAGATGATCAACAATAAGAACATAAAAATTGGCATACTGGGTCAGTATCCTGCTTCTTAAGTACCTGACAGAATTCTAAATAATAGCAAGTCATGCTACTGATCCCAGAGACAAGCAGTAGCTTCCCCATGTGCTTCTCAATAGCAGACTATGAACGTTTCCCAGGAACTTGTCCAAACCTTTTTTTAAACCCAGATATGCTAACTGCTGTTACCACATCCTCCGGCAGCGAGTTCCAGAGCTTAACTAGAGTGAAAAAATATTTCTTCCTGCTCATTTTAAAAGTAGTACCATATAACTTTGAGCGTGCCCTAGTGTTTGTACTTTTTGAAAGAGTAAAAAAAAAAAAAAAATCAATTTATGTATTCTGTAGACCTCTATCATATCCCTCCTCACTGGTTGTTGTAGCAGCTTGCAGCCAGAGGCATTATAATGTTCTTGGTCTTATTTTCTATCCCTTTCCTAATAATTCCTAGCATCCTGTTTGCTTTTTTGGCCTCCGACATATAATAGGCAGAAGATTTCAGTGTGTTGTCTACGATGACACCTAGATTTTGTTCTTGGGTGTTGACTCCTAAGGTGGATCTTAGCATCAAGTAATTATGATTTGGATTATTCTTCCCAATGTGCATCACTTTGCATTTGTCCTCATTAAATTTCATGTGCCATTTGGATACCCACTCTTCCAACTTCCTAAGGTCTTCCTGCAATTTTTCACAAATCGCATACATTCTAACAATTCTGAATAGTTTTGTGTCATCTGAAAATTTAATCATCATTCCCATTTTTAGATTAATAAATAGCACCGGTCCCAATACAGATCCTTGGGACACATTGTTTTCTATCCATCAACCAATTCCTAATACAAGCTTAGGAAGTATGGGTGGGGGGGAGGGGAAGCCCATCATCGCGTGACCTCTGGTTTCCCGCCAAGGCAGTGGGATAGTCAGGCACACGAAGGGGACAGAGAGGATAAGAAAGGGAGGGAGAAGAATGGGAAGGAGGGAGGGTCAGGGAAGGAAGGGGGGAGGGGGGGGGCAAGGCAAAGGACGCACCACACACACAAGTTTGCAGAACCTTCAGGCTTCCGCAAAGACAGACGACATGTAAACTTTTGAGTATTTTAAGAACATTGGAGTGGAAACCGGTGAGGAACTGTGGGGGAGGGGAGGGTGAGGCTGGGCACCCGACCTCATTCATTACCTATGAAACTCGCAGGAATAGCACTATACGCGTCAAGCAGGGATGATAAAAATTATTAGATTTGTATCCTGGAATGTAGGGGGTATAGCCACGCCAGTGAAAAGGACAAAAATACTACAGGCTCTGAAGAGACATAGGGCAGACGTGGCTTGCCTCCAGGAAACTAGGCTCACGGAGGAGCAGCACCGGAAACTGCAAAAAGCATGGGTGGGACAGGTGTTCTCGGCCTCAGCGGAAGGCAGGAAACACGGAGTAGCAATTCTAATTAAGAAAGGAATAGCGGCGAAGGCCGAACTGGTAGCGGCAGACCCCCAGGGGTGATATGTTATAATACACCTCTGGCTCCAAAACTGAGAATTCTTGCTGGTCTCATTATATGGGCTTAATGAATATAAGCCAGCCTTCTTTCAAGCTATTATAAAGCACTGCGCCCCCCAAGCATCACTCAGGCTGCTGATCTGTGGGGACTTTAATTTAGTAGTGGACCCAGAGAAGGACACCACAAACCCCAGAGGCGCGCCGCAGGGTGGGAGCAAGCATAGAGCACTCCCAGCATTCATGAACACTTTGAGCCTAGTAGATACCTGGAGAGCACTACACCTGGAGACTAAAGACTATACACACCTATCCAGGGCTCATGGCACAAGTTCTAGAATAGACTATATGCTGATAGATACCCTAGCCTTCCCCTGGGTGTGCAGGGCTGGAATTGGGCCTACAGAAATTTCAGATCACGCTCTGGTGTGGACGGACCTGGAAGTCCCAGACCACTACCAAAACACGGGGGGCTGGAGATACCCGGGCTATCTTTATGGGGACAAAGAGTTCACGCAATATTTAGCTACCAAATGGGGGGAATATAAACGATTTAACAAACAACATGCAGACGAACTTAGCCTATACTGGATGGCCTCCAAAGCGGTAATACGGGGAGATGATATAGCATATGTTCATGCGAAAAAGAAAAAGCAGGCCAAGGCGATTCTGCACATGGAAGCCAAACTTAGGAAGGCCAAACGACAGTACACACAATCCCCAACAGCTGCAAACAAAGAGATACGTAGCGACCCAGGTGACGCTTAACACATTAATCCACAGCCAAACCAGGAAATCCCTCATATATTATAAATACAAGCTGCAGAGATTTGGGAACAAGGCAGGCACACTCCTTGCGCAGCTGGTGAAGACGAATGGCCCTAGCAGAGTGATCACAGCAATACAAGACCCCCTAGGCGTAATTAAAAACCAAAGTGAGGACGTAGGGAAGATCTTCCATAACTACTTTCAAACACTTTATGGAGGGCCCTCAGCCAGAAACTTAAGTACCTTGCCTACATATTTAGACAAGATGGGGCTCCCGAAACTGCAAAAACAACATGTAGATATGCTAAATCAACCGTTAACAGGGAAAGAATTACAAGACACAATTAGAGCCCTGGCCAAGAACTCGGCACCGGGACCGGATGGGTTCACGGGCGAATATTCTAAATCATTACCCAAGGAGGGATTAGAAGCAATTGGACAATACTTAGAACAAGCAATAGAAGACAGGAAGTTTCCCCTTTATGCGAATGAGGCCCTGATCACTCTGCTACCCAAGCCGGGACGGGGCGGAACCAGGATCTTACCGCCCCATCTCCTTGATTAATGTAGATGTAAAAATCTTAGCGAGGATACTAGCCACACGCTTGGGACACCTACTGCCAGATCTCATAGGAGAGGAGCAGGTGAGCTTTGTCCGGAACAGGCAAGCAGGTAGTAATGTCAGACGCCACCTCTTAGCCATAGCACAATGTCAAAAAGAGCAAAGCCCAGCCCTGATCATTAGCTTAGACGCGGAAAAGGCGTTTGACAAAATAGATTGGAAATACCTGTTTGGGTTACTCAGTTATATAGGCGTACAGGGTTGGTTTGGAGACGCCTTGCAGGCTCTGTACAGCGATCTCAGGGCGGTTGTACTGGTGAATGGGGTAAAAGGAGAAAACTTTCAGATACTCTAGAGGACGAGGCATGGATGCCCCCTTTCCCCCCTCCTGTTCGTCTTGGCGATGGAACCTTTGCTTCGAGCCTTACGAGCGGACGGAGGGGTGAGGGGGATAACCCTAGAGGGGGGGGAAGGGTCAAGGCCCTGGCGTTTGCTGATGACCTGCTTGTGGTGACCCAAGATCCTGAACAATCAGTCCCTAGGATTCTAGAGGTGGATCCAGGAATATGGGGAAATATCGGGTTACACACTGAACATCCAAAAATCCAGAGCGCTAGAAGTACTGCCGGGGGACTATATAAAACATAGACTTTCACTGCCTATAGAGTGGGAGGAACAAGAAATTAAATACCTGGGAGTCAAAATACCCCAAGAGCTCTCCCGAATGTATGCCAGAAATGTACAAAAGCTGATGAATGATACGAGAGTGAGTTTCCAAATGTGGCAGGGCCTCCCCTTGTCACTAATGGGTAGAATAGCTCTGTACAACATGATGATAATACCTAAATGGCTGTACGTGTTCCAGACCTTGCCATTATATCTGACCAAGACTGATGAAAAACAGCTTAATAAGATGCTACAGACCTTTTTATAGGCAAAGAAAAAACCTAGAACAGCACTGACCAACTTACACTTGCCGGCAGAATTTGGCGGGCTAGGATTGCTGAGCCTGCGCTACATGACGATAGCCAGTGGATTGAGACATTTGAATGATTGGCTATGGCGCACGCAATACTTCACCCCCAATCACCTGGAACTACCAGAAAATGAACAAAGACACATAAGTTATCTGCTACATTCGAACACTAAAGAAGAGCATAGCTTGTTAAGTATGGCGCAGTCTTTGCCAGCAGCATGGGCGGTCTGGAGGTGGGTGTGTCGGCACCATCGATTTTCGACCCGAGTGACTCCGTACCTTCCAATTTGTGGCAATCCGGAGTTCCAGCCGGGCCTGATCCATGAAGCGTTTGCACGCTGGAAGGATAAAGGACTGGAATACATTTTTACAGGCTATAGATGAAAACGGAAAGATCAAGCATTGGACAATTCTCCAGGCCCAGTTCTCTCTGAGCCCATCAGACTGGCTTTATTATTATCAATTACAATACTACATAGCGAACCTCCTGCTGGAAGATTTGACAGAAGATGTACAGGAGGAGTTGGGATCGGTACTCTCCTTGGGGGCACAAAGTAAAGTTCCGCTCACACACTACCATAGACACTTCAAAGATATGGCAAAAGAACCGGACTTTGAGAGACTATCAAAATTGTGGCGTGAAGAACTAGAGACAGAAATCACAGCTACACTGATATGGGAACACCTTGTTGGGTACCGCAAGAATACGGATCTAACAAATTTCTGGAAATTACAATTTAAGTTTACATTGAGAGCATATATACCCCCTAGGCGAGCTTTTCACATGGAAGTATCACCGGACGGAGCATGCCCCAAATGCACAGCTAAGGGAGCCACACTGGGCCATATGTTTTGGAGTTGTCCATGGGTTCGGAAATTTTGGAAGGCCTTGACCAAGCAGACAGCTGTCACCTGGGCTATAACTTGGCAAGAAGACCCTAGACTACTTTATGGCTACCTACAGCTCTCTAGACCCCTACCTAGGGGATGCAAGGTGTTTGTCTTGAAAACAGTTATGGTGGTGAAGAAAACAATACTGCTGGCATGGGTGTCCGCAGAGGGCCCCACGGTGTCTCAATGGAGAGGACTAATGATCCACCTGCAATGTATGGAAAGAACGAGCTTGAGAAGTCGGCGGCCGTGCGAGGTCAGAGCCTTCTGGGACTGTTGGACTCCGGTTCTGGCAGACACTAACACCTTATGCCAGAGGTCATTTAATGGATATGTGACACAGATACTACTCTTGCATTGCAGGAGTTGGAAGGATGCGAGCAGACAGTGTGGCAGAGAAGGGGGAGGAGGAGGGAGAGAGGGAGGGAGGAGGGATAGGGAAGGGGAGGGGAGGAAAATGGGGGGGGGGGGGGGGGGGGGGGGGGGGGGAGGAGAAATCACAGGAGAAATGATTGGAGGCTGGGAGAACCACATTGAGTTTATATGCAGAATCTGTTAGGTCCACAATGTTAGCTGCGAATGTGTTGTTGAGATACCTCCAATAACAAATTATTGAAATATTAACAGAGTGGAATACACTCTGAGGAGGTGGGGTGGGGGTGGAGTTGGAGGGGGAGAAAATGTTTAAAATTTTGATGATGACATTATCACCACGTTTGTACTCAGTTTGTCTTGTTCTCAAATGGATATATACTGACATTGTTGACTGTTAATTTTGTTATATTATCAATCAAAATTGTTGAAACAAAGGCCACATAGATGACATGTCTAATAAAAATATTTAAGAAAAAAATAAGCACCCACAGATAGTCTCCACAGAACAAATTTACACCTGCTCTGGAGAGAGAAAAAAGTTTCATTTTAAATTTATACGTAATTCTGTGCATGTGCTCACATATTTTATGAACTACAGGCTCAATATTCAAAACAATTTAAACAGCCTGGCTGTTTAAACTGCCTGTCTGGGACTAACCGGCCATTTTCAACGACACTTAACTGGATAGTGGAGCTGAAAATGCCTGGTTAGCACTCAAACAAAAACTGGTTATTTTGTGGATGTTCTGGGGGTGGAGATAACGTAACTGGCTAGGATAACCACATAACTAGGACTGCATAAAAGTCAGTCCTATTTTTATGTGGTTATTCATAGCCAGTTAACTGCTGTTTATTGAACTTAACTGGCTATGTTTTCGCCAGCTCTTTATACCTGGAAATTCAATGCTGGAGCCCAGACACGGCCTGGCACTGAATTTAGCCCAGACACAGCCCGGCATTGAATTTCCAGGTATAACACTGGTGGAGATCAGCAAAACGCTAATGACTGCTGGCTAAATATAGAGTCTTTAATGCATTCATCTCAACTCCACCCCTGCTCTGCCAAACCACACGCATAATGATGGCTAAATGCATGGAATGAGTGCATCTAATTTTTATGCATATAAAGTCCTGAACAATTTTATAAGAGCTCTTTCCACATGTGGAAAATGCTTTATAAAATTACCCCTAAAATTGGAACATTTCAGAAATGCTTCTTCTTTAATATGAAAAGCAGAGTGCTTCTCTTAATATAGAATCTACTGATTTCATTATAAAAATAAGAATCCAACCTGTTTTGTTATATTGCCATGGAGAAGCGCTTCAATGTGTAACCGTGACAACAGCTGTGGTATAAAGACCTTGAGACGGGGAAGAGTGACATCTGGAAGAGATATACTAGACAGTTAAATCACTCATATGAGGGCTTTCTCTTTTCTAACAGGATAATTATTGTGTTAATAGTATATACTTCAATATATTAGCCAGATCACAAAGAAAAGGAAAACACTGTTATTAAGTATTCATTTTGCTGTAATACTAGTCAGTATATATCTTGCCGTGTTTAGAATTCATATGTCTGACCCAGATTCTAAAGAGAAAATGAAATTCTCTGGACTCCAATCATGCTGAGCACATATTCACTCAGCAGAAAAACAGTTTCAATCATTCAGGTAGTAACAATCATAAGCCACAGCGATTAACTGTATAAACAACATATTTATAATGCTCCTGGAAGGTACAATAAATATTAAGGCTCAAAATCCTTCTGAACTCCTAAGTAACCGTGATTTTGCAATCATTTTCTAGCACAGTGCATTATTATAAAGATGTGGAAGTAGTTGTCCATTACGATATGGTGGAAGTGGATTTCTATAATACTTCTTTTCCATATCCTAATTACTCTGATGGAATATAAAATCTTATTGAAGTTCAGTGGATCAGGCTGTTTTCAACACTGGGGCTTTTATACTAAACTGCAGTAGGATTTGCACTTACTGCATGTAAACAGCGAAAATGAATGTGCAGTAAATGCAAACCTGTGCATTAAATGCAGGGGGCATGTGCCCTGCATTTATGCACAGGGCAGACAGTTAACGCAGGGTCATCACATTATATGCTTGGGCTGATGCCAGGCATATAACGTCTTAGCTGAATGTTGTAACTTTCAGCAATACAGTTACCCGCAGAGGCACCACCGGTTCGATCACACCAGTCACAAGTTTGACCACCCCTGAGCAACCTAATCCCTTGTCTGCTGCCCCTAAACCTCCCAAGTCAGAACTTCTTAAACCCATGTCCAACCACCCCCCACCCCCCTCCACTTCTGGGCACAGAAGCCAGCTCTGTGAGAGCTTGAGAATACCCGATATTGAGCATAATTTCCATTGGTTTTAGCATCCCTAATCATTTCGAAAAGTTGGCTCATATGCCTATCCAGATGCAAAATCTGGTGGTTTAGTGGTAAGGAGTGGGAGCTCTGCCCCTCCACTCACACTCCATCTGGCATCAGATTCAAAATGACGCTGCTGACCCCAATCAACAGTCTTGCAGTAGTACCATTAGGGGCCAGCGATGCCATTTTGAACATGGTGCTAGATGGAATGGGACCAGAGGGGGGACTGCTCCCGTCCCTTGACATTGGACTAACAGGTCTTGCCTCTGAGTAGACACCTGAGGTGGATGGAGAATGGGGTTGGAGACACCGTGCAACGTGGCTTGGCAGACTTGTGATCAGGAAATCTTGCAATTGGACGTGATTGGGGGGCTCAGGGGGGTTGAACTATGTGATCCACATTACAGCTGTGCACTTATTGCTTCAGGCTGAGGTAGAGATAAGGTCAGGTGCACTATCAGAAGTTGTTGAAACATGCTAGCTGTCACAGCCAACCACTCAGCTCTACCTTAGGCCTAAGACTCTCCATCCATGTTTTTTCTGACAATATATAACTGGAAGGGTAGCTGTGTGAGTGTAGGGTGTGACATTTAACAGTATACATTAAAACAGTAAAAGATTCATTTAATTGTAGGCATGCTACTTGCCATGTCACACATTTTAGACAGAAAAGGGGACATGCAGAAGTGGAATATATAGACAAGGTAAAGTGACTAACGCGAGGAAAAAACTGCATGTGTAGTCACGGAAGGCAAGTGTAATATCTGAGTTCATATGGTAAGCTAGTCCTGAGAGTTGGCAAAAATATGAACTTGAATAGCCTGCTTGAATAGCTTTGGCAGTAACTGGATTCAGACAGCATGAAAAAATTTCTATGGGTGAGTACTGCTGTGTCATGAGTCCACTGGCAGCTGCTCTGGACATCCCACAAGTGAAGCTAAATGTCACCTGGGCTTTTTGCTGCAAACATTGGTCATGTTGAGTGGAGGAGTAGCCTAATGGTTAGTGCAGCAGGCTTTGATACTGGCAACCTGTGTTCAAATCTCACTGCAGTTCCTTGTGACCTTGGGCAAGTCACTTAACTCTCCATTGTCCCAGGTACAAAAAACGTAGATTGTGAGCCCTCTAGGGACAGAGAAAGTACCTGTATGTAATGTGAACAGCGCTGAGCATGTCTAGTAGTGCTATAGAAATGATTATTAGTAGTAGTATGTTGAAAATGAAGCTGACCAAAGTTAGTAAAGACTATTAATATGTCTCACCTCTGGTTCATGCACTTCAAAATGTGGGCTTTATGAGAGTTTTGGTCATTATCTTGACTGCAAAGATTTGATTCTGGCTGCAGTTATGTTGCAACTGTTTCATCTTTATAAAGAACTTCTTTTGGAAGCAATGAAGACAGTAAAGCTGTCATCAGAGCAAACTGCACCAGCTTCATCCAGCAGTGATTGTGGTGATAAGGATGTCACTTTCTGTTATCAGAAGTGTTGCTGCTGCTGAATTGGACCAATTTCTAAATGGCAGGTCTCATGAAGTAATCTATGTATCACAATTTCTTTGTATCAAGGCACTGTTTTTGAAGTATAACATGGGTTTGCCTTCAAGTGCTCCCGTTGAAAGTTTTTTTTTAGATGGGCAGACAAACGATGACTTCAAGATGATGCAGACTGACAAGCATTTTGAAATGCAACTTCTCATTTGCTGTACTGTTTACTTAAAGTATTAGAAGGTTTAGATGTGCCGTATGACTGATTACACTGACTAGAGTTGAATTCAATAAGAAGAATGACCCGATTTTGAGATTAGCAAGGTATTAAGTTTCTTTCAACACATTGGCCAATAATATTCAGCCGGTGGCAGTCAGTGTTTTTTTTGTTTTTTTTTATATATTCCGCTGTCGGAAATTAGTCCCAGATATTCAGTGCTGGGCCATGTCATCATTGGCACTGAATATCCAGGCCACCTAGTTGCCCTGGCCACCGGAGCTTAATTGGGTCCAGGGTAATATTCAGCCAGGATCGCATAAGACATTTGTAACTAGATCCTAATTCCAACCACCCCTGTCCCTGTCTCTACCACCTCCTATCCCCTGGAATGGACCAATCCTCCCTCTGGCCCAATTCCATTACCCCCACCCCCACAGTCACACAACAGGCTGGGCCCTCATCCACACCGGCCACCTCCTCCCCCAGGCCTACCTTGAAGAATCCCTGATGGTAAATGGGCGAGTGATGCCCACTCACTACTGTCCAGGTCCGAGGCCCCCACAAAATGGTTGTTGTGACATCTATCAGCAGCCTCATAGTATTTGAAATACACTGAAGCTGCCACTAGAGATCGCAGCAGCAATTTTGTAGCGGCCTTGGACCTGGGCAGGAGGAAGTGGGCACCACTCTTGCCCATTTACCACTGAACAACCAGGGATTCTTCAAGGTAGGCCTGTGGAAAAAAGGGGGTGCAGCCAAAGCTACTATCCAGCCAATATTTAGATCAGTGCCTGGCTACCTTCACCGCATAAAGTTAGGACAGCCTTTTTCTGTCCTTTGCGAATCAGCTTCCACTTTGGGGCAATATAGATTTTGAACCTGACATGGATAATCCAGTATTTGCTGTATGGGGCAATAAGGTGTAGGAGTATTTATTTGCGATCTCACCTTTGCTGGTCTGGGGCCTATACAAGCCTGAACCATTCTGTTATACCAATATGGATTCTACAGCCTGTGCCCTGAATACATCTGTAACCATCAGAAACCAGCTTTTCTACAAAGGAAAATTACTGCTGGGCATACTAAGATGACTTCGTCCAAGGACATATTATTTGTTGCAAACTAGCCCAGTTATCTCCTGGGAAGAATGGAGGAGAGAGAGACAGATGGCTCCAGGAGTATGGGATCCGGTAGGGAGGTTTGCATATGCCTTCTGATAACAGTTTCTTTGCTATAACAAAGGCCTCTCTTCATGACCATGAATCTGGCTGGACATTATTACACAGTCTGTGATTTGTCCACAGGTATCATCTAACCCTTGAATGCAAGGTTGGACTGAAGAAGGAGAACATAAGGAAGAAGACCAGAAGACTTGCTTGAGGATAGAAGGCTTTGAGACAGAGAGCAAGAGACTGCATACCTTGTAACAAAAAGGTTAGCTGAGCTACGATACACGGCCTCCCTAACAACTATGCCATCTGTATCTAGAATACCAACCTTGGACTTTATTCCTGGACTGAGAAACTCGCTTGGGCTTCAGCTTGAGTCTCAGAGGAGGAATCCACTTCTTTACCATTGGAAGTCTGTCATAAGATGGCAAGGTGAGATAACTGGATACCTATGGTCAGGGGGACAGTTAGTCCTTGGCTTTTGTCTGTGATGGATTGGTTTTAGGTCAGGATTGCTGGTCAGTGAATCACCTGCTACTAAGTGTGTATTTTACATAAGACTCATTTAGATAGTCAGTTTGGATAATCATATATCATTATATATATTTTGGTAATAATCTAGTTTTGTAATTGCTTTGCATTTGCTATATTATTTTTATATTCATAATAAATCATAATACAGTGAAACCTCGGTTTTCGTTGACTTCAGTTATCGTCGGTTTCGGTTTTCGTTGATTTTTTCAGTGAAAAATTTGTCTTGGATTTTGTTGGATGCCTCGGTTTTCATTGCTAATTTTGCGAAAAAGGGCGACCCATGTGTTCTGCTCATTGTGGCGCTGTTTCTCGCTGTGTGAGCATCACCCCGCACGTCTAATGCAACGCACGCAAGATAAAATCACATGTGCTCAAGTCTCATTTTCTCTGTTAAGTGTTTCCCTTGCTAATAAGTTAACCCTTTCCCTTTAGCTCCATCATGGGACTATATTTATTCTCTATAAAATGAGTGTCTAGAATGAATTAATTGGATTTACATTGATTCATATGGAAATAATTGCCTCGGTTTTCGTCTGTTTCGGTTCTCATTGATTGTTTTCGGACGGATTATCAACGAAAACCGAGGTATCACTATATATATTCCATCAGTGGCATTGTTCCTTTCATTAGTACAGCTAGATAGCCAAAGGCCAAAGAGGTACACTTCCCCTAGAAACGTGTTCTGTCAGCTGAGTACCTCTGGTATATTAGGAGTTTGTCCTTCTGTGTATATTCCTACAAAGGACATCAACTTGTTGGAACATATCTTGGGACCAGAGGGCCAATTAATACATTTTGAGGTTTTGCAGCAGCATATTGATGCCATTTTGGGGAATAGGTTTGCATTGTCAGTTAAAACATTATGTTGCTTAATTAGACTCGAAAAAGCTAGCCATGCAACTAGGTAATTGGGTCCAAACTTTTTTTCTCAATATCTCTAAACCTAAACTCTCTATTTCAGGGCTTCATAAAGCTCTACTTAAGTGGGAGCCTAGAAAAGATTTGGAGATGGTTTATCAGAGTGGACAGAGGATTTGGTATCTCCCTTGGGGGATTGGGACCTCTTGACAAATATACGACAAATACCCACTATTACAAAATGAGCCAGACTTCAGGAAATATTATTATCGGGTTTTATACAGGGCTTACTTCACCCAGCAACAACTGTGTTATTCAGGTGGTACTCCACTGGCTTTTTAAAAATCAAATGTGGGCACGACATTGGTACTTTTAAAATTCCTTTTGGTCCAGCCCACTGCTACAGGATTTCTAGGGCAAATTAGCTAGATACCTATGACAACTATGTGGCCATAGATTACCTGGGGTTGTAGATCAGTTTTTCTTGGATAAGCCTGGAACCTTTCGGGGAATAGGCAGGGGTACCACTCTTCTTTTCATAAACTATATTTGATGGGATGGAAATGTATACTTCAATGTTCGACAGTTCCAGCACCTCCAGAATATTGGCACTGGAAAAATCAAATCCACCAACTGGCTATATGGGAGGCTAGGGGATCCCTTAAGTGCAGGAATTTTTTTTATGTTAGTTTGGGATTCTTATCTGCGGTCACTGACCCCATGGAGGCGTAGTTTGCTCGTTAACACACTATGAGAGTACTGGTTATGTTTATGGGGGGATCTGGTGCCAATCATTTTTTGTTTTATCAGATTTGGGCTCATTGAGGGAGGAGTGGGATGCAGACTGAAGACTTCCTTCCTTCTTGTTTAATGCCTTAGGGGCTATAAGAATACAGGCTTCTGTGACTAGGGGAATGTTATAATGTTACTTCAAGGCGGATCAGTAGAGCGAATGGATACGCTTCGGGGGAGGGTTATGGTAGGGGTGAAGGGATATTAGTTGATGATGTAATATGGGGGAGGGGGGAACGATGGAAAATGGGAACTTATGCTGTATATTATGTTTGCTTAACTATTTAAGCAAATATAATATACATATTTTACTATTAAAAAGATTTCATATAAAAACAAGCCGCTACTGTGGGGTGTGAGCCTAAAGAGTGCACACAAGAAGCAGGACACACTACTTTATGCACACTATTATAGGGCCAACCCCTTTAATTTTCCTCTGTTTCCTGCTCTTGTCTCCTAATGGCCCCTCTAACCTCTTCTGATGCGTTCCAGCACCCCATCCTGGTTCCCTGGCGCTGGAGTTCTGACTTGCAGCAACGCTCCTCCCCTCTGACCCGCTCTGGTTCCTGTTCCCTGAGTATGCTTTTGATCACCTATCCCTCCCCACCAGTGCACTCCTGTAACTCAGCCTCCTAAATATTTGGTCTATAAGCAGTAAGTCAATGTTCTTACATGATTTGATTGTTCATTATTCCCTGGATTTCTTCTGACAGAGACTTGGCTTTCTGATCATGACATCTCTTCTCTGTCTCAATCCCTACCCCCTGGCTATTCCTACATCCACTCAAACTGCCAGGAAAAATGGGATGGGGGCCTTGCTGGCATACACTCATCTAAATTCTCTCTTCACTCTCACCTGCTCCCACCTCTACCACCTCCCCTTGAGGCTCCCCCCCTCTCCATTCATACTAATCCACCCCTCCATTTCCTTTTGGTTAATCTGCCCCCTCCAGTCTCTACTGACTCTTTCCAGAACCTGCAACGATTCCTCTCATAATATGTTCTTCAATACCCTTGTTCCCTTATACTTGGTGATTTCAACCACCACTTAGAGGATCCGAGTGCTCCCTTTAATAATGATTTCCTTGCAGATCTCTCCAAAAATCAACATATCCTTTCTGTAATACACCAGGCTGGAAACGTCCTTGATCTTCTACTCACTCCTTCTGCATGTCCTGTTGCTGTCTCCCCTTCTACCCCATTGCCTTTTCCCTGGTCTGATCATGTCTTTCTTCAGTTCTGCTTGACTTTTTCAGCTTCGCTTTCCACACAGCCTTCTCAGCCTCATCTAACGTGTTCTTTGGAGCACTTCACTCCCTCATCTTTTGCCAATGCCTTCCCTTTGCATTTTTCAAAAGCTTATTTTGCAAACACTGCAACTGGAAGAGAATCATAGGTCGGGACAGGCAAATCATATTCTTTAAATAATTAAAGAAGCCTCAATGGTCCAGGGAAAGTTGTAGACTTTTTAAACCAACCCTTAATGGACTACTATCACTAGCTTCAACTGAAACATGGAAAAAAAGCAGTGAAGAAACTCCCTAAGGACAAAAAAAACACTGCTTCAAAAACTGTTTTCAGTAGATATCGTAAATTAACAATGTCCAATAACTATGTTTTTCAAAATATTCTCCACAAAAAAAACCATTCCATAAACATGCACTTTGAAGAAAAAAACAAAAATAGTACTTAGCTCATAGATGTAGCTATATATTTGAAGAAAGTTCAAATCCAAGTTGCAGCAAACATACAGCCCCTTTTGAAGAGCTATGGTTGCCAGTTTCACCAAAAAATCTGTTGGTACAGCCCAAGGTCAAGGGTAGTTTTCCAAACTTTTTTTCACAGTTTCTATAGCTTCCTCTTATGGAATCATAGTATGAAGTGACTGAACATCTAGTCACCAAAAGACACAAAATAAAATCCTAAATGTAACTGACTAATTTTTTTTCAAAAAGTGAGTAGTGTCCTTTATATATGATGGAATCCGTGTGACCAAAAAAGCCAACAAATTGTCCACATACCGACAAGTTCTTTGCAACAAAGAATTGCAAGCTGAGACAATCAGTCTCCCAGGGGGATTTTTAAGGATGTTAGGAAGCAAGTAAAAAATGGGGATGTGAGCATGCTGATGGTACAGAAACTTGAAAGAAAACCTTGTTCGATGCCCTCTTGAAGGATTTCTTTTAATACTTTATAGCAATTTTTCAGTAGGATCTATATCCAATACTGGATACACATCAGAGTTCAACAATTGTTTCAAAGACTCTTGAACAATCTTTTTTTTTTTACTCCAAATCACAATGGCCTCTCCCTTATCCACACATTGTATAACAATCTCAGGGTTTGTTAGTAAATCCTGAATCGCTTTCCTTTCTTGATTGGACAAATTTTGAGGATAGAAAAAAGTCTGTTGCTCTAATTGAGATATTTCTTGTAAGACCAATTTCTTAAACGTATTTATCGCAGGGTCAACAAGTCCTCGAGGTGTCCAGGTACTTTTATTCCAAACTGTAGAAAAAGAGCAATTATTGATCTCTTTATCAGAAAAATATAATTTTAACTGGAGCGCTCTAAAGAATTTGGCCAAATCAACCCTTACTTGAAAAGGGTTAATGTTTCTGAGACAGTATAAAAGACAACACCTACTACTACTACTATTTAGCATTTCTATAGCGCTACAAGGCATACGCAGCGCTGCACAAACATAGAAGAAAGACAGTCCCTGCTCAAAGAGCTTACAATCTAATAGACAAAAAATAAAGTAAGCAAATCAAATCAATTAATGTGTACAGGAAGGAGACTAGCAGTTAGCTCATACATAGAAATGTTTACTATAAGAAGTCGTCCTGCTGCAGATGTCTTGTAATCAGCTTGTTTAAATCTGTCCCTGAATTTCCCTTCCCCCGGTTCTTCCAACCTCTGCCTGGTCCCCAGAATTGGCCTCTTCCTCATTGTGGTCCTGACTTTTCAGCTGGTTCATCTTCTTTACATGAAAAGTTGGAAGATAATTTAAAAGAGGTTCTTTATTGAGAGCCATCCTCACAAGAATCTTGTTTCTTCATCAATAAATACACAAATCCTTCATGATAATCTCTTTTGTCTTGTTGCAATTTCTTATGTTTGTCTCCTTTTAGTTCTTTATGAAATTTTCTAATTTGTTGTTGAATTCCAATAATGAATTGTCAATCTTGCAAAGATTTTAATTTGCTTTGATGTTCCATCAATTTTGGTTTTTGCTCTTCTATCTTTACTTGTAACGTTTGAATAAGTAAAAGCATAAGATCTAGTGAGCAAGGATTTAAAATGCTATTTGTCACGTCTGTGGCCGTGACCCCTCTCAGACTCACCTTATTTTCTGTGGTCAGCTTCTGAGCTGGCTTCTGTCTGTTCTTTGTGAGTTAGTTCTGTCTCTGTGTGCTGGCTGAATTAGATTGTCGGTGTGCTGTCACCCGTTCCAGATTTCAGCTCAGTCCAGTCCGGATCTTCCAGGCTGCCCGACCCTTAGTTGCCTGGTGATTGTTGCACCTGAGTCTCAGCTGCCTGCTGGGCTTATTAGCCATTTGGAACCTCTCTGCCTTTGCATTGTGTCTAAGGCCCTGGTATGTTGGTGCTTGTTGCACTTCTGCTAGTCCGGTTGTTGCCTGAGATTCTTGCCTGTTTCTAGTTAGTCTGTGTTTAGTTTAGGTTTGCTTGCTTTCCTTGCCTGGTATCTTGTTTGTAATTCTGTGTTTAGTTTCTGTTTGTCTGTGTTCTGGCTTTGGGGGCTGCTTGCAGCTCTTAGTTCTGTGTCTTGTTAGTCAGTGTTAGTTCCCTGTTTATTGGCTGTTCTGCAACTTTCTGTTCTGCCCTTTAGCTTTCCCTTCCTTGCCCAGTCTCCTGTCTTGCTGCCCATGTTCCTCCCTTTCCTCTCTGACCCTCAGTCCCTGTGCTGCCTTGCGGTTATCCAGTCCTGCCCTGTCCAGCAAGTCCTGCCGGCCACCTGAAGCCCAGAGCTCAACTCTGGGTGGAAAGTGGCCAAATGCAGGTGAAGCCTAACTGCTTGCCTGAGATTTGCCTAGTCTCCGGTGTGGGGTGGTTTTGCCTGCCACTGCCGCACTTCGGCAGTGGCCCAAGGGCTCACAACCCAGTTCCTGCTGTGAAAACGTGACACTATTCCATTTAGAAACAAATATACCATCACCAGGAAACAACTTAGGACTCTTTGACCTACACAAACCTCTCGGTATTATTTCCTTCTTACAATATACAACCAGTGTAGTGCTATGCAGCACCCATCGCACTACCTTTTTCCATTCAACCAAAAGTACAGAGCACTCTTCATTGTCTAATATATCTATAGTTAACTGAGAACGCAGGTGTTTGCAAAATTTCCTCTCATTGATCTGAGGAAAATCCCTTTGCAATTACCATCATTTACTACCCTTTCACTGGAAGAGCAGGCCGAGTCCTGGGAAAGGGCCTTACGATTTACTTATAATTTACTAGCTCCTCTATGCATCTGGCCTCCTGCTCCCCCATCTTGTTGTAGCAAAGAAACAGTTTAATACCACCCTTCGCCTGCACTGCTACCAGCTCCACCAACTACAGCGTCGCTGGCAGAAGAACCACCTTTCTGTAGTCCTTGTATGTTATAAATCTATGGCAGCCCAATACAAACTTGCAGTTGTTCAAGCGAAGAAATCATACTACTCTACTTTAATCTCTTAGGCCCCAACATCCAGTAGACTCTACTACGTCCTCCGCACTCTTACCACAGCACCTTCACAGTATTCAGATTCTAAACTTATGCCTTCTGCAGATACTTTAGCTTTGCATTTCCACTCCAAATTCACAGCTACCCAAGCACCACTAGGTTCTTCTTCTGCAACCTTGTCATTGCCTTTTTTGGGCACTACTAGTACTACTTATCATTTCTAAAGCGCTACTAGACGTAAGCAGCGCTGTACATTTGAACATGAAGAGACAGTCACTGCTCGACAGAGCTTACAATCTAATTAGGACAAACAGGACAAACAAGAGATAAGGAATTATTGAAGTGAGTATGATAAAATAAGGGTTCTGAACAAGTGAATAAGGGTTAGGAGTTAAAAGCATCATCAAAAAGGTGGGCTTTTAGCTTAGATTTGAAGACGGCTAGAGATTAAGCTTGACGTACCGGCTCAGGAAGTCTATTCCAGGCATATGGTGCAGCAAGGTAAAAGGAACGGAGTATGGAGTTAGCAGTGGAGGAGAAGGGTGCCGATAAGAGAGATTTACCCAGTGAACGGAGTTCCCGGGGAGGAATGTAGGGAGAGATGAGAGTGGAGAGGTACTGAGCAGCTGCAGAGTGAATGCACTTATAGGTCAATAAGAGGAGTTTGAACTCTATGCGGAAACAGATAGGAAGCCAGTGAAGTGACTTGAGGAGAGGGCTAATTTGAGCATAACGACACTGGCGGAATATTAGTCGTGCAGCAGAATTTTGAACAGATTGAAGAGGAGAGAGATGGCTAAGTGGGAGACTGTGAGAAGCAAGTTGCAATAGTCTAAGCGAGAGGTGATAAGAGTGTGGATGAGGGTTCTGGTAGTGTGCTCAGAAAGGAAAGGCTGAATTTTGGTGATATTATAGAGAACAACAACAGGTTTTAGCAGTCTACTGAATATGTGCAGAGAAGGAGAGGGAGGAGTCGAAGATGATCCCAAGGTTACGAGCTGATGAAACAGGAAGGATGAGAGTGTTATCCACAGAAAAAGAGAATGGGGGAGGAGGAGAGGTTGGTTTAGGGGGAAAGATAAGAAGCTCAGTCTTGGTCATGTTTAGTTTCAGATGGCGCTGAGACATCCAGGCAGCAATGTCAGACAGGAAGGCTGATACTTTGGCCTGGATTTCGGCTGAGACTTCTGGTGTGGAGAGGTAGATCTGGGACTCATCAGCACAAAGATACTGAAAACCATGGGATGAGATCAGAGTACCAAGGGAAGAAGTATAGATGGAGAAAAGAAGAGGTCCCAGGACAGATCCCTAAGGTACACCAACTGACAGTGGATTAGAAGTAGAGGAGAATCCACTAGAGTATACACTAAAGGTACGCTGGGAGAGATAAGAAGAAAACCAGGAAAGAACAGAGACCTGAAATCCAAGTGAGGATAGCGTATCAAGGAGTAGGCTGTGATCAACAGTGTCAAAAGCAGCAGATAGATCGAGAAGGATGAGGATAGAATAGGGACCTTTGGATCTGGCCAAGAACAGATCATTGGAGACTTTAGCAAGAGCTGTTTCAGTTGAATGACAGGGGCAAAAGCCAGATTGAAGTGGCAGTGGCGTTCCTGGGGGGGGGGGGGGGGGGCGGTGGGTGCGGTCCGCCCCTGGTGCACGCCGCTGGGGGAGGGGGGTGCCGCGCACGCCTGTTCTTCCTTCATTCCATGCTCCCTCTGCTCAGGAACAGGAAGTAACCTGTTCCGGGGCAGAGGGAGCATGGAACGAAGGAAGGACAGGCGCGCGCACGGGGCACCCCCTCCAGTGGCGTGCACCCGGGGGGGTTGGGCGGGGCGTATCGGCGATCTGCCCCGGCTGTCAGCCCCCCTAGGAACGCCACTGTGAAGTGGATCAAGAATAGCTTGAGATGAAAGAAAGTCAAGGCAACGGCAGTGAGCAGCACGTTCAAGTATCTTGGATAGGAACGCGAGTAGGGCACTCCCACTTCTATCACCGCTCTCCCTGAATTTACTATCCTGTCACTTCCCCAACTGACAGAGCTTCTCGCCACTGTTCGTCCTACTACAGCACCTCATGATCACATACCATCCATGGCCTCACTCACCCAAGGTAGTACACCCCAATGCTGGAAGCATGCCTCTATTATGCCCAAACTGAAAGACAGAACCCAGGGACCCACTCATCCCACCATTTCCATCCAATAGCACAGCTTCCATTTATATCAAAATTGACTGAACAGATCATTTGCTCCCAGCTTGAACATAATTTGGAGCAGCACCTCATCTTTCATCCCCAGCAAACTGGGTTCAGAAAGCATAAGAGTACAGAAATGGCACTTTTAGGTTTCCTTACATGTATATTGGATTTTTATACCAAGAATCTGCCAGTGATTCTGATTTCTTTAGATCTATGGCCTTCGATGTCATAGACTATACTCTTCTCTTAGCTTGTCTCTCTACAGTAGGCATTCAAGCTGGCAAACACCTAATGAACTACTGGGTAGATGCAAAAGACAACATGACAGTGTCAGGACAGAACTTATAGACTTTGGAGTGATAATAGAAATTTAAAGTGCTGAAGCGACCACAACGTTTGTGTATGTTTATTGAGTACTTTCTCTACCACCTTTTCTGATGGACAGATCAAAGCTGTGTACAAACTTAAAATCAGTAACAGAAAATTATGAAAGGAATGCCAATATACAATAGGAAAGAGCAAATCATACATCAATCACACACAATTAGTGAAGCAGCACATTTAACCACATAACTGTGTTCAGCAAGACACCATGTCCCCAGCAGCTCAGTCACCAAAAGCCACATTGAAAAGCGAGTTTTCAAATGATGTTTAAACATGGTGGATAAACAAAGGAATCCTGTATGTCAAGAGAATGGAACTAAACGAACTTAGCGGTGCTTAGATGAGTCCAGTAATTGGGAAGCAAAGCCAGTATCGGACAGACTTCTACGGTTTGTGCCCTGATCATGGCAAGACAGATCTAGATAAGCTGCAGTGGGGCTTCAATGACAGTCTCAATAACAGCTTCTATAGTCTGTGTATATGTAGTATTGCATCATAACATATGCTATGAGCTTATCTTGTTGGGCAGACTGGATGGACCATATAGGTCTTTATCTGCCATCATCGACTATGTTATTATGGTATGTCTGATGAAACACTCCTCGATGTGAATACTCATAAGGAGATCATTCCAAAGGTACAGGGCAAAAAAGAGTTGCATGTAGGCTGAAATCTGGCCTGCCTAGAGCTCAGCAATACTAGGAGATGAGAATACCCAGAATCGTTAACGAAGAGAGATACAGAGGAATTTTTTGGAAGTAAGCTTTATGGGTAAGACACAGAATTTTGAACTAGAAACTGGAAACCAATGTAATCTGAAAAACAGTGGGATGACATGATCATATCAATGTGCTCTATACAGGAGACAAGCTGTGGAATTTTTAAGCATCTGATGCTGCTTAATTTGAGCCTGAGAGATACCTGTATACACCGAATTACAATAATCCAGGAGGGAAATCACAAAAGCATAAAGAAGGGTGTGCACTGTACTGAAATCAAAACCATCACAAACAGACCAAATGCAATGCAAATTGAAGAAACCAGATTTTAAAACATTAGGTATTTGGGACTGAAAAGAGACAGGAATCAAGAATGACACTGAGGTACTGGAAAGACCTGACCAAAGGAAGGGGTATTCCAAAAGGCACTGGAACCAGAGTTCAGGATTAGCACCGGTTAATCAGCATGTGACAGCTTTATCCCGGTTCAAGATTAGTTTGTGTGGAGAAAGCCATTTAAACAGAGGCAAGGCAGTTCTGCAAGGGACAGAGATCGGGATTCAGTGATGAAGTCGGAAAAAGGAGCAAAATATCTGTATAGAAGAAGACTTTGATGTTAGATGACTGAATCAGAATTGCTAAGGGACTTTAAAAAAATAAGTGATAGGGTGTAGAGTGAGGTAGAAAATGTCACAGTGGAAAAGCAGTAGGATAAAAAGATGTAAACCAAACTGTGCCTCCAAGACCAATCTCAGAGAGTTGAGAGAGAAGAGACAAAATCAAGAGTTAGAGCAGAAAGCAGATTGGTAGAGGAGGGTTTTTAAGAGAGATTTTAATTTAGTGAAAGTGGGAGAGAGTTCCATAATTTAGATCCAATGTAACTGAACGCCATTTCATGGGAGATTGTAAACGTAAACTGGAGGGAGAAGGGAAGTGCAGCAAATAGCCTTGGGAAGAGAGAAGTGAATGAGTTTGAAAGTATGGAATCAGGAGGCAATTGATGTAGTCGGGAGCAGAAGACAAGTAATAGTATCTGGTAGTGAATATGAGTGGATACTGGAAGCCAGTGTTCTGATTGAAGCAGGGGGGGTGACAGGATCAAAGTGGTAATCAGAGTGGGGTAAGTTTCACAGCTATAGACTGGACTAGTTGAAGATGCTTAAGAGAATACAGGGGCAGGCCAAGGAAGGGATAGTTGTAATAGTCTGAGATCTGGTATGACCAAGGAGATAATCAAGGAGTGGATACAATCACGGGGTAGTAGGTGCCTGTGGAGGGCAAAGAAAGATTTACACAGAATGTTGTCAATATGGGTTTTGAAAGAAAGTTTGGAGTCAAAGGTGACGCCAAGAATCTCGATGGTATCCTTGAATGGAAGAGGATGACTAGCGATAGTGGGAGCAGAAGGGATGAGAACACAGGGGTTAGGGAAAATAATAGATACATACTTACAGATATTAAGGAAACGGCGGTCATCTATGATCCAGCTGGATAGTAATTGTAAGCAAACACTGACGGTAGAGAAAGAAGAGGAAGAGACCCAGTAAAGGATCTGAAAGTCACCTGCATAGCAGAACGGGGTGCAGCTGAGCGAATGGGTGATGAGGTGTAAGACAAATATGTTGAAGAGTGTATGGGCCAGGATGGAACCTTGGGGAACACCTGATATTACAGGAAAGGTAGTCGAGTGTGAGTGAGCATGAGAGAGTTAGAAGGTGCGATCGTGAAGGTAAGAAGAGAACCAGTATAAGGTCCAGATGTATTTCCTTTAAGAGTGGTCAGATCATATCCTCCTTTCCAGAGAAGAGGCACCACACAAGATGAGAGACTATGAAGGATAATAATAAGGGCTAGAGGAAGTAGTCCATGTCGAGGCAACTGGAGCCATGATGAGGGAATTGAATCAAGGAAGCAGGAAGTGATATACATCGATGAAAGGACTTTAAAGATGTAAGGAAAGGATACAAAAATTAGTCCAACTAAAGGAAAGATTGATGGGAAGCCAACTGACATCGTAGGAAGACTAAAGAAAGGAGTAGTAGAAGAGGAGGAGGAAGAATCAAAACATAATGTAACAAAATCTTGTCTGCGAAACAGCTAATGACTGTGCTGAAAGCAGATTGCTTTTAGAACACCTCTGCAGCTGAGAAGTGAGGCAATTCTGAAAATTAGAAATTAAATGAGAAACCGCCCAGAATTGTAGGATGGTGTGGTCTATAAATTTTTAAAATAAGTTAGGGATGCATTTCGATTACATTTTAAAATTGGGATTCATTTCATGATTAAAAATTTTATCTATGCAATTAAAGGTGGGGGTCAGAGTCAGCAGTCCACTGGAGGAGGACGGGGCACAGGAGTGGGACTGGAGGGGCATGCATTTCCTCTCCCCCCCCCCCCCACATTAGGTATCATACCTTTGCTGGTGGGGATGCCGAAGCCCCGCCAGTAAAAGAAATCCAGTGCCAAAGCCACCCCCTTCCTCCTTGTGCTGCCTCAGAAGCGAGGAATTCAGCGGGGCGCCTCCAAATGCCGAAGCGGGCATTTCCCAAGCATTCTCAGTTCATGAACAAACTGAGTATGCTTGGGGAGTGCAAATGTCGGTGGCTGGAGGCATGCCACTGACGTCCTTGCTCCTGAGGTGGTAAGAGAAGGAAGGGGGTAACTCAGACAGCGGATTTCTTCAGCTGACAGAGCTTCAGCTACCCCACCAGCCAATGAACAGGTACTGCAGCTTTGGAAGGGGCCTGAGCCCAAAGTGGAGGGGCCTAGGACTCAAAGGCCTGCAGGACCGAAGACTTGCTGTTTAAAAAGGTACACCAGGTGTGGGTGGGGAGAGGAAGGAAATGGAGGGAGAACCGCAGGCAGGTCCAGGAGGGGCAGGAGTGATGCCAGACCATGCACAGCGGGGGAGGCGCAGGAGGGAGGCAGAAGGCAGGCAGCATGTGATGAATCATTAATGCATTAATCGAAGAATTAACTGTTTCCAACAGTGGCCAGGCCAGGTCACAAGTACCTGGTAGAAACCCAAACTGTTTGAATGAGTACAATTTGGTAAGACAACTGATCTCTGAAAGCCTTTAGAGCGTTTCAAATAGCCTGAAGCTCCAGGAGATCGATCTGGAGATCTGTTTGCGGGGTGGATCAAGCATCTTGAGTATGAAGCCCACCCACATGAGTTCCTCATCTCAGGCGAGATGCATCCATCGTCACTACTTTTTGCAACTGAGGAATTTGGAATGGAAGTCCCAGAGTCAAATTACAACAAATGGTCCACCACAACAAGGAGTAAGCAAGCTCTGGGGATACTTGGATTACATCCTCCAGATCTCCCGTGGCTTGGTACCACTGAGAAGCTAGGGTCCTCTGGGCAGTTCTCATGTGAAGGCGTCATAGGCGTCACATAAACTGTGGATGCCATAAGGCCCAATAACCTCAACATATGCCGAGCTGTCCGAACCTGAGTATCCAGTGCAACTAGAGCATCCCCTTTCGGCCCCAAAAGGCTCAAACCTTCTGCGTATCGAGCAGGGCTCCAATGAATTCCAATTGCTAGACAGGGTGCAGTTGAGGTAGTTTAAAATGAACCCTAGTAGCTCGACCACCCCAATATTCCTCTGCATGGACTCCCGATCATCCAGATAAGGAAACATATGGACTCCCAGCCTGCGTGAGTTGTGTTAATACTTTTGCAAGTCAGGTTTCTGCAAGCCCTCTTCTGACTAAATTGGCACATCCTTAAATTAATTCTTTATGAAATCTTGGAAGATCATCATAAGGGCTTGTTGTTCCTTTCCCACGGTTACGGATTTGTATAACACTGGACAAGAATTATGTGCCCTGGAACTAATACTGTTAGCACAGAAGGGGACTGAGTTGGCAATAACTTTTTCTTCTTGGTCAGAAATACCTTAAGCTCTATCACAGCAGAAGCACCATTATGCCTCAGAGTTTGCGATGTACTGAGAAATCTCTGCATCCAGATCTGGCAATTAAATTTTGGTGCCGCTGGTTTGCATCTTCTTTTTTGAGCTGACGTTTTATACCTCCTTTTCTGGTGTTGAGGCCCAGTGTCTATGTGTTGGTGCCAATGCTCTTTGATTCATTTCTGAGCCTATGCTTTCTGATTCCTGCCCTCACTTTATAGTGGAAGGACATTCCCATTGTACTATGACCAGGCTTTGGAAGTTACAGTGTTTGGGCATCAGGTTGGCATCACTTGAAGAACCCATGCCCTTCTTCTAATGCAATCCTTTAAGTATGGACAACTGTCCCAGATAGAAGGTATCTGAGGGATTGCAGAGGTGGAAGAAATAGGTTTGCTTTCTATCTCAAAAACCCACAGTGTAATAACTCATGAAGCAATATACGGTAAAAATGTCACAAAGAAAATTATCAAAAACTTTTCATATCATACAGTAATATTCTCATAGACAATAGAGGGGCCATCATAAATCCCAAAAGATTCTCTTTAATCCCAACAGGGAACCCCTCTCATGAGCTATAATCATTACATGTATCTAGGTAACAATATTTTCCATTTTAATATACATTTAAACAATTTCAGCTATTATTGTATTTAAAAATGTACTTATCTGAAACAGGGGCGTAGCTACATTGGGCCATGGGGGCCTAGGCCCCTGTAGATTTGGTCCTGGACCCCCCTGCCGATAACCCTCTCGACCCCGCCTCCCGCCGCCAACCCTCCCCCACCGTGGGCTACCTTTGCTGGCGGGGGACCCCAACCCCCACCAGCCGAGGTCCTCTTGCTTCCCGCGGAAGGCTTCGTTTTGTTTCTGACGTCCTGCACGTTGTACATGCAGGACGTCAGACTCACAAAAACAGAACGAAGCCTTGCAGAACGTCAGAAACGGAAATGATGCCTTCCACAGGAAGCAAGAGGACCTCGGCTGGCGGGGATTGGGGTCCCTCGCCAGCAAAGGTAGTCCACGGCGGCGGGGGGGGGGGGGGGGGGGGGGGGGCTAAAATGTGCCCCCTCACCTGGGCGCTGGACCCCCCCTCCCACGAAAGTCTGGCTACACCCCTGATCTGAAAAAAAACTCAACAACTTGGCACTACTATTTATGTAAAAAATGAAACACATAACCAAAACAGAGCAAAAGATAATAAGGGCTTTATAAATAAAGAACTTACACAATTTTTTCCCACGGGCAGAGAATGGGATATAATATGGCTAAGAGGCAAAATATTACAAAAATGAAACCCCTTAATGGAATCTTAATTATGCAAAAGGAGTACATATTACAAATATTACACTATATTTTACCTTCTAGAGCTTCTTTTAGTTCATCTTTGGTCCAGGCCACTTCAGTCATTAACAGTCGGAGGTAATACATAGCATGTTGATGAGGTTGCTCCGCTCTGAAGTTGTTAAGAGACCTCATGTACTAGCAAAAGTTAAAAATGATGCTCATTAAGAATAAAGATCAGTTTTTGAATCTTACTAATTTTAACATAGTTAGTCTGACATTGCAGTCTAATAAGTTCTACCCAATTCAAACTATCCAGATTTAGGTAGTTTTGAAATGGTCCAGAAGACACATTGAACAACTTCAGTAAACTAGGTTTCTGAGGTTTAAAAAAAAAAAAAAAAAAAAAAGTTTGTTCCTGATCCCAACAAAGCTACTGGAACAAATTACTGTATCGGAATCAAATGTCTGGAAATTAAAGGAGCCTATATCCATAGAAAATACTGTTATACTCAGCAAATTTATCCAGCTTAAATTTTCAAATATTGACTGAACTTGCTAGGGCCATGCTTATTGATAGTATATTTTGCAGTTTACTCTCAGCAAAAGGAATGTTCAACTTCAGAGGAGCTTAACCTTCTTTACTGTTCATTTAATCTTATTTATTTATAGTATTTGATATATCCAGGGCTTACTGTATTTTTCGGACTATAAGACGCACCGGACCATAAGACGCACCTAGGTTTTAGAGGAGGGAAATAGGAAATTTTTTTTTTGCTTTTTCCCTCCTCTAAAACCTAGGTGCTCCGGTGCGTCTTGTCCGAATCCCTCCCTCCAAGTTCGGGATTGCCCTCATCTCAGGGTTACCTCCCCCCCCCCCCCCCCCCCGGCCCTGTCACCACCTCTCCCCTTACTCACGCGATCTTCTCTGGTGGTCTAGTGACATCGGGGCAGGAAAGAGCCCCCTCTTTCCTGCCCAGCGCGCTGCTCTCCATCCTCCTGTATGCAGCCTGACGGTCTCGGCGAGATTCAAAATGGCCACCGAGAATTGAAGTCTCGGTGGCCATTTTGAATCTCGCCGAGACCGTCAGGCGGCATACAGGAGGATGGAGAGCAGCGCGCTGGGCAGGCACCAGGGAAGATCGCGTAAGTAAGGAGAGAAGTGGTGACAGGGCCGGGGGGAAGGCGATCCCGAAGTCGGAGGGAGGGAGGGCGGCCAGCTAGCCAGCCAGCCAAATCTCTACCTTCAGACTATAAGACGCACCCCCCATTTTCCTCCCAAATTTGGGGGGAAAAAAGTGTGTCTTATAGTCCGAAAAATACGGTAAATTGTGCCAGAAAGGGCTGGAATGCTGTTCCAACACTTCTAGAAGCTCCAGAGTGATGTCACCACATTCATCCATGTTCTCTCCACCTGGTAACTCTCCCTGCAGGTTGACTCCTCTTTCCTTCCTTTCCCCTGCCCATCCAGCGATCCCGGCATCTCTCCTGACCGGACACCATCCCTCAGACCAGGTGTATCTTTTAATAGTCATTTTTGCTTGTAGAAGCCAATGAAAGCAAGAAGTGATGCATAACCACTTTTTGCGCTCTCATCACAGCCTTCTTTCTGACTCTATTTCCTGTTCCCATATAGGCAGAAAGCATTCTGCGGGGAGGGCTTGCGTAGTTCATATGCATTGCTACTTGCTGCCAGCGGCCTCTACAAACAAAAGGTAAAATTATGTATCATACCTGATAATTTTCTTTCCATTAATCATAGCTGATCAATCCATAGACTGGTGGGTTGTGTCCATCTACCAGCAGGTGGAGATAGAGAGCAATCCTTTTGCCTCCCTATATGTGGTCATGTGCTGCCGGAAACTCCTCAGTATGTCGATATCCAAGCTCCATCCGCAGGACTCAGCACTTAGAGAATTACACCCACAAAGGGACACTCTGCCCAGCTCACCACCGCCGAAACGGGGGAGGGGAATTAACCCAGCTCATCCCCACACAAGTGGGGGAGGGGAATCCGTCCAGCTCATCCCCGCGGAGCGGGGGAGGGACACCACACCCACCGATGCGGGGGGATCTGGCTTATCCTGCAACCGCAACCGCGGGAGGAGCTGACTGACCCTAACCCTGCCGAAGCGGGAGGGGTACAAAGCTGCCCTACTGCCGCACGAAGCGGGAGGGAGCGCCGGCAGAATTTAAGTCTCAATCCAGCCCCGTAAAACGGAGGGGAGAGGAATGCAGCAGCTCACTGTAACACAAATTCGTCTCAACTCTTGAAGAATTCATTGAAAAACTTGAACACGAAGTCCTCCTGAACAGGAACTGAAGACTAAACTTGAACCTGAAATGCAACCAGAATATAAACAGTACAGATATCTGGGAGGGGCTATGGATTGATCAGCTATGATTAATGGAAAGAAAATTATCAGGTATTATACATAATTTTACCTTCCATATCATCATGCTGATCAATCCATAGACTGGTGGGATGTACCGAAGCAGTACTCACCCAGGGCGGGACATTGAAATACCTGACCGCAACACTGAAGCTCCAAACCGGGCCTCCGCCCGAGTAGCCACAGTCAAGCGGTAATGCCTGGAGAAGGTATGGGCCGATGCCCAAGTTGCCGCCTTGCAAATCTCTTCCAAGGAGACGGACCCGGCCTCTGCCATCGAGGCCGCCTGAGCTCTCGTGGAGTGAGCCTTCAGCTGGATAGGCGGCACCTTCCCCGCGGCCACATAAGCTGCTGCAATGGCTTCCTTGACCCATCTTGCCACTGTAGGCTTAGCAGCCTGCAGACCCTTACGAGGACCTGCAAACAGGACAAACAGATGATCCGATTTCCGGAAATCATTGGTCACTTCCAAGTATCTGATGATGACACGTCTCACATCCAGATATTTGAGAGCAGAGTATTCCTCTGGGTAGTCCTCCCTACGAAAGGAAGGGAGACAGAGCTGCTGATTCACATGGAAGCGAGAAACAATCTTGGGCAGGAAGGAAGGCACTGTGCGAATAGTCACTCCTGCCTCAGTGAACTGCAGAAAAGGCTCTCTACATGAGAGCGCCTGGAGCTCGGAAACTCTTCTGGCTGAAGTGATAGCCACCAAAAAGACTGCTTTCAACGTCAGGTCTTTCAGAGATGCCCTCGACAAGGGTTCAAAAGGCGGCTTCTGCAAGGCTCTTAGCACCAGGTTGAGATTCCACGCAGGCACCACTGAGTGCAGAGGAGGGCGCAGGTGATTAACTCCCTTGAGAAAGCGCACCACATCTGGCTGCGAAGCCAGGGAACCACCCTTCAGGCGGCCCCTGAAGCAAGCCAGAGCCACTACCTGGACTTTAAGGGAACTGAGCGACAGGCCTTTCTCCAGACCTTCTTGCAGGAACGCCAACACTGAAGAAATTGGAGCAGTGAAGGGAGAAAGTGAGCCTGCTTCACACCACGCTGCAAAGGTATGCCAAACCCTGGCGTAAGCAGTAGAAGTAGAGCGCTTCCTCGCTCTCAGCATAGTGGCGATGACCTTGTCTGAGAAGCCCTTCTTTCTCAGACGCTGCCGCTCAATAGCCAGGCCGTAAGACCAAAGGGGGAGGGATCCTCCATCACCACGGGACCCTGATGTAACAGGCCCTGCTCCACTGGCAGCCGCAGAGGATCGTCGACTGAGAGCCTGATCAAGTCCGCATACCAGGGACGTCTGGGCCAGTCCGGACCCACCAGGATTATCCGGCCCGGATGCTTTGCCACCCGGTCTAGCACCCTGCCCAACATGGGCCAGGGCGGGAACACATAGAGAAGCTCTTGTGTCGGCCACTGTTGGAGAAGAGCATCTACTCCCAGGGATCGAGGGTCCCGTCCTCTGCTGAAAAAGCGCGGCACTTGGCAATTGGCCGATGACGCCATCAGATCTAGGCTCGGCTGGCCCCAGCGCTTCGTGATGTCCAAGAACGCCTGAGCAGATAGCTGCCACTCTCCGGGCTCCAAGGTATGGCGACTGAGAAAGTCCGCCTTGACATTCATGACTCCGGCAATGTGGGCCGCTGACAGCTGTTCCAGGTTCGCTTCCGCCCACTGGCATAGATTCATGGCCTCCTTGGCTAGAGGGGCGCTCTTGGTACCTCCCTGGCGGTTGACATAGGCCACAGCCGTGGCATTGTCCGACAGGACCCGTACTGGCTTCAACGCCAGTACCAGGATGAACTCCAAAAGCGCCAACCGAATGGCTCTGAGTTCCAGGAGGTTGATAGACCACTTTGCCTCTGCAGGAGACCAGAGCCCCTGCGCTGTCCTTCCCAAGCAGTGGGCTCCCCAGCCCGACAAAGAGGCGTCCGTCGTGACGACAATCCACTCCGGGGTCACCAGAGGCATTCCTGCAGACAACTTGTCTGTCTGCATCCACCAGCTCAGCGCCTTGCGCACTGCTGGGTCCAAGGGAAGGCGCACAGCATAATCCTCCGACATCGGAGTCCAGCGCTGCAGCAGAGAGTGTTGTAGTGGTCTCATATGAGCCCTGGCCCAGGGCACTACTTCCATCGTGGCTGTCATAGAGCCCAACAGCTGCACATAGCCCCAAGCCCGAAGAGGAGAGGCTACTAGGAACTGGTCCACCTGAGCCTGAAGCTTGACAATCCGATTGTCTGGCAGGAACACTCTGCCCACTTGGGTGTCGAATCGAACTCCCAGATACTCCAGGGACTGAGTCGGGCGCAGCTGGCTCTTCTCCCAGTTGATGATCCACCCCAGGGAGCTCAAAAGAGCAACCACCCGGTCCACAGCTTTGCCGCACTCTGCATAAGAGGGGGCTCGGATCAACCAGTCGTCCAGATAAGGATGGACTTGTACTCCTTCCTTTCGCAGGAAGGCCGCGATGACCACCATTACTTTGGAGAAGGTCCGCAAAGCAGTAGCCAACCCGAAAGGGAGGGCTCTGAACTGGAAGTGTCGGCCCAGGACTGCAAAACGCAGAAAGCGTTGATGAGGCGGCCAGATGGGAATATGCAGGTACGCTTCCTTGATGTCCAAGGAAGCCAAGAACTCTCCTGCCTTCATTGCCGCTATAACAGAGCGGAGAGTCTCCATGCGAAAGTGCCGCACTTTCAAGGCCCGATTGACCCCTTTGAGGTCGAGGATAGGCCGGACAGAACCTCCTTTCTTTGGTACCACAAAGTAAATGGAGTAACGTCCCTTGCCAATCTGATTTTCTGGCACCGGAACGACCGCACCCAGGCGGATCAGGTTGTCCGAGGTCTGCTGCACTGTCACAGCTTTGACCGGAGACTTGCAGGGAGAGAGTACAAACCCGTCTCTTAAGGGTCGGCAGAACTCTAACTTGTAGCCGTCTCTGATGACTTCCAGCACCCAAGCGTCTGAAGTTACTTTGGTCCACTCGCCCAGAAACGAGGACAGGCGTCCTCCAATCTGCACTGGGCCATGGACCAGGACCCCGTCATTGGGTACGAGACCCTGGGGGAGGACCGGAGGGCGTACCTCCGGGACGGCGGTCTCTGCGAAAGGAATGCTGCTTGGGGGAGAAGTTCCTTTTGAAGGAAGAGGGGGCAGAGGAGCCCGACTTGCCCGGGCGGTACCGACGGGCTTCCTGAAACCGTCCTCTGGAGATACCGGGGCGAGCACTGGCCTGAGCCCTGACCTCTGGTAACCTCTTGGCCTTAGACGTGCCGAGATCGGTCACGATTTTGTCCAGCTCGACCCCAAAGAGCAGCTTGCCTTTAAAAGGCAACTTAGCCAGGCGGGACTTAGAGGCGTGGTCCGCAGACCAATGTTTCAGCCAAAGCCAGCGCCGCGCAGAGACTGTTTGAGCCATACCTTTAGCCGAGGCTCTCAAGACATCATACAGCAAGTCTGCCAAATAAGCCAAGCCCGATTCCAGGGCCGGCCAGTCAGCCCTCAAGGAAGGATCCGAGGGGGAAGCCCGCTGCACAATCGTCAGGCACGCCCTGGCCACATAGGAGCCGCAAACTGAGGCCTGCAAACTTAAGGCTGCCGCCTCGAAGGACGACCTTAAAGCCGCTTCCAATCTTCTGTCTTGGGCGTCCTTTAGGGCCGTGCCACCTTCCACTGGCAACGCCGTTTTCTTAGTCACCGCAGTGATTAAAGAATCCACGGTAGGCCAAATAAAGGCCTCACGTTCACTTTCAGGCAAAGGATAGAGGCGGGACATAGCCCTAGCCACTTTGAGGCTCGCTTCCGGGACATCCCATTGAGCCGAAATTAAGGTGTGCATGGCATCATGCACGTGGAAGGTTCTAGGCGGGCGCTTCGTCCCCAGCATAATAGCAGAGCCAACAGGGTCTGAGGGAGAGACGTCCTCTGGCGAAGAAATCTTCAAAATGCTCATGGCCTGCAGTTACAGGTTGGGCAAATCCTCTGAGCGAAAGATCCGCGCTGCAGAGGGGTCATCCGCTCCATCCGAGCGGGAATCCGTCTCCTCCAAGGAATCCCCAAAGGACCGTTGGGAGAACTCAGATACGCTGCCCTCATCTACATCAGAGGAAACAGCGTCCTCTAAGGCCTGGGAATCCACCCAAGGGCGTTTACTTCCGGGGGCCTCAACCCCGTTATCGGACAAGGGAGAAGGGGCAGCGTTTTGCATAAGGAAGGCCTGATGCAGCAGCAAAATAAACTCGGGGGAGAAACCCCCCAGACTGTGTATTTCAGCAGCCTGGGCCACAGCCCTAGACGCACCCTCAACTGGCGCTCGCAAGAGCGGGGGAGCAACATGCTGCGCATCCAAGATGGCGTCCGGCGCGACACTCCGCGAAGGAGCCGCGCGGGAAGAACGGCGCTTAACTTTAGCCGCCTTTTTGCCGTCGCCCAAATCAAGGGCGGCCATGGCATGAACGTCTCCCAGCTCAAGGGCGGCCCAAGAAGAAGCCATCCGAGCAGAGTGGCCGGCCAAGATGGCGGAGGCGAGCAGCGGGGGATGGGCGTTTATGGCGGGAAAAACCGCCGCACCGGAGGAAGACCCGGGACACTGACCGGCCTCCAAACTGACACCCAACAAGGGCGAATCAGACTTTAAAACCCCCGCATCCCCGCTAGAAGCGCACACGCAGTCCGGGGAGCGATTCTTCGCGCCCTCGCCCTCCGACGCCATAGGCCACGTGGAGATCAATCGGGGAACCCCCTGCCCGCTATAAAAAGGTAAAAATTACCTGCTTCTCGCTCCGAGCTGTAACGACCTGGTGTCCCAGTGAGTAGCAGCAATAAACGTTTAAATAAACGTCGAAATAAACGCCCTTAAGGACGTCCAAAATTTTTTTTTTTTTTAACGGAGCCAGCGGGAGGGGGGAGAAAAGGAGGGACCTGGCGCCACCAGGTTTGCACTTGCTCAAGAAGAGCCCTCAACCTCAGGCACTCAACAAAACCTAAAAATTAGGCTTGGAGGCCTAGCCAGAGCTGCTGCTGTGTGTGACCACCACCTGCTGAGATAGAGAACATACTGGGGAGTTTCCGGCAGCACATGACCACATATAGGGAGGCAAAAGGATTGCTCTCTATCTCCACCTGCTGGTAGATGGACACAACCCACCAGTCTATGGATTGATCAGCATGATGATATGGAAATGACTTTTAAAAGGTACACACAGGTGGGTGATTGTGGGGGGTGGGGGTGGGGGTTGAGAGGCCAGCTGGAGAGAGGGCTTGCTGGCTGGATAGTGGACAGAAAGAATAAATGCTGGAACTTGGGAGTTGGAGACATGCTGGATCATTGGAGGGGGAAGTTCAGAGAGGACACATGATGGACCATTGAGGGAGTGGAGAGAGAAGGAATCATCCTGCACTACTAGGTGTGGGGGGGGGGGGGGGGGGGGGGGGAGTAAAAATGCTGGACCACTGGGGTGTGGGCAAAGGTGACTTGCTGGACCATTATGGGAGGATAGAGAGGAGGAGACATACTGGACCACAGAGGAGGAGAAGGAGAAAAAGAGACATCCAAGATCATGGGGAGGGGGGAGGAGAAGAAGAAATGCTAGACCATTTGGAGGGGGGGGGGGGGGAGAGAGAAGAAAAAGTGCTCGACCATAGGGGGTTGAGGGGTAGGACGACACATCCTGAACCAATGGGTGGGGGAGGGGGAAGGAGAAATGCTGGTCCATTGGGTAGGTGGGTAAAAGAAGAAATGCTGGACTATCGAGGGGGATAGGCAGAGATGACAACATACTGGACTACTGGGAGGGGAAGAAGACATCCTGGACTATTTGGGGAGAGAATGAGAATTGCTGGACCACTGAGTAGGGAGTGAAAAGTAGACAGGAAAATGCTGGGCTACAAATGGGGGTAGAGAGGGACAGATGTTGGGCTATAAAAGTGGGGGAGGTAGAAAGAAGTAGATGCTGAACATAATGATAATCCTCCATAACTTCTGCTACATAGTAGATGATGACGACGGCGGCAGAAAAAGACCTGCACGGTCCATCCAGTCTGCCCAACAAGATAAACTCATATGTGCTACTTTTTGTGTATACCCTACCTTGATTTGTACCTGTCCTCTTCAGGGCACAGACCGTAAAAGTCTGCCCAGCACTATCCCCGCCTCCCAACCACCAGCCCCGCCTCCCACCACCGGCTCTGGCACAGACTGTATAAGTCTGCCCAGCACCACCATGTTCCAAGGAGATGAGTGAGAGAAAGATGATAAGTACAGGGGGCAAAAATATTATGATGGGGAGTGGAAATGGGAAAACTAAGGACTGAAAGGAGGAGATGGAAAGCTGATAGGTTGGTGAAAAATAAAAAGGAGGAGATGGAGAACTGGAGGGTGAGAAAGAGTGAAACTTGGGTGGACAGAAAGGAAGAAGATAAAGGGAGGAAAGAGCTAAAAGGGATCAGTATGTCAGAGGCAGATATGAGGGAATAGAACAAGACAGGAGGAGCGAGGAGAAAAGACAAATAGACAGCATCCCCTGGAAAGAGATAGCAGACCACAGGAAAGCAGTAGAGAAAAACTCATTTGAACCAACATGATCAGAAAAATAAAATGCCCAGATAGCAAAGGTAGAAAAAAGTGTTCTTATTCTGAATTTATTAACTATATGTTAGTTTGGGGAAATGTGAATTGGTGTTGTCATTGTCTTGTGTTTAGTATAAGGGGAAATTAATTTGTTTTTCTCTCCCCAGTGTTGTGATAAATGCTAATTTTGACTTCTTGAGGTCACAAGTTCAATTTTTGTTTTCATATTTCTATAATTTATGATATATATTTGGTGAGGGTCTATCTGTGCACATATACCAATGTTTCAAAATGATTAGGGGGTGCCAGACATGATACAAACTTCTCTTCCTTGAACACAATGAAGGCGCTTGCTCAATATGGGGCAGGAGTGGCCTAATGGCTAGGGCAAAGGTCTTAACATCTAGAGGTGCCAGGTTCAAATCCCACTGCTGCTCCAAGTGATCTTGGGCAAGTCACTTTAACCCTCCATTGCCTCAGGTACAAAAACTTACATTGCGAGTCCTCCAGGGACAGGGAAACATCCAGTGCAGCTGAATGTAACTTACCTTGAGCTACTACTGAAAAAGGTATGAGGTTGTTACATCTGGGGGAAAAGAATTATAGCCACATATCCAGAGCGCATGATTCTCTCTCCCAAATAGACTACATTTTACTATCACAGTCCTGGTTCCCTTTGATAGAATCAGCTATGATAGGACCTATGGCCATATTGGATCATACCCCCATATGGGTAGAGATAAAGTTGAGTGATGAAGGCCCAGGAAGTAGTCAATGGCAGTTCCTGGTATATTTGCCAGGTCAACCTGATTTCTGTACATTTAAAAAGAAATGGTCAACATATCAAGAACGTAAGAGCCAACACACTGAGGAGCCCTTGTTGTTTTTGAACGCAGTTAAGGTTGTATTAAGGGGGGATACAATAGCACAGGTGTAACAAATCCAGGGTGCCAGGTTGCTATGGTGCCTAGAAATTGGGATTTCATACCCCCAAAAGTTTTACCCTATTTGCAGTGCTGCCTCTGAAATGGCTTTCCTAGCTCTGCACAGCGATCCAACTCTTCACATACTTGAGCAGTGCAAGAAGTTCAGGAAGTCTTATGGGACTGGAAACCACAAGACTGCCCAAACTTTCTGCACAGCGTGGCTCAAGTATGAAAAAAAAAAAAAAAAAAAGATCCGAATGAAGAAAACAACACTGGCAGCTTAGATGCAAAACACTGATAAAGAATGCTAAAAGAGAATATGAACAGAAACTTGCCACAGCAGCAAAAACTCATTGTAATAACTTTTTCAGGTATATGTGAGACAATCTGCGAGACCACTGGATCATCAAGGAATAAAATAAGCATTCAGAGAGGACAAGGCCATAGCAGAGAGATCTAGGAACTATTATAAAGAATAACATTACTGAACACATCCGTGGTTTAATGGGATAGAGTCAATATGGATTTAGCCAAGGGAAGTCTTGCTTTACCAATTTGCTTCATTTCTTTGAAGGTGTGAATAAACATATAGATAAAGGTGAGTAGATTGATGTGGTGTATCTAGATTTTCAGAAACCTTTTGGCAGTCCCTCGTGAGAGATTTCTGAGGAAATTAAAAAGCCATGAGATAGGAGGCAAATTTCTATTGTGGATTAGGAAATGGTTAACAGATAGAAAACAGAAGATAGGGTTAAATAGTTATTTCTCTGCATGGAGGAGGGTGAATAGTGCAGTGCCCAGGGATTTGTACTGGGACCGGTGCTATTTAACATATTTATAAATGATCTAGAAATGGGAACAAGGGAGATGATTAAACTTGCAGATGACACAAAACAATTCAAAGTTGTTAGCACACATGCAGATTCTGAAAAACTGGAGGAAGATTGGGCATCCAAATAGCAGATGAAATTTAAATGTGGACAAGTGCAGTGATACACAGTGGAAAAAGTAATCCAAATCATAGTTACCTGATGTTAGGTTGCACCTTAGGAGTCAGCACCGAAGCAAAAGATCTAGGTGTCATCATGGACACTACACTGAAATAATCTGCCCAGTGTGTGGCAGCAGACAAAAAAAAAAAGCAAACAGAATGCTCGGAATTATTAGGAAAGGGACAGAAAGTAAGACAAGGAACACTATAATTCCTCTGTATAGCTCCATGGTGCAACCTCACCTTGAGTATTGTGTGCAATTCTGGTCTCTGCATCTCAAAAACAGATATAGAAAAATTAGAAAAGGTTCAAAGAAGGGCAACCAAAATGATTAAAGGGATGGAACTCCTCTCATATGAAGAAAGGCTAAAGAGGTTAGGACTCTTCACTTTGGGAAAGTTACAGCTGAGGAGGGATATGATACAGGTTTAGAATTCAATGTAGAGAATTTAGTATATCCAAAGGTTGACATGGCCATGTTCCACCTAAAAGGCTGCATCAGCGGCAAAACTGTCAAATAAAACAATAAAATTAAAATCATATAATATTTCACAACAAACATGAAAATTAAATATAAGTAAAAAAAACTATATAAATATGTTATTTTGTTTTTAACTGCATATCGCCTTGTCTTGGCTGCACCAATTTTTAGCAATTAATCAAGTCTCGGAAATAATCAAAAAACAAACATATCAAATTATTTATTGATGTTTATGTTCAATTTCTAACTTCATGTTTTAAAGCTACCATTATGAGTTTTTGATTTTTGTTATTAATGTTAAGCTTGTTTTGTGTGTATTATTGCAGTTGTGGACCTCTGATGCAGCCCTCTAGATGCGCCAATACTTGTGGATGGTTACATTAACTAACATAGTAACATAGTAGATGACGGCAGAAAAAGACCTGCACGGTCCATCCAGTCTGCCCAACAAGAAAAACTCATATGTGCTACTTTTTGTGTATACCCTACCTTGATTTGTACCTGTCCTCTTCAGGGCACAGACCGTAAAAATCTGCCCAGCACTATCCCCGCCTCCCACCACCGGCTCTGGCACAGATTGTATAAGTCTGCCCAGCATTACCCCCGCCTCCCACCACCGGCTCTGGCACAGACCATATAAGTCTGCCCAGCACTATCCCTGCCTCCCAACCACCAGCCCCACCTCCCACCACCGGCTCTGCCACCCAATCTCGGCTAAGCTCCTGAGGATCCATTCCTTCTGAACAGGATTCCTTTATGTTTATCCCACGCATGTTTGAATTCCGTTACTTTTTTCTTTTCCACCACCTTCCGCGGGAGGGCATTCCAAGCATCCACTACTCTCTCCGTGAAAAAATACTTCCTGACATTTTTCTTGAGTCTGCCCCCCTTCAATCTCATTTCATGTCCTCTCGTTCTACCACCTTCGCATCTCTGGAAAAGGTTCGTTTGCGGATTAATACCTTTCAAATATCTGAACGTCTGTATCATATCACCCCTGTTTCTCCTTTCCTCCAGAGTATACGTTTAGGTCCGCAAGTCTCTCCTCATACGTCTTGTAATGCAAATCCCATACCATTCTTGTAGCTTTTCTTTGCACCGCTTCAATTCTTTTTACATCCTTAGCAAGATACGGCCTCCAAAACTGAACACAATACTCCAGGTGGGGCCTCACCAACGACTTATACAGGGGCATAAGTCGTTGGTGAGGCCCCACCTGGAGTATTGTGTTCAGTTTTGGAGGCTGTATCTTGTAAGGATGTAAAAAGAACATCTGTGGTATGTTCCTGAGACGTGCTCCTGAACCAGTTAAATTTTCCACACAAAGAAACAGATGCCTCCCAGTCAGCACAGGAATGCTGATACCTCATCCAGGCATTTTATGAATTCTTGAGAGACAGACACTGTGCTAAAGGACAGTACTCTGTACTGGAGATGGCATTTTCCTGTTATTTATCTGAGATATTTTCTGCGACACTTGAATGTATCTCTGTGTAGGTGCAAGTTTCTTGTAGATTCAGCATACATATATCAGAAAAAGTAACTAAAGTCCACAACCCTAAGATAGGATGGAAAGTAAATTTTTTAAAAAATTTGTATCAGGAAATACATGGAGTGAAGTTCCTATTCCCTTTCCCCTGGTGCAGGGATAGGCAACTCCGGTCCTCGAGAGCCGCAGGCAGGTCAGGTTTTCAGGATATCCACAATTAATATGCATGAGATAGATTTGCATACCATGGAGGCAGTGCTTGCAAATCTATCTCCTGCATATTCATTGTGGATATCCTGAAAACCTGACCTACATGCGGCTCTCGAGGACCGGAGTTGCCTACTCCTGCCCTGGTGGAACAGGCTCAATTGCATTGGTCCCTTGTAAGTACATCCTGATGCTGAGAGTATGGCCATCATGATCTTGGGGGGTCAATACAGTAGGGATGCAATAGGGTAGTTTGCCTGACATGCCTAATGCTGAGCCCAATGGTCTGAGATTATACAGGTCCAATGGTTTATATAAAACCTGACATGATAAAAGTGACAGAGTTGACATACTGTATCTGAATTTTCACAAAACATTTGACAAAGACCCTTATGAAAGGTTTCTGAGGAAATTTAAAAACCATGGCATAGAAGGCCATGTCTTCACAGGCTTCTTGCTTTGAACAAAACCTGGAAAATGTTATGGTTTTTGCTTCTAAGGTAAACTTATTTTCAAATTCTCTTTTTGCCTGCCTCATTACAGCTTTGCATCTAATTTGTCAGTGCTTACACTGTTTCCTATTTCTTTCATTTCGATATGTTTTTGTTTGAAAGATGTTCTTTTGGCTTTTCTTTTCACCTCACATTTTCATCTAGGTGGTATTTTTAAACAATGTGTATGTCTGATGCACACTCAATCTTTGCTGCTGCTCCTTCTAGATTTTTTTTCCTTACCATTGTCCATATTTTATCAGTCTCTCTTTGGAAAGATAAATGTCATTGCAGTAATTTCCTTACAGTCCTCCTAATTTGATCACAATATGACAAGTACAGTAGCATCCTGATTATACGACCTTCAGTTATCCAGACTCCACCTCCACCCTCCCTCCTAATCATGATTAGACCCCCTGTCTGCACCCACCCACCCCGTAGGCCCCTTGGGACTTACCTTATAGCCCCCCTTGTGATCTAGTGGTGAAGTTAGTAGGAATGATCCCCAGTCACTCCTGTCCATGCCGACTACATTCAAATTGGCTGCCATGATCACCAGCAGCAGCCACTTCCCACCCCGACTTCACCAACAGGGGCTATAAGGTAGGCTCTGGGGGACCTACTGGTGGGTGGGCAAGCAGAGCAGGTCTGCGAGGTGAGGCAGCTAATCTGGGGGAGGGGGGAAGGGAAGGATGTGCTGAGTGTAGTGATGGTGTCTCGATACACCGCACCTCGGTAGTGCACATTTCCGGATTATTTGACCACCTGTCTGTCCCATTTGTCATATAACTGTGATTCTACTGAATTGCTAAGTGACCCCAACAGTTACCTTTCACACCAAATCCTATGTTTCATTAAGGAGTAAGTCTAAAATAACTCCCCTTCTTGTCAGTTCCTGAATCATTGATCCTTATTGATCCATAAAGCAGTCATTTATTTCATCTAGAAACTTTATTCCCCTAGCATGTCTTAATTTGACATCTAGCCAATCAATATTAGGGTAATTAAAACCACCCAATATCGTTGTGTTTGCAAATTTGTTACATTCTCTAAGTTCTTTTAAAATTTCATTGCCTGTCAGTTCATTCTTGCCAGGTGGATGGTAGTACACCCCCTTGCTGTTTTCTTTCCCTCCTCATATGGAATTTCTATCCATAAAGATTCTACAGTGGATTCTGTTTCCTGCAGAACTTTATCCTGTTTGACTCAATTCCTTCTTTAATATATGATTTATTTTTAATTTTTTGTTACATTTGTACCCCCGCGCTTTCCCACTCATGGCAGACTCAATGAGGCTTACATGGGGCAATGGAGGGTTAAGTGACTTGCCCAGAGTCACGAGGAGCTGCCTGTGCCTGAAGTGGGAATCGAACTCAGTTCCTCAGTTCCCCAGGACCAAAGTCCACCACCCGACCAAATGATGACACCCCTGACCAATTTGATCCACCCTATTGTTCTAATTTCATTTCATTGTTATAAATTCTAATACTCAGCTTTCAAATGGCTTTCCACATATGGCAACACCTACTGGATGAACCATGAAGCTTGCCACTGGTTGCTATGTGTATTACTGCTTCTAGTGGTGGTAATGCACAGCAATACCTGTTGCCTTGAAAAACAAACCTGTATTCATGGTTGAACTATAAAATCCATCCTTTATTTTATACAAACTCACAGATGGGATGGAAAGGATTCCATAACTCATGCTCCACATGCTTTTCCCACTTGTTCTTCTTCATGCTGCTACCTAATTGCTGATGAATCCAGTTAGGAAAGCAATTCCAGAGGACAGAGTCACTGAGCATAGGTAACTGGTTTTCTAGCATTATCTAAATCTACACATCTTTTCGAAGTGAGTTAGCTTCTACTACTGAAGAACACCTCTGATACACTAATACCAAAGATGGCACAGAATGACAAATTATGCGGAATACTTACTGCTTCCTTGATAATTTCAAACCTCTTCTCATCAATCTCAAAGGTAGCCATTTTCTCTATGATCTTCTTCAATAAAATATGCTGCTTGTCATTATAGCCTTTTACAGAAAGCTAGACAAAAAAAGTATCTATATTAATGTGAAGAATTAAGCACATTCATACCTTCAACAAGCTGTCATTCTTTTCATTTTTTGATTTTATAAACACCTGAACTCCATTATTTGATTCATTCTTTTTATCCCATTTGTCTAACACACTATTCTGAGAACAATCTTGAAGTATAACCACTGTGATTATGTATAGATTTTTGAGAAGGAACAGACATTTATTCCAGCTTGAGAAAGCAATAAAGTATGTTATATTATTTCTGCATATAGAGTTTTTTTTAATGTAATGATTTTAGGTACATAAGAGTAATCATTTGGAAAATAAATTCAGACTATAGCTCTAAAAGTTCACCAAGGCATCCTTTGTGTAAATTTCTCAGAATAACTTTCCCACTTTCTCATAAATGGTTGCTTTAAATGCTTTCTGAATTAAAACTTTATCTAATGACTTTTACTTCTAAATGTTCTCCGATAACACGGACTACAAGACTGGATGACCAAACTTAACATGAAACTTCAGGACCCTTCTTAATATCGTGAAGGTTGTTTCTATCATGAAGAGGTTTTCAAAATTGATAATTACCAGATAACTCTTTACGTATTGCAATTGTACAAACTGAAAAAAAAGTATTACCCTGGTTACAAAATGTAAACTAGTTTGATTTGAATTTCATTTTTTCTTTATTTCATTGAATCAATCCAAGAATAAAGAAAGTTAATTTCAATGAATGTCCCCATGATAGACCCGTGTTTCATTAAGGCACTTTAACTAGAAAAATAATGTGTACATAAAAAGGAATTTCAGCATAATAGAATTCTGAAGAACTTCAAAGTATTCATACTTAAAAAGAACTGGATTCTCAGTCAATAAAGTATATCAAATCACTCAAACCTTTTGTATACAGCTAATAACCTCTTTCCAGGGTTCAATGCTGTTTACATTCTAGGTGAGACAATAGCTAATAATAAGTGTGAGCTATGACTTGCTGTAATGCATGAGACCAAAAACATTATAGGAAAAGATAATGGATGATACAAGGAGGTAGAAGTTAGTAAATGAAGCAGTCTTTGCAAAGAGAAAGGTTTTAGCCTCTTCCTGAAGCTAAGATAGCTGTTTTCTGTTCTGATGGCAATAGGTAGGGAGTTCCATTTAAGTACAGGGCATAGATAACTGAAAATCTTTTTATTTTGTCTTTTGAAATAGTGACGCTAGCATCAGTTATTCTTTCATTCTATTAGACTGGACCAAACGTAGCAAAGTGGTCTTAGTCAGCAGTTCAGAGGTGAAACCCTGTAAGATTTGAAAAACTAAACAAGCAGCTTTGAACCTGAGGCTTTCTGCTATGGGAAGCCTGTGCAGTTTGTTAAGATGCGTTGAAACACTTGTATATCTATTCAATCTGTATATTAGTCTAACTGCTGTTCTCTGTATGATTTGCAGTTTTTTCGATATTGACACTTAATACCAAGAAATAGAACGTTATGAGGTAGGACTAACATTTGGACTAGTAGTGCAAAAGCTTTTTGGTTGAAGAATGATTTGACTAGACTTAGCTGTCTCATTTTGAATAGTGTTTTCTTCCATAGTGGTTAATATGGGAAGAGAAGGTGAGTGAAAAATCAAGCAAGACCCCTACTAATCTATCTCATTTTGAATAGTGTTTTCTTCCATAGCTGGTTAATATGGGAAGAGAAGGTGAGTGAAAAATCAAGCAAGACCCCTACTAATCTGGTTTCAGACTCGAAAACCTTGACCATTCGACAAGGAAATTGATGATGGGACCTCAACTCCCTGATTGACATTAAGCAGATTTATTTAAAGTAAAGATCTCAAGTGTGTGTCAAAGCTACCAATGCAATTTAACCAAGATTAACTGTATTAAATAATAATGCTGATGGATTTTAAAAACACTCTCAATTCAGGCTACTTAAAGCAAAGTATAAACATCCTCCCTTTGATACTGTGATTCCCCAGTGTCCCCCACTGGGGACACATTTCACACCCACTTCATCAGGGGAATTCTTTCGTGTGTCTCCAATTCATAATCCACACTCGTAATGTTGAAATACTTGAACCATACTCGAGTATTTCAAGTACTGCGAGTGTGGATTATGAATTTGAGACACACAAAGGACTTCCCCTGATGAAGCGGGAGTGAAAGGTAAGTCTCCTTTGTTTTTTTCACATGCTCGCTAAGTGAATTAACCCCAAGGAATAAACAACAGAGGAGTCCAGTGCACCCTCTCGCATTTAGACTTCATTTGTTGTGAAAACGACCAACTTGGATTTTGATGATACCCTTACCGGCTAGTTCATTTCTAGTGGGATATATAGTATTTTGATATATTTGAGCAACTTAAAAACAAAGCTTAATTTAGAAAGAAAAAAAGCCAAAAAAGAAGATATGACAATAGAATCTAAAAAATGTTTGAGCCATTGCTACACATTCTATTGCTATTAAAATTGGGAGGTATTTTAGGAGAGCCAATGATAGAATAGCCTTTTGCAGCCAGTATCAAGATTGCATTGCATCATATCAGCTACGGCATCGACAGAGGCCCCCTTTCCTCCTATACAAAGGGTGTGCAGCAATTTTTCTCTATATTCCCACAGTCTAGCCGGTTTTGGCAAGTAAGATAATACCAATTTTTTAAAAGAGGGCTCCAGGGTGATCCAAAAAACTACTGACCAGTGGAACCTGATATCTGTTCCAGACAAAATGGTTCAACTATATTAAAACACAAAAAAACTCAAAACAAAAAGAAATCCCCTGCAAATACAGACCATATAGAGGAAAAATAGACCCGGTAATATTCTGGCAACAGATTTACCATAACGGATGGACAACAAAGGCAGACTCAATCCAATTCCTCCTAGAATGGGATAGATGCAGATCAATATTGGACAACATTGCCCCAATTCAAACCAGAACATCACACAGGAAAAACTCAACACCATGGTTCAACGAAGAATTGAAAAAACTTAAAACACAAGTTAGAAGGTTAGAACGTGCGTGGAATAAAAAGAAAGATGACCCTACACTTAACGCCTGGAAACAACTTCAAAGAAAATATAAGTATACCATAAGACAAACTAAAAGACTATTTTATAAAACTGAAATTGGACCAAACTACAAAGACACTTACAAACTCTTCCAACTTGTGAATAAACTACTAGATACCACACCAATTACAACCAACAGCAAAGATACACGAGGAGCAGACAATCTCGCGAGATACTTCAACGAGAAAATCGTACAACTGCGACTTAAAATACCAGTCAGTACCACCGATTACGCCACACTCCTTGACTGTCTAGATCCAGACCCTGGAGTATACCCTACAGACAGAACCTCAACCAAATTCGAGATAAGATCCTCCGATACTATCTCCCAAACGCTCAAAAGATTCGCCAAATCTCACTGCAAATTAGACATGTCCAAACAACCTGATGACATCTGCCCCTCAACAATTTATAACAGACCTCACGAACCACGTGAACTATATGTTACAAACTGGACTCTTCCCTAAGGAGAAAGGAAACATTCTACTCACCCCTATACCCAAAGACGCAAAGAAGAGTGCTAGCGAACTAACCAATTACAGGCCAGTAGCATCCATTCCCTTAATAACCAAATTAACGGAAGGGATGGTAACCAAACAACTCACAAACTATTTAAACAAATTCTCAATATTACATGACTCCCAGTCAGGATTCCAGTCCAACCACAGTACGGAAACGGTACTAGTTACTCATGAATAAATTTAAACAAACGATTGCGACTGGCAAGAACATTCTACTTCTACAATTTGATATGTCTAGCGCCTTTGATATGGTTGACCATGGAATACTACTACACATCCTCGAGTACTTCGGAATTGGAGGCAACATTCTCAATTAGTTCAAGGGGTTCCATCCCCCCTCTCACCGACCTTATTCAACCTAATGATGATACCCTTGGCGAAACTACTATCAAACCAAAACCTTAACCCATACATAAACGCAAACGACGTAACGATCTACATCCCATTTAAACAAGATTTAAATGAAATTTCCAAGGACATCAACCAAAGCCTACATATCATGCATACATGGGTGGACACATTTCAATTGAAACTCAATGCAGAAAAAACCCAATGCCTAATACTCACCTCGCAACATAACACGAACAAATTCACCACCATTAACACACCAAAACTGAATCTTCCAATTTCGGACACCCTAAAAATTCTTGGAGTTACCATTGATAGACACTTAACACTTGAGAATCACGCGAAAAACACAACTAAGAAGATGTTCCAATCAATGTGGAAATTAAAAAGAGTAAGACTTTTCTTCTCAAGGACCGTCTTCCGCAGCCTGGTACAATCAATGGTACTCAGTCATCTAGATTACTGCAACGCACTCTACGCTGGCTGCAAAGAGCAAATAATCAAGAAACTTCAGACAGCTCAAAACACTGCAGCTAGACTCATATTCGGCAAAACAAAATATGAAAGTGATAAACCCCTGCGAGAAAAGCTACACTGGCTCCCACTCAAAGAACGCATCACGTTCAAAATATGCACCCTAGTTCACAAAATCATCCACGGAGACGCCCCAGCCTACATGTCAGACCTAATAGACTTACCACCCAGGAATGCTAAAAAATCGTCCCACACATTCCTTAATCTTCACTTCCCCAACTGTAAAGGTTTAAAATACAGACTAACGCATGCGTCAACCTTTTCCTACCTGAGCACACAACTCTGGAATGCGCTGCCACGGAATCTAAAAACGATGAACTAACCAACTTCCGCAAACTACTGAAAACCCATCTCTTCAACAAGGCTTACCACAAAGATCAACAAACGAACTCCTACACATATATCCAGAACTGCCTTACAAAATATGCTTGTCAAACTACTATCTTGTTTCATCATTATTATGTTACCCAATATCCTTCTGTTATACTAATTGTATATTTTCTTACATATTTCCATTATCCATGATGTATTGTAAGCCACATTGAGCCTGCAAAGAGGTGGGAAAATGTGGGATACAAATGCAATAAATAACAAATAATAATAACTACATGTGCAAAATGCTGGGTTCTGTGTTAGAAAAAGATCTTGAAGTCACTATGCTGTGATTTTCAGCTTTTAAAAAAAGGGGCAAATAGAATGTTAGGGATTAGTCAAAAAGGGATGGAGAACAAAACAGAGTATCATTATGCCTCTGTACAGACAACTGGTGCCACCATACCAGTGGCATAGCCACAGGTGGGCCTGGGTGGGCCGGGGCCCATCCACTTAGGGCTCAAGCCCATCCAACAGTAGCACATGGTAATGAAAATGCTGCTCTCCACAATACTGGCACCTTCGCATGCTCAGTTTTCAGCGCATGCCTGCTGCAGACTACCAAGTTGGAGACTGGAGAGAAGCATTTTCCCACCAGCTGAGATATTTTTTTGGTGTGGGGGTGGGGGAGAGAACTTTTGGTGCCCACCCACTTCTTGCCTAGGCCCACCCAAAATCTGCTGTCTGGCTATGCCCCTGCACCATACATTGAAGACTGTGTACAGTTCAGTTCACTTCATCTCAACAAGGATATAGTGAAATTAGAAAAGGTTCAGAGAGGGGTGACAAAAATGAAAAGCGAATATATCACCTCGCTTATGAAGAGAGTCTTAATAGGTTAGAGCTTTTCAACTTAGAAATAAGATAACAGAGAGAACGACAGAAGTTTAAAAATTATAATATTGGCTCCTTTATCTGTGCAAGCAGCAGTCTCCTTTCTGCCTTGTAGAGATTATAGAGGCAATTAAAGATTTCCTTTTGGGCTTGCTGACATTCTTCCAAAGAACTAGCACTGAGCTGTGTTATGATATGAAGGACTGTTATGTTGTTGTTTGGGGGGGGGGGGGGGGGTGAAGAAAGAATGTTATTTGAGGAGTCTGGAGGATTAAGTTGGGGGGGGGGGGAGGCTGAGGAAGACTGTTATGCTGACAGAGGAATTGGACATGTGGAGGGAGAGCAACTGATATCTGGGGGATATATTTGTAAATATATCCCCCAGTGGTTAAGTGAACCACTGCAGGAATGGCCTTATACCTTTAGTTCTTCTCCTTGGCTTCTGCCCACCTTAGTGTATGCTACTTGACTGTCAACAGCACAGCAGCACTTACCACCTCCTCTTGAGGTGGCAGTAACTGCAGCCCATGCTATCAGCAATCAGAGGCCAGGTGGCCTAGCAGTCTTAACATTTGCCCAGCCAATACCTGCTGGCTCTGCAGGACTTTTAGGGTGATGGTCTGCCAACACCTCGTCCCTAAAAGTCCTGGAAAGCCTGGTACTGAACCATACCTAGTAGCATGGATCTTATGAACGGCAAACATAGTGAAGGGAAGAGGTGGGACTTTGGGTAGTTTATCACGAATCCTAGTAGGGTCAACACCCGAATGGGTCTCTGCATTCTTCTATGCTCCTTTCTTGGATGACCTCTTGATCAGCAAACCATCCAGACAGGAAAACACATGCACCACCCAGTCTGCGTAGACACGTGGTGACCATGGCAAGACATTCTGTGAAGCCTCAGGGACAGATGCAAAACCAAAAGACAAAGAACACAGTACTGTTAGTGGTGTTTCCTTACTTAAAATCTGCGATACGTTCTGTGGCTAGGAAGTATCTAAATATGGGTATAAGCCTCCTTTCAGACCACAGAGAATAACCAATCATTTGCCTGAATCATGGGAAGAAGGATGCCCAGGGAAATCACCCTGAACTTTTCTTTTACCAGATATTTGTTCAGGGCCTTCAAGTCTAGGATGGGACAAAACCCCGTCTTTTTGGGCACCAGGAAGTATATGGAATAGAACCCCTTCCATTCTTACCCTGGTGGCATGGGCTTGACTACATGGACCTGTAGAAGGAAGGAGAGCTCCTCTGCAAGTACTGCCCAGTGCTGAGGGCTGTAATAAGATGCGTTTGGTGGACAGTTTGGAGGCATTTGAAGCCAACTGTGGCATAACCCCTTCGGAAAATTTGGAGAACCTACCATTCGGAGGATCATTCTTTGATAGAAAAATTGAGCCTTCCCCCAGCTGGCAGGCCATTTGGGATGGTCACTTATTATGTCGACGTCGCTCTCCTGGAGTCAGTCAAAAGCTCACCCCTTGCTTTGACTGGTATGCTGGTTGGGTCTTCTGTGTCTGGAGCAGGCCCCCTGGAACTGTTGGACAGGTTGGGCTGGGAGACTGTATCTATACCTTTAAGAGTAGTAGACCTCTTCTGGTTCCCACTTGAAAACCACTGAGAAGTGGAGGCTGCAGGAGGAGTGGGCTGAGACAAGGTTTTCATAGTGTCAGTTGTGGGGAGGGGTCTGAATGTAGACCTAAGTATCCTTCCTCCGAGACCTCCCTAGTTCTACATCAGACACCCAGAAATGGTCAGAGACAGACTCAGCGTAGTTCTCTTCTTGAGAAAGATGTTTGTGTCTGCCTCAGGCGACTAGACTGGTGTCTAGACTCAGGGCATGAGCACCAAGCAGCAGGTCCTGACTGGACACTGGAAGGGGGAGGGGGTTCCTCCCTTAATGGGATGGACAGGAGTATTGCCTCTTATGAGGCTTAAGTCAGCCCCCTTCCAGGCACCAGTGTCAAAACACAGGCAACAGACAAGGCATGGGCCTCCAGGACCGGCTGGAATGGAGCATCACACTGAGCCAAGATGTAGCGTGGCCAAAAACCGTTCCACAGAGGTAAGCATCAATAAAGGCAGGGCTGATGTTGGTTCAGAGGCAACCGGTGAAGATACTGGTGCTGAATCGTAAGGTTGGTCCCAGTGGTTAGGAGGAGGAGAAACGACCTTCGTGGCACTGATTCTTCACTGGTGTCAGAGGTGCCAATGACCTGGGGCTCCTTGCACTGTGTTCTAAGTGGATCAATGTCAATGTTTCTTCACCTTAGCTCAATGCACTACATTAGGATCCCTTGGTGCCCTCAGAATTGGGTCCAATGCAGATTGGGCTAATAAGCCTCTACAGGTGCCTAAAGTCAAGGCAGGGGTACACCTCCTCAATGCCGGTGCACCCCCAGTGTCTGATGCAGTTCTTCCAGCTATGGGGACTGATGCCTCAGATACTGATGTGTCGGTCTTAGAACCCCCCCCCCCACCCCCCCAAAAAAAAAAAAAAAAAAAAAATTCTCCTGCAGGGCCTCTCTGCTCTTTTGAGTTTGGTTCTGCATTTTTAAACAGTACACAATTAGAGGACTTATGGTCAGGGCCTAGGAATGACAGACACCAGCTATGGGAGTCAGTCCCAGAAATGACTCGGTTACATCTACAGCACAGCTTGAAACCACTGGGAGTTTTCTGTGACACAGAGGGAAAAATAGGTAATGTAAAATCAAATGGCTCAATTTGAGTGATGAAAACAAAAAAATCTCTTCAAATAGAAAAATACCCTGGCCAGTGTTCAGGCCTAAATGAGCTTCAGAAGCCATGAAAAAAAAAAAAAAAAAGAAAAAAAACATATATACCAAAAACTCTAAAACAAATTAGAGGGTAAAGAGAGAATATTAAAACAAACAAACAAAAAAAAAAACGGGGGCGGAGCAAGATGGCGGCACCTTGAGTTCCCTGTGAGAGACCTTTCTTTGCCTGCTGTGAACTGAATTCAATTTTTCTTTGTTAATTATGCCTCATACGAAGTGTAAGGGTTCTGTGAAGGCCGGTGCCCCGCAGGCCAGAACTTCATCGCCCACACAACAGAGTTTCGAACGGTTCATCACAATGAGTTCCACTATACCTTCAGCCGGGGAAAGTCCTGCTGTGTCTCAGACGGGAGGAGATGTCGAGACCTTGGGACTGGACGTAACATTGCCCCCCCCCCCCCCGACTTCTTTCCAGCCGCCGCATCCAGCCGAACACGCTCAGCGAGGCGGAACTTCTGCCCAAGAAGCAGGAGGTGTTCCGGATCGGGGACCCCTGAGCGGAGGACAAGCTGAGTCTCAAGGACCAACAGCTCCTTGGCAAGGGATAGTGACAACAAAGCCTGTAACTACGGCGGTTACGCTGGAGTCTATCTGGCATAAACTCCAGCACTTGGATCAGACCTTGGCGAATACTGCTGACTGAATAGAGACAATTGTGAGTACCACTCAAAATCTATCTTCTGAATTTAAAACTATGAAAATTGAGGTAAATGAAAGCATGGCTTCAATGAAGAGTGAAGTGGAAAAAGTTAAGGATGTCTCAGTTCAGTTAAAGTGAATGCTACATACCTGTAGAAGGTATTCTCCGAGGACAGCAGGCTGATTGTTCTCACTGATGGGTGAAGTCCATGGCAGCCCCCTTCAATCGGAAAACTTCACTAGCAAAGGCCTTTGCTAGCCCTCGCGCCGATGCGCACCGCGCATGCGCGGCCGTCTTCCCGCCCGAACCGGCTCGTGTTCGTCAGTCCCGTATGTAGCAAGACAAAGACAAGGGAAGACACAACTCCAAAGGGGAGGCGGGCGGGTTTCTGAGAACAATCAGCCTGCTGTCCTCGGAGAATACCTTCTACAGGTATGTAGCATTCGCTTTCTCCGAGGACAAGCAGGCTGCTTGTTCTCACTGATGGGGTATCCCTAGCCCCCAGGCTCACTCAAAACAACAAACATGGTCAACTGGGCCTCGCAACGGCGAGGACATAACTGAGATTGACCTAACAACTTATTCAACTAACTGAGAGTGTAGCCTGGAACAGAATAAACATGGGCCTAGGGGGGTGGAGTTGGATTCTAAACCCCGAACAGATTCTGAAGCACTGACTGCCCGAACCGACTGTCGCATCGGGTATCCTGCTGCAGGCAGTAATGAGATGTGAATGTGTGGACAGATGACCACGTCGCAGCCTTGCAAATCTCTTCAATAGTGGCTGACTTCAAGTGGGCCACTGACGCTGCCATAGCTCTAACACTTTGAGCCGTGACATGACCCTCAAGAGCCAGCCCAGCCTGGGCGTAAGTGAAGGAAATGCAATCTGCTAGCCAATTGGAAATGGTGCGTTTCCCCACAGCCACTCCCCTCCTGTTGGGATCAAAAGAAACAAACAATTGGGCGGACTGTCTGTTGGGATGTGTCCGCTCCAGATAGAAGGCCAATGCTCTTTTGCAGACCAATGTGTGCAGCTGACGTTCAGCAGGGCAGGAATGTGGACGGGGAAAGAATGTTGGCAAGACAATTGACTGGTTCAGATGGAACTCCGACACTACCTTCGGCAAGAACTTAGGGTGAGTGCGGAGGACTACTCTATTATGATGAAATCTGGTGTAAGGGGCCTGAAGCTCACTGACTCTACGAGCTGAAGTAACTGCCACCAAGAAAATGACCTTCCAGGTCAAGTACTTCAGATGGCAGGAGTTCAGTGGCTCAAAAGGAGGTTTCATCAGCTGGGTGAGGACGACGTTGAGATCCCATGACACTGTAGGAGGTTTGACGGAGGGCTTTGACAAAAGCAAACCTCTCATGACGCGAACAACTAAAGGCTGTCCTGAGAACGGCTTACCTTCCACACGGTAATGGTATGCACTTATTGCGCTAAGGTGAACCTTTACAGAGTTGGTCTTGAGACCAGACTCAGACAAGTGCAGAAGGTATTCAAGCAGGGTCTGTGTAGGACAGGAGCGAGGATCTAAGGCCTTGCTGTCACACCAGATGGCAAACCTCTATAAAAAGAAGTAACTCCTCTTAGTGGAATCTTTTCTGGAAGCAAGCAAGACAAGGGAGACACCCTCTGACAGACCTAAAGAGGCAAAATCTACGCTCTCAACATCCAGGCCGTGAGAGCCAGAGACTGGAGGTTGGGATGCAGAAGCGCCCCTTCATTCTGGGTGATAAGGGTCTGAAAACACTCCAATCTCCACGGTTCTTCGGAGGACAACTCCAGAAGGAGAGGGAACCAGATCTGACACAGCCAAAAAGGAGCAATCAGAATCAAGGTGCCTCGGTCTTGCTTGAGTTTCAACAAAGTCTTCCCGACCAGAGGTATGGGAGGATAAGCATACAGCAGGCCTTCCCCCCAATCCAGGAGGAAGGCATCCGATGCCAGTCGGCCGTGGGCCTGAAGTCTGGAACAGAACTGAGGGACCTTGTGGTTGGCTCGAGATGCAAAGAGATCTACCAAGGGGGTGCCCCACACCTGGAAGATCCGGCGCACTACTCGGGAGTTGAGCGACCACTCGTGAGGTTGCATAATCCTGCTCAACCTGTCGGCCAGACTGTTGTTTACGCCTGCCAGATATGTGGCTTGGAGCAACATGCCATGACGGCGAGCCCACAGCCACATGCTGACGGCTTCCTGACACAGGGGGCGAGATCCGGTGCCCCCCTGCTTGTTGATGTAATACATGGCAACCTGGTTGTCTGTCTGAATTTGGATAATTTGATGGGACAGCCGATCTCTGAAAGCCTTCAGAGCATTCCAGACCGCTCGTAACTCCAGGAGATTGATCTGCAGATCGCGTTCCTGGAGGGACCAGCTTCCCTGGGTGTGGAGCCCATCGACATGAGCTCCCCACCCCAGGAGAGACGCATCCGTGGTCAGCACTTTTTGTGGCTGAGGAATTTGGAAAGGGCATCCCAGAGTCAAATTGGACCAAATCGTCCACCAGTACAGGGATTTGCGAAAACACGTGGACAGGTGGATCACGTCCTCTAGATCCCCAGCAGCCTGACACCACTGGGAAGCTAGGGTCCATTGAGCAGATCGCATGTGAAGACGAGCCATGGGAGTCACATGAACTGTGGAGGCCATGTGGTCAAGCAATCTCAACATCTGCCGAGCTGTGATCTGCTGGGACGCTCGTACCCGGGAGACGAGGGACAGCAGATTGTTGGCCCTTGTCTCCGGAAGATAGGCGCGAGCCGTCTGAGAATCCAGCAGAGCTCCTATGAATTCGAGTCTCTGTACTGGGAGAAGATGGGACTTTGGGTAATTTATCACAAACCCCAGTAGCTCCAGGAGTCGAATAGTCATCTGCATGGACTGTAGAGCTCCTGCCTCGGATGTGTTCTTTACCAGCCAATCGTCGAGATAAGGGAACACGTGCACTCCCAGCCTGCGAAACGCTGCTGCTACTACAGCCAGGCACTTCGTGAACACTCTGGGCGCAGAGGCGAGCCCAAAGGGTAGCACACAGTACTGGAAGTGACGTGTGCCCAGACGAAATCGCAGATACTGCCTGTGAGCTGGCAATATCGGGATGTGCGTGTAGGCGTCCTTCAAGTCCAGAGAGCATAGCCAATCGTTTTCCTGAATCATGGGAAGAAGGGTGCCCAGGGAAAGCATCCTGAACTTTTCCTTGACCAGATATTTGTTCAGGGCCCTTAGGTCTAGGATGGGACGCATCTCCCCTGTTTTCTTTTCCACAAGGAAGTACCTGGAATAGAATCCCAGCCCTTCTTGCCCGGATGGCACGGGCTTAACCGCATTGGCGCTGAGAAGGGCGGAGAGTTCCTCTGCAAGTACCTGCTTGTGCTGGAAGCTGTAGGACTGAGCTCCCGGTGGGCAATTTGGAGGCTTCGAGGCCAAATTGAGGGTGTACCCTTGCCGGACTATTTGAAGAACCCAACGGTCGGAGGTTACAAGAGGCCACCTTTGGTGAAAAACTTTCAACCTCCCCCCGACCGGCAGATCACCCGGCACGGACACGTTGATGTTGGCTATGCTCTGCTGGAGCCAGTCAAAAGCTGACCCCCTGCTTTTGCTGGGGAGCCGTGGGGCCTTGCTGAGGCGCACGCTGCTGACGAGAGCGAGCGCGCTGGGGCTTAGCCTGGGCCGCAGGCTGGCGAGAGGGAGGATTGTACCTACGCTTACCAGAAGAGTAGGGAACAGCCCGCCTTCCCCCATAAAAACATCTACCTGAGGAGGTAGATGCTGAAGGCTGCCGGCGGGAGAATTTGTCGAAAGCGTTATCCCGCTGGTGGAGCTGTTCTACCACCTGTTCGACTTTTTCTCCAAAAATGTTGTCTGCTCGGCAAGGGGAGTCCGCAAGCCGCTGCTGGATCCTATTCTCCAGGTCGGAGGCACGCAGCCATGAGAGTCTGCGCATCACCACACCTTGAGCAGCGGCCCTGGACGCAACATCAAAGGTATCATATACCCCTCTGGCCAGGAATTTTCTGCACGCCTTCAGCTGCCTGACCACCTCCTGAAATGGCTTGGCTTGCTCAGGAGGGAGGTTGTCCACCAAGCCCGCCAACTGCCGCATATTGTTCCGCATATGGATGCTCGTGTATAGCTGGTAGGACTGAATCTTGGCCACGAGCATAGAGGAATAATAGGCCTTCCTCCCAAAGAAGTCTAAGGTCCTGGAGTCTTTGCCCGGGGGCGCCGAAGCATGCTCTCTAGAACTCTTAGCCTTCTTTAGGGCCAGATCTACCACACCAGAGTTGTGAGGCAACTGAGTGCGCATCAGCTCTGGGTCCCCATGGATCCGATACTGGGATTCGATCTTCTTGGGAATGTGGGGATTAGTTAGTTGCTTGGTCCAGTTCGCCAGCAATGTCTTTTTTAGGACATGATGCATGGGTACTGTGGACGCTTCCTTAGGTGGAGAAGGATAGTCCAAGAGCTCAAACATTTCAGACCTGGGCTCATCCTCCACAACCACCGGGAAGGGGATGGCTGTAGACATCTCCCGGACAAAGGCCGCGAAAGACAGACTCTCGGGAGGAGAAAGCTGCCTTTCAGGGGAGGGCGTGGGATCAGAAGGAAGGCCATCAGACTCCTCGTCAGAGAAATATCTGATGTCCTCCTCCTCCTCCCACGAGGCCTCACCATCGGTATCAGACACAAGTTCACGAACCTGTGTCTGAAGCCGTGCCCGACTTGACTCCGTGGAAACACGGCCACGGTAGGAGCGTCGAGAGGTGGACTCCCTCGCCAGCACCGGCGAAGCTCCCTCCGTCGACGTCGTTGGGGAGTCTGCCTGGGAGGTGGCCGTAGCCAGTACCGCAAGCTGTACCGATACTGGGGACCTCACCTCGGGCAAGGGGCCAGCCGTTGCCTCACTCGACGGTACCGGTGGCGCAAGCACCCCCGGTAACGGAGGAGAAGGGCGCAACAGCTCTCCCAGAATCTCTGGAAGAACGGCCCGGAGACTCTCGTGCAGAGCGGCTGTGGAGAAAGACTGAGAAGCCGATGCAGGTGTCGATGTCAGAGTCTGTTCCGGGCGTGGAGGCGGTTCCGGGCTGTCCAAGGGGGAGCGCATCGACACCTGCTGAACAGAGGGTGAGCGGTCCTCCCGGTGCCGATGCCTACTGGGTGCCTACTGCCTCGGCGACCCAGAGCTCTCGGTACCGAGACAGGAAGGAGACCGGTGACGATGCTTCTTTGACTTCTTCAAGCGAAGCATGTCACCGGAGCTTCCCGGTACCGACGAGGAGGATGTAGAATCCAACCGTCGCTGCCTCGGGGCCGAGGCCAAAGAAGGTCTATCTCGGGGGGGGGGGGGGGGGGGGGGGGGCTGTACCGCAGGAGCCCTCAGGGCAGGGGGAGACAAACCCGAAGGCTCACCGCCACCAGCAGGGGAATGGACAGCCCTCACCTGCACTCCAGACGAAGCACCACCGTCCGACGACATCAGCAATAGCGGAGGTCCCGGTACCACCGATGTCAACGCAGCCTTCCGATGCCTCGGTACCGACGATGCAGGAGGTAGAAGCCTCGATGCAGTCGATGCCGAAGACTTCGATGCCGTCGACGTCGATGCACTCGATGTGTCCCGTGCTGTTGTCGTCGAAGAGCCCGAGAACAACGCGTTCCACTGGGCCAATCTCGCTGCCTGAGTCCTCTTTTTCAAAAGAGCACAAAGACTGCAGGTCTGTGGGCGGTGCCAAGCCCCCAGACACTGAAGACACGAAGCGTGCCTATCTGTGAGCGAGATTACCCGGGCGCACTGGGTGCACTTCTTGAAGCCGCTGGAAGACTTCGATGACATGGGCGGAAAAATCACGCAGGCGAAATCAAAATTCGCGATGATGATGAAAGGCACCAAAAAGAAGGGAGAAAAAACCCGTACTGAGGCCAAAAAGGCCGGTCCCGAAAGCTAAAGGAAACTTACGCGGGGAAAAAGCTGGAAACACGGGAAAGGGGTAAAGACTGGATCGGTCTCTTCTTTTTTTTTTTTTGGCGAAAATCGCGACGACGCGCGAGGTCAACTTGAGGGGCACAAAACGGCGGCAAAACACGACCGTCCCGAGCGCGGACAAACGAAGACTGACGAACACGAGCCGGTTCGGCCAGGAAGACGGCCGCGCATGCACATCGGCGCGCGAGGGCTAGCAAAGGCCTTTGCTAGTGAAGTTTTCCGATTGGAGGGGGCTGCCGTGGACGTCACCCATCAGTGAGAAGAAGCAACCTGCTTGTCCTCGGAGAATAAAAGATAATACTTTGATACATCGAAAGACTGAACAGTGAGAATTACAATCGGAGATTGAATCTTCGTTTGCTTAATTTTCCTCGTTTACCAGTTTACACTCCCTTGGATATATTTAAGCTTCACCTGATTGAGAATTTAAAGTTTACTTCAGAGACAATTCCCCCGGTGAATAAGATATATTATTTACCTACTAAAGGGAATAAGGGAGAGTACTCAGGTTCTAAAACAACTACAAGAAGAATTAAATATCTCAGACGTTATTGAGACATCTTTGTCTGCAACAGCAGAGAGACAAACTTTATTAGTTTCCTTCGTTTTTCAGCAAGATCTAGAAGCTGTTAGGAAAATGGCTTTAAAAAATTTGCAAACTCCATTTTATGGAGGGAAAGTGTGGGTATTCCCAGATGTGGCCAAGCAGACTCAAGAGAGACGTAAGGCTTTTTTGGCCTTAGGAACTGAAACAATTGCACTGGGAGCAGTATTCAATTTGAACTACCCCTGTAAATGTAATATTAAGTATATGGGAACAAAGTATGTTTTCTTTACCCCAAATGACTTACGACAATTTATAGAACAAAAAAAAAAAAAAAAAGATTTTAAGGCCCGCAGGAACGTCGGTGTCATGATTCAAGTTGGAAACATAAATAAATTTTGGTGGATACTGTGTTACGCTTATATTTTTGAATTTGATTTATTGTACAACTCTTCTCCTGAGTATTGGCTCTTAACCCCCCCTAAGGTGGTCTAATACAAGATGTGTTAAATAATAGGTTTATGGTAATTTGCTTATGTAAAAGTATTTCCTATCTGCTTTTGTTCCTACTCAAGTATTTGAATGCTTGTAAAATATATAAGATTATAAATAAAATAATTTAAAAAAAGGAAAAATTTGAAGAAAAGCCATGTACTGCAAAGGAAGGCACTCTAAAAAGATACATAAGTATTGATGCACTAAGGAGTGCTCACTGAATGTGATCTCTCTGCTCCATGGAAAAAAAAGAAGACTACTGGTTGTGTGTGCTCATACTGAACAATGCCCTGCTAGTCCTTGGAGAATTATCATTATCTGTCATGCTAACCACTACGTTACTATTAAAGATTTCTTTTTTTATTTGCTAAGGCTCTCCTAGAACTCTAATTGCTCGACAGGTTACCCACGGCTCAGTTGTTCATATTAAAATTTGCCATTATAGACTTCCGGTGGAGCTGCCGGTCAAGATGGCCGCCGCGATTTGAGCTCCTGAAGACGAAGATCGGGGATCCCACCAGAAATAGCACTACCGGCCCCAAAATTATGGTAGAAGAGAGAGCTACGGTAAGCGGCATACCCACTGTATGCCTCCGAACACATTAAGACCCAACCGGATCGAATGAGTAGAAACTCGACAAACTCCTGCTCGCTCGCGCCCGCGTGGAGCCGTGATTTGTAATAGCCGGAAGGCGCCCTCCAGTTATAACAAGAACTGAGAAAGAAAGCGGATTTGATGGGAAAATATTCACACCCGCTAGTGCGAGTCAGCATCGGAGCGGCAAACCGGAGGGGCAAACAGACGGGCGAACAAGCAGTGAGACGCATGTGAGAGAGAAGGACGCCAAAAAAGCAGCGAAGTGCCCGCGAGGTGAGCGGCAGGGGGGCGGAATAGACCAACCGAATGGCTCCCACACGTGCTCCTCAAGTCGATCCGTGGAGGATGATGTTAGCGGTATAAAAAGACTTGCATTGAGTAGATTTCAACGACAAGATCAGACAAACTATAAATATAAAGACATCTTCCTTCACCATAGCTGCCAAAGCAGGGCAGAACTATCTATTCTTGGTAAACAAATCAGAATACAGGCGACTCCAGTACAATTACATGGCAACCAGAAGTACCAAGAAAGAGTTAGAAAAAAACAAGAACGGAGGAACAAAGATGGCGGATAAAAGTTTTCAGTCATCAACATCGGTCAGTTCTGCTTGGGCCTCAGAAATAGTAACAGACGTAAAAGCTCCAACAAATTATTGATAAACTTGAAGGAATGGATCAAAGAATAACTACCTTTACCACGGAATTCCAGGAGGTTCAACAGAGGTTGGGGTCCGTGGAAGATTCCTCGCAGGAAACATCAAAGTCAATTGAACATCTCCAAAAAACGATTTCAATGCTGGAGGAAAAAGTAGATGACTTGGAGAACTGTTCTCGAAGGAACAATCTCCGTTTAGTAGGAATACCGGAATCTATAATTGATGCGGAACTGAGGGGCTTTTTAGAGCCGTGGCTTGCTAAGATTCTGCCTCATTCAGCTATGAACGGACCACTTAAGATTGAGCGGGCACACCACTTGGGACCGCGAAAGGAGGCTAATGCAAGGCCTAGAGTGGTTATCTTACGTTTACTCCATTATCAGCATAAGATGGATGTGCTAGCAGCTCTTCGGCAAGGGAAGACATTGGAAATAGATGGCCACAAGATACTGTGTTTTCAAGACTATTCTTCCAAAGTATCACTCCAACGCAAACAGTATTCACCAGTTTGTGGGCGGCTACACAAGATGAAGGTCCGGTTCAGCTTATTATACCCAGCTAAACTGAGAATCCAACACAACGGCACAGTAAAGTACTGTGACACGGTAGAAGCCGCCCAAGCATTTGTGGACCGGTTGGAGGAAGACAGACTAAATACTTCTGGAAACACCTGAACAATGATCTAGAGGGAATAAAAAGAGCCTGGACGAACGGATGTGGAGAAGCAGAATTGGACAGATGAGTCGTGATTATATGCAATTGATGTGATAGTTTTGAAGTTATACGGCTGTTGGTTTAATTTGCAAGGAAACAGGGGGGACGACAAGTATTTAATGATATAGTTTAATGGATCGGGTGGGACCCTGGATCTGGTGCACGGAAGTAAAGCACACGGGTGCTGTAAGGTGTGGAGGGAGTCCGGAAAGCTGGGGAGGGGGGAGGGTAGAGGGAGGGACAATGAGGAACACACATTTCATGGTAGCTGGAGTACAGGAAAAAGGTAATAACATCTCAGACAAAGCATGTTTAGGAGGCACACTGTCTAGTCATTGGTGGTGGGGGCATAGGCTGGGATGCCCCTTCTGCCCAAACAATGAAATCTTAGAATCATGGGTTTTAGCACCAAAGAGCATGTGGGATGACCCTTAAAGTAGTGTCCTGGAATGTGGGAGGGATATCTTCACTGATAAAAAGACAGAAAATTCTCCAGGAACTTCATAAGCAGAAGGTCACAATTGCGATGCTGCAAGAAACACACTTAAATGCCAAAGAACATGAGAAATTATGTCGCTGGTGGGTGGGTACATATTATGAATCTCCGGCACAGGCTAAAAAAGCGGGGGTCATAATATTGATTAAGAAAGGGATCCAGGTTGAGACACATAAAATCATTGCTGATAAGGAAGGTAGGTTTGTACTGGCACATTTAACAGTAGAGCGTCAATCAGTGGTTCTATGTAATGTTTACGCTCCTAATACATATGCCAAGGGATTTTATAAACAACTTCTGCGACATTTAATAAGTTTCGAAGGTACCCCCCTGCTGGTGGGAGGGGACTTCAAATGCGGTGGGAGACCCCAAAATAGACAGGTCACAGGGGGAGAAGAGGGGGGCGGGAGTGGAATCCAGAGGGATAGTAATGTTGAGTGAGGTCCTTGGCCTGGTGGACGTGTGGAGAACATTGCATCCATCAGAGCGTGATTATACTCACCTGTCTCGGGCGCACGGCACCATGTCAAGGATTGACTACATATTTATCTCTCGGCCCCTCTTTACACAAATTCGTGCAGCGGACATAGACCCTATTAAAATATCAGACCATGCTATGGTAACGGTAACGTGGGACACATCAGAAAGAAGACCTGGTTTATTTCAGTGGAGATTTCCTCTTTGATTATATAAAGATCCGAACTTTAAAGAGTTCATACTTAAAAAATATAAGCAATTTCAAGACGCTAATCAGGCACATAGGACGACTCCAATACTTTATTGGGATACGGCCAAGGCCATACTTAGAGGGGAGACAATTGCCTATACTAGTCACCAAAAAAAGGCATGGGAGAAGGAACAGCTTCGGTTAGAAAAAGAAACAACAAGGGTTAGGCGAGAATATGGCCGACACCACACCATAGCACTAAAAGCCCAACTTTTGGAATTACAACAAACATTGAATGAGAGGCTGCACTGCAGGGCAAAAAAAAGTTATACTTATTATAGATATCATTTATACAAATATGCCAACAAAAGTGGAAGAATGCTGGCCAGATTGGCAAAGTCTCAGCAAGGCCCCTATAAGATAAATGCATTGCACTCTGCTACAGGAACCTTAGAAAACGAGGATATTCAAATTAATAAAATTATGCAAGAATATTATAAGAACCTATATGCCATCCCAGATCCACCCACGTTAGATAGTGAGATCTATTTAGATGGACAGGATCTCCCACAAATAGATGTAACAAGCTTAGATATGTTAAACGCTCCCATTGTAGTAGAGGAAGTCTCATGGGCTATACAGCAGGGACCTTTGGGTAAAGCTCCGGGCCCGGATGGGTATAGAGGAGAATTCTATAAATTATTAAAAGACGAAATAGTAACACCACTTACTTCAATGTTTAATGCTATAGTGCAGGAGAAACAAATGCCCGCCTCTCTAAGAACAGCACAAATCATAGTGATTCCAAAGCCAGGGAGGGATATCCAGAAACCTGAATCTTATAGGCCAATATCACTACTTAATTATGAAGCTAAACTATTCGCTAAAGTCTTAGCAAATTGTCTATCTCGAATACTGCCAGATCTCATTGAGGAATCTCAGGTGGGATTTGTACAGGGTAGAACTATTACCAAAAACATGAGGAAGATTTTGACAACCTTGGAGAAGACATCTATACAGGCCATGCCATCAGTACTAGTTAGTTTTGACGCCGAAAAGGCGTTTGATAGAGTAGTATGGGGTTTTTTATTTGGAACTTTAGACGCCTATGGTATAAAGGGGTTCTTTCAAGAAGCAATTCAAGCTTTATACTATTTGCCACAAGCTCAGGTGGGGGTCAATGGTATCTTGTCCTCGCCTTTTCCCATAAATGGGACAAGGCAGGGATGCCCATTGTCGCCCCTATTGTTTGTTCTAACTTTGGACCCACTGATAAGAGATATACAGAAGACACCTGATGTACAAGGTATTCAGATGGGATCGGAAATTTTTAAAATAGCAGCTTTCGCTGATGATTTACTAGCTCATGTAATCCAACCAGAAACATCGTTGCCGGCTCTTTTAGCGTGTATGGCAGAATATGGTGACTTCTCTGGCTTTAAGCTCAACCTAGAGAAGTCTGAAGTCTTGCAGAGGGAGGGAGATAAAGTAAGAGATAGGTTGAGACACTTACCATTGAGATGGGCAGAGGAATCCTTTAGGTATTTGGGAATTCGTTTGACAATGGATACCACAAAAATCTATACAATTAATGTAGCAAAACAATTACAGGATACTAGACAGTCTATTGAACGATGGAACCCCTTACCGATATCATTAATGGGCCGAATAAATCTATTTAAAATGATCATATTCCCTAGATGGCTCTATCTGTTGCAGGTGCTACCAATATACATAAACAGTAAGGATCTGCGACAGTTGAATAGGATTTGTCAGGGATTTTTATGGGGAGGGAAGAAATCCAAAGTGCGCTTTGACTACTTGAATGATGGGTGGGCACGGGGTGGAATGGGATTACCCTGTATTAAAAGGTACAATCAGGCATGCCTTATGAGACATCTCAGGGACTGGCTCTGTAATACCACTCAGTATACACCATTAAGCTGGGAGCAAGCATTATTTAGGCCCTGGCATCTGAATTTCTTGTTACACGCAAAAACAAAAAGTTTACCAGTTAGTGCCAGAAGCAGTATATTGCTTCAACCTTTGAGAAGTGTCTGGAGATTAGTTATGCAGTCTTGGAAATATAATCCCAATGTTAGCGATCAGCTCCCACTGTGTGGGAATGGAGACTTCCTACCAGGGCTGGAAAAGGGGTTATTTGAGAGATGGTCGGCGCAGGGTATTACCTTACTAGAACACTTAATGAATGAAGAGGGGGTTCTGTATAGTTTTACTGACATGAGGCAGAGACTCTCTCTAAACGCTAATGATCATTACACATATCGGCAATTACATCACTATTGGTTCAGTATGGACCAAACTGCTCTGGGCACAAGGCTGGGAATCTAAGATTCGTGATTTTTTGAAAGGGGACGTACATGGGCAGGTGTCCATATCGAGTTTACACAAAGTGTTGGAGGCCCTTAGCCCCCCCCCCCCCCGTGCCTATGAGACACTTGAAAAGTCATGGAGTAAAGATCTGGGATATGAGCTGACAGGTATCGATTTTGCAAAATTGATAAAAGATATCCCGGGACAAGTGGGAGGGGCGGAACTACAGGAGAGTCAATACAGGGTAATTCACAGGGGATACATATCGCAATCACAAGCAGTAAAGGCAGGATGGATAACAGATGTACAATATCCAAAGTGCCATGGAGACAATAACACATTTTTACACGCAATTTGGCGATGTGCTAGAATAAAACACTTTTGGAAAATGTTGCAGACATATTTCGAACAACTTTTGGGACATAGATTGTTACCCTCATGGAGGGGAGTGCTTTTGAATAAAAGAAATGCGTATGGGATTTCTGATAAAAATCAGGAGCTATTTTTGTGTAAGGCCTACGCAGTGGGGAAAAAATGTATACTTAAACATTGGTTGTAGGCCGAACCTCCATCCTTTTGGTACTGGAGAAACAGGCTACACGAGCTAATGCTCTGGGAGGCCAGGGAGGCGTACGGCGCTCCGAAGAAAAGGAAAATATTTGTCAAGATATGGTCTAACTATTTACAACATATCTCCCACAAGGCTAGAAGTGCAGTGCTTAACAAATTGGGACCGTCCTAGACAGTGCAACATTAAGTAGATGCGGGCTTTGGACTGGTTAATACCTGTAATAGACATTGATAGTATCAATACCATGAAATTAGTAGCCATAGGTAAAGGGACAAATGAGGAGGGGGGTGGGGGTAGGAGGGGAAACTGTGAAATAATGATGATGATGTAAGATTTGATGCAGATGTACACTTGTGTTATGACTGAATGTTTACACAGTGAGTGAATTTATTGGTTTATGTTTGACATGATGCATCATCAATAAAAATCGTTAACAATTAAAGTATTGGGAGGGGGAAGGGGGAGGGACTGTTCATATATGTCACAAAGTTTATCAATGTGGTAAATGTCAGCTCTTGTTTAGTCTGCTTTGTTTAAGGTTTTCGATCCATTGTATATTGAACTTGTGGGAAGCATTCTTTGTTACATCACCAATAACACTTGTTGAAACATAATTAAGGGGGAGGGGTGGGTGGGGGGAGGGAGGAGGGGAGGGGGGGATAAAATGGAAAATTTGTATAGTGACTGGAGTTATGGCATTGATAATTTGTAATGGTCTCTTTTCAAAGCATACTCTGTATCAGCTCTGTTACTATTAATAAAAAGATTTAAACATAAAATTTGCCATTATATATTGTACTTTATTATGGACATTTTGCAATTTGTTTTTGTATGTACTTTCATGTATTGTACTTTATTACTGAGACCATACTGCTTATATTGGTGGGACATAAATATTTTAAATAACTAAAATAATGGTCCACTTTAGACATCCTGTGACTGCATGAGGGGCACCACTTGAAGCCACTGGCTTGCTTTGCTAACCTGAAAAACTGTAGATGCCAAATGAAAAAGTGTTGACCAAAACAATAAGCAGTAAAAGATGCTAAAGAGAGTCGGGGGGAGGGGGAACTCTCCAGAATGCAGTAAATGTTGAAAAAGAAAAAAAAATTACTCAAATGTGAAGACAACGATATTCTGCTTGTCCCCAGAGAATTACTAACAGTGAGTTTTGTGTTGAAGAATTTTAATGCCCTTCCCCTAAGTAACAAGGTTCTACAACAAACTGCAGAAATGTGTCCAAACATTTTGATGCACACACTGGTACAAGAAATTGCACTTATAAAATATTCTGGGATGAAATTCATGCATTTTTTCTTTAAGAGAGGCGATGATCAATTTCGAATCCTTTTATGATTGTATAATCAACTCAGTCAAAATCTTGATAAGGATAGAACATATTGTAAATGAATCTGATACTGGACGCAGCTAAAGTGAATAAAGAAGTCTGATGTAATTACAATACTTAAAATTTTTGCAACTATTTTATAAATATATAACATGCCCACTTGTTGTAGGAAGAACAGAACAGAGACAAGGATTTTATGACCACAGAAAAGTGGCAAAACAGAACTTCTGAATTTCTCCACCATCTAGACGACTGTGTAGGTTAAAAAAAAAAAAAAAAGATTGCTAATGTTATGTTACTTTGATAGGATTCCCCAGGCCTCGTTCATCCAAATCTAGAAATCAGTTAAGTTCCTCTTGGAAAGCTGTTTTGGAAAAAAATATATTTTTTCTCCTAATTCACAGATTTTAGAAACATAGGGGTCCTTTTACTAACGTGCGCTAGCGTTTTTAGCGCACACTAAAAATAAGTGTGTGCTAAATGTTTGAGACACCCATATATTCCTATGGGTGTCTCTAGTGTTAGCACACGCTAAAAATGCTACTGCACCTTTGTAAAGACTGCCATAGTATTTACTACATTAAACCATCCAAGCAGAGCACAAGAGCAAATTAAAAAGAAAAAAAAAAATCAACAAAAAAGAACTATAATTAAAAAAATAATTACTAATTTTTATGAAACTATTTCTTTAATTCAAGATCTCTTTTAAAATAAGATATTCATCTCAGAAGAATGCCATTATTTTCTCCAAGCTCTGCTTTAAGCTTTTTTTTTTTTTTTACTTACAAGTATTGCATTCATTCCTGATGCAATGCCATAGATCAAACCTGAGAGGCGTGCTGCATATGTATACTCTTTTAAATCATCCTTCAATAACCTGAGTAACAGGTATGTCATGTTGCAATGAAGAGGATCAGCATAAAGGTAGCGACTAACAAAAAGAAACAGAAGAAATGCTTTGATACCTCAAGCAATGGCACAATAATGGATGAAAAAAAATGACAGAAGAGTATGTATATGCAGCCTCATATTCATTAGTATACTTTGGGAATGAATGGCCAATTTAAATAATTTGGTGAAAATTAATATGAAGATGATTTTCTACTTTGGTCAAAGTATTTCAATGGAAAACTTACATGGAATAAAACAAATCAGAAGTCACACTCAACAGGATGGTACGTGACTTTCTTTTTAAAGAATAAAACCTTAATTCTAACTTACCTAAACAAAAAAAAAAAAAGCCAAGAAGCAAATTCATTTAATATGACAAATAAATATTGTTGAAAAAAGCATAAGGTTCAACTTGGAGTTGTAATTATGAAAAAATATATATATGGCTAGCAATCAATATTTAAAAAAATTTAGGTTAAAAACAGCCAAAATAAAAAAAAAATAAAAAAAAAATAAAAAAACAACCCAAACTTTAGATCTTCAGTAGAAAATGACAATAAAAAATCCCTTCCACTAAATCAAAATAGAAATCTTGTTAAGTGGAAGTAGACTGAAGGCTCTAAGATTTTCCTTGATTTTGGGTACTTACATACATCCCATAGGTGGTATTTTGGAGGTCATAGCTCAGGCCAGCTAGCTCTGCTGCATATGCATACTCGTTGAGGGAGTCTTTGAGTAGTTCAAGGTACAAATAGGCCATGTTACAATGCAAAGGATCCACATAAGCAAATGGGCTGGAAAAAAATTTTGACAGTAAAATATTCATGTTTACTTTTTCCTAATTACTGTGTTTGGTCATTTTATATTCAGGCTTGAGGAAGTGGAGGAGATGATTTTTCAAAAATTTATTCCCACAGAATGGGAGAAAACACTTAACAAATCAGGCCTATGACAGATTCATCAAATGGAGGGATGGGAAGAATGAATGGAAAAAAATATATATATAAATTGGAAACTCAAAAGAATTAAGCCTTTCTTCCCAACAGAAGCATTCTGCAGACTGGTGCAATCATTGGTATTATGCCAGCTAGACTACTGCAATGCCATCTATGCTGGGTGTAAAAACAAATTATCAAAAAAACTTCAAACTGCACAGAACACGGCAGCCAGACTCATATTTGACAAAATGAAATATGAAAACGCCAGTCCCTTACGAGAAAAACTACACTGGCTCCCTTTAAAAGAACGCATTGCTTTTAAAGTTTGCGTCCTAGTCCATAAGATCATACACGGTGAAGCTCCAGGATATATGTCAGATCTTACTGACCTACCAACCAAGAACTCTACCAGCTCATCACGTACATTCCTGAATCTCCACTATCCAAACTGTAAGGGACTGAAATATAAATTAACATATGCATCCAGCTTCTCCTACATATGCACGCAAATTTGGAATGAATTACCAAAATCCATAAAAATAACACATGACACAGTGAACTTCTGTAAACTATTGAAAACTTATTTAAGAATACAATAACAATTTATCCTAAATGCAATTAACAAAACATGTATTCTCTATATCTCTATCAACTGTTTTTTGCTAAATTATCTCGATTTGTAGTTTAATGTTCCTAATTGTCCAAGTTAAGTTTAACCTATTACCTTTAGCTCTTATCATAAGATGAACTTTCCTCCTGTAACCTAACCCACTCTGTCCCTCTACCTCAACTATGTATTTCTCCTATCCGGAACTGGTAATCACCATTTGCGGAACTATGCAAGCCACATTGAGCCTGCAAAAAGGTGGGAAAATGTGGGATACAAATGTTATAAATAAATAAATAAATAAATAAATAAATAAATAAATATATATATATATATATATATATATATATATATATATATATATATATATATAGATATATATAGATAGATGGAGATATATATACAACCAATCACTTTTAGCTCTGAGTGTTTGAATACGTTTATATATCTTGAATTCATTGCTTTTAGATAGCAGATATAGATACATTGATAATCAATGAGAACATAAATGGCACTTGCTCATTGTTTCCATGATTGCTGTAATTTAAAGTTACTTTTTGTGGTAGATTGATATAAAATTTTTAGTAAGATACTGATGATCAGCACTGAATAATGACAACTAGTGGTAGAACGAAAGCTATCAACTGCTTAAGCGAAGCTGAACTATCCTACAATAAAATTTAACAATTTATGAAAATGCATTGTGCCATGGTGTTGGTGGTAACAGTATGAACAAAGTAAGTAAAGCAAAGAACGGGTATTCTTAGAAGACAGCCATTCCACAGTCACACAAGTGGGTCACATGATCATACTCAACAAGGACAAGACTCTAAAAAGGCCATAAAACATTTATCGTACACACATGGAAGTTCCTATAGTGCTGAAGGCTCAACTGTTCTTCTCATTTCCAATAACCGAGATTTAATCGGGGAAGGGCAACTTCAACATGAGAGAATCTGTGTGACTAGTGAACTACATCTTCAGAGAATACTTTTTAAAGGTAAGCAAATTTGCTCTCTCTGAAGATAAACAGTTCGCTGCAGTCACATAACTGGGATTCCTCAGTTAAAGTCTGTCTTCAGTGAAAAAGTTAAAAAAAGATAGCCAATGCTTGAACATGTTTTCATCAAGTAGACACCTTTTTCTGTTTTTACACTTTTTTTTCAGGGTACACAACCCAAAACAACATAACTGGGGGGGGGGGGGGGGGGGGATACAGTTGGGCCACACCCCTCAAGGAGGCCATAGAGAGAGCATTATGTTCAACTTATCATCCCACTGAAAGGATATAGTTAAATAGCAATAGGATGTAAAGGTAGTATGAACTCCAATTCACACTCTTCCAAACCTCCTCAATAGGGATAGACCTTCAATGGATATCTGACATCACAATGATCCTAATTTTAAAGGTCTTGACATACCTCTAAGGTAAGACCTGCCTCTATATAACAAAAGGAGATGCAATCTGCAAACCAATTAGAAATGGTACATTGTGTCCTCAAAATCCCATAGAACAAAACAGATGCTTCACTACTTCATGAGAAAAAGACCTTAAACACCCAAATCCTTACTATTATTTCCGTGTCTTTCACTGGGGTTGTATTTACTATCATCGTTAGAAAAACCTTGTCTGTTAATTTTATTTCTTACAAAAAAAAACAACAACATATTTTTGTATCTACTATAATAAAACTCACCCTCAGCATTCTGAAGACAACGTTCTGAAGTCACTCAGTCACTCCCTGAAGGGTTCGTCAGTTCATGGTGGTGAAGCCACAACACTGACCATGTCTCTAAGCCCCGCCCTCGCATGACGGACCAATCAGAAAAAACACACTCAACGTTCTGAAACACAAAGGACCATCACAAAAATGTTCCCAGGCAACGCTAGGCAACGTAAGACGGACCTATCAGAGGAAACTACGTGGCAATAAGGGAGGAGCATTCACCAGCAGAACGGCTCATTATCTGTGCAGCACGGAGAGCACAGAACCACCGCTGGAACGAGAGAAGAATATTCCTGCTGTGGGTATGTGCAAAAATAGACTGGGGGGGGGGGAATTTTTAAATGCCTAATGCCGGTACTGAAGAGTGCCAAAGGGCCTATAGCACAGACTATATTTGGGTTCGCTTGACGTGGAGTCGGTGGAGCCGGAGAACAGTGTGCCCCTCACCATTTGGGACGTGGGCAAACAGGACAAGCTGTGGCCCAGCTGGAAGGATTACCCGCGACCCAGCCAGCAGCAAACAGCGACCAAGGAAGGGGAAGGAGTAGGGAAACACGCGGAGCGTGTTTCCCTACTCCTTCCCTGCCTAGGAATCGCTGGAGACTGGCTGCCAAACTAACGAAACAACCGCACATCGACGCACCACCTCCATCATTCGGAAGGCATCCACTCTTTCTACAACAGAAATGCAAACTAATAATACAAAACAAACAAAGAATACCCGGTTTCTCACGCGGCTGCAGGTAACTCCCTACCCCCTTCCTCTTCCCCTTTTGCCGAAGCGGCCAAGGACGTGCCCAACCATCCCCAGCCTCAGGCAAGCCGTCTCCCACCTCGGGGATTCCCCAAGCACCCGGAAAAAGACGGCACTGCTTCCCGCAGCGCATAAATGTTCCAGCATTCCCCTGCAGCAGGCCTGAAATGGACCCAACATACCGGATCACCCCCCGACGGCCCGAGACCGTGCTCCTCTCCCTTCCGCTAACTTAAAACAACCATCCCCGGCCTCAGGCAAGCCGTCTCCCACCTCCAGGATGCCCAGAACCCCAGCCCAATGGAAAAAGATGGCATTGCTTCCCACAGCACATTTCACTTCCAGCGTTCCCCTACAGCAGCCCTGAAATAGCCAAAAAAGACCAATAGACCAAGAACGTGCTCCTCTACCTTCCGCCCATCTAAAACAACACTGCTGCCTCAGCACAACACACAAAAAAACCCCGGAAAAAACAATCCACCACTCAGCAAAGGCTGACCCCCCTACAACCACATTTACATTTCACCAATAGAAAGACCCCCCTCCACAAACCTCCTTGACAGACAAAACCACACACACACAATACAACAGAAACACACCCTCAAAAACACACACCAATCCATCCCACTTTGCCAGCACAGCACATCCCCCAACCCCCCACCCAAAAAACAAATAAAAAAAAGACACACATCAACAACCTGCACAAACACCCCACCCTCACACACACAAAATAACTCTGTGACACATACACACACACAAAAAAAAGCCACATGCTAGCGCCCGTTTCATTGGTTTTGGAAACGGGCCTTTTTTTACTAGTTATATAATAAAATCGCTTACGCCAACCCCCCTCCCTGCCCATCTTCAAGTCCTTGCTTAAAGCCCACCTCTTCAATGCTGCGTTCGGCACCTAACCCTTACTGTTCAGTGAATCCAGACTGCCCCAATTTGACTGCCCCTATCGGACCGACCGTTCACTTGTCTATTAGATTGTAAGCTCTTTGAGCAGGGACTGTCTCTCTTTGTTAAATTGTACAGCGCTGCGTAACCCTAGTAGCGCTCTAGAAATGTTAAGTAGTAGTAGTAGTTATTTGCCTAATTTCAATGCACAATCAACAAAAAGCAGGCTTATTTCCAACATTTGAATTACTGATAAATTCAAAAAGTCAAGCATCTGCAACAAGTGTTATGGCTGTAGTTTACTGAATTCTTCTGTTTTGTTCTTTGTTAAGATAATTTTAGAATCAAAATCCCATGCCCATTTGGGTTAAAAAGGTTAAATGATCTTCTATGAGCGTCAGACTGCTCAAGACAGAAGGGATGGCTTTTTCACAGCCCAAGGTGGGAAGGGCCTGTTCACTTTTGTGGAGAAGTGGCCTAGGAATATTGCTGGAAGGAAATCTGATGTTACTTTAGGAAGAAATATGAAAAATGTGTTTATAGCACCACTGTATTATGAAGAAATGTGGATTAAAGTAGGTATGTCACAGAAATCAAAAACTGTGGGCCACTAAAAATGTTACACCTTTCACATTAGGTACTTCAGCCCACAAGATTTCAGAGACTTAAAAGGTGGCTCTCTCTAGTTCATTAAAAAATAACACAAGTAAGCTCTGCACAAATCTGACAACTAAGGCTATACAAAAACAGAGCCATCTTCCATAAAACAAACATTGTAATATAGCAAATGATGGCAGATAAAACTAATTGGTCCAACCAGTCTACTCTATGCATGTCCCGAGCATTTAAATTTAGTCACCATTTTGGCTGTCACAACCACTTGTCAGTAGAATGATCAGGCATAAATATTTTCTCCTATTTCCCTAATCTTTCACAGTAACACAGTAGATCGCAGATAAAGACCTGTACGGTCCCATCCAGTCTGCCTCAAGGTATGTTATTAACATATATTATTAAAAAAAATAGATTGTTTAATTATATTTGTATATCTAATTTATACACTCATGGTAATTTGTTATGTCATTTTGATATTTCATTTTAATTCATTTATATACTAGGTTTTATTATCATGGTGTTTTTTGATTATCAGCTGAGCATTCGATCATGGTTATAGAACTCAATTATTGTTTTATCTCTAATTGTTTAAATCTGTTCTAATTGTTATATAACTGTTTGTTTTGTAGCCCCTGATGCAGCCCAGTTGGGCGAAACACGGCCTGTGTCGGGTTTGTTAATTTTATTTTGATTTTTATTCATTAAATATTGTACTTTTTTCACATATATATCTGCTTTGTCTGTTTTCCAACCAAGATAAACATTACATACGGTATGCAATACTTCAGATGTATACCTGGTCTTGATTTGTCCTTGCCATTTTCACAGCATAGACTGTAGAAGTCTGCTCAGCACTGTCCTTGTTCTAAAATTTCTTGTTCAAAGCCACAGAAAAGCTCCACTCTAGCCCATCCAAATCTATTCAGCCATGATCAGGACACAGACCGCAGAAGTCTGTCCAGCGCAGGCTTTGCTTCCCAATTATCAGTGTTGCTTCCTAACCTCTGCTAAGTTTCTTTGGATCCATTCCTTCTGAAGCTGAATCTTTCTAGACATGATCAGAACACAGACTGTAGAAGTCTTCCCAGTACTGGTTTTGCTTCCCAATTACCAGTGTTGCTTCCTAACCTCTGCTAAGTTTCTTTGGATCCATTCCTTCTGAAGCTGAATCTGTCTAGACATGATCAGAACATAGACTGTAGAAGCCTGCCCAGTACTGGCTTTGCTTTACAATTACCAGTGTTGCTTCCTGATCTCCACTAAGTTTCTTTGGATCCATTCCTTCTAAACAGGATTCCTTTGCGTTTATCCCATGCATTTTTTATTCCATTACCATTTGCATCTCCACCATGTCCCGCGGGATGGCATTCCAGGTTATCTACCACCCTCTCCGTGAAAAAATACTTCCCAACATTATTCCTTAGACTGCCCTCTTTCAACCTCCAATTTATGTCCTCTAGGTCTAGCGTCTTTCCGTCTCTGGAAAAGGTTTCCTGACAGATTAATACCTTTCAAATATTTGAACATTTGCATCATATTATTCCTGTTTCTCCTTTCCTCCAGGGTACACATGTTCAGGTCAGCAAGTCTCTCCTTGTACGTCTTGCAATGCAAATCACATACCATCTTCTTCCCTGCAGCTTCATATCATGAATCCTTGGTCTTCGAAGAAATAATTTTATTACTTGGGTACATGTGTAAAAGGGCTGGTTACACATGTAATAAGCCAAGTATAAATAAAGCACTGTTTCTTACCTGTAACAGATGTCTGCCATAGACAGCAGGATTGATACTGCATAAACCACCACAAACAGCACCAGATGATACCACCAACAGCACCAGAATGAAACAGCTTTATCACAGCTCAAAACCAGTCTAAAGTTCTACGCAAGTGTAACTCTTCCTGTGCACAACAGTTTTCTCAGTCCTTCAGTAAGTTACATAGCTTGAGAAGGAATACAATACTCAGGGAGATGGGAGGGATTATGTTTCTGATCAACCCTGCTATCTACAAAACACACATTATAGGTGAGAAACAGTGCTTTTTTTTTTTGTTGATATTGAGTCAGGTACACAAGTGGATTGCTCCAGGCTCAGAGTTGCTCAGTTTATCTTTAAATTTGACTACTGTCCAGGAGCAGCAAGGTCAAGAAGGAAGTGCAAGTAATGAATGGTAACAAAAATAGTTTGTCCAGCACAGTTCAACTGAATGTACTCTCTCCAGTGTGGACTGGTCCAAACATTACTGCAAAGTGAGAACCACTGAAGCAATTTCCAAGACAGCCAGAGTAGCTTCAGTGGCTCTGGTTTGATGAAGTTAGATCTTACTGATTAGAGTTGTACCAGCTTGTCTGTAACAGAACTGGATAATGAATGCTAACTAATTTTTCAAAGTTTGCTTGGCTACTGGAGAAAAAAAACTCTACTGGGGTAGAAGGAGACAACACCTATCTGGACTTTGATAGGTTCGTTTCTTAAAGGAAGTGAGTGCCCTTTTCATAGGGCAAAACGTAGGAAGCACTATTTCCTCATTGACATGAAAAAGAATGATTACCTCTGGCAAGAACTTAGAATGAACATAAAGAACTGCTTTGTTATGAAACCGAATATAAGGTTCATAGATAACCAAGGACTGAAGTTCATTTCTCATGCATCTTGTCCCCATCTATATATCTGCATTTGGCCCCTCAGTTATACGGTAAGATGTATTGTAGGAAAGCATTAGTATCATGGCAATGTTATTTGAATGTTGTAATTGTGTGATTATTAGATATTCCATCACTATTATACTTGCATTGTATTATAGCTCTGTTATTTAAATTTCCATGCTGTTAAATGTGTGTATTTTTGATCCTGTTTCAAGGTAGTCTTATTATTAGGTTTCAATTTGCTGTTTCCAAGTTTCCTCTTGTAGAAATCTCTGTGCATATGATAAAACTGCTCGTTATGAAAAATGGAAACTTTGTATTCTTTAACCCCTGACTGAAGCAGAGTTTGGCCAGCTTTGGTTCATTGGGAGGTTGTATGATAATAGCAGCCTGCCAGGGAAACCTGATAACAAGTGAAGACATCAGAAGAATACCAGAAGGGTGAAGATGGACTATGGACACTAGGGTATAACATGCAGCTTAGACATAAGAATGGAATGTGAAACTAGCATTTCTGAAGGAATGGAACTGAGAAAGTAAACAAACAAGAAAAGTGGGCAGGGTGTAGAAGTAAGTAATTAACTGCAGATTCAGCAGAAACCAGGAAAGGGGGGGGTCAGCAGATGTGGAGCTTTGCACGTATACAGCTAGAAGTGAAAAAAAAAAGAAGGGTATAAAAATAAGGCTAAAGAAAGGGGGAGGGGGGAACCTAGTAAAGCCAATCAGCAACTTGCTGTAGTTTTGTTTTAGTTCCCCTCACAGGAAGGAAGAGACCCAGTTGCTTGTCACAGAATATGTTTTATAAAATTGCAATGTAATTGGCTTTGTCTAATTGGTGTCTAAAATAAAAGTTTTATAAAGAGAAATTTATTTTACCAATTGATTTAGAGTATCTCTCTTCCTCTGATAATAGAACAGATAAGATTTAAAGAATGAATCCAGGGAGAATCCACCCCCCCCCCCCACACACACACTGAAGGTTTAACCTGTACAGCCTTCTACTGATTATCCTTCCCAGGGACTTGGGAAGGAGGGCTAAACACTCTTTTATTGTATTTATGTTTATACTTGTACATTTTATTATTGTTATGCTGTTAACAGAATTGTAAGTTTGATGTTAAACTGTACCTACTGTACACCTCATTGGATGAATCTCTTCATAAAGGCAGTTAATAAATCCCAATAAATAAATCTATTCTTCTAGCTAAGTAATCACTACTAGAAAGAACACATTCCAGTTGATATGCACGAGTGAAGTAGACACCATTGGTTTAAAAGATGGCTTCATGAGAGAAAGAGAAGGCCAACAGGATAAAGAATTTGGGGTTATACTGTTACATATATGCAGATGATATATCCAAACCGATTGTATATAGTTTGAACAAAGAAGAGGTTAAGGGTAGGGTTAATCAGGGGTGGATGGAAGTTGACAGCTAGTTATGGAGGAATAAATTGAAGTTTACCATTCAAAAAATGAGGTGCTATGGTTGCACAGGCCCAGGGATTTGACTATTTGCCAAAACTAGATGGATCAGGTTTTGAAACCTGTGGAAGAGATGAAAATATTAGGGATAATATTACATGTTTTGTTGATAATGAAAAAACAGATTGCAGAACTGATTAAGATGCTATGGTACTATTTGTGGAATATTTATCTTATATTCTTATTTTGAGCAGGTAAAGTTGTCCATATTAATAAATGCAAGGATTATTACTCAGCTTGATTATTGTATAAAGGAGTACCCCAACATCAACTGTAGAAATGCAGTTAATTCAGAATACTGCAAGAGTGATTACAGGTAAAAAAAAAAAAAATAAACATATTCATCCTATATTAAGGAAGCGTAATTGGCAGTTTACAGAACAAAGGATTGAAGTATTTAATTTTAATGTGGGAGGAGCTAGCTGAAACATTGCTCACATCACCATCTGAAGCGTTATTAACACGTCGACTCCTGAGGCAATTATTATTTATTTTATTTATTTAGATTTTGCTCACACCTTTTTCAGTAGTAGCTCAAGGTGAGCTACATTCAGGTACACTGGATATTTCTCCGTCCCAGGAGGGCTCACAATCTAAGTTTGTACCTGAGGCAATGGAGGGTTAAGTGACTTGCCCAAGATCACAAGGAGCAGCAGCGGGATTTGAACTGGCAACCTCTGGATTGCAAGACTGGTGCTCTAACCACTAGGCCACTCCTCCACTCTACTATTACCCACTACTAACATTGGAGACTGCTGCAACAGTTTTCGGACACTTTGCCTGCTGATAAATCTTTCTGTGTCAGGACTGTGGCGGTGACTCCCTCTTTGACTCACCTTGTTTCCCCGATGGTCAACTTCTGAGCTGGCTCCTGCTGTCTGTTCTTTCCCCTTGTATTGTTGCTTCTTTCCTGTAGTACTTCTACTTCCTGTGTGTTCCAAGCTTCACTTTGGTGTTCAGTGTCTTTCCTGCCTCTGTCCTATAGGGGTGACATTATCAGTGAGGGCCTTTATAAGGAAGTTGTGGACATTCATTCAGGGCCTTTGCAAAGCCAAAGGTCTCCAGGTTTGTCCCTGTGTGGTGAAGCACTTCTGCCTTGTTCCTAGTCTGTATGCCCCTGTGCACTTCTGCTGTAGTTGTTGTTTGTTCATGTGGCTGAGCCTTGAGTTCTGCCTAGCCTGTCCTGCTTGTTCCAGTTCTGCCTAGCCTGTCCTGCTTGTTCCAGTCCTGCCTGCCTCCAGCTTCAGTTCCAGTATTGCCTGCCTCCAGCTTCAGTTCCAGTCCTGTCTGCCTCAAGCTTCAGTTCCAGTTCTGCCTGTTCCACTCCTGTTTGCCTTCAGCTTCCGCGCCAGTCCTGCCTGTTCCAGTCCTGTCTGCCTTCAGCTTTGGTTCCAGTCCTGCTTGTTCCCGTCCTGCCTGCCTACAGCTTCAGTCCAGTCCTGGTTGGAGGATTTGCCTGCTGCTGCTGTTCATCGACAGCAGCCAAAGAGCTCACATTTTCTGAGCTCTTGGGCTGAGACTGCGACATTCTGTTTTGCTATAGTTACTGCTGGGAGAGTGTGGGAGCAGTCAGCTGAGATGTTGCTCACGTTACCATCTGGGGCGTTATTACCATGCTGACTCCTGAGGCTTCATGCTGAAGGGGTGTACCAAAGGAGCATTTGTATGCCCTTCTGCGGCCAGTAATTTAATTATAAGAGTATATTTTATTGTTTGAAGTTTTTTTTTTAAATGTGCTCCCAATGTTTTGGATACTGGTATTTTCCTGCTTTCATATTTATGTACAGGATTTACACACGATAAGGGAAGAGGGGTTTTATTAATTTGGATCTGTCAGGGTCTAATTTTTTTCTGGCTGATTTGAAGCAACAGAGGCAGAAAACATTGCATTGATTCATTGCTCAGAGCATGTATTCCGGGGATTTTCATGGGCAATAGAAAGAGGTGGTCTTTTTTTTTTTTAGTTTAGCCAGCGGTAGGAAAGGCAGGGATAATTTCATTGCTATAATGCCTGTCATTAATAATGCTGAGCATGATTATTTATCAATGAAATGCTTTTATTTAAATGCCCAATCTACATGTAACAAAACTCAAATTTTAAATGCTTACTAGGCAATTCCCAGGCAAGGATGACATCTGTTACTGAAACCTGGGTTCCAGAATTTAACTCTCTGTATATTATGCATTGTTGTCCATTAGGCTATAAAGTAATCAACTGCCCAAGGCAAGAGGGTAGGAGGGCTGGCTTTAATTTAGAGGAATTTTTTTTAAATATTAAACTGGTGGGAAGTTTTAATGCCAAAATTTGGAATTTATGTTTTGCCAACTGCAAGATAATGCATCATCCACCCTGCAACTGGAATCAAGCCTATCATAAACTTTTGAAGGCTATTTCACACTATGCTTCTGTAAACCAGTCTATCATTATATTAGATGACCTGAATTTACACCCTAAAGATCATACTGATCCAGTAATAAGCTCTCTTGTGAACTAACTACAGTTAATTTAGTCTTAGGATCTACTGACCCTACTCATGTTAAGGGCCATGAGTTAGATTTTATAGTCTTTTCATCCAGTTTTTATAAAGAACCTGTAGTAGATCATATTGCTTGGGCTCCAATTGCCTGGCCATATAATTTTCTTCTAAATTTTTCAATTAAAATTCCTGAAGTTTTAATACAAGTAAAGAATGAATTTCACACTAAAAAAAGGACAAAGCCCATTTAAACCTCAAATATTATGGTAGGAACTGAATCATTATTAGATTATCAAATTACATACCCTTTGTTAATGTTAACAGAATTGTCAGGAGTCATCACAAGTGATTCAAGATAAAATTGCTCCTTCGAAAGAGAAGAAAGTAGCTTCTAATCTTTGGTTTACCGAGAATTTATGTTTGTTAAAGTCTGAGTATAGAAAATTGGAAAGGTTCTAGAGGAAGAACTGTGATCAGCAGAATTATTTGAGTTGGAGATTTAGAATTAGGGAATAATAAAAAAAAAGGTAAGAGAAAAAATGTGTTTTATGAGGAGAGAATAAAGACCCCAGCCAATGAAAGTGTTTTTTAAGGTTCTCTCAGAGCTAGCTAATACAGATAATGCTCTTTCCATTCCAACAGAGCTAAAACCTAGCACTAATCATATGGCCCAATTTTTTCAATTTAAGATTAGGAAAATAAGGCAATCTTTTGATATAGAAGTAGGCCCAAGCAGGTAAAATGTGTTATTACCTGATAATTTTCTTTCCATTAGTCCCGACAGATCAATCCAGAGACTGGTGGGTTAATGTCCCTCTGCCAGCAGGTGGAGATAGAGAGAACTTCTGAGGCTCTATATGTGGTCATGTGTAGCCACCCAAAGCTCAGTATTATCGATATCAAAGCCATGTAAACTTCCAACTCCCAACTAGAGTGCTATTCTTCTGTCCTCAGAAAATTCAAGGATATCCTGCAACCGCAACAGGAACTCATGCAGCTAACAGCAAGTAAGGAATTTGCTCCAATCCACTTTGAACAAACAATAAACAATCTGAAACTGAAACTCTAAACCCGAAACTGGAAAACAACCAAACAATATGCGCAGAAACTTCCAGGGAGGGCCTCTGGATTGATCTGTCGGGACTAATGGAAAGAAAGTTATCAGGTAATAACTAATTTTACCGTCCATAGTGCCCCACAGATCAATCCAGAGACTGGTGGGATGTACCCAAATAGTTCTTCAATAGGGTGGGACCCAAAGATCCCAGTTTGCAGTACCAAAGCCCCGAAAGCAGCGTCAGCCCTTGCTATGTCCAACCTATAGTGCTTCAAAAAAGTATGAACCGAGGACCAGGTAGCCGATCTACAAATCTCCTCCAAAGAGACCAACCTTGACTCTGCCACAGAAGTCACCTGCGCCCTAGTGGAATGAGCTCGAAGATGAGCCGGCAGGTCCCTACCGGACGCAATATACGCTGAGGCAATAGCTTCCTTCAACCAGCGAGCCACCGTCGCCTTAGAAGCTTGTTGCCCCTTCCTTTGATCCCCAAAAAGGACAAACAGATGGTCCGAACACCAGAAGTCATTCGTCACCTCCAAATACCTGATAATAGCCCGCTTGACATCCAGACAACTGAGAGCATGAAATTCCGTCGGATGATCCACTCTACGAAAAGAAGGAAGACAGAGCTGCTGACTCATATGGAAACGCGACACAATCTTGGGAAAAAAGGACGGAACTGTCCGCAGAGTAACCCCTGCCTCTGTAAAATGAAGAAACGGATCTCTAGAGGACAAAGCCTGTATCTCTGAAACTCTCCTTGCCGACGAAATAGCGACCAAAAATACTGTCTTCAAGGTCAAATCCTTAACCGACAATAGGGATAGCGGCTTAAATGGAGGCCGCTGCAATGCCTTCAGCACCAAATTCAGATTCCAAGTAGGAAATACCGAGGTCTGCGGCAGGCGGAAATGATTGACCCCCCCCGCAAAAACTGAATATATGGGTGAGATGCTAAAGAAGACCCCCGTAAACGGCACCTAAAGCATGCCAAGGCTGCCAATGGAAACCTTTAAGGAGCTCAATGACAGGTGTTTGTCAAGGCCATCCTGCAAAAAGGCCAAGATCGAAGACAGTGGAGCCGAAAAAGGTCTGCCACACTCTAGCGTACGTTGTTGAGGTGGAACGCTTCCTAGCTCGCAGCACAGTGGCAATCACCTTTTCCGGATAACCTTTTCTTCTCAAACTTGCCCTCTCAATAGCCAGGCCGCAAGACCAAACGTGGAGGGATCCTCCATAAGGATGGGACCTTGCTGCAACAGGCCCCGACAAGCGGGCAGCCGTAACGCTTTGTTGACCCGAAGACGCACCAGATCTGCGTACCACGGACGCCTGGGCCAATCCGGCCCCACAAAGATCACACCACCTGTCTCAATATCCTGCCTATCATGGCCCATGGCGGAAATACATACAGGAGATCTGTCAGAGGCCAAGGCTGAAGAAGTGCATCGATTCCCTGAGACTGGGGATCCCTGCCACGGCTGAAAAATTGTGCCACTTTGGCACTGTCTGTTCGTGCCAACAGGTACAAAGCAGGCATTGCCCACCGGCTTGTGATCAATGAAAACGCCTGATTGGACAGTTCCCACTCCCCTGGATCCAAAATATGACGACTCAGAAAATCCGCTTCGGTGTTAAGCGCCCTCACTATGTGAGCTGCCGAGAGCTGAGAGAAGTGCTCCTATGCCCATCGGCATAGACACGTCGCCTCCTTGGCCAGTGGAACACTGCTTGTGCCCCCCTGACCAGAGGCCAGCGGCTCAACAGGGACCTCTGAAGAGGTCTCATATGACTCCTGGCCCACGGGACCACTTCCAACGTGGCTGCCATGGATCCCAACACCTGAACATAGTCCCAGGTTTTTGGTGCTGGAATGCGCGGAAGTCTTTGAACTTGCGCCTGAAGCTTCAACCTCCGGTTCTCTGGCAAGACGACTCTGCCCGATCAGGTGTCGAAAAGAACCCCAAGGTATTCCAAGGGCTGAGATGGAACCAAGTGACTCTTTTCCAAGCTGACAATCCAACCCAATGACCATAGCAGGCTGACTACCTTGTCCGTCGCCTGAACACTGTCTTGAAAGAACGGAGCTCGTATCAACCAGTCGTCGAGATAAGGATGCACTTGCACCCCTTCCTGTCACAGAAACACCACGACTACAACCATAATCTTGGAAAAGGTCCGGGGTGCCGTTGCCAATCCGAAGGGTAGCGCCCGGAATTGAAAGTGCTGACCCAGGACCGCAAACCGAAGAAACCGGTGATGAGGTGGCCAAATGGGAATGTGCAAGTAAGCCTCTTTGAGATCGAGAGAAGTAAGAAACTCTCCGGGCTGAACTGCGGCTATAACGGAATGAAGAGTTTCCATTTGAAAGTGACGCACTCGCAGAGCTCTGTTTACCCCTTTGAGATGGAGTACCGGCTGAAAAGAGCCTCCTTTCTTTGGCACCATGAAATAGATGGAGTAACGGACTAGAAACTGCTGTGCCCCTGGAACGGGCACCACAGCCTACAAGCGAATTAAATTCTCTAACGAATCTCTGACTTCCGCCCTCTTTTGTGACGACTTGCAAGGAGACTCCACAAAAAAATCTGACAGGAGTCGACAAAATTCTAGTTTGTAACCGTCCCGTATTATCTCCAACACCCACTCATCTGAAGTCACCCTGGCCCATTCTCCCAGAAAAAGGGACAGCCGTCCCCATATCGAATCCGGAAGATGGACCAAGGCCCCATCATTGTGTACGAGCCCCTGTGGCGGGTCTGGAGGACGAGCAGCCTGGGCAGCGCTCCCCACGAAATGGCTGCTGCTTCTGAGGAAAACGTGACTTAGAAAATGACACCGACCTGCCTGGGCAATAACGCCTTGTATCCCGAAACCGGGCTCGAGAGGCCGATCTAGGCTTATCCTCTGGCAACTGACGGCCCTTAGAATCTCCCAGATCCTTAACAATCTTGTCCAAATCATTGCCAAACAGAAGCTTGCCTCGAAATGGCAAACGAGCAAGGCGCGACTTAGAAGCAGTATCCGCCGACCAGTGACGAAGCCACAACCAGCAGCGAGCCACTACTGAGAGGGCAACCTCCTTCGCTGATGCTCGAAGAATATCATACAACAAATCTGCCAAATAAGCAAGACTCACCTCAAGCGAAGTCAAGGCTGCCACCACCCAAGACAGGCACGCCCTGGCAGCATAGGATCTGCAGACCGACGCTTGCATGCATAACGTTGCCCCCTCGAACGACATCTCTAAAGAAGATTCTAATTTCCTGTCCTGCGGATCCTTAAGTGCCGTCTTGCCTTCCACCAGCAACGTAGTCAACTTAGTAACCGCTGTAATCAACGAATCCGTGGGCAAACGCAGTTTCCCGCTCTCCTTCCGGAAGCGGAAATAAACGCGTCATGGCCCTCGCCACACGCAGCCCTGCCTCCGGCGTGTCCCATTGCTCCACAATAAGCACCTTCATTGCCTCATGAATGTGAAAGGTTCGGGACGGCCGCTTAGTCCCCGACATAATAGAGGGGCCTGCCGGTGAGGGGAGACCGCTGTCTGGAGCAGAGATATTCAAAATTTCCATGGCCTGACAATCAGGTTAGCCAATTCCTCCTGGCGAAACAACCGTGCCGCCGTGGGATCGTTTCCCCCCTCAGAAGCCTTAACCCTTGTCCCTGAGGAAAATGATTGAAACCCCGCGGAGTCGGGCAGTTCCAGGGGAAGGCAACTGATAAATGTTTCAGCAAGGCAAGATAGTTCTGCCTGGGAGGCAAGAACTTAAAAGATAAGTGCACAGTTTTCACCTAGTATATACTATTTTAAAAGTAACAAGTGATTTTATAGCACTGAGGTGATTGGGACGCATAAAAAAATGAGCATATGTTGCTCTCCCCAAAAAATTGTTAGAGTTACCTAATGAAAGAAGTGCTATGCCACTTTTTAGCAGCATTATTGACTGCAGTTATAGTGGTTTATATCTGAGGGTACTCTATACACATAAATGATATATTTGCCACATTATACTGGTGTGAACTGTTTTGTTAGCACTTTCTTGAAGTTGGTGGCTAAGAGTCCTGGTTTGTGTACACAAGTTGTTGAATGTTACCAGAGACATTGATATTGTGAATTCGCTTTCTGTTGGTGGACTTTATGTAAATGTAGGGCAGAAATGAATATAGAGTGTAGATTGGGTATATAATGGACCATTTTGTAGCTTTTAGAGGAAATAATAAATAAATAAAACTCGTTAAGGTCCCATGGCACAGGAGGTTTCTAAAATAGTGGCTTGACAAGAAAAGCTCTTTCATAAATTAAGAAATGACTGGATACTGTGAAGAATATTGATTGGGGTCATGATAGGCCAGAACTTCTCAAAGTGTGGGTCACAACCACAAATCGGGGATCATGAAACTCAGGACTGGGGTTGCAATTTGAGCAGGTGCTATATGCCGTTGCTCTGCACCTGCCAAGGGCCACATGCTTTCAGCAGCTGTGTAAACTGGGATCATAACTACTAAAGACTGGGGAGTACTCTGCTAGGCTGACAGTGTGCCGAGATGTACTCTGATGTAGGATGCTTGTAGCCCTAGTCAATACAGATGGTACAATATGGGCAGTATGGCATCCACAGGACACCAAATGAAGTCATGATCATTCATGAAATACTAGACAGAGTACCTCTTCCACTTAAAAGTGTAGGTATGCCTAGTAGACAATTGTCTTGTGATCAATATATCCCGATAGGTATTGGGGAGCCTAGAGCACACTGTCAGGACTAGTAAGTCAAAATCTGGATGGAGAATGGGAGCTATTGTTCAGTGTGATTAGCACTAGAAATATTTGAAGCCTGCAGACGAAAGGAATGGACTGTGTTTTGAGAAGAAGGAACAGGTTCTGATAAGGCCAGTAGGGTGCCATGAGAATCACTCTGCTAGGAGCTTTTTGAAACTGAGCAAGGTTTTTGCTATTAGAGGAACACTCACATAAATGCAGATGAAGAGCCAAGTCAAGTATGGCCAACGCATCCCTCACTACCCAATGGAGCTTACTCTGGGGGCAAGGGAATTATCAGTGGTGCACTACAGGGGGCTCAGTCCTTGGTCTGATTCCTTTTAATAATGGATATTGAAGAAAACTCACAGAATAAGGTTTACCTCTTTGCAGATGATACCAAAATCAGCAATAGATTAGACATCCTGGAAGTGTGAACGAGGAGGGATCTAGTGAAACTTGAGGAATGGTCTAGAATTTGGCAGCTAAGATTTAATGCTAAAAAATGCTGGGTCATATGTTTTGAGTTGCAAAACCCAAGGAAGCACAACAGTACAGGTGGGGGTTAAAGTACTTCTGTGCACAAAAGAAGCGCATGACTTGGGGGAGACTGTATTTGCTGATCTCAAGGTGGCCAAACAGGTAGAAAAGATGAAAGCAACAGCCAGAAGGACGTTTGGTTTCACAGGGAAAAGAATGGTCACAAGGGAAAAGCAGATGACTGTATAAGTCTCTGGTAAGACCTAATTTGCAACGGTAAGAGGCAGTGCAAAAATGACACTGTCAGACTCAAGGGTGCACAATTCTAGAGACTGCATCTTCAAAAAGATATAACCAGGATGGAGTTGGCCCAGAGGGTAGCTACTAAATTTCTTATATGCTGGTTCTGAATGAAGGGAAGTTGACATTTGATTCTAGACAAAAGAGGCAAGGTAGCGGAAGGCCATGGAATAAGAGTCCAATCTAACCATCTGAAATGATGGCACCACGAGCAAATGAAAAATAAGATGGTTGATTAGAACAAAACGCCTTGTGAACCAACAAGAGAATTTTGAAGTGCAGCCTACTTTTATTTTATTCTTTTTGAGACTGGTTGTCAAAGTAATTTTTCTCCCAGAAACAAACATCTTTGACCCCTTATGTATAATGCTTTCCAACTTCCGTTGAACAGAAAAGAATAAAAAGCATTGCATCGGAAAAGAGAATCTAGCTGTTGAATGAAGGGAAAAATCAGATATCAGGTAGGGTTTATGGCACTATACTAGGAATAAACAGACTAGATGGGCCTAAAGATCCTTATTTAGAATCATATTCTATGCTTTTATGTCAAACTTTTTATTTTCCTTCAGCTTAAATACGTATCAGCATCAAATTTACAATATGTACAACTTTTAATTCTATATAAAAAAAGGATAAGTGATACAAAACAAGCAAGGCATCAGAGCTTTTTCAAGATATAGGATGTTTAGTGTGCTTTCAATATAATTCTTTTAAAACTTCAATTACCATATACTATTGAATTACAGTTATTCATGGTAAAATGACAAAGGAAGCATCTCTAGCATTAGTGCACTCTAAAAACGCTAGCACACCTATAGCACAGCTTAGTAAACAGGGCCCACAAAATATAAACTTACAAATTTAGGGCCCTGTTTACTAAGCTGTGCTATAGGCACACTAACTGTTTAGCAAGCACTAATGCTAGAGACACCCATAGATTCCTATGGGTGTCTCTAGAGTTAGTGTGCGCTAAAATGTTAGCGCGCCTACAGAATGGCTTAGTAAACAGGGCCCTTAAAAAGCAGTGTGTGGACTTGTGCATGGTAATCTAGTACATCTGAAGAAAATTTAAGATTATTTGTTGTGTCTAAAGCTAGAGATTGTTGGGCAGTATTTATAAAAGGACAGTACAACAGACTAGCTAGTCTAATTGGAGCATAAATCATCGTCTTTAGTTAATTCTGTAATAAATCTGTACCCAGGTCCTATTCTAATAAGAAGCATTAGCTTTTTTTTTCATACTTAGAATACAAAGTATTAGTCAGTTAAGTAGAAATGATGCGAGTCACTGAATATTCTAGTCTAGTTCAGTATTAAAAATAAGCTTATTTATATGCCTTTGTTGCATGAGTCTGTATGGACTTTGCTGTTTAATGACATCTGTGGTACTAATAAAGGTATATAAGAATAGAATGATTGATACCATAGTAAAGAGTATGCTTACTAAGCCACGTTAGCGTTAACGCACCTTTAAAGTTAAGGCACATTAAACGCTAACGTGCCAATATATTCCTATAGGCACATTAGCGTTTGACGCACGTTAAAACCGCTAACGCGCCTATAGCGTGCCTTTGCATACACAGGCGTAAATTTGTTTCCTATGTAAAAGTTTGCTCAAGTTTGTAATTACATAGTAATTTTCATATTCTTGATTTTATTTATCATTTTACCATGAATAACCGTAGCACACCTAAGTAAACAGGGTCCTTACTGTTTAAAACCAAGATGGGGTTTTTTTTTTTTAGCTATAACACATTTTCCACAAAAATATTACACTCCTTTAAAAAACAACCAAAAAATCAGTGTACATGAACGCCAGAAAGTACCGTTCTGAAGTAGGTTTTGACATAATGCAAGGTTACATACCTGAAAAACTCAAAACTGAGACAGGCTTTTGGTAAGAAGAATTTATCATCTTGCTTGAACCATAATTTGCTCATGGCAGTATCCTAAAACAAAGAAACACACTGAAAATCTGACAATAAGGGGATTACATCTGTGCTTTAAGTAAACCACAATTCAAACATATAAACGCTACCATGCACAGATCATTCTTACAGGCAAAAGAGGAAATACATTATAATAAAATCAATACAATTAAAGCTTTAGTTAAACAATATTACATAGAGACCCAGTTGAAGCGTTTCTTAGCTTGGCGATGGGATACCCACAAAAGGGGTGCAGATGGAACAACATACTTTAGACACTATACCATTGGCTAGGATCCCCTGGCTACCGCTGAGAGATTTGTGGGATTTGTCGGACAGAGCTCCTCCTTATTTGGCGCTACCCTTAGTGTTATGGGTGGAAATCTAGGCCCATTGCTTTAAAGGGAGAAAGTATTTTAAGGGCACTCCTATCATGGAAGCTGAGGGGTTTGTCCTGGGTCATATAGACTATAGATATTCAAGTTGGGCGGCTAAGGGATTGACCCTACTTGGGCAGCTGATTGAGGAGGGAGCCATCTGAGCTGAAGAGGAATTTGGGCTGACACACAGGGATCTGTTCCATTTTCAATAAACTTCCAGCTTTATCTCAAAAAGAGCTCTGGTAGATCTATACCAGGATGATAAACTGTTGTAATGTGCTATGAACAGAAGTAGTGGTAGGGGCTGTATATCATGCTTTTACAGAGCTTTGGTGCATCTTGGTGATGGCCCCATTAAATACGCTCAGGACTGGGAGACTATTTTGGGTTCTAGATACACAGTAAAACAGTAGGAAAGCATTTTCCGCAGGTTGCTTTAAGTTTCGATTACTAGCAATATGGTGGAAAATGGATATAAAATGCTGTACACTTGGTATCTTATACCCGACAGGCTCCATAAAATTTATCCCAGTTCTTCAGATCAATGCTGGCAGAGCTGTGGTCAGTGGAGCACCTCTGTGCATATTTGGTGGGCTTGCCTCCAGGCTCAGTTGTATTGGGATATAGCATTTTGTCTACTTACCGATATTCTTGGGATCTCTGTACTAAAATCCACGGGATGTGGCCTTTTGAATATCAAGCCATCGGGCCTACCCAATAAGTATTATAAATTGGTTTGTAATGTCACTACAGCTGGGAGGATAGCCTTGGCAGCAAATTGGAAACAAGCCTCACTACCCTCACACCAACAACGTCTGAGTTGAGTAACTTTTGTCTACTGTATGTCCGAACTGATGGTTCCATGTAGGAATAGGATGGGAAACTTTTGGACAATTTGGGAGCCTTTCACTTACTGGCATGAGGGTGTGGATGGACAGTGACGTCAGTATTGATTTTTCTATGCTTCTAGACAGTTTTATTTATATTTTGCTTCTGGGAGGGTGAGGGGTTGAGGATAGTGGGGGCATGAGAGTGTATATTTGCCTTGTACAAAAGTGAGACAGTATGACCTACTATGTTTTGCCTGTTCTAAAAGTGTGATTTGGAGTTGTTCTATAGTACATAAGTACATAAGTAATGCCACACTGGGAAAAGACCAAAGGTCCATTGAGCCTAGCATCCTGTCCATGACAGCGGCCAATCCAGGCCAAGGGCACCTGGCAAGCTTCCCAAACGTAGTGTTTGTTATTGATTAAATTTAAAGTTAAAAAAGCAGCTTCAGTTAAACAATGAGATATGTCACCAATACCTTAACTCCACCCTAAGAAACACAATAAATTATAAGAAATTTATATTTGACAATATTTTTACATTTATAAATCAATTTCAATGTAAATTAACACATATGAAGCCCCATTCTGCCTAGAATGTTAAGGTCCTCTAGTATTTTACAAAGGGCTCTGCTGAACAGAGATTTCAAGAACCTACATGTTGAGAAAAGAGCTGCCTGCTGCCTCACTTGACAGATTTACTAGACATACCCACTATTTAATCAACACCAAGCTTTGAGATTCTGTCATATGTTCCGCATTTCAGGTGGTTTTATTTTTTACTATTAGGGGTAGACCCTGTTACCCACCCCTTTTAGGTATGTAGAGAAGTACTTTCTGTAAATCTTCAATATGAGCTCTTGAATACCTAAGTCACATGAAATTATATGTTTCATTGAATAGTATGTCACTATAGATAACGCATTGACTTCACTATCACACTGTGGTCTTCATTTTAAACTTTGCTGTTATATTTAATGTTCTTTTAAATTAAAGTTCTGTTTTTATTGTTTTACTATTTTATAGTTTTAATATGATTTTAATTATTTAATACTTTGAGTTATTGTTTGTAAGTTGTGATTTATAATGATGCTTTAGATTCAATTTGAATGTTTTTTATCTTGCAGTTTTTTTTTTTACCCCCGGTGCAATTTAAGGATTTCAGATTGCATGTAGCTTGAATATTTTTATTTGATGGTGTTTCTCTTGAGCAGACCAAATGCCCTGAGTGTAAGCCTTGACTGCATGTGATCTCCATCCCAGTTTGGATGCATTCATGGTGAAGAAAATATGTGTCACGTCTGTGGTCGTGACCACCCTCAGACTTACCTTATTTCTGGGGGTCAGCATCTATGCTGGCTTCTGTCTGTTTCTGCGTTAGTCTTGTCTCTGTGTGCTGATTGCTTCACTAGACCTCACCTGTGTGGGCTATGCCTCTCTAAGGAGCCAGCATCTAAGATGGCTCCTGCTTGTTTTGTGCCAGCTTCCAAGATGGCTCCTGCCTGTTCTTCCTATGTGTTCCAAGCCTCTCCTTGGTGTGAGTGTGTTCCCTGCTCCTGTCCTGCAGTAGGTGACATCATCAGTGAGAGCCTTCATAAGGAAGTGCTGTGCTTGCATTCGGGCCTTTGCACAGTAAGTAAGAGTGTTATGCCAATAGGCCGTGAGGTTAGTGAGAGCATTGTTACACTGCTACTTAGCCTTTCTCTGGGGCTCTTGCCCATCTGCTATTTGTGTCTGTGGACTGCCAGTCCTTCTGTGTGGGCGCTGCCCTTCTGCTTTGTGTCTGTGGACTGCTAGTCCTTCTGTGTGGGCTTCTGCCCTTCTGTTTTGAGTCTGTGGACTGTTAGTCCTTCTATTGCCTTGCTCTGTGTTTGGAGTCTGAAGCTTCAGCCAGTTTCTCTCTGTCTGTGTTTGGAGCCTGAAGCTTCAGCCCTAAGACTCTGTTAGCTCCTGGTTTATTCTATCGTCTGCCGTCTGTCCCAAGACTCTGTTAGCTCCTGGTTTATTCTATTGTCTGCTGCCTGCCCTAAGACTCTGTTTGCTCCTGGTTTATTCTATTATCCATTGCCTGCCCTAAGACTCTGTTTGCTCCTGGTTTATTCTATTGCCCGCTGCCTGCCCAAAGACTCTGCTAGTTCCTGGTTACCTCTTCTGTCTGCTCTGCCTAGCTTGCTTGTATATCCCGAGTCCTATTTCTGCCAAGCTTGCTTGTATATCCCGAGTCCTGTTTCTTCCAAGCTTGCTTGTATACCCCGAGTCCTGTTTCTGCCAAGCTTGCTTGTATTTCCTGAGTCCTGTTTCTGCCTAGCTAGTGTGTATATCCTGAGTGTATATCCTGAATCCTGTCTCTGTCTAGCCTTTGTGTACGTCTTGTCCCCTTGGTCTGTCTTGTGTTTCTGGCTTAGTGGCTGCATGCAGCTTTCAGTCCGAGTCTAGTATTTAGCCTAGTCTCCCTCGTGTACCCCGGACCCAGGGTGGGTCCTCTGGATCTTCAGTTACTGCCTTATCCTGCAAGTCCTGCCAGACACCCGCACTCCGGAGCAACGGTGGTCAAGCGCAGGTGAAGTTGTTCCTATTCTGCCTGTTCTAGTTGCCTGCCTCAGTACTACTCCAGTCCAGAGTTCCAGTCCTGCTCTTCTGTATATCCAGTTCCAGGGTGGTCTTGCCTGCTGCTGCCGCTCCTCGGCAGTGGCCCAAGGGCTCACGAATTCCGGTCCTGCCTCGAGGTCCTGACAGAATGAATGGGAGGCAGTCAGAAGGGAACACCTTTGCTAGTTTCCACAGGTTCAACCACCAAGACAAGGGGGTCCTTAAGAGGTTTGGTAACAACAGCTGTGTCTACTGAAATTACAAAGTTCATTACATGTAAGCAATTAGGGTGTTGAAAACTCTTTTAAATCAATCTGTTCACACAATACTATATTCCCACTGAAATTAAAATGATTCAATGGATAGTATTGCCTACACCTCAGACAATCAACCATACAACAAGGAGGAAAAAAGAGCCTCACAGAGTTTACCTTTCTCCCAGTTTTTAAGACATCGGAGAATTTGCTCAAGCGATCAGGAATTCAGTCATCAATCTAAAGGTTTAACCAACAGATTGGTGAAACGAGGATATCCAAAAGATGTAGTACGAGCAGCGTACCGCAGAGCGAGGTGTAACCATAGAGAACTTTTATTATCACCTAAACCTGCATGCTTGAGCAGTGAAGATGAGATGCTCGCTTTTGTTACACAATATACAAAGAGTACACCATGCGTTGTGAAAAGCATAAAAAACATTGGTCTCTGATACAGACAATTCATGTGTTCCAGGATTCTCATGTTCGCATAGCCTACAGCAGAGGGAGAAATCTCAAAGAATATCTAAGCCCTGCTGTATGTTCCATCAAAGAATTCGATGTGGCCAGAGGAGGACGAGGCCATTTCAAATGTGGCAATTGCACTTTTTGTGAGATAATGGAGGAAGCGGTATCATTTGTCAATCCTGTGGATAAGAAAAAATATGAGCTAAGAACTTTGGTAACACGTACCACTGATTATGTGATCTATTGTTTAAGATGTCCCTGCAATAAGATCTATGTTGGTCAGACTTCGCGGAAGTTAACAACCCGCTTAGTACAGCATAAGAGTGCTATCCACATTTAAAAAATTGGATCACCATTGGTAGTCCACTGTACGGCGAGACAACATAAATTTGAAGACATGAGATGCTTAGTCCTGCAATCAATTCAGTGTGACAGCAGAGGAGGAGACATCCAACGGAAGTTGCTACAATTTGAGCAAAAATTGATTTTTTATCTGCAGTCACTTGAGCCCAAGGGCCTTAATTCTAGGATAGAGTGGTGTCATTTCTTCTGATTAATTCCTGTGAATCAGTAGAGTGTGTGTGTTCTGACAACAAGTATTTTCTGTGACCTTATAGTTTAAACTTTTCAAATTTTTTAGATTTTTCCTGTATCTTCGTTGATTGGTAGAGTGCTCCCTTTAAAGATTTAGCGGTAATGTAACACGATTGGCTGATTTCTTAGGAGGCGTCTGACGTCATATTACATATATAACAGGAGGCATTTTGTCAGTGCTTTACCGCTGAGCACTGAATAGCCTGAGATAGACTGTTCCAAGTATGGGGATTTGATGATTTTGAATAATATAGTGCCATAATTAATCATACGACTAATGGAAACTTTTCTTTTTCTTTATTTTTGTTACATTTGTACCCCATGCTTTCCCACTCATGGCAGGCTCAATGCAGCGGGCAATGGAGAGTTAAGTGACTTGCCCAGAGTCACAAGGAGCTGCCTGTGCCAGGAATCAAACTCACTTTCTCAGTTCCCCAGGACCAAAGTCCACCACCCTAACTACTAGGTCACTCCTCCACCAGATGATTTTGCGCCACCAAGACCCTGAAGCAGTTTCTCGAAACGCTGGCCATCGTTGATGTGGCAGAAAGGAACGAGGTCTAAGTTTTCCAGCGAGAAAGATAAGTGCTGTTTCAGTATTTTCGCTGGTTTGAGGTGCATATTTGTAAAATAAAGTTAATTTTGAGGAGGTTTTTTTGAGCCTATGATGAATAGAGGACAGCTTTGCGTCCGTTTTAGCTCAGACAGATAGTTTTGTTGAGGAGCTCTGTGAGGCTCTTTTTTCCTCCTTGTATGGTTGATTGTCTGAGGTGTAGGCAATACTATTCATTGAATCATTTTCATTTCAGTGGGAATATAGTATTGTGTGAACAGATTGATTGAAAGTAGTTCTCAAGAGGACAGCAGGACTTAAATCCTCAAATACGGGCGACGTCTCTGACAGAGCCTGGTGCAGAAAACAATACCTCAGCAACATTTTCTAGAACCTTTTGGACAGGATCACCGTGCATGCCTGTTCCCACCTGCCACTGTCACATGGGATGCCCTTAGTCTATTACTAGATTGTGGAAAACAACTGCTTTGGGATGTTGGAGGGTAGCCATGATTTAAGTCCTGCTGGCCTTGAACACACCTGCTACAGGTAAGTAATTTCATTTTCTTTAAGAACAAGCAAGACTATAAAATCCTCACCTATAGAACTCCTTAGCTATAGGCTACCTTCAACAGAAAAAAAAGGGGAAACACAAGTGGTGCTGCAACAAGAAGTCACCAATATTTTCTGGTGGAAATAGAGTTTATTTATCTTTATATTTTTATTATTATTGGAAGGCAGCCTGGACCTGAAAGAGCCTAGGTGAACCTTTCAGAGACCGAGTGCCCAAACAGCAACCCAAAATCTAATTATTTATCGCAGGTGCTGGTACTCATTATGGGCGGGGTCACCACATGACTCCACCCCTATGATAGCCACACCCCTTACACCAGCCATGGCGCATATAAACAGACATCATTGAAACTATTATACTAGTATAGGAGAAAAAATAACGATTTTTTTTCATTATAAATCATTTCTGTAAGCTGTTACAGCTCCAGTATACCCAGTGCAAAATAAGACAGCAGATGTAAATTCTCAAATTGGACATATTCAAAACACTAAAATGAAAATAAAATGATTTTTTTCTACCTTTGTTGTCTGGTGATTTTGTTTTTCTATCCATATTGGTCCTAGTCTCTGATTCTTCTGCTCTCTAACTGTTTTCTTAACTCCGTTTCCAGGGCTTCCTTTCCATTTTTCTTTACTTTCCTCCTTTCTTCTTCTTTTTTTTTTGTTACATTTGTACCCTGCACTTTCCCACTCATGGTAGGCTCAATGCGGCTTACATGGGGCAATGGAGGGTTAAGTGACTTGCCCAGAGTCACAAGGAGCTGCCTGTGCCTGAAGTGGGAATTGAACTCAGTTCCTCAGTTCCCCAGGACCAAAGTCCACCACCCTAACCACTAGGCCACTCCTCCACTTCATTTCTTTCCCTCCCTCCCTCCCTGCCCTCTCCTCCATCCACCCATGTCCAACAACCCTCCTCTCCCCTCCAGCCACCCTCCTCTCCCCCTGCCCTCCCCTCCAGCCACCCATGTCCTCTCCCCTCCCGCCCGCCCTCCCACCCAGCACCAGGCAGGCCTCCCACCCAGCACCAAGCATCCGTCCCTCCCTCCCACCATCAGGCAGGCGTCCCTCCCTCCCACCCAGCATCAGGCATTCCTCCCTCCCAGCATCAGGCATCACTCTCTCCCTCCCACCAAGCCGCCCGCCTGCCCTCCCTCCAGGGCCCCCCTCTGAATAAAAGTCATACCTGGTCAGAGTTAAGGCGGCATTGGCAGTGAAAAGCGCTGGCTCGGCGCGCCTTCAGCCTTCCCTTCTGTCTCTCAAGCTCTGGTCCCGCCCTTGCGGAAACAGGAAATGAGGGCGGGACCAGAGCTTGAGAGACAGAAGGGAAGGCTGAAGGCACGCCGAGCCAGCGCTTTTCACTGCCACTGCCGCTTTAACTCTGACCAGGTATGACTTTTATTCGGAGGGGGGGGACTGGAACTGGCTGAGGCGACAGCGCGCACCATAGGTTCGCCATCACTGGCCTAGGGGGACTGAGTTGGATTCTAAATCCCCAATAGATTCTAGAGGACTGTCTGGATGAATGTATAGACAGAAGTCCATGTCGCAGTTCTGAAAATCTTTCCTATGGAGACTCTCACGTGGGCTACCGATGAAGCCATAGCTCTGACATTATAAGCTGTGACAAGAACCCTACAGACAGCCCAGCCTGGGCATAATTTTAGGAAATTAAGTTTTCCAGCCAAATGGAAAGTATGCATTTGCCAATGGCAGTCCCCATCCTATCTGGGAATACTGACTGATTAACATGAAATTCCAACACATCTTTAGGAAGGAACTTTGGATGGGTGCATGGAACACTAGGCCTGGAGCTCACTAAGCTTGCACACCAAAGTAACCAAAATTAAAAATAAGACCTTCTAGGTCAGGTACTTCAAGTGGCAAATAGCTAGTGCCTCAAAAGAAGCTTTCATCAGCTGAGTAAAAACACAACTGAGGACCCATGACACTGTAGGAGGCTTGATAAGAGGTTTTTTTAAAAATTATTTTATTGATATTTCAAATCTTACAATACAAGCAAATTATAACTTGCACAGTTAAAAAAACCACATACCAGAAGTAATGAAAATTACACAATCTAGAAACAAGAAAGAATTATTTCTGGATATTGTTACAAATCCACAATAATAAAGAGGGCAAGAGATCAAATGAAAACCTAGAGCGAGATACTAAATCATTACATTTGAGACAATTCCTACAGCAGAGGTTCTTCTGCAACAGTCAAAGGACACTATCCAGTGAAACAAACTTGTTACGCAGAAAAAGAGTCAGCTGAGGATGAACCCCTCCCCCCCAAAATGTAGCAGCACTTGTTGCATTTTTTACACTGCTACATTGGAGAAACCAGTCAGATGCTAAAGAAGACATTTAATTTACATAGATACCATATGAAAAATGCCAGTACCAATAAAGATGCCACACCTGTGGGGCAGCACTTTACAAAACCAGAACACTGTACCAGAGATTTCATGGTAAGAATCTTAAAAGGGAACTTTAAAACAATACAGGAACGTAAGACCTTTGAAGTCAGAATGATTAAATGTTTTGACACCCACCAGACAGGACTTAACATCTGGGTTTTCTAGCACATTATAAACCATAAAATTGTACTGCTTTGTCACCCTCCTGTCTCCATGCATATCCCCCTGTCCCTCTTCCTGTCTCTCACCTACCCACCCCGATCCTGTTAGACTGTCACTGGAATGCTTTGATGTTTCACTTATATATACTGTCATTTACTAACATTTGCTTATTTCCGATCTGACGAAGGGCAACCTTCGAAAGCTAATCAAGAAATGTATTAAGTTATGTCCAATAAAAAAGGTATCATCTTATTTTCTTTTCCATGTTTTATTTTATTTCTATTGATTACCTTTAAAAGTGGACTAACACGGTTACCACACCTCTCTACATCTTAAAGCAGGCGAAAAAGGAAGAGAAAGAAACAGCAAAGTCTGTGCAACCGGTGAACTTGAACAGCCACTTATGACACACAGATGCAAATATTGGTCTGTGGACATTCATGTTTGTTTAATTTTTTTGTTGTTTTTTTAAATCTGAAAAAAAAAGGAAAGTACAAACGAATGAAGCAGTTCTATGAGGAACCGAATCAGGAGCGCAACAAAACGAATCAGAGGGAGGGTTCAGGGCCGGGCTGGAGGGACTAAAGGAAAGCAAATTATCAGAGAAGACCTAATTTCTCCTTCCTTAGTGTATCTCTGGACCGGCCCAGAAATGACTGATGGGAAGTAACAGAGCAGTGCATTTAAGGGAGGGACCCTAATAAGCCCGCACACATTCACCAAAGTCAGTATCCTGATGAGACTGCACAACAACTCTGTAATGCCTGGAAAAAGAATGTAAAGAAGACCACATCACCGCTTTACAGATCTCTGAAAGTGGAACCAAGCAAAGCTCAGCACAAGACGCAGCTTATCCCCTCGTGGAATGTGCTTTCCCGCCTTCTGGAATAGTCTTACCTGAAAGAAGATAAGGAGAAGCAATCATTTCCCTGATCCCAGAAATGGTCTTAGAAGCCACCAGTCCCTTGCAGGAACTACAGAGAAGCAGAAAATGATGATCCTAACATCTAAACGCCTCTGTTTTGTGCAAATACTGGTGAAATCACCGACTTGTTTAAATGAAACCCCAACAAAACCTTAGGAAGGAAGGAGAATACTGGATAAAGAATTACCCGCTCCTTAGAAAACTCTAGGAAGGGAGACCTGCACGAAAGTGCCTCTAGCTGAAGCTACAGTTACCAAAAATACAGCCTTGAGGGTCAGATCCTTAAGGGAACAAGCCGACAAAGATTCAAAGGGCAGCCTAGCAAGGACTGAGAGAACCAGATTGAGATCCAAAGCGAGAAACGCTAGCCTATAAGAAAGACGAAGACAACCAACCCCACCAAGAAAACAAACATCATCTGCATTATTAGCCAAGGATTTTCCTTTGATCCAACTGTGAAAATAAGACAAAGCTGCCATCTGCATGTTAAGAGAAGCAAAAGCTAAACCTTTTTCAAACCCAGCTTGCAGAAAATCCAGAAGCTGAGCAACTGAAGCCTGGAATGGAAGATTGTCATGATCAGAAGACCAAGACTTCAAAATTCACCAAGTTTGAATACAATTCAGAGAACTAGATTGACGTCGCAAATGAAGCATTGTGACAATAAAATTCATCGAGTAACCTTCTTTCTCAATCGAGCCCTTTCAATAGCCAAGCTGTAAGACAAAATCACCAGATCTGGATCAACTATTGGGCCCTGCACCATAAGTCCTGGTGACTCTGGAAGTTTCAGAGGAGTGTCCACCAGGAGACGTATTAGATCGGCATACTATATGGCCTTTGCGGCCAGTCCAGAGCTATCAAGAATATGAGGCCTCTGTGAACATTGATTCGTTGAATGAGATGACCTAAGGTCAAGGAGGAAAAACATATAGAAGACCCAATGGCCAAGGCTGAATGACAGCATCAATGCCCTCAGTCTACACAATTTTTCCTGTGACTGTAAAACCACGTCACCTTGGAATGGAGACTGGATGCCATAAGATCCATGATCGAACTCTCCAGCGATTCAGAACGCCATGGAAAGCTGTCAAACCAAGAGCCAATTCTCCTGGGTCTATGGTTTTCTGACTGAAGAAGTCCGCATGATCATTCGCCATCCCCAAAACATGAGACGCTGAAAATGCCGAAAGGTGAAGCTGCCCAAAGGACGAGAAGAACAGTTTCCTGTTCCAACTGACGACTCCTCGTCCCTCCTTGACGAATGATATAGGCTACTGCTGTTGCACTGTCCGACAAGACGCGTACTGGCTTTTCCTCATGTCCTCAATCAGGTGGAGAAAGGCTGCTAATGCCAATCGAATTGCACAGCTTTCCAACAGATTTATTGAGTAGCACGCTTCCTCCCGGGATCAAAGACCCTGTCACAAGGTGCCTCAGACAGCGAGCTCTCTAGCCCCTGGCATCAGTGGTCACTACCAACCACTGAGGAAAATCCAAAGGATTTTGTTTGGTCACATTGGCCATCTGGAGACACCAGCTGTGACTGGCATTCCAGTGCTCTGAGCAGCAACCTGACCATCAGAGAACGGGACAACAGAGAGCTCTGAAGAGACCTCATATGCGCTTTTTTTTTTTGTTACATTTGTACCCCGCGCTTTCCCACTCATGGCAGGCTCAATGCGGCTTACATGGGGCAATGGAGGGTTAAGTGACTTGCCCAGAGTCACAAGGATCTGCCTGTGCCTGAAGTGGGAATCAAACTCAGTTCCTCAGTTCCCCAGGACCAAAGTCCACCACCCTAACCACTAGGCCACTCCTCCACTCCAAGGGACCACATTTATCAATGCCGTCATGGATTCCAGAACTTGAAGATAGTCTCTTGCACATGATACTGTCTTCTGAAGGCGGGTACAAATCTGTCCGTGTAGCTTGAGAATCCTGGACTGCGGAAGACATACTCATCCCTGAAGAGTATCGAAAGACACTCAAGAGATAGTCGAGAGTCTGTGATGGCTCTTGAGAGGGATTATCACCCAACTGAGGTATTCCAGAAAATGGACCACCCGAGCACTGATCTGAGCACTCTCCTGATACAACTTTGCCCTGATTAACCAATCGACCATATAAGGATGAACCAAAATGCCCTCTTTGCGGAAAACTCCCGCCACTACCACCATATCCATCTGAGGAGCTGTCGCTAGGCCTAAATGCAGCACACAAGACAATGCCTGCCTAAAATCGCAAAGCGGAGAAACCTCTGGTGGTCTGGACGAATTGGGATGCGAGGATAGGCCTCCGTTAAATCCAAAACTGTTAAACACGGACCACCACTATCACAGAACAAAGAGTTTCCATATGAAAACTGGAGTCCTTGATATCCAATTTACAGCCTTGAGATCTAATATTGGTCGAAAGGAATCTTCTTTCTTTGGCATGACAAAGTAAATGGAACAGCGACCTGTTCTGATCTCCGAAAGTGGAACTGGATAGAGGGTCTGCAGCATAAGAAGTCTGCCAAGGGTCTCCCTGACTGCCCCTGCCTTGATGCGAGAACAGCAAGGAGACTCCAGGAAGATATCTGGGGGATGCCGCATAAACTCTAAGGTGTACCCATCTCGATTAACAACAAGGACCTACTGATCGGAGGTAATCTGGATCCACCTCCAAAAAACTGTGTTAAGCAAGCTCCCATTGGAATCAGAGGCTGGGTCCTGAGACCTGGAACCTCTGGAGGAAATGGGACTTCTGAGCACTAGCCATTCTATCAAATCTAAAATGAAGAAAATCAAGTCCATGGCCTCAAACAGAAAGAAGACAGCAACCCGCTGACCTAGGACAATCCTCAGGGAGTCTAGGGACCTTAGTATTGCCTAGACTTTTAACCAGCTTGCCCAACTCTTCACCAAACAAGAAGGCATCCCAAAAGGGAAATTTACTAAGTTTGGATTTAGAGGCTGCATCAGCCGACCAGATCATGCAGCCAAAGAGAATGACGGGTGGCCACTCCTAACACCATAGACTTTGAAGAAGCTCTAAGTAAATCATTGAGTAACTGCCAAGAAAGCAGACCCTAGCTCAACCTTAGTGACTGCTGCATCTGTCAAAGCTAAATCATCCAAAACCTGATTCCAAATCCTTTTGGATTAGCAAAAACAGGCTCTGGCCACCAAAGAACCACAGATGGCCACCTGAACTGCCAGAGCTGAAACATCAAAACTGTTCTTTAAAACAATATCCACACGGCAGTCCTGAGCATCCTTAAGAGCCCCCATCCACTGGCACTGTAGTCTTCTTTGTAACAGCTGAAACCACAGCATCAACGACCAGACAGTTAAGGACAGTTTTATCTTGATTCAGCACTGGATAGAGATGGATCATGGATCTAGAAAGCCTAAATGGAGAACCAGGAACATCCCACTGGACCTGGATAATATCCCGGATGTCCTGATGCATAAGAAAGGTCTTCCTAGTCCTCTTAATTCCAATAACCAGGGGGTCTACTTTACACCTTCATGAGAGTTTGGCTCTTCCTCAAAATTCAAGTTAGAAGAAACTAAAGATATAAGCACTTGCAAATCTTCTTTATGAGAAATTCTTACCACCAACAGATCCTCACCAGGTAGCAGAACATCCTTCAACTGGACCATCACTTAAATTCTCCTCAGAAAGATCAGCTTCTCCTACATGCTCCTCAACATCATCTAGTAGCATCTCAAGGTCTACATCCAAACAGTATTCTTCTTCCAGGTCCCAGGAGACTAAGTCATTTAACTGTTGGTGTAGACCTCCCTGAGAAACCTGAGGTGCCGTCTGTGGATGGGGGCAGATTTATGTAATAGAAAAGCTTGATACACTGTCGGATAAACTCTGCGGGGAATCCCCCTCCGGGGACACAACCTTGCTCAGCCACTTGCATTAAAGCAGACTCAGAAGGCTACAGCAATGAACATGCTGGCCGCTCCAACAAGGCAAACTGCTGTTCCAAAATGGAGGCTGCTTCTACCAAAATGGGAACTAGCAATTTGTGAGCCCCGACTTCTAGCGGACCCGCAGCTGCTGCCGTACAAAATTTACAGAAACACGTTGCAGTCGGACATCATCACTGACACACTGTATAGCCATGACTGAACGCCCTTTTTTTTTTTTAAAATTAAAACAAGCCTGCTGAGAAAAGGGAAGACAGCTGCCAGCTGTGCAGAGAATAAAAATGCAGTGTGGCAGGAAAGCGAGAACAAGAACTGCTCTGTTTGTTCGCTTGGTAAAAGAGGTCCTGAATTTGCAGAAGACACAAAACTATTCAAGGTTGTTAAAACAGATGCGGACTGTGAAATATTGCAGGAAGACCTTAGGAAACTGGAAGACTGGGCATCCAAATGGAAGATGAAATTTAACGTGGACAAACGCAAGGTGATGCACATTGGAAAGAATCCGAATCATAGTTTGCTGATGCTAGGGTCCACCTTGGGGGTCATCACCCAAGAAAAAGATGTAGGTGTCGTTGTAGATAATATGCTGAAATCTGCTCAGTGTGCGACAGTGGCCAACAAAGCAAACAGGATGCTTGGAATTATTATGAAAGGGATGGTGAATAACACAAAAAATACTATAATGCCTCTGTGCGACTGCAACTTGAGTATCACATTCACTTCTGCCCACTGTATCTCAAAAATGAAATAGCTGAAGTAGAAAAGGGTCAAAAAAGAGCGACCAAAATGATAAAGGGGATGGAATGCCTCTTGTATGAGGAAAGGCTAAAGAGGTTATGGTTCTTCAGCTTGGATGAGAGACGGACGAAGGAAGACCCTGGAAATACTTTTAAAACAAATAGGAGGAAATATTTTTTCACTCAACAAATAGTTAAGCTCTGGAACTCTTTGCCAGAGGATGTGGTAACAGCGGCGGTTAGCGTATCTAGGTTTAAAAACGGTTTGGGCAAGTTCCTGGAGGAAAAGTCCATAGTCTTCTATTGAGTTACTGATGTTAGATTTTGCAAGATTACTAATGTTTACTACTGGTACTATCTCCTGTTATGGTGAGTAATAAAGATTCCTTTCCTTTTAATTTCAGTCATAGGAGCCGACTCTGTGGGTGCTTGAGCACCCCCAATATTGAGAAAATCCGTATGTGTCCAGGGAGGGGTTATTTCCACTGGGCTTAGCACCCCCAATAATTTTGAAAAGTTGGCTCCTATGACTTCAGTCTAATTTCTTGCTGCTTATAAGAATAGCACAGACAAAAACACAGCACTACACACCTTCTGAGGAGGTGGAATTTGGAATGGTAGTCCCACAGTCAAATTCGATCGAACTGTCTACCAAAGAAGGGCATAAGTTAACTCTGGCAGAATTTGGATTCCATCTGCTAGATTCCCAGTTGACTGCGACCACTGGATCCACTCTCAAATGGAGCCGTGCCATGGGAGTGACATAACATAACATCTGGTCTTATGTCCTGCTTACAGCTTGAAGTTCAAAGTGGGTAAACATCAAGAACCAGAACAATCCTCTGGGAGGATAGTTAAAAAAAGAGCGACAATTAAAATTATGGTTAAAAATATTTTTGTACAACAAATTTCTGAAAGGGTAGAGTCTTAATATTCTTCCTAAATGACAGGAATACGAGTGGGAAAGTGCGGGGTACAAATGTAACAAATAAAGATAACCAAAATGTCCAAGTAAACTCCTTCCAATGTCTGGAGGCTTGAAATGCCAGAGTTGTTTCAAACATTTTTAGTCTTTTCCTTCCTCTTGGTGAAGGATAGGAAAACATGGTTAGACAATTTAGACTACTGTCTCTTACAGAGACAGCAAATTGGAAATAACAGCATAAATATTTTGGCACCAGTCCATGTAATATATAAAAAAACAGAACAATTTAAAAAGAACTCCAGCCTCAATGTGCAACCAATGAAGTTTAACATAAAATAAAGAAATTGTTATATTTAGTTAAAACAAAAATCAAGTGCACTGCTGTGTTCTGTAGTCATTTCAGCTGGCCCTTTGTACAGCCCAAATAATCAAGATTACAATAATCCATTTGCGAGAGTAAGAGTGCATGAACCAGGAGTTTGAATTGATCTTTCTCAAAGTAGTTTTGGATGCAGTGAAGCTTCCTCATCAGAAAAAATGGGAACATGGCTTAATGTCAAAACACAGAAATTTGGTCTTACCAGTATTGAGTTTTAACTTATGGCTAAGCATCCATTTTCCTGGAAAATCTATACACTTATGAACCCTAAAAAGATCAATCTACCACTACTACCACTTATCATTTCTAAAGCGCTACTAGACGTACGCAGCGCTGTACACTTGAGCATGAAGAGACAGTCCCTGCTCGACAGAGCTTACAATCTAATTAGGACAAAGAGGACAAACAAGAGATAAGGGAATATTAAAGTGAGGATGATAAAATAAGGGTTCTGAACAAGTGAATAAGGGTTAGGAGTTAAAAGCAGCATCAAAAAAGTGAATTCTATTCCTCATAGTCCCTATTCAGACCTCCCCCGAATTCTCTGTAGCAGAACTTGGAGTAAGTACAAAAATATCATCTGCATAACTGTATAACAAAAAAAAAAAAAACCCATTACTTTCCAACACATACCCCAATGAGCGCAGAAAAACATTAAACAATATGAGGAAAAGGGGAGAATCCTGGGGAACTCCATAGAAATTAAGCCCCTTCAAGGAAATGACATCAGTCATCCTGACCCTATAAGACCTACTAGTTAAAAAAAAAAAACCCCACAAAACTATTTCAGCACATTTCCAACAATGCCTATTGCCTCTATGATCTGTAAACGAATGGTATGATCTACCAAATCAAATGCTGAGGAAAGGTCAAATTGAAGCAATAAGACGCTCTTTCCTTCACTTAGCAGTATCCTGGCATGATCCAATAGTGAACTTATTACTTTTTCAGTACTAAAGATCGAATGAAAACCTGATTGAGAGGCATGCAAAATATTATGTGCATTCAGATACTGTTCTAGCTGCAAAGCAGAAAACCCCTCAGTTAACTTAACAACTAATGGTATTGATGCTATAGGCCTATAAGTTAGAAATAAGATTAGGTTGTTTTGTGGCCTTCAAAATTGGGTTTACTATTATTTCATCTACTTCTTGAGGAAAGTTACCCAAGGACAACTTCTCTTGTACCCAATTTAACAAAGAGGCACAGAAAGTTACAGGGGCTGACCGCATTATGTATGGAGGACAGGTATTTAACATACAATAAGAGTCCCCATACTTAAAGAAAGAAAATCATGCCATTGTGGAGAGGAGAATTTTGTCCAAGTTCTGTCTACTGGTATCCATTTCCAAAAGGAGAATCTTTGAACTCAGAAATAAAATCAAGGAACAAGAGCACTTAGTTTACTCAAAATAATCAGCTAGTTGTTCTGCTGGAGAAATCTTCAATAGTATGAGGGGAAGGTATAGTAGCAAGAGTTTTAACAATCTGAAAAGGCTGCTTAGTACTGGAGAGATCAGTTCCAATCAGAGTAGTAATCATTCTTGAGGGCTGTTTTTATAATCATGGACTACCTTTCTCCAATTTAATCTGGACTGATCATTTTTTTTTCTTCAGCCATTTCCATGCATGTTTCCTACATAATCGTTTTAGGTATCCTTCAGTTGACATGCAAAAATTTCTAATTCAGGAGTATTCGAGTCAATTAAATTTACCTCCAATATTATCTTGTAAATAAGCACATTGTCACCTCGTTTCCTCCCATTCCTTAACAAGGAAATTATTCTGTAACCCGCAGGACATAGTTCATTAAACTGTGGATCGTCATCTAATAACAGCAATGTTTCTGTTAAAAAGAGACAACCAGGCTGATGGTCTCCAATCCTGCTTTATGGGGTTGTCTTGACCACGCATTGTAAGAGGTATTTGTTAGAACTTCGATGGGGTGAAGTTCATTTGTAGAAATCTATCACAGACCTTGAGAACACATAAGAAACTAACCTTGGGACTGACGGATCCAAGATGACCGCATGCACCTGAAGTGCAGCTGACTTCATGTTCCTCCATTGTATCGAGATGCCCAAGCATCGGGGAAACCTCTAATTAAGTAGACCTTATTTTTAAGAGTGGGGAATATTCCAATATCACTTATATTCCTCTCCCAGACACAAAATATTTAGATATATGTATATTTTCAATCTATTATTCCAACATGTATAATATTGATGGACTCATGCATATTACTTTAATTATATGAGGATCTTCAGATTTCTGTCAGGTATTTCCACCATATGGGAACAATGTCCCCAGTTGTTAATGGTGTTCTTTTCATCCTCATTGATCAACCCATAAAGTATTGCTCCCTTTTATACACATATGCGTTTTTTCTAAACTGATTATTACTTAGCTTAATTTAGCCAAAGAGTATAGCAGCAGCAATTTTCCATCCAGCTCAAACCTCTGCCGACATGGCCAGGTTTCGTTAATACTTCCTCAGGGAAGAGGCTAGCTGAAACGAAAATAGTGTTATTTAAAATATCCATCAAATGTCGTTGGATAAACGTTGCTGGTATCCTTATAAATCCCGCTGGAGAGCTTACAGCTTAAAGTCTACCGACTCCAATTTGTCCAGTATTGTTTGTATCTTTTGATCAAATGAACTCTCCAGCAAAGATCTTATTTTCATAGCCACCTCGGACACTCAAACCAATCCGATCGAAGAGAGGCCCAATGAATCATTCGACCATCAGGGAGTGGTGAGGCAGCTGGGCCCTCTTAAATCCGGGAGCCTTCTGGATACAATACTGCATATTCACCTTCTTAGGTACAACCTGCACTAAGAGGGGAGAGATTCCCAGTTCTTTGGCAGTGCATCTTTAAGGACAGGGTTAAATGGTACTGTGACCCCTTCCTTAGGAGGAGACTCATAGTCTAGGACAGTTACATTTCTGACCTAGGCTCCCCCTCTGTCTCTAACAATAGGATGGCAGAAGCCATCTCCCTAACAAAACCAGTGAAAGAGACCTTCAAGTGAAGATTTACGTTGATGAGGACCGAAGCTTGTGCTTCTTGGGCTTCCCATGTTCAACACTGCAGTCCTCTATGTGCTGACGAGGACAATGTCAAACCTGTACGTGTCCCTCTGTGTTGGGTCTGATGCTGATCAATCCTGGAGCCTGCTCTCAGCACCTGATGAGAGAGGTGGAGACATTCTCAATGCTGGTGCAACCCCAGTTGATATTGACGTCTTGGCAATCATCAAGGCCAATGCTTCCATTGCTGATTACAATATACAGGCCTTCAAGGAGACAAAAGCTTTCTCCTGTTGGACCTGCTGCGCCCTTGTGTTCTCAACTGCATTTTTAAACAGAAAGAAGGTAAAATTATGTATAATCATACCTGATAATTTTCTTTCCATTAATCATAGCTGATCAATCCATAGACTGGTGGGTTGTGTCCATCTACCAGCAGGTGGAGATAGAGAGCAAACTTTTGCCTCCCTATATGTGGTCATGTGCTGCCGGAAACTCCTCAGTATGTCGATATCAAAGCTCCATCCGCAGGACTCAGCACTTAGAGAATTACACCCACGAAGGGACACTCTGCCCAGCTCACCACCGCCGAAACGGGGGAGGGGAATTAACCCAGCTCATCCCCACACAAGTGGGGGAGGGGAATCCGTCCAGCTCATCCCCGCGGAGCGGGGGAGGGACACCACACCCGCCGATGCGGGGGGATCTGGCTTATTCTGCAACCGCAACCGCGGGAGGAGCTGACTGACCCTAACACCGCCGAAGCGGGAGGGGTACAAAGCTGCCCTACAGCCGCACGAAGCGGGAGGGAGTGCCGGCAGAATTTTAAGTCTCAATCCAGCCCCGTAAAACGGAGGGGAGAGGAATGCAGCAGCTCACTGTAACACAAACTCGTCTTAACTCTTGAAGAATCCAAGTGAAAAAACTTGAACACGAAGTCTTTCTGAAGTAACTGAAGACTAAACTTGAACCTGAAATGCAACCAGAATAAAAACAGTACAGATATCTGGGAGGGGCTATGGATTGATCAGTTATGATTAATGGAAAGAAAATTATCAGGTATGATTATACATAATTTTACCTTCCATATCATCAAGCTGATCAATCCATAGACTGGTGGGATGTACCGAAGCAGTACTCACCCAGGGCGGGACATTGAAATCCCTGACCTCAACACTGAAGCTCCAAACCGGGCCTCCGCCCGTGCAGCCACAGTCAAACGGTAATGCTTGGAGAATGTATGAGCCGAAGCCCAAGTTGCCGCCTTGCATATCTCTTCCAAGGAGACGGATCCGGCCTCTGCCATCGAGGCCGCCTGAGCTCTCGTGGAGTGAGCCTTCAGCTGGATAGGCGGCACCTTCCCCGCGGCCACATAAGCCGCTGCAATGGCTTCCTTGACCCATCTTGCCACTGTAGGCTTAGCAGCCTGCAGACCCTTACGAGGACCTGCAAACAGTACAAACAGATGATCCGATTTCCGGAAATCATTGGTCACTTCCAAGTATCTGATGATGACTCGTCTCACATCCAGATATTTAAGAGCAGAGTACTCCTCTGGGTAGTCCTCCCTACGAAAGGAAGGGAGACAGAGCTGCTGATTCACATGGAAGCGAGAAACAATCTTGGGCAGGAAGGAAGGCACTGTGCGAATAGTCACTCCTGCCTCAGTGAACTGCAGAAAAGGCTCTCGACATGAGAGCGCCTGGAGCTCGGAAACTCTTCTGGCTGAAGTGATAGCCACCAAAAAGACTGCTTTCAACGTCAGGTCTTTCAGAGATGCCCTCGACAAGGGTTCAAAAGGCGGCTTCTGCAATGCTCTTAGTACCAGGTTGAGATTCCACGCAGGCACCACTGAGTGCAGAGGAGGGCGCAGGTGATTAACTCCCTTGAGAAAGCGCACCACATCTGGCTGCGAAGCCAGGGAAGCACCCTTCAGGCGGCCCCTGAAGCAAGCCAGAGCCGCTACCTGGACTTTAAGGGAACTGAGCGACAGGCCTTTCTCCAGACCTTCTTGCAGGAACGCCAACACTGAAGAAATTGGAGCAGTGAAGGGAGAAAGTGAGCCTGCTTCACACCACGCTGCAAAGATACGCCAAACCCTGGCGTAAGCCGTAGAAGTAGAGCGCTTCCTCGCTCTCAGCATAGTGGCGATGACCTTGTCTGAGAAGCCTTTCTTTCTCAGACGCTGCCGCTCAATAGCCAGGCCGTAAGACCAAAGGGGGAGGGATCCTCCATCACCACGGGACCCTGATGTAACAGGCCCTGCTCCACTGGCAGCCGCAGAGGATCGTCGACTGAGAGCCTGATCAAGTCCGCATACCAGGGACGCCTGGGCCAATCCGGACCCACCAGGATTACCCTGCCGGGATGCTTTGCCACCCGGTCTAGCACCCTGCCCAACATGGGCCAGGGCGGGAACACATAGAGAAGCTCTTGTGTCGGCCACTGTTGGAGAAGAGCATCTACTCCCAGGGATCGAGGGTCCCGTCCTCTGCTGAAAAAGCGCGGCACTTGGCAATTGGCCGATGACGCCATCAGATCTAGGCTCGGCTGGCCCCAGCGCTTCGTGATGTCCAAGAACGCCTGAGCAGATAGCTGCCACTCTCTGGGCTCCAAGGTATGGCGACTGAGAAAGTCCGCCTTGACATTCATGACTCCGGCAATGTGGGCCGCTGAAAGCTGCTCCAGGTTCACTTCCGCCCACTGGCAAAGATTCATAGCCTCCTTGGCTAGAGGGGCGCTCTTGGTACCTCCCTGGCGGTTGACATAGGCCACAGCCGTGGCATTGTCCTACAGGACCCGTACAGGCTTCAACACCAGTACCGGGATGAACTCCAAAAGCGCCAACCGAATGGCTCTGAGTTCCAGGAGGTTGATAGACCACTTTGCCTCTGCAGGAGACCAGAGCCCCTGCGCTGTCCTTCCCAAGCAGTGGGCTCCCCAGCCCGACAACGAGGCGTCCGTCGTGACGACAATCCACTCTGGGGTCACCAGAGGCATTCCCGCAGACAACTTGTCTGTCTGCATCCACCAGCTCAGCGCCTTGCGCACTGCTGGGTCCAAGGGAAGGCGCACAGCATAATCCTCCGACATCGGAGTCCAGCGCTGCAGCAAAGAGTGTTGAAGTGGTCTCATATGAGCCCTGGCCCAGGGCACAACTTCCATCATGGCCGTCATAGAGCCCAACAGCTGCACATAGTCCCAAGCCCGAAGGGGAGAGGCTACTAGGAACTGGTCCACCTGAGCCTGAAGTTTGACAATCCGATTGTCTGGCAGGAACACTCTGCCCACTTGGGTGTCGAATCGAACTCCCAGGTACTCCAGGGACTGAGTCGGGCGCAGCTGGCTCTTCTCCCAGTTGATGATCCATCCCAGGGAGCTCAAAAGAGCAACTACCCGGTCCACAGCTTTGCCGCACTCTGCATAAGAGGGGGCTCGGATCAACCAGTCGTCCAGATAAGGATGGACTTGTACCCCTTCCTTTCGTAGGAAGGCCGCGATGACCACCATTACTTTGGAAAAGGTCCGCGGAGCAGTAGCCAACCCGAAAGGGAGGGCTCTGAACTGGAAGTGTCGTCCCAGGACTGCAAAACGCAGAAAGCGTTGATGAGGAGGCCAGATGGGAATATGCAGGTACGCTTCCTTGATGTCCAAGGATGCCAGGAACTCTCCTGCCTTCACTGCCGCTATAACAGAGCGGAGAGTCTCCATGCGAAAGTGCCGCACTTTCAAGGCCCGATTGACCCCTTTGAGGTCGAGGATAGGCCGGACAGAACCTCCTTTCTTTGGTACCACAAAGTAAATGGAGTAACGTCCCTTGCCAAGCTGACTTTCTGGCACCGGAACGACCGCGCCCAGGCGGATCAGATTGTCCAAGGTCTGCTGCACTGCCACAGCTTTGACCGGAGACTTGCAGGGAGAGAGTACAAACCCGTCTTTTAAGGGTCGGCAGAACTCTACTTTGTAGCCGTCTCTGATGACTTCCAGCACCCACGCGTCTGAAGTTATTGTGGTCCACTCGCCCAGAAACGAGGACAGCCGTCCTCCAATCTGCACTGGGGCGTGGACCAAGACCCCGTCATTGGGTACGAGACCCTGGGGGAGGACCGGAGGGAGCACCTCCGGGACGGCGGTCTCTGCGAAAGGAATGCTGCTTGGGGGAGAAATTCCTCTTGAAGGAAGAGGGGGCAGAGGAACCCGACTTGCCCGGGCGGTACCGACGGGCTTCCTGCAACCGTCCTCTGGAGGTACCGGGACGAGTACTAGCCCGAGCCCTGACCTCTGGTAATTTCTTGCCCTTAGACGTGCCGAGATCGGTCACGATTTTGTCCAGCTCGACCCCAAAGAGCAGCTTGCCTTTAAAAGGCAACCTAGCCAGGCGGGATTTAGAGGCGTGGTCAGCAGACCAATGTTTCAGCCAAAGCCACCGCCGCGCAGAGATTGTCTGAGCCATGCCTTTCGCTGAGGCCCTCAAGACATCATACAGCAAGTCTGCCAAATAGGCTAAGCCCGATTCCAGGGCCGGCCAATCAGCCCTCAAGGAATGATCCGAGGGGGAAGCCCGCTGCACCATAGTCAGGCACGCCGTGGCCACATAGGAGCCGCAAACTGAGGCCTGCAAACTTAAAGCAGCCGCCTCAAAGGACGACCTTAAGGCCGCCTCCAATCTTCTGTCTTGGGCGTCCTTTAGGGCCGTGCCACCTTCCACCGGCAACGCCGTTTTCTTAGTCACCGCAGTGATTAAAGAATCCACGGTAGGCCACAGATAGGCCTCACGTTCACTCACAGCCAAAGGATAGAGGCGGGACATAGCCCTAGCCACTTTAAGGCTCGCTTCTGGGACATCCCATTGAGCCGAAATTAAGGTGTGCATGGCATCATGCACGTGGAAGGTTCTAGGCGGGCGCTTCGTCCCCAGCATAATGGCAGAGCCAACAGGGGCTGAGGGAGAGACGTCCTCCGGAGAGGAAATCTTCAAAGTGTCCATGGCCTGTAACAACAGGTTGGGCAAATCCTCTGGGCTAAAAAGCCGCGCTGCAGAGGGGTCATCCACTCCATACGAGCGGGGATCCGTCTCCTCCAAGGAATCCGCAAAGGACCGTTGGGAGACCTCAGACACGCTGCCCTCATCTACATCGGAGGAGACAAATTCCTCCAAGGCCTGGGAATCAACCCGAGGGCGTTTACCTCTGGGAACCTCAACCTCTTTACCAGACGAGGGAGCAGGGGCAGCGTTGTGCATGAGGAAGGCCTGATGCAGCAGCAAAACAAACTCGGGGGAGAAACCCCCCAGACTGTGCACTTCCGCAGTCTGGGCAACAGCCCTAGACGCACCCTCAACCGGCGCTCGCAATAGCGGGGGAGAGACATGCTGCGCATCCAAAATGGCGTCCGGCGCGAAACTCCGCGAAGGAGCCGCGCGGGAAGAACGGCTCTTAACTTTAGCCGCTTCTGTGCCGTCGCCCAAATTAAGGGCGTTCATGGCATTAATGTCTCCAACCTCAAGGGCGGCCCAAGAAGAAGCCGTCCGAGCCGCGTGGCCGGCCAAGATGGCGGAGGCGAGGAGCGGGGGATGGGCGTTTATGGCGGGAAAAACCGCCACGCCGGAGGAAGGACCGGGACATTCATCGGTCACGAAACTGTCACCCAACAAGGGCGAATCAGGCTTGAAGACCCCCGCATCCCCTCTAGAAGCGCTCAAGCGACCCGGGGAGCGACCCTTTGCACCCTCGCCCTCCGACGCCATATGCCACGAGGAGAAGAATTGGGGAACCCCCTGCCCGCTATAAAAAGGTAAAAATTACCTGCTGTCCGCTCCGAGTTGTAACGACCTGGTGTCCCAGTGAGTAGCTGCAATAGACGCTTAAATAAACGTCGAAATAAACGCCTTTAAGGACGTTCAAATTTTTTTTTTTTTTTTTTTTTTTTTTAACGGAGCCAGCGGGAGGGGGGAGAAAAGGAGGGACCTGGCACCACCAGGTTTGCACTTGCTCAAAAGAGCCCTCAACCCCAGGCACTCAACAAAACCTAAAAATTAGGCTTGGAGGCCTAGCCAGAGCTGCTGCTGTGTGTGACCACCACCTGCTGAGATAGAGAACATACTGAGGAGTTTCTGGCAGCACATGACCACATATAGGGAGGCAAAAGTTTGCTCTCTATCTCCACCTGCTGGTAGATGGACACAACCCACCAGTCTATGGATTGATCAGCTTGATGATATGGAACAAGAGTTATGCTCATGGTCAGGCCCATGGCACACAATGCACCAAGAGTGCAGGTCCATCATAAAAATCACCCAATTACATTGGGTGCACCTCTTGAAGCTAACTAGGGGTCTTCTAAGACATCGAGAAAAGATTCACGGCCAAATTAAACTCCACAATTGTGAACCGAAAAAAGGGCAGTGTTCAAATTGGTCAGGACTAGCAGTCTGTGAAAATTTAAGGGAACCTGAAGACCCAAAAAAACTGATTAAAATAAAGGGACATTAGAACAGAAAAATAATCGCCTTGAAAAGGAAAATTACTCGCTCGGGAAGGCACTGCGAAAGAGCGAGATAGTAACACAGTAGATGATGACAGATAAAGATCTGTACAGTCCATTCAGTCTGCCCAACAAGATAAACTCATAGCATAAGGTACGATGTGATATTACACAAGGCATGATGTGATAGTGCACTGTGAGAACACAAAATGCATCCTCCATGCTCCATGGAAAAAAACAAGACTAAGGGACCCAGACCACGTGGTGGATGGAAAGGCACTAGTGCATGTGTCGTGGGATGCTAGTGGAAAGTTCTCACACTAGTCAGTGTGTGCACTGGGATCTATCAGATGATGTTACCCTGCTGTGAGAATATGAAGGGCTGCTTGTCCTCACAGAAGTCATATTACTAGAAAATCAAAGCATTAACATTTCTGAGCATCAATACCCAATAATTTGAAATGGTTCTATGGCATGATCTGTGGAGATAACTGAAGCTTACCTTGATAAGAGAAGGATATTGAGTTGCATCTTTTTCCAAAGGCAAAATGTCAAAATTAGTTGGAATAAATTCATTCTTCATAGGAAGCTTGAATTTTCCATTGAGATCAGCCTTTTGCCATTTCTAAAGAAAATGAAAATATAAGATTAATGTGTGAATATGAAGTAGACAAGAACACATACTTTTGGGCATTAAAAAGGTATGAAAACATAATTTTCTAACCCAAGCATGCCACCATAAATATCTATTCAAAAGACAAGTTTATAGTATGCACATTGTAATTTTCCATGTATTAACGCTCTATATATGTAAGTGAAATATTTACAGTAGTGTTAAAATAATGGATTATTTCTGTACCCACATATTGTAACTATAGCTGTTTTTTGAAATTTAATATATTGTTTGTTTTTTCAGAAACGATTCCTATATATAAAATATTGCGACTTATCTTAAGGAGATGTGATTGGTGCATCACTTCTTTTCAGTCCAAAAACCATCACCACAAATATGGCAAATTTATCTTCTGTTACCAAGTAAAAGAATTCTTCTATCCACTGATTAACATACAGCATATATTACTTTGTTAAACATGTGTCTTATGTTTATTCAGACTTGATATACTGCCATTACTTCAAGATCAAAGTGGTTTACAATAACAAAATTTAAAATGTTAAAAACAAAAATGAAAGGAATGCCATAAAAATAGGAAAGAAAAATACTCATTCTGCAATAGTATATGAAAAAAATGTAATGTACTTTGTGTTATATAATTGAAATTAAAAATAAATTAAAATTAAGCTACAAGTACAGATACAAGCCGTCTAGGCCCGTCACAGGAGACGCTCTACAGCATTTAGAAACCAAAAGCCAACTGAAAATAATGAGTTTTCATTATAATTTTAAAATTATTCAAAGGACAATTCATTCTAAATCTCCAGAGGGAGACCATTCCATAACCTTGGAGACAAAAAGAAAAAAAAGCTGACAATCTAGTAGACTCCAAATAAGCAAGTCTAGGTGACGGTAGAGTAAGACATCTGGAGTCTAAAAATCTAAGATTACGAAAAAGGGTATATGGGGTGACATTAGACAGGCAAGATGGTTCTCCAGCATAAAGAACTTTATGAGTTAGGAGAAGCATTTTGAACTGCACACAATAAGATAACGGCAACCAATGAAGTCTAATAAGAGGAATAACTGGATTAAATCATCTAGCCCTGAGAAGAATTCTAGCAGCTGTGTTTTGAAGTGTTTGTAACTGCCGCAACTGAAATTTTGGAAGTCCGGCATAGATAGAATTACAATAATTAAATCATGATAGAACAAAAGCATGAAGAAGAGTGTGAATAGAAGCAAAATCCAAATAAAATCTTACAGAACGAATCTGGTGTAACAACAACAATCCCCCCAACCCCCCCCCCCCCTTTTTTTTACAACCTGAGAAATTTGTTTATCAAAGGAAAGCTTTGAATCAATGACACCTAGATAACAAAAGAAGAAACTGGAGAAACTAAAAGATCCCATAGAGAAAGTGGAGTGGTAGGAAGAATCAGTGAACCAGATACTAAAAAAGCAATTTTTTTGAAGGATTAAGAACTAATTTATGATCAACTAATCACTGCGAAAGAATGGAAAGTGCATCTTGGAGAGGAGTCAGATTGGGAGATAAAGGAGAAGTAGGATATACAATCAGAATATAATCCACGTAGAAGTAAAAAAACAAATATTGTGATCTTATAATAAAAGAGCTAAATGGTTAAGAAAGATATTTAATAACGAAGAGGAAAGGACTGAACCATGAAGGACTCCACAATGAAGAGGAATATCATCAGAACAGATACCCTGATTAGAGACAGAAAAGACACAAATAGAAATGAAGTGAACCATGGAAGAGTAAGACCAGGTAACCCAATAGACTGAAGACAAAAAAGAAGTTTATGACCTATGACATCAAATGCAACTGACAAATCTAATGAAATTAATAAGAGCAATCTCACATGATAGTTTGTTACTGTGAATTACATTTAGGGCTTCTGATTCTGGGTGTTTAAAATTTGTAAATTTAGGTTTTATTTTCAAGCAAATTAGGTGCTTTGGAAGGATACTAAAAATCTAAGTATTGCATATTGTGGTTTCATGTCATAAAATTAAATTTTTGGCACATTTTTAGGTGGATTCTGTATTTTATATGTTCACACATCCACAGCTATCACACTACCTTTTTCTCAATACTCCTCATAATCCCATGTATATTCTCTCTCAATAGCCCTCATTGTTCTGCAGATATACACTCTGGGGGACAGAGGGCCAGGGAAGGAAATGAATGCTCTCATACACAAATATTTTCTTGATTCCACTACACAGCCCCCTCCCTAGCTTGATCCCAGCATACACTCCCCTTCCCTTTAGTGACTCTAGCACTTTCTGCTCCTCCCCTCTCTGATCCTAGCATTGCTTGGGCCAGCTCTTCCATGCTGCAGCACTGAAGTGTGGCAGAGGTGGGAAAAAAAGGAACCTCTCCTCCTCTCATCAGACCCAAATCAGCTGCATTTTCTTCTAGCTTTCGATCTGCAAGGCCACTGCCTCCTTCTTTAGTCCTTCATAGTCAAACAAGACTTCTCCCTCTATGGCTGCTTGCATTCTTGCAGCAAGAAAACAGGTCCCACTCTGATCATGTCATCCAGCTCTGTGACAGTAGCAGTTAAACAATGTCACTGGAGCATGGTAAAACAAGGATAATTTTTGCAGGCGTATTCGATTATAGCTTAAAATCAGATGCCCTAATCATATTAAACTAGGAAAACAAACCCACAAGCAAGAACTTGGCTGAAAGGAGCTGCATTCAAAATGGGAAATTGACGATACGCCACACAGAGAGAAAGTGGTGCAGCACTGCGTATGCTTTGTAGCGCTATAGAAATGCTAAATAGTAGTAGTAATAGTAGTATTTCTCAATTTATTTATTAAAAAATTTCTATGCCGCTTACAACTAAGCAGCTCAGAATAAAATCATTCACAAATAAAACTCTTCTTACATCAGTGGCTCATTATGTGTAATAAGAATGTATTCTTAGAATGAGTGAGTCACTAATCAGTGAATAATCGATGATAGAGCCCTCAGTCAGTCAGTCACATTACCCTATCAGGTTTACCAATATGAAAATGACAACATTTGAGTTGAGTCCATTTTCAGAGGCATTAACTTGGGAACAGAGTTCAAGGGTTCCAATGTAGTGAAATGCCTTCCAGGATCCTCAGCTACCAGAAGTACCGACCAAATACTGAATGTGATCCGAGAAGAGAGCAAAGATTCTAATACTGATGTTGTAATCCACTTGGGGACAAATGACCTGGCCAACAACAGCAAGTTTACAGCACAGAGAAAACTCCAGAAGCTTGGGGAGGGACTGAAGTCTTTGATTCAGATTGCGGCTTTTTAAAAAGTAATTCCTACATGTGGGAGGGGAGGGGAAAGACTACGTATTAGGCTGCTCCTCCACTCCTCCCTCTCAAAAAAGCCACCCAGAACTCTCTCTCACACCTTTCACTAGTAAACACACAAATCCTCAGCACATACTCCACCAAAGTTTTCAGTCTTATCTTTGCCCCCACCTAGATGCACATTCCACCTGAGTTTTCTCAACCTCTCCAGCACTCACACATCATAGCTTTCTGAAATCCCATCCCCACTCCATACTTTCTCCACACCTCCCTAGCCCTTTCTCTCCCCATCCCTTTGGCACATACATACACCTAAACCCAACTCTCTTCCCCCCCTCCCATGGTATCCCCATATTTCAACCATGGTACCCCCAGATTGCTCTCCCTTCTACTTGCCCCCTAATACAGTACTCCCTTCTCAGCTTCCCTCTTTCATCTTCTTTTGCCCCTCGCCTCCTGAGCTCTCCCCTGCCCCTAGTGTGCACAGCCCAGTTTATTTTGTTCATTTCCTCTGGACCCCTCCCTTCCCCAGTACTCAACACAAGTGGAAGAGCAGGAGGAAAGCAGCTGTAGTCAGACCGTGCTTCTGTTCATCTGCTGCGCTGGTTCTCGCTGCTGAATTTGAATCATGCAAACACCATCAAACTCAGCAGTAAGAACTGGCACAGTAGATGAGCAGAACACAGCCGGACATACAGCCGCTCTGCTCCTCCACTTGTGTAGAGTGGCAGAGAAGGAGGGGGCTCAGAGGAAATGAATGAGACAAACTAGACTTGCTGGGAGCAGAAGAGATTTCAGGGAGCGAGCTGCTGCATTGCCTTGGGCCCTGTACAGAATCCCGTGCTGAAGCGCTGAATTCTGCATATGGTGCACAAGACGGGAATTTGGCACAAATTATGTGTTGTGTAATTCCTCTAGGAGTGGTCATTGCATGTCACTGGAATAGCTCTTTCAGAACTCATAATGGCATGTAAACCTCTGAGCATTTGTGACCCTCTGCACAAAGCAGTCTCTTCATTACTTTAATTAATTCCATAGCTCAAAAAGGAACGGGGAGTATGACGGGGCTGTGCGCCTCATCAGACTTGCTGTCTACAGATAAAGTGAACTTACTGTCTTGAAGTAGGTGTTCTCCAAAGACAGCAGGACATAGATTACCACTGATGGGTGATGTCACTGACAAAGCCCCAGACTGGGCACTACTCAGCATTCAGAAGCTACTCAGCATTCAGACGCTTCCCGAAGCCTTTGGCAGGCCTGATCATACATGCAAGCGTGCCTTTCCTGCTCACCCGACTTGTGCAAGACCCTCACAGTTGGATAAAAAAAGCAAAAAGAATACAAAGCATAGAGAATACAACTTCTAGGGGAGGTGGGAAGCACATGGTAATCTATGACCTGCTGTCCTCGGAGAACACCTGCTACAGGTGAGTAACATTACTTTCTACTACTACTACTAATCATTTCTATAGCATTACTAGACGTATGCAGCACTGTATGCAGGTACTTTCTCTGTCCCTAGAGGGCTCACAATCTAAGTTTTTTTTCTCTGAGGACAAGTAGGATAGAAGATTAGTACAGATGGGAAACCTTAGCTATCAGGCTCACCACAAACAACAAACAGTCAACAGTGACTAGCAACAGCAAGACCAATTAGAACCAATAATTCTTAAAAAAACAAAACAAAAACAAAAAACACGAAAATTCTCTGTTGTGAAGGTACAGCCTAGAACATAAATGAATAGGCTTAGAAGAGTGGAGTTGGAGTTGTGTAGCATTTGTTATCAACAGCGCATTTGGACTGTACATTGAGTTGAAGTCTTGGATATTGTATTGAACTTGTTTATGTGAAATAATAAACATACATTTAAAAAAAAAAAAAAAGAAGAGTGGAGTTGGATTCTAGACTCCAAACAAATTCTGCTGGACTGCCTGACCGAACAAGCTGTCATGTCAGGTATTCTGTTCCAAACAGTAGTGAGATGTGGACAAGGTAAGCTGTCCCTATTCAACTTGGGTCAAAAGAAACAAAAAGCTGTGTGGATTGTTTATGGGCTTTAGTCCGCTCTAATTAAGGCTTGCTTGCAGTCAAAGGTGTGTAGTGCACTTTCATCATGATGGGCATGAGGTTTTGGGAAAAACTGTTGGCCTAACGACTGATTGGTTACGGTGGAAATTTGACACTACACCTTAGGAGGGTATGGAGAACTATTCTGTTATGATGAAATCTCGTGGAAGTGATTGGAAAGTAAGCCCAATTCCAGACACACTTTTCAACTAAAGCCTGTAGCTCACTGACTGTATGCTGAAGTAACCATCACCAAAAATAAGACCATCCCAGGCAGATACTTCAGATACATGAATGAAGTGGCAAAAAAGGAGCTTTCACCAGCTGGGAAAGGATGAATTTGATGTCCCATGACATGAGAGGCTTTCTCAGAAGCAAGCCTTACAAAAAACTAACAACTAGAGGTCATACAGAAATGGGCTTACCCTCTACATGGTGATGGAATGCACCAACTGCACTGAGGTGGACCCTTACAGAGTTGGTTTTTACACCAGACTCAGAGAGGTTTAGAAGATATTCAAGCAGTTTAGGGCAAGGAAAGGATTTAGGGCCTTGTCCTCAAACCAGACAGCAAACCTCTTCCATTGGAAAGTATAACACTGTTTTGCTCTAGATATCCATAGGTGCTATCCAGATCAAACACCACGTCTTAGTGAAATCTTTTCTGGAAGCCAGAAGGACCCCAGAATCACCCATGGACAATTGAAGGGATGTAACTTAGTAACATAGCCAAGGTCAGCAGATAAAGACCTGTACAGTCCATCTAGTCTGCCCAAAAAGGTGGTCAAAGTTGAATCTGGCACTCTGCACAGGTTCCACGTCTTCATTAATCTCTATCTCTTCCCGCCAATTTTGGGAAACAGACCATAGAAGTCTGCCTGCCGCCGGTCCTACTTCCCAACTATTGGAGTTGCTGTCAAAGTCCACTCCAGCCTTGATCCTGATCTGTTTTTGCTATTTATGGGACCCTAAGCATAAAAGTCTGTTTGGAATTGGGCTTACTTTCCAAACTCTGAAGCTGCGATCAAAGCTCAATTCAGTTATGAGGTCATTTAAACGTTTGATTTATTAGACTTCATCCTTTTCTATATACTGTTCCTCTGTGTTTATCCCAACACATTCTTGAAATCCGTCACCATTTTGAGCAGGCACCCAGCAGGAAGGAGTCCTAGTCCCCCTCCTTCTCCGAAGGTAGGAGAGGGGTTGGGGGGCACCACTATACCACCAGGGCTACCCCTCATGTGTGTGTGTGTGTGTGGGGGGGGGGGGGGGGTGGTCGGGGTCCTGACCAGGAATCCCGCTAGTCCACCAGGGTGTTATTTTTCAGCGGTGGGGGTTATGCCTTTAGGAGGGGGGGGGGCTTGGGTCCACCAGACCCTCATGTCTTTGCGGGTGGGTCTAAGGTCCCACTGGACCACCAGGACTAGTGTCTGGGGTAGGGTCCACTGGACCACCAGCGCTTAGATTTGACAAGGCCATTTCCTATTCCTCCCCTGTTTGGCACAACCCTAACGCCAACTCCGAGCTGGCAGAGGGTTTGCCGCGCTGCCCACTAAGCATTGGGGAGGAATGGGTAATTTATTTATTGTGAACATTTCTATCCCATCAAGGCAGGCTCTATGTGGCTTACAACATTTGAGGAAGTGCAACATAATAATTCTAGTGCAAATCACAGTATAAAGTAGATGAGGGGAAGAGAGGGAAACAGCAGGGGAAAAGAATGTGGGGGTGCAGAAGATCAAGCAGCAGATGAGTAAGACCAATCACACAGGTAGGTCTTTAGGGATTTCTTGAACAGACTGTGATCGGTTGTCTCTTTTAACGGTGACAGCAGAGCATTCCAGTAATGTGGACACGTGAAGCAAAAAGAAGCATGCTCAGAGTCTATGAGCTCATTATTTCACACACTTGCCGGCTCTGAGCATTTGGCAGTAGCAAATGCTGGCGCTAGTACAGCGCTAATGGTTTCTAGCACCCGCATTTGCTCATGAGATTTGGGGCACAAATTCTGAACTCTAGGAGAGCTGTTCTATTCTAGCAACATAGGATGACAGCACTCTTACTTTATGTGACTGACTGACTCAATCTTACCTATGAATAGATTATTTATATTAGCATTATTAATTTCATTAAAAGGAAGATCAGGACTAACATGATTTTATTTATTTTGTATTTTTGATATACCACAAAATTGAGCCTGGATAGGCAACTAAGCGATATACACCATGACTTAAAAACAGAACAGTACTGATGAAGCAGGCCCAGGGATAAGGAACAGATGAAAGGGATCAAAGGGAAGACAGAGGAAGGTGCGTAACAAACTGAAAAAGCTGTAGATGAACCTATGCCCTAAATAAAGGATTTAAAAAAATAGGTGAGTTTTCAGAAGGGACATAAATGATTGTAGAGGCTTAGGTGTCCTCAGGGAAGAAGGCAACAAATTTCACAGTTTAGGACCCAGATAAAGCAGTGTCTCGAGAAAGTGAGAGATGAAGAGTTGATGGGGATGGTACATAGAAGAGATTATCAGATGAGGAGCAGAGACACTGAGCGGGACAATAAGGAACCAATAGTTTGGATAAACTGAAGCTTTAGCAGATCGATTCTTAAAGACAAGCATCAGCATTTTAAAACAGATCCTAATTGAGACAGGGACCCACTGTTCGAGTTTAAAGAGGAAGGTGACGTGAACGAAAAGGTGTGCACGATGGATACATTTAATAGCTGTGGATTGAATCAGTTGAAGGTGCTTAATAGAGTATAGAGATAGACCAGCTTAGAGTGAGTTGCAGTAATCAATTCCAGAGATCACCATAGCAAGAACAAGAGAACGAATAGAAGATACGAAAAGGACAAACTGATTGAATTCTGTGCAATGCAAAGAAAGAGGAATGGCAACAGCATCAATTTGTGGTTTACATGTAAGTTTAGAGTCAAAATTGACCCCCACAATATGGACAGATTCATTATTGTTGATATATTAGTATTTAGAAGCATTTTGTCCAACAGTAAAATATTTAAAAATATACTAAGGAAAATTTTTGAAAGACTTATTTTGTTTTCTAATGACACTAATCCCCTTTGCTAATACATTTTTTTTGTGTGTCTGGTTTTTTTTTTTCAGGGGGGGGGGGGGGGTCCTTTTTTTTTTTAAACAGCTCTTTTCACCTTCTTTGTGCACCTCTGGCTTTGGGATATCTGATTCTGTTTACAAATATTTTCTTTGATAGAACCCAGTAGAGAAATTATAGTGTTCAGAAATAGCAAAAGATATTTACCCAAAGCAGGTATTCTCCGAGGACAGCAGGTCTTATATTCTCACAATTGGGTAACGTGACCCGCGTTGCCCAGTCCGGAGCTTATTTCAAGCTAAAAAGAACTTGTGGAGCGAGGGACTCACTCCATTGTGCTGTGTCAAGGTAGTCTCCTGTTATCTTCAGGCGGTTTTTTGACACAGCGCATTGCGAAACATGGATCTATGTCGGTGAATCCAGGTCTCCACTATATAAGCAGAAGCTTAAAAGCCTAAAGCTAAGTACAAAAATTAAATAGATATTAAACTTAACGTATAGCTATGAGAAAAAAAGGAGAGAGAGAAAAAATTCTTGAAAAATATAAGTAAATAAGTAAATAATAAGGGTCGATGAGGATTACGATAACACCTCTGATTTGTGCCTGGCTCACTTAAGCCATTATTGAGGTAGTTAAGTGAATCTGATGATCCTATTAAAAAACTTGAACTAGACCATGCTATTATTAAGAGGATATTGAAGCTGAGTATAATGAGATAATCGATTGAACTACTCCCTTCATTGTTTAAGATTTTGTGTGTGCCTTGTGAATACGTTGATTATACCAGTATTCTGTATCCACAGTGGCCAATCCAGGTCATAAATACCTGACAGGATCCCAAAAAATAGCTAGATGCCATTTGCTTATTCCCAGGGACAAATGTAGATTTCTCCAAGTCTACTTAAAAATGGTTTATGAACTTATTTATTTTTTGGATTTGATATGCTGCCCATCAGTCAAAATATCTATGTGATTTATAATGATAAAATTAAACAAAGACAATCAATAATACAGATAAAACTACCGTATGGATGTGACAATAGTTGTAATAATACAGAGGGAAAGGAATAGAAAGGAAAAAGTAAGTAACAAATAGATCGAGAGAGGAAACCAGTGCTCAATCTCCACACCAATCCACCCAGCAAAAAGAAATCATAACAATCCTGGTGTTTGGTGCTTGTCTTGCGTTTGAAACACAATCTAAAACAGTGAGTCTTCAGAGAAGATTTAAACCTTTATATGACAAATCTAATCTGAGGTCCAATGGCAAACTGTCCCATAGAGTAGAGACCAATACACTAAAGGAATTGCACCAAAGGATCTCAAGCAGATCTTATTTTAAGTTGAAACAACCAGCAAATTATGGGTGGATGAGCAAAGAGTTCATGTTGGCACATTGGGAATAAGGAGACTAGGCAATATCAGGGGCAAACCCAAGTAGAAAATTCTATGAGCCAAAACGGCAATCTTCTAGGATGTCCTGTATGAGACAGAGAGCCAATGCTGCTCCTTCTGAAGAGGAGTCACATGATCATATGTTCTTGATCCACTAAGGAGTCTCACAGCTGCATTCTGGACTAGCTGTAGTCTTTTATATGAGATACTTTTAAGTCTGGATAGACGCACTACACAGTAATCTATGAATGAGAGAATTAGTGTACGAGTTAGAGCATGAAGGGCCTTGATGTTAAAAAAACAAAAACAAACTTTTGAATAGAGAACACGGTATGCAAAACATAGAAGGATTTCCTAGTTAAAACATAATGCACACAAAATTGATTTAATGTATGTTAACCTACAAATTAACATGTGAACTTTAAAGTTAATTTGCAATCATTAAAAAGATCTAATATGTTAAAAAAGTTTCTTGTTAAACAAACATGTGAAACAACCCCAAAAAATCCTTAAACTAAGAAAAAGGCCCAAAATCCAAAATGAACCAAAAATGTTTTCACATTGAAAGTGTAGATACATAGAACAGTGAAACTAATTTCTACTTCAAGAGCATTTGAAATGGCACTTTTTAGGCATCAGAATGTGAAAAAAGCACTAGCATTTGAAGAATTTTGCAAAGCAGCACAATAGCAGAAAAGCGAAGATACTTACCTGTAGCAGGTATTCTCCTAGGACAGCAGGCTGATTGTTCTCACATGTGGGTTGGCGTCCACGGCGGCCCCAGGAACAGAGATTTTTCCAGTAAAATCCAGAAAACTTTGCGACAGCCAGAAGAGCACGGGACGGACGCACTGCGCATGCGCAGTCATTTTCCTGCCCGCGAGCGTCTGTTCCTGCCTCAGTTATATCAAAAGCAAATAAAGAATAAAACAACAACTCCAAAGGTGAGGTGGGCGGGTTGGTGAGAACAATCAGCCTGCTGTCCTCGGAGAATACCTGCTACAGGTAAGTATCTTCGCTTTCTCCGAGGACAAGCAGGCTGCTTGTTCTCACATGTGGGGTATCCCTAGCCCCCAGGCTCACTCAAAACAATGGTCAATTGGGCCTCGCAACGGCGAGGACATAAAGACTGACCTACGAAGAAACAGCTGAGAGTGCAGCCTGGAACAGAATAAAAATGGGCCTAGGGGGGTGGAGTTGGATTCTAGACCCCGAACAGATTCTGCAGCACTGTCTGCCCAAACCGACTGTCGCGTCGGAAATCCTGCTGAAGGCAGTAATGAGAGGTGAATGTGTGGACTGATGACTACACCGCAGCCTTGCAAATCTCTTCTATAGTGGCTGACTTCAAGTGGGCCACTGACGCTGCCATGGCTCTAATACTATGAGCCGTGACATGACCTTCAAGAGTCAGCCCAGCCTGGGCATAAGTGAAAGAAATGCAATCTGCTTGCCAATTGGAAATGGTGCGTTTCCCAACAGCAACTCCCTTCCTGTTGGGATCGAAAGAAACAAACATTTGGGAGGACTGTCTGAAAGGGCTTGTCCGCTCCACATAAAAGGCCAATGCTCTCTTGCAGTCCAATGTATGCAACTGACGTTCAGCAGGACGGGTATGAGGACGGGGGAAGAATGTTGGCAAGACAACTGACTGGTTCAGATGGAACTCAGACACCACCTTCGGCAAGAACTTAGGGTGCGTACGGAGGACTACTCTGTTATGATGCAATTTAGTATAGGGAGCATGGGCTACTAAGGCTTAAAGCTCACTGATTCTACGAGCTGAAGTAACAGCCACCAAGAAAATGACCTTCCAAGTCAAATACTTCAGATGGCAGGAATCCAGTGGCTCAAAAGGAGGTTTCATCAGCTGGGTGAGGACGACGTTAAGATCCCATGACACTGGTGGAGGTTTGACAGGGGGCTTTGACAAAAGCAAACCTCTCATGAAGCTTACAACTAAAGGCTGTCCTTCCACACGTTGATGGTAAGCACTAATCGCACTAAGATGAACTCTTACGGACTTGGTCTTGAGACCAGACTCTGACAAGATGATTAATAATTAGGTCTGCCACCTCTGTTACGCAGCGGAAGCCATGAGCTTTCCACTATCCTGATAAGGATTGCATGTTCCCTAAAAATACTTAATTACCTCAACCTTGTATCTGCTCATGACAGTTTTACACAGAGCAGCAGCAGGCTCCTTAATTAGAAAGAAACCCAGTATTCAGTAGATATAATAGTATAGACTGGGCACTGACAAGCTCCATAATCAGAAGGACTCACTGGGATATAAGTTTATTACAATCTCACCAATAGCAGTACAGGCAAATCAGGCATTCACGTAGTGGAACAGCTCTTCACGACACGTCCTCTCTCCCCAGCCTTCTGGAGTCTTCTGATCTTAATACCCTTCTGACTCCCCTTTTTATACCATTTTGACCCTATTCACTCCAAAGGACCCTAGCTTTCTCACCAGAGCTCTTGGCCCTTATCAGTTGATAAGAATGACTTCACATATTCTCAAGCCCTAAGTACAAACAAATTATGTTTAGGACAACATCTGCGAAGAAATAACGTCATAGGTAATTTTGTCCTCCTCAGCTCCCCCTCCCTCTACTTGCACCTGGCCCTCTACCAACTTGCATTAGCCAAAACATCTTAGCTCATGACGTCTCGCAGGTGCCAGTCCCAGGATTGTTGACAAGCGCAAATCCCCCTTCCCTTGCCAGCTCTCTGGGAACTCATTTCAGCTTGAGCTGCAGTGAAATATATTTTGCATCAGAGATGATTCTTGATTTTAAGAGGCCTAGCTCTTACCCTGAGCCATTGGCCTGTATTTTACTGAGAGCAAGTGACAGTATATTTCTACATTCCCCTCTTGCTGGCCCCCCCCCAGGGGGGGGGGCGGCACACATGACTACTAGTGTGTGTGGCTATCATTTCCAAAGGGCTCTTAAGAGTCCTGTGGGGTGGGGGGATGTATACGTTTGAGGTGACAGGGGTGCTCTGACATAGTGAGGGAAAGCCATAGCAAGAGTTAGCATATGGATATACAAACATATGCTGGATGAAATGCAGCATTTATTAAAGTGTAGAAGGTATTCAAGAAGGGTCTGTGTAGGACAAGAGCAAGGATCCAGGGCCTTGCTGTCACACCAGATGGCAAACCTCCTCCATTTAAAAGAGTAACACCTCTTTGTGGAATCTTTCCTGGAAGCAAGACTTGGGAGACACCCTCAGAAAGACCCAAGGAGGCAAATTCTACGCTCTCAACATCCAGGCTGTGAGGGCCAGAGACTGGAGGTTGGGATGCAAAAGCGCCCCCTCGTTCTGAGGGTTGGAAAACACGCCAATCTCCACGGTTCTTTGGAGGACAACTCCAGAAGAAGAGGGAACCAGATCTGACGCGGCCAAAAGGGAGCAATCAGAATCATGGTTTCGCAATCTTGCTTGAGTTTCAGCAAAGTCTTCCCCACCAGAGGTATGGGAGGATATGCATACAGAAGGCCCTTCCCCCAATGCAGGAAAAAGGCATCTGACGCTCTCTCTATGTCAAATGTACAGCGCTGCGTGTGTCTGGTAGCGCTATATAAATGCTATTAGTAGTAGTAGTCTGTCGTGGGCCTGAAGTCTGGAACAGAACTGAGGGACCTTGTGATTGATCTGTGTGGCAAAACGAACCACCGAGGGGGTGCCCCACTCCCGGAAGATCTATTGAACGAGCGCGCTGGGGCTGAGCCTGAGAAGGCTGTCGGGAAGGTGGATTGTACCTACGTTTATTGTAAGAATAGGGAGCAGTCCTCCTTCCCCGGAAAAAATGTCTACCTGTTGAGGTAGATGCTGAAGGCACCCGGTGGGAGAGCTTGTCGAGGGCGGTTTCCCACTGGTGGAGCTGCTCTACCACCTGCTCGACTTTCTCGCCAAAAATATTATCCCCCCAGCAAGGAACATCTGCAAGCCGCTGCTGGGTTCAACTGTCTAGGTCAGAGGCATGCAACATCAAAAGTGTCATAAGCACCCCTGGACAGGAATTTGCAACACACCTTCAGCTGCCTGACCACCTCCTGAAAAGGCCTGGCGTGCTCCGGAGGGAGCTTGTCCAACAAGTCCGCCAGTTACTTTACATTGTTCCGCATGCGGATGCTCGTGTAGAGCTGGTAAGACTGAATTTTGGACACGAGCTTAGAGGACTGATAGGCCTTCCTCCCAAAAGAGTCTAAAGTCCTACCTTCTCGCCCCGGGGGCGCCAAGGCAAAATCCCTAAGTACTCCTGGGCTCTCTTGAGAGCGGAATCCACAACCATAGAGTCGTGAGGTAACTGCGACCTCATCAACTCAGGTTCTCCGTGAATCCGATATTGGGACTCAGCTTTTTTGGGAATGGTGGGATTACTGAGCGGTTTCATCCAGTTCCGAAGCAATGTCTCCTTAAGGACATTATGCAAAGGAGCAGTGGACGACTCCTTAGGTGGTGAAGGATAGTCAAGGACCTCGAGCATCTCAGTCCTGGGCTCATCCTCAGTTACCACCAGGAAGGGAATGCCCACAGACATTTCCCGGACAAATGACGAGGAGAGACTCTCCGGCAGAGAAAGCTTCCTCTCAGGTGAAGGAGTGGGATCAGAAGGAAGACCACAAGACTCCTCGGAAGAGAAATATCTAGGATATTCCCCTTCATCCCAGGAGGCATCCTCCTCAGTATTGGACAAGAGTTCTCGAACTGCAGTCCGAAAACGGGCCCGTCTTGATGCCGAGGAACCACGTCCTCAATGGCGATGCTGAGAAGTCGACTCCCATGCTGGCGGCGATGAAGCTCCCTCTAACTATGTTGACAGGGAGTTGACCTGGGTGGCAGCCGAGGCCGATGCCGCAAGCGGTACCGGAATCGTGGACCTCACCACAGGCATGGAGCCAGCTGCCGCTTTCATCGACAGTACTGAGGGCGCAAGCACCCCCGGTACCGAGGCAGGCTGATGTAGCAGCCTTTCCAGAAGGCCTGGAAAAATGGTTCAGATGCTCTCCTCCAGAGTCACTGTTGAGGAAGGCTGTGGGACCGGTACAGAAGTCGATGGTGGAATCTGTGGAGGCCTGGGAGGTGGTACCGGGCTGTCCGAAGATCGACGCACCAACACCTCTTCTATGGATGGTGAGCACTCCTCTCGGTGTCGACGCTTTCCAGGTGCCGAATCCTTCGACGCCCCAGAGCTCCCGGTACCGTGCCTCAAAGGAGACCAGTGCCGATGCTTCTTTGTCTTCGCTCGAAGCACGTCACCGGTACTCCTCGGTACCGATGAGGACGTGGAATCCACATGCCTCCTCGGGGTCGGGTCCGACAGCAGTCGGTCCTGGTGGGCCTGCACAGCAGAAGCCTTTGAGACAGGTGGAGACCCACTCGACGGCTCGCTGCTCCCAGCTAGTGGTGATGTCCGGACAGCCATTACCTGCACTCCCGATGTCGATGCCATCCCCGGTGCCGATATCGATGCCACCGACCTCGGTACCGATGACGACGTCGATGCTGAGGAATGAGTCTTGACGCCTGTGTCCGTTTTTTCAAACTCAGACACAACTTGCAAGTGTCTGGGCGATGGTCGGGCCCAGGGCACTGGATGCACCAGGAGTGCGAGTCAGTGCCTGAGATCGACCGCTGGCTCCGAGCACACTTCTTGAAGCCACTGGGAAGCTTCGATGACATCAGCGGAAAAATCAAAAGGCTCGATTGTGCCGATCGAGGGCACAAAAAGGGAGCACCGTGGACGGGCGGCCCAAGAAGGCCGCAACGGAAGCGAAAGGAAACTTAACAGGGGAAAAACTAAGAGAAAAGAGGGTTTCCTTTTTTTTTTTTAACTGGAAAAAAGAAAGACAAAAAAGGTGACATAAAACAAAAAGAAAGCGGTAAAAGAACGCCAGGTCTTTTATAGGGCCTGAGGGAGACCAACACGCATCCACTCTCCACCGCGGAAAAAGAAAAACTGAGGCGGGAAGATGGCCGCGCAGTGTGTCCGTCCCGCACTCTGCTGGCTGTCGCAAAGTTTTCTGGATTTTACTGGGAAAATCTCCGTTCCTGGGGCCGCCGTGGACGCCGACGCACATGTGAGAACAAGCAGCCTGTCCTCGGAGAAGAGCTAGTCATCTACCGACAACGAACTTCACTTGCTTCATCAGCAGTATAAGGTGGTTTTAGTCTTCATACTTTTTAAAGATCCCACATTAAAAGGGCTAAATACATATGTATATGTACATAAATATGCACGTCAGTTAAGATGTGTGAAAAACTATGGGCTCCTTTTACAAAGCAGCGCGCTGAACACAGAGTAGCCCGTTCATCTCTCATGGACCTTTTCCCATTCAGCGCATGCTAATCGGTAGTGCTGCTTTGTAAAAGGAGCCCTATGTTTTCAAAAACTCATTACAGGCAAATACACATTTCAATTTACATAAAATACCCTGCTGCTGTTAATTTAAATAAGCAAACACTGTTGATATAAGCTACTCTTTACTTTTAAAGTTAACCTTGATTGGTTATGGACGATATAAAGGCTGCGGTACTCCAGAGAAGTCTACCAATTTGTCGGTAACCTTCTAGAGATTCCAACAGAGAAAGTCAATTTTTAAGTTACATGAGTAGTTGTATAGATTTTGTAGTAAACAAAACTGAATATAATTCATGCAGAACTCTGAATCCAACTGCTTCATTCAAAATGAAGCCTGTTCTTCCTTCTGACACCCTCATAAATCATCTTCAATAATTTAGCAGGGTGGTTTTAATAAATTTAATGGAGGGACTGGTATAGTGTGTATTTAAACTCTAATATGACGTGCTGTTTTCTACAAATTGCCTGGTCTTTCGTCTTTTTTTTTTCTTTAACGTTAAAGCAGATTGTTAGTAATAGGAAAGGGATTTAAATATGTTTCATAATTAAAAACCTTCTTAATCCAGCCATTATTTTAACAAACCTTAAGAACATCCTCAGATAGTTTTTCCTGTTCGTACTGTGTTCCATACCAGCCTTCAGTCTGCTCTGTTTTTCCTTCAAAAGACTTTGAGACTACTGCCACGCTAAATTAGAGAAGGAAACAAATATGAACAAGTGATTTTATGTAATGGCATTTGATGGGTAATGCTTATCTAGTCAAAGTGTGGAAAAAAGACACAATGAAGGAAGGGGGGGGGGGGGTAAGAGAAAGAGAAAACCTTACATTACAGTGACACAAACAGACATTATTGCAAGGGTATTCACAGAGCACCATGACTAGTAAGAATAGCTGAACCAGTTCTAATTTTACCCTATTGCATATACAGGATGTAGTGGATTCCCTTTTTGAGCTCCCTAGGGAAGAGCTACTTTCACTGCATGTATTATTATTATTATCATTTGTATAGCGCTACCAGACGCATGCAGCGCTGAACATCTAACACAAAGAGACAGTCCCTGCTCAAAAGAGCTTACAATCTAAATAATACAGACAGACAAGACAGATACGGGTGATGAAAAGTAATGGGTAATGAAGTAATAGGTGATGAAGAGTAATGGGTGAGAAGGAAGAAAGGGACAAGGGGAGGGCAACAGAGTAGTAGCTAGGAGCTAAAAGCAGCAGTGAAGAGGTGGGCTTTCAGCATAGATTTGAAAACAGGTAGAGATGGAGCTAGACGTATAGGTCCAGGAAGTCTATTCCAGGCATAAGATGCCGCGAGAGAAAAGGAATGAAGCCTGGAGTTAGCAGTGGAGGAGAAGGGGGACGACAAGAGAGATTTGTCCAGTGAGCTGAATTCACAGGGAGGAATGTAGAGAGAGATAAGAGTGGAGATGTAATGGGGGGACTGCAGAGTGGATGCATTTAAAGGTCAGTAAGAGAAGTTTAAACTGTATGCGGAAGCGGACAGGGAGCCAGTGAAGTGATTTGAGGAGTGGGCTAGTGTGGGTAAAACGATTCTGATGGAAAATAAGTTGTGCTGCAGAATTTTGGACAGACTGGAGAGGAGAGAGATGGCTGAGTGGAAGACCAGTGAGAAGTAAATTGCAATAATCCAAGCGAGAGGCGACTAGGGTGTGGATAAGGGTTCTGGTAGCTTATTCAGAAAGGGCCGAATTTTGCTAATGCTGTAGATAAAGAAACGACAGGTTTTGGCATGTAATGAGTGTAAAACGTAATCTAGCTTATCTTGTTAGCCTGGACTTGGAGCTCTACTGTCACTCTACTTATAGAAAAGGGGAAACAGACATTGCAGAAGAGAACCACCGCTACCGCTGTGAATAGGTTCCGTTATCAATTATTTGTCCTTAAACCCCCCACTTTTTTCGTAACGTCCAATCAGATCTTGCTTTATTTTTAATACTCCACAATGCACTTCAATTCATAAAATATCCAGCAGTAAAACAGTTCCGGAAGACATGTTAAATGGTTATGGTGGTGGAAAACACTTTTGAAACACTGCCTACCTCTGAGGAAAACGTACAGATGGTGAAATGGGCCCTGTTGGGTGATTTCTATTTGATAAAACATAAGTGGGATCTTTCTGGATATTTTATGAATTGAAGCATGTTGCTGTGGAGTATTAAAAATAGTAGTAGTTTGCTGTCCCGTTTAGAAAACACTCCAGCACTATCAGACCCTGTATTCGTGCATCCTTCTGACAGCAACGTAGCTGCATTTTTTTCCCAACTTTTTATTTTAAGACTTTTTTCATACAATAGCATAACAATAAAAGATCACAATACTTTCCCTATGTACATGTGTGCTTGGTTTGTCTTGTACATCTTATTACATCATGCTTAATCTGATACGCAGCATAACAGTGTTCTATAATCAACTTAAAAGTCCTAATCCCCTCCCCCCTAATAACGTAGCTGCATTTTTGACTGAAGCCGCCCTTCTGCAGCTAACAGCAATCCAGCAAGCATCTTTGGATAGAGTACATTACTGTGGAAGAGGTGAAGGCAGCTGTATCATTCCTGAAGCCGGGCAAGTGACCAGGACTTGATGGCCTTTTCTCCAAATTCTATAAGAAATGTTCTGGTTTCTTAACTCCTATATTGGGTACCACATTTAATTCTGTGCTGTGAGAATACCCTCTCCCACCATCTATGCTGGAGGTGGGGGTGCTGGTCTTACCTAAGCCTATGAAGGACCATACCCTGGGTAGCTCCTACAGGCACATATCTTTGTTAAACCTAGATGCTAAGTTGTTGGCGAAAGTGCTTGCTTCTAGACTGAAAGGGGTGATTGATTCCATTGTAGGAGAAGACCAATGTGGTTTTATACTGGGAGGACAACGGGTGATAATGTTAGGAGAACCCTTGGATGACCCAGAACCCGAAAGTCCTACTTACCATTAATGACGAGAAGGCTTTTGATTGGGTCAAGTGGGTTTTCTTGCCTGCAGTCTTAGGCATATGGATTTTGGCCCTCACTTTTGCCATTGGATACAGGAACTTTATAGCGCTCCTCAGGCCCATATTAGGGTGAATGGGGACTACTCTGAGTTCTTCCCATTGGCAAGGGGTACGCAACAGGGGTACTCCTTATCACTTCTTTTGTTTGCTTTATTTGAAGAGACCGTACCTTGACATTCATGGGGCTGTAGTTGGGCATGAAGAGCTATTTCTCAATTTGCTGACAATATCTTACTTACTGTTAGCCAAAAACAGGGGTCTCTTACAGCTTTAACTGCCCTAACTTTCTAGATATTGTAGCATGTATGGCTTTAAAATGAATGCTATCAAGTCTGAGCTTTTAAATATTAACCTTCCAGGTGGAATTTTTCAGACTCTGAAGGGTACATGTCCTTTTACTTGGGCATCAACCCTCATATAATACTTGGGTGTAAATATCCCAATGGATTTGAAAAAGCTAGCTGCTGAACTAGTTCTGATAGGTGACAGAAACTGAACCACACTTGGATGGGAAGGATTGCCATTTGTAAGATGGTGGTTCTTCCTAAACTGCTGTACTTGTGTCAAACTCTACCAATTAATATCTCTGCCTCGCAACTTGCAGCCCTGGATGGAAGATGTTTGCTTTCACCTGGATGAGGCAACCTCCTAGGGTAGCCAGGATCATCTTGACCCGGTGAAGGGTGGTAGGAAGCCAAGGGATGCCTAGTTTTAAACTGTATTTTTACACTGCCTAGGTGAAACCCCTGCTTGATTGGTATGAGTGTCATCCTTAGGACATGTCCACCAAATATGGTAGAAATCTCCCTGCATTTCACACTCTCTCCATCATTGTGCATTTCTTGTCTGGTACAAAATGGACTGAGGTATAATACCATCTGTACAGCATTGTGTACCCATTTTGTATCAAAGGGGTAGCTATAGCTACTTTTAATACTTTTTAAAGATTTTTTCCCCAAGTGTTATAGTCATAAAGTTTGATGCAAGTTAGCTTCCCCTTTAACAGTATAAAGTAATATCGGAGTAGTTTGCTATAACAACACCTGATATAAGCAAGATATTGCCCCTCTACTTGGTCCCCCCCCCCCTTAATGCTTGTTTAGGCAAAGTTTCAGATAGAGCAAGCTCTCCCTTTTGCTCTTCTATAAATCAGATCTCTAACTTGTCCATACGAAAAAAACATCATTTTGAATTAAACCATATTTTTCTTTAAGCTCTTCCCAAGGCATCATTTCCCCATCCTCCCAAATCTGTCCTAGGGTACAGAGCGAACAAGTTGCCAATTGTTTTTAAGTTCCTATGGAAACTTCAGACTTATTACCAAATGTATATAGTATAGGAGTGGAGAGGAAATAGCGTGTATCAGGGAACATCAGAGTATGACACTGTCTCCAAGTTAACGGACATGTCATTAAAACATTAAATTTTCGAGCTAAAGCTAAGAATTGAGGCTTTGGGAGCCAAGGGGCAGCCCAGAGAGAAATATCAGTCAAATAATATTCTACTCAAAGTCATGGCTTAGAGGTAACTTGTAACCATTCTGTCAAAAAGTGAAATTGGGCTGCCATATAATACAGCATAACATTTGGAACTCCAATACCCTCTTACTGCTTGTTCTGGTTTATTTATTAACTCTGGAAGGTTTCTTTAGGCAGATAAAATGAAAAACCTTTCTATTTAGAGTTATGAAAAACCTTTTAGGGATGGAAATGGGAAGGACTGTAAAAAGCCATAAAAGTTTAGGCAACGTAATCATTTTCACTGCATGAATTCTTCCCAACCAAGAAAGATTAAGACCTTCCCAGCATTCCAGTTCTCTCAGAAGTTCCCGTAACTGTGTTGAGAAATTAAGAGTAAAAAGGTACACATAAGACCAGGAGAGCTTTATACCTAAGTACCTAATATATTTGTCTACATCTTCTGATTTTGTTCCTTCAGTAGAGCAATTAGCACAATTTTTTAGGGAAAGATTTTTAAACATTAGGTTACAATTTATCAGTAGACAGTTAGTGGAACTTTTGAATTTTAGTTCTAGCACAGATGGGGTCCCAGTAGACATGATTTGGAATGACCTTTATAAAGTTAGTTGGAGAGACACAAATCAACTGATTAACAAGTTTAATAAATCACATCAAAGGTCATTTTTGATACGTCTAAATCTGATTTTGGACGTTTTGCATAAAACATCCAAAATCTGAATAGTAAGAAGGTCATTTTCAAAAAAGAAAAATGTCTACCTTTTTTATTTTTGAACATACCATTTTGAACAAGGTTTTGCGATTTGAACATTTTGCTTTTTGGTCCATTTTCGAAAAACAAACAAACAAACAAACCTGAATAGGTGCAAAATGTAGAGATTCATGCCATTGGGATGTAGGAGTCGCCAGCACTTGTTAGTAGACTGGTCCCCAGACATCTCAGGAGAGAAATGGGGCACCCTAGAGAGTACTTCTGTGCACTTCATAAAAATGCTCTAAGGTACACATTTCACCTTTGCTCTCTTATCTTGTCCACTGAGCCCTCCAAAACCCACCCAAAACCTACCGCTCCCACTGTATACCACTACAATAGCCCTTATGGGTGCAAATATATGTGGGTACAGTAGGGTTTTGCTGACCTTGGGAGGGGTCACAGTTTCCACCACAAGTGTGACAGGTAGAGGGAGACAGCAAACTTGATCCCCCCACTGTGTACTGCGCCAACCACTATACTACTCCAGGGACCTGCATGCTGCTCTAAGTTAGGTCTGTTAGACCTAACATCTGCATAGAGGCTGGTGAAGTCATATTTTATTAACATTTTTTTGAGAGGGAAGGAGGTCAGTGAACCTGGGGGGGGGGGGGGGGGGGGGGAATTGAGAGTTCACTCCTGATTTGTTCCAGTGGTCATCTGGTCATTTAAGGCACCTGGTTTTAGTCCTGGACCATTTTGTTTTGTTACATTTGTCCCCTTCAACTTCAACAGGGTACAAATTGTATCACAATGATAGAGAGGATCAAATTGGAAGGGGGGGGGGGGGTTGTGCTATATGTTAAAGAGGGAATTGAGTCACATAAAATAAACATTTCACGTGACACAGATAACAGCGTGGAATCATTATGGATAGAAATTCCATGAGTGAAGGGAAGGAGTATTCTTGTAGGGTAGTACTACTGTCCACCGGGACAGAACAAACAGACGGATGAAGAAATGTTTACAGAGATTAGGAAAGCTGGAAAACTGGGCAATGCTATAATAATGGGCAATCTCAATTACCCCAATATTGACTGGATAAATGCTACACAAGTGCCAGAGAGATAAAATTTCTACATGTAATAAATGACTGTTTCTTGCAGCAACTGGTCCAGGACCTGACGAGAGGGGAAGCCATTTTGGATCTGGTCCTTGGTAGCGTGCAGGGCATAGTGTGAGAAGTGGCGGTGTTGGGTCCCCTGGGAAACAGTGATCATAACATGGTCAAATTTGAGCTACTATCTGGGATGAACCCGCAAAAGAAATTACTGTAGTTGCATTTAATTTTCGAAAGGGTGACTATAATAAAATGAGGAAAATGGTTAAAAAGAAACTAAAAGGATCGACTGCAAGGGTTAGGACACTAAATCAGGTGTGGACGTTATTCAAAAATACCATCTTGGAAGCTCAGTTCAGATGCATTCCACATATTTGCAAAGGTGGAAAGAAGAGAAAACGTCAGACAGCGTGGTTAAAAGGTAGATTGAGCCTTAAAATAGGTGGGAAAATGTGAGATACAAATGTACCAAATAAAATAAAAAAATAAGAAAAAGAGGCCATTACAGCCAAAAGATTGTCCTTCAAAGAATGGAAAAAGGACCCAAACGAAGAAAATAAGAAGCAACATAAGCACTGGCAAGTCAAATGCAAAGCATTAATTAACAAGGCTAAAGAAAAATATGAAGAGAAACTTGCTGCAGAGGCTAAAACTCACAGAAACAACTTTTTCAGGTACTTCAGAAGCAGAAAGCCTGTGAGGGAATCCGTGGCACCGTTAGATCATGAAGGAGCAACAGGGGTGCTCAGGGAGGATAAGGCCATAGTGAAGAAACTGAATGAATTCTTTGCTTCTGTCTTTACAGAAGATGATGTAAGAGATCTGCCCGTACCAGAAATGGCTTTCAAGGGTGATGATGCGGAGGAATTTAAAGAAATCTCAGTGAACCTGGAAGATATACTGAGCCAAATTGACAAAGAGTAGTAAATCACCTGGACCGGATGGCATACATCCATGGGTACTCAAAGAACTGAAGCATGAAATTGCTGATCTGTTGTAAGTAACATGTAACCTGTCGTTAAAATTGTCTGTAGTACCTGAAGATTGGAGGGTAGCCAATGTGACGCCGATTTTTAAAAAGGGTTCTATTGGTGATCCGGGGAAACCAGACACTGCTCCATACCATTGTAAAGTAGTAACAACTTGTGCCAGTGAAGTGTCCAGGGCTGGTAAAGTTAGCAGTACATCATCAGCGAATTAGACAAGTATGTGCATTTCCCCACCACAGTGTATTCTTGTTATAGTATTGTTAGCCTGAATTAACTGAGCAAGGGGTTTAATGGATAAAGCAAAGAGCAGGGAAATAAAGAACATCCTTATCTGGTTCCTCTATGTATCTCAAATTTTGCTGAATATGTACCATTTATATAAAAGATCAGCCAGTGGCTTGTATAAAGAGTGAATCCATCCCATAAATGTACCAAATACGCCAAATTTACCCAAGATCCCAAAACGATAAGGCCAGCAGACTAACAAAAGCCTTTTCTGCATCAATAGAGAGTAGTAAAGAAGGTTCTAAGACTGACCTGCCTCATAAAATATATGTAAATGCACTACGTATGTTATCAAAGGTCTGTTTACCAGTTATAAAGCTGGCCTGATCCTCCGCAACCAACTTAGGCATATAGCTCTGGAGCCTTTCTGCCAGTATTTTGGTAAATATTTTATAATCAGTCCCAAGTAGGGAGATAGGCCTATAAGAGGCACAATAAAGAGGGTCCTTGCCCAGTTTAGGGATAATAGTAATGGCAGCCAGGCACCATTAAGTAAGGCAACTCAGTGTATGTTTATAGTGTTAAAGACTTTGTTTAATAAGGGAACTAAGTATTTTTATAGCATTTATAAAACTTATTTGTGTATCCATTCTTACCAGGAGCTCTTCCTTAAGGTAAGTTTACAATTGCCCAAAGAGTTTCCTCAACTACTATAGGTTTTGACAGATTCCTGGGAAAGTATGGATTCAGGTGTATAAAGAGCAATATATAGCTCCATTCTAGACCATAATGTTTGCGACATAATTACATAGGTGCTGCTTTTTTTTTTTTAGATAATGAGCTAACAAGTGGCTAGCTCGATTTCCAAATTCAAAATATATTGGTCTAGTCCTCTGCATTCCCTCATAATGTCCGCCAGCTCCAAGTCTTGTAGTTGCACTCTACCAGCATGAAGCTGTTGCTCCAAGCTAGAGTTCCCCTGTCCTGGTTTTTTCCTTTTTTTCTAGTCAGTACAGTATTCTTCAATAAACCCTTCAACAAATTATTTTGACCTAATTTCTTTTTTCTATTATAAGCCTGTAACAATATAAATTTTCCCACACATCACCACTTTCAGACCTTCCCACAAAATCATAGGGGTAAAAACTCAGGGTTATCTAATAGACAAATATTCCATAAAGTCTTTCTCTAGATTTTCTATATTAGTGGGGTCCAAAAGTAGAGCACCACTTAGTTTCCAATGTCTGGCTATAGCCTGTAGCAAGGGAAATGTCAAAACCATAGTGAGAGGTGCATGACCTGACAAAGTGTGACTGTGTATTTAGTTGTAAACCACTTTGGTTACAGTTGTTGAAAGGTGATATATCAAGTGAACTAAACTACAGAGATCTCTCATACTTGCTGCTGAATAACACTGAGCCTGCAAATAGGTGGGAAAATGTGGGAAACAAATGCAATAAATAAATAAATAAATAAATATCTCCCAGCCAGAGATCAATGCATGAGTAAGTACAATAGGTTTGAGAGAAAAAAGTATAGTCTCTTTTGAGAAGGTGAGAAGGCCTCCAGAGGTCTAACAGGTCCCAATGTGCGAAAAAAATACTCCCTTGGGCACAGTGTACTTCTCCTGTTGAGTTATCGAACCCAGAGTTGGGAGTCAAGTTAGTCCCCTCTAACTACCAATCATCCCATTTTATGCTTCCGTAACAGAAGTGTAAGTTTAACATAAAACTCTCCTTGATTAGTATTTAGAACATACACATTTAGAAAGGTAAATGGATACTGTTTGAATGTCACAATCAGTAGACTATAATGTCCCTCTACATCTTTAATCACCTTCTGCAGCTGGCTTGGCAGAATGCAGAAGATAAATATTCTCATTCCATTGTTTTTTTTTTCTTATGCAGTTTATTAGAGATTAAGTATACCAGTGGGAAGTTATGCTGCAATAATAAGTGTTAATGCTGCCGCAAAAAGTGAGTTTCCTAAATAAAACAAATATCTTCCTTTAGATGAGTTGCCTCTAAAAAGTAGGAGTTGTTTGATTGTGGTATTAAGTTCCTTATTATGTCATTCATGTATGAAGCAGAGAATAACAGACATAATATATACAGGAGTAAAATACACCCTCATCATTAAATATACAATCAAATTTGTGAAGTAGCATCAAACCCAACCCAACCCCAAGTTTAGATATGCCAGCATGGTCTTCTCAGAGCCTGCTAGCCAGAAGTGGTGAACTGCGCAGTTCTATAGCCCGTGAAGCACATAAAAGTTAAAAAAGTTATATAGATCCTCTTTAAAATGGATGAAAAACAGCCTTGAATACAACCAAGACCGGATCCAATGTATAGAATATTTCTATAGAAAAATTAATCCATTACTACCAGACTCCATATCTCATGTAGGACTTCCAGATGGAACTTTGACCGCAGAATGTTGTTGGATAAATAGTCTCTTGCCACCAATTAATTGTTGCTACTTAGGGCGAGATTTCAGTGAGATGGTAGCCATAGTGGAAGCAGAGTTTAATGGCAAATCACTTTTTGGATCATTCTCCAATATTAATAGCGCCTCCTCTCTCGGTTTCACTTGATGCAGTTTGCCCTTATAATAGAAAGCAAGTGCAAAAGGATGCTGCCATTTACATTTAATATTTTTCTCTCGCAGTTGGTTTACATTCATTACAGTGTTTCATGGTGGCTGCGGCTAATATCTCAGTAGCATATGAGTCCTAGACCACATGATCCATAGTTCTTGCCATGGCTAGAATCAACTCCTTAAATCTTAAATTCAGCAAAACATGCAATGATATCTTTTGCCACATTTGCTCTGGGCCCACCCATCGCCCGGTGGGCTCATTTGATTATTTTCTCTGTAGGGTCCATTGGTCTTGAGCTTCTGATTAAAAAAAAGAAAAGAATAAAAAGTGTGCTTACAATCTTTTTGATAACCTTCACAGCTGTTATATTCAGGTGATTCTGATAGGCCACGTAAGCGCAGAATACAGCGTCTGCTTCGATTTTCAAGGTCCTCAACCTTGTCTGCTAATTAAGTCTCCATGGTTGCTGCAGTCATAGTGGCCTCAGTATGGTTTTCTAAACCCATCTCAATTTCCTCCACACGAATGCCTAACTCAGAGATCTTGCCCTGGAGGTATGCCACTAAAGTTGCAAGTTACGAGCATATCACCATCAGATCCAACTTTATCTCTTTCATCTATTCTCAATTTCATCGCGAGGAGGTGGCTGTTGTCCTGTTAAAAGTTGAGTGTGAAGGCTCTCCAAGTTATTTTCCAAGGACTGGTCTGCTAAGATAGGCCCCGCCGCAGCCATCTTGGCCGCCCCTGTACTAGTGGTGTCTAATTACTGATAAGCAAATTCTTGGAAGTTAATGCATTCACTTGTTGCCATACTCAATCTAGTGTCACTGTCTCGTTTTAGGTGATCCAAATTTATATGTATAGTCAATCAAATCAATGGAAGAGGATATAAAAAGATAATTCTTTGGGCTGTGCGGAGCTCTAAGTTCAAGAAGCCATTAGGGTCACTGTCATCACTTCCTCCCCTCAGTAGCAGATTTTTAGGTAAGAACTTGTGGGTGCAACTTATGCAAAGGAGCGACTTATATACGAAATTTACATATCGGTAATTTGTTGCCAATGCTGATGCTCTGACTTGTTCCACTGTGCACAGAAAACAGATCCAGGAAAAGTTAAGAAAGCATATTATCAGTCTATGACATCGCTTTCAAAAAAATCTTTCATCCTCAGGTGAAAGTTCACAACAGTCTATGACATCATTTTCTAAAAATCCTTAAAGTTCTGATCCTCAGTGTAACTGTGAAAGAGGTCAGAAATTTCCATCACATATGGTACAGCCACTTCCATCAGTTTGGTTGCTGATTTACTGGCACCTTACAACACAGGCATACAAACCTCAAGCCCCATATCGGTAAGAATCATACATCATATGCAGAACGGTATACTGATTTTTAAACTTGGATTACCGGCACAGTAATTATTGTCATAGAAAACAGACTTTCTGTAGTATTGCACATGTAGTTTAAGCCAGATTTTGGCTAAATTACCAGTAGTTACTGTAGTCTGCATATCGTTGCTACTGGTAATCAAAGTTTTAAAGAGCTAATGTTCAAATACTAATGTGATGTAAAAGTGCAGTAATAGAGAGACAGGGGTGATATGATACAGACATTCAAATATTTGAAAGGTATTAGTCTACAAACAAAGCTTTTCCAGACACGGGAAGGTGGTAGAACTAGAGGACATGAATTGAGGATGCAGGGGGGCAGACTCAAGAATAATGTGAGGAAGTACTTTTTCACGGAAAGGGTGGTAGATACCTGGAATGCCCACCCACAGGGGGTGGTGGAGTTGAAAACAGTAATGGAATTCAGAAATGCATGGGATAAACAAAGGAACCAAACAACCTTAGTGGTGATTAGATGGCAACACCAATCAACTGGGAAGCAAAGCTAGTACTGGGAAGAATTCTACAGTCTGTGCCCTGATCGTGGCTGGACAGATTTGGATGGGCTGGAATGGAGCTTCGTTGACAACTTCACAAGTTGGAGAACAAGGCCCGTGCCAGGCAGACTTCTAGACAAGACTTTCAGGTTTATGTCCTGAAAATGGCTAGGACAAATCAAGATCAAGTATGCATATATAGCATCACATCATACCTTATGCTATGAGTTTATCTTGTTGGGCAAACTGGATGGACCATACAGGTCTTTACCTGCCGTTATCTACTACGTTACTATGCCTCCTCTTAGACCTTACTGTAGATATACCATTCAGTACTGGTACTGTCTTTGGTTCACAGCTCTTCCTCAATTACTATTGCATTCACAGGATAACTTGAATACCAGTAATACTGAAATATTAATTTATATGATACTAACCAAGCACTTTTCAACATTTTTAATACTACTGGTATTTACTGTACATCTCAAGTAAAAATTGCTATTCAGATGGTATTCAGTGGGACTCAAACTGCCGGCACAGTATGTTTTGCTGCATTTTGTACAAAAGAGCAACTTATGTGTCACCTTTATCTTTCTTTTAACCGTTTTTGGTCCCTACAATCTACACTAAAGAGAGACTTATAACCTGGAATTATGATATGTTGAATTGTACAGCCTGTTTTTTAAATTTAATAATCAATTTAAACTTATAATGATGATCTAACTGCATCCAAAGGGATATTCAAAACACACCGAAATTTTCTTACAGCCTTTCCTCAATTTGTACCTTTGAATCACTTCAGCAGTTCTGTGTTCAGTGTGTTTACACCTTTGCTTTTAATTCACCACAAATAACTCAATTCTTCATCCAAGAGTATTCAAATTAACACGAGTGTGGCTGTAGACAGATAGCTCTATTTTAATTTATGATAGGCCTTGTTAAAGGAATTTTTGGAGCTGGAACTAATTTAGGAGTGGAGGTGTAGTCTTTTGGTTAGAGCATCAGGCTGAGAACCAGAAAAACTGAGGTTCAGATTCCACTGATGCTCCTTGAAATCTTGAGCAAACCACTTAGGGGGCAATTCTATAAAGTGGCACCTAAATTTAGGAGAGACAATGAAGCAGGCTTAGGGCATTCTATAATGGCATTAGGGCACACCTAACCTGCTACAGAGTACCACAAAGCTGCTATGGCCAAGGTTTGATAAACTCTTCCCATACACTGAGATTCCTCTTTTGGGAAAGAATATGGGTCTGCATAATACTACAAACCAGACTGGGCAGGTTAGAGCTGCTGATGGGGTAACCCTTGTGGGCTTCTCCAGCTAGACATGTCCAGGCTTGTCCCATGACTAAAACTTAAAAACAATGGGGTCGATATTCAAAACGATTTAACCAAGTAGGAGAGGCTCCCGTCCAATTAAGCTGCACTGAGCAGGTCAGTACCACTGAATATTCACACTGACCAGTTAATGCTCATATAGCTAGCCAGCCATTTAGACTGTATAAATAGTGGTCTTAATTTTGCCTGGTCAACTATGCCAGTATGGCACTGAATACCAGCTGTACTTGTATATTCAGTGTCAGTAACCAGAGAAGCCTACATATTCAGTGCCAGGCCCTAATTTAGCCAGTAGAAGTCAGCATTTTAAAAAATGCTGAATCTCCAATAGCTAAACATTGATCCTGATAATATTTAAAACCCTCTTGTCTGCTGACTAAAATTTACAAAATGCTCTTCCACTTTTTTTTTTTAACCTTATGTGCTCTATGTAAATAAACTTTGGCATTGTTTTTTAATGTTCAAAACTGAGAAAGTAGACTGGGAACAGAAATTCTTCATTGTACGAAACAAAAATACTCTTATTCCCTGTAAAAAGTTTATAAACGCAACAATGGACAAAACAAAATGTTAATTAGTTATCTACATGTGTGCAAACAGCTCAAGAAAAAGAAAGCAACCTGTGAAATTCTACAGTTTCTTAAGAAAAAACTGTTTATCTTCATAAGCACAAGTGCTGGCAACAGGGATTTATAGGAAAGAGAAGGGCTGGGATGTGGGGATTGTCCCCACCTTATCAAAGGGGAGGAGGTATGAAGGCTGTTTCAGAGAAAAATAAAAAAGGCAAAAGATGTGAACTCTAGGATTTTCTCTGCCAGCTTTGGGGAAGTGCTTCTCCAATATCTTGCCTTGTTTTTTTTCCATAGGCTGGAATTACTCTCTGTCTGAAGGGTGTGGGGGAAAAAGGATTGAAAACTAAACTTTTGACGCAGCAGCCCTTACACCTGGCCAAGAGATGTACTTGGCTGGAATGCCTGATTCTTCCAAAAAGCTGCAGGATTCATACATCTTAGTGTGTCTCGGTGCACAGAAAACAAGATTGCGGCTTGTCAAATGTCTGTGTTTCATATAGAAGATAAAACAACAAGTAGGACCACCTGCTTTGGTGCTTTTAGACTCCTATGTTTCATATAGAGCAGTACTCACCAAACCTTTATCCAATATGACTCCATTATAACACTTAGAAATGTATGTGACCCTAGGTGATGACTGAAAAAAAATAATGGATCTCACTCCCTTTCCTTCACTCATTCACTTCTTCCCTATACTCATACGAAACAGGGAGACAGCAATGGCAGCAGCACTGGTGGCAACAACAGGGGAAGTCAGCATAGGACCATGTGGACCAGTATGAAGTCACAGACTCCAGTACTCTGTATGTATTTCCATTCTAACAAGAAGCCCACACAGGAAGAGAGTTAGGGCCTGGGAACATCCACTGACTCACAGACCATATGCTGCCATTACTGGGCATGGGTCATAGTGGAGGTCCAGAGGGAGTGAAAGTAGCCATCTTTCGGTGACCCCCATCTACTTTAACAGAGAAAGGGAGAGACAGACACTGAAAAAGGTCTCTCAACAACTTTCACTTTTGCCCTTGCTCTATGTGCCTGTGTGTCAGCAGTTTTTTGGATAGCTGTGAAAGAGAGAGAGAGAGAGAGAGAGAGAGAGAGAGAGAGAGAGAGAGAGAGAGAGAGACTTTTCAGACTTTTGCATGCTGTGTAATAAAAAAAAGAAAAAAAAGTGTCTTTCATGTTGCATAAGCTTCATAGTATGGTAGCTCCTCTTACATGACTTAACCCAGAAGCACAGTCATCAAGAGAGTGGGCAAAGATGGCCATCATGCTCCATGTGGACATCCATGGAGGCCGTCATCTTGGACACAATATCAAAATGACCATAATTAGGGGGTGTTCCTATAATGTTTTGGGGGCATGGCTGATGATCACTTGCTGTGATATCATCAAAACATCCAGTGATGTTATCAAAGAAGGTGAGAAGTGAGCAGACAGTAGGTGAACTGGAGAACTGGAGGCATGGCCACCTGTTAAAACTATGTAAATTAGGTTTAAGAAAAGCTATGTAGCATATACCATCCTGGATTTTGTAACATAAGTGGTTTCAAAAACAACTAAACACAAGAAAACCTAACTTGTGTAATGAAATATTAATCATATACATGTTTTAAATAAATATTTTCTCAATGGTGTTGCTTGGGAAGGTAATGGGAAATTTGGGAGGGGAAAGGGGTAAGTAGTCTTTGAGGGTGAGGGATCTGGTTATTGGTGGTGGGTCATCAGCTTGAAGGTCTCTGACTAATTTGGGCAGGTGGGGGGGGGGGGTCTAACTGGTAGAGAAGGGAAGGGAAATGGGACTTGATATACCGCCTTTCTGTGGTATTTTGCAACTACATTCAAAGTGGTTTACATAAATACAGGTACTTATTTTGTACCTGGGGCAATGGAGGGTTAAGTGACTTGCCCACAGTACAAATAATGGATGATGGAGTTTTTCAGTACTGTGTTTGTGAGTTTGTTACTTTCTTTACTGTATGAGATGAGATGCTTATATTTTGTCATCAATAAAATTGTTGAAACTAAATATAGTTTAAATAGATAACCTTTTAACAGGAAGTAAAATGAATACATTTTAAATGTTCAACCAAGGTTTATGACAATGTTTCTACACCATCTAGTGGCATATGAACCAGGAAAAAATAGCTTTAGAGGAATTCCTTCCAACAATCATAACACATATTATATAACTACCAGATATGCTTGCCTTAAGTTTGTAATGTTCTATATTTGTTACCATCAATAAAAAATTGTGAAAAATAAAATGTTTCAGCTTTTATAAATGACTGGATGTGCCTTTTAGTAGAACCCTGTATCTGGAAACACAAAGCCTTAAAGTGGAGGAAAGGCCTTCTACTCTACCTGTTATGATAAATAAAATATTGTCAAAAAGAATGCTACACAATTCATATCATTATCATGGCATCCATTAGAAATAATAGTTTGGAGTAAAAATCTAATGGGGTAGACATTCAGCCATCACCACCATTATTCCTAGATAATCAATACCGGGCCATATCTGGGCACCAGTATTGACTATCCAGATTTATACAGCCAGCTCTTATGCGGTTAAGTGCAATATTGCGATATTCACTGCATAAGCGACATCACATAAAAATAAGACTGACATTTATGCTGTCCGATACAGCCCTTTAACTTAGATGGTTGGTGGAAACAGCAGCAATCTATGTGGAAGTTAGGCGATCTCCTAAGTAGTACCAAATTGCCTGTTTTTGGCTTGCATTATATATACATACATATACACACACAAACACATGTACTCTAGCATAGTATCACTATGTTATTAGTGCAACAGCCTAGTTTAGTGTATTATACTAAGTATAATAGTATGAAGAATTTCCTTTTTAAACTGCATACTCTTTGTAAAAGCCCTAAACAGCATGCTGAGTTAAGTCAAAGTAAAACACAGATTCCTCACATTCCTTCCCTACTTATAAAGCTCCATTGTTTAAAGTTAGGTGGCTAAAGGCAGGTTTCCTCTCCCCACCCCTATCTGGTCAGTAAAAGGCTTTCCTGGCTACCTGTCACAATGCAGGTATTTTCTCCTTTTCCCTACATGACCACAGAGTTCCCTCCCTAAGTGCATCACTTTGCATTTCTTCGCATTGAATTTTAATTACCAGACCTTAGACCATTCTTCTAGCTTCCACAGATCCTTTTTCATGTTTTCCACTCCCTCCCGGGTGTCCACTCTGTTACAAATCTTAGTATCATCCGCAAAAAGGCAAACTTTACCTTCTAACCCTTCAGCAATGTCACTCACAAATATATTGAACAGAAATCGGTCCCAGCACCGATCCCTGAGGCACTCCACTACTCACCTTTCCCTCCTCCGAGCGAATTCCATTTACCACCACCCTCTGGTGTCTGTCCGTCAACCAGTTCCTAATCCAGTTCACCACTTTGGGTCCTATCTTCAGCCCGTCCAGTTTGTTCAAGAGCTGTCTGTGGGGAACCGTGTCAAAAGCCTTGCTGAAATCTAGGTAGATTACGTCTATATCACATCCCTGATTTAATGCTCCATTCACCCAGTCAAAGAATTCAATGAGATTCGTTTGGCACGATTTCCCTTTGGTAAAACCATGTTGTCTCGGATCTTGCAACTTATTGGCTTCCAGGAAATTCACTATCCTTTCCTTCAGCATCGCTTCCATTACTTTTCCAATAATCGAAGTGAGGCTTACTGGCCTGTAGTTTCCAGCTTCTTCCCTATCACCACTTTTGTGAAGAGGGACCACATCCGCCATTCTCCAATCCCACGGAACCTCTCCAGTTTCCAATGATTTATTAAACAAATCTTTAAGAGGACCCGCCAGAACCTCTCTGAGCTCCCGCAATATCCTGGGGTGGATCCCGTCTGGTCCCACGGCAATAAAAAGCGCAAAAACCTATCTCACTCTACACTTCCCAAAATGTCAAGGCATAAAATAAAAATCTGCATATTCAACCAACTTCACATACATCTGCCCCCAAGATATGGAATACACTACTGAAAATCCTAAAACACATGACCGACTACCTAACTTTCTGAAAACACCTGAAAGCCCACTTTTTCAGCAAATCAGTATTCGATACCACTGGACAATAATAAAAAACACCACAAAGAACTACAATCAGAAACTGGATAAAGACACACGGACACTTCCAACAACAATGCAATATATGTTTAACTAATGTAAAATGTAAGCCACATTGATACAACAATTTTGAATGGAAAATGTGGGGTACAAATACAGAAATTATAATAGTAATAATTAATATGCTGTACAATTGATTCCTGGCTTCTATACTGTATCCCTGATTCCTGGCAACTGTATGAAGAGATATATCGAACTCCAGTATACAAATAAAAAATAAGTATCTAATTACCTATACTAAATGTCTGAGTGTTATTTGTACATATCTTTGGGAAACCAAAAGAACTGTAAGCTTGCCCACAGTATAGGCTTGCTTAATGACCAGGTAGGGCAGGAAGTATAGGCTGTGGGCTGGTAAAGAGTCTGCAGGAATAGGCTGTCTAGTGAATAAGCAGACCATAGAGTTCGTTGTGCACAGAATTCAGTATAGGTGGTTGCCTAGAGCCTCGTATTAGTGGTTAAGTGCTCAATATCGCACTTAACTGCAACAAAGATGGCCGGCTGATTAAACCTGGATTAATCATTGCTGGTGCCCAGTCATGGCCTGGCATTGACTATTCAGGAAGAATGTGGTCATAAGTGTCAACTGACTCCAGACCACCCACAAAATAGCCAACTTTCAGTTTAGTAGTCTGTGGTGATGTTCAGTGGCACAAACCAGTTTGTCACTAAATAACAGTGGATAGGCTCCACACACATGATTAAATCAGCCAGGAGATGTTTCTGGCCAGTTAAATTGCTCTGAATATCGACCCTTAAATTCTTAAGAACTTTCTTTATAATTGTTGAATAATATGATTAACGTTAAAAAAACAAACAAACAGTAGCTCACCGGACATTCTCTGGTCTAAGTTTGTCTAGCACCATTTCTATTAGATCAGGTCTAAAGTCTTCCAGTAAATATTCAGCTGCAAGTACTTCTTCTAAAGGATAATACTGAAAAATAGAAGACATACAATTATAACAAACATTTTCAGAGAATAACAATGAAAAAAACATAGCTGACTGTTAAATATTTGCTTAAGAAAATACTTTTTTCCATAAAAGTAAGCAGTGGAAATTTGTTCAAATTTAATCATCACAATATAAAGTGATCTTCTAGCCCTCCAGCTCAATCAGGGTGGCTGCAAACAAGTATTTCAGGATATCTGTAAAGATCATTACTGAAATACACACATTTACTGGCGTTAGACAAACCAGTGGTGTACCAAGGGGGGGGGGGGGGGGGGGGGGGGGCGGTCCGCCCCGGGTGCACGCCGCTGGGGGGTTCCGCGGCGTGCGCCTGCTCTGAGTTCGCTGACTTCGCGCGTTCGCTGCAGCTCCCTCTGCCCTGGAACAGGTTACTTCCTGTTCCGGGTCAGAGGGAGCTGCAGCGAACGCGCGAAGTCAGGGAACTCTGAGAAGGCGCGTGCTGCGGCACCCCCCCCCCCCAGCGGCGTGCACCCGGGGGGGGGGGGGGGGGGGTCCGCGCTGCATCAGGGGGGAGGGTACTGCACCCGGGGGGCTGGGCGCCGCCCTGGGTGTCCGCCCCCCTAGGAACGCCACTGAGACAAACTAAAAATCACAAAAATCAGACTACATAGGCTAGAGGCAGCAACCTTAAGCTAAGTAATACAGTCACTCTGTTCACTCCCATGTTTCTGCCCGACAGATAAGTGACTTGAAGGAACATGCCATGCTGGCAAGCCCAATGTCACATCAGGACAGCCTCCTGACATAGAGGGTGTGATCTGGTGGTGCTCCCCTGCGTGTTGGTGTAATACACTGCAACCTGATTGTCTGTTTGAATGATTACAATTTGATGAGACTGCTGATCTCTGAAAGCCTTTAAAGTATTCCAGATTGCCCAGAGATCCAGGAGGTTGATCTGAAGATTCATTTCCTAGGTGGACCAAACTTGGGCTTGAAGCCCATCTACATGAGCTCCCCATCCCATGGAGGGATGCATCCATCTTCAGCACTTTTTGTGGCTGAGGAATTTGGAATGGAAGTCCCAGAGTCAAACTGAATCAAATGGTCCACTACTGAAGAGAGCATACTAGCTCTGGGGATACTCAGATGACATCTACCAGGTTCCCCATGGCTTGATACCACTGAGAAGTCAGAGTCCACTGGGCTGATCACATGTGAAGACGTGTCATAGGTGTAACATACATTTTGGAAGTCATTTGGCCCAACAGTCTCAACGTCTGCCGACCTGTGACCTGCTTAAAGGATCAAATCTTAGAAGCAAGTGCGACAAGTGTGTCCGCTCTCGTTCCGGAAGGTAGGTCGAACCCTCTGTGTATCAAGAATGTCTCCTATGAATTCCAATCGCTGGACAGGGCGAAGATGGGACTTGGGGTAGTTTAAAACAAACCCTAGAAGATAGAGCACCCGAATAGTAATTCACATGGACTCCTGAGCTCCATCTGAAGAGGTGTCTTCACCAGCCAATCGTTGAGATATGGGAACACATGGACTCCCAGTCTGAATAGCAATGCTGCAACTACCTATAGACATTCGGTGAAGAACCTGGGAGCTCACATGAGACCAAAAGGCAACATGTGGTACTGAAAGTGATGTGTTCCCAGCCTAAATTGTAGATACTTCTGGTGGGCTGGAAGTATCGGGATCTGAGTATATACATCCTTTAAATCCAGAGAGCATAACCAATTGTTTTCCTGAATCATTGGGAGAAGACTGCCCAGGGAAACCATCCTGAACTTTTCTCGGACTAGGAATTTGTTCAGGGCCCTTAGGTCTAGGATGGGATGCATCCTCCCTGTTTTCTTCTGCACAAGGAACTACCTGGAATAGAATACTCACCCTTCTTCCCTTGGTGGAACAGGCTCGACCACATGGACCTTTAGAAGGGGAGAGTTCCCCTGCAAGTACCTGCCTGTGCTTACAGCTGACTGAATGAACTCTCAGTAGGTAATTTGGAGGTCTTTGATACGAGTGCATATCCCAGACTTATTTGAAGAACCCACCAGTCAGGTAAGGGGCCACCTTTCGTGGAAAACTTCAGCCTTCCCCCCAGCAAGTCGTCTGGGATGGACCCTTTTACTGCTGCTATGATCTGCTGGAGCCAGTCAAAAGCTCGACCCTTGCTTTGACTGGGGAGCAGCAGGGGCCTTAGGCGCACGCTGTTGACACGAATGAGCCCGCTGGTGCTGAGCCTGAACAAGCTGGCAAGCCGAGGGGTTATACCTACACCTCTGACAGTAATAAGTATTCCTCCTCGGTTTGCCAAAAGTCCTCCTAGCTGAGGAGGCAGATACTGAAGGCACCCAGCGGGAGAGAGAAGAGATGGTATCAGTATGTTTTTTGATTTGGTCAGCAACCTCCTCAACCTTCTCTCCAAAAAGGTTAATTCGCCAGAAAGGGGCATCCGCCAACCTCTGATGAATAGAATGTTCCAAGTCAGAAACACGCAGACATGAGAGTCTGTGCATTGCTATTCTCAAAGCAGAGATCCTGGATGCCCCACATCAAAAGTGTCTAAGTGCCCCTGGCCAAGAACTTTCGACACGCCTTCTGCTGCTTGATCAACCTGCAATGTGACTCTGCCTGCTCCAGAGGGAGTGTCTCAGCCAGGTCCAACAACTTGCACACCGAGTTTTGCAAGTGGATGTTCATGAAGAGCTGGTACAATTTGTATTCGGGAAATGAGCATTGAAGCCTGGAACATCTTCCTCCCAAAAGAATCCAGGGTTCTAGATTCTCTACCTGGGGGGTTCGAGGCATAGTCCCTGGAACTTCTGGCTCTTTTAAGAGTGTATTCCATCCTCATAGAATTGTGAGGCAACTGAAGATTATCAAAACTAGGTACACTGTGGATCTGATACTGGGTGTCAATCTTCTTTGGCATTACTGGGACCGACAGAGGGGACTCTGATTCCTAACGAGGACTTTCTGAAGTACCTCATGAAGGACAGTCACAGTCTCCCTAGGAGGAGACGTGCATGCCAGGACCTCAAGCATCTCGGCCCTGGGCTCATCCTCTACTTCCAAAGGAAAGGGAACTGCATCAGCCATTTCCTTAACAAAAGAAGGGAATGAAAGGCTCTCCGGAGGAGACTTTCTCCTTTCCGGTGGAGGGGAGGGCTCGGAGGGAATTCCATAGGACTCAGAGGAAAAGTACTTTGGGTTTTCCTCTGAATCCCATGAGTGTTCCTCCTCAGTGTCAGAAAATACCTCCTGATGGGAGTGTTGAACCGAACCTGCCTTGATGTGGAGAATCCATGCCCTCAAGAACGGTATCGAGAAGTCTGTTCCCACTTCGACTCTGGTGAAGCTTCCTCCAATGATGTCAGGGAGTGTCGGCTTGGATGGCAGTCGACACCAGAGACGCATGTGGCACTGGTGTCAGAGGCTGCACCGCAGGCTGAGGGCCAAGCAGGGCTACAAGGGTAGGTGCAAGCACCCTCGATGCCAATGCAACCCGTTGCATAAGGCTATCTAGCAGCTCAGAGAGCAAGGCTCGGAAGTGCTCAGAGGGCTGGCACTGGGAAAGGCTGGGGTGCTGGTTCAGGTGCAGGTTGCAGAACCGCTGTTGTCGATGCAGGAGCAGGGTCTTGGCTGCTGGGAGCTGATGCATCGGGACCTCCTGAATGGAGGAGGAGCGGTCCTCCCAGCACCAACACTTTTTGGATGCCGAATCCTTAGATGCTCTGGAGCTCTTGGCACCATGCATCAAGGGCAACCAATGACAATGCTTCTTGGCCTTCACCTGAAGCGTGTTACCGAGGCTCCTCGGTGCTGACAAGGATGACATCGAATCCACATGTCACTTCGGGGTCGGGTCCACGATGGACAGTCCCGGAGGCCCTGCACAGCAGGAGGCCTCGAGGCAGGTGGAGACCCACTTGATGCTTCATTTCTTCCAGCGTGCAAGAGTCTAGCAGCAGCCATGCTTGCCTACGTTCCCAATGTGACGCTCAACACCAAGGAACCAGACTTGGCTCCAAAAGTCTTATCACGTTAAGCCTCTCTGGAAATCTGGGTCCTCTTTATGCATTGACAGAGAACACAGTTAGTGGGGCTATGGTCGGGCCCATGACACTGTACACACCAAGAATGTGTGTCTTTCTCAGAGATTATCTGATTGCACCGGGTACAGCACTTAAAGTGACTGGGAACCTTTGTGGACATGGAAGAAAAAAAAACTCTCTTGGATAAATTAACCGAAGCAATGGTGCCTGAAAAGGGGGCAAGGCACGACAAAAAGATAGGGAAAGTCTCCGGCCAAAGTCAAGGCCTAAATGCAGCCTGATAACGACGAAAAAGAAAGAAAACTTAAAACCGAGGAAAATAAACTAAAAACTTAAGGGAAAACAAAGAAAGGAGGTTCCACAATAGGAACACATAATTGATGATAAAATGAACAACAAATAGCCGAAAGGCACAAAAAAGCTCTTTGGGACTGAAGGATGTGAGGAGATGGTAAAAAAACATGCCCTCTGCTCATTATGGTAGAAAAAGAACCAAGGAGACCGTGTTCTCGTGGCTGGTTGGAAGGCACTCGCGCATACTTGGTGGAGCGTGTCTTGTGCTCCACAAAGCTCTATTTATACTTTTATAAATCTCAGACCGGGCGACGTGGATCAGTGTCACCCACTTGTGAAAATCTATAAGCCTACTTGTCCTTAGAGAAAAACAGTTTTCAAGAATCCAGTTTAAAATATGATGTTAGAATATTTTTAAAGATGTTTCGATTTTGTAGTCAGCATTCTCCTTCTGTAATATGGAACATTAGCTCTTACCAGCTAAAGATGAGGATAATAGTCAGGGGTACAGCATATATAAAGGGAAGGAACATAAAAATAAGCCTGACTGCTTCAGTGAAACAAACAAGAAAAAGAGACTATTAAATTTCCGAAAACAAAATTAAAAGAAAAAAGGTACTGAAAAAAACATTTCTGGTAATTGTAAGTTTACCAACATTTTTGGGTATGTATCAATGAGGAACTACAGTTTTAAAAGACAAGTAATGAAAGTACAGCACACTACAACCAAACATTTCAGCTAACAAACTGGGCTGACACAAGATTCAAGATTTGCATCTTGTTTATAGTCTACCATAGTGGTTCTCAAACTCATCAGGTTGTCAGGATATCCCTAAAGAATATGCATCAACATTCTGTTCTAGGTACACTCTCAATAATTAGTTGTACTATGTAAATCTTACAAATTCTATAACTGTTATGACATCTATATTCACTCTTTTTATTAAATGCAGTATTATCTCAAGTTTTGTTCAACGCATTGCTACTCCTATCGTTAAAACATATTACACATTCCAACGTCACTACACATTCTTACAATCACTCATCCCTACAAACAACATAACCAATACCATTTACTAACTATTCATACATTACTAGTGCAAATTTCAGTCCATACTCCTCTTAATCACTGCAAAATGGTAGAGTCTATAGTTACTCCATTACAAAGAAATAGTTGTTTGTAAAGCGTATTTCACGCTGAACTTTCACTTAATCTTACCATATGTCAATGTTCAATACAACTGTATTTCTTCACCAGAAAAATGGATACTTGCAAACATTGCAGCCATTTCCATATTACATACAGGACCAGAGGACCATGCGACTGACTCTTCATCACTTTATCTAAGAACTGCTGACTCCATGTTGGTTGTTTCTTGTTCTTACAGCTTCATCCAAACACACGCAGAGGCCCTACATGCACGTGTTTCGCTGTTAAAGCGTCATCAGGAGTCAAATACTCTAAATAAAACAGCAATGTGTTTAAACTCTATTCTTTTACATTCACTTATCTAATAAACATACACAAACATCAAGTATCATACTACTTACCAGCTACCGCAAGGGTTGAGCACTCGATCAAAACCAAATGCCCATGTTTGCGCCAAAAAGGATGCTCACACATGCGCATGGCTTCCTACAGGAGCCCCAGTGTTTAAATACCACCACCCTTTTAAATACTCAGCCGATCAATTTGGAATAACCGTATTCCATCAAAAGATTAAGGGCTGCTCATTTCTCAATAATATCAATGGGGCATTGCCCCCCCACCTCCTGGGATTAATATGATTCAATATCACAAAACTCAACTCCTGTACTGTATGTTTTTGCATTTCCCAATGGGACACTAAAGGGGCCTCTGCATGGCCAGTACGTAGATTGCTCAGATGCTGGGCTATTCGGATTTTGATTTTCACTGTGGTCTGGCCAATGTATCATAGGCCACATAGACACTGAATGCCGAAAACACAATTCATGGTATTACAATCCGTCCGGCCCAACAAACCACCCGAATAAGGAATAACAACTTCCCAAACTTGTAACGCATATTGGCAATATACACAATGGTTATATACATCTTCCCCTAATCTCTCATATTTTATACAGTTCCTACTATGATTTAGACGTTCTCCCAGATTCATACCTCGAGAAAAAGCAAACCTAGAAGTATTCTTAAAAATATCATGTATACCCAAAATCGGCCAGTACTTTCTTATAATTTGTACTATACTGCTAGACATCTGAGTATACGGTAAAACATATGTTAACAAATTTCTCTGGTATCGCAATTCACGCTGATAATTATATGATCTTTTTAACGCTTTCTTTAATATTTTACGGGGATACCCCCTGTGCTGAAATCTGGTCATCATCTGCTTCGCTTGTGCTTGAAACTCCTCCCAGGAACTACATAACCTATGGATGCGGAGTAATTGGCTAGCTGGAATACTATTTTTTAACATTCTAGGATGGTGACTCCGATAATGGAGAGTAGTACTGCGATCTGTATCTCTCACGAAATGCTTTAGTCACAAATTCTCCCTCCATCCATTTGATCTTAACATCCAAAACGTTCATCTCGTGGTAACCTATATGGTACACAAATTTAATACGTGTACTTATTGAATTTAAGTAATCCATAAACTGTACCAACCTCACATCATTACCACGCCATATCAACAGCATAGCAGCCAACTTTTCAAAATGATTGGGGTGCTGAATTTTTTTTTTTAATAGGTGGTGCATTCCCCCATCCCCCTCCCTTCGAGTTCCAGGGTCCCCCCTCCCTCCGAGTTCCAGGGTCCCCCCCTCCCTTCGACTTCCAGGGTCCCTCTCCCTCCCTCCGAGTTCCAGGGTCATCGTCCCTCCCTTCGAGTTCCAGGCCCCCTCCCTCCTAATTTTAAAAGTCATCTTGACTTACCTTGTCGGGGTTATGGCGGCCGGCAGCAGAGGTAAAAAGCGTGCAGGCTCGGCCCTTAGCTAAGTTTTCCCTTCTCTCTCTCTCAGCTCTGGTCCCGCCCTTGCGGAAACAGGAAATGAGGGCGGGACCAGAGTCGAGAGAGAAGGGAAAACAGCTAAGGGCCGAGCCTGCATGCGTTTTACCGCTGCTGCCGGCCGCTGTAACCCCGACGAGGTAAGTGAAGGTGACTTTTAAAATTCGGAGGGAGGGGCCTGGAACTCAAAGGGAAGAAGGGAGGGAGGGAGGGAGGGAGGGAACGAACTTCCGGTAGGTGAAAAATTGGGGGTGCTCGAGCACCCACAGCACCCACGGAATCGGCGCCTATGATCAACAGTACATCGTCAATATATTGTAGCCACGTGACTACGTCACCAAAATATCTTGATGTATACACTAGCTGTTTTTCCAACTGATCCATACACAGGCAGGCCACAGTAGGGGCGACCGTGGCCCCCATGGCCACACCCTTTATTTGGTGAAAAAACTGGTTTTGGAACATGAAATAATTGTGAAAAATAACAAATAAGGCCATCTCCCGCAGTACCTTTACCTTTCGGGCAGATAAAGGCAACGTGTCAAGTAGTCTCTCAATCATGTCCACAGCCTCTTCTTGTGGGATGTTAGTGTATAAGGCGGTGACATCTAGTGTCACCAAACAAATTTGGGAACCCTCTGACACTTGCACCTGCTCCAATAATTGAAGTAAATGACCCGAATCGCATACGTACGATGTAATAAGCTTTAAACAGGGGCGAAGATGAAAATCAAGGAACTGCGAGGCAGGTTCAAACAGCGATTCACAACCCAAAACTATTGGGTGACCAGGGGGATTGTGAAGAGTTTTATGAATTTTTTGGGCGAAATAAATCACTGGTACTTTAGGAAACTGATTAAATAAATACCGGAACTCACGGATGGAAAGTTTGAGAATTTGTTATTCCTCATTTGGGTGGTAAAACATACAGTTTGTTGGGCCGGACGGATTGTAATACCATGAATTGTGTTTACGGCATTCAGTGTCCGTGTAGCCTATGGTACACATTGGCCAGACCACACGGAAATTCAAAATCCGAATAGCCCAGCATCTGAGCAATCTACGTACTGGTCATGCAGAGGCCCCTTTAGTGTCCCACTGGGAAATGCAAAAACATACAGTACAGGAGTTGAGTTTTGTGATATTGAATCATATTAATCCCAGGAGGGGGGGTCAATGCCCCGTTGATGTTATTGAGAAAGGAGCAGCGCTTAATCTTTCGATGGAATACGGTTATTCCATTTGTCCTTAATAAAGATATTGATCGGCTGAGTATTTAAAAGGGTGGTGGTATTTAAACACTGGGGCTCCTGTAGGAAGCCATGCGCATGTGTGGGCGTCCTTTTTGGCGCACCCATGGGCATTTGGTTTTGATCGAGTGCTCAACCCTTGCGGTAGCTGGTAAGTAGTATGATATTTGATGTTTGTGTATATTTATTAGATAAGTGAATGTAAAAGAATAGAGTTTAAACACATTGTTGTTTTATTTGGAGTATTTGACCCCTGATGACGCTTTAACAGCGAAACATGTGCATGTAGGGCCTCTGCGTGTGTTTGGATGAAGCTGTAAGAACAAGAAGCAACCGACATGGAGTCAGCAATTCTTAGATAAAGTGATGAAGAGACAGTCGCATCGTCCTCTGGTCCTTAATGGAATATGGAAATGGCTGCAATGTTTGCAAGTACCCATTTTTCTGGTGAAGAATTACAGTTGTATTGAACATTGACATATGGTAAGATTAAGTGAAAGTTCAGCGTGAAATACGCTTTACAAACAACTATTTCTTTGTAACAGAGTAACTATAGACTACCATTTTGCAGTGACTATGAGGAATATGGACTGAAATTTGCACTAGTAATGTATGAATAGTTAGTAAATGGTATTGGTTATGTTGTTAGTGATTGTAAGAATGTCTAGTGATGTTGGAATGTGTAATATGTTTTTAACGATAGGAGTAGCAATGTGTTGAACAAAACTTGAGAAAATTCTGCATTTAATAAAAAGACTGAATATAGATGTCATAACAGTTATAGAATTTGTAAAGAATATGCATAAGAGAGATTTTCATATAATGGAGGCGACAGGCATGCAAATCCATCTCATGCATATTGACTACCCCACCACCTGGATGAGCCAAATTCAAGACCCCTGATGATGCTTTTATAGCGAAACATGAGCATGTTGGGTCCTGGTCGTATGGTGGAATACTATAAGAATTGGAGAGATTGAAACTCTAATACAAATGTAACCACAATTTCAAAAAATATATATATCTGGAACACATGACACTGCTAATGGTGAAAATGGACAGTTTTGGATGTTGCTGACTGATATCATCAATGGTTATTCAAGATTTATCACTAACGTTACAATGGTTTGTTGAAAAAAAGGACAGAACTATTTTATAAGTTGGTGATTCAATGAGTCTGATTTGAAGCAAGGCTGAATCTTGTGGGAGACTCTGGAGCAGTGGATTAACACATGATTAAAGAGCTGTGATCACACATTGATGTAAAAGACTGCCAGATATATGCTATTTGAATGTGTATTGAAAGAGTATTGTGGAGAATTGTTTGGTTTTAAATGTATTGGTGTATGGATTGGTTAATAACTATGGGTTAAGGGAATGGATTTTATTTTAGGAAAATTGTATTGATTTAATAAAGAAATATATTTTAAAATGTAAAACAGTTACTAGTGAATAATTTATAATTAATATGCATATTCATTTGGGATATCCTGAAAACTCAACTGGCTGGCGATCCCCCAAGAAAGGATTGAGAACCACTGGTATAGCAGAAGGAAAGTTTAGAACATAATCACCTTCTCCCAATTAGAACCTTAAGAGTTACAGAGCGGCCTAAATGCAGTACCTAAATCAAGATAAATCATGAATTTTCAAATGGCAACCTTATACAAATTAGCACACAAATTTCCTAGCTTGCATAGTATGGTAGCAAGAAAAAAGCCATTACTCAGAAAAGCCCACTTTGAAATCCTTTTTGAAGTATGCAGAAATTAAGCATGTGGCATAAAGTTTTGTGGTGTGATGATAGAGCCTTCTGCTTGAAGGCAAAGTTTTCCATTTAGCACAAATTCAACATAGCACATTCCCCACAGAACAATCCCTACTATGAAGCATTATGGTTCCAGCACTAATATGAAAATCTCTCTCATCAACAGAGCCTGAGGCACCCATCATGGCAGAAGAGAGAAACAATGGAGAAAAGCCATTGAGAAAAATCTGCTGCTTTCTGCAAGAAAGGTAAAACCATAATGGAGGATCATCTTTCAGCATGACATCAATGCAGAGCGCACAGCTAAAGTAACAGTAAGGCGACTTAGAAACAGAAAGATCAAGTTCCTTAACACTAGAACTACCAGAAGGGTAATTTTGGCCCCTAACAAAATTAGACTGCTTACCTTTAATGTATGAGTGAATTATTTCATGCTTCTCTGACTTTTCATGCCTACTGGCATTTCACACAACATATGAGTTTCAAGGAAATAGTTTTACTTTCCAAGATATAACCAGCTATACCTAAAAACACCCAAAGGGTTCCAACTGAGACCTTGAGATGTTTCAGCCATCTTACTGGGTATTTCTTCAGGCTGAAACATCTCAAGGCTCCAGTTTGTGTGTGGGACTATCTTTTCGTAATACTTCTCAATCCAGATTGTTTGATGTGGGAAAAGTTATTGATCTTTTTCTAATAAATCCAGCACCTTCAGGGGAAAAGTAGGGGTGTGGATATCGTCAATTTGAAGATAAGGTGATGAAACTGTTGGTCTCTAAAAAATTAGAGTTTTGAAATGCAAATGAGATCATTTGCCATGGACACTGATTTTTTTTTTAATCATAGAATTTCCTTTTGTGTAAGTAGTTGCCAGGTTTTATGTTGAGACCTTTGATAATATGATACTTTCTGCTAGACTAAAATGGATACGAGTAATTTCTATGTTCTTCTAGAAAATTGTTATTAGGTGAACTTTCTATACTCTAGTGTTTGACCAATATTGTGCCTTACGGTTTTTTTTTTTTTTTGCTTAACATAACCTTGAGGACTTCGTTTTACAACTGAAAAAGTTCTAGAACAACTTCAAGATCTGGATGAAGAAAAATTGGACAAAGTACAAATAGCAGTGGATTGGGTTCTGACAGCAATGAAGAATATACGCTTAACCCATGCATTTCAGACAGTGACAACAATGAACAATCTGACAGTCTTTTGGAAAACAAGGGATATAATTCAAGGCCCTTATCGATGAGAATGGCATGTGAATGCTGAGGCAGCCAACCATCCCATGCATCTAAGAGAACTAGTCAGGAAAGATTCTCCACAAATCCTTGGCTGACCTCTGCAAGTTCTTGGGCAAACTTTGCAAGTTTTGGATGGGCTGGAAGAATAAGTTCCAGATCCTGAAAGATGTGGCTAAAATCTAGGCAGAAAATAGTTATAACTACATCCAGAGGCTGTTTAGTATTTAACATAGAAATTAACCTGCAGTTGTCCAATTCCACACTGTTGACTTCTGAGTGAAATACTACTTTGGTCAAATAAGAAATTAAAATACAGAACTGGACTTACATGCAACAATCCTGTTATCTTCGATGTGTACCCTCGTGGCCGTTCTTTATCTTTAAATCTGAAAGCCACAGCATTTAAATCCTATAATAAAAAGTAAAACCAAAATTTTACACAGCAAGAAACTTCATGTTTTATAAACATTGAAACACAAAAATGTTACTTATAGCTAAATACAATGGTCATTTTTAATTGTTCCACCAGTAACACAGATAAAATCAAATTGATTTGTATTTTAGATTCAATTAATCACCTTTCCAAATCTGTGCAGCAGGTATTTATCTGGCCAAGAGGGATTACAACCAGTTTTGTACCTGAGACAATGAACAGCCCAATGTTACTAGGACTAGAAGTAACAGCAGTGGAATTTGAACCCTGGCTTACATGGTTCTCAGATCTCTGCTCTAACTACTATGCTTCTTCTGTACTCTAAGAAGAGTGTGGGGCAATTCTTTTATTATTATTTTTAAGCAGACAATGAAAGGCCTATCTAGCAAAAATGGGTCAGGATAATACTTGTCTATTTCTCAACTTTTCTTGATTTAGAGAAAATGGAGAAAAAAAAAAGAAAGGATGGGAAAAGATATTGGACTCGGGAAAATATGCTGGCCTTTCAATACTGCTGACAAAAGTTTGCGAACCTCCTAGTGTAGTCTGTATTTTAACCCAATTTATACTTAAAATATTATTTGACCCTAGTCTAAATTTAGATAAGAAAGATAATCTAACTGAATAAAAAACACAAGGGAGGTAAAGTTGGTGAAAAATTTGTTCTGTAGGTAGTGCGCACTTCCTTGAAGGAGACTTAGGAGCAATGTCAAGAATACTTTTTCACAGAAAGGGTGGTGGATGCCTGGAATGCCTTCCCACGAGAGGTTGTGAAGACGAAAATGGTGATGGACTAAGAATGCGTGGGATAAATACACAGAGGAACCCTATATAGCAAAGATACTTAACTGTAGCAGACATTCTCCGAGGACAGCAGGCTATATCTATATAAATAATTCTCACCTCCAACGTTCTGACCTCCAACATTCTGAACCTCACTGTGTGGCAGGGAAACACTGAAGCCCTGTAGTCTTCTAGGCTGTCAGCACCACTCACTCTCACTCACAGACCCGCCCTCAGCCACGCCCCATCCACACATAATTCATAACCCCAACATTCTAAATGTAAATTTGTAGTTGCAAGATCCCATGAGTGTCTGCCCCGCCCTCGCGTCACGTGATGACGTGGAGGGCGGGGCTATGACACTCAGCCAATCGCCAGTTCCACCGCCCTCCAACGCTACCCCCCGACGCACTGCGAGAAACAGCGGCCTAGGCAGGGCCTCCACTCCCCCCGATTCACAGCGACAAACACCGAGCTACGCAGGGGGAGGAGTGCCGTCCGAACACCTGATCCGCCCCGACGCACTGCGAGAAACAGCGGCCTACGCAGGGCCTCCACCCCCCCCCCCCGACGCACAGCGACAAACACCGAGCTACGCAGGGGGAGAAGTGCCGTCTGAACATCTGATCCGCCAGGACCCCAAAGCTGCCGCCCTCCAAAAAAAAAATACCCCCCTGCACCCTCCCGACGCTGCCGTCATGCGCCCTCCCGACGATGTCGCAGGTAAACCTTGCTAGCGCTCGTTTCATTGCTCAGAGAAACGGGCTTTTTTTTACTAGTATTCTCATAATTTGGGGCAATGAAATGCCACGTTGCCCAGTCCAGAGTTTGTATCAAGCTGTTCAGATTTAGAGGGCAAGGACACACTCCAGTGTGTATGCTCGAGTGCCTTCCCGCCCGCTGCACAAACATGGGACCGACAGTACAATACTATAGCATAGAAGATAACTCCAAGGGGAGGTGGGAAGGTATGTGAGAATATATAGCCAGCTGTCCTCGGAGAATACCTGCTACAGGTACATATCTTCGCTTTCTCCGAGGATAAGTAGGCCAATATTCTCACAATTGGGGAATCCCTAGCTACCAGGCTCACTAGGAACAACCACCAATGATGATTTGCACCTCACGAGGTCAGAACATAGAGAAATCGGTAAGCAAATCGTCAGAAATGAAGCCTGGGAAAGAAAAAAAACACTTCATTGAGATAAAAAAGATGAAACGGCTAACTGGGCCCAAGGTCATAGTCCCAACGAGCCTATGTAACAGCCATCAAACAAACAGGTTGAGGTAGAGAATTTCCCTTGACAGGAAAACAAGCAGCGTAAGAAAGCCTTAAGAAATGGGAATACTGATACTGAGGTCTCAGAAGCCTTTATACTAAGATGAGAGCACTGAGGCAAGTCTCCACCGAGTCAACAGAGAGTAAACTCAGAAAGATGTAGAAGGTATGCCTACCAGATGGCAAACCTATCCCGTTGGAAAGAGAAACACTTCTGAAGGGGAACATTCTGAAAAGCCAGAAAAACTGTGGAGACACTTTCAGAAAAAAAATGCCAGGAAGCTAATGCAAAACCTTGATCATCCAGGTCGTGTGGGCCAGAGACCGGAGGATGGGATGCAGAAGAGAGGTGAAGAATACTCCACAAGGCCCATGGCACATGGAAAGAGAATTCCAGAACAAGAGGAATTTAAATCTGCAGAGGCCATGAAGGATACATAAGAGTGTTGGCTCTTCAGTACTACCTGCTTGACCACAGATCCTGTGCTAACATGGAGATGAGGGGAGACAAATAGAGAAGAATGTTCTCCCAAGGAAAGGGAAATGAAGGGAAAATTAAGTGACGGTAGACTGTTCCAGACCTAGACGTGGAACAAAATGAAAGGACAGAGTTATGTACTTCAATAACCATGAGAGATATTGCAAAGATGTTCCAGAAAAGAGAGAACCTAAAAGGAACATCTCTAGGAAGAGTCCTATCTTGTGGCTATACGACCTAGTACAGTCAAATGGCCAAACTGTCAGAATTATCCATCCAAAAGTTTGCCTGAAGGAGAAGCCGACCACCCTCTGCCACACTTGTACGGTCCCCTGACACAGAGGGCAAAATCGGAGCATAGACCATGGGAACGAGTAAAGAATAGCTGAATAGTTGCAATCATTGTGAGCATGTCAGGTCATCCAGAGTGCCAGAAACAGCTGTCTCCGGGCTGATGGAACACAACAGTGGGGAAGCCTGACAAGGGAGCGTCACACTCTAGGTGAGAGGTATCATAGGAAGACGCAAACTCAAGGGCCCAGAAGAACAGCCCTAGGCACTAATGGGGCAGACTCGTTCCCAAACAGAAAGCAAACGAACCATGGGGATATATGAAGGACTTCTTCCAGGGTCCCCATGGTCTGCCACCATGAAGAAGATAGAGTCCACCAAGAGATCCCATGTGAAAAAGAGGCATGGGTGTTGTATGGGTGGTGGAGGCCATGTAATTAACAACCTGAAAAGGTGTGAAGGTAAGAGCCACAAAAGGGCCCGGTGCCCTGTTGAAAAGAGGGACCAAAGTATCCGTATCCCATAGGGGAAGAAACAGCCTAGGTAAGTGAGTATCTAGCAGGAGCCCAATAATGTTGAAGTGGGAGACGGAAAGTAGACGGAGCTGGGGGTAGTGAAACATGAATCTCCCCAAGTCCAGAACCCGAAAAGTGCTCCATATGGACTCCCAAGCACCGGTCGTTGATGTCCTCTGCACGAACCCAAATAGGCAAAGAAAAGGACAGACAGGCAGCACAGAGTAGTGCTGTCTGATTCAGTCAAAAAAATTTTTGATTCAGTATGATTCAATTCTTTCAAAAAAATTGGTTTTTCGATTCAATTTGATTCAACTTGATTGAAATAGTGAGGCCCACATGCTAATGTCATAACACACAGGGTAAAAAAACAAAACAAAACAAAAAAAACCAGGCAGCAGCAATTGAACAAAGGCAAACTTTAGTGTGAGCACGCCATGCAGTGTTACATCATGTGAAAAGTGAAGTTTGGTCAAGTCTTACATCTTCCAGTTATTAAGAAAAATAATTTTGTCCACTTTGGCTGGCTTCAGAAAACTGGGTCTTGCAGCTATAATTTGTCCAGAAGCAGAGAAAATTCTTTCTGATGGCACAGAGGTGGCTAGCGTACATTGAAACATACTGTTCTCCAGATGCAATTGTTGGGCTTCCTCAAACGCCTGCAAAACAAACGAGTTTTTGGGCACGATCATAGTCATGTTTGGAAGGCGCACCTTTCTTTGTGATTTTACTGCTGCTGCTCAAAGCTAAACCAATGGGTTGCTCGCCCCTGAAACATGTTCAAAACAGAATAATCCATTTGTGTATCTAAAAGGTAAACTTCTACAAAACAGATGAAGATGTGATTCCATGTGCCCCAATAAAAGGAGAGTTTAATTCTACTTCAATTTATTCCATCATCTTTATAACACCAGGCTTCCCAAGGCAGATTACAACAACAGTTAAGATAAACCCATCAGGAAACAGAACATCCTCACTGAAATCTGGCCATCTCTATTGTACAGAAGAACAGTGAAGAAAAATGGGTACAAACTACAGAGTTTATAATTGCTGTTTCCACCAGCTACAATAATTTGTGAAGCTGTTTTAGTGATATTCAATTGTTATTTCTTTTCTCCTCTACCCTTTTAAGGCACTGTCTATCCAACTGAAACAGCTTTAGACTTGTTACAGATGTGGACCAACAATAAAGAACGACAAGCTCATGCCTCCCTACTTGTTGACACAGTACATCGTGACCTGGTGGTCTGTTTGAATGGAAATAATTTTGTTCAGCAGCTGATCTCTGAAAGCCTTTTAGAGCATTCCAAATGGCTCTCAACTGTAGGAGAACAATGTGAAGCCATATTTCCTGAGTGAACCAATAGTCCTGGATGTGAAGCCCATCTATATGAGCTCCACAACCCACATTAGATATATCTGTCATCAAGGTCTTATAGAGAGGGGAAATTCGGAATGGAAGTCCCATGATCACACTGGACCAAATCATCCACCACAAGAGTGACTCTCTCAGAATGAGAGCAACATAGAGAACATCCACTAGGTTCCGAGACTTGAGACCTCTGGGAAGCTGGGGTCCGTTGAGCCTTCCTCAAATGGAAACATGCCTTGGGGTGTGATATTTATTTGTTGCATTTGTATCCCACATTTTCCCACCTATTTGCAGGTTCAATGTGGCTTACATTATGCCATAATGGCAAACGCTATTTCCGGACTGAGAAATACAAAGTGGTATTGCATTAGAGTTCATAAATGATATGCACTGTGGAGACCAAGTGGCCCAACATCCTCAACATATGCCAAGCTGTGACCTGCTGGCTGAGACAGACCTGGAGACTTATGGCTATCAATGCCTCTGACCTGTCATTTGGAAGGAAGGCCCATGTTTGAACTGTGTCTAGCACAGCTCCAATGAACTCCAATTGCTGAACTGGCGGTGAGACTTTGGGTAGTTTACAATGAACAGTAGAGGCTCGAACATCAAAATGTTTCTTTGAATTGACTGCTGAGCCACATCTTTGCATGTGCTCTTGACCAGCCAGTAGTCTAAATACAGAAACATGCACACTCCCAGTCTGAACAGACATGCTGCGACTCCAGCAAGGCATTTTGTAAAGACCAAGAAGTGGATACAAGGCCAAACAGCAGTACGCAATACTAGTAGTGTCGGTTTCCCACTTGAAATCTGTACATGCTTCCTGTAACATGGATATATCTTAAGTGGGTGTAGGCTTCCATAAGTCCAGAGAGCATAACTAATCATTTGCCTGAATCATGGGGCGCAGGGTACCAAGGAAAACCATTCTGAACTTTTCTTTGACCAGATATTTGTTCATGGTCCTTAGGACTAGGATGGAATTAAATCCTCCTGGCCTTTTTGGGCAAAAGGAAGTACTTGAAACAGAAACTCTTCCCTTCTTTCCCTTGTGGCACAGGCTTGACCGCTTGGGCCTGTAGAATGGAAGAGAGTTCCTCTGCAAACAAAGCCTGGTGCTGAAAGCTCACTGACACTTGTGGTGGGCAAATCTGGAGGAACTTGACACCAATTTAGAGTGTAACTCCCCTGGACTATTTGTGAGGAAAGAAATTTAGCCTCCCCCTACTGGAAGGTCATCCATGACGGTCATTTTTATTGCGGCTCTGCTATCTTGGAGTCAGATAAAAGCTAGTCCCTTGCTTTGACTGGGGAGCTGGATGGGCTTCTTGGGGCTTCTGCTGCCTAAGTCTGGAGCAGGTTCCCTGGGACTGCTGGGAAGGGCAGGACGGAGGAGTATACCTATGCCTTTGAGAGTAATAGGATCTCCTTTGGGTTTCTGCCGGAAACCTCCAAGAATTGGAAGCCACAGAAAGAGTGGACCGAAAGGGCCTTCATGGTATCAGTCTCAGTCTTTTCCTTGATGATGTCCACGAACTCCTTCACTCTGTTCCCAAAAAGATTGTCAGCTCGGCAAGGGATGTCTACCAGTTTTTTTCCTGAAACGCTGATTCTAGGTCTGAGACACGCAGTCAGGCAAGTCTGTGCATGCAGTACCTAATGTGGAAATCCTGGACGTCACATCAAAAGCATCTTAAATTGTCCAGGTCAAGTGCTTTTGACACTCCTTCTGCTTGGCTACCAATGCATGAAGTTCTGCAAACTCCATCACACTGCACAACAAGTTCTACAATTAGATGCTCATGTCATGCTGGTAGAACTGTATGCAGGGACATGAACATTGAGACCTGCAAAACCTTTCTAACAAAATAAGATCCTAGCATCTCACCATGGGGGGTGGGGTAAAGCGTGTGATCTATAACTCTTAACTCTCTTGAGAACAGAGTGGTGGAGCAACTATTGCTTCTCAAATCTGGGAGCCTTTTGGACTCTGAACAGTCTGCCTAATTAGGGACTGGCTGCACAGAGAGAAGAGTCTCCCAATTCTTCATCTGCTCTTGCCAAAGGATACCATGAATGGGCACTGTCACAGCTTCCTTAGGAGGATCCTCATAGCCAAGGACATCCCATCAAACGTGATGGACAGCCATCTCCCTTGAAAAACTAAAGGAGAGTTCCTCTGTTGGGGACTTTCTCCTTTACTGAGTTGGGGAGAGATTTGATGGTAGGCCAAGAAAGCTCTCCTCCAAGACTTCCTCTGGTTCAACTTCAGATGCCCAGTAATGATCTGAGTCAGACTCAGCAAAGTACTTCTCCTAAGTTGGCTGAGGCTGTGTCTGCATCTGCCTCAGCCTACTAGACTGATGTCTAGACGCAGGGTGAGTGCAGGAACAGGTCCTGTCCTGGACACCTGAAGAATTTCCTCTCCCAATGAGCTGGAGAGGAGCACTGCCTCTTCTGAGGTTGACGCTGGCCCCTGTCAAGGCACCGATGTTGGTGCACAGGTGACAGACAAGGCATTAGACTTGAGGATCGGTTTGGGCAGGACCATGGTTGGTATCAATGACCTCAAGTCTTCAGCATCGCACTGAGACAAGATCCACTCCCAAATCCTCCTGCAGTATGGCCAGGAGCTGATCTTCAGGGTTAGACATTGGTTCTTCAATGAGAAATGGTATATCAAATCTTAATAAACGATAAAGGCAGGGCCAGTGTCGGATTGATGACAGCCTGCAAAGATGATGGAGCTGAAACGGAAGGGTGGTCCCAGTTCCATGGTGGAGCAGCAGTCCTCTCAGTGCCAACACTTCTCAGGTACCAGTGATACCTAAGTCCTGGAGCTCCTCGCACCATGCTTCAAGAAAGACTGATGTTGATGGTCCTTAGCCCCTTTGCTTCATGCGCGCCATTGGGATCCTTTGGTGCCAATGAAGACCATGCCAAATCCTGACACATCCTCGGTGTCAGGTTGACAGGGTCCTACCAGCAACCAATGTCGAGGCGTGGAAGACTTCCTAGATACCGCTGTACTCCCAGTGTCCAATGAAGCTCTGCCAGCCACAGAAACCAAAGAATGAATGCAAGAAAGGTACTGCATACCATTAAAGAAGGCACCTAAACAACTAGAAAAAGATGCGTTGAGAAGAGCTGAAAAGATGCGACTGCTCTACTCTGCGCAGAAAACCAATGAATGCTGATCCCACGCATGCACAATGCAGCACTTCCAATGCCTTCTGAAGCTTCCAAAAAGCTCAGTCAGATGACATCACCTAAATGTGGGTCTCCAGCCCCCCAAAACCCCCAGAAATCGTTGATTGGCCGCCTCCGGCCAAAGGATCTTTTCCAACTGTGATCCATCGACGGGGGGGGGTGGGGGCTGGAGCGATTCCCTTACATGGTTTGTAGCCCCGTCCAGTGCATCCCAGGATGCAGTGGGCGGTGCTGGGCGCCGCCATTTTGGGCGTCGACTGACTGGAAGAGGAGGGAGGCAAGCAGGCTGCGTCCCTCCTCCAACACAAGGTAGGGGGGCTGGGAGGGGGCCGGGACGGGGCCAGGGGGGTGTCACGACACCACGGATCACCAGGGAATTTAAGGACAACGCTGAGGGGAGGATTTCGATGGAGCAACGATTTCTAGGGGTTTCGGGGGCTGGAGACCCATCGGACCTCCAGCCCCCCCCATCCCCCCGTTGATGGATCGACGATTTCTGGGGGTTTCGGGGGCTGGAGACCCACCGGACCTCCAGCCCCCCCACCCCCCTTTGATGGATTGACGATTTCTGGGGGTTTTGGGGGCTGGAGACTCACCGGACCTCCAGCCCCCGTTCGCGTTTGCCTTGGGGGGGAAGGGGGGCCTGCCAGGATGCAACTGCATGCTGGACAGGGCTCACCATTCCTCCCCAATGATCCGCAAAATCTAACGCCAGCTCGGAGCTGGCGTTGATTTTGCTGCGGCCAGCGACCCAATCTTTGGCGCGCTGGTCGCTGATCATTGGGGATGAAAGCGTTAAGCGCCAATTAGCATGCATTTGCAAGCTAATTGCGCTAGAAGCCCTGTTTAGCATGCATTTGCATGCTACTTGTGCTGAGAGCCATCGAGTGCGCTGTTTCAGGCGCTCGAGGGCTCTGATCATGGGTCGGCTGCAAACTCTGGCGCTAGTATGGCGTTAACAGCCTCTAGCGCCAGAGTTTGCTTTTGATCATGAGGGCCAGAGTGGACACCCGGGAGGGAGTGGAAAACATGAAAACGGATCTGCAGAAGCTAGAAGAATGGTCTAAGGCTTGGCAATTAAAATTCAATGCGAAGAAATGGAAAGTGATGCACTTAGGGAGTAGAAATCCATGGGAGATGTATGTGTTAGGCGGTGAGAGTCTGAGAGGGATCTTGGGGTGATAGTATCTGAGGATCTGAAGGCGACGAAACAGTGTGACAAGGTGGTGGCTGTAGCCAGAAGGTTGCTAGGCTGTATAGACAGAGGTATGACCAGCAGAAGAAAGGAGGTGTTGATGCCCCTGTACAGGTCGTTGGTGAGGCCCCACCTGGAGTATTGTGTTCAGTTTTGGAGGCCGTATCTTGCTAAGGATGTAAAAAGAATTGAAGCGGTACAAAGAAAAGCTAAAAAATGGTATGGGATTTGCGTTACAAGACGTTTGAGGAGAGACTTGCTGACCTGAACATGTATACCCTGGAGGAAAAGAGAAACAAGGGTAACGAATGATACATACCTGTAGCAGGTGCTCTCAGAGGACAGCAGGCTGATTGTTCTCACGACTGGGTTGACGTCCACGGCAGCCCCCACCAACCGGAACAAAACTTCGCGGGCAGTCCCGCACGCAGGGCACGCCCACCGCGCATGCGCGGCCGTCTTCATGCCCGTGCACGACCGTTCCTGCTCAGTTGAATGACAAGCAAAGGAATGAGTAAAACGCAACTCCAAACAGGAGGAGGGAGGGTAGGTGAGAACAATCAGCCTGCTGTCCTCGGAGAACACCTGCTACAGGTATGTATCATTCGCTTTCTCCGAGGACAAGCAGGCTGCTTGTTCTCACGACTGGGGTATTCCTAGCTCTCAGGCTCACTCAAAACAAGAACCCAGGTCAATTGAACCTCGCAACGGTGAGGGCATAACAGAAATTGACCTACGAAGAACAACTAACAGAGTGCAGCCTGAACAGAATAAATCGGGTCCTGGAGGGTGGAGTTGGATTCAAACCCCAATCAGATTCTGCAGCACCGACTGCCCGAACCGACTGTCGCGTCGGGTATCCTGCTGGAGGCAGTAATGTAATGTGAATGTGTGGACAGATGACCACGTCGCAGCCTTGCAAATCTCTTCAATAGTGGCAGACTTCAAGTGGGCCACTGACGCTGCCATGGCTCTAACACTATGAGCCGTGACATGACCCTCAAGAGTCAGCCCAGCCTAGGCGTAAGTGAAGGAAATGCAATCTGCTAGCCAATTTGAGATGGTGCATTTCCCGACAGCGACCCCTTTCCTATTGGGGTCGAAAAATTAAACAATTGGGCGGACTGTCTGTGGGGCTGTGTCCGCTCCAGATAGAAGGCCAACGCTCCCTTGCAGTCCAATGTGTGCAACTGACGTTCAGCAGGGCTGGTATGTGGTCTGGGAAAGAATGTTGGCAAGACAATTGACTGATTAAGATGGAACTCTGACACCACCTTTGGCAGAAACTTGGGATGAGTGCGGAGTACTACCCTGTTATGATGAAATTTGGTATAAGGAGCATGAGCTACCAGGGCTTGAAGCTCACTGACTCTGCGAGCTGAAGTAACTGCCACCAAGAAAATGACCTTCCAGGTCAAGTACTTCAGATGGCATGAATTCAGTGGCTCAAAAGGAGGTTTCATCAGCTGGGTGAGGACGACGTTGAGATCCCATGACACTGCAGGAGGCTTGACTGGGGGCCTTGACAAAAGCAAGCCTCTCATGAATCGAACGACTAAAGGCTCTCCAGAGATGGCTTTACCCTCTACACGATGATGGTAAGCACTAATCGCACTAAGGTGATTCCTTACTGAGTTGGTCTTGAGACCAGACTCTGATAAATGCAGAAGGTATTCAAGCAGGTTCCGTGCAGGACAAGAACGAGGTTCTAGGGCCTTGCTCTCACACCAGATGACAAATCTCCTCCACTTGAAAAAGTAACTCTTTTTAGTGGAATCCTTTCTAGAGGCAAGCAAAACACGGGAAACACCCTCAGACAGACCCAACGAAGCAAAATCTACGCCCTCAACATTCAGGCCGTGAGAGCCAGAGACTGAAGGTTGGGGTGCAGAATCGCTCCGTCGTTCTGTGAAATGAGAGTCGGAAAACACTCCAATCTCCACGGTTCTTCGGAGGACAACTCCAGAAGTAGAGGGAACCAGATCTGACGGGGCCAAAAGGGCGCTATCAGAATCATGGTGCCGTGGTCTTGCTTGAGCTTCAGTAAGGTCTTCCCCACCAAAGGTATGGGAGGATAAGCATACAGGAGGCCGGTCCCCCAATGGAGGAGAAAGGCATCCGACGCCAGTCTGCCGTGTGCCTGTAGTCTGGAACAGAACAGAAGCAGCTTGTGGTTGGTCTGAGAGGCAAAAAGGTCCACCGAGGGAGTGCCTCACTCTCGGAAGATCTTGCGTACCACTCTGGAATGGAGCGACCACTCGTGCGGTTGCATGACTCTGCTCAGTCTGTCGGCCAGACTGTTTACGCCTGCCAGGTATGTGGCTTGGAGAAGCATGCCGAACTGGCAGGCCCAACGCCACACCCCGATGGCTTCCTGACACAGGGGGCGAGATCCGGTGCCCCCCTGCTTGTTGATGTAATACATTGCAACTTGATTGTCCGAATTTGGATGATTTGGCAGGACAGCCGATCTCTGAAGGCCTTCAGTGCGTTCCAAACCGCTTGGAGCTCCAGGAGATTGATCTGAAGATCTTGTTCCTGGAGGGACCACAGTCCCTGGGTGTGAAGCCCATCAACATGAGCTCCCCACCCCAGGCGAGATGCATCCGTCGTCAGCACCTTCGTGGGCTGCGGAATTTGGAATGGACGTCCCAGAGTCAAATTGGTCCGAATGGTCCACCAGTGCAGCGAATTGCGCAACTGAGGGACAGGCAGATGACATCTTCTAGATTCCCAGTAGCTTGACACCACTGGGAAGCTAGGGTCCATTGAGCAGGTCTCATGTGAAGGCGAGCCATGGGAGTCACATGAACCGTGGAGGCCATATGACCCAGGAACCTCAACATCTGCCGAGCTGTGACATGCTGAGATGCTCTGGTCTGGGAAGCGAGAGACAGAAGGTTGTGGGCCCTCGCTTCGGGAAGAAAGGCCTGAGCTGTCTGTGAATTCAGCAGAGCTCCTATGAATTCCAGAGACTGGGCTGGCTGGAGATGGGACTTTGGGTAATTTATCACAAACCCCAGCAGCTCCAGGAGGTGAATAGTGCACTGCTTGGACCGGAGAGCCCCTGCCTCCGAGGTGTTCTTGACCAGCCAATCGTCGAGATACGGGAACACGTGCACTCCCAGCTTGCGTAGATACGCCGCGACCTCCACGAGGCACTTTGTGAATACCTGTGGGGCAGAGGCGAGCCCAAAGGGCAGCACACAATACTGAAAGTGCCGTATCCCCAGACGGAATCTGAGATACTGTCTGTGAGCTGGCAGTATCGGGATGTGAGTGTAGGCGCCCTTTAAATCCAGGGAACATAGCCAATCGTCTTTCTGAATCATTGGTAGAAGGGTGCCCAAGGAAAGCATCCTGAACTTCTCTTTGACCAGGTATTTGTTCAGGCCTCTCAGGTCTAGGATGGGGCGCATCCCCCCTGTTTTCTTTTCCACAAGGAAGTACCTGGAATAGAATCCCTGCCCTTCCTGCCCGGGTGGTATGGGCTCGACCGCATTGGCGCTGAGAAGGGCGGAGAGTTCCTCTGCAAGTACCTGCTTGTGATGGGAGCTGAAGGATTGGGCTCCCGGTGGGCAATTTGGTGGCGTGGAGGCCAAATTCAGGGTGTATCCGCACCGCACTATTTGGAGAACCCACTGGTCGGAGGTTATCAGAGGCCACCTTTGGTGAAAAACTTTCAACCTCCCCCCGACCGGCAGGTCGTCTGGTACGGACACGTTGATGGCGGCTATGTTCCCATGGATCCGGTCAAAAGCCCGTCCCCGGCTTTTGCTGTGGAGGCGCAGGGGGCTGCTTGGGCGCACGCTGTTGACGGGAAGGAGCGCGCTGGGACTGTCCCTGTGCCTGAGGAGGCCTTCGGGCCGGCTAGGTGTACCTATGCTTGTTGTAGGCGTAGGGCACAGTCTGCCTGGCCCGGGAAAAATGTCCACCTGCTGAGGTGGATGCTGAAGGCGCCCGGTGGGAGAGCTTGTTGAGAGCTGTTGTAGCTGGTCCACCAACTGCTTGACCTTCTCGCCAAAGATGTTATCCCCCCGGCAAGGGACATCCGCAAGTCGTTGCTGGGTGCGGTTGTCCAGGTCAGAGGCACGCAGCCAGGAGTGTCTGCGCATCACTATACCTTGGGCCGCAGCTCGAGATGCCACATCACAGGTGTCATAGATACCCCTGGACAGGAACTTTCTGAACGCCTTCATCTGCCTGACCACCTCCTGAAAAGGCCTGGACTGTTCCGGAGGGAGCTTGTCGACCAGGTCCGCCAGTTGCTTCACATTGTTCCGCATGTGAATGCTCGTGTAGAGCTGGTATGACTGGATGCGGGTCACGAGCATAGAAGATTGGTAGGCCTTCCTCCCAAACGAGTCCAGAGTGCGAGACTCCCACCCCGGGGGCGCCGAAGTGGTATCCCTCGAACTCCGTGCTCTCTTGAGAGCACAGTCCACGACCGTCGAGTCAGGAGGCAATTGGGGCCACATCAACTCTGGGTCAGAGTGGATCCTGTATTGGGACTCCGCTTTCTTGGGGATGGTGGGGTTAGATAATGGCTTCAGTCAGTTCCGAAGCAGTGTCTCTTTGAGGACATTGTGCAACGGCACTGTGGAAGACTCTCTAGGTGATGATGGATAGTCGAGGACCTCGAGCATCTCAGCCCTCGGCTCATCCACAGAGACCACGGGGAAGGAAATGCAAATAGACATGTCCCTGACGAAGGAGGCAAAGGAGAGGCTCTCAGGGGGCAAGAGCTTCCTCTCCGGTGAAGGAGTGAGGTCGGAGGGAAGGCCCTCAGACTCCTCTGAGGAGAAATATCTGGGGTCCTCCTCCTCCCCCCACAAGGCCTCTTCCTCGGTGTCGGACATGAGCTCTTGCAGCTCAGACCGGAACCGTCTCGACTGCGAAGAACCATGTCCTCGATGATGGCGTTGAGCGGTGGACTCCCGCGCCGGCGGGGATGAAGCTCCCTCCATCGACGTCGACGGGGATTCCACCTGCGTGGTGATCGACACAGGTGCCGCAAGCGGCGTCGGAGGCCTCGGCATCGGGCTAGAGCACACCGGCGCCTCCATCAACAGCGCCGGGGGCGCAAGCACCCCCAGTGGTAGCAAAGCCTGGCGCATCAGCCCTTCCAGAATTCCTGGAAGGATGGCTCGGAGGCACTCGTCAAGGCCCGCTGTCGGGAAAGGCAGGGGGGCCGGTGTGGGTGTCAGAAGCTGCTCGGGTCCAGGAGACGGTACCGAAGCACCCATGGACTGACGCAGCAACACCTCTTCAACTGAGGGGGACGCTCCTCTCGGCACTGCTGCTTCCTCGGCGTCGAATCATCTCTGGAGGCACCGGAGCTGGTAGTCCCGTGCGCCGTGGGCGACCGATGACGGTGCTTTTTGGTTTTCTTTCGGTGCCCGTCATCGGCGCTTGGCAGCAGAGATGAAGAGGAGGTAGAACCCCCCCCCCCGGCCTCGAGGGATCGGGTCTGACAGGGTTCAGTCCCGATGGCCCTGGGTAGAGGGAGTGGCCGGGGCCGACTGCCCGCGTGGCCGCTCAACCCGCCGTCGCCGGCTGGCCAACAGTACCTGTACTCCTGGGGTCGGTGCCATTGTCGGTGCCGATTTCATCGACATCGGTACTGGTACCGAAGATCCGGCCGTAGACACCGATGCCGTCGACGGGCCGGCGCAACTTCCAAAAAGACGGTCCCGAAGAACTTGCCTCGCCACCTGTGTCCGCTTCCGCAAGCCGAGACACAAGGTGCATGTCTTGGTATTATGCTCCGGCCCAAGGCATTGGTTTGCGAGATCTGCCGGCCGCACCGACCACACTTCTTGAATCCGTTCGGGACCTTCGAGGACATCGACGGAAAAATCGCGTCGGCGAAGTCAAAGTCGTCGATGGTGGCGGTGAAAAGCACACCCGAAAAAAGAAAACGACCGCGCGGCCACAAGGCCGCAACGAGGCGCCCCCGCGCTAAATGACGACAAGGGGACAAACTTTTTTTTAAAAAACAGAAAGTAGAATTACGCAAACGCGTTCGTAAAGAGAAAAACTTGCGGCTAGGCCACAATCCGGTTTCCAGGGCTGACAGAGAGACGGTAACATGTCTCTCTCCAGCGCGGAATAGAAAAAAACTGAGCGGGAACGGTCGCTCACGGGCGGGAAGACGGTCGTGCATGCGCGGCGGGCGTGCCCTGTGTGCGGGACCTCCCGCGAAGTTTTGTTCTGGTTGGTGGGGGCTACCGTGGACGTCAACCCAGTCGTGAGAACAAGCAGCCTGCTTGTCCTCGAAGAAGATATGATACAGACGTTCAAATATTTGAAAGGTATTAATCTGTAAACAAACGTTTTCCAGAGATGGAAAGGTGGTAGAACTAGAGGACATGAAATGAGATTGAAGGGGGGCAGACTCAAGAAAAATGTCAGGAAGTATTTTTTCACGGAGAGAGTGGTGGATACTTGGAATGCCCTCCCACGGGAGGTGTGGAGATGAAAACAGTAACGGAATTCAAAAATGCGTGGGATAAACATAAAGGAATCCTGTTCAGAAGGAATAGATCCTCAGAAGCTTAGCAGAGATTGGGTGGCAGCACCGGTGGTGGGAGGTGGGGCTAGTGGTTGGGAGGCGGGGCTAGTGCTGGGCAGACTTCTACGGACTGTGCCCTGAAAATGGCAGATACAAATCAAGGTCAGGTATACACATAAAGGAGCACATATGAGTTTATCTTGTTGGGCAGACTGGATGGAACCGTATAGGTCTTTCTCTGCAGTCATCTACTATGTTACTATTAATTTCCTTTCCTTTTGTCCAGCCACACCAGCCTGGACAAGTGGAATTGTGCTCAGTTTCCTACCAGCAGATGGAAGTAGGAAGCTGAAACCGCCAGTGACATCACTGAGATACAGGCTGGTGCTCTGCTGGAACTTTTCAGTATGCCACTACAAAAGCAGTGTATGGTCCTGTGAGCAACCCCACATGCTCATTTGCTGCTGCTGCTGCAGCACAGTTAAATTACACAATTAACCTCAAACCTAAACTATACACAAAGTTAGAGAAAAGCAGAGAGCCAAGGAGTCCCCTGGCCGCAGTCTTATAGGGCAAGTCCCAGATTGGTGTTGCTGGACTAAAGGAAATGAAAGGAAATTTAACATGTATGAGTAAATTTCTCCTTCCTTAGCATCACCAGTCTAGATCATGGTATGTACCTAGGCAGAATCTTACTGGGAGGGGAAAGACAAGACCCTCTTGATCACTTCCCTGCCAAAGGCCAAGTAGCCTCTAGCTAGAACATCCAATTTGTAATGCTTCACAAAGAAGTGAAGAGACGACTAAGTGGTTGCCTTGCAAATGTGTTGAGATGAAATTGTGTGGGCCTCTGAACATGGGTCGAATGGGCCCAGAGGCCCTTCGGAACCGGTTTATTCTGACAAACATATGCCGCCTCAATTACCGCCTTAATCAAGCATGCTGTCATTGTCTTGAAAAACACTAGACCCTTGCATGGCCCGTGGAACAGTACAAATGGTTTGAGGGATGGAAATCATTTCTTTCCTGCAAGCAGTGTGTCAGGTTCTCAGGTTCAGAGCCCGCGGGGCCGGGCTCTGGAGCAAACGTGAGCCCTTGGGCTGCTGCCGAGGAGCGACAGCAGCAGGCAAAACCCACCAACCAACACTGGGCAAGCACACCGGCAGGGACTGCAGGCACTGCCCAGCGAACCGGAACACATGGACTGGAATCCCCCGGACTGGAGGACACAGGACTGGAACACCGGACTGGAGCACACAGCTTCATCTGCACTTAGCTACTAAGCCCCCCAGGAGTAGAGCTCCTGGGTTCGAGTAGCCGGCAGGACTTACCGGATACCGGATGACACAGGGACCAGATGTGCTCCTAAACCTAAACTGATCTACGTGCTCCCAAGCCCTAAACCAGCAGGAGTGTTCCTAACAGTAAACTGACAAAAGGACTTCCTAAGCCCTAAACTAAACAGGAGCTCCTAAGCCCTGCTCAAGAAAGGGCCTTCCTAAGCCCTAAACTAACAGAGAAGGGAACTTAACACAAAGCTAACACAGGTGCTACTAAGCACCAAGCTACAAGCAGAGCTCTACACTAATAAGCTAAACACAAAACTAACAAGCTACCTAAGCACTGCTCTAGCAAGCTAGATACAACTAGCAAGGTGCTTCCTAAGCACTACTCTGGCAAGCAACCAGAAGAGCTCCTAGCACTAAAAGGGAAGACAGGGGAGCCACAAGGAAAAAACAGGGAAGCTAACAAATAAGCCAAAAGTGATTCTAAATCACCAAACACCAACAGCAAAGACTGCAATGCTCCCAATAGCACAAACCCAGAAGTACTTCTAACAGCAAACTCTGCAGTGTTCCTAACACCAAACCCTGAAGTACTTCTATCAGCAACAGAGCTTCCAAAGCCCTACACACAGCAATGCTTCCAAAACCAAGAGGGAAAAGCAGGGGAACCATAAGGGAAAAGCAGGAAAGCTAAACACACAGTCACCAGTGCACACTGCACTAACACTAACCTGGCCCTTAGCAAAAGCAAGCAGGGAAACTAGACACAAAGTCAGCAGTGCACACTGCACCACCCTACCTAAAGCAAACACCACTGTTGCAAAGGCCCTGAAGGAAACAACACCACTTCCTTATCAAGGCCCTCCCTGATGATGTCACACTCCCTAGACCCAGGCAACAGCACACTGACCCAGAGAGCACACTGAAACCCATAGAGGCCCAACCCACACCAATGCAACACCGTGAAGCACTTGAAGCCAGTACACCCAAAGAGAGGTAGAGCTAACTCAGTCCACCCACACAGCTGTAGAAAGTAAAACAATTAACCCCATGCTGCTGGAAGCTGCCAGCACAGAGAGACAGAGCCAGCTCAGAAAGGACAGAGAAAAGAAACAGAAGCCAGCTAAGCTGACCACCAGGAAAAAGGTAAGTTTGAGAGGGGTTCTGACCCCAATCATAACACAGTGGAACAATAGTCTCCAGCTTATGAAGCTACCTGGGCTTAGCACCGGTTAGCAAGTCTTCAATCAGGAGGTTTGCCTCTCGGTGTTCAACATGGAACAGGGAAATCAGCTTTGGTAGAAAAGTTGGGACTGCACTGACTGAGAAAAGCTTGTTCAAAATGGACATGTACGGGTCCCAACATGAGCGAGCCTATAATTCTAAAACCCTGCATGCTGAGGCGATATCAAACAAGAAAACTGTCTTTAGTAAGATTGATTACAGAGAGTGCCCTCAATGGCTCAAAGTGTAGGCTTGCAAGATCATTCAGCATGAGGTTCAAGTCCCATGAAGGAACAGAAGGACAAACGGTGGGTGGGGGGGGGGGGGGGGGGGGGGGGCACAACTGCAACACTCCTTTCAAGAACCATAAGACATCTGGCTGTACAATCAGGAAAAGACTGCCAATTTCCCCTCTGTTAACAGGTGAGCTGCCATGGAGAAACAAAACGCTTTGCACACCACCATTCAAAGTCCTTGCATACCCAAACATAGGCAGGGAGGTAGAGAACTTATGAGCCCTTAGAGAAGGTGCAAATAACCACAGCCAAGAGCCCTCACCTCTCCAAGTGTTGACACTCAAGGGCCAAACCGTAAGCCAGAAGGGTTCCAGATCCTCAATCTCCACCAGCCCCTTCCAGAAGAGTCCTCAGCCCCCGGAAAGTGCAAGGGGGACATACAAGCAGGCACACCAAGGCCTCTAAGGCAAGTGTAGGTCCACCAGGAGGGTCAGAAAAGGAGTGATAAGCCACTTTGAATAACACCCTCCAAGAAGGAAATACATTGAGTAGCTCCTGCAGGGGCCACTCTAGCACCAGGGTACCTATGCCATTAGATCCAGTCTCTCTTCTGCAACTGAAAAAAGCGAACTGCCTTGGCAATGTGGCTCAAGGTCATCAAATAGAACACTGGCCTTCCCACCTGTCCAATATCAGTTGAAGGGCCACCAGGTTCATCTCCCTCTTCCCAGGATGGACTGGCTGAAGAAGTCTTCTTGAATGCTGTCCTGACCAGCAATATGAACTGCCAACAGATCCCACAGACTTGGTTTTCCTGATTTTCTTGTAACTAACTGTTCCATATTCCCCTTATTCCCACCGATTGGTTCTCTCTAACCCTAAAGCTGCCCAGCTTGAATCTATCCATCACTGTGCTTTCTTTTTTGCAGTCTCTTTCCACTGGAATTCTCTCCTCTTACGACATGTTCTGAACTCTCATTTAAAAATTTCAAGACAGCTTTGAAAACCTGGCTATTTATGCAAACATTTAATTTTGTTAGCTAAAGGGTGAAGAGTCTGTGTCAGCGTTCACCGCTTCTTTTTTCTAATACTCATTTCCAATCCCCCTTCTTCCCTATCTCTTCTTTCCTTTGATGCTGCCTAGCCAAAGTTTATCGATCTGTTATGATTGTGTAGGGGCAAAACAAGCACTAAGAATCACTATAAAGCGAATGCTACATACCTGTAGAAGGTATTCTCCGAGGACAGCAGGCTGATTGTTCTCACTGATGGGTGACGTCCACGACAGCCCCTCCAATCGGAAACTTCACTAGCAAAGGCCTTTGCTAGTCCTCGAGTGCTCATGCGCACCGCGCATGCGCGGCCGTCTTCCCGCCCGAACTGGCTCGTGTTCGTCAGTCCCATAAGTAGCAAACAAAGCAAGGGAAGACACAACTCCAAAGGGGAGGCGGGCGGGTTTGTGAGAACAATCAGCCTGCTGTCCTCGGAGAATACCTTCTACAGGTATGTAGCATTCGCTTTCTCCGAGGACAAGCAGGCTGCTTGTTCTCACTGATGGGGTATCCCTAGCCCCCAGGCTCACTCAAAACAACAACCATGGTCAATTGGGTCTCGCAACGGCGAGGACATAACTGAGATTGACCTAAAAAAATTTACCAACTAACTGAGAGTGCAGCCTGGAACAGAACAAACAGGGCCCTCGGGGGGTGGAGTTGGATCCTAAAGCCCAAACAGGTTCTGAAGAACTGACTGCCCGAACCGACTGTCGCGTCGGGTATCCTGCTGCAGGCAGTAATGAGATGTGAATGTGTGGACAGATGACCACGTCGCAGCTTTGCAAATTTCTTCAATAGAGGCTGACTTCAAGTGGGCTACCGACGCTGCCATGGCTCTAACATTATGAGCCGTGACATGACCCTCAAGAGCCAGCCCAGCCTGGGCGTAAGTGAAGGAAATGCAATCTGCTAGCCAATTGGATATGGTGCGTTTCCCCACAGCCACTCCCCTCCTATTGGGATCAAAAGAAACAAACAATTGGGCGGACTGTCTGTTGGGCTGTGTCCGCTCCAGGTAGAAGGCCAATGCTCTCTTGCAGTCCAATGTGTGCAGCTGACGTTCAGCAGGGCAGGAATGAGGACGGGGGAAGAATGTTGGCAAGACAATTGACTGGTTCAGATGGAACTCCGACACAACCTTTGGCAAGAACTTAGGGTGAGTGCGGAGGACTACTCTGTTATGATGAAATTTGGGGTAAGGGGCCTGGGCTACCAGGGCCTGCAGCTCACTGACTCTACGAGCTGAAGTAACTGCCACCAAGAAAATGACCTTCCAGGTCAAGTACTTCAGATGGCAGGAATTCAGTGGCTCAAAAGGAGGTTTCATCAGCTGGGTGAGAACGACATTGAGATCCCATGACACTGTAGGAGGCTTGACAGGGGGCTTTGACAAAAGCAAACCTCTCATGAAGCGAACAACTAAAGGCTGTCCTGAGATCGGCTTACCTTCCACACGGTAATGGTATGCACTAATCGCACTAAGGTGAACCCTTACCGAGTTGGTCTTGAGACCAGACTCAGACAAGTGCAGAAGGTATTCAAGCAGGGTCTGTGTAGGACAAGAGCGAGGATCTAGGGCCTTGCTGTCACACCAGAAGGCAAACCTCCTCCACAGAAAGAAGTAACTCCTCTTAGTGGAATCTTTCCTGGAAGCAAGCAAGATGCGGGAGACACCCTCTGACAGACCCAAAGAGGCAAAGTCTAAGCTCTCAACATCCAGGCCGTGAGAGCCAGGGACCGGAGGTTGGGATGCAGAAGCGCCCCTTCGTCCTGCGTGATGAGGGTCGGAAAACACTCCAATCTCCATGGTTCTTCGGAGGACAACTCCAGAAGAAGAGGGAACCAGATCTGACGCGGCCAAAAAGGAGCAATCAGAATCATGGTGCCTCGGTCTTGCTTGAGTTTCAACAAAGTCTTCCCCACCAGAGGTATGGGAGGATAAGCATACAGCAGACCCTCCCCCCAGTCCAGGAGGAAGGCATCCGATGCCAGTCTGCCGTGGGCCTGAAGCCTGGAACAGAACTGAGGGACTTTGTGGTTGGCTCGAGATGCGAAGAGATCTACCAAGGGGGTGCCCCACACCTGGAAGATCTGTCGCACTACACGGGAATTGAGCGACCACTCGTGAGGTCGCATAATCTTGCTCAACCTGTCGGCCAGACTGTTGTTTACGCCTGCCAGATATGTGGCTTGGAGCACCGTGTCATGACGGCGAGCCCAGAGCCACATGCTGACGGCTTCCTGACACAGGGGGCGAGATCCGGTGCCCCCCTGCTTGTTGATGTAGTACATGGCAACCTGGTTGTCTGTCTGAATTTGGATAATTTGGTGGGACAGCCGATTTCTGAAAACCTTCAGAGCGTTCCAGATCGCTCGCAACTCCAGAAGATTGATCTGCAGATCGCGTTCCTGGAGGGACCAGCTTCCTTGGGTGTGAAGCCCATCGACATGAGCTCCCTATCCCAGGAGAGACGCATCCGTGGTCAGCACTTTTTGTGGCTGAGGAATTTGGAAAGGACGTCCCAGAGTCAAATTGGACCAAATCGTCCACCAATACAGGGATTTGAGAAAACTCGTGGACAGGTGGATTACGTCTTCTAGATCCCCAGCAGCCTGAAACCACTGGAAAGCTAGGGTCCATTGAGCAGATCTCATGTGAAGGCGGGCCATGGGAGTCACATGGACTGTGGAGGCCATGTGGCCCAGCAATCTCAACATATGCCGAGCTGTGATCTGCTGGGACGCTCGCACCCGCGAGACGAGGGACAACAAGTTGTTGGCTCTCGCCTCTGGGAGATAGGCGCGAGCCGTCCGAGAATCCAGCAGAGCTCCTATGAATTCGAGTTTCTGCACTGGGAGAAGATGGGACTTTGGATAATTTATCACAAACCCCAGTAGCTCCAAGAGGCGAATAGTCATCTGCATGGACTGCAGGGCTCCTGCCTCGGATGTGTTCTTCACCAGCCAATCGTCGAGATATGGGAACACGTGCACCCCCAGCCTGCGAAGTGCCGCTGCTACTACAGCCAAGCACTTTGTGAACACCCTGGGCGCAGAGGCGAGCCCAAAGGGTAGCACACAGTACTGGAAGTGACGTGCGCCCAGCTGAAATCGCAGATACTGTCTGTGAGCTGGCAGTATCGGGATGTGTGTGTAGGCATCCTTCAAGTCCAGAGAGCATAGCCAATCGTTTTCCTGAATCATGGGAAGAAGGGTGCCCAGGGAAAGCATCCTGAACTTTTCTTTGACCAGATATTTGTTCAGGGCCCTTAGGTCTAGGATAGGACGCATCCCCCCTGTTTTCTTTCCACAAGGAAGTACCTGGAATAGAATCCCAGCCCTTCTTGCCCGGATGGCACGGGCTCGACCGCATTGGCGCTGAGAAGGGCGGAGAGTTTCTCTGCAAGTACCTGCTTGTGCTGGAAGCTGTAAGACTGAGCTCCCGGTGGACAATTTGGAGGTTTTGAGGCCAAATTGAGGGTGTATCCTTGCCGGACTATTTGGAGAACCCACTGATCGGAGGTTATGAGAGGCCACCTTTGGTGAAAAGCTTTCAACCTCCCTCCGACTGGCAGGTCGCCCGGCACTGACACTTGGATGTCGGCTATGCTCTGCTGGAGCCAGTCAAAAGCTCGTCCCTTGCTTTTGCTGGGGAGCCGATGGGCCTTGCTGAGGCGCACGCTGCTGACGAGAGCGCGCGCGCTGGGGCTTAGCCTGGGCTGCAGGCTGTCGAGAAGGAGGATTGTACCTACGCTTGCCAGAAGAGTAGGGAACAGTCTTCCTTCCCCCGAAAAATCTTCTACCTGTAGAGGTAGATGCTGAAGGCTGCCGGCGGGAGAACTTGTCGAATGCGGTGTCCCGCTGGTGGAGCTGCTCTACCACCTGTTCGACTTTCTCTCCAAAAATATTATCCGCACGGCAAGGCAAGCCCGCAATCCGCTGCTGGATTCTATTCTCCTGGTCGGAGGCACGCAGCCATGAGAGTCTGCGCATCACCACACCTTGAGCAGCGGCCCTGGACGCAACATCAAAGGTGTCATACACCCCTCTGGCCAGGAATTTTCTGCACGCCTTCAGCTGCCTGACCACCTCCTGAAAAGGCTTGGCTTGCTCAGGGGGGAGTGCATCCACCAAGCCCGCCAACTGCCGCACATTGTTCCGCATGTGTATGCTCGTGTAGAGCTGGTAGGACTGAATTTTGGCCACGAGCATAGAAGAATGGTAGGCCTTCCTCCCAAAGGAGTCTAAGGTTCTAGAGTCCTTGCCCGGGGGCGCCGAAGCATGCTCCCTAGAACTCTTAGCCTTCTTTAGGGCCAAATCCACAACTCCAGAATCATGAGGCAACTGTGTGCGCATCAGCTCTGGGTCCCCATGGATCCGGTACTGGGACTTGATCTTCTTGGGAATGTGGGGATTAGTTAGAGGCTTGGTCCAGTTCGCCAGCAATGTCTTTTTTAGGACATGGTGCATGGGTACAGTGGACGCTTCCTTAGGTGGAGAAGGATAGTCCAGGAGCTCAAACATTTCAGCCCTGGGCTCGTCCTCCACAACCACCAGGAAGGGGATGGCCGTAGACATCTCCCGGACAAAGGAAGTGAAAGACAGACTCTCGGGGGGGAGAAAGCTGTCTCTCAGGAGAGGGAGTGGGATCGGAAGGAAGACCCTCAGACTCCTCGTCAGAGAAATATCTGGTGTCTTCTTCCTCTTCCCACGAGGCCTCACCCTCGGTGTCAGACACAAGTTCACGGACCTGTGTCTGCAACCGTGCCCGACTCGACTCTGTGGAGCCACGTCCACGATGGGGGCGTCGAGAGGTAGACTCCCTCGCCCGCATCTAGTCGGGGAGCCCTACTGGGAGGCGGCGGCAGCCGGTACCGCACGCGGTACCGACGCCGGAGACCTCACCCCGGGCGATGGACCAGCTGGCGCCACGCTCGACGGTACCGGTGGCGCAAGCACCGCCGGTACCGGAAGGGTAGGGCGCAACAGCTCTCCCAGAATCTCTGGGAGAACGGCCCAGAGGCTCTCGTTCAGAGCGGCTGCAGAGAAAGGCATGGAGGTCGATGCAGGCGTCGACGTCAGAACCTGTTCCGGGCGTGGAGGCTGTTCCGGGCTGTCCAGAGTGGAGCGCATCGACACCTCCTGAAGAGAGAGTGAGCGGTCCTCTCGGTGCCGATGCCTACTGGGTGCCGACTCCCTCGGCGACCCAGAGCTCTCGGTGCCGACACGGGAAGGAGACCGATGACGATGCTTCTTCGACTTCTTGGAACGAAGCATGTCACCGGAGCTTCCCGGCACCGATGAGGAGGACGTAGAATCCAGCCGTCGCTTCCTCGGGGCCGAGGCCGAAGGAGGTCGGTCTCGGGGGGGGGGGGCTGTACCGCAGGAGCCCTCAGGGTAGCGGGAGACCCACCCGAAGGCTCACCGCCACCAGCAGGGGAATGGACAGCCCTCACCTGCACTCCAGACGAAGCACCACCGTCCGACGACATCAGCAGACGAGGTCCCGGTACCACCGACGTCGACGCAGCTGTCCGATGTCTCAGCGCCGATGCAGAGGGCCGATGCCTCGATGCACTGGCGGCCGAGGATGAAGGTCCGGACGCTGAAGAAGTCGATGCACTCGATACCCCCGGTGCTGATGTCGACGAAGAGCCCGAGAACAAAACGTTCCACTGGGCCAATCTCGCTACCTGAGTCCGCTTTTGTAAAAGGGAACACAGACTACAGGCCTGCGGGCGGTGCCCAGCCCCCAAGCACTGAAGAAACGACGCGTGCCTGTCAGTGAGCGAAATGACCCGGGCGCACTGGGTGCACTTCTTGAAGCCGCTGGGAGACTTCGATGTCATGGGCGGAAAAATCACGCCGGCGAGATCAAAAGTTGAAATGGCGGAAAAGGCACCACAAAAACAAGGGGAAGAAAACTTCGACCCGAGGCCTAAAAGCGGCCTACCCCGACGACGAAAGAAAACTTACCGGGGCGAAAAAGCTGGAAATATCGGGGGAAAAGAGACCGAAGAGTCCCTTCCCACACACAGAATGTTTTTTTTTTTTTTAACACGAAGAGAACGCGCGAGGTCGACTTTGCGGGGCACGACACGGCGAAAACACGACCGTACCGAGAGCGGACAAAAGAAGACTGACGAACACGAGCCGGTTCGGGCGGGAAGACGGCCGCGCATGCGCGGTGCGCATGAGCGCGCGAGGACTAGCAAAGGCCTTTGCTAGTGAAGTTTCCGATTGGAGGGGCTGCCGTGGACATCACCCATCAGTGAGAACAAGCAGCCTGCTTGTCCTCGGAGAATGCACTATTTACAACCCTGTATATAACTATATGACAAAATATATGGATTCATAAATATATGGAACTATCCAGTATTAACAACCTGATTACAATATGGAAACGCAGATGTTTCATCTATAAAGCTTGTTGCTTCATGAAGCTGCAACCTGGCACACAGACAGAACACTGCAGACAAGGTTCCCAATGTTCCAGGACAAATTTGTTATCAGAATTGACATCATTGCCAGGACAGAAAAGTACCAGCAGTACAGCTACAGCTTGTAATTTCGCTATAAAAAGAGTTCTTATAAGAGACTAGTGAAAAAGGCCAGTTTCTGACAGAAATGAAACGGGCGCTAGCAAGGTTTTCCTCAGAGTGTGTATGTTTGAGAGAGTGTGTGTGAGATTAACTGTGTGAGAGAGAGTGAATGTGCGGGTGTGTCCGTGAGAGGGAGAGTGTGTGTGTGAGAATCAGAGTGTGTGCCAGGGGCCCCTCCCTCCTCCCTCCCAGTTCCAGGGTCCCCCCTCCATCCCAGTTCCAGGGTCATCCCCCCGAGTTCCAGGGTCATCCCCCCTTCCCTCCGAGTTCCAGGGTCCCTTCCAGTTTGAGGGTCCTCCCCCCACCCTCCCTCATAGTTTGAGGGTCCCCTTCCCTCCATCCCAGTTCCATATTCCCCCTTTCAGTTCCAGGGTCCCCCTACCAGTTCAAGGGTCCCTCCCTCCCCCTCCCTCCCAGTTCAACGGTCCTGTCCCCTCCCTTCCATCCTCCCTCCGAGGTGCTTGGGGGGGGGGGGGGGGGGAGGTTTGCTATTTGCTGTCAACCTAAGGAGAGACTGCTTCTGGCGTCCAGCAGCTAAGTCCTGTTGTGACCCACAGGCAGCTGGAGCTCCCTCATACTCTGACACACACTGACAGGCAATGGCAGGGCTGACGCAGCCACGGGCACTTACCTGGATAAAGGTAAAATTATGTATCATACCTGATAATTTTCTTTCCATTAATCATAGCTGATCAATCCATAGACTGGTGGGTTGTGTCCATCTACCAGCAGGTGGAGATAGAGAGCAAACTTTTGCCTCCCTATATGTGGTCATGTGCTGCCGGAAACTCCTCAGTATGTCGATATCAAAGCTCCATCCGCAGGACTCAGCACTTAGAGAATTACACCCACAAAGGGACACTCTGCCCAGCTCACCACCGCCGAAACGGGGGAGGGGAAGTAACCCAGCTCATCCCCACACAAGTGGGGGAGGAGAATCCGTCCAGCTCATCCCCGCGGAGCGGGGGAGGGACACCACACCCGCCGATGCGGGGGGATCTGGCTTATCCTGCAACCGCAACCGCGGGAGGAGCTGACTGACCCTAACACCGCCGAAGCGGGAGGGGTACAAAGCTGCCCTACAGCCGCACGAAGCGGGAGGGAGTGCCGGCAGAATTTAAGTCTCAATCCAGCCCCGTAAAACGGAGGGGAGAGGAATGCAGCAGCTCACTGTAACACAAACTCGTCTCAACTCTTGAAGAATCCAAGTGAAAAAACTTGAACACGAAGTCCTCCTGAAGTAACTGAAGACTAAACTTGAACCTAAAATTCAACCAGAATAGAAACAGCACAGATATCTGGGAGGGGCTATGGATTGATCAGCTATGATTAATGGAAAGAAAATTATCAGGTATGATACATAATTTTACCTTCCATATCATCATGCTGATCAATCCATAGACTGGTGGGATGTACCGAAGCAGTACTCACCCAGGGCGGGACATTGAAATCCCTGACCTCAACACTGAAGCTCCAAACCGGGCCTCTGCCCGTGCCGCCACAGTCAAGCGGTAATGCTTGGAGAATGTATGGGCCGATGCCCAAGTTGCCGCCTTGCATATCTCTTCCAAGGAGACGGACCCGGCCTCTGCCATCGAGGCCGCCTGAGCTCTAGTGGAGTGAGCCTTCAGCTGGATAGGCGGCACCTTCCCTGCGGCCACATAAGCCGCTGCAATGGCTTCCTTGACCCATCTTGCCACTGTAGGCTTAGCAGCCTGCAGACCCTTACGAGGACCTGTAAACAGGACAAACAGATGATCCGATTTCCGAAAATCATTGGTCACTTCCAAGTATCTTGATGATGACTCGTCTCACATCCAGATATTTAAGAGCAGAGTATTCCTCTGGGTAGTCCTCCCTACGAAAGGAAGGGAGACAGAGCTGCTGATTCACATGGAAGCGAGAAACAATCTTGGGCAGGAAGGAAGGCACTGTGCGAATAGTCACCCCTGCCTCAGTGAACTGCAGAAAAGGCTCTCGACATGAGAGCGCCTGGAGCTCGGAAACTCTTCTGGCTGAAGTGATAGCCACCAAAAAGACTGCTTTCAACGTCAGGTCTTTCAGTGATGCCCTCGACAAGGGTTCAAAAGGCGGCTTCTGTAATGCTCTTAGCACCAGATTGAGATTCCACGCAGGCACCACCGAGTGCAGAGGAGGGCGCAGGTGATTAACTCCCTTGAGAAAACGCACCACATCTGGCTGCGAAGCCAGGGAAGCACCCTTCAGGCGGCCCCTGAAGCAAGCCAGGGCCGCTACCTGGACTTTAAGGGAACTGAGCGACAGGCCTTTCTCCAGACCTTCTTGCAGGAATGCCAACACTGAAGAAATTGGAGCAGTGAATGGAGAAAATGAGCCTGCTTCACACCACGCTGCAAAGGTACGCCAAACCCTGGCGTAAGCAGTAGAAGTAGAGCGCTTCCTCGCTCTCAGCATAGTGGCGATGACCTTGTCTGAGAAACCCTTCTTCCTCAGACGCTGCCGCTCAATAGCCAGGCCGTAAGACCAAAGGGGGAGGGATCCTCCATCACCACGGGACCCTGATGCAACAGGCCCTTCTCCACTGGCAGCCGCAGAGGATCGTCGACTGAGAGCCTGATCAAGTCCGCATACCAGGGACGTCTGGGCCAATCCGGACCCACCAGGATTATCCGGCCTGGATGCTTTGCCACCCGGTCTAACACCCTGCCCAGCATGGGCCAGTGCGGGAACACATAGAGAAGCTCTTGTGTCGGCCACTGTTGGAGAAGAGCATCTACTCCCAGGGATCGAGGGTCCCGTCCTCTGCTGAAAAAGCGCGGCACTTGGCAATTGGCCGATGACGCCATCAGATCTAGGCTCGGCTGGCCCCAGCGCTTCGTGATGTCCAAGAACGCCTGAGCAGATAGCTGCCACTCTCCGGGCTCCAAGGTATGGCGACTGAGAAAGTCCGCCTTGACATTCATGACTCCCACAATGTGGGCCGCTGACAGCTGTTCCAGGTTCGCTTCCGCCCACTGGCATAGACTCATAGCCTCCTTGGCTAGAGGGGCGCTCTTGGTACCTCCCTGGCGGTTGACATAGGCCACAGCCGTGGCATTGTCCGACAGGACCCGTACTGGCTTCAACGCCAGTACCGGGATGAACTCCAAAAGCGCCAACCGAATGGCTCTGAGTTCCAGGAGGTTGATAGACCACTTTGCCTCTGCAGGAGACCAGAGCCCCTGCGCTGTCCTTCCCAAGCAGTGGGCTCCCCAGCCCGACAAAGAGGCGTCCGTCGTGACCACAATCCACTCTGGGGTCACCAGAGGCATTCCCGCAGACAACTTGTCTGTCTGCATCCACCAGCTCAGCGCCTTGCGCACTGCTGGGTCCAAGGGAAGGCGCACAGCATAATCCTCCGACATCGGAGTCCAGCGCTGCAGCAGAGAGTGTTGTAGTGGTCTCATATGAGCCCTGGCCCAGGGCACTACTTCCATCGTGGCCGTCATAGAGCCCAACAGCTGCACATAGTCCCAAGCCCGAAGAGGAGAGGCTACTAGGAACTGGTCCACCTGAGCCTGAAGTTTGACAATCCGATTATCTGGCAGGAACACTCTGCCCACTTGGGTGTCGAATCGAACTCCCAGATACTCCAGGGACTGAGTCGGGCGCAGCTGGCTTTTCTCCCAGTTGATGATCCACCCCAGGGAGCTCAAAAGAGCAACCACCCGGTTCACAGCTTTGCCGCACTCTGCATAAGAGGGGGCTCGGATCAACCAGTCGTCCAGATAAGGATGGACTTGTACTCCTTCCTTCCTCAGGAAGGCCGCGATGACCACCATTACTTTGGAGAAGGTCCGCGGAGCAGTAGCCAACCCGAACGGGAGGGCTCTGAACTGGAAGTGTCGGCCCAGGACTGCAAAATGCAGAAAGCGTTGATGGGGAGGCCAGATGGGAATATGCAAGTACGCTTCCTTGATGTCCAAGGATGCCAGGTACTCCCCTGCCTTCACTGCCGCTATAACAGAGCGGAGAGTCTCCATGCGAAAGTGCCGAACTTTCAAGAACCGATTGACCCCTTTGAGGTCGAGGATAGGCCGTACAGAACCTCCTTTCTTTGGTACCACAAAGTAAATGGAGTAACGTCCCTTGCCAAGCTGATTTTCTGGCACCGGAACGACCGCACCCAGGCGGATCAGATTGTCCAAGGTCTGCTGCACTGCCACAGCTTTGACCGGAGACTTGCAGGGAGAGAGTACAAACCCGTCTCTTAAGGGTCAGCAGAACTCTAGCTTGTAGCCGTCTTTGATGACTTCCAGCACCCAAGCGTCTGAAGTTATTGTGGTCCACTCGCCCAGAAACGAGGACAGCCGTCCTCCAATCTGCACTGGGGTGTGGACCAAGGCCCCGTCATTGGGTACGAGACCCTGGGGGAGGACCGGAGGGAGCACCTCCGGGACGGCGGTCTCTGCGAAAGGAATGCTGCTTGGGGGAGAAGTTCCTCTTGAAGGAAGAGGAGGCAGAAGAGCCCGACCTGCCCGGGCGGTACCGATGGGCTTCCTGAAACCGTCCTCTGGAGGTACCGGGACGAGTACTAGCCCGAGCCCTGACCTCTGGTAACTTCTTGCCCTTAGACGTGCCGAGATCGGTCACGATTTTGTCCAGCTCGACCCCAAAGAGCAGCTTGCCTTTACAAGGCAATTTCGCTAGGCGGGATTTAGAGGCGTGGTCAGCAGACCAATGCTTCAGCCAAAGCCACCGCCGCGCAGAGATTGTCTGAGCCATGCCTTTAGCTGAGGCCCTCAAGACATCATACAGCAAGTCTGCCAAATAGGCCAAGCCCGATTCCAGGGCCGGCCAATCAGCCCTCAAGGAATGATCCGAGGGGGAAGCCCGCTGCACCAAAGTCAGGCACGCCCTGGCCACATAGGAGCCGCAAACTGAGGCCTGCAAACTTAAAGCAGCCGCCTCAAAGGACGACCTTAAGGCCGCCTCCAATCTTCTGTCTTGGGCGTCCTTTAGGGCCGTGCCACCTTCCACCGGCAATGCCGTTTTCTTAGTCACCGCAGTGATTAAAGAATCCACGGTAGGCCACAGATAGGCCTCACGTTCACTTTCAGGCAAAGGATAGAGGCGGGACATAGCCCTAGCCACTTTAAGGCTCGCTTCCGGGAAATCCCATTGAGCCGAAATTAAGGTGTGCATGGCATCATGCACGTGAAAGGTTCTAGGCGGGCGCTTCGTCCCCAGCATAATGGCAGAGCCAACAGGGGCTGAGGGAGAGACGTCCTCCGGAGAGGAAATCTTCAAAATGCCCATGGCCTGCACTAACAGGTTGGGCAAATCCTCTGAGCTAAAGAGCCGCGCTGCAGAGGGGTCATCCGCTCCAACCGAGCGGGGATCCGTCTCCTCCAAGGAATCCGCAAAGGACCGTTGGGAGAACTCAGATATGCTGCCCTCATCTACATCGGAGGAGACAAAGTCCTCCAAGGCCTGGGAATCAACCCGAGGGCGTTTACCTCCGGGGGCCTCAACCTCTTTACCAGACGAGGGAGCAGGGGCAGCGTTTTGCATAAGGAAGGCCTGATGCAGCAGCAAAACAAACTCGGGGGAGAAACCCCCCAGACTGTGCACTTCCGCAGCCTGGGCTACAGCCCTAGAGGCACCCTCAACCGGCGCTCGCAAGAGCGGGGGAGAGACATGCTGCGCATCCAAGATGGCGTCCGGCGCGACACTCCGCGAAGGAGCCGCGCGGGAAGAACGGCGCTTAACTTTAGCCGCTTCTGTGCCGTCGCCCAAATTAAGGGCGTTCATGGCATCAATGTCTCCCACCTCAAGGGCAGCCCAAGAAGAAGCCGTCCGAGCCGCGTGGCCGACCAATATGGCGGAGGCGAGCCGCGGGGGATGGGCGTTTATGGCGGGAAAAACCGCCACACCGGAGGAAGGACCGGGACACTCATCGGTCACGAAACTGTCACCCAACAAGGGCGAATCAGACTTTAAGACCCCCGCATCCCCTCTGGAAGCGCACACGCGATCCGGGGAGCGACTCCTTGCGCCCTCGCCCTCCGACGCCATGGGCCACGTGGAGACCAATCGGGGAACCCCCTGCCCGCTATAAAAGGTAAAAATTACCTGCTGTCCGCTCCGAGCTGTAACGACCTGGTGTCCCAGTGAGTAGCTGCAATAAACGTTTAAATAAACGTCGAAATAAACGCCTTTAAGTACGTTCAAAATTTTTTTTTTTTTTTTAAACGGAGCCAGCAGGAGGGGGGAGAAAAGGAGGGACCTGGCGCCACCAGGTTTGCACTTGCTCAAGAAGAGCCCTCAACCCCAGGCACTCAACAAAACCTAAAAATTAGGCTTGGAGGCCTAGCCAGAGCTGCTGCTGTGTGTGACCACCACCTGCTGAGATAGAGAACATATTAAGGAGTTTCCGGCAGCACATGACCACATATAGGGAGGCAAAAGTTTGCTCTCTATCTCCACCTGCTGGTAGATGGACACAACCCACCAGTCTATGGATTGATCAGCATGATGATATGGAAGTTTGTATTGTTGACAAATGATCTGACAATACAGAGTTAAAAATTGCTGTTTCTACCAGGTAGAATATTTTTTAAAGCTGTTTTAGTGATATTTAATTTAGATTTCATGATATTCATATGTACAGATGGGTAGCTTTCAAATAAATTAAAAAGGTGTGCAGTAAGAAACCAAACACAAAACCCTTTTGTCCTTTACCTTTTAAGTTATTTATATATTACAGAGATTAATATTGCGAAATATATAGGTCTTGTTGGGATATTTAATCCTTTTTTTACATGATTGTTTGTCTGTGTTTGGAGAATGTTCCAGAACTTAAAGTCCGTTTGGGTTTCAAATACCTATTTAGCGCATATCCAATCAATATATGTTGAGGGTTGATTATTATAATTTTTAAAGATGGAAGCACATCAATTGTGTATTAAATATACTAGAGCTAACAGTAACATTGAACACAAATAATCCCAAAATTAATGACCTGGCAATAATCAACTCATCAAAAGCAAGCCAGAAGCTCAAAACGTGGATACAAAAATATGGGTAAGAGGTTGACTGCACATTGAATCCAATCTGATATATGTTATGACATCAGTAGTCCTATGTGATGGAGGGCTCTCAGAGTCTTCACACACCCTTAAACGAGATCTTACAGACAAGAGGTGCTGATTTTTGCTCCAAGGTTTGATATTTGGAGATCATTTTCAGTTCCTGAGGAAGTTTATTGACAAAACCCTGCAGCGTTGGACTCTTAATGACTTGCGGATAGAGATGCTACTTAGCCTTTGTGTGAAGATTTCACAAAGAGTGTAGCGGCTGTTGTAGGAAGCAAAATTTGGAGAAAGAAAAAACCCAGTGCACAGTTCCAAGTTAAAAGATAAGTAACGTGTAATGCCTAGTATTTTCTGAGTACAAGATCATTACAGAGACAGATTTAATGAGGGTGAGTGGAACTAGGGGTATGAGTTTGACGTGCACATTTGATATTTAATTTTGTTTATAAGAGCACTGTTGTGGTTTTTGAGAAGGAAGCGCATACATAAAAAAAACACGGAAAGGCTCCATAATTGAGATGCTCAACCACCCCTCGAGACTAATGAACATATGAGTAAGATCTCGTTTAAGGGTGTGTGAAGACTCTGAGAGCCCTCCATCACATAGGACTATTGATGTCATAACATATATCAGATTGGATTCAATGTGCAGTCAACCTCTTACCCATATTTTTGTATCCACGTTTTGAGCTTCTGGCTTGCTTTTGGTGAAGAGTAACATTAAGGCATATAGGCTATATTGAGGTTACCATTTATATGTGATTGGTCTATATGAATTTTTGAATTTATTGTAGAGTTGCTTTTAGACCTATTAGTATTTTAAAATGCAATATTCAATATGTATATGTACAGTTTTTTAATTCATGCTTTTCTCATTTTAGAACTTGCTTTTTGAACAATTTTTGGTTTTACCATAAGTGTGTATAATATATTTATATACACCTTTGATAGGTATGTATGTTGAATTTTCTATCTCCCCCTCTTCACTGATATGTCATATAGATGGTCATTTTATTGGTTTTTATATATTTACTTCTTAATCTCATTTATCTTAATTAATAAAGGTTGTTACAATATATATATGATTTTGGAACTATATATGTGATTTTAGAATTGTATATGTGATTTGTACATGTTTTCATGATATGCATTTAAATGTATGGTAATGATCTATATATATGTTTCTAGCACAGTATATTTCACATTGGTTTTGGAAGCAGAATGTTATATTATTTGTATGTATGGTCTTATTGAATTTTGTTTTTAGTTTTACCCCTGACGCAGCCTGAGGGTGAAACGTGGCCACGTCGGGTATTGTTCCAATAAACCTTTTTGACCTTATTCTGCTTTTCTGTTTGTTTATGCTTTTGTGCAAGCAGTTCTGTGCCTTTTTTCTTTGCTTTGCTCCCTCATACTCTGACACACATTGACAGGCAACGGCAGGGCTGACGCAGCCACGGGCACTTACCTGGATAAAGTTTGTATTGTTGACAAATGATCTGACAATACAGAGTTAAAAATTGCTGTTTCTACCAGGTAGAATATTTTTTAAAGCTGTTTTAGTGATATTTAATTTAGATTTCATGATATTCAAATGTACAGATAGGTAGCTTTCAAATAAATTAAAAAGGTGTGCAGTAAGAGAACAAAAACCTTTTGTCCTTTATCTTTTAAGGTGCAGTTTATCCAGTAGAAACAGCTTTAAACGTGTTGCAGATAGAAGAAGAAAAAAAAAAATGACAATGTGGATCAGCAGCTCCTAGGTGTGCTTGGTTTTGAGTGTACGGGAATGACGGCTGTGTTGGGGAGTGGAAACAGAGATTAACCAATGGGCTTCCTTGCTTACAGTGTAGTTGATTGGGTCACTTTTACTCATGTGTAGTAATCGTCCTGCTGCATGGCCAGAGTCGAAGAGGAGAGGGGGTGGGTGAAGGGGACTTTGGGTGGGGGGACAGGGGGCGGGGGGACAGGGTGCGACAATTTTGTTTGGTTTTGACTGTTTGGGAATGACGGCAGCTTTGTGGGGTGGAAACAGAGATTAACCAATTGGCTTCCTTGATTCGTTGAGTGTCAGTGCTCCGCCCTCGACGTCATCATGTTTGACGCGAGGGCGGGGAAGACACTCATGGGCAAACCGGATATCTATGCCACTTCAAGTTTCCGGTTTGAGGCTTCATTAGAACGTTGGAGGTGCGTTTTATATATAGAGATAGGGACTGCTGTGTCAACATCCCACTTATTGGAGCAGACCTGTGTTGGACCATACTGACCATCTGAGGGACATGCCGACATCTGGGGGCCTGCACATCAGGTTGTGTATGCCATGTATCTGTGTATTAGTGCTCTGTGGGCCAGAGTGCTCTTTATACTTCAGAGTCTAGTTAGAAATTTATGTGAATTTACTCTGAGTTATTTCTATTAGATTGGAATTGTCTTCGTTCCTGTCTTTCTTGTATTATATTTGCTGCTATTGTAAAATAAAATAATTGCCTTATTTTTATAATATTTGGACTTAGTTCCTTCTTTTTTGGCACTGTGGGCTTGGATCTAAAGATAAGGGGAATACATTTGCAACTGGACACTTACCTTACTAATATTAGTCTTGTTTGAGACCCATTTCAAGATCTTATACTAAGTTTCAGGTACCCCAATAACACCTCAAAAAGTGTGTTGTTTAATTATGACTACAATTGGAAGAATTCTTTCCTGTCTAACAATATAGTTCTTTTCCTAACTTGTTGCGTATATTGTTTATTCTGTAAACCACCAAGATCTGCACGTTAGCTTGGGTGGTATAGCAAATTTAGCAAGTTTTCATAAACTCTAAGCTAGTTCTTCACCCAGCAGCATTGAGCTGCTGCCTCCTGCTTAGCTTTTCATGTCCTCCTGATTGCTGACATAACCCTCTGCCATAGCATTGTCCCACATCACACACACTGCTCTGCCTAGCAGAATGGAGAGAAACTCCAAGAGCACAAACCAAACAGCCTTCATTTTGAGATGACTGATTAACCAAGTTGTCTCCTGACCAGACCAAAGGCAGTAAACTCCCCAGCCCCTGAGGCTGCCATCTGTGGTTATCACAATCCACTCATCCCCCTCCTTTTTCTTTTAAACACAGATAATCTGCTTGAGTCCACAAGGTGAGGTTCCTCTAGACCCCCTAAAAAAGGGACACACTGGCCTTGAAATCCTAAGACCTCATAAACCAGCACGACAGCAAAGCCTCCTGAGGGGACACATAAGTGCTCGCGCCCAAAGGACAACTTCCAAGGTCACTACCATTGATTCGAGAACCTGACGGCAGACCCACACTTGTGGGGCATGCAAAGCACAGACTCTGTAGTTGGACTGGAGCTTGTGCATCAGGTCCTTTATGAGGAACACTGTCCACAGGCCCATGTCGAACAGGACCACCAGGTATTCCAACTGCTAAGAACCAAGAGGCTCTTGTCCAGTTCTCCATCCAGTCCACACCTCCCAGGAGCTGGATCATCTGGGAGATGACTGCACTGTTCTCCTCTTCTGAATCAGTCCTGATCAACCAGTTGACCAGACAGAGGTACTCCCCAATACCTTGAGAGCAGAGCTGGGCCACGGGCACCACCGCTATCACCTTCAAAAATGTACAAGGGACAACTGCCAGACCAAATGGGAGGGCACAGAGCTAAAAATGCTTCCACAGGATAGAGAAGTGCAAGTAGCAGCTGTTAGCACTCAGATGGGAAAGTGAGGGTAGGACTTTGTATATCCAAGAAGGTAAGAAACTCACCTGGCCAAAAGGAGGCGATGATTAAATGCAGCATCTCCACCTAGAACCACAAGCACTCAAAGTGCTGTGTTGACAACCTTGAGGTTCAGAATGGGCCTTAAGAAACCCTGCTTTCTTTGGCACCATGAAATACGATGGCGCAATGTCCTCTGTCTTGCTCTGAGGGAAGAACAGCCTCCAACTGGAGCAGATTAAGAAATGTGTTAGCACCCGCCCAAGCATTTAATGGCGAGCCATGAGCGAAGACCATGAAAGCCTCTGAAACAGGATGTTGAAGATCTAAGACATATCGTTGATTCATCAGCTTCAGCAGTCCCTGGCTCAAAGGTGATGCTGGAGTAAAAGAGGGTCATTTTTCCACCCATCTGAACCAATGAGGAGCTCAGAACAAACTCATTGCACTCCTTTCCCTATACCGGTTGCCCTACAAGAACCCTGGTCTCCAGGATTTCTCGTGCCTCGAAAGAGCCCAGACTTGGCCCATTTTCCCACTCCAGCTGAGGCTGGTGAATGCACTTGTTCTGCCAGAAGCGGCCACTCCCCTTCCAGTGAGCCTTGCCTGGGCCTGACTGACCAGAAGACATCTGACACATCTCTGGGAGACATAGTGGATGAGATACCCCCAAGTCCCCAACTAACTTCTCCAGATCTTCTCTAAATAGCAGAGGACCCCTAAAGGGCAGCATGCTCAAATGTGCTTTAGAAAAAGCATCCATCGATCAGTGGTGGAGCCACAGCCACCTCCCGGCCATGATCACCGAAGCAACTGATTATGAATATAAACCAAATCACAGCAAGTGTGTCCACCTTGGGGACCTGCAAATATTTGTCAATTCTCAAGCAGAAGGGGGTAGAGACTTAAGGGTCTTTGGTCCCATTAGGGCCCCTGTGACAAAACAGTGGGTTTAAGCCTGTAAACTGTATTATTTCTTGAAGTGTATTTCTCTAGTTTAGCCAGCAGGTGGTGCATGTCCAGGTTTAAAGCTGTTACAGAGAAATGACTGTTCCCTCTTTAGCTAACACAGATAAGAGGTAACCTGAAGGGTGTGGCCAGCTACTTTTAAAACTTGTTGTTCTGGGCTCTGATTGGCCCAGGAACTGAATTCATCTAGGATACATACATACATACATACAGTGGGGGAAATAAGTATTTGATCCCTTGCTGATTTTGTAAGTGTGCCCACTGACAAAGACATGAGCAGCCCATAATTGAAGGGTAGGTTATTGGTAACAGTGAGAGATAGCACATCACAAATTAAATCCGGAAAATCACATTGTGGAAAGTATATGAATTTATTTGCATTCTGCAGAGGGAAATAAGTATTTGATCCCCCACCAACCAGTAAGAGATCTGGCCCCTACAGACCAGGTAGATGCTCCAAATCAACTCGTTACCTGCATGACAGACAGCTGTCGGCAATGGTCACCTGTATGAAAGACACCTGTCCACAGACTCAGTGAATCAGTCAGACTCTAACCTCTACAAAATGGCCAAGAGCAAGGAGCTGTCTAAGGATGTCAGGGACAAGATCATACACCTGCACAAGGCTGGAATGGGCTACAAAACCATCAGTAAGACGCTGGGCGAGAAGGAGACAACTGTTGGTGCCATAGTAAGAAAATGGAAGAAGTACAAAATGACTGTCAATCGACAAAGATCTGGGGCTCCACGCAAAATCTCACCTCGTGGGGTATCCTTGATCATGAGGAAGGTTAGAAATCAGCCTACAACTACAAGGGGGGAACTTGTCAATGATCTCAAGGCAGCTGGGACCACTGTCACCACGAAAACCATTGGTAACACATTACGACATAACGGATTGCAATCCTGCAGTGCCCGCAAGGTCCCCCTGCTCCGGAAGGCACATGTGACGGCCCGTCTGAAGTTTGCCAGTGAACACCTGGATGATGCCGAGAGTGATTGGGAGAAGGTGCTGTGGTCAGATGAGACAAAAATTGAGCTCTTTGGCATGAACTCAACTCGCCGTGTTTGGAGGAAGAGAAATGCTGCCTATGACCCAAAGAACACCGTCCCCACTGTCAAGCATGGAGGTGGAAATGTTATGTTTTGGGGGTGTTTCTCTGCTAAGGGCACAGGACTACTTCACCGCATCAATGGGAGAATGGATGGGGCCATGTACCGTACAATTCTGAGTGACAACCTCCTTCCCTCCGCCAGGGCCTTAAAAATGGGTCGTGGCTGGGTCTTCCAGCACGACAATGACCCAAAACATACAGCCAAGGCAACAAAGGAGTGGCTCAGGAAGAAGCACATTAGGGTCATGGAGTGGCCTAGCCAGTCACCAGACCTTAATCCCATTGAAAACTTATGGAGGGAGCTGAAGCTGCGAGTTGCCAAGCGACAGCCCAGAACTCTTAATGATTTAGAGATGATCTGCAAAGAGGAGTGGACCAAAATTCCTCCTGACATGTGTGCAAACCTCATCATCAACTACAGAAGACGTCTGACCGCTGTGCTTGCCAACAAGGGTTTTGCCACCAAGTATTAGGTCTTGTTTGCCAGAGGGATCAAATACTTATTTCCCTCTGCAGAATGCAAATAAATTCATATACTTTCCACAATGTGATTTTCCGGATTTAATTTGTGATGTGCTATCTCTCACTGTTACCAATAACCTACCCTTCAATTATGGGCTGCTCATGTCTTTGTCAGTGGGCAAACTTACAAAATCAGCAAGGGATCAAATACTTATTTCCCCCACTGTATATATATATATATATATATATATATATATATATATATATATATATATAATATTTTTTTATAATTAACCCAGTCTTACCCAGGAGAAAACAGAGAAAGATCTTTTTGCTTAGGCCCTGTGAACAGTTATATTTGATAATCTGTGAGGGGCTATATTACCTGTACTCTCCAGGCATTATTCAGGTAGTGAACAAATGTTTAGTTAGTTTTATAATTGATCCATATTCAGTTACCTATTATGTGCTGTTTTGTTACATCTGTTTTTATAGTTCACTGTTCAATATTTTTATGACAAACATTTTTAGTTTATTGCCTCTGCTTGTCTGGACTGACGAAGAATCCTGGTGGTTTGTGTGTTGGGTCTGTGGGTGCTTTCTAAGAACTGTGGGACCACTGGGAGTCTGACCCCAGTAACCTAAGAATCACTGGGGACAATTTGAGAGTGGGAGACTCACCCAGAGCTGTTGGGGATCCTGTCTTTGGGACGAGGGTGCTAGTGTGCAGCAGAAGCGGCAGGTGCAGGCGGACCTGAGCTGTGCTGGTGAAGTGGCCGTGGGGCAGCCCCAGGTAGGTGGCTAGGCATTTCGTGACAGTCCCCTTCTGGGACTCACTCTCAACCAGAAGGAAAAGGCTGGGGGGGGGGGGGAGCTACTACACCCTCTATGAGTGGGTCTCCTTTTGTTCAGCTCCAGCGCAGAGGTAGAAGACAGCCACAACACCTCTCTGATGGCATCAATGAAGCTAGGGAGCTCTTCCTTCCTAAACAATTGAATTATTAGGGAATGCATTTCTTCCTCCACCTGAGGAGGTTCTGTAGCAGGTATTCTCCGAGGACAGCAGGCTGATTGTCCTCACGATTGGGTGACGTCCACGGCAGCCACAGGAACAGAAATCTTCCTAATAACAAAAGTTTGCTACAGCCTTAGAGTGCGCGGCCGCACGCACTGCGCATACGCAGCCATCTTCCCGCCCGTCGTCGTGAGAGTCCCGCTTCAGTTAAATATAAAGCAATAACAAATAAAAAGGACAACTCCAAAGGGGAGGCGAGCGGGTTTGTGAGAACAATCAGCCTGCTGTCCTCAGAGAATACCTGCTACAGGTATGTATCTTCGCTTTCTCCGAGGATAAGCAGGCTGCTTGTTCTCACGATTGGGGTATCCCTAGTTCCCAGGCTTACTCAAAACAACAAAGAAGATCAATTGGGCCTCGCAACGGAGAGGACATAAGGATTGACCTACAAAGTAGAACATCTAACTGAGAGTGCAGCCTGGAACAGAATAAAAATGGGCCTAGGAGGGTGGAGCTGGATTCTAAACCCTGAACAGATTCTGCAGCACCGACTGCCCGAACCGACTGTCGCATCGGGTATCCTGCTGGAGGCAGTAATGAGATGTGAATGTGTGGACTGATGACCACGTCACAGCCTTGCAAATCTCTTCAATAGCGGCTGACTATAAGTGGGCCACCGACGCTGCCATGGCTCTAACACTATGAGCCATGACATGACCCTCAAGAGTCAGCCCAGCTTGGCATAAGTGAAGGAAATGCAATCTGCTAGCCAATTAGAAATGGTGCATTTCCCAACAGCGACTCCCCTTCTGTTGGGATCGAAAGAAGCAAACATTTGGGCGGACTGTCTGAAGGGGCTTGTCCGCTCCACATAAAAGGCCAATGCTCTCTTGCAGTCCAATGTATGCAACTGATGTTCAGCAGGGTGGGTATGAGGACGGGGGAAAAATGTTGGCAAGACAACTGACTGGTTCAGAAGGAACTCCGACACCACCTTCGGCAGGAATTTAGGATGAGTACGGAGGACTACTCTGTTGAGATGAAACTTGAGATAAGGAGCATGAACTACCAAGGCTTGAAGCTCACTGACCCTATGAGCTGAAGTAACTGCCACCAAGAAAATGACCTTCCAGGTCAAATATTTCAGATGGCAGAAATTCAGAGGCTCAAAAGGAGGTTTCATCAGCTGGGTGAGGACGACGTTGAGATCCCATGACACTGGTGGAGGTTTGACAGGGGGCTTTGACAAAAGCAAACCTCTCATGAATCGAACAACTAAAGGCTGTCCAGATAGGCTTACCCTCTACACGATAATGAAAAGCACTAATTGTACTAAGGTGAACTCTTACGGTGTTGGTCTTGAGACCAGACTCTGATAAGTGTAGAAGGTATTCAAGCAGGTTCTGTGTGGGACAAGAGCGAGGATCTAGGGCCTTGCTGTCACAACAGACGGCAAACCTCTTCCATTTAAAAGAGTAACACCTCTTCGTGGAATCTTTTCTGGAAGCAAGACTTGGGAGACACCCTCAGAGAGACCCATGGAGACAAAGTCTACGTTCTCAACATTCAGGCCGTGAGAGCCAGAGACTGGAGGCTGGGATGCAGAAGTGCCCCCTCGTTCTGAGGATTGGAAAACACTCCAAACTCCACGGTTCTTTGGAGGACAACACCAGAAGAAGAGGGAACCAAATCTGACGCGGCCAAAAAGGAACAATTAGAATCATGGTTCCGCAGTCTTGCCTGAGTTTCAGTAAAGTCTTCCCCACCAGAGGTATGGGAGGATATGCATACAGAAAGCCCTTCCCCCAATGAAGGAGAAAGGCATCTCACGCTAGTCTGTCGTAGGCCTGAAGCCTGGAACAGAACTGAGGGACTTTGTGATTGAACTGAGTGGCAAAAAGATCGACCAAGCGGGTGCCCCATGCTTGGAAGATCTTGCGCACTATGCGCAAGTTGAGCGACCACTTTTGAAGTTGCATAATCCTGCTCAACCTGTTGGCCAGACTGTTGTTTACGCCTGCCAGATACGTGGCTTGGAGAAACATGCCGTGACGGCGAGCCCAAAGCCACATCTGGACGGCTTCCCCACACGGGGCGAGATCCGGTGCCCCCCTGCTTGTTGATGTAGTACATGGCAACCTGATTGTCTGTCTGAATTTGAATAATTTGATTGGACAGCCGATCTCTGAAAGCCTTTTGAGCATTCCAGATCGCTCACAACTCCAGGAGATTGATCTGAAGACCTGATTCCTGAAGGGACCAAGCTCCTTGAGTGTGAAGCCCATCTACATGAGCTCCCCAACCCAGAAGGGATGCATCCGTTGTCAGCACTTTTTGAGGCTGAGGACTTTGAAAGGGATGTCCCAAGGTCAAATTGGATCGAACTGTCCACCACTGAAGGGAATTGTGAAAAATTGGTGGACAGCTGGATCACATCCTCTAGATTCCCCGTAGCTTGATACCACTGGGAAGCTAGGGTCCATTGAGCAGATCTCATGTGAAGACGGGCCTTGGGTGTCACATTAACTGTGGAGGCCATATGGCCCAGAAGTCTCAACATCTGCTGAGCTGTGATCCGCTGAGACGCTCTGGCCATGGAAACTAGAGACAGAAGACTGTCTGCTCTCGTCTCGGGAAGATAGGCACGAGCCGTCAGTGAATCCAGCAGAGCTTCAATAAATTCAAGTCTTTGAACAGGAAGTAGCTCCAGCAGTTGAATAGTCATCTCCATGGACTATAGAGCTGCTGCCTCCGAGGTGTTCTTCACCAGCCAATCGTCGAGATAAGGGAACACATGCAATTCCAGTCTGCGTAGCGATGTTGCAACTACCACCAGGCATTTGGTAAATACCCTGGGTGCAGAGGCGAGGCCAAAGGGCAGCACACAATACTGGAAGTGCTGCGCTCCCAGACAGAATCGAAGATTCTGCCTGTGAGCTGGTAGTATCGGGATGTGTGTATAAGCATCCTTTTAAGTCCAGAGAGCATAGCTAATAGTTTCCCTGAATCATGGGAAGATGTTTGCCCAGGGAAACCATCCTGAACTTTTCTCAGACCAGGCATTTGTTCAGGGCCCTTAGGTCTAGGATGGGACGTATCCCCCCTGTTTTCTTTTGCACAAGGAAGTACCTGGAATAAAATCCCAGCCCTTCCTGCCCTGGTGGAACGGGCTCGAATGCATTGGTGCTGAGAAGGGCGGAGAGTTCATCTGCAAGTACCTGCTTGTGCTGCAAGCTGAAGGACTGAGCTCCCGGTGGGCAATTTGGAGGTTTGGAGATCAAATTGAGGGAGTATCCTAACCGGACTATTCGAAGAACCCACCGATTGGAGGTTATAAGAGGCCACGTTTGGTGAAAAAATTTGAAGATCCCTCCGACCGGTAGATCGTCCGGCACGGACACTTTGATAGCAGCTATGCTCAGCTGGAGCCAGTCAAAAGCCCGTCCCTTGCTTTTGCTGGGGAGTTGCAAGGGCCTGTGTCTAGGCGCATGCTGTTGACGAGAATGAGCGCGCTGGGGCTGAGCCTGAGAAGGCTGTCAGGAAGAAGGATTGTACCTACGCCTATTGTAGGCAGAGGGAGCACTCCTTCTTCCCTGGAAAACACGTCTACCTGATGAGGTAGAAGTTGAAGGCGCCCGGTGGGAGAGATTGTCCATAGCGGTTTCCCGTTGGTGGAGCTGTTCGACCACCTGCTCGACTTTCTTGCCAAAAATATTATCCCCCCGGCAAGGGACATCCGCAATCCGCTGCTGGACTCTATTATCCAGGTCAGAGGCATGCAGCCATGAGAGTCTGCGCATCACTATACCCTGAGCAGCACCTCTGGATGCAACATCAAAAGAATTGTAAGCACCCCTGGACAGGAATTTACGACACACCTTCAGCTGCCTGACCACCTCCTGAAAAGGCCTGGCGTGCTCCACAGGGAGCTTTGTCCACCAAGTCCGTCAGTTACTTTACATTGTTCCACATGTGGATGCTCGTGTTGAGCTGGTATGACTGAATCTTGGACACGAGCATACAGGACTGATAGGCCTTTCTCCCAAACGAGTCAAGAGTTCTAGATTCCAGCCCCGGGGGCACCAAGGCGAAATCTCTAGTACTCCTGGTCCTCTTGAGAGCGGAATCCACAACCATAGAGTCGTGAGGTCACTGCGACCTCATCAACTCAGGTTCTCCATGAATCTGATATTGGGACTCAGCTTTTTGGGGGCTGGTGGGGTTAGTTAGTGGTTTCTTCCAGTTCTTCAGCAATGTCTCTAAGGACATAAATGCAGAGGAATAGTGGATGACTCCGTAGGTGGCGAAGGATAGTCAAGGACGTCGAGCATCTCAGTCCTGGGCTCCTCCTCAGTGACCACAGGGAAGGGAATAGCGACATACATTTCCCGGACAAGGAAGAGAAAGAAAGACTCTCCGGAGAAAGCTTTCTTTCTGGTGAAGGAGTAGGACCAGAGGGAAGACCACAAGACTCCTCAGAAGAGAAATTTCTGGGATCTTCTCCCTCATCCCACGAGGCATCCTCCTTGGTACTGGACAAGAGTTCCTGAACTGCAGTCCGAAACCGGGCCCGTCTAGACGCCGAGGAACCATGTCCTCGATGGCAATGCCAAGAAGTCGACTCCCGTGTCGGCAGCGATGAAGCTCCCTCCATCGATGTCGACGGGGAGTCGACCTGGGTGGCAGCCAACACCGATATCGCAAGCGGTACCTGCGTCGGAGACTTCAGCACAGGGCCAGAGCCAGCTGTCACTACCATCAACGGTGCCGAAGGCGCAAGCACCCCCGGCACCGGAACAGGCTGACGCAGCAACCCTTCCAGCAAACCTGGGAGAATGGCTCGGATGCGCTTGTCCAGAGTCGCTGTCGAGCAAGGCTGCGGGATCGATGCAGGAGTCTGTGTCAGAACCCGTGGAGGTTGAGGAGGCGGTACCGGGCTGTCCGAAGACTGACGCACCAACAGTTCCTGAAAGGAGGGTGAGTGCTCCTCCCCGCTTCACGGGTGCCGAATCCTTCGACGTTCCGGAGCTCCCAGTACCGTGTTTAGGAGGAGACCGATGATGATGCTTCTTCGCCTTCGCTCAATACACGTCATCGATACTCCTCGGTACTGACGAGGAGGATGTGAAATCCACACGCCTCCTCGGGGACGAGTCCGAGAGTGGACGGTGCTGTGGGGCCTGCGCAGCAGGAGTCTTCGAGGCAGGTGGAGACCCACTCGATGGCTCACTGCTCCCAGCGTGTGGTCTCCGGACAGCCATTACCTGCGCTCCTGAGGTCGATGCCGCCGATCGCGGTACCGATGTCGACGTTGACGCCGAAGAACCAGGCAAAGCTTCGAAAAGACTATCCCAAAGACCTTTCCTCGATGCCTGTGTCTGCTTTTTCAAGCTAAGACACAACTTACATGCGTCTGGAGATGGTCGGGCCCAAAGCACTGAAGACACCACGCGTAAGGGTCAGTACTCAAGATAGCCCGGTTGCACTGATTACACTTCTTGAAGCCACTGAGCGTCCTCGATGACATGGACGGAAAAATAGCAGCGGCAAAATCAAAATTCTCGATTGTGCCAAAAATAAAGGCACAAAAAATGAGAAACGCGTACAACGGAAGCGAAAGGAAACTTAACAGGACTTAAAACTAAAAAAATAAAGGGTCTCTTTTTTTTTTAAAGGGAAACAATTTAAAAGTAAAAGAAACAGAGGGAAAAGAAGACAGAAACCAAGAAATTTACGATAAAATCTAGGCGAACGCTCTCTCAGGGGCATAGAGAGAGACCGCAAGCAGCCACTCTCTACCGCGGAGAAAAAAGAACTGAAGTGGGCCTCTCGCGACGACGGGCGGGAAGATGGCCACGCATGCACGGTGCGTGCGCCCGCAGGCTCTAGCAAACTTTTGTTGCTAGGAAAATTTCCATTCCTGGGGCTGCCGTGGACGTCACCCAATCGTGAGAACAAGCAGCCCGCTTGTCCTCAGAGAAAGAATCTTTCAGTAACAGAAATGGATCTGGGTTTTCTGGGATGACTAAGGTCCCACCTAGGCTCCATTTTGCTGCTTCACTTAACTGGGTTCAGCCACTGAGGGTCCAGGTCCACCTCATCCAAAGAGCTCACACCTCTAGGGCCCTCCCCAAAGGCCCAGGAGTGGCATTTCTTGTGCAAGGCCTCCATAACAAGGAGTACCATGCTCTGGATCCAGTCTAGAGGCAGGGCCCTCAGTGAACACAACGTGAGTTGGGTGGGAGAAGTCCAGCCCTAAAAGATCCTTCACCTACAAGGCCCCTTCAATGGCCCAGGAGCAGCATTTTCTGAGCAACAGCCTCCTTAATGAGTACCATACTCTGGATACAGCCTAGAGGCATGCCCCCCCCCCCCCCAAGTGCCTCCCACTAGACCAATGTTGGTCAGGTGGGAGCAGCCCCCCCGCCACTAGGCCCCCCTCATCATGCAGTCATGAGGAGGAAGCTGAGAAAATGACTGCCAATCCCATCAAGAGCGCAGATCCCACAGACTGGTCAGATGGCAGGACTGGCAGCTCACAACTCAGCCTCTCCCAATCACTCCCGAAGCAGTGATGCAAGAAACTTGGTGAAGGCTAGGTCTCAGGGACAACCATTGAAGAGGGATTTGCTGGTTGAAGTACTTCAGCAGAACGGCTGCATCATTATTATGGACTTAAGTAGATTGGTTGTAAGGCAATATTTAATATGCACATATTTGTCACAAATCGAGGTGCTATGGGCACAAAATGTCTCAGTGATTATAACATGAGTCTATTTAACAGCTATATAAACCAATGGCTGTATTGATGGCTGACGGTATAATTTTAGGAGAGACCTCTTATTGTTTGATATCACATATTACCATACACAATCAAAATATAAACAGATAACATTTTCCCCTAAGAAGAGGGGGGAATGTTAACTCAAATATAAACCTAGGTTTATATTCAAGTTTTCCTCTCCCCTATCCCCCATGGTGTCCTGCATTCCTCCCGTTCCCTCCTTCTCATGGTTTCCTTCCTCCACCTGCCCCTCCCCCAAACTGAAAAGCTCCAATTTCCACCACTCCTCTCCCCCTCCTCCCAAACAGATGAAGCCCCCTCTGGCCTACCATACAGCCTTTGTGATCTAGTGGTGAGCTGGGGCAGGAGCAATCCCCACATGCTCGTCTATGCCATCTCTGTAGAAAAAACAGACTGTTACTTCCAGTGGCAGTCACAAAAGATTGCCTCTGAAGGTCGCAGTAGCTATTTTGGGATTGGAGTCAGCCTGGGTAGGCCATCCTGCCTGTGCCAGCTCCAATCCCAAAATGGCTACTGCAACCTGTTCACTTCAAACACCTGCGAGTCCTGAGAAGATGATGCTTTCTGTGACAAGATTCTGAATTGGACATTTTGATGTTGTTGGTCTCCCTGAGGCACCTTTTTAAAATATGGTCCATGTCGGGGACCTGATACTTCATGCTTTGAATATCTAAGATTTTGCATTCAGATTATCAGTCCAGATAAGTGTTGCTCTGTTAAATTAGAATTAGAAAAGGTACAGAGAAGGGCGACAAAAATGATAAAGGGGACTGAATGACTTCCCTATGAGGAAAGGCTAAAGCGGCAAGGGCTCTTCAGCTTGAAGAAGAGATGGCTGAGGGGAGATATGGTAGAGGTCTATAAAATGGGTAGACGTTTATGCTTGTTTACTCTTTCCAAAAATACTAGGCCTAAGGGGCATGCAATGAAGCTACTATGTAGTAAATTTAAAACAAATTAGGGCAAATATTCACTCAACAAGTAATTAAACTCTGGAATTCATTGCCAGAGAATGTGGTATAAGCAGTTAGCTTAGCAGGATTAATAAAAAGGTTTGGATAATTTCCTAAAAGAAAAGTCCATAGGTCATTACTAAGATAGACTTGGGGAAAATCCACTGCTTATTTCTAAGAAAAGAAGTATAAAATCTGTTTTACTGTTTTGCGATACTGCCAGGTACTTGTGACCTGGATTGGCCACTGTTGGAAATAGGATACTGGGCTTGATGGACCTTCAGTCTGACCCAATATGGCAACACTTATGTTCTTATGCTATTTTTTTTTCTATTGAAAGTTTAGTGCACCTTGGATGCCTTCACTATAAGTCTGCATTTTTTTTCTTTTCTAAAGTTTTGCAACTCAAAAAAAAAACTGTTTTAGATGATTTATAATGGTTCACTGCAATGACTAAAACCTGTGAGAGGTTTTTTCTGACACAACTGGTGCTGTTCTTCCTCTCACTAATTATGAGAACAAGTAACACTTTTTTCATATTAAGTTTAATTGCTTTAAAATTTGTGTGTGTGTGTGTGTGTGTGTGGGGGGGGGGGGGTTCTTTTATGATATCTTCTAAAGTACGCAAGTAAATCTCTGCTCTGCCCAAACGTCATGCCAAACTTGCCTACAAATGGATTACATAAAAGTTTGCATCTTCTTAGCACCACCTGTACTTTTATCGGCATAACCTGTGGGGTACTATAAAATCCCTTTTATGCACATAAAACAGAATTTTATGCACAAAAAGGTATATAAAATTACCCTCAATGCTTCATAATCAAAGCTCTGAATTCAAACATAGTATCAAGAATATTAAAATAGGCCACCTATAGTAAAGGCAAATGCTGACAATACCTTGCATTCTTGGAACACCCATTCTTGAGGTCCTTCTGTACGAAGCTTTTGGATATACTGAAACATGTGAAAAATGATGTCTTCGATGTGTACTGAAATAAAAACAAGATTTTATGGCTGATTGTAGATTCTTATGAAAGCAAAAGGCTGAAGAACACCAAAGCCTATGGATCTTTAAAGATTCACATTTGTGAACAGAGCATAGCTTTGCCCTTTAAATGATTGTATGTAGAAGACCCCCCTTTTCCCATTTTATTCTTCACTTATTCTTATTACTGATGGAACATCTTTAAACTGGTATAACTTTCAATGGAGTCTCTTCATATAAGGATTGCAAAAAAGGTGTTATTTGGCCAGTATTGTTGAATGATAGATGAAACGGATATAGGGCCCATTGATGTTTCTAATTGCTGTATAAGTCACTCAGTTGCTTTAAGCATGTGTTGGTCCATGGTGGCTACGCCACTACCAATTCAATAGGAAGTGGCAACCTCATCGCCAAGAGGTCACGCCCGATAGCCAGGCAAGTCCAGCCACTTGGCACAGGTTCCCAAGCCTGAAGGTAGACATCTTACTTGAGGTTCCCAAGCCTCATTTGGTTGTCTTTGCCTAGTTTCTCAAGCCTAATGGGGGTGTCTTAATGGTTCCCAAGTAAAACCTCAGTGCTGAAGTGACAAGAATTTTTCACTGATAAGTTTCACTGCTGTTTCTGGAAATGTATACTGTCGTCCAAGTGCTGTAGTTGCTGGTACTGGAAGAACTGCTAGAATATGCTGTTCAGAAATCCAACAAGAATCTCTTCTGCTAGGCCAATGAAATGAACGTGCAGGCCCGCATGGATGCATAAAGTTGACCAAGGCATCATGTTCTTCAAATGATGTGTCACAGACATTGCCAATCCACCATTTGTTGTCATAAACACAGGCAACATACTGCCCAGGCTGAAGTTGAGACACATTTATGCCAGGTACACTCACTGGGTCATCTGACTGACAAAGTTTGACAACAAATGAGGAGGAATCATTTGACACTCTACTGACTGAAATTTGGTTCAAGTCAATGGGAATAAACTGGTGATTTTCACGAGTTCCAGCAACTGTGGAAGCTTTACTGAATCTTTCCTCTTGTGCAGATCTTGAAGATTCAATTTCATCCTTGGAAACAAAAATGAACTTGATTTTATTTATTTTTTGATCACAAAATTCAAACAAGCCTTGTGCTGTGAGAATTTGGCTATTTTTAGGTCATTGCAAACTAGCCTGAGCAGCTAGTCACTTTGTTGTACCACCTATGGCATCACATGGTGACTTGCCATGGCTTGTGCCAAAGAAATTCCACTGTGCACTTATTCCAAATTCTGTTTGATGATAGCACAAGTTGGCAAAGTTTTTGAAGTTCTTGTATTGTGCAGCTGAGCCATCACTAAAGTATGTTACATATTTTATTTCTCCAATTTTGCTTTTCAAGAACGTGATTAATTTTTCCAAGAATGCATGTACAGCAACTGCATCACGCCGCAAGCTGTCACTTATTATGCAAACACTTATGCACTGAATTTCACTTGAAGCATCACGGAAGTACACAACAAATGGATGCAGTGTAGCTTGACTGTTTTCCCAGTGGAAACCTTGAACAGCATCTTGGACAATAAAGGAGTAGTTTTCAGCAAAGTCCAAGAGAACAATAATTTCACAAGGATTTAGGTTTTCTTTAACAGTTTTTAAGTATTGTGTCTGATGTTTGGAAATGTAATGGTGAATTGACAGGTTTGAAACTTTCAATGCAAGCTCAGATACAAAATCATCAACATACATTTGTTTGGTCTCCAGTGTGGTGCGATCTGTATGAACCCACTGCTTAAACTCGATTGTTTCACCTGGGTCAGCATCACTGAACACTTCTGTCAGGTAATTTTCAAGCACATCTTTACCTGGACATATTTCACACCTGTGAAGCATGCATTCTTTGCATTCCAAATTGCACACAGTTTTAGCCATCAGTGCTTTGTAATCTTCGTTCAGCAGATGGCTTCCAGCAAGCATAAGCTTCACATTTTGATGAATGACACAAACACACACTGAATGCATACCAGATGAGCCAACAGTGACACACCATTTTGGCCTTAGCTCACAAAATTTGGAAAAACCCACTTCTGGCCCATTTCGAGTACGATATGCAACATACATTTCTTTTAGATTGCTAAGCAGCAAGCGCTTTTGCATTTGAATTTTTTCAGTGCCAGTTCTGACAGAGACAAAATCTTTTTTCCCTGGGCACAGTCTACTGAATTCATCATCTTCAAAAAAGCCAAGAATTTTTTTTTCTGTTTCTTCTGGTAAAACTTTCTTCTTGTCTGGTTTTGCCAGAATTCCACAAACTGATTTCAGATTTCTTGCTTTTTTAACCATTCTAGTTGAAACCATGAATTCTGAGGCAGTTCTTTCAATAGACCAGCTGTTTGGTGCTAAAGTTAGTATTTGCAGTTTTTCTGCATGATTTGCTGAAACTTGGACTTTGTTTTTCAACTCGTTTAGCAGGTCATCATAATCAGAACATTTGTCACATTTCTGACTGGTAGAAGGTTGAGTTTCAAACTCATTTAGGTCTAAGCCACCAGCAACTGCAAGATGATGACTCAAAGTATTTTGCACTCGCCTGATTTTGCGCTTGGTGTAGCCTCGTACATCAAGCTTGCTGACTTTTTTGAACTTTAATGGAGAAATACCAAGAGATGTCAAACTTGTGTTCAACTTGCCAGAAATGTCACTGTGTTCATCATCTGCTGTTGTTGATGATAAAGAATCAGCAGCTCTGTTACTGACGTCTTTTCGACAAGATGGACATACTTTCTGACCCGGCACAAATATTTTGCTTGTTAAGGCCTTTAGCTGGGCTGCTAGTGTGTCATCTAGCACTCTTAAGCCCCTTTTTGCATTATGACCACCTTTGGAAAATGGGTTACAGCAGGTTCTTTGCAAAAATTCAAACTTTTTCAACAGTAAGGATTCATGATGAAGGCAAATAGTTGATCCAGCATCGAAAAGTTGACCAGAACGCTCTTGTAACAACTTCTGTTGATCAGGCAGAAGCTCTTCAATTAATTTCAAACCTTTATTTTTATTGTATGTCAGTAAATGACACTCTGACGTACTTGAACAGCCAACTGAGCAAAGTGGAAATTCATCTGATCTTTCTGGATCCATTGATGACCATTAGCATCAGTTCAACAAACGCATTTATTCTTGCAATCAGGTTTTCAATGGGTAAAATTTTACTTCAGTCTAAAGTGATTAATATCTTCATTTGTGGCATTTAATTCAATATAAATGAGCCTGTCGGTGCAGGTGCGAGTTTCTTCAACAAGAAGTATGTATACAATGGTTTCTACCCTGTTTTTTAGTTTACTTGAACACAGTTTTATAACATAATGTTTAAAGAAAACTTCTTTAGCCAGTTAACTTGGCCAATTATGATTGGTGAACCCTGTTGCAAGGCAGAATTGTTTGTTTCATTGCCCAATTGTATGCTTCTGGTACCTCCTGGCTCCTGAGTGTCTGTTGCTAGGCTTACTTTGATGCCTAGAGTTCACTAAGAGGTCAAACTGTAGCAAGGGTGAAGAAACACCAGCAACAGACACTCAGACGCCTTGCAACAGGGTCCACCAATCATAATTGGCCAAGTCGGTCATCCTAACTGACTGCAGTTTTCTTTAAACCTGTTATGAAACCTGGCCTCATCCTTCCACATCCTAAAAAACATTCCTGTTTTTTAGTTTTCTTGAATACAGTTTTATAACATAATGTGTGCTTTATTTTAAAAAATTGGTGCTTTTTGAAAGAAGAATCACTTTTACTACACTTGTATCAAGGGTGTAGTGAAGAAATCACAGGTTGCTGCCCGCAAACATTTGAGGGCATTTTTGCAATCCTTATATGAAGAGACTCCAAAATGAAAACTACATATTCTGATAGAAGGAAATCTGCTCTTTCTAATGGTGCTAAAAGAAAGAATATTGAAGCTGTCCCACTGGCGATCAAGGGCATCAAAGATAGCCCAAAATGGGCAAAAATGCTTTTTATACTAACTTTGAACGCTTATAATTTTTCAACCACTTGAAGGAAAGTGCTGCAAATTGGAATGCCTCATTACAGCCGTGCATTTAGTACACCTACCAATCAACCTGAAAGGCCAACTAGTTTAGAAACTACAGCAGCCTCAACATCGCTGTAAATTGATTTTTGCCGTTTTTTGGCAAAGTTTGAGCCTAAACCATTCAAAACGTAAGAGGACTAGGAACATGGGGTTTTGCCAGTTCATTAAGCCCTAAAAGTAGTGCAGGTTCTCCAAATATCCCCCTTGTACTACTAAAACTTCCAGTTTTACAGCTTCTGGAAGTTGGCCCAAAATGTCATTTTTGCTCAGGCGACATTTTGCAACCCTTTACTTGAGGTCCCCTAGAACCTCCAATGTTTAGTCTTTTGAACTAAACTTTTGCACAGCTTAGTTTTTTATCATAAAGAAACTATGTACCAAATTTCATCAAAATCTGAGATGGTGAGGTGGGGACCCCTGGTCCACTTGACACGGAATGACTCAATTCTGTTTCTAAGAACAATATATTAGTTAATTTTGGATTATGTTTAACAGCTATTCTACAGCTATATATGCCAAGTTTAAATAATATATAAGTTGTTTTAGGTTTTCCAAATGTTTTTGGTTTATGTAGGTTAACTTTGATTTTGTTCTAATTTCCAAAGGATGTGGTTGTTCCAGATTTTTATACTTGCTAATGCTATGATGACTTTATACTTGATAAAAAAAACAATAAACATAACCTTGTTTTTTTGTGTGTGTTTTTTTGTTTAAACTTTAGGATTAATGAATATGTATAGTTTCTTTAATAAATAAAATAAAAAGTCACAATGACATAGATTTTAAACCCAAACATTAACATGCAGCCTTGCATGCTGCACTCTTTCAGTCAACATGCAAAAAAAATACATATTAAAAATTGAGGAGTCGGAGTCAGAGTCGGAGGTACCATAAACTGAGGAGTCGGAGTCGAAGGATTTTTGTACCGACTCCACAGCCCTGTGAGATAGTAGCACAAGTGTTAAGAAAATTCTCCTCTGCCTATTGCATATTAGATACATGCCTCAATAGCATAATAAAAGTCACCTCTGACCAATTCATAGACCACCTAACCTCTCATTTGAAATGCATGTTCCAGGAAAGCCAATTCCCACTGAAAAAAGGCAACATATTGCTCACACCAATACCAAAAGAAGACAAGATAAACATCAATGATACTTTGAACTACAGGCCAGTGGCATCCATACCTCTAACGACCAAAATAATGGAAAGCATAGCAGCCAACCAGCTAACTGACTACATCAATAAATTGTCCATAAATCTCAATCATGCTTTAGACCTCACCACAGCACCAGTCAACTATCAGTCAACTTCAAAAAGGAAGCTGGTCAAAGAATCATATGGAAAAAACATTCTTCTACTACAATTCAACATGTCAAAGCTCATTTGACATGGTCCACCACCAAATTCTCAAAAGAATACTCGACAAAATTGTAATAGCAGGGAAGGTGCTCAAATGAATCCTAGGATTCCTAACTACCAGGTCCTACCAAGTGAATTCCTCCCTCTCCCCTCCATGGAAAGCTGAATGTGGGGTACCACAGGGCTCGTCATTCTTGCTAATACTATTTAACTTAATGATGACCCCTCTTACCCGAACACTATCCAAACAAGGATTTAACTCCCTCGTATATGCCAATGACATGACAATCTATATCTCTTTTAAAAAGAATCTGCACAAAATCACAACCAGGATTACAGACAGAACAAACATAATGGAATCCTGGGGAACAATGTTCAAGCTTAAACTGAACAAGGACAAAACACAATGCCTAATAATCACATCACCACATAATACAGACCACTTCCCAAATATCTCCGCCATAAGTACATCCCTTCCAATATCTGACAATCGAAAAATCCTAAGTATCACCATAGACCGCAATCTGACCTTCGACACACACATTTCAAACACAATGTGGAAACTGATATGCATTAAAAACTACTTTCCTAGAGCTGTATTCCACACAGTAGTACAATCCATGGTCCTCATTCATGCTGACTACTGCAAAAGAATTTATGCTGGATGCACACAGCAATCAATACAGAGACAGCAAGCAGCACAAAAAACAGCAGAAAGCCTTATCTTCGCTCCCCCCCCCAAAAAAAAAAATCAATTCAACTGCGCAAAACCACTACTCCAAAACCTACACTGGCTACCAATTAAAGCAAGGATATCCTTCAAGATATGCTCTCTAGCCTACAGAAAGTCTTTGTACTTGCACCGGAATATTTATTTATTTATTTAGATCATTTATACCCCGCCTTTTGCCGCAGTGTTGCAGCCCCAAAGCGGCTTACAATGAACTAGTAAAATAAATACAGTTACAATAAATAGTTAGGATTGGAAAATCAGGGAAAGGGAAGAGAGACCAAGAGGGACGGCAGCGATCCAGGCGAGATGATGAAGATCCAGGTAAGACAACGGGGCTGGAGCCGGTCCAAGCAAGATGATCCCCAAACGAGCACTAAGAAAAACAGCAGCAGCAGGCAGCCAGGAATGAGGCGACAAGCACCAGAGGCTGAAGAAAGCTGAAGACCAACGGCGCAGGCACCAAGATGATGGATTGAACGGTCCTAATAGAACTAGCTATACACAACACAATCAGGAGTATAAGAACCTCTCACCCTACACTTCCCCAAATGCCAAGGACTGATATATAAATCTTCATAGTCGACCAACTTCACGTACATTTGCCTCAAGATATGGAATACCAAAAGCCCTCAAATGTATGAGCAACTAAACATTCCAAAAACACATGAAAGCACAGTTCTTCAGAAAATCCTTCTTTGACGAACTCACATAATCAAACTGACCTACAACACCTCACTACGATACCTCATCATAAATGGAAACTGAACGTGGCAAGCACTAATTTCTAATGACTTTGTAACATGTCTGACGTAACTTGTAATCCACATTGAGTCGACTACCTGATTGGAAAATGTGGGGTACAAATATAGAAATAAATTAAATAAAAAATAAATAAAATTATGGCCCTGCCTACTGGCAAAACTCCTGGTTTGGATGAATACACAGGTGAATTTTTAAGGATTTTGCAGTGGGTTTGTCTCCTTTATTGGCTGAAGTTTTTAATTTGATAGAGATGGACAGACTCTCCCTCCATCCATGTTAGATGCTTGGATAGCTTTAATCCCAAAACTGTGTAAGGATAAGACAGAGTGCATCTCCTATCGCCCAATTTCAGTGCTTAACACAGATGTTAAAATATTGGCAAAAGTTTTGGCCAATCGCCTTTCCACTGTTCTGCCCACCTGATTCATCCAGACCAGGTAGAGTTTGGATCTCAACATCAAGCCATGGATAACATTTGTAGGACAGTGGACCTGATCTATACGGGTCAGCAGAACAAAACCCCTTTGTATCTTCTTGACATGGATGCTGAGAAGGCTTTTGATCGGGTCCACTGGCCTTTTATTTATTTATTTGTTGCATTTATATCCCACATTTTCCCACCTCTTTGCAGGTAGCTTACAATATAATACAACGACAATCACATTGATGGAATAAAGAAATCAGAATATAGATAACAGATAAGGTGCATAAGAAGGTCATGGCAATCATATTTCAGCATTATTGCAGTAAAGGTGCATAAGAAAATTATGTATAATGAGAAGTGGGTAAATAGATAAAACATAACAATGATATCTGAACAAGATATAATATTCAGTAATTAGAACTAGGTAAGGTTGCTCCCTCTCACCTATGCTCTTTGCCTTGGTTATTGAGCCAATCGTCATAGCTCTGTCTGCTAATCCAGATGTCAAGGGGATTGAGGTGGGAACTATCAAATTTACAATTGCCCTATTTGCAGACAATGTTCTCATGACTCTCATGCAGCCAGTAGTTTCTTTGCTCAATTTGTTGAGAGAGATAGTAGTATACTCTGAGGGCTCTGGCATTAAAGTCAGTATGTCCAAAATGGAAGCATAAAGATTCAGACTACAGAGACACAAAAAAAATTAAAATTATAATCTAATAAACACCAAGCCTTTGATGACGACAAATGCGGCCCCCCCATCAGCAAACGAACTCGCCAGATTCTTCGAAGAGAAGATCCTCAACATAAAGAACAGTCTAACACAAACCGACACACAAACTTCGAAACCCTCATATATGAAGTCAACCACCCTCCAGAAGAAGCCCCAGTATACAGGACCTTCATACAACCCACATACTAGTAGCATATGCTTGTCTCAAAGATTAAGCCACGCATGTGTAAGTACACACGGCCAGTACAGAACAGTGTCCCTAAGCCGACTATATCAAGTGTTACATCAATACAGGATTAGAAATAAATAAGTTTGTTGGATCAGTAAAATCAGTATGTTAATAGGTCTAACCGATGGCCTTTGTTATGGTAAAAATTTCAGAAGGGACTACAGATTACAAGATATGGCGACAAGAACTGAACTCAATACTCAAGGTGAGGTCACACCACTAAGGGTATTTTTTTTTGCACTTGTTTGCATTTTCTACTCATAACTGGTGTGTTAAGTCACCCTGGGGTCCTTCTACCAAGCTGCGCTAAAAAGTGCCCGGCGTTGGTGTCAGTGTGGGATCAGCAGACGCTGAGCGAGAAACTACCATCGGACACCTCAACGTGTCTCGCAATAGTGCCCTTTTAGCACGCAGTAGGCTCACATTAGGCCTACCATATCTTAGTAAAAGGGTCCCTTTATATGTGAGATTTATATAAGGAGTTATTTTTTTTCACCTCAAAAAAGGAAGTTTATCATCTGTAATGGAAGCTCTTTGTAAACAGATGGGCTGATGATCAGAAGCAAACACAGGCGCTAGAGACTATTAGTGCCATACTAGCACCCACGTTTGCTACCGCCCCATGATCAGAGCCCCCGAGCACGTGAAAGAATATGCTCATGGGCTCTGACCACAAGTAGCATGCAAATACATGCTAAACATATTCCTCTTCAATGATCAGCAGGCAGCGCACCAAACATTGTCGCACTGCATGCAGCAAACCCTACACCAGCTTGGAGCTGGCGTTAGTATTTGCGGAACACCGAGGATGAATGGAAAAGCCTGTCCAACATGCATTTGCATGCGAGCAGGCCCTCCATCCCATTTCCCCCTGCAGGAGCTCAGAGTCCCCATCCCAAGCTGGCGACACGGAAGTTGGAGGTCCAGTGGACCACCAGTCCTCCTGATTCCGCCCCCCCCCCCCCCAATACAAGCCAGTGACAGAGGTGACCTCTTCAACACTATTTCACATTTCCCCCCACCAAAAAAAGCCCTGGTGGCCCCAAACTCTAGCACTCCCCCCCCAAACCTGGTGGACTAGCGGCTTGTCCCCGGTACCTTAACGGTGGAGGAGGGAGTATAGTAGTACACTCTTTCCTCTCCCAACGCCCAGCCCAATGCATCCTATTATGTGCCTATTAGCACAAATGTGCTTGATATTATCTCTGACCATAGGGGTGGTAAAGCCCCATGCTGTTCTAGTGCTATTTTTAGAGCGCTGTTTGGGCCTGCAACTTGCAGGATAAGGCCAACCACCTCCCAGAATCACCTTACTGTAGCTACAAGCACAGTGGTGCACCTAATGTATACAGGGACAGAGTGGTATCTGGGGCAAAGGAGGGATAGGGACTGGCTACAGCCACATGGAACAGTAGTGGGACCTAAACCCAGTGCACCTGTTGCCCAGGCTGCTCCAGGAAACACAGGCAACTCCTCCATACACAGAACTATTCTGCCACCAAAGTCCCACCTACCACCGAACTTGGAAAAAGCTCAGGAGAACCGAGACATGTGACAAGGACCGTAGATGCAGACAACTTTCCCTTAGAAATAAACAGCTGCCTTGTGACAGGCCAGACAGACCTGACAAAACAATAATTTTTCACCAATGTCAAGGAACACTGCTAGGGTGGCATTATTTAAAATTTTTTTTTTTAATTGTTTGCTGACAAAAAATGGAGGGGACTGAAATGTCCCTAACTGTAAGAAAAATAACATGAGCACATTAAATAGGACCCAGCAGAGGACCTCACACTCCATGGAGCACTGCCCGAAGGCTGCTCGCAGGATCCCACACAAGAACAGACGATAACTTAATGTGGAACGAAAAGCAAAGGCAATGTACCACAGGCAAGAATGAAAACTGTGATCCCTTCGTGCTGCCGGTATGGGAAGTGGTTGGGGAGATCCTGAAACCACATAGGTGGCCCTCAGCACCCTGTGCCTCAAAGGAACTAGGCAACTGCCTAGTGCACGCCATCGAAGAACAGTGAACATGAAAATCAGGCCTTATCCACTATGTAGGGCTGGACCGCTGGAGGACCATCAGGTTTCCTAAAAAAAAGAAAACGTAGAAGCTCACCGTCCATCCTTCCTGCCACTGAAAAGAAATGGTCAGTACATAGGACTCATGCAGAAAAAGGAGGAGAAAGGGGGGCCAGCAACCCCTCCTCAGAGTCTGAAAGAGAGGACAGACTAAATACAGGGAACAACACAGAAGTATGCAGAGAACTGGCTCACCCCAACCTGAAGAGCTTCCCTGAGTCCTTTTCTTTTTTTAAACAACGGCGCATATGCTCTCTGCCCAGAAAGGCCCCTGTAGTAGCTGCCACCAGAAAACAACACTGGGTTGACTCAGGCAAACACTGGCAGCGGAATTTCAGTGAAGAGCACTAACAAAATGGCAACTGCGAAGAGGAACAAGTCCATGTTTTCCTCATGCAAGAAACAAGCAGGGCTCTCCTGGACACTGTACCCGTAAACACAGACAAGCCCAAACAGGCAGCAAGCCAAACTCAATGCTGTGTACTGCCACTACAGCGAGAGAAGTGCTCACATACTGCTGCCTGAATACACAAAGGTGGTAAACTGGAAGAAAATGAGGAAATACACTCACCCCAGGAAACCAATGGGAGTGCTGCCTGCTGCTTCAAGGCAGTCCAGGGCAAACATCATCCTCTCCTCCTCAAGCCTCTATACTGGGAACACCAGTATCCCTCCTGGAGCACAAAGAAAGGAGAAACTGAACGCCTGGGGATGGGCTGAAATGGCTCCCTTTTTTTTTTCTCAAACAAGTTGGTATCTCACCACATCAAGGAAGGAGAATAGAGAGAGGGCAGAAGGGTGGGGGAGGGACCTGAGGTGACCAGATATACCCTCTAAAGGCAGCACTGCTCTGTCACCGTACACCCCAAAGTTCAACTAAACTGAGAAACCCAGAACAGGAGCTGCCACAGATAAGACAAGGAACTCGTGAGAGACCATCCATCTAGAGGACATGAAATGAGGTTGAAGGGGGACAGACTCAAGAAAAATGTCAGGAAGTATTTTTTCACGGAGAGAGTGGTGGATACTTGGAATGCCCTCCCGCGGGAGGTGGTGGAGATGAAAATGGTAATGGAATTCAAACATGCGTGGGATAAATATAAAGGAATCCTGTTCAGAAGGAATGGACCCTCAGATGCTTAGCCGAGATTGGGTGGCGGAGCCGGTGGTGGGAGACGGGGCTAGTGGTTGGGAGGAGGGGCTAGTGCTGGGCAGACGTCTACAATCTGTGCCCTGAAAATGACAGATACAAATCAAGGTAAGGCATGCACAAAAAGCAGCACAAATGAGTTTATCTGTTGGGCAGACTGGATGGACCGTGCAGGTCTTTTTCTGCTGTCATCTACTATGTTACTATAACTCTACTCTTCCGCTCTATGATTCTTATTGTGGCTCTGCCATATAAACTTCATCTTACCACAAAGAGTAGTTACTTACCTGTAACAGGTGTTCTCCGAAGACAGCAGGCTGCATATTCTCACAAGTGGGTGACGCCACGTCGGCCCCGGAGGATTTTAAAGCAAAATCTAAAAATCTCTTTACGGCGTTCCGTCGCGCGAGCGATCGCACTGCGCATGTGCGCACACCTCTTCCCGCTCGCTGTGCGGACACGCCCCTCAGTTAAATCCAAAAGATGGAGGAGACAACTCCAAAAGGGGAGGTGGGAGGGTTTGTGAGAATATGCAGCCTGCTGTCTTCGGAGAACACCTGTTACAGGTAAGTAACTACTCTTTCTCCAAAGACAAGCAGGCTGATATTCTCACAAGTGGGGTATCCCTAGCTTCCAGGCTTACACAACACAACAAACAGTGGTCAATTGAGTCTCGCAACGGCGAGGCCAGAATAAAAATTGACCTGAAAAGAAGAAACATCTAAACGAGTGTAGCCTGGAACAGAACAAAAATGGGCTTAGGAGGGTTGGAGTTGGATTCTAAACCCCAAAGAAGTTCTGCAGCCCCGACTGCCCAAACCGACTGACGCGGCGGCTATCCTGCTGAAGGCAGTAGTGAGATGTGAATGTGTGGACTGATGACCACGCCGCAGCTTTGCAGATCTCTTCAATAGTGACTGATCTTAGATGAGCCACCGACTCAGCCATGGCTCTAATTTTGTGAGCCGTGACATGGCCCTCTACAGTCAGTCCAGCTTGGACAAAAATGAAGGAGATGCAATCTGCTAGCCAAGAAGAAATGATGCGGTTTCCGACAGCAACTGGCATTAAAAGAAATAAACAACTGGGCGGACCGTCCGAGGGAGCTCGTCTGCTCCACGCAAAAAGTGCGCAGCTTGCTTTCGCCAGGGCTTGTAAGATGAGGGAGAAAGAATGTTGGCAAGACAATTGACTGGATCAGCTGGTACTCTGATACCAGCGCCAGTAAGAACTTTGTCTGCATGCGGAGAACTACTCTGTTAAGATGAGAAGTAAGGTAAGGCGCTTGAGCAACTAGAGTCTGAAGCTCACCGACCTTACGAGTTGAAGGAACAGCCACTAAGGAAAACGACCTTCCAGGTCCAATACTTCAGATGGCAGGAATCCAGTGGCCCGAATTGAGCTTGCAGCAGCTGGATGAAAACGACATTGAGACCCCAAGATGCTGGATAAGGAGTGATAGGGGCTCTGACCGAAGCAGAAGAGCCAACTGTCAAAATTATTGGGGGTGCTAAGCCCAACAGAAAGAATCCCCCCTAGACACATACAAGGAATTCTCTCAATATTGGGGGAGAAATAAACCTGTCATGAAGTGGACAGCTAAAGGCTGACCTTTTACACGTTGATGATAAGCTCTTATTGCACGAAGATGAATACTGACAGAGCTGGTCTTGAGACCAGACTCAGACAGGTGTAGAAAGAACTCAAGCAAGGTCTGTATAAGACAAGAGGCAGGATCTAGGGCCTTGCTGTCACACCAGACGGCAAACCTCTTCCATGAAAAAGAATAACACCTCTTTGTGAAATCTTTTCTGGAAGCAAGCAAGAGTCGGGAGACACTCTCTGGAAAACTCAACGAAACCCACACTCTCAACATCCAGACCGTGTGAGCCAAAGATTGGAGGTTGGGATGTAGAAGTGCCCCCTCGTTCTGCGTAATGAGAGCTGGAAAACATTCCAACTCCAGAAGAAGAGGGAATCCTATCTGACGCAGCTAGAAAGGAGCAATCAGAATCATGGCTCCACAATCTTGCTTGAGAATCAGCAAAGTCTTTTCCACCAGATGTATGGGAGGATACGCATACAGAAAACCTGTCCCCCAAAGAAGGAGAAAGGCATCCGATGGTAGCCTGCCGTGAACCTGCAGCCTGGAACAGAACTGAGGGACTTTGCGATTGGACTAAGTAGCAAAAAGATCCACTGAGGGAGTATCTCACTTCCGGAAGATCTATCGAAACTATAGGCATGCTCAACAACCATGACTGTAGCATTATCCTGCTCAGCCTGTCGGCCAGACTGCTGTTTACGCCAATTAGATAAGTGGCTTGGAGAAAACATGCCGCGTTGCGGGCCCACCGCTACATCTGCATGGCATCCTGACTCAGAGGGCAAGATCCTTTGTTATCGAGTACATCACAACCCGATTGTATGGGTTGAATTAAAATAATTTGGTTGGATAGCCAGGAGGGATGCAACCTTCGTCAGCAGCTTTTGACTGAGTAAGGTGTACGGGACGCCTCAGAATCAAAATGGAGAGAATTAACCACCTCTGAGGGGAATTCCGAAGTCTGGCGAACAGTTGGGTTACATCCTCTAGATACCCTAAACTTGATACCACTGGGAAGCTAGGATGCACTGAGCGGATGTCATGTGCAAAAGTGCCATGGGAGTTACGTGAACTGTGGAAGCCATGTGTCTAGAAGTCTCAATATTTACTGTGCTGTAATCTGTTGAGACGGGCAATCATCGTGTTAAGGGAACACATGCACTCCCAGTCCATGAAGATACGCTGCAACAACAGCTAGGCACTAGGAAAAACATACTCTGGATGCAAAGAGAGTATAAGTATCCTGTAAGTCCAGAGAGCATAACCAATCGTTTTCCTGAAGTATGGGAAGAAGGATGCCCAGGGAAAACATCCTGAACCAAAATCTGTTTAGGCCCCTTATGTCTATGATGGGATGCAACCCACAAGGAAGGACCTGGAATAAAATCTCAACCCTTCTTGCCCTGGTGGAACGGGCTCGTGATTCCAGATTGAGAATGTATCCTAACCGGACTATTTGAAAAAACCCACCGGTTGGAGGATAAAAGAAGTCACCTTTGGTGGAGAAAATTTAAACTTCCCCCCCGACAGGCAGATTGGCCGGTACAGACATTTTTTTTTTTTATAGTGCCTATGCTGAATTGGAGCCAGTCAAAAACCCCTCTCTGGTTCCTGCGGAATAGCTGCAGGGGCCTGATTAGGTGCACGCCGCTGACTAGAACGAGCGTGCTGAGGCATAGCCTGAACCGGCTGTCGAGAAGTAGGAGTATAGGTACGACCCCTTATCTCTCTAAAGAACTTCCGAGATGAGGAAGTGTATGCACAGCAAATCTACAATTTTCTGCTGAGTCTCCTCCTCCAGGTGAGAGGCACACAGTCATGAGAGTCTGCGCATCACTGTACCTAGAGCAGAAATCTAGGTGTTACATTACAAGTGTCGAAAATGCCCTTGGACAGGAACCTGCGACACACCGTGTGCTACCTGACCACTTGGTGAAAAGGTTTAGCCTACTCCGGTGGGAATGCTCGTAAAGATCTGGCGGGACTTGATTGTGGACACGATCATGCCAGCCTGGTACGCCATTCTCCAAAAGAGGCTAAGGATGTATGCTCTGGCCCCGGGGGCACCGAAGCAAGTTCTTAGAACTCCTATCTGTTCTGAGTGGCAGAAGACTCAGGAGAAGATGGTAGTCCAGGACCTCGAGCATCTGGGCATTGGGCTGATTCACAATCTCCACTGTAATGTCAAGACAGATAGAAGATCTAGAGGATTCTCCATGACCTTCATGTTCATCAGATGAACCATCATTGAACTGAGCTAACTACTCAAACCGAGCAGCTCAGATCCAAACGCGTCCGATATGGAGGCGCGGTAAGTTCTACGACGGGTCGAGAAGTTGCCCCAGTAGGCCGCGAACACCCCTACCAGAGGCAGCATCGGTGAAGGAGACCAGGTGAAAAGCTAGATGCCGCAGGAGGCGGTAGCACCCATGGCATCCAATGGTATCCATGGTCCTGAAGCCAAGGACAAAATCTGGAAATGCAAGGGAATCGAAACCAGACTGCCAGATGACTTCCATAACAGAGATGTGACCGATGGTACCGATAGTACCCATGGCATCGACGGTACCGATGATACACATGGTACCGATGACCCCCGGTACCAATGGTACCCATGGTACTTGGTACCGATGATAGTCATGATATCTGGTATCGATGGTACCCATGATACCTGGTACCGATGGTACCCATGACATGTGGTACCGATGGTACCTATGATATCCGGCACCAACAGCACCGACGGTACACATGGTACCGACTGTGCTCATGACACCTGGTACCAATGGCACCCATGGCACTGATGGTACCTGGTCATGATATCTGGTATCGATGGTACTCATGTACCGACGGTATCCATGATACCTGATACCCATGGTATCCATGGTACCGACGATACCCGATACCGATGGTACCCATGGTACTCGGTACCGATGGGCGATGATACCTGGTACCGATGGTCGATGGTGCCCATGATACCTGGTGCCGATGGTGCCCATGATACCTGGTACCGACGGCACCCATGCCCCGACGACATTCGGTACCGACGGTACCCATAGTACCGATGATACCCGGTGCCGACGGGACCCATGGTACCGATGATACCCGGTACCGACGGGACCCATGGCACCGACCATGGTACCAATGTTCCTGGTACCGATACTCCTCGGTACCGACGCACCGATGATATTCGGCACCGATGGTACTCGGTACCGACGGCACCCATGGTACCGATGATACTCGGTACCGACGGTACCCATGACACCCGGTACCGATGGCACCGATGATACCCGGTACCGATGGCACCGTTGATACCTGGTACCGGTGTATCGACATCCAATGCCAGGATACCTCCATAACAGAGGGAGCAAAGCTCTGGGCACCGATGGTATCGACACCCGCTGATGCGCCCGAATGACCTGCCAAGCAGGAGGCGCCGAGGCAGGTGGAGACCTACTCGATGCATAACTATACCCAGCGTGCATCGGTCTCTGTCGGACTCCAGAATTGATCTCCTTCGGGCATCCCTGACAAGTAGCATACGTCTCGTCTTTGAGACACCACTTGCGCTTCACAGGGAGATGATCCGGCCCAAGACACATCCGTCGATGCGCCCGAATGACCTGCAGAGCAGGAGACGCCGAGGCGGGTGGAGACTCACTTCAAAGGTTACACCACTGATTTTGTGTCACCAGGTTGCCCATTCAGTGGCTGACCAGGGTTGCACCTGCTTAGGCTCCTGCTTTTCTCCTGTGACATACACCTTCACCACTTGTGAGGCTTAAAGACAGTGGTGTGCTGAAGCAGGCTCTCACAGCTCTCGAGAGCCATTTGTTAAGTTTTAATAAATGGATCCTAAAAATGTGGGCTTGTTTTATTTGCTGGCGAGAGAGAGCCCACAGATAACAATATACCAGCACTTTTATAAGAAAAAAGAAAAAGAGAAGCTTAAATGCTTTGTTTTCATTTCAGGCACAGCCCCTTGTGACTCTGGCAATTACTTAACTTTTCCTTGCCTCAGGTACAAAAAGTACCTGTATATATAAGCCACAATGAGCCTGCCATGAAAAAGTACAAATGAAAAAATAAAAAAAAGAGATTTTACTCCGAGGACCTGAAGAAAACACGAAGCACTAACGAACTCCGTGTCTCCTCAGACGCGGAAAAAGAAAAACTGAGGGGCGTGTCCGCACAGCGAGCGGGAAGAGGTGTGCGCACATGCGCAGTGCGATCGCTCGCGCGACGGAACGCCGTAAAGAGATTTTTAGATTTTGCTTTAAAATCCTCCGGGGCCGACGTGGCGTCACCCACTTGTGAGAATATCAGCCTGCTTGTCTTTGGAGAACATCGCATTGTATTTGTTCACACCGGAATCTGTAAACGCCTTTCCGGTACTATGTAAGCCACATTGAGCCTGCAAATAGGTGGGAAAATGTGGGATACAAATAAATAAATAAAAAATCTGTCTGCTGGAGACAGAGAATACTGACTGACCAGGGAGCATTCCATCCTATAAGGCAGCGCAGTTCAGTGCTCTCTAACTCCACCTGCTGGTAGTTTGTCACAACCCACAATTGTCTGCTGTTGACGCAAAGGAAATACTAATTTTCACTAGTAAAGGAGAACCTGAAGAAAATACCTAATGGATTGAGAACATGCAGCCAAAACTCAAACTAAACCTCAGAGGCTCCTTAGAGATAATGTGACTATCCTTCCCATGCACCAACTGATGAACCATGAGTGAAGCATAGGCTGCTGTACAAAGAAAAAACACTTGTGTGAAAGTCACTACCTATCCAGGTCTTGATCATACTGGCAACAGGTACACACTTCAAGACTGACAGAAATACAAGCCATACTATCCGTGAATTAGTCGACCCACCTGGAGCTCCATTAAAAACATCTAGGCAGGCTGTAGCAAAAATCTATTTCAGTGCCGCAGCCTAAAAGGGTCAGAAGACAATTATGCCAATGTTTGCACCAAAACAAAACAACCCCACCTCTTGGGACTAGGTAACACAAACCCATTACTAAGGCTAAGTGCTGCAGTAAGAGAAAACTCCTGCCATCACAATTGTGTCTTAAAAGTCTGCTTTGTTTATAAAATCATTTTTTTAAATTATTTATTTATAATTTCACATTATACATCTTATCCAAGAACATATAGAAATAAGAAATAATCAAATCATAGTCATAATTCACATTGAGTCAAAAATCTTGTCTCAATTAGGAAAACATTAATAAAGTCATCGTCCACTATACAGGAAATCCTTAATGGGAACCAAGTTTACAAATATATGTTTATCTATATGAAAATTAAACAAGACATTACTGACTCCGGTTACATTCTCAATCTATCTTACAGTGCGCCCATGTGAGATATCTAAACTTTTACAACTGCATTCTCAACTTCCTTAGAGATCAAAAAATCCTCGAGTTGTTTTGGATCAAAAAATTGGTAACTATGTTGTTGATATAGGAAACGACAAATACAAGGAAATTTAAGGGTGAATGTTGCACCCAGATTTAAAGTTCTCTGACGAAGTGCCAAAAAGGCCTTACGTCTATACTGGGTCTCTCTTGCGAGATCCGGAAAAATTCTAACTTTAGAACCAAAAAACATTGAGTTCAAATGTCTGAAGAATAACTTCAATACCATTTCCCTATCTATCTCAAGTGCAAATGTTACCACTGCTGTTGTCCTTTGGGTAACTATCTCCAAAGAAGATTCTAAAAAAAGACGTCAAGTTCAATCCTCCCTCCTTAACTCCAGGGTCACTTCCAGGTTTAGATAGTACAAAAGTCTGGAGATAAATCACCCTCGTTATGGGTGGAAGAGACTCACTCGGCATCTCTAAAACTTCCTTCAGGTATTTTTTGAACATTTTAGTCGCGGAAATTATTGGAGATCTGGGGAAGTTGATAAGTCTCAAATTAAGTCTTCTCTGTTGATTTTCAAGATGTTCTATCTTTTCGTTTAACAAATATACTCTCCTTAATTGTGGCTTTATTCAAGTTCTCCAGCTTTTGAATTTTACCCTGAAGCGCTCGAGTATCGGACAACTGTCGGGTATTAATCTGCTCCTGGGTCAGTAGGGCATTTGATAGAATTTTTATATCACCAGCATTTTTTAACAAAACTGTTTGTAGTGAAGAGTGCAGTGAAAAGGTTAGGTCCCACAGTGAATCCATAGTCACTATGGCAGGTTTTATGATCTCAATTTTCATATCAGGAAGGGGGGCGTTAGAGATCTTCTTTAATCCAGCACTCACCACTGAAGAAAAAGTTTGTAAAGTTTGTCCTACCAGGTCTCCTTCGCCATTGCGTGCGGTTAGGTTCCCTTCTTCGGAGTTCCTCACCGTTACCTGAATAGGTCCAACCGAGTCACAAACCGCTCGCTCACTTCCTGGTTGGGGAGGTGCCGCATGGGCGTCAGGGCTGAGGGAAGCCCCGTCTACACTGCTGACCGAGTCGATGGAAGCCGGTCTGGTAGCAAGAGAAGAGGTAGCCCGGGGTCCCAGAGTTACTCCGAAGTTTTCGAGCGTCGGTTGCCTTGAGAGGGGGATGTCGGCTGAGGTAATGGGAGCTTCCCTCACCTTTCCTCTCCGCTTCCCCATAGTAGGGGATTTCGGACTCCTCTCGTGGTTCCTCAGACGAAAAGCTCTAAGCGCGTCTGGCGTAGCGTCTCACCACGGCGCCATCTTGATCCCCTATAAAATCATATAAGCAGCCCAGGCTTTGGCAAAGTGACCCTGAGTGCCAAACTGAACTGCAGCATCATCTTGAAGCATGAACTCTCTCAGGACTAGCCACAGCCGAAAACAATATGGAAGCAATTTCTTACCTGATACAGGATGATTGCAGAAATACTGCAGAAAGAAATTCAGCCATTAGAAGTGTGGTGGAGGGGGGTGGGAAAGAACTCCTCTGAGTTATACCCCCAGCTTTATTAAAAAAAAAAAAAAAAAGATCCAAATATATAAATTTAGAACTAAAGTCTCCCCTTGCTCCACTGGTATAAGCTCTCTAGCAGAACCAGGAATTCACTAATAAAATCTGCTTCAAGACCACTTTCACCTCTTGTCTTCTTTCTTTTTTAACATTATTATTGAGTACAATCCTCAAAAGAGGAATTCCTCTGCTCCAACTGGGTCAAGAGCTTCTCAGAAATCATCTCAGAGCTGCATGGTTTGTCCACCTTTCACTGGAGACAGAAAAATACTGTGCTTCCTTGCTCCTTTTTCTTTCCTCTTAATTGTTTTAAACTGTCCTGGTTTGTGTTTACTGCTTTTTTTTTTATTATTATTATAAACCACCCTGTTGGTATTGCTTCCCTTGTTTTCTTCTATTGTCACTGCTTTTTAAAATAGTAAATCACCTGATGTCTTCATGAGGTAAGGAGACCTTGGGCACCTTAGTGATGGGACTGATGGTAGGGCCCATACATAATAACTCCATTCACCATTACAGTTAGAAGCTCCACAACCACATCCAATAGGCAGAGGAAGGGGACTCTACTAGGAAGGAGGGAGGGCTGATCCACTGGGCCATGACCTGCCCAGCTTAAAGGGACTAGGCTCTTCAGAGGCTGTTTTCTCACCTGGAATACAGGTAGTAAAAATAAATAAATAACTCAGGGGCTGGTAGCATTAGATGTTTATTCACTTCCTGTTAGGCTAGAGGTGAAGGTACTGGGAGTGAAAAAATATCTAATGCTACCAGTCCTCATTTTTTACCACCTGCATTCTAAGTGGGAAAACAGTCACTGAAGAGCATGACCACAGTGTGACTTCTAGAATGAAACTTTTAAGAGTAGCAATTAATTCATAACCTATGCTCACACATATATGAGAAGGATCTTACCATTATAATTCAGGCAGTAATTATGGGATGGCTTGAATACAGTAATGCCTATACATAGGGGTTTGAAAGAGATGGATTTCTTAATTGCACGTCTAAAATATGGAAGCTCATGTCCATAAGAGGCAAACTTTTGAACCATATAACTGCTGCTTTAAAGATTTATATTAGCTACCAGTTGTCCATAGGATTACTTTTAAAATCTTAATTTTTATTTTAAGGGTGTTGCAGGATAGGCACCCCCCTACTACTTGAGAGAAAAAGTGGTGCTTTACATCCCGAGGTGGGCCTTAAAAAGTCTTCCCCACGTTGATGCTGTTGGGGGGGGGGGGGGGGGGGCAGTTGAGGGGACACCTTCCTTTTATTTGTGAGAAGGGAAGAGTCAAGAGCTCTCTCGTTCTTGCTATTATTGCTTTGCTTAACTTGTTGGAAGTTCTCTGGGAGGGGTTAAGGTTGTTATCAACTGCGTTATATTGGGACTGTGGGGAGGGGGATAAAACTGATAACTTGATGACGGGTTGTATGGTACTGTACTATAATTTTCTTTTTGTGTGTTCTGACATCATCTTTATTGAATGTTATTGTTATTGACTTTTGTCATCAATAAAAATTAAGATTAAAAAAAAAACAAAAAACTTCCCCAGATTTTCTGTTGACCCACCCAGTACCTGCAGAAATTAGACAGATATCCAGAAGTGTGCATTTTCACGTACTGCACCCCCCCCCCCCCCCCCCCTGCTGTGGAATATCATTCTAAAGTTAGGTTGGTGCAAAATTATCTTATGTTTACAAAAATGTTCTAATGTACATAATAGCAAGCATATCTGATTTTACTTCATTGATTGATTTTATCAAAGGAGGAAAAGACCTCAGATGCTCGGCTTATTATTCTGAATAGTTCCATAAAACTGCCGGGCGAACTTCTTCACCGGTCTGAAAAACCCTATAGGTTCAAATATGATGACATTTTTTTTGTTTCATTTATTTTTTAAGTTGTACATCACTTTGAATTCTGGGGAAGAAGGGGCAACAAATATAAATAATCCCATACCCTGCACTGACAATTTCAGGTTCGAGATGTGATGTGGCTGTATCGCAACCTAATGGTGTCCTAACATCATGGACCTATGACTCAATGACTTCTTCTTAGAGTACTTTAGCTTCAAGCACTTATACACATTAGGTTAGAGGGGCCAGCACCAAACTTGACTTCTCCAATGCCAAATGTTTCCATGCTGATGGGGGCAACAGTCACCATACCAAGGAGCCAGAGGAAACAGATCTGTAGACTTCTCATTCCACAGGAGGGATTATCCCCTTGAGTTTCTGTCTGTGGCCCCTGGGGCACTAGCCTCATGAAAAAGAGTCTCAATCATAAGGAAAACAATGACTCTTTTTCGTATGCCTTCAAGGGGCTATATGCCTCATGGTATTTGTGCTTACCTTTCTTAGAGGTTGCCAGGGAACTCCTTAGGAGCATCTCCTGTAGTGGTGAACACAGGACTTCCAAGGCCCTAAAACCTCATGGCCCAAGGGGCATCCAAATATACTAAAAGCCGTTGGGGACATTGTAGTTGGGCCCAAGGCATCAGCACCATCTGTAACCGATATCTTTGCCTAGGAGTGGTATTTAGTAAATCCCAGGTTGCAGTCCAGCACTGGAAAGCAAGCAATTGTGAAGCTCCCCCCACACACAATGCTTTAAGGAACTTACTAAAAAAAAAAAAGCTTTCAGTCAGCAGCACGCTGAGAGAGAGAGAGAGAGAGAGAGAGAGAGAGAGAGAGAGAGAGAGAGAGAGAGAGAGAGAGAGAGAGAGAGAGAGAGATCCAACTGAAGAAGACAGACTGAGGGAGGGCAGAAAAGCAACTGCTGCATTGCGATTAATGTGAATGCTCAGAAGAGAGTTTTACAGCTAAACTTGGTTGATTTATAGCAATTACATTCTCCAAAAGGAACATGAATCAAACATGGCTTCATCCACTTCTAGATTTTAAAATCCGAGATATTCACTTACATAGTCCTTCCTCAGTCAAGTCTACATTGATGATGAAAAACATAAATCCTTTAGCACCTTCCTTCTGTCCTCCAACCAGTGTATTTACCCAACCTATGAAGACAAAAACAAAGCAAACAACTCCTAAATGTTTTTATCTGTTTTTATAGAATAGTGAAGATACATAACTGTAGCATGTATTCTCTGACAGCAGGCTGATTGTTCTCACATGTGGGGTCGACGTCTGCGTCGGCCCAGAAACCGGATGCCATTTTGCAAGCAAAATATATAAAAAAAAAGCTTTGCCAGTCTTCTGGCGCGTGTACAGTGCGCACTGCACATGCGCGGACTGATTTCCCGCCCGTCGCGTGAACGCGTTCCCTCAGTTAAATCAAAAAGCATAAAACAAATAACTCCAAAGGGGAGGTGGGCGGGTTTGTGAGAACAATCAGCCTGCTGTCCTCGGAGAATACATGCTACAGGTATGTATCTTCGCTTTCTCCGAGGACAAGCAGGCTGCTTGTTCTCACATGTGGGGTATCCCTAGAAACCAAGCTCAAAAAAATGAAGATTGGTCAATTGGGCCTCACAACAGCGAGGACATAACAGATTGACCTGAAACCATAAACAACTAACTGAGAGTGCAGCCTGGAACAGAACAAAAAATGGGTCTAGGGGGGTGGAGTTGGATCCTAAACCCCGAAAAGATTCTGCAGCACCGACTGCCCAAATTGACTACCGTGTCGGGTATCCTGCTGAAGGCAGTAGTGAGATGTGAATGTGTGGACTGATGACCATGTCGCAGCCTTGCAAATTTCTTCAATGGAGGCGGACTTTAAGTGAGCCACTGACGCCACCATGGCTCTTACATTATGAGCTGTGACATGGCCCTCTAGAGTCAAGCAAAAAAGTGAGGAGAATGGATGAGGATACCAACTATTGTATGTTTATTCACTTAAAAAATTAAAATTGTTAAAATTGTGTACATTACAGCGACCCGACACGGCCGTGTTTCGGCACAATGGCCTGCCTCAGGGGTCTTTATAACCTTGAAAGATGTAATTTAGAGTATATACCCCAAGGAAAATAACAGGAAACAAATCTCTCTGGTCTCCTCTCTTCAAAATAATATATATAAGATACATATATAGAAAACAAAACGAACATCTAATACTCCTCTCTTAAGAGTTGTCTGCGAATCATGAAAACGGGCCATTGTGCCGAAACACGGCCGTGTCGGGTCGCTGTAATGTACACAATTTTAACAATTTTAATTTTTTAAGTGAATAAACATACAATAGTTGGTATCCTCATCCATTCTCCTCACTTTTTTGCTTCATCTCCACGTTTTCGTGAGGGTTTTTACCTCCTTTTTTTTGTTTTTCCTCTAGAGTCAACCCAGCCTGGGCATAAGTGAAAGAAATGTTATCTGCTAGCCAACTGGAGATTATGCGTTTTCCGACGGCGACTCCCCTCCTCTTGGGATTGAAAGAAACAAACAACTGGGCGGACTGTCTGTAGGGCTTTGTCCACTCCACGTAAAAGGCCAATTCTCTCTTGCAGTCCAAAGTATGCAAACTGCTTTTTGCCAGGGCGGGTATGAGGACGGGGAAAGAATTTTGGCAAGACAAATCGACTGGTTCAGATGGAACACCACCTTCGGCAGGAACCTAGGGTGCGTGCAGAGGACTACTCGGTTGTAATGAAACTTGATATAAGGTGCATGCACTACCAAGGCCTGAAGCTCAATGACTCTACGAGCTGAAGTAACAGCCACCAAGAAAATGACCTTCCAGGTCAAGTACTTCAGATGGCAGGAATTCAGTGGCTCAAAAGGAGCTTTCATCAGCTGGGTGAGAAAGACAGAGATCCCATGACACTGGTGGAGGTTTGACAGGGGGCTTTGACAAAAGCAAACCTCTCATGAAGCGAACAAGTAAAGGCTGTCCAGAGATAGGCTTATCCTCTACACGGCGATGATAGGCACTAATCGTACTAAGATGAACCCTTACTGAGTAAGTTTTGAGGCCAGACTCTGGTAAGTGTAGAAGGTATTTAAGCAGGGTCTGTGTAGGAAAAGAAAGAGGATCTAGGGCCTTGCTTTCACACTAGACGGCAAACCTCCTCCATTTGAAAAAGTAACACTTCTTCGTGGAACCTTTTCTGGAAGCAAGCAAGACTCGGGAGACACCCTCTGAAAGACCCAAGGAGGCGAATTCTAAGCTCTCAACATCCAGGCCGTGAGAGCCAGAGACTGGAGGTTGGGATGTAGAAGCAACCCCTCGTTCTGAGTGATGAGGGTTGGAAAACAGTCCAATCTCCACGGTTCCTCGGAGGACAACTCCAGAAGAAGAGGGAACCAAATCTGACACGGCCAGAAGGGTGCAATCAGGATCATGATTCTGCAATCTTGCTTGAGTTTCAGCAAAGTCTTCCCTACTAGAGGTATGGGAGGATACACATACAGAAGCCTTTCCCCCAATGTAGGAGAAAGGCATCTGATGCTAGTCTGTCGTGGGCCTGAAGCCTGGAACAGAACTGAGGAACCTTGTGATTGATCTGAGTGGCAAAAAGATCCACTGAGGGGGTGCCCCACTCTCAGAAGATCTTGCGGACTGCGCCCCCATTCACTGACCACTCGTGAGGTTGCATTACCCTGCTCAGCCTGTCGGCCAGACTGTTGTTTATGCCTGCCAGATATGTGGCTTGGAGAAACATCTGGACGGCTTCTTGACACAGAGGGCGACAGCCGGTGCCCCCCTGCTTGTTTGTGTAAAATATGGCAGCCTGATTGTCTGTCTGAATTAAGATTACTCGGTTGGACAGTCGATCTCTGAAAGCCTTTAGAGCGTTCCAGATCGCTCTTAATTCCAGGAGGTTGATCTGCAGACCTTTTTCCTGAAAGGACCAGGCTCCCTGAGTGTTGAGCCCATCTACATGAGCTCCCCACCCCAGGAGAGATGCATCTGTCGTCAGCACTTTTCGTGGCTGTAGAACTTGGAATGGTCGCTCCATGGTCAAATTGGATCAAATAGTCCACCACTGAAGAGAATTCCGAAAGTCGGTGGACAGTTGGATTACATCCTCTAGATCCCCCGCAGCTTGAAACCACTGGGAAGCTAGTGTCCATTGAGCTGATCTCATATGTAAACTGGCCATGGGCGCTACATGAACTGTGGAGGCCATGTGCCCCAGACGTCTCAACATCTGCCGAGCCATGACCTGCTGAGACGCTCGAACCATGGACATCAGGGACAGAAGGTTGTCCGCCCTTGCCTCGCGAAGATAAGCTTGAGCTGTCTGAGTGTTCAGCAGAGCACCAATGAATTCCAATTGTTGGACTGGGGTGAGGTGGGACTTGGGATAATTTATGACGAATTACCCCAGTAGCTATAGCACCCGAATAGTCATTTGCATGGACTCCAGAGCACCTTCCTTCGAGGTGTTCTTCACCAGCCAATCATCGAGATAAGGAAACACATGCACTCCCAGTCTGTGTAGCGACGCTTCGACTACCGCTTGGCATTTTGTTAACACTCTGGGTGCAGACACCAGGCTAAAAGGCAGTACACGATACTGAAAGTGCTGTGTTCCCAGCCGAAATCAAAGACACTTCCAGTGAGCTGGAAGTATCGAGATGTGTGTGTAAGCATCGCCAATCGTTTTCTTGAATCATGGGAAGAAGGGTGCCCAGGGAAACCATCCTGAACTTCTCAGACTAGAAATTTGTTCAGGGCCCTTAGGTCTAGGATGGGACGCATCCTCCCTGTTTTCTTTTGCACAAGGAAGTACCTGGAATAGAATCCCAGCCCTTCTTCCCCTGGTGGAACGGGTTCGACCTCTTGGGCCTGTAGAAGGGCAGAGAGTTCCTCTGCAAGTACCTGCTTGTGCTGGGAGCTCAACTGAGCTCCCGGTGGGCAATTTGAGATTCGGATTCCAGACTGAGGGTGTACCCTAACTGGACAATTTGAAGAACCCACCGGTCGGAGGTTACAAGAGGCCACCTCTGGTGAAAAAACATTAACCTCCCCCCAACCAGCAAGTTATCCGGTACAGACATGTTTATTGAGGGTATGCTGAACTGGAGCCAGTCAAAAGTTGGGGAGCCGCAGTGGCCTTATGTGCACGCTGTTGATGAGAACGAGTGCGCTGGGACTGAGCCTTGGCAGGCTGCCGAGAAGCAGGAGTGTACCTACGCCTAGCATAGGAATAGGGAGCACTCCTCTTCCTTCCAAAAAACCTCCTAGATGAGGAAGTAGTAGCAGAAGACGCCTGACGAGAGAGAGAGAATCCATAGAAACATTGTGCTTCTTGAGCTGGTCAACCAGATCCTCTACTTTCTCACCAAAAAGGTTATCCTCCCGGCAAGGAACATCCGCCATCCACTGCTGGACCGAATGATCCAGGTCAGAGACACGCAGCCATGAGAGTCTGCGCATCACTATACCATGGGCAGCGATCCTGGATGCTACATCAAAAGTGTCAAACATACCCCTGGCCAGGAATTCAACACGCCTTCTGCTGCCTGACCACCTGGCGAAAAGGCTCGGCCTGTTCCAGAGGGAGAGCATCAACCAAGCTCGACAGTTGCCTTACCGAGTTCCGCAAGTGGATGCTTGTGACGAGCTGGTATGTCTGGATTTTGGCAGCGAGCATAGCGGCCTGATACGCCTTCCTCCCAAAAGGTTCTAGATTCTCTTCCTGGGGGCACCAAGGCATAGTCCCTAGTGCTCTTGGCTCTTTTGAGGGCGGAGTCTCTACCATCATGGAATTGTGAGGTAGCTGAGACTTCATCAATCCAGGCTCACCATGGATCCGATATTGGGATTCAGTTTTTTTTCGGGATAATGGGAGTAGACAGAGGGAATGACCAGTTTCGCATAAGGACTTCCTTCAGTATGTTATGCAAAGGAGCCATTGCAGCCTCTCTAGGCAAAGAAGGATAATCCAGGACCTCGAGCATCTAAGCCCTGGGCTCATCCTCAACCTCCATAGGGAAGGGAATAGCCGCAGCCATTTCCTGGACAAAGGAGGTAAAGGACAGACTCTCAGGTGGAGAAAGTCTTTCTACTGCAGGGGAAGGTTCAGCGGGAATCCCACAGGACTCATCAGTACCTGGGATCCTCCTCTTCCTCCCACGAACGCTCATCTTCAGTATCGGACAAGATATTCTTCAGAGCAGTCCAAAACTGAGCCTGCCTCGATGCCAAGGAACAATGTCTTTGATGGCAGTGCCGAGAAGTCAATGCCCGCCTGGACTCCGATGAAGCTTCCTTCACCGACGTCGAAGGTGAGTCGATCTGGGTGGCAGCCGACACCGATGCCGTAGGCGGTACCGAGGTCGGGGACCTCATCATAGGCAAAGGGCCAGATGCCGCTACAGCAGACGGTACGGAAGGCGCAAGCACCCCCAACACCGAAGCAGACTGACACAGCAATCCTTCCAGAAGCTCTGGAAGCAGGGCCCTGGTGTGCTCGTCGAGAGCTGCCGTCAAACAAGGCTGTGGGGTCGGGAGAGGAGCCGTTGGTAAAATCTTGTCGAGGCTCAGAAGCAGGTACCGGGGTGCCAGAAGACCAACGCATCGGCACCTGAATAGAGGAGGAGCGATCCTCTCGGTGCCGACGCTTCTCGGGTGCCGATTCCCTCAACGCCCCGGAGCTCCCGGCACCGTGTGTCAAAGGAGAACGATGACGGTACTTCTTCGCCAGACGCCCATCGAGATTCTTCGGTACAGACGAGGATGTGGAATCCTCACGCCTCCTTGGGACCGGGTCCGACAGTCGGTCCCGGGGAGCCTGCATAACAGGAGGCCTCGAGGCAGGTGGAGACCCACTCGATGCCTCACTGCTCCCAGCACGAATTGGTCTTTCAGCAGCCATTACCTGCGTTCCCGACGTCAATGCTTCCTTTGATGTCGATGCCGCCGACCTCGGTACCGATGTCGAAGGACCAGACTGAGCCCCAAAAAGCTTTTCTCGTTGGACTTCTCTTGAGACGCTTGGGTCCGTTTCTTCATACGAAAACACAGACTACAAGAGGCTGGGCTATGGTCGGGCCCAAGGCACTGGATACACCAGGCGTGGGTATCGGTACCTGAGGTGGTCCGGTTGCACTGGGTACAATGTTTGAAGCCGCTGGGAGTCTTCGATGACATGGAAGGAAAAACGGCTTCAGCGAAATCAAAAGACGCGATTGTACCCTTGAAAAAAAGGTGGGCACAAGAGAAAAAGGTAAGACCCGGTCGAGCGGCCTAAAAGAACGGCCGCTTCGAAAATGAAAGAAAACTTATAAAAAGGGTCTAAAAAGTAAGAAGATACGGGAAGGTAAATTTCTCTCTTTTTTTTTTTTTTTAAAAGAAATGATGAGAGAAACAGAAACTTTAAATCGCGAAAGACTCTTCCTGGGCCAAAACAAAGAGATGAACCGAAGTAAGCTGTCTCTCTGCCGCAGAGAAGAAAAAACTGAGGGAACGCATTCACGCGACGGGCGGGAAATCAGTCTGCACATGCACCAGAAGACTGTGGCAAAACTTTTTTTTTAATATTTTGCTTGCAAAATGCCGTCCGGTTCCTCGGCTGACGTGGATGTCGACCCCACATGTGAGAACAAGCAGCCTGCTTGTCCTCAGAGAAAGTTAGGTACCTGATATTATAAGTGGTCACCAGATGATATTTCTCATGCTTATTTGCATAATATAGCTATGCTGTATATACTCTGGGTCAGATATTCAGCTGAGGGCAGACAAGCAACGCGTTTGCTGTCCACCATCAGCGTTAAACTTGGACATACGCTGGGCTATATCTGGTGACTAGCATTGAATATCTGGGTTTATTTTGGCTGCTATAAAGTTAACTAGCTACGCAGATATTCAGCGATAACCAGTTAACTTTTTAGCGGTCAAAGACAGGCCTGCTATTTAAACAGTCTGTTTTGACCGCTCAACCGAATTTGGCGCTGAATATCCGCACCAAACCGGCTGTTGCACAATATAACCGGTCAGAGGCTAGCCAATAACCGGTTATCTCCTGCTGAATACCTGCAATTTAACTGCCAGGAGCCATTCCTGACTAGTTAAATAGTTTTGAATATCGGTGGATATACACTTATACAATGAATTGCTGGATTTAGAATTACACAAAAAACTGTGAAAGAATGCACAATTTGATTCATTAAACAAAAAAGGTTAGCAAATCTTGCTATTGAGCTTAAAATTTTGAAGCCAAGCTACAAGTAAGCTAATTAAATTCTGTTTTATTTATTTCTCATATACAGAATACTTGGAAATAATTTTATGATTTTTAAGTTTTTCCTAGAACCCAAAACTACTCCAAGATGATAATATTACGCAACAAATACTAATTTCATGTTGTCAAAAGTTACATTCAACACCTTTATTACATTCAATCAGCCTTTATTACACCCCAGGGATTACATCAATGCACTGCCCTACCATTTGGGCTTCATAGGGTGCCCGCAACCTTTCAAAGAATTATGAATAGGGTGTTGAGGCCCCATCAGGAGTATGGCAATGCTTATCTGGACAATGTGGTGATTTTCTCATCCACATGGGAGACTCACCCGAGGCACGTTAAAAGGGTCTGTGCGTCCTCAAACAAGCATGATAGAGAGAGAGAGAGAGAGAGAGAGAGAACTGCTGTTTGTATCAACTATAAATGATGATGAATAAGGAGCCATATTTACTTAACCAAAGATAGTAATATGTCCAAATTCTGTCAAAATATGGTAGATTTGATGTTACATTTACTTTAGGTATTTGATATGCAATATACAAATACATATATATGTAATGTGGGTATAATAATTACTATTTTTTGTCATATCTGCATTGTGTTTTAAAACGTCATTTTATCTGTTTTGTAGCCCCTGAAGCAGCCCTGATGGGCGAAACACAGTCTGTGTCGGGCTGTACTGTATATAATTTTTAATATCTATTAATAAATTACATTTTTTCATAACGATCTGCTTTGTTGATTTTCCATCTTGGAGTTTGCAGACTGTCTGCCCTTTTGCTTTCTTGGACCCTCCCTTTTGTTCCATATATGGTCCAAATACATACTCCCCTCTATTTTTTCAAACATTAGGGTGTGTTTTCCAGGTCCTCTAGCTTTTCCTGTTGCGCGCAGCTCAACGGCTCCAAACGTTCTAGATGTTCTGCCTGTGTCTGCAAAAGGTCTTCCGCGTCTTGAGACTCAACACTAACTCCCCAGTTCTGCATGTCAATTAAGCGATACTGTGTGCTATGCCTGCAAGTTGTTCTGAATAGTTGCTTGAATCTTGGCTCCAGAACTTTAACTACTGCCGCAGTAAGTTCTGGAATGAATTCCGCATGGGCTGAGGGTGGCGAAGGGGAGGGCGCCATTTTGTCCTCGCTCTGTTTTACACGATCTTGCCCTCTTCACAGCGTTTTGGCTGCCATCAGCTAGGGTGATTTGGCTAAAAATTTGTCCATAGAGTCTTACCCTGCTTAGGCAAGTTGTGCTGTGATTTTAGAAACCGCTGTTAGCAAATGGTCCAAATAGAGAGTTCCCCTGCAGCGATCTCCAATCAGTTGCAACCAACTGCTCTTGATCTAACCAGCCTTAAAATGTCTACAAGTTACAGCAGAGCTTTCTAAAATACTGCTGCATTGTTCTCATGTGTGCTACCTTCTTTTTAAGAAAAACAAACAAACACTGTTAAGGCCACATTTATTGAAGATTCCTGCCCATTTTGTACCAAAAATTCAGGCCCTAGTCTTTCATGTCAAAAACAGATGATACATATACTCTGCTCTAATTCCCCTACCTGAAAGTTCATTCAGCTAGTCTGACAGCCCAATAGAAAACAACTCAAGCTGCACTTCTGTGATTTCTTTTATATGGAACTGATTACAGTATTTTCAAAAGTATTGACAGCAAGTTAAAAGACTTGCAACTGTCCATTTTATTGTCTTCTTACCCTTTTTAATTCTCTATTAGCTTAAATTTACTTCTTTGCAGTCTACTGATATCATTTTTTCTCATATTCTTTACAAATATGCAATGCCTTATATTATTTTGAAAAAAAATTTAACTTATTACTTTCAGAGAGAAACCATTAATTCTAAGTATCTCATTACACAATGTCATAGTTACTATACTAATTGCAACTGCTAGTGTGACTCCATTTTTAATACAGTTACATTGGCTCCTGGTTCAAGCATATATTGATTTTAATATTTTGTGTCTTATGTTTAAGTTACTCTATGGGGACACTCCACGTTACATACCACATTTAAATTGAATTAAGTTTGGTCAAATGTCTAACAGATTGCTCCACAGAAATAAGTTTGTATCTCCTTTGGCATCTGTTACTCAATTATCGTCCACCTGAAAAAAAAAAATTGTTTCGCATTCTTTTACCAACTAAATGGAATTTTTTACCATTAGATCTGAGATGTGAATGCATTTTAGATTTTGTAAAATGTTGAACACTTGGCTTTTTAAGCAATATTTTATTTGATATTCTATAAGAGTTTATTTTTGTATAATTCCTGCCATTTTGGCCATTATCTTATTGTGAATTGTACTGAGAGCATGGCCGTGATGGTATTCAAAATTTCTGTCTAAATTACATTAAAATATTACTGTGATACATAAGCTCAAATGTAACCTCCTGTATTTCAGGCAACTGTGAACACAGGTCATGTAAAATAAACATGATAATTTCAAATATGGTTGCAAAAGCAGTCAAAACTATGAATGTTCTGATTTTTAAATATTTATTTATTTAGATTTTGCTCACACCTTTTTCAGTAGTAGCTCAAGGCGAGTTACATTCAGGTACACTGGATATTTCTCTGTCCCAGGAGGGCTCACAATCTAAATTTGTACCTGAGGCAATGGAGGGTTAAGTGACTTGCCCAAGATCACAAGGAGCAGCAGTGGGATTTGAACCAGCCACCTCTGGATTGCAAGACCGGTGCTCTAACCACTAGGCCACTCCATTTCCATTTTGTAAATTAATTTTTACACAAACGGCTATTTCCATGTCCATTTCTAGAGGCTGATTTTAGATGAATCTATATTTAAATTTGCTCTTCAGTTTAACAAATCTAACATTGTTTGTCTCAGATTAACAAAGTCCACATATTTTCTCCAGTTACCTTTTGCTTTGAGTTCTGACAACAGACTTCCAGGGCCTTCATGTCCAATCAGATGACCAAGATAATGGCCAGGGTTTGATTTGTAGTACCTCTGAAGGTCTGGTATTGGAAATGTGACGTAAAGATTTCTAATGTCCTTTATAGGCACCACCTTGTAAAGTTGCTGTGAAAAGGAAAAGCAGTAAATTGGCACCTTAAATTTCATGCTGTCACGTAACATTTTATTATTATTATTATTATATTATATTCAATAATAAGAAATCAGGAAAATAAATATTTATGGTTTACCCATTTTAAGTACATTATGTTTAATGCAAAATAGTCGAAGGAGGGAAGTGGGAATGTGAACCAGGATTTCCAAAGATCTGTTTATAGTGGAGTCTGTTAGGGCCCCTTCTGACAACCTAGTATCAGTGAGGGCCGTAATTATATGGGAATTATTTCTCTGATATATCTACTTACCATAAGAAATATACAAATGGAAATATGGGGCAAATAAGGTTTTTCTACCTCCTTACACCCACCCCAGATATGATGGACCAACCACCCCAGAGGTAAGGGGTGACAGAAAGGACAGATTTCCTTCCAAAGGGATAGACTTTATTCCAGTACAGATAATAACAAGGCAATAACTACTTCTACTTATTTCTAAAGCGCTACTAGACGTATGCAGCGCTGTACACTTGAACATGAAGAGACAGTCCCTACTCGACAGAGCTTACAATAAAATAAGATAAAGCAATTAGACAACTAATTAGGCAATAAAACAATTAGGTATGTAATTAGGATTTAGGTAAAGAAAGTAGGGAATTAGATGAAGGAATAAGGGAATTATGTAGGGAATTAAATTAGGGAATTAGGTAATTAGAAAATGAAGTAATAACAAATAGCCATTTGTTATTGAGAGGGAGTGAAACCACAGCTGCAAAGACTTACTCTGTTGGTTATCTCAGCCTCTGACTATATGTAACACAGGAGTGCCTTATATACAGTCGATTGAGCACCAATCCCCCTCCCATCCAGTCTACAACTTGCCATGTCAGCCAAATTTATTGTAATATCAGCTAAATTCTGTCTTACGTTATTGTTTACATTAAATGGAACAGAATACAGAATATTCTGCTTACAGAATACAGAATAATGTTTATGAAACTCAGCATCTTAAAATAAGTCCAAGGTTCTTTTACTGAAGATTGCAGTGCTATTCCGTTACAAGAATTTCCCTCGGAACCGGGTCTTATCACTGTGTTATCTAAGTCCTCAACACTTCTTTCCTCCCAAACTGTAAACATACTCTTAATGTCCAGGTCTGAGCTAGAGTCAGTGGCACCATTTCTGCCAGGGGAGGGGGAAGAGCACTCTTTGCTGGTACAGTGTGACCTCGCATTTACAGCATCAGCAGAAATACAGAAAGATGACGTTTGAGCTTTTAGCTATGTAGATCATGGCCTCTCAGTAGTCAGAAAGTGCAAAATCTATTCAGACCAGACCAGACCAGACCAGAGCAGTAGTAAAAAATGAAGCAAAATTTTTTATGAGTCATTTTATTGTCTAATAAATATTGCTTCATTTTTTTACTACTGCTGTGGTCCGGTCTTTGGAAATCCTGATTCACATTCCCACTTCCCTCTTTGTTGAGCTTCTCCGTGGGACTTCTTGAGTTCTCCATGTTTGTGGATTCTCCTTTAAAGCGAATGCTACATACCTGTAGAAGGTATTCTCCGAGGACAGCAAGCTGATTGTTCTCACAAATGGGTGACGTCCACGGCAGCCCCTTCGATCGGAGATCTTCCTAGCAACAGAGTTTGCTAGTTCTCGCGCGCATGCGCGGCTGTCTTCCCGCCCGAAATCGCTCGTGTTCGCTAGTCCCATACCAAGCAAAAACAAGCCAAGGGAAGACACAACTCCAAAGGGGGGGCGGGCGGGTAGGTGAGAACAATCAGCCTGCTGTCCTCGGAGAATACCTTCTACAGGTATGTAGCATTCGCTTTCTCCGAGGACAAGCAGGCTGCTTGTTCTCACAAATGGGGTATCCCTAGCCCCCAGGCTCACTCAAAACAACAAACATGGTCAATTGAGCCTCACAACGGCGAGGACAGAACTGAGATTGACCTAAACTTTTTCAACTAACAGAGTGCAGCCTGGAACAGAATAAAAATGGGCCTAGGGGGGTGGAGTTGGATTCTAAACCCCGAACAGATTCTGCAGCACCGACTGCCCGAACCGACTGTCGCGTCGGGTATCCTGCTGAAGGCAGTAGTGAGATGTGAATGTGTGGACAGATGACCACGTCGCAGCCTTGCAAATCTCTTCAATAGTGGCTGACTTCAAGTGGGCCACTGACGCCGCCATGGCTCGAACACTATGAGCCGTGACATGACCCTCAAGAGTCAGCCCAGCCTGGGCGTAAGTGAAGGAAATGCAATCTGCTAGCCAATTGGATATGGTGCGTTTCCCGACAGCCACTCCCCTCCTGTTGGGATCAAAAGAAACAAAAAGTTGGGCGGACTGTCTGTGGGGGCTTGTCCGCTCCAGATAGAAGGCCAATGCTCACTTGCAGTCCAATGTGTGCAGCTGACGTTCAGCAGGGCAGGTATGAGGACGGGGAAAGAATGTTGGCAAGACAATTGACTGGTTCAGATGGAACTCCGACACCACCTTCGGCAAGAACTTAGGGTAAGTGCGGAGGACTACTCTGTTATGATGAAATTTGGTATAAGGAGCATGAGCTACCAAGGCTTGAAGCTCACTGACTCTGCGAGCTGAAGTAACTGCCACCAAGAAAATGACCTTCCAGGTCAAGTACTTCAGATGACAGGAATCCAGTGGCTCAAAAGGAGGTTTCATCAGCTGGGTGAGAATGACATTGAGATCCCTTGACACTGTAGGAGGTTTGACTGGGGGCTTTGACAAAAGCAAACCTCTCATGAAGCGAACAACTAAAGGCTGTCCCGAGATTGGCTTACCTTCCACATGGTAATGGTATGCACTAATCGCACTAAGATGAACCCTTACAGAGTTGGTTTTAAGACCAGACTCCGATAAATGTAGAAGGTATTCAAGCAGGGTCTGTGTAGGACAAGAACGAGGATCTAAGGCCTTGCCATCACACCACACAGCAGTCGCCAGAGGAAAAAATAACTCCTCTTGGTAGAATCTTTCCTGGAAGCAAGCAAGACTCGGGAGACACCCTCTGACAGACCCAAGGAGGCGAAGTCTACGCTCTCAACATCCAGGCTGTGAGGGCCAGAGACCGAAGGTTGGGATGGAGGAGCACTCCCTCGTTCTGCGTGATGAGGGTTGGAAAGCAGTCCAATCTCCACGGTTCTTCGGAAGACAACTCCAGAAGAAGAGGGAACCAGATCTGACGAGGCCAAAAAGGAGCAATCAAAATCATGGTTCCCCTGTCTTGCTTGAGTTTCAGCCAAGTCCTCCCTATCAAAGGAATGGGAGGATACGCGTACAGGAGGCCTTCCCCCCAAAACAGAAGGAAAGCATCCGACGCCAGTCTGCCGAGGGCCTGCAGCCTGGAACAGAACTGAGGGACCTTGTGATGGGTCTGAGTGGCAAAGAGGTCCACCAAGGGGGTGCCCCACACTTGGAAGATCTCGCGAACCACTCTGGAACTGAGCGACCACTCGTGCGGTTGCATGATCCTGCTCAATCTGTCGGCCAGACTGTTGTTTACGCCTGCCAGATACGTGGCCTGGAGCCACATGCCAAACCGGCGTGCCCAGTGCCACAAGCTGACGGCTTCCCAACACAGGGGGCGAGATCCGGTGCCCCCCTGCTTGTTGATGTAATACATAGCAACCTGGTTGTCTGTCTGAATTTGGATAATTTGATTGGACAGCCGATCTCTGAAAGCCTTCAGATCGTTCCAGACCGCTCGCAACTCCAGGAGGTTGATCTGTAGACCTTGTTCCTGGACGGACCAAGTCCCCTGGGTGTGGAGCCCATCGACATGCGCTCCCCACCCCAGGAGTGACGCGTCAGTGGTCAGCACCTTTTGCGGCTGAGGAATCTGGAAGGGACGTCCCAGGGTCAAATTGGATCGAATTGTCCACCAATGAAGGGAGAGGAGAAACCTTGTGGACAAACGGACCACATCCTCTAGGCTCCCAGCAGCCTGGCACCACTGGGAGGCTAGGGTCCATTGAGCTGATCTCATAAAAAGGCGGGCCATGGGAGTCACGTGAACCGTGGAGGCCATGTGGCCGAGCAATCTCAACATCTGCCGAGCTGTGATCTGCTGAGACGCCCGCACCGAGGAGACAAGGGTCAGCAGATTGTCGGCCCTGGTCTCTGGAAGGTAGGCACGGGCCGTCTGGGAATCCAGCAGAGCTCCTATGAATTCGAGTTTCTGAACTGGAAGAAGGTGGGACTTGGGATAATTTATCACAAACCCTAGCAGCTCCAGGAGTCGAATAGTCACCTGCATGGACTGCTGAGCTCCTGCCTCGGAGGTGCTCTTTACCAGCCAATCGTCGAGGTAAGGGAACACATGCACTCCCAGCCTGCATAGAGAAGCCGCTACTACGGCTAGGCATTTGGTGAATACCCTGGGCGCAGAGGCGAGCCCAAAGGGTAGCATACAGTACTGAAAATGCCGTGTTCCCAGACGAAATCGAATACTGCCTGTGAGCTGGCAGAATCGGGATGTGCGTATAGGCATCCTTTAAGTCCAGAGAGCATAGCCAATCGTCCTGTTGAATCATGGGAAGAAGGGTGCCCAGGGAAAGCATCCTGAACTTTTTTCGGACCAGATATTTGTTCAGGGCCCTTAGGTCTAGGATGGGACGCATCCCCCCTGTTTTCTTTTCCACAAGGAAGTACCTGGAATAGAATCCTAGCCCCTCTTGCCCAGGTGGCACGGGCTTGACCGCATTGGCGCTGAGAAGGGCGGAGAGTTCCTCTGCAAGTACCTGCCTGTGCTGGAAGCTGAAGGATTGAGCTCCCGGTGGGCAATTTGGAGGCTTTGAGGTCAAATTGAGAGAGTACCCTAGCTGGACTATTTGGAGAACCCACTGATCGGAGGTTTAAAAGAGGCCACCTTTGGTGAAAAAATGTTAACCTCCCCCTGACCGGAAGGCCGTCCGGCACAGACACTGGAACGTCGGCTATGCTCTGCAGGAGCCAGTCAAAAGCCCGCCCCTAACTTTTGCTGAGGAGCCGCAGGGGCCTGAGGCGCACGCTGCTGACGAGAGCGAGCGCGCTGGGGTTTAGCCTGAGCAGCAGGCTGGTGGGAAGGAGGATTGTACCTACGCTTACCCGAAGAATAGGGAACCGTCCTCCTTCCCCCATAAAAACGTCTACCCAAAGAGGTAGAGGCTGAAGGCGGCCGGCGGGAGAACTTGTCGAAAGCGGTATCCCGCTGGAGGAGCTGTTCGACCACTTGTTCGACCTTGTCCCCAAAAAATTGTCCCCCCGGCAAGGGGCATCCGCAATCCGCTGCTGGATTTGATTTTCCAGGTCGGAGGCGCGCAGCCATGAGAGCCTGCGCATCACCACACCCTGCGCAGCGGCCCTGGATGCAACATCAAAAGAGTCAAAGACCTCCCTGGCCAGGAATTTCCTACACGCCTTCAGCTGCCTGACCACCTGCTGAAAGGGCTTGGCCTGCTCAGAAGGGAGCTTGTCGACCAAGTCCGCCAACTGCCGCACATTGTTCCGCATGTGTATGTTCGTGTAGAGCTGGTAGGACTGGATTTTGGCGATGAGCATTGCAGAATGGTAGGCCTTCCGCCCAAAGGAGTCCAAGGTTCTAAAGTCTTTGCCCGGGGGCACCGAAGCATACTCTCTAGAACTCTTGGCCTTCTTGAGGGCCAGATCCACCACACCAGAGTCGTGTGGCAACTGAGTCCGCATCAACTCCGGGTCCCCATGGATCCGATATTGAGATTCGATCTTCTTGGGGATGTGGGGCGTAGTTAAGGGTTTCGCCCAGTTCGCCAGCAACGTCTTCTTGAAGACATGATGCATGGGTACTGTGGACGATTCCTTAGGTGGCGAAGGATAGTCCAAGAGCTCCAGCATCTCAGCTCTCGGCTCATCCTCCGTGACCACGGGAAAGGGAATTGCCTTAGACATTTCCCGGACAAAGGCCGCGAAAGAGAGACTCTCCGGAGGAGAAAGCTGTCTTTCAGGCGAGGGAGTAGGATCAGAAGGAAGACCGTCAGACTCCTCGTCAGAAAAATATCCGACGCCTACCTCTGCTTCCCACGAGGCCTCCTCATCAGTGTCGGACACCAGCTGGTGGACTTCGGTCCGAAGCTGTGCCCGCCTCGACTCCATGGAAACACGGCCACGGTGGGAGCGTCGAGAAGAGGACTCCCGTAGCGGAGGCGATGGAGCTCCCTCCATCAACGTCGTCGGGGAGCCCTCCTGGGAGGCGGCCGGCACCGCAAGCGGTACCGGGGCGGGCATCCTTACCGCAGACGAGGGCACAGCCGTCGCCTCACTCGACGGCACCGGCGGCGCAAGCACCCCCGGTACCGGAGAAGGGCGAAACAGCTCCTCCAGGATCCCCGGAAGGACGGCCCTGAGGCTCTCGTTCAGAGAGGCTGTAGAGAAAGGCGGTGGGGCCGGTACTGGCGATGAGCTGCGAATCTGTTCCGGGGATGGAGGCGGTACCGGGCTGTCCACAGGGGAACGCATCGACACCTCCTGAATGGAGGGTGAGCGGTCCTCCCGATGTCGACGCTTGGGTGCCGACGGTATCGGCGACCCAGAGCTCTCGGTACCACGCTTGGAGGGCGACCGATGCCGGTGCTTCTTAGCCTTAGCATGACGCACGGCATCGGTACCCCCCGGTACCGAAGAGGAAGACGTCGAATCCAAACGTTTTCTTGGGTCCGAAGAGGGTCGATCCCGGGGGGGGCTGTACCGCGGGAGCCCTCGAGACAGGCGAAGACCTGCTCATGGGCTCACCGCCACCAGTAGGGGAATGGACAGCCCTCACCTGCACTCCAGACATCGAAGCACCCTCCGACAACATCCTCAGGAGGAACGATCCTGGTCTCGCAGCTGCACCAGACAATGACTTTGATACCGAAGGCCTCGATGTCGATGCCGGTACCGATGAACGCGGTACCGAAGTTGATGATGGGCGCGGTACCGAAGGCTCCGATGCCGAGGACCGCGGAACTGAGGATGTCGACTCGCTGGATGAAGTCCCGAACAAACTGTTCCACTGGGCTAATCTCGCCGCCTGAGTTCTCCTCTTCAAAAGAAGACAGAGATTGCAGGCCTGAGGACGGTGCCCAGCCCCCAGACACTGAAGGCAAGAAGCGTGCCTATCAGTGAGCGAGATTATCCGGCCGCACTGGGTGCACGGTTTGAAGCCGCTGGAAGGCTTCGATGACATGGGCGGAAAAATCTCGCCGGCAAAATCGAAATCCACGATGGTGAAAAAAGGGCACCAAAAACTCACCAAAAAACAAACGACTCGACCACGAAAGAAAACTTACGGGCCAACACTAGTAAATAGAGGAAAAGTAGAGAAAAAAAGACCGCGAATCGCAAGGGATCTCCAAGGGGCGTGGAGCGACCGCAAAAACAGCCGTCCCAAGCCGCAGAAAAAAGGAGACTGGCGAACACGAGCGATTTCGGGCGGGAAGACGGGCGCGCGTGAGAACTACCAAACTCTGTTGCTAGGAAGATCTCCGATCGGAGGGGCTGCCGTGGACGTCACCCATTTGTGAGAACAAGCAGCCTGCTTGTCCTTGGAGAATGCAAAATAGTGCCTCTTGGGGAAGGACCATCCATCTGTATAGATTTGTTTGCACTATTCCCTGGATTCTATATGTAGCACCGAGATTTCTGCGCAGAAATCGAAGCGTATTCTAAAATAATGCGCTTAACCTAATTCAGGGACAGCCTAAGAAAATCTGCTGCCTGAGGTGAGATAGCACCCCCCCTCCCCTGGTACCAAGAATGGAGGGAGGGGAGTGCCTCCTCAGAACTACAATCAGAGCATAAGGGGGCTTGGAGTCATAAAAAAAACAGTAAACTGACAGGAAACAAGTTTATAACTAAATCATTAAATCAGAAACAGAAAAAAATAATGGCAGATAAGGACCACATGGCCCATCTAGTCTGCCTATCCAAACAATATACTATCCCTTCCTCTACCTCAGAGATCCAACATGTTTGTCCCATGCCCTCTTGAATTCAAATAAAGGCTTCATCTTCACCACCACCGCCAGGAGGCAGTTCCATGCTTTCACCATCCTTTAGAGTACTCCTAAATATATCCCCTTTCCACCTTCATCATGTCAGAGAGAATTTAGGTATTATCAGGGACAACACCATGAAGTCTTTGCACAGTTGCAATGGCAGTCAAAGGCAAACATTGTGACAGGAATGATTAGGAAATGAAAGAAGAATAAAATGGAATAGCACTGTGCCCTCTGTACCACACAATGGTGTGACTGGTCTGTGTATAATATGTGAAGTTCTAGTTTAGTTGAAAAAAACAAAAACACAGGGCTAGCCATGAGACACAAGTCCCGCTGTGATTTGTTGAACCAGTTAATAATCCTGATGAATTTTTTAATAGGAGGAAAAAACCTCAAATTATAAGGGAACACTCCTTCGTTGATACCACCAACATTAGGGAGGTTCCTTAAATCATCATGGGTATGATATGTGTACCATTGATGTGTTTAGATATCCAATTGAGCTCTCTCTTCAGATTTAGATTTGTTGAACCAGGCAAGGCTGGAGTGATTTCAGAAGAGAGACCATAGCTGGGTTGACAGTATACTGGACCCTGGGTAAATACATAATTTCGAACAAGTTTCTTTAAAAAAAAAAAATCTGCTATTGAGACAGGGGGAAGCTACTACTTGCCCTGGAATTAGCAGCATAGAATGTTGCTACTATGGGGTTTCTGCCAGGTACTTGTCACCAGGCTTGGCCACTGTTGGAAACAGGATACTGGATTAGATAGACCATTGGTATAACCCAGTGTGGCTATTCTTATGTTCTTAATGGTAGGATCGGATAGCAGATTCTCATTCACACCACTGTCACCCCACTTCCATTAGGGACTCGTCTCCTTTCACCACTGATTTCCGAAGTGACACGAGATCGTTTGGGAATGGGTCAGTTACATTAGTATTGTTCCGATTATATTTCTTCATATAGGAGCTTCTTCATTTTTCCACACAAAACTTTACGGTACAAAGGTAAGGAACACAACTTACACTTATGGTTACCGATATGACACTTTGGGTTTACGCTGTCATACTGAGGGGGCCACTCCCAGGATACTGAGGGGGGCACTCCCAGGTGTTCAAATCCTACCCACAATCCATGGTTTTGCGGGTGGGTGTGCCCAAGCAGTTTCCTCAGCGTATTTTGAACACCTCAATCTCAGAGTTCCCTACAGACTTGTCACCTGGGAGTGGTAGTTAACTGCCAGGCAGATCAAGAGGGGACGGCACACCCCCTTTTATTATTCCAAAGTTGGGTTTGTGACTATTACAGATTGCAATTGGAGCACTTCATGGAACTGTTGGACCCAGTTTTAGATCACATGTATTAGAGATCACCCCCTTTGATCCTGGGATGCTTTACAAAGCTTATCCCCTATGCAGTGGATCCTTCCTGGGCCATCTCAAGAGGGCTGCCCCATTGCATACCTTCATCCGGCAGGATTCACCTCAATACGAGCCTCTAAACAAAGCTGCACATGAGCCTCGGTAAGTATGGGTATGTTCCATGGTACCGATAATATTCGCTAACGTGTTGCAAGCCAAGGTGCCCGATGATATCTCTGAATTAATGGGAGATTTATTACGATCATCTGGGGAACAGAATTCTTCACTGCTGAGCAGTGAATTATATCTTGACCTAACATGGCCTTGGCCCCCCTTGACAGGTGATTTTAAGATAAAGGCATTTCCTTGGTAGGGTTATGGAAAGATGCAGGCAGGTTCCAAAAGAAAGTCCATAAGCGTTATTAGGATGGACTTGGAGAGAATACACTGCTTATACCTAGAATAAGTTGAGTAAAGCACATTTTGCTCTTTTGGGAGTTTTCCAGATAGTTGTGACTTAATTGGCTACTACAGGAAACAGAACAATGGGTTTGATGGACTGCAGCCTATCCCAGTATGGCAAGGTCATGCTCTTATTCCTGGCACCTATGACATACTCTGTCTGGTTTTCCGTAGACTCTATTCTAGGCCCAATATCATAACTGTAGTCGATGGATCCTCCTGTCTGGCTTTACATGGGCTATGAGTTAGGTGGGTTTACTTGAGTATCGACCTATCATGGACAAGTAGTAAAGTCGATGGACTAGAAGTCCATTGGGGTCTCTCCTTGTGCAGGTTCATATCCTGTTGACTATGGGGCTGAAAATTTCTCTTGTGGAGGAGTGGCCTAGCGGTTAGAGCACCAGTCTTGACATCCAGAGGCAGCTAGTTAAAATCTCACTGTTGTTGAAGGGATATGGAGAAGTTGAATGCTATCCGTGTAGATATAGAATTTTGTATTCAGTGACTGAAGATGCTCAGACAGAAGCTTATTTAAAAAATAAATAAATAAAGATATAGGAGGCAGTGTGGATCCGTGTGATGCCCCACAGCACAGGGCCCAAGGTAATGACAGAGCTGATTGTTGTCTATCTGGTAAATAAGCTTTGAACCAAATACTCTCGAACATCCTAGACTACTTCGGGATTGGAGGAAACGTACAAATAAACCTGCTACTGGGAAACTGGAACAAGCTGAACTGTTACAAATCCTTGCACAGAACAAGTTGCCCACTACATGCTAGCACAGGGGTAGCCAACCCCTTTCAAACTGTCAGGATTTCCCCAATGAATATGCATGAGATCATTCATTAGGAAAATCCTGAAAACTTAACTGGGTTGAGGCCCTCGAGGTTGCCCAATCCTGTGTTAGCAGAATCCTTTACCTCAGCATATGGAAAGCTTCTCACCTGATACAAAATAGGGAACCACAAAAAACATGCAAACAAAACCTAAAACGGAGACCCCCAAGAAAGCCAGACTCTAAGCAGGGCAGAACTGGTAAAAAAAGAAAAAAAAAATGAATTTTTCCCTTTACTTTGTAAAATAAAAACAGGACAAAAAATGTACATTTAACAAAGCAGGCATGTATCAGTCCTTATAAAGTATTACATAAAAATACTTTATTTTTCTTTTCTACCTCTGTCATCTGGGAATTTTCTTTTTCTGATTAAGCCAGTCTCTTCTCTTTTCCACTTTCTATGAGTCTCAATGATTTTCCAGCTTGGTCTTTCCATTTCTTCTCTCTCCTCGTGTCTTCTGCCTTGCATTCTGTCTGGCACTGATCTTTCATTTTGTTTTATTCCTCCCACTTTTCTCTTCTCTGCGTTTATATCCACCCATTTGATTTTACTCTCATTCTCTCACCTTCTAGTCCTTAGTCTGCTTTTCACAGATATGTCTCATCTATCAACTGGTTTTTCCCATCTCCCTCATTCTATCTTCAGCATTCCCTTTGCCCATCTGTATCTTTCCTTACTCAGACTCCCATCCCCCACCCCATCTTTCACCCACTTCCTTACTCGCTCATTCCTATACCCTGTACTCACCCTCTCAGTCCTCATCTACCCTTCACTGCCTCTCATTCTCTCACCAGCCCCATCCCTGTCTCCCTTCCCTTGTCTCCAGGCCATACGTCCATCTCTTACCCTATACCCCATGTCCTATTACTTCTCTTTCATCATCTTTTTAACCCCATTTACACCCTCACTCAACCCATTCAGAGACCCACCCCCTTCCTCGCATACTGGTAACCTTAAAATGATTTGACTATCAATGTTTTTAATAGGTTCCCTCATGGCCACCAGATTTCAGATTTGCTGCCTTTTCGTTTACTTCCTCTCTCTCTCCATCCACCATGCAGGACTTCCCCCTTCTCTCTCCATTTGCTATGCAGGATTCCTCCCCCCCCCCCCTCTCTATCTGCCATGCAAGACCCCCCCAACCATCCAGGATCTCTTCTGTCTCCCTCTCATGCCCCCATCCAACATCAATCAAATGTCTCTTTCAACCCCTCACCATCTATCTCTTCTCTATCACATCACCCTTCTCTCTCCCAGCATCTAGCTTTACCCTGTTTTTCTTTCATCCTCCCCTCTATCCAGTTTTGCAGGTCTCTCCTGTCTCTCTCTTTCTTCCCCATTCATCATGCAACATTGTCCATTTGGGAGGGGACCCCAAAACCCAATACCAGGCCATGCTTTTATCAGCTTCCAGAAGGCTTAGGATTCTCTCTGGACAGGGTGCAGTTGTCCTAGTTGCACTCTCTTAACACCATCCCTGGCATGTGTGATCTTTATATTTTGTAGAGTATAGAAGGAAATACATCTTTTTCTATTTCATTGGTGTGGCTTCCTGGGGTTTTGGTTTAATATTGTGACAAGGCTACAACCCAGATGTACAAAATGAAGCAGCAAAACCCTAAACTACATCTCCCAGAATGCATTTCCAGTCCCAGCAGGGCAAGCCCAGGGGATAGGCAAGCTGGCCCTATACCGTCTCTGACCACAAGAGGGAGGGAGAATGAAGGAGCCCAGTTCTCCTGGACCCGCAATCAGTATATCATGCCGCCCACCTGTAATAGGGAAGGGTGGGGTGAGAAGCAGCAGGAAGACTGGATGGATTGGGTGGAAGAGGGAGTTAATCAGGCTGAGCAGGAGGAAGAAAGCAGAATGGAATGGGAGCTTGAGAGCCCTGAGGAAGGCAGCCCCTAAAGGTTTGAGAATCTATATTGTTTGGAAGTTATTTTGATTTAAACCCTGCTTTCTTTTGGTTAGACCTGTTTGCGGTGGGGAAACCTTGACTGTTGGGGGAGGGGGCTGGAAGAGTTACAAGCCTGGTTCCCCTAAGCTGCACCCTGATTATTTTGGAAGGACTATATTGAATTTGAAAGACTTGTTTGGGCAGAAGGGGGAAATCCTGCTTGGAGGCAAGTGCTGATTGTGCTACTGACTTTGAAAAGGAGGGATTTTCAAAGGACTACTGCAGCCCTTCAAGAAAGGGGCAGAGACCTTGTGTTGCTGGCTTGTACACTAAGAGAGGCAAGACAGCCCTGCCTGAGAAGCCCTAACCCAGGTCTCTGGACTGAAGTGTTTGTCATTAACTTGGGAAAAAAAAAAAAATAATAATATTTTAAAGTATCCAGTGGTGGCAATTTGTGGAGATCTGTCTATTCGTGGGGAGGTGGCTTCCTTCCCCCCACATACTGGAACAGCGGGCCCGTTTACAATATATGTTTATCATTTTTGGTTCGCTATTATGTATTTGGCATTTGTGTTGTGTGTGTGTGACCAAGGTATTCTATTAGCATGAATTCTGTTTGTAGCATTCTGTAGTTTGGCTTTTCAGTTTTCCCCAATAGTGCAGGGGATATTTGTGAGAGGGGGGTGGGGAGGGGAGACAGTGGTTTTTTTTTTTTTTTTTTTTAAATCCTTGTAATGTATGGACTGTGATTTATAAAATGACAGTTGTACAGAATATTGTTTTTCTGTACTTTAAAAAAATGATTTAAATATAAAATCATAACTGTTTGAGGCTTGTGTGGATGGGAGCAGAGCTTGTGGGGGCGGAGACAAACATTGTCCCCATGTCATTCTCTTAATCTAGCCCTTGGAACATGAGACAAACCATACCACAAGGTTCCCCTCTCTCACCCATTCTCTAATTTATATATTACTGAACTGGGTGCCATTCTTCAAAAGAAAAAGACTGACTATTTTGCCTATGCAGATGACAACATGTTGATCTTTCCTATTACTATAAATGTGAGTATGGTGAAGGATTTAAGGAATACTGTTTTTATGTATAGGTGAGACAGCACTTCTTAAAAATTAATCCTGAGAAAACAAATATGTTATGGGTTAAAGCTAATCAGAAAGATCTACACTTAGGAACTGTATGCCTACATGGTGTAGAAGTCTCCATAAAAAAAAGGAGAGTTTGTTGGGAGTTTGGCTGGATGGATGTTACAAATTTGATTCAAAAAGTTTTTTTCAAATTGAGATTATTTCAAAGGTTAAAATATTTCCTGGATAAATCACTTATAGTTTCTTATCCAGGCATCAATTCTTTTCTTATTGGATTATTGCAACTCCTGTTTATTGGGACTTCCAATTAAAACAAATACAAAGATTATAAGCCTTCCAAAATGTATCTGCTAAATTGATTTTAGGAAAAAAAAAACCATGATCATATACCTCCACTTTTACGTGAAATGCACTGGTTACCAGTACGAGTCAGAATTGAGTTTAAAGAACTATTATTTGTTTTTAAGATCTTATATGGCTTATGACCTGGCTATTTAACATCTATGATCACATTTTATCAGCCTTCTCGCTGTTTAAGATCACCACAAGAATTGTCCTTGGTACTGCCTTTTCATCAATTTTGTCGATTAAGGAGTACAAAAAATAGAACATTATTTGGGAAAGTTCCCGAGCTTTGAAATAGTCTGCTTTTACATATTAGGAAAACTAACCCATTTTATGTCATAAGTACATAAGTATTGCCACTGAGACAGACCAAAGGTCCATCAAGCCCAGCATCCTGTTTCCAATAGTGGCCAATTCAAGTTACAAATACCTGGTAACATCCCAAAAAAGTTCAATACTTTTTATGCTGCTTATCCCAGAAATAAGCAGTGGATTTTTTCCAAGTCATTTTAATAATGGTCTATGGACTTTACATTTAGGAAGCCATCCAAACCGTTTTTTAAACCCTTTACCACAATCTCTGGCAACGAATTCCAGAGTTTAATTACACATTGAGTGAGGAAATATTTTCTCCAATTTGTTCTAAATGTACTACTTTGTTGCTTCATCACATGCCCCCGTGTCCTATAATTTTTGGAAACAGTAAACAAACGATTCAGGTCTACCCGTTCCACTCCAATCATTATTTTATAGACCTCTATTATATCTCCCCTCAGCCATCTTTTCTCCAAGCTGAAGAGCCCTAGCCGCTTCAGCCTTTCCTCATAGTGAAGTCGTCCCATCCCCTTTTATCGTTTTCACCTTCCTTCTCTGTACCTTTTCTAATTCCACTATATCTTTTTTGAGATGCGGTGACCAGCACCATGGATCAATACAAAGGCATTATAACGTCTTCACTTTTGTTTTCCATTCCTTTCCTAATAATACCTAATATTCTATTTGTTTTCTTAGCTGCCGCAGTACGTTGAGCAGGGGGTTTCAATGTATCATCAACGACAACGCCTAGATCCCTTTCTTGGTTGGTGACTCCTAACGTGGAACCTTGCATGATGTAGCTATAATTTGGGTTCCTCTTTCCCACATGCATCACTTTGCATTTGCTCACAATATACATCATCTGCCATTTAGACGCCCAGTCTCCCAGTCTCGTAAGGTCCTCTTATAATTTTTCACAATACTCTCGCGATTTAACAACTTTGAAAAACTTTGTGTCGTCAACAAATTTAATTATCTCACTAGTTACTCCCATCTCTAGATCACTTATAAATACATTAAAAAACAGCGGTCCCAGCACACACCCCTGAGGAACTTCACTATCTACTTAGACTTCTCCATTGAGAATACTGACCATCTAACCCTACTCTTTGTTTTCTATCTTTTAACCCGTTTTTAATCCACATTAGGACACTACCTCCTATCCCATGACTCTCCAATTTCCTCTGGAGTCTTTCATGAAGTACTTTGTCGAACACCTTTTGAAAATCCAGATACACAATATCAACCGGCTCACCTTTATCCACGTTTGTTCACCCCTTATGTAATAGATTGGTGAGACAAGATTTCCTTTCACTAAATCCATGTTGGCTTTCAGGCTTATTTTCAAAAGAGAAATATGTCTAAAACAGTGACAAGTCTGCATTTGGACAGTTTTCTCACAAAAACGTCCTAATCAGTATTTTCGAAACCTATTTTTAGACGTTTTTCAATGAAGTCCATCAGAAGTATATCCATATCTCTAGGGAGGCATTTCAGGGGCGTGTTCAGGGTGGGACTTGGGCATTCCTAAGACTTAAGACATTTTTCAGCCATCCTACTCTACAGGCCGCCAGGCAACTGGCAAGACACTCAAACACAGCTCATGGACTTCATCTCGAATACACGTATCTCAGCTTCAAACCTTATCATAATAGGCGACATTAACCTGCATTTGGAAGACATTACCTCAACAAGCACCCAAGAATGCAAAGAATTCCTACAATTATGGGATCTCCACGTACCAAATGCAAAACCAACACACACCAAAGAACATACACTAGACATCATCGCACATAAAGTCGACCTAGACTCAAACCTTATACTAGCAGATACAAAATGGATACCCACACCGTGGTCAGACCACTACAAAGCATACATCTCCCTCCAATGGCGAACGAAAACCACAATCAAAAAACAAAAACGAAAAACCTACACCACGAGAGGAAAAATAGACCCGGTTGTTTTCTGGCAACAGATCTACGATAACGGATGGACAACAAAGGCAGACACAACCAAATTCCTCCTAGACTGGAACGATAGATGCAGAACAATATTAGACAATATCGCCCCGATTCAAACTAGAACCTCACACAGAAAGAACTCAACACCGTGGTTCAACGAAGAACTGAAAAAACTCAAAACACCAAGTTAGGAAATTAGAACGAGCATGGAATAAAAAGAAAGATCCCACACTTAATGCTTGGAATCAACTCCGAAGAAAATATAAATACACCACAAGACTATACTACAAAACTGAAATTGGACCAAACTACAAGGACACACACAAACTCTTCCAACTCGTGAATAAACTACTAGACACCACAAGACTATACTACAAAACTGAAATTGGACCAAACTACAAGGACACACACAAACTCTTCCAACTCGTGAATAAACTACTAGACACCACAAGACTATACTACAAAACTGAAATTGGACCAAACTACAAAGACAAACACAAACTCTTCCAACTCGTGAATAAACTAGACACCACACCAGTCACGGACAATAGCAAAGACACACCAGGAGCTGAAAACCTCGCAAATTACTTCAAAGAGAAAATAATACAACTGCGACTTAAAATACCAGCCAGCCCCATAGAATACGCTGTACTCCTAGACTGTCTAGACCCAGACCCTGGAGTATACCCAGCAGATAGGACTTGGACTGAATTCGAGATACTATTGGAAGACCTCATCTCCCGAAAACTCAAAAGATTTGCCAAATCTCATTGCAAACTAGATACATGCCCAAATAACCTTATGAAATTGGCCCCTCAACACTCTATAACAGATCTAGTGAAACACGTGAATTTTATGCTACAAAATGGATTCTTCCCAAAGGAGAAAGGAAACATTTTACTCACCCCATACCCAAAGATGCAAAGAAAAATGCGAGTGACTTAACCAACTATAGACCAGTAGCATCCATTCCCTTAATAACCAAAATAACAGAAGGGATGGTAACCAAACAACTCACAGACTATCTAAACAAGTTCTCAATACTACACGACTCCCAGTCAGGATTTCGTTCTAATCACAGTACTAGTTACGCTCATGACGAAATTCAAACAAACGATTGCAACCAGCAAGAATATTACTTCTACAATTCAACATGTCAAGCGCCTTCGACATGGTTGATCATGGAATCCTACTACACATCCTTGAATACTTCGGTATCGGAGGCAATGTTCTTAATTGGTTTACAGGATTCCTAACCACACGTTCTTACCAAGTGACATCAAATTCGATCACATCAGCCGCATGCACACCTTAATGTGATACCCTTGGCCAAACTACTATCAAACCAAAACCTCAACCCATACATTTACGCTGATGATGTAACAATCTACATCCCATTCAAATAAGACCTAAAAGAAATTTCCAACGACATCAACATATCATGCACTCCTGGGCAGATGCCTTTCAGTTAAAACTCAACGCAGAAAAAACCCAATGTCTAATACTCGCCTCTCAACACAACACGAGCAAATTTACCACCAACACAACAAAATTAAATCTACCAATTTCGGAAACACTGAAAATTCTTGGAGTTACCATTGATCAGCACCTAACACTTGAGAATCACGCGAAAAACACAACCAAAAAGATGTTCCATTCAATGTGGAAATTAAAAAGAGTAAGACCATTCTTCCCACGGACTGTCTTCCGGAATCTGGTACAATCATTAGTACTCAGTCATCTAGATTACTGCAACTCACTCTATGCTGGCTGCAAAGAGCAAATACTCAAAAAAAAAACTCCAAACAGCCCAGAACACGGCAGCTAGACTCATATTTGGAAAATCAAAATACGAAAGTGCAAAACCCCTACGAGAGAAGCTACACTGGCTCCCACTCAAAGAACGCATCACATTCAAAATATGTACCCTAGTACATAAAATCATCCATGGCAAAGACCCAGCCTACATGTCAGACCTGATAGACCTACCATCCAGGAATGCTAAAAAATCATCTCGCACATTCCTTAATCTTCATTTCCCCAACTGCAAAGGCCTAAAATACAAATTAATGCACGCATCAACCTTTTCCTATATGAGCACGCAATTCTGGAACGCATTGCCACTCAACCTAAAAGCGACCTATGAACTGACCAACTTCCGTAAACTACTAAAGACCCATCTCTTCGACAAGATATACCACAAAGACCAAAACATGTGAAACTCCCACATATATCCAGAAATGTTAATAATGCCTTCTGTTATATTACTATCATGTATTCCACTACCATGTAACCCAAAATCCTTCTGTAACAACAAATTTCTACTCTTTTCTCTTTCCCACAATCCATGATGTATTGTAAGCCACATTGCGCCTGCAAAGAGGTGGGATAGTGTGGGATACAAATGCAACAAATAAATAAATAATGGAACAAAACAAAAATATCCAGGACTAAGACGTTTTGAGCTAGATCTGTTTTTATTACTAAAGACACAAAAAGGTGCCCTAAATGACAACTGGAGGGAATCACTAATGACCTCCCTTTATTCCCCCAGTGGTCACTAACTCCCTCCCACCTCCCAAAAATGTGGCAGTACTAAAAATCTGTACTTGGCAAAGCGTCAAGTGTACATGGCTTTCGAGCAGACTTTTAAAAACTCTTGAAAGGGGAGATCAGCACCCCTCTGGTGGATGCTTTTAATGATATGAAAGAGGGAAAGACACTGCCAGATAGTCTTAGGACAGCTCAGATATTGGCTTTTCTTAAACCTGGACGTGACAGACTAAAGTGGAATCGTATCAGACGATTTCTTTAATACCTGTAGAGGCGAAGTTGCTTGCCGAAATTGTGGCAAATAGACTCTCCCATGTGTTGCCCAATATTATAGCTGATCCACAGGTTGGCTTTGTCAAGGGACGCTATTCAGTTCAGTTTGGTCAGGCATATTTTGACCTTATTGGAAACAGTGACCGCTAGCGCTGTCCCATTGCTTCTGGTAAGTTTTGATATCGAGAAGGTGGGATTACTCGATTTGGGCAAATATGCTTCGACATATTTGAGATTGGGTTTTTGGTGTTTCGGATTATACTCTATGAGTAGGAACGAGATTTCCTGGCCCCCTTGGCATTTTTGCTCTCTGCTTCACACCTCTGTTAAATCTTTGTCTAAACTTTTTGCTAGAAGCATAATTGTAGCTTCGAAGGCTATAGCCCATTCCTAGGGCCAGAACCCGACTACTTTGGATTTACTTTCTCAAAAGGAATGTAGATTTTCCCTGGGTGAAGAATTGGAAGTTTTTCTGTGTTGGGAGAAGGTGGGAGCGTTGTGTTTAGCTCAGATTCCAACTGGGGGGTGGGGGCTGGTGGCGTGTTCAGAGCTACTCCAGACTACCTGGCTCAAGCCCATAGATTGTTTTGCTTATAGTCACAATTACATCATTATATCAGTTCTCTCCCGTGGGAGGGTCTGCTAGCACATGATTGTAGATCTATACTTAAATTGGTTGGGGTACTGGGGATAGATTATCTGTCTCAGATTTTCATGGTAGGCTGACCCTAAAGAGGGCCTCAGTGGATCATACATGGTAGGCTGCTCCTAAAGAATGCCCCAGTGGATCATACAGCTAATCTTACTAATTGTGGAACGGACCTGGGACGGGCAATTGGTGCCGTTCTGTCCATAGAATATTCAGCTGATTTGCATGAATGCCAATTTTATATTCTTTTAAGAGGGCATGTCACAAATCAACAGGCATGCTATATGGGAATGGCAGCCAATATGATGTGTGCTAAGTGTCAGGAGTACCGGATCACACATGGTATGGAGTTGTCCGCCTATTCTTATTTCTTGGAAAATACTTTTTAGGTTTTTTTTTTTAAACAGATGTAGTTGACCAGCCAGTCACTTGCTTGCCTTTGGGTGCCCTTTTAGATCAGTGTGGGTCTTTTATGATTCTCAACATTTTTTTATTGATGACCAATGACAAAGCAGAGCATATCTAATATAAGAAGTGCACTGAAAATGCGTACAATAGCTACACATAGATACAACAGTGTGTTACTCGCTGTCACCAATCATTCCCCCTCATTACCCCTCCCCCACCCCTCCACACAAGAAAATAACATTCCAACCAACCCTCTCCCCATTCATGAGAGCACTCGATCGGCATGTAGAATGTAAACCTTTCCCCCAACTCTAGCCAATACTATAACATATGTGTGGACAGCCTGTACAACGTACTCGCCCCACTAACACTTGTTGGGCACAATCTCCATACCATGGTAAAACACTGAGAAAAGAGCACCATAACTAAGCAAATCCTGTATCTCCAGGCTCACCAAACCCACTTAAGATCCTACTCATAATGCATTCAGGACCATACTATGTCCCCGGGTACACAGTGTTTGCAAATATGGGCCCCATAACCTTAAATACCGATCATTGCATTTGGGTGAGCTCCTAGCATCTTGGGCCTCCCACAAAGCCAAGAGATGAATTTGGTTTCTCCAAAGCCAAAAATTTGGTGAATCTGGGGAGGCCCAGTATTGCATGATACACTTCTGTGCCACCAAACAGAACTTCCGAAGAAGTAAACTAGCTTGTACGGAGAAACCCAGGAACTCCCCTGGGCGATCTAGAAGCAGCTGGTCAATGGAACCAATATCCCCTCTACTCAAGATAGTAGAACAATATTTTACCAGTTTGCTCCTAAAGCCTTTATCAATGGGCAGCTCCAAACAGCATGAAATAAAATTATCCACCAAGGTACACTTTTTTGCACAGAGGAGGGAGTGGATGCTTCCCCCCCCCCCCCCCCCCCCCCCCCCACATTATACTGAATTTGGGAACAGTATGCACAAGGAGAATTCAGTAATAGCTCTCCTGCAGCCAGGCACACTGCACCAAAGCCGGGATGCGCCTTAAATTAATAATCAGATCCCAACCTGTAAGGTCTCAATCCCAAATCTTAGACCCACCGCTCTCATATGTCCCTCAAATCTTAAGGTGGGGTCAATTGAAGCAAGGCCTTATGTGCTCCAGAAACACTAATCCCCCTCACAGAGATAGCATCAAATAAAGCTCTTAATTTCATTCCCATTCGCAGGCGAAGCAGATCCGCTTCTAAAGAGGCTACATAATGCTTGATCTGGAAGTATGTATACCTATTCCCCCAGCTCACCCTAAGGGTCCTCTGAAGCATCTCAAAAGACAGCAGATCACCCGCTTCTCCCAATAAATGTTCCAGTCTTGTCACCACCTTATGTTCCCAGGGCTGAAAAACAATGCTGTCTATCCCCGGCTGGAAGGAAACATTGTTCCTTATCAGGATCTGCTGTCCAGACCCTTCATCAAAATCCACCAAACTGCCCGCAACAGGGGTAGTAGTCCCCCCCCCCCCCAACCCCAATACTTTTGCGGCACTTGGGAGCCGGTGCATTGCAATAATGAAAAAATGAGTAGGGGGCATAGTAAACCTATTCTATGTCTACTGGTGTAAAATGCAATTTCCCGTACAACCAGTGCTGGAGATGCCTAAGAAGACATGGCTGATTATAGTCTTAGGTTTGGCAGTCCCAACCCCCCTTGGTCCCAGCCTACTAGCAACATGCACACTTTTAATTTAGGATTTTTAGATGCCCAGCAAAATTTGGTTAAGAACTTCGGTTAAAGTATGGTAGTCTCTGCAATGTAGAAGTGGCAACTTATGAAGAAGGTAGAGCCAGTGGGGCAGAACGATCATATGCAGAATACTTATACGCCCCATTAATGACAGTGGCAAACCTTCCAAACAGGTCCGTGTATGTCTCAAACAAGTTACACCAATTGCCTGGAGGGAAAAGACATCCATTGCCAACTGAACTCCCAAATACATAAAATGAGATCCCGCCCACTCCAAGGGAAAATGATCCCCCTATAAAATGACACACGTGCTCCAAGGTGGCAAAAGCCTCCAACTTGTTTAAGTTCAGCTGGAACCCTGCGTAATCTCCATATTCACTGATAATTTCTAACAGGGCTTCCAAAGAATGAGGATTCTTAAGATCGATCAGGATATCGTCCACGAACACTGCTAATTGAACTGGTGGGGACCCAGATTTAACCCCTGGACATCTGGCGAGCTCTGTATGTCTCGAAGAAAGGGATCCAGGGTTAAAATAAACAAGGGAGACCATGGGCAGAGTGGGTCTTTTAATATAGTTGGGATGGGCAAGCGCCTTTTGATTCAGAAAAGCTTCCAGAAGTTACTAGACAGCAGATCCCAAGGTATCATCCTGTTTGTCCTCAGATAAATATTTCATTATAATTCTTTGTTATCTTCTTACTTACTATGAGAAAAGTCCCATCTGAATGGTATAAAACCTACCCTGAGATGTTCATCTTGGAAAGGGTGCTCAGGAAATTCAGGTAAAGGCACATTTTTATTCTCTACTTCTGCAAACAGCTTCACTAAAAGGTCAGTCAATTCATCTAGTGATTCTAAGGAAAAGAAAATAAGCCACTGGTAAGAGATTTCATGTTTTGAGATTTGCAGTAACTGTATGTAAGCAAAGTTCTAAATCTAATAAAACAAATGACTGACAATATACAAACTGCTGAGTGGGTAACTGCAATATTTGTTTTTAAAATATAGAAAATTATAATGAATACTCTAAAAGTTCTTCTGATTGCCATATGCTTGTGGAAATTGTATGTTTAAATTCTGATACTCTTTATTCATCCAATGAGTTCTGGACGTTATGTTTTGATTCCTGAATCAAATCACAATGTAGCAACATAGTACATGAACACCAAACCATGGCCCACATCCAATGTACCTGGCTATGATTCTTCCATTATCTTTGATGAACCTATAAAATTTCCACTGGCAACACCAACTCAATGCCACCCATCAACTTGTCTTTTGCCATCAGCCCTTTTTCTCACTACTGCCCTCTGAGTTTTCAAATGCAGTAAAAATTCTATCCCCTACCAGTACCATCCCTACTGGTAGGCCTTTTTCAGGTCTCATCTTCAACCTTCAGTTTCACTAGACCAATGCTTAATCCAAATCCAGGAACCTTTAATTCTAACAATGATTCCTTCATGCCTATTACTATAGCTTATTTGAAGCCCGATACTTTTGTTTACTACTGTTTAAAATTATAACCATTGCTCCATGCAGTAAAATACAGTCATATAGTTATCAGAAGGCACTAAGAATCTGTATGAAGCAACTCTGCTGAAAATCAATAAAAATGACTAGAATGAAGGATAATTTGGACAGCTATAAACCAATTTTTGTGACTGTGTAGAAGGCAACCTGGGCACTGGCTGAAGTATGAGTCTTGTAAGGTAAATATGTAGGAAGACAATTTAAATAAAATCAACAGGAAGATCAGGCTTGCAACTGGAGGTGGTGGTGGTGGCCAGCACTGTGGCAGATTTTGGAAATGGTTAGATCAGAGGCTAAGGGTAGTGGCATGAGATCTGAGAGTAGTGTGGAAAGAAACTTGCAAGTTAATCTAACCAGGACAGTAGAAGACTAGAGAAAAAAACCTCAGCTGGTAGACTAATAGACTGCTCCTTTTCTTCTTCTTATAACTAAATGTGGTATTTACCATTTTGAATACAATACTGAGGCTACTGTAATTTATCACTTAGACATATAGAAACAAAGGTCAATCTTTTCAGTGAATGAAATGAGCATTTGCAACCAACTTTTTCCAAAGTTACATACGTTTATTCACCATGCATAACATAGAAAACTAGTGGAACTAAGCCTGTTTCGTCCAAAATGAAACGGGCCCTAGGAAGGCTCTCGTCTAAGCGATTTTTCCTCTCTCCCCTGCCCTCCCCTCCCCTCCATGTGCAGCGATTGACTTCCCCTTGGCCTCCCCTCCATGTGCAGCAATTCTCCTCTTCCCTGCCCTCCCATCTGTGTCCCGCGATTCTCGCCTCTCCTCCCATCCATGTCCATCAATTCTCTTCTGCCCTGCCCTCTCCTCCATGTCCAGTGATTGTCCTGTACCCTGCCCTCCCATCCATGTCCCGCAATTCTGCCCTCCCCAGCGATTCTCCTCTGCCCTGCCCTCCCATCCGTGTCCCGCGATTCTCTCCTCTCCTCCCATCCATGTCCATCGATTCTCCTCTGCCCTGCCCTCCCCTCGATGTCCTGCGATTCTATCCTCCCCTCCAGCGCAGCGTTCCGTTGCCTACTTGCCCTTAAGTTGCTTTCGTTCAGAACATCCTGACGTCAGCTCGCCTCCAGCGTTCCTTTCCGTCTCACTGTTCCGCTCTCTGTCATTACGTCTTTACGCAAGGGCGGGACAGTGAGAGGGAAGAGAACGCTGGAGGCTTACTGAGATCAGAATGTTACAAACCCAGCCAGCCAGAGAACGTTGGAGATACAGGGTATGATACATACCTGTAGCAGGTGTTCTCCGAGGACAGCAGGCTGATTGTTCTCACGACTGGGTGACGTCCGCGGCAGCCCCCACCAACCGGAAAGAAGCTTCGCGGGACGGTCGGCACGCAGGGCACGCCCACCGCGCATGCGCGGCCGTCTTCCCCCCCGTGCGCGACCGCCCCCGCCAGTTGAATGACTAGCAAAAGATGAAACACACAACTCCAAAGGGGAGGAGGGAGGGTAGGTGAGAACAATCAGCCTGCTGTCCTCGGAGAACACCTGCTACAGGTATGTATCATACCCTTTCTCCGAGGACAAGCAGGCTGCTTGTTCTCACGACTGGGGTATCCCTAGCTCTCAGGCTCACTCAAAACAAGAACCCAGGTCAATGGAACCTCGCAACGGCGAGGAAACAACAGAAATTGACCTACGAAGAACAACTAACTGAGAGTGCAGCCTGACCAGAATAAATTCGGGTCCTGGAGGGTGGAGTTGGATTTACACCCCAAACAGATTCTGCAGCACCGACTGCCCGAACCGACTGTCGCGTCGGGTATCCTGCTGGAGGCAGTAATGAGATGTGAATGTGTGGACAGATGACCACGTCGCAGCTTTGCAAATTTCTTCAATAGTGGCTGACTTCAGGTGGGCCACTGACGCTGCCATGGCTCTAACACTATGAGCCGTGACATGACCCTCAAGAGCCAGCCCAGCCTGGGCGTAAGTGAAGGAAATGCAATCTGCTAGCCAATTGGAGATGGTGCGTTTCCCGACAGCGACCCCTAGCCTGTTAGGGTCGAAAGAAACAAACAATTGGGCGGACTGTCTGTGGGGCTGTGTCCGCTCCAAGTAGAAGGCCAATGCTCTCTTGCAGTCCAATGTGTGCAACTGACGTTCAGCAGGGCGGGTATGCGGCCTGGGGAAGAATGTTGGCAAGACAATTGACTGGTTAAGATGGAACTCCGACACCACCTTCGGCAGGAACTTTGGGTGGGTGCGGAGCACTACTCTGTTGTGATGAAATTTGGTATATGGAGCATGAGCTACTAGGGCTTGAAGCTCACTGACCCTACGAGCTGAAGTAACTGCCACCAAGAAAATGACCTTCCAGGTCAAGTACTTCAGATGGCAGGTATTCAGTGGCTCAAAAGGAGGTTTCATCAGCTGGGTGAGGACGTTGAGATCCCATGACACAGTAGGAGGCTTGATAGGGGGCTTTGACAAAAGCAAGCCTCTCATGAATCGAACGACTAAAGGCTCTCCAGAGATGGCTTTACCTTCCACACGATAATGGTAAGCACTAATCGCACTAAGGTGATTCCTTACTGAGTTGGTCTTGAGGCCAGACTCTGATAAGTGCAGAAGGTATTCAAGCAGGTTCTGTGCAGGGCAAGAACGAGGTTCTAGGGCCTTGCTCTCACACCACACGACAAACCTCCTCCACTTGAAAAAGTAACTCTTTTTAGTGGAATCCTTCCTAGAGGCAAGTAAGACCCGGGAGACACCCTCAGACAGACCCAACGCAGTGAAGTCTACGCCCTCAACATCCAGGCCGTGAGAGCCAGAGACTGAAGGTTGGGGTGCAGTAACGCTCCGTTGTTCTGCGAAATGAGAGTCGGAAAACACTCCAATCTCCACGGTTCTTCTGAGGACAACTCCAGAAGAAGAGGGAACCAGATCTGACGGGGCCAAAAGGGCGCTATCAGAATCATGGTGCCGCGGTCTTGCTTGAGCTTCAGTAAGGTCTTCCCCACCAAAGGTATGGGAGGATAAGCATACATGAGGCCGGTCCCCCAATGAAGGAGAAAGGCATCCGACGCTAGCCTGCCGTGTGCCTGAAGTCTGGAACAGAACAGAGGCAGCTTGTGGTTGGTCTGAGAGGCGAAAAGGTCCACCGAGGGGGTGCCCCACGCTCGGAAGATCTTGCGTACCACTCTGGCATGGAGCGACCACTCGTGGGGTTGCATGACTCTGCTCAGTCTGTCGGCCAGACTGTTGTTTACGCCTGCCAGGTACGTGGCTTGGAGGAGCATGCCGAACCGACACGCCCAACGCCACATCCCGACGGCCTCCTGGCACAGGGGGCGAGATCCGGTGCCCCCCTGCTTGTTGACGTAATACATTGCAACCTGATTGTCTGTCCGAATTTGGATAATTTGGCAGGACAGCCGATCTCTGAAAGCCTTCAGTGCGTTCCAGATCGCTCGGAGCTCCAGGAGGTTGATCTGCAGATCCTTTTCCTGGAGGGACCACAGACCCTGGGTGTGAAGCCCATCGACATGGGCTCCCCACCCCAGGCGAGATGCATCCGTCGTCAGCACTTTCACGGGCTGCGGAATTTGGAATGGACGTCCCAGGGTCAAATTGGTCCGGATGGTCCACCAGAGCAGTGAAGTGCGGCAACTGGTGGAGAGGCGGATGACATCTTCTAGATTCCCGGTGGCTTGGAACCACTGGGAAGCTAGGGTCCATTGAGCAGATCTCATGTGAAGACGAGCCATGGGAGTCACATGAACTGTGGAGGCCATATGACCCAGAAGTCTCAACATCTGCCGAGCTGTGATCTGCTGAGACGCTCTGGTCTGCGAAGCCAGGGCCAAGAGGTTGGTGGCCCTCGCTTCGGGAAGGTAGGCCTGAGCCGTCTGGGAATTCAGCAGCGCTCCTATGAATTCCAGAGACTGAGTTGGCTGGAGATGGGACTTTGGGTAATTTATCACAAACCCCAGCAGCTCCAGAAGTTGAATAGTGCACTGCATGGACCGGAGGGCTCCTGCCTCCGAGGTGTTCTTGACCAGCCAATCGTCGAGATATGGGAACACGTGCACTCCCAGCTTGCGTAGGTAGGCCGCTACCACCACGAGGCACTTGGTAAACACTCGTGGGGCAGAGGCGAGCCCAAAGGGCAGCACACAATACTGAAAGTGCCGTGCGCCCAGGCGGAATCTGAGATACTGTCTGTGAGCTGGCAGTATCGGTATGTGAGTATATGCGTCCTTTAAATCCAGGGAACATAGCCAATCGTTTTTCTGAATCATTGGCAGAAGGGTGCCCAAGGAAAGCATCCTGAACTTTTCTTTGACCAGGAATTTGTTCAGGCCTCTCAGGTCTAGGATGGGACGCATCCCCCCTGTTTTCTTTTCCACAAGGAAGTACCTGGAATAGAATCCCTGCCCTTCCTGCCCGGGTGGTACGGGCTCGACCGCATTGGCGCTGAGAAGGGCGGAGAGTTCCTCTGCAAGTACCTGCTTGTGATGGGAGCTGAAAGACTGAGCTCCCGGGGGACAATTTGGAGGCAGGGAGGCCAAATTCAGGGCGTATCCGCACCGCACTATTTGGAGAACCCACTGGTCGGAGGTTATGAGAGGCCACCTTTGGTGAAAGAATTTTAACCTCCCTCCGACCGGCAGATCGTCCGGTACGGACACTTGTAGGGCGGCTATGTTCCCGTGGATCCAGTCAAAAGCCCGTCCCCGGCTTTTGCTGTGGAGGCGCAGGGGGCTGCTTAGGCGCACGCTGTTGACGAGAACGAGCGCGCTGGGGCTGTCCCTGTGCCTGACGAGGCCTTCGGGCCGGCTGGTTGTACCTACGCTTCGCAAAAGAATAGGGTGCAGCCTGCCGGGCCCGGGAAAAACGTCCACCTGTGGAGGTGGATGCTGAAGGCGCCCGGTGGGAGAGCTTGTCGAGAGCGGTTTCCCGCTGATGCAGTTGGTCCACCATCTGCTCGACCTTCTCACCGAAAATGTTATCCCCCCGGCAAGGGACGTCAGCCAGTCTCTGCTGGGTGCGGTTGTCCAGGTCAGAGGCACGCAGCCATGAGAGCCTGCGCATCACTATACCTTGGGCCGCAGCACGAGATGCCACGTCACAGGTGTCAAAAATACCCCTGGACAGGAACTTTCTGCACGCCTTCAGCTGCCTGACCACCTCCTGATAAGGCCTGGACTGCTCCGGCGGGAGCTTCTCGACCAGGTCCGCCAGCTGTTGCACATTGGTCCGCATGTGGATGCTCATATAGAGCAGGTATGACTGGATGCGGGTCACGAGCATGGAGGATTGGTAGGCCTTCCTCCCAAACGAGTCCAGAGTGCGAGACTCCCGCCCCGGGGGCGCCGAGGCGGTATCCCTCGAACTCCGTGCCCTCTTGAGAGCAGAATCCACGACCGCTGAGTCATGGGGCAATTGGGGCCGCATGAGCTCTGGGTCAGAGTGAATCCTGTACTGGGACTCTGCTTTCTTGGGAATGGTGGGGTTAGTTAATGGTCGCACCCAGTTCCGGAGCAGCGTCTCCTTCAGGACATTGTGCAGCGGCACCTTGGAGGACTCTCTAGGTGGTGATGGATAGTCGAGGACCTCGAGCATCTCGGCCCTCGGCTCTTCCACAGAGACCACGGGGAAGGGAATGCTGATAGACATATCCCGCACAAAGGAGGCAAAGGAGAGACTCTCAGGAGGTGAGAGCTTCCTCTCCGGTGAAGGCGTGGGGTCCGAGGGAAGGCCCGTAGACTCCTCTGAGGAGAAATATCTAGGGTCCTCCTCTTCCCCCCACGAGTCCTCATCCTCGGTATCGGACATTAGCTCATGTAGCTGAGTCCTGTACCGGGCCCGGCTCGACGTCGAGGCACCGAGGTCTCGGTGTCGTCGAGCGGTGGACTCCCGCGCCGGCGGGGACGGAGCTCCCTCCATCGACGTCGACTCCACCTGCGTGGCGGTCGAGACCGGCACCGCAAGCGGCGGCGGTGTCGACAGCCCCGGCGCCGGGCTAGAGCTCGCCGGCGCCACAGTCATCGGCGCCGAGGGCGCAAGCACCCCCGGCGCCGGCACAGCCTGGCGCATCAGCCCTTCCAGGATCCCCGGAAGGATGGCTCTGAGGCACTCGTCCAGGCCCGCTGCCGGGAAAGGCGGTGGGGCCGGTAAGGGTGTCGGTGCCGGAAGCTGCTGGGGGCCAGGAGACGGCACCGAGGTGCCGGAACCCCGACGCGTCGGTACCTCCACAACCGACGGAGACCTCTCCTCACGACGATGACGCTTCGGCGTCGTCTCCTCTCCGACATCGGGATGCACCGAAGGCGACCGGTGACGACGCTTCTTGTCTTTCTTCCGATGCACGTCACCGGCGCCGGAGGGCATGGAGGAGGAGGAGGTCGATCCCCCTCGGTCTCGAGGTACCGGGTCAGACAGGGTTCGGTCCCGCGGCCCACGAGCTGAGGGCGTGACCGGGGCCGACTGCCCACGCGGCCTCTCACCCCCACTCTCACCGGAAGACCGGCGGGCCAACGGGACCTGTTCTCCTGGGGTCGCTGCCATCGGTGCCGATGTCTCGGGCATCGATACCGGTACCGAAGGGCCGGGCGTCGATACCGATGCCTTCGAGGTCGACGTCGAGGGGCCGGCGCAAGTTCCAAAAAGACGGTCCCGCAGAACTTGCCTCGCAACCTGAGTCCGTTTCCGGAGACCGAGACACAAAGAACACGACTTGAGATTGTGCTCCGGCCCGAGGCACTGGAGGCACCAAGCGTGGGTGTCGGTCTGCGAGATCGGCCGGCCGCAGCGACCACACTTTTTAAATCCACTCGGGACCTTCGAGGACATCGACGGAAAAATCGCGTCGGCGAAGTCAAAGTCGTCAATGGTGGCTAAAATCACACCACGAAAACAAACGACCGAGCGGCCACTAGGCCGCAATGTGGCATCCCCGCTGGAAGCGAGGGAAAAAAGGGAGCGCGTGTCCCACACGCGCAGGGTTTCTTTTTTTTTTTTTTAAAAGGAAACCGGGCGGTAACTAAAACCGATAAACAAAGTTAGAAAAAAGCACGATCAGCGTATACGCGATCGAACGATCCGGCGGCTGAACAGAGAGAGCGCAAAACACGACTCTCTCCAGGCGCGGAAAAAAAGGAACTGGCGGGAGCGGTCGCGCACGGGCGGGAAGACGGCCGCGCATGCGCGGTGGGCGTGCCCTGCGTGCCGACCGTCCCGCGAAGCTTCTTTCCGGTTGGTGGGGGCTGCCGCGGACGTCACCCAGTCGTGAGAACAAGCAGCCTGCTTGTCCTCGGAGAAAAATCATATAGGTAGATTAGTTAAGGATGACGATGATGCTTAGAAATAACTAACTGCTTAACAGTTTTCTGAAATCCTTGTTTTGAGATACCAATCTCCTTTGCATTATATACTTTTTTTCTCCTTAGAATTAAATGATTTTTATGTTACATTACTAACATTTTATCTTGGTATGCTTTTTTGTGATTTGTTGTATGTTTTGATGTTTGTTTAGTTTACTGATTCTTAAGTTTTACTGATCACAACTCAGAATTTTACATTGTAGTGGGGGATAAATACCCAATGTAGTGAAAAAAGGATCAAAATAAATAAAGACAAATTAATTTCATAAAACTACAACTACTCAAAAAGCGAAGTTACTCACCTGTAGCAGGTGTTCTCCAAGGACAGCAGGCCACGTATTCTCGCATGTGGATGATGTCATCCGACAGAGCACACTGTGGACGCTGGCTAGCGTATAGATGTTTCAAGAAAATCCTAACGGCTTCCCACTGCTCATGCACATGTGCTTTCCTGCCTGAAGCGCGAATGCAGGTCCTTCAGTCAGGTAATGTAGCTAAAGAAGTACAAATTCCTAGGAAAGTTGGGAGGGTTATGTGAGAATACCTAGCTTGCAGTCCTCAGAGAACTCCTGCTACAGGTGAGTAACTTTGCTTTCTCAGAGAACAAGCAGATCCAGTTGTATTCTCAACTGTGGAAATCGCTAGCCACAAGGCTCACCAAAAATAAGAATGCTAGGAAAATAGGGACTCAAAATTTTGAGGTCTCAAAGTCAATTAACCTGAAACTATATCCTATATAATAATTCTGACCGCCAACGTTCTGTACTGCCTGGGACCGTGCCTCCCTCGGAGGTGGTGCGGAAGGCTCCGTAGATCAGTCACACACGTCACTGGACGCATTATGACGTGGTCGTAGCAGACCAACTCCGAGGGAGCCATGGTCCCAGGCAACACAGAATGTTGGAGGTGAGAAGTTAGTGCTGCTGAAAGAAAATGTCGACCGCGTGAGTCCAACATAATGGTGCCGCAAACACGCTCCTCCTCCCTTCTGTCGTTCCAGGACCCCCATTCCCCCACTATGTCGTTTCAGGACCCCCCTCCCCCACTCCTCCCCTCTCTGGCCCTCCCCTTCGTAACAACAGTCTGCTTAAAAGTTTTTACCTCCTGCACGCAGGGACGCCGCTTCACACAGCCTCTTCTTTCGCTTCTGTTTCAGCTGTTTCTGCGGTCCTGCCCTTGAGGGCGGGACCACAGGAACAGCTGAAACACAAGCGAAAGAAGAGGCTGAGTGAAGCGGCATCCCTGCGTGCAGGAGGTAAAAACTTTTAAGCAACAGACGGCTCTTACGAGGGGTAGGGCCAGAGAGGTGGGGAGGGGGGTCCTGAAATGACACAGGGGGGGGGGGGGGATTCCTAGAAATCCACTGGAAGGGTAGGGGTGGGTCATGGAACTGGAAGGGGATGGGGGGAAAACCTTGCTAGCGCCCATTTCATTTGAGTCAGAAACAGGCCTTTTTTTTACTAGTAGTAAATAATGCCCTAATGGAGCTGCAATAGACCTCAGAAGAGATCTCTGTCCCCCCCCACCCCCCCCCCCAACACCACCAAATGTGACTGGTGAGGTGTGTTAAGTGCTGGCTGCTAAATTCAAATGAATTATACTACATGAGACAAAGCATTAGTTTACCTGCAAATAAAAATGTGAATAGAGAACACAAATCCTATATAATAAAACACACCTCCAACATTCTGAAGCCGAGAAAGTGAAGCCTTCAAACCTTGTAGCATTCCTGCAACGTTCCAGAACTACGTGTCGTCAATTGAGGAGATGAAGCCTTACAGATCGCACGAATGCTTCAAGGCTTCACTTTCTCACACACACTCACTCTGTCTCTCACATACACTCTCTCTCACACAGACTCACACACACACACACACACTCTCTCTCTCTCTCTCTGACACAAACACACACACTCTGTTTCTCTCTCTCATTCTCTCTCACATACACACTCCATCTCTCACCCACACACACACTCTCTCTCTCTCTCTCTCTCAAACATACACACTCTGAGGAAAGGGGGGGGCATGGAACGAGGAGGAGAGGAGAGAGGGAGGAAGGAGAGGAGAAAGAGGGAGGGAGGAGAGGAGAAAGAGGGAGGGAGGGAGGAGAGGAGAGGGAGGGGAGGAGGGGGTCATGGAACTCGGAGCCCCACACACACACACACACACACTCACTCTCCGTCTCTCACATACACTCTCTCACACACTCTCTCTCTCTCTCTCTGACACAATACACACACACACTCTGTCTCTCTCTCACTCACACACGCACTCCATCTCTCACACACACACTTTCTCTCTCTCTCTCTCAAACATACACACTCCGAGGAAAATCTTGCTAGCGCCCATTTCATTTGTGTCAGAAACGGGCCTGTTTTACTAGTACATACTAGTGAGCCTGGAACATAAATTTAGGCCTAGGAGGGTGTAGCTGGATTCTAGACACCAAAACAGATTCTGCAGAACTCTCTGACCAAACCAACTGTCATGTCAGGTATCCTGCTCAAGGCAGTAGTGAGATGTGAATATGTGGACTGAAGACCACATCGTGGGCTTCCAAATCTCTACAGAGGCTGACCTCAAGTGGTCTACTGACATAGCCATGGCTCTGACATTATAAGCCTTAACATGGACCCTCAAGAATCAGCACAGCCTGCTAGTCAACTGGAAATTGTGTGTCTGCTGATAGCTACCCCCATCCTGATGGGTCAAAAGAAACAAAAAGCTAGGTGGACTGTCTATGGGTTTTAGTCCACTCCAGATAGAAGGCTAAGGCTGGCTTGCAGTCTAAGGAATGCAGTATGTTTTTTGCCAGGATGGAAAAAACGTTAGTAGAACAATTTACTGGTTATGATGGAACTCTGACATCACCTTAGTAAGGAACTTAGGGTGCATGCGAAGAACTACTCTATTATGATGAAACTTAGTGTAAGGTGGACCAGCTTCTAGGGCCTGAAGCTCAATGACTCTGCGAGCTGAAGTGACTTCTGCCACCAAAAACACAACTTTCCAGGTCAGATACTTCAGATGACAGGAGTCAAGAAGCTCAGAAGAAGCTATCAGCTGGATGAGGACAACGCTGAGATCCCATGACACAGTGGAAGGTTTGACAAGAGGGACATTTTTGTAACAGCGAAAAACTCTCATAAAAATCAAACTAGAGGTTGTACAGAAATGGATTTACCTCCTACATGGAGATGGTAAGCACTAATTGCACAGAGATGAATCCTTACAGAGTTGGTTTTCAAGTCAAGACTCAGAGAGATGCAGGAGGTATTTAAGCAGTTCTTGTGTAGGACAAGTAAGAGGATCTAGGGCCTTGCCCTCATACCAGATGGTAAACCTCTTAGTGGAGTCTTTACTGGAAGCAAGCAAGATTCTGGAGACATCCTCAAGCAGAAGAAAGTATGCAAACTCTACGCTCTCAACATCCAGGCCATGAGGGCCAGGGACTGCAGACTGGGGTGCAGAAGTTATCCCTCATTCTGCATGATGAGAGTCTGTGGACACTCCAATCTCCATGGTTCTTTGGGGCATAACTCCAGAAGAAGAAGAGGAAACCAGATCTGCCACAGCCAGTAAGAGGCGATTAGGATCACAGTTCTCTGATCTTGCTTGAGTTTCAGAAAAAAGTCTTCTCTATGAGAGTTATTGGAAGATATGCATTCAGAAAACCTGTCCCCCAATGTAGGAGAAAGGCTTCTGGCACTAGTCTACCATGTGAACTAAGCTTGGAACAGAACTGGGGGACTTTGTTTTTGAGAAGAGTGGCAAAAAGATCCACCGAGGGGGTGCCCCACTCTCGGAAGATCTTGCAGGCTATGCCCATACTACGAAAACACTTGTGAGGTTGCATTACCCTACTCAATCTGCCAGGCTATTATTCTTTCCCACAAGGTACATGGCTTGCAGGACCATCCCACGAAGGACTGCCACATCAATTTCAGACACAAGGGGTAGGAGCCCATACCCCCCTGCATGTTCACATAGTACATTGTCCATTTGGATTAGAATAATTTGGTTCTGTAGCCACCCTCTGAAAGCCTTTAAAAAGTTCCAAATGGTCTTCAGTTCGAGAAAATTGATATGGAGATCTGTTTCCTGATCACATCAAGTTCCTTGGGTGTATAAGCCCATCGACATGAGCTCCCCATCCCAGGCTGGATGTATCCAATGTCAACACCTTCTGAGAAGGCGGAATTTGGAATGGTAATCCCACAATCAAATTTGACCGAATTGTCCATCAGAGGAGTGACTCAACTCTGCATGACATTCATTGGTTCCCAGCTGCCTAAGACCACTGGGAAACTAGAGTCCACTGGGCCTCTCTCAAATAGAAACAAGCCATAGAAGTGACATGCACCGTGGAAGCCATGTGGCCTAACAATCTCAACATCTGCTGCTTCAACCTTGCGAGGCGATTGCTAACAAGGCATCGACTCTCACTTTGCGCAGAAAAGCCCGGGATTGCACTGTATGGAGTAGAGCTCCTATGTAATCTAATTGCTGTACTGGGAGAAGGTGGAACTTGGGGCAGTTTATGATGAACCCTAGTAGCTCCAGCACCCAGATAGTCCTCTGCATCGACTCTTGCGCCCCCTCCTGCAATGTGCTCCTGACCAGCCAATTGTCCAGGAAGGGAAACATGTAAACTCCCAGTTGTAGCAACCCTATAACTACTACTAGACATTTGGTGAATACCCTGGAAGCTGGCAAGAGGCCAAAAAGCAGAACACGATACTGGTATTGGTGTTTCCTTATTCAAAATCAGATACTTCCTGTAACTGGGAAGTATCAATATGTGGGTAAAGGCATCCTTCAAGTCTAGACAGCATAGCCAATCATTTTTCTGAATCACAGGAAGGGTGCCCAGGGAAAGCATCCTGAACTTTCTTGGACCAGGAATTTGTACAGGGCCCTTAGGTATAGGATGGGACCAAATTCCTCAGTGTTCTTGGGCACAAGGAAGTATCTAGAATAGAATCTCTACCCTTCTGGTGGCATGGGTTTGATGTCATTGGACTGTACAAGGGCAGAAATTTCCTCTACAAGTACCTGCTTGTGCCAACAGCTAATGTATAATGCTCTTAGTGGGCATTTTTGTGGTGTCTGATGCCAATGAAGTGGTGACCGAAACAGACTATTTGAAGAACCCTGCAGTCGGAGATTACAAGGGGCCACCTTTGATGGAAAAAACTGTGTTGTCCGGGATAGTTACTTGAACTGTGGCTATGCTCTCCTGCAGCCAGTCAAAAGCCCATCCCCTGCTTTGACTGGGGAAACGACTAGGGCTTCAGAGGGTGGGACTGACAAGGACAAGAGTGCTGGGACTGAGGCTGCTGGGCAAAATAAAAAAGTGGCAGAAACCTACACCTTTGAGAGTAGTAGGTCCATCACTTAGGCCCTACTTGAAAATCCCCTGGTTGAGGAGGATGTAGCTGGAGGCTGACACGAAACAGACTAGATGGTATCAATATGCTTCTTTATGAGGTCAGCGATCTCCTCTACCTTGTCCCCAAAAGGATTGTCTTTTTGGCAAGGTGCGTCTGCTAATCTCTCCTGAGCTGCTGGTTCTAGGTCGGAGACCCGCAGCCATGAGAGTCTGAGCATCCCCACATCAATGGAGGACAATTTGGATGCAACATCAAAACTATCATAAATGCCCCTGGCCAGATACTTTCCGCACTCCAGCTGCTTACCGGCCAACTGGCAGAGCTCAGCAGCCTGCTCCTGAGGGAGAGAGTCTGCGAGACTAAGAGCACTGTACTGCAAAGACTTGAAGTAGATGCTCATGTAGAGCTGGTAGGACTGGATGCAGGCAATAAACATTGGGCCTGATAAAGGTTCCTCCCAATCAAGTCTAGTGTCCAAGCCTCTCTACCTTGGGGAGCCGAGGCACGAGTCCTGGAACTTCTAGCTCGAGGACTGACTCGGCTACCAAAGAGCGGTAAGGCAGCTAAGCCCTCTTGAAATGGTATTGCATATTCACCTTCTTGTGTGCAACCTGCACTGAGAGAGGAGATTTCCATTTCTTCAGTAATGCATCTTTAAGGACAGGATATAATGGAACCGTGACCTACTTAGGAGGAGACTCATAATCCAGAATAGACATTATCGCTGCCCTGGGTTCCTCCTCCACCTCCAACTTAAATGGGATGGCTGAAGACAGCTCCTTCACAAAACCTGTGAAACAGAGGCCCTCAGGTGGAGATTTACATCTCTCTTATGGAGACTCCTACTCTGAGAAGTAATGAGGGTCCTCTTAAGTCCCATGAGTGGTCCCACAAAACTCAGATTGAACAGAATGAGTGTGCCTGCTCTGACTCAGTGGTACCACACCCATGTCCCAAAGGGCGCCAGGATACAGTCCTACCCTCAGACTACAGGGAAGCTTCCTCCTCCAATGTCAAGAATAGTACTGCATGGGTTGACATAGACAGCCACTGAAGACCGCAACACACAAAGTTAGGCGCCTCAGGAAGATGGGGCTGAGCTATACTGCAAGCTCATTTGATGCCTAAGTAGTATGCAACTGTAGCATTTGCATCAGCAACTCCCTGAGCACAGCTCAGTACCACTCATCGAAGGTAGGCATTGGTGAAGGTTGGGGAGCTGGGATATGGACAACCTGTGACAGAGCTGGTGCCAAACCAGAAGTGGGAACCTGGCTACCCAGAGACTAGCGCACCAGCACCTCCAATAAGGAGGAGGAGCGATCCCTCCCGGTGCCAGCGCTTCTTGGGTACCGGCGATGACAAAGCCCCGGCCATTCCTGGCAGCATGTGTCAAAGAGAGCAAATGCCTGTGCTTCTCGGGCTTCTCCCAACACTGAGCATCAGTGTCTTTCAGTGCCGAGGATGACGTTGAACCAGTACCCGTCCTTAGTGTCGGGTCCGATACTGATAGGTCCCTGGGCCAGCTAAGACAGCCCACTGTCAAGGAAGGTGGAGATCTCCTCAGAGCTGGTGCACTCCCAGTGGTAGCTGATGTTTGGGCAGCCATCGATGTCAATGCTTCTGGTGCTGATGTATCGGCCTTCAAGGATCCAGAAAGTCTCTCCTGCTGGACCTGACGAGCCTTCTGTGCCTCAACTATTGAAGCCAATGGGGGGGTCTTCTTGGACATTAAGAAAAGAAACACAGCCACATTAAGTCACTCACTCAATTTTGGACTACAAAAAAAAGCAGAGTCCAAATCGAGATCAGTGCTCAGACCTAAGCAGGCCTATGGCGCTGCGAAAAAGAAATCTTGAAGGGCCGAAAACATCGAGGGAAAATAAAAATTGAAATTAAAGGAAAAAAATGAAGAAAAGTGAGGAAAAAATGCCCGCATGTGAAGGCACTGCAAAAGTAGAGATAAAAGCGCTGAGAAGTGATTGTAAAGGCATGTCCTCCTTGCTATGTGGAAAATTGAAGACTGGGGGACCCACGCATGCATGGTGGGATGCTGCCAGAATTTTCTTGAAACATCTATACACTAGCCAGTCTCTGCACCGGGCTCCCACATGTGAGATTACAACTGGGTGTGGATGCTGGCTAGTGTGCAGATGTTTCAAGAAAATTCTATCAGCATCCCACCGTGCATGCGAGAGTCCCCCAAAAAGGGAGGGGAGACATCAAACCATCATATAAAATGGCTGCCTTGCTAAGCTTCTCCAATTCCTACAAATGTGTAATTATCACACTGAATACCATCCAGAATACAATCATCCTTTCCCCAATCCCTCCAGGTTTAATGGCCCCACCTTTCCTAGAGTTTTGCCACAGGCACTGCCTATAAGACAGCTTTCTGCTTTCTTCCAGCATCATGTAGCTCTCACTGAGCTTGAATCATGTGGTGTCTGAACTTATTCACTGTTCACATAGTGTTGCGAAAATATCATGGGAATTATACGCTACATAACTCAAACTGACTTGACAGCCACACAGTCCTAAAGGAAAACAGAGCAGTTCTTCTGAAGAGTGCTAAGCAGCAAGCTTGTGGTCAAGGTAGAAGAGAAAAGAGTCAAGGAGCTACACCTGGGATCACTGGAGGCTGCCACTGGCTCCAGGTCTTGCAGTGAAGAACACTGATCTTAGGACTTTTCCATCACACTAAACAGCAATCCTCCTCCACTTCTAGCGGAGAATCTCCTAGAAACCAGTAGGACCTGAGACACTCTCAGGCAGATTCAGCAAACCTATGGATATCTTCACAATATGTTGTGAGGGCTAGCAAAATACCTACTGTAGCTGAATGTAACTCACTTTGAACTACTACTTAAAAAGAATGAGCTTAATCCAAAACACAGTAAATAAAACCCAACGAAAGGCCCGACAACGGGATGCAACATAGTCCCCTATGCCTGTATGAATACACTGGGAAATTCCCTAACCTCATTAGCTCCCCGACAGCTCCTGAAAAAGAACCAGATCTCTCTTGCCCAATAGAGCTATGAGAATTACAGTCCCTTGGTCCTGTCTTGGGTTTTATGAAAGTCATTGTAAGAAATAAAGGAGAAGACCGATCCAATACCAACTTAAAAATTTAATGCAAAATAAAATCATCAACAATAAAAACAGCAAGTTGGTAGATCCAGACTCATACAGTATATCATAAAAATAAATGTAACAAAAAAGTCTGTAGATCAAGTCTCGATAAAGGTCTGTTTCAGTTATTAAAGCCTTCCTCAGGAGTCACAAGATCTAGCCAAGTAGGTATCAAATTTGTGTGTAGGCAAAAGAATTTTTCAATGAGTCTGCACGTGTGAAGAATACACGCTGAGACACAATATTGTTAGCACTGATAATATTGTCTCTCAATGTGTATTCTTTACAAATGCAGAGTCAATGAAAAATTATTTTGCATACACACGGATTGCCGAAAACCCTAGGAAACCTAAGAGGAAAGTAAAACAGAGGTGACCAATGCAAGAAATTGAGAAAATAGTCTTTAGAGAGCAACCATAACAGGGAAAGAGGGGACCCATCTCACACACTATGTGGAAAATTGAGAACTGAAGTGGCCCTTTGCAACATCCCAGCTGCAATAAGTTTTCAGAGCTGCACAACTAGGGGAATGTTTCCTACATCAGGCATCACCCATTTGTGACTGCTTACTATCCTACTCCTCTTCCAAAACAAAAAAAAATCTATTTCTATTTAGTGTTAAAAAGAGATATAGTTCTCTGTGCTTAAAATTCTTTTCTGAGGGGTGTGGCTTGTACTACTGTGCACCTTTGTTTTCAGGCCAGTCAGAACCTGCATCGATACTGTTCTGACTGAAGATGGGTCATCTGGTACAAAACTGAGCTCCCTTATCTGATAATGCTCCAGGTTTCTCATTCTGTAACCCATTGTTGGCAGTGAAAGTCCTTAATATGTGCCCACAGATCATTACTCTTTGGCATGCTCTCTGAATTCCATTTGTGTCACTATTTTGCAAAGACTGAAATTCCCCTCTCTAAGGATGTGAAGACTGTTTAAGCACTACAGAACCATAAAGCTACCTGGCCAGCCAAAATACTGGCTAATACTGTAACTTAATATTCCAAATGTGTACGAGTTTTCCTTGTACACCAGAATATATTTCCTCTTTTATAAGAAACACCAAATTTGGATATTTTAATGGGTGACCACATTGAAATCATCTTTGAACATGAACCTTAAAAAAAATTAATAATCAAATAGAGGAATTCAGACCTAATGAGGATGCAAACAGTGCCTCTCAAAAAACTATGTTCACTGCTCAATGGCACCTCCTTCTCACTTATGCTCTCTGACTTTACTTTCAAAACTTTTGTCTATGAATTCGATCTATTGTCTTCTTGATCCACTTCCTTCTACAGGAATCAAACTGCCTGTACATAAGCTCTTACATTTATTGTTATTAACATTTAATCAAAGTCTTTCTAGTGAACTGGTTCTTACAACCTATTTTGAAATCATTTTCTTCTGATCCTTTGTTGCTAGCTAATTACAGGCCCATCTCATATCTGTGTTTTGTATGTAAAAGTATGGAGAAGGTAGTGATTAAGCAACTTTATTGACGCTATAAATGTATTACATCCACAAAAGTCAGATTTTTGGGCACGGCATAATATGGAAACCATTCTAGCAGCTACGCTCACCAAGATATATAGCACTTTGGATAGTGTACAGATAGTGCTAGCAGTATCCTTGGACTTAGCATCAGCTTTTATCCTAGTTGATCATAGTTTGCTTTATCAGTATTTATAATTGAGAGGAATAAGTAGTACAGTTTTGGAAGTTTCTCTCACTTCTGTCCGATTACACTTTTGAAGTTGTGACTCATGCTACAATGTCTAAATCATATTCCTTAGACTGTGGTGTTCTGTAGGGATCAGACTCACCACCTACCCTGTTTAATATATTCTTCAGTTCTCTGATTACTATTATCCAAGATTTTGGGATAAGTGTTTATTATTATGCAGATGATATTTTACTGCTAGCAAAGTTTCAAGTGGATCTCTAGATCTAATTTGCAGAAGTGTTTAGAAGGCTTTAAAGTCACCATTTATTGCAAAAATGACTGCCTGCTGGATCACAGGTCATATAGATTGTCCTACGTTAGTTCCTATTTACTAGATAAACCACTGATACTTCTAGATTTCTGTAAATATTCTGATTGACTATCAGTTACAGTATGGGGAACAAATATCTAATGTAAATTAAAAAAAAAAAAAAAGATTCTTACAAATTGCATCAACTACATTCAGAGAAATATGTTCTTGATGAAACAGCATTATATACATTGATTCATATGCTTTTGAAATCATGTATTGATTATGGAAAGTGATATATGCTGGTACATCCTCATCAAATTTGAAAATGGCTGCAGATACTACAGAATGCCATGATACAGCTTCTGGGTAAATACGATTGTGTTACTCCCTTATTTATAAAAGTTATCATTGACTTCCTGTCCATTATAGGATACTGGACATAAAGCGTACTATAAGAATGTCCCTTTATATCTTGTCTCCATGATTATCCCATATGTATCCAAGTAAGATGTTGAAATCCTTGACTGATCAACAGATCATAATATGGTCATTTCACCTCTTGCTAAACCCAGGTATGAACCTACCTGTGAAAGTGTTTTGTTTTTTAATGAGGATCCACTTATAGAATACAGTAGACTCCCTGAGACTATTTGAGCTGAAGGATCTTTGATAAAATTTAAGACAATGTTTCTCCAGGTATTTGGCATATAGGGTGCAGGAGTGAGAGGAGTTGAAGATTATCTGTAAAGTTTCATTTCTTTTTACAGTGGAATGGTTTGCAGAATATCTTTTGAATGACTTGGATCTGTCCTATTTTAAATGATGTTCATTTCTTTTATAGTGTATTTTATCTTATTCTGTAAACCATTGTCATCTGTTGAAGTTAGGCAGTACATGTACATTTTAATAAACAAACAAAAAAAAATCTTGCATTTCTTCTTAATTTGAGCAGAACCAGGAGTTGCCCACTGCAATTTAACAGTCAAGAAGCTGATAACAGAACTATAAAACCCAACTGACAGATAAAAATACTTTGCAAGATTCATGAAATCTTACCTCGTCCCAAGACGCAGACAGACATCAAATTAGAAGAATAATAAGTTGAATGGAACTTAAGAAGCTCTTGTCTTACATCAATACCTTCTTTTGTTGGTCTAGTTTCCAAAGTTAATTTGTTACCTAGATTATAAAATACTATTGTCAGATAACTAATAAACATGTTTCTCAATACAATAAATCAGACAGCTTACAAAGCCATACTTTACTAAAATATTTTATTGGCATAGTATTAGCTTAATAGTGAAATAAACTGTACTTGTCTATATTTGGTAAACAGTGCTGAAGTGCTATTGCTTCTGTTTCCGATATTACTCCTGGGGAATTCCGTGCTACTGCGCAAGGCACAATTTGCACAGAATTCCTCACCTCCGCAAACTGGGCAAAATTCTGTGCAGTCTGCCTTTGCAGTCGGAAAGTGACACCTACACTCCCTACACACTCACTGATCCAACGCATAGGAGGAGAAGCTGCAAAGTCGCAGGTCAGACTGCTTCCTCCTCTGCTGTGGCAGTTCCTTTAAGACACGTGGATCAAAGGAACAGTCAGGCCCGTGACTGCAGGGGAGCAGAAAGCAGCCTAATGTGCGGCTCTGCAGCTTCTCTTCATTTTGGGTATGGAAAAATATAGATGTAGGGTGGGAGATGGGAGGGGGGAGCTGGAAAAAAAAGGTTAATGTGGTATTGGATAGGAGGATTCTGCAGAAAGAAAAATTACACATAAAGTCTGCAATATTTTGCAGAATTTTCAAACTTTTTTTGCGCACACAGTTAACACACACAAATTTCCTACCTTTGCAATTTTAAAAACCGTATTTTCCTGAATGTGGAATTCTACCACTTTACTTTGAGCATGTGAACATGAAATAGGGTTAAATGGACAAGACATCCCTGTAGTACTTCACTTTAAAGAAAAATTAAGAAAATAAGTGCACCAATATACTACAATGGGAGTAACTATTTTGGTTAGTGCCAAAGAGAGTCAAAACTGAGATTTGTTTTACTAAATATTATGAACTGATTCACTAAGGTTTTATTCTATTCTGTGTCAATGGGGGAAAAAATTATTGAATCAGTCCTGAAATGGACTGAACATAAAACCACTTCTATTATCCAAGTCAGAATACCAAAACACGCATACAATACCAAAAGAAAGATTTAGCTCAAATATTGACTAACCTGTTCCAAATTTACTGAATGGATGGTTGGGGTTTCCTGTAGCTTTCTCTAGCTGAAACAATCTCCACGCATCATTCATCAGGTTCTTCTCATGCTCAGAATCAACAGCATTTACCTCTCTTTCTTTACAGCTTTCATCAAATAAAGGGCACAGGAAAAACTGGGCAAACCTTAAAAAAAAGAGTTATACATTTAATTTGTACACTCACTAACTAGTCTTTGCCAGTGCTGCCTGGCACACTGTAGAGGTTATATTGTTTGCACTTTAGCTACCTGCAAAGAACATCCCATATTTCACTACAATACAAAACATGCTGACAATACCAGGTCTTTGCTATGGATACCAAGATACAGTGATGATTTTCTACCAAGTCAGGCCAGTTTCCTAATTGGGTTAGTTTTTTGTGATGAATACAGGGGATATCAAGGAAAAGTAGTCCTCTGGATCAAGCCCCCTCAGTTTGGGTGTTTGTTTTGTTTTTTGTTACATTTGTACCCTGCGCTTTCCCACTCATGGCAGGCTCAATGCGGCTTACATATACAGGTACTTATTTGTACCTGGGGCAATGGAGGGTTAAGTGACTTGCCCAGAGTCACAAGGCGCTGCCTGTGCCTGAAGTGGGAATCTAACTCAGTTCCCCAGGACCAGAGTCCACCACCCTAACCACTAGGCCACTCCTTGTCAATAAAGTATGGGTTGCTCGCTTTGTTGTGCATTATGGTATATAAGAGTTTGCACGAAGGGTACTTGAGTTCTATGATTATCTTATATTCTCTGAGTAGGGTCTGCTATGTGGGCCTACTTGTGGCTCCTTCCTCTTCAAGGGCTCGCCTGGTCTCAACTAGGGAGTGAGCCTCTTTTTGGTTCCAGCTGATATCTATGAAAAACAATTAAGGTATTTAAGGTAAGGTTGAAAAACAATTTTTTTAGAATAGCGTTTGAATTGTAGCCTGGGACTCTGGGAATGCTCTCCAGCTCCCTGTAGAGAATTTTGAGTGTGTGACCTTGTATGTGTAATCTGAGCTGTACTGTTTGAATTTAAGTTCTTTTTCTAAGTTTTGATGTTTTTGTAAACCGCCACTGTTCACAAGGAGGCCATCTAGGCTATCAAGAACATCAACCCGTCCTGTCGGAAAATGCGAATGACTAATGATTCATTCTCTTCCGATGGGAAAAGCTCTCCTTTCCAGGAGGCAAATCACTCTTCATCCCTAACCTCCCTATCTTCTTCTTTGAAGAGGCAGAAATGGGACACTAAACGCCTTTGAGCAATCCAGAAAACCTGGACTACTTGGGCATCTTAACTCCTGCAGCCGAGGGCTCCTTTTCTCTCCACACCTCACTGTGGCCCAAGGCTGAGCCAACCCTAGCTGGAAAGGCAATTTTCAAGTTTAAAATAAAATTTGCTATACCGGCCAATTAAACTTTCTAAATGGTTTACAATATACTCTAAAACGTAGGTTCCCAAATTTTCTTGGTTCACAACACACTTGGAGGCGTATTTTCAAAGCACTTAAACTTACAAAGTTCCATAGTAACATATGGAACTTTGTTAGTCTAAGTGCTTTGAAAATGAGCCCCTTAGTGTCTAACAATTTTTTTTTGGTGCCCCCAGGACACATTTTCTTTCAGCTTTCTTCCCCCTCCTCCCTGCCACCACCACCATCATCACGTGCTGCAACATACTTCCTTTGCTGGCAGGGATGTCCAGGGTGCTGCAGCACACAGTTTGGGAACAGCTGCACTAGGCCACTCTATTTAAAACATTTGCTTGCACAGACTCCATGCTCACACATGAGCTGCTGCTGGTCACCATTATATCTAACATGCTGGAGGAGGCTCCTGTAAGTGAAACTGTAAAGGTTCACCCAGTTTTTGGATGGCCAGTGGTTGTTGGCTGCTGCTGGGTGTGGAGTTTTGGAGCCCCTGTGCTCTGCTGAGGTTGGGGTTGTCCTGGGAGCTGCAGCGACTGAGGCCACTAGGTGAAGGAGAGGTGGAGTTTTGACACCCGTAATCCTGGAAGTACTCAGGACCACAGACAGTGGAAGTGCTACACATCTGGGGAAAGCTTGGGCATGTCTAAGGTGGAAAAGAGGCCGGTAAGGTACAGAGCTGTAATGCGCCAAATCACGGGTTTAGGGTTTCTGCTCCTATCGCCCGAACCCAGAAGTTGTGGGCATGTGCGTACAGTTGGCCCGGCCTGCCAGAGGAGAATGAGGATGCTAGTTCAGGTCTGAGCTGTTAAACGAGAGCAGCGATGGCTTGGTCATGGGGACAGCTAGAGAGGTGCTTTAAAATATCCCATGGCTTCCTTGTGAATTCACTGCAGCAAAGTGCACAGTTTGGGAACTGCTGCTCTAAAACAAAATAGTAAGGAATCAGAAAGGAAGTTACAATATCAGCAACAGATTAAAAAAAATAAGATAAAGACCAAGCTAAAAAGCAGAGTATATTAAAAAGATACTTTTAAAAAACAAATTAAAAAGAAAGGGAAAATTAGGTTCTTACCTTGGTAATTTTCTTTCCTTTAGTCACAGCAGATGAATCCATTAACTGATGGGTTGTATCCGCCTACCAGCAGGTGGAGATAGAGAACACTGAAAAACCATAGTGCCTCTTAGACGGCTAGCCCCTAACTGCCTTCAGTATTTGAGATTTCCAAAGCAGAGTGAACCATAAAGGTATAGTAACACAAACTTTCCTCACAGCGAACAAACGCAACAAAGGAGGGACGATCTCAACCTCCTGTAGTAGAATATGATGTAGAAATTCTGAGAACTGCTTTCCAACTTCTCCCAATGCGATTTATATCTGCATGAAAGATCTGAACAAAAAACAAAGTCAGACAGGGAGGGATCATGGATTCATCTGCTGTGACTAAAGGAAAGAAAATTACCAAGGTAAGAACCTAATTTTCCCTTCCTTGTCATCAGCAGCCGGTAAATCCATTAATTGATGGGATGTACAAAAGCAATCCTTACTTAGGGTGAGAACAGGCCAAACCACAATACTTGAGCTCCAAAAATAGCATCCTGCTTCGCTGCAACATCCAGCCTGTAATGCCGGGCAAAAGAGAGCTGAGAAGCCCAAGTAACCGCACTACATATCTCTTGAAGAGAGAGTGCACCTGTTCCAGCCCACGAGGAAATCGCTCTCGTGGAATGCGCCTTAAACGCTTCAGGCGGAGACCGACCTGAAAGCAGATACGCAGAAAAAATGATTTCCTTGAGCCAACGGGCTATAGTGGCCTTAGACGCTGGACCTCCATGCCGAGGACCTCACAAGACAAAAAGTTGATCAGAAGTCCTTTGACATCTGAAGATACTGCAACAGCGCTCTGCAGACATCCAAAAGATTTAACTGCCCAAAGGAGTCCTGGAACTCTTCCCTAGGAAAGGAAGGAAGAAAAATAGGCTGGTTCAGCTGAAACACTGAAACCACTTTAGGCAGGAAGGAAGGCACTGTACATAGCGTCACTCCGGACTCCGAGAATTGCATGAAAGGGTCCCAACAGGACAGCGCCTGCAGTTCAGACAAGCGTCTATCCGATGTAATGGCCACCAAAGAGACTGTCTTGAGAGTCACATCCTTCTCCGAAGCTCGCTTAAGCGGCTCGAAGGGCGAACACTGGAGAGCCTTCAACACCAGCCCCAAGTTCCAGGCCGGACAGGGCAACCGGACAGGAGGAGGAAGCCGAAGCACCCCTCTGAGAAATCGGGTAATGTCCGGATGAGCAGCCAGGGACAAGCCAGCGACTTTCCCTCGATAGCATGATAATGCTGCCACTTGCACCTGCAGGGAATTGTAAGCCAGGACTTTTTCTAAGCCCTCCTGTAAAAAGTCCAGCACTGTCGAGACTGTAGCCCGCGTGGGTGTGATCACCTTTGAAACACCCCACGCCTCAAAGGTGCGCCAGATCCAATAATAAGCTGCGGAGGTGGACCGCTTGCAGGCCTGCAAGAGAGAGAGTGGAGATGACCTTGTTAGAATAGCCCTCGTCTCTCAATTGCGCCCTCTCAATAGCCAGGCCGTAAGACAAAATTGGCAGGGATCCTCTATAGACACCGGACCCTGCACCAACAGGTTCAGCACCAGGGGCAAAATGCACCGGAGCGTCCACCAACATCCGGCGGAGATCCGCATACCACGGACGCCTTGGCCAATCTGGAGCGATGAGAATCACCAGACCTCGGTGCTGACGAATCCGCAGAAGGACTCGCCCTATCAAGGGCCAAGGAGGAAACACATACAGGAGGCCCGAGGGTCAGGGTTGAGCCAGAGCATTCAACCCCGCCGAGTGAGGATCTCTCCTTCTGCTGAAAAAGCGAAGTACTTTGGCGTTTGCACTTGACATCATTAGATCCATTCCAGGAGACCCCCATTTGGCACAAATCTGAAAAAAAACTTCTGCCAGTTCTCATTCCGCTGGGTCGATTTGGTGCCTGCTGAGAAAATCAGCTTGCACGCTGCTCTGACCTGCTATGTGGGCAGCTGACAGAAGCTGCAGGTGTAGTTTGGCCCAGTGGCAAATCTGAGCGGCCTCCGCGGCCAGGGCCCTACACTGAGTGCCTCATCGACCCCAGTAGCTGGACAAAGTCAAGCTTGAAGGCGAGGAATCCGCAGGAGCAGACAGACCTGATTCTGAAGCTTGCACCAACCCTGAGGCCATGTCGAACCGGACCCCCAAATACTCGAGAGATTGAGAGGGGGTCAGGTGACTTTTGGGTATATTGACCGCCCAGTCTAGCGCCTGCAGGACTGACACAACTCTGGCCGTGGCAAGACGACTTTCGGTTGCTGAATCCACTCTGATGAGCCAGTCGTCAAGATAAGGGTGAACTCTGATACCCTCTCGCCTAAGACAGGCAGCTACAACCACCATTACCTTGGAAAAGGTACGGGGAGCTGTGGCTAGGCTGAAAGGCAAGGCCTGAAACTGGAAATGCTTTCCCAACACAGCAAAGCGGAGGAACCGCTGGTGTGGAGGCCAGATAGGAATGTGCAAATAAGCTTCTTTTAGGTCCAGAGACGTGAGACACTCTCCTGGCTGAACCGCCGCAATGATGGAGCACAGGGTTTCCATGCGGAAATGTCGTATTCTGAGAGCCTCGTTGACTCTTCGTAAGTCAAGGATCGGTCTGAAAGACCCACCTTTTCGAGGCACGACAAAATTAATGGAATAGCGGCCGCAGCCTCGTTCGGCAGGAGGCACCGGGATCACCGCTCTGAGGTGCAGCAAGACTTGTAAGGTCTCCTCTACCGCCGCCCGTTTTACGGCAGTGCTGCATCGGGACTCCACAAACATGTCTCTCACCGGGGCACCAAATTCTAGTCGATAACCTTCTCTGATCTGGTCCAAGACCCACTGATCTGAGGTAATCTTGGTCCACTCCTCTAGAAAGAGAGAAAGATGTCCTCCTATTGCAGGCAAGGAGGAGTGGACCGGCATCCCATCATCGTGGAGGAACTCCTGGCCTTGAACCGGCCCCTGCGGAATGTTTGTCCGAGTGAAAGGAGTTCCTTTGCTGAAAACGGGCACATTGAGAAAACCCAGCAGAGCGCCCCGGGCGATACCTGAGAGCTTCATGGAAGCGAGGTCTGGAAGAGGAGGTAAACACAGAACCCTTGGAAAAAGGCCTCGGCCTATCCTCAGGTAACCGCTGGGGTTTAGATTCCCCCAGGTCTTTCACAATCTTCTCCAAATAACAGGAGGCCCCGAAAGGGTAGCCTCATCAGCCTTTGCTTAGAATCCATGTCAGCCGCCCAATGCCGTAGCCAAAGAAGGCGGCGGGCAGACACCGCCACAGACATCTGTTTAGCCGAAGCTCTGACCAGATCATACAGGGCGTCAGCCAAAAATGACAGGGCCGACTCCATCTGCGGGGCAACCTCAGAAAGGAGGCCCGCAACTGATACAATCTCCCATGAATCCAAGTCCTCATTGCAATCTGGGGACACCTGTTCGCCTGCAGTCAATGACCCCACCATCTCTACATCACAGTCCAGGCAAAAGGGGCCAGCTACCTCACACAGTATACTGCCAGCCACCCTGCATCACTCCCAAGATCTATCCTACAAAAAGCAGTACCAATGCTTACTCTGATCAAACTACAGGCCTCCCCTCTTGCCATTGCTGTGAACAGGAAATCTCCCTGCAGCTTTTCCAAATGCTCTCACAGTGAACAAAAGCTTCCCCAAATGTTCCTGCCTTGAGCTCCTCTTCTTCCTGTCTTCTGTTTCTTTTGTTGTTGTTTTTTTTATACCAACTTTATCCAAGCAGAGGACGACGCCAGCCAAAGGGAAGCTAACAGAACCAGTATTTTCTTTTAAATGATCCAAGCTGGGAAGGGGGTGGGGGGTGAACAGTGGTAAAGCTACAGGGGTGTCTATTTCTTCACCTTGGCAGGGCACCAGGTCAGTGGTGGCACCGAGCTTTCCCAAGGCTCATATAAGGCAAAGGTGAACCCTAAGAGGTGCAGCAGGCACATAGCAGATGAACCCACAGGTCACATACCACGATTTGTGGCACAAGAAATCAGGCCAATGATACTGCTGCACCAGCCCAAACTGCAATTATTGCCTCAGGTAACAACTTGGATTGTGAGCCTTCCAGGGACAGGGAAATTGCCTAATATACCTGAATTTAAGTCGACTTCAGCTACTACTGAAAAATGTATAAGCTACATTAAAATAAATATGCTGAACATATAGAACAGTGGCAAGTTCCAGGGCTATACTATTTCTTATATTGGTGATGACATCATTTATGACATCAGTTGGTCAGACTATTTTATTTTTATTTATTAGGATTTATTTATAGCCTTTTTGAAGGAATTCACTCAAGGCAGTGCAGTAACAATAGAACAAACATGAGCAATAGACAATTACAGTAGTAAAAGTATTCAAATAACCATACAAAATATGGAATGGTATACTACTTACAATACCAACATGATACGTAATAGAACATTTTAATTGATAGTGAAGGGTAAAGCAACGATGGAACATATAGCTAGGTAGGAGAGTAAAAAGAATTAGAAAGTAAGGTGACTGAATTAAAGAAAGTTGCACACGAGGTCGGAGACGGTTAAATATTATCTCAGCTGGGGTAAGAGTGGATAAACATGTCCTGCTGCAGCATGTGCAGTCACGCCTTGTGTGTGTTAGTGAGACTAACAAGTTAGTTACTTCTTCCATTAAAGGCCTGGTTGAAGAGACAAGCTTTCACCTGCTTCCTGAAGTAGAGATAATCTTGTGTTAGGCAGAGCTTTTCAGGCAGTGAATTCCAGAGTGTGGGGGCTACTCTGGAGAAGGCTTGCGGGTATCACATCGTGTGATGTCTTTTGGAGAGGGTGTGGCTAGTGAAAGTCCTTAGGAGGACCTTAGTGTCCTTGGCGGTGTGTGGAGGATCATCCTATTCTTCAGGTACTCGGGGGGCCTTTCCCTTTCAGGGCTTTGAAGATCAGAAAAGAGTTTTAAATTTAGCTCTGCAATGTACTGGTAGCCAATGAAGTTTTTGCAAAAATGGTATGATGTGGTCACGTCGCTTGCAACCTTCTATGAGTCTTGCTGCTGCATTCTGAATCAACTGGAGCTGATGCAGGCCCTTTGTAGTCAGACAATTGTATAGTGCATTGCAGTAATCCAGTCTTGATGTTATCCTGGCATGCACAACTGGGATAAGATTTACCTTCTCGATGTGAGGAGAGAGGCGACGTAGCTGTCGCAAATAGTAGAAGCAGCTCTTTGGATTTGGGGAATCAGAATAAGTGTTGAATCTAACTGTATTCCAAGGTTCCTGACTTGTGATTTCTGGGGGAGTTCGTACTTCCCAAAAGGGATTTTGATGTCAGGTATGTATCCACTTGTGTTAGGGACTCAGAGGAGCTCAGTTTTTACTTGGGTTCAGCCCAATCTTGAATTGATATTAGACAGGTAATCAATTAATTCATGGCTGTAGATAAGTCAGGTTCAATGGGTATGAGTAGCTGCACATCATCCGCATAGATGTAGAACTGAGTGACCATTGACCGAATCAGCTCAGCTAATGGCTTGAGGTAGATACTAAACAGAATAGGTGACAGTATCAACCCTGCAGGTCAGTGTCCATGGTGGTGGCGAGTCGCTGCCAAACATTATGGATTGTTGCCTGTCCGATAGATAGGATCTGAACCAGGCAAATACTGTTCCACTGATACCTGTTTCTATCAGTCATGCTAGCATAATATCATGATCTACAGCGTCAAAAGCTGATGAGAAATCTAGTAGTACTAACATCTTGGCAAATCCCTTGTCTCGGTTTCTGTGGAGATCATCAAGTAGGGATACAAGGACCGTTTCTGTTCCACAACTGGGTCTGAATCCAGATTGACATGGATCTAGCCAGTTTTTCTTTTCTAGCCAATCATTAAGTTGAACACAGACTGTTTGTTCTATGAGTTTCCTTAGAAACGGGATGTTGGAAACTGGCCGGTAACTTTCAAGTTTGTCCTGGTCAAGGTTGTTTTTCTTTAGCAGAGGGCAAACCACTGCCCTTTTTTAATGCTGCTGGTAGTTGCCCATTAGAAAGAGAGGTGTTCATAATTTTTGTGGCGCCTTCTATGAGGCCCGTACTTGCTTGCTGCATTAGCTTTGATAGGCAGGGGTCGAGGGAAAAGGAAGTTGATCGAAGCAGGTCTCTTAGGATTTTGTCAAGTCTCTCCTCTGTCATTGGGTTAAAAGTGTCCCATCTGTCTCTGAAAGGAGGGGGCGACTTCGTGCACCCCTGGTTGCCTGGTTGGGAACTGGGTGGGACTGCCTGTAAATCCTGGCAGAGACTTTTAATTTTGTTGGCAAAGTGTGCAACAAAATCATTGCAGTTGAGTTTAGCCTGGGAAGCCTGGTTCTGTTGTAGGGGTTGCAGTAGGCTGTTTACTATTCTGAACAACTGCTTGGTTGAATTAGCAGCCTGTGCAATGCATTGAGAGTAATACTGTTTTTTGGTTGCTGTTAATTTCACAGTGAAATGTATCTTACCATTTACAAATTGGTAAAGAATGATTGTTCTTTCAATACAGCGAAGATACTTAACTGTAGCAGGTATTCTCAGAGGACAGCAGGCTGATTTTTCTCACAGATGGTCGACGTCTGCGTCGGCCCAGGAAACACCAATTTTGAAATCAAAAGTAAAAAAAGAGTTTTTGCCCAGAGTCTTTTGGTGCGTGTGTCTTGTCTTCTTTGTTGGTGAGCCCTTAGGTCCCCTAAGGCCCCGAAAGACCTCAAAGGACAGCTGTGCAACCCCGAATCTTTGTTTCAAGCATTGTTTTACGCGATAGCATCAGGAAAGAGACACAGATATTCCTTCTACAATTTGGATAGTATAAGAAATCAGCATACGGTGAGAAGACTCCTGACACAGGCTTGTATGGCCGAAACACAGCTGTGTCAAGTCCCTTTCTCCCTGCTATCCTTTGGCTAATAAAGTTTATTTTTTGATTCTCACAACCAAAGTATTGTTCCCCCCCCCCCCCTTTTTATATGATTTTTATTATATTTTTAAATATAAATTTGAAGGTTTTATATATATTTTTGTGTTTTGCTTTTTTATTTTTATTATTTTAATAAACACCATGTATGAAAGGAAATATTCTGTATATTAGTTGCATGACTGATAGTGATAAATAAATCATGAACACAAGAAGGATTTGAAAACAAGAGGACCTCTTATAAAGTGCAGTGAAAATCTGGGATTGATGCTTTTTAACGAAGGACTTTCCTGCACACTAAACCCAGATTTAATGTGGCACTTATTGGAGGGGGGGGGGGGGGGGGGATTTTTTAAAAAGTGTTTTCATGCAGTCTGTGCACTAATGTTGTCATTAGTGTGCAGCACCTGCATACAGTTAACGCAGGAGCATTTACCGCTCGTATTTAGGAGGTGCTAGGTTTTCCCGTGTTAACTGTTATCCAGTAAACGCACGCTAATCATAACACACTAGCTGGATAACTCAGGAATGCCCACTCTCCGCATAAGACACACCCCCTCCTAAAAATGCTTTTTAAATAATAGATAATGCATGGGTTAGCACACACAAACAGGCAAATTACCACAAAACGCTTTCTGAAGTAGCCTGTTAGCATGCGCTAAGCTTGCATTAAGGGCTTAATGCTCTTTAATAAACGAGCACCAAGATGAGAAAAACTGACTTATAATGGCTTTCAGTCAACATAGTGTGATGTGTAGCCAGGTACATACGAATTAACTTGTAATGTTTTGTTTTAGTTTTACCTGTCCAGTGCACCTTCTAAGTGTTCATGTGACACATCAAAGTAGTAGTTAGTGTGCTCTCCACTGGTGAAAGCATTGGAACTCCCGGCATGCTCACTGAGAAACTGGCTGTATTCATTCTCTTTCGGGTACTTTTTTGTTCCTAAAAATAGCATATGTTCGCAAAAATGGGCCAAGCCAGCAATGTTCAAAGGATCAGACAATGACCCTGGAGGGGGGAGAAAAAAAAAAGAAAGATTAATTCAGCAGTGCCTCATGTGTGTTCAGTTTTGGTTACATTTCAGTGATGTACATAGTGATCTTCTAGTCTACTAGATAAATAATTCACTCATGTTTCTGAGAGCCTGTGCTTACTCTAGCGTTAAAAACAAGACAGCAATGTCTTATAGCAGTCAGATTTGTATCTTCGTGACAGGTAATTCCTCAGCTATCTGAAGGCAAATCGTGCCCTATGGAACTACTTACTGTTTTGTCATACAAAATGCATCCTATTAAAGTTGCAAACCTGTTTGAAATCTAATTAGATGAAACATTTGAAAGAAGGACTGAATCTCTATTTAATGAGACGTCACTGAAATTACTTCTAAAACAGAAGATTAAATAATTCATCACATTTTCATTTCAGTAACATTCCATATCTTAATTTCTTAGAGGAAACCAAGCTACTTGCCTGAAACAGGTGGTTTCTGTGCATAGCAGGATTCAGGTCATCACAAGTGGAAAAAGTCATCTGATGGAGCCTGGCATGAGAAAAACCTTCTATTGCTTTAGACAACTTCTAGAAATTTTCAGTATACTGTCTGACCATACTTCCCATACTGCATCGTCACATGAGACCTCCTCTGTTGATATAGCTTGACAGAATACAGCGCCTAGAAGTTGGCAGTGAGGACATGAATCCTGCTTCCCATGGAAAAATTATGTAACTTGTTTTCCTCCGAGAGACAAGCAGATTGCAAATCCTCATAATTGGGATTCTGTAGCTACAAGTTGCCTTCAACAAAAATGGCTTAAAAGAAGAGCACTGCCAATGGAAAGACAGCAAAACTAGCAGTGGAAGTAATTCTACAAAATAGATACTAACATTTATGTGCCAATTATACCCATAATTATTTAGAATGGAATATCCTATATAATAATTCTCACCTCCAACGTTCTAATGTGCCTGGTACCGTGGCTCCCTCGGAGGTGGTCTGCTAGGCAGTTTAGAATGAACTGACATCAGTGCCCCCCCTCGGCGCAACACCCAAGCCCCTGCCCTGCAAAACTGCGAGCCAGGCAGGGAGAGGAGTAGGGAAACACGCGGAACGTGTTTCCTTACTCCTCCCCTGCCTACCAATCAGCTCTCAGTGCCCCCCCCTCGGCGCAACACCCAAGCCCCTCCACCCCGGCGCAGCACCCAAGCCCCTACCCCCCCCTCGACGCATCACCCAAGACCCTCCCCCCCGGCTCATCACCAAAGCCCCTACCCTCCCCCTCTCGGGCACATCAACTCCCTCGCCACCCGCACCGCCAATACTAATGCTGCCTGCCGGCCACGGTCACTGCTGCTTCTCCTGTGGAGCAGCAGCGGCCGGTACAAAAGAAAAAAGCCAAGAAAAGATTTTTAACCTGAAACGCGGCTCCATAGACAGCCATCTGGCATTGGCTGTCGTCACTGCAGCCGCTCCTCCTCTCCCCTCCACGTCACTGCCCCTGAAGGAAGACCCCAGAGGAGCGCAGCGACGTCAGAGGGGAGAGGAGGAGTGGCTGCAGAGATGACAGCAAATGCCAGATGGCTGTCTACGGAGCCGTGTTTCAGGTTTAAAATCTTTTTTTGGCTTTTTTCTTTTCGTACCGGCCGCTGCTGCTCAACAGGAGATGCAGCAGCGGCCGGACAGCGTTAGTATTGGCGGCTGCGGGTGGCGAGGGGGTTGATGTGCCCGGAGGGGGGGGGGGGAGGGGCGGGTCGCTGGACATGGGTGGCTGCAGGGGGGGGGGCAGGGAAGAGGGAGGTGGGGAGGGGGGGTCCTGAGACCAGATGGGTGGCTGCAGGGGAGGGCAGGGGAGACAGAAGGGCCACTGGACATGAGTGGCTACAGGGGGGGGCAAAGGGAAAGGAGAGTCGCTGGACATGGGTGGCTGCAGGGGGAGCAGGGGAGAGAGGAGGGCTGCTGCACATGCGTGGCTGCAGGGGCAGAGGAGGGTTGGTGGGGAGGGGGTCCAGGAAGGACGCTGCGGGGGGGGGGGGGGGGGGGTGTTTACCTTGCTAGTACCCGTTTCATTGCCTACCGAAACGGGCCTTTTATACTAGTTTGCATATAAATACCAAAACTCTGACTAAGTGCTGTTCTGTAAATACATACATATTCTTATTTTAAAAAGGTAGGCGTACACACAGACAGAGTTTGGGCAGAGCGGGGTGGGACACACAAAACTTAGTTACATGGATATCACCAACATTAGGGTGCAAACACTTACACCAGCTCTATGGCTGGCATAAGTGCTCATATGTACCCCAGTCATACTAGTATTCTATAAAGGAAAGTAGGCGCCTACTTTATTTTATAGAATAGGTCAGGAGTAGCAAAACAGGGCCTGAACCTCTACATTTGAAAAAACAGATGAGAAAGGAGTAGAGGATGAAACAAATGACGATCAGCTGTGGGAATCAGGTCTTCTAATCTTTATTGAAGGCACCAATGCATAAAAACCCAACACGGGCAAAGTTCCGGTGGGCGCAGCCACCTACCTCAGGGGTCTAAAACAGCTCACAGCCTGATGTGGGCTGACAAAAAATATATGTATCTGGTGCACTAAAACATAGGACTGAACCCTACTGTAAGCTCAGTAAACAGGGTTCTAAAACCTCTAGCACTATGAACGCCGTAATGAATACAGCAAACAAAAAGATCAAGCCTGCTTCGCTATAAGAGAAGGAGATGCAGTCTGCTAGCCAGGAGAATGTACACTTGGCAACAGTAGTCCCAGTTTTACTAGGATTGAAACAAGCAAAGCTGGGTATATTTTCATAAGGTACTAGTCCTCCAACTAGAAGGTCAAGGGCTCATTTGCAAACCATAGCATGCAAGCTCACAATTCTGGCCATGCAACTTACTGAAAAATGTCGTTAAGGAAACTGATTAAAATGGAAACCATGACACCATCTTAAGAATGAACTCTGCCAGCTAAAGTGTTCAAAAAATAAGGCCTTCCAGGTAAGGTACTTTAACCCACAATAATCTAGTAGCTTAGAGGGATCTTTCATCAGCAGGTCAGAACAATATTAAGGACTCAACGCAAGAGGTAGCCTGATGGAAGACTTTCACAGAAGCAAGCTCCACTTACAGTGGTGTGAAAAAGTCCTTTATCACCTGTGCGATAATGATAATCTCTGACCAGCTTTCTGCCCAAATGTAAGGTGGAAAATATTGCATATCAGATGCCATTTTATTCAGAATTCAAGTTTGCATCAGTTGTATGTGTGTTTCTGATATTTTTCAGCACCTGTAATGGTTTTTATCCTGCACACTGGTGTTCTATTAGGAGCTTCTAAATTTGATGCATTTTCAGATCGAAATAAACCAATGGCGAGAGTTTTCTGACCAATGAATATGCTTTAGTTTTTAGCCAAGTACTAAAGTTGATAAATTGTTTCAAACGATCATTTTCAGGGCCACAAAATAAAAAAAATAATAAAAAAGTAAAAATAAATTTAACAGTGTTACTCTAACACTTGAACTTGTGATATACATAACACACTTAGCATCATACTATACATGGCTCAAAAAATAGGATGGATGGCGCTAAATAAAAACTTTCAATGGTAAGTACATGCAAACTTGAATTTACAACTTACTTAATGAACTTAATATATGAATTTGGTTTCATTAATTCATACAGTAGCAGAAAGAAAAATAAACGTTTTCTGAACAGGTGATGCAGGACTTTTTCACACCACTGTAATGCAAACTAAAGGCTACACAGAAACATGGGGAAGCCACTGCTTGCCCTGGGATTGGTAGCATGGAATGTTGCTACTATTTGGGTTTCTGCCAGGTACTTGTGGCCTGGATTGGCCACTGTTGTAAATAGGATACTGGGCTAGATGGACCATTGGTCTGACCCAGTATGGGTATTCTTATGTTCCTATGGTTATGATAAGAACTAGCTGCACTAAGGTAAACCCTAAAAGAGTCGGGCTGTAAATCTGACTTGGAAAGATATAGAAGGTATTCAAGTAGTTTTTGTGTAGGAACGGAAAAGGGATCTAGGGCCTTACAATCACACCACACAGGCGTTACTCCCTTGTTGGTTTTCTTCTACCTGGAGTGGGGCTGGGTGCCTGAGAGGACTTGATTAGGCAGTCTGTTAGCTGCGTCTCTGTCCTTACTTGCGACTCTGGCTAACTCCTTTGTGCCCTGCTTCATCACATGAAATGTGTCTGGGGTCAGCTCCCCTGTCAAATGTTCTAAAATTTTGTCTGTATTGAAGCTTTATGGTGTTTTAAGCTTCAATCGCATGTCTCCAAGAAATCAAACTTACTAATGTGGAACATGCCAAGTTGAGGCAACAATGGGCAAGTGAGTGTGTGCTATTACTCCTCCTTGGGCTGGTGCAGCCATTTTAATTAAGAAGGGCTTGCCCTACAGTTCTATATTGGTCGCCAAGGATGGAGCAGACTGCTATGTTCTGGTTCAGTTTAATTTTGGGAGACACTTTTTTTTTTTTTTTAATCTTTGTGCCATTTATAGTCCCAATGGTTAGGATTCTCAATTATTTGCACAGCTGGTCCAGCTGGGACTGCACCATTGTGATGATCCCTGGCTTTGGATGGGTGATTTTAATCAAGTGCTTGATCCTTCTCTGGACAAGTCTTCTTTGGGTGTCCTGGGCAGATGAGGAGGGGGGTGAATGAAGGGGCTGCCCTCTTTCTGTAAGACCCTTAATTTAGTAAATCCCTGGCATGTGATCGACTCAAATTCCTGAGACTACACCCATTACTCCAGGTTCACCATACCTGGTCCAGGATTGATTACATTTTGGTTTCTCAGTATCTATTTTCCTCAGGCAATAACTGTGGATATCGGACCAATGGAGGTTTCAGATCATACTCCATTGTGGGTGGATCTAGGTTTGGGTCAGCGAAAACCCCTGGAGGGCTCCTGGCATTTTCCTTTGTATTTGGCACAAATATTTGATCTACACACAGGCACAATACTCCAATTTCAACTCTGCCTACAGTGACTCACCTATTTTGTTTTGGGAGATCTTCAAGGCTGTCCTTCAGGGAGATGTGATTGCTTTTATGAGTCCTAGATCTCGGAGGCTTGCCCAAGGTATCTTTTGCCTGGAGCAAGATTATAGGGTGGCCAAACAGTCATATTTGTTGCACCCCTCGCTTGTAAAGCGAGACGCCATGATGGTGTCCCTGGCTGCCTTGAACTCACTTATCCATGAGAAAACTAAAAAGAGCTTGTTTAACAACTACTAATTTCATCGATTTGTGAATAAGGCGGGAAAGCTCTTAGTGTACTTAACCAAGACTTGGACTACCAACAAATTTCCCCTTAAATTTTAGCTCCGGATGGTTTACCACCTGGAAGCCATTGCCCAGATCTTCCAAGAATATTTCTCTTATATATATTCTGTCCCCCTGCTGAACCGGGCCGACCGGTTCTAGATTACTTGGAGGATTCTGGTCCGACTCACTTGTCTCCTGCGGTGCAGGCCCACATTAGCACTCTACTACGAGCCTTAGAAATTCAAAGAGTCATTAAATCATTGTCCCAGGGAACAGCAACGGGTCCCAGTGGTTTGTCTAATGAATTCTGTAAAATCCTCTCCCCACATATCTGTGTCCCATTGATGGCCTTTTACGAGTCGGTGATAGCTCGAGGTGTGATCCCCTTACATGCCAATGAAGCCCTTGTTACTTTAATCCCGAAGCCAGGCAAGATCTTCTCAATGGTATTGGAAATTGAGGGGGAATATCAGGTTGGCTTCTTGTGGTACCGTAATTCAGATCTCAATGCCTGCAAGGCCTTGCAGTCCATAGTGCAGAGAAAAAGCAATGGAGGGAATCCACTTTTGCTGGTCAGCTTGGACGTCGAAATGGCTTTCAACTAGGTTAGTTGGCCTTATTTGTTTCAAGTTTTGCAATTTGCGGGTCTGGAGATTTGGTTTGGGCAGGTCATTCGGGCTCTGTACCATGCCACTATGGCTGCCCTGCTTCTGAATGGTGTTCGTACCTCTCTTTTCCCTGTCCAGAGAGGCATGCGTCAGGGCTGAACCCTCCCCCCCCCTTTTTTTTTTGTTGTATCCGGCATCCCTTCTGTGCAGCATTCATTGTGACCCAAAGGTGAATGGGATGGAGCCGCTGGACCTTTCTGTCAAGGCCCTTGAATTTGCAGATCTTTTACTTACCCTTATGTGTCCACAGCTGACTCTTCCATACTTAAGTGTTCTAGATGAATATAGTTTCTTATGGGGGTTTTGCTTAAATCATCAAAACTCCATGATCCTTCATATTCAGGCCTCTATTAAGTAGTCTTGGTTGGAGTACCTTTCCCCTACAATGGGCCCTGGGAACACTGAAATATTTAGGGATTTATCTTAACCCTGATCTTTCAAAACTATACTCTTTGAACATTGGGCCTCTATGCATTGCTACCCAGCGGGTCTCGCAAAGTTAGAGAGCATTCCCAGTCTCTTTAATTGGAAGAGTGGCACTACACAATGTGATTTTGGTACCAAAGTGGACATACATCTTTCAAACTTTGCCCCTTTTTTTTTTTGCAGTACAAAGATGAAAAATTTTAAGTTGATGATTTTGCCTTCTTTTCTTTGGCAGGTCAAGAGGACGCATTGCCCTCTTTCCCGCCTTATGCTGTCAGAAGTACGCAAGGGGGGGGAGGTGTTGGGCCTTCTTAACATTAAATTGTTCTCCATTGCCTGCTATATGCGTCACCTTACGGACTGGTACCAGGGGAATTACTTTTTCTCTTGTACTGAAAAATAATTTTTTTTTGTGACCCCTTCATTTTAGCTATTGGCTCCAGGCGCCAGTGGGTAAATCCCAAGCACTCTCACATTTTGCTTTTCTTTTTCTCCCCCTCCATAAGGCTTGGTGGTGGCTTTGTAGGAATCATGGTTTGGCCGGGGAGGTAGCCCCCCTGCTGCCTCTCGCTGGAAATGCAGCTTTTCCTGTGGGAGAATCCTCTTCTGTTTTCCAGTTTACCCAATGGTATAATACTCTGGCACGTTTAAAGGTGATGTTTTCTACCACTATAGATCTCTGTTGGAGATATGGGAATGCAATGGAAACATTTTTGCATATTTAGTGGGGGTGTTGGTCTATTCAAAGTTGTTGTTTTTATTTTTTGGGGTGGGGGGGAGGTTATTGATGAAATGACATCAGCTTAGGGAATCACTATCCCTGTCACACCTCAGCATTGCTTGCTGGACCTGGAGAATGGACTGGGTCATAACTGGCAACAGTGTTTGAAACACATGGACCTAGTGGCAGCAAAATGACTCATCATAATATATTGGAAGCAGAATGCTACTCCTTCCCTGCGAGACTGGATGTATCAAGTGCATTTACTGGCTGAGATGGAGCACCTCACAGATATGCAGAAGGGATATTTTACAACCCATAAAGATGATTGCACTAAGACTGGATCTTGGATGAACTGTTTACTATTGGGGGGGGGGGGGGGCTGAGAGATAACCAAACGGGAAAGCACTGAAGAAAACTACAGCACCAACCTGTGGCTTGGAACTGGTTGCTATGGGGGGTGATGAAGTTAAAGTTAAGACATTGGACTTTGAGGGCTAGTACTATAGATGCAGAAGCCAGTGGTATGGGTTTTTATTTTTGTATGTTCAGATATTCAAGCTGTTCTGTCAATGTTTGAGTAACAATTATTTTCATATATCTATTTTTTTCTGTTAAAATTTATAAAACATTTATTGAGAAAAAAAGAGAAATTAAGGGAAAATTAGGTTCTTACCATGATAATTTTCTTTCCTTTAGTCATAGCAGATGAAGCCATTACGTATGGGTTGTGTCCATCAACCAGCAGGGGGAGATAGAGAGCACTCAACTTTTTACAGTGCCTCATGGCCAGCTAGCTCCACTGCCTCTTCAGTATTTGAAGCTTCCAAAGCAGTATGGCAAACCGCAATGGGAATAACATGAACTTTCCTCACAGCGAACGATGGCCCCTTAACAAGGGTATAAACTCAAAAAAAGGAGGGAATAAACTCATCCTCCACTTTGTATAAACGGAGGGAATACTTGCATCCTCCTGGAGGGAATAAACTCATCCTCCCAAAACATGAACTGGAGGGAATGAACTCATCCTCCTATCACTGTAACAAGAATCCTGAAGACTGTTTTCCGACTCCCCAAGGAAAGAATATAACTTCAGGAAACAAGAACAGCATCTAAAATCAGAATCACTGCAATATAGACAATCATACAGGGAGGGTTCATGGCTTCATCTGTTATGACTAAAGGAAAGAAAATTATCATGGTAAGAACCTAATTTTCCCTTCCTTGTCATCAAGCAGATGAAGCCATTACGTATGGGATGTAACAAAGCAATCCCTAAATAGGGTGGGAACAAGCCACACCACGCGCTAGCACCTGTGCTCCAAAACGCGCATCCCTCCTGGCAGCCACATCCAGCCTATAATGTCGGGCGAAAGAGAGCTTAGATGCCCATGTTGCAGCACTGCAAATCTCATGAAGAGATAGTGCTCCAGTTTCCGCCCAGGAAGAGGAAAATCGCTCTTGTGGAATGTGCCTTAAAGGCTTCAGGCGGAGCCCGGCCAGACAGCAGATATGCTGAAAAGATAGCTTCTCTGAGCCAACAGGCAATAGTGGCTTTAGACGCTGAAGACCCTCTGCGAGGACCTGCAAACAACACAAAAAGATGATCAGAGGTCCTGAAGGAATTTGTAATTTGCAGATACTGCAACAGAGTCCTGCGCACATCCAAAAGGTGCAACTGCCCAAATGAATCTGGAAACTCCTCCTCAACAAAGGAGGGAAGAAAAACAGGCTGGTTTAGGTGAAACGCTGAAACCACCTTAGGCATGAAGGAAGGCACGGTCCGAACCGTGACCCCTGAACTCTGAGAATTGCAGAAAAGGGTCTCTACAGGACAGCGCCTGGAGCTCTGACACCCGTCTCGCCGAGGTAATGGCCACTAAAAAGACGGCCTTCAGTGTCAAATCTTTCTCTGAAGCATGCCGAAGCAGTTCAAAGGGAGCCCCCTGAAGGGCCTTCAATACTAACCCCAGGTTCCAAACTGGACAAGGTGCCCGCACGGGAGGACGGAGCCGAAGCACCCCTCTAAGAAACCGTGCCACATCTGGATGAGCAGCTAAGGACACGCCTTCAACCTTGCCACGCAGGGAGGCCAATGCTGCCACTTGCACCCGCAGGGAATTATAGGCCAAGCCTTTGTGTACACCATCCTGCAAAAAGTCCAGAATCGGCGAGACAGGAGCCCGCAACGGAAAAAGCGCTCCTGAAACACACCAGACTTCAAACTGGCTCCAAATCCTGGCATAAGCCACGGAAGTGGAGCGCTTACGGGCCTGCAGGAGAGTGGAAATTACCTTATTTGAGTAGCCTTTATCTCTCAATTGCGCCCTCTCAATCGCCATGCCATAAGACCAAAGCGGCAGGTGTCCTCCATGGCCACAAGACTCTGTGACAACAGGTGCGGAACCAGAGGTAATGGAAAGGGAGCCTCCAACAGCATCTGTTGGAGGTCCGCATACCAAGGCCTCCTGGGCCAATCCGGGGCAATGAGCACCACTTCTCCTGGATGCAGCCGAATCCGCAGGAGCACTCGCCCTATCAAGGGCCACGGAAGGAAGACATACAGCAAGCCCAGGGGCCAGGGTTGAGCCAAGGCATCCAACCCGGCAGAGCGAGGATCCCTCTGTCTGCTGAAGAAGCACGGGACTTTGGCATTGGAACTGGTCGCCATCAGATCCATCACTGGCTTGCCCCATTTGGCACATATCTGCAGGAATACATCGTCTGCTAGTTCCCACTCCGCTGGATCAATCTGATGCCTGCTTAGATAGTCGGCTTGCACGTTGCTCTGACCTGCAATGTGAGCTGCTGACAGGGACTGTAGATGCAGCTCGGCCCAGTGGCAAATTTGTTCGGCCTGCGCGGCTAGAGCTCTGCACTGAGTGCTGCCTTGTCGATTTATGTAGGCCACTGCTGTCGTGTTGTCCGACATCACCCAGACAGCCAATCCTTCCAGGGTCACTTGAAAGGCCAGAAGAGCCAGAAACACCGCTTTCAACTCCAGGCGGTTGATAGACCACTCCGACTCGTCGGGCGTCCACAGACCCTGGGCATGCTTCCCCTGGCAATGTGCGCCCCAGCCCTTCAGGCTGGCATCTGTCACCACTAGGCACCAATCGGGGAGCGCCAGCAGCATTCCTCGCCGCAACATGCTGTCCGAGAGCCACCACTCCATACTGAGGCAGGCCGCAGGGAACCAAGAAAGTCTGCACTGATAATCCTGATATACTGGAGACCATCGTTGAAGTAGAGAATACTGTAGAGGTCTCAGGTGCGCTCTCGCCCATGCCACCACTTCCAAGGTGGCCGTCATCGAACCCAACAGCTGGACAATGTCCCAAGCTCGCAGGCGGGGCATCCTCAGGAGCAGACGGACCTGATTCTGAAGCTTGCACCGCCTTTGCTCGGGAAGAAACACATAGCCCGAGGCTGTGTCGAACCTGATCCCCAAATATTCTAGAGATTGCGAGGGGGTCAGGTAACTTTTGGCCATATTGACGACCCAGCCCAGAGATTGAAGGACTGAAACCACTCTGGCTGTAGCTAGATGACTCTCTTTTTCTGAGTCTGCTCTGATGAGCCAGTCGTCTAGGTACAGGTGAACACGGATACCCTCTCGCCTGAGAAAGGCAGCTACTACCACCATGACCTTGGAGAAGGTTCGGGGAGCTGTGGAGAGGCCAAAAGGCAAGGTCAGAAACTGGAAATGTTTTCCCAACACCGCAAACCGCAGAAACTTCTGGTGCGGGGGCCAAATTGGTATGTGCAAGTAAGCTTCTTTCAGGTCCAGAGATGTGAAAAACTCTCCTGGCTGTACCGCCGCAATGACGGAGCACAGGGTTTCCAAGTAACAATGCCGCACTCTTAAGGACTTGTTTAGCTCTTTTAAGTCCAGGATCGGGCGAAAAGACCCGCCTTTTCGTGGCACCACAAAGTAAATGGAGTAGCAGCCTAGACCTTGTTCGGCGGGAGGCACCGGGGTCACAGCCCCTATCTGGCACAGACTGTGCAAAGTCTCCTCTACTGCTGCCCGTTTGGCAGCAGAACCGCATCGGGATTCCACAAACACGTCTCTCACCAGGGCATCGAATTCTATTCGGTATCCGTCTCTGATCAGGTCCAAGACCCACTGATCTGAAGAGATTTTGGCCCACTCCTCGAAAGAGAGGGAAAGTCTTCCTCCGATGACAGGAAACGAGGAGGGGGCCAGCGCACCATCATTGAGAGGGTCGCCCCTGAACTACAGGCCTTGAACCGGCAGCTGCCGAACGTTTGTCCGAGCAAAAGGAGTTTCTCTGCTGAAAGCGGGCACGTGAAGTGAACCCAGCAGCACGCCCCGGGCGGTACCTTCTAGCTTCACGGAAGCGAGGTCTGTAAGAGGAGCGGACCGCCTGACCCTTAGAGGAAGGCTTCGGCCTATCTTCGGGCAAGCGCTGAGGTTTGGAATCCCCCAGGCCTTTAACAATGTTTTCCAGCTCCTCACCAAACAGGAGAAGGCCTTGAAAGGGCAACTTCACCAACCTTTGCTTAGAGGCCAAGTCCGCCGCCCAATGTCGTAGCCAAAGAGTGCAGCGAGCTGCCACTGCTACAGCCATTTGTTTAGCCGAAGCTCTGGCCATATCATAAAGGGCGTCAGCCAAAAAGGACAAGGCCGACTCCATCCGCGTAGCCACTTCAGATAAGGTCTCCGCTCCATCACCGGGCTGTTCCACTGCCTGCTGTAACCAAGCCAGGCAGGCTCTAGCAGCATAACAACTGCATGCAGACGCCCGAACAGTGAGACCTGCCAAATCAAAGGACCGCTTCAGAGCTGAATCAAGCCTGCGGTCTTGAATATCCTTCAGGGCAACACCTCCTTTAACAGGGAGGGTAGTTCTCTTTGTCACAGCCGTGACCAGGGCATCCACTTTAGGCATTGCAAAGCGAGCCAAATGTTCCTCACTCAGAGGGTATAATTGCCCCATAGCCCTGGCAACCTTCAAAGGTCCCTCGGGGTCAGCCCATTGAGCCGAAATAAGCTCTTGGATGGAGTCATGCAAAGGAAAGGCTCGAGCAGGCTTTCTTGTACTAGCCATCCTTGGATTAACAGAGGAGGCTGTGCCACTCCCAGGATCTTCAATCGAGAGGGCTTGTAAGGCATCTGAAATAAGCGCTGGCAGCTCCTCGCGGTGGAAAATCCTCACCGCGGACGGATCATCAAGCTCCTGTGGCAATTCTGCACCCGACTCTGGCTCCTCAGCCCAAGAAGTTCTGCCAGACTCCTCAGAATCCTCAGAGACCGACCACGGGAGGGGGGTGGGGGGGGGCGCCACACTCAGAAGGGGAATTAGCCCTTCTGCGTTTATCAGGAGGGTAAGAAACAGGCAAAGCCAACTCCAAAGGGCCAGGATCCACCGGGGGGGGGGGGGGGGGGGGGGGGGGGCAGGCAGAGGGTCCGAAGATCCCTGTGGAAGAGCTCTTTTAAGCATATACGCCCTATGCAGCATTAAAACAAAATCAGGGGAGAAAACCGCTCCCTGACCGCCCGGATCCTGCCCAGGGCTATCAGCTCTATTATTAGCCTCACTCAGAGGACCCCCCCCCCACCCGTCGCAACGGAGGCCGCGCCATGTGGAAAATCCAAAATGGCGTCAGCTGCCAGCTCAGAGTGCAACAGATCGCCGCTCGCCATGCACGGGCCGGCTCTACCATCTGTACAGCATGAATTACAGAGCCCCGCTGCTGATTTGCGCTTGCCACATTTAGAACAGCGCTTTACAGTCTCCGCAGCCATCGCCGAAAACGGCGGTAAAATTCAAAAATGGCGGTTCGCGCCAAAAACGTCCAGATCGCAGGCCCACCCCGGAGGAGTTAGAAAACACTATTACCTCACTAGACCGAGTATCACAGCTCTGGTCCTGCAGAAGAATCTCAAGAAAAAAACCTCTTCTTTTTTTTTTTTAACGCTGTGAGGAAAGCAGAGGCAAACAAGGTAAATAAAAACACTCTGGAGGCTCAGATAAGTGGGAAAGGCAGGGAAAGGCGAACCAATGTGCCTGCATCCACTGAGTGGGAAAGGACAGGGAAAAGCAAGCTAATATGTCCACATCCACGGGGGCATGGGTAAGGCAGGGAAAGGGCTGACCTATGTGCCTTCAAAGTGAAGCTGCTGGGGGTCACGTGATGCCAGCGGGCTGAAAGGACGCTCATAGTCCAGCTCCGTTCCTATTGCACTATTATCGGCAAAATCTTCGACTTCCCCACACCCCTGAGTGCTAAAATTTACGGGTTTGTGTACTGTAAGCAGTGAGGCTCTGACGGAGGCAATAGAAGCAGCTTTAACATAGTGTTGCGGGGTATGCCAGCCAAGACTCCGCGGCCGACTAGAGAACGCATTCAACCCGGGAGCCCCAAAATGGCGGCAGCGGCAGCGCCCAGCAATGCGGTGGTCACCCTGCAAGCGGAGGCTGTACAGGAGCTGACAAAACAGCTTACGGCAATGTTAGACGACCGCATGGCGAAATTGCAGGCGTCGGTGGACTCAATTAATGAGAAACTAGAGAGGCAGGCAGCTCGCATACAGGGAGCAGAAGAGAGAATTAGCAGGCAAGAGGACAAGGCTGAATCGCTGGAGAATCGGGTTGGATTGCTAGAAACGCAACAAAGCAGTTGGCACTACTTACAGATGATCTGGAGAACAGGAGTCGGCGTAACAACATCAGAATGATCGGATTACCAGAGTCTGTGCCGGAGAAGGAGCTGAGAGACACCGTTTTAAAATGGCTCCTCGCACAGCTGAAGCTGGAGCAAATACAAGACACCATTCGGGTGGAACGCATCCATAGAGTGGGAGCCCACCGAGAAACAGCTCAGCGATCTAGACCAGTGCTAATAAGAATCTTAGACTATGGACATAAAGAGCAAATAATGCAGGCTTACAGAGCTAACAGAACCTTGGAGTACCATGGCACGCAGATTCTTCTTTTTCAAGATTACTCGGCTAGAGTATCTGAACAGAGGCGCCGCATGGGACAGTTCTGCAAGATCCTGTTTGATAAGGGGATTAGATTTACAGTGATGTACCCGGCGAAAGTACGGGTAGTGCACGACAATAAGACCTTGTACTTCACTGATTCCCAGGATCTTAAAACATTTGCGAGCAAGATCTAACAATGAGCATGTCTAATAAGCAATCAGGAATCTGGGTCTGTTAAATGGTGACGTTTGTTTTTTCTCAAGGGGGGCTGGTTGGCCAGGTTAAAATGGCCCAGCTTCTTTGCCCGGGCTGCTGGCTGTTTGTGAGGAAAACTGGAGAGCGGGGCCTCAGTCTCAGATCCCGAATGGAACCAGGGCTTTTGTTATACAAAGATAAGAAGGCTCAGAATACACATAGACCAAAATAGCTGAGAGACGATCTGGCAGTCTGAGCGGAGACGGAAGACTTGTGAGTTTGAAAAGTCCAGGAGGCTTCAAGATCAGTGGTGCTGGCCTACGACAGGGGGCGAGAGATGAGGAAAAAGTACAGCACTACTTTAGTGATTGCCATCTGACAGTCTGAGTGGTGACTAGCTCCTGTTTACGGTTAACATGTTATAATGTTCTGCTTTTTAGTTTTCTTTTTCTCTGTTTTTTTACCCCTTCTCCTTTTTGTATCTGATGCAGGAAAATTTGCATTGTAAGGGGCAGCGGATGTAAGTGACCAAAAAAAGAGGTTGAGAACCTTTAGAATGTGTGGACTGAATGCAGTTTGCTTGCGGTATGAGGAGATTGGGGGAGTAAAACGGACTACAAGGGGAGGGGGAATACGAAGTGAATAGGGAAGGGAGGGGGACTGGACAGAGGAAGTAAGGAAGAGAATGGTGGTGTGGCTGCGGGAGCTACCTGAATCGGGGGTTTCTCTCATTATTGGGGGCGAGGGAGGGGGGAAGAGGGGGGAAAAGGAGGGGGGGAGGGAGCAGGGGAGACATAGAAGAGGGGTGGGTAGGGAGGTCCAGTGTGTCCGGGATTTGGTTGTAGATGAAAAGGCCGTCACAGCAAGAACAGCATATAAAGTATGGGGGGGGGGGGGGGGGGGCTGAGCTGGGAGGTCACCTCCAGAAGGGTTTACCAGGAAATTATTTGGAAAGTATATCTCAACTGTAGGATAGAGGATGAGTAATATTCGGATAGCTACTCTAAATGTAGATGGGATACACTCGCCTGTTAAGTGCACAAAAATATTGAGTTATAGCAGACGCTTGAAAGTGGATATATTGCTCCTGCAGGAGACGCACCTTTCTCAATCAGAACATATGAAATTAAAGAAAGGTTGGGTTGGGGAATTGGCAACTGCCTCTTATAATAGTAGACAACGGGGAGTGGCTATTCTGGTTAGCAGATCTTTGGCATGTACTAAGCATAGGGTTATTCAAGACTCGGAGGGGAGATATGTGATTTGGGCGGGGACGATTCAGGGTGTTAAAATGGCCTTGTGTTCAATTTATGCCCCAAACGTGTACTCCCACAAATTCTTTTCTGAAGTACTGGCTGCACTTGTACCACTGAACGAGTATAAATTGGTAGTGGGGGGTGATTTTAACATTACCGCTGATCCGCTTATAGACTGCAGTCCCCCAAAACCTAGGCATAAAGAAGCGAGTGGCAGGGGAATTAACTTTTTGATGAAGGAGCTGGGTGTTTTAGATGCTTGGAGGGTTCTACACCCCGATGAACATGAGTATACTTTTTATTCTAAGGTACACAAAGTGCAGGCACGTCTGGACTATGTGCTGCTACCGGCCACATCGCTATCACAATGTTGGGCGGCAGGAATAGAGGCCGGGGTAGTATCAGACCATAGCATGGTATGGGTTGACTGGGGTGGTTGCCAAAGACAGAGTCAGGCAGCTAGTTGGAGAATGAATCCTGCATTATACCAGGACCCGAAATTTCGGGAATATCTCATAAGGGAATGGCAGGAGTTCTTGCAGACCAATAAGGCATCTGAGGTAGACCCTGTGATCTTTTGGGAGGCCGGTAAAGCAGTAATGCGAGGTAGGATAATAGCGTACTCTAGCCGCACCAGGAAAGAAAGGGACGGAGAGCTCATCAATTTGCTAGGGAAGATTCAGGTGGCGAGAGCGGAATTGGTCAGGGCTGGTACGCCCAGCAGTACAGAAAACTTTTGGCAGCTCAAAAAGCAAATCAATGAGGTGCTTAATCAGAGGGCAAGCCTGGATGTGCAGCTTTACAAATATAATTTACATAGATGGGGCAACAAAACGGGGAAATTATTAGCCGCAATGGTAAAGAGTAGATCTGCAAAAAAGATAATTACTAGTATTAAAGACAAGTCAGGTAATACACTTAATAAAGGGGAAGATATTCAAAAGGCATTTGTGGATTTTTATAAGTCCCTGTATGATGTGGGACAAAGTGACATGGGAGAGCGTGAAAGTTTTTTTCAAGATTTAAATCTGCCAAAATTGTCGTCTCAACAGTTAGAATCTTTAAATGCTCCATTCGAGGGCTCTGAAATACAGCAAGCTATTAAGAAGCTAAAACTAGCAAAAGCTCCGGGGCCGGATGGATTGGGAGCTGAATTCTATAAAATACTGGGAGTTCAGATGGTGGGTCCCTTTGTTGAACTTTGTCAGGCCCTTTGTGGGCTGGGGCAGCATACGGGCCAGCTGACACATGCTACCATAGTAGTTTTACCGAAACCTGTGAGAAATGAAGAACAGCTGGGTTCATACCGACCTATATCACTGCTCAATCAAGATGTGAAAATTTTTGCTAGTATTATGGCAACGAGGCTGGGAAAGTTTCTACCACTTTTGGTGCAGGGGGACCAGACAGGTTTTGTCCCAGGGAGGTATGCCTCCACAAATATCTTACGGGTACTGAAGGCTATGCAGGAGACAAAGGGGAAAGAGGGGGATGCCATAATCACTTGTCTAGATGCTGAAAAAGCGTTTGACAAAGTATTGTGGGACTATCTGTTTTGGGTCCTGCCCCAATTTGGCATTTATGGGGAGTTTTTGAGGGGCACTAGGGCTTTGTACAAATCACCAACAGCACAAATTTTAATTAATGGAAGCCTTACTGAAAAATTCAAGTTGGAGCGGGGTACGAGGCAGGGGTGCCCACTATCCCCTATGCTTTTCGTCTTGGCACTGGAGCCATTAGCATGTAAAATCAGGCAATCAAAGGAATTGCAGGGCATTATAGTGGGAGCACAAGAATATAAAATAAACCTATTCGCTGATGATATGATGATCTTTCTGGAACAAGCGACTAAGGGGACCCCTGTGTTAGTGCAGCTGATACAAAATTTTGGTAGTTTCTCGGGGCTCCGAATTAATTTTGACAAATCTGAAGCCATGGCATTGTCAGCTAATTGTAGGTGCAGGCAGCAGCCTGATTTTCCTTTTGCATGGGCACGGGGGGGCCCTGAAATACTTGGGGATTCACTTGCATTTAGATGCCCATATGATGTATACTAAAAATGTACTTGAGAAGCTGGATAATATCAAGGTTTTGTGCGCTAGGTGGCGGGACTTACCCATATCGTTCTTAGGACGAGTGGCATTGACAAAAATGGTACTTTTGCCAAAAATCTTATACTCGCTACAAATGATGCCGTTGTGGGTTTTGCAGAAGGATGAAGCGACATATAGAAGTGTTATAACTTCCTTTATATGGAGAGCCCGTAGAGCAAGAATAGGTTACAATAAGCTGACGCGAGATCGTAACAAAGGGGGAGTGGGTCTGCCAGACTTGCGCCTGTACAATGTAGCAGCACTTATGAGATGGGTACATGAGATTCACACGGGACAAGCCAAATTTGCACCTGTAGGGACCTGGGATAGCGGACGGGAGGGGATCTCGATCTTTAACACTTTTCATTGCAGGGGTAGAAAAGCTACAATTTCTGCATTAGCCCGGCCATTAAAAAAGGCTTGGGATTGGTGGAGGAATAGAATAGGAGGGGCATAGGGCACATCCCCTTTTGTGGAAATTTTGCGTAATCCTGAGTTTACAGCGAGTCAGCCAGGGTCTCCTTTTGAGGGTTGGTTCAGGGGGGGCTGCAGATATATTGGGCAAGTGGTTGAATTGGGGAACGGTGGATGCCCCACCTTCTCTGAATGTCAAAAAGCATGGAATCTCCCCCCAAAATATTTTTATTCATACTTGCAACTGCGACACTATTTGGACACCCAGAGGAGAAAAAGTGGCGCTTATGCCTCTTTTACAGCTTTAGATCAATGGTTTATGCAAACACTTAGTGCACAGAACTCGCTGTCCCTTTGGTACAAAGAGGGGAGAAAGCGCAGGCCTTCCCGATATTTTGATACGCAGCAGGAGGAATGGAGTACACGTTTGGGGAGGGCAGTATCCGAACAAGAATTGTCTAGATGCTATGAACAGGCCTTCCGGGTCACACCAAACGTGGGTTTACATGAGATTCAGTATAGAATATTGCACAATGCGTATATCACTAGATGCAATGGGTTTGTGGGATACAGATGTGTGTAACAAATGTAATATAAGCAGGGGGTCCTTAGTGCATCATTTCCTGGAGTGTGTCAAACTTGAAGGGTACTGGCCTAGAGTGGTGGCATTGTTGGAAAAGGTGCTGCAAAGCTCTTATGAGTGGACATATGGAATTATGCTGATGGGATCGGATGTGGAACTGCAGGAGCAAGGGTTGAATAGTAGCAAGTGTCATTTTATATTACTGGCGCTATTGTTGGCTAGGAAGGTCATTTTGCAGCAATGGATAAGCCATTTATCGCCGCCCATTGAACAATGGTATAGACATCTACAGCAGATGGCTGACTGGGAGATCCAAAGAACAGCTAACCTGGGAAATAGGGCAACTAAGGAGTATAATGGTATATGGAAGCGCTGCTTGGAATGTATTCCAACTCGTCCTATAATTAGTGCCCTTGTTGGAATTTCTGCGATGGGTGCTAAAAGGTCTTTTTGAATGAGCAATTCTGGACGGGAGGGGGGAGGGAGGTATAAAGGAAACGGGTATAGTGGGATGGCTTGGAATGGGGGGGGGGGGGGGGGGAATAAAACTGAAAAATTACAAGCACGAGCCCAGAACATAACAATGTACCTTGATGGGATAATTGGGGATGGCTCGACATAATACTTATGGAGTGAATAATATGTGTACTATATCCTATAGTTACTTTCATGTTAGTATTACTGTTTACAATTGTTATATGTTTGTATTGGAAAGCTCTGCTTGTTCTCAATAAAAAAAAAGATTAAAAAAAAAAAAAAAAAGTGAAGCTGCTATAGCCTCTAACACCCCGACTAACAACTGGCAAGCCAGGAGCCACCCCCAGGCCGATTTTTGATGGAGCTTGAAGAAGCTGCAGCCACCTTGCTTGGGGAGATAGAGAATACTGAACAGGCAGTGGAGCTAGCTGGCCATGAGGCACTGTGAAAAGTTGAGTGCTCTCTATCTCCCCCTGCTGGTTGATGGACACAACCCGTATGTAATGGCTTCATCTGCTTGATGACAAGGAACTTATATATATTATATATTCTCAAATTCGGGGTAATAAAATTCCTCAGCTTAAAGTACTCTGATTTCAAGAATCTTTGGTACACATTTCTAGGTGAAACAAATATCCAATTAATTCTACTGTGGTTTTTGGAATGAAAAGTAGAATAACTTTTCTACTGAACTTTTAAATAGAAATATATGTCTAAGAAAAAGCAACCCAAGAGCAGGACGATTAATTTGAGAAAAAAAAAGTATATATATATATATACTGCCGGTAGCTGGTCATGTCCATTATTTATATTATATATATATTTCCATTGATATATCCAGCCAGCATGTCCATTGATCTTCAGTAGTACTATCTGTAGGGTGCTGCTAAAAACCATTACAGATCACCCCAGCACTATCTGGATAGCTCCCGGCCAGAACATGGGCATTGCATTAGTTCAGCCCACTATTTGGATAGGTTTAGGACAGCAAAAAGGATGTCCTCAGTTATCCAAATAGAAGTAGTATTCAATCTGCTATTTGAATAGCAGTGGCACTTACTAGGCTGCATGTATATTCAACACTGCTCACAATTCGAACAGTGGCACTAAATATAACTGCAAAAAAATATGCAAAAGCTTCACATTTATAGTCACAGCACAAAAGCTCAGACTTGAATTCCTTTTATTTGTGCTACTTCTTACAATTCCTAGTATATAATCAATTGAGCTGAATGTCATGCACAAGAATGCAATACCTATGTGCACATCAAGCGCTGCTGAAGACTTGTCAGTAGTAGGATCACTGATGAGAATTGCTTTAATGCCATTTTCTAGCTGTAGTCCACGATACTCGCGTTTATCCTCAGGTGATTTGATGATGTCATTCATAATTATTTTAATGGCTGGATTATTCATTTTGTTGTGGAAGGTTTTCTGAAGCCTAAAAGAAAAAAAAATGCTTAAATTAGTCCACATTTTGGGGGATCACGTGGTGCGATGAGAGGGTGAGACGCGTTTTCTGCTCTCTCCGAGGCCCCAACATTCTAGACTTCTAAAATAACCCGCTAACGCCGGAATTATAACACAGAAAGCCAGAGGCAAACAGCCGAACATTTATGGACAAATATTTAGAAACGCCGGCGAGGGGAATGGCGAGCAGAGGAGCTAAAAAAGACAAAGAGAAAATGAGAGCAACTGAGGCTGGGACTGAGAAGTCGCCATCTTGTGCTGGGCCGGTTTTTTCGGCGGAGCAACTAGCGCAGATGACAGAGGTGGTAATCACAGCACTGGAGCCCAAATTCGAAAAGTTGGCAACTCAATATGAAGCCTTTGAAACGCGGCTCTCGGAGACTATGAGGAGAACCGGAGAAGTGGAAAAAAGGGTATCAGAGCTAGAGGACGCTAACAACCCGATGCAAGCAGCCCTTAAAAAACTTACTGGTACGGTGGAACTCCTGACCGGGAAAATAGACGACCTAGAAAATAGATCCCGGCGATCAAATCTGCGGATTGTGGGGCTGCCGGAGACAATCGGAGACCGTGTATTAGCAACAACGCTGGAACGCTGGCTGGCTTCAGAATTTGCCTTGTCGGACTCCTCAGGGCCGCTCTGCCTGGAACGCGCGCACCGCGTGGGACGAATCAAAGATGGCAGACAGTCACCTCGCGTGGTGATTTTAAAAGTACATAATTACCTCCACAAAGCAGAGATCCTGCGGGGGTACCGACTAAAGCGAGACGAGGTGAAGTTTGACGGACACTTGATACATATCTTCCAAGACTACTCTGCCCAGTTACAAGACAAAAGGAGGCAATTTACCCCAGTATGTAAGCAGCTGGTTGCACTAAACATTAAATTTATGCTCCTTTATCCAGCTATACTTAAGATCAAGCAGGAGAACACCTGGAAAACTTTTGAATCCATAGATGAAGCAAAAGAATTTGTATGCAGCATTGAAAAGAAACAAAATGAGAATAAAAACAACGCAGCAGAAAGCTGAAGCCGCTGTATCAAGGTTTGCCTGGCTGAATGTGTAGGGTAAGGCAGCGGGTAACATACTGCTGCGGGTTATTAAGTTTTACTTAACAATATGTAAGTTGTTGGGGCCTCGAGCAAGGAAGTGTCCTCTAATGTCACAGTTGGGGCAGTACTCAAGGGGGGGATGGGGAGGGGGGGAGAGTTCGGGGAGGGAGGGAGGGAGAATAGGATATAGGAACAGACAGAAAGGAAGGGAATTTAAGAAGAAATATGGAAGAAGAGACAATATGGGTCTAGTAAAGGAAACAGTGGAAGACAATGAAAAGAATAAAATGGAACAGAGAGCCCTAAGGGTGAGGCTGGGCGCCCGGGGGTGTTATGCACTAAATAAGCTGAATGTAACTTATGGAGAAGTCCCTGGCTAGATCAGGACTCAAAAAGACACGTTTGGTTTCGTGGAACGTGTGTGGTATCACATCCCCAGTAAAACGCACAAAAATCCTAGCTGCCCTTAAGCATCATGGAGCTCAGATAGCCTGCCTGCAAGAAACGAGGCTGTCTCGAGAAGAGCATGACAAGTTAAAACGACATTGGGTGGGAGAGGTGTTCTGCTCACCAGCCATGGGAAGAAAGGGAGGAGTAGCAATATTGATACATAAAGCCCTTGCATGCACAGCCAAGTTAAGATTCAAAGATGGAGAAGGGAGGTACCTAGGGGTACAAATAAACTTACAAGGGAAAGAAATATTACTGGTGGCAGTCTATGCGCCCTTGGTTAAAAGCAGAAGTTTTTTTGCGCAACTGCTAAACAGATGTCAGCAATACACACATCTGCCTTTGGTAATAGCAGGAGACATGAACCAGGTTTATGATACACAGATAGACAGGTCCAGAGGCATGCCGCAGGGTGATAAAGCAGGAGGAACCATATTAGAGTCTTTCTGTACACTAGCAGGGATAATAGACCCCTGGAGATTACTGCACCAGGAAGAAAGAGACTATACGCACACATCCAGAGTGCACCGAACACAATCCAGGCTAGATTACATTTTTTTGTCCCCAACGCTATTTCCCCAGGTGCTGGATGCCCAGATAGGCCCGGAGGAAATCTCCGATCACGCAATGATATGGGCAGATATGGAAGCACAGGCATTCTTTCAGAAACCCGCGGGATGGAGGTTCCCCACATACCTTTATTCCTCCCCAGATTTTAAGAAATATATATGTGAAAGGTGGGAGGAATACCAGCAGAACAACGAGTGTCATTTAGATGACCCCGGCCTATTCTGGTCAGCGGCAAAAGCAGTGCTACGGGGAGATATCATAGCGTATGTGTGTAGGCGCAACCGTAAAATCAACCAGCAAGTCATAGCCCTTGAACGTAAGCTGAGGGAAGCAAAGAGAGCATATACCAAAACACCCACTCAAACATGCTATGATACCCTTATGGTAGCTCGAACAGCACTTAACAGCCTCTTACATGAGAGAATGACACGTTCCCTCGTATATCGGAAATTTAGGCTCCAGAAATTTGGAGACAAAGCCGGTGCTTATCTGGCTAAAGTAGTTAAAAACAATAGGAAACAACACTTTATCACAGCTCTGCGCACACCAGACGGCAAGACTGCAACTAATATGGATGAGGTAGCTGAATTATTTAAAGAGCACTTTGAATCACTCTATAAAAAAGCAGGGGAAAAAGAAACATTAGAGATCAAAGCAGCAGAATACCTAAAAAGATCGGGAATGGCGAAATTCTCTACAAAGGAGATAGAGGCTCTGAACGCCCCAATAACCGCAAAAGAAATTAGTCAAGGTATTAAAACACTCAGACTTCACACTGCACCGGGGCCAGATGGCTATACAAGCGAGTTCTATAAGATGCTCCAAGGCCAGGTGATTGGGCCGTTGATAGATGTATATAACGAAGCGGTCCAGCAGGGCGCCTTTCCCCAATACGCAAATACAGCTCTGATCAGCTTGATCCCCAAAACCGGGAGAGATCCCATGCAGCCCGGCACATATAGGCCAATATCACTAATCAATGTTGACATTAAAATCCTGTCTCGAATCCTGGCGGATAGACTGGCCCAGAGTCTACCTAAGGTTGTTCATACAGACCAAGTGGGGTTCGTCAGAGGTAGAAAATCGGTACTTAATGTGCGGAGGCTGTTGGCGGCGCTGATGCATGCAAAAGAGACAGACACAAACAGACTATTGGTTAGCTTAGATGCAGAACGAGCATTTGATGTAGTCGAGTGGCCGTTCATGTTTGAGACATTGCGTTGGGTGGGAGTTCAGGGTTGGTTCTTTGAGGCAGTTCAGGCTCTTTATACATCGCCAACAGCTTCCATTTTGGTCAATGGCATTAGGACAAAGGAGTTTAGGATTGAGCGGGGGACGCGGCAGGGGTGCCCGCTCTCCCCATTATTATTTGTGCTTACACTAGAACCACTTCTATCTGTAATACGAAATACAAAAGAAATCAAAGGAGCACAACTACCTGGACACATGACTAAATTACTGGCGTATGCCGATGATCTCATGCTTCTCCTAGATGACCCTCAGACATCACTAGCAGCCCTGCTCCAAGAGGTGGGGAACTATGGGGAGGTATCAGGCTTTAGACTCAATTACACAAAATCTCTGGCCATGCCGACGAGGGAAGAGGTTCAAACGGAATGGCAAGGGCAGTTTCCTCTGAAATGGGGAACCGAGCGGTTGAAATACCTGGGGGTAGAGATACCAAATGACCCATTGCAGCTTTACGATGAAAATGTGATACCACTGCTCACTGAAACCAGACGTACGTTACAAAGATGGGGGAGGGCTCCGCTTTCCCTTACAGCTAGAATTGCCCTGTTTAATATGATGGTGGCCCCTCGCTGGCTATACACCTTTCAAATGCTCCCGTTATATTTAAGACAGAGAGAGGAGAGGGTCCTGTCTAGAGTAATCCAGACCTTTTTGTGGCGAGGCCAGAGACCGAGGCTCCCAATAGATGTTTTACACAAACCTAGGATGCATGGAGGAATGGGACTATTAAGTATAAGGTACCTCACAATAGCGTGCTCCATGAGGCATATAAGGGATTGGCTAGTGGGAGGCCAAGAATTCACAGCAACTCACATAGAGGTATTGGCCTTCCCAGAGCTGCACCCTGGTTGGTTGTTGCATACAGGCAAACAAAACCCAGACATTAAAATATCTAAGAACTTGTTTTTGACATCAACCAGAGCAACGTGGAGATGGCTATGCAGACGGCATGGATTTTCAGCGAGTGCTACACCGTTTCTGCCAATATACCACAACCCAGACTTCCCGGCGGGAACAACTTCCGGAGTGTTTGCCCGTTGGCGGGGAAAGGGTATTCAATTCCTATACCAACTAATAAATGTGGAAGGGCAAATGCGTCCTTTCACAGATTTGCAGAGAGAATACAAATTGCCAGCCTCGGATGTGTTCGCCTACCTTCAAGTGAAACACTATGCTACATCAGTAGGCTGGATTAATTTGTGTGAAGATGTTCAGGATACATTGAGCACAGCCTTAACATTGGGATCTCAAAATGAAGTACCGCTAAGGTACCATCACAGATATTTATTGGACACAACAGAGGACATAGACTACAAGAAGAGGGCACAGGACTGGTCCGCAGATTTGTCAGCGGAGGTGACAGACAATATGATACAAAATTATTTGACTTCTATACTCAACACATCGCCATTCACGCGATACTGGGAATTACAATACAAATTTGTGCTCCGTTTACATATCTCACCACACAGAGCCCAGAAAGCAGGGTATGGAGCAACTGGAAATTGCCTAAAGTGTGATGCGCCAAAGGCCACTCTGGGACATATGTTTTGGGCCTGTCAGAGAGTGCAACATTTCTGGAAACAAGTGCTTGAAGCAATCTGGACATGCTGGCACAGAAGGATAGAGCTACAGCCCTTACTCTTATTTGGAATATACAAATATGCCAAGCCGGCGTTGCCGGGATACCGTGGATTTCTGCAACGTGCGATTATGATTGGAAAAAAGGTGATCTTAAATGGGTGGATGGACCGGAATGGACCGAATATCACCCAATGGAGAATATTGATGATTGACTTATCTAAACTGGAAAGATGCGCGGTCTCCGCCCAGAACCTAGAAGACAGAAGGCGGTTGCGACAGACATGGGGCAGACTCTGGAATACGCTGCAACCGTCAGCCAAGAGAAACTTACTTGCCAATTAAACTCAAACTCAATACTCTTCCTTGATGATGTCATTGTTGTATTTTAGTTAAAAGGGAAAGGGGGAGGGGGGTAGGCTGGGTGGGGGAAAAAGGGGGGGGAAAGGGGGGACGTTCATAGATAAAAATGTTAGACAGCACAGACTTACCATGTAATTTCCAAAGAGTTGTTATTGTACTTGATATGCTGTCAATAAAAATCATTGAAACATAAATTAGTCCACATTTATCTATATAAATAATTCTCGCCTCCAACGTTCTGAAGCTCACTCCGTGGCAGTGAAGCACTGAAGCCCTGTACTGTTGGTAGGCTAGGCTGTCAGCACCACTCACCCTCACTCATAGACCCGCCCTCAGCCACGTCCCATCCAGACATAATTCGCAACTCCAACGATCTAATGAAGCCAGAAGCCACAAGTCTCCAACTTCCATGGTGGTGTAGATCGCTGTTCCCCCATGAGTGTGTGCCCCGCCCTCGCGTCACAATGTGATGATGTCGAGGGCAGAGCACTGACACTCAGCGAATCGCTCACCTGTTCGACCTGCACGAAATAAGGAAGGACTTCCATCGCCAATACGTTGCTAGACAACGGAACCAGACGTAAGACGCACGGAGGACCAATCAACGACCTGCAACAATGCTAGGCAACGGAACGAGATGGAACGATACGTAAGACGCACGAAGGACCAATCAAGGGCCTGCAACAATGCAATCACAATCAACTACATCGGAACAAGGGAGGACAATGAACACAGAACCGGTCACTTACACTGCAGCACGGAGAAGACGAACATCACTGACAGAAGAAAACCATTTTAATGCCCATGCTCCTGCTCTCCATATGTGACTCACTCCCTCCCCCCCCCCCCCCAAAAAAAAAAAAAACACGTAGCAGCCTTCGGTACCCTCCGCCCAACAAACCCCCAACACAAAAATGGTAGCAATAATTGCTCATGCAACTCACGAACTCCCCCCAAAAAAACCAAACACCCCACACCAACATACACACACTGCCATGGACACACAGCATCTGTCTTTCTCACTCACAGAAACACTCCCTCCCCCAAACCCCTCTATACAGAAAGCGTAACAGTAAAGTTCAACATCTGTCTCTCACACACCCACACACACCTACAGACCCCATGAGACTCCCACCCCCACCCCCAAAATCCAGTTGCCGCCTTCCTCACAAATTGCCTTACACAAAACTGTCAAATGCAAAATCTACATCTCTCACACTCACACACAAGCACAGTGTGCCATGAACAGACAGCATCTCTCTCACTCACACACACACCTATGTACCTCAATCATCCACACCCCCCCTCTCACTCTCACACATACACTCTCACACAGACAGCCTCACTCTGTCACACACACTCGCACATTCACTCTGTCACTCTCACACACACTCTCTCGAACATACACACTACGATGAAAACCTTGCTAGCGCCCTTTTCATTGCTCTCGGAAACGGGCTTTTTTTTACTAGTAGTTAGCTATTATCTGTATGAGAATGGAGAACCTAATTTCATATACACAGGTATTTGCACCACATTGCAACCTGCCCCATGATTGCCTTTCAAACCACTTTGCCTCTCTTTTAGTTGTGTTTCAAAACAAGCAAGAATACCTACTGAAGGGGTTGTCTATTTGTCTGTTTTAGGGTATGTGTGCATGCACAGCCATGCAGTTACCAAAATGGCTGTGTAGGCCCATGTCAGAGAAAGAGCCCACAGCAGTGGTAAAGGATACAATGCTGAGGGGTTCCTAACCCCAAAAATAAGACGACCTCTGCAGCAACATAGGGAAGAATGAAGTTCCTGAGAAGTTCTTAACCTCTGTTGGTACAAAAGAACACCTGTGTAGTAAGAGAAAGCTAAAGGGAGTACGTGATTATATGGGGTACAGAACTGGGACAGGGGAAGAAGGGAAGGAAGAAGCTCATGTACACGGATGAGGAAAAAAACAAACAACAAAAAAGCCTCAGGTTGGGGTAGACAGGGAATGCAAACCAGTCCTGACTATTTAAGAAAATGGCCCATGTTGCCCATCTGATAATGATCCTTAATTTCCATATTTAATTAACAGGGCCGAATACCCCCTTCCCCCTCCACACACATGGTTCCATTCCCCATCATTCCGTAATATCTTTGAGATAGTGACCAGAATTGAATGTAATACTCAAGGTGAGGTCGTACCATGGAGCGATAAAGATGCATTATAATATTCTTGCTCTTACTTTGGTTTGCATCTCTTTCCTAATAATTTCTAGCATCCTGTTTGCTTTTTTGGCTGCTGCTGCAAACTGAGCAGAATTTCACAGTATTGTCTACAATGACACCTAAATCTTTTTCTTGAGTGCTGACTCATAAGGTGAACCCTAGCATCAGGTAAATATCGGGTAATTCTTTCCAATGTGCATCACTTTGCATTTGTACACATTAAACTTCATCTGCCATTTGGATACCCAGTCTTCCAGTTTCCTAAAGTCTTCCTGCAATTTTTCACAATCTGCATGTGTTTTGATAACTTTGAATAGTTTTGTATCATCTGCAAATGTAATCACCTCACTCGTCATTCCATTTTCCAGATCATTTATAAATATGTTAAATAGCACCAGTCCCAGTACAGATCTCTGCAGCACTCAGTCCCTCTGAGCCAGGGAAGTGCAGCGCCAGGTCTGCATTTCCACAAGTTATACTCCTTTCCTGTTGGCCTCCTGGCAGCACCTTCTTCTCTGGCTGTTCCCAGGGACTCCATCTATGCATTTTGCTTGTTGAGCGCAGCTTCATTATTCCATGCAGTTCCACCGTTCCATGTTGGGCACGACTCCATCGCTGCATTCTGGGCACAGATCCACAGTTCCAGGTTGGCTTTAGCACCATCGCTGTATGTTGAGGATAGCCCTATCATGGCATGTTGAGTGAAGTTCCTCTGCTGCTTATCCTGCAACCTTTCATCTCTTCATGTTGAACGCTTCTCCATTGTCACATGTTGAGTGTAGTTCTCTCTCTTCAGGTCTCAGCGTGGGGCGCAGCTCCTTGTCTGCCCGTGGAACGCAGCTCCACCACCTGTTGAGTGTAGCTTCATCTCTGTATGCTTAGCACAACTCTTCTCTGCAAATTGGGTGAAGTGGAGCACAGCGCTGTGACTGCAGGTGCTACACAACTTCATGTCTGCGTAGGAAGCATAGCTCCTTGCTGGCGTCCGGAGCGCAGCTCCCATCGCTACCGCAGCTTCAGTTCTGCAGGTACCTCTAACATCCAGCTCTTTCAGTGGGGCACTGCTCATCCTCTGTCTGTTACTCTGTTTGTTCAGTGCATTTCTATCTTTGCCAGAGGTGTGCAACTCTTTCTCTGCCCGTGGTGTGTGGCTCAGTTTGTGTGCTTTGAGTGCAAATCCGTTTGTTCTCGTTGAGCATGGATCCTACTCTGCCTGATGGATGCAGCTTCTTTTCTGTCCCTTGAGCACAGTTCAGTCTCTGACTGTGCAGCATATTTTCACCTTTGCCTGTTGGGCACTGTTTCACCTTGTCGGTCAACCCCAGCTTTTTTCTGTGGGTTGGATACAGTAACTTCTCAGTAGCTGTGGCATACCGTAGTTTAGACTGCTAGACTAGGCTGTCTTGTCTCCTGTTAGCTACCATTCCTGTGGCACCTTTTCTTGCCGTAGCCTCTTGGTGGCTGACGAGAAGCTTCTCCATTGCTGGAGTTTGAATTAGTCTCTGCTCCTTTTGTGGCCTCTTGGCACCTTGGGGGTCTTTTCTCCACAGTGTGGCTCTCAACTCTCTTTCTTTTTGTCTCCTTTTGTTCTCTTGGCTCTGTTCTTTCATAAGTCCAGAGCGAGCTGGTTGAGGAGTACTCTTTCCACGGTTGTACCCTGGTATGCTGCTGCCCTTTTTCTTCATGGTTCTGGAGAGACTAGCACTCCAGTTAGTTGGTTCTCTGGACTCTCTTCTTGTTCTGTGGAGTTTGATTCTCTCACTAGGCGCGGGACTGGGTGGTTCCTGGGCCTTCCTTTCTTCTATGAAGTGTGGCGCACTGTTTGGGGTTGCTTAGTACTTGTTAGGGTCGCGTCATCCGACCATCTTGCACTCAAGGTAGATCGGCAGGTTTGGGAGTTAGTCTTTGTCCTGCCAGGGTTCGGAGAAGTGGATCCTGGTCTAGGAGAGACAGTTCTTCTCCTTGTTGCTTGGATACAACTGTTGCCTTCCTTCCAAGGGGGGTCCTTTAGCATGAGTATCTTTTGCTGCTTCTTTTACTGCTCTCGAGACAGGGATATGTAATTTTTCTTTTGCTCAGGACATTTGTTTTATGTCCTACGGCTTCAGTTCCTTTTCTAGTGTCTAACTCTGTTCCATTTTGGTAGCCTAGTGGTTCGCATATTCAAATCCTTTTCTGCTGATCATTTTTTTGCTGTGTATAGCTTTGTTGATTTTTCAACCTTCTGCATTCTTCTTTTCTCCCCCCCTCTTTGGGAAACTGCTTTGCTACATCCCATTAGTCTGGACTGGTCTGGTATAGATGACAAGGAAGGAAAAATTATATTCTTACCTGATAATTTTCTTTAATCATACCAGACCAGTCTAGATGCCCTCCCTGGCTAAAGTCTGTCACAGTGTTGTTTCCTTTAGGTATCCCTGGCTGTTCCACGACGCTTCAATACAGTGGGATGTCCTACAGCACTGCCTACTTCATCTTCTCTATTCAGTCTCCTGCCACTTGTTGTGCCAGATCTGTATGACTCCTGTTACTTGGTATCACTGAGTTCTTTCCCCGGATTCAGGGGTAGATCTCTATGTGCTTGAGCAAGCTCAGTATGGACCATTCCCTCCCGTTTACTTTACTGTGAGGGGAGGTTGCAGTTGCCTTTGGCCAAGCAGCAACAGTGAGGTTCTACATATTGGCTCCAAGAGTTTGCCTGTTTGGTATTAACTGTGTTTTCTTCTAGACTTCAGAGCACCATTGCTTGGCTATTCGAAATACTGAACATTCCAGGCTGCATGATACCCTTAAGGGGCGGTTTACTTGGAACTATTTTCTCTGTCTCCTTCCACTGGTAGATGGGCATAACCCATTAGTCTGGACTGGTCTGGTATGATTAAAGGAAAGAAAATTATCAGGTAAGAACAATTTTTCCCATCTATGTTTATCTATGTGCTCCATAATTTTATTCCTTATAATAGTTTCCACTATTTTCCTCAGCACTGAAGTCAGGCTTATCTAATATAATAAAACGCACCCTCAACGTTCTGAGGACAACGTTCTGAAGCCATCTGACGTCACTCCCAGGCTGAAGGGTTCGTGGATTCGTGGTGTGAAGCCTTCAAGCCAGCCAGCCGTCTCTGCCCCGCCCTCGCGTCAAACGTCATGACGTCGAGGGCGGAAAAAAAAAAAAAAAAATCCGGCAGCGAAGCGTCAGGGAAGGAGGCGGCGCTCCCGACGTCTAGCCTTCCCTTCGCTGGATGACGTCAGAAGAAGGCGGAACACAGCGAAGGGAAGGCTAGACGTCGGGAGCGCCGCCTCCTTCCCTGACACTTCGCTGCCGGAACCGCCACGGAGGTAAATTTAAAAGAAGAAAAAAAACAAAAAGGGATGTTGGGGGGAGAGAAGAGGGTGGCCAGTAAAGTAGAACAATGGGAGCGGGAGGGCAGGGGAGAAACGACAGCATGGATGCGAAGGGGGGGCGGGCATGGATTTGAAGGTGGGGGGAGAAGAGGACGGGCCAGGCTGGGACATGGGAGAGAGAGGAGCATGGATGCGAGGGGGGGTCATGGAAGGGAGAGAGGGGACTTGCTGGAAAAGGATGAATGGAGGCGGCAGGGGACAGAGGAGCATGGATGGGCATGGATTGGGATGGCAGGGCTCAGGGAGAGAGGGGAATTGCTGGATAGGGATGAATGGAGGGGGCAGGTGACAGAGGAGCATGGATGGGCATGGATTGGGAGGGCAGGGCTCAGGGAGAGAGGGGAATTGCTGGAAAAGGATGAATGGAGGGGTCAGGGGACAGATGGGCATAGATTGGGAGGGCAGGGCTCACACTCTCTCTCTCATATACAATGTCTTTCTGACTCTCACTCTCACACACTCTGTCTCACACTGTATCACATTCACTCTCTATGTGCCACACAGTCACTCACACACTCGCTTGGTCTCATACACTCACTCTCACAGAGAATCTGTGTCTCACACCCACTCTCTCTCTCACCCACACACTCTCTCTCACACTGTCTCACATACACACTTGCACACACTCTCATTCTCACACACACACTCTCTCACAAACACACTCACACCCAGACTCACTCTCTCTCTCTCACACACTCACACTTTCACTCTGACTCTCAAACAGTCACTCTCACATACACTCTCCCAAACATACACACTCCGAGGAAAACCTTGCTAGCGCCCGTTTCATTTGTGTCAGAAACGGGCCTTTTTTACTAGTCAGTCTATAATTTCCCAGATTCCCCCCCGGAGCCCTATAAAAAAAAAAAAAATCAGCATTACATTGGCCACCCTCCAATCTTCAGGTACTATGGATCATTTTAACAACAGGTTACAGATCAGCAATTTCATGTTTGAGGTCTTTCAGTACCCTGGGGTGTATGCCAGCTGGTCCAGGTGATTTATCACTGTTTAACTTGTCAATTTGGCTCACTACATCTTCCACTATTGCGATTATTCTATGAGTTTTAACTTAGTGCTGTACACCCTTTGAACATTTTTGAAAACTGGGATAAGTATTTAAACAAATAAGAGCAATTGAAATATTAAAAAAAAACAAAACAAGAAGTCTTAACTACATGTCTCCACACCTTTTGTCTTTATATTCCTCCCTATACTAGGCCTGTAAGATGGGCCTGCTAGACCTCAGATTTGCTGTCATCAGCATAAATTTAGTTTCTCCCTGCAGCTGCATGTAAGCAGAGTGCTTGATCAGTACATGGAAAGTATTGGTCACATGTCAAGGAGAAACACAAGAGGAACTGAGGCTATCTGGTGATATAAATGGATACAACCTTGATGGTGAAGAGAGACTGAGGACCCTCCAAGAAAAGAGATGTTCCTCCAAAAATATGTGTTCAGAGAGAAGGACACCAGGTGTTTGCGCGCTGGGATCACGCTTTATTGATAAGGGATTAGCCAATGGCCACAAAGTGTGCATGTGAACACAAGCAGGAGAGGATGATAGAATAGAGGGAAATTGCCATTTTTGTATACATATAAAAAATAACAGAATATAACCATATATTGTGTAATGAAGAAAACAGAAAAATCCTTTTAGGAACAAAATGTTAGAGTAGGAGAAATCACACGATTCAGAAGAAATGAAACTTGTAACAGTATATAAATGAAGACTGAGAAAGTTTTGCTGAGCAGATTTTGTTATTCAGTCTTTGCGTCTGGTTTCTGGGTGACAACCTGCTCCAGAGAGAACAATTATTTTGTACTGGCTTAGAGAAATACCAATAAAGATTTTTACTGGCTGCACCAAATCTAAGTCTGATTGTTTCTCTTATTCCAACCTAGGAGTTTAACTCTGAGGGCTAAAGTGTCCTCCCCTCCTAGGGGGCAAGGGCCGGGGGGGGGGGGGGGGACATTACATGTCAAAGCAAATGAGCACCATTTTGAAAATAGCCTTGACAAGACCCATCAATTAATGTAATTATAAAGTTTCAGAATAAAAAAAAATCTTCTTCTTGCTTCTGCAAACTTAGGCTGCCTCAATGGCCACTTTGATCCAGCATGGGAGGCTTTGGAAGCCGGCTGGCACTTGCAAAGACCCTGGAAAAGAAAGATGATCCGCGAACTGGAACTAAAGTGTCTCCTGCAATTTCTGAGCAGAACTCTGTGGATGTGCAGCTTATGGAGCTTCTTGGCTGTCAAGTCTGATTCCCCATCCACAAAAGAGGGCAAATGCCTTTATGAAAGGGAGAGACCACCTTGGAAAGAAAAGAAAGAACAGTGTGAATGGACACTGGATCCTCTGAGGAGGACAGATAGCAGGCCTGATAGGAATCCACAACCTCCTGGCCAACAAAATCGACAGCAGGAAAACAGTTTTCAGAATCCGAATGTGTTCAGAGGGTCAAAAAGGGGCTCCCAAGAAGAAATTCAGCAATACATTCAAATCCCAAGAGGGAAGAGCCGGATGGACCGGAGGACATAAGTGAGTAATCCACTACAAAAGCCAAGTGATGTCCCTATGAGCAGCTAGGGAAAGTACCAGAATTTTACCACCAGAAGCAGGAAAGAGCTGCTAGCTGATGAGTTCAGCACAAAGAACTGGTCGAAACCCTGCTGTAGAAGCCCGAGTACTTCGGGAATCTGTGCCTTTCAAGAGAAAGAACTTTGACAACGCCAAGCCTCCAAAACCTTCCAAACCCCAACATAAGCCAGGGAAATGGAAGACTTGTGTGCCATGAGCAAGGTGAAAGTCACCACAGGTAAAAACCCTTTCTTTACTAATTGCTGCCTCTCAAGAGCCAAACTATAAGCCACAAGGGAGCTGAAACTTCCATTTCTGCCAGACCCTGTCTGAGCAAACTGTGACCTCTGGGAAGGAGAAGTAGGCCACCCACCAACAGATGAACCAGATCTGTGTATCATGGTCTCTGTGGTCTATCTGGAGCCTCCAGGACCACCAGAAAGGGATGGTGAACTACTCTTCAAAGTACCTGACTGATTAGAGACCATGGCAGAAAGATATAAAGGAGTTCCTCCCTGGACTAAAGCCATATATGCTCAACCAGGCCGCTTCCCTCCTATAACTGAAGAAGCACTCCGCCTTGGAATTGCTACTCAAGGACATGACATCAAAGATAGGCTGTCCTCAATGACTCAAGAGGAGTTGGCTGCTGGCCTTGGCTTCCACTCTTATGAATGGAAGTGGGAACAGCTGAGAAGTCCACCTGAACGTTGTCTTTGCCAGTTATGTGGACTGCTGATAGTGCTAGCAGATTTGTCTCTGCCCAGCAACAAAGGGCTGCCACCTCCAGGACCATTTTCTGACTCCTGTGCCGCCCTATTTGTTGATATAAGTTACCACTGTTGCGCTGTCTGACATTACGTAAACCACTCTCCTCCACAGCAGATGGAAGAGCTCCACCAGCACCACTTGGGTTTCCAGGCAGTTGAAGGACCAAGAGGTCTCCTGGGGAGAGGGTGGGGGAAAACAAATACACTTGACTCACTCTGCCCAAGCAGTGGGCTCCTCAACCGAGAAGAATTACATATAGAGTCACAACCACCCAATCAGGGAAATCCAGCAGACCCTGCCCAAAGTAGATGAGTGGAACTGAACCATTAACCCAAACTGTGCTTGCACTTTGGAAGGAAGTAGCAGAAGGTAATTGAAGTCCTGGGAGGGTAAAGCCCACAGGGACAAAAAGGCCCACTGAAGAGGATACATATGGGCCCAAGCCCAGGGCACCATTTCCAATGTTGCCAGCAATGGCTCTAAAAGTTGAAGATAGTCCCAAAAACCAGGGCACCTTAAGGCTGCACAGGGCTGTGTTTCTGGGCCTGTAGTTTGTCCATGGACCATTTGGTAAGCAAGACTGTCCCCAGTGCCATACTGAAGCGGATCCACAGTTACACAGAGGTCTTGGAGGGAGACAGATGATTTTTTTTGCCTAGTTCACCACTCAACTCAGCTGCTCCAAGAGCAGAATGACTTAAGAAGGGGCCCTCACAGAATCTTCCTCAGAGTTGTCCCAGATCAGCCAATCGCTCAGGTAAAGTAAAGCTGGACCCTGCCCCCACCCCTCGAAGCACAAATGGGCCGCCACTGCAACTATCTTGGAGAATGTGCAAGGAGCCGTTAACAGCCTGAAGGACAGAAGCCGAAACTGAAGATGGCACCCCAGCACACAAAAATGGGAGACAGCACTTTTTGACCTCCCTGATTGGAATATGGCCTAGGAAGTCAAAAACTTGCCTCGCCACACTGCGGTGATCATTGAGCAGAGCGTCTCCATCTGAAAGTGTTGGACCTTGAGACAAACATTTACTTCTTTGAGATCTAGGATAGGCCAAAAGGATCCCTCTTTTTTTGGGACCAAGAAACAGATGGAGCACCACCCTAGTCCCTGCTCCGCAGGTGGAACAGGTTCCATCACCCCTGATATAAGAAATGTTAGTGTGAGAGTGTCATTGATGGTGCCAAGATGGAGCAGCTTTTTAGATTTAAATGTAGAGAGCTAACTTTTCCAGTGACATCACCAGTACGAGGTGAGCCATTTGGAATCGGAAGCAGTGTTTTTGGCCATCATATTTTATGAGCTAGTGCACATCTGCTCTTGGTCTGTGCTATGGTGTGCCTCTGGCTGCATCATTGGGCTGTGGATACAGCATCCAAGAAGCATCTCAGCCAGCTGCTCTTTAAAGGGACAGTTGCTCTTTGGGGATGATCTGGAGAAGCTAGTCAAAAACTTACCCTCTCTGGCTCTCTATGTTGCACCAGAAGGGCTCTTTCAGTTAAGGCCAGTTCAAAGTGTGGGATTTGCTTCTGTTTGAGCAGGTCTTTCAAGCCTGGGCCCTTCAGTGACCCCCAAAGGAACTGGTGATGCTGGACTCTTTGGCTTGGCCAGAAACTCCAGGTCTTCCCAATGAGGGTGACCCGGACACCCTTAGACGCGCAGATAGGGGCAGATTGTCCCAGTTTATCATGAGTGAACTCACTAGCAAATTGGACAATATAATAATGGGTGATTTAAATTACTGATAATTCCCAAAGGGATAGTAGAATAATAATCAAAACTCACTCTAAATAATTCTACTATAGTATACAAGAGTATTGGAGGTGTACTACTGCCAACACATATGAAAAAAGTGGAGAAAAAAGACTTCAGAAAATCTCTCGAGTGCTCTTCATGTGGAAAACCACCTTTCAAATTTCTAGCACTCTAATTCTTCAATCACCAGTCTTCACAAAAAAACTCCACTCTTCTAATTCATATAATGCATGCCCACACACCTTTTCACAATACTCGATGTTAAAGGCTCAAAATCATAGTAAACAAACGGTGAAAATAATTTCAACTTAACTGAAAAGTTCTGTCATCGCATGTAATGTTCCAAAAGCCCAACAGGAGACCCTGTTTCGCCAATCCTAGGCTGTTTCAAGGGCCAGAATTCTCATAACGACAGTTCATTCTTATTTTCCAAATTCACCGCATTCAACTGCCTCTTATCGGCGTCCTGAAAACAAATCCTACTTCCTTCCTCTTTATATATACGTCAGTTCTTCCAACTCATTGAATCATCTTCAACAACTTTATTGACAAAGATCTGTTTCACAGAAAAGCTTTCCACTCAATTGCTATGTTTAATCCCTTGGGTATGACAGTCTGCAGTATGTATATCCATCGTTGTTCCCGCTGTCTCAACTTTTTCTTAATATCTCCTTTACGTTCCGAAACTTGTATTTGTTCTAAGACAACACATTGCATCTGATCAAAATCATGTTGTTTCAAGAGACTATGAGAAACCAAAGGTTCATATGTCTTTTTTGCTTGTATGCAATGTCTATGTTCGATTAGTCGCGTTTTTAACATTCGGGAAGTTTGACCCACGTAGTATAAATCACAAGGGCATTTTAATAAATAAATCACATTTTTTGATTGACAATCCGTTGCACACTTTAAATAATATGCCTTGCCAGTACGTGTATCCATGAATTTATCCGTTGCATACATAATATGGCAAACTGAACATTGACCGCAAGCCTTATGTAATCCTGTTCTCATATTCATATTCTGATACATGGAACCGTGGGAATGACATGAATATGAGAACAGGATTACATAAGGCTTGCGGTCAATGTTCAGTTTGCCATATTATGTATGCAACGGATAAATTCATGGATACACGTACTGGCAAGGCATATTATTTAAAGTGTGCAACGGATTGTCAATCAAAAAATGTGATTTATTTATTAAAATGCCCTTGTGATTTATACTACGTGGGTCAAACTTCCCGAATGTTAAAAACGCGACTAATCGAACATAGACATTGCATACAAGCAAAAAAGACATATGAACCTTTGGTTTCTCATAGTCTCTTGAAACAACATGATTTGATCAGATGCAATGTGTTGTCTTAGAACAAATACAAGTTTCGGAATGTAAAGGAGATATTAAGAAAAAGTTGAGACAGCGGGAACAACGATGGATATACATACTGCAGACTGTCATACCCAAGGGATTAAACATAGCAATTGAGTGGAAAGCTTTTCTGTGAAACAGATCTTTGTCAATAAAGTTGTTGAAGATGATTCAATGAGTTGGAAGAACTGACGTATATATAAAGAGGAAGGAAGTAGGAGTTGTTTTCAGGACGCCGATAAGAGGCAGTTGAATGCGGTGAATTTGGAAAATAAGAATGAACTGTCGTTATGAGAATTCTGGCCCTTGAAACAGCCTAGGATTGGCGAAACAGGGTCTCCTGTTGGGCTTTTGGAACATTACATGCGATGACAGAACTTTTCAGTTAAGTTGAAATTATTTTCACCGTTTGTTTACTATGATTTTGAGCCTTTAACATCGAGTATTGTGAAAAGGTGTGTGGGCATGCATTATATGAATTAGAAGAGTGGAGTTTTTTTGTGAAGACTGGTGATTGAAGAATTAGAGTGCTAGAAATTTGAAAGGTGGTTTTCCACATGAAGAGCACTCGAGAGATTTTCTGAAGTCTTTTTTCTCCACTTTTTTCATATGTGTTGGCAGTAGTACACCTCCAATACTCTTGTATACTATAGTAGAATTATTTAGAGTGAGTTTTGATTTAAATTACTCCAATATTAACAGGATAAAGGGAAAGGGAAATGGGACTTGATATACCGCCTTTCTGAGGTATTTTTGCCAACTACATCCAAAGTGGTTTACATATATTCAGGTACTTATTTTGTACAGGGGCAATGGAGGGTTAAGTGACTTGCCCAGAGTCACAAGGAGCTGCAGTGGGAATCGAACTCAGTTCCCCAGGATCAAAGTCCACTGCACTAACCACTAGGCTACTCTGCCAATCAGGGAGCATAAGGGAGATTAAATTCTTAGATGTAATTAATCACTGCTTCTTGGAGCAAATGGTCCATGACATGGGCGTAGACTGGGGGGGGGGCAATGCCCCCCCAAACGACAACGACGTGAGACTGGCGCCGCCGCGCCGTTAAAAAAAAAAAAAAAAAAAAAAAAGCAGGCACGCGCTCGTCTCCGTCCGCTTCGCTTCCCTGCCCTCTCTGTCTGCGTCCCGCCTTCCTCTGATGTCATTTCCTTTCGGGCGGGACGCAGACAGAGAGGGCAGGGAAGCGAAGCAGACGGAGACGAGCGTGTCCATCTACCCCTCTCTTCCTCCCTCCCTCTGGCGCAGGCAGCAAGCATGCTTCTTCAGTTTTTCTGTGTTCCTGGCAGCGGTAGCGACGTACACGCTGCCTTCGGCTCTGCCCCGAAGCCTTCTCTTCAAGTTCCTGTTCCCATGGGAACAGGAACTTGAAGAGAAGGCTTCCAGGAGATAAGGAGGGCAAAAAAGGACTTTGAGAAGAAATTAGCGTTGGAAGCAAAAATACATAGTAAAAATTTTTTTAGATACATTAAAAGCAGGAAACCGGCCAAAGAGTCGGTTGGGCCGCTGGACGAAAATGGTGTTAAAGGGGCGATCAGGGAGGACAAAGCCGTAGCGGAGAAATTAAATGAATTCTTTGCTTCGGTCTTCACCGAGGAGGATTTGGGGGGGGACACCGGTGCCGGAAAGAATATTTGAAGCGGGGGAGTCGGAGAAACTAAACGAATTCTCTGTAACCTTGGAGGATGTAATGGGTCAGTTCAGCAAGCTGAAGAGTAGTAAATCACCGGGACCTGATGGTATTCATCCCAGAGTATTAATAGAACTAAAAAATGAACTTGCGGAGCTACTGTTAGAAATATGCAATCTGTCCCTAAAATCGAGTGTAGTACCGGAAGACTGGAGGGTAGCCAATGTTACTCCGATTTTTAAGAAGGGTTCCAGAGGAGATCCGGGAAATTATAGACCGGTGAGTCTGACGTCGGTGCCGGGCAAGATGGTGGAGGCTATTATTAAGAATAAAATTGCAGAGCATATACAAAAACATGGACTGATGAGACAAAGTCAGCACGGATTTAGTGAAGGGAAGTCTTGCCTCACCAATCTAATGCATTTTTTTGAGGGGGTAAGCAAACATGTGGACAATGGGGAGCCGGTTGATATTGTATATCTGGATTTTCAGAAGGCGTTTGACAAAGTGCCGCACGAAAGACTCCTGAAGAAATTGCAGAGTCATGGAATCGGAGGTAGGGTATTATTATGGATTAAGAACTGGTTGAAAGATAGGAAGCAGAGAGTAGGATTGCGTGGCCAGTATTCTCAGGGGAGGAGGGTAGTTAGTGGGGTCCCGCAGGGGTCTGTGCTGGGTCCGTTGCTTTTTAATGTATTTATAAATGACCTAGAGATGGGAATAACTAGTGAGGTAATTAAATTCGCCGATGACACAAAATTATTCAGGGTCGTCAAGTCGCAGGAGGAATGTGAACGATTACAGGAGGACCTTGCGAGACTGGGAGATTGGGCGTGCAAGTGGCAGATGAAGTTCAATGTTGACAAGTGCAAAGTGATGCATGTGGGTAAGAGGAACCCGAATTATAGCTACGTCTTGCAAGGTTCCGCGTTAGGAGTTACGGATCAAGAAAGGGATCTGGGTGTCGTCGTCGATGATACGCTGAAACCTTCTGCTCAGTGTGCTGCTGCGGCTAGGAAAGCAAATAGAATGTTGGGTGTTATTAGGAAGGGTATGGAGTCCAGGTGTGCGGATGTTATAATGCCGTTTTATCGCTCCATGGTGCGACCGCACCTGGAGTATTGTGTTCAGTACTGGTCTCCGTATCTCAAAAAAGATATAGTAGAATTGGAAAAGGTACAGCGAAGGGCGACGAAAATGATAGTGGGGATGGGACGACTTTCCTATGAAGAGAGGCTGAGAAGGCTAGGGCTTTTTAGCTTGGAGAAGAGACGGCTGAGGGGAGATATGATAGAAGTGTATAAAATAATGAGTGGAATGGATCGGGTGGATGTGAAGCGACTGTTCACGCTATCCAAAAATACTAGGACTAGAGGGCATGAGTTGAAGCTACAGTGTGGTAAATTTAAAACGAATCGGAGAAAATTTTTCTTCACCCAACGTGTAATTAGACTCTGGAATTCGTTGCCGGAGAACGTGGTACGGGCGGTTAGCTTGACGGAGTTTAAAAAGGGGTTAGATAGATTCCTAAAGGACAAGTCCATAGACCGCTATTAAATGGACTTGGAAAAATTCCGCATTTTTAGGTATAACTTGTCTGGAATGTTTTTACGTTTGGGGAGCGTGCCAGGTGCCCTTGACCTGGATTGGCCACTGTCGGTGACAGGATGCTGGGCTAGATGGACCTTTGGTCTTTCCCAGTATGGCACTACTTATGTACTTATGTAAGGAACAGAAGATGGATGGGACTGGGAGGGGTGGGGAGCAGAGGGAAGCCTACTGGAAAGAAGACACTGCATAAAACAGAAGACACTGGGACCAAAGCAAATAGAAAAACTAAATGATCAGACAACAAAGGTAGATAAATGTATTTTAATCAGAATTTATTAATTGAAATGTGTCAGCTTTTTGAAATGTGCATCTGTGATATTTTGCCTGTAAATTTCAATTCCTTCCTCCATATTAGCATATTCATTTGCATATGTATTTATGCAAATGAATATGCTAATATGCTCCGCCCATCCTTTGCCCCCCCCCCCCCCCCCCCCAAACGAAACAGTCAAACTATGCCTATGGTCCATGAACTGACAAGAGGTGGAGCCATTTTTTATCTAGATCTTAGTGGAATGCATGGCATAGTACAAAAGGATCGGCTGTAAAGGCTAGGACATTAAATCAGGCATGCAAGTTATTTAGAAATACCATCTTGGAAGCCCAGACCAGATGCATTCCATGCATTTACAAAGGTGGAAAGAAGAGAAAACGACAGCTAGTATGGTTGAAAGATAACACAAAAAAGGCTATTAAAGCCAAAAGAATGACCTTCAAAGAATGGAAAAAGGACTCAAATGAAAAAAATATGAAGCAATATAAGCACTGGCAAGTTAGGTGCAAAGCATTAATAAAGAAGGCTGAAAGAGAATATGAAGAGAAACTTGCTGCAGAGGCTAAAACTCACAGTAACAACTTTTTCAGGTACATCAGAAGCAGAAAGCCTGTGAGGGAATCTGTATGTGACTGTAAGATACCACCCCGTGACCCTTCAGGTAGCAAAGAATCCAGAAAGGGGAGACCTGATCAGGTACACAGAGAATCCTTTAGAGCAGGGGTTCTCAACTAGAGAATGACGGGGATGGGGACAGAGCCCACAAGAACAGGGACATCCTCTGTCCCTATGCCATTTTCTACTTTGAGTGATGCAGACAACAATATTTTGATGTTTTAGAAAAACAAGCAAACACAACTGGCCACAACTAGCAAAATTTGCATGGGGGATGCTGTACATTCTGCTACCAGCACATCTTCTATTGAAGGAAGGATTGTGGAAGACAGGAGAGCTAGATAGTGTTTCATTGGGCATATTTCTCCCCTCTAAGGCATATATAAAATGGGTTGTATTTTGTACCCCTCGACACTTTAACAGGGTGGATTAGCATTCCTTGGGGTAGTAGAAATCAGATGTTGTTGGGGTTGAAAGGGTAGAGGGTGGTGGTGAGGCGTTATTATAGCTGCTCACTGTTATTGTTTTTCTATTTGTAATTTATACACAATAGTTGCACAGCATATTGTTCCTTTTTATACTTTAAATATAAAATAATTGTTCGAGGCTTCTACAGATGAAGACAGAGCCCATAGGGATGGAGCAAGAACCTGCGTGTATGGGGACAAACTTTGTCCCCGTGTCATTCTCTATTCTCAACCTAGTTCTTGGGACACAACTAGCCAGTCAGGTTTCTAGGATAGCCACAATGAATATGCATGAGATATGCATACAGTTAGGGCATGCAGATCTATTTATTGGGATTTATTAACCACCTTTATGAAGAGATTTCTATTGTGGTTATCTTGAAAACCTGACTGGCTAGGTGTGTCCCAAGGACTGGTTCAAGAAAACCCCTGCCTTAGAGTGAGGAAGGCTCACATACAGTTGGGTCTAAGCCAGTAGAAGAGGAGGAAATGACAATGTGCAGCAGCTCACTTCCTCCTCTTCCTCCTGCAGCACAACCTCTGCAGGGGAGGGAGAGAAAGAGCAGCTGATGCCAGCAGTTTTGCAAATTATATGCTGCACAGTTGCACATAATTATCACAGGAGTAAGGGTTTCAGAGGTGACCCAGGAAACTATAGACCAGTGAGCCTGATGTCAGTACCAACCAAAATGAGAGAGACTGTTATAAGGAAAAGAAATTACTGAATATATACATAGGCATGGTTGGGTTTAGCCAAAGGAAAGTCTTGCCTCACCAATCTACTACAGTGTGAATAAACATAGATAAAAGGTGAGCCAGTTGATTTATAATGTAACTGAATTTTCAGAAAGCATTTGACAAGAGTGCCTCATTAGAGACTTCTGAAGAAATTAAGAAGTCATGGGATAGAAAACAAAATCCTATTGTGAATCAAGAACTGGTTAAAAGATAGAAAACGGAGAGTAGGGTTAAACAGTCCATATTCTCAATGGAGAAGGGTGAATCATGGGGGCTCCCCAGGCATCTATGCTGGGACTGCTGCTTTTTAACATATTTACAAATGACCTGGAAACAGGAATAATGAGTAAGGTCAATACATTTACTGATGACACAAAGTTATTCAAAGTTGTTAAAAGTTGTTAAATCACAAGAAAATTGTGAAAATTTTTCAAGACACCCTTCCTACAAGGCTGGGAGACTAGGCATCCAAATGGCAGATCAAACTTAATATGAGCAAGTGTAAAGTGATGCACATAGGGAAAAGTAACCCATAGCTAAATAATGCATGTATATAATTGACTATAAGTCGATCGCATATATAAGATGACGGCGGTTTTGGGACTAAATATTTTTTTAACAACAGGTTACATACAGATCAGCAATTTCATGATTTGAGATTGAAGGGGGGCAGACTCAAAAAAAATGTCAGGAAGTATTTTTTTCACGGAGAGAGTAGTGGATGCTTGGAATGCCCTCCCGCGGGAGGTGGTGGAGATGAAAATGGTAACGGAATTCAAACATGTGTGGGATAAACATAAAGGAATCCTATTCAGAAGGAATGGATCTTCAGGAGCTTAGCCAAGATTGGGTGGCAAGAGCCAGCAGTGGGAGGCGGGGATAGTGCTGGGCAGACCTATACGGTCTGTGCCCTGAAAAAGACAGGTACAAATCAAGGTAAGGTATAAACAAAAAGTGGCACATATGAGTTAGCTTGTTGGGCAGACTAGATGGACCGTGCAGGTCTTTTTCTGCCGTCATCTACTATGTTACTATGATTGAGTTCTTTCAGTTCCCTGGGGTGTATGCCAAAATTGGTGTGCCCCGTATATATAAGTCGAGGACACACACAGAGCCAAATATGACACCCCATCCTCAGCCAACAGGTCTTTCCTCCTGACACATACATAGCCACACACACCTTCCCCAGCTAGCACGTCCTTCTCCCTGCTTCACTCACACCCCACAGATTCAGCATGCCTTCTCTGCTGCTGCTGACCCCCCCCCCCCCACACAACATAAACCCCAACAAGCCCTCTCTGCTGCTCCCCCCCCCCCCACACAGACCCAGCATGCCCACTCTGCTGCCCCCCCCACACAAACACACATAGACCCAGCATGCCCTCTCTGAGGCCTCTCCACCTTGAATACGAGCATGCTTTAGCTATAGATAAAGGTTATATCATGCATTCCCTACAATACACAACCTATAATAATACCAAGTCAACGTAAGAAAAAAATGTTTGAGCAAAAAGAAAAAAAAAAATAGCAGATGATGTTTAATGTAAGCAAGTGCAAAGTGATGTATGTGGGAAAGAGGAACCCAAACTACAGCTACGTGATGCAAGGTTCCACATTAGGAGTCGCAGACCAGGAAAGGAATCTAGGCATCGTTGTTGATACATTGAAACCCTCTGTTCAGTGTGTGTTGTTGCTAAGAAAGCAAATGGAAGGGTAAATTAGACCTTACCTGCTAATTTTCTTTCCTTTAGTCCCTCCGGACCAGCCCAGAATGTGACTGATGGGTTGTGCACGCCTTCCAGCAGGTGGAGACTGAGAAAAAAAAAACTGTGACTCTAGCCAGCCAATAAGAGCCCTTGCCAGCTAGAGAAAGATCCAGTAATAAGGTACCAAAGCAGAAGGAAAGACATAGAAGAAATAGAAAACCTGTGCATCCAAAAACCTGAGCAGCCACCGGCACATTGCCAACAACGGGTGAGTGCCTTCAAACATATCATGGTCCTTCATACAGGACATTTCAGTAAGATTCTTTGTTTGTTTGTTTTTTTTTATATAGACCAAGAAACTAACAACACAGCTCTGAACAAACAGAGATATCTGAAGGGAGGGAGCTGAAAGAAAATTAGCAGGTAAGGTCTAATTTATCCTTCCTTAGTGTCCCTCTGGACCGGCCCAGAATGTGACTGATGGGACGTAACAAAGCAGTGAAAATATGGGAGGGACCCTAGCAGCCCCGCCGACAAAAACGTGCACTTCAAAACGAAACCTGCCGACGACTGAGGACATCGAAACTTCAGAGCGTAGAAAAAGAATGCAGAGACGACAAAATGGCCACCGTATCACTGTCTTGTGGAGGCCCCAGACCACACTGTGTCTAAAGACTACATGACCTGTTGCAGAACGAGCTCCAAAATGCTGTAGAACAGGTTTCCCTGAAAGAAGATAAGCTGAAGTACTCTGTACTTAAAATCATCAAGGAATAAATAGGTTTAGAGGCCATGAACCCCTTACGCCTATCTCGAAATACAACAAAGAAGATCGACAGATGTAACCAGAAAAAAAATCAAAATAGTGGATGAACCCCCATTTGACATCCAAACACTTCAAATGCCGCTGTTTCTCTGAGCCGGAAAAGGAACATAACCCAGGCAAGACCACCAGCTGAGAAGCATAAAAGCAAAATACCACTTTGGAGAGAAAGGAAGGAACTGGCCGGAATACTACGTGATCTGAACAGAAGTCCAAGAAAAGCGATATACACGACAACACCTGCAACTCCGAAACTCGCCTAGTGGAAACAACGGCCAGCAAAAATACTGCCTTCAAAGTCAAGACTTTCAGAGTACAGGATGACAAAGGGTCAAAGAGAGGCTTAGTAAGAATTGCCAGCACAAAATTCAGACCCCAACGAGGAAAAGTACATCACTAGGGAAAAGGAAGGAGATTAACCGCACTCAAAAAACGCACCACAGCTAGAAAACTAGCTAAAGACCTCCTCCAGATAACATCCCAAAAGGACGAGAAAATCGCAATCTGCACCTTAAGAGAAGCCAAAGGAAGAGCTTAGATCAAGTCCCCCTACACAAATGTAACCTTACATAACCGAAGCACGAAAAGGAGATTGGTTCAAGAGCTTTAGCCTATCCTCAAGATCCTCCAAGAGCGCTCATCAATCAAAGTAATGAGCTAAGAAAAATAACCCCTGCTAAACAATTAAGGCCATTCAAGAGCCAGGCCGCAATACAGCAGAGAACCGGATTCGGATGAATGACAGGACCCTGTGAAAGGGAAACAAAAAACCTCACTGCACCAGAAGTTTGAAAGAAAAAGTTCACCAGAGGACGTGGAAAACCGGCACACCATGGACTTCGAGACCACACCAGTGCTACCAAAATTAGACGTTCCGTTCCCTGTGTGTGTCGACCTTCCAAAAGAAGACGCCCTATCAGAGGACAAGGAAGAAAGGCATACCTTAAACCGGCTGAGAAGCATAGTAGAAGAACGTCCACACTCTGCGCTTTGGAAACCTCATGACGACGGAAAAAATAGAGGAAATCTGCACTGCATCAGAGGACCACAGATCCAACCTGGGATACCCCTAACAATCTAGTAACAGCCGCAACACCACTTAGATTGGCGACCACTCTGTCAAAATGAGCCTGTAACAACAGAGAAAAGGTACTTGAACATTTAGGACCCCTGCTACATGAGGCACTGAAAGAGCCACCCGATGAACGTGTGGCGCTTGAAACAACAGCGACGGGTTTCACTCCAACGGTAGAGTCCTCATTCCTCTGTGCGGAATGATAAATACATAACTGCTGTGACATTGCCCGAGATTACACGAACTACTCAGTCTGCCAGTAGCAGAAGAACCCTGAGGAGCGCCAGACGAATCGCTCTGGTCCCCAACCGGTCTAATTGATAATAATGTCTTCTGAAAAGACAGAGACCCTGACCAAACTGCTTCTGAAAATGAACTCCCCGGCCGAGGAGACTGGCATCCGCCGACACTACAGACTAACAGAGGTGATCCAAATGCATATCTTTGGACAAATTAAAGTGCCGAAGCCACCAATGTAGACTGGTCCTGACCTGGAAAGAAAGAAGCAAAGACTGATGAAAGGAAACCTTCTGAGATAACCATCTGGGCAGTTGCGACCTCTGAAGAGACTCCATGAAAATCCTAGCGCAAGGCACTGCCTTCATCGGTACTGCCATGGTTCCCCAAAAGCTGTAGAAACAATCACTTTCCGACGGACTGAAATTCTGCCCGGAGTGACGACGTTTAGCCTGGAGCGTGATGACAAGTCAACAGTAAACACTCGACTCTGGCTTATGGGAAACCTAACTCTCAGAGGCTCTATCGACTAAGAGGGTAGAAGACGGCTCCTGTGCCTAACTAGTATCCAAGATAGGAACTGCAAGAACTCTGCCCCCCGAGCTGTCACCAGAAGACTCTCGTGTCAACAGTTTGCCCAGAATAACCAATTATCCAACTGAAGATGCAACAAAATGCCCTTTGTTCTGAGAGCCGCCGCTACAACTACCATGACTTTAGTGAACAAAGGAAACAAAAATTTGCAGGAGAAATAGAAATGTGAAAGTAAGCTTCTGAATGAAACGAGAGAAGTCAGAAACTCCCCTGACCACACTGCGACAAAGACAGGCCGCAAAGTCCCCCTTTGAAAGAGGGCCGCTAGAGGTCTAAAATCGGAGAGAAAATGGGGGAAAGACCTTGTCACTGAACCGTTCAAGGGAAAGAAATTGGACTAAGGTCCAGACGCCTACAGAGAACTGCTCTGACAGCCACGAGTTTGATGCGAGCCCTGGAAAGAGATACTTGAGCAAACTGAAATGCGTACTCTACTCGCATAATCTGCAATACTCAGCAATCCGAAGAAAGGTAGACTCGCCTCTCTTGAACTGGCGCCAAGCGAGTGCCTACAGGGAGCAGAGGCAGAACCTGCACCCCTGCATTGCCAAGAGCAGGAGAAGCAATGGATAAAAATCTGACAGCAAGAAGACCCATAATAGCAGACTAATACTAGAGTGCTATAAAAAGTATAACTCATGAGAATTGCCTCAAACTAGCACGTAAACTCCCGGTGACCTGTTACAAAGAACTCCTATAGAGAGATCAGAATTCCAAGAAATGCAACTGGAAAATGCTGCAGAAAATTAGTACCTACCACCTAAAGCAAAACCAGACATTTAGTGAGTAGTCTGGATGCAGATGTGGGTATTGCTGAGACCGGACGCCACACCTGAAGGACCTACAGAGTGTAAATGCTAAATAGTAGTAGTCTTAATAGTGCCCCAGTGTGACAACGCTTATGCTCTGAGACACTCAATTAGGCTTGATTATAGGAATTTGATCAGCCAAAAAAAAGGAACTAGAAGCTGTAGCTGGTTCGACTTGGCTAATTAGGGCTGAGAGAAGGCACTGAACCAGATAAATAGTAGTAGTAAGAGGTAGGTGTCAGCTGCGCACCCATCCCCAAATGCTACTGACTAGACATAGCCCAGCATTGGACAAAAATCATAAGGACAATTATATACTGAGGCTGGAAAACTGCATCAAGAGCAGCGTATGCCAGAAAATGTCACCCCACTAAAAAGTGGATAAAAAAGAGGGAGAGGAGGGGAAGAAGGAGAGATATAGGAAAAAATGCCTGATTATATACATATATATACCGCTGTCCAGAAGGGAGCATAAGACTACAACCAAAGTGGCCACCTGCAGAGCTGCATGAAAGTAGCAAAAATAAAAACACATACAGAACCCACTTATATTCTATTCCTCTTGTTTTTAATAAGTCTGCCTGCTAATAAGTTCCCCGTGCTGTTATATCAAGGACGTAAGCTCAATGAGCAGGGACTGCCAATTTCTATATGTTGTACAGCGCTGCAGCAATGATAAGCAGTAGTGGCATTGCAGAGAGAACAATGCAAAGCGCTGCATGACCTGCTAGGTCTTGACCACCTTTACTCAACTGGTAGATACCTTATGGGAGGCCCAAAAAAGAAGCATAAGAAAGCCAAAAATCCCCTCTGCCGCAAGCTCCCGCCTCGTAGGCAAAGCACCAGACTCTCTCTCCAGAATGCTGACATTTGTCACTGCACGCACTTCTGCATACAATATGACCTCCAACATGGCGACGGTTCCCGCCAAAATCGGAACCAAAGAGGAAAACGCGAGTAGCGGCAGACCAACGGACTTGGAGTCGGACACCCCCTCCGACAGCGCCAACCACAAAACGGAACTAGAACCTTGGACCTTTTTTGTTAAAACAGCGCAAAAGTCGCAAACACAGCCGTTCCTAAAAACCGCATCGCTGACAGAAACAGCGGCGGAGGTCGTCTACAGAGTGAAAACAAAGGACAGGGAACAAAAAACAGCTGATCAGGAAACATCTGAGCGCTCTGGAGCAGCCCTGCTAGTTCTTATCGCCCACAAACGGCTCTGCCAAGCCAGCAGACCGGGAGGCTCGCTTCTTTCAGTCAATTAATTATTTATCATTTAGATTAAGCAGCTGCCTCTCCCATCCTCCACAGCCGCCCCCCCTGAGGCGCTTGAGGAAATCTTTATTTTGCTTAGAAAAAGCAAAAACAAGCTAGCAAAGTCAAATTAGCCAGCACGAGGGAGAAAAGCTTTTTTTTTTTTTTTTTATAAAGTAGCTGCCTCTCCCTGCCTCTACAGTTCTTACAACGAAGAGCTGGAGGAAACTCACATCAGTAGGACTGCTCCTGACAACAGTCTGCTTTCCAAAGCATCAGAAATTAGGACAGAATGCTTTTACTTCAGGGAGGAATAGGGGGGAGTGACTCGGCCTATCGAGTGCGACATCCCCGAGGCTCTGAGGGACCCCCACGGGTTTCAGGCTTCAAGCAGCAGGTTTTTGTTATATCTCTTCAAAAATGCACAGGGACACGGACGAAAATTATACCAACACTCAACAAAAGAGAGAAAAGAAAAGTATAGAAAAGTCCAAGACTGAAGGGCTCACCACCTTCCACCTGCTGGAGACTGAGATTACTGGATCTCTCTCTAACTGGAAAGGGCTCTTATTGGCTGGCTAGAGTCACAGTTTTTTTCTCAGTCTCCACCTGCTGGAAGGCGTGCACAACCCATCAGTCACATTCTGGGCCGGTCCGGAGGGACGCTAAGGAATTAGGTATTATTAGGAAGGAATGGAAAACAAACATGAGGATGTTATAATACATCACTCCATGATGCATCCGCAACTCTAATATTGTGTGCAATTCTGGTCACCGCATCTCAAAACGATTCCTCATAGTGGAATTAGAAAAGGTACTGAGAAGGGCAACAAAAATGATAAAAGGGATGGGACAACTTCCCTATGAGACTAAAGAAGCTAGGGCTTTTCAGCTTGGAGAAAAGATGGCTGAGGTAGACGTGAATCGCTTGTTTACTCTTTCCAAAAATAATAGGACTAGGGGGCACGCAATGAAGCTACAAAGTAGTGAATTTAAAACTAATTGGAGAAAATAATTCTTCACTCAACATGTAATTGAACTCTGGAATTCGTTGCCAGAGAATTCAGTAAAAGCAGTTAGCTTAGCAGGGTTTAAAAAAAGGTTTGGTTAGCTTCCTAAAAGAGAAGCCCATAAGTCATTATTAAAATGGACTTGGGGAAATCCACTTATTTCTAGGATAAGCAGCATGAAATGCATTGTACTGTTGTGGGATCTTACCAGGTATTTGTAACCTGGACTGGCCACTGTTGGAAACAGGATGCTGGGCTTGATGGACCTTTGGTCTGTCCCAGTATGGCAATACTTATGTTCTTAAAAACCCATATATTTTCTAAACAAATGTGTTATTACAAAATTCTGTATCACAAGGACATATCATAGCCAAAATAAACTACTGGGGCTCAATGCAATCATAAAATCTGCATGGACAGGTATCTTTAAGATCTGGCCCATCTTACATCGAGCCCCTGCTTGTAGCCAGAACTTTTCCACCTTCTTTTCCCAGACCCTCTCCCCTATTCCCTCACATACCTTTAGCTGGATGCCTACGGTTAGTCCCTAAGCATGGGCTGTGATGAAGTTGTTAGTACCACTAATGCTGTTGCTTCTGGCATCTCTCTTACCTATACCCAGAACTCTTAAGTACACCATCGGCCATGTACCTTCAAAGCTCAACTCCCTTGCCTAGAGAACAGGAACTGCAACAGTACACCACCTGAGGTCTGCTCCAGAGCACGCCCTGTGACCTGTCCCACCTCCTCTGACGACTTCCCGTTTCTGCACAGGCGGGACCAAGCGTTAGATTGAGAAAAGGAGACAGCAAGACGTAAAAAAATACTAAAGCCAATTAGCTCAGTCTCCTTGTCCCTTTCCGCCATGCAGCCGCCATTCCCGTTCACCCAAAATAAAGCAAGCAAATCTATGAGCTGCTCTATCCACGTTCTTCTTCTTTATTGTTGGTCGCATTTTTATTTGATCTCAGTTATATATTCAAATATGCCATCTTGTACAGCATACGAATGTCTACAGAGGAAGTACTGGTTTCATCAATTAGAGTAGTAATTAGTTCTAAATTGTAAATCATTGTGTCCTTGGTAGTGGCTGGTTATAGGGACTCCCTGTATTCGTGCAGAGATGTTTTTACCTAGTAAAGGGCCACCAAAACAGACATCATGTTATGAGAATCAGGTGCATAACAATAAGACTTACTATTTATAAGTACAATTTAAAAAAAAAACATCAATTAGGTTGAAACCTGGGAGCATAAAACATCTTTTTTTTCCTGTGCCTACATCAAAAGAAAAAGATCGCATGTGGAAACTTGCTCTTTTGTTTTGTGGAATGCAGTGGTATATTATAAAAATACATTTGCCTTTTTTATTACTACTACTATTTCACAGGGGCGTATTGAATAATGAGGGATGGGATTTCTTCATGCAGAAGTTCTGTTTAGAGTCAGTCTAAATGTGCCAACATTATCCAGTTCAGCACACTATTAGCCACCAAGTTCATACAAAGTTAATTATATTCTGTGGAAAATAAATCTATTGGCTAAGCTACTTAATATTCCATTACGGGTATTTGCTTTAAACTTTGTTTTAATTTGTTTAGCCAGTCCGTACACGCACATGGCTTTGCTTTTTAAACCCAAAGGTGAATCATAAGGGTAGCTGAACAACTAGGTTCAAACTGTGTTGTTTCTGACTTTACTTGTTTTGGGCTGCTTTGGGTCCTACTGATCTGTACATCTGCTGTCTAGAATTTTGGAAGATGGAAATGAACAAAATAAAAATTAAAGTTTTGGATGTACACTGTAGAAGCTGTTGTTTACTTTTGCAATGTGTGTATGGATGCCTGTTTTGGAGTGTGCATGTGATAATGTTTGAATAACTGTCTATACTTACAGCTATGATATCTGAGCATGCAGCAACATTAAAGGATAGACTTAAATGCCCAATGGGAATATGTGCTAATCTCAACTTTGTTAAATATTTCAGACACATGCATTTACTAGCTCCCATGATATAAATGAATTCTGTTATTCTGTCTCACTGTGTTTTCAAATGCAAGCCACACTGAACCCGAGTTTGCTTGGGATAATGTGGTATATAAATGCAAAAAAAAAAACAAAACAACCTTTTATCCTCCACCTTTCAAAACACTGTCTATCCAGCTGGATGGTGATGGCACAAGGAAAGCAAGTTTAGGCCAATGAAGACTAACTCAAATTAACCTGCTCCTTAGCTGGGCTGTAGCATTAACATATTGAAAATTCGACCGTACCATGCCTCTGTGGTTATGTTTCACTAATAAGTTAAATGATTAACTGGCTTTCTTGAAAAAGATTATATAACCTTTGGGTGTAGAAACAAAAACATACTCTTATTTATTCAATATCACAATTCCTCATGTACAGCTACAAAACAACCATTAGAGTGGATAGTGTTCACAATGAGCTCCTTTTATTATCGACCAGACAGAAGAGGTAAGAGTTCTCAGTTTTGGCACAGTATAAGTCACCACAAGATCAAAATATAAGAAAACCAATGGACTGCATTAGGGGCTTATAGCAACTTAGTAATACTTAAACAAAATAGATCTGCATGAAACAAAATATTTATTTCTATTTTGACATATAAAATCACTTGTCCCTGAACCTACTACTACTATAAATCACTTCTATAGCGCTACCAGTCGTACGCAGCGCTTTACAATTGAACATGAAGAAAGGCAGTCCCTGCTCAAAAGAGCTTACAATCTAAATCAGGACAAACAGACCTATCAATACGCAATGCTAAAAATCAGCCAGAGACTTTCTTGTATTACATTTCCCTCAATGTAATAAAATCAAATATAAAACTATCTACAATGCTGGATTTTCATACCAAAGTACAACCAGATAGAACTCTTTGCCCAAACAACTCCGTCAAACTGAAGACTATCTCATAGTTCATAAACTATTGAAAACTCACTTCATAAGATCCATATTCACATTCAATCCTATGTATCACAAACATGTTATAAGATCAGGATTTCATGTTATGCTGTTATTAGTAATTTTGTGTGTGTGTGTATATATATATATCCTATATAATAAAAAGCACCTCCAACGTTCTGAAGCCAACTCTGTGGCACTTAAACCTTGAGCCATTCGTGCTCTCCGTGTGATGAAATGATGTCGGCACTTCCTGGTACATCACCAGCAACACCAACCAACCACAAGAAAGCAACAAGATCCACAGGAATCGCACTCGCTCTCATAGCCCCGCCCTCTGAGCACAGCTAACGCGACGTCAAGAGAAGAGACAAACCACAGGAATCGCACTCACTCTCATAGCCCCACCCTCGGAGCCCAGCTGATCTGAACAGCCAGCTGGCTAAGTTCCTCCCACCCCTCGCGCTATTTTCCCGCCTCTCCCCCCCAGGATCACCATCATCCCCCCCTCCACGTCGCCACCGCTGAAAACAAGAGCCAGAGCTGGTATAGTTCAGAGGGACAGCGATTAGACCTCTCTGTGGAAAGTGCATGCTTCTGAACAGCAGGGTTTTTAACGAAACACAGACGCAGACAGGCACTTTGCACTGCAATTCAGAATTAAGCTTACAGCACAGAACAGTACTACAAGCTCCTTTAAGAAGCAAACAGCTCACACTGTCACACTGGATTCCTGCATTGTTTCTACCTTCAAACTGGATTTCAGAAAGAGCAGGAAAGATCCCAGAGTGGGGGAGACGAGATCAGAGGAAACCTTGAAAGAGCACAGCAGCTCAGAGGACAGTAGAAGACACAGAGCAGACAGCAAAAGGCTACGACATCGTACTACAAAGCAGCCATACAGAGCAACAGAGAAGATAATAGAACCTTGGGACAGAAATAAATAAACACACAAATGCCTGAAACAGAGAAGATATCGGAAGGGAGAAACCACAGAGCAGAGGGCAGAAAAGATTCACCAGGCATCAGTCTCACAGAGAGTCTGTGCAACGCACACATACTCTCACACTCTGTCTCAACCACACTATCTCTCACACACACACTCGCACCCACACTCACTCTGTCACACACACACACACACTCACGCAGTCACTCTCATGCACACTCTGTCAAACATACACACTCTGAGGAAAACCTTGCTAGCGCCAGTTTCATTTGTGTCAGAAACAGGCCTGATATACTAGTATATGTATATATATCCTACTATATTAATGAAGAGTGACCGACGTGCCGTGCATGTGCAGAACAGCGCAGCTGTTCTGCACATATGCGGCACGTCACAGGTCTCTGCCATCAGGAGAAGGAAGTGCTGGCGAGGGAAAAGCTGTTCGCAAGGAACCGCGCTCTTGGCACACAGATGCCAGCAGCAATTAGAAATCCCCTGAAGGCCAAAGGGAGGAGCGAAGTGGCTGGCGAAGATGAAAATACGGGGCAGCAGAGCTAAGGCGAGCGTAGTGAAATGTAGCGGTGGGGGCGGGGTGCTGAAATGTTTGCTGTCCAGCCTGCCACTGCCTCTGGGCTCCTTCCCTGGAGCCCACGAGCTCGGCACCGCACGCTGTGACTGACACATGTGCCGAACATGTGTTTCCAGAAAAGGAGGGGGCTCTTTGCGAGTAACGACATCGTTCACAGATGAAAGGGGAAGCGTTAAAAACCTCGCTCTGACTTCGGATCTGCTAAATGTCAGACTATGATAGACAACTGTCCTCCGCCAGATTGCAGTTGGCAGATGTGTGCAGCCTGCTGCTTTCCTGTCACCGCTGTACGGGGCTGGCACTGGCAATTTTTTTTTTTGCAGCTGCTTAGAGCGCAACACCTCTCCCTTGCCACCACAGCTGAAGTTGTTTGCTTTTTTTTTTTTCATTCTCTCTTCCCCCTCCCCACACACACTCTCTCTCTGAGACACATGCACACACACTTTCTCTCTCTCACACACGCGCGCACGCACGCACACACACACACACGCACACACACACACACACACACACACACACACACACAAAGAATGTAGTATATAAAAATGTACTGTACACATCCACTCATTTCTTGAGCAGAGAGGGGGGATGAGGGGGAGGGGGTCATGAGACCAGAGAGGGAGGGAGATATCTCTGTCATGCACACACTCTCACACACTGTCTCTCACACTGTATCACATTCACTCTCTATGTGTCACAGTCACTCACACACACTCTGTCTCATATACTCTCTCAGTCTCAGAGAGTCTGTGTATCGCACACATACTCTCTCACACTCTGTCTTACACACACTCTCTCTCTCACACACACTGTATCTGTGTGAAACACACTCTCTCACGCTGTCTCACATACGCACTTGCACACACTCTCTCACACACACTGTATCTGTGTGAAACACACTCTCTCTCACACTGTCTCACATACGCACTTGCACACACTCTCTCTCTCACAGACACACTCGCACCCGGTCTCACTCTTTCTGTCACACACACTCGCATTCTCTCTCTCTCTCACACACAGGCACTCTCACACACACACTCTCTCAAACATACACGCTCCGAGGAACTCTCATTTCTTGCTTTGGCTATTTCATTACATTTTTCATGACAAAAATGTTGCCCGTTTTAACGGGCTTTACGACTAGTATATATATTATAATATAATTCGCATCTCCAACGTTCTGAAGCTGACTTCGTGGCAGCGTGGCAGTGAAGCCGTGTAGTGTTCGTAATCGCCCCGCCCTCGAGGGAACTCTGAGCCCCCGCGCCTCCCTCCCTCTCTCTGCCCTCCAAGCACGACCTGTCCTCCGGCAGCCCCTCGCCTTCCTAAGTGCTGGCTGTATTTTAAAAATTCTTACCTTGGGGTGCGGCGTCCACAGTGAAGGCGAGCGGCACTTCAAACTGCCTTTGCATGTGTCTCAGCTCTGCCTCTGGTCCCGCCCTTCCGGAAACAGGAAATGAGGGTGGGACCAGAGGCAGAGCTGAGACATATGCGAAGGCAGTTTGAAGCGCCACTTGCCTTCATTGTGGACGCTGCACCCCAAGGTAAGAATTTTTAAAATACAGCCAGCACTTAGGAAGGCGAGGGGCTGCCAGAGGACAGGTCGTGCTTGGAGGGCAGAGAGAGAGAGGGAGGGAGGCACGGGGGTGTGGAACTCGAACGAGAATGGGGGGCATGGAACTCGGAGGGGAGGGAGGGGATCCTGGAACTGAAAGGGGAGGGGGGGTCCTGGAACTCAAAGGGGGGCACACAGAGAGAGAGGTAGGGAGGGGGCCTGGAACTCAGAGGGGAGAGAGATGGAGGGAGGGGGGCCCTGGATATAGGTGGATGGAGGAGAGGCCAGGGGAGAATGCAGAGTTGATGCACATGTAGGGGGGTAGGGTAATGGACAGAGGAGAATTGCTGCACCACGATGGATGGAGGGGGCAGGGGAGAAATGCTGCACATGGATGGATGAAGGGGGCAGGGCACAGAGGACGTTTGCTGCATATGGATGAATGCAGGGGAGAGAGTATAATTGGTGCACACGGGACACACACTACACTCTCTCACTCACACAGACAGACACACACATTCTGTCTCTCTCTCAATCACACACTCTCTCTCTCTCTCACACACACACACATACTCTCTCCTAATAGTTCCCTTAAAAACATAATTGCCATTAGAAGACAACCTTGCTAGTGCCCATTTCATTTCTTTCAGAAATGGGCTTTTTTTACTAAGCTAAACGCACTGTGATTGGCTCCAAGACTTTCAGGTCTCTCAGCTGAGTGAAGCACTGCCAAAAAAGACGTTTTTATTATTGCAGGGGGGAATGACGGCCAAAATGGACATTTATTTTGGGATGGGCGCCCTCAACTGCACTCAAGCCACATCGGAGGGGGTGAGCAGCGCGGCGTCTTCGGGGCGGCACAGGGAAGCGTATTTGCATTCCCTTTCTTTAATGCGTGCCCATTCCTTACCGATTCGCTAAGGGAATCGGTAAGGGAAGGGCTCTGATTGTTTAGTGCATCTGGTCCAGAATGATCTCTGAGGAAGATAAGTGCTAATGTGAAGCATTGTCTAAAAGTATATAAACAGCTGATTTTGATCATTACTTTGGAGAGACCGGTTCAGATAATACCTTTGTATAGCAGAGCCGTTCTCCCATGAGAAATTATTAATTGTATCTGTATTTGAAAAAGAAATAATGAAGCTGTATTTCTCATATACGTAGCCTTGTCGTCTATCACTCTTGATTATGGGTGGTTGGTACATACTAAATTGTGTTAGTGATAAGAAAGACTAAATTTTATTCAACGTGTAGCGCAAAGTCAGCCACTGTAAAAAAAAAAACGTGGCCTTTAGTTTTTATTAGCTACGGTCCATGTGTGTAGAAGCTATTTTGCTTGGAGATAAAATATGGGCCTTCATTATTTAAAATTATACTCTGGCTTGGGTACTGTTTAACAGGATGCAGACTGCAAGCTTTGTCAGTCCATGGTGGCTTTTACTGGTTCACACTGACACAACCAAACTTTTTTCTGTTTCGGCTTTGGATGAAACGAGTTCCTGCTTCAGTTTTGGTATCTGTCGAAACTAAAAAGAGCAGTTTCAGTCGGCCTATATCCTTCTTTGCGTTGTAGTGGGATAGCTAATAGCATCATTTAAGTACATTTACCACAGGAGTAAACTGCACCACTCAACTCCGTTCTACACTGCTGCCTGTAGTGTGCCCAGAGACCTCTAGATAGCCTCAGCTACTGCCCACAGTAGTTTTCAGCTTCAGCCCTAGAGTAATTTTTGTTTTAAGACTACTGTATCTTCAATTACTGCTCAGTAGAGACACTTTACAGGCCCTATAGCTGACAAAAGGGAGAAACAAAAATGATTCAATAGAAACATTGGTTATTTTATCATCCTATTATAGAAACAAATCAGCGCGTGTTAGCTCCGTTTACAATTAGGTCATCGGGAGAAACATACATTTAAACACACCTAAGAAATATCCGATATAAAATAAAGATCATAGACTGACACAATTTACAGTCGAATAGAACCCGGCAGCAATAAAGGCCCTTACTGGCCCTTTTACGATTACCTGAAATCAAACGTTTTCAGACTTTAAAAAAAAAGGCTTAACGGGGCATTCTCGTGGTCTCAAACACTAGAAATCAGTAAACATCATGTGACAGCAAAACATCGAAAAATCAGGATACTGTTTCCGCTAGGAAGAGCGAGAGGCTAGACTTCAGCAGACACTAAAGGTAAATGCTGAATCACCGGTTTCCATTACAGTGTGCGCAGATCTGGCTTTTACACCGTCCCCAGTGTGCTGCTGCGTTTCTAATCACCAGCCAGACACCAGAAAAAAAAATGATAAAAAATTAAAAGCTGATGCAGCGGTATGTGTGTGTGTAGGGGGGGGGGGGTCACCGCCACAGCCTCTCCACTCTTACCCAGGAATTTGCGAAGTACAGCCGGCCTTAGCAAAGGTTGTGAAGGTCCCAGAAAGACTGATGAACCGGCGGGTACAGCCCAGCATACCAGCTCGCTCACGCGCACTCTCTCTCACATCATCACACACACACTTCTCGGTGTATGACCTCCTCCCGCCCTCAGGCGCCATCTTCCCCGCTGGCCCTCCACCAATGGTTGATCAGCGGGGCAGGCCCAGCGACTCAAAAAAAAAAACCTTCGGCGCTGCCACTCCCAGACTTTTCCCTTCCAAACAGGGAAATTGTTGCCACTATTAAACTACTTCCTTCCTTTTGTCCGGAAAAAGGCTGATTTGAACCGTAGTCTTTGTCTATACTGCTGCCCCAGCCTGTGCTGTAAAAGCTTTCTCTTACCTGCCACCGCCGGTGCCACTGTATCAAGTTGGTCTCGGTTACACTGCGGTCTGTGAGATCATACGCTGACTTGCAGCTCCTACCACCAGGGAGGAGGAGAGTAGACACTGCGAGGACTGAGCTAACTGACGGCTATGACCTTACCCGCTCTCCTCTCCCCATGTCCACGGACCTCCGGGTTTCTTCTCGCTCGTGCCTACTTTTACTTATTTCTCATTTCATCTTACCCCAAGACTGGCGAGCCTTTTTCTTCTTAGAGCCGCAACGAGTTCTTTTTGTACGCCCGAGTTTCCATACTGGCTCATCTCATTTATATTTAATTTTAAAGCCTTCCCCGTCTCCTTATTTCATTTACGTTTATCATCCACCTGCCCCATCTCACGAATACCTGCTTAAAACGCAGCTCTAAAGCATCCCTAGTCTCTCACCCGTCTCTAATCCACCCTTGCACAGGGCTGGCCCAAGCTACCCAGGACATCACCTGTGGGTAGGACCCTAGCATACTCTACTACTACTACTTAACATTTCTAAAGCGCTACCAGGGTTACGCAGCGCTGTACAATTTAACACAGAGGACAGTCCCTGCTCAAAGGAGCTTACAATCTAAAGTACAAAAAGTGCAGTCAATCAAATTGGGGCAGTCTAGATTTCCTGAAAGTATAATGATTAGGTGCCGAAGGCGACATTGAAGAGGTGGGCTTTGAGCAAGGATTTGAAGATGGGCAGGGAGGGGGCTCGACCTATGGGCTCAGGGAGTTTATTCCAAGCATAGGGTGAGGCGAGGCAGAATAGCTTCTGACAACCACACAAAGTCGTGGGTCCATGCAGAAAACTAGCGCAACATATGTGCATAATTTTCTGGGTGCATGATGCAGAAAAGGGTTTTGCGCAAAAGTTAACCCTGTACTAAACCATACAGTAAGATACACGCGCACAGCATATTAAAATCAATAGCAATGAGGCTATTTCCTATTCTGCCCCAATGTGGTGAATTAGGCAGATTTTAAAGCGAGCACAGTGCCAGGTTTGAGGAGAACCAGACAGGTTAGCTCGTTTTCCTATACTAGTACCTGTAAGGATTTAATGCCCGTTTATCTTCTTTTGCTGAAAGCATAGGGGCACCCAAAGCTTTTAAAGAAAGACAATTCTGCACAATCATGGGCTGATGATCAGAAGCAAACGCAGAAGCTAGAGGCTGTTAGCGCTATACTAGCACCTGCGTTTGCCACCGCCCCATGATTAGAGTCCCTGAGCGTGTGAAACAACATGCTCATGGGCTCTGAATGCAACTAGCATGCAAAACAGGGCTCTTAGTGCAAGTAGCATGCAAATGAATGCTAAACCTATTCATCCCCAATGATCAGTGAACAGCGCACCAAAGATTGGTGCACTGGCCTTGGCAAACCCTACACCAGCTTCGAGCTGGCATTAGGGTTTGGAGACCATTGGGAAGGAATGGTGAGCCCTGTCCAGCATGCATTTGCATGCTATCAGGCCCCCATTCCCCCCAATGCAGCACCCCCCCCCCCAGCAGGAACCCTGATCCAACCCCCCACCCCCCAGCAACAGGGGCCTAGAGGTCTGGTGGACTTCCAATCCCCCCCCCCCCCCGACACAGGTACGGGGGCTGAAGATCCGGTGGGTCTCCAGCCCCCCCAACCTCCTCCCAGCATCCCCTCAGATGTCCCTAGTGGGCCATGGGTCAATTCCCCACCCCTTACCTTCAGTTGGAGAAGAGAGATGGCCTCCCTCTTCTTCCATTATCTCCTCAAAAATGGCAGCGCGATGCAGTGGGCGGGGCTTCACACCATATAAGGCTGTTGAGCCGTTGTTTAGACCTTGTAAACTGGCTGTTAAAGGTTTAAATGATCTCCTGTTACATTGTAATTTATTTTTCCATCACTTGTCTTTTAATGCATAGCTTTTCACCTGTTTTGGTGCATGGAGCAACCAGTTCGCTTTTTGCTTTCTTTCTTTTTACTACAAACAGTAAGTAGCCCCTTTTTTCTTTGCACACTCCCGCTGTAATTCTTTCACGTATTCCATGCCAGTTCCAGTAATCTCACAGGGGTTTTGTTTCTTTGCACTGAATCCACATCTTCTTTGGCTATGTGAACATCTCAAATCATTAACAATTCTAATTGCTTGCTACATGTCTTATTTATACACATCTGCTATGAACATACACTCCAGATATACTCTAGCCATTAGTCACATTTGTCATATTTTACACCACATAGGGTTGCAACAAAGTTTTGTGACATCATTACTGTGACTAATATTGATTTTACTTTTTTCTGCTAGTTGTTCTGAGTGGACATTTCACTGCAATCCAAGAGGTATTTATTTGTCTTACTTGAAGGTGTACCTATGTGGTCTTTTCTCTGTATCTACAAATATATCTGCATCGTTGACCTTGAATACTGTTGAATATGTTTAATATTTGTATTATATGTTTTGTTTACATGTTTATTTTACATTTTCTTATTTTATTAATTTATATGTATTTTCATGATAGAAAGGCACAAGCAAGTTAAGCACCGTTAAATCTCTTTGAATATTGACCCCTCCTAAGTTTTCAACACTTTTCAGTAAGCACCATAAATTTGACAATGATCTCAATGCCACTGGTGGATGATTTCATTCTGATGGAGTGGTCCCTGATTATGGGCATAGCCTGCAAGATCTTCCGAGCTTGGGGCACCCCCTCAGTGGATATTTTTGCCACTCAATTCAATCACAAGGTCCCTCAGTTCTGTTCCAGGCTTCAGGTCTGCGACAGACTAGTGTCAGATGCCTTTCTCCTTCATTGGGGAACAGGCCTTCTGTATGCGTATCCTCTGATACCTCTAGTGGGAAAAACTTTGTTGAAACTCAAGCAAGACCGAGGAACCATGATCCTGATCACACCTTACTGGCTGCGTCAGATTTGGTTACCTTTACTTCTGGAACTGTCCTCCAAAGAACTGTGGAGATTGGAGTGTTTCCTGACCCTCATCACGAAGAACAAGGGGGTCGCTTCTACATCCCAACCTCCAGTCTCTGGCTCTCATGGCCTGGATGTTGAGAGCCTGGGTCTTCCTGGCTTCCAGGAAAGATTCCACTAAGAGGTGTTACTCTTTTAAATGGAGAAGTTTTGTTGTCTGGTGAGACAGCAAGGCCATAGATCCCCTTTCTTGTCCTATACAGACCCTGCTTGAATACCTTCTACACTTATCAGAATCTGGTCTCAAGACCAACTCCGTAAGGGTTCACCTTAGTGCAATTACTGCTTAGCATCAGCCATAGGAGCCAACTTTTCAAAATTATTGGGGGTGCTAAACCCAATGAAAATAATCCCTGCCTGGACACATACAAGGAACTTTCTTAATATTGGGGGTGCTCAAGCACCCACAGAGTCGGCTCCAATGGCATCAGCGTGTAGAAGGTAAGTCTATCTCTGGACAGCCTTTAGTTGTTCACTTCATGAGAGATTTGCTTTTGTCAAAGCCTCCTGTCTAACCTCCACCAGCGTCATAGGATCTTGTTGTTCTCACCCTGCTGATGAAAGCTCCTTTTGAGCCACTGAATTTCTGCCATCTGAAGTACTTGACATGGAAGGTCGTTTTATTAGTGGCTGTTACTTCAGCTCGTAGAGTCAGTGAGCTTCAGGCCTTTGTAGTGGATGCAACTTACACTAAGCTTCATCCCGACAGAGTAGTCCTCCGCACACATCCTAAGTTCCTGCTGAACTTAGTTTCATCTGAACCAGTCGATTGACTTGCCAACAATTTCCCCCGTCCTCATGCCCACCCTGGTGAAAGCAGCTTGCACACCTTGAACTGGAATAGAGCATTGGCCTTTTACATGGAGCGGACGAAGCCCTTCAGACATCCACCCAGTTTGTTTCCTTTGATCTCAACAGGAGGGGAGTTGCCATTGGTAAATGCACCATTTCCAATTGGCTAGCAGATTACATTTCCTTTACTTATGCCCAAGCTGGGCTGACTCTGGAGGGTCATGTCACGGCTCATAATGTCAAAGCCATGGCTGCGTCGGTGGCTCACTTGAGGTCAGTCTCCATTGAAGAGAAAAAACTGCCCATTGACGTCAACAGTCCAGCGCCGGTACAACTGCATCGTAATCAGCATGGTGGCGGGAAGCAGGTGAGCGCGGTACTCGCCACATAACTCGCCACTGACGTCCCGACTCCTGCGGCGAACGGACTCTATTGTACCCACTCCGTCTCTTTCCGTCTCACAGGGATTCTCACACTCTCTGTCTGTCTGTCTCACACACACACACACACACACACTCAGGCTGGCAGGTGGGAGGGGAAGATAATAGGTTTCCACTCAGTTTCTCTCCCTGTCTCACAGGGATTCATACACTTTCTCTCTTATACACGCTCTCTCTCTCTCTCACACACACACACTCTCCCTCTCACACACACACACACTGACTCTCTCAGGGATTCATACACTCAATCTCTCTATCACACACACACACACACTCTCTCTCTCAGACACATACTCTCAAACACACTACTACTACTACTACTATTTAGCATTTCTATAGCGCTACAAGACATACGCAGCGCTGCACAAACATAGAAGAAAAACAGTCCCTGCTCAAAGAGCTTACAATCTAATAGACAAAAAATAAAGTAAGCAAATCAAATCAATTATTGTGTACAGGAAGGAGGAGGGTAAGTGGAGGCAGGTGGTTACAAGTGGTTACGAGTCAAAAGCAATGCTAAAGAGGTGGGCTTTCAGTCTAGATTTAAAGGTGGCCAAGGAAGGGGCAAGACGTAGGGGCTCAGGAAGTTTATTCCAGGCGTAGGGTGCAGCGAGACAGAAGGCGCGAAGTCTGGAGTTGGCAGTAGTGGAGAAGGGAACAGATAAGAAGGATTTATCCATGGAGCGGAGTGCACGGGAAGGGGTGTAGGGAAGGACGAGTGTGGAGAGATACTGGGGAGCAGCAGAATGAGTACATTTATAGGTTAGTAGAAGAAGTTTGAACAGGATGCGAAAACGGATAGGGAGCCAGTGAAGCGACTTGAGGAGAGGGGTAGTATGAGTAAAGCGACCCTGGTGGAAGACGAGACGGGCAGCAGAGTTTTGAACCGATTGGAGAGGAGAGAGGTGACTAAGTGGGAGGCCAGCAAGAAGCAGATTGCAGTAGTCTAAACGAGAGGTGACAAGGGTGTGGATGAGGGTTTTGGTAGAGTGCTCGGAAAGAAAGGGGCGGATTTTACGGATGTTGTAAAGAAAGAAACGACAGGTCTTGGCGGTCTGCTGGATGTGAGCAGAGAAGGAGAGAGAAGAGTCAAAGATGACCCCAAGGTTTTGAGCCGAGGAGACAGGGAGAATGAGAGAGCCATCAACAGAAATAGAAAACGGGGGGAGTGGGGAGGTGGGTTTGGGGGGAAAAATGAGAAGTTCAGTTTTGGTCATGTTTAATTTCAGGTGGCGTTCAGACATCCAGATAGCAATGTCAGACAAGCACGCTGAAACTTTGGTTTGTATGCAAGGTGAGATATCAGGGGTAGAAAGGTAGATTTGGGAGTCATCAGCATAGAGATGGTAGGAAAAGCCATGGGATGAGATTAATGAACCAAGGGAAGAAGTGTAGATAGAAAAGAGGAGGGGACCAAGAACAGAACCCTGAGGTACGCCGACAGGCAGAGGGATAGAAGTAGAAGAGGATCCACCAGAGTGAACACTAAAGGTGCGGAGGGAGAGGTAGGAAGAGAACTAGGAAAGGACAGAGCCCTGGAATCCAAGTGAGGACAGGAGATCGAGGAGTATGCTGTGATCGACAGTGTCAAAAGCAGCGGAAAGATCAAGAAGAATGAGGATGGAATAGAGACCTCTGGATTTAGCCAGTAATAGGTCATTGGAGACTTTAGTAAGAGCAGTTTCGGTTGAGTGGAGAGGGCGAAAACCAGATTGTAGTGGGTCAAGAATAGCATGTGAGGAGAGAAAATCAAGGCAGCGGCGGTGAACAGCACGCTCAAGTAATTTGGAGAGAAAAGGGAGGAGGGAGATGGGTCGGTAATTAGAGGGACAAGTAGGGTCGCGTGAAGGCTTCTTAAGGAGAGGTGTGACCACAGCATGTTTAAAGGCAGTAGGGACAGTTGCAGTGGAAAGTGAGAGGTTGAGAATGTGACAGATAAAAGGAATAAGAGCAGGTGAGATGGCATTAAGAAGGTGGGTGGGAATGGGATCAGAGGAACAGGTGGTACATTTTGAGAAAGAAAGGAGAAGTGTAGTTTCCTCTATAGTAACTTCAGGAAAGGAGGAAAAAGAATGAGGGGAAGGAGAGAGAGGGGAACGGACTAGTGGAAGGAGAGGTGGTGAGGTAGAGAATTCAAAGTTTATCTTTTGAACCTTGTCGTGAAAGAATTCAGCAAGCGTCTGAGGAGATAATGAAGGGGGAGTTGGGGGAGGGGGCACCTTGAGGAGAGAGTTCAATGTGGTGAAGAGAAGTCGAGGGTTAGAGCCAAGAGAGTTGGTCAGTTGGATATAATAATCCTGTCTGGCGCGTAAAAGAGCAGATTGGAAGGAGGTCAGCATGAACTTAAAGTGTAGGAAATCAGCAAGGGCCCGAGATTTCCGCCAGAGGCGTTCGGCGGAGCGGGTACAGGAACGTAGGTAGCGGATATTAGAAGTCAGCCAAGGTTGGGGTTTTGTGCGCCTTATAGGGCGGGTCATCAAAGGTGCAAGAGTGTCTAAGGCAGAGGATAGAGTATTGTTGTAAGAAGAAACAGCCTCGTTGACAGACGTGGATGGTGCCAAAGTAGAGAGGAGGTTTGAAACATGGGAGGATAGAGATGAAGGGTCAATATCGTGAAGATTCCTAGATAAATTAGATATAATAGGACAGGACTGGGAGGGAGGAGATTTAAGTGTGAAAGTTATAAGATGGTGATCAGAGAGGGGAAGATCAGAGGCAAGGAAACTAGAGGGTGAACAGTTGGAGGAGAAGATGAGATCAAGACAGTGACCATTTTGATGAGTGGGGGAGGTGGAGCATAGTTGGAGATTAAAGGAGGATGTTAAAGCGAGTAACTTGGAAATATAAGAGTTGGAAGGATCATTAGCAGGAATATTAAAGTCATCAAGGATGAGAGAGGGGGAGGAAGGATCATGGAAGAAGGCAAGCCAGGCATCAAAGTCACTGAGAAAGGATGAAAGGGACTTATCAGGGGGACGATAAATGACCGCTATTCGAAGAGGCAGAGGAGAGAAAAGGCGGATAGAGTGGACTTCAAAGGAGGAAAAACAGTGAGATTGAGGTGGAAGAAGGGGTTGAAATCTGGAGGAGGGAGAGAGAAGTAGTCCAACACCACCCCCGCGACCGGTAGGGCGAGGAGTATGTGAAAAAAGATAACCACCATGGCAGAGGGCTGCGACTGAAGCAGAGTCATCAGGGCAGAGCCAGGTTTCTGTTATGGCGAGCAGATGGAGGTGACGCGAGATAAAGAGGTCCTGGATATAGGGGAGTTTGTTACAGATAGAGCGGGCATTCCATAGGGCGCAAGAGAAGGGCAGAGAAGAGGAGGGGAGTAGAGGAATAGAGATGAGGTTAGAGAGGTCGCGGTGAGATCTGTAGAGTTGGGATCATAGTTGGTGAGGAGGGCCAGGATTGGGATTGATGTCACCGGCTGACAGTAAGAGAAGGAGTAAAAGAGAGCGGAGGAGAGTAGGAGAGGTGTGGCCACGCAGGCGTCGAAGGCGAGAGGTATTTATGTGGAATGGGGAAGGCAAAATGGAGGGAAGAAAGAGACGGAGATTAAAAGCCAAGAGGGAGGAAGAGGGTAGGAGAGAAGGTGAGGTGATGAAGTCGATGGATGGGCAGTGAGTTCCTGTAGTGGAGAGAGGTAGGGGGTAAGAGAAAAGATTAGGAAGGGACAGGGCTAGGAAGAGAATGTGAATAGGGGCCATAAATGACTGAGGTACTTTAGCAACTGGGAAGAAGATTAGGTGCAAAGAGAAAAATGCTCCTCGGATGCCCTGGGTGGATCGGAGTGGACCTGGGTGTCACCCCGGAGAAGGCTGTAAGGATATGCAGATGAGCTGCAAGTCCTCCACAGCACCTGAAAGGCAGCCGGTGGTAGAGCTGGGCACCTCTCCGCTGAGGAAAGGCTTACCAGGGGTTAGGCCGAAGCCAGCATTCCTCCCCCTAAGGGTCGCCTGATCCTAGCTAAAAAGCACCTGGAAACACACACACTCTACACACACTCACTCTCTGACACACACTCTCTGTGGCTCTTACACTCTCTCTCTCTCTCTCTCTCTCTCTCTCTCTCTCTCTCTCTCTCTCTCTCTCTCGCTGACACATAATCTCTCTCTCACACACACACTGTCTTTCTCACACACACACTCTCTATCTCTCTCTGTCACACACACACACACACACACTCTCTCTCACACACACAGACTCACTCTCACACACACAATCTCTCTCACACACGCACACTCTCTGTCTCTACTACACTCTATCACACTCTCAAACACACACACTCTCTCTGTCTCTGCTACACTCTCTGTCTCTCTCTCTCACATACTCTCACTCGCAAACAGGTGAATCGCAGGATATGGATGGCATAGGAGGCAAGAGAAGGAGACATAGGAGAAGAACACTAACTGCTGAGGAGCAGGCTGAAGCTAAACGGAAAAGAGCTGAAGCACAACGAAAAAGGCTTGCAGCTCTGAGTGAAGACGAAAAGGCATGTGAAAGTCAACAAGCCACTGCAAGGAAGAGGTCCAGGATACAAAAGATGACTGATGAGTAAAGTGCAAGTAACAGACAAAGAAACGCCAATTTAGAAAGGCACAGAATTGCTAAAATGATGGACGAACAGAGACAAACACACAGAACAAAGTGCACTGGTATACAACGCAAAAGATAAGAAAAATGACAGATGAAGAAAGAGTGACAAATAGAAAAAGGAGAGCATATTTAGAACGGGAAAGAATTAAATGACGGCGAAACAGAGACAAACAACCAGGCAAAGACGAAAAGATTTAGAGCAGCAAAGACTTGCACAAATGACAGATAAGCAACGAAGAACAACTACACAAAATATAACAGCTACAGCACAATACAGAACTACAAACACAGGAACTGCAATAACAGACTGTCTCAATGAGAACAAAACTCAATACTATAGTTGTGGTCCAATGAACGCAGTCTGTATATTTTGCAATACAAAGTGGAGAACAAACCAGCAGATCAGTATAATATCCAAAATACTTTATTGAAGATACCGTATGTTAGACAAATGCCCGACACAGGCCGTGTTTCGCCCAACTAGGGGGCTGCGTCAGGGGCTAGTTAGTATCTTTCTTAAATAAGAACAGTCGCAGATTGTATATCTGGACAAGGATAAAAGGAATTTCTTAAAAAACCAGCATGAGCAGCACAAAACAGCATCTCCCTAGTAGGGGTAAACAGCAAAGTGAACCCCTAAAAGTAGTCATACAACCACCTTACATAAGTGCTTCCCAAACTTACTCAGGTCAAAATTTGCGATGGTGCCAAAAGAAAGACACCAAAAAAGGGGAAAAAACCCGCACGGGCGGCGAACAAGGCCGCTTACGAAAAAGAAAGGAAACTTACGGGCAAAACTAAGAATTGAAGGAAACTTTTTTTTTAGACAAAAACACGAGCGAACTCGTTGCACGCATCAACCTTTTCTTACATAAGCACGCAATTCTGGAATATACTACCACGCAACTTGAAAATGATCCACGAACTAACCAACTTCCGCAAACTACTGAAGACTCATCTCTTTGATAAAATTTATTGTAAGGATCAAAACACATGAAGTCCACACTCACTGTTTCAGAAATACACCAATACATTCTCTTCTGAACTCCTATCCCCCGTAATTTTATCACATTTATACCTTTACTCATAGAAAATGTTATACCAAACGTTCTTTTGCTAATGTGTTATTACCCTATCAATTTCCCGTTGTCTTTTTCCACTGTTCCATTGTTCTTTTCCTTGTCCTATTCCCTAACGATACTTTGACTTTGTCTTCGCTTAACTTCTCACAATGTAATCCATAACTGATTTGTAACAAATCGTATTTCCATTATTTACAATGTATTGTAAGCCACACTGAGCCCGCAAATAGGTGGGAAAATGTGGGATACAAATGCAATAAAATAAATAAATAAATAAAACACGCCGAAACTCAGCGAAAAACGCAGCGGGGCCTCTCTGGGACACAGAACTGCCGTAAACAGCTGTCCTGAGCCGTGGAAAAGAAGAGACTGAGGAGCACGCTCGCATTCGGGCAGGAAGATGGTTGCGCATGTGAGGGCTAGCAAACTTTGTTGCTAGGAAGATCTTCCGATCCTGGGGCTGCCGTTGGACATCACCTATCAGTGAGAACAAGCAGCCTGCTTGTCCTCGGAGAATCCTGTGTACTATACTTTTGACAAAACAGAACGAAATTGGAAACGTAGAAAAGCAGGACATGACAAAACAATTGGGAGAATGCATGCAGTTAATTTTGCAGCAGACCCTGAGCGTTACTGTTTAAGGCTAATTCTACTACACCAACCAGGGGCTAATTCATTTGAAAACTTAAAAACAGTTGAACGTATTCTTTATAATACATTTCAAGATGCAGCCAAGAAAATGGGGCTCATTGACGATCAAGCTCTGTGGGATACCACCTTAGACGATGCAGTCAAGTGCAGCATGCCTCAGGAAATCAGACACCTTTTGCATACATTTGTGTTTTTTCCGTAACATCAAATGCGTTACAAATTTTCCAAAATTACAAACTTACTATGATACAAGATTTTCAACACATCCATGGTTGCCAAGGTGATTGCTCTGTTTGTGAACAATTGTGCCTTCAGAAAATCCAGGACCTTCTGACTACGCATGGCAAAAAACTTGAACACTTTGATTTACCAACAATCATCCAGAGAATAGAATATCCTAAACTTGCCTTCAACGTTCACATGAAAACCGTAAAGCTCAACAAATGCTTGAAACCCTAAATAATGAGGAAAGGGAAGCATTTCATACTATACCTTCTGCCTGCAATACAAAAAACATAACCCACGTGTGCTTCTTCCTAGACGGTCCTGGTGGAAGTGGAAAAACGTATACGTATAACACTATCCTGAGCAACATCCGAGGAGATGGAGGAATTGCACTACCTGTTGCTTCTACAGGAATTGCTGGAAACCTCCTTCCAGGACAAACGTATCATTCACAGTTTAAGTTACCTATTCCTCTACTGAAAACGTCAACATCAAGTATCAGATTAACATCAAACGATGCTTCCATCATTACAGATGCTAAAATCCTTATTTGGAATGAATCAACTATAGCACCCAGTATAGCACTTACTGCTGTAGATAGACTCCTCAAAGACATCATGGACAATCAGAAACCATTTGGCAGGAAAGCTATTCTCCTTGGTAAAGATTTTAGACAAACTTTACCAGTGGTACCATATGATGATCGAGCTCAAATTATTGAAGCAACCATTAAGTTAAATCAACTACAGAAAAAATTTGAAATACTAAAATTAAACAATGTCCGCTCTGTAGACCCATATTTCAACAACTGGCTTATTACTTTAGCTGATGGAAATCTTCCATGTCCAGATGGTTTCAAAGATATTATCTTAAGTAGAGGAGTGTGGTAGCCGTGTTAGTCCACTCTTAAGGTTATCAATAGAAATCAAACAAAATAAAACATGGAAAACAAAATAAGATGATACCTTTTTTATTGGACATAACTTAATACATTTCTTGATTAGCTTTCGAAGGTTGCCCTTCTTCATCAGATCGGAAATAAGCAAATGTGCTAGCTGACAGCTAGCACATTTGCTTATTTCCGATCTGACGAAGGGCAACCTTTGAAAGCTAATCAAGAAATGTATTAAGTTATGTCCAATAAAAAAGGTATCATCTTATTTTCTTTTCCATGTTTTATTTTGTTTGATTTCTATTGATAAAGATATTATCGAAATCCCACAGAAGCACATTTGTGACGGCGATATAGTTAATGCTGTTTTTGGTCAAAAAATTACCGCAGATACTGTTTTTAACTTTGCTAAAAAGGCTATTCTTTGCCCCAGAAATGCACATGTAGACAAGATAAATGAGGCCGTTTTAAATATTTTAGAAGGTGAGACAGTTACTTATTTAAGTTCGGACTCCATTCGTGACTCCAATGATGAAGAACATCAGTTATACCCTATAGAATTCCTTCATGAACAAACTCCAACTGGCGTGCCTTGCCATAAACTGCATTTAAAAATTGGAGCCATAATTATCCTACTCAGAATTTAAATACCAGGAGAGGTTTATGTAACAGAACTTGTTTACTTGCAAATGTAAACAATCTAATAAAAATTTTATAATTTCTGTGTACGCTTTATCTTTAAAAAAAAGAATGATTAAAACAAAAAAAAAACATAGATAAAACAATCCGTACCTTATACCCCTGGAGCATATTACTCATTATACACCCTTCCCAATTATTACTTATCATGACAGAACACTTCTCCTAAGGGTGCCCTTAAAAACATATAGCAGCCGTTTCATTTGTGTGAGAAATGGGCCTTTTGACTAGTTTCTAATAATCGTTTGCTTTTGTTTTTAAAAGCATTTGCGATTGTTTTGGGTGAGCGAAAATGGTGGCAATCTCCGCCTACTTCCAGCAAGCTCCACCTACTGGCTTCAGCCAGGCTGAGAGTTTCTAGGATGTGGTGTTTTTTCAATTTAGCTCGTCATAGCTGCTAGGCCCAAAGAAAAATTAGCGCATCTTTGAGACAAGGAAATGCCTATTTTACTTGAATTGCAACAGAGAATGGGTTTGGATATGGAAAATAAGTAATTTAATAAAAGAAGTAAAGCAACCACTTTAAGTCGCTATTTTCCTGTACAACTGCCTTGCGCTCTAAACTCTACGCCTATTGGCACAGACTTACACTACACGGCCACCCCACACCCTCTCCAATTCTCAGCCTCCCGCGAGCCCATGGGAGAATCACATAATTCTACAAGGGACAAATTTTGGACCCACGAGGAATAGCAGACGCCAACAGTTCCTGGTGTTAATAACAAACCTGTTTTAATGGTATGCTTAACCGGTGGCTCGCTCTCCAGTACAATTTTTCGTGCATGGGGAGCTGCCTGTCACGTGACGACTTGCAAGCGCCCTTCTTTCAGGGGCTGTTTATCTGCTGCCACTTACGACTGAAATCAAAGCGTATTTTTATTTTATTTTCTAAAGAAAAAAATGGAGTCAATTTCTTATAACATATCTACAGTGTCAGTGGATTTAAAAAAAATTGCTCCTAAGCAGGGTGGTTGGTTGCCATGTTAGTCATAATAACCAATCGTAGCTGTGTTTGTCATTATGGTCGCTTCTCATTGGGTGCTAGTGGCGAACGCGCAACTTTTAAAGTGTGCCGGAAAGACTAAGACAAGCGATATAGATGAGAATTTTGTTAACGTATGGCGGTAGTATTTAGTTATTGAACTTTCAAGAGTTATTGGTTTATTGTTTCTTATTAAAAGATAAAGTGGGAAGGTAGGGGAGTGCAACGCGGAAACTAAGGTAAGTGTAAAAAAAACCATATAAGTGAGCATTTAGAGAAATAACCTCTTTTGCAGTATGGATATAGGAAGGGAAGGACTGAATATGTTCTTGGATTTCGCCCTCTGCTGTATAAAATGAAGCTGTTGTAAAATAATAGTAGTCTTTTAGTAAGTGCTTAGTGTTTATATAAAAACATTTAATTCTTTTATTAACGCAGAGCGATACCCGTCTTATATAGTTCCTCTTTTACGTTTAATTCTGAGTGAGTTATATGGCCGGTTTAATTTGGCTTTCCATACATGATTTAAGTTTAAACGTACCCCCATTAAAAGGGGTCATCGATTTGATATACCGTTGTTTTGTGGTATAGCCAAAGTGGTTTACATATATGCACTTTACAAATAATGTAATATGTATAAAGTGACTGAATTATATTTCTGTGTGCCTTGAAAGTGATCACTTTAGGGAAAGGGAAATGGGACTTGATATACTGCCTTTCTGAGGTTTTTTGCAACTACATTCAAAGCGATTTACATATATTCTGGTACTTATTTTGTACTTGCCCAGAGTCACAAGGAGCTGCAGTGGGAATCGAACTTAGTTCCCCAGGATCAAGGTCTGCTGCACTAACCACTAGGCTACTCCTCCACTACTCCACTTCACTTACAGATCTGTTAAACAAGCTGTCAATAATAGTGGGGTGTTTGTGTCTCTTTACTGCCTTTTGATGATAAACTACTTGTCAGGAGCCTATTACCAATTAGAGCTGTTGGGAAAAAGATAGAATATTCAGTTTTCATCGCTTCCTCAAAGAGACACTTGTTTATTATTGCTAAAAACAGCCAACTTACACATTTTGTCTTCTCTGAAACTTTTCTTCTGTTGATTAAAACCTATCATAAACTTGTTTTAAGGTAAATGTAGCTCCTTGACAGGTTTTTTTTTGCTTAAAGGAGAAATAAAATAAACTTCATGTGGTGAGTTGAAGTGCAGTGGATATAAACTACTTTGACACATGAGCACTGAAACTGATACAAATCTGAAAGTACATGGGCCATCTTAGTCCCTGGTGGTCTTCTAGAACACTGGTGGCAGCCGCATCTTTGGTGGCGGACCTGCTTGCTTTTCTTCAGGAGGGTCTGGTGAAAGGTTTGGCTTTGAATTCTCTGAAGGTGCAGGTGGCAGCTTTGGCCTGCTTTTGTGTCCGGATTAGAGTATGCTTCCTGGCTGCCCATCCGGATGTAGTGATTCTTGCGAAGCATTAATTGTTTGCGTCCGCCTCTGTGGCTCCTCTCTCTGAAATGGCAGCTTAATGTAATTCTGCGAAAACTTCAGCGGGTGCCCTTTGAGCCTCTGGATCGACTATCCGTAAAGGATTTGACTTTGAAGACTGTGTTTTTGGTTGTGATGGCTTCTGTGCTTCACGTCTTGGAATTACGGATGCTGTTGTGCAGAGACCCATTTGTCATTCACCGAGGCTAGAGTTCAGATCCAGATTGTCCTTCTTTTTTACCCAAAATGGCATCTACTTTCCTATCTCTCTTCTGGCTTTTTGGTGGAAGGATTACCCAGAGGACTTCCGTGCTCTCCGCTATTTGGATGTGTGGCATGCCTTGATGCGGTATCTGGAGGTAACAACTTCCATCGATCGGATCATCTGTTTATGCTGTTTGGCGGCTCTCACAAGGGGCTCCCAGCGTCGAAGCAACAATTGTCCTGTGGTTGCGGGAAGCGATTGTCTGCATATCTGTTGGTTGGTAAAGCTCCGCCTTTTGACGATTAAGGCCCATTCTACTAGGGCTCAAGCAACCTGGGCAGAGCTCCAAGCGGTCTTGGTGGCAGACATTTGCAGAACGGCTATGTGGGCCTTGATGCACACCTTTATGAGGTGTTGCTGACTGGATGTACTGGCTCGATCTTTTGCAGCCTTTGGGGCTTCGGTGTTGGTGGCCGGGTGTCGTCGGGCCTGCCCTACTTGAGGATGGCTTTGTACATCCCACAAATCTCTGGACTGATCTGTTGGATGCTATGTAAGGTTAAATTAGGCCTTACCTAATGATTTTTCTTTCCATTAGTCCCGACAGATTGCTTCTTTTTGTATTCTGGTTTCTCATTCAAGTGGTGCCATGAGGTGTTCTGGCAGAAGACCTTTTTCTGAGGCCTTTGGTCCATACAGGGTGGGAGTTTGTGTGCCATGGAGGCCACTTCTTGGGTCATCCTTCTCTTGGAGTGTCTGTTATGTGGTGAGTCATGCAAAGAGTTGCCCATCTCCCTCTCAGACCTTGGAGTACTTGGGTATCCTTTTAATTGCTTTCGACGTATTATATAAACAAGTTGTATAAATTGCTTTTAAAATATATAAACAAGTTGTATGAAGAAAAGCAAGCAAAATACAATAAGTAAAAATCCAAGGAACAATATTACTTGATTAACAATAATAATCTTACTACTAGACTACAATGGGGGGAGGGGAGCAAGAGTAATATACCAAAGGAAGTTGATCTTAAAAAAAATAATTTTTTTTTTTAAAACCCAAAAGATCAAAACTCAAAATACTATATACTAGCAGTCTGTGCTGAAAGCCACTATTAAGCTCAGTATAATTATAACTAAGACTTTAGTGATCCAGCAGCACCAGCCCCCTTCCCCTCCAAAAAGAAAAGTTGAGAGGGATCATAAAATACATATTATCCAACAAACTATACATTTACAGCTAATACATCCTCTATTTTGATGATTAGGCCGAAGTTTGAAATAGGAACGTTAAGAAAAATTTGGAGACCAAAATGAACATCTTCTAATAATCTTGGATTTGAAAGGTTTGTTGATCAGTGGACTAATACTTTTGACTGAATCACTTGATATAGTCTCCCCAGTGCAAACTGGTGGTTAAGCAAAATAATGTGATACGTCCATGGTATTCTGTAACTGCAAAAATTGAGGAGAGACCTAAGACTGATGGAATATAAATGGGGAAAAAATCTAGAATGTGGAGTATGATGCTTTCTAACGGAAGCTACAGAAATATAGGTCATTATGTGATGATAAGATTGCTTATTTTCATGAGAAAATTAAGAATGTAATGAACAGTCCTAGAGTTGTTTCCAATTGTGCAAGCGAGGATGTTGATTCTAAAATAACTCCTGATTAGATATAGTGAAATGGCTGTATGAGAAAATAAAGTAGTATGGCAAGTACCAATTTGACTCAAATTGATGATGGAATAATTGTAATGAAGTGTAGAAATATCTTCTGGTGTTTGGCGTGAGTTTGAAGTAGCTACTGTTGAGAGTATTGTTTAGATAGTGAAAACCATTATCGCTGACTAGAGCTTTTGAGTTGATCCATGCTCCTCAATTTTTTTCGTTCATTTCTTGAATTAGTGAAGTTACCATGACTATGATTGTTAATAAATATCTTCAAGAGGGGAGGTTAACTGATTTTATGAAAAAAAAAAAAAAAAAACAACTCTAGGGATTCAATAGTGCCTGGTTGCTACAGACCAATTTCAGTACTTCCTTTTGTTACTAAAGTTACAGAAAAAGTGGTATTAAATCAGAATGTGCAAGACAACGATTTATTAGATACATTTTGGTATGCTTTTCGTAAAGTTCAGTTGCTCCTACTATCTGTAGTTAACGAGTTAAGACTTATGGATCAGAATATGTATGATTATATTAGATGTTATCTCTGCTTTTGATATGATTGACCATATATTATTACAAGCTGTTTCTAATTTTGGAATTGGAAGAAATGTGTTGGGGGGGGGGGGGGGGGGGGGGGAAAGGTCCTTGCAGCCAACCTTGGGACAATTATGCAGATCCTGGTTCTTACTAGGCTTGATTATTGTAATTCCTCATATTTGGGGATTTTATCTGCCCGAACGCAGGCCCTGTATTATAAGATATTCTTTTTGATTTATCAATGAATATATGCAGAAGTACCTAGTTAAATGACAAGAGTAAACATTTTCAAACTATCACGTCCTTTGAGGTTGGTATCTACTAAGCAATTATGTAGTCTATGTGCTATGGTATATCATTATGTAAAAACTTGGACTCGTTCATTTACTGTTGCAGCACCTTTTTATGGAATTATCTTCCTGGCTATGATATGGGGGTTTTTTTTGTGTGTGCTTACAGGGAACTGCCCTAGGCTACACAACAGCTTAGCCTGGCATATGCAAATTTCTGTCATATGACAGAGTGCTTTGCCTTTCTACATTCCTGCTGATAAGTGAGTGACTGTAGGATATGCCTGTGAAATAGATTTAAAAGTATTAATAGTGTGCACCAGTGACTAAAGATTTGTTTTCCTTGTTTTATGTTTAGTGACAATGACTTCCCAAAATGTGGTGGGAACTAAAAAAGAGGAGAAAGGTAAAAATATTCAGGTGGTTGTCAGATGCAGGTATGTATTTTGTCACCTTTCTATGTAAATTGTAGGACTTTTATGACATGAAAGATAATGCAGAATGAATTTGCAGTGTTAAACCACAACAGTAATTTATAAGGGAGCTAGCTAAAGCAGGAAAAAATATAGTTTTCATGCACCTTATGTAAATTAACTGATTCCTCCAACCAGATACATGCAGACTTGATGTCCATAGTGACTATCCAGGAGACCAGACCATTGTGCATATATGACAACCTATAGTTCTGTACACCAAGTCACTTCCCCTCTCTTATTCTCTCTCCCCCCCCCCCCCCCCCCCTCCCACACACACACACTTCTGTAAACTTTCCTTCAACCTCTGCCACCTTTTCTAGAAGAGGAAACCTCATGTCTTGTTTCCTCCTCCAAACTCACTACTTGTTCCTCTGATCCCAGTCCAACCCAACCCATCTAATCAGTACTATTTCTCCTACAGTCCTCCTCCCTTCTGTCATATCACATATCTTTCACTTTTCACTTCAACTGTTCTAATGCCTTCAAATATGCTGTGGTTTACACCACTCCTCAAAAAAAAACCCTCACCGGGCACTTCCAACCATTGTCCCATCTACCTTCTCCCTGTTATCCAAGGTGCTGTTAACAGCCGTTGTCTTTTTTTTCATTTCAAGCTATTCTTATTCTTTATCCACTATAATCCAGCTTTTGCCCTCCTATGTTAAACAAACCGCCCTTGCTAAAGTCTCCAGTCGCATGTTCCTAGCCAGATCCAAGGTCCTCGACAAAATCCTCTTCCTCTGTCTGCTACAGTTGATCCACCACCTACTCCTTGACTGGTTGTTCTGCCTTAATTTTCTTATCGCTTCAATCACACTTTTAGTGCATGCTCTGGTGGATCTTCTTGCACTGCTATCCCACTATCAGTTGGTGTACCTCAGAGCTGTGCCTTGGGAATTTTTCTTTTTTTTTTTTTTTTCTTTATGAATTTGAAAATTTTTACTTTTGAGTATATATCATGAATGAGAAGAAATACAAACATATCTAAGAAATAAAGCCACTTCTATTCTTAAACAGCAATGTTTAATGTTGGAGACCAACTCAAGACTATATATAAAATGGGGAATATAACAAAAGAGGGGGTGCAAAGATACATTGGCTGCTGGTTAATAAACCCATGAAATTAATGTGTGGAGATCCTTTTCCTTCAAGAAAAGCATTAACTGTTTCAGGTCAAAATGTAGAAAAAAAAAATTCTGCCGATTGATAATAAATCTACAAGGAAACTTAAGAATGTAGCCCTCAGAGCTAGGCCTCTTGGTTTTAAGCACAAGAACTCCTTGCGTTTGGTTTATCATTCTAGACAAGTTAAGAAAAATTCTAATAGTTGATCCCATAAACTGTTCAGAAATAGCTCTAAAGTTGTAGAACAGTGTTATGATCTTGTTAAAAATGCAAATATAAGCATAATCTTAGCTTTTATAACTTCCATAGATGTTTCGAGAAATTTGGTCACATTTTAAAAAAGTTCTTCTAACACACCACTTGATCAATAGTTAACCTAAGGGTGCAGAATCCAACCTGCCCTAACTATAGGGGTCAAGTTGGATTCAGGCATACCAAGAAAGTCCTTGAAAAGTTTTTAAACATTTATCGCTGTAATCCAGGAATTTACTGAAAGTTCAAAAACACAGATTAGTATTTCTATATTGATTTTTTTTTTTCAAATAATTTTAATATTTTCTGCAAAGCATCTGGGCAGATTTAAATTTCCATATCATCAAGCTGATCAATCCATAGACTGGTGGGTTGTGTCCATCTACCAGCAGGTGGAGATAGAGAGCAAACTTTTGCCTCCCTATATGTGGTCATGTGCTGCCGGAAACTCCTCAGTATGTTCTCTATCTCAGCAGGTGGTGGTCACACACAGCAGCAGCTCTGGCTAGGCCTCCAAGCCTAATTCTTAGGTTTTGTTGAGTGCCTGGGGTTGAGGGCTCTTTTGAGCAAGTGCAAACCTGGTGGTGCCAGGTCCCTCCTTTTCTCCCCCCTCCCGCTGGCTCCGTTAAAAAAAAAAAAAAAAAAAAAAGAAAATTTTGAACGTCCTTAAAGGCGTTTATTTCGACGTTTATTTAAGCGTCTATTGCAGCTACTCACTGGGACACCAGGTCGTTACAACTCGGAGCGGACAGCAGGTAATTTTTACCTTTTTATAGCGGGCAGGGGGTTCCCCGATTCTTCTCCTCGTGGCATATGGCGTCGGAGGGCGAGGGCGCAAAGGGTCGCTCCCTGGGTCGCTTGAGCGCTTCTAGAGGGGATGCGGGGGTCTTAAAGCCTGATTCGCCCTTGTTGGGTGACAGTTTCGTGACCGATGAATGTCCCGGTCCTTCCTCCGGCGTGGCGGTTTTTCCCGCCATAAACGCCCATCCCCCGCTCCTCGCCTCCGCCATCTTGGCCGGCCACGCGGCTCGGACGGCTTCTTCTTGGGCTGCCCTTGAGGTTGGAGACATTAATGCCATGAACGCCCTTAATTTGGGCAACGGCACAGAAGCGGCTAAAGTTAAGAGCCGTTCTTCCCGCGCGGCTCCTTCGCGGAGTTTCGCGCCGGACGCCATTTTGGATGCGCAGCATGTCTCTCCCCCGCTATTGCGAGCGCCGGTTGAGGGTGCGTCTAGGGCTGTTGCCCAGGCTGCGGAAGTGCACAGTCTGGGGGGTTTCTCCCCCGAGTTTGTTTTGCTGCTGCATCAGGCCTTCCTCATGCACAACGCTGCCCCTGCTCCCTCGTCTGGTAAAGAGGTTGAGGTTCCCAGAGGTAAACGTCCTCGGGTTGATTCCCAGGCCTTGGAGGAATTTGTCTCCTCCGATGTAGATGAGGGCAGCGTGTCTGAGGTCTCCCAACGGTCCTTTGCGGATTCCTTGGAGGAGACGGATCCCCGCTCGGATGGAGCGGATGACCCCTCTGCAGCGCGGCTTTTTAGCCCAGAGGATTTGCCCAACCTGTTGTTACAGGCCATGGACACTTTGAAGATTTCCTCTCCGGAGGACGTCTCTCCCTCAGCCCCTGTTGGCTCTGCCATTATGCTGGGGACGAAGCGCCCGCCTAGAACCTTCCACGTGCATGATGCCATGCACACCTTAATTTCGGCTCAATGGGATGTCCCAGAAGCGAGCCTTAAAGTGGCTAGGGCTATGTCCCGCCTCTATCCTTTGGCTGTGAGTGAACGTGAGGCCTATCTGTGGCCTACCGTGGATTCTTTAATCACTGCGGTGACTAAGAAAACGGCGTTGCCGGTGGAAGGTGGCACGGCCCTAAAGGACGCCCAAGACAGAAGATTGGAGGCGGCCTTAAGGTCGTCCTTTGAGGCGGCTGCTTTAAGTTTGCAGGCCTCAGTTTGCGGCTCCTATGTGGCCAGGGCGTGCTTGACTATGGTGCAGCGGGCTTCCCCCTCGGATCATTCCTTGAGGGCTGATTGGCCGGCCCTGGAATCGGGCTTAGCCTATTTGGCAGACTTGCTGTATGATGTCTTGAGGGCCTCAGCGAAAGGCATGGCTCAGACAATCTCTGCGCGGCGGTGGCTTTGGCTGAAACATTGGTCTGCTGACCACGCCTCTAAATCCCGCCTGGCTAGGTTGCCTTTTAAAGGCAAGCTGCTCTTTGGGGTCGAGCTGGACAAAATCGTGACCGATCTCGGCACGTCTAAGGGCAAGAAATTACCAGAGGTCAGGGCTCGGGCTAGTACTCGTCCCGGTACCTCCAGAGGACGGTTGCAGGAAGCCCGTCGGTACCGCCCGGGCAAGTCGGGTTCCTCTGCCCCCTCTTCCTTTAAGAGGAATTTCTCCCCCAAGCAGCATTCCTTTCGCAGAGACCGCCGTCCCGGAGGTGCTCCCTCCGGTCCTCCCCCAGGGTCTCGTACCCAATGACGGGGTCTTGGTCCACGCCCCAGTGCAGATTGGAGGACGGCTGTCCTCGTTTCTGGGCGAGTGGACCACAATAACTTCAGACGCGTGGGTGCTGGAAGTCATCAGAGACGGCTACAAACTAGAGTTCTGCCGACCCTTAAAAGACGGGTTTGTACTCTCTCCCTGCAAGTCTCCGGTCAAAGCTGTGGCAGTGCAGCAGACCTTGGACAATCTGATCCGCCTGGGCGCGGTCGTTCCGGTGCCAGAAAGTCAGCTTGGCAAGGGACGTTACTCCATTTACTTTGTGGTACCAAAGAAAGGAGGTTCTGTCCGGCCTATCCTCGATCTCAAAGGGGTCAATCGGGCCTTGAAAGTGCGGCACTTTCGCATGGAGACTCTCCGCTCTGTTATAGCGGCAGTGAAGGCAGGAGAGTTCCTGGCATCCTTGGACATCAAGGAAGCGTATCTGCATATTCCCATCTGGCCTCCTCATCAACGCTTTCTGCGTTTTGCAGTCCTGGGACGACACTTCCAGTTCAGAGCCCTCCCTTTCGGGTTGGCTACTGCTCCGCGGACCTTTTCCAAAGTAATGGTGGTCATCGCGGCCTTCCTTCGAAAGGAAGAGGTACAAGTCCATCCTTATCTGGACGACTGGTTGATCCGAGCCCCCTCTTATGCAGAGTGCGGCAAAGCTGTGGACCGGGTAGTTGCTCTTTTGAGCTCCCTGGGATGGATCATCAACTGGGAGAAAAGCCAGCTGCGCCCGACTCAGTCCCTGGAGTACCTGGGAGTTCGATTCGACACCCAAGTGGGCAGAGTGTTCCTGCCAGACAATCGGATTGTCAAACTTCAGGCTCAGGTGGACCAGTTCCTAGTAGCCTCTCCCCTTCGGGCTTGGGACTATGTGCAGCTGTTGGGCTCTATGACGGCCACGATGGAAGTTGTGCCCTGGGCCAGGGCTCATATGAGACCACTTCAACACTCTTTGCTGCAGCGCTGGACTCCGATGTCGGAGGATTATGCTGTGCGCCTTCCCTTGGACCCAGCAGTGCGCAAGGCGCTGAGCTGGTGGATGCAGACAGACAAGTTGTCTGCGGGAATGCCTCTGGTGACCCCAGAGTGGATTGTCGTCACGACGGACGCCTCGTTGTCGGGCTGAGGAGCCCACTGCTTGGGAAGGACAGCGCAGGGGCTCTGGTCTCCTGCAGAGGCAAAGTGGTCTATCAACCTCCTGGAACTCAGAGCCATTCGGTTGGCGCTTTTGGAGTTCATCCCGGTACTGGTGTTGAAGCCTGTACGGGTCCTGTCGGATAATGCCACGGCTGTGGCCTATGTCAACCGCCAGGGAGGTACCAAGAGCGCCCCTCTAGCCAAAGAGGCTATGAATCTTTGCCAGTGGGCGGAAGCGAACCTGGAGCAGCTTTCAGCGGCCCACATTGCCGGAGTCATGAATGTCAAGGCGGACTTTCTCAGTCGCCATACCTTGGAGCCCGGAGAGTGGCAGCTATCTGCTCAGGCGTTCTTGGACATCACGAAGCGCTGGGGCCAGCCGAGCCTAGATCTGATGGCGTCATCGGCCAATTGCCAAGTGCCGCGCTTTTTCAGCAGAGGACGGGACCCTCGATCCCTGGGAGTAGATGCTCTTCTCCAACAGTGGCCGACACAAGAGCTTCTCTATGTGTTCCCGCCCTGGCCCATGTTGGGCAGGGTGCTAGACCGGGTGGCAAAGCATCCCGGCAGGGTAATCCTGGTGGGTCCGGATTGGCCCAGGCGTCCCTGGTATGCGGACTTGATCAGGCTCTCAGTTGACGATCCTCTGCGGCTGCCAGTGGAGCAGGGCCTGTTACATCAGGGTCCCGTGGTGATGGAGGATCCCTCCCCCTTTGGTCTTACGGCCTGGCTATTGAGCGGCAGCGTCTGAGGAAGAAGGGCTTCTCAGACAAGGTCATCGCCACTATGCTGAGAGCGAGGAAGCGCTCTACTTCTACTGCTTACGCCAGGGTTTGGCGTATCTTTGCAGCGTGGTGTGAAGCAGGCTCACTTTCTCCCTTCACTGCTCCAATTTCTTCAGTGTTGGCGTTCCTGCAAGAAGGTCTGGAGAAAGGCCTGTCGCTCAGTTCCCTTAAAGTCCAGGTAGCGGCTCTGGCTTGCTTCAGGGGCCGCCTGAAGGGTGCTTCCCTGGCTTCGCAGCCAGATGTGGTGCGCTTTCTCAAGGGAGATAATCACCTGCGCCCTCCTCTGCACTCAGTGGTGCCTGCGTGGAATCTCAACCTGGTACTAAGAGCATTGCAGAAGCCGCCTTTTGAACCCTTGTCGAGGGCATCTCTGAAAGACCTGACGTTGAAAGCAGTCTTTTTGGTGGCTATCACTTCAGCCAGAAGAGTTTCCGAGCTCCAGGCGCTCTCATGTCGAGAGCCTTTTCTGCAGTTCACTGAGGCAGGAGTGACTATTCGCACAGTGCCTTCCTTCCTGCCCAAGATTGTTTCTCGCTTCCATGTGAATCAGCAGCTCTGTCTCCCTTCCTTTCGTAGGGAGGACTACCCAGAGGAGTACTCTGCTCTTAAATATCTGGATGTGAGACGAGTCATCATCAGATACTTGGAAGTGACCAATGATTTCCGGAAATCGGATCATCTGTTTGTCCTGTTTGCAGGTCCTCGTAAGGGTCTGCAGGCTGCTAAGCCTACAGTGGCAAGATGGGTCAAGGAAGCCATTGCAGCGGCTTATGTGGCCGCGGGGAAGGTGCCGCCTATCCAGCTGAAGGCTCACTCCACGAGAGCTCAGGCGGCCTCGATGGCAGAGGCCGGATCCGTCTCCTTGGAAGAGATATGCAAGGCGGCAACTTGGGCTTCGGCTCATACATTCTCCAAGCATTACCGTTTGACTGTGGCTGCACGGGCGGAGGCCCGGTTTGGAGCTTCAGTGTTGAGGTCAGGGATTTCAATGTCCCGCCCTGGGTGAGTACTGCTTCGGTACATCCCACCAGTCTATGGATTGATCAGCTTGATGATATGGAAGGTAAAATTATGTATAATCATACCTGATAATTTTCTTTCCATTAATCATAGCTGATCAATCCATAGCCCCTCCCAGATATCTGTACTGTTTTTATTCTGGTTGCATTTCAGGTTCAAGTTTAGTCTTCAGTTACTTCAGAAAGACTTCGTGTTCAAGTTTTTTCACTTGGATTCTTCAAGAGTTAAGACGAGTTTGTGTTACAGTGAGCTGCTGCATTCCTCTCCCCTCCGTTTTACGGGGCTGGATTGAGACTTAAAATTCTGCCGGCACTCCCTCCCGCTTCGTGCAGCTGTAGGGCAGCTTTGTACCCCTCCCGCTTCGGCGGTGTTAGGGTCAGTCAGCTCCTCCCGCGGTTGCGGTTGCAGGATAAGCCAGATCCCCCCGCATCGGCGGGTGTGGTGTCCCTTCCCCGCTCCGCGGGGATGAGCTGGACGGATTCCCCTCCCCCACTTGTGTGGGGATGAGCTGGGTTAATTCCCCTCCCCCGTTTCGGCGGTGGTGAGCTGGGCAGAGTGTCCCTTCGTGGGTGTAATTCTCTAAGTGCTGAGTCCTGCGGATGGAGCTTTGATATCGACATACTGAGGAGTTTCCGGCAGCACATGACCACATATAGGGAGGCAAAAGTTTGCTCTCTATCTCCACCTGCTGGTAGATGGACACAACCCACCAGTCTATGGATTGATCAGCTATGATTAATGGAAAGAAAATTATCAGGTATGATTATACATAATTTTACCTTCTGAATCGTACCAACTCCAAGGTGTCTAATCTAACAGTCGAACTTGGATTTGAGCTTGATCAGTAACCTATGAGTAAACACTTTCCAGCCTCTTAGATAACTGAAATATACTGGAGAGAATCACCCATAAGGTGTCCCAATGTGTCATTTTTTGGCCTCCTCATCAGTGTGTTGTTTTTTTTTTTGTTTGTTTTTTTTATTTGCAGTGCTTGATCGACATTTCCATTTCCAGGCCATGCCATTTGGTCTTGCTACTGTATCTCGGACTTTCTCCAAGGTTTTGATAGTTGTAGTGGCTTTCCTACGGAAAGAAAGGCTTCAAGTGCACCCTACTTAGACAATTGGCTCATTTTGAGCATTGTTTTACAAGGAGAGCTTGCAAGCAATGGACTGAGTGATCAGCCTCCTGCAGTCGCTAGGGTGGGTGATCAATTTTCCCAAGTGTCACCTGCACCTTAGTGGTTGTCCCCCCTCTCGGAGGACTACACGATCCGGGTGCCTTGGTCCTCCCGTCTCAAAGCAGCGGTTTGAGTTGGTGGCTAGTCCAGAAGAACTTTCATAAGGGTGTCCCTCTGGCGGCTCCAGATTGGTGATTGTGACACGGATGCGTTCCTGACAGGTTGGAGGGTTGGCTCACTGTTTCAGTCGGACAGCCCAAGGGACCTGGTCCTCAGTGGAAGCGTCCTGGTCCATCAACTGTCTGGAGCTGAGAGTGATTCACTTGACTCTACGGGAGTTTCCTGTTCTTTTACGGGCCTGTCCGGTATGTGTTCTCTCAGACAATGCAACAGTAGTGGTTTATGTGAACATACAAGAGGGCACCAGGAGTGTGCCTCTGGCACGAGAGGCATCTCTGCTCTGTCTCTGGGCGGAGACACATCTGTCCCTCCTTTCAGCGTCCCACACTGTGGGTTCACAGAACATCCAGGTGGATTTTCTCAGCTGCTACAAGCTGGATCCGGGGGAATGGGAACTCTCTCACCTGGCCTTCGAGCAGATAATGTCTCGTTGGGAACTTCCTATAATGGATCTTATGGCAACCAGGAACAATGCAAAAGGTCCCTGCCTTTTCATCAGGGGCAGGGAGTTTGGCTCGGAAGGGATCAGTGCCCTTCTCCAACTTTGGCCACTGGGTCTTCTCTATGTCTTCCCATCATGGCGCATGGTTGGAAGAGTGATAGACCACCTAGTCAACCATTCTGGCTGGGTGATTCTGATTGCCCCGGATTGGCCATGGCGTCCTTGGTTTGTGGATTTCATCTTCTTTTGTTCGTTTGCTTCCTTTGAGCGCTGCGGATGGCCGCCTGATTCAGGGTCCAGTTGTATGAAGGATTCCTCTTTCTTTGGTCTTACATCCTGGCCCTTGAAAGGGCACAGTTGAGGAGAAAAGGGTACCCAGACCCAGCCATTACCACCATGCTCCAGGCAAGGAAGTGCTCAACCTTTGCATCAGATGCTAGAGTGTGGCGCACCTTCGAGTCTTGGTGCTCTGGGTTGAGGGGTTTCAGGGGTGTCTGCCTCAGTATCTGTTATCCTCGCTTTTCTGCAAGAGTGGCTGGAGAAATCTCTTTGATCTCGTTGAAGGTTCAGGTGGCAGCTTTAGCTTGTTTCAGGGGCCATCTTCAGGATGTTTCCATCACAGCTCATCCGGATGTGGTTCGTTTCCTGAGAGGGGGCGAACCACCTATGGCCGCCTCGTTTGCCAGTGATTCCATGCTGGAACCTGAAGCTTGTTCTCAAAGCTATGCAAAGGCCTACCTTTTGAGCCTTTGGAAACTTTTCTTTTAAAGGATCTCACCTTGAAGGAAGTATTCCTGGTAGTTACTGCCTGAGCTCAGAGGATATTATGGAGTTGCAGGTGCCGTCTTGCAGAGACCCATTTCTCCATCTCACAGAAGCAGGAGTATCCATTTGGTCAGTTCCTTCGTTTTGCCCAAAATTTTGCATTTTCATCTCGGTCAGTCGCTGATTTTGCCAGGAGGACTACCCTGAGAGTTATAGGGCGCTTCGTTGTCTGAACCTCACACACATTTCTCTGGAAGTTACGCATGAATTCCAGCGTTTGGATCATATTTTTGTGCTATTTACAGGTTTCAAGAAAGGAGATATGGCCTCGAAAGTATCTATTTCAGGTATGCTGCACTATTTCTACATGATTCTCAATCAGGTTTCTGCTCAAACTACAGCACCGAAACTGTACTAGTGACTTTAATTAATTCATTTAAACAGACAATCGCAACTGTCAACAACATACTCCTCCTACAATTCGACATGGTCGACCACGGAATACTGCTAAATTTCCTTTAATACTTTGGAATTGGAGGTCACGTTCTCAACTGGTTTAGAGGATTCCTGACCACAAGATCATACCAAGTAATAGGATATTTCAGCCCCATGGACACCTGAATGCGGAGTCCCACAGGGATCCCCCCTCTTCACTCTAATGATGATACCCTTAGCCAAGATGCTAGCCAACCTCAACCCCTACATATATGCAGACGATGTTACGATATATATCCCGTTCAAACACGATGTAAAAGAAATCACCAACGAAATCAATCAAAGCCTTCAAATTATGCAGTCCTGGGCTGATGCATTCCGACTAAAACTCAATGCAGAAAAAACACAGTGCCTCATACTTACCTCACAATATAACACAAACAAATTCACCACCATAACCACACCAAACCTCTCTCTTCCAATCTCAAATAGCCTGAAAATACTGGGAATTACCATTGATCGTAATCTCACACTCGAAACCCACGTGAAGGACACAACAACAAAAATGTTCCATTCCATCTGGAAGCTCAAACGAGGAAAACCTTTCTTTCTTCCCAAGATCAATCTTCCGTAACCTGGTTCAGTCAATGGTGCTAAGTCACCTGGACTACTGCAATGCACTTTATGTGGTATGCAAAGAACAGACTATCAAGAAATTTCAAACAGCCCAGAATACAGCGGCCAGACACATATTTGGCAAAACAAAATATGAAAGCGCGAAACCCCTAAGAAAGTCTTCACTGGCTCCCACTTAAAGATCGTACCGCGTTCAAGATCTGCACAATTGTTCACAAAATTATCCATGGAGATGCCCCGAGCTACATGATGGACCTTGTGGACCTGCCTCCCAGAAATGCAAAAAGATCAGCCCGCAAATTCCTTAATCTACACTTCCCTAACTGCAAAGGATTAAAATACAAACTAACACATGCAACCAGCTTCTCCTACATGAGCACGCAACTATGGACTTGAAAGAGATCAACGAAATAACTAGCTTTCGTAAATCACTGAAAACTTACCTCTTCACCAAGGCCTACAACGAGAATCCATAACTCATCATAACACTTCATCGCCTCACCCTATCCTGATTCACCTTTCTATCACTTCGCTCAGTTCGCTGCCTTTTAGTATCTTGTTGTTACAATTGTATCTGCCTCCTGGTATGGCGATAACAGGTCTTTGTAAGCCACATTGAGCCTGCAAATAGGTGGGAAAATGTGGGATACAAGTGCAATAAATTTCCCATCCCCCATCTCTCTTTTTCCTATCAGCCACATGAAGGAATTTCTGGCTGGTCACAAACTGATGGGGCCTCGTGTTGCTGAAGCAACTCAGCTAATTGGTATATCTTGTTATAAATGTAATTTGCTGAGAAGAGGTATGACAAGGACACCAATTTCAAGCCTCCAGCACATATGAAAGACCTAATTACAAGTCTCCAGCACATATGCAGCACCTATGATTGGTCCAGGGTAGAGGAGAGGTGGATGCTCACCACAGCCTTTAAAACTACACTGCAGATGAAGAAACTCTGAAATAATCCAGATGGCAGAAGAGTTTCATATCCTTGTCACAGCCTATTTCTGGGGGGGGGGGTACTCTTTCCCCCTCCCCCCCTGTAGAAACTCTTTCTTTCTGTTCTGTGACCTTTGTATGAGGAACAATCTTTCCTTCCTTCTTTTTCTCTTCTTTATATAATTAGTCTAATTACTTATAATTACCAAAGGTACTGATGTTAGATTTTTAATTTTTGCTATAACTTATCACCGATGTCTGATGCTGTGAGTAATAGACTTTTAATTCTCTGATTCCTGTACAAGTTTTCTATAATATTTTGTAAGTTGTTTAGAAAATAGCGAACCAAAAGCGCAGCCTAGTAGAAAAGCCACGGTGGCCTGAGGAGGCCATAGTTTTGGCGTATGTATCTATGGGAAGGTCTCCTTCCTTACAGGTATGGGCCCATTCTACAAGAGCGCATGCATCCTCGCATGCTGAATCGTGCGTGGTGTCATTGGAAGACATTTGCAGGGCCGCCGTGTGGGAGTCGGTCCATACCTTTGCGAAGCATGGAGTGGATGTAGAGGCTCGGCAGGATTCGATGTTCGGCGTGTCAGTTCTCACAGCGGGGTTGGGGTTGTCCTGACCTGCTTGAGGACTGCTTTGGTACATCCCACAAGTCCCTGGATTAATTTGTGGGACTGTATGGAAAGAAAAAAATAGTTCTCACCTGATGATAACTTTCCATTAGTCCCAACAGATCAATCCAGAGGCCCGCCCTTTAGTACTTCAGCTGTTTGTAGAGTTCCAATTATATGGCAGTTCTCTGTATGGCAAAGGTACCTCCCTTTGGTTTAAAAACACACAATAAGAAGATAATGAAAGTGGCTTCATTGCTGTTACTTTCGCTATGGTGGTTGAGATGCCACACGGTTTCCTAGAGCCAGGAGAGTATTATTTCTGAGGAATTGCCTTTTCTTCCACTGCTTTGGTATCGATCATACTGAGGTTGAGATGGCTGCACATATAGCAAACTTCTGAAGTTCTCTCTCTTGCCACCTGCTGGTAGAGGGACATAACCCACAAGTCTTTGGATTGATCTGTTGGGACTAAGAAAAGAAAATTATCAGGTGCGGACTAATTTTTCCTTAAACAGAATTATGGAGTGAGGACTTTCCTGAGGTAAGCACTCTTTAAAGCTAGTGGGCTGCTACTTTTGGGGACATTTCTGCCAATTTACTGCCCAGTCACCGTTGGGTTGTGGGCAGTTTATTTTGAGCACTTTTCTTCAGTGTTTTTTCTTTTGCTTCTTATCCCATGGGTAGCCTTCTCTAGTTCAAGCATTTTTAACGCCTGTATTTTAGTAGGATTCCTCGACTAGTCGACTTTTTCCTCTATTTTGGTCTTAACTTGTTGGTGGCTTCTGGGGGGGTGTCTGTGAATTTTTATTTTTTTCTTAATTATTTCAAACAGGGTAGCTATTTTAGACGTTATGGCCGTTGGTACAGTCATGGGATTAGTATTGGATTCTGTACTGTCTCTCTCTTGCATGCTAGAAGGCGCTGAGTGGTCCATTTGAGTGCTTTTTATGGCCTTTTCTATTGTATCTTAAGGAGAGGCCCTCCTCACCTTGCTCTTGCCTAGCTCAACAGGTCGCCACTGGCCTTGTAGGTAGTCTAAATAAGTCTTATAGGAAAACAGCTCCTAACAGATTTATTTATGCCAAGGTCCTAGTTCACAGAACTCTGCAGAAACAAATATTCTCTACTCGTACTAGGGGATATAGGACCTCCCTTTTGGCACCTAACCAAAATTAGCTGAGCTAGAGAGAACGCAACCAAAGCAACTGATGGAATATATTATTTATTCATAGATAAAAATATATATAGAATAGATCAGCAGCAAGGCTTAGCAAAATACAATATATAACTTGCTGATGATAATAAAAACAGATTGCTACCAAAATAAAGACTATGTAAAATGATTCTTACTGGAATACTAGGTGATTACACAAACCTGATTTTGTAATTGTGAAAATTTATACTACACTTCTTATGCCAAATACAACTGTTAGGAGCTTATTCCCTGACTATGAGTGATGACCTAACCAATCTTTTCACAGACAAACACCAATCACTAATCCCCGACTATAGGCAGTAAATCTGTTCTCACCATGCTGTCTCTGAGGCAGTCTCCCAATGAGGTTGGCACAGATTTCTCCTTAGACTCCAGCTGTATCCACAGCAAGTCTGTCTCGGATTCAGATCAGGTCTGTCTTCTGAAAGCAGGTGTCACAGTCATTCAGTGCCGCGTCTCAGAGCAGATGTTGCTGAACCCAAAGGTATTTTCACCATATATGTAGTTCACAAGGTTAGAAAAACAGTCTCTTGCTCACTCTGAGCCTCCTAACCTTTCTTCTCAGGTCTCTTCCCTCCTCTTGCCAGTCCCAACTTAACTCTCTCTTTCCCGTTCCCGCTTTCTTAGTACCTCTTGGTCAGATGATACTACAGGACCAATCATGATCCTGTCCAGCTAACTCCATGAGCATGAAGAGTCCTTTGTTTGTGATCCTGAAGGTGTTACCTTATGATCTGCATATCTGTCTTCAACCATGCTTTCTGGAGCCATGGGTCTCACTCCACTTTCAGCTTCTCAGGGTGATAACAGGGTGGTTGTAACACAGAATGTACTTGGATGCGGTATGCCTGCCAGTGATTTTCCAGAAGCTGAAAAGCTGGATCTTGCTGACACAGATGTGCTCAGGTCAGAGGTTGTAGAATCCATCTTGTTGTAACAGGATGTATTAGGCTAGTATGAACCAAGACTAGCTCAGATGAGATCCAAGGTAAATACCCCTACAGCATCTTGTGGCTGCAGTGTCTATAGATCCTTGTGCGATTGGTTATGTCTCTAATACTGGATTTCAGCAGCTCTATTTGATGCTCAGAGGTGCCGACAGCCATTTAGGGCTCCTGTGTGATTTTGGACACTTTGTTATTTGGGGTTGGCTTGCCCAGGTGTTGTATAGGGCCAACCTCACTTGGACGGAGTTGGCTGAATATTTTCTTGAGTTGGACAGTGCTGCTGCTTTTCAGTCTTATGGTAACTACTGCCTAAAAGACCAACAGTGGCCTCTGTGGGGCCATATTTTTATGCCCTTGGCTCTGTTGACACCTGTTGGTGGTGTGGTTTTCTACCTCTTCTGCTTTGGTCATACCAAGGCCATTCTCCTAACAGGCAGTGGTCGGATTTGGAGGTGGGAGGTGTGGCAGCATTAGTCAGCTTGTCCATTTTTGGCTTCCCACAGGAATTACCGCAGTCTTGGTCGGTTGCGAGCAGGCAGTTTACTGTAGCCTTAATTGGATTCTTGGGCATTTTTCACTACTGGTGTGCATTTGTTTTGAAAAAGAAAATTGATTAAAATACAGTAAAGAGGAATAACAAGCCAACGAGGCCAAATAGTACATCACATCATACAGCATAATACAAAGTCAATGGAAAAAATTCCAAGGAATGTATAAATTTCACAAATTTTTAGAGCATATCAAAGACCCCTCCCCCCTTGCCCCAATTGCCACACTTGCTTTTCATGTGTTGGTTGCCTGGCTGGCATTATTGCCTTTCTGTGTCATTTCTTCTGGACACAGCTTCATTCCTCTAGTATTTTGGTTTCTATTCTGGGGTGAGTAGATTTTTGCTGACTATATGTGTAGTTATGCCCATAGCTCCTAGGTGCAGTTCTTTCCATGTGGCACACAGCTGATTCTAGAAGTAGTTTATCTGCTCCATTCTTGGGGTCCTGTTTTACACTATCTGTACAGTTGTCCTGCATCTGATTTCCTGGCTGTGGTCCTTGGTTGCTTCTCAGAGTTTTGGGTTCAGCTCTTATAATCTGGAGCTTAGCTCCATTTCTGTGGCAGGGAGCAGCTCTCTTTCAGAATATTGAGCACTTCATGTTAACCCAGCTCCATCCTTGTCTACGGAGCTCTCCTCCATCTATAGTTCTCAAGCTCACTTCCAAAGTGGAGCACATTTGGTTATCTAGATGGGGAGCTCCGCTTCCTTCTCTATTTTGGCACAAGGGCATAGGAAGTATTGAGCATGGCTCCATCTCTGCACAAAGGGTATGACTCTATACCCGCATGTTGAGCATACAGGGATACAGCTCCATTTTTCAATGCTGAGCTTAGCTTTGTTTCTCAATATTGACCATAGCTCCTCTTCTAGATACTTTAGCTCCTATCTCTGGATGTTGAGCATATGTAACATAGCTCCATGTCTGCATGTACAGCATTACTCCATCTCAGCTTATTCAACATGCCTCCATCTCTGCAGATGGAGCACAGCTCCATCAGTCTATAGTCTTAGAGCAGGAGTACACTTCTCTCTCTCTTGACATGGAGACTTTCATCCAGGGCTGTGGAGTTGGTTCAAAAATCCTTCGACTCTGACTCCTCAGTTTTTAGTATGTATTTTTTTTGCATGTTGACTGAAAGAGTGCAGCATGCAAGGCTGCATGTTAATGTTTGGGTTTAAAATCTATGTCGTGACTTTTATTTATTAAAGAAACTATAAATATTCATTAATCCTAAAGTTTAAACAAAAAAACACGGTTATGTTTTTTTTTTGTTTTTTTTATCAAGTATAAAGTCATCACAGCATTAGCAAGTATAAAAATCTGGAACAACCACATCCTTTGGAAATTCTAGAACAACATCCTTTGGAAATTAGAACAAAATCAAAGTTAACCTACATAAACCAAAAACATTTGGAAAACCTAAAACAACTTATATATTATTTAAACTTGGCATATATAGCTGTTAAACATAATCCAAAATTAACTAATATATTGTTCTTAGAAACAGAATTGCTTCTGCCAGATCCTCCTTCATAGAAGCCCTTAAATCTGATTTGATTATTTTCAGTGCTGAAAACAAGTCTTTCAACACTGACTTGGGTGGGTGGCATTGCTGTTACGGTTCTAGCAGCATCACTGACAATCTCTGGATAAACAATGATGGCTTTTTCTATAGTCAGTTTTGATGAGCGGTCAAACTTTTCCACTTCTTAAAGAAAAGAAGTGGAAAAGTTTGACCGCTCATCAAAACTGACTATAGAAAAAGCCATCATTGTTTATCCAGAGATTGTCAGTGATGCTGCTAGAACCGTAACAGCAATGCCACCCACCCAAGTCAGTGTTGAAAGACTGTTTTCAGCACTGAAAATAATCAAATCAGATTTAAGGGCTTCTATGAAGGAGGATCTGGCAGAAGCAATTCTGTTTCTAAGAACAATATATTAGTTAATTTTGGATTATGTTTAACAGCTATATATGCCAAGTTTAAATAATATATAAGTTGTTTTAGGTTTTCCAAATGTTTTTGGTTTATGTAGGTTAACTTTGATTTTGTTCTAATTTCCAAAGGATGTTGTTCTAGAATTTCCAAAGGATGTGGTTGTTCCAGATTTTTATACTTGCTAATGCTGTGATGACTTTATACTTGATAAAAAAACAAAAAAAAAACATAACCGTGTTTTTTTGTTTAAACTTTAGGATTAATGAATATTTATAGTTTCTTTAATAAATAAAAGTCACAATGACATAGATTTTAAACCCAAACATTAACATGCAGCCGTGCATGCTGCACTCTTTCAGTCAACATGCAAAAAAAATACATACTAAAAACTGAGGAGTCTGAGTCAGAGTCGAAGGATTTTTGAACCGACTCCACAGCCCTGGATGAAAGTCTCCATGTCAAGAGAGAGAGAAGTGTACTCCTGCTCTAAGACTATAGACTGATGGAGCTGTGCTCCATCTGCAGAGATGGAGGCATGTTGAATAAGCTGAGATGGAGTAATGCTGTACATGCAGACATGGAGCTATGTTACATATGCTCAACATCCAGAGATAGGAGCTAAAGTATCTAGAAGAGGAGCTATGGTCAATATTGAGAAACAAAGCTAAGCTCTTGCATGAATTTCTTTATATGGACATTTACAGGTTGCTTTTCCAAGCTTAACCGACATCGCTTTGCTTTTGAAGCTTCCATTTTGTCCAAATAGGCTTGAAAATTCTCTTCTTCATTTGAAGAGGATGAACCTGAGTTACCATTACCACCAGTATTTATAGCTTTAGCTTCATCCAGTGGTTTGAGTTTCAGGTAGCAACCCTTTCATGCAAACTGCTATGTCCTAGAGTGCCTGTTTTCCTGTAGCAATTTGGTCACTGCTCAACAGAATTCGGCTCATTGGATCAACATAACTAGCAGCTAAGAGAATTTGATTATCCAGCAAGAGCTCCTCTCTTTTCCTCATTGAAGATACAATGCCATCAGCAATTAAACCCCACTTTTGTAAAGGTTATATATCAAGCCCTTCCATTCCAAGAAGAATTTACCTGGTGTTAAATCTTCATATTGCAGCTTCTTGGTAACAGCAAAAGGGTAAGAAAGTAGCCTTTCTAATTCTGTAACTTGAGCCCACTGGTTTTCTTTTAATGAAACATTTACATTGTCCAGTTCTTCAAGAAAGTCTTTTAGTTCAAGCAAACGCTTTATCATCAAGTAAGTGCTTCCCCAGCGCGTTGCTTGATCCAAAATGGCTCCTTTTCCAGCACGTCTCTTCAGAATAGCATCTGTTTTAGGGATCCTGGCTGCAACAGCTACTTGCCTCAACTTGCTAATTAGTGTAGCCGCATGACGATCCTTCAATCCATCTCTTATTGCTAGTTGCAGAGTATGAACAGCACAACGCATATGTTGAATGGTAATAAGCTTAGATGCTTCTTCAGCAATATCATCCAAACTTTCATAGCTTTCTTGAATTGCAGAACTGTCATCTTCTGATATTTGTATGCTGCTTTCTTCATCAACTTCCTTCATTTTTTCAATTGTGCTTAACATATTTGAAGCATTATCAGTTACAATACATAGAATGTGTTCCTTTTTAATTTCAAAATCTTCTAAAACACCTTCCACTAACTTCTGCAGATACTCACTGGTATGATGTGCCTGAGTGTCCTTTACTCCTAATGTCCGGGTTATTGTTTTTTTGTTTTCATCAGCAAATCTAACATTAATTCAAAATAATTGACTCTGTGACGTGTGCATGCATCCATTTTAATAAAGACAAAACGTCCCTTCAGACTTTTTCTTAGTTCTTCCTTCTTACATTTGGCCTCTTCAAGTATGTTTCCTGATACTTTCTCGTTCCAGAGAAACTCCAAGCTTTTTAGCCATTTCTCCATTTAAGCCTAAAAAGGCTGGTTATGACAAAAAAGATAGTGGTATACTATTCTTTACTGCCATTTCAATGATGTGGTTTTTGAATTTTTCTGGTGTCATTGTTATAGTAACTTTGTCAGCTGTAAAAAATCTTGATAGTTGTGTCTGGCCTCCAGTAGATTTCTGATCTTTTATTGACCCTGAAGTAGATGGAATGCTTTCATTGCTATCTTTCTCATTCACAGCTTCTAACACTTTAGGATGGAAACGCTGCAAGTGTCTTTTTAAATTTGATGCTCTTGTAGGTGCATTTTTTTCATAACCACTGAAACTGCTAATTTTTGCATCACATGCTTTTTCACCATCATCATCTTCTATAATACATTGACATACATAATGTTTCCCATCTGTTGATATTGTAAAGTGTTCATAAACAGCAGACTTTGTCATGTTTCCTGACATTCTTTTTGCCATTGTGAATGGTGTGCCACTTCCACTAAAATATAAAGCTCTTCTTGCAGAGAGAGAGGAAGTTGGGTGGAGTCTCTCTGCTGCCTTATCTGTGTGTGCTGAATGATCTTCTCTTGGAGCTTAAGTTCACTGTGGGGTCAGAGAGGAGGTGCTCTACAGCAGGTCAGTAAATGCAAAGGGAGACTGAGCAGAGGGAAGCTCTCCAGCAAAATAGTTCAGCTGGACTTCACACTAGTGAAACAACTAGGTACTAAGCTTTATTCACAGCAGAGAAGTACTTTATTCAAATGTATGAGGAGTCGGTACATTTTTGCCAACTCCGACTCAGTGTACCCAAAATTGCTGCCGACTCGGATTCCACAGCTCTGCTTTCATCTCTAGTTGTGGAATCTTTCTGGTTCTCAAGCTCAGCTCATCCTTGGTATCAGTATCCTTTGCTTTTGTTGGATCTCCTCCTTTTGACTGAGTGTCTCCCCTGTGATTTTTTTTTTTAATTTTATTTTTAATAGAGCACAAATCTGCCTTGCTGTGGAGAGTGGGGCTACCTGGCTTTGCACTGCATACCTCCCTCTATAGGGAGCTGTTGGCTCTGAGTGTAGCATGCACTTTTCTTCTGTGCTCAGCCACAGTTTTGCCTTCCCACAGGACCCTATTCCATTTTCAGTTTAATGCACTAGATTCATTTTGGAGACAAATGTTTCTCTGTCTTCATGCTTTCAGTAGCTGCATCCTGGCAAGTTGCGCGCCTCTCATCTGGGACAATTATGATTGATTCCATCTCTGCTCAAAAGGCTTACATAGACTTTGGTGGAATACAGTGGCTCCGTTTCTGTAATTCCCTGTTTTAGGTTAAACTAGGGTGCTCTATGCATGCCCCCCCCCCCCCCCCCCAGTTCTTGGCTGTCTATCATTTGTTATGCATATTAGACCAATTTTTTGGAACTTTAGGTTTCCTGGCCCTTGGAAATACCGCTTGGTAGCATTCCGCTATACTTGTACATTTTGGGCTTTTGCCTCATACCTGGCATATACAACAGACGTGTGGGGGGGGGGGGGGTTCTTCAAGGGGTCTTCTCGGCTTCCCTGCATTTTCCTTTCAAAAATTGTCCCCTTGGCTTATTCCTTAGAGGCCCAACGTTACCATTTTTTCTGGACTACTTCCTATTTCCATTATGCATTGTATGCTGACGAGGATTCATTTAATCTTAGTATGTAACAAGTTTTACTGTACATGTCTTACAAGTGTTTTGATCCTTGGTTTGTATTTTGAAATTTCAATTAAAAAAAAAAGGAAATGGGTCAGCTGGTTGTAAGGAACAGTGTCAAAGGTCACAAAGATATAACTAGATCCACAGAGTACCAATGCATTGCTCTGCTGACACTGACTCCATGCTGTGATTTTTACAAGCCCGATTTGCAAATAGTGTAAGGGCTGGGCTTACTCCAAAAAAATCTATTGCACTAAGATTTTCTCTAGTACTTCTGTGAAGTTGTTCAGACAGCATGGTTTTTAACAGGAGAAAAGTTTGCCTGTTAGCAGAGATGAAATTTGCCAACAAAGTAGACATGTTACAGAGGGTAAAACTAAAACACAAAATGTGAAATATGGTAGACGTAACAATTTTGCTTTTAAGCCAAGTAAATTATTTACATTTTTGGATGTAGAAATTCAGAATCCAGGTACTTTTTGCAGATTGGGGGGGGGGGATGGCAGTTACCAAACAGGAAAAATACCTAGGGTCTTCCTGACATGAAGATAGGCAGTCTGGTTTCAAAGCAGTTGAGATGAGTAATAAAATTGCTTGTATGCGCTTAGAGCCCTAAGATAAAGAGGGAATAAATTGCTTCTAGTCAGAGTTCTGGTGAGGTCCTACCTTGAGCATTGTGCTCAGCTATAGAGACTATAATATATAGTTGAAAGACATGTCTATGGAAGACAGTTTGAAGGGAGGCACCAAAATGGTATATAGACTGCTCAACAAGGTTTACAGAGACCAAGGGAATTGGACTTGAGCAGGGAAAGAGATGATACAACCTTCAAAGATCTGGCAGACTTCAATGAAGCACCATAAGGTAATAGCTTTTCCTATGGAAAGGAAACTTCAAGAACAAGGGTAGACATGAAACTTGGGTGGTAAATATACAACAAAAAGTGGGAGGGGAGTACTACCCTCACTGAGGTTATAAGCTCATAATATTGGTAGAGTCTAAGTATACATGGGATAGATAAAAGGTACCTTAGTGGTAGAAAAAATTAAGTATGATAAAACAGGCAGGTATAGACGGACTGGCTGGGCCAAAATGTCTCTCTTTATTTTCCTCTGTTTCTATGTGAACTGGCCGTCTGCTCTGGAATTCTCCTCCCCTAAACTAGTTTCCTGCTAGTCCTTGTATTTTCAGCTGTTAGAACCAGAGCTGGATGTGGTGCCTTGCGCTTTCATTTGCAATTACCCAGTGTAATCCTTAGGCTAAGAGTTGGATCGCTAATTGGCCAATGGTGACATTGACCACAGCTTGCTCATCCTCCACTCATCTACCCTGCAGGCTATGAGCACTGTCACGGCATCCCGTGCTGAGCCATAGAGCAGAAGACATGGGGACCTTCTCTGGAGTAGGCACTTGCCATTTGAGTCACCAGGCTGGCTCTGCTCTTTCAGTTGAGCAAACTCATTAATGTGGAACGAGGGGGGGGTCAGGGGATATTCTTCTGTATATTCAGGGGGCTATAAGATTAAAGGCCTCTTGGATCTCTGGATTTAGGCTTTTGGGGGAGGGTGTTGTGTGTGTGTTCATTTTCTGCTCCATTTTTTTAATAGTACCATTGGTGGTGGTGTTTAAGTTCTTTGTCATCAATAAAAATGTTGAAACATAATGTGGGACATGAGTGGTTTGCAATAGGGATTGCACTGGGTTCTAAAGCAGAGGTTCTCCACCTAGTCTTAAGGATGTAACTAGCCAGTCAGATTTTCAGGATATCCCCAAGGAATTTGCATGTGCTGCTTTTGATTATATGTAAATCTAGCTCATGCGTTATTCATTGTGGGTATTCAGAAAACCTGACAGGTTAGGTGTAATAGGAAGAGTAGATGGCATTGATGGACGGACAGACAGACGTGGTCTTTATCTGCCTACGTTTTTCTATGTTTCTATGTGTGTTCTGAGGACTGGGTTGAGAACCCCTGGCCTAAAGATTCTATATTGAGGTGTATATTTATCACTCTTCTGACTGCTGTTTTAATACTTGATGTGCTTGCTTCTCTTTCTTAGGCCTTTCAACTTGGCAGAGCGCAAAGTGAATTCCTATTCTGTGCTGGAATGTGATTCTGTCAGGAAAGAAGTTGCTGTTCGAACTGGAGGAATTAATGAAAAACTAGGAAAGAAGACTTATACGTTTGATATGGTAATGGCACCCTCTTAAAATGCTTTATAGTTTGGGGTCATGGATTTGATATACCGCCTTTTTATTATGTGCAGGTACTTTATCTGTCCCTAGTGAGCTCACAACCTAAGTTTGCCCCAAGTATTTTTTTAAAGGGTTAAGTGACTTGCCCATCTTGATGAATCTAGTAAAAAATTAAGTATACTTCTAAAAATAGATTTGCATCATTAAATTATAGTCGGTTGTTGCTCTTATTGAACTTTCTTCACCTCATGCCGGTGCTACAGTGTAGTTGCCCATCTGGATATGTTTTCGTTAGAAATACAGACGTCATCCTAGTTTTAATACCATTTTGTGTATGCCTTTGTTGTCCTGATTGGAACATTAAGTTCTGCTATTCCTTGTCATCAAGCAGATGAAGCCATTAAGTATGGGTTATGTCCATCAACCAGCAGGGGAGATAGAGAGCACTCAAACTTTCACAGTGTCCTCTTGGCCAGCTAGCTCCACTGCCTCTTCAGTATTCTCTATCTCCCCTAGCAGGGTGGCTGCAGCTTGTTCGAGCTCCAGAAAAATCTGCCGGGAGGTGGTTCCTGGCTTGCCAGTTGTTAACCGGGGTGTTGGAGGCTATAGCAGCTTCACTTTAAAGGCACATAGGTTAGCCCTTTCCCTGCCTTACCCATACCTCTGTGGATGTGGACATATTGCCTTGTTTTCCCTGCCTTTCCCACTCATCTGAGCCTCCGGAGTCACAGCTTAAAAAAAAAAAAAAAAAGTCACGTCACGTTTTTAACGCAGAGACGCTGCAACAGAGGTTTTTGACCTGATTTTCAGTAGGATCGTAGTTGTACACTAGATCCTTTGAGGTAAGAGTGTTTTCCAACTCCTCCGGGGTGGGCCCGCGATCGGGGCGATTTTGGCGCGAAACCGCCATTTTGGATTTTACCGCCGTTTTTCGGCGCTGGCTGCGGACAATGTAAAGCGCTGTTCCACTTGTGGCAAGTGCAAATCAGCAGCAGGGCTCTGTAAATTGTGCTGTATTGGCGTAGGAGCCGGCCCGAGCATGGCAAGCAATGTTTCTTCCCGCTCTGAGCTGGCAGCGGGCGCCATTTTGCTTACACCGCATGGCGCGGCCTCCGTGGACACGGAGAGACCTGAGCCGGGTGGGGCACCTCGAGATGAGGTTATTTCAGGAGTGGCTAGCACCGGACAGGATTTGGGTGCCCAGGGTGAGATTTTCTCCCCGGATTTTGTGCTTTTGCTGCATAAAGCATACATGATGAAAAGAGCCCTTCCTCAAGGGTCGCCTGAGGCTCCTCTGATTGCCCCCCCCCCCCCCGATGGATTCTGGCCTGAGACTGCCCAGTGAGGCTTTTTTCCCGGATGCTTGGCCTAAAGATAAGCGCAGAAGGGTTAATTCCCCTTCAGATTGTGGTGCACCTTTCCCCCCCCCCCGTGGTCGGGGTGTGAGGATTCGGAGAACTCTGACAGACGTTCTTGGTCTGAGGAACCAGAGTCAGGTGCGGATTTACCACAGGATCTGGATGATCCCTCCGCGGTGAGGATTTTCCACCGTGATGAGCTGCCAGCGCTTATTTCATATATCCTGCAGGCCCTCTCGATTGAAGATCCTGACAGTGGCATGGCCTCCTCGGGTAATCCCAGGATAGCTAGTACCAAGAAAGCTGCTCGGGCCTTCCCTTTGCATGACTCCATCCTAGAGCTTGTTTCGGCTCAGTGGGCTGACCCCGAGGGACCTTTGAGAGTTTCCAGGGCTATGGGGCAGTTATACCCTCTGCGTGAGGGACATATGGCTCGTTTTCAAATGCCTACAGTGGATGCCCTAGTCACTGCGGTGACAAAGAGAACTACCCTCCCTGTTGAAGGAGGTGTTGCCCTGAAGGATGTTCAAGACCGTAGGCTGGAAACAGCGTTGAAACGGTCCTTTGAAATTGCAGGTCTCACTGTTCGGGAGCGTCTGCATGCAGCTGTTATGCTGTGAGAGCCTGCCTAGCTTGGCTGCAACAGGCAGTGGCTCAGCCCGGAGATGGAGCGGAGCCCTTCTTGGATGTGGCTCCGCGGATGGAGGTGGCCTTGTCCTTTCTGGCTGATGCCCTTTATGACCTTGTCAGAGCTTCAGGTAAACAAATGGCAGTAGCAGTGGCGGCTCGCCGTCGTCTGTGGCTACGACACTGGGCAGCGGACATGGTCTCTAAGCAAAGGTTGGTGAAGTTGCCTTTTCAAGGACTTCTCCTATTTGGTGAGGAGTTAGAGAAAATTGTGAAAGGCCTGGGTGATCCAAAACCCCAGCGCTTGCCCGAAGATAGGCAGAGGCCTTCCTCTAAGGGCCAGGCGGTCCACTCCTCGTACAGACCTCGCTTCCGTGAAGCTAGAAGGTACCGCCCGGGGCGTTCTGCTGGGTTCACTTCTCGTGCCCGTGGTCAGCAGAGGAACTCCTTTCGCTCGGACAACCGTTCCGCAGCTGGTGGCTCAAGACCAGGAGTTCAGGGGCGACCCTCTCAATGATGGTGCGCCGGCCCTCTCCTCGATGCCTGTCATCGGAGGACGGCTTTCCCTCTTTGTCGAGGAGTGGGCCAAGATTTCCTCAGATCAGTGGGTTCTGGACCTGATCAGAGATGGATACAGAATAGAATTCAACGCCCCAGTAAGAGACGTGTTTGTGGAGTCCCGATGCGGTTCTGCCGTCAAACGGGCGGCGGTGGAGGAGACTTTACAAGGTCTGATTCAGTTAGGGGCAGTGACCCCGGTGCCTCCCGCCGAGCAAGGCTGCGGCCGATACTCCATCTACTTTGTGGTGCCCGCGAAAAGGTGGGTCCTTTCGCCCTATTCTGGACTTAAAAGAAGTGAACAAGTCCTTGAGAGTGCGGCATTTCCACATGGAATCCCTGCGCTCCGTCATTGCGGCGGTTCAGCCAGGAGAGTTTCTCACGTCTCTAGACCTGAAAGAAGCTTACTTGCACATTCCGATTTGGCCCCCGCACCAGAAGTTTCTGAGGTTTGCGGTGTTGGGAAAACATTTCTAGTTCAGGGCCTTGCCTTTTGGCCTCGCCACAGCTCCCCGAACCTTTTTGAAGGTAATGGTGGTAGTAGCTGCTTTTCTCAGGCGAGAAGGTATCAGGGTTCACCCGTACCTAGACGACTGGCTCATCAGAGCAGACTCTGCAACAGAGAGCTTACAAGCTACAGCCAGAGTGGTCTCAGTACTGCAATCTCTAGGCTGGGTCGTCAATATGGCCAAAAGTCACCTGTCCCCTTCACAATCTCTAGAGTTTTTGGGGGCCAGGTTCGGCACAGTGTCGGGCTATGTGTTCCTACCCAAGCTAAGGCGGTGCAAGCTTCAGAATCAGGTCCGTCTACTCCTGAGGATGCCCCGCCCGCGAGCTTGGGACATTGTCCAGCTGCTGGGATCGATGACAGCCACGATGGAAGTGGTGCCCTGGGCGAGAGCGCACCTGAGACCTCTACAGTATTCCCTACTCCGGAGATGGTCTATTTCTCAGGATTACCAATGCAGACTTACTTGGCTCCCTGCGGCCCGTCTCAGCATGGAATGGTGGCTCTCGGACAGCATGCTGCGGCGAGGAATGCCGCTGACGCTCCCCGTTTGGTGTCTAGTGGTAACAGATGCCAGCCTGAAGGGCTGGGGCGCACACTGCAAGGGGAAGCATGCCCAGGGTCTATGGACACCCGAGGAGTCGGAGTGGTCCATCAACCGCCTAGAGTTGAAAGCGATGTTTCAGGCGCTTCTGGCCTTTCAAGTGACCCTGGAAGGATTGGCTGTCAGAGTGATGTCGGACAACACGACAACGGTGGCCTATATAAATCGACAAGACGGAACAAGGTGCAGAGCACTAGCCGCGCAGGCCGAACTGATTTGCCACTGGGCCGAGCTGCATCTTCAGTGTCTGTCGGCAGCTCATATTGCAGGTCAGAGCAATGTGCAGGCCAATTATCTGAGCAGGCATCAGATCGATCCAGCAGAATGGAATCTGGCAGACGAAGTATTCCTGCAGATCTGTGCCAAATGGGGCAAGCCCGTGATGGATCTAATGGCGACAAGTGCCAATACCAAAGTCCCGTGCTTCTTCAGCAGACGGAGAGATCCTCGCTCGGCAGGGTTGGATGCCTTGGCTCAACCCTGGCCTCCGGGTCTACTTTATGTGTTTCCCCCATGGCCCTTGATAGGGCGCCTGCTCTTGCGGATTCGGCTGCACCCAGGAGAAGTGGTCCTCATCGCCCCGGATTGGCCAAGGAGACCTTGGTATGCAGACCTCCGACAGATGCTCCTGGAGGCTCCTCTGCCGTTACCTCTGGTACCGAACCTCTTGACTCAGGGACTGGTAGCCATGGAGGACGCCGGCCGCTTTGGTCTTACGGCATGGCTATTGAGAGGGCGCAATTGAGGGATAAAGGTTATTCCAATAAAGTTATTTCCACTCTCCTGCAAGCCCGCAAGCGGTCCACTTCCGTGGCTTATGCCAGGATTTGGTGCCTGTTTGAGTCTTGGTGCTTCCAGAGCCATTGTTCCAATGCGGGCTCATGTCTTGCCGATTCTGGACTTTTTGCAGGAAGGTGTACAAAAAGGCTTGGCCTACAATTCCCTGCGGGTGCAGGTGGCAGCGTTGGCCTCCCTTCGTGGTAAGGTGGAAGGTGTGTCTTTGGCTGCTCACCCAGATGTGGCACGGTTTCTTAGAGGGGTGCTTCGGCTCCGACCTCCAGTGCGAGCACCCTGTCCAGCTTGGAACCTGGGGCTAGTTTTGAAAACCCTGCAGGCATCTCCTTTTGAGCCACTTCGGCGAGCATCGGAGAAAGACTTGACACTGAAGGCCGTTTTTCTGGTGGCCATTACCTCGGCGAGACGGGTGTCGGAGCTCCAGGCACTGTCCTGTAGAGACCCATTTCTGTAATTTTCAGAGTCCGGAGTCACAGTTCGGACCGTGCCTTCCTTTATGCCTAAGGTGGTTTCAGCCTTTCACTTAAACCAGCCTATTTTCTTGCCCTCTTTTTCAGAGGAAGAGTTTCCAGAATCTTTTGGGCAGCTGCACCTTTTGGATGTGCGCAGGACTCTGCTGCAGTATCTGCGAGTTACTAACTCTTTCAGGACTTCTGATCATCTGTTTGTTTTGCTATCCGATTCTCGCAGAGGGTCTCCAGAGTCTAAAGCCACTATTGCCCGCTGGCTCAAAGAAACTATCTTTTCAGCTTATCTGCTGGCCGGCAAGGTTCCGCCTGTAGCCTTTAAGGCACATTCTACTAGAGCGATTTCTTCCTCTTGGGCTGAAACTGGAGCACTCTCTCTTCAAGAGATATGCAGTGCAGCAACATGGGCTTCTAAGCTCTCCTTTGCCCGACATTACAGGCTGGATGTGGCTGCCAGGAGGGATGCGCGTTTTGGTGCACAAGTGCTAGCGCGTGGTGTGGCTTGTTCCCACCCTATCTAGGGATTGCTTTATTACATCCCATACGTAATGGCTTCATCTGCTTGATGACAAGGAAGGGAAAATTAGGTTCTTACCTTGGTAATTTTCTTTCCTTTAGTCATAGCAGATGAAGCCATGAGCCCTCCCTGTATGATTGTCTGTATGCTGTGAATCTGTTTCAGGTTCTGTTCTAATTTCCTGAAGTTCCTTCCTTGGGAGAAAGTTGGAAAACAATCTTCAGGATTCATGTTCAGTTTAAATTTAGGAGGATGTGTTCATTCCCTCCAGTGTGTTGGGAGGATGTGTGATTCCCTCCAGGAGGCGCGTGTGTTCCCCTCCAGTTCTATAAATAGGAGGATGAGTCTTCCCGCCCGTGCGCGACCGCTCCCGCCAGTTCCTTTTTTTCCACGTCTGGAGAGAGTCGTGCTTTGCCGCTCTCTCTTTTTCTCAGCCGCCGGAAAGTCGTTCGCGTTTACGCGAATCGCTTCTCTTTTCTTTTTTCTCTTTATTTTTCGTTTAGTACACCGCCCGGTTGTATTTAAAAAAAAAAAAACACACGGAGCGTGTGGAGCACGCGCTCCCACTTTTCCCTCGTTTCTAGCGGGGGCGCCGCTTTGCGGCCTAGTGGCCGCACGGTCGTTTTTCCCCTTTTCGAGGTGTGATTTCCGCCACCATCGACGACTTTGACTTCGCCGACGCGATTTTTCCGTCGATGTCCTCGAAGGTCCCGAGTGGATTTAAAAAGTGTGGTCGGTGCGGCCGGCCGATCTCGCAGACCGACACCCACGCTTGGTGCCTCCAGTGCCTCGGGCCGGAGCACAATCTCAAGTCGTGTCCCCTGTGTCTCGGTCTCCGGAAACGGACTCAGGTTGCGAGGCAAGTTCTACGGGACCGTCTTTTTGGAACTTGCGCCGGCCCCTCGACGTCGACCTCGACGGCATCGGTATCGACGCCCGGTCCTTCGGTACCAGTATCGATGCCCGAGACATCGGCACCGATGGCATCGACCCCAGGAGAACAGGTCCCGTCGGCCCGCCGGTCCTCCGGTGAGAGTAGAGGTGAGAGGCCGCGTGGGCAGTCGGCCCCGGTCACTCCCTCAGCTCGTGGCCCACGGGACCGAACCCTGTCTGACCCGGTCCCTCGAGACCAAGGGGGATCGACCTCCTCATCCTCCATACCTCCCGGCGCCGGTGACGGGCATCGCAAGAAGGATAAGAAGCGTCGTCACCGGTCGCCCTCGGTGCATCTGGACATCGGAGAGGAGGCGACGCCGAAGCGTCCACGTCGAGAGGAGAGGTCCCCGTCGGTTGTGGAGGTACCGACGCGTCAGGGTTCCGGCACCTCGGTGCCGTCTCCTGGCCCCCATCAGCTTCTGGCGCTGACATCCCTACCGGCCCCACCGCCTTTCCCGGCAGCGGGCCTGGACGAGTGACTCAGAGCCATCCTTCCGGGGATCCTGGAAAGGCTGATGCGCCAGACTGTGCCGGCGCCGGGGGTGCTTGCGCCCTCGGCGCCGATGTCTGTGGCGCCGGCGAGCTCTAGCCCGGCGCAGAGGCCGTCGACACCGCCGCCGCTTGCGGCGCCGGTCTCGACCGCCACGCAGGTGGAGTCGACGTCGATGGAGGGAGCTCCGTCCCCGCCGGCGCGGGAGTCCACCACTCGACGACACCGAGACCTCGGTGCCTCGACGTCGAGCCGGGCCCGGTTCAGGACTCAGCTACATGAGCTTATGTCCGATACCGAGGATGAGGCCTCGTGGGGGGAAGAGGAGGACCCTAGATATTTCTCCTCAGAGGAGTCTACGGGCCTTCCCTCGGACCCCACGCCTTCACCGGAGAGGAAGCTCTCACCTCCTGAGAGTCTCTCTTTTGCCTCCTTTGTGCGGGATATGTCTATTAGCATTCCCTTCCCCGTGGTCTCTGTGGAAGAGCCGAGGGCCGAGATGCTCGAGGTCCTCGACTATCCATCACCACCTAGAGAGTCCTCCACGGTACCGCTGCACAATGTCCTCAAGGAGACACTGCTTCGGAACTGGGTGCGACCGTTAACTAACCCCACCATTCCCAAGAAAGCAGAGTCCCAGTACAGGATCCACTCCGACCCAGAGTTAATGCGGCCCCAACTGCCCCATGACTCTGCGGTCGTGGATTCTGCTCTGAAGAGGGCACGGAGTTCGAGGGATACCGCCTCGGCGCCCCCGGGGCGGGAGTCTCGCACTCTGGACTCGTTTGGGAGGAAGGCCTACCAATCCTCCATGCTCGTGACCCGCATCCAGTCATACCTGCTCTATATGAGCATCCACATGCGGACCAATGTGCAACAACTGGCGGACCTGGTCGATAAGCTCCCGCCGGAGCAGTCCAGGCCTTATCAGGAGGTGGTCAGGCAGCTGAAGGCGTGCAGAAAGTTCCTGTCCAGGGGTATCTGACACCTGTGACGTGGCATCTCGTGCTGCGGCCCAAGGTATAGTGATGCGCAGGCTCTCATGGCTGCGTGCCTCTGACCTGGACAACCGCACCCAGCAGAGACTGGCCGACGTCCCTTGCCGGGGGGATAACATTTTTGGTGAGAAGGTCGAGCAGATGGTGGACCAACTGCATCAGCGGGAAACCGCCCTCGACAAGCTCTCCCACCGGGCGCCTTCAGCATCCACCTCAGCAGGTGGACGTTTTTCCCGGGCCCGGCAGGCTGCACCCTATTCTTTTGCAAAGCGTAGGTACAACCAGCCGGCCCGAAGGCCTCGTCAGGCACAGGGACAGCCCCAGCGCGCTCGTTCTCGTCAACAGCGTGCGCCTAAGCAGCCCCCTGCGCCTCCACAGCAAAAGCCGGGGACGGGCTTTTGACTGGATCCACGGGAACATAGCCGCCCTCAAAGTGTCCGTACCGGACGATCTGCCGGTCGGGGGGAGGTTAACATTTTTTCACCAAAGGTGGCCTCTCATAACCTCTGACCAGTGGGTTCTCCAAATAGTGCGGTGCGGAAACGCCCTGAATTTGGCCTCCCTGCCACCAAATTGTCCTCCGGGAGCTCAATCTTTCAGCTCCCATCACAAGCAGGTACTTGCAGAGGAACTCTCCGCCCTTCTCAGCGCCAATGCGGTCGAGCCCGTACCACCCGGGCAGGAAGGGCAGGGATTCTATTCCAGGTACTTCCTTGTGGAAAAGAAAACAGGGGGGATGCATCCCATCCTAGACCTGAGAGGCCTGAACAAATTCCTGGTCAAAGAAAAGTTCAGGATGCTTTCCTTGGGCACCCTTCTGCCACTGATTCAGAAAAACGATTGGCTATGTTCCCTGGATTTAAAGGACGCATACACTCACATCCCGATACTGCCAGCTCACAGACAGTATCTCAGATTCCGCCTGGGCGCACGGCACTTTCAGTATTGTGTGCTGCCCTTTGGGCTCGCCTCTGCCCCACGGGTGTTTACAAAGTGCCTCGTGGTGGTAGCGGCATACCTTCACAAGCTGGGAGTGCACGTGTTCCCATATCTCGACGATTGGCTGGTCAAGAACACCTCGGAGGCAGGAGCCCTCCGGTCCATGCAGTGCACTACTCAACTCCTGGAGCTGCTGGGGTTTGTGATAAATTACCCAAAGTCCCATCTCCAGCCAACTCAGTCTCTGGAATTCATAGGAGCTCTGCTGAATACCCAGACGGCTCAGGCCTTCCTTCCCGAAGCGAGGGCCAACAACCTCCTGTCCCTGGCTTCGCAGACCGGAGCGTCTCAGCAGGTCACAGCTCGGCAGATGTTGAGACTTCTGGGTCATATGGCCTCCACAGTTCATGTGACTCCCATGGCTCGTCTTCACATGAGATCTGCTCAATGGACCCTAGCTTCCCAGTGGTTTCAGGCCACCGGGAATCTAGAAGATGTCATCCGCCTCTCCACCAGTTGCCGCACTTCACTGCTCTGGTGGACCATCCGGACCAATTTGACCCTGGGACGTCCATTCCAAATTCCGCAGCCCACGAAAGTGCTGACGACGGATGCATCTCGCCTGGGGTGGGGAGCTCATGTCGATGGGCTTCACACCCAGGGTCTGTGGTCCCTCCAGGAAAAGGATCTGCAGATCAACCTCCTGGAGCTCCGAGCGATCTGGAACGCACTGAAGGCTTTCAGAGATCGGCTGTCCTACCCAATTATCCAAATTCGGACAGACAATCAGGTTGCAATGTATTACGTCAACAAGCAGGGGGGCACCGGATCTCGCCCCCTGTGTCAGGAAGCCGTCGGGATGTGGCGTTGGGCGTGCCGGTTCGGCATGCTTCTCCAAGCCACGTACCTGGCAGGCGTAAACAACAGTCTGGCCGACAGACTGAGCAGAGTCATGCAACCGCACGAGTGGTCGCTCCATTCCAGAGTGGTACGCAAGATCTTCCGGGAGTGGGGCACCCCTCGGTGGATCTTTTCGCCTCTCGGACCAACCACAAGCTGCCTCTGTTCTGTTCCAGACTTCAGGCACACGGCAGGCTAGCGTCAGATGCCTTTCTCCTTCATTGGGGGACCGGCCTCCTGTATGCTTATCCTCCCATACCTTTGGTGGGGAAGACCTTACTGAAGCTCAAGCAAGACCGCGGCACCATGATTCTGATCGCGCCCTTTTGGCCCCGTCAGATCTGGTTTCCTCTTCTTCTGGAGTTGTCCTCCGAAGAACCGTGGAGATTGGAGTGTTTTCCGACTCTCATCTCGCAGAACGACGGAGCGTTGCTGCACCCCAACCTTCAATCCCTGGCTCTCACGGCCTGGAGGTTGAGGGCGTAGATTTCGCTGCGTTGGGTCTATCTGAGGGTGTCTCCCGTGTCTTGCTTGCCTCTAGGAAGGATTCCACTAAAAAGAGTTACTTTTTCAAGTGGAGGAGGTTTGTCGTTTGGTGTGAGAGCAAGGCCCTAGAACCTCGTTCTTGTCCTGCACAGAACCTGCTTGAATACCTTCTGCACTTATCGGAGTCTGGCCTCAAGACCAACTCAGTAAGGAATCACCTTAGTGCGATTAGTGCTTACCATTATCGTGTGGAAGGTAAAGCCATCTCTGGAGAGCCTTTAGTCGTTCGATTCATGAGAGGTTTGCTTTTGTCAAAGCCCCCTATCAAGCCTCCTACAGTGTCATGGGATCTCAACGTCGTCCTCACCCAGCTGATGAAACCTCCTTTTGAGCCACTGAATACCTGCCATCTGAAGTATTTGACCTGGAAGGTCATTTTCTTGGTGGCAGTTACTTCAGCTCGTAGGGTCAGTGAGCTTCAAGCCCTAGTAGCTCATGCTCCATATACCAAATTTCATCACAACAGAGTAGTGCTCCGCACCCACCCAAAGTTCCTGCCGAAGGTGGTGTCGGAGTTCCATCTTAACCAGTCAATTGTCTTGCCAACATTCTTTCCCAGGCCGCATACCCGCCCTGCTGAACGTCAGTTGCACACATTGGACTGCAAGAGAGCATTGGCCTTCTACTTGGAGCGGACACAGCCCCACAGACAGTCCGCCCAATTGTTTGTTTCTTTCGACCCTAACAGGCTAGGGGTCGCTGTCGGGAAACGTACCATCGCCAATTGGCTAGCAGATTGCATTTCCTTCACTTACGCCCAGGCTGGGCTGGCTCTTGAGGGTCATGTCACGGCTCATAGTGTTAGAGCCATGGCAGCGTCAGTGGCCCACTTGAAGTCAGCCACTATTGAAGAGATTTGCAAGGCTGCGACGTGGTCATCTGTCCACACATTCACATCACATTACTGCCTCCAGCAGGATACCCGACGCGACAGTCGGTTCGGGCAGTCGGTGCTGCAGAATCTGTTTGGGGTGTAAATCCAACTCCACCCTCCAGGACCCGAATTTATTCTGGTCAGGCTGCACTCTCAGTTAGTTGTTCTTCGTAGGTCAATTTCTGTTATACCCTCGCCGTTGCGAGGTTCAATTGACCTGGGTTCTTGTTTTGAGTGAGCCTGAGAGCTAGGGATACCCCAGTCGTGAGAACAAGCAGCCTGCTTGTCCTCGGAGAAAGTGAATGATACATACCTGTAGCAGGTGTTCTCCGAGGACAGCAGGCTGATTGTTCTCACCTACCCTCCCTCCTCCCCTTTGGAGTTGTGTGTTTCATCTTTTTGCTAGTCATTCAACTGGCGGGAGCGGTCGCGCATGGGCGGGAAGACGGCCGCGCATGCGCGGTGGGCGTGCCCTGCGTGCCGACCGTCCCGCGAAGCTTTTTCCGGTTGGTGGGGGCTGCCGCGGACGTCACCCAGTCGTGAGAACAATCAGCCTGTTGTCCTCGGAGAACACCTGCTACAGGTATGTATCATTCACTATCTGGCTGTGCTGATTAGTACAGACATATCCACTCTGTTCCTGTCATGCCCTGTCAGTGCAGAAATCAAATTTTATTTTTTAGTATACTGGTACAGCGCACACATGTCAGAGTATCATGGGAATGCCTCTTCATGCCTCGCATACATTAGTGCTTATTGTAGCTCAATAAACAGGCCCCTTAGGATAAAAGAAATCAGAACTTATGTAGTTTTTGTTGATTTTACATAACCTATTAGGTTATAACATATAATCTTTGGTCACAAGAACTCCTTGAATAATATTGAATAAAAACTCATAAGTACTACCAAAGGTCCCTCAAACCCAGCATCCTGTTTCCAATAGTGGCCAATCCAGGTCACAAATACCTAGCAAGATCCCAAAAAGGTACAAAACATTTTATGCTGCTTATCCCAGAAATAGTGGATTTTCCCCAAGTCCAATTTAATAATGGTCTATGGACTTTTCCTTTAGGAAGCCGTCCAAACCTTTTTTTTAAACTCTGCTAAGCCAACCGCCTTTATCACATTCTCTGGCAACGAATTCCAGAGTATAATTACTTTGAGCCCGCAAAAAGGTGGGAAAATGTGGGATACAAATGCAATAAATAAATGTTGAGTGAAGAAATACTTTCTGATTCGTTTTAAATTTACTATTTTGTCGCTTTATCGCATGCCCCCTAGTCCTACCTGTTCCACTCCACTCATTATTTTATAGACCTCTATCATATCTTCCCTCAGCCATCTTTTCTCCAAACTGAAGAGCCCTAGCCGCTTTAGCCTTTCCTCATAGTAAAGTCATCCCATCCTCTTTATCATTTTCGTTGCCCTTCTTTGTACCTTTTCTAATTCCACTATATCTTTTTTTGAGATGCGGCGACCAGAATTGAACACAATATTCGAGGTGCGATTGTCCCATAGAGTGATACAAATGTATTATAACGTCCTCATTTTTGTTTTGCCATTCCTTTCCTAATAATACCTAGCATTCTATTTGCTTTCTTAGCCGCAGAAGGTTTCAACGTATCATCAACAACGACACCTAATCTCTTTCTTGGTTGGTGACTCCTAACGTGGAACCTAGCATTACGGAGCTATAATTCAGGTTCCTCTTTCCTACATGCATTACTTTGTACTTGCTCAGATTAAACGTCATCTGCCATTTAGACTCAGTCTCGTAAGGTCCTCTTGTAATTTTTCACAATCCTCTTGCGATTTAATGACTTTGAATAACTTTGTGTCAGCAAATTTAATTACCTCACTAGTTACTCCCATCTCTAGGTCATTTATAAATGTCCCAGCATAGACCCCTGGGGAACCCCATTAACTACCCTTCTCCATTGAGAATACTGACCATTTAACCCTACTGTAGTTTTCTATCTTTTAACCAGTTTTTAATCCACAATAGAACACTACCTTATATCCCATGACTCTCCAATTTCCTCTGGAGTCTTTCATGAGGTACTTTGGCAAACGCCTTCTGAAAATCCAGATACACAACATCAACCGGCTCACCTTTATCCACATGTTTGTTCACCCATTCAAAGAAATGTAATAGATTGGGGCAAGATTTCCCTTCACTAAATCCATGTTGGCTTTGTCTCATTAATCCGTGCTTTTGAATATGCTCTGTAATTTTGTTATTTATAATAGTCTCTACCATTTTGCCCAGCACCGATGTCAGGCTCACCGGTCTATAATTTCTCGGATCTCCTCTGGAAACTTTTTTTTAAAAATCGGTGTTACATTGGCCACCCTCCAATCTTACGGTACCACGCTCGATTTTAAGGATAAATTACATATCCTATATAATAAAATGCACCTCCAACATTCTGAAGCCGAGAAAGTGAAGCCTTCAAGCCTTGAAGCATTCCTGCAACGTTCTGGAACTACGTGTCGACAATTGAGGAGATGGAGCCTTACAGAGCGCACGAATGCTTCAAGGTTTGAAGACTTCACTTTCTCACTCTCTCTCTCTCTCACACACACACTCTCTCTCTCTCTCTGACACAAACACACACTCTGTCTCTCTCTCTCTCTCTCTCTCACTCATTCTCTCTCACATACACATTCCATCTCTCACCCACACACTCTCTCTCAAACATACACACTCCGAGGAAAGGGGGACATGGAATACGCTGGGGAGGAGAGGGAAGTGGGCATGGAACTCGGAGGGGAGGAGAGGGAGGGAGGGAAGGAGGGGGTCATGGAACTCGGAGCCCCACACACACACTCTCTATCTTTCTCTCACACACTTTCTCTCTCTCTGACACAAACACACACTCTGTCTCTCTCTCTCTCTCACACACACTCCATCTCTCACACACACTCGCTCTCTCAAACATACACACTCTGAGGAAAACCTTGCTAGCGCCCATTTCATTTGTGTCAGAAACGGGCCTGTTTTACTAGTTACTAATAATAGCTCCGCAGGTTCATTTTTCAGTACTCTGGGAAGAATACCATCCAGTCCAGGAGATTTGCTATTCTTCAATTTGTAGAATGCCCCAGGTTTATAGAGTTCATTCAGTTTCTCCGACTCGTCAGCTTTGAATACCATTTCTGGCACTGGTATCCCACCCAAATGTTCCTCGGTGAAGACCGAAGGAAAAAATTCATTTAATCTCTCCGCTACGGCTTTGTCTTCCCTGATTGCCCCTTTTACCCCTTGGTCATTTAGCGGTCCAACTGATTCTTTTACCGGCTTCTTTTAATATACCTAAAAAAAAATTTTTACTATGTGTGTGTGCCTCCAACGCAATCTTTTTTTTTTTTTTTTTTTTTTTTAAGTCCCTCTTAGCCTTCCTTATCAGCGCTTTGCATTTGACTTGACCATTCCTTATGCTGTTTCTTTTTATTTTCAGTCAGTTCCTTCCATTTTCTGAAGGATTTTCTTTTACCGCTAATAGCTATACTTCCTTGTCACTTGCAGCAGATGAATCCAGGAACTAGTGGGTTAAGTCCGCCTACCAGCAGGTGGAGATAGAGAGAAACTAAAGGCAGTGATGCCAGATGGCCAGCTCCTTCCCCGGTCCGGGGTAAGTCCTGCTGGGTTCGGTGGCGGGCGATGGCAGTGGAGGCAATAAAATGCTGTTTCCAACATGGGGAAACGGCGTTTGGCAATGGGCCTTTGCAGCGCGGGGTGCGCTGATTTGGCGGAACTCAACAGAGCGGTGCCTCCCCCCCCCCAGAGCAGGCTTTCCCGCCTGGAGCCTGGCGATTCTCGCACCATTTGCGATAGGTCACTGAGCCGGCTCTGGTAGCGGTTTTGAGCAAAGCTTCTCCGCTGGTAGGGTAGTCGGGGGGGGGGGGGGGGCGTCATGCACTGTGGACGGTGGTGCAGGTGCCATGGCTGCGACCTCCTCCGTTGTGGGGGAGGGGTTTTCGCCAGTTTATTTTGCTACTCCCATCGGGCATTTTGTTTAAAAGGGCCTTGCCCCCCCCCCCCCCCTCGCGCGGCTGCGACAGCTTCGGCCTTTGATCCTCTCAGGGGGTCTGGGGGTAACCAACAAATTTTGGGGTTTTCCCCAGAGCATTTCTCCTCCCTTAAAAAGCCTAGGCTTTTTTGGGGGGTTCTGAGGAGGGGTCCTGCATACAGTCGCCTGCAGCTCCCTCCGTGGTGGCTCTCTTGGAGCAGACGGGGGTGGAGGACGGTGTCCTCACTGACCAACCGGAGGACTCTTCTGCTGTGAGGATTTTCCATAAAGTTATCCTCCTTTATCTCTCAGGCGCTGGAAGCCCTGAATATAGGGAACCCTGAGGTTGCAGCTTCTCAGGCGGTGAACCCCAAGATGGCTAGTACCAGGCGACCTTCTAAGGCCTTTCTGGTACATGAAGCTATTGAAGTTGATTTCGGCCCAGTAGGCGTATCTGGATGGGGGACTGAAAGTAGCCAGGGCTATGGCCCAGCTGTATCCGGTTTCAGCGGACCGTTTAGAGCAGTTTGCTCTGCCTAGGGTGGATGCCCTGTTGACGGCGGTCAGTAAGAAGACTACTCTTCCAGTGGAAGGTGGTGTGGCACTTAAGGATATGCAAGACAAGACGGCTGAGGCCTCTAAAACGTGCCTTTGAGGTGGCCGCTTTGACACTTCAAGTTTCTGTTTGTAGTTCTTATGCGACTGGAGCTTGTCTCAGTTGGCTACATTCTGTCATGGATTCGATTTCGGAGTCTGATATGCCGGGAACTCCTCAGGTGTCGCTGATGGATATTGGGTATGCCTTGTATGATTTGGTCTGTGCTTCGGCCAAACTCATGGTCTTGATCGTTTTCTCTCAGCGTCTTCTGTGGCTCCGTCATTTGGCCGCAGATATGGCCTCTAAGCAACGGCTCATTAAATTGCTTTTCCAAGGGGAAGACCTATAAAAGATTGTTAAAGATTTGGGGGATTCCAAATTTCAGTGTTTTCCGGAGGGTAGACCCAAGTCTACTTCCAGGCAGGGAGCGTCGAGGTCACATTTCAGAGACACACGACGGTATCGCCCGGGGCGGTCCAATGCAGCCTTTCAGCATCCTCGTTTTGGGCAGTGTTCTTCTTTTCTCAATGAGACGCGTCCGGCTGGACCCCCCTCTCGTCAGGGGGCTCCTCGGGCCTCCCAATGATGGGGCGCAGGTCCACTCGGGAGGAGAGCAGATTGGTGGTCGGCTTGCTCTGTTTCTTCCAAAGTGGGCCAGAATTTCTTCGGACCAGTGGTTCCTCGATGTGGTGCGAGAAGGTTACAAGCTAGAATTCTTCTCTCCCGTCACAGACTTTTTTTTTTTTTCCTGGAGTCCCACTGAGTATTGCGGGCCAAGAGAACAGTGGTTCTGCAGTGTTTGCGAGACCTGCTAAGGATAGGGGCTATCGTGCCTGTTCTTCCTCTCGAAAGGCGCACAGGTCGGTACATCTTCTTTGTGGTTCCAAAGAAGGGAGGGGCTTTTTGGCCTGTTCTCGATCTCAGAAAAGTAAACCAGTTTTTCCGCGTTCGTCACTTCCGCATGGAGACATTAAGGGCAGCTATTGCTGCTGTTCAACCAGGCGAGTTTTTGACGGCTCTCGATTTAAAGGAAGCTTACTTGCACATTCCCATTTGGCAGCCCCATCAGAGATTTCTCAGATTTGGGGTGCTGGGTCAGCACTTCCAGTTTCGTGCCCTTCCTTTCAGAATGGCCATTGCCCCATGCACTTTTGGCGGCATTCCTGCGAAAGGAGGGGATTCGAGTGCATCCATATCTCGACGACTGGCTGATTCGGGCGACTACAGCAGAGGAGAGTCGAGTGGTCACCGACCGATTGATTGCGGTGTTGCAATCCTTAGGTTGGGTGGTCAATATGGACAAGAGTTGTCTGGTTCCTACTTAAGTCAGGAGTATCTTGGAGTGCAATTGGATACGAAGTGGGGGAAGGTGTTTCTCTCCGATGGGCGAAGAATCAAATTGCTTTCTCAGGTACGGACCTTATTGAGTCGTCGCGCTCCCCAAGTGTGGGACTATGTTCAGCTCCTTGGTTCCATGACGGTAACCTTGGAGGTCCATTCCATGGGCAAGGGCTCACATGCGGCTTCTTCAGAATTTCCTTTTGAGCAGATGGTCGCCGACGTTGCTGGATTATCAACGACACCTTCCTTGGTCGAGCCGGGCCAGGGACAGTCTCGCATGGTGACTCCGGTCAGCCAATTTGCAGAAGGGTGTTTCTCTGGCGTCTCCCAGTTGGGTGGTAGTCGTGACAGATGCCAGCCTTGTGGGCGGGGGAGCCCATTGTCTTCGAGTAGCCCAGGGATCGTAGACCTTTCTTGAAGCGACTTGGCCGATAAATCGTCTGGAGTTGCGAGCAGTTGTGAATGCGCTGCGGAGTTTTCAGGACTTTCTGCAGGGGCAGGTGGTTCGTGTATTCTCTGACAACACCACGACAGTGGCCTACATCAATCGGCAGGGGGGTCACTTGCAGTCTTCCCTTGGCAGTGGAAGTGTCTCGTCCTCTAGTATGGGCAGAAGCGCATGTTCAGAGTCTCGGCAGCGCACATTGTGGGTCAAGACAATGTTCAAGCGGATTTTCTCAGCCGGACTCTTGGACGCAGCGGAATGGACGCTGTCGGACTCTGCTTTTCGGCTGATCTGTCAACGTTGGGGAAGACCAGTAATGGATCTCATGGCCATGGCTTGCAATGCCAAAGTTCCCCAGTTCTTCAGCCACAAACGGCAGCCAGGATCCGCAGGATGGGACGCTCTTCTCCAGCCATGGCCGGAACAACAGCTACTGTATGTTTTTCCTCCGTGGCCTCTGATAGGGAGAGTTCTAGTGGCCCCAGACTGGCCCCGACAGCCGTGGTATGCGGATCTCGTTAGAGCACTCTGAACCACCATTGCGACTTCCAGTGACTCCTGATCTGCTGCACCAAGGGCCAGTTCAGATGGAAAAATCCCTCCCGCCTTGGTCTTATGGCCTGGCTATTGAGAGGCGACAGTTGAGGAAGAAGGGATTTTCAGGACCAGTCATTGCCACTCCTTTGGGGGCACGGAAGCAGTTCGGCAAACTGAAGAGTAGCAAATCTCCTGGACCGGATGGTATTCATCCTAGAGTACTGATAGAACTGAAAAACGAGCTTGCGGAGCTACTGCTAGTGATATGCAATTTATCCTTAAGATCGAGCTTGGTACCGGAAGATTGGAGGGTGGCCAATGTAGCGCCCATTTTTAAAAAAGGTTCCATGGGAGATCCGGGAAATTATAGACCGGTGAGTCTGACGTCGGTGCCGGGGAAAATGGTAGAGGCTATTATTAAAAACAAAATTACAGAGCACATCCAAAGACATGGATTACTGAGACTGAGTCAGCACGGCTTTTGTGGGGGGAAATCTTGCCTAACCAATGTACTTCAATTCTTTGAAGGAGTAAACAAACATGTGGACAAAGGGGAGCCGGTTGATATTGTGTATCTGGATTTTCAAAAGGCGTTTGACAAGGTACCGCATGAAAGGCTACAGAGGAAATTGGAGGGTCATGGGATAGGAGGAAATGTCCTATTGTGGATTAAAAACTGGTTGAAGGATAGGAAACAGAGAGTAGGGTTAAATGGGCAGTATTCACAATGGAGAAGGGTAGTTAGTGGGGTTCCTCAGGGGTCTGTGCTAGGACCGCTGCTTTATAACATATTTATAAATGATTTAGAGATGGGAGTAACTAGAGAGGTAATTTAAATTTACTGATGACACAATTATTCAAAGTCGTTTAACTCGCGACAGGATTGTGAAAAATTACAGAAGGACCTTACGAGACTGGGAGACTGGGCGGCTAGATGACAGATGACGTTTAATGTGAGCAAATGCAAGGTGATGCATGTGGGGAAAAAAGAACCCGAATTATAGCTACGTCATGAAAGGTTCCACGTTAGGAGTTACGGACCAAGAACGGGATCTGGGTGTCGATAATACACTGAAACCTTCTGCTTAGTGTGCTGCTGCGGCTTGGAAAGCAAATAGAATGTTGGCTGCTATTAGGAAAGGTATGGAAAACAGGTGTGAGGATGTTATAATGCCGTTGTATTGCTCCATGGTGCGACCACACCTTGAGTATTGTGTTCCATTCTGGTCGCCGCATCTCAAGAAAGATATAGTAGAATTGGAAAAGGTACAGCGAAGGGCGACTAAAATGATAGCGGGGATGGGACGACTTCCCTATGAAGAAAGACTAAGGAGACTAGGGCTTTTCAGCATGGAGAAGGGACGGCTGAGGGGAGACATGATAGAGGTATATAAAATGAGTGGAGTGGAACAGGTGGATGTGAAGCGTCGTTCCAAAAATACTAGGACTAGGGGGCATGCGATGAAACTGCAGTGTAGTAAATTTAAAACAAATCGGAGAAAAGATTTCTTCACCCAACGTGTAATTAAACTCTGGAATTCGTTGCCGGAGAACGTGGTGAAGGTGGTTAGCTTGGCAGAGTTTAAAAAGGGGTTAGACTGTTTCCTAAAGGACAAGTCCATAAACCACTACTAAATGGACTTGGGAAAAATCCACAATTCCAGGAATAACATGTATAGAATGTTGTACGTTTGGGAAGCTCGCCAGGTGCCCTTGGCCTGGATTGGCCGCTGTCATGGACAGGATGCTGGGCTCGATGGACCCTTTGGTCTTTTCCCAGTGTGGCATTACTTATGTACTTCAGCAGCGCATGCGCGAGTGTGGAAAGCTTTCTCGGCGTGGTGTGCTTAATCGTCTATTCAGGCGGACATTCCAGTTATTCTGGAGGTCCTTCAGGATGGTCTTCAAAAGGGATTGACATATAATTCCCTTCAAGTGCAGGTGGCTGCGCTAGCTTGTTTTAGGGGCAAACTGGATGGTTCCTTTTTAGCAGCTCACGCTGACGTGGTCCGTTTCCTACATGGGGCTCTTTGGCTTCAGCCTCCTCTGTGGCAGCCGTGCTTGGCGTGGCATTTGAGTGTGGTACTGCGAGCCCTCCAGGCCCCACCGTTTGAGCCGTTGAATAAGGTTTCTGAGAAGGATCTAACACTTAAAACAATGTTTTTGGTGGCCATTGCTTTGGCTAGGAGGATTTCTGAAATTCAGGCTTTGTCTTGCAGAGATCCTTTTTTGCAATTTTCTGAAGCAGGGGTGTCGATCCTGATGGTGCTGTCGTTTCTACCTAAAGTGGTTTTGGCTTGCTATGTCAGGCAGTTTATCTTCCGTCTTTTCGAAGAGAGGATTATCCGGGGGAGTTTGCCTCGCTACGTTTCCTGGACGTTAGGAGAGCCTTGTTTCGGTACTTGCAGATGTCTAACGAGCTTTGACGCTCGGATCATTTTTGTGCTCGTCTGGATCGAAAAGAGGTGAGGCGGCTTCTAAGGCTTCCATTGCTCGCTGGATTAGGGAAGCCATTGGAGCGGCGTTTGTGCTACAAGGGCGGGCATCTCCAGTGGCCCTGAAGGCACATTCTACTTGGGCACAGGCAGCTTCTTGGGCAGAGGCGTCGACCTTACCTCTGGAAGAGATTTGTTGGGCGCTACTTGAACGTCCCGTCATACTTTTGCGAAGCATTACAGGCTAGACGCGTCTGCTCGGGAGGATGCGAATTTTGGGGCGGTAGTGTCGGCTTCCCACCCTTCTTAAGGAATGCTTTGGTACATCCCACTAGTTCCTGGATTCATCTGCTGCAAGTGACAATGAAGGTAAAATTATGTCTTACCATTAATTTTCTTTCCTTTAATGCAGCAGATGAATCCAGGATCCCTCCTTAGTTCAGCTGACGTTTTTTTCATTTTCCGCGCAGTGTGCCTATTTTTTCCTTATGGGTTCTCTTTTGCAGAGTTCAGACAGATATGGGAACATGGAAAGGATTCCAATTTCTGGATCAAGTTGCAGTTTTTTCGAAGTTCTTATTTGGTTCTCTGTTGTTCATAGTGAGGATGGTTTCTGGTTATTGGTTTCATATTTTTGGCCTTGGCAAATGCTTACGAATGACATACTAACTGAGGAAGGAGCTGGCTGGATTTAACCCACTAGTTCCTGGATTCATCTGCTGCGTTAAAGGAAAGAAAATTATCAGGTAAGACATTTTACCATCATTTTCTGCAAGATCCCTGATATTCATTTTCAAAAAATCCTGAGAAAGGCCTTTGTGTTTGTGTGGTGGTTTTTTTTTGTTTTGTTTTTGGCCAACTGCAGCTTCAGATGAATGTTTCTTGTTTTTGTTTTTTTTTTCCTTCTTCTGTTGTTCTGTTATTTCCGAGAAGCAGCAAAAATGCCAGATATCTGCCATCTACTTGTTATATTGGGTGGGAGTGGGTTCCTTCTACTCTTAAAGGCCTAAGTGGACCAGGGAGCAGGGGCAGAGTTGGTAACAGCTCTGTTTTGAGGAAGGAGAATGTGATCACTAGCAAATCATATTCAGAGGAAAATCTGACTTTTCAGGAAGTATGAATTGTCTTCCTCGATATACTAGGAGTTAGCGAGCCAGAAGACTTAAGGGGAGACAGTAGAAGACAAACAAGAAAGGGATCCTGTTAGAGGAGATTTGAAAGCTCTCTATCTCTCCCCCCCCCCCTCCCCCCTGCTCACAAAACAAAAAACCCATTAGGAATATGATCATGGTCAAGTATATGCCACCCATTAGGGTGGTCAGGTAGACAGAGCCATAGCTAAGCTCTGCTTCCAGTGGGGAAGAACTCTTCCATGCGTCATCCTGACTAATAGGTTGTGTTCCCTGCCTATAGTACATAGAAGCAGAGAAACTGACTCTTTCCAGTGATGCCACCAGTATAAGGGCTGGTGCTCCCTGGAAAAATTCAGTATTTTCTGTACCTTCAGCCGATGGTAGGTTGAGCAGGCTGGTGCATCTGGTCCATATTCTAACTCCCAGCTGAGCAGGCTAAGCCCGTACTGCATGGTTGAGCCTAATGGCATTGCTCCTAGGTTCACGGACTGGACCTGTTGAGCACAGAGTGTGGTTCTGCATCTCCAAATCATCACCTCTAGGTGTTAACTTGATGAGGCTCTCTGCTCGGTCCCCACGGGCTCTTGATGCAGGAAAAGTGGCTCTTAATCCCCCTATCTGTTTTCTTGCTCCCTACAACTCTGGGCTGCTCAGGGGAGAGGGGTGATTTTTTGCTGGGTTAGCTCTATTCATGGCATTAAATCTATTGCTTGTTTTAAGGGGGGGTGTGTGTGGAGGAAAAGACGTGCTCCATACCTGAGAGCCAGGCAGAGAGTGGTGGAAGGCAGAAACCTGGTGAGTTGCATACCACTTAGGGCAAGCTTGTGTGTGCTGGCCATTTGGCTGGATATTCCAGTAGGCCAAGGCATAAAGCAATTGAATTGGACCTGGAGCAGGGATAATACTGAGTCTGAATAATTTTTCCCCCTCCGTTTTCCTCTATGGTTCATCACTTCACTGCAGTTTGCCTCCTTCCTCTGAAAGGTTTCAGTAAGTGGATGGAAAATCATTTCCTCACTTCAAGATAACAAGAACTCTGCAGTATTTGTCCAGAGTCATTAAGCCGAAGCATCAATCTTTCTTTCCTGTCAGCTTGGCTCACCCACAAGGTAATTTTCAGGATGCACTTTCTGGATGCAGGTGTTGGTGGAGGGGGTTAATGTATTCTGCTTCTCCCCCCCCCCCCCCCCCCCCCCCCCCCCACTGGGTTTTTTTCTCTTCCGGCAAACGGGGACAGAGCTTAAGCATCTGGCCAAAAACAAAGCGGGACAATTCCCTAGATTGAGCTGAAGCCTGGCAGGGGCAGTACTTGGAGTAAGACTTAGGACTTAGCACCGTTGCATTAAGGGAGCTATTGCTTTGACTATTATTAGCTTTACATTTTAAAAGATATAAGTAATGCTGGGTCCATTATCTCTCCCTCATACTCTGGAAATAATGAAAGCTACGTGTCAACCCTCAGGCGTAGCAGAGCCTGCACCCCTTCAGGCCTAAGTTAATATTTTAGCAAGTGATGTCACTTGAATGTTAGAGTGTTCCCTGGCTCACTGCCCCCCAGCTAGGGAGGCAATACTGGGAACAACCCTAAGAGCTGTGCTACACACATGAAGCTACCCAGAGTGCCTTTAAGGCAAGATTGTTTGAGATGCATGAAAAACACACACAAACAAAAAAAGCTTGTTTAATCTCTGTCGTTCTAGGCAGCTATATGAAGTGACTCCAGGACTGGGCCATCTGCACACTTTGTAACCTACCCAGATCCTCCCACTCCACCTCACATACTCACCAACACTACACACCATATTAATAAGCTGCCACAGTCTTACTAAACCAAACCTACCCCTTTGAGAACTACAGATTCCACAATCCCTCCTCAAGCCCACCTGAAACTACAGAGCCCAAAATCCCTCTTCAAGCCCACCTGAAACTAAATCCAAAAAGCAAAACTCCCTCCGAACCTAAAACTCCTGCAAACTGGCCTCTATGTCCACTCGAGCTGTAATTACTCCATGGAGGGTTCCTGCACATCCATTGTCGTTCTGCATGTTTGGGAAGCACACCGCCTGCCACCTCCTTGGCAACCCTCACTCTGAGATAGGGCATCTGAGCCCACGGAGACCTCCAACTCCCCCTCTGCCGCACTAATGTCCGCATGGCATTGCACTGTACTGGTCTCCCACCTGCACTCTCGGGTTTCTGTCCGTGACCTTTACTCTACTGCAGCACCTCAGACAGAGAGAAGAGAACGGGAATTGCAGAGCGACTTTACTCATGTCCACCCAGCATGGAGGCTAGACCCAAAGTCCCGGTTGATCTGCTTGTAGCTGTGTTGTAATGTCAGACCTAGTGTTCATTGCAGTGTACAATGTTCGGTAGTCTAAGTGCCAAAGCATACAACTTGTGCTGATGTTTGTGGACTTGTTTAGTCAGGTTTTTTTTGTGCTGTTGATTTTGGAACCATTTTATTTACTTTATGAAGCAGCATTGCTAGCAAAATGAATGTGTGCCAGTTGGAATTTTTAAAAAAGAGCAAGCTAAGGACAATCTAAAATGTATTTATTTATTTGGGTGCTGAGCTCTTAACTGGATGTTACTGTTCTAAGACGGGATGATGTCCACTTAAGTACACAAGGTTTTGAAAATGGCTAGCCAGATGACTTTGTTGGCACACAGAATTGAAAGGGGGTCGTCATCACTGGGGGATTGCACAAGAGGAGGTACTATAACAAGGGGTCTGCAGAATAAGAGTGAAAACGGAGGAGGAACTGGAGTGTAACATGCGGAGTCAATTTCTTAATTTTTGGAGGAAGTTTTGAATCCTGCTGTTGTATAATGTAGCATGAATAATCTGATGCATGGTCTTATGCTTTTAATAAGGCAAATAACTTATGTTTGTGTGTGTGTTTTTCCACCACACATCCCTTGATAAACAGGTAAGGCACTGGCTTTGAAATTGCTTCTGGTTCTAGGATAATCGGTCAAATTTTATATTAATGGTCTAATTATGATGTCTTTATTAGGTGATATTGATCTTTTCTTCCTTAATAGGTTTTTGGCCCTCAAGCGAAGCAAATAGATGTGTACAGAAGTGTTGTGTGCCCCATTTTGGATGAAGTTATTATGGGATACAATTGTACAGTATTTGCGTAAGTAGGGCATTTGTTTTTTGTTTTTTTTGTTTTTTTTACCTAGTGTTTGATGTTTCATGTATATATAGTAAATACTTTTTACTTGTACAGATATGGTCAAACTGGTACTGGTAAGACCTTTACAATGGAAGGAGAGAGGTCACCCGATGCAGAGTTTACATGGGAAGAAGTGAGTATATCTTAATGCAGAAGATCCCAAATCTCTCACCCATCCTAAGTCTGATGTTTGATTTATAGGATCGCCAGCCAATTAAAAAGGTAAACATTGTAGATTGAAGAAGGATATATATATAGTTATATATATATATATATATATAGTTTTGTGGGCGGCAAGTGCTGTGCTGGGTTTATTTAAAGTCTAATTCTATATTGCCAGGAAAACATGTTTTTTTTTTTGTTTGTTTTTCTTGCTGATCTTGGTAGAGAGGACTTAATTTTCCTCTTTAAAGAGCTTCTTTGCTTGCTTGCTTGCTTGCTTGCTTGCTCCAGGATTTCTTTCTTTTTCAAAATAATATGTGACTTAAATCTCTTTTGAAGTCTCCACACTTCTGAGGGTTAGACCTTACACAAAATAGCTGCTACTTTTAGCCTACAGGACTGCTGAGGAAAAGTTAGGTACTTTGGTAGGGATTTTTCTTTTTTCTTTCTATAGGTGCAACTGCAGAATGGCTGGGAAACATTGTGTCATCAAAGTTGTTTCTCCAGTTACAGCGTTTGCCTCTGTGCAGGCAGAAAATGTGAATGTGATCCCAGGAGAGGGACTGGTTCCATTGTCAAGGTGGATTCAGCTTGAATCCCTAATGACAGAAGTGAAAACTGAGAGAGGAGGTGGCAAGGTTGAGAAGCCTCTGCAAAAATGAGAAATACATTGATGTTTCATGAAGCATTTCAAGATTCCAGCAGTGGGGAAGAAGCTGTGCTGAAAGGAAAACTGGAGTCTGATCACAAGACGCTGCAGGATTGATACCCGACTCCAGCTTCGTTTGAATTGAAGAACCAATATACAACCCTGGAAGTGGAGGAGATGCGAGTGTCCCAGAGAGAGCAGGAATCAGAGCTCAAAATCCCCAAAGTTGCTGATCAGTCACCACCAAGAGGTGAAAGGTAGTGGTGACTGGAGTCTTTTCTGAGGGGTACAGAAGCATCCATCTGCAGTCTTGCCAGGTGCTCAAAGCTTGCTGAGACTTATCAAGCCTAATGACTATTAACCAATGCTGCTTATTCATGTTGGCGCACATGATACTCTAGATATCCCTCTGACCACATCAAGAGTGACTTCATGGTTCTGGAGAGGGTGAAGCAGATGGGTGCATAGATGATGGTCTCGTTGATCCTCCTTGTTGAGGGTAAAGGCCAAGGCAGAGAAGCTTACATCCTGGAGATTAATTGTATGGTTGTACAGATAGTGTCAAGAACATTTTGGCTTCCTGGATCATGGGATGCTTTTCCAAGGGCTGCTGAGCAGAGATGGAAGGAAGAAGTGCTTTCAGTAGCAGCCTGGCTAACCTACAGAAGAGGGCTTTAAAATACAGTTGTTGGGGTAGGGTGATCAGTCATTCGGGTAAGTGAAGCATTAAATACTTCTACACAAATGGGGAGGTGGAAAAGGGGCAGCATCTGGAAAGCAGTATATTCTAATTCCCAAATTATGGGAAATAAATTTTTTATATGCTGTGATGGAAGAGGCTGATTCTCATCACCACTAACCCAAGGCACAGTTCATAGAGAACCGTAACTGGGATATAGTTATACTGGGCTATAATTTCTTCAGGAAAGACAAGGTAGGAAGAAAGGGAGGGGTGGCATTATATGTTAAATATTAAAGCTACACAATTGCGGGACCTACAAGGTAAGGAAGAGGCACTGTTTATCAATCTGGAAAGAGGGAATGGCAAATGTATTTACACTGGTGTGATATACAGGCATTCACAGACTGAAGAAATGGACAGATATTTACTTGAAAACATTCAAAATATAGCTGTGAAAGGGGAAGTACTAATAGGTGGTTTTTAATATGCCAGATGTTTATTGAGGAATTCCTATTGCTGGCTCTTCTAGAAGCAGGTAGATCATGGATTCTCTATAGGAGGAGGTATTCCAACAGTTGGTAATGGAACCCACGTGGGATGGGGTTATACTGGATTTGGTGCTTACTAATGAAGAGTGTTTCTGATGTTCTAGGTAATCCATCTGGCATCCAGTGATCACCGGATGGTGTGGTTTAATATTAGGTGTGGACAGGGTTCATTCAAAAGTGAAGGTTTCAGTCTTCAATAAAACTAACTTTATTCAGATGGGGGATTACCTCAAAGAATTGTCTGGAGGGAAACATCTGGAAGAAATAGGAAAGCAGTGTGTAAAGCTTAAAAAGGGCTATTGTAAGGGCAACAAACCTTTTTGTAAGGAAAGTAAATAGAAATAAGAGGAAAAGGAGGCCACCTGGTTCTCAAAAATAGTATTTGAAAAGGTGCATAAAAAGAGGTTAGCCTTTAGAAATTACATGAGATCACAGAAAGAGGAAGACAGGTGACAATTAATATCTGGAAAAGCTAAGAGAAGCTGGTAGAGTAGTCAGGAAAGCAAAGATGCAACGGAAGAAATAGCCAATACAGTAAAATGGGGGGGGGGGGGGGGGACAAGACAAAAAATATTATTATAAGATATGTTACTGATAGGAAATTAAAATTGGCATTGTAAGACTTGAAGGGGAAGAATATTTAGAAGCTCGTAAAGATAAGCCGGAATTGCTTAACAAATATTTCTGTTCTGTGTTCACAGCTGAAGGGCCATGAGCAGGACTGCAGAAGACAAACACAGATGGGAACTGTAAAGTTCTTGGAATCCCATGGATTATAGGAACTGAGGAAACATGGTTTCATTAGAGGCAGGTCTAATCAGACAAATCTGATTTCTTTGGGTGACCAGAGTTGGATTGAGGAAGAGTACTAGATGTGGTGTATTTAGATTTTAGCAAAGCCATTGACATGATTCCATATAGACGACATCTAAATAAACTGCGGATGATGCCAAAATCTACAGTGGCGTAGACAGCCCTCATGGTGAGGACAATATGAGGAATGACCTAGCAAAGCTTGAATAATGGTCCAGAATTTCACATCTGTGATTTAATGCTAAAAATGCATGGTCATGCATGGGCTGCAAAAACCTAAGGCAACTGTACAGTTTATGGGGTGAAGAACTTTTACGCACGAAAGAGGAGCAGGACTTGGGGTGTGATCGTATGTGCTGACCTTAAGTTGACCAAACAGATAGATAAGACAAAGTAGAAAGCTAGAAGGATGCTTGGGTGCTTTAGGGAGAGGAATGGCAGGTAGGAAAAAGGAGGTAATGATGCTCCTGTATAAGACTGCGGTGAGACCTCATTTAGAATATTATGTACAATTCTGGAGTCTGCACCTTCAAAATTATATAAACATGATGGAATATGTTCAGAAGGCTGCTACTAAAATGGTTAATGGTCTTCATCATAAAGCCTTTGTGGACAGACTTAAAGATCTCGGTATGTATACTTCGTAAGAAATGCGGGACAGGGGAGATATTATAGAGGTTTTTAAATGCACATTCCATATCATCAAGCTGATCAATCCATAGACTGGTGGGTTGTGTCCATCTACCAGCAGGTGGAGATAGAGAGCAAACTTTTGCCTCCCTATATGTGGTCATGTGCTGCCGGAAACTCCTCAGTATGTTCTCTATCTCAGCAGGTGGTGGTCACACACAGCAGCAGCTCTGGCTAGGCCTCCAAGCCTAATTTTTAGGTTTGGTTGAGGGCTCTTTTGAGCAAGTGCAAACCTGGTGGTGCCAGGTCCCTCCTTTTCTCCCCCCTCCCGCTGGCTCCGTTTAAAAAAAAAAAAAAAAAAAAAATTTTTTAAACGTCTTTAAAGGCGTTTAATTCGATGTTTCTTTAAACGTTCATTGCAGCTACTCACTGGGACACCAGTTCGTTACAGCTCGGAGCGGCAAGCAGGTAATTTTACCTTTTTATAGCGGGCAGGGGGTTCCCCGATTCTTCTCCTCGTGGCAATGGCGTCGGAGGGCGAGGGCGCAAAGGGTCGCTCCCCGGATCGCTGGAGCGCTTCTAGAGGGGATGCGGGGGTTTTACAACCTGATTCGCCCTTGATGGGTGATAGTTTAGTGACCGATGAATGTCCCGGTCGTTCCTCCGGCGTGGCGGTTTTTTCCCGCCATAAACGCCCATCCCCCGCTCCTCGCCTCCGCCATCTTGGCCGGCCACGCGGCTCGGATGGCTTCTTCGGGGCCGCCCTTGAGGTTGGAGACATTAATGCCATGAACGCCCTTAATTTGGACGACGGCACAAAAGCGGCTAAAGTTAAGCGCCGTTCTTCCCGCGCGGCTCCTTCGCGGAGTTTCGCGCCGGACGCCATTTTGGATGCGCAGCATGTCTCTCCCCCGCTATTGCGAGCGCCGGTTGAGAGTGCGTCTAGGGCTGTTGCCCAGGCTGCGGAAGTGCACAGTCTGGGGGGTTTCTCCCCCGAGTTTGTTTTGCTGCTGCATCAGGCTTTCCTCATGCAAAACGCTGCCCCTGCTCCCTCTTCTGATAAAGAGGTTGAGGTTCCCAGAGGTAAACGCCCTCGGGTTGATTTCCAGGCCTTGGAGGACTTTTGTCTCCTCCGATGTAGATGAGGGCAGCGTGTCTGAGGTCTCCCAACGATCCTTTGCGGATTCCTTGGAGGAGATAGATCCCTGCTCGGATGGAGCGGATGACCCCTCTGCAGCGCGGCTTTTTAGCCCAGAGGATTTGCCCAACCTGTTGTTACAGGCCATGGACACTTTGAAGATTTCCTCTCCGGAGGACGTCTCTCCCTCAGCCCCTGTTGGCTCTGCCATTATGCTGGGGACGAAGCGCCCGCCTAGAACCTTCCACGTGCATGATGCCATGCACACCTTAATTGCGGCTCAATGGGATGTCCCGGAAACGAGCCTTAAAGTGGCTAGGGCTATGTCCCGCCTCTATCCTTTGGCTGTGAGTGAACGTGAGGCCTATCTGTGGCCTACCGTGGATTCTTTAATCACTGCGGTGACTAAGAAAACGGCGTTGCCGGTGGAAGGTGGCACGGCCCTAAAGGACGCCCGAGACAGAAGATTGGAGGCGGCCTTAAGGTCGTCCTTGGAGGCAGCTGCTTTAAGTTTGCAGGCCTCAGTTTGCGGCTCCTATGTGGCCAGGGCGTGCCGGACTATGGTGCAGCGGGCTTCCCCCTCGGATCATTCCTTGAGGGCTGATTGGCCGGCCCTGGAATCGGGCTTAGCCTATTTGGCAGACTTGCTGTATGATGTCTGGAGAGCCTCAGCTAAAGGCATGGCTCAGACAGTCTCTGCGCGGCGGTGGCTTTGGCTGAAACATTGGTCTGCTGACCACGCCTCTAAATCCCGCCTGGCTAGATTGCCTTTTAAAGGCAAGCTGCTCTTTGGGGTCGAGCTGGACAAAATCGTGACCGATCTCGGCACGTCTAAGGGCAAGAAATTACCAGAGGTCAGGGCTCGGGTTAGTACTCGTCCCGATACCTCCATACCGCCCGGGCAAGTCGGGTTCCTCTGCCCCCTCTTCCTTCAAGAGGAATTTCTCCCCCAAGCAGCATTCCTTTCGCAGAGACCGCCGTCCCGGAGGTGCTCCCTCCGGTCCTCCCCCAGGGTCTCGTACCCAATGACGGGGCCTTGGTCCATGCCCCAGTGCAGATTGGAGGACGGCTGTCCTCGTTTCTGGGCGAGTGGACCACTATAACTTCAGACGCGTGGGTGCTGGAAGTCATCAGAGACGGCTACAAGCTAGAGTTCTGCCAACCCTTAAGAGACGGGGTTGTACTCTCTCCCTGCAAGTCTCCGGTCAAGCTGTGGTAGTGCAGCAGACCTTGGACAACCTGATCCGCCTGGGTGCGGTCGTTCCGGTGCCAAAAAATCAGATTGGCAAGGGACGTTACTCCATTTACTTTGTGGTTCCAAAGAAAGGAGGTTCTGTCCGGCCTATCCTCGACCTCAAAGGGGTCAATCGGGCCTGGAAAGTGAGGCACTTTCGCATGGAGACTCTCCGCTCTGTTATAGCGGCAGTGAAGGCAGGAGAGTTCTTGGCTTCCTTGGACATCAAGGAAGCGTACCTGCATATTCCCATCTGGCCTCCTCTCCAACGCTTTCTGCGTTTTACAGTCCTGAGACGACACTTCCAGTTCAGAGCCCTCCCTTTCGGGTTGGCTACTGCTCCGCGGACCTTTTCCAAAGTAATGGGGGTCATAGCGGCCTTCCTGCTAAAGGAAGGAGTACAAGTCCATCCTTATCTGGACGACTGGTTGATCCGAGCCCCCTCTTATGCAGAGTGCGGCAAAGCTATGGACCGGGTAGTTGCTCTTTTGAGCTCCCTGGGATGGATCATCAACTGGAAGAAGAGCCAGCTGCGCCCGACTCAGTCCCTGGTGTATCTGGGAGTTCGATTCGACACCCAAGTGGGCAGAGTGTTCCTGCCAGACAATCGGATTGTCAAGCTTCAGGCTCAGGTGGACTAGTTCCTAGTAGCCTCTCCTATTCGGGCTTGGGACTACGTGCAGCGGTTGGGCTCTATGACGGCCACGATGGAAGTAGTGCCCTGGGCCAGGGCTCATATGAGACCACTACAGCTATCTCTGCTGCTGCGCTGGACTCCGATGTCGGAGGATTATGCTGTGCGCCTTCCCGTGGACCCAGAAGTGCGCAAGGCGCTGAGCTGGTGGACGCAGACAGACAAGTTGTCTGCAGGATTGCCTCTGGTGACCCCGGAGTGGATTGTCGTCACGACAGACGCCTCTTTGATGGGCTGGGGAGCCCACTGCTTGGGAAGGACAGCGCAGGGGCTCTAGTCTCCTGCAGAGGCAAGTGGTCTATCAACCTCCTGGAACTCAGAGCCATTCGCTTGGTGTTACTGGAGTTCATCCCGGTACTCGTGTTGAAGCCTGTACGGGTCCTGTCGGACAATGCCACGGCTGTGGCCTATATCAACCGCCAGGGAGGTACCAGAGCGCCCCTCTAGCCAAGGAGGCTATGAGTCTTTGCCAGTGGGCGGAAGCGAACCTGGAGCAGCTTTCAGCGGCCCACATTGCCGGAGTCATGAATGTCAAGGCGGACTTTCTCAGTCGCCATACCTTGGAGCCCGGAGAGTGGCAACTATCTGCTCAGGCGTTCTTGGACATCACGAAGCGCTGGGGCCAGCCGAGCCTAGATCTGATGGCGTCATCGGCCAATGGCCAAGTGCCGCGCTTTTTCAGCAGAGGACGGGACCCTCGATCCCTGGGAGTAGATGCTCTTCTCCAACAGTGGCCGACACAAGAGCTCCTCTATGTGTTCCCGCCCTGGCCCATGTTGGGCAGGGTGCTAGACCGGGTGGCAAAGCATCCCGGCAGGGTAATCCTGGTGGGTCCGGATTGGCCCAGACGTCCCTGGTATGCGGACTTGTTCAGGCTCTCAGTCGACGATCCTCTGCGGCTGTCAGTGGAGCAGGGCCTGTTACATCAGGGTCCCGTGGTGATGGAGGATCCCTCCCCCTTTGGTCTTACGGCCTGGCTATTGAGCGGCAGCGTCTGAGGAAGAAGGGCTTCTCAGACAAGGTCATCGCCACTATGCTGAGAGCGAGGAAGCGCTCTACTTCTACTGCTTACGCCAGGGTTTGGCGTATCTTTGCAGCATGGTGTGAAGCAGGCTCACTTTCTCCCTTCACTGCTCCAATTTCTTCAGTGTTGGCGTTCCTGCAAGAAGGTCTGGAGAAAGGCCTGTCGCTCAGTTCCCTTAAAGTCCAGGTAGCGGCTCTGGCTTGCTTCAGGGGCCGCCTGAAGGGTGCTTCCCTGGCTTCGCAGCCAGATGTGGTGCACTTTCTCAAGGGAGTTAATCACCTGCGCCCTCCTCTGCACTCAGTGGTGCCTGCGTGGAATCTCAACCTGGTGCTAAGAGCATTGCAGAAGCCGCCTTTGGAACCCTTGTCGAGGGCATCTCTGAAAGACCTGACGTTGAAAGCAGTCTTTTTGGTGGCTATCACTTCAGACAGAAGAGTTTCCGAGCTCCAGGCGCTCTCATGTCGAGAGCCTTTTCTGCAGTGCACTGAGGCAGGAGTGACTATTCGCACAGTGCCTTCCTTCCTGCCCAAGATTGGTTCTCGCTTCCATGTGAATCAGCAGCTCTGTCTCCCTTCCTTTCGTAGGGAGGACTACCCAGAGGAGTACTCCGCTCTTGAATATCTGGATGTGAGACGAGTCATCATCAGATACTTGGAAGTGACCAATGATTTCCGGAAATCGGATCATCTGTTTGTCCTGTTTGCAGGTCCTCGTAAGGGTCTGCAGGCTGCTAAGCCTACAGTGGCAAGATGGGTCCAGGAAGCCATTGCAGCGGCTTATGTGGCCGCGGGGAAGGTGCCGCCTATCCAGCTGAAGGCTCACTCCACGAGAGCTCAGGCGGCCTCGATGGCAGAGGCCGGATCCGTCTCCTTGGAAGAGATATGCAAGGCGGCAACGTGGGCTTCGGCTCATACATTCTCCAAGCATTACCGTTTGACTGTGGCTGCACGGGCGGAGGCCCGGTTTGGAGCTTCAGTGTTGAGGTCAGGGATTTCTATGTCCCGCCCTGGGTGAGTACTGCTTCGGTACATCCCACCAGTCTATGGATTGATCAGCTTGATGATATGGAAGGTAAAATTATGTATAATCATACCTGATAATTTTCTTTCCATTAATCATAGCTGATCAATCCATAGCCCCTCCCAGATATCTGTACTGTTTATATTCTGGTTGAATTTTAGGTTCAAGTTTAGCCTTCAGTTACTTCAGGAGGACTTCGTGTTCAAGTTCTTCTTTCACTTGGATTCTTCAAGAGTTGAGACGACTTTGTGTTACAGTGAGCTGCTGCATTCCTCTCCCCTCCGTTTTACGGGGCTGGATTGAGACATAAATTCTGCCGGCACTCCCTCCCGCTTCGTGCGGCTGTAGGGCAGCTTTGTACCCCTCCCGCTTCGGCGGTGTTAGGGTCAGTCAGCTCCTCCCGCGGTTGCGGTTGCAGGATAAGCCAGATCCCCCCCGCATCGGCGGGTGTGGTGTCCCTCCCCCGCTCCGCGGGGATGAGCTGGACGGATTCCCCTCCCCCACTTGTGTGGGGATGAGCTGGGTTAATTCCCCTCCCCCGTTTCGGCGGTGGTGAGCTGGGCAGAGTGTCCCTTCGTGGGTGTAATTCTCTAAGTGCTGAGTCCTGCGGATGGAGCTTTGATATCGACATACTGAGGAGTTTCCGGCAGCACATGACCACATATAGGGAGGCAAAAGTTTGCTCTCTATCTCCACCTGCTGGTAGATGGACACAACCCACCAGTCTATGGATTGATCAGCTATGATTAATGGAAAGAAAATTATCAGGTATGATTATACATAATTTTACCTTAGGTGAGTCTGTTGCAAGGAACCTCTGGAATGAGAGGGCATAGGATGAAGGTGAAAGGGGATAGACTCGGAAGTAACGAGGAAATTCGTGGAACTGGTGGAGACGAAAACATTAAGAGAGCTTGAACAAGTACATAGGATCTCTAAGGGAGTGATAGGGAGAGTATATGGCATGGATGGGTAGACTGGGTAGGCCATATGGTCTTTTATGTGCCTACATTTTCCTATGTCTCTATAAGAACACATTTTGTTCCGGTAAACCTTTAAACAGTAACATACAATGGAAGCTTGAGCAGCACATTTTTGAGGTTGGTAAACTTTTGTGTGGAAGGGATGCAATCATCTCTTCTGAGGTTTCCCCTTCCCTGCCCCTCCCCCCTTAATCCCTCTGATCTGGTTGGTCAGGGCAGGATTGTTCTGATCAGAAGTGCTCCCCTTCTGGGTTCTCCCAAGGGATCTTTGAGAAAAGGAAAATGAGGAGGCATAGTTAGTGAGTCTGATGTGAAGAAACTTAAAAACCCAATTAAGTACAGAGGCATTGGGGAAATTTCTGGTTCAAGAAGCAACATCTTCCCTTCCCTCTTCCTGCCAAACATCTGTAGTTCACAGTATGCCAGTTCTGATGTTTTTTTTTTTTTTCCAGAATATCTTTAGCACACTTCTGTCGTCTGGTAGGACAACTTTTAAACTTCATTTGCTTAAGTTCAAATATTTTGTGGTTTGTTTTCAGGATCCTTTGGCTGGCATAATTCCACGGACATTGCATCAAATATTTGAAAAGCTTTCAGAAAATGGAACTGAATTTTCAGTTAAAGTTTCTTTGTTGGAAATCTACAATGAGGAGCTTTTTGACCTTCTGAGTCCCTCTCCTGATGTCAATGAGAGACTCCAGATGTTTGATGATCCTCGTAACAAGGTCAGCTTCCATCTTTTGAAAGGTTTAGTTGATATCCGTTTTTATGAGATCAGTATGAAAATAACGTTCTTCTAACCTATTATTTGGTGTATGTTCTTCCTCCCTTCCCCCCCCCCCCTTGGATGGCAGAGGGGTGTGATTATCAAAGGGTTAGAAGAGATCGCAGTGCACAACAAGGACGAAGTTTATCATATTCTAGAGAGGGGTGCAGCAAAGAGAACAACTGCATCCACGTTGATGAATGCTTATTCCAGGTATATAATATTTTCTCAGATTCTTTTTTTTTTTCCTTTTTTCCATTTACATAGTAACATAGTAGATGACGACAGAGAGAGACCTGTACGGTCCATCTAGTCTGCCCAACAAGATAAACACATGTCTGACTTGACCAGTAAAATTGGCATTTACTTATATCGAAAATAACAGACTGAAATCAAGAAGCTGCTAGCATAAATGATGATTCAAAATCATAAGACGTTATTATAAGACTAATTGCTCATTTTGAGCTCATCCAGAAAGAAAAAAGGTGTGCTCATATACAAAGGAGAACAAATTGGGTCTGAATGCTCTTCTGTCCCATAAAGGTTCACTGTATACATGAAAACCTCAGTCCCTTGTAATTTGTACACATCTTTACTACATATTGTACTGAATATATATTGTTCATCATCATGCTGCCAGCTCAAAAAAGGGGCTGTTCATCCACAGACAACTCTGACATAGTTTGTTTTCCCCACATAAGGCTGCTTAGAAGGAAAAGACTCATAAAAATGTTCATTCTAACATCAGTGTGATCCTGAAAAATACATTCAACGTGATGTTATATTAGGATGACATTTATCATTCAGATGTTTTAAACCATATCAGAACATTTCAACTACAAGAATGGCCTCTGGATGTTTCTATTGTACCAATAATGCTGTCTCCCAACCCCCACCCTTCAACCTCCTGCTAGTCATGACCAGACCAGTTCAGTATAATGGATTAACCTACTAAACCCCTCAGACACTTGAACCTTCCCAGCATGCCCCTTCCAGATGAGATGCTCTTGATCTCATCTGGTTGAATAATTAGCTTGGGTACATATTACTTGTATCTTATCTGCTCTGGAATTTGTTGCCAGAGAATGGGGTAAAAGCAGTTATCTTAGCAGGGTTTAAAAAAGGTTTTGATAACTTCTTAAAAGAAAAGTCCATAAGCCATTTATTCCATAGCATGCCACAGATCAATCCAGAGACTTGTGGATTATGTCCCTCTGCCAGCAGGTGGGGATAGAGAACTGAGGTTCCCTATAGGTGGTCATGTGCAGCCACCTCAATCTCAGTATTCTTTCTATCTAGCAGGTGGAGGGTCATATCCTGCAACTTTGCATTGATGGACCAGGGAACAGGCCAGGAGTCTAAGTTGAGCATTTATTGGGGTTGAGGTCTCCATGCATGATAAGGGTACACCTGGGTGGTACCAGGCTATCCATCCCCCCACCCATTCCCCCTCGTTGCTTGCCTGAGGTATTGCTGAGGGCTCTGCTGTTGTTTCCTGCCTACAACCAATGATTTTAAAAATAAATCCCTCCATTTTGAAGTGTGGGGAGTGGCTGCAAGCTCGGGTGAGGGGGGACTTCAGTGTGACCTGGGTGTCACATGTCATGTCATGGCGGCACCTTCAGAAACTGAAGTGCTGCTTCCAGTATGGGTGCCAGAGAGCAGCATCTGGGTCTTGTGCTGCATATGCTCCCATAAAGACCTTTCTGCTGTCGGTCAGGAAGCGGGAGAGTGTGCGCTATCATCGGAGCTGGTATCAACGGGCGCCTGTAGCCTTTTATCTTCATGCCCTTCAGCGGGCGCCTTTTTTTTTTTTTAGATTCCCCGCATTTGTCAGTGGGAACTGAAGCACCGAGGGAGGGGAATCTTACTCAGCTGGTTCTGGTGGCAGCCACTGGCCTTACTGTTTCACGCCCTTTGTCGGGTGCCATGTCTCCCCCCTCCCCCCCCCCCCCCCCCCAACGCACGGCGGTGCTTGCAACAGCACAGGCAGAGGGCACACAGGCTGGGACAGTTCCCGCTTGCAGATCTGTTTGACCTCCGTTCTCTCCAGGATGCTGACAGGGATTAGGGCATGGGGGTTACTCCCTTCTCATGTAAGTTTTTTTTGTTTGTTTTTTTTTTTTGTTTGTTAATGCATAAAGCATTTTTGTTGAAGCTGCTGGGAAGGCTCCAAACTCCTACTACGGCTCTGGATCATCAGAGAGCCCTGGCCCTCCCACCACAACTGTTGCCCAACTGCCATGGGTGGAAGTTCCACAGCACCTGGAGGAGGCTTGCGTGGTCTCTGATGTGGATGAGGACCAGTTTTCTTGTGGGTCCTGACTGGCCTTGTCATACTCTAGAAGAGGGAGAGTTGCCGCCGGATGGGGGTGGTGATCCCGCAGCCACATGGCTGTTTCGCAAGGAGTAGCTCCCCTGCTCTCATTTGGGCGCTGGAAGTCTTGGACATCTCCCCTCCGGATTCTTCGGCTGTGGCCTCTGCAGCTTCGTCTATTATGTTGGGGACCAAGCAACCACCCACTTAATTGTGGCGCAATGGGATACACCGGATTCTGGGTTATGTGTGGTGAGGGCTATCTCTCGCCTTTATCCACTACCAGCGGGGGAATTGGAGTCCTTAGGGTTACTAAGAAGACCACCTTGCCGGTGGAGGGCGGCACGGCCCTGAAGGATCCCCCAGGACCAGAAACTAGAGACTGCCCTTAAAATGTCCTTTGAGGTGGTGACTCTGTGCCTGCAGGCATCCATAATGCAGGTCGTATACATCTCGGGCGTACCTTTCTTGGGTTCAGAAGGCAGCCTCAGCAGAGGATCTGGTCAGCTCTTTACCCTCTTTAGAGGCTGGGCTTGCGTATTTTGCGGATCTTCTGTATGACCTCCTTCAGGCTTCGGCTAAGGAGATTTTGCTGGCGGTTACGGCTCACCTTTGGCTGTGTCATTGGGTGGCTGACACGGCGTCCAAGTCTTACCTGGTGCGTTTACCATTTAGTGGTGAGCTGTGTTTTGGGGACAACTTGGAGAAGATCGTGAAAGTCCTGGGGGGTGTTATTGTTGGCATTTGACCGAGGATAAGCCTAAGTTCCCGCTTTCGCGCAGGGTCCAGGGAAGCAAGGCGTTATCTCCCTGGACGTGCTGCCACTTTTTCTAAGCCTCTTTTCCTGCCAAAACAGCCCTTTTGGGGGGGGGGGGGAGAAAGGTGTCACTCTGGCAGCGCTTCCACTCGACCAGCTGCGGCCACATGATCCCATTGATGGGGCCCTGGTCCATCTGCTGCTGGTGATAAGGGGCAGCTGTCCCACTTTCTGGTGGAATGGGTCTTGGAGTTTATCTGAGATGGATACAAACACATTCTTCAGACTGCTAGTGGAGTTTTTCATAGAATCACCTTGCAAGCCAAAATTTCAGCAGTCTGAGAGACTCGTGACCTTGATCGACCTCTGTGCAGTCTCACCCGTTCCAGCCGCTACTCCATTTATTTCATGATACCCAAAAAGGGCGGATCCTCTCGCCATGTACTCCTATTTAAAGGGTGTAAACAGGCACTGCAACGTTTTCAGATGGAGACTCTGAGGTTGGTCATTGCAGCAGTGCAACCGGGGGAGTTCCTGACCTCTTGACTTCAAGGAGGTCTATTTGCATATTCCTATTTGGCCTCCTCACCAGCGCTTTCTCTGCATCGTGGTGCTGGGTGAGCATTTTCAGTTTTGGGTCATGCTCCTCTGCCTGGAGACGGTGGCGTCTTACGAGCAGAGGGTGTGGGCGATGAAGCAGGTGGTTGGGCTCCTGCAATCTTTGGGGTGGATAGTCAATTTCCGGAAGGAGGGAGTGCAGGTGCACCCCTACCTGCATGTTTGATTCAGGCAGTGTCTTACAAGGAGAGGGTGTGGGTGATTGAGCAGGTGGTTGGGCTCCTACAATCTTTGGGGTGGATAGTCGATCTGCCCAAGAGCCACATGTCCCTCTCAGTCTCTGGAATACCTGGGGGTGCTCATCGATACACGAGTGGGGAAAAGTGTCCCTCCCAGAGGCTCAACTGCTGAAGATCAGGCCCAAGTGCAGAGCCTGCTGCAAATACCTGCCCCCAGAGCATGGAACTATGTGCAGATCTTGGGATCCATGGCCAGGAATCATGTGTGGCCTCTCCGGCAGTCGTTTTTCAGCTGGTGGTTGTCCCTGACCTAGGACTACTCGCTATGCTCCTGGTTGCTGTACACTCAGTTGGCAATGTGTTGGTGGCAGCACCTGGAAAAATCTTTGCTTGGGAATGCCCCTGGCTATCCAGGACTGGGTGGTAGTTTCTATGGATGCCAGCCTGCTGGGCTGGGGGGGCACATTGCCTGGGCCATATGGCACAGGGGACTTGGTCACAGGTGGAGGCCTCTTGGTCAATCAACTAGTTGGAGCTAAGAGCTATGCAACTGGCGCTTCGGAAATTTTGTCTATTTGGGACGGCCAGTACGAATTCTTTCAGACAATGCTATGATGGTTGCATGTGTCAACAGACAGGTGGTACCAAGAATGCTCCACTTGCCAAGGATGCGTCTCTGCTTTGCCTTTGGACACAGCAGTGTCTACCCCTCCTCTCAGCGGCACACATTGCGAGATCCTTGAACGTCAAGGCAGATTTTCTCAGTTGCCATTCATTGGATCTGGGAGAGTGGGAGCTGTCAAGTCTGGCGTTTGCTCAGATCACGGAGCGCTGGTGAACCAGAGCGATCAATCTCATGACTTGGGGGATCAGCAGGGCAAGAATCCCAGGTCATAGGGTATCGATGTGCTTCCGCAGGCCTGGCCTCAGTCTCTGCTTTTCTACGTGTTCCTGCTGTGACCCATAGTGGGCAGAGTAGTGGGACTCATTGCACTGCATCCGGGATGGGCGATTTCTGGTGGCCCTGGCACCCCTGGTACATGGACATGATCCGCTTCCAGCCCACAACAGATTACTGTGGCAGGGTCTGATCGTCATGGAGGATCCCTCCCCCTTTGGTCTTGTGGCTTGGCTCTTGAAAGGGTATGGTTAAGGAAGAAAGGTTACCCAGACAGAGTGATTACCACTATGCTGCAGGCGTGGAAGCGTTCTGTTTCAGTAGCCTATGCGCATGTATGGCGGTCCGGTGAGAGGCAACAGACCTATCAGCTTTGTTGGCATCGGTGTAAGCCATTCTCGCTTTTTTTTTTTGCAGGATGGGCTGGATAGTCGTTTGAGCTCTTTGAAGGTTCAGGTAGCGGCTTTGGCCTGTTTTAGAGGGCACCTTTAAAGATCCTCGCTGGCATCCCATCTGTTTGCTTTTTACAGAGAGTGAACTACCTGTATCCACCGTGCCTTCCAGTGCTCCCTGCGTGGAATCTTAATCTTGTCCTGCGCACGTTCCAGCGTCCTCCCTTCTGAGCCTTTGGATCATTTGTCCTTGAAAGATCTTACACTGAAGGCAGTGTTTTTGGTGGCTATCGCATCGGCGAAGAGGGTCTCTGAGCTGCAAGCCTGTCCTGCAGAGATCTCTTTCTCCGCTTCACCGAAGCGGGGGTTTCTATTCAAATGGTCCCCTCCTTCTTGCCTAAGGTGGTCTTGGCGTTTTCGTCTGAATCGGTAACTATTCCTCCTGGCATTTTGTAGGGAGGATTATCTGGCTGAATATCAAGCATTGTGGTGTCTAGATGTGCGGCGTGTTCTCTGCTACCTGGAGGTCACTAACTACTTTCACCATTCAGATCATCTTTTTGTCCTCTTCGCTGGACCCAAGAGAGGGTATCTGGCCTCCAAGGCCACGGTGGCCCGCTGGCTGCGGAAGTCCATTTCTTCGGCATACATCTCATTGGGGAAAGCTCCACCGTGGAAAGTGCGGGTGCATTCCACCAACTTTGGCAGCCAAGTCCCGCTTGGTCTCCTTAACAAGGAGATTTGTCGGTTGGCGACTTGGTTGTCAGTACATACTTTTCGAAGCATTATCGACTGGATGTGGCGGCACGGGAGGAGACCTCATTTGGAGCTACTGTCCTGGCAGCTGGGGTGTCAGTATCCCACCCTACTTGAGGACTGCTTGAGTACATCCCACAAGTCTCTGGATTGATCTGTGGGATGCTATGGAAGATAAAATTTTTTCCTGATACATTAGTCCCAACAGATCAATCCAGAGGCCCCCCTGTGTATTTATTTCTCAGCGTGTTTTTTTTTTTTTTTTTTTTTTTTATCTATTGCAGTTTATGCGTTTGCAGCTTTCAGTTACTGTTACATTGCCAGAGCCACATGGAAGGATCTCATTTTTTTTTTTTTGCAATGAGCTGCATGTATTTCCTCCCGCGGTAGCGGTTGAAGGACTTGACTTGTTTGGAGGCAGGAGAGTTTTTGGTATGTTAATGGTTTGCTTGTTCACACTGCTTTGGAACCTCAGAAGTTCGTTCTATCTCCACCTGCTTGGCAGAGGGACATAACCCACAAGTCTTTGGATTGATCTGTTGGAACTATCAGGTAAGAACTAATTTACGTTAAGATGAACTGGGGGAAATTCACTGTTTATTTCTAGGATAAGCAGCATAAAATGTATTGTACTGTTTTGGGATTTTGCCAGGTACTTGTAACCTGGATTGGCCACTGTTGGAAACAGGATGCTGAACTTAATGGACCTTTGGCCTGTCCCAGTATGGCAATGCTTATGTTTTTATTCTCATTTTTCCTTATGAGACCAGTCAAATTTTCTTGAGTCCTACCAGAGCGCAGAGGCTCAAGCAAATTTTGTGGTACTTTGCGGTATGATTGACTCTTCTCCACCCCCCACCCCCCCGAGTCTAGCACTGCTTTCTCTTCTCCCTCCCCCTCCTCTCAGTCCATCATTAGTGACCTGTGCAGTGATGATAGGCTGCCTGAGCTGACGCTGGATCCTTTCCTCTGCTGTGCCCCGCCTCTGACACAAGTTTGCTTCTTGGGCGGAACACTCCTTGTTTCTGATTCTGGATATTTGTCGGGTGGCCATGTGGTTGTTCACACTTTCTTTTGTGAAGCATTACTGTTTGGATGTGCAGGCAAGAAGAGAGAGAGACTGGGGCTTTTGTTGGCTTGAGGTTCTCTTACCAAGCTACGAGAATGGTAAGGGATTTGCGTTACAAGACGTATGAGGAGAGACTTGATGACCTGAACATATGCACACTCTGGAAGAAAGGAGAAACAGGGGCGATATGATACAGACGTTCAAATATTTGAAAAGTATTAATCCGCAAACGATCCTTTTCCGGAGGTGCAAAGGCGGTAGAATGAGAGGACATGAAATGAGACTGAGGGGGGACAGACTCAAGAAAAATGTCAGGAAGTATTTTTTCACAGAGAGAGTAGTGGATGCTTGGAATGCCCTCCCGCGGGAGGTGGTGGAAATGAAAACGGTAACAGAATTCAAACAAGCGTGGGATAAACATAAAGGAATCCTGTTCAGAAGGAATGGATCCTAAGGAGCTTAACCGAGATTGGGTGGCAGAGCCAGCCGGTGGTGAGAGGCGAAGATAGTGCTGGGCAGACTTATACGGTCTGTGCCAGAGCCAGTGGTGGGAGGCGGGGCTGGTGGTTGGGAGGCGGGGATAGTGCTGGGCAGACTTATACGGTCTGTGCCCTGAAGAGGACAGGTACAAATCAAAGTAGGGTATACACAAAAAGTAGCACATATGAGTTTGTCTTGTTGGTCAGACTGGATGGACCATGCAGGTCTTTTTCTGCCGTCATTTACTATGTTACTATGTTTCCCGCCCTCGTTAGGTACTCCTCTGGTACTTCCCACTCGTTGGGAATGGTCTGCAGAAAACACTAAGAAAAGAGAAATTAGATCTTTCCTAAAAAAAAAATAAAAAAAATCTCTCTCTCTCGGGTTGGCTTTCATGGCAGACTCTAGAAGGATCTCTCTGCATGTGTAGCTCAGGGGGACACAAACAATATGTTTGGTAGGACTTAAAGAAAATGCTAAGACCCAGTTTAAAAGAGCCTAATTACATAAATCAGTTTGTAATAGATTTGAAAAGTTACTCTAAGCTAAAACCTGACAATTAAGCACATACTTAAAAAAAAAAAAAAAAAACGTTTTAATTTCTAGCTTTCTAAAGTTTAAACTGGGACCAGCCTAGTTTGTGTTCTTCATTCTTCCTCGTCACCAGCTGAGTCCGTTAGACTAGACCATGGGTAGGCAACTCCGGTCCTCGAGAGCCGCAGGTCAGGTTTTCAGGATATCCACAATGAATATGCAGGAGAGAGATTTGCATACCATGGAGGCAGTGCTTGCAAATCTCTCTCCTGCATATTCATTGTGGATATCCTGAAAACCTGACCTGCCTGTGGCTCTCGAGGACCGGAGTTGCCTACCCCTGGACTAGACAGAGATGCGGTTTAAAAATGACAGAGGCTTGGGTAGATGGAAGACTACTGCAACCCAAATGTTGGTTCTGGTTTGAATTAAAAGCACTGAATGAAATTTCTCAGCCAACAGTTTTTCCCTACCTTCTGTTATCTGGAATCTAAGTTCTGTTCCAATTTGAGGAGAAACCTTCATTGCATTGCAGTTTAATATATGCCAATATGTGGTTATGCATCTATTTTTTTTTTTTTTTTTGCATTTATGTTCAGTTTTATAGTCTGCTTATGAGACACACATTTTACTTTTTCAGTCGTTCCCATTCTGTGTTTTCTGTTACTATCCACATGAAAGAAACTACGATTGATGGAGAGGAACTCGTTAAGATTGGAAAACTCAATTTGGTAAGCTTGCCATGGGGTTTTTTTCCTCTATTGAATTGACATAGTTAAATCTTACTTGCTACTAGTTCCTATGATTACTGTTTTTGCACACTTTGACAAAACCAGAAGACAAGCCCACAGTGATTTGTATGTACTGCAGTACTATGTTTAGAAATTGTTATAATGGGCACAGATTCCTATAAAATGAGGCCAATGTTGAAATCATCTGTCATCTAATGCTCAAGGATGACTTTTTTTTTCTTTTCTTTTCCAGGTTGATCTAGCAGGAAGTGAGAACATAGGTCGTTCTGGAGCAGTTGATAAAAGAGCTCGTGAAGCTGGAAATATAAACCAGTCTCTGTTGACTTTGGGAAGAGTCATCACAGCACTTGTGGAAAGAGCCCCTCACATTCCATACAGAGAGTCCAAACTCACTCGAATCCTTCAGGACTCTCTTGGAGGTCGTACAAAGACCTCTATAATAGCCACTGTTTCCCCTGCATCTATAAACATGGAGGTAAAGTTAGGTTGTGATTTTGATTTTTTTTTTCTTTTCATTCTCTAGAAAATGGAGTGTTCTCCGCTCTTTTAGCAAATAACTTATCTTGATTTTGTAAATTTGACTACATGGGCACTTATGCCAGTGGTGATGTAACATAACTTTTTTTTTTTTAATTACAGGAAACTCTCAGTACTCTGGAGTATGCTCATAGAGCAAAGAATATAATGAATAAGCCTGAGGTTAACCAGAAACTTACCAAAAGGGCTCTTATCAAGGTACTTTTTGTGTGTGTGTAATCTGTGTATGAAAACAATTTTACAGTGTTCTCTCTCCCCCCCCCCCCCCCCACCACCCACCACCCACACACACATGAGGGATTATGAACTCAAGAACATTCCCTGCCTCCAAATCATTACTCCAATGCTGTTACTGCAATATTTGGTCATGGTGTTTTGGAAGCGCAGGAGTTGTAGAGATTCCTTTTGGGTTTTGTTTACATTCTCTTCCTCAATGCTTCTGAGAGCAGATTCTTGAGATGGAGAGGGAAGCACATAATGCATTTCTCAGCCCTCTTGAATGTCGTGTGCCCCCAGCTATGCCAGCTTAGCAAAGGGTTGGCAACATTGTTCTTTTTAACGCATGTTTCTAATTAAATTAGTCCTACCCATATTCTTTGAGGAAAGCATAGTTAAAGCATGGAAATTGATGTGTAGGGGCTGTTGATTATCATGTGGCAATTGCCTAGGTTTATAACCAATTAAATAAACTCCCATTTCTTATCCTGTTATAACCTGCCAGTTTGGACTGGTCTATAAACCTACCAGCAAATGGGAGGCAGAGAATCCGAACTGTTCAGCAACATTGTTTAAAGGGAATGATGTAGACTAGGACATCTCAATATTTCTCTGCCTCCATCTGATGGTTCAGGTTGGATTGGTGCAGCAGGATATTTCTTCAGCCTAGGCTTGTCTCCCCAGAATGTAGTCCATGTCCTGCAGCCCTTGAGGTTGAACCTTGACTTAGGTGTCATTCCCAAGGACTGATCCAAGAACCTTCCTCTGGTTAAGCTTGGAGGTGTTTGTGCCTATGGGGCCCCAAGTTTCAGGCCATGGACTTAGCTTGTGAGGCCAGCTGACAAGGGTCCCAAGGGTGCTCACCCTACTCTCCAGATGTATTAAACAGTCAGTGAGGTCTTTTGTTCTTATAACCTCCTACTATACTAACATCTCTCTACTCTACCCTCCCCAGCTTACAGGGGGCCAGGTGGCTATAAGCTTGGGATTAAAGGTGAAACTCATTAAAAACCCTACTTCTCACCTTATCGGGTAAAAATTGGATAAACCTCTTCCATATAGTCCAAAAGACATTTTTCCACTTGACATGTATCGCTAGCCTCCAATGTCAAGATAACAAAAGCATTCCTCCAGTGCCAATAAGTTGACACATTTCCTCGCGTCTGGGCCAAAGCTGTAAGATTCAGGAATACCTAGTGTCAGGCATCCTTCAAGCATCTGAAGCTGTTAATATGATTTGATGAAAAAACTATTGTGCCGAGGCCATGTTGTCCAAGTAATGGGTTTTGCCTGCATGATGTACCCTCAGTCAAGCAGGGTACAGTAGTGAAAACTGAGTTTGCCATTTATGTAGAGCTGAACTTATTGGCGCAAAACCTTTTTCTGTGCAGCTTACACTCAAAAGTCTTGCAAGCAAAGTATTTTTTGATTGCCATAAATAAGGAGACTCTTTGACAGTGAGGCCAGTAGTATATCTACTACAGTGCTTGGGGGGGGGGGGGGGGGGGGTTGGGTGAGAGAGAAGAAGTAATGTTGGACCCCGAGGTGAAGGAGAGAGAGCAATGTGGGACTCCACCTCAACTTGTACAAAGGTCACAGCATTTTTGGCCATTTTTTTAGTTCTAAAACTACCCTTGACTTTTTTATAGATGAGTATATACGGTATGTTCTGGATGTTAATAATGTGCCTTCTCTAGCTGATCTGAGCTCAACCTCCTGCTATACTGATAAACACTATTCACATCATAATGAAAAAAGAGAAGGGTTTATTTACAAAGGCAAATATATAACGACATATAACAAGAAAAGATTATGAATGGAAAGTTTCTTTTCTGCTATACACAATAGATGACAGTAAACATAATCTCTGTTGGATCACACATTCCCTATAAAACAAATTTCCTGCAACCCTGTGGTTCTCAGTCTTTTAACAAAGTAATTATGTGGTCCTTGGAAAGTAGCGATGTTCTTGGTGTTCAGGTTAGCAGTTGTTCATAATCCCTGAGTGATTTCTGTGATTTCTCCGACTTCCAGTCTCTTTCTCTCCCAATCGCCTCATTTATCCTCTGCCTCAGCAGTGGTGACCTGTCAATTATGTTAACATCTTGATCTGCGATTGGTCTAGTTCTAAAGATAGCATTCTTGTAGTCAGTATATCTAACTTTACTGTGGCATTCTTTAGAAATTCCTGCATACCTCGCTCAGATGCTTCTCAAGTTGCTGCCACAGGTTTATTTTGAGATGCTAGAGAGCCTTTTTCAGACAGTGTAACTTTCGCGCGCACACTTCCTATGCAAAGCAGAGCCAAGCTGTAGGTTTCCAGGACAGGGTTGATCACAATCTGCTTTTATTGCAAACTAGTAGTGTTAAGTACACACACTTTTGTATATGTTTACATTTAAGTTACCATTAGAAACTGTTTCATTGAAATGAGGAGCAAGCTATTTCAGCGGTCTGTTTGTTTATTTTTTCATTTTATAGGAATATACTGAAGAGATTGAACGTCTAAAGCGTGACCTTGCTGCTTCCAGAGAAAAAAATGGCGTATTTATTTCTCCTGATAACTATGAGTGAGTTTTTTTTCCACAGGATTTGAATTTGAAAAGTGCATCTTCTACTTAATGGTGTGGCAGCAGGAACAGGGTTCTGCATGCAGCAGAGGGCTTGAAACCAAGAGATGGTTCTTTCTAGTGTGTGTTTAGGTTTTAAGTGTGAATTTTGGAAGTGCTATGCAAATTCTACTTTCATACTTCAGTTTCTAAGACAAGGTTCTCAACTCAGTCCTTGGGACACACTCAGCCAGTCGGGTATTTAGGATATCCACAACAAATATACCTGAGAAATTTTGTACGCACTTCCTCTATTTTGCAAGTCAGAATACCCACATTAAATATGTTTTAAGAGAGATTTGCAAACAATGGAGGCAATGCATGCAAACCTCTTGGGTATATTGATTGTGGATATTTTTAAAACTAGTCTGGGTTGAAAACCCGTACTCCGGGACATGGAACTAGTTTGGCTTCTTTCCCTTCCTCAGTGTTGTATGTATGTTTGCTTTCCTACACACACCCCCTGCTATTTTTCCCCACCTCCCTTGAAATAGGGCAATAAATCCAGAATTTGAAGTTCAGTTGGGATGCGTGTGTGTGATTTACCATCCATTAAACAAAGGCAGTCTTGACCTTTTTGTGCTTCACAAACTGCTGATGATCCAAGGTTTTGCATGTCTCGCTCAGCATTGCCTAATCAAGTCTAGTTTTAAGATATTCACAAACATGCCTGGCGTATTTGGTTGCTTCTTGATCTAGTAATATATATTTTGGTTACTTAGAAAACTTGACAGTTCTTGCTTTTAACATAACATTTGGCATATATGAACTACTCATTTGCTGAAAGTATCTAGTTTCACCTGGTCTCAGTACTCATGTGTTCAATCAAGAATTCTGTAGACATATATTTGTACTCATGGGTCAGTTAGATGCCCCTAGATCTCTCTTCATCAGAACCATAGAGTGCTTTTAATGTACAGACTCCTAAATATTTTCTCAGGCATTTCTTGTCTCAGGTTTTTTTGATATCCTCAATGAACGTACATTTGCATACTAATGGGGCACTTTGTGCAAATTTTGCCTTTTCTTCCATTGTGGGGTTAGGGAAAGATATTTGGTCTACCTCATGATGTCCAAAAAAAATTGGTATGGTTTTGCCCAGTCCTGAACTTAAATTGAATGAATGACTCATTTCACATTCCTCATGGTGAAATTTTGGTCTTGCTGTTAATTTCCTTTCCAATTTCCCCCTAGACCAGTCCAGACCAATAGGTACATAAGTAATGCCACACTGGGAAAAGACCAAGGGTCCATCGAGCCCAGCATCCTGTCCACGACAGCGGCCAATCCAGGCCAAGGGCACCTTGCAAGCTTCCCAATACGTACAAACATTCTATACATGTTGTGGATTTTTCCCAAGTCCATTTAGTAGTGGTTTATGGACTTGTCCTTTAGGAAACCGTCTAACCCCTTTTTAAACTCTGCTAAACTAACCGCCTTCACCACGTTCTCCGGCAACGAATTCCAGAGTTTAATTAGGTGTTGGGTGAAGAAAACTTTTCTCGGATTTGTTTTAAATTTACTAAACTGTAGTTTCATCGCATGCCCCCTGGTCCTAGTATTTTTGGAAAACGTGTACAGACGCTTCACATCCACCTGTTCCACTCCACTCATTTTATATACCTCTATCATGTCTCCCCTCAGCCGTGTCTTCTCCAAGCTGAAAAGCCCTAGCCTCCTTAGTCTTTCTTCATAGGGAAGTCGTCCCATCCCCGCTATCATTTTAGTTGCCCTTCGCTGCACCTTTTCCAATCCTACTATATCTTTCTTGAGATGCGGCGACCAGAATTGAACACAATACTCAAGCTGCAGTCGCACCATGGAGCGATACAACGGCATTATAACATCCTCACACCTGTTTTCCATACCTTTCCTAATAATACCCAACATTGTTTGCTTTCCTTGCCGCAGCAGCACACTGAGCAGAAGGTTTCGGTGTATTATCGACGACGACACCCAGATCCCTTTCTTGGTCCGTAACTCCTAACGTGGAACCTTGCATGACGTAGCTATAATTCGGGTTCTTTTTTCCCACATGCATCACCTTGCACTTGTTCACATTAAATGTCATCGGCCATTTAGCCTCCCAGTCTCGTAAGGTCCTTCTGTAATTTTTCGCAATCCTGTCACGAGTTAATGACTTTGAATAACTTTGTCATATCAGCAAATTTAATTACCTCGCTAGTTACTCCCATCTCTAAATCATTTATAAATATATTAAAAAGCAGCGGTCCTAGCACAGACCCCTGAGGAACCCCACTAACTACCCTTCTCCATTGTGAATACTGCCCATTTAACCCTACTCTCTGTTTCCTATCCTTCAACCAGTTTTTAATCCTCCTATCCCATGACCTTCCAATTTCCTCTGTAGCCTTTCATGAGGTACCTTGTCAAACGCCTTTTGAAAATCCAGATATACAATATCAACCGGCTCCCCTTTGTCCACATGTTTCTTTAGTCCTTCAAAGAATTGAAGTAAATTGGTCAGGCAAGATTTCCCCACACAAAAGCCGTGCTGACTTGGTCTCAGTAATCCACGTCCTTGGATGTGCTCTGTAATTTTGTTTTTTATAATAGTCTTTACCATTTTCCCCGGCACCGACGTCAGACTCATCGGTCTATAATTTCCCAGATCTCCCCTGGAACCTTTTTTAAAAATCGGCGTTAACATTGGCCATCGTCCAATCTTCTGGTACCACGCTCGATTTTAAGGATAAATTGCATATTACTAACAGTAGCTCTGCAAGCTCATTTTTCAGTTCTATTAGTACTCTAGGATGAATACCATATGGTCCAGGAGATTTGCTACTCTTCAGTTTGCTGAACTGCCCCATTACATCCTCCAGATTTACCGTGAAGTCAGTAAGTTTCTCTGACTCGTCCGCTTGAAATACCATTTCCGACACCGGTATCCCACCCAAATCTTCCTCGGTGAAGACCGAAGCAAAGGTTTTATCCCCTTACCTTCAAATGGTAGGCAGAGAAGCTGAACTCTTCCAGTGATATCACTGGTATAAATAATGGTGCAGCCTAGAGTTTGGCATTGGTATACTGACAAAGCAAAAACTTTAAACTATGTATAACTGCTGAACAAGATCCCTTAAATGAATCCTTTGCAAAGTATGTTAAATAGGCACTGAATACACCAGTACAAACGCAGGCAACTGTTGGGCAAACCAATTCCCAAACCCCATTGTCGTCTTGGGTGGGACTTGGACTGGTCTAGCAAGAATCGGAGAGGGAATTTTCAGGTAGGACCAAATACCACTTGGGTTTTGTTTTTTTTTTTTCTAATTTTGCTAGATCAGTCTGCAGAGCAGCATCAGGAAGAGAACCTTGCCATTCTCCAACCTGAAGACACTATCGCCCTTAGCCCAAACATCAATTTTGTAGTCTCACAAAGAAACAGTGATGACCAGGTCTCTGCCCAGGCCAAAGTCCAGGAGGTTGCTTTGAGACCTGGTCAAATAAACTGGGAGGTATTAGAGTACAACTTGGTTAAAAATATAGCTTGCTTGTATTTTTCTTTAATCCAGTGTGTCAAGGAAGACTTGGAGGCGGCTCCCCTTTGTGCAGCCCATAAAAATAAAACAGACATTGTATTTCCTTTAGGTGGTTGTCACAATCAATGCAAGAGAACCCTACAAACTTCCTTTGTAGCGCTCCATGGTGTGACTGCACCTTGAATATTGCGTTCAATTATGGTCACCGCATCTCAAAAAAGATATAGTGGAATTAGAAAAGGTACAGAGAAAGGCAATGAAAATGATAAAGGGGATGGGATGACTTCCCTATGAGGAAAGTGTAAAACATCTAGGGCTCTTCAACTTGGAGAAAAGACGACTGAGGGGAGATACGATATATAAAATAATGTGTGGAGTGGAACAGGTAGACGTGAATTGCTTGTTTACGCTTTCCAAAAATTCTAGGACTAGGGGGCATGCGATGAAGCTATAAAGTAGTAAATTTGAAACGAATCTGAGAAAATATTTCTTCACTCAACATGTAATTAAACTCTGGAATTTGTTGCCAGAGAATGTAGTAAAAGCAGTAAGCAGGATTTTAAAAAGGTTTGGATGGCTTCCTAAAGGAAAAGTCCACTGCTTATTTCTAGAATAAGCAGCATAAAATGTATTTCTATTTTGGGATTTTGCCAGGTACTTGTGACCTGGATTGGCCACTGTTGGAAACAGGATGCTGGAGTTGCTGGAGCTCCGGTCTATCCCAGTATGGCAGTACTTATGTACTTATCTAAGTTTTCGTGAAGAAAAGCAGTATCTGCCCTTACTCTCTCCAAATATTTAAGCACTTTTATCTATTTTTACTAGAGAGAGAATACAACCTATCTATATTCAGGATTGACAATTTAAAATTGATCATTATTCACTTTCTGAGTTAAAATAAACTTCAGTAGCCATGCTAGGGGAGATGGCTGGACCACCTGTCTTTGGCATTACTCCCAGGAGCAATTGTACTCCAGGTCTGGGGTCTAGCAGAATCTTTTGTGTTATACATCCTTACGCTTTAAAAAATATTTCAGATGAATGACAATTTGTAAGTCCAACAGTGGCAGGAGATACAACTCCAAGGTTTAAATACTTTGACAACTTTAATAAGCCTCCACTGTTCAGATATTAGTTCTTTAGTTTGTGCACTTTAAATTTGGTGTTAGATTCACGGATAAGTACAAGTGATGCTGATTTTAATATTTTCTTTGTCTACTTCCAAATGTTTTAAATGTATTAATACTTTGACTAATTTTGAAATTGATTTTTACATCTTAGTACATGTTCCGGGCAGTTCATGAACCTGCCTTGCATAGTATGAGTAGGGGTTTCTACAGAAAAATAAAATGTTATAATTGCAACTTTATTGCACAAATGTTCATTACTGTAGAATCTAGTTAATATCTGCATCAGAGAAACTGATCTTGGATATCTGATGTATTCATATTCTTGAACAGAGTTCTGTACTTTACTGTTCATCTGGGGTTTTGTTTAGAGCAATGCATGGACAACTGGCTGCTCAGGAGGAACAAATCGCAGAGTATACAGAGAGGATTGCTGCCATGGAGGAAGAGCTAAAAAGAGTAAGTTGGGATACAGAATAAAGCTGTGTACCCAGTGGTACACTGAATTTTATAGATATAGATCTATATAGATTTATATATAGATCTATATCTATATAGATATATCTCAAATTCTTGATCCTCAAAGTGGAAATCAATGATATAAAAAAATATATATATATTTATTTTTTTAAATATATCATTGATTTACACTTTGAGGATCAAGAATTTGACAAGTATTTAATTGTTAAGAGTAGGATCTGTCATCCATCTTCTTGCCCCTAAATTTAGTTTCTGTATATGTGGCATGGTTATCTTATCTGCATCACTTTCAATATTGGAGTCCTATCACTAGCTCAAGCAATAGTCCTTTTCATTGAAACTTAAGTTTCTGCTGTGGTCATCTGATGCCCAGTCAATGAATCAGATCCAAATATGTGCTTGGCAAAGGCAGTCTCCCAGAAGCAGACATGAAGCTAGTGGTGATAATGACTCACTAAAATATATATATATTTTTTCTGTCTCCAATATGTGGAAAGGCAGAGCCTGACACTGCTGGGTTTGAGTGTTGAGTTGAATATCAAACTACCTTTAAAATTGATTTGTATAGCTAGACTTTACTTTTAAAAGTAGACCATATGCCCTTTGTAGGGAGCACTTTTTTTTTTTTTTTTTTTTTTTAATCCTTGCAAGTAGTTTGTAGACCTCCATGGAGGGCTTTTTTAAATCTTGGGCTGCCAAGGACCATGAGTACAAATGTATAAATTGTGTGTTGTGAAGTTCTCACTCAAAGTGCTCTGTTTGTACTTTCTCTTCCTCATCATCTCCCCTTTCTGTAAATCTGTCTCCCTTGTGAAAGCTAGTGGCACATGTGCTCATTGGGAGGGCAGTCTTCAGCCACGGGGATTTACTAGGGTTACTATTATCCAGACAAATGTCTGTTGAGAAACTGTACTCTTTGGGGCAGTATTCTGTCATAAGAGCTAATTTTTATTTTCTCTCTAAAGGTCACAGAGTTGTTCACAGAAAGTAAAAAGGAGCTTGATGACTGCTCTGTGATGCTGCAGAATAGTGAGAGGGAGCTTGAGAGGACTCAGGTAGATTTGCAGGACTCCAGGCTCCAGCTTGCACAGGAAGAATACATGGTATCCGCCTTAGAAACAAATGAGAAGAAACTACATACTACAGCTAACAAGGTAATCCCAATAGTTAGGTCGCAGTGATCCTGCTGAAACATTGTCTTCATGTTAAGAGTAGCTCTATAAATCGCACATCTTCCGGCCTTGTTTTGGCTACTGGACTCTTTTGTTTAGAGTTGAGTAGTCTAATGGGAAGATTCAAAAATGGCTCATTAAATCATAAGTTTGCAAATGTTTTATGGCTAGTAAGGAACCTTTCTGTTCCCCTGTTCTCTTCTCCCCATACTCTCCCAGTCCATCAAGCAGTTATTTTGCCTTTGTACTTGTACCACACTTACTCCTTCAGCCTGTGTAGGATAATCTGCTACAGATGAGCGGTCATGAGTGGGAGACCATTGCCTGTGTCCACCTGTTTCCTGGAAGCCATCCCTTTCCAAGGTATCTTGTTGGCCAAAGTATTGTCTAGCGGTCCAGAAAGTGGAGGAATTGCTTTTTTGTCCAGCTCCTTCCATCTTGGGTGCAGATGTCGCTTCCTCCCTTAATCCTTGTTGTTTATATTTTATATAGTGACTTGTTGCTCATTTCAGGTACTATGGGAGAGGAGAAGGAAATGTGAAATATCTGCAGCTTTATTAGATGTACCATAAATAATAATAAGCAATTGACAGTGATTATAAAGGAATAAAAGGAGGCCAAGGGTGATAACCATTTTTTTGCTGACAAGGTGGAGAAACACTATGATCTCATCAAAAAGCATGCTGTTAGGGACCCCTGCAAATCCCTACTGCATATATTTGAAGAATTGTGGGATTATGGTAGACTTTTTTTCAGGATTTAAGATGAATGCATCAAATTTGAACGCCTTAATATTAGCCTACCCCAAACAATGGTTGAGGACCTTCAGAGCGAATTTTCTTTTGGGTGGGCTAAAGGCCATTCATTACTTAGGAGTGAAGATTTCAGCAAATGTAAGGTTCTTCTATAAACTGAATTTAGGTTTGGTAAGTTTGCCAGTCTCAAATGATGGACTACTGGCCTAGACTTCAACTTAATTGGTTGGGTTGTACTGCAATCTGTAAAACATTACCGTTTTTTGTACTTTATGTCAAACTCTTCCTATTATAGTTCCAAAGGCGAATTTATATAAGCTACAGAAAGTCTTTTCCTATATCTGGGAGGGGGAAAGCTGACTTGGCTATCTAGGAATATTTTGCAGAAGGCCCAGGGTGGAATGGGAGACCCTAACTTTGAAGTATTAGAGCAGCACATGTTAGGGCAATTTTAGATTAGTATGAATCCCCCTCCAAAGGTTTTGTTAAAGATAAAAACATAGTATGTTACTCATTAAATGGACTAGTGTTTGGGGTCCCCAGGGGATCAAAAGTTGCTCATTACTATATCTATATATAGATATAGTAATGAAAGGAAGAAAACCAGGAAAGAACAGGGCCCTGGAATCCAAGCGAGGACAGCGTATCAAGGAGTAGGGTGTGGTCAACAGTGTCGAAAGCAGCAGATAGGTCAAGAAGGATGAGGATGGTATAGAGACCTTTGGATTTAGCCAGAAGCAGATCATTAGAGACTTTAGTAAAGTGCAGTTTTAATAGAGTGAAGAGGGCGAAATCCGGATTGAAGTGGGTCAAGAATAGGTTGAGAAGAGAGAAAGTCGAGGCAGGGTCAAGTGAGGGTTTTTTTTTAAGGAGTGGAGTGACAATAGCATGTTTGAAGGACATAGAAACAGTTGAAGTGGAGAGAGAAAGATTAAGGATGTGACAGATGACAGGGATGATAGTAGGAGAGAGTGTTAAGTAGGTAAGTGGGGATGGGATCAGAGGAACAAGTAGTACATTTAGAGGAGGAAAGGAGCAGTTTCTTCAGTAGAAACTTCTGAGAAGGAGGAGAAAGAAGGAGAGTGGGGGATGTAGACAGGGAGAGAGAGGTGGGGAGGGTTTGAATGAAAATTCAAGGTTAATCTTACGGATTTTATCATGGAAGTAATCAGCTAGAGTCTGTGGAGAAAGAGAAGGGGGAATAGGAGACGATGGTATTTTGAGAAGAGAGTTCAGTGTGGCGAAGAGAAGTCGAGGGTTAGAACCGAGGGAATTAGTCAAATGGGTGAAGTAATCCTGTTTGGCAAGTGAAAGGGCAGACTGGAAGGAGTTCAGCATGAATTTGAAATGAATGAAGTCGGCAAGGGTATGGGATTTAAGCCAAGAACGTTCTGCTGAACAATTTTCACCTTAATTGTCTCAAATTTCTCCCATAAAATATAACTACAAAATCTCCACTTTACCCCTTAATGCCCATGCCTCAAGGTACTTTCAAATAACCAATGCTTTTGTGAGAAGCAAACACAACACTAAGGGCTCCTTTTATAAAGCTGCTGTAGTGATTCTGGTGCGGCAAATGCAACAAAGCCCATAGGAAGCCCATAGGAATTGAATGGGTTTTGTCACATTTGCCGCACCAGAATTGCTAGCCCAACTTTGTAAAAGAAGCCCTCAACCTCTTAGTTTTTTTTTTTGTTTTTTTGGAGGTGAGGGGGAGTTAAAGAATGTACTTGAAAATTATATGGTTTTGTACAGTTCATACATTGTGGATAAACCATTTTTGTAATTTGCAAAAAGTGGTCAACTTTAAAACTTTAGGCAATGCATGAGTTTTAAAACTATTGTGTAAAGTTTTAATAACATCACATTTTGCAAAGATTTTTGATCAAGTCCCACACTTTTACAGGTTAGCTCTTAAAACAATATAAACAGAATACCCATTCAGAGCTGTCAAAAATCAGATATTGTTTTCATAGGCTTTTCTGCTTCATGTAAATCCAATTCTCATTTCAGCTGCTTGGAACAGTGGTAGAAACTACTAGAGATGTGTCTGGTCTTCATGCCAAACTGGACAGAAAAAATGCAGTTGAGAAACACAATGCTGATGCTCAGGGAGTGTTTGCAGAACAGATGGAAAAAATGTTCAGCAAAATACAAGACACGATTGATGAGTATTATACGAAACAGCAAGGAATGCTAGATTACTACACTGCTTCAGTTGGTAAGGACTTGCTGTTACTGTATGAAAATTCACCAGTGAATAATGTCACTGTAGATGGTAAAACAAAGATGGGATTTTAGGATGGAATGAGTTTATAAGTACTTAATCTGATTTGGCAAGCATGCTTTTAAATATTTTTTATTAGGATTTATTTACCGCCTTTTTGAAGGAATTCACTCATGGCGGTGTACAGTAAGAATAGATCAAACATGAGCAATAGGCAATTAGAGCAGTAAAAATATTCAAGTAATAATACAAAATATGACACGGTATACTACTTGCAATGACAACACAATACGTAATAGAACATTATAATTGGTAGTGAATGGTAAGGCAAAGTTGTAACATATAGATGAGTAAGAAAGTAGGAAGAATTTGAAAGTAAGATGACGATTTGAAGAAAGTTGCACATGAGGACAGAGAGATGGTTAAATATCTCAGTTAGGCTAGGAGTGGATAAACATGACCCGCTGCAGTATGTGCAGCCCGAGTCAGTCCTTGTTTGTGTGGGTGAGACTAACAAGTTAGTTACGTCTTCCATTAAAAGCTTGATTGAAGAGCCAAGCTTTCACCTGCTTCCTGAAGTAAAGATAGTCTTATGTTAAGCGGAGCCTTTCAAGCACTGCATTCCAGAGTGTGGGGGCTGCTCCAGAGAAGGCTCGCTTGTGGGTATCACATTGTGTAATGTCCCTTGGAGAGGGTATAGTTAGTGAAAGTCCTTGGGAGGACCTTAGTGTCCTTGGCAGTGTGTGGAGGATCATCCTATTCTTCCAGATACTCTGGGCCATTTCCTGTCAGGGCCTTGAAGTTTTGAAAACATTGAATATGGACTGCAGAATTGGCCTACACAGCAGGTGATGAACTCCAAGGGAGAAGGACCTCCATAAATGTTAACTTATGCATATAATGCTTAGTGATGAATCTTTGACATGTCACGCAACTTGGTAAGTAAGGTCTGAAATCCTGTTTACTGCTTGCTTTGCAGGTGACCTTCTTTCTGCTAATTCTTCAGCAAGTGCTGTCACTGCTTCAGCTGCTGTTGCACTTTTTGCCTCCATTAAAGGAACAGTATGCTCTGAAGTATCCCAGGGCCTGGATGAAATTCAAAAACAGGAATCTTTTTCTACTGAGACTAGGCAGAACCTGCAGAAATTGATGGTTTGTTAAATTATTTTACAACTTAGAATGGCTCCTTATTTATAAAGAATACTTTAATGCTTATCTGTCACATAACAACAACTTAGTGCCATCCCTAATATGCACTCATGGTTAACTCTTGGATACCTGGAGGGTTTTACCTGCAGCTGTGCACATTTCACATCCTTCCGGCAAATTGGGTTCCTTCTTACCTGTGGGCAAGGGACCCTATTCTACAACTAGCCCTTGGTTTCTAGAGAGACTGCGAGCCCACAAACCCAGGAGTTGTATGTTTCCCAGAAATGCACCTACAGGTAAAAATACTAAAATTGCTGGAATCACTGATCAGACAGACATGAGTTAACATTTTGTGCACTGTATTTTTTGTAGGGAAAAAAATGGGGATTATGCAATACACTAAGATTTACTTTAGTTAGTCTCCAGGGAAACGTTGACTAATCACAGGATGTTTCTCAGAAGTGAGACAGGATCTTCACACACATCTGGTTTGCTTGTACTCCTTAATCAAGACCTAAGATTTTTGGTAAACTCTGCTTAGCTCTTTCTGGAGCTGCTGTTACAGAACCATTTGTAACCTGGTATGCTGACTGCTGTCCAGTACATTAGCAACCTTACTACACTTAAACAGCAGCATGTTATTGCAAAAGGAAATATAGGAAATGCTTTCATTTTGAGTTAAAATCCAGTTTAAGCTTCATAGCTTCCAAGACAGAATGCTTCTGATATCACTTATACAATTGTTTCAGGGGAGGAAATTCTTGCTAGGAAACAGCGGTCCTAGAATAAGCAAAGGAGTCAACAGGCATAAAGACCCTTTCTTCACAGCATGTGTCCAAATATCTTCCAATTTTTTAATCTCCATTCTCAAAAGTTATGATTATTCGACAAAACATCTGAAAGCGGTCTTAATTTGAATGTATAAAGGCCGGTATCAAATACACATTGGCTATGCAGTTGCTCAGTCTATTGTGTAGCAAGAGTTTGGTTTTAGAGGAGTTTGTCATATCTTTCAGCAACTGCCCTTGTTTGACACGGGCACTTTGTGGGCTGGAGTCATGTTAATCATGGACATTTTTCACTTTGTCCTGCTTAGGAGCAGCATAGATCTGGGCTGGAGAAAGCATTCAGAAGCAGGTTCCTGCCTATTGTGGCAAGTATTCTAGACTTGAATGTGCACCTGAAGCAGAATATGCAGAGCTTTTTTGCCTTGGCAGATAAGGTAATATGAACAGCAATCTTTTTTTCATCTCCATATAATAGAACATGTATATATTTATTACTAACATAAGCTATTGTGTACCTGTTTCTTCCAAAGATAGAAGATCATAAGAAGGAAATGAGTGCATTTTTCACAAATCATTCTGTACATCTGAATCGGCTATGGAAAACGTCTGCCTGTCAACTGTCTGCACTTCAGTCAGAGTATGATGGTATAAGGGAGGAGCTGAAGGAAGCTGAGAGAACTCATTCTGAGGTACACAGATATATTAATGGACAACCCATTATTCAAACATGAATGCTATCTTTTTTCTCTTTTTTTTTAAATTTTTGTTTACAAGGATTACTACAGAAGCAAATTTAGAAGAAATAAAGATAAATTTGGAAAATAAGTATTAGCTTTATGCAATTCTGCAAGAGTCCATAACTGGGAAATAATATGAACACTTAAGTACTATAAGATAAACATTACTACCCTTACGTATGTTATACTTACATCTTAAGTCCCCTATATAACCACCCAAAGTAGTGAAAAGAGCAATTTTAATCAATTAATAGTACTCCCATCTTTCAGCTGAGATGGTAAAAGCGAACATCTAAGATCTCATATTGACTTTCTTAGGACAGTGTTTCCACAGTGAATATGCATGAAAGATTTGCATATAATAGAGGCAGTGGCGTAGCTACGTGGGGCCAGGGGGGCCTGGGCCCCTGTAGATTTGGCCCTGGACCCCCCTACCGACGACCCGCTCGACCTCCCTTCCCCCGCCCCCACCAGACTTCGTTCTGTTTCTGTGAGTCTGACGGCTTGCACATACAGCATGCAGGACGTCAGAAACAGAACGAAGCCTTCGGAGGAAGAAGAGGACCTCGGCTGGCGGGGATTAGGGTCCCCCGCCAGCAAAGGTAGCCCACGGCGGGGGAGGGTTGGTGGTGGGGGGGTCAAGCGGGTCGTCGGCAGGAGTCGTCAGTAGCGGGGAGGGTCGGTAATGGCAGGGGAGCTAACGTGCCCCCTCACCTCGGGCTCTGGCCCCCCTCCCGCCGAAGTCTGGCTACGCCCCTGAATGGAGGCATTGCAAAAGTAAACAACAACTTCTACAAAGTACATCCAAAATTTAAATTTTATTTTCTCATTTCCATCTTCCAAAATTACAGGTAGCAGATGTACAGATCAGCAGGACCCAAAGCAGTCCAAAATAAGTAAAGTAAAACAAACAACACAGTTTATACCTAATTGTTCAAACACCCTTAGGATTCACCTTTAGTTTAAAAAGCAAAACTATGTGCATGTAAGGACTGGATAAACTAGTTAAAACAAAGTTAACACAAATCCCTTAATATGTAAGTTAAAATTAGGTCTTACGTGATCATTTTCTTTCCTTTAGCAACAGCAGATGAATCCATGAACTGGTGGGTTGTGTCCATCTACCTGCAGGTGGAGATAGAGATAACAGAACTCTTCGGAGTAAAGCAGACGGCCAGCCCCTCTATCAGTTAGTATATGTCTTTCGAAAGCAGTAGAATTAGGCCAATCAACTCAATAACTTGAACGTAAAACCCATCCTCACTATAATAAAAGAGAACCAACTAGAAAACTAACTATGGAACCGAAGCTGCAACAATGTCATTGAGCTTGCAAATAGGTGGGAAAATGTGTGGTACAAATGTAATAAATATCTATCTGAATCTGCATTAGAGAAAAAAAGAATAGAGCAGCGGAAAAAATAGTCGGCTAATGGGAGGGATCCTGGATTTATCTGCTGTTCCTAAAGGAAAGAAAATTTATCAGGTAAGACCTAATTTTACCTTCCTTGTCACAAACAGCAGTTAAATCCAGGAACTGGTGGGATGTACCAAAGCCTACCCTAAGAAGGGCGGGAAACTGACATCCCCCGCGCCAAGACCTGAGCCCCGAAACGCGCATCTTCCGTGGAGGCGACATCCAAGCAATAGTGTTTAACAGAGTATGCCGAGACGCCCAAGTAGCTGCTCGACAAATTTCATCCACATGAAGAGTAGAGGTCTCCGCCCAGGACGTCGCCTGTACTCGAGTAGAATGAGCTCGTAGAGCCAAAGGTGGCTCTCACCTTGTGACAGATACGCTGACGAAATGGCCTCCTTAATCCAATGCGCTTTATAGAGGTTTTGAAGGCCGCCTCACCTTTCCACGGCCCCGAAAGTATTAAGAGGTGATCCGAAATTCATTGGTGACCTGAAGGTAACGCAAAAGCACCCTTCGGACATCCAATAGCCAAAGGGATGCAAACTCCCCTGGAAAATCCTCTTTCCTAAACGATGGGAGAAAGAGAGTCTGATTGAGATGGAATTTTGAAACTACCTTTGAAAGATAGGAAGGAACCATCCGAATAGAGACCCCCGAATATGAAAACTGCAAAAAGGGATCTCTACAAGACAAGGCCTGCAGTTCGGAAATGCACCGAGCTGAGGAAATTGCCACCAAAAAGACAGCCTTACGCGTAAGGTCCTTATCCGTTCCCCTTTGTGAAGGCTCAAAGGGAGGCGCCTGCAATGCACTGAGCACCAGGTTTAGCCGCCAAGAAGGACAAGGCTGCCGAAGAGGCGGATGTAAAAAACGAGCCACAACCGGATGAGCTGCTAAGGAGAATCCGGCTACTTGACCTCGAAAGCAAGCTAGAGCTGCTATTTGCACTCGCAGAGAGTTATATGCGAGACCCTTAGAAAGGCCTTCCTGGAGGAAATCCAATGTGACTGAAATCGAAGCCAGAAAGGGAGAACCCATCTTGAGCTCACACCACAAAGAAAAGATTTTCCATACCTGGGCATAAGCGAACGAAATGGACCGTTTCCATGCTTGTAGAAGCGTGGTAATCACAGGTTCCGAAAACCCTTTATTTCTCAATCGGTTCCTTTCAACAGCCAGGCCGTAAGACCAAAGTGGGAGGGATTTTCCATCTGAGCAGGGCCCTGGCACAGGAGATCCGGAGTTACTGGAAGTCGCAGGGGAGTGTCATGCAGTAATCGAACAAGGTCTGCGTACCACGGTCTTCGGGCCCAGTCTGGAGCCACCAGGACCACGAGCCCACGATGATGACTGATGCAGTGAAGAACTCTTTCTATCAGAGGCCAAGGAGGAAACGCACAGAGTAGTCCCTTTTTTTTTTCCACGGCTGCAGTAGGGCATCAAATCCTGCAGACTCGGGCTGCTTTTTCCGGGAAAAGAATCTGGGCACCTTGGCATTCTGAACCGTGGCCTTGAGGTCCATCACCGGAGTTCCCCAATGATGAGAAATCTGAATGCCGCTGCCGAAAGCGTCCACTCCGCTGCATCCAACAGAGTTCGACTGAGGAAATTCGCCTTGATAATTGGACTGGCCCCGCAATGTGAGCTGCTGATAGGCAAAGAACATGAGTCTCTGCCCACTCCATGAGATGAGATGCCTCCACCGCTAGAGACACGCTGCGAGTCCCTCCTTGCCGATTGATGTAAGCTACCGTCGAGTTTTCCGACAACACCCGAACAGATCTCCCTTGCAGGAGATCCTGAAAATCGGCCAAGGCATTCACCACCACTCTCAACTCCAAACAATTTATGGACCACGTCGCCTCGAGAGGGGTCCAAGTCCCCCCGAGTCATTCTGTGTAGACAATGAGCTCCCCAACCGGCCAGACTGGCATCCGTCACAACCACCACCCAATTCAGGGAGGCTAATGGCATGCCCTTCCGCAACGTGGTCGGGCAGATCCACCAAGACATGCTGCATCCGTCCAAGTCAGATGGCGTTGATAGTCCAGAGACGTTGGAGACCATCTGCTCAGAAGAAACAACTGCAGAGGCCGCATGTGAGCCCTCGCGCATGGCACCACTTCTAGAGTAGCCGCCATAGACCCCAGGACTTGGACATAGTCCCAAACCCGAGGGTGAGGCATCTGTAGCAAGGTGTGCACCTGTGCCACCAGTTTTACTCTCCGGCCATTGGGCAGGAAGACCTTCCCTACCTTTGTGTCAAAACGTACCCCAGGTATTCCGAGTTGGACACAATTGACTCTTATCCACTTTGATAACCCATTCCAACGACTGAAGAAGAGAGATCACCCTGGAGGTGGCAGTCCGACTCTCCTGTGGAGAGGAGGCCCGAATCAACTAGTTGTCGAGATAAGGATGAACCCAAATTCCCTCCTTCCGCAAGAAGACCGCCACCACCACCATGACCCTTGAAAAGGTGCGTGGTGCCGTGGCCAGGCCAAAGGGAAGAGCGCGAAACTGGAAGTGACGATCTAAAATCGCAAACCTGAGGAACCTCTGATGCGGTTGCCAAATTGGAATGTGCAGGTAAGCTTCTTTGAGGTCTAGCGCTGTCAAGAACTTCCCCGGCTGAACCGCCGCAGTAATGGCTCGTAATGTCTCCATGCGAAAATGACGAATTCGCAAAAATTTGTTCACGACCCTTAAATCGAGAACCGGGTGAAAGGTTTCGCCTTTCTTTGGAACTACAAAGTAAATGGAATAGCGGCCTTTGCGCAATTCGGGAGGAGAGACGGGTACTATGGCTCCCAGCCTTAGAAGTTCTCGCAATATGGCTAGAACTGCTGCCCGTTTTGACTGAGGTCCGCATCGAGACTCCAGAAAAAATTCTGTGACGGGTGCACTGAATTCCAGTTTGTATCCATCATTCACCACGTCTAGTACCCATTGGTCTGAAGTCATCTTGACCCACTCTGGGAGAAACAGAGAAAGGCGCCCCCCCTATCTGCTGTGCCCCAGACTGGGCCAGCGCCCCATCATTGTGAGGTGCGAGGAGCGGCTCCCTGTCGACCGGGGGCTCCTGCAGCTCACTTTTCATTGCGAAAGGAAGATCTTTGCGGAAATGGGGATGCTGAAAGGAGCCAGAAGTTCGACCTGGGTGATGATAGCGCGCATCCCGAAAACGGGATGTAGCAGGTCCCTGTCTGGAAGCCGGCCTAGGCTTATCTTCAGGGAGACGCTGGGATTTGGACCCCCCCCCCCCCCCCCCCCCCCCAAAAAAAAAAAAAAATCCTTAATTTTCTCCTTCTCCAAACAACAGTTTACCTCGAAAAGGCAGACAAATAAGTCATTGTTTGGAAGCCATGTCAGCCGACCAATGACGGAGCCATAACATCCTCCAAGAGGAGACATCCAAAGCCATAAGCTTGGCCGAAGAGCGAACCAAGTCATAAAGGTTGTCCGCTAAATAAGTCAGCCCTACCTCCATTTGAGCAAAGGCCGGAGCCCCAGAACTCTCTGGTTCCTGAAGAGACTCCTGTCCGGAGTGGAGCCAACTCAGACAAGCTCTAGCCGCATAGGAACTACAAATGGAAGCCTGCAGCGTCAACAAAGCTACCTCAAAAGAACGCTTCAAAGATGCTTCCAGACGTCTATCTTGCATGTCCTTGAGCTCTACTCCACCCTCAACTGGCAGAGTAGTCTTTTTAGTGACCGCAGTCACAAGGGCATCCACTTTCGGTAGGGCAAACTGCTCCGACGCGACCGGATAAAGACGAGACATGGCCTTGGAAACCCTCAGAGCGCTATCTGGATCCGCCCACTGAGCAGAAATCAACTCATCAATGGCCTCATGCACTGGAAAAGCCCTAGCTCGACGCCTAGTGCTGGCCTTCTTAGGATTCACAGACTGTGCAGCCGCAACATCTGGGTCTTCAATAATTAAAGCTTCTAAAGCTTGCGAAATTAAGGATGATAATTCATCTTGGTGGAAAAGATGCACCAAAGATGAATCATCCGCCTGATCCTGAGGAAGGTCAAGCTCCTCAATGTCCTCCCCCACCACCTGTCTCCAGGAACCCTCAGAGGGAGCCGCCGATCCTAGGGCCAAGGACCCCTCCTGAGTACCATGAAAGATCCTTCTCCTCTTAAGAGCCGCCCCATCATCCGTCAGGGGCCCCAAGATATTGTTCTGGGTTCCAAGAACTGGCAAGGGTTCAGAGGAGAGACCTGAGGAAGAAAGGGGAAGGGCCCACTTCATCACAAATGCCTGATGCATCAATAAAACAAATTCTGGAGAAAAAAATTCTCCCGGGGCAACGGGAGCCGCAGGCCTGGAACCTGTCTGCATTCCAAACCCCCCCCCCCCCCTCCCCCCGATAATGCCCCAATTGAAGGAGAAGGTGGGAGAGCAGGAAGCGCTACTGGAACTGCTTCAGTAGCACTAGGCAAAATGGTGCGCAAACCATGCACCTCAGCACGAGAAAACGCTGTCTCCTTGATGGAGGAAGAGCCCTCTGCCCCAGGTACCTCAGCGCACTCGGCGCTGCAAATTCCCGCCGCTGAACGCCGCTTCCCGCAGCGGGAACAGCGTTTTACCTTTTCCGCCCTCATGCTGCCCCGCCACGAGGAAAACATCCCGAAGCCGGTACTTACCAGCTGATTTCCCTCCCCCCCGCAGCGTTGAATCGGGCAGCAGGAGCCAAGAGAAACCGCTCTGGCTCTAACCGCAGCAGAAGTCAGGCAGACAGAAGCAATTCTCCTCAGCTTTTTTTTTTTTTTTTAGTGAGGAGGGAAAGAGAGAGTAAAACAAGAGAGAATGGAAGCCTGTCAGCAGAGAATACAGGATGAGGCAGGGACCTTGCAGTAAGGTATGCCTCCAAAGCTGACATCCTCAGACACCCCTTCCCAGCTCAACTGGCCAGCGGCCCAGGAGCACTCTCTGTGGCCTTGAATCCAGGAGCTGGAGATGAAGATATACTGATAGAGGGGCTGGCCGTCTGCTTTACTCCCAAGAGTTCTGTTATCTCTACCTCCACCTGCTGGTAGATGGACATAACCCACCAGTTCCTGAATTCATCTGCTGTTTGTGACAAGGAATGCTTGGTATCAATAATAAAACGGTGATTGGAATATTCACATAGCAAGCAGCCTGAGCCACAGATTTATTTTTAATTTTAACATAATTAACTTTGTGTGGATTTGGTGGCTAATAGTGTTCTGAACTGGACAATGTTTATTACTTCAAAAGAAAAGATGGCTTAAATTTTCAAATAAGTGATCAACTTCACAAAACAAATATGTGTGCTGTTGCGTAATTTATAATAAACTGCACTTTGGGTGTTGGGGGGGGGGGGGGGGGGGAGTCCTCATAATGTCACGATGCCTGTGTCCTGTATTCCCACTCATCAACCGGGCATGTTTTTCATTGGCGTGCGTGACTAGTATAATCACTGACAAAAATCCCCGACCTCCTATTTTAACATACAGGTGCAGTATTCAAATCGTGTACTTAATGCATCGAAAAATTAACTATTTTTGTTTTTACTTTTTTACTTCACAATAATTCAAACAACTAATGTTGCATAAAAAGCTGTGCTCTGATACGGCATTCATGAAAGGACAATCACTTATCTGCTTTGTTCAAACATTCTCTGGACCCCGACAGGTTCCTGTTTCGCCTGGGCTTTATTGAGGGATCTAGATTGTTGCAGATCTGGTTAAATACAAAACTACATCAGCCATCATCCACAAGCATGCACATACAGGTAAAACAGGAACTTGTCAGGGTCCAGAGAATGTTTGAGCAAAGCAGATAAGTGATTGTCTTTTTATGGACGCCATATCAGAGCACAGCTTTTTATGCAACATTACAGTTGTTTGAAGTAACATGAAGTAAAAATGTAAAAACAAAAATAGTTAAAAAAATTTTTTGATGCATTAAGTACACGATTTGAATACTGCACCTGTATGTTAAAATAGGAGGGGGGGGGTTGTCGGTGATTATATTAGTCACGCACACCAATGAAAAACATGCCCGGTTGATGAGTGGGAATACAGGACACAGGCATCGTGACATTGAGACTTCCCCCCCAACACCCAAGGTGCAGTTTATTATAAATTACGCAACGGCACACATTTTGTTTTTCAGCTCACTTCCTCCTCAATGATAAACTAGCAGCAACACCAGAGAAGAAAATGAGCAGTGGAATAGGAAAGAACTGAAGAATAGTCACAGTTTCACAATCCTCCCACGCCCTCCACCTAGGATCACAATTGCCCACAGGAGCCTTCTGCACCACATCCCTCTTTATAGGCCCAGAACAGGCACCCATGGGAGAGTTTACTACACAGAAAAGAGCCAGTTCCAGCGGTTTGCTAACTCTATACCTGTGGGATCTGAAGCTTTCAGAGCATATGCCCACTGTCTTGGGAGTGCTCTTCCAGCCCTACCTTGTGCAATACAGAAACTGTGCCTTTCACCCCTCTGTAGGAATTATGGAAAAGAAATTATGCTGTGACAAGGCTGTAGATAAGCAAGGAACAACTCCAAGTCAGAGGCCCTGCCCCCTCCAGGGAAAGGCAACTCTCCTTAGCAAGTATGTCATTCTGCCGAGTCCCAAGCAGACCATGGTACTTCAGCAAAAGCTACTACAGAAGCAAGCCTCCAAAAATTAATGCTCACTCAGCTAGGATAGAGTACTGCACCAACACTGCAACTTCTCTGCTGACAAGCAATAGATAGGAGCAAGACACAAAACTAACTTAGTTTCCCTTGCAGGTGACTAAAGTCTCAAGAGAGGCCACACCAAGATAAGCAGATGCTGCCATTATCTCCCCCACCCCCTTTTACTACCACATCTTTCGGACATAGCAGCATATCGCAACCTTATCAATGACTTTTGTCGGTGCACTCCCTTATGTCCAGCTTCATGTACAGATTAATGAATATTAAGCTGCCTCTAAGAATCAACCTAGGCATGGCGCCTCAAACTCATGGACCTTCCGTTTAGAGTTACTTGACCTAAAGATTCAGAAACCTCATTTGGAAAACCACTTTCCTGGACACTATTGCTTCAGTGCAGAGTATCAGGTTTCAGGATCTAGTACAGTACTTGCCCTGGACACTATTGCTTCAGTGCAGAGTATCAGGTTTCAGGATCTAGTACAGTACTTGCCCTAGACACAGTTCCCCCAACAGAATAGTGCTCCACAACTTCCTGAAGGTAGTCTCCAACTTTCATCTCAATTGAGCTATATTTCTCCCCATTTTCTTTATAGAGTTGCACTTGGACAATGCATAGCAGGTACTTCACAGTTTTGACTGCAGGCAAGCTTTTTTCTATATTCAGGGAATGAAGGGTATCTGTAAAACCTCAGTTATTTGTCGCTAACTACCCAGGTGTCAGGGTAACCAGATACATCTTCTCCTCCAAGTGAATCTCAAGTTGTAGCAACTTCTGTTATGATAAAGCCAGCTCTCTACTGCTGGGTGTAGTATATTCTCCCCCTCTGAGCACAAAAGTGTCCTCTTGCTCACCTATATTCAACTTCCTTTCTAGACCTTTGCAAAGCAGCAATTTATCCTTCCACAACCTTAGCAAAGCATTACTGCTTGGACTTGTTCTCAGTGTGAGTGTTCTGGATAGCATTCTGTGTAACTTGTAGGCCCATTAGGTGGTTCTTGTAGGGCTGTACCAAATATTTATATTTGATTCGGCCCTGAATAGTGCCCCAAATACATTATTTGTATTCGGCCAAATAGTTAATTAAATTTGAATACAAATAATCTGTTGCTTTACTGTGCTAAATCCTACTGAAATAAGCATTTGATTTCTGATTTCACGTTGCTTCTTTTTTTTGTTATCTTAAAGCTCAATGCCCGTTATTCGTATTTGGCCAAATAATAAAATATGCTATTCGGTACAGCTAGTCTCTTCACCATCCACCTGTGTAACTTCCCTAGGTTGCCTGCCATAGGCTTACCATGGAGCAACCCTCAATTTTGCAAATCACCATACGCTATGCTTGTATTACTTTGCTTGTCTGTGGATAAGGCAGAGTTGCTTACCTGTAATAGGGGTTCTCGAACAGGGCAATACAGCCACACTCCCCCCCCCCCCCCCCCTTCCTCATGGGGAGAAGCCAGCTGAGAAGGGAGGACCAGCTTCAGTGTAGGAATGCCCACACTTGTTCAGCAAGCTTGCAAACGTTTAACTGAGCTACAGGAGATCTTTCACACAAGTAGCTATTGGAATGACAATACCACATAGTGTGCCTATGGAGAACTTCCATTACAGGTAAGCAGCTCTGCTTTTATTCAGATATGATACCAGCAACTTAATTGGAATTAGAGGATGATAGGATGTTTGAAACAAAGACAAGTACTTCTCTAATTCTGTAGAGCTTAGATTCAAAGTGTTTCTGTACTTCCGCTATATAATCTCAGAACTTTTTACCTATTGCCTTTTTAAGTGCAAATGAGAAGTACCTTTTAAACATTGAACTAAAAATTTAGAGTTTTGTGTGATTTGAACTGTGCTTTATTGCCAATGCTATGGCAACCCAAACTTTCAGCAAATATTTCAAGTTTGGTTTATGGAGTCCATTTAGGTAGAGTGACATGTTTTGTTTTTTTAATCCTTTTTAGGATGTGGCAAAAGTCATCGCTTCTCTACAAAATCAATTGAACAAGTTGACTTCGAAGACTGAAGAAAACTTCAGTAGCATCCTGATGAAGGGCGAGAAGCTGCAAGAATCGTTTAGAGCTTTACAGGAAGAAGTTCAAATGTAAGAATTTCTATATATTTAGAATCAATAGAAATCAAACAAAATAAAATACCTTTTTTATTGGACATAACTTAATACATTTCTTGATTAGCTTTCAAAGGTTGCCCTTCTTCGTCAGATTGGAAATAAGCAAATGTGCTAGCTGACAGTGTATATAAGTGAAAACATTCAAGCATTACTATGACAGTCTGACAGGGTGGGAAGATGGGGGTGGGTCGGAGGTATGCATGGGGACATCAAAGCATATCATTGATATTCTAACAGGATAGGTGAGGGTTGGGGTGATCAACAGAGACATACAGTTTTATGGTTTATAATGGGCTAGGAACCCCAGATCCTTGTTAAGTCCTTTCTGTTGGGTGTTAAAAAAATATATATATATTTAGAACAAACTATAGCTGCCAATGTTTTTCTTAACCCCAAACTGGGTAAATCTCTGGGTTTGTGTGGTTGATTTTTTTTCTCCCTCCCCCGAACTGAACAAGCATGTATTTATTGGGGTAATGGAAAAGATCTATAGGGTACATACAAGTTGGCCATCTAGCTTCCCTTCCCTTTCCCAAAACTAGTATAGCCACACCCTTTTTCATAATAGATGGTCCAGGTCCCACTGCCCACTACAATGGCAACAGTAGTAATACTACTCTGTGCCCAGTTTGTAATGCTCCCCAATGAAGGGTATATCTTATATCTATTAGTATAGAAAGGCTGGAAGAGCAGGTGCACTTATTGCACCCACAGCAATTTAAACCTACTCCCTCTACTTGCAGCACTAGCCTCTTAAAAATGTGCACAGGTTTTATAAGTAGATGATGTAGCAGGACTACCACATGAACAGTAGCTATGAATATCAGCCACATCCTGGTAGGGGAGGTGAGACTGAGGAAGGTGGCAAGAGAACATGTGGAGGGAGAGGTGAAATTAGTCTGAGAATAAGATGGAGAGAGAGAAGCAAATGGAGGTAACTCGTAGCAAAATAGAGTTCAATAAAAAAAAATATTGACAAGAAGTTGATAGTTAAAGTAATAAGGAAAAGTGAAATAGAATAAGGAAAAGGCTTTAGAAGACAGATAAGGAAATAAGTTTTGACATTTTACACTTTTGGGATTATTTAGGGGTATTTATGTTCTAGCTTTAGGGATTTTTTTTTTATCATGAAGGGGTACATATAAAACAAATAGGAAATTTGTTGTATAGAATGTGTGTGTGTTTTCAGAACAAATCTGCAAATGTTGTATACATGTTTACCCTTTGAGTTTGGCATGAACTCTGTTTTTGCTAATGTTTTGTTTTTTTTCATACAGTCTATCTACAGATGCAATTAGCAGTACTGCTTCCCAGCAAGAGAAGTTTGTCACTGTGTCTGATAATTTGCAGCAAGAAATGAGGCAGCTAACAAGTCTAAACTCCCACACGCTGGAGGAATCCAACAAGCAATGTGGGGAGCTCAGCAGCAGTATAACAAGAGAATATCAGGAGACAGAACAGTGGTGGGAAGTTGCAGACACCAAAGTGGCCTGTCTTACAGAACAGCAGAAATCCTATTTAGATGCTAGAAAGTTGCAGCTCCAATGTTTGCAACAGGTACAGAAAAGGATCATTGAACTATTGTATCACGGATAACTGATTCTTTGTCAAAAGGGCAGCTAGAATTGATGTTTTTTTTTTTTTTTTTTTTTTTTTCTGTGTGATCAGGACGTATATGAAAAATGTAGCTCATCGGTTGCAGAACTCACAGAGCATATACACAAGCAGCGAGATGCTGGACATACTGCCGTGACGACCCTCAAAGACCAGATGATGATAGACAAGAACGTGGTGGCAGAGCAGAGACAGGACCTCTATGCACAAGCGCAACTAGGAAGGAATAAAGTGCTTTTATTTCTGCAAGATGAGCTTATAACAGACATTCAAACTGGTATGTTAGAGGAAAAGTAAATTTTAACAGAGTTGTGTGTTAGCTAAATAGTACGCGGTATGTTTTATAACAGATTCAAAAGGTTCTGTTTAACTTTCTCAAGTAGACCTTATAAGCTGAAGAGTTTGTGTGGGTGATATTGATGCCAAGGAATACTGCTTTGGACCTCAGTACTTCTATAAAACTTCTTCTGTATTATAGAACCTTTTAGGAGCATTCAGTGTAAAAAAAAAAAAAAAAGTCTGAATAATGCTGTTAGCTAGCTTTACAAACAGTTTGAGTGAGCATTTGTTTCCTGTGTTCAGAAACTTAGCCTCTTCTGTGCCTTTTAGTAAAACTTGGATTTAATTTTTTAAATCATGTTTAAAGGTGTGACTCCACAGAGGAAGCAGTATTCATATCCAGATATGCTTGTAAAAACAAAGCCACGCAATCAACTACTTGAGGAGTTCCAAAGGCAGCAGCTAGACCTACAGATATTAAGCAGCACAATGGTGGCAACAGAAGAGTCTGATCAGGTAAACTAGTGTTCGTACAGAATCCTAAATGTTTGGAGATCGCAAGTGTGGAACTTTATTCCCTAAAAATTTAAAGTTGTCATTGAATTTTATCTTTGGAGAAACACTGGAACGGTCAGCCATACACAATCAGATTGTCCTAGGCTATTACAAGTAGAATAAAACAGCCTACCATGTTGTAATAAATATCTTGAAAGCACAAACTGTAGAGTTCCTAGAAAGTTGTGAAAGCTTAAAAGTTTTTCTAGGCATGAGTGGGAAATCCCATGCAACTACTACTATGCACAGATTCCCCTATATATTGGAGGGTGGTGGGGGTTTTTTTTGTTTGTTTTTTTTTTTGTGGTCTAGATGACACACTTTGGTCACACTTTTTTTTTCCTTCTTTAATAGATGTTCAGTCTTGATTGGTACTTAAGGGGAGGGTCTGTTGGGCCGTGTTTTCCCTGTGTTGTTAAGCCCAGCTTTTTTGTGGAGTGTCTATTACGGCCTTGATCAGCCTCTCCATTTTTGGCTCATTTTTCACACATGATTGAGAGCCAGCAGCTTCAAGAGATGATCAGTTGTAAAATGTCCACTTCCTCCACGACCCTCCAGACCGGTCAAGACGCATGGGTTATGTCCTCCTACCAGCAGAGGGAGACTGAGAAACACTGAGCTTTTGAATACTGTATATATAACCTGTGCAGTACATCCACTAGCCAGTATTTTCTCAGTCTCAGCAGAGGTAGATGGACAGCCTGTGCAGTCTTCAATAGTCTGGTGAGGTAGTTTGATTATTCAGTTGAGGAGTTTCCTCTCTTATTGCCTAAGTTATTAGTTTGGACTACTCCCTGTACGTGGTTAAAAAAAAAAAAAAAAAAAAAAGTGCTTCGGGGCCCTGGGTCCGGTGGGGCCCAGTTTTTCCCCCTGGGGTGTTACACCTGTGTTCAGGTCCCTCCCCCTGTGCTGCTCTCCTTGGAGATGCTGGCAGCGTTGTGCCTCGGCTGCTTTCTATGATTGTAGCCTTGAGAGCCCCCCACTTTTCAGCTGCCAGACAGAAAGAAAGAAAGAAAAAGAAATTGGGTGATATCTCTTTAAGAGCCGTCTGAGGCTTTATGTAGATAGGAACGGACGGCAGGTTCGTTTCCTATCGCTAGCGAAAGAGAGCAGAGCGATTCTTTGTTGGGGGGAAGCTGTGAGAGACAGCGTGTGCGCCGCTCAGCACAGCGGGTGGTGTGCTTCGAGGGCATGGCAGGCAAACTTCTCCGCTGTCGCGCGTGCTCGCGCCGAGGCATAGAAGCGCCGGGAGGCCAGTGCCGTTTGTGCGGCGAACCAAAGCAGGCCTCGCCGATGGCGGCACCCCCGGTGTTGGTGGCGGAGGCCCCAGCTAGTTCGGGGGCATCGGGGACAGCAGGAGCACCGGCAGGGACGGTTTCAACAAATTTAGTTTTGGCGGGAACGGCCGCCATTTTGGATTCCGCGCGTCCCGCGGAATCAGCTGTTTTTGGCCCTGCTGCTCCCGGGTCGGCGCCGAAGGGGGTGCCTGAGGGTACAGGAGGCGTTGGTTTTCCTCCGGATTTTGTTTGGACCCTTTTTCAAGCCTGGAAGGCTGGTCCCCCATCTTTAGGGGAGGGGGCTAGTGCGGCGCTGGCGAAGAGGCCTCGGTTTGAGTGGGATGACGAGGAGGGGTTCTCCCCTGTAGGATCCGAAGGTGTTTTCAGTGATATTGGGGACCCTGAGGGGCTTGAGGGGCCTCAGGATCCGGAATTGGTGGTCCCGGGGGAGGATCCCTCTGTAGTGCGGATTTTTCACAGGGAGGAGCTTGCGGAGCTCATTGAGCAGATTTCTTCCACCCTCAAGTTTGATCAGCCAGAGGCGGTTTTGGGGGAGGCTAAACAGGTGGATCCCTTGGTTAAGGGGATTCAGCGGCAGGCTAGGTCCTTTCCCATGAATAAGGACATCCGGGATATGGTGTTTCAAGAGTGGCATTCGCCGGATTCTCCCTGTAAAGTGTCTAAAGCTATGTCGAGACTGTACCCGCTCCCACAGGAAGATAGAGATGCCTTTAAGGCTCCCACAGTGGATGCAGTGGTGACAGCAGTTACAAAAGCCACGGCTATTCCGGTGGACGGGGGGACTGCTCTCCGGGATCCCCAGGATAGGAGGCTTGAGTCCTTCCTCAAGCGGAGTTTTGATCTGTCGGCCCTGGCCCTGCAAGCCTCGATTTGTGGGGGGCTAGTTGCGCGGGCGTGTTTCCGATGGGCCGAGAAACTGCTGGATGATTCGGTGGAGGTTGGGACCTCCGGGGTACAGGAATTAGCCAAATTGGAAATGGGATCGTCCTTTTTGTCTGATGCGCTTTATGATTTGCTCCGTGCTTCGGCCAAGAATATGGCTATGCTGGTGGGGGCACGTAGGGCACTGTGGTTGCGAGGTTGGGTCGCTGACGCGGCCTCCAAAGCTAAGCTTTGTTCGCTTCCTTTTAAGGGGTCCATGCTTTTTGGGGAGGATTTGGATAAGTTGGTGCGTGGACTCAGCGATGCCAAGGCCCCTCGGCTTCCGGATTTTCGTCCAAAAGGGGCGTCCAGGGGTACTTCCTCCCGAGGCAGGTTTAAGGAGGCTCGCCGGTATAGGCCCGGGAGGACTAGTGGGCCCTTTAGAGGTCGGTTCTTCCAGCGAACTCAGTCCTTTCGGGGGAATCGGCGCGGAGGGCGCGATTTTTCCGCGGGAGGACAGGTTTCGGGGCGTAATTCGCAATGAAGGTGTGCGGGCCCAGGCTCTGGTTCGGGTAGGGGCTCGGCTGAGTCTGTTTTACCAGGACTGGGCCCAAATCACATCGGATCAGTGGGTCCTCGAAGTGGTGCGAGACGGGTACGCTCTGGAGTTCGACGGCTCGCCTCCCGAAAGGTTTCTGGAGTCCCCTTGTCATTCAAGGCTCAAGCGGGCAGCAGTGCGAGACACTCTGGCTCGTCTGATCAGTCTGGGGGCGGTGGTACCTGTTCCCGCCGCTCAACGCCGCTTGGGCTGCTATTCAATTTATTTTGTAGTCCCAAAGAAGGAGGACGCCTTTCGGCCTATCTTAGATCTGAAGGCAGTCAATGCGGCTCTCAGAGTCCCCTCTTTTCGCATGGAGACATTGAGGTCGGTCATTGTCGCGGTGCAGGAGGGGGAGTTTCTCACGTCCTTGGATCTGACGGAGGCTTATCTACACATCCCCATTCGGGCCGCTCATCAGCGATTTCTGCGCTTTGCGGTGTTGGGAAAGCATTTTCAGTTTTGTGCTCTGCCTTTCGGGTTAGCAACGGCTCCTCGAACCTTTTCCAAGATCATGGTGGTAGTGGCGGCAGCCTTGCGGAAGCAGGGGATTCTGGTGCACCCGTACCTGGACGATTGGTTGATTCGGGCCAAGTCCCAGTCGGAGAGCGAGGTGTCTACGGCTCGAGTGGTGCAGTTTCTTCAGTCTCTGGGCTGGGTAGTGAACTTTGGCAAGAGTCACCTGGTGCCGTCGCAATCGCTGGAGTACCTGGGGGTTCTATTCGATACCAGGAACGGTCGGGTCTTCCTGCCAGGCCCCCGGATTCGCAAGTTGCAGGGTCAGATTCGTCTATTTCTGTCGGAGGCGGCTCCGACGGCCCGGGAGTATCTGCAAGTCCTGGGGTTGATGGCGGCCACCATAGAGGTAGTTCCGTGGGCTCGGGCGCATATGCGGCAGTTGCAGTCAGCTCTTCTTCGTCGATGGGCGCCCCTGTCGCAGGAGTTGGATGTCCGCCTTCAGCTGCCGGTAGCCCCACGCCTCAGTCTCAAGTGGTGGCTAGATCCAGGCAATCTGGAAAAGGGAATGCCGTTGGAGGCTCCGCAGTGGTTGGTTCTTGTCACAGACGCCAGTCTTCAGGGCTGGGGAGCTCATTGTCTCGGTCAGGTAGCTCAAGGACGCTGGTCTCAGGTAGAAGCTCAGTGGTCCATCAATCGTCTGGAAACCCGGGCCATTCGACTAGCGCTTCAGGCGTTTCAGAGTGTGCTGATGCAGAAAGCAGTCAGGGTGTTTTGCGACAACGCCACCGCCGTGGCTTATGTCAACCGTCAGGGGGGCACAAAGAGTCAGGCGGTCGCGGAGGAGGCGGCGCTGTTGTGTCAATGGGCGGAGGTCCATCTGCTGGCGCTCTCCGCGGCGCATGTGGCTGGAGTAGACAACGTGGAGGCAGATTACCTAAGCAGGCATGCTCTAGACCCCGGAGAGTGGTCGCTTCATCGGTCGGTGTTCAGTCGCATTGTAGCGGTCTGGGGACTTCCCGTGATGGATCTGATGGCAACGGCCCGCAATACTCAGGTTCAGAGGTTTTTCAGTCGTCGGAGGGATCCTCGAGCGGAAGGCATAGATGCGCTTCTAATTCCGTGGCCGCAGGAGTTACTGTATGTGTTTCCCCCGTGGCCGTTGGTCGGTCGGGTGATTCAGCGCATCGCTCGGCACCCCGGACAAGTGATCTTGTTAGCCCCGAATTGGCCACGTCGGCCGTGGTACGGAGATCTGGTGCGGTTGGCGATAGCGGATCCTCTGCCGTTGTCAGATTCAGGGGTGTTGTGTCAGGGACCGATAGTTATGCCAGATCCGGATCGGTTCTCGCTTACGGCCTGGCTCTTGAGAGGCACAGGTTAAGGAAGAAAGGTTTTTCGTACAGAGTGATTGATACAATGTTGAGTTCGCGTAGGCAGTCCACTTCACTGGCGTATATCCGGGTCTGGAGAGTCTTTGAGCATTGGTGTACAGGTAGGCAGGTTCTTCCCTTTCGGGCGTCGGTGACAGATGTCTTGGAGTTTTTACAGGATGGTATGGACAGGGGTTTGGCCTTGTCTTCTTTGAAGGTGCAGGTAGCGGCTTTGTCGTGTTTCCGTGGGAAGCTCCAGGGAAAGTCGTTAGCTTCTAGTCCTGATGTGGTTCGATTTTTGAAGGGTGTTAAGTTACTGCGCCCGCCCCGGCGGCGGATGGTGCCTCCGTGGGATTTGAATCTCGTTTTGGAGGCTTTGGTGAGGCCACCGTTTGAGCCCTTGGTTTCTGTTTCAGATAAGGATCTGTCCCTAAAGACGGTGTTCTTGGTGGCTATTACTTCAGCTCGTCGAGTGTCAGAACTTCAGGCTTTGTCGTGTAGAGAGCCCTTTTTGGTTTTTTCGAAGGAGAAGGTTTCGTTGCGCCCGGTGCCGTCCTTTGTGCCCAAGGTGGTTTCAGAGTTTCATGTGAATCAAGTGATTTCTTTGCCAGTGTTGGGTGACTTGGCGGGGGATGCGGAGCAGCGTCGACTGGCCAAGTTGGATGTGCGTAGAGTCTTGCGCTGTTACGTCTCCAGAACTCAACACTATAGGCTTTCTGATCGTTTGTTCGTTCTCCATGGTGGTGCAAGAAAGGGCGCGGCAGCTTCCAAAGCTACGATAGCTAGATGGTTGAAGGAGTCCATTGCTTCGGCGTATTTGCTGAAGGGCCGCGTGGTCCCTAAGGAATTTTCGGCTCATTCTACCAGGGGAATGGCAACCTCCTGGGCGGAGAGTAGTATGATTCCTCCGTTAGATATTTGTCGAGCGGCGGTTTGGTCGTCATTGCATTCCTTTGTTAAACATTACAGGATTGATGTGCATGCCAAGGATGAGGCAGGTTTTGGAGCTGCAGTGTTGACCTCTGGCCTACGCGGATCCCGCCCTTAGGATCTTACTGCTTGGGTACGTCCCATGCGTCTTGACCGGTCTGGAGGGTCGTGGAGGAAGGTGAAATTAGATCTTACCTGCTAATTTTCTTTCCTCTAGACCCTCCAGACCGGTCAAGGCCCGCCCTGTCTGTACTGTAGGCCAGGAGGTCGGTTTGTCTGTTGTTCTATCTTGGCAGCTGTTGAGTGTGGTTTCTATGGTTTCAGACTTTGTTTGTATAAGTCTGGTCAGGTGTGACCGTGTTTGTTAGTCCACCTGTGGAAGCACACACAATTCAAAGGGCACAATGAAAGATATGAAGAAAGTGTCCAGTTGACAGTGACCGCGTACGGGGTTGTTAGTTCTAGTTGGTGTTTTGGTTTTCTCTGCTTTGTCAGGGTTATACTGGCTAGTGGATGTACTGCACAGGTTATATATACAGTATTCAAAAGCTCAGTGTTTCTCAGTCTCCCTCTGCTGGTAGGAGGACATAACCCATGCGTCTTGACCGGTCTGGAGGGTCTAGAGGAAAGAAAATTAGCAGGTAAGATCTAATTTCACCTTAGATGATCAGGTTGATTACCTGTGCTTTGCCGTTAAACATGTTGTCTTAGATTAACTCAAGGATGTTGCTTAGGGCCATTATGCTGCTGAAGATTGCATCTACCAGATCTTCATGGACCCAGCACTGAGAGCAGTGGTGTTGGTGTGCCAAGATGCTGCATCTCCAGGAAGTGTTGGAACAGGTTTGACAGTTCTGGTCTGTTAAATCTCCATTTCTATCACAGGGCAGGTGATGTGTATTTTCATCAAAGTAACGAGAACATAGATGAGAACAAATAAAGACCGTTTGGCCTATTCAGTCTGCTCATCCATACCAACTATAAAACTAAATTCCTTCCTCTCCTTTGGAGATACTTTATACTTGTCCCATGCTTTCTTGAACTCTAAGACTGTCCCCTTTAGTTGACTCCTGAGTCTGTCCCCTTGTTACAGAACTTCCTTTCAACTGACGAGTCGGAGAAACTGAATGAAATCTCTGTAAACCTAGAGGATGTAATGGGGCAATTTGACAAATTGAAGAGCAGCAAATCCCCTAGACTGGATGGTAGTCACCCCAGAGTACTGATAGAATTGAAAAATGAACTGGCGGAACTATTGTTAGTAATATGTAATTTATCTTTAAAATCAAGTATGGTACCAGAAGATTGGAGGGTGGCCAATGTAAATCCAATTAAAAAAAAAAAAAAAAAAAAAAGGTTCCAGAGGTGATCCGGGAAATTATAGACCAGTGAGCCTGACGTCGGTGTTGGTCAAAATGGTAGAGACAATTATAAAGAACAAAATTACAGAGCATATTCAAAAGCATGGATTAATGAGACAAAGCCAATATGGATTTAGTGAAGGGAAATCTTGCCTCACCAATCTAGTACATTTCTTTGAAGGGTTGAACAAACGTGGCTAAAGGTGAGCCGGTTGATATTGTGCATCTGGATTTTCAAAAGGCATTTGACAAAGTACTTCATGAAGACTCCAGAGGAAATTGGAGAGTCATTGTGAGACTGAAAGATGCTGCGAATCGCCTTGTGGAAAATGATGAAGAAAAAGCATATGTGCTTAACAAATAGTTCTGTTTTCACGGAAGAAAATCCTGGAGAAGGACCACGATTGACTGGCGGAAGTACATATGCGAATGGAGTGGATATAGCATCGTTGATGGGGGAGAGTTTTTATGAATGAAAATTGAAAGGTGAACAAAGCCATGGAACCAGATGGCTCTTTTGAAGCTGCTGGCTCTCAATCATGTGTGAAAAATGAGCCAAAAATACCAAAAATGGAGAGGCTGATCAAGGCCGTAACAGACACTCCACAAAAATGCTGGACTTAACAACACAGGGAAAACAAGGATATTGAAGGAGTTGAGAGAGGTTCTGGTGGGTCCTTTTAAAGATTTCTTTAATAAATCCTTGACAGGGGAGGTTCCGGGATTGGAAAACTAACTAAACATGTATATACTGTCTAAACAGTACCTGAGAAGGTCAGGATGTATAACTTTTCACAGAGCCTCAGAAAAGATCTGTCTATCTTTTTTCCTTCCGGGCTGAGACTGAAGCAACAGCCAGCATCTGCTGGGTAATTTCAAACTCCAGGCCAATCAGAGCCCAGAACAGTCAGTTTCAAATAAAAACTGGTTACATCACTACAGGCACTTTCTATTATCTGTGTGCCAAATAAAAGAGAGAAGTTGGTCCTCTGTAACAGCTTTAAACATAAACATGCACCATCTGCTGGCCAAATTAGAGAATAACTCTTCAGAATTAATTTAGGCAGGAAAATGTCCAATACATTTTACAGGCTTAACACACTTTTTTCAGAGTTGAACTATTAAAAGTTTTTATATAAGACTGAGGGAGCCTCCGCCTCCACCCCCACCCCATATGGCCATGACTGGGGAATTCTGTGGATTCCCAGAAAATCTGTTACTTTGTAGGAAAAGTCATTTTTTTTTTCTCTCCCCCTTTTTTGGCTCTTGAGGCTGCAGAAAAAGAGCATGTTTGTTTTACAGAAAGTATACTCTGGAACAGTATCTGACATTTTATGGATAGGGTACAGTAGCATGGAAAACAGAAAAATGGAGATAAAGACCATATGGCCTATTCACCAGCTCTGGCGCAGACCGTACAAGTCTGCCCAGCACTATCCCCGCCTCCCAACCTCCAGCCCCGCCTCCCACTACCGGCTCTGCTAGCCAATCTCGGTTAAGCTCCTGAGGATCCATTCCTTCTGAACAGGATTCCTTTATGTTTATCCCACGCATGTTTGAATTCCGTTACCGTTTTCATCTCAGTCTGCCCAGTAGGACATCTCTGATGGGGCTGGCAGGGCTTCCCAAACCCCGCCAGCTGCATCTTTCCTTCCCCGCAGATGTTCAGGCACTTCTGAACTCTGCCCCCCCCCCCCCCCCCCCCGATCTTTTAAAGCTTTTATTTCTTTGCTTTCACCAAACAGCAACTCGTACCCACTGCTTGTGCCAGCCCAAAGCTTTCCCAATGACTAACTTCTTGATTCTGTATAGTCGGTACCAGGTCAGAGGGAAGGCTTTGGTGTTTGTGTGAGCAGTGGGTATGAATTGCCACTCACTACTGTGCCCCTGGTTCTGCCCATTCATATCATCTACTAACCCTTCCTCTCCATTAGAGATCCTATGTAGTTGCCCTAAGTTTTGTTGAATTCAGATAGTTTGTTTCCACAGGAGGTCATTGCACAAATTCACCACCCTTTCTGTGAAGTATTTCCTCAGGTTGCTTCTGAATCTGTCCCCTGTAATCTTCATCTTATGGCCTCCCCCTCTTCATTCCAGAGCTTCCTTTCAATTGAGAGAGATTCCTCCTGTGCATTTATGCCACAGAGGTATTTAATGTCTATCATACCTCTCCTCTTCTGCCTTTCTTCATTAGATTTTTGTCCCCATACTCGACCACTGATCAAAACAATAAAGTAGGATAGATTCGGTCCATAGGGCTGCTACTTTGAAGGTGCAGTCTCCAGAAATGTACACAATAATGTAAATGAGGTTTTGCCAGAGTCTTTTATACAGAGGCTACACCACCTCCTTTTTCCTAGTGGTCGTTCCTCTCGCTATGCATCAAAGTATCCTTATAGTTTTCACTGTCACCTTTTTTACCTGTTTGGCCACTTTAAGAAGATCACAACCTAGTCCCACTCCTTTCATGCAGAAAAGTTCTTCACTCCCTAAAATGTACCGTTCCCTCAGGGTTTTGCTGTTCTTCTGTAGTCAGACATGGCATGATCAATACCCTTGGCATGTACTAATAATTGTTCGTGTTGTCAGATCAAACTTAGTATGGGGTAGATTGCCTTTTTTTTTTCTCGCCATGTTTTCTGACTTCGAGTCCCTTCCACAAAGGCCGCATACAAGTCTAATAGATATTGACTAATGTGTGTGTTTAATGCAGTGGCGTAGCCAGACCTGAGATTATGGGTGGGCACTGTGTATATAGGTATAAGTAGTGTCTCTTGGGATCCTACAAAATAATGCCTTAGAATGCACTTGATGATGGATTTCTAAGTAGTCTGCCTAACAGCTGCCCTGCATCAATATAACCACATACATACTTAATGGAATATATACTTAATGGAAAAATTGATATTTTTAAATATAATTGCATTATCCCATATCTTAAAATTGACCATACTTATGTCTACTACAACAGCAAACCTCTCAACACACATGGCAGGATCCTGCAATATAATTACATAGGAAAAATATATTCAAATTCTGGTGGCACCTCAATAATAGCAATACAAAATTCCTTCACTGCCAGGTGCTTTGTAAAGTAACACTAAACAGTGGCGTAGGAAGGGAGGGGCGGTCCGCTCGGGGGTGCCGGCCCCGCTGGTTCCCTGCTCCCTCGACCCCGGAACAGAGAGAGCAGGGGCAGAGAGAGCAGGGAACCAGCGGGGCCGACGCAGCTCCGAGCGACGTGCACTCGGGGCGGATCGGCCCTCCCGCAGGTAAGAATGCGCTAGGGGGGGGGGGGTCGCGCCGTGCTGCACCTGGGGGGGTGCGCAGCGGCGACCCGCCCTGGGTGTCATTAGCCCTCGCTATGGCACTGACACTAAAGCCTGCAAAGAAGCTTCTTAACACTAATTCTGAACACAAATACCAACACCAGTACTTTTATAAAGACAACGGTGAATATACATAGCAGGAATACGCATTCCATTGGAAAATTAAGAGAAGTCACTCATACCACCACACAAACCACATGCCAGCTGAATCTCTCACCTTGGTCACATGCAGAACACATACCAACCCTCATGAATTACAGAAATGAGGAACAAAAATTACAAATTGTCCTGTAGCCGACATCAGCCCTTCCCTGCCCTACCCTTCTTTTTTTTTTTTTTTCCCTTGTCCATCCCTTCCCCATCATCTATCCTGCAGCTAGGCATCAGCTCTACTCTAGCTCCCCCCACCCCTCCCTGTAACCTAGCATCAGCCCTGTCCTACCCGTCTACCTTCCGCCCCATAGTCTGGCATCTCCCCTACTCTTCCCAATCTCCCCCTCCCTCCATCCTTAAGCACATCAGCAATCAGCATTAAATATAAAACATTTTTAATTTTTCATACTTGAGCACTGCAGAGACGACCCCCACCCAAAAACCAACATAAAACACCTTTTTTTAAAAAAATTACTATTTTAATCTGCGCACTGAGCCCATCCCTGCCCAGGAGCCTACCCTGACCCAAATGACCACAATGACACATTTGTTTTACCTGCTGAGAGGCTTTGAGCTGAAGGCTGATCAGTGGTGAGGCAGGGCCCATTCCCAGATTAGCTGAGTCCATCAAGAGTCCGGCCCCGAATAAAAGCCTCCCCAGTCCCAATAGCATCCTTCCCTGGACCCACTGCCCTGTTTCTCTCGCCCCTTTCATTCACCCACCTTGCAGCATGATATCCCTCCCGTTGCACCTTGCCGGGTCCGCACTAAAACAACCAAGGCAGAGGCGCGGAAGTTTACCTCAGAACAGAATAGCCAGAACTGGCACAGGAAACAGTAGCAGCAGGCAGAGAGCCGCGGTCCCGCACCTCTACTTTGGTTGTTTATTAGCATGGACCCAGCAAGGTACAACAGGAGGGATCATGCTGCACGGCGGGTAGATTAAAGGAGAGGGAGGGAGAAAGAAGCAGACACCGGGTCGGTTCCTAGGAGAGCTCTCATGAGTGGCAGTTGTTTACTGTTACTGGACTAGAGGCATCTGCAGCCTGACCAGCACCGATTGGAGGGTTGGACCCACCCAGGCCCACCCGTAGCTACACCCCTGGTTTAATGTCTGTTAATACAAAGTTGGATATATCATTAATAAGAGGTAAAGCTTCTGTATTTAAGGATGTACTGAGAAACTCCATTTTTTTTTTGTCTGCAAAATTATCCGCTAGGACTCCCCAGAAGTTGAGCCTGAATTGTATGAAGACAATCCCTTGGATGAAAAAGTCTGTGTAGATTTAGATATCACTTGCCAAGAAAATGGAGGTGTTCCTTTCTTCCAGGTAATGCTCTGTAGTTGATTTTTAGTGGCTGTATAGGTGTTCATATTGAAGGCTTTAACTACTTGTTAGTTAGTGGCCCTTTTACTGAAGTTTAGTGTTTGCTAAATGCTGCATATCCCATTTTATACTTATGGGCTATATGACAGTGCGTGCTAATGGTCGTTATCCTTGTGATGCAGTTACCAGTTGGATTTAGGACATTTTGCATGGTGTCTGTGGGGGGGGGGGGGGACAGAACCCCCCCCCCCCCCCCCCCCAACATTTTTCCAAATGAACCAAAAACAAATGTGCTATTAGTTTATTAAAAATAAAATTGCTGCTATTGGCAGATATTACTTCAAGATGCTGTAAAAACTTGGATGGTCCCTGTTTTCAAAATGACTTCATTCAGGAAGTGACCATTAAGATCTATTTTAGCAAAATGGCATTTAATGAAGATGTAATATAGCAAACGCTTCCCGCCATATGCCTTAAGGGAGTTTCCTAATAAAGGTTGGACTAATGTATTTTCAAAGGTTATATTGTTTAAAAAATTGCAAAGTATTTTGAAACTATGTTGAGGTCCTGTTTTTTCCGGACACCGTGTATAATGAATATGCCTTAGAGCTGCATCTGTTTGGCATCCGACATATACAAATTTGTTTGAATATCCTGGAAAATAAACTGTTAATTTCATCACCAGGACAGGCAGAGAAACCCTGGGATAATGGATATGGAGGTGATTGTTTTGAAACTATTGATAAAGCAAAGTTCTCAGTTTTATATTGAGACAAGTTAGATGTGTACAGTTTTGTGTGTGTTTCCTCTCAGAATTAATTTACTCTAGAATCACCCCAATCTCAAGTGCCATATTGCACTACCTTTTTCTGTAAAGCCTAATAATGCTTTATCATGTGGTAGTGAATCCCAACACCATTCTGATCACGCTTAGCCTTTTGGTCTGTTCTTTGAATCCCTCTTTTCTTTTTTTATTTTTTGTTTCACTTTAAATTTCTTGATTGAGTAATCAAATGTAACAATGACTGACTGTATATAATTTCCTTCAATGCCAAAACAAAATGGGACAACTTTGCAAAATTCAAAACAGTGCCCAATGTGCTCTCCACTTTACAATTCTACTCCAGAATCCTCCAAACGCTCCTGTCCCACTCATATACTCAACCACTGTCATGTCTTGCCCAGTGGTTTCTTCAGCAAATGATATCATTCTCGCCTTCATCCCTCCCCCCCCCCCCCCCCCCCCCCCAGTCTGCCCACTTCATAATCCTTTTCCCAGTCCATTGGAATTTTTGTATATTAACATTTTCTTGAGCTTGTAAGCCATTCCATTTCTGCTAATAACTTCACTCACATTTTATAATGTATAGAAAGCTCCATATGTTGATTCCACTGGGATGTAATGATGCACCTCGCTGCTGCTACACTGGGATGTAATGATGCACCTCGCTGCTGCTATACCTGGATGGCAGTGAAAAAAAAAAACACTGTTCAAGCCTAACAAGTAGCTTTGAGGAGACTTTTCATAGCTTCATGCATATTCCCTTCCAATAGTTCTGTAGACTCCTACATGACCACCATACATGAAAAATGTCTCCCCTTCCTTCCCATATCAACAACATTGGTCTGAAACTGATAGAAACCTAGCCTTTAAATGTACAGAAGTGTAATAACCTTATAAGCACTCTCTTGAAGTAATACATGAAAAGGTACATTTCAAACTTCTAAAAAAAATAATGTTCCATTCCCTCGGAGTAGATTCAATCCCCATTTTAACCTAACGTCTAGCAGGTTCGAGCCTCTATCATATCTCCTCTCAGCCATCTTTTCTCCAAGCTGAAGAGCACTAGCCGCTTCAGCCTTTCCTCATAGGGAAGTCATCCCATCCCATTTATCACTTTTGTCACCCTTCTCTATACCCTTTCTAACTCCATTATATCTTTTTTCAGATGCGCTAACCAGAATTGCACACAGTATTTGAAGTGCTGTCACACCATGGAGTGATACAAAGGCATTATAATGTCCTCATTCTTGTTTTCCATTCCTTTCCTAATAATTCTATTAACATTCTGTTTGCTTTCTTCACTGCTTCTGCAACACACTGAGCAGAGGGTTTCAGTGTATCGTCAACAATAACACCTAGATCCTTTTGCTGGTCGGTGACTCCTAATGTGGATCCTTGCATTCTCCGAGGACAAGCAGGCTGCTTGTTCTCACGACTGGGTTGACGTCCACGGCAGCCCCCACCAACCGGAACAAAACTTCGCGGGCGGTCCCGCACGCAGGGCACGTCCACCGCGCATGCGCGGCCGTCTTCCCGCCCGTGCGTGACCTTTTCCGCGCTGGAGAGAGCCGCGTTCGTCTCTCTCACTGTCAGCCCCGGAAACCGGATCGCGTTTTCGCGCAAATTTTTTCTTCTTTTCGTTCTTGGTTCGCGTTTTTCTCTTTTCTTTAAAAATAAAAACGCGCTGAACTTTGTTTCCCTCGTCTTTTAGCGGGGGTGTCGCGTTGCGGCCTTGTGGCCGCGCGGTCGATTTATTTTCGAGGTGAGATTTTTACCGCCACCATCGACGACTTTGACTTCGCCGACGCGATTTTCCGTCGATGTCCTCGAAGGTCCCGAGTGGATTTAAAAAGTGTGGTCGGTACAGCCGGCATATCTCGCAGACCAACACTCACGCTTGGTGCCTCCAGTGCCTCGGGCCGGAGCACGATACCAAGTCGTGTACCTTGTGTCTCTGTCTCCGGAAACAGACACAAGTAGCCAGGCAAGTTCTTCGGGACCGTCTTTTTGGAACTTGCGCCGGCCCCTCGACGTCAACTTCGACGGCATCGGTATCGACGGCCGGATCTTCGGTACCGGGACCGATGTCCGCGAAATCGGCACCGACAGCATCGACCCCAGGAGAACAGCTCCCGTCGGCCCGCCGGTCCTCCGGAGACGGGAGGGGTGAGAGGCCGCGCGGGCAATCGGCCCCGGTCACTCCCTCTACCCAGGGCCCTCGGGACCGAACCCTGTCGGACCCGATTCCTCGAGGCAGAGGGGGATCTACTTCTTCCTCGTCAGTCCCACCGAGCGCCGATGACGGGCACCGCAAAAAGGAAAAGAAGCACCGTCATCGGTCGCCTACGACGCTCCCGGCGCCAGAGAGGAGTCGACGCCGAGGAAGCGTCGAGAGGAGAGGTCCCCCTCTGTAGTAGAGGTACTGCCACGGCAGGGTGCCGGCACTTCGGTGCAGTCTTATGGACCCGACCAGCTTCCGGCACCGACACCTCTACCGGCCCCCTCGCCTTTACCGACAGCGGGCCTGGACGAGTGCCTCCGAGCCATCCTTCCGGGGATCCTGGAAGGGCTGATGCGCCAGACTGTGCCGGCGCGCCGGCGCGCTGTAGCCCGGTGCCGAGGCCTTTGACGCCGCTTGCGGCGCCCGTCTCGACCGCCACGCAGGTGGAGTCGACGTCGATGGAGAGAGCTTCATCCCCGCCGGCGCGGGAGTCCACCGCTCGACGACGCCACCGAGGCCTCGGTGCCTCGACGTTGAGCCGGGCCCGGTTGAGGACTGAGCTGCAAGATATCATGTCTGACACCGAGGAAGAGGCCTCGTGGAGGGAGGAGGAGGACCCCAGATATTTCTCCTCAGAGGAGTCTGTGGGCCTTCCCTCCGACCCCACGCCTTCACCAGAGAGAGCTCTCGCCACCTGAGAGCCTCTCCTTTGCCTCCTTCGTCAGGGATATGTCTATATGCATTCCCTTCCCCGTGGTCTCTGTGGATGAGCCGAGGGCTGAGATGCTCGAGGTCCTCGATTATCCATCACCACCTAGAGAGTCCTCCACGGTGCCGTTGCATAATGTCCTCAAAGAGACACTGCTTCGGAACTGGTTGAGACCATTATCTAATCCCACCATCCCCAAGAAAGCAGAGTCCCAATACAGAATCCACTCGGACCCAGAGTTAATGCGGCCCCAACTGCCTCATGACTCGGCGGTCGTGGACTCTGCTCTCAAGAGAGCACGGAGTTCGAGGGATACCGCTTCGGCGCCCCCGGGGCGGGAGTCTCGCACTCGTTTGGACTCGTTTGGGAAGAAGGCCTACCAATCTTTCATGCTCGTGACCCGCATCCAGTCTTACCAGCTCTATACGAGCATCCACATGCAGAACAATGTGAAGCAACTTGCGGACCTGGTCGATAAGCTCCCGCCGGAGCAGTCCAGGCCTTTTCAGGAGGTGGTCAGGCAGCTGAAGGCGTGCAGAAAGTTCCTGTCCAGGGGTATATATGACACCTGTGACGTGGCATCTCGTGCTGCGGCCCAAGGGATAGTGATGCGCAGGCTCTCATGGCTGCGTGCCTCTGACCTGGACAACCGCACCCAGCAGAGACTGGCTGAAGTCCCTTGTCGGGGGGATAATAATTTTGGTGAGAAGGTCGAGCAGCTGGTGGACCAACTGCATCAGCGGGAAACCGCCCTCGACAAGCTCTCCCACCAGGCGCCTTCAGCATCCACCTCAGCAGGTGGACGTTTTTCCCGGGCCAGGCAGGCTGCGCCCTACGCCTATAGCAAGCGTAGGTACACCCAGCCGGCCCGAAGGCCTCGTCAGGCACAGGGACAGTCCCAGCGCGCTCGTTCCCATCAACAGCGTGCACCTAAGCAGCCCCCTGCACCTCCACAGCAAAAGCCGGGGACGGGCTTTTGACTGGATCCATGGGAACATAGCCGCCCTCAAAGTGTCCGCACCGGACGATCTGCCAGTCGGGGGGAGGTTAAAATTTTTTCACCAAAGGTGGCCTCTCATAACCTCCGACCAGTGGGTTCTCCAAATAGTGCGGTGCGGATACGCCCTAAATTTGGCCTCCCTTCCACCAAATTGTCCTCCGGGAGCTCAATCCTTCAGCTCCCATCACAAGCAGGTACTTGCAGAGGAACTCTCCGCCCTTCTCAGTGCCAATGCGGTCGAGCCCGTACCACCCGGGCAGGAAGGGCAGGGATTCTATTCCAGGTACTTCCTTGTGGAAAAGAAAACAGGGGGGATGCGCCCCATCCTATACCTGAGAGGCCTGAACAAATTCCTGGTCAAAGAAAAGTTCAGGATGCTTTCCTTGGGCACCCTTCTGCCAATGATTCAGAAAAACGATTGGATATGTTCCCTGGATTTAAAGGACGCATACACTCACATCCCGATACTGCCAGCTCACAGACAGTATCTCAGATTCCGCCTGGGCGCACGGCACTTTCAGTATTGTGTGCTGCCCTTTGGGCTCGCCTCTGCCCCACGGGTGTTTACAAAGTGCCTAGTGGTGGTAGCGGCGTATCTACGCAAGCTGGGAATGCATGTGTTCCCATATCTCGACGATTGGCTGGTCAAGAACACCTCGGAGGCGGGAGCTCTCCGGTCCATGCAGTGCACTATTCACCTCCTGGAGCTGCTGGGGTTTGTGGTAAACTACCCAAAGTCCCATCTCCAACCTGCCCAATCTCTGGAATTCATAGGAGCTCTGCTGAATACTCAGACGGCTCAGGCCTTCCTTCCAGAAGCGAGGGCCAACAACCTCCTGTCCCTGGCTTACCAGACCAGAGCGTCTCAGCAGATCACAGCTCGGCAGATGTTGAGACTTCTGGGTCATATGGCCTCCACAGTTCATGTGACTCCCATGGCTCGTCTTCACATGAGATCTGCTCAATGGACCCTAGCTTCCCAGTGGTTTCAAGCCACCGGGAATCTAGAAGATGTCATCCGCCTCTCCACCAGCTGCCGCAATTCACTGCACTGGTGGACCATTCGGACTAATTTGACCTTGGAGCGCCCATTCCAAATTCCACAGCCCACGAAAGTGCTAACAACGGATGCGTCTCTCCTGGGCTGGGGGGCTCATGTCGATGGGCTCCACACCCAAGGACTGTGGTCCCTCCAGGAAAAGGATCTTCAGATCAACCTCCTGGAGCTCCGAGCGGTCTGGAACGCACTGAAGGCTTTCAGAGATCAGCTGTCCTGTCAAATTATCCAAATTCGGACAGACAATCAGGTTGCAATGTATTACATCAACAAGCAGGGGGGCACCGGATCTCGCCGTCGGGATGTGGCGTTGGACCTGCCAGTTCGGCATGCTTCTCCAAGCCACATACCTGGCAGGCGTAAACAACAGTCTGGCCGACAGACTGAGCAGAGTCATGCAACCGCACGAGTGGTCGCTCCATTCCAGAGTGGTACGCAAGATCTTCCGAGAGTGGGGCACTCCCTCGGTGGACCTTTTCGCCTCTCAGGCCAACCACAAGCTGCCTCTGTTCTGTTCCAGACTACAGGCACACGGCAGACTAGCGTCGGATGCCTTTCTCCTCCATTGGGGGACCGGCCTCCTGTATGCTTATCCTCCCATACCTTTGGTGGGGAAGACCTTACTGAAGCTCAAGCAAGACCACGGCACCATGATTCTGATAGCGCCCTTTTGGCCCCGTCAGATCTGGTTCCCTCTACTTCTGGAGTTGTCCTCCGAAGAACCGTGGAGATTGGAGTGTTTTCCGACCCTCATTTCACAGAACGACGGAGCGCTTCTGCACCCCAACCTCCAGTCTCTGGCTCTCACGGCCTGGATGTTGAGGGCGTAGATTTCGCTTCGTTGGGTTTGTCTGAGGGTGTCTCCCGTGTCTTGCTTGCCTCTAGGAAGGATTCCACTAAAAAGAGTTACTTTTTCAAGTGGAGGAGGTTTGTCGTTTGGTGTGAGAGCAAGGCCCTAGAACCTCGTTCTTGTCCTGCACAGAACCTGCTTGAATACCTTCTGCACTTATCGGAGTCTGGCCTCAAGACCAACTCAGTAAGGAATCACCTTAGTGCGATTAGTGCTTACCATTATCGTGTAGAGGGTAAAGCCATCTCTGGAGAGCCTTTAGTCGTTCGATTCATGAGAGGCTTGCTTTTGTCAAAGCCCCCTGTCAAGCCTCCTACAGTGTCATGGGATCTCAACGTCGTCCTCACCCAGCTGATGAAACCTCCTTTTGAGCCACTGAATTCCTGCCATCTGAAGTACTTGACCTGGAAGGTCATTTTCTTGGTGGCAGTTACTTCAGCTCGTAGGGTCAGCGAGCTTCAAGCCCTGGTAGCTCATGCTCCGTATACTAAGTTTCATCATAACAGAGTAGTGCTCCGCACTCACCCTAAGTTCCTGCCGAAGGTGGTGTCGGAGTTCCATCTTAACCAGTCCATTGTCCTGCCAACATTCTTTCCCAGACCGCATACCCGCCCTGCTGAACGTCAGTTGCACACATTGGACTGCAAGAGAGCATTGGCCTTCTATTTGGAGCGGACACAGCCCCACAGACAGTCCGCCCAATTGTTTGTTTCTTTCGACCCTAACAGGATAGGGGTCGCTGTCGGGAAACGCACCATCTCCAATTGGCTAGCAGATTGCATTTCCTTCACTTATGCCCAGGCTGGGCTGACTCTAGAGGGCCATGTCACGGCTCATAGTGTCAGAGCCATGGCAGCGTCGGTGGCTCACTTGAAGTCAGCCACTATTGAAGAGATTTGCAAGGCTGCGACGTGGTCATCTGTCCACACATTCACATCACATTACTGCCTCCAGCAGGATACCCGACGCGACAGTCGGTTCGGGCAGTCGGTGCTGCAGAATCTGTTTGGGGTGTAAATCCAACTCCACCCTCCAGCACCCGAATTTATTCTGGTCAGGCTGCACTCTCAGTTAGTTGTTCTTCGTAGGTCAATTTTCTGTTGTACCCTCGCCGTTGCGAGGTTCAATTGACCTGGGTTCTTGTTTTGAGTGAGCCTGAGAGCTAGGGATACCCCAGTCGTGAGAACAAGCAGCCTGCTTGTCCTCGGAGAAAGTGAATGATACATACCTGTAGCAGGTGTTCTCCGAGGACAGCAGGCTGATTGTTCTCACCTACCCTCCCTCCTCCCCTTTGGAGTTGCGTTTTTGATCATTTTTGCTTGTCATCCAACTGAGCGGGAACGGTCACGCACGGGCGGGAAGACGGCCGCGCATGCGCGGTGGGCGTGCCCTGCGTGCGGGACCGCCCGCGAAGTTTTGTTCCAGTTGGTGGGGGCTGCCGTGGACGTCAACCCAGTCGTGAGAACAATCAGCCTGCTGTCCTCGGAGAACACCTGCTTACAGGTATGTATCATTCACTTTACATAGCTATTGTTCAGGTTCCTCTTTCCCACATGCATCACTTTGCACTTGCTAACATTAAACGTCATCTGCCATTTGGATGCCTAGTTTTCCAGTCTCTTAAGGTTCTCTTGCAATTCCTCTTAAGGTCACAATCTTCTTGCGTTTTAACAAATTTGAATAACTTTTGTGCCATCAGCAAATTTAATTACCTCACTGGTTATTCCCATATGTAGATTATTTATAAATATGTTAAAAAGCAGCAGTCCCAGCACAGAGGAAGCCCACTATGAACCCTTTTCCATTAAGAATACTGACCATTTAACCATACTCTTTTTACATATATAAGTACATAAGTATTGCCATACTGGGAAAGACCAAAGGTCCATCAAGCCCAGCAACTCCGCTAAGCTAACCGCCTTTACCACATTCTCTGGCAATGAATTTCAGAGTTTAATTACACATTGAGTGAAGAAAAAGTTTCTCAGATTCATTTTAAATTTACTACATTGTAGCTTCATCACATGCCCCCTAGTCCTAGTATTTTTGGAAAGCGTGAACAAACGCTTCACATCTACCCATTCTACTACTACTTAACATTTCTAAAGCGCTACTAGGGTTATGCAGCGCTGTACAATTTCACAAAGGACAGTCCCTGCTCAAAGGAGCTTACAATCTAAAGGACAAAAAATGTGCAATCAATCAATTTTATAGACCTCTATCGTATCTCCCCTTAGCCACCTTTTCTCCAAGCGGAAGAGCCCTAGCTGCTTTAGCTTTTCCTCATAGGGAAGTCGTCCCATCCCCTTTATCATTTTCATCACCCTTCTCTGCACCTTTTCTAATTCCACTGTATCTTTTTTGAGATGCAGTGACCAGAATTGAACACAATTTTCAAGGTGCAGTCACACAATGGAACGATACAAAGGCATTACAACATCCTCATTTTTGTTTTCCATTCCTTTCCTAATACCTAACATTCTATTTGCTTTCTTAGCCGCAGCAGCACACTGAGCAGAAGGTTTCAACGTATCATCAACGACGACACCTAGATCCCTTTCTTGGTCCGTGACTCCTAACATGGAACCTTGCATGACGTAGCTATAATTCGGGTTCCTCTTTTCCACGTGCATCACTTTGCACTTGCTCACATTAAACGTCTTCTGCCAGTCTCGTAAGGTCCTCTTGTAATTTTTCACAATCCTCCCGCAATTTAATAACTTTGAATAACTTTGTGTCATCAGCAAATTTAATTACCTCACTTCTAGGTCATTTATAAATATGTTAAAAAGCAGCGGTCCCAGCACGGACCTCTGAGGAACCCCACTAACTACCCTTCTCCATTGAGAATACTGACCATTTAACCCTACTGTCTGTTTTCTATCTTTTAACCAGTTTTTAATCCACAATAGAACACTACCTCCTATCCCATGACTCTCCAATTTCCTCTGGAGTCTTTCATGAGGTACTTTATCAAGCGCCTTCTGAAAATCCAGATACAGAATATCAACCGGCTCACCTATATCCACATATTTGTTCACCCCTTCCAAGAAATGTAGATTGATGAGGCAAGATTTCCCTTCACTAAATCCATGTTGACTTTGTCTCATTAATCCATGCTTTTGAATGTGCTCTGTAATTTTGTTCTTAATAATACTCTACCATTTTGCCCGGCAAAGAACGTCAGACTCACCGGTCTATAATTTTCCTGATCTCCTCTGGAACTTTTTTTAAAAATCGGCGTTACATTGGCCACCCTCCAATCTTCCTGTACCACTCTTGATTTTAAGGATCGATTACATATTACTAAGAATAACTCCGCAAGCTCATTTTTCAGTTCTATCAGTACTCTGGGATGACTACCATCCAGTCCAGGAGATTTGCTACTCTTCAGTTTGTAGAACTGCCCCATTACATCCTCCAGGTTTACAGAGAATTCATTAAGTTTCTCTGACTCGTCAGCTTTGAATACCATTTCTGGCACCGGTATCTCACCCAAATGTTCCTCGGTGAAGACCGAAGCAAAGAATTCATTTTATCTCTGCTACAGCTTTGTCTTCCCTGATAGCCCCTTTTACTCCTCAGTCATCTAGCGGTCCAACCGATTCTTTTGCTGGCTTCCTGCTTTTAATATACCCCCCCAAAAGTTTTTACTATGTGTTTTTTGCCTCCAACGCAATCTTTTTTTTTTTTTTTTTTTTCGTAGTCCCTCTTAGCCTTCCTTATCAGCGCTTTGCATTTGACTTGACATTTTTTATGCTGTTTCTTATTATTTGCAGTCGGTTCCTTCTTCCATTTTCTGAAGGATTCTCTTTTAGCTCTAATAGCTTCCTTTACCTCACTTTTTAACCTCGCTGGCTGTCGGTGGACGCAGCCGCTGCCTCTGGGGTCGCCTTTAAATCTTTCCATATAATTTCCTTTAACTTTTGTGCTTCATCCAGCACTTTCTTTTGCAATATAATCCACAAAACAGGCCATGATATTATGAGGGGTTCCCTCTCATGGTGGACCCAGGCCTCGATAAGCTCGTAAAATGTTAGTCACGGTGTGCAAACGCGAGGTCATCCTGAAGAGTAGTGCAGATGTCTTTTGACTACTGTCCTGTGGTCTCTGTAGACATCTGATTCAGGAATACTCTTAAATCTTAAATTATATCTACGGAACCTATTTTCAGGGTCTTCAACATGGTCCCGCAAATCCTGAAGTACACCTGCTTGAATGGTCTGAAACTCAGCTGATAATGAGCTCACCTGATTTTTTTTGGTCTTATCTGTGCTTGTACTGAGTTCATCCCCCTCTGATTTCATGTCTGCTAGAGCTGCCTTTACATCTTAGTGCACACCAGCCATCTCAGTCTTTCAGTCCTTAACCAGCTCACTACCTTCTGTTTTGATGGTCCTGGGATTCTGCTCCTTGCTGTATGTGCTCATCTGACTGACAGCTCGGCTGCCATGTTCACTTTATTGCCCTGGCTCTTCAAGTCAGCTCCCTGGCAATCTCCACACTCCACTGCAAACTAGAATTTTTCAAGCATTTTGCATATGGACATAGCTTCTTACAGGTGAGGGTATCTACATTAACAGCACAGCCCCGACGGAGCTGCTTCTTTTTCTTTATGCTGGCATGACATCACTTTCTTCTATGACTGCTTCTTTCCTTTACTTTTTTATAGGTTTGATAATATTACATTCAAAGAACAAACTTATAAATGCATTAGCAAAATCAGCAAGAACAATATTCATTGAACTCAAAAATTAAGGAAATAATTCTTTCAAACTTAGTCCACAGAAAACTAAACCAAGATACAAGGAGATAACAAAAATACTTTGATTAATCTAAATCCACAGCAGGAAAAAGCCAAGCATTCTCAGCCAGTTTAAACAACAAATTATTAACAAGTGGACTCTTTCAGGGAAGCATTTCTTTCACCCTCCATATAAATTCCTGCAATTTCTTTGGGTCAACGAAAACATAATTTAGAGACACCAAACATCTACAGGCAAATTTTAATACAAAAGACCCACCCAAAGGCAGAACTCTAGGTTTTAAAACCAGGAATTCTTATCGTCTTTTCTGTGCGTCTCTAGCTAAATCTGGAAAAACTTGCACTTTAAACCCCAAAAAAGATGCATTCATGTAATGAAAATACAAAAGAAATATATCATTTCTATCTGGTTCCAGAGCAGAAGTCGCTAGGAGAGCAGTTCTTTTTTATAACCTCCAAAGAGCTCTTCAAAAGTTCAGTGAGATTTAACTGGTTGAGGATTCACAGAAGAGGTTCTCGATATACCAATAAATATTGGGCTGTGAGAAAATATTTCTTCAGCATATCTAATGCTGGAATTAATGGTGATTTTAGGAAAATTTAGGAATCTCAAATTACTCCTTCTTACATGATGATCTAAATATTCAAGTTTCTGAACCAGAATCTCTCTCACTGGTAGTCACTGATGCAAAGCCCTGCAACTGTTTAACTTCAACATCTAATGACTCAATTTGAATAGATTGAAGCTCTGAGTTTCCAGATAGTCTGATAAGAATGTTGTAAGTCAGAAACTTCGCCCCTGTCAGAGCTAGTAATTTGAAGAAGGGAAGAATTCAAACCTTGAATGGCATCCCACTTCATGGTCACCACAGCCGGTCTTATTAAACCTCCAGTTGCAGTGAAAGCAGCTCCCAGATTCAGAGGGAGAGCAGGCAAAGCAGCTTGCCACTCCCTCAGATGTTTCAACACACGGGGAAGAGGCAGTGACAGAACGTCCCCTTGCAGCCGGGAAGAAGCACTCTACTTTGGGTGTCTCACTACCAAGCATCATATCTGGTGCCGAACTACTTCTGGGTTTCAGAGGGGGTGTGCTAGAGGGAGGACTAAGTGACACTCCCTCGATGCTGCGATCCTACGAGAAAATCGCAGATCCAACTGAAGCGGATGCTGGCTCTTCCAGCGTTTCAACTTCAAATCTCTCCAGAGTTGCTTGGCGCAAGGAAAGATTACCAGGGCTAGAGGAGGTAAGAGCCCTGGTTTTTCCTTTCTGTTTTCTTATCATGAGGAAAGTCACCAAAGTGCCAGGCAAAATCTTTGGAGCAGTCAGGCATTTTTGAGTTCCTGAGCCCCCAACACCATAGTTGTCCTGAATCCCTCTTTCCCAAATGAAGTAAGCGTTACTGGTCCTTTTGAGTTGATGCTACTCAGCTGTCCACTAAGCAGTTTTTCACATCTGTTGAACAGTCCTTCCTATCCCAGGGAATAGGTTGAGTTAAAACTAACATTCAAAATGTTTGCATGCAAGCTGTAGAAGGAGTTGCTGTTCAGAATAATTTTAAGCCTTGGATTGCAGTGAAGTACAAGTCCTGTCCTTTTGTCTTTAATGGCCCGACACAGGCCGTGTTTCGCCCAACAGGGCTGCTTCAGGGGCTACAAAAAATATGATGAAAAACATATATATTGTGTTGATCACATACATATAAAATTATATTATCTAAAATCACATATAAATATGTGTGCATATCATATATCTTACATTACTATAGAATATGAAATATGACATAAAAATATGAAATTTAGCATAAAGAAATAATATATTTCATATATATGTTTTATCTATGACACCAATATCCCATGCTAAGAAAAATCACATAGATTAAATCAAATGCGCAATCAAATAAAGAGCTACATGTTCTATGCATATTAACTATGAATTAATATAGTATAAATAATAAAATAATATTAAAATAGTCAGTTACTAAAAAAAACATCTATCCTGGACTGCTATCAGAGCATATTAATTAATATCCATTACTAAAAAACCATTAGCATAATCAAATATAAATCAAGACACCCACCTACACAACAATTCTTTACTATCAAGTATAATGGATATATATTGGATATGTGCTGAAATATGCTACAAAACAGAAAAAATAGAAAAATATCAGAAGAAATAAAAAAAATAGGGAAGTAAGACAAAAAATAATTCTTGTATATAAAAAAATATATAGGTATGAGAACTCACATGTACAGAAGATCACCTTGATTTTATGTTGAAAAGCAGCCCAGAGATGCCAAAAAATACTGACCTAAATATAAATATATTTTCACTGATATATGAGAGAGTTATATTCAGACTCCTCGGCTAATTATTAATTTAACCACTCTTGGGAGTCCGGAAATTGTATCCTTCTATATTGTCAATGATTCCCTCTCCTCTGTTCATCTATCAACCGCATACATTCATCCAATCATTAGGGTTTTCTTATAGTAGCTTAGGAACCTCAGCTGTGCATATTGCCAACTCAACTTTATGGCAATAGAACTTGCACACAACTCTTCATTGGCTCACCATGATGCCACATTTTTTTAATTATATTTTTCTTTTATACAAGTTTTTTTAACTCTATACTTAAATACTCATTTCAAAAAATCGGACTCTTGAGAACACTAGAGCAATACAACCAAGAAACATATCATCAACATTTTCCATTTACTTCCCCCCACCTATTCTACTCCCTCCCTCCCACCCCTTATTTCCCAACTTTGGTATGCCAACAGTTTTTATTGTTAACAAATCCGTTACGCTTTTCCATATAGAATTTCTATTTTAATATTATTGTATTATTTATACTATGTTAATTCATAGTTAATATGCATAGAACATGTAGCTCTTTATTTGATTGTGCATTTGATTTAATCTATGTGATTTTTCTTAGTATGGGATATTGGTGTCATATATTTCATATATATATGTTTTATCTATTTCTTTATGCTAAATTTCATATTTTTTATTTCATATTTTATATTCTATAGTAATGTAGATTTTATTATATGATATGCACACATACTTATGTGATTTTAGATATCATTTTATATGTATGTGATCAACACAATATATATATTTTTACCATATCTCTTTTGTAGCCCCTGAAGCAGCCCTGGGCGAAACACGTGTCGGGCTGTTTGTGTGTATATAATTTAATTGGTTTTTATCAATAAACTATCTTTTTTGTCTTTTAACGATCTGCTTCGTACATTTTCCATCTTGGAGTTTGCAGACCGTCCGCCTTTGTGCTTTCTTGGACCCTCCCTTTTGTTTTTAATGTTCATCACAAAGGTCCATTTAATTTTGTGCTTTATATCCTCAGCACAAAAAGAGCCAGAAGAAGGAGAAAGAAAACAGGACTAACACAGTCCTTTTGGAGAAGTTCAAAGTAATGGAAGACAGTTCAGAGATACTATTTCCTCGATCTAAGTTGCCTCTGCGATCACAAAACTAAGACAAATTTCATGCAAGGATGGTGTTTTTAACGTGATGGCTGGACATCTATAGTTGTATTTTTATTCTAAAATGTTGATTCTCTCATTTCATTTTTACTGTAGATTCTAATTAGCTTGCCTGTTAGAATATTAGATTTGTATATCACAAGCTGTGTTTTATATCTTTGTATATAAGAAACAAATGTATATAAGGAACAATTTGTCTTTTCAATGTATTTCACATAAAAAGTAGGTTTTGGTAGCAATGTATTTAAAACATAATTAAAAATTTGTATTAAAGTTCAGGCTTCCAGGCTGCTGGTTCAATATCTATAGATAAGTTGGAATTGGGAAACTGAACTACACAAGAGATTGGATTCTTGGTGAACAAAATGTCTGGTGGCTAAAAGCAGTAAACTTCAGCAGAGCCTTCCTTCATGTCGGATTTGTGTTGAGCCATGTAGCCTGATTTATCTGCGGGAACCAGTCCTCTTTTAATGCACATACAAAGGAATGGTGAAGATGAAGAAGAGAGCATAGTAAGTTTCTAATCTATTGATCATTTCCAGATGTTTATAAGGAGAGACATCAAAGAATTTGGCAAACAAGGTCTGATTAAGAATCTCCCCCCCCCCCCCCCCCCCCCCCCTGTTTACAAAGCCATGGAGCAAATGCTGACACCGTCCATTCACTTTTGAATGGGCTATGTTGGCATTACCGCACCGGAGGCCGCTAGTGTGGCTTTGTAAAAAAAAAAAAAAAGGGGGGGGGGGAGGAGAAGTTGTCCCTTGTTCCGTACACAATAAAAATTTTGAATGCTTTTATATATGATTTTGTATTTTTGTTTTCATTGTCTATATGTACTTTTTTTTGTTTTTTCATGTATACATAATCATATGTATGTTAAACCACTTTAGACCCTTGACGCAGGCATATAACACCAAAGCTCAACCATGTTGGGTTAATGTGATTTTTTCCTTCTGGACGCCAGAATATAGCTTGGCAACCACAGTGGATTTTGGGTTGGGTTTTTTTTTTTTTTGTCCTTTCCATGATCATCACTGATCTTTTGTGTGTAAACATGGCCTACCACCCACCTGTTTCACATTTGGATTGTACTGAGCAATACAAATTCTATCCTGATATAAGGCTTAATACAAAGATTGTGGTTGGTTTTAGTTTCTTTAGCAATGTTTAAATCTAAAATCCAATTGCTCGTCTTTCCAGACCTAAACTCCAAGGCATGTACAAGCTGGTATACCAGTTAGTTTGTGCCCCAGGAGGCTTATCTAAGCTTCTACCTAAAACCATGTTAGATGCAACTTGTCAACGGTCACAAGGAAGAGTGAGAGGATGGATGTGATCTGATTGCTGGATTAACTGGATCTCAGCCTGCTCTGTGTATATTTGCCATATCACCTCCCACAGAATTCAGGCTGCACTGGTTGCCAGTGGAATGTAGAGCTCAATATGAGGTATTTACACTTATTCACAAGGTAATATATATGCACCTGTTCCCTGATATTTCTCAGGTGCTACAATTGTATCGGTGACATGCCAGAATGAATGCAGTGTGTCAGTGAAGATGAGAAAGTGTAAAGCGATTATTTTGGTGTTGAGCAGTGTGCATTATGTAGAGACTAAGCTACTTTTTTCAGTGGCTGGTCCACTCTTTTGTGGGACAAGTAACCTGGGTATTTATATCTTGTGTGTGAGTTTTTACAGTTTAAAAAGCTTTTGAAGATGCATATTTTTTATTTTTTTGAAAGCTTTTCCTAGTGCTCAGATGACTTAAATGATTTGTTTTTGTGACAGTTGATAAATCAATTAAACCGTCTGAATTTAATAGCGGGGACACATTAAATCCAAACACTTTAAAAGTGTTGAATCATAGAATTTTTATTCTGAGCCATTTATATAAAATTATTTTCTATTAAAAAAAAATTTGTCCCGGTGAAGAGGTTGGTGATCTGCAAGTTATATGCTGATATGAAACTAGTCACTGCTGAGGTCCTCTAAAAATTGGAATGAATGGACAAATTGTAAATTAAGTCGTGGTGCCATATGGAACAGCTGCAGGGGAGGATCAGCCAGTGACAGATTTTGCCTCACTGGAATCTAGCTTGGCTTATTTAGCGGATGCGTTGTATGACCTCATGCAGGCATCTCGAAAGCAGATGGCATTGGCTGTGATGGCTCGGCGGCTCTTGTGACTTTGCCATTGGACAGTGGACGCTGCCTCTAAGCAGTGCCTTGCCAAGCTCCCCTTCCAGAGATGACTGCTGTTCGTGGAGAACCTGGAGAAGTTTAGTCATGGACGGGAGATTCCAAGACAGTGTTTGCCTGAGGATCAGAGGAATCTTCCATTCAGCTTAGGCGCATGCTTCCCCGTTTTAAGGAGGCACAGAAGTATCGTCCAGGGCAAAGTTCCACCGTGGTAGTCTGTTTTCAGCAGTGGTCTTTCTTTCGAAGTGACAAGTGATACCTGGGGACCATATCCTGCCTCTGCCCCCTAGGAGAAGTCCCCAATGATAGGGTGTTGACCTCGGGGCCGGTCTTAGCAAGTGCGGGGCCCTGTGCAGACCAATTTGATGAGGCTCCACCCCTCCGAGCTCCAGGGCCCCCTCCCTCTGAGCTCCAGGTGCCTCCCGCCCTCCCACCGAATTTTAAGAATCATCTTACCTCGTTGGATTACAGCTGCAGGCAGCAGCAGTGAAAAGCGTGCGAGCTCGGCGTTTCAGGAGCCTTCCTTTCTCAGCTCTAGTCCTGACTCCCGCCCTCATTTCCTGTTTCCGCAAGGGCGGGACCAGAGCTGAGAGAGGGAAGGGAAGGCTCCTGAAGCGCCGAGCAGCTCGCACGCTTTTTACTGCTGCCGCCGTAACCCTGACGACTTTTAAAATTCAGAGGGATGGGGACTGGAACTCGGGCGGTTGGGGCGGAGTTCAGGCGCGCTGCGCAAGCCCCTATGTGGTTGCCTCACCCTAAGACCAGCCCTGGTTGACCTGTTACTCTGTGCAGCAAATAGTGGGGGGTCAGTTGACACTGTTTTTCGAACAGTGGGCCAGAATTAAGTTGGATCAGTGGGTTCTTGACATTACCAGAGAGGGGGTACAAATTAGAGTTCTCTGCTCCTGTCCGTGATTTTTTTTTTTTTCTTGGAATCCCCTATGCAAGGAGCCTTCCAAGTGCTTGGCAGATCTTTCCACTCTGGCCACCTTGCAGGAGCTCGGCACTGTAATGGGCTGTTTTGGTAGCTTGACATACTAATTTTGGGAGGAGCTATCCGTCCTATATCGGGTTTAAAATCAGTGATGACTACTGTAATAAACATGATATTTACCCAGTCTGGGATGATAGACTCCCACACATGATCACAGTAAGCACAATGGCTACATTTTCTGTGACCCCTTGCTGTAATATTCTGAAAAATGAAATAAGATTTTGGTAAATTACTTTCAGGATCTGTCCTCTGCGGTACATACTGTGGTGTTAGAAAATGAAGTGCATTCCTAAAATGTGGCAGTGCTTTTTAATTGTTTGATAGCAAGAATGTTCTTAGTATAAGCACACATACAGTGCCAATATTATTTGAGCCTATAGAATTCAGCCATTCCCTGGTGGGATAAAGGGCAAATTTACATATCCTATTAATTACAGTTTAAGGATAACCTTATTCCAAAAATCATTATTTCATTGAGGAAAGATACAACATAAAATCACTTTATGAAGAACACACTCTTCTCATTCATAAGAACTATTGCATCGGAATATAGTCACACAAATGGTGAGGATGAAAACTGCTACTTCAATAAAGCAATATCTTAAGTACATACATATTTGAGCTTTGGAGTTTGTTGCTAGAGGGTGAGGTAAAAGCAGTTAGCATGGTTTGGTTTAATAAATGTTTGAGTCTATGGAGGAAAAGTCCATACACGGAAAGCCACTATTTTCTCTGGTGGTAAGCAGCATGGGTCCTTGATACTTTGGGGATATAGCCAGTTACTTGTAATCTAGATTGGCCACTTCTGGAAACAGGATACTGGGCTTGATATACTTTTCGGTCTTGGTATGGTCATTCTCATGTTTTTCTTTAAATGTGAAATTATATTACACTTAAGGAGACCTTTTTTTTTTTTTTTTTAAGCGAGGTAAATATCTCTAAATTGTTCTTATAATTATACCTCATTTGGAAAAGGGATATAGTATGTATAAATAAGGAACTGTAATGCCTTATTCCATATCATAAAGCAGATCAATCCATAGACTGGTGGGTTGTGTCCATCTACCAGCAGGTGGAGGTAGAGAGCAATCTTTTGCCTCTCTATATGTGGTCATGTGCTACCAGGAAATCCTCCGTATTCTGTCTATCTAGCAGGTGTGTGGTCACACGTAGCAGCTCTGGCTTGGTCTCTACGCCTATTTACTTAGGCTTTGTTGAGTACCTGGGGTTGAGGGCTCTTCGTGAGCAAGTGCAAACCTGGTGGTGCCAGGTCCCTCCTTTTCTCCCCCCCTCCCGCTGGCGCCGTAAAAAAAAAAAAAGCTTTTACTTGTAGCTGCTCACTGGGAGGGCCTCCCCCTCGGATCCTTCCTTGAGGGCGGATTGGCCGGTCCTGGAGTCGGGCTTGGCTTACTTGGCAGACTTGCTGTATGATGTTTTGAGAGCCTCGGCTAAAGGTATGTCTCAGTCTCTGCCCGTCAATGGCTATGGCTTAAGTATTGGTCAGCTGGTCATGCCTCCAAATCCCGCTTAGCCAAGTTGCCTTTTAAGGGCAAGCTGCTCTTCGGGGATGAGCTGGACAAGATCGTGACGGATCTCGGCAGCTCTAAAGGCAAGAGGTTTCCGGAGGTCCAAGGCAAGGGCCAGCAGTGCTCGCCCTGGTTCCTCTAAGGACTGTTTTAAAGAAGCCCGTCGGTATCGCCCGGGCAAGTCGGGCTCCTCCTCCTCCTTCAAGCACAGGTTCTCCCCGAAGCAGCATTCCTTTCGCAGAGACTGCCACTCAGGAGGTTCATCCTCCGGTCCTCCCCCAGGGTCTTGTACCCAATGATGGGGCCCTGGTCCATGGCCCAGAGCAGATAGGAGGAAGGCTGTCCTCTTTTCTGGGCGAGTGGACCAGGGTAACTTCAAACGCTTGGGTTCTAGAAGTCATCAGAGACTGCTACAAGTTGGAGTTCTGCCGGCCCCTGAGAGATGGGTTCGTGAACTCTCCCTGCAAGTCTCCCCTCAAACTGGCAGCAGTTCAGCAGACTCTGGACAACTTGCTCCGCCTTGGGGCGGTGGTCCCAGTGCCCGTAGAGCAGCGTGGCACAGGACGTTACTCCATTTACTTTGTGGTGCCAAAGAAAGGAGGCTCTTCTCGGCCTATTCTCGACCTCAAGGGAGTCAATCGGGCCTTGCGAATACGGCATTTCCGTATGGAGACTCTCCGCTCTGTGATTGCTGCTGTACAAGAAGGAGAATTCCTGGCAACCTTGGACATCAAGGAAGCTTATCTGCACATTCCCATCTGGCCGCCTCATCAGTGCTTCCTGTGCTTTGCAGTGCTGGGCCGGCACTTCCAGTTCAGAGCCCTCCCATTCGGGTTGGCTACAGCTCCGCGGACCTTCTCCAAAGTGATGGTGGTCATTGCGGCTTATCTCCGCAAGGAAGGAGTGCAAGTCCATCCCTACCTGGACGACTGGCTGATTCGAGCTCCCTCCTTTGCGGAGTGTGGGAGAGCGACAGACAGGGTCATTGCTCTTCTGAGCTCCCTGGGATGGATCATCAACCGGCAGAAGTCAGCTGCGCCCGACTCAGTCCCTGGAGTATCTGGGTGTTCGGTTCGACACCCAAGTGGGCAGAGTGTTCCTGCCGGCCAACCGGAGCCTCAAGCTTCAGGCCCAGGTGGGCCGGTTCCTAGCCTCCTCAGCTCCTCGGGCTTGGGATTATGTGCAACTGTTGGGCTCCATGACGGCCACGATGGAGGTACTGCCATGGGCCAGGGCCCATATGAGGCCACTACAGCACGCTCTTCTGCTGCGCTGGACTCCGGTTTCGGAGGATTATGCAGTTCGCCTTCCCTTGGACCCGGCGGTGAGAAGGGCGCTAAGTTGGTGGCTGATGTCAGACAAGTTGTCAGCCGGTATGCCTCTCACGTCCCCGGAGTGGATTGCCGTTACGACGGACGCCTGCTTGACGGGCTGGGGAGCCCACTGCCTGGGAAGGACAGCGCAGGGGATATGGTCGCCGGCGGAGGCGAAGTGGTCCATCAACCTCTTGGAACTTCGGGCCATTCGGTTGGCGCTTCAAGCGTTTCTTCATGTACTGATACTGAGGCCAGTTCGAATCCTGTCAGACAATGCCATGGCCTATGTCAATCGCCAGGGAGGTACCAGGAGCGCCCCCTAGCCAGGGAGGCCATGAAGTTATGCCAGTGGGCAGAGGCAAATCTGGACCAGCTGTCGGCGGCTCACATTGCGGGAGTCCTGAATGTCGAGGCGGACTTTCTCAGTCGCCATACCTTGGATCCCGGAGAGTGGCAACTGTCTGCTCGGGTGTTCTTGGAGATCACGAAGCGATGGGGCATGGCGACCTCGGCCAAGTGCCGCAGTTCTTCAGCAGAGGACAGGACCCTCGATCTCTGGGGGTCGATGCTGTTCTCCAGCAGTGGCCGGTACAGGAGCTTCTCTACGTGTTCCTGCCTTGGCCTATGCTGGGTAGAATTCTCGGCTGGGTGGTCCTGGTGGGTCCAGACTAGCTCAGACGCCCTTGGTATGTGGACCTGATCTGGCTTTCCATAGACAGTCCTCTGTGGCTTCCAGCGGAGCGGGGCCTCTTACATCAGGGTCCCGTGGTGATGGAGGATCCCTCCCCCTTTGGTCTTACGGCCTGGCTCTTGAGCAGAAGCGGCTGAAGAAGAAGGGCTTCTCAGACAAGGTCATCGCCACTATGCTGAGAGCAAGGAAGCGCTCTACTTCTACTTCCCTCCTTTCAGTACCCTTCTCCACCACCGCTAACTCCAGGCTCCACCCTTTCTGCCTCGCCTCACCCCACGCGTGGAACAAACTCCCCGAGCCCATACGCCAGGCCCCCTCCCTGCCCATCTTCAAATCTCTGCTTAAAACCCACCTCTTCAACGTCGCCTTCGGCACCTAACCTCTACACCTCTACCCAGGAAATCTAGTCTGCTCAACTTGACATTTCGTTCTTTAGATTGTAAGCTCCTTTGAGCAGGGGCCGTCCTTCTTTGTTTAGTTTGTACAGCGCTGCGTAACTCTAGTAGCGCACTAGAAATGTTAAGTAGTAGTAGTACGTGCGCCAGGGTATGGTGTACCTTTGTATCATGGTGCAAGGCAGGATCCCTGCCGCCCTTCACGGCGCCAATTGCTTCAGTGTTGGCGTTCCTGCAAGAAGGTCTGGAGAAAGGCCTGTCGCTCAGCTCTCTTAAGGTCCAGGTAGCGGCTCTAGCTTGCTTCAGGAGTCGCCTGAAGCGTGCTTCCCTGGCTTCTCAGCCAGATGTGGTGCGTTTTCTCAAAGGGGTTAATCACCTACGCCCTCCTCTGCACTCCGATAGTGCCTACGTGGAATCTCAATCTGGTGCTGCGGGCCTTGCAGAAGCCACCCTTTGAGCCATTATCGCGGCTGTCTCTGAAGGACCTGACGTTGAAAGCGGTCTTTTTGGTGGCAATCGCTTCAGCTAGGAGGGTTTCCGAGCCCCAGGTGCTCTCGTGTAGAGAGCCGTTCCTGCGGTTCACGGAGGCAGGAGTGTCTATTCGCCCAGTGCCTTCCTTCCTGTCCAAGATTTTCTCACTTCCATGTAAATCAGCAGCTTTGTCTACTTTCCTTCCGTAGGGAGGATTATCCAGAGGAGTATCGTGCTCTCAGATGCCTGGATGTTAGATGAGTTATCAGACACTTGGAAGTGACCAACTATTTCCAGAATTCGGATCACCTGTTCGTGCTGTTCGCGGGCCCCCGTAGGGGTCTGCAGGCATCTAAACCTACCGTGGCACGTTGGGTCAAGGAAACGATTGCGGCGGCTTATGTGGCCGCAGGGAAGGTGCCGCCTATCCAGCTGAAGGCTCATTCTACTAGAGCACAGGTGGCTTTGATGGCAGAGTTTCCTTAGAGGAGATTTGCAGATCAGCGACTTGGGCGTTGGCTCATACCTTCTTATGGCATTATCGCTTGGACTTGGCCGAGGCCCAGTTTGGAGCTTCAGTGTTGCATTCTGGGATTTCCATGACCCGCCCTGGGTGAGTACTGCTTGGGTACATCCCACCAGTCTATGGATTGATCTGCTTGATGATATGGAAGGTAAAATTATGTATCATACTTGATCATTTTCTTTCCATTAATCATAGCAGATCAATCCATAGTCCCTCCCAGATATCTGTGCCTAAGTGTTTCATAATCTGCATGTAGCATATAATCTGACATAGATTTGGATTCACGCCCATGTGTGCACTCCCTTGTGCACTATTTTGTAGAATAGTGCAGTGGTTCCCAAATCTGATCCTGGAGGCACCTCAGCCAGTCAGGTTTTCAGGATATCTACAATGAATATTCATGTGAGATTTGCATGCAGTTAAGGCAGTGCATGTAAATCTCTCTCACAAGTATTCATTGTGGATATTCTAAAAACCTGATTGGGATACTTCCAGGACCAGGTTTGGGAACCACTGGACCAGCATGTAAGTATAGTTATAGAATTTCCTTGCACATGCTTGCTTTGGCTGTTGTGAGATATTAAATTTATACTACCGGTGTCTCTATCAGAGCATGTCCTTTCTTACATCAAAATACAGAAGTTCTGATTGGAGATGTCATGTGAAAGATACATAATTTTATTGGGTTTTTTTCTAACTGAAAAATTGGGTATTTTCCAATGTCTATATTTTTCCATTTTTGAGTTTTGGGTGCTTCTCAACCCAGTTCTTGAGTCACATCTAATCCAGTCAGGTTTTTAAATAACTATAATATGCATGAGAGATTTGCATGACTGCCTCTGTGGTATGTAAATCTATCTCGTGCATATTCATTGTGGATGTCCTGAATACCTGATGGGGGGAGTAGGTGTGTCTCAGGGACTAGGCCAAGAAGCACTACTCTACAGGTCTATTTTGTAGCATTTAGAGGGGTGGGCACTGAATATGTATGAAATCTATTTGCATAGAATGGCGGTCCCCAAGCACTAAGTTTGCTCACCCCTTTACTTGACCCTAGATTACACAGTCTTAAGCAATCACCATCTCTTGTCTCCCTAGATAATGGAGTAGGCTTTTCAACATTGCCTTTGCAGCACCTCAATTCCTTCTAATGGAGGGGGCCCTCTTACAAAGCTTCAGTAAGCCCAATGCGGGCTTCAGTAAGCCCACGCTAACTCAGCCCTACTGCCTGCAGCAGCCCTGGCTTGAGTATGTGCCATTTCTGGCATGCTGGGGAAAAAAATGTATAGCGTGGAGCTAACCCGGTGGTAATCAGGCATTGCTGCGTGCTGCCTGGTTTACCACGGGAGCCCTTACCACCACCTCAATGGATGGCAGTAAATGCTCCCAGCCACATGGCTGGGTTTTTTTTTTTTTTGGGGGGGGGGGGGTACCCACTGCAGTAAAAAGGGCCCTGGTGGTGGGGGAAAATAGACCCTACTGCTGCCGCAGGGCCCTTCCCCACAGCTTAGGCAATGGGCCCATCAGTGAGCAGAAAATTGGACTCGGGAGTTGAACAAGGAGACCTTACGTTTCCTCTTTTAAGTCCCTGCCTTAGATTTTTCTCTGTCACCTCTATTAGACACAAATCAAGGGCATTGAGGGGGTTTCCTGCGAGGGTAAGTCACAATTAGGTTTTCATTTGCTATTTTCACGTTTACCTCATTTATTGTATTCATGTTTATATTTGGCCATTCCATATCATCAAGCTGATCAATCCATAGACTGGTGGGTTGTGTCCATCTACCAGCAGGTGGAGATAGAGAGCAAACTTTTGCCTCCCTATATGGTCATGTGCTGCCGGAAACTCCTCTGTATGTTCTCTATCTCAGCAGGTGGTGGTCACACACAGCAGCAGCTCTGGCTAGGCCTCCAAGCCTAATTTTTAGGTTTTGTTGAGTGCCTGGGGTTGAGGGCTCTTCTTGAGCAAGTGCAAACCTGGTGGCGCCAGGTCCCTCCTTTTCTCCCCCCTCCCGCTGGCTCCGTTTGGGGAAAAAAAAAAAAAAATTTTGAACGTCCTTAAAGGCGTTTATTTCGACGTTTATTTAAACGTTTATTGCAGCTACTCACTGGGACACTAGGTCGTTACAGCTCGGAGCGGAAAGCAGGTAATTTTTACCTTTTTATAGCGGGCAGGGGGTTCCCCGATTGATCTCCACGTGGCCTATGGCGTCGGAGGGCGAGGGCGCAAAGAGTCGCTCCCCGGATCGCTTGAGCGCTTCTAGAGGGGATGCGGGGGTCTTGAAGTCTGATTCGCCCTTGTTGGGTGACAGTTTCGTGACCGATGAGTGTCCCGGTCCTTCCTCAGGTGTGGCGGTTTTTCCCGCCATAAACGCCCATCCCCCGCTGCTCGCCTCCGCCATCTTGGCCGGCCACGCGGCTCGGACGGCTTCTTCTTGGGCCGCCCTTGAGGTAGGAGACATTAATGCCATGAACGCCCTTAATTTGGGCGACGGCACAAAAGCGGCTAAAGTTAAGCGCCGTTCTTCCCGCGCGGCTCCTTCGCGGAGTGTCGCGCCGGACGCCATCTTGGATGCGCAGCATGTATCTCCCCCACTCTTGCGAGCGCCGGTTGAGGGTGCGTCTAGGGCTGTAGCCCAGGCTGCGGAAGTGCACAGTCTGGGGGGTTTGTCCCCCGAGTTTGTTTTGCTGCTGCATCTGGCCTTCCTTATGCAAAACGCTGCCCCTGCTCCCTCGTCTGGTAAAGAGGTTGAGGCCCCCGGAGGTAAACGCCCTCGGGTTGATTCCCAGGCCTTGGAGGACTTTGTCTCCTCCGATGTAGATGAGGGCAGCGTATCTGAGTTCTCCCAACGGTCCTTTGCGGATTCCTTGGAGGAGACGGATCCCCGCTCGGATGGAGCGGATGACCCCTCTGCAGCGCGGCTCTTTAGCTCAGAGGATTTGCCCAACCTGTTAGTGCAGGCCATGGGCATTTTGAAGATTTCCTCTCCGGAGGACGTCTCTCCCTCAGCCCCTGTTGGCTTTGCCATTATGCTGGGGACGAAGCGCCCGCCTAGAACCTTCCACGTGCATGACGCCATGCACACCTTAATTTCGGCTCAATGGGATGTCCCGGAAGCGAGCCTTAAAGTGGCTAGGGCTATGTCCCGCCTCTATCCTTTGCCTGAAAGTGAACGTGAGGCCTATCTGTGGCCTACAGTGGATTCTTTAATCACTGCGGTGACTAAGAAAACGGCATTGCCGGTGGAAGGTGGCACGGCCCTAAAGGACGCCCAAGACAGAAGATTGGAGGCGGCCTTAAGGTCGTCCTTTGAGGCGGCTGCTTTAAGTTTGCGGCTCCTATGTGGCCAGGGCGTGCCTGACTATGGTGCAGCGGGCTTCCCCCTCGGATCATTCCTTGAGGGCTGATTGGCCGGCCCTGGAATCGGGCTTAGCCTATTTGGCAGACTTGCTGTATGATGTCTTGAGGGCCTCAGCTAAGGGCATGGCTCAGACAATCTCTGCGCGGCGGTGGCTTTGACTGAAGCATTGGTCTGCTGACCACGCCTCTAAATCCCGCCTGGCTAGATTGCCTTTTAAAGGCAAGCTGCTCTTTGGGGTCGAGCTGGACAAAATCGTGACCGATCTCGGCACGTCTAAGGGCAAGAAGTTACCAGAGGTCAGGGCTCGGGCTAGTACTCGCCCCGGTACCTCCAGAGGACGGTTTCAGGAAGCCCGTCGGTACCGCCCGGGCAGGTCGGGCTCTTCTGCCCCCTCTTCCTTCAAGAGGAACTTCTCCCCCAAACAGCATTCCTTTCGCAGAGACCGCCGTCCCGGAGGTGCTCCCTCCGGTCCTCCCCCAGGGTCTCGTACCCAATGACGGGGCCTTGGTCCACGCCCCAGTGCAGATTGGAGGATGGCTGTCCTCGTTTCTGGGCGAGTGGACCACAATAACTTCAGGCGCTTGGGTGCTGGAAGTCATCAGAGACGGCTACAAGCTAGAGTTCTGCCGACCCTTAAGAGACGGGTTTGTACTCTCTCCCTGCAAGTCTCCGGTCAAAGCTGTGGCAGTGCAGCAGACCTTGGACAACCTGATCCGCCTGGGTGCGGTCGTTCCGGTGCCAGAAAATCAGCTTGGCAAGGGGCGTTACTCCATTTACTTTGTGGTACCAAAGAAAGGAGGTTCTGTGCGGCCTATCCTCGACCTCAAAGGGGTCAATCGGGCCTTGAAAGTTCGGCACTTTCGTATGGAGACTCTCCGCTCTGTTATAGCGGCAGTGAAGGCAGGGGAGTACCTGGCATCCTTGGACATCAAGGAAGCGTACTTGCATATTCCCATCTGGCCTCCTCATCAACGCTTTCTGCGTTTTGCAGTCCTGGGCCGACACTTCCAGTTCAGAGCCCTCCCGTTCGGGTTGGCTACTGCTCCGCGGACCTTCTCCAAAGTAATGGTGGTCATCGCGGCCTTCCTGAGGAAGGAAGGAGTACAAGTCCATCCTTATCTGGACGACTGGTTGATCCGAGCCCCCTCTTATGCAGAGTGCGGCAAAGCTGTGAACCGGGTGGTTGCTCTTTTGAGCTCCCTGGGGTGGATCATCAACTGGGAGAAAAGCCAGCTGCGCCCAACTCAGTCCCTGGAGTATCTGGGAGTTCGATTCGACACCCAAGTGGGCAGAGTTTTCCTGCCAGACAATCGGATTGTCAAGCTTCAGGCTCAGGTGGACCAGTTCCTAGTAGCCTCTCCTCTTCGGGCTTGGGACTATGTGCAGCTGTTGGGCTCTATGACGGCCACGATGGAAGTAGTGCCCTGGGCCAGGGCTCATATGAGACCACTACAACACTCTCTGCTGCAGCGCTGGACTCCGATGTCGGAGGATTATGCTGTGCGCCTTCCCTTGGACCCAGCAGTGCGCAAGGCGCTGAGCTGGTGGACGCAGACAGACAAGTTGTCTGCAGGAATGCCTCTGGTGACCCCGGAGTGGATTGTCGTCACGACGGACGCCTCTTTGTCGGGCTGGGGAGCCCACTGCTTGGGAAGGACAGCGCAGGGGCTCTGGTCTCCTGCAGAGGCAAAGTGGTCTATCAACCTCCTGGAACTCAGAGCCATTCGGTTGGCGCTTTTGGAGTTCATCCCGGTACTGGCGATGAAGCCTGTACGGGTCCTGTCTGACAATGCCACGGCTGTGGCCTATGTCAACCGCCATGGAGGTACCAAGAGCGCCCCTCTAGCCAAGGAGGCCATGAATCTATGCCAGTGGGCAGAAGCGAACCTGGAACAGCTGTCAGCGGCCCACATTGCCGGAGTCATGAATGTCAAGGTGGACTTTCTCAGTCGCCATACTTTGGAGCCCGGAGAGTGGCAGCTATCTGCTCAGGCGTTCTTGGACATCACGAAGCGCTGGGGCCAGCCGAGCCTAGATCTGATGGCGTCATCGGCCAATTGCCAAGTGCCGCGCTTTTTCAGCAGAGGACGGGACCCTCGATCCCTGGGAGTAGATGCTCTTCTCCAACAGTGGCCGACACAAGAGCTTCTCTATATGTTCCCGCCCTGGCCCATGTTGGGCAGGGTGCTAGACCGGGTGGCAAAGCATCCGGGCCGGATAATCCTGGTGGGTCCGGATTGGCCCAGACGTCCCTGGTATGCGGACTTGATCAGGCTCTCAGTCGACGATCCTCTGCGGCTGCCAGTGGAGCAGGGCCTGTTACATCAGGGTCCCGTGGTGATGGAGGATCCCTCCCCCTTTGGTCTTACGGCCTGGCTATTGAGCGGCAGCGTCTGAGAAAGAAAGGCTTCTCAGACAAGGTCATCGCCACTATGCTGAGAGCGAGGAAGCGCTCTACTTCTACGGCTTACGCCAGGGTTTGGCGTACCTTTGCAGCGTGGTGTGAAGCAGGCTCACTTTCTCCCTTCACTGCTCCAATTTCTTCAGTGTTGGCGTTCCTGCAAGAAGGTCTGGAGAAAGGCCTGTCGCTCAGTTCCCTTAAAGTCCAGGTAGCGGCTCTGGCTTGCTTCAGGGGCCGCCTGAAGGGTGCTTCCCTGGCTTCGCAGCCAGATGTGGTGCGTTTTCTCAAGGGAGTTAATCACCTGCGCCCTCCTCTGCACTCAGTGGTGCCTGCGTGGAATCTCAACCTGGTGCTAAGAGCCTTGCAGAAGCCGCCTTTTGAACCCTTGTCGAGGGCATCTCTGAAAGACCTGACGTTGAAAGCAGTCTTTTTGGTGGCTATCACTTCAGTCAGAAGAGTTTCCGAGCTCCAGGTACTCTCATGTCGAGAGCCTTTTCTGCAGTTCACTGAGGCAGGAGTGACTATTCGCACAGTGCCTTCCTTCCTGCCCAAGATTGTTTCTCGCTTCCATATGAATCAGCAGCTCTGTCTCCCTTCCTTTCGTAGGGAGGACTACCCAGAGGAATACTCTGCTCTCAAATATCTGGATGTGAGACGAGTTATCATCAGATACTTGGAAGTGACCAATGATTTCCGGAAATCGGATCATCTGTTTGTCCTGTTTGCAGGTCCTCGTAAGGGTCTGCAGGCTGCTAAGCCTACAGTGGCAAGATGGGTCAAGGAAGCCATTGCAGCGGCTTATGTGGCCGCGGGGAAGGTGCCGCCTATCCAGCTGAAGGCTCATTCCACTAGAGCTCAGGCGGCCTCGATGGCAGAGGCCGGGTCCGTCTCCTTGGCAGAGATATGCAAGGCGGCAACTTGGGCATCGGCCCATACATTCTCCAAGCATTACCGCTTGACTGTGGCTGCTCGGGCGGAGGCCCGGTTTGGAGCTTCAGTGTTGCGGTCAGGGATTTCTATGTCCCGCCCTGGGTGAGTACTGCTTCGGTACATCCCACCAGTCTATGGATTGATCAGCTTGATGATATGGAAGGTAAAATTATGTATCATACCTGATAATTTTCTTTCCATTAATCATAGCTGATCAATCCATAGCCCCTCCCAGATATCTGTACTGTTTTATTCTGGTTGAATTTTAGGTTCAAGTTTAGTCTTCAGTTAGTTCAGGAGGACTTCGTGTTCAAGTTTTTTCACTTGGATTCTTCAAGAGTTGAGACGAGTTTGTGTTACAGTGAGCTGCTGCATTCCTCTCCCCTCCGTTTTACGGGGCTGGATTAAGACTTAAATTCTGCCGGCACTCCCTCCCGCTTCGTGCGGCTGTAGGGCAGCGTTGTACCCCTCCCGCTTCGGCGGTGTTAGGGTCAGTCAGCTCTTCTTGCGGTTGCAGGATAAGCCAGATCCCCCCGCGTCGGCGGGGTGGTGTCCCTCCCCCGCTCCGCGGGGATGAGCTGGACGGATTCCCCTCCCCCACTTGTGTGGGGATGAGCTGGGTTAATTCCCCTCCCCCGTTTCGGCGGTGGTGAGCTGGGCAGAGTGTCCCTTTGTGGGTGTAATTCTCTAAGTGCTGAGTCCTGCGGATGGAGCTTTGATATCGACATACTGAGGAGTTTCCGGCAGCACATGACCACATATAGGGAGGCAAAAGTTTGCTCTCTATCTCCACCTGCTGGTAGATGGACACAACCCACCAGTCTATGGATTGATCAGCTATGATTAATGGAAAGAAAATTATCAGGTATGATACATAATTTTACCTTTTTGCTGTTAACAAAATTATAAGCTTTATCTTAAACTGTACCTGCTTTGTGTGGATGTCTTCATAAAGGTGGTTAATCCCACTAAAAAAGTAAATTAAAAAAATATGAAAAATGCCCTTTTCCATTGACAGAGCTGCTACATGAGAAACATGATAGTCCAGTCAGTACTGTACCTCCATCTGCATTTGAAACTTGCTTAAATGTAATCTGAGGTGAGGCATATCCAAAATGTGAAAACAGAATGAGGAAGTGAAATGAAGGTGCCACCATATTCTGTGGCTGAAAGAAAATACCAATATAATAAGCCACAGAAACCAGTTACATGCTTCTGGAGAGAACCTCTGTACTCCTCTCAGCAAATTACTGTATGAACTCCAAATACAAACTTTCATATTTACTACTTCCAGGGACAAAACTTGCAGTAGCAGAACAATGTGCTTTGCAAGCGTGCAAGTTTAGTAAATGAGTGTTTGTACCTGAAAACAGTGCAGGTGAAATGCTGGTACCATTGAACCTGGATTGACTAAATGGGAATTAATATTTTTGCTACTGCCTGACAGCATCCTAAGTCTCATTTTGAAACATTTATATTTTTGACATTTTGTGGCATTGTTTATAAATAGAAAATTTTGACAATTTTTCAAGAGTCCACTTTATGAAGGCTTTTTTTTTATAGCTATGATTGACAAGAAAACCTCTTGTGAATCAACAGCATTCAACAGTTTTTTTTAGACTGACACCTCTGAAGTCTCTCCTTCATATTTCAGTTTTGCTTTTACTTAATGTGAGTTAAGGTTGTGCAAAAGTATTGAATTGTACACTGACATTTCCTTGTTTTTGTTTATTTAAAAATATATATTAGGAGGACAGCATACATACAGCCACTGTAATCCTTACTCCTTTCAGACGGTAGGCTAAAAGTTTGTTTGTTCAATCTACAACAGAAAACATTGTTCCCCCTTGAAACTGCTGCTATTTCCTAGTATTTTGCAACTTTGTACAGTTTTGAGGGCGAAGTTGTTCAGAGCTTTGAAGTCCACTGCTTTTAATACTGGCCACAAGGGGGCACTGTTAACATTCTTTTTGGGGCACTGTTAACATTCTTTTTGAAGTCTGCCACTCTGCTGCATTACTATCAAGTATTTTCTTCTGCTTGCACTGGATACTTGTATTTCTGGGCTTGAATATCTATATTTTTACATACATACTCGACGCATGCTTTTTGCAAGCAGAAAATAATCCCAGACCCACTGATAGACCATTTCCTGGGCAGGTTCTAAAACTTTCAACGCACCATGTTTGGTGCACAACCGCTGCCTATTCAGGAAAGTTGTCATTTCTATTTTGCCACTACAAAGCACTTATCAAATTCAGTGTTAACCAGAGGACTCTTGAAAAGAGTCCCTAAACTTATCTTTTAAGAAGGCTTGGTAAAACACATACGTCCAAGAATTATTTCTATTTTCTCTTGACTGGTTGTTAGGTCAACCACTATCCTTCCAATTTTATGTGGCCCCCAGGCTCCAATGTCACAAGAATACATTCTGTACTGACAATAAGGCAGATACAAAAACAAAACATATACCACTGTCGCCTTCCCTCCTAACTGAACGTACACTCTTGCGTAAAGGTTCCCCCTCCCTCCCCAACTTGACCATACCTCTTACCCACAATTAAGATTTCAAAAGACAAGAAATGCCTGGTGTCTAGTGGCATGTACCCCCTCTCCCCCCCCCCCCCCCCCAGTCCACCTGCTGTACCTAACAAGAGAGGCAGGAGCAATGTCTATTCGCTCCTTCCAGCATCACCATCTTGAAAAATGGCAGTGCCTTGCTCTGTAGATGCACTGGGAGAGTCAATCTGCCACATAAGGGTAATTTCCTTTAGATTGCAGAAGGCCCTGCATGATGCATCCCCAGGAGCCACCATTTTTCAAGATGGTAGTGCCAGAGGCCAGGAGCAAGTGACCATTGCTCCTGCCTCTCTTGCTAGGTTCAGTGGGAGGGTGTCACTAGACACCAAGGATTTCATTTTGTTTGTATTTGAGGAGGGGGAGGGGTGGGCCACTTGACTACCAGGGAAATCCTTTAATGTGGGTGGATTAGTCCAGGTTGGGTTGTCAGGAAAGGGGACTGCTAGATCACCAGGGGGCTGATGCAGGTAGCAGGTGTAGGGTGGTTGGGGCAAGAGAGGGGTGCTAGTAGGTATCTACTCTCAACTGACCCTTCTATGCTGCCCCGTACCCTATCATAAATTTTCTCATAGTTGTCATGCAGCCAAAGGTTGGTCTTTTTTTTTTTTTTTTTTTTTGGTGTACCTTGGGATAGCAAATACATCACATCTGCATTCATTTCAATGTAATGTGTGGTCAGGGTTTCCTTGTGAGTTTACACTCACACTGAAACCCTTTCTGCATTGTTATCCTATGGTAAAACACATGGTAACCATATAGGAAGTTTTCTGCATCAGGTCCAAATGTTATTTGACGTTCCTGTGTCCAACAGTGCTTCAGCTTTTGTGCCTTCCTTCCTGCTCCCTCCCCTGATTGCCTGAATAGTGGATCAACTCCATTTCCCCCCGCCCCCACCACTATTTTTGGGCCATCTCTTCCACTATTTTTGGGCCATCTCTTAGGGCAGAGCATCCCTATTATTCTAAAGGGAAAATGATAACCCTATCAGTCACCTATTGCACAGATGGAAATTGCAGCTTATTGGATAAAGCAGTATTGCAAATCTGAATAAAGTAAAACTGTCTTTCTTGCACAAGTTGTGCCAGCCCAAACACCCAACTTCCCAGTTGGACAGTGGACCTGTATTATGGCTGTTCTCTGTTTTCCACCTCCTAATGTGTATTCAGAATAGCCCGTGTAATACTGGCTCTATGCCCTCTCACATTGTACTAATCTCTCATCTCCTACCTCCACTGTCCCATTGGGAAGGGAGGCTGTTATTAGTAAATTTGACTGCCTCTTTCTTGAGATTTTTGTTTCACTCATTTCTTTTGCTTTGATTTTACATGAAGCTGAATTTCTGCCTTGACTATCCAGTAATGTCTATTGTAATGGCTTGCCTTTGTATCTGCTATGGTGACTTCAAATAGTCCAAAATATGGCAAACACTGGCTCCCTATCTACCAACAGCTTTTAGCTTTGAAATATTGACTTGTTCATTGGATTTCTCACACAGAACTTCCTCTGTTTCTGTATAGGTCTTATTCCATACTTCCCCCCCCCCCCCCCCCCCCATACTCCACCTATTTCAATAGCTTTTCCTAACTTTTGCTACTTGTCTTCAAATCTAGTTACATTTTAGCTAGGGCCTCATGTTTGTAGTTGATCTCACTCTTTGTAATTCTGTTCCCTTTTGAACTCATAAGTATTGCCATACTGGGAAAGACCAAAGGTCCATCAAGCCCAGCATCCTGTTTCCAACCGTGGCCAATCCAGGTCACAAATACCTGGCAAGATCCCAAAAAAAGTACAAAACATTTTATACTGCTTATCCCAGAAATAGTGGATTTCCCCCAAGTGCATTTAATAATGATCTCTGGACTTTTCCTTTAGGAAGCTGTCCAAACCTTTTTTAAACTCTGCTAAGCTAACCGCCTTTACCACATTCTCTGGTAACGAATTCCAGATTTTAATTACACGTTGAGTGAAGAAACATTTTCTCCGATTCATTTTAAATTTACTACATAAAAAATTTACTACATTGTAACTTCATCGCATGTCCCCTAGTCCTAGTATTTTTGGAAAGCGTAAACAGACGCTTCACATCTACCCATTCAACTCCATTATTTTATAGACCTCTATCATATCTCCCCTCACCGCCTTTTCTCCAAGCTGAAGAGCCCTAGCCGCTTTAGCCTTTCCTCATAGGGAAGTTGTTCCATCTCCTGTATCATTTTCATCGCCCTTCTCTGCACTTTTTCTAATTCCACTATATCTTTTTTTGAGATGCGGCAACCAGAATTGAACACAATATTTGAGGTGCAGTCGAAACAAAGGCATTATAACATCCTCATTTTTGTTTTCCATTCCTTTCCTAATAATACCTAACATTCTATTTGCTTTCTTAGCCGCAGCAGCACACTGAGCAGAAGGTTTCAACGTATCATCAACGACGACACCTAGATCCCTTTCTTGGTCTGTGACTCCCAGCGTGGAACCTTGCATGACGTAGCTATAATTCAGGTTCCTCTTTCCCACATGCATCACTTTGCACTTGCTCACATTAAACGTCATCTCCAATCTGAAATGTTGTTGAAGAAGTTAAAGCTGTTGTCAAAATTTTGCTTTTTTTATTAAAGCATTTCTCTTAGCTAATGAAAATGTGAAGTCCCTGGTTTGGTTCGTTGTAATTCACCTTGCAGCATATCCATTTGTGCCCATGTCCTGTTCCAATGCAACCTCCTCATTTTATATGCTTTAAAGTAATTGTACCCTTCCTTCCTCCTCTTTTATCTATATATCTCCTGATGTAACCCAAGTTTCTTTATGTGGCCCTCCGCTCCCTCATTATTATTAGTTGCTTTATGTAAACCACTTAGATAATTTTTTTTTATTTGTGGTATATTTGTAAGTCTATGTGCTTTGAAAATGAGCCTCTAAAGTTACGTGGAGGGGCATAATCGAACGGGGTGCCCAAGTTTTCCTGAGGACGTCCTCGCGAAGGGGCGAGGAAACCTGTGTTATTGAAACAAGATGGGCGGCCATCTTTCGTTTTGATAATACAGTCGGGGATGGCCAAATCTCAACGTTTAGGTCAACCTTAAGTTTTATTTTTGAGGGTGGGAGGGGGGTTATTGATCACTGAGGGAGTAAGGGGAGGTCATCCCCGATTCCCTCTGGTGGTCATCTGGTCGTTTAGGGCACATTTTTTGTGGCTTGGTTGTAAAAAAAAAAAAAAGGACCAAGTAAAGTCGGCCAAGTGTTCATCAGGGATGCCCTTCGTTTTTTCCATTACCGGCCAAGGATGCCCATGTGTTCAGCACGCCCCAGTCCTGCCTTCGCTATGCTTCCGACACGCCCCCGTCAACTTTGGTCGTCCCCGCGATGGAAAGCAGTTGACGCCCAAAATCGACTTGATTATGCCGATTTGGGCGACCCTAGGAGAAGGATGCCCATCTCCCGATTTGTGTTGAAAGATGGGCGCCCTTCTCTTTCGAAAATAAGCCTGATAGATTACTATAGAGCTCATTTTCGACAGAGAAGAATTTCTAAAAGGATAAAGCAGCATTTGGATATTTTTCTTGCCAAAAGGTCTAAACTGATGTTTTCAAAAGCCATTTTACAGACTTTTTTTTTTTCTATGCAGTTCATCTGCAGTGTGTCCAAATGTCAAAGGGGCATGTTAAGGGCAGGATTCGTTCCTAAGACCTGGACATTTTGGTTTGTTCCATTATGTCTGAAAAACATCCAGGACTAAAACTCAGATGTTTTGAGCTATAGACCTGAACTAAGACAAAAAAATGTCCTAAATGACCAGATGACTACTGGAAGAAAAAAAAGGAATGATCTCCACCCCCCACCCAAGATGTAAAAGAAATTGTGCATACCAGAGCTTCTATGACAGCCTCAGATGTTAGTCAGTCTTATCAGAGCAGCAAGCAGGTGCCTGGAGTAGCCTAGTGGTCGGTGCAGTGCACTGTGGAGAAAAGGACCCAGGCCCATAATCCACTCTGTTACACTTGTGGAAAGTCAGCTCCCTTCAAACCCACCAAAAACCTACTATACCCAAGTATAGGTGACACCTGCAGCCATAAGGGCTATTGTAGTGGTGTTCAGTAGGTTTTTGGAGGGCTCACTATACAATATAAGGGCGCAATGGTGAGATGTGTACCTGGGATGTTTTATGTGAATACCATTGGAATACCCCCTAGGGTGTCCCACTGCTCTGCTGTGTGGCCAGTCTACAAGATAAATGCAGAGAGCATAAAAACATCTAGCCACTGTAAAAAAAAAAAAAAATGGCATTTTGCTGTTTTGAAAATAGCTATATGTGCTAATCGTATTTTGGACATTTTGAGCAAAGTGTCCAAAGTTGACTTAGATGTCAGATCGAAAATGCCCCTCTATGTAACTTTGTAAGTCTATGTGCTTTGAAAATGAGATCTTATATAATTTATGTTAACTTTATAACTGATGCCCTGTTTTTGCTACTTTCGCTTCCTCTAATTGTTCCTGAAGCTGCAGTTTCTTTTTCAAGCATGTTGCACCTGTTTTCCAATGTCTACTAACCTCAGATTACTCAAATTTGTGGCTGTCTGTATTTGTTCAACTGTCACAATACTCTGCAGGATATGATGAGCCCCATCTCATTCAGGGTTTGTATTTCAAGTTTGGTTTATACATTTTTGTGTGCTGCTTCGATTACTTGGATTCGTTCTTCAATATCTATAAGGCCAGTGCTGGAAAGACTTCTATGGTCTGTCTTGCAAATACCGTAAGAAAGATGCAGATTTGGCAACGCTATTGGTAACTAAGATCTGTGCCAGACAGATTTCTGTGTTCTCTGTCCCACAAATGGCTAAAGACATGAAGATTAAGTTTACTTATTGTATATCACATTAATTTGTGCTATTAGTAAGGGTGCTGTGCATCTCAAGGGCAAAGGGAAAGACATCTTACTGTTTAAATTAGCAAGTTAAATACCATTATAAATTCTTTTGGCTAAACATATGTTGTTCCAAGACTACATCATATTTAACTACCTATATATATGTAGTTGGCATGTTAGCAAACTGACAGCCACTGTTAAATCATGAATGATTATAATCTGCACAGAGTGGTGGGTGCAGTTTTGGCCTACTTGTTAGGCAGACTAGATGGACTCTGCGGGTCTTTATCTGCCATCATTTACTGTTGCTGTATATCTGTAAATCCCAGCCATCAGCAGCAGCTGTCCAAGCAGTGTTACCCTCCTCTCCAATCTGTGCCCTAACTGTGAAGGGGGGAGGGTGGGTGCATCTCAAGCAGGGAGGATAGATGTACTGCTAGGCCTCACTAAGAAATAATATTATTCCAGCTGATCTCTCTATATAAAAGGCACCACCAACGTTCTAAATGAAGCCTCCAGCCGGAAGTGTGAAGGGGGAGAGATATCCTGTTTCCCCATGAGTGTCTGCCCCTCCCTCGCTCTCTCTGTAACACAAACAGTGAAGGAAAACACAGCAAAGCATGAAATCAAATCGCTCTCTCTGTAACAGTGAAGGACTCAGAGGGGAGAGAGGGCAAAGCCCTCACTATCTCTGTAACACAAACAAAGCACAGCAGGAAACTTAACACTGAAGGACTCGACTCCCAGGGGGGAGGGGACAGAGAGCAGAGGGGAAGGGAGAGAGGGCAGAGGACAGGGACACACACACTCCCACATGCATACAGAAGAAAACCTTGCTAGCCCCCGTTTCATTTGCATCAGAAACGGGGCTTTTTTACTAGTGTTCCAATAAAATTCTTTACTGTAACTTTTAATTTGATGATCTGGAATATAGTACTCATTCTCCAACTATACAGTCACCAGTCACAAGCAGTCAGAATTTTTCTCCTTTTTATTGTGGCAGGTAAGGTTCTACTACATACTTTGAGCTGCCAAGTTACTCGGTTCTAGGCTGAAGATTTTGGGCCAGACCTGGATTTCTTACCACCCTGTCCTGGTGCTTTATGGGACTTGTAGCACTGATTTTAATGGGCAGGATCAAGCACTACAAATCCCACACTGCTTTGGGATGTATGTTCAAAACCAGTACTAGCCTACAAGTCTCCAACCTGGATCTGGGTAACTTGGCATCTATGTACTTTCAGAGACCCTCCATAATCTACAGCAGTGTTTCCAAAGTCAGTCCTAGAGTACCTCCTTGCCAGTCAGGTTTTCAGGATATCCACATTGAAAATGCATAAAAAAATGTGCATGCAATTTCAAACTCATGCTTGTTCATTCTGGATATCCTAAAAACCTGACTGGCACAGGAGTACTCCAGAACTGATTTGGAATTCAAGGTACGGTACTTTCTTGGTTTTAAGATTTTTGTTTTTTTGACAGGCTGTTCTTTTTCAGTGTACAAAGGGCAGGAAATATCTGCGGCTAGATGGATTACAAGTGGTGTTCCTTAAGGTTTAGCTTTTAACGCTGATTTTGTTTAATGTGCTTTTGAGTCCTTTACTGTAGTACAATCATTTTGCATCGTCCTTATGTTTATGCTGCTGATCTGCTTTTGGCTGTATAAGTTTCCGATGTTGACAAAGCCTTAGTACGGATACAGGATTGTGTAAATGTGGTGGCTCTATGATTGCGAGATCATCAGCTGCTTTTAAATAAAAGGAAAAACAGGTGTATTGGGTAACTGGAAAGTGAGATTGTTCCTGTTTCTCAGTAGCTTTATTGGATGAAATGATCCCAGTAGTGGACAGTTTGGTTTTTTTTTAATTTGATTTTTGTTTTGATATATGAGGTAAGGTCTTTAGTTCATTGGGGGTATACAACATTGTGCAAATTCAGAGCAATAAGGAATTATATAGATGAACAGGCTTTTGTGATATTATTACATGCCTTGATTGTTTCAGTTCGATTATGCAAATGCGGTATTGGCTGAAACTGCACAATCAAACTTATGAAAGTTGCAGACCCAGCAGAATACTGTAGTACATTTGTTGGGCAGGGCTCAGAAGTTTGATCACCTTACTCCTTTGTATATTCATTATCATTGGCTGCTGGTATATTTTATATCTATTAGATTGTAAGCTCTTTGAGCAGGGACTGTCTTTCTTCTATGTTTGTGCAGCGCTGCGTATGCCTTGTAGCGCTATAGAAATGCTAAATAGTAGTAGTAGTAGTAGTATATTTAAGTTGATGGTACTTACCCATAGGGCCTACTATGAAAAATCTCTTCCACTTGCTACTTTGGTTCAATCCTATATTCCAGCTAAGTCTTTGCGTTCCAGGTGGTGATTCTCCTGGTGACTTGGACCCATCTTATGATAACTAGAAAGAGTGCCTATTTTTATTTGGCACCATTCCTATGAATGCCTTTCCTTTGGAGGTCCACATGGAACAATCATTAAGATGCTTCAAGCAATTGCTGAAAGCTCATTATTTTATTTTTGCTTTTGGTGTATCTCTCCCTGGGGGTTGATGGAGTTTAAGCTCTGGGTAACTGATTTGATGTATTTTTTATTTGTTTGAGTGGATTGTGGGATTTTTTTTCTTTCCTGTCTGATTATTGTAGTTCTTTGTTGGTGTTCTATGTGATTTTAATATTGTACACTGCTGTGATCTTTTTTTTTTTTTTTTGTAAAAGGGCTAAGCGGTATAGCAAATTTAATGAGCTGTAACTGATCTAGAAAGGCCCTTGAGGGAAATTAGAAAAGCAGTGGGCAAAACTGAAAAGTGATTCTTTAAGGGCAGCAAACCATTTTTTTTTTTTTTTTTGCAAAGTAAATAAGAGGAAAAATTGGCCAGCATGAATTTTGAACGTAGCTGACTAAGGAAAAAGAGGTTAGCATTCATAATCTACAAGCAGTTGCAGAAAGATGAAGATGAACAACACTACTGGAAAAGCAAAGAAAAGCTGGGAAAGTAGTCAGGAAAACAAAGATGCAAATGGAAGAAAAAAAAAATAGCCAGTATAGCAAAATGGGGGGTGAGAATCTTTTTTAGGTATGTTAGTAACAAGAGGAAGAGCAAAAAAGGCATTGTCAGAATCCAAGGTATACCCAATACTTCTGTGCGTACCTACATGTTCACCATATATCGATAGTGTTTCATATTTTGAAATCTGACCAGATATTTTGGCACAAAGCATCTGAGGAAAGGATAGTCTTGTATCTCTATCAGAGTGTTGTGAGCTAAAATCTAATCCACTTCAGAGAACAATTCAGAAATGGGAATGTGATCTTGATATTGAACTTGCTTTTTGTTGATCTTCAAGGGAGCCTGTGAGATGACAGAAATCCAGTTCTAATTTTTGCATAGGCTCTATATGGCCCTTAATTGGATGTGTAAAACAAAAGTGATTTCAACTGCAAATTGTTATTAGTTGTTATGGTTTAACTGGCTTCATTATCCACTGTGTGAGGTCATATCCACTTTTAGAACACCTTACACTGAATTAAAAATTAGCAAATGTTCACCATTGCTGTTTACTTTAGGCACTTCATCATAAATGTAATATTCACCTACACAATATGGATCTTTTACTATGATTACTATTTTGCATATACATGCATGTTCATATTTCAGTGGTCTTTATTTTAGTTATTGTATTTCTTTGAATGTTGTGAAATGTGACATGGCAAGTTTTTTTTTTTTTGTATGTAGACCCCTGACGCAGGTAGATACGCTGAAACATAGACTATGTTGAATCTTTCAATAATGAACTGGTTTACAATCCCACTCTTGGAGGCCCTTGGTGCTTCTTTCTGCTATTTGTCTTTTGCTGTGTGCTTTGGACTCCCTCTGTTGTTGCTCATACCCACTTTAACAAGATTCTGGAGAAATGTATTCACATATTCCCATCAGGCAAGCCAGAGCATCTCTTCTGTCGTCATGTCCAGGGTGGCTTTCAGAAAAGATGTCCTCCTCGCCTGGTGTGTACAAACCACAAAGGGAAAAAGCCTACTCTTTTCCACAATCCCATCCCCTTCAGCAGGTAATGAGTATAGTCTCTAATGCTAAGTGGTTACGATGTAGTAGGACAAGAGTCTGTGTAGAAAAACAAAATAAATGCAAGTTTATCTAGTCAACAAGACAAAACCTACTAAATGTTAGCAATCAGAATTAGGAATGTACGGTGCTATTTTTACCTGTTCTGATCTATTTGAAGTAGCTCAAAAAATACTCTTGGTAGAGACTATAAACTCACCTACTTTTGAACTTTATAATTGTTTCCTTAAATTCTGATTTAAATGTTTGTTTTATAATCTTTAACTTCAAAATTATTTTCCAAAATCTAACTCACTCTATGGTCCCCTTGAACAGTATCCCTTTCCAAAACAGAGCCATGCTTACAATGTAAGGGTTTATTTTTACCCTTATTATCAGAGCTCTGGATTTTAATAAACAAAAGATACGATAAGTTTGGTATCCCAAAATTGTGTTTGTCAATGATGATCTTATGCTTCGTTGGAACCCTTCTGTTGTGATTCTCTATCCCTCTCCATGTATGTCTCCTTCACTGCGTTTCTTCTCAAGCCTCTTATTCTTGGAGATACCTATCTCCCTAACAAGATCTATTCCTACAGCAGATGCAGCTATCTTTGAATGGTCAGCCTAATAGCTAGTGCGATGGCCTGAGAAACAGGGGCCCTGGGTTCAATTCCCACTGTAGCTCCTTACTTTAACTCTCCATGGCTGTGATTTTTAAGAGGCAGTATATCAAATCCCATCCCCTTTCCTTATGACAACCATGGCAGTGAGGACATTTCACCCAGCTGTGTGAAGAAAGAGGGAGGTAGTGTTTGGAAGTAGGGGTGAGAAGGGGAGAAAAGTGTGTTAGTAGAGAGAGAGATTGGAAAAGGGTTGTGAAGCAGTGTAAAAAGACTTGACAAGAAGTGAAAGAAAGGGAAAGGTGTGAGAAAGGGGGTGAAAGAGCATGGAAATGGAATAAGGGAGAAAGTGAAAGAGGGGGAGTGGGAAGCAGGGTAAGGGGTAAGTTAAAGATAATGGGCTGGATACTAGGAGGCACTGAGCAACAGGTAAATCTAGAGAGGTGAAAGAATAAGATTCAGAGGAAGGTAGATAAGGGCTGGGTGTACCTTGCACCTGCTTTTTGTGTGGGTATTTTTCCACAGAAAATGTGTAGAGTTGAAAATGCAATCTACGTGTATCATTTTCCTATGCTGCCCTAAACAGGGACAGTTAGCAACTGCGGAGTCCTTGGCAGACCAGTTCTGTGGAGCCCCCCTTGCCCCTTGCCTAGCCCTGTTACCTGATGACAAGAAGATTTTTTTTTTTGTTTAAATTTTATTTATGATCTCTGGTAGTCTTCCTTCCATAAAACATGTTAAAATAACCCTGGCTCAAGTCATTCATTCCCCAGGTTTATTTAAGAACCCAATACAATACACATATAATACAGGATACAGCACACACATCATGACCGAGGTTGGCTAGGTCTAGGAGCTGGGAATTGGGTTTTCAGTTCAGTCTTTGTGGCTCACCTAGCCAGTTTGGTTTTCAGGATATCCCCCATTGAATTCAAAAGCCCCCTACTACACAAAAGCATCTGGTTTTCTTGGGTTCTTAAATAAACCTGTGCAATGAAAGACATGAGCCAAGACTTAAAGGATCTGTCTCTGTCTGCTTACTTAGGAATTACCAGTTCATACCATCCAGTTTTCTAGGAGTTTAGTTCCTGTTTCCCTGACTCCTTTGGGGGAAGAAGGGTAGGTCAAATGGCCCAACATGGAGCAGCTGGCCTAAAAGCCAACTTGGGCCAACTAGCTCGCATTCAGTGCCATACCGATCCCATTCACGTTCACCACTGCAGCAGGCCAGTGGCCTGGCTCCGAGATTCCCGAGAGCAGTTGGGTGACCAATGCTCGCATTCCAAGTTTATTTCAGTCTTGTTGTCCTGTAAGTCATAATATATCTATGCAGCTTACAATTCAAAAACATTAGCTAGAGAGAGAGGTGGAAAGAAGAAAATGGCAAGGAGAAAGGGAACTACAATAATAAAAAAATAATACAAAAGAGGGGTACAGGTGGTGACAGAGGGAAGGGCAATACATCTGTACTGATGTACTAGTCCCTAGGCTGACCCCAGGGGCAATTTTATACAAATACAAAAGCATCTTCAAAAAGAAGCATTTTAAGAACCTTTTTAAATTTAGCTAATGAGGTTTGCAATCTAAGATAAAGTACATATAAGTACATAAGTATTGCCATACTGGGAAAGGCCAAAGGTCCATCGAGCCCAGCATCCTGTTTCCAACAGTGGCCAATCCAAGTCACAAATACCTGGCAAGATCCCGAAAAAGTACAATACATTTTATACTGCTTATCCCAGAAATAGTGGAAGACCGAAGCAAAGAATTCATTTAATCTCTCCGCTATGGCTTTGTCTTCCCTGATCGCCTCTTTTACTCCTCGTTCATCTTGTGGTCCAACCTATTCTTTTGCCGGCTTCCTGCTTTTAATATACCTAAAAAAAAATTTTTACTATGTGTTTTTGCCTCAACGCAATTTTTTTAAAGCTCCTCTTTGCCTTCCTTATCAGCGCTTTGCATTTGAATTGACATTCTTTATGCTGTTTCTTATTATTTGTAGTCAGTTCCTTCTTCCATTTTCTGAAGGATTTTCTTCTAGCTCTAATAGCTTCCTTCATCTCACTTTTTAACCATGCCGGTTGTAGTTTGGTCTTCAGTCCTCCTTTTTTAATATGTGGAATACATTTGGCCTGGGCTTCCAGGATGGTGTTTTTGAACAGCATCCACACCTAATGTAAATTTTTGACCCTCACAGGTTTTTTTCACCGTTCTTCTTTTTAAAGTTAAACGCTAACGTATTTGATTTGCTCTGTATACTTCAAAGGTAATATCAAATCCGATCATATTATGATCACTGTTATCAAGCGGCCCCAGCACCATTACCTCCCGCACCAGATCATGCGCTCCACTAAGGACTAGGTCTAGAATTTTTCCTTCTCTCATCGGCTCCTGTACCAGCTGCTCCATAAAGCAGTCCTTGATTTTGTCACGGAATTTTACCTTCCTAGCATGCCCTGATGTTAAATTTACCCAGTCAGTATCGGGGTAATTGAAATCACCCATTATTATTTTGTTGCCTAGTTTGTTTGCGTCCCTAATTTCCTTTAACATTTCTGCATCCATCTGTTCATCCTGGCAAGGCGGACGGTAGTACACTCCTATCATTATCCTTTTCCCCTTTACACATGGATTTCGATCCACAGTAATTCCAAGAAGTGTTTTCCTGCAGAATTTTCAATCTATTTGATTCAAGGCTCTCCTTAATATACAATGCTACCCCTCCTCCAATTCAATCCACCCTATCACTACCCTACTATGACAGTGTCCCACTGGTTATCCTCCTTCCACCAGGTCTCAGAGATGCCTATTGTATCTAATTTTTCATTTAGTGCAATATATTCTAACTATCCCATCTTATTTCTTAGGCGCCTGGCATTTGCATATAGACATTTCAAACTGTTGTTCCTATTTACATTATGCTCAGTACTTGACAGTATTAATTTGCAATCTTTTGTCTGATTTTTATTTTTAAGGACACCTGATCTACTATGGTCTTTTTTTTTCAACCTCACTATCGGGATACCCTATCTTTCATGTTTTGGTGATATCTTTGAAAGATACCTTATCCCAAACCATGCACTTTTGAGCGACTCGTCCTTCCCCCAGTTTCATTTAAAAGCTGCTCTAACTCCTTTTTTTAACGCTGGGGCCCGCAGCCTGGTTCCACCCTGGCTAAGGTGGAGCCCATCCTTTTGGAATAGGCTCCCCCTTCCCCAGAAGTGCATTCAGCCAATCAGGAGCCCTCTTTTAGCTGCCAGACAGGGGAGAACTGGTTGATTGCTGCGCAGGCAAGAGGTAAAGCTAAAGCAGACTGAGGGAAGGGGGGGGGGGGGTTGGTGAGACATGTTGTCATGTTGACTCCAGGTGCGGCCCCTGGAAGCGTGAGGTCTTATGTTGCTGCCCCTGCTTAAGACTGGCCCTGGACCTAAATAAGCCCTGAAGAACCATCCTCTAAATATGGTTAAAAGTACGACACATTATAGAACAACATGAATGCTTTTTGGCATAATTTGGGGGGCTGAAGGAGGGAGTTTTGCATTATTTATATTTACATATTTTAAAATCATATTTTACTTCATAAAAATAATTTTCTACTATTTTTATGTGTCGCTGGATTTTCTCTTTAAAAACTGGTGCAAAATATGAGGGCAAAAATGACATGTGAACTTTGTCCCAGTGTGGATAGTTTGAAAATTACCTTCTTAATTTGATGATTTGTCTTTATCTCACATACAGTTTATTAATCACCCAGGGTCAATATACTCTTGTAGTACAAAATAATTTCCTTTGTCTCTATAAACTCCTTGTTTACTGCTGCTGCCATTCTAACATTTTTTGTATGTACAATTTTGTTTAAAGGGAAAAGATAATATGTGTGTGTATATACAGATGAGTCTGAAACCTCTTCAATATATAACAGTGCATCCCCATGGGCCAAAAGAAATCATGCTCATGTTTAGCCCATAACACAGTGCCTAGCAGAATAAAGGAGCAGCCTAATGGGTAATGTAGTGGGCTGAGACCCAGATTAATTTTCCACTGTAGCGCCTTGTGATCTTGGGCAAGTCACCTGACTCTCCATTGCCCTAGGTACAAAACAGATTGTGATCCCACTACGCACAGAGAATGTAACTGTGTGTTAGGTGTGTACATCTAGTAGCACTATAGAATAATAAGCAGTAGTGTTACATTACTGTCACTGATAACTACTTGTGATTAAAGTGCTGCTACTACTACTTATCTAGAGGCACACAGCCCTCTACAGCTGTTCCATAAAAATTTCAATTCAAGACATTTTAAGAAGGTGATACGCCTTAAGATACAGAACTATGTTGATGGCCTAGTGGTTAGGGGTGGTGGATTTTGGTCTTGAGGAACTGAGTACAATTCCCACTTCAGGCACAGGCAGCTCCTTGTGACTCTGGGCAAGTCACTTAACCCTCCATTGCCCCATGTAAGCCGCATTGAGCCTGCCATGAGTGGGAAAGCGCGGGGTACAAATGTAACAAAAAAAAAAAGTAAGTGGTTTTAAGGTGTACAGTGAAGAAACAGACAAGGCAAAGTGTGGTTGCACAACACACTGCTCAGATTCAAGATATCAGACAGAGCCCTTTATGTTTGCAAGTCAGTGTGCTAAAGATACAATAAAATGAAAAGATTTCAATATACTCCAAAGTCATGCTTTTTATTTTGGCCCTAGGCTTTAGTTTTTGGCAGTGTTTGATGTGCATAAATGACCAAATAGAGAGAGTTCACCTGTGAAATGGTTTTTGGACAGAAAAAGATTGAACATGTTTCTGTGAAGATTATCTCCTGTGGTGTGGCTAATTGTTTGTACATCTCCAAATGTTTCTGAAAACTAAAAGTTAGGAATAATGAACTGCTTTCTCAAGGTTAGATGTATAGTGGCTGAGCTTGTGACTCCAGAAGCACACTTCTAGCATAAAGTACCCATTTAAAGTAAAAATGATGTAAACTTTTATTTTAAAATCTTGGCATTTGTTAATTATGAAATACTGTAACTTAAGCCTTTGGAACAATGTAACTTCAGGCTAAAGGACATTAGGAAGGCTTTAGGAATAGCACAGGATTTAGGAAGGCTTTCGCAATAGCACAGGCTACAAGTAAAACCCTGTATGTTTAGAAGCTGACCACTAGGTGCCGCTACAGATCATATCACGTCACTCATTCACACTTGGTAGTAACCTGCCTGCTAGAGTGTGTGCTCTGGGCTATTCTCTTGAGTTAAAATTGCAGAACAGAACTAATTTTCAGTTTTGTAGTACCAAACATAAAATATGGATACACTTCACAAAAGGAAATTAGCATTTAATCGGGCCCAACAGACAACATTGTTCCTTAATAAGTCATCAAATTTCAGCTTTGCGATTTCTAAGCAGTTATCGGGTGGTGCCACTCCATGTGCAGCTTCCTCTGTGCATACTTTCTAGGCTACAGATTTCAATTTAGATCATGTGCTGGGGTTTTTTTTTATTCAATGTTTAACCACTCCGAAGCGCTGTTTGTTGGACAACACATTTACATAGGACACTATCTTACAAAGTGCTGCTTTGATGCAACCCTATCCACCAGGACTCAGCCCATACTTTTCCATGGAGCTTATACTAAACGATGGACTCTTTTGATGTTGGTATGAAGTGCTGTAGGAGGAGATATGACCTTTCCCAGCAGTCAGCCCACTCCACTGCTGTCCATAGGATGAGTCCAATTACCCCAAACTCTTCCAGGGCTTGTGAGCAGCAAATTAAAAACGCTGCCGTTTCACAAAGTCCATTTTGGATGACTGAAATCTCGGGTGACGGCTTCCATACAATTTCTTTTAGAGAATGTTACTTTAAATGAAAATTGTAATAATTCACCATACAAGTTTATTTCAGAAAGAGCTTCTATTAGGAAAAAAAATAGTCGTCCTGATTCATATTTACTTATGTCAAAATATTTGTCTTATTAGTATAATCTATAGAAATTAATTCCGCCATAGGCTTTTTTTTTTTAAGGATATTGTACCTATGGTTGATTTTACATATATACTCCTTGGTTTTGTTTTTTTAATAAATTTGATGCTTGTAATTGATTCAAGTAGTACATTATTTGGAAACTTGACTTTGACATCACTGTCAATTGAGTTTCAGTGATGTCCCTGCTAGCATTTCATACATCGAATTACATCAAAAGCCATGATTGTACTCAACTATACTTGTGCTTTATGTGACATGCCCACTGTACCCCTCCCCCTGCTTCCTTCACTGCCAATAAGAAGAGATTATGGGCTGTGAGCAATTTTTGCAGCCCACCACATCTGTGTCCTGTGCAGCAGAACCACTGTCACAGTACTCGGTATGGAGCTGCTCAAAGCACAGATCCATTCTGGACTTATCCCATTCAGGGCCGCCAAGAGACAGAGCTGGGCCCAGGGCAGGGCTGCTGCCACTAGCCCCCCCCTCCCCCCCCCCCCTTCAGGATTCAGTCACCGGGCCCAACCCAGAACACAACCACTGCTACTGCCCCTCATTCACTCTTGAACTGCCACCAGACCCTGGTGCTGGGCCCCCCTTTGGAGGCCAGGGAGGAGTAGACGCACTGATGTGAATGCCCCTGCCCCCTACATCAGTGTGTCTGCTCCTCCCCAGTCTCTAAGGAGGGCCCAGCACCATGGTCTATCTCTCACCTGCTTCACTGGGCCGAGAACGGTTCCCAATAGGAGCAGGAGAGAGACGGGGCCCAGGGTTGAGCCCCCTTGGAGGCCAGGCCAGGGGAATTTTGCCCCCCTCAGCATCTCTGATCCCATTAAATATACAAAACAGTCTGATTTTCTTTAAAAGAGATGCTGTTTCCAAACTCATAAGCTATCCTTAGTAAGTGATTCAATTGCTCTCATTCTCTGGTAGTTACAGTAGATACCCACTGAATATAAGGGATGATTTAAGGCAGGGGTGCTCAATGTTGGTCCTCAAGGTCTGCCACAGAATTGGGTTTTCAGGATTTCCACAATAAATATGCATGATATCTATTTGCTTACAATGGAGGCAGTGCGTGCAAATAGATCTCATACGTAGTTGTTGGGGAAAATCCTGAAAACCTGACTAGGTTATGGACCTCAAGGGCTGACATTGAACACCCACGGTTTAAGGCAGTGGTTCCCAGACCTGGTTCTGGAGGCACCCCAGCCAGTCAGGTTGACAGGATATGCATGATATCTATTTGCGTACAATGGAGGCAGTGCATGTAAATATATCTCATGCATATTCATTGTGGATATCCTGAAAAGCTGACTGGCTGGGGGGCCTCCAAGACCAGGTTTGGGAACCACTGGTTTAAGCTATTAATGTGTTTAAAGCAGCACTGGACAAATCCTCTATTTGGATTATCAGTTAATTCAATATTCACCGAATTTGAGTCTTCAGTCATCTCAGGGGGCCTTTGTTTGCATTTTCTTCAATCAGGAAAGTATGGTTAAAGTTTTACTAGGATGAGAGCTTTCTCAGTGGTGGTGCCAACCCCGTAGCATAAATAGACAGTCTATAGAAAATTCACTGAAGAGTGTTAATTTATGATGTCTGAATTTTTCACAGGAGCAAACTATTTCTTCTGGTGATATGCTTAAACAATATTGTGTGGAGGGACTACGTGTGCCACAAGAAGATATACAGCAAAACAGAAGAAACGGTCTTCACAAACAGCATAAATGCAAACAAACACAGCGATGATAACAATGAAGCAACAAAGTCAGTGATGATGTTGATAAAACTTTAATTCAAAACAAGGCACGACTCGACACGGGCCTGTGGTTCGGCCACTCTGCCTGCATCAGGAGTCCAGTGCTACTGATAATAATGTACACCAAAAATGTTGTAGCGCAATAAATGTTGGCATGAGTGCTACATGCATTCTCGTTTTCAAAATCCCTTGTCAGGCTCCAATCAAACACTCTAATCCCAAAGGGACTGTGTGTTGCTTCATTGTCATCTTTGACAAGAAGATATTCCATCTATAGTTAAGAGTTTAGTATGTACTAGAATGGAAGCGTGCTGCAAACAATTGTTTTGATTATACTGTGGACTCTGGAAAGTCATGATACACTTGGAGAAGGTTCTGGAATTACTCGAGGAACATTGATAGTAACATTTGTAACTAGTCGTGATACAGATTTCATTTTGAAATGTTATTATAATATCAAGGATAAAACATTTCTGGGAGTGAAAATTTTAGTTTTTCCATATGTTGCTTGAGAGAAACAGAAGAGGAGAAACCGTTTTTGTTATTACGACCAGGAGTAACTAAGAGGCTCTTTTGCTAAAGCTTAGTGTGTGCTAATTGCTAAGAAACAGAACAACTAAGACTACCGCTCATAATGGAAACATGGCTATGTCTCAGAGACAACCCAGCACTGCTTGACATATGGCCACCAGGATACAAAATAATACACATCTACAGAAATAAAAAGAAATGAGGAGAAATCACACTAATATACAAAGCCTCCTTCACAGCTGAACTCATCGCAAAACACACATCCTCAGTAATCGAAATCCTGGCATGCAAAATTGCAGATACCACTAAATGGCCAACTATTCGTTATACTGTTCTACTACCCCCCCCCCCCCCCAGGAAGTTGGCTTGATGTCCAGGAGGACTTCCTGGATTTCATATCAAACCACCAGTGGTATAGCTATGGGAGGCCATGGGGGCCTGGGCCCCCTCAAAGTGACTTTGGGGCCCCCAGTTTGGCTGGTGGGGGTCCCCAACCTCTGCCAGCTAAGGCATCTGTCCCATGCTGGTCTTACATTGCTGGTGCCCTGACCTGTTTTTCAGCACCATGCACACAGTTTCATTAAAACAAGTGTGCATGGTGCTGAAAGCAGGAAAGGGTGCCAGCAATGTAAGACTAGCGCAGGACAAACGGTTTAGCTGGTGGGAATTGGGGACCCCTGCCAGCCAAACTGGGGGCCCCGGAGCCACTTTGAGGGGGCCCAGGCCCCTGTGGCCCCCTGTAGCTATGCCACTGGTTTGATATAAAATCCAGGAAGTCGTCCTGGGTATCAAGCCAACTTCCTGTGGCGGCTGCGACGAGCGGTGGCGGGGAGGGGGGAGCGGCGGCGGCGGCGGCAACAGGGAGGTGGGCCAAACTGCTCCCCTCCCCTCGAGGTCTGGCTATGCCCCTATATCAAACATTTGCGCAAACCAGTCAGAGATCCTACTACTAGAAGATATCAATCTACACATAGAAAAACAGCACAACACCAACACCAGAAGTCTAATGGATTTCCTAAACCAATGGAAATGTAAAACAACACAAGCTACGTCATCACACACCAAAGGGCACCTACTAGACATACTAGCCCACAGGTTCTCAGGCAACAATAACCACATACTAGAAAATCAAAAATGGGAAAAAGTAATATGGTCAGACCACAGTAAACTCACATTTACACAACAATGGGCAAAGAACAACAAAAAGAAAACCTAGTTTACCACAAACCTTCACAACCAGAGGAAAGGTGAACAATCAAACCTTCTGGACAACAGTATTAGACGAACACAAATATACCACCCAACAACATCCACTTCATGAGAGATTGGGACACAGTAAGCAAAAACACATTGAACAAAATATCACCAGTCAAAATGAAAACGAAAAACAACCACCATCCTAGTTTAACGGAGTTATTACAAATGAAAAAACTATGTATGAAACTAGAAAGAAAATGAACCAAAAACAAAACAGAAACAAATAAAACCATATGGAGGAGAGGCATAAGAAAATACAACAACAAAATAAAGAAGGCGAAAGCGGAATACTACAGTGCATATGTGAACCATGAACAGATAAATACGAAAAAAATATTTGAACTTGTGTATGCCTATTGAAAACCCAAACCATACTAGAATCGACTGAAGCACCTCAACTGCAAAAGAGCTTGCCAGGACTGCCTGGTTTGGGGAACAAGGTCACCAAAGCTGAATTTGCATATAGTGGAAAAAATGACCCCGTTCTATAACATCTTCAAAGTAGACCTCAAAGGGACCCATGACTTGATGTGGCAAGAGTCTAAAATTCCCCTGAAAATCTGTCAGGGCCTGGAACTGAATTAAATTTAAGACCCTTGATGACAGCCTGTATTTCTTGGGCTGAAATAGGTACATTGAGTGATTGGAGCGCATGAGATGTTAAACAAGGAAGTCCAACTTTGTCAAGATAGGCAGACAATGAAGCAATATTTGGGGAGATATCTGCCTTATAAAGTTGAGAAAAGCACTGAGTAAAGATACCCGCTATTTCTTCACTCTTATTATACAACTTCTCTTGGGAATTCTGTAGGGAAGTAACAGTCCTAGCCCTACCCCAGGCTTTAACAATCCTGGCAAGCAATCACCCTGCCTTATTCCCAAAGTAGTGGAAATAAATTTACGAAATACTCAAGAATGGGACACTTGCTCATGTAAAACGGAATTCAAGGAAACCTTTACCGCTTGTAAGCTATGTTGTGTGGCCTGGCAAGGTTGATGTATGTATGCTCTTTTAGCCTTCTTTAGTTGGGATTCTAAGTGTAGGATTCCTGTCGCCATGTGATTGTTACAAAGATGGATATAGGCTATTATATCCCCTCTAAGCATGGCTTTAGCAGCAGACCAGAATAATGAAGGTTGTTCTAAGTGTGTCTTATTATGATAAACACACACCGCCCATTTTACATGTAGTCAGTCACGGAAATGTTGATCCTGGTACAGGTATGAGGGAAAGCACCGGCTTGAAGAGGACTGGTGGTAGGCAGAAGCTTCCACAGCTATCCATATCATACTGTGATCAGATACCTCCTCGGGGCCAATGACCACCGAGCACACCAAGGGGAAAACCCTGGATTCCACCAGGATATAATCTAAACAGGAACACATCCCATGAGCTCGAGAGAGGTGTGTAAAATCATGGTCTCCTGGATGCAAGGAATGCCATGTATGAATAAGGTTCAGTGAACCCATAAAAGAAGAGGGCATGGGCTCTGGCCCCACCATGGTGGAATAACTGAGGATTAGAGCAATCCAAATTTGGATCTGCCACCAAATTAAAATCTCCCAGTATTATTATTTTAAGGGACTGGTAGGGATGGCACAGCCTCGTTAGTGATGGGAAAAATGCAGGATCATAATTGTTGGGGCCATATACTGCCAAAAGGAGAAACTCAGTACCATGTAACCATAAAAGTAATTCTGCTTTGTATGCTAAACCTTTTCTAAGTAATATAACCACTCCACCCCACCGTCCTTGGGAAGAAGATGAAAAAAAACCTCATCCACCCAGATGCGGCACAATTTAAGGTGTTCCTGATCAGAAAGTCATGTTTCCTGTATACATGCATTGTCTTCTTTATGGCATTTTAAAGCTGCCCAAATTTTTGTATGCTTTAGAGGAGATGTAATCCCCCTCCTACACACACACATTGCATATGAGAATTCTAGCTGATTGAATACTCTTGCCTGCCCATGAAAATTTGCCAAAGTAAAAGTGTCCCCATGTTATGCCCAGACGCAGGTACCCAGCCTTGATCTTTCCTTCAGCCCACCAGAATGATAATGATCAAACAGCCACATGAAAGTGTATCCTGACAGCAAGGAGATGCTAATCAACAACAACACTGGAACAGCATGAGTGAAATATATGTTTGACTCCATGTGCTCTAGCTCAACGTCCACAGCAACTGTAAAATACATAACTACTACTACTACTATTTAGCATTTCTATAGCGCTACAAGGTGTACGCAGCGCTGCACAAACATAGAAGAAAGACGGTCCCTGCTCAAAGAGCTTACAATCTAATAGACAAAAAATAAAGTAATCAAATCAATTAATGTGTACAGGAAGGCTCATTGATATAAAACAGTCTTCATTTTCCTCTTTTCCCATTTGACCCTTCTCCCTCCCCAACAAATAACAAATCCCACCAATAACCATACCAACCCCAAACCATAACATTTCCCCATTCAACCCCCCCCCCACACCCCCCATTTGAACCCTCTTCATCTGTCTCACCTAACATCAAGACAGAGAGAAACCATAAAATAGATGCAAGGGGTCCCTCACCTTCCCGCCCCCGATATTATAACAAGATCAATATTCCCTCCACTCTGACTCTGCATGTACATACAACAAAAACAGGCAATAATACAGGAGCACCATTTATGCTATAACCAGCACTTAACACTTGGATATTAGATATCAAAGCACCTAAGTTCAGACATCATTAATACTCTTGTGCTGTTAAAGGCAAGTCAAAGGCTCTCCATTGTTCTTGGATGTGAATTTTAAGGAGCTCCGGGTATAACAACATAAACCTCAAACCTTTATCCTTGAACAGGGCACAAATAGGTGTAAATTTTCTCCGTCCTTCCTGTAGTGCTAAGGAGTAGTCCTGGAAAATAAGAATCTGAGCTTCTTCAAAGTTTAATGAGCTCCGTTTTTGTTGAAAGCCACATAGAATTTCTCCTTCCATATCATCAAGCTGATCAATCCATAGACTGGTGGGTTGTGTCCATCTACCAGCAGGTGGAGATAGAGAGCAAACTTTTGCCTCCCTATATGTGGTCATGTGCTGCCGGAAACTCCCCAGTATGTTCTCTATCTCAGCAGGTGGTGGTCACACACAGCAGCAGCTCTGGCTAGGCCTCCAAGCCTAATCCTTAGGTTTTGTTGAGGCCTGGGGTTGAGGGCTCTTTTGAGCAAGTGCAAACCTGGTGGTGCCAGGTCCCTCCTTTTCTCCCCCCTCCCGCTGGCTCCGTTTAAAAAAAAAAAAAAAAAAAAAAAATTTTAAACGTCTTTAAAGGCGTTTAATTCGACGTTTCTTTAAACGTTCATTGCAGCTACTCACTGGGACACCAGTTCGTTACAGCTCGGAGCGGCAAGCAGGTAATTTTACCTTTTTATAGCGGGCAGGGGGTTCCCCGATTCTTCTCCTCGTGGCATATGGCGTCGGAGGGCGAGGGCGCAAAGGGTCGCTCCCCGGATCGCTGGAGCGCTTCTAGAGGGGATGCGGGGGTTTTACAACCTGATTCGCCCTTGATGGGTGACAGTTTAGTGACCGATGAATGTCCCGGTCGTTCCTCTGGCGTGGCGGTTTTTTCCCGCCATAAACGCCCATCCCCCGCTCCTCGCCTCCGCCATCTTGGCCGGCCACGCGGCTCGGACGGCTTCTTCGTGGGCCGCCCTTGAGGTTGGAGACATTAATGCCATGAACGCCCTTAATTTGGGCGACGGCACAAGCGGCTAAAGTTAAGCGCCGTTCTTCCCGCGCGGCTCCTTCGCGGAGTTTCGCGCCGGACACCATTTTGGATGCGCAGCATGTCTCTCCCCCGCTATTGCGAGCGCCGGTTGAGAGTGCGTCTAGGGCTGTTGCCCAGGCTGCGGAAGTGCACAGTCTGGGGGGTTTCTCCCCCGAGTTTGTTTTGCTGCTGCATCAGGCTTTCCTCATGCAAAACGCTGCCCCTGCTCCCTCTTCTGATAAAGAGGTTGAGGTTCCCAGAGGTAAACGCCCTCGGGTTGATTTCCAGGCCTTGGAGGACTTTGTCTCCTCCGATGTAGATGAGGGCAGCGTGTCTGAGGTCTCCCAACGGTCCTTTGCGGATTCCTTGGAGGAGATAGATCCCCGCTCGGATGGAGCGGATGACCCCTCTGCAGCGCGGCTTTTTAGCCCAGAGGATTTGCCCAACCTGTTTTTACAGGCCATGGACACTTTGAAGATTTCCTCTCCGGAGGACGTCTCTCCCTCAGCCCCTGTTGGCTCTGCCATTATGCTGGGGACGAAGCGCCCGCCTAGATCCTTCCACGTGCATGATGCCATGCACACCTTAATTGCGGCTCAATGGGATGTCCCGGAAACGAGCCTTAAAGTGGCTAGGGCTATGTCCCGCCTCTATCCTTTGGCTGTGAGTGAACGTGAGGCCTATCTGTGGCCTACCGTGGATTCTTTAATCACTGCGGTGACTAAGAAAACGGCGTTGCCGGTGGAAGGTGGCACGGCCCTAAAGGACGCCCAAGACAGAAGATTGGAGGCGGCCTTAAGGTCGTCCTTTGAGGCAGCTGCTTTAAGTTTGCAGGCCTCAGTTTGCGGCTCCTATGTGGCCAGGGCGTGCCTGACTATGGTGCAGCGGGCTTCCCCCTCGGATCTTTCCTTGAGGGCTGATTGGCCGGCCCTGGAATCGGGCTTAGCCTATTTGGCAGACTTGCTGTATGATGTCTTGAGAGCCTCAGCTAAAGGCATGGCTCAGACAGTCTCTGCGCGGCGGTGGCTTTGGCTGAAACATTGGTCTGCTGACCACGCCTCTAAATCCCGCCTGGCTAGATTGCCTTTTAAAGGCAAGCTGCTCTTTGGGGTCGAGCTGGACAAAATCGTGACCGATCTCAGCACGTCTAAGGGCAAGAAATTACCAGAGGTCAGGGCTCGGGCTAGTACTCGTCCCGGTACCTCCAGAGGACGGTTGCTGGAAGCCCGTCGGTACCGCCCGGGCAAGTCGGGTTCCTCTGCCCCCTCTTCCTTCAAGAGGAATTTCTCCCCCAAGCAGCATTCCTTTCGCAGAGACCGCCGTCCCGGAGGTGCTCCCTCCGGTCCTCCCCCAGGGTCTCGTACCCAATGACGGGGCCTTGGTCCACGCCCCAGTGCAGATTGGAGGACGGCTGTCCTCGTTTCTGGGCGAGTGGACCACTATAACTTCAGACGCGTGGGTGCTGGAAGTCATCAGAGACGGCTACAAGCTAGAGTTCTGCCAACCCTTAAGAGACGGGTTTGTACTCTCTCCCTGCAAGTCTCCGGTCAAGCTGTGGCAGTGCAGCAGACCTTGGACAACCTGATCCGCCTGGGTGCGGTCGTTCCGGTGCCAAAAAATCAGATTGGCAAGGGACGTTACTCCATTTACTTTGTGGTTCCAAAGAAAGGAGGTTCTGTCCGGCCTATCCTCGACCTCAAAGGGGTCAATCGGGCCTGGAAAGTGAGGCACTTTCGCATGGAGACTCTCTGCTCTGTTATAGCGGCAGTGAAGGCAGGAGAGTTCTTGGCTTCCTTGGACATCAAGGAAGCGTACCTGCATATTCCCATCTGGCCTCCTCTCCAACGCTTTCTGCGTTTTACAGTCCTGAGACGACACTTCCAGTTCAGAGCCCTCCCTTTCGGGTTGGCTACTGCTCCGCGGACCTTTTCCAAAGTAATGGGGGTCATAGCGGCCTTCCTGCTAAAGGAAGGAGTACAAGTCCATCCTTATCTGGACGACTGGTTGATCCGAGCCCCCTCTTATGCAGAGTGCGGCAAAGCTATGGACCGGGTAGTTGCTCTTGTGAGCTCCCTGGGATGGATCATCAACTGGAAGAAGAGCCAGCTGCGCCCGACTCAGTCCCTGGAGTATCTGGGAGTTCGATTCGACACCCAAGTGGGCAGAGTGTTCCTGCCAGACAATCGGATTGTCAAGCTTCAGGCTCAGGTGGACTAGTTCCTAGTAGCCTCTCCTATTCGGGCTTGGGACTACGTGCAGCTGTTGGGCTCTATGACGGCCACGATGGAAGTGGTGCCCTGGGCCAGGGCTCATATGAGACCACTACAGCTATCTCTGCTGCTGCGCTGGACTCCGATGTCGGAGGATTATGCTGTGCGCCTTCCCGTGGACCCAGCAGTGCGCAAGGCGCTGAGCTGGTGGTCGCAGACAGACAAGTTGTCTGCAGGATTGCCTCTGGTGACCCCGGAGTGGATTGTCGTCACGACAGACGCCTCTTTGATGGGCTGGGGAGCCCACTGCTTGGGAAGAACAGCGCAGGGGCTCTAGTCTCCTGCAGAGGCAAGTGGTCTATCAACCTCCTGGAACTCAGAGCCATTCGGTTGGTGTTATTGGAGTTCATCCCGGTACTGGTGTTGTAGCCTGTACGGGTCCTGTCGGACAATGCCACGGCTGTGGCCTATATCAACCGCCAGGGAGGTACCAAGAGCACCCCTCTAGCCAAGGAGGCTATGAGTCTTTGCCAGTGGGCGGAAGCGAACCTGGAGCAGCTTTCAGCGGCCCACATTGCCGGAGTCATGAATGTCAAGGCGGACTTTCTCAGTCGCCATACCTTGGAGCCCGGAGAGTGGCAACTATCTGCTCAGGCGTTCTTGGACATCACGAAGCGCTGGGGCCAGCCGAGCCTAGATCTGATGGCGTCATCGGCCAATTGCCAAGTGCCGCGCTTTTTCAGCAGAGGACGGGACCCTCGATCCCTGGGAGTAGATGCTCTTCTCCAACAGTGGCCGACACAAGAGCTCTTCTATGTGTTCCCGCCCTGGCCCATGTTGGGCAGGGTGCTAGACCGGGTGGCAAAGCATCCCGGCAGGGTAATCCTGGTGGGTCCGGATTGGCCCAGACGTCCCTGGTATGCGGACTTGATCAGGCTCTCAGTCGACGATCCTCTGCGGCTGTCAGTGGAGCAGGGCCTGTTACATCAGGGTCCCGTGGTGATGGAGGATCCCTCTCCCTTTGGTCTTACGGCCTGGCTATTGAGCGGCAGCGTCTGAGGAAGAAGGGCTTCTCAGACAAGGTCATCGCCACTATGCTGAGAGCGAGGAAGCGCTCTACTTCTACTGCTTACGCCAGGGTTTGGCGTATCTTTGCAGCATGGTGTGAAGCAGGCTCACTTTCTCCCTTCACTGCTCCAATTTCTTCAGTGTTGGCGTTCCTGCAAGAAGGTCTGGAGAAAGGCCTGTCGCTCAGTTCCCTTAAAGTCCAGGTAGCGGCTCTGGCTTGCTTCAGGGGCCGCCTGAAGGGTGCTTCCCTGGCTTCGCAGCCAGATGTGGTGCGCTTTCTCAAGGGAGTTAATCACCTGCGCCCTCCTCTGCACTCAGTGGTGCCTGCGTGGAATCTCAACCTGGTGCTAAGAGCATTGCAGAAGCCGCCTTTTGAACCCTTGTCGAGGGCATCTCTGAAAGACCTGACGTTGAAAGCAGTCTTTTTGGTGGCTATCACTTCAGCCAGAAGAGTTTCCGAGCTCCAGGTGCTCTCATGTCGAGAGTCTTTTCTGCAGTTCACTGAGGCAGGAGTGACTATTCGCACAGTGCCTTCCTTCCTGCCCAAGATTGTTTCTCGCTTCCATGTGAATCAGCAGCTCTGTCTCCCTTCCTTTCGTAGGGAGGACTACCCAGAGGAGTACTCTGCTCTTAAATATCTGGATGTGAGACGAGTCATCTTCAGATACTTGGAAGTGACCAATGATTTCCGGAAATCGGATCATCTGTTTGTCCTGTTTGCAGGTCCTCGTAAGGGTCTGCAGGCTGCTAAGCCTACAGTGGCAAGATGGGTCAAGGAAGCCATTGCAGCGGCTTATGTGGCCGCGGGGAAGGTGCCGCCTATCCAGCTGAAGGCTCACTCCACGAGAGCTCAGGCGGCCTCGATGGCAGAGGCCGGATCCGTCTCCTTGGAAGAGATATGCAAGGCGGCAACTTGGGCTTCGGCTCATACATTCTCCAAGCATTACCGTTTGACTGTGGCTGCACGGGCGGAGGCCCGGTTTGGAGCTTCAGTGTTGAGGTCAGGGATTTCAATGTCCCGCCCTGGGTGAGTACTGCTTCGGTACATCCCACCAGTCTATGGATTGATCAGCTTGATGATATGGAAGGTAAAATTATGTATAATCATACCTGATAATTTTCTTTCCATTAATCATAGCTGATCAATCCATAGCCCCTCCCAGATATCTGTTCTGTTTTTATTCTGGTTGCATTTCAGGTTCAAGTTTAGTCTTCAGTTATTTCAGAAAGACTTCGTGTTCAAGTTCTTTCACTTGGATTCTTCAAGAGTTGAGACGAGTTTGTGTTACAGTGAGCTGCTGCATTCCTCTCCCCTCCGTTTTACGGGGCTGGATTGAGACATAAATTCTGCCGGCACTCCCTCCCGCTTCGTGCGGCTGTAGGGCAGCTTTGTACCCCTCCCGCTTCGGCGGTGTTAGGGTCAGTCAGCTCCTCCTGCGGCTGCGGTTGCAGGATAAGCCAGATCCCCCCGCATCGGCGGGTGTGGTGTCCCTCCCCCGCTCCGCGGGGATGAGCTGGACGGATTCCCCTCCCCCACTTGTGTGGGGATGAGCTGGGTTAATTCCCCTCCCCCGTTTCGGCGGTGGTGAGCTGGGCAGAGTGTCCCTTCGTGGGTGTAATTCTCTAAGTGCTGAGTCCTGCGGATGGAGCTTTGATATCGACATACTGAGGAGTTTCCGGCAGCACATGACCACATATAGGGAGGCAAAAGTTTGCTCTCTATCTCCACCTGCTGGTAGATGGACACAACCCACCAGTCTATGGATTGATCAGCTATGATTAATGGAAAGAAAATTATCAGGTATGATTATACATAATTTTACCTTTATACACATGGTTGTGCACTTTCACTATGACCACACGTGGCTTATGGCAATCTGGTTGCAGGCAGTCTAACCTATGAGCTTGCTCCAAACAAAGGGTACCAACTAAGATCACAAACTCCTTGCTGAGCCAGGTTTCTAGTAGTGTGCCCAAATTGCATTCAGGCACCAACTCTGGGAGGCCCACAATTCTGACATTGCTCCTGCGAGAACAGTTCTCCATGTCTTTAAGGTGCTCCACATGTTTCCGCACATGACGTTCCATGTCCTTCAGTGAAGACACCCGAGTATAAGCTACTTCCTGGAGAGTTGACACCAGCTGTTCTAATTCAGGTGTCCGCTTGTTTGTGTCTGCCAGTAAGAGCTCAAGGTGAGTGATTTGTTCAGAAAGCTTTCCAAGCCGTGGTTCTAAAGCAACAGATACTGCTGAAGTAATTTGCCCGAGTTGTTGGTCAGTAAAGACCATGACGTCTTCTTGCCCACTGGCAGCCATTTTGTCATCAGCATTCCGCAGGCATATTTGTTCTTTTTTGCTGGGTTTACCAGACATCGTGGACTCCAACTTGCAGAGAAATTTGTCCTTATGCTGGTAAGTACATCTCCCCAAAAATCAACCATCACAGTGGACAAGGTGCGCTATTTTGAAGGCGAAAGAGGCAAGGGACCTTGGAGAGGGACACAGACACAGCCATCTCCCTCAACGCATCACATGATCTGTTATTTGTATTTTATTTGTGCTACTCTTACTTGATATTTTGTTTATGGTATTGTAAACCTTGCAAGTTGTTTTTATTTATTGTAAGCCACGTTGAACTTGAGAATGTTTGGGATAATGTGAGGTATAAATGTCAAAATAAATAAATAAATGTATGTTGGATAATGGGTGTGGCAGTCAGCAGTGATAGAGTTAAGGGCATGATAGCTAGGGCAAAAAACATTGTGGTGCCCCCTTCCCTTCATGCCCTAAGCATGTGCTTATTTTGCTTAACTGTTAGAGCAGGGGCCTATGTCCAAATCACAGTGAGAGGTAACAAATCTTTTCAATAAATGCTGCACATCTGTGTGTTGAATATAGCCTGTGGTCTGTATTTCCCTATCAGCAGGAATACTATCATTTCCAGATAGTTGTAAGCCTCTCCTCCAAGGATGACAATAGTTGTGTAGACACTTTCATGGCAGTAGGTAAAGAAGAAGATAGATTTGAAGAGGTCATATATTTTGTCTGACAAAGGCTATTCACTACCTTGAAAAACGTCTTTTGAGTCATGAGAATTTTTATACTAGTACTCAAAAACACTAAGCTAAGTGCTGTTGTTTTATTAGGTTGGTGTATTTGATGATTATAGTTTGCTTGTATACAGAGATTTTTGATGCACAGTAAACGACTGCACATTAGAAAAATACATAAAATAAGGAGTTTTGATACCTTTGATAGAAATGAGTTAATGGCTTAAATCAATGCCAGTTACAACCTAGGATTTCTTTTTAATTTTTATTGCATTTACATTTTAACTTCAAGTACAAATCTTGAAATGAAAAGATGACTATTTGTCATAATAAATTCTAACAGAAATTGTTATTATATCAACTTATTTCAAGCACATGATCCTTTACTCATCTATTCAACCTAAGATTTTTAATCTGAGTGGTTTCTGAGGGATCTTTCTCCTTTTTAAACAATTAATCAAGCTCTAGTTTTTAGACAAGCTTGTCAGCAACTAGTGTTTTTGAGTACTAGTATAGATTTACCACATTTATACACTAGTATTTACTGCACATTTTGATTTTCATGAGACTTTTTCCCAATTAGCTTTGAGTAATAAATTTTCCTTGAGAGAGAGAGTTGATTTTTAAGTGTTTTAATTTTTGATAGCCACAATCATTTTGTTTCAGGATGTCAATGTTTTCTCCAGGACACTTTACAGTTTATTTAAAATTTGATATACTGCTATATAGCAAACTGTCATAATGGTATATAAACAATCTTAATAAAAGCTTGAAAAAAATACATAATCATACAGAATAGTTAAAACATGTGTCCCATGCCGAGGTCTGTGCAAATTGCTCCATCTGCATATGCTGTTCTATAGAGGGTATTATCATTTAACTTCTGCTCAAACCAAATGCATCTGTACAAAGGTATGTTTTAAGACTTTCCCTAACTGCATGATAATATGGCATGTCTGTATGTGAAAAATTTGGGAGTTGGTTGCAAAGTGAAAGACCTACAACACTGAAATGAGAATCACAAAATTGATTCCGAATGAATTATTCTAAATGAGTGAACCATAGAGAGATTTTGTTGTATAGATATTCTGATATGAGCACCCCCCCAAAAAAAAATAAAACCCAAAATGGGAATCCTGAATGACTTACTTATGACCTAATGTAAGAATTTTAAATGTAATTAAGCCAAGGTTCTTTATTTAGCAGCAGTGAATAATTTTCTTCCTTTTTTGCTCCATATAGTACTGTGTTTTGTACTATTTGCAGATGGCTAATGTCTACTTGTTGAATTTATTTTTATTACATTTGTACCCCGCGCTTTCCCACTCATGGCAGGCAATGGAGGGTTAAGTGACTTGCCCAGAGTCACAAGGAGCTGCCTGTGTCGGGAATTGAACTCAGTTCCTCAGGACCAAAGTCCACCACCCTAACCACTAGGCCACTCCTCCTAATAACAAGGAATTGCAATAATCGAGGTTGCTAATAACTAATGGATGTATCAATATTTATAATGTTAACTCTAAACTTTAAGTAATCAGAGACCAAAAGCCACTAATGTCTATTTTACCTGTGGAGAGATGGCTACATTGAGGCAGCCTTATTTGAGGTACAAAACCTCTCTGAGTGTAAACTCTACCAATAGTGGTCTGACCAAAAAGACATTTTCAACCACTAGCAGTAGAAGAAAGACTTAAATACGTTTTCATATCATATTGATGACCTTTTATATGAGTACTTTGGGAAGCAGGAAACATAAAACCTAATGCATTCAAAAAGGAATGGAAATCTAAGACATTAGGATATGCCAAGTTCTCTAAATAAAATTCATATCACCTAATAAAATACAACACAAATTCTGTAATAAATTCATATGATAATTCCTGAATATCACTCCACTTGCAGGAGGGCGGTAGACTAAAATACAGCCCAGATTACTACTACTATTTAGCATTTCTATAGCGCTACAAGGCATACGCAGTGCTGCACAAACATAGAAGAAAGACAGTCCCTGCTCAAAGAGCTTACAATCTAATAGACAAAAAATAAATAAAGTAAGCAAATCAAATCAATTAATGTGAACGGGAAGGAAGAGAGGAGGGTAGGTGGAGGTGAGTGGTTACAAGTGGTTACGAGTCAAAAGCAACGTCAAAGAGGTGGGCTTTCAGTCTAGATTTAAAGGTGGCCAAGGATGGGACAAGACGTAGGGGCTCAGGAAGTTTATTCCAGGCGTAGGGTGCAGCAAGACAGAAGGCGCAAAGTCTGGAGTTGGCAGTAGTGGAGAAGGGAACAGATAAGAAGGATTTATCCATGGAGCGGAGTGCACGGGAAGGGGTGTAGGGATGGACGAGTGTGGAGAGATACTGGGGAGCAGCAGAGTGAGTACATTTATAGGTTAGTAGAAGAAGTTTGAACAGGATGCGAAAACGGATAGGGAGCCAGTGAAGGGTCTTGAGGAGAGGGGTAGTATGAGTAAAGCGACCCTGGCGGAAGATGAGACGGGCAGCAGAGTTTTGAACCGACTGGAGAGGGGAGAGGTGACTAAGTGGGAGGCCAGCAAAAAGCAGATTGCAGTAGTCTAAACAAGAGGTGACAAGGGTGTGGATGAGGGTTTTGGTAGAGTGCTCGGAAATAAGATTGCTTATTAAAGAGCAATCTGTTATTTTATATGCTAGAATGTTGATGTCAACATCATTAAGGGAATTAATAACCATTATGCTTTTTAAAAATCCTTATAAATCATTGTATTCATGTAATGGAGCCTACTTTCCAAAATACGTGCATGTGGGAAAAGAATACCTCTATCCAATTGCTCTTGGTCTCCCTGAAATCTCTTGAAAATGTAATGTGGATGGGATACAAACCAAAACACTATTGGTGGCATAAAATTGCATGCATTTGTGAAAAACAAGGATTTCTTAAAAAAAAAAAAATACCCCTGTTAGGATCTTTGTAAAGTTTACAATATATCTTGAAATTTTGATGTAGCTAGAATGCAAAACCAAAAAGTTTTCCTTAGCATAGTTGTGCATCATCTTCATGGACTGCATGGATAACACAACTTTCATAATAACCTTCGGCCTCTCATATTTGCTGACAATTTGGTGTGGATGAAAACTGGCAGACTTTTTAGGTGAATTGGTTTGAGTTTTAGATTTTTTTAAGGCAAGTTACAAGTAGCTACGTAAGTAGACTGCCTGAAACAATGGAGCGTAAACTGATTTGCCCAAGGTCACAAGGAATTTCAATCGGAGAAGCAAGATTTGAACCCTCCCTGGTTCTTAGCTTGCTACCCCAACTCGTAGGATGCTTCTCACTCCATGTGCTTGCATTTATGTAGTATGTGTGTAACCCAGGTCACTAAGAGGGTCTTTTACTAAAGGTTAGCTCGAGTTATCTGCAACAGGTCCCATTTTATTCCTATAGGCTATGCTGCAGGTAACACAAGCTAATTTTTAGTAAATGACCCCCTGAGGACCTGACTTTATAACAAGGCACCTATGTGAAAGGTCCCAAAAGGTGTGTATTTTATAAAGGCTATCTAAACCAATCCCAGTCAGCAAACCTCTCACTCTGGTTTTATCAAAACACCAACAATTCTGACATTATTCTAAAAGTATCATTGAGATGAGTATTTTATTATAATGATAAGTGAATGTTTGCAAGCACTATTAGTATGTAGATTTAGATTAAACATGGATTTAGGTATTATAAAAGGATATTATCTCTATGGCTAATGAGGAGGTGGGTGTGTAATTCTTGCTTGTGCTATATTTTTCTAACCACCACAAGTGTCACCGCCGAGATCAACAGATTGAATTCTTTAAACGTTGTGGAGTTTGATTTTTGGTATTTTATAAAGGCAACACAGGCATTTATGTGCCTTTATAAAATGGACTAGATTTAGACTCAGTAGCATGCAAATGACAACACATATATTTACATTACTCTAAGGCAGGTGTAAATATCTGCATATACTCTGAGTGTTCATGTGTATTTTATAAAATAGGTACTATTCCCTGGACTCTATAAATGACACTCAAAATTGCATGTGCAAATTTGGACATATGCCCAATTTGCATATGTAATTTAATTGAATAATGAGTCCATTAGCACCAATAATTGGATATGAACAATCAATTTTTGATGCTAAATGGCAACAATTTGGATTTGCATGTGTATCTTGCTAACAGCTGTTCTATAAAGATGTATGCATAAATCTTCCAGTGCATCACTGAAAAGGGGGAATGGCCATTGGAGGAACATAGGTGGGTCAGATGAGTGCAGTATTATAGAATTTGGGGGAATCGGTGCCTAATTTATGCATGAGGATTTACATCAGATTTCAGTTGTGGTAAAAGGGGCCCTGCACTAGCAGCAGGGGCCATTTTTGCTGCGTGTTTTGGCCCTTTTTACAGCAGTGGGTAGAAAGACCAAACAAAATGGTTGTGCAGTAAGATTTCACTTACCATGTGACCTTGCGGAGTGGGAGGGGAGGGGTGAGCACTTACTGCCACCTATTGAATTGGCAATAAAGGCTCCTGCACTAACTTGGCAATAACTAGATAGTATGTAGCGCTGCCTGATTACCGGTGGGTTAGCGCCTGCAGAAATATTTTTCAAGTATTTCTGCTTGTACTAGAAACGCCATAGATTGGGCTGGCGGTAGCTCTAGAGTGGCGCATGTTAAGCCCCATGGTGGGCTTACTCTACTTTGTAAAAGGGCCTCTTATAGAACAGTACTTGGCGCTCTTTTTTTTTGACACACAAATTCGGGCATGATTTACTGAATCTGGTACTATATGTACATTGCAGCTCCTCCCAAACTATGCCCCTGGGAATACCCATGCGCATATCACTTAAAAATAGACATATTCTTTCCATGCGCTTATTCTTACATTCTTATGCAATTGTGCAATTGTATAAAAGGCCTTTACAATGTGCAAAGCAGGCTTTGCAAGCAGAAAAACCTTTATAAAATTACTCCCACAGAAGAGGGGGTGGATTTAGTGTGGATAAAATAAAATATGAAAAGTTAGGTGACATAATTGTGCATACATATTCATTGATAATCTAAAACCAATATGGTTATTGGATGAAAAACTCAAAGTTCTTAGTAGGGACAAAGCCAGGGTATATAAGGCTCTGCTGCATGCCAAAAATCAGTGCCACCTTTGCCCCCCCCCCCCCCCCCCCCCAAGGCTGCTCTCACGCAATGCAGGAAGGATCTCTGGTGCAAGGCTTGTAGTCTGTAGATTCACGAGACTGCACTGAAGTTCTTTCATCCACTGCGTGGCTTAAAGGAAACAAGGAACATGTTGGTAACAGGGATTGAACAACAGAGGTAACAGAGTGGTTCTCATGGCAGCTTTTGGAGCTCCTTAAATGTTGGTGCTCCTCTACCATGCTTACCATGTTATGTCAGTCTGGAGTATCAAGTTGCATATTTGCAGAAAGTTATTCAGTGGTGTAATTGCATGTGTATTTATGTGATCAGCATATTCCTCAAATAGTGCTCCTTAATCATTATTGTACATAAGTACTGCCACACTAGGACAGACCAAAGGTCCATCAAGCCCAGCATCCTGTTTCCTACAGTGGCCAATCCAGGTCATAAATACCTGGCAAGGTCCCAAAAAAGCTGAATACATTTTATGATGCTTATCCCAGAAATAAGCAGTGGATTTTCCCCAAGTCATTTTAATAATGGTCTATGGACTTTTCCTTTAGAAAGCCGTCGTAATTTCTATATGAAGATCTTTTGCTGACAACAATAAACAGAAATTAAAAAAGAAAGAAAGAAAGCTGTCCAGACCTTTTTAAAACCCTGCTAAGCTAACCGCCTTTACCACATTCTCTGGCAACGAATTCCAGAGTTTAAGTACACATTGAGTGAAGAAACATTTTCTCCGATTCGTATTAAATTTACTACTTTGTAGCTTAATCGCATGCCCCCTAGTCCTAGTATTTTTTTGAAAGAGTAAACAAATGATTCACATCTATCCATTCCACTCCACTCATTATTTTATAGACCTCTATCATATCTCCCCTTAGCCATCTTTACTCCAAGCTGAAGAGCCCTAGCTGCTTCAGCCTTTCCTCATGGGGAAGTTGTCCTATCCCCTTTATCATTTTTGTTGCCCTCTCTGTACCTTTTCTAATTCCACTATATCTTTTTTGAGATGCGGTGACCAGAATTGAACACAATGTTTGAGGTGCGGTCCCACCATGGAGTGATACAAGGGCATTATAACATCCTCATTTTTGTTTTCCATTCCTTTCCTAATAATACCTTAACATTCTATTTGCTTTCTTAGCTGCCACAGCACACTGAGCAGAACAATGCACTGTGGACTGGTTGCAAAACACAAACTTTATTAGATGTTGTAACTATGCACATGTAATCCAAAGCCCAAGGCTCCCATCCCGAGTAACACTTTAAAGGGGCTGGCACATATCTTCACCCCCGTCCCCCACCGAAGGCACTCCCTGAGCACAACCTATCCTCTTGAAGAGCACCTCTTGAAGACAACCTCCATCCCTAAAAGAACTCTTTCCCCCAAAGAACACTTCAAAGACCCCCACCCTCCCAAAGTCTCCCCCCCCCCCCCCCAATCTACTTCTCGAAATCCCTGGTGTCTAGAAGTGTCCAGGGCTGGAGAAATCTCCAATTGCTCCTGCTTCTTCTGATGCCAGGTTCAAAATGAGCTGGTGTTACTTTTCCAGGAATAAAGAAAGTTGTGGTAATTAATTTTCATAAGAATGAGGTGTTTTGCATGTACTTGTACACTTTGCATCTCATTATTATGTATTCAGTAGTAAGTTATGTTAATGCACATTATTTCCTTTTAATGCAAGTTAAGGGACAAGTGATGTATATTATTGATATAATTCACCTTAAAACTACTCCCCTAAATGGAAAAGTTATTAGTGGGGCAGGTGCACACATAGACAGGATAATTTTATTAGCTTCCCTCCCTTAGTAAAGTAGGCTAAAAGTGAAGAGAGACTCCTCGATATGTGCAAAACCACCAGCCTCTCTCCTCTCCAGAAACCAAGAAATATCCAGATTGATCGAGGGAGGGATCCAGCTAGCCCTGCTATTTAACACATTACACATTTACACATACATGGGGCTAGATTCTATATCTGGCACCTGAAAAATCGGTGCGGAATACATTTCTGCCTAAGTGTATTCTATAACTGGTAGATTTAGGCGTGGTACATAGAATATGATTGGTTGTTATCCCAATGCCTAGATCTACAGTGGTGGAAATAAGTATTTGATCCCTTGCTGATTTTGTAAGTTTGCCCACTGACAAAGACATGAGCAGCCCATAATTGAAGGGTAGGTTATTGGTAACAGTGAGAGATAGCACATCACAAATTAAATCCGGAAAATCACATTGTGGAAAGTATATGAATTTATTTGCATTCTGCAGAGGGAAATAAGTATTTGATCCCCCACCAACCAGTAAGAGATCTGGCCCCTACAGACCAGGTAGATGCTCCAAATCAACTCGTTACCTGCATGACAGACAGCTGTCGGCAATGGTCACCTGTATGAAAGACACCTGTCCACAGACTCAGTGAATCAGTCAGACTCTAACCTCTACAAAATGGCCAAGAGCAAGGAGCTGTCTAAGGATGTCAGGGACAAGATCATACACCTGCACAAGGCTGGAATGGGCTACAAAACCATCAGTAAGACGCTGGGCGAGAAGGAGACAACTGTTGGTGCCATAGTAAGAAAATGGAAGAAGTACAAAATGACTGTCAATCGACAAAGATCTGGGGCTCCACGCAAAATCTCACCTCGTGGGGTATCCTTGATCATGAGGAAGGTTAGAAATCAGCCTACAACTACAAGGGGGGAACTTGTCAATGATCTCAAGGCAGCTGGGACCACTGTCACCACGAAAACCATTGGTAACACATTACGACATAACGGATTGCAATCCTGCAGTGCCCGCAAGGTCCCCCTGCTCCGGAAGGCACATGTGACGGCCCGTCTGAAGTTTGCCAGTGAACACCTGGATGATGCCGAGAGTGATTGGGAGAAGGTGCTGTGGTCAGATGAGACAAAAATTGAGCTCTTTGGCATGAACTCAACTCGCCGTGTTTGGAGGAAGAGAAATGCTGCCTATGACCCAAAGAACACCGTCCCCACTGTCAAGCATGGAGGTGGAAATGTTATGTTTTGGGGGTGTTTCTCTGCTAAGGGCACAGGACTACTTCACCGCATCAATGGGAGAATGGATGGGGCCATGTACCGTACAATTCTGAGTGACAACCTCCTTCCCTCCGCCAGGGCCTTAAAAATGGGTCGTGGCTGGGTCTTCCAGCACGACAATGACCCAAAACATACAGCCAAGGCAACAAAGGAGTGGCTCAGGAAGAAGCACATTAGGGTCATGGAGTGGCCTAGCCAGTCACCAGACCTTAATCCCATTGAAAACTTATGGAGGGAGCTGAAGCTGCGAGTTGCCATGCGACAGCCCAGAACTCTTAATGATTTAGAGATGATCTGCAAAGAGGAGTGGACCAAAATTCCTCCTGACATGTGTGCAAACCTTATCATCAACTACAGAAGACGTCTGACCGCTGTGCTTGCCAACAAGGGTTTTGCCACCAAGTATTAGGTCTTGTTTGCCAGAGGGATTAAATACTTATTTCCCTCTGCAGAATGCAAATAAATTCATATACTTTCCACAATGTGATTTTCCGGATTTAATTTGTGATGTGCTATCTCTCACTGTTACCAATAACCTACCCTTCAATTATGGGCTGCTCATGTCTTTGTCAGTGGGCAAACTTACAAAATCAGCAAGGGATCAAATACTTATTTCCACCACTGTATGTATATCCATTTATACCAATGGAAATGTGGCATAGATTTAGGAGCAGAGGGACATATTCTATAACAGTACATGTAAATTTTGGAATGTCCATGAAACGCTCACTTCCCCGCCGATAACCATGCCCCTTTATGGCTCTGCACATTAGAATTTAGGGGCTCTGCGTTGCAGAATACACTTCATGAGTTATTCTAATTATTGCTAATTACTGCTCATTATTGCTTGTTAAGTGCTGTTAAAAACGCTGATTGGCTTGTTAAGCCAATTAAGTTATGTATGTTGTTTTAGAATATGCTTGGATTTTGGCATGGAATGCTAGGCACGATATATGAGAATCTGGGGATTACATGCATGAATGTTTAAAATAATGGCATTTATTTGCATATGTGCATACGTGCAAATGCTAACAATTTTCCTAAATGCAATTCTGCAAATACATCCTTAACCTACCTAGGCAAAGGGCAGGGCCAACTTTCATGTGTAAATTATAGAATCCTATACTTTACATATCACACTATAATTTACAACAGTTCTATGATTGGTGTAAGTGCCTATATACTTGGATAGCCCACTATTCTATAAGGAAAGTAGGTGCCCACATTCCTTTATAGAATAGGCCCTAGCAGGCATCTTCTGGGCATTATAATTTTAGAATTTCCCTGATATTATAATATTAATAATGCATTTTAAGCATCTGTGGTATTCCTCATATTTTTATGCTTTTCCTCTGAGTAAAAAAGAACATTTTTCCCATTGAATTTCTGGTGGCACCCAGTAATCATGTCTCACATGATCTGTTTGTAGAGAAGTCTAAATGAGAGAAGGAAAGTGAGTTTTTATCTAACATTTGAGAATGAGATCATTCTTCTGCAGCCTTATCTCATGATGTTTTGTATATGAAAGATAAAGTTGGCAAGTCACACTTAAACCGTGGTATGATGGGTGTAAGTTCACATGTCAAAATTGTTAAAGAATCAAGAAAAGTGTCTTGTATGTTATTATAAAAACCATACACACTGCCTTTATTTCAAAACCAATCATTTAGAAACAGACACATAGTTGAATGACCAAATCCATGACATAACATGGGACCAAACCAGTGTGAAGGTTTATTTTAGGAGACTGATTCAAGGCTTTGAACCATGAAAATATAGATTGAATGCCAGAAAGGAGGTTTTATGAGGCCTGCAAGTTAATGCTGAAACCAATCTTATTAATCATGGATTTGCTGAGGACACTTTTATTAGATGCCATCCACAGTTTATGTTGACAATTGATTTTCATTCTGGCACAATCAAATTGTTTTAATAAGGTCATGAGATAAAGATAATTAAACTGACTAGACTTTTATAAACCTTACTGTACACATTTGTGGTGCCTAGGAATAGTTGACATACTAGGCAGTCATCTGGGTGGAAGCACTGTCGATATTAGCTTCATTTATAAATGATCCCAGCTCTGCCACCTAGGCTATCTGGAGTCTGATCAATTCTTTATTACATTAACACTACATTACATTATTAAACAGCAGCAACAGACTGTGTAGGCGATTACAAATAAACATATCATTTAACTGAATAATGTTATCTGTAAATATTACAGTCATACTCTTCCAGTCTCAGGTTAACATATTCCCATTAGTTTTTTACACTTTTCTTTTAGATATCAGATCATCTAACATATTGAAAAAAGTCAATGTTTCATTAACTCCCCTATCAAAGGCCTAGATAAGATTCCCAAATAGCCAGACAAAAGGTGACAACTTATAACTACGGAACTGAAACTAGGTAGAAGCTGAGATGCCAGGCCAGAGACACAACCATCGGTTTTATCTGACTGTGCCCTGAGATTCTGAGGTACAGCTCTAAGTTCCACATTCTCACAGCCAAAGTCTGGCCTTCACCTATCCCTGTCTATCTGCCTCCACCCCCCTCCCCCAGGTCCTCCAAGATATGAAATATAATCAGTGTATATATGTCACACAAAGAATTGAAGCGATCTGACATTACTTGAAAGATGATGGCAAGGAGAGACTTTTAAGCCGAATGTGGCTTCCCTATCGTCGTTATTTTTCTTTTTCAGCCTTTAAGAAGGTGAATTGGGTAGATTTTAGTGCTTTTAATAAGAATGATCAAGAGCAAACTGCATCTACTTAGAATCTGTCAGTTACAGGGATTGATAATGATGTTATATTTTACATGGTGAGAAAGGAAACATTTTGGGTATGTGCAAACAACTTGAAATGATAATCAAATCTCTGACAATTAATTATGGAGCTGATTGCAGTTAATAGAATACAATTCATCTTTAACCAGCAGCTATAATGGTATGGTTCTCCATAATATATCTTTAATTACATGTGTTCAAATGCACTGTACTTTAAAATCCACATCTGAAAAACATACTAAAACAGAATATATCTGGTGAGGGATGCATAACTTTGCTGCTGAGATTCCACTTTAAGGTTGCAAGTCCACTTCAGGTTAGAGACTGGACAGAGTGGCCCATCTTTGATCACTCCAGCCAGTAATCTTTTTCAAGAGGGTTGGTTCCTGTAAGGTTGAGAGACCTATAGTGAAGAGGCTGATAAAACAACAATTAAAGAATAAAGTCAACAAGCTTGAAATGAATGGCGCCACCCAGCCAAGGTGAAAGAATTTGTCTAAATCCGACATCACTTGGGGTTAAAGGGATAGGAGGTTCTGAGGATCCTTTCACTCCAGCTATAAATACTTTCTCTGTCCTCTCCTATGAAGACTAATCCATGAAAAAAAAAAACCCTGGACAATTCCAACCTGTGCAAAAATTCCTTGCAGTTCTTCAGTCTTCAAATTGGAGTCATATTTAGTTAATGAACCTTCCAGGAAGGTAATTCTATAAGTTCACTTTTATATTACACCTGTTCTATAAAAGAAAGTAGATGCCTACTTTCCTTTATAGAATACACGCATAACAGGTGAAATACATGCCTAGCATTTAGGCACAAGCACTTATATCAGCCATAGAGCTGGTTTAAGTGTTCTTTTCCTTAAACTCTGGAGATATGCACATAAGTTAAAGTATTCTATAAGTTACGTGCGTAAGTGTGTATTGCTGCCCATGAACTGCCCAGACTCCACCCACTTATCTGTAAAATATGTGCTATATAAGATGTGTGTAGTTATAGAATAGTACTTAAAAGGCATTTACACAAATATGTAACATACATGTATATGTAGAGGGGTCATGGATTTGATATACATTCCGTGGTGCAACCAAAGTGGTTTACATTTATTATATGCAGGTATTTTTTCTGTCCCTAGTGGGCAGTATAGTAATCATTTATATGTATATCTGGTGCTTAAATGTTAGTGCATTATTTATAGAATTACTCCCTACTGACTGTCAAACAAAAAGAGGTGATAAACCCTGTCAGGTATATATATCTAGAACAGTTGTTCCACTAAAAGAGAGACTGGCTGATATTTAAAATGCTCACCACTACAGGTCAAATTAGACCCAGTCACTGCTGGGACATGTCTGGGCACCAGAATTGAATATCTGGGGGGGACCATTGATACCTGTAAGTTATGCAAGTATGACGAATATTCAGTGCTGTACCCGAATAGCTAAACCAGGCAAAGATAGGATCGCTATGTAAGCGGTTCTATTGGCCCAGCATTCTGAGGAGATATTTAGCGGCCCTGCCCAGTTAAGTGCTGTTGAATATCTCCCCCCCCCCCCCCCCAATCAGCTCAGCATGGTTTAAATAGAAAATATAGAAACATAGAAAAAAAGAATGCAGATAAAGACCATATGGCTGATCTAGTCTGACCATCCATGCAAGAGCCTCTCCTCCTTGGTTAAACCTTTTGAATGTCGGCTTAAAAGTGTGTTGTTTGGCCAATAATTTTTCCAGGACATAGAACAAAAGGAAAACAATTGACTTTTAAAAAGTTAGGCACAATACCCAGATATGAAAAGCTAGAACCCAGTGAAGCAGTGCCATAGATATTTCACATCTTATACACCCCATTATTTTATTATTAAAAATTGAATTGCTAGGCAAACAAGGCAAAATACGAATACTTACAAAAGTGTAAAGTTTTTAAAGGAAAATAAGTGTTATAACTTCTAGCTGTTTTGCAGAAAGAGGGAGGATTCATGAAATGGACTCTGCGTTGAGCAGTGCATCAGCTAGGTAGGCACTTATTTTTATTTATTTATTGCATTTGTATCCCACATTTTCCCACCTATTTGCAGGCTCAATGTGGCTCACATGGTGATGTTAACATTGTCATTCCAGGATCTTAAATACAGTAGTATTGTGCATAGTTTAAGAAAGGGAAGATAGAAGAAGGAAGGGAGAGATTAGGGTAGTTATAGAAGGTGGGTTTTCATAACTGATTGGATTGGTGAGGTATATTGGTGAGGTTATCTGTTATCGGTTCTCACTGTAGGCTTTGTTAAAGAAGTATGTCTTCAGAGATTTCGTTGATTGCTTTGAACTCGGTCATACAGTACATACGCTAGCGGGTATCATCATCAGTCTGTTAACAGAATTTGAGGTTTTTCAGACTGATGACGATACTCGCTAGCATATGTACTGTATGACCTTCAAAGCATACGCTAAGCAAGACGGTCGGCTGTACTAATGAGATTAGAACGAGCTGGAACTGAGTGTCTGAAGTCTTTTCCTCAAAATCAACAATAGTTTTCAGCAGAGAATTTTACTTGCCTACGGTGGACTTTAGATTTCATCAATCCCATCAATTTTGGAAGCGAAGTAAGTTGAAACACAAAAAGCAAAGTTACACACCTGTAACAGATATTTTCTACAGATGGAAGCATTGATAAGGCATGCTGTGGATAGTTTGGCGCAGATAGACTTTTTGAAATTATCTTATGATAATATCTATACTGGAGTCTTTGACTTTAGAAATAGAGAGTTACACAGGGAAGAAATTTCACCCATCCCCAATGGAATACAACCCATAACCACCTGTATCCGCTAAGATCCATTCCATCCCACTTATCCCCACAATTAATCTCCTCCATCCCCACCTGTACCCACAGGAGTTGACGATATTATGTACTTGCTTGCAGCCATCTGTTTCCTTCCAACCCCAACAGCCTCCCGTGGTTTTGTGGATGGTATTCACTATTCAACCAATGAGTGTTCCAAACCTCAGCCTGGTGTTCTGGCTGCATCTCTGGGCATTCCGAGCTTTATTCTAGAGTCACCAGAGATTTTGATTACACTTCTGTGGGAGTCCCATGGGAACTTCTTCCATCTCCATGGGAATTCCATGGAAACTTCTTCCATACCTGCAGGAATCCCATGGTTTCTGCAGGATTCCCACAATCCCCATTTTTATGCAGCTCTCTGTTTGGAAAAGGATAAATCTTGTTTGTTGAAGAATTATTTTGAGGTTAAGAATGTTTCCTTTTGTGGTCAGAAGGTGAACATATTTCTTAATGTAGTGAAAGCCACTCAAGCTGAAGTCGAGACAACTTTTTGTTTAAGAGTCCCTTGCAAGTTCATAGTTGGGTATCAGGGTCATAGGTACACCTTCATCGAACCTGGGTGCATTTCTTTTCAGTAAAACTGCATTTATTTGTTTTCTTTATTATATGACCTAGCTTGTGAATGTATGGGAGATATTGATGTGGTGGATGTTTGACTGTTTTGTTTTCGTTTTACTCCTTTTTCTTTTGTGCCTTCTCCTCTCATTGATGTAACTTAGAGGATATATTTTGAATTTCTTTTTCTTGTTCTCTTATGGGAACTGTATGTTTAAAATTGCACTACAAAAAAAAAACCTGACATTCCAGTTTCCTCCCATCACCAGCTTAGAAATATTAAATCCAGACAAAATTCCAAGTTGGCCAGTACTGGGGCCAAAAACATTGACTAATACAAAGTCTTCTGAGTAGAGAGAACAGTTTAAAATGATCAACTGCCTCTCAGGATCTGAGTAAGACCTGGAAACCAACAAAGACATTGCTTTGTGTATTAGAATTCAAACAAAAACCAAAAAATCCACCCAATGCGAAATGACTCACAGGGAAAAAGCCTCAAAGAGCTCAGAGACCAACACTAGATCTCACAGAGCTAAAGCGGACACAATAGTCCTCTCTTCATCACAGGCAAAAAACCCTGGTGCCACAGTTCTAAAAAATATCTGTTCACTGTGGTCAAAAACACTATTTTTTTAATACATTTTTCTTTTAAAGTGATAACAAAAAATGACTGATTTTAGGTGCATCAATCACTGCTAGGAATTACTAAAGCCTAACAAGCTATCCAATTTATACTGGTCCACTTATCTTTATCCAGTATTATTCATCAGATGCTGCTCCCCGCTGTGCGGTCCTTCATATGCTGCCCTGAGCTGATGATGGCCAGCGTTTTGCTGCTTCTTCAGGGTCTCAGGCTGCGAATGGAACACCCGCACAGCTCCCTTCGGCAGCGTATTACTTCCGAAGGAAATAACTCACTCATACAGGGCAATAAGAACAAACAGACAGACCTAGCTCACATCACATATAACTATGCACAGTGCCAAATCCACCAAAGGTATCTTTCCAGAACGTGACCCCAAAATCCAGCTTTAACAAATGTGTATTAAGCTGGCCCTTAAATTTTGGGAATGACAATTCGGATCTTACAGAAGGGGGTAAATCGTTCCAGAGCTTTGGGGCAAGAAAAAAAGAAGGCCGAGAGTCCATTAGACTCATAACAAGCCTTTTTGGGGGGAAGGGAGCACTAATGATGGGCATCAAGGAAGTGAAGTGAACGACTAGTAGTATAAGGAATAATTAAAGGAGATAAGAAGGTGAACCCATATGGAGAGTTTTATGAACAATACAAAGGGTTTTGAACCAGATACAATAGCTAAAAGGAAGCCAATTTAAGTTGATCAACATGGGAGAGACTGTCATGCTTTCGAGCTGTACACAGAAAGTGAGCAGCAGCATTATGCAATGTCTGATGGGAAGTAATACATGCATAAACAATATTGCAGCAATCCAACTGTGAAATAACAAATGTGTGTATCAATGTGTGAAGCAAAGAGAAATCTAAGGCCCCCTTTTATCAAGCTACACTAGTGGCTGCCGCACAGCAATGCCGATGGAGCCCATTCAAAATAAATGGGCTTTGTCAGCATTACCGCACAGGCAGCTGCTAGCACAGCTTGATAAAAGGAGGCCTAAGTATATAGAGATTGCCTGCAAGTGTCAAAGAGAAAGAAAGCCCAGTTAAAGAACTTGGGAAATCTGCTTATCAAAAGTGAGTCTTCTATCAATCATCACAACAAGGTACCAAAACGAATCAACTGTAGGAATATGCAAATTCAAAAGAAGGGGAGTGAAAGAAGGTTTAGGGAGGGCACCAGTGAAACAGCAGGCGTTTGTTCTGATGGGTTCAAACTAGAGAGTTGCACGGGGACAAAAATGCGACCCATCCCCGCCCGTCCCCGCCGGAATCAAACCCGTCCCCGCTCATCCCCGCCAGAATCTAACCCATCCCCGCCCGTCCCCGTGAGTAATATCCTCTGTCCCTGCCCGTCCCTGTGAGTGATCTCCTCCATCCCCGCCCATCCCCATAAAAAAAGGAAGTATAAAGTACTGAGTGGAGTGGACAGGGGGCACACAATGCAGAGTAATACATTTCAAACGAATCAGAGAAAATATTTCTTCACTCATTAATATACTGAATCTTAGAAAAAGAGCAATAAATACATAAAACAAACTGAAGTTTTTTCCACACTAAAATAGAGAGAATTATTGGTCACCCAAACAGCACAATGTCCTCAACAAAAGAAACAAGTGGGTATGCTAATGCTTTAGCTGCAGTAAAACAGCCAGTTCCCACCATGAAAGAAATTAACTGCCTATACACATATAAAAAATAAAAGTAGTCAGCTGAGCTCACCTCTGTGCAGTTCTGTTCTGTGGATACCGAGGTCTGGCAGTGCCTGGAAGACTCATTACATACAACTTGAGCAAATCTCCTGCACGTGTTGAACTTGAGTTGAGACAGAGAGACCCGGGTGAAAACGTGCAAGTGCTCGTCAGGGATGTCCTTTTTTTTAAGGACGTCTAAGTGTTAGGAGCTCAAGTCCCACCTTCGCTATGCCTTCAACACCCCCCTTGAAATTTGGCCGTCCCTGGCGCGATGGAGCAGTTAAGGATGCCCAAAATGGACGTTTCTCGGAGCACATCCACGCCTTTGCTCTGCCCAACACCCCCTTAAATTTGGCCGTCCCTGGCGCGACGGGGAAGTTGAGGGTGTCCTTTTCCCGCTGGAGGAGAGTTTGGTGTCTCCGCCCACTAAAAGAAGAAGGGGGATTGGCGAACCAACAGCATGATTGATGCGATAGGGGCACAGATCAACAGAAAAGCAGCGGGCTCTCAAACAAAGGTATGTGCACGCGTCCCCACGGGAATCCCGCCAGAACATCCTCCATCCCCACGGGAATCCCGCATGTTTATTTCCATCCCCGCGGCACTCCCACTGACCCAGAGGGGATTCCCGTGGACTCCGCGGGATCCCCGCAAACCCTGTTCCCGTGTAGACCTCTAGTTCAAACCAGGTTGTGATTACCTAACCGTTTAGATAACACAAAAAGACAAGACTGAAGAGGTCCAATATCTGGAGAGAATGGAGAAGTAGGAAAAATTAGTAGGATATCATCTGTGTAAATGAAAATGTTTAGATTTGAATTCTGGGTCAGCATTGCCAAAGGGTTAAGAAAAATGTTTAAAAAGAGTGGTGACAGGGCTGAACACTGAGGAATGCCACAGTGGAGAGGAATAGCTTCAGATGAAGTGGTAGGGCAGGAGACTGTAAAAGAACAATCACTGGTAACATCCCTTTCCTCAGACGGAGCTTCATTGACTATTACCCTCTGTCACCTTCCGCTCCACCAATTCCTCACCCAGTCAGTCACTTTTGTAATGGCTGGAGTACTACCCCATGGTCTGCCCATAATGTTGAAAGAGATCACATTACCATCTCCTTAAGCATGTTGATTTAAAGTTTATACATTGTGAAATGTAATGAATTACGAACATAATCTGAATAGTGGCAGCACCAGCTCTTCCACACAGCCAGTCAGCAAAGCACATCATATGACCCCCAACAGTTGATTTTTTTTTTAATGATGCAGATAAAATTGGATTGGAGATGCTTTGACTGTTACTCTTTCATATACTTATGTACAGGGCCATTGAGTGACTGTGTTTTTCACACATGGCCCCATTTTCAGACTCTACTGACTTATGCAAACAAAGCCCCACAATGATTCTCCACACATGGCCCCACATTCCTTTGCATCCCTCATGGGTCACCCCTGCTTTTGTATTTCCACAGTGTATGCTCTCTTTAAGAAGGCTTAAACAAGAAGGGTTAAGTGTACACTGAGTAGCATGCTGCTGTTTTACAGACTCTATATTTAAGATCAATATGTATGCCCAGTAGTTGAAGAAATTACACACGCAATTGCTGCATACAGCCAGCAAGAGGATGGGCTTTTCTCATGGATTCTGGAAGAAGGCGGCAGACCTGTATTGTCTGATGGAAGGCAAAGAGAGACTTTGAAAAGAAGATTGTGTTGGAGTCAAAAACACATATTAAAAACTTTTTTTTCGGTATATTAGAAGAAAGATGCTGGTAAAGGAATCAGTTGGACCATAAGATGACTGAGGGGTAAAAGGGGCACTCAGGGAAGACAAGGCCATAGCGGAGAGATTAAATGAATTCCTTGCTTTGGGTTTCACTGAGGAAGACATGGGTGAGATACTAGTGTCAGAAATGGTATTCAATGCTGATGAATCAGAGAAACTGAAACAAATCTCTGTAAACCTGGAAGATATAATGGAGCAATTTGACAAATTGAAGAGTAGCAAATCACCTGGACCAGATGGAATACATTCCAGAGTACTGATAGAATTAAAAAATGAACTAGTAGAGCTATTGTTAGTAATATGCAATTTAACTTTAAATTTAAGCATAGTACCAGAAGATTGGTGGGTGGCCAATGTAACGTCAATATTTAAAAAGTGTTCCAGAGGTGATCCAGGAAATTATAGATTAGTGAGCCTCACATTGGTGCTGGGCAAAATGGTAGAGACTATTATAAAGGCAAAATTACAGACCATATGCATAAGCGTGGATTAATGAGAGAAAGCCAACATGGATTTAGTCAATGGAAATCTTGCCTCACCAATCTAGTACATTTCTTTGAAGGAGTGAATAAACATGTGGATAAAGGTGAGCCGGTCGATATTGTGTATCTGGATTTTCAAAAGATGTTTGACAAAGTACCTCATGAAAGACTCCTGAGGAAATTAGAAAGTCGTGGGATAGGAGGTAATGTCCTATTCTGAAGTTAAAAACTGGTTAAAAGATAGAAAACAGAGTAGGGTTAAATGGTCAGAATTCTCAATGGAGAAGGGTATATAGTGGGGTTCCCCAGGGTCTGTGCTGGGACCATTGCTTTTAACATATTTATAAATGATTTAGAGATGGGGATAACTAGTCAGGTAATTAAATTTGCTGATGCCACAAAGTTATACAAAGTTGTTAAATTGAAAGAGGATTGTGAAAAATTGCAAGAGGACCGTACGGAACTGGGAGTCTGGGCATACAAATGGCAGATGATGTTTAATGTGAGCAAGTGCAAAGTGATGCATGTGGGAAAGAGGAATCCAAACTATAGCTACATGATGCAAGGTTCCACATTAGGATTCACTGCCCAGGAAAAGGATCTAGGTGTCATCGTTGATGATACGTTAAACCAGTGGTTCCCAAACCTGGTCCTGGAGGCAGTCTAGCCAGTCAGGACTTCAGAATATCCACATTGAATATTCATGAGAGAGATTTGCATGAAGTGGAGGCAGTGCATGCAAATCTCTCTCATGAATATTCATTGTGGATATCTGGAAAACCTGACTGGCTTGGGTACCTCCAGGACCAAGTTTGGGAACCATTGTGTTAAACCCTCTGCTCAGTGTGCAGTGGTGGCTAAGAAAGCAAATAGAATGTTAGGAATTATTAGGAAAGGAATGGAAAACAAAAATAAGAATGTTATAATGCCCTTGTATTGCTCCTTAATGAGACTGTACCTTGAATACTGTGTGCAGTTCTGGTCATTGCATCTCAAAAAAGATATAGAGGAATTAGAAAAGGTTCAGAGAAAGGTGACAAAAATGATACAGGGGATGGGACAGCTTCCTATGAGGAAAGGCTAAAGCAGCTAGGGCTCTTCAGCTTGGAGAAGAGATGTCCATAAAATACTGAGTGGAGTGGAAGGGTAGATGTGAATCACTTGTTTAGTCTTTCCAAAAATACTAGGACTAGGGGGCATGAAATGAAGCTACTAAATAGTAAATTTAAAACTAACCAGAGAAAATATTTATTTACTCAACATGTAATTAAACCCGGGGATTCGTTGTCAGAGAATGCGATAAAAGTAGTTAGCTTAGCAGGGTTTAAAAAAGGTTTGGATAGTTTCCTAAAAGAAAAATCCATAAGCCATTATTAAGATAGACATGGGAAAATCCACTGCTTATTTCTAGGATAAGCAGCATAAAATCTGGTTTACTATTCTGGGATCTTGCCAGATGCTTGTAATCTGGATTGGCTACTGTTTGAAACAAGATACTGGCTTGATAGACCTTTGGTCTGTCACAGAATAGCAACGCTTTTGTTCTTATATTCTTAACTATAGACCAGAAGCCAGTGAGAACATATGTGGGTTGTGGGAGGCAAGTTATGGAAATTTTCTTTTTTAGATGGAATAACGAACTCCTAAAATGATTGAATCAGAAGAATATTCCTTTTTCATAAGAAAGAAAGTTACTTCAAATAAGTGGATCCCTACCATGGAAGAAAATCACAAGTATCAAAAGTTCAGAACACAGAGAACGCAGAAGAAAGGAACTAGAAAATTGTGAAACTCTGTTCTTTTCTGTTACATAGTCAGAAATCTAATTGCAGAAAAATGATCATTGCATTAATTTGCTGTACACTGCCTTGAGTGAATTCTTTCAAAAAGGCAGTAAATAAATCCTAATACATAAATAAAATTAATGTCACTTACATTATTATTAATGAAAACACTTTATAAGTGCTACTTATATTTTTTTTGTCAAAGAAACTGACTCTCTTTCTGGCTGTTCCCTGAGAAGATGGCAAGTAGCTACCAAAGGGAAGTGAAAGCACCCTGGACCCTGAATTGAACTCTGAGTTCATGTTACACTTGTACAGAAGTTTTGGGCTTCAGCAAAATTTGCTGTAAAGCAGGTCAAAGTTGATAAAATTGAGCTGGCGGAGGATAAACTCTGGATTACATGTTTTTCATTGAATGGGATGTCTCACTCCTATGTTACTCATCATTGTAACTGTAGTGCTAAATCTGTCATATGCTGTCATGTTCAGGTTTTGCAAATTCCCCTTTACCCAGCTGAATGCTATGATTGTTCTACCTGTTTTACACAGTAAAAGAAATAAAGGAGTTCTTGAGGCTGGAGATGGGTTTTCTAATATATTGGATTAGAGCAAATGTGCTATGCTCATAGTTTGCTAAATATGGTATTATAATCTTTGCTATTTAAGATGCTTTTCCTCAATGCAGTAATTGACAATTTGGTTTCCTTGAGATCTGCGACACAATAATACTATTGTAAGGGTGAATAAGAGAAGCCTCTTAATCTTTTGACTGTGTTCAGCCTCAGACATTAAAACAGTATCTGATGGTGATAGCTGTGGGGTTTCATTCTTCCTACTGGCCTTGGAAAAAAGGGGTACTTTCTCTCTCTCTATATATATATATATATATACATCCTATATAATAAAACTCACCCTCAACGTTCTGAGGACACTGACGTCAGTGTCACTTCCTGCGGGCACTTCCTTCGGGTTCGAAGGGTTCATGGTGGTGAAGCCACCGAAATCACTGTGTCTGGGCCCCGCCCTCGCATCAAACGTGATGACGTTGAGGGCGGAGCAAAGGCGTCAAAGATCAAGGGCGGAGCAATGGCATCAGTAGATGAAGGTGGCGTGCGTTGACGAGGTGTGGAGCAATGGCGGTCAGTGGCTTCACAACACCGAAGGGGTGGGTAGGGAGGGGGGTTCGGGAGGAAAACCTTGCTAGCGCCCGTTTCATTTGCTCCAGAAACGGCATGTTTTACTAGTATATATATAATCATGTAAGAGTATATAATCCTATGAGTGGGACAAATTATTTTGCCCATTTTTCTGTCAGTCCTGTCTGAAGAAAAACAATGTCTGGACTCTGTGAAGTATCAGCTCAGTCAAGAGACAAATTAAAAGAGGAAATGAGTTTTCTTTCTTTCTTTCTTTCTCATCCTGGTGGTGAGGGTTGGAGTTCACAGTTGCAATCAGACTTACTGGTATGAGGTCCTGTGCCCAGGAGCTATGGCTTGAAAAAGAAGTCCAAGGAGCTTAAAAATAGTATATTTTGCTCTGAAAACCTTCCTGAGTAGGTCATTTCTATAGCATACTAGAAGTTTTGAGATATTTTGTGAGGCGGAGAACAGTTGACCCATTACCCCTTGCATCTCTGTGAGCCTAAGTATAAAGCAGATTTGGGGGGATTGTCCACACAATCGCAATGGGGTTCTAAGATCCCAAAGAAGGAGAAGATGCCAGAGAATGTAGTAAAAGCAGTTAGCTTAGTGTGGTTTAAAAAAGGTTTGGCTGACTTCCTAAAGGAAAAGTCCATAGACCATTATTAAAATGGACTTGGGGAAAATCCACTGCTTATTTCTAGGATAAGTAGCATAAAATGTATTGTACTTTTTTGAGATCTTTCCAGGTACCTTTGACCTGGATTGGCCACTGTTGGAAACAGGATACTGGGCTTGATGGACCTTCGATCTGTCCCAGTATGGCAATACCTATGTACTTATGTAAGAAGTGAAGGAACTTGGAGTTTGATGTTTGAAGAGTGTCTTGCGGGTTAATGTTTATGTTTATTCAGGACTTTCTACACTGACCTACCTGGACCAGATCTGTTATACATCCCAGAGTGCTAAAAGCATTGCAGATCTGCTGTTAGTAATCAGTAACCTGTTATTAAAATCATCCACCTGAAGATTGGAAAGTATCAATGTAATGCCAAATTTTATACAGAGACTGGTAAGCCTGGCATCCAGGGGCGTAGCCAGACTTCGGCGGGAGGGGGGTCTAGAGCCCGAGGTGAGGGGGCACATTTTAGACCCCCCCGGCGCCGCTGACCCCCCCACCGCCATTGCCAACACACCTCCCCGCCATTGCCGACACCCCCCGCTGCTGCCAGCACCACCAACAACTTTGACCCCCCCTGCCAATGACCCTCTCAACCCCCCTCCTGCCGCCAACCCGCCGTCAACCCACCGTCGCCGTCTGCCACCTTTGCTGGTGGGGAACCCCAACCCCCGCCAGCCGAAGTCTTCTTCCTTTGTTTTGTTTCTGAGTCTGATGTCCTGCACGTACAACGTGCAGGATGTCAGACTCAGAAACAAAACGCAGGAAGAAGACTTTGGCTGGCGGGGGTTGGGGTCCCCCGCCAGCAAAGGTAGCAGATGTTGGCGGCGGGAGGGGAGGTTGAGAGGGTTGTCGGCAGGGGGGTCCATGGCCAAATCTATGGGGGCCCAGGCTCCCATGGCCCCATAGTAGCTACGCCACTGCTGGCATCAGTGGAAGGCAAAACAGTAGAAACTATTATAAAGAACAAAATTACTGAACACCTAGACAAACGTGATTTAATGAAGCAAAGGCAATATGCATTTAGCCAAGAGAAGTCTTGCTTCACCAATTTGCTACATTTTTGGAAGGTGTGAATAAATATGTGGATAAAGGTGAACTAGCTGATGTAGTATATCTCAATTATCATAAAGTTTGGCAAAGTCCCTCATGAGAGACTTCTAATCAAATTAACAAGCCGTGGGATAAGACGCAATGTTCTCTTGTGGATTAGGGACTGATTAAAAGATAGAGAGTACAGTTAAATGGCCAGGTGAATAGTGGGTCACCACATGGATCTGTATTGAGACTGGTGCTTTTTAACATATTTATCTACCAACATATTTATCTACCAACATCCATCCTGTTAGAATATCAATGAAATGCTTTGATGTCCCCATGCATACCCCCACCCTCCCACTCTGTCAGACTGTCAAAGTAATGCTTTGATGTTTCTCTTATATATACTATCTGCTACCACATTTGCTTATTTCCGATCTGATGAAGAAGGGCAACCTTCGAAAGCTAATCAAAAAATGTATTAAGTTATGTCCAATAAAAAAGGTATCATCTTATTTTCTTTTCCATGTTTTATTTTGTTTAATTTATATTGATAACCTTTAAGAGTGGACTAACACGGCTACCACACCTCTCTACTTAACATATTTATCTAGAAATGGGATGAATGAGTGAGGTGATCAAATGTGGATGATACAAAACTATTCAAAAAAGTTGTTAAATTACATGCAGACTGTGAGAAATTGCAGGAGGACCTTGTGAAACTGAAAGACTAGCTAGGCGTCCAAATGGCAGATGAAGTTTAATGTGCTCAAGTGCAAAGTGATGCACACTGGGAAGAATAACTCAAATTATAACTACATGATGCTAGGTTCCACATTAAGAGTCACCAGCCAGTAAAAAGATCTATGTGTCTTCATGGACAATACATTGAAATCTTCTGCTCAATGTGCAGTGATGAGAAAAAAGCAAACAGAATGGGATTATTAGGAAAGGAATAGAAAATAAAACAAATAATATTATAATGCCTCTGTATCACTCTGTATCACCTTGAACACTGTATACAATTCTGGTCGCTACATCTAAAAAAAGATGTAGTGGAACTGGAAAAGGTACAAAGAAGGGTGAACAAAATGATTAAGGGGCCTATTGACTCTCGTATGAAGAAAGGTTAGAAAGATTAGGGCTTTTCTGTTTGAAGAAGAGATGGCTGAGAGGGGATATGATAGAGGTCTATAAAATCTTCAGTCGAATGAAACAGGTAGCATGAATTGAGAGTTTTCTCATTCGAAAAGGGGGGAGGGAAGGGAATGGGACTTGATATACTGCCCTTCTGTGGTTACAATCAAAGCAGTTTACATACTATATACAGGTACTTATTTTATACCTAGGGCAATGGAGGGTTAAGTGACTTGCCCAGAGTCACAAGGAGTTGCAGTGGAGATAAACATAATGAAACTCAATCTTCACAAGTTAGAGGCAACACCTTATGGGGCGTAGCCAGACACCCAATTTTGGGTGTGCCTGGGCCCAAGATGGGTGGGCAGAAGAATTCTACCCTGTCCCACAAGTGATTTGATCTCTCCCTCTCTCGCCTGCATGCCATATGGACTCTCTAACAACCCCCTCCCCCACATACCTTTTAAATAGCCGATTTTCACTGGCAGCATGCAGCAACTAATAAACACTGCTCATATTGGCCCCACAGCCTTCCTTCTGATGCAACTTCTTGTTTCCGCATAGGCAGAAATACATCAGAGGGAAGACTGTGGGGCCGGTGCGAACAGTATGCATCAGTTGCTGCTCCCTGTAGGTGAAGATCTGCTATTTACAAGGTATGCAGGAGGTACAGTTGTTGAGAGTTTTCAGCTGGTGGGGCTTAGGGATCCCTGCCAGCCACATCACAGGTGTGCTGCTACTGGGTGGGCCTGAGCCCAAAGTGGGTGGGCCTGGGCCCACCCGGGCCCATCCTTGGCTACGCCACTGTTATGGAGGCTTCACTTCTGTGGAGTGACAGGGCAGTTTTCCTCTGTGTTGCATAGAGAAGATTATGAAACTCATTTTCAAAGCATATAGACTTACAAAGTAACATAGGTTACTATGGGGCTCATTTTTGTAAGAGAAAAATGTCCAAAAAGTGTCATAAAGCAGCATTTGACATATTTTTTCTCAAAACATCCAATTTTTTTGAAACCTATTTTGCAGACATTTATCTATGCAATTTGTCTGCAGTGCATTCAAATCACAAGGGGGCATGCTGGGGACGTTTCAGGGGAGGGATTAGGGCGGGGTTAGGGCATTCCTAGCAATTGGATGTTTTATAGCCATAATGGAACAAAACGAAAACCTCTAGGGCTAAAACTTCAGTGTTTGATTTAGACCTGTCTTTAGACTGAATAAGGTAGAAAAGGGTGCCCTAAATGACCAGATGACCACAATCAAGGATGACCCCTCTTACTCCCCCAGTGGTCACTGACCCCCTCCTACCCCCCCAAAGATGTGAATAAAAATAGTACTTAATAGCCTTTATGACAGCTTAAGATATTATAGCCAGTTCCATTAGAGCAGCAAGCAGGTCTCTGGAGTAGTATAGCGGTCAGTGCAGTGAATGGTAGAAAAGGGGACCCAGGCCCATGTCATACTTGTGGTGGAAAGTATGAGCCCTCCAAAACTGACCAAAAACCTACTGTACCCACATATGGGTGACCCCTTCAACTATAAGGGCTATTGTAGTGGTGTACAGTTGGGGACAGTGGGTTTTGGAGGGCTCAACAGACAAGATAAGGGAGTAACTGTGAGATGTGTACCTGGGAGCTTTTATATGAAGTCCACATCAGTTCCCCCTAGGGTACCCCATTGCTTTCGAAGGATGTCTGTGTGGCCAGTCTACTAAGATTGCTGGCTCCTCCTACATCCCAATGGCTTGATTTTGTGGGGCCCTTTTACTAAGCCGCGTAAGCGTCTACGCATGCCCAACATGCGTCAAAATGGAGTTACCGCTCGAGTACCGCGTGGCTCTTATAGTAATTTCATTTTTGGCACGCATCCGATACGCACGTCTGGAAAATATGTTTTATTTTCGGGCACGCACCAAGTGGCATTTGGTGCACATAGGTCATTATCGCCTGGTTACCACGTGAGTCTTTACCGCTAGGTCAATGGCTGGCAGTAAGGTCTCAGACCCAAAATGGGCATGCCACAATTTTGATTTTGCCACTCGTCCATTTTCGGCAAAAAAAGGCCTTTTTTACAGGAGCACTGAAAAATGGATTGGTGCACACCCAGAACCCGCGCCTACGCTACCGCAAGCCATTTTTCAGCGCACCTTAGTAAAAGGACCTCTGTATGTTTTGCACTTGGACAATTTTTCTGAAAATGAACCGAAAAGATAAATGCACAGAGCACAAAACCATCTAACGTGGCCATTTTTGAAAAATAAATAATAGATGTTTTGCTGTTTTGAAAATAGTTATATTTCCTATTCAGATTACGAATCTTCTTTGGATGACTGTCCTGCTTATAATCGAATGAGAAAAATGCCCAAGTTCCGACCTAAATCGGGAGATGGACGTTTATCTCACAAAAACGAATAAAGCGGTATAATTGAAAGCCGATTTTTGGACGTTTTCAACTGCAATCCGTCGCGGATGCGGACAAAGTTGATGGGGGCATGTCAGAGGTGTGGCGAAGGCGGAACTGGGGCGTGGTTATCTGCCGAACAGAGATGGGCGCATTTCACCGATAATGGGAAAAAAGTATGCGTTTTTAGCTAGAATTTAGGACACTTTTCCTGGACCCTGTTTTTTCACGAATAAGGCCCCAAAAAGTGCCCTAAATGACCAGATGACCACTGGAGGGAATCGGGGATGACCTCCCCTGACTCCCCCAGTGGTCACTAACCCCCTCCCAGCACAAAAAATGAAGTTTCTCAACTTTTTATTTTCACCCTCAAATGTCATACCCACCTCCCTGGCAGCAGTATGCAGGTCCCTGGAGCAGTTGTTAGGGGGTGCAGTGGACTTCAGGCAGGTGGACCCAGGCCCATCCCCCCTACCTGTTACAATTGTGCTGCTTAATGCTTATTAGTCATCCAACCCCCCCAAACCCACTGTACCCACATGTAGGTGCCCCCCTTCACCCCTTAGGGCTATAGTAATGGTGTAGACTTGTGGGCAGTGGGTTTTGAGGGGGATTTGGGGGGCTCAACACACAAGGGAAGGGTGCTATGCACCTGGGAGCTCTTTTACCTGTTTTTTTTGTTTTTGTAAAAGTGCCCCCTAGGGTGCCCGGTTGGTGTCCTGGCATGTGAGGGGGACCAGTGCACTACGAATCTTGGCCCCTCCCACGAACAAATGCCTTGGATTTATTCGTTTTTGAGCTGGGCGCTTTCATTTTCCATTATCGCTGAAAAACAAAAACGCCCAGCTCACACATTGTTGAATAAAACATGGGCGTCTATTTTTTCCCAAAATACGGTTCGGTCCGCCCCTTCACGGACCCGTTCTTGGAGATAAACGCCCATGGAGATAGGCGTTTTCGTTCAATTATGCCCCTCCGTGTGAATCATTTCTCATGGAACCACCTGGGACAGTGGGATAATATCCCCCAAAAAACAATGTTCAGAAATCTCAACTTCTACTCTTTAGTCTCGTGAAGAGGCATTTTCGATATGATGTCCTAGTTGAACTTTGGATGTTTGGAACTAAATGTCCAAAATCCGAATAGAAAATATGACCATTTTTGAAACCGCAAAATGTCTATTTTTTTCAAAAATATTATTTGTAACAAGTTTTTGTGCTCTGTGCATTTATCTGTTCAGGCCATTTCTGAAAAAAAATTCACAAATGAAAAATGCAGAAAATCAAACCACTGGGATGTAGGAGAGACCAACATTTTTAGTAGACTGGTCCCCCAGACATACTAGGAGAGCAATGGGGCACCCTAGGGGCACTGTTGTGGACTTCATATAAATGCTCCCAGGTGCATATCTCACCATTGATTCCTTATCTTGTCTGCTGAGCCCTCCAAAACCCATCACCCCCAACTGTACACCACTACAATAATCCTGAGGGTGAATGGGGCACCCATATATGGAGAAAGTGTGTTTCTGGTCAGTTTTGGAGGGCTCACAGTTTCCATTACAAGTGTAACAGGTAGGGGGAGGTAGGGGTCTGGGTCCACCTGTTTATAGTGAACTGCACCCACCACTACACTACTCCAGGGACCTGTATGCTGCTCTAATAGACCTGGCTATAACATCTGAGGCTATCATTCATATTTTGGGGGTGTGTGAGGCTGTCAATGACCACTGTAGGAGTAAAAGGGGTCATCCCTGATTCCCTTCAGTGGTCAACTAGTCATTTAGGGCATCTTTATATGCCTTATTCATTCTAAAAACAGGTCTAGACCAAAGCGCTTAGGTTTTTGCCTTGGACATTTTTGTTTGTTCCATTATGGCTGTAAAACATCCAAGTGTTAGACATGCCTTAAGCCCACCTAATCCCACCTTTTAAATGTCCCCAACATACCCCCTTGTGATTTGGATGCACTGCAAATTAATTGCATAGATAGACATTTGCAAAACAGGTTTTGAAAATACCGATTTGGACGTTTTACATAAGTACATAAGTAATGCCACACTGGGAAAAGACCAAGGGTCCATCAAGCCCAGCATCCTGTCCACGACAGCGGTCAATCGAAGCCAAGGGCACCTGGCAAGCTTCCCAAACGTACAAACATTCTATACATATTATTCCTGGAATTGTGGATTTTTCCCAAGTCCATTTAGTAGTGGTTTATGGACTTGTCCTTTAGGAAACCGTCTAACCCCTTTTTAAACTCTGCCAAGCTAACCGCCTTCACCACATTCTCTGGCAACGAATTCCAGTTTAATTATGCGTTGGGTGAAGATTTTCGTCCAAATGATGTTTTATGACACTTTTAAAACGTTTTTCTGTTGCAAAAATGAGCCCCATGGTCACCTTGACTCTCTAGACCCTTCCCAATAGTCCAGCCAATCTGGACTTGAGTTCTGACCCTGCCCAGAAAGGTTTTCAAAGCAAAGTTTAGTTCAGTTTATTAAAAGATTTATTAATATGCTGTCTTTCAATACAAAGCACTAAAGTGGTGTACATACTAAAGTAAAATATATAATCAAAATGTAAAACCAAAAACATAGGAGAAAACAAAAATGGGACATGACAAGGTAACATAAGGAGCAAAGGATGGAAACATCAAGGTCAACAAAAAATTGCTATAGAGGTGAAGCAATCAAAGGGATGGGAACTGACAGGAGAACAAACAGTATTAGCCACAACCTCAACAACTGTTCACAAAAATTACATAGGCTTATACCTGCCCTTACCTACCATTATGGAACCTTAGATAAGTTAATAATTTGGACTTCAAGCCATTTTAGAAGCTCTGGGATCACCAGACATAGGAGGGAAGGACTGGCAGATCTTAAGACCATAGAGGGCCATGTATTACAATTGTATGGGGATGTGGGATGAGGAGAGGGATCTTTGGGTCATGGAGGATCCTTTATTGCCACTTGGGGTGAGTGAAAGTGTGTATGTTAGCCATAGAGATCATTCTATTGTCACTTGGGGGCAATACAAAATGTATAGGGGGCCATTCATTGTTTTCATTGGTGCTGTAGTGCTCATCAGAGCTGGTTATTGCCATCATTAATACACATATGTTGCTAGCCACAGTAAACCACATGGTTAATGTCCAGTACAATCCTTTAGTATATGGGCCATTATAGTAGGTACTAATACATGTTAATATTGACATGTTAACCCATGTTAGGGGAAAAGTTATCAACATATATTTTGCCTTCAGTTTAACTACCCATCTGTTTATCCCAATTGACTTTGTACTATTCATCTTCTCCCTGTCTATATCTCTCAGCTGCACTTGCCCCCTTAGCTATATAAGAAGCTGTTTCATTGTACTGTACAAATAGCAATAGCATATCTATGTTATTTGAATATTTTAATGTGTGTGTATTAGGTGGTTCATTGATATTATGTTGACATCATATTCATTTATTTGTTTATTTATTTGTTACATTTTTATCCCACATTTTCCCACCTATTTGCAGGCTCAGTGTGGCTTACATAGTACCATAGAGGCGATCACCAATACCGGTTATAACAAATACAAAGTGAGGTTGTGGTAAAGTAAAGTTCATGTGTGACAGACGCATTGGGGAATCGTAAGAAGAAGAGTTAGGTAATGTCCAGTATGAGCTTTGGTTTTGTTGTGTTGCTGGGTTAAGGCATTTAGGGTATGCCTTTTTGAACAAGTTAGTTTTTAGTACTTTACGGAATTTCAGGTGGTTATATGTTGTTTTCACGGCTTTTGGTAATGAGTTCCATAGTTGTGTGCTTATATAGGAAAAGCTGGATGTATAGGTTGATTTGTATTTGAGTCCTTTGCTGCTTGGGTGATGGAGATTTAGGTATGTTCGTGTTGATTTTGATGTGTTTCTGGTTGGTAGGTCTATGAGGTCTGTCATGTATCCTAGGGCTTCTCCATAAATGATTTTGTGAACCAGGGTGCAGATTTTGAACGCAATGTGTTCTTTGATTAGGAGCCAGTGCAGTTTTTCTCATAGGGGTTTGGCGCTTTCGAATTTCGTTTTTCCAAATATAAGTCTGGCTGCTGTGTTTTGAGCAGTTTGGAGTTTCTTTATGATTTGTTCTTTGCATCCTGCATAGATACCGTTACAGTAGTCTAGATGGCTTAGTACCATAGATTGTACCAAGTTGCGAAATATTACTCTCGGGAAAAAAGGTTTCACTCGTTTGAGCTTCCACATTGAGTGGAACATTTTCTTCGTTGTAGTTTTCACTTGACTCTCTAGTGTGAGGTTTCGGTTGATTATGACTCCGAGAATTTTCAGGTTGTCTGAGATGGGGAGGGTGTAGTCTGAGGTGGTTATGTTGGTGGGTTTGTTCGTATTATATTGGGATGAGAGGATGAGACTGTGTGTTTTTTCTGCATTAAGTTTTAGTTGAAATGCATTTGCCCATGAGTTCATGATGTTTAGGCTGAGATTGATTTCTTTGGTGATTTCTGTAAGGTCATGTTTGTATGGGATGTAAATTGTGACATCGTCTGCGTATATGAAAGGGTTGAGGCCTTGATTGGATAAGGACTTGGCTAGTAGGGGTCATCATTAGGTTGAAAAGGAGTGGTGATAGTGGTGATCCTTGACGTACTCCACAGTCTGCTTTCCATGGTGGTGATATGTTCAAATTTGATTTCACTTGATATGTTCTATTGGTTAGGAAACCCTTGATCCAGCTAAGTACACTTCCACCAATCCCAAAATATTCTAGGATGCTTAGTAGTATGTTGTGATTTACCACGTCAAATGCACTAGACATGTCGAATTGTAGGAGAAGTACGCTTTTGCCTGTTGCAATCTCTTGTTTGAATTTGGCTAAGAGAGTAATTAGAACTGTTTCGGTGCTGTGGTTGGAGCAGAATCCTGATTGTGATTCGTGGAGTATTGTGAATTTGTTTATGTAGTCAGTTAGTTGTTTAGTTGCCATGCTTTCCGTCAGTTTGACTACTAGTGGGATTGATGCTATTGAGCGGTAGTTGGTGATATCATTTGTTTTTTTTCTTGGTATCTTTTGGTATTGGGGTGAGTAGGATGTTGCCGTTTTCCTTAGGGAAGAGACCATGTTGAAGCATGTAGTTTAAGTGGGATGTGAGGTCTGTTGTGAAGCGGTGGGGAGTGGATTTTAATAGGTGACTAGGACAGATGTCCAATTTACAATGAGTCTTGGAAAACTTGCCAGAACCGATATACTCATATCACCCCTCTCCTTAAGTCACTTCACTGGCTTCCAATCAGATACCGCATACAATTCAAGCTTCTACTCCTTACCTACAAATGCACCCGGTCTGCGGCTCCTCACTACCTCTCTACTCTCATCTCCCCCTATGTTCCCGCCCGTAACCTCCGCTCACAGGACAAATCCCTCCTTTCAGTACCCTTCTCCACCACTGCCAACTCCAGGCTCCGCTCATTCTGCCTTGCCTCACCCTATGCCTGGAACAATCTTCCTCAACCCCTACGCCAAGCCCCCTCCCCACCCATCTTCAAATCTCTGCTTAAAACTCACCTCTTCAATGCTGCCTTCGGCACCTAACCTTTCGAGAAATATAGTATGCCCTATCAGATTGACTCTACACTTGTCTTTTAGATTGTACACTTGTCTCTAGATTGTACACCTGTCTTTTAGATTGTACACTTGTCTTTAGATTGTACACCTGTCTTTTAGATTGTAAGCTCCTTGAGCAGGGACTGTCCTTCCATGTTAAATTGTACAGCGCTGCGTAACCCTAGTAGCGCTTTAGAAATGTTAAGTAGTAGTAGTAGTAACTTATTAATCGCTTGGTTGACTGCTTCAGCGGTGAGTGGAAGGAAGCTTGTCCAGAATCTGTCCGCTGGATATTCGCCGTGGACTGGGTTCATACAGTCGATGAACTTTCCAATGTTGGTGCTGTTCTGAGGTAACGTGTTGCGTAGGTTTACAATTTTTTCTTTGAAGTATTTGGCAAGTTTATCTGCAGGTGGGATATCTGTGTTGGTTGTGGTGACCACTGTGGTGTCTAGTAGTTTGCTCACTAGTTGGTATAATGTTTTCGTGTCTTTGTAGTCAGGCCCTATTTTGGTTCTGTAGTATTGCCTTTTGGCTTGTCTTATTGCGTATTTGTATTTTCTTTGATTGTGTTTCCATACAGTGAGTGTTTGTGCATCTTTCATTTTTTTCAATGCTCGTTCGAGTCTCCTGGATTGTGTTTTCAGTTTTTTTCAGTTCTTCTTTGTACCATGGTATCGCGTTGTGCCTACGTGAGGTTTGTGTTTGTAAGGGTGCTATTTCGTCTAAAATGTTTTTACATCTTTTATCCCAGTCCGTGAGATAGTGTGTGGAGTCCATTTGTGCAGTACATTCATTATTGTATATTTGTTGCCAGAATGTTTCCGAGTCTATTTGGCCTCTTGTGCTGTAGGTTGTGTGATCTTGTATACAATATGAGCCCTTTTTCCGCCAGAGTAGGGATAGGTTTAGTTTGTAGTGATCCGACCATGGTATGCTTGTCCAGTTGAAGTCTGATAATATTAAGTTCTGGTCTGTGGCCAGTTTGTGTGACATGAGGTCCAGCGTATGTCCTTTGACATGGGTTGCTTGAGTGTGTGGCCATTTAAGGTCCCATAAATGGAGGAATTCCTTGCATTTGCGTGCGTTGGTTGGTGGTGCATGGTATCTACAGTGGGGGAAATAAGTATTTGATCCCTTGCTGATTTTGTAAGTTTGCCCACTGACAAAGACATGAGCAGCCCATAATTGAAGGGTAGGTTATTGGTAACAGTGAGAGATAGCACATCACAAATTAAATCCGGAAAATCACATTGTGGAAAGTATATGAATTTATTTGCATTCTGCAGAGGGAAATAAGTATTTGATCCCTCTGGCAAACAAGACCTAATACTTGGTGGCAAAACCCTTGTTGGCAAGCACAGCGGTCAGACGTCTTCTGTAGTTGATGATGAGGTTTGCACACATGTCAGGAGGAATTTTGGTCCACTCCTCTTTGCAGATCATCTCTAAATCATTAAGAGTTCTGGGCTGTCGCTTGGCAACTCGCAGCTTCAGCTCCCTCCATAAGTTTTCAATGGGATTAAAGTCTGGTGACTGGCTAGGCCACTCCATGACCCTAATGTGCTTCTTCCTGAGCCACTCCTTTGTTGCCTTGGCTGTATGTTTTGGGTCATTGTCGTGCTGGAAGACCCAGCCACGACCCATTTTTAAGGCCCTGGCGGAGGGAAGGAGGTTGTCACTCAGAATTGTACGGTACATGGCCCCATCCATTCTCCCATTGATGCGGTGAAGTAGTCCTGTGCCCTTAGCAGAGAAACACCCCCAAAACATAACATTTCCACCTCCATGCTTGACAGTGGGGACGGTGTTCTTTGGGTCATAGGCAGCATTTCTCTTCCTCCAAACACGGCGAGTTGAGTTCATGCCAAAGAGCTCAATTTTTGTCTCATCTGACCACAGCACCTTCTCCCAATCACTCTCGGCATCATCCAGGTGTTCACTGGCAAACTTCAGACGGGCCGTCACATGTGCCTTCCGGAGCAGGGGGACCTTGCGGGCACTGCAGGATTGCAATCCGTTATGTCGTAATGTGTTACCAATGGTTTTCGTGGTGACAGTGGTCCCAGCTGCCTTGAGATCATTGACAAGTTCCCCCCTTGTAGTTGTAGGCTGATTTCTAACCTTCCTCATGATCAAGGATACCCCACGAGGTGAGATTTTGCGTGGAGCCCCAGATCTTTGTCGATTGACAGTCATTTTGTACTTCTTCCATTTTCTTACTATGGCACCAACAGTTGTCTCCTTCTCGCCCAGCGTCTTACTGATGGTTTTGTAGCCCATTCCAGCCTTGTGCAGGTGTATGATCTTGTCCCTGACATCCTTAGACAGCTCCTTGCTCTTGGCCATTTTGTAGAGGTTAGAGTCTGACTGATTCACTGAGTCTGTGGACAGGTGTCTTTCATACAGGTGACCATTGCCGACAGCTGTCTGTCATGCAGGTAACGAGTTGATTTGGAGCATCTACCTGGTCTGTAGGGGCCAGATCTCTTACTGGTTGGTGGGGGATCAAATACTTATTTCCCTCTGCAGAATGCAAATAAATTCATATACTTTCCACAATGTGATTTTCCGGATTTAATTTGTGATGTGCTATCTCTCACTGTTACCAATAACCTACCCTTCAATTATGGGCTGCTCATGTCTTTGTCAGTGGGCAAACTTACAAAATCAGCAAGGGATCAAATACTTATTTCCCCCACTGTATATTATATGAATGTTCTTCCATGCTGTCTATTATGGTATAATTTATATTGTACTGACTTTTATGATATTTCTGTTACATGATGGTTCTACAGTGCTGTTAAATGAGTATACTTTTGACACTGTACCATGTTAGTTTTATTACTTTAGGTTTCAATTTGCCATTTCAAAGTTTACTTCATTGTATTATTATGCAGTTAAATAATTGTAATCTTTATGTTAAACTGTACCTGCTGAATCATTTCATAAATTAGGTTAATAAATCCCAATAAATAAATAAATAAATAAAATATAGGCTACTGTTAACCTGGGTTAGTAGTAACTAGATATTTTCAGATATACCCTATAGTAGAGCAGGGAGAGAAGGGTTGGAGCATTTTGAGAGTGAGGCTGCAAATCATATAAATTATATGTATAGCCACAGATAGTGTGCCTAATGGTTGTCAGCCCTAGGCAAGACAGGCAACTGCCCTGGGTACTAAGCTCCAGTAAGGGGACACCATGCTGCCTTTTTGAGTCAGTCTTTGTGTAAGCTTTGCCCTAAGCACCATTTTGCCCTGCAACTGTCCTGTACATGAAACAGATATAGGTCCTATGCATATTATTTCTTTCTTAAAATTGTTTTAATTATTTCTGAGACTTACATAAAAGAAATAATTTGCAGAAAAGATAAACGCTGTTCTTTTTCTGCTATTCAGTAATGAAAATAAGCCTTGTAACCCTTTATCATCCTCTCAATAAACACCAGTTCTGCTGGAATAGTATTTACTAGAAAAAAACAACAACGGGTAACATACGAAGTGTGGGTGATTTGGACTAATATATCTATGACTAGCTTTGGAGGGCTTTATTATCCTCTACATGTCACATAGGGAATTTTGTTTAAATGCAATGTAATTGTGAATAATTCAATGAACATTTAAATCTGTGGACACCTCTAGTTTACCGGGAGAAGGAACTGGTAAATTCTTCTAAATCTGAATTCAATTAACAACTACCATGTCTTACAATTCTTATCATACTCAGCCCCCAAACACGAAATTCTAAGACAGATAACGTATTTGCGTTCTAATTTGATTTTTGTGAATAAAAAAAATTGCTGGTATATTAAAAAGATTCCCAAAATAAAATGTGCAGAGCTTACCAATGTGATGAAAAAAAACAGCCCTACCATACCAGAATATAACTGTCTTCAGCTACAACTGAAAAAAGACGTGAGGCAAATTCAAAGAAAGAAAAACAAGCTAAGGATAAATGACAGATCGGCTTTAATTTGAGAAACTAGCAATAAAAATCAGCGGAAAGGAGAGAGAAATTATCTCGATTAGCAATGCTAATGACGTTGGTATCTTATGATAATTTGTATTTTACTCAGCATTGTTATTGTCCTTATAAACAGCCTCTTATTGTAATAAATGCATTTTACGACTAACTCACCCGAGGGAAACCTACTATTTACCGTTGAACTTGAAAGGGAGCCACTGACAGTCTGCACTTTGCTTGAAAAGTATGTGTGTCTTCCAACAATGATTCTCCTTTACAGCTTTATTACAGAGACTGTTTGCAGAGCATAAACTATACCTTTGACCACAATAACTAAGGCAGTACTAACGACTCCAGTTTCCTTCACAATTCAGGCATTGTCTGCTTGCTGTGACGAGCTGCTACTCCGGTAGACTACACTTAAGCCAGAGCAAATAATTAGACGTACTGCACAGATAAAATAAGGGCGCTCTTATACCTGCAGCTCGGATCTATGGAATCTTAGCGGAGATTGGACGGCCACGTGGAGAGTAAAAGCAGCGCTGGGCGGACTTATACGGTCTGCGGCCTGATCGTGGTTGAATAGATATGGATGGGCTGGAGCGTAAATTTTAAGTGGTTTCGACGTTAGCTTCTGAACTTTTAGTACAGGAACAGTGCTGGGCAGATTTTACGGGCTCTGCCTGCCCTGAGAAAGGCAGGGACAAATCAAACTCGGGTATACATATACGTACCACGTAAAATGAGTTTATCTTGTTGGGCAGACTGGATGGACCGTTCGGGTCTTTATCTGCCATCATTTACTATGTTATCATAGAGAAGGACACGTCCAGTGCCTGCAGAAAGGAGATCAGAGTTTGGTGGTGGCTAGAGAGCACGTCATGCCCTGATCTAATATTACAGCCAGTAGTTTTGGCACTTCCTAGGGAACCGATTGTTGATTGCAGTACCCCCCCCCCCTCCCCCTTTGAAGAGATCACTGCATAGCTTACAGATTGTTGATTGGAGCCCTGGGCAGTTGGCCGGAGAGTGTTTGCTGGGGAGGTGTAAACCAGCCCCTGTGGACCTATCAGAGCACTAATCAGTCGGGACTGGAACTGCTCAGCTGTCCCGAGGCCGTGCCAGCTCCTCCCCCTGGCAGTAGAAACCCATTGAAGGGTAATCGGAGTGCAGATAAATGTCAGCGTGCTGCGCGGTGGGCTTTTTAACTTTCCCGGGCACTTTCAGGTTCCAGTTCCAGCTTTTATGGACTTAGCCCTCCTCTGGCAGGGTGTCGGCGATCGAGGAAGAGCGGGGCGAGGAAGCGGGCCGAGCCATGCAGTATCAGCACCCGAGCTCGTCGGCAGCGCTGGGCGTCAGTGTACAGGTTTACGCGCCTACCCCGCTGCAGCCCGCGCACCCCACTCCCTTCTACATCGAGGACATCCTAGGCAGGGGTGCGGCGCCCAGCGGGAGCACCCCGCCACTACCAGCCCCGACTCTGCCCTCCCCCAATTCCTCCTTCACCAGCCTGGTGTCTGCGTACAGGACTCCGATCTACGAGCCCACACCGATCCATCCCGCATTCACACACCCTGCAGCCCTGGCTGCCACCTACGGGGTGAGCTCTTTCCACGGTCCCCTCTACTCCTACCCCCGGCCAGGGAGCGACTATACTCACGCCCTGCTCAGGCACGATCCACTGGGTAAGCATGGCAAAGGCACGATTCTCTTCTCTTGAAACTCCCCCGCTCGAGAGGGGGAGGGGGAGACTGGAATTAGACTTCTGCACTTGCATGTCCTATTGTGCGTGCGGTTAAGAACTATGCTAGAGTTAACTTCAGGATATTACTATTTTTGCTGTATTGCAAGGGAGTGACAATAGGAAACTAATTCACCGCCATCTGTTCTTGGTCTGATTTACAGTAAATTTAGTACTGTAGTTTTTATAATCTGGGTTGTAACCGCAAGCGGCTGTACATTTGACTCAAAAAAAACTTTTTATCTTGATGATCTGCCAAATAACTCTAACATTATTCACGGCTGAAAATGTTAGTCTCGAACTGGTGTTGCAAAATGATTTCCTAGCAATAGAGATTGCCTTTAATATTGTGGTTGCTCACCCAAGCAAAGACATGTGTTTGATGTCTGTATCAGCTCTTTAGTGGCTGTTACAATCGCCAAGCTCCTGTCACATTTGGCTTTAGTGGCCTTTTAAAATAACCATTTATGGATCTATTTATTTATGCGTTTATCTATTTGGCTTTTGCTCACCCCCTTTTTAAGCAGTAGGCGGTAACCTGTTGTGACAGTCTAGGACATGCTCCATGTGGTTTTATGGGAAACCTTGAGAGTCATTCTCCTTGATCTTTTATTTAAGAGGGTTCAAGTAGTCCTGGTCGCCTCATTTTCAGTGTCAATGCCCTGCAGATCCGGAGGCTTTTTGCTCTTCATGCTTGTAGGGCCGGCCTTGGGTGAAGAGCTGCACAAGAGAAAGAGAGGCCGACCCCTTTCCGTTCATACAGGAAATCTTGAGCTCTCGATAGGAGTAAATCTGGTTTCAGAAGCTGTTAAGTGTTTTCCTGGCTGCCTCGTCTCCGGGAGTCGTGCACATTGCTGATTATTTTATCGACATCCTCAATACAGACAAATTCAGGAAACACTCGGCTTCTGATAGCCGGGATCCGTTTTTCTGATATTGTTCATTTCCTGTGTGTGGGATGTGACTTTATAGCTGCTTTAAAAAAAACATTTGCTTCCTATTTTTTAGACAGTTTTTTTTTTTCACAGCAGTTTTGAAAGACTGACGCAAGCAAAATCTTGAAAAACAATGATGTCTTTCAAAGGGTTCAGACAGAACAGCAATGAAAAACACTGACTCAACGACTGTTTTTAAAAAGCGGACAAATATTTATACTGGAGCACTGAAACCTGTTCAGTGTGTGATTGTATGAGATGTCAAGTGTTATGGCCCTTTGGAGAACCCTGTTTTTAATTTTCTTATTGAAAACTCTCTAAAGCATCCACTAGAGGAGATTGAAAAAAAAAAAAGCCCATCCAACCCTACACCTACATCCATAACTATGTACTGGGAAAGAAGCTGTAATTCAATTTAAGCATGTGCTGGGAAATTAAATCGGGTTATAAAAGATCAAATGTATTCAAAATAATCAATAATAGACCTTTCAATCAAATGTTAGTACGCTTTTTAAACAAAATATCTCTGGGTGTGCGCATCACCTTTGATTATCTCCTGTAGGTTAGCAGAACATTTAAATATATATAAATAAATCAAGGTACCACGGCAAGAACTGCTGGGTGCTAATCAGCAAACTATTGATATAGTTATAATTTAAGCAAACATTTGCTCAGAATGCAAAGCAGTTTGCTGCTGTTATTTCTGTAGAACAGCAGAAGGAAGCTATGCTTTTTTTTTTTCTTTTTCGAGATAGACCAACAGGAAACACATTGACGGAAATGTTGCCATATCTCTTCGGGTGGCTTTTAACCGGCCTTCTGTATTAGGGCTGATGCAAAAATCAGTGGAAGTGAGGAACCGGACGGGCAAAGATTTAAAGTCTTTTCTGTAACACAATGGTCTGGAAGCTCATTTTGAGGAAAAAAAAAAGTTTCTGATCTAGCGCAGGAGTGAGAAAACCAATATGCGAACTATTTTGTTGTAGTTTTGCGTTATCCGCAGTCTATGAACATCGCACCTATTTGGTTTACCTATTTTAGGTTTGTTGCACTGAAAACTTTAATCCATAATATAGTACCTTTTCCTCTTGTTAAGGTTTGAAACTGTACAATAATTAAGATTCTTCGAGCTATCCTGTATAGCTGTCAGGTGTTAGAATTCAGGTCCATTTGAAATAAAAAAAAAAAAAGTCCACTTATCTATTAATTTTGTATAATGTTTTGGACATTTACCTAGATATAATTCCGATTTACATTGCAGGTAAGTCACTGTTATGGAGCCCTTTCATCCAGAGACCACTGCATAAAAGGAAAGGAGGCCAAGTTCGATTCTCAAATGATCAGACTATTGAACTAGAAAAGAAATTTGAGACGCAGAAATACCTTTCCCCGCCAGAAAGGAAACGGCTTGCGAAGATGCTGCAGCTGAGCGAAAGACAGGTACAAAACAAAGCTTGCAATACATGGACATAAATCAGTGCCCAGTCTACCCGAATAGAAATGTTTTTTGGTGGGGGGGGGGGGTGTCATCTTCTATAACTTTGTTTTGATCGTTTTATCATCATCCATGATCTTGTTGTAACACCAACTGTATTGTCTCCTGGAATGGCGATGCCATAACAGGTTTTTTTGTAAGCCACATTGAGCCTGCAAATAGGCGGGAAAATGTGGGATACAAATGCAATAAAATAAATAAAAATAATCTTAAATATCAGGAACACACTGTATTTATTTTCTTCAATTTGTTTTTTTCATAAGCACATCTAAATGGATAGTTTCTAGTCGCAACAAGTATAGGAGCCATTAATGCAGCTTCGGGTCTCACCCTTTTATTTCTCTTTTGTCGTATTCAGGTAAAAACCTGGTTTCAGAATCGCAGAGCAAAATGGAGGCGTCTGAAGCAGGTACTGAGATATTTCTGTTTCTATAGAAATAAGTATTTTAATCAACTTATCTTATGTAATGGCCCATTGCTGGCTGCATGCTAAAGGCATTTTGAAAGGCTGTTTAACCTCTTCACCTTGATTAAAAAGTCAAATAGTCTTGCAAGAATTCAGGATGAACCTCTCAGGCAGAACTAATGTTAAAAGCTTCTAATGCGGTTCCTCTATCAATTATGCCTGGGTTTTCACACACACTGGCTATTCCAACTTTACCCCTAATTGTTTTGTAAATCCATATGATGTTTATTCAATTAACACGGCAAAGATAAAGTAATTGTTTGCAAATAACTCGGGCAGTTGTGTTTAGAGGAATATTTATTGATTCTTTTAATTGCACGATTATGATAAAGCTGGCAGGGTCCGCTGTCGCCGCTGGAAAGTAAACAGAATTTATGTTTTCTTCCCCATGGAGGAAATTAAAACTGTCTTTTAACACAGGCTAGATTTTTTTTTTTTTTTTTGGGGGGGGGAGGGTTCAATGGCAGTATAAAAGTACAGGTTAAACAAACGCTGTTTGTTTTGCTGCCAACATCTGTGGATCGCTCTTGATGGGGAGAAAACGCCTATTCCTAACAGGAAGAAAAAAATCACCTAAGAGGCAGGATAAGCTGATTTGATAATATTTCCAAGAAATAGAAACGTGTTTAATATTAGAGGCTATTCTTTCTTTACTTCGGCACTAATCTTTTAAAATACGAGGGCGTTTTATAGAGAGAAAAAAAATAGTTATTTTGTAAATGACGGTAGTTTTGTTCACTTGGAACAAAAAAAAAAAGCAAGATCAATTCTCTTTAAAGCTTTCATTAGATCTAATTGTATTAAGCAGATTTTTATTTCTGTTCTGCTGGTAAAATATACACTGCTTTGAATGTATTTGATTTCCCTGAGTCCAGGCTCTACCAAATACGCCGAATGACATCCCAGGACCGCGACCCCTCCCAAGTTCCTCACTTTCAGTTAGATCTTGTACAGTTTCACAGATATCAGTATTTAAAAAATGGAAGTAAGTCTTTGGAAAATAGCCCAGAGTTTCATAAAATAAATAGTATACTAGACCGCAGGGTGGGTGGTGGTTAAACGTAGGGTTGGTTCTGTGTGGTATCGCGTAGGTCCAGTGAAGCAATGGAAGGGCAGACAGTCAATCAACCCAAATTGTATTAGGCTCCACAGCTCATTAGAAGGCTGAAACGTAAGCTTTAGTTTTAAGCAGATTTTTCGGTTTTGTAATGGTGGCAGCGTCCCCAAATCTGAAAACTTTAACCAGAGGCAGGAATTAACTTCTTGTGGCTGTTTTCAGGGCGACTTTCTTGTACAGTGAGGGAGTTGATATTCTGACAAATACAGGTTGGCCATTACTACTACTACTACTATTTAGCATTTCTATAGCGCTACAAGGCGTACACAACGCTGCACAAACATAGAAGAAAGACAGTCCCTGCTCAAAGAGCTTACAATCTAATAGACAAAAAAAAATAAAGTAATCAAATCAATTAATGTGTACAGGAAGAAGGAGAGGAGGGTAGGTGGAGGCAGTAGTTACAAGTGGTTACAAGTCAAAAGCAATGTTAAAGAGGTGGGCTTTCAGTCTAGATTTAAAGGTGGCCAAGGATGGAGCAAGACGTAGGGGCTCAGGAAGTTTATTCCAGGGGTAGGGTGCAGTGAGACAGAAGGCGTGAAGTCTGGAGTTGGCAGTAGTGGAGAAGGGAACAGATAAGAAGGATTTATCCATGGAGTGGAGTGCACGGGAAGGGGTGTAGGGATGGACGAGTGTGGAGAGATACTGGGGAGCAGCAGAGTGAGTACATTTATAGGTTAGTAGAAGAAGTTTGAACAGGATGCAAAAATGGATAGGGAGCCAGTGAAGCGACTTGAGGAGAGGGGTAGTATGAGTAAAGCGACCCTGGTGGAAGACGAGACGGGCAGCAGAGTTTTGAACCAATTGGAGAGGGGAGAGGTGACTAAGTGGGAGGCCAGCAAGAAGCAGATTGCAGTAGTCTAAACGAGAGGTGACAAGCATGTGGACGAGGGTTTTGGTAGAGTGCTCAGAAAGAAAGGGGCGGATTTTACCGATGTTGTAAAGAAAGAAACGACAGGTCTTGGCGATCTGCTGGATATGAGCAGAGAAGGAGAGAGAAGAGTCAAAGATGACCCCAAGGTTTCGAGCTGAGGAGACAGGGAGAATGAGAGAGCCATCAACAGAAATAGAAAATGGGGGGAGTGGGGAGGTGGTTTGGGGGGAAAAATGAGAAGCTCGGTTTTGGTCATGTTTAATTTCAGGTGGCGTTGAGACATCCAGACAGCAATGTCAGACAAGCACGCTGAAACTTTGGTCTGATATGTAAAGAGATTGAGAATTTTGTATTTTTGTGTCTTTCATGAAGTTGCAAATACTAAACAATCTGAAGATTACCTTTCCTCATTTCTAAAATTGAAAACATCAACATTTCTCACCGAACAATTCTATTCTCTTCTCTAGATCCTCTTACTCTTACCTATGTTAACCATCTCTCTGACCTCATGTGCAACTTTAAATTAGTCAGCTTATTTTCAAACTCCTCTTACCTATCTATATGTTTCATCTTTGCTTATACCCTACACTGTCAATTGAAATGTTCTATTACTATTGTGTTGACATTGTAAGTAGTATATACCATGCCACACTTTGTATTGTTCTTTGAATATTTTTACTGTTGTAATTGCCTATTGCTCATGTTTGAGTTATTCTTACTGTATACCGCCTTGAGTGAATTCCTTCAAAAAGGCGGTAAATAAATCCTAATAAATAAATAATACAGTGAGGGTTTGCACTAGTTTTTATATTGGAAGAAATGGGAAAATAGGGGTGAGGTTAGCGTGGGAGCTAGTTCTTAGCAAGATAGGCTTAAGGTCTCGTTAATCCATAGTATAAAAGTGTGCTTGGTGACAGTGCAAGGTCAAATATTGCAATTTGCATCAGTGGCTAATTGAACTAGCAATGGGTGATCGCCCTAAATACATAGCAACCATAAAAGACAATTCAAAATATTTGGCAGATCAGGAATCTGTAGAGTTCAAGGTAGTGATATAGTTAGGTCAACAAACTCCCTGAGCCCATACGCCAGGCCCCTTCCCTGCCCATCTTCAAATCATTGCTCAAAACCCACCTCTTCAATGTTGCCTTCGGCACCTAACCACTACACCTCTACTCAGGAAATCTAGACTGCCCCAACTTGACATTTCGTCCTTTAGATTGTAAGCTCCTTCGAGCAGGGACCGTCCTTCCTTGTTAATTTGTACAGCGCTGCGTAACCCTAGTAGCGCTCTAGAAATGTTAAGTAGTAGTAGTAACTTTCTTATCCTAGGTCTTGTGTGTGTAAGATTTTTAAATAAAAGGAAAGCTAAATTCTGGCATGTTTTCAGTGAGGATGAAGAAAATAAGTGAGACTGATGTGAGATAATGATTCTGACAGTTTTGAGTGTCTAGTTAGATGTAGCCCTATTTGCCATTATTATGTTTATCAAACAAACTAGAAGCTGTACCTCAGGTGCTGATTTACAGAGCATGAACAAGAAAACTGCAAAACCTAAACATTACTTTTCTAGATTTTGGCCTTTTTGTATGCTCAATTGTTTTGATTATGTGTGCATCGAGTTTTAAGGAAAATTTGTTCTTTGTCCAGGAAAATCCCCAGAGCAATAAAAAGGAAGACCTTGAAAATTTAGATGGTCGGTGCGATCAAAGGCAGGAGAGCTGCATGGCCAGTGAAAGGAATAAAAACCTTTCTCTAGATGGGTCCCAATGTTCCCCGTCTCCAGGATCCCAAGAAGACCTGGAGTCAGAAATCTCTGATTCTGATCAAGAAGTGGACATTGAAGGTGACAAAGGCTATTATAATTCTACTTCCTGATGGCTCAGCACCAGATAATGAGTTTGCACTTTAACTGGAGATAGACTTAAAAGACTGCTACATTTTTAAAGGCGCCCAAAGCCTTCTGAGAAACTAGTCTCACATGTAGTATAATTTGTCAACCAATGGTCACATGTTTATTTTGCAGAAGTTCTGGTTTTATATTGTACTTCATGATTGTAGTATATTTGTATATTTACAAATTTGCTCAATTGAATTTATATTAAACTGCCCACCTTAGCAAGTGCATTCTTTTGTTCCAAAAGTTTTGTCATATTGTCTTTTAAATGGACCTTTTCAAGTATGTATTTAGATTTTGCCTTGATCTGCACCTGTTGGGTATTGAGAATTCCTTTTTATTATGTATTATGGGCTAGATTCTATATATGGCTTCTGAAAATTCCGTGCAGAAAAAAATATGCCTAGATGTATTCTGTAAAGTATGCCTAAATTTTAGAGAATAGACTTAAATTTCCAGCGGTATATATAATAATGCCAAGCACCTCTCCCTTTACACCATGTTTTACTTGGCGTAAATCCTGATGCCTAAAGCAGGTGTATTCTATAACAGCATACATAGATTTTAGAAATGCCCACACCCTGCCCTTGGCCATGCCCCCTTTTTAACTATGCAACTTAGAATTTAGGTGCACCACATTACAGAATACGGTTAGCGAGTTGTGCGTGTAAATCTATAATGCCAATTAGTGCTGATAATTGCTTGACATCATCCAATTAACAGTGCTGATTAGCTAGTTAACCAATTACGTTATGTGCATTGTTATAGAATACACTTCAATTTTCATGTGAAATTTAAGGCAGCATATACAGAATCCTGGGGATTAAATTGTTTAAATGGTCTTTTTCAAGTTTGTATTTAGATTTTGCCTTGATCTACACCTGTTAGGTATTTGAGATTTCCTTTTTATTAGAAACTTTCCCTCTTGAGTTTTATGTATTATATGTACCTTTTGAAGAAGCTACAGCATGTATTTTGATGGTAATGTTAGGATAACTTGGAGAAAGTTACAGATGTGTACTGTATGATGCGCTGTATCAAAAGGGAATTAATCACACTGGCTTTGCCTAGTTTACTAGGTATAGTACTCTTAAGTATTTTTACAAACAAATATGACAATCCTTTTGGATGGAAGAGTAATCTGTTAGTGGGGATAGTATATTGTGTGTGGCTCTTATTCCATGCAATCCTACTGATATACTGTGTATATAATAAACACCCAGTGGTTCCATACCACATTTTATAGTTGTACATATTTGTTGGTTGTTATAAAACAACAAAAAAAAATAAAAAAATACATTTCTGATGCTAAATTTGTGAAATAAAATGTCTTCTGAAGATAAACCTTACTTATCTTTTTTTTTAATCCATAATATTAGCCTTATATCATTTCTAGAGCATGTACAGCCTTATAGATACATTTTAAAAAAGTTTTCTGGCTGTTCCTATTTATTATGAATTAGAATTTATGCCATTATTTATAATCAAAAAATGTTTCTTTTGCTTATACAACCATTTAGAAATAAAATAATGTGGAGATATATGATTAAATACGGTCTCTGTAAGGGAAATATTTGATTTTTTTTGGATGAAGGGGGAAATAACCACAATGGAACTTTGGATTTCAGTTTTCAAATCTTCAAAAGATTTGAACATACCCCCAGAAAATGAAGAATCCTTTAGATGTATAGATGTATATTTTTATATATCCAGACCAATCAAAATACAATTCAGAACTGACTGCCATTGACCTTTACTTGGTAAATAAATGTTATTGACAATTCTCTGAAACAATTTCACTTCTTGGAATTTTATTACATAGAACTAAATAAAATAAAACAAGCTCACTGTTTAGTAAAGAGTTTAAGTGGGTCTGTGGGCTGACGCATTAAACTTAGCAACTACTGTATGGTATAGATGCTGGTGATTTGGTGTTTATGTTGGGAGAAAGAAGGTAAACAGTGTAATACAACTAAAATGTACTTCAGTACAAAGGTGCGAGGAAGAAGATATTTCCAGCTCTAGAAAGTTTGCAGTATATGGGTTCCCTTCTTCCATTTTTCTATGCAACAAATCCTTTTTTTTTGGAGGGGGGGGGGGGAAGCTTCCTGTGCCTCTTTTCGGGGTGGTATAAGGCAATCCAGTGATATCACTTTGTAACATTCTGCTGGGGCCGGCTCAATATTTTAGCCCTAGATATCGGACCATGACATAAGACTCTGTGCAACAATGAGCATTTCTATGTAATGCTCAGAGTTCAGCTTTAAGAAATGCAAGGAACACAGGGGGAAAAATAGATGGTCCCCATCAGAGAGGAAGATATGCTGGTTTTGTAAAGGGAACTTTGAAATAAAAGCTTTCAAAACTGAGGAATTCTTTTTAAAACACAGTTGGATTTGATTGGCCCCTGATTTACGGCAGCAGTACATTTTGGAGCTGAGCTAAATTTTTCATGCTCTAACCAAAACACATTTGACAGGTAGCCACATGGGTAAAGCAATTTGCCAATTTGTAGGGACTATTTAGTCCATTTGCTATATTGATTTAAAAAATGGCACAGTTGCTGACCTTCCTTAGGAAAGCTCCAAATGTTGTGCTCTTTTGGTTATATTTTATAAATCTTTTATAAATTGTAATCTCATTATACCATTTAGATCTTTTTACTTGTGCATTTTCCATTGAAAAGGAATTTACATCTTATTGTCTATACTAAGAATTGAAACAGTACATGGCAGTTGGGTAGCCAGAACTTTAAAACATTTTTTTGGGGGGGGGGGGGGCGAAAAATTTTGCCCCACCCCCCTGTTCTCCATGCCTTCCCTTGCCATCTCCAAATATCTGAGCTGGCCAGATCCCCAAGCCTTGCCAGCAGAACATGTCCTCCAGTGGTGGCATGGAAGTTGGCAATACTTTCCGTGGGCTGCTGCTGTGCTGCCTTCCCCAACCACACACATGTTCGGTTTTTGCACAGGTGTAAAACCTGAGCATACATGAGGGGAGGGAAGGCAGTGCCATCATGGCCCATAGACAGTGTCAAAGTGCTGCCAAATGCCAGGACCTAGTCCCCTGCTGGGACTTGGGGATCCTCATCAGACATAGCAGCACTTTCTGCAATTTTGGTGGGGCCTAAACCCACAATGGGGGTCCTAAACCTCCCAGGCCCCTCCCCCCATTGCTAACCCACTGGTTCACTGCTGGGGAGCTCTTGCTTTTAACCACAAACTTGTATTAAGTTATGTCCAATAAAAAAGGTATCATCTTATTTCTTTTCCATGTTTTATTTTGTTTGATTTCTATTGATAACCTTAAGAGTGGGCTAACACGGCTACCACACTCCTCTACTAACCACAAACTTGTAATTAGAAGTGGAGAACAGTTAGAACTTAATTGTGCCAGACTGATATTAAATTATAGAAGGAGGGGGAGGAGGAATACACAATTATGAGACTGATATTATTGCACCTCTGGAGTTACCAAATCTACCGGTGTAAACTTGAGCAGTGGTAAATAGCACACCAGGCTCTTACAGCACACCAAAGAATAAGCTCCTGTCTACCCATCATTTAACCCTATACAGACCACAGACAGATGAGGTGAAGCCGGCCTACACCTGGTAGCCTATTTAAGTAATAATAATGAAGGACTCATCTCCCTTATGGCTTCTTGCTATATATCTTCCTAGAATTCGTAAGAAAAGGAGTTCAGTGCAAAGTCTGGGAAGTAAAATATATTGGGCAAAATATAACCTTAGCTTAAAACGTATATTGAAAACAATAGAGCAATCAAACAGGCAAGATATTTTGAGGACTCTAGTTGAGTTTAAACTAGTGGTTCCCAACCCTGGTCCTGGAGTCACCCCAGCCAGTCAGGTTTTCAGGATATCCACAACGAATATTCGTGAGAGAGATTTGTATGCACTACCTCCACTGTATGCAAATCTCTCTCATGAATATTCATTGTGGATATCTTGAAAACCTGACTAGCTGGGGTGTCTCTAGAACCAGGTGTGGGAACCGCTGCTTTAAATGCTTCTGAAGGAGAGGGCTGTGAGAAAATAGGAAATCCTTATGGCTTTATCTAATTCTGTGTCTATCTGAAATCCTGGGAAAGAAGCCTTGTAAATGTTAGGGATCTATTTCTCATGATATTCAGCAGGTAAAGACCGCAAGCCAAATCTAGTCTGTGTTCTCGTTATTCACGCGTGAGTAGAGGCTACAATTCACCATTCACACTGCTTTGCTTGCATTTTCATGAACATGTTCATTTCAAAACAGCCTTTTTTTGCTTTCATGTTTTTGGTGCTTGCTTCTGGGAATGGCCACCAGGCTTCCAGGCAGTGAGTTGCAAGCTACCAATCCTAAGAGAAAAAAAACAACATGTTTTTGTTAAGTTGAGTCCCATGCAGGAACCTAACTCTGAATTTCCCATAGGAATAATTATTTGCTTTCTGTAGCAGGGGCGTAGCCAGATACCCAATTTTTTTGGGTGGGCCTGGGCCCAAGATGGGTGGGCAGAAGAACCTCGCCCCGTCCCACAGGTGATTTGGTCTCTCCTTCTCTCGCCTGCATGCCATATGGTCTCTCAAACATCCCCCCTCTCCCGTATACCTTTTAAATAGCAGATTTTCACCAGCAGCGAGCAGCAACTAATACACACTGCTCATGTTGGCCCCACACACTTCCCTCTGATGCAGCTTCCTGTTTCCGCCTGTGGGGCCGGTGCGAGCAGTATGTATGTCACTGCTCACTGCAGGCGAAGATCTGCTACTTACAAGGTATGCAGGAGGGACACTTGTTGGGAGTTTTCGGCTGGTGGGGCTTGGGGATCCCTGCCAGCCACATCATAGGTATGCTGCTACTGGGTGGGCCTGAACCCAAAGTGGGTGGGCCTGGGCCCACCCAAGCTCATCCTTGGCTACGCCACTGTTCTGTAGTTTTCTGGAAACTTAGGTATAGCTAGAACCTAACCCCTATTTTCCCATAGGGACATTGTTTTGATATTTGTGAATTTGCAGTTCTCTGTATTTTTTTATGAAACATACTGTTGCGAATGGTGATAATGTACTGTACTCCTCAGCTGGCAATGCAGAGCCTGCTGCAACTTAATGTTTACCTATGCTCATCCATAACCAAGGATCCTCTATGGCTACGCCAGAGTTTCTTGAAATAGTTTTTACTTGGAAACTATTCTAGAAGTCTATCACTCTTTCCATGAAGAAATATGTTTTGATCTGTTCCCCTTTAGCTTCTTCTGATGACCCCTTGTCCACTGGATTAGAAGGAACCTCTATCTATAGTTCTGCCTGCTAAAGAATGTTGCCTGTCCAAGCTTAGTCCCAAACTCAGATTTTAAGAGTAGGTAGACAGCTTGTAAACTATCTTCCCAACAAATGTAACCAGATTTTCTTTTTACATTATTGTCTAGATATTAAGGCATAAATTCTCAAAGGGGCTTTACTCTGGATACAGATTTACATTTTGCCAAAGAGGAATCGTCAAATAGAAACTAATGGAACTATAATCGATTTATAGATTTTTGGGGGGATTCTATTGCAGTTCTTGAATATATGTAGAAACACTGGATATCATTTCTGAAACATTATTCCCATATAGATATGGAACTGGAGAAAAGGTTTCATGAATTAGGCTCAAAAGGGTCTTCCCTGTGCCTTGGGTTGGAACTTCTTTGAGGAATGCTGGGTTGAGAGAAGCCCTGTGTCTGTAGGGAAGTGGTTGTTTCTCAATACCTCTAATTTTGATTATTTAGACTCTTTCCCCTGGATTCTATATATGGCGACTAGAGTTCCACATGGAAATCATCATGTGTAACCGATTTGTGCACAGAACTGAATTGGGTAACAAGCCAATCAGTGCTAATAATTTAATGCTAACAACTATTGGTACTAATTGGCACGAATTAGGATTTACATGCATAGCTCGCTTAGGGCCCTGTTTACTAAGGTGCACTAGCATTTTTAGCGTGTGCACAAAATTAGCGCATAGGCGCCCATAGGAATATTGTGGGTGCCTACACAGTTAGGGTGTGCTAATGGTTAGCATGCACTAAAAGCAATAACGTGCCTGTAGCGTGGCTTAGTAAACGTGGCCCTGTGTATTCTATAAAGCAATGCATGTAAATCAGACTGTGTGGATCTCAAAAGGGGCGTGGTCATGGGAGGGGCATGGGTGGGTCATTGACATTCCTAAAATTTACATGTAGTGTTATAGAATATGCCTGATCTGTGCCTAAATTAGTCATGCACTTTTACATCAGGCTTTAGTAGGCATAAATGGCTGCGACTAAATTTGGTGACAGCAATGGGCAATATGCATATTCTATAAACTGCACCTAACTTTAGATGAGGTTTATATAATAACTAGCCATTAAGCCCGTACCAACGAGCTAGTTTTTTGTTTTCCTATGGCCTCCCCCCCCTGTCCACCAGCCCTGCTCTCTCCCCTGCCCACCCCCCCAGCGTGTTTCCCTCAGTTCCGCCCCTTCCTTACCTCCCTGATCCCTCCTACTCTGATTTCCACGCCCATGTCCAAGCCCTCCTCCCTATTGGGCTGTACTGCTGGTGGAGGCGGGGCTTGGACTTCTACACTCTCAGCGTTCCGACTCTACTGCGCATTTGCAGGTGAGTCGGTCACTTGCCCTTTATATGTTTGATGCTGTGTAGTTTTTGTTCACATCCATGTATAGAATCTAGTCCTTACTGTATACAGTGAAGTATACTAATAGTTGCTTTAGACCATGGCCATGGACCTGTTCCAGTGGCCAATTTATAGATTCAAATCAGGAATCACATCACAACAGATGAACGACTTTATTAGGGTTTCCTAGAATCTTTTTATTTGTAATACTCAGGTACAGATATTGGGGGAGAGTCTATATATGGTGCCTAAAATATCAGCGCTGAAATTGGTACTGACTAAGCATATTCTATAATCGGCACCTAGATTTAGGTACCAATTATAGAATATGCTTAGTTGATATTTCAGCACCTACATTTACGCACATCCATTTACACCAATGAAAACATGGCATAGAATATGGCCCAGTGTGCCTAGATTTAGGTGCACTGGGCCATCTAATATAATAATTTGTACAGTCAATGTTCTATGGCTGGCTGTCTGTCTGGGTTCGTAATATCCTGACATCAGCAAGCCTTTAGCGTTCCATTCCCTCTCACTGTCCCGCCCTCGCATAAAGACGAAATGATGTCAGAGGAGGGCGGAACAGTGAGAGGGAAGGGAATGTTGGAGGTGAGCTGATGTCAGGATGTTACGAATAGATGGGAGGGGAGGGCAGGGCACAGGACAGTTGCTGGACATGGAGGGGAGGACAGAATTGCGGGACATAGAGGGGAGGGGAGGGCAGGGCAGAGGAGAATCGATGGATATGGATGGGAGGAGAGAATCGCAGAACACGGATGGGAGGGCAGGGCAGAGGAGAATCGCTGGACACGGAGGGGATGGCAGGGCAGAGGAGAATCGCTGAACATGGAGGGGAGGTCAGAATCGCTGGACATGGAGGGGAGGCCAGAATTGCAGGACATGGAGGGGAGGCCAGGGCAGAGGACAATTGCTGGACATGGAGGGGAGGCCAGAATCCTGGGATATGAGGGGAGGGCAGAGCAGAGGAGAATCGCTGGACATGGAGGGGATGGGAGGCGAGGGGAGAATCGTGGCACATGGAGGGGACGGCAGGGCAGAGGAGAATTGCTGCACATGGAGGGGAGGTCAGAATCGCGGGACACGGAGGGGATGGGAGGGGAGGGAAGAATTGTGGGACATGGAGGGGAGGGCAGGGGAGAGAGGAGAAATCGCTTAGATGAGAGCCTTCCTAGGGCCCGTTTCATTTTTGACAAAATGGGCTTGGTTGCACTAGTATACTATAAGTAGGCATGTAAATTTCAGAACACCCATGAAATGCCCATATCCTGGCTCATAACCACTCCCCTTTTTGCCTGCGCACATTAGAAGTTCAGTGCACATCGTTACAGAATATACTTAGCGAGTTGTGTGCCTAAATTCTAATCAGTGCCAATTAGTGTTCATTAAGTGCTGTTCTTAACGCTTATTAAGCCAATTGAGTTGTGTGCATTGTTATAGAATTCACGCTGATTTTGGCGCAGATCTCTAGGCGCTCTATACAGAATCTGAGGGGTTGTACAGAACTCTAAAGCAGTGGTTTTCAACTGAGTTCTCTAGAGTTATGTAGCTAGTCATTATCAGGATATCCAGCATGAATATCCATTAGATAGATATGCATGCACTGCCTCTACTGTTCTAAAGCCTACTTTTCTTATCTCCAAACAATCTGCTGTTTTGAACTTGAAAACATACAGAAGTTATGTTTATTTAAAAATGTACTATACTAATCGTTTATAAAATCAAAGTAGTTTCTAACATTATAAAATCTAAAATTAATCACCAGAAAACATTAGTATATAATATCTTATAACAGAGGGAAAAGGATAGAAAATTACAAAAGGTGCCAGGTTTTCTGCTACCTCCTAGGTCCCCAGTTACACCCACCGACTCCCATTGGTGCTGACTGAATATCACTGAAGCCAGAGAAAAATAATAGGATTTCAACCCAGTTTTAAAAGTCTTTAAATTTACTTCTGTTCTAAGATATTGCAATATACTATTCCAGACTGCTGGCGGCAAATAAAAAAAAAAATGCTGGGTGATGGGTCTCATCTAGCCCTAACCAGATGGGGAATAAAGAAACGATTTTGAGACTGATGCAATGCCTGGACTGGCATATAGAAGATTAACAAAGCTGACCAAAAGGGAACCCTTAACACTTTATGAGCCAGAATCAGGATTTTTAAATTTGAAACAATAACCAATGACATTCCATAAATAGTGGGGGTAATGATTGTATTTATGTGAGAAAGTAATCGGTTTAATTGCTGTGCTTTGCACCAGCTGTGAACGCAAGAAAATGAAGTAATAGATACAATTTTGGCCCCTGTTTCCTCTTACTCCTTTGGGCTTTCAACTGAGTGGGAACTGGGGTTGGATTGTGGCACCATAAACTTTATATGCAACCACTGAAGGATCCCCCCCCCCCCACCCCCGCATATCTCTCTCAACTTCATTAGTCCTGTCACTGCAGTGAAAGCCACCAGATCTTCTTTTGGAAACCTGTGACCATGGGACCTCAATCTGGCCACTAGGTGTCACCATTGCATGGCGACTATGACATTCCTTTCCCCTCTTTCTTTCTCCTCCTTTCTCCCCCCCACCGCAGCAGTTTGGCCGGGGAGCAGAAGACTATATTCATGTTTTCTGTAGGGCAGGGGTGGGAGGTTTGCTGTCGACACTATTGGGCATGAAGGATTGTTGGCAGAGAATAAATCAATTACATGCGACTGATGCTGAGATATGCAGTAGTAGATTAAGTTGCTGTAGTTATTCAAAATGGTGTTTTTAATATATGACTGGATTGTTTTGTGAAGGAGAATAAAGCCTGCAGTAGGCTTCCACAATGAGAGTGGGATCCTTGCTGGGATTATATCAATATTGTTTTTTAAAATATTTATTTTATAGTTGAGCATTATTTATTTATTTGTGGCACTTTACTGCATAATAGCAATATGTATTTTCAAAATGTATAAATGTGTATTTATTATGCATTTGATTATGGATCTTCATAGTGCAGTAAACTACTTTAGGGGACTTTTTATGGACAAGAAAGGTGGTATATAAACATCAGATTATATTGTATTAGTTTAGATTTAGATTGTAGTTTTATACCCCCTTCCACTTCTATAAGAAGCTGTTTCTATGTTTAAAATAATCTTGCTTTTCTTTCTGCTAAACTGATCCCTTTGTAGCCAAATATATTATTTCAGTCTGCATTTATTTATTTATGAGGATTTACTTATCCTCTTATTGAATAAATTCACCTAAGGAAGTGTACAGGAAGAATAATCAGAACATAGACAATAGACAATTACAGCAGTAAAATATTCAAATAACAATACACATTATGGCACAGTCTGCTACTTACAATGTCAGCACAATATACATGAAAACATCTTAATAGTATAGGGTGTAAGCGGAGGTGGAACATATAGACAGATAAGATAAATTAACAGGACTTAAATAGAAATGAGGGTGTTTAATTTAAGAAAAATTGCACCAGAAGTCAGAAAAGGTTCAGAAAAATGATTTGAGCTAGAGAAGGAGTGGATAAGCAGGTCCAGCTAGTATTAGTCCTTGTGTGTACAAGTTAGTTAGTTGTTTCTTCCATTAAAGGCTTGATAATAGACAGCATAAGGGGTAAGAGGAAATGGAACATGTAGACAGATAAGATATGGTAGCAGGAGTTAGAAGATAAGGGTGACCAACTTAAGGACAAATTACAGGAGGAGTCAGAAGAAGTGCATGTGTGGCGAGCAAGTCCTTAGTCCTTGTGTATGTGACTTGCTAAGAACACAAGAACATAAGCATCGCCATACTGTGAAGGACCAAAGGTCCCTCAATACCAGTTTCCAACAACGCAGCGGGCTTTGATCCTGGTGACCTGGGTTCAATTCCCACTGCAGCTCCTTGTGACCTTGGGCAAATCACTTAACCCTCTGTTGCCCCAGGTACAAAAACTTAGATTGTGAGCCCTCTAGGGTCAGAGAAAGTACCTGCATATAATGCAAACAGCGCTGCGTAAGTCTAATAGCGCTACAGAAATGATTAGTAGTAGTAGTAGTACCAAAGGTCCCCCAAGCCCAGTTTCCAGCAGTGGCCAATCCAGGTCACAAGTACCTGGTAAGATCCCAAATGAGTAAACACAGATTTTATGCTGCTTATCCCAGATATAAACAGTGTATTTTCCCAAGTCCATCTTAATAGTGGCTTATGGACTTTTCTTTTATGAATTTGTCCAAAACCTTTTTAAAACCCTAATATATTAACTGTTTTTTTTACCACATTTTCTGACAATGAATTCCAGAGTTTACACACTAAATGAAGAAATATTTTCTCTAATTTTTTTTCAATTGGAAAGAGTAAACAAGCAATTCACGTCTACTTGTTCCACACCACTCAATATTTTATAGACCTCTAATATATTTCACCTTAGCCATCTCTTCAAGTTTTGGCTGAAACTGAATCTATGGCTGATATCCGCTGCTTGGTTTCAGCCGAAACTAAAGCCGAAACTGAAACTGGCTAGGCCCTGCCCCGTACAGCATCCATTTCCCCCTTTCTGCTACAACCACCACCACACACAGCCTCCCTCCCCACCTCCACACCACTGCTGTCAAAGGCAGCCAGTCATGCTGCTGCCAGCAACTAAGATAGACTTTACAGGACAATGGGGGAGGGAGATAGATAAGGGAGCACTGCCAGACTCGCAGGAAGGGGGACAGACGAGAGGGAAAGAGAGACTCCAGGGGAGAGGGGGCACTGGAAGCAATGTGATGGGGGGCATTGTGTTAAGCAAAAGTCTTTCTGGGAGTGCATTCCAGAGTGTGGTGGCTACTCTGGACAAGGCTCATTGGTGAGTGTCAGGCTAAGGCCCCCTTTTACAGAGGTGCGCTAGCATTTTTAGTGCACATTAAAAATTAGCACTCACTAACTGTGTAGATGCCCATAGGAATATTATGAGCGTTTACGCAGTGTGCTAATTTTTAGTGCATGCTAAAAAATCTAGTGTACCATTGTAAAAGACCCCCTAAGTGATTTCCTATGGAGAGGGTGTGATTAGGGATATCCCTTGGGAGAGTCTTAGAAGGGCATTTTCAATAGTGTGTCTAAGTCAGACTTTGGACGTTTTGTGCTAAATGTACCAAATCTGAATAAGAAATATACTCATTTTTGAAAAACAAATGTCGATCTTTTTTTTTTTTTTGAAAATACCATTTCAAACAAGGTTTTGTGCTTTGTGCATTTATCTTTTTAGGCCATTTTTGAAAAAAAAAAAACCAAAACGCACAAGTTAAAAATGCAGAAAATCAAGCCATTGGGATGTAGGAGGGCCGGCATTTTTAGCAGACCGATCCCCCAGACATCCCAGGAAAACAATGGGGCACCCTAGGGGGCACTGCTGTGGAATTCATATAAATGCTTCCAGGTACTCATCTCACCATTGCTCCCTTACCTTCTCTGCTGAACCCTCCAAAACCCACCAAAAACCCACTACCCCCAACTGTAGACCACTACAATAGCCCTTATGGGTGAAGGGGGCATCTATATATGGGGACAGTGGGTTTCTGGTGAGTTTTGGAGGGCTTACATTTTCTACCACATGGTATGGGCCTGGGTTTACCTGTCTGTGCACTGCACCCACCACTACACTACTCCAGGGACCTGCATACTGCTTTAACGGACCTGGTGATAACATCTGAGGCTGTCATAGAGGCTGGTGAAGACTATTTTTATTCACATTTTTTGTGGGTGGGAGGGGGTCAGGGATCACTGGGGGAGTAAGGGGTGTCATCCCTGAACCCCTCCAGTGGTTATCTGGTCATTTAAGGCACCTTTTTGTGTTTTATTTGTTAGATAAATAGGTCTAGACCAAAACGTTGAAGTTTTTGCCCTAGAAGTTTTGGTTTTGCTCCATTATGGCTGTAAAGTTCCAAGTGTTAGGCTCATTTCCTTTAAGGGCCTTGATGATCAGAAACAGAATTCTAAATTTTGCCCCCTGTTGGTGGTCAATGTAGGTTTTTAGCAGAAATAGTGCAATGTGATCATGTCATTTCCAGTCTTTTATCAATATTGCTGCAGCATTCTGAATCAATTGGAACTGGTGGAAACCAGGGCATAGTCAGATCTAGCATTTTGAGTGGGCCCAGAATTCAGATGAGTAGGCCTTCCAAAACTCCCCTCCCTTTGTCCTGCATCTCTCTTCCTCTCCTCTTCCCTTGGATCTGGCATTTGCCCCCTGCCCGCTCTATGTCAGCACCTTTTCCAGCGGCTGCAGCAATGAAGATCTGCCACCTACATGGGCCCCGTAGGCTTCCTTCTGCTGCTTCTCGCCAGAGAGGAAACAGGAAGTAATGTTAGTGAGGGTAGGATGTGGCAGAGGGAAAGCCCCTGTGGCCTATCGAGGCAGCGGATGTGCATTGCTGCTGCTGTTGCTGGCAAAGATGCTAAGGTAGATGAGGAAGGGGGTTCAGATGGGGGAGATTGCCTGGCTTTGAGTGGGGGCAAATGCCAGATCTGGGGGTGGTGGACAGGGTAGCGAGGCAGCCACCAATTTACTGTTGTAGGGGCCAGACAGAGTGGGCCTGAGCCAAGAATAGGTGGGCCTGTGCTCACCCAGGCCCACCTGTAGCTATGTCACTGGTGATAACCCATAGTTGGTTAAAGGCATGAGCCAGGTCCAGGGCCAATGTTAGACATGAGGGGCCCAGGGAAGATGCTGGGGAGGGGGATCCAACCTTTAGATAGGCTTGGAGCCTCCTGTGACATTGAGGCCCAAGGCAATTGCCCTTGTTGCTCACCCCTAATGTTGGGCCTAGCCAGGTGAGGCACTGGCTTAGGGCACCAAAGCTCAAAAGCACCACAAGTCTGTCTTACCAGCTCAGCCTTCACAGCAGTGAGAATGTGTTTTACTCTCTTTGCTGTACGCTCTATATGGCCATTGGCATTGCCTCAGGTTTTTAAACATGAGAATGTATCTCTTGCTCTTGTGTTTAAACCTGGGGCAGTGGTGGCGATTTGCTCTTGTCACTGTAAAAGAGCAGGTAAAGCTATTGCTGGTGAAGGAGGGGGTTGAGCAAGCAAGGCAGGGAGGGTGCTGATACAGATGAATGGAGGGGGTGGGGGAAAAGAGCAACAATTGGCTCAGGATGCCAGAGCCCCTTGAGTCAGCACTGGCAAACTCCTTGTAGTCAGGCCAAAGTAGAGTACATTACAGTAATCCAGTTTTGATGTTATCAAGGCATGAACCACTGTGAGAAGTCTTGCCTTCTCAATGTACAGAGAGAGACAGCATAGTTTTTGCAGATGATAGAGGCAGGTCTTGGAGGTTGCTTGGATTTGGGGAACCAGCATAAATACTGAATCCACAAGGTTTCTGATCTATGATTTAAGGGAGAGTTTGTAGCTCCCAAAAGGGATTTTGATGTCCGGCATGTGACCATTTGTGTGAAGGACCCACAGGAGCTTTGTTTTAATTGAAGAAAAGTGAGCTAGCTAGTTATACAGAGATAGATAGATAAATAAATATAGAGATAGATAGATTGGATTTATCCTAACAATTATGTTATAAAAAGTTGAAAAATAAATGATGCTCATGATTTGTGTTTCCCTCATCTAATGCTGGTAATTGTAGGACAATAAACCTGAGTAAACACAGACCATCTATTGCACAACTCATAAAACTAAGGTACTTGGTGCATTATCTGAGTGGAGTTACTACATGGGGAGAACTGTGGATGTGTGTCCTTCAAATCCATGTTCAGAGGCTTGTGCTTTAAATGATAATGTGACAAGCTATCAAAGACAAAGGGCCTAATCTCTTAAACTTCCCCCACCCTTTCAGAGACAGAATGGGAGGTCTTCATAAAATGGGACCAGAGGTAGGCAAGAGACAAGCTTTTTTTTAATTTTTTTTATTTTGGATGACTGTCTGGATCTATTATTTTACTTTAACAGCAACTGTCAAGAAGCTGCCATCCTAAGTGACCTCCTAATCTGTCTAATGGTTAAACCAGCCCTGGATGGCAGAGAGCCCAGACCCCACCACCCAAAGAGAAACTGGTGACTGGAAACTGAAGCTACAGATGGCAGGGAGCCATTGCCCTGACACCTGAAGAGGAGCTAATATGAAACTAAGGGGTCCTTTTACTAAGGTGTGTTGAAAAGTGGCCTGCGCTGGTGTAGACATGTGTATCGGACATGCACAGGTCCATTTTTAAGCACATCTGCAAAAAAGGCCTTTTCTTTGGTCCGAAAATGGACGTGCGGCAAAATGAAAATTGTCGCATGCCCATTTTGGGCTTGAGACATTACCGCTACCCATTCACTTAGCGGTAAGCTCTCATGCATTAACTGGGCAGTAATCAGTGTGCATACAATGCCGATTACTGCCTGGTTAGTGCTGTGCTCCAGAAAAGTGGAGGAGTGGCCTAGGGGTTAGGGTGGTGGACTTTGGTCCTGGGGAACTGAGGAACTGAGTTCGATTCCCACTTCAGGCACAGAGGCAGCTCCTTGTGACTCTGGGCAAGTCACTTAACCCTCCATTGCCCCAGGTACAATTAAGTACCTGTATACAATATGCAAGCTGCATTGAGCCTGCCATGAGTGAGAAAGCGCGGGGTATAAATGTAACAACAAAAAATATATATATATATTTTCCGGTGCGCGTAGTGGACGCAAGTAAAAAACGAAATTACCGCCCAGGCCATGCAGTAGCCGGGTGTTAGCTCTGAATTGCATGCATTGGGTGCATGTAGGTGCCTACACTGCCTACACAGCTTAAAGGGGGAAAGGAAAGGAGATAGATTTAATGAGAGGTGATAGAAGGGATGGGGGAAGGAACACAGGGAGGGGTGGAGGGGAGAGAACAGAGTGCAAAGGAAGGAAAAAGGAGGTGAAGGGAGAATACAAAGGAGCAGGGATGGGAAGTGGTTCTAACATAGAGGCTGCAAAAGGCACAAAGGCTGTGTCTCTCATGTGTGCATGGACACACACACGTAAACGGCCAGACGGTGCGATGAGACAAAGAGTGCTGCCTGGCTGGAACCAAAGAAAAGACAGTAAAGAACATTTGCAAACTAGAGGGATGTGTGGTTGTTGCAGCCTGTAGATACCTGAGCTACTTTGGTTTTAGATCATGGGGGATGAGCACTGAACAAAAATAAGTGCTAGACGTTCAAGTTCAAGCTGGGGTCATGGGACCTGGATTCTGGGAGCATGGAAGTCCATGCCTTGCTCCTTATACCCTAGCTAATTATGGCGGGGTGGGGGTGGTGGATTTCATTTGGCAATGTAGGTTGCTCAGCCGTCATGACATGCGGCTGGGGCCTTTTAGTTTTATTCTCCTAAGTTTGTAGTTTGGGTGTAGGACATTCCTACTGTAATTAATAGTTATCGTGACAATAAACAAAGCTGCAGCCTTGGTTTATGTCCACATGTTTGTGTCATTGCTTATTTGTAATGATATGTAAGAATGCCTAAGGGGGGGGGGTGGTATCTAAGAGGAAGACGATCCCAGCTCCTTCGATTTCTTCAATAGAATAACAAAATTCAGCACTATAAAATACATTGTAAGTAGGATAAGATAGAAAACCCCCCAAAACAAAGTATAATACATCCTACTACAAATTATAAAAAAATGTATATGTTCTCCAAATATTTATTCATTGCATTCACATTTCTATTTTGTCTGTTTCTAAGACAGTTTACCAATACCCCATACTAATCAGCTTCTACCATTACAAAGAAACCAAGCTATTTACATCCTTATGTAACAGAGACCAAATCATATACCACCACTTCTGATCGTTCCAAGTGGCAGCACCTGGGCACATCAGTCTTAGGGCTGGAAGCTGGTGATGTCATTGGAGGGGAACTTCAACCTGTTTTCTGGCAGCTCTTGGAGGAGGTAAGAAGTCTCAAGAGGGAGGAATAGCCCCTTTCCACAGGCCACAGGTTGATCTCAGTGGTCTCATTCCCATCCATTCAATGATGGAAGGCTTGGGAGAGTCTGATCCTCAGGTGTTTCCATGGTGGTTGAAGTCAACATGTTGATGTGCACCTTCCAACTTTACAATATGGAATAAGTTAAATTATTGTAATATATTCCCTGTTCTTCTGCTTCATATCGGAATTTACAGATGACCACTGAGGCCTGAAGCAGCTTGATCAAAACCATACACTGAATGGTGGCAGTGGGGCTCAAACCTGTTTCTAGCTAACCAGAACCCTACACTGCCAGCCCACTGCCTCCCAATGCACTGAAGAAAGTTGAGGTTTGCCTGTCTACTTCTCGGCAGGTGATACCTCAGTAATCAGAAAAATAAGTTCTTAGCTACTAAGGCCCTTTGGGCAAAATGAGCAACAAAGTTTTCTTTTCCCATACAAACCTAAATGAATGCTTTGAATATCTACTATTAGAAACAACTGCAATATTTTTGTTTATGGAAGTGAAAGAATGCCTGTCACCAAACTGTCTGTACCAGATGCGATCAGCGCATGAAGTGCCATGACACAGGATCTGTTGTAGCAGCCGAGGGAACTATCTTTAGGATGCATAAAAATAGCAGTATGGGGGTGAATTCTATACATTGTGCCTAAGATATTGGCATGAAAAAAAAAACACTTAAGCGCTATTCTATAAGCTGCACCTAAAGTTAGGCATAGATTATAGAATAACGCTTAAGCATAGGGGTCACATAAATTTAGGTGCATCTATTTGCTCCAACGAAAATGTGGTGCACATGCCCCTGCCTGAATTTACATGCGGAACCCTTGTATTCTATAATTGTGCATGTAACTTGAATCCATGCCCATGCTCCACCCCAAAACAACCATCACCCATAACACTCTCATTTCCGCACCCCCTTTTCCAGGACATGTGAAAAACTTACGCATGGATCACACTCCTAAATTTACACTCATACATATTAATTGATTTGAATTAGCGCCAATAATTGCTTGTTAGGAAGCTAATTATTATCACTAATTGACTCATTATTAAATTAAATTGCACATGCAAATTGAGCATGCATCTAAATTTGTGTTTACAATTTTTGGTGGCTTTTATAGAATTAGAAGGATGATGCCTCGTTTAGGATTCTGAAATAATACAGTACCAGTAGAGTGGAGTGGAGTGGAGGAGTGGCCTAGTGGTTAGAGCACTGGGCTTGACATCCAGAGGTAGCCCTTCAAATTGCTCCTTGTGATTTTGGGCATGCCTGGGTCCCCTCCAGGGGACAAGGAGATATCCAGTGTACCTGAATGTAACTCACCTTTGAGCCACTACTAAAAAGGTGTGAGCAAAATCCACATTTAAATAAAGAATAAAATTTAAGAAAAGAATGAGCTTTCAAAAACAGGTTCCACTGTAAACTTTAATTATTTTCGGTATTTATATCCCACTCGCACTATCTAAAGTATTTGAAAGATTTGACTGTCACTTTAAATAAGTTGCAGCTGGACTGTGACATAAAAGTACCTGCACTTCTTATTGGAAATGTCTTTTCAAGAACAGGCCTGTAGTTAAATTGAATAATTATTCGTTTCTGGGTAAAAAGAGTTTTTCTGTCAACAGAAGTCAATTTGGCTTGTAACGCTTCATTTCCATTCAATTCATGTGTCATGCCAAAATTGAAAAGCTAATTCGCACTAACTGTAAGCCTTTTGGCCCCTGGCTACAGTCTGAAGTCTCAAACATAAGCAGAAAATACTTCACAGGTTAGGAGGAAGAATACTTGAAACAAACAACAGAAGCCAACGAGACTTATTTTCTCGCACATGTATTTATTTATTGGGATTTATTAACCGCCTTTATGAAGAGATTCACTGAAGGCAGTTTACAGAAGGTACAGTTTGACATAAAACTTACAATTCAGCTTACTGTCATGCATACTCATTGTGGGTATATTGAATACTCAAAGTAGTTGTGAGATCACCATGACAGGTGTGGAAGTTCTGCTCTGGAAAGAATAAATGTTCCTCAACAAGAAAGAGTATAATTAAAAATAATGTAATGCAATGTGGAAAGCAAAGAGATCAAGCATGGCTCATGAATTCTTTCCAAACCCTCCATGTAAGTGTGCACAAATAGCAACGTTGTCCGTGGCAAGAGAGGGGGTTGCTTTTCATGGTTTCAGTGGGGACTGTTAAGGGATGGTAATTTTGGGGTGGAGAGTGCTATGTTTCATTGTATCTAACTTCTGTGTTGCAGAAACTATAAATGCTTCTCCTATTGAAATGCCCATAGGTGCAGTTCTTAACAAATTCATAATATTAAAGGGTTTTAAAAAAAATATTTAATGCTATCAGCCTCTTCTCCCGCAGGTCCAACCCAGAATCGAGGTGCCAAACAGATTTTCTTTTAAGGTAAAATGTTCACTTTATCCTTTACTGTTATGAGTGCCTTAGTCGTGTGGAGTAATACACTTATTAGTATTTCCTTTATTCTATTTCGTTGTATTATATTTCAAGGAGTACTCCTTACTGTCATTACCGTGCAAGTCTGGGAATCGTCAAAACATCGGTCTAATAGTATACTAGCTAAGATCTGGGGAAGGCTATATTACACAAAAAAGATAGGTTGCAGTTTGCTTCTTAGGAAAAAATCCACAATTTATAGAAAAATATTCTAACTGAACTCAACACCTTATCCGCTTCCGGCCATTTCAAGGGCCAGCAAAAGGCTTCCAGCCTGACAAACGAATAACCCTTACGGAAGAAGAAGATACTCCTAGGAGCTCAAAGTTAAATACCATGTCCGCATAACTAAACCAGGAAAGCACATTTTTACCAGCTGAGAATAAGAACGGAAGCATTCTGTGTGTTTTTTTTCTATTGTGCTGCCCTGTGAACATTTTGTTACTATTAGCGGGTTATTTGTGGAATCCTGTGGGGTTTGATTTGTTTGCAGGCTGACTATTTCATGTTGAATCAGCATGTACGACCTTTACAACACAACCCTGTTCTTGTTTTTAACTGTTTTTATCAGGGGATTCAACTTGAAAACGGTTATCATTTAGCAGAAAGACAAACACAAAAAGCACATTTTTGTAAGCAAAACGTTAATGATTGGAAGAATTGCACCAATTTCTGCATGACAGTGTGTGATTAATCTTCTGGTTTATGTACTTATATTTTTGGTCGTTAAGTTCAGTGGCCTTTGAAATTCACATCTCTTTCTAAGCTAATAAGGTATCGATTTTGCTATACGCTGTACTTTGACTCTTTAAACAACACTCACTTTTACAGGTTATGAATGTCTGTGCAAAAATTTTACATCAACTCTGAGTAATCACATGATAGCCCTTTGGTCTTCTTTCCTACTTTCTTTCGGGGGGGGGGGGGGGGGGGGGGGCGGGAGAGGGGGGGAAGAGTCAAACAGATGACAAGTTTTCCGGTTGAACTTTGCAGAATACCGATAGAAAATGCTTCCATACAGTTCTGTACTTCATGGAAACAGCAACTTCAGTGGCTGGAACATGAGGACAGTGCTGGACAGACTTTTACGTCTGTGTCCCACGAATGACAAGACGAACAGTCTGGAGAGGGCCTCGACGGCAACTCCAGCAGTTGGAACATAAGGGCAGGGCCAGGCGGGCTTGTATGGTCTATGTCCTAGAAAGGCCAAAGAAAGACCATAATCAAGTGTATAATGTCACCTTCATTGTTCATTTTAATCACTTACGAATTGATAATGAATGTGACTGTTGGGCAGATTGGATGGACCGTTCAGGTCTTTATCTGTTACTATCACACAGACTTAGGGTATCTTGTTTACGTTATAATAGTACATCAAAGCAGAGGAAAGTTTGGGATTTGGGTTTTAGATTTATTAGGTCTTTTCCAAATTCGAACTGGAGGTACTGTAGTTAATTTCTTGCCTAAGAGGGTTTACAATCTCATTTGTACCTCAGGCAATCCTATGGCACTGAGGCTGTTGGTCAAGGACGATCCAACTGGCATGTATTGCATATTGGTTTCAATCCTCCCTACTGACTTTATATTAATAAAATTATTACAACATATTTATTTTACTTATGTAAAATATTTATTGTCCGCAAAGCTGAAAAAGACCATCCTATATATCACAAGTAATCAGACAGCCATAATTAAAACATGCAATATAAACAAAAGTAAAAGTAATAACTTTATTAGGTACATTTTTAAAGCCTCGCCTATCCTAAATTTATCTTCTTTTGGATTATTCTTTTTCTCCGAGGGCATCGAAACCTGCATATGTATCCAATATGTTACAATGTAAAGCAGTTTATCCGTTCCCCAAATGCAAGTGAAAAAAATTGCATGAACCCAAAGCCTTATTTAACAATTACAAAATGTTATAATATATGGTTTTTATTTGCTAAACATTTTCTCTGATTACATATTGAGTAACTGCAACATTTCTTCACTAATAAGGTACTTGAATTCCCAAGGGCTTCTGTCGTTATTGTAGATGCGTCACGATTTGGCAATATGAGGTTTTATTTATATGTACTCGTTACATAAATGATTACATACCAAATTATTTCCCCATAGAAGTTTCCTTCCTATTTTGCTTTCCTTTATATTTTAGAGGAGGGTAAATTGCCAGATATTTGCAAATGCAAATAATATATTTCAATATATATGTTTATTTTCCAATGTAAATATTTCAGTTAATCTGAAACAATAAATAAACCACTGATTGAACTGAAGACGCTTTTTCCTTGGCTATTTACGTATTTGGATGTCCAACACTATGTCTACACAGATTCTATTCCAGATTCTTCTTCTTTTTTTTTTTAAGGATATTTTATTGAAAATTTTTGTTAGGTAAGAAGGATACATAAAAGGAAACAGGGGAAATAGGCATTCAAAAGATGTCTTCTTATTTGTACAATTTCAGATTTTTCAGTGCACCTAATTATTATAAAATGCACCAATCGTTAACAAATATTTCTTTTTCTTTTTAAAAATCTTTGTATTGAGAAATTTTTTTCATAATGTATTTCTCAACAAATATTTCCATTTAGGCACCACAAAAATGTGGTAATACTTGCTGTAATAGTTTTCTTTTGCATATCATAGTGCGAGAGAAAGAAACGGATATAAATTATTTCTCAATAGCAAGTCACTCCTTGTATATTTCTTGATTTAAAAAAAGGCTATTTGTAATAGTACTATGTATACAGTACTTTTTTTTTAATAACAACTTGCTCCTTTCTACCATTTATTTGTTTTACTGGCGATATAGATTTAGTGCTTAACTATTTTATTTTGCAGCTTCTATTCCTGCCATTAAACAGTCTGCTTCCTTAAAGCTGTTGTCACTCTTTCTTCCTATTTTGTGATATAAAAATTCCTTTCCTTTGTATTTTTCTTTCGAAAAAACGCTGTGCCCACCCCCCAATAGCTGTCGGTGTTCGAGACTGTGAAAAAAAAGTTTAAATGAAAACTAAATATTTTTATAAGAGAGAGAGATTTATTTTATTTATTTATTTCATTTGTATCCCATATTTTCCCACCTATTTGCAGGCTCAATGTGGCTTACATGGTACCGCAACGGCGTTCGCCAGTTGCGGTATGAACAAATGCAGGTGTTATTGTGGTAAAAGAAGGTTCGAGATGACATTAAAAACGCAAAAACAGGAACTACACTAACAAAATATTTCCATTATTTTACTTGCTTATGATTTATGCTTTCAAAACCTCAAATGAAGGTTTAGTGATGATTCTTTATAGCTGCATAAAATCAGTGCAGTGAGACTATACCTAATCATATTTTTTTCAGCTAACAGGTCAAGCAGAAAGGCTGCTTTTGTTAACTGCCAACATTATATATATATTAAAAAAAATATGCCTGCAAACACATTGAAGCGAATAGAATTTAAAGATAAATAGTGATGTGGAATCAAGGTCTGATTTTTCCTTAGGTGCTTGTGGAATCTGCATTACTACAGACTTTCCATTATTTGCTAATTACACCAGACTAATTGAATAAATGCTTTAGAGATGGGGTTTGGGAGCTGATTTTCAGAGCCCAGAGGAAGTGGTTTCTTTGACAACTGCAGTCCGCTTTTCGGTTTGATAGCAGCTCCCTGGAAGAAGTAAGATGATTAGGGTGATGTATGGAGCTGTTGATTGTTTAATTGGAGGTAACATTTTTGGCTTCACTAGTCAATTACCTGATCCCATTAAGCTTTTTCCAATCATAGCTTTTGGGCTGAAGCAGCTGCCTCTCGTAACTGTATTGGTTCAGGCATTACTACTACTACTACTATTTAACATTTCTAGAGCGCTACAAAGTGTACGCAGCGCTGTACAAACACAGAAGAAAGACAGTCCCTGCTCAAAGAGCTTACAATCTAATAGACAAAAAGTAAAGCATTTAAATTTAAAATATTTAAGCAGTCAAGCACAAGAGAACAGTCACATTACCAATGATCTCTTGCTAACGGTGATTAGTCACCGTAAATATTGCAATGTTTTTAGGCACTTGCTTGTTTGAGTATTAGCTCTTCCATTAGAAAACAAAATCAAAGTTCCAAAAAGCAAAAAAGAAAATGAAAAAGAAATGTGACATATCGCTCTTATGTTGGATCCGTGAAGGAAAAGATGAGAGGAATGCTCACTCTTTATTTTAACATTTAGCAGCTCTAACTTCTTTCCTCCATCATAAATTATATTATTTGGGGGGGGGGGGGGGGGACGTTATTGAAAATTATAACCACGAATATGACTTTTCTCCCGTCAAATGTTACAATTTATCAATTGTGCCACTGTATCGTTTAGAAGAACCCTGAGGAGACCACAGCAAAACTAACCACAAAAGGAGAAGTTTCAACATGCAGTCAAAGCAGTTTCGGCCTCTGAATACCCAGAATCCAATTTAAAGCACACGGAACCTTTTTTGGGTTCTCTCTGACAAGTAACTCTAAACACAGCTCCTTCTGTACTTCCTCTGAAAGCAAAGACATCGACAACTGCCCTAAATATCTCGAGTCGCCATCACGAATATTGGTCGCCGAATTCGTTTACTATAGTTTGATTATGGTTTTTTTTTTTTTAATTTAAATGGCGATAGTTGTTTTAATATTTTGTATAACTTTTATTTTTTATTTTCTATTGTAATTATGCTACTTTTTAAATTTTTGCTGACTTATACTCGGCCTTTGTAGGCTGCAGAGAGCCAAAATGACGCCGATAAATTATTAAATAAATAAAACAACATTTGAGTGTAATGAAGTATCCGACCGGGCATAGGATAGAATAGAATCTATGAGAAATCTTTTTTTTATTTTTTTTTCCTGTGGTGGGTCACAAGATTTCAAATTTAGAAACTCATTATTTTTTTTTGGGCGCCTAGAGTAAATGTCATTCTTTTAGGATCTAAAACTTGAGGCTCATTTACTCTCTTTCCATTATTTTTGCCCTAATTTCTTCAGGGAATTTTGTACACATTTGTTCCAGTAAATGGTTTCCATGCATTGATGCAAATATAGTACAAAGCCAATAAACATGATTTTTTGAGGGGGGTGGGTGGTAGTTAATCCGTTTGCTTTGGCGAAGGCAGAGCTGGAGCCAGGTATTTTTGTGCCAAGGCAAGGTAAGGAAATTACACACCCATACAATTAAGATATACAGTACAGCTTTGTCTTGTCATAAAGTAGTTTATTCAAAAGACCAAATGGTTATTTGTTGCACATCTAGATGTGCTGCACTCCAGCATGATACCTACTACTAATCATTTCTATAGTGCTACTAGACCTGCACGGCATATGCAGGTACTTTCTCTGTCCCTAGGGGGCTCACAATCTAAGTTTTTGTACCTGGGGCAATGGAGGGTTAAGTAACTTGCCCAAGGTCATAGTGAGCTGCAGTGGGAATTGAAGGCAGGTCACCAGGATGAAAGCCCACCAGTGGGCTACTCCTTCACTCTGGATTACCTATCTGTTGTCCCAGCAGTGTGTCAGTTCAGTTTGTGTCCCCAATTCAGCAGGGCAGCAGGATGGTAACAATCCTCAGGCCAGTATTACACAGGTGTTCAATTTCAGCCAATAGGCAAAGAAGAAGTTATTCTGAGTTCATGAATTTGAAATTTGCTGTTGGTTGGTTTGATGCATCTGGGTTTTTATCAGCTAAAACAAGCGATTCACTACAAGCTCTATACAAGTTAATAATTGTAATTATTTCATCAGGTCCTGTGAAACTTTCAGGCATGTTAGCCTGAATTTGCACCTTAGAGATAAAATTGGCAAAAATGAAAGACTGCCATATTTTGGAAACCTAGAAATAAAGGTCAACAAAAACATAGGTTGCAGGTGATACTTTTTTTTTTCCACACTAATTTCATATTTTTGATTAGCTTTAGAAAATCTGACCCTTAGTTTTATGCATTCAAACAGAATAACATGGCAACCAAACCATTTTATATTTTGGAAAACAGGTGTGAAATAGGTACATAAGTACATGAGTATTGCCACCCTGGGACAGACCAAAGGTCCATCAAGGTCAGCATCCTGTTTCCAACAGTGGCCAATCCAGGCCACAAATACCTGGCAAGAACCAAAAAAGTTCAATATATTTTATGCTGCTTATCCCAGAAATAAGCAGTGGATTTTCCCCAAGTCATTTTAATAATGGTCTGTGAACTTTTCCTTTAGGAAACCATCCAAGCTTTTTAAAAACCCAGCTAAGTTAACCGCCTTTACCACTTGGGGTTACTTTGTCCCTTGAACAATAGTGCAGCTTCTATGGTTCTGGTGTCAGGGCATAATGTATGGGTGAATGGCCTAGTAGCGCTATAGAAATGATAAGTAGTAGTAGTGAAAAGCAGTTCTACAACTTTTTTTCAGACTTCAGAGCAACAGAGGTGTTCCACTCTGGTCCTTCCTTTCCAGGCAGCCTGCAGGGGTGAAGTGAGTCTGGACCAGAACAGAAAAGAGTTACTCTAATCCAGCTTGTTACTAGTGCTCCAGCTTTAGTGCTCCAGCTCATCCACCCCCTCCCCCAGTTCCACTTCCTTTTTGCCTACAATAAGCTCTGCCTGGCATTATGATCATATGTTTGTTCACGCTGACCCTATCATATTGTGAACAAAGTTTTGCTGGCTTCATCTGTATAGGTTGTTGGTTTAGATTTACTTATAAACACACCTACATCTTTGTAATTTCTTCTGAAAAACATGCAAACTGTCAGACTCTGATTCAAAGCTGAGGTTGATGTGCAGACCACAATGTTTCTGATCTATTCACAAATCTGAGTCCTCAAAAACTAGAACTTGAGGACTGTAAACGAAACTGTTTGTTGTAGGGTGGGAAATAAGGGAATCTGGTGTTCAGAGTACTATGTTCTGAGTCATTGGATTATTTTTACTTATTTGCTTTGAAAACATAACTTCAACAAACTTTACATTTTCCCACATAGAAGGCTCAATAAACAGAGCAGCCCTGGGCTGGGCCCATAAGCGGTGGATTAGAAACTGATTTAGGAATAGACAAAAGAGGGAGTTGGAAAATGGAATTCACTCCAAGAAAATAAGGATAATTAATGGAGTGCTCCAAATATCTGTTCTGGGGCAGATTGTTCACTATCTTTGTGAATGATACTGCAGAAGAATTAAAAGAAAAAGTTTGCCTTTTGCTTTGTAAATTATGCTAAGACTAGCAGCATAGTGGACATCACTGAGGGAGTAGACGGAATGAAATGTGGTTTAAGAAAGCTTCTGGAGTGGTCTAATGCTTCATGGTTGATTCAATTGAAAAGGGCACAAAGTCACACATACCTCAAAGGTATAACATTGGCATTCGCAAGCTTCATTCGCCACTTTTCAGACAAACCCAAATCCAATGACACACATGAGGCAATTATATTTCTCAAATTGGCAGGACATTGACCGCAGCTTTATTTATTAAACATCAACTTTACAAACTTAACCTTTTACAAACATATTATCATAAACTTTTTTCACCACCAATGTAGCTAGATGGTAACGTACTAGCTTCACCATTTAACCTCCTCCTGTTATACCTTTCCCATTACCCACCCCATGACCCACAGTACCACAGGGTTGTGCCCCATCTCATGGCGGTGATGCACATGAGACCAGCATTGCTAGGCCTAACTTAGGCCCTATGATTTGAAATTCTGCCCAAATTTACAGAAATAAACTTAATACCCTGCAACCAAGCTGCGACCCCTAGAACCTCCCCGATTCCAAACCCAAATTTTTCACAAGGGTGGGCCAGGTGGATGAATTTCACCCACACAATTACCCTCCCTCTCTTCTCCTCACACAACTTTTCCTTCCCTCTCAGTCTCCCTCATTCTCTCCTGCTAATGCTAACCCCACCCTCAACACATATTTATCCAATCCCTGCTTCCAAAACATTTTCTTTCCCCCCAATTGCCTCCCTTTTCTCAAATGTCCTAACTTTCCCAACCCTTAATGCGTTTACATTACATTACTTCAATATCACTCCCAGAAAAATCCCAAATTTCCTAAAATATTATTTTACAAATTAACCCCTTTCCCCTCCTATTATAGTGGCCAATGTTATACCCTCCACTTTAGTGTGTAAGGTTTTTAAAAATGGAATTAAGAAGCAGACGACTCTCACAGGAGGTGGTAGAGATTTCAAGAAGGCATAAGGAGAGAAATTTCCAAGTGGAAGAAGGCGAAGGAGACATTAGGGATCAATGAGGATCTGTGTCTTTTCTTCGTAAGTAATGTGAGGTAGACTGGATTGTTCTAATGGCACTTGTCTGATGACTAAAGTTCTATTGCAATAAGAGGAACAGGGTTGGGGGTGTGTGAAGTATTGTTAACTATCCTCCCTTCTTTATAGGACAGAAGCAAGAGGCACACAATAAGGGCAAAACAAATGAAAAGTAAATGAAGCATGTTCTAACAAAACTGCATGCCATGGAGTAATCAGGCTGGTATCACCAGACTTCAAATTTCCAGAAACCAACTGAGCTGGTTGTGGCAGGTTGACGAGGGTTGGTACTATCCTTCAAAGCAGTGGGGGCCTCTAAGGCTGTTTGAACAGCAGTCTTACTAGTTTTTGGAGGTAAGACTTGGGAGCTCTGGGTATAGGAGTAAATATAGGGTCTTAATGCTTATCTACTCAAGGGCCGATGCTCAAACGTCATCGTTAATAGCCACGTGCGTTCATAGCTGTGGCTCAACTTACCGAATGAGGAATAGAGATCATTGCTCAAAGGAAATTGCATGCAAATGAGATGTGCAGAAAATCTGCCTGAAGTTCAGTAGGGAAAGCACCCGACATATGCGCAGAACAGTCTCATGGTAAGTGTCAATGTTTTGTATATGCCCAGGCCAGAGGAACCAACACCTACAGAAGGTGATCTCTCCACAGGAGAAACAAAAGTCAAAACCAACAAACAGTGGATCCAAAAGAGTCCTCTCACAAATGGTGTTTTCCTAAACATGGTCTTTATTTTGAATCAATAAAAACAACCAGAGGAACTCCCGCATGTGGGGGGAGGCAAATGAGTGCAGTAGATGTGCTCCATTACACAGGAAAAAAGAGGAAATAAAATAAACTACAAAACAAGACAAAATAAAAACAGAAACTGGCTTGAAAAATGGCAACAACTGTTCTTTGGACCCTGCTGTAAAAATGTGCGTCATATGCAAACATTTAAGGACGATTCTTGTTGGGTTACTATTTTTTGGTTGCCTTTTTATTGTTTTTTTTTTATTGTTGTATTTTGTGTATGACAACCAGAACCCTTTTCTTTTTATTTTTTTAAGGTTACACTACTGTTTCAGACTAACACACCTGAAAAATGCAAATACTATTAAAAAATGCAGACCACCTTGAAGCTGCCCTTTCACATACAATGACATCTCGGACATGCTGGAAAGTTTTGAACGCTACAGGTAGATGCTCCCTTCTGTGCATTGCACAGAAATGTTTGTGCATCTCATGGAATGTTTGTTTTAATACTAATGAGCTCATTTTAATACATTTGCATCTAGTTTTCAGCCATAGCTTTTGCGAATGGTAAAGGCAGTGCCAAAAGAGCATTAGGCGCACAATAACATACATGCAAGGGCTGAAACCAGTCAAAATGGAACTTTACAAACTCAGTAAGCGTTGAGCATTGGCCCCTTAGAAAGGTAGGGAACCGTGGAAGAATTAAAGAAAAATGGACATGGATTATGATTGAAATTCTACAGGCGGCCAAGCTTCTACAGCTGCAACTGGGATGCATCCTTGCATTGTGGTACAACTGGGCAGTCTGGATGGGCCAGCTGGGCATTTTCTGGTGTCATCTACTATGTTATAGACACAAATATATTGTCATTAAAATTGCTTGTAAACTTGAAGACTACAGATTATGGGGATCCAAGATGGTGCCCAGCAAGAGGTCTGGTATGGTAAGGCTTTGATGAGGGTCAGAAACAGGAGGCTTATTCTGGGGTCCCTCTCCACAAAAACAGAAGTAAAGAAGAGGTTGGGAACTACAGGCTGGTAAGTCTGACTTCTGTGGTAAGTAAATTAATGGAAATGTTTTTAAAACAGAGGATAGTAAAGTTTTTGGCATCCAGGGGATTACAGGACCCAAGGCAACATGGTTTCACTACAGGCAGGTCTTGTCAGACAAATCTGATTAATTTCTTTGACTGGGTTATCAGAGAGCTTGATTGAGGGAGAGCACTAGATATGGTGAACTTAGATTTTATAGCAAAGCTTTTGACACAGTTCCACATAGATGACTAATAAATAACCTGAGTGCCCTTGGTATAGGCCCAGAACTTATGGATGGGGTTAGGAACTGGTTGATTGGAAGGTGACAGAGAGTAGTGGAAAATGGAGCTTACTCTGTGGAAAGGGATATTACCAGTGGTGTGCCACGAGGTTCGGTTCTCAGGCCTGATTCTTTTTAACATTTTTGTAAGTGATATTGCTGAAGAGCTGTCTGGTAAGGTTTGCCTCTAATAGGGTAAACACTCCTGATGGTGTGGATAACATGAGGAAGGCCCTTGCAAAGCTTGAAAAATGGTCAGGAATTTGGCAGCTATGATTTATTGCTCAAAAATGCAGGGTCATGCATTTGGGCTGCAAAATCGGAGGGAACGGTACAGTTTAAGGGGCAAAAAAGTTTTGTTACGGAAGAGGAGAAGGTCCGGGGTGTGGAGTGGAGGAGTGGCCTAGTGGTTAGGGTGGTGGGCTTTGGTCCTGGGGAACTGAGGAACTGAGTTCGATTCCCACTTCAGGCACAGGCAGCTCCTTGTGACTCTGGGCAAGTCACTTAACCCTCCATTGCCCCATGTAAGCTGCATTGAGCCTGCTATGAGTGGGAAAGCGCGGGGTACAAATGTAACAAAAAAATAAAAATAAAAAATTGTGTGTGATGATCTTAAGGTGGCCAAACAGGTAGAAAAGGCTACAGAAAAAGCTAGAAGGATGCTTGGGTGCATAGGGAGAGGAATGGCCAGTAGGAAAAAGGAGGTGATGATACATTTGTATAAGACTCTGGTGAGACCTCATTTAAAATACTGTATACTGTTCTGGAGACTGCACTTTCAAAAAGATATAAACCGGATGGAGTCGGTCCATAGGGTGGCTACTAAAATGGTTAATGGTCTTCATCATAAAGCACATGGGGACAGACTTAAAGATCTCAGTATGTACACTTCGGAAGAAAGACGGGAGAAGGGAGATATGATAGAGATGTTTAAATACCTCTGTGGCATAAATGCACAGGAAGCAAGTCTCTTTCAATTGAAAGGAAGCTCTGGAATGAGGGGGCATAGAATGAAGGTAAAAGGAGACAGATTCATGAGTAACCCGAGGAAATACTTCTTCACAGAAAAGGTGGAGGTGGTGGAGATGAAAACTAACTGAATTCATGAAAGCTTGGGACAGGTACATGGAATCTGTAGGGGAGAGGAAGGGAGAGTAGATGGCATGGATGGACAGACTGGTCTTTATCTGCCTTCATTTAACTATGTTTCTATCTGACAGAATCAGAGGGAAATGACCTAGTCAAGATCAGTTGGACAGACACCATCAGCTTGATTCCTAAAAGCACAACCTCAGTTTAAAGAAAATAGAAGTGAAAGCAGAGCAGAGCCACAAATTGTTCTCAAATGTCTCATATCTCTTTATAAATTGCCCTGGTTCTTTCCTTGCAGTTACTGGGACAAATTGGCCTGGTGACTAAGTTATTTATTTGACCCCCTATTACTAACTCTTAGTTCATGATAATGCTACGATTGCGTGTTACCTGTGCAAAGCCCATTGCAAAAAGGTCAAATTATAAACCATTTTAACAGAAAAAAATGTTGATTTAGGCATGTAAAAGGTCTTTTATAAAATAGTAGTAAAAAAGGCCCGTTTCTGACACAAGTGAAACGGGCACTAGCAAGGTTTTCCTCGGAGTGTGTATGTTTGAGAGAGAGAGTGTGTGTGAGAGTAACTGTGAGAGAGAGTGAATGTGCGAGTGTGTGTGTGTGACAGAGAGAGAGTGAGAGTGAGACTGGGTGCGAGTGTGTCTGTGAGAGAGAGACTGTGTGTGTGAGAATGAGAGTGTGTGCCATGGGCCCCCCTCCCTCCCAGTTCCAGGGTCATCCCCCCTCCCTCCCTCCCTCCGAGTTCCAGGGTTGTCCCCCCCTCCTTCCCTCCCTCCGAGTTCCAGGGTCGTCCCCTCCCTCCGAGTTCCAGGGTCGTCTGTCCCCTCCCTCCCTCCGAGTTCCAGGGTCATCCTCCCCCTCCCTCCCTCCCTCCCTCCGAGCTCCAGGGTCATTCCCTCCCTCCCTCCGAGTTCCAGGGTCGTCATCGGTAGAACGAGAGGGCATGAAATGAGATTGAAGGGGGCAGGGCCGGTCTTAGCAAGTGCGGGGCCCTATGCAGACCAATTTGGTGGGGCCCCATCCTAGCCCCGCCCACCCTAGCCCCGCCCCAGCCTGGCTCCGCCCCCACCCCATTGATAAGATTATTCCATTTTTAGAAAATTTTTTTAATTATGAAATTTCAAATAAAGACAAATGACGCTAAACTTGTACAAAAAAACTGATTGAAATAATAAGCAAAATGCTATCATGAAACCATAAACAGCACTAATTCCAAGGACAAGACGAGCTACAACCTTATGCGTGGCATGGAAAGCCAACTTTAATTACACCGGGCTCTAAAACACCAGTGCACAACCTAGTGAAAAAAAACCAAAAAAACAAAAATGGCTGCAAACTATACGCTAGCAGAATACTGCACCTTCCTTGATCACATCTGAAAAACACATGAAGGCAAAATACTGAACTGGAAAGTAACCTCAAGAAGTCAGAATCAGCATGCAGCAATACTACAAAAATTGAAACTTACATGAAAAATATCACAGATGCACATTTCCAAAAACTGACATATTCCAATTAATAAATCCTGAATAAAATAGTTTTTTCTACCTTTGTTGTCTGGTGACTTTGTTTTTCTGATCATGCTGGCTCAGTATCTGATTCTGCTGCTATCTGTCCTCTTAACTCCGTTTCCAGGGCTTCCTTTCCATTTATTTCTTTACTTTCCGCCTTTCTTCTTCATTTCTTGCCCTACATCCCGTAAGTAAAAGCTGGGTCCTCCGCAGACTTGACTGTCCAGTGGATCCAGCTTCTGCCTATTTTCTATATCCATGTGCACTTTTTCTCCTCTCTTCCTTTTCCCTCACCTCATCTCCTTCCTCACTCTTCCCTTGCCTCCATCCATGTCCAGCATTTCTTCTCTCTCCTCCATCCACCCATGTCCAGCGACCCTCCTGTCCCCCCTGCCATCCATCTATGTCCAGCAACCCCCCCCGTCCCCTCTGCCCTCCCCTGCCATCCACCCATGTCCAGCGACCCTCCTGTCCTCCCTGCCCTCCCCTGCCGGATATCCACCTATGTGCAGAAACCCCCCTCCCCTGCCATCCACCCATGTCCAGCGACCCTCCTGTCCCCCCTGCCATCCACCTATGTGCAGACACCCCCCATCCCCTTTGCCCTCCCCTGCCATCCACCTATGTCCAGAACCCCCTCCCATGCCATCCACCCATGTCCAGTGACCCTCCTGTCCTCCCTGCCCTCCCCTGCCATCCACCTATGTGCAGAAACCCCCCTCCCCTGCCATCCACCATGTCCAGCGACCCTCCTGTCCTCCCCTGCCCCTCCCCCTGCCATCCACCTATGTGCAGAAAACCCCCCTCCCCTGCCATCCACCCATGTCCAGCGACCCTCCTGTCCTCCCTGCCCTCCCCTGCCATCCACCTATGTGCAGAAACCCCCCTCCCCTGCCATCCACCCATGTCCAGCGACCCTCCTGTCCCCCCTGCCATCCACCTATGTGCAGAACCCCCCCTATCCCCTTTGCCCTCACCTGCCATCCACCTATGTCCAGAAACCCTCCTGTCCTCACTGCCATCCTGTCCAGAAACCCCCTCCCCTGCCACCATGTCCAGCGACCCTCCTGTCCCCCCTGCCATCCACCTATGTGCAGAACCCCCCCATCCCCTTTGCCCTCACCTGCCATCCACCTATGTCCAGAAACCCTCCTGTCCTCACTGCCATCCTGTCCAGAAACCCCCTCCCCTGCCACCATGTCCAGCGACCCTCCTGTCCCCCCTGCCATCCACCTATGTGCAGAACCCCCCCATCCCCTTTGCCCTCACCTGCCATCCACCTATGTCCAGAAACCCTCCTGTCCTCCCTGCCATCCTGTCCAGAAACCCCCTCCCCTGGCCACCATGTCCAGCGACCCTCCTGTCCCCCCTGCCCTCTCCTGCCATCCACCTATGTGCAGAAACCCCCCCGTCCCCTTTGCCCTCCCCTGCCATCCACCTATGTCCAGAAACCCCCCTCCCCTGCCACCCACCCATGTCCAGCGACCCTCCTGTCCTCCCTGCCATCCACCTATGTCCAGAAACCCCCCCTCCCCTGCCATCCACCCATGTCCAGCGACCCTCCTGTCCCCTCTGCCCTCCCCTGCCATCCACCTATGTCCAGAAACCCTCCTGTCCTCCCTGCCTGCCCCTGCCATCCTGTCCAGAAACCCCCCTCCCCATCCACCATGCCCAGCGACCCTCCTATTCCCCCTGCCCTCTCCTGCCATCCTCTTCTCCCCCCCAATCAAGGAAGGTTAACTTTTCTTTTAAATTTACCCTCCATCGCCGCTGGAGTAGTGTCAGTGAAAATGCTCCTCCCCTCCCGAGTTTCCCCCGACGTCTGTAGCAGAACAGAAGCTCTTCCTGATTCGTTCATTCTCATTGTCCCGCCCTCGGGGGCGGGACAATGAGAATGAACGAATCAGGAAGAGCTTCTGTTCTGCTACAGACGTTGGGGGGACTCGGGAGGGGAGGAGCGTTTTCACTGACGATCGCTGCTGTGCTGGATTCCGGCGACGGAGGGTGAATTTAAAAGAAAAATTATCGTACGTCGGTGCCCTGGGAAGAGGCTGACTGAGGCGTGCCGCGCGGGGCCCCCTTAAGCGCGGGGCCCTATGCGGCCGCCTCGGTCGCCTTGGCCTAAGACCGGCCCTGGAAGGGGGGCAGACTCAAGAAGAATGTCAGGAAGTATTTTTTCACGGAGAGGGTGGTGGATGCTTGTGCCCTCCCGCGGGAGGTGGTGGAGATGAAAACAGTAACGGAATTCAAACATGCGTGGGATAAACATAAAGGAATCCTGTGCAGAAGGAAGGGATCCTCAGGAGCTTAGCCTAGAATGGGTGGCAGAGCTGGTGGTTGGGAGGCGGGGCTAGTGCTGGGCAGACTTATACGGTCTGTGCCGGGGTGGTGGGTTGGGAGGCGGGGACTAGTGCTGGGCAGACTTATACGGTCTGTGCCGGGCTGGTGGTTGGGCGGCGGGGATAGTGCTGGGCAGACTTATACGGTCTGTGCCAGAGCCGGTGGTGGGAGGCAGGGATAGTGCTGGGCAGACTTATATGGTCTGTGCCCTGAAGAGGACAGTACAAATAAAAAAGTAGCACATATGAATTTATCTTCTTGGGCAGACTGGATGGACCGTGCAGGTCTTTTTCTGCCGTCATCTACTATGTTTCTATGTCACCCTCCCTCCGAGTTCCAGGGTCATCCCCCCTCCCTCTGAGTTCCTGGGTCATTCCCTCCCTCCCTCTGAGTTCCAGGGGACCGAGTTTCAGGTTCCCCCCTCCGTCCCTCCCTCCCTCCGAGTTTCTGTGTGTGTGACAAATACAGACATTGAGAGTGAGCATCTTTTAAATTTTTTTTTTTTAATTTTTTAAATAAGCTGTACCTTCTGTTACTTTAATGCATGTGTGTGTGCGGCACAGGGTTTTTTTCCTCGCTAACGGTCTGTCTTTATGGTGGCACAGGTGCGTGCAGGACCTTTTTTTTCCCTCTCGCTGGTATGTGTGGAGATTGTTTTTGCGGCGTGGGTCTCGATTGTTTCGTTGTTATTTATTCTCTGTTGCTTTTCACGCTCGTGTCTCGTCACTCATTAACCGGGAGGTTGGCTGTTGAGCTCGTCAGTGGCGTCAGGCAGGCTCGAGTCACTTTTTTTTTCTTTTCTTTTGCTATGGTGACGTCAGCCTGTGCTACAGAGCCTAGCACACCAACTCCGAAGAAGTCACGAACACAGGCAGCAAGACCCATAGAATGTTGGACCTATCTGATGCTGGAGAGGTTAGTAAACAATAAGCAGCCCTGCATCAGCTGCCACTGGAGACCAAGGATGGTACAAAAAGCCCCTTGGTTCACCAGGATTGGGCACATATGATTCAAGTCATAGAATTACAAAAGGTTTTCAAGGAGACCTCCCTGAGTCTTGTCATCACAATAGTGAATATCCTGGAGGCACAGTTATAAAGTTTTCAGTAAAGAGAGGGATTGACAGCAGAGGTGTTGTTGCTGATGGATGACTTGTGTGCAAGTGGACAACAGGTTGAAACCCTTCACCAAGGAGTATACTTACATTCTAACCACCTGTGTGAACCACAGGTGAAATGACGTATCTCTCTCCAGGGCAACACACTGATGTACTGGAGGGAGAAGCTGGACATTCAGGTGGAGGAAAGGGAACAATAGAGGCAGAAAGAGAAAGTGGGGGTGGCAGCAGAGGAAAGAGTCGGCACACCATCAAGTGGTACTGGCAGCATGAGCAGCACCCTATCCCATACCACTTGCTCCCTTACTTTTATCCACCTACGTACTACTACTACTACTACTACTACTACTACTATTTATCATTTCTATAGCACTACTGGACGTACGCAGCACTTCACACTTGAACATGGAGAGACAGTCCCTGCTCAATAGAGCTTACAATCTAATTATGACAGACAGACAGGACAAGTAAGGGATAAGGGTTAGGACAGACAGGACACCACTGAATCATATTTGCTGACACAAGCTCTTGCTACGGCAGTAAGCTTTAGTCTATTGCAAATGAGATTCCTGCACAAACCTCTGTGACATGGTACTTTGCAGAGCCCACTGAGCCTTCAACTTAGGCTCATTGACATACTGGGCACATCAGTCATCAGTCTGGCCAGACCTGGCGAAGTAGCCCAGCATTTCTTTCCTGCTACCAACACGGTTGACCAGTAAATTGATATTCTTAATGGCAAGGGATATCATTGAATCCACATTGTTCACGGCTAGCACCAGACTGGTAGAAAAGCTGGTGTTCGTAAAGACAAACCTCCCCCTGCTTGGTTTCCTTCAGTTTCCATGTGACCGGGATCAGGACTAAGCACACAACTCCACTAAGCAATACAAGCATTGCCCAAATTCCTTGCCCTCAGTGCTATGCTGTGGTTTTCCAACCGCCACTCTAGTTGCAGCTGTTAACCCCACATACAGCAGAAGGGAAAAAAAAGGAAAAAACCTCCTATTTCCTTGCCCCCGTTGGATTTTGTAGGCTTGTAGTGCTGCTGCTTCCTTTACAAATACCTGTCAGTAAGTTTTAAGCAAGTTTCATTGAAACTGGATGAAACCCCTCTAATGTTACAGAAAGATAATGCTTGTACTAACAAAGAAGGAGGTACATGTTCCTTACAGCTATGTTGAGAAGCAGCAAATATTTGGGACTATGATTTCCAATTACTATCAAATTCAAGCCATTTACTCACCAGGCAATCAGAACCACATAGCAGACAAACTCAGCAAAGTTCTTCAGCCCCACACATGGTCTCTAAATCTTCAAGCCATTGGGACTGGGGCACTCCTCAAACAGACCTGTTGCAAGTAGTGGAAACACAAAGCTTCCCCTCTATTATTCAGTGCACCCATCTTGAGATCATCTAGTGAAGAATGCACTCATCATAAACTAGATTTGGCACCTTCTTTATGCTTATTCACTCATCCCTTTAATAGCAAAGACCCTGCGCAAGTTTCAAAGAAGGCCCAGACCAATGATTCTCAAAGCTTCATATTGGCCTTGTCAGAACCGGTTTTCTTTTCTCAAACCACTCCAAACCTTTCCAATCTTCTGCATCTCAACTTTAAGTCACGGACTCTGACGGCATGGAAATTAAGCAGTGCTTAGCTGACTCCTTTGTTCTACCATATCCAGTCCAGGTCATATTGATGGCAGCAGGAAAGCCTTCCACATGAGTACATCTCAATGCACTGTCAGCCTATCATGTCTTCATTGACAGAGCCCTCCTCCCTTCTCAGCGTTTGTTTTGAGATTCATAATGTAGCTTCTTCATATAAAACCACCCATACAGAAGTCTTCTGTACTACCAGATCTTAAAGTCATCTTTACATTTTTCATGAAACTGTCCTTTCAGCCCATGGAATCCTTTTCTTTCAAGAATTCGACCTGGCAGGTACTCTAAGTAACAGTTACTCTGACTATAAGAACTAGTGAATTTCAGGCCTTAGTCACTAATGAACCTTTCACTCAGTTTCATCATAACAAAGTAATATGCTGTATTCAACCTAAATTCCTGCCAGAGGTGGTCAGACCATTAGACCTCACAGCATACCCTGAAGAAAACCACAGCATGATGGCTGAAATGTCAGTTCCACTTACTCAGACCTGGCAAGACCCAGACAACTGCAACAATCATGATGCACTCTACATAATATGATTAGAAAGTTGTGTGTGTAAATTATACTTAGTGTCAATTAAGCTGATAATTGCTTGTTATTAGCCAATTATTGGTGCTGATTAGCTTGTTGTGCACGCAAATTGGCCATGCGTGCAGATTTGCATGTGCAACTTTAGTCGCCATTTCTAGAATCTGGGGGATAATATCAAATTCTTGTTCCAATATTATCAAATATTAAAGCCACTTTATTTGTAATAGATCTTACTTTAAACAGTGCTATTTTTAAATTCATAAAATCAATTTTGATCTGAGATTGCTCTATTCTGACCTCATGTAATACCCTAGGAAAACAAGCAGCTGGGCACAGAGGGGCCAACATGCCTTTGTACCCTTGACCTGTAACTACTTCAATACAATTCTGTGGCTTACAATAAATCAGGATACAAAACAGGACAATGATGGCCCAGAAACAGAAAGTGACAGGAGGGGTAGGAACAGGGGATAACACAGGGTAGATGACAGGGGTGAAGCGACGGCAAGTGGGAGAGGCTAAGCATTGGAGTTGCCAGTGGAGTAAGCCTTGATGAATAAGAACATCTTTAAGAACTTCTTGAACAGTTGGTGGTCAGCGAGCTCCTTAAGTTGTTTCGGTGGGACATTCCAATATTTCGGACTGAAGTAAGAGACGGATGATGCAAAACGAGTTTTGTATTTAAAATTCCTGCAGGTTGGAAAATGGAGAATGAGGTAGGACCTTGCAGACAATATGGCATTTCTTGTTAGTAGATCAATGAGATCAAGCATAGCCATACCAAACCACCCCAGCCTGACAGTATATCTCCCACACTCATCCAACTTAATCCGCTTAATTCTTTTCTTTCTCCTTGACTCAACCTTTTTACATCACTATTTGTATCTGATATCCTGAAATGACAATGCCATAACAGGTCTCTGTAGGCCACATTGAGCCTGCAAATAGGTGGGAAAATGTGGGATACAAATGCAATAAATAAATAAATATTCTGGAGCTTCACCGTACATGATCTTGTGTGTGAGCGAACAGATTTTGAAGGTAATACGGTCAGCTACGGGGAGCCAGTGTAGTTGAACCCGAAGAGGTTGAGCAGGTTCAAAGCGCGATTTCCCCAGTATGAGCCTTGCAGCCGTGTTTTGGACTGTCTGAAGCCTTTTCAGTATGTAATCCCGGCATCCAGCATAGATCCCACTGCAGTAGTCTATATGTGATAGGACTAGCCAGTGAACAAGGGCACTTGCTCTCCATGGATCCGATATTGGGACTCTGCTTTCTTGGGGATGGTGGGATTAGATAAAGGTTTCATCCAACAAATATTAACAAAACTACTCACAACAATATAAATTAAGTTCATTATTACATCCAACCAGAACAGTTCCAGGTCCACTATAAGGTCCAATTTCTGCCCAAGTCTACATGAAGGAGTGCACAAAGCAGCACTTCTCTGTCGTGCTCCTTCATCAGCATGACAAGGAGGTGCTCATCCTTCCAGCATGAGGCACCTCTGGTCTTGACCCCAAAGGTTAATGCTCACCAGCCACTCCCATGATATCACGGGGGGGGGGGGGGGGGTGGAGCTAGTGATGGTCTGGGTTAGGAGTCAACACAGATGGTGTATAGAGCAGCCATTTGTGCAGCGCTGCGTATGCCTTGTAGCGCTATAGAAATCCTAAATAGTAGTAGTAGTAGTAGTAATATCAGGCATGCTCAGCTTGTAGTCTTCTTTCCTCTGGTGCTGACCCCAATGCTTAATGCTCACCAGATGCTATATTGATGTCACAGGGAGGCGGGGCTAGTGATGGTCCAGGTCGGGAGTCAGCACAGATGGGATCAGCAAAGTCACAAACACAGATGGTGTATAGAGCAGCCAAAAGCTGGGATGGTAAAGTTAGGCAGGCTCAGCTTGAAGTCTGTGCTTTTATTTTGCAACTCCTGTTTTGATTTTATTGTAAACTGCCATGATGCCTGCAAACGACAGAATACCAAACTAATAAATACAAATGCAATGCTCAAACCACTGATTTTTGTGAATAAAATGCTATTAGCTTCTGGAAAAAGGCTTTCATTATTGTCCCTCCCCCATCTATATGACTACTTGCACATCTACTTTCAAGTAGCGGAAGAAGGAATAGAGGAACTTCTGTCACATCTTTCAGTGCAACTAGCTGACGAGGCATGATGAGACACAGACGCAGGGCTTTTTTTGAGGGGGTACTTGGGGGAACTGAGTACCGGCACCTTTTCCATTGTCTGCTAAAATTGACCCATGGACCCCAAGTTTTAATGAAAGAGCTCAAGCTTTACACACCAATTCTGCCTTGTCATAGATTCTGTGTGGCTAGTTGCAGTGATCACCCCACCCCTGAAGGGTGGCCTAGCATTTGAGTACCGGCACCTTTTTTGCTAGAAAAACCACACTGCACAGACGTATCTTACTTTCTGGTGAATTCTTGTCAAAAGAATCAGACAGAAAACTCAGCTAAAGTTTTCTCTTGGCTGAGCTAATCAGAAATGTGGATGTAATCTTTAGGAAGAAATACTTTAGAGGCATTGCTAGGTAGTTAAAATCTATGGAATGAGACCATACAACCTACTGTCTCCTCCTCCACAGATCTGAACATTTTTTAAAATCACAATGGCCTCTTCCCTTCAAGTATGATCCCGCAAAAACACATTAGAGGCCATTTTATTCCATAATGCAGAGAACCTAAACCTGCTAGAGACCTACTGTAAATCATAGGCCCTACAGGAGAATTTGGAAAAAAGACAACATTCACACTTTGATTTGCCAGGAAAAATAAAAAATCTCCATCACAAATTTAAGTTTTTCTAAATAATCAAGATGGATCTGTGAATTGGCTATAAAGACTCTACAAGAAAATGTTCTAAAGGCCCTTTATGCACATTTCATTGATCCCAATAAGCTAATATAAAACCCTGCAGAAAAGACATTTAGAACCTATAACACAAATCTACCAGACCAAAGCTGTACTACCCACCTAAAACTCAAATAGAAACACTCATACCTACAAAAGGTCAATGCAGCAATTATTACAGCAGATTGTTGCGAACACCAATACAACACTTACTGGAGAAACAAACCAAGTTAGACTGCTATACACCTCCCTCCTGCTTCATTGATCCAGCCCTGCCTAGCAGAAGAGCATCACCGGAAGTCCCTCCTCCTCCTGTCCTTCTTATAGGAATACTTAGTCATGGAAATCACAATAATACAAATATCAGAAAAAAAATGAACTGACAGGCTGATTTTTGTTAACTACCTAAGAGGCAGAGGCCTCCCACCACTCTACAAGGACAATGTCAGGGAGCCAGGCAAGACCCCAGCATAACACCCCTCCCCCAACAAGGACGATGACATGGGGTATGGCAGCCCCTAACATAACACCTCTCCCCACAAGGACAATGATGGGGAGCTCTGCAGCCTGAATATAACACCCCTGCCTCTTGGAGTACAATGATGGGGCGATCAGTGGCCTCAACATAACACCTCCTGTCTACACAAAATCAACAACAGGGATGTGGCAACCCCAACATAGCACCTCTCACAATAATCCTCAGTTCATTCTCCTACATTTTATAGTCTTCTGCATCTCTCCCTCTCTCTCTCTCTGGGACTCAGTAGCTCTTCAATTCAGTTTGGAGGGAGAGGGGACATGCGTTCAGTGTGACGACAGCAACAGCAGCTTTGAATACATGGCTTAGTAAAAGGACCCCTAAGTACCTGTACGTAATATGTAAACTGCTTTGATTGTAACCACAGAAAGGCGGTATATCAAATCCCATCCCCTGTCTCTTTCCCTTTAAAAGACCTCAAAGAGGAAGCCTGGTCTTATAAAAGGTCAAAGATGCTTCTCCACAAAGCAGTGGCGTTCCTAGGGGGGGGGGGGGCGGTGGGTGCGGTCCGCCCCGGGTGCACGCCCCTGGGGGGTGCCGCGCGCGCCTGTCCTCCATTGTCCCATGCTTCTTCTCTGCCTTGGAACAGCTTACTTCCTGTTCCGGAGCAGAGAAGAAGCATGGAACAACGGAGGACAGGCACGCGCGGCACCCCCCCAGTGGCGTGCACCCGGTGGGGGGGGGGGTTCCTTCGCAGGGGTGTCCTTTTGCTGGGGGGGGGGGGTCCACGCTGCATTGGGGGGGGTGCTGCACCCGGGGGGCGGGGCGCATCGGCGATCCGCCCCGGGTGCCAGCCCCCCTAGGAACGCCACTGCCACAAAGTACGCAAATTTACTGCATATCCAGCAGGTATTAGTGCAGAGAGGTAAAATCAAATAACTTCTGTGCAGCAGATAAAATCCACCAGATAAAATCAAGGACTCTCAAAAAAATAAAATATGTATACACCAAATATTCTTACGCTGTTTATTCAACAGATGAAATCAAGGACTCAACACCGGACCGTGTTTTGGTAGAATCATCTGTATCAGGAGTCACAGAAGCTGATGGTTTTTAAACACAGCAGCACCAATGGGAGACAATCATCACAAACATCCTATATAATAAAACGCACCTCCAACATTCTGAAGCTGACTGCATGGCTGAGGCATTCCTGCTCTCTGTATCCATCTCCTGAATTGACATCACGTACTTCCGGGATCGTCACAAGCAGAAGTGACCAACCACACGAGGTTTCTCGGCTTCAGAATGTTGGAGGTGCATTCTATTAAATAGGATTGGTCAGTTCCTTGAAGCACAGCCAGAGCTCAGCGTCCTGCACAGTAACGCTTAGACACCAGAGAGAGAGAGAGAGGGGGGGTGGGGGCTGACACCAGAGAGAGGGAGGGGGGGGGGAGGAATCTCTGTCACATACACACTCTCTCTCTCACACACTCTCTCACAGTCAATGTCTTTCTCTCTCACTCTCACACACTGTCTCTCACACACTCTATGTCTCACACTGTATCACATTCACTCTCTATGTGTCACACAGTCACACACTCTCTTGGTCTCATACACTCAGTCTCACAGAGAGTCTGTGTCTCACACACACTCTCTCTGTCTCGCACACACTGTATCTGTGTGAAACACACTCTCTCTCTCTCACACTGTCTCACATTCGCACTTGCACACACTCTCATTCTCACACACACACACACACACACACTCTCTCTCTCACAGACACACTCGCACCCAGACTCACTCTCTCTCTCTCTCTCACACACACACACACACACACTCGCACAGTCACTCTCACATACACTCTCTCAAACATACACACTCCGAGGAAAACCTTGCTAGCGCCCGTTTCATTTGTGTCAGAAACGGGCCTTTTTTACTAGTAAGAACATATTCAACAGTGGCGTTGTCTCTGAGCAATGCTGATAATGAAGTGAAACACTGCAATTTAGCTGCATGGCCTGCAGATGACCCCTGAAGCTTACTAGGTTGCACAAGGTTCTGCAGTGACAGAGGGAAGTCAGAGTACATCATGGGACACTGGATGCTAATGTCTCCTCATTTCCCATATACATAACAGATGGGAGGAGTTGATCTCCACATTAGCAGTGGTACTCCTTTACTCCTTTGTTTTAGGTGTAATTCCCTGTTAGGTTAGGATTACTTGTACAGTAAGTCTCTGTAGAGAGTCACTAGGGGGAAGTGACTGGGAGGTCCCTGGGTGGGAGGAAGCCCAGCCCAAATGGAGTAATTTGAAATAAAATGCAGAGAAATTGGGGGGGGGGGGGGATTAAAAAGAGATAAAGAGGAGTGTTTGATCTTTAGGGGGGGGGGTCTTTGGTTGCCTGATGGTCCCCTGCCACTGACTTGGAAGAGTAAAGGGGAATCCCAATTAGGAGAAGAGAAAAAATACCCTGGCTGCAAAGAGTTGTGACTCAGCAAAGCGAGGGCTGTAAAAGAGAAGAGCTACGGGTGGGTAGAGGAGAGACCCAGACCATGGGGTGTGGGATCAGAGCCAGGTAATGCCCATCCCAGGGCCAGGATGAACCAATGCAAAGGTCACCCTGGAGGGAGGTCAGGCCATGGAGGGTCTGGACCTGTAAAAGTGAGAGGAGCACAGCCTTTGGGACACTTTTCTCTGGAATAGGCATGGACAGGAGTCTGTAAAAAATGTGTACATAGTTCTGCTGAAAGGGATCTGTAATTATATCCAAGAGAGGAGAGAGGAGAGAACAGGAGTTCCCCCGTGGAACACCAGAAGGATCAGGATTTTAAAAGAATTGCATTCCACGTTGAAGAGTTGAAATGGATTGATGTTCCTGCTGTTGCAGAATTGAAAACTAAACAGTTTTGAGTTTACATGATCTACTGACTCCAGTGTGTTCATTGGACTTGAGAAAGTATAAGTATCTTTCAAACCTGCCAAATTAACAGCCAGTCTTAATCCCCACAGTTTCATTTGGACTTGTTTTTGGGTTTCAGAGGATAAACCCACCTGCTAACACTTCTTTCTTTGGAGGCACTGAGCACCAAGTGAGAGAAGGGTCCGACAGAGACTGCCTTTGGGAGGCTCTGACCCGGCTGGATCCCGAAACCAGAAGTGCCCAGGTCAGGGGCATTACATAGTTTTTGGAGTTCAAATAATTGTGATGTCAGGGGTCTTGGAATGGTCCTCACCTCATAATGTAGCTCCTGGAATATTTGTCATTCCACAAAATGGCAGATTTACTCAATCAGAATGTTAGCCTTTGAGATAAAGAAAACATACATAGCATAGCCTGAACCAGTGGCGTACCAAGGGGGGGGGGGGCAGTGGGGCCGGTCCGCCACGGGTGCACGCCGCTGGGGAGGTGCCACGCACCTGTCGGCTCTTTGTTTTCATGCTCCTTCTGCCCTGGAACAGGTTACTTCCTGTCCAGGCAGAGGGAGCATGAAACGAAGAGCCGGCAGACGCGCGGCACCCCCCCCCCCAGCGGCGTGCACCCGGGGGGTTCTTTTGCCGGGGGATCGGGGGTTCTTTCGCCGTGTGGGGGGGGGCATCGCGCTGTCTGGGGGGCGCTGCACCAAGGGGGCGGGGTGCATCGGCGATCCGCCCCGGGTGTCAGCCCCCCTAGGAATGCCACTGGCCTGAACCTCCCAAATCAGGAACGGTTGCTTGATGTAAGACTAACTATTCACTGGGCCAATGGGAGGCTGTTTCTGCTCTCTCTAAAGAAAGCAGATTTCCATCTGGGTTGTCTGCAGGTCCCGTTTTGCTCAGGTGAATTTATTTTTTGGTTCAGCAATTTCCTCCTATACCTTTAGGCTTCTAGTTCAATTAGAAATGGCTTCTGTTTGATTATGATACATTCCTTCATTTGTAATGACGTGGGGTTCCCCCCTATCCTCTTTTTGTATCCCGTTCCCTGACTCTGCCCGACCATAACAGTGATAGTTCTTAACAAGAAGCCACGGACCATGACTGAAACCTGACTAGGGGGCCCTTTTACTAAGTCACGTAAGCGTCTACATGCACCCAACACACGCCAAAATGGAGTTACTACCCGGTTACTGCGTGGCTCTTGAGGTAATTTCATTTTTGACGTGCGTCTGATACACATGTCTGAAAATTTTCAGACCTGTGTATTGGGCTTGCGCCAAGTGGCATTTGATGCATGTAGGTCATTACTGCCCGGTTACCATGTAAGACTACCGCTAGGTCAATAGCTGGCAGTAAGGTCTCACCCAAATTGGACGCGCAACAATTTTCATTTTGCCGCACGTCCATTTTCGGAAAAAATGTAAAAAAAGGCATTTTTTACAGGTGTACTGAAAAACGATTCTGCGCACACCCAAAACACGCATCTACACTACCGCAGGCCAGTTTTCAGTGCACCTTTGTAGAAGGGCCCCTAGGTTTGTCTACAATGAGGGGGATTTTATAAGAGGGCAACTAAAGCCCGCTTTAAGGCACCTGTGTGAAGCCTATTTTTATATAGACAAGTAAGTGCCTACCTCTCTTTATAAAATACTAGCATAAGTGGCAGATGCAAATATTGACACCAGCTCTCTCATAGCTGGTTCCCAGAAAGACTGGAATAAGCTGGTTTCTAGGAGATTGGACTAAGGAACTGTTTACTGCTCAGCAACAATCTGAAACACATCCACTATTGCATTTCCAGTTACTGAACTGATCACCCATGGCAGGCAGACTTGCTGCCACACAGTCTCAAGAAACTCCCTACAAGGTCTGGCCCTGCGGCTCCTGCCTAACTAATAAGTAGGCACCTATATTCCTTTATAGGATAGACTCCTACCTGGCACCCTCTGGGTGCCTATTTAAAATTGCCCGGTCATAGAATTACCCCTCAAATGGATTGTGCTACTAATAATTCTTACAGACTGCCCTGGCACTTTTCATATGCTTTCCAGGTTTTATTACTGTTTAATGTGTCTCCACCGTCACTTTTTGAAGGATTGGATTTCTACCTTTGTATTTCCTTGTCTTTTTTCTAAAATGTGCTGTTGACTAGGTATTCACTGACTAGGAACTCAGAAAACTGTGAGTGTGTACTGTTGTGCTGTTCTGTGTGCTTCACTGTCACCTTTACACACACACATACATACACTCCTATTTCAGTGAACAGCTTATGCTATGATAACCCACAACTTCAAAATAGTCCCAACCATAGGCATAGTTTGGGGTGTGCCTGGGGGAGGCAGTGCACCTCCAAATGTTACAGGTTCTAATACTGAATTGGTCCACCTCACCCTACTGTTAATATGGTTCCTTCCTTACCTTTTGACCCTCCTAAAGTAATCATGCTAACTACACCTATGCTCTCACCAGTTAATATGATGATATGAAAATTACATATAGCTTTTTATGGGAATCTTTTACTAAAGTGCAGTAAATTTTGTACTTTCCACAAATTTATCACAAAAATTACACAGGGCAGTTAGCATAGATGGGTTTAAAAAGGGTTTGAACACATTCCTGGAGGAAATGTCCATAAACTGTTATTAAGGAGGGCTTGGGGAATCCACTGCTCCACCCTGGGGATACGCACCATAGGATCTAGGTACTTTTGGGAATCCTGTCAGGTACTTGTGACTTGGATTAGCCATGGATGGAAATAGGATATTGGGCTTGACGGATCTTTGGTCTGACTCAGGGGGGGATGCACTAAAGTCGTCGTTAGAGCCGTTCCATACCGAATTCCATAGCGAATCGGTAGGGAACGGCTATGCATCAAGGAAAGGGAATGCAAATGAGCTACTCGTTGTAGCTCACTTGCATTTTCTATTCCTTCTTAAAACAGTCGGAGAATCGGCCGGTCAAGCATGCGCAGAGCAGCAAAGCGTTATGCTGGCTGCTCTGCGCATGCCACATACGCCTTTATAATACGTTTTTATTATTGCGGTGGAGGATGCACAAAATGGACTTTTTTTTTAAAGCAAAGCTTTATTTAAAAACACCACAGGCTCCGATGCTGCTTCTGCTAATGTGTTGATAGCAAGCAAGTGCAGTTTGGAAGTTGTTAGTCTTGAAAAGGTTCATGAAAGGCAGAATAACAAATGTTCAAATAAATAAATAAAAACGGGGAGAAAATAATAAATAACTCCAATTTTAACAAAACTATTAGTGGGATTTGAACCCGCCACCTCTTGACCGGTGCTCTAACCACTCGCCTCAGCTCTATTTATTTAGATGTCCCTCCCTTACTTCCAGGTCTCTCAGCTGAGTGAAGCACGGGCAAAAAAGACGTTTTTATTATTGCGGGGGAGGACGCACAAAATGGACGTGTTTTTTTTTAAAGCGAAGCTTTATTAAAAAAAATCAAACAGGCTCCGATGCTGCAGGCTCTTTTTTGGACATCATTCAACCCCGGAATAATAAAAACGTCCTTTTTGCCCATGCTTCACTCAGCTGAGAAGTCTCTGAGCCAATCACAGCGTGTTTAGCTCAGCTAAATGTGCTGGGATTGGCTCAGAGACTTCCAGGTTTTTTTTTTTTTACATTTTAATAATTTTTCCAATCCTGCCCAGCCCCAACGAGAGGTGCAGACCTCTCGTTAGATTTTTCTAGCGTTTTCAGCGTTAAGGCAGTCGGAAAAGGTTAGTGCATCTCATACAATAGGGTTTCTACACGATTTGCTCATCTGCATTCCGTTTTCGTTAGCTGCTACCGTTGGAAAAAAGTATTTAGTGCATGCCAGGGTTTACTGCTTGCTCGTTAATGGCTTGTTATTGGCTCATAAAGTTTAGTGCATCTGGCCCTCAGTATGGCAATTCCCCCATTCTCTATTTCTGTGGATAACACTCTCATCCTCCCTGTCTCATCAGCTCGTAACCTTGGGGTCATCTTCTCTCTCTCTCTCCTTCTCTGCACATATTCAGCAGACTGCTAAAACCTGTCATTTCTTTCTCTATACTATCACCAAAATTCGCCATTTCCTTTCTGAGCACAATACCAGAACCCTTATCCACACTCTTATCACCTCTCGCTTAGATATTGCAACTTGCTTCTCACAGGTCTCCCACTTAGCCAACTCTCTCCTCTTCAATCTGTTCAAAATTCTGCCGCACGACTTATATTTCACCAGTGTTGCTATGCTCATATTAGTCCTCTCCTCAAGTCACTTCACTGGCTCCCTATCCGTTTCCGCATACAATTCAAACTTCTCTTATTGACTTATAAGCGCATTCACTCTGCAGCTCCTCAGTACCTCTCCACTCTCAACTCTCCCTACACTCCTCCCCGGGAACTCTGTTCACTGAGTAAATCTCTCTTATCTGCACCCTTCTCCTCCACCGCTAACTCCAGACTCCGTTCCTTTTATCTTGCTGCACCATATGCCTGGAATAGACTTCCTGAGCAGTCAAGCTCCATCTCTGGCCATCTTCAAATCTAAGCTAAAAGCCCACCTTTTTGATGCTGCTTTTAACTCTTAACCCTTATTCACTTGTTCAGAACCCTTATTTTATCATCCTCACTTTAATATTCCCTTATCTCTTGTTTGTCTTGTTTGTCTGTCCTAATTAGATTGTAAGCTCTGTCCAGCAGGGACTGTCTCATCATGTTCAAGTGTACAGCGCTGTGTACGTCTAGTAGCACTATAGAAATGATAAGTAGTTATGTTCCCTATAAACTTTAATGCCCCATAGACTTGAATGGCAAACCAAACCAAACAATTTTTTTTGTTCATGGAGTGGAGGAGTGGCCTAGTGGTTAGGGTGGTGGACTTTGGTCCTGGGGAACTGAGGAACTGAGTTCGATTCCTGGCACAGGCAGCTCCTTGTGACTCTGGGCGAGTCACTTAACCCTCCATTGCCCACCACATTGAGCCTGCCATGAGTGGGAAAGTGCGGGGTACAAATGTAACAAAATTTATTCACTTTGGGGCCCTTTGACTAAGTGGCGGTAAGCCCACTGCAGGCTTACCACGCACCAAACTGAAGCTATTGCCAGCTCAATGTGGGCGCCGGTGGTAGTTTCACCCCAGCACACGGCATTTCCGGCACTAGTGGAAATACTAAAAAAATATTCTGCAGAAGGTTACCAGATGGTTATCGGGCAGTGACACTCGCTGCCTGTTTATGGCTGGGTTAGCATGGGAGCCATTTTTGCTGTGCTCTGAGGCCCTTTTCACTGCAGTGAGTAAAAAGGGCCTCAGCACGCAGCAAAAATGGCTCCTGCCGCTAGTGCAGGGCCCTTTTTACCGCAGCTTAATAAAAGGGCCTCCTTATTTGAAAATGAAACAAAGCCAAATATCCTTTTTTTTTTGCATTTTTCATTTCATTGTCAAATGAATACATATCTCTACTTAACATGTAAGGATGTTCTATTTTGTCTCTCATAACAGAGAAAGTTTATACAGACATTTCTATTAGCAATTCTGTTCTCGTACTTTTCTCCTTTACCACAATGTCTGATTGCTCCAAGCATTTGATTGGTGATCATGAATTCTTCATTTTTCACAATTTTCTATAAGGACCATGAACTCAATATTTTTCTGGTAAAACAATTTTACAGACATTACTCAGATTCACATGAATAAGACATGATATCATTTTGTACCTTTCTGGATATGTTACTGTACCTTATTGACTTTTTGTGTACAGGCCTTCTGATATCAGAAGATTAACTATAGACTTGTTTCAGCTGAATGGTGGAAACACTTTCAAGACTTCAACACCTGGGCCATTCCAGTAGTCAGATACGCAGCTGGGATTGTAGACTGGACCCAACTAAAATTTATTTATTTATTTATAGCTGATGACAATGCACCATATGTTGCACCCCGAAGTGGCATTGACAAGCTGTATTTATCATGAAAAGTTGGTGATCGGGGCCTGCTCCAAGTAAGACAGACTGTTGGAGGACAAATGGGGACCAAATGATTGCATTAGGACCAGTAATGAGAAAATGTCAACCAAGTTTGCAGGGAGAACATTACAGTGACAGAGAAGAAAAATGGATACAGAACTGAACAACTGGAAACCCATTTGGCTAACTGGAAAAACATGTTCTTGCATGGACAATATCTTGGGGTAATTGAGAACAATATGGATACCACCTAGAACTGGCAATGGCTGAGTAACCTCAGAATGGAGACAAAATGATTAATTTTTGTAGTTCAGCAACAAGCTTTACAACTAACTGCATGAAAGCACATATTCAGCTTACTTCAACTAATAGCAAATGTAGGTTATGTGGAGGGGCATTTTCGAAAGAAACGTCCAAGTTGCAATTTGGACGTCTTTGCAAAACATCCTTAAATTTGGACGTCCCTAGATTTGGACATCCCTAGACATTGGCGATTTTCAAAACCAGACATCCATGTCAAAAACGTCCAAATGCAAGCCATTTGGACGTGGGAGAAGCCAGCATTTGTAGTGCACTGGTCCCCCTGACATGTCAGAACACCAACCGGGCACCCTAGGGGGCACTGCAGTGGACTTCATAAAATGCTCCCAGGAACATAGCTCCCTTACCTTGTGTGCTGAGCCCCCCCCAAACCCACTACCTACAACTGTACACCACTACCCTAGCCCTTACGGGTGAAGGGGGGCACCTGTATATGGGTACAGTGGGTTTCTAGTGGGTTTTGGAGAGCTCGCTGTTTCCTCCACAAATGTAACAGGTAGGGGGGGGGTATGGGCCTGGGTCCGCCTGTCTGAAGTGCACTGCAGTACCCAGTAAAAGTGCTCCTGGGACCTTCATGCACTGTCATGGACCTGAGTATGACATCTGAGGCTGGCATAGAGGCTGGCACGACATATTTTTAAAGATTTTTTTGAGGGTGGGAGGGGTTTAGTGACCACTGGGGGAGTAACGGGAGGACATCCCCGATTCTCTCCGGTGGTCATTTTGGGCACCTTTTTGTCCCTTATTCATAATAAAAACACGTCTGGGTGAAAACGTTAGGGACGTCCTTGCTTTTTTCGATTATGGGTCAAAGACATCCAAGTGTTAGGCATGCCCAAGTCCTGCCTTCACTATGCCTCCGACACACCCCCTTGAAATTTGGACTTCCTTGCGACGGACTGCAGTTGGAGATGTCCAAAATCGGGTTTCGATTATACCGATTTGGATGTCTCTGGGAGAAGGACGTCCATCTTCCGATTTATGTCGGAAGATGGACATCCTTCTCTTTCAAAAATGAGCCCATTTTGAAACCATTGACCTTCTTGCTTAGTTAATGTAGTAAAATCTCCCAAACTGACTTTAAGCAATGTCACAACAGTGTGATCCACTGGAGCTTGTGCAAGAAGTTTGACTTTAGAGTCAACAAATACAGGTATAACCACCTTGTAGAAAAAGTCATAGAAAATGAAAAAGGTCAAATTCAAACAGATCCTCATTTGGAACATAATGTACCCAATATCACAGTAATCAACAAAAATGCTATGATTTCCATCAACATTGTGATAGAAGGAGACACAGAACTGGAAAAATTAACAAAATATCAAGAACTGACAAAAGACATGGTAAGACTCTTTTGCATAGACTATGAACATGTGAGCTTGTGAAATCTTTCTGTTCAATATTGTGTATTCATTATTGCTTACTGTCTGAATTACTCAGTTGTCTAATTTTTTAAAGTTACAATTATATATATATTTTATGAGCATATATTCTTAAATATTTCATGGCTTATTCGTCTCATATATATATATATATATATATATATATATATATATATATATATATATATATATATATATATATATACAGCATACAGCATACATTTTATACCGGTACCTCCAGAACCCAAATTAATGGCTTTGGCTGTGATGCCACACATAAAGACTTAATATTAATAAAAGATTTTTATCATAAACTGAAAATCTCAAGAGTAAAAAAGTATCCTTTATTTTTTTATTTTGAAAGCCATCTCCACTTATGGTACTTATAATTATATTAATCTTTTTACCTACAATTTTATTTTAATCTGTTAACATTAAAACTTATACATATGGCTTTAAATACAGAAAATGCATTCTAAAATTAACCTATGGAGTACAAATGTAACTTATGCAATAATTATTGTTAGTGCTCATAGTGCTATCTTGCCTATTTAACAATGGATTTCATAATAGGTTCTATCATTCCTTAATTTTCCATATCATAAAATTACAATTTGTTCTAGCCTAGTTCTTGCCATATCTGCCTTTTATGTGATTGTTTATTTAAAATATCATAGAACTTGACTTTTCCCTAGGAAGGCAATTAATTGCAAATAACCAGAGCAGTAAACGAATTAGCAGCCACAGCAAATGGATAGAAATGAGAAAAAGGCATGGATTGTGTCCTCAGTGCTTTTTGTTTGCTAATACATTTACAATGTCAGGCACAGCTTTGCATGTTGAGCATTAATTACAAATGGGCATCAGAGCAGAAAATAAAGTCTGCATTTTGGCCATTTTAATGAGAGGAAACTCTCTCTCTTGCGATGTCGGATATAGCTTTAATGCAAAACTAAATATTTGACTCACCATATTCTCCACTGGTAAATTAAGCAGTGTTTGTCATCTTTTTCAAAACTAGTTGTTTAATGCCTCATTTGACACGATGCTGTCACTCACAGATAGAAAGCTGATAAACAATCCATTTACTCTTTATTGTAGCATAGGATTACAGGTAAGGATTTATGAAGGTTTCAACTTAAGAGCCATGAGAGCAGTCTTTCTCTCTCTCTCTTGTTTCCTCTCTGTCTAGTAAGCTTCAATAAACCTCTTCAAAAGTCAAGGATAGAAGAGGCCTAATTAAAATTATAGTAGTAGTCTGAACATTTGGAAATGAACTATTCGTTTTTTTTAAGCTACCTTCTTTATCTTATGTAGGGGCCCTTTAACTAAGCAGCAGTAGGGCTAATGTGGGGTAGTGCACGCCTGTGGTGTAGCTACATGGGGCCACGGGGGCCTGGGCCCCTGTAGATTTGGCCCTGGACCCCCTGCTGAAGACCCTCTCGACCCCCCTCCTGCCGCCAACCCTCCCCCGCCGCTGTCGCCGTGGGCTACCTTGTTGGGGGGGGGGGACCCCAACCCCCGCCAGAAGAGGTCCTCTTCTTCTGGCGCAAGGCTTCGTTCTGTTTCTGTGAGTCTGACAGTGGAAAGGGTTGGCGGCGGGAGGGGGGGTCAAGAGGGTCATCAGCAGGGGGGGGGGGTCAAAGTTGTTGTTGGTGGCGGCGGGGGGGGGGGTCGGCATTAGGGCTCCTGCCAAAGTCTGGCTACGCCCCTGGTGCACGCCAAATTGGCACTACGACTAGGGTAGTGCGGGCGCCCAGTGGTAATTTCAAAGTTGGCGCACGCTGTTTCTATTTTTTTACAGCAGGGTGAGGGCATTCCCAGTGGTAATCTGCAGAGCGGGCGCTCGCTGTCCGATTACCACACGAATAACGCATGACCCTTTACCACCAGGCCAATGGGTAGCAGTGAGGGCTCAGGCAGGAAATAGCTGCACGCTACTTTTAATTTTAGCGCATGGCCATTTACTGTCCCATTAAAAAAAGCCCCTTTCCCAGCCACGGTAAAAAAAATGGCCCAGCACGAACCAATTTCACACATCTAAACTACCGTAGGCCACCTTTTACCACAGCTTAGTAAAAGGCCCCCTAGTCTTTTTGGTACAGTTTCAGCTATACACCCCTATCCCAAATGAAACTGCTATAGCAACTCTGCTGGGGCCTCAAAATATTAATTTGTTTCTTAACTCAGTTAATCAATTAACTTTACGTTCATCTTTAGTTTGTGTCCAAATAGATTATTACAAAAGATAACATACTCTCGTTAAGTCCATATAACAACTTTTAAAATATTCTTCAAGTAGAATAGATATCATTTAATTTAAAATGTAAATCTTCATGCTACAAGACAAAACGTTTATACAATATAAAATCCCTCCAAAGGACCTAAGGTAAAGATAACTAAGGGGGTCTTTTACTAAAGCTTTGCTTGACTTAACTGCAGCAGGGCCCGTTTTATTTCTATGGGCTTTGCTGCAGATAACTTGAGCTAAGCTTTAGTAAAAGACCCCCTAAGTATTCTGAAACTTTTCAGGCAGCTGATCATTATTTCACTCATCTGAAGAAATAACCAGGTCAATATTCCAAAGCACTTATCTAGATAACAGTGCCGGTTACCAGGATAAGTGCTGCTGATTAAGATATTCAGAGACCTCTGCACCATGCGGATAGTACCAGGGCAGCGCATGGGCGGAGACATGGTGTTCCTGGAAATGATCAGGAATGGCAATATTCAGTTGGTCACCCGGATATAACTTAGGACAGATAAAAGGCTGTTCTAACTTATCTGGATAAGTAATCTGGATAGCAGACAGAACATAAGAACAATAGCCATACTAGTTCAGACCAATGGTCCATCTAGCCAGTATCCTGCTTCCAACAGTGGTCAATCCAGTTGCAAGGACCTGGCAGAAACGCAAATGTAGCAACATTCCATGCTACCAATCCCAGGGACATCAGTGGCTTCCCCCATGCCTATCTCAATAGCGGATTAAGAACTTTTCCTCCAGGAACTTGTCCAAAGCTTTTTTAAATCCAGATATGCTAACCTAGACTGCCACTATCCAAATATACTGACGCTGATTGCCTTATCTGAAAATACACCATTGGCCACTATCTGCATACTGGCACTCAATATCTGGACATTTTTTATTTTTGCAGCCAGAGTTTAAAAACAACTGAGGAACCATTCCAAGAAGGGAAGGCAGTCTGAAAGATAAAATTCCTTAATTGTTAGAGGTCATTTTACCAAGGTGCAGGAAAAGGGGCCCTGTGGTAGCGGCAGGGACCAGTTTTCCCGCATGCCAGGGCCCTTTTTACCGTAGTAGGTTAAAAGCCCCACAAACAAAATGGCCTTGTGGTAAGAACACTCTTACTGCATGACCATGTAGCGGGGAGCCCTTACCGCCACCCACTGAGGTGGCAATAAGGGCTCCCACGGTAATCCAGCGGTAACCGGGCAGCATATGTGATGCCCGATTACTGCTGGGTTACCACTGTGCTAACCATTTCCAGGGTGTTTTTTACCCCGGAAATGGTGCGTGCTCGACCCGGAGCTACCACCAGCGGCCGTGTTGTGCTGGCAGTAGTCCCGGAATAGTGAGTAGTAAAAGGGCCCCTATGTTAAAGAGAATCAATGCAGAGCTGCCGAGAGACTAGGCCAGGCCTGGGGCAAGGTTGTCCCGCTGCTGCCGCCCTTGTCACTCCCCCCGCCGCTGCAGTCCGCAGTCTCACCTGCCTGCCTCCACTGCTCCAGGACCCTGCATTCAAAGCGGCAGTCACAGATCGCTTCCCTTCAGGCCTTCTCTCCCTGTGTCCCGCCCTCATCTGATGTAACTTCTGATTTCCGCGAAGGCGGGACATAGGGAGGGAAGGCCCAAAGGGAAGTGATCTGTGACTGCTGCTTTGAATGTAGGGGGCCTGGAGCCGAAGAGTCAGGCAGGTGAGACCGGGAACTGCAGCGCTGGCGGCCTGACCCTGGAGCCGGGCCCCCCTTGGAGGCCTGGGCATGGGGAATTTTGTCCCCCCTGCCCCCCCATCTCGGCGGCCCTGAATCAATGCAGGAGTACTGTAGCTGTTAGAACTGGTTCACCCATAAGAATGTATTGGGGCATTTTTTGGAGGAGGTTCATTTCTAGTCTGGCTCCACCCCCCTCCACCAGACAGACTTCTTCTAGATCACCTCCTCCTTTCCTGTGACTAGAGCTCCCTTATATAGCTCCACCCCACTGCCTTCCCAATTGTCTGGATCCTACCTAATGCTACCTATACTCTCTGCTGCTAGTTACAATCAAAGCAGACAGGGCATTCTTACAGGGAATGGGTAATTTGCAGGAGGATTGGGTAGTTGTGCATGGGGGGGGGGGGGGTAGTTTTGGGGGGTGATTTGCCGGGTGGTGGAATAGTTGCAAGAAAAGTAGCTTTTGGGGTTGGGACAATTAACAGAGTGGTAGGGGCAGATAGGGGAGTAGTTTTTGAGAGTGGAACAACTTCCTGGGGGTAGTATTAGGGGCGAAAGCAGTTTAGTGGTGGTGTGGCATTTGCAGGGGATATTTTTTGGGCGTGGGGAAATATGTGGGGTGTTGGCATTTACATGATGCAGTTTTTGGAGATAGGGCAGTAAGTGAGGTGTTTGGGCACCTGCAGGGAGTAATTTTCGGGAATAGGCAGCTTGTAGCATGATGTGGCAGTTGTGGATGTGTAGTTTTTGGAGTAGAGGCAGTTTGGGGGTAGGGCAGTTGTGAGGGGTAGTCTTTTGGAGGTCGGAGAAGTTGGTGGTTTAGGAGAGTAGGGAATTCCACCTTTCAACTGCCTTGTCCTGTTCTGTAACTGCTACATTTCACTGTAAGTTACGTTTACTACACAAGACTCAGGTTTCATCAATTATCTTCTCTAATAAAAAGTTACTTTAAAATGTTTAATTCTGACCTTTTCCCACTTTTTCCCACATGCTGTGCTTCATCCCATTCTGTTAAGTTTTCTAAGCTGCAAGCACAGAAGCTGAAACTCTTTCTCTCATAGAAATACATTGGACTATATTTTATTTTGGGAGGGGGGGGGGCTTATTTCTTTAGAACCCCCAATCTGATTTAGCCCATTTTTTGTGTCTTTTTACTGATTTTTCTCTTTTGCCAAGTTTTATCCCATTTTGCTGAATGTTCAGAGAGTTATTTTGCCCTCAGATAGACAGACAACTTTTGTATAATGCTTTCCAACTTATCTTGGGTTAGAAAGAATAAAAACACAGATCACAGCTACTGAATGTTTGCCTGAATCATGTCTTCATTTTCTTGTGAAAAGTAACATAATTCTCTGATGATTTCATAAAGATAGGGCTGTATTTGTGAATTCCTTTAACTATAGGAATCTGGAGAAGTTTTCCCTGACTGGAAGAAAAAAAAGGTCATACTACTACTACTACTTATCATTTCTATAGCGCTACTAGACGTACGCAGCGCTGTACACTTGAACATGAAGAGACTGTCCCTGCTCAACAGAGCTTACAATCTCATAACGGTTGTTAATAAGATAAGTCAGTCCTCGAGTCCAGAAACAAATAGGAATCCAGTATATAGAATCCGCTTGCCTACAAAGGAATAAAAATGAATAAACAGAATAAAAATATTTTTAAGGTGATACCTTTTTATTGGATGTGACATCAGCCACCTGTATGGCTGCTTGATGCTGAGCTCCCATCCTATCCCATTTCACACTGTATTTTCTTAGAGCTTGAAAGTATTTATACTGATTATTTCCCTTCATAGATTACCTAACCCCCAATCACAGTCACTTGTACAGTTGTACTTTAAATCATTCAGATCATTGTTCACTACTGATGCAGGTGCTCGGCTCCAAAACACAGAACCGTGTCAAGTCTGAGACTATCTTCTGAATTTTCACCATCTTTTGGGGATTTGTTTTATGTAGACCTACGGCTCTTATCATATTAAACTTTATGTTTTATCAGTTCTTACTCCAAAGTTCCACTGTTGGTTCACCTCTACTTCCTTGTCTTTTGGCATTCCTTTTGTAGGGGACCTTTCTCTTTTTTTTGTTTTCTTGTATAATCTTAGCTTCTACATTCTGGACAATTTGTAGCTTGCCTACAAAAAAATAAAAACGAATAAAAACTGAACAAAAAAAAATATAATTTTATATCTTTTTACTGGATGTGACTTTAGCCTCCAATATGGCTGCATGATGCTGAGCTCCCATGCCTTGCCTGATTAAATAGCTTTTATCATTCTCCATTGAGCCTACCCAATTGGAGTTTTGTCTACCCAACGAGTACTTACAAATTCTGATGGCTCATAAGCTGAAAAATAATGACATGAAGGAAGCCAGAGAGTGAAGCTGTTTTGTGGCCTACTTTGCAAATGCATGGTATGGCCTGATTCAGATGATGACTCTTCCAATGACAAAGATGGAGTGATGGGAGAAATGCAGAGCCTTAGTTGAGACTTGAGACATGAAGCAGTATTTTTGGGAAATACGTAAGGAATTTAAGGATATGCAGAATGAGATCACCACCAAAATATAATCCTTGCATAGTGACTTGAAAGATTTGGGTACCCTGGTAAAGGCACATGTCTCAGCAGGGCAAATCACTTATTGATACCAGATCTATATGTGATAGCTTGTCAATGAGATATGAGGAAATGCTTTGTGTGGTGGATGATACTGAAAACAGTGGCAGACAAAAGAACCTTCATTTCTGGGATGTTCTGGAGTTCGGTGATCAGGAGATTCTATTGCAGATTCTATTGAATTTATGCTAATGAATACTTGCTGAGCAAATGAAGAAAGAGCTTGACCATGCACATAGGTCTCTATATACCACTCTCAACAACAGACCCAGGATATTGCTGTGTCTTTACTACTACTACTACTATAAATCACTTCTATAGCGCTACCAGTCATACGCAGCGCTTTACAATTGAACATGAAGAAGACAGTCCCTGCTCGAAAGAGCTTACAATCTAAATCAGGACAAACAGACAGGACCAAAAAGGATAAGGGAAGGACAGACAGAAGGACACATAAGGATAAGATAAAAGTTACAAGTCAGGAGTCGAAAGCAGCATCAAACAGGTAGGCCTTTAGCCCGGATTTGAAGGCAGCCAGAGATGGAGCTAGACTTAATGAGTCAGGAAGCCTATTCCAGGCATAAGGTGTGGCGAAATAGAAGGAGCGGAGTCTGGAGTTAGCGATGGAGGAGAGGGGTGCAATTAGGAGAGATTTGCCTAGTGAACGGAGTTCTAGGGAAGGAGTGTAGGGAGAGATGAGGGTGGAGAGGTAGTGAGGGGCTGCAGAGTGAATGCACTTTTAGGTCAACAAGAGGAGCTTGAATTGTATACGGAAACGGATAGGGAGCCAGTGAAGTGATTTCAGGAGAGGGCTGATATGGGCATAATGACTTTGGCGAAATATTAGTTGTGCGGCAGTGTCTTTCACTAAATATGTTGATAAAGAAAAGATTCTGCAAAAAGCGCAGGCCTGTGACTCCTTGAAGTATCAAGGCACCCTGATTCAGGACAATCAGGACTTATATTGCTTCACTTTGATTACGTAGAGAGACTTTAAACTGGTACTGGAGGTGTTTGTTTTGGAGCAGCTCACTACCAGTAGGCATTTCCAATCTGCCTCCATTTCCTGATTGCAGAGAAGATGTGCTTTGTTAAAACCTGGATGAGCCCTGGAGAAGCTAATTGCTGTGGCCCCACCTACATCATCGACTTTACTATTTGGTGCAGGGAACAAGTCACAGCAATAGCAGAGAGTGCAGACCAACAGTAAAAGTAAAAGACTGACGAGGAACTCTCCTTATGCTTAATACTGAAGGTTTTTTTAAATTGCAATTTTTATATGTACAATTTCAAGGATTAACACTTGTACACTAATATTAGAATATCTTAATGAATCTTAATGATACAAAGTGAAAATTAGATCATACATTTGATAAAATCAATACTCAAAACTATAGCCCACAAAATATGAGGAGTGACAATTTTATCAATAGAAAATCAAAGGAAAAAGATAATGCAAAGTATTGTCTTACAACTTAATACAGATTGAATGTGGAGATTACAGTAATAAGCAATTAAAGGTATTCTACCCTACTACTCCATCCAGAGAACTGGTCACAGTTAACTCTATGCAGTTGCCGCACAGTAATGACATTAGCGCACGACCTACAATAAAATATATATTTTTAAAAACCCTAAAGTGCTCTGTTTAATCTTGGTTTAGCATGCAGAAAGGTCCTTTGTTAAAACACATTAAGCCCAGATTTTACCATACTTTAGTAAAAGGGCTGCTAAAAGATTTATAATAATTTCATCCTCACAAATTAGAAGAACTATGATAATCCCACACTTTCCATTACACAAATGCCTTGCTTGAACAAATGAAAAATACGACAGCAATTACACTGTTGCTTCATTCTAGATATAGCATAAAACATTCTGTACCCCATTAGCTGTTATCCAACTAATGCAAACTTAGTGACTCCTTAAAAAATTTTGGCAGACTCTAAATTAATTCTTCACCAGGATTTGAAGAGGCTTGTTCACAAAAAGTCAAATCTTTAATGAGTAAATCAACGTATCTGTGCCACCAGTGCTTAATCAATACAGCTCCCTGCACCAAGTGCCAATCATTCAGACGCCAGGTTCATCAGTGACACAATAGTCACTGATAGGACACAAGAAAGCATGCAGAGATACAGTAAAAGCAGGTAAACATTCCCTTTCACTAATTTATCAACCTAACTCAACATAATACTGCTAGGTTACCCAAGGTCAACAAGCAGCAAAGCTAAATTCCTCAGTTGTCGGAATTGTTAAAACACATTAACAAATGGCCATTAAATCGCTTTTGATTAATCATCTCAATATGTTTTCTTTGTACAGTGTGCAGTGCAAGACAACTGTAATTTGACATGTTTTATAGCAATAGTTTCTAGTGAAGTATCTAATTTTATCCAAAAAAAATCAATCAAAATGATACTGTGCCTTTGTACTTGAACACAATAAAATAATGATTAACTTTTGTATATCTGAGGCATGCACGCATTTGATTTTTTTCCCCTTCATTTTCATATTCATTCTTTTCTCACACCAGGAAGGGGTGATGGGAGAAAATGAGGACCAGGGATGGCATTAGAGATGGGCAGAAACAAACAAGAGACAGTCTACTACAGAAGCAGAAAAGACTTTTGGAATTGGACTAGAGCCTTTTTTATGCAACAGGGCATTGCAATACATGTTTTGAATCTGTGAATGTATTGTGGAAACCTATGTGTGACACCTGACAAAGGTTAATCTGAAACTTGGCCAGGTTGGATCCTGTTTATATTAAAGTTGACATGGTTTGTCCTTCCTTGAATCGCTGCTGCTGTCTTGGTTGTCTATTAGAGATGGGCAACCAGAAGCCCCCGGCTTGTGTCTGCCCTGAGCACAGTCATATCTAACAGCGGCCCTGGTGGAGATTCTATATATACCTCACAGGTCAGTAAAAATAAGTAGCCTATGAAGGGCATATTCAATATGACATCTAAATCCGATTTTGGACGTTGAGGCAAACATAGTGATTTTTGAACCTGAAAACATCTTTTTGTTTCAAAAATAGCCATTTCCTAGACATTTTATGCTCAGTGCGTTTTTCTTTTGTGACCATTTTGGAAAAAAAAAAAAAAAGTCCAAGGGAAAAATGCACAAAAGCAAGCCATTGGGATGTTGGGGGGGGGGGGGGGGGGGGGGGCAGCATTCTTAGTAGACTGGCGACACAGACATTTCAGCACAGTAATGGGACACTCTAGGGGGCACTGCAGTGAACTTCACATAAAAGGTCACATGTACACATCTCACCGTTACCCACTAAAAACCTAGTGTACCCAACTGTACACAACTACAATAGCCCTTATGGCTGTAGGCATCACCTATATGTAGGTACAGTAGGTTTTTGGTGGGTTTTGGAGGGCTCACACTTCCCAGTACAAGTTTAACAGATAGAGGGGCTATGGGTCTGGGTCCCCTTCTCTACAGTGCACTGCTCCGACCACTAGGTTACTCCAGGGACCTGCTTGCTGCTCTAATAGTACTGGCCATAACATCTAATACTGTCATAGAGGCTGGTATGTACTGTTTCTTTCATATCTTTGGGGGTGGGGGGTTGGAGGGTGTCAATGACCACAGGGGGAGTAAGGGTCGGGTAATGCCTTAATCCCTCCAGTGATCATCTCATCATTTAGGGATCCTTTATGTGACTCAGTTGTGATTGAAACAGGTCTAGACCAAAACATCTAACTCTTAGTCCTAGATATTTTTGCTTTGTTCCATCATGGCAGAAAAACATCCAAGTAACATAGTAACATAGATGACGGCAGAAAAAGACCTGCACGGTCCATCCAGTCTGCCCAACAAGATAACTCATATGTGCTACTTTTTGTGTATACCCTGCTTTGATTTGTACCTGTGCTCTTCAGGGCATAGACCGTATAAGTCTGCCCAGCACTATCCCCGCCTCCCAACCACCAGCCTCGCCTCCCAACCACCAGCTCTGGCACAGACCGTATAAGTCTGCCCAGCCCTATCCCCGCCTCCCAACCACTAGCCCCGCCTCTCACCACGTTTTGGGAACACCCAAATCCCACCCTCAACACACCACTGACATGCCCCCTTGTGATTTGAATGCACTGCAGATGAACTGCGTTGGGGCTTGGTTCGGGAGGAGGGTTCAGAAAATTATACATGTATTTCCAATTTTGCACAGTAATAAATGTATATGTATATTTAAAAATTTCCCTCCTAGCTTTTACTACTACTACTACTACTACTTAACATTTCTAGAGCGCTACTAGGGTTACGCAGCGCTGTACAATTTAACAAAGAGAGACAGTCCCTGCTCAAAGAGCTTACAATCTAATAGACAAGTGAACGGTCGGTCCGATCGGGGCAGTCAAATTGGGGCAGTCTGGATTCACTGAACGGTAAGGGTTAGGTGCCGAACGCAGCATTGAAGAGGTGGGCTTTAAGCAAAGACTTGAAGATGGGCACCTCCTCTGAGGCAGCATAAGTGTCTGAAAACTGTTTAGTTTGGCCATGGCTTATAGGAGTTATTGAGGGAGCAATTGCACTCAGCAAATGGCCTAAAACTGTAAAAATGGGAACTTTAGGAGCTCAGCTTCTTAATTAGTGTCTGTTGTACATATATTGTTTTGTGAAATCCAGCACTTATATGTATAAACTCTGGTAAGCACAAAAAAGACAAGGGGTGGACCATAAGTCAACAGTTAAAACTTGGCTGTTCCAGCAGTTCCTATGGCACCTGATTCAGGTAGGACTAGGCCATTTCTGGGCATCACTCCTACATAGTTTGTAAATATTTGTGTCTTTTTATCTATTTTATATGGCATGCTGCAGGTTTGAATGATTTTCTATCCTATTTTACATTGTCTTGCTTTCATTCATTGTTTTTTAGCCTATAAAACTGCCTTGCCCTGCAAGTCAGATATGGTGGTATGGAAAGTTTTAATTAATAAAATAAAAAAGGGGAGTCACCAAAGCTGTGTAAAAAATAGCCAGGGTTTGTTGACATATAAACAAGAAAAAGACCTACAAGGGCCAATGTGGTACGTGCATGTGTATGCGCTGGCTCTTGCATGTTGCTTTTTAAAAAAATGTTGCTTTTTAAAAAAACGTTTCCAGTAAAATGGCTGCTCCTGCTGTACGTGCTGGGGAAAACCCTGGTACTCCTGCCTGTCTTGATGTATACTTTATAAAAGGCTCCACATTCAGTGAACCTTTGTAAAAGAGGCTGGAACTTGTGAACATCCTACTTGGACATTCCATTTCTGACATAGATGCCCCATGTAAAATTGGCTTTAAATGTAGATGATAAATATTCATCTAAGGATAGAAGATTTGCTCATGTAGGCCAAAATAATAAGTTAAAGCTATGTACGATGAGCAATAATGATACTATCAAGAATCAAAATATTTATAGCTTTAAGTGGCCACAGTAATGATCCTAAATCTATTGTGGCACAATCCACTGACTGTGTGCTTTCCCATCAGGAGCTGTGCGACCCCCCGCCCCCCCCCCCCCCGGTGCTTGAGCTCCGCCTACTGCACTATGGTCACTGCAGGAAAGACAATGGACAGGGAGTGATTTTTACACCTCCATCTCCCTTGTGCCCTGAGCAGCTGCACTGCATGCTCAACCCTCAGGATGGCCCTGCTTCCCGTATTCGTCATTTACTGCCCCATGTGTTTCTCAGATGGTTTCTCATCTATTTAGGATAGCATGCCCTTGAACACATTGCAAATTTGTTTTATGCTTTCATAATTAAGGCCAAGTATGATAACACTGCCCTCATCATAATATCTTATATGGCAAAGACTGCATCAGAGAAACAGGTGTTTTCCATTATGGTAGTCCTTCATGTACCTGCAGAGAGGATGATTCCTGGCTTTTGATACAACATTCAGTCTTGTTGCATCACAAGCAACCTTGAACCTCCTCACTGATCTAGTTATAAAATGCATTTATTAATGCATCCAGGAGAAATGCAAATTTTCATAGATGGGGTACTCCTAAAATAAATGAACGTATGCCTGAACAAATCAGGTGTAGCTTCTTAACCTGCTCCAAAAAGACTGAGTTACAAAGGACTAATGAATTGTGATCTAGTTTCTTAAAGAATGTTTTGTCATATAAAAGTTTACAGTACAGTTTAGTTTCCTGGTATAACAATGTGGATCACAAAGTCAGGATGTCAGGGTCAACAAAAGAAGTTCCTGTTTTATTTTTCTATAGCTATTTAGTTTAAAATAAAAAAAAAAGTACAGAAAGGAAGAAATGATTGGCCCACCAAATAAAAGCACCAGAAAATATCCAAAATATCAAAAGAACCCACTACCTTCCCATCTTTACCACAAATCAAAAAAGTCAATATTCTAAAGGACATATCTATGTAAATTCCAAAGTTTCATGGATAAGTTCTCTGCTTTTAAAATTCTGCCTCTTGAGCATATATCCTGTGGCTGCGGAACTTGATATACAGTTAATTGTTATTTGGGGAAGTCTTTAAATGGTGTCTAAAGTTAGGCTCTAATTCTGTGCCCAAAGTTTGGCACAGAAATGCATTCTAATGAAAGCACCCAGTTATAGGATAGTGCCTACATGTATTCAAGTACAACTGCAAAGGGGGCGCTTCCATGGCAGGGGCATGTGTAGGCACAAATCTGCCCAGTTAAGGTGTCTGATGGCAATTGTTTACTTTCTCCACAAATCAGAGCAACGCAAGTCCCGCAAATCAACAATGAACATTAGGAATAGAAATAACAACGAAGGTTAATATGTTACAAAAGTAGAAGAGGGAGTCACATAACGCTGTGAGCAGCTTAAGACGTGTCAGCAGAGCAGCTCGGGAATCCTCCTTCTACCCTTCAAAATCAGCGTTTGCAGCAAGTATTTTTCAGAACAACGGATCTCCGGGTTTCTACCAGTCTATGGAGAAGTTTTAATGCGACCCACACGAGCAATGACTGCAAAGCCCCAGCGCTGGGAGACCCAGAAAAGCCGAGGGCCCGATCTCAACATGGCGGCCTCACCCTCATCGTCCCAGCCGTTGGGCCACGTAGACCTCATACCAGAGAACACTGCAGCGATGATAGTGGAGGCTCTGGACAGTCGTTTCACCCAACTGACTGAGCAAATAGCTGGGATCTCCCAAGTCACTTCTGAATTTACCCGGTGCACAGGGAACTTAAGTGCTGCATGTCAGAAGTGGAAGATGTAAGTCAAGCTCACACATCCGACCCGGTACGTCTGGAGGGTCTAGTGCAGGCACAGCAGGAAAAGATTGATGATCTTGAAAACTGGACTAGAAGAGATAATCTGTGCATCGTGAGTTTTCCTTTGTCAGTGTCCAAGGCCTTGCTGTGTTCCACCTTAGAAACTTGACTGCTTGCGACCTTCCCGCAGGCTGGTGGCATAGACCCCATTTAACTAGAACGTGCTCACGATGTGGGTTGGCTACAAGATGGGGATCACCGCCCTCGAGTGCTGATGGCAAAATTTCACAGATATCCACAGAAAGCAGCCATTCCTTGGCTTTATAAATCAAGCAAGGAGGTGAGGTGTTATGATGATCAGGTCATGCAGCTATTTCAACACTACTCCATGTCTCTTTCTTCTTGGAAGCATGCATTTTCCCCAGTGTGCATGCTGTTAGTGGAACACAAATTGCAATTTCAACCCTGATACCCTGCCACTTTGAGGATTTTTTCTGGGGGCAAATAGGACTTTTACACTATTCCACAGGCAGCACTGGAGTGGTTGAACACTTTGGCTATACAGTGAGCGAAGTCATGGAGGCATTACTGCACTGAAAGTTCTGCAATTCAGGAGGTTTGTGTCAGTTTCAAAGTGCTCGGAGGTTCTTTGAATGGATCTCACTAGCTCAATTGCAGTTCTGTGATTATTGCAATTACACATTGCCGTGTTTGTGTTTTTTCATATACTTAAAATGTCTGTTGCAAAAGTATTTTGGTGTCTATTGGAATAGGAAGGGAGAGGGAAGACTCCCGATGCACATTAGTGATGCCAATATCTTTCCTTGGTTTTTTTTTTTTGGGGGGGGGGGAGTTGACATGTTTGTTCTGTTTTTGGAAGGGGGGAAGGGAAAGTGGGAGGGTGGGGGGAGGGGATGGGGAGGTCACACAGGGGAGCTGGAAGGTTGAACTTGAAGGCAACAGTGGGGGTTTATGGGGTTCCTACACTGGGGTCTTATTGATTTATAGGGATGATAGTTCTCAGGTGTTGAACTTATTGACTTCCTGTATTCAGTTCTATGGTGGTGGTGAGGCTGGATGCCTCAGGGCATCTCTCCTGTTCTTTACACTTTGGCCCAGATGCATTAAACTTTAATGACCCTTTAACGACCATTTAACGAAGAATTTTTGAACCGTGGCATGCATTAAAGGCCATTTTCCGATGACGGTAGCAGAAAACGAAAACGGAATGCAGATGAGCAAATTGTGTAGAAACCCTATTGAAACGAGATGCATCAAAGTTTTCCGCCTGCCCTAACGCTGGAAAACTGCCGGAAAGCTAACGACAGGTCTGTACCTGTCGTTAGGGCTGTCCGACTAAAAACTTTAATGTAAAAACAAAACAAAAAAAAAAAGCGAGGGGGGCGAAAACGCGTGTCAGGGTCATCTTTTATTGACGCCTGAGGTCGCTGCTGCTCCCCCTCCCCCTACATAAATATAAAAGTGAAAAAAAAAAGTTCGGGAGGGGGCAAAGGTGCTCGTTAGGAGCGTCCTTTATGGACGGCCTTGCCCCCCCGCCCCGCCCGAGGTCGCCGCTGCTCCCCGCTTCCCCCCTGCATTAAATAAAAATACAAAACAAAAATCAAAGCTGTAGCAGCCCTGGCCCCCCTCCCTTCCTCTCTTCCTTTCTCTGTACTGTCCCACAGCTCCGCCTCCCGCCATCCTCCGCCCTCGTGCCCCGCCCCCGCCTGAGGTCGTCTTCACTGCTCCCCCCCTCCACCGGGCCCCCCCTCCACATTACTGGCCCGTGCAGCGCCTCTCACCTCTGTCTGAAGGCGCTGCATGGGAAAGAAGACGATCATCTGATCGCCGCCAGTCTTTATGACGTCTCTCGTTCCCTGACCTGGGCCTGCCCCCGTCTGACGTAAGTAATTACGTGGCTTATAAATCCTTGACGTCACATGCCTTCAGCACAGCCCCTCCCATTAGTTGTGAGCCAATAGACTCTTCAAAAAAGACTAATTAACTAATCAACTCTTAAAGGGAAGTCCGAGAGCCCATAGTCATGTCTAAAAAACTCTTATCAAGAGAGTTCAATTGGGGAAATTTTCAATCAAAAAAATTAGTTCCACTCGATCTTAGTGTTCAGCCCATTTGGCTGAACGGTCTGCAGCCGATATATCCATCTTTGTTCTTGTTGCAGTAAAATAAGTTTTTTATTGCCACTTTTGATGTTCCACGTTAATTGTTGTAATACTGCACATTTCAAGGATTCAAAAGTGTGATCAGCTGTATTGCAATGTGCCGCTAACAGCGCTGTTGTCTTTTTAGTATGAATGTTACTTTTATGTTCTATAAGTCTGGTCATCAATTTTCTTGAAGTCTGCCCTATGTATATTTTGTTACATGGGCATATGATACCATAAACTACCCACTCTGATGTACATGAAGAGTTGTGATAAAGTCAGTGCTTTTTTTGTAGAAAAAAAGGTGCCAATACTCATTATGGGCGGGGCCACCACATATGGCCCCACCCCTATGATAGCCACACCCACATTAGCCACACCCCTTATCCCAGTCATGGCGCATATAAACAGACATCATTGAAAATATTATACTAGTACAGAAGAAAAAAAATAACATGATTTTTTTTCATTATAAATAATTTCTGTAAGCTGTTACAGCTCCAGTATACCCAGTGCAAAATAAGACAGCAGATGTAAATTCTCAAATTGGACATATTTCAAACACTAAAATGAAAATAAAATTATTTTTTCTACCTTTGTTGTCTGGTGACTTTGTTTTTCGATCCATATTGGTCCCAGTCTCTGATTCTGCTGCTCTCTATCTGTTTGTGCAGCGCTGCGTATGCCTTGTAGCGCTATAGAAATGCTAAATAGTAGTAGTAGTAGTAGTGTTCTCTTAACTCCATTTCCAGGGCTTCCTTTCCATTTATTTCTTTACTTTCCTCCTTTCTTCTTCATTTCTTGTCCTGCATCCATAAGTAAAAGCTGGGTCCTCTTCCGTGGAATTGATTGGAGGAGGTATAACGTGGATCCAGTTTTTGCCTATTTTCTCCATCCATGTGCAGTTTTCTCCTCTTGACTTTCCCTCATCTCCATCCATGTGCATCTTCTTCTTTTTTCTTTCCTACCCTCCATCCATGGCCAGCACTTCTCCTCTCTCCTCCCCTCCATCCATGTCCAGCACTTCTCCTCTCTCTTCCCTCCCCTGTATCCATATAAAGCAATAATTCTCTCTCCCCTCTCCTCCATCCAAGTCCAGCATTTCTCCTCTCTCCCTGCCAAACCCTCCATCCATCCATGTCCAGCAATTCTCCTCTATCTCCTGCTCTCCCTCTCCATCCATTTCCAGCATTTCTCCTCTCTTCCCTGCCCTCCCATGTGCATCTCCTTCCTCTCTTCCCTCCCCTCCATCCATGTCCAGCATGTTTCCTCTCTTTCCTGCCCTCCCATGTCCATCGATTGTCCCATCCTCTCCTGCCATCCATGTCCAGCAGTTCATCTCTGCCCCCTGCCATCCATGTCCAGCGATTCTTTCTTCCCTGCCCTCCCCTCCCCTCCACATCCAGCGATTCTCTCATCCCTGCCCTCCCCTCCCATCCATGTCCAGCAATTCTCTCTTCTCATCCCTGCCCTCCCTTCCCATCAATGTCCAGCAGTTCTCTCTTCTCTTCCCTTTCTCCCCTCCCATGTCCAGCAATTTTCTCTTCCCTTCCCTCCCATGTCCAGCAATTCTTTGTTCCCTTCCCTGCCCTCCCCTCCCATGTCCAGCAATTCTGTTCCCATCCCTGCCCTCCCATGCCCAGCAATTCTCTGTTCCCTGCCCTCCCTCCCAGCAATGTCCAGCAATTCTCTGTTCCCTCCCCTCCCCAGCGATGTCCACCAATTCTCCATTCCCTGCCCTCCCCTCCCAGCGATGTCCAGCAATTCTCTGTTCCCTGCCCTCCCCTTCCCTCTCAACAATGTCCACCAATTCTCTGTTCCTCCCCTCCCAGCGATATCCAGCAATTCTCCGTTCCCTATCCTCCCCTCCCAAGATTGTCCAGCAATTCTCTGTTCCCTGTCCTCCCCTCCCAGCGATGTCTAGCAATTCTACTACTACTACTACTTAACATTTCTAAAGCGCTACTAGGGTTACCCAGCGCTGTACAATTTAACATAGAGGGACGGTGCCTGCTCAAGGAGCTTACAATCTAAGAGACAAGTGAACGGACAGTCCGATAGGGGCAGTCAAATTGGGGCAGTCTGGATTTAGTGAACGGTAAGAGTTAGGTGCCGAATGCAGCATTGAAGAGGTGGGTTTTAAGCAAAGACTTGAAGATGGGCAGGGAGGGGCTTGGCGTAAGGGCTCAGAAAGGTTGCTCCAAGCATAGGGTGAGGCGAGGCAGAATGAGCGGAGCCTGGAGTTGGCGGTGTTGGAGAAGGGTACAGAGAGGAGGGATTTGTCCTGTGAACGGAGGTTACGGGCGGGAACATGGGGGAGATGAGGGAGGAGAGGTAGTGAGGGGCAGCAGACTGAATGCATTTGTAGGTAAGAAGGAGAAGCTTGAATTGAATGCGGTATCTGATTGGAAGCCAGTGAAGTGACCTGAGGAGAGGGGTGATATGAGTAAATCGTTTTTGGTGGAATATGAGACGTGCCGCAGAGTTCTGGACAGATTGAAGTGGGGATAGATGGCTAAGTGGGAGGCCAGTGAGGAGTAAGTTGCAGTAGTCAAGGCGAGAGGTAATGAGAGCATTCTCCATTCCCTGCCCTGCCCTCCCCTCCCAGCAATGTCCAACAATTCTCTGTTCCCTCCCCTCCCAGCGATGTCCAGCAATTCTCCGTTCCCTGCCCTCCCCTCCCAGCGATGTCCAGCAATTCTCCATTCCCTGTCCTCCCCTCTCCTCCCAGCAATGTCCACCAATTCTCTGTTCCCTCCCCTCCCAGCGATGTCCAGCAATTCTCCATTCCCTGCCCTCCCCTCCAAGCGATGTCCAACAATTCTCCATTTCCTGCCCTTCCCTCCCAGCAATGTCCACCAATTCTCCGTTCCATCCCCTCCAAGCAATGTCAAGAAATTCTCCATTCCCTGCCCTCCCCTCCCAGCGATGTCCAGCAATTCTCTGTTCCCTGCCCTCTCCTCCCAGCAATGTCCACCAAATCTCTGTTCCCTCCCTTCCCAGCGATGCCCATCAATTCTCCATTCCCTGCCCTCCCCTCCCAGCGATGTCCAGAAAGTCTCCTTTCCCTGCCCTCCCCTCCCCTCCCAGCAATGTGCAGCAATTCTCCGTTCCCTGCCCTGCCCTCCCCTCCCAGCAATGTCCAGCAATTCTCTGTTCCCTCCCCTCCCAGCGATGTCCAGCAATTCTCCGTTCCCTGCCCTCCCTCCCCTGCCATCCCCTCCCCTCCCAGCAATGTCCACCAATTCTCTGCTCCCTCCCCTCCCAGCAATGTCCAGCAATTCTCCGTTCCCTGCCCTCCCCTCCCAGCGATGTCCAGCAATTCTCTGTTCCCTCCCCTCCCAGCGATGTCCAGCAATTCTCCGTTCCCTGCCCTCCCTCCACTGCCATCCCCTCCCCTCCCAGCAATGTCCACCAATTCTCTGCTCCCTCCCCTCCCAGCAATGTCCAGCAATTCTCCGTTCCCTGCCCTCCCCTCCCAGCGATGTCCAGCAATTCTCTGTTCCCTCCCCTCCCAGCGATGTCCAGCAATTCTCCGTTCCCTGCCCTCCCTCCACTGCCATCCCCTCCCCTCCCAGCAATGTCCACCAATTCTCTGCTCCCTCCCCTCCCAGCGATGTCCACCAATTCTCTGTTCCCTGCCCTCCCCTCCCAGCAATGTCCAGCAATTCTCCATTCCCTGCCCTGCCCTCCCCTCCCAGCAATGTCCACCAATTCTCTGTTCCCTCCCCTCCCAGTGATGTCCAGCAATTCTCCGTTCCCTGCCCTCCCTCCCCTGCCATCCCCTCCCCTCCCAGCAATGTTCACCAATTCTCTGCTTCCTCCCCTCCCAGCGATGTCCAGCAATTTTCCGTTCCCTGTCTTCCCCTCCCAGCGATGTCCACCAATTCTCTGTTCCCTCCTCTCCCAGCGATGTCCACAAATTCTCTGTTTCCTCCCCTCCCAGTGATGTTCAGCAATTTTCCATTCCCTGTCCTCCCCACCCAGCGATGTCCAGCAATTCTCCGTTCCCTGCCCTCCCCTCCCAGCAATGTCCACCAATTCTCTGTTCCCTCCCCTCCCAGCGATGTCCAGCAATTCTACGTTCCCTGCCCTCCCCTCCCCTCCCAGCAATGTCCAGCAATTCTCTGTTCCCTGCCCTCCCCTCTCCCATGTCCAGCAATTCTCGGACTCACTCAGCAGCACGAATGGTGCAGGCAGGGATTGAAAGAGGCTGTCAGCGTTGGAGCTTCCCTCTGCGAGTCCCGCCTATGCGGAAACAGGAAGTTGTAACAATGTAGGCGGGACTTGCAGAGGGAAGCTCCGATGCTGACAGCCCCTTTGAATCGCTGCCTGCACAGTTCGCACTGCTGAGTCTTTAAAAAAAAAGTAAGTAGGGGGACTGAAGAAGTGCAGGACTCGCCAGGAGGGTCGTACCAGCACAAAAAAAGCACTGGATAAAGTGTGTAACATTTGCCCGATTGAGGATCCGTAAACTCCTTTATGTTCAACATAATTCCACACATCCCACAACTCCCACAGCTCTTATGTCCCACTTCAGGAATGTTTTCTCTTACAGACTTTTTTAGAGCTGCAGGCGCCAAAATCTCTTTCAAATTGCGTCCTCTACTAAACGCCATTCTTATTCTTGCCTTAGCGAAACCCGGAAGTGTCTGTATGATATACCAATTTTTTCTTAACATATGGGAAATCCTCTCTGATGTCACTGCTTGTTTCCTGTCTGATGGAACGTGACAGATGGAAGCCCGTGGGGCCGGCACTAGCCGTGAGAATGAATCGCTGCATGCGCCGAGGATGCCTGTATGGACACTGGGGAGGGAAGGTGTTCAGAGACCAGAGTGCAGATGCCAGGACGCCATGGAGGAGAGGTGGGAAGAGAACAGTGTGGCGCTGCAGTTGGGTGGAGTGAGCCAAGATTGGGTGGGCCTGTGCCCACTCAGGCCCACCTGTAGCTATGTCACTGGCCCAAATAGCAGGCCTATCTTTGACTGCTATAAACTTAACCGGCCAGCACTGAATATTAACTTGGCTGGTTAAGTTGAAACCGGCCCCTCCCCCCCAAACAACAGATATTCAATGCCGGTCACTGGAAACAGCTCGGCATTGAATATCCGGGCTCAGCGCCGATCGCCTGCCTCCTGCGGGCTAAGTATCAGCTGGGCTATCTTCACACGTTAGGTGGCCTGTTATAAAGTTAATTGCTTGAAGCATACAAGAACTCTGCAGACATGCTGGTCACAATTTTAGAAAACTTATGCAACGAAGTGTTTAGTATGAGTAACACTTCCTCTTTTATAAAACTCATCAAACCCATACAGCAGCACAACAATTGTTCTTTGCCCATCTGACCCTCATGAAGGAGAACACTCACTCCGTAGCAATCAAGAGCAAAGTTCCATCTCCCATGTTGATACCCAGTAACATATGACATTTCATCAATAAGGGAAAAAAATCACTCCAGGAACATTTATATAAACATAAACATTCCCTAAAATTACATCAGTTCACTCATCACTATGTTGGTTCAGCAGTGGAGAGAACCAAACAGATAAGATGATTGACGATCTATTATTATTATTATTATTGGGGTAGATATTCAAAGCGATTTAAACATCCAAGAGAGGCTCCTGGCTCTAGAAATGACTTGGTTGGGGCTAAGCAGGGATATTCGGCTGCACTTAACTGGACAGTACCACTGAATATTCCCACTAACTGGCCATTCCATAACCCACAAGTTTAGGGGTGGACTGGGGGCGGAGTTTGGGCAGAGCAGTGACTTAGCCAGTTATCAGCGATATTCAGTCTGCTAATTGGCAAGGTAACCACATAAAGTTAGGGCAGAAAAAAGACTGTCTTAACTTTATGCAATCAGGTTAACCGGGGACCGACCTATATACTGGCTGGTGCCTGGTTAACCTCCAGGTAGTGGCTGGTAAGACCCCTCTGATTCACCCCCCACCCATCTGGAACTTCATAATACCTCTCCTTAAAATCCAAGCTCCAACCCCCCCCACCATCGAAGGAAATCTAAGCCAGCCCCACCCCTCATCCCACCTCACCCCTATAGGCCTCCCCAGCCTACCTTTGTAGGTCCCTGATGGTGCCCACTTGCTCCTGTCCAGCACAACATGCTCTTCAAAATGGCTGCCATAACCACTAGCGGCAGCCTCACAGTGGGGTCCTTTTACTAAGACGAGCTGAAAAATGGCTTGCGATACTGTAGGTTGTGGGTTTTGGGTGCATGCCTGTAAAAAAGGTCTCTTTTGTTTTGCCAAAAATGGAAATGTGGCAAAATGAAAATTGTCACATGTCCATTTTGGGTCTGAGACCTTACCACCAAACATTGATCTGGCGGTAAAGACTCACGCGGTAACCAGGCGGTAATGACCTATGTGCGTCCATTACATGCACCCGAAAAAAATATATATTTTTCAGACGTTCATATAGGATGCACATCAAAATGAAATTACCGCAATAGCCACGTGGCAGTCTGGCAGTAACTCCATTTTGGCATGTGTTGGGCGAGCGTAGATTCTTACGCAGCTTAGTAAAAGTGCCCCAGTGTGAGGAACTTGTACTACTTGAAGTACTGCAAGGCTGCCACTTGAGGTTGTAGTAGCCATTTTGAAGAGCAGGCCACACCTGGCAGAAGCAAGTGGATATCACTGCTGCCCATTTCTTCCTAGACCAGCAGGCACCCATAAAGGTAGGTCCAGGGAGGTTGGGATGGGGAAATTGGAAGGGAGGGGGTCGGTACCTGTCCAGAATTTTTTAAGAGGGTCCTGGCTGATATTCAGCAGGTACTCAAATAAGATATGGTGGCTAGCTCCCAAAGAATTAGCCCCAGATATTCAATGCCAGTGCCAGGACATAGCCGGTGTTGAATACCTGAAGCTAATACTCCCTGCGGTGGTCAGAATTTTAAAAAATGCTGACCTCATGTTGGATGAATATTGAACAAATGACTTTTCATGTATTTATCTGGGCCTTGTCTGATAGCTTTGGAGTGCCCTCTACTTGGATATTTTCAGCATTTGATGCAGTCAATTAGAACATGGTGAACTCGTGCTTCAGGAAGCTATGCTGCTATGCATGTTTCTGCTATTACAGAACAGATGGGCGGGAGGCAGGAGGTTGGGGAAATATTTGCTAAGTTATTTTGCTTCCTTCCTATGGTACAAAAGAATAGATAAAGAAATTTTTTTTTTGCAAAGAATTGTTGAAGGGAAGTAAAACAACAAGGAAGGTCTTTCTGCACCAAGGTTCAATTCAGGGCTTTGTAGATACGTGTTTTTTACATGGGCTGTCTTGGAGATTAACACAATTTAAGAGTCGTTTTGATTGTGAGATTTACAGTTGTGAGGTTTTTCAATCATGAGAGCATACAGAAAGGGGTAATTTTATGTTATGCATATATAAGAAGTTTTATGAGAAAGAAATAATGTTTACAAGAATGTGTGCATGCAAGGGTTTGTGTGTAAATGTGCACATGTAGAAAAGGGGAATGTTGAGAGCACATTGAAGGAGTGTTTCCAAAGTACGTGTGCACTATGTATGCTGTGGAGGGACATAATCGAACAGGGGCACCCATCTCTAAGGACGGCCCCGTAAAGGGACGGGGCAACCTGTATTATCGAAACAGGATGGGTGGCCATCTTTCATTTCGATAATACGGTCGGGGACGCCCAAATCTAGACCTTAGAGATGGCCGCCCTTAGAGATGGCCGACATTGGTTTTCGCCGATAATGGAAACTAAGGACGCCCATGTCAAAAACGGCCATTTGGTCATGGGAGGAGCCAGCATTCGTACTGCACTGGTCCCTCTGATATGCCAGGACATCAACCGGGCACCCTAAGGGGCACTGCAGTGGACTTCACAAATTGCTCTCAGGTGCATAGCTCCCTTACCTTGGGTGCTGAGCCCCCCAACCCCCCCCCAGATCCGCCTACCTGAAGTACACTGCACCCACTACTACTGCTCTAGGTACCTGTATAGTGCTGCGATGGACCTGAATATGGCATTTGAGGCTGGCATAGAGGCTGGCAAAAAAGTATTTTTAACTTGTTTTTTTATGGTTGGAGGGGGTTAGTGACCACTGGAGGAGTAAGGGGAGGTCATCCCCGATTCCCTCCGGTGGTCATCTGCTCAGTTTGGGCATCTTTTTACGGCTTGGTCATGAAAACAAATGGACCAAGTAAAGTCGGTCAAGTACTCGTCAGGGCTGCCCTTCTTTTTTCCATTATCGGCTGAGGATGCCCATCTCCTAATCACGCCCCAGTCCCGCCTTCACTACCCTGCCGACACGCCCCCATTAACTTTGGTCATCCCGGCGATGGAAAGCCGTCGAGGGTGTCAAAAAATTGGCTTTCAATAATGCCGATTTGGGTGGCCTTGCGAGAAGGGCGCCCATCTCCAGCTTTGTGTCGAAAGATGACGTGCACGGAGCCCAAAAGTTCCAGTTCCAATGGAGTGGCCGAAAAAGAGCAGAACTCACGATAGCAATCATTAATATGATGTACATTACAAGCAACTAGCAAATAGCGAATTTTAGCAAGTCTAGGCCTCCATGCACCCTCGGCTTCTGAAGGACAGAAATCGGAAATCTGCTGCACCTCCCCTGCCATAGACAACTTTGGATAGCCCTATTCAATGCCTGCTCATCACAAACTTTCAAATACTATGGTAGCATTTGGAAGATTTATAACCAGCAAGGAGCTATCATCATATTAAACAGATTAACCCGTCCCAATAAGGACAAAGGGTAAGCACCAGATTTGTAAAAGATGAACCATGTCCTGCAGAAGTAGGCGAATGTTACAGATATATAGTTGTGAAAGGTCTGCCAACACATACACACCCAGATATTTTAGAGGGCCCTTTACCCAGCCAAGAGGAAAGTCTCCCTTCCACTCTTCATGTACCTCAGATGGTACGGGAAGTGCCTGGGACTCACGTAAACTGAGTGTGAATCCTGCTAGCTGCCCATATTGGTGAATAATTTGAAGAAGTGCAAGCAGGGACTTGTGCAGCTCACTAATGTCAACAACAAGTCATCTGCATATGCTAGCAGTTTAATAGAGCCCCTTTGAAGACAGACACCTGACACCTTGCTCACCCTTCGCAACATGCATAAGAAAGGTTCTAAAGAGAGTAGAAAAAATAGCGGGGAGAGCGTACAGCCCTGTCGCGTGCCCTATGAACCAATATCGAGGCCTGGGGATCTGTACCACTCATCTTGGCCCCACCTATATATCTGCACTTGGCCCCTCAGCTATGTGGTAAGCTGTATTGTAGAAAAGCATTAGCAACATATCTATGTTATTTGAATATGCACTTTTTAGATGTTTTATTAGTATTATGCTGACATCGTATTATATCTCTGTTATTTGAATTTCAGTGCTGTCAAATGTGTATATTTTTCATCCTGTTTTATGGTAGTCCTATTATTAGGTTTCAGTTTGCTGTTTTCAAGCTTACTTCATTTATTGTATTTATGTTTATACTTGGTCATTTTACTATTGTTATGCCATTAACAAAATTGTAAGTTTTATATTGAACTGTATCTGCTGAACACTACCTTGGGTGAATCTCTTCATAAAGGTGGCTAATAAATCCCAATAAATAAATAAATGGCTCCCAAAAAATTGGTGCCAAGAAAGTGCTATTCTAAAAGCCAAGCTTAATGTTAGATACAGTTTATAGAATAGTGCTTACACCTGGGAATCGAGCCTAACTTTAGGTATGGCTATTTGCACCAGTCGAAATATGAGACAAATGTATGCGCCTACCCCATTATTCTAAAACAACAGGTGTTAATTTTAGGAAAGCCCCTGTTATACCGATGCCCCTTCCATTTCCTGACCCCTTTTTCCGATCACGTATAAATTTTAGGCGCAGATCCCATGCCTACATTTATGTGCATCAATGCCAATTAAATCTAATTAGTGCCAATAATTGTTTGTTAAAAGCCAATTATTGGTGCTAATTGGCTTGTTATTCAATTATATTGTGCATGCAAATTGGCCATGCACTCAAATTTGTGTGCACAATTTTTGGCAATTTTTCTAGAATTAGGGGGATAGTGTTCTATAAGTTACATTTGTAAACATGACCCCTGCCCATGCTCTGGCCAGACTCTGCCATCTGAACGCCCACCTGTCAAATACGCGATATGTAAAATATGTGCATATTGAATAGCAGTTAGGCAGATTTTTGGTATTACAAGCATATGTGCAAACTTTCACACATATATATGTTGGTATTCTAATCATTCCATAAGTGCTCACGAGGCCTCACAACATACATATTAACATAGTAAATGACGGCAGATAAAGACCTGTATGGTCCATCCAGTCTGCCCAACAAGATAAACAAGATACATGGTATGTGATACTTTATATGTATACCCGATTTTGATTTTTCCTTGCCTTTCTCAGGGCACAACTATCTTAATCTTAAATTATGCAGAATTTCTGATATAATCAACATATATTTCCACTGCATAAAACTATAGCAATTGTATGTTACAGTTTAACGGACCATCAGAGATCATCTTCCACTGGGGGATAACCCCTATTGTGAAAGTAGGTGGAACACCTTATTTCGTCATTAGTCTGATATCATTCTTAAATTTTACAACTTTTATAACTCGTGTAATTGTTATAACTTTATTATAGCTTTCTCATAATTTGTAGAACCAGGTTCCAATAGTCATCTTAATTTCTTCTTATAATCCAGAAAATACAGATTACTTATCTTGAATATCTCTATAAGCAGGGATATGATAAAGTTATAACAATTACACGAGTTATAAAAGTTGTAAAATTTAAGAATGATATTGGACTTATGACGAAATAAGATGTTCCACCTACTTTCACAACAGAGGTTGTCCCCAAGTGGAAGATCACCTCTGATGGTCTGTTAAATTGTGTCACGTCTGTGGCCGTGACCACCCTCATACTTACCCTGTTTCTGGGAGTCAGTGGCTGTGCTGGCTTCTGCTTGTCTCTGTGTCTGTCTCTGTCTTAGTTTCTCTCTGGCTCTGTGTGCTGATTGCCCTACTGAATCTCACCTGTGTGGGCTTTGCCTCTTCCAAGATGGCTGCCGCTTCCTCCTGCTTGCCAGTATCCAAGATGGCTCCCGCTGTTCCTTCCTATGGGATGACTGCTTTGTGTGTCAAGCCTCTGTTTGGTTGCAAGGTGATTGCTGCACCTGTGGCTCTGGTGTTGAAGGGCTTTATTAGTGACTTGGAAACTACAGTCCTGGCCTTTGCATTGCCATTTCCTCCGCAGTGCCTTAGGTCCCGAGGTTAGTGTGCTGTTAGCACCGTTTGCTTTCCTTGTCTTTTGCTCTGTGGGTTTTCTGCCCTTCTGTGTTTATTGTTCTGTGGGCTTCCAGCTCTTCTGTGTTATTTGCTCTGTGGGTCTCCTACCCTTCTGTGGGTTTCAGCCCTTCTGTGTTTATCGCTTGTGGGTTTTCAGCCCTTCTGTGTTTATAGCTCTGTAGGGTTTCAGCCCTTCTGTGTTTATTGCTCTGTGGGTCTCCTACCCTTCTGTGGGTTTTCAGCCCTTCTGTGTTTATCGCTTGTGGGTTTCCAGCCCTTCTGTGTTTATGGCTCTGTAGGGTTTCAGCCCTTCTGTGTTTATTGCTCTGTGGGTCTCCTACCCTTCTGTGGGTTTTCAGCCCTTCTGTGTTTATCGCTTGTAGGGTTTCAGCCCTTCTGTGTTTATTGCTCTATGGGTTTCCTACCCTTCTGTGTCTAGCTCTGCTAGTTCTCTGTGTTTGTTTCCTGTGTATGACTTGTTAGCTTGGGCACAGCTTTGTTGTTAGCTGGTGTATAGCTTTACTAAGTCTTCTGAGTTTGCTCTGTGTCTGTTTCCAGTGCATGACTTGTTAGCTTGGGCACAGCTTTGTTGTTAGCTGGTGTATAGCTTTTCTAAGTCTCCTGAGTTTGCTCTGTGTATGTTCCTGTGTATGACTGGTTGCCTGGGTATAGCGTTCCTATTAGCCTGGGTACAGTCTACTAGTCATTGTGTTGATTCCTGCTGACTGCCAGAACCCGGACAGTTCCTGCTTGTCTGCCTTGCCTTCACCTAGGTGCCAGGGGGCACTCCTGGATCTTCATTCCTGCTGTTCCTGTAAGTCCTACCGGCTGCCAGAACCTGAGGGCTCAACCCGAGGGGGAAGGCAGTCAAGTGTAGGTGAAGCCTGGGTCCAGGGTGTTCCAGTTCCGCTCCAGTGTGTTCCAGTCCAGCGGGTTTCACTCCTGTATGTTCCTGTCCAGTAGGGCCACTCCAGTGTGTCCAGTCCAGCGGGCCCCACTCCAGTGCGCACCTGTCCGGTGCGTTCCAGTTCCGAGTATTCCAGTGTAGAACTCCAGTCCGGAGTTCCGGTCCAGTCTTGTCTTATCTCTACCTTGTAGGTGATCTTGCCTGCCACTGCCGCTCCACGGTAGTGGTCCAAGGACTCACGAAACCAGTACTCCCGGGGAAGAAGCCTGACAGTGTGCCAAGGTCCTCGTGCACGTGACAGAATGCAAAGGCCATGAGTCCGGCAAGGTCATCCGCCCAGCGGGGACTACCGTCCATGTCCGAGTTCCTCACGAACCATCCGGAGGTAGTCCTTAATTTGTGGTCCGATCCCTATATCAACCCAATTTTTTCTGTGAATCGTTTTTTGACCCTCCGCGACTACCGGAAGAAACTTTTGTCTGATCCAACCCTGAGAGATACTTTGGAGGCGGCAGCTGAGCGAAAGCGTCTCCAGAGGTGTAGGGTCCGTCATAGCCCAGTTTCGGATATTGATCCGTTGACTCAGCTTTATGAATACCGCTACAGACTCCTCGAGGAGCCAGCCCTGCGGGGTACTCCAGAAGCGGAGGCTGAACGAATACGCTGTGGAAGGCCCATGCTCGGGGCTTCCCAGCGGGTGGTACAGAACAATCGGGGTGCCCCTCGCAGTTCAGCTCCTGTCCGGGATGTCAAGTCCAGCCAAGCTCCTAAGCCGGTCCGAGGGGTACTTCCTACCAAGCCCCTGACCCCAGTTCAAGTAGCGCGGCCGCTTAAGAGCCTGAGTCCAGTCCAGGGGATGCTTCATACTGAACCTCCAATTCAAGTCCAAGTAACGATGCCACTTAAGGCTCCGAGTCCAGTCCGAGGGGTGCTTCTGATGGAGCCTCAGATTCCTATGCAAGTGGCGCTCCAGGTCGAGCCTCCAGTCCTCGTTCAAGTGGCACGCCCTTTGAAGTCTCCGAGTCCAGTCCGAGGGAAGCCTTCGATGGAGCCTCAGATTCCTGTGCAAGTGGCGCTTCGGGTCAAGTCTCCGGTTCTTGTTCAAGTGACCCGTCCAGTCAAGCCACTGAGTCCAGTTCGAGGGGGGCTTCTAACCAAGCCTCCGATGCCAGTCCACAGGGTGGTTCAGGTGGCACCTCCGCTTCCAGTCCAGAGGGCACCTCCTATCAAGCTCCTAAGGCCAGTTCGAGTGGTGCTTCAGACCGAGCCTCAGTTAAAGTCCCGTTCGCGGGGCACTCCCAGCCAAGCTCCTGAGTCCAGTTTGAGGGGCCCTGCCAGTCAAGCTTCTGATTCCAGTCCGGGTTCCAGTCCCGGTTCAACTCCTGTTCAGAATTCCTGTTCCAGTCAAGACTCTGATTCCAGTCCGGGTCCCAGTCCCGGTTCAACTTCTGTTCCAAATTCCAGTTCCAGCCAAGATGCTGAATCTGGATCGAGTTGTAGTTCCAGTCAAGATGCTGAATCTGCACCGAGTGCAGAGGTCAGCCAAGATATTGAGTCTGCTCTTGAGGATGAGATGACGTTCCAAGAGGACTATGAGAGACCTTGTTTTGATTCAGCCTGGGAGAAGACCTCCGAAGCAATAGCTGAGAGAAGGTGTGTTCAACGGCTTGGGGCCCGGAGAAACCCTTTTTCTGCATTTCAGCCTGCTAGCATGCTCTGGGGATACCAGGGCCGTCTCCTCTTGAACCCTGCTCGGCAGACGCCGCCTGAAGCTAATGTTAGAGAGACGTCCCAGTCCGGCCAGAGGGGTGCGTCCAGCCCTGCAGCTGAATCTCTTCCAAGTTCCAGTTCCAGCCAAGATGCTGAGTCTGTTCCAAGTTCCAGTTGCAGCCAAGATGCTGACCCTGCTCCGAGCTCCAGTTCCAGCCAAGATGCTGAGCCAGTTCCAAGTTCCAGTTCCAGCCAAGATGCTGACCCTGCTCCGAGCTCCAGTTCCAGCCAAGATGCTGAGTCCGTTCCAAGTTCCACTTCCAGCCAAGATGCTGACCCTGCTCCAAGCTCCAGTTCCAGCCAAGATGCTGAGTCTGTTCCAAGTTCCAGTTCCAGCCAAGATGCTGACCCTGCTCCGAGCTCCAGTTCCAGCCAAGATGCTGAGCCAGTTCCAAGTTCCAGTTCCGGCCAAGATGCTGACCCTGCTCCGAGCTCCAGTTCCAGCCAAGATGCTGAGTCCGTTCCAAGTTCCACTTCCAGCCAAGATGCTGACCCTGCTCCGAGCTCCAGTTCCAGCCAAGATGCTGAGTCCGTTCCTAGTTCCACTTCCAGCCAAGATGCTGAGCCTGCTCTGAGTTCCAGTTCCAGTCAAGCTTCTGACGCCCGCCTGGGTCCCAGGCCCGGTTTGCTTTTTGACTCTAGTCCGGGTCCCAGTCCCGGTTTGCTTCCTGAGTTCAGTCTGGGTTTCCTCGGAGAAGGGTGCCTTTTGAATGTGGTTCCTCTTGATGCATCCAAGTTCCTGAGTTGGCCCAGCGGTGATTGGAAGGAGCCTCCTGTTGACAAGTTCCGCTCCTGTCGGCCAGTTTTGAACTTCTTTGTGACTTCCAGTCCAGTGATCCATGTCTGGGGGTTGAAACCGATCAGAAGGTTTCACCACAGTTACCCCTGGACACCTGACCTCCTCAGGGAGACCGAGAGGGGGGTCTTGAGGAGGGGGTACTGTCACGTCTGTGGCCGTGACCACCCTCATACTTACCCTGTTTCTGGGAGTCAGTGGCTGTGCTGGCTTCTGCTTGTCTCTGTGTCTGTCTCTGTCTTAGTTTCTCTCTGGCTCTGTGTGCTGATTGCCCTACTGAATCTCACCTGTGTGGGCTTTGCCTCTTCCAAGATGGCTGCCGCTTCCTCCTGCTTGCCAGTATCCAAGATGGCTCCCGCTGTTCCTTCCTATGGGATGACTGCTTTGTGTGTCAAGCCTCTGTTTGGTTGCAAGGTGATTGCTGCACCTGTGGCTCTGGTGTTGAAGGGCTTTATTAGTGACTTGGAAACTACAGTCCTGGCCTTTGCATTGCCATTTCCTCCGCAGTGCCTTAGGTCCCGAGGTTAGTGTGCTGTTAGCACCGTTTGCTTTCCTTGTCTTTTGCTCTGTGGGTTTTCTGCCCTTCTGTGTTTATTGTTCTGTGGGCTTCCAGCTCTTCTGTGTTATTTGCTCTGTGGGTCTCCTACCCTTCTGTGGGTTTTCAGCCCTTCTGTGTTTATCGCTTGTGGGTTTCCAGCCCTTCTGTGTTTATAGCTCTGTAGGGTTTCAGCCCTTCTGTGTTTATTGCTCTGTGGGTCTCCTACCCTTCTGTGGGTTTTCAGCCCTTCTGTGTTTATCGCTTGTGGGTTTCCAGCCCTTCTGTGTTTATGGCTCTGTAGGGTTTCAGCCCTTCTGTGTTTATTGCTCTGTGGGTCTCCTACCCTTCTGTGGGTTTTCAGCCCTTCTGTGTTTATCGCTTGTAGGGTTTCAGCCCTTCTGTGTTTATTGCTCTATGGGTTTCCTACCCTTCTGTGTCTAGCTCTGCTAGTTCTCTGTGTTTGTTTCCTGTGTATGACTTGTTAGCTTGGGCACAGCTTTGTTGTTAGCTGGTGTATAGCTTTACTAAGTCTTCTGAGTTTGCTCTGTGTCTGTTTCCAGTGCATGACTTGTTAGCTTGGGCACAGCTTTGTTGTTAGCTGGTGTATAGCTTTTCTAAGTCTCCTGAGTTTGCTCTGTGTATGTTCCTGTGTATGACTGGTTGCCTGGGTATAGCGTTCCTATTAGCCTGGGTACAGTCTACTAGTCATTGTGTTGATTCCTGCTGACTGCCAGAACCCGGACAGTTCCTGCTTGTCTGCCTTGCCTTCACCTAGGTGCCAGGGGGCACTCCTGGATCTTCATTCCTGCTGTTCCTGTAAGTCCTACCGGCTGCCAGAACCTGAGGGCTCAACCCGAGGGGGAAGGCAGTCAAGTGTAGGTGAAGCCTGGGTCCAGGGTGTTCCAGTTCCGCTCCAGTGTGTTCCAGTCCAGCGGGTTTCACTCCTGTATGTTCCTGTCCAGTAGGGCCACTCCAGTGTGTCCAGTCCAGCGGGCCCCACTCCAGTGCGCACCTGTCCGGTGCGTTCCAGTTCCGAGTATTCCAGTGTAGAACTCCAGTCCGGAGTTCCGGTCCAGTCTTGTCTTATCTCTACCTTGTAGGTGATCTTGCCTGCCACTGCCGCTCCACGGTAGTGGTCCAAGGACTCACGAAACCAGTACTCCCGGGGAAGAAGCCTGACAGTGTGCCAAGGTCCTCGTGCACGTGACAAATTGTAACATACAATTGCTATATTTTTATGCAGTGGAAATATATGTGTTGGGTATTCTAATCATTTACATGCCTGGTTCAGTGCTTTCAGCACTGCTGACTGTACATATAGCAGCACTGAATATATGTGAATCATATATAAATGAAGAAGATGACAATGAAAAAAAACCCCCTTAACTGCCGGGTTTTAATACCAACCTGATTGCTTTTTGAAATGACAAAGTGGCAGGCAAATGCAATTTCAATGACCTCTTTAGAAAAACATGCAAGTGAGATGCATTTATAAGAGTAAGAGCATCTAAGAGCTGGTAAACTCTCAAGATGTGTTAGACCATGTCAGGGGATTTTTTTTTTTTTTAGATTAATAGCAACGTTAAACTCTTTGAATACCTAAATCCATAATCTAATAAACATTTTAAATTCAGGGCTCTAAGGAGGGAAGTTATCAACATGGGCTACCATTAAGATGGGTTATTTTAGCACAGGGTCTCATTGTCTTAATGGTAGACCACGTTGATAACTTCCTCTCTAAGGCTCATGCTTTTTTTCATATCATGGGAGATTTGGGATATAGGAACTTCAGATATTTACTGTGCGGTACTCTACATACAGTATCTGTGTGTTTCTATATGTATATATACAAACTTTCAATGTTTTTTTATTTTATATAGATTTTTCTCTTAAACACAGTCCAGCCAATATTCAGCACTATTTAGCTTACTGTACACTGCCTTGAGTGAATTCCTTCAAAAAAGGCGGTAAATAAATCCTAATAGGGGGCGTTCCAAGATGGCGGCATGCAGGTGAGCGAGCTCTGAACTCTTCTGGGATCGACGCGCTGTAAAACAAATTCCCCCGAATTATGCCACATACTAAACGGAAGGGTAAGGTCCGGAATGAAGCCTTGACACCCCGGACCTCATCCCCACGTCAGCTGTTGATCGATCAGTTCACCTCGCAAACGTTTCTCCCACACGCTGTGAGTGAGCCCGCTGTCCACCAGATTGGGGAAACTCTGGAGGACTTGGGCCTTGAAGTCACGCTTTCTCCTCTAGCGCTTGAACCTCCGCCTCATCCAGAAGGACACCAACTCCAGAGAGGTTCTACCGGGACCGAAGAGGTTGTCGCTATTGAGCCCCTAATCGAGGCTGCTGGAATGGCTAAGCCAGATGGTTTGCAAGGGCCTGTGGGCCTAAGCATGGATTGGAAGCAATTAGATTCTGTTCCTGGGATGGTATCATTGGAGAACATATGGATTGTTCTCCAACAACTAGCTGTGAGTGTGGAAAAATCCACTAAAGAACTTTCATCGTTAGTAAGTACAATAAACACTTTCTCTGAATCTCTGACTGGTATAAAAACAGAGTTTACTACTCAAACAACAAAGATTAATCAAGATGTAAAAAAGTTACAAGATCTTTCCTCAGAAATGATAAAAGACAAAATTATAATATCTAGAAAAACTGATCAAATCGAAAACTACAATCGAAGATTAAATCTGCGAATACTAAATTTTCCAAGAGAGATAGGGATATCAGCTTTGGATGCCTTCAAAATATATCTAATTGAAATATTGAAATATTCTTCAGAATCTTTGCCTCCAGTCAACAAAATATATTATATAAGAAATAAAAGTTTTTCTGAAGGTGTGTCTACAACTGGTAAACCTATAAATGAGGTGGGAAGAACAACCTTAAATCTATCTGAATTGCTGGAAGTGACATTATCAGAACATTCAGAAAGAATGACTTTAATGGTGCAATTCGTATTTCAGCATAATGTTGAAGCTATAAAAAGATTGTATTTTCGAAGAATGAATGATTTATTCTATGGTAAAACAATACGTATATTTCAGGACGTTACAAAACAAACACAAGAGATTAGGAAAAAGTTTTTGAGTATGAGAAAAGAGACCCAGGAACTGGGAGCCTCTTTCTTTTTGAACTATCCAAGTAAATGCGTAGTGAAATATGAAGGGTTAAAATATATATTTTTCCAGCCGGAACAGTTAAGAGTGTTCATTGATTCAAGGAAGGTATAAATGTCCACAATCTAGCAATTGGTTCAAATTGAATATTTCAGGATAGAAATTGCGTGCGAAGCAGCAGCGTAGCCAGACCTGCCATTTTGGGCGGGCCCCGCATTAACCTGGGTGGGCTGTTCCCAACCCCACCCCTACACAGTAATTTTAAAATATTCCCTCCCCCCCCCCCCGGCATTTTCTTCTGTCTCCCTCGGCCTACCTTGGCAGCACTTTCTCCCTTCGCCATCCCCTCCCTCTCTTCTGACGGCTCTCCCCATCCGTGTGGTCTGTTTATTTTTAGTCCTTGAAGCGCCGTTCTCCCTCCAGCACCGCACCGGCGATTCCGATAGCCTTTTGCCAGCGTGCGTCGTCAGGGACGGGGTCTCTCAGGTGCGTCCTGAGGTGGGATGCGCCTAAGGAGAAGCCCCGCCCCCGACGATGCACGCTGGCAGAAGGCTATCGGAATCGCCGGTGCGGTCCTGGAGGGAGAACGGCGCTTCAAGGACTAAAATTAAACAGACCACGCGGATGGGGAGAGCCAGCAGAAGAGGCAGGAAAAGATAGCTTGGGTCGGGGCTTGTTAGGGTGGGCGCTGGGCGGGCCTGAAGGAAAAGTGGCTGGGCCTGGGCCCGTCCAGGCCCACCCGTGGCTACGCCCCTGGTGTGAAGCCTGTTCTTTGGTTATTTTTTCTTGATGTATTCCCCATATTCTTTAGTAATGCCCCCCTCTTTTTTGTGATATAAAAAGACATTAATGTTTTCTTCTATAATGTATTCAAGGGATGATGTAAATCCATTGAATTTTTCTGTCTGATTTTCTGAAACAAGATTTCTTGTATTTGTTATGTTATTGGAAATCAATAAAAAAAAAATCCTAATAAATAAAAAACTTGACAGAAATGGCTCCTGGCCAGTTAAATAGCATTTAGCGCTAATATTCAGCATGAGATAGCTGGTTATCTCTGCTGAATATTAACACTTAGCGCATAGGACTAGATTCTATATATGGCATCTGAAAAATCGGCGCTGAAATTATTTCCGCCTAGGTATATTCTGTAAACTGCACATAGATTTAGGAGCAGTTTATAGAATACGCCTAGCCAGTTTATAGAATAGGCCATGCCTACAGCTAACTTTAGGCACGTCCATTTACGCCAAGTAAAACGTGGTGTGAATACCGGCACTTAAGTTAAGTGCGGAGTAGGTGTGCTTTATAACCATGCACATAGTTTTATTGTAACGCCCACAGTCCGCCCATTCCACACCAATGGCCATGTCCCCTTTTGGCAGCACACATTAGAATTTACGTGCACCGCTTTACAGAATACAACTAGCAAGTTGTACGTATAAATTTTAATTAATGCTAATTAGTCTCAATAATTGCTTGTTAAGTGGCAATTATCAGTGCTGATTGGCTTGTTAAGTAATTAAATTGCGTGTGCCAATCCAGAATATGACCAGATTTGCGCACGCAATTTCAGGTCATGCTATATAGAATCCGGGAGATAGCAGCTAACTGGCTATACTGCGTGATATAACCAGCTAGCAGCAAATATTCAGATCTTCACCAGCTAATTTAGCGGCCAAATCGGACCACCTAAATAGCTTGTCCTGTCTTTGACTGCTATAAATTTAACTGGCCAGTGTTGTATACTAACTTGACCAGTTAAGTTTAAGCTGGCCACCCCCCCCCCCCCCCCTCAGATGGCCTGGCATTGAGTATCTGGGCTCAGCTCTGATTGAAGCGCTTAGCTAGCCTGCCTCCTGGGGGCAGAATATTGACTGGAGTATGAATTCTTTATTAAGAAATATATGAACAGAGTTGTAAGTCAAAATAATGACTCTAAAATATATACAGTTAAATAGAAGATTCATTTATCTTATATTATCAGTGAACACGTTCCACAGAAAGATTGATGGTAAAGTGTTCCATTTTCTCAGTAGTATTTAAATGCTTCTCTAATGAATTTTAAGTGACTTTGTATTTGCTTTTTTAAACTTGAGTGACTGACGCACAAGACACTTTTGTACCTACTGAGTCACATCAGACAAATATTCTTTCTATAATAACTAGCCTATGCTCCACAGTAAAGTTGTTGTAGCTGAAAAAGCAACAGTTGAATCTTATTCAAGACAAAGTGCTCGGGCGCAGTGTAAATGATCACTGGTGCAAAGATTTCAAGTACCTGCGATTAAAAAACAGAGTATTGCAGTTATGTGAATGTCTACCATAGTCAGAGCACTTGCAGACTTTTATTATAAGCCAAATTTGTGAGAGACAATTGGAAATTGTGGGGTCCTTTTACTAAGCCATGGTAAAAAGTGGCCTGTGGTAGTGTAGGCACATGTATTGGGCGTGCGCCAGGCCAGTTTTTACCACGTCTACAAAAAGGGGCTTTTTAAATGGGATGGGAAAAAGGCCTGTGGTAAAAATGAAACCAGTGCGTGCCCAAAACTGGCCTGAGCCCTTAACGCTACCCATTGATTTAACAGAAAGTGTTCACATGCTACACACATGGGAATAAGTAAATAAATAAATAATCCAGGCAGTATGGACACACGCCAAATCTGAAATCACCGCCAGGGGGGTGCGGTAGCCTGGTGGTAGTCTCATTTTGGCACACACTGCATGCTTGTAGCGCCTAACGCACCTTTGTAAAAGAGCCCCTCAGTGAGGCATACAGGAGCACCATGATTTTATTACATTTCTATTTTGGATAAAAATGATGTTTTAGATGTATTTTTATCCATTATTGTTCCTTTATTTCTCAAGGCCTAAATGAAACTCATTTTGAAACTGCTGTGCTATCTACAAACTTGACAGCTGTAAACATCATTGGCAGGGCTGACCCAAGGGTATCTGACACCCTGGGCGAACCTTCAGCCATGAACCAACTGCCCTTTCATTCTTCTCCCTCCTCCCTCAGGCCCAACCAGCAGCCATTTCTTTCTTCCCTGCCCTACCCCCAGCCACAGGCCCAGCCATTAGCCCTGTCTCTTTCCTTGAGTCCACGGCTAATGCAAGAGTATTAGTGTCAAGGCCTGTTGTTTTGCTTTGACCCCAGCTGCTCTTTGATGCCTCCAGAAGCTCTGCCCTAGGCATTCGCCTAGTCCTGTGGCTGCCTAATGGTGCTCATTGGCCAGGGGTAATTTTTTGCAATTAATACTTAAAGGATCAAACGATAATAATAGTGATCCTTATGCTTATATAATTCACACCTCTGTGGCAACCAGTTTTAAAAATTCCATCACTTGGTGCCTTCTATTTCAAGGGCTTTTCATATGCCCACTTCTATCGTTAACGATGCTCTAGAGTAGAAAGAGGACCTGAAAGAGGCTGGAATGTTATTATTAGACAATTTGAATTTAATTTCAATCCTTGAGTCATCTGGGGAAGTTGTTGGTGTCTATACCATCATGATAATGTCTTTTCTTTAGTGTGCACAAGGGGAACAGGAGGAAGCCCTTTACAGGAAACAATGAAAAACCAGAAAAGAGGAGTAGAGGGTGACACAAGGCTTAGAAGACGGGAGAGTTCTCATCCAAAGTCTTTATTAGGCATCAAAATAGAGACCTGACACGGACCTGTGTTTCGGTGGGGGAACCGCCTGCTTCAGGGGTCACAGGACTGCACATAAACATAAAAATAAGCATATCTTAATGCAAAGCATATTTAAAAACCATATAAACATAAAAAATGATCTACATGTATAACATGAATCAATAAATGTCACATGGAGTAATCAGTAAAAAGCATAAAATCAGAAACATTGATATACATATATAACACAAAGCAATGAATTGGAAATACAGAACCATATCACATGGAGTAAACATTGATTGTAATAAATATAAAACATTAGGAGATGGAACAGCCCTTGTTAAAGTCTCCAATGACCTGTTCTTGGCCAGATCCAAAGGTCTCTATTCTATCCTCATCCTTCTCAATCTATCTGCTGCTTTTGACACTGTTGATCACTGCCTACTCCTTGATATTCTGTTCTCACTTGGATTTCAGGGCTCTGTTCTTTCCTGGTTTTCCTCTTATCTCTCCCATCGCACTTTGGTGGATCCTCCTCCACTTCTATCCCACTATCAGTTAGTGTACCTCAGGGCTCTGTCTTGGGACCTCTTCTTTTTTCCATCTATACTTCTTCCCTTGGTGCTCTGATCTCATCTCATGGTTTTCAGTGGTGGGGCTAAACGCAAACACTTACCCGCGGGGATCCCACCAAAATGTTACTGTCATCAGATGTCATGAAGGGGGGTATATGTCAAGAATAGAATATTTAAAAGAACATCTTATGAAATATTAATGATGCAGACAACTTAAAGATTGACAGAATAAAATGAGGGTTAAAAATAACTGGTTATATCGTTAAACCAGTTATTTGAAAAACAGGTATAATAAAAATCAGATATTTTAGAAAGTGGATAAAAAAGTGAATATAAAAATATATAATAAAATAAAATAACAAATAAAATAGGTGTGCCCCTCCTTATATGTAAATGCTAAGGCCTTTGTGCTCTCAAAAGAATGAAAATGAGGTATAAGATCATTAAAAATTGGTCTAAAATCAATCTCAGAATTGAGCCTTGATGGTGTAAGTGTATTGAGGTAATGAATCATCTATTGATGGTGAAGATCATGGAAAGCTAGACTGCTTTAGAGGGACACATCAATTGAAGGCATTAGATAGCAGCCCAGCGCAGCACCTGACGTCAAGGAGATGAGTATTTTCATTGCAGGAGGAACCATTGCTTGCTTACGTCTCTGTAATAGCCAGCAAGCTATTTAAATCTTGTGATACAAGGTGCATCAGGAAAAACCTTTGACGCAAGAGGCAAGGTTTTAAGTCAAGATATGATATGTCTGCAAGAAATTTGCATGAGATGAATATTGTGGACTCAGTCCACATTCTACTACTACTACTACTACTACTATTTAGCATTTCTATAGCGCTACAAGGCATACGCAGCGCTGCACAGACATAGAAGAAAGACAGTCCCTGCTCAAAGAGCTTACAATCTAATAGACAAAAAAAAAAAATAAAGTAAGCAAATCAAATCAATTAATGTGAACGGGAAGGAAGAGAGGAGGGTAGGTGGAGGTGAGTGGTTACAAGTGGTTACGAGTCAAAAGCAATGTTAAAGAGGTGGGCTTTCAGTCTAGATTTAAAGGTGGCCAAGGATGGGGCAAGACGTAGGGGCTCAGGAAGTTTATTCCAGGCGTAGGGTGCAGCGAGACAGAAGGCGCAAAGTCTGGAGTTGGCAGTAGTGGAGAAGGGAACAGATAAGAAGGATTTATCCATGGAGCGGAGTGCACGGGAAGGGGTGTAGGGAAGGACGAGTGTGGAGAGATACTGGGGAGCAGCAGAGTAAGTACATTTATAGGTTAGTAGAAGAAGTTTGAACAGGATGCGAAAACGGATAGGGAGCCAGTGAAGGGTCTTGAGGAGAGGGGTAGTATGAGTAAAGCGACCCTGGCGGAAGATGAGACGGGCAGCAGAGTTTTGAACCAACTGGAGAGGGGAGAGGTGACTAAGTGGGAGGCCAGCAAAAAGCAGATTGCAGTAGTCTAAATGAGAGGTGACAAGGGTGTGGATGAGGGTTTTGGTAGAGTGCTCGGAAAGAAAGGGGCGGATTTTACGGATGTTGTAAAGAAAGAAACGACAGGTCTTGGCAATCTGCTGGATATGAGCAGAGAAGGAGAGAGAAGAGTCAAAGATGACCCCAAGGTTTCGAGCTGAGGAGACAGGGAGAATGAGAGAGCCATCAACAGAAATAGAAAACGGGGGGAGCGGGGAGGTGGGTTTGGGGGGGAAAATGAGAAGCTCGGTTTTGGTCATATTTAATTTCAGGTGGCGTTGAGACATCCAGACAGCAATGTCAGACAAGCACGCTGAAACTTTGGTTTGGATGCAAGGTGAGATATCAGGGGTAGAAAGGTAGATTTGGGAGTCATCAGCATAGAGATGGTAGGAAAAGCTCCTGTTCACCAGCTGTGTTTTGTGTTATCTTTAACTCTAACCCTGGAACATGAGCGATGGAGAGGACAGCAGAAGGCAGAGTGATCAAGGTTCCTACTATGCTCCTCCTCAGGTTTCTGTTTATGAAAAGAAAAGGCACTAAAGAGAAGGAATAGGTATAAGAGCCTTAAGCATAAGCTGTTTCAGTCCCTAGACTGCTGCTGGGAAGGAGGGGACAAGAGAGTGGGCACTGATCAGTCAAGTGACCAGGTGGATTCTGACTGGGCTGCATCAGAAATGCCCTTTCTGTCAACTTCAATTGTCACACCTTCCAAATCTGCTAGTTCTTTTCTTCTTCATTCCTCTCTGCAGGGCCCCAGTCTCTGATTCTGGTGCTGGTGCTAGATTGAGGCTACGCCTCTCCATAGTAATGCAGTCATTTGCCTTTACCTGGCTCCTCTTCCCCACTTTGCACTGCCTCTTCCACTCTCTGAACTGTAGCTCTGATCTTTTTTTTTTATTTTTTATGGTAGGGAAGTGAATGGGAAAATCAGAGCTACAAGTTCATGCATATAATAGGGCAAAACCAGGGGTGCATCAACAAATCTCAAAAAAATGAGGCCAGCTGGACGCCATAAGATGCACTAAGTTACTGGAAATACTAGTCATTTGTCAAACCTAAAAGAGAGGAAGAGGGAAATCCTGTTTTTATAAATGGCCAAAACGTCCTCCATTGACTTTGTTTTTCCCTGTAAATTTTTGCATGTCTATAATTGACATAAACAGGTGGAGTTCAAATATATCCCCAAAGCTAAGTGTTCAAATTGTAGGGGGGGGGGGGGTGATATCTGCTTTCTCTGTATTTGCTGATTAAAGGGGCTACTTAGGAGCTCAGATCTAAGGGCAGCTGCTTTAATAGTTCTTAACTTGTCACTTCATCTAGCAAAAGAGTTCTCAAAATGAGTTGCAAATAGTTCTGGTTTTCAGGATATCCACAAAGAAAATTCATCAGATATATTCACATATATAAGATATAAAAGTAAGTCTAATTTGCATTGCTCAGTTACCCTGAAAACCAGACTTGTTTACAGCCTTTAGCCAAAGTTTAGAACCCTTGACCTAGCATAACCAAAAAGGGGAAATAAGATGTGAAAATGAAAGAGAACTATTAAACTCTAAGTATGTGGTGAATATTTACAAGGACATTTGACAACTTTCTGGTGAAAGAAAGTTCTAGCTACAAAAGGAGTGGAGGAGTGGCCTGGTGGTTAGGGTGGTGGACTTTGGTCCTGAGGAACTGAGTTTGATTCCCACTTCAGGCACAGGTAGGGTTACCATATGGCTCCAGGAAAAGGAGGACGGATTGAGCCAGCCGGGTTTTACTTCCATTGCTTTCCATTGAAAGCAATGGAAGTAAAACCCAGCTGGCTCAATTACTTCCATTGAAAGCAATGGAAGTAAAACCCAGCTGGCTCAATTACTTCCATTGCTTTCCATTGAAAGCAATGGAAGTAAAACCCGGCTGGCTCAATTACTTCCATTGAAAGCAATGGAAGTAAAACCCAGCTGGCTCAATCCGTCCTCCTTTTTCTGGAGCCATATGGTAACCCTAGGCACAGGCAGCTCCTTGTGACTCTGGGCAAGTCACTTAACCCTCCATTGCCCCAGGTACAAATAAGTACTTGTATATACTATGTAAACCCCACAGAAAGGCAGCATATCAAGTCCCAGTTCCCTTTCCCTATTTCAGATTCTACATGGAATGTTGCTACTATTGAGATTCTGTTGCTACTATTTGAGATTCTACATGGAATGTTAATGTTGCTATTCCACTAGCAACATTCCATGTAGAAGCCTGCTCTTGCAGCCGTGCAGGCTTCTGTTTCTGTGAGTCTGACATCCTGCACGTACGTGCAGGACATCAGACTCACAGAAGCAGAAGCCTGCGCGGCCACATTGGTGATCTGCAAGGGCCGACTTCTACATGGAATGTTGCTAGTGGAATAGCAACATTCCATGTAGAATCTCAAATAGTAGCAACAGTGAAGGAGTGGCCTAGTGGTTAGGGTGGTGGACTTTGGTCCTGAGGAACTGAGTTTGATTCCCACTTCAGGCACAGGCAGCTCCTTGTGGCTCTGGGCAAGTCACTTAACCCTCCATTGCCCCATGTAAGCCGCATTGAGCCTGCCATGAGTAGGAAAGTGCAACACACAAATGTAACAAAAAAAAAATCTACAGTATATGTCTATTTGTGGCTGGAAAGCAGCCAGTATGCACATAATGTGAATTTAAAGCACATGAGGATACACATACAACACCCAGAAATCAATATTCAGAAGCATAGCTGTTTAGCTTTTCTTGAAGTGTATATTAACTTCTGATGTTGTGCCTTCTGGTTCTGAGAGTCATAGTTCCCTTTTGTGTTTTAATTTACCTTGGTTGGCAGTGAGGAAAACGGAAAATGGTTACTTCAATGAAATCTACCACATTTGTTGTTGATCCTGTTCTGTCACACCTTTTAAAACAGCCCCTTGTAGAGTTTTTGCCTTATTGTCACACATTTGTCTCTGGTAGCATGATAACTGGCCAGGTATCTCTTGAGAGGAAGGAGGCATTATAAATCATCACCTCAAGAACTCTAAGGCTGATCCTACTAAAGCTTTAAATTTCTGCCTTGTTTCTGAAAAGTTTGGCATTCTTTAATTTGATTTCTTGAAAACCTGTCACCCAGACAGGCTGGTTTCTGCTCTAAACATTGTACTTGATGGTTTTATTAGGGTTAACCTGGATACTGGTAGAGAAGTGCTTCTGAGGTCACTTGATTTTTCAGACGCTTTCAAAATAGTTAATCGGACTTCTTCAAAGACTTTCTAATACTGGTGTCACATGTTTTTGACTTGGTTCTGCTCATATCTCCAAGATAGAATATTCTGTGTTGACTGGAATCAGTTGCTCCTAGGAGATAGACCGTAGAAGTCTGCTCGGCACTGTCCTTGTTCTAAATTTCTGAAGTTGTCGAAGCTCCTGAAAAGCTTCACTGCAGCCCATCCAACTCTGTTCAGTCACTATCAGGGCACAGACCATAGAAGTCTTGCCCAGCACTGGCTTTGCTTTCCAATTAGCAGTGTTGCTACCTAATCTCTGCTAAGCTTCTTTGGATCCATTCCTTCCAAACAGGATTTCTTTGTGTTTATCCCACGCATTTTTGAATTCTGTTACCGATTGCATCTCCACCACCTCCAGCGGAAGGGCATTCTAGGAACCTATCACCCTCTCAGTGAAAAAATACTTCCTGACTTTATTCCTGAGTCAGCCTCCTTTCAATCTCAGTTCATGTCCTCTGTTTCTACCATCTTCCCTTCTCTGGAAAATGTTTGTCTGCAGATTTATACCTTTCAAATATTTGAACATCTAAGTACATAAGTAATGCCACACTGGGAAAAGACCAAGGGTCCATCGAGCTCAGCATCCTGTCCATGACAGCGGCCAAGGGCACCTGACGAGTTTCCCAAACGTACAAACATCCTATACATGCTATTCCTGGAATTGTGGATTTTTCCCAAGTCCATTTAGTAGTGGTTTATGGACTTGTTCTTTAGGAAACCGTCTAACCCCTTTTTAAACTCTGCTAAGCTAACCGCCTTCACCACGTTCTCCGGCAACGAATTCCAGAGTTTAATTATGCATTGGGTGAAGAAACATTTTCTCCGATTTGTTTTAAATTTATTACACTGTAGTTTCATCATATGCCCCCTAGTCCTAGTATTTTTGGAAAGTGTGAACAGACGCTTCACATCCACCTGTTCCACTCCACTCATTATTTTATGTACCTCTATCATGTCTCCCCTCGGCCATGTCTTCTCCAAGATGAAAAGCCCTAGCCTCCTTAGTCTTTCTTCATAGGGAAGTTATCCCATCCCCGCTATCATTTTAGTCGCCCTTCGCTGCACCTTTTCCAATTCTACTATCCAGCTTATTTTTGAAAGAGAAAGACGCCCGTATTTCGACCCAAATCGGGAGATGGGAGTCTTTCTGCCATGGGTGACCATATCGGTATAATCGAAAGCCGATTTTGGGCGTCTTCAACTGCAATCTGTCGCGGAAATGGCCAAAGTTGATGGGGGCATGTCGGAGGCGTGGTGAAGGCGGGACTGGGGCGTGGTTATCAGCCGAACAGAAATGGGTGGCTTTCGCCGATAATAGAAAAAATAGCCATTTTTAGCGAGAATTTAGGTCACTTTTTTTGGACCCTATTTTTTCACGAACAAGTCCCAAAAAAGTGCCCTAAATGACCAGATGACCACCGGAGGGAATCAGGAATGACCTCCCCTGACTCCCCCAGTGGTCACTAAACCCCTCCCACAAAATAAAAGAACTTTAACAACTTTTTTTCCCAGCCTGTATGCCAGCTTCAAATGTCATACCCAGCTCCATCACAGCAGTATGCAGGTCCCTGGAGCAGTTGTTAGTGGGTGCAGTGGACTTGAGGCAGGCGGACCCAGACCCATCCTCCCCTACCTGTTACACTTGTGCTGGTTAATGCTGAGCCCTCCAAAAAAAACCCAAACCCACTATACCCACATCTAGGTGCCCCCCTTCACCCCTTAGGGCTATGGTAATGGTGTAGACTTGTGGGCAGTGGACTTTGGGGGGATTTGGGGGGCTCAGCACACAAGGGAAGGGTGCTATGCACCTGGGAGCTCTTTTACTGTTTTTTGTTCATTTGTAAAAGTGATCCCTAGGGTGCCCGGTTGGTGTCCTGGCATGTGAGGGGGACCAGTGCACTACGAATCCTGGCCCCTCCCACAACCCAATGCCTTGGAGTTGTTTGTTTTTGAGCTGGGCGCCTTCGTTTTCCATTATCGCTGAAAAATGAAACCGCCCAGCTCAAATCTGCACAAATCCGATGCATTTGTCTGGCACAAACCGTATTATCGGAAAAAAGATGGACGCCCACCCCTTCATGTACCCGTTCTCGGAGATAGACACCCATGGAGATGGGCGTTCGCGTTCGATTATGCCCCTCCACATCTTTCTTGAGATGCGGCAACCAGAATTGAACACAATACTTAAGGTGCGGTCGCATCATGGAGCGATACAACGGCATTATAACATCCTCACACCTGTTTTCCATACCTTTCCTAATACTACCCAACATTCTATTTGCTTTTCTAGCCGCAGCAGCACACTGAGCCGAAGGTTTCAGTGTATTATCGCTGACGACACCCAGATCCCTTTCATGGTCCGTAACTCCTAACGTGGAACCTTGCATGACGTAGCTATAATTCGGGTTCTTTTTTCCCAAATGCATCACCTTGCATTTGCTCACATTAAATGTCATCTGCCATTTAGCCACCCAGTCTCCCAGTCTCGTAGGGTCCTTCTGTAATTTTTCACAATCCTGTTGCGATTTAACGACTTTGAATAACTTTGTGTCATCAGCAAATTTAATTACCTCGCTAGTTACTCCCATCTCTAAATCATTTATAAATATATTAAAAAGCAGTGGTCCTAGCACAGACCCCTGAGGAACCCCACTAACTACCCTTCTCCATTGTGAATACTGTCCATTTAACCCCACTCTCTGTTTCCTATCCTTCAACCAGTTTTTAATCCAAAATAGGACATTTCCTCCTATCCCATGACCCTCCAATTTCCTCTGTAGCCTTTCATGAGATACATTGTCAAATGCCTTTTGAAAATCCAGATACACGATATCAACCAGCTCCCCTTTGTCCACATGTTTGTTTACTCCTTCAAAGAATTGAAGTAAATTGGTCAGGCAAGATTTCCCCACACAAAAGCCGTGCTGACTTGGTCTCAGTAATCCATGTCCTCGGATGTGCTCTGTAATTTTGTTTTTGATAATAGCCTCTACCATTTTCCCCGGCACTGACGTCATACTCACTGGGCTATAATTTCCTGGATCTCCCCTGGAACCTTTTTTAAAAATGGGCGTTACATTGGCCACCCTCCAATCTTCCGGTACCACGCTCGATTTTAAGGATAAATTGCATATCACTTAACAGTAGCTCCGTAAGCTCATTTTTCAGTTCTATCAGTACTCTAGGATGAATACCATCCGGTCCAGGAGATTTGCTACTCTTCAGTTTGCTGAAATGCCCCATTACGTCCTCCAGGTTTACCGTGAAGTCAGTAAGTTTCTGCGACTCGTCCGCTTGACATACCATTTCTGACACCGGTATCCCACCCAAATCTTCCTCGGTGAAGACCGAAGCAAAGAATTCATTAGCTCTTTTGAGCAGGGACTGTCTCTCTGTGTCAGGTGTTCAGTGCTGCATGCATCTGGTAGCGCTATACAAATGCTAATAATAATAATAATAATCTCTCCGCTACGTCTTTATCTTCCTTGATCGCCCCTTTTACCCCTCTGTCATCCAGCGGCCCAACCGATTCTTTTGCCGGCTTCCTGCTTTTAATATCATATTACCACAGTTTCTCTATTCCTCCAGTGTATACATGTTCAGGTCGGCAAGTCTCTCTTCGTACGTCTTGCTAAGCAAACCCCATACCATTTTTGTTACTTTTCTCTGAACCGCTTCAAGTCTTTTTACCTCCTTAGTAAGATATGGCCTCCAAAACTGAACACATTCTGTAACAATATTCTGTAAGTTACACATGTAAGTGGGAGTCCTGCTTATATCCTGCCCATGCTCTGCCCAAGGAGTGTAGGCAGACCTGCCATTTTGGGTGGGCCCAGAGTTAACCTGGGTGGGCCCTCCCCACCCCTACCCCTTTACATATATACAATATAGTGTTTCTAATGACCCGATGTTTGCCCGTTTCTCTCTGAACCCCATCCCCTGGTCCTACCTCAGAGCTGTTGCCCACCGCAATTCCTATAGACAACCTACGCTGGCCCTGCAGGCTTCTCTCTACAATGTTCCCACCAAAGAAACAAGAAGTGACATCATTGAGGGCAGGACATGATAGAGAGAAGCGGAGCATGATGCCTATAGGAATTGCTACCAGCAGTAACTCTGAGGTAGACCGGGGAGGGGGGGGGGGGGTCCACAGAGAGACGGCCAGCAGTCAGGCCATAAGTGGAGAAGAGGAAGAGAGAGTAGTGAGGCGTCACCACTGAAGAGTTTTGGGGGCCTCATGGGCTACTGACTGGGTGGACCAGAGGCAAGAATGGGTGGGCCTGTGCCCACCCAGGCCCACCCTTAGCTATGCCAATGCTCTGCTCATGTGTATGCCCCCCTGACAAACACATGCTATCTCAGTTGAGTGGGTATTTGCAGAATAGCACTGAGGCACCATGCTAGCACTTACGCATGTATGCGAGCATATAATTGCATAAATACTAGTATTCTAAGTATTTATGCACATACTGCCAGGTTCTATATAGTACACATGGAGGGGCATAATCAAAAGGGACGCCCAAGGTTTGCTGAGGAAGTCCTCGCAAAACGTCCCGATGGAGGGGTGGGAAACCTGTATTATCGAAACAAGATGGATGTCCATCTTTCGTTTCAATAATACGGTCGGGACACCCAAATCTTGACATTTAGGTTGTCCTTAAAGATGGTCGTCCCTAGACTTGGTCGTTTCTGATTTTTGGTGATAATGTAGAGGAGTGTGGTAGCCGTGTTAATCCACTCTTAAGGTTATCAATAGAAATCAAACAAAATAAAACATGGAAAAGAAAGTAAGATGATACCTTTTTTACTGGATATTTCTTGATTAGCTTTCGAAGGTTGCCCTTCTTCGTCAGATCGGATAATGGTGATAATGGAAACCAAGGATGCCCATCTCAGAAACGACCAAATGTAAGCCCTTTGGTCGTGGGAAGAGCCAGCATTCATAGTGTACTGGTCCCCCTGACATGCCAGGACACCAACCGGGCACCCTAGGGGGGCACTGCAGTAGACTTCAGAAATTGCTCCCAGGTACATAGCTCCCTTACCTTGTGTGCTGAGCCTCCCAAAATCCCCCCAAAACCCACTCCCCACAACTGTACACTACTACCATAGCTCTTATGAGTGAAGGGGGGCACCTAGATGTGGGTACAGTGGGTTTCTGGTGGGTTTGGGAGGGCTCGATGTTTCCTCCACAAATGTAACAGGTAGGGGGGATCCCGGGGATGGGCCTGGGTCTGGCTGTCTGAAGTGCACTGCACCCACTAAAACTGCTCCAGGGACCTGCATGCTGCTGTCATGGACCTGAGTATGACATCTGAGGCTGGCATATAGGCTGACACAATATATTTTTAAAGATGTTTTTTGAGGGTGGGAGGGGGTTAGTGACCACTGGGAGAGTAAAGGGAGTACATCCCCGATTCTCTCCGGTGGTCATCTGGGCAGTTCAGGCACCTTTTTTTGCCTTGGTCATAAGAGAAACAGGACCAGGTAAAGTCGTCCAAGTGCTCGTCAGGGACACCCTTTTTTTTCCATTATGGGTCGAGGACGGCCATGTGTTAGGCATGCCCAAGTCCCGCCTTCGCTACGTCTCCAACATGCCCCCATGAACATTGGTCGTCCCTGCGACAGAAAGCAGGACGTCAGATGCACGCGCACAAACAGATTGCAACTTGATCAGATAATTTGTCCACGCCGTGTGGACGAGAAGAGCACTTCGGCTGGCGGGGGTTAGGGTCCCCCGCCAGCACAGGTACGCGACGGCGGCGGGGGAGGGTTGGCGGTGGGAAGGGGGGCTTGAGAGGGTCGCGGCAGGGGGGTCGAGAGGTCAGGAACTCGGAGGGGGGGTCTGGAAATCGGAGGGAGGGAGGGATTCTTTTGACGTCGCGTTACCATGGGTGGAGCGATTACGAAGCCTATGAACACTTCAGGGCTTCACGGCTTCACTTCCAAGCTGCCACGGAGTCAGGTTCAGAACGTTGGAGGTACGAATTATTATATTAGATCATTTCTATAGTGCTACTAGACATAAGCAGTACTGTACACTAAAGAACAAAGACTAGTGAGCACAAGAATTGCCATACTAGGTCAGACCAATGGTCCATCTAGCCCAGTATCCTGTTTCCAACAGTGGCCAATAAAGGTTAAAAGTATCTGATACAAATCCAAATTATAGTAAGATTCCATGCTACTAATTCCAGGGCAAACTGTGGCTATCCCATGTCTATCTCAATAGCAGACTATGAACTTTTCCTCCAGGAACTTGTCCAAACCTTTTTTAAACCCAGATACGCTAACTGCTGTTACTATATCCTCTAGCAACGAGTTCCACACTGTGGAGCCCTGTCAGGGACACAGCTGCATGAAGATTACATGAACTTAAGAGACTTTTTGTTCTTACTTTATCCAGTCTGTGAAGTGAATAGGTTTTACATACTTGCGAGTACAAATAAAGTGTTTTTGCTTCACTTTCACCTGTTTGAGTAACTGCTTTTGTTGAGACTCTATGCCTGGCTACACTACCCTAAGGAAGATTGAAAACCTATAGTAAGGGCTAGCTTAAAGGGGTTGAGGGTAGACATAGGATGTGAAGGTTGATTGTTGACTGGTGGGAATGGGAACTGAGAGTGGTTGGGGTTCGGATAGAGATGAGTGTGCAGTTGAGAGGAGCTGAAGAAAAATTATGGAGGGGGCGATGGATTGGGGGACATGGATATACAACATGTTGAGGGGGGATATAGACTTTGGGAAAGAGAAAAGGTGGAGGAATAGATTCTGTTTTGCTTACACAAGTCAATCTAAATGTGCATAAGCAGCAAGGCTGAGCACATCACAGGGGGGAGCCACCAGGCCAGCAGTGTGATTGGAGAGGGAATCCTCCCCATGCCCACTGGACTGTTCATTTTCCCCCCGATGATGATTTTGACTCACACTGAAGTGTGAATTCACTGCAGACTTGCCGACGTGCAGGACATGCTGGACGTCAAGACTCACAGCACAGATCAGCGAAGTGAGTGAACGCGTCGGAGACTGGCGCTGAAGAAGGCTGGCGGGTTTGGGGTCCCCCACCAACAAAGGTATCCTGTGGTGGCGGGGGGTGGGGGGGGAGGGTCGTCATCGGGATCGAAAGTGGCGGGGAGGGTCAGCGGCTGGGGGAGGCAGGCTAAAATGTGTCCCCGCACCTTGGGCTCTGGACCCCCCTCCTGTCGAGGTCTGGCTACACCCCTGGTATGATGTGATACTACATATGTATACTTGATCTTGATTTGTCTTTGCCTTTTTCAGGGCATAGACCATAGAAGTCTGCCCTGCACTGGCCTTGTTCTCCAATTACTGAAGTTGTCATTGAAGCCCCATTCCAGCACATTCAAATCAGTCCAGCTATGATCAGGCCAAAGACCATAGATGTTTTCCCAGCACTGGCCTATCTGTCCAGCTACTGAAGCTGAATCTGTCCAGCCATGATCAAGGCACAGACCTTAGAAGTCTGCCCAGCACTGGCTTTGCTTCCCAATTACTGGTGTTGCCATCTAATCACTGCTAAGCTTGTGTGGTTCCATGCCTTCTATACAGGATTCCTTTGTGTTTATCCTATGCATTTTTGAATTCCGTTAGTGTTTTCAACTGCACCACCTCCCATGGGAGGGCATTCCAGGTATCTACCACCCTCTCAGTGAAAAAATACTTCCTGACATTATTCCTGAGTCGACTCCCCCCCTGCAACTTCAATTAATGTCATCTATTTCTACCACCTTCCCGACTCTGGGAAAGGTTTGTTGTGGATTAATACCTTTCAAATATTTAAGTGTCTGTATCATATCAGCCCCTGTATCTGCTTTCCTCCAGGGTTTACATGTTTAGGTCCTTAAGTCTCTCCTCATATGTCTTGTGACGCAAACCCCATACTATTTGGCTAATATCCAAGGGCTTCTTTTACTAAGCTGTGGTAGTGATTCTCACACGGCGAATGCGACAAAGCCCATAGGAATTGAAAGGGCTTTGACACATTTGTCACACTGGGAATCAATACTATGGCTTAGTAAAATGAGCCCCAAGTGCAGGACTTGAGTTTGACAAATAGATAGTCCTTTTCTGGCTTTTTCACTGAGCTTCAAAACCCACCCAATATGAAGAGTAAATACCCTGTCACCAGATCCTATTGAGAACCTGATGATGTAATGACCATTGCTGAACTAACAATTCATTACAAAGTAATATACCCTAAAAATGTTTTTAAAATGTAAGTAATAAGTTTGGGGTCTCTTGTTTCTGGGTTTTTGCAATGACGCATGTGAAATAAAAGCACTTTGTAGCCTGAGTAGTTCCCTTTTAGATCTGTAGCAATCATGTGTTTTTTTTTTCTCCAGGCCATGGAAAGTGTTATCTCAGGCAGCTTTGTACAGGAAGTTCTGTTTATCACTTCCTCTCAGTAGCAGTTTGTCTGGGACATAAATATGCAATATCAGATTGCATCAAAATGCAGCCCTTTGTGTGCTTAACTCAAAGGAGTGGACCCTTAGGACTTGGTATCACTTCACTGCACATGCAGTCATGTAGCAAAACAATATCTATCTGAGCAGCACAGAACTATTTCGGTTCTTACTACAAGTGCTGTAGAATTGGTATAGTTTCAGCTACCTGCGCTGTTTCACTTCTTGTTTTTATATTTACCAGTTTAAAAATTACTAATAATTTGCTTGTTGTTAAAATGATTATGGTTAGCCTGTGGAAAAAAGAAAATAACCAAACAGATACCTGCTTAAACAAATAGTTTTCACTTTTCATCACTCCGTACTGTACACTTTTTCCACTGAACTGCAAAACATATGTGGACATTTATTTTCTGCTTTTGCCTCTCTGACATTTGCAAAGAGTATAAAATAACAACCCTCTGACCTATACCTGTGAATAAGCCATGTTGTACAGTAACCAAAGAGTATCAGCATTAGCTATCTCACTGGGATTTGTTGCAGTTCGGGGTTTTTTTTTCTCACTTTGGTCCTTTTTTACCTTTTTTAGTTGTAGCTCAAGGGAAGTTACTTTCAGGTATAGTGGGTATTTTTCTGTCTCTGGAGGGCTTACAAACTGTTTGTACCTCAGGCAATGGAAGGTTAAATGACTTGTCCAAGACCACAAGCAGAAAGTCCTCTAGTAAACACCTAGTCTTGGCTGTCACCATAAAGCAGTGCATTTAGGGGTCCTTTACAGAGTAGTCCATGGTGGCATTGGCACATGGGATTGCCATACGCCAAGGCCACCCGTTACCGCTGCTGGTAAAAAGGCTTTTTTTTTTTTAAAAGGGCCAGTAAATGGTTGTGCGGTAATTAAAAAATTGCTGGAGCCCTTACTGGAGGGCTCCAGTAGTAACATGGTGATAATCAGGCAGCACGTGGCACTGCTCGATTACTGCTGAGCACGCCCACGATACTAGAAAAGAAAAAAGTATTTTCTGTTGCCAGAAATGGTGCGTGGGAGGCCCAGAACTACTGACGGGCTCCTGGGCGAGCCCAGCAGTAGGGCCGAATCGCCATGCGCCAAGCCGGCGGTAGCCCTACCGCCCTTTAGTAAAAGGGCCCCTTAGCGACTGTTTTCAATCTATAAACATATATTTCTCCCTTTAGGTATGACAGTAGTAATCAGTGACTTCTTTTCGCATTACTATCTAAAAATGGTGAGAAACACCCAGAAGATAACGTTTCTCCAATTTCCTTTTGATCTAATAGACATGGTTTCAGTCCTGTAGTCACTGCACAGTAGTCTTCAACTACTGTGCCACAGAAAACTAAAAATGTAATTTTCGTTCTGTCTTGCATATGCCATTAGGAGTTTGTGCTTACTGCTTACCAGAACCATGTGTAATATTATGCAGTTGTCTACCGAAACAGTCTCACTGAGCTGGCTGACCTTACTTTACAGATATGACTTCCCATTCTGAAGTGATAATCACAAATGATGTAGTAAAAGCAATTAGTGTAGCATGGTTTTAAAAAGGTTTAGACAAATTCCTGGAGGTAAAGTCCATAAGCCACTGCTTATCTCTGGGGGTAAATAGCATGGAAACTATCTGCTTTTTGGGCCACTGTTGATGGACCCTTGGTCTGACCAATAAGGCAATTGCTATGTTCAAATATATCTTATACCTGGGCTTCCTAAATGACTTGTCTTGGTCTCACCAACTTGCTTTATACATTTGTGCTTTACTTTTATTGGAAGAATTGTTTAAAACAATTAGAGGATAATTTTCAAAAGATTTAGTGCAATTAAGCCAGTGGAAATGTCTTTTAAAAACTCCCCCTCCCCCCCCCCCGCTAACTGTGGGTACGTGTGTTGTTTCACAATGTGTGTGCTTTCACCCATAGGGATAGCTCGGGGTAGGCGAAGTAGACTTGGTGATTTTCATTTTGAAGTCATCAATGTGTACTTTGCATTTACTGCAAAGCAGATGGAAACTCTCTGGGTACTTTACTACCTGCAGGTCATGCACCAGTGGAGTTTCAAAGGGAAATTCTGCAGGAGTGTGAAAATTGCCCCAATAAAGTCCTTTTATCAATGGAGCACCAATGGTATTTCTAGATAGAAATATTTGGGGTGGCAATAGGGGAGCAAGCTAGCTATGGGGAGGAGGGGGGCAAGCCAAAGTGACATTTCTGCACATCATACACCTCTCCCCCCCCCCTTTTTTTTTAAATTAGCAATATAAGACACCATTGGGCTCATTTTCAAAACAGAAAAAGTGGCATGAAGCAGCATTTGGACGTTTTTCTCACAAAAACGTCCAAATCAGCATTTTCAAAACCTATTTTTAGATGTTTTTCTTTGAAGTCCGTCAGAAATGCGTCCAAATCTCAAGAGGGCGTATCAGGGGCGTGTTCAGGGTGGGACTTAGGCATTCCTGAGACTTAGACATTTTTCAGCCATAATGGAAGAAAATAAAACCGTCCAGGACTAAAACTAAGACATTTTGAGCTAGACCTATTTTTTTTTTATAACGAATAAGGCACAAAAGATGCCCTAAATAACCAGATGACCACTGGAGGGAATCAGGGATAACGTCCCCTTATTCTCCTAGTGGTCACTAACCTCCTCCCACCCCCCAAATATGTGATGAAAAACATTACTTGCCAGCCTCTGTGCCAGGGTCAGATGTTATACTCAGGTCCAGGTCCCTGGAATAGTTTAGTGGTGGGTGTAGTGCACTGCAAACAGGTGGGCCCAGGCTTCTATCTCCCCCTATCTGTTACACTTGTGGAGGAAACTGTGAGCCCTCCAAAACTCACCAGAAACCCACTGTACCCACATATAGGTGCCCCCTTCACCCGTAAAGGCTATGGTAGTGGTGTACAGTTGTGGGTAGTGGGTTTTCAGTGGGTTTTGGGGGGCTTAGCAGACAAGGTGAGGGAGCAATGGTGAGATGTGTACCTGGGAGCATTTTATGAATTCCACTGCAGTGCCCTATTGCTTTCCTGGGATGTCAGCGGGACTAGTGTATTAAAAATGCTGCCTCCTCCTGCATCCCAATGGCTTGATTTTGTGTGTTTTGCACTTGGACTTTTTTTTTTTTTTTTTTCGAAAATGGACCAAAAAAATAAAACATCCAAATCACAAAACCTTCTATTTTCGAAAACAAAAGTTAGAAGTCTTTCTTTTTTGAAAATGACCTTCTTTGCTATTCAAAGTCAGACTTAGATGTCATATCGAAAATGCCCCTCCATGCCTTCTATGCGTGAAGAAATCCCTTCCCCGCCCCTCAGCCAGTTTCAGCTACCTGGTAAAACTGCTATTATAATTTTTGTATGTGGGAGTGAAGTCTGGATTCTTTACAGGATTGATCAGGATCTCAATATAAAACCTGAAGCTCCAGTTCTATATCACAAACTCCATATTCCCCAACAATGGAACTATCCCTCCTACAAGTCATCATATAAAAAAAAATTCAAATTTTTCATACGCTCCTTTCACTGCCTGACACTTTGTTTGAAGTAGACGGGTTTTTACTTATGTGGTGACTCTAGGATATTGAGATCACTAGTCTTTAGCACTTTTATTTTGGGTGACAAGGGCTGCCTTTGCCCCAGAGCCTGCTTTCAAATAAGGTTAGACACTTTCCCCCTCTGTTTACAAAGCCGCATGGCAATGCTGACACTGCCCATTCAAAGTGAATGGGCTGTGTCGGCATTAGTGCACCAGAGGCCGCTAGCATGGCTTTGTAAACAGAGGGTTATGTGAAATAACACAAAACATTGAGAAAAGACACTCAGAAACTAAACAGGAAACTTACCACAGTATAACCCACCTATGAAAAGAAAGTGCTATAAATATTACATTGGGCCACAGAGCATCGATATACCTGCTACTGGGAAACTGGAACAAGCTGGACTGTTACATAGACCTACACAGACACTACAGGCTAGGAGAATCCTTTACCTCAATTGTATTTGCAGAATACGGACAGACCTTCACCTGATACAAAATAGGGAACCATAAAAAATATGCAGTGAAAAAAATAAAATGGAGATCCTAAAGAAAGCTAGACTCTATAAGCAGTACAGTAGTGGTAAAAGAGAAACAGACATGCATGTTCTCCTGTACTCTTCTAAATACAAAAAACCCCCCACATTTTCCAAAGGAGACACATCCCAAACTTTAAAAAGTATTAAATAAAAACACACTCTTTCTTTTCTATCTTTGGGAAGGTGGTAGAACTAGAGGACATGAAATGAGATTGAAGGGGGGCAGACTCAAGAAAAATGTCAGGAAGTATTTTTTCACGGAGAGAGTGGTGGATGCTTGGAATGCCCTCTCGCGGGAGGTGGTGGAAACAGTGGTGTACCTAGGGTAGTTGACACCCGGGGCCGGTCATTTTTTAACACCCCCCTCCAAAATCCAGTACTAGGCATACCGAGAATACAAAACACTCAGGACCTATAGAGCAATTCTACCTTACCATAAGCAGTCATTTCTATGAGTCACACAAGGAAAAAGAAAGCATCTTAAACACTACAGTGAGCACTAGAACATCAATTCATCTATTGTAAAACGAAACGAGACAGATAGTACAGATCGTCAATCCTGCACAGTCACTGAAAGTCATGTCTTTTTCACAAACACAGATACACCCGAATCCACTATAGAACAAGTAATCATAAACTTTCTATTTAGACAAAAATTAAACTGAACCTCCAAAATGCCAAACTCTGCATACAATGCAACACCACAGAAACAGAAAATGTCCCCTAGTACTGTGCAAAATATAAAGACAGCAGATGTAAATTTGAAAAAAAACCTAACAAATACCAATCACCACTTTACAAATTAACAAATAGAAATAAAACAAATACAGAAAATAAAATACCATTTTATTGGACTAATACATTTAGCTGTCAGAGGCCAAAACCTTCTTCCTCAGGTCAATACAGTATAGTGTGTTACAGTATCCTAACCTGACCTGAGGAAGGGGGTTTTGTTCTCCGAAAGTTAGTCAAAATTTATTAAAATTAGTCCAATAAAAAGATTACCTTATTTACATGTTCTATTATAAACATTAACACAGCTACAATACTACTTTATCCTAAAGCAAAAAAATAAATAAAAATATATATTTTATTTACAGTTTGTTGTCTCTGGTTTCTGCTTTCCTCATCTTCTTTTCACTGTCTTCCTTCCATCCAGCATCCGTCTTCGTTCTTTCTCTGCCATCCAATGTCTGCCCTCTCTGCTGTCCCCACCATCCAATGTCTGTCCTCTCTCCCTGCCCTTTCCATTCACTGTCTGCCCTCTCTCTCTCCCACTTCCATTCACTGTCTGCCCTCCCTCTCTCCCCCCCATCCATCCAGGGTCTGCCCTCCCTCACCCCCTTCCATCCATCCAGGGTCTGCCCTCCCCTCTCCCCCCATCCATCTAGGGTCTGCCCTCCCTCTTCCCCCCCCCCCATCCATCCATCGTCTGTCCCCTCTCTCTCTCTGCCCCTTTTTTCAGCCCCCAGTTCCAGCCCTCTTATCTCACCTGCCCCTAGTTCTAGCCCCAGCCCACATCTCCCACTTGCCCCCCCTTTTCAGCCCCACTATCCCACCAGTCCGCAGTTTCAGCTCCAGCCCTTTTCTCTCACCAGTCCTGAGCTTCAGCCCCAGCCACTTCTCCCTGTCCCCTTTTCAGCCCCCAGTCCCCCCAGTTTCTGCCCCTGCCCCTTTTCAGCCCCCAGTTCCAGTACTAGCCCCCTTATCCTGCCTACCCTCCTTTTCAGCCCCCCAGTTCCAGCCCCCTTCATCCACATGCCTTGCATTAGGGACCCCTTTTCAGCCCCATACCCATTTTCCCACCAGCCCCAGGCATGGCTCTCATTTTCTCGCATGGCCCCTTCCCCACCCCCCTTCTCCCCACCCGTCCCCTTCTCTCCTCTTCTCCCATCTGAGATCCCCCTCCCCCACCCCCTCCCCACCCCAGTCCCCTTCTCCCCTCTTCTCCCATCTGAGACCCCCTCCCTACCCCAGTCCCCTTCTCCCATCTGAGAGTCCCCACCCCCTCCCCACCCCCCTTCTCCCCTCTTCTCCCATCTGAGACCCCCACCCCCCTCTTCCCATCTGAGATCCCCCTTCCCACCCCAGTCCCCTTCTCCCCTTTTCTCCCATCTGAGACCCCCATCCCCACCCCAGTCCCCTTCTCCAATCTGAGGCCCCCCTCCCGAGTCCCCTTCTCCCATTTGAAAACCCCCTCCCCAGTCCTCCTCTCCCATCTAAGCCCCCCCAACTCGACCCACCTGCCACCTTCATGGAGAGATGACAGCCCTCGTCTCCTGCGTCCTTCCTGCTGTGCCTTAAAGAAAAATCTGAAAAGCGGAATGGCAGGCATGCTTCGTGTCTGCCCTGCCTGCTTGTAAAAGAAAGCGGCAAATTTCCTCGTCAACGTCGCGACGCTGCGTCAGGTCTTCCCTCACTGGGTCCCGTCCTCAGTGAGAGAAGACCCGACGCGACGTCGTGACGTCAACAAGGAGGTTTGCCGCTGGCACTTTCTTTTACAAGCAGGCAGGGCAGACGCGAAGCATGCCTGCCATACTGGTTTTCAGATTTTTCTTTAAAAGGCACAGCAGGATGGAGGCAGGAGACGCGGGCTGCCTGCAGTCTGCAGTGCCGATGCAGTGCAGTGCCCACCCACTGACACCCGGGATGGACCGCCCCCCCGCCCCCCCCTTGGTACGCCACTGGGTGGAAACGAAAACGGTAACTGAATTCAAACATGCGTGGGATAAACATAAAGGAATCCTGTTCAGAAGGAATGGATCCTCAGAAGCTTAGCCGTGATTGGGTGGTAGAGCCGGTGGTGGGAGGCGGGACTGGTGGTTGGGAGGCGGGGCTACTGCTGGGCAGACTTCTACGGTCTGTGCCCTGAAAATGACAGATACAAATCAAGGTAACGTATACACAAAAAGTAGCACATATGAGTTTATCTTGTTGGGCAGACTGGATGGACCATGCAGATGTTTTTCTGCCGTCATCTACTATGTTACTATCAGGCTTATTTTCGAAAGTGATCGCCGACGATCTTCCAACATAAATCGGGAGATGGCCCCATATCAGACAGGCTTTTGAGGAGAAACCAGACAAAGAGTGTCCCAAACTAGGGAGAGTGGAAAGATGGTGACCTGAAGCTCGTACGCTCAACGGCCCAGCTGCCCTCTGAAGTTTTGTCTTTGCTTACTTGAAATTTCCTCTCTGCATTTGCAGTTACCTTAACTGAGAGGAAGGGGACAATGGGGGTCAGCCGCTGATGACCAGTGTTTTGTCCCCTGTGCAGCAAATGTGGGACCGCTGCGCGATGAGCTGCCCACAGATGATTGGGTTGATGAGTACTTTGATTAGCGCTGGTGAAGGAGCGTCGATGCTCTTGGACCTGGAAACAACTTCATCACTCCCGAGTCATTTAACCACCATGTCCAAAGGAGTGGAGGAGTAAGTTAGGAGTGTATGCTGAAACGGAAGTCGTTTACAGCTGAACCCGTGTCGGCGGTGCCACTCCTAAACCCGTAAAAGCTATCAGCTTGGAGTTTTTGGCTCCCGTGGAGGTTACATTGAATATCATCTGGAAGGCGCTCCAGGACCTAACGGTGGTAGTAAATAATTTTGCTTCAGATATAATCTTATTAGTGAGCCACATGGATAATCGAATCGAATCCTTTGAGAATGAAAAATTGATACAGCAAATGAAGTTCTACAGGAGTAGGAAATGGTTAAGATTTTGAAAATAATAATAGACCAGAAAAATTTGAACAAAATGAATATTATTACAGACTAGTAAAAAAAGGCCCGTTTCTGGAGCCAATGAAACGGGCGCTAGCAAGGCTTTTGTGTGGCCCCCCCCCACCCGTCGTCGATGTGGGTGAATTGCTCCGCCTCCGCCCTCAACGTCATAACGTTTAACGCGAGGGCGGGGCCCAGAGACTGTGATTTTCGAGGCTTCAGAGCTTCGAACATACGAACCTTGGCTTCAGTGATGTCAGCAGCCAATAGAACGTTGAGGGTGAGTTTTATATATATAGATGATTAATATCGAGATTGTTGTTTTCCAGAGTTCCGGGTATGACTCCTAAAGTTTTTTCCTCTGAAATGATTCCTCTTAGTATATTAATTTAAAAGGAGTGAAGCCTGCGAAACTGGGATTACCTTAATCAGTGGGAATTGGATTAGAGATTCAAGTGTTTGTATTGCTAAATAATTTCTGGTTTTAAAAGAGAAAAAAATTAAATTAGGTGTATTATTTCCACTAATATTGGACAATAAGTATGTTTCCAACGAAATTAACTGACTATACACCGTCTTGGGTTTGAAGAAGCCAACCAGACGATCAATGTGGAATAATGATTCAGATAAATAATAACTGGGGATAATCAGGTTAATACCACGTTTTCTTTGTTTACTGTTGTTTAATTGATCTCCTTGTCTTGTTTCACGCTCTCTATTTATTTTGTGGTCTAAGAAAGAGAAAGATTGTATATAATCCATTTATTTAGTTGAGATTGTTTTCCTCTAATATTGTATTAATGTACAGTCATCTCTGTATTACTGTTTGCAAGTGACCCTTGTAAAATGAAAAATTATAAATAAATGATTTAAAAAAAAAAATCGGGAGATGGCCGGCGATCTCTCAAAAGCTGCGAAATCCGTATAATCGAAAGCAGCTTTTTTTGACACCATCGCCACTTTCCTGTTGCTGCGCCAGCGAAAGTTCAAGGGGGCGTGTTGGCAGTGTAGTGAAGGCGGGACATGGGCGGGCATGGGCGTGGCTACCAGATGGCCGGCTTTCGCGGATAATGGAAAAAAAGCGGCGTTAAGCAGTATTTCGCCGGGTTTACTTGGTCCTTTTATTTTCACGACCAAGCCTCAAAAAGATGCCTCAACTGACCAGATGACCACTGGAGGGAATGGGGGATGACCTCCCCGTAGTCCCCCAGTGGTCACCAACTCCCTCCCACACTAAAAAAATAAAAATAAAAACCTTTTTTTACCAGCCTGTATGCCAGCCTCAAATGTGATACCCAGCTCCCTGACAGCAGTATGCAAGTCCCTAGAGCAGTTTTTAATGAGTGCAGTGCACTTCAGGCAGGCAGGCAGGCAGACCCAGGCCCATCCTCCCCTACCTGTTACACTTCTGCTGGTAAATGGGAGCCCTCCAAACCGCCCCCAAAACCCACTGTACCCACATGTAGGTGCCCCCCTTTCACCCATAAGGGCTATGGTAATGGTGTAGAGTTGTGGGGAGTGGGTTTGGGGGAGATTTGGGGGGCTCAGCATACAAGGTAAGGAAGCTATGCACCTGGGAGCTATTTGTGTATTTTTTAAACATTTTTAGAAGTGCCCCCTAGGGTGCCCGGTTGCTGTCCTGGCATGTCAGGGGGACCAGTGCACTACAAATGCTGGCTCCTCCCAAGACCAAATGCCTTGGATTTCGCCGGGTTTCAGATGGCCGGCATTTTTTTCCCATTATCACTGAAAAACAAAACCGGTGAACTCTGGCATTTGGCCGGGCTAAACCGTATTATCGAAAAAAAAGATGGCCGGCCATCTTTTTTGATAATACAGTTCCAGTCAGCTGTAGCGCCACTGCCAAAATTGATCGCCGGCGACGTTCGATTATGCCCCTCCATGCTACTATGTTTGTTGTCTGGTCATCTTTTCTACTTTCTATGTGTCACTCTTCTCCTAAATTCTTTTCTGCATTGGCATTTTCATCTCTTCTTTCTACTCTTGTCTTCTTCTTTTCCTTCTCAACATCTCTCTGGCATTAATTTTTTTAAAATATTTCTTTATTTACTTTTCACTTCTCTGTGATCTGTGTCCACCCATATGGGGTTTTATTTATTTATTTATTACATTTGTACCCCGTGCTTTCCCACATACAGCAGGCTCAATGCGGCTTACATAGTAAAAAAAAAAAAAAAAAAGCATTACAATGAACATGTAAGAGGAATATTCATTCTTCCTTTCTTTCACTCTTGTCTCCTTTTCATTTCTTATCTGTTTACCAGCTTTACTCATCTCCCTTTCATCCCCTCTCCAGCACTCCCATTGTCCCTTCTGTCTTTCTCCTTCCCCGGTTTCCTATCTACCTCTTTCACCCATTCCTCAATCCCCCTTTTCCATTGTCTGTATTCACTTGCCTTTTTGTTCAGGGGAGCTCTGCCTCAACTCTCCCACTGAATCACTTATTCCTAGTCATCTTCTGCTTGGTTCCCCTTCTCTCCCTCCCCCACTCATGTCTCATCCACCATCTTCTGTTGTTCTTCTCCACCTAACCCCTGAGTTCCATCTGTTTTCTGCTTTGTTCCCTTTCTCCTCTCCCACTATAAATAGGTGGACCCAGGCCCATACCTCCCCCTACCCGTTACACTTCTGGTAGAAACAGTGAGCCCTCCAAACTCACCAGAAACCCACTGTACCCACCTATAAGTGTCCCCTTCACCCATAAGGGTTAGTATGTACAGTTGAGGGTAGTGGGTTTAGGGGGATTTAGCAGACATGATAAGGGAGAAACGGTGAGATGTGTACCTGGGAGTATTTATTTGAAGTCCACTGCAGTGCCCCTAGGGTGCCCCATTGCTCTCCTGGGATGTCTGTGTGGCCAGTCTACTAAGAATGCTGGCTCTGTCTACATCCCAATGGCTTGAATTTGTGCGTTTTGAAAATAGACCAAAAAGATAAACGCACAGAGTATAAAAACATCTATCAAATAGCCAATTTTGAATAAAAAGGTAGACTTTTTTCTGTTTTGAAAATGGCTGTATTCCCCACTTGAATTTTGGACGTTTTTAGAAAAATGTCCAAAGCTGGACTTAGACGTCATATCAAAAATACCCCTCCATGTGATCTTAGTGATGTTCTGCTTGTTAACTTATCAATTTGTTATAAAACCTACTCCTTTACCTCAATTTATGCCAGTTTTTCAGATTTATCTTCTGAAAAGACCAACTCTAATTTGGAAACCTCCCTTCCACCCTCATAGCCTATATAATAGGAATTCATACTTTTTTTATTATGATTTTATCTTCCCTGACTCTACCTATTACACCCTGAACATCTAATAGCCCCACCAGTTTCCTGACAGATATATTCTTTTAAAAATGTATTATTAGCTGTTGCTTTTCTTTAGAAAGGCGTTCTGTACTCTTTTGGCCTGTCTTGTTACAATTTCACATCTAATCATTCAATTAGTGCAACTTCATTATCAAAAACCATTTTGTACTCTCACGTGTCACACATCACTGCAAAAGTGAAATGAGGAAATATTGCAGACTTAGGCAGATAAGCCATGGACCTTGCAAAGAACCACAAGCTCCAGCTTTCTGATCTTAAATAGATACTAGAGACTTGCAAAAGGAGGTGCTACACAAGAAAGACTACTAGACAACTGTTATTTCCTTAGTCAACACGCTTTCCAGGCCTAATATTCTGGCAATGATAACTTTCTTAAGGATTTTAGCTTGTCTTTAGAAATAGTCTTACTCATTCAGCAGGAACATATAGATGAAAAGACTTACCTCATAAACAAGATCACTTGAAGTTGTTTTTTTTTAAATTGTTTATTTATAAATTTTTAAACATATTTCCAAAGCGAACTTTGTCAAGAAATCAGCCATAAAATACAAAGAAAACAATATTCAGGGGAACTATTCCCTTACCTACATTAACATTTATAGGCAGTAGTCCACTAACTGGGGGAGACTGAAACACAAATCCTATAAAGAGGATAAGGATATTTTTTAAGGAAATTAAATAAACAACAAAAAAATAGCGTTTAAGAGGTCATACAAGTACATCATAATTTTTAAGTCCAGAAAATCGCTATGAATCATTTAGGAATTCTTGCATCTATAAACGATCGAAGCTGTATAGGTTCAAAGAAATGAAATGTCATATTCTCTATTTGAAGTATATATTTACATGGGAACCTTAACTGAAATTTAGCACCCAAATTCAAGGCCTCCTGTCTCATAGATAGAAATCTCTTCCTTCTTTCTTGTGTCGACCTGGAAACATCTGGAAATATTTGAATCTTTTCTTCCAAGAATAGAACAGGAGTCGATTGTCTCAAGTAAAGTCTTATCAAAGCCTCTTTATCTTGCAAAAACATAAAAGAAACCAGCAAGGTAGACCTAAAGTCTACCTTGTCTTGCGATTTCTCTAGAAGCGCTGATACGTCCAAACTATCAGAGGAAACATTTAATGGCTCTTGAGCTTTCGCTCTAGCTTCTCGAGTTGGTAAGTAATAAAGCTTTTGTAATGGGGGAAACCCATTTTCAGGATACCGGAGAACTTCTTTTAGAAATTTTTGAAACGAGTCTCTTGAAGAGGTATATTTTACAGAAGGAAAATTTAGCAACCTCAAATTTAATGATCTAACCCCATTTTCCAAGTTCTCTAGCTTATGATGCACCACATCGGCATTCTGAAGCAATTTACATTCCACTTCTTTAACTTGCGATAAAGATATATCATATTTTTTCAAATTACATTCCTGAAGGACAATTCAAAATTGAAGAAAGTCTATCCTTGAGGTATTCGACCTTGTATTGGAGACAAAAGTAAGACAAACCTTATGCAGGGATTCCATTGCTGTCCATAGGGATTCCAATGTTACATTTGTTGGTTTCTCCAGTGGTTGCAGGGCTGTCTCAGGACAAGGCCGCGTTTCCTCTTCTAGCAATGCAGCAGAAGTTAACTCTGGACCAGTCATGTTTTGCCCGACTTCCGAGGGGGTAAGTAGGAGGTTCTGATTTTCAGGAGAGTCTCCCATTTGGAGTGTCACAATAGTTTGGGAAGAATTCTCCTCTACTCGTCTGTCGCCCTCGACCTCCGATGGCTCGACGAGTTTACCTCCCAGCCTGCTCTTCGCCTCTGGAACCTGCCTTACTGGGCTATGTGGGCTAAGTGAAACTTCACTTTCCTGACTGGGACTCCTCTCTGAACCGGTCAACGGAGCACCTCTTGATGTAAATGGCGTCGCATATGCTGTAATCGGTAACTAACGAAGAGTAGGGTCTGTAGAGGGTGAGGAGTAACCTCCTCTAACTTTTCCCTTCCTTTTAGGCATCACTTGAAGATTTTATGGGTTTTATTGTCAAACATCGAACAGACAGAGCAATTTTCAAAGACTTTCCTATTTTGATTTTTATATATTTTGTTCACTGCCAGTGGTTTTTCCCATTACGGGATGTCCTGCTCTCAGCCTGCGGATTATGTCAGTGCTTCCTCTTCAGACAGCCCGCTACAGAGGCTTTTTAATACGTATACCTGCTTTCCATGCTTGCTTTGAATCTATATGAAGAACTTGATATTTCTTTTTCTTTAACTCATTTTGAAAGTGTTATTTGTGATTATTTTTATTTAGATTGTTATTTAGCATTTAGGATATTTAGCATTTTTAGCACGTACTAGCACTAGAGACACCCATAGGAATATATGGGTGTCTTTAGCATTTAGCGTGTGCTCAAAATGCTAGTGCACCTTAGTAAACAGGGCCCTTAGTATCCTGTACCCCTGATGCAATCCAACAATACACTCAATTGCCCTCCCCTTGTCCCTTCCTTCCTTCTCACCCATTACTTCCCTCACCCGTAACTGTCTTGTCTGTCTGCATTATTTAGATTGTAAGCTCTTTTGAGCAGGGACTGTCTCTTTGTATCAGGTGTTCAGCGCTGTGTGCGTCTGGTAGCGCTATACAAATGCTAATAATAATAATAGTTAACATTCATATCCCCAAAATATCAACCATTAAGATCTCCACAAATTATACTTAAATAAAAAGGAACCTCCAGAAATACTAGTGGTTACAAGCAGAAGTAAGCCGCAGTGTTATTTCACTTCAGTTTAGAAGTCTATTCAGTCCACATCCAACTTTATTATGACCTTCTAAACCTATGGTACCTCTCATTTCCAATCAGTTTTTCAAGAATTTTTTAATATATATGCAAATAAAACAAACAGGTATTTCCCTGTGAGCTTCTTGTTTTTTGCTTCTTATTTCATTGCAATGAACTGTACTTAATGACTTTTATTTATTTATTTATTATTTAATTTATTAGGATTTATTTACCACCTTTTTGAAGGAATTCACTCAGGGCAGTGTATAGCAAGAATAAGTCAAACATAAGCAATAGATGATCACAACAATTCAAAGTATCGCATAGTATGCTATATTATAATGCCAATACAATACACAATAAAACATTTTAACAGACTGCATAGGGTGTAAGCAAAGATAGAACATATAGATAGATAAGACAGAGTAACAGGAGTAAGTAAATAAGGGACTAGTTAAAGAGAGTTGCAAATGAGGTCAGAAAGGTACTTGAATGTTGGAACCCTTTCTGAGAAGTTCCGAGAGAAGAGGACATTTCTCTGGTAAGTGAACACTATTTTGCTTTGTGCTTTGGAAACTTAAAGATTAGTCTTCCCGCCCACCCCTAAGACAACTGTTCATTTATAGTCAGTTATTGTAATTAGGGTAACAAGCAAGGAGTGCTCTTACAGAGTTTTAAATACATTTCATTACCATCTAAGAAGGAAACACTAAATAAATCATACAATATACTATCCGCCTTATTTTCGAAAGAGAAAGACGTCCATATTTTGACCCAAATCGGGAGATGGGCGTCTTTCTCCTGTGGGCGCCCAAATCAGTATAATCAAAAGCCGATTTTGGGCGTCTTCAACTGCAATCTGTCGTGGAAACGGCCAAAGTTGATAGGGCGTGTCGGAGGCGTGGTGAAGGCGGGACTGGGGCGTGTTTATCGGCCGAGGAGAGATGGACGTCCTCGGCTGATAATCGAAAAAAGAAAGGCATTTTTAGCATGGATTTGGGTCACTTTTTTTGGACCCTTTTTTTTCACGAACAAGTCCCAAAAAAGTGCTCTAAATGACCAGATGACCACCGGAGGGAATCGGGGATGACCACCCCTGACTCCCCCAGTCGTCACTAACCCTCTCCCACGCAACAAAAACAACTTTAAAAACTTTTTTTTTCCAGCCTGTATGCCAGCCTCAAATGTCATACCCAGCTCCATCACAGCAGTATGCAGGTCCCTGGAGCAGTTGTTAGTGGGTGCAGTGGACTTCAGCCAGGTGGACCCAGGCCCATCCCCCCTACCTGTTACACTTGTGGTGGTAAATGGGAGCCCTCCAAACCGCCCCCAAAATCCACTGTACCCACATCTAGGTGCCCCCCTTCAGCCATAACTGCTATGGTAATGGTGTAGAGTTGTGGGGAGTGGGTTTTGGGGGGGTTTTGGGGGGCTCAGTCCCCAAGGGAAGGGAGCTAAGGACTTCAGAAGTAGTTAACTTTATTTTTTTTAATTGTTACAAGTGCCCCCTAGGGTGCCCGGTTGGTGTCCTGGCATGTGAGGAGGACCAGTGCACTATGAATCATGGACCTTCCCATGACCTAATGCCTTGGATTTGTTCATTTTTGAGCTGGGCGCCTTCGGTTTCCATTATCGCTGAAAAACAATACTGCCCAGCTCAAATCCGCACAAATCCGATGCATTTGGCTGGCACAAACCGTATTATTGGAAAAAAGATGGACGCTTATTTTTTTCCAAAATACGGTTTGCCCCGCCCCTTCACGTACCCGTTCTCGGAGATAGATGCCCATGGAGATGGGCATTCATGTTCGATTATGCCCCTCCACATAAACTAAAAGACACTTTTATATTAGGCTAATATCCTTAATACTGTAGTAAGTTTTAAATTATTGAAAAACTCAAAACACAAAGATGGAGTCAGCAGTCCAGCAGCGAGAGGGGCGCTATCCAGTCTTTTGCATTGAGTGTCACATGTATGATTATCTCCCAGTTGGTGAGATGTCATATGTGTGTGCCTGATACAAAGAGCTCCTAGCTCTCAGAGAACGTGTCTGTTCTCTTGAGGCTAGAGTAGAAGACTTGGTGGAGCTGAGGGAGACAGAGAGGTACATAAAGGAGACCTACAGGGATGTTGTAGAGAAGTCCCACCTCCAGTCTGGTAGCCCCTGTGCTACCTTGGAGGAGGGAGGTCTCCTAGTAGGAGAGCATCACCCTGTTGAAGTAGAAAGTACTCCTGTAGCCAGGACCTGTCCACCAGGGGATGTACTATCCTCTCGCACCGAGGATATGTCTCCAAGTGCTGCCCGGGAGGGAAAGGTTAGGACAGCTGTTGTAGTTGGTGATTCGATCATTAGGTATATAGATAGCTGGGTGGCTGGTGGATGTGAGGATCGTCTGGAGACTTGCCTGTCTGGTGCGAAGGTGGCGGACCTCATGCATCACCTAGATAGGATTTTAGATAGTGCTGGGGAGGAGCCGGCTGTCTTGGTACATGTGGGTACCAATGACATAGGAAAATGTGGGAGAGAGGTTCTGGAAGCCAAATTTAGGCTCTTAGGTAGAAAGCTCAAATCCAGATCCTTTAGGGTAGCATTTTCTGAAATGCTACCTGTTCCAAGCGCAGGGCCCAAGAGACAGGCAGAATTCCGGAGTCTCAATGCATGGATGAGACGATGATGCAGGGAGGAGGGTTTTAGAATTGTTAGGAACTGGGCAACATTCTGGGGAAGGGAGAGCCTATTCCGAAAGGATGGGCTCCATCTTAACCATGGTAGGACCAGGCTGCTGGCATCGGCATTTAAAAAGGAGATAGAGCAGCTTTTAAACTAGAAACGGGGGGAAGGCCAACAGTCGCTCAAAAGCACATGGTTCGGGATAAGGTATTTTTCAAAGATATCGCCAAAATAGGGAAGATAGGGTATCCTGATAGTGAGGTTGCAAAAGAGACCGTAGTAGATCAGGTGTCCTTAAGTAAAAATAAAAATCAGACAAAAGATTGCAAATTAATACTGTCAAGTACTAAGCATGATGTAAATAAGAACAACAAACATAGTTTGAAATGCCTATTTGCGAATGCCAGGAGCCTAAGAAATAAGATGGGAGAGTTAGAATATATTGCACTAAATGAAAAATTAGATATAATAGGCATCTCTGAGACCTGGTGGAAGGAAGATAACCAGTGGGACACTGTCATACTGGGGTACAAATTATATCGTAGTGATAGGGCAGATCGAATTGGTAGAGGGGTAGCATTGTATATTAACGGAGCCTTGAATCAAATAGATTGAAAATTCTGCAGGAAAGAAAACACATCTTGGAATCACTGTGGATTGAAATTCCATGTGTAAAGGGGAAAAGGATAGTGATAGGTGTGTACTACCGTCCGCCTGGCCAGGATGAACAGACAGATGTAGAAATGTTAAAGGAAATTAGGGAAACAAACTGGGCAGCACAATAATAATGGGTGATTTCATTTACCCCGATGTTGACTGGGTAAATGTAACATCGGGGCATGCTAGGGAGGTAAAATTCCTTGACGAAATCAAGGACTGCTTTATGGAGCAGCTGGTACAGGAGCTGATGAGAGAGGGAAAATTTCTAGACCTAGTCATTAGTGGAGCACATGATCTGGTGCAGGAGGTAATGGTGCTAGGGCTGCTTGATAACAATGATCATAATATGATCAGATTTGATATTAGATTTGGAGTAAGTATACACAGGAAATCCAATACGTTAGCGTTTAACTTTAAAAAATGAGACTATGATAAAATGAGAAGAACAGTGAAAAAAAAACTTAGAGGAGCGGCTTTGAGGGTCAAAAATTTACATCAGGCGGGGATGCTGTTCAAAAACATCAACCTGGAAGCCCAGGCCAAATATATTCTGTATATTAAAAAAGGAGGATGGAAGACCAAACGTCAGCCGGCATGGTTAAAAAGTGAGGTGAAGAAAGCTATTAGAGCTAAAAGAAAATCCTTCAGAAAATGGAAGAAGGAACCGACTGAAGATAATAAGAAACAGCATAAGGAATGTCAAGTCAAATGCAAAGTGCTGATAAGGAACGCAAAGAGGGACATTGAAAAAAAGATTACGTTGGAGGCAAAAACACATAGTAAAATTTTTTTTAGGTATATTAAAAGCAGGAAGCCAGCAAAAGAATCGGCTGGACCGCTAGATGACCGAGGGGTAAAAGGGGCGATCAGGGAAGACAAAGCCGTAGTGGAGAGATTAAATTAATTCTTTGCTTCGGTCTTCACTGGGGAAGATTTGGGAGAGATACCGATGCAGAAATGGTATTCGAAGCTGATGAGTCGGAGAAACTGAATGAAATCTCTACAGACCTAGAGGATGTAATGGGTCAATTTGACAAATTGACAAAGAGTAGCAAATCTCCTGGACCAGACGGTATTTATCCCAGAGTACTGATAGAACTGAAAAATGAACTTGCAGAAATATTGTTAGTAATATGTAATATATCCTTAAAATTTATCATGGTACCAGAAGATTGGAGGGTGGCCAATGTAACACCGATTTTTAAAAAAGGTTCCAGGAGAGATCCAGGAAATTATAGACCGGTGAGTCTTATGTCGGTGTCAGGCAAAATGGTAGAGACTATTAAAAAGAACAAAATTACAGAGCATATTCAAAAGCATGGATTAATGAGACAAAGCCAACATAGATTTAGTGAAGGGAAATCTTGCCTTACCAATCTATTACATTTCTTTGAAGGGGTGAACAAACATGTGGATAAAGGTGAGCCAGTTGATATTGTGTATCTGGATTTTCAGAAGGCGTTTGACAAAGTACCTCATTAAAGACTCCAGAGGAAATTGGAGAGTCATGGGATAGGAGGTAGTGTCCTATTGTGGATTAAAAACTGGTTAAAAGAAAACAGAGATTAGGGTTAAATGGTCAGTATTCTCAATGGAGAAGGGTAGTTAGTGGGTTTCCCCAGGGGTTTGTGCTAGGATGGCTGCTTTTTGACATATTTATAAATGGCCTAGAGAGAGTAACTAGTAAGGTAATTAAATCTGCTGACGACACAAAGTTATCCAAAGTAGTTAAATTGCGGAAGGATTGTGAAAAATTACAAGAGGACCTTACAAGACTGGGAGACTGGGCGTCTAAATGGCAGATGATATTTAATGTGAACAAGTGCAAAGTGATGCATGTAGGAAAGAGGAACCCGAATTATAGCTACGTCATGCAAGGCTCCACTTTAGGAGTCACCGACCAAGAAAGGGATCTTGGTGTCATCGTTGATGATACGCTGAAACCTTCTGCTCAGTGTGCTGCTGCGGTTAAGAAAGCAAATAGAATGCTAGGTATTATTAGGAAAGGAATGGAAAATAAAAATGAGGAAGTTATAATGCCTTTGTATTGCTCCATGGTGCGACTGCACCTCGAATATTGTGTTCAATTCTGGTCGCCACATCTCAAGAAAGATATAGTGGAATTAGAAAAGGTGCAGAGAAGGGCAACAAAATTGATAAAGGGGATGGGATGACTTCCCTATGAGGAAAGGCTAAAGCAGCTAGAGCTCTTCAGCTTGGAGAAAAGATGGCTGAGGTGAGATATGATAGAGGTCTATAAAATAATGAGTGCAGTGGACTAGGAGCATGCGATGATGCTACAAAGTAGTAAATTTAAAATGAATCACAGAAAATCTTTCTTCACTCAATGTGTAATTCAACTCTGGAATTCGTTGCCAGAAAATGTGGTAAAGGCAGTTAGCTTAGTAGAGTTTAAAAAAATGTTTAGACGGCTTCCTAATGGAAAAGTCCATAGACTATTATTAAATTGGACTTGGGGAAAACCCACTATTTCTGGGATAAGCAGCATAAAATGTTTGTACTTTTTGGGGGGGATCTTGCCAGGTATTTGTGACCTGGATTGGCCACTGTTGGAAACAGGATGCTGGGCTTTGATGGCCCTTTGGTCTGTCCCAGTATGGCAATACTTATGTACTTATGAGTGTGTGGTAGGAATGATTGATTATTTGAATACAATAAAATATTTTGTAGAGTATATGTGATGTCCTGCAGTATTATGTGGGTAGTGTTTGTAATATAAATGCTCCAGTTTAAATATGAATATCCCCTATTAGTATATTAGTTACTCAAAATTCAGTGCCAAAAAAAAAAAAAATTGACGCTGAACAGCATTCTCTAAAAGGTGTTCCTGGATGGGTGCCCTTTATAGAATAGTGTGTAGCACTCGGATCCCACTTTTTTTTATTTTTATTGCATTTAATATTACAATTCCAATTTAATTCTTGTACAGAAAAAGGAAGAATATGTAACATATTATTATTACTTACTAATTATTACAAGAAAACTCAGAGGAGGAGGATCAGCTGGGGAATGAGTGGGGCAAAGAAAACTCAGTATGATCTTCCTATCTTAGTCCACCATTCTGGGAGAAGACAAGGCACAATATTCAGGAAATACAGTATCAATATTAATTCAGATATGTAGTCCTGATGGGAGAGATCCAAGGACGTTCTAAATCAGATTAGGGTGTGTAGATGTTAAAACCGTTCCTGATTCTGGAGATGGTACTCCTACCCTTTTGGATTCCAGAAAAGAACTTAAGTGTAAAGGATAAAAAATATTTATTTAACAGAATTCAGTTCCACTGCACATTTATTTACATGGGAGGTTTAACCAAAAAAGTCCACCTAACTGATAAACTGGAGAACGAAGCTTAATAAAACTTTCACGCCGCTTTTGTGTGACTTTAGATACATCAGGAAATATTCTAATATTATAACTCAAGAAAGTCTCTTGCCTATATCTGAAAAATTGTTTTAATATCCAGTCCCTATCTGGTTGTAACACAAAAGTCACAATAAGCGCTGCAGGTTTCACACCCAAGTTGTCTTCTTCTATTAATTGTGTTAAATTTAAAGTATCAAAACCAGCTTCCGTTCCTTCAATTTCAGGTTGATTAGCAATACTTTTTTTTCTTATAAGGCTGCAAATAATAAATCTGTGAGATTGGTGGACAAGCTTGTTACGGTATCTTTAAGATTTCAAACATATATCTTTTAAAAGTTATTAATGGTGCAATAGACTCTTGTCTTGGAAAGTTTATTATACGCAGAGTTTTAGATCTCTGTAGCCACTTATTTTCCTTAATGATATTTAATTGAGTTTGTTGAACCCATTTTATTTCTTTACTATTGTCCTCATTCTTATCTTCTATTTGTGCCACTTTTTTCTCCAAAATAGATATAGATTCATTGGGAATTTGAATTGATTTAGACACCAAAACCAACTTTTGCGAAAACGATGACTCTAAAGCCAAAAGCTCTTCCGATATAGTTTCCAACCATAGGCGCTGACTCCATGGGTGCTGTGGGTGCTCGAGCATCCCCAATATTTTTGCACGCCCAGGCATTGTCAGGGGGCGCCAACCTGGAAGGCACCGCCACTGCTTACCTCCTCAGCCCTCGGATTCTTGCGCTGGTACCCACGCCGCCTTGGGGGATTTAAATTTACCTCCGACGACGTCGCAGCAGCTGCTCATGCTCTGCGTCAGTGAAAAAGCTGCCCGACATCTCTAGCTAATCCTTTCGCTCGTTCCTTCCCTCTCAGTGTGTCCCGCCCTCGTGGAAATGATGTCAGACGAAGGCGGGACACTGAGGGAAGGAACGAGTGAAGGGATTGGCTAGAGACATCGGCAGCTTTTTCACTGATGCTGAGCATGAGCAGCTGCTGCGACGTCGGAGGTAAATTTAAATACAACGGGAAGGTGGACATGGGAGCGGAAGGGCAGGGGAGAGAGAGAGGAGAAATTGCAGGACACGGAGGGAGGAGAATTGCTTGATATGGATGGATGGATGGATGGATGGATGGATGGATGGATGGATGGATGGAGGTGGGCAAGGGAGAGAGGAGCATGGATGAAGATGGATGAGGGGACAGGCCCCAGGCAGGCAGAGAGGAGAAATTGCTGGACATGATGGAGGGGAGGGCGGAGAATTGCTTGATATAGATGGATGGAGGTGGGCAGGGGAGAGAGGAGCATGGATGGAGATGGATGAGAGGGCAGGCCCCAGGCAGGCAGAGAGGAGAAATTGCTGGACATGATGGAGGGGAGGGAGGAGAATTGCTTGATATAGATGGATGGAGTTGGGCAGGGGAGAGAGGAGCATGGATGGACATGGATGGGAGGGCAGGGCCCAGGCAGAGAGGAGAAATTGCTGGACATGGAGGGGAGGGCAGGGCAGGGGAGAGAGAGGAAAATTGCTGGATATGGATGGATGGAGGGGGGCAGCAGGGGAGAGAGGAGAATTACTGGATATGGATGGATAGATGGATGGAGGGCAGGGGAGAGGAGAGTTGCTGGACATAGGTGGATGGAGGGGAGAGGAGAGTTGCTGGACATGGATGGAGGGGAGGGCAGTGGAGGGTTGCTGGACATGGGTGGATGGAGGGGAGGGCAGGGAGAGAATTGTTGGACATGGATGGAGGGGAGAGAGAAGAAATGCTGGACATGGATGGAGGAGAGGGAAGAGAGAGGAAGGAGATGAGGGAAAAGGAAGAGAGGAGAAAAAATGCACATGGATGGAGAAAATAGGCAGAAGCTGGATCCACTGGACTGTCAAGTCTGCTGAGGACCCAACTTTTACTTATGGATATACAGCAAGAAATGAAGAAGAAAGGAGGAAAGTAAACAAATAAATGGAAAGGAAGCCCTGGAAACGGAGTTAAGAGGACAGATAGCAGCAGAATCAGATACTGGGCCAGCATGATCAGAAAAAAAAGTCACCAGACAAAGGTAGAAAAAAATTATTTTATTTTAATTTTAGTGTTTGGAATATGTCCACTTTCAGAATTTACATCTGCTACATCTGCTATCTTATTTTGCAATGTATAGCAATGTGTTTCTTTCTGTTTTTCTGGTATTGTGCTGCATGCAGAGTCTAACTTCTTAGGATTTTTGAAGAATTTGAAGAGGGGCTATTTCTGTTCTGCATGTGTGACTGCAAGGCCAAGTGTCTGAATAGGGATCTGTTTGTTAGATTCTGAGATTTTGCTAACACATTGTTTTTCAGAGTTGGCAAGACTGTCTGTTCTCATAATTCATGGTCTGTATGCTAATTTGGTTTGTGTCATTTAGAGTATAATGGAGCTGTAACAGCTTACAGAAATTATTTATAATGAAAACAAACAAAAAAACCCCCACAAGTTATTTTTCTTCTATACTGGTGTAATGTTTTCAATGATGCCATGGCTGGTAAAAGGGGTGTGACTACTGTAGGGGCGGAGCCATAGTGATCCCACCCCTGGATGGGTAAGGGCACCGACTAATAGGCTGCAGGAGGGCGCCAGAAACCCTAGGACAGGCTCTGCACCCGCCGGAAGTCAGAAGTTCCCTTCCCAGTCAGCCTACCTGCCCGGTGCCCGCCCTCTTCTCCCTCAGTCCTCCGCCAGTCCGTCCTCGCCTTCCTGCGTGCCGCCCAGAATTTTAAAACTCATCTTACCTCGGGGTCCCAGCAGCAGCAGTGAAAGGCGAGCAGGCTTGGCGCTTCAGCCTTCCCTTCTCTCTCAGCTCTGGTCCCGCTCTCATTTTCTGTTTCCGCAAGGGCGAGACCAGAGCTGAGAGAGAAGGGAAGGCTGAAGCGCCTTTCACTGCTGCTGCTGGGACCCCGAGGTAAGATGAGTTTTAAAATTCTGGATGGCACGCAGGAAGGCGAGGATGGACCGGCGGAGGACTGAGGGAGAAGAGGTCAGGCTGGGGTTTGGACTGGCACTCAGAGGAGAGGGGGTACTGGAACTCGGAGGAGGGGGGCCTGGAACTCAGAGGAGGGGGAGGGAGGGGGCAGAGGAATGCACCACCTGTTAAAAAAAAAATTCAGCACCCCCAATCATTTTGAAAATTTGGCTCCTATGTTTCCAACGTTATAGTTGGTGGTTTAGAGGAAATAAATGACTTACTTAGTGAGACTGATAGAACTTCGGAATCATCAGAGAGATTAGACTCCATCTCTGTAGGTGTTGCAACTGGAACACCGTCGCCATGTTGAATCACACCCAGCTTCACAAGGGTGTTCGGCAGTCGATCGCTTGGGTCTGGCCCTGCCGAAGGACTCTCTACTGCCCCTTCGGCTTGCAGGAATCCCTGTACAGACAAACCTTGCTTGACTGCTGGCATAGGTGACGGATCTCTTATCTCGGGACTGAAGGAGATGTCAGCTTCAGGCTGTGGAAGTGGTTCACATCTCTCCGTTCCCGCCAGCAGTGAAGACTCACAGCCACCCAATGGTCCTGGAATTGCGAATAGATCCATAGGCCCAACTGTCGGCAAAATAGGTACTGCGGGGCCTGGCCGTTGTTTGCCCCTCTGTTTAGGCATATGTTAGAAGAAAAGATATTATTCAATTCATATTGGAGCCAGATCAAGTCCAGGAACAACTTCGCAGTGCTCCCTTCAGGATGCCATCTTATCTCCTTCCACTGGGATCCCACTTAACTTTGGGCACAAGGGTTTACACCAACTGAAACCAGGTGTAAATCCCAGCATGCAAGTTGGGAGTGGATCTGCACTATTCTATAACATTTGTGAGGGTGTTCTGGGGACTGACTCAACACTTAGCTGGTCAACAGACTATGATAATTGCATAGATAGGTCCTATCATTGTGAGGTTCTTCATAGCTAGTTAAGTGCCAAATATTACACTTAACTGGCTATGTTTTCGCTGGCTCCTGTGAAGGATCCCTCTGCTCCTCTCAGGAAAACTCTGGCTTCTGGCCCAAGTTTTCTATATGATATTCCACTTAGGTACAACTTCCTGTAATCCTCCAGGTGTACCCTCCGACCTGAGGTACGACATCAGTACTATTCCAACACAGCTCCCAAGATATCCACCAGGGAAATTATCCCAGCGGTTTCAAGAATGCAATCCCAAAAACAAACAGTTTAGAAAAAGTAGTTTTTAATAATACAGTTCCAAAAGCAAAGCAGTTCAGGAATCTCCAAAGCTTCAAAAATGCAGTTCATAAACCAACAGAACATGAATCTCAGCAGTCCCAATGATGCAATTCAAAATAAGTAATCCCAAAAGCAAAAAACGTTTCACAAAGAAAAACAAGCAGTTCAAATAAAACAAGCACTTCCAAACAGGCAGTTCAAACAAGCAGTTTAGAAATCCCATCAGCAGTACAGAGGCAGAGAGCTCCCAGGGGTCCCCTCCCTCCTCTGGCCAGCTCTATCTCCTAGCTTCCTCCCACTTGACTCAGTCGCTCCCTGGCTCCTCCACGATAGCCACTGCCTTCCCTTGTTTACCAAGACCCCGCACCAAGCGGTTATCTGCTGTCTGAACCTTTTACTTTTGGATCTTGCCAGAGCTGCAATCTCCATCGGCTCCTCTTTCCTTACTTCTTCCTCCTTTTCTTCCCCCTTCCATTCCATGGGCTCCTTGCCCCACTCATTCCCCAACTGATCCTCCTCCCCCTGATTAGCTCTGCTTAGAGGCTCCCCCTCTATTCCTGGCCTCCCCTCCGTGTCTTGGGTTTCACCTTTACCTGCCTTTCCCTTGGGCTCCACTGGGGACTGCTGGGATAGGAAGTCTTTGATTCTGTTGTAAGACTTCCTCAAGGGCTGCTGGGAATCATAGTTTTTACCATGCCTCCAGCCCTCTGGGGAAAATGATCTATGCTTTCTCCTGACATGTGGAACTCCCTGAGCTAAGAATCTGGCTGTCCCCTCCACTGGGCCTTATCTTCTCCTCCGCCGGTACCCCCCCTCTCTGTTCCCTTATCCCCATGTCCTTAGAAATTCAATGCCGGAGCCTGGTCATGGCCTGTCATTGAATTTTCAGGTATAATGCTGGCGGCAGTCAGCAAAACTTTATTTATAAAGTTCCACGTTTTGAAAGAGTCTCCCCTCTGCTAATTAGATTGCATTGGCTCCCTATTAAAGCTAGGGTTTTGTTTAAGAAATGTACCTTGGAGGGGCATTTTTGAAAGAAACGTCCAAGTTGGGATTTGGACGTCTTTGTAAAATATCCTAATCCGGGGGCAGGGAAAAACGTATTTTTGAAAAAAGATGGATGTCCATCTTTCATTTCGAAAATACCAAGGACATCCTTGGATTTGGACATCCTTAGAGATGGATGTCCTTATACATGGAGGTCTTTGACTTTCAGCGATTTTCGAAACCAAAGTCGTCCATGTCAAAAACGACCAAACGTGGGAGGAGCCAGGGCTGCCGAGAGGGGGGGCAGGGGGGGACAAAATTCCCCAGACCCGGGCCTTCAAGGGGGGCCCGGCGCCACAGACCCACCCGCCCTCTGTCATCGACTGTCTGCCACCAGGCTGGGACCCTTGCATTGAAATCACAGTGCCTCTCACCTCTGTGTGGAAGTGCTGCAGGCAGCAGCAGATTGCCTCCCTTCGGGCCTCTATCCCTTCCTGTGTCCCACCCTTGTCTGATGTAACTTCCGCGAGGGTGGGACACAGGGAGGGAAGGAGGCCCGAAGGGAGTTGATCTGCTGCTGCCTGCAGCGCTTCCACACGGAGGTGAGAGGCGCTGTGATTTCAATGCAGTGGGCCCAGCTCGGTGGCAGACGGAGGGGGCGGGTCGAGGGGAGGGAGCAGTGACCTCGGGGAGGGGGGGTGGAGAGGGGAGCGGCAGTAGCGACCTTGAGGGGGGGGGCCCAGGGACGGCCTTGCCCTGGGCCTGGCCCAGTCTCTCGGCGGCCCTGGGAGGAGCCAGCATTTGTAGTGCACTGGTCCCCCTGACATGCCAGGACACCAATAGGGCACCCTAGGGGGCACTGCAATGGACTTCATAAATTGCTCCCAGGTACATAGCTCCCTTACCGTGTGTGCTGAGCCACCCAAGCCCCCCCCAAACCCACTACCCCAACTGTACACCATTACCATAGCCCTTAAGGGTGAAGGGGGGCACCTAGATGTGGGTACAGTGGGTTTGTGGTGGGTTTTGGAGGGCTTGCTGTTTCCTCCACAAACGTAACAGGTAGGGGAGGTATGGGCCTGGGCCCGCCTGTTTGAAGTGCACTGCACCCACTAAAACTGTTCCAGGGACCTGCATGCGCTGTCATGGACCTGAGTATGACATCTGAGGCTGGCATGGAGGCTGGCACAACATATTTTAAAGATGGTTTTTTGAGGGTGCGGGAGGGTTAGTGACCACTGGGGTAGTAATGGGAGGTCATCCCCGATTCCCTCTGGTGGTCATCTGGTCATTTTGGGTACCTTTTACTTTAGGACGTCCCTGCTTTTTTCGATTATGGCTCAAAGATGTCCAAGTGTTAGGCACGCCCAAGTCCCGCCTTCACTACGCCTCTGGAACGCCCCTTGAAATTTGGATGTCCTTGCGACGTACTGCAGTTGGAGACGTCCAAAATCGGGTTTTGATTATACCGATTTGGACGTCTCTGGGAGATGGACGTCCATGTTCCGATTTATGTCAAAAGATGGACGTCCATCTCTTTCGAAAGTGAGCCTGTCTATCTCTCAAATAATATACAGACTAGCTCCAGATTATATGCACCATCTATTTGAACTACCTTCACGTAATGCGTTCCTTGGAGCCAGAGATTTCCTCAGACTCTTCCCGCTGAATTTAAAAAATGTCTGCTACAAATCAGTACTTTTCTCAGATTCTCCCACATTGGAACTAAATGTTAGAACTCTCTCTCTAAATCTGTTAGATTCCATTCTAATTATTTCGAAAGAAGTTAAAAACTCATCTCTACAAATTCATTTCAAATTTCTTCACATCAGTCTAAGTATTTTAATCTAATTAACTGGTCGAGAACCTTATCTTCTGCTTGTATAATGTCTTTATCAAATTGTACATTGTTATAACCCTTCTATTAATCTGTTATTCCTTGTTACTCATTCCAACGCATTATGACCAATGTAATTTTTCATTCTCTATATTCATTCAATCTATTTGGTAAGCCACATTGAACTCAAGACTTTTGGGGATAATATGGGATATCAACATCACAAATAAATAAATAAAACATTGATCACCGCTGGCTGAATATTGGGCTCTAAAATTATAGAATGATCCAAAGTAGAACTTCAAGTGGGATACGAATGGCTACAGACTTCAAGTTAGGACGATACCTTGCAGATTCTGAAATAGGATCCTCAACTTCTGTTTAGTGTTTGATTACATTCTGTTAAAGTAGAAAGAGGTGGCTCAATACTGCCATCTTCAGCCTCAATTATATAGCCATTTGCTCTTCACCCCATAGTTTCTACCCCTGCACATGCTGGGTACATACAGAAAGTCATTCCCTTGTATGTCAAAGAACTCTGATCTGGCTAATCATCTGTCACTTTGATCATCTATAGTCATATTCTTACTAAACACTCAGCTTCTCCCTAGGGTATGCTTCAGTCTGGCACATTTTTCAGGATCTTCTGCTGTAACTTTCTCCACAAACTTCAGGTCACTTGAAACACACTCCAGGTAAAGATGGCTTTTCCTCCTCCCTCTCCCTGCTGTGCTTTAGAACCAGTGTTTCCTACATTAGTCCTGGAGTACCCCTTTGCCAATCAGGTTCTCAGTATATCCACAATGAATATGCATGAGATTCTTTTGCATACACTGCTTGTATGTAAATCTTTTTCATGCATATTCATTGTGGAAATCCTGAAAACCTGACTGGTAAGGGGGTACTCCAGGACCAATGTGGGTAACATTGCTTTAGAATGCTGTATTGCAGTGTTTCCCAAGTCATTCCTGGAGTACCCCCTTGCCATTCAGGTTTTCAGCATATCCACAATGAATATACATGAAGTTGATTTGCATACACTGTGGCCAGTATATACAAATCTCTTCATGCATATTCATTGTGGATATCATGGGAAACACTGCCGAATTGCAACAATGTAAGTTTTTTTCTTCTCTTTCCACTATAAAATAACTGTATGTATGTGGTCTGTTTTGTATGTAATGCTTCTGCAGCTTGCAGTGAAAAATGCACCAAAACACCACCACTGGAAAGGATATTTCCCTACGAAACAACATGGAGCAATCCAACTAGTAGGGAAGGGACATAGGCCAACCAATAAAGCAAAACAAAATAAACATATAAAAATAATTATAATATATACATATATACAGAGGTTGATTGCAGTAGATTTATTGAATGTCAGAATTGTTTTTATTAGTAGGCCTACGTCCCTTCCCTACTATTTAGATTGCTCCGCAATGAAAAATACATACATAAAATGTTACTCATTATTTGAAAAGGAATGGAAAAGATAACAGAATGTCATAATAGCTCTGTGATATATGATGCGACCATACCTTGAGCACTGTGTGCAATTCATGTTGCCCCTTCTTAAAAGAATATAGAACCTAGAAAAGACTCATAGAATAGCAACAAAAATGATAAAGGGAAAGGAATAGCTCCGTTATCAAGAAAGGCTAAATAGGTTAGGGCTGTTCTGCTTGGAGAAGGGAGGATATGATAGAGATCTATGGAAATATGTGTGGGATAGAACAAGTAAATAGTGCTCGGACTAGGGGACACTTCATGAAGCTAACAGCAGATTTAAAACAAACAGGAGAAAATATTTTTCATTAAAAAGCATAATTAAGCTGTGACATTTGTTGTCAGAGGATATGGTCAAGGCATCTAGCTTAGCTGATTTAAAAAAGGGGTTTTGATGAGTTCCTGGAGGAAAAGTCCGCAAATAGTTATTAGCCATCTGCATACTCCTCCCAGCTTCTTACATGATAACTCTCAAGTCCACCATGACCCACTTGGGCTTCAGCTGCTGATACTCAGTGCTCTTTGCATCCACTTGCCAGAAGTTATGTGCTATACTGTCCCTTCAGGTTAATGTATTTCTTTCTTCTCTCTCTCTCTCTGTTTCCTATGGCTCCTCTGTACTAACTCTCCCCAGTTTTTTTCCTATTTTGAACTGCTACAGACTTTATGATCTCTATATTCCTACCCTCTTTTTTCCAATCATCTCCGTTCTCCCTGTTCAATATCATTGTGAGAGATATTGCTGAAGGTTTAAAACAAACTATTTGATAATTGATCCTTGGGTCCTATCCACCACTTTCTCATCTTTCCTTTCATCCACTATCAGGCTTATTTTCGAAAGAGAAGGGCGCCCATCTTTCAACTCAAATCGGGAGATGGGCGTCCTTCTCCCAGGGTTGCCCAAATCGGCATAATCGAAAGCCGATTTTGGGCGTCCTCAACTGCTTTCCATTGTGGGGACGACCGAAGTTCATGGGAGCGTGTCGGAAGCATAGCAAAGGCGTTACTGGGGTGTGCTTAACACATGGGCATCCTCGGCCCTTAATGAAAAAAAGAAGGGCGTCCCTGACGAACACTTGGCCGACTTTACTTGTTCCTTTTTTTCTTATGACCAAGCCACAAAAATGTGCCCTAAATGACCAGATGACCACTGGAGGGAATCGGGAATGACCTCCCCTTACTACTACTACTATAAATCATTTCTATAGTGCTACTAGTCGTAAGCAGCGCTTCACAATTTAACATGAAGAAAAGACAGTCCCTGCTCAAAAGAGCCCCCAGTGGTCACTAACCCCCTCCCACCCTCAAAAAACATCTTTAAAAATATGTCGTGCCAGCCTCTATGCCAGCCTCAGGTCCATGACAGTGTATGCAGCTCCCTGGAGCAGTTTTAGTGGGGCAGTGCACTTCAGGCAGGCAGACCCAGGCCCATCCCCCCCACCTGTTACACTTGTGGTAGTAAATGTGAGCCCTCCAAAACCCACCACAAACCCACTGTACCCACATCTAGGTGCCTCCCTTCACCTGTATGGGCTATGGTAGTAGTGTACAGTTGTGGGTAGTGGGTTTTGGGGGGCTCAGCACAAGGTAAGGGAGCTATGTACCTGGGAGCAATTTATGAAGTCCACTGCAGTGCCCCCTAAGTTGCCCGGTTGGTGTTCTGGCATGTCAGGGGGACCAGTGCACTAAGAATGCTGGCTCCTCCCATGACCAAAGGGCTTGCATTTGCTCATTTCTGAGAAGGGCGTCCTTGGTTTCCATTATCGCCGAAAATCAGAAACGACCAAGTCTAGGGACGACCATCTCTAAGGACGACCTATATTTCAGGATTTGGGCGTTCCTGACCATATTATTAAAACGAAAGATGGACGTCCATCTTGTTTAATTAATACGGGTTTCCCCGCCCCTCCACTGGGACATTTTGCGAGGACGTCCTCAGCAAAACTTGGGCGTCCTTTCGATTATGCTCCTCCACGTGTCCCTATCTTTACCTATGTTCAGCATTTCCCCTCTATGTGCCTATCTTGACCTGTGTTCCTCTCCCTCTCCCTGTGATCAGCAATTTGCCCCTGTGTCCATATTCTCCCCATGCCCAGCATTGCCCCTGTGTGTCCCTATCCCCTCTCTGACCATCATTGCCATTCTGTGTCCCTGTCCCTATGCTTCCTCCATGCCCAGCATCTCTTTTCTGTCTCTGTAACTCTACTCATTCTCCTGTATCCCCTACTCTGGGGCCAATATCTCTACCTCTCAATTTCCACCACCCTTTCACAGTACAGTATTTCTTCCTTCTGCATCCAGTGTCTCGCCCCTTCTTTTCCATCCAGCATTTTTCCCCTCTGCTCCCCTCCTCCAGTCCAGTTGTGTGTGTGTGTGTCTCTCTCTCCCCCTTCCCCGCTGGTCCACTCTCCCTCCTAAGTTCAGCATCTCTTCCCATCTATCCTTGCCCCTTACTCTGGGGCCAGTGTCTGTCACTCTCTATTCTATTCCATCCAGCATCTTTCCCTGTCTCTTCTCCCCTAGTCCAGCCTTTTTTCCTATCTTTCCCCACCCCGTTCCATCAGAGCAGCACTTCCCTCCCTCCTAAGGTCAGTGTCTATTCCATCCAGCATCTCTTCCTGTCTCTTCTCTTGCACTTCCCACGCCCCCTGGTTCCAGTCTCTCCCACTCTTTCCCTCCCCTTCCCCCAAAGAAACAGTACCACTCTTGCCTTGGATGTTTTCCTGCTGCAATTTGCAGTGCTATCGGTAGTGGTCTGCCTCAAAGACTCAACCTTCTTTCTGTGATGCATCCCACCCTCATGGAAGCAGGAAGTTGTGTCAGAGGAGGCCAAATCCCCGAGGCAGGCCTGCTGCGATCTGTTAAAGTGTGTGTGTGAGAGTCGGTTGGGAGGGAGGGGAATATGGCAGTGCACAAATTTGAAGAAGATGACAGGTCCTGCAGGCTGCAGCACTAATATATTCTTGCTCTATCTTTTCTGTTGTGTTGTGCTGCGCAGTGTTGCATGCTACCATGAGGAGGCTTGTCGGGTCTGCTTGTGGCTGGGGAGGCTTAGCTTCCCCAAGTCTCTTATACCAGGCACCTATGATAGGTCAGAAAAACCAACCTAGAACAAAGCAGTTGAGGCAGAAAGTCTTTTTGGCATGTAAATCTAGACTGGTTGCCTTGGGAGGAACTTTTATCCTTCAATTCCATTCAAATGTTATGTTAAATTTGATAATAAGACTTATGTTTTCCTTGACTCAGATCACTTACAAAGAGGTCCTTTTACTAAGCTGTGGCAAAAAGTGGCCTTAACATGCCCTTGCATGGTTTTTTTTTCCATGTGCTAAGGCCATTCTTACCACAGCCATAAGATGGCCAATTTTCAAATTTTTTTTTGTATTAATGGCCATGTGCTAATGTTGCTGTTAAAAAATTACTGTGTGAGCATTTACCACCACACATTTGGTAGGCAGTAAGGGCTCGTGTGGTAATCCTGTGCTAATGTGGATGTACTAACTGTTTAACACAGGAACGCCCACTCTCTGCCCCCTGATATGCCCCTCCCCCCCCAAATACAAATATTTTTTAGCATCCAGATTAGCGCACACTAATTTGACAGCTACACCATGATGCCTGAGTGTGCCCTGAAGCATGCCATTGTAAACTGCATTAGGTGTGGATTAACATCTAGCACAGCTTAGTAAAAGGGCCCCAACTTTTTTCAGATGCTAGGATCCCAATCGTTCCTGTAGCCATATCATCTCCAGTTGTGGAGGCAGGATCTGTGGATGAGTCGATTGTTCTTGCTGTTATTGATATGATCTGATGGCCATTTCCTTAAGAACTTTCCTTAATTTACTTTTAATGGAAGGTGTTTCCCAACCTTCTTTTTCTTTTGTTCTTCCCACTTTCTCTTCCTTAACCTTTTAATGCGATTTTTTATATATTCTACTTTTTTTTTAATGTTTTCCTTCATTGCTATGCGTTTCCTGATGGTGCAATGTATTTTCATTTTTTCAAGTGTAATACTTGAAGTATATTCATAAATTCAGTAAAATATAACATTTAAAAAATGAAATATAAAATTTTAAAAATGTGAACACCATTACACGCAATAAATTATTGTTCCAAAAAGAAAATCAGCAGTTTCAGTTCATAAAATTTCATAAATTCTCTTCACTAATTGAAAGAATAAAAACTTCAGCTTTTAAAGCAAATAACCCGGAAGTCATAGGACAGACACACGCAGACACACGTAACCCAAATGTCTCTTTCTAAAAAGTGACTTTTTATCATCCGAGGTCTGCTTTAGGATATGTTTTGGAGGCACCATTTCCTGTTTAATTCCATGCCAAACCAATCTGTCTTAACTCTGTTTGCATGATTACATCCTTCCTCCCACTAAGCATTAAACAGTGAACTTTTTAAAACCACATAATGAAGATCTGTACTCAGTGAAAACATTTCTCTAAATATTAACAAAAGTTAACCAAGTCTGGCACCTCACCAAAAAAGGTTTTCAGCTAGTGATTCATTACTTTGTGTAAAAATAGCTAGCCCAGTTTAAAGGTACTTCTATCGCAAAATAAAAGGCTTTCAATAACTATAACTCATTCAAAGTGAAGGTTAAACTTTTTAGCCAGGACAATGCCCTAATCCAGTGAATCTTATTTATGTTCAAATGTAGTGCTATTGGCAATAAACAGCAATTTAAGAAGTCATAACCCAAGAAAATCATTGTAGAGTGACTTTAGAGTTTCTAATAAATTTCCTCCTGATGACCTAAGTGCGGTGTACAAGCTTCACAGTTAAATATTTGTATTAGAAGCTCTTGCATTTAACAGACTAATTAAAAAGTTGGAATTCTTTGATTCTATCTCAAATCATTTTACCACTAATCTTTGGCTGGCAGATTCTGCCATATAAATGGACTGAAAGGTATTTGTGCTGAATGAGGGCTTTTCTTTATTGCAATAAATCCAGCCTCTGAGAGAACTTAAATGTAGCTGAAGTGCTTTTAATGATGCTTACTGTGTGGATGTCATGGTTTAGCTCCATTAACACAGACCTTTATCTCACAGACTACCTGTTCAAAAGACTATTGTAGTGAGGGGACACTGCAAAAGAAAAGAACATGTAAAATGAAAGGTATATCCTTAATAACATGGGGCACTAAAAATTGCAGTAATTTTAAAAGGGGGTCTTTTACTAAGGCACGCTCACGTTTCTAGCGCACGCGCTAAACGTTAGAGACGCCCATAGGAATGCATTGGCGTCTCTAATGTTTAGCGTGTGCCCAATTTTAGCGCACACTAAAAATGTGAGCGCGCTTTAGTAAAAGGAGGTCAAAATGTTAAATATCTACTACACGCAAAGGGCCAGATTCTATAAGTGGCACCGAAAATTTAGTGCCAATAAAATTCAATGTTTAATGCTATTCTATAAAGGGCACTTCAGGATGAGCACTCTTTATAGAATAGAATTGAGCACCAAATTCAGCACTCCTTTGGGCGTGAGGTCTTATGTAAATCCTAACACACAAATTGGACATGGATCCCCACTATTCTGTAACATTGCGTGAGTCTTTTGTGAACGCCTCTGACCTGCCCATGCCTCTCCCATGTCCACACCCATTTTGAGTTGCACACAATCCAACATAAGCAATCATTGTCACAGAATAGCACATAGCCAAATTGGCCCCCAAATCATAATTAGCGCCAATTAAATGCTTGCTAGCTTCGATAATTAAATCATTGGGCCAATTAACTATTTTGGATCCAGGGGAAGGTACTGTAAGGGTGTTTGGGCACAGAATATTAACTATCTCAGGTGATACAATGACTATGGTATATTACTGTAACAGCTATTAAGTTTGTTTGTTATTTATTAGAACATAAGAGTTGCCATACTGGGTCAGGCCAAAGATCTATCTAGTCCAGTATCCTGTTTCCAACAGTGGCCAGCCAGTCCAGGTCACAAGTACCTTGAAGAGTCCCAAAAATTAGCAAGATTCTATGCTACTTAACCTGAGGGATAAGCAGTGTCTCTCTGCGGGTCTACCTTAACAACAGTTTATAGACTTTTCCTCCAGGAATTTGTCCAAACCTTTTTTAAACACAGCTGATTAACTGCATATACCCCCTTGATTTGACCATGAGTTTAATATTGTAACTATATGTTGCGTTAAAAAAACATTTCTCCTATTTGTTTTGAATGTGCTACTTTGTAACTTCACAGTGTCCCCTAATCTTTATACCTTTTGAAAGAGCAATCGATTTGCATTTACCCATTCCACTCCATTCAGGATTTTATAGACCTCTATGATATCTATCCTAAGCCATCTTTTCTCAAAGCTGAAGAGCCCTAATCTCTTTAGCATTTCCTTACATGAGAGTCGTTCCATCCTCTTAATCATTTTAGTCACCCTTCCATTTTGGTTGCCCTTCTTTAAACCTTTTCCAGTTCCACTACAACTTTTTTGAGATGGCAGCGACCAGAATTACACACAGTACTCAAGGTGAGGTTGCACCATGGAATGATGCAGAGGCATTATAATATTCTTTGTTTTATTTTCTATTCTTTTCTTAATAATTATAATTATAATAATAACTAAATTATATAATAACTAAACTAATGGAGGGTATAGTAACGAAACAACTCACTGAATACCTAAATAAACACTCAATTCTACATGAGTTTCAATCAGGATTCCGATCAAATCACAGTACGGAAACAGTACTATTGTCTGCAATGAACGCATTCAAACAAGCAATTGCAACTGGGAACAACATACTTCTCCTACAATTCGATATGTCCAGCACCTTCGACATGGTCAATCATGAAATATTACTACATATACTAGAATACTTTGGAGTAGGAGGCACAGTTCTCAAATGGCTTAAAAGATTCCTGACCACAAGCTCTTACCAAGTAACAATGAATGAGGATAGATCACCCCCTTGGCTACCTATATGTGGAGTTCCCCAAGGATCCCCACTCTCACCAACTCTCTTCAACCTAATGATGATACCTTTAGCCAAACGTCTAGCCAATCAAAACCTCAACCCTTACATATACGCAAACGATGTCACGATTTATATCCCGTTCAAACACGATCGAAATGAAATCACCAATGAGATAAACCAAAGCCTCCAAATCATGCACTCCTGGGCGGATGCATTCCAGCTAAAACTTAACGCAGAAAAAACACAATATCTCAATACAATACAAACAAATACTCCACCATAACCACACCATATTGTTCTCTCCCTGTCTCGCAAAATCTAAAAATCCTTGGGGTAACCATCAATTGAAACCTCACACTAGATACACACGTGAAGAATATGACAAAAAAGATGTTCTACTCCATGTGGAAACTCAAAAGAGTTAAACCTTTCTTCCCGAGATACATCTTCCGGACCTTAGTACAGTCAATGGTAATAAGCCATCTGGACTACTGCAACGCACTATACGCTGGCTGCAAAGAACAGACTATCAAAAAACTCCAAACAGCCCAGAATACCGCAGCCAGATTCATATTTGGAAAAACTAAATACAAAAGTGCAAAACCCCTAAGAGAGATACATCTTCCGGACCTTAGTACAGTCAATGGTAATAAGCCATCTGGACTACTGCAACGCACTATACGCTGGCTGCAAAGAACAGACTATCAAAAAACTCCAAACAGCCCAGAATACCGCAGCCAGATTCATATTTGGAAAAACTAAATACAAAAGTGCAAAACCCCTAAGAGAGAAACTGCATTGGCTCCCACTCAAGGAATGCATTGCGTTCAAGATCTGCACAATTGTACACAAAATCATCCACGCAGGCACCCCAATCTACATGCTAAACCTTGTGGACCTGCCTCCCAGAAACGCCATTAGATCATCCCGCAAATTTTGCAATCTACACTTCCCCAGCTGTAAAGGACTAAAATACAAGCTGACACATGCTACCACCTTCTCCTACATAAGCACACAGTTGTGGAATACATTACCTACAACCCTGAAATCCATTGACGAAATAACCAACTTTCGCAAAGCTCTGAAGACACACCTCTTCAACAAGGCCTACAAAGAGAACGCATAACTTCACAAAATTACTTCACCAACCCACCCAGTTATTAAAAGGACACCTTTTATATTATCCTGTTTATCACCTTTCACTCTCTTTTCCCTTACTTTTCACTGAACATTACTAATTGTAAGTGTACAGATACTATTTGTAACTGACACCCTGGAATGAACATGTCTTACATAACTCTGTAAGCCACATTGAGCCTGCAAATAGGTGGGATAGTGTGGGATACAAATGCAATAAATAATAATAATAATAATTCCTAACATTCTTTTTGCTTTTTCTAGCTACTGCCACATGTTAAGCAGTGCAATGACCTACAACAATTTATGTGAAGATCTACTTAATGCACCAGTATCATCCACTAATAGGTAGATTAAAACTGATGAAGGTTCTATTTATTTTAAAATTCAGGAGAAAATATTTATTCTTTATGAGTGGGCGGGATATAAGAAATTTTAAATAAATAATTAAATCTGTCTAGCAATAAAATTAAATAAGGGTATTTTCAACAGAGATTGTCAAGAATACACAAAATAGGAAGCTAGAAACACAACATCAAAAACTTATGAACAGAAAAGCCATAGGAAAACATACTGAAAAAAGGAGAACATGGCAGAGATTTAATTTATTTAAAGTCAATAGGATTGATGTATGAAAGGTTTATTCCACAGATGCAAAATAGGAGAGAATCCTTCATAAATCATACCTTCCCCCTGATTATATAAAAACTGCCAAAAATTGTGCATGCAAATATGGACACATGCCCAATTTGTGTGTGCAATTTAATTGAATAATGAACCATATAGCACCAATAAGTGGCTTTTTAACAAGCAATTATTGGCACTAATTAGATTTATTTGGCATTTATGTGTGTGAATTTAGGCACAGGATCCACTTTTAAAATTTTTGCATGATCAGATGAAGGGGGTGCAGAAATGGGAGGGGTATAGGCATAATGGGGGCGTTCCTAAAATTAACACACATTGCTGTAGAATAACGGAGATAAGCGTACATTTGACCATATTTCAGTTGGTGCAAATGGCCACACCTAAAGTTAGGCATGATTCCCGGGCATAAGCTCTAGTCTATAAACCACGCCTAACTTTAAGTGCGGTTTATAGAATAGCACATTTTTCAGCGTTGACTTTTTTGGTGCCATGTATAGAATCTAGCCCCATGTATTAATTGTATATTATTGTTTAGGATGAGTTAAAGAGAAAATAAACAAATACCGATTTGTGTCTTTCCATTATTTTTAATGCTACTACTACTACTCCTACTTATCATTGTTCTTTGATTGTCCTTGTGATAATGGCCATATTGTCCCTAATTTACACTGTTTGCCCTTTTCTGTAACATTTCCTGCTTTCCCTTTCCATGCTTTTTGAACATGGTCAGATTATGAAGTCATAGACTTCTAAACAATTATTTTCAACTTCCCTTCTTTGTCTTTGGTCCTGATGAGCTTTATTAATAGATACACTGTGTTTTCATTCAGTTCAATAGATACAACTTTAGATTGAGTCTGTATTGTATGGCTTCACTATAATTCCTTTTACTGTACTAAAATATTTAACTGCTCAATCAATCATAACAAAAATGCAAATCCCTTGTAAATCTTATCAGGGCCACTAAAATAATGGGAATTTTGTTTACAAGGTGTCGATTAGGTTTGGAAGCTTTGATAATGACTCCAGACAGTCAATAAATACAGAGTCACTTACATTGCCAGTAGGAGTTTAACTAAACTATCTAATCTTTGAAATGACAGACAACACAATGAACTCTGAACTTAATCCCTTCAAACACTAACAGGGGTAGAAGAGGGGGGGGGAGGGCAATCAGTACATAAAGCACTATGAGGACTAATGTAGACTATCCACTTATCAGTCTTTTGGTTTAAATCCTATAAAGACTCTGTTTTAAAAGTAACAGACAAAACCTTGATCTCATTTTTTTTTCTCAGTGTATATCTATCTACAAATAGTCTCATCTTTAAAACAACAGTTTTATATTTTGAAGTGTAAGATCTTGTAAACTTCACCTGACAGGAAAAATCTCTGATATTATATCTCTGATGAAGTAGGAAAGACGTCTGAGTGCTGTAGGGTCTCCTTTTTGTCCCCTGCATCTGGAATTGCATTCTTGGCTCTCTCTTTCTCTCACAACAGTAGATTCTCATCGATGTTTTCTAATTTTACTCTTGTATCCCTGTTTATATTTATCTTGTTTTTCTCTCAGTTTCTCCCTGTTCACTCCTTCAGTTGTTCCTCATGCCATAAACACACAAGGTGGTTGGTAATATTAGTCTTTTCTATCAAAACTAGAGACCATGTTAACAAATCATGAGCCCAGAAAGAATATACATCAGGATAGCATTAATAATCTTAAATGTGTATATGGGAACATGAATAGTAACATGGAGGGGCATAATTGAACGAAAACGTCTATCTCCATGGGCGTTTATCTCCGAGAACGGGTCCTTGAAGGGGCGGACCGAACCGTATTTTCGAAAAAAATAGACGTCCATGTTTTATTCGACAATTTGTGAGCTGGGCGTTTTTGTTTTTCAGTGATAATGGAAAATGAAAGCGCCCAGCTCAAAAACGAATAAATGCAAGGCATTTGTTTGTGGGAGGGGCCAGGAGTCGTAGTGCACTGGTCCCCCTCACATGCCAGAACACCAGCCAGGCACCCTAGGGGGCACTTTTACAAAAACCAAAAAAAAGGTAAAAGAGCTCCCAGGTGCATAGCACCCTTCCCTTGTGTGTTGAGCCCCCCAAATCCCCCTCAAAACCCACTGCCCACAAGTCTACACCATTACTATAGCCCTAAGGGGTGAAGGGGGGCACCTACATGTGGGTACAGTGGGTTTGGGGGGTTGGACGACTAAGCATTAAGCAGCACAATTGTAACAGGTAGGGGGGGATGGGCCTGGGTCCACCTGCCTGAAGTCCACTGCACCCCCTAACAACTGCTCCAGGGACCTGCATACTGCTGCCAGGGAGGTGGATATGACATTTGAGGGTGAAAATAAAAAGTTGTGAAACATCATTTTTTGTGGTGAGAGGGGGTTAGTGACCACTGGGGGAGTCAGGGGAGGTCATCCCCGATTCCCTCTGGGAGTAATCTGGTCATTTAGGGTACTTTTTGGGGCCTTATTTGTGAAAAAACAGGGTCCAGGAAAAGTGCCCTAAATTCTAGCTACAAACGCATACTTTTTTTCCATTATCGGCGAAAGGCGCCCATCTCTGTTCGGGTGATAACCACGCCCCAGTCCCGCCTTCACCATGCCTCCGACACGCCCCCATCAACTTTGTACGCTTCCGCGATGGAGTGTAGTTGAAAACGTCCAAGTTCGGCTTTCGATTATACCGCGTTATTCGTTTTTGGGAGATAAACGCCTATCTCCCGATTTAGGTCACAATATAGGCGTTTTTGTCTTTCAATTATAAGCTGGATAGTAACATAGTAGATGAAGGCAGAAAAAGACCTGCACGGTCCATCTAGTCTGCCCAACAAGATAAACTCATATGTGCTACTTCTTGTGTTTACCTTACCTTGATTTGTATCTGCCATTTTCAGGACACAGACCGTGGAAGTCTTGCCCAGAACTAGCCCCACCACCCAAACACCAGCTCCCTAGTCATTCTGTTCCTCTACAAAGAGATAAGCATCAGGTAAATTAATTTAATCAACATTTCTCATCAGTAGCATGTCTCTGCCATGAAATAAACTGACTAATCAGATAATAGTAGGCTATTAAATACTGAAAATTACATCATTAACAGCTAAAGTGTTTTAACATTTTATTTCAAATGGTGCTAGATGTAAAGGTAAAGGGACATGACATAAAGGGCTAGATTCTGTGTATCGCACCAAGATTTCTGCATGGAAATTGAACTGTATTCTATAAAGTACACTTTAATTTAGGGGTACTTTATAGAATATGTTGAGCACTGGTCCTTGTGACTAAATTTAGTCGTGGTCAATTATGCCAACTAAAACCTGGTATAAATCCCAATGTCTAAATTAGGCACGGAGCGGGTGTATTCTATAACAGGTGTATTCTATAAAAAAGTGCATAGATTTTTAAAAGGTCCACCACCCGCCCATTCCACACCCATAACCACACCCGCTTTTCAACTATGCGACTTAGAATTTACATGCACAGCGTTACAGAATAAGCTTAGCAAGTAGCGTGCGTAAATTCTAATTAATGCCAATTAGTGCTGATAATTGCTTGTTAACATCCAATTATCAGCACTGATTAGCTTGTCAACTAATTAAGGGGCCCTTTTACAAAGGCACGTAAGGGCCTATGTGCATCCAGCATGCGTCAAATCGGCATTACCGCCCAGCTACCATGTACCCTGGGTGGTAATTCTGAATTTGGCATGCACCGAAAATACGCAATAGAAAATAGTTTCTATTTCCTATCGTTTGGCGCTTACCTGGCAGTAAATGGCAGTGGACGAGCACTGCATGCCTACTACCCGGGTAGCGCGTGAGACCTTACTGCTAAGTCAATGGGTGACGGTAAGGTCTCAAGCTGAAAATGGATGCACACTGGTTTTTATTTTGTCGCATGTCCCTTTTCCAGTCCCACGGGCCCGGTGCAGGACGTAAGGCGTCAGAAACAGCTGATCGCACCAGGAACTTCGTTGAACGAAGGCGCTACTCCGGCGCTGAAGAAGACTCTCTTTGGCTGGCGGGGTTCGGGGACCCCTGCCAGCAAACAAGGTATCTGATGCAGCGGCGTGGTGGGCAGTGACGGCGGGGGAGGGTTGGTGGCGGGAGAGGGGTTCAAGGGGATCGTCGGTAGGGGGCCAGACCTGTCAACAAGTGTGGGAGGATTGTGCTTAGTGCATGCTCAAGCACAATCCTCCCGCACTTCTACCCCATGATCAGAGAGAATTGCGTGCTTAAATTTGCATGCAATTATCTCTGATCATAAGTCCAGTAATGCCCCGCATTGTTCCAGCGCTATTTTTAGAGTGCTGTTTATAACAGCGCGGGGCTTTTGATCATCTGCCTGTAAGTTTCCTATTAGTAAGAGACCTGCAAAAATATCTACGGGGAGCACGTGCTTAGGGGTCTTTTTACTAAGGTGCGCTAACAGATTGAGTGTGCATAGATGCTAAATGATAAGACACTCATGGGAATATAATGGGTGTCTTATCTTTTAGCGCACACTATTCATTAGTGACCAAAAGGAGCCCTTTGGGTTTCCTAAGGTGCTAAGTACTCCCACATTAAGGGGTCCGTTTACTAAGGTGTGCTAGGTTTAGCACGCAATGATTGGTATGCACTAAATGATTAGACATCCACAGGAATATAATGGGTGTCTTATCATTTAGCGCATGCTAATCATTAGTGCACGCTAAATCCATTATCACACCTTAGTAAAAGGACACCTTAGTCTGCATTATCCAGTTGTCATGCACTAATGTGACTGTGCTAGTTGGATAATGTTTCCATGCCTGTTCCCCACTCATGACGTGCCCCCTCCTAAAAAAATAGCAATAAATAAATGAATAGTGCATGGTTAGCAAGCACTGACAGGCAAATTACCCAGAACACTTTAATACATTTTGCGGTAAGCTTTTTTTCCCATGTTAAGGGCCCCTACATTTTAAAATTAGTACTTGTAACTTTGCTTTTTAATTTGATTATATTATTTATTGTTGTAATTCACCTTGTACTGATTGTTCAGCTAAGTGGAATATAAATGTCAAATTAAATTAAATTGTGAATGTCTCAACTTGGATGTTCCTTTTCCTATCTAGACGTCCCATGTAAAATGCCACTTTTATTATCTTTGACAAAACAATATTTTATGTAATCATAGTAGGCCATAAACCAGCTTAAAAGAAGTCTGTTTATATTAGTTTTGGACAACTCATGGTAATGATGCTAATTTACACATGAATGTACAATGACCGACAGTGAATCTTTCCTCATGTGACAAGTGATCTAATTAGTATCTAGTATCTTTTAAAATACAAAATAAATAGCTACTATGTAGAAGTCTAGGTTGATTCTTTTAAATGAAGGAAAAAGGAATAAGAGAAAGAAATTGTAAGCACAACCCACTGGAAAGATAAGGAAGGAAGTAACCTAGGAAGTATGATAGAAAAAAAACGTTTCAGCAAGATAAGAACTCTAGTCATAAGGAAGCTCCAAACGACCATTCTGTCTTCCAGACAAAGAAAATATCTACCAGCCTGTGCCACAGGGAAAAATAATCTCAATTACAGATATAAAATGCTGGTTTCTGAGTTAGGAGTCACTACACAAGAAAATGTTTTCAGAGTCATTGTGGTTAATTCATTTAAATTATCAGTCCATTGTACCTTGGCTACTGAAAAAGCGAATTGAATGTTAGGGATTATCTGAAAAGGGGTGGAGAACAAAACTGAGAATAACATTAGGTCTTCGTATTGGTCACTGGTGCATCCACATTTTGAATACTGTGTAGTTCTGGTCACCCCATCTCAAAAATGATACAGTTGAATTAGAAAAGGTTTAGAGAAGAGTGACAAAAACATCTCCCATATGAAGAGAAGCTAAGCCAGTTAGGGTTCTTCAGCTCAGAGAAAAGATGATTGAGAGAGGATATGTTAGAAGTTTACAAAATTATGAATGGGGTGGAACTGATAAATAAAGAACAATTCTTTAACTTGCTGAACAACACAAAAACAAGAGGAATTATTAGGAAAAGGATGGTGAATAAGGCCGAAAATACTATAATGCCTTTGTATCGCTCCATGCTGCATCCGCACCTTGAGTATTGCATTCAGTTCTGGTCACCATATCTTAAAAAAGATATAACAGAATTAGAAAAGGTTCAAAGAAGAGCGACTAAAATGATAAAGGGGATGGAACTCCTCTTTTGCGGAAAGGCTAAAGAAGATAGGACTCTTCAGCTTGGAAAAAAGACGGATGAGGGGAGATATGATTGAGGTCTACAAAATCCTGAGTGGTGTAGAACAAGCAGAAGTAAATTGATTTTTTGCTCATTCCAAGAGTACAAAGACTAGGGGACATTTGAGGAAGTTACATGGAAATACTTTTAAAACAAATAGGAGGAAATATTTTTTCACTCAATGAACAGTTAAGCTCTGGAACTCTTTGCTGGAGGAGGTGGTAAAGGCGGTTAGTGTATTTGGGTTTAAAAAAGGTTTGGACAAATTCCTGGAAGAAAAGTCCATAGTCTGCTATTGAGACAGGCATGGGAAGCATGTAGTATGGAGTATGTAGTATGGGATTTGTAGTATGAAGTGTTGCCACGATTTGGGTTTCTGCCAGGTACTTGTGACCTTACTTGGTCACTGTTTGAAAAACAGGATACTGGGCTAGACGGACCATTGGTCTGACCCAGTATGGCTACTCTTATGTTCTTATGTTCCTATGTTCCATGAACCTAATGACTAGAAGATTAAACACAACTAGTAGAAAGATCTTTTTATGCCGTACATAATTAAGCTGTGGAATCTTTTGCCAAAGGATGTGGTCAAACTGACCAAAACAATGGGATTCAAAAGATGATTGTACATGAAAGGACCATAAAAAACTGCTTAGCTAGACCATTATTCGTCCCTGGAAAGGAGCTATGGGAAATAGATCTACGTTTTGGGCACTCCTGTCAGTGGGGGTTGCTGTTTCACTATCACATGTTCAATTGTGAGAGACAGGCAAGTTCTGCAGGACTTCAGGGAACCTGCCTGTCCCTAGCAACTGAAAACACAATATTGAAGTACCACCCCCTACTGGCAGCAATGCTGTTGGAGGACCCCCGCTCAGCTTAGAAGGAACAGTGGTTTTGCGATCTGCCAGGTACTTGCGATCCAAATTGGTCACTGTCTGAGACATGATGATGGGTTCAGTGGACCTTGGTCTGACTCAGCATGGCTTTTCTTGTGTTCTTCACTAAAGACTAAATGGGGGGGGAGTTATCAATGAGGGCTACCATTAAGAGAGGTTATTTTATTACCAGTCATGTTATTTTAGTACAGAGTCCCATTTATTCAATGAGACCCTGTGTTAAAATAGCATGACTTGTGGTAAATAGCCTGACTTTACAGTAGCCCATGTTGATATCTTCTCCCCTAAATTTACCAAAGTGTGTTTCTATTAAATAGGAGCCATTGTACAAGCTCCCGTAGCCCACACAATCAATCCAGCAGCACTATTACAGTCTCCATCTATTCAAAATCTTTGCAACATAAGACTCTATACTACTTGTCTCTCACAAATTTCGTGACACTACACTGTCACTCAATCATGTAACCTGGTTTTCATTAAGTAATCTGTAATCCTCTTCTGAACTTTACTAACCAGCTTATAATCAAAAGAGAAAAACGCCTATATTTCGACCCAAATCGGGAGATGGGCGTTTTTCTCGCAAAGGCACCCAAATCGGTATAATCGAAAGGCGATTTTGGGCGTTTCCAACTGCACTCCGTCGCGGAAATGAATAAAGTTGACGGGGGCGTGTCGGAGGCGTGGTGGAGGCAGGACTGGGGCGTGCTTATCAGCCGAGGAGAGATGGGCGTCTTTACCTGATAATCGAAAAAAAGGCGTTTTTACCGCGATTTTGGGTCACTTTTTTGGACCCTTTTTTTTCACGAACAAGTCCCAAAAAAGTGCTCCAACTGCCCAGATGACCACTGGAGGGAATCGGGGATGACCTCCCTGGACTCCCTCAGTGGTCACTAACCCCCTCCCACCAAAAAGAAACCCACTTTAAAAACTTTTTTTCCAGTCTGTATGCCAGCCTCAAATGCCGTACCCACCTCCATGACAGCAGAATATGTTCGATCCCGTCACAGCTTTTCCCTGGGTCAGAAGTGGCTCTCGGGTGCACTACAGGGTCACATCAGCATTGCATTGTGGTGGGTGTAGGGTATTGGGCTCCGTGATTTCATTAGCTTCTGTTATAGTCTCACGATGTTGGTAGTTGGTAGGCTCTTCTCCCATGGTGCTTTTCCCCCTGCCTACTGGGTCAGAGTGTGCCCTCTTGTGTTTCCGGTAGTCCATGAGGTAGTGGCCATTTTTGTAAGCCAGTTTTAGATCCCTTCCATGTGTTAGCCACGTTAGAGAACTTAGTTCTTACCTTGAATGTGGCTGAAAGAGGGCATTGTACAACATTCTGCCAGCTCTGACCTGCTAATCTCAATACCAGGGAGACTCGTTGCCAGTGGTGGGGCACAACCTCTGATCTGCAGTTAACTGTGAGTAAGCTTGCTTATTCCAATAAAGGACGTTTTCGGAGAGATTAGTCTTCAGGTGTAAACTGGTGTGGCAATGTTATACAGCAGTAACAAGTCCTAGAGGCCTGTGTGTATGCAGGTCCCTGGAGCACTTTTAGTGGGTACCGCAGTGCACTTCAGCCAGGTGGCCCCAGGCCCATCCCCCCTCCCACCTGTAACACTTGTGCTGGTAAATGGGAGGCCTCCAAAACCCACTGTACCCACATGTAGGTGCCCCCTTCACCCCTAAGAGCTATGGTAGTGTTGTACATTTGTGGGTAGTGGGTTTTGGGGGAGGGGGGTTGGGAGCTCAGCACCCGTGGTAAGGGAGCTATGTATGTGGGAGCTTTTTCTGAAGTCCACCGCACTGACCTAGGGTGCCCAGTTGGTGTCCTGGCATATCAGGGGGGCCAGTGTACTACGAATCGTGGCCCCTCCCACGACCAAATGGCTCGGATTAGGACGTTTTTGAGCTAGGCGTTTTTAGTTTCCATTATCGCTAGAAAAAACAAACGCCCAGCTCAAAAACGTCCATTTTTCCGAAAATACGGTTCGGCCCGCCCCTTCACGGACCCGTTCTTGGAGATAAACTCCCATGGAGATAGGTGTTTCCGTTCGATTATGCCCCTCCACATAACCTATCTTACCATAAATAACTTGTAATCCACTTGAACCTTACTAGGTAACTTGTTTTACCTTTAGTAACTTGTGGTCCACTTCTGAACCTTATTATGTAACCAGTTTTACTTAAAATAACCTGTAAGCCACATTGAACCTACCCCAGGTGGGAAAATGCGGAATACAAATGCAATAACTAAAATAAAAATAAAATATACAATAGAACCTGTGGTAAATAATATGTGATAATGCATGCTGGAGTGCAGAAAAGCCTTTTGGTAAATCTAGCCTTAAGAGGGTAATTTTGTAAACCATTTTTGTGTGTAAATGACCTTTTATAAAATTTGACTGGTGTAATAGTATGAGACATGACATGATGGTTCGCATTTTGCCAGTAAGCACGTATAGGGGCAGAGCGTGAGCAGAGTTATATATGAATCTACACAAATAACTGACGAACGCGAATGGAACTGGCGAACACTGTTACGGTACCGTGTAAGCCACATTGAGCCTCCAAATAGGTGGGAAAATGTGGGATACAAATGTAACAAATAAATAAATAAATAATATGTAATATGTAAATAATCTAGGCCCAGACATTTACACCTGCTCAAGAGCAGTGAAAGTGTCCATGCCTGCAAAGCAGGTGTGATTTCTGTGTCTTATAAGAGCATCTAAGTAGCTACCTCCTAAAACAGGCACCCTGTTATAAAATTAACCTTTAAGAGGGTAATTCTAGAAGAGAGGGTCTATTTTTAGGTGCCAAGAATGAGCCTATTTAGAATCTACTTTAGAGAAAAGTAAGCACTTCCCCCTAATTCTATACAAGTCCCCAAACCTTTTACGCAGGTCAATTGCATGTGCAATTTAATTGAATAATGAGCCGATTAATTCCAATAATTGGCATTTTAATAAGCAACTATTGGCACTAATTAAATTTAATTGGAACTTAAAGCATGTAAATTAAAGTTCAGAATCTGTGCCTGAATTTTACACGTGAGTAGAAAAACGGGGCACAGAAATGGAAGGTTTATGGGTGGAACGCGGGCATTCCTAGCATTTACACATGTTGTTACAGAATATGTGCCTAATTTAGGTGTGTACATTTGCACCACATTTCAGTTGGTGCAAATGGCCACACCTAAATTTAGGTGTGAGTCCTGGGCATAAGTACTATTCTATAAATCATGCCTAACTTTTAAGTGCGGCTTATAGAATAGCGCTTTTTGTGGTGCCAAATATAGACTCTACCCCTTTGTTTATAGAATACCGGCATAACAGGTCAAATAGCTCTATGGCTGGTCTAAGTGCTTGCAACTGCAAGACACATGTGTAAGTGTAAGTGCCCTCTTATAGAATTTTCCTTAATGTGTGGCTGCAAAACAGAGCTCCCTTATCTGTGCCATACATGCTACTTTTTAATTTCCATACTACAGGGACCATGCTGTGTCTAGGAAAGAGACAGTGATGTTTGACTACAGGTGTTCAGACAGAAAACAACTTCTGCATGTTTAAGAGTCTCCATTAGTGTCTCTTGTTGCTGCAAGGTGCTGAGAGCATGTTTCATGAACATGTCTGGAACTGAGCATTGGACACTGGTAATTCATTTTTCCTGAACATCTTGTATCACAGTTTTGTCTGTAAGTATATTGTCATTCAGGCCTCGATGCTCAAAACTCTGGCACTGTACAGAACAGTGCATTGCCACAACAGCGCCCAAAAATAAGTTCCTAATGCTCAACGCTAATGGTATGCAAATGATACGTGCGCTGTTAGTGTCGAGCATTAGGAAGTTAAGTGGCAGGATTGTGCCGGGGCATGCGCACAAGAGCTGTATGTAAGCAAAGCTCTTCTGCTCATGCCCAGTCCAGCGGTGAGGGGGAGAGGCAGTGCAGCAAAGGCAGAGGGAACTGGGGCTGCAGGAAGACAGTGAGGGGCAACTGCAGGAAGACAGCGAGGGGCAGTGGAATGGGAGTTGGAGACTGCAGCAGCCCACACATCCTCACTTCTCTCGCATGGCTTCCCTGCGGCCCCCTCACATTCCTGCAGCATGCCAGCTTTGGCTGCCATGGGGGAAGAGGATTCCCTTGCCTCCTTTCTTTCTCTCAACTTCTTCAAAACTCCTCAAAAAGTGCTACCTGGGAAAGTAAACCACTCTGAATATGTAAACCACTCTGACTTGTTTGACAAATATGGGGTATATCAATTGCTATTAAACTATTTAGAAAGGGAACCTCCACCCTGTCATCTTGCTGAACAATAATGAGTTTTGTATAATGCCTGCTCCGAGCTGGCATTGGGTTTTGTATGGTAAGGGTGCTCTTCTTCAGGGCGCTATTTCCTGAGCATCGGAGGGAATAAGAAATGACCTAATTGTAATCCTTTTGACTACATTAACATGCAATTAGCGCTGATCGCTGGCAAGATCTTATTTCCCACGGTAAGGGCCTTTTGAGCATTCTGCACTGGCAAACACAGGCGCTAGTCCAGCCTTAATGGCCTCTAGCGCCTGTGTTTGCTTCTGAGCATCAGGGCCTCAGTCTCCAAAACATTTTACCCTCAACTCCTTAAAAGTAACTACACTCCACTCATGACTGTAGCACATAATGGAATGATGAATCTCTGTCTATAATGGATTTTCTATCATTTGTCCTCTCACTGTACTCAAATAAAATCTATATGTGAATATATTTCATATGGATGTGAATAAAAAGAAAGATCTTTTTTCTTGATATTTGTCCAGGAACCAGTAACACTCTGTTCTTTTGTATATTGCTTTAATGCAGTTCTCTCTCTCTTATCTGTGTGTCTCCCTTATACAGAACAATACAAATGTATGGCAGGTTCCTGGTGTATGCCTGGTGACTGTATTGGGGGGGGGGGGGGGGGCTTACATAAAGAATTCATTGGTTTGGCACTAGCAGAAACTGTGAAGCCATAGATAGTTTAACTACACATGCTGTTCGTTTATATTTGAGGCACAGGACTGAATACTGACCGGTTATTTTATTTATTTATTTAGATTTTGCTCACACCTTTTTCAGTAGTAGCTGAAGGTTAGTTACATTCATGTACTCTGGATATTTCTCTGTCCCAGGAGGGCTCACAATCTAAATTTGTACCTGAGGCAATGGAGGGTTAAGTGACTTGCCCAAGATCACAAGGAGCAGCAGTGGGATTTGAACCGGCCACCTCTGGATTGCAAGACCGGTGCTCTATATATTGTCTTTATAAATGTTCCTTTCATTTGTGTTTGAGGCACTGGAAATTATTCATTCATTCGAAGTCAATTGAGGAAGACCAGTTGCGTGCAGGACTTAATTATTGGCTGTTAATGGGAGTTAACAGCCAATTATCAACTTGAATTGCTGTTAATTGGTGTTAATTGACACCAATTAGCACTTGCATGCCCAACTGCCCTTAGTTGCCATTCTAGAAGTTGGGCCCCGCTAATTCTATCGCGCTCAATTTCTAAAGGGCGTGGATGTGGGAGAGGCATGGGTGAGTCAGGGGCATGTCTAGGTGTTCTCTGTGTCTGTTATAGAATAGTTGGAATTACATGCCAGCACTTACACCAGTCTTTGAATGGTGTAAGTTCTCGTGCCTACAGTTACATGTGAAACTGCAGACTTACGCTACTATTCTGATAATGTTAGTTCTGTGCTGAATTGCCATTATAGAATTTCCACTAAATTCTATACATGGCGCCTTAAGTTTGTTCTCACTAATTTGGCCAATCGGCCAATTGTGCACACAAATTGATTAACAAGCCAATCGGCGCTGATAATTGGTACTTAATAACCAATTAGTGGCACTAATTGTCTTTAATTAGAATTTACACGCACAACTTTCTAGGCGTATTCTATAATGTGGTGCCCCTAAATTCTGTGCCACAAAAAGAGGGCATGGACATGGGCATGGAATGGGTGGGTTGTGGGCACTGCAAAAAACTACGTGCACTGTTATGGAATACACCTAATGTGCATCTCCGTTAGGCATAGTATTTAGGCCTGGTTTAGGTTTTATATGGCACATGCGCATATTCTATAAGTATGCCTAACTTTAGGTGTGGTTTATAGAATCACGTTAAGTGCTTGGCTTTTTGGTGCTGATTTTTCAGGCGCCATTTATAGAATTTGGCCCTTTGTGCTTACGTTTTGGCACACTTTATTGAATCTACCCCTGAATACTTGTATGCGCTATTACATATGTGACTCAGGTGTAGGCATATTTGAGGGAGGAGTTTGGATGATGTCCTGAAGTAACCCCGCAGGTAATAAAATACACAGCTATGAATACTTTTACACCAGCCCCTGACTAGATGTAAATGTATATGGCCACACTGTAGCCTTGATTTCAGCAGATTTTATTCAGGTATTTTATTAAAGCTCATAGGGCTAAAATTAGAAAGGATTTTTCATATATAAAGCGCTTTTTCAATTTACAAAAGGGCTTTTGTAAAATTACCCTAGAGGTCATGTGAGTATAAACACATTGTGGTGACAAGATGGCACATACTTGTAAGCTACCCATGTGAAGGTGTGTTCTGAGGTAGAGTTTGGGTGGACATGGATGGAGTCACGATTTACATGCATATTTATTAAATCTGTGCATCTACACATACTTCAGATGCTACCATTTACTCCCAACCCTCAGCAGGCATGAATTTCTGATTTCTGCCACTTTGCTCCTGCTTGTCCTCCATATCTAGGTGACCTGATATACATTTGCCATCATAGACACTTAGGGGTAGATATTCAAAGCGTTTTTAAAGGGTGAAGAGACAATCCTGACCATTTAAGTAGTTTGTGTGGGAAGTCAAGTGCCCGCTGAATATCCCCTCTACTGCCCATGGCCGAACTGGCTAGTATGAGGGTGGAGATAGGGTGGAGCAGAAGCTTAGCTGGTGATTTTCAGTCCACTAACTGGCAGAAGTAACTGCATGAAATTAGGACAGAAAAAAGGCTGTCCTAACTTTATGCAGAGAGTTAACTGAGCATCAGTCTGAATATTGACAGGTGCCAGTTAACTTCCAGGTCCTGCCCAAATATATTGCCAGCCCCTCCCTCCCTCACACTCTCCTTGAAGAGGACTGGGGGGAGGGGCAAGATTCCCTGGGACTGGCCTCCAATGGGGGCTAGGTGCCAGTAGGTTCTGTTCTCTTGGTCTGTCTCTCTCCTGCTCCTGTGTTTCGGGACCCAGGTGATTGTGCTGTGATAACACGGGTCCCGGCACACAGGAGCAGGAGAGTGACAGACTGAGGGAGAAGCAGATGTAGGAAGGTAAGGGGGCGGTGCAGACGTAGGAAGGTAAGGGGGTGGGGCTGCGGCGGCAGCCCAAATCGGGGGGGGGGGGGGCAGCAGCTGCGGTGGCCCGGCTCTGTCTCTCGGTGATCCTGCCCTAGAAGCACACAGCCCCCTTTCTGATTCCCCCTCCCTCCCAACCCTCCAAAGGCAAAGAAAGGCAGACCAAGGCTTCTCCTCATCCCTCCATACCCCTTCCACTCCCTGATATGCAAGACTCCCCTACCACCCCCTCAAGCAAGATCCATACCCCCTTCCGGCAAGACTCCCCTTCCAGTCCCCCAGGTCCATACCCCCTTCTAACCCCCCCCCCCCCACACACTTAGGATAGGCCTCCCTGGGCATACCTAGTGGTCCAATGGGACAATGGGGGTAAGAGTGAATCCTAGTGATTGCTTCTAGAAAGCCTCTAGCAGCAGCCTTGCATCACTTCTCTCCTGCCCCCATCACTCCCACTGGACCACAAGAGACTTCAAGTAGGCCGGGGGGGGGGTGGGGTAGGGTTGTCTATCTTGAGTGGGGGGAGGGGTTGGTTGGGAGAGGGCGTGGACCTGTGGGGGTCTTGCCACATTGGAGAGAGGTGGGAGGGGAGTATGGTTCTCACAAATTAAGTTAAATTAAGACTGAATAGGCCAAGATGCCCTTATCTGCTGATCATTATTTATTTATTTATTTAATTATTTATTACATTTGTACCCCACATTATCCCACCTATTTGCAGGCTTAATGGGCTTACAGAGTGTTATTATGACATATTCATGAGGGAATAATAGATATAGTCGGTGGTAGGACGAAGATATTAAAGAAAGAGAAGCGGGTGTTAAGTAGGGTGATGTAGGAGGTGTAGTTGGTTGTGTGGGTGGGTTGTGTAGTGATTTGTGTCTTTAGAGGTTCTTTTTATAGGCTCTGTTAAAGAGGTGTGTTCAAGGATTTGTGAAAGTTGCTTAGATTATCCATGGTTTTTAAGGTTGGGGGTAGCGCATTCCGTAGCTGTGTGCTTCTATACGAGAAGGTGGTGGCGTATGCTTGCTTGTATTTAAGCCCTTTACAACTGGGGAAGTTCAAGTTGAGGAATTTGCGGGCTGATCTCTTGGCGTTTCGGGTGGTAGGTCCACTAGGTTGGACATGTAGAGAGGGGCATCTGCGTGAATGATCTTGTGTACGATCGTGCATATCTTGAATTCGATGCGTTCTTTGAGTGCTAGCCAGTGAAGGTTCTCTCTTAAGGGTGTCGCACTTTCGTATTTGGTTTTACCAAATATGAGTCTGGCTGCGGTTATTTTGGGCAGTCTGGAGTTTCTTAATAGTCTGTTCTTTGCAGCCGGCGTACAGAGCGTTACAGTAGTCCAAGTGACTTAGTACCATAGACTGTACCAGGGTACGGAAAATGCTTCTCGGGAAGTAAGGCTTGACTCTTTTGAGTTTCCACATTGAATAGAACATCTTTTTTGTCGTGTTCTTCACGTGGGTATCGAGAGTGAGGTTTCGGTCTATGGTAACTCCGAGAATCTTCAGGTTTTCTGAGATAGGAAGGGTGCAGTATGGTGTGGTAATAGTGGAGTAGTTGTTTGTGTTATATTGAGAAGTGAGTACTAGGCATTGAGTTTTTTCAGCGTTGAGTTTTAGACGGAATGAGTCTGCCCAGGGTGTGCATAATTCTGAGGCCTTGGTTGATCTCGTTGGTGATTTCGGTTATATTGTGTTTGAACGGGATGTAGATTGTGACATCGTCTGCATATATGAAAGGGTTAAGGTTGTGATTGGCTAATAATTTGGCTAGTGGTATTATCATTACGTTGAAGATGGTAGGTGATAAGGGGGATCCTTGAGGAACTCCGCATTCCGGTGTCCATAGAGGTGATCTTTCGGCATCTGTTATTACTTGTAGGATCTGTGGTGAGGAATCCTTCGAACCACTTGAGGACCGGGCTCCGACTCCGAAGTATTCTAGAATAGAAGTAGTATTCCATGATCAACCATGTCGAAGGCGCTTGACATGTCAAATTGCAGTACTAGTATGTTCTTGCCAGTTGCAATTGTTTTTTTGAATGAGTTCATTGCCGCCACTAGTAAAGGTTCGGTGCTGTGATTTAAATCAAAATCCTGATTGTGACTCATGTAGAATGAGTGTTTATTTAGGTATTCGGTGAGTTGTTTTGTAACTACACCCTCCATTATTTTAGTAATGAGCGGTATAGACGCAACTGGTCGATAGTTAGTTAAGTACATTGTGCTTTTTTAACGTCTTTTGGCAGAGGTGTGAGTAGGAGTTTCCTTTATTCGTGGGGAATAGGCCATTTTGGAGTCTGTGGTTGATTTGGTCGTAAGGTCTTTCTTGAATTGTTTTGGAGCGGTTCTTATTAGGCTGACAGGGCAAATGTCTAATTTGCATTGAGACTTGCTATATTTTTTAAGCCATTGTGAGAGTTCATCTACTGAGATTTCTTTGAAGTTGGTCCACGAACTATCAGCTGGGTATTCCCCAGGTTTTGGATCTAAGCAATCAAGGATTTTTGTGTAGTCGGTGGTGTTGTTTGGTATCATGCGCCGGAGCTTTATGATTTTTCGTTAATAAATTTGCTATGTTGGTAGCGGATGGGGGTCTGTGTTGTTAGAAGTAACCGGTGTGGTGTTTAGGAGTTTGTTCACAAGTGAGAAGAGCTTAATGTACATCTTTGTAGCTTGGTCCTATTATGGTTTTGTAGTACATTCTTTTAGTTTGTCTGATTTTGTATTTGTATTTTCTTTGCAGCTGTTTCCAGTCAATTAAGAGTGATTTCGTCTTTTCTTTTGCTCCATATTCTTTCCAGTCTTCTGACCTGTGTTTTTAGGTCTTTCAATTCTTCATTGAACTATGGTATGGGAGTTTTTTTCTTTTTGAAGATCTAGTTTGGAGCGGTGCTATGCTTTCTAGTATTGCTGTACATTTGTTGTCCCATTCTTGTAGAAATTGGGGGTGAGTCTGTGGGAGTTGCCCATTCGTCAGTGTAAAGTTCTTGCCAGAATGTTACTGGGTCTATTTTGCCTCTTGTGTATAGGTTCTTTTTACCTGTTTTCGTTTGTGACCCTTTTGTTTCCATGAGAGGGAGGTGTTAGCTTTGTAGTGATCTGACCATGGTGCAACTGTCCATTTTGTATCTGTGATAGTGAAGATGGGCTCTGATGAGAGTTGTGAGTTATAATGTCTAGTGTGTGTCCTTTTTTGTGGGTGGGTTGCATATTAGGCCAGTGGAGCTCCATAGTTTGGATGAAAAATATTCAGTCCATTACTTATGAGGCCTACATTTAAGTTCTTATAATTGGGAAGATCTTAAGCTAAATTTAGGATCCCTATGTTTTCATCTGAGAAATTTCCAAAACTTAGGAGTCTAAAACTTAGATGCCTAAATTGAAGTTGAATTCCATTTGCCTAGATTAAGATTAAGAATCTAACTTAGATGCCTGGTGCTGAAAATCATTGCTAAGGACCTACATTTTTCCAGCCCTAATTATGTTCCTATGACCACCTACATTTTAGGTGTCTTGTGGAAATAGGTTCTCAAATTTAGCAATTCAGCTTTTGTCAGTTTTCAAAGGGACTGAATCAATACCTAACGTCCAAAGTGAGACACTGAAACCCTTTGAAAATTGACCTCATGAAACCATGAGATACCAACACTAACTAAACCAAAAAAAATGTCAAGTCTTATAATTATATAGTAATGCCTTTTCCTTCAATCAGGCACTTAGAGAAACAATGAACAGCATTAATTATATTACACTCTGCACTGTAGTTTTAATTTATTAACAGGATCAGCCCTACCATCGAGCACCTATGTTTTTGATTTTTTTTTCCTTAGGTCCTATTTTTCTGCCCAGCATTTTAGCCCCTACTAGCTTATGCAATAATGACCCCTCAGTGAATCTTAGCACGTGGCGCCACATCCCTCACAGGCCACCCCTGTTTGTTATTATTTACATAACAGGAAAACTGCATCAAAACACTGGCACAACAATTAAGTAATTGGGGGATATTCCAAAAGACAACATTCTTGATTACTCCTTGCCTGGAAATCTCTCTCAGCAGTGTACTTCCTGCCAAATGAATCAGCACAGACTGCTAATGAACTGTTAGCTGTTAATGTATAGTACAGTGCTGTTTGCGCCCTTATCTGTAAAGGCCTCCATTTGATTGATGATTCACAGAGTTGTTTAAATGATAGCATTCTAACCGCAAACGATTTCTTCTAATAAATTAACAATGCAGACTACAGCACATACCTTTCCAGCCTTGTATCTTCCCTACTTTATTACTCAAAGTGACCCTTGTCAATGTTTACTAAAAAAAAAACCTCCCCAACAATATCTATATATTACAGATCAAAATTACGTTCTCTTTTCTTTGTTGAATGACAAAACTCCCAAATTAAAGGGGCCCTTTACTAAAACTTAGCATGTGCTAATGGACACTGACACATGCTGAATGCCACATGACCAATAGGTATAAAATAGGATGTACAGCATTTACCCCGAAATTCTATAAAGGGCGCCTTAAGTTGTGTGTGCTAATTTGGCCACATGGCCAAATGGTGTGTACAACTTAATTAACAAGCCCATCAGCGCCAATAATTGGTACTTAACAACCAATTAGCGGCATTAATTAACTTTAATTAGAATTTACACACACAACTTTCTAGGTGTATTGTACAATGCGGTGTGCATAAATTCTAATGTGCGCAGCCAAAAAGGGGCATGGCCATGGGTGTGGAATGGGCAGGTAGTGGGCATTTCAAAAAACTATGTGCACTATTTTGGAATACACCTGATCTGTGCCTAACTTAAGCGCAGGTATTTAGGCCTGGGTTTTAGGTGGCTTAAACGAGTGCGCATAAATTTTAGTCACAATAATGGCATGTGAGCATAGTCTATAAGCTAACTTTAGGCAAACTTGAAAGTTACTGGCCAGTAAAGCGCATGTTTTTGTGCCGATTTTTATGGCGGCATTTATAGAATTTGGCCCTTAGCATGCGCTAATTCTGCTGGTCTGTGCAAGCTAAACTTTAGTACAAGGGCTCCCTAGATATTCACAAGCACTCAACATACGGAATTAATATCTTTTACTGGGCTGCTTTACAGTAAAAAGTAAAACCAGTGTATTTGTATATTCATGTATATTTATGTGTATAATTATGTGTGTGATTGTTATCTGCTCAGAATATTGGATGGCAAGTTAAAAAAAAGTCTTTAAATATATGAATAAATCTGAGTGAAGGATACAAGAAGGAATTACAAGTTGATTGGTCTCTAACAAAACAAGAGGTCACATTATTAAAATGTTCTCTTATGAATGCCAGACAGGGAAAGAGGATAAAATCTTCCTGCTGATCCATAGTCAACTGTGAATATTATAAGCAAGAGTTGCAGGCCAGAGTCTAACGTCTATAGTCGATGACCTAATGTATGTTACAATCCAATCTATCACTCAGGAACTAATATGCAATAACCATAATGATTCTTCTTTACCATGTATGTATGCACCTTAATGCAATAGCCTTTGTATTCTGCTACCGGAAATGGCAACTGCCATTACGGCAAATGTAAGCCACATTGAGCCTGCAAATGGTGGGAAAAGGTGGATACAAATGCTACAAATAAATAAATAAATAATAAATAAGTGACTACTCGGGTTGCCTCTGCTCCTTAAAAGTATATTCCTATTGGTGGTATCTTTATGTTTAAATCATTTTTATTGAAAAGGTCATCAGAAAATACAACATGGTCTGAGAAACTCCGTGAGAAAGACCTGTAAACAATTAAATAGAATTCAAGCACAACTATCAAGTGTGAGTAAGAAGTATCCCTTCCCTCCAACCCCAAATCCTCTCCCTCCCATTGACAAGTCACATATGAAACTAATTGCAACAGTCTGCCTGCAGGCCACTGGCTAGAGTGTCACCCAGAATCGCTCTCATATTCTCTGAATGCTCCCCCTGTAGAGAGGAATGTCATGAACGGCTAGTCATTTCATTAAAAGCAAAGAAATCATGTATCCTCTACATGCCAAAGTTGGAGTCATAGGCACTCTCCAGTGTATTAATATCACTCGTTGAAGATGGACAGCAATCACAGAGACTGGAGTTAACAAAGACGTGAAGCTCCACCTATTCTCAGACAATGACTCAGAGACTGAAAAGCCCTTCTACCCACCTAATCTGACAAAAGAAGCCCATCTATGCCAGACTGTTTTAATCCTGTCAATATGGATGTGTATCTACCAGCAGATGTCCAGACAGAAAGTCTTATGATGTCATTAAACATGTGACCAGTTACCAGCTCCATCTCAAAACTAGATGAAACCAGTTTTCAGCTATCCCTGAGTTTTCATTGGATCGAGTACACCCACCTGACTTCAGCCTACAGTTCACAAGAGATTATAAAAAGCCTGGAACATTTTCAGTTCGGTCTCTTCTCTCTTGGTTCTTTGCTCTGCCTCCTGCCTCTCTGCTATTCCTCAACTACACCTCCATGGACCTTGCTAGACTTCACACACATCCAGATAAGATCCTCTCCAAGCTCCAGCAACAACTCTGCAACAAAATGACTTCTTTTCCAGCAAGGATCTCCTTCATCACTCCAACCAACAGCCTCAATCAAACTGAGCTACCATTAATCTAGCCTAATTTATAATCTGAAGCACATTTCCCTGTGAAACATTCCTAAAAACTGCCTCTCTCTTGTAACATTATTATATTACCTGTATTGTAAATAAAGATTTTAAAGTTAAATATATGGTCTTTATGTTCTGAGCACATGTCCTTAAATGTTACAGTGCAGGGTAGTAGTAGTAGTAGGTTAATGTAATTCAGCAAATATATTAGTTCATTACCCTTTTTCTTACATCTTATTATTATTTCTTACTTTGTACATTATATTTAATTGGTGGAGAATAGAATAGAATTATCTTACACTCAGAGTGATCTCCATTTACCACTACCCTTTGTCACCTCCCACTCAACCAGTTTCTAAGCCAGTCAGTCACTTTAGAGCCTATACTGAATGTGGAACTGCGTTAAAGGCCTTCCTAAAATCTAAGTACACCAAATGTAGGTGCCAAGCTAGGTTCCTAAAATAGGTGTCCCTTTATAGAATTAACCGCTTAGGGCCATGCACATGTTGACACATGCACTGGTATACCTAGCTTGCTTGCCACCCGGGGCAGGTCGCCGCTGCACCCCTCTCCCGAGGCACATCACACACCCCTTGAGGTGCATAACACCCCACCCCCACAGGCACATCACCCCCCACCACTCTTCCTCCTAGCAAGGGGGTGCATGGAGCAGTGACAAGGCAGTCGGCTGTGCCGGTATCTTGACCCGGAACAGGAAGTAACATGAGAGGGGGCAGGGGACCTGTGGAGCCGACAGCCACATGACTGCTCCATGCACCCCCTTGTTGCCTGCACCCAGGGCGGACCACCCCCACCAACCCACTCTTGGTGTGCTACTAGACACATGCATAGTAAGTGCCACATATCTCTTCTAAAATGATCTCCATGGAAGAGGTTAATTTTTGGTTATAGTTGGGAAATGTGTGCTGATGATATTCAAATTTTTGATACCTGTGCAAAAGGTCCTAAAATCAGTGGTTTCTTGGATGGCTCATGCATAGTTTAATGGGCCACTGTTTCTCAGCAGTAAGGTTGGACTGAATATAACAAAGACCAAGATTCTATGCATAGGGGTTGAGAAGCCTGGATTGGATATTATTATTCTCTTGGTGATATCCAGATATCGATTAGAACTTTAGCTTCCAATCTGGGTGTGGCTGGATTCAGTACTGGGTTTTAGAGATCATGGTGCTTATTTTAGAAAATCTCTTCATGTTTTGGACTTTGAAAACTGGCATTTAGACATCCATGTTGTATGGATGTCCAAATCTTGATTTTACAAAGCCAGGATACGGACATCTAAAACTGTAGTACATCCATATGGCAAGGTGGCATGATCTGATCATGAATTGGGTGGGACCAGGAAGAAGCCAAATATGGACATCCAACTTCAATTTCAGAAAGAGAAGGGACACCCATGTCCAAAAAGATGGATATCTGTCTTTAGACCTAGAACTTGGCAAATTGAAGTTACAGAAAGGTGCTCTGATTGAGCAATGCTCCACTGGATGGAGGAAGGGATATCACAGTAGGTATATCTGTCCCTGGAACAGTGGGATCTGAACCTGCAACCTCTGCTTCTTTGCCCTGGTTCTCATATGCCGCTCTAACCATCAAGCTTTTCTTTTACATGTCTAGCTATGTGGTCTTTTTACAATATGGATGTTCCTCTGCTGCCACAAAGCTGTCTATGTCCCTTGTTTTGTCCCATTCATAGTTTGGATGTTTCGGTTTGTAAAATGGATGTTCATGCTTGATGTAGCCAGAACTTGGACATCCGTTTCTCATGTATTTTAGATCAGGCTGTATGTGGGCAGATCCTGTTCTAACATATATGAGAACTGGACATCCATATGTGATATACAGACTTGGATGTCCATATTCTGAGTTGGACAACCTTTCTAAGATGCTTTTCCATATATCTAGACAGTATATTCTTCATTTGGGTATCTCAGAGTCAGAGAATTATAGGCATATCTGGCCACAGTTGATTTGAGGACAGTTATCCAATCTTGACAATAACTGTACCTTGGTGTACATGAGGATAACACAGCTGTTTGCAAACTGCAGTGAATACAAAACATTGTGGCATGGCTTACTGACAGCCTAAAAAAAAGGCACGTTTCCCCACTTCTTAAATAATTATAGTACCATGGCTCCCAGTTCAATACAGGATTAAATTTATGATCTTGAATGTTATCGTTTCAAATCAGGCTGGACCAAAAACCAGTACTTGCAGGAAAAGTTCGCAATTATGTATTAAATCAATCCTTGTGGTTACATGGGAAGGTGTTTTTATGTACATCTTCAGGAAAAGATTTTAGGTTGCAACATATGCACAATAGAGGTTTTTTTTTTTTTTCTACAATTGCTCTCTATTTAGATTTTACACACTGCAACAAGAGTTGAGTGGGGAAAAGAATTATTTAAGCTTTAGGAAGGGGTTTGAGAAGATTCTTTATATGGATTTATCACAAGAGAGCACTTTGGATTTAAAGTGGAAAAGTGAATAAAACTGTTCTTTAAAACTATTTTTGAAGATTTTTGGACAATGATTACAACTTCCGAGAGTATGAATAGTAGTGCTGACCTCCAACTATGTATGATGATCCAATTTTGCAATCTATTGCAGTGGTTCCCAAACCTGGTCCCCAGCCAGTCAGGTTTTCAGGATATCCACAATGAATATTCATGAGAAAGATTTGCATGCAGTGAATGAAAAACATGCATACTCTTAAATTTCAGAAATGTGCATGTCATACCAAATCCTGCACCAACCAAAATTTTGTGTTTCTTCGTGTGCCATCAATAGTGCACTCTTCTGAAATAATGCACACACTTTCAAAACAGTACACACTGTTTCAGAAGAGGTTACACTATCTCGCTAGTGCATAAATGTGCAAACCATTGCACATGTGCGAATAGTGCATGCATGCACTAAAGGGAAAGAATGCCCATTCTAAATTACATTACTCCTGTAATGACATAAAGGGAAAAAAAAGTTTGAACAAAATGAACATTTCCAGAAATGACACAAGAACAACAGAAAGTGAAAACTTTCTGGCTGCATGCTCCTAGTTACTATTGGCCAGGGTCCCTGCAAATAAGAAAAAACCCTCAGGGAAAGAGATTTATGTTGGACTATGGGGCTAATCAATGAGTCCTCAGAATTACTCTAACCTGAATAAATTGCATTTAATCCACTGCTTGCAACAGACCTCATATATTACAACTAGATCTAAGTTCTGTGTTGTTTCCATTTTATACTCATGAATCCCTGGTCCCATCACTATACCCCAGTTGTGAAACAGATCTTCTTTTGCACATCACTGTCAAACTCTCTGGGTTTTACTATTGCAGTTGCTTTCAGAGGGGGCCCAGGAGTGGACTGGGATGGTAATGCCTTTTCTCTTCACTCCCCCCCCCCCCCCCCAGTTAATAATTTTACCTTTGCTGGTGGGGATGCCCAATCCCCGCCAGCTGATGAGATCCACTGCCTGAAACTGCCTCAGTGCTGCCTCAGTAGTGAAGAAATCTGCGGCCTCTTTTCCAGTGCCGGCACTCCTTGCACATGTTCAGTTCATGTGTGAACTAAGCATTTGTGAGAAGTACAGTTGCTGGTGGATGGAAAGGGGCCCGAAGACTTCTTTTCTACTGAGGCAGCACAGGGACAGTTCCAGGCAGCAGATCTCATTCACTGGCGGGGATTGATTGGCATTCCCCACATGCCAAGCAACAGGTAATTTGGGTTGTGGAAGTGGTCAGAGCCCAAACTGGGGGGGGGGGGGGGGGGCAGCCCCCCATGGCTATGTCACTGAGCCTGTTCATTAGTGTAAATCAGAGTTGGGCAACCATGGTCCTTGAGGGCCATAACCTAGTCTGATTTTCAAGATTTCCATAATGAATATGCATGAGATCTATTTGCATACAATGGAAGCAGTACATGCAAATCAGTCTCATACATATTCCTTGTGGAAATCTTGAAAAAAACCTAACTGGGTTGTGGCCCTCAAAGACCATGGTTGCCAAATCCTGATGTAAATAAGAGGAGGGGCTTGTGCGAGCTGTAGATTAACTGACCATAAGCCAGGGTGACAAGACAGTGTCATAGGACACAGAAAAGCATAATGAATTTAATTCATCTCTGCTCTTCCTAAATCTTCTGCTATTATTTTTAAATGTTGCTACAACAATGAAATTAGCACATGAAGGGGGCTTGATGGAATCAGTTCACTAAGGCCCTGATGCTCAGAAACTCTGTGCTGTTCCGAACAGCACGGTAAAAATACTGCTGTAACAGCACAGGGATGAACTCCATAACATAGGCAGGCTGCACATGCAGAAGGCATACAATGGGCAAGAGACAAGATTTGGGAATAAATGGCCACAGCTTTATTAATATACATTATCCTATTCCTAGGAAACACCCGAGCCTTGGGTTCTATGCTGTAGATGGCTTCGCCCCTCCTTGGCCTTCCAGCTAGGGAGCATGACTCACTGGTCAATGTGGTGGCCAACTATATCTCCTTTTCCAGTGTGTCCGCAGTGCTGGTCAGTGTGGCGGCCAGCCATACCTCTTCTCCAGCGTGGCCACAGTGTGTCTGCTTTTTTACTCCACGCCGGTCTGGTATTTCATACGTCATTAGAGCCAGCTGGGGGATCAGCCCATCGCCAGTGGGTGTTCCTGTCCTCACCTCAATCGAATGAACTCTCTTTTGCCTGTTGTTCTAGCACCTCTGGCAGTTTCAAGGCTTGTGTGTCTCTGCAGCTGTGACAATGCAACTAATTATGCACAATGTAAGAGAAGGTGACTAAGAATGCATGCCCTACGCCCACCCTGTTACACAGTACAACATAGCATACAATGCTGTTAAACTCTTTTAACTATCTGTACAGTTCCCAACATTCTTATCAACTGATCGCCTTACACCTTGCGTAACCACATAGCAGAATTTAGTGTCATTGAGGCATATTTTCAAGCACTTAGCCTCCCAAAGTTCCATAGAAACCTATGGAACTTAGCCTCCCAAAGTGCTTTGAAAATACTACTACTACTACTATTTAGCATTTCTATAGCGCTACAAGGCATACGCAGCGCTGCACAAACATAGAAGAAAGACAGTCCCTGCTCAAAGAGCTTACAATCTAATAGACAAAAAATAAAGTAAGCAAATCAAATCAATTAATGTGACCGGGAAGGAAGAGAGGAGGGTAGGTGGAGGCGAGTGGTTACGAGTCAAAAGCCTGAATGCTTTCTAACACTTTGAACTACCTGAGAATAAACAGTGCCCCATGATGCCCAGCTGTTTTTCAGAGAAACAAATAAACAAAAAGGGGGGGGAGGGGAAGCAATCCCACCACCCACTGCCAAAGAGGCTCATTCCCTCCTTCACTGGCTCTTAGTTTCTCCTCTTCCCGCTGCTGTGCTTGGGCCACACCCCTTCCCCGGGTTCCCAACCAATCCTGGCTGGGATTTCCTGTGAGATCACTCTGTGCAGCGGGGAAGCCGGGAGAGGAGCAGAACATGAGTCGGGAGCTCCTGCATGGCAGCCGCCATGTTACGTTAAGCTGCTCGCAAGTCAGCTCACCGGCCTTCTTTAATTATCAATGCTAATGACATGCAAATTGAAGCGCAGACATAGTGTCGATTATGAGAGAAAATTTTGGAGCGTTAAAGGGAGGATAAAGGATTGTGCCTGGGTACTTGGTAGTTAAGCCCCGCCCAGTGCATCCCAGGATGCACTGGACAGGGCAGGGTGTTGCCATTTTGAGGAGGCACCCAACAGAGGGAGGGAGCCCTAGTCTGTGAAGATTTTTAATAAAGGACATTTGAGCATCTTTGGTGTACAAGTTTTGATTTTGGTCACCTCCGTTGTTCCTTTTTCTGATATGCTTCCTGTGGAGAATAGTTCTTCTGTTTTCTTCTTTCTGTAAATAATATAGACCCTTGAATGATTCAGTGAGCTCACTGGTGATTTAAAGCATACCAGGCCTTGGTACCAGTAGAAATAAAATTCTATACATTATTCATAGTGCACTGAAACTGTTCTACAATGTGTTTGTGTAGTTATATTTGTCTGTGGTTAACCTTTCATGTGCAGCTCTGTTACTGCAACCCTAGTTCCTAAAACAATAAATTTTCTGTCATTTGGTGTGTTCACTGGCTCACAGATAAAGGAGTCAGGTGAACCATAAGGATATTCACTTTAGGAACAATTTCCTTCAGAACTCTATTCACAGAAGGGGAACCCATTACTATATAGGTCACACTCTAGGCTGGGGCTTTACAGTGATGTATTTGTTCTTCTGTTGTATGATGAAGTCACTGTTTTATTTGTTGCAAAGGATTATTTCATAGGTTTGTTTTTAGATTCACTGAAGACATCTGGATTAAAGGAACTGAAATATTTTAAGGAAATCTATATTTTATTCTCTCTTTCCATTTTCTATATGAAGCCCACTGTGAGATTCTCATATCTATAAATATCAGATTACATGAAAAACTGTTCATCCTGTGTATTTAGGATTAATGCACCCAAATGACTCAGATTTTCACAGTCCCATGCTTTGTTCAAAGTGTCTGACATGAATTGGCTCCTTAAATTGCATGTGTGTGACATCTACTGGTTGATCACTTACATCACAGGTACTGAGTGCATTGTGAAGGTACTTTTGTAATTGTACAGCTAAAAAGTAAATGTGGACTTAGGATTTTCAAAGTAACAGCACCTAGATATTTCTGTCAGAAAATTATCCCAGAAAAGTACCTGTACATGTTATTCCTGCCATTTTATGTGGATCATTTAGTTTTCTGGAATGCACAACATGCATACTCTTAAATTTCAGAAATGTGCATGTTGTACCAAATCCTGCAGCAATCTCACCCTCAGGAATGCCTCTCCTAGAGTATGTAAATGTATGTGTGAAAAGCCAGTAGAAGATATGCTTTTACCACACCTTAATTTCCCATGGCAGTTGACTAACTTGAGTAGCAACTTACCATATATGAATAACTTATTTGATCAACCTCGCAAGCTGCACTATTCTTAGTATCCAGGAGCACTACCTTCCTGGTGCCAGGTTCAAGATGGTGTTGGCAACTCCTAGTGCTGGCAACCTTGGTGGTACTCTTGTGGTACTACTGCTAGGGGTCAGCTGCTCTATAAGGGGCACCAGCAACATTTTGAATCCACACCAGCAGGGGGCAGGAACAACTATGGATCGCTCCTGTCCCAACCCTACTCCTTCCCTTTTCCCCCTCCCCACTCCATGATGTCCAGCATCTTTCTGTTTCCCTATTCCTCCAATCCACAGCATCCAGCATCTCTCTCTTCTTCCTATTCCTCCCCAACCCCACAGTATCCAGCATTTCTCTCCTTCCCTATTTCCCCCAACCCCATGGTGTCCAGGACTTCTCTACTTCCCTATTCCTCCCCATTGAGTGAAAAAAAATATTTTCTCCTATTTGTTTTAAAAGTATTTCCATGTAACTTTATTGAGTGTCCCCTAAACTTCACACTTTTTGAAAGAGTAAAAAAATCGATTCACTTTTTCCTGTTCTATACTACTCAGGATTTTGTAGAACTCTATCATATCCCCACCTCAGCTGTCTCTTTTTCAAGCTAAAGAGCCGTAACCTCTTTAGCCTTTCCTCTTTAACCTTGCCAACGCAACACTCGTAACACCTGGCTTCGAGCCTTGAGCTTCTGAAAATGCTCAACACACACCCCATCCAGCACCTTCTAAAACAGGAATTTTGGAAGGGGAAGGACTCACTGACCCTTGAGCATGCACAGATGCTCACGGCCCAGTGCCAGGTGCGATGGATTTTGTGTCGGCAAGCTGACTGACATGCTGGTGCCACCACAGAGAGGGTAAGGAAGAAAAGGGAAGCTGGTGAAACCCTTTGGCTGAAGGATGAGGAGATGCTGAACATAGACATGTTAATTGCTGCAATGGTGCCACCCCCCCAAAAAAAAACAAATTGTACCACCCTAGGCAGATGCCTTTTCTGCCTAATGGTCAGGCTAGCCCTGTTTTAAAAGTAAAAACTGAATAGCTATAACAATAGTCTAGCTGTCACACTTTGGCACAGAGGTGCAGTAGAGGATGAGAAATTCATTGGACCCTTTTATCAGCATTAATTTTGCACATCTTCAGCATCAATATGTAAATAATTGAAAGAGTATACCTTTACCTGGAGGGAGGCCCATGTCCCACTCTGTTACACTTGTGGTGGAAAGTGTGAGCCATCCAAAACCCACCAAAAACCTACTGTACCCATATATAGGTGACACTTGCAGCCATAAGGGCTATTGTAGTGGTGTACAGTTGGGTACAGTAGGTTTTTAGTGGGTTTTGGAGGGCTCACCATACAATATAAAGGGGCAATGGTGAGATGTGTACCTGGGACCTTTTATGTCTAGTCCACTGTGGTACCCTCTAGGGTGACCCATTGCTCTACTAAGAATGTTGCCCCCCACCATACATCCCAAAGGCTTTTTTTTTTTTTGCTTTTTTCCCTTGAACATTTCTTTTTCAAAAATGGTCCAAAAAGATAGATGCACTGAGCACAAAAACATCTCACAAATGGCCATTTTTAAAAAGATAGACATTTTTCTGGTTTGAAAATCGCTATCTTTGCCACTTGATATTTGGACGTTTTCAGCAAAACTTCCAAAATTGGATTTAGACATCATATCAGGGCAGGTGGAACACGGTAAGCAGGGTATGCAGGGCTGCTCTTTTTTCACTGTACCGGCACTGTGTACTCCCCTGAGTCACAAAATTAACTACTTCCAGTTCCATGAAATCAGAAGTAGTTAATTCGTGTGGCTCAGAGAAGCACACATTGCCAGTGCACCAGACCCATCTGACTAGAGGCAGAGCTGTAAGTGGGAGCTGATCCAGAGGACGTGTGTGAGAATGGAGCTGGAGCTGAAAAAGGGGGTGGGTGGGAGAAGGGGGAAGAGGGAGAAGAAAGGAGTTGCTGGGCTGGGGCAGGGTGAGGGCGACTGATAGTTTGCAGGGGGCACCAGAGACCCTAGCACCAACCCTGCGTCATATTGAAAATGCCCTTTAAGTATCTAATGATTCATTTATTAACTGATGCAAACTTTTATGCAGCCGGGAGACTGTGTTATGGGATTAAGGGGGGAAGTTATCAACACGGGCTATTGTTAATAGCAGAGGGTCTTATTCCATAAAACAGGACCCTGTGCTACCCGACTTAACAGTAGCCCACTTTGATAACTCCTCCCCTTTGTCACCAAAAAGGTTCCAATTGGCTGATCAGATTTTAAAGTTTCTATAAAAGGTTTCGATCAGCAGCTTAGAAAGTTCTTCTTTTCAAAGCTAACAAGAAAGACACATACTGTACGCTGTGTCTGGTGTTTCAATTCATATGTTCCATCATTAGATGCAATATTTAAATGAAGAACAATGAATCAGTAAAATGTCCTCCAACAGGAATTTAGAAAACAAAAGAAAGCATACAGTAATGCTCATGAAGAGGTGAGGGTTAAATGATAAAGTATTAGCCAGAGTGTTGCAAGGACAACTGTGCTGATATACTGTACTGGATTCTCATGAGGAGATGGGGGAAGTGTCCTCTGCAAAAGGGTCATTACTCAGCAATAAGAGGCTATAAGAGGGATGGCGGATTCACTGCTGGCTTTGCTGACTGTAGGATTTTTCCTTGAACTTCAGAAAAACAAGAAGGCAGCAGCGTTTGCTACTTGCTGTACTGTACCTATCCAAAACCCAGACATGGCAGAAAACTATGCTGTGGATGAGGGCAAAGAAGATCAAGCACTGGAAACTATCTTTGCAGAGATCGAGTCCCTAGAGCTACCCCTTGGAAACACTTTAAGGTGGGTAATTTTTTCCTACATCATATTTAAAGATCGAAGTAGTTCAACACCAGTGTGTCAAAGCAACAGAACAATGCACAAGCAGGAGGTGATATGTCTGTTCCCAAAGTTAGAAATATGAACTTGGCAGTAGGAATACAGTTTGGATCCTGAGATGTTGAATGAGTTACCATTTCATTTAATTGATACGTGACTGTCAGGACACAGGGTTACTGAAGAGGGTAATGACTCGTCTAAGAGCAGCAACCTGTTCAAATATAACAATATTATTGCACTTAGATACCATGTATTTATTTCTACAGTGTGAGGTAAAAAAAAAAAGTAACTCCCTAGAGTTTTTTTTTGCTGTTTTCTCAGCAACTGCTTAGAATTTGATTGTGAAATTTTACAGGTTTATTTGAGATTATCTTTAAACATGGCAAAGCTACAGACTTTTTGCGTGACCACCCAGAGATTTTCACACATTCAAAAAATATTGCACTGTAAAACTACCACTATTTGAAAAATGAAATGGGGGTACCAACTTACTGTTAATGATGTCACAGTGACGTAGACTTTTCTCTGGGGAGCAATGTTGGAGGCCTATCACAAACTCAACCCAAAGCCGCAAACAATCACTGAACTCAAGGAAGCGCTAGAGATGATCTGGGACAGCTTGTCAAATGGACCAATCCACAAGGCTGTTAAGATTTTCTCAAAGCAACTGAAGGCTTGTGTTAAAGCTGGGGGTGGACACTTTGACAATTCACAGTGACTGCAAAATTTTGACACATTGTTAATTATATAATTTGAATGACATTATTTGTACAATGTTGTAGCTTGAACATTTTTAACACGTTAAAATTGCTAGGTAGTAACGCTAAGATGTCAGTAACATCAATGTAGAATAAAATAATTAAATGTTGTTTAATAGTAATACGTATGATGATTAATAGGTATATAAAATTTCAGTACAATGATTAAATAAGTACGTAAAATTTCTCGTTGAAATTCAAAGCGGTTGCTGAGAAAACAGCAAAAAACTCTAGGGGGTTACTTTCTTTTCCTTCATCCTGTATACTATGAAACAAATCTAAAACTGTAGTGTTAAATCAAAGAATTCCCAATTCAAAAAAATTAAACTAACTAGTGTAGACCCTCTGAAACCTAGCAGAAGCCTGCATATATGTGTGTGAGTTTGGGAAGAGGCAGAGGAGTGTTTGAGACGTGTAGGGAATATGAATGTGTTTGCAGGGGTAGGACAGAGGGGTGTGTGTGTGTGTGGGGGGGGGGGGGGGGGCGGCGGCACTGAAGCACAATCCCACGGATTCTACATAGCAACTTAAATTGTATGCACAAATCCAGTCATATTCTGGATTTGAACAGGCAACTTAATTAGTTAACAAGCCAATCAGTGCCGATAATTGCCACCTAACAATCAATTGACACTAATTTGCATTAATTAGAATTTACACGCAGAACTAAGCGTATTCTATAACGTGATGTGTGTAAATTCTATGTTGAGTAGTTGGAAAGGGGGCATGGCCATGGGTGTTGAATGGGTGGGTTGTTTCTAAAATCTATGTGCGTGGTTATAGAATACACCTGTCTGTGTGTAATTTAGGTGTTGGCATTTACACCAAGTTTTACAAAGGCATAACTGCTTGTGACTAAATTTAGTCATGCAGACAGGCGCTCAGCATATTCTATAAACCGCATGGAAATTTAGGCTTATTCTATAAAGTGTGTCTCAATTTAGGCGTACTTTATAGAATATGCTTAGGCGTATTTCATTTCGGTGCCCATGTTTTAGGCATAATATATAGAATCTAGTCTGATATGTGTATGTGCTGAGGGAGGGATGGGATCTTCTGTGTAGGACAAGGTGGGAGTGGAGGACTGGTTCCACAGACATGCATTCCGCACTTGCAGTGGTTCCTCCATTCTTTTGTTTGTTTGTTTTCTTTTTTTTGCTATACAACCTTTGCAGCTATGCAACATGTGTACCAACATCTTCTGTTCCTCTGGCTCTGTTCTCCTCTGCAATTGTTTAATATAAAAACTGCCTTCCTACTGAAGCTGACTTAGCCCTCCAGCATAACTCTCTCTCTTGCTTCCACCTTCTGTTCCTCATACAACCCTCACCTTCCTCACACTACACACCCTACAACCCTTACTCACCTCACACCCTACATGCCACCCACTAGTACTGACAAAACACATAAGAATAGCTATACTGGGTCAGACCAATGGTCCATCTAGCCCAGTATCCTGCTTCCAACAATGGCCTGGTAATCCAGGTCACAAGTACCTGCAAAAACCCAACTAGTAGCAACATTCCATGCTACCAATCCCGGGCAAGCAGTGGCTTCCCTCATATAAAGCTGAAATGGGATTTGAACCTGGGTCCCTTGGTTTACAATCCACTGTATTAACCATTAGACTAGAGGGACCAGTCTACTCTCAATCACATACCCTAGACACCACCTCTCACCTATAATGCACCCACCACATACTATCCCTTACTCAGTACAATTCATAATCACTCCACTGAACTCTTCTCACCACCAGGTACCCATGTAATACTCCTTACAAAGCACACAAAACACACAGCTTACTCTGTTGCACAAGGGGGATGTAGGATGGATGGAAATACCTAACAGAAACCTTCACCTATCACAGATCACATACCACCACATTGGAGCTCATTTTCAAAAGAGAAAAATGTCCAAAAAGTGGACAAAATCTGCTTGTTCAAAACAGTGTTTCTCACAAAAACATCCACATCGGTATTTTCCAAAACAATTTTTAGATGTTTTTCTAACAAGTCTGTCAGAAGTGCATTCAAATCACAAGGAGGCGTGTCAGGGCATGTTTAGGGCGGGATCTCGGTATTCCTAACAGCTGGACGTTTTTCAGCCATAATCAAACAAAACTGTCCAGGACTAAAACAGATGTTTTGAGCTAGACCTGTGTTTTTATAACAAATAAGGCACAAAAAGGTGCCCTAAATGACCAGATTACCACTGAAGGAAATCAGGGATGACCTCCCTTTACTCCCCCAGTAGTCACTAACCCCTCCCACCTGAAATATGATTATAAACATTACCTGCCAGCCTCGGATGTTATACTCAGTTCCATTAGAGCAGCATGCAGGTCCCTGTAGTAGTCTAGTGGTGGGTGCGGTGCACTGCAGACAGGTGGACCTAGGCCCATACCTCCCCCTACCTGTTACACTTGTGGAGGAAAATGTGAGCCCACCAGAAATTAATTGTAACCACAGAGGTGCCCCCTTCACCCATAAGGTCTATGGTAGTGGTGTACAGTTGTGGGGTAGTGAGTTTTGGTGAGCTCAGCAGACAAGATAAGGGAACAATGGTGAGTTGTGTACCTGGGAGAATTTTATGAAATCCACTGCAGTGCCCCACAGGGTGCCCCATTTTTCTTTTTTTGAAAATGACCTTGTGAAGAAACAGTATGCTTTAGGTCTGTAAAATATATTAGATATTTTCCTGTTTTATGTCCTTTAGTATATTCTCCTATTTGGCCAGCAGGTAGTGTTTCTTTGCTGTAAAGCTGTTATAGGGAACTGAATGTTTCGTTTCAAAACAAGCAGGAAGCAAGCAGCAGTATACTTTAAAATTTGTTGTCTGGGTCTGATTGGCCTGGAGTTTGAAAAATTACCCAGTAGTACTGGCTGTTGCTTCAGTCTTACCCTGGGAGAAAAGAGAGGCAGATCTCTTTGCTGAGGCTTGGTGAATGTCTGATCTTCCCAGGTACTGTTTAGACAGTATGCAAATGTTTAGTTAATGTTATAATTGATCCATATTTCAGTTACCTGTTACTGGTTGCTATTTGCACTATTTTGTTCCACTGTTCAATATTTTTAAGAGACTAACATAAATGTTTGTTCGCCCTGTTTGTCTGGACTAATAAAGAATCCTGGTGGTTTGTGTATTGGGTCCGTGCTTTCAGGGAACTGTGGGACCACTGGGAGTGTGGGCCCAGTAACCTAGAAATCACTGCAGATAACTTGAGAGTGGGAGACTCGGCCAGAGGTGGTTGTGATCGAGTTGGAGGGAGGAGGGTGCTAGTGTAGAGCGCAGGTGCAGGCAGACCTGAGCTGTGGATAGACCCTCTAAGTAGCCAAGGCATAACCCCAGGCGGGTGGCTAGGCATTTCGTGACAGACCTTCTTTCCTATTCAGATTTTCGAACTTAAACGTCATATTGAAAATATCCCTTATTGTCTTCCAGTGAAATTCCATCCTCAGTTTAAGAGCTTTTTGTTATTTTTAGAAATGTTGTTCAATTTTCCATTATATGATTTGCTATCCAAACTGCAATATCATACGTAGGGCTTCTGATTTTAGACTTTAACCAATAAACACTGATATAAAAAAAAAAACCTGAATGCAAAAAAATTAAAATAGGTGTGTATTGGATAAACATTGGAAATACACCTAGAAATAGGAGCCCTAATGATATACCCTCTTCTTAGAAGCATTCTGAGGTCTAAAAGGCACCATTTAAATGTGTGGAGAGATACAGGCATTTAAATGTCATTAGAAGAGGGGCCTTTTAGATATCGAGAAGACAAGTGCTCCTGATAACAAAGGGGTGTAGTGAGGGTGGGGAGAGGGAGTGTTCTGGGTGGAACTACAATACAGATGTGCGTTCCCTATCTGAAATAGGTAGTGCACATCTGCAGCTGGAAACCCAAAATATAGACCTTCACCAAAGCATGGCTAAGTGCCTATCTAAGGGGCAGTACATCCCATTCTGTTGGTCCCATTATGCTAACACTCCCCTCGGCACACAATGGTATGAGCCTTCCCCCACCCAGCATCAACGACCCCCTTTCAGGGCAACCTCAAGACCCCCTGAGACAGATTCAGGAACCCCCCCACCAGCATCAACCATCTTCCCAGATGGCGAACACCCTTGGGGCTAAAATGATATGAAGTGTCCTCGGCTACCACTCTCCCCCACCCCAGCCTCTGGAACCTACTGTGGAGTCCCTAGTGTCTAGTGGGTTGGAGTGATGCCCACTTGCTCCCCACTCGTATCCTCCTGGAACTCAAAATAGCTGCCGAAACCTCTATCGGTAATACTACAACTATTACTGCTGGGGGGGGGGGGGGGGGGGGTCAGGCTTCCACATATAGGAAAAATACGCTTACATGGAAGCATGACTCCTAGCAGTAATATCAGAATATTACTACTAAAGGCCTTGGTGGCCATTTGAAACACAGGTAGGCATGAGCGACTCCCAGGAAATCAAGGGTCTGGGTTGGGAGGGTGGAGGTACTGGTGGCCTAAGCGCCTCCTTCATGTTATTTTAGCCCTGGGGCCTTCACTGCCAGGGGATGGGCCATCCAGAGGGGGGTTGTTGATGCTGGTCTTGATGCTGCTTTGGTGGTGGGTGTAATGCTGGGGGGGGGGGGGGGGAGGAGGTTCCTGAAGATGCCCCAGAGGGTTGGTGATGCTGGTCGGGGAAGAGTATTGCAATACTGGTGGGGGAAAATGGTTTGAGTGCTATCACGGGTGTGCAGTGTTTGGCACTGCCACATCTGTAGTGTTAAATTATCACATTGACGTGTAGTACCGAACATGACATGTCTATCTAGCAGTGGGATAGGCATTTATTATTGCCATCTTGGGTGCTCCTACTAGATGTCCTGCCACTGGGATGTCTATGCAGGCATGTATTTTAGAAGGTAATCTATGTCAGCAGACCTTTTTCTAAAATACTTGCCTAAATGTAGGCATCCCAACTTGTATGTCTCTAGGAAGGCTTGTGGAGCTGCATTTTAGAAAGGCTGCACCTGTTCTTTGCACTCTAGCCAACAAGAATTGCTGATGTCACTACATCAGGGGTGTGCTGGTAAATTTTTAACAACAGGCTCTCTCTCCGGACATATCCAGCTCTGCAGTTGGAAGGGCCAGGGGTGGCGGGGGGAGCAACAGTTGTCTCTCTCTCCTCCCTACCTTGGTGCAGGCACACTAGGCATACCTTTGCTGGCAGCCAATAAATGGACTGCCACCACTCCCAAGGTCTTCCTCTGAGCAGCATGCTGGAACTTCTCACACATGCTCGAGAAATCCCAGCTTGCTGCTCAGAGCTGGAAACAAGGAGCGGGGAGCAGCAGCAGTCTATTTACTTGGCTGGCAGGGCTCAGCATCCCCCCACCAGCAAAGTAAAAGAGAATTCAGCAGGGGGCCCAAGCCCACATTTTGGGAGCCAGTTGTTAAAGTAGCCATGGAGGGCCCTACTTTAACAACCGGCTCCCAAAATTCTTAAAAACTTAACAAACGGCTCTTGCGAGCCTGTGAGAGCCTGCTCCAGCACACCACTGACTACATCATCCATTGTTTGTAAGACACCCACACACTAGTATAGTCTGTTATTTGGGCTAAAGTGAAATTAGTTAGAGATTAGGTCTGAGAGAAATATCTTATCCTTTAAATAGTACATGGGGAAAGGAATGAGGGCGAGCACAAGGAATCAGCACAAAGAGGGCGGGGGGGGGGGGGGGGGGGGGGGGAGAAAGTGAGTGAAAGGGGCCCAGGACAAGGGCCTTCAATGTATAGAGAGGTGGAGGTGGGGAAGAGAATGCCCCATATGTACAAAATGTTCTTGTAACAGCTATTTACCTATCACTAACTGCCTCTACATGGTTCCAGGCTACCTCCTCAAGACTCACTTGCACCTCTCTGCCAGCCCCTCTGTGAATTTCTGTGGGCAAAACTCAAACCTTTTTGCAAGGATAAAGAAATGAGTAGCTGAAAGGTGATGAAGTCTAGAGTGCAAGAACAATATTACAGCAGATAGAGGCTGGGGGTGGTGATGAGGCTTAAGGGGTTTCAGGAGGGGGGAGCACTGTGGAAAATGACTGAGGCATAATGGGGGAAGTAGTGAGATAAAGAAATGGTGAATGAGCAGACCGCTGAAGGGTAATTTTATAACAGGCTACCTAGATTGTAAGTACAAGTAGGTGCTTAAGTGTTTTAATATAACTCTGGAACAAAAACTGTTGAAATCACAACTAAATTGAGGTCATGGATATTTATATCAGCTTGGAGCCAGGCATAAATGTCCACACATGAAATATGGGCGATTTGTGCAGAGTTTCAAAAACACATGCATCAATTGTGACTCCACTCACAACCTGTTCGTGAACATACCTACACCTAGGTCGCAAAAAACTACATTTGTTCCTGTCGTTGTATTTTACAATATAGGGAATCTTATATGGCATTTTACACATATAAAACAGCATTTGAGTGTGAAAATGCTTTCATAAAATTAGCACTACAGTGTGAAGAACACCTCAAGAAATTTTACGCACTTTATGGAGTATACCTTTCCAGTTGTGATAGAATGAACTGTTTAAACATTTAGGGCCCTGTTTACTAAGCCGTGATAGAGGTGTGCTAGTGTTTTTAGTGCATGCTAAATGCTAGAGACACCCATAGAAATATATGGGTGTCTCTAGTGTTTAGTGTGCACTAATTTTTAGGACACGCTAAAAGCGCTAGCACACCTTAGTAAACAGGGCCCTTAAAAACTTGTTTTCAATTCTCAGGACTAGATGTGTTTATTACAGTAGATGTGGTGATTGTTGGAGTTTGAAGTACTGCAGAAGTGATGAAATGATAACAATATCAGTCTCCATAACAACAGATTCTATCATAATATAAAAGCCTTATTATTCTTGCCAGAATCTGTCAAAAACAAGGCACATTGAATACAATATATACATAGTACTTGTGCTAGAGTATTACGGAGGAGATGATGATGCAATGCTGGGATAGGGTGATAAATAAAAAAAGCCCTTCAGTAAGGTATGACCAGGTGTAAACTGCGGAATATTGCACAGCTTGGGTATATTATCAGGTAGGAGCCTGAGGACTACGATGTGTCTTTATCCAACCATGATGTATATCCTCAAGTCACAAGTGTGCTACTGCAAGTAAAAAGCTAAATAACGATATGAAAGGCAATTCTGTAACTGGGCACCCGCATTTAAACACCTCTTGCACATGTGAATTTACAGCACTTATGCTTTTTTAAATTAAATCAACTTTATTAAATTTGAAACAAATATACAAGTGCAAATCAACACCAAAGAAGATTACAATGAAAAAGAACAATTCCCTCCCTCCCATCGATGAACTGTGAAAATAAGAAACTAACTGTACACTTACCCATGAAAAGGGTAGCAGAGGGCCTGCTCGTTGTTCTGTAATGGCACAGCATGGAAAAATCAACAAAGCAGATCGTTATGAAAAAATGTAATTTATTAATAGATATTAAAAATTATATACAGTACAGCCCGACACAGGCCGTGTTTCGCCCAGCAGGGCTGCTTCAGGGGCTACACAATGATCCTCTACTATCAAAATATGGTAGATTTGATGAAACCAAATGTACTGAAGACCGCAGTCGTTAGTATATATATTGAAAAAAACAGCTCAACCGAATAAACCAGAAAAATGTGCTGACAGAAGATATGTCGGACACTCTCTTGATTCTTTTTTCAGCATTACCAGAATCAAGAGAGTGTCCGATACATCTTATGTCAGCACATTTTTCTGGTTTATTCGGTTGAGCTGTTTTTTTCAATATATATACTAGAAGATTCATGACTGCGTTCTTCAGTACATTTGGTTTCATCAAATCTACCATATTTTGATAGTAGAGGATCATTGTGTAGCCCCTGAAGCAGCCCTGCTGGGCGAAACACGGCCTCTGTCAGGCTGTACCATATCTAATTTTTAATATCTATTAATAAATTACATTTTTTCATAATGATCTGCTTTGTTGATTTTCCGTCTTGGAGTTTGCAGACCATCTGCCGTTTTGCTTCAGTGGCACAGCATGTCAATGAAAGGGGGCATGCTCATGGGTGGGGCTTTCCCGTGGAAAGGGTAGCAGGGGGCCTGATTGTTGTTCTGCAATGGCATGTAAGTGGCATAGCATGTAAATGAAAGGGAGCATGCAGATGGGTGGGGCTTACCCGTGGAAAGGGTAGCAAGGGGCCTGACTGTTGTTCTCTAATGGCACTGTAAGTGGCACAGCATGTAAATGCAAGGAGGTGTGCACATGGGCGGGGCTTACTCACAAAAAGAGAAGCAGGGGGCCTGATTGTTATTCTGTAATGGCACATATAAGTGGCACATGGGTGGGGCTCCCAATTATGTGGGTAGCTTACAGAATACTGTAAGTTAAACACGTTTATGTGACTGCGGTTATGCCAGGTCTATGGCTGCTGTAAATGTGGGTGCAAAATATAGGGCACACCAGTATCAACTCTATAACAGAATTTGTGTACCCAGACACCATTATCAAATAGGCTCCCACTGTTGTCCTTGGGGTACTAAAATGGAGACTAAACAGAATTCTAAAATTGCCTCCATAGTGTTTTGATTTGGTCTAGAATGCTACACTGAGATATCACAGAGTCAGAAAATTCAGCAGCCAGCCACAGGTCAGAAATTGTGCCCATCATTTTCATACTACTATTTATAGCATAAATGCATGGCCTCTACCCTTTGGAAACTAAGGAGGTGGTAAAGTTTCAAGTTTTATCCCGCCCATCATACCATGATTTCTGGGTGGCTTACACTCTATTTATTTATTTATTTGTTACATTTGTATCCCACATTTTCCCACCTATTTGCAGGCTCAATGTGGCTTACATAGTACCGGAGAGGCATTTGCAGACTCTGGTGTAAACAAATACAGATTGATGTTGTGGTAAGAATAAAGTTCATATGGTACAGCCACATAAGGGAATTGTACAACGGAAGGGGTGCGTTATGTCCATTACGTATTTTAGTTTTGTTGAGTAGCAGAGATCAGGCATTTATGGTGGATTGGTAAGGTATGCCTTTTTGAACAGGTAAGTTTTTAGTGTTCTCCGGAAGTGTAGATGGTCGTGTAGATGGTCTATAAAGAAAGACAAATAAAAAGAGAGGGGGAGACTAGACTAGACATAAGGAGGGGAAGGGGAGATGAATTACAATGCTGATAGGATAGAATGGGATTGTACATTCTCTTAATCTATGTTGAGTCGATGGGGAATAACCTCAGGGCAAACATACTAACAATGGGTTCTGATCAATCAACTATCTATACTGAATACTGAGTGGCTGCAATTTGAAATTTTTGATCTGGCAATATTACAGCTGCCACACGACTAGTTGGAGTAATGGAAACCACTTTGGATTTGGCTAGATTTTAAATTCTTTTTAGGCTTCAATAGCCTAGGTGCTGCAAAGTTATTACAACATGGCTGCTCTGACATTTTTACAATGGCAGTCTTTAACACAGGCTTCTAAAAATAGATTCTTTTAATGCTTCAGTCCTTTTGTCTCCTCACAGCAAGCAGTCCTGCAGCAAGTACTTTCCACCATTTACAAACAAAAGAATTATTTATTACAGTTTTTATGGGAAAATGTGCTATACATCTATTAAGCAGTGAACTCAATTTATCGATCCCTAACTAAAGATGACCTCAAATTCTGAGGATTCTTCATGTGAGGTCAAAATATCCTCTCACAGCTATAAACTTAGGGCTTATTTTACAAAGTCGCACTGGTGATTCCTGTGTGGCAAATGAGAGGAAGCCCATTTAATGGTTATGGGCTTCGTCTCATTTGCTGTGTGGGAATCGCTAGTGCGGCTTTGTAAAAGAAGCCCTTAATATGTTACTATCTCTATGCTACGGATATATAATAACATTTATTTTAAATAATCTGAGAGAGGCTAATGTTCAAAAGATGGTCTTTATAACTGTCAGAATTAAGAGGGTACCAACAGAGGAAGTCCCGCCTCTTTTCCTCAATCAAGCTCTAAAAAGAAAAGAAAAATGTATCCACGTTTCCTTACTCCCTCCTCCTTCATTAGCATGCAGTGCCAGCTAGGAAACACTCATTCCTCATTGATGTCAGAATTTGAATGGAATTATTTCAATTTTTGGCCTGCATGATTACACAGTACCAAGATTTGATTTCTATTCTTGATTTATTATTTGTGGTTATTATTGCTGTTATTAGTTTTATGTATTTTATATCTGTTTGGTGTACCTCATCTACTAAAGCTAGGTGAGCTATAAATGCAATGAAATACACAAACCACATTAAGAGGGGCATTTTCAATAAAATGTCTAAGTCTGATTTTGGATGTTTTGCTAGAAATGTACAAAATTGACTGGTGAACTTGGCTATTTTCGTACCTGAAAAATGCCTACCTTTTTGTGCTCAGTGTGTTTTTCTTCGGCACCATTTTGGAAAAGAAAACATCCAAGAGAAAAACACCCAAAAACTAGCTTTTGGGATGTCTGGGAAGCATTATTCTTAGTGGCCACAAAGACATCCCAGCAGAGCAGTGGGGCAGCCTAGCGGGCACTGCAGTGGACTTCATATAAAAGGTCCCAGATAAACATCTCACCAAAATCCCCTTATATTTTATGGTGAGCCCTCCAGGAGCAGAAAAATACCTACTGTACCACACATTCCACCTAGAGAGCTGCATGGGAATGGGGTTAGAGGGACTCTCATGGGGATCCCTTCTAGGATGCATAGGACTCCTGCAGGAAAGGATGCAAAGATCCCTCAGGGATGAATGTAGGTCCTGCAGGATTCCTGCAGAAGTGTAGTGCCAGGCCAGCTTACCTATCTTTTTCTTGTACCATGACAATTATAAAAGTGCTAAAAAAAATTAATGGATATGGTTGATGGCACTGAAATCCCCATACGCATTGAGAGGGGAAGTTATCAACATAGGCTTCTGTTGAGTTATTTTATCACGTTAGGTTATTTTAGAAAAGGGAATGGGCAGGGATGAGAAGATTACTTGCAGGGACGGACAGGGATGGAGATTTCAGTGGGGATGGCGGGATGGAGATTCCAGCAGGGATGGATGAAATTTCTATCCCCCTGCAACTCTGTAATTCTACCACAAGTGAACCAGTTAGGGTGGGATAAAGGCCTGGGTTCTCTTCTCTACAATCCACTGCACGGACCACTAGGCTACTCCTGGGACCTTCCTGCTGCTGTAATAGGAATGGCCATCATATCTGAAGCTGTCTTATTGCCCCCAGTGTGTACTGTCACATCGTAGGGAGCTTGGAGGGGGTCAGTGACCACTGGTGGAAGTAATCCCTTAATCCTTCCAGTGGTTATTTAGGACACCTTTTACAAAGCTGTGGTAGTGATTCCCACACAGCAAATGCAACATAGGAACTGAATGGGCTTTGTTGCATTTGCCATGCCAGGAATCACTACTGTGGCTTTGAATAAGGAGTTCTTAGTTGTAACTGAAACAGGTCTAGCCCAAAATGTCTTAATTTTGGCTCCAGGCATTTTCATTGTGTTCTATTATTACAGAAAATGGTCTGTCTTTTGATTTTACTCGTGTTCCACCTAAAACACATCCCCAACCTGCCCTCTTGAAATCTGGATGAACTCTGGAGCAAAATATCTAAAATCAGGAAGCCAAAAATTGCCACTTGGACGTTTTTGAGAGAAAAAAAAGTCTTTCTGCCACCTTATGATGTTTTTTGCAATTTTATTGTTTTGAAAATGAGTCCTAAATATACCAATAGAAGGTAAAAAAACAACCTGAGCGTAGATTATTTCATGTTCTGAAAATGAAATGTAACACTGAACATTAGAGTCTAGAAGTGCAATACTCAGTCAATGAATCATACGGTTTGGTCTGGTCAGGAACACAGCCACTGGGAGTATACTGCCTATGGCAAGCATCATACCTCAGGAACCGTGAGATGAACAAGCCGAAAGAGGTGTAAACTCTTTACAAGCTGAAATTTCAGTGAAACCAGAGTCATCACGCAACAGCCTGTGGTTGTGAAGTGTCTGGATCTCCTTTTCTGTTTGAGAATGTGATCAAACTAACAGGCAAAGTGTAGAAAGGGTTCACTTGTGGAACATGCCTGCGCAAAGATAAGGGTAATCTTCCACGTACTGCACTGAATCACCTCAAGAAGTTCACTTGGATGGAGAGGAGTCAGGAGATAATACCATCCATGACAATCCAGGAGGCCATCAAGTGATCACCTTTGTAGAGAAGAGAGGAAGACCTATGAAAGGCCCTTCAAAATCTAAGGAATATAGAAATGACAGCAGATAAAGGGGCCATTTGTACAAAGGCATTTGATGACCCTTAGAAATTCTCCACAGAATATGTTATAGAAGCTGGGAGTGCTGATTATCCAGAATATGAGACCTACTGGTTAATGTAATATTCTCTATGTAAGATTTTTTTTAGGAGTGCAAGAGTAGATCACACTTTAAAATCTTTTATTCCTAACATGGAGTCTCACATAAAAACCTTGACAGAAAGTGCAACAGCAGGAGCAAATAGACATGGGAACAAACAACTAACATTTGTGCCAAATGAACAAAAACACTGCAGACATTGAACCAGGGACTCTATGAGACACATCAGGAGGATCCCCTAGAGGTGAGGGGTGGGGCACTGTGTAATGACTATACCCTTAATTGTTCTGTCTGTTTTATCTAGATTGTAAGCTCTTTGAGCAGGGTCTGTCTTTTTGTGTACGGTGTACAGCGCTGCGTATGCCTTGTAGCGCTATAGAAATTATAAGTAGTAGTTGTAGTAATAGCATGTTTGTCTTTATTGCCTTTTTATTAACATTTTGCTCTGCACCTTATTTAGGGGATTAACTATAAAATTGCATTTATGTTCCACCTAAACATAAAAAGTTCAATGTGGATTACAGTAAAGAGACTGACTTTCCCCAAGAGTACAATTTAAAATATTAGAATACAATTTAAAAATGACAATAGACTTTCTTCTCACGTACCCATGTCACATTATGCAAAGCAATTTTTCTGTATGACATTGCCTAGCAACACTGCCTCATTTGTGAAGTAAATTAACCATGTTTGAGCAAGGATGTTGTGTCTCAGTTCGCAAGTCATCTCCCTTTTTAATTTCTAAACTATACCACGACAAAAGGTTGTTAATAACATGTAAACTGCTGCAAGTAATGAATCTATTAAATACATAGAGGCAGCTGGTGTATTAAAACTCCTTCGAAAGTCATTTAAAAGTCAAGTGTGCCACTACTTTTATATTCAGATAGCACTTACCATTACACGATATAATCATTACCAGGCATCCCTACAGTTTATTTTTTTTGACCTCATAAATGTTCTTTTGCAGTCATTACATTTAGCACATGCAGAGTTTTCAGATGGACTGCAGACTGCAGCGGTGGTGGTTGTAGCCCTGTTTGTCTCCGCCCCCTCCCCCGACCTCTCCGCGACTCTGTCAGGGCTGGGCGGTGTATTCCTCGCGCGCACCTGAGCGCAGGTCAACCAACAGTGAGGCAGTGTAGCAAGTTCGCGCTCCCTCTGCCGGTCGTCACGGGCACTGCAGCCGAGAGCGAGCCTCGGACGCCGCGCGCCAGCAAGATGGCGGAAAACGAGAGCCTGGAGAGCGTCCCCGAGCACGAGCGGATCCTGCAGGAGATAGAGAGCACCGACACGGCATGCGTTGGACCCACCCTCCGGTAAATAGAGCCCGAGAAGGGCAACGGGGAGAGGTCTGTCTGCGGAGAGTGTTGCCTTCTCCTTTTCTGTTCCTCCCGGACAGGCCTGGGCTGCGACTGCCCCGCACTGTCTCTGCATCCTTCCGCTGCCCCGGCAACAGTGGCTGACTCCCCCCATCTCCCTGCCCTTCCCCTTGCCTGGTGGCGTTTTGTGGCTCCGGGTTGTTACGGAGTCTCGCGCACTGTGTGTGCCGGTCTCTCTTGCAGATTTTGAGAGGTGTCACTGTCGATGGGTGTGGCCGGGTTTCAGGTTCACTGCCTTGACCTATCTGGTGCAGGAGATGGATTGAAAAGGAAGAGAGAGTTCTGAGCGTCTCAGGGATGTTGATTGCATGGTGTAGCTTTACAGGCTTGCCCTGCTGCATTTAAATGTTGAGGAGGTCTTCACACCTGCGTGCAGTTTGTTGAGTAAGGTCACCCTTGTGCGCATAAGGCATGTTATGTGTCGTGTGTCGGGTTGCTTGAAGTTTGTTTACAGAGTATGACCTAATTAATACCTTGTAGTTTATTATAAACCAGTAAGAGACCATGCTTGATGATTTCACCCCTTCCCCATAACCCAGCATAACAGGATTAGTTTGATCCAAATACTGTCATTATTCTTGAAACAAAATTAATTTTATAATCACAGTAAGAGTAACTGGTGTATGTTGTAGAAAGGTAGTTTGCCTTTCTAGAGTGGTTCAAGGCATCAGGCCATTGTGCCTCATAGCAGGTGCAAGGTATATTTCATAACTTCATAGGAAAGGGGAGGGGAGAGGTGAGCCTGCAGCAAATTAGAGAACAGTCACTTGTTCCTGCCTCTTTTCTGGCTCCACACTTCTACTTCCCTATTTTTTTTTCTTGTTAATGAAACCCTTGTGCTGCTTTATTGTTTCAGTATGCTTTGCAGGTAACTGCATATACCTAATGGACCAGATGTATTGTACTAAACAATTTTCCCATAGACACAAAATATAGAAATCCCTTAATACATGTCTTTATGTTTTAGCATTTGTGACATGATGCAGTTATTGTAGTGTCTGGGGACAGGAGTATTTCTATTGAGCTGTCAGGGGATGGAGAATTTGGGGCTAGCATTGTTTAGGCAGAGAGTGGCAGCAACAGCAGAATAGGGTTTTTAGTCCATGAAAGTTCAAGATCCCAGTAGTGTGTTTATAAAATTTTATTTACTTTTTTTTTCTTGGCATGCATGCTACTGTAGATTATATTATAAACTTCACTTTAGTTTTCTTTGTTCTAGTGGAATGTAGAAGAAATATGGGGTAACTAGAAATGTTTGTTATGTTATATATATACCCCTTTTGAAACCAACCTCAAAATGGTTTATATCAAAATTGTACAAAAGGCAGAAAAGAGCTCCATTATATAATATGACAGGAAGAAAAGAAAAGATGCGATGTTACCTGGAAAAAGTTTCTGGAAAAAAAAATCAGAAAGAGTAGGATCATAGGGCAAGCTGGAGTCATCAGGATTCAGAGAATGGTTTTATTCCCCTAGACTTAAATGGGATGACACATGCACTAACTTCTAAAACGCCGAGATGTGGATACAGGAGACAACCTTGATACAGCAAGTTTGCGAAACGTAGATCTATGTCGGTGGATTAATGTCTCCAGCACGAAAAGTATTGCTGTTAAAGCTAAGTACATGAAATTGAAAAAAATTGATATCTAGTGTTTAAAATTGGTAAATCTTGAAAATTTTGAAAAATTAGAATGAAGAAAACTTAAATTAAATTAAAGGATCAATGAGGATTGCGGTGTGCCCCTTGAAAATTGCATGGCTCAGTTATAGCCAAAACGGAAGCACACGCGCTGATCTGATGATGCTATAAGGAAGACAATGCCTTTTTCAGCCCTGTTCAAGAAAGAATTACGTTGAACATTTGAGTGAAGTTGAGTACTCTGAAGTTGTCTAACTTCTAAATAAGCATTTTCTAAATATAACTGAATTATCATAAAGCTTCTGTCATTAGGTCATCACAGAATTAGGGTGCCCTTTTCTCTGGCATATAGTAGGAGATCTGAGCCTGTAGCTGATGATCACAGCAAGGGCCATGGATTCCTTTGGTCCCCAGCCAGGAAGCTTTGATAACAATTTACCTCCTCTCTTGAGACCATTAAATTCTTAATTTAAAGGAAAGTTGGGCTGTAGTTTTTCTTTAGGCCATATTTGAATTTTCTGCCATTTATCCTAATTTTGTTAATCCCAAATATGGCTTTTCCTTTAACCATGGTCACATTTCATGATATAATTCACTTTATTAGATGGTTATCCCAGACTGAGACTGGTGGTTACTTAGAATGTTTTTTTCATCACTGAGACGTCTTATTTCTGAATTGTAAAGTTAGTTTTCCCTGATGTGGTGAGGTCGAAACAGAAGTTACACCAGCAAGTCCTGAAATTGAGATCTAGAGTACAACAGTTGGGAGCACTTTTTTGGTTAACATTTCCTTACAGTTGAGTGGAGGAGTAGAGTAGCCTAGTGGTTAGTGCAGTGGACTTTGATCCTGGGGAACTGAGTTCGATTCCCACTGCATCTCCTTGTGACTCTGGGCAAGTCACTTAACCCTCCATTAACCATGGTACAAAATAAGTACCTGAATATATGTAAACCGCTTTGAATGTAGTTGCAAAAACCTCAGAAAAGCGGTATATCAAGTCCCAGTTCCCTTTCCCTTACAAATGTTATAAAGTTGAACTCTGTGAAATGTTTTCTTTGATCCGGGTCATTTGACCACTTTTTTTTGGATTCTGAGTGTGCTGTTTCCCCTTCCCTCATCTTCTAGGCCAGTATCATCTACTCCATAGTATAGTTAGAAACCTGATATTTGCTTCCTTTCCTTTTCCACTGTGGTTTTTTTTTAATTGCCATGAATTTTATCGTTCTCTGGCCTCTTCTTTGTGGACTTTAAATTTGAGGCAAGATAATACCTTATATAAGAAGTTTTCCTATTGCACTTAGTCGATAGATTGTAAGTATACAGTGATTGTCTTCAAATTTCTTCTGCATCAAGTGTATTCTTGGAATTTATTTTGAACATGTTGATAAAATTAAAAAGAAAATCGTGCCTTGTTCTTAGTTTCCAGGATAGCTCAGGGTTTAATCTCCCAGTCCAAGGCCCAGGTATTCCAAGTTCTGGTGACCTTTTCTGTCAGTGCCTATAGTTCCTACAGAAATACACAGAGGCCCACACAGTTGTGCTGTCCTCCCCCCCCACCCCCCCACTTCATAGTTGAGCTAGATCAATCATGTGACCTTAAGTCTTTTGGTATGTTCCCAGATGACCTTGATTACTGTGGGCTTTGGGTTGTATTGAAGACTGAAGTCTGTAGAACCTTAGAGTTAAAATGAGTTATCGCATTTATGAATAGCCCCTGTGGGGGTAGAGAGTGGGTGCTTCTGCGTTAATCAGCTGCATTACTATGCGCTAACTGATAAGCACAGTATTAGCACATCAGCCTTTACGCCTACAAAATACACGTTGGTAAGCACTCACAGGCTAATTTTTTTTTAAATTGGGCATGCTAATGACATCATTAGTGCATGGCTGTTAATTCAAAACATGTGGTAAAAATGGCCTTGGTGCCTAGGAAAAGCTCGCGTAAGGCCGTTTTCTTCGGCAGCTTAGTAAAATGATCCCTAAGTTGTTTGGACCATATTTTCTGGCAACAGATAACCAACTTGACTATGTGCTTCATGAAATAAGCATTTTCAACAATTTGTTTTTAGTCTGCTGGTCATTAGTTTCTGGAATGTCCCCTTGTTTTATAAGATTTTTATAAACTACTTTTTCAGGAACCTCTAGCCCTAGTTTCGGAGAGGTAGGCCCTTTTGGCAGCACGGTCTAGGTTCTTGGCGTCTTTTTAGTATTGGTCATCCGTCTGCTTCACTTTTCCACATGCACTTCCTCTTATGAATGCAGTGATTTTTACTTTTAATTCTCCTCTTGTACTCTGTTCTCTTGATGAGAGGCGTATTCTGAGAAGTTGGAATAAGGTGTCCAGGTACTCACTTCTTTCTCCAGCTCCAAACCTCTTTTCTGCTCTGATTTTCTGTACCATAAAACTGTGCCATGGTGGCAAATTTGTGTATTAATTGGGATTTATTAACTGCCTTTATGAATAAATTCACCCAAGGCAGTGTACAGCAGGTACAGTTTAACATATTTTATTTATGTATCACAATTTCTATTCGGCTCAGTCCTATGTTCTTGGTGGATTACAAAATTACATAAACATTATTAAAAAAACATCACTTATAACATTAAATATATATACCAAACAACATTAAAAACAATGATAGCAGCCATGCCTGTGCCACCCATCCTTTTAACTCCTGGCACCCCCCCCCCCCCCATTTCCCCAAATGCCTTTAAAAACAAAAATATTTTTTTAACTCTTTCCTGAAAGTGAGCAGTGTTTCCGTTTTATACATCTCACTTGGCAAAGAATTCCAGAGCTTAGGCCCTGCAATTTGAAAAATAGTAGCCTGAAAGCCTAACAGACTTAACAGTTTGAAAGCTTGGAACCTCTAACAAACACTTATCCTCAGACCTTAAAGAATGAGTAGGTTTTGTACATTTTTCAAAATTGATGCCAACCAAGGAGATTAGCCTACATTGTTCAGGGCTTTAAAAATCAAAGTGACAACCTTAAATTCAGTCCTATATGCAATCGGCATCCAATATAACGATGCTAAAGTGACTGTAATATGGTCCCTATTTGAGTTCCCTGTCAACACTCACACTACAGTATTTTGGGCCAGCTGGAGCGCTTAAAGCATTATATCCTTACAGTGTTTTTATTAACAGCATAACAATAGTAGAATGGCCAAATATAAACATAAATTCAATAAGGGCCCTGTTTACTAAGCCGCTGTAGAGGCGCGTTAGTGCTTTTACCGCGCGCTAACTGTGTAGGTGCCCACAATATTCCTAAGGGCGCCTACACAGCGTGCGCAAATTTTGTGCACGTGCTAAAAACACTAGCGCACCTTAGTAACCAGAGCCCTAAATGAGATAAACATGGAAACAGCAAATTGAAACCCAGTAATAGGACTAACATGAAACAGTGTCAGAAATATACACATTTAACAGCACTTCAGAGCAATCATATAACAGAGATATGATAAACGTCGGTACAATACAAACAATACCATAATAGACAGCATGGAAGAACATTTTAAGATAACATAGGTATAATATGATGTCAGCATAATTCCAATGAAACACCTAATAAGCACACATTAGAACATTCAAATAACATAGGTATGATGTTAATGCTTTTTCTACAGTACAGCTTACTATGTAGCCGAGGGGCTGTCAGTACAGCTACTCTCATTCCTCTCTTTACACTTCCTTTAATCCCTTCTTAGGGAGAGTCACTTTGTTGGAGATGTTAGTGCTGGGGGTGTAGGGTAGCCCTTAAATATACATTTTGAGGTTTAGCCACCTTTTGCAAATGATGCGTAAGGTGGCTTGCTTCATTATTAGAATTTAGGTATAGAGAGCTTACAAGCCAAGTCATAGTGGGAGATCAAGTAACTTGCCCATGGTTACATGGAATGTCATTTGAGAGAGTGGGGTTGTCTTAGAACATGGAGGCTCATTTTCAAAGCACTTAGCCTCCCAAAGTTCCATAGAAACCTATGGAACTTAGCCTCCCAAAGTGCTTTGAAAATATGCCTCATGGTTTCCCTGGCTCTAAGACAACTTGATGATTTGAATATAACTTTTAGTCTTGCTTTGTTTTTAATCTCAGAGTGATTGACACACACTCTCTTGCCAAGTACTGCTGCTCTGGCTTACGAAATATTCTTAATGTCTAAAGTTTACTTGTTCACAGTTTATCCAGGAAGATGTTTCCTCTTTCACAGCATGTCCTAGTTCTTCCACACGGTATAGTTTTCATAACAGGTTACGTTCTTTGTCAGTAATCGGCACTGAATCAAGTACTCAAGTGGATGGCTTCATTTTTGGTGTCAGGATGGTACCATATCCTCCAAGCTTAGAGCTAGTTTAAAGTTTTGAGCATATAGTACTTCCCTCAATTTTGTTTTGGACTCTGAAAGAGAGCTTTCCCAACAATAATTCTTGAAGAGAGCCTTCTTTTCTTGTCATATCTATTGTCTATGTAACATCTTTACCAAAAGAAAAAAATTGACTTCTGTTAGTTCCTGATTTGGTGATGTGGGACCATGGCACAGGGCAAACCAGGCTTTAAACCATGCCCTACCTACAAAGAAAAGACAGCTAATAATGATGCCCATAAGTCACAGGGGCCAACTCTCAGTCAGGACTGTTGTGAATAGATGTTCCCAAGGGTCAGGAAAAATACTCTGTACTGACTCTTTGGTCGTGGGAGGAGCCAGCATTCGTAGTGCACTGGTCCCCTGACATGCCAGGACACCAACCAAAACCCACTCCCCACAACTGTACACCACTACCATAGTCCTAAGGGGTGAAGGGGGGCACCTACATGTGGGTTTTGGAGGGCTCACATTTACCACCACAAGTGTAACAGGTGGGGGGGGGGGGGGGGGGGGATGGGCCTGGTCCGCCTGCCTGAAGTGCACTGCACCCACTAAAACTGCTCCAGGGACCTGCATGGAGCTGGGTATGACATTTGAGGCTGGCAAAAAAAAATTTTAAGTTTATTTTTTTTTAGGGCTGGAGGGGGTTGGTGACCACTGGGGGAGTAAGGGGAGGTCATCCCCGATTTCCTCCGGTGGTCATTGGTCATTTGCACCTTTTCACGGCTTGGTCGCAAGAAAAAATGGACCAAGTAAAGTCGGCCAAGTGCTCGTCAGGGACACACTTCTTTTTTCCATTATCGGCCGAGGATGCCCATCTCTTAATCATGCCCCAGTCCCGCCTTCGCTACGGTGCCAACACGCCCTCGTGAACTTTGGTCGTTCCTGCGATGGGAAGCAGTTGAGGACGCCCAAAATCGACTTTCGATTATGCCGATTTGGGGGACCCTGAGAGAAGGACGCCCATCTCCTGATTTGTGTCGGAAGATGGGCGCCCTTCTCTTTCGAAAATATGCCTGAATGTTTTAAGTCACATTATAAAACAAAAGGAAGCTAGATAGGTTTTCAAACTGTTAATAAGCATGTAAACCTTTTCAAAATTACATCACAAACTACATACTAAAATCTCAGCCTTTTAATGACATGCAAGATAATATAATATAACCCACATAAGCAATTAAAATCCTGACATAATACTCTGCCTACAACAGGGGATTACACTATCATATATTGTATAACACAGACGTAACAAGGGGTGGAAACTGTTGATTTGATAGCTGGGAATGTGAATCAGAGCAAGCAGAAGTCCCAATGGTGTTTGCCTTAACAACGAAAGAAAAGGAGGGAAAAATCTCAAAACTGATTCTAGGAAAATTAGTTTTATAAAAATGTGATAAAGATAGTGTTCCTGCCTGGATTGGACAAACTCCCATTATAAAACAAACAACAATAAAAGAAACTCCATCTAAGAGTACAATATTCCCAAAATACAAAATAAGTAATCTAAGCTATAAACCAGTGATTCCCAAACCTGCTGTAGGGGAAGTTTTTCAGGATATCCACAATGAATATTCATGAGATTTTGCATACTCTGCCTCCTTGGTATGCAAATCTATCTCATGCATATTCATTGCAGATATTCTGAAAACCTGACTGGCTGGGATTCACCCGTGACAGGTTTAGGAACCCCTGCCATAAACATAGATCTTCAGGAAAAACACTTTGGGGTCGATATTCAAAGGGGTTTAAATGGCCAGGAGAGGATCAGGACTGTTAAGTCGCTTGTCTGGGGCTAACTGGGTATATTCAGTGGCACTTAACCAGATAGTGCACTTGAATGTACCCAGTTAGTGCCTAAGCTTAAACCAGCTAATTGTGAGCGGTTCAAGGGTGGAGTCGACATTTATCTAATGAAGTGTCAATATTCATATTCAGCACTTAACCAAATAAATAGGACTGCATAAAACACAGTCCTGTCTTTATCCAGTTTAACTTATCCGGCTACGTGCCAACTATCTCACCTAACTGGATAAGTGTTATCTGGCTATGTATAACTGGATATTCAGTTCTGTAGAATATTACTTGACACTTCTTTGACTATGAAGCCATTCCTTAAATCGGTCATTCAGCGCATTTTCTTTTAAAAAGTCATTTTAAAGTTTTAACATTGATTTTTTAAATTTTGTTGTTAAGATTCCATCTTGTTTAGCTGCCACCGTGAAGATTTATGTTTCACTCCACTCTTTGCGCTCCAACAACCAGGCTTTGCTCGAGGTCCCAGGCATTTGACATATCAGGCTTGATGCATATAAGGAGTCAGTATTTCATGGTTGCTGGTCCATCTTTGTGGAATTTATTGCCATCAGATATGAAACTCATTGAATCTCTACTTCCTTTTTGTAAACAGTTAAAAGCCCATTTGTTGCAGTAGGTGTATTGCTGATGCTATAATTTCAGCTTTTTTTTAATGCTCTGATGTTTGATATTTTAGTTATGTTGTAGAGTGTATTTGATTTTATTATGTATCTACTGTTGTAAGCTGCCTAGATTTGTAGATAGGCGGGATACAAGAAAGCTTTACATAAATAAATAGATAAACATGACCTGGCATTGAATATCTGGAGATACTGCTGATGGTGGCCAAAATAACCGCTGACCTCCGCCAGCTGGTTATCAACTCTTATGAAGAAAAAAAAATCAAAAGATGAGACATCAACACAACAGAAGCAGTAAACAAAAGTGACTTATCTGTGCACTAGGAAAAAATGCCCGTTTCTGAGCGGAATGAAACGGGCGCTAGCAAGGGGCCCCCTCCCTCCGTCCCTCGAAGCTACTTGCCTTGTTCGCTGTGGGCCGTTTCGGCCCTCGAGTGTTATAGCTCCGCCCTCGACGTCATGACGCGAGGGCGGTGCAGACACTCCAGGGCACACCGGATATCTCGGGCGCCTCAGCTTCCGTGGAGGCTTCAGAACGTTGGGGTTGCCTTTTATATATATAGATGGTCAAGGAAACTGTGATTTGATGCTACTAAATAGCTGCTGTTGATGGGCTGGTATCCCACAGGCTACCTTTTTCAAATGCTGGCTTTCCCACTACAGAAACTTGATTGATGATTTAGTTTTAGCTTATATTAGCGATGGCAGTGATCTTGTGATTTTATGGGGAAATTAAGTTAAGATGCTGAACGAGGAGAATGAATGAACTACTTTTATGGAGGATGAGATGATTTCACATTGTGTTGACAATTAAAGCTAAGTAAACTTTGTATATGATCATGTGGTGCTTTAAGCACTTTCAGAACATTCAAAATAATTTTGGCCTTTATGATTAATATGAGAGGAAATAAGTGATTTTGTTGATCCTCCAATTATATTGGTCCTAAATTTTTATTTTTTTAATTTTTTTTTATTTATAACATTTGAAATATCTTACAACTTACTTAGTGAAATACAGAGAGAAAAGAAAAAGAAAATAAAAAAATAAACCCAGAAGAAATGGAAATAAAAATTCCATACTCTCTTTCTTAGACCTCAAAAGAGGGGGGTGGGGGAGGTGAAATAAAGATAAGGAGATCAAATAAGGTAACAAACATAGAAAAGGCATAACCCAATTAAACCCACAAATATATTTATCATATTATCCAGTTGTTATATATTAACCAGTTGTTTCTCTCAATCCACCAGAAAGTTTCTTCATATCTAAAAAAGTTCTCAATTGTTCTGGTGCAAAAACCCCCCATAATGCCTAGATACCAAACTAGACATTTACATGGATAAGCTAGTAAAAAGGCTGCACCAAGAGCATATTGGTCCTAAATTTTTCATAAATTTTCTGGTGTTTGGGAGCAAGTGAAATTTATGTGAATGCTCTTTAAGTAGATGAAGATCTAGATGCTCTTGATTTTTGTGAATCTTGTTGTTTGGGGTATTAGTCACATATGAGTCTTATACACCAGCTCCATTATAATAAGGTAGTCTTATGAACGTATCCTAAATTCCATCCAAAGGTAGAAACACTGTTTCACATTAATGAGGCAATAGCTTTGTCTGCCACATATTTACCAATGCAAGAAAACTCTCTATATTCTTTACTCTCACTTGTTACCTGAAAGGTGTAAAAGTTGTTCAGAAAATTTACTCAGCTTTTTTCATTTCTGATCAACACTGACAAAGCACTATATTAGCCAATTAGCTGGCATCATGCATTAAGTTCTGATGTAATTAAGCTGGTATGCCTTTGACCAACAGTCAAACCTCAGCTGATCAGAGCCACTGCTGCTATTGTAGCCCTCTGGAGATCTGCTTCACTTGAGATTTTCTGCAGAGCAGCCAACTGGTCTTTGCTTCATACCTTCACATGACTTCCTGGATCTGTCTTCAGTCAAAAACAGTGCATTTGTTTAGGCAATACAGAGCATTCTGTCCTTATGAATGGTTCAGCTCTCAACATATCAGTTGATTTACTCCTTGACAGTGGGACAACTATTGCAGAAACTGGAGTATTCCTAAGCTTGGGATATAGGTGGCAAAGTAGAGTAGCAACGTGTGTACGTGATTCTAATGTCGATGCAGTAAAGTGAGTTCAGGCTTTGTGCTTTAGTGCACAATGTAGAAGGGGGTTTTGTGCAAATGCTCTGAGTATACACCCTGTTTACATGTTAATGTTATAAATTTGTTATTCAGCACAAATGCAGAAAAGTGCACTGAAGAGTGAAAACCTGAGCACAAAGCAAAGGGTTTAACTCCCAAGCCATAGCAGACATAAAGGACCCGCAACTTGGCTCTGGTGATCTGGGATGGCGTGGCGCTTTACCTCTGATCAGTGATACCTTCTGTTGACTCCCAGAGATGACCTGTCTGAACAGTCTGATCCCCTCGCCAACATCCTTGGTGGTAATCTAGGAGACCCGGACTCTGCCCACATATATTTAATTCAGGGCAGGAATGGTGCCCACTCACCCCTACCTCTGCGCTTGTTTTGGCAGAGCCCTCATACCTTTTTGATGACTTAAAGGTATGAGGGGTAGGGTCTAGGGGTGGGGCCTGGAGGGGGCTTGTGGAAGACTTTTGGTTGTATTGAGGGGGGGGGGGGGGGTGGGGTGTTAGGGAGTCCACTAGACCACTAGGAATTTTTTTGTGGGGAAATGAAGGGAACCAAGAGCAAGGCAGTCAAATTTATTTTAATGTCTCCCTTCTTGTCAGTATGTGAACAAACTACCACTCCTGCTGACAGGAAGGGAGACACTTTACACTTTAGTGCAGCAAACAGTTGCATATTATTGTGGCGGTGTGTGCTGCTTTTTAACACAGCAGTAATTTGCGTACTGTTTGCTCATCATCTTCCGCCAGGGTCGCTTTACTCATACTACCCCTCTCCTCAAGACCCTTCACTGGCTCCCTATCCGTTTTCGCATCCTGTTCAAACTTCTTCTACTAACCTATAAATGTATTCACTCTGCTGCTCCCCAGTATCTCTCCACACTCGTCCTTCCCTACACCCCTTCCCGTGCACTCCGCTCCATGGATAAATCCTTCTTATCTGTTCCCTTCTCCACTACTGCCAACTCCAGACTTCGCGCCTTCTGTCTCGCTGCACCCTACGCCTTGAATAAACTTCCTGAGCCCCTACGTCTTGCCCCATCCTTGGCCACCTTTAAATCTTGGCCACCTTTAAAGCCCACCTCTTTAACATTGCTTTTGACTTGTAACCACTCGCCTGCACCTACCCTCCTCTCTTCCTTCCCGTCCACATTAATTGATTTGATTTGCTTACTTTATTTATTTTTTGTCTATTAGATTGTAAGCTCTTTGAGCAGGGACTGTCTTTCTTCTATGTTTGTGCAGCACTGCGTATGCCTTGTAGCGCTATAGAAATGCTAAATAGTAGTAGTAGTAGTAGTAGTACTTATTGCATTGACTAGCTAAATTTTTGCATTAGGAAGTTGTGCACTAGTGTCAGTGCATGGCTTACGCAAGCTTACTGTAGACAGAGAAAGCAAAGTTGCTTGTTTTGTATAAACAGGATTAGTCAGGCACACAGTCCCATCTGCCTCCTCAAGCTGATTCTGAGATTTAAACTGAGGGGTCTGCTGCATGTGGAGAGGGTCACACACATGCTCAGAACCTAACGCCAATTCTGAGCTCTTGGAAGGGTGTTTGTTCCTGCACTGTATGAGATGGTGTCACCTACTTGTGCGCTTGATTGATCTTGCTGTCTGTGGAGAGCATGTGTTATAAGTAAGCTGCTTGGCTCTTTCCACTGACTAAGTACGGTGAATTCTTCGTATATATTAATACTCTACCAGATGTTTCATGGCTATTCTATAATACCTTAGATAACCAGAAACTTTTAGATTAACAAAAGATAATAGAATACAGAAATTCCCCCCCAAATCTTTTGTTAGATTGTTAATAAGAGAACTCTGGACCAGCCTGGTAATTTGCCTAAAAATAATTTTTTATTTAATGGAGCGATCTACTTGCAACTTACTGGTATCGTGATAGGAGAGTCCTTTGCCCCTTCGGTGTCCAACCTTTTTATGGCTCATTTGGAACGGGATAAGATTTATACCTTTAAGCAAGTAAAATGCTGATGGAAGTACATAGATGAAATTTTTGTCATTTAATGAATGCCGTGCGACAGTGACGTTTCACTATGAGTCACGACTCTGAGATCTGCTTTTTGGTTGTCAAGATTACAATGAAAGAAGGGAAAATTATAACTAGCGTATTTTCAAAACCTACGGATCGTAACACTCCATTATGATTTGACAGTATGCATTTTCAAAGCACTTAGACTTACAAGGTTCTATAGGTTGCTGTGTAATATAAGTTTAAGTGCTTTGAAAATATGCCTCATTGTCAACAGTACCATCGTAAGTTTGAGGAATTAAAATGTTTATCTACCGATCAAATAAGGGACAGTGGATGCAGGGATGAAATATCAAAACTCTTCCATCAACAAGAACAAAAATGGATTTTTCATCTACACACTACTAGCCCTGATGGCCCAAATGACCCGATGGAGTGGGAGGCATTTAATTGATCTTTGAATGTGGTCCATTCAGCTTTTTGATCTCATTGAACTAGTATGGATATACACTTGGACATGTCATGTTATTTGGGGGAGGAGCTATTTCTCCAGTCGTTTTTTAAAGTCAGCTTGAGCGCCAACTTGGACGAGGCTTTCCTGAGAGTCAACCCTCCTGACGCAGCCAGGCGAAACAAGGTGGATCCTAGTTCCTTGCTGAGGAAATTTCAAGTATGCTACAGCAATTGGGAAAGATCTTGATCAAGATTCAATGATATTTAAAATATTTCTTTTATGGATTTTGAGAAGCAGTGAAGACGCTTCTCGGCCAGATAAGTGATTCATTTTTTTGCTGTGTTCAGTTGTTCATCACTCTCTTTTTTTTAAGTTATTAGCCTTCTAATCAGATTGATATTTAAGAGAACCTGGGAGGAGTTAATTAATTTTTTGATACTTTCAGATACACCTGTTTTTTTTTTAGCAGTCTTTTCTCCCTTAGTTTAGTGATATTGAGAGTTTTTTTATTGCTCTTTTTTGCCGGATGTATGTATCAGAAACTTGTGATAGGAAGCCATATGGGAATGTACATAATTTGCTGATCTTTCAGGCAGTTGACATTTCGCCCATTAGATTGTAAGCTCCTTGGAGCAGGGACTGTCCTTTTTTGTTAATCTGTACAGCGCTGTGTAACCCCGGTAGCGCTCTAGAAATGTTAAGTAGTAGTAGTAGCAGTTGAGGTTTCATTAATTTAATATTAAAATTACCAGGCTGGTCTGGAGGTCTTTTATTAACAATCTAACAAGATGTTTGGGGGGATTTTCTGTATTCTGTAACGGCATCAGCACCAAGAAACCTTGCATCTATACGCTCCCTGTAGCCCCTGTTATTCAGTCAGATGCATACATAATTCCATGCTTTTCTGCTTGCGCTGGTCTGGCCCTACCTGACTAATGCTTTGTCTGGGTGTAGTGAAGTTTTTGTTGTGCAGAGCCGAACAGGAAGACCTTTCCTGCTGCCCATACATTGTGTGAGTGATGGGGGAGCTGCTGTGCAGAACAAGATAAGAGAAACTCAGTCTGCGCCAGGCAGTTTATTATGATGCCTTCCTTCCCCTGTATACCAAAGTCCAAATTAAAGCAGCCTTGAGGCTTCAAAATATTTACTTTGCTGATTACTGGCTCTTTTGCTTCACTTTTGTCTTATTCTTAGGTATCCTGACTTTTATTTATATTAATATAGTTTATTTTTCAGATGGCTTTATTCTTCGGAATAAAAGGCGTGCATTTTTATAGATGGTGATACCTCTAGATTTTAAGTTTATTCTCTACCTGTATTTGTACTTCAGATTAATCAAGGCAATGTCTGCTTGGGTCTCTCTGAACGGTGGATGCACACTCACAGTGGGAGTTTTCAGAAGCTCGAAACACTGCTATTACCTGAGACATGAAACAGAATCTGAATAACAGGAGGATTTTAAAATGTTTTCTTTGCATTCAGCTACTGTAAGGATGCGTTGATGCTACTGTAAGGATTTTTCAAGCGGCACAAACTACGAGGAATTGCTTGGTCCATGCTTGTGTAATATTAACGTTTTACCTGACCAATATGTAACTGTGTGAAGACTGAATTACCAAAAGAGGCTGGATATGACGTATATAAAGGAAGTACTGTGCTGTTGGCTGCATACAGGATTTAAATGGATTTAGTAGTGCCCATTAACCTGAGGAAAAATGATATTCCATATGTGAAGAGTATATATTTTGTATGTTATTGGGTGAACCTGACTTTTGAGTTCTGAGCTATTCTTGCCTAAGGTATAATGATTCAACATGAATGTGATCACAATGCAAGTACTACTGTGAGCGTTAACATTAATTTGAGACGGAGATCATACTCCACATACCTTAGATTTAGAACAAGGCCAGTGCCGGGCAGACTTCTATGGTCTATGCCCTAAAAATGGCAAGGATAAGTCAGAGACAGGTATACATACCATGTGTAATGAGTTTAATTTGTTGGGCAGACTGGATGGACTGTACAGGTCTCTGCCGCCATCTACTATGTTACTAAGTTACCTCCGAGATGCCAAGTTATCCAGTTCTAGGCTGGAGATTTTGGGACAGTTCTGGACTTCTGACCCGCCCATCTTAGTTCCTTATGGGACTTGCAGCACTGATTTCAATGGATGTCAGTTCAAAACTAGGAATGGCAAAATGTCTCCAAGGACCTGGATAAATTGTACCTAGGAATGAGGTTTATTACTGTCATGTATATGCAAAACTAACCCATTTGGAGAACATTTCTCCCCCAGACATCTCCCTGCAGGATTAGAAAAAAATGTTTCTTAATTTTTTTTTAAGTTGGGGGGGGGGGGGGGTAGATTACATTTCCTTACTGGCTAAAAGCATCCTTTCCCTGCTGTATTTTTGATCATGCAGATGATTTAAAATAAAAAAGCAGCATTCTTGATTCTGCTCAATCATTTGTTTTACAGTTTCATTTCATATATTAGCAAGTACTGTAAGAGCAAATCTAGCAGGAAAATAGGACTCTCTGGTCAGTACTGCAAAAACAGGAAGAAGGAAGTCTGTTGCAAAGCTGGGGTTCCATGATTATCAGCTGAGGTTGGACTGCAGAGGATGTGCATTACCAGCCCTGGGGTGTAGTACCAGGCATGTCCAAAAGGAACAATGACTGCTGAAGTGACTGTTGACCCTGCTTATAGGAAGTAATGTTAACTAACAAATTGTGCAGAGCCTTTTCCTGCTCCTAGAAACAGGATACTATTAATGAGAACAATTCACAGAAATTGCACATACAGGAAAACGAGGCAAGTAAAATGTAACAGCACAACTAAGATTAATAAACTATTTCCCCTGGTTTGACCTTTGCCTGAGTTGTACATTGTTCTGCCTTTGCTTGTGATTTCTTTTTTTTTTTTTTTTTTTTTTTTGATATGTTGGTGACATATATTTGCATCCCCTCCGGTGTGGAGAATGATTGCAGTTCAAGCTGGTGAGGTGTTAAGAAATGTGCTTACTGGTATAGTATGTGTTCAATTACAGGAAACACCTGGACATTTATTTTATAATGAATTTGAAGTTTCTTTGCAGGCAAAAAGCGCTAGAGGAGTGTGTAAACAAGTAACATAGTAGATGATGGCAGAAAAAGACCTGCACGGTCCACCCAGTCTGCCCAACAAGATAAACTCATATGTGCTACTTTTTGTGTATACCTTACCTTGATTTGTATGTGTGATTTTCAGGGCACAGACCGTAGAAGTCTGCCCAGCAATAGCCCCGCCTCCCACCACCGACTGTATTTCCCATGAAATTTCTGTAATACTTTCTTATTTTGGTGAAGAAGCAACAAACCTTTAATAACTGACTGTAATGTGATTTGATTTAATGTTGCAGCATAAGAGAAATGAACACTGTGTTGCCTTGCTGTCTCATTTATTCTAGAACAGTGGTATAGTGGCGATCCTAGCCGGCATGACACCCGGGGCGGATCGCCGATGCGCCCCCCCCCCCCCGGGTGCAGCGCGGCCCCCCCCCTGGTGAAATGACCCCCCCCCCCCCCAGGTGCACGCCGCTGGGAGGGGGGGGTGCCGCGGCGCGTGCCTGTCATCTGAGTTCGCTAACTTTGCTGCAGCTCCCTGTGCCCTGGCCGGAACAGGAAGTAACCTGTTCCGGGGCAGAGGGAGCTGCAGCGAAGTTAGCGAAGTCAGCGAACTCAGCTGACAGGCGCGCACCCCGGCACCCCCCCCAGCGGCGTACACCCGTGGCGGACCGCCTCCCCCGCCCCCCCCCCCCCCTTGGTACGCCACTGCAGTGGTATCCAGTCCTGTCCTGGGGGTCCCCCAGGCAGTCAGGTTTCTAGGCTATTCATAATATATTTTCCTGAAACAAATTTGGATGCAGTGAGGGCAGTGCATGCAAATATATCCCATGATGTATATTCATTGTGGATACCTTGAAAACCTCACTATCTATGGGTCCCCTCAGGACAGGTTTGGAAACCAGTGCTCTAGGTAATCCAAAATGTTTTGACATTGTTTATGAAAGGTTTATGCTAGGATTAACCTGACTATGGAATCAGGATGTGTCTAGTTGTGACCAGCTATGCCTGGTGACACTAGGAAAGGTGTTTGACGTTATTGGTTTGACATCAATCATGCTGCTGTCACTGTGACACCGTTGAATGGCAAGAGCTCTCGAGATGATGCGCTTTCCGCATGTACTCTGTACATGGGATAATGCTGGGAGAAGAGCTCAGAAGCCTGTATGAATCCATGGGATCTTCAGTAACACATACTAGTCCCTTTTTTTTTCTTCCTTCCACCTGATCAGAATTACTTCCTGTCAAGTAAAGCCTTCTTATTGGCTGAGGGTGGAACAAAATCCGTCTCTGGAATCAGTCCTTCTGAACTACTCATGTGATATTGGGGATTGCTCCTGCAGGGATAGTCATTCTACCTCTGGTGTCCAGACACATCATCTAGCAAAGGAGCCTACGTTGTGGGTGCTGGTGGGAGCTGAGTGCCTCCAATATTGAACAAACTCATTCATTATGTACCAGGAAGAGTAATTTTGATTATGTTTGGCACCCCTAATTATTTTGAAATGTTGGCACCTATGCCATCTAGAGATTGTTTTTGGTGCTTCTGTGCTATGGTGGATATTCTCTATATTCTAGTAATAACCTTGCTTTCATAAAATGTTCTGAGGTGAGCAATGTTAAAAAATGCAGCACTTCCTTGGAATGAGATTGTGATTGAGCTATATGTAGAGGTTGAATGGGTGTGACTTTGTTTAAGCATCTTTTTTGTATTGTGTATCTGTGCCAAGTTTTGTGACAGTTTTGTGATCTGTCATTAGTCAGTAGGAAGCTGTTTTGTGTAATAAGAGGGTGCCCTCTAGTGCATGTTCTCATTTATTCTCATCCAGTTTAGTAACAGAAGGTCCTTGATGTTGAAAAAGTTTGTATAATTCCAAAACAGCGTCTGTTTCATTGGATTGCATCCTTCTGGTTTCTCCATCTCTTTAAGACTGTATTTATAATTTCAAATTGAAAGAAAACCAGGCAATATAAATTTGTTAGATTATTGTGTAGTGTTTTGTTAACCTTAGTTCTTTTGAAGTACTACAATATATAGCAAAGATTCTTGCTGACTCCTTTGTTTTGCATTTTCCAAGGTCAAGTGTAGATATTCTATCAAAGTCGCTGTTATTGTGTACTTCAGTTAGTTCAAAATGTGGCAACTCAGTAGTTAAAGGCTGTAGAGTTTAGGGGCATGTAGCCCAGGGGGCATAGCTAGTATTGTGCAAACACCTGGGGCTGCCCAGTGATAGGGACCGTCTCCCCCTGCAAGTCCGGCATACCTACCTTCCACCCCCCCCCCCGTAGGTCTGGCATCTTTCTGTAGCACCTCTTGGAGGACATCAGGGGGTGGGGGTGCTAGATAAAGATGCCAGACCTGCTGGGGGGAGGTGAGGGAGAGATGCTGGACTTGGGGGGGGGGGGGATTGGAACAGATGGAGAGATGCTGGCCTTGGGAAGAAGTGGAGGAAAAGAGAGTGAAGCAAAGGCAGGAGGAAGGGAATGGGAGAGATGATGGACCAGGAGGGAAGAGAGAGTGTGAGAGACCTGGAAGGGGGGGGGGGGGGGGAGGAGATGCTGGACATAGGCATGAAGTAGAAGAAAATGAGAGAGCTGACGTAAAGGTAAGAGGAAGATAGGTAGAGAGATGCTGGACCTACAAGGCAAGGGGGGAGGAGGAAAGACAGAGAGAGACGTGAAGCAAATGTGGTGGGAAGAGAGGGAGGCATAGAGGGGGGCTGCCATTGTTTGCCCCAGGCCCAGCTTGGTCTCTCGACGGCCCTATTTACAGGTGATATACTTAAGTAAAACAGACTCAATAGGCTCAAAGGACAACTTCATAAGTTATGTTAAGTAAGGCTGGCTTAAGGGGTGAGACACTGATTTGGGTGCTGATAGCATGCCTTACCAGATCACCCCTTCACAGCAGTGGACATTTCATCCTCTACTTCCTCGTTTGGCATTTCAGAGCTGCAGCACAGACCACAGAGGGAGCACAGTAACAGCACAGCTGTGGCAGTGGAAGAAGATAGTCCTCCTGTTACGTTGATGCTGAGACAGGTAGAAGAATGGGCTAGGGGTTGATGTTGAAGGCTGTGGGTTGGGAGCAGAGTTCTGACTGAGAAAAGGTACAGAGAAGAGCAACAAAAATGATAAAGGGGATGGGACAACTTCCCTATGAGGAAAGGCTAAAGCGGCTAGGGCTCTTCAGCTTAGAGAAAAGACGGCTGAGGGGAGATATGATAGAAGTCTATAAAATAATGAGTGGAGTGAAACGGATAGATTTGAATCACTTGTTAACTCTTTCCAAAAATACTAGGACTAGGGGGCATGCAATGAAGCTACAAAGTAGTAAATTTAAAACAAATCGGAGAAAATGTTTCTTCACTTAATGTGTAATTAAACTCTGGAATTCGTTACCAGAGAATGTGATTAATGCAGTTAGCTTAATGGGGTTTAAGAAAGGTTTGGATAGCTTCCTAAAAGAAAAGTCCATAAACCATTATTAAAATGACTTGGGGAAAATCCACTGCTTATTTCTAGGATAAGCAGCATAAGATGTTTTATACTGTTTTGGGATCTTGCTAGGTACTTGCAACCTGGATTGGCCACTGTTAACAGGATGCTGGGCTTGATGGACCTTCGGTCTGTCCCAGTATGGCAACACTTATGTTCTTAACTCAGCTGTCTATTTGAAATTAACATTGAAGTGTTTCAGAGAGGATGGACAAAGCCTCAGAGGGCATAAAATAATGATGTGGAGAAACCTTTTGGGTTTTGACCATATGTCCCGGGTGAGGTAGGCCAAGTTGCATGTTCTGAACAGATCTTGGCCAAGACAGTAGTAGGTGTTTCGGTTGACTAGGCATAGCCGTGTTCTCTCTTGTCAGGGTTTAACAGATGCAACATATTCAAGATATTGTACCCCCTTAGTTTGCCTCTGGCAGGGAAAGAGTATTCTCTAACAGAAATAACCTCAGTAGTAGGATGAGTTAGTGAAACAGGAGAGAGGTGCTGCAGAGTAGAGCAGTAATTCTTTATGATAACAAATGTTTCTTTGCACGGAGCTTCTGCCAATGTGGTCTAGAGGTCTTGATGTAGGCCAAAGGTACACAACTAAGACAGACGCCTGACCGCCAAGACAGAAAGCTGCATTTCTGGTGAAAGTGCCCAATACCTCATAGGCTGTATTTATAAGAAGGTTTCCATGTTCTGCAGCTTCTGCTAAGATATATGCCAGTTCATCCTGAGCTTTCAGTGGAAGAAAGATGGCATTTTTGGATGGTTAGGTTTATATTGCACACTGAAAACTACTTGCAGTGTGTGAGATATCAGTGTCCTGCATTGCATCTTGTAGCTCAGATGGCCTGTGTAAATAACTGTCACAAATTGGCTGCAGTGAAAAACAGGTTCAGGCTTTCTAGCAAACTAGGCCTGTAAATCTCTCACACCTGATATTTTACTAAAAGAAATGTGACAGCCTGATGAAGCTTGGCAGAGTTACAAAGTTGGCAAGGATTGTGTAACATACAGCTGGACATAGGCATTTTGAGAAACTTCGATAAGAGATAATTGAGCAAAGATAAGGCCAGGTGCAGAAAAGTTGAACTTAGAGGGGGGCTGAGCGAAGCTTGGAGATAAGTAAACTCAGTAAGGTTGAAACTTGGTCATAATTGAATGGGAGATAAGCAAACTCACTAAGGATGAAACTTGGTCATAATTGGATGGGAGATAAGCAGACTCACTAAGGTTGAAAACTTGGTCATAATTGGATATATGTTCCAATTATGATGAAATTGCAGGTGACCAAATGTATAGGCTAATAGAAAACAATAGTAGAAGGAAAGTATAAATACTGGCAATTCGTTAAGTCAGTCGGAGAATACAGTAAACTGTGACGGCACCTGTTGTGTGTCATGGAGCGCTGCTCTCCCAATATGAGAAATGAAATGACTGATATATGTACTGTGATGATCTTGTGTTAATCCTGCTTTTGGTAAGTAATTAATAAACTTTGAGAGCTAATTTCTCATATTCACCTAATCCCAGTGTCCTTCTGATTATTGACGAGGTCTCATAATTATTATATATTCACCTGCAAGCTGTTAGATATCACTTGATATATCTTATGTCTTTTTTTTAATGTGTTTGTCCTTTGTATGTGGAAGAAGAGATCTCAGATATACCAAATCATGCATTTTTGGAAGTGAGATATGTATCATGGAATGTCATATTAGATGGGTTTTTCATGACGACACTACTTACACAAATATCATACCCAGCTCCAGGACAGCAGTATGCAGGTCCCTGGAGCAGTTTTAGTGGGTGCTGTGCACTTCAGGCAGGCAGACCCAGGCCCACCCCTCCTACCTGTTACACTTGTGGTGGTAAATGTGAGCCCTTCAAAACCCACTATACCCACATATAGGTGCCCCCCTTCACCCATAAGGGCTATGGTAGTGGTGTACAGTTGTGGGGAGTGGATTTTGGGAGGTTCAGTACACAAGGTAAGGATTGCACCTGGGAGCAATTTCTGAAGTCCAGTGCAGTGCATCCTAGGGTGCCCGGTTGGTGTCCTGGTATGTGAGGGGGACCAGTTCACTACGAATGCTGGCTCCTCCCACGACTAAAGGGCTTGAATTTGGTTGTTTCTGAGATGGGTGTCCTCGGTTTCCATTATCGCTGATAATCGTGAACAACCATCTCTAAGGACGACCTAAATTTCGCGATTTGAGCGTCCCCGACCGTATTATCGAAACGAAAGATGGACGCCCATCTTGTTTCGTTAATACGGGTTTCCCCGCTCCTTCGCCGGGACGTCCTCAGGAAAACTTGGGCGCCCCTTTCTATTATGCCCCTCCACGTGTGTGTGTGATTTTTTTTGTGTCTTTCAGTAGAGGAGATGAGAGGAAAAGGCAGTTTGAAAGGTGCATTTCCTTAATCAAAATATAAAAGTAGATCTACATCTTACAAGGCCTCAAGTCAGATCTGTTCTGCAGCCCTAGATATATCCAATTATGTGATACTACAACTTATCATTATTTACTGAAAATAAATATTAGAGGACATAGATGTTTATCAAGAGCAGATAAAGAATAGGTGTAATTCCATTTTATGCATGTTTTAATAGTTTCTGCTTAGGTTCTGCTGATATGAAGATAGCACAGAAAACACCTTTTTGAATAGCATCTATATAAAAGAATAACATCTAAGCTGCGTTGTCTTTTATCTAAGGTGTGCTTCCAGTGATGAGATTAAAGCAATAAATTCAACAATGACTATTATACAGTTACTAGTATAGGGCTGTATAACCATGCTATCAGAGGACTGTTTAAAAGGATTGCAACAATAATGTGAGCAATATACCCCAGTGTTTACACCACAGCTAGCATGAAGCAATCTGTTGACAGATGAACTAAACTTCCTCCTTCTTAATTGCTAAGATATGAAGTAAACATTGGTAATTGCACTTTTATTAGCCTTCCATAAGTAATTCAATAGTTTTATTGTCACTGCTTAAAATATATCTTTGTCTTCAAATAGTTTCTGTTTAGCTACATTTCTGCATGGCTGGTATGCTGTGTTAGATGGTGCCTGTTATTCCCTGTGAGGTTAATTTTCAAAAGGTTTTTTATCTGAATAAAGCTTATTTTTGAAAATTGCCTAGTTACTGCAAGTAAAGGTACACATGGCTGTAAACAGCTTGTATACATTTACCTAGAGGGAAAATAGGTTTTTTGGGACATAGGGGAGGCTAGGGGAATTTAAGGAGGTACAAAGTTTTGATTTTTTTTTTTTTCATTCTGTGTGCCTGTTTTCCCCATGTACCTGATCCACATAACCTAAGGTGCAAAGTCCATGGGTACTTTTGCACCTGTGGATTTTCAAGTCCAATTTGCAAATAAAAATGTCATGTTAATTTAGAAGATAATTTTTATATACTTTTTTGGTTGTAAAACTGTGGGGTCCTTTTACTAAGGTGCGCTAACAGATTTAGCGCACTCTAATGATTAGCATACGCTAAATGATAAGATGCCCATAGGAATATAATGGGAACCTTATATAGAATGTGCTAAATCTGTTAGCGAGCCTTAGTGAAAGGACCCCTATATTTTACATACAGAAATAAGCACTTATAAAATTGCCTACTGGTATAGGTGCATTAAAGTATGAGTTGTAGATGTATAATGCATGCTTTTATGGGCATGCATTTGGGGCTAGTTTTGGTTAGAGTTTGTGAAGAGGCGGCTTCTCCTCCCGCTCTCCACCAGGCCTCTGGCACACGAGCAGAGCTTCAGGCAGTCTCTTCCCAGTATCCTGAACACACACCAACCTCAAGATCCTGGGTCCCTTTCTCACTCAGGGTGAGCTTGTAGAAATATGCAGATTAGATGCTAATCACTCAAGTCCAATCCAGCACACTTCACCAAACAGTTCTTTATTCCAGCTCCCTGGGGCCACTTCTTCCAGCTTAAAACATTTTCACAAGCTTAAACAGTTCTTCCAGCTTAAACATTTCTTCCTACTCAGTGCAATCTTCCAGCTTAAACATTTCTTCTTGCACAGTTCAATACTGAACAGATTAACACTAAAAGTCTCTAGCCTAGCCAGTACCTCCAGGGAAGCTTCTTTCCTCAGCTACCAGGTTTCCAGCCCTTTCCCAACTCAGGTGGGGTATAAAGTGATTAATAGCTAAACAGGACCCAGCCCATAACCGCCTGCACCTGTAGCTATCCCAGGACTCTCCCCGGTCCTAGCGACCTCCCTCTATGCACTCCCCTACAGGCACCCTCTAGTGGCTTACCAGGACATCCTGGACATTTTTAGGGGAACAGCGCCATCTAGGGGCCTGCCCAGGATAGGACAGCCTCTTATCACAAGCTGGAGTGGAGTTGCATGATGCACACACATCTTGTAAAATATAAACATATTCAGGGGTAGAGAATGACTGCCTAAGCTGATGGTGCACCAGAAGAGTAGCTGCTGACATGGTTCAAAAGCAGCTTCAATACATGCTAATTTTTTAAATGTAAGAGATAAGTTTGCAAGCCCATATTTTGTACACAAAAGTATGCTAGTCTTATGCTCACATAATTGCAAGAAAGTTAATAGAAATAGGAAAGGACAGTGGATAAATCTAGTAGCTGACTTTGCATCAGAAGCCACAAGCGTCTTTGCGTAGCGGCTTTGTGGAGTGGCATTTTTTGAGGTTTTTATTGTCTTATCAAGTAGGCAAACTCAGCGAAGGTGACATCAAAGATAATGGAAAAGCAAAACTTCCTTGTCATCAGCAGCAGGTGAATCCATTACGAATGGGTTGTGTCCACCTACCAGCAGGGGGAGATAGAGAACACTGAAAACCATAGTGCCTCTAGGACGGCTAGCTCCATCTGCCTCTCAGTATTTCTCTATCTCCCAGCAGGGTTGGACGCAGCTTTTTCAGCTCCTTGAAGAGTCTGCCTGGGATGGCTCCTGTGCTTTTGCCAGTTGTAGCAGGGGTGTTGTGGCAAAGTGGAGCCCACTTTAAAGGCACATAGGTTCACCCTTTCCCCTGCCTTACCCTTCCCCCTGTGTGGATGCAGGCATATAGGTTCACCATTTCCCTCCCTTTCCCACCCTCTTCTGCCTCCGGAGTGCCTCTGTAGCTGTTTGCCTCCAACTTTCCTCACAGCATTAAAAAAGACCCGCGTTTTTCAGCGCTGCTATTTCTGAGGCTTTTCCTGACTGTGCAGCATGACCGGAGCTCGTGGACTCGGTCCTTTGAGGTAAGAGCGGTACTCAGCTCCTCCGGGGAGGGCCCGCGGACGGCGTTCCGATCGGGGTGATTTTGGTGCGAAGCCGCCATTTTGAATTTTATTCCGCCGTTTTTCGGCGATGGCTGCTGAGGGAGTTAAGCACTGTTCCCGTTGTGGCAAGCGCAGATCAGCAGCGTGGCTCTGTAAAACATGCTGTTTAGACGGTAGAGCCAGTACGAGCATGGCGAGCGATGATTCTTCCCGCTCGATGGAGCTGGCAGTGGGTGTCATCTTGGAAGCGCTGCATGGCTCGACCCCCGCGGTTGCGGAGGAGTCTGAGAGCAGAGGGGCGCCTCGGGCCGAGGCTACCAGAGGAGCTCCATTCCCCGTGCCTCCTAATTCGGAGACAGGAGGTCAGGGTGAGTTTTTCTCCCCCGAGTTTGTGCTTATTTTACATAAAGCCTTCATGCTGAAAAGAGCTCTGCCGCAGGTGTCTCACACTGCGTTGCTACTTGGTTCCCCTCCGACTGATGATGGCCCGGGGCTGATGCCAGACGTGGATGCCCCTGAGCTTTGGATGCACGCTAAGCGTAGACGGGTAAATTCCCAGTCGGAGAGTGGCGCTCCCCTTCCCCCCCCCCCCCCCCCATGGTCGGGCTGTGGGGACTCTGAGGGATCTGGCAGGCCTTCGTGGTCTGAAGAGCCAGAGGAAGGAGCCGGTTTGCCACTGGATCTGGATGATCCCACTGCGGTTCGGATTTTCCACCGCGATGAGCTGCCAGCACTTATCTCTGCCTTACAAGCCCTCTCTATTGATGACCCTGTTCAAGGCGAGGCCTCCTCTGGCAATCCGAGGATGGCGAGTACTAAGAAGCCTGTTCGTGCCTTTCCTTTGCATGACTCCATCCAAGAGCTTATTTCTGCTCAATGGGCTGACCCCGAGGGGCCCTTGAAAGTGGCCAGGGCGATGGGGCATCTGTACCCTCTGAGTGAGGAGCACTTGGCCCATTTTGGGATTCCTAAAGTGGATGCCTTAGTCACGGCGGTGACAAAAAAGACCACCCTCCCAGTAGAGGGAGGGGTCGCCCTGAAGGACATTCAGGACCGGCGGCTGGAATCAGCGCTAAAACGGTCCTTTGAGATTTCGGGCCTAGCCTTAAGGGCGTCTGTTTGCAGTTCTTATGCTGCTCGAGCCTGCCTCTCTTGGTTGCAACAGGCAGTGGAACAGCCCGTGGATGGTGCAGAGTCCCTCGTTGAGGTTGCACCGCGCATGGAGTCGGCCTTGTCATTTTTAGCTGACGCCCTCTGTGATCTGGTCAGAGCTTTGGCTAAACAGATGTCTGTGGCGGTGTCCGCCCGCCGCCTTCTATGGCTACGGCATTGGGCGGCTGACGTGGCCTCTAAGCAAAGGCTGGTGAAGTTGCCCTTTCGGGGCCTTCTGTTATTTGGAGAGGAGTTGGAGAAGATTGTTAAAGACCTGGGGGATGCTATATCCCAGCGGTTACCTGAGGATAGGCCGCGGCCTTTATCCAAGGGTCAAGTGGTTCCCTCCGCCTCCAGACCTCGTTTCCGTGAAGCTAGAAGGTATCGCCCGGGGCGCTCTGCTGGGTTTACTCAACGTGCCTGCTTTCAGCAGAGGAACTCCTTTCGCTCGGACAAACGCTCCACAGCAGCAGGCTCAGGGCCAGGAGTTCAGGGCCGTCCTCCACAATGATGGGACGCCAGTCCACTCCTCCGCTACAGCTGTAGGAGGACGCCTTTCCCTCTTTCTCGAGGAGTGGACCAAGATTACCTCAGATCAGTGAGTGCTGGACCTGATCAGAGAAGGTTACCGATTGGAATTCGGTGCCCCGGTGAGAGACGTGTTTGTGGAGTCCCGATGCGGTACTGCCGTCAAACGGGCGGCAGTAGAGGAGACCTTACAAGTCTTGTTGCACCTTGGAGCGGTGATCCCTGTACCTCCCGCCAAACACGGCTGTGGTTGTTACACCATTTATTTTGTGGTGCCGCGAAAAGGCGGGTCTTTTCGGCCCATTCTCGACTTAAAGAAAGTCAACGAGTCACTAAGAGTGCGGCATTTTCACATGGAAACCCTGCGCTCCGTCACTGCGGCGGTACAGCCAGGAGAATTCTTCACGTCTCTGGACCTAAAAGAAGCTTACCTGCACATTCCTATATGGCCCCCGCACCAACGGTTCCTCCGGTTTGCTGTGTTGGGAAATCATTTCCAGTTTCGGGCCTTGCCTTTTGGCCTCGCCACAACTCCATGAACTTTTTCCAAGGTAATGGTGGTAGTAGCTGCTTTTCTCAGGTGAGAGGGTATCTGGGTTCACCCGTACCTTGACGACTGGCTCATCAGAGCGGACTCTGCAGAAGAGAGTGGTCTCAGTACTGCAATCTCTGGGCTGGGTCGTCAATATACCCAAAAGTCATCTGACCCCCTCTCAATCTCTAGAATATTTGGGGGTCCAGTTCGAAACAGCCTCGGGGTTTGTTTATCTACCCGACCAAAGGCGGTGCAAGCTTCAGAATCAGGTCCGTCTGCTCCTGAGGATGCCTCGCCCACGAGCTTGGGACTTTGTCCAGCTGCTGGGGTCGATGACAGCCACTTTGGAGGTAGTGCCATGGGCGAGAGCGCACTTGAGACCTCTGCAGATTGCCCTGCTTCAACGATGGTCTCCAATGTCCCAGGATTATCAACGCAGACTCACGTGGCTCCCTGCGGCCCGAGTCAGTATGGAGTGGTGGCTCTCAGACAGAATGCTGCTAGCGCTTCCCAATTGGTGCCTGGTGGTAACGGATGCCAGCCTGAAGGGCTGGGGATCACATTGCCAGGGAAGCTATGCCCAGGTCTGTGGACACCCGAGGAAACGGGGTGGTCCATCAATCGCTTGGAACTGAGAATGATATTCCAGGCTCTTCTGGCCTTTCACATGACTCTGGAGTGACTGGCTGTCAGAGTTCTGTCGGATAGCACGACAGCAGTGGCCTATATAAATCGACAAGGCGGCACTCAGGGTCAAGCACTGGCCGCAGAGGCCGCTCAGATATGCCACTGGGCCGAGCTACATCTGTAGCTTCTGTCGGCAGCTCACATAGCAGGTCAGAGCAACGTGCAAGCCGACTTTCTAAACAGGTATCAAATCGACCCAGCGGAGTGGGAACTGGCAGACGAAGTGTTCCTTCAGACCCTGTGAGAAGGACGCCCATCTTCCGATTTGTGTCAAAAGATGGGCGTCCTTCTCTTTCGAAAATAAGCCTGATAGTCACTTGATTTATCTGGTGTAATGTAAAAGAGAGAATTGCAGGGATGAGAGCCTGAAGAGTCCTGTGAATTGAATATACTCTGTATGCTTTCGTTATTACACTGGATGAATAGGTAAAAATTATCAATAAAAAGATAATGTGACTGCTTAAGCAAGATTTTGTAGTGTTCAATTCTTCTCTTACCTGTTCTCTCTCTCCCCTTTCCCTATCTTATTTTACCTCCATTGTCACATACTGTTATTTCAATTAAGATAGTACTGTGTCAGTCTTGTTAAAATATTCATTTCTAACGTATTTTATATACATTATTTTGCTGTACCAAACTCCACAGTTTTTATTTCTTTAATGGTATAGAATGGAACACTGGAAAGTTATGATACCTTTTACTGCATAATTAAGAAGAAACTTGTAGCTAGATGGTTTTATATGTTAACTACTGGGGGTCTGACTCTACAGGCATGAGGGTCCTGAAAATTAATCTACAGTAACATCAGCCTGCCCAATGCAATATCTTGTTTTTCCTGGGATCAGAATGGTAGGAAACATTCTAATCCAGAACCCTCTGAATTTGATGCTTCCACAAGGTGGAGCTCACTGCATGTATATAAGTGAACTAGTTCAGTTTCACTTCTTTGGAACTACTTTTTTTTTTTTTTTCACCGCCTCTTGAATATTGAGGCCTATTTTCAAAGCATTTAGACTTACAAAGTTTCATTGTAACCTGTGGAACTTTGTAAGTCTAAGTGCTTTGAAATGAACCCCATAGTCTTAACATTTTTTGTATCTCTTTATGTCAGAAACGTACGTAATGCTGAACAACCCGAATTAGAAGTTTAGGACTGCACCGCGACGCAGCCAAAGGTGAAAAATTTACCATGTTGGCAGCAGGTCCATTATAAAATTAAGATAAGTAACGTTGAGCTAATATGTGAAATTATAAGAATTTTTTTTAAAGAGGATTTGATATTGATAACGAAGCGGTTATAATGTTGATGAATAAATAGTGACCAATGAGGAGGCAGGCAAACTGCGGAGTGAGTGGTCCATGTGAAAAAAGTTGCTAATGAGGACTAGAAAACTAGTATATGACTTGGAGGCATATTTTCAAAGCACTTTGGGAGGCTAAGTTCCATAGGTTTCTATGGAACTTTGGGAGGCTAAGTGCTTTGAAAATGAGCCTGATGGTGGTTTAAGAATTTTTGATTAGTGTTGGGTGTTATATGGTACATGTATGAATGACCCCCCCACTACTGAATTTATTTAAGTTGGACTGGTATATTTGATTTATCGAGTATAGAAATGTATGTATGGCCAACTTGGGAATGGAGAATTTTGCTACTGATTTTGTTGCTTAACTGTCAGGAGGAGACAGAGTAGCATAGTTACAGATAGCAATTACAGTGCATTCTGAGGAGATAGCTAAGATCAGTGGGAGAATGGGGTCTGGTTTCATAAGTGTCAGGAGCTTGCTTGGCTCATGGTTCCCTTGCTCTCAAACTACCAGTATATAAGTATTGCCATACTGGGACAGACCAAAGGTCCATCGAGCCCAGCATCCTGTTTCAAACAGTGGCCAATCCAGGTCACAAGTACCTGGCAAGATCCCAAAAAAGAACAATATATGTTATGCTGCTCATCCTAGAAATAAGCAGTGGATTTTCCCCTAGTCCATTTTAATAATGGTCTATAGCCTTTTCCTTTAGGAAGCCGTCTAAACTATTTTTAAACCCTGCTAAGCTAACTGCCTTTACCACATTCTCTGGCAAAGAATTCCAGAGTTTAATTACACATTGAGTGAAGAAAATTTTTCTCTGATTCATTTTAAATGTACTACTTTGTAGCTTCATCGCATGCCCCCTAGTCCTAGTATTTTTGGAAAGAGTAAACAAACGATTCACGTCTACCTGTTCCACTCCACTCATTATTTATAGACCTCTATCATGTCTCCCCTCAGCCGTCTCTTCTCCAAGCTGAAGAGCCTTAGACACTTCAGCCTTTCCTCATAGGGAAGTCGTCCCATCGCCTTTATCTTTTTTGTCGCCCTTCTCTGTACCTTTTCTAATTCCACTATATCATTTTTGAGATGCGGTGACCAGAATTGAACACACTATTCAAGGTGTGGTCGCACCATGTAGTGATACAAATGCATTTAAAATTCCTCATTTTATGTTTTCCATTCCTTTCCTAATAATATCTAACATTCTATTTGCTTTCTTAGCCGCTGCAGCACACTGAGCAGAGGGTTTCAACGTATCATCAACAACAACGCCTAGAGCCCTTTCCTGGCCGATGACTCCTAACGTGGAACCTTGCATTACGTAGCTATAATTCAGGTTCCTCTTTCCCACATGCATCACTTTGCACATTAAACATCATCTGCCATTTAGTCTCGTAAGGGTCCTCTTGTAATTTTTCACAATCCTCTTTTGATTTGTCAACTTTGAATATCTTTGTAACCAGACCCCTGGAGAACCCCACTATCTTCTCTTCTCCATTGAGAATACTGACCATTTAACTGTACTCGCTGTTTTCTGTTTTTTAACCAGTTTTAATCCACATTAGGACACTACCTCTTATCCCATGACTTTCCAATTTCCTCTGGAGTCTTTCATGAGGTACTTTGTCAAACGCCTTTTGAAAATCTAGATACACAGTATCGACTGGCTCATCCCTATCCACATGTTTGTTCACCCCTTCAAAGAAATGTGAGGCAAGATTTCTCTTCACTAAATCTATGTTGGCTTGTCTCATTAATCCATGCTTTTTGAATATGCTCTGTAATTTTGTTCTTTATAATAGTCTCTACCATTTTGCCTGGCACTGATGTCTGGTTCACCGGTCTATAATTTCCAGATCTCCTCTGGACCTTTTTTAAAAAATTGGCATTACATTAGCCACTCTCCACACTCGATTTTAAAGATAAATTACAACAATAGTTCCCCAAGTTCATTTTTTAATTCTGTCAGTACTCTGGGATGAATACCAGACTGTACCTCTTCTTAGAATAGTTTTGGAATGTGGAATATACAGCATTTTGATTACTGTATTGTGAAAAGCTTCAGATCAATTTTCTGTTTGAGGAAGGATTATTCAAGTATAACGTAACATATACTTTGGTCTTCTTTCTTCATCAATGAGGGCTTTGCTGTTGTCTAAATATTTCTGCTTGCCATTAATGGGCTGCAGGCACAGCGACATTATTATACTTAGTCTGGTCATTGCTAAATGTGCAAAATTTTGAATTTGCAGTTGTGCTGTTTATCTCAAGTTGCATTATTTTATGCAGGCTTTCATTTATTATCAACCTGCATGCTGGTTATGTTCTCTTGGCCAGGGCTTGTTGGCAAAACCAGACCTTCAAGAGCTGTTTCTACAATTTCGACAACTATGTTGCCTCTCTCCTTACATTTAGAAGGAAAATCTTATCCCAGTTGTGCATGCCATGATAACATCAAGACTGGATTACTATAATGCACTCTACAGTTGCTTGAATACAAAGGTTCTGCAGCAGCTCCAATTGATTCAGAATGCTGCAGCAACACTCAAAGAAGGTTGCAAGAAACATGACCACATAATACCATTTTTGCAAAAACTTTGTTGTCTACCAGTACAATACAGGGTTAAATTTAAAACTCTATGTCTGATCTTCAAGGCCCTTAAACGAAATGGCCCTGAGTATTTGAAGAACACCTACACATCTCCAAGGACACCAAGGTCCTCCCAAGGGGTATCCCTAGCCATACCGTCTCCAAAAGACATTACACGATGTGATACCTGCAAGTGAGCCTTCTCCAGAGTAGTTCCCACATCCCTGAAAGGCTCCGCTTAACACAAGACTATATGTACTTCAGCTTGGCTCTTCAACTAGGCTTTTAATGCAAGAACTAACTTCTTAGTCTCTCACATACTCAAGGAGTGACACCGACTGCACATACTGCAGCAGGACATGTTTATCCACTCCTATCCTAGCTGAAACATCTGTCTGACCTCATGTTCAACTTTCTTAAATTAGTCACCTTATTTTCTAACTCCTTTTACTCTCTTACCTATGTTCCATCTTTGCTTAAACCCTACACTGTCTATTAAAATGTTCTATTGCATATTGTGTTGGCATTGTAAGTAGTATATTATCAATTTCCCAATAGAGCTACAAGAGCAACAAAATAGAAACTTCACTTAACAAGTTCCCATTCAGTCTGTATAAACTCTAGACTTCAGAATTGCAAACTTAAGATGATATATATAAACAAGTGGATCCTCACAAGTTTAAGGTGCCTTCCTTAATGGCTAAACCCTTTAACAAACTCATCATCATAGGCTCCTCTACCCAAATCAGGGCTGGGCTTAGCAATTGCGTGGCCTTGTGCAGACCAGTTGTGCAGACCAGTTCGGTGGGCCTTCCCAGTCCCACCTAGCCCTGCCCCCACCTAGCCTTGTTGACAAGATATGTTTTTTTTTTTTATTTTTTTTTTTTTAACAAGAGGCTTTATTGAGAGAAATCACAAGGTACAACTTAAAACCGTACAAATGCTTATCATACAGGTTCCTCTCACATTACTTTACATATTATATAAAGACTCCCAATGCAATGTGCATAAAAAGCAATAACATTTCTTGTAACATTTAAACTTTTTTATATGTATCTAGGAACATCCCCCCACCCTCCCCATTCCTTCTTCTCGTCTTTGTCTCATTCCTAAAGAAGATTCCAAAATCCATATCTACAATGGAGATTTGGTTACAGGTGCCCAAATCTGTTTCCATTTTGTTAAGGTTTTATTCTCCTCGGCCTTTAATTTTTCCATATTACTTATATACCATACTAAATTATACCATCTCCGTATTGGGGGACAGCTTTCCTGCCTCCACATCCGAGCTATCGTCAGTCGTGCAGCATTAAAACATTGTTTTGCCAATTGGCCTCCCTGAGTGGTGAGTCCCCATAATTGGTTATTAATAAAAACACTGCAGGATCCCCACGGTAGGAAACCCCCCACCCACCTATGTATCCTATCTCGCACCGATTTCCAGAATGCTTGCACTTTTCTACATGACCACCAAATGTGTCCCATTGTACCAAGCTGCCCACAGCCTCTCCAACATAATTTCGATGTCCCAGGATACATATGACACAAACGTGATGGGGTGAGATACCAACGGTATATTACTTTTGTACAATTTTCTTGAATATTAATTGCTGGTGAACTACACACTGAGGCTCGCTCCATCTGCTGCCATTCTTCAAGGGTATATTTCACTCCCAATTCACTTTCCCACTTGTCCCGATGTTTACAGCTTATCTTCATGGAGTCTCTCAGGTACCTATATAATTTAGAGATTAGTCCCTTGGACTTTTCAGTTTCTACACATAGCTGCTCCAAGAGTGTAATCTCCCCTCTTAATTTGCATTTCAGACCTATTGTTTGAAAATAGTGAATGATCTGATTATATGCATATTGATCTTGCTGAGGCAAGTCATATTCATTAGCCAATTCTCGAAATGTAATAAAACTCCCATCTTTTATCAATTGCCCCCACCATATCAATCTCTTTTTCCGCCAGTTAACAAAAGGGGACACTTGACATCCAGGAGGGAATGCCGCATTATAAGCTATGGGTGTAAGGCGTGTTTCATAAAATCCCTTCGTCCTCTCCAACCTGTCACAACAAGAAAAAGTGTATTGAATAATTGGATTTAAAGGTTGAGCTAAATATCGATATCTGGGTGCCAACCAAAGGAGCTGCCCCAACCGAAGAGGGCTTCGTATCATGTACTGCTCCATCTTAATCCATAGCTTATGATCCGATTCATGAAACCACTCAATTGCAGCTTTCGCCTGGGCAGCTCTGTGATATAGTCCCAAATTGGGTACCCCTAGTCCACCCTTATTTTTCCTAGCAGCATATAGAAGGGACCTAGGGAGACGTGCCCTATGACCTTGCCATATAAAGTGTTCTATTTTTGTTTGTAGCAAGGTGAGCATACGGTTATTTATGGAAAGTGGTATCGACTGAAACAAATAGAGCAGACGCGGGAGAATATTCATCTTTATAGTTGCCACTCTTCCAAACCATGAAAGATATAAAGGGTCCCATCTATCCAAATCTTTCCTAATTTCCTTAATCAGGGGCAAATAATTTGTTGCACTCATATCATTCAATTTACAAGTAAGTACAACCCCCAAATATCGCAGTCCCCGAGAGACCCAAGTTAGTGGATAAGTCTGACAGCAAGTCTGATACTCTCCTTCCTCCATAGCCACTGCCATGGCCTCAGTTTTTGTATAGTTGATCTTAAAGCCCGACACTTGACTATATGACTCAATTTCAGCGAATACTGCTGACAGTGATGTTAAAGGAGAGGTTAAGGTCAACAAAATGTCATCTGCAAAAAGAGCAATTTTTGATTCCCATCTCCCCGCTTTTACCCCTTGGACATTCTGATTAGATCTGATAGTGTGAGCTAGAGGTTCCATAACAAGAGCAAATAATAAAGGGGAAAGAGGGCAGCCTTGACGTGTACCTCGTGATAGTTCAAAAAAAGGAGACGTATTACCATTAATCTTAATACATGCCCTAGGTGTAGTATATAATTCTTGTATTAGTCCCCTAAACATAGGTCCAAATCCAAACTTTTGCAATACCGAGTGCAAAAAGGACCAATGCACTCGGTCAAAAGCCTTCTCAGCATCTATGCTCAATAAACAGCAAGAGGACTGTTGTTGTTGTGTCAAGTATATGACGTCCATTGTTCTCCGAATATTATCTGAGGCTTGTCTGCCCATTATAAAGCCTACCTGATCCAAGTGTATTAGGGTTGGCAGGATAGTTACTAACCGAGTGGCCATCACTTTTGCAAGGATACGTACATCAACATTTAGTATGGAAATCGGGCGGTACGAGGCACATTCAGTAATTTCCTTATTGGGTTTGAGAATGACTGCTATCCATGCGTCCTTCATGGTTGAGGGCAAATTCCCTCCATCCCTTACAAAATTTAGTACTTCTGTCAATACAGGTGCGAGGTATGGAGCAAACATTTTATAATATTCTCCAGTATACCCGTCCACTCCCGGAGATTTGCCTGTTTTCAATGTCTTAATAGCCTGGAGTACCTCCTTAACCTCTATCGGAGCCTCTAATTTGCTCCAGTGCTCTGGAAGCAGTGCTGGGAGATTTAATTTCTCTAGGTACGCCTGGATAGCAGTGTTTTGTATGGAGGAATCCCCAGTATATAATTCTGCGTAAAATTCCCTAAATCTCTCCCTGATAGCTCGGGATGTGGATAGAGCAATGCCCCTTTTATCTTTAATCCGGAATATGTTTCTGTCCATCTTAAGTTTACGCAAACGAAGTGCCAATTGACGGTTAATTTTATTTCTTCCATTATATACATGGAGCCAAAGTTTCTCATTAATAAAATCAAGCTCCCCTAGAAGCAACTCATCCAAGTGGAGCCTCGCCTCCTGAAGAGCTCTATATGCTTTAGTAGAGCCTGTTCGTTTGTGAACAGCCTCCAACTCATCAATCTTGCTCCTCCAATATTGCTTCAAGGACTCCCGCCTTCGTTTAAGATGACCCGCTACTGATATAAAATGGCCACGTGAGACTGCTTTCAATGCGTCCCATACGACTGCAATTGAGGGCCCCGAATCCAAATTAAATTTTAGGTATTCTTTAAGCATTTTCACATAATCTGCACATAGGCGTTCATCTTTTAACAGGGTATTATTAAAAGTCCACATTTTCTGTCCTTCATCAACCTCTGAAAGTACCATTTGTACCTCACATGGAGCATGATCTGAAATAGTAATATTTCCAATTTGTGCCTCCTTCACTTGTCCTCCCAGCAATTTATCCAGGAGGAGATAGTCTATACGGGAGTATGAATCATGCACCGGGGAATAGAATGAGTAATCCCTGTCCAGGGGGTGTCCATCCCTCCATGTATCAAAGAGACCCATCTCTTCCACCCATAGTGCCATCTGATCAGCTAATGTTCTATCTGCCCGAGACACAGATCCCGAGCGATCTAAGCTCGGGTTCATGGTAGCATTGAAATCACCTCCCAATATGAGTTTGCCACCCACCATGGGTCTAATATTTCTTTTTAGTGTTTTTAAGAAGGAGGTTTGGTTCACATTTGGCCCATATATGGATCCCCAGGTATACTCCCTAGACTCCAACTGTCCCCTGATTAGAAGGTATCGCCCTGCTGTATCTCTCTTAATTTGCTGGGTCTGTATGGGTATACTATCGTGAAAGAGTATTGCAACCCCTCCCCTTTTACTATTGGTAATATCAGAAGCAAAATAAATTTTTGAATAAGAGGCAGGGCGGAACAAGTATTCATGTGCTCGCTTCAGATGTGTTTCTTGTAACATTACCACCTGTGGATGTAATCTAGCTAACTCTTGGTATATCATCTGTCTTTTTCTCGGAGAATTTAAACCTTTAACATTCCAAGTAACTATTTTTAGATCTGACTTCATTTACTTTCCTGAATCAGAGAAAAAGCCTGTACCAAAGCATATAACAGCCATTGTAATAGAATCTTTCCCCTTTACAAGTATAGAAGAAGAACAATCCCTCCCACCCCCTCCCCCCTCCCCTTTCCCATCAGTGTATTCCAGTAGGGAAGAGCAGAAAACAAGATCTCCACCCTTACCCATCTAGATCTCCCAGAGAGGACAACAGCCTCATTCACAGCCCAACCCCCAACTCCCCCACATCCTTGAAATACAACACCTCGCATTGATATAAATGCACTTCCTCTCACTTCTCTAGACGTTTTCTTATCATGAATATTCAATACTCTAATAATGTTCCAGTTCATGTTACGGATCGTGTTGTCGTCTTTCGTGGCTTTTTTGCTGTATTGAAGACTTGCTTCCATTGATGAATTTTATCTCTCACTTTATTAGCCGCTGTTGTTTCCTCAGTTCCCATCTCCATTAGGCCTGCCAATTGAAGTAGTTGTTTCGCATCCGCAACTGTACGTACACGATGTGATTTGCCTGCTATGGCAAAGCAAAGGGCAAATGGAAAAGCCCATCGATATTTAATAGTATGTTTATTCAAAGTATCCAGGATCGGTTTCATCTCCCTGCGCCATTGCAGTGTATATGCTGATAAATCTTGGTAAACTGTTATCAAAGTATCATTGTACTTCAGTTCTTTCTGCTGGCGAGCTAGGGTAAGTAGTTGCTCTTTTTCAGAAAATTTCCAGAACCTGACAATAATATCTCTTGATCTATTGGTTTGCGGACTACCCAATGCTCTGTGAGCTCTTTCAATCTCAGGTACAGGCATATCTGGCTGTGCCTCCAGGAGTTGCCTACAAATTTCTTGTATAATTTTCAGGACGTCTTCCTGGGCTCCTCCTTCCGGCACCCCACGAAACCGCAAATTTTTCCGTCTGCTGCGATTTTCAATGTCATCTATCTTATATTGTAGCTCAGACATCTGCGTTGTAATACCTTCCTCACATTGTCGCATTTGTTGTACTACTTCCACGTGCTCATCCATTCGCACTTCTAAATCTTCAATACGGGTGCCTACCTCTTTAAGTTCACCCCTTAGATTATCAATGCGCTCTACTATATCCGCTTTCATGTGGGCTGTCTTTTTTTAAATCCATAAGCAAACGGGTGGAATGTGATTTCCTCACACCGCCCGTGTCTTCTTCCGATCTTTCCGATTCGAAATCTGAGGCCTCTTCATGGTGCGGGGAAGCATGGCGCGAAGGTGTTTTGGATGTGCGTTGGCTACTGCGCATCGCGCTTCGCGCCTCTAAATTTTTCATTTTTTGTGTCATGTCGCCTTCCTATCTTTCAAGCAAGGTTGTGCCAGCGAAGAAACAACAAAAGTCGTCGTATTTACCGCTAAAGTTCGCTATTGTAGCTGGATGGGTCGGGAGCTACAGAGTCAGGCTTCCATCGAGGACTGTGACATCACCGGAAGTCCGACAAGATATGTTTTAAACATTTTCTTTTATTTCAAATAAAGACAAATGAAGCAAAACTTGTATAGAAAAACTAATTCAAACATGTAAAATGCTATAATAGAAAACCTTTGGGTTTAAAAAGCAAAACCATGTGCATGTAAAGACTGGATAAATGAATTAAAACAAATCCTCTTAATATGTAATACTTGGTAGCAATAATGAAACAGTGATTGAATATTCAGATAGCAAGCAGCCTGAGCCAAAAGATTTATTTTCCACTGAACATAATTAACTTTGTATGAACATGGCTGCTAATAGTGTGCTGAACTGGAAAATGTTGGCACATTTAGCCACACCCTTTTACCAGCCATGGCACATATAAACTGCAATCATGGAAAATATTACACTAGTACAGGAGAAGAAAAATAACATTTTTTCATTATAAATAATTTCTGTAAGCTGTTACATCTCCAGTATACCCAAAATGACACAAACCAAATTAGCATACAGACTCTGTATGCAGCACAATACCAGAAAAACAGAAAGAAACATTGCTAGGCATTGCAAAATAAGATAGTAGATGTAATTCTCAAACTGGACATATTCCAAACACTAAAATGAAAATAAAATGATTTTTTTCTACCTTTGTTGGCTTTGTTTTTCTGAATATGTTGGTCCCAGTCTCTGATTCTGCTGCTATCTGCTCCCTTAACTCCACTTCCAGGGCTTCCTTTCCATTTATTTCTTTACTTTCCTCCTTTCTTCTTCATTTCTTGCCCTACATCCATAGGTAAAAGCTGGGTCTTCCGCGGACTTGACTGGAGGAGGTATAGAGTGGATCCAGCTTTTGTCTATTTTCTCTAGCAATGTGCAGTTTTTCTCCTCTTTTCCCTTTCCCTTATCTTGGTCAGAATGCATCTCCTTCCTCTTTCTTCCCGCCCCTCCATCCATATGCATCTCCTTCCCTCTCCTCCATTCATGTCCAGCATTTCTCCTCCCCTCCATCCACGTTCAACTCACTTCATGTCACATCCTCTCTTTCCTCCCCTCCATCCATGTCCAGCATTTCAACTCTCCACTCCCCTCCATCCGTGTCCAGAATTTCTCCTCTCCCCTAAATCCATGTGCATCTCCTCCTCTGTCTTCCCTCCCCTCCATCCATGTCCAGCATTTCAACTCTCTCCCCTCCCCTCCATTCATGTGCATCTTCTTCCTCTGTCATCCCTTCCCTCCGTCCATGTCCAGCATTTCTCCTCTCTCCTTTCCCCTCCATTTGTGTGCATCTCCTTCCTCTGTCGTCCCTTCTCTCCGTCCATGTCCAGCATTTCTCCTCTCTCCTTTCCCCTCCATTTGTGTGCATCTCCTTTCTCTGTCTTTCCTTCCCTACAACATTTCTCCTCTCTTCCCTGCCCTCCACTCCGTCCATGTCCAGCATTTCTCCTCTCTCCTTTCCCCTCCATTTGTGTGCATCTTCTTCCTCTGTCTTTCCTTCCCTACAACATTTCTCCTCTCTTCCCTGCCCTCCACTCCGTCCATGTCCAGCATTTCTCCTCTTTCCCCTCCCATCCGTGTGCATCTCCTTCCTGTCTTCCCTCACCTCCATCCATGTCCAGCATTTCTCCTCTCTCCCCTCCATCCTTGTGCATCTCCTTCCTGTCTTCCCTCACCTCCATCCATGTCCAGCATCTCTCCTGCCCTCCCCTCCATCTATCCATGTCTAGCAGCTCTCCTCTCTCCCCTGCCCTCCCCTGCCCTCCCCTCCCATCCATGTCCAGTGATTCTCCTCTTCCCTCCCCTCCCATCCAGGTCCAGCGATTCTCCTTTGCTCCTGTCCTCCCTGCCCATCCACATCCAGTGATTCTCCTCTGTCCCAAGCCTTCGCCTCCCATCCATGTCCAGCGATTCTCCTCTTCCCTCCCTTCCATGTTCAGTGACTTACCCCATCCCCCAACTTACCCCCCTTTTCAGTCCCCGAGTTTTATTTCCAACCTCAGCCCCACCTGCCCGCTGTCAGCTTTCCCACAGCCCTTCTTTCCTTCCAGCCACCCTGTGTTTAAAAAGTTGCAGCGAAAGCAGCAGGCTCGCCTCTAACTTCCCTTCTCTCTCAGTGTCCCACCTTCGTGGAAACAGGAAATTGCATCAGAGAGGCGGGACACTGAGAGAGAAGGGAAGGTAGAGGCGAGTTGCTGCTTTTGCTGCAGCCACTGCGACTTTTTAAATGCATAGCAGTTGGAAGGAAAGGAGGGCTGTCGGAAAGCTGAGAGCGGGCAGGTGAGGATCAAATGGCAGGGAGCGGGAGGAAGCGCCGCGGGGCCCCTGGAGGCACGGGACCCTGTATGGCTGCTCCTGTTGCCCCTGCCTAAGACTGGCCCAGTAATCAATAACCCTATGACGCCGAAGAGCCATTCAATTCCATTATATCCCGGAACCAAGAGCCTTGATCCAGTCCCCGACAGCGGGATCCCCTGTTTCGCTACTGCATCAGGGAGGAATATCCACCATAAAACTGTCAGTCCTTCACAGCAGGAAATGAAACCAGAATTGGCTACCGGTTCAAATACAGGATCTGTCAGAAACGGAACCACCCCTCTTTGTTGGGGGACCAATCAAGGAGCTGACATTCAATAGAAAGCTTCCTATTCTAATTCACAAAATTATCCATGGTGACACACCAGCTTACTTGTCAGACCTGATAGACCTACCACCTAGGAATGCCAAAAGATCATCCCGCACATTCCTTGATTTGCACTTCCCCAACTTCAAAGGTATGAAATACAAACTAATGCATGCGTCTAACTTTACCTACCTGAGCACACAATTATGGAACTCGTTGCCGCGCAGCTTGAAATCGATGTACGAAAGAATGAACTTCCGCATACTACTGAAGACACATCTCTTTAATAAAGTCCACAAAGATCAACCAATGTGAATATGCACAACTCGCCCATTTATATTCAGAACTGTTTCATAATATCTGCTTGTATACTATTACTATGTCTTATTATCATCATGCTGACCAAGATCCTTCTGTAATACTAAATGTTTATTTTCTAGTATTCTTCCACTACTCATGATGTATTGTAAGCCAATTGAGCCTGCAAAGAGGTGGGAAAATGTGGGATACAAATGCAACAAATAATAATAATAATAATAAAGCCATTAAGGCCTCTGGGAATTGTAGTTTGTAATTTAAATATCCATTTTTGTTCTATCTTGTGGAGGCAATGTGAGATATCACCATGACATCCATTGTTTTTATTTGTTCAATCACTACATATTGCTGATTGGTCCCCCAACAATGAGGGGTGGTTTTGTTCCTGATAGATCCTGTATTTGAACCGGTAGCCAATTCTGGTTTCATTTCCTGCAATGAAGGACTGACAGGTTAATGGTGGATATTCCCCCCCGATGCAGTAACACAGGGGATCCCGCTGTCGGGGACTGGGTGAAGGATTTTGGTTCCAGAATATAATGGAATTGAATGGCTCTTTGGCGTCATAGGGTTATTGATTACCCCGTCGATGAAAGAAGCTAAGTGACTATATTTGGATTCCAAGAACCCTTTTCCATAGTATTTGTAGTATTTAAAAGTATTTTTAGTCCATTTTTATGCATATATTTGGTGATAACCTGGAACTTCATTCTTGCGATATTTTGTGTAAATTTTGGAGAACTCTACACCCTCCGTTTTTTTGCTACAGTGTTTTTCTCCCATCTTGGGAGTTTTTTACACTGGTTGGTTTCGTTTGGGGTAGAGGAGCCTATGATGATGAGTTTGTGTAAGGGTTTAGCCATTAAGGAAGGCACCTTAAACTCGTGAGGCTTCACTTGTTGAGATTTGGGCGTCCCCGACCGTATTATCGAAACAAAAGATGGCCGCCCATCTTGTTCGATAATACAGGTTTCACCGCCCCTTCGCGGTGTCCTGCAAGGACGCCCTCAGGAAAACTTGGGCACCCCGTTCGATTATGTCCCTCTGTGCCATACTTTGTATTGTTATTTGAATATTTTTACTGCTATCTATTGCTTATGTTTGATTTATTCTTACTGTACACCGCCTTGAGTGAATTCCTTCAAAAAGGCGGTAAATTAATCCTAATAAATAAAATACAGTACTGTTTAAAAAAAAGTGGTGGTGCATACTGTTGCATTTTTCTGTGTTTTTAGATGCAAAACATTGATAAAGAAGGCTAAAAGAGAATATGAAGAGAAACTAGCCGCAGAAACAAAAACTCACATTAACAACTTTTTCAGATACATCAGAAGCAGAAAGCCTGCGAGGGAATCCGTGGGACTGTTAGATCATGAAGGAGTAAAAGTGGCACTCAGGGAGCACAAGGCCATAATGGAGAGACTGAATGAGTTCTTGGCTTCGGTCTTTACAGAAGAAGATGTAAGAGATCTACCTGTATTCGAAATGTTGTTTTTCAAGGATGATGATGTGGAGGAACTGAAAGAAATCTCGGTAAAACTGGAAAACGTACTGGGTCAAATTGACAAAGAGTGGTGAATCACCTGGACCAGATGGCATGCATCCAAGAGTACTGAGGGCTAGATGCACTAAGCTTTCCGAGCTTAAAACGTGGGGTTTAAACTGGTTTTAGCCAGTTTAACGTGCAGGTAGTAAACAGGGACATGCACAAAGGGGCATTTTCCTGTCACGGTAGCAGCTAACGAAAACGGAATGCAAATGATTATAATGAGCTGCACCACCGTTGCAAGGCTATTGTAATGAGATGCACTACCATTTTCCGATCCCCTCACCGTGGAAAACCTAACGGGAGATGTGCACCTCTCTTTGGGGCTGCTGTGAGGGAATCGGAAAGGAAAAGAAAAAAAAAAGTCCAACAAGTGCTCAGAAGAGCAGAGCCCCTTATCTGTGAGGGAAGGAAAAAAAAAGCTAAGTGCTCGTCAGGGACGTCCTTCTTAAAGTGCCTAACATGGACATCCTTCAATGACGTCCCTGACGAGCACTTGGCTTTCTTTTTTTTTTTCCCCTTCCGCCCCCCCCCCCCCCCCCCCCCCCCCCACCGAAGTCGCTGTCGCCGCTCCCGAATCACAGCTTCGCCAGTCTAAAGCAGGCATACATTACCAGTCCTACCCTTCAAACCAAAGAGGCTTACAAACGAATCTGAACTCTGTTATTCATGAACACACTTATCATAGTCATCTTTCAAAAATAAAAATTTTTCCGATATGGCAACAAGGCTGAAAAACTATTGGCATGTATTGTAAAAGGTAAGGGGGGGGGGGGGGGGATGGTAATAGAACCATACCATCCCTGAGAGATACAACAGGAGGCATTGAAATCACAGCTTCCTGCAGTCCCGGGGCCCCGCCCCCCCTGAGGTCGAGGTCGTCGTTGCCGCCGCTCCCCCCTCCACTCGCCCCCCCCCTCCGTCTGCCACCGGGCCGGGCCCTCACAGCGCCTCTCACCTCCGTGTGAAGGCGCTGTAGCAGGCAACAGCAGATCGCCTCCGTTCGGACTTCCCTCCTTCCCTCCCTGTGTCCTGCCCTGGCAGAACTACGTCAGACGGGGGCGGGCCAGGGACGGAAGGAGGGAGGCCCGAAGGGAAGCGATCTGCTGTTGCCTGCTGCAGCGCCTTCACATGGAGGTGAGAGGCACTGTGAGGGTCCGACCCAGTGACAGATGGAGGGGAGCGGCGGCGGCGACGACGACGACCTCAACCTCAGGGGGGCGGAGGGGGCGGAGGGGGCGGGGCCCTGGGGCGCAGAGGATGACAGGGAGGCCGGGCTGCGGGAAGCTGTGATTTCAATTCAGGGGGGAGGGGGAGCGGAGACGGCGGAAGGGAAAAAAAAAAGAAAGCCAAGTGCTCATCAGGGACGCCCATAAAGGACGTCCTTGGCAGGCGCAGACTGGCCACTGTTTAACGATGGAATAGAGAATGCAAGTGAGCTACAACGAGCAGCTCATTTGCATTTCTTTCCTTGATGCATGCCCGTTCCTTACTGATTCGCTAAGGGAATCAGTAAGGGAAGGGCTTTAACGAGTCTTTAGTGCATCTTCCCCAGAAAGAACTCAACATGAAATTGCTGATCTGCTGTTAGTAATCCCCTTTCAAATCCTTTGCAAATCTACCTCGTCAAAAACTATATGAGTAAACGTCACCAAAACTACAACTGAACTCAAAAGCTAACACATTACCTTTTCATCTTCAGCTCTGTCTCTTCAAAAACTCTATGAATAACCACACAAACTATAGATGCCCTCTGCACATTGCACAGCACTATTGTAACTGCACCAAAATGTAATTGTAAGCCACTTTGAACCAGAATTTATTTGGATAATAGTGGGATACAAGAAATCATAAATAAATAATTTGTAACCTGCCATTAAAATTGTCTGTAGTACCTGAAGATTGGATGGTGGCCAGTGTAACACCAATTTTTAAAAAGGAGTGATCTGTGAAATTACAGACTGGTAAGCTTGATCTCAGTACTGGATAAAATAGTGGAAATTTATTATAAAGACTAAAATTATGGAAACACATAGATAAACATGGTTTAGTGGGACAGAGTCAGCATGGATTCAGCCAAGGGAAGTCTTGCCTCACCAGTTTGCTTCTTTCTTTGAAGGCATGAATAAATGTGATAAACGTGAGCCAGTTGATGTAGTGTATCTAGATTTTCAGAAAGCTGTTGACAAAGTTACTCATGAGAGACTCCTGAGAAAATTAGAGTCTTGGGATAGCAGGCAATGTTCTGTTGTAGATTAGGAATTGGTTATTGGACAGAAAACAGAGGGTAGGGTTAAATTGCAATAGAGGAGGGTGCATAATGGAGTGCTGCAGGGATCTGTACTGGGACTGGTGCTATTTAACATATTTATAAATGATCTGGAAATTGGAACGACAAGTGAGGTGATTAAATTTGCAGGTGACACAAAACTATTCAAGGTTGTTAAAACACATGTGGACTGTGAAAAATTACAGGAAGACTTTAGAAAATTGGAAGACTTGGCATCCAAATGGCAGATGAAATTTAATGTGGACAAATGGAAAGTGATGCACATTGGGAAGAATAACCTGAATCATAGGTACCTGATGGGGATCAGCACCCAAGAAAAAGATTTAGGTGTCGTCATAAACAATACGCTGAAATCTTCTGCCCAGTGTGTGGCGGCGTTCAAAAAGCAAACAGAATGCAAGGAATTATTAGGAAAGGGATGGTAAATAAGACCAAGAATATTAATGTCTATGTATCGCTCCATGATGCGACCTCACCTTGAATCTGCGTTCAGTTCTGGTTGCCGTATTTCAAATAGATATAGTGGAATTAAAAAAGGCTCAAAGAGCGACCAAAACGATAAAGGGGATGGAACTCCTCTCATATGAGGAAAGGCTAAAGAGGTTAGAGCTCTTCAGCTTGGAAAAGAGACGGATGGGGAGAGATATGATTGAAGTCTACAAAATCCTGAGTGGTGGAGATTGAGTAGAAGTGAATCAATTTTTTGTATTCTTTCAAAAAGTACAAAGACTAGGAGGACACTCATGAAGTTACATAGAAATACTTTTAAAACAAATAGGAGGAACTGTTTTTTCACTCAGCAAATAGTTAAGCTCTGGAACTCACTGCTGGAGTGGTTAGTGTATGTGGTTTAAAAAAGTTTTGGACAAGTTCCTGCAAGAAAAGTCCATAGTCTGCTATTGAGACAGACATGAGGATGCCACTGCTTGCCCTGGGATTGGTAGCATGGAATGTTGCTACTATTTGGGTTTCTGCCAGGTACTTGTGACCGGGATTAGCCACTGTTGGAAACAGGATACTGGCCTAGATGGACTTTTGGTCTGCCCCAATATGGCTGTTCTTATGTTCTTAACTGAGTAACCAGCATAACAGCAGTGTAGTAAAAAAAAAAATGTCAAATTATAGTTTACTAATTTTTCTAGCAGACTCTTGTATGTGGGATAAGAACATAAGAAATGCCGTTCTTGGTCACACTAATAGTCTATCAAGCCCTGTACATTCTCTAACTGGCGAATCTGGGTTACTTTGGAAGAAGTACCTAGTAGGTCCATTCCCAGATGTGCAATCCCACTTTCCATCAGTTAAAAGTTTTGTTACCTAAGGCTGCCTAGCTTAATACCATTAATGGGAATGTCCTTGAGAAATGTATAAAAAATTCCTCTGCATGACCACGTACATCTTCTAGCAACAAAATTTACAGTTTAACTCTGAATTGACTAAAAAATGCTTTCTTTACATTTGTTTTAAAACTGCTACCATTATGGAATGTTTCCTAGACCAAGGACTATTAGAAAAGATTCCCTGTTATATTTTTTTGCCTTTGTAAATTATACCAATTTATCCATTTATTTAATTACATACCTACAAAAATCCTGAAAGCATGATACAAAACCAGTAACCATATCAATACAATATATATAAAAATAATACAATTTCTTAAATTCAAAGTAAGAGAAGATAAAATCATAAAGGGCCTTATTCTATAAACGTTTTTCTCCTAAATTTATGCTCCTTATTTATGAGCATAATTTATGCTCCTAAATTTATGTGCCTAAATTACGAGCATAATCTATTTTGGAGCACAGAGTATGTTCATAATTTAGGAGCATAAATTTTAGGAGCGTAATTTAGGAGTATAACCTTTATAGAATAAGGCTCAAATGTATAAGCAATAGATATCCAGAATGCAGGACTGGCTCAAATGGCAAGCTAATAATGCACTAGCTCTGGGAATCCAAGCTTTAGGGAGCCAAAAGTCCATCTGACCAATTCACTCTTCTATCAGCGGGAGTGTGTTCCTTTGCTCTCATTGCTTGGTCATTCTACTTCTGGAACTAGAGAAGGGTTTAAAGTGTGAGGACAGGCAATTCATGTATTCTCATGAGAATTGGGAAGTACTTGTTCTCACATTTTAAATCCTTCTGTAGTTCCAGGAGGAGAACGGCCTAGTACCAAGAGCAAAGGAGCAAGCTCTCACTGTTGTGTGGAGCCCACAGATGCTGGGGTAGATGCTGAGCTGGAAGAAGAGGGCTAGTGCTGTGACAGAGGTACTTAAGACCTGGATTGGTCACTGTTGGAAGTGGGATACTGGGCTAGATGGACCATTGGTCTGACCCAGTATGGCTACTCTTAGTTCTTATGATGCTGATAGGATTGGGGTAGTAAATGAGGTCTGATGCTGGAGGCAAGTAGGAGAAGGACTGGATCCGATACTAGGCAAAAAAAGGGGGCTGACATTGGAGGCAGATGGGCTAAGGGGCTGGGGCTAGAGCTGATGGTGGAGGGCGGGGACTGAGGCTTAGACTAGAAGAGGGGGGCTTTTGTTGTGAGCAGGTAGGACACAGGCGTGGGACTGATGCTGGGGCTAGGACTTGGGCTAGGAGAATGGGGCTTGTACTGGAAGATGCTGGAGGAGTGAAAATGGAGAGGAGAGAGAGTATGGAGGAGAAGCAAGAGCATATACAAGGAAATGTGAAGAGGGAGTGGCAGAAGGAAGGATTAAGGGTAGGGAGGAGAAAAGGAGGGATAAATGAAAATCGGAAGGGAAGTAGAAAGGCAAATGCTGTTAGAGGAGGGATAAATTGGTGGAGATGCATTAGGGGGGCAATGGGTGCTAGGGTAGGGAGAGAAAAAGGCAGGAAGGCAGATACTAGAGATATGGGGATATGGAAGAGCAAGGACTTGGACTTAGTTGGATACTCTAGGATTGGGTGGAAGACCAGAAGATGACAGACTTAAGTCGTTGGGTTATTGGGAGTATAAGTGAAGACTTGGAACTGGGTAGGGTAGAAGAGTGGGGACTTGAGGGTAAGCTGGGGGAATAGTGGGAACTAAGATATTGAGCAGAGATTAGGAGGACAATGGGGACCAGCTGATTGGGTGATTCCTTGTCATCAAGCAGATGAATCCATTACGAATGGGTTGTGTCCATCAACCAGCAGGGGGAGATAGAGAGCACTGAAAAACCATAGTGCCTCATGGCCAGCTAGCTCCATCTGCATCTTCAGTATTCTCTATCTCCCCAGCAGAGTGGCTGCAGCTTGTTCAAGCTCCTTCAGAAAATCTGCCTGGGGTGGCTCCTGTGCTTTTACCAGTTGTAGCAGGGGTGTTGTGGCTGATGGTGCCCACTTTAAAGGCAAATAGGCAAGCCCTGTCCCTGTCTTTGCCCACGCTGTGGATGCAGGCACATAGGTTCGCCCATTCCCTGCCTTTCCCACGCTAATGTTCCTCTGGAGTTGGAAATTTACCTCTTTCGCTGTTGCCTCAAACTTTCCTCACAGTGTTAAAAAAAAAAAAAAAGCGCGTTGAGCTTTGGCGCTGCGATCCCAGAAAAGAGGTTTTCTTCTGATTGTGCAGCGTGACCGGAGCGCGGAGACTCGGTCTGGTGAGGTAAGAGCATTTTGTAGCTCTTCCGGGGAGGGCCCGCGTTTGGGACGATTTTGGCGCGAATCCGCCATTTTGAATTTCTGCCGCTTTCGGCGATGGCTGCTGAGAAAGTTAAGCGCTGTTCCGTTTGTGGCAAGCGCAAATCTGCAGCGGGGTCTGTAAGGCGTGCTTTTCAGACGGTAGAGCCGGCCCGAGCATGGTGAGTGATGTTCCTTCCCGCTCTGTGAAGCTGGCAGCGGGTGCCATTTTGGAACAGCATGGCGCAACCCCCGCTGAGGCGGAGGGGTTTGAGCCTGGAGGGGCGCCTCGTGTGGAGGCTGATAAAAGAGCTGTTTCCCCCGGACTGGAACCGGGAGGCCAGGGTGAGCCATTTTCCCATGAATTTGTTTTATTGCTGCATAATGCATACCTGTTAAAAGGAGCTCTTCCGCAGAGGTCCCCTGTGGCCCTGCTTTCTGTCATCCCCTCCAGTGGAGTCTGGCCTTGGATTACCGTCAGGCGCGTTTTCCCCTGACAGCCTTCGTGGTCTGAAGAGCCATAAGAAGCTGCAGGATTGCCACCGGATTCAGATGATCCTTCCGCAGTGAGGATTTTCCACTGCGATGAGCTGCCAGCGCTTATTACTGATGCCTTGCAGGTCCTCTCTATAGAAGACCCTGGGAATACTGAGACCTCCGGTAAAATGCTTTCAGGACCTCTGACCATCTTTTTGTTATTTTTGTCATGTCCGCGCAGAGGATCTCCAGCGTCTAAGGCCACTATAGCCCGTTGGCTCAAAAAAGCTATCTTTTCAGCATTTCTGCTATCTGGCCGGCCTCCGCCTGAAGCCTTTAAGGCACATTCCACAAGAGCGATTTTCTCTTCTTGGGCTGAAACTGGAGCACTCTCTCTTCAAGAGATATGTAGTGCAGCTACTTGGGCTTCTAAGCTCTCGTTTGCCCGACATTACAGGCTGGATGTGGCTGCCAGGAGAGACGCGCATTTTGGAGCAGAAGTGCTGGCACGTGGTGTGGCTTGTTCCCACCCTATCTAGGGATTGCTTTGATACATCCCACTCATAATGGATTCATCTGCTTGATGACAAGGAAGAGAAAATTAGGTTCTTACCTTGGTAATTTTCTTTCCTTTAGTCATAGCAGATGAATCCATGAGCCCTCCCTCAGTGGTTCATTATGTGATTTATGTTGCTTTTATGTTCAGTTTTTCCTGTAGATATGTTCCCTCATTGGGGGAAGTTGGAAAACGGTCTTCAGGATTTCTGTTCAGTTACAGGAGGATGAGTTCATTCCCTCCAGAAGGATGAGTTCATTCCCTCCTTTGAATTATAGCTCCAGTTTTGGGGCGTTCATCCGCTGTGAGGAAAGTTCATGTTATTATGCTTTGCGGTGTAACACTGCTTTGGAAGCTTCAAATACTGAAGAGGCAGATGGAGCTAGCTGGCCATGAGGCACTATGGTTTTTCAGTGCTCTCTATCTCCCCCTGCTGGTTGATGGACACAACCCACTTGTAATGGAGTCATCTGCTATGACTAAAGGAAAGAAAATTACCAAAGTAAGAACCTAATTTTCCCGTAGGTTTGTGAGACTGATTGCAGAAATATGGGGAAGAGATATGGTTTGAAGGACTTGGAGGGTTTGGGGAGGGGCCTGAGAGGCAGTTAAAAGGGACAGAAGAGAATGGAGAGGATGAGAGACAAAGGAAGGGGGCAGGTCTTTGAAGGAAGTAAAAGAGAGCGGAAATGGAGGAGTGGCCTAGTGGTTAGGGTGGTGGACTTTGGTCCTGGGGAACTGAGGAACTGAGTTCAATTCCCACTTCAGGCACAGGCAGTTCCTTGTGACTCTGGGCAAGTCACTTAACCCTCCATTGCCCCATGTAAGCCGCATTGAGCCTGCCATGAGTGGGAAAGCGCGGGATACAAATGTAACAAAAAATGGAGCTGGTAAAAAGTGGAAGTCTGGATACGGGGGTGAGACATAAGAAAGGAACTGAAAGTGATGAGAAAACGAGTGATAGGGAAAAAGTTGGGGATGAGAGGCAGAAGAGTAGATTTAAGGAGGGGATGATGAGCACAGAGGGTGGAAATGGGGGACTAGAAAGTGGGAGAAAGATGGGGAGAATAGGAGATAGAGGAAGGAAGGAGAGATAGGGATAGGGAAAGGGAAGGCTAGGGGAAGGAATGAGAGGTGGGGAAAGGGAGGACTAGGGAAGTAAGAGTAGAAAATGGATAGTTAGTAAGGAGATGAAAGGTGAAAAGAGGAAGACAAGGGAAAGGGAGGAGGAATGAAATCTAGATACAGGTAGATAAAAAAGGCAGATGAGAGAAATGGAAAAAATAAGATGAAACAGAAGGATCCACATCAGAGATATAAAGGAGGGAGGGAAGAAATCAGGGAGAGTGAAGAAACAGAAAATGCAAATGAGATTCTAGGAATTGACTTAGAAGAAAACTAATGAGGATTTAGTAAAGAGAAACCAGGAAAAACACGAACTGTAAAACAAAATGACCAGATACAAAGGAACAAAAATACTTTTTGCCAGTTTTTAGAGAATGAATTATGTCAGCTGTGAAAATATACACTGCTTTGTTACCACCAGACAGACTAGGCATCCACCTAGGGTGGCTGCTTTGGATGGTGGCAGTGCAGCGCTGGCCAAGCCAGCAAAGATAGCACAGGGAAGCCCTTTAAAACCACTGTCACCAGTGGGCCTTTTCAGCACGCATGATAATAGCTGGGACTCTCCCCTTACAGGAGTCATAACTGCTGCCTTTTTAGTCTCTTCAGCCCCTGGTGGCCCAAGGAACAGGTGTTGGGTCTGGTAATTAAATGGCGGTCTCCAGCATGGCAGCATGAAATATTACCATAACTAACATTATTTTGGTGTACAAAAAAACAGGTCTAGCTCAAAATATTGTGGTGTGGGGCCAGTTTTGTGGTATGAGCTGTGCATATCTCAGGGCTCAAACCATGAGAATGAATCCACACCGGAAGGTACCCTTTGATCATTTTATTTTTTCAATTGGGTTGGTTTTCTCCTTTTTTAGGATCTTATTTCCATTTTCTGATTCTTCACTCGCCCTTTCTTCTTCATTTCCTACCCCTACATCTGTATCTGATGTTGATCCTTCTGTTTCATCTTGTTTTCTCCAATTTACTCATTTACTTTATTTACCTAGATTTCATTCCTCTTTGTTCTCCCTTCAGTCTTATGGTTTATTGAAATGTCAAACATAGTAACATAGTAGATGACGGCAGAAAAAGACCTGCATGGTCCATCTAGTCTGCCCAACAAGATAAACTCATATGTGTATACCTTACCTTGATTTGTACCTGCCTTTTTCAGGGCACAGACCGTACAAGTCTGCTCAGCAGTATTTCCCGCCTCCCAACCACCAGTCCCGCCTCCCATCTCCGGCTCTGGCACAGACCATATAAGTCTGCCCTCCACTATCCTCGCCTCCCAACTACCAACCTCTCTTCCCCCACCTGCTCCGCCACCCAATTTTGGCTAAGCTTCTGAGGATCCATTCCTACTGCATAGGATTCCTTTATGCACATCCCACGCATGTTTGAATTCCGTTACTGTTTTCATCTCCACCACCTCCCGCGGGAGGGCATTCCAAGCATCCACCACCCTCTCCGTGAAAAAATACTTCCTGACATCTTTTTTGAGTCTGCCCCCCTTCAATCTCATTTCATGTCCTCTCGTTCTACCGCCTTCCCATCTCCGGAAAAGATTTTTTTGCGGATTAATACCTTTCAAGTATTTGAACGTCTGTATCATATCACCCCTGTTCCTCCTTTCCTCCAGGGTATACATGTTCAGGTCAGCAAGTCTCTGCTCATATGTCTTGGAACGCAAATCCCATACCATTCTCGTAGCTTTTCTTTGCACCGCTTCCATTTTTTTAACATCCTTCGCAAGGTACGGCTTCCAAAACTGAACACGATACTCCAGGTGGGGCCTCACCAACGACTTGTACAGGGGCATCAACACTTCCTTTCTTCTGCTGATCACACCTCTCTCTATACAGCCTAGCAACCTTCTCGCTACGGCCACCGCCTTGTCACACTGTTTCGTCGCCTTCAGATCCTCGGATACTATCACCCCAAGATCCCTCTCCCCCTCAGTACCTATCAGACTCTCCCCGCCTAACATATAAGTCTCTCGTGGGTTTCTACTCCCTAAATGCATCACTTTGCATTTCTTCACATTGAATTTTAATTGCCAAACCTTAGACCATTCTTCTAGCTTCCTCAGATCCCTTTTCATGCTTTCCACTCCCTCCCGGGTGTCCACTCTGTTGCAAATCTTAGTATCATTCGCAAATAGGCAAACTTTACAAGGAGGGCTATAATAAAAGTTAGACAATTCATTCCAGGCCAGACAATTACAATAATTTCATTAAGAAAAACCAGAATATAGTTATACACATAGTACAACATAAACTACAATATACAACACAAAGTCATAATGTGAGAGTCAAGTACTGGCATATTCATAAGCATCTTACTAATTGCCATAGTCTAAACATGAGATGACCAGCCCATAAACTAAAGAATTGAGATCACTCTTTCCCTGGTATGGGTGAAGAGACCTGATCAAACGTAGCTAGAAAAAGAATCAAATGTAGTAACTGATGAAATATGAGGTTGCAAAGACAGATCTGTATCAGCATTCATATAGTATCTTTTAATGGAATTTTCAGACTCTGAATTTAAGGGGCCACTAAAGAGGGACTATAAGTTTATGTCTGCCATATTGTTTTATATTCTAGGGGACCAGATTTCCATTTTCTTCTCTTGCTTCTCTAGTCCTCTTAGTTCCCTCCTCTGTGTCATTCCTTCTCCAGTATCCTCTTCCCCTGTTTCCATCCACTTCTATTCCCTCCCTAGTGCCTTCTACCTTCATCTGCTGCTCATCCCTTCACCTTACCTAACTACTTCCCTGTCGCTTATCACCTCGTCATCTCCAGTCCCTTTTTTATGTTTTACTCCATTCTCCCTTTTATTTCTCCTATTTCCACCCTTTGTCACATCTTTCAAACACCTGTCCCCTGCCTTTGTCTTTAACCCTCTCTGTATTCCCCTTTCCCTTTCAACTGCTTTCCAAAATCTCCAGATTCTTCAAACCATCTCCCCTCCTCATTTTTATGCACTCAGTCTCACAACCCTACCCATACCCATCACTCACCTGATCCTCATTGTCCTACCTAATCCCTCCTCTTAGTCCCCATATTCTACTGTTCCACCTTACCCAATTTCTGAATCTTCACTCACAGTCCCAACCAAGCACTGACTCACCACATATATATTCCTAGTACCCAATCAATCTTGGAATCTGCTTTGTATTCTTCTGGTCTCCCACCCAATCTCAGAGTTTCTGCCTAAGTCTGAGTCTCCTCAAGTGCCCAGTATCTCTCTTCTTTGTTCCCCTTTTATAGAAACCAATTGCCCCTGCCTTTCTCCCTTTATTAGTTCTCTGCCTTTCCTCCTCCTTATCCCAGCATCCATACTTCTGTACTTCACTCTCCACCTTCCATTGCATATTCTCATACTTCTCCCCCACCTCCACAATATCTGTCCTACCTTCTTCCAGCCCCAACATCAGGATCAACCCCCTTCTACGTGCTCCCAGCATTACCATTAATTGTGGACACAGCAACAGGAACTTTTTCCTTTTTTCCCCCGATTGTGCATTTCTTGACATTAACTTTCACTGGCAGTATTTCAGCTGAAGCTGAGGAACACATTGTGGGCGATTAAGGAGCATGCTCTCATCACTATGAAGGGAGAACCAGTGAGGCAGGCTTTGGATATCCTTAAGCTTTGGCATCTGAGCCAGCTCCTCATTGTCTTGCCCCTTAAGCCGACACTGCTCTAAACTGAAAATTTTGTTTCAATAGCGATGTTTTGTATATTTCTTTCCAAGGCCTGGTATGCATGCATTCTAAATTTGAGCAGTATAGCTGTTGATTAATGACTAAGATTCCCTAATTCCTGTGGCTCTGATTGATGCTTTTACAGCATCCCCAGACACTCTGCCTGTGAAGCAGGAAATAGGTCCAGAAACTGAAGTTGAGTATCCTGCCTGACAGCATAGAACACTGGCATTGAGCTGTTGGTCAGCTCTTTCTTCAAATATTAGTGAAATATTGTGCCTTTCCCTACATCTCAAGATCCATACACTCCTTTCTAAACATTCTGCCAGAATGCTTACTTGATCCCCCATTACTTCCTGCCTAGATTAGTACAACTTGCTCCTACCACTACTAAATGATTAATCTACCACTGACACCACCATGATAATGTAAGCCCTAAATCAGTGGTCTTCATTAATATTTAAGCTGGGACCGCTTTGAATTCTAATGAGCTGAAGGAGAGCCACCAAATATCTTCTCATGTGGGGTCACAACACTGCTGACCAGTATGTGCCAATGGCATTCATCTCCAACAGCCCAGCTTCATTGAGGAGTATCCTCAAAATGCATTCTTTTTTGTCTGTTGAGAAATGCTTTTCCCTTCAAGCATGCAGCTTTTCTTTCCATCCACTTTCCTGAGCTTAGAGAGGCAACGTAGTAGAAAAAACCCAGAGAGACAATGGGGGCTACTCCAGAGGTCTCTGGGAGCCGCCAATTGCCCTCGGTTGTTACATTGAAGAACACTGCCCTGAGTCATTGCATTTGCACCCCATCTCCTGCATTTTAATTAAGCTTCTTATACTTGCCTATTAGTGCATTTACTTCATAGCTGCTTGCTACTTTGCCTGTCTTATTTCCCCATACTTGGTCGTCAGGTGAGCTGTTTTTATCTGCTCCTTTTTCCTCAGCTCCAGATCTCATTTCCACTTCTATTACCTGGCTCTACCCACTTGTGTTCAGTGGCCTTGTTGAGCACATGCACTAGGCTTCTTCTTTTACTGGATACAGTTCCAACCTGAAAACTTACCCCTTTGAGGCTGCATTTAACATATGTACCCCAGTTCTTCCTGCTCACTGCTACACTGAGGAGTGCATCTCTGTTTTTATTTGATAGTCTAATTTTGTTGTATGAGAGAAGGCTGATATAACTTCCATTGCTAGAGCCATCTTTTGAACAGTTCCAGGCTGCAAATGCCATATCTGAAGATACTGTCACAAAAGATGCCCCTCCTCAATTTAATCCCACCCTACTTAAATCTTAGTAATGGTGTTGCTGTCTTGCCCTAGGCCCTCCTATCTTGACTAGATTGTAAGCTTCAAGGTTCAGGGACTGTCCAATATGTGTACACCACTGTATATATCTTGTATTACAAATTGATAGTAGAGAGTGGATGGCAAACAATAAATATACATTATATAATATAGTGTGCTATTTTTAACAGATCTGTATATGATGACCAGCCAAATGCGCATCAGAGGTTTATGGAAAAGTTAGATGCCCGTATTCGTAACCATGACAGGGAAATTGAAAAGATGTGCAACTTTCACCATCAAGGCTTTGTGGATGCTATCACAGAGCTTCTCAAAGTAAGGGCAGATGCTGGAAAGTTAAAGGTAAGAGACAAAAGAAACTTTCAGCCTGTGTTTAGCATTGTATGTGGTCAGTGAGCGCAAGTGGACGGTGTGTGTTGTTTTTCTACTATGTTCTTTTATATACCACGATTGTTTGAGAGTTTTATAAAATATTGTACAACAAAAACATATTAAGTTGTTATGATAGAAATTAAACTTAAAAGTAAAATCATTATATCTTAATTTTTTTCAGCAGATGTAGAAAAGGTATTTTTTAATTTAAAAGTTTTTGGAAAATGATGTTGTTGGACAAGGGATAAATCACACACACTCTATGCTACCCTGTTAAGTCATTGAGTAACAGGCTGGTTCTTAAAATATAACATAACTGCATTGTCAAAAATAAGAAAAAAAAGCGGTGATATTTTATCTTTTAGTAGATGAAGGGTATACTTTTTAAAACCAAGGCATGATGTGTTTTTAAAACTTAATAGAATTGAATAGAACTTTGTGGCATTTCTTTTTTTGCATCCGTATACCAGCAATTTTATTTAATAATTGCATTTTCACTAGTTAAATAAAATGTTTTTGATATTTTGTTAGGCTGGAGCTGTGGTCTTTAATCAAGTAGGTGCAAAATAGTGACCATTAAAAGTTTTAGCTCTCTTAACACTTGGAGACACAATAAGCATAGTTCATCAAGGATTACGATTAAAAATTCATTGTGTAAAGGATATTCAGATAACAAGGGACCAAATAGCATCAATGAGGTCATTGAGCATCTTTGTTCTGAAACTAATGAGATTTTTAATAAACTAGAATGTGCTTCCTTGTTATGATGACCTAATGAGTCACTTAGTATGTGGGAAAATCTGAGATTGAGCTGTGTCTGCACCTGCGGCAATAAAATGTTGCTAGAGTTTGGAGATTTTCATGTTTGATGTTAATCAACTGCCCAGTGTTTGCATTCAACAAAGAATGAATGTTTAATTACCACAAAGTGTAATCACCATCACTTGCAGACAGTGAATAGCATACCGAGCTCATTGTGGGGACCAGTAGTGAATTGGGTCAGGGGTTTGAATTGTTTGACATATGTACAAAAAGTAAGGTTCAAATATCCCAACTATATTTGAGAAGTTTGCCATATAATCTTTTATAAAGAGCTGTCATCAGTAATTAAAGTCAACAAAAGCCCTTTGCGATCAAAAGTTCAAGTTCAAACTGTAGAGTTAATTTGAATTTGCATTCCTTTGTTTTAAGTTTCTCATGAAGCATGATCTGATTACAGGGGTGAGCAGATACGTCAGGACACTATATGCATATTTGGCTAACAAAGATGAAATTATTTTTAAGGTCCAAGTTACTGATACCAACCGAAGGCTTCAGGAAGCTGGAAAAGAGGTGAGGAGGTCATTCTTTCATTTGTGCACTCAGTGGGAACATTACTGAAATTCATCCTCTAACCATATATATTTTGATATCAAAGGTGATAGCACAAACAGAAGACAGCATTCGGTGTAGAATTCAGCAGAGGAATATTGCCACAGTAGTGGATAAACTGCAGCTATGCCTTCCAGGTAATTTTAAAAACATTTTGTTATAAAATTGAAGTTTAATCAGTTAAGCTGAAGTGACAAAAGGATAAGTAATCATGGTCTTTTCTGGTCAGGACATAGTTAAAAGAAACTATGCTTTTGTATGTTCCCAGGTTGCTATATTTTTGAAGAGGTCCATCATGATATACCTACAAATTTTGTCCCTCCCTGTTTTAAGCATGCAGTTTTAATCTTAATGAATCTTCAGTTGCTTCCATCTTGATATTGAACCTGTGAACCGAATCATGATGTTTTCAATTATTGTTTATCGTTTATTTATTTGCTATACCGTTTCTAATTGCATTCACAAAACAGAACGGTTTACATCTTAAAAAATAACATATTATATTAAAAAAACATATAAGAAATCCATTAATTTGATAGAAAAGCACAACAAACTAAAACATCCATTCTAAAAAAATATAACAGCAATAGGCAATCATTCATAACAAACTGTATAAACAAGCATATTTTTGTTACTGCATATCCATTCTGTCTGTTTTTCCCCTTTCATCCAAGATTTTTTAAAATCTTTTTTTTTTCATTTTCTAACATTCATTGTTGACAATAATAACAATTTATGTTGCAATTATAATTTTAATATAGTTGCTATAAACTAGTTAAGACATCTTTGTAATCCTGAGCTACTGTCCCTTGGCATCCTGGGCCTACCCAGTTTCCAGCATTATTCCTGCTTCTCTTTCCTCTGATGCTCAGGTTTGCAGTTCTGGAAGAAATAGGAAGTAGGTGTGTAATGCTGGAGGCTGGGTGGTTCTGTGCTGTTTAATGACAAAGGTCCAGAACACCTGAGGCTCTTTATGTGGCATGGGAAAACATTTTTCAAATTGTGCTTTGCCAGTTTTGTCTTTAATTTCACTTTTTCCCTCTTAGTTCTTAGTGCTTTGGTTTTGGCTCTTCAAGGTTTCTTTATTTTTTGTGGCCCGATAGACCTATGTAGGCCTGAACATTGACCTTGATTTGGGCTCTGCCCCTTTTTGTAGTCCTAAATTGAGGAATTTAATTTGGCTGCGATTCATTTCTTGATGTCCAGAAAGACTTCCAGTGGCTTCAAGAGCCCAATATAATTGAGTGATTTCTGTGATGGACCCACACTCTCGGTGCATCAGGTGCCTTGGGCCTAACCATAACCCTAACTCCTGTCTATTTGAAAATGCAGTTGAGGACACAGAGGATGGCATCAAGTCCAGCAGGAGAGACTTTTTATCCCCTCGAAGGCCGATCCATTGACGGCGCTGGAAGCATCGACCCAAGAAAATTGGGGGGATTCCATCCCATCCTAGATCTAAGGGCCCTGAACAAATTCCTGGTCAAAGAAAAGTTCAGGATGCTTCACCTGGGCACTCTTCTTCCCATGATTCAGGAAAAGGATTAGCTATGCTCTCTGGACTTGAAGAATGCCTTTACCCACATATCAATACTTCCCAGTCACAGCAAGTATCTGAGATTCCGAGTTGGGAAACATCACTACCAGTATCATGCTCCGTCATTGGGCCGCAGATATGGCCTCTAAGCAGTGGCTTATTAAATTGCTTTTCCGAGGGAAATTGCTTTTGGGGGAAGACCTAGAAAAGATTGTTAAAGATTTGGGGGATTCCAAATCTCACCGTCTCCCAGAGGATAGAACCAAGTCTATACCCAGGCAGGGAGCTTCGAGGTCACGGTTCAGGGAGTCACGACGGTATCGCCCGGGGCACTCCAACGCAGCCTTCCAGCGTTCTCGTTTTGGACAGCGTTCTTACTTTCACAACGAGAAGTGTCCGGCTGGACCCCCTGTTGTCAGGGGGCTCTGGCTCGATCCTCCCAATGATGGGGCGCAGGTCCACTCGGGAAGAGAGCAGATCGGTGGTCGGCTTGCTCTCTTTCTTCCAGAGTGGGCCAGAATTACTTTGGACCAGTGGGTCCTCGATGTAGTGCGAGAGGGCTACAAGTTAGAATTCTTCTCTCCTGTCACAGATTTTTTTCTGGAGTCCCGCTGTTTATCGTGGGTCAAGAGGACAGCGGTTCTGCACTGTTTTCGAGACCTGCTAAGGATAGGGGCTATCGTGCCTGTTCCTCCTCTCGAAAGGCGCTCGTGTTGGTACTCCATCTTCTTTGTGGTGCCAAAGAAAGGAGGGGCTTTTCGGCCTATTCTCGATCTCAGAAAAGTAAACCAGTTTTTGTAGGTTCTTCACTTCCGCATGGAGACATCGAGGGCAGTTATTGCTGCTGTTCAACCAGGCGAGTTTTTGATGGCTCTCAATTTGAGGGAAGCGTACCTACACATTCCCATTTGGCAGCCCCATCAGCGATTTTTCCGATTTGCAGTGCTCGGTCAGCACTTCCAGTTTTGGGCCCTTCCTTTCGGGATGGCCACTGCCCCACGCACTTTTTCCAAAGTAATGGTGGTGGTGGTGGTGGCGTTCCTGCAGAAGGAAGGGATTTGGGTGCATCCATATCTCGACGACTGGCTGATTCGGGCGACAACAGCAGAGGAGAGTCGAGTGGTCACCAACCGAGTGATTGCAGTGTTGCAATCCTTAGGTTGGGTGGTCAATCTGGACAAGAGTCATCTGGTTCCTACTCAGAGTCTGGAATATCTTGGAGTGCAGTTCGATACGAAGCGGAGGAAGGTGTTTCTCTCCGAGGGGCGAAGGATCAAATTGCTTTCTCAGGTACGGACCTTATTGAATCGTAGCACTCCCCGAGTGTGGGGCTATGTTCAGCTCCTCAGTTCCAGGACGGCGACCTTGGAGGTCATTCCATGGGCATGGGCTCACATGCGGCCTCTTCAGAATTTCCTTTTGACCATATGGTCGCCAACATCGCTGGATTATCAACGGCTCCTTCCTTGGTCGAGCCGGGCCAGGGACAGTCTCGTGTGGTGGCTCCAGTCAGCCAATTTGCAGAAGGGTGTTTCTCTGGTGTCTCCCAATTGGGTGGTAGTCGTGACGGATGCCAGGCTTGTGGGCTGGGGAGCCCATTGTCTTCATCGAGTAGCCCAGGAATCGTGGACCCCTCTCGAAGTGACTTGGCCGATAAATCGTCTGGAGTTGCGAGCAGTCGTGAATGCGCTGTGGAGTTTTCAGGACCTTCTGCAGGGGCAGGTGGTTCGTGTATTCTCGGACAACACCACGACGGTGGCCTATATCAATTGGCAGGGGGGCACTCTCAGTCTTCTCTTGGCAGTGGAAGCATCTCGTCTTCTAGTATGGGCGGAAGCGCATGTTCAGAGTCTGTTGGCAGCGCACATTGCGGGTCAAGACAATATTCAAGCGGATTTTCTCAGCCGGACTCTTTTGGACGCAGCGGAATGGACGCTGTCGGACTCGGCTTTTCGGCTGATCTGTCACTGTTGGGGAAGACCAGTAATGGATCTTATGGCCATGGCTTGCAATGCCAAAGTTCCCCAGTTCTTCAGTCGCAAACGGCAGCCAGGATCTGCAGGATTGGATGCTCTTCTCCAGCCATGGCCGGAACAACAGCTACTGTATGTTTTTCCTCCATGGCCTCTGATAGGTAGAGTTCTTTGCCGCAAAGGGCGGCATTGGGGGCCGGTCGTTCTAGTGGCTACAGACGGGCTCTGACGGCTGTGGTATGCGGATCTTGTTCGAGCACTCTCAGAGCCACCATTGCGACTTCCGGTGACTCCCGATCTGCTGCATCAAGGACCAGTTCAGATGGAAAATCCCTCCCACTTTGGTCTTACGGGCCTGGCTGTTGAGAGGCGGCAGTTGAGGAAGAAGGGATTTTCAGGACCAGTCATTGCGATTCTTTTGGGGGCATGGAAGCAGTCTACTTCAGCAGCGTACGCGTGAGTGTGGAAAGCTTTCTCGGCGTAGTATGCTTTGTGTGCTGAATCGCCTTTTCGGGCGGACATTCCGGTTATTCTGGAGTTCCTTCAGGATGGTCTTCAAAAGGGAATGGCATATAATTCCCTTCGAGTGCAGGTGGCCGCACTAGCTTGTTTTAGGGGCAAACTGGACGGTTCCTCTTTAGCAGCTCACTCTGATGTGGTCTGTTTCCTACACGGGGCTCTTTGGCTTCGGCCTCCTCTGTGGCAGCCGTGCCCGGCATGACATTTGAATGTGGTACTGCGAACCCTCCATCCCCACCATTTGAGCCGTTGAATAAGGTTTCTGAGAAGGATCTAACATTTAGAAAGTGTTTTTGGTGGCCATTGCTTTGGGTAAGAGGATTTCTGAGATTCAGGCTTTGTCTTGCAGAGATCTTTTTTGCAGTTTTCTGAAGCAGGGGTGTCAATCCGGACGGTGCCATCGTTTCTACCTAAAGTGGTTTCGGCTTTCCATGTCAATCAGGCGGTTTATCTTCCGTCTTTTTGAAGAGGATTATCCAGGGGAGTTTGCCTCGCTACGTTTCCTGGACGTGAGGAAAGCCTTGTTTCGGTACTTGCAGATCTCTAACGAGTTTCGACGCTTGGATCATCTCTTTGTGCTCTTGTCGGGATCGAAAAGAGGTGAGGCGGTTTCTAAGGCTTCCATTGCTCGCTGGATTAGGGAAGCCATTGGAGCGGCGTATCTGCTACAAGGGCGGGCGTCTCTAGTGGCCCTGAAGACGCATGCTACTGGGGCACAGGCGGCTTCTTGGGCAGAGGCGTCGGCCTTATCTCTGGAAGAGATTTGTTGGGCGGTTACTTGGGCGTCCCGTCATACTTTTGCGAAGCATGACAGGCTAGACGTGTCTGCTCGGGAGGATGCGAGTTTTGGGGCGGGAGTGTTGGCGCGGGGAGCATCGGCTTCCCACCCTACTTAAGGAATGCTTTGGTACATCCCACTAGTTCCTGGATTCATCTGCTGCAAGTGACAAGGAAGGTAAAATTATGTCTTACCTGATAATTTTCTTTCCTTTAACGCAGCAGATGAATCCAGGATCCCTCCCTAGTTCAGCCGACGGTTTTTTCATTTTTCACGCAGTGTGGCTATTTTTTCCTTCCAGGTTCTCTTTTGCAGAGTTCAGACAGATATGGGAACACGGAAAAGATTCCGATTTCTGGATCAAGTTGCAGTTATTTCGAAGTTCTTATTTGGTTCTCTGTTTTTCATAGTGAGGATGGTTTCTGGTTGTTGTTGGTTTCATATTTTTGGCCTTGGCAAATGCTTACGAATGACATACTAACTGAGGAAGTAGCTGGCCGTCTGGCATCACTGCCTTTAGTTTGTTTATATCTATCTCCACCTGCTGGTAGGCGGACTTAACCCACTAGTTCCTGGATTCATCTGCTGCTTTAAAGGAAAGAAAATTATTAGGTAAGACATAATTTTACCTTTCCAGGGTGGACTCCTTGGTTACGGCAGTGACTAAGAAGATCACCTTGCTGGTGGAAGGGGGCATTGCCCTAAAAGATCTACAGGATAGTAAGCTAGAAGGCTCACTGAAGCAAGCCTTTGAAGTGGCCTCTTTGGGCCTTCAAGTGACAGTGTGCAGCTCATTCATAGAAAGAGCATGCCTGAAGTTGCATCAGCAGTTGACAACGCAAGATGGGCACCATAACGCCCAGGTAGAAACGGGGTTGGCCTACTTGACAAATGCAGTTTATGACAGGTTACGGCCTGCAGTATTCTCGCTCATTTCCTTATGAATTTTCAGTTGCATTATGCCTTTAAAGATCCTACTTCCTATACTTCCCTTTTCACCCTTTTCCCAGATGACTTTCTTTCACATTCTCTTGAAGAGATGAATCTCTGCTGGAATGAGACTCTCTCTCTGCAGTTCTCTCATCCACCTAACTGCATGGTCACTGGTGGTTTGGCACAGCAAAAGGAACCTTGGTTCCAGAATGGCCTCCGTTTACTCTAGCATCAAGTGCGAAGAGCAGAACGCCACTGGTGAAAACATAAATCCCATGCACTGCCCTCTGCTTTTAAATTGGCTAACAAATATTATCATTCTCAGCTTAAGTTTGCAAAAAAACTCCTACTATACTCATTTACCACTTGTGATGTCCCAGTAGTAAACTATTTCAGGTTGTTTCACATCTTACTAATCATCCTTATTCAAGTTTGAATCTCCAAATGCCAGCAGCCAACACTCTAGCTGCTTATTTTTCTGCTCAGGTCGATTCTGTACATGGCTCACTATCCAATACGAGCCCATTACCATCAGCTGCTCCATCTGGCCTTCCCCAAAGGGCAGATTCTGCATTTTTTTTTGTTTGGAAGACTTTTTCTCATTCTTAATATAACTTCCAAAAACCAAGGCTTTTTATGAGGCTTTCCACCTGTCAGCTTGATCTGTTTTCTTCAAGTTAGCTCCAGCTTCCCAGATGCAGTCTTACTCCATTAATTCTTCAAATGATCACCCTTAGTTTGAGTACTGGACACATTCCTAGCATCTCCAAGATAGCAGAGAAGGTGGTCTTTGACCAACTTTGCTCCTATGTTGACCAACTTGCTATTTTACACCCTCGCCAAACTGGCTTTCAGTCTCACCATAGCACAGAATCCACACTTACTGCCCTCCTTAGTGTGCTTCACTCATCACTCAATGCTGGCAATATTGTCCTTTTGTTTTCTCTTGACTATCCTTAGCCTTTGACTTAGTTGATCATTCACTGCTACTCTCAAGTCTCAGTTCTATAGAGATTTCAGGTACTGTGTTTGCTTGGTTGTCCTTATTTCTTAATTCTTGCTCACTCACATTTTCCTGACCTTCTGCTTGCTCTGATGACCTCCCACTACACTATGATGTTCCCCAGGGTTCAGTTTTGTCTCCCTTCTTTTTAACATTTTCTGGAGCTCTCTAGCCACACTGATTCAAAGTTTTCAATATAAGATTTTTCATTTTTGCAGATGACATTTTCTTATTTTTTCCACAACTCCTTTCTCTCCCTAACTGAACCGTCTTCAGTCTTGTCTACTGGCCCTTCATTAATGATTGACGATTACAGGCCCTTTATCTAAATCTTCTCTGCTCCCTACCCTCTTGGATATTCCTATCCCCTCTGTTGATTCATTCCGTTATCTTGGGGTGATCTTAGACTCAAAATTTTCATTCCATGAACAGTTTTCTTAAGTTCTTCAAAGAGGCTTTTTAGCACTCCATCATCTTCATTCATTTTCTAAATTTCTAGGTTTTCCTCTACTTCATTCACTGGTTCACTCCTTTGTGATATCCCACTTAGACTACTGTAATACTATGCACTGTGGTATAACAGCTCATCAGCTTCATCGATTATAGACCCTTTCATTATGCCACTGCACGTTTTCTCTCTAAATGTAGATGACGTGATTGTGACTCCATTGATGATTAATCTTCATTGGCTACCAGTCAATTTCCGCATTTGGTTCAAAACCCACCTACCTTTCTTCCATTTTAATCCTCTACACCCCCACCTGATCCCTATGCTTGTTGGATGCTCACCGCTTAATTCTTCCCTCTCCTAAACAGGCATGCTATGAATCTAGCAGGCATTCAGCTTTTTCTTATTGGCACCCAGATTCTTGCTTTGAGATCCAAACTATCATTTGTTAGATTTAAAGCCCAACTGAAGACCCACTTTTTCAGATTTGTTTTAGGGGTGTCCCTTGAAGTGGGTGTTCACTGATGCCCTGTTGGCTTCCTCTGGGGCAGGTTGCATGGATTGGACTTAAGTCTTAGCATTTCTGTTAATGGTATGACTGTCTCTTTACTATTTTTATTGGTGTTCTTTTCTATCTTACTGTTTTATTATCATTTATCTGTATACCATTCTGACCTGTGATGCAGAAATAGTGGTATATCAAGTTTTAAAGAAATGAAAATAAAATAATCCTCCAGTTACCATCTCTAAGACAGCAATAAATTTCCATATGATTGCCATTCATAGAAATCATCATTTACAGTGGGGAAAACATATTTTTTGCCCACAAAATAGTACATCTTTTTACTTAAAGAACAGTTTTAATACCATCATTTTATCATTCTCTTTGGAAAATGTGACCAATAGAATTTGTCTCAAAGAATGATCATCAGTAGAGGATTCTAACCCCCCTAAGCAATGCCGACACAGCCCATTCAAAGTCAATGGGCTGCGTCATTAGCGCATGACAGCTGCTAGTGCTTCTTAGTAAATGGCTAAGGCTCCGTCAGCCACATTCTCCAAACAAGGTCTAGAAAGTACATAATGATGAATCAAAGAAATTTCTTGAGACTTAGCGATCTTGAACACTTCCTTAAAATATTTAAGCAGTAATGTCTCTGCAGATAACAATCTAGTTCAGGGAAAATTTAAAAAATTCTCTATCCTCTCTACTCTAAAATGAGTGAGCAGCCTATCCCTGATTGCAGAGGAACTTGCAGATTTGAAAGTTGAAACTTGAGGCTCAAACTGTTGGAACCTCTTTTCAAATTGGAGAAATTTGTTATCTACTTCCTCTAATTTTGCAACTGCCTCTTGAAAAAACTGGCATAACTTCCTTTGAGGTTCCTGCAACAATAGATTCAGTTTGCGTGACCATTGCCCTTATATCCTTTAAGGTAACATCTTGTTGATCTGAGGAAGCTCCGTTATACTCTACACCAGACTCAGGAAAATAAACTGACTTTAGGTAGTAAGACTCGCAAGTCACCTTCTGCTGTAGATATCCTACTACCAGGCAGTCCAGTCTTCAACCTGAGTTGTTGCCTCTGAAGATATGGATGAAGAGGAGGGCATGAAAGTGTTAGGAGCCCTGGAGGGAGAGTCCTCTCAACTGAGCTAATAGATGCACCACTCCCAGATGCATTCATATTAGGAATGAGAGTAGAGGACTGCTCCACAAGAACATATTTGTTCATAGGTCTTTGAGCTGGTGTGCTAGAGGTTGCCAAGTCCTTTGACTTGGCCTTTCTGTTGCTCATAAAAAATATTTAAGCGCACAGTTTTAATAGATTTTTCTAGCAAACTGTTCTGCGGTGGATTTTCTCTACTGCTTCTAATGCGCTCCTGTGGTACTCCAAGGGTTGTGGCATGCCGTAATGTATATTTGTTCTTCAAAGAGCCAAGGACCTGGTTGATTACCACGGGGGAGGGGGGGGTGGCGGCCTGGTTGCCTGTTTCCACCACCAGTCCACTGCAAAATAATGGCATCAGCAGTGTTCCCCTTCCCAAGCAGCCTCTTCCACCAGGTACTTCCATCTACCCAGAAGTAGCTTATTCTGAAAAGATGGACTCCACTTTAACCATGCTGGAACCCAGATTCTAGCGTTAATATTAGAAAAGGAAATAAAGCTGCTTTTAAATTAGAACAGCTGCTAAAGCAAGGCATGTTTTGCCCTGAGCTATTTTTTAAGGATACTAAGAAAACAAAGAAGTTAGCAAATCCCAGTAGAGAAGATGAGATAAAGGAAATACAAACAAACTCTTACTTTGCAATGTTTGTCAAACCACTTAGGTCACCATTACCTTGGGATGGGTGGGGGTTGCGCTGACAACCTCACCCAGCTGAGGGCCTGCCATGGAAATTGTCACACTTCTGACAGCCCCCATAAGCCACTTGCAGCTTGGTGCATGTGTACATGGGGCAGAGAGAGAGAGAGATAGATGTTTGTATGTGTGATAGGATTCGAAAAAATAAGATGGAGATGATTAGAGCCTACAGCATTGAATGAAAAGGTAGATATGGAGACCTGGTAGAAGAAGGATAACCAACAGGACAGTATAATAGCAGGTTATAAACCAAATGAGTATCATAGTAATTGGGTGGATCAGCTTGTAGAGAGGTGGTGCAATATGTTAAAGAGTACATTGAGTCAAACAGGATAAAAGCTTCTTAGGAAACTAAATGTGTTCTGGATGCTTTCTGGATAGAACTCCCATATGTGAAGAATGAACAGACAGATAATTAAATGCTAACAAAAATCAAAGAAGGTAATACAGTTGGCAACATAATAAAGGATGATTTCAGTTACTCCATATTGACTAGGTAAATGTCACATTAGGATATACTAGGGAAGTAAAATTTCTAGATGGAGTGGAGGAGTAGCCTAGTGGTTAGAGCACTGGATTGACAACCAGGGAAGCCTGGTTCAAATCCCACTGGTGCTTGTGATCTTGGGCAAACCTTCCATTGCCTCATCTGCAAACGTAGGTAGGGAAATACCTAATGTACCTAAATGTAACTCACCTTGAGCTGCTGCTGAAACAGGTGTGAGTTAAATAGTCATGGTTTAATGAGGCAGGTTCAACATGGATTTAGCCAAAGGAAGTCATGTCTCATTAATCTCCTGCCTTTTTGTTTGTTTTTGTTTTGAAGGTATGGATAAAAGTGAGCCAGTTGATATAATGTACCTGGCTTTTCAGAAGGTCTTTGACAGAGCCCCAGTTGTAGGATAGGAGGCAGTACCCTATTGTGAATGGAGGTCTACTTAAAAGATACAAAATTAGAGATCTGGGCTAAATGGTCAATTTTCTCAATGGAGAAAGGTGACTAGTGGAGTAGCGGGTAGAAGGACCTCTTCTTTTTAGCATATTTATAAATGAAAAGAACAATGAGTGACGTGATCAAATTTTGCAAATTTTTTGTTTTTAATTGTGATGTTGGTAAACTTTTATTAGTTATACTCCTATCCCTAACTGGAGTTTTTTTTCTGTTGTTTTGAACTAAATTTTGTTTGTTTGTTTCTTTTATTTGTAAATCACTTTGGTTTGTTTATTCAGAAAAGGCATTTGCTCAAATTTGTTAAATCACAAGCAGATTGTAAAAAAAAAAAAAAAGCAAAGAAAAATCGCAAGAGGACCTGGCTGATGAATTTTAATGTGGATCGATGCAAAGTGATGCAGTTAGAGCTATATGATGCTAGGTTCCATATGAAGAATCTCCACCTAAGAAAAGGATCCAGGTGTCATTGATGACAATATTTTGAAATCCTCTGCTCAGTGTGTGGCAGCAGCCAAAAAGTTAAACAGAATGTTAGGATTGGAGAAGAGATGGCTGAGGGGAGATATGATAGAGATCTTTTAAAATCATGAGTGGAGTGGATAAATGTGAATTGATTGTTTACTCTTTTGGAAAATGCAAAGGATAGGGGACATGCTGTGAATTTAATAAATAGCACATGTAAAACAAATTGGAGAAAATATCATTTTTTTAACCAATGTACAGTTAAGTTCTGAATTAGTTGTGGGAGGACATTGCGAAGGCAGTTAGCATAACTGAGTTAAAATGGTTTAGACCAGTTTCTGAAGGAAATATCCATAAACAGTTGTTAACTAGGTAGACTTGGAGAAAGCCACTGCTTATTTTTGTGGTAGACAACATATAATGTATCTGCGTTTTGGGATTTTTCCAGGCAGTTGTGATCTGAATCAGCCACTATTGGAAACAGGATATTGGGCTTCATTTACTTTTGATCTGATCCAGTATGGCAGTTCTTATGGCTAGGCTGAGTGAATATCAGGCCCTACACTTCAACAGAAATATGTGGAAAGTAATTAAGAATAGGAAACCAAAAGTCTTGATTGTATAAATCTCCACATTTCTTGACTCAATACTTGGTGGAAGATCCTTCTGCAGAATTAAAAGCTATGAATTGTTTAGGATATGTGTCTACCAGCAGCAGGATGGTGCAGTTTTTTCCCATTTCTCAGTGGAATGCCTCAAGCTCTTTCAGGTTTGTAGAAGATAATCTGAGGACTTCAGTCTGCAAATCTTGCCAAAGAATATCTGTTGGATTCAGGTCTCAGCTTTGACTGGACCATGTGAGGACTTATATTTTTGTCTTGCTCAGGCTCTTCATTATTGCTTTTTCTCTGTGTTTAAAATCATTGCTCTGCTGAATTGATGAATCTTCTCCCTAGTACATGGTCTGTGGCAGACGAACGGATTTTCTTTCCATCTTTCCCTCAGTCTAAGACTCCCTGTTTCTGCTTCTGGAAAGCATCCCCACAACATAATGCTGCTGCCAATATGCTTTTACTATAGGGATGATGTTAACATGGTGTTTTATGCTATACATATTACTTACCATTGAAATTAAAAAGTTCCACTTCAGTTTGATCAGACCACAAAACTTTCTATTACATGTGTACAGTTTCCCCTAAGTGTTTCTTTGCAAACACTGTGCAGCACATCATTCCCCCCTCCCTCCAGTTTCTATATATGGTGCCCAAAATTGCATTCCTATGTTGGGTATGTATCTTAATTGAGTAGCAAGCTGTTAACTAGCAATAATTGAGTGCTGACAGCCAATTATAGCAGTTAATTGGCTCCCATGGGTTCCTAAATATTTTTTTAAAAATTTCCCAGGTGGTCCAATGGAACCCAACCGTCCCCCCCCCCCAGCTCCCCCAGACAAAATCACCCTGGTAGTTCAGTGGACTGGACCACCTCTCACCCCTTCCTGGACCCGACCCCCTGCGAACCCTTTCTCAGACCAGATTTACTGGGTGGTCTATTGGACCCATCCTCCCCTCCCTGTACCTGGAAAAAGACGGAAGCAGGAGCAACACCTTCCACACTCCTGCCTTGGGGCCCACCCTGCACAATAAGGCAGTGCCCATCCCTGGCTCGGTGCATCCTGGGATGCATTTGACGGGGCTAAGTGCCATATAAGGAAGATGCACCAGGCCGGGGCTGGGCACTGCCATTTTGTGCAGATCTGGTCAAGAGTCAGGAGGGTAAGAGGTGTTGCCCTGTCCTTCTGCCTCCATCTTTTTCCAGGTACAGGGGGAAGGGAGGAGGGGGGGGGGGGGGTTACTAGACCACCAGGGGCATTGTTGCCTTTGAAGGGGTGGGGAAACTCGGGGTCATGGTCACTAGACCACCAGGGCCATTCTTGCTTTTGGGAGGGAGGGGGAGAATCAGAGGGGTCGGGGGTCCACTGGACCTCTGAGACATTGCTTGCAGGGAGGTGCAAGGAGGTACGGGGGTTTGGAGGTCCACTGGACCACCAGGTATTTGTTCCTTGAGGTGCGGGGGGTTGGCGGGGTTTGTCGGGGTCAAGTCTGCATCAGGAGCTGTCGAATGCATTTGACAGCTCGGAATTGCAAATAGCGACCGATACACAAAGAGGGATCTGTGCATCTTATTTGCATGCGATCCCCTTTGTACATTGGTCGCTGTTTGTGACTCGCTAAAATTTACTGAGGCAGCTGTATTTTATGGCTGCCTTTGTGCATTGAGCCCCGGCTTTTTGGTTTTCTGTTGCATTGCTTGTAGGGTGTACACAGTCCTGAAATTGATATCCATTTTTTGTTTGATAGAACAGTTTTCTTGTAGTTGTGTTCCACAAAACATATGGTTAAAGTTGGAGAGAGAGAGAAAGAGGTGCTGTTTTCCTTTAAGAAATATTAAGCTGGATCCAAGATGGCGACGGTCTGAGACGCGCAACCAGACGCGTCCCATTCTCCTTCATACAACGCTATAGCGGCTGGCTCCTTACCTGATCCTCGTTATGGGGAAACGGAGAGGTAAAGTCAGGGAGATTCCCTCTCTCCCTGGCGGGTCTAGCCAGTTTCGTCAAGCGCGACTGGAGGACTTTGGAGTCGCGCTGGGTCCCGGGAGAGTTTCTACTCCGTCTGAAGAGCCGGGCGCTTCGGCGTTGGCAGACAGTGTAGACGGGGCTTCCCTGAGCCCCGTCGAACGTGCGGCTCCCCCACAACCAGGAAGTGGAGGTTTTCATCAGAGCCCTTGCGCTCCAGCCCAGAGTGGAAATCGGAGTGTCCAGGGAGGGAGCCTGTTGGAACTAAGTGAAGAACATGGTGCTGCTAGTTTAGCAGCCACAGAAATGACATCTTCTCCTGTGTTGTTGACTCAAACAGTGAGTATTCTGGAGCAAGCTGCTAAAGCACCGCTCCCTGAGTTGACTTTTGGGAAATTGGAAAAGCCAGCCGTAGTGACCTTAGAGTCACTTTGGGACTTAACCTTTACAGCACATGCCTCCCTACAATCTTTGGTGGTTAAAAATGCGGCAACTATAAAGACTCTATCAGAAACTGCACTCTCTCAAATGGAAAAGACTGAATCTCAAGCCAGGGAAGTTAAAGTTCTTACGGAAAAAACTGTAAAATTGGAACTTGTGGGTCAAACACTAATCAAAGATAAGAACTTTACCTCTAGACGGCTAGAATATCTTGAGAATCAATCTAAAAGATTAAATCTAAGGCTGATAAACTTTCCCAGTTCACCTTTGATTACACCCATTCAGATGCTTAAGAAATATCTTATAGAAATATTGGGTATGTCAGATACCTCCCTACCACCAATAACTCGTGCTTTTTACTTACAATCTGGTCCATGTAAAGAATCAGGGGAACTTTTCCAGGATGGTAGGGAGTTGAATCTGACATCTTTTTTGGAGTCATCTCTTGAGGTTGTAACAAAGCGGGCAACTTTATTGGCCACTTTTGCTTTAGAAATGGATAGAGATGCAGTATTAAGGTTATCTCTAAGACATTTGGATTCAAATTTTTTGGGGACAAGAATAAGAATTTATCCTGATTTATCAAGAGAGACTCAAAAAAGGCGTAAAGCCTTTTTGGCTTTGCGCACAAGAACTTTGGCAATAGGAGCCAACTTCCTATTGAAATTTCCTTGTATCTGCAGAATTGTATTTCAATCTAAACAGTTTCAATTCTTTGACCCTAAACAACTGGAGGAATATTTACTAAGTAAGGAAGAAGTAAATGTAGTGGTATAGCCCCATATGTTCACTGTTTAACAGATTTGGAGGGAACACCCGGGATAGCGCATCATATATTTGAATTACCTTTAAAAATTTCCTTTTAGATTAATATATAATCTTGCATCTTGGATTATTTCTTTAATTTGTGGTCTATAGTTTAATGAAACTTGAATTTAAGAAATATTTGTGTTATAATATGTATAATTTCCATATAGTGTATTATCACTCATAATTGTAAATTTATGTTTGTTAAAAAGTTTAATTAAATAAATAAATAAAAAAAAAAAAGAAATATTAAGCTATATTTCTTTGTTAGATCATGTTTTTAATGTTTATTGAACCCCCATCATGTTGGGCTTTGATGCATTTTGGATTGCAATATACTGTTCATTTTGATAGATTTTGTTGTTGATCTTTATTTTTGAGGAATATTTTAAATTTCTAATTTTAAAGTGTACTCTTGTCTGCTAAAAACAGGCCATTTGTTTACCTCATATTGTATATTGCTTACACTATAATGTGAGATCCCAATGGTCTAACATCTTTGTTTTATTCAGCATTGGAAATGTACAGCAAGCTAAAAGAACAGATGGATGTGAAAAGGTAAGTTGATTAATTATATTGTAAATAATAAATACTGAAGTATTTGGGGGTATTTCATCCCAGTGGAAACTTTTGGCTTTTCTTCAAGGAAGTTTTTCTTGATATTTTCAGATTACACTTTCTATTTTTTCTTTTCTGTGATAGTTTCAACTACCTTCCCAAAATGAATGGCAATGGTAGTAATATTGCAATAAAACATACTGCACCTAAAGTTACATCAAACCAGACATGTTGTACTGCTTCTCTCCAAGGGCTATTCCCAAACTCCCCTCCCCAGTCAAAGAAGGAGTATAAGGAGTATTCCACACAGGGAAGTAACAGCGATCTTGGCCACATATTACCCTCCCAAGACTTGATTTAGATTTTGTGGTAATCAAATTAAAAATAGATATTATAAGACATCTAGCTATTTACTGAACATTTAATACTTAGATGATGTGGGATTTGCTGTAATAACCCAAGAGAATTATTTAGGAATTATTTTAGGAATTATTAGGAAAGGAATGAAAAGCAAAAATGAGAATATTAAAATGCCTTTGTATTGCCCCATAGTGCGTCCACATCTCGAATACTGTGTACAGTACTGGCCACCCCATCTCAAAAAAGAAATAGTGGAATTAGAAAAGGTACAGAGATGGGCAACAAATATGATAAAGGGGAGAGACAACTTCCCTATGAGAAAAGGCTAAAAAGGCTAGGGCTCTTTATCTTGGAGAAGAGACAGTTGAGGGGAGATATAATAGAGGTCTATAAAATAATGAGTGGAGTGGAATGGGTAGATGTGAATCGCTTGTTTAGTCTTTCAAAAAATACAAGGACTAGGAGCATTCAAAGAAGCTACTAAGTAGTAAATTTAAAACAAATCGAAGAAAATATTTCTTCACTTAGGGCCCTGTTTACTAAGCCATGCAATAAGCTCGTTAGCATTGTTAGCGTGCGCTAAAAAATAGCACACGCTAACACTAGACAGCCATAGGAATATATGGGTGTCTCTAGCTTTGGCGTGTGCTGAATTTTAGCGCACACTAAAAACACTAGAATGCCTTAGTAAGCAGGGCCCTTAATGTGTAATTAAATTCTGAAATTCATTGCCAGAGAAAGTGGCAAAAACAGTTAGCTTAGCAGGGTTTTAAAAAGTTTTGTATAATTTCCTAAACGTCCATAAGCCTTGGGAAAATCAACTGCTTATTTCTAGGATAAGCAGCGTAAAATCTGTTTCACTGTTTTGGGATCTTGCCAGGTACTTGTGACCTGAATTGGCCATTGGAAACAATATACTGGGCTTGATGGACCTTTGTTCTGCCCCAGTATGGAAATGCTTACGCTCTTTGAGAAGTATGACTTTTTTAAAATTATTGCATACTTTTTTTTTTTTTGATTATCGCTCCCCTTGCTAGGAACACTTTCTCAGCCCAGCAGGTAAAAGTATGGATGTTGAGGAGGCAATAATCAAAATTATATCTCTGTGCTGAAAGAGTGGAAGGAGCTCTAATTATTACTCTCATATGATAACTAAATATATTTTATTAAATTATCTTGTGAAAAAGCTCTTTACTCTTCTAAGAAAGTTATCTACATCTACAAGGGAGCATTTTAAACCAGCTGAGTGTTAGGGTATCTAGATTGGAACTCTGGCTTCAACTCAATATAATTGAAAGAAAAGTAGAATGTAACGTTATATGAAGAAGCCATTGTTAACTTATCACAACCTGTAAGCAACACTTGACAAAGATTCAGAGCTTTACTTTGGACACTCATCTCCTCCAATCAGAGATGGTGTAGGCAGTCTTGATTTATTATTTATAATGATCCCAAAGCTAAGTGTCTTTTTGCTGGTAATACACAAACCTTTAAAATTCAATTCTTAACAGATATTAACATTTTAATGAAAATTCAAGAAATAATTCTTGAGTGTGGTAGCAATGTCATACATATAAAATACATATAAACCAAAAACAAGAACAGCAGTGAAAATATGCTTGAATAGCATCAATCTCAGAATTCACAGGGGGAGGGGGACATGAATCTGGATCTGCACTGCACTCTTTCCTGCCAGTGGTCGGGTCTTGACACTTCCCCACTCAGCCAGAACAGTTTTGGTGCCTTGTGTTGGGTCTGGAGGAGAGCTACAGGTGCATGATGGATGTGTAGGCACCCCAGTTCCCGATTCACTGACTGCTCCACCCGCGTCCTGCACTCAGCTGGCATTACTGGAGGAAACTACACATCTTCTTTCCTCCTCGAAACTAACTACCTGTTCCTCTGATCCTATTCCCACCCATCTACTTAACACTATCTCTCCTACTGTCATCCTGTTTATCTGTCATATCCTCAATCTTTTACTGCGACTGTTCCTGATGCCTTCAAACATGCCATAGTCACACCACTCCTTAAAAAAACCTTCATTGGACCCTACCTGTCCTTCCAACTATCGCCCCATCTCCCTCCTCCCTTTCCTAGCCAAGATACTTGAACATGCTGTTCACTGCCGTTGCCTTGACTTTCTTTCATCTCAAGCTATTCTTGATCCACTTCAATCTGGCTTTTACCCCCTTCATTCAAATGAAACAATGCTTGCTAAAGTCTCCAATGATCTGTTCCTAGCCAGATCCAAAGGTACCTATTCTATCCTCATCCTTCTCGATCTATCTGCTGCTTTTGACACTGTTGATCACAGCCTACTCCTTGATACGCTGTCCTCACTTGGATTTCAGGGCTCTGTTCTTTCCTGGTTTTCTTCTTATCTCTCCCAGCGTACCTTTAGTGTATACTCTAGTGGATCCTCTTCTACTTCTATCCCACTGTCAGTTGGTGTAGCTCAGGGATCTGTCCTGGGACCTCTTCTCTTCTCCATCTATACTTCTTCCCTTGGTATTCTGATCTCATCCCATGGTTTTCAGTATCATCTTTACGCTGATGACTCCCAGATCTACCTCTCCACACCAGAAATCTCAGCCGAAACCCAGGCCAAAGTATCAGCCTGCCTGTCTGACATTGCTACCTGGATGTCTCAGCGCCATCTGAAACTAAACATGACCAAGACTGAGCTTCTTATCTTTCCCTCTAAACCAACCTCTCCTCCTCCCCCATTCTCTATTTCTGTGGATAACACTCTCATCCTTCCTGTCTCATCAGCTCGTAACCTTGGGGTCATGTTCGACTCCTTCCTCTCCTTCTCTGCACATATTCAACAGACTGCTAAAACCTGTCGTTTCTTTCTCTATAATATCAGCAAAATTTGCCCTTTCCTTTCTGAGCACACTACCAGAACCCTCATCCACGTTCTTATCACCTCTCGCTTAGACTATTGCAACTTGCTTCTCACAGGTCTCCCACTTAGCCAGCTCTCTCCTCTTCAATCTGTTCAAAATTCTGCTGCACAACTAATATTCCGCCAGGGTCATTATGCTCATATTAGCCCTCTCCTCAAGTCACATCACTGGCATCCTATCCGTTTCCGCATACAGTTCAAACTCCTCTTATTGACCTATAAGTGCATTTACTCTGCAGCTCCTCAGTACCTCTCCACTCTCATCTCTCCCTACATTCCTCCCCGGGAACTCCGTTCACTGGGTAAATCTCTCTTATCTGCACCCTTCTCCTCCACTGCTAACTCCAGACTCCGTTCCTTTTATCTTGCTGCACCATACAGTGGGGGAAATAAGTATTTGATCCCTTGCTGATTTTGTAAGTTTGCCCACTGACAAAGACATGAGCAGCCCATAATTGAAGGGTAGGTTATTGGTAACAGTGAGAGATAGCACATCACAAATTAAATCCGGAAAATCACATTGTGGAAAGTATATGAATTTATTTGCATTCTGCAGAGGGAAATAAGTATTTGATCCCTCTGGCAAACAAGACCTAATACTTGGTGGCAAAACCCTTGTTGGCAAGCACAGCGGTCAGACGTCTTCTGTAGTTGATGATGAGGTTTGCACACATGTCAGGAGGAATTTTGGTCCACTCCTCTTTGCAGATCATCTCTAAATCATTAAGAGTTCTGGGCTGTCGCTTGGCAACTCGCAGCTTCAGCTCCCTCCATAAGTTTTCAATGGGATTAAGGTCTGGTGACTGGCTAGGCCACTCCATGACCCTAATGTGCTTCTTCCTGAGCCACTCCTTTGTTGCCTTGGCTGTATGTTTTGGGTCATTGTCGTGCTGGAAGACCCAGCCACGACCCATTTTTAAGGCCCTGGCGGAGGGAAGGAGGTTGTCACTCAGAATTGTACGGTACATGGCCCCATCCATTCTCCCATTGATGCGGTGAAGTAGTCCTGTGCCCTTAGCAGAGAAACACCCCCAAAACATAACATTTCCACCTCCATGCTTGACAGTGGGGACGGTGTTCTTTGGGTCATAGGCAGCATTTCTCTTCCTCCAAACACGGCGAGTTGAGTTCATGCCAAAGAGCTCAATTTTTGTCTCATCTGACCACAGCACCTTCTCCCAATCACTCTCGGCATCATCCAGGTGTTCACTGGCAAACTTCAGACGGGCCGTCACATGTGCCTTCCGGAGCAGGGGGACCTTGCGGGCACTGCAGGATTGCAATCCGTTATGTCGTAATGTGTTACCAATGGTTTTCGTGGTGACAGTGGTCCCAGCTGCCTTGAGATCATTGACAAGTTCCCCCCTTGTAGTTGTAGGCTGATTTCTAACCTTCCTCATGATCAAGGATACCCCACGAGGTGAGATTTTGCGTGGAGCCCCAGATCTTTGTCGATTGACAGTCATTTTGTACTTCTTTCATTTTCTTACTATGGCACCAACAGTTGTCTCCTTCTCGCCCAGCGTCTTACTGATGGTTTTGTAGCCCATTCCAGCCTTGTGCAGGTGTATGATCTTGTCCCTGACATCCTTAGACAGCTCCTTGCTCTTGGCCATTTTGTAGAGGTTAGAGTCTGACTGATTCACTGAGTCTGTGGACAGGTGTCTTTCATACAGGTGACCATTGCCGACAGCTGTCTGTCATGCAGGTAACGAGTTGATTTGGAGCATCTACCTGGTCTGTAGGGGCCAGATCTCTTACTGGTTGGTGGGGGATCAAATACTTATTTCCCTCTGCAGAATGCAAATAAATTCATATACTTTCCACAATGTGATTTTCCGGATTTAATTTGTGATGTGCTATCTCTCACTGTTACCAATAACCTACCCTTCAATTATGGGCTGCTCATGTCTTTGTCAGTGGGCAAACTTACAAAATCAGCAAGGGATCAAATACTTATTTCCCCCACTGTATGCCTGGAATAGACTTCCTGAGCCGGTACGTCAAGCTCCATCTCTGACCGTTTTCAAATCTAAGCTAAAAGCCCACCTTTTTGATGCTGCTTTTAACTCCTAACCCTTATTCACTTGTTCAGAACCCTTATTTTATCACCCTCACTTTAATATTCCCTTATCTCTTGTTTATCCTGTTTGTCTTTCCTAATTAGATTGTAAGCTCTGTCGAGCAGGGACTGTCTCTTCATGTTCAAGTGTACAGCGCTGCGTACGTCTAGTAGCACTATAGAAATGATTAGTAGTAGTAATTTGATTGGTCACCCCTCCATGCCTATCTGTGAGTCAGTGAGCTTTATGCTTGCAATATTATTGTGCACTTTTTTTTGACCTGATGACCCGTGGGGACTAAGGGTGGACTTGGGTGGAGAGAGAATAGGGATTCTCAAAATAGGTAGTGTGTGGGATATGGAGGGTGCTAGGAGGTCATATAAACTTTGATATAGAGTTTATGGATGAGAGATTAGTATAAGATAGGCCTGAAGGATATAGATGTGATTTGAAGGGCTGTGGACAGTTGATGGAAAGGAAGGGCTGAGGCTGGGCAGGAAATAGGAAATACAAACAAGCAAGGGGGAAGGTGCTAAATCTTCTATTCTTCTAACACCTATTCCATTTTTTTAATGACAGTAGTATATTCGAGTTCATTTCTCATGCCCTGATACGTAAGATACTCACTCAGGTTCAGAATCACAGCTGTGAAGTTCGCTGAAGAGCACAGCATTTCTGGAGCCTCTAGGAGTTTGGATGCTGGCAGAAAACAAATTTGGGAATGGAAAGATCAATACAAGCAAGGAAGACTCATCAACAAGATGAATATGGTTTGACACAAACTGGATGGTGGTGGCAGAAAAGTATGTGATTCCGAAATTGATAAACAGCTATTTGAATGGTTTTCGGAAACAGAGAAAAATGTAGGCAAATAAAAACCATATGGCCTATCCAGTCTGCCCATCCATGCCATCTACTCTCCCTATTACTCCCTTAGAGATCCTATGTACTTGTCCTAAGCTCTTTTGAATTCAGATACTGTTTTCATCTCCACCACTTCTACTGAGAGGCTGTTCCACAAGTTCAACACCCTTTCCTTGAAGTAGTATATCCTCAAGTTACTTTTGAGTCTATCCCCTTTCACCTTCATCCTATGCCCACTTATTCCAGAGCTTCTTTTCATTTGAAAGAAACTCACCTCGTGTGCATTTTTACAGCGTAGGTATTCAAATATCTCTATCATATCTCCCCTCTCCCGCCTTTCTTCCAAAGTATACATATTGAGATCTTTAAGTCTGTCTTCTTATGCTTTATGATGAAGACCACTGACCATTTTAGTAGCTGCCTTCTGGACTGACTTCATCCTGTTTATATCTTTTTGAAGGTGTTTTCTCCAGAATTGTACACAATATTCTAAATGAGGTATCACAGAGTCTCATACAGGGGCATCATTACCTCCTTTTTCCTTCTGGCCATATGCATTACCGGGAAAATCATAAAGAGAGAGGCTACAATAAATTTTCTGGAGGCAGGGTTTAGGGACTTGAAGGCTAACAGTAGCCGGTTTCATAAGTGGACGAAAAGTCACATTGTGTCTATGCATGCAAGAACAACTGTAAGTCAAAAACAGCCACAAAAAATGGAAGAAATGATAACACTCTTTCATATGTACTTAAGTATTGCCACACTGGGACAGACCCAAGGTCCATCAAGCCCAGTATCCTGTTTTCAACAGTGGCCAATCCAGGTCACAAATACCTGGCAAAATCCCAGAAAAGCTCAATACATTTTATGATGCTTATCCCAGAAATAAGCAGTGGATTTTCCCAAGTCAATTTAATAATGGTGTATGGACTTTTCCTTTAGGAAGCCGTCCAGACCCTTTTTAAACCCCGCTAAGCTAACTGCCTTTACCACATTCTCTGGCAACGAATTCCAGAGTTTAATTACACATTGAGTGAAGAAATATTTTCTACGATTCGTATTAAATTTACTACTTTGTAGCTTCATCGCATGCCCCCTAGTCCTAGTATTTTTGGAAAGAGTAAACAAATGATTCACGTCTACCCGTTCCACTCTACTCATTATTTTATAGACCTCTATCATATCTCCCCTCAGCTGTCTCTTCTCCAGGCTGAAGAGCCCTAGATGCTTCAGCCTTTCTTCATAGGGAAGTCGTCCCATCCCTTTTATCATTTTCATCGCCCTTCTCTGTACCTTTTCTAATTCCACTATATCTTTTTTGAGATGCGGCAACCAGAATTGAACACAATATTCGAGGTGCAGTCACACCATGGACCGATACAAAGGCATTATAACGTCCTCACTTTTGTTTTCCATTCCTTTCCTAATAATACCTAACATTCTATTTGTTTTCTTAGCTGCCGCAGCACACTGAGCAGAGCATTTCAACGTATCATCAACAACGATACCTAGATCCCTTTCTTGGTCGGTGACTCTTAACGTGGAACCCTGCATTATGTAGCTATAGTTCGGGTTTCTCTTTCCCACATGCATCACTTCGCACTTGCTCACATTAAACGTCATCTGCCATTAAATGCCCAGTCTCGTAAGGTCCTCTTGTAATTTTTCACAATCTTCTCACAATTTAACAACTATGAATAACTTTGTGTTGTCAGCAAATTTAATTACCTCACTAGTTACTCCCATCTCTAAATCATATATAAATATATTAAAAAGCAGCGGTCCCAGCACAGACCCCTGAGGAACCCCACTATCTATCCTTCTCCATTGAGAATACTTACCATTTAACCCTACTCTCTGTTTTCTATCCTTTAACCAGTTTTTAATCCACAATAGGACACTACCTCCTATCCTATGACTCTCCAATTTCCTCTGGAGTCTTTGATGAGGTACTTTGTCAAAGGCCTTTTGAAAATCCAGATACACAATATCAACTGGCTCGCCTTTATCCTCGTTTGTTCAGCCCTTCAAAGAAATGTAATTGATGAGGCAAGATTTTCCTTCACTAAATCCATGCTGGCTTTGTCTCATTCAAAGGTATGCTATAAAAATTCGAACTTGGGGAGGAATCAAGATGGCGGCATGCTGGGTGACCTGAACTTTGGTGGTTGAGTTCCGTTAAATATTTCCTTAGCCTTGTTTCTTCTCTGAATATAATGCCCATAAATGGAAGGGGAAGGTGAAAGCTCCACCTGCTTTAGGCTTGGTGCCTCCTGTGCCTTTGGTGACTCAACCCTGGATTGATGGGTTGCTTACCCAGCCTTCTTCTGGAGCTGGTAACGATGGCCAGACCCCCGCTGCAGGTGGTATTGGTGGAATTACTGACCTGCCTGGGGTGAGATTTCTTTCAGCTTTGTGAGCACTTGATGCCAACTGACTTGCCCACAATCCTCAGTCTTGTAGAAGTGAGCATTACTTTGGAGGGATGCAGAGAATCCAGCCCGGGTGATACTTGGACCCCCCCTCTCCCCCTGCCTCCTCAACTCGAGTTGAAGCGCGACTCACCACAGTTGATGCTGTACAGATGTTTCCGTCAGAGGGACTCAGTAAGATTATGAGTAAGTAATCTTTAAGAAAAAAAAAAGGAGAGCAGAAAAAGCTAGCATCACCCTCTGGTACACATAACCACTAGGATATTCTGATACGACTCAGGAATATACAGTCACTGGTGCATTCGCCATCTGTTTCCTCAGTTATGAAAGCAGTTCACTGGGAATGCTAAAAAATATATACCATATTGTTTCTAGTAATCGCCCAGGCTATTATTAGAAATACTGGGTTTTCTGGAGTCTAGGATGGGCACTTCAGTTTTTAGGAAGCCTGAAATTGACAATAGAAAGAGACAGCCAACAGATTAGTGAAGTGTTCAACAATTTTTAATTATTAAAACAAATGAGTGAAATAATACCTTGTTGTTATTTATTATATTCTAACCATGCTTTTCATCATTTAAATAACCGTAAATAACTTGAGTATTGCGTTCAGTTCTGGTCACTGTATCTCAAAAAAGATATAACGGAATTAGAAAAGGTTCAAAGAAGAGCAACTAAAATGATAAAGGGGATGGAACTCCTCTTATATGAGGAAAGGCTAAAGAGGCTAGGGCTCTTCAGCTTGGAAAAGAGACGGCTGAGGGGAGATATGATTGAGGTCTACAAAATCCGGAGTGGTGTAGAACACATGAGGAAGTTACATGGACATACTTTTAAAACAAATACAGTGAAACCTCGGGTTTCGTTGACTTCGATTATCGTCGGTTTCGGTTTTCGTTGATTTTTTCATTGAAAATTTTGTCTCGGATTTCGTTGGTTGCCTCGGATTTTGCTACTAATTTTGCGAAAACAAAGGGCAACCCACGCGTTCTCCTGCTCATTGGATTTATGTTGATTCATATGGAAATAATTGCCTCGGTTTTCGTCTGTTTTGATTTTCATTGATTGTTTTCGGACGGATTATCAACAAATAGTTAAGCTCTGAAACTCTTTGCCAGAGGAGGTGGTAACAGCAGTTTCCCTATCTGGGTTTAAAAAAGGTTTTGACAAATTCCTGGAGGAAAAGTCCATAGTCTGCTATTGAGACTGACATGGGAAGCAACTGCTTGCCCTGGGATTTGTAGTATGGAATGTTGCCACGATTTGGGTTTCTGCCAGGTACTTGTGACCTGGCTTGGCCACTGTTTGGAAAACAGAATACTGGTCTAGATGGACCATTGGTCTGACCCAGTATGGCTACTCTTATGTTCTTATGTAAATTTCCAGAATTATAATAAATTTACTATAACCACATGAAGGAACCTGCCAATATATTTGTTTACTGGTACCTCTGGGTAGAAATACTGGTATTTCTGGTACTTAGGATAGAATATACTAGTGATTAGTGTTAATTAGAGGATTTATTTAATGCGGGGTGCTTTATTTATGATTTTCTTTTTCAATTTTCCTAATCCTTGGCTTAATTTTCTGTTAAAATATATTTACTTGGGATTTTATTTCAAAATCCAAAATAAAAGTGAAAAAGACTAGTTCTCCTTATTACTGCAGTCATTGTTTCCAATGTTATTGAAAATGAACAGATACTGCATGAAAAAATGGTATGAAAATTCAATATATTCTTTTCTTGACAAGCTTACCGGAAATAACACAATCTAAATAGCAAATTTATATTCTGAATTCTTCCTAGTACTAGTAGTATTCTTGTTACTGAATACTCAAGCCGAAGCGTGGAGGAAAAGACTTCAGGAGAGGCATGAACAAAGCTGGTCTTTTCCTCCACACTTTGGCTTGATTATTCAGTAGGAAGAGTTTAGAATATAAGCTTGTAATTTAAATTGAATGCATGTAGAAATAGTGCAATTTGTTAAAAGTAAAATTACTGTCATAAGAAAATATTTTTTATGTAAACAGCATGGAATATATTATTGTATTAAAAATATAATTAGAGCCATATTGTTATATATTGTGCCATTTAAACAATTTCAAGAAGAAGAGTAATTGGAATCCATGTTGGAATGGAGAAATAATGATCTTTTCTGGGAGTTCAGAAATATGTGCTTAATGTATCATAACCCATTATAAGTTAATTTACAGTTCAGACAAAGGCAATTGATCTTGTGCCCTCCTCCAGTGTGTTGCAAATGATCAGCATTGTTTGTATCAATTACTTATAAGTAAAATTATAACTAAAGGTACACTTGTGTGGTTAAACCACTGGAAAATAAGCCAGTTTTCGTATCATGTGGCTAAAAGTATATGTGTAATCTTAATTGAAAACAATAGAAAAAAATTCAAAATACTAATAATATGTTAGTGACTTTCATTGGATCAAACTGCACTTTATTGGCAATTCAGGTCCTTTTACGAAGTTGCGGCAAAAGGGGGCCTGCGCTGGTGTCGGCATGTGTGTTTGCATGCCAAGGCTCCCCCCTTTTTTTTTTTTTTTAAAGAAATGGACATACAAAAGCACTTACCACAGGCCCATTTCAGGTGGGAGCACTTACTGCCACCCATCGAGGTGGCGGTAAGGGCTCTCACGCTACTCCGGCAGTAACCAGGCAGTGCGCGGCACTGCCCAATTACCACTTGGTATACACCGGCACTACATGGCGTGTGCTGGGGGTGGGAACTTCCCTTTTAGCGAGTGATAAGTCTGCGTTGGGCTTACCGCCGCTTTGTAAAACGGTCCTCAGTGTTTGAGACAGTCTGACTACATAAAGGGCATTGTCTGAATAACATGGCTGCTGCCCTGGTCAGAGGATCATTGAAAGCCAGAACAGGGAGGGTGGGGCAGACAGTAGAGGGGCTGACAGAGGAAAGGAATGATTCAGCAGTTTTACTTCGGGGGGGGGGGGGGGGTGGGGGGGGGGGGAGGAAGGCACAGTGCAGTAGGGGACCATACTGAATGTTTTTGAAGATGGGAAGGGGAAGGCAGTTCTGTGGGCAACGAATTGTCCTCCTTTAATAGTGAAGAATTGGAACAGTGGATGGAGGAAATGATCAAAGAACCCAAGTAAACATGGAAGACTAGGATGAGGCATTCCCTATATCATGTGCAATTTCTAAGCGTGCTTCTGAAAAGTGCCCGCCCCCCATCCAGAGCATCTCTTTTCTGTTTAGTCAGAAGGAACATGCATTAGGAATGTATTCAAAGTTGTTAAATCATAAGTGAATTTGAGAAATTGCAAGAGGACCTTTCAAGACTGGGAGACTGAGCATCCAAATGACAGATTAATTTTAATGTAGACAAGTACAAACTGATATACATAAGGAAGAGCAACACAAACTATAGCTACACGATGCAAGGTTATACATTAGGAATCCCCACCCAGGAAAAGGATATGGGCATCATGCACAGTACATGGAAATCCTCTGTCCAGTGTGTGGTGGCGATGGCCAAAAAGCAAATACATTTTTAGGAATTATGAAGAAGGGAATAGAGAATAAAACAAAGAATATCATAATGTCTCTGTATTTCTCCATAGTGTAACTGCACCATGAGTACTAGTTACAGTTCTAATTGACTCATCTCAAAAAAAGGTATGGGCCATTGTTTTTGAAACATATTCACATGTAAATAATGGTATTTACATATATGAGATACATGTGTAAATATCTATTTTAGAAAAATAATAATTACATGTGGAGATCCATACCATGCACAATGACGCCTAAGTACATTTACATACACAATTACATGATGTGAGTTAGTGCAAATTAAATCCAGTTATCGCTGATTATTGCTTTAGTGCCAATTTGACCTAATTAAGCAATTAACTTACCCATGCAACTGCTACTATTCTATAAGCTATGTGTGCAGATACATTCTGTAACTATTGTGCATTTATGGAGATATAGGTTGTTTTCGTTTTATGAAATAGTGATGTATTATTTGATTTAATTTATTCTTATTTGATATTTTGCAATGTTAGAGTAGTTTATATTAAATAAAGTCAATATGTAATAAAACTTAACAGTAAAATAACCAAATTATCTTGAAATTAGAGACATCTCCACATTACTGTGCTTTCAGCCTTTTCCAGAATGGCAAAGAATTTGTCTCTTCTCTCAGTTCTGTTGGAATCTGGTTCAAAAGCCATTGTCGTGTATAAGACGAATCTCTATTGTTGAGATCAGATGAATAGCTGACAGTGGGGCAATCTTACCAGGTCCAGTTGTCATGATAAGAGTTGTCTCATCTGATAAACAGGCTCTTCTCTGTCAACATCTTTTTAATCCAGTGAAATAATCTTAAATTTAACTATGCTCTGACTTGGCAACCAATGTGATATGCATAAAACAGAGGTAATATAATCATTTTTGTTTCCTACATACCAAAACCATAGAATGAAATCAGAAGTCTGAAAAACAATCCCAAACAAATATCTCTAAATCATCAAAGTTTAGACAAATACTATCTAGATCAGTTACAAAACAGAGAAGGAGACATCAGTAATGAATGTAATATTGCCACAGCTCTCTAATAAACATTCTTTTGCACATCAAAGGTCATAAATTCCATTTAAATTTAAGTGAATCATAATGTTATTTGACTTAATTGCATCTTTTTTTGTGTGTGCATTTGAAGTGGAAGCACATAAATATAAATGTTAACTTGCACAGTTATTAGCAAACTGACAAGCTTTTTAAATATAACAGATCAGTCTTGCCTACAATGGCTATTGTTTCACTTTGTGGCTGCTTTGGAGCTTTATTCTGTTCTCTTGCAATCTTGGTTGTCTGTGCTTATTCAGTGATTCTTGTTTAGTGTAGTCAGCTTTCACATTCTGTTGTGCCCTCCATCCCTGGTAAGGGACTTAAAGTAACTCCACTCGCCCCGAATAGATACAACCTCCCAATTGGTGAGTGGAATTCAGAGATTTTTTTTGTTGGTTTTTCTGGAGGTTTATAGGGCTTCTTTAATGTATTTTTTCTGTTTTGTCCTCCTTTTTTCTTTCAAACCAAACACACAAGAGGCAAACTTCCTGCAGAGACCAATAATATACTACACATACAAGAGGCAAAAAGTCCAATAATATACGACCAAAGCAGGAACAAAAACAAGGGAAGGGTAGTCTCTGTGTTGCCTTGGAGGATGGAGGTATCCCAGAAGGTGAAGTAGTAAGTACTCCTGTAGCCAGGACCTGCACACCTGGGAATGGACTGTCCTCCAGCACCAGGGATATGTCTCCAGGTACTTCCCGGGAAGGAAAGCATACGACAGCTGTTGTGGTTGGTGATTCAATCATTAGGCATATAGATAGCTGGGTGGCTGATGGATGGGAGGATCGCCTGGTGACTTGCCTGCCTGGTGCGAAGGTAGCGGACCTCACGTGTCACCTAGACGGGATTTTAGATCGTGCTGGGGAGGAGCTGGCTGTTTTGGCACATGTGGGTACCAATGACGTAGGAAAATGTGGGAGAGAGGTTCTGGAAGCCAAATTTAGGCTTTTAGGAAGAAAGCTCAAATCCAGATCCTCTAGGGTGGCATTTTCTGAAATACTTCCCATTCCACGCGCAGGGCCTAAGAGACAGGCAAAGCTTCGGAGTCTTAATGCGTGGATGAGACAGTGGTGCAAGGATGAGGGTTTTAGATTTGTTAGGAACTGGGCGACATTCTGGGGAAAAGGAAACCTATTCAGAAAGGATGGGCTTGTGCTGCTGGCATCAACATTTAAAAAAGAGATAGAGCAGCTTTTAAACTAGGAACGGGGGAAGGCCGACTGTCGCACAGGAGCATATGGTTTGGAATAAAGTATCTTGCAAGGATATCGCCCAGACAGAGTTTATTGATAGTGAGTATGAAAAAGAGACTGTAGTAGATTCAATGTCCATAAATAAAAATAATAAAAACCAGGCAAAAAATAGCAAATTAGTACTGACAAGTAAACAACGTACTGTAATAAGGAATAACAAGCCTAGCTTGAAGTGCCTATATGCAAATGCTAGGAGCCTTAGACATAAGATGGGAGAATTGGAATATATTGCACTGAATGAAGAATTAGACATAATAGGCATCTCTGAGACCTGGTAGAAAGACAGGTACATATCAAGGTAAGGTATACACATGAGTTTATCGTGGGCAGATTAGATGGACCGTGCAGGTCTTTTTCTGCCGTCATCTACTATGTTACTATGTAACCAGTGGGACACTGTCATACCAGGGTACAAATTATATCGTAGTGATAGGGTGGACCGGATTGGGGGAGGAGTAGCACTGTGTGTTAACGAGAGCCTTGGGTCAAATGGATTGGAAATTCTGCGGGGAATGAAAGATCTCTTGGAATCATTGTGGATCGAGATTCCAAGTGTTAAGGGGAAAAGGACGGTTATAGGGGTGTACTACTGACCGCCCGACCAGGATGAGCAGACGGACGCAGTCATGTTAAAGGAAAATAGGCAACAGAATAATAATGGGTGATTTTAATTACTGTAATCCAACGGAATAGGTAGAATCTATTATCAAACAGAAACACACCTTCTTACCTTGTATACAACGTGTATGAAAGCAACAATGGCGTCCCCAAAGTGAAAAAATAATAACAAAAAATGTGGAGAAAAAAAAGACATCAGATCCCTCGGAAACACCTCTTTGTCAAAGGACATGCCTTTTGTATAATGAGGGAACCGTATCAGTCATGTGTCTTTAAAAAAAAACTCCACAAAACAATATTCACACTGGCTTAACCATGTACTCTACAAACACTTGTAAAGGAGACATAAATAACACATTTCCCAAAGCTTGGCAAGAGTACGTATCTCGGCTGAAGAAATGTCCAACTTTATATTATGAATCGAGCCTCGCGTGTAATGTACTCCTCACTTCCATAAAGTCCCGACAGGGTCACCCTGTTTCGCTACAGTATAGCTGCTTCAGGGGAGTATTTCCATAATTAAAGACAGTCCAAGCTCTTCACGTCTCACCGTCTCCAATTCACTCTGGTTCAAAAAATGGTCCGAAGTTTGAATGTTGGCCGATGTAACTACGACTTTTATAAGGGTTCCAGGAATGATCCAGAAACGTACAGACCGGTAAGCTTGACGTCAGTGCTGGGGAAAATATTGCAAACTATTATAAAGAATAAAATTACGGAACACATAGACAAATGAGCATGGATTCAGCCAAGGGAAGTTTTGCTTCAACAATTTGCTTCATTTCTTTGAAGGTATGAATAAACATGTAAGTAACTGTTTTAATAAGCTACTGAAAGAAAATTCACCGGAAGAATTATGGATAGACAAGTTCTGAAACAATATTGGAAGAAGTTAGATGCTAAGAGCAAGACTGCAATCTTCAGTGGATATTACTGCTGTAATTCCAAAATAAAGAAGATTTTGTCAAGCAGAGATCCAAAGTTTTCTGAGTCAAGGAAAGGAACTGAAATTTTTTTTTAAACTGGGGGGTCATCTTTAGGAAATATAATTGAATTACTTTTTTCATAAACTGAAAGAAAATAATAAAATTGTACATTATCATGTTGACAAAACAACAAGAAGTGATTATAAAATTTCATCATGTGTGACAGAAATACATAGTAAAATCTCATCAGTATAAGGACAACAAAAGCAACCAGTCAGCAGGAACTAAGGGATTCTTTTACTAAGGTACATTAAGCAGTTAGCACAGGTTTTATTGTGCGATAGCTATTAACATGGACCCGTGCTAACAGCTGTCACATTTTAAAACCAGCCATGGTAAAAAAAAGTTCCACGCTTGCTGTTTAATTCAGGTAGGGATGGGTTGTAGGTGGAGAAGAGGCATAGTTGCCAATGACAACTAGTGGTATTAAGTGGAATTACAGCCTCCTAAGATGGAAAAAGGCCGCCAGTGCCACCTATTGATATCACCCCTTTCCCCCCTGGAGGGAGCAAATCATGACTGCCTTCCCTTCTCACCACCTCCCCCCGAAGCAGCACAGTATCCAACAGCCCACCCCCTTGAAAACCACTTGGTACCTACTGATAGAATTCCCGCCTAGTGTGTAGGGTGTTAAGAGCAATCCTCAGCACTGGCTTCAGATGGCAGCTATAATACCTAGGGGGTAATTCATCAAGCAGTGTTATGGCCTTCGCGAGGGCATTAGGGCCTTAACACACACTAAATGCTAAGAAGCCCATAGGTATAAAATGGACTTACTAGCATTTAGCATACGTTAATTCCCTTAACATGCATTAAGGCCCTGACACCCACGCAAAGACCCTAACACGGCTTGGTGATTTCCCCCCTTAGTGGTAGTTTTATAGTATTATCACTAGGGCCAATCTGATAGGGAGAGTTGCGCCTTTTTTTGTTGGCATGTTAACCCCCTAGCAGTAGTACCACGAGACAACTCCTAGGGACCATAGTTTCCATTTTGAACCCAGTACTGGAAAGGGCAGGAGTGACTGGGGATTGCTCCTGCCCTTAAGACCCTGGATACCAGCTCCTCCCCCAGCAGTAGGTGCTGGTGGCTCTTCGTTGGGGGGGTGGGGGGGGGAGAGAGCAAGAAGGGATGGAATTCCGGATACTTTGCTTCTTTGAGGGGTGGAGTGGGAATGGAGGAGCATTGGATGCTTTTTCCACCCTAAGGGGCAGTAAGTCAAAGAGATTAGTTTAAGTTTAATCTTGCATTTTCCCAGTGCAAAAGGCATAAAACAAAAAAGATACTAGACATAACATTCACATATCTGGCAACTAGGGTGGAAAAGGCTACCAAAGGATATTAAGACTCAAGCTAATTATATGATTTTTGAAAGCGATTGAAAACTCATTCATTTCAAAAATTTGTAGGACAATAGTAACTAGACATTAAGCAAGTTGTTATACCATGTTCCATTGTATCTATATCAGAAGTTTTCATATTTCCCAATAATGACAGTTTTTTTTAAAGATATGATTTGTATAGAACTGATTATCAATATTTGTGGAATACAAGAAATTATATTATATTGTGTTGTGATGATCTCTGTCTGTGTCCAAACCCTTTCAGAAGAAAAAGAATCATTTATGTTTGCAAGGATTTGGTTTCATGAAAGGAGATGACCTCAGGGAGTGGCTGTACTGGACTGTATTGAGCCAGTTAATATTTAACTGCTTTGAACCATTAGGACTTCCATAGGAGTGAATGAGTACCTTACACTGCTTGCAGCTCTGTTTGTACATATTGTTAAATAACAGCAGTGATATTTTACTGTTTTTGGAAAAAAAAGAAACCCCTGACTCTTGTTTATTCAAAGAACATTCTCTTATCCAGTGCTTTTTTTGTGCCGGTACGCGACGGTACGGCGTACCGGCACCTTTTTTTCTGGGGCTCCCCTGCTCGCTCCCTGCTGTTTGCACCGATCCCTGCCTCGTAAAACGTATTTTTTCGCGAACTGGCAGACTGAAGAAATAAAACAAACAGCTGACAGGCTTGCCTCCTTCGATCGCGTCGGCCGCTTCCTTTCCCTGCATTCTGAGCGCGTCCCGCCCTCCTCTGATGTCATTTCCTTTCCTCGAGGGCGGGACGCGCTGAGAATGAAGGGAAAGGAAGCGGCCGACGCGATCGAAGGAGGCAAGCCTGTCAGCTGTTTGTTTTATTTCTTCAGTCTGCCGGTTCCCGAAAAAATAAGTTTTAGGAGGCAGGGATCGGTGCAAACAGCAGGGAGCGAGCAGGGGAGGGTGAACAAGTGGGGCTGGGGGGGGAGTTGTGTGGCCAAGTGGGGCTGGGGGGGGGGGGTTGTGTGGCCAATTGGGGCTGGGGGGGGTGTGTGGGCAAAAAGGGCTGGGTATGTGTGTGTGTGGGCAAGTGGGGCTGGGAGGTTGTGTGGCCAATTGGGGCTGGGGTGTGTGTGTGTGGCCAATTGGGGCTGGGGTGTGTGTGTGGCCAATTTGTGCTGGGTGTGTGTGTGGGCAAGTAGGGCTGGGGGGGGGTGTGTGTGGGCAAGTGGGGCTGGGGGGGTTGTGTGGCCAATTGGGGCTGGGGGTGTGTGGCCAATTGGGGCTGGGGGTGTGTGTGGCCAATTGGGGCTGGGGGTGTGTGTGGGGGGGCAAGTGGAGCTGGGGTGTGTGTGGGCAAGTGGGGCTGGGGTGTGTGTGTGGGCAAGTGGGGCTGGTGGTGTGTGTGTGGGCAAGTGGGGCTGGTGGTGTGTGTATGGGCAAGGGGGGCTGGACAAATGGGGCTGGGGTTTGAATGATCTCAGGGGCAGGTGGAGGCTGGGGCAAGTCACTGGACATTGAAGGGAGGGGGAGGATAGGGGGCAAAAGAGAATCGCTGGACATGGAGGGGATGGGATAGTAGGGCAGGGGAGAGAGGAGAATGGAGAATTGCTGGACATGGATGGAAGGGGAAGGCAGGGAAGAGAATTGCTGGACTTGGATAGGAGAAGAGGGCAGGGGAGAGAGGAGAATCACTGGACATGGGAGGGGAGGGGAGAGGAGACATGCTGGACATGGATGGAGGGGAGGGAAGATAGGAAGGAGATGCACATGGATGGGATGGCAGGAGAGGAAGGAGAAATGCTGGAAATGGATGGAGAGGAGAGCAGAGCAGGAGATAGAGGAGCATTGCTGGACATGGATGGATAGAGGGTTTGGCGGGGAAAGAGGAGAAATGCTGGACATGGAAGAAGAAAGGAGGAAAGTAAAGAAATAAATGGAAAGGAAGCCCTGGAAATGGAGTTTAGAGAACAGATAGACAGCAGCAGAATCAGACACTTGGACCAGTATGGATAGAAAACAGTCACCAGACAACAAAGGTAGAAAAAAATTATTTTATTTTCATTTTAGTGTTTGGAATATGTCCAATTTGAGAATTTACATCTGTTGTCTTATTTTGCACTGGGTATACTGGAGCTGTAACATCTTACAGAAATGATTTATAATGAAAAAAAATCACAAGTTATTGTTTTTCTCCTATACTAGTATATTTTCAATGATGTCTGTTTATATGCGCCATGGCTGATATAAGGGGTGTGGCTAATGTGGGTGTGGCTATCATAGGGGTGGAGCCAATGTGGTGACCCCGCCCATAATGAGTACCGGCACCTTTTTTTCTACAAAAAATGCACTTTTCTTATCTAAACAAACTCCATTGTGTTCATGGATCTTTACTAGTTGTTATTAATATCCTTTGCAAGCATCTTACCACTGCATGAAAAATATCGTTTTTGTCTTTTTTTTATGTTTGAACTTTTTTTTTCTACCTTAGCTATTGGCTAACCATTTATTTGCTGAAGAACTTGTTATAGATTAGTCAGAAAAGTAATCAGTCAGCTAAATAGCATTCTGTGCACCTAAATCCCTTGCCAGTTATGTTAATCACTGTCAGTTTAACATTTGCATATTTATCATTGTTGAAGAAACCTTGGTTTGTAAAATTGAAGGTACATTTGAAAATTAAGTTCTGAAGGATTATAGCATGTATTTTTCTGCTAAACCATATTCAGTGACTGCAGCTGTCATGATATTTTGCCCAGTAATGTATTAATATTTAGAGTCTTTAGTTGTTAAATAATGCATTCTGCATTTCTTACTAGTGTTTATTTCAGATCATGAAATATTCTGCTACTAGTGTTCTAACTTATTTTTTGACATATCAGATAAAAGGTTTACAACTTTTATGTGAGGTATTTCATTGTGTCCCCTATTAGCGGCAATATTAACCCAAACATTGGACTTTGCATTTAACATTTCCTTGTGTTAGTTATAAACAATTCCTAGTTTCTGGAGAAAAAGTAATGAAATTAATCCCTGTCCTAAAATAATATGTAAAACTGAGTAGCTTAAATCCTGACCTGAAGATGACCTTCAAATTAAAAGGCTTCAGTGGTTTATCAGAACAGATGCTGAAAGGGCAAGGTCCTGAGCTCCCGATATATATAATTAGTAAGGGGCTGTAGAAAGGATTTTAAATGGATTATGGTAATTCTCATCTCAGTGACAGCAGTCAACCCCCCCCTCTTCAGATGAGGTAGCAGTACTCTAGCGAAATTATCTGTATAATTTGAATAAAACAGTTAATGATTTGGATGTTTTTATGGATTTACTCTGCAAAAGCTCAGCATGCAGTAATTCAGGGCATTTTTTTTTATTTCAGCAATAGGGGTGAGGATATTTGTGTTCTAAAAATTCCATTGAATATAAGACATACTATAAGCAAGTTCATTAACTGCACTTCAAGCCTCTCTTTATGCCTGCAATCTCATGAGAGCTGTGGTGTTCAGAGCAAGCAAATTGGTTTTACATTCCTTAGCTGAAATGAGCTGTCGTTTCAGATATGCCATGTCCTGAGATAATCTTTTTTATATTACAAGTAGAACTTTGCTGTATGAGGTACTTCGAAACTACATTTTAATGAGTTTTACCACAATTTTATCCAGCTTAATATTCACTATCCTAAACATAAGTATTATTTCAGTGAAAAATAAGACTCCTGGTGCTTTTCTTCTTCAGTATGGCAACATTTCTTTGGAGAATGATAACTCCTATCTTGTGCCTATGGCAAAAATATGTATATGGTGACAAAGAGAAGCTATTATTGGTTTGCCAAAATAGGAGGCAAATGGCCTCAGCAAGAAATATTGTAAGAGCTGTGAAAAGATATTGGGTCTATATATTCTTTCTCATTCATTGGTCCATTATCTTTCCAAAATTTAAGATTTTTAAAAAGTTTTTCTTCTATTGTAAAATAATTTTTTCTAATATGCTCCTTACCAAACAACTGAGATTGGCAATTTCATCCCAAGAATAGTGGAAGGAATCTCCAGTGTTCAAATCACATTCACAATAGTAAGAACAGTTCACATGTTACAACTGCACATCCCGTAGTCCAAAATTCATGAGGAATTCTTAAAGACATTTCAAGCTATGAAGAATAATCTTAATCAGGAAGTGAAACTGCCTTGCTCACTTGAAATCCCATGGTTTTTTTTTAACCAAACAAGGGACAACATTGAAAAGAAGCGTCTTTGCAATGGAGAGAAATTTATATGCTCCAGACATATGTCTATTTATTAATCTGCTTTAAAACCAAGTGTTGACATATGATGTTAATCATGTTTATGTAAAATAACACATTTTAAAACTTGCAACAGGTACTTGGACATTTGTACCTTCTTTTAGTTTAGTTATTTTTCATGGAAAATGTGTGCATAGATTATAAAATGAAAGCAATAAGCATACTTTCCTTCCTCTGAGCTAAACAACTTCTGGAAAAATCTAAAAACACACCTTTTCAGGAAGTTCCTCCCCTTTGCAACTTCATAACTTCTTAACCACTAAAAATACCCTAAATAACCTTGGAAATGGAAAAGGATTTATACCTCACTGCCACAAATACTACCTATTCATCCCTTATGCTTTATAAATGGAATCTGCTGCTGCCACTGATCATTGGCATTGAGTAATTCACATCAACTAACTGATATTCTATAATCCATCTCTGTTGTAATATGTAAGCCACATTGAACCTACCAAAGGGTGGGAAAATGTGGGATACAAATGCAAAAAATAAATAAATACATAAATAAACCTGTTTCTGGTAATGCTGTCTCTTGAATGTGGCTATAAGTACAATGCGTCTTGCTTTGGTGGCATTGAGTGAGGGGAATTTACACCTGCAGGGGTCTTTGAAAATTGTCTTCAGAACATCCTCTTTTCGATAGTAGCCCAATTCAAGTTATGTTCAGGTACAATAGGTATTTTCTTGTTTCCAGAGGGCTTACAATCTAAGTTTGTGCTGAGGTAATAGAGGATTAAGTGATGTACCCAGAATCACAAGGAGTGGCAGTGGGATTTGAACCATGGCTTCCCTGGTTCTCAGCCTGCTGCTGTAACAATTAGTGGTACTATGCATTAAAGGATAAGTATCTTTTTTAGAAAATTATATTATAAAGGCAACATAGCTGCCTATGGGGTCCTTTTACCAAGCTGCGAGAAAAAGGGCTCTGCACTAGCAGTGGGGGCCGTTTTTCCTGTGCGCCAGAGCCCTTTTTACCGCAGCGGGTAAAAAGCCCCTAGACACATATGGCCATGTGGTAAGAGAACTGTTACCGAGTGGCCATGCAGCGGGGAACCCGTTGAGGTGGCAATAAGGGCTCCTGCGCTAACTGGGTAGCCGGGCAGCGTGCGGTGATGCCCGATTACCGACGGGTTACCGCTGTGCAAGCAATTTCTGGGGGTTTTCTTTTTCCCCTGGAAATGGCGCGTGCTCAGGGTGGGACTACTGCCGGTGGCTGCATTGGGCTGGCAAGCGAATGGTAAGCCCGCATTGGGCTTACTGCTGCTCTGTAAAAGGGCCCCTTTGTGCCTTTATGAAATAGGCAACTAGAACTATCACCAATACTGCAAAAAATTTACACCTGCTCCAGAGGTGTAAATATATTTGTGTACGTGTGCATGTTATACAATATGCATATACATCCCTATTTGGTTCCTGTCCTGACAAAACTACAACCCTAGAAGTGTTGACATGCGTTGTGTGTATACGCACACCATATAGTTAGTATGTATACTTGTACACATTTGGCTACACAGTTTTATAAGAGCCATTTTTTTCTTTCTAAAATGTTTTAGCTTTTGCAGTAATACAACATATACTGTTCATGTAACACAATTTTGAATGCACCAATAACATAGAGGCAAAGCTAAAACAGTGATAAAATTCCTAACCTCAATAACTTCCCATTTCCCTTCCCTCTTATAAGTAGTTCAAAATCCAATTTTCAGTTGCCTGTGAGTCCTTCAGAAAACTGGAACAGAACCCCCCCCCCCCCCCCAAAGTCTTTCCCCTCAATCTCACCCTGTTTCCACAAACTGTGACAGTTGGCGCCATTCTTTCTTCTTTTGATCAGAGTCCCCATCACTTATCCGTATATGAGCCATTTTCTGTATGTAAAACAAGCTTTACGTGTAGAAACTTCTTTCTGTAATTATCCCTCTATTTGAAACTAGTCTGGGTACCAAGCCTAATAGTTCTAGAGTGTGATGATATTTGCTTTCTTAATCTGCCAGTGAAGTTTCATAATATGATTTGATACTGATTTTCCTTTATTAGAAAGATAAATGCACAATTAAATATTTTGTGAATGTGAAAAGTCAAAATTGTAGAGATTTATTTTCAAAAGAGGTTTTCCCATTCTAGGACTACCTCAAAACTCTTTTTAAAATTTGACCTAAGAAAGTTGAATGTTTTTGTAGATGCATTATCTCTGAATGTGAGTCTGTAAGTAGATATTCTGTAGACAAATAATGCTCATTGTTTGGCTACAATAGATAACAGTAATAGAAAAAGGAATTTGCTTTGGATAGTGTATATTGTGCCTTTAATAACTTATTACTTTGTTTTTAACAGATACTATTCGGCTCTAAAAACTATGGAACAACTAGAAAATATTTACCTTCCCAAAGTTGGCCAATATCGGTTTTGCCAAATAATGATAGAAAATCTCCCTAAACTGCGAGAGGAGATAAAGGACATTTCCATGTCTGATCTTAAAGATTTTTTAGAAAGTATTCGAAAGCATTCAGACAGAATAGGAGAAACTGCAATGAAACAGGTGAGACCAAATACAAGAGATGTCTTTTTGGTCCTCTGCATGGATATAAAGTGGCTTCTCCTAGCTCTTACTTCATAAAAATGTGTAATTGAGCTGTGAAAGGATGTTTTGAAGTGTTGTCTTAAATGAGCTAAGAGTTCCAGTAAAGCTTTATCAGCTCTTATTCAGAAGTCAGAACTGTGCACTGAGAAAAGTTTTACTCCTGATGTGGTAAATTAATGCCTTCCAGATTATTGTGGAGATTAAAACCACTGCATACCACTGTGGTAACATGTCAGTTTTCAGCATGGGTAGAGGTCTGCTTTTTCTCCATTCCTGTCAGTATGAACCAGTCCTTGACAGTATTCCTTCCAGTACATGAGTCAGTGCTGAACAGGACAGGTATATGCACTGACAGAGGAGAAACTAAAAAGGAGGCCATCAGGTCCAGGTCACCCCTGGCCTTAGGCACAGGAAGACCCTTGCAGAGAGAGCCCCTAAAACTGTAGCACCTCGGTGGACCACAAGTTCCTGCCTGGTCCTGGAGAAGCATCCTGTGGCATCTTCTTCCTCCATTGCCATCTTGGAAAATGGTGGTGCAAGAACCCTAGCGGTTTGAATATACTCCTCTTAGGGACTCATTTACAAAGGCTAATGCGCGGGTTGCGCACGCCAAATCAGCCCTACCACTGGGCTAGCACGTGCGCCTGGTGGTAATTCCAAGTTTGGCATGCGCTGAACCCCGCGTTAGAAAATAATTTTCTACCACGGGGTGTTCCTGGTGGTAATTGGCAGGTGGCACACACTGCACGGTTACCACGTAGGTAGCGCGTGAACCCTTACCGCTAAGTTAGTGGGTGGTGTTAAGGGCTTAAGCCGTAAATAGGTGCACGCTAGATATAATTTTGCTGCACGTCCATTTACTGGCTTATAACCCCCCCTTTTTTCCAGACACAGTAAAGAAATGGCCCAGCGCATGTCCAAAACATGTGCCAACGCTACCACAGGCCACTTTTTACTGTGCCTTTGTAAAAGTACCCCTTATTTTGCAGGCTAACCCCTAGCAGTACTTCTAGTGATTGGGTGCTACCATTTTCCTAGATGCTGGTACTGGGGGCCGCAGTGAGTGGGCATCACTCCTGCCTCAACTTGGGGTGAATTGCTACACTTCCACTCAGTTTTAAGTCACCAGCTTCCTTCTTTATTATAGTTAATATTCCGTGAAAAGGGAGAAGTAAAAAACATTAAAATTTAGCACATTTCTTACATTGAGATTGATTCCCTAGTCTGCTGATTGCATTAATTTGCATTTCAGTGACATCTATTCTTTAACACAGTGGTTTTACTTTGGCATTTTCTGTGCTAAAATCTATACTATTAGGTAGTAATAGTACATCACAATCCTGTTTAACCTGCTGTGTTAGATAATGGTTGGGCTCATTTTCAAAACAGAAAAACATCTAAAAAGTGGCATAAATCTGCATTTGGATGCTTTTCTCACAAAAGTGTCCAAATCAGTGTATTCGAAACCAATTTTTAGACATTTTTCTATGAAGTCCGTCAGAAGTGCGTCCAAATCTCAAGGGGGCGTGTTCAGGCCGGGACTTGGGCGTTCCTAAGACTTAGACGTTTTTCAGCTATAAAATAGTCGTTTTGAACTAGACCTGTTTTTGTAATAAATAAGGCACAAAAAGGTGCCCTAAATACCCAGATGACCATTGGAGGAAATCAGGGGTGGCCACTTACCCCCTCCCACCCCCCAAAAATGTGATGAAAAACATTACTTGCCCTCTGTGCCAGCCTCAGATGTTATACTCAGGTCCATTAGAACAGCTTTCAGGTCCCTGGAGTAGTTTAGTGGTGGGTGCAGTGCACTGCAGACAGGTGGACCCAGGCTCCTACCTTCCCCTATCTGTTACACTTGTGGAGGAAACTGTGAGCCCTCCAAAACTCACCAGAAACCCACTGTACCCTCATATAGGTGCCCCATTCATCAATAAGGGCTATGATAGTGGTGTACAGTTGGGGGTAGTGGGTTTTGGGTGAGTTTTGGGGGACTCAGCAGAGAAGATAAGGGAGCAATGGTGAGATGTGTACCTGGGAGCATTTTATGAATTCCACTGCAGTGCCCCCTAGGGTGCCCTATTGCTTTCCTGGGATGTCAGGGGGACCAGTCTACTAAAAATGCTGGCTCCTCCTAAATCCCAATGGCTTGATTTTGTGCGTTTTGCACTTGGACTTTTTTTTTTTTTAATGGACCAAAAAACAAAACGTCCAAATCACAAAACCTTGTTCAAAATGGTATTTTTGAAAAAAAAAAAAAAAGATAGACGTTTTTCTTTTCTGAAAATGGCCTTCATTCCTATTCAGGTTTTAGACGTTTTTTTGCAAAACTTCCAAAGTCGGACTTAGACGTCATATCGAAAATGCCCCTCCACGTCACTAATTACAATTGGCCCCTCAGTGCTGTGTATCAGTTTGCATCTTCTGCAAACTACTTCTGGTGCAGAGGACAGAATGTTGGAAAAAAGGGAAGAAGCGGAAGTTAAGAAAACAAAAACGCTGATCTTGTCCCTGCTGTGCCTGTTCTCTACCCTGAGTATACCTATAGTTATGTCATATAAAAAGTAGGTACTCTGTATCTGTGTGCTTAATTATTATGCATGTATGCCCCAGGGCAACTGTATGGAAGTACACCTAAGCAGGAAAAATGCTGTTCTATAAGCTTAAGATTTAGGTGGTGAATTCTTGGAACCGCCTCCTGATGGAGGTGGTGGAAACAAAAATTGTATCCGAGTTTAAGAAAGCTTGGGACAGGTGCATAGGATCTCTAGGGGAGAGGAAAGGATAGTAGATGACATGGATGAGCAGACTGGATAGGCCATGATAGGCCATATGGTCTTTATCTGCTTTCATTTTTCTCTGTTTCTGTGAATGCGTTAGAGTATGTTGTTCGGTATCCATCAATAGAATAATGCCATACTTATTTGTGGTGTATTAAATCTAATAATATCAAATTCTGTTCGAAAAGTCAGCCCAGTAAATATCAGTGACCAAAAATTATAAAAGTTTCTGAAAAGGGAACATTTGTATGATTCAGAGTCATCTGTGAGTTACAGAAAGTGTTGGTTATCAAAATTTACAGCTTGATATGACAATTCAAATATTTAAAGCAGTTTAAAAGTGTGTTTGTAAATCCTTTTGGTCATAAGTTCTCTGTCCGTCATAATTGTCCTTGATCTTATTTTGAGCTCTTACCTTTGGCTTGAGATATCAAACGGTCTTTTACGAAGCCGTGGTACCATTTGTAGTGTGCGCTAATGATCAGCACATGCTAAATGCTAGAGACGCCCGTAGGAATGTATGGGCATCTCTAGAGTTTAGTGCATGTTAATCATTGGCATGCGCTAAAACGCTACTGCAGCTTAGTAAAAGACCCCCTTAGTTTATAGGCAATTACCTGTTAATGGAGTCATTTTCATAGGTGCTGTTGCATCACGTATAGTACTTTATGCTTTCTTGAGACACTTGATTTTTCTTTTGTATATTTTGTTTAGCTTTCAGTGATTTTTAAAAGAACTATTACCATTTTGCTAACACAGGCACTGCAGCAGAAAACCTTCCACATTGCATTGCATAAACAAACTGGTATGAATTATAAGAAGTCTGCATGTGTAGTTAACGGCATTGTTCCTGAAGACGACCATAGAAGATCAGAACAAAATGCTGATGAAGATGGTGAACCCGAGGAGGAGGTGCCTTCATTGTTTATAGCATCTTGCTTTTCCATCTTTTCCTTTCTGATGACCATAACAATAATACCCAAGATGAGAAAATCAGCTAACACTTGTAACTCTCTATATAAACTAGATCATTTGATTTTAATGTGGAAGAAATATATAATCCCTTTGGAAATTAGTATTCAGATTCTCTTTTGGTATTGTGGATTTAATCACTGCACCTTTACCATTAAGATAATTTTCAAACGGTCTGTGTAGTTGCAACTCCTGTATTTTTCATGGCGTTTCAGAGGGATGCCAGTCTAGGATTTAATTTCATGTAAAGTACATGGCTTGAAATTTTCTGCATACTTTGAGTGGACAGCTGAGAGGCGGCAAGTGACACACATACTTTTGAAAATATAAGGCCCAATATTCAGCTCTTGGTGGTAAGTGGCTTGTGATAGCCATGGTCTGAAATATCACTGAATATTCAATGCCGGGGCATGGTTAAGACTGTCCGGTTAGCTCAGCAGCTAAAGTTAGGACAGCATGTGTATACTTACTGGTTAGCACACTGAATATTGCCGCTGACTGGCCAAGTCGCAGCTCCACCCAAACTCTATCCCTGGACTGTCCCTAACCTAACTATTTAGGGAATGGCTTGCTAAAGTCAACATTCAGCAACACTACCCGGTTAAATGCCACTGAATATTGATGGTTGGCTTGCTCAGCAGGCTTTAACTGGGCAAGAGCCTCTTCTGCCCAGTTAAACCTCTTTAAATACCAGGCCCGTAATGTTCATGTGTGATTGTCTTCCCAGATATAAACATGCTCTAGAAATAAAATTATGTATATTTTGTATACTTTCTGCTGGAATGGGGAGGGCAATTTTCAGGCCAGTTTACCTTGGATAAGTCACTATTTACCAATTTATGTGATTACATAAGTACATAAGCACTGCCACGCTGGGAAAAGACCAGAGGTCCATCAAGCCCAGCACTCTGTCTCCAACAGCGGCCAATCCAGGCCCCAAGAACCTGATTTTGAAAATTTATATCCTGAGTATTGGAGAGGGGGGGTACAGAGATAGAGGAAAGATAAATTAAGATTAAAAACTGAATTAGAGAGAGACTGATAACATTAATTCTCCTGTTTACTAAACCACGCTATCGGCTGTAATGCGCTAATGCTGACACTGCCAATTCACCTTGAATGGGCTGTATTGGCATTGCTGCGCAGCAGCCGCTAGAGCTTCTTAGTAAACAGAGAGGTTAGTGTAATGTGCAAGTTCTTCATATTTTTTTTTTGTTGCATCATTATAATATCGCAAACAGATTTTTGTTTCATCCTGCAGTGATGTGAACTAGTAAAGACAGTGTTGCCCATTTGCTACGATGCATTATTTAATTGATTTATTTGGACTTTTATCCCTCCCTTATATCAAGCCCAGGACAGTTGTCATAGAATATACATACATGTGTATTATTGATAGTAATGCAGCCTTCACACAAATATACAGTAGATTCTGGTTAATTGGGACATATTGGGATTCCTATGCTTTGTCCCAATTAAGCGGTGCCCCAAATAAACAAAGTAGTCAGGATATCGTGAAAAATGAGTAAATGTTTTCATTTGTTGTGGAACACAACCCAGCAAACACAAAAGTTGAACACAACCCAGGTGATTCATTTCTCAATTTCTCTTGTTGTACAACACATGCTATTGTAGATTTTGGCACTCCAGTAATCTCTGCCAGTTGGTGTTGACTGTTGTTCTAAAACTACTTTTTTAGTACCTTTACACTGAAGTAGAATACAAATTTATCCAATTCTTAGAAGAGTGATAGTACAACTGGAGGTTTTTTTGACTAATGAGGAAGCTCGCCCGGCACACGTAAGATGTAATCACATACAGTAAGCTGAGCATCTGAAATCTTTTCTTCCAACAAATCACTACAATTGGATAACTAACATATAGAGGACAGAATACTTGTTACTCAAAGATTTAGAAGCATATTCACTAACAAGTACCACACAACAGTGGAATTTAATTTTAACTGCCAAACTCTCGACTATTCTTCAGACATTTGGAGATCCCTCTCAATGTTTCTACTCCCTCCAGGGTATCTACTCTATTAGCTATCTTTGTGTCAGCCACAAAAAGGCAAACCTTTCCTTCCAACCCATCAGCAATATCTCTCACAAATATATTAAACAGAATCGGCCCCAGCACCGACTCCTGAGGAACTCCACTGCTTACCTTCCACCAGTTTCCTATCCAGTGGAACACTTTTGGTCCTACGTTCAGCCCTCTCAGCTTATTCACAAATATGCATGCAGTGTTCAGTTTTTGGAAGTACCCTTTAAATTCTTTCATGAGCAATAGTGGAGTAGCCTACATCTGCTGAAAAAAACAACCTTTCCAATATAGGAGGCAATTGTATTATTAGAGGAGGAGCTTCCATCAATCCCCTAAGCAAAGGCAGTAACAACCTTTCAAGCCTCACTTGAAGGACTGGAGGCATCTGAAGGGTCTAATCAGTTGCAGTCAAGAACCTCCTCCTCTTTTTGACAAATTTTAGTATAGCCATTCTTTATAAGGATAGTCTCCTATCTCTACCTGTGTGTGTGTGCGAAAATTTTTTAGCATGTCCTGTCTACTAATAACAAATGAGAAATGGCTCTTGAAGTTAATAAATTAGGTGCGTAATTTCTAGGTATACCAACTAAGGTCAGTTATGCACCTAACTGCCAATTAGATTCAGTTAGTGACAATTAACAACAATAATTGGCAATTATTTTAAAGCCTATTAGCATATATTCAAATAATTAAGTTAGGCACTTAATTAGAGCTGTACCGAATATCATACTTTACTATACTGCTGACTACGAATAATAACACATATTATTCAGCTGAATACGAATAATGGACATTGAGCTTTAACATAACAAATAATAAAAGAAGCAACATAAAATCAGACATCCAAGGGGTATGTTTACTAAGGTGGGTTAGCGTTTGTAACGCACCTGTAAATTTAAGGCATGTTAAACGCTAACACGCCCATTGAAATGTATAGCGTGTTAGCGTTTAATGTGCCTAAACCATTTACTTGCGTTAAAAACGCTAACGCGGCCATAGCACCGCTTAGTAAACATATGTGCAAGTGTTTATTTCAGTAAGATTTAGCACAGTAGAGCCCTGGATTATTAAATCAGTATTTGGCCGAATACGAATAATGTATTCGGGGCACTATTTGGAGCCGAATTGAATCAAATACGAGTGTCCAGTACAGCCCTACACATAATCTTATTCTATAAATTGCATGTTAAGTGTAAATTTGGGCACCCAAATTTATAGAATTTAGGGGTTAAGTGAACTCAACCATTTGGACTTTATTTGCTTACTACATCGGGGAGCAATGTTTTTCTTTTACCGCATTCGATAGGAATTCCTGCCCTGAACTTCATTGCAGTGCCTTAATGCATGGCCTTTTGCATTGACCCCTTAGTGTGAATTAATGCACTGTACACTAACTGTCATGCAAGTGAAGTAACTATTGCTTCAGCCATGTGCTTAATAGCAAGTGCTAACTGCCTCACACACTTTAGTAAAAGGTCCACTTAGATTTGTTGTACCACTTATTCAAAACACATGTGGCTCTTTTAATGTGTAGCATCTTTATTCGGGTAATCACTGTGAAAGTTATTTAAAAATTTGATAGGAATCAGCAGTATAATGTACAGTATAATATCAACAGATCATTAAAAACTATTATATTATGCTTTAAAATACAGGTATAATGATTTCTTTAGCAATCATATTTTGTGGTCAGAAGCAATCTGTTATATAAAAAGTCTAAAATAACTCTTTTTTCCCTTTCTTTAGGTGTTAACTGCCCAAGATTTAGTGGATTTTTCTCCTGTTTATAGATGCCTGCATATTTATTCAGTTTTGGTATGCACATATTTGAAAAATATTTCTTAAACATTTTAAGTAATTTTCTCTTTTTCCCTTCTTCCATTCATTCTTTTATTGGTCAGTTTGTTTAATTTGTACTTTTCAAGTATTGCCTAGACTCTTTAATAATCAAAGTGTAAATACATATTCATTATACTGGATATATATATGATTGTTAGCTACTAGTATGAAATTGTATTCACACTAGCTGTACTTTGCTGGGGAAAAATACGTCAAAATTTAAATATAGCGATACAGCATTTATGTTTGATCCTTGGAAAAGCTGGAGGATAGCATGAAAGTGATCTCAGTAAGCTTAAAACTAAGTTTTAATATTGTAAAAATACAGTTATATATATATATGGGGGGGGGGGGGGGGGGGCAGAAATCTCTTGCTTCCTAGGATTTTCATTGTGTACTTCTCCCTTAGAAGTACACAATGAAAATTCGAGGAAGCAAGAGATATGATGATGATATGTGGGTAGCAAAACAGTGCAACAAGATATTGGCTATAGCTGGAGGGATGCCAGATTGCTTAGGAAGAGGCATAACCAGTAGAAAGATGAAATGATGATGCCATGGTACAAGTCATTTGTGAGGCCTCACGGATTATTGTGTTCAGTTTTTATAAATTTGATACTTACACATGGATAGTCACACCACACAGAGATTTCAAGGGGGAATGATTTGTTTGGAACAAAATTCTATGTGTCTATTCCCCATTTTATAAAGGAAATATACATTTATGGGGAAAAACATTTCACCATCTGGTTTTACACAAGCTCAGAAGCATGCACAGATTTTAAAGGGAAAGGGGATGGGATTTGATATACCACCTTTCTGGAGTTACAGTCAAAGTGGTTTACATATTATATATCTGTATTTATTTTGTGCCTGGGACAGTGGAGGATTAAGTGACTTGCCCAGAGTCATAAGGAGCTGCAGTGGGAATTAAACCCAGTTCCCCTGGTTCTCAGGCTGCTGCACTTACTTTTAGGCTAAAGGGTTCACTTTTAGGCTAAAGGGTTCTCATTTTGGACAGGGCTTTACAAGAGGGATTACACAAGGGACTAAAAATAAAATTAAAAAAATTACAGCCTCATTATGTAGTGGAGACGTTACTAAGCTGCAGTAAAACAGTATTTTATTGCAGCTTAGTTTAGTGCAGGAGTTATTAACCTGCAGTAACTCAGTTTCACAGGTCATTGACCATGGGGAATAAAGCAACTTGTGAACAACTTCACAAGCTGTGATTCTGCATCTGAGGTGCCTCAGGCCACTAACATGCAGCCCAATGCTCCTGGTGAGGCTTTCATAAAGAGGACAGTGCTGTAAATAAAAGAGTGGAGCAGGTTCCTCCTCTCCTAGGTCCCCTGCCCTTTCAAAGTTAGTGTCCTGCATTCAACTCCAACCCCCGTCTCCTAGCAGGCCCCTCTGGCCTACCTCAAGCAATCTGTGTTGGTCTAGGAGTATAGGGCAGGAGCAATCCCTTGCCACTGCTGCCCCTGCTGGCATTGGGTTTAAAATGGCACATAGGGGGGTCAGGTCATATAAGGGGTCTTTCTGAGTGACACTGGGGTTGCAGATGCCATTTTGAAAATGGTGCCAGTAGGGGTAGGAGCAACTGGGGATTGTTCCTGCTTCATATCCTTAGATCAAGTCTGGGGGGAGTGGAAGGTCTTTGTTGAGGGGGCTGAAGGGGGCAAAACAGGGTGGGGGCAGTGCTTGAATTCAGGATACTTACTGTGTGTTCGAGGGGTGAGGCTGTGGTGTGTGTGTGTGTGTGTGGGGGGGGGGGGGGGGTGAGGCTTTGCTGGGAGGTAGAACTGGGGACCTGGACTGCACTTCTGTTTTATCGTGATGATCCTTTAAGAAGGGTGTTAGTGGCCTGATGCTCTTGGACAAGAAAAATAGTGCCAACTTTGAGCTGACATTTTGTTTTCCTTGAGTAACACAGCTAGTGAAGTTCAGTGCAAACTGCATTTAGATTTACATAATACTGACGTGTATTGCATGCATTTGTGTACTTTGTGTCACATCAATATATAGCCCATGGTCCCCAAACTAATTTGCATTGCAGTAAAATAAGGCACAATTATGCTATTTAACATGCATTAGGAGGCTAATGTTGTGCATTATTCCCTTAATGCACGTTAATGACTTCCCCCTTCAATTGGTGGCACTTATATATCTAGGGGCCCTGTTTACTAAGCAGCGTTATAGGCGTGTTAAACTTTTTAACGCGTGTTAACCATGTATCTGTATACAATATCCCTATAGGCACCTACATGGTTAGCGCGCACGCTAAGTGTAGGCATGCTAAAAACACTAACGCACCTTAGTAAACAGGGCCCTAGGTTTGTAAAATGGAACAGCTATATGAGAAAGTTGCGCCACTTATACATAGAAGTTGAAAAATCACTACCTACACGTGGAAGCTGCTGAGTTTGTGTCATTCATTTTTTTCAAGATACCAGCAGGAAGAGGCAGTGAGTAGCTGCAGTGAGTCATAGATCCAAAAGGCATTTCATATTTGTAAAATGAGTGCTCCCATTTTATGTGGAGGCAAAATACTTATTCACTCTCTGCACATCCTTATTCATATTTTACAAAATGCTCCACATTCAACAGATTTTTTTTTGTAAAATGCTGCAGGAATTGAGGATATCCTGACCCATGTGTCTCAATTCTGATCTTGATGTTCTTTGGAAAATGGGCCTTGTTTTATGTCTACTGGGTACATTTTTACATTTGTGATTAGATTTCTCAGTGAGGCATGTTAGTTACTATGCAGTGTTTAGATCTGGAGTAATACAAAAGGTAAATAGGCTGCTAATAAATAAACCTTTTTTTTTTCAATGTACCATTACTTTTGTTTCTTTTATTTTAGGGTGATAAAGAAACGTTTGAAAACTATTATAGAAAACAGAGAAGGAAACAGGCAAGACTAGTCTTGCAACCTCAATCAAACATGGTAAATTTCAATTTTTATTTTTTTTAATTGTTTGAATACATACACTCAAATTGCATTTCTAGAATGTTGTGGGTCTCATCTGTTTTCTTTCTTTCTTTTTTTTTCTTCATTGGAAGCATGAAACAGTTGAAGGCTATAGGAAATATTTTAGTCAAATTGTAGGGTAAGTTCATGGTGATATACAGATAAATTCTGTTGAAATTATTTCCTATTTTTATATTCCTATAGCTTTAGTATTTGATTATATTGTTGCAATCTTTTTATCTGTGTTTTTCTATATTTTGACTTAGATTTTTTGTAGTGGAAGATCACATTTTACATGTTACTCAGGGTTTGGTGACGAGGGCCTTCACTGATGAACTTTGGAATATGGCACTTGCCAAAATCATTGCTGTCCTTCGAACACATTCGGTATGTGATTATGACTCAAATTATTTATTAATAAAAGATTTTGTGTGTTAAAGTCAGATAGTACCAGAGAGAAAAATTACATCTCCGCTTTTTTTTTTTTTTTTGTAATTAGAAATTGCTCAGATTTGGAGCAAGCCTGCCAAGCTATTGTTTTTTCTTAGCAGAGTCAGGCTGTGAGCCACAGTCATGTGCTATTTGCATAATCCTCCACTGATTTACAACTGACTGGGGCCTCCAAACATGGTTATAGTCCAACACTTTAGAATATGCAGAGTTAATCTGCTGTTATTATTGCAGTCTGTTCTCGTTAGTCTCAACTGACCTCTTCATTAGATCAGACTGAATACAGCATTGAAAGTACCAGCAGGAAATAATTCCTGATTATCATTCCAAACACCCTATTTCCAAAATAAACTACCAGCAGAACCCTTAGAATTTCCTCTTCTTTCTAGTAATGTGCAGGTAATTGCTAGAACCTTCCTAATTTAGTTCACAAAACGGAAGAACTATTAGTTCTATGTCTGCTTATATCTATCGATCGATCGATCAATTGATATATAGATATATGCTTTGGGACCTAGCTCTTTCACTCTTTCATATTTAAATGGTGTAGCCCTGTTTTTTGTGTGTTTGAAAAATGAACATTGGTTCATTATTTCAGTCAAAAAGAGGAGACTGCAGTTAGTGGTTATAATATGATTTTAACCAAAAATCTGCAAGTTGCCTGGGTAGAGAAAAACCAACAGATATTTAAAGATTCAAGTTTTAGGGTCTGTTAAAGCATTGTCTCGTGAAAAGACTCAACTAATCCAGAAAATGTGTATTTACAAACATCAATTAGCACCATAAAAATATCATATCTTCCTATTTTTAAGTAACTTTGGGCCCTGTTTACTAAGCTGCGCTGTAGGCACACAGACTTTTTAGTGCATGCTAAAAATTTGCTAAAAATTAGCGTGCGCTAACGATAGAGACACCCTTAGGAATATAATGGGTGTCTCTATCATTAGTGCACACTAATTTTTAGCGTGCGCTAAAAGATTTGCACATCTATAGCGTGACTTGGTAAACAGGGTCCTTTATTTTTACTGGGCTAACCCTCTACTTGTTTTGTACTCTTTTGTGAACTGCATTTAACTGAATTGTACAGGTTACATGTTAAGAGCACTCTGAAATTTCTTTGTCTTATTGTAGAACAATAGTTTTGGTAAACTATAGATGAACCTCTGTCAACACGTAGTAGTAAAATCTATTTCTGATTAATGTGTCTTCAGACTGAAGGTTAAATAGCTACCTAAAATCTTTGCAGGAACTTTTCATTCTGTCTATGGACATTATACCCATGTCAGATTTGATGACAATTATTTATAATTTTGCTGTGTAATATAGTTGTTACTGAACTGTTTTTGTGTTCAAAGCTACTTTCTTGTTTCCAAATTTAATTATTTAGAATTAACAAGTGTTCAGTCATAGCATGAGCAGTCTACTCATATTGGGGGTAATTCTCTACAGATTGCCTAAAGTTAGGCGCCAGGATGCTGCACACCCTTTTACGAAGCGGCAGTAAGCCTAACGCGGGCTTAAAAGGGAAGTACTGCTGGGCTACTGCAGCAACCCGGCGGTAGTTCCCTCCCCCAACACACGCTTTTTCTGGCATTTTGGTAGCGCCAGTGTGTAACTGGTGGTAATCGGTCATTGCCACTCGCTGCCCGGTTACCACTAGATTAGTGCGGCACCTCAATGGGTGGTGGTTAAGTGCTTCCCCCCCCCCCAAATGGTTGCGTGGCAAGTGGTTCACTTGCCGCACGGCCATTTCTTTAAGAAAATGGAAACCTGCCTTTTACCTGTTGCGGCAAAAGGGGGCCTCGGCGCATGTCAGAAACATGCGCCGATGGCATCCCTGGCCCCTTTTTACTGCAGCTTCGTAAAAGGACCCCTAAGTAAGAATTTTGTATTGGCAATTACATGTATAATTGCCACTATAGAACACTAGTATAAATTGGCATTTATGTGCTCACATTTAGGCATGGCTGCATTCACCATATCAATTGCTGGTGTAAAGATCCCGTCCCTAAATCTTACAGTTGTATGCATAACTAATGGTATTCTTTAACCTTAGCCTGTAAATGCTGGACACGCTCCTCTCTTGCCAATGCCCCTCCCATGTCCACACCCACTTGTAGTTACATGCTAAAGAATTTGCATGCTAAGGTTAGAGAATACCAACTAAGTGCAGTTATGCGCATAATGGCAAATTAGTGCCAATTAGCATCAGATTAGTCCAGTTATCACAATGATTGGTTGTTAGTGCTGATTAGCAGCTAATTTGTCGATTGTTAAACAAGCAACTGTAGGTATTCTATAATTTGTGGACGCACGGTTGTGTGCTAAGCATAAATTTGTGTGCGTAAGATTATAGAACGAGGGGAGATTAAGTTTTTCTTAGTAAATCCATACTGTAACCACAATCTGTTTTTGAGCAGAGATAACTAGGCTAGTTTTTGAAAGGATTTGCGATACATTTCTATGTGAGCTAAGAGAATATTGGGATTACACAGCTCATTTATGTAACATATTCAAATAATGTAGTGAAATAAGTCAATCAAGGAAAGCACATGACCCACTAGATCAGTGTTGCACAGCTCAAGTCCTTGAGGACAGTAAGCTGGTCTCCAATATATTCACAAAGCATTTTCATGATATTTGCTTTGCATTAATTAAGTCAAAGAATTAGATGATTTAAGTTTTCTGCCTGATCTATAAACTTGAACTAAGTATTAAAGATATGCTTTGTGTTTTAATAGAAAGTGTCTATGATGTGCTCTTGTTTTAAAAGTGTTCTTAAATAAACAATTTCTTTTTAGTCATATTGCACTGATCCAGATCTTGTCCTGGAGCTGAAGAATCTGATTGTTGTTTTCGCTGATACTGTGCAGGTTGGTGTTGTGTTGGGATTTTGGTGGCATAACAATTTTAAATGCATTGGTTGTATACTAGAAACCTCTTAACGGACAGGACAGGTAGAATACTAGTTAACATGTTGATGTCAGCCTGTAAAGTCATCTGAAAATATTGTATATATGTTTTGTATCTGTTATTAGTTTTATAGAAGTTAAAAAGCAATCTACCAGTAGTTAATTGACATATGCATGCTGTCACCTCATGATTGATGGTAACTTTATTTTTAACATTACAAATGGAGTAATTCAGATTCTGTAATTTATTATTTGTTTATTGAATTTTGCAACTTAAACAGACATAAGAACTGCTAAGTGAAATACAGCTTTAGAAACAAGAAATAAACGAAACAGGAATTTACTTTCCTCAAAGAAAACATAACATTTAGCTTCATTAGACCACAATAAAAGGGGGAGGTAGGAATTTGTGAAGATTATACTATATTATTTCTAAATTATTAAAGAAATGATGCCGCCACCTTTCTCGTGTGCTCCTACAAATTCTCTATCGTTGTTTAGAGTCTAGGAAAGATTTAAGCTAATCAGGATTAAAGAACACATATTTTGTTTGATTTAACCTTACAAGACATTTACATGGATACACAAGAAGGAAGGATCCTCCTAATCAGATTCTGTAATAATATATATTACTTTAGGGAAAGGGTTTGGTAAGCTGGATACATGATCAGCCAGGTAGGAAGAAACCTTGATACTGACACAGTAAAATTGACTACAATATAGAGTGTAACGATTTTTAAATCACATCATTCATGATTCAAGGTGGCAGGGCATGATCTGGGTAGTTATCTATTCCCTACCCTCATTTTGGTCACAATTGTATGACCCTATATATTTCTTTTTTTTTTTTAATTTTTTATTTATGAATTTGCATTTCACATTCATGTATATACATAAATTCGGAAAATTAAGAAAAACAATTTGTTGTAATTAATACATTGCAAGAAAAACAATAATAAAATTTTTAAGACCACAATAATGTTGTCCAAGATCTAAGCAATCAAATATTATAGAAAATAAAAGTAAACAAAGGTAGAAGGCAACTTCTATTTGTACAGCTGATACATAGCATAATATTCAGGGTCTAACATATTATTCCTTACTAGAGACAAATTCTAATAGTTTCTCATGTTCAAAGAAAATATAGTTCTGGGAATTAAAGACTACAACACATCTACAGGCAGTGGTGTGCTGGAGCCGGCTCGCTCCGGCTCGCAAGAGCCGCTTGTTAAATTTTGACAGCTCTTTCAAGCCGGTTGTTGTTCGGGGCGAGCCGGCTCCATTGCAGGAGGTAAGCATGGCAGGAGGGCGCCATGCTTACCTCCCCTCCTGCTCCCAAACATGCCCAGCGATTGCCCTTCGCCCCCACCATGCCCTCCCGCTCCCATCCATCTTTTTTAAATACCTCCTCGCCGTTGAAGCGCCGCATTAAAGCCCTGCTGCTGCTGCCCAAGCTTTTCCTCCGTTTGCTGTAGTTCTTCGCGTGAACTTCGTGACCTTAGTCCCGCCTTCTGACGTATGACATACGTCAGAAGGCGGGACTAAGGGCACGAAGTTCACGCGAACTGCAGCAAACAGGGAGGGAAAGCTAGAGATGGGCAGCAGGACTTTAACACGGCGCTTCAACGGCGAGGAGGTATTTAAAAAAGATGGATGGGAGTGGGAGGGGACGGTGGGGACGAAGGGCAATCGCTGGGCATGTTTGGGAGCGGCAGGGGAGGGAGGAGAATCGCTGGACATGAGATGGGAGGGGAGGGCAGGGGAGGGAGGAAAATCATTGGACATGGATAGGGGAGGGCAGGGGAGGGAGGAAAATCGCTGGACTTGAGATGGGAGCGGGAGGGAAGGGCAGAGGAGGGAGGAGAATCGCTGGACATGGATGGGGGCAGGGGAGGGAGGAGAATTGCTGGACATGGATGGGAGCAGGAGGGAAGGGCAGAGGAGGGAGGAGAATCGCTGGACATGGATGGGGGCAGGGGAGGGAGGAGAATTGCTGGACATGGATGGGAGCAGGAGGGAAGGGCAGGGGAGGGAGGAGAATCGCTGGACATGGATGGGAGCGGGAGGGAAGGGCAGGGGAGGGAGGAGAATCGCTGGGCATGGATGGGTAGAGGGGGGCAGGGGAGAGAAAACAATTGCTGGGCATGGATGGATAGAGGGGGGCAGAGGAGAGAAGACAATTGCTGGGCATGGATGGGTAGGGGGGCAGGGGAGAGAAGAGAATTGCTGGGTATGGATGGATAGAGGAGGACAGGGGAGAGAGGAGAGTTTCAGGACATGGATGGAGGGGAGGGAAGGGAGAGAGAAGAAATGCTGGACATGGAGGGAAGATAGAGGAAGGAGATTAGATGAGGGAAAAGGAAGTGAGGAGAGAAACTGCACATGGATGGAGAAAATAGGCAGAAGCTGGATCCACTGTACAGTCAAGTGTGCGGAGGACCAGAAATAAAGAAGAAAGGAGGAAAGAAAAGAAATAAATGGAAAGGAAGCCCTGGAAACTGAGTCAAGGGAACAGAGAGAGAGCAGCAGAATCAGATACTGGGCCAGCATGATCAGAGAAACAAAGTCACCAGACAACAAAGGTAGAAAAAAATAATTTTATTTTCATTATAGTGTTTGGAATATGTCCACTTTGAGAATCAGGTGCTGAACATTAAAAGTTTAAATTTATTTACTTATTTATGGCATTTTATCCCATATTAAACATGAATTAGATTGGAACCTGGGATCATTTAATTTTTTTTTTCCTGGAGAAAGTAATGCATTGCCCCCCCCCCCCCCCCCCCCGGCTATAGCCAGCTCTGCAATTTTTTTTTTTTTGGGGGGGGGGGGGCGCAGAGGTGGATGGGGGGGGGGCGCAGAGGTGGATTGGGGGGGGGTGCAGTGGTGGACGTGGGGCGCCGAGGTGGACCGGGGAGAGAGCCTGTTGTTAAAATTTTACCAGCACACCACTGTCTACAGGGGTACTTAAGTAGGAAAGTTCCTCCTATATTAAGCAATCTAGTTTTAAGCTGTAAAAAAGTTTTCCTCCTTTTCTGAGTATCCCTGGATAAGTCCGGGAAAATTTGAATCTTCGCGCCTAAGAAATCTTCATTGATATGGCGGAAATATAATTTAAAGATATTATTTCGATCTAACTCGAATGCAAATGTCACTAGCATAGTGGTTCTCTCTGTAATTAACTCTAATGAGTCTTGGAGAAATTCCGTTAAATTCAGTTGTGAAACAGATCTCTCTTCATGAATTCCAGTAATATATTGTATTCTAGTTATTGGTGGCATATTCTCCATCGGAATAAGCAGAATATCTTTCAAATATTTTTTAAACATCTCCAATGGTGGCAATAAAGGAGTTTTAGGAAAATTCAGTATTCTTAAATTATTTTTTCGAAGTTGATTTTCTAAATACTCAATTTTTCTAAACTGAAAAATTTTTTCCTTGGAGACAGATGAAGAGAATTTTTTTAAAGTTTGTACCTCAGTTTCCAGAGCCTCCAGCTTAGTGTCATGAGTTCCAAGTCTGGCCGAGAAATTTTCTTGATTCAATTTAATCTCCGCCAATTCTCCTTGAGTTGTTTTTGATGTCTGTTTCAGGATAGCATGCAACCCCTGAATAGCGTCCCACAATACTTCGAGGGTAACGATAACAGGTCTAATTTGATCTCCGGGCATTTCTGGAGGCGTCTCTTGCGCTTGCTCTTTCAGGGGTAAGATTCGCCGCCCCAACCGCTCTGATATACCCGCGGGAGATGAGGTGGCGATGGGGCCTCCTCCTACAGCCGCCAGGGCCATATCCTCTTCGGGTGCCCTATGGCGTTGTTCCGCTGATGCCACCACTCCGCCCCCAGGCCTCGGAGGAGCTGCGTTTGAGGGAGGGCTCAAAGAGACTCCCTCAATGCTACGTTCCGGCATCTCTACCGGAGTTATCGAAGTGCTCACAGAAGGTCCCGGTGTGCGCAGAAACATTGTGTCCAAAGTCCCCTGGTGCATCGGAGAAGGTTCCATCCGACTCGAGGAGGTGAGAGCAGAGGGCTTCCCCTTTCTTTTCCCCATATTGGGGTCCAAAAGGTTCCGATATGCCTAGAAGACTGTTGGCGTTCAGGAGCTGCCCTCACACACTTCTACCTCAGACGCCATCTTGGACTCCAGAATCTGACCCTATATATTTCAATGTAGTATTTAACTGGGGTTTGTTTAACTGTCTCTTATCCTTCAGTTTTAACCTTCTCTTGCTACCTTACATATAGGTTTCTTCTTAAGCTGAATAAATAAAAACTGTCTAGTCTGTTTGGAGAGTTTTTAAGATATTATAGCAGTGGTGACTCAGATGGTTTAGACAAGCCATGAACTAAAAACCAGAAAGGAAAAAGAGGACCAGGAAGGCCAAGACAGACATGGCATCAAACACACTGAACTACCCAGTAATCACTGTCTATCAATGCTGATTGCACTTTGTTTCTTCCTTTTTCATTTTTGTAAGCAGCAAAGAATTGCAAAGTGATGCACTTAGAGAATAGAAATCCACGGGAGACGTATGTGTTAGGCGGGGAGAGTCTGATAGGTACGGGCGGAGAGAGGGATCTTGGGGTGATAGTATCTGAGGATTTGAAGGCGACGAAACAGTGTGACAAGGCGGTGGCCGTAGCTAGAAGGTTGTTAGGCTGTATAGAGAGAGGTGTGACCAGCAGAAGAAAGGGGGTGTTGATGCCCCTGTATAAGTCGTTGGTGAGGCCCCACCTGGAGTATTGTGTTCAGTTTTGGAGGCCGTATCTTGTTAAGGATGTAAAAAGAATTGAAGCGGTGCAAAGAAAGGCTACGAAAATGGTATGGGATTTGTGTTACAAGACGAATGAGGAGAGACTTGCTGAACTAAACATGTATACTCTGGAGGAAAGGAGAAACAGGGGTGATATGATACAGACCTTCAAATATTTGAAAGTTATTAATCCGCAAACGAACCTTTTCCGTAGATGGGAAGATGGTAGAATGAGAGGACATGAAATGAGATTGAAGGGGGGCAGACTCAAGAAAAATGTCAGGAAGTATTTTTTCACGGAGAGAGTAGTGCATACTTGGAATGCCCTCCCGCGGGAGGTGGTGGAAATGAAAACGGTAACGGAATTCAAACATGCGTGGGATAAGCATAAAGGAATCCTGTGCCGAAGGAATGGATCCTCAGGAGCTTAGTCAAGATCGGGAGGCAGGGCTGGTGGTTGGGAGGCGGGGATAGTGCTGGGCAGACTTATACGGTCTGTGCCAGAGCCGGTGGTGGGAAGCGGGACTGGTGGTTGGGAGGCGGGGATAGTGCTGGACAGACTTGTACGGTCTGTGCCAGAGCCGGTGGTTGGGAGGCAGGGCTGGTGGTTGGGTGGCGAGGATAGTGCTGGGCAGATTTATACGGTCTGTGCCAGAGCCGGTGGTTGGGAGGCGGGGCTGGTGGTTGGGAGGCGGGGATAGTGTTGGGCAGACTTATACGGTCTGTGCCCTGAAGAGCACAGGTACAAATCAAAGTAGGGTATACACAAAAAGTAGCAAATATGAGTTATCTTGTTGGGCAGACTGGATGGACCGTGCAGGTTTTTTTCTGCCGTCATCTACTATGTTACTATGTTACTATCTCTGATTCTTCAAGATCACACTGAGGGGCATAATCGAATGGGGTGCCCAAGTTTTCCTGAAGACGTCCTTGTGGGATGTCCCAGCGAAAGGGCGGGGAAATCCGTATTATCGAAACAAGATTGGCATCCATCTTTTGTTTCGATAATATGGTTGGGGACGCCCAAATATCAACATTTAGGTCGACCTTAGAGATGGTCATCCTTAGAGATGGTCATTCCCGGTTTTCGGCGATAATGGAAACCGAGGACGCCCATCTCAGAAACAACCAAATCCAAGCCATTTGGTCGTGGGAGGAGTCAGCATTTGTAGTGTACTGGTGCCCACAGGACACCAACTGGGCACCCTAGGGGGCACTGCAGTGGACTTCACAAATTGTTCCCATGTGCATAGCTCCCTTACCTTGGGTGCTGAGCCCCCCAAAACCCACTACCCAAAACTGTACAACACTACCATAGCCCTAAGGGGTGAAGGTGGGCACCTACATGTGGGTACAGTGGGTTTATGGTGGGTTTTGGAGGGCTCACATTTACCACCATAAGTGTAAAAGGTAGGGGGGGGGGGGGATGGGCCTGGGTCCACCTGCCTTAAGTGCACTGCACCTACTAAAACTGCTCCAGGGACCTGCATACTGCTGTCAGGGAGCTGGGTATGACATTTGAGGCTGGCAAAAAATATTTTTAAAGTTTATTTTTGAGGGTGGGAGGGGGTTAGTGACCACTGGGGGAGTAAGGGTAGGTCATCCCCGATTCCCTCCGGTGGCCATCTGGTCAGTACGGGCACCTTTTTGAGGCTTGGTCACAAGAAAAAAGGGTCCGAATATAGTCGGCCAAGTGCTCGTCAGAGACACCCTTCTTTTTTCCATTATCGGCCGAGGACACCCATGTGTTAAGCACGCCCCAGTCCCGCCTTCGCTACACTTCCAACACGTCCCCGTGAACTTTGGTCGTCCCCGTGACGGAAACCAGTTGAGGACGCCCAAAATCGGCTTTTGATTTTGCCGATTTGGGCGACCCTGGGAGAAGGACGCCCATCTTGCGATTTGTGTTGAAAGATGAGTGCCTTTCTCCTTCGAAAATAAGCCTGACTGTATGCAGACTCTCTCTGCTTACCACATCTACGCTGATTGGTTCCCTTACCAAGTTCTTTTTGGCGCTCATTTTCGAAGCAGATGGATATCTCAAAGCCAAAAAAGGCCCATCTGCAAAAGCTTCCAAATTGCAATTTTCAAAAGGCAGAATTTGGATGTTTTAAACTGCAGTTCATCCAAATAGCAAATTTGGAAGCATGTTTGGGATGTGCCCAAAATTAGGACTTCTTTCAGCGATAATAGAACAGGAAGAAACGTTCAAGACAAAAAAGGAGGGTGCTTTTATCTAGACCAGTTTCAATCATGTCCAGGGTACAAAAAGGTGCCCTGATTGAGCAGCTGGCCACTGGAGGGATGCAGGCATGACCCCTCCATCTCCTAGTGGTTACTGACCCCCCCCCCTCCCACCCACCTTAGAAATGAAAGTGACAGTGCAGTTTTTTCCTTTATTTCTCTCATTTTCTTCATAGTTTTTCGGTACCTTTCCCCTTTATTTATTTTGACTTTCTGTTTTGTGCGGCTCTTTAGGCCTCGTTTAGGCCTGAGCACCAACCTCGATTTGAGCCTTGTCCCTTTTTGACACTCAAGATTGAGGAATTTAATTTGATCACGATTCTTTTCTTGATGTCTAGGAAGCCCCCCAGTGACTTCAAAAGGTGCACCCAATGTAATCAGGTGATTTCTGCCATGGACCCACACAATTGGTGTATCGGGTGTCTTGGGCCTGACCAGCAGCCTGATTCTTGTTCTCTTTGTTTACAAATGCAGCTGATAACATAGAGGGCGCATCAGGTCCAGTAGGAGAAACTTTTTGACTCCTCGAAGGCTGGTCCATTGGCATCAGAAGCATTGACCTTGATGGCTGCCCAGACTTCATCTATCACTGGAAGTACACTGGCACTGAGGAGGTCTGAACCTCCCTCAATATTGGGCATTGATAGTAGGCTTCTGGACCAGTCAGCCTCAGATCTGTCACTGAGGACATGTATGAGTTTGTTTGATGTTATTCTCATTGGAGCCGAGGGATTGTGATGCTGAGTGTCGAGGGAAGTCAAAGAAGCACAAGCATTGGACCCCTTCGAAGCACAGTGCTGGGAGCGCTGGAGCATTGGCATCTCCAGTACCTGAGAAGCGCCAGCACCGAGAGGATATCTCCTCTTCTTTGGTGGAGGTGCTGGTGTGCCAATCTTCAGGCAGTCAGGTTTCTGCTTCTAATTTGACAATCAATTCTTTCTCAGGCTGACTCTGAACCAGCTCACCAGCCTTTGCTGATGCCTGCCCTTGGTAAACGGTATTGGGACATGCTCAGGGAGGAGCTGGTACAGATGTTTTAGCTTCACGTCACTCAGATATTGAGGATGCTTGTGCCAGCTGTTGCTCAGCCTCAACTCCTTGAGGCCCTGTCTGCCTGTGGAGCAGTCTATGACGCCAATGCCTCGACATCAACCCATGCAGTACCGCTCTCTACATCGGGGGAGGAAGCTTCCCTGGAATCTGAGAGTAGAGCTGTACTTCAGTGTCCTTTGGGGGGTGGACATGGTTCCACTGAGCCAGGGCAGGCACAGAATCACTTTGCCCGTATGGAGTATTGCGAGGAGTCAGACCGCTCACGGGAATCAGATGAAGATTCACATTACTTTTCAGAGGAGGAGTCATATGGAGTCCCTTCTGACCCCTCCCAATCGTAAGAGAGGCGTAAATCTCCACCTGAGAGTCTCTCATTCACAAGTTTTGTGAAGGAGATGGCTTCAGCCAGCCCATTTAAGTCAGAGATGGCAGATTTGTTTTGATACTATTCGATCAAAACTCTTCAGTATTAATGGTCCCAAACTTTGGAATTAGTACAGCTTTATGTTCAATTGGAATGTAACTATGACAGGTTTAAATCAGGCTTAAAAACATTCCTCTTTATGGATGTCTATGGCACTGAGGTTGTATAATTTACTTTTCCTCATGGTCTGGCTATATTGGTGCGTGTTCCAGTGTTCAGTTGCTGCAGGACAGTAATTCTCTCTCCCCCCCCCCCCCCCCCTCTTAATTCTTATGTTATTTCTCTTCTCTCTGTTTCTCTGTCCTATCCAGTTTCGTTATATTGTGAACCGCTCAGACGGCATATGCCTGTGGTGCGGAATATTCAATGAACTTGAAACTTGACCTTGAAGAGCTTAGGGCAAAAATGTTATCTGTCCTGGAATATGAATCTCCTCCTAAGGAAGAGGTTACAGTTCTATTGCACCCTATCCTTAAAGATACACTGACGAAGAATTGGTAATCTTCTGTCTCTGTGCATGTTGTACCAAAGAAGATGGATACTCAGTATTGTATCCAGAAGGCTCCCAGATTTGAGAGGGCACAATTGCCTGATCGCTCTCGGGTGGTCGAATCTGCTCTTAAACAAGCCAAAAGTTCGCCAGTTGGCCAACAAGCAGCTGGAGTGCAGGAAGTATCTGACCAGGAGCACTTAGCAGGATGCTAAATGGGCAGAGCAGTACTCTGAATGGGTCCATGATTTGCTCTGAAACAGTGGGGTTGCTCGTAAAACAAGGATCTTGATGGCATAGAGGACCTCTGGAGTCTGCCATGACTGAATGACATTTATTTGAAGTCCTGCTTGAAGTCGCAATTAGCTCTGATCATAGCCCCTATGATCAGAGCTAATTGTGTGCCTATATTTGCATTCAATTAACTTCTCATAGGGGCAGTATAGCTGTGATCTGTTACTGCGCTATTTTTAGAGCACTGTTTGGAACAGCGTGGGGCTTCTGATCATCGTCTGGACCTGTCAAACAAGGAAATGGAGGCCTGTAGGACCCCTATATCTCCGCCACCTGCCACCCCAACCCCCCCCCCCCCCCCCCCCCGGCACAATGACATCTTAATAATGGCTTATGAACTTTTAGGAAATTATCCAAACCTTTTTTAAACCCTGCTAAGCCCAGTGGTGTTTACCACATTCTCTGGCAGCAAATTCCAGAGTTTAATTACACAGGTTCCTACTGTGCATAATCTGAATACCCAATTGGAGGTGCTCAGTTATAGAATTGCCCCATAGGGGGGTAATTTTATAAAGTCATTGTCATGGAGTATGTGGCTTCTTATAAAATACCAACTAGCTTGATGGTGCATAGTTTGCCAGTAGGCACATATGAGGTGAAGTTTGGGTGAAGCATATATATACATGCATAGATTAGGCATGTTTTCTGACACTTTATAAAATACTAGATTTAAGTGGCGCCTACTTGTCTTTATAAAATTATTTTGACACCCACCAGAGAGGACTTAACAAAGAGTTGGGTTTTGTAGCCCATTATAAACCATAAAATTCTGCTGCTTTGCCACCCTCTTATTTACTATGCATCTCTCCCTGTCTCTCATCCACATTTTTAAACCCCGCTAAGCCAACGGCTTTTGCCACATTCTCTGGCTGCAAATTCCAGAGTATAATTACACAGGCTCCTACTGTGTGTAATCTGAATACCCAATTGGAGGTGCTCAGTTATAGAATTGCCCCCATAGAGGGTAATTTTAGAAAGTCATTGACATGGGGTATGTGGCCTCTTATAAAATACCAACTAGTGTGATGGTGCATAGTTTGCCAGTAGGCACGTACAAAGTGAAGTTTGGGTTAAGCATATGTTACTCACCCCACCGTCTTCCTCTGAAACTGTCATTGGAATGTTTTGATGTTTCACTTACATATACTGTTATTTATCAACATTTGCTTATTTCTGATCTGAAGAGGAAGGTAAACTTCGAAAGCTAAACTAAAAATGTATTAGGTTAGTCCAGTAAAAAAAGTATCATCTTATTTTCTTTTCTATGTTTTCTTTGTCCTTTAAAAGTGGACAAACACGGCTACCACATCACTCTACTTAAAATTGACTTAAAATAGGTGCCTGAAAATGGGCTTTACACTAGGTGTCCTTTTATATGATTACCCTCATTAGACGCATTTGGTAACTACTGATCTTTGTACTAAGGGCAACAAGGAAAATGGATCTTCTATACATTGTCATTGGTTCATAAGATGCTCTAAGGGAAAGATTATGCAGTGCATGAAATGTTTGACAGCAAGCTCTATAGTAGCCTCAGTGGAGCTGTTCTAGGTTGGTGTATCCAAAGCAGACTTGGATTTCAGCTGAGCAGAGGTAACTATATAATGAGGCTTTTCTTGTTGCAAAGAAAGTGATCTAAGTTGGGATCTTTGATGCTACAGTAGAGGAATCAGTTCCATGGTTTTATATGGAAATGAAAAGATTTTGTAGTCTTGCTCATTTTGTGGCTTCCCTATATTCAGTTCCTCCCGGTGAGAGCTAGAAGCTTAATCTACAGTGTGTGAGATTTTGTTTGTGTGTGTGTGGGGGGGGGGGGGGGGGGGGGGGGGGAGGGGGAATGTGGCATCTTGGTTTGAGTATGTGTACCAGGTGGGCATGAAGGTAAAATGTGTGAGGATCCATTGGGGTTACTGAACTTGGTAAACTACTATTAATAAGGGAATGGAGGGGAGTATGGGGAGGTTGGGCAACTGTCTTTGCTCTTCTGTTGGTTGTTTTCATGATGAACATTAGAACTATTGTGCAGGAGCTGCTGAGATTGCAGTAAAAATGGTAGATCTAAGTTTGAGAGCAGTAAGCACAACTAGTGTAGTGTGAAGAACACCATGCTATATTAATGAATGGGGGGTCACTGTTTTACAAACTTGCTTCTTGATATTGTCCTTTCTATTTGAATGATAACTATGATTTTGTACTTTGCTTGTTGTTTTAAGTTTCCTTTCAATTTTGTATTTCAGGGCTATGGCTTTCTTGTCAACAGGCTATTTGACCTTTTGTTTGAAATCAGAGATCAGTATAATGAAACTCTGCTTAAGAAATGGACTGGGCTCTTCAGGTTTGTGAAACATCAGTGTTATGAAATGTGATAACCAATGCACAACTGTTCAACTAGATCTTTACAATAAGATGTTGCTCTGTTACTTGTGCATATAAATTCAAGCAAAGAGTGGAGGAGTAGCCTATTGGTTAGTGCAGTGGACTTTGATCCTGGGGAACTGAGTTCGATTCCCACTGCAGCTCCTTGTGACTCTGGGCAAGCCACTTAACCCTCTATTGCCCCTGGTACAAAATAAGTACCTGAATATATGTAAACCGCTTTCAATGTAGTTGCAAAAAATCTCAGAAAGGTGGTATATCAAGTCCCATTTCCCTTCCCCCTTTCCCTTTATCAACAAGAGGGCGGTGTACTAACCCATGGGATTTCTTGCATGATAGCAGCCTTTTCCTGGGAAGATTTACTATAGGGGCAAATGAGCTCCTTACAAAATTTCACTTGAAAGCGAACTACAGGACAGCCAGTAAAAAAAATTACACCTCACTGAGGTGTAAATTACATTGTTGTGAAAGCAGGCTACAAAGCATTTTTGTGTGCCCATTAAAAAAAAAAAAAAACGATGAATCAGTTTACATTTTTTTCACATCACAGAAACTCATATGACTGGCCACATTGTGTGATTTGTTTTTCCAGAAGTGTACATTCTTGAGTTGTATGGATTTGTTTTCCAGGATATTTGCAATGATTATATTTGAGATAGATTTGTATGTAGTGGAGGCAGTGCATGCAAATCTGTGTCATGCTTAGATGGCGACTAAGGCCGGTGTTGGGCAAGCTTGTACAGTCTGGGTCCCGTATATGGCAATCCGGTTTAGGATGGGCTGGAGAGGGCTTTGATGAAAACTCCATTAATCTGGAACATGAGGACAGTGCCAGGCATACTTTTACAATCTGTGTCCCGCAAATGATGTGACAGATTGGATAGGCTGGAGTGGGCTTCAACAGCAACTTCAGTAGTTGGAACCTAGGGACAGAACCAAGAAGACTTCTGTGGTCTATGACCCAGAAATGTCAAGGAGAGACAGTGATCAAGTGTTTTATATCACATTCATTGTTGGTTTAATTATGCTTGATAATGAGTGTGACTGGTGGGCAGACTGGCTGAACCGTTCAAGTCTTTTATCTGCCGTCATTTACTGTGTTACTATGCTTATTCCATTGTAGATATCTTGAAAACCCAACTAGTTGGGAGTCATTTTTTAAATTTTTGTTACATTTGTACCCCGCACTTTCCCACTCATAGCAGGTTCAATGTGGCTTACATATTATATACAGGTACTTATTTGTACCTGGGGCAATGGAGGGTTAAGAGACTTGCCCAAAGTCACAAGGAGCTGCCTGTGCCTGCAGTGGGAATCGAACCCAGTTCCCCAGGACCAAAATCCACCACTCTAACCACTAGGCCACTCCTCCACTCCTTGTGGAGGTTAGCATAAGCATTCTAGCCCACAGTGACCACTATTCATGTAATCATGCATCCACATGTGTCTGCTTCAGTGGGCCTTAAAGTTCCAATGGGATCAGATGACCCAGCCATTCATGCACCAAGTAAGACTAAACAATATGTTGTTCACGCACTCCATTGGTAGATATGTGACAGCCTGATCCAGGGTCTTCCATTCCAACAGCCTCTGTACCAAATGGTATAAACCACAGATGATTTCAGTTAAGATTGAGGAATTCATGTACCGGCCCATTGTACTTAAGACAAAAATCAGATTAAACCCTAGAGCTAGTATCTTAATCCAGACAGACAGCCAAGTGGCTATGTTGTACATAAAATGAAATCCAGTACCAGCCCACTATAAGTTTATTTCAATTATTCAGACCCCTTCATAAAGCTAAAGTGTAAATTATAACGTGAGTGGATTTCAAACTGTTCAGGTTTATGAAAAGATTTTTATAAAAATAAACCTTTTGCACCTGTTTCATCATTAGTACATTCAAATTAAAAACATTTTTCTTTCAAAAATCTTCAAAATTCAAACATTTATCTTGAGAGTCCTCCCTTGTACGTGATTATGTTTTGATATACTTCATCAGAAAGCAGACAATTCAAGCTTTAACGTCATCCATCTCTCTTCAGCAAAAGGCTGCAATAAAATGGCGGCAGCATTACTTATCACGTGCTATGCTTATGTAGCTATGACTACAACTCACATGAACCAATCACTATAATGACATCCACTCTATAGAGGCATTCAAGCCCATAGGCTATACCATATTTAAACTATATATCCACTACTGTTCTCTTGGTGATGTCTCCTCCAGTTCATCTCCTTATCCCTTGTTGTTCTCAGCTTTCCCCCTACCCCACACACATCCCCTACCCCCTGTCTCTAGCTCTTCTCCCCTTCCACCCACCTCTTACCCTCTGTTGTTTCCCAGCTGTTTCTCCCCACACTTATCCTCTACCCCTGTCTCCTCCAGTTCATTTCTCTTTGCACACATATACATTGTCCACTGCCTCTTCCCACCCACCACCCATGTTCCCTTAGCCCTGTGCTCACATAATAGGTCTCTTTTTCCACCTTCTGACCCTGGTCTCTGTCTCTGTCTGGTATAATTGTTGTTACATGGTGCTGTGATCTTCTTCCACTATGCAACACTATCAGTAACATTAAATTCTGCATCCCAGGGAAATTCTGGAGAAATTTAGCAATGTTTAGTAGAAGAAATTCCCCCTTACATGATACTGTGCAGCAGTATTCGTTATTTTAGTGAATTGAGTTACGTAAAGCACAAAGACGTTTGCTAAACTGTATGTTTTAAAAATATACGTTGTGTATATTAAGACTAATTGATGTAATGATTATTTCTTTCCTTTTGCTGCTGCTGTTAAATAGAGAAATATTTGAAACAGATAACTACAGTCCAATTCCCATAGCAAACGAAGATGAGCTCAGAACTGTAATTAGCAAGTTTCCCTTTCAAGATTCAGAACTTGATAAGGTAAGAAGAGCTTTGCCGTATGAAAAAAAAAGTTTACTTAAAAAATAATGAAATTAGACAGGATGGTAATGGTGCATAACTGAATGACAAGAGTGATTAATGAGGGGAGCCACTTTTTCATGGGTAATTCAGCATGTGAAAATACCCGTGGAAATGTGAGCAATAAATACTTGGATCTGAATTTTGGTAGCTTTCAAGATCTTTCATGTGGTTCATAGCAAACAATTCTATATCTTTTGTCCATGGTTTAAAAAAAAAAGCAGTTATCCAAATGGATGACTGTTTTCCAAGATATTGCTCTTAGCAGTTTTGGTATGCAGTATATTTTTATCATATTAGCTATTATACTGCCCCACAAAATTACTGTGTGTGAACTGCTGGGTCTGCTATTTTCTCACTTTTACCTGTTCTTTGGAACTTTGAGGAAAATTCTATAAAGATAGGTGCCAAATGCCACCCAACAATACAAAAAGTGGTACTTATATTCCATAATTACCCAGCTATATGACTAAATGTGGATCACAGTGAAAAGAAACTAGAACATTTCTAGGAAATTTCAACTTTTGAACAGATAACAGGGATCATGCTAAGTGTGATTCTATATAGGCATACTTCTCCTCTGTGTTTAAGGCTACTGACAACACACACATAGCTATAAGACCACCTGCAGGCAACGAGGCCATCAATTGGAACTGAAAGTCTTTCTATTCCCTTGACATGCAGGTGGTCTGCAATGTCTTACAAATTATAACATATGTTTGTGGTGCTATCCAGTTTCCCCGTCACGATGCCTACATACTGTCACAGTTGGACCTACATGAGTGCTTTTATGTTACACCCAGCTCTACACTTGTCTCACAAAGGCATTCCAATATTCATTGCAGACACAATTCTGAGAGCTTGACTGTTGTGAATGAGAGTTAATGACTGTTGGGAGAGTTGGTTGTTAGGCATCTATGTCAGAGCAAGGTAAAGACTATGGAAATGCTCAGTCCTTGAGATGTGGTTTTCATATATAGCATGAGGTGCTCACATACTCTCTGAATATTGCTTTTGGCTTCCATTTCCTGTTAGTGTCACTGGAAGAGGTGATGAAGGGGAGGGGGCAAAGGCTCACCACTGGTGGTCTGTTCATGCAAGGGTTAGGATACGTTTAACAAGTTGCCTAGGTCCTCCTGTAACACAAAAGGAATGTCAGGCCTATACCTTCATAACAATACCTATACTTAGACGATTTGTCTGGGATGGCATATGTACCCATAGAACTGCAATTCTCAATGTATTTTGAAGAATGAATCACTGTAAAGCACGTGAGAGAATCATTGACCAGTGTAGATTATTGACTTGCACTCCTGCTCTCTTTTATGTTGTGGCCATGGGGACACACATTCACAGAGCATGTGTGTTCACTGTGTTAGGGCTTTCATCCCATGAGCTGTTTGAGAAATCGGCCTACTGCTGTGGGGTTGCTGTTGCTCACCAAAATGCAGACTGACTATTCAGTCATAATCCACAGGTTCTGTAGCAATATAATAGACACGGGTGGGGGGCTGTTGTGACGTGGAGTTACTTATGTGCTCACTGTAATACATATATGTAGCAAAGCTATTCATTCTGTGCTTCTTGGTACACATCCATGTAACAGATTGTTTATCTGTACTTCTGATTAAATATCTCCTTTTGGGAACTGCTTTTGGTGTCCAAAGATTGGGGGGGGGGGGGGGGGGGGGGGGGGGGGTCTTCTATGGCAGTAGGTGTGGTACAGGATTGACTTGGTATATATGTGTCTGTATTGAAGATCAGGGAATATGCATTGGGCAGTCTTTACACTGATTATGTTGTGTTGATGCAAAGTGTGTGTGTATATGTGTGTGTGTGTGTGTGTGTGTATATATATATATATATATATATATATATATATATATATATATACTAGTAAAAAAAAAGGCCCGTTTCCGAAACCAATGAAACGGGCGCTAGCATGTGGTTTTTTTTTGTGTGTGTATGTGTCACAGAGTTATTTTGTGTGTGTGTGTGAGGGTGGGGTGTGTGTGCAGGTTGTTGATGTGTGTCTTTTTTTTTTGTTTTGTTTTTTTGCTTGGGGGGTTGGGGGATGTGCTGTGCTATGCTGGCAAAGTGGGATGGATTGGTGTGTGGCTTTGAGGGTGTGTGTCTGTTGTATTGTGTGTGTGTGGTTTTGTCTGTCAAGGAGGTTTGTGGAGGGGGGTCTTTCTGTTGGTGAAATGTAAATGTGGTTGTAGGGGGGTCAGCCTTTGCTGAGTGGTGGATAGTTTTTTCCGGTTTTTTTTTTTTTTTTTGTGTTGTGCTGAGGCAGCAGTGTTGTTTTAGATGGGCGGAAGGTAGAGGAGCACGTTCTTGGTCTGTCGGTATTTTTTGGCCATTTCAGGGCTGCTGTAGGGGAACACTGGAAGAGAAATGTGCTGTGGGAAGCAGCGCCGTCTTTTTCCTTTGGGCTGGGGTTCTGGGCATCCTGGAGGTGGGAGATGGCTTGTCCGAGGACGGGGATGGTTGTTTTAAGTTGGCGGAAGGGAGAGGAGCACGGTCTCGGGCCATTGGGTGGTGATCCGGTATGTTCGGTCCATTTCAGGCCGGCTGCAGGGGAATGCTGGAACATGCGCTGCGGGAAGCTGCGCCGTCTTTTTCCGGGTGCTCGGGGAATCCCCGAGGTGGGAGACGGCTTGCCTGAGGCTGGGGATGGTTGGGCACAGCCACTTTGGCAAAAGGGGAAGAGGAAGGGGGTGGGGAGTTACCTGTAGCTGTGTGAGAAAACGGGTATTCTTTGTTTTGTATTATTAGTTTGCATTTCTGTTGAAGAAAGAGTGGATGCCTTTTGAATGATGGAGGTGGTGCGTCGGTGTGCGGTTGTTTCGTTAGTTTGGCAGCCAGTCTCCAGCAATTCCTAGGCAGGGAAGGAGTAGGGAAACGTGCTCCGCGTGTTTCCCTACTCCTCCTCCTTCTTTGGTCGCAGTTTGCTGCTGGCTGGGTCGCGGGTAATCCTTCCAGCTGGGCCGCAGCTTGTCCTGTTCGCCCACGTCCCAGATGGTGATGGGCACGTTGTTTTCCGGCTCCTCTGACTCCATGTCAAACGATCCCAAATATAGTCTTTGCTATGGGCCCTCTGGCACTCTTCAGCATTAGGCATTTAAAAATTTCTCCCCCCTCCCCCCCCCGGTCTATTTTTGCACATACCCACAGCAGGAATATTCTTCTCTCGTTCCAGCGGTGGTTCTGTGCTCTCCGTGCTGCACAGATAATGAGCCATTCTGCTGGGGAATGCTCCTCCCTTATTGTCATGTAGTTTCCTCTGATTGGTCCATCTTACGTTGTCTAGTGTTGCCTGGGAACGGTGTTGTGATGGTCCTTTGTGTTTCAGAATGTTGAGGGTGTTTTTTCTGATTGGTCCGTCATGTGAGGGCGGGGCAGAGAGACATGGTCAGTGTTGTGGCTTCACCACCATGAACCCTTCAGGGAGTGGCTGAGTGACTTCAGAACGTTGTCTTCAGAGCGTTGAGGGTGAGTTTTATTATAGTAGATGTATGTATATATATAATTAGAGGTTGCCTGTGGAGTGGAGGAGTGGCCTAGTGGTTAGGGTGGTGGACTTTGGTCCTGGGGAACTGAGTTCAATTCCCACCTCAGGCACAGGCAGCTCCTTGTGACTCTGGGCAAGTCACTTTGGGAATATTCCCTTACCTGCTGCATCAGCATGCATGGTGTGTACAAGTACACGCAGATGTGGGCATGCACATGACTATCTTAAGAAAATACAGGCATTTATCTAGATGGGGCCATGTTTGGGTGCCCTTTATAGAACTGCCCTTTTTGTGTAGCAGTGTGCCATTATCTTTCTGTTTGATTCAATTTTAATGTAAGCATTTATAATTTACTTAAACATTACAGTATTTAGGTTCAGTCTGAGAAATTTGAATTGATAATTGTATAATTTTAAACCATAAAATTATGTAAAACAGTGTATGAAAATATTTCAGAAATACTAGAACAAATTGGCTGACTTGTCATGCATTTGATCAATATTTATTTTCTTCTAATATAGAGATCTGCAAATATTTGCATTTTAGTTGGATGTTTTATACCCATTGTTAAATTTAATAATCTTTATTTGTAAGATAGTAAAATATGTTAAGCAGCATGACTGAAATTTGAAATTTAACTGAGTGTTACTTTCTTTGTTACAATAGCAAACCTTTCCAAAGAAACTGCCAATGTCTCAGTCAGTGCCTCAGATTTACATGCAGGTCAAGGAATTTATTTATGCAAGCCTTAAGTTCTCGGAGTCTCTTCATCGCAGGTAAGCATGACCAGTAGCATTTGCAGTTAGAATCTGTTGTTTCCCATTGACTAGGGTTCAGCAGTATTTTATGACATACTGCCATTGGTGTGCCAGAGGAAGCAGTCTACTGCAATGTGACTGCTGTCTACTTCTGGGTGGGGAAGATGTTTTCCTGATTGATCTGGCGCAGCAGGACCTCTATCTCCTTCAAGCCTCACAACTACATAGTAGCAGTAATACAAAAATAAGGAAGTGAGTGTGGATCTAAGCCCCACCCCTTGAGCCTGAGAATACTTGCTGCTGAGTAAACTCATGAAGTGACTTGCCCAATTCCTGCTTGTGATACTGTTACCATGAGATACACAGGAAGGAAGAAGAGAACTGAGGCTGGAGTAAATAAGTTCTTTATGACTAAAATTAATCCAGATTTATATCAGAGCAGAGTAAACAACACTGAATTCCTTAATAGTTAAAATAGGTTGCAGAAAATTTACATAATAAGCAAGCAGTTAAACCACCAAATCCCAAAATGTGGAAGGCATCTCTTTATAGCAATATTATTGATTTATGTAGGTATCTTCATTTTTTCAACTTCATCCCTGTAATGTTCTTCCAGCTTTTTGACAGTATCAGTTATATATATTCTCTGTATTGGTGTATAAACAGATGCCCCTAAAACCAGCAGGAGGATACAAATTAAGGCCCAGATGCACTAAACCTTAATGACCCTTTTAACGACCCTTTACTGGCCCTTAACGAAGAAATTTTCAACCGTAGCATGCATCAAAGGCCATTTTCCGACAGCGCTAGCAGCTAACGAAAACGGAATGCAAACGAGAAACTACCATTGAAATGTTGACAATTTGGAATGCACTAACCATACCGAATCTTGCAACGAATCATTTACCGTCAGAAATTTAACGTGAGCTCAGACCTGTCGTTAAGACCTGAGCTGTCATCTCCCTGCTGCCCCCTGCACCATAAAAATCCAATCTGCCATGTTTAAACAGAAAAGTGAGATAAAAAAAAATGAAAACACCACAAACACGTGGCTTCCCGCTTTCCCCTGCATAAAATATAAAAGCTTTACAAACATCAAAAAAGGATCGGGAGGGGGCATAGCCACTCATCAGGAGCGTCCTGTATGGACGGCCTTGCTCCCCCCCGCCCGAGGTCGCCGCTGCTCCCCACTTCTCCCTGTATGAAATAATAACTCATAAAAATCAAAACTTTTGCATCGCCGGGCCCCCCTCCCTTCCTGTCTCTCTCTTCTCCTACCATTGCTCCGCCTCCCGCCATCCTCTGCCTCGTGCCACGCCCCCTTGAGTTCGTTGCCGCCGCTCCTCCCCTCCACCGGACCCCCCCTCCGCCCTTATGGCCGGTGCAGGGCCTCTCACCTGTGTGTGAAGGCGCTGCACGGGATGGAACAGCTTATCGTCGATCGCTTCTGCCTTCACCGACGTCTCTCTCCTTCTTCCTGTGCCCTCCCTCCTCTGACGAAAGTTACCTACGTAAATAACCTACGTCAGGTCAAGAAAGAAAAATATATATGATTTATTGTTACCAGCTGACTTTAAATTTAACAGTATTTTATAGAAAGGTTCTCAGCCCAGTCTTCAGTATACACCCAGCCAGTCAGGTTTTCAGAATATTCACAATGAATATGAATGGGATAAATCTGTATATACTTCCTCCATTGTATGCATGCATATTATTCATTGTGGATATTCTTGAACAACTGACTGGCTGGGTGTGTCCTGAGGACTGGGTTGAGAATCACTGTTTCATAATCATGTGCTACAGGTTCTAGAATTGAGGTGAAGATGGACTTTAATGGTTTTAGGTTAAATTTGTTTTAACTTGTATTTTATTTTTAGAAATTTTGGGTGTATGTGTAGAGGTTGTTTTGGCAGGAAATAAGGAGTATGGGTATGTATGGCAGATGTAAGTGGGGTTTCAATGGAGATGTGTTTGTGCATATGTGTGGACTGGGTGTGTGTGGTATTTAGAGGCATGAGATGGAGGATTGAAAAAGGAAGATTGTTGGGGATAAGGTAGAGGGATGAGAGTGAGGGTGACTGGTTGAGGAGTATGGCTGCTGGTGATGATGATGAGAGTATATCAATTTTGAATTTTTAATATGGTCATATAAAAAAATGGAATCCCACCTATCCACTGATATACACAATTTTGGTATCGTCTCAAAGCCGTTAGTTGGCTTGAAAATAAACATTTAAATTTTCAATTGATAAACCCTTAGAAGCTAAAGTCCTAATTATAATTTTGTACGTTTCCTGCATTGGTTATGTGGCATGATTCATCGTGAGAAAAGGACTAATATTAAATAGGTGCTTCGTATCTGAAATTACTAAAGATAGGGATAAACTCTTAGCACGTAGAATATTTAAAAAACTGGATTTCCTTAACAAAAGTTATATGTTATGATTAAAATAAAATACATTGGCCTCTTGAATGATGTTGCTACAGTATTTGCAAAAGATCTCTATTCGTTATTTAACTTTTATTCATTTTTAGACTGCTGGATCTGGTGTAAATCACAAAAAATAACATTTGAGGATTAGTTTTAAAAGCAGAAGTCTGGAAGCTATTCAGAGCTCATCATCCAGTTTCTGTTGTTAATTAATGCAAATGACTGTGATTTCACAGATTCCTAACTGACTTTCTTTACTATTCACACATACTAACAAGCATCTTTATTCAGAGCCAGATGCACTAACTCCACAGAAAGAGCCCTTCCCTTACTGATCCCTTAGCGAATCGGTAAACGGGCATGCATGAAGGAAATCGCATGCAAATGAGCTGCTCGCTGTTAGCTCATTTGCTCGTGATTTCCTTCCTAAGGAGGGGAAGCCAGTCGGCCAGCTCAGCATGCGCAGAGCAGCCAAGCGTTATAGTGGCTGCTCTGCGCATGCCAAAGACGGCTTCATACACATCCTTCACTCAAAAAAAAAAAAGGACATCCCTGACGAGCACTTGTATGTTTTTTTTCTTCAGATTTTGTGATGGGCGTCCTTCTCTTGGACGTGCTTTTCTTACGTGCCCGAAATGACCACGCCGGAGAGAATCGGGGATTGGGACGTGCGAGGACGTCCAAATCAAAACTATTTGGACGTCCCTTTCGATTATGCCCCTCCAGGTCTCTCTCAGACAACCACAGCGCGTTTAGTTAAATCAAAGCTTCCATCTTTGAATCAAATCATCCAAAATTCCCTCAGCCTTCTTCTCTTTTCAAATCTTTTTTGGAATATAATATTTAGATTTCAATATATCTTCATTGTTGGGGATATTTAAGACTTCCTTGAAATATTTCTTAAGTACAATCTTTGTCTACAGTAGGCGAGAATATATCTCCCAGTCAAATTTAATTGACTGTGTGTGCACTTTATAAAATATCATTTAAGTTGGAAACTGGCCTCAATGTTTGCTTTTAGTAATTTTCAGAAAACTATGCACAGGTATTCATAAGCTCCTATTTCTGTGCATAAAACATAGTTTTATGTTTATTTAAGGTTCGTTCAGATTATATAACAAAAGAGAGGGAACAAAGTACAAACTAAAGTCCAAACAAAAAAAACAGCACCACGGGCCTTTAAAAATGGAACACAGTTCTTTAATGAATGAGCCTTGACAAAAAGACCCGACACGGGCCGTGTTTCGGTGACTAGCACCTGCGTCAGGGGTCACAGTGATGACGTGGAAAACTTGGGGAATAACTCGAATATATTCCTCTACAATATATTATTCCTTACCCCACGTCTCATGTAGTAAAAGCTACAAAGCACCAAGGCACTTTCACTTTCTGTATCAAAGATACAGAAAGTGAAAGTGCCTTGGTGCTTTGTAGCTTTTACTACATGAGACGTGGGGTAAGGAATAATATATTGTAGAGGAATATATTCGAGTTATTCCCCAAGTTTTCCACGTCATCACTGTGACCCCTGACGCAGGTGCTAGTCACCGAAACACGGCCCGTGTCGGGTCTTTTTGTCAAGGCTCATTCATTAAAGAACTGTGTTCCATTTTTAAAGGCCCGTGGTGCTGTTTTTTTTCGTTCAGATTATACACAGTTATATGTAATTGTTCCTTTTTACACACCAGTTGACATCCAACTAACAAATGAACCAAATTATACATTTTGAACTTTATACCTTTCTCCTTCCCCATCCAGGCTCCAGTATCCCCCTTATCAATAAACCTTCATATGCTGTTCAGGCTACCATACAGTGACTATATTTTTGGAAACATATTCATATTCTATGTTTTATAGGTTGTAGTTTCATACATTCTGTATATATCTCATTCTTAACACTACTCTTTCCCTTCTTGATAAATGACTGTCTTTCCAACAGTTCCCTCAGATCCCCATCTAATTTCGTAGGTATCATATTCAGTAGGATGAACCTGGACTTTAGCAGTCGATTAACCCACATCCACTCCGTGATCTTGGTGACCCATGGCTTTTCAAAATTCTTGCACTTTATAGGGCAGGTTTGCCACATTAATGGAGTTCTTTTCCATTCTAAATTTTTAGATTGTTATGTTACGCCGGGACTTATATTCCACCTATACCTCTACATTTCAAGGTCGGATTACAACAAGAGATACTAGATCAAAAAATCTAGGAGCTACAAATTGTAAAATAAAAATAAGAACAATACTAGCAATATTAATACCAACGAGCCATGACTATAGCAGGCTGTTTAATTACAACCTGAGGATGCAGAATCAATATCACAAGATAGAAAAGATTTTAGTTTCTTCCTAAATAATAAATATTGTTGCAAGTTCTCAAACATAACGGTAAGGAATTCCATAGCATAGCCATCTGATATTGTAAAGAAGAGGAAAAATGCTTACTCGATTTTATCCCACTTACATTTGAAAAACCCAATAAAAATTGATTTTGAGTGTTATATCTAGATCTTTCATTCTGCAGAAGTGTAGTCAAATTCATCATGTAGCAGGGGCATAGCCAGACCTCGATGGGGGGAAGGGGCAGAGCCCAAAGTGGGGAGGCACATTTTGGCCAACCTCCCCATTGGCGGCAGTCCCCAACCCCCCTGCCAGTTGAAGCATTTGTCCCGCACTGGTCTCACATTTCTTTCCCTGCTTTGTTCTTAGTCACGTTGTGCGCACTTTTTTTTAATGAAACTGAGCATGCGTGAAGTAACATACATAACATACATAGTAAGTGACGGGAGATAAAGACCTGAAGTGTCGCATATTCTCAGTTTCACTAAAATGAGCATGCATGGTGTGACTGAGAAGAGCTGGGTTTGCAATGCAGCGGACCAGTGAGGGACAAACTTCAGCTGGTGGGGGTTGGGGACCCCTGCCAGCCAAACCAGGGGCCTCAGACCAATTTGGGGGGAGGGGCAGGCCTCTGTGGCCCCTGGTAGTCACGCCACTGTCGTATAGGATGGGTACCTCACCAAACAAGATTTAAGAACTGTAACATTCAGTTTAAAATGGGTGTGAGCCATAATTGATAACCAATGTAGTTAATATAAGTTTTTAACTGAATCATATTTTGGCAAACCATAGGTCAATCTCACGGCTGTATTTTGTATCAAGTTTAAATGATTGATTAGTGTTTTGGAATAACAAACCAACACGAGGTTACAATAATCAAATTGAAACAGTAACAGAGGCTGAACTACAATCCTAAATATACCCCTGTTCAAAAACTTTCTAATATATCTTAATTTCTTAAGGACATGAAAAGATTTTTTCATTGTAGAAGATACATGATGTTGCATAGATAACAAGTTGTCTAACTTTACTCCTAAGATCTTTGAGTTTAAATCCAATAAAAATAGATTAGACCCAATAGAAAAATTTTGTTGATATCTAATAAACTTGTATCTCCTAAGAAGAGGAATTTAGTTTTCTCTTAAGCTTTAAGCGATGCATTAGGATCCAAGACTATCTACCATGGCAGTTAGAGCTGTATAGCAAGTTTTAATAAAACATAAACCATCTACATAAATGTTCCTACCTGCCCACATCTGCCTGTCCCACTAGTCTGCTTAAACATCTTAATCACAATGGAGTCGTATACATTCTACCGTATTTTTCGGACTATAAGACGCACTTTTTTCCCCCAAAATTTGGGAGGAAAATGGGAGGTGTGTCTTATAGTCCGAAGGTAGATTTGGCTGGCTGGCTGGCTGGCCGCCCGCCCTCCCGATTTCGGGATCGCCCTCCCCCCGGCCCTGTCACCACTTCTCCCTACTCACGTCACGCGATCTTCCCTGGTGGTCTAGTGACGTCGGGGCAGGAAAGAGCCCCCTCTTTCCTGCCCAGCGCGCTGCCCTCCATCCTCCTGTATGCAGCCTGATGGTCTCGGCGAGATTCAAAATTTTGAATCTCGCCGAGACCGTCAGGCTGCATACAGGAGGATGGAGAGCAGCTCGCTGGGCAGGAAAGAGGGGGCTCTTTCCTGCCCCACATCACTAGACCACCAGGGAAGATCGCGTGACGTGAGTAGGGAGAAGTGGTGACAGGGCCGGGGGGGAGGGCGATCCCGAACTCGGAGGGAGGGATTCGGACAAGACGCACCGGAGCACCTAGGTTTTAGAGGAGGGAAAAAGGAAAAAAAAATTTTCCTATTTCCCTCCTCTAAAACCTAGGTGCGTCTTATGATCCGGTGCGTCTTATAGTCTGAAAAATAAGGTATATGTTTGTTTATTAAGGACTTCCTATATTGTCGTCATTGTAGCCACAACAAAGCAGTTAAGAAAAGAACACCATAATCAAAACAGGATTGAGAAAATAGCTACAGGGATTGAAAATTATAGTATAGAGTTTCACAATATTGGAGTGAGAAAATGAAGTCAGGTGAGTAGCTCGCTATAGCAGGATCCTGCCACCATATTTTGATCTATTGGAAAAGCCTTCAATTTTAGGATAAGAAAGCTTTATATGTAGGTTAAAAGGCAGTGAATTCCTTAAGGTTTGGGTTAAATAGAAAAATGCTTTAAGATGTGTGGCGTCTGAGCGTGAGATAAAGAGGGCAGGGATAAAAGAAGCTCCATAGAGGAGTGCAAATGGTGGGAAGGTTGGTATGGAGTTATATGTGAAGCCAAGTATAATGGAGTACTAAATGTTGTGGCAGCCATTTTGAGAGCAGAACTGACAAGGGCAGGAATGACTGGGGATCACTCCTGCCCTGACTACATCCCTGGACCATTAAAGATTGTAAAGTAGACCCTGGGGGCTATGAATAGGTGGTTGGATGGGGGTTCGGGACGGGAGCTGCTACTGTTAAGTTGGGAGGAAGGAGGCAAAGCCTGTTTGGGAGGGAAGAGGGAGGGATGCGAAATGGGACGAAGCACAAAGTCAGAAATCAGTCTTCAATTAGAAGCCTGAAAATCAAAATCACAATAATTAAATATAGAAAACCATTAATCTTTACCCTATTTTCATTGGTTAACACAGTTTTGTTGTTCTTGTGGATTTGTGTTGGTCAGCTATATGGCCTTCTCCTTTTTTTGCGAGGGTTTAATCTAGTCATAAAAGTTTTCTCTTCAGGTGATTGGGGCATTGAGATGTAGCTAGCTAAGCCAGCTTCTTTTTCAATTTCGTTCAATGTTATTTTCAGATAGTAAACCTAGATAGAAATACTTCTCTTTCATCTTCAATATATATTTAACTCTGTAAACCTTTATGTTCTCAGTTCCACAGAAATAGATGACATGCTTAGAAAATCAACAAATCTGCTGCTAACCAGGACATTAAGTGGCTGTTTACAGAACCTTATTAAAAAGCCTCACATAGGTTTAACAGAGGTAGGTTATAAAATACCAGCCCTGAAATAGGTTTAGTGAGATGTGGTTAGAGCATGCATTGTACTGATGTGTGTAATGAAATAGGCTCAAGATTCATGACAGCAGGTTTACATTTCAGTTTGTTTTAAAGATTGTGACCTAATCTTTGTTAAGATTTTGACGTATTAGCATTATCATTAATGAACTGCCATCACAATCTGCTGTTAGAATAACAGTTAATCAGTTGTATTCTGTAATACAGTGATTACCAATTTAGTAGTATAGTTTCTGGAAGCAGTAGCATTTACAATCAGGTGTCATTGAAAGGGACCTGCAGCATCTTATGGATGTATTTGTGTTTGTAGCTGGTGCAAATCATCATAAACACAACACACCTGGAACAAGCCTGTAAATACCTTGAGGACTTTATAACAAACATTACAAATATTTCCACAGAGACAGTCCATACCACAAGGCTTTATGGGCTTTCTACTTTTAAGGTATGTAAAATATCATTGAGGTTTTATTATTAGAATATTTCATATCATAGTGGTTTCAAGTAAACTTTATGAATATTGCAGAACTTAGTCCCTCGAGAGGGCAGTCATCAGACAGGTAATTAATGTAAGTTATAATATATATTGCTTTGAAAATTGTTTAAGAAGTCCTAAGAATAAATTATTGCAAATCCATAGAATGAAAATACCAGCTAACTTTTCATTATTTTTCTAAGAATATGAAACCCTTACATATATTTCTTTTTATTAGATGATATATTATTTCATTATGTCTTCTCAACTAGTTTTTTGAAAGACAAATTCCTTTCAGTGCTTCTTGTTTTCTTTTGATGTGTGGCTATGGCAGAATTGTAGCATAGATGAAATTCAATTTTACTAAATGTTGCAACACAAAGGGACCCTTTTACTAAGGTGCGCCCAAAAGTGGCCTGCGCTGGTGTAGGCGTGTGTTTTGGACACATGCTGGTCCACTGCCTGAGCGTGCCTTGAAAAAAGGGGTTTTTTTTTAATGTGCCGGAAAATGGACGTGCGGCAAAATGAAAACCAGCGTGTGTCCATTTTCGGCTTGTGACCTTAATGCCATCCATTGACTTAGCAGTAAGGTCTCATGTGCTAACCGGTCGGTAAGCGTGCAGCACACGCTGCCAATTCCCACTGGGTAAGGGCCCCGCGGTAGAAAATATTTTTTACCGCATGTTTTGGGTGTGTGCCAAAAATGGAATTACTGCCCGGGGCACGTAGTAGCGCCAATTTGACTATGTTGGACGTGCGTAGCCAGCTATGCGCCTTTGTAAAAGGGCCCCAAAGCATGTATTTTTGTTTCAGATTTGACAATTCAGTTTAATAAAGTAATAAAAACAATAAAAGTGGATGCCTTAGGAGAATGGTTCTCAACTATGGGTTGGTACCCTGAAAGGGGTCACAGAAAGAGGGCTGCTCTCCCTTCTCTGGACTCCCACTGTGACATATTCACAGTAATGGCAGTCAGCATAGGTAGGGCAGGATTAACCTTTGGTGGGTCCTAGTAAATAAGTGCACTGTCCCCATTCTATAATACAAATCTCCACAAATGTGTGAACACTAGTATGTTAGCCTCAACATCTAATTATGTCCTATTAATGTAGTTAGCATTTTCCCTCCTTATATTCTCCAGATTCTGGCAAGTACTCTTCCCCACTTTCTCTCAGATCCCAGCAACCACTCTTTCCAGTCTCTCTCATTCCCAGCACCTCTTTCTTTGTTCACTGATTGCTGCACCCCTGGGTGCTCTGATTTTGTTTGGGGAGTTGAACACTCAAATAGGATAATAGGACCCTACAGACGACAAGAGGGCCAGTGCACGGTGATGCAAGGGCAACTTATGATTCTACTCATTGTCCTGAATGAGCCAATGCAGCAGTCACAAATGATTTAGAGCCACACATACTTAATTAACTGTCAGTACCATTCATCAGTCCAATTTTTGTTGAAAACATCACTTAAATAGTTTTCTCTTCTTTATCTCTCAAATATTTTATTATTCCAAAGATTTAATACCTCAACATTCAGATTATTTATATAAAAAAATAAAAAATAACTTCAAATTCATCCACTGCAACCGGGTGCCAGGTGATTGATGAAACCATCCATTCAGTTAAACAGTTATCTCCACGACAGTTCTCTCCACAATATTCTCTGACACAGTACTGCATTTTGAACCCTTGCTCTGTGTCAGGGAGTCCACTCAAAAAATCACTCTGCAGATGCTTTCTATCTTAACATTGTTCACTGATACCAAACAACTACAAAACAAAATGGCATTAGCACCTCTTAAAAAAAATGTCACATGGTTATCAAACAGTCCTTTATAAATCTGTGTTATCCATTCAAATTCTTCATCTAACCTTCCTGGTGTTGTAGTATGAAAGATGTATAGCCAAAAAATGTTCCCTAGAATTCAATTGTGATAAAGATCACCTCCATAAATATTAAGAGGCACATGATCAATAATCTTCCATTTTATCAGCTAAATTATGTTGTTTCTCCTTCCAGTGGTTAACCAGTAAAGTCATCAGTGTATCCATATTGAGTCTTCATTTGTGTTCAATAAGGTGAATGCTTAATTTTGTATGCTCCACATATAAGAGAGTACATATAGTTCTCTCTAAGGACTCCATGGATGTAAACAAAATCTTTGCATTCAAAAATTTGCAGTCACATTGCCCTGTAAGCAATACTTACTATACTACAGAAAAATTTAAATAAGAGGTAGGCAATGTTTATGCTTTTCCACTTGTATATCAGAGTTGTGTGTTTCTCAAAGCTGTCATATTCCAATTAATAAATTCAAAATAAAATACTTTTTTATCTTTGTCTTTCTGCCTTCTCGCCACTCCCCTAAATCCTGTGTTCCAGTCTAGCATCTCCCCCTCTGTCTTCTGCCTTCTCCCACAGTCCAGCATCACGCCTGTGTAGCCCAGCATCTTCCTGTCCCTTCCCCCAGTGCTCCAGGATTTTCTCTGTTTCCTCCTTCATCCATGCAGTTCAACATCAACCAGTCCCTCTCTTTTCCATCTGTACTCCAATGGTCCAGCAACTATCTTGTCTTTCTTTTTCTTCCCCTTAAAACCCATGACCTTCTTATGTCCTTCACCCCCCCCCCCCCCGGTCTACATCCCCCCTTCTCTCTTCTGCTTCCCTTGTGCAATTCAGCATCTTCCTAGCCCTTTCTAGGAGTAGCCTAGTTGTTAGTAGAGTGGACTTTGATCCTGGGGAAATTGGTTTAATTCCCACTGCAGCTCCTTGTGACTCTGGGCAAGTCACTTAACCCTCCATTGCCCTAGGTACAAATAAGTACCTGTATATACTATGTAAACCGCTTTGAATGTAGTTGCAAAAACCACAGAAAGGCGGTGTATCAGGTCCCATTTCCCTTTCTTTTCCCTACTCCCTCCCATAGTCCAGCATCTCTCCCTCTTTTTTCTCTTTCCCCCATGCAGCTCAACATTTCCATGGCCCTCTTCAGCATTTCCGTGCCCACACTCCTCCCTATATTGTCCATCATACCCTGCCCCCTCTCTTCCCCCATTAAGCATCTTTCTCTCCCCAGTTCCCTCTGCAACCACGACACGATCAGCAGTTTTTTAAATGCCAGGTTCGGGCACTGGCACTGAATAATAGAGGCTAGGTTTGGTGGGAATGGCCACTGGAGCTTATGCAGGTCCTGGCTGATATTCAGTCATGGTCTGCATAAGAAAATTATGTAGCCCCTGCTGAATATCGGCATAACAATTTTTTTTCTTTTAGCCTCTGCGATCCCTCTCCTACTCCACCCCCAATGCAGACACTTTCCTTGCCTTCCCCCTCCTCTCAGCCGGTGATAGTCACAACCACCACCACCCCCAGACCTACCTGATATCTACGGTGGTCCAGTGGGGGTGATAGGGTCAAGACAAAGGCCACTCTCTCCTGCTTCTTGTTGCTCCATTCACAAAATGTCTGCTGTGAGCTTTACTTCTATAGCACTGCAAGCTGCTGCTTGAGGTCACGACAGCCTTTTTGTGAAGATAGCAAAAAGAGGCAGGAGCGAGTGGGCTTTGCTCCTGTCCCCATCACCCCCATGATCACCATGAATATCACGTAGGTCCGGGAGGGGGGTGGGGGTTGGGGAGAAATTCAAAGGTGAGGGGCTTTGTGACTGTCACCAGAAGGAGGAAGGCAAGGAGGCGGGGCTGCATGGAGGGTGGAAGGGGGATTGAGGAGGTTAAAATTCTTTTTTAGGTTAATGTAGGTCCTCGCTGATATTCAGTGCCTGGACCTGCATAGCTTACCTGGCCTATGTAGGACAGCTTTTGAGCTGTCCTAAGTTGGCCGGGTTATGTATGCGGGTCCCAGCACCCACATAACTGCCAGCTCCTCCTCAATGCCCCTGACCTGCCCTTTTTTTTATGGGCATTCAGAGCCGATTTTCAGTACCACTGCCCGGTTAAGTGTCTCTTTGGAGCATTCCTGGGGAAAAACCACTCTACCCATCACTGGGGCATGGTCAGAAATACTAATAGGGTGTATAGTTAGATCCCTGCAGTTCCCTACTAAAACCTTATCTGCCCACAAGTAATCCAGCCTAGAGCAAGATACTTGCCTCCCCAAATAGCATATACATTGTTTATCCATTGGATGGAACATCTTACACACATCTTCCAGAATATTCTGCAACAAACATCACCTAAGTAGCCCACTTGCTCTGATTTTTTTCTCTACTACTTTCAAGTGTCCTTTCCAGCTTCCCCACAGCAATGTTCATGTCCTCTCCTAAAATCAGATCTTCTGTTCCCTGGGAATGAATCATATTAACTACATCTCTATAAAACGAACCATTAGGGCCAACTGGAACATAAACATTCACCAATGTAAATTCCCATCAGTTTATCCTCCCCGACAACCAGTTGTACCTCCCTTGGACATCTCCACAAGTGGCACATTCCTATTAATCAGAATGGTGACCCTCTTTAATTTTGACCCACCTGATCTTGTTCCAGTACCCCTGCCTCTTGTTCTTCAGCATTTCTCATGAGTCCAACTTCAGTTCTTGTAACATTGCAATGTCCACCTGAAGATCCCACAAATGTTTCATAATATGTTTGCACTTAATTGAGTGATTGACCCCTCCCACGTTCTAAGTAGCAAATTTAATCCCTCCCTTTGACATTAGAATATCTAATCCACCCTCTCGGAAACCCTAGCCTCCACCCATAACAAACATAACTTCCTCCCCCTCCCCCACTACCCCTCCCTCTGCCTGCCCCACTCACTGCCCTGCTCCTCCCATCTTCCCCAAAGCCCCTCCTGCAAAACACATGTCCTTTTCTTATCCTCCTGCCTCCCCTCCCACCCCCTCCCCAGTCCATACGGCACTTAGCACAAAAATTCAGTAAGCGCCACTGCAGAGTAAGCATAGTCCCAAGGACAGCACTATAAAAGAGAAAAGAAAAGGCTCAGTCAATCATAGGGGGGTCCTTTTACTAAGCTGTGGGAAAAAGGGCCCTGCAGTAAAGGCGGGGCCATTTTTCCTACGCACTGGGCGCTTTTTACCACAGCCAGTACAATTTCCCCCAAAAAAATGGCTGCGTGGCTATGTGGCAGAGAGCATTTACCACAATCCATTGAGGTGGTGGTAAGGGCTCCCGCGGTAACCCGGACCAGATTTGGGAACCACTGGTCTAAGATGATAATTTTCACTGCTTGCTTACTAATTTTAGTGTTCAAAGGGTCAGCACCTAAAGTCCACAAACAGAAACTGATTTCTCTAACTGGATAATGACAGTACAAGATGCTTCTTAGAGTATGCTTGCTTGCTGTAGCAGTGTTCTGGCAACCTTATGAAGAAATGAACCTGTTTATTCTGTGTGGAGCCCATGTTCCATACTTAAACCCTTCTCGATAAAGACTGATGTAAACTTATCACTAAAGTAATTATAGCTGGAAAATTCAGGATCTGATCACCGGCATTAGCAACAATTCGAGCAGCAGCCTCTGCTGCTGTACCTTTCCCTTCAGTAACTCTGCCAACTACTGCAGCTTCCAAAACAGCTAGATTTTTCAAGTACTCGGTGCTCACTGGCAATCCTGACTCAATAAAAGTTATTAAATCAAAGCCCAGAACAGGATCAAGCACTAGCTGTGGGGCTTCCCTTGGCCCAGCTCCAGCTTTTTGAGGGTTTGGGATCATTAATCTGGATCCCCAAACCACGAATGGGTCAACTGAAGCTTGCTATGTAGATAAATGTTAAGAGAGAAAAACTCTTATTTTGCCTTGTTTTTTTCATTTTATTGAGGTATCAGAGAGAAAGGGGAAAAAAAGGTAAATTCAAAATGCTTGGGGCTCAGGGACACTGTGGTTATCCAGTCATCATCAGCATGGAATTTCTTCAGCCTATTATTCCACCTTAATAATTGAGGTCCTATATTATTATTTGTCTATTTAGTTTCTCTTTTGCCTGACAGCTTTTACCTACTCCTGTTTAGATTTCCATCTCTACTGGAGCTAACACCTGTGTAGGCTTAAAGTACTGTGTACCTTCATTAGTGGTCATGTAGAGTTTTGCTTCTATTTTAGCCCTCTCTCCCTCCCAAGTAACCCAGTCATTGCAGTAGTAAGCCTTGGTCAGGTGTCCCAAATTATAGATTTCTTAAGTAATCTAGTATATCTACATATGCTGTTTATAAAATTAGATCATGATTAAAAGTACAGTGGAAACATGATATAACTCTATAGTGGGATTCCACTGTACATGCAGTGCAGGCTGGTGTACAATAGGCTTGCCAAGGGAAAGAATCTGGGTGAGGTTGTGGTTTACATGCATAAATGTCAGTGCCCACAGTCTAGATACTCTTGTTGCAGAATGTATGTTAGTATTTTATAAAGACACATAAGCACTTATGTGTATAAATTAGGCATCTTCCTGTCCTATTAACATAGGCAATCTGTTATACAATTACCTTCTATGGGTGTGCGTTATGTGATGATAGTGGCAGTAGAGGCAGTGTGGCTTCCTCAAGCCTGTGTAGAGGTAGCAGCAGTGTGGCTCTTCCCCTTCCTCAGTGACTGGTATCTCACCCATCTGTTCTGACGCCCTGTTCACAAGTGCACTTTATCAGGAAACTTTAAATCCTTCTAAGTGAAATCCAATGACAGACGTTCAAAAGTGAAATAATCAGAAATTTTCATTTTGACATTGTTTCAAAATACTAAGGTGTTTTATTTCGTATTTTGGAAAGGTTTATACAAAAATGGCTCTATAATTAGTCATTATCCCTCTAATTTTAGGATGCAAGACATGCAGCAGAAGGGGAGATCTACACAAAGCTTAACCAAAAAATTGATGAATTTATCCAACTTGCTGATTATGACTGGACAATGTCAGAGCCTGATGGAAGAGCAAGTGGTTATTTAATGGACCTCATCAATTTCTTGAGAAGCACATTTCAAGTTTTTACTCACTTACCAGTAAGTATGTGTAGTTGTACACCACCTTAGTTTTAGATCAAAGTAATTCTTCGTTTATAAGTTTTAAGTTGTTAGAATTTGGTCACTTGAGTTTATCTGCTGTTAAAGATAATTAATTGGTTAATTTACAGTAATAACAATAACTTCATTCAGTGAACAGGTTGAGCTTTAATATTGCGTGTAGGGTCAGTAAAAATTATATTGCTTCCTAGTTAGAGTCAAGAAGAGCTTAAGCTAGCACTTTAATGTTCATAATGCCCAAGATCAAAACTGCTTTGATTTGATTCCATGAATGGTGGTACATTATGTGATAAATAAACATAAAGCTAAACTCCTCTCAAATGATTTTTAAATATGTAGTGATCAATGTGCCCTCTAAGCTGTGTGGGAGTCCTCCACCTATACTCCTACCAGTGGGTGTGCTGTTTTGATACCACATTTTCAATTGCAAAGGACAGGCAAGTTCTTCAGAACTCCAAAGGACTTGCTTGTCCCTAGCCACTGAAATCACAATATTGAAGCAGGACTCCTGCAGAGCTTAGAGGGAACATTGGCAGTGATTTATTTATTTTAGATTTTGCTCACACCTTTTTCAGTAGTAGCTCAAGGTGAGTTACATTCAGGTACACTGGCTATTTCTCTGTCCCAGGAGGGCTCACAATCTAAGTTTGTACCTGAGGCAATGGAGGGTTAAGTGACTTGTCCAAGATCACAAGGAGCAGCAGTGGGATTTGAACCGACCACCTTTGGATTGCAAGACTGGTGCTCTAACCACTAGGCCACTCCTCCACTCCATAGGAATCATTAGGAAAGGAATGGAAAACAAAAATAAGAATGTTATAATGTCTTTGTATCACTCCATGGTGCGACTGCACCTCGAATATTGTGTGAAATTCTGGTCACCGCATCTCAAAAAAGATGTAGTGGAATTAGAAACGGTATAGAGAAGGGCGACAAAAATTATAAAGGGGATGGGACAACTTCCCTATGACGAAAGGCTAAAGTAGCTAGGGCTCTTCAGCTTGGAGAAGAGATGGCTGTAGGGAGATATGATAGAGGTCTATAAAATAATGAGTGGAGTAGAACAGGTAGACAGGAATTATTTGTTTACTCTTTCCAAAAATATTAGGACTAGGGGGCACGCAATGAACCTGCTAAGTAGTAAATTTAAAACAAACCAGAGAAAATATTTCTTCATGCAATGTGTAATTAAACTCTGGGATTTGTTGCCAGAGAATGTGGTAAAAGCAGTTAGCTTAGCAGGGTTTAAAAAAAAAGGTTTGGATAAAATACTAAAACACAAGACCATAAGCCATTATTAAGATGGACTTGGGAAAATCCACTGCTTATTTCTAGCATAAGCAGTATAAAATCTGTTTTACTGTTCTGGGATCTTGCCAAGTACTTGTGACCTGGATTGGCCACTATCGGAATCAGGATACTGGGCTTGATGGACCTTCGGTCTGTCCCAGTATGGCAACGCTTATGTTTTTATGTTCTTGCTTTTGGAACTTTTCCTTTCAAAACTCTTCTAGCTCAAATATTCTTAGGTCTCCTTTCAAGCACTATATATTTGAAATCTCCCCACATATTTTCAATAATTAAGACTAGGGACTTTGATGGCCATTTCTAAATCTTCCTCTTTCTTTCCTGTAAGTACTTCATGAATGACTTTGAAGTATTTTTCAGATCATTGTTGTGCCGAAATATTGAACCTCTTTTCAGCTTCAGTTTCTTCCTTTACTATTGAACATTAGCTTTTAGGATATGGTGATGTTTGACTGAACACATTCTTCTTTCCACCCACACAATGTTTTCCTGTGCTACAACCCCAGAGTATAATAGATCCACCCTTGTGCTTAATGGTTGGCAAATTATTAGTGTTCTTTTCTTCAAATGCTTCATCCTTTTTTCCAAGTATGGTGGATTGTTCAAATTTTGTTTCATACATCCAGTGTACAGTACTTGTTCTAAAAACTTTCAGGCTTATCAAGATTTTCTTTTGTATACTTTAGATTTTGACTTTTGTCAAGTTTTAGTAAAGTTTTCCTTCTGATTGCTCCCCCATGAAAACCATTGTCATGTAAGCAGCGTTGTAAAAATAAATAAATACAAAAAAAAAGCCCAGCAAAACCAAGAGCCTGATGCTATAATTCCTGCAGTGGTAGCCAAATAATAGCATTACTGGTCCAAAGTCCAAAGGTAAAATTTCCTGCAAAACTAGCATGAAAATTCCAAAAGTTAAACATCTGATGGCAGATTTCACTCAATAAGTGAAGTACAGTGCTTTCATATTTGAGCAGTGCAATATTACCAAGCTGTGGTACTTTCCATAATCAGTTCAAATGAAGACTGTTTGAGAGTACATGATATTTTGATCATCATACGTGACCCCTGATGCGGTCTGTTTAAATGAAATGTGGTCATATCAGGTATTCATTTTAACTTTTGGGTTTTTACCTACATTTTTTAATGTGCTTTTACAAAATATTTTATTTTTGGACTTTGGGACCTGTGATACTATTCTTTGGTTACCAATGTAAGCAATATTGTGCTGTGGACCATTCATTGGGGTCCTTTTACTAAGGTTTGCTAAGCCCTGAGATAGGCTTAGTGTGCCGAAAAAGGCTTGCCATAGGATGTGCCGATGCATCCTGTGGTAATTTCACATTTTGCACACACTATTTTCTTAAATTATTTTTTGGGAAGGAGCACTAACCAGCATTATTAGTGCATGCTAACCGATTAATGAAGGGTTAACAAGGGAGCCCTTAGCACCTCATAAATAGGAGGTGATAAGTGCTCCCACATTAATTATTTGTGACCCCTGATGAAGGTTTGTTCAAAACTTGGCCAGGTCGGGTCCTGTTTTCCAATAAAATCTTGTTTGGATGAACTCTTTCCTACTCTTCTTTCCCTGGATCGATGCTGATGTTGTTTCTTGCAATAATTTTGGAAACATATTCTGGATCTTCACTCCTTATAGCTTTAATTAAAGAACAAATTTTAAGTTGTATCCTGTTTGGACCAGAAACCAGTGTAATACCATTAATCTGGGAGTAATGGATTCAAATCACCTCATCCGGTTACCAAACAGGCAATGGCATTATATAACAACCTCAATGCTTTTATTGATGTTGCACATCCAGGTAAATTGGATTACAGTAATAACATTTACTGTCCGAAAATCATCTAGTATATAGTTCAGTTGCTGTAAAATCTCAGTTTGAAAAAGGTGTAGCTATTAGTCTCTTAATGGCGCGTAAGTCATTTTAAAATTAAACATATGCTTTGGTTGTCAGTTTCATTTGCTTATCTCCAAATTTAAACTCGCAGAACTCTCCTAGTTGCTCCCTATTACTTATTTCGTCTTTAGTTTTGAAACTAATCCATTAAAATTCAGCCAGCTATATACCTTTCCAAAGACATCACACACCTACCAGCGGGTGTGGCAATTGGATCTTTCTTACACAGTAATAATAACTGTAGGTCATCTAAATAAAACTTGAATCTGACTCCTCAAAATGATAAAAAGTTAATTCTGGGAGTTTTAATATAATGTCTGATAATCTCAGGATTGCCAAGCAGTGTGGCAAGACATCGATATGAGACAGGAATTGAAGGAATAGTATCACCAGCAGAAGAAAGGCTGCAATAGCACGTTTGTAAAAATAATTTCATCTAGAGTATTGTGTCCAGTTTAGAAAGCTGTATTTCCAAAAGAGATACATTTACCAAAAACAGTCCACAGGAGAGCTATTAAAATGGTACAGAGTCTACACCATACTTCTTATGAGAAGACACTTTTGGGGCTCATTTTTTGAAACAGAAAAATGTCCAGAAAGTGGCACAAATCAGCATTTGGATGTTTTTTCTCCAAAACGTCCAAATTGCAATTTTGGAAACCTATTTTAAGATATTTTTTCTATGCATTTCATCTGAAGTATGTCCAAATCACAAGGAGAGGGGTGTTGGGGACAGGATTTGGGCGTTCCTAACACTTGGACATTACTGCCACAATGGAACAAATAAAAAATGTCCAGGACTAAAACCTAGACATTTTGGGCTAGACCTATTTTGATAATAACTAAGTCACAAAAAGGTGCCCCAAATAACCACTGAAGGGATTAAGGCATGACCCCCCTCCCCCTTCCCCTCCCATACACCCCTAGTGGTCACTGACCCCGTCCCAACCCCCAAAGATGTAAAAGAAACAGTATATACTAGCCTCTATGACAGCATCAGGATGTTATAACCAGTCCTATTAGAGCCATAAGCAGGTTCCTGGAGTAGCCTAGTATCAGTGCAGTGCACTATAGAGAAGGGGATCCAGGCCCATAACCTACTCTACCCATTACACTTGTGAGCCCTCCAAAACACAAAAAGCTACTGTACCTACATATAGGTGACACTTGCAGGCATAAAGGCTATTGTAGTGCTGTACAGTCGGTTTTTGGTGGGTTTTGGAGGGCTCACCATACAATATAAGGGGGGTAATGGTAAGATGTGTACCTGGGACCTATGTGAAGTCCACTGCAGTTGCCCCTAGGTGCTCCACCGCTCTGTTGGGATGTCTGTGTGGCTAGTCTACTAAGAATGCTGGCTCCTCCTACAGCCAAATAGCTTGATTTTGTGTGTTTTTCACTTCAACTCTTTTTTTTTTAATGGTCCAAAAAGATAGATGCACTCAGCACAATAACGTCTAGCAAATAGCCATCTTTTGAAAATAAAAGATAAGCCGTTTTTCAGGTTTGAAAATGGATATGTTCGCTATTGGATTTTTGAACGTTTTCCGCAAAATCTCCAAAGTTGGGATTTAGATGTCATATTGAAAATGCCCCTCCACAGGTACTAAATATTTATATATTCTGGAGAAGAACAGAGAAAATGGATATGACAGAGTGATTCAAAGATGTAAAATATATAAGTATTGTGTAAATTACAAGCATTTTCAGTAGAAAAGAAGCTCTAGAACAAGGTGTTACAGATTAAGGCTGAGGGGATGTAAATTAAGAAATTATTCCTTTACTGAAGGGAAGTGACTATATTGAACATCTTTCCTGTGGAGAAGGTGAAGGCAAAAAGTGTCAGAGTTGAAGAAAACATGGAATTAGCCCCAGAGAGTTTGTGAACATCTGAGAGAAAATCTAGAAACTAGATGGGTTCTGTAGTATTGCAGCAGGAGAAGAATATGGGTAGATGGATGGACCTAGTAGTCATCTTTCATCAGATTTTCTGTTTCTATAGCCATTCAGAATTGTAGCTGAAATCTTTACATGTTTAAAACTGACGCAAGTTCAGACCACATCATTTTGAAAAATATAAATTTATCTAATAGATGTAGGAAGGAAATAGGTTGTTTTTTAAAATCTTTTTACTGCTGCCAACACTTCTTTTGCTGTTTACTTTGTCTCTTTTGTTTTGACTTCCTTGCTGGTTTCCTTCTCAGAGTAACACCAATGATCATGCAGCTATGTCGGTAAGTAGATGCAACTTGGAGGATAAGCATGTGCTTTGAAAAACTGAATTGCCATCTGGCTTTTTGTTTCTGTCTTTGTTCATTAAAAATGACTGAATGATGATAGATTGTGCTAAAGAATTCATTTGTGCTATTACTAGATTTGCAAAAGTATTTAAAAATGCATTTATATAATAAAGAGGACCGATTCCATAAGCAGTACTGAACTGCCGGTTGGATGAATACCGTTTCTGAAGGTCCATAAAAACATTTTTATATTGTAACATTTGTTTCGCTATTTGGATGCATGCTGCGAAATATATTAAAGTTGTTACTAGGTCCATATCATCATGCATGTTTATTTTACTTAGATATTTTTGCATTTATAATTTGCCTAGCAAAACGGTTAAAGAAGGTGGCTTACAACCATTACATTCACAAAATCAGTATGACAAAATAAGAAAGCATGTCTCACAAACACAAGCGCATTACAATAATACAGCATTTAGATCATTAAAATAACTAGCACATGTTAAACAACAAAAGCCTCCTGAAACAATAAAATGTTTAATTAGTAAACAGAAATTTAGAAAAATGTAGGCAGATAAAGACCATATGGCCTATCCAGTCTGCCCATCCATGCCATCTACTCTCCCTATCATTCCTTTAGAGATCTTAAGTACTTGTCCAAAGCTTTCTTGAATTCAGATACTGTTTTCGTCTCCATCACTTCCACCGGGAGGCCGTTCCACAGATTTACCACCCTTTATGTGAAGAAGTATTTCCTCGGGTTACTTCTTAGTCTATCCCCTTTCACCTTCATCCTATGCCCCCTTGTTCCAGAGCTTTCTTTCAGTTGAAAGAGAATCGCTTCCTGTACATTTATGCCACGTAGGTATTTAAATGTCTCCATCATATCTCTCCTCTCCTGCCAGAGCCTGCAAATAGGTGGTAAACCCCTCAGAGAAAAACTGCACTGGCTTCCAATCAAAGAAGGTATTACCTTCAAAATCTGCACCCTGGTCTACAAAATTATCTACGGCCAAGTCCCAGGATACATGACAAACCTCATAGACCTACCAATCAGAAACATAACCAGATCATCACGAACATATCTAAACCTCAACACTACCCAAACTGTGAAGGACTTAAATACAAAGCAACCTATGCATCCAGCTTCTCCTATATAAGCACACAACTATGGAACGCATTGCCAAAAGCTGTGAAAACAACCTATGACCACCTAAACTTCAGGAAATCGCTAAAAACCAACCTATTCAAAAAGGCACACCCCACCGACCCAACATAAATACCTACACTCTGCAACACAGCAAAACCAAAGCTCATAATGGACACTATATAACCTTTCCTCTCCTCGATCTCCATTGTACCTGAAACACATGTACCTTTATTCGACCACAATATCACCTTGTATTTGTTTCTCTACCGGACTTGGTGAATGCCTTCACGGTACTATGTAAGCCACATTGAGCCTGCAAATAGGTGGGATACAAATGTAACAAATAAATAATACATATTGAGATTTTTAAGTCTGGCCCCATATGCTTTATGACAGAAACCACTGACCTTTGTAGTAGCCGCCCTCTGGACCAACTCTATCCTGTTTATATCTTTTTGAAGGTGTGGTCTCCAGAATTATATACAATATCCTAATGCAGTCTCACCAGAGTCTTATACAGGGGCATTATCACCTCCTTTTTCCTACTGGCCATTCCTCTTCCTAAGGAGAGCATCATCCTAGATTTTGCCATCACCTTTTTATGTGTTTGGCCAACTTAAGATCATCACGTACAATCACACCCAAGTCCTGTTCCTCTTTCATGTACTAAAGGGATGGGGAATGGGACTTGATATACCGCTTTTCTGTGGTTTTTGCAACTACATTCAAAGCGGTTTACATAGTATATACAGGTACTTATTTGTACATAGGGCAGTGGAGGGTTAAGTGACTTAACCAGAGTCACAAGGAGCTGCAGTGGGAATCGAACCCAGTTCCCCAAGATCAAAGTCCGCTGCACCAACCACAAGGCTACTTCACCCCTAAACTGTACCGTTCCCTTGGGTTTTTGCAGCCCAAATGCATGATGCTGCATTTATAAGCTGCCAAATTCGAGGCCATTCCTCTAGCTTCATGAAGTCCTTCCTCATGTTATCCACACCATCAGGGGTGTCTACCCTATTGCAGATTTTGGTCTCATCCGGAAAAAGGCAAACATTACCAGACAGCCCTTCAGCTTACAAAATTGTTAAAAGAACCAAACCTTTTACGGCACACCACTGGTAACATCCCTTTCCTCAGAATGAGCTTCATTTACTACTACCCTCTGTTGCCTTTCACTTAATAATATCCTAACCCAGTCAGTCCCTTTAGGGTCCATACTGAGTGGGCTCAGTTTATTTATTAGTCGTCAGTGTGAAACGATGTCAAAGGCTTTGCTAAAATCTAAATACACCACATCTAGTGCTCTCCCTCGATCCAACTCTCTGGTCACCCAGTCAAAGAAATTAATCAAATTTGTTTGACAAGACCTGCCTCTAGTGAAATCATATTGCCTCGGGTCTTGTAATGCATTGGATTTCAAAAACTTTACTATTCTCTGTTTTAAAAACATTTCCATTAATTTACGTACCACCGAGGTCAGACTTACCTTTCCAACCTCTTCTTCCGCTTTTGGGGAGAATGACCATATCTGCTCATCTCCAGTTCTCTGGGACCATTCCCGACTCTAGAGAAGCATTGAAAAGGTCAGCCAGTGGAGCCACTAGAACGCTCTAAAATCCTTCTGTACCCTCGGATATATGCTATCTGGCCCCAACTTTTTGTCCACCTTTTAGTTTAGTCAGCAACTCACGAACACAGCCCTCTAAAAATTGTTCAGGGACTACCACCCCTCCATTCCTATTTGTGTCTGTCTTCTGTGGTCCTGCTCCTGGCCCTTCAGCTGTGAACACAGAACAGAAAGATTTGTTAAGCAATTCTGCCTCTTCTTTAGCAGCTTCTACATATTCCTCTCCTTCACCTTTGAGTCTCACAATGCCACTTTTGCCACTATCACTAATATCACACCAATGTAAATACATTTGCCATTCCCTTTTTCCAGATTGACCCACAGTGCCTCTTCCTTTCCCTGTAGGTCCTGCAATTGTATGGCTTTAATGTTATCTTTAACACATAATGCCACTCCCCCTCCCTTTCGTCCTACCCTGTCTTTCCTGAACAGATTATAGCCCAGTATAACTATAGCTCAGTCATGGTTCTCTGTTAGCCATTTCTCTGTGATTGCCACTAAATCCAAATCAGCCTTTTCCATCACAGCCTCAAGATCTAAAACCTTATTCCCCATACTTCGGGCATTAGTATACATTGCTTTCCAGACATTGCCTCTTTTTCCCATTTGTGTAGGAGTACTTATTGCTTCACTTACCTGGGGGCTTTGATCACCTTGCCCCAACGATTCTAGTTTAAAGCCCTCTTCAGTAGGTTAGCCAGCTTCTGCTGAAAACACTTCTTCCCTTCTTTGATAGATGGATAACATCTCATCTCTTCTCAGCAGCCCTTGGAAAAGCATCCCATGGTCCAGGAAGCCAAAATGCTCTTGTTGACACTATCTGTACAGCCATATATTCATCTCCAGGATGCAAACTTCTCTTCCTTTGCTTTTACCCTTAAGAGGGAGGATTGACAAGAACACCACCTATGCACTTGTCTGCTTCACCCTCTCTCCCAGAGCCATGAAAGTCACTTTTGATACGTTCGGAGGGGTACTTAGCAGTATCATTTGTGTCAACATGGATGAGCAGTATTGGATAATAATCATTAGGCTTTGGTGAGTCTCAGTAAGCTCTCTGTAATATCTTTAATTTTGGCATCTTGCAGACAGCACACCTCCCCTGGACATCATGTACCCTTCAGAAGAGATTCGCCAACCAGCCCCACCTTTTGTCTCTTAATGGTCACTCATCCAGAAGCTGTGGGGATTTCAAGCTCTTATTCTTCCTCCTCTCTCTGGGATGCTCTCACCTCCTCCACTTCTAGGGCTTCATATTGGTTCTTCAGTTTAAGGGCAGGTGGGATCATGGTGTCAGTCCTGCAGGATATCATGATCTGAGTCCAGTTGTCCTCGTTCAGCACAGCTGTTTCTTCCTCACTGCTGAAAATCTTTGATGCTTCAAGAAGCATTTCATTGATGCATTTCTCATTCTCATGGATGCTTCTCAACCTTGCCACCTCCTCTCTCAGTTCTTTAACTTGTTTCATGAGGGATTCAACCTGAAATCTTGCAATTGGAGGTAGCCCCTCTTCTGGGATCATATTTTCTGTCTGCACAGAGGCAGAAGCTGTAACTGGGGCAACAGCTTTGATGATATGATGTTTCTCAGCTATACTGCAGTTGTGGAAGTATTTGCACCTGTAGAAAGAAAACAGAAAAAGCCCTTCCAAAGTCCCTAACTTTTTCCATGTTTTTTGTGCTTCAGCTGGCGCCTCCAAGCAGTCTCCCATTCACCACTGCTGTCCTGTAGGGTAAACGTAGCTGCTTCATTCTTTTGTTTAAGATCTAACCTTCAGAAATTCAGGGATTTCAAAAAAGATTATTTAGGTCACTTCTCCTTTTGAAATGGAGGTAAAAAGAAATCATAGAGCAAGGAAGCAAAGAAGCTCCTTAAAGAGAAAATTAAACTTAGTCCTCTCTACTAAGATAAGAAAAAAAAATAAACAGTTTTCTAGCATTATAAAATTAGAATCTAAATAAACCCATTCCTAAAATAAATAAATCAGTCATAGCACTTGTTGGAAAAAGAGCCAAAGCAATAATCTGCTTCAGTCTACACTGTCCACCTCCTAATTGGCTGGGGAATCTATAAATCAAAGATCAGCCTTGGGGTGGGTGGGAGGGAATTAAACACTAAATAGAGGCTTCTCTCAACTGGTATCTATGTTCTGAACTGATATTATTTAAAGTTCTAAAATGCAACCTAAGATACTAAACTAGACTCTAAAACACTATTTATATAAAACCCTAACAGTGATGGAAAAGACTACAGTATTGCCTAAACCAGGGATATCCAACTTCGGCCCTCTCAAGGTTGGGCTTTCAGGATTTCCCTAATGTATATGCATGAGATCTATTTGAATGCAGTGGAGGCACGCATATTCATTGGGGTAATCCTGAAAACCCAACCGGATTGTGGCTTTTGAGGACCAAGGTTGAACAACCCTGGTCTACAGTGTGGTGGGGCGGTAGAGGCAGACCGTCCTGGTTGCAGATCAAAGGGGGGATGTTCAGCTTCCATTGCTCCGTCGGTCCTGCCTTCCTCTTAAAACTTTAAATTGTTCCAGCCCATGTGCACCTTCATGCAACCCGCTCCACTCCACCCCCGCTGGACCGCTGCATCTCCTTCAAGCGGCTCCTCTCTCTCTGTCCCTTGCCACCTTCCTGCAACCTCTACTCCACCCCTGCTGGGCTGCTGCGTCTCCACCAAGCGACTCCTCTCTCTCCATCCCTCGCTGCCTTCCTGCAGCCTCCACTCCACCACACCCCTTCCGGGCTGCCTCCGCTGCTAGTCTGCCGGAGGAGAAGAGGCGGTGGCGGCAGTGGCAAACAGTAATATCTCTGGATGGATCGCGGGTGCCTACTATGGCTATCGACTCCGCCCCTTTGAGGTCACTTCCAGTTTCGGAGCAGATCCAGCAGCCATAGGTAATTAGGCCCTGCAATCTTAATATTTTTATTTTATTATCCTGCCTTGGCTTTAAAAAAAAACTTTTTATTGTGGTTAGTTTGGAGCTGGAGCAGCATTTGGGGGGGGGGGAATCATGAAATGTGAAAAAGAGAGAGGGTGCTGAACATTGGATGGGAAAGAAAGAGGGCAGCAGATGTTGGATGGAGGGGGCAGATGCTGATGGGAGAGAAAGGGCAGACACTATATAGAGGGGACAGAGAGCGGGGGGTAGACGCTAAATGCAAGGAAGAGAGGAGGCAGATGCTGGATGGAAAGGGCTGGAGAGAGGGAGCAGATGATAGAAAGGGGTGGAGAGGGGGCAGACACTGGATGGAAAGGGGTGGAGAGCGGGGCAGATGCTGGATGGAAAGGGGTGGAGAGATGGGCAGACACTAGATAGAAGGGGCAGAGAGAGGGGGCAGACGCTGGATGGAAGGGAGAGAAAGGGCAGATGCTGGATGGAAAGGGGCAGAGAGAGGGACAGACGCTGGCTGGAAGGGGCAAAGAGGGGGCAGACGCTGGATGGAAGGGGCTGAGTGAGGGGGAAGATGCTGGATGGAAGGGAGAGAGAGAAATAGAGAGCAGAGGCTGGATGGCGGGGAGAGAGTGAAGAGAAGATGACAAAAGCAGAAACCAGAGACAACAAAGGTAGAAAAAAAGATTAAAAAATTTTTTTTTTGCTTTAGGATAAAGTAGTATTTTAGCTGTGGTAATAAATAGAAAATGAAAATAAGATGATCTTTTTATTTCACTAATTTTAATACATTTTGACTAACTTTCAGAGACCAAAACTCCCATCCTCAGCTCAGGACAGGATAGTGTAACAGTCAGAGGCGTAGCTAGGTGGGTTGTTAATTTGTAAAGTGGTGATTTGGTGTTTGTCAGTTTTTTTTCAAATTTACATCTGCTATCTTTATATTTTGCACAGCACTAGGGGACATGCATCACTGTTTCTGTGGTGTTGCACTGTATGCAGAATCTGGCTTCTTGTGGTTTCAGTTTAATTTTTGTCTACACATTTCTATTTTTTGTTTGTGGTTATTTATTCTATACTGGGTGAGGGTGTATCTGTTTTTGTGAAAAAGACATGGTTTTCTGTTGGCAGAATCATCTTTACTAATCTGGCTTGTTTAGTTTTACAGTGGGTTTACTGATGTTCTAGTGCTTACTGCAGTGTTTAAGATGCTGCCTTCTTCTAGGTACACCTTTGTGTGACTTATGGATTATTACTAAAAATAAGTTTTTCATATAGAGGAGGAGGTGTTCAAAATGATCGGCCCTGGGTGTCAAGTATGCTAGGTATGCCACTGCTAGTCTAAACTGACTTTGCTAAATAAATAGAGTAATTTAACAAAAAAAGACAGTGAAATTACGTATTCAACCCCAAGTTTATCTTTTCCTAAGTTTCAATGCAATTTCCACCAGTGAAGTTTTCCTCCTCTTAGCAGTTCATTTCTCAGCAGCTCTTCAAGACTAGCCCAATACATGCAGTTAACAGCACAAGACAATTTAGAATAAACAGAAAAGTAGAAACATGTAAGATATTAATAAAGAAATGTGGATATAGCTTTCTATTTTCTTGTTAGCCGCATTAAAGAGTTACCTGTAACAGGTGTTTTCCAATAATGACAAGATTAATAAGGCACACTTGGGTGTCACACACAGCACCAGTACAGAACATCTCTCCCAGAACTCAAAGCCATGCAGTGCAAAGCTTGCAAATCCATGTAAAGCACCTCATTATTATGCAAATTGAATATTGCAAGTTTTGTTTAACCTCACAAGCTGTGTTATTCATGGAAAGATAACACAACCTTAAGCTGGCATTATCTTTCCTTCCTAGGAGCATCATGCTGTTAACACACAGTATGGAGCTCCTAGGGAGTCCTTTAAAGGGGCTGTTGCCTTAGAAAAAAATAAAAACCCACCTCAATTCCTCCCTGGTATTAATTTCCCCCTTGAACCCTCCAAACCCCTCCAAATAGAACCACCCCCCAAATGACCCCACCCCCTTGTTATACAGCCTCTCCTAGAATCCATTTCCCAGCATCCCTCCACCGATCTGTCCCTGGCAGTTATGTGGAAATCTGACACCTCGGGGCCGAGGTGCCATTTTGAATCTGGGTACCTGGTGGAGTAGAAGTGGCTAGGGATTACTCTTGCTCCTCACTAAACATCAGGGAGATGTGCGGTATGTGGGGGGAGAGTTTGAATTACAGATAGAGTGGGTGTATTCTGTATCAGGTGCTAGTCATTTAAAAGATAGCAGACCCAACTTAGGGTCCACAATTTTTATTTATTTATTTATTTTCTGCATTTATATCCTACATTTCCCCACCTCTTTGCAGGCTCAATGTGGCTTACAAATACCATAGTGGCGATTGCCATTTCCGGAATAAGAAATACACAGTAATATTCCATTTAAAAATAGAGAGTGCGCAATATGAATTGGTATGAATTGCTAAAGCCAGGAATTTATGATATTCCCAGCTGCGGCAACATAAAATGACATTTTTTATGCCAGTCACTAACCTGCAGTGCCAAAGTACTGCAGGTTAGTAACTTGCATGGTAAATTAAGCTGCAGTAACTCTTGCTCCTAAAAGGACTTTATTACTTTGATTTTCATGTTTTTCAGTGGAGCATGATATGGAATCTTGAGACAATGAAAACAGCATGCAGAAAATTGCAGTTTTTTCATCATCTTCCAAGTTTATTTATCTTGCTTGGAAGACTTTAGTTGATTATTTTAAAATCTGCCTACTTTCTGTGCAATATATATTTTAATGGTATGCTATATAATATTCTTACTTCAATCATGTTACTTTGTTTCTGTATTTTATTTATTTATTACATTTGTACCCCGCGCTTTCCCACACATGGCAGGCTCAATGCGGCTTACTTGGAGGGGCATAATCGAACGTCGCCGGTGAAATAGATCGCCGGCAGCGCAACAGCTGGACGGAACCGTATTATCGAAAAAGATGGCCGGCCATCTCTTTTTTTGATAATACGGTTTAGCCCGGCCAAATTACAGAGTTTGCTGGGTTTGAGATCGCCGGTTTTGTTTTTTAGCGATAATGGAAAAAAATGCCAGCGATCTCAAACCCGGTGAAATCCAAGGCATTTGGTCGTGGGAGGAGCCAGCATTTGTAATGCACTGGTCCCCCTCAAATGCCAGGGCACCCTAAGGGGCACTTCTAAAAATGTTTTAAAAATACAAAAAAAGCTCCCAGGTGCATAGCTCCCTTACCTTGGGTGCTGAGCCCCCCAAATCCCCCCCAAACCCACTCCCCACAACTCTACACCATTACCATAGCCCTTATGGGTGAAGGGGGCATGGGGCACCTACATGTGGGTACAGTGGGTGTTGGGGGGGGGGTTGGAGGGCTCAACACATAGCACCACAAGTGTAACAGGTAGGGGGGGGGGGGATGGACCTGGGTCTGCCTGCCTGAAGTGCACTGAACCCATTAAAAACTGCTCCAGGGACTTGCATACTGCTGTCAGGGAGCTGGGTATGACATTTAAGGCTGGCATAGAGGCTGGCAAAAAAGTGCTTTATTTTTATTTTTTTCGTGTAGGAGGGGGTTGGTGACCACTGGGGGACTACGGGGAGGTCATCCGCCATTCCCTCCAGTGGTCATCTGGTCAGTTGGGGCACCTTTCTGAGGCTTGGTCGTGAAAATAAAAGGACCACGTAAGCCCAGCGAAATACTGCTTAACGCCGCTTTTTTTTTCCATTATCCGTGAAAGCCGCCCATCTGGTAGCCCCGCCCATGTCCTGCCTTCGATTCGCCAGCGACACGCCTCTTTGAACCTTTGCTGGCGACGGGAAAGCGGCGATGCTGTCAAAAAAGCAGCTTTCAATTATACCGGTTTCGCCGCTTTTCCTAGATCACCGGCCATCTCCCGATTTATGTCGGAAGATGGCCGGTGATCACTTTCGAAAATAAGCTGGATAGTAACAATATAAAAAAAAAAATTACAAGTCATAAGAAGAATATACAATTTGTGGTAAACGTAATATTAATGGGGTTAATGGATAAGTAAATTGAACAAAGGAGGAATTAGGTGCAGAAGGAAATGAGCGTTAGGAGGTAGGCATAGGAAGATGGAGAGGAATAGATATGGGATAGCAATAAGGAAAATGGGAAACATGGTCAATGTATAACAGTCGTCGGTAAGAATCATTAGCTGATAGTTATGGGTAAAATTACTGCAAGTAAGATGAAGTGTTGCACGACTGTCTGTTTTGTGGCATGTACTTGCTGTCATGCCCAATTTCATTCATAAGATCACCAGGGACCAGCAACATGCTACTTCACCTATGACAGCACCCTTTCCATTTGGGTTGAGCCCTCTAGTCTGAGGCTGCCAGGTTTTCAGGAACGGGCCTAAAGTGCTCCAAGAAGGGAAGCATATTCGCCTCCAAAGAGTCTATGTAATGCTTGATCTGACAATACGCAAACCAATTCCCTCAATCCATCCTGGTTTTCTGCTGAAATACTTCATAGGAGAAAAGATTACCCTCCTCTCCCAATAAATATTCCAGTCTTGTCGCCCCCTGGCGTTCCCAGAACTGAAAAACAATGCTATCCAGCCCCGGCTGAAAGGAGACATTGCCATGGATCGGGATCTGGTCAGTCACCATAGGATTACCACCTAGATCCTGCACCAAAATCCTCCAAACTGCCCGCAACGGGACAACATTAGTTCCTTACTATCGGGGTACCCGGGAGCCAGCGCAGTGCAGTAATGAAAAAAAAAAAAAAGAATAAGGGGCATAGTAGGCCTGCTGTGTGTCCAAAAGTGTAAAATGGGATTTCCCATAGAACCAGTCCCGTATATGGCAAAAAAGACATGCCTGATTATATAATCGTAAATTAGGCAATCCCAATCCCTAAGGATCAAGGAAAATTTTAATTTAGGTTTTTTAAAAGCCCAACAAAATTTAGTAAATATTTGATATGGTGGTCTCTTCAAAGTAAGTAAAGTGGGAGAGTCTGCAGGAGTTAAATTTTATAGCTCATTTTCAAAGCACTTAGCCTTCCAAAATTCCATAGGTTTCTATGGAACTTTGGAAGGCTAAGTGCTTTGAAAATATGCCTCTAGGCTGCTGTGTAACCAATGACAAGCTGCCCAGCATGTCAAAGTCCCCACACATTTGGGAAAGCTTTATTATGCTTTGTAAAAGATTTCACACCTTGTATGTTTTTAAAAATGCATTATAGTAGGAGTTTCACTGATCTGCACAATGTATTCTACACATTCCACGTGAAAGAACAATCATAGAAATATTCAAAAAGTAAATCAGAATAGAAACCAATACCAATATAATATGTATAAACCACTGTAACTCTGATATGGGTCCAATGCGGTGTACAAAAAGATTTACAACATAGGATCTTGCAAATATAGTAAAATAAAATAAAATTCAACAAAAACTCGTATCAAGATAAAAAGAAAGCAAACTAAATTAGGAACAACCAAAGAGAAATGTCTTTAAACTTTTTTCCTAAATTTCCAACAGCTCTGTTCAAGTTGGAAAGAAGTTGGAAACAAATTCCAAAGAGAAACACATACAGATGAGAACATAGTTTTGGCCACACTTACAAAACACAGATTGTTACAAGAAGATGGACGAAAAACAAGCCTGTCAAGTAGGCGAGAAGACATCCCAAATAAAGGAATAATAATATTTTTTGTCAGTAAAACAGAAGTTATACCATGCACCATCTGATAAGGTACAAGTTGCTTTAAATGAAATCCTCTCTCTAACTGGAAGCCAGTGCAATTGGACAGTAAAACTAGATACACTAGAAAAATTAGAAATTTCAAAAATTAATCAATCTGCAGTATTTTGTATTCATTTTAGCGTCCTTAAATGTCTGGCAGATAAACCCACATAAAGAACATTACAGTAATCAAGGTGAGGGAGGATAAACATCTGGACTAAGAAAGCAAATACTTCAATATAAAAAAAGCTCTAAGTAATCTTAATTGTCTTGGTCTAAAAGAAGTTCTTTTAGACCAAGATGGTCTAAAAGATGGTTTATTTGAGAAATATATTGCAGTGATGAATTCCAAATAACTCCTAAAACCCTAGGTCCCGATTCAGCTGATAAAACGTTGTTATTTGGTAGTAGAAGTGATGACTCTACTACTGCTACTACTACAGGATTTTTAAACCATAGGAATTTTGTTTTATTAGGATTTAATTTCAATTTATTAGCTATAGCCCAGTTTTGTATCCTATTCATTCCTGACAGAACATTATTGGAAAATTCAGAAATATTTATCGGTATTGGTAGCCAGAGAAAGATATCGTCTGCATAAGAAAGAATTAACTCTCCCAAACAGATCTCACCCAATGATGATGTGAAAAAATTAAAAAGTATAGGAGATGGGGGGACCCTTCAGTGACACCACAACCAGAAAACCATGGACTAAAAAACGATTCATTGAACTACATTTGATAACTTTGCTTAGTTGAAAAAAATCACAAAACCATTTTAAAACAGTACCAAAGAGTCTTATCTCTTCCAAACGCTCAAGTAGCAAAGCATGATTTACTGTATCAAAAGCTGCAGGTATGTCAAATTGAAGCAGTGATACTTGTCTCCCAATATGTAACTGCTCTTTCACATGTGAAGTTAGCAGTAGTAGTAAAGTCTTTGTGCTATGAGAGGGTTGAAACCCAAACTGAGTGTAAAGCAAACATGAAAATTTCTCCAAATAATAAGAAAACTGTTGACTAACATAGAATTCAATTATTTTAGTAAAAAGCGGAATGCTGGCAACGGGACGATAGCTAGAAGGTAATGTTAAATCATGCCCATTGTCTTTTGGAATGGGATCAAGAATAATATGACCCTTATCAGATGCTAAAGTGCCAGAGGACAATGATTCATTAATTCCTAAAGTTAGCCATTGCAAGACTTTGAGGTATTGAAGAAAACAATGATACAGGACAGCTATCCAATATACATTGTGAACAGAAACATTTCAATAATAGTGTTTTAACCTCATTAAGGGCTCCTTTTTTCAAAGTGGTGGTAAGACCAATGCAGGCTTACCACTCGCTGTAAAGAAAGTACCGCTGGAAACTGTAGCAGCCCGGCGGTACTTCCCACCCTTAGCACATCGTCATTTCTGGCGCTACAAAATTTTATTTTTGTAGCGCCGGAGTGTACCCAGCGGTAATCGGGCAATGCCTCGCACTGCACAGTTACTTTCGGGTTAAAGTGAGAGCCCTTACCGCCACCTCAATGGGTGGCAGTAAGGGCTCCCTCCCGAAATGCCCCCCCCCCCAAATGGTCACATGGTGAGAGAACTGTTACCGTGTAGCCATGTAGCGGGGAGCCCTTACCCAGTGAAGTAGTGATAAGGGCTCCCACTCTAACCCAGTGGTAACCTGGCAGTGCGCAGCAATGCCCAATTACTGCCATGTAATCCATTTCCGGGGGTTTTCTTCTCCCCCGGGAATAGCGCACACTCGGGGCAGGACTACCGCCGGTGGCCGCATTGGGCCAGCGGTAAACCCGGAAGAGCAAGTGGCTTTGAGCTTATCACTGCTTTGTAAAAGGGGCCCCTAAGTTAGTATTGCCTTTATCATTACCTGAAATAGTACATGCACTCTCTAATTCTAAGCAGATTCGAGAGATCTTATTAAAAATGAAATTACTAAATCTTGAGCTGATGGCTTGACAGATAGTGAACCAGAAGAAACAGGTAAAGTTAAATTGTTCACTAAATTAAATAATTTCTTGCTATTAACAACACCAGCACCCACCATATTTTATAGTAGGTTTCCCTGGCTTCTGTTATCCTCTTCTTATAAGTCTTAAAACCTGATTTCCATAACAGTTTATCATCAGCGTAGATTTGCACCATGTTCTCTCAAGGCAACGATAGGTTTGTTTCAGTAATTTAAGCTCAGCTGTAAACCAGAGAAACCAAAAACTATTGATTGCATAAACGTTCACATCTGTTTACTCAGTATTTGGTGGACGCCTCTTTGCGGCAATAACCTTCAGAAGTCATTTAAAATAAATGTCTATTAACTTAGCATAGTGGGATGGTACAGTTTTTGTCCTTTCTTGTCAGGATAGCTCAGGCTCTTTCGGGCTGGCTGAGGTTGGTCTGAGGACTGCACTCTTCAATAGGGATGTCCATAGGAAAAAATTTGTTTTATGTAACCATTATTTTGGTTTTGAATGTAGAATTGTCACCGTTGTTTCATTTGTTTTATATAAAATCAATGAAGTGAGGTGGGAGGGGGTGCTAGTGAGTTTGATCTGGGATGGCAGCACAGTGAAGGGGCTCTGTGGTAGCCTATTTATATTTTAATAATTTCACTCACCTACACAGTATAGCAGTAATTCTGTTTGCCTGGGCCCTGGGCATCTGAGTTTATCTGTTATGACATGCAGGGGCGTATCTGGAATCCGGCGGTAGGGGGGGCCAGAGCCAGAGAGAGGGGGCACATTTTTGCCTCCCTCCCCACCCACCCACCCCGCTGCCGCCGCCACTCTTCCCCCGCCACGGGGGAGGGTTGACGGCGGGGAGGGGGGCCAGGGCGAAATCTGCGGGGGCCCAGGCCCCTGTGGCCCCACGCAGATACGCCCCTGATGACATGGCAGCAACATCGAGGAACCTGGAGATGCAATTTATGCTTGGCATGAAGTGTGCCAAATGTGATTGACCATCATCGGAAAAGAAAGCCATGGTGCAATTTTGGAGAGTTGAAGGCAATTAAAAAACATGCTGACTAGTAATTCCACCACTTTGACATTGTTAAATCAGAGGTGGTTGTGATAGATGTTAAAATGGAGTACTGTCACTAACATGCTGCTCGGAGTGACTTGCCACTGTTGAGGCCATGGTGGTGAACACTCCAGCTCAGATGAATGAAATTTTAACATTTTGTAAGCAGCTGGAAGAAGGTAATATAATTACAACCGTAGGAACAGCTTGTGCCTTTATGGCCACCTGAAGGTATGGGAAGAATTGGATCTGTGCTTGGTTTTGGAGGAGTTTTTGCCTAAGTTGCTTGAACCCGAGTTTTGCCATCCTCTGGAGCTAGAGTAGACCCATTGTCTACCAGCCTGCCGTGATCAGACGAAATGCATGCATGCTTATTATGAAGTTCTTACAATTAGAGTCCGTTTTACAAGTGGCCCATCAGATAGTACTGTTGCTGTGGTTTACCATGGATTATGCTCCGACCATAGCCTGGAAGCACAGTAAATTCTTGGAGTGCATCTGAAAGTGCTAGATGCCCACTGTGGTCTACTTTATCCTGCCATTCTCAGTTATTTTCCATAACAAAGCATTGGTTTTTAAGAGCCAGAGAACTTGAATTTTCTAGAAGAATAGAGTTTGTGCAGATAGTGGTGAAGTGACAGGTTAAGGTGCTGTTTTGATTGTCTGTGCTGTACCAGGCATTCCCTTGAACTTTTTGTGTGTCATCCTACAGTTTTGAGACTAGGCACAGTAGGGTTCCTAGAGTTAGCTTTTTTGCTGACTCATTATTAATTCTGAGCTTAAGCATGCTACGATTTTGACAGTTCCTGTCTGAATGTGTATGTATTATGATATGGTGAGTGGTATTTAATCTTTGACAAATTATGGGCTACCCACCTCCTTTTTGCTGCTCATCTCTGCCAAGCTTATGTGGCTTTGTGTTTTTGTTTTGGCTGAAGCTTTGGTGGTTGTTTTTCAGTTTTCACTGAGTGTGCTTATCATAGTTTGCATTGGAGATGTATTACTGTGCATTGGAGTAGTAGGAGGGTGGTAATTGAATGCAGGAATGGATAGGAATTGGGGTGAATATAATGACTGGTCTGCATAATTTTGTATCTCTAAGGGACTCTTTTACTAAGCTGCGGTAAGCACTAATTCATGCTTACCATAGGTTAAAAACGCCTGCCGTGGGAAATGTTAATGCATCCTGTGATAGTTTTCTTATGTATACGTGCCTTCCATGCACTAAAAATTCATTTCTATTTTTTTAGTGCTGGGGGCATGTTCGGGAGTGGAGAGTGAGCATGTTCAGTGCTAATGGGTTAACATGTGAGCATTGCCACGCGTTAACTCATTAGCACGTGATTAGCATGCAAACCCTTACCGCCCAGAAAATAGGTGTAATTAATGGCTCACATGCTAATTGCATCACGCCAATGGAAAAATTAATGTGTGGTCATTATTGCCAATATACAGAAATTGGCCATTTTACCTCCAAGTTGAAAGGTGGTCTCAGTGCGCAGGAAACTCATGTGCTAATAATAGCACAGGCTACCTTTTAGCGCAGCTTAGTAAAAGGGCCCCTAAAATGTTAAGAGTTTAAAACCACCTCATCAAGCATCAGATTTTTTTTTTATTTTTTTATTTTTAGAAACCTTTATTGAAAACCAAAAGGCAGGAGCACACAACAGCCAATACAAAAATCAGCAAAACAAGAATACAACACAGCAACAAAATAAACTTATAGTAGTGAAAAGAGGGGAACCTCCCCTGCCCAAGGCAATGCATGCATAAACAAAGGAACTTCTGAACATTTTCTAGGTTTTTTTCCTCTCTTAACCCCCCCCCCTCCCTTCCAACTCCAACCCAACCCTGTCCCCTATATCAGAAAGTCCAGAAAAACAGGGGCGTACACAGAACAATAACGCTAAAGATTAAGCTGAACAATGTCGCAGGCCTCCCACTTATGGAGAGAACAGCGATGAGCAGCTAGAAGATGCTCTATATCACAAATATACCAAAGCTTGTTAAGCCATTTCACCAAAGAAGGAAAAGTTTGCTGCTTCTAGTGAGCCGCCAAGGTAACCCGGATAGCGCACATAGTATGACGTACCAGAAGAGCTTGAGGACGCTTGAGTCCAGGTGCTTTCTTGGGAAATAGAACACCGGAGACCATGGAATTGGGCAAGCCAACCACACTTGGAGTCTTTGCTGAACTGTTCTTTTTTTTTTTTTTTTTTTTACATTTGTACCCCGCGCTTTCCCACTCATGGCAAGCTCAATGCGGCAGGCTCAAAATGCCAGGGCTATACACCTTCATAAATTGAAGACTCATGTGGCTTTTGTACAGAAAACCCATTTGGATGCTTTTGAGAGTCAGAAACTGAAAAAGAATTTTTGTTTGTTTTGTTTTAATGCTGTATTCATAAATTTTTGCACAAAATAAGTTCTACATTAACATTTATAATGTTTGTTTATTATTTGATGAGGGAGCCTGTGATTGAGTATACATTGCTCAAAAGTGGCATTGTACATCACTGTTGGCATAAGCGCTAAATAAATGTTTTGTGAGGATTCCCCACACTATATTTTTTGCACTGTGCAGTAATGGTTAAGGAGCTCTTTTACTAAGCAGTGGTAGGGTTTTCAGCTTGTGGTAGAAAGCTGACGTTAAATGCTGAAACGCCTATAGGAATATATTGGGCGTCTCGGCATTTACCACCGGCTGATTTCTACCACAAGCTAAAAACACTACATGGCTTATTAAAAGACCCCCTAAGTGTTTCAGAACCTTATTTTTTGTTTGTATTGGTTTAAGTGTCATTTAAAAGGCCTTGGGGTAAGCAGTTGTTCTCTAAAACAGTGGATTTTCCATCCATTTTCAATGAAACATTTAAAAAACTTGCTATTGGGCATCTGTAACAGAGACAATATCGCTCCAAGATATTAAGATTGGCACTTACAAATACCACATAGAGCCAAAATAGGGGCAAAGAGTACTAACAGTCACATGAAGACTCCAAAGCATTATCAGAAGGGCAAAGTGGCACAGCAGAATGAAGATCCCAAGGTACTGGGAGAGGGGCAGAGCAGTACCAATATTGGCTGGAACATACCAAGGCACTTGGAATGGAATAAAATAGCTCCAGCATTGGCAGGAAGGCTGCAAGGCACTGGGGAAGGGTAGAGCAGCAACAACACTGGCCAGATAATCTCAAGGTGGCAGGAGTAGGGTAAAGCAGCAGTAACAATGGCTGGAAGGTCTCAGAATACTGGCAGAGGGCCAAGTAGCAGCAACATAGGCTTGGAAGGTTCTAAAACACCTTGGCACAAGGCAAAAGTAAGGCAGAGAGGGTTAGGTTTGGGTCATATTTTTGTGGAAAGTTACATATATTTGAGATGTATGAAGCATTCTGCAATTGTCATCATAGACAAGTTTGCCCAGGGGAATCTGATGGCAAAAATCTGCTTTCCGGCAGACTACCAGACCCTGTGCCTCTAGTCTGAAAACAAGATTGGAATGCAGCATAAATGTTCTTTTCTACTATTACCCTGTCACAAAGGAGCTACTATTAATCAAACGCAAACACAGCTTTTAGGACAAAAGGACTATAAGATGGGAAATCAATAAATACACAGTGGCGTGAAGACTCTGAAAGCATTGGGAGAGGCATAAAATGGTACCACTATTGGTGAAAAGACCCCAAATAGGATAGTAATTTAAATAATAATTTGGATTTTTAGCCCTCCATTCCAGATGATGTTCAAGGCAGAATACAGCATTATTAGTAATTAAGTTTTGGATACAGATATGAGCACAATATATTTTCATTTTGATTGATGATATGTGCAATGGGGTTGAAATTTGGTGGAAGTTAACTAGGCTGAAGCAGTACCTGCCTGGTTAACCCTCTCTGATCAGCTCCACACTTGCTATTGATTGGCACTTGATAGTGTCAGTGAATATTGAATGTTATCACCATGGCATTATCCACTTGGTACCTTGATAGAACAGAGACGGAGCCCAAAGTTATCCAGGCTCTGGCAGTATTCAGTGCTGGTGCCCAGGAAGCTGTCTGGACAAGTAGGACCACATTCATGAAAGTCATAATTTGCCTGGGGTCCAGCAATGAATATTGGCAGCACCAGGATAACTTCAGGGAACAGCCAAAGAACTGAATATTCATTACCAATACCTGACCATTGGCCAGCTCTGAATATCAGGGTCTAATTCAGTCCACTTTTGGCCACTGTTGAAAAACAAAAAACACTGTCCGCTATGGGCTGAATATAGCCTGGAATGTTGGGAATTTTTTTTCCAGTTGCCAGCAATTTTAGAAAGACTTGTGCAAATATATGAACAAAAGTTTATTTGCCTTCATGGAAGGGGGGGGGGGGTGTAGTGTTGGTTCATTGTTCCAGTGATTGGCAGTAAAAGCCTTATTTCACAGCTTGCAGTGGGAAACTATTGGGTGAAGGATGGCTCTGCTCCACAAGCTGAATTCAAAGACTGTCAATCAAGAGCCCACATAGGCGACTTTAAGAATGGGTTTTCTAACTGATTTCATCAAATGTCGCCTCATGCTGTCTTTGATTGGCACAGCCTGGCAGGGAGGAATGGATGAATCTGTCACTGACTGGTTAATTGTGTTGCTGGTCTCAGTCTGACATCAGGTCTTTGACTCTTAAGTGGTTCAATACAAAACAAATTAGCAGATTGTAGTCATATTTCTCATTCTGTATGCTTTGACTTTGTTGAATGCAGTCCATAAATCATATTGACTGACACTAGTGAATGATGAAAGCTTCTTTTGAGACAACTTGTATGGATCTAGAAAGCAGTACCGTGAAGGTGCCATGGAAGGATGCATATGGTTGACCCTTTGGGAATTTCCTGGGAGCCAAATGTCTCTGCACTGCAATTGTTCTTAAGGGAAGAAAAGCTTTTGGATGCAACAGAAAGGATTTAATATGTCAGCAAATTCTCTTTTGCAAGCTCGTTTGAAATATAAGAAGTTTGTCTAAGGGTTTTCTTTTTATGCAAACTTGTTTTTCAGCAATATGTGAAAAGTGGGTAAACAGTAGATGCCTTTTACATTTGTGGCAGGTGTTTTTGCATATTGAGTTCCAGTTTCTTGATCTTTAATTTGTTGGAGGAAAAGATTATTTTTAGTATAAAGTTGCAATTATGTTGTATAAATAAAATAAGGACAGAGGGAAAAATAATTATACTGAAAAACCTGTATGAGTATGCATGTGTATTTTTAATTTCAGTTTTGAAAATAGTTGAATTGTTAGTTTCCATAGGCTTTGAAATTTATATTGGTGTTGGTTGATTATACCTGCTTAAAAAGGATTATATGACCTCTAGAGGAGAATAAGTCACTCTAAGATTTATACAAGAATAAAAGATCACAAAATTTACTACATAAGACATAAGGATAGACTGAAAATTCGAGAGAGGGTTTTTTTTTTTAAAGTTATTAAGAACTTTTACAGTATTACCATGTTATCCATGTTGTTTTCTAACAAGATGTCAGAAATGAATTGAATTAAGCGACTGGGCTATATTCAATAGGAATTTTTCTCGGTAGGTGTAGAGTAAGGGAAAGGCTATTTTGCATAGGGCCAATGTGTTGAAATATAATAGGTTTACTTGAGCAAGCATTCCTAATTGAGAATTTGAAATTGAGTTTCAAAACATTTCATAAATGTATTGAAATAGGCAATATTATGGCTGACATGTTTAAATGCATGGAAACAAATACAGAGAAAATACAAATATGCAGTTAGACAAACGAAAAGGTCCTACTACAAGACTAAACTAGGACTCGATAACAAAGATCTTAAGAAACTATTTCAACTTGTAAATAAGTTACTAGACACCACTCCTGTCACTAAATCTAACACAGACATCCCAGCTGCAGATAAAATGGCCACCTACTTCAAGGACAAAATAACAAAACTACGCAGCACTTTTCCTCATCACAACACCGACATTGAAAAATTCTTCGACGACCTAGACCCAATCCCGGGCGTCTACCCAGCTGACCGCATCTGGTCTACATTCAATCTACTCACCACTGAATCAGTCACACAAGCAACTCACAGATTCGCCAACACCCACTGCAAACTGGACATATGTCCCAGTCATCTACTTAAATCCGCCCCCAGCCGATTCATAGAAGACCTCATATCCCACCTAAACTTCACGCTACAGCAAGGTTTCTTCCCCGAGGACTATGGCAACATCCTACTTACCCCACTACCTAAAGATACTAAGAAAAAAACAAACAACCTCACCAACTATCTCCCAGTTGTGTCCATCCCTTTAGTAGTAAAATTGATGGAGAGAGCCTGGTGACCAAACAGCTTACGGAATACCTGGACAAGCACTCAATACTACACGACTCACAATCAGGATTCTGCTCCCACTATAGTACCGAAACTGTCCTAGTCACTCTCCTGGCCAAATTCAAACAGGAAATAGCCATAGGTAAAAGCATACTTCTCCTCCAATTCGACATGTCGAGCGCATTTGACATGGTAAACCATACTACGAAGACTACTTCGCCACTTCGGGAGTGTAGGAAACGTACTCAATTAGCTCAAAGGCTTTTTAACCACCAGAACATACCAAGTAAAATCAAATTCAAACATATCATCACCATGGAAAGCAGACTGCGGAGTACCTCAAGGATCACCATTATCACCAATACTCTTCAACATGATAATGATCCCACTGGCAAAGTCCTTATCCAATCGAGGCCTTAACCCATTCATCTATGCAGATGATGTTATAATCTACATTCCCTTCAGACATGCCTTGACTGAAATAACTAATGAAATTAATGAGGGCCTGAACATCATGGACTCATGGGCAAACTCATTCCAACTAAAACCGAAAAGACACACTGCCTTATCCTCTCATCCCAACGTAACAATTACAAACCTGCAACAATAAACACCCCAGGACACGCACTCCCTATTTCAGACAGACTAAAAATACTCGGAGTCACAATCGACCGCAACCTCACTCTCAAGAGCCAAGTAAAAACCGTAATAAAGAAAATGTTCTACGCAATGTGGAAACTTAAACAAATCTTTCCGAGGGACATCTTCTGTAAACTAATACAATCAATGGTCCTAAGCCATGCAGATTACTGCAACGGAATCTATGCGGAATGTAAAGAACAACTCACAAAAAAACTCCAGACCGCCCAAAACACAGCAGCCAGACTGATATATGGTAAAAAGCGCTAAACCCCTTCTAGAAAAGCTGCACTGGCTCCCAATCAAAGAACGGATCATCTTCAAAATCTGCACATTGGTCCACAAAATCATCTATGGCGTAGTCCCAGGATATATGACAGACCTCATAGATCTACCAACTAGAAACAAATGCTGATCAACCCGATCACACCTAAACTTACATTACCCAAACTGCAAAAGGCAAAAATACAAAACAACTTATGCATCTAGTTTCTCCTATATAAGTGCACAGCTATGGAATGGTCTCTCGTATGCAGTGAAAGCAATACATGACCACCTAAACTTCAGGAAATCATTAAAAACCCACCTCTTCAAAAAAGCATATCCCACCAACCCAACATAAATCTCCACACCCAGCTACACAACATAATCAATGATCATACTGGACAACACACTATCCTCTTCCCTTGACCCCTGACGTCTGATTCACTTCTACCTCATTTGACCACAACACAATCTTGTATTTGTTACCAACCGAAATGGCAAACGCGTTTACAGTACTTTGTAAGCCACATTGAGCCTGCAAATAGGTGGGAAAATTTGGGATATAAATGTAACAAATAAATAACTAGCAGTTGCTGCCTGTGAAACTCAGAGGCATTGCTAGGTTCTTAAAAGACTATGAACATGGACCCATAGGGTAGATTTTATAAAGGTATTTTTGCAGACACATGACTATATATGCATGTGAAATGCCTCTTACAATGTTACCCTCCACCCCAGGGAAACTTGTATGCAACTCTAGTACAGACATGTTTAGAGGCAGGTTTTGGGCGGTGTGCAGGTGGAATCACAATTTATATGTATTTTATGCACCATCGTTTACACCTGCACTTGGTCTGATGTAAATGTCCATGGCTTAGCTGCCATTTCTGGAGTTTATTAGGACAATTTTATAAAGACACATAGGCAAGCACCTATGGGGCTCATTTTCAAAGCACTTAGACTTACAAAGTTCTTTAGGTTACAACGTATCTTTATAAGTCCCACTTGTGGCCTCTCAATCTAGGTGACCTAGTATAAAATTAGGTATGAAAAAGAATTGGATAAAACACACAGTCCAGCACAGTATGATAAAAGTCACTTTTATTCAAACAAGCCCGATGTGGCCAGATTTTGGTTTGTGCATGTATCAGGGGCATAAACTGTGATCCTGTAGCCTTGTTCAGTCTCCCAGAAGTAAAATATGACCCACTGATTGAAAAGGTACCAGAAGTGGGGTTACAAATAACAGAGATAAAGGCTTAAAAAGTTTGGAGGGGCAGCTTTCATTTTTGAAAATGTTGTGTAATACAGGGTCAGTAGAATGGGACTATGCAATTTTATTCACAGATTTGATGTTTTTTTATGTTCTACAGCCTAAACATTGCAGGTACCTAAAGTGGGATATGTGATTTATGGGGTTAATTATTATTATTATTTTTTAAATTGATAAACGTTTCTCAATTTTTGGAAGACATAATTAGTCCATAACTAAGACTGAAATTTTGCAGGATTATGCAGTTGATATCCTTCTATCTTGTGATATAAATAAGCCAGATACCCCACTTTTGGTACCTGTTCACTCAGCGGGTCACAATTATATCTGACAAGGAGTTTCGTTATCCTATGGCTTAAAACCAGTTTTCATAATTAGATTATTATTGAGATACACCTGTCAGATATAATTTTACTACTTGAAGAATGAATAAGGCTTCAAGATTGTTTATGTCCCGATGCAGGCGCAAGCCGAAAAGTGGCCACATCAGGCTTATTTGAATAAAATTGACTTTTACTATATTGCTGTGGACTGTGTGTTTTATCCAATTCTTTTTCATACCTCTGTGTGTGTGTGTGTTGTTGTTGTTAAAACTTCCTCCAGCATCACTATTGGTCTCAAATACGTGGTGTAGCCATACATGGTGTGTATGTTGCGTACCCACACCCTGTAAGCAGCAATTAGAGCACAGACACTCTTTTTTCCTGCGCTGGTCATAAGTTTCGCTACACTAAGGGATGGCATGGAATGGCAAATGCCACTCAAAAACCCTGCCTTTCCACCCCTCTGCCACCCCAGCTAGAATCAGTATACTCAGGCATTGCTTCCCTACCTTTCTTTCTCGTTCACCCCTCAGGTCTGGTTTCTGTCCCATCCGCCTTGAGATTACAAACTTGTTGCAGGTGCTAGCAGCGATTAGGTTAGGCTTTCCTCTGGCCAGTACCAGGGTCCTTTGCTCTGTTATAACTTTCTTTTGCAGCATGGCAAGATGCAGCAGAGGGAAAGCCCGATCTAATGGCTGCCAGTAACCATGATGAGTTTGTAAACTTGCAGCAGAGGGGAGAGAGACCTGATTGGGAAGGAGGAAGAAGGTAGGGAAAGAGATCGGATCCGTGGGAGGGAATGAGGGTGGGAAGGAGAGGGAAATACACTGCATAGGAAGGAAAGGGAAGAGGGGAGACATGCTCAGAAAGGGAAGGGAATGGAAGAGGGGAGATGTTTCACATGAAGGGAAGGAGAAGGGAAAGGTAGAGGGATAAATGTTGCACATGAACGGAGACATGTTGCACATGAAGGGAAGGAAGAAGGGAGATGTTGCACATGAAGGGAAAGGTAAACGGAGACATGTTGCACATGAAGGAAGAGGGGAGGTGTTGCACATGAAGGGAAAGGTAAAGAGAGACGTGTTGCACATGAAGGGAATAGGGGGGGAGACATGTTGCACAGGAAGGTAAGGGAACAGTAGAGAGGAGAGTGCTGCACATGAAAGGAAGGGAGATAGAAAACTAAATAACTGAGGCAGGAAAATGGAAGAAAGGTGAACATGAAAGATTAGCCCCAAACATAGACCTAGGGCAGGAAGTGAAGAAGAGAGGTGAGAAAAGAAATAACAAATGAGCAGGCGGCTCTGGAAACAGAGTTAAGAGAGAAGCAGAACCAGAGACTGAAAACAAGATGATTAGAAAAATAAAATCACCAGACAATAAAGGTAGGAAAAATATTTTATTTTCAGTTTAGTGCTCATTATGACTGATAAGAAGTTTCAGGGTAGGGTGTTTGAGCTTCTGTAGAGATGATTTAGAGCGGGGTATAGCGGTGGAGGTGGCAGTGGGTATTTTTAAGTGCTTTATAGTTTGCGCTTATGCTCCTAACAACAGGAAACTTGATTTTTAAAATACAGTGTTGGGGCGCATATCTGTATGGATGACCCTGCCCATAATACTAGAGGGGGGGGGGGGTGTGGAATCTCATCTTAGTGATATCTGAAACATGGGATCGATCTGGTCGGGCGGTCTGCCCTGACGGGAGACGGGACTTCAGCAACTTTTTCATTCTTACTCTCTAGTGAATGTCTGGAGGCAGCAGAATCCCGGAATTAGAAATTACACATGTTTTGCTGCAGGATTTAATTCCTGCTCCAGAATTGATTACTTCTTGTGCTTGCCTCAGCTGTTCCATAGGCTCTCCCACTGTTATGTTGACTCTATTGCTCTCTCTGATCATGCGCCCTTGTAGCTGTCTCTGCAGGGGACCAAGCTCGGTGCCCCGGGTCTTTTACCTTAGAAAATGAATAATGCGGTCTTAGATCATGATCAATTTGTACAATCTGTCACGGAAACCCTTCAGGAATATTTTACTTTTAATGATTTCCTAGATTTGGATATCTTCATAATATGGGATGCCCTCAAAACAGCAGTAAGGGGTAAATTTGTCCAGTATGGTTCCCATTTAAAAAAAAAAAAAAAGTAAGGCCCAAACTCTCACCACTATTTTACATGAGCTGAGGTTTACAGAAGAAAATCATACAGGTTCCCAAACGGCCGCTGCCACTTGAAAGCTTCAGCAATGTAAACGAAAGTATCGCAAATATTTAGATGAGGAGTTAGCTTCTATCTATAAAAGGACCAATCAAAAATAGTATGTTAAGGGGGGTAAGATTGATAAACTTTGTGCTGCACAAATGCGGCAGAGAGTATCTCAGGCAGTTATTACTCAAATTCATGATGGGGTGTGGATCCCAGTTCACTCCAAGGCAGATATTGAGAAACAATTTGTTGACTTCTATCTTTCTTTTTATTCGTCTGAGTTGACTGCCTCTGATATGGAAATATCTGATTATTTACAAACTTACAGAGACCTTCTTGGATGAGCATGTAAATGTATTGGAAGATGTTATCAATGAGACTGAAGTTTATGGGGTTGTTTGAAGTCTCCCAGCAGGTTCAGCACCCGGACCCAACTGGTTTCCCCCCTGAATTCCTTAAAACATTTCAGTTGCTATTGGTGCCCCTTCTTACCAGGGTGCTTAATCAGAAATTCAGAGCCCTGGTTGTTACTACTTCTACTACCAACTATGATTATTTCTATAGCACTACTGGATGTATGCAGCACTGTACACTAAACTCATATGAGACATTCCCTGCTCAACAGAATTTATATTCTATTCAAGACAGACAAAAAAGTGTCACGGTTGTGGCCGTGCCCTTATGTTCAGACCTACTGTTTCTCGGTATCTAGCTCTGTGACCTCTCCAGTCTGCCTTTTTCCCTATTGTTCTTCTTCCTGTAAGCCAAGCCTCGCTTTGGTCTCCCTGCTTCTGCTTCATGTCCTGTTGTTGTTCTTCCTGTAAGCCAAGCCTCGCTTTGGTCTCCCTGCTTCTGCTTCATGTCCTGTTGTTGTTCTTCCTGTAAGCCAAGCCTCGCTTTGGTCTCCCTGCTTCTGCTTCATGTCCTGTTGTTGTTCTTCCTGTAAGCCAAGCCTCTCTTTGGTCTCCCTGCTTCTGCTTCATGTCCTGTTGTTGTTTTTTTTGTTAACCAAGCCTTGCATTGGTCTCCCTGCTTCTGCTTCATTTCCTACTTGTGACATCAGTAGCCTACTCCTTTATAAGGACCCAGGGAGCTTTTCTACATTGCCTTTGCAAGAGGTCTCTTAATCTTGTGTTACCTGTGTAGATCATATCCATGCTTAGCTTTGTTCCTGAGTGTTTTGCTTCTGAAGGTCTGTGCTGTGTTTCAATGCTTTCCTTTGTTTCGGTGAGTTTGCTTTTGAATCTTGTTTTCTGAAAGCCTGGCTGTAGAGCCATGCCCTGCCCTTGGTGTCTGTATCTGTGTGACTTCCCTTGGCTCCTGCTTTTAGTCTAGCCCTGCTTTTGATTCTTGCTATAGTTAAGCTCAGTGTTTAAGCCAATCTCTGTATTTAGCCAAGCTCTGTCCCTGTTTTCCCTGTTCTGTTTCCTGTGTGTGTAGTTCTTATCTTTAATTCTGAGAGTCTGTAGAAGCCAGCATTGTCCCTAATTATCTCACTGCTATGCAGGTGTGTCTGCTGCCTCTCAATCTGCCTGGCCTTTCCCTTCCAGCTGTGGATGCTGGTAAGCACATTGCTTCTTTGTTTATTGGTCTTCCCTTAGTCTGCTTAATCCTTTGCCTGCTATGTTTGCTTCCTGGCTCTTGAGCTCTGTTTCTGCTAAGCTCTATTCCTGTTGTGTGTTTGAGCCAGGTTCTGCCCCTGCTCTCTGTCAAGCCCGTTCCAGAATCCGGTTCCAGGCAAGCCTAGCCCGTTCCAGAATCCTGTCCCTGCCTTGTTTATTGTCTTGCTTCTGTTATTCTTGTTGCCTAGCTCCTACCCTGTCTTGCCTGTCTAGTTGTGCTTTGTCTTGTCTCTTTCAGTCTAGTCCTGTCTGGATCCAATCCTTGCCTTGTCCTTGCCCTTTTCTGGACCCAGTTTTAATCTACTTCTGTGTTTTGCCTTGTCCTGTCTGGGTTCCAGTTCTGGCCCTTTGCCTTCTTTGCCCTGCCTCGTCTGGATCCGGTTCTTGTGTTGTCCATTGTTTTTAGTTACCTCTGTCTTGCCTTGTTGAGTCTGTTAGTTTATCCTAGTCCAGTCTGTTCTGATTCCTGCCTGTGCCAGCCCAGGTGATTTGTCTGCCAAAGCTCCGGCTTTGGTCCAAGGGCTCACCATTCCTGACAGTTGTGACACAAGACAAATAAGGGATTAGGGAATTATTTATTATGGGAATGATTAAAACAGACACGGGTACTGAACAGGTGAACAGCAGTTAAGAGTTGGAAGCAGCCTCAAAAAGGTGGGCTCATCTGTTCTCTTGTTTGTTTCTTAATTTCTTCCAATTTTGTTACAGTATTAATGAAAGCAATAAGCCTGTAGGCACAGTGATTGAACATGGTTGTCAGGATGTTGGTATTTTCATTAAACATGGCATTTGAAGCAAAACCAGAAGTAGATCTTAAACATTCATTCCTGGGGCAGGCCAGTTTAGGATACCTGCTTGTTAGGGCCCATCATACCCTGGGCATGCTGCTGTGCTTGATCCTACAGAGGAAGAGAAGTTGAATGCTTGGAACTATGACCACTCCTGAAATACCAAAGAGCAACACTAAAGATACACTTAAGAAGGAAAAGCCTTTCTAGCTATTGATCTGATGAAGGTTCCCCAGAGTTTGGCCTGGTCATGTGGTATGAAGAAGAGAAGGAGAAAGAATAAAAGTAATACTTTTGCTGATGATATAATTGTATGTTATGGGGCTCATTTTCAAAAGAGAAAAACGTCCCTAATGTGGCATTTGGACGTTTTTCTCTGAAAAAGTCCAAATTGCAATTTTCAAAACTTAGATTTGAGATGTTTTTCTCAGCAATGCATGCAAATCACAAGGGGGCGTCTTGGGGACATATTGGGCATTCCCAAAACTTGGACCTTTTTCTGCCATAATGGAACAAACCAAAAACATCCAGGGCTAAAAGTTAGTTTTGGTCTAGACCTGTTTGAATCATGACTAAGAGGGACATAATCGAATGGGGTGCCCAAGTTGTCATGAGGGCGTCCTCGCAGGACGGCCCTGCGAAGGGGCGGGGCAACCCGTGTTAACGAATACGGTCAGGGATGGCCAAATCATGAAATTTAGGTCGACCTTAGAGATGGTCGTCCTTAGGTCATTTTTGAGATGGTCGTCCCCAGTTTTCGGCGATAATGGAAACCGAGGACGCCCATCTCAAAAGCTACCAAATCTAAGCTATTTGGTTGTGGGAGGAGCCAGCATTCGTAGTGCACTGGTCCCCCTTACATTCCAGGACACCAATCGGACACCCTAGGGGGCACTGCAGTGGACTTCACAAATTGCTCCCAGCTGCATAGCTCCCTTACCTTCGGTGCTGAGCCCTCTAAACCCACTCCCCACAACTGTACACCACTACCATAGCCCTTACGGGTGAAGGGGGCACCTACATGTGGATACAGTGGGTTTTGGGGGGGTTTGGAGGGCTCAACATTTACCACCACAAGTGTAACAGGTAGGGGGGGGATGAGCCTGGGTCCGCCTGCCTGAAGTGCTTTCACCCACTAAATACTGCTCCAGAGAACTGAAAAACAGCCAAACACAATCCAAAGGGTTGTGTAAAATGAATGTAAAGAAATGAGTAAAGTGGGAAATACCCTCAGAAACCAAGGCTCCCGCCAAGGTCTGGTCAACGAGACACTATTATCTATAAAAGACTTTGTGCCCGTGATCTAGTTTCTTTCATGGGGTAAATGTTCCCTGCTTCACTCATTCAAAGTTGCCCATATAAGAGCATCATACAAAATTGCCCATAATAGAGCACAAATTTGAAGAGTAACTGAGTAACAAAAAACTGTTCAAGCTACAGCATAGCATGCATCAACTTAGCTTAATAAATGCTGGCTTGACAACCCCACATTTCAACTGCTGATTTTCAACGGGGCCCGATTCGTTCACCCATAACAGGGCTTCATCAGGAACCACTCAGTTGGATCATACTGTCAGGGGTATCTGTCGGTTGTAAGAGAAGTTTAGTCAGCTTAAGACCCCATGCAATATAAGGGGGTAATGGTGAGATGTGTACCTGGGATTTTTTATGTGAAGGCCACTGCAGTGTCCCCTAGGGTGCCTTACTGTTCTTCTTGGATGTCTATGTAGCCAGTCTGCTAAGAATGCTGGCTCTCCCATGTATCCCAATGGCTTGTTTTTGTGCGTTTTTCCCTTGAACATTTTTTTAATGGTCCTTAAAAATAGACTCACTGAGCAGAAAATCATTTAGCAAATAGCCATTTTCGAAACAAACATCTGGATGTTTTTCTGGTTTGAAAATGGCCACATTCACTACTAGATTTTTGGAAATTTTTCCCAGAACATCTAAAATAGGTTTTATACATCATATCGAAAATGCCCCACAACACCTCTTAAGACTGTACAATTAAATTTTCAATATTTAAGTAGTATTTTCAGCAGAATTATTTCATAGTTCTATGTTTCTATTATTTTTTATGTCAGTTTTACTCCTATATACCAGTATACTGAGTTGTGTGACAACACCGCATATAAATGGCATGTCTGCTAATATGTGGAGTATTGCTATCTTCGTATCTACAATAAGTTAAATTCTAAAACTTTTCCTGACAACCTATTAATCTATTTATGATCTTGCCTTATTGTGGCAGAATAAATAGGGCATTCATGGAGCTGATTTGATAGAGCAGTATATTAAAATAAAAATGCACCATTAAATCAAAATGACATTTCCATTAAGTATCTGAAACCTATTACTTTGTAATTAAATGAACTGTGATCCATTGATTTTTTTTTTCTTTTTTCATGTCATTCTCCATTCATATTGATACTGTTTTGCTTGGGGTTTGAGGGACTTTTAAGCGTGCTGTTCTTGCATTGTGTTTTTACATTCCTTCTCAGCAGTTCATCTGTTTCTGTCAAATATGCTATTTGTCACTCTTTCATTCTTGAAGACTTTCAAATAGCAAACTAGCATACTATACTATTTCAAATATGAAACTCCATACTGTTCATGATGTCTAATTAGGGGACACATTACGAAATATTGTTTAAACTTTGTTTGACATATAAGCAGACTATGATGTAGTATCTTTCAGTTTGTGAATGAAAAATGATGAAACCATTAGTCATAAATAAATTGTAAGAATAGCCTATACTTCATGTTGTTAATAATATATAAATTATATTAAGCATTTTTGAGAATTGTTGAAAATATTGCACACACTCCTGAACAAAACTAAAGGGTCCTTGGTAAAACGTGGCCGTAAACTACCTTTCCATATCATCAAGCTGATCAATCCATAGACTGGTGGGTTGTGTCCATCTACCAGCAGGTGGAGATAGAGAGCAAACTTTTGCCTCCCTATATGTGGTCATGTGCTGCCGGAAACTCCTCAGTATGTTCTCTATCTCAGCAGGTGGTGGTCACACACAGCAGCAGCTCTGGCTAGGCCTCCAAGCCTAATTCTTAGGTTTTGTTGAGTGCCTGGGGTTGAGGGCTCTTTTGAGCAAGTGCAAACCTGGTGGTGCCAGGTCCCTCCTTTTCTCCCCCCTCCCGCTGGCTCCGTTTAAAAAAAAAAAAAAAAAAAAAAAATTTTAACGTCTTTAAAGGCGTTTAATTCGACGTTTCTTTAAACGTTCATTGCAGCTACTCACTGGGACACCAGTTCGTTACAGCTCGGAGCGGCAAGCAGGTAATTTTACCTTTTTATAGCGGGCAGGGGGTTCCCCGATTCTTCTCCTCGTGGCATATGGCGTCGGAGGGCGAGGGCGCAAAGGGTCGCTCCCCGGATCGCTGGAGCGCTTCTAGAGGGGATGCGGGGGTTTTACAACCTGATTCGCCCTTGATGGGTGACAGTTTAGTGACCGATGAATGTCCCGGTCGTTCCTCCGGCGTGGCGGTTTTTTCCCGCCATAAACGCCCATCCCCCGCTCCTCGCCTCCGCCATCTTGGCCGGCCACGCGGCTCGGACGGCTTCTTCGTGGGCCGCCCTTGAGGTTGGAGACATTAATGCCATGAACGCCCTTAATTTGGGCGACGGCACAAAGCGGCTAAAGTTAAGCGCCGTTCTTCCCGCGCGGCTCCTTCGCGGAGTTTCGCGCCGGACGCCATTTTGGATGCGCAGCATGTCTCTCCCCCGCTATTGCGAGCGCCGGTTGAGAGTGCGTCTAGGGCTGTTGCCCAGGCTGCGGAAGTGCACTGTCTGGGGGGTTTCTCCCCTGAGTTTGTTTTGCTGCTGCATCAGGCTTTCCTCATGCAAAACGCTGCCCCTGCTCCCCTCTTCTGATAAAGAGGTTGAGGTTCCCAGAGGGTAAACGCCCTCGGGTTGATTTCCAGGCCTTGGAGGACTTTGTCTCCTCCGATGTAGATGAGGGCAGCGTGTCTGAGGTCTCCCAACGGTCCTTTGCGGATTCCTTGGAGGAGATAGATCCCCGCTCGGATGGAGCGGATGACCCCTCTGCAGCGCGGCTTTTAGCCCAGAGGATTTGCCCAACCTGTTGTTACAGGCCATGGACACTTTGAAGATTTCCTCTCCGGAGGACGTCTCTCCCTCAGCCCCTGTTGGCTCTGCCATTATGCTGGGGACGTAGCGCCCGCCTAGATCCTTCCACGTGCATGATGCCATGCACACCTTAATTGCGGCTCAATGGGATGTCCCGGAAACGAGCCTTAAAGTGGCTAGGGCTATGTCCCGCCTCTATCCTTTGGCTGTGAGTGAACGTGAGGCCTATCTGTGGCCTACCGTGGATTCTTTAATCACTGCGGTGACTAAGAAAACGGCGTTGCCGGTGGAAGGTGGCACGGCCCTAAAGGACGCCCAAGACAGAAGATTGGAGGCGGCCTTAAGGTCGTCCTTTGAGGCAGCTGCGTTAAGTTTGCAGGCCTCAGTTTGCGGCTCCTATGTGGCCAGGGCGTGCCTGACTATGGTGCAGCGGGCTTCCCCCTCGGATCTTTCCTTGAGGGCTGATTGGCCGGCCCTGGAATCGGGCTTAGCCTATTTGGCAGACTTGCTGTATGATGTCTTGAGAGCCTCAGCTAAGGGCATGGCTCAGACAGTCTCTGCGCGGCGGTGGCTTTGGCTGAAACATTGGTCTGCTGACCACGCCTCTAAATCCCGCCTGGCTAGATTGCCTTTTAAAGGCAAGCTGCTCTTTGGGGTCGAGCTGAACAAAATCGTGACCGATCTCGGCACGTCTAAGGGCAAGAAATTACCAGAGGTCAGGGCTCGGGCTAGTACTCGTCCCGGTACCTCCAGAGGACGGTTGCTGGAAGCCCGTCGGTACCGCCCGGGCAAGTCGGGTTCCTCTGCCCCCTCTTCCTTCAAGAGGAATTTCTCCCCCAAGCAGCATTCCTTTCGCAGAGACCGCCGTCCCGGAGGTGCTCCCTCCGGTCCTCCCCCAGGGTCTCGTACCCAATGACGGGGCCTTGGTCCACGCCCCAGTGCAGATTGGAGGACGGCTGTCCTCGTTTCTGGGCGAGTGGACCACTATAACTTCAGACGCGTGGGTGCTGGAAGTCATCAGAGAGGGCTACAAGCTAGAGTTCTGCCAACCCTTAAGAGACGGGTTTGTACTCTCTCCCTGCAAGTCTCCGGTCAAGCTGTGGCAGTGCAGCAGACCTTGGACAACCTGATCCGCCTGGGTGCGGTCGTTCCGGTGCCAAAAAATCAGATTGGCAAGGGACGTTACTCCATTTACTTTGTGGTTCCAAAGAAAGGAGGTTCTGTCCGGCCTATCCTCGACCTCAAAGGGGTCAATCGGGCCTGGAAAGTGAGGCACTTTCGCATGGAGACTCTCCGCTCTGTTCTAGCGGCAGTGAAGGCAGGAGAGTTCTTGGCTTCCTTGGACATCAAGGAAGCGTACCTGCATATTCCCATCTGGCCTCCTCTCCAACGCTTTCTGCGTTTTACAGTCCTGAGACGACACTTCCAGTTCAGAGCCCTCCCTTTTGGGTTGGCTACTGCTCCGCGGACCTTTTCCAAAGTAATGGGGGTCATAGCGGCCTTCCTGCTAAAGGAAGGAGTACAAGTCCATCCTTATCTGGACGACTGGTTGATCCGAGCCCCCTCTTATGCAGAGTGCGGCAAAGCTATGGACCGGGTAGTTGCTCTGGTGAGCTCCCTGGGATGGATCATCAACTGGAAGAAGAGCCAGCTGCGCCCGACTCAGTCCCTGGAGTATCTGGGAGTTCGATTCGACACCCAAGTGGGCAGAGTGTTCCTGCCAGACAATCGGATTGTCAAGCTTCAGGCTCAGGTGGACTAGTTCCTAGTAGCCTCTCCTATTCGGGCTTGGGACTACGTGCAGCTGTTGGGCTCTATGACGGCCACGATGGAAGTAGTGCCCTGGGCCAGGGCTCATATGAGACCACTACAACCCAGCAGTGCGCAAGGCGCTGAGCTGGTGGACGCAGACAGACAAGTTGTCTGCAGGATTGCCTCTGGTGACCCCGGAGTGGATTGTCGTCACGACAGACGCCTCTTTGATGGGCTGGGGAGCCCACTGCTTGGGAAGGACAGCGCAGGGGCTCTAGTCTCCTGCAGAGGCAAGTGGTCTATCAACCTCCTGGAACTCAGAGCCATTCGGTTGGTGTTATTGGAGTTCATCCCGGTACTGGTGTTGAAGCCTGTACGGGTCCTGTCGGACAATGCCACGGCTGTGGCCTATATCAACCGCCAGGGAGGTACCAAGAGCACCCCTCTAGCCAGGAGGCTATGAGTCTTTGCCAGTGGGCGGAAGCGAACCTGGAGCAGCTTTCAGCGGCCCACATTGCCGGAGTCATGAATGTCAAGGCGGACTTTCTCAGTCGCCATACCTTGGAGCCCGGAGAGTGGCAACTATCTGCTCAGGCGTTCTTGGACATCACGAAGCGCTGGGGCCAGCCGAGCCTAGATCTGATGGCGTCATCGGCCAATTGCCAAGTGCCGCGCTTTTTCAGCAGAGGACGGGACCCTCGATCCCTGGGAGTAGATGCTCTTCTCCAACAGTGACCGACACAAGAGCTCCTCTATGTGTTCCCGCCCTGGCCCATGTTGGGCAGGGTGCTAGACCGGGTGGCAAAGCATCCCGGCAGGGTAATCCTGGTGGGTCCGGATTGGCCCAGACGTCCCTGGTATGCGGACTTGATCAGGCTCTCAGTCGACGATCCTCTGCGGCTGTCAGTGGAGCAGGGCCTGTTACATCAGGGTCCCGTGGTGATGGAGGATCCCTCTCCCTTTGGTTTTATGGCCTGGCTATTGAGCGGCAGCGTCTGAGGAAGAAGGGCTTCTCAGACAAGGTCATCGCCACTATGCTGAGAGCGAGGAAGCGCTCTACTTCTACTGCTTACGCCAGGGTTTGGTGTATCTTTGCAGCATGGTGTGAAGCAGGCTCACTTTCTCCCTTCACTGCTCCAATTTCTTCAGTGTTGGCGTTCCTGCAAGAAGGTCTGGAGAAAGGCCTGTCGCTCAGTTCCCTTAAAGTCCAGGTAGCGGCTCTGGCTTGCTTCAGGGGCCGCCTGAAGGGTGCTTCCCTGGCTTCGCAGCCAGATGTGGTGCGCTTTCTCAAGGGAGTTAATCACCTGCGCCCTCCTCTGCACTCAGTGGTGCCTGCGTGGAATCTCAACCTGGTGATAAGAGCATTGCAGAAGCCGCCTGTTGAACCCTTTTCGAGGGCATCTCTGAAAGACCTGACGTTGAAAGCAGTCTTTTTGGTGGCTATCACTTCAGCCAGAAGAGTTTCCGAGCTCCAGGCGCTCTCATGTCGAGAGCCTTTTCTGCAGTTCACTGAGGCAGGAGTGACTATTCGCACAGTGCCTTCCTTCCTGCCCAAGATTGTTTCTCGCTTCCATGTGAATCAGCAGCTCTGTCTCCCTTCCTTTCGTAGGGAGGACTACCCAGAGGAGTACTCCGCTCTTGAATATCTGGATGTGAGACGAGTCATCATCAGATACTTGGAAGTGACCAATGATTTCCGGAAATCGGATCATCTGTTTGTCCTGTTTGCAGGTCCTCGTAAGGGTCTGCAGGCTGCTAAGCCTACAGTGGCAAGATGGGTCAAGGAAGCCATTGCAGCGGCTTATGTGGCCGCGGGGAAGGTGCCTCCTATCCAGCTGAAGGCTCACTCCACGAGAGCTCAGGCGGCCTCGATGGCAGAGGCCGGATCCGTCTCCTTGGAAGAGATATGCAAGGCGGCAACGGGGCTTCGGCTCATACATTCTCCAAGCATTACCGTTTGACTGTGGCTGCACGGGCAGAGGCCCGGTTTGGAGCTTCAGTGTTGAGGTCAGGGATTTCTATGTCCCGCCCTGGGTGAGTACTGCTTCGGTACATCCCACCAGTCTATGGATTGATCAGCTTGATGATATGGAAGGTAAAATTATGTATAATCATACCTGATAATTTTCTTTCCATTAATCATAGCTGATCAATCCATAGCCCCTCCCAGATATCTGTACTGTTTATACTCTGGTTGAATTTTAGGTTCAAGTTTAGCCTTCAGTTACTTCAGGAGGACTTCGTGTTCAAGTTCTTCTTTCACTTGGATTCTTCAAGAGTTGAGACGAGTTTGTGTTACAGTGAGCTGCTGCATTCCTCTCCCCTCCGTTTTACGGGGCTGGATTGAGACATAAATTCTGCCGGCACTCCCTCCCGCTTCGTGCGGCTGTAGGGCAGCTTTGTACCCCTCCCGCTTCGGCGGTGTTAGGGTCAGTCAGCTCCTCCCGCGGTTGCGGTTGCAGGATAAGCCAGATCCCCCCGCATCGGCGGGTGTGGTGTCCCTCCCCCGCTCCGCGGGGATGAGCTGGACGGATTCCCCTCCCCACTTGTGTGGGGATGAGCTGGGTTAATTCCCCTCCCCCGTTTCGGCGGTGGTGAGCTGGGCAGAGTGTCCCTTCGTGGGTGTAATTCTCTAAGTGCTGAGTCCTGCGGATGGAGCTTTGATATCGACATACTGAGGAGTTTCCGGCAGCACATGACCACATATAGGGAGGCAAAAGTTTGCTCTCTATCTCCACCTGCTGGTAGATGGACACAACCCACCAGTCTATGGATTGATCAGCTATGATTAATGGAAAGAAAATTATCAGGTATGATTATACATAATTTTACCTTATTGAGGATCATTCTTTCATTCTACGGCCATTTTTACCGCAGCCAGAAGATGGCTGATTTTCCATTTTCTCAATTTTGTAGTAGGCAAGGACTTACATGTTAATCCCATTCTAATCAGAGCATGATGTATCTGTGGTAACTAATTTGTGCTGCCATGCCCACTCTCTGCCCAAGACATGCCCCCTCCGAGAAAAATTCAAAAATTTTTTGTAGTGCATAGCTTGCTCATGCACATTTGGATTTTACTGCACAACACGTCAGCACATTATAAGAACATAAGAATAGCCATATTGGGTCAGACCAATTGTCCATCTAGCCCAATATCCTGTTTCCAACAGTGGCCAATCCAGGTCACAAGTACCTGGCAGAAACCTATGGTAAGTCCTTTTAAGCTGCAGTAAATGTGAGCTAGCTGGGATCGCTTCTTTTTAGCATATGTGTAAATGATCTAGAGATGGGAGGTAATTAAATTTGCTGACGACACAAAGTTTTTCAAAGTTGTTAAGAGGATTGTGAAAAATTACAAAAGGACCTTACGAGACTTGGAGACTGGGATCTAAATGGCAGATGACGTTTAATGTAAGCAAGATGTCTTCTGTGTAAAAACATCCATCTTTGAGCCATTTTCAAAACGAAAACCCAGATGTGTTTCCTGTTCAAAACTGGCGCTAAGGTGGATCCTATTTTTTTGGACATAAGGAGCAAAACGAACCAATTTGGACTTGAATGACTTATTGAAAGTGCTCCTCTATGTGTCTTTACAAAATAGTGCCTAAGTAGGTGCCTACTTTTACTTTTAAACCAGGTGCCCTTCACCAGTACACACATGCAATTAGCACCAACTTCAGAGCAGGTGTAAATATGTGCATTGGCATTTGCATACTACCGGGTCACTTTCTGGGTTCAAGTTTTACAAAGGCACTTGTATTGCCTTTATAAAATAGTTGTCTTTTTGGACTTCTTGTGCTTCTAGTTATAAAATCAGGCTCATTAGTAGCAGAATTGTGTCTGTACATTTATGTGGTGCTACTTACACACATAAACCCCCTAGTAATGACACTATTTTTGAACACGTTTATTTATAAAATGGTTTTCTTGCTGTGCCAAATATTGGGGGGGGGAGGGTGAGTTGACAGCGCTACATGTATTTTATACAATTGCACACATAGAGAAAGGCATATTTCAAGAAGACTTTTATTGGTGGGGGAGGTTCATAAATGGCTTTTTCTAATGGGACAAGTTATATTGAGCCATCTTGCATCCCAGTCTTGAAAATCGATTTGGGTGTGCATGTTATGCTTGAAAATTAAGTTGGTTTTGTACACTCTTGAAATTATAGATGTGTCTCTACAGTTAGGACACACTTCTAAAAATTATACTCCTTTATAATTTGAGCAAACTAGAAATACACAAATTGGCATAACTTTCTGAATAACTGAGAAATCAGGTAGACTTGGATGAAATTGGGTATTTTGCTTTCATAATAGTCATATTTTGGGTTTTGTATGGTAAAGTGGAGTACATAGAAAAAAGTCTTAGTTTATTTTCAAGAGTAAACCATTTTTAAAACTTTTTACTACAAATATGTACATCTACCAATTATATCCTTATTCTATACATTCCATCAAATTTAGATAATTTGGAGATCATAGAATTGTTTTAATATTATTTGAAGAAATTGACTTACATTAATCAATGGTCTAGTAAAATAACATTTTTTACAAAGGGTTTGATTTTCTTTCATGGAACTGAAAGTCCCATATATTAAACACATGATAAATGTTAGTACATTAAGCAAATTACAATGACGTAGTCATGGCAGTTATGTACAAGGGTAAACTGCACAGACAGTCTACATGTATAGACAAATAAAAACAGTGACTAAAAGGCCATCAGTTCATACACGATACACTTCATGGTTTATGCTTTGTTCCTTTTCTGTTTTCTTCTTTATTAGGGGAAAGTTGCACAAACAGCCTGCATGTCAGCCTGCAAACATCTGTCTACATCTCTTACGCAGATGCTACTGGATTGCGAGTTGAAACAAATAAGCATGGGAGCCATTCAGCAGTTTAACTTAGATGTCATACAGTGCGAATGTAAGTATGGCTTGTGAAACAAGCATTCACTTTCTTTTGCTCTTTAGAGTTTTTGTGGATGTTAGATGCTTTTATGCTTGTATTTGGAGTAAATAAAGGAGCAGCTCATTGGTTTCTGTTTTGCATGTTAAGAGTATGTAGCTATGGATTAGACAGAATTCAGGATGCTAACAAATATGCCTTTTCCTTGAATGTAGTGGAATAGACCAACTTCTGTAGAATAGCTATTTTATGTTGTGTTTGTTTTATTAAAGAAAAAGTCATCTTTGCTAGTTATTTCTAAAAACATTGTATATTTATCTCTAATTTTCTAGGTTCTAGTGTCCTGCATTTTATTTTTGTTGACAGTTTTAAGCATATTACATTAAACCCCCCCAGGTTTTATTTCTTTATGTGCTGTGAAGGTAGTAGAATAATTTTTCAGCCACTGAAGCAGAGAGAGAGAGTACAACAAGTGAACATCCTTTGTTAAGATAAGTTTGTATATTAAAGCATAGAGATACTGATATGTAGTTCCATGTTAACACATGCTAATGCCATTAATGCATGTTTTTACCTCGGGTCCCATTTTATGCAGAGGAACCTTGTTACTAGTATTGCACATTAATGTCGTTAGCACGTAGTAACACAGTAAATCACATTAGTAATTCTAGGTGTAAAGTGGGTAAACCATAATTGTAATTATACAAAAATTTCATCCAAATCAAATGCAAGATTTAAAGGTATAATTTTAATTTTGATAATCTCTTCTAGTTGCTATTATTTGAAATGTTTTCTACTTTATTTTCTTAACCCTCTCCTTGTAACTGACAATCTCTAAATGTCTCTTGACTATATTGAGGTAATGTGTATCATTAGATTTTCAGGGTAGTTCAAGTCATCGGCATAAAAAAAACCCTTCACTTTGAATCATTAAACCTCTATACTACATTGGTTTGCTGGTCAACCCTTCTCTTTGTGAAAAATTTAAAAAATGAATAACTTAGCTTTTCCAAAAAAGTGCTGTCATGCTATGGACCCCACCAACTGTGGTCAAAGTTTCGCTTGTGCCTGTTTCAAGGTGCTAAGGTCAAATCACCTTTTTTCACACTCCTTTCTTTCAGCATTGCCACACCTTGAAACAGCATGAGTGAAACTGGCCACAGTTGTTGAAGTCCACAGCATGATACATAAAGCACTTTTTTGTAAAAGCTAAGTTATTCATGGGTCCTTTTATTAAGCTGCACTGAAAAATGAACTTTGCTAGTGAAGGCACCTGTTTTGGGTGTGCGCAGATTCATTTTTCAGCACTCCAGTAAAAAAAAAAGCCTTTTAAAAAGTTTTGCCAAAAATGGATGTGCGGCAAAATAAAAATTGACACATGTCCATTTTGGGTCTGAGACCTTACCGCCAGCCATTGACTTAGTGGTAAGGTCTCATGCGATAACCGTGTGGTAATCGTCTATGTGCTTAGAATGATGATTATCGCCTGGTTTCCACCTCGCGCAGGAAAATAAAAATTATTTTACGACATGCGCAGCAGATGCTTGTGAAAAACGAAGTTACTGCCCGGGCCGTTTAGTAGCCGGGCGGTAACTCCAAATTGACACGGCTTAGTAAAAGGGCCCCTCATTTTTTAATTTGACACAAAGAGAAGGGTTGACCAGCAAGCCAATGTAGCCTAGAGGTTTAGTGATTCAAAGTGAAGGTTTTTTTTTTCAATGCCAATGTCTTGAATTACCCTGAAAATCCTATCACTATATACAATGAGATTATTAGTGAAGGTTGGGTTGTGAGGCTTTTTCTCCCCTCACAGATATCATACTCTAGTGCTACACATTACCTCAATATAATCAAGAGACATTTACCCCTCTGTTTACTAAGCCGCGCTAGCACCATTCACTTTCAATGGGCTGTGTCGGCATGGCAGCTGCTAACGCGGCTTAGTAAACAGTGGGGGCATTAGAGATTGTCAGTTACAAGGAGAGTGTTAGGAAAATTGTTTAGAGAGTCTCTTCTGCTTGTTACTAATAAAAGGATTATGCAAAAAAAGAAAGAGAGTCTCTTCTTTCCTCTGTGGTTATTTTTTTTATAGAATGTTTTGTATATTATGCAAGCAAAAGATTACCTTTGAGTGCTTAAAATAAATAGTAAACACCAATCATAATGAACAGTCTTTCATAATTTAAAATTTTGAATTCATAAGTTCTGAATTTGTAGTTTCAGTAGTAGTGTTATTTCTGGTATTGTCTTATGTTGAAACTGTCTGACTCAATTATGAAGCTTTAAATATTTATTTTTAGGATGGGTTATGGTAGGATTAGACTTTGATGTTGTGTAGTTTGGTATTCTTTCTAATTCAGTTTTTAATATGTTTTTATTATGATATATTATATATTTTTGTATTTGTGATAATCCATCTTTAACCAGAACACTTCTGTTAAACCTGAAATAAAAGTGCATATTTAAAATTACATTAGTTTAATGCTGTTGAAGCTGAAATGTACAAAATCAGATATAAAAACTCAGACTTGTCTGAGGCACAAACGTAACATATTAGACCTTCAGATTATATGAATCTGCATTTTCCTCTTTTGAACTATATAGTCATAGTAATAAAATTAATTTCTGATATATTTCATAGTTAGAAATGTGCATTCGTTAGCATGCTTTATTGTATCTAAAATTGGTTTAATGCATGTTAACCTATGAATAGCGTGTGTAATGTTGCACGTGTTGAAAAGTTCTAATATGTATTTTAACATTTTATTTAAAATTAATGTTTGAGATGAACCACATGAAATTGAAATGGGGGGGGGGGGGCAAATAAGCCAAAAATGAACCAAAAACATTTTTTCTGTACACACCCACTGATAATTATGATTAGAACCCTCATAAATTCAGTTTTTAATGACTTCCCCTTACTCCCCCAGTGGTCACCAACCCCCTCCCACCCTAAAAAAAAAAAAAATTAATATTATTTGCCAGCCTCTGTGCCAGCTTCAAATGTCATACCCAGCGCCATGACAGCAGTATGCAGGTCCCTGGAGCTGTTTTAGTGGGTGCAGTGCACTTCAGGAAGGCGGACCCAGGCCTATCCCCCCCTACCTGTTACACTTGTGGTGGTTAATGTGAGCCCTTTAAAACCCACCAGAAACCCACTGTACCACAGCCAGAACCGGTGGTGGGAGGCGGGACTGGTGGTTGGGAGGCGGGGATAGTGCTGGGCAGACTTATACGGTCTGTGCCGGGGCTGGTGGTTGGGAGGCGGGGATAATGCTGGGCAGACTTATACGGTCTGTGCCAGAGCCGGTGGTGGGAGGCGGGGCTGGTGGTTGGGAGGCAGGGATAGTGCTGGGCAGACTTATACGGTCTGTGCCCTGAAGAGGACAGGTACAAATCAAGGTAGGGTATACACAAAAAGTAGCACATATGAGTTTATCTTGTTGGGCAGACTGGATGGACCGTGCAGGTCTTTTTCTGCCGTCATCTACTATGTTACTATGTAGGTGTCCCCCTTCATCCCTTAGGGCTATGGTAGTGGTGTACAGTTGTGGGGTTTGGGGGGCTCAGCACACAAGGTAAGGGAGCTATGCACCTGGGATCAATTTGTGAAGTCCACTGCAGTGCCCCCTAGGGTGCCCAGTTGGTGCCCTGGCATGTGAGGGGGACCAGTGCACTACGAATGCTGGCTCCTCCCACGACCAACTGGCTTGGTTTTGGTCGTTTGTGAGATGGGCGTCCTTGGTTTCCATTATGGACGAAAACTGGGGACGACCATCTCTAAGGTCGACCCAAATGTTGAGATTTGGGCATCCCCGACCGTATTATCGAAACGAAAGATGGACGCCCATCTTGTTTCGATAATACGGGTTTCCCCGCCCCTTTGCCGGGACATCCTGTGAGGACGTCCTCAGGATAACTTGGCGCCCCTTTCGATTATGCCCCTCTTTATCAACCACCCCTTCAAAAAATGTAGCAAATTGATGAGGAAATACTTCCCTTGCCTGAATCCATGCTGACTCTGTCCCATTGAACCATGTTTGTCTATGTGTTCAGTAATTTTGATCTTTATAATAGTTTCCACCATTTTGCCTGGCACAGACATCAGGTTTATCGGACCATAGTTTCCCAGATCACCCGTGGAGCCCTTTTTAAAAATTGGCATTAGGTTGGCCACCTTTCAATCTTCAGGTACTGTGGATAATTTAATGACAGGTTAGAGATTACCAATAGTAAATCTGCAGTTTCATTTTTGAGCTTTTTCAGTACCCTAAGGTGTATACCATCTGGTCCAGGAGATTTTTTTGCTGCTGTTTAATCAGTCAGAAACTGATTATTTAGCCTGCCAATCCAAATTCCTTTTTCTAAGTGGGTTATAATTAAGGAGAGAGTTATCAAGGTGCAGTAAAGGGTAAGCCAGGCTGTCTCCTGCGGTATGCGCTAAACCCAAATATTCAATGTCAGGCCATTTCCAGTGACTGGCATTGAATATCTGAGTTTTTTTGGCTGCTTCAAAGATAACCAGTTATGTCGATATTCAGACATAACCTATTATCTTTAAACCAGCCAAAGATATACCAGGGTTTGACATGGCCGAATCTGACCTCCAAACCCGGTTTAAAAATTGGCAGATAGCCAGTTATATCATGCAATATAACCAGTTATCTGTCAGCTGCTAACCATGGTTATTTATTGGGAGATAGCTGGTTATCGCCAGCTGAATATCAGTGGGTAGCCGGTTAAGCACTATTTAACTGGTCAGTGACTGTGCTAACGGATAAATAGCGCTAAATATCGAGCGACATATGGCCTCTCCAGTCTGCGTATCTATGCCATCTACTCTCCTTATCACTCCCTTAACAGATCCCTATATACTTGTCCCAAGCTGTCTTGAATTTAGATTCTGTTTTCTTCTCCACCACTTCCACAGGGAGTGCCGCGTTCCATGAATTCACCACCCTTTCCATGAAGAAGTATTTCCTCAGCTTACTTCTGAGTCTATCCCCTATCACCTTCATCCTGTGCCCCCTTGTTCCAGAGCTCCCTTTCAATTGAGACTTGTCTCCTTTGTAGTTATGTCACTTAGATATTTAAATTTCTCTATAATATCTTCCCTCTCTTGCCTTTCTTCCAAAGAATACATATTGAGATCATTGAGTCTGGCTCCATACGCTTTATGATGAAAACCACTAACCATTTTAGAAGCCGTCCCCTGGACTGACTCCATCCTGTTTATATCTTTTTCAAGGTGCGGTCTCCAGAATTGTTCACAATATTCTAAATGAGGTTTCACCAGTGTCTTATACAGAGGCATTATCGCCTCCTTTTTTCTACTGGCCATTCCTCTCCCTATGCGCTCAAGCATCCTTCTAGCTTTTGCTATAGCCTTTTCTACCTGTTTGACCTCTTTACGATCATCACATATGATCACACCCGAGTCCCACTCCCTTTTTGTGCACAAAAGGTTTTCACCCCCTAAACGGTACCATTCCCTTGGGTTTTTACAGGCCAAATGCATGACCCTGCATTTTTTAGCATTAAATTGTGCTGCCAAATTCCTTCACTAAGTCCTTCCGCATGTTGTCCACACCATTAAGGGGGTCTACCCTAATGCAGATTTAGGTATTATTTGCAATTAGAGAAACCTTACCAGACAGCCCTTCAGCAATATCACTTACAAAAATGTTAAAAAGAACTGTCCAAGAACCAGTGGCGTAGCAAGGGGGGGGCGGGAGGGGTGGTCCGCCCTGGGTGTCAGCTCAGGGGGGGTGCTCCCTACCAGCTCCCCCCCTCGGCGAATCGACACCCCCGCCCCCCCCCCCCGACCAGCTCCCGCACCCTACCTTTAAAAAGAATATCGGGAAGCGAGGCGCTGCCCTGCACGTAAAAGAACTGTGGACCGACGGGCCTTCTCTCGCTCTGTCCCGCCCTTGCGGAAATAGGAAGTTGCGTCAGCGGAGGGCGGGACAGACAGAGCGAGGGAAGACCTGACGGTCCACAGTTCTTTTACGTGCAGGGCAGCGCCTCGCCTCGCCTCTCGATATTCTTTTTAAAGGTAGGGTGCGGGAGCTGGTCGGGGGGGGGGGGGTGTCATCGTGCTGCACCTGAGGGGGGGGGTTGAACGGCGAACCGCCCCGGGTGGCAGCCCCCCCCCCCCCCCCCTCTACGCCACTGCCAAGAACTGAACCTTGTGGCATAGCACTGGTAACATCCTTTTTCTACCCTCTATTGCCTTCCACTCGACCAGTTCCTAACCAAGTCAGTCACTTTAGGGCACATACCGGGGGACAATCAGTTTATTTATTAGTTGTCTGTGCAGAACCATGTCAAAGGCTTTGCTAAAATCTAAATACTAAAGGATCCTTTAGTGAAGCTACATTCTGGTCATTAATAAACCTGGCTGGGATCCAGACTATCCAACAAAACAAGAAGGCATGCAATCTGTAAAGTTCAAATTGGAACTAGAAGAAGAGGCAGACCGCGTGGATTCCAGTTGGAAAATGTATTAATGAAAAGAGTTAAAATATTGCTCAACACAGCTGTGTTTTGCCCTTGTTCAAGGGCTGTGTCAGGGGCTCGTGAACTGAAATGATAAATACCACCATAAGAACCATATATGAAATAAGAACACATGTACATGGTTCATTTTAAAGCTTTATGTTTTTAATGTCTGTGGTAGTTGTAGGTGTTATGATTTGGTGATATATTTTTATATGTGCATTATTAGCTATGTTATTTATTATTTTATTTACATTGTTTCAGAATGTGTTTTCTATAAACCGCTAACCCCAAGATGTACTGCACAGCATTTGCAAAGAAACACTTAGGGAACACTACATGCACATGGGAGAAAATTTTATGGTTTGATGAGATCAAAGTATGACTTTTTCATCTTAATGCTAACTGATAAGTGTGGCATAAAATAAACGCAACACATCAACTTGCTAACAACATTTCTACAGTAAAGCATGGTGGTGAAAGCATCATATAGGGATGTTTTGCAGAAGTGGGGGCTAGGGTGGTTTGTGGAGATCAAGGTAAAGATGCATAGTGTAAAACACAAGCAAATTCTCTGAAGGACATCCTGTTCCAGTCTGCTGTAGAGATAGGCCTGGGGAGAAGATTTACCTTTCAGCAGGACAGTGATCCCAGGTACAAAATGAAGGCTGCAGTGGAATCGCTGAACAAGACGTAAGTGTAAATGTCCTCAAGTGGCCCAGTCAAAGTCCAGACCTGAATCCAATAGGAAATATGTGAAAAGACTTGAAGACCCCAGTCCACAGATGGTCCCCAGTTAATCTGAAAGAGCATAAGCTATTCTACTAAGACGAATTGGTACAAACTTCACAATTGTGCTGTGCAAAATTGGTATACACTTTTTTAAAATGACCCATGGCTGCTGTTGCTGCCACCAAGTATTGACTCTAGGGTTTCTTAGTCTTAATTATTTTTTGAATGTTTCTTTGGTGGTTCTTTCATGATGAGAGTGTGGATTGGTGAAACAAACTCCTACTTTGATGCGTTTTGGATTCTGATTTTTTAACGGTAGAAGGGTGTGAAGATTTTTACAAAGCACTGTATATATAAAAGATGCTCTGATGGAGGAAACTGTAGTACTAGTTTTCCTTGACTGGTTGGTTTTGGTTTTGCTATGCTGTGCAAATACTATTCCTGCTTCCTTCTCTTTCAAGTGAACTTGTCAACAAAACTGATCCAGGTGGTTTTGTTGGAAATGAAAACTAAACTATATCACGGCCTCTCTTGCAAATGTTGTTTTCCAATGTTATATGAAAACTCTTGTCCATGTGACAAAAAATGATCATTGAGCTATAAAGACAAAAACTAGTTATTTTCATGTACATTAAAGAAAGCTTCCTATGGCTTTATGGGCTTTCCATAGTCTTAGAAGCTTTGCTGGCAAATCTAATTTTTCCTCATAATTTTATGTTAGCAAAAGCACTTATCAAAATTATACCTAATCTGCAATTTCCTTGTGCTTTCATCAGAACAATTATACTCTATTTTCTATATATTAATTGTCAGCTTGGGTTTAACATAGAATGCTTTATTACACTGATACAAGTGAATGTTGCTGGTAAAGCACTGGCCACTGCTTTCAGTTAGTTGCCTGCCACTATTCAATCCAGTCATATAAAAATAGGTAGCATAATTATCAAAATAATAGCAAAAGCCCTAAGTCAATATGAAGGACTTTCCTTTTATCAGAGAAATGTAATTATTGGTGGTGCGCTTCCTTTGTACTTTTCTGTTTAATTGATATTCCATTCTACTCTTATTTTTATGTTCATTGACATGCAGGATTCAGACATGTAAGTGAATGATAGAATGTAGATGAAACTGCTCTCCCACAGCTCTCTAATAGTGGAAGGTTCTGAGCATGTGCACCTTTCTCATATGTGCAGGTCCCCTCAGTCTCTTCAAACAGACAATAAAACACAGCTCTCTTGACTTTCCATGGAAGAGTCTTCTCTTCTGTTTTTTGACATTTTTCATTTTTTTTTACTTTTGTTTTATGTTTCATTTAAAAATGAATGTTAATGTATTTTTTTCATTATAAAATTAAGAAAGTTGTCAAAACTAGAAAAAAATATTATGGGGTTCATGTTCAAAGCACTTAGACTTAAAAGGCCCATAGATTACCATGAGGCATATTTTCAAAGCACTTAGACTTGCAAAGTTCCATAGTAACCTTGAGGTGGGAATAATTAGTGAGGTAATTAAATTTGCTCATGACACAAAGTTATTCAAAGTTGTAAAATTGCAAGAGGATTGTGAAAAATTGAAGAGGACCTTACAAGACTGGGAGACTGGGCATCCAAATGGCAGACGACTTTTAACGTGAGCAAGAGCAAAGTTATGTACTTGGGAAAGAGGAACCCAAACAATACTTACACGATGCAAAGGTTCCACATTAGGGGCCCTGTTTACTAAGGTGTGCTTGTGTTTCTAGCGCATGCTAAAATTAGCACACTGTAAATGCTAGAGACACCCATATATTCCTATGGGTGCTTGTAGTGTTATCGCTTGCTAAAAACGCTAGAGCACCTATAACACGGCTTAGTAAACACAGCCCTATGAGTCACCGTCCAAGAAAAGGATCTAAGTGTCATTGTTGATAATACGTTGAAACCCTCTTCTCAATGTGCAGCGGCAGCTAACAAAGCAAATAGAATGTTCAGAATTATTAGGAAAGGAATGGTAAACAAAACTGGGAATATTATAATACCTTTGTATTGCTCCATGGTGTGACCGCACCTCAAATACTGTGTGCATTTCTGGTTACCGCATCTCAAAAAAGATGTTGAGGGGCATAATCGAATGGGGCGCCCAAGTTTTCCTGGGGCCATCCTCGCAGGACGGCTCTGTGAAGGGGTGGGGAAACCCGTATTATCAAAACAAGATGGGCATCCATCTTTCCTTTTGATAATAGGGTCGGGGACGCCCAAATCAGCAAGTTTAGGTCGACATTAGAGATGGTCATCCCTAGGACTTGGTCATTTCAGATTTTCGGCGATAATGGAAAGCGAGGACGCCCATCTCAGAAATGACCAAATCCAAGCCATTTGGTCATGGGAGGAGCCATCATTCGTAGTGCACTGGTCCCACTAACTGATCGGAAAAAGCCCTTCCTTTACCGATCCCTTAGCGATTCGGAAAGGAATGGGCATGCATGAAGGAAAGCGCATGCAAATGAGCTGCTCGTTGTTAGCTCATTTGCACATGATTTCCTTCCTAAGGAGGGGAAGCCAGTGCAGAGCAGCCAAGCGTTATGCGTGGCTGCTCTGGGCATGCCAAAGATGGCTTCATACATGCAAACAAGCTGCATGTATAATAGCCGTCTACAACCTTAGAAAAACAGAAGTCCAGGTGAAAATGTCCAAGTGCTCGTCAGGGACGCCTTTTTTTTTTAAGAGTATGGGTGAAGGACGTCCTTCACTATGCCTCCGTCCCTGCGACAGCAGTTGAGGACGTCCTTCCTATGCCTCCGCCCCTGTGATGGCAGTTGAGGACGTCCAAAATGTGGATGTTTCTGTGAGAAGGACGTCCATGCCTTTGCTATGCCTCTGACACCCCCTTTATTTATTTGGATTTTGGATCACAAGTAGTAGCAGTGGGATTTGAACCGGCCACCTCTGGATTGCAAGACCAGTGTTCTAACCACTAGGCCACTCTGCCACTCCTCCACTCCCTTGAAATGTTGCCATCCCTGTGGGGAGGGGGGAGGCAGTTGAGGACGTCCAAAATGTTTGAAAGAAGGACATCCACGCCTTCGTTATGCCTCCGCTGACACATGCATACCTCCCCCCCCAGGGACCTGCATACTGCCCCCCTCACAGGCACGGCCAAATTTCAAGGCAGTGGAGTGGTGGAGTGGCCTAGTGGTTAGAGCACTGATCTTGCAATCCAGAGGTGGTCGGTTCAAATCCTACTGCTGCTACTTGTGATCCAAAATCCAAGTAAATAAAGGGGGTGTTGGAGGCATAGCAAAGGCATGGATGACTTTCTCACAGAAACATCCACATTTTGGATGTCCTCAACTGCCGTCGCAGGGACGGAGGCATAGGAAGGATGCCCTCAACTGCCGTTGCAGGAAAGGACGTCCTTCACCCATACTGTAAAAAAAATAAAAAGACAAAAGTTTTTAAAGTTTTTTTTCAGGGTGGGAGGTGCTTAGTGACCACTGGGGGAGTCAGGTAAGGTCATCTGCTCATTTAGGGCACATTTTTGTGGCTTGGTCGTAAAAAAAAAAAGACCAAGTAAAGTCGGCCAAGTGTCCATCAGGGACCCCTTCTTTTTTCCATTATCACTTGAGGATGCCCATCTGTTAGGCACGCCCCAGTCCCGCCTTCTCTACGCCTCTGGCACGCCCCCGGGAACTCTGGTCATCCCCACAACGGGAAGCAGTTGGGGATGCCCAAAATTGGCTTTCGATTATGCAGATTTGGGCAACCCTGAGAGAAGGACGCCCATCTCCCGATTTATGTCGAAGGATGGGCGCCCTTCTCTTTCGAAAAAAAGCCTGATAGTGGAATTAGAAAAGGTACAGAAGGTACCGTAACAAAAACAGAGAAGGGCGATGAAAATGATAAAGGGGATGGGACGACCTCTCTATGAGGAAAGGCTACAGTGGCTAGGGCTTTTCAGCATGGAGAAAAGACGGCTGAGGGGAAATATGATAGAGAGCTATAAAATAATGCGTGGAGTGGAATGGGTAGACGTGAATCGCATATTTACTCTGTCCAAAAATACTAGGACTAGGGGGCACACAAAGAAGCTGCTAAGTAGTAAATTTAAAATGAATCGGAGAAAATATTTCTTTACTCAACGAGTAAGTAAACTATGGAATTCATTGCCAGAGAATGTGGTAAAAGCAGTTAGCTTAGCAGGGTTTAAAAAGGGTTTGGATTATATCCTAAAAGAAAAGTCCATAAGCCATTATTAAGATGGACTTGGGAAAATTCACTGCATATTCTAGGATAAGCAACATCAAATCTGTTTTGCTGTCCTGAGATCTTGCCAGGTACTTATGACATGTTTATCCATGATGACTCCTAGAATTTTGAGATGTTATTCTAACATATAACTCTCTCCCTCTGTCGTCAATTGTTTAGTTTCTTCCCTAACACACACACCACTTAATAATAAAAAAATATTTTCCCTATTAAGTTTTAATTTAAAGACCTTAGCCCACAATTGTCCCATCTTAATAATTGATGTTATATTAAACACATCACCAGCAAAAGGTATATACATCAAGATGCCATTAGCATAAATGAATGGATTAAATGGTTATGAAATGCAAATAGTTTTGCTTTTTTTTTTAAATCATTTTACTTAATTACATTCACATTTATCACGTAAATGTAAGGAAAAGCAGAAATTAATATAAAGAAAAAGAAAAAACATTTTCTCTCAACAATATATATAAATAATTGTCCACAATTGGGTGATCCAAGATCAGGAAAACAATCTCAAAGAAAATAAGAAAAACACCAAGTGGTTAATCTTACAAATTCATATTTTCTGAGGGAGGAAGGTTAATTGGTAATTGCAGCCGGTAAAGTGGTAACTAAAGGAAGTTGCTGCAGAGGGTTCTTCATCTGTTCTTTTAACTCCACAAACTCTTATAATTTCTTGGGTTCAACAAATAAGTAATAAGGAAATAAAACACAAGGGAGTCACTCTAGGAAGGTCCCACCTAGAGCAATGATTCTTGGCTTAAAAGCAAAGAGTTCACACCTCCTAGTCTGCGATTCGCTTGATATATCAGGAAATATATTTATCTTTGAACCCAAAAAACTATCAGCCATGTATCAGAAATACAATTTCAAAACATTGTTCCTATCTAAATCAAAGGCAAAAGTCACTAGTAATATAACTCTATATATAGGGTATTTTAGGAAGATTTATCATTCTCAAGTTATTTTTCCTTAATTGGTTCTCCAGAAGTTCCACTTTTTTACAAGAAACATGACTGTCCTTCATTACCAGATTAACTGATTTTCGTAGAAAAACCATTTCCGTAATCAAAGTCTCTATTTTTATATCTTGGACTTCCACTTTGTTAGATAAGTATTGATATAATCACATATTTATTCCTGAAAAATTGTTGACATCTGAAGAAAAGAATTATTCACACTCTGTAGCACTTCCCATAGTGCGTCCATTATGACATTTTTTGGCTTCACCAGGTCCAATTTCTCCACAGAAACCGCTCCAGATATCTTCGGGGGGGAAGACCTCCTCGGATCGCATGAGAATCCTAACCCACTTCGGGCGTGTCCACTGTCGACCTCCATAGCTAAGCGTTACTGTTTCCGGGTCTTGGAGAGGTCATGCCAACAGGGGGACTCAAAGTCACTCCCTCTCCACTGAGTTTCGGCGATAAAGCCTTGCTGTTCCCCGAAGCAGGAACCGATATCCCCGACTTTATGACCCCGAATCTCTCCAAAGTAGACTGAGAAGTGGTGGGAACCCCAGCCGTGTTCGAGGAGGACAATACCATGGCTTTGCCTTTTTTCTTCCCCATTCTCTGGGGAGCGCGCCTACTTCTTCAGGTTTTCTGGTGTAAAACGGGAACTCAACTAACGTACGTCCTCCCTCGATGCCATCTTGGATCCTCCAGTTTGGGACACTCTTTGTCTGGTTTCTCCTTAGAGGCCTGTCTGATATGGGTAACCCTGCAGCATAGCCCTCTAAGTCATTGAAACACGGAAGCCCCTCCACCACTTACAAGGTGGTGTCCCTTCGGAGGGGAGTTTTGCTTTTTTAAAGTCATCTGCCATGCTTGCTTTTTGTTGAAAATACATTAACTCAAAAATGTATCGTGAACGGAAGTGTTATTAGTTTCTTGCTATTCTTGCTATTCTGTCGATGTATAACAGTATATATTTTGAGGGGCATTTCTAAGAGGCTTGAACTCTTTGGGTCTGACAACCTTTTTGATCTGCTCTGCTTTTTAAAGAGTAAAAATTCCATTATCAGAAAACTTGTTAAAAAGGCATGAACAGAAATGCCAGTCCCATTCTAACTGGGGGTCTTAGAGCTTTCCACCTGTTGTCTGCATGCTAAGCTAACCTCCATCCTCATGTCTATCGTTAATTACTGCTTGACTAGAGGTAGGATTTTTATTGAACAGATGCTATTACTAAAGCAGATGTTTTAAAATATGTTGAAAGCAATTGAACTGGAATTCTTTCAAATCTTTCAGTGATCGCCTGAGGGCAAAAGAAGACAAAAAGAAAATTCACATGATTGCAGTATATTATAACTTTTTGTAGGATAATTCCTCTTAGTGTATTATAATTAAGGATTACAGTGATTGAATGATAGATTGAGAATTAGTATGTAGAAGGCAAGTATATTTGAACATGTGGATGATTGGTGAGGACACAGGTAGTGGGTGAATGGTATGCTTGCAGGAGAATGCAATATATTATAAAAAACAAATCCAAAGGCAGAAATAAATACATGATACAGTAAAGCCAATTGTCTTAGAACAGGGGTTCTCCACCCAATGTTTGGAACACACCCAGCAAGTCAGGTTATCAGGATATACAACAAATATACATGAGATAAATTTGCATACATTCCCTCCATTGTACACAAATCTTTCTCATGCATATTCATTGTGGATATCTTGAAAACCAGACTGGCCTGGTATGTCCCAAGGACTGGGTTAAGACCCTCTGTCTTGGAGGTACTGAGATTACTATATGAGTAGAGGGATGCTTGCCAGTTTTTAAAGACAAATTGCTGTAAGCCATTTATGTAAGAGAACTAGCAGATATGGCTCAGATAGGCCCATTAGCTTCGATATTTTTGTCTATGTGGTTCTTTCTTTCCTTTTTTTTTCCAATTCATATTGAATTCATCTCTTTTGAAACACTGTAAGTTGTTTGGCTTTGTATTTGATGCCTTGGATTTTCAATAAAGAGAAATACAAAAACAATTCTTAGCATATTTGTGGCAGTAGGTGAGCATAATATGCTGAACAATGTGAATTAATATGTATAGGTAGATAGAGGGATGCTGGTATTTTGACTGTGAGGATATATATGATATGTGTTCATGTTTAAGGTGTATGTGTTTTTGAAGTAATTGTACTACAAAAATTAAACAGTTTAAAGTAAAGATACTGTTCTCAATATTGAAGCCTGTATGTATAACGAGGCAGCAGAAAGTATAATTTCTTTAAAAATTATAAACAATAATTAAATATTGCTATTTCAAGGGAAAATACCTCAGTGGCTCTCGTAGTTCTGATAAGGGAGCATTTGGAGGAACCTCACAATAGCACTACCTTCATAGGTCTAAAAAAAAAACCCTCATTTATTCAAATATAATATAACTTTACACCTTCACCAAAACCACAATATATTGAAACAGCACTTTTAAGTTGAATCAAGTGTTCACTAGTGACTTGTACATGCTGTTCAGTGTCTGAATATTAATCTTCACACTTAGGGCCCTGTTTACTAATGTGCGCTAGTATTTTTAGCACACGCAAAAAATTAGTGCATGGAACGAAGTGCATGGAACCATAGGAACGTATGGGTGTCTCTAGCATTAGCGCTTGCTAAAAATGCTAGCACGCCTACAAAGTTGCTTAGTAAACAGGGCCCTTAATAATTCAGGCAAATAAACACATCTTTCAGCTGATCTAAGCTCCTGAACTCAATGGAGCCATCTGTTTCGCTGATCCTGGCTTCTTCCGGAGCCTAAATCAAATACTAGGACTAAGGAGCTGACATGCAACTTACTATGATGTTCAAATGCTCAAATAACTAGAAAAGAACAGTTACTGGCAAGAAGTTGATGTAAATGCCAGTGGCTGTTCTTTCCTAGTTATTTGAGCTTTTACTGCAGTAAGTAACGTGTCAGCTTCTTAGCTCCAGTAATGAGAAATTGCAACTTAAGCTCCCAAAGAAGCCAGGATCGGCGAAACAGAGCCTAGGAGCTTAGATAAGCTGAAAAATAAGTGTTTATTTGCCTGAATTATTAAGTGTGAAAATTAATATTCAGACACTGAACAATATGTACAAGTCATTGGTGAATGTTCAACTTAAAAGTGTTGTTTCAGTAGTCTGTGGCTTTGGTGAAGGTGATAAGTTATATTATATTTGCATAAATAAAAGTTTTTTAGAACGATGATGGTGTTGCCATTGTGAGGTCCCTTCATATGCTCCCTATCAGAGCTATGAGAGCCACTGAGGGCTTTTCCCTCGAAATAACAATATTTAATTATCATTTATTTGTGAATAATTTTTGAAGAAATTGTGGGCTTCTTTTACAAAGCTTTCTCATCATGCTGGATTTTATACGAGTTAAGAGGAAGTGGTCCAGGATTGTGTTTAATTTGGTAGAAGAATGTATGCATTGCATTATCAGCTTTATGCATGTTCTTTTACTGCAAAATTCTACTTGCAGAAAAGGCAGGTGCAAATGATTTGCTATGAATACAATGTACACACAATTTTCAAAGCAAAAGGTGTATTTATGCTTTCATTTTGAGAATTAGTAGAAAGCCCACAGGTAAAACATAATCACAGTGTTTGTCCTAGTGTATAGAGATTAAAAAATGCCCTGTATTTTTTATTCTTCCTTTAAGAAAGATAGTTCTGTAATTAATAGATATGCAAATTTATCTTTCTATCAGTCTGGTTTTAATGTGCTTTGTTTTCTTAATTTAAGTAAGTCATCCTCATCAAATTTAATTTTTTTTATTTAATTTCTGTCTACAGTGTTTGCCAGTTCTGACCCTGTGCCAGGATTCCAGGGGGACACTTTGCAGTTAGCATTCATCGACCTTAGACAAGTAAGATATTAGTGTTTTCTTTTATTCTTCCTCTTTTTCCATGCCATTTACTTGGCATCCTTTCCCCATTATTCTGATGAGTGATGTTGAAGCCAGTATGAAATTTTAAAATGTCACAAAACTTTAGACTTTCCTTATTTAAACATTCAGTGGATAACAGTGCCATCCATTTTGAAATGATCACTTTCTCTTATGCATTACATAGAAAATGTGTTAAAAATCATTTTCTCTCTTTGTTTGGTGTTATCTGTGGATACCTTTTTTCCCAAAAATGACCCTTTAGAGGGCATTCAGCCTTAACTAGTACGCTCTCTAGGTTGTACGGGAGTCCTTTCCCTGCATTCCTGCCACAGGTGGAGCTGTTTCAATATCACATTTTCAATAGTGAGGGACAGGCTACAGGACTCCAGACCTGCCTGTCCCTCGTGATTGAAAACACAATATTTTTTTTTGTTACTTTGTACCATGCGCTTTTCCACTCATGGCAGGCTCAATGCGGCTTACATGGGGCAATGGAGGGTTAAGTAACTTGCCCAGAGTCACAAGGAGCTGCCTGTGCTTGAAGTGGGAATTGAACTGAGTTCCTCAGTTCCCCAGGACCAAAGTCCACCACCCTAACCACTAGGCCACTTCTCCACTCCAATATTGAAGCACCACCTTGCACTGGTAGCAGTGGAGTTGGAGAACTCACACACAGTCTAGAGTGAACATTGACCTTGACCTATACAGCTTAATTTAACCATCCTTGAAAAATAGAGCCAATGATCACAGGCTTATGGGCTAGAAAGATCATGCCGTCAGACCAACGTATCTCTTTAAAACCCTTCCCCTGTCCTTTTTTTTTTTTTTTTTCATTCAAAACTACCAACAAGTCACTTCAGTATGCCCTCCCACCAATCCCTGAAAGTGAAAGCCTCTCAGCCATATTAACTTGGGTACCCAGTAGTAACTTGGTTGGATTTGGAGCTGCTGCTGGGAGGAAGAAAACCCAGTGTTCCATCAGAGATCTGGGCTGGAGGGATCAGAAGCCTTGTTATATTTGGAGGATTATAGTGTAGAACCAGCAGACCTGATGTCACTTTCAGAAGGTTGGAGGAGGATACTAGAGGATCCATATTTTTTTTTATGGTAAGAAAGTACAGAGGCCTGGAGTCCCAGCTTAATGTTTCAGGGACTGTGGAGTGAAAGATTCAAGCTAGGGAACCCTGTTTACTACTGAGACTTCTAAGTTAACCATGTTGTCTGATGTATAGATGAATTTATAATGTTAGTTGGACTACATGAAGTCTCATAGGAATTAATGCTTTATAGTATTCTTATCATGACAAATATTTTTGACCATTGTGTCCTAAGGGTAGACATCTTCATTTTTGGCCTTTTTCAGGGTCCAGTTTTTGACACTGTGGGATTTCCTGTCCTCCATCTTAACTTAGCCTCTAGCCCATCCTGTTATCTATCCTTCACTTGAGCCTTCCCAGGTCTCTTGGGGATGGTTGCTTCAAGTGAAAGCTGTCTAGCTAATGCAGGGACCAATGCAGAAAGCTACTTTGAGTCTAACCATACAGTGTTAACTTACGTGGAATACATGGCTGCACATTGTATTAAAATGAATGCATATGAGACCATTAAGTATTCCATAGCAATGCAGAGATAGAAACAGTGGCTTTTGATGCACAGTTCCCATGAGAATTTTGTTTGCCAGATCCAGGCTAACTTCAGAAAGAACTTCCTGGCATCTAGTGGGTCCCCTCCCTCCCCTCCCCTTACCCAACCCCCTTCCCCGACTGAAAAAATTCAAATTCCTGGTGTGTAGTAGCATCCTCCACCCTCAACCCTTCCCCAGCCCATCCTGCGATGTATCAAGTGGGAGTCTGTTTGTCATATAAGGGAATGCAGACTGGTGTCAACTTTTATTTTATTATAAATGTTACCTTTCCTATCAGTGACCGAGCCTATCATTTCACAATAAACTGCGACAGTGATTTGCGTGCTTATTGCTTGCAGCATGTCACAAGGGGGTCCTTTTACAAAGCCGCGGTTAAAAGTCACCTGCAGTAGTGTGGGCGTATCTTTTGGGCGCTCTAAGCCACTTTTTACCATGGCTGGGAAAATGGCAAAAATTAAAACTAGCGCACACCTATTTATGGCTTGAACCCTTACCACCAGCCATTGACCTAGTGGTAAGGACTCATGCTCTACCAGCGGTAATCATGCAGCACATGCCAGCGTGGGCGTGCTGCCGATTACTGCTGAGGACATCCCTGCGGTCAAAAATAGGAAAATGTTTTCTACTGCGGGATTCGGCACACGCCAAACTTGGAATTACTGCTGGGTACACGTGCTACCCCAGTGGTAATGTTGATTTGGCACACACTACCCATGCATTAGCCCTCCTGCGGCTTTGTAAAAGGGGTAAATTAAATTTTGGGTGGGTAATTTTGTGGTAGAACTGGCACATTGAACCGGCTCCACTGTTCTTCTTTCTGCACCATCCCTCATTTTGCTGATTGTCCTCAGTGAACAATATTCATTCAGCTAGGAAATGCTTATTGAACTGATGCTATATGTTTTCTCCTATCAGCATGGCATACACACTTGCTTTGCATGCTGCAGTGTATTATTCTGTGCTGTTCCTGGTCAGTTGCGTGTATGATTGGAAAATCAGAACAGTTGGAAAAGTAAAAGAAATGTGGTAGATAATTGGGATGCTAGTTATTTCCATTTTCTGATATTGCAAATATGAAAAATAAAATAATTGAAATTTTGCACTACCACTTACATAATTTGGTTTTATGGAGCATAAGCTGAAAATGAGGGTGATAAAGGTAGTCCTAAATACTCAGATTGTTTACAGAAACATGAATCTGCTAATGCTTTTTACTTGTCTCAGTGATGATCTGGTTAGTGTCTACAAGGGATGTATCTCTTAGTTATGTGGATCCTAGGCTCTGAAATTCGCTTCCTTTTGGACTAAGTGGTGAGTTGCATTAAAAGATATTTACAGAATATCTGATTACATGGCTTTTCTTGGGGATCTGTGACATCTGAAATGGGACTTGTCTTTTTTTAATCATTATTTTTTGTTATTTTGGGGGTTAGGGATTCAAATAGTTTATCTTTTGAATTGTTTTTATTACTTTTAAATTGTATTTATTTTATTATATGCTACTATTTTTATTATTTGTGTATTGTTATATTTTTGTGAGTTTTGTACTCCAGTGCTTTGTTTGGGAATGTCAGGATGTTAAGTAAGTGAAACTCAAGTCATTCAAAACTTTTTAGATTGACTTAATACTTTCAATAATGTAAACAGAACCAATCTATTAGGAAAAGGGATTGCATTCTGAGAAGTACCAAGCACAAAATGGAGTTGGTGTTTGCCATAGTCAAATATAATAAGTGAGAAATTTGTTGGATGCACATATTGAATACAGGCCAGTGTAATAAGCTGCACTTTCCTTAACACAGCTGATTACTTAGGTTTTGATTTTTGTTTTATGTATAAAAAATTGCCTTCCATGTAGTAAATGTGTTAGTTCAAAAACTTGTAGTGCACTAACCCAGAAGGTGAATTTTAACACACCTTGCATGTAAATGTATGCTAATGACATGTATATAGATCTATGTACAATGCATCAAAGTGCATTATTTTACTTTTACATAAACACTGAAATTTTACTTCAACTCGGAAACTGAATTAGAGTTTTTAACATGGAAATAGAAATCTGACCAGAGCTGAAGTGCAGCATTGTGGGGCCCTTGTACAGAGTGGCGGTAAGCCCAACATAGGCTTACCTCTCGCTCTTCCAGGACTACTGCCAGCCCAATGCGGCTGCCGGCAGTAGTCCCGCCCCAAGTGCGCAACATTTCCAGGGAAAAAAGACCCCCCCCCCCCCCCCCCCCCAGAAATGGCTTGCGCGGCTGTAACCCAGTTGTAACTGGACATTGCCGTGTTCTGCCCAGTTACTGACGGGTTAGCGCAGAAGCCCTTGCACCTCAGTGGGCAGCAGTAAGGGCTCCCCGTATCATGGCCATGGAATAAGAGTTCTCTTACCGCATGGCCATGTTTGTCTGGGGGCTTTTTACTCAATGTGGTAAAAAGGGCCCTGGCGCACAGGAAAAACAGCCCCTGTCGCTATTGCAGGGCCCTTTTTCCCACAGCTTGCTAAAAGGACCTCTGTTTTTCTTATGGACATTGCTTTTTTCTTTTTCTATTTGCTTGTTATTTTTTTTTATTCTTCTTGTAATTCTGTGTCTCCTACAAAGGCTTGGACAAAAAAAGGCACCCTCAGTGGGTGCCAGTAAGGGCCACACAGTAAGAGTTTTCTTACTGCATGGCCATTTTGTTTTGAGGGCTTTTTACCTGCTGCAGTACCACAGGGCCCTTTTCCCCCGCAGCTTGGTAAAGAGACCCCTGTTTTACCTAGATAAATAGGCTGTTTTAAAATTAGGTGCATACTAGTGTACAATAATCATGCTCAGGGACAGAATTTGGTGGAGCGTGGGCAGAATCACAATTTTATAAAATATGCCCATTTACATCTAGGTGCAGTTTCTGCAGGATTTGTGCAAATATTTTATAAAGACACACAGATGCTTTTGTATCTTTATAAAATAGGCAAAAATGGGTTGCTTGCTTCCCTATTAATTTAGGTGCCCTGTTATAAAATTAAGCTATTAGGGGGTAAGTTTTAGGTGGCAAGATGGTGCATAAATTACCTTTTCTAAAATCAGTTACCATATATACTCTAATGTAAACTGAGAAGTTTTGGCCTAAAGAAATAGCCAAAAAATACATCTCAGTTTATATTTGAGCCTTCCTATGGGGTCTGGCATTTCTCTCCTCCTCCTGGTGTCTGACATTCCTTTCCCCTCCTTGCGTTCCTTAACCCCTTCCCCATGGTCATTTACAACACTTTTTTGTGGCTTAGTCATTGTTAAAACAGGTCTAGTTCAAAACATCTTAGTTTTAGTCCTGGATGTTTTCATTTCGTTCCTTTATGGCTGAAAAACGTCCAGGTCTTAGGAACTCTCAAATCCTGCCCTTAACACACCCCCTTGAGATTTGGACGCTCTACAGACAAACTGCATAGAAAAATGTCTGGAAAATGGGTTTCGAAAATACCAATTTGGCTGTTTTGGTGAGAAAAATGTCCAAATGCTGCTTTCTGACACTTTTTAGAAGTTTTTCTCTTTCAAAAATGAGTCTCAGTGTCTGCTAGCCAAAGATATGATTTTATCTTTGCTTCATAAAAATTAAGAATCCCCCCAAAGAACAGATAAGTAATCTATTCTGTTTTATCCATATAGTCGTTATGTTAAAAAAAATTTCATATTGTTTTGCTTTGGACCTTCAGATTTTGGAATTAGTAATTAAGTGTTTGCAAATAGCAAACAGTTTAGATAGTTGTCTATTGTGTAAATGTTTAGGTTCCTTAAAGCAAACTGTGTGCAGAAGATAATGGGAGCAAAGACACGTGCTAGGAGAAAGTCAAAACTTCTAAAGTTTTTATTGGTTTCTTGGCTATCATTTGACTCTAGGTCAGTCTACTGTGAATATTTTGGAGAAATTTTATTTTCACCTGCTTGATTTTGTTACTTTTCCTTTTCACTAACCTAAAACTACTCCCACTAACCTTCCCTGAACAAACTGTGGTAAGTCGATCAGCTATCAGTTTCATCTCTTCGGGTTTCTTGTTCTACGTATTTGCCGATGTTTACTTTGTCTTTTTATTAGTGAGTAATTTATGCAGAAATCTGAGAGTTAAAGAAATTATTTCATATGTTGATACAGAAAGCTGCTGTGAGAGAAAACTTATTTTATGGTATTTATTCACTTGATCTATTTTCTGTTTCTAATGTCCAAAAATGCATGATAGCAATGCATATATTTCAAAATCCCTATATTTATCTTGTTTTATTCCACACTGATTTCTCTCTTTATTTGTGCCTCTTTTTTTGTCAGCCTTTCCATTTTAATAGGATAGATGACAGTTCTTTTCAAGAATACTTAGCAAAGCAAAGAGCCTTTTTCAGAGAGTTCTCGTAAGGGGTCATGCTGCTGTGTTTTTAGTTTGAATTTGATCCTGCCCCGTGATTTGCAGGATATGAAAGATTAGGAAGTATGTCCAGTGGTCAGGCATTACCTGCCCAGCCGGACTGTGCCCTGAGGTCAGATGCCTGATATTTGCTGTGCACTACAGAGAAGCTGATGACAGGTAGGAGCTGATACAAGGGAAAACTTGAACCATATCAAAGCAAACAGGCAGGAGAATTGGGACTGAACAAGAGACTATAGCTAAAAGATGGATCAGTAGGATTGCCTTTAAAAAAAATAGTAGCTGACCTGTGAATAAAAAGGCTTGATCCTTCTGCCAATCATATGCTCACTAATGGAAGCCAGTTATCCCAACAATAGCTTCTTACCACAGTTCCGTGGCAAACAAGTATGTAGGATTAAATAGGGTAGGGATGTATGGTCTGAAAATGCATTATCAGGAAAACAAACCTTGTTGTACATGCATGTTAATTATATTGAGATAAAATGGATATAAATATACATTTCTCAATATTATGCAGGGGAAGTTATCAATTGTGTTAGGGCTTTAATTCACATTATTTGCCCCATAATGCAACTTAAAGGGCCTTTATGCAGCTTGACTGTTATAACTGCGGTGGTATTTAGGTTGCCGCAGTTTACATAGTAATGAGAGGCACAAAATGCATTGCATGTAAAGCAGCTCATTGCTGTGTAAAAAACCATAATGCATCGGTGCACACCACAAGGTTTGTTATGGTTCCAAAATCATGGTAAAATAACGCCAGCCAAAAGCTTGAGTTAATTTGCTGTGCCAAAAGCATCAGACCTCAAAGCAAAGCCCTATATTCCCTGGCCCAATCACAAAGGGGCTGCTGGGCAGCTTTTAATCTCGACAAGCACAGAAGAACAAAAGACTCTCGCACAGGTCAGTACAAGCAGGTGAAGGCCATTCCCCTCCTTTCCACACTTCCACCTAATCAAAGAATATAATAGCCAAACTGAGACAGACCAATGGTCCATCTAGCCCAATATCCTGCTTCCAACAGTGACCAATGTAGGTCACAAGTGCCTGGCAGAACCCAAATAGTAGCAACATTCCATGCTACCAATCCCAAGGCAAGCAGTGGCTTCCCCTGTGTCTATCTCAATAGCAGACTATGGACCTTTCCTCCTGGAATTTGTTCAAACCTTTTAAACCTAAAAAATGCTAACTGCTGTTGCTACATCCTCTAGCAACAAGTTCCAGAGCTTAACTATTCTTTGAGTGAAAAAATAGTTCCTTCTATTTGTTTTAAAATTATTTCCATATAATTTCATTGATTGTCCGATTCACTTCTACCCATTCTATACCACTCAGGTTTTGTAGACCTCAATCATATCCCCCCTCAACCTTCTCTTTTCCAAGCTGAAGAGCCCTAACCTTTTTAGCCTTTCCTCCTATGAGAGGCGTTCTATCTCCTTTATCATTTTGATCGCTCTTCTTTGAACTTTTTCTAATTCTACTATATCTTTTTTTAGATACGGTGACCATAGGCGCCGACTCTGTGGGTGCTGTGGGTGCTCGAGCACCCCCAATATTTTACAGACCGGAAGTTCCCTTCCAGCCCAGCCAGAATTTTAAAACTACTACTGCCGTCCGAGTTCCAAGGCCCCCCCTCCATCCGTCTGAATTTTAAAAGCCCTCTTCTTACCTCGCGTCAGTGAAAAGCATGCACTGCAGGCTCGTCGGCGCTTCAGCCTTCCCTTCTGTCTCTCGGCTCTGGTCCCGCCCTCATTTCCTGTTTCCGCAAGGGCGGGACCAGAGCCGAGAGACAGAAGGGAAGGCTGAAGCACCGATGAGCCTGCAGTGCACGCTTTTACTACTACTACTACTACTTATCATTTCTATAGCGCTACTAGACGTACGCAGCGCTGTACACTTGAACATGAAGAGACAGTCCCTGCTCGACAGAGCTTACAATCTAATTAGGACAGACAGACAGGACAAACAAGAGATAAGGGAATATTAAAGTGAGGATGATAAAATAAGGGTTCTGAACAAGTGAACAAGGGTTAGGAGTTAAAAGCAGCATCAAAAAGGTGGGCTTTTAGCTTAGATTTGAAGACGGTCAGAGATGGAGCTTGACGTACCGGCTCAGGAAGTCTATTCCAGGCATATGGTGTAGCAAGATAAAAGGAACAGAGTCTGGAGTTAGCAGTGGAGGAGAAGGGTGCAGATAAGAGAGATTTACCCAGTGAACGGAGTTCCCTGGGAGGAATGTAGGGAGAGATGAGAGTGGAGAGGTACTGAGGAGCTACAGAGTGAATGCACGATAGGTCAATAAGAGGAGTTTGAACTGTATGCAGAAACGAATAGGAAGCCAGTGAAGTGACTTGAGGAGAGGGCTAATATGAACATAATGACCCTGGTGGAATATATTAGTCGTGCAGCAGAATTTTGAACAGATTGAAGAGGAGAGAGATGGCTAAGTGGGAGACCTGTGAGAAGCAAGTTGCAGTAGTCTAAGCGAGAGGTGATAAGAGCATGGATGAGGGTTCTGGTAGTGTGCTCAGAAAGGAAAGGGCGAATTTTGCTGATATTATGGAGAAAGAAACGACAGGTTTTAGCAGTCTGTTGAATATGTGTAGAGAAGGAGCGGGAGGAGTCGAAGATGACCCCAAGGTTACGAGCTGATGAGACAGGAAGGATGAGAGTGTTATCCACAGAAATAGAGAATGGGGGAGGAGGAGAGGTTGGTTTAAGGGGAAAGATAAGAAGCTCAGTCTTGGTCATGTTTAGTTTCAGATAGCGCTGAGACATCCAGGCAGCAATGTCAGACAGGCAGGCTGATACTTTGGCCTGGATTTCGGCTGAGATTTCTGGTGTGGAGAGGTAGATCTGGGAGTCATCAGCGTATTGATGATACTGAAAATCATGGGATGAGATCAGAGTATCCAGGGAAGAAGTATAGATGGAGAAGAGAAGAGGTCCCAGGACAGATCCCTGAGGTATCCCAGATCACTGACGTGAGGTAAGAAGAGGGCTTTTAAAATTCGGACGGACAGAGGGAGGGGGGCCTTGGAACTCGGAGGGAGGGGGGCCTTGGAACTCGGAGGGAGGGGGCCTTTGAACTCGGAGGGAGGGAGGGAGGGAAAGGAGAGAGGGGGGAGAGACAGGAGAGAGAGAGGGAGGGCGGGCCCCTGGAACTGGGAGGGCGGGTGGGCGGGAGGGACTGGAACTCTGAGGGAGGGAGAGAGGGGCTGGAACGCGGAGGGAGGAGGGGGAGGGGCGGAGGGAGGGGCGGGGAATGCACCACCTGTAAAAAAAAATTTTGGCATCCCCAATCATTTTGAAAAGTTGGTTCCTATGACGGTGACCAGAATTGAACGCAGTACTCAAGGTAAGGTCGCACTGTGGAGCAATACAGAGGCATTATAATGGTCTTATTTATCATCACTTTCCTAATAATTTGTAGCGTTCTGTTTCCTTTTCTGGCCGCCGCCACACACTGGGCAGAACGTTTCAATATATTGTCTACAATGACACCTAGATCTTTTTCTTGATGTGCTGACTCCTGTCACGTTCTCAAAGCAGGAACTAGGTTTGTGAACCCTTGGGCCACTGTCGAGGAGCGGCAGCGGCAGGCAAATCACCCAAGCAGAAAGCAGTGCTGAACACAACAAGCAGGAACCCCAGAATATAACTAGAAGAGGCTTTAATAGTAGACAATAAACATTATCCAGTAGCACAGCAAGGTCAAAGGGGCCGGCAGCAAACACGGGTAATCCATAAACTAACCAGAGTCTATAGGCAGGCGGAAAGCAAAGTCCAGGTCCAGGCCAAGGGTCACAGGCACAGGAAGCAAGCAAAGTCAAAGTCCAGGAACAGGCAGGGTCCAACACAAAGGAAACTTTCAGAGGAACTCCAACAAACCACCAGGAACTCATGGATGACCTTTGATACCAAGGCAAGCAAGGCTCACAGAAGCTAATAAGCCCTTCAGCAGCTGACCCACAGCTGCAGTAAATCATCAGCCAAGTAAGGGTGCTGTTCCGGAACAACCCAGCAGAGCAAGGCTGGCAACCTGGAAAATCCGGACCGGACTCACTGAAGTCTGGAACATGGAAGACAGCAGAAAACAGTCCATAGCAGCCACCAGTTCTGGCCACCAGAGGGCAAGGAGAGCACCCACATGGAAAGCAGTCACAAATGTGACAACTCCTAAGGTGAACCCTAGCATCAGGTAATTATGATTCAGATTATTCTTCACAATGTGCATTAGTCCTTAAGTACATATGAAGAATCTCCCCTTAAGATATGCTCTACCCCACTGCTAAGCCCCACTCCTTCATTTAAAAAAATCAGTTCTTTACCCTCTACTTTGTTGACCCTTCACTTTGAGTCTTGTAGGAACAGGAATGATCCCAACTGGCTGCTGCCCCTCTAGCACAATGTTCCAAAATTACATTTTCAATTTAAAGGCCTCCAATCCAAGAGCCCCTCCCACCAGGTCCCCAGAATCCATATCTGGAATACCCCCCAAAGAATCTTTGCTGATTTCCATGTTTGACCATATTTGATTGTATTTTATTTGGATGGCAGTAGAACTATTGATGCAGTTGATCATGCATTTTGTTGAACCAACTATTGTACTTAGAGATACAGTTTTGGTGTTGTTTAGGACATTGTGACAGACTGTGAACCAAAGGTATGTTTTGATGGACAGGACTTTATCTGGTAGGCATTACATATGGGAGTTCCACAAGGTTCTTCTGTCTCCACACGACTTGCTGATATCTATATTCAATCTTTGATAAAGTTGTTGTGGGCGAACGGATGGAACTACCGGATGCTTCTTCAAGTTTGGAAAGCATAGTTTCATCTTGCCTAGAGTAAATTAACCTGTGGCTGACAGAGAATAGACTAATATTAAATTTGGAAAAAAATGAACGCCTTTATGTGCGTTGGGATCATATGAGAGATGAGTTTGTTAGGCCCATTTGGTTGAATGGGACTGAGTTCTTGAAAAAGACAGCGCAGAGCCTTGGGTGGGGTGGTAGATTCCCAGTTGTCATGTGAGGAGCAGGTGAGAAGTATTATTGAAGAAGCTGCACTATTAATTATTGGCTAACTTGTTATATTTAGTGGTCTAGTCGCTGGTATTATCGTTTCTGGATTACTGCAGTGCCCTTTACTTGTGGCCGCTGAACTGTGTGTTGCATTTTTTGCAGTTAATCTAGAACTTGACAGAAAGATTGATGACCAGATGTCCTTTGAGATGTCATGTCAACCCCACCTTAAGGACCTCCATTTGATTCTCAGTTAAAGTGTTGTATTTAAGATCTGTTTATTGATCCACTGTGCCTTATATGTGGGTTGACCAGGGCATTTGGTTAACCTGTTGATACCAGCAGAGTATGATCATTTTTTTTCATAATTCAAGAAAAATGAGACTAGTTTTGCCTCCTATAGTCCAGGCTAGGCTAGACTCACCTTGACTCCATAATTCTGTCTTTTCAATAGTTGGGTCTTATATTTGGAATGTCCTTCTAGTGGGTATTCAAATTCTAAACTGACCATTTAGCATTTATAAAAGAACTGAAACCTTTTTGTTTACTCGGGCTTTTTGTACTTGAGTCTTTAGCTTTGGTCCGCAGCACTGCATTTATAGGCAGAATTTTTATTATTTTGAATAATAGCTGCTGGTACCTGATAAGTTGAAATTAGGGAGTGTTGCATGTTTTCTTGTAATTGTTATTGCATTTGAGCATGTATTTTTGTTTATATCTTTTATATATGCTTTTATTATAATCTATCTAGTATATTTGTATTGAATGAAATATAAATTTAAAGAAATACAATAAAATGTTTAGTACTCTTTGCCCCTAGGGACTGTGAGTACTACCTCTGCAGCATCTTCAGCCTCGATCGAGCTGATCCAAGCATTGAGAGATCCTCTGAACTGTCCCCAACTTTTTTTTTAATTTCTCCCATGAAAACTCCTGAGAGACATCCCTTGCTACATCCATGAAGAATACTGCAAGCCATCCCTTGCTGTACACTTTCTTTTTCAATTTCTTTAGTTCAATTGGAATGAAATTAAAAAAAGCTTAAGTAAAAGTGAGAGATGTTCTGCTTGGAACCATTTCTTGCTAATTTTTAACAGTACTGTGATAACTGCAGCAGGTTTTGATGCTTGAAAAGCAACACTGATAGACCCTACCTATTGTATTAGCCTTTCATCCCACCCAGTCAAACATCTTTCTCACAATCACTCTTACAACTATATACTCTCTATTCCACCCTTTATACATACAGTTCTGCACACAGAAATATCATTCATAAACACACATCTTTAACCTCCCCCTCCCCCCCCCAAATGACACCAAATATGGAAGAAAAAGATGATTCAATCCTTCATCTCAGGGGTGGGTAGAAATGAAGGCGACGGCCTTACATGGCCACTGCCTATGGCAAGCCTCCTCCTCCTCCTACTACCTCGATTGTATGCAAATCTATCTCATGAATGTTCATTGGGGATGTCTTGAATACCTGATATTTGTGGCCCTAAACTGGAAGTGAATACCACTGCCATTGGGGCTGTGAAAGCAGTCTATGCCCAGAATTTAATCCAGCTATTCAAGTAGCAGTGCACAGCACTTGCCATTTTGCCACTAGGCTGTACCATCATGTGCATGAATACCTATAAATAAATTCTGTCTGTGACCTTGGGCACTAATTATACAGCTTGAACATTGGCTATAATATCTGAATTCTGTCATCTGGAAGAAAAGCTCTAAATTGGATGATGTTGAAAACTACTCTTATGACAAAGAATGGACTTGTGAAACTGTATAAGGAACCCCAGAGATTTTAGGTATTACAGTCCTATATGTGAGCCCTTGAGCCATCGGGAGGGGTCAACCCAAAGACTGGGATCGCCCTCCAATGGTGGATGAGTCACCAAAAGACTGGGCTGGAAAAGGGACAGGCTGGAGATGGGCAGGAACTGACAAGACGTGGAGCTTGACAGGACCTGAAACTTGGCAGGATTGAGACTTGGCTGGAGCTGACAGGATTGAGGCTTGGCTGGAGCTGGCAGGACTGAGGTTTGGAATCATCTTGGCATGAATTGGAGTTTGGCAAGTCCTGGAGCTCTGCAGGACCGAGACTTTGCAGGAGCTTGGCAGGAACTGGAGCTTGGCAAGACATAGCTGGAACTAGCCATAACAAAGCTTGGCAGGGAAGAGGAGAGAAGTGACGTGAAGGCAACGAAGTGCTGTACTGAGCGTTTGAAATAGGGGCCCTGTAGTGAAGTCATCCAGCTGTGCCTGCCTCTGCTTCCTCAAGAAGCGCACAAGAAACACGCATGTGCCATTGACCTGCTGTCAAGCAGGTTCCCAGATGGAGTCAGCTGCAGGTGGCAGAAATGTGACACCCCCGCCATGGGGAACGTATGCAGGAATGGCAGCCATGATGAGTTAGTCCAATAGAGCAGCGGTTGTGATGATAAAGCAAGTATCTTCTGCAGAAAAATGAAAGCTTGTAACTTCGAATGAGCCACCAGGAGCCAGTCATACAGGTAAGCAAATATTAAGGGGCCATTTATCTGGTTCACAGGTGCTGCTAACTGGGTAAGTGCTGATAAGAAGGATATTCAGCAGTACTAATCGTATAGTGTTGCTGAATATTTTCTCTGGCTGCATCAGCACTATCTGGACAGTTTTGGGGCCCGGAGTAAAGGGAAAAGAGGTAAGGGGACTAACCTGGTCATATGGACCATATATAGTTTTGTCTCCAGGGGCCATGCGGAGAAACATATCTAGGCTACTCGATTCCATGTCATAATGAACAGGGTAGTCCAATCCAAGTTTCCCCTATTTGTCTGCATGGTGTTAGAGTTGTAAATGTTCTAATAGAGTTCCCCTAAGAAATCCAGAGTACCTAACTATCCATGCAGTAAGCTAAACCTGGTCTTTGTCCATAAACAAGTAAGTGCATGCTGGAAACAGTTGCTGTAGGGCTGTTGTAGTGTGTTGCCTCTGGCACATAATCACCCCCACACACCCTCCTAAACCCACCCAACACAACAAATACACCCCCTCCCACCCACCCACTAGGGCAGGAGTGATCCTCAGATGCTCCTGTCCTGTTGGGCAACTGGTTCAAAATAGGGCTTCTGACCCCCCCCTAGGGGTAATCTTGAGATTACTCCACTACATACCATAGAGACTCTTGGTAAGAGCCTATGAAGCTAGTCCAGAGGGTGAGGGTGGGAAGGTATTGGTGAAGACAGGTGGGGGAGGGCTCGGTTCAGGATAGGTTGTGGGTGTGGGGTGCCGTCAGCTTCTGCACCTGCCCCTTGATTTAGACCACAGATCTAAACTGGGAGCTGGCACTTCTGCATGTCTCGTCGTAGATGCAAAAGCTGACATGAATATTTTGTTTTACTCAGATGTGACTTTCCATTGCAAACTGGGAAGTAAACATTTAAATTGAAGGTACTCCCAATCAATGCTTCATTTAAATCTCTGTGTCCCAGGGATACAGAGATATGCAGGTAGCGGCTTTCTGTGTGTGCAAACTATACATGTAGATGTTGCAATTTAAACATCTAAATGCTTCTAAAATAGCATCCTAGATGTGGCTCACATGATAGGTAAGCTTGAGAACAATATAGGGCAGTGGTTCCCAAACCTGATATTGGAGGCACTCCAGCCAGTCAGGTTTTCAGGATATCCACAATGAGTATTCATGACATAGATTTGCATGGTTTGGAGGCAGTGCATACAAATCTCTTTCATGAATATTCATTGTGGGTCATTTGTGCAGATTTAAATAAAGACCTTGTTCAGGAAGACACCCATTGTGAGAGGACTTTTATTGGATCCACTGTTTGTTCGCTTATTCATTGTGGATATCATGAAAACCTGACTGGCTGGGGTGCCTCCAGGATCAGGTTTAGGAACCACTAATATAGGGAACATACCAGTTCTGTAAACTTGTATGGTACGTTCTCCTGGCGTGTGTAATAGCTATATAATGTATCTCGAAGAGTGGCATAGAGCTTTCAGGAGCAATATTGCAGAGTCTTTGTTGAGGTAGGTAAGAATGCAGTCTATTTGTTAGTCTGGATAATAGTGTAACAGTATGTAGATGATCTTCAAAGACACTAACACTAATTTGGTAAAAATAGGTTACCTATATTCTGCTTGCATAACAGTAGGGTGACCACCAGTAATGCTGATACAGAGAAATTACTGCCCTAGATTTACTGGGACGTGGAATGGCGGCAGTCTGCAAGCATAGACTTTCATAGGAGATATTAAAGTGAACATTCCTTTCACTTACAGCTTGGCTTGTAGTATATATAGAATACCATCTGCATTGAATATAAGCCTTTACACAGCCCCTTAAAAGAAGCCAGCATAAGATAAGACCTTTGATTTACACAGAAGGTGCTCCGTTTTCACAAATGTCATCTTGTTTAACTGCCAGATCCTCATGGATCCGCTGCAGCAGTGCTGGGCAAGTGTAGTTCAATGCACTATGGGCATGTTAGCGTTTTTAACGAGTGTAAATGGTTTACGTGCATTAAATGCCAACACGCCCATAGTAATGTATAGGCGCATTAGATTTTAATGCACCTTAAATTTACAGGCATGTTAAAAATGCTAACGCACCTTAGTAAACATACCACTAAAAGAGGTAAGATAGGTTTATTGATAAAGACAGAATTTTAAAAAAGTAAAAGTTATTAACTTGTCTCCATACCCTTTCCCACATAGTTTTTAAAACTTGAACTTTCTGCCACAGCCTACAGCATTACCACATAGCCTCTAGAAAGCACAGCAAGTTCCAGGTCAGTCTTCATTCCCACCCACCACTCTCCACAACTCCCACACACCCTTAGCACATGTCTTTATTTATAGTCTTAATATAATCAATTATTCTAATTAAGATAACAAGGAGGGAGTTCCATTAGAGTTTAAATTACATTTAATTACTTTATGAGAAGCAATATACCATATAATCTTATGGTTCTTTACATTAATCTAATATCCCTAGTACCTTAAGAAGTTTAAACAACACAATAATACTAAGATGCAGACAGCAATCCAGCAGCAAGAGGAGTGCTATCCAGTCTTTTGCATTGAGCGTCACATGTTCACTGTGTGTGCTCAATACAAAGAGTTCCTAGCTCTCAGAGAATGAGTTCATTCTGTTGAGGCTAGAGTAGCAGATTTGGAGGAGAGACAGAGTGGTTCATAGGGGAGGTCTATAGGGATGTTGTAGAGAAGTCCCATTTCCAGTCTGGCAGCCCTTGTGCTGCTTTGGAGGAGTGAGGTCTCCTAGAAGGAGAGCATCACCCTGGTGAAGTAGGAAGTACTTTAGTAGCCAGGACCTGCCCTCCAGGGAATGCAATATCCTCTTGCACTAAGGATGTGTCTCCAGGAGCTTCTGCCCAGGAGGGAAGGATTAGGACAGCTGTTGTAGTTGGTGATTTAGGCGTGTAGATAGCTGGGTGGCTGGTGGGTGTGAGGATCGCCTGGTCACTTGCCTGCATGCTGCGAAGGTGGCGGACCTCACGTGTCACCTAGATAAGATTTTAGATAGTGCTGGGGAGGAGCCTGCTGTCTTGGTGCATGTGGGTACCAGTGATGTAGGAAAATGTTGGAGGGAGGTTCTGTAAGCCAAATGCAGGCTTTTGGGTAGAATGCTGAAATCCAAATCCTCCAGGGTGTAGCATTTTTGGAAATTCATCCTGTTCCATGTGCAGGACCCAAGAGGCAGTCAGAGCTCTACAGTCTTAATGTGTGGTTGAGATGACTGTGCAAGGATGAGGGATTTAGATTTGTTATGAACTGGACAGCATTCTGGGGAAGGGGAAGCCTGTTCTGAAAGGATGGGCTCATATTAACTGGGATGGAACCAGGCTGCTGGCACTAACATTTATAAAGGAGATAGAGCATCTTTTAAACTAAAATTGGAGGGAGGGGGGAGCCAACAGTTACCCAGGAGCGCATGGTTCAATGTGGAGTATCCTCAAAGGATACTAATGAAACAGGATTTTTAGGGAACCCCAACAGAGAGGTTTCAATAATGGTGAAAGAATGCCAGGAGTGTTTAATGGGAGAACAGAGTAAAGGAGGCAGATTATACCCATCAACTTTAAAGCAGCTTGTAGATGCTAGGGAAAAACACAATTTGAAGTGTCTATATACAAATACTAGAAGTCTAAAAAATTAAGATGGGAGAGTTGGAGTATATAGCACTTAAATGAAGAGGTAGATATAATAGGCATTTCAGAGACCTGATGGAAGGAGGACAATCAATGGTACATTGTGTTATCAGGGTACAAACTGTATCACAATGATAGAGTGGATCAAATTGTAGGGGTGAGGTTGCACTATATGTTAAAGAGGAAATTGAGTCAAACAAAATAAATATTCTGTATGAAACAAAATAAATATTGTATATGAAACAAACAAAATAAATATTCTATATGAAACAAATAGGGGCATGGAATGCTTGTGGATAGACATTCCGTGTGTGAAGGAAAGAGTATATTGGTAGGGCTGTACTACCATCCATCAGGACAAAATGACAAGACAGATGAAGAAATGTTTGCAGAAATTAGGAAAGCTGGCAAATTGGGCAACATTATAATAATGGGTAATTTCAATTACACCAGTATTGACTGGATAAATGCTAACTCAGTGAGCGCTAGGGAGGTAAAATTCTTAGATGTAATAAATGACTGCTTCTTGGAGGGAGCAACTGATCCAAGAACTGACAAGATGGAGCTATTTTAGATCTAGTCCTTAGTGGAAGTTCAATGTTGACAAGTGCAAAGTGATGCATGTGGGTAAGAGGAACCCGAATTATAGCTACGTCTTGCAAGGTTCCGCGTTAGGAGTTACGGATCAAGAAAGGGATCTGGGTGTCGTCGTCGATGATACGCTGAAACCTTCTGCTCAGTGTGCTGCTGCGGCTAGGAAAGCGAATAGAATGTTGGGTGTTATTAGGAAGGGTATGGAGTCCAGGTGTGCGGATGTTATAATGCCGTTGTATCGCTCCATGGTGCGACCGCACCTGGAGTATTGTGTTCAGTACTGGTCTCCGTATCTCAAAAAAGATATAGTAGAATTGGAAAAGGTACAGCGAAGGGCGACGAAAATGATAGTGGGGATGGGACGACTTTCCTATGAAGAGAGGCTGAGAAGGCTAGGGCTTTTCAGCTTGGAGAAGAGACGGCTGAGGGGAGATATGATAGAAGTGTATAAAATAATGAGTGGAATGGATCGGGTGGATGTGAAGTGACTGTTCACGCTATCCAAAAATACTAGGACTAGAGGGCATGAGTTGAAGCTACAGTGTGGTAAATTTAAAACGAATCGGAGAAAATGTTTCTTCACCCAACGTGTAATTAGACTCTGGAATTCGTTGCCGGAGAACGTGGTACGGGCGGTTAGCTTGACGGAGTTTAAAAAGGGGTTAGATAGATTCCTAAAGGACAAGTCCATAGACCGCTATTAAATGGACTTGGAAAAATTCCGCATTTTTAGGTATAACTTGTCTGGAATGTTTTTACGTTTGGGGAGCGTGCCAGGTGCCCTTGACCTGGATTGGCCACTGTCGGTGACAGGATGCTGGGCTAGATGGACCTTTGGTCTTTCCCAGTATGGCACTACTTATGTACTTATGTACTTATGGAATAGAGGCCATGATAAGAGAGGTAATGCTGTTGGATCCATTGGGAAACACAGATCATAACATGATCAAATTTGACCTTATGTCTAGAGTGAAGTCACTAAAGAAATCTACTAGAGCAACATTTAATTTTCAAAAGAATGGAAAAAGTATCCGAATGAAGAAAATAAGAAGCAACATAAGTATTGATAAAGAAGGCTAAAAGAGAATATGATGAAAAACTTGCAGTGGAGACAAGGTACATCAGAAGCAGAAAGCCTGTGAGGGAATCTGTGGAACCATTAGATCATGAAGAAACAAAAGGGGCACCCAAGGAGGACAAGGTCATAGCAGAGAGATTGAATGAATGCTTTGCTTCGGTCTGCAGTAAAAAACTAGGGACCCTGTTTACTAAGCTGCGCTAGAAGCACGTTAGCGTTTTTAGCATGCGCTGTGTGGGCACCCACAATATTCCTATAGGCGCCTACACAGCGCGCACTAATTTTGTGCACATGCTAAAAACACTAGTACACCTTAGTAAACAGGGCCCTAGGAGCCCTGTTTACAAAGGCCTTGCTAGCGTTTTTAGCCCTAGGAGCCCTGTTTACAAAGGCTTGCTAGCGTTTTTAGCCCTAGGAGCCCTGTTTACAAAGGCCTTGCTAGCGTTTTTAGCCCTAGGAGTCCTGTTTACAAAGGCTTGCTAGTGTTTTTAGCCCTAGGAGTCCTGTTTACAAAGGCTTGCTAGCGTTTTTTTTTTAATTCTTTATTTATACTTTTTAACAATCATAATAAATCCTTATGAATGATAATACACGAATTAGTAATCCAAATACAAAATTCTAACAATTCCACAAGTGTATTCTACTATCAATCACAAATTTAAGGTAATGGTCCAAGAATATTAGAAAAATTAAAAATACTTAACTATAAGCATAATCACAAACAAATTAAATCAAAAGAGCAAGTTACATCTCGAGCGGCTGCCTCAAGTTGCCATACAGTGTTACATGTGAGACTAGACTTCTACATTTACCTCCTCTCTGCTTAACAGAAATTCCTCCAACTGTTTCGGGTCAAAAAATTGGTATTGCCTAGATTGAAATTTTATTCTACATATACATGGATATCTCAAAATAAAATCTGCACCTATTGCTATTACTCTAAGACGTAAAGATAGAAACTTTTTACACCTTTGTTGAGTATCTCTAGCCAAATCAGGAAACACCCTAACCTTTGATCCCAAAAACATAGAATCCAAGTGTCTAAGGGAAAGTTTAAGGACTGCATCTCTATCTAATTCCAACGCAAATGTCACCAAAAGTGTAATTCTTTGAGTTATAACCTCCAATGAAGACTCAAGGAATGCCGTAAGATTCATTGCTTCTTCTGTTTGTTGATTTTCAGATGATTTCACATCTGTTTGTATATAATAAGCTCTAGTTATGGGAGGCAAGGAATTCTCCGGCATTCCCAGAGTCTCCATTAGATACTTTCTGGCCATTTGAATTGGGACCACCAAGGGGGACCTAGGAAAATTTATAAAGCGCAAAGTCAATCTCTTTGAATAATTTTCCAGATATTCCAAGCGTCTCGAGGTAGAGTTTTTGTCTTTAATTAAAGTTTGTCCCACAAGATCAATTTTCTCAATTTTTTCAGACAGCCTTCGAACCTCAGTAGCTTGGAATTCACTGGATTGACTCTGTTTTAGAGCAGTCTCAGATAAAGCTTTAATTGTCTCCATGTTTTTCAAAATCAAAGTTTGTAAGGCAGATTGGGTAGAAGAAGTCAGGTCCCACAGTGACTCTAAGGTCACTACAGCTGGTTTTTCTACCTTTCCCATTGAAAAATCCGGTAGGGGGGCATTAACAGCTTGTTCCAGGATACTCACTGTCTTTTCCAAGGCTTGAGTAGATGTTATACCTGGTTCAGCTTGTATTATAGCTCCAGTTGTCCACTCGTGCAGTCTCCCTCCCTGGTCACATAGCACTCTTCCAGACGCCATGGCTCCAGGACTTGCAACAAAAGCTTCCCTTCCGGGTTGTGGGGGCGCTGCACGTTCGACGGGGCTCAGGGAAGCCCCGTCTACACTGCTGTCCAGCGTCAGAACGCTAGCACCAGCAGACGGAGTCGACGCCTGCTCAGGACCGGACCCAACACGAAAATGATCCAGCGTTGTCTGGCGCGGCTGAGATGTATCGCCCGGTGCGAGGGGAGCCACACGAACTTTACCTCTTCTATTACCCATCGCATCTACGGGAAAGACGCTCGCGTAAGTCTAGGCTGACAGCAGATTCAAGGTGCATCCGTTTGCCTTGCTCAAACAGTCGCCATCTTGGACCGGAACTTCGGGCTTGCTAGCGTTTTTAGCGCACACTGATCATGTAGATGCCCATAGAAATATTATGAGCATCTATATGGTTAACATGCGCTAATTTTTAGTGCATGCTAAAAACGCTAGCGTGCCTTTGTAAACAGGGCCCTAGGGCTGCAGGAAGATAAAAATTTTAATCATAATTAATCGTACAATTAAAGTTATGGATGGGTTGTAAGGTTCTCATGAACAGTTCATGTATCAGGAAATATGTTAAGACTGACTGCACTTGAAGACATTACAGCTGAGCTATAATGACTGGGGGGGGGGGGGGGGGGCATGGAAGTGGGTTCTTTATCTGCAGAGGGGATAGATTATAGTTTCCTACCTGTCAATGAACCTGGCATTAATAGATGGAATGGCTCAGACTGCTCCATAAAAGGAGTCTTACAGTATTCTTAGGTCAGATAGTGTGACAGGACCACACATGTATTAACACTAATACACAGGCAGTAAATAACTCCAAGGGGAATTCAATGCAAAAAAAATTAAAAATTCTGCACACAACACTTTAAAATTCTGTAACGTTTATCAAAATAATACAGTATAGCTACTGTCTCTGAATAGTAAACTTCTAAACTGAAAAGTTCTAACTTTAAAGATGTAAAATTGTAAAGCTTTTGGTTCAGATTTTCCCCAGGAGTACAGAATACGTTCTCAAACTCCCTCCTTCATTCACATTGTGTTACCTCAGTTCTTCCCATGCACAGTTTACCATGTTGTCTCTAGGTCTTCTCTTCCCATATGCAGTTTCATTTGCTACTCCTCATCTCCCCTTCCCTTCCACAATCCCCTTATCCTCAGATGTCCCCAGATCTTCCCTCCGCTCCCCACCCAAACACCCACACATATATCCCTTATTGATTGTCTCCTCCAGGTTATGTCCTGTTCATTACATGCTCTATTTATCCATGCCCATTTTTTCTTAGCACCTTGCTCTCCTATTTTTTCTTAGCCTCTTGCTCTCTCAGTACCTTCTCTCCTTATCTTCTGTCTCTGAACTCCACGTCTCCCAGCCAACAAGATCAATGTTGGATGGATGGGTTCTTCCTGGTTTAAAGGCTGATGCTGTCACAGCTGTAACAGTGTGCAATCAACATGATCCTCGAAATCCTGCACTGCTCTCAAGTCTCAAGGCACCATGCTGATTTTAAGCTGGAAAAGCAGGGCCATGCAGAAAAGTCACGACAGCAGCAGTGTTTGAACCAGGACCTCATCTCCCTTCCTTGAGGGAAATTCTGTACTGGACAAAGGAAATTCTGTGTAGAAACACGGACTGGCACCTTTCATTCTCCGACCCCGCCTGCCCGCAAACCTTGCCTGTCTGCTCATCGGCATTGAATATGCTCATTCCAGCCAGCACAAGCCTCCTTTCTAAAGCGGCCCACCTCTTCTAGCAACAACTTCCTGTTTCTGGTTTGTGGGCCAGGGCAAAAAGGAGGCCTGTGCCAGCTGGAAGGAGCATGTTCAACACTGATGGGCAGACAGACAAGGTTCATGGTGGGGGGGAGGGGGTCGGAGAGTGAGACGAGCTGGGCTGTGTGTCTGCCTTCTGCATTAATTGCGATTAAAAATGTTGGTGCACATTAAAGATTTAGGGCCTTATTCTATAAAGGTTATACTCCTAAAATTTATGCTCCTAAATTAGAAGCATATTCTGTGCTCCAAATAGATTATGCTTATAATTGAAGAGCATAAATTTAGGAGCATAAATTATGCTCAGAAATTAGGAGCATAATCTTTATAAAATAAGGTCCTTAACATGTTACATCTGCAGCCCTAGAAAAATCCTAATACTGAAAAGGTGTAAGCTAAATCCAAATGTATGTATAGCACATGAATATTTGTGAGGCGTAATGCTCACACTCTGCCCTTATTGTAAGTGCTGGGGCGGTCTGATTTTCTATGGCACTCCATATAAAACTGTGGAAAATTCACAGATAGGGCTCTTGGTCAGTGTCCTTTTTTTTTTTTTTTTTTGTGAGTCCCATTCTTACAGAAAAGAAGTCTTACAGATTTTTTATTGGCAATCGCATACTGGTGCATTTTTGTTGCTCAGTTTTAACATTAACTGCTTGGCTTCTAAACGTGTAAATTATATTTCCATTTTTAGATCTAAATAGAAACGAAATCAAAAAGAGTATGGCATAATTAGTTAAATAGTTTGATAAAAGTCAAGTAATAACCCAGGTGCTTTCATCTCTTCACACTATATGGCATATATTCAATTTTTGACAAGATGCTGAAAACGTTATACGTTGGTACCTTGCAGTGACTAAACCTGGTCCCTCTTTCCCTGCGCCTAATCGAATGCTTTCACCTTTTGACCTTTTTGTTTTCCGTAACTTTAAAAAAAGGGTCCTTTATTCCTTAAAGCTTAGGTACAAAAATAATAAGAAACGTTAATGGCATGACGAGCCTTTCTGTTCACCCTGTGTAAGATGTTTATGCAGAGTGTCAATAGAAGCAATTGGCCTAACAGTGTGACAGCCTGCTTTGCTTGGAAATTGGCTAATCTCCTGCTTGGGTTATACAGAGGTCAGGTGGGGATTTCTCTTTGCGCTCTCCTTAGTGAATCAGCTTCTATGTGTTTTTATAACTGCCTTTTTTCTCTGTTAATTATGCCTCTAGGCTGTGGAAAGACAGTATTTATCTATTGAAACAGACTAACAGCAAGTGTTCTGACATGTTTATCAGGCAAATTGTACCTGAAAAAAGGTAATTACACATACAATCAGGTCTGGAATTAACTGGATGATTAGGGGTTAATAAACTGTTTAGCATATGAGATATTCTCCTTGTTTGAAAAGGAGTTTGAAGTGTAAAACAAATAGAAATATGCAGCAAAATGGGTTTTTTTTTTGCACACAATATATAGTTTAAAATGTACTGAATGTTCTAACATGATTTTTGAGCATAGCTAAGGAAATACATATTGAGTTTCTCTCACAGATGATAATAGATCGTTTTGCCTTCTATTCATCGTCATATCAAGTCTGGAGAGGCTAATCCCATTACATAGGATCAGTAAATAGTTTTAAGATCTGCCAGAAGTTACTGAGAATAAATACAGGAATTAATGAGCCACCAAGACTTATACTTTTAGGGGAAATTCTGTAATTATATGATAGAAATGTACAAATAGCTGTAGAAAAGCTTTTTCAGCACAGCATAGAGAGGCCCCAGTTTCTTGCAGGAGTAAATACTATAGCATAAATTTTCAAAATTCTGGAATAAGTGGAGTGCTTGCTTTTTTAGTCTACTTCATCTTTTTTCAACTTACTCATTCTGTTTTGTTCTGAGGAAGAGAGTCTTAGCTCTCAAAAACTAGTAAAGAAGTATATTAAATTAGTTTAGTAGAAAGATATTACCTTAATTTTTTGTGGACCTTTATTTCAGCTCAGTGTTTTAACATAAATAAAGCATAAAGAGCATAAATATAGCCGCACTGGGGCAGACCGATGGTCCATCTAGCCCAGTTTCCTGCTTACATCAGTGGCCAATCCATGTCACAAGTACCTGGCAGAATTCCAAATAGTAGCAACATTCCATGCTACCAATATCAAAGACAGCAGTAGCCTTTCCCATTTCTGTCTCAGTAGCAAACTATGGACTTTTCCTCCAGGAAATTGTCCAAACCTTTTTTAAACCCAGACACGCTAACCGCTGTTAGCACATCCTCTGGTAACGAGTTGCAAAGTTTAACTATTCGTTGAATGAAAAAATATTTTCTCCTATTCATTTTTAAAGTATTACCATGTAACTTCATTGAGTGTCCTCTAGTCTTAATACTTTTTGAAAGAATAAACAATTGATTCACATTTACCCATTCTACACCATTCAGGATTTTGTATCTGCCATCTCCTTTCCAAGCTGAAGAGTCCTAACCTCTTAAGCCTTTCCTCATATGAGAGGAGTTCCATCCCCTTAATTATTTTGGTTGCCTTTCTTTGAACCATTTCTAATTCTGCTATATCTTTTTTGAGATATGGCAACCAGAATTGATACAGAGACATTATAGTATTCTTATTCTTATTTTCCTGATAAATCCTAACATTCTGTTTTCTGTTTTGGCTGACGCCACACACCGGGCAGAAGATTTCAGGGTATTGTCCACAAGGACACCTAGAACTTTTTCTTGGGTGCTGTCTCCTAAGGTGGAACCTAACATCCACATTAAATTTCATCTGCCATTTAGGTTCCCAGTCTTCCAATGTCCTAAGGATTCCTGCAATTTTTCACAGTCTGCATGTGTTTTAACAAGTTTGAACAGTTTTGTGTCATCTGCAAATTTAATCACCTCACTACTTGTTCCCATTTATAAATATGTTAAATTGTACCCGTCCCAGTAAAGATCCCCTGGAGATTTAACCTTACCCTCTGTTTTATATCCATTAACCAGTTTCTAATCCACAACAGAACATAGCCTCCTATCCCATAGGAATGGTACATTTAGGGAGTGAAGAACTTTCGTGCACGAAAGAGGAGCAGGACTTGGGTGTGATTTATGTGATAATCTTAAGGTGACCAAACAGGTAGAAAAGGCAACAGCAAAAGCTAGAAGGATGCTTGGGTACATAGGGAAAGGAATGGTCAGTAGGAAAAAGGAGGTGATGATGCCCCAGTATATGACTCTGGTGAGACCTCATTTAGAATATTGTGTACTATTCTGGAGACCGCACCTTCAAAAAGCAACAGCACCAATCAAGGGATTTAGCCAGCCTGCCTCCCACGGGCTGAATATCGGCAGGACTGTGCCTCACAATCAGGCTTATTTTCGAAAGAGAATGGCACCCATCTTCCGACACAAATCAGGAGATGGGCGTCCTTCTCTCAGGGTCACCCAAATTGGCATAATTGAAAGCCGATTTTGGGCGCCCTCAACTGCTTTCCATTGCAGGGATGACCAAAGTTCATGGGGGCGTGTCAGAAGCATAGTGTGGGCGGGACTGGGGAGTGCCTAACACATGGGCATCCTCGAATGATAATGGAAAAAAGAGGGGCATCCCTGACAAGCACATGGGCGACTTTACCTGGTCCATTTTTTCTTGTGACCAAGCCGTGAAAAGGTGCCCGAACTGACCAGATGACCACCGAAGGGTATCGGGGATGACCTCCCCTTACTCCCCCAGTGGTCACCAACCCCCTCCCACCCAAATTTTTTTTTTTTGCCAGCCTCTATGCCAGCCTCAAATGTCATACCCAGCTCCATGACAGCAGTATGCAGGTCCCTGGAGCAGTTTTAGTGGGTGTAGTGCACTTCAGCCAGGTGGACCCAGGCCCATCCCCCCCTACCTGTTACACTTGTCGTGGTAAATATGAGCCCTTCAAAACCCACCCGAAACCCACTGTACCCACATGTAGGTGCCCCCCTTCATCCCTCATGAAAACTTGGGCCCCGTTCGATTATGCCCCTCTATGTGATCCAGATCTCTCTTACCTCCACCAGGCTTGTCCTTCTGGTTATCAGTTTCTTAATTCCAACTGTACTGGAAAAGAGGAGGTGACTAAACTGTGATTTATGCTTCCATATTATCTCCAGATTCTCTGCAACCCTTTTGCTCGAGTCCTGTGAAGGGGTTGTCTCTTTCTCTGCCTGGGCCTCCTCTATTCTCATTTTTTCTGATGTACCAGCCTCCTCCTTTTACCCAACTCTCTTCGACCTGATTGCCCCATGCATTCTTCCATTTGCTGTCCAATCTTGTAGGTGACTAACATCCACACCTTTGATCTACATAATTGTGTTGCACAAGACTTTCTTTCTTTACTTCATGATCTGGGCCTTATGCAACTATTGTTCCTTTCTATGACTACTTGCTCCTCTGTTCAATTAATTTCATATATCTCAACACCCCTATTCCCTGGTCTGATCATTACTTGGTACAATTCTGTCTTGCCCACCTTTCTGCAACCACCAATACCCCTACCCCTCAAATCACATATCGTAGAACTAATAATGCTAGCATTGCTACCTATCTAGCCAACTGTTCCCCATTCAATGCAATTTCAATGTTCTCTCTTTGGAACATCAAGGTGCTCTTTTTCAAAAGAAAAAAGCATGCAAAAGATAGTACAAAGGGCAGATGGATGTGTTACTCACAGGAAAACGTTTAAACCATATAATCAAACAAAAAAGAAATGTATAAGTCTGATATTCAAGAGATGAACTAAACTTCTTTACGGGAACGAGTCTCCTCCCCAGCGAAATCCACTTAATATAAACTCTGGAAACTCTTAATAGTGTAAGCATAAAAATACGCAGGAGGAAAAAGCCTCAAGAAGCTCCTCTTCCGCTTACGATAGCAATAAGAGAGCTAGGACTTCTTCATCACAGGCAAAAAACCTCCTGATTAAATTCGCTTGCCTTATTCTCGCCAAATTTTAACAGCAACTATTTCAAAAGGTACTTAGCTTAAAGAAGAAGCCACTCTCCTGTCTCTTCATGTTATCTTGACCGTGGTCAACGTTGGCCCCCGTTTCGCCACTGGCGCTTCAGAACTACAGGTCAACTCCTTGAACTTCAAAGAGATGGAAACAAAGCTGTTAGCTTTAAGCTCTTATGCTGTACTAGCGACAAGAGAAAGTTAGCTTACATTCCATTCAGTGTGCCGACGGATGCAGGAAGGGCAGCAAAAGTAAAACATGGTGGCTATTTCTATCTTACATGATGTCACACGCTGGTGGTCCACTAACTAATCAGAGCCCAAATGGTTCACGGCTACATGTCACCCGCACGTTATGCGGGTAACTATCAATATTACAAAAAATGTTACAAAATGGCTTCACTCTATTTTTCCATTTAAACCCAGAGGGACTAGTGTATTTAAGCGGAAAATCCACTGCTGCTTCTTTCTTAGGAGTACCCGACGGTAGTCTATACCACTCTGACTGGTAACAATTTGTTGCAGTGCCACACATTTTAATGACTCAAAACTATGTGACTGTTCAGTGCAGTGGACAGATAATGACGAAGTCGTTTTCTTGATGTTAATCACACTCTTATGCTCAACTAGCCTCACATAGAGCTGATGGGAGGTCTGACCCATGTAAAGCTTTCCACAAGGGCAAATAATACAGTAAATAACCCCCTCCGATTTGCACGTGGTATTAACACACAGGACGAACTTCTGTCCCGTGGACGGGTCTGTAAGTTCAGTGGTCTCTAACATCAAGGGGCACATCTGACAATGACCACATCGTTTATGGCCATAAAAGTCAGGGGAGCTAACCCCTACTGTTTTAGAAGTTGCGGGCCATAGCAGCTCTTTCAAATTACTTCCTCTGCTATATGCCAATCGCAAAGTGAACCCAGTAAAAAGTGGCATTGTCTGTATAATATTCCAATGCTTTCGAACAATCTGTGACACATTCCATGCTTGTGTAGTATGCTTTAACACATATGTATGTACTGCTGCTTCAACCCTTTAAGTTCTTGGATGCGGCTGTAGCTCCCTGTTATTAAATTTAGCCCTATTATAGGCAATCTTCACCACCTTACTCTGGTATCCTCTATTCTGCAAACTCTCCCGTAGTCCTCTTGCTTGATGGCAAAAGTCCCTCTCGTCTGAACAGATTCTGCGATATCGCAGAAATTGTGAAAAAGGCAGATTTCCTTTTAATGCTTTGGGATGGCAACTTGAGTAGTGCAGGAGCGTATTGTGGTCAATCGTTTTACTGTGCAACGACATCTTAAAATAGCCCAACTTCTTCCATACTTTTACATCAAGAAAAGTCAGTTCATGCCAATCAGAACTCATCGTAAACTGAATATTAGGATGACATCCATTCAGGTAGTTCACAAACTGATACAGCATCTCACGATCACCATGCCAGACCATGAAAACATGTCATCAATATAACGAACCCATATCTTAATCCTATCGCGATATACAGTGGGGGAAATAAGTATTTGATCCCTTGCTGATTTTGTAAGTTTGCCCACTGACAAAGACATGAGCAGCCCATAATTGAAGGGTAGGTTATTGGTAACAGTGAGAGATAGCACATCACAAATTAAATCCGGAAAATCACATTGTGGAAAGTATATGAATTTATTTGCATTCTGCAGAGGGAAATAAGTATTTAATCCCTCTGGCAAACAAGACCTAATACTTGGTGGCAAAACCCTTGTTGGCAAGCACAGCGGTCAGACGTCTTCTGTAGTTGATGATGAGGTTTGCACACATGTCAGGAGGAATTTTGGTCCACTCCTCTTTGCAGATCATCTCTAAATCATTAAGAGTTCTGGGCTGTCGCTTGGCAACTCGCAGCTTCAGCTCCCTCCATAAGTTTTCAATGGGATTAAGGTCTGGTGACTGGCTAGGCCACTCCATGACCCTAATGTGCTTCTTCCTGAGCCACTCCTTTGTTGCCTTGGCTGTATGTTTTGGGTCATTGTCGTGCTGGAAGACCCAGCCACGACCCATTTTTAAGGCCCTGGCGGAGGGAAGGAGGTTGTCACTCAGAATTGTACGGTACATGGCCCCATCCATTCTCCCATTGATGCGGTGAAGTAGTCCTGTGCCCTTAGCAGAGAAACACCCCCAAAACATAACATTTCCACCTCCATGCTTGACAGTGGGGACGGTGTTCTTTGGGTCATAGGCAGCATTTCTCTTCCTCCAAACACGGCGAGTTGAGTTCATGCCAAAGAGCTCAATTTTTGTCTCATCTGACCACAGCACCTTCTCCCAATCACTCTCGGCATCATCCAGGTGTTCACTGGCAAACTTCAGACGGGCCGTCACATGTGCCTTCCGGAGCAGGGGGACCTTGCGGGCACTGCAGGGTTGCAATCCGTTATGTCGTAATGTGTTACCAATGGTTTTCGTGGTGACAGTGGTCCCAGCTGCCTTGAGATCATTGACAAGTTCCCCCCTTGTAGTTGTAGGCTGATTTCTAACCTTCCTCATGATCAAGGATACCCCACGAGGTGAGATTTTGCGTGGAGCCCCAGATCTTTGTCGATTGACAGTCATTTTGTACTTCTTCCATTTTCTTACTATGGCACCAACAGTTGTCTCCTTCTCGCCCAGCGTCTTACTGATGGTTTTGTAGCCCATTCCAGCCTTGTGCAGGTGTATGATCTTGTCCCTGACATCCTTAGACAGCTCCTTGCTCTTGGCCATTTTGTAGAGGTTAGAGTCTGACTGATTCACTGAGTCTGTGGACAGGTGTCTTTCATACAGGTGACCATTGCCGACAGCTGTCTGTCATGCAGGTAACGAGTTGATTTGGAGCATCTACCTGGTCTGTAGGGGCCAGATCTCTTACTGGTTGGTGGGGGATCAAATACTTATTTCCCTCTGCAGAATGCAAATAAATTCATATACTTTCCACAATGTGATTTTCCGGATTTAATTTGTGATGTGCTATCTCTCACTGTTACCAATAACCTACCCTTCAATTATGGGCTGCTCATGTCTTTGTCAGTGGGCAAACTTACAAAATCAGCAAGGGATCAAATACTTATTTCCCCCACTGTAGACATGGTTTTCCTCAGTTGGAGAGGTGGAATTGTTCTCCGAGGACAAACAGACCTTCATATTCTTACAATTGGGTGACATCATCCTGATGGAGCATGGTGCGGACACTGACTAGTGAGTATTGTAGAAGTTTCTAGTAGCATCCCACCGCAAATGCACTGGTGCTTTCCTACCCAACACGCATGAACTGGTGCCTTCCCACCCAATGCACGAACGTGGGTACCCCAGTCTTCGTTTTTCCATGAAGCTGAGAGAACACATTTTTGTTCTCTCTCATTCTGGGATGGTATTTTTCTCTTTATGTCTTCCCGTGCGGGTTTTTAGGGCTAATTTGCCTGCCTCTTGTAATGTATTTTCTTTTTTCCTCAATCCTCTTAATTTTCTTAGTGTTTTCGGAATTTTTCTGTTTCTTATTTTTTCAGATGTGGCTGCACGGTTTAGACTGCAGCCTCAGTCTCAATTTGAATACTACCCCTTTTTGTGCTGTTCAAGATTGACGAGTTTAATTTAGCTGCGATTCTTTTTTCAATGTCTTAGAAGATCCCCAGTGGCTTCAAGAAGTGCCGATCCACACACTTGGTGTGCCTTGGACCTGACCATGACCCCACTTCTTGTTCTTTCTGTTTACAAATGCAGGTGAGAACGCAGCAGGCATTCAGCAGGAGCAGCTTTTTGGCTCCTCGAAGGCCGATGCCGACCTCCATGGCTGCTCAGACTTCAACTGGAGTGTACTGGCATTGAGGAGTTCTTCACCTGTCTTGACATCGGGAGCTGATAGCAGACCCCGGGACCGTTCAGCATTGGACCCGAGGGTTTAAGGTCAGCCTCATCAGCCCCAAAGTACCTGGACACTATGCATCGGGGGAAGCCCAAGAAGCATAAGCACCAGTCCTCCTTGATGTACGGTGCTTGGAGCGCCAGGGCATCAGATGCACCGATACCTGAGAAAAGCTGGCACCAAGAGGAACACTCCCCCTCTGTGGAAGTGATGTCAGTGTGCAAGTCACCAAACAGCCAGGTCCCAGCTACTGGTTTGACACCGATGCCTTCTCAGGCTGCCTTCCCCCTGGCTCCCATGCCTTTGCCAATGCCTGACTTCAATGAGGAATTCTGGACCATGATTAGGGAGGGGCTGGCACAGTTGCAAGGGCACACTGCTCAAGCATCGAGGATGATTTTGCCACCAGCAGAACAGCACCAGCTCCTTATTGAGGCTCCATCGATGCTGGTGCAGAGATCCTTGACGCCAGTACCCCAAAGGGTATAGACGTTGACATAGACAAATACAGTATTGCTCTCGACTTCAGGGAAGGAAGTTTCCCTGGAGTCTGAGAGTAGGAGTGTTCCTTGGAGCTCTTCAAGCCATGGACCTTGTTCCACTAGGCCGGAGCAAACTCAATCAGTAAGATCTGATTATGCTGAATGGGAGTCAGAGGACAATCCACATTACTTCTCAGAGGTGGAGTCATATAGAATACCCTCTGATCTCTCTTACCTCAAGAGAGACGAAAATCACCACCTGAGGGACTCTATTTCACTGGCTTTATGAGGGAGATGCCTTCTGCCATACCATTTAAGTTGGAGACAGAGGAGGAACCCAGGGCGGAGGTGTTAACTGCCCTGGGTTATAAGTCTCCTCCTAAGGAAATTGTTAGGGTACCATTTGGGGGGAAGGTCTTCTGTATGTGTATCCACTACCTCTCATAGAGCACTTTGCTGAAACTCAAGCAAGATCAGGGAACTATGATCCTGATCGCCCCTTACTGGCTGAGGCAGATCTGGTTCCCTCTTCTTCTGGAATTGGCCTCTGAAGATCCATGGACATTGGACTGTTTTCTGACCCTCATCACGCAGAATGAAGGTTCCACTTCTACATCCCAACCTCCAATCTCTGGCCCTCATGGCTTGAATGTTGTCCGAGGACAGCAGGTCCTCCCAGACATATTCCTTCGGCATCTCCTCACCACCTGAGGGGCCGAGGTGCCCCCAGGAACTAGCAGGGGAATATTTGGCCCACATTCTCGTCTCAGGAAAGCCCTCTGTGGTCAGTGTACTGTCCTCCTTGCACACCCCTTTGTCAGGTAAATGTGTGGTGTAAGGTTTAGGGCTGTGGGCCCTCAATTTAAGGGATGTGGGTTTGATTCCCACTCTGGGTCTTTCTGTTTACATTTTTATTTACTCTGCCACAGCTGCTGCAATGTTCTTGGTAACTGTGTGTGACTTGCTGGCTACTTTTCTTTTGGTCACAGGAGGGTGCTGTCCAACATCCCTTCCTACTTCCTCCCTTCCTTTCCATGTCATCTCATAGGTTTGGATTTGGCTGCAGCACATTCTAGTGGATATAGGGGTTGTGGGCACACTGTAATGAGGGTAGTTGCATACTCAGGCCATGATCCAGGACAGAGGTGTTATAGGGGTGCAATGTCAGTGAGACTTACATCAGGCCCTGAGGCGCTCCATCCACTGTATCTTCCCGTATTGGAGCCTAAGTGCACTAAGATCCCTGTGGATGCTGAATCGTCTACAAAACACAAGTTGGTGGAGACAGGGTTCAGGGGATGGGCCTTCTTTGCGTCACATTTTTTTTATTTTGGACATATGCGATGCTTCGCAAATAGCCTGTGACAGATTTGGGGGGTGCTGAGGGAGATAGTGGCACGAACACAGGACGGTGAGCCCTTGGGCCACAGCTGTACCCCAACTGTGGTAGACAAGTCCCCTGGGCTGTCACAAGACAAGGTGAATCCCAAGCAAGACTAGACAAGACAAGGATAGGCTGGGCAAGACAAGACTGGGCAAGGTATGGCTAGGCTTGGCAAGACACAGCTGGACAAGGTAAGACAGATGAGACAGGAACTGCATCCAGATGAGGCAAGCAAAAGCAAGGCAGTGGGGCTAGAAACTGGAACCCAGACAGGTCAAGGCAAGACAAGGATCTACGCTAAAACTGTATCCGGACAAGCAAGATGAGGGCAAGGCAAGAACTGGATATGGACAGGACTGGACAAGACAAAGAGCAAGACAGACAAGACTAAGACTAGACGCTGAAGGCAAAGTAAGGCAAAGTCTAGGCAAGACAGGCTTAGTTGGAGCATGAACAAGAGTCTAAGGCAAGGCAAGATGGGCGAGTCCAAGGCAAAGCAAAGTCTAGAGACAGGGCAGGGCAAGAGCTTGGCAGGAACTCGGAGACAAGGCAGGGCTGGAGCTTGGCAGGAACTCAGAGACAAAGCAGGGCTGGACCTTGGCAGAGACTTGGAAATGAGGAAGGGTTGGAGCTTGGTAGGAACTCGGAGACGAGGCAGGGCTGGTGCTTCAAAGGAACTCAGAGACAAGGCAGGGCTGGAGCTTGGCAGGAACTCGGAGACATGGCAGGGTCCAAGACGAGATCCGGGACAAGATCAAGGCAAGGCTGGAACAGGAACAATGAGGGAACTGGACCATATCAGGAACACAAGACAAGGCAGAAGACCTCAAAACAATATATGGTGCTTACACATGAGTGGTGCTGTGATCCTGGGGCATACTACTTCACACTCACTTTTTCAGGCTGCCTCTAATCGATCCCTCATGGAGACATTGTGGGGTGGCAGGTGTTGTTGGACTAGGACCTCTGTCCGTGGCACAGAAAAATTAAATTTCCTGCATAGAGACATGACCAGGCACACTGAGGAATGCTCCTCCACCTGCAGGAGGTATATATGCACGTTTGCCATGTGGAGGGAACGTGCTGCCGTTGCCATGGATGTTTTCTCGATGTGGGGACTACCGTTGCATATTCAAAACATCTATGACGTTTGCAGTGTGTCCTGTTTCTAAATGTTTGGTGTATTTTTGAATATCAGAAAACATTTATTTATTTCTTCCATTATGGACTCACTTTTTAAAAGCATTTTCCTGTAAATGTTTATTTCAACATTTGGATGTCATATTGAAAATGCCCCTCCATGTGTCTTTCCTCCACTTCACCCTTCAATCTGTCTTTGACAAAACTGCACCTACTACTACTACTACTACTTAACATTTCTAAAGCGCTGCCAGGGTTACGCAGCGCTGTACAATTTTAACACAGAAGGACAATCTCTGCTCAAAGATCCTAAGTCTGAAGCCTCAGCCTTATCTAACTGTTGCCTGATCTCCAATTAGCATTTTTTTTGTCAAAAATAACTGGGAAAGTGATATCTATGCAACTCCCTCTCTTCACTCCCACCCCCCTCCACAATTCTGTTAAACTCCTAGGTGTCACTATTGGAGTGGAGGAGTGGCCTAATGGTTAGAGCACTGGTCCTGATATCCAGAGGTGGCCGGTTCTTGGGCAAGTCACTTAAAACTTCCATTGCCTCAGGTACAAACTTAGATTGTGAGCCCTCCTGCGGCAGGGAAATACCTATTGAAAAAGGTGTGAGCAAATCCAAATAAATAAATATTGATTGCACCCTTCATTTTGATGCTAATATTTCCGATGTCATCATCAAAAAGTCATTCTTCATCTTATGACAACTGTATTCTGTTTGTCCTTTTCTAGATATCACGGCACGGCAAGATTCTTATGATAGTTCACCAAGTTTTCTACACAGGCATTCCTATATTTCTTAGTAATGTATTTGTTCCATATACCACTGCCTGTACTGTACACTCAGTTCAACACAACAAAAATTTGAACGCTATGCCACCAGAACTAGCTAGCCCTTACCAGAGTTGTGATGCCTTCTCTTTATCTCCTCAAGATGGCAACCCACCTCCATGCTCAACAGAATCAATGGGAGAGGCTATGGCTGTGCCAGTTGCAGAAGTCACTACGAGTACTCCGTTGGAGGGAGCACCCCCCCCCCCAAAAAAAAAAAATTAGTAGCTCTGCCGGAGAAGGAAAAGTTGGAACCTTGTTACAATCTCAAGCTCAACGGAAGTCACACTGGAGCGTATTTGGAGAATGTTAACTAAGTTGGAAACAGCAACATCCAAATCCTCAGAATTGTCAATATTTGTGAGTAAAATAGACTTAATAGCTAAGAACTTAGATACAGGTAAAGCAAGCTTAGCAAATTAAAGAAGTGAAATTGCTTGAAGAGATGCCATCTTGGAAACCCAGACTAAGTTGTATTCTACATATCAAAGAAGGCGAGGTAGGCCAAATGACACCTGACATGGTTAAAAATTTGAGGTGAAAGTGCCTACTAGAGCCAAAAGAAGGTCTTTAAAAAAGTAGAAAAAGGATCGAAACAAAAAAAATACAGGAAACGTAAGCCTGGCAGATGTAATAAGCCAAATCGACAAGTTAAAGAATAACAAATCTGCAGGAGCAGATCAAATACACTACATGATACTGAAAGAACAGTACCTGAAGAACGGAAGGTGACAGCCATAATGCCAATTTTTTAAAACGTGGTCCACGGTGAAACCCGGGAAACTACAAATAAGCCTGTCAGATCCGGGCAAAATGGTAAAAAAACTATTATATAAAACAAAATTAATGAACATATAGACAAGCGTAGTGTAATGGAATAGAATCAACAAGGATTCAGCCAAGCGAAGCCTTGCCTCACTCCAGTTTGCTACATTTTTCTTAAGGCGTGAATAAACGTGTGGCAGTCCTGTTTAAGATGGGCTGAAGAGAGCTTTGATGGAAACGTCAGTAATTTGAAAAGCAAGGCTACTGGTGGGCAGACTTTCACGGTCTGTGTCCCGCAAATAACAAGACGGATTTGGATAAGCTGGAGTGGGCTATGACAGCAACTCCACTATTTGAAACCTAAGGACAGGACCGGGTGGACTTCTATGGTCTATGCCCAGAAATGCCAAAGAGATACAATGATCAAGTATTTTATATCACATTCATTGTTGGTTTAATCATGACTTGATAATGAGTGTAACTGTAGGGCAGACTGGATGGACCATTCAGGTCTTTATCTGCCATCATTTACTGTGTTACTATCCTGCTTATAATTGAAAAAGAAAAACGCCTATATTGCGACCCAAATCGGGAGATGGACGTTTATCTCACAAAAACGAATAAAGCGGTATAATCGAAAGCCGATTTTTGGACGTTTTCAACTGCACTCCGTCGCGGATGCGGACAAAGTTGATGGGGGCGTGTCAGAGGTGTGGCGAAGGCGGAACTGGGGCGTGGTTATCTGCTGAACAAAGATGGGCGCATTTCACCGATAATGGGAAAAAAGTATGCGTTTGTAGCTAGAATTTAGGACACTTTTCCTGGACCCTGTTTTTTCACGAATAAGGCCCCAAAAAGTGCCCTAAATGACCAGATGACCACTGGAGGGAATCGGGGATGACCTCCCCTGACTCCCCCAGTGGTCACTAACCCCCTCCCACCACAAAAAAATGATGTTTCACAACTTTTTATTTTCACCCTCAAATGTCATACCCAGCTCCCTGGCAGCAGTATGCAGCTCACTGGAGGAGTTGTTAGGGGGTGCAGTGGACTTCAGGCAGGTGGACCCAGGCCCATCCCCTCTACCTGTTACAATTGTGCTGCTTAATGCTTATTAGTCGTCCAACCCCCCCCCCCCAAACCCACTGTACCCACTTGTAGGTGCCCCTCTTCACCCCTTAGGGCTATAGTAATGGTGTAGACTTGTGGGCAGTGGGTTTTGAGGGGGATTTGGGGGGCTCAACACACAAGGGAAGGGTGCTATGCACCTGGGAGCTCTTTTACCTGTTTTTTTGGTTTTGTAAAAGTGCCCCCTAGGGTGCCCGGTTGATGTCCTGGCATGTGAGGGGGACCAGTGCACTACGAATCCTGGCCCCTCCCACGAACAAATGCCTTGGATTTATTCGTTTTTGAGCTGGGCGCTTTCATTTTCCGTTATCGCTGAAAAACAAAAACGCCCAGCTCACAAATTGTCGAATAAAACACGGACGTCTATTTTTTCCGAAAATACGGTTCGGTCCGCCCCTTCACGGACCCGTTCTCGGAGATAAACGCCCATGGAGATAGACGTTTTCGTTCAATTATGCCCCTCCACGTTACCTCAGTCCTTGCTCCACAGCTCCAATAGAATCATACAACTGCTGTTTTGCTTTCATGCATTTTCCCCCTGCTGACTTGGAAGTACAGTGCAGTCATATCACTGCTTTATTGGGCAGTATTTGTCACTTGATGCAGATTTGCCAAGTGTTTTATGCCACTGGGAATCCTCTGTGCTTTTATCCTCATGATTCTTTTTTTTTTTTTTTTTTAATTTTCATTACCAGATTTGTCCTCACCATCTTCCTGGTAGGGCATTCTCGCATCCACCACCTTTTCGATAAAAAATATTTCCTGACATCACTGCTGTCTGCATCCTGAAAGTATCATATCATATCATATGTTACCCCTTGTTTTAGAACACCCTTTCTATTAAAATAAGTTTACTACTTCTGCTTTATCAATACCTTTCAAGTATTTAAATCCGTTTATCATATTTCTCTTCATCTTCTATAGTTTTAATATTTATGTTCTTAAATCTTATGTCATATTTCTTCAGGTGCAGATCACTCATCATTTTGACTAGACTGCCTCTGGTCTTTCCATATCCTTTCCTAAATGTATTCTCCAGAACTGAACACCGTATTCTTGGGGACCTATAGGGTGGCATTATCACTTCTTTCATGTTGTGCTGGCATGCCTTTTTTTATGCACCCTAGTGTTCCTGTACTTGTAGTCATAGCCTTGTTATGCTGTTTCGCTACCTTGCATTCATCAGACACTATCACCCTGAGGTTACTCTCCTAGTTGATGCAATCATGTTCTCACCCTATATCATATACTGCTCCATTAAGATTCTGTACCTTAGATGCATGACTTTGTGCTTTTTTTTTCCTTTTTTTAAATTTTACAATGAATTTTAGTTTTGACACATTTAACAACTGCCCATGTTTTTCTAAATCCATTCGTGCTCTTTACTCCTTAAGGGGTATTCAAACAGTTGCAGATCTTCATGCCATCTGGAAAAAAAGACACTTTTTTTTACTTCTACTCCCTCTGCAATATTGCGCCCAAAAGATAGTGAACAAAGTTAATCTCAGGATCAATCATTGAGACGCTTCACTAATCCACTAATCACCTGTCTCTCATGTGAGGGAATTCTACTTTCTTTCACCCTTGTTTTTCAGGAGGGCGTTTTCTCATAGCACAAGAAAGCATTCTTTATTGGACTTGCATGCAAGTTTGCTAGTTAAGCTTTTAGATCCTTGTGATAGGAAATGCATCTAACTTATTTTTAAAAAATAATACAGGTAGTACTGTAGACCTTATTTTTTTCTATCATAGGCACAAAAGGAGATTATTCCTTTTTGGGAGCCTTTTGGCTCATAGAATGTTATTGAATGGACGAGGGAATACAGTATTTCTAGGATGGGCGGGTCAAATTGCTTGTTCTTTTGGCCGCTGTCGGTGACAGAGTGCTGGGCTCGATGGACCCTTGGTCTGTCCCAGCATGGCGATGCTTATGTACTTATGTACTTAGGTATGTGCTGTGGGGTGAAGAATCCCGAATATTTGCATCTTACAATGGTGCTGTTTTTCAAAAACAGTGCTTCCAAATTATTTCCTTTGTATCCTCACTAGAGTCTGCTTTTCTGTATATTCACTATGAATATTTATGAGCTATATTTGCTTTTTATGTCTAACTAGGCTAATTTGTCTAATATGATTACCCTAAAAGACAGACTTGGTTGAGTTTTCAGAACCAAGTTTGGTAACTACTGTTGTCAAGAAATGCTACTGGGTCATCCAAGAGTCTATGGCAGTTCTGTGCTCTACAATGAAGATGACTTGGGTCCTGGTCCTTGGGCCAGCTCGGACAGGGACACTGAAGACCGTGTTTACAGCCCCTGGTGGAGGGTGGAAGAAACTCCAGCTATTGTACAAGGATGGCACGTTTGAAGACAATTCTATAAAGATGTTCCTTTATGGACTCTATTCAGTAATGCAAAGTAGATGCCTACTTTCCTTTATAGAATACTAGCATAACTTGGTATATATATGCTGGTGTAAACACTTGCACCTAGATTTGGAAGATCTGCACAAAACTTTTAGTATTCTATAAGTTACACGTGTAAGTATGTGCACTGCCCATGTGAATGCCCACCTACAAAGTATGCACTATCGAAGATATGCACATACTTACAGAATAGTGCCAAGTTGGATTATTTATACATGTATGTGTTCTCAAATGACCAAGGGGCATAGTTACAACATAGACTACAGTTAAGATGTGATATTTTACTGTTAACCCCAGTTGTAAGTAACTAGGTCTCCTTTCATAGAATGGGACCTGTGCTAAAATGGCACAAATTAGAGGTAAAATAACACATCTTAACGGTAGCTCACATTGATAACTACACCCCTCAAATCCCAGCATGTATGCACATCCATGCTGCCTAACCTGAAACAGCTCCTTATAGAATTGCCTCCTAATTTGCCAGTCATTTCAGGGTTCTAGAAAGAGTCCCTGTGCATGGCCTTCAGCCGAGGACTATCCCTGCAGTGACTGGGCTAAATGATTTGCGATGGGATATAAATAAGGGAAAAATCCACAGGTAATTGTAAATGAAGGCTCATGGCATGAGATCCCAGCCCTGGTTGTAGTTGAGCCAGATGCCCAAAAAAAATCAGAAAGAAACTGCTAGGTCCTCCATCACTTGTACTGCTCTTCCATGAAGCATGTTTCTCTCAGGGGCATAGCCAGAAGTCCAGTTTTTGGGGGGGCCAGTGGTGGACTGGGGGAAGCCAAGCATTTCCTCTCTGCTCTTTTCTCCTCCTGCTGACTTCTTTGCTGAGGCCGCAGCACAGGTGGGGCTCAGCCAGTGAATCTCTATGGCTGATGTGGCTTGGGCATCCCCACCAGCCATTCATCCTATATTGCAATTTTGGAGGGTCTGAGCCCAAAGTTGTGGTTCCACAGGTTTCTCCTAGATACAAATGGGAAAGAAAGCGCATGCAAGGGGCAACATTTTCACACTGTGTACCCACATAATTTAAACACCAGTTTCCTTTGAAATACTGACTAGTAAAAAGTATGTTTACAAATTTGCATCTGCCATTAAGCTATCTTTCTTCTGGGAAAAATTACACACATACTTTTGAAAATGCAAAAGTATGCGCATAAGGGCAATCCCCACCCCAGCCTATGTACAAGAATATCCCTGTCCTCTCTCTGAGTATTATGTATGTAATTTTATTTGCAGATATAGGGTAGGCAGTTTTCAAAAAGCCCATTATTGCATGTAAATACTTTTGAAAATTACCCTCTTGCTCTGTGCCACCTAATGAGTATTGCACTGAAGAAATATGAGTGTTAATATTGAGCCACGGGATATCCAGTTAAGAACAAGTGGATACTTTTTCTGATTATCTAGAATTAGACTGGGCTCTTTTGCTAACCTATGGTAAGCTTTGCACTTGTTGCACTTTAACTGCATAAGTTAAGGTGCAATAAATACAAAGCCTATGCAGTAAATGCAAGTGACGTGCCCTGCATCTGCCTTCTGTTTAATGCACAGGGAGGACACTCATTGCATGGATCCACATTCCATGCCTGAGCAGATAACATGAGTGTATGTGTTGTACCTGCCCAAGCATGGAACATGGGCTCTGGTGCAAAATAAATAAATAACAGAATGAGCTGGCGGCAGTTGTAACCTTTTCTTGATTATCCCCCCTTCCCCACACCAGCACTTTAGTTCCCCTGTAGAACACAAACACACACCACCACTCTCCCCCTCCCCACCCCCACTGCATATCTCAACCCTCTCACGGGACTCGCCTGGGGGTTCTCTGGTAGCCCAGCAGCACAGGGCAGGAGTGGTTCTCCTCTGCTTCCACCCTTTATGGCTTCAAATTTTGAAAGGCCATCCTGACTTTTGGCAGTAGTCTTGTGGTACTCAGGGCTATTTTGAGGGGGTACTTGGGGGTACTGAGTACCGGCACCTTTTCCATTGTGTGCTAAAATTGACCCATGAACCTGAAGTTTTAATGAAAGAGCGCAGGTTCTACACACCAATTCTGCCTTAGATTCTCTGACTGGTTGCAGTGGACCTGGCTATTGTGGGGTGGGTTCCTCAGCGATCACCCCACCCCTGAAGGGTGGCCTAGCATTTGAGTACTGGTACTTTTTTTTGCTAGAAAAGTGGTACTATAACTAGGGGTCATCCTTCAATACACACATATGGAAGGATGAATCCCTATCAGTAGTATTGGCAATACACTGCACATGTTTTATATTTTTTACATCAATGGTTGGTTGGTTTATCTTATATATTTGGCTTATTGTGTGCATTTGTTTATGTATTACTTAGAATTAATATTTATATTTTTAAATGTCACATTTTAGTTATACCCCTGAGGCAGCCCAATAGTCAGCGAAACATAGACCACATCGGGTACTCTTGCTAATTATGGTATTTCCCGTGAGAACTTTACTCTGGGATCTGCTGGGTTTTTTTTCTGTTAATCAGCAGCAATGACGGCTAATGCACAGCATCGACCTGCACACTAGCTTTCACAGCTGGCCACACCCTTTACCACCGCCAGGGCTTTTTTTGAGGGGGTACTTGGAGGTACTGAGTACCGGCACCTTTTCCATTGTCTGCTAAAACTGACCCATGGAACCCAAGTTTTAATGAAAGATCTCAGGCTCTACACACCAATTCTGCCTTGTCATAGATTCTGTGACTGGTTGCAGGGGTCCTGGCTATTATGGGGTGGGTCTCTCAGTGATCACCCCACTCCTGAAGGGTGGCCTAGCATTTGAGTACCGGCACATTTTTTGCTAGAGAAAACACACTGACCACCGCCCACATGAAGCAGGTCATTTCCATTTCAACGCACAGTAGGTGTTTCTGTGGGTTCATGCTAATGGCTACCATGCAGTAAAACCTGAACTAACTGCTTAATGCAGCTTAATAGAAGGATTCTCAAGTCTACACCTCTGAAAATTACTGGCTAAACTTAATCAGATAAAGTTATCTAGTTCACTGTAGGACAACAATTTTTCTGTCCAAACTTAGGGCCTCTTTAATCGAGCCACACAGCAATGCAGACGGAGCCCATTCAAAGTGTATGGGCTTTGTCGGCATTACCGCATTGGGAGCTGCTAGCACAGCTTGATAAAAGAGGCCCTTAACTAGTTAATTTAACAAGTTATTGTTGATATCGAAAGATAACAGTGCCTCTTTTATGCCTTTGATCCCTCCTCTTTTTTACTCAGTTATCTTTTGAGTAGGTATCAAATTTTCCAGACCAAAAAATAACTGATCCCCAGGATGGAAAATTTGAAAGTGAAGATTTAGCCAGTTATTGCCTGATGTTAACTGACTGAATCTTTTCAATATCAGTCCCTGATTTTTTATGTCTGTGTAAATGCAGATATCAGAGGCAATGTTTTCCTTTTTCTTTAAACTATTCTTGAGATTTTACAGCACTAAGTGTGAGGTACAGTGCTTTATTTTATTTCTTTTGAGTATTAATCAATAGAGGTTTTAGCTAAATAAGTTATTTCAAATATAAACATAATGATGGAGGTGGAATGTACTCTTATTCCTTCTTTATAAAAACAAATGCATATGGTAACATGTTAAACTACAATAACAAGGCAGGATGACTTAAAGCAAACTCTCTAATTGAATGAAGGTGGTAAGTAAAGTATTTAAATGTCTGAAACAATTAAAACCTGGATAGGAAGTAGGTTTTAAATGGCTTAGAACGGATTACGGTGTTAAGAGTTGAATAAGGGGTTTGCTGTTTCAGTTCAGACACCACATTGCCTTTTAAAAGATTACTTCCGTATTGGACAACAAACCAAAGACTTTAAACTAAAATACTGTCAGTAAGAAGATACCATTTTACTTTATTTGTATTTTAACAGAAGAATCCCTGCGGTAACAGGTAAACATAAAATCTTGAAAAAAAATCCTTTCCCAGTATGGCTAAGATTGCCTGACTGTGGACCTAACAGGGCTTGTTGAATGTTCTTAATTAGGTTAATGTGAAGTTTTGGTTTTAATTACTGTGGATACACTGTTATTTATTTGAACAGTAGTAGCCGTTCCATTTATAGTCATTCCTAGCAGCAGAACACATTCTAAAGCTTGATTGCCTTTACTTAATCCACTAAACCAAAACCATTATTCGGTGGGATAATTTAACTAGATTTGTTTTCTTGTATTATTTAAAACAGCAGTGCTGCAAGTGAAATTAAAAAAAAACTGCACTGACTGTGTTTTTGATGGAAAACGATACTGATGGGAGTTTGGAAATTTCTGGTTAAAGAAAATTTTATGCTGTTTAATATATGTCAGGGAAGAAAAGGAAGGAATGTATTAGGATCTTTGTTATTGATTGAAAGAAGTGTCAGCAGAGGGCTGAAATCCTTGCTACTTGCACTCTTTAGTGTGATCACATTGCAAAAAGTCCTTCTTTCACACCACTTCCCTTAAGTCTGACATTTAGCTGACCATGTGCCAACAAATAACTGGACTGCTTTATCTAGTTAACTTTGGATATTTATCAAGGTTGGGTGAATATTGGGTCTAAATTGGTTAGCATTTGGCCACTCAGCGTTAACCAGGTAAATCTGAACAGCCAGTGCTGAATATCAGTACAGATTGGCAAAAGTTTATCCATGCCCCCCCCCAACCCATCTGACTAAATTTTGCACAAAGAATAAAAACAGTAAGATCTATCCAGCTTGCTCCTAAATTTAGCTGGGCAAAGCCTTTGAATATCAATTTCTTTGTGTTTTTTGAGAGACACTCCTCTGATGTACCACATGTCAGTGATAACTAAAATGTTCTTTCCTTTTTGTATTGTCTCCATTTCCTTTAGCTTCTTGATCTCTTCATGGTGTGGGACTGGTCTACCTATCTTGCGGATTATGGGCAACCGACATCTAAATATCTCAGAGTAAATCCAAGCACAGCCCTAACCCTCCTAGAGAAGTGAGTACATTACAGAAGTAGATTGTATATGTATCATTTTTAACCTATTCAGTGGCCGATATAACTGAGCTTATGGGTTTAACTGCCTCTCTTTTCTCACTGCTGACATGTTTTAACTGCATTTTCAGTGCCACTCTGCTATTACTGTGATTATATATATAAAATCTTACTGCCTATTTTTACAAAGATCCAAGTTTCTTCAGTCACCATTTTGAAGACTGGCCATGGAGGATAGGGGGTGGGGAAAGATACACTGCTAGCTGGGGGGGGGAAGGGGAGGAGAAAGACGCACATACCATCCACCTTTCTCCAGCCCCTCCGCCACCAAAGAAACACACACTACAAAAGTACATAAGTATTGCAATACTGGGACAGACCGAAGGTCTATCAAGCCCAGTATCCTGTTTCCAACAGTTGCAAGATCCCAAAACAGTACAATATTTTATGCTGCTTATCCTAGAAATACTGTCAAAAGAATTTAGGCGTTCTACTTATTAAGTTATCAAAACTCAACAACCAAATACAAAAAGTAGAAAAATGGATAAGTAGGTGTCACACAGTACAATGTAACATGAATTTTGGGGATGTCTCATAGATAATAGTTTGGCTGTATGTTGTGACAAAATACTTTTGTCTGTCAGCCGTAGCAGTCTTTAATCATTGACTACCCCCTCCATCCAAATTTTAATGAAAAATGAATATCATGTGAAAAGTACTTAGGGCACATACTTATAATGGTAGGAAGAAAATTATTTGAACTACCACTGATCAATCAACAAAATAACTTATCTTGTGTATCTTGTGAATATAATGAGGAGCATCCAGGAACCTTCGTTATCCCGACAGGACCTGTTTCGCCAGATTGCTTTGTCAAGGGATAGTCGGTTCCAAATTCCTGGTATATCTTATGCTCGCTCTGTTATTTTGTTGATTGATCAGTGGTAGTTCAAATAATTTTCTTCCTACCATTATAAGTATGTGCCCTAAGTACTTTTCACATGATATTCATTTTTCATTAAAATTTGGATGGAGGGGGTAGTCAATGATTAAAGACTGCTACGGCTGACAGACAAAAGTATTTTGTCACAACATACAGCCAAACTATTATCTATGAGACATCCCCAAAATTCATGTTACATTGTACTGTGTGACACCTACTTATCCATTTTTCTACTTTTTGTATCCTAGAAATAAGCAGTGGATTTTAATAATGGCTTATGGACTTTTCTTTTAGGAAGCTATCCAAATCTTTTTTAAACCCTGCTAAGCTAACTGCTTTTACTACATTCTCTGGCAACGAATTCCAGAGTTTAATTACACGTTGAGTGAAGAAATATTTTCTCCAATTCATTTTATTTACTACTTTGTAGCTTCATTGCGTGCCCCCTAGTCCTAGTATTTTTGGAAAGAGTAAACAAGCAATTCACATCTGCTCGTTCCAGTCCACTCATTATTTTATAGACCTGTATCCTATCTCCCCTCATCAGTCTCTTCTCCAAGCTGAAGAGCCCTAGCCGCTTTAGCCCTTCCTCATAGGGAAATTGTCCCATCCCCTTTATCATTTTTGTCACCCTTCTCTGTACCTTTTATAATTCTACTATATCTTTTTTGAGTTGCAGGGACCAGAGTTGCACACACTATTTGAGGTGCGGTCGCACCATGGAGCGAAACAAAGGCATTATAACATCCTCATTTTTGTTTTCCATTCCTTTCCTAATAATATCTAACATTCTATTTGCTTTCTTAGCCACCGCTGCACACTGAGCAGAGTGTTTCAACGTATCATCAACGATGACACCTCGATCCCTTTCCTGGTCGGTGACTCCTAATGTGGAACCTTGCATTACATATCTACAGTTCAGGTTCCTCTTTCCCACATGCATCACTTTGTACTTGCTCACATCACCTATCCACCCTCCTCCAACACCCCACCCCCCGCCCAAATTTAAGTAGTATTTTGAGGTTGCTCAGCTTAAAGCCATGGGGCGAAATTGAGGAAGAGCATGCCGAAGGAGTACCGTTGCAATGACAACTATAGAAACCAAAACTAGAAAGAATGGGACGGGAATCCAATTAGCACATTAACAATATGAATTTGGAGGAAATGTTGCAGGAGGTGGCTGGGGATAGAGGGGATTTCATAAGTGCCTTTAAAGCATAATCCAGGATTTTCACCAAGGTCAATGAATAGGTTATACACCAGGTGGGAAAAATTTGTACAGGGCAATTTGGTGATGAAGATGGGTTTCTGGGTTTTCAAGATTTGCAGTAGGAATCAAAAATAAAAATTGGAGACTATCAATATCATCAAGCGAAGCATTATTTAGATTCTATCAGAGTGAGGGGGACCCGATTGAAATTAACCAAGTAGAATCATCTTTTCCTGGGGAACTACAAAGCACAACAAAATTTTAAATGTTGAACGTGGGAAGGAGGAGGAGAAACTGAGGCACTTATTTCCAATGAGAAGAGGTTATAGGGGTGGAAAAAATAGGCAGTATTTGAAAGGCTGCAATGGGGGGAGATAGCAAGTAACTTGCAGGAAAATGGATAAAAGATGCTGTAACTATCCTATATAATAATTTGCACCTCCGTCTGGATGCCTGGGTTCGTAACACAGTTCCCATTGCTCTGCCCTGGGGATGATGTCACAGGGTGGACCAATGGGAAGTGAGAGGGAAGGGAACCCAGCAGCAGCAGCCACCGGAGGTGAGTAAAGAATTGCCCCCCCCCCCCCCCCGAGTTCCATGACCCCCTACCTCCCTCCCTTCCTCCCTCCTTCCACTCCCGTCCGTCCGAGTTCCACGGGCCCACTCCAGTCCGAGTTCCACGCCCCCCTCCTCCGATTTCCGCCGCCCAGCGCCTCCCTCCCTCTCTCTCTGTGACCTCCGAGTTCAAGCAGGACGTGTGCGGGTGCCCTAGCCCTTCGTAAGTGCCAGCTTTGTTTACAACGATTTACCTCCTGCTCCGCCAGCAACAGTGAAGTCCAGCATGCACGGATGCCGCTTCAGACTGCCTTTGCTTTCGCTTCTGTTTCAGTTGTTCCTGTGGTCCCGCCCTCATTTCCAGTGGTAGTTCTGGCTGGAGCATGTGCTATTTCTGGTGCTCAGAAAATGTTTTTTTTTCTGTAACGCGGCGCTAACCTGGTAGTAATCGGGCACCACTGATGCTGAGTCGTGGGAGCTCCTACCGCCATCTAAGTACGGGCTTACCACCGCTTAGCCACACAGTATGGATTATCTTACAGCATGGCCATTATTCTGGGAAGGCATTTTACCTGCTGTGGTAAAATGGACCCCCGCTGCTACCGCAGGGCTCTTCCTGCAGATTAGTAAAAGGACTCCTCAATGAAGTTACATGGAAATACTTTTAAAACAAATAGGACGAAATATTTTTTCACTCAACGAAAAGTTAAGCTGTGGAACTCATTGAACGAGGGTATGCTAACAGTGGTTAGCATCTGGGTTAAAAGAGGTTTGGAAAAGTTCTTGGAGGAAAAGTCCATAGTCTACTATTGGCATAGACATGGGGAAGCCACTGCTTGCCTTGGGATCGGTAACATGGAATGTTTCTACTATTTGGGTTTCTGTGACCTGGATTGGCCACTGTTGGAAAGAGGATACTGGGTGAGATGGACTATTGGTCTGCCCCAGTATGTTGGTCTTTTGTTCTTAATTTGCAGGCCATTAATTTACTGCATCAGGAGTAAAAACTGTTTTTAGTGCATGCATTAAAGCACACAGAAGATTAGCACAGCATTCTAGCACAGCATTGCATTGAGACCGGAATTTGTAATCCTAAATGTTTAACTCTGCATTATCCTGCAGCCAATTCAGAAGCTATTACTGAATCAGCATAATTTAAAAATAGTAATACAGGTATTTTTTTGTCTTCTCTAAATTACTATAATTCCCTATATATGGGATTACCTAGTAAAATGCTTAAAAATCTGAAACTAGTACAAGAATTATTAGCATATCTGATTCTGGAAGAAAAGCTAGGGGTAAAGTAAGTCCTTTATTGAAAGAATTTAATTGGTTGCCTGTAGCCCTTTATAAAAACATAAGTATTGCCATGTTGGGTCAGACCAAATATCCTTCCAGCCCAGTATGCTGCTTAGAAGTGTGTAGATGGAGATCCTGTTCTTCAAGTACTCTGGGCCATTTCCTTTAAGGGCCTTGAAGATCAAACCTAGAGTTTTAAATTTGGTCCTATGTTGTATTAACAGCCAAGGAAGCTTTTACAAAAATAGTGTGATGTGGTCACGTCGCTTACAACCTTCTGTTAGGTTGCTGCAGCATTCTGAATCAATTGGAACGGATGCAGACCCTTTGTACTCAGGCCAGAGTAGAGTTGCATCACAGTAATCCAGTCGATGTTATGGCATTCATATCTGAGACAAGACTTGCTTTCTCAATGTAGGGAGACAAGGCAGCATAGTTGTTGACAGTGATAGAAGCTGCTCTTGAAGGTTGCTTTGATCTGGGGGATCAGAGTAAGTATTGAATTTATGTAGCAAGGCCCCACCCTGCTACCTATCTTGCTTTAGGAGCCCATTGTGGTGTACAGCCACTTGGGACCTGCCTAAACACTGCTATCAGCTAATACCTCCATCCTAACCCCTCCAACCCATCTGCAACATATGATTTCCTGAACCCAAGTAACACATGATAAAGCCTTACTATTAGATGAAGTGAGTAGGAGGACTTAATCCTGTTTATGGCTCCCTCTATTTAAACCCAGTTCTCCACCATTTGCAATTCCTGTCCCATCTTGAATTCCTGGAGTGGATCAGAGGATAAGGACACTGGCACCATGATAATGGTGCATCTGGAATCTTCCACCCACTATCCAGAAGCTTTAGATGCTTAGAACACACACTGTAAGATATGTATTTTGATATTGTAATTGCAATCTTTTCTACTTGTGTTTAATCTCCCCTTTTCTTGTGTTAAATGTATGCTTTGTAGAGTCCACCAGGGAAATATACAGTGGGGGAAATAAGTATTTGATCCCTTGCTGATTTTGTAAGTTTGCCCACTGACAAAGACATGAGCAGCCCATAATTGAAGGGTAGGTTATTGGTAACAGTGAGAGATAGCACATCACAAATTAAATCCGGAAAATCACATTGTGGAAAGTATATGAATTTATTTGCATTCTGCAGAGGGAAATAAGTATTTAATCCCTCTGGCAAACAAGACCTAATACTTGGTGGCAAAACCCTTGTTGGCAAGCACAGCGGTCAGACGTCTTCTGTAGTTGATGATGAGGTTTGCACACATGTCAGGAGGAATTTTGGTCCACTCCTCTTTGCAGATCATCTCTAAATCATTAAGAGTTCTGGGCTGTCGCTTGGCAACTCGCATCTTCAGCTCCCTCCATAAGTTTTCAATGGGATTAAGGTCTGGTGACTGGCTAGGCCACTCCATGACCCTAATGTGCTTCTTCCTGAGCCACTCCTTTGTTGCCTTGGCTGTATGTTTTGGGTCATTGTCGTGTTGGAAGACCCAGCCACGACCCATTTTTAAGGCCCTGGCGGAGGGAAGGAGGTTGTCACTCAGAATTGTACGGTACATGGCCCCATCCATTCTCCCATTGATGCGGTGAAGTAGTCCTGTGCCCTTAGCAGAGAAACACCCCCAAAACATAACATTTCCACCTCCATGCTTGACAGTGGGGACGGTGTTCTTTGGGTCATAGGCAGCATTTCTCTTCCTCCAAACACGGCGAGTTGAGTTCATGCCAAAGAGCTCAATTTTTGTCTCATCTGACCACAGCACCTTCTCCCAATCACTCTCGGCATCATCCAGGTGTTCACTGGCAAACTTCAGACGGGCCGTCACATGTGCCTTCCGGAGCAGGGGGACCTTGCGGGCACTGCAGGATTGCAATCCGTTATGTCGTAATGTGTTACCAATGGTTTTCGTGGTGACAGTGGTCCCAGCTGCCTTGAGATCATTGACAAGTTCCCCCCTTGTAGTTGTAGGCTGATTTCTAACCTTCCTCATGATCAAGGATACCCCACGAGGTGAGATTTTGCGTGGAGCCCCAGATCTTTGTCGATTGACAGTCATTTTGTACTACTTCCATTTTCTTACTATGGCACCAACAGTTGTCTCCTTCTCGCCCAGCGTCTTACTGATGGTTTTGTAGCCCATTCCAGCCTTGTGCAGGTGTATGATCTTGTCCCTGACATCCTTAGACAGCTCCTTGCTCTTGGCCATTTTGTAGAGGTTAGAGTCTGACTGATTCACTGAGTCTGTGGACAGGTGTCTTTCATACAGGTGACCATTGCCGACAGCTGTCTGTCATGCAGGTAACGAGTTGATTTGGAGCATCTACCTGGTCTGTAGGGGCCAGATCTCTTACTGGTTGGTGGGGGATCAAATACTTATTTCCCTCTGCAGAATGCAAATAAATTCATATACTTTCCACAATGTGATTTTCCGGATTTAATTTGTGATGTGCTATCTCTCACTGTTACCAATAACCTACCCTTCAATTATGGGCTGCTCATGTCTTTGTCAGTGGGCAAACTTACAAAATCAGCAAGGGATCAAATACTTATTTCCCCCACTGTATATGTTAAGAACTTAATTGTTCTATATTTTATATTGTAGATCCATACTGCTTCAAATGATATGTTTAGGTATAAAATTTGTTCAGAATAAATATATAGATACATGGAGAACATCTGTGACCATATCTGGGAAAAGATGGTTGGAGTCATTAGGATAGACAATGAGGTTTTAATGAATTCTGTTAGAGCAAACAATTTGCAATACAACAGTCTAAACCCCATCCTTTTATATGAAAAAAATAAAATAGTTGCAGAAGTTCAAATATGTAACTTTTTCAGACTGCTTTTGGACTCATAAAGTGAAAAATCAGCCATTCACAATTTATTATAGTTTATTAACTTAATATACCTCCTTACATAAAATATACCAAAGCAGTTTACAATTTTTATAAAATACAAACAAAAGGAAAATAAGGAACTACAAAATTGGATAGGAAACTCACTTATTACAGATTACACAACAATGAAAACAGACTCCCCCTAAAAACCCAGTCACCTTTTCCCAGAGATGGACATATGAATTTAATATAACTGAGGCACTCCAGGGAATCTCCGAGTATGGACTCTCCCCACCCCCAGAGAACACATCAGAGTCAAAGTCATTGAGTTAAACTTGGCTACAGCTTTATTTGTCACCAGAAAAATTCATAATCCGAGCCACCTTAACTAAGGGGAGCCAGCATTTAAACCTCTGATTCATGGCTCCTCAGCCATTGCCCCCCCTTTTGTATTAACACCACTAGCAAGTCAGCACCAACAGCCAGGTCATAGCCCCCAGCCCAGCTGCTACCCCTCCCCCTCCCCATTTAGCCAATAATTCACCACACCCCCTTTCTGAATTCTTCCACTATCCCAGAGAAATTCAGAGGATAACATTTTCTTTCCTCGCTTAAGCTGTCCACCGAAGCTGGACCCCCACAGCCCCAACAACATAAGAGCATCAATTACTATCACCCCCTTCCCCAAATAAACAGAACTTCACCGTCAATGTACACATGGAGGCTCATTTTCAAAGCACTTAGCCTCCCAAAGTTCCATAGAAACCTATGGAACTTAGCCTCCCAAAGTGCTTTGAAAATATGCCTCATGGTCTCATAAAAGACCGGCGGCCCCTCTTGCCCAGAGCAGGCAACCAATTTGCTCAACCTCAGTGCCCCAAAAAATGCCAGAACAAACGCTGTGCAGAAGAGGCTAGCTTTATATGCTGACGAAAACCAGGTCCCCAACATGTGCCAGAGAGCCTGCAAAACAGAAAGAATAATGGGCCAGTGGGTGTCCATAGAAGTCCCCTCCCCATGAGCCCACCCCACCAAGACTCGCTTAACTAGGAAACTAACCACCAGATTGCCCCGACCCTGTACCTTCTGAAAAAACGAAAACCCCATAAGGTCAGACCACTGCCAAGTGAGACCGCCCTGCCCCTTGGTCGCCATAATAAATTCCAGCAACATGGAATCAGGCACCTTACTCCCGGACCATCCCCACTGAGACAAGAAGGAGCCCACATTGCACCATCCTCTCTGATAAGATGCCCAAATCCCAGACACTACCGATTGTTGCAGCAACTGCCATGCTTCACCAACCCCAACCGCCACAGGTGCTCTGGTACGGGAAGTCCTCCTGACGCCGCTCCTGTAACCAGGGTTCTGAAGGCCAACCACTTGAAACGAGTCAAAGCATCCACAATTAAATTAGTGGAACATGGAATATACCTTGCACACACATAAACCATTAAATTGCAAACAAGCCAGTACTGGCGGTTAAAAACCTGCACAACCGCCAAATTATCACAGCAGAAAAACAGATGCCGATACTGTAACCAGAAGGGTCTGCACCAAAGCCTCCAAAGTATGAACCTTCACTGCCAGCAGCTGTGACACCCACATCATCGAATCTAGTTTGATACCCAAAAGACACAAGACAGAAGCCATACCTTCTGTCTTGGACGCTACGATAGGCACCTCCAAAGTCTCCATCAACTCCAAGAATGCCCTCAGACAAAGCCTGCAATTCCCTGAGTTGGTCCGACCCACAAACAAAAAATCATCCAGGTAATGGACCGTATCATCGAGGAATAGCACACGTGAATGCAGTATGAGCTTAGAGTAACAATATGTAACCTAATACAACACTGGACAAGACTCTAGCTAACAAGACTGTTAAGTAGATAGTGCTTATGCTGTGTTGTGGAGAAAAGCCCTCGGAAACCAGAGGCAATCTGCCAGAGGTTTAGACCATGGTAACAGATCAATATTTTTTATCTGTAGCACACGCTTAGTTTCTATCACTGGGCATAAAAACTCCACAGAGCAACAGAGTTGCCATTTTGAAATTTTGAGCACTTCCACCAGCAACCCTCAGCATCAGTTAAGCACTCTGTTCCTGACGAAGCCTTGTTTCTGGGGTGAAACGGTGTCCCTGTTGAACGCTATATAAAGAGTGCTTTATCCGGCAGTATTAAGCTAAGTGTGAATTTATTTACTTTGATGTTGTTGAATTGAGAGGGTCGCGTATAAAAAGTGGTACAGAAGTTGTTTAAACCAATATATAAGAGCAAATATACTCTGTTGTTCTGTGGAGTTTTTATGCCCAGTGATAGAAACTAAGCATGTGCTACGGATAAAAAATAATGATCTGTTACCATGGTCTAAACCTCTGGCAGATTGCCTCTGGTTTCTGAAGGCTTTTCGCCACAACACAGCATAAGCACTATCTACTTAACAGTCTTGTTAGCTAGAGTCTTATCCAGTGTTGTAATGGACCGTATCATCCCTGCCCAAAAACCGAGCCGCCACCCAATGCAAAAATGAGCTAAACGTTTTTAAATAGACGCACGAGATGGAGCAGCCCATCGGCATGCACTTATCAAAATAAAATTGAATTCAAAACTAAAAAGCCAGCAACGGAAAACAATCAGGGTAAACTAGAAGATGCTGAAAAGTGGATTCAGTATCTGCCTTATATGGTGTCCCAGGATACACTGGGCAGGGCTGGGCGCTGCCATTTTGTGGCGTCGAAGGAAGAGGAGGGAGGCAGGCTACCTCCCTCCTCCAACCCACAAGGTAGGATTGATCACTGGACCACCAGGGACCTTTTGCTGTGGGGTTGGGGGGGACTGGAGACCCACCAGATCTCCAGCCCTCCCTGAACCTGGGAGGGGGGGGACTGGAGGTCCAGTGGACCTCCAGCCCCCCCAGTCACTCAGAGGGGGGAGGGTTGATCGCCCACTGGGCCACCAGGGACTGTTTTGGAAATGCTGAGGGGAGTTAGGGTGGGCTGGAGACCCACCGGATCTCCAGTCCTCCCTGAACCTGGGAGAGGAGGGAATCGTAGGGGGGACCGGTGGTCCATCGGACCTCCATCCCCCTGTCACTGGGGGGGGGTCTTCAGGTTTGTTTTGTTGGGGGGAATGAGGGCCTGCTAGCATGCAAATTCATGCTGGACAGGGCTCACCATTCCTCCCCAATGGTCTGCAAACCCTAACGCCAGCTTGGAGTTGGCATAGGGTTTGCCGCAGCCAGCGACCCAGTCTTTGGCGTGCTGGTCACTGATCATTGGGGATGAATATGTTTAGCCCTGTTTTGCATGCATTTGCATGCTAGTTGCATTCAGTGCCCTCGAGCGCGTTGTTTCACGTGCTCGGGGACTCTGATCATGGGGCGGTAGCAAACGCCGGCGCTAGAATGGCACTAACAGCCTCTAGTGCTGGCGGTTGCTCCTGATCATCCCCCCCCTGTTATTCCCTGCTCTAACTCTCTGGCAGTAACCACTACACCATGCATGGCTAACCACTATAACCCGCTTCTCCCCACAATGAGCTCCGTGCCACCATTGCAACATTCGTGACCAACCAGCCAGTCAGCCCGTGCGGGATTCAACTTGTCCCCGTGCAAGCCCCAATTCGCCGGCCATGAATGTTCACTCCAGCCCCTGCATCCAGGCCCCCCCCCCCCCATCTCCTCCAGCATTCTATGCACCCTCTAACAGGAAATGGTGTGGAGATGGTGCACCCCCGGACTTGTCGGCCCAGTTTCTTCCGGCTTTCGGGACAAGCCCAACAGCCTCTCTTCTTTTGTCTATATAGATATTTATAAGCCATTATCGGATACAAACAAGATTAATAGGAATACAATTTCTGGACCTATTTTTCCAAATGTTTGTAACAATTATATTCATCCTGAATTAGGAGAACTTTTGACAGTAAATTTAACATAAGATTACTTTTTCTGGGTTTGTCTCTCTTTCTCTCTCTCAGAATTGCTTGATTGACATGCATCATGATGTGTGGTGTTTTTTTTTCCCCAGAATGAAGGATACCAGCAAAAAGAACCAATTATTTGCCCAGTTCAGGAAAAATGATCGTGACAAACAAAGGTTGATAGAGACAGTGGTAAAACAACTTAGAAGTTTAGTGAATGGCATGTCCCATCATACGTAGACCTGCCCAATGCTCAGTCCAAGATGTTATTTTCAGCCAGCGTTTCTGCATATAAACAAGTGTTGCCGAAAAATACAGAAGAAAGAGATTCCAACGGATAAATTATCCTTTGTATTTTTAACTAAGTGCTGTTTTATATATTTTAAATGGTTTGTGATTTTATCAGCTTAGTAAAACAAGGGACCATATGAAATAAAGTGCAGAGCAGTTGCAAATTGTTTAGGAGACAAGTCTTTTGTAAATACCATATTTAAACATTTTGTTGGCATGGAGTGTACAGCTTTTTGTTCCATTTAAGACATTACTTTGAGGGTTGTTCTTCTGCAATGGTTGCAGCTCCTTAGATAAAGATTGACCTTACAAAACCAAAAATGCACATTTTAGATGTTTGCCTATTTTCTGTTTTATTTTCTGTGTTGCCAGCCTTAACGAAGCGACCCCAAATAGTGTTAGATATCAGACTACAATAGTCTGGAGGTTTGGAAAATAAAACCCTTATTTTTGGGACATCCTTTCATCAAGAAGTAGTACTTATTCTGATATTGGCCTGTTAAAACTAAATTCATGAATGTGGTTAATAACTCCAGTGCATTTTCCCCTTAATGGCTAACATGCTTCAGCACTCTTTTGTTGATTGCATTGTAAGTTCTTTCAAGTTTAAGCAGAAATGTTAAAGAACAATGGTAAAACATTTCAAAATGCCAAATTTTTGCATCTTTTTGTTATGAATGCTATGGGTGGTTTCATCACAAAAGTTATTCTCCAGGGAAGCATCGTTCTGAGTTCCTCACAAATAATGAATGTATACTAAGTGGATGGTAGAAACATCCTTAAGTGCAGCTTCTAAGCCTGAAGTCATTGGCTGATCAGCACAGCAAGATAAATCAGTCATTTGCTCTTGAATCTGATGTATTCACATTTGATATTGTACTTATTCTGTATAGCAAATTAAATTTGTTCTGTTTTACAACCTTAAATAAATTGTGGTTTTTCTTAAGAGAGGTTTTAAGCAACTGCCACTGCATTTTTTTGACTTTTATCTCAAAGGTATTATCCTTTACATATCCAGAGTTTGCATTTACGTGTTCATTCCAGGGGTAGCCTGTGGGAAGTGCAAAAGGATGCAGGGCCATGTGTAGAGTACCATTCCACGTTCTCATTTACATTAGACAGTGAAGGCTGAAAAGGGGGCTATGTGTAAAAAAAAAAAAACGTGCTGGCTCTGTTTATATAGATTTTTTTTGTCTTCTATTCAGGAAATCTAGACTGCCCCAACTTGACATTTCATCCTTTAGATTGTAAGCTCCTTTGAGCAGAGACTGTCCTTCTTTGTTAAACTGTACAGCGCTGCGTAACCCTAGTAGCGCTCTAGAAATGTACTACTACTACTTGATATTTCTAAAGCGCTACTAGGGTTACGCAGCGCTGTACAATTTAACATAGAAGGACAGTCCCTGCTCAAAGGAGCTTACAATCTAAAGGACAAATGTACAGTCAGTCAAATAGGGGCAGTCTAGATTTCCTGAAAGGTATAAAGGTTAGGTGCCGAAAGCAACATTGAAGAGGTGGGCTTTGAGCAAGGATTTGAAGATGGGTAGTAGTCTTCAGGTCTAGTTATTGAGTACCACCAACAGGTCAGGTTTTCAGGATATGCCTGATGAATAATCAAATGAGAGATTTTCATATCCACTACCTTCATTGTGTGCAAATCTATCTCATGTATATTCATTATTCAAATTATATAAATGGGATGTCTTAAATTTTAATAGTCAACATCAATCTATTTACCATATTATGACTAATCATATGCCTTTTCCAATTCTCAATAATCTTTATTCACACTACAAAAATACACATTTAAAACCTATACATAACAAAAACTAGGTTATCTCCTACACTAACTAATCTGGTAGAGACTGTGCCAGTTTAGTAAGTGTAGGAGATAACCTACTTTTGGTATGAATAGGATTTGTGTATTTTTGAACTTTAAGTGTGAATAAAGATTTTTGAGAATTGGAAAAGGAATATTAATATAGTCATAATATGGTAAATAAGTACATATTAATTAGGGATGTCCTGAACATTCTGTGGCTCATGTGATTAATGATTGGAATCATCCTAATCAGGAATCAGACCCAGGATTGAGTGTTGAACTTGCTTTGCTTGGAGTTGTGAATTTTGAGTCTGGAGAACAGAAATATGATTGGAGTCATTTTGACCTACTGACCTATTATATTATGTGTCATATATTTCATTCCTACAGCAACAAAACATATGGGGTAAACATAATAATATCCTAACTTCAAAGATTTATCTGGCAGATCTTTAAAAATATAAGACACCCCCAACTTTCAAAATAGTTCTTACAAAAATTAAGGTACAGTGATTCATTTGCAAAGGGATAAACCACAATGGTCTGTCTCTGTTATAAACAACTTGCAAAGAAACTTGGTTTTTGTCCTATTTCTCTGTCCTTTTCCGCTTTCTTTGTGAAGCCTGCAAAGCCCAGAGATAAATGTTGCAGGCAAGAAGTTGATCTGAGTGATCCTCTGTACATTTTTATAGTATTTCCACATGTATGTATGTATCCTCTGAGAAAAACTACACTGGCTTCCAATCAAAGAACGTATTACCTTCAAAATCTGCACCCTGGTCCACAAAATTATCCACGGCCAAGCCCCAGGATACATGACGGACCTCATAGACCTACCAATCAGAAACATATCCAGATTATCTCGAACATACCTAAACCTCCATTACCCAAACTGCAAAGGACTTAAATACAAAGCAACCTATGCATCCAGCTTCTCCTATATAAGCACACAACTATGGAATGCATTGCCAAAAACTGTGAAAACAACCTATGACCGCCTAAACTTCAGGAAATTACTAAAAACCAACCTGTTCAAAAAGGCATACCCCACCGATCCAACATAAATACCTACATCCTGCAACACAGTAAAACCAAAGCTCGTAATGGACAATATATAACCTTCCTCCCCTTTATCCCCATTGTATCTAAAACACATGTACCATTATTCAACCATTATATCACCTTGTATTTGTTTCTACCAGTCTAGGCGAATGCCTTCACGGTACTATGTAAGCCTGCAAATAGGTGGGAAAATGTGGGATACAGATGTAACAAATAAAGGAGGTGGTGGAGAGGAAAATGGTAACAGAATTCAAACATGCGCGGGATAAACATAAAGGAATCCTGCTCAGAAGGAAGGGATCCCCAGAACCTTAGCCGGTGGTGGGGGGGGGGCGGGGATAGTGCTGGGCAGACTTATACGGTCTATGCCCTGAAAAAGACAGGTACAAATCAAGGGAAGGTATACACAAAAAATGGCACATGTGAGTTTATCTTGTTGGGCAGACTGGGTGGACCGTGCAGGTCTTTTTCAGCCGTCATCTACTATGTTACTATCCTGCTCATAATCGAAATAGAAAAACGCCTATATTGTGACCCAAATCGGGAGATAGACGTTTATCTCACAAAAACGAATAAAGCGGTATAATCAAAAGCCGAATTTGGACGTTTTCAACTGCACTCCGTCGCGGATGCGGACAAAGTTGCTGGGGGCGTGTCGAAGGCGTGGTGAAGGCGGAACTGGGGCGTGGTTATCGGGCGATCAGAGATGGGCGCCTTTCGCCGATAATGGGAAACAAATATGCGTTTTTAGCGAGAATTTAGGGCACTTTTCCTGGACCCTGTTTTTCCACGAATAAGGCCCCAAAATGTGCCCTAAATGACCAGATGACCACTGGAGGGAATTGGGGATTACCTCCCCTGACTCCCCCAGTGGTCACAAACCCCCTCCCACCACAAAATATGCCGTTTCACAACTTTTTATTTTCACCCTCAAATGTCATACCCACCTCCCTGGCAGCAGTATGCAGGTTACTGGAGCAGTTATTAGGGGGTGCAGTGGACTTCAGGCAGGTGGACCAAGGCCCATCCCCCCCACCTGTTACACTTGTGCTGGTAAATGGGAGCCCTCCAAACTGCCCCCCAAACCCACTGTACCCACATGTAGGTACCCCCTTAGGGCTATAGTAATGGTGTAGACTTGTGGGCAGTGGGTTTTGAGGGGGATTTGGGGGGCTCAACACCCAAGGGAAGGGTGCTATGCACCTGGGAGCTGTTTTACCTTGGGTTTTTTTTTTTTTGTAAAAGTGCCCCCTAGGGTGCCCGGTTGGTGTCCTGGCATGTGAGGGGGACCAGTGCACTACGAATCCTGGCCCCTCCCATGAACAAATGCCTTGGATTTATTCGTTTTTGAGCTGGGCGCTTTCATTTTCTATTATTGCTGAAAAACAAAAACGCCCAGCTCACAAATTGTCGAATAAAACATGGACGTCTATTTTTTGCGAAAATACGGTTCGGTCCGCCCCTTCACAGACCCGTTCTCGGAGATAAACGCCCATGGAGACAGACGTTTTCGTTCGATTATGCCCCTCTATGTTAAATAAATATCCAATCATTCAAGCTGAATATATTCAAACACATAAATACGCCATAATAATTCTAAGTAATTTTATTCATAGGAATATTAGAGCCACCCAATGCTAGTCTTAAAGATTTCTACAAGGGGCATTATCTACTTTCTATACAGAGCCAAATGACTAACGTGTAAAATCATTTCTTTCAATTATATTCAAAATATAATTAGCTCAAAACCTGTATGTAATGTTTGAAATTGTGCTTTCTTCATATGTTACATAGAAAAGGGAGAGCAAAATTACAGTCCTACCTTTTTGTTTGGATATGTTACATGAATACTTTTAATAGATCAGACCTACATACACTTTAATAAAATGTTGAAATACCAAATTAGACTAAATATTCATTTCAAACATACTTAACAAAAAGCTTTAACAGGTGAAAACTGACATGTTTTTACTGCTGTTACTGCCTTTAGGTGTACATAGCTGCTTTGGGGGGGGGGGGGGGGGGGGGGGGGGATAGAGCTGCCCTAACCGCAAGGGTGAAAACTATCATGTTATGTTTTACCCATGATTTTGTTGGCCTTCCCTATTACACCTATTACTTGAGACATATTTTCACAGAAAATGCAATTGCTTTAAATTCATATTAAATTTAGTCTCTTACAACATTGGAAACCATAGGCAACACAAGCCACAAAGTAATATCAGAGGTTTTTAATCCCGTTCCGTATATGCTTTGGCCTGATTTTTGTTCGTTTGGTTTTTTTTTTTAAGTGGGACATTTTATGAAAGCTTCAAGAGGGCAATCCAAAATAGTTTTATGTGCAAAATGGAAAAACAAAAAAATAATTGGTAAAATTGTTGAATCTTTTAATTCCTAAAAGGCACTTGCTGGATGTCAATAAATTACCCTGATTTCATAGTGGTGCCTTTAGAAAACGTGGGAAAGAGCCCATGCTCTGAGAGGAGCAGGCAAATCCACTTTTCGACATCTAAACAAACTTGGACAGGTGTTTCCTGTAGCAACGCGACAAAGGACATAGTGCACCTGGAATTAAAGTGAAGCAAGCTCAAAAGAAATCCCCGTTGGGATCTAGATTAGGGTATTTCTTCTGACTCCAAAAAAAAAAAAAAAAAGACCAATTCAGTTTGTTACAGGAGAACCCACATTATGTGGAGAGCAGCTAGGATCCGATCACTGGCAAAAAGTGGGTAGGAAGGTTTGTCCGTGTTGCACGAAGTTGCTGTTGTACAGAAAGTTGAAGTTAAATTAAAACCAACAAATAATTATTGTACAGTACTGCACGTCATTTTTCTGAAATAAACTCCTCAAAAAGTAATAAGCATTGCTTATTGCCTGACCTATTAAAAAGTATTGGAAAATTCTGCTTTAGGGTTTATACGTTTTACCAGAGACTGATGACGTATGTAATTGGAGTTTTATTGTGCATTTTTAAATCAATGTTTAATGTAGTAATCGGTGTTCCCCACGGTGAAAGTAGGAAAATGTTTCTTTCTCACAAATTTGTTTTCGAAATGGAAAATCAATTTGCTATGTTTTGTATTCTGCTGAGACTCGGGAATACCAAATCTTTTTTTTTTCTTTTAAAATTTATCACCCAATGGAATAAAAACATTGCAAAATAGATGGTGCTGGCGTTGTAATACGTGCAGAAAAAAAAAAGAAGCAGTTGAAGATTGTTTGCATTTAATTCACATTGTGGCTTTCTAAGAACATTTAATAGCTCAAATGATCTGTATATAATCACTGGGCTTTTCCTCTCCCTACACTGAGACAAATTTTTGTAGGTCTTCAGGACCCGCATATCTTGAAAAAAAGACAAATCTAAAAGGGAAGTTATAAAATAGTAGTGGTGAATCAGGATAAAATACTAGAAATAAGCAGCTTCTTGAATGTTAATATTCTTTTATGTTTCCAGGGTATTTGTTGTTCGCAGGTATTGGGGGTTTGCTATATCTATACCAAATTTACTATAGGAAAACTCAAGAACTAAAATCACGTTTAAATGAAGGTTTTACAGATTTTGCATTTCCTCAGCCTTTGAAGATTAATCACAACATGAAACCACAGGCTTGCAGCTGACCTGATCTGCACCACTGTTTTTGGCAGTAAACCAAAGGCAGCATTAAAATGAACATAACGAGCGGGATTTATACATTCAGGGACAGGATTTTGCAGTGCCTAAGAACGTGTGGGTTTTTTTTTTTTTTTTTTAAACTTCCGTTTGGTATCTGCGTGAAATGTGACTATTTCAGTGCAGTCAGGGGATCTGAAGCCTTGCTGATGTCGGAGGGCTCCTGGTCTTTTAAGCAGGTATGAAAAGTTAACCTCTGGATTTGCAATTAATATTTACTACCTGGTCCCTTAGAACATTACAGCTCTTCATGCCACCCCCTTCCTGCAGATCTGTCACAATAGCCCTCCACCCTCTCCCGCTCCCCACATTCTTCAAATCAATCCCAGCACTTCCCACCGTCTCCAATCATTGTAGCTTGTCAAGCTCTTTAAATATGCAGAACATACGTCATTTGAGAAAGTGGACTCGTATATAGTAAGCCAATATGTACAGAAGTTCAGTCAAGGTGGAGAATAGTTAAAATAGTGATAGTCCTGAAAGGTATGAATCATTCCACTTCTCGGAACAAATGTTTGCAGAACTGGTAAGTAGGGTTTGAAAAAAAAAAAAAAAACACCTTTTTCTTTACCTAAAGCTGCTGGAATTGAAGACACCTGTTCAAAGGAGCATTATCTTGTTTTCTGTTGTGTGAGGTCGCCCAGTATGACTTCCGTTTCACTTAAGACACCTCTAACTTATCACTTTTAGCATCCTGTTCAGCTGCTTCTTGTACCTGTGGAAAGGTTCCCTTGTTTTTGTTGCTGCTGTTTGTTCAAGAAAGACATTTCTGAAGGTAAAATGAGCTAGCTGATACATCTTAAAGCCTTTCTAGGTATGGAACTGAAAAGTGATATTTGGTTTCTGATATATGTTAGCAGATGTGGCTACTAGGAAATTAAACTCCATTTTTTTAAAATCTAAAATAAATGACATAATTACCAGGTGTGTCCAGAATGTGTCAAATATGAAAGTGAAATTATATTAATTGTATAGACTACAGTGTCTTTCCTGGATATTCATAAACAGTCTTTAAAACAACGTATACATTTTTTTTAACGGTATAAAAAGCGGAGCTTGGTGTTTCTTCCTCTTTTCTGGACAGCGACAGATGTCTTGGTTTCCGAAATATTCATGAATAGAATCTTTAAAACATCCTACAGGTCAGCAAAGAACAGCATAAAAAGGAGGGAGTTTGATTTTTCTTCTTTTCTGGACAGCCACGCTGCTCTGTACTAAGGAGATCTTACTTCAGCTGGCACACAATGCACAGAAAAGAGAGACGATGTTTTTTTCACATCCGCTGTTGAACCAATAGCAAAAAGCAAGACACCTGCAAAAGTGGATTAATAAAGACCGGAAGATGTTCGTCATCATGGAGATCAGTTACTTATCCATCCTTGAAGCCGCTGCATCGTCCGTCCTGTCTGCGCTGCTGCTCTTAGCTGTGTCTCGTTTCTTGTGGACTCTCAGATGGAAAAAAAGCAGGGACAGGAGGAAGAATTTGCCCCTTCCCAAAGGGTCTATGGGCTGGCCGTTCTTTGGGGAAACTCTACACTGGCTTGTTCAGGTACAGCTAAACAAACAAAAAAAAAAAACATAAATTCGTTTATATTTTCACAAAGAATACTTCAGTCCTGAAATACAAAGAACAAAAAAATATAAAGCTGTAATGCTGACACCGTATTTATATAATCTTCATCTATCATCATTAATTAAATACTTAAATGGTTATTCCTTAATCCCCTCAAATAAAGCTACATTACATTATTTGACCCTTCTTGGACACGATCGTTCAAGTATCTACCAATTGTTTTTTTCAGTAAACGATGTTCTCTGTTCTGTAGCAACCCTAATAAATAGGCTGAATCCTTAGTTCAACTTTTAAAAGATTTTCTTGATCCCTGGAGAAGTAATTTAAACATAACGCTATAAAGAACACAAGTGCTTTTCCACGCTCATGTAACCCCACCCCTAACGCACGTTTCTAAAGATGCACTTATGTATCGCAGTAGTTAAGAATAAGGCAACACTAGGATTTGCTCATTCTGTAATAGACCCGCTGTGCTTTATTGCAGGGCTCGGATTTCCACAGTTCCAGAAGAGAGAAGTATGGTAATGTATTCAAAACTCATCTTCTGGGGAAACCCGTCATTCGAGTAACGGGAGCAGAAAACATTCGTAAGATCTTACTAGGAGAGCACAACCTTGTCAGGGCTCAATGGCCCCAAAGCACTCAGATTATCCTGGGCTCGAACACCCTTCTCAGTTCCATCGGAGAGTTCCACCGGCAGCGGAGAAAGGTAAGTGGGACGGGGACCATCTCAAAGAATTTCAGGAGAGGCTTAAGAGTTCTGTATGAACCGTACAATCATTATAGGCCTAGTCTTAAAAAAAATGGTTGTTCTTATTTAGTTCTTAAGATCATGTGGGAAAACAATTATTTGCTAAGCCGTTCCCGAGAAGAAAAATGTTTGCTTAAAAAATAGCATATTTTTCAGTAGATCTTGTCTTTTTATTAATTTAAATAACTCGAGTATGTGCCTAATAGCAGATAGCCCACGGCTGGATAAGTTGATTTACAAGCAAAGAAATACGAGGAGGTGCCACTACGAAGGTCTCTCTGTTTCAAAGAAAATGCATGGTTGTATGTGCGAATGTAGAAATCATGCAATGGATTATTGGAACGGTTTTCTCATTTCATTCCCTACATAAAGCAGAAGTGTGATGAAAGTTTCCCCTTCTTCAAACCCAGCACGTACGTCACCCCACCGTAATAGTGCCCAGTCTGTTACCGTAGCTCAGAAGTGCTGTTAATGGTATGATGAAACTTTAGGGAAGGGAATCTCCAGTTTCTGTGAACAGTGGCCGAAAACAGTGTGAACAGTCTCTCTTGCAACACGTATTTATTTGGAAAGCGTTGTTTTAACAGTAAAAGCCGGTTTTAGCCTTCTGCTCTGTCTCCCCCCCCCCCCCCTTTCAGATTATGGCTAAAATGTTCAGTCGCTCTGCGCTTGAAAGCTACATCCCCCGCATCCAGGAGGCGGTGAGCTCGGAGCTGCACGGCTGGTGCACGAAGGCCGGACCTGTAGCCGTCTATTCCGCAGCCAAAGCCCTGACCTTCCGCATCGCAGTTCGCGTCCTACTAGGACTCAGCATCGAAGAGAAACAGTTCAAAGACCTGGAGAAAACGTTTGAACAGTTGGCGGAAAACCTTTTTTCTTTGCCTCTCGATATTCCCTTCAGTGGACTTCGTAAGGTACAGGAAGCTAAACTTGCCTCTTTTCCACTTTCCGCTAGTTTCAAAGTACGTGTGATGCAGCAAAGCGCTGCAGGAATGCTTTTAGCAGAGCAGCAGTTCAATCGCTGCATTCAGTATGCTGCCATTGCTATAAATGTGATATTTTCAAGCTTAATGGAATATTTATTTTCATTCTGCTCAAAATCCCTGATATGTTTGTGAACGTTATCTAACGAGGCTGCATAGAGCCTCCAGCCAGTTTCTGAACATCAGTGAATTTCATTAATAACTGCAGAAAAATAAACCCTTGCAAATTTAGGATTAAACTCTCGTAGGTGTGATCTCGAGTCGCACAAATAAGAACGGAGAGTTCTACCTTTTACTATCAATCTCGTGTTCTAAAACGTTTAATCTTTGGTTGCATTAATTGATTTGCTTTCTAATGCTGTTAATTTGATCCGCAGTGTTGTAGAATCCAGAGTCCTTTCAGTCCTAGGCTAAACATCCATGTGTTGGTTTCTGATCAGTTAGAAACCAATGTACGACTGTGCATAGTATTTCAAGGGCTTCCGGTTCCCTTATTCACGTTATGAACTATGTTCCCCATCGTTGTATCGAATGTTGTCCTCCGATGGTGTGTTGGCTCCAGGGGGAGCGATGTAAATCCTGGTGTCTCTAAATCTGTCAACTATAAACTATCATTTTGGAGTTTACGGGCTGCATTATTAAAAATATGGATTAAACTTTTGATAACCTGCCAACGTTTCTCTGATGCTTTTTGATCATGCCCCATAATTGGTGCTGTCATGGCTAATTCATGTTAATTACACTATAGTATGGTTTTACTGCCAACTGTACCCAAGGCCACACAAATTGGGTGAATCTCTTCATAAAGGCAGTTAATCCCAATAAATAAATAAAAAAATATTAACTGGCAGCGAAAATATTCAAGGAACACGTTAGTCGCTAGTTCCAAGGCATTGGTTGTTGCTTATTGATTACAAAGTGAACAAAAATCGTTTCTGTTGACAAATCATAAAGATGAATCGATTTGTAGTTATACGATTTGATTAATGGAGTTCCATTTCCTTTCCTTTCTGATAATCTTTAAATGGTTGTAAACTGCTTTGTTGTTTGCTTACAAAACATAGCATAGCAAACGAAATAAAGCACAATGCATATAAAATCGAGACACCAGGAATAAAAATCGAAATAAACCATTTTGCTGAGACTGATAAATATCAAACAGTGTTTCTATCATGGGACACTTCTTCCCTCTGCTAAATGTTTAAGTAAAATTAGTAAAAGAAATCTAAATATTTTATTAGAAATAGCTTGTAGAGTTTTCTTTTTTTTTTTTTTTTTTTTTTTTTTTTAATAATAACATGGCTTCCAACCATACTTTAAATATAGGAGTTCTGGACTTTGAAATTGGTAATTATTAACATCAAAAGGAAATATGAATTTTGATATTAACAGCCTATACTAATTTATCAAGGAAAATGTTGCCTCTCTTTTAGAGCACATTATACACTACATGAGTTCACATTACAATAAATATAGTGGAACATTCTAGACCTGTGCTTAAAAACAATGAGCCACTTTACCACAGAAACTCACTGGGACCAGATCTCAGGGATGTTGAGCAAGTGAGGCTTCCAGCCAGGAGCACTAGCACTTTTTTTGGACAGGGCTTGTGATAGTTTAACTTGACTCTCCTCACTTTTCTGGCAATGTGTACAAAAGTCAGAGCTTAAGGGCAAGACAACCTTTAAGAGAGAGGGCACAGAAGGCAAAAAGCGGCGTCTCCTGTTTCTTTATGCATCTGATTTCTAGAACACAGGCTAATTAAATACTCTCCCTCTCTCTAACAATTTAAAGGTAAACTTCCATAGTCTTTCCTTGATAAACAATGAATGTTAAGGAATAATTTTATCCACTTCTGTGCATGGGCATATTTGCCAGCTTTCTACAAAAGCAATATTCAACTGAAAGACTAACTGATAAATCGTATCTTCTTTCCCCCCCCCCCCCCCAAAGGGAATCAAAGCCCGTGATACATTGCATGAGCTTATGGAGAAAGTTATAGCAGAAAAACTGCAGAAAGGGAACTCAGAGGGTTCTGAAGATGCTCTGGATTTCATAATAAACAGCGCTAAAGAACACGGCAAAGAAGTCAGCATTCAAGAACTGAAGGTATAGAAGCCTTCTGTCTCAAAGTTGATAAACAATCATGTGGATTAATGCAGGGGCAGTGGAACACCTTTTTCGTTGGGAGAGCTGAACAAACCAACCTCTGGCTCCACCTCCAAGCTCTTGCTGCTGGTGCTCTGTTGAGCAAATTATTGGTTAGGCCATGGCCCCAGTGGCCTAATTTATTCTGCTGCCTGTGGATTAATATACATTTCCTTATATACAGTTTGCTTGACTGTGAGTCAGCAGTGTAATTCTGCCCATTAAACTGCCCATCAAAAACAAGACTAGTGTAAGATTCCAAGGAACAGACAGGATGATTATATTATGCAGTATTCTGTTTCAGGAATCATTTTGGGGTAAATTCTGAAAAGGTCGCCAAAATTTAGGCCCCGGGATGATGCACACTAAATTCTAATTCTATAAAGGCTGTTGTGCATGCAAATATTTCTTCATTCAATGTGTAATTAAACTCTGGAATTTGTTGCCAGAGAATGTGGTAAAAGCAGTTAGCTTAGCAGGGTTTAAAAAAAGATAACTTCCTAAAAGAAAAGTCCATAAGCCATTATTAAGGTGTACTTGGGGAAAATGCACTACTTATTTCTAGGATAAGCAGCATAAAACTGTTCTGGGACCTTGCCAGGTACTTGTAACCTGGATTGGCCACTGTTGGAAACAGGATGCTGGGCTTGATGGACCTTTGGTCTGTCCCAGTATGGCAACACTTATGTTCTTATGTAGAATACAAGCGTACATCTGCATTTATGCACCTAACTTAAGGCACGAGCACTTACACCAGCTCAATGGCTGGCATAAATACTCATGACTAACTCTAGGCAATTAGATGCATAAATGCTAGTATTCCATCGTACAGCAGTGATTCTTATATTCCACATATACCTCCAACAAGTTCAATGTGGATCACATTAAAAAAAACTGAAATAATTTTTCAGGAATTACTCACAGGACCCTGACCTCCCCATGCCCCTTCAAGGTCTACAGCCGCCTTGAAGTTGTGCACTCTGGAATTTGAGCATGCAACTTATAGAATAGCAACTCAGGGCAAGTACAGGTGTAACTGCTAATTGGTGCCAAATATTGAATTGTTACACATGCAAATGACCATGTTGTATTACTTGCACACTCAAATTTCACGCTAGTCAGAAGTTTCAACACGCAAGTTTAGTGGGGTTGAGTCCTTCTATTTCTCCCCCCCCCCCCCCCCCCCCCCAGCATACACACAATGGACGAGGCTTCTTAGTTGGAAAGCTTTTTTTAGGTTCCAGAGATCTGTTATTCACAGTTCTTTCATTGCATGCCAGAAAACTAAGAGGCCCCTTTCCTACGCCGCGTAAGCATCTACACGCGCCCAATGCGTGCCAAAATGGAGTTACTGCATGGCGTGGCGCTTGTGGTAATTTCATTTGTGGCACGCATCTGCTGCACGCTCCCCAAAAATATTTTTTATTTTCTGGCGCGCATCAGCTACGCGCGCCAAGAGGCACTTGGTGAGCGTAGGTCATTACCGCTCGGTTTCTGGGTGAGACTTTACCACTAGGTCAATGGCTGTTGGTAAGCTCTCAGACCCAAAATAGATGCGCGGCAATTTTCATTTTGCTGCACATCCATTTTTGGCAAAAATGTTTAAAAAGGCGTTTTTTGAAGGTGCGTTGAAAAATGATTCTGTGCGCACCCAAAACACGTGTCTACACTACCGCAGGCCATTTTTCAGCGCACTTAGTAAAAGGACCCCTAAGGCTATAGGCTTATAAAGAAAGGTAATGTGGATAGGGAACAGCAGTTTTTCAGTGTAGACCATTAGAATGAGCTTTTTGGAGAACACAATACAATGGGCCTTGTGTATTAAAGTGCAAAATGACTTTGCAAAAGTGCACTTTTCAAATGAAAAATTGCACCAAGCAATCAGAAAGATGCCAAAACACCAAATTTTAGGCATTTTCTTCAATTTTTTATCTAGTAATGTTTCTGCAGCATTTGCACTTCAAAACAGTCTTATTTCAATTCAGCATTAATGAGATTTTGTGGTACAAATTCGTGCAAAGTGGCTCATTGATGCCAAAAATCATGAAAACAAGCCCTCAAAAAAGGCTTTGTGGGCCCATTTTCCTCAGACATTATCTGTACCTCTGGAGGTATTGTTATTTTTTCTGAACTGCTGAATTATAAACAGATCTTCTTCAAGTAGGAGCAGCTGTAATGTAAAAGGGCCTTCATAGCCTGGATCACAGCACCCCCCATCCCCCACCAAGGGATTCCATGTCCTGGTGGGGCAATGTCCCCAGCAATTTCTCTTCCCCTCCCCAGCCCTGATACAGCATGTAATGTATTAAAAGGGTCCCCCTGGCCTCCCAGGAGAACCTTAAGCCCTTGGTGGTCGTGCCACCCTTCCTCTGTCAAAATGACTGTTGCCAACCCCTAGTGGTAGTCTCACAGTATTAATGCTTATGTCTTGGATAAGCAGCATAAAATGGACTGTACTGTTTTGGGATCTTGCCAGGTATTTGTGACCTGGACTGGCCAGTGTTGGAAACAAGATGCTGGGCTTGATGGCAATAATTTATGAGCTAATGCTAGGGATCAGGCTGCAACTTAAGAGGCAGCCTGACTTCTAGTGGTGGTATCATGAAACTACCAATTCATTCCAACAGAGGGATTCACCAGAGCAAGAGCAAATGAGACTTACTCCCATCCCCCACACACCATATACCTCTTAGGTGACTTGGAGTTGGTGGCAGGGTAGATCCTCCATTTTTGTTGTTTTAAGAGGCTGGCCCTGGAGAGCAAGGCTTCTGGGGATAGTTTTTATTTAAGCCCTATTTCAAAGTTGGGGTGGCACTAGACCACCAGGGATTTGATGTCATACTAGGGGCCTAGGAAGACCCTTCTAATTCATTGTGTACCCCATGTTAGGACTTTGAAGGGGAGGTGTTGGAGGGGTCTATGACTCAACAGGGCATGGAAGCCCTCTAGGATGGCCAAGGGATTCCAAATTAAGCAATGAGGGTCCTTTAAATTGCCCCATGCAAAGTGTGTGCGTTTTAATTTTGCACATTGCCACTACTAGGAATGTGTGAAATTTCCAGCCTTAGCAATGAGTGAGACATTTTTTGCAAAATTTATCTATGGAATGCAGATGAGCTAGAAATTCATTTCAAGACAAATATTTTCACAATTATTAAATGAAGCCCCATGTAAATACCCTCATGCTATCTTATTTTGCAGGAATCAGCAATTGAACTAATATTTGCTGCCTTTTTCACCACTGCTAGTGCTAGCACTTCTCTGATCCTGCTTCTTCTAAAACACCCCACAGCGCTACAGAAAATTAGACAGGAACTGGAATCTCTTGGAATAAACAAACAGTGTCACTGTCTTGTTTCCCATGTCATTGGGAACAAGCTCAACCACTTGAAATCCTTCCATGAAGTTATGACTCCAGAGCAGAAGAGTCTGAACAATGGCCATCAGCTGCATTGTGCTAGACCAGATGTGTCACAAAATACCCAGTGGGAGCAATTTGACATAATTTCAGGAGAAACGATTGAGGGTGGCCCTCTACTGCAGTCTTCTGTTCAGAGGGACCATGTGTTGGCCAGTAGAACTCAAGAGGACTTGAACTATGAGAATCGTAATCGTGAAAGCCAAAGATTAGATTGGTCAAGACTGGTTTCCAGAAGTCAAGAACTGGCAGGAGATGAGGTGAAGCTAGGGTCAGCATGTGAGTGCAGAGATGAGCTGAGCCTGGAGAAGCTGAACTGTCTGCGTTACTTGGACTGTGTGGTGAAGGAAGTATTGCGCCTACTGCCACCAGTCTCCGGAGGCTACAGGACTGCACTGCAGACCTTTGAATTAGATGTAAGTAGGTTAATCCAGTTGCTGGTGTTTTCCAAATACCTAAGGTTTTCAAAACATGATTTGTTCAACTGCAACAACATATGAGCGGGAAACATAATCTTTTAGGTGTTAACTTTATAAGGCTTTTTCGGCAAAAAGGCCTTTTTTTTTACAGGCGCGCTGAAAAATAGATCAGTGCATGCCCAAAACCCACACCTACACTACTGCAAGCCATTTTTCAGCATGCCTCTGTATAAGGACCCCGAAATTAGGCGAGGGTCCCTCTTATTCGATAACAGCATGCATAAATTGTAAGAACACCCCAGATCTGACCATGACCCTCCCATGGCCCCACCCCTTTTTGGGAGCCATGTGTAAAATATGCATGCGTACATTAATCCCAATGAGCACAATAATTGATTATTAGGGTCCAATTATCAGTGCTAATCGGCTTATTATTCAATTAAATTGCATGCCCAAATTTGCGTACACAATTCTGAGAGCCATATATAGAATTCAGGGGATAATTTTTATTCTTACTTTATTCTAGTTCTGACAACAATCTTAATTCTAGTCTTTATTCAGTCCACTTCCAAAAATTTTAGTTCTTATTCCAGTCACAAACTCATGAAAATTTCAGTTCGTGGAAAACAGACAAAATAATTCTAGCTTTTGTTCAGTCCTCTTCTGAAAACTGTAGTTCTTCAGTTCACGCCTATATATGTGTATAATTTTCATTCCTCTTAAGCCATTTTTGTTAAGAAAAATTATTATTTATAGACTAGTTCTTATTCTATTTGTGACTGTACATTTTTCTATTCCTATTCAGTTTCAATTTTGAAAAATAAAAAACATTATTTTTACTTCTAGATCTCATGAACTAATGGTCAAAATTTTTCATTCTGAAAATATCCCTGATTATCAGTATCCTAAAACATATCTCTCTTTCCAGAGTAATTTGAAAAGATGAAACCAAATCAGCGGTGTGTAATAGCAGGGTCAACATTGGGGAGGGGAGTGAAGCAACCAGGGCCATTGCTCATAATACCTCTTTCGCAAACATTAGGGACTCCTCCCAAGTTTCTCCCAACTGACCCAAAAAGGAACTGCATATTAAGAAAATTCTGAAAGCTGTATCCCTTGTTGATGATCTGTACCTTTCTCTAGGGTTACCAGATTCCGAAAGGCTGGAGTGTAATGTACAGCATTCGAGATACCCATGAAACGGCTGCAGTTTACCAGAATTCAGACCTATTTGACCCAGACCGTTTTAGTTCCGAAAGAGATCAGAGCAAATGGAGTCGATTCAATTACATCCCTTTTGGAGGCGGTGTCAGAAGCTGCATTGGCAAAGAGTTGGCGAAAGTGATTCTCAAAACCCTAGCCGTTGAGTTGGCTGGTACTGCTAAGTGGGAACTAGCAACTCCGAGTTTTCCCAAGATGCAGACTGTACCTATTGTGCACCCCGTCGATGGACTTCAGCTGTACTTTCATTTCTTAGGATCCTGTACTGGCAGCATTGTGTCACAAAATGCATGAAAACCCTTCTTCAGATGCGAGACAATGGTGAACATTATTGTTGGACATGTTAATTTTAAGTTATTGTTAATTATAGTTTTTGAAATGTTTCTGTAAGCTGAAAGACAATTATAGAAGTTTTGCTAACAAAAATATTTGACTGTTAAAAACTGATTGTATCCCTCTGATTTCCAAAACACATTGTCTGGAGCAGCAAATTTGATTTGGGTTTTTATACATGCTCTTTGAAAGATCTGAGCACACAACACTGCGAGGAGAATGTTCAAAGCCAATTTTCACAGTTTAAAAAAAAAAATTACATCTGTAAATTGGCTGTCTAAAAGTTGTAGATAAAAGTGTATGGTACAGCAATGCATGCTTTTGCCTGCATTTGGGGAGGAACTAAAACATGTACTTTAGCAATTTAATTTAAAAGAAGCAAACATTTTTGTATATTCAAAAGTACACACATTTTTATTTGAAAAAGTATGTGTGGCGGGGAGTACTTTTTCATTTGAAAATTACATAATATGTGTGCTTTTACTTTTGTAATTAGTGCAAAGGTAAAAAGCACAGGCATACCTTGCAGTTATGTACATAATTAAATACATAAGTACGTAAGTATTGCCATACTGGGACAGATCGAAGGTCCATCAGGCCCCAGCATCCTGTTCCCAACAGAGGCCAATCCAGGTTACAAGTACCAGGCAAAATCCCAAAACAGTACAAAACATTTTATGCTGCTTATTCTAGAAATAAGCAGTGGATTTTCCCCAAGTCCATTTTAATAATGGCTTGTGGCTTTTCTTTTAGGAAGATGGCCAAACCTTTTTTTAAACCCCGCTAAGCTAACTGCTTTTACTACATTCTCTGGCAATGAATTCCAGAGTTTAATTACATGTTGTGTGAAGAAATATTTTCTCTGATTCGTTTTAAATTTACTACTTTGTATCTTCACTGTGTGCCCCCTAGTCCTAGTATTTTTAGAAAGAGTAAACAAGCAATTCACGTCTGCCTGTTCCACTCCACTCTATCATATCTCCCCTCTGTTGTCTGTTCTCCAACCTGAAGAGCCCTGGCTGCTTTAGCCTTTCCTCATAGGGAAGTCATCCCATCCCCCTTTATCATTTTTGTCACCCATCTCTGTACCTTTTCTAATTCCACTATATCTTTTTGAGATGCGGTGACCAGAATTGCACACAATATTTAAGATGCAGTTGCAGTGATACAAAGGCATTATAACATCCTCATTTTTGTTTTCCATTCTTTTCCTAATACCTAACATTCTATTTGCTTTCTTAGCCTCCACCGCACACTGAACAGAGGGTTTCAACGTATCATCAATGATGACGCCTAGATCCCTTTTCTGGTCGGTGATGCCTAATGTGGAACCTTGCATTACGTACCTATAGTTTGGGTTCCTCTTTCCTACATGCATCACTTTGCACTTGCCCACATTAAATGTCATCTGCCATTTAGATGCCCAGTCTCCCAGTCTCTTAAGGTCCTCTTGTAATTTTTCACAATCCTCTTGAGATTTAACAACGTTGAATAACTTTGTGTCATCAGCAAATTTAATTACTCACTAGTTACTTTCATCTCTAGATCATTTATAAATATGTTAAAAAGCAGCGGTCCCAGCACAGACCCCTGAGTAACCCCACTATCTACCCTTCTGTATTGAAAATACTGACCATTTAACCCTACTCTGTTTTCTATCTTTTAAATAGTTTTTAATCCACAGTAGTACACTACCTCCTATCCCATGACTCTCCAGTTTCCTCTGGAATGTTTCATGAGGTACTTTGTCAAATGCCTTTTGAAAATCTAGATACACAATATCGATCGGCTCACCTCTGGAAATTGTCTCAAATAAATTTAATTTCACCCCAAGAAGGCTGACAGTCCTCAGCTTTCATGAGAAAGTTGAAAACTAACAACGTTTTCAAAGGAAGTGTTGTGGCCTAAAATATATACTTTAATGGATAGTATCCTTCTCTTCCTTTGGGCATCTTTCTCAATTAGTCCGATCTGTACTGGGCCACAACATTGTGAGCCTTCATTCACAACATCACAGGGGAGGAGAGAATCCCGTAGGCTACTTCCCTAGCTAGGAATTTCCAAACCTTTCCTGGAGAGCCCACAGCCAGTCAGCTTTTCAGGATATCTGTAATGAACATGCATGAGAGAGACCTGCATGCACCGCCTCCATTGTATAGATTCATTGTGGAGTCCCCAGACAGGTTTGGAAAGCCCAGCCCTTGGCCCATTCACTGTTGTAACAATCCTTAGACGAGGGCTCCCTTCACCCTGCAATTATGGGACCTAGATCCAGCCATTAAATTTTTGTCACTGCATAACTGGAACTCTCTCCTTGTATGGCAGTGCTGATCTCAACCAGTCTGCCATGGCATACTGATGTGCCTTGGGCAATTACTTGGTGTGCCCTGCTGGTCACAACCAGGGGCATGGCTAGGCTTGGGCTCATGAGGCTTTTGTCCCCATCTCTATTGGACAGTGTCTCAGAGAACACTCCTCTGCTTCCTGCTGCAGCCACCCCCTCCCCTTTCCAGGTAGCATGAAAGGAACAGGATTGAATGGGTGAGGCTAGAGCTAATACAGCAAAAGGAGTCTCTGACCCTTCCCCTGCTACCATTCAGGGATGGGTCTGGGAGTGGTGGGAAGCACATGTAAGACTATAACATGTACTGCAGCAAACATAGGCGCCAACTTTTCAAAATGATTGGGGGTGCTGAATTTTTTTTATTTTTTTACAGGTGGTGCATTCCCCCCTCCCTCGTCCCCCCTCCACCTCCCTCCAAGTTCCAGGCCCCCCTCCCTCCCCCCCCAATTCCAGTACCTCCCTCCCTCCCTTTGAGTTCCAGGGCCCCCTCCCACCCAGTTCCAGGGTCCCCCAACCTCCCAGTTCCAAGGTTCCCCTCCCTCCCAGTTTCAGGGTCGTCGTCCCTCCCTTCCTCCCTTCGAGTTCCAGGCCCCCTTCCTCCGAATTTTAAAAGTCATCTATCTTACCTCGTCGGGCTTAGGGCGGCAGCAGTGGTAAAAAGCTTGCAGGCTCGGCATGGTGCTTAGTTGTTTTCCCTTCTCTCTCAGCTCTGGTCCCGCCCTTGCGGAAACAGGAAATGAGGGTGGGACCAGAGCTGAGAGAGAGAGAAGGGAAAACAACTAAGCACAGAGCCAAGCCTGCATGCTTTTTACCGCTGCTCCTCCCTAACCCCGACGAGGTAAAATAGATGACTTTTAAAATGCGGAGGAAGGGGGGCCTGGAACTCGAAGGGAGGAGGGAGGGAGGGAACGAACCTCCGGTGGGTGAACGAACTTCCGGTGAGTGAAATATTGGGGGTGCTCGAGCACCCACGGAGTCGGTGCCTATGGCAGCAAACATAAGAGCCCCTACTCTCACTGTTCCAGGCCTTTTCTCTTCTGACTAAGCAGTTAGGGCTGGGGCAGAAAGGACAGGAGAGCAGAGTTAGAACAGAGCATAGGGCACTACCTTACCCTGCTGTGTTATCACCATTCCCTCTTCTCTCTCCCTACCCCCCATAGGCGTAGTTTGACTGTTTCATTGGGGGGGGGGGGGGGGGTAAAGAATGGGCGGAGCATATTAGCATATCATTTGCATATATACATATGCAAATGAATATGCTAATGTGGAGGAAGGAATTGAAATTTACAGGCAAAATATCACAGATGCACATTTCAAAAAGCTGACACATTTCAATTAATAAATTATGAATAAAATACTTTTATCTACCTTTGTTGTCTGATCATTTAGTTTTTCTATTCGCTTTGGTCCCAGTGTCTTCTGTTTTATGCAGTGTCTTCTTTCCAGTAGGCTTCCCTCTGCTCCCCACCCTCCCAGTCCCATCCATCTCTTGCTCCTTCCCTCTGCTGTGCCTGACCTCTCCCAATCCCATCCATCTCCTGGTCCATCCCTTTGCTCCCCACCCCTCGCAGTCCCATTCATCTCTTGCTCCTTCCTTCTGCTCCCCACCCCTCGCAGTCCCATCCATCTCTTGCTCCTTCCCTCTGCTCCCCACCCCTCCCAGTCCCATCCATCTCTTGCTCCTTCCCTCTGCTCACCATCTCTCCGTCCCATCCATCTTCTGCTCCTTCCCTCTGCTGTGCCTGACCTCTCCCAATCCCATCCATCTCCTGGTCCATCCCTCTGCTCCCCACCCCTCCCAGTACCATCCATCTTCCCTCTGCTCCCCCCCCCCCCCGCGAGGTCCAAGATGGTGACTCCGTTTACCCCCTCTCTTCCTCCCTCCCTCCGGCGCAGGCAACAGTCTTCAGCTTTTTCAGCGTTCCTGGCAGCGGTAGCGATGTACACGCTGCCTTCGGTCTGCCCCGGAAGCCTTCTCTTCAAGTTCCTGTTCCCACCTATGCGGGAACAGGAACTTGAAGAGAAGGCTTCAGGGCAGAGCCGAAGGCAGCGTGTACAACGCTACCGCTGCCAGGAACGCTGGAAAAGACTGCTGCCTGCGGCGGAGGGAGGGAAGGAGGGAGGAAGAGAGAGGGGTAGACGGACACGCTCCTCTCCGTCCGCTACTCCGCTTGGCTTCCCTGCCCTCTCTGTCTGCGTCCCGCCTTCCTCTGACGTCAGAGGAAGACGGGACGCAGACAGAGAGAGCAGGGAAGCCAAGCAGATGGAGAGGAGCGCGTGCGTGCATGTGTTTTTTTTTTAAACTAATGGCGCGGCGGCGCCTCGTCGTCGTTTGGGGGGGCATTGCCCCCCCTCGCCCCCCCCCAGTCTACGCCTATGCTACCCCCCCACCCCCGAAGGAGCTATTTGTTGCCATCAAAGACAGGATGGGGGAGAACTTGAACAGAAACATTCGCAGACCAAAGCTGTAACCCCCCTATGAGTGAATGTCAAGAAGAGAATGAAAGGAAATGAATTCCAGGTGAATTCTGCCCTTCTCCCTGAAATCTGCAGTACCAACCTGGGCTCAGGGCCAGTCCTGACACTAGGCGGACTAGACAGCTGCCTAAGGTGGCAGGATTGCAGCATCTCATTTCCTTCCTTTTCCATTCCTCCCACTGCTACCACTACCCTACTTCTTCACAGGTCAAAGGGGTTTGGTGCCAGGGTTGCCCGATAAAAAAAAAATTCCCACACAAAACCATCAAAAACCCGCCCAAAAACCACACACACCCCACCCCCCGCCATCATCAACCCTGCCCCTTCCGTCATCACCCCCGCCGTCATCAGCCACACCCCTTCCGTCATCAGCCCCGCCCCCACCATCATCGACCCGCCCAATATGTCAGCAAACCCCGCCCAAAACATCACAAACCCCGCCTCTGATGCCATTAGCCCCACCCTCACCGGCCGAAAAACCGCCCCAAAACCTGCACAGAAAAAACAAAACGAGCCCAAAAAAACGCAACCCGCCGCGGGCAAAAGTTTCCCGCGGCAGCAAACCGCCCATCTGGCAACCGTGTTTGGTGCCAGTGCAGGACATTAAGCGTAGTCCTGTCTGTGCCTCCCTCCAACAGGAAGCCCTGTATTGGAGGGGGTAGCTGGACACAGCAGTGTTTGGGCATTGGCCTGTGCTTAAACGAGGGGAAGAAAAGATGCTGGCCTAAGGGGGGGATGGTGGACTATGGAGGGAGAAGTAGGGTCTTGAGCCACACTGGGTTGGGGGCTGCACAGCTGAAGGTTCGCCTAGGGTGTTGAATACCCTTAGGCTGGCCCTGCTTGGGCTGTTTAGCAACAATTTCCTCCTCAGGTTTATGTTTCCATGTGTTGTGCAGCAAATGCAAGAGGGCTGGGACTCTTGTGAAACTAGACAGGTGAGAGACAGCCATGGTAGGTTGTGCCTGAGAACCATATGTGGGAAGGATCTGTGAGTTAGAGTGTGGTGGGGATGTACAGAGGCACAGAAGCTGGTGTGGGGATGCAAGCAATCTGGTGAAAAGAGGATAGATAGATGTATGAGAGGGGGGGGGGGGGGGAGGTACGAGAACTGGAAGAGGAGGATACACATGAAAGAAAGCTGGCCCTGCTTGAGCTCTCCTTTTCAGGGTCTGGGCTGTCACATGTGGCACAGCAGGAGTGAGAAGAAGAGTTTCTGGTGTGGAAATTGTTTGATATATAATTGAGATAGGGAAAGTATCCAAGGATCTGGTATTAATAATTTTTATACATCCCTTTGCCTTTGCCTACTGCACTGACGCCTCTCTCTGAGTGCTTCCTCAGAACAATCCCACCCTTTATTCTCACTTTTATTGCCCTCCTGTGTCATCTTTACTGTCCTAGTATTGTCTTATCCCCTATTATTTTATCCCTTATAATTTTATATATTGATGCTGTAAACTGCATTGATTTTTGGTAGATTTGAGGTATATCAAATAAAGTTGAATTGAGAACTATAACAGTAGGGGAGATGGAGGTAGGTGACTGCTTTTCTGTCTACCCTGCATGTCCAAATGCTTGTTTCCCCTCTTAGTCAGGAGGGGGGGACGGACGGACAACTACTTCTACTCTTACAGCTATTCTCAGCTTCGCCACTGCTGGTCATGCTGGCTATCTTCCTGGCACAGCCTTCTTTTCTGCAGGCATTTGTCTCATCCATTGCTAGTGTACGTGCGCTGACGATTACCACTGGTTAACGCGTGAGATCTTACCGCTTAGTCAATGAGTGGCGGTAAGGTCTCAGGCCCAAAATAGACACGTGCTGATTTTTATTTTGCCGCGTGTCCATTTTCGAAAAAAATAGCACCTTTTTTGCAGGTGCTCTGAACAATGGACCTACGTGCGTCCAAAACATTTGCCTACACCAGCGCAGGCCATTTTTTGGCACACCTTAGTAAAAGGGCCCCTTAGTGCTTAGTTCACACTAAACAGCAACACAACAGCGCACTAATACAGTGACAGGCCTTCCCTAAATTCTTTTTGAAATCTTTTTAACTGCCCCTGAATTCTTATTAGCAAGAAGATTCAGAAATTGCTGCTCCCGTGTCTGAAATCATTTGCAGCTACACTGTCATAGGCAGGGCTTTTATGAGGGGGGTAATTGGGGGGTACTGAGTACCGGCACCTTTTCCATTGTCTGCTAAAATTGACCCATGGACCCCAAGTTTTAATGCAAGAGCTCAGGCTCTACACCAGGGGCGTAGCCAGAGAGCCAATTTTGGGTGGGCCTGAGTCCAAGGTAGGTGGCAGGGCCATGCCAACACGGTAAGCGAGGTAAGCATGGCAGGGGGGTGCCCCGCCATGCCTACCTCGCCCTCCCACATCCCAACTGCCCGCCCTCTTCTCCCCCCAACAAGATTCCTTTGAAATTTACCTCCGTCCGGCAGCGAAGGCGCGCCGCAGCGTCAGTGAAGGAGGCGGCGCTCCTGACGTCTCTACTAGTCTTCCCTTCGCTCAGTGTTCTGCCTTCTTCTGACGTCAAGGAAATGAAGAGGGCGGGCAGTTGGGACATAGGAGTGGGAGGGCAGCGATCATTTTCATGGGGGGGGGGGCGCATGCACGTGCACCAACTGTTTGTCTGTGGGGGGGGGGGGGGGGGGCGCCAACTGATCTCCTGCAGGAGGGTGCCACAGACCCTTGGCACAGCCCTGGTGGGTGGGTATGGAATTCATGCCCCCTGTCCCTAGCTCCCCTCTGTTCTGCTTTGCTCCACTCTCTGCTCTTTGTCCCTCCCTTCACCTGCAAGCCCAAAATATTAAATACCTAAGCAGGAGAGGATCTACAAACTCTGCCAGCTGAAGATTTCTTCCTGCTCAGGCAGTCAGCGCTCTTCCAAACAGCAGCCAGCAGCACCGGTTGCCTGAGGAGGAGGAAATCTTCAGCTGGCAGGGTTTGAGGATCTCTGCCAGCCATAGCAAGAGTGCCACAATTTTGGGTGGGCCTGAGTCCAAAAAGGGTGGGCCCTGGCCCACCCATGGCTACTCCACTGCTCTACACACCAATTCTGCCTTATCATAGATTCTGTGACTGGCTGCAGGGGGCCTGGCTATTGTGGGGTGGGTCCCTCAGTGATCACCCCAGCATTTGAGTACCGGCACCTTTTTTTTCTCGAAAAAACGTACTGGTCATAGGTGCAGTAGCCTCTTTTGTTAGTTTCGCTTTGATGCAACAGTTTAAGAAGAGTCTAAAAACATTTCTGCTCCTGTAGGCCTTTTCTCCTAAGGAAGGGGCTGTTTTACAAAGCGGCAGCAGAACTACCGCCACTTTGTTGCGTGACAATCTGGCACTACTGCCAGCTCACTGCCGAGTTAGCGCGGGAGCCCCATTAAGGAGGCAGTAAGGGCTCCCTCAGGAAATGGTCGTGCGGCAAGTATATACTTACCACACATCCATTTTCTTTTTCTTTTTTTTCACAAAAACCCCGCTGTGGTAAAAGGGACCTTGGCATGTGGCAAATCCATGCACCGAGGACACCGCAGGGCCTTTTTACCACAGCATAGTAAGAGAGCCCCTAAATGTTTTCTTGGGGTATTAATAGGGAGTATCTGGTATTTATTGTGCTGGAGTAGGCATATAGCATGGAGATCAGCATTTTTTGATGTGTATTATTTTATTTGTGCCATGCTTTGTGTCATTGTAAGTTTTTATTGAATTAAGTATGTGATATCTTTTTTTTTTTAAGCAGCTTTTCTAGGGATTCTATATAGTGCGCCTAGAGATCCGTGCCGATATTGGCGCGGATTCTATAACAATGCACAAAACTTAATTGGCTTAATAAGTTAATCAGTGTCGATAACAGTTCTCAACAAGCAATAATTCTCGCAGAGGCATCCACATTTTGGACGTCCTCGGCTACCGTCGCAGGGAAGGACGTCCTCAACTGCCGTCGCTTCCCCTCCTTAGGAAGGAAATCATGTGCAAATGAGCTAACAGCGAGCAGCTCATTTGCATGCAATTTCCTTCATGCATGCCCGTTCCTTTCCGGATTGGTAAGGGCAGGGCTTTTTCCATTCAGTTAGTGGGACCAGTGCACTATGAATGCTGGCTCCTCCCACGACCAAATGGCTTGGATTTGGTCATTTCTGAGATGGGCGTCCTCGGTTTCCCTTGTCACCAAAAACTGGGGATGACCATTTCTAAGGTCGACCTAAATTTCATGATTTGGGCGTCCCCGACCGTATTATTGAAACAAAAGATGGACGTCCATCTTGTTTCGATAATACGGGTTGCCCCGCCCCTTTATGGGGCCATCCTTAGAGATGGGCACCCCCGTTCGATTATCCCCCTCTCTGTCACCTATGAACCTTAATGCAATATAACTCTATTTCTCATTCCGGAAATGGCAATCGCCATTACAGAACAATGTAAGCCACATTGAGCCTGCAAATAGGTGGGAAAATGTGGGATACAAATGCAACAAATAAATACTACTACTATTTAACATTTCTAGAGCGCTACAAAGTGTACGCAGCGCTGTACAAACACAGAAGAAAGACAGTCCCTGCTCAAAGAGCTTACAATCTAATAGACAAAAAGTAAAGCATTTAAATTTAAAATATTTAAGCAGTCAAGCACAAGAGAACAGTCACAGAAGGACAGAAGATGTTGAAGGGTGGTCAGTGTGATTAGGTGTAACTCTGGTTGGAGTAGTGGGAGAAGGTGATAGAAGAATAGAAATGGGTGAGGTAAAGTAATGAGTGGGTTGATAGGGAGGTTATATAAGACATGTCACTCTAGGGGTGGGTGGGTAGAGGGGTAGGGTGGGTGGAAGCAGGAGAAGGTATTCTCTGCAGCCTATCTGTGAGATGGAAAATGCTCTCTGAAGCTGCTGCTATAAGTTGTTAGTTTTCTCTCCCTGAAAGAGATCCAAGCCACACCCACGAAGTTCAAACTGTCAGTGGGGAGGGTGAGGGGAGGAAATGGCAGTGCTTGATGAAAAAGAGAGCTCAGTTTGATAGGAGATATACTATAGGATGTCATTCTGAGGCCAGGCTAAGTCTAAAGCAGGAGAAGGTATTCTCTGCAGCCTATCTGTGAGATGGAAAATGCACTAATTAGCACTGATTAGAATTCACGTGCAGAACTCACTAAGCGTGTTCCATAACAAAGTGTGCCAAACTTCTAACACGCAGGCAAAAAAGGGCATGGTTATGGGCGGGGAAATGTGCATTTTGTGGGCATTCTGAAATTTACATGCATAGTTATAGAATATGGCCCAGTGTGTGTAAATCTATGTGCTGAGATTTAAGCCACATTTTCGTTGGTGTAAATAGATGCGTGTAGTTTTAGGTGCTGAAATATCAACTAAGCATATATTGTATAATTAGTGCCTAGATTATAAATTTCAGCACCAAGTTTTTAGGTGCCATAAATAGAATATCCTCCTTAGTGGAAAGTGGGGTAAACGTTTTTAAAATAAAATAAAGCTTGGGGTGGTAGTTAGAAATATGCTTGCAAGGGATTGGTCCTGCTCCTTTCCCCCTCCTCCCACTGGTTCCAGACTGTCTGAGTTGAAAAGTAAACATAGAGTGCTTCTATACATCTTAATGGCTCAAAGACTTGAATGCAAATTAAATTAAGTAAAAACAAAACATATTTTGTTGCTATCTGTACCTTTGTTTCATTTGGAAAAAAAAGTGCCTATTTTCATTTCATTTTTCACTGAATGCATCTCTAGAAATTTGGAAGATTTAGCTACAAAAGGTTTAAATTTAATAGGGTGTAAATCTTTACTGTCATGAAATATAGGGGCATATTTTCAAAGCACTGAGGCTTACTTAAATAGGGGCTCATTTTCAAAAGAGAAAAGATGTCCAAATAGTGGCATAAATCTGTATTTGGACTTTTTTTTTATCACAAAAGGGTCAAAATTGGTGCTTTCAAAAACAATTTTTAGAAGTTTTTCTATGAAGTGTGTCAGAAGTGAATTCAAATCACAAGGGGCATGTCAGGGGCATGTTAAGGGCAGGATCTGGGTGTTCCTAACACTTGGATGTTTTTCTGCCATAATGGAACAAAACAAAAACATTCAGGGCTGTAAGTTGGACATTTTGGTCTAGACATGTTTTACAAATAAGCCGCAAAAAAGTACCAGATGACAACTGCAAGAATAAAGGAGTGACACCCCCTTACTCCTTCAGTGGTCATTGACCCCCCTCCTAACCTGCAAAGATGTAAATGAAACAGTACATACTAGCCTCTATGACAGCTTCAGATGTTATAGCCAGTCCCATAACAGGGAAGGGAAATGGGATTTGATATACTGCCTTTCTGAGGTTTTTTTTTTTTTGCAACTACATTCAAAGCGGTTTACATATATTCAGGTACTTATTTTGTACCAGGGGCAATGGAGGGTTAAGTGACTTGCCCAGAGTCACAAGGAGCTGCAGTGGGAATTGAACTCAGTTCCCCAGGATCAAAGTCCACTGCACTAACTAACCACTAGGCTACTCCTCCACTAGCAACGCGGCTGTGCAGGCTTCTGTTTCTGTGAGTCTGTGAGTCTGTGCAGGACGTCAGACTCACAGAAATAAACATAGTAAACATAGTAGATGACGGCAGAAAAAGACCTGCACGGTCCAGCCAGTCTGCCCAAGAAGATAAATTCATATGTGCTACTTTTTTTATTTGTACTGTCCTCTTCAGTGCACAGACCATATAAGTCTGGCCAGCCCTATCCCCGCCTCCCAACTACCAGTCCCGCCTCCCACCACCAGCTTTGGCACAGACCGTATAAGTCTGCCCAGCACTATCCCTGCCTCCCACCACCGGCTCTGGCACAGACCGTATAAGTCTGCCCAGCACTATCCCCGCCACCCAACCACCAGCCCCGGCACAGATATAGAAGCCTGCTCGGCCGCGTTGCTGATCTGCAAGGGCAGGCTTCTACATGGAATGTTGCTAGTGGAATAGCAACATTCCATCTAGAATCTCCAATAGTAGCAACATTCTATGTAGAATCTCAAATAGGGAAAGGGAAATGGGACTTGATATACCGCCTTTCTGAGGTTTTTGCAACTACATTCAAAGTGATTTACATATATTCAGGTACTTATTTTGTACCAGGGGCAATGGAGGGTTAAGTGACTAGCCCAGAGTCACAAGGAGCTGCAGTGGGAATTGAACTCAGTTCCCCAGGATCAGAGTCCGCTGCACTAACCACTAGGCTACTCCTCCACTCCAAAGCAGCAAGCAGGTTCCTGGAATAGCCTAGTGGTCGGTGCAGTGCACTGTAGAGAAGGTAAAGAAGGTAACCCAGGCCCATAATCCACTTTATTACACGTGTGGTGGAAAGTGTCAGCCCCCCCCCCAAAAAAACCCTCAAATCTACTGAACCCACATATAGGTGACACCTGCAGCCATAAGGTGTATAGTTGGGTACAGTAGGTTTTTCATGGGTTTTGAAGGGCTCATCATACAATTATAAGGGGGTAATGATGAGATGTGTACTTAGGACCTTTCATGTGAAGTCCACTGCAGTGCCCCCTGGGGTGCCCCACTGCTCTGCTAGGATGTCTATGTGACCAGTCTACCAAGAAAGCTGTCTCTTCCTATTCACTGGCTTGATTTTGCGTGTTTTTCACTGGACTTTTTTTTTTGGAAAATGGTCCAAAAAGAAGGACGTACTTTAAGCAAAGCAACATCTAGGAAATGATCATTTTCAAAGGAAAAAGATAGACATTTTTCTGGTTTGAAAATGGTTATTTTCACTACTTGATTTTTGGATGTTTTCAGCAAAACGTCCAAAGTCAGATTTAGATGTCATATCGAAAATGCCTCTCATAGGGGGTCTTTTACTAAAGCTTAGCTCGAGTTATCTGCAGCAGGGCCCATAGGAATAAAATGTGTCCTGCTGCAGATAACTTGTTAAGCTTTAGTAAAAGACCCCCACAGTAACCTATGGAACTTTGTAAGTCTAAGTGCTTTGAAAATGAGCCCCCTAAGAAATACTGAGATCCTTTTATTAAGGTGCACTAATGGATTTCGCACGCACTAAGATGCCCATTATATCATTATGGTACAATCACCCCAAAGTTATAATATTACGTGGGTCCGGGAAAGAACTAGACTGCACTGCAGTTGTCTATGTGGACAGCAGTGCTCAAGCTACAGGGCAGGACCTACACATTGATCAGTTAAAAAATCTCCAGTAGGGAAATGAAGACTGATCTGTTGAAGTGCTTGATTGTAGGGTACCAGGTTTTTGTTTTAAATTATTTTAAAAGGAGTTTTAGTTGCAGTGTTTACTGTAGAACACTTGAATTAAAAAAAAAAAAGTTCAGATAAGTGAATTTGGAGCAAATCTGATTTTGTGTTGGGTTGTGGTTTTTGTCATTCCTCAGGTGGGTCCAAGTGAGAGTGAGGTTGCAAATAATTGCATTATGTAAAGATTTATTCTCACTGATTGTGAATGAGCCAAGTGAATTCTTGAAATTTGTTAACAATTTTGTCTGCAGCATCTCCATCAGGAAGCCGTTTCCTGCATCTCTCTGTTTTGTAAAGCAAATGTATCCTGGTACCTATTATTACTCCTGTTTTAAGACTTCTTTCTTAAAAGTAAAGGCGCAAGTTTTGGCAAGTGCCCTGCAAAGTGGGAACAGTGAGATTTGATAGAATTTCTATGTTTTATGTACGACTTCATTGGCTGCTGGTGTTAGCTAGAGTGCAATTTCAATTTTTTTGTTTCCTCTTTAAGTTATTACATGGCTTAGCCCTACTTTATTTACTGGATCACTTCACTTTTTTACAAAAGTCTAGAATCACAAAGACCACGACATTTTTCACCTTCCCTTCACTAAGGGGTCCTTTTACTAAGGTGTGCTGAAAATTGGCCTGCGATAGTGTAGGTGCATATTTGGACATGCGCAGATCTATTTTTTAGTGCGTCTGCAAAAAATACCTTTTGTAAATTTTTTACCGAAAATGGACGTGCTGCAAAATCCAAATGGCGCGCGTCCTTTTTGGGTCTGAGACCATACCGCAAGCCATTGACCTAGCAGTAAACTCTCATGCGGCAACTGCGTCAAATGCTACTTGGTGCGCGTCTGATATGCACATCCGAAAATAATTTTTCGGACACACGTATCGGATATGCACCAAAAATGAAATTACTGCAAGAGCCATGCTGTAGCCAGGTGGTAACTCCATTTTGGCATGCATTGGGCGCGTGTAGACGCTTACGCGGCTTAGTAAAAGGACCCATAAAGGATTTTAAAAGTACAAAAGTTATTGGATTATCTCTTTTCATTTCAGGCAGTTCGCCTGGATAAATTTGTGCAGGATTCGTTATTTTCAGTAACTAGTTATTCTCAGTTTCATAAATACATAAAAACGTATTTATTTAGGAAATATGTTCTGAATAGTGAGGGTCAGTAACATTGTTAGTGTAACTTAACATACATTATATTATAAATAATCGTGTACCATCCTGGAAATTGTTCAGTCTTTTACTTTTGTGATTTGCATTGAACTGCGAGGTATATGTTAACGTGTACATACATTTTTTTCCAGTAATCTCATGTCAAGTCCAGTTACTGCTATTTCAGGTTGTTTTGGTTTGATTATGGCTGTCCCAATGCATTTATACCGTCATCCATCACTGTTTAAAACCTCTCTTCTTGCATTAGTATTGCAGCATTGATGTCAGCGGCAGTAACCCACAACTGAACTCCGGTTCCAGAAAAGTGCTTCCAGTTTTGAAAACAAAGCGTTGTGCCATGCTTATTCAAAACCTATGCAATACTCAGCAGTGCTATTTAATAAGAGCTCAGATCAGGATGCTTCTAAGGTGAACACACATACCTGGCTATACCACTTACCTAAGAACTATCCTTATTTGAACAATTTTTATGGGTTAAATTTTACCCACATGTGATACTGAGCAATTGCCTACAGATGCATTTGAGGAAGCCTCAGTTGTGAAACTCAAGCCCTTTATAATGTAGCAAACATTTGGAGGGGAGGGAGGGATCTTTTTATTTTTCAGGGGCCACCATTAAGCTGGGCATCCAGGGACATAATCCTGAGGGGTGCTCATAAGGTGGCTGAGTCAACCCCCCCCCCCCCCATCTCTCCTCACCAGGACATCAGGTAGTCTGAGGAAGAGAACAGGCATTGATAGAAAGAAAGCTGGCTGAAGGGAAATTTGATTGGTGCTTGAGAGGAGGCTCAAGCACCAATCAAGTTAGGCGAACAAAGTAAGCTTTTAGGGCAGGATTTTAGGTAGCAGTGGAGAGCCTGGGTGGTCATCAGTGTTGCCAGGTGGGCGGTTTTACCGCCCAATTGGGCGGTTTTCCGCGACCCGCCGCGGGAAATTTTTGCCCGCGGCGGGTTGCGGTTTTTTGGGCTGTTTTTGGCCTTCAGGGCGGTTTTTTCGGCCGCGGGGGGGGCGGGGTTAGTGACGTTTTTGGGTGGGGTTAATGACGTTTTGGGCGGGGTTAGTGACGTGGGAGGCGGGGCCGATGACGGGGAGGCGGGGCCGATGACGTGGAGGCGGGGGCGATGACGGGGAGGCGGGGCCGGTGACGTGGGAGGCGGGGCCGGTGACGGCGGGGGCGGGGTTGATGACGGCGGGGCGGGGTTGATGACGCGGGGGTGGGGGTGTCAGGGGCGGGGTTTGTGTTTGGGCGGGTTTTGGGCTGTTTTTTGGGCTGCATCGGGCTGGAAAAAAATTTTCCACCTGGCAACCCTGGTGGTCATCAGGTTGTTTCGAACCTCACCCTGACAAACTGAATGGGGGAGTGTGTGGGTACAGGAGGGGGTTATGGGGGACTTGGGGAACAGAATAGAGTAGGGTGAGCAAGGGCATTCTCATAGCAGAGTTTGGTTTACCATCCCCATGTTGATTGAATAAAGGAGGGGTAAAAATGAATTCAATTGGGGTCAACAGTTGAGGGGAGGGAGGGAGGGAGAGGGACCAAGTGCATCACCATTATTGGCCCTCATTGAAAGGCAAGGTTTGGGGTTACCAACCACGGTGGGGGAAGGGAGTGTAAATGGCAGTATTATGCCTATTATAGATATGATGAGAACCATTAGCATAAGGGTTGCTATGCAAATGTATTATTTCACAATCAGTTACTTGCTATATGACTTTATGGAAAGAAGTAGCAGTGGTAAGCTTGCAAATGGTGTCAAAAACACATTTTGGATAAGCAAATAATAGATTCAGGGGTAAATAGTATATATGAAAAGAATTGCCAAAAAGTTATCGCAATCTTATTAAAATGAAGGATAAATCATATTAGAAGCTCAGAAATCTGTACTATTCTTTAAAAAAAAAAAGTCCAGAAATGATTATAATTATTATTATTAGTAGTAAAAATAATAGACTAAAATATTTTGTTTTAGTATAGAAATGCCGTGTTGGTATACTTATACTGGTTGCATGTAACGTTTTAATAAACTATTTCTTAGCTTTCTGAATTTTTTAAAAAGAATCTAAAGGTAAGTGCCTTTCACCGTGGAGGCAGCCACTTTCCTGCACACTGTTCAGTCTTTCCCTGCTTGTTTGACAGGTGCCAGACAGTGCGATGTCACCATTAAGGATCTGAAGAGGGGAAGGGCAGTAGACATTCGCATAGACCGGTGAGAAAGGAAGGAGCTAACTGGGAAGAATTTTCAAAAACTTTGAAAGTTAATCTGCAGTGCTCTGAAATATGTAGCAATGAAAAATATATATATTAATGACGCTGTCTTAACTAAAACTTGCACGCTTTAAATATATTTTCCCTCCCGGTGCTGTTGCCTTCAAGCAGATACAGGATTACCTGCCACTTCTAATAATGCTGTAAGCCTGGTTTTGGAAGATGCCTGTTCTGCTTCTTAATTTAAAGATTACACTAATAGAACTAGTTACATACCACTTCTTTAATGAGCGATTTGCTTGCTGTTTGTTCTTAGAATTTGCGCTAAGCAGAACATATGTATGAAAAGAAAGCGTCTGAAACGCCCAAAGCCTAAACAGGAAAAAAAAACCCGTACAACAGTAAATGCTAATATATTCCTTATCACCGGAAATTACATCCATCCAAAACTCACCTGGATAACTTTAATCACCACATATGAGTATTGTTTCAACCTATTGAACAGAATGAACGGTAACCGTGTCACCTACCTATGGTATAAACACGACCATCAAATGTAACGGGCCAGATCAGGAAAAGGTTGGACTGACGCTCTGAGTTTGTGTTAATGGCAGGTTGACCCTTTAGTGAACCAGAAGCCTCTGCCCTTCTGACCTTGTCTTTAAGGTGAATCTTTGTGGCAAACGGAGGGGAAAGCAGTAGGCGGTTGGTACAAGTGTCAATGACTAACTTTAATTAGTAAAGCAACTGAACTGATCCATCCAAACTCTCTTGATGCTTTTGTAAGAACGCACAACCATTTTTTTTCCCCTCTGAGAACTTAATCCGTTTTGAGTTGATTCACGAGCAATACAAGAATTAAAACCCACAGTGCGGTTACAGTTGATTCAGATACTGTCGCAGTTTTAAGCGTGTCCAGTACCAGTTTAATGAGAATTACATCCCTACGTTTATTTTTAGAAAAATAAAGGCCAGCTATTCCAAGAATAGCAAATAGAATACGTGCAGTAAAGAAGCTGGATTTGTTTTTCGAATAAATATTTGCTAGTGAAGTGTAATAATTGTTACATGATGGTTTAATATAAGGTTACGAAAAGGCTGTTAATGTCTTGACTCCCTTCCAAGATGTCTTTAATTATCCCCTTTTCATTCTTTACCATTTGATTCTTTTCTCAGTGACGACTGCAGAATAAATGGCTGTGAAGATAATAAAGGCTTCCTCTGGTAATTATCGCTGCTCAGGCCACCGTAGCTTGTTATTTGATGGACAGTGAACTTGGCGAAGTTGCTGGCAGAGTTCATTCAGATGTCACGGTCCGTGTTGTAGGTCACAAGCGGGTCAGCTCCTGGGAATGGGAAAGAAGCCCTGGGGTCAGGCCACTGCTTTGCCTCCCAGATCAATGCGCGCACACCGTGCAGACTCCGCAGCACGGACCAGCCCCTCTTCCCATCGCCCACGGAGGGAAAGATACAAGAAGCAGCAGATCCGATTTCCCCAGAGGCGTTTCAGCTATTCGGCGTCTAGGACGGGCAACGTTTTGGGAAAATAGGACCCAAAGCTTGCGTGAAGGTGTTGGGGTGGGACGGGAGGGAGGGAATGAAGGTAGAATTTTTAACCAAGTAAGGATAACACACAAAAAAATACAGTAGGTAAGAGAGTGTACATATATTTCCTTTGATGTTCATATTTACTATACAGGTGAGGGGGGGGGGGGACTACAGGGAAGAAACAACTCAGAAGCTTTGAAATTATACTCTACTGTTTGAGATTTCTTGTACAACAGGAATGAAGCCCAGATCAGTAGAGAAATTCAGCTTGTAAATACAACAGGGCTGGAGGAGTAGCTAGTGGTTAGTGCAGCAGACTTTGACCCTTGGGAAGTGGGCTTGATTCCTACTGGAGACCCTGGGCAAGTCACCCAGTCCTCCATTGCCTCAGATACAAATAAGAAGTACCTGTATATACAATAATGTAACTGCTTTGAATGTAGTTGCAAAAAACACAGCAAGGCAGTATATCAAATCCCATACCCTACTTAGAGAAAATAATATGCTGTTTCCATTGATAAATCTTGTGCACTTTTTACAGTCCAAAGTGGCTCAATCAATGAACAGTTGCTTATTCAATTTTTTAAATTTTTAAATATACACCCATTTCTAAAGTATTCAACTATTTAACTTTTTTACTTTTTTATAAAGGTATGTATAAAAAAGAAGGAAAAAAGCCTCTGTATTCCCGTTTTCAGTACATATTAGTGTCTGTTAACCGGGACAGAATTATGAAGCGCGCTTAAAAGCAGGAGTGTGGCATTAAAGCAGGGGCTAATTCATACTTTTATTTGTTGAAGCAGATTGACATCGTAGCAACAGATGTTTCCCTTGAGAAAGCCTGCACGGCGAAACGGGACCCCGTCGGCATATTAGAGAGAAGCTAAATTGCAACGGCAAGGACGGCACTAAAAGATAAGTGTTCGTCATAATAACTTGGTTTTGTTGATTAAAAACAAGAGGAGGTTTTTGAGCCTATGAAGATTCTGTCCCGGTTAACAGACACTAATATGTACTGAAAACGGGAATACAGAGGCTTTTTTCCTTCTTTTTTATACATACCTTTATAAAAAAGTAAAAAAGTTAAATAGTTGAATACTTTAGAAATGGGTGTATATTTAAAAATTTAAAAAATTGAATAAGCAACTGTTCATTGATTGAGCCACTTTGGATGGTAAAATTTTATTTGTTTCAAAGGTAGTGGTATCGTCCTATTGTTTATTTAAGTCACTTTTTACAGTCCACCAAAAGAGACAAACTCTAATAAATGACTCCAGTAATTGTGGGTGTGCTTTGTTGGTGATTTTTGTTTGAGAACTTCTCTTTGAAGAATTTAATAAATAAGTGCACAGCAGTTTGTGTAAGAACTCCCCCCCCCCCCCCCCAGTTAATCCTTCCCACAGAATGATTGTACACTGGCCTAGATTTGGACTTAAGCTACTTAGGTAACTGCCTTGAGTGGCAGCTTGTGAAGGCACCAAATACCTAGACCAGGGTTTCTCAACCTAGTCATCAGGACACAACTAGCCAGTCAGGTTTTTAGGATATCCACAATGAATATGCATTATATTTAACAATGGGTACCTAAATTTCTCTATAATTATATCCACATCAATATATAAATCACATATAATTATATTTTAATTTTCATATCAACTATATAAGAAATACTAATATTTGAAATTTGTTTCTTTTGTCAACACTCGCTCAAACACTCCCCTTCACTAATTCATCATTCTGATTGTCACTCTCACACCTCATAATACTTTTTACCAGGGGCATAGCCAGACTTCGGCGGGATGGGGGGGTCCAGAGCCCGAGGTGAGGGGGCACATTTTAGCCCTCCTGGTGCCGCCGACCCCCCACCATTGCTGACCCCCAGCCGCTGCCACCAACACCAACAACTTTGACCCCCCCTTGCCGACAACCCTCTCAACCCCTCTCCCACCGACAACCCTCCCCCACCGCCGCCATCGCCTACCTTTGCAGGCGGGGGACCCCAACCCCTGCCAGCCAAGGTCCTCTTCTTCTGGCGCAAGTACGTGCAGGATGTCAGACTCAGAAACAGAACGAAACCTTGCGCCAGAAGAAGAGGACCTCGGCTGACGGGGGTTGGGGTCCCCCGCCAGCAAAGGTAGCCAACGGCAATGACGGGGGAGGGTTGGTGGCGGGAGGGAGGTCCAGGGCCAAATCTATGGGGGCCCAGGCCCCCATGGCCCCACATAGCTACTCTTTTGTTACTGATTTTGAAAAATCATTAATATGAAATTTTCCAAAATATTTATCCAATTGTGCCGCAACACCAGTTTCTTGAAACCATTCACACATATTTTAAGTATTTGGTCATGATGGCACCACAGTCAGGGGTCCTTTTACTAAGGTGCGCTGAAAAATGGGCTGCGCTAGTGTAGGTGTAGTTTTGGGCGGGCACAGATCCATTTTTTAGCGCACTTGTAAAAAAAGGCCTTTTCGAAATGTTTGCCAATAATGGATGTGCGACAAAATAAAAATTGGTGCTTGTCCATTTTGGGTGCAGCAATCATCTACGTGCGTGGAGTGATGATATACTGCCGGAGCGTGTAGTGGATGCGCATTAAAAATGAAAATACTGCCTGGGCCACGCGGTAGCTGGGTGGTAACTCCAAATTGACGCATGTAGGACAAATGTACGTATGTACCTACCTACGCAGCTTAGTAAAAGGGCCCCTCAGTGCAGTGTCAGGCTTTTGTTATTGAGCCATTCCGTATTTCATTTTTATACCCCTTTTCACACTTTCATCTTTGTAGCCATCTTTTTACTTTTTATACAGAAGAACGAGAGCTCTCCTACTTTTTATTTCTTTTTTTACCCCTTTTTTTTCAGTTAGAGCGGATATTAAATTCTACCATAGACATTTATGTTATTCATGTTACTTTCGGTTGGGTTCAACTCTTTCATCCTGCACTCAGTCGTGCCATGATATTTGTTTCTAGAGAGCATTCATACATATTTTTGACAGTTGACTGTAGTGTCCTCCTGTTTCAGATTTTCACCCTCTTTTTTCACATTTTCGTCCATTTAGCCGGTTTCACTTTACTGTTTGTGATATCCACATGGAAGAATAAGAGCTCTCTGAATCTTTCATGCTTTAGTTTTTTATATATGCTAATTTTTATTTTATACTAGTAAAAAAAGCCTGTTTCTCATTGAAATGAAACGGGCGCTAGCAAGGTAATCATCTTCTGCCATTAATGTTTTTAAGGGAAGTTCCAGCATCCCCCCTCCCTCCCTCCCAGTTCCGGGGTCCTCCCTCCCTCCCAGTTCCAGGGTCGTCGTCCCTCCCTCCAAGTTCCATGGTCGTCGTCCCTCCCTCCCTCAATTCCAGTTCCAGGACCCCTGCCTCCAAATTTTAAAAGTCATCCTGACTTACCTCGTCGGGGTTATGGCGGCCGGCAGCAACGGTAAAAAGAGTGCAGGCTCGGCATTTACTTCAGTTTTCCCTTCTCTGTCTCTCAGCTCTGGTCCCGACCTCATTTCCTGTTTCTACTGAAGTAAGTACTGAGCCTGCACGCTTTTTACCGTGCGAGGTAAGTCAGGATGACTTTTAAAATTCGGAGGGAGGGGGCCTTGAACTGGAAGGGAGGGAGGGTGATGCTGGAACTGGGAGGGAGGGGGGATGGACAATGACCCTGGAACTCAGAGGGAGGGAATGAACTTGCGGTGGGTGAATATTATATGCAGCCTTCCCTTCCCTCCAAGGGCGGGGCACTGAGAGCTAGTGCGAGGCCTGTGGTTGGTCCCTGCTCCTACTGACGTCGCGTTTCTTTCCCTGGAAACTATACAGAGTTCCCTCGAGGGCGGGGCAGTGATTGTGAGTGCGATTACAAAAACATCCAAATTGGTATTTTTAAAACCTATTTTTCAGATGTTTTTCAATGCTGTTCATCTGCAGTGCGTCTAAATCTCAAGGGGGTATGTTGGGGGGGGGGGGGTCAAGAGTGTATGTTGGGGGGGGGGGGTGATGTTAAGGGCAGGATTTGAGTGTTCATAAGACTTGGATATTTTTCAGCCATAAGGGAACAAAACAAAATCTTCCAGGACTAAAACTAAGATGTTTGGAGCTAGACCTGTTTTATAATGAATAAGCCACAAAAAGGTGCCCTAAATGACCAGATGACCACTACAGGGAATCAGGGATGACCTCCCCTTACTCTCCCAATGGTCACTGACCCCCTCTCAGCCCCCCAAAATGTGATGAAAACATTACTTACCAGCCTCTATGCCAGCCTCAGATGTTATACTCAGATTTATTAGAGCAGCATGCAGTTCCCTGGGGTAGTCTAGCGTGGATGCAGTGCATTGCAGACAGATGGAAACTGTGAGCCCTTCAAAACTCACCAGAAACCCACTGTACCCACATATAGGTGCCCTCTTCACCTATAAAGGCTATTGTAGTGGTGTACAGTTGGGGGTAGTTGGTTTTGGGTGGGTTTTGGAGGGCTCAGCAGACAAGATAAGGAATAAATGGTGAGCTATGTACATGGGAGCATTTATATGAACTCCACAGCAGTGCCCCCTAGGGTGCCTCATTGCTCTCCAGGGATGTCTGGTGGAGCAGTCTACTAAAAATGTTGGCCTCTCCTAAATCCCAATGGCTTGATTTCTACATTTTTCATTTGGACGATGTTATTCGAAAATGGTCCAACAACAAAAAAAAACTTACAAAACACAAAACGTTGTTTGAAATGGTATTTAAAAAAGAAAAAAAATAGACGCTTTCCTTTTTTTTCAAAAATGATGTTCTTTCCAATTCGGATTTTCGACGTTTTGTGCAAAACGTCCAAAGTTGGACTTAACATCGTATTGAAAATGCCCTGTCACGTAAAAAGGAAAGGCAAGGCAGGGGTTCAACCACAGCATAAAAGACAAGTCAGTAGAAGCAACCATTTCCCAAGTATTTGCCCTATTTTACAATCCTATATGTGTATGTGCTTCCAATTAATAGTGAGGCTGCAAAAATGTAGCGTAGTTTCATTTTAGAGGTGGATAAAAAGTCCATGGGCTTAAGGAGAATGACTGTTCCTGTTGTGAAATGGGGGGATTTTAGTCCTATCTTAGTCTTGTCCAAACCACACACCTTTGAAATCTCTATGGAGTGTGGATTTTCCCTTGCTCATAATGGCTTTCTGAAATGCGTTTCTACATGTGTATACAATATGCACTTTGAAATGCCATTATTTCCACATGGCAGTCATGAATAAGACTTCCAAAAATAACCCCCAATGTGTGCACAAAGAAAGACAAAGCAAATACATAAATAATATTTTTAAGAAATAAAGCACTAAAAAGTTTAGGTGCATAATACAGTATATATAGGGCCCTGTTTACAAAGCCACGCTATAGGTGCAGTAGCGTTTTTAACATGTTCTAAAATTAGCGCACACTAATGCTGGAGGCGCCCATAGGAATATATGATTGTCTCTACCGTTTAGTGTGCATTATTTTAGCGCACGAGCGCACCTTAGTAAAAGGGCCCATAATGTTTGAGTGGGTCTTTTACTAAGGTGTGCTTTTAGCACGTTCTAAATGTTAGAGACACCAATTCATATGGGCATCTCTAACGTTTAGCGTGTGCCTATTTTTAGTGCATGCTAAAAACACAAGCGTACCTTAGTAAAAGACCCCCTCAGTGCATAATATATATATTACAGGTGCAAAGTACCTGTAATAGAAATTGTAAAAGCATACTTGCCTAAGGGATCAATTGCTGCATATCAAGTGCTATAAATAAATAAATAAAAAAATATATAGTTATTCATAGATTACTTGAATGATGTGGAAGAGCATTTTCATGTCTAAATCCAATTTTGGGTTTCATGGCAAACCGAGCTCAGCTTTTTTTTTTTCTATAAACTTCTCTCAACTACTTGAAAAGAAAAAAAAACAAACAAGTGAGAGTTAGATCAATGGTTAAGGCTTAAGAGGCAATTCTATAACCTTGATGCTAAATTTCGGATGCAAGACAAAAATGAAATTACCACAAGAGCCACGTGGTACCGTGTGGTAACTCCATTTTGGAGCACATTGGGTGTGCATAAACGCTTACGTGGCTTAGTAAAAGGGCCCCTGAGTTTTAGGCCACCTTTAAATCTAGACTGAAAGCCCACCTCTTTGACATTGCTTTTGACTCGTAACCACTTGTAACCACTCGCCTCCACCTACCCTCCTCTCCTCCTTCTTGTACACATTAATTGATTTGATTTGCTTACTTTATTTCTTGTCTATTGGATTGTAAGCTCTTTGAGCAGGGACTGTCTTTCTTCTATGTTTGTGCAGCGCTGCGTACGCCTTGTAGCGCTATAGAAATGCTAAATAGTAGTAGTAGATGGAAAGTAAGCAGACAATAACTTTCTTTCATATATGGTGAGAATGAGGGCCAGAGGCACTAAACCTAACGAGCCAGCAACGTGGGTTTTAAACTGGTTCTAGCCAGTTTAGCGCACAACTAGTAAACTGGGGACATGCAAAAAAGGGCATTTTCCTGTCACGGTAGCAGCTAATGAAAACGGAATGCAAATGATCCAAAGGCTATTATAATGAGCTGCACTACCGTTGCAAGGCTCTTATAATGAGATGTATTACCGTTTTCCGATCCCCTTACTGTGGAAAACTTAACGGGAGGTCTACACCTCTCGTTGGGCAAAGGAAAGAATTGGAAGAAAAAAATTTCATCAGGGACGTCCTTTTTGGACGTTCTTCACCTGTAACAACAAAAAAAAAAACTCCAAGAAGATGTCCTTTTTGGACGTCCTTCACTGCGTGATCCCATTTAGCTCAGCTGAGAGAGACCTGGAGGTCTCTCAGCCAATCACAGTGCGTTTAGCTGAGCTAAACGCGCTGTTATTGGCTGAGAGAGACCTAGGGACGGAAGATGGATGGGTGTCGAAGACGTGGATGATGGACGTCCTCAACTGCCCTCTCCTGCTAGGATCACGGAAGGGAGGAACCCGAGCCGCATCGGAGCCTTCCTGCAGCAGGCCATGGAGGGGATGAGCGGCGTGGCGTATTCCTTTCCCGGGAGGCGCAAGGATGGCCACAGGCAAAGCGGAAAAGGCAGACGTCATCAGGGACGTCCTTTTTGGCTTCCAAGGGAATAGCAAATGCAAGTGAGCTACAACGAGCAGCTCATTTGCATTCCATTTCTTTGATGCATGGCTGTTCCCTACCGATTCGCTATGGAATCGGTAAGGGAAGGGCTCTTCTGAGGACCTTAGTGCATTTGGCCCTCAGTGTACAAAATCTTGAGTTTAATGATATGGAAAGAGAGCCTGATGTGTAAGGGAGTCACCTTATTTGGTATCAGGTGAGTTCCCACCCGGACAATTCTCACCCACCAATTCCTCCTGACACAATTCCCACATAGGACAATTACCCCCCGGGTCAATTCCCACTTAAGGAGGACAAGTCCCACCAAAGACTCCCCCCCTTCTGGTTATTTCTCACCCTCCCTAGCCTTTTTTTTTATTCACCATAGCTTCTTTCTTGTATCAGGTACCATGAGTCCAGGCGGTGCTTTTTTTTTTTTTTTAACCAACCTTAGCTTCTTTCTTGTATTGGGTGCCATAAATCCTGGTAATTTGTTATAAACGGTCATCAGTGTGTCATTTTAAGGGGCTGAATTATGTTGAAACCTAGTTTGGGGAGTGCAGGGGGGCATTGCCCCCCACATGAACTGCAATATTTATGATATTTAGATCCTGGATTAAACATGAATTTGGTTGAAACCTAGTTTGGGGTGTGAGTGGGGGGTATTGCCCCTCCGCACACAAACTGCATGTCTGGAAGGGGAAAGAGATGTGTAAAAGTTAATGTTGTGAGGGGGTACTGGCCTCCCAAATGACCTGGAAGAGGAAAGGGAGGGACATTACTTGTCCTAGTGTGTTTTGTATTTTTTGGGTTGTGGTGGGAATTGATTCAGTGGAAATTGTCCAGATGGGAATTGGTAGGAACTGACCTAGAACCCCTTATTTAATGGCAGACCACCAAATGTGAGTGAAGAGGAAGCAAAAATAATAACTATGGAGGCCATACCAGTAAGATTAGTTATAGCAAAACCTTGGAAATAATCAGCACTTCCCTCACTAGAGGAATTCCAAATGAAATTGAGTTATATGTATGTGATATCTAAATTTACAGGTTTGAGACACAATAAGATCATACAATTTTAAAAGGTCTGGCCCTGTTCCTTCAGTAGGCTGGAAAACACAGAGTAACAGTTAAGTTGTATACTGATTATATTAAATCTAATGCATTTTGATACAAGAACTCTGAATTCTACACCCAGACAGCTCTGTTGATATACTGTTGTTGCATATGGGGGGGTGGGGGAGGGGGGAGGATTTGAGACAAAATGGTCTGTCACTTGCTATTAAAAGATCTTGTATAATTATACAGATCAGATGTTCTGTGATGTTTGGATATCTGTTGTCAAGATCTTGTTAAATGATACCTCAATAAAATCTTAAATGGAAAACAAATCTAAGAAATTATCTGAAATAACAAATAAATAACAAAGACTATAATCAAATAAATACTATAATTAACAATAGGCAATAATAAAACATATGGAGGAAAAAAAAAACGCTTGCTGAAGCCTATGTCACTCATAAACAAGTGACCGACAGCCTTATCATTGCACATGGAAAAATACCCTATGTTAAAATGCTGTATTAATCCAAATACCTCAATTGTAAATGCATAAGATATCAAAGCAAAAAACAAAGGGGTCCATTTACTCAGTGGCATAGCGAGGGGGGCTGGCACCCGGGGCGGGGCGCCGTTGCACCCCCCCCGGTGCAACACGATGACATACCCCTCCCCCCTCGGTGCATCGACACCCCCCGACCCAGTGCCCACCCTCTTCCGTCCAACCAGCTCCCTACCTTTAAAAAAATATCGGAATCCGAAGCGAGGCGCAGCGCCTCGCGCCTCCACATAAAAGAAATGTACAGTGTCTCATCGGGCCTTCCCTCGCTCTGTCTGTCCCACCCTCCGCTGATGCAACTTCCTATTTCCGCAAGGGCGGGACAGACAGAGCGAGAGAAGGCCCGATGAGACGATGCACATTTCGTTTACGTGCAGGCGCGAGGCACTGTGCCTCACTTTAGATTCAATATTTTTTTAAAGGTAGGGAGCTGGTTGGACGGAGGAGGGTGGGCACGGGGGGGTGTCAATGCGCCAAGGGGGGAGGAGCTGGCAGGGAGCACCCCCCCCGAGCTGACACCCGGGGCGGACCGCCCCTCCCGCCCCCCTTGCTACACCACTGCATTTACTAAGCTGTGGGAAAAAGGGCCCTGCGGTAGCAGTGGGGCCATTTTTCCTACGTGCCAGGGCCCATTTTAACACAGTGGGTAAAATGCCCCCCCCCCCAAAAAAAATGGCCACACAGTATGATAACCCTTACCACGTTACCACATGGCCATGCAGTGGGGAACACTTACTGCCACCCATTGAAGTGGCAGTAAGGACTCCCATAGTAACTGAGCAGTGTGCGACGATGCCTGATTACCGCCAGGTTAGCGCCGCACTATATAAAAAAAAAATTCTGGAGTGCCAGAAATGGCACACGCTCCAGCCGAAACTACTTCTGGCAGCCACATTGGGCCAGTGGTAGTTCCGGATTAACGAGCGGCAGAGCAGTGTTTCTTCCCTTCCAGAAAGCAAAGGTGAGAAGCTTTGGAGGGGGAGGGGAGCTTATGGAAATACATTTGTGGGAAAGAGGGACAATCGCCACCGGACTCGCAAGAAATGGAGGGAAGCTATATTCCTGTTTACTCAGGAAAGGAGGAGGTGTCATAAAACAGAGGACCCTATACTGGCAAGAGACAGTGTTCCTTTGTTTAATCCAGAAGTTGGCACTGCCTCTGTCCCTGTAAACAGACAGGTATCTGTGGAAGTTCAGGAAACCCAAAGGAGTCTAGCCATTTCAGATCTGGGGGATGGTAGCACCCCAGCAGGATCATAAAACTTTAGCATGCTGGGTTCATTACTCCATTCAGGGACTGACAATACGCCAATGTTTCCCTCTGTAACTTCCTAGCAAGCATACTTAGGGAAGGGAAGTGCAGCCCTTCTCACCTGAGCCAGCTCTGTAGGAGCTCTGGGCTAAAGACTGAGCTGAAACTGATGGACCTGGACAGCCTCATGATTTTTGTTCAACTCAAAGGAAGTAATTGATACAATGGGCGTACTGCTAAGTAAGGACTCTTCCCAAAAGAAGTGAAATCAGGTGAATCTGCCGTTTTCTTTGTTTGATGTTTTTTTCTCAGTGTAAAACAGATTTTTACTGTCCTGAGGGAGGGGCTGTTAACAGCTGGGCTGCAGTCTTAGAAGTCAGCCAGTCTTTCCTCATACACTGCTGAAACCAGAACAGATACATAGATGAACTGCTTTTGGGAAAAGGAGAATTATCCTTAATTGCCTGAAGGTGAGCTTCTTAGAGACTGAAGCTGGAAAAAGACAGTTCTGGAGGGTCACCAGAAGTCACCAGTAGAGCTTTGAGGCTCATTTGCATAGTGGTGGGAACAAGTAGCTCTGGGTCTTTATGTGTCTACAGGAAGCCTGGTGGATGGACTTGAAAGTATTCACCTTGAGTTAAACAGGCATGAAATAAAGGCCTCAGAGAGGGGCATGGATGACTTTGTTTATTACAGGAGTTCTTTTCTTACCACTTGAGATCTTTCCTTGGGGAGGTATTTGTCACAAATACAATGCACAGCCTATCCATGGCTTTCTGCATTGGTCCCGTCCTGAGACTGTACATCTCAAGAGCCAAAGGCAACATGGGTAATTTTAGGTCTCCAAACATACTTCAGAGCTTTAAAGATGTAAATATTCAAAACGTACTAAATACAAAAGTGAATGACCAAACTCAGTTTTCATTCTTAAGTTTCAGCAAGCATCTTGAAAAATAGAAGGAATGAGTGACCTTCAGCACATGTAAAGAAAGACTCAACATAATTTGTGAAACAAAGGAAAATGTCTTTAAAGTAGTTTTCTTCATTGTAAAGCCTAAGGACCAGTTGCACTTTCATCAGTCTTAAGGGTGGTTCCCTGAGTATCTTCCTCCATTATGCACTCTCCTCTATTTTATGTGGAAGTTTACTGCCTGCTCTTCCTCTGAAATAGTTGTTGTATTTTCCTCTGGCACTCTTGATGAGTTTGAGCCACCTGGTGCTCAAAATTCAGGGGGCCTTTTACAAAGTGTCAGTAAGCCCACTGTGGGCCAATCTGGTGCTAGCAGACGCTAATCCAGCGGTAATCGGGCAGCATCGCGTGCTACCCTGTTACTGCCAGGTTAGCAACAGAGCCCCTACCGCCAGCTCAATGGCTGGTGGTACGTGCTCACCCCTGCATGGCCAAGCGATAAGTAAAATCTTTCTGCACGGCCATTTCTTTTTTCAGCCTTTTTACCCACTGTGGTAAAAAGGACCTCAGCAAGTGGCAAAAATGGCCCCCACCACTAGCGCAGGGCCCTTTGGTAAAAGGACCCCTCAGTGCTTTTTCTGTAACACTGTGCAATGATGCCAACTTATCAAAAATGATTTGGAGGCTAAAAACAACACAAATTGCCCCTCCTTAGACACAATAAAAGAGCTGTTCAATTTGGGGGGTTCTCAGCACCCACTGCACTCACAGATCTGGCATCTATGACGCCGTGCAAATACTCAAGGAGTTCGATCACCACTGGGTCAATAAAAGTTGACAAAATGTCATGCACTACGGGGGGAATTCAGTAAAGGTTGCCCAAAGTTGGGCGCACAAGGTTGGGCGTGAGTTGCAGATCCACGTGTAAACTAATTGATCAATTAGGTGTTAGCAATCAATTATTGGCAATAACAAGCACTTAATTAGAAGGAATTAGGAGTTACACATGGATCTGCTCTGTGCCCTATTCTCTAACATTCGTGCCTAAATTTCACAGCACGCAACTCCAAAGGGATGTAGTCATGGGAGGAGCATGGACGGGTCAGAAGCATTCCCAAGATTTACATGTGATGTTATAGAATAAAGTCATTTATGCACCTAACTGCCCTTAGTTGGGCTTCAGTATTTACAAGAGTTTTTAGCAGCTGTAAGTGCTCTCACCCAGTTCTATGCGCAACTTAAGATCTAGTATTCTGTAAAAGTTGCTCTGTGCAGAACACGCTTGTAGAATTCTAGTTTATTTATTTGTTTATTGGGATTTATTAACCACTTTTCTGAAGAGATTCACCCAAGGCAGTATACAACAATTATAGTTTACCATAAAACTTACAATTTTGTTAACAGCATAACAATAGTAAAATAACCAAGAATAAACATAAATACAATAAATGAGGTAAACTAGAAAACAGTAAATTGAAACCTAATAATGGAACTACTGTGAAACAGTACCAAAAATATACACATTTAACAGCAGTAGAATTCAAATGCCAGAGACATACTGTAATACAATGAGGTTTTATTTACATCACTTGACAATTTCTGTGTATTATATGTGTGCAAACATTATATATGTAAGCATTGTATGAGTGAAAATATGGTAAAAATGAGAACAGAAAATCAAGTGGGGATCTTCCCAGGGCTTAACTTTAGGTGCCATTTACTGAATTCCCCCTAAGTGCTAATTTTATAATGATAATTACAGCCATGCTGTTATAGAATGCTAACATAAGTTGACATTTATGCATCAACATTTAGGTGTAAATATGGCACCTTGTGAGCGTAACTTATAGTATTACTTTAAGTGGATGCTAGAATAGTCCACGACCCACCGATCCCTTCCCACAGGAACACCCCCTTCGCAGTTATGTGCTAGACAATTTACAAGTCCCCTTTTTAGAATTGGTGCTAGTTAAGGTGTATTATTCATAGCAAATCACTACTCAAAATATAAATTTTGCTCAGAAAACTGATATAGAGCATTCACTATCTGCTAATATTGCAAAAAGCAATAAACAATATTAACAAAACAGAATCCTCAACCTCCCCGAGGAAAGCCCACACTGGCTAATTACAATAACCTCAATGGGGTACTATCGCTGGCTTCAGCACATCTGCAAAAATGACAGTGGAAAAACAACTCCCCAAAACATTAGGGAGGAAAAAGCCACTATTGAAAAAGGCAGACAGCAGCTGTATAAAATAGATAACGAGTGAATTACTCTGCAATCAGTCCCTATAGTTGATGTGCCTAATGCAATGTCATCAGACAAAAAATTCCAATAGTGTAGAAGCTCAAACAGTGCCCCATCAGCGTTACTTAACTTGCGGTATGTAAATCCTGGTCCTGCTCTCTGGAAATATGTCCACTTGATAGCACCATTTAAGTGCCAATTAAGAACCAATTAAGTAATTAAGTTACACACAAAAGTGGTACTATTCTACAACTAAGCACATAATTGCACATGCAAGTTATAGAATTAGGGGACACATGTCTCAAAACTGACCAAGAGTCACATGGTGCTGGAAAATAACCCAGAATGTTCCAGAGGCAGCATTAGCAGCAAGCCTCTGAGAAAAGTGAGGGGAAATTTAACTGGTTAAAGAACCAATGACGGAGGCCAAATGGAGGATGAGACCAGATGGGATGAGGTTTGGGGAATGGCAGGTGATGTTTAATATGAGCAAGTGCAAAGTAATGCATGTGGGAAAGAGGAACCCAAATTATAACTATGTAATGTAAGGTTCCACGTTAGGAGTCACCGACCAAGAAAGAGATCTAGGCATCATCGATGAAACGTTGGAAACAGGATACTGGGCTTGATGGACCTTTGGTCTGTCCCAGTATGGCAATACTTATGTACTTATTTTGGTTATGTGTCTCTCAGAGTGTTCTTAAGAAGCTTGGTTAACTGCATTATTTAAGAAAGACCTCCCTGTTGCCCCATTGCCTTGGGCACTTTGTCCAGCAATGGCCATGGCCATTGCTCTGAAATATTTTGTAGAAACTAGCTCCAAAAACACTCTATATTGTATCTTTAGACTGGGCACCTCGGGATCAAATGTATAAATAAACTTTAATGAATAAAATAAGCCTCAAAAGCCCAGGGTACCAACAACTTAGGATACCACTGTATTGGCTAACATCATAGGCTCCACCTACCTCCGAAAAAACCAACAGAGTAAAAACTTCCAAGAACAATATAATTGGAAGAAAACCTCTATAGGTAAAAAACGAGAGGCAGGATGTCAATTTTTAACAATTTATTCACCAAGATGCTCAGATCTAAATTTTTCTATTGCTAAGGATGTAAATAACACAATTACATAACTAAACTTCTGACCGTCCAGTCAACCCTCATTGTTAATTAAACATGTATTTATCCAACTTAGCTTGCATTCCTTGAGTAGAGATCGAAAACTTCGTTATAACCAGCACTTTTCCTGCTCGTAAATTCTCACTGTGACTGACAGTCTAGAAGATATCTACCTGTTCTACTCTACTCTATATTTTATAGACCTCTATCATATCTCCCCTCAGCATTTTCTTCTCCAAGCTGAAGAGCCCAAATCTCTTTAATTTCTCATCATAGGGAAATAATCTCATCCCCTTTATCATTTTTGTTGGCCATTTCTGTACCTTTTCTAATTCTGCTATAGCCTTTTTAACTCTAGAGATAGATATATTGATGTTTATTACCACATTATTTATTTATTTATTTATTTATTTGCTAACACCTTTTTCAGTTGTAAGGTGAGTTACATTCAGGTACACTGGGTATCACACTAATGCTATTAACATGTATTATTATTAAATAGGTCCAATTGCTTATTGTCATGGATTCAGGGAAGGTGAGCCCTTGGGCCATAGCCAGGAACAGGCTAGCAGCAGGTGAGTCACTTGGGCTAGGCACAGCACTAGGCAAGGCAGGCTTGGCCTGGAGATAGGCAGAGCAGGCAAGGCTTGGTAGAAGACAAGACAGACAGGACTCAAGCTAGAGACAAGGCAGGCAGGGCTTGAACTGGAGACTAGGTAGCCAGGGCTTAACTGAAAACAAGACAGGCAGGGTTAGGCAGGACAAGGCAGACAAGGTTAGGCAGGACAAAGCAGACAGGGCTAGGCAGGACAAGGCAAGCAGGGCAAGAACTGGATCCAGACAAGGCAAGGCAGGGCAAGGCTGGCAAGGCAAGGACTGGATCCAGCCAAGGCCAAGCAGTATAAGGCAGGACTGGAACTGGAGACAAGGCAGGGCTGGAGTAGGCAAGGCTGGAACTTGGAGACAAGGCAGACAAGATGAAGCTGGCAAGGCAGGCAAGAAAGGAACTGGAGATACACGAGGCAAGGCATGAACTGAAGACAAGACACAGCTTCTGGAGACCTGTTGCAAAGGCATTGAAGGGAGGCAGGACCCCCCCCCCCCTCCAAATAGTCCCGGAACTCCTGCATGCTGCCTCATAAAAATAGGTCTTTGGTGTGCATGCGTGCTCTAGGAGACCAGCACCCAGAAGCACTGGGAGTCCCCTTGACCTCCGCAAGACACCAGAGGCAGCCATGCAGGTGGCCCACCAGGACCAACCGCCCACCATGGGGAGTGATAAGGGAAGACAAGGGAAAAGAGGTGTGTCAGGGTGGAGTACCCCTTCTTCAAAGGGCCTCCTCCCCTCGGTCCAGGGTTGAGTGTCTCAGGAGACTGATGATAGCACCTTCTCAGGATCACAGGAACAAGACTAGCAGACTTCCATGAGTTGTTCTTGGAACTGTAGGCCCTTCTGGAATCAGTGGTGTCCTGGACCACATACCCATGGTCCGGTTCTTCGGGCATGACATCAAAGCGAGGAGATTCCTTAGATAAATTCCCAGCCAAGGCATGGATCCTGGATGCAGAAAGTGAACAAGTCTTACTGGGGAAGCCTCCTTCCCAGTAGATCCACGGCATCCTTGCTCTTCTAACGCGGAGGACTGATCTGAGCTCATGGCCTTTGCAATCTGTCATGGTCTTAGGGATAGTGAGCCCTTGGGCTGCAGCTGGGAACTGGCTAAAAGCAGGCGAATCACTTGGGCTAGGCACAGCACTAGGCAAAGTACTAGGCGAGGCAGACTCGGCCAGGAGACAGGCAGAGTAGGTAAGGCTTGACAGAAGACAAGACAGGACTTGACCTGGAGACAGACAGGGCTTAAACTGGAGACAAGGTAAGCAGGGCTTGGCAGACAGGGCTAGGCAGGACAAAGTGGGCAGATCTAGGCAGGGCAAGGTAAACAGACAGAGCTAGGCAGGACAAGGCAGACAAAGCTACGCAGGATGAAGCAGACAAGGCTAGGCAGGACAAAGTGGACAGGGATAAGCAGGAAAAGGTGGACAGGGATAAGCAGGACAAGGCAGACAAGGCAGGAACTGGATCCAGAAAGGCAAGGCAAAACAAGGCAAGACAGGACAAGGGAAGAACTGGATCCAGAGAAGGCAAGGCATGGAAAGGCAGGCATGGCAAGGACTGGATCCAGCCTAGGCCAAGCAATACACAAGGCAGGGCTGGAGCTACAGACAAGGCATGGCCAGAGCAGTCTGGGACTAGAAGACAAGGCAGGCAAAGCTGGAACTTGGGGACAAGGCTGGAAGTAGAAGAAAAAGCAGGCAAAGCTGGAACTTGGAGACAAGGTAGGCAAGATAAGTACATAAGTAATGCCATACTGGGAAAAGACCAAAGGTCCATCGAGCCCAGCATCCTGTCCCCGACAGCAGCCAATCCAGGTCAAGGGCACCTGGCAAGCTACCCAAACGCACAAACATTTTATACAAGTTATTCCCGAAATTGTGGATTTTTCCCAAGTCCATTTAGTAGCGGTCTATGGACTTGTACTTTAGGAAACCGTCCAACCCCTTTTTAAACTCTGCCAAGCTAACCACCTTCACTACGTTCTCCGGCAACGAATTCCAGAGTTTAATTATATGTTGGGTGAAGAAAAAGTTTCTCCTATTTGTTTTAAATTTACTACACTGTAGTTTCATTGCATGCCCCCTAGTCCTAGTATTTTTGGAAAGCGTGAACAGACGCTTCACATCCACCTGTTCCACTCCACTCATTATTTTATATACCTCTATCATGTCTCCCCCTCAGCCGTCTCTTCTCCAAGCTGAAAAGCCCTAGCCTCCTTAGTCTTTCTTCATAGGGAAGTCGTCCCATCTCCGTTATCATTTTTGTCGCCCTTCGCTGCACCTTTTCCAGTTCTACTATATCTTTCTTGAGATGCGGCGACCAGAATTGAACACAATACTCAAGGTGCGGTCACACCATGGAGCGATACAACGGCATTATAACATCCTCACATCTGTTCTCCATACCTTTCCTAATAATACCCAACATTCTATTCGCTTTCCTAGCCGCAGCAGCACACTGAGCAGAAGGTTTCAGTGTATTATCAACAATGACACCCAGATCCCTTTCTTGGTCCGTAACTCCTAACGTGGAACCTTGCATGACGTAGATATAATTCGAGTTCTTTTTTCCCACATGCATCACCTTGCACTTGTTCACATTAAACGCCATCTGCCATTTAGCCACCCAGTCTCGTAAGGTCCTTCTGTAATTTTTCACAGTCCTCTCATGAGTTAACGACTTTGAATAACTTTGTGTCATCAGCAAATTTAATTACCTCACTGGTTACTCCCACCTCTAAATCATTTATAAATATATTAAAAAGCAGCGTCCTAGCACTGACCCCTGAGGAACCCCACTAACTACCCTTCTCCATTGTAAATACTGCCCATTTAACCCCACTCTCTGTTTCCTATCCTTTAACCAGTTTTTAATCCACAATAGATGAAGCTGGACAAGGCAGGCAAGACAGGAACTGGAGACACATGAGGCAAGGCTTGAACTAAAGACATGACACAGCTTCTGGAGACCTGTCATGAAAGCACTGAAGGGAGGCAGGAACCCCCCTCAAATAGTTTCAAGACTGGAAATGGAGCTTCCCCAGCATTCTGGCGCTCCTGCATGCTGCCTCATATGAATAAGTCTTCTGCACGTATACACCGTAGGAGGCCAGCACCTGGAAGCACCGCAAGGTCCCTTGACCCCTGCAGATGCCAGTGGCCTGCCAGGACCAACTGCAGAGTGTCATGGGACCCAACAAGAAAAAGAGGTGCGTCAAGGTGGGAGGCACGGCAGAGCCATGACACGTAATAAAGGATCTTTGGCAAGAAATGCATGTAATGCCTCTTAGTAAATCTAGTCCTTACTTTGTACTGTCTCCTTTATTTATTTATTTATTGCATTTGTATCCCACATTATCCCACCTCTTTGCAGGCTCAATGTGGCTTACAATAAATCATGGATAGTGGAAATGATAAGAGAATTGACATATGGTGTTACAGAAGTAGTCTGGGTAGCATGGTAATGGAAAACAAGATAATAACATGACATAAGGCATTCTTACATTGCTAGATATGTGTGGGGATTTCACAAGTTTTGGTTTTTATGGTATATCTTGTCGAAGAGATGTGTCTTCAGTTGTTTGCGGAAGTTGGTCAGTTCATAGGTCGCTTTTAGGTTCCGTGGCAATGCATTCCAGAGTTGCGTGCTCACATAGGAAAAGGTTGATGTGTGCATTAGTTTATATTTGAGGCCTTTGCAGTTAGGGAAATGAAGATTAAGGAATGTGCGAGACGATCTTTCAGCATTCCTGGGTGGTAGGTCAATCAGGTCCGCCATGTAGGCTGGGGCCTCGCCATGGATGATTTTGTGTACTAGGGTGCATATCTTGAACGTGATGCGTTCTTTGAGTGGTAACCAATGTAGCTTCTCTCGTAGGGGTTTTGCGCTTTCGTATTTTGGTTTTCCAAATATGAGTCTGGCTGCTGTGTTCTGGGCTGTCTGGAGTTTTTTTTGAGAATTTGCTCTTTTCAGCCAGCGTAGAGTGAGTTGCAGTAGTCTAAGTGACTGAGTACCAGTGATTGTACCAAATTCCGGAAAACGGTTCTAAGGAAATATGGTTTTATTCTTTTTAATTTCCACATTGAGTGGAACAATTTTTTGGTTATGATTTTCGCATGATTCTCTAGTGTCAGGTGTCGGTCGATGGTGACTCCTAGGATTTTCAGGGTTTCCGAAATTGGTAGATTTAGTTTTGGGGTGTTAATGGTGGTAAATTTGCTCGTATTGTGCTGAGAGGTGAGTACTAGGCATTGGGTTTTCTCTGCATTGAGTTTTAATTGAAAGGCGTCTGCCCATGAGTGCATGATATGTAGACTTTGGTTGATTTAATTGGAAATTTCTTTTATGTCCTGTTTGAATGGAATGTAGATCGTCACATCATCAGCGTAAATATATGGGTTGAGGTTTTGTTTTGTAGCCTGATGTATTTCTTTACATGAATGCATATCATTTTTGTTTCTATGATTTTGGTCTACTCCATTTTCAAATAATAGTGGATTTTATTTGAAGAATGACACAATTTGAATTTTTTTTGTTTCTTGTGTATTGTCAGATTTTCTTTCATCAGTTATCTGTTTCATATACAAGTTTTCGCTTGGGAATATAATAATAACAATGTCAATTTTCAAAGTGATGCTTTTACTATGGTGCAGTAAACACTAACGCATGCTTACCACAGATTAAAAGGGCACTGAGGCATCCCACAGTAAAATCCTAATGTGCCTGTGCTACCCACGAGCTAAAAAATAAATTTTATTTTTAGGCTGAGGGGGTGTGTAAGGGGTGAAGAGTAGGGGTGTCTACATTAATCAGTTAGTGCACCACAGATTAGTCTGTGATTAGAGTGTGAGCCGCTATCACTTACAAAATGGGTGGTGGTAAGGGCCCACACACTAATACAACATTACTGCATGGTCATTAATGCCAAAAATAGAAAATCAGCCTTTTTCCAGATGCGGGAAAAATTGGCCATAGCATGAGGGAATGACCCATATAAGGGCGCTCTAAAGCCACTTTTTGCCACAGCTTTGTAAAAGAGCCACAAAAATTAGACATTTACAGGCAGCCAATAATTGTATAACTTCCCTGTCTGTATATTTTCAGTCACTGTCTGCCGGATTCTATATAGTATGCCTAGAGATCCACCAGGGGCGTAGCCAGACTTCGGCGGGAGGGAGGTCCACAGCCCGAGGTGAGGGGACACATTTTAGTCCCCCCCTGGCGCCACCGACCCTCCCGCCATTGCCGACACCAACTTTGACCCCCCCTTGCTGACGACCCTCTTGACCCCCCTCCCGCCTCCAATCCTCCCCCGCCGTTGCCATCGCCTACCTTTGCTGGCGGGGGACCCCAACCTCCGCCAGCCGAGGTCCTCTTCTTCCTTTGTTCTGTTTCTGAGTCTGACGTCCTGCACGTTGGGGTCCCCCGCCAGCAAAGGTAGGTGACAGCGGGTTGGCAGCGGGAGGGGGGGTCGAGAGGGTCATTGGCAGAGGGTCCAGGGCCAAATCTACGGGGGCCCAGGCCCCCGTGGCCCCACATAGCTATGCCCCTGAGATCCACACTGAAATCCAGGAGTATTCTATAACAACGCACGTAACTTAATTTTCTTAACAAGATAATCAGCATTGATAATAGCACTTAGCAAGCAATATTGAGCACAAAGTGGCAATAATTAGAATTTATGCACACAACTCGCTAAACGTATTCTGTAATGAACTGCACCTAAATTCTAATGTGCGCAGTTCAAAAGGGGAGTGGCTATGGGCGGGGAAGTGGGTATTCTGTGGGCGTTCCCAAATTTTCACACATAGTTATAGAATATGGCCCAGTGCTCATAAATCTACGTGCTGGGATTTATGCTACGCCTTCGTTAGTGTAAATGGAGGCGTGTGGTTTTAGGCACTGAGATATCAGCTAAGCATATTCCATATACTGCACCTAAATCTAGATACCACTTATAAAATATGCTTAGGTGGAAATGTTTACCATGCAGATTTTTTAGGTGCCTTATATAGAATCTGGCCCTATATGGATGATATCAAGCAGAAAAACCACCAAATTCTATAATGGTTGCCCATATTAATTAGTTAATGAGCTCCAAAGATTTAATTATTGGAGCTAACAAGCACTTAATTGGCACTAATTATGATTTGGGTGCCAATCTGGGTAAGTGCGGTTCTGAAACAATGGGCACCTAATTGGATTGTGCATTACTCAAAAGGAGGTATGGCTATGGGAGGGACATGGGTGGGTCAGGAGCATTCACAAAAGACTCACACAGTGTTACAGAATAGTGGGGATCCATGCACAATCTGTGTGCCAGGATTTATGCCAGGTTTCAGCTTGCACAAGTCCTCGCACCCAAAGTTGAGCACCAAATTCAGTGCCCCAAGTTGAACACGAAATTTGGCCAAACTTTGGGTGACATGCTCTGGTGTACACTGAGGTTCGTTCCCATTTGGAAACACTACTCCAACTTTGATTCTTGAGGGCAGCAACCAAGTCTGGATTTCAAGGTAACCAAACCAGGCTATGTGGATTAGATAAAAAATGTCCATCTAATGAATGCTCATTCTCCATAGTTCTATAAACTTGCGTATACAATTGTATGTTTAGCGTGCATTTTACACATGCGCTGTAGAATACGGTCAGTTGCATGCATAACTTAATATGATAATTAGCTACTAATTTGCATTGATTAGTACTAATTGCATTAATTAGCAGTTACACATGTACCTGCACTTAGAGGTCCTTTTAATAAGGTGCACTAGTGGATTTGGCACGCGCTATTGATTAACGTGCTAAATGATAAGGCATTCATTATATTGCTTTGGGTGTCTTATCATTTAATGTGTGCTCATCGTAAGCATGCGCTAAATCTGTTAGTGCACCTTAGTAAAAGGACCCCTTAGTAAATTGCACAAGCAAAATTCATATTGTGCAATTACAAGGGGGCATGAACCTAGGAGGGGCATGGGAGGGTCAGGTATGTGCCCAGCACTTATGCGCATGGGCTATAGAATAGTAATAATTAAGTGCCTATGAGCTTTTGAGAATTATTACCCCCATGGTGCACATTCTGAAAACCAAACCTGCTTGTAGCCCTCTCTGAGAGCAGCAGCAGTAGTAGTAGTGAGAATCCTGACCTAAAAGACATTGACCTCATTTATTGATATTTTGCTCACACCTTTTTCAGTAGAAGCTCAAGGTGAGTTACATTCAGGTACACTGGTTATTTCCCTGTCCCTGGTGGGCTCACAATCTAATTTTATTTATTTATTTGGTTCACTTGTATCCCACATTTTCCCAGCTTTTGCGGGCTCAATGTGGCTAACAAAGTTACCAGAAAATTACATAATACAACAGGATAAAATTATTCGAGTAAAAAAAGAAAAAAAAGTGACAAATTTAAATACAGAAGTAGCTAAAATAAGAGAATACGGATGGGACTACAGGAGCAACAAAAGGGAAGCTGATAGAAGGTTAAAAGCGGGCAAACAAACAAAACGGAAAAAAGGGGTTAAAGAGCATTGTGGACTTCGGGGTAGGCTTTACTAAACAAATAAGTTTTTAGTAATTTTTTTAATGTTTGATGATCCGGTGTCTCTTTCAGGAGTCTCGACAAAGCATTCCAGGTTCGCGGGCTGATGAACGAAAAGGAAGAAGCGTAGAGTGTCTTGGAATTTAGATTCCTGCAGGAAGGATAGTGCAGATTAAGATAAGTACGAGATGACGCCAATGAATTTCTAGGAGGTAAATCAATCAAATCACACATGTAAACTGGCGCTTCGCCGTAAATGATCTTATGAGTTAAGGCACAGATCTTGAAATCAATACGGTCCTTAATGGGAAGCCAGTGAAGGCTCTCACAAAGAGGCTGCACACTGTCAAAGCAAGATTTTCCAAAGAATAGTCTGGCTGCGGTGTTTTGAAACGTCTGGAGCTTCTTCAGAATATAGTGTGGACAACCAGCGTAAATTTTTGTATCTGAGGCAATGGAGGGTTAAGTGACTGGCCCAAGATCACAAAGAGCAGCAGTGATATTTAAACTGGCCACCTCTCGATGTCAAGATCGGGTCTAACCACTAGGCTACTCCTCCAGCTTATTATTGGTGGTGAAACTATAGCTCTAGAATTCACATCCCAGTTCTTACACCCTTGTAGTAGTGAGAATAAAAATCTAATTACAAGAAGTCTTACTGCAGATATACATATCGATACTAAATGAAGGGGCTGAAGCAGCAAAAGTGTGCAGATGTTGGCATGGGTTAGTGGAACATCGGTCATTTTGTGGGTGCATGATGCAGATATGTGTTTTGCGCAGAAACTAATCCTGCACAAAGTGTTGCATTTAATACCAGCACACATTAAGGGCCCTGTTTATTAAGCCACGCTAGAGGTGCACACTAAGCATTAGTATGCACTAACCATGTAGACACCCACAATTCCTATGAGCTTCTACACAATTAGCATGCACTAATTTTTAGCATGCGCTAAAAACACTAGCACACCTTAGTAAACAGGGCCCTAAGTGTAAGTTTCAATTAGCGCCAATAATTGCTTGTTAAAAGCCAATTATTGGTGCTAATTATCTCATTATTCAATTAAATTGTGCACAGGGTGATAATCTAGCTTATTTTCAAAAGGGAAGGACACCCATCTTCCAACACTAATCGGGAGACTTTTTTTTTGTTACATTTGTACCCCGCACTTTCCCACTCATGGCAGGCTCAATGTGGCTTACATATTGTATAGAGGTACCTATCTGTACCTGGGGCAATGAAGGGTTAAGTGACTTGCCCAGAGTCACAAGGAGCTGCCTGTGCCTGAAGTGGGAATCGAACTCAGTTCCACAGTTCCCCAGGACCAAAGTCCACCACCCTAACCACTAGGCCACTCCTCCACGTCCTTCTGCTGAGGTCGCCCAAATCGGCATAATTGAAAGCTGATTTTTTGCGTCCTCAACTGCTTTCCGTCACGGGGATGACCAAAGTTCACGGGGGCATGTCGGCAGTGTACCGAAGGCGGGACAGGGCGTGGTTAAGAGATGGGCATCCTCGGCCAATAATGGAAAAAAGAAGGGCATCCCTCATGAGCATTTGGTCGACTTTACTTGGTCCCTTTTTTTTTCCACAACCAAGCGTCAAAAAGGTGCCCGAACTGACCAGATGACCACCGGAGGGAATCGGGGATGACCTCCCCTCATTCCTCCAGTGGTCACCAACCCCCTCCCACCCTAAAAAAAAATTAAAAAACATTTTTTCCAGCCTCTATGCGAGCCTCAAATGTCATACCCAGCTCCATCACAGCAGTATGCAGGTCCCTGGAGCAGTTTTTAGTGGGTGCAGTGCACTTCAGGCAGGCGGACCCAGGCCCATCCCCCCCCCACACCTGTTACACTTGTGGTGGTAAATGTGAGTCCTAACCTGCCCGAAACCCACTGTACCCACATGTAGGTGCCCACCTTCATCCCTAAGGGCTATGGTAGTGGTGTACAGTTGTGGGGAGTGGGTGTGGGGGGGGGGGGTTGGGGGGCTCAGCTCTGAAGGTAAGGGAGCTACGCACCTGGGAGTAATTTGTGAAGTCCACTGCAGTGCCCCCTAGGGTGCCCGGTTGGTGTCCTGGCATCTGAGGAGGACCAGTGCACAACGAATGCTGGCTCCTCCCATGACCAAATGGCTTGGATTTGGTCATTTCTGAGATGGGCGTCCCCGAAAACAGGGGACGACCATCTCTAAGGACAACCTAAATGTTGAGATTTGGGCATCCCCGACAGTATTATCGAAACGAAAGATGGACGTCCATCTTGTTTCGATAATACGGGTTTCCCCGCTCCTTTGCTGGAACGTCCTTAGAGATGGGCGTCCCCGTTCGATTATGCCCCTCAATGACTGTTTCTTCTTTTTGCTGCAAGCAGAAGTACCTACAGTTGTTTTTTTTTCTGGTCTCCATCAAGAACATGGATTAAAAACAGAACAGGGGAGGTAATGGTATTGTGCTATGAGCATCTAAAGATGAGCACAGATCTCGGAAAAAAAGAATTGTATTGGAATAGATCTACACATGTGCTGGAATACCATTCTTTGTATAAATATCAACATCACAAAAACATGTTATACCGATATTTATGTACAGAATAACATTTCAATCAATTCACCTTTCATGCTCCTCAGGCAAGGTTGCTCACCAGGTCTAGTGCCTACTGGGCTGGGTCTCGGTCTCTGCTAAGGAATCTTCTTCTTCATGGTTTGCATTAATAGCACAGTGGAGGAAAGAGAGAGAGAGAGAGAGAGAGAGAGAGAGAGAGCGCGAACATATATATGCTTACTTATCAGTGCTAAATCTATTCATTTTCTGCTAAAAGTTACTGAGACAATATCTTGTCATAAAAATCCCGCTACATTCAAATTAACCGTTGGCCTGTTAACCAGATTCTTCTGCCAACCACTTCCATTTGATTTAATCACAGCATCTGGTCTCCATAGCTTCAACTGAAAGATCATCCTCACAGACTCATCAAGACCCCTGAGGCAGGCCGTTGGGCCGAGGGCTGTGTCAGGTCGTATTTTAAGGCAACCCCAATAAAGACTTCGCTATTATCCTCCCTGGATCCACCTCTCTGTTTTCTTTGTACTCTTCATAGTTTCGTGAGGGTTGTTCCTCCTTTTTGGTTGTTTTGAGAGTTACTTGTCACCTGGGGTCAGGACACGCATAGTAGCTTTTTTTTTTTGCTGGTAGAAGGGAATGTGGAGTTTCAAGAGGACCTTGATCATGTGGCATTTCGGAGGTGGAGAGCTAGGGGTCTTGAACATTTGGAACACTTTTTTAAAAAGAGGATGGGGCTCTTCTTGCATTTGCTGATTTACAACACAGATTTTCGTTCTCCATGATGGATTATTTTGCTCATGTGCAATTGGTCAGCTGTGTTTATAATTTGCCAACTACTAGCTTACACTTTCATTTCTGTTCCCAACTTTGAGAATTTTTGGAAAGGGATGTCCTAGATCAGGTGTTTATTTCTTGGTTTGTTAAGCTACTGAGGCAACGACTCCCTTCCCCTTTGTATGCCTCTGTGCAGGGGGCTTGGGAGAGAGAGCTGGGCCGACCTTTGGAGAATTTGATCACTGTTTCTCTATTTGCAATCATCCACACGTTGCATCAGGCGGGCTTGCAAGAATGCCATTATCGAGTGATTCATCAGGCTTATTTTTCGCAGAGCCAAGCCTTTAAGGCAAGATGTGCAGTCTCCTCACTTACATGCAGCGAGTTTTGGGACATCCCTTGGTTTTATCCTTGGAGGGTATTTTGTTTCATAGGGTTTTGCTTTTGGGTTCTCAAGGGAAAGGGGAGAGTTTATTTTTGGGAAAAGCTTATATTTTGGGGAAGAGATGTATTCTAAATCACTGGCTGCACGATGTGCCTCCTACATTTTGGTATTTGTGCAATAATTTACATGCTTGTGTGGCCCTTTTAGTAAGCCGTGTAGGTGCCTACATGTGCCCAATGCATGCCAATTCAGAGTTACTGCCCAGCTACCACGTGGCCTCTGCGGTAATTTCATTTTTTATGCACGCCTGCTATGCATGCCAGAAAATATATTTTATTTTCTGGCGCATGGCAAAAATCGGTTGGTAACTCTGATTTGATGCGCGTAGGTGATTACCGCATGGTTAATGTGAGAGACCTTATTGCTAAGTCAATGGCTGGTGGTAAGGTCTCAGACCCAAAATGGATGCATGGCAATTTTTATTTTGATACTCATCCATTTTCGGCAAAAATTTTAAAAAGGCATTTTTTGCAGGCGTGCTGAAAAATGGATCTACGTGCGCCCAAATCCCACACCTATACTACTGCAGGCCATTTTCAGCGCACCTTAGTAAAAGGACCCCAAGGATTTGGGAGTCCTGGATGACCTGTCTCCACCCTAAGAGGCAGAGATGTTTTCTCCAAATTTGGCACCCTTATTTGGCTTCAATTTCACCAACTGCTTGTAATTGAATTCTTAACAAATTTCAAGGCCTTTCCCAACATCCTGTATAGCTTTGTGAGTGTGGATGGGGGAGGTTAGGTTTGGAACTATTGAGGGGAAGGGTTTGAGGTCATAAGAATCCAGGCCTCGGATCTATCTTTGCTTATTTTTGGCAAGGTTTTTATGAAGGTGAGTGAGTGAGTGAGTAGGGGGTGATTTGGGGTGAGTGAGTAGGAGGGTTGTTTTGATTACTGGTATAATGGTTATTGTATACGATGAGAAATTTTTCTCTTTTTTGTATTTGGTAGGTACATATTCTCAATACAAACATTGTTTAATAAAAAATAACAAGAGCCTATGAAGAATTATGGCAGGTCCTCATAAATATAAATGGTGATTGGAGCAGGCTTTCTGATGGTCCTTAAAAAAAAGTGTTAAAACGTTAACATCTATCTAGAAATAGTAAGAGTGTCTACTATCTATCTATTTATTTATTTAATCTCTTTTTACATTTACATCCAGCTTTTTTTTACGCATTTACAATTTAATTCAAGTACAATTCTTGAAAACAGAAAAGATGAGTATTCGACATGACAGATTCTAGAATCTAAAACAATAATTAAATCTACCATAATTATCCAATTACACGATCTATTACTCATCTATAGTCCATCTAAGGAAACAGTAAAGAAAAAACTCTACAAAAAAAAAAAAAAAAAAGGAATTATGCGACTGAATAGAGATGCCAGGATTACTAATTCTAATTGCGGAGTAGAGGTGATTACAATTCTTGGTTGTGACATAGGTGATTCTGCTGTCTTAGATTCTAAGAAAGAACTTAGTTGCTTAGAATCAAAAAATACATTCTTAATTGAGTATAACTTTATTACACACTTGCAGGGAAACTTTAACCAGACTAAAGCACCCAGCCATAATAATTTTGGGTGCAATTTAAGAAACTCTTGTCTTTTCCTTTGGGTTGCCTTTGAGACATCTGGAAACATTCTTACTTTACAGTTCAAAAAAGTTTGTTCTCTATGAAGAAAAAATTGCTTCAAAATCCAATCTCTATCGGGCTGTACTATAAAAGTTACTATCAATGTTGCTGTTGTCAATCCCACTCTTTCATCTTCAAGTATTTGAGTTAAGTTCATATCCAGAGTCTCTGTTGGCACTTCCAGTCCAACATCTTGCACTAAATCTTTTTTTTACAAAAGGTAGCAAATAGTAAATTTTTGATATGGAAGGATGTGCCTGTTCTGGAATTTTCAGAATTTCAGTTAAATATTTTTTGAAAGTTATAAGAGGAGAGATTGAAACCTGCTTAGGAACATTTATTAATCTCAATGTATTTGAACGATGGTGATTTTCCAGGATTTCAATCCTGTTCTGAAGATATATGTTCTCTTTTATCAAATTAACTTGAATTTGTTGGCAATTTTGTATTGTTTTAGAATTGTTTCCAATCTTTTTGTCCAGTGTGGTAATCTTTTTTTTCTATTTCAGGTATTTTTTTCCGATAGAGTATTAGATTGTTAAGGAAATAAGCTTTTGTGAGAAGCAAGTTTCCAGGCCCACTAAAGCCTCCCAAATAGTGTCTAAAGTTATTATTTCAGGTTTTTTAGGTAAGGACTTACTTAGTAAGCCAAGCTCAGGTGTTGGATCCCTCGACGGCTGTCTCACCCATTTCCTGTGTGAAGTACTTCCTGTTTGGATGCGGCAGGAAGAAGCAGTGGCATCGCGAGGGCAGCTGACACCCGGGACGGGTTGCCGCTGCGCACCCCCCCCGGGTGCAGCACGACGCACTCTCCCCCCTCCGTAGAGCAACCCCCCCTCGAGAACATACCTGGAAGGCGGTGAGGGGTGGGCGGGAGGGACAATCTGCCGAGTGCACGCCGCTGAGGGGTGTCGGCGCCTCGCTGGTTCCTTGCTCTCTCTGCCCCGGAACAGGAAGTAACCTGTTCCGGGGCAGAGAGAGCAAGGAACCAGCGAGGCACCGACACCCCCCAGCGGCGTGCACCTGGAGCGGACCGCCTCACCGCCCCCCCTTCCTACGCCACTGGGAAGAAGGACCTGTACAGTGCAGCAGAGCGGAGCAGGAGAGGAGATAAGTAACCAGGCCCGGAGGAGGAGCATGCATGGGCCCGGGGGGGGGGGGGGCAGGCCTGGAGGGGTGTTTGCCCCAGATCCAGCTGTCTCTTGGCGGCCCTGGATGTGCTCATACCTTTTTCCGCTCAGACATGCACACAGCACTAGCTGCCCTTAGCACAGAACCTTGTGGCTGTGTATCCAGTGTGCTCTCCCTGATTAATGCACAAGTTTTACACAGGTCCTGTTTGCATATAATTTGTTTACTGCATTATGGTGCCCTTTTACTAAGCTGCGGTAAAACGGACCCTGTGCCAGCAGCGCTGGCCATTCTTTCCGCATGCTATAGCCCCTTTTAATGCAGCAGTTAAAAATGGCCAAAAATGAAATGGGCATGTGGTAAGTTCGCACTTACTGTGTGACTATTTCAGGAGGGGGGGGGGGCACTTACCACCACCCATGGAAGTGGTGGTAAGGGCTCCTATGCTAACCCAGCAGTAACCCCTGCAGAAATATTTTTCAGTGCCGCACACTGGGGGTGGAACTACAGTCGGCATCCGTGTTGGGCTGGCGGTAGTTGTGGACTGCTGCGTGGCAAGCCCGCAGTGGGCTTACTGCCGCTTAATAAAAGGGCCCCTATGCTTGTTTGGAAGCCATGTGCTAAAGTCATAAGTGCATGGCTTTAACTCCACTTTTCTGCATAGCAGCCTCAAAGGCACAAAACAGGCAGACCACATCCTGACATTTACAAAACCAAAGTGAAGCTATCTTCTGTACTTGGCACTTACTACTACTACTACTATTTGACATTTCTAAAGCGCTACTAGGGTTACGCAGCGCTGTACAATATAACATAGAAGGACAGTCCCTGCTCGAAGAGCTTACAATCTAATGGACAAATGTACAGACAATCAAGTAGTGGCAGTCAAATTGGGGCAGTCTAAGGTTAGGTGCCGAAGGCAACATTGAAGAGGTGGGCTTTGAGCAAGGATTTGAAGATGGGTAGGGAGGGGGCTTGGCGTAGGGCCACAGGAAGTTGATTCCACGCATAGGGTGAGGTGAGGCAGAATGGGCGGAGCCTGGAGTTGGCGGTGGTGGAGAAGGGTGCTGAGAGGAGGGATTTGTCCTGTGAGTGGAGGTTTCGGGCGGGAACGTAAGGGGAGATGAGGGTGGAGAGGTAATGAGGGGCTGCAGACTGAGTGCATTTGTAGGTGAGAAGGAGAAGCTTGAACTGAATGCGGTATCTGATCGGAAGCCAGTGAAGCGACCTGAGGAGGGAGGTAATATGAGTGTATCGGTTCAGGCGGAATATAAGACGAGCCGCAGAGGTCTGGATGGATTGAAGTGGGGATAGATGGCTAAGTGGGAGGCCAGTGAGGAGAAGGTTGCAGTAGTCAAGGCGAGAGGTAATGAGGGCGTGGATGAGAGTTCGGGTGGTGTGTTCAGAGAGGAAAGGGCAAATTTTGCTGATGTTAAAGAGGAAGAAGCGACAGGTCTTGGCTGTCTGCTGGATATGCGCAGAGAATGAGAGGGAGGAGTCGAAGATGACTCCAAGGTTGCGGGCAGATGAGACGGGGAGGATGAAGGTGTTATCAACTGAGATCGAGAGAGGAGGAAGAAGAGAGGTGGGCTTTGGTGGAAAGACTATAAGCTCGGTCTTGGACATGTTCAGTTTCAGGTGGCGGTTGGACATCCATGCAGCAATGTCAGACAAGCAGGCCGATACCTTGGTCTGGGTCTCCACGGTGATGTCTGGTGTGGAGAGATACAACTGGGTGTCATCAGCATAAAGATGATAGTGGAAACCATGAGATGAGATCAGTGAGCCCAGGGAAGAGGTGTAGATTGAAAAAAGAAGGGGTCCAAGGACAGATCCCTGGGGAACTCCTACAGAGAGCGGGATGGGGGTGGAGGAAGAACCTTGAGAGTGTACTCTGAAGGTACGATGGGAGAGATAGGAGGAGAACCAGGAGAGGACAGAGCCCTGGAACCCAAATGAAGACAGTGTGGCAAGAAGTAAATCGTGATTGACAGTGTCAAACGCAGCGGATAGATCAAGGAGGATAAGGATGGAATAGTGGCCTCTGGACTTGGCAAGGAACAGGTCATTACAGACTTTAGAGAGTGCTGTTTCTGTCGAGTGTAGAGGGCGAAAACCGGATTGAAGTGGATCGAGGATGGCCTGGGAGGAGAGGAAATCAAGGCAGCGGCTGTGAACGGCGCGCTCAAGTTGTTTGGAGAGGAAGGGTAGGAGGGAGATGGGGCGGTAGTTGGAGGGACAGGTAGGGTCAAGTGATGGTTTTTTGAGGAGAGGTGTGACTACGGCGTGCTTGAAGGTGTCAGGGACAGTTGCAGTGGATAGAGATAGGTTGAGGATATGACAGATGGAGGGGGTGACAGTATGAGAGATGGTGTTAAGTAAGTTGGTGGGGATGGGATCAGAGGAACAAGTTGTGCATTTCGAGGAGGAAAGAAGGCGGGCAGTTTCCTCTTCGGAGATATCAGGGAAGGAGGAGAAGGAGTTGGTTGGTTGGTTGATAGAGAGGGTTGAAGAGAGAAGAGGAGGAGGTGGCTTGGTAGTGAATTCAAGGTTGATCTTTTGCACTTTGTCGTGGAAGTAGTCAGCCAGTGATTGAGGACAGAGTGAGGGGGGAGTGGGAGCAGAGGGTACTTCTTGTACACTACTGCAGAAAACGAGGGACAATTTGGTTTGAAAAGATTTAAAATATCTTCCGGTTTGAGGTTTTCCCTACAGTTCCCCCCCCCCCCCCCCCCCCACCATGACCACCAAACCAATTCTTTTTAATTAGCGTCTCAGCAAGGAAGCATATATTAGTTAAATCCTTTCTGCTGAAAATGCCTGACGCTACATTTAGGCTTAGGAGCATTCACAGAACAAAACTGCACTACGTTTGGCAGCCTTTGGGGGCAGAGTTTTTGTTGTTTTTTTTATTTTAGGTTTGCACCAATATGATTAATGAAAGCATCTTAGGAGGACGAGTGAACTTTCTAACACATTCCACACGGGTTCAAGTATATGACTGCTGCCTGGATTTTTCGAAAACAACTGTGTGTTGAAGATTTGCATTTGGAATACTAAAATTCTGTGAGAAAGGATTTTGAGAACTGAAAGTTTTCTCCTAGCTCCAAGCTAGCACTTAACTGGAAAGTGTCACTATATAAGAACCCGGTTCTAATTTTCTATTCCTCCTCCCTCTCCAAAAATCAAAAACAAAACAAAGTATTTCAGCAGCCCAAATTTTAGAACAAAATCAGTGCTAGCTTTTCCTATATTGCTTTTGCATGAATTCTTGAAATCGGATAAAGGCGGAAGACGCATCATTTTCAAAACAATCCTCTTGGCGCCCCTTAAAAAAAGATCAGAATCATTTATTGCATATCAGAGTCCATCACGATCAAGACCAAAAAAAAAAAACCTCGCACGTACTTAACGACCTTGCTCCACTGTAATCTATTTTGAGATGGCTGTAAAGAGCAGGTGGGTGGCACCAGCCTGGGTAGGGACCCTCTGATAAAAATTTGCTTTTCGCCTGCTGACCTGCGTTTGAACCTGCGATTAGCATCATAGGTTACATCATAAGTTAGTTGGCCGATGCTTATGTCTCCCAGGATCCAGAACGTAAATACAGTCTGACTCTAGGGTGAACTTCAGGCCAAAGCACTAATTTCAGAGGACTGTAATATCACCTTAATGGCGAGTTAGACCTTCCCGGTCCATTATTCAATAGCAATATTATGTTTTTACGCTTCAGACTGGCGACTGGTCCCATTTTAGTCTGACATTTGGGAGCTTAATAAGTTCAAAGAAAACTACTATATAATATTGAAAATATTCTAGGTTGTAATTTCTACCTTCATTGCGCAGACAGCTGCATATCCCATTAAACTCAGCTATCCGAGGATCAGAAATGGCCAACTCAAAATACACGAACAAAAAAAGACCGACGTTCCTCAAGCAACTACTTTGAAAATTAATTTTTTTTCATCAATAGCAATTTTTTTTCTCTTAAGATTCTTGGGATCACACTTCGGTATTTGTGAAAACGGATCATCAGGGAAAGACAAGTGAAAGATAAAGCCTGATGTTCAAAAGTGACTTAAAATGATTTAACTTGGTTGCTATGTATATTGAACTGCTTACCAAATCATTTTTTTTAAAATCTAGATTCATGATTGTTGTCCTCTACCTCCAAAGTTCTTGAATGCCACACTAAAACATGAAATAAAACACGTTTCTGGATTGCAGTTGTAAACAGAAATAAAATACTTTTCTGGATTGCAGTTGTAAACAGAAAACACTGGATTTTTTTGTGTGTTTTAATTGACTGAACAGTTGAGCTGCGCCTTTAGGAGACGAGGGTACAAAGCGCCCTGTACGATTCCCATTGTGTTGGGCAAATTAACACCTTTTCAAAGTAAAATCTGCTGATTGTCTGTCTAAAGCTCACTGGAGGTGGTAGGAGAATCCAAATGGTTAAAGATTTTAGCCAGCGTCGTTCTGATGGGAGGGGCTCAGAGCCATGGCACAATCTGCAATTAAAGATGAACTTTGAGTGAACTAATTTATCTGACCAAGGTAGAAAAAAAGGGGGCAGAGATCCCGGGCAGAATATAAAAAGGAGGCACCTCGGAGAGAGCTGGGCAGGTAGCGCGAGCTGGAGTCTAGCACTGGCTTGGGGAGTTATGGGCTTGTACACCTTGTTCGCCAGCGCCCTTTGCACGTTTGTGCTTCCGTTATTGCTTTTCTTGGCTGCAGTGAAACTCTGGCAGCTGTACTGTGTGAGCGGTCGGGACCCTCAGTCTCACTTCCCTCTCCCACCGGGAACGATGGGGCTTCCTTTCTTTGGAGAAACCCTCCAGCTGGTCCTTCAGGTAGGCGCCTATTTCATTTTCCTTATGCTTGGTCTGTACTTATGCTCTTGATAAACCCTTTGATCGGAGGGGCAGGAGGTGGGAGGGTTTAAAAGGATGCAAATATTGCAATTACGACTGAACTGAAAGGGGGGAAAAAATAAGTGACGAGAGGTCTGGGAGTTTTTGATTTTTGTTGTGTGTAGTAGGGAGTAGCTGTAGGACATTTCCATTTGTGGCTACTGTCTCCAGCCTGTTTGAAAATCGCTATACCCGGAAACTCTAAATTGTCAAACGAAAATGATAGGGGATTCTGATTTTTTAAAAAAATGTAGGAATTTGGAACTGATCCTAAATTTAGAAATTTGGATTTCACCTTTTTTTAGAGACGAAAATTTCTCCAGATGAAACGTAGAAAGTATGGGTTTATTTACAAGACACATCTGTTTGGAAGCCCCACCGTACGGATCATGGGGGCTGACAACGTGAGGCAGATCTTGCTGGGCGAGCACAAGCTGGTGTCGGTGCAGTGGCCAGCCTCGGTCAGGACCATCTTGGGCTCAGGCTGCCTCTCCAACCTGCATGACTCGCAGCATAAGAACCGGAAGAAAGTAAGTAGAGGGCCATTCCCCTAGAATATGGGGGTCAGGGCGGGCTCTGTCCTTAAGTGTGAATAAGAAACATTTTTGTGAGTACTCGGCGCTTTATTCAATATTTCACCGTCCGATTGAAATTGTCCTAAACACGTGTGTTGCAAAATGCACGTCTAATGTCATAGTTATAATCGCTGCGATCTCCGTTGCCTGATTACGTCTGCTTTTAGTTGCCAGGTATGCCCTCCTATGGTTAAATCGCTTTGGCCAGCAGCGTCTTATCAATTTTTATTTTTTTGGAAGGTGAAATATTTGCTAAAGCAGTTTCAAGATGCAGGCTTTCCCTGGATCTTCTAGAATAAAGGGGCGGTGTAAAAGCCAGATCTGCGGGATCCCTGGGCAAAGAAAAAAATGAACTTTTAAAGGTGTTTTTAATTGAATCCGGGAGGATCCCGCTATATCTGTCTTTTACCTTTTGCCAAGAATAAACAAATAAGGAATCCTTGAGTGATCTTCAGAAAACTGTACGCTCCATTGACTTGGGCTGTGTCTGCTTGTTGGGTAGGTGATCATGCAGGCGTTTTCCCGGGAAGCCTTGGAGAATTACATCCCTGTGATGGAGGAGGAGGTCAGTCGCTCGGTGGCTCAGTGGCTGACCAGGGGAGCTTGCGTGCTGGTCTATCCGGAGGTGAAGCGTCTCATGTTCCGCATTGCCCTGAGGATCCTGCTGGGCTTTGAACCGTCTCAGATGGACGGAGAGACCGAGCAGCAGTTGCTGGAAGCTTTCGAAGAGATGATCCGAAACTTGTTCTCCCTGCCCATTGATGTTCCCTTCAGTGGCCTATACAGGGTAATAGTTCCCTCAGGGTGGGCTGTGAGTGCAACGCCTGTTACGAACAACATAAATGATTTCTCAGCCTTTTGTCAGGGTTTCTCAGAAACCAGGAGGATGATATTTTGGTCCGTGAGTTCTGAAATCCCTCCTCCCCCCCCCCTTTTTTTTTTTTTAACTTACCCGGTGTTATTCGTCTCCTAGGGCTTGAAAGCTAGGAATGTAATCCACGCTAAAATTGAACAGAACATAAAGGCGAAAATGGCAAAGGATTCGGATAATAGTTATAAGGATGCTTTGCAGCTGTTGATAGAGCACACTCAGAAGAACGGAGAACAGTTAAACCTGCAGGTAAACTCTTCGCTTTACCCTCATAAATACTATGGAAAATGATGAAGTCGAGGTTAGTACACAGTATTACTGAATGGTATACTCCGGTCTGCTAGTATGCTGTCATTAAAGAAGTATTTGTGTGTATGTGTTACTTCTTTCTACTATCGCTGAGATGGAAGTAAAGTTGCGTTTCTACACAACGCCCTGACCAAGAAGGGCTGCCTTCGAAAGCTAATCATAACCGAACAAAAATTTTCAATAAAATATCCTTTAAAAAATGTATTAAGTTAGTCCAACAAAAAAGGTATCATCTTATTTTCTTTTCTCTGTTTTATTTTATTCTATTTCTATTGATTACCTTCGTCTATAAATGAATCATTTTTTGGTGTGTCCAACGTAACAACGTTTATACAAAACTGAACCAAACTGAGAGATTCGAACTGTATATGTTGTGTAGAATTTTATTTCCTATAATAACCCGAATTCATCTGAACAGCAAACGCCTCATAATAAACGGTACTTTTTTTTTTTAATATGTGATGATCCCCGTCCCTAAATCCAGAGAAGTATGTGAATGGTGGGCGAGGTTTATACCACTACCTTTAAATGATCTCGTTGCCGATTTTTTCTTTTTATGCATAAAATATGAAAACTGTCGGTGATTACCGGTGCTTTTTGCCCTCCCCAGGAACTAAAAGAATCTGCCACAGAACTGTTGTTCGGGGGCCATGAAACCACGGCCAGCGCAGCCACTTCCTTAATCACTTTTTTGGGGCTCCATTATGAAGTGCTGCAGAAAATGAGAAAAGAGCTGAAAATTGCGGTAGGGTTTCTTAAAATATACAAACTATTTATGATGAAAATCTTCTCTGTAACAGATACGTTGTCCTTTCTGACGGCATTGATTTGGAAGCCACATATTTTAAATTATTTATATGTATGCTGTCTTTGCTATTTTAATAATCAATGGCATTTTGTCCCCCAATATTTACTATTTCTCCATCTTCTGTAAATTCATTTTCTAAGAAATTGTTATGACATCTTAAGAGTATTAAAATATGTATCATCATGTAGAATAAATGGATTAGATAATAAAACCAGAGTCCAGCCTAGACATGGTTATTTAAAAATTTTCCAGTGGTCTTGCATTGCAATTTAGAGCTCAGATCTCCCCTCCATTAGTTTTTTTAAGCAATTTACTTAAGTTTGTTGCTCAGTTTTGTTTGAAACTGAAGAAATTCGTTTCTGAATTATTTTGAGAACTTTATATGTAAACTGCACTAGAGGCAGACAGCATTAAAGGGCCTCCGTTGTACAAAGCTCCTACCAATCAAGACAATTGCTGGGGATAATTTTTCATTTAATTTGCACAGGGGTTATTATGTCCTAACAATCAAGACAACAACCAACTGAACCTGGAAGTCCTTGAACATCTTAAGTATACAGGATGCGTCATTAAAGAAACGCTCAGGCTTAGTCCTCCAGTCCCGGGTGGATTTCGGGTTGCACTCAAAACTTTTGAGTTAAATGTAAGTCCTTTTTTTTTTTTTTTTTTAACACTTTATGTCCTATTTGAGTTGTTTAAGAGGCCCTTTGCTGGCTGTAAACTTGATTTAAAAGAAGCAGGATTATAATATTTAGTTAACATAAACAACACAAATTTAATTTGGTAATGTAAATGGAACATACATTTAGAACCAACTTGACACATAGGTCCATAAAATGGAAATTCTGCCTTTAAGTGGCATGTGCTTAAAGGTGAATTTTAGGTGTGCATGCCAGAGAATTGTCACTAAAGAGAAGTTCCTGTTTGACATATTGGAAAAGAAATGTACTTAATGCTGGAATTATGTCAAATTTAGCATTGCTGTTAAAAAAACAGTAACATTCCACCATGTTCAATAAAAGAGTAATACCAAAGCTTTCAAACTGTAAAGAATGCAGAGGGGGTGGATTATTATTTATTTTTTTTAAATTCTGGTCCCTTCTGTTTTGGCCCTGAACCAAAGGTTACTTTGGAAAACTTGGATATATCTAAACATGTGGTTCTGATGGCGTTAAAGGGTTTCTCTATATACCCAAGTAGAGTACATGCTCCAAAGCAGGTGTAAATATATTCATTGGCATTTGTGCATTATAGGGTCTGGCACTAGGAGCCTATTTTACAATGGCACATTGGAATTTCTCACATAGGAATCCTGCTATCAAAACCCTCCACGTTTCATCCAGCAACTTCATCCTTTTGCATTAGTGCATGCTAAGTCTGACTTCTGAAGTTAAAACTGTTGCACAGAGTTACATGTTTCATATAGCATTCAATAAGTAACAACGTAATAGCCATACTGGGTCAGACCAATGGACCATCTAGCCCAATATCCTGCTTCTAACAGTGGCCAATTCAGGTTACAAGTACCTGATAGAATCCCAAATATTAGCAAGATCCATGCTACTGATCCCAGGGCCAAGCAGTGGCTTCCCCCATATCTATCTCAAAAGCAGACTATGGATGTTTCCTCCAGGAACTTGTCCAAACCTTTTTTTTTAAATTCAGATATATTAACCGCTAATACCACATCCTCTAACAACAAGTTCCAGAGCTCATTGGGTGAAAAAAGATTTCCTCCTAATTGTTTTTAAAGTATTTCCATGTAACTTCCTTAATCCCTTTTTAAAAATAGGAGTTGCATTGGCCAACCTCCAATCTTCAGGTACTACAGACAATTTTAACGACAGGTTACAGATCACTAACAGCAGATCTGCAAAACTGAATTAAAATCAGAATATAGATTTCACCTCCAGCTGTCCAACAGACTTTCTCAAAAAAGCGGTCTTCCAGTTCAGAACTTTTGGAACTATTTGATTTTGTTTTGATATCCTAGATTCGACACTGCACCCATTTTAACATGATACTACTTCCTCGTACATTCCTCACTCTTTAAGTTCTATTGTAAATCAACTTATGGTTGCTTTACAATATATGATGATTGAACTACCAGGTGATGAAGTTCCTTCCAGGATGAACATTGAATGGAAAGTTTTCTCAAAGATTGAACAACTAACGGGGGCGGACTAACAGTGGTCAGGGCCCCTGGGCAGTAAAGATAATTGGGGGGCCTCCAGCCACTGCCTGCCACCCCACTGCTGCACCACCACCCTTCTCCCACATACTACAGCCCCCCCCCCACTGAAACAGATGCTGCCCCCTCCCACACACCCTTAGCCAAAGTGGGCCCTCCCCGGTCCTACCTTGAAGGCCCCTAGTGGTCTAGTGGCTTCTTGGGGGGGCAGGAAAGAACCCCACTCTTTCCTGTCACTACAGTGCCCAGTGCTGCCGTGTTTTCAAAATGGTTGCCGAGACTTACCGCAGTAGTTTCGCATGTCTCGGCAGCCATTTTTAAAACAGGGCGGTGCCACCAGGCAGAGTAGTGGCAGCAGGCAGAAAAGAGTGGGATTTTTTTCCTACCCCTGTAGAGGCCGCTAGACCACCAGGGCCCTTTAAGGTAGGACCCTGGATGGCTGTAATGTGCGGCAGTAACAGGGGGCAACCAGGCAGAGTCTCTGGGCTCCTAGAGCCTCTAGGCCCTTGGGTACTGTCCGGTTGCCTGACTGGTCAGTCTGCCTCTGACTCCCAAGCATCTCCAAATGGGAAGGGGTCACCTTTGCAGCCACAGTCATTTGTTCTCCCTCTCTGAAGGGCTTGAAACCTGATAGACAGACTTGAACGTTGGTCTACTGTTTGGTTGTCTCCAACATTTTTGTCTACAGTTTCTATGGGCTCCTAGAGCCTCTAGGCCCTTGGGTACTGTCCGGTTGCCTGACTGGTCAGTCTGCCTCTGACTCCCAAGCATCTCAAATGGGAAGGGGTCACCTTTGCAGCCACAGTCATTTGTTCTCCCTCTCTGAAGGGCTTGAAACCTGATAGACAGACTTGAACGTTGGTCTACTGTTTGGTTGTCTCCAACATTTTTGTCTACAGTTTCTAATTTAAAATTCTGTTAGTCCAGGAAATCACAATAATACCTCAATCAGAAGTAAATTTTAAGCATACATTATACTTTACAGGAAAAATGGTCTTGTAAAAAGGGTATATGATTAAGGCTGCCTTTCACTTTTAAGAAGTTTGGATTTCAGTCTATAACCTAAGAGATCGTGAATGCCACAGGTGCTAAACAGTGTTGTAGTAAACGTCCATATATGAAATAGTTTGAATTTATATTTCCACTTTCCAGGCCTATAATTCTAGGGGGAAGATACGGGTTTCCATTAAGGAAAAGCATTTTTGTTTTCAGTGCACATTGAAACTACTATGCAGTAAAACAGAACAAAATGAAAAAGAAAAAAAAATGTTCTGCCTGCATCCCCCTAGTTTCTGCTTAGTAAATCTATAGTGCGGAATGTTTGTTTTTATTCTGACCGCTAATAGCACTGAATGAATCAAATCCTGAGTAGAGCAAGTTCGCAAGGTCATTTTACAGCCACACACGATAGCCTCTGACAATTTGCAGACAATTTCATGCTTGTCAATTGGCACAGAGCCTCCCGATGGGTGTGGTTTGTTTTTTGCTGGTTTTATAGATTTTTACCTCAGAGTAAAATGCTCTTTGTTGCTGACTGGACTTTTGAAGTGTTGGTTCCATTACAAAAAGCTCTTGAATATTAATGTCATTATCTTTATTTTTATAGGGCTATCAGATTCCTAAGGGCTGGAATGTTATATACAGTATCTGTGATACTCATGATGTTGCTGAACTTGTCCCTAATAAGGATGAGTTTAATCCGGATCGATTTATGTTGCCTCACCCAGAGGATTCTTCCCGATTCAGTTTCATTCCATTTGGTGGTGGTTTAAGGAGTTGTGTAGGCAAAGAGTTTGCAAAAATTCTTCTCAAAATATTTGCAGTGCACTTAACCAGAAGTTGTGATTGGCAACTCTTGAATGGCCCTCCAACAATGAAAACTGGACCCATTGTATATCCAGTGGACAATCTTCCTACAAAGTTCATAAGTTTCAATGCCATAGCTTAAGTATTTAATATGTTACAACTAAAAGTTCATAGTTTTAAAATGTGTATCATAGATTTTTATAGCGGCCTTTGAGGTATTAAATATAACTTGTAAATGTATACTGTAATAGTTTATTTATAAGCCTTTTAAATATTTTTGTATTGCTATTACATATTTCTACATTTCAAGCACTACAATTATGGGTCTTTGATCTATAATCAGTCTATTTGTATAGAAATAAAATTTTCTATTTAACAATATCATCTAAAGCTTGCCATCTACATGTGTGAATGTGTCTAAACAATTTTTGAAAATGTGAATGGGGAGGTCATGGTGTAAGAACATTCTGAACTGTTGTATAGGATGGGATTATAGATATGTACAGATTACATTGTTGTTAAAAATAGAAAATGGATTTTATGACATTTTTAGCTCTGATCTACTATTACTGAAAGGTTAAATGTAAGCTTCATGGTTGCAAAATAATAACAAACAAATAAATAAATTATTGCTATGGAGAGGGACGATGTTCCTAGTGGCCTTCTGAGCACCCAACCAACTGGCTCTGGAGAATATGCCCGCCCCTAAAATTGGCTAGGGGGCATTGCTTCCTTAAAGGGCACTACAGTATTGTGGAAGTAAGAGTGGTGGTTTGTATCAGCAGGGTAATTCTAATAGACATGATTTTTTATTGGCAGGATCATCTAATCTGGCTTGTTTAGTTTTACAATGGGTGTACTGATGTTCTAGTGCTCACTGCAATGTTTAAGATGCTGCCTTTTCCTAGATACACCCTTGTTGTGTGACTCATGGATTATTATTAAAAATCATTTTTTTCTTATAGAGGGGGGGGGGGGTGTTAAAAAAATGATCAGCTCCGGGTGTCAAATTCGCTAGCTATGCCACTGTTGAGAACCACTGTACTTAAAATAATCTGAGTTCTCTTTGCAGATTTAACAGCTCAGAAAAAAGCTGAAAAATATTTTTAGCAGAAATGGATTTTGATGTGCCCTTCCATCTTCAAATATGATTTTGCCTTTGTTTCTAACTTTGGCTAGTAAAATATTTATGAGAAACGTTTTGCCCGTTCCTCCTGATGCCTCAAGAAAGAAGAGATCCCCAGTTTGTAGATCTAAAAAGCCTGTAAAATTGCAGAATATGCTTTTTGGGGGGGTCAAATTCTTTGAACAAAATCTTTGAAGGTTTGTTTGGTCCTAAATTGTTTCTCGAACAGTTTCTCAGCCTTCAGGATTTGGCAATATTTGTTTTGATCTTGTTAGTCCAACTTCATCCAGCTTCTTTCCAATCATTTGTAGAATTTTGTCTTCAATAAAGATCAGTGCAATATTGAACATATTTTCTGTATAGCTGTTAGGGTTTTGTAGACTATTTAAATCATCAGTTTTGAAAGTATTGGCTTGAATGTAAATGTCTTCTGCTAAACTTTAAGTCCCATATTTGCTTTTGATTTGCTATTTTACAGTAAGCTAACAGGATAGTAAATAAGGTTCATAGCTTAGATGGTGAATATGTTGCAGATGCTTCAGACACTGGTGTTATCCAGTGCTGGTTGTCTTGCAGCAAACCTCGAGCTAAACATTCCTCATGATAAGTTTGTAATAGTTTTCCATCAACAGTTTTGAGAGTTTCAAAAGATGTACAGCCTTTCTTATAATGAGGTAGGAGATGCAGATTGAAGCACTCAGAATTATTGCGGTGTACTGTATATACACGTCTGAGATCATCACTTTGGTAAATGCCAGGATGTTCAGGAACTGGACTCCCCTGTTTCCATTGATTAAATATTTTCTTGGACTTGTCCCTTGTTAAATACTTTAGGACATCACAGTACAATAAAGTCTTTGTAAATTCATCATTTTGGCATACTTTGAAGAATGCTGTGAGTGGTTTCAGGAGGGTTCCAGGCTTTGTTCAAGATTTTCAATTTTAAAGTAGTCATGCTGTCTGTTCTCCAAGTGGACACTCAGATAGATGACTGTTGGGTATCTTTCATGCACTGGAAATTGTAAAATGTGCCAAATTGCCTCATTGCTACTGATATATTGACCAATTTGATACTGATCCACCTCATTGATCTGAACCTTTATTTATGTACTTAAGGATATGCTTGATGGATTTTACTGAGTTGCAAAAGTAGTGGACAATATAGTACAAACCATCTGTTATAAATTTCTACATTTTGTAACTTTCATATGTATTTTAGCAGAATAGCCACCATCAAGTATGCTTCGTCATCGGTAGAAAGGATAGCCATCTTATGCCATTTGAGTTTCAAGACAAAAGTTATTTGGATACTTTTTTTGAACACGTTCCTTCTTGCATATGTATAGATTGTGGATTGAGATAACCACATGGGCCATGTATCATGTTTTTGATTATTATATCGAACAGGATTGGGTCTTTATCAGGTATTTCAGGACTGATGATATCATCAATTTCATTTGGATGTGATGTATTTTCTCTTTTAGTCAAAGGAGGATATGAACAATGGTAGTCCATGTTTTTGCCATTCAATGGAGTATATCCAGCAGCTACTGGTTCAAAATATATTTTGCTTTGTAAGGAGATGCATCAACTTGATTATGTTATGCCAGTGTGCTGATATTTGCCCAGGCAAAAGCTCCTGTTGAATTTCGGTCCATTTGGGATTGCACATAAATGTAAGAAATATGCCTATAATGGGGACTACCAGTAAACGTTGAAGGTAAAATTACCATTTTTCCATGGGAATTTGCATTAATGTTTTCATCATGACTTAGTAAATTCACGAAAGTGATTCATCAATTCAAAGTTCCTTTTGGTTTAGTCGAATAAAAAGTAGTCATTCACTTTCAGTTTTTGCATACATGTCAACCACAAATTGATGAAACAACTGTTGGCACTTTAAAATATAGTTTTCTGGTCCCTCTCTAATCATTACATGATAAGCGTAGAATTCTAGAGCCATTACCTCTTTTTATGTAATCAGGCTGACCAGTCTGTGTATTTACTTTTGGTATTCCAAAATTATACTCATCTTCTCCTTGCCAAAAAATTAAAGGATACTGTAAAGCGTCATAAGACCTGTGGGTTTCAGACACCCTTTGAAGCTGTCTTTGTTTTTAATGATATCTTGCGGATCAAATTGATTACCTACCATGATAATTGCAATTTCATTTACCATAGGTGCATTATATCGACCTTTTTGGTGGCCACTTGGAGTTTTGTCAGCATGAATTACAACATGGTACTTATTATCAGGCATCACTTCTAAAGCTGTTTTAAAACGCCAAATGTAGTTTGTCATGCAACAATCATTGTAGATTATGTACAATGCCACAACAACGTTCAGCTTCAACATATTCATTGTCTGTAAAATAGATTTGTAGAAATTTATGCTTTTCATTAGGTAATGGTAATAATGATCCTGCTCTGTGATAAATATGGCCCTTAACCTTGAAAGTAGGCATAAAAACACCTTCTTTAATTTCATGTGTCCCAAATGAGGTCATTTGAAAACATGACTTGTATTTTCTAATGTTTTCCAGAAAGTGCATTGTAGCTGGTGTATAGCAATTGGATAAGGATTTTAGTGGCTCTGGAGGAGCATTTAGTAAAGGGAGCCTTAAATTACCTCATGAGCAACATATACCAGCGGGTTCTGCCTTAAATTTTATTGCACAACATGATTTGCAGACAATGTTAATTTTGCCAGTGCTTAATTGAGGAGACTCTTCGTATTGTGATAAATAAGAGGCTGTCCTAGCCGGGGCAGGCCACTAGATAGCGCTGTTCCCCTAAAAATGTCCAGGATGTCCGGGGTAGGCCACTAGAGGGTGGTAGGAGAATAGGTGGAGGTCGCTAGGACCGGGGAGAGCCCTGGGAGGTCCACAGGTGTAGGAGGTTATGGGCTGGGTCCTGTGTAGCTAATTAACCACTTTCTTCCCCACCTGAGAGGTGAAAGGAAAGGAAGAGAGCTGGTAGCTGAAGAAAGAGAATCCCCCTGGAAAGAACTGGCTAAGCCCTATGGACTTGTGGTGGACAGTGTGCTCAAGGAAGAAAAACAGGCAGGGGTAAGAAGTCCCTAAAGCATTAGTGTTGGACTGTGTAGCCTCAGTACTTAGAGGAACTGTGTGTTCAAAGAAAAGACTGTGAGTCTAAAGAAAGAAAGGACTGGGGTGTCCAAGGAAGGAAGGACTGGGTGTCCAAAGAAGAAGTAGGGCTGTGTGTCCCAGTACTGAGAAGCAGGCTGCAAAGCCTGGGGTTAGAAGTCCCCAAAGTATTGAGGTTAATGCTGAGCCCAGGAATCTGTGTGGGGAGGCTCAGTATGATGATATGTAAATGTATAAAGTATTTAAGCTAGAAGAACTGTGCCCAGGGGCTGGAATAAAGAATTGCCTGAATATACTGTTGGTAAGACCAGGGTTGCCAGGTGGAAAATTTTTTGCCCACCCAAACGAGCCCAAATCCAGCCCAAAACCTGCCCAAAGTCAAACCCCGCCCCTGACACCTCCACCCCGCGTCATCACCCCCGCCCCTGCCGTCATCAGGCCTGCCCCCTGTCATTGGCCCTGCCTCCCCCGCCATCGGCCCCGCCCAGAACGTCACTAACCCCGCCCCCCGTGGCCGAAAAAAACGCTTTAAAAACCGCCCAAAAGACCCAAAACAAGCCCAAAAAAACACAACCCGCCGCAGGCAAAAATTTCCCGTGGCGGGTCGCGGAAAACCGCCCAATTGGGCGGTAAAACTGCCCACCTGGCAACACTGGGTAAGATCTGTTTAATTTTGCCTCTGGAGAACCAGGTCACCCTGAGTGTGAAAGGATAACATGCTAATCTGCATACAATTTGCATATTGAGAACCAGCTCACCCTGAATGAGAAAGGGGCCCAGGAGCTTGAGGTTGGATTGCTCAGGATGCTGGGAAGAGACGGTTTGGAGTCTTGTTCAGAGGCCACAGGCCAGTGAGGCCTGCTGGAGAGTAGAAGCGGAAGCCTCATCTTCACAATATTCATTCATTGAGTTGTAAGAAACATCTGCCCCCCTCCCCTCCCCTTGTATATTGGACTTTGTTAATATTCTTCTAGTGGCTTCTCTTTTACAATTACTTTCTAAACATTGAGCATTGCGCTGTCCGGTCTCTTGGGCTCTGATAGCAGCTTGACTTGTCTTTAGTACTGAAGTTGTATTTCATTTTCTTGTTGGTTTTCAATACTCCTTATTTGAGCTTCTTTTCCCTTTGGTGCACAAGTTGCCTTTGATTTTCCACTGCGTTTCATCAACTCTTAGTTTAACTTGCCTTTTTCGCTGATCTACATGTCATATTTCATTGTCCATTGTAACTTCATTCTCCCTGGTTAGAAAACAAATTAGTATCTGGATCCATGACTGGCCCCAAAACTATGGTCTGCTTTAAATATATTCTACTTTAAGCGAGCCTTAAACATTGACAGTGCTGAGGGGTGTGTGAAAATGGCTGAGTGGGGGTGTACTGCTGAGAGTGAGTGTGAATGGGTATGTTAGAATGGGTGAGTGAGAGTGAGGGTGTGCTACTGAGGAGTTGTACTGTTGAGGGGAGGTGTGAGAATGGGTGTGTGTGAATGGAGGTGTGTTACTGAGAGAGGGTGATAATGAGTGGGGGTTGTACTACTGAGCGGTGAGTGTACTGGTGAAAACTGGGGGGTTTCTGCTGAGTGGTGTGAGGGGTGTGAGGACAGATGAATATGAGTGGGGGTGTGCTATTCTGTGGTGTATGAGTGGGGAAGTACTGCTAAGGGGTGGGTGTGCATGGAGGTATGCTACTCTGGGGTGTGTGAGAATGGGTGAGTCTGTGGGGGTGTGCTATTCTGGGGTGTGTGATTGGGGTGTGTGAGAATGGGTGAGTCAGTGGGGGTGTGCTATTCTGGGGTGTGTGATTGGGGTTTTGCTGAGGGGTGTGTGAGAGGGTGACATTGACCTTAAGTTTAATACTTCCTTAAATCAGAAAATGTGGAGACTGAATCCCTACCTAGCACTAACTTTTTTTCTGATCATTTGTTTAGGTTGATTTTCTTGATTAGTTGTTTCTTTCAATCTAGCAAGTGCCTGCCATTTGGCTTTCACCATTTGCTGTCAAAACACAGCCTTCTTTTCAAGGGCATATTGAAATTCAGTTTCCCGCCCTTTGCAGGGTAGTGAATTCACACACACACACACACACACACACACACACACACAGAGTACAGACCTGTGGTGAAGAGGTGCTGAAAGGAGAGCTGCTGTACCCTGTGGCTGCTGAACAATGCAGAGGGGAGGGGGCCCCCCTGCAGGAGGGCCCCAGGCTGAAAGGCCTAGCACACTTGGAGCTGAGAAACACTATGACGGGGAGGCTTCCTCCACCCAAGCCCCAAGCATGCAACCAGGAGAACCAGGAGAGCCCAGGCCTGTGGACGGAGGAAGGACCAGAGCCCAGCAGCGCTTGCTGAGGAGCCAGCTCACCCTGACTGTAAGTCCTGGCCATAACATTCCTAAGCTGGGTGAAGAACAGGGGGCAAGAAGGCAGGGCCCGGGTTCCAGAGCAGGGTTCTCTGCATCCAGTATCAGAGGAGAGGTGGTGGAAGAGAATAGCGGAGAGTCTGAAGAGGACGTTAGTGAGGAAGAAGAGGAGGAGAAGGAATCCAGGCCTAGGGCCTGGCAGAAGAAAGAGGCCCAGCATATGACTCCTGAAGAGGTAATTAGATCAGTGAAGAAAATGAATCGAGTAGAAGGTGAAATAGAGGTACTGAGGAAGCGGCTGAAGCTAGCAAAAACTATGTGTAACCTGGCTTCCACTGGCCCACGAGACAAGTATGTTAAGGGAGTTGAAGCACTCCAGAAGCGGCTTACAGCAAAACAAAGGCAGCTGCAAAAACTAAAGAACTGCAGAGATAATCCCCTTCGTGAGGTTTTCCTGAACAGGGAACGCATGCAGCAGACCCAGACGCAGTCCCAGATTCAGCAGGAAGCAGAACCCAGAGACACACAGGACTCCGTGGTTCCAGACACCCCAGAGGCTATGCTGGAAGGGACAGCAGGGGAAGAGAAACAGCAGCAGCCAGAAGGAGGGAAAGACAAGACTGACACAAATAATTCCCAGTTATCACCAGTATTTTATTTCCTACAGGATTCCAAGAGCTAGGTGCTCCATCCACTTACCAGCCTTGTAGAACAGAGGCTCCTAGTCCAGTTGTGGCAGGTACTGTGGATAAGGAGGGGCTCCAGCACTGCATGCAGCAAGAGAGCCTGGCAAGTTTGGAACACAAAAGAGCTATGAAACTGAAAAAAATTCAAAAACGTCCCTTATACTTAGAGAGCTGGCAGGGCATAGCCGAACCCACAGAGAAGAGCTCAGGTTTGCTGGGAGAGACAGAGAAGAAAGACAGCCTGGAGAATCAGAACAGTTTGAATGCTGAGGAGAATCAGAACAGTTTGAATGCTGAGGTAGGAGAAGAATCACTACACACTGAGCAAGTACAGAAGTTACCAGGAACAACGGGAGGGAAAGTAGAGCAAAAACAAGGGGTTTTGCAGATGGAGACAGAGACTAAAGAGGATGGGAAAGTACAGGAATGGAGTAGTGGAGTACTACAAGAGATGGAAGAAGCTGAGAGCAAATATGGTGGACAGAGGGCGGGAACATCGTGGGAACACCACAGTCACTCATGGACAGAATTGATAGGGCAGACCTCTGAGCAGGGCTGTCCAAGAGCTGCCATCCAATCTCAATCAGAAGTGCTGATGACATCATGGGGGAAGCTCAGTGACAGGCAGGGGCTCCCAATAGATTCTGCCACTCAGAAACAAGAAGAAAGAGCAGAAGGGAGCTTCTCAGAAACTCATGCCCATCAAAGCAGGAGTCCCAGAAAGGAGAGAGAGAATTGTGGAGAGTGTCAGCTGCACCAGGAGGCGGAGCCAAGACCCAGATCGAGTGAGACAGGGCATGGAGGAGAGTGTCAGCTGCACCAGGAGGTGGAGCCAAGACCCAGACTGAGTAAGACATTGCCAGATACAGAGAGAGTACATGAAGGAGAGTGTCAGTTGCACCAGGGGGCGGAGCCAAGTCCCAGACCCAGTAAGACAGAGCATGGAGGAGAGTGTCAGCTGCACCAGGAGGCAGAGCCAAGACCCAGACTGAGTAAGACAGTGCCAGATACAGAGAGAGTACATGAAGGAGAGTGTCAGCTGCACCAGGAGGCGGAGCCAAGACTCAGACTGAGTATGACAGTGTCAGAAACAGAGAAAGTGCATGGAGGAGAGTGTCAGCTACAAGAGGAGACAGATCCCAGACCTGGTCTGAGTGGGACAGTTGCAGAGCAAGGGAACGAGTGCTGGTTGGGAACAGCAGCAACTGGCAAAGGACTGGAAGTAGAATATTGCAGAGGGGGAAGAGACAGAAACAGCACAAGTGAACTGAACATAGTGGGGTTAGTGGACATGGGAGAGGAGGGAGGGGAAGAGAGGGGGAGGGGAGGAAGGCAGGAAGGGAGTGGGGAAGGGGGGAGCATACTGGTATCAGCCCCTTTATCCTTTGCAGCAGTAGTACGGGGAGGAGGGGCAGAGACAGGGAAGGAGGAGGGGAGGCAGGAGTCAGACATGGAGACAAGGGGAAATCCATTTTCTGGTCCGTTGCGGGGTCCCGGGAGCGGTGTTACCCCAAAACGTCGAAATGTTGTCCAGCTGCGTTGGGTGGGCACAGGGGTAGCACCACCTAGAGAGGTTGTTTTAAGAATGGTATTCTCCCTTGGCTTTATCCCTGAAGATTTGTATGCATGCATACACCCTGTGGGAATCCCTGAATATGATATTAGTTTCTTAACAGGGCGAGGTTTGGACCTGTTTTGGGAAAAGTACACAGAGGTGCAGCATCAGGGTAGATGGGTGGATTTTAAGGCTGTCCCCATCAGTAGACAGGACGCAGTCCAGATTACCATTTTGGTACGTAATGAATCTCTTATGGCTGCAGACCTGTCATACTGGTTGGGACGGTATGCCGAAATTAGGACCCCATTAAGCAAAATACCAGACCAGAGTCGTGTGTGGGCGGGGGGGGTGGAGTGCCCTTGTAAAATTAAAACAGGCAGGCTATGTCACCCAACATATACCTTCAGCCGCATACATTGGAAGGGATCGAATTCAATGCTTTTATGCAGGACAACCCAGACAGTGCTACAGGTGCGGATCTTTCCGTCACTTAAGCATGTCATGTACAGTGTTAAAGTGCTCGCGATGTGGTAGTGCAGATCATGACACCAGCGACTGCACTACCATACGCTGTAACCTGTGTGGAGGCTTGGGGCACCCTTTTAGCAAGTGCCCACAAGCATCGCACAATCAGGTAGAGGAAGAGAGGAGGGGGGAGGAAGGGGCACAAGCAGAAACTACAAGGATACAAGGACAGAAGCGGGAAGCATTAAAGGGATTAATGGATAAATCAAATACCACTATTCATACAGAGGCAGGCACTAAGGGAAAGGGAAAGGGGGAGAAAAGGGCATCAGGTTTGGATCACATTCAAAGAAGGGGTATTTGTGAAAGGATGGAAGAAGGAGGTGGGGAGAAGGGGGGAGAAGAAGGGGAAGCATGGACCCTGGTAGGGAAACATGGAGGGAAGGGGGGTCGGAGGAAGGAGGGGAGGGGGCTAGCCCGAGCGGGGAGAACAGATATTCTGGAGAAGAGCCAGAGTAATCGATATGCAGTGTTTCAGGTTTCAGGTGAAGGAGAGGGTGATCTTGAGATGAATCCACCCCAAAGGGAGGTTTTGGAGGAGAAGAGGAGGGAGGGGAGGGGAGCAAGGAATGAATCATCTGAAAGACTTAACAGAGAGGAGCCAGCAGTGTTACCCCCCAGTCTAACATCACATCCTACTAGTTTAACGAAGGGCCTCATGCAGGAAATAGAGGAGGGTAAGGAAGGGATGAAAGGGGAAAGGGCTGGTCCAGAGGAAACCAAGAAAAAAAAGGGTAGAAAGAAAGCCGGGGAAGATGACTCAGAGTGGGAGGATTTGGAATTAGAAGAAATTATAGAGGATCCTGAAGAAATGATGGGGGCAGGAATATCTGTGAAGAGGGATTGCGGTGAAGAGATGAGGAGGGGTAAGAAATTTAAGAAATAAACCATGGCTGCCTTGTCCTTAATCTTTGCAACTCTGAATGTAGCCAGCATAAAGGCAGAGAGAACTAGATTTGTCGCCTTTAGCGATTTGACCCAGTGCAAGGTAGACTGCATCCTGTTGCAGGAGACTCATTTGGATTCTTTGCAGCTCCTGCACCGGGCCAAGAGAGATTGGAAAGGGGGGCCCTCATTCTGGTCTCTGGCCAAAGAAAGATGCGCAGGGGTGGCTATTCTTTTTGCCACCCGAGAAGTGGAGATTACGAGGGAAATAGAGGTGGAGATAGGGAGGTGTGTTGTCTTAGACGTTTTCATTAGAGGGGTAGCAGTGCGAATCATTAACTTTTATGGGCCCCAGATTAGTTGGGAACGCAAGCAGCTGTTGCTCCGGGTGAAACCGTATTTATATACAAGCAAATTGGTGGTATTTGGAGGAGACTTTAATATGGTCTTACAGCAAGCAGATAGAAAGGGGTCCAGGCGTCAGGTGGGTTATGACAGCCTCCAGCTGGCAGCAATTGTAAAACAGGCAAGACTGGAGGTGGCGGGAGGGAAGGGGTTCACTTTTAGAAGGGGAGACACGGAGAGCCGTATTGACTGGCTCTTTGTAGGCGGGTTGGCTAAGTTTCAGGGGCAGCCGAATAGATGGACGGAATATTCAGATCATGCCTTAGTTTCCACAGTCTTAACAATATGCGAAGGGGCGCAGAAAGGCCCAGGATTTTGGAAACTGAGTGCAAAGTTATTAGAAGTAGAGGAAAACAGACAAATATTTGAGGGTTTTTTAGCAGACCAAGAAACACTATGGGAGGTGATGGATGATAAGGGAGCCTGGTGGGACATGGTAAAGGGGCGAGTCAAGGCCCTTTTCCGGTCCCTAGCCAGGAAGCAGAGTCTGGGGTTACAGGCACAGTGCTGTCGTCTTCGTAAGCAATTGGACCACGCGGTCTCCAACCATTTAGAGAAGGGAGAGATAGAAGCTTTGCAGGCCCAGTTGAGGCTGTTGCAATATGATCGATACGCTGCTTTGCTTCTGGAAAGGGAATATGGGCATCGGTATTCCCCGGATCCTTTCCAGAATTGCAAGGTAGCAGTAGGACACAAGGTCATTTATGCTATGAGAGATGAAGCAGGGCAGCGATTGACGAACCAACGTTCAATCGAGGCCAGGGTCATTCGGTTTTACACCCAATTGTGGGGGAAAGAGAGCTTGGTTTCTAACTTCATGCTATCATACGTGCAGAGTGCCCCAGGCTTGGGAAAGGTTTCGGAGGGGGAGATGGAACAACTGCTTAGGCCCATTACCACAGGAGAGGTAGATGATGCTATTGATACGCTATCAGCACGTACAACTCCGGGTCCCGATGGGCTGACCCCAGAGTTCTACAAAAAATTCCGTGTGGTCCTGATTCCAGTGTTAGCTGCAATTTTTAATAATTGTTTGCAGAACGGGCGTTTGGCCCCTTCACAGCAGTGTTCTATTTTGGTTCTCCTCGCAAAGAAGGGAAATCTGGAACTTATCGAGAACTGGAGACCCATAAGTCTTCTGAATGTAGATAGGAAAATAATGGCCAGGATTATTTACAACCGCCTGGCTGGGGCAGTGGGTGGTCTCTTGTCCTCAGCACAGTTTTGCTCGGTGAAGGGGAAAGGGGCAGTGGAAGCAGTTTGTACCATCCGTGAAATAGTGGAAAGGAGTCAAGGTGGGACAAAGGGAAAGTATTTGCTGACCCTTGATCAGTCTAAGGCTTTTGACAGGGTGTCCCAGGAGTACCTATGGCTAGTGCTTCGGTGCTATGGGATACCCGACCAGTTTATAGGGTGGATCCAGACTTTGTATCGCAATGCAAGGAGTAGCACTCTAATAAATGGTTGGGTGGGCAAGAGCTTTGCAGTGAGGTCAGGGGTACGGCAGGGGTGTCCCCTCAGCCCCTTGCTGTACGTCCTTTCCTTAGATCCTTTCCTCAGAAGGTTGAGTGGAGGGTTTAGCGGTCAACTAGAGGGCATCTCTTTGGGTTCACACACATGGCGATGTGTCGCCTACGCAGATGATGTCACAGTAGTAATCAGTAGCAAGGAGGAAGCCGAGCGAGTTCAGACCTGGATGGCAGAATACACACAGGCTGCGGGGGCCCAGATAAACCAGGATAAGAGCTCCGCAATTTGGGTAGGACAGGGCAGACCAGCTTTCAAACTTCCCAGTCAGTACCCAGTAGCAAGGGATGAAGTACGGATCCTGGGTCTCTGGGTAGGCAGACAGGACTATGATACGATCAACTGGGAGAAGGGGCTGGGGAGAGTCGAGGAAAGGGTGGCCCAGTGGAAATCATATAAGTTGCGGTTTGTGGAAAAACTGCATGTCATTAAGACCTATCTGATACCCCTTCTCCTGTTCATATCCAAGGTCTGTTTACTGCCTATATCGTTACATGCCAGAGTATACAGCTTGTTTTTCCAACAGCTATGGGGGAACAGGATGAATATTATCCGGAGGGAGGTGACCTATTTGCCCAAAAGGGAGGGGGGGTTGGGAATGGTCAACCCTGTGGTACATTTTAGTTGTTTCTTTTTCCAACAAAATCTGGGAGGGGTCTTGCGGGAAGGGAGGCCGGCTTGGGCAGACTGCATGGCCTCCTGGCTTCAGCGGTACTTGAGGGATTGGGTGAGGGGAGGTCAGGCAATGCCCCTGCGAGGGAAGGCGGGATACTTGCCACAGTACATCTCACCTCTGTTGAGATTGGTGAAGAGATGGGGTATCACAGTACAGGAAATCCAGAAGGAGGACAGGAGGCAGCTACAACACCGCATTATTCAGACACACTTTTCAACACGTCTAGCCTTGAGGGACTGCCCAGGTCCACTACAGGAGGAAGGTCTGGCTTTCCTCAATTCATCACGCCTCCCCCGGAAGATTGCGGACATGGCCTGGCTGACTTTCCACAGCCGGCTTTATGTTCGAGCTAACATGAAAAATAGAAACAGCAATGATCGTAAGTGCCCGAGGGGGGAGTGCGTGACGGAGGATGAAACAATGGACCACTTCCTCCTCAAGTGCCCGTTCAATCAACAAGTCTGTCAGGCAGTAGCCCGCCAATTAGGGATTCCTTTCTTCCACCAGCTATCTTATGCAGAATGGGCCTATGGAGGGTTTCCAAAAGGAAAGGGGTGGTGTAGGGAGACACTGTATATCATCGCTGCAGCCCTTTGTTACTTCCTGTGGCAGGCACGCTGCCAAGCTTCATTATATCGGAAGTGGCTGTCTGTACAGGAGGTGGCAGGGGATGTGGTACATTTTGTCCAGCAGCTGGCAGTGAGGGAGAAGGAGCATTGTTCTGGACTACAGTGGGCAAGGCATTGGAGGGGTTTTTCGTTTCAGCCTCCCTGAGTGGGAGGGTTTGTTGAGGGGCGGGGGTATTGGCCAGTAAGGTTTTATTTATGTATTAGTTAGCGGGTTTTATTGCTTGTTTTATCGCTTGTTTGTATGCTTGGTTTGTCTTGTTGCAAGTTTCAATAAAGACAATATGACACACACACACACACACACACACACACACACACACACACACACACACACACACACACACACACACACACTTTCCAGTCTGACCCCAATACTTTCTCCCTACTCTGTTCCCACACACACACACACACACACTTTCCAGTCTGACCCCAATACTTTCTCCCTACTCTGTTCCCACCAGACTCTGAACCTCCCTTGTACTGAAATTGTTAGGGGAAGAGAGTATTAGAGAATGAGAGAGGGACAAGTGCACATCTGCTGTCTGTGTTTCTCCCCACCAGTCTCTGAGCCCTCACCCTGTCCCAAACAGTTTGTCACTTAGCAACAGCAAGAATTACTTAAGGTGGGAATTATAAAACAGACATGGGTACTGAACAAGTGAATATGAGTTAGGTGTTAAAAGCAGACTCAAAAAGGTGGGTTGTTAGCTTAGATTTGCAGATGGCCAGAGCTAGAGCTTGATGGACTGATACAGGAAGTCTATTCCAGGCTTATGGTGCAGCAAGAGAAAAGGAACAGAGTTTGCAGTGGAGGAGAAGAGTACAGATATTTACTCGATGAACAGAGTTCCCAGGGAGGAGTGTAGGGAGAGATAAGAGTGGAGAGGTACTGAGGAGCCACAGAGTGAATACACTTGTACGTCAATAAGAGGAGTTTGAATTGTATGCGGAAACGGATAGGGAGCAAATGTAGTGACTTGAAGAGAGGGCTAATATGAGCATAGCAACACTGGCGGAATATAAGTCAAGCACCAGAGTGTTGAACAGATTGAAGAGTAGAGAGGTGGCTTAGTGGGAGACCTGTGAGATGCAAGTTGCAGTAGTCTAAGCAAGAGGTGATGATAAGTGTGTGGATAAGGATTTTGGTAGTGTGCTCAGAAAGGAAGGGATGAATTTTGGTGACGTTAAAGAGAAAGAAATGACAGGTTTTAGCAGTCTTGGATATGTGCAGAGACTGAGAGAGAGGAGTCAAAGATGATCCCAAGGTTATGAGCTGATGAGACAGTTAGGATGAGTGTTATCCACCAAGGGTTTAGGGGGAAAGGTAAGAAACTCAGATTCCATATATCATGCCAAAAAAAATTGGCACTGAAATGAAATTCACCTAAGCATATTCTATAAAGTACACCTTAATTTAGGCATACTTTACAGAATAAACCTAAATTTCCACATGGTATATAAAGTACGTCAAGCACTGGTTTATGTGGCTAAATTTAGTCACTGGCAGCTATATCAAGTAAAACTTGGTGTAAATCCCGATGCCTAAATTATGAGTGGAGTGAGTGTATTCTATAACAATGTGCATAGATTTTAGAAATCCCCATGACCTGCCCATTCCACGCCCATGGCCATGCCCACTTTTCAACTATGTGACTTAGAATTTATGTGCACCATGTTATAAAATACACTTAGGAAGTAGTGTGTGTAAATTCTATTTAAGGCCAATTAGTGCTGATAATTGGTGGTTAAAATCCAATCATCACCATTGATTAGCTTGTTAACCAATTAGCTTATGTGCATTGTTATGGAATACACTTCGATTTCTGCTCAGAAATATCAGCACGATATACAGAATCCTGGGGATAGTGTGTAGGCATAGTTTGACCCATAAGCTTTATTCCCTTCAGTGAATTAATTCCCTGAAACTGTGTGGAAATGTTCCCATCCACCTGTCTGTTTATCCTCATTTGCATGCAGGCAGAGCTGTGGGACCCATCCCCCCTCCTGCAAAATGTAACAAAGTTGAGCACATTCCTGGGCTGCTCTACTAAGGCAAGCAAACTGACAGTTATGAACTCAGAAAGAATAAACTTTTTTTGTGTTTTTAAAGCACTTTACCAGAATTTCTTCTCTCTCCTTATTTCTTAATACAACCCACTCACGGGGGAGGGGGGTGTCACAAATAACCCAGTTTTGGTCACTCTTTAGTTGGCTTATCCAGCATGATTGTGAGAGGTTGGTGCTGGGTGGCAGGAAATCTAGACTGCCCCAATTTGACTGCCCCTATTTGACTGACTGTATATTTGTCCTCTAGATTGTAAGCTACTTGAGCAGGGACTGTCCTTCTATGTTAAATTGTACAGCGCTGCGTAACCCTAGTAGCGCTTTAGAAATGTCAAGTAGTAGTAGTAGTAGTAGTAGTGGTGGTGTGTTGAGAGGAGCAAAGCAGTACATTATGGTTGTTGTATTTGTGATATTGCTGTATTTGTATATTTTATTTATATATGGTTTACGGTTTTTTGATTTTGTGAACCACTTTGATACTTCGCATGAAGGGCAGTTTAGGAAGTTTGGAAATAAATGTAAACATATTTTTCCAGAAGGTGTATTTTGAGTCTAATCAATTGTGACTTCTTTGTGACCAGGGAACAGTAAGATTAGGCTGCTTTCCAATCTTCCTTTCAAATTATGGGCCCTAATTTTTTTTCATAGGATGCTTCTTGTAGTGTGACAGAAACCTGCTTATAATCGAACGAGAAAAACGCCTAAGTTCCGACCTAAATCGGGAGATGGACGTTTATCTCACAAAAACGAATAAAGCGGTATAATCGAAAGCCGATTGTTGGACGTTTTCAACTGCAATCCGTCGCGGATGCGGACAAAGTTGATGGGGGCGTGTCAGAGGTGTGGCGAAGGCGGAACTGGGGCGTGGTTATCTGCCGAACAGAGATGGGCGCATTTCACAGATAATGGGAAAAAAGTATGCGTTTTTAGCTAGAATTTAGGACACTTTTCCTGGACCCTGTTTTTTCACGAATAAGGCCCCAAAAAGTGCCCTAAATGACCAGATGACCACTGGAGGGAATCGGGGATGACCTCCCCTGACTCCCCCAGTGGTCACTAACCCCCTCCCACCACAAAAAATGAAGTTTCTCAACTTTTTATTTTCACCCTCAAATGTCATACCCAGCTCCCTGACAGCAGTATGCAGGTCACTGGAGGAGTTGTTAGGGGGTGCAGTGGACTTCAGGCAGGTGGACCCAGGCCCATCCCCCCTACCTGTTACAATTGTGCTGCTTAATGCTTATTAGTCGTCCAACCCCCCCAAACCCACTGTACCCACATGTAGGTGCCCCCCTTCACCCCTTAGGGCTATAGTAATGGTGTAGACTTGTGGGCAGTGGGTTTTGAGGGGGATTTGGGGGGCTCAACACACAAGGGAAGGGTGCTATGCACCTGGGAGCTCTTTTACCTTTTTGTTTGGTTTTGTAAAAGTGCCCCCTAGGGTGCCCGGTTGGTGTCCTGGCATGTGAGGGGGACCAGTGCACTACGAATCCTGGCCCCTCCCACGAACAAATGCCTTGGATTTATTCGTTTTTGAGCTGGGCGCTTTCATTTTCCATTATCGCTGAAAAACAAAAATGCCCAGCTCACACATCGTTGAATAAAACACGGGCGTCTATTTTTTCCCAAAATACGGTTCGGTCCGCCCCTTCACGGACCCGTTCTTGGAGATAAACGCCCATGGAGATAGGCATTTTCGTTCAATTATGCCCCTCAAAGTAAACTAAATGTTGTAAGCCACATTGAGCCTGCCAGTGCTGGGAAATTGTGGGGTATAAATAAATAAATAAATAATGTCAAATTCTTTCATGGAAATCTGGCTAGGGAGACACAGATACTTCTTTTTGCAACCCTCAAATGAACCCATTTCCCCTCAAAATTCCAACTGTAACCTGACCCTGTTGGGTTTTTCTTTTGTTCCAAGGTTTTATTGCATTTTCAAATATGCAGAAACCAAACAGAACATCCATCCCTCCCATACATAGATGTGTAGGGGCATTTTTGATATGACGTCTAAGTTGAACTTTGGATGTTTTGTGCTAAACATCCCAAATCCAAATAGCAAATGTAACTATTTTTGAAAAAGCAAAACATCTACCCTTTTTTTTTCCAAAAATACTGTTTCAAACATGGTTTTGTGTTCTCTGTGTTTATCTTTTCAGGCCATTACAAAAATTTTTTTAAAAATCAAGCCACTGGAATGTAGGAGGGGCCAGCATTTTTAGCAGACTGGTCCCCCAGACATCCATGGAGAGCAATGGGGCACCCTAGGAGGCATTGATGTGAACTTCATATAAATGCTCCCAAGTACACATCTCACCGTTGCTCCCTTATCTTGTCTGCTGAGCCCTCCAAAACCCACTACCCCGAACTGTACACCACTACAATAGCCCATATGGGAAGGGGGGTCACCTATATGTGGATACAATGGATTTCTGGTGAGTTTTGGAGGGCTCACAGTTTTCACTACGTATAACAGGTAGGGGAAGGTATGGGCCTGGGTCCTCCTGTACAGTGCACTGCATCCACTACTACACTACTCCAGGGACTTGCATGCTGCTTTAATGGACCTTGCTATAACCATAGAGGCTGGTGAGTACTATTTTTATTCATGTTTTGGGGGTGGGGGTGGGTGGGAGAGGGTCAGTAACCACTGGGGGAGTAAGAGGGTCATCTCTGAATCCCTCCAGTGGTCATCTGGTCATTTAGGGCTACTTTTGATGTCATATTTGTTAGAAAAACAGGTCTAGACCAAAACGTTGAAGTTTTCACCCTAGACTATTTGGTTTTGTTCCATTATGGCTGTAAAACGTCCAAGTGTTAGGCATGGCCTAAGCCTGCCCTAATCCCGTCTTTGAAGCACCCTGAACATGCCCCCTTGTGATTTGGATGCACTGCAGATGAAATGCATAGGTAGACGTCTACAAAACAGGTTTTGAAAATACCATTTTGGACGTTTTGATCAGAAATCCATCCAAATGGTGCTTTATGAGACTTTTTGGACATTTTTCTCTTCCAAAAGTGAGCCCCATAGTAAACTAACAAAATGCATGCAAGACAGTATGTATCCCTCCCCCATCCAACCCTACCTTGTAGATCATAAGTACATAAGTAATGCCACACTGGGAAAAGACCAAGGGTCCATTGAGCCCAGCATCCTATCCACGACAGCGGCCAATCCAGGCCAAGGGCACCTGGCAAGCTTCCCAAACATACAAACATTCTGTACATGTTATTCCTGGAATTGTGGATTTTTCCCAAGTCCATTTAGTAGCGGTTTATGGACTTGCCCTTTAGGAAACCGTCTAAACCCCTTTTTAAACTCTGCCAAGCTAACTGCCTTCACCACGTTCTCCGGTAACGAATTCCAGAGTTTAATTACACATTGGGTGAAGAAAACTTTTCTCCGATTTGTTTTAAATTTATTACACTGTAGTTTCATCGCATGCCCCCTAGTCCTAGTATTTTTGGAAAGCGTGAACAGACGCTTCACATCCACCTGTTCCACTCCACTCATTATTTTATATACCTCTATCATGTCTCCCCTCAGCTGTCTCTTCTCCAAGCTGAAAAGCCCTAGCCTCCTTAGTCTTTCTTCATAGGGAAGTCGTCTCATCCCCGCTATCATTTTAGTCGCCCTTTGCTGCACCTTGTCCAGTTCCACTATATCTTTCTTGAGATGCGGCGACCAGAATTGAACACAATACTCAAGGTGCAGTCGCACCATGGAGGGATACAACGGCATTATAACATCCTCACACCTGTTTTCCATACCTTTCCTAATAATACCCAACATTCTATTCGCTTTCCGAGCCGCAGCAGCACACTGAGCAGAAGGTTTCAGTGTATTATCGACGACGACACCCAGGTCCCTTTCTTGGTCCATAACTCCTAATGTGGAACCTTGCATGACGTAGCTTTAATTCGGGTTCTTTTTTTCCCACATGCATCACCTTGCACTTGCTCATTTTAAACGTTATCTGCCATCTAGCTGCCCAGTTTCCCAGTCTCGTAAGGTCTTTCTGTAATTTTTCACAATCCTGTCGCGAGTTAATGACTTTGAATAACTTTGTGTCATCAGCAAATTTAATTACCTCGCGGGAAAAGGGTCAAGATGGCATCAGGAATTAAAGTGAGGCACCTTAGCTCCTGACACTCGAAAATGCTCTGGTGCGAGGATTGATCTTCCCGATTTCATTATGGGGAAGAGAAAGGAGAAAACGATGCCAACCCCTGCCACTCACCAGATGACCTTGGAGAGCTTTCGAGTGGGGCCTCTTGGAGAACGAATGCCCACTTCGATAGGCTCGGCTTCTCAGGGCGTTGAGCACAGCATAGAAGGAGTGACGCTAAGTCCCCCTTCCTTCACTGCTCCTCCATGACCTGGAGGCGATTCCTTGCTCATGGGGTCATGACAGCCTGAGGTTCTGGAGTTACCCAGACTGGTGGTACTCGTAGAGGGAGGACCTATGAGCACTTCAACCCCGGGAAAGGAGACATCATTACAGGATCCAGTGCAGGTCGCTGCTCCTGTTTCTCGGGAGATTGCAACCGTGTCTACCGGAGCTTTAATGAGACCAGCAGTGGTAACTATGAATACACTTTGGGATGCCATTCAGGCAGTGAACAACACTTTACTCTTGATGAATAATTCAGTAAAAACTGAAATAACAGGTCAATCAAACTTTGTTAGTTCAAACTCAGGAGCAGCAAGTTAAAATCACAAAAATAGAAGGAGAGGTTGAAAAACTACAGAATATTACCTCAGTTTTGATTAAAGAAAGAGAAATCCAAGATAGAAAAATGGAATATCTTGACAATAATGGGCGCAGAAACAATTTGAGATTTTTGAACTTTCCGAAATCGTCATTGATAAATGCTACAGATATGCTTAAGAAATATTGTATTGGGGATTCCAGTGGAGGGGTTTTCCCCCATAACGAGAACCCAATACATAACTGGTATACCTACTCAATCAAAAGAACAACCTCAAACAGCTCCTGGCCTTACATTAAACTTAACAGAATTCTTGGAGAATTCTCTTGAACTGATTTCTGAAAGAACTACATTGTTGGTAACGTTTGCTCTCGAGTTTGACTGAAATAATATTCTTCGGTTATACTTTCGACATATTAACGATTCTTTCATGGGACAAAAGATTCAAGTGTTCCCAGATTTAGCAAGGATTACACAAAAGAGGAGAAAAGAATTTCTTTCGTACAAACCTAGGGTTTTAAAATTAGGAGGCACATTGGTGCTGAGATTTCCTTGTAAATGTTGTATTTCAATTGATCTGGTGAACTATATTTTCTTTACTCCCAAGAAGTTATTAGAGTTTATTGAATCAAGGGAAAAGGTTGTCCTTACCACGGAGGTACTCCCTTAGTTTAAATATGCTGAATATCGGCTGTGTACATTTGTTGCTCCCGTCCGTTTGTAAATTGTTAATTTACTATATTTTTCCACTTGAATTATTTCTTAGTATCTTGACCAAATAATTGTGGACAAACTAAATAATACTTTTTCCTTACTATACTTGAATGATATAAAGTATTATGTCATATATTTTGTTATATTTCTGATATTTCAATGCATTTATGTTTGCTGATATAAATGTTAAAACTTATAAAGAATTTAAAAAAATGTAATTACCTTGCTAGTTACTCCCATCTCTAAATCATTTATAAATATATTAAAAAGCAGCGGTCCTAGCACAGACCCCTGAGGAACCCCACTAACTACCCTTCTCCATTGTGAATACTGCCCATTTAAGCCCACTCTCTGTTTCCTATCCTTCAACCAGTTTTTAATCCACAATAGGACTTTTCCTCCTATCCCATGACCCTCCAATTTCCTCTGTAGCCTTTCATGAGGTACCTTGTCAAATGCTTTTTGAAAATCCAGATACACAATATCAACCGGCTCCCCTTTTCCACATGTTTGTTTACTCCTTCAAAGAATTGAAGTAAATTGGTCAGGCAAGACTTCCCCACACAAAAGCCGTGCTGACTCGGTCTCAGTAATCCATGTCCTTGGATGTGCTCTGTAATTTTGTTTTTAATAATAGCCTCTACCATTTTCCCCGGCACCGATGTCAGACTCACCGGTCTATAATTTCCCAGATCTCCCCTGGAACCTTTTAAAAAAATGGGCGTTATACTGGCCACCCTCCAATCTTCCGGTACCATGCTCGATTTTAAGGATAAATTGCATATCACTAGCAGTAGCTCCGCAAGCTCATTTTTCAGTTCTATCAGTACTCTAGGATGAATACCATCCAGTCCAGGAGATTTGCTACTCTTCAGTTTGCCGAACTGCCCCATTATGTCCTCCAGGTTTACCGTGAAGTCAGTAAGTTTCTCCGACTCGTCCGCTTGAAATATCATTTCCGACACCGGTATCCCACCCTCCCTTCCTCTTCCCTGCAGGCTTCCTAGAAGGGAGGGGCTGGATCAGAAGATTCCTGTTGCTCTGGAGCCTGAAAAGTGGCAGAACTACATTCTAGGCTGTTTCCCCAGAATTAATATAAGTTTTCACTGTGGTTCTCACCAGAGAGATTCTTAAGCAAGTAATTTTCTATTGGCACAAAGGAGGGTAATTTTTATAAAGGGATTTCCTCATGTAAAGCCTGTTTTACATACGGAAAAGGTCTTCTATAATTGCACAGTGGTATAAGCATGTAAGTACGTGTGGCAACAAGGTTGCACACACTTATATGCATGTTGTGTGGATGAACAACAAAATCCCACACAACATCTGTGAGATGTAGTCAAAAGGAATGCTTCTGCGAGATTGGGTGGTCTTTAAAAAGACCTAAGGTATGTAATCTCCAAGTTCCGTAATTCAGCTCCATCGCTGGAGCTAGGACTGGAAAGCACGAAAACATACAGCTGCAGCTACGTCTCACAAAGACTCCTGAGGCAGGCCTGTGGCCGAAACATGGATCTGCATCGAGTCTGTAATAAAGGCTTTCACATTTTATCTTCCTGTCCCAGTCTCTGGAGTCATTGGTCCATTTCCCACTCCTGTTTTCTTATCTGTGTGTATAGGGCTGCCAATCATATCCAGTACTAGGTTAACTCCATTGCAGGGACTAGTAGTGTTCTTTTTATTAGGAAAGGCAATGGGAAAATCAGAATTACAAGTCCCTGAGCAATGGGACTGGATCAAAGCTGTTCGGCAAGTCTGCAATGAGACTGGATCAAATCAGTTGGGCGAATCTGGATCCAATTGGCAACCTTATGAGTGTAGATGTTCCTGGTGGTGTAGTTTAGGTGAAATAGGGGAAGAGTTGTGATGTACACACATTTATAATACACAATAGACTTTCAAACACACTTTTAACACGAGTGTATGGTTTCTTAAGTTAAGGATGGATTATATTCTATGTAAATTGAGTTCTTTCATTATTTTCACTTCAGGATGTCAATGTGTGCATGATGACAGTCTGTATTTGTAAGTTTATTCTTTATGGGGTCCTTTCACAAAGCTGCACTAGCGTTGTTTTGGGTGAACTAAAACTAAGCATGTGCTAAAAGTTAAAGATGCCTATTTATTTCTATGGGCGTCTCTACTATTTAGTGTATGCTAATCATTAGTGCGCTAAATCCGCTAGTGCACCTTTGTAAAATACCCCCTATGTTTTTAGTTAGCAAAGTTTTTTATATGTATAACGAATATAATTAGGTCTGCCACCTCCGTTTGGCAGCGGAAGCCATGGGCTTTCTACTATCCTGAAACGGATTGCAGGCTCCCTCTAAACACAATCTTTTTATGTTGCCTTGAAAGACCCCTGACACAAATGTTAGGCCGAAACGTGGCCTGTGTCGGGTCCTATTTTAAAGATTTGATGTTGGTGCTTTTTTGTTTGTTTGTTTGTCTTTGTGTGCTGTGGATTCCCTCTTTATGTTGCAGCTTTGGGCTATAGCAATGCAGATGTCTTTGTGTGTTGTGTTAAGTCAAAAAGGAAGTGCATTTCTGTTTTTATTTCTCCAGTGCTGCAGTACTTGCTAAATTTAACTTCTTGGGGTTTCCAGTTCAGTGTAGGTCTTCATATTTCTATTTCTAATTTGTAGTCCGTTGTTCTGTATTTAGTGAAGGTCTATCTGTGTTTTGTGTGTGAAGTCATTTAAAGTTGTTTATATGTGGTAGTAATGGTGGGTGGGGAGTTCGAGGGAGGTGGTAGAGAGAAGATGGGGATCGGCAGGCCCTCCCCCTCCTTAATTACTACCCTGGGCCCCAGCATATCTAACACTGGTCCTGGTCCTGTTATAAAGTCAGACCCAAAGTGGCTGAAGGAGTAGGGATCTGAGAGAGCAGGTTTCCGTATAGAGTAACATAGGAATCAGTTCAGATACCTAAATGTAATGATCAAAAAACACCCTTTTGAAATTGTGAGACATAAAAATCTCACCATTGGCTATGAACACAAAGCTCAATGCTCAATAGTTTTCAAGCACAATATGAAGTGCCAAAATAAAGGCTAGACTGGTGCAAACTCTGAACACACTGAGGTAGTTTTCTAATGTAGTAAAGTTTGGCAGCAGAATGTCTCTAACCATTTTTTAAAAGGGGAATATGGTTGTACATTTTTTATAGGAATGACAATATTCTATATAATGCATAAATGCAAAGACATCAGGCACTGAAAACACAACCCACCAAAAAATCCTACTAGAGAATTACACAAAGTAAAACTTGTTGACCATGTGTTTTTTTCTTGCATCTGTGTGCCTGTAACGTTGCATATGTTAGTTGAAAAGAGACCTGAATAATGAAAGGGAAAGTTAGAGACTGATTATGAGACTCGGAGAGCACCAGGGAAATAAAAGTTTCGATTGTAAAATGGCCTCGCAGCCCAGAGCCTGGTGGTGGTCTGTGGGTCATTACACTTTTCACCTTTTATTAACCTGAGAAGAAATCAGTCAATGAAAGCTTACAAGGGAAGCGTATGCAACAACACACTATCCTGATAATGAGGTCACAAAAAGGGGACATGTCCTAAGCACAACCTCAGGGGAAGAAAAAACAAAAACTGTGAAGGCAGTTACACTAGATTGCCATTACTCTACACTAGCAGCAGTGATTTACTGTATGGGCCCTGCAGCTGACACCTTTATGTCCCTCCCTCCTATCCCAGCAGGCCACATAAGACACAGTTCATGATAGATGCTGGTGAACTTTTCCTCTGATCACCTTCTGAAGAACTTTCCCATAAACTATTGTATTCCAGCACAGTGGAAAACTAAGCAAGTTTTTTTTTCCCTTTACTTTCAGTTACCATCTATTTTGCCCCAACTTTGCAGCGATGTACTGAATTTATTACATCAGTGTGAAAGAAGTTTTAAACTCTTGTCTCTTTATCCCACTCGCTGAACTGAACATGGTCCAGAGTAAATCAATGTAATTGCTGTTGGACTTACATTGTTGGGGGAATGTTTTATTTTCTACATTGTCAGTTATTTAGAACAGTTAATTGAAATTGCCAAAGTAAAAAGAGTAAAGCTACAGTTAAGCTCTTAACTTTTTTTCCTGCCTGGTGCATCCAGTATGCCTATAAAAATCATTGTGCTTAATGTAAGACCTGAAAGTGGTTGGGATACTGCACAATATTTCCATTTTAGCAGCTTATGCTCTTTCCCTTTCTTAACAATATGAAAGTAGCAGAGCACACAAATTTACATAAGGGTTTTATATCTGAGCCAAACAGAAGCCAGTAACATTCATGAAACGTTCCATTAAGCCCCCAATGTGAAAGGTCAGTTATGTGACTAAACTTTCTTTAGAAGGGAAAAAAAAAAAAGAAAAATGGAGGCCAACCAATCGAATTCCAATTCAAGGGTAACTTATTTATTTGAATGTAAAAAACACATGTACAATAAAACTAAAATGGTCCTTCTTATTGACAATCAACTTGTTAGAACTCTACACAGAAGGCGCCTGCCTCAGGAGTCATTAGTAATTCGGTCTAGTTGATAATACAAGGATGTCGGTCAATAAGTCCAAAACAAAAAGTAGCACCATCAGGACACAGAAAAAAATACAGAGCGACATCTGTCTTCAAAATTATCTATGCAGGAAAGTCACAGGAAAGCTGTCTGCACAAAACAGCTGTAGCAAAGGTTATCCAAGCTGTCTGTGGGTAGCCTTTTCTACAGCTGTTTTGTGCTAACCAAATATTTGTTGAATAACCATGTCTTCACATTCCAACGGAAGAAGATGTAGTTTTTAATACTATAAAATTCCAGAGTTCTGTTCCTTTGCCAACCAATGTTCATTGTTCTGTCATTTTCAACTTACACAAACCCTTGGATTGTTTAACCAATTCAATTTCTGTGACTGAATGTAAATTTCGTGATGGAGTATAAAGTTTAAGCAGCACAGTTAGATAATCAGGACTAACACCCATAAAGAATTTTAAAAACAAACCCCAAATTTTAAATTCAATTCTCGCTCTTAAAGGCAGCCAGTGCAGCCGAATCAAATAAGGGGTCCTGTGATCAAATCTCCTCCCACTTTCAACCAACTTAGCTGTGGCATTCTGAACTGCTTGTAGTCTATGAATTTGTTTTTGTGGAAGCCCTATAAAAATAACATTACAAGTCCAGTGTGGCAAGAACTAAAGACTGAACAATTCATTTAAACTGATATTCCTCGAAGTACCACTTAAGTCCCCTTACAATTTTAATTTAAAGAAACATTTCTGAACTACAGAGCTGATATACAGTTCCGTGGTTAACTGAGAATCCAAGATGACTCCTAACAATTCAATATTTGACTTCAGTGGTACTTCAATCCCCGCTAAATCTGTTAACGCTACTAAGGTGCGCTAACAGATTTAGCATGTGCTAACGATTAGTATGCGCTAAATGATAAGACACTCATAGGAATAGAATTGCCATCTTATTTAGCGCACCTTAATAAAAGGACCCCATAAACATTTAACAGCACTGTCAAACAATAATATAAGAAATATAATTCATATTCTGATAAAATGATCCAAAGGCAGGGAGCTAAAATGGTTTATTCTCACTTCAGTCGTCCACTGCTCTTATTTAAAAATATGCTCTGAAACACATGCATTGCTGAACTCCATATTATATGATGAGGGAAAGCAGTAATAGCATTTTGCATAAGTAGGACGACTTAGCATGGTAGCATGAATGGCAGCAGTCTCAAAAAGCAAGCATGCACCCAACTTCCCAAAAAATACCTTTTCCCATAGCTGCACCCTATTTTCTGCCGATGAAACAGATTTAAAACAATGCAACACAAATTTCTCAAACCAAGTACAGCTTTTGCATACCCAGACCATTCAATAGCATAACAGTAATTAAGGGCCCGATATTCAAAGGATTAATACTCCTAACTTTGAGAGTTATGCTTATATATCAGCCTCTTTGACAGTTTACTAGGGCTCAGCAGGACCGCCAAGAGGGGGGGGGGGGACTTCAGAAATTGCACCCTTCCCTTGTGTGCTGAGCCCCCCAAATCTCCCCCAAAACCCACTGCCCACAAGTCTACATCATTACCATAGCCCTAAGGGGTGCAGGGGGGCACCTACATGTGGGTACAGTGGGTTTTTTTTTTTTTGGAGGGCTCAACATTAACCAGCACAAGTGGAACAGGTAGGGGGGGAATGGGCCTGGGTCCGCCTGCCTGACGTCCACTGCACCCACTAACAACTGCTCCAAGGGACCTGCATACTGCTGTCAGGGAGCTGGGGATGACATTTGAGGCTCGCATACAGGCTATCAAAAAACATTTTTAAAGTTCTTTTTTTGTGGTGGGAGGGGGTTAGTGACCACTGGGGGAGTCAGGGGAGGTCATCCCCGTTTCCCTCCGGTGGTCATCTGGCCAGTTGGGGCACTTTTTTGGGACTTGGGTCATGAAAAAAAGGGTCCAGCAAAAGCGACCCAAATTCTCGCTTCTGCCGCCCTTTTTTGTTGACTATCAGCCGAAGGCGCCCATCTCTTCTCGGTCAATAAACACACCCCAGTCCTGCCTTCACCATGCCTCCGACACCCCCCGTCAACTTTGTTCGTTCCCGCAACAGAGTGCAGTTGAAGACGCCCAAAATCGGCTTTCGATTATACCAATTTGGGCGCCTTTGCGAGATGGGCACTTATCTCCCGATTTGGGTCGAAATATGGGCGCCCATCACTTTCGAAAATAAGGCCAAGAGTGTCCTTTTGATCCCTGTTAGTTTTGGTGAAACATGCTTCACTTGTTATGTTGAATTGACTTTATAAGATTACAAAATATTTGGAGGAAGAGTATCTTCCCTGGCAATTGAAATGATTGGGAATTGAACTTTTATTTTAAAAAAAGAGTCTTTAGATCCCATGGTGGGATGAGTCACCACCATAGGTGCCAGCTCTGTGTGTAGTTTGATGCCTGAACAGTCTCAAAATTCTCTTCTGTACATCTACAGATTTGGAGGTGAAAGCTCCATGCTGCAGAGCTGAGGGGAAAGGCAGAAAGGAAGGTTTTGATCCCAGCTACTGTTCTCACCTCCCCCTGCAGCCTATTGGCTGGCTGTGTCTGACCAAAGGGCTGCAGGGAGAGGAGAGAGCTGATGTAGCCAGAGATAGACATACTTCCTGCCTGCAGCTGCCAATGAGGAGGGGAAGAGCTGCAGACAGACACTGGAGAAAGGAAACATAACAGATAACCAGGGTTATTCAAAGTACTAGATCAAAGTATTTAAGTAAAAGTAAAAATAAATGAATGTTTGAATATTTAAGTAAAAGTAAAAAGTACAGTAAAAAACACAGTAAAAATCTTAAGTAAAAGTAAAGAAGTTATTGCCTAATATAATAATGTAAAAGTACTGTAATGACAATGAATGCACTATTAACATTTTTATCCCAACAACTTTATTACTCTACAGTTCAATCTACTTTGCTTTTAGTAAGTTACACTTAGAAAATGACTGACTGCGTGCGCTTGTGGGTCATTAATCCAGCGCAGCTGAAATGGTGTTCAGTCTGATTAAAAAAAGTTCCTTCACATCAGACTAGACTGTAATACTACTGATGTCTTCTGACTAGGTCAGCAGGTATTGATCAAGGGAATCTGCCTGAAACACAACTTTCTTATAGCAAAGAATACTTTATTGTCATCATTGCCATATCATCCGCATTAGTAGTGCTGTATAACTCATCACTTGCATCTTTATCATCATCTTTATTATCAATGTCATGCTGTCCAATTACAGAGAAGGCTTTCACAAAGTTGGAATCACTGTTGTTGTTCTAACAATTTGTTGTCTGATGGCAAATTGTGTTTGAATATCTTAGAGAATTGATACAAGAATATCAAATGTGTGGGAACTCCTCATTCTTAAGGCCAGACAAGAGAATTCCTCTCTAAAGACTATCAACCCAGTGGACAGTCACCCCAGTGTAACATTTTTTTCATGGGATGACCAGCAGTCTGTTGTGGTAGAGACATATGTCTGTTCACCAAGAATTATATACAACCAGCTTCAACTTGATCCCTGCTTTAAAATGACCCAACTCATTACTGTTCTGTTTGGCTGGAGACCAGTAACCAATTCAACAAACACAAGCAACTCCACTGTTCTCCTAGGCTGTATTCCCTGAACAGCAAAATTTAAGAAGAGATGATCCACTGTTTGTGTAACAAGGTTTTCAATTAAAAAATCCTGTTCCCAGTTTTGCTGTTTCATTTGGTTTACTGAGGAATCATCACTTATGTACATAACATAATATTTTATTCTTATAGCCCACAATACCTTGCACTTCAATTTGGATTACGCATAAAGAGACTGGATATCCCAGGAAATACAGTAACAAAATTAATAAAAAAATCTAATACATTGATCTCCTTCCATACTTCCTAAATAAATAAGTCTTAAGCAATCATCGAAAATGTATATAATTTGACTACTAAATTATCAAAGATGAAACTTCTCTGCCTACTTTAGCTGCCTGATGAGAAAGCAGAGAATCTATACATTTCTTTTTAACTTTACCCTTCATTGATGAAAGGAAAATAAATTTATAGACCCTGAAGCACGAACAGAGTTTGACAAAGTAAAACATTAAGTTGGTTAAACTGGAGCTAGACCATAAGAGGAAGGGGGAAGGGGGAAATGGGACTTGATATATCGCCTTTCTGAGGTATTTGCAACTACATTCAAAGCGGTTTACATATATTCAGGTACTTATTTTGTACCAGGGGCAATGGAGGGTTAAGTGACTTGCCCAGAGTCACAAGGAGCTACAGTGGGAATCAAACTCAGTTCCCCAGGATCAAAGTCCACTGCACTGACCACTAGGCAAATTATCTTGTTTGATGTCCTTATACATCAAACAAGATAGTTTGATCATGACCTTTGTAGCTACTGGCAACCAGTGAACTAACTTCCACAAATCTCTGAAAACTCATCTCTTCCAAAAGGCATACAAGGAAAATACATAACCTACAAACCACTTCAACAGCTCACACAATGACCACACCACACCTCTAACTGACATAACTCTTCCCTGTCTATCCTCAATTACCCAATCTTTAAACATCAATAATTGTACTCGGCATCAAGAAACGTATATGCTTATCTTCTCTTAACAATATTCAATCTATAAGAAATGTACCTGTTAACACGAAATTATTATGTCATAACCACACTCTGTAAGCCACTTTGAGCCTGCAAATAGGTGGGAAAAGGTGGGATACAAATGCAATAAATAAAAATAAAATAATACTCTGACAAATGATCAGAATGTTTTAAAGAAAATATCAACTTTAGCACAGTATTTTGAATTGTTTGTAACTTATGCATTAAGACTTGAGAACAGCCTAGGTAAATAACATTACAATATCTAATGAGCCCAACAACAACGCCTGAACCAGTAGCTGAAACTGCACATGAACACATTTATGAATGTAACATAATTTTCAAATAAGAAAAAATATTTTTTGCACCACTTTATTAACCTGAGACTCCAAAGTGCCTGTAGAGTCCAGCATCAACCCAAGAACCCTCAATGAGGTGGAGAAAGAATGAACTTGTTGACCAATTACAATACAGGACTCTGTAGGCCCTCTGGAGCCATTAATCAACAACTTTGTTTTTTTCTGGATTCAACTTTAATTTACGCACAGTCACTCAATGCTCAATAGTATAGAATATCAACTGCAAAGCAGGAAATTCAGCGGCAACACCAGTTTGAATTGGAAGAAGAATAGTTATGTCATCCGCATAGTTACGTCTTGTTTCTGCTTTTACTTTTTACTTTCAACTGCAAGCATCAGATGTAACTGAGTAAAAGTAGTAAAAATTGCTGAAGTTATTACTTTTGGAACAGTAAAAGTAGCAAATGTTATCCTGTACTTCTTAACAAGTAAAAATAACAAAGCTTCTACGTAAGTACAGTAACTAATTACATTTACTTAGTTACTACACAACACTGCAGATAACTTTATTGGCATGACAACTTTACATATCTTGTACTGCACACAAACTACAGTTGCATTGGATACCGATTTATGTGGAGGATTTATTTTAAGATCTTGTTTTTAATTGATAAAGCTTTACATGATGATTGTCTCTTGTGCATTGCTTCGTCATTGAAAATTTGTTGACCTGTCAAAACTTTATGCTCTGTTCATATGCTCTTTTTGACATATTATGCAGGATGAATATCGGGCAGTTCTTTTTACAGTTGAGTGACCAACTTTATGGAATGCTTTACCATTGCAGTTATGCTCTGTACCATCATTACTATCTTTCCGTAAACAGTTTAAAAAATTTTTTTCCAGCAAACATTTTCTATGGATTGATTTGGTGCGTCTTTAACTCAGTTTAGCATGATACTTTAATGTGCTGCAGATGTTTTTGGTAGTTTTCTCTGTTTTAATATTGACTTTGTTTTAATTGAATTGTATGGCCCCGGTATTCAGACTGCGCTGACCTTGAATATTTAATGTGGGGCCCTTTCCGGTGACTAGTATTGAATATTCAGGTTTTATCCCAACCATGACCCATGGAGATATTCAGATATAGCCAGTTATCTTTAAACTGGCCAAAGATATACCAGGGTTTGATGCGGCCAAATATGACTGCCATACCCGGTTTAAAAATTGGTGGATAGCCGGTTATATCACGTGATATAATCATTACCCACCAACTGCTAATCCCATGGATATTCAGCGGAGGATAGCTGCTTATCCCCTGCTGAATATCGACGGATAGCCAGTTAAGTACTATTTAACCGGTCAGCATCCATTCTGACTGGTTAAATAGCACTAAATATCGGGCAGTATATGTTTTATTGTAAGTCACCCAGATTTGTAGATGTGCAGGATATAAGATTTAATAAATAAATAAATAAATAAATGTATGTTTCTTTGTTTGATTTCCCTCTGGCCAGGGCCGTTTTTAGACCTTCTGGGGCCCAGGGTAAAAATTAAGGAGGGATCCGCTCTGATTCCCTCTCTTCCCTGCCCCCAATCTCCCCAACCACCATTACTACCACACATAATACAACTTTAAATGACCTTTATTCTGTAAGTAGAAAAATTGGAATAGATTTCTTCAACAGTATAAAACATCAGAGATGTGAACAAAATCACTTAGAGGTAACGTGGGCCTTCCTTGCTTTTGTGGAGGCAAAATCTTCAATTATTTTAGACAAGACCAGCTTGTAACAAATTTCTTGCACAATTATGATCTCAGCCAGACCATTCAGATGATCTTGTAACATTATTGAATGTAAGTATTTCTTTAGTAACTTTAAACGTGAGAAGCTTCTCTCTCCTGAGACCACTGTTACAGGTACAGTCAACAGCAGCCGTAAACAATACTTAAGTTTGGGTATAGATCCAATAACTTTTTTCATATAGATATAGTTTAATATCTCTACAGGTGAGATACATACCTCAGCTGGCAAGGTATTTACAGATAAGAATATCTCAACATTTTTATTTATTTATTACATTTGTATCCCACATTTTCCCACCTATTTGTAGGCTCAATGTAGCTTACATAGTACCGGAGAGGCCTTTGCATCAATGTCACCCATTTCTTCAGCCAAATGTTTGCAACTTTCTCTGTATGTGTTTGCCCTTATAGCCTTCCCCATCTCCTTGGTGGAGAAAATAAAGCCAAACAAACCATTAAAAAACTCCAGCTGAGAAAATCTCTCACTCATGCTAGTCATTGCTACATCAATAAGCAGGGAAAAAATCTTGTTTTAACTTTTCCTCATAATCAAACATACATTTCTTCTTTTGGCTTCGCTTTTCTGGAAATGTGAGTTCAATCCCAATCTGCTCTGAGAGATCCTCTGCAGAGGCAAATGATGAGGTAAATCCATTTTGTCTGAAATTTTCTAGAAATTTTAATAAAGCTTTTGTTTCATTTTTTTTTAAATATTTTATTTATCATTTTTATACATAGTAAACAAGTATAAACTTGTAAAGAAAAAATCCACTATTACAATTAAATCTAAAGATATTATTCATAACACAAATTAAATATTATAGCTTCATTTAAAGTCCACAACAGGAGTCCAAGATTCCTAAATAGGAGAAAACAGGTAATAAACTTTATAAATCAAATTTTGAGATACAGACGAGTTTCTATTCAACTTTACTTAACTAGGAGCTCTCTTAGATGTTAAAAAAGATGACAATTGGTCAGGATCAAAATAAACATATTTCACGGCTTGATAGGAGATTAAACATTTGCAAGGATATTTAAGGTAAAAAGTTGCGCCAAGTTGAAGTGTCTCCTGTCTCATCTGTAAAAACTTTTGTTGTCGCCTTTGCGTTTCCCTCGCTAGATCTGGAAAAACACGAATTTGCAAACCACGAAAGGTTTTTTCTTTATTCTGAAAAAACTTCTTTAAAACTCCAGATCTTGTCCGAAGGTAACGCTACTGTGGCCAACATAGTAGTTGGTGTTATCTGTTCTGAATCCGACATTTCAAGAAGGGCAGAAACATCCAATGGTTGCGCATTCTGAATATTATTCCTTTGTAAAGGATCCAAACCCTTCACAGGTATATAAAAAACCTGTGAAAAGGGTGGCATATCTTTATCTTCTATCTCTAGAATTTCTCTGAGGTAATTTTTTGCTTTTGTTTCATTTTTAAGAACATCCATTCAAACAGTGGGGGGCTCTGAAGAAGTTTACTTGTGTGATTGGTATGAAACACATCATCTCACACAATAGAAATCATAAAATGTCTTGAAAGATCTGTCTTGCAAGGCTCTGTGCCTCTGAGGCTGTCTTACAGTCTAGTTTCTGAACTGCATGGTCTACCAGTGCTTCAGGGGCACAGTGTACTTCTTTAGGTGATATCAAAGCACCTCGATATGAGACAATGAGTATTTCTGACAGCAGTTTGACTGAAAGCTGGGTAATGTGCTGTTTAAGTACAGACCAGTGCTGAGTGGAAGAACTAAAAACAACAAAAATACACTGTAGCACCCCAAAAAAGGTCACACACAAAACTGGTGATTGTGCAGTATCTAGGATGACCAAATTTATTTATTTTATTTATTTATTTATAGCATTTATACCCCGCTCTTTCCCGCTCGATAGCAGGTTCAGTGCGGCTTACAAGGTATGGTACTAAGTATCACAGAGATAATACAAAGTATGGTACAAAGTGTCACAGAGATAACCCAGTTATAGAGAGTGGAACAATAGGAAGAGACATGGGGGAGAGGATTGGAGTATGGGTAGTGCTAGTGGTGTGGATTAGGTTCAAGAATTAAGTTGGGCTGTTTGGGTAGGCTTGTTTGAAGAGGTAAGTTTTCAGCAGCTTTCAGAAGGGTAGATGTTTATTGGTTGTTCGGATGTGTCGAGGTATTGCGTTCCAGAGTTTGCTGCCTTTGCAATTGGGAAGATGAAGATTGAGATATGTTCGAGAAGATTTGGACGCGTTCCTGGTTGGTAGATTGATCAAGTCGGCCATGTAGCTTGGAGATTCGCCATGGAGGATCTTGTGGATCATTGTGTGGGCTTTGAAGTTTATGCGTTCCTTGATAGGGAGCCAGAGAAAGTTTTTCACGTAGTGGTGTTGCACTTTCAAATCGTGATTTGCCAAAAATGAGTCTGGCTGCTGTGTTTTGTGCGGTTTGGAGTTTTTTTTTGTGATTTGGGCTTTACAACTGATGAAGATGCTGTTGCAGTAGGCAGCATGGGTGAGCACTGTGGATTGTACTAGATTACGGAAAGTTTTTTGTGGGAGGAATGGTTTTACTCTTTTCAGTACCCACATCATGTTGAACATCTTTCGTCGTGGCTTTTGCATGAGTTTCCAAGGTTCGGTGGTTGTCTAATGTTACTCCTAGGATTTTTAGATTGTCAGATATTGGGATTGTAATGTCGGGGGTGATCAGTGTGGTTGGGAGCTGAGTAGCGTGTTGGGATGAAAGGATTAGGCATTGAGTTTTTTCTTTTGTTCAAGCTGTGGCTGTTACATGAACAGAGCTTTCTTGTTCATGACCTTGTTTTTGCCCTTTATATTATTTGCATTGTCATAGCTCCGTCCTCTGCAGTTATTAACATTAATTTCCATGCTCTGGAGTTGGGCCAAAAGAGCATCACATAGCACCTAACCAGTAGTAGCTTCTACAGCAAGGAATCCAGTAAAATGCTCCACCAAAAAATAGTTAACAATAAACACGAAGCCACCAGGTAGCTCTGAATATTAGAAGCTAACTAGACTCCACACTTGAAACACCCCCCAGAGCACCCCTGACATAGTCGGCTTGTACTTTGGTGCTAGCTGGTCATTTTCAGTGGCATTTAACCGCTGAAGTGCCACTGTAAAGAACAGGGTAGCTGCTGATAAGTGAGTTAAACAGTCAGTGGCCATTCCTGGCCGTTAACTTACTTATTTGAGAGGGCTTTTAATTTGCATTTGGACACGGTTGTTCCTCCCAGGATCCACTATCTAGTGAATCCCTGCATGTTCTGTTTTTCTGTGAGTCCTCTTTTATCTTTCTGCGTACGTCTAGTAGCGCTATAGAAATGATAAGTAGTAGTAGTAGTTATAAAGTTTTTACTTTGATGCGCTTTACCTAATTTCTTTCTTGTCAAACATTGGTGTTCCTTTCTGCTATGACTTTTAATTATCTGATTTTAATTTGTGAACCTCTCTGCCATCTCTTGAGCAAAAGCAGTATATCTTATTTATTTATTGCATTTGTATCCCACATTTTCCCACCTCTTTGCAGGCTCAATGTGGCTTACAATACATCATGAATGGTGGAAATATATAAGAAAATAGACATATAGTATTACAGAAGGATCTTGGTTCACATTATAATGGTAAAACATGATAGTAGTATGACAAGCAGGTATTATAAGGTAATTCTGGATGTGTGTGGAGGAGTTCACATTTGTTGATCTTTTTGGTATACCTTGTTAAAGAGATGGGTCTTCAGTAGTTTGCGGAAGTTAGTTAATTCAAGAATCGTTTTTAAGTTGTGCGGTAGCGCGTTCCAGAATTGTGTGCTCAGGTATGAAAATGTTGACGCATGCGTTAGTTTGTATAAACCATAAATATATTTCATTTTTTAGTTCAGGGCAGTGAACAGAAATGGTGTGTCTGTGCAGATGAATGACCCCTTGCAAGATATACCCCACATATCTCCCAAATAGACCATTATATAACAATTGCTATTTGGACAACTTGAATTTCTACAGTTATTTGTCATTTGGAGCCTAAATGGGGATAATTCTATAACAGTGTGTTTATATATAGGTATCCAGAGGGCACCTACTCTTTAAAGAAAGCTAGGCATCTACTTTCCTTTATAGAAAACTAGTGTCAATCCACAAAAAAGAAGGAAAAAACCTCCATGAATGTTTTTTTTTATCCTGAATGAAGCGTCTGAAATTGAATGGCATTTGCTAGTGCCATCTTTCACTGAACTTTATTGATGCTGATTTCAAAGAGTAAGAAAACATTGAACCAGCTAATGATTCATTTTCTGACATTGCAATACAAGAAGTTATTTTACCCCTGATGCAAGCATATATGTATGCCGAAACACAGCTGTGTCGGGTCTGCCTTCACTTGTTGACTATAAGAATAATAAAGAATCATCTGGTTCCATATATGTTGTCAGGCTCCACTATTTGACTTGTCTTTAGAATACTAGTGTAACAACGTCCATAACCTGCCCATGACCCTCATCTGCACGTAAATTTCCATGTATAGATTTTAATGACAATTGAATAATTGGCTCATTATTCAATTAAATTGCATGCGCAATTTAAAGCACCAATTATAAAATTTGGGGGTAAGTGCTTACACCTAAATGCTGGTAATATGCATATAAGTTATAACAGTGGTTCATGGCACCCTTTGTGTCCGAGCAACATTTCACGGCACCCCCCCCAACCACATCAATCTCTGCCCCCCCCCCCCCGGCTACACCAATCTCCACCCACCTGGCCATACAGGTCTCCATCTTTCTCTCTGCACAAATATAACAGTGCTAGGGTGTCCCTATAACCAGCCCCTCCAAATGATACACTGATTACAATTTATAACAAATTACTACTCTACCTATGAAAAATTATTCCGTTATTATACATCCTCTGTATACATCTGTATGCTGCACAAGCTGGCATGTTTGAAAATACAAGTGAGACTAAATACAAATGCTACCAGCCATAAAGAACATAAGTACATAAGTAATGCCACACTGGGAAAAGACCAAGGGTCCATCGAGCCCAGCATCCTATCCACAACAGTGGCCAAATCCAGGCCAAGGGCACCTGGCAAGCTTCCCAAACGTACAAACATTCTATACATGTTATTCCTGGAATTGTGGACAAGTTGGATACAGCAGCTCATAGGCTGGTTTGCTAGGTTTGCTTGCTTTATTGTGAATGAGAAAGAGAAACCGAGACTGACCTATTGGCTTCAACTGTTTCACTTCATCTCATCTCCTGTTTTCATCCAACCTCCTTGATAGCAAAAGCTAGTCCCAAAGGCTGTCTGCTCTATGTCCCCAGTGGCTGCAACAACAACAACAACAACAACAACAACAACAACAACAACAAAAAAAGCAAGCGCTGGCCACAGCAGCCTTCAGGCATGCATTGTCAGCTCTGACTTTGCTTTTTTGTTGTTGTTGTTGTTTTGCCACTGCTGCTGTCTGCAGTAGTGGTTCGGGTGGTGACGGGAGGGAGGTCAGAATTTGCCACAGCACTACAGAGAGTTCACTGTGGCACACCAGGGTGCCACAGTGAACAGTTGGGAACCACTGAGTTATAATATTCGACATGTTACATGCATTAACCCCCAAATTCTATAAAAATTACACCTGCATATTTGGGTGCTGCAAAATTATAGCCAGCATGCATCCATTTTGGGCCTGAGACCTTACTGCCACCCATTGAATTAGCGGTAAGGTCTCACATGTTAACCGGGCCGTAATCATCAGTGCACGTACACTGCCGATTAATGCCAGGTAAGCACCACGCAGTAAAAAATTTCTACCGCATGTTTTGGAACGCGTCAAAAATGGAATTACCACCCGGGGCACATGGTAACCAGGTGGTAGTTACAATTTGATGCATGTTGGATGCATATAGGCACCTATGAGGCTTAGGAAAGGGGCCCCAAACTCTTTCATGAAATTCAAGCTGGGTAGTACTTAGTCATATCAAGCAACAACCTTTAGTACAATAAAAAAGAAAATTTGGAAGGGTTTTTTATGCCTATGAAGAGTATTGACCCTGTTTGAATCCTGCCACCTTAAGTACAAATATATGGTGGAGATAGGGCACCGAGGCTTTTTCCCCTCCAATATTTTGATTGTACTCCCTGTTGTTTGATATTACCCAGCTTGAATTTCATGAAAGATTTTATTTGGTACAAGTGATTCGTTTGATCTCTTTCTATCTTCCTTTTGAGTTGGTTACTTTACATATGTTTCAATAATTTTTATTGGAGAATTCCAAAACAACATTTCCAGCAAGCAACTTTTCATTACATTCAACTAACTTGTTTCAAGGCCTCTGTTGGTACACACAATCATGTTTTACATCAGATGTGAACTGCTCCAGTAACTTTTTACATTTCCCCCCCTCCCCCTCCCTTCCCCTTTTCCCCCCTCCCTCAACCCTCCCCCCCTCTCACAGGTACATTCCACAGTCCATACTTTCTCGCTATCTTGGGTTAGCGTCCATGTTACATGTTCATTATTTGCCCCCTAGCATGTGGTGTTAATGTCAGCCAAAATGGAGTCCAGCAGTTCCAAAAAGTTTTTATAAACAGTGGTTTTCGACCTCTCAAACTCGTTCTCTCCGTTCGTAACAGGTGGATCATCTGCCCTCTCCATTGGGATACCATGGGGCCTTCCAGCAACAGCCAAGCCAACAAAATTGTTTTCTTCGCCACCATTATAGATCTGGCAATAAATGAGCGGCACCCCCTTGGTAGGCGGCCCGCTAACCGCGGTTGCCCGAACGGTAGATTAACTTCTGCTGTCCATTGTACATCCCAGATCACAGCAATCTGTTGGGTCAGTTCTTTCCAAAACTTACCCACTCGCGGGCATCTCCAAAACATATGACCTAACAATGCACCTTCCGCTTTGCACTTGGGGCATGCTCCATCTGGTGATAGTCCCATGTGAAATGCTCTTCTAGGTGGGATGTATGCCCTCAGTACAAACTTAAATTGCATTTCCCAATAGTATATTTGGTCCGTGTTCTTACGGTATCCAAGCAAGTGTTCCTTCACCATTGTCGCTGGTATTTCTGTCCCCAGGTCCATACTCCACAGGCGTGATAGTGTTTCATAATCTGGTTCTTTTGCCATGTCCTTTAAATGCCTGTGATAGTATGTCAATGGGACTTTCTGTTGTGCCCCCAGCGAGAGCGCGGAGCCCAACTCTTCTTGCACATCTTCTGCCATGGCTTCCTGCGGGAAACTAGTGATATAATGTTGTAGTTGGTAATAGTGGAGCCAGTCTGCTGAGTTTAGAGTGTACTGTGTCTGGAGCTCTGCCCAAGGTTTGGTCTTGCCCTCTGTATCTATCGCCTGCAATAGGTACTCTAGTCCTTTGACCCTCCAATTTATTATTTATTTATTTATTTATTGCATTTGTACCCCACATTATCCCACCGTTTTGCAGGCTCAATGTGGCTTACAGAGTAAGGTTATGATAAAGTCAGTACATGATTTAAATACAGTTGATCATATGCTGAGGTAAAAGAGGATTTAGATGGGCGGATGTTGGATAGGTTGTGTGAGAAGTGTTTTAGGTGTGCTTGGGTGGTTTGGGGGATGATTTGTATCATTGAGGGTGACTTTTGTAAGCTTTGTTAAAGAGGTGTGTTTTCAGAGCTTTGCGGAACCTGGTTAGATTGTTCATGGTGTTCAGGGCCTTGGGTAACGCATTCGAAAACTGTGTGCTTTTGTATGCAAAGGTCATAGCATAGGCCTGTTTGTATTTCACTCCTTTGCAGCTGGGGAAATTCAGATTGAGGAATTTGCGGGCCGATCTTTTGGCGTTTCTGGGCGGTAGGTCCACTAGGTTTAGCATATAGAGTGGGGCATCTGCGTGAATGATCTTGTGCACGGTTGTGCAGATCTTGAACTCAATACGTTCCTTGAGCGGAAGCCAATGTAACAAAAGCTATATGATTTTGACCAGGCGGGAATTCTGGGTTGCTGCAAATTGGGAGAAAGGGAGTCACCCGAGGCGAGAATCTGTGGTGTTGGTACAACCAGCGCTATGCCGCCTGCGCCGCCGGCAAGAGCTGCGCCGCTTCCAACGAGTTTGGTTCTCCCTTGTTTCCCCCATGGAGCAAGTAGCTAATATGGTTCTGCCCAATCTCTTGTAGCTCCAGACGTGTGGGGGTGAAGTATTGTGTTTGCCTTAGCCAATCATTCAAATGTCTCAGGCTGCTTGCTATCGTCATGTGTAAATTTAGTAATCCCATGCCTCCATATTCCACCGGTAAGTGAAGAGTGGTCAGCGCTATTCTTGGTTTTTTCTTGGCCCACAGAAATGCCTGTAGGATCTTATTATGCTTCTTTTCATCTGCCCTGGTTAAGTATAAGGGCAGTGTCTGAAACACATACAACCATCGGGGCACTATCACCATGTTGTAAAGAGCTATCCTGCCTAAAAGCGACAGAGGGAGCCCCTGCCACATCTGCAGGCTGGATCTCGTGTCATTCATCTACTTTCTCACATTCCAATCATACACTTGTGGGAGCTCTCGAGGTATTCTAACTCCCAGGTACTTAACTATCTCTGTTGCCCACTCTATAGGGAGGGTCACCCCCTGTTTTATGGCATTGCCCTGTAGGACTTCCAGGGCATTAGATTTTTGTATGTTAAGTGTGTATCCTGACAGTGCCCAAAGTCCTGTATCACCTTTAAAATCCTGGGGATTGCTCTTTCTGGATCGTGAGTGATCACCAGTAGGTCATCGGCAAAAGCCAGAGCTTTAACTATGCCTCCCGCTAGTGGTGGATACTTTACATATAGACAGTGCATCTTTACAGTAGAGGCATAGCCAGACTTCGGCGGGAGGGGGATCCAGAGCCCGAGGTGTAGGGGCACATTTTAGCCCCCCCCTGGTGCCGTCGACCCCCCCTGCCATTGCTGACCCCCCCGCCGCCGCCAACTTTGATGACCCCTGCCGACGACCCTCTCAACCCCCCTCCCGCCGCCAACCCTCCTCCACCGTCGCCTACCTTTGCTGGCGGGGGACCCCAATCCCCGCCAGCCGAGGAGGTCCTTTTTTTCCCGCGAAGGCTTGTTCTGCTTCTGATGCCCTGCACGTTGTACGTGCAGGACGTCAGACTCACAAAAACAGAATGAAGCCTGGCTGATCTGCAAGACTTCATTCTGTTTCTGTGAGTCTGATGTCCATGTCAGAAACAGAACAAAGCCTTCGCGGGAAGAAGAGGACCTCCTCGGCTGGCGGGGATTGGGGTCCCCCGCCAGCAAAGGTAGCCCATGCTGATGGCAGAGGAGGGTTGGCGGTGGGAGGGGAGGTCGAGGGTCGTTGACAGGGGGGTTCAGGGCCAAATCTATGGGGGCCTAGGCCCCCCCAGGCCCCACGTAGCTACGCCACTGCTTTACAGAATAGTGCTTAGGCAGATTTTTGGCATTTACACATACATATTTCATTATTCTAATAATTTGTGTGTATAATCTAGGTTCTTATCTAGTGTTTAGAAAATGTTTAAAGACCTATATTTTTAGGAAATACTTACATTAAGATATTTAATTTTGTATTATTTTGGTTGGTTATAAGTGTGTTTTGTAACTCCTGGTGACTCTGTTCAGCTTGTTCTATTGTTATCTGCACTGAACCTTGTAGTGTATGTGGATTATGAAATTGTAATCTATGTGTAACTGTAATCACCCATTTTATAGAATGACCCTGAATGTGCCTGGATAATAAAAATGAAAAGCTGAAAGGTACAGCACTGTTATTATCATCTCACAATGGACACTACATAGTGCTATTATTGCATTTTCTTCAATATTGTTATTGTATCTCAAGATTACCTCTATTGATCGTATCAGATTTCAGAGGAACATCTACTACTACTACTACTACTACTTAACATTTCTAAAGTGCTACTAGGGTTACGCAGCGCTGTACAATTTAACATAGAGGGACGGTCCCTGCTCAAAGAGCTTAACTACTATAAGATAAGATAAGAGCTTATCTACTATAGTGAAAGAAACATTAGAATACTTAACACATAAGGGTTTTGAAAATAATTTCTTATTAACAACTATAGTACATGTTTACTAGCTAATGCATTAAAAATCCTGTGCCAGCTGCTTAATGTGAGAGAAAGCAGATCTGCATATGACATGGGCGGGTCGGAGGAGCTGTCGGCTGTGACAGCTCGTGTACAGGTTGGTACCACACTCTAGCTTGATCTGCTAAATTTGCAGAGGCAGTATGGCAAAATGCAAATAAACTAAACTAGCTGTCATGACTGCTGATAGCACAGCTGAACTTACTGCCATCTCAAGAGGAGACAGTGCAGCTGCACTATTGGCAGTCAGCACCCAACCCCCACAACATGATTTAATCAGCAACCTGAACCCCCTAACACAACCCAATCACTCCGACCCAACATGCCTGCCCCCAACTGAAAAACCCCAGCCCCTGAGAGGACAACCCCTCTACCCAGAGCCCTATCTTTCCCCATCCTGAGCCCCCCGGGACCTATCTGCGGGTCTGCGCACTGGTAATTCAGTGGATCCCTGATAGCAGCGGTCACCCTTTATTGCCTCTTGGGTTAACTCTATCATCCAAATTGTGCCTCTGACCCCTTGTAGTCTCCCTCTAGGCTCCTAAATATAGATGCCTCTTTAAAGAATCATTTTCCATGTGGGTAACTGTCACCCATGTCTCCACTCCTTCCCAAAGCTGGCCCCTATAATATGGATGACTTCTGGCCATTTAGTCAGTTGAGCAGTTAGATGTTTTTCCATATAAGAACTGAAAATATATGAATAAATGAGTTACGTATTTGACACTTGTCACCACATGCATAACTCATATTGCATATGGACTTCTCAATTTAGGTGCTCAGCTTTTTTGATTATCAGGGCTTAAACACTGTTCCAATTTTTGTAATCATTATTCTGCATTCTTCATTCACAACTTCCCTCTCTCTGGTGGGACAACAATAACAGGACACTTGACACTTTCCCTTACACATATCAAGGTACTCCTCACCCCTGCACTGCTCCTTCCACATAGGCCAGTAACACAGGCCTAGCATTTTTATCCATGAGCTGGCAGTAGAGCACATTGTCCCCACCCTACCCAGTGTACTTACTATGCCCTAACAGCTCTTAGAGGCAGGATAAGGTTGTACATCATTATGTTCCTGACTGGGCAGCAGCATTGACAAACCTTTCAGGATAAAGAAAGTGTGGCTGCAGCAAAGAAAAGGATACAGCAATGTTCACTGTCTTGGATTAATTTTTTTCAAAAAGGTGGTATACAAATCCTAATAATAAATAAAGCAAAACTGAGAAATTTAAAAAGAGAAACATCAGTTTGTTAAATGCTTCTTTCTCGATGACTATATCTGTGAAGGAAAACAAAGGTGTGGAATTTATGATGGAGCAGTTGTGACTTGTGTATATTCTCCCTTTCCAGGGCAGAGCTGAAAATTATCATCCCTGATAAGTGGTGTTCATGCTGCAGCTAGCCCTGCAGCATAGTTAGGGACACTGGCAACTGGTGTCTCATTTATTGCACAGAAAGTGCCATCATGGCATCACCTACCTTGCCTCCTCAGAAGTGAAGGCCTAGCCTTCACATATTCCAAGCCAGGGTTAGACATTTATTTATTTCTAGGTGCTTGATATACCTCATGGAGTCCACACATGGCTGCTGAGTAGTTTACAATACTAAAATCAATTCTCATGAAGAGGAAATAAGAGGAAGGGATGGACAACAGAATACAGATTACCCAAAGCTTCAGTGAACAAAAAAGTCTTCAGCAAGTTTTTGAACTTGGGATAAGAGTAGGGTTACCATATGGCTCCAGAAAAAGGAGGACGGATTGAGCCAGCCGGGTTTTACTTCCATTGCTTTCAATGGAAAGCAATTGCGCCAGCCGGGTTTTACTTCCATTGCTTTCAATGGAAAGCAATGGAAGTAAAACCCGGCTGGCTCAATCCGTCCTCCTTTTTCTGGAGCCATATGGTAACCCTAGATAAGAGGTCTCTGAGTGAAGGAGTGAAGGAAGTGAATTCCAAAGGGAAGAAGCTAAGAAACTGAAGGAGGACTTACGGGAGATAGGTGAAATGCTGGGAGGGAAGGCATGACAAGAAGATTAGCATTGGAAGAGCAAGATGGAGTATATGTAAGAACTGAATGGAAGGAGGCAGGGGTGGAGGAAAGACATGGCTTGAAAAATTTTATGTATGCAGAGATAGGGAGCCAGTGTTCAGAATGCAGAAGGGGAGTGCCATGGTCAATGTGATGAGCAGAATGGATAAATTTTACAGCTGTTGATTGGATGAATTGGAGACATTTTATAGAGTATAATGGGAGGCCAGAATAGAAAGAGTTATAGTAGTCCAGCCAAGAGATAACAATTGAAATAAGGAGTGTGCGAAGGAGTGGATCCAGATAAGAACAAAGGGAACAAATGCGGTGTAAAGTGAAAAAAGCAGAACGAAGGATGGTATCAATTTGTGTTTTGAATGAGAGTCAAATATAATCCCAAGGATTTTGACAATGTCTGAGTATGGGATGAGCTGACCGTCAATAGATGGAGGTGAAAGGGCAACATCAGGATTCGGAAAGGTTATAGCTTCACATTTTGCGAAATTAAGGTTCTTTAACCAAATGGAAATGTGAGGGAGACAGTTGTTAATTGTACAAAGAGCAGAGCTAGAGTCAATGACTCTACAGAGAACCTGAATGTCATCTGCATAGAAGAAAGGTACACAGCCTTTTTAAGAGTTAGAAGCGGTGAGAAAAAATTTTTTGAATAAAGGTGTCAGACTGGACCTTTGAGGTACACCCAAGGTGACCAAATAAAAGGCGACCAGAGTGGAACCATGAAACAGCTGAAAGGAGCGTCTTGTATGGTAATCGGTGAACCAGGCAAGAACAGTGTCACACACCTCTAGTGACTGAAGCCAAGACAACAGAAGAGAGTGACTCACCGTGTCAAGTGCAGAGGAAAAATCAAGAGAGATGACTATGACAGACTAGTGCTGGCCAAGTGAGGTGCAGATAGTATCGTAGAAAGATAATAGGATAGTTTTGGTGCTATGATGGTGACAGAGGCCATATTGATAAAGGTGGAGTACATTAGTACTTTCAAGAAAGGTATCAAGTTGAAGAAAGACAATTTTTTCTAAGATTTATTAAAAAAACGGGAGATTGGAGATGGAGCGGAGGTTCATAGGAAGTGAAGGGTCAAGAAGAGGTTTTTTAAATAATGGACGAACCAGATAAACTAAGTCGGTGGCAACTAAACAAAGGTTAGACTCGAGTGTAGCAGAGGAAACACAGAGGAAAAAGTACAGGGAGCAAACGAGTAACAGGGCGAACAGGCCAAGGGTCCAGAGGAGAGGAGGAAGATCATATATATGGAAGATTAAAAGAAGACCAAGTTGCGGTGAGGATCATGGTTGAAGAGGGGTGGAAGACTGGGAAAGGGATCAGGATGATGAAGAAGATGGCACCAGTTTAAGAAGTTTGGACAGGAGGGGGAGATAGGGGGTGAAGGGGCAACAGACTGGCGTAGAGTCTTGATTTTTGTCATTCAGGCTGTAGCAAGGTCATCTAGCGGGAGAACAGTTGGATCGTAAGATGGGGGAATAGTGTAATTCTGACAAGATGGTGGGTGGCTTGCAGCCAATTTATGACAGAACTTACGTGTTTGGAAAAGTACTCACATTTGGCCGCCTGTGTTGTGAATCAGAACTCTCTTAATGAAGAGAGAGAGTGTAAGAGAGTAGCAGTGGTACGGTGCCTGCACCATTGTTTCTCAGCACAGTGCAGGTAACGATGGAGGAGGAGGAGTTTTTAAGAGAACCAAGGAGTGGAGGTACAAGGGAGAAGGAGTGGGGCACAAGTATCCAAAAACATTAGCAAAGAGGAGTCAATAGACACTGTCTGGGAGGCAAGGGAAAGAGGAGGAGAGATGGACGGAACCAGGTCAGTTAAATGTTCCAGGACACTTTCAATGAAAGCTCTGAATGGGAGAAGGAGGGCAGACACTAAGCAGTGGATTCAGTTGGTTCCAGGTGCTCTGAAGCTCTGCCTCTATGATATTTCTCAGCTTCAACAAGGTGGTTCCTTGTGGTGCTGGATTTCCAGGCAACTTCGCCCCATCCCTTCCCCAAAAATGATCTTTTTTTTTTTGTTACATTTGTACCCCACGCTTTCCCACTCATGGCAGGCTCAATGTGGCTTACATGGGGCAATGGAGGGTTAAGTGACTTGCCCAGAGTCACAAGGAGCTGCCTATGCCAGGAATTGAACTCAGTTCCTCAGGACCAAAGTCCATCACCCTAACCACTAGGCCACTCCTCCACTCCTACAAATGTCCCTTTTCATATACATTGGCTGACAAAGTGCCCTCTAGACTAGCATACCCTGTACAATCCCTGTAAGTGCTAAACAGTAACAGTACAAAAGAGGCAAGTAGGATCCACAGTCAGTAGTAGCGATAGAAGAGAGCAGATCATAGGAGGTGAACTTAAAAGTACTTTAATTAAAACAGTCCTTATCAAGACCCAACTCTGGCCTCAGACCCCTCACCTGAGCAAGTGCCCATATCCCTCACAGGAGCTACCTTTCACAGTATTGGGGGGGTGGGGGTGAGCAGGGGTCCAGAATGATGTGACTACTGCTAAAGATCAAATTTTCATAAAAGGAGATATCCCCTTATATGGCAATCTGGCCCTTAGCAGTAGATATGCAAGACTACTGCTAGGGGCGTCAATCTGAGAGCAGGACTGGATGGGGTAGGAGTGATTTGGGCATCAATCCTGCCCAAAGACCCCTTGGATTTTCACCGTACCCCCCCCCCCCCCCCCGAAGATCCCCCAGACACCCTCTCCTTTGGACTACCAATGCTGTGAAAGGTAGCCCCTGTGGGGGATAGGGGTAGGGGAGTCCAAGGCCAGATGGGGGTCTTGATCGGGAAGGGGGATTGTTCGGAGGAGGGGTTTCAGCCCTGTCAGCCCCAGAGGATCGGGCCACAGCTTTGCGACCTAATGCTCCTGGACAGTAAAATAACCCCAGCAAAAAGCTAGGATTATTATACCATGCTTTTTTGGCCCTAACATGACTTGCAGTGTATCACCACAAGTTGAGTTAGGATATTTGCATGATAATGAAATGCAAAATATGCATTTGCATATTTTGAATCTCATTACTCCCTAACCTGCGACAACCTAAACTTGGCCACAATATTTTTAGTCCAGCGACATTAGAGCCAAATAATGTGCATTATGGCCTAATACTGCTTGATGAAGCTCCCAAATGACTTTCTGGGAAGGACTGCCATGGCTGTTTGCCAGCATATTTACTTTTACTAAGGGAAAGTATGGTTTTCAATCTCCCCTTTAGTTTGCTTCCCCGGCCCTGACACAGCCTTCCAAAAATGAAACGTGTCACTTTGGGCTATTTTTTTTAACGCACACTTAAGATCCCCTGTGATCTGCTCTCTTCTATCACTATCAATGCTATGAGAAGCAGGAATGAGTGTTACTACTCATGGAAGGTCATGTACATACAAATGGACACAACAGGATGCCCTTGGGAATATCTTAGTGCAATTTTAAAGATACATTAAATAGCTGTTGCCCATCCCCATATTACAATAACTGAGAGTAGAAACCCAATTTTTAAGCATACTTCACTTTCTGGAGGATCAAACCTGACTTCTGTATTTGAGAAATGCCTTGGCAGTTCTATGACTATTACACATTTCTACTATAGTGGCTGCTTTGTTAAAACATATTTGGCTGCCAAACCTATTGCCTGTAGAAACACATGAGAAAAGGAATACATATCAAATTTTTGTTTTGACAGACCTCATATTGCCAGGTTCTTATTAACTTGGGTTTGTCATTTTAGACCTAGGTTTACTTTGGCATTTCCATTACACCATATTTCAGACATTAATCATACAATAGCAAGATTTATGCCTTTTAAACATATGCCAACATGCAAAACATCTCATATTTTTTAAAATGTTACATTTATTTCTGAACACTCTCAATAAAGATGCTTTTTGCATTAAAAGTTTACATTTTGTAGGATAATGTGAGGAGAAACACATAGAGGGGCATAATTGAACGAAAACGTCTATCTACATGGGCGTTTATCTCCGAGAACGGGTCCGTGAAGGGGCGGACTGAACCATATTTTCGAAAAAAATAGACGTCCATGTTTTATTCAACAATTTGTGAGCTGGGCGTTTTTGTTTTTCAGTGATAATGGAAAATGAAAGCGCCCAGCTCAAAAACGAATAAATCCAAGGCATTTGTTCGTGGGAAGGGCCAGGATTCGTAGTGCACTGGTCCCCCTCACATGCCAGGACACCAACCGGGCACCCTAGGGGGCACTTTTACAAAAACAAAAAAAAAGGTAAAAGAGCTCCCAGGTGCATAGCACCCTTCCCTTGTGTGTTGAGCCCCCCAAATCCCCCTCAAAACCCACTGCCCACAAGTCTACACCATTACTATAGCCCTAAGGGGTGAAGGGGGGCACCTACATGTGGGTACAGTGGGTTTGGGGGGGGTTGGACGACTAAGCATTAAGCACCACAATTGTAACAGGTAGGGGGGGATGGGCCTGGGTCCACCTGCCTGAAGTCCACTGCACCCCCTAACAACTGCTCCAGGGACCTGCATACTGCTGCCAGGGAGGTGGGTATGACATTTGAGGGTGAAAATAAAAAGTTGTGAAACATCATTTTTTGTGGTGGGAGGGGGTTAGTGACCACTGGGGGAGTCAGGGGAGGTCATCCCTGATTCCCTCTAGGGGTAATCTGGTCATTTAGGGCACTTTTTGGGGCCTTATTCGTGGAAAAAACAGGGTCCAGGAAAAGTGCCCTAAATTCTAGCTACAAACGCATACTTTTTTTCCATTATCGGCGAAAGGCGTCCATCTCTCCTCGGCCAATAACCACGCCCCAGTTCCACCTTCGCCATGCCTCCGACATGCCCCCTTCAACTTTGTACGCTTCCGCGATGGAGTGCAGTTGAAAACGTCCAAAATCGGCTTTCCATTATACCGATTTATTCGTTTTTGTGAGATAAACGTCTATCTCCCGATTTGGGTCGAAATCTAGGCGTTTTTCTCTTTCAATTATAAGGTTAATAATATACAGAGATTGCATTGGTTGGTTCGTTTTACCCTTTGAATTGAGGGTAAAAAATGCTAATGAAAGTAAGTACATAATATGATGTCAATGTATTTTATTGTATTTTATATAATGTCATGATCTGCTTTTGAGAAAAGGCACTAACTGATTGTGCAATGTAATGTAAAAATTTTCCCTATATTTTCTGTAGATATTTGCTAGCTGAATCCCCACCCAAAGGTTCTATTTGCCAAGATTACTACTACTACTTAACATGTCTAAGCGCTACCAGGGTCACGCAGCGCTGTACAATTTTAACAAGGAAGGACAGTTTCTGCTCAAAGGAGCTTACAATCTAAAGGACAAGTATGCACTCTTGTCAGATTTCTCTTTATGTGTGTGGTTGGGTCAGTAGAAAATACTAGAAAAGGTGCTAAATAATATCTCAGATAATTGGAAGCCAAAGTTTTCAGGAAACAACTTAAATTTCCAACATCTGGTTTTTAAAAGGCAGACCCACCTGCACTGCCTTAAATAGGAGAGAAAGTGAATGATCCAGGAAGGAAGTACAGTAGAGTATACATAAGCAAAAAGTATATGGTGAGGTAATGTGTTGTATCCCTCAGGTCAAACAAGAGGTTGTTTGTAAATGACCCTTTTTGAGACAGGCTCATAATGGCTTCCCAAGATTATAGCATGTCACAAAGGCAGGCATAAATAGCTGATGCTCACAGCAAGGGTTATACTATATGGCTATTAGGGTGAATAGGAGCAGCTTGGAAGCAGCTTAAGTCTTACTGATGACAGGAAATAAGGTCAAGAGATTATAGCAGGCCTTTGAATTAAAGAGGTTTTTAAAATAAATATTAGCCTTTTGCCTTCAGCTCAGAAATGAAATTTTAGAAAGGAGGAAGAAAGAAAAATTCCACGATTCAGACATTTTTATCCTGGCCTTACCTCAAAACAAGGTGGGAAACATAAAGATAGCTGAGAAAACCCTGTTACTTGCAATCAGTCTTGTCTACTCTAATTGCAAGCTCAGAGGGCTAAGAAATGTGCCAGTTTGAAAATAAATATGGATCGTGTTTTTTTTAATAGTGCAGCTGAGGTAACTTTTGCTGTCAGATGAGAACTGAAACCTAGCTGTGGCTCAACAAAATAGTTTTGGAGCAATTTGTTCTTGATTTCTATTCTCTTGTTTTCATAGCATTACATAACCTTTCTTTTCTGTTAATTTTCATTAAAAAAAAATAAGAGAATACGACGAATCTACTGATGACTAATAACCAGCCACTTGAAAATTTATAGCATCACATCAGTCCCCTTTTACAAAGCGTGGTAAGCCCAACATGGGCTGGCTTACCACTTGCTAAAAAGGAAGTACTGCTGGGCTACTGCAGCAGCCCAGCAGTCCTTCCCACTCCCAGCGCACCGTCATATCCAGCAGTAATTGGGCAGTGCCGTGGGTGGCGGTAAGGGCTCCCCCCCCCCCCGAAATGGCCGCGTGGCAAGTGCTTCACTTGCCGCATGGCCATTGCCTAAAAAAAAAAATAAAGACCTATCTTTTAAGTAATGCTTGGATATTTCACTTATATATACTATCTGCTACCACATTTGCTTATTTCCGATCTGACGAAGAAGGGCAACCTTCGAAAGCTAATCAAGAAATGTATTAAGTTATGTCCAATAAAAAAGGTATCATCTTATTTTCTTTTCCATGTTTTATTTTGTTTGATTTCTATTGATAACCTTTAAGAGTGGACTAACACGGCTACCACACCTCTCCACCTGCTTCGATAAAAGGGTGCGTCAAAAACATATGCTGACGTCAGCGCAGGTCCCCTTTTGCCACAGTTTGGTAAAAGGGGCCCTTTGAGTTTTGGTATTCCTTTTGCAGACTGGTAAGATTGCGTCATTGACAAGGAAACCTCCATGAAATAAGGTCCCCAAAGGTTTACTTGATAGCCAAACCAGAATTGTATAATGTTTATATCCTTCTTTTTATTTAGCTTAGTAACAGTTTTCCTTTTACTGTATAATCAAACTAAGGGGCCCTCGTTCACAAACACTTGCTTACCTCAGCAAACAATGCCTTACCACGGGACGCGCTCAGGTGTCTTGTGGTAAACGCCTTACTTGGTTAGAACAGCTACATTGCCGCTCACTAGCCTATTAGTGCATGCTTAGCACATGAGCCCTTACCGCCTACAGAATGGGTAACAGTAGGGGCTGACACACTAATGGCCGTTTGCTAATGGGAAAATTAGCACGTGGATATTAATAAGGGAAATAGTAAAATCAGCCATTTTACTCCTGTGGTAAAGATGGCCTTAGTGCCACTGTTCCCTCTGAACTGAGCAGGAGTCCTCCACCTATAATCCTGCCAGTAGAGGGCACTGTTTCACTATCACATTTTCAATAGGTAAAGACAGGCAAGCTCTGCAGGGCTTCAGGGAATCTGCCTGTCCCTTATACGCAACTATGGAACGCATTACCGAAGGACATAAAAACAATACATGACCTAACAATCTTCCGTAGACTACTGAAAACTGACCTGTTCAAGAAGGCATACCATAACGATCCATCCTAATATACAAAATAAATAGACTCTACACAAACTAGACAAAACCGAACTCTTGTCGCTTGACTGTTTAACCTCACTGCTAGTAATGAAAGCTACACAATACGCATTACCACTTCATTTCCTAAGTTGAAAATGATAACTCTATAGTCGATGAACTAACCTGTGTTACAACTCACTATCACTCAGAAACCTCCATGCAATACCATAATGTATTCCTCTGTACCATGTATGTATGCACCTTAATGCAAAACCAGTTGTAATTTAGTACCCGGAAAAGGAGGTCACTCAGAAACCACTATGCAATACCACAATGCACTCTTCTTAACCATGTATGCATGCATCTTGTAATACCATTTATAATCCTGTACCCGGAAATGGCGATCGCCATCACGGCAAAATGTAAGCCACATTGAGCCTGCAAATAGGTGGGAAAATGTGGGATACTAATGCTACAAATAATAAATAAATAAAATTAATAAATATGGCAATCAGACCCTTAGCAGTAGTCACGCAAGACTAGTGCTAGGGGTGCCATTCTGAGAGCAGCACTGGATGGGGCAGGAGCGATTTGTGCATCAATTCTGCACGAAGACCCCTTGGACTTCCCCCGTACCCCCCCCCCCCCCCGAAGATCCTGGAGGAAATGTCCATGGTCTATTATTGAGATACACATGGGGAAAGCCACTGCTTGCCCTGGGATTGGTAGCATAGAATGTTGCTACTATTTGTGTTTCTACCAGGTACTTGTGATCTGAATTGGCCACTGTTGGAAGCAGGATACTGGGCTAGATGGACCATTGGTCTGACCCAGTATGGCTATTCCTATGTTCATATGAGAAGGAAGTGTATTTCTGTTTCTGTTTTTCCAAGTTTGCATGGCTCATAGTCTAGCTTCATAGGGTTTCCATGTCAGTTTTTGTCTGCTTATTTCTGTTTTTAAATTGTCTTTTATTCTGGGGAAGGACAGAGAGAGAGGAGAGAGAACAATAGGCATGTGTAGGGACTGGGGCACAGAGGAGATATGCAAGGCATGGGTGAAGTGACAGGGACACGGGGGGGGGGGGGTGATACTGGATGAGAAGGGGTTAGGGATATAGAGGAGCAATTTGGACACAGGGGGGATATGGAGAAAGAGGAAATGCTGGATATGGGAGGAGCATAGGGACAGGGACACACAGGGATGGTGTTAGGGGGTAGCAAACAAGGCAATTGCCTTGGGCCCCCATACAATAGGGGCCCCAAACCTGCCTTAAGCTAAAGGAGGAATAGGCTGAAGGCCAGCTTTTGGGCCCCTTCCCTGGTTTCTACCCAGGGCCTCTGAATGTCTGATACCAGCCCTGGGACACAGCAGTGATATTGGACACTGAGGTATGGGGATAGAGACACAGATGGGTAATGCTGGACATGAGAGTATAGGGAAACAAGGATTATGCTGTACAAGGGAGTAACAGAGACAAAGAGGAGTTATGAAGGATATAGGGACATAGAGGGGCATAATCGAATGTCGCCGGCGATCTATTTTGGCAGCGGCACAACAGCTGGCCGGAACCGTATTATCGAAAAAAATGGCCGGCGATCTTTTTTTTCGATAATACAGTTTAGCCCGGCCAAATGCCAGAGTTCGCCGGGTTTGAGATCGCCAGTTTTGTTTTTCAGCAATAATGTAAAAAAATGCCGGCGATCTCAAACCCGGCGAAATCCAAGGCATTTGGTCGTGGGAGAAGCCAGCATTTTTAGTGCACTGGTCCCCCTGAGATGCCAGGACACCAACCGGCACCCATGACGTTCTATACATAAAGAAAGCTCTCCCCTCCAGCCAGTTTCAGCTACGTGGAAAAAAACACCATTATAAGTGACAGCATCATTCAACAAATTATTGTATGTGGGAGTGAAGTCTGGATTCTCCACAGGATTGATCAGAATCTCAATATAAACCTTGAAGCTCCTGTTCTGTATCACAAACTCCATATTCCCCAACAATGGAGCTATCCCTCATAAGAAAAACATTCACATTGTGATGATCATGTCAGGAACAGCACACAGTTCCATTGGCACAGTGCCAGTGCCAGATACGTTGTTTAAAGCAGATGGGTTTTTATTTGTGTGGAAACCACTAGTCCTGAGCATTGGCAGCCCTTGCCTCAGAGAACCCTGCAAAAAAGAGACTCAAAACCTATACAGAAATCTTGCCACAGCATAGCAGCCCTAAACCATCTATAAAAAGACAGTGCTATAAATATTACACTGGGCCCTAGAGTATCAATGTATCAAGAGAACCTAACAAACACTTTTAATACACCTGCTAATGGGGAACTGGAAGTAGCTGAATGGTACTACATGCTAGCAGAATCTTGCACCTCAGTCGCACATGCAAAACATGAACAGACCCTCACCTGATACAAAATAAGGAACTACAACCCCCCCCCCCCCCAGACAAACAAAAAAACAACAACATGCAGACAAATACTGAAATGGAGACCCCCCCCCCCCCAAGAAACCCAGATTCTATAAGCAGTGAAAATACTGGTAAAAGAGAATCAGAAATGAATTTTTTTCTGTACTCTGGTAAATATAAAAATAGAAAAGATGTACATTGCATGGTACTTGTGCTAAGAGCCCAGTTTAGCATGCATTTCCATGCTAGTTGGGGTCAGAGCCCACAAGCATATTGTTTCACGAGCTATGGGGATCTGATCATGGGGCAGTAGGAAACGCAGGTGCTAGTATGGCGCTAATAGCCTCTAGTGCCTGCGTTTGCTTCTGATCATCGGTATCTCCCATCCATAATTACCTGTTCTGCCCTCCAACACTTTCACACTTAATCACCAAGTCCCTTCCATGTTCTGTACTGTTCTACTTCTTCCCTCCAATCCCATATCTCATCCCTGTTCTGGTCTGTTTCATTTACCCCCATCCACACCTCAAGTTCCACATGTTGTTCTGCACTGTTGTACTTCTCCCCTCAACCCCGTGTCTCATCCCTGTTCTGGTCTGTTTTATCCCCCCCCCCCCCACCCAAGTCCCATCTATGTTCTGCACTCTTCCACTTTTTGCCCCCAGTCCCATGTCTCATTCCTGTTCTGGTCTGTTGCATTTCATTTCCCCCACCCCATGACCCATCTCTTTTCTGCTCTGTTCTACTTCTTCCCCCACCTCCACCTCTATGTTCTGCTCTGTTCTGCTTCTCCCCCACCTCCACCTCCAAGCCATGTTCTACTGTGTGACTGTTCCACTTCTTCCCTCACCCCCATGTCCCATTCATCTTCTGCTCTGTTCCCCTTCTCTGCCCCCCTTCCCAAATTCTCCTTGGACTGTGGTTCTGTGTTCTACTTCTTCCCCCACCCCCATCCCAAGTACCCTCTATGTTCTGCTCTGTTCTACTTCTCCCCCACCTCCACCTCTATGTTCTGCTTCTCCCCCACCTCCACCTCCAAGCCATGTTCTGCTGTGTGACTGTTCCACTTCTCCCCTCACCCCATGTCCCATTCATCTTCTGCTCTGTTCCCCTTCTCTGCCTCCCTTCCCAAATTCTCCTTGGACTGTGATTCTGGTAACAGCAGTCGGAATGCAGGACTGATTACAAGCAACTCCTTCTTCCTTTGCTCAGCAGCAGGACCATGTGGTTTCAGGCCTTCTCAGGTTGAACTATGGGACTCTGTTTCTACAGAATCCTGTGTGGTTCAAACATCATGGCTGAAAACCTGCAGTGATAAATCAACCTTTAGACTGTCTTCCAGCCAGGGAACCACAAACTAAAGCTGAATGTGTATCTCACCATGAGCTTGGATTTGGAGAAGGGAGTAGTTAAATCTAAAATCTAATTCTTTCTTTGGACAGGTAACAAAGTAAAGTGATAAATAAAGCCAAGTCCTTCACAGTTCTCCTTCACAGGTGCTTCAGAAAGCAATTAAGCATGGTTTTTCACAATCTTCCCCCAATCAAGGGCAATTTCCTTTTAGGAGTGACAACTCCAGGCTTTTCATAGGGATGTGAAAATGAGCCATTTGAATGGACATTTTGTAGAATAAGAGGAAAGACACTGACATACATACATTTTCTTGAAATGCACAGTGGCACGTCCTAAAATGGTTTACAAATATTTTTCCATTTGAAGTTTATATATTGAGGAAAAGAGACATCCGCTTTCCTATTATTTTTTTATTCTAGTTATGTAATGAGGAGAAAATATCTAAAAATCAAACATAAAATAAATTATTTTTACCAGGAATAAGATAGAAGGAAAACATAACCATAGTTTGTTTGCTTCCAATGAATCTTCAAGAGAAAATAAAGACATCTAAATATACCAAAACTATTAATTTATTCTTAACATGCAGGAAATTGGGAAGGGAGTGGAGGAATAGATTTTATAAAAGATAAAATTTAGAGGTACTATCCTCCTAATTTTATAAAAGTCACCAAAAACTGCATGCGCAATGTGGGCGTGTGCCCAATTTGCATGCACAATTTAATTGAATAATGAACTAATTAATGCCATTAATTATTTCCCTTGTGTGCACGGTTTCTTTCCTATTGCATTTTGTAGTTCTTTTCTATGCTTTTTGTTTTATTTGTAAAATGCTGTGATCTGTTCGTCACTTTTAGCGGTATATTAAGTCTTTAATAAATAAATAAATGTTTTTTAATCAAACAATTATTGGGCACTAATTAGATTTAATTAGAACTTATGCACATAAATTTAGGTGCAGGATCCATGCCTACATTTTATATGCAAATTTAAAAAATGGGGTGCGGAAATGGGAGGGGTTTGGGCAGAACAGGGCATTCCTAGTATTTATATGCATTGTTATAGAATATTGGTGGGGGGGGGGGGGGAGTTATGAACATGCACTAAGGAAATAACACATGTTATTGCCCCTTAACATTTGAGAGTAGTGCATGTTAGTTTCATTTACACAGGGTGCATAATAATGAGATGCATTCAAAGCACCTCTTTAATATGCAAATTGAATAATGTAGTTTGCTTTGAACACTGAAAGCTGCACAATTCCTGGAAAAATAATGCCAACTCAAAGCTGGAGCTACTGTTCTGCTCAGGAGCATCAGGCCACTAACCATGATCCAATGCTCCCAGGTGCCATCTTAGAGAAGCTAGGGCTCTATCAATGGGCTTCTCACCCCAAAGCACCCCCTTTAGCTTCCCCACCCTCTGAAGCACATCCTAAAGTATTCCCTCCCATAGTCCCACCAACCTCCTGAAGAACACCCAAGACATTCCCCCATAGCATCCTACTCCTCACCCCCAGGTGCCACCTTAGTTCCCCACACTACCAAAGCACCCCCTACCCCCTGATAGTTCACTGGACTAAGGTAGGTGTGATGTGGGTTCAAAATGGTGGCCATGACCTATACCACTAGAGGTCAGGTTGCCATATAAGAACCTAAAATTATCCAGTGTCAATCAGGAGAGTGGCAAAGCTCATAATCTGGCACCTGGCTTACAAATTTCTTCCAAGTGGAGAGCAGCCTTACCTATAGAACAAGGAACACAATGATTAAAGGAAATCCAGGGCTGTAATAGGACTGCAGGGAAGCAAAGGACTCAGGTGCCAATGCATAGAACTCCGGCGATGTTACCTACAGCAGCTGGAAAAACTGGCTGAACACCGAGTTAAAACTACTGACCCATGCTCAACACTAACAGCATGTCTGGTCCAACAGATAAGGTTAAAAGCAATGCTCCTTCTCACACAAACCAGTGGCGTAGCCAGACTGCCAATTTTGGGTGGGCCTGAACCCAAAGTGGGTGGGCACAAAATTTTCTCTGTACCCCCCCCCCCCCCCCCCCCCCCAGCAAAATTTAGTCACACTCAGATGCATTTGTCACACAGGGTAAAGTGCTGCTTTTCAGTGCATCCGATTTCAGACAATTTATTTAATAGCCTAATCCTTTTCAGTGAGCTTTCAGAGACCAAAACCTCCTGCCTCAGGTCTGTATAATGCTGTTACGGTATCCTCTCCTGACCTAAGGAAGGAAGTATTGGTCTCTGAAACTTTATTAACACCATATTACTTTATCCTAAATTAAAAATAAAATTATTTTCTTTACCTTTGTTGTATGGCTATTTACTTTTTCTCATTGTGTTGCTCCCAGTCTCTAGATTCTGCTTTCCTTCGTTTTCGCTTAACTCTTCTGCCAGGGTTTCCTGGTCATTTGTCGTTTTTCTCTCCTTTTTCTTTGCTTTCTTCAATATTTTTCTGCCTCTCTCTGTGTCCAGATTTAATTCATTCTTACTACCATTTTTAATTTCCTTCATCTACTTATGGCTTTTCATCTTTTTCTCACCCTTGTTCTCCCCATGCCCCTTCCTCTTATTCTCCAATCTTTCACTCAGGGGCGTAGCTACGGGTGGGCCTGGGTGGGCCTAGGCCCGTCCAGTCTTGGTTCAGGCCCACCCAGAAGCGCTACACCCAAACCAATTCCCTCCACCCTCGCATGTCCGGCGCCTCTCTCTCCTCTCCCACAGTTCCGGCACCTCTACCTACGTGTCTTCCTTACCCACCTGCCATCCTTGCCGCGGAACTTGCTCTCTCTCTATGATCGCCGCCCAGCAGGAACTTCAAACAGCGTGTCAGCGCTGTGTCAGAGCCTTCCTCTCTGACGCATCTCACGCAACTTCCTGTTTACGCAGGCTGGGTGGGACGCGGCAGAGAGGAAGGCTCTGACACAGCGCTGTTTGAAGTTGCTGCTGGGCGGCGATCATAGAGAGAGAAGTTCCGCTGCAAGGATGGCGGGTGGGTAAGGAAGACACGGAGGTAGCACCCTGGCGGTGCTGGAACTGTGGGAGGGGAGAGAGAGGCGCTGGACATGGGGGTTGGAGGGGAGGGAAGGGGCCCTGGACATGTATGCTTGTGGATGGGAGGTTGGAGAGAAGGGAGAGATTTGCTGGGCATGTAAGGAGATGCTGGAGGGAAGGGATAGAGTTGCTGGATATGTAGGGGGAGAGAAGGGAGAGATGTGCTGGGTGAGGGTGTGGGAGGGAAGGGAGAGAGCTGCTGGATTTGTGGGGGAGGGTAGGCGGGAAGGGGGAGAGGTGCTGGGCATGCAAGGGAGGCTGCAGCAAAGGGAGAGAGGTGCTGGATATGCAGGGGAGGACTGGAGGGAAGAGGGAGAGATGTGGACCTGCAAGGGGGGCGAGAACGAAGGGAGAGAAGTACTGGACCTATGAGAGGGGGAAGGGTTAGTGTTAGAGGAAAGGGAGAAGGATGTTGGATCAAGGAGATAAAGGAATGGGGGGGGGGTCAAATGCTGAACCCACAGTGGAGAATGAACCACATGCATAAGGGCGAGGGAAGAGAGAAGGAAAGTTGCTGGTTAGAGAGGAAAGGTGTGTGGGAGGGAGAAAGGGGACATAGAGAGGTACAAAGAAACAGAAGGGATGAGCATTGGATGGGAGCAAGGGGACAGGGACACAGATGAGATGCTATATTGGGATGACATATGGGCACATAGGGGCAATGCCTGACATGGGGGTGGGGAGGGAGATATGGGAATAGAGATACAATGGACATGGGGGGGAGGTATGAGAATAGAGATATAATGGACACAGAGGGGAGATACCAGACAAGAGGGAGAATAGGAACACAGATGGGAGATGCTGGGCATGGGGTACATGGGTGCACAAAGGAATGATGATGGATGCGGGGATATGAACACTGGAGATTCTGAATAAGGAAATATATGGACATAGAGATGGGAGATGGATGGTGGACATGGAGACAGAAGAAATGTCAAATGGACAGGAGACAGGGAAGCAGAAACCAGAGACAGGGACCAATATGATATGAAAAATAAAATGACCAGACAACAAAAAGGTACAAAAATTATTTTTATTTCTATTTTGTGATTAGATTATGTCAGAGTTGGCATATGTCAGACATGGCTGGGGCCCAGAGAAGAAATCTAGGAGAGGACCCCAAAGCCCATTACCAGGCTGCACCTTCTTCAGCTTCTGGCAGGCTCTCTCTGGCCAGAAAGCCAAGCACAATTGCCCTATTTGCACCCCCCCCCCCCAAAAAAAAAAAAAAACCATCATCCCTGGCATGTGATACCTTTAAGTTTTGCACAGGTGGAAATGCCTTTCTTTTTTGTTTCTCTAGTGTTGTACTACATGCAAGGTCTGGTTTCTTGGGGTTTCAGTTTAATTTATATTAATAGAGTTTGTGGTCACTTATTCTGTATTTGGCTCTTGTGTTCTGTGTGCGTGGCCCTGAGGTATTCTGTCACCATGAAGTTTCTATGTAGCATTCTGTAGTAATTTGGCTTGTTCAGTTTTCTTGATAGATGTATCAATATTTTAGAGCCGCTTTTCATAGGTAGAGGATCCTTGTTTTGGAAGTTAGTGCTGGCATGGTAGATTTGCTCTAGATTCTGAGTGACTTTTTGTTTGTAGATTTTTTTAAATTACTTTACAACATGTCTATTATTGAGATTACCAGAATTTCTTTGTATGGTGAGTTTTATGGGGAAATGTCCTTGCTGTGCTCTGTATCCATTATTGATGGAAGGCCAGGAGGTGCTCTGGATGCAGAATGTGTTTGGCGTTCAGTGTTTGGCTTTCAATACCATATGTGTGTTGGAGGACCTTGGCTCAATGGGGGCTGAAGAAGAGTGCAGTTCCTTGTACTTCCTTTAGCTCGCAATTAATTGGCCACTGAAGCCTGCACTGCTACCCTCATTGAAGTAATGGGGAGTGAGGTAGAGGTGCAGCATGGGGTGGGGTAGGGGTAAAGCATGGGTGTATTAGGTGGCTGGGGTTTTTTTCTCTTTCAAAAAGTTGGCAACTCTAGTGCCCACCCATCCAACTTGTTGGCCCACCCAAAAATTGCCTTCTGGCTACGCCACTGCTTTCACTACTCCCCCTTTCCATGCAGCAGCTCTCCTCTTTCTCTCCCCATCCTTCCAGTGTCTCCCCTCTCTCTCCCCATCCTTCCAATAGTCTCCCCTCTTTCTTTCTGCATCCTTCCATCCAGTGTCACCTTTTTCTCCCTACCCTTCCATCCAGCGTCTTCCCTCTTTCTCTCCCCATCCTTCTACCCATCTACCCTCTCTCCCTCCTTCTAACCAGTGTCTATCTCTCTACCCTTTTCTGTTCAGTGTCCCTTCTCTCCACATCCTTCCAGTCTCTCCCCTTTCTCTCTGCATCTTTCCATCCAGTGTCTCTCTCCCCATCCATCCGTTTTCCCTCTTTCTCTGCCATCCTTCCATCTGTTTTCCCTCTTTCTCTGACATCCTTCCATCTTCTTCCATCTCTGTACCTCTATCTTCCTCCATGTTTAGTATCTCCTTTTCTCTGTGTCCCTATATTACTCTGTCCATCTTCTTCCCTCTCTTTGTCCCCAGTGCCAATATATCTCTACCCTCTCTGACCCTACCCCATCCAGCTTCTCTCCCTCTCACTCCCTCCTCTTTCCAGCATCTGGTTTGGTTGCTTGATTTCTTGCCTCCCTCCCTCAAGCTGTAGGTTTAATATTCCCTTTTCCTTCATCTCCTTGGACTGGTATCTCTGTTTCCCTTCCCTCCCTCCTTGTGCTGTACCAGCAGTTCTCTCCCTTCCCTCCAGTTCTCCTCCCATGTCCAGCAGCTCTCTCCCTTCCATCCAGATCCCCTCCTCCTCTTTCTCCCACAGCTCTCTCCCTTCCACCCAGATCCCCTCCTCCTCTTCCTTCAGCAGCTCTCTCCCTTCCATCGTCCCCTCCTTCTCTTCCTCCCATGTCCAGCAGCTCTTTCCCTTCCCTCCAGTCCCTTCCTCCTCTTCCTCCCTTGTCCAGCAGCTCTCCAACCCCTTCCTCCTCTCCCTCCCATGGCCAGCAGCTCTCTCCCTTCCATCCAGTCCCCTCCTCCTGTTCCTCCCATGTCCAGGAGCTCTCCCCCTTTCCTCCAGTCCCTTCTTCCTCTTCCTAGCTTGTCCAGCAGCTCTCCAGCCCCTTCCTCCTCTCCCTCCCATGTCCAGCAGCTCTCTCCCTTCCATTCAGTCCCCTCCTCCCCTTCCTTCAGCAGCTCTCTCCCTTCCATTGTCCCCTCCTTCTCTTCCTCCAATGTCCAGCAGCTCTCTCCCTTCCCTCCAGTCCCTTCCTCCTCTTCCTCCCTTGTCCAGCAGCTCTCCAGCCCCTTCCTCCTCTCCCTCCCATGTCCAGCAGCTCTCTCCCTTCCATTCAGTCCCCTCCTCCTCTTCCTCCCATGTCCAGCAGCTCTCTCCCTTCCCTCCCTCTTCCAGAAGCTTTCCAGTCCCTTCCTCCCATGTCCAGCAGCTCTCTCCCTTCTATCCTGATCCCCTCCTCCTTTTCCTCCCACCTCCAGCAGCTCTCTTCCTTCCCAGTTCCCTCTAATCCCCTTCCTCCTACAAGTCTGACTCTGTCCCTGGCAAAAGTATCCCTTCCCCCCTCCCCCCCAACCAACCAACCAACCAACCACAAATCCAGCACTTACTCTTCCAGGCCCGCCATCCAAATCCTTCATCTCTGTCGCTGCCTTTTCTCCCGCGGCTTCCGGGAGGCAGCAATCAGCATTACCTGTCAGTGCCTGCCCTGAAATTGTGCTTCTCTTCTCCCCAGGCTTCGCCCCGCTCGTTTCTTCGCTCGTTGTGCTGCGCTGCTATTCAAACAGGCAGCTCCGCTCCTCTCTGCCGCGTCTATCCGGCCCTACTAAACAGGAAGTGCATCAGAGGGCCGGATAGACGCGGCAGAGAGGAGCGGAGCTGCCTGTTTGAATAGCAGCGCAGCGCGACGAGCGAAGAAAGGAGCGGGGCGAAGCCTGGGGAGAAGAGAAGCACAATTTCAGGGCAGGCACTGACAGGTAACGCTGATCGCTGCCTCCCGGAAGCCGCGGGAGAAAGGCAGCGACAGCGATGAAGGATTTGGATGGGTGGGCCTGGAGGGAAAGTGGGTGGGCCTGGGCCCGTCCAGGCCCACCCGTGGCTACGCCCCTGACACAAACACACCCAAAGGAAGGAGCATTGCTTTTAACCTTGTTATTTGTTGGACTAGATGTGATGAAGTTTGTAGTTTTCCAGCAGCTGGTAACATAGCCCCTGATGCAGCCATTTCAAGGCAAAACATGGCCATGTTTGGCCCAGATATGTAAATCTCTTGGAGCCATTGGATTTTAAATAAAGTCTGTTTATCTTATTACATCTGCCTTTTGCTTTTATCTTCTTTACTAATATTTAGGATCATACCCTGAAGCAGTTTGCAAAACATGGCCCATGTTGGCAGTTTGATACTGAATTTCAGGTATTTTTAAGTATTTCATCAAGATATGAGCCTTTTGTAAGAACATTAAAGTTGATTTAAGTCACTATTTAAAAAGATTAGCTAAACTGCAATTTGTTGGAACCGATAACGAGCAGAAGGGAGCCACGAGTGTACAGCTCATGTGAAAATTGAATTTTTATATGTAGGCGCAGGGATTAATGATTTTTGTGTGATTGGCATTGCCCCCACTGATAAAATTGTCCTTCTATTATATTAATTGAAGTTAGTAGTATAGCATCGGTCCCTTGCAGGATTTTAAGATCAGTACAGCAATTTTGTTGCATAAACTTGAAAGAGATGGGGAGCTACTGAAGTACTCTGAGGTCCAAGAGGATTTCTGATGCAGTTATTCATTCAAAGTTCTTAGCTATGATGCTCAATCAGATCTCTATCCTTTGTCCTGTGGGGTATCACAGGGTTCAATCCTCTCTCCAATTCTTTTCAATGTATAATTGAGTCCAGTTGCTATGTTGGTAGTATCTGGTTTAAGTATTTATTCTATGCAGACAACCTTTTTATTATTCACTATACTATGAATGCCAGCCCTGATCTTACCTTATTTCAAAAATGCTTAGATGATGTTTCTTTATGGCTTAAAAAGCACCACCCAATCTTAAATCCACACAAGACAATGGCATGTTGGATCATTGGTCATGCACCCCCCCCCCCCCTCCTTACAGTACTTGTTTTATTTGGCACCCCAATTCAACCTGTCAACCAATTTAAATATTTAGGTGTTTTCCTTGATTCTAAATTCAGTATTTCAACTCATATTTTTCTCAGTTCTGAAACCTAGATTCTTTGCCTTTCGCAAATTGAAGTCAGTTTGGGTATTCGTAATTTTAATTCATTGCGTACTTTGTTTCATACGTTTATCAGTTCACAATTGGACTACTGCAATGTCATTTACAGTGGGGGAAATAAGTATTTGATCCCTTGCTGATTTTGTAAGTTTGCCCACTGACAAAGACATGAGCAGCCCATAAGTGAAGGGTAGGTTATTGGTAACAGTGAGAGATAGCACATCACAAATTAAATCCGGAAAATCACATTGTGGAAAGTATATGAATTTATTTGCATTCTGCAGAGGGAAATAAGTATTTAATCCCTCTGGCAAACAAGACCTAATACTTGGTGGCAAAACCCTTGTTGGCAAGCACAGCGGTCAGACGTCTTCTGTAGTTGATGATGAGGTTTGCACACATGTCAGGAGGAATTTTGGTCCACTCCTCTTTGCAGATCATCTCTAAATCATTAAGAGTTCTGGGCTGTCGCTTGGCAACTCGCAGCTTCAGCTCCCTCCATAAGTTTTCAATGGGATTAAGGTCTGGTGACTGGCTAGGCCACTCCATGACCCTAATGTGCTTCTTCCTGAGCCACTCCTTTGTTGCCTTGGCTGTATGTTTTGGGTCATTCTCGTGCTGGAAGACCCAGCCACGACCCATTTTTAAGGCCCTGGCGGAGGGAAGGAGGTTGTCACTCAGAATTGTACGGTACATGGCCCCATCCATTCTCCCATTGATGCGGTGAAGTAGTCCTGTGCCCTTAGCAGAGAAACACCCCCAAAACATAACATTTCCACCTCCATGCTTGACAGTGGGGACGGTGTTCTTTGGGTCATAGGCAGCATTTCTCTTCCTCCAAACACGGCGAGTTGAGTTCATGCCAAAGAGCTCAATTTTTGTCTCATCTGACCACAGCACCTTCTCCCAATCACTCTCGGCATCATCCAGGTGTTCACTGGCAAACTTCAGACGGGCCGTCACATGTGCCTTCCGGAGCAGGGGGACCTTGCGGGCACTGCAGGATTGCAATCCGTTATGTCGTAATGTGTTACCAATGGTTTTCGTGGTGACAGTGGTCCCAGCTGCCTTGAGATCATTGACAAGTTCCCCCCTTGTAGTTGTAGGCTGATTTCTAACCTTCCTCATGATCAAGGATACCCCACGAGGTGAGATTTTGCGTGGAGCCCCAGATCTTTGTCGATTGACAGTCATTTTGTACTTCTTCCATTTTCTTACTATGGCACCAACAGTTGTCTCCTTCTCGCCCAGCGTCTTACTGATGGTTTTGTAGCCCATTCCAGCCTTGTGCAGGTGTATGATCTTGTCCCTGACATCCTTAGACAGCTCCTTGCTCTTGGCCATTTTGTAGAGGTTAGAGTCTGACTGATTCACTGAGTCTGTGGACAGGTGTCTTTCATACAGGTGACCATTGCCGACAGCTGTCTGTCATGCAGGTAACGAGTTGATTTGGAGCATCTACCTGGTCTGTAGGGGCCAGATCTCTTACTGGTTGGTGGGGGATCAAATACTTATTTCCCTCTGCAGAATGCAAATAAATTCATATACTTTCCACAATGTGATTTTCCGGATTTAATTTGTGATGTGCTATCTCTCACTGTTACCAATAACCTACCCTTCAATTATGGGCTGCTCATGTCTTTGTCAGTGGGCAAACTTACAAAATCAGCAAGGGATCAAATACTTATTTCCCCCACTGTATGCTGGTATTCCCAGCACAAAATAATAAGACTTCAACCACTCCAAAATATTACTGCGCTTATGTTATGTTCTGCAAGGTGAGGCGACCACATTATTCCACTCCTTCGAAAATTACATTGGCTTCCTTTATATTACAGAATTCAGTTCAAATATCCTTACTCTGACTCATACAACAGTTCATACAGGTCTTCCAGAATATCTGGACAAATTAATCATTCCCTACACACCTGCTTGATGTTTACACTCTATGAACAATCAGACTTATTTTGCCAAGTCCAAGACAGGCTTATTATGAGGTTACACGAAAGAGTGTTTTTTTTTTTAATTTTATGACCCCTTTTCTCTGGAAAAAATCACTGGAGAAATTTAAGGTTTACCTTAAGATTTTTTTTTTTTTTTTTTTTTGCTGAGGCATTTTACTAAAGGATATTTAGTTCCTGTGGGAGGCAGGCAACCAGTGCATTTCAGGGTACAATAGGATGAATGTTCTTTAGTGTGATTGTAAGCTTTTCTATAAGTTAATGGTGTTCCTTTCTTTATTTTTTAAATATTATAATGTACATCACTTTGATTTACTTGTTAAAAAAGCAATTCAGCAAATTTTAATAAACATAAGTCTACACCAAGAAATATTTTCCAGTAACAGAAGTTTACTGTTGCAAAAAGTAATATCAAGTAATATCAAGTATGAAAAATGTAATTTCATAGAACAGTACAAAAATTAAGATGCTATAATCATTCAGGATACTTACAGAATTCCACACATAGAACTCTGAAGTCCCTTGTGGCCTCATTTGCTTCCCAAGTCTTTCTTATGAGCAATTCATAGATCTATTTCTTTTGAAGACTCTCTCTTGACTATGTGTATTCTGCAACTCTATCCCTGCCAGCCAGCCCTACTCCTTCCCATGGCTAGTCCCACCCTTTGGACTCCCTGAGGTGTCATGTAACCAACTCCCATTCTTGGGTCCGTTGCTTTTTAATGTATTTATAAATGACCTAGAGATGGGAATAACTAGTGAGGTAATTAAATTCGCCGATGACACAAAATTATTCAGGGTCGTCAAGTCGCAGGAGGAATGTGAACGATTACAGGAGGACCTTGCGAGACTGGGAGAATGGGCGTGCAAGTGGCAGATGAAGTTCAATGTTGACAAGTGCAAAGTGATGCATGTGGGTAAGAGGAACCAGAATTATAGCTACGTCTTGCAAGGTTCCGCGTTAGGAGTTACGGATCAAGAAAGGGATCTGGGTGTCGTCGTCGATGATACGCTGAAACCTTCTGCTCAGTGTGCTGCTGCGGCTAGGAAAGCGAATAGAATGTTGGGTGTTATTAGGAAGGGTATGGAGTCCAGGTGTGCGGATGTTATAATGCCGTTGTATCGCTCCATGGTGCGACCGCACCTGGAGTATTGTGTTCAGTACTGGTCTCCTTATCTCAAAAAAGATATAGTAGAATTGGAAAAGGTACAGCGAAGGGCGACGAAAATGATAGTGGGGATGGGACGACTTTCCTATGAAGAGAGGCTGAGAAGGCTAGGGCTTTTCAGCTTGGAGAAGAGACGGCTGAGGGGAGATATGATAGAAGTGTATAAAATAATGAGTGGAATGGATCGGGTGGATGTGAAGCGACTGTTCACGCTATCCAAAAATACTAGGACTAGAGGGCATGAGTTGAAGCTACAGTGTGGTAAATTTAAAACGAATCGGAGAAAATTTTTCTTCACCCAACGTGTAATTAGACTCTGGAATTCGTTTCCGGAGAACGTGGTACAGGCGGTTAGCTTGACGGAGTTTAAAAAGGGGTTAGATAGATTCCTAAAGGACAAGTCCATAGACCGCTATTAAATGGACTTGGAAAAATTCCGCATTTTTAGGTATAACTTGTCTGGAATGTTTTTACGTTTGGGGAGCGTGCCAGGTGCCCTTGACCTGGATTGGCCACTGTCGGTGACAGGATGCTGGGCTAGATGGACCTTTGGTCTTTCCCAGTATGGCACTACTTATGTACTTATGTACTTATGATCTAATTCTCTAGTCATGCAAAGAAATTGATCAGATTTGTTGGACATGATTTCCCTTTGGTAAAGCCATGCTGCCTCAGACCTAGCAACCCTCTAGGTTCTAGATACGTTACTGTTCTTCAATACAGTCTCTATTCATTTTCTCAGCAGTGAGATGAATGGTTTCAAATGGACAATTGTGATGTTGGTGAGCCCTTGACCCAGAGGTGGCCGCGTGAGAATCACCCAACCACCTCTGGGTAGACCGAGTCCCCTCAGAACTAAGAGTACTCCAAAGAACTGGACCACAAGTGGAGATGAACTGAGGCAGCTTTATTAGTAGCAAAAAACACAAGGCTAAAAGGGTAGCCAAACGGCACAGAAAGGAAAACAGGCAGCCTAGCTATACAGTCTAACCTAGATGAAGCAAGGCATGATATGAGATTGAAGGGGGGCAGACTCAAGAAAAATGTCAGGAAGTATTTTTTCATGGAGAGAGTGGTGGATGCTTGGAATGCTCTCCCACGGGAGGTGGTGGAGAGGAAAACGGTAACGGAATTCAAACATGCGTGGGATAAACATAAAGGAATCCTGTTCTGAGGGAATGGATCCTCAGAAGCTTAGCCGAGATTGGGTGGCAGAGCCGGTGGTGGGAGGCGGGGCTGGTTGGGAGGCGGGGATAGTGCTGGGCAGACTTATACAGACTGTGCCAGAACCGGTGGTTGGGAGGCAGGGATAGTGCTGGGCAGACTTATATGGTCTGTGCCCTGAAAATGACAGATACAAATCAAGGTAAGGTATACACAAAAAGTAGCATATATGAGTTTATCTTGTTGGGCAGACTGGATGGACCATGCAGGTCTTTTTCTGCCGTCATCTACTATGTTACTATGATTAAGGTAAAGTAGAACAGCCTAGCTGTATAGGGAAATCAAACATAAGAAGCCTAGCTGCGTATCTCACTACTAGCAGAACAATGCAAAGCATAGTAAAGGTAAAGTAGAGCAGCCTAGCTGTATAGGGAAATCAAACATAAGCAGCCTAGCTGTACATCTCAATATTAGCAAAGCAATGCAAACATACGGCATACAGTAGAACATAATAGACTAGGCAAAGGGCCCGCCCTAGCGGGACAAAGACAAATCGGCAATACTTGGATGACAGAGGTAACTTGCTAATGGTTAAGGAAAGGGTTCATTCTGTCAGTACACTCAGATGACCTGCTGAACAACTGCGGCAAGCTTCCTCAAAACCAGAGTACAGCAGAAGCAAAACAAAGGAAAAAGAAAAAGTCTCTTGAGGACCTGCACCTAAGGTAGAGGTCAGAGCGGGTCACTCTGCTCACAGAAGACTAGGGATGTCACCTAAGACAAGCAAACAGTCACTGAGGCACCCAAATCAGATGCTCCCAAGGCAAGCAAGATAAAGCAACAAAGCCCGAGCCAACGTTCCCAAGGCAGAAGACTCAATGGCCCTGCACAGGACCCAAGGGCCAAGATCAACCCAAGTGGACCCCTCTGCACTCCAAGCACTGCTCCCTCGTTCAGAGATACCTTGAGACGTGGCCTCAGCCGCTGCACCTGCAGCACTCCCCATCATCCAGGTCACACAGTCCCAAACACAGCACAAAGCCATTCACTGCATACAGCGACTAAGGACTCACGGTGGGTGACTGGAATCTCAACTGAGGCATGGGAGGCTCTGGTCTGGCAGCAGGCTTCACTGGACCCAAGCAAAGGAGAAAGCTGTAGGCAGAGCTATTACTCCTCAGAACTACCAAGCTTGAAAGCAAGCTTCACAGGAACACAGCAATAGTTGAAAGCAAAGGTTACTCCTCAGGACTCCCTGGCTTGGAGGCAGACTTCCACTGGAACACAGCATAAGGTGAAAGCTGTAGGCCAAGCTTTACTCCTCAGGACTCCCTGGCTTGGAAGCAGACTTCCACTGGAACACATCAAAAGGAGAAAGCTGTAGGCCAAGCATTACTCCTCAGGACTCCCTGGCTTGGAAGCAGACTTCCACTGGAACATAGCATAAAGAGAAAGCTGTAGGCCAAGCTTTACTCCTCAGGACTCCCTGGCTTGGAAGCAGACTTCCACTGGAATACACCATAAGGTGAAAGCTGTAGGCCAAGCATTACTCCTCAGGACTCCCTGGCTTGGAAGCAGACTTCCACTGGAACACAGAAAAAGGAGAAAGCTGTAGGCAAAGCTTCAGGCCACAGCCTCGCAAAGAAACAGTAGTAGGATCTAGCAGAGCCCAGGCAGGCCTGGGCCCCATCAAGGATAATTGCCAGAACACTGAGCCAGTGGCTTACCAAGGGGGGGGGGGGGGGCGATGGGGGCGGTCCGCCCCGGGTGCACGCCGCTGGGGGGGGGGGTGCCGCGCGCCTGTCGGCTCTTCATTTTCATGCTCCCTTTGCCCCGGAACAGGTTACTTCCTGTTCCAGGGCAGAGGGGGCATGAAAACGAAGAGCCAGCAGGCGCGCGGCACCCCCCCCCCAGCGGCGTGCACCCGGGGGGGTTCTTTCGCCGGGGGGGGGGGGGCGCTGTTCCGGGGGGGGGGGGGGCGCTGCACCTGGGGGGCGGGGCACATCGGCGATCCGCCCCGGGTGTCAGCCCCCCTAGGAATGCCACTGCACTGAGCACACTCAGAAGCCAGCTTAAGAAGTGCTCAGTGCTGATGACATCACAAGCTTGGCCTCCACCACTCTGCAGTGACCCCACAGGTCACTGAATGGAACTGCAGGTAATTTTAGTAGGTTAGAAGGAGGAACAGGGCACTAATGAGCAAGGCACGGACAACGACCATGACAACAATATCCATCCTTTTCCAGTACTACAGATCCACTGCAAATATCTACTGAACAGATCTTACAGTGGATCTGCCAGGACATTTCCATCCTCTTGTAGTATCCCAGGATGTATTCTATCCAGACCCATGGCATTGTTTTCACTTCCCATTCTGCTAGTTCTATACCAACCCTCTTCTCTAAGTAATGTGGTATCTAGTCCACTACTCGATGCATATCTGCCAACAATCAACAGTTCTCCAATCTCTTCTTCAGTGACTACCGAACAAAAGTATTTAATACTTATTCATTTTCCTGGTCATTCTCTATCCTCTTTTCTTTCTTTTATAATCATTCCTCTGCACTTCCTCCATTCACTGACATATCTTCAAAAGTCTTGTCATCTCTTTTCTTTCCCATTTATGTATTGGACATAAATGTAATATAAAATGAATAAATAAAATAATTAAAAAAAAAAAAGTCTTGTCATCTGCCGTTTCTGTCTCTTCTTCTCTTGCATTTTCCATCCTTTCAGTTTTACTACATGTTCTTCCCTGTGTTCTTGTTCCTGGGACTTTATAGTTTTTAATGTTAATCTTTGTCCTCCTATTGTGGATAACAATATTGATCTCTTTTTCTTCTTCAAAAGGGGTGGTGGGGGCGACATCTCCACCAAGGTGTTCTTGGCAATTTGAGGGCTTAAGGACCAATCCATGAGAACCCAAAGGAAAGCCCTAAAGTCTGTTATTGGATTGCCTGATCTGGATTGGATTTGGATTGTGAATACAGTAACTGAACCTGTTTAAATTTTTGAACCTGAAACCTCTGTTTGTCTTCAAAGTAAGAGAACTTGTGTCTTCTGTTAAATCCTGCCAACTGTATGTCATAACACAATGCTATTTCTGTTAAAATGCATACTGGAATAAAACTCAGTTTGCAATCCTAAAAAATGTGGCTTTTGCCTTTAGGGCCCTAAACAGACACAAGGAGATCCATTCCCACATCCTAGACATTCCCCATATCTGCCTCACTAATAGTTATTAATGGACCTATCGTACAGAAACCTGTCCAGTTCTTTTTTAAACTCTGCAATGCTACTCGCCTTGACCACATTCTCTGGCAAGAGATCCCCACTTTTAAGGTAATTTTATAAGGGCGCACATAGTGTAAGCATGTTTTCAGGTGCCTATTTAAGATCGATAGGTGCCTACTTCTCTTTATAAAAATCTAGTGTAAGTAACAGAAAATGCTCCTAAATTGCAGGCCAGGAGCAGGTGTAAATTTCTGTGCCTACAATTTTCAAGTGTGCATATTTTATAACCTATGAACAATCAAAACTCACCTCAACAAAGAAACGACAACTAACAAAAGTCCACTTAACACCAAATACAGAAGACCCATTCCAAACAATCCAAGTGGGCTACGTCAACGCCAGATCCGCTGTAAATAAAACAGCAATACTAACAGACTGGATCATGTCAGAAAACCTCGACCTACTCTTCCTCACCATGACCAAAAGGACCCTATAATCCTAGACTTGTGCCCTCCAGGATACAAAATCACACACTGGACCAGAAAAGAAAAGAGAGGCAGAGGCATAGCACTAATCTATCGGTCCCACTTTACCACCGAAACCACTGCCAAGTCCATAACACCTCAACTTGAAATTGCCTCAATCAGAATCCACAACAAAACCCTATGCGATCATGTGAATTGTGTCTTGTTTTACAGACCTCCAGGTAATTGGAATGAAGGCCAGACCAACTTCATGAACTTCATTTCAAACACATGTGTAACCAACTCCAATACACTAGTACTAGGAGACATCAACCTTCACTTAGAAGACCCGAACTCTATCAACACACGAGGATGTAAGGAATTTCTCTGTTTATGTGATCTCAAATGGCCACAAATGCAAGCAACCCATGTCAAACTCTCAACAGACCAGAACCTAACAATAACAAATACGAAATGGACAGAGACACCTTGGACCGACCACTACAAACTAAACATATCCCTACATTGGCAGAAGAAGGGTATACAATGAATACTAGAACACACATCCTACAGCACAAGAGGTCAAGTAGACACGAAAACATTCTGGCAACTAATATACAATAATGAATGGGCAACACAAACAGACTCCATTTACTACCTCATAGAATGGGACAAAAGATGCAAAAGCATACTAGATGAAATTGCGCCCTTACGAATAAGAACCCCACGCAAGCATAACTCAACACCATGGTTTAACGATGAACTGAAAAAGTTAAAAACACAAACCAGGAAACTCGAACGAGCATGGAATAAAACAAAAGATGAACATACACTCAACACATGGAAACAAATACAAAGAAAATACAAATACGCAATAAGACAGGCCAAATGATCATACTATAAAACCAAAATAGGGACAGATTACAAAGACATGAAGAAATTATACCAACTCATGAACAAACTCCTAGACACCAACTTGGTCACTACCACGAATACAGACATCTCGTCTGTCAGGATTGCAGGAGGTCAAAATTATTGCTTGACATACTTATACATAATATTAAACCACCTTCTGACCTCTGATAAACTCTCCCCCCTTTCCTGCAAGAACCATTGAGGATGAAATGGATCTGCAGATAAACTTGCGAAGTACTTCAATGAAAAAATTGTAAACCTATGCAACACGCTACCTCAGAACAACACCAACATTGAAAACTTCCTTAATGAATTGGACCCAACCATTGGAGAATACCTGGCAGATTGGACCTGGTTAAACTTCACCCTCCTTACCATCGAAACAGTTACCCAGGTGATTAGTAGGTTTTCCAACACTCACTGTAAACTAGATACCTGTCCCAGCTACCTAATGAAATCCGCCCCTGACTGCTTCATAGCAGACCTCACATCCCACCTAAATTACATGCTTCAGCAAGGCCTCTTCCCTAAGGAAAATGGCAATATCCTACTCACCCCAATACCAAAAGATACCAAGAAAAACACAAACGAAATCACTAACTACGCCCAGTAGCATCTACGGTATCCCGTTGGTGGTCAAACTGATGGAAAGCATGGTAACCAAAGTTCGGGATTGGTGGAAACATACTTAACTGGATCAAGGGCTTCCTAACCACAAGAACATATCAAGTAAAATCAAATTCAAGCATATCATCACCGTGGAAAGCAGACTGTGGAGTACCACAAGGATCACCGCTATAAATGATCCTATTCAACTTAATGATGACCCCACTTGCCAAGTTCTTATCCAACCATGGCCTTAACCCTTTCATATATGCAGACGATGTCACAATATACATTCCTTACAAAACCAAACTGACAGAAATCACCAACAAAATCAAGCTCGGCCTGAACATCATGGATTCATGGGCAAATGCATTTCAACTAAAACTCAATAAAGAAAAAACTCATCCTCTCATCCCAACACAGCGCGGACATCCCCACAAGTATCAACACCCCAGATCACACCCTTCCTATCTCAGACAGCTTGAAAATCCTCAGCGTTACAATGGACCATAACACTAGCAAGCCAAGTGGCATCCACAAGAAAGAAAATGTTCCACTCAATGTGAAAACTCAAACACGTGAAGCAATTCTTCCCGAGGGAAACATTTTGCAACCTGATACAATCAATGGTACTAAGCCACTTAGATTACTGCAATGGAAGTTATGCGGGATGTAAAGAACAAACCTTAAAGAAACTTCAGACCGCTCAAAACATGGCAGCTAGGCTTATATTTGGTAAAACGCAATTTGAAAGCGCAAAACACCTCCGCGAAAAACTACACTGACTCCCAATCAAAGAATGCATCACCTTCAAATCTGCACCCTGGTTCACAAAAATCATCTATGGAGAAGCCCTGAGTTACATGACAGACTTGATCGACTTACCAATTAGAAATACTTCCGAATCAAGACGATCTTATCTAAATGTGCACTACCCAAGCTGCAAAGAACTTAAATACAAAACAACTTACACATCTAGTTTTTCCTACATGAGCACACAACTGTGGAAAGCATTACCAAAAGCCTTGAAAACGACGTACGACTACCTAAACTTTCGAAAATCACTAAAACCCAACCTGTTAAAAAAGGCATACCCTACCAATCCAACTTAAATGCCTAATCTCTGCAACACAACCAAACTAAAGCACGTAATGGACATAGCACAACTCTTCCGTTCTCCGATTCCCTAATGTGGCTGTGCCACATGAACTTGACCTTACCATAACATCACCCTGTATTTGTTCACACAGGAGCCTGCAAAGGCCTCTCTGGTACTATGTAAGCCACATTGAGCCTACAAATAGGTGGGAAAATGTGGGATACAAATGTAACAAATAAATAAATAAAATACAAATTTGCTGAAGATAGGGGAGAAACCCACAACAGTTTCAAAATATATGTAACTTTAAATAACTGGAACCTCAAAAGCTCCAAATAACTGTGACTTTTGATATGAATCAGCTATATTCTCAAGAGCACCTTTATTATCTTTGGTTTTTCCACTAAGCTAAAAAAAGAAACTGTGAAAAAAAACTCCTTAGGAAGGAGAAAAACAACTGTTTCTTTAAAAAAACAAAAACAAAAAACCTTATAGTTGTCTATAATTTTAACTATAAGCTATAAAGGTTTACTTCAGGTATACTGCATTATTTCCCATCCCCCATCTCTCTTTTTCAATCAGCCACATGAAGGAATTTCTGGCTGGTCACATGCTATGATGGGGCCTCATGTTGCTAAGGCAACTCAGATACCTAGTTACAAAAGTAATTTACTGAAAGCAGGAATGGCAAGGACACCAATTGCAAGCTTCCAGCACATATGAAAGTCCCAATTACAAGTCTCCAGCCCATATGCAGCACCTGGGTAGAGGATAGGTGGATGTTCACCACAGCCTATAAAACCATGCTGCAGACAAAGGAACTCTGGAGAAACTAGGCATACTTGGAGAGAGAGTTTCAGATCTGTCCTATGGCCTATGGTTTTTCCCGAAGGGGTGCACTCCCCCCCCCCTTCATAGAAACTAATTTTCTATATCTTTCTTTCTTTCTTTCTTTTTTTCTGTTCTGTGACCTTTGTATGAGAAACACACTTTTCTTTCTTCTTTTTCTCTTCTTTACATAATTAGTCTAATTACTTATAATTACCAGAGGTACTGATGTTAGATTTTGTAAATTTGTTATCACTTGAAACTGATGTCTGATGCTGTGCTGGTGGGTGAGTAATTAAAAAACTTTTCTCTCTGATTCCTGTACAACTTTTTTCTATAATATTTTATAGAATTCGTAAGTTATTTAGAGAATAGCAAACCAAAATGTGCAGCCTAGTACATAGTGTATAAATATACAAATTTAAAAAATGTTGTAGATGTTCTCTGAAACAAAACAAAAAAATGTTGCAAAAAAATTAAATACAGTCTGTGGTCAATTATTCCTATCATTAAAAGAGAGACAACTTATCTTTGATACATCTTCCTTGTCAAATTCGCTGCATTGTAAAGTCCTTCCATTTCACCTCTTGCTCTGTATTAACTACTGTACATCAGAGGGGAGAAAAAAAACACACCAAAGGAAATGAGAACAGACTCCATATTCCAGACCCCAACAAGGGCACCTTGTTTCGCATTCTGCTGCATCAGGAAGTATATCCTCTTTCAGGAACTTAAGCCTTATTACCTTTGCTTCTCCATATATATAGTGATTAGTTGATAACCTATGACTATACACACCTGTTCTACCTGTGCTCCACTCTACTGGTAAAATATGCACCATTATGTCAAAGTGTGTTCTTATATGCCACATATGCATGAACATGACTTTGTTTAAGTTACTTCCCTTACTTGTTTGTTGATTGAAAGATGATTATTTAAATTTGTTTACAGCCAGGGTCAGTGATACACATGCAGGGGCCTGAGCAGAAACTGAGGAGGAGGCTCCATGCTCCTTCAGCTTGAAGCAGGCTGTGCAGGACCTGTTTACAGCTCTTACTAATTACCAGTAGTTTCATAGAGGAGACTGTCTACTAAAGGACACTAGGCAATAATAAATAATACAGCAGATAGAGATGAGCTCTGTGGAACTTCTGCCGTCAACATTTTAGGGGCTGAAAACTTCACCATTTTATTTCTTTTTTCCTGCCACTTAAATAGGGCCTAAACCAATCCAACACAAGTCCTGAAATGCCAAAGCTCTGGAGCCGATCAAACAGAATGGCATGCTTTACGCTATCTATCTATCTATCTATCTATCTATCTATCTATCTATCTATCTATCTATCTATCTATCTATCTATCTATCTATCTATCTATCTATCTATCTATCTATCTAATAGTTATTACAATGGTCCAGGCACATCACATTATGTTCACACAAACCATGATTTTACTAAGTTTTATCATAGTTCCTCTTAGATCTATGTTTTCCAAGCTAGAGCCCTAACCTTTCAAGCCTTTCCTTTATTGTTTCTGTTGCCATTCTGCTCTAACTCTTTTAAAACTAGAACTGCAGACGGTACTCCAGATGGATGGTACTATGGATCTATATGGGGGTATATCCATATGGGAGTACATCTGTATCAGCTTTATTCCCTTTTCCTTCTCAACAGATTAGCTTTTTGATCTTGGCTGCTCTTCTCTATTTTTTCTGGTCTCTTCTTTCTCTCTCCCTCAGCCTTTTTCTTCCATCCTCTTCTTCAACATCACTGCTTCAAGCTTTAATCCTTACCTCCTCCAGTCTCCCCCTTCCAAAGTGTATTAGATTCTTCTCTATCTTGGAGTCTTTCACCCTTTGCTCTTTCAATCTAACCCCTAAGGATTCTCCCCCAGTCTGGCCTTTGGGAGGAACATAGTAGCAGGAACCGCAAGACCTGCCAGGGCAGAAGAGAGCAGAAAAACAGCAGCTGTCCAATCATGGCAAACTGGATATTTTTATGTTGTACTATTCTTGTATCAACACCAATGCAGAAACCACAGTCTGTGCCAGATATAGTAGAGTCTCTCTCAGTATGGGAATGGAAAAGGAGGAGTAGTCTAGCAATTAGAACAGCAGGGTGTGAACCAGAGAAGGAACTGTTCAAATTCCACTGCTGCTCCTTGTGACCTTGGGCAAGTCATTTAACTTTCATTGCCTCAGGTAAAAAGTTTGATTGTAATTCCTCCAAGAACAGGGAAATATGTGAATATAATTCACTCTAAGCTACTACTGACGAGGCATGATCAAAATCAGAGTTGTCCAACCTCGGTCCTCAAGGACCACAGTCCAGTCGGGTTTTCAGGATTTCCCCAATGAACATGAATGAGATCTATTTGCATGCATTGCCTCCATTGTATGCAAATAGATTTCTTGCATATTTATTGCGGAACTCCTGAATACCTGACCTGGCGAGGACCAAGGTTGGACACCCCTGATCTAAATTATAAGTATAATAAAAATACATCTGTGATGTCACCAGTTTAAGGCTTAGGATAGTACAATAATTCACCTTTGATATATTCACATCACATGAATGTAAGTAGTATAGTGTGAAATGATAAGGTTTAATGGTACAGTAACACAGCTGGCGGTAATGCATTGGGTATTGTAGGAAGAGCAACCAGCAGGAGGGGACTGAGAGTTACAAAGACTGTTCTGTGAGCTAGGTGATTGAAACTGAAAGTGAAGATGTACAAACACTGATAAAATGGCCCTTATCTTCTAAAGCAAGGTCTGGCAGTCCTAGATGAGATATGATAACATTTTAGCCTTTGGTATTGTGTCATGTTTAATTAGGTGCCTCCTTCAGATTTTTCAGTATTAACTGAAATTAGATTAGAATAAATTATTTTCTCCTGGGGGTTAGAGCCTTTTTTTTTTAGAGGGAGAGGGTTATTTTTGCAGTAGGGTAATCCACTTGTAAATACACAGCATGCCTAGCTGTAATGCCTAGCTTGTCCACCTAAATGCAAATAGCTGTAATATTTCAATCCCTGGGTCAACAAGCACTGAAACAGATGTTCAGAAATGAACATGGCTTCACCATCCAAACTACTGTGAAGATATTATCGTAATTTATATCATCAAGTAGTACTCAATTTCATCATGATCTCAACTAGTGGTCCCATATGAATATTGTTTTGCCCCCCTCCCCAAATTAGGCAGTTTCATGCCAAAACAGTAGTGGGACAATTATATAAATTGGTGCCTCAGTCTAGGTGCCCCATGACATGCGCTTAGCGCCAATTCTATAATGACATTTTTGCGCCAAGATTCCGTTATAGAATGCTAGTGAAAGTCAGCATTGGTGCAGTCTCTTGTGCAATGTCTAGGTGCACCAAGTGACGTGTGTATTTTACAATATTCTATAAATTATGCATACAGACATGCATATGGCCTACCCATGCTCTGCCCACATGCACAACCCAGGTGCTGTGGCACTTAGGCGCTACCTTTTAGAATAGTGCCTGGTGCACATAGGTGCATGGAAGTGGCATGTGTTTCTAGACGCCAGCTTATAGAAATGCCCCATTTGTAATATCTGGATAGGTGTCAGGCTGTTTGCAGAAAAAATGAAGTTTTGATAATGAAGTCACTGAAATTGCTGCACAGAGAAAAGTGAACATTGGGACCCTTTTAGTGAACTGTGGCAATATTTGCAATTACTGTGGCGTAATGTGGTACTTTACTGTACAATAGATGCAACATGGCACTTATTTTCTATTGCAGGTCATATGTTAATATTCACATTAACGTGCAGTACCTGCTCCAAGTTAACACAGAAACACTTAGGACCTCTTTTACTAAAGTGCGCTAGCATTTTTAGCACGCACTGATATTTAGGACATGCTAAACGTTAGTAGTGTCCATATGGACATCGCTAACATTTAGTGCGCCCTAAATATTAGCATACGCTAAAAACACTAGTGCGCCTTAGTAAAAGACCCCCTTCGTGCCTCCTATTTAGGAGGTGGTAAGTGGTCCTGCATTAACTCTGCAGTAGTCAGTGTGCAGTAAGTGCAGCATTAACTGCCAAATGCCTTCCATGCCCACTCTCCGCCTATGCCACACCTCTCTGACAGAAAAAGTATATATACCCTAATTATATAAAAAGGACTAAAAAATGCATGTGCAAATTTGGGCGTGCACATTTAAATGGCTAATGAGCTAATTAGTGCCAATAATTGACTTTTTAACAAGCAGTTGACACTAATTAGATTCAATTAACATATATGTGCTTAACTTTTACACTTGAATCGGAAAAGGGGGCATGGAAATAGAAGGGCCATGGGCAGATCAGGGCGGATCGGAGGCATGACTTAGTTATAAGTGTAATTATAGAATAAAGGGGCTCCACACCTAAATATAGGCACAGGCATTTGCACCACGTTTTCATTGGCACAATCCCTGGGTTTAAGTGCTATTCTATAAACCATGCATAAATTTAAGCACAGTTTATAGAATACCGCTATATGCTTTTTTTGTGCCAATTATTGTAGGCGCCATTTATAGAATTCCCCCCTGTAGTGGAAGTGAATTTTAAATATTGGTTTTCAACTCTGCCTTGACCAACCAGTGCACTCGGGGTCTATTGTTTTTCAACTCTGCATTGACCAACCAGTGCACTCGAGGTCTGTATTTTTGATTAGAAGTAATTCTGTTTAAAAATTATTGTTTAACTTTGGTCAGCAGCTGGAATGAAGCGGTACCGTTGTCGGCAACCACTTTAATGGAAAATACAGAAGGTCGACTGCAACGTGAGATCCAAGATGGCGACTGAGCAGGATGTGTGAGAGGAACGCTCTCTTCAGAATCTAAAAACATACCATTTTCTTCGGGAATGAGCATGCCGAAGCTATCGGCCTCCTCTCTGGGACAATCTTCCATCTCATCATTTTTGGTTTCAACCCCGACGGGCATATCCGCTACCGGGGCAAGGAAGAGCCCCGGTCAGGAGAGCGAACGTTCGCTCAGCCCATTAGGACCTGCCTCCACCTCCGCAACCAGACAGGTCGTAATGCCGAGCACTAAAACAAATGGTGACTCAAAGGGGCGGCAGACTTCATCAGTGGAAGCAGTAGATGAGACCATCTTAGGATTGGTGGAAGGTAATCAGTACTCACCAGGAATGGCATTGGGAAAGGTAACAGTGAAAGAGATTCAAACCGTCGGTTTGCAAGAGGAAACTTCCCTGTGTGCCTCTGCAATTCAGCCTCTGGTGAGACCCCAGGAAATATCGTTGGAATCTATCTGGTCAGCTCTTGCGTCCTTGCATAAGGCTTGTGCTTCTTTTATTACAGTTTCATTAAATAATGCCACGCAAGTAAGAGATATTAAAGAAAAGATTGAAATTGTTTCAAGTAAACAAACTTTATTGGAATCAGACATGGTTAAAATACAAGAACAACAATCTCAAATATCAGGAGACGGTTTAATATTACATCAACAGATTGAAAATTTGGAGAACTTAACGAGGAATTTAAATCTTCGTATATTGAATTTTCCACAGACTAAGTACGTTTCTCCTAGAGATATGTTTACTAAATTTCTAAAAGAGAACTTTAAGTACTCAGAACAATCTCTTCCACCTTTACAGAAATTATACTATCTAGAAGATAAAAAAAAATTTTCAAGAAACTTACGTACAAAAAGTTCCAATGCAGCAAGACATTTCAACAGATATATTGGATATTACAGACTTTCTGGAACAATCTAAAGAGGAAATTAAAACTCGAGCAACCCTAATTATTACATTTGTATTTTTACAAGATAAAGAGGCCCTATTAAGGTTAAAAATATTCATCCTGAATTTATGGGAAGCAAAGTTTCAATTTTCCCAGATATTTCCAGATGGACACAACAAAGGAGGAAGAAATTTTTGGAAATGAAACAGGAATCCATGGAGATAAATGCTTGTTTCCAATTGAGATTTCCTTGCAAGTGTTTACTGTTCTTTAAAGATAATAGATATGTTTTCTATGAACCTGAACAATTACGTAATTTTTTAAATATGCAAGGTAACAAGAAAGACTGACTGACAGATATGAAGTGGGCTAATTGAATTGAAGGGGTAACCTCCTGCTCTTTTTCTTTGTTTTATAATGATTCTTCTAAGACCAACTTCCCAGGGCCGTGCCGATGCGGTAAGCGGGGTAAGCGCCGCAGGGGGGCGCCCACCTCTGGAGGGCACCGCCGCGGTGCTTACTCTCGCCCCGCGCCGCCGAGGCCTTTAAATCTTTTACCTGGTCGCAGCAGCGTCAGTGAAAGCGCTGCCGACGTCTCCCTTCCCTTGCACTCATTGGTTCCCTCAGTGTCCCACCTTCTTCTGACGTCAGAAGAATGCGGACACTGAGGGAACCAAGAGCGCGAAGGGAAGGTAGACGTCGGCAGCGCTCCGCTTTCACTGACGCTGCTGCGACCTCTTCGTTGCCGTTGCGTCGTCCCACCCCCCACTTCACGTGATTCACGAACCGCGCTGCCACTTAGCACTGCTTTAAAAAAAAATTTACACGTCAGCAGGAACAGGCTGCTTCAGCCAATCCCAGGAGCCTTCCTTCAGCCCTCAGGGGCGGAACACGCTGAAGGAAGGCCCCTGGGATTGGCTGAAGCAGCCTGTTCCTGCTGACGTGTAATTTTTTTTTAAGCAGTGCTAAGCGGTTCGCGAATCGCGTGAAGGGAGAGGACAAATTGCTGGAAATGGAGGGGAGGAGGATTGCTGGCTATGGATGGAGGAGGAGGGAAGGGCAGAGAGGGACAAGGATGGACATGGGGGCCCAGGGAGAGGACAAATTGCTGGAAATGGAGGGGAGGGGAGGAGGATTGCTGGCTATGGATGGAGGAGGAGGGAAGGGCAGAGAGGGACAAGGATGGACATGGGGGCCCAGGGAGAGGACAATTTGCTGGAAATGGAGGGGAGGGGAGAGAGAGGAGGATTGCTGGCTATGGATGGAGGAGGGAAGGGCAGAGAGGGACAAGGATGGATGTGGATGGAAGGACAGGACCCAGGGAGAGAGAAGAAATTGCTGGAAATGGATATAGAGCAAGAAATGAAGAAGAAAGGAGGAAAGTAAAGAAATAAATGGAAAGGAAGCCCTGGAAATGGAGTTAAGAGGACAGATAGCAGCAGACTCAGATACTGGCCAGCATGATCGGAAAAAGAAAGTCACCAGACAACAAAGGTAGAAAAAAAATCATTTTATTTTCATTTTAGCGTTTGGAATATGTCTACTTTGAGAATTTACATCTGCTATCTTATTTTGCAATGTATAGCAATTTGTTTCTAAGAATATTGCTGACAATTCCTGTCAGTGTAGCAAGTGATGAGCGATCATTTTCACCGGGGGGGGGGGCGCCAACTGATAGTCTGCAGGGGGGCGCCAGAGACCCTAGGCACGGCCCTGCAACTTCCTTTGGTATAAATTGGATTCTCTCCAATATAGTGGACTGTTAAAACCAATATTTTTATGATTACTTATTAATATATTTCTTTCTTTTTTTATGTAGATGTTATTCAAATATTGGTGTATCTTTTCAAAGATTGTTATCTTTGTATAAAGTGAAATTAATAAAGAATAAAAAAAAAGATTGTTTAACTTTGATTGTGTGAAAATAAGTTGGAGTGTAGAAGATAAGACACAGCTCTAATTAATTTGGTATGTGAAGGGGGAGGTGGAGTCTGTTTTTGAGTTCAGATTGGCCACCTGACTGGGAAACGTGACCACATTCCCACAGTATGGCTTGTTTCTCAAGCATTCTGTAATTTTCCTTAGCTCTGAACATAAAAAAGGGGGGCCACTGGCAGTGAAGTGGGAAGCCCATCTATAGGTGGACGCACCGCGTAGAACCAGACTCCTGGTCAAAGAAGCTCCTGGCTTTCGCTGTGAACAGGGCCCCCCAGCTGATGATAAGAGCCTGGATGATGTAAGGACCAGTGATGATTGTTTATAGTGTATTATTGCTTCTTTTCCTGGTCTAGGAACTCTTAGCATTGCTTAGATGTACAGACCAGTGATGTAATAATTGTTTATAGATAGGTTTTCTTTAATTATTGATAAAATGATTATAGGTATTGTTTCTTTTCAGTTATATAGCTAATCACATATATATATAGATATATATATATCTTAATCATTGTAGATTTTACAACCTCTAATAAAGGTCTCATTTACCTAATACGAATCCAAAAGAATCCACAGTGATTACTGAGTAGTCTGTGTTAGTGAAACAGGCTGTAAATCCACAGCAGTGCACCCCCTTAACATGCAGTTTACCACATGGTAACTGCTAAATTACTACAATGCCCTTCATGTGGCTCTTAATTAGCAGTTCCCATGCTGTAAATCATGCGTTAACCCCAAATTTAGGCGAGGATCCCAGATGCATGCAGAAACTAATTAGCGAATTAGGTGTCAATCAGTTATTGGAGTTAAATGGTACATAGCAGTAATTATGAGTTATGCATGCATCTACCCTATGCCTTATTCTATAACATGGCCATGAGAGGGGCATTGGAGAGTCAGGGGCATTACTAGAAATTAGGCATCATGTTATAGAATACTTAGATTTCAGCGTCCAACTGCCATCAGTTGGATGCAAGGATTTACACCAGGTTACAGCAGGCGTGAGCCCTCATGCCCAAAGTTGAGCATGGGAATCCACTCTAAGAGCTATTCTATAAAGGTTGCTTAGCTGCTCAGTGTGGATCTTAACGGCATCTAATGTGGTTTAGTAGCATAGAAACAGAGAAAAATAAAGACAGATAAAGAACATATGGCCTATCCAGTGTGCCCATCCATGCCATCTACTATATCTTCCTCACCCTTAAAGAACCTAAGCATTTATCTCAAATGTTCTTAAATTCAGATTCAGTTTTCATTTCCACCACCTCCAGTGGAGGCTGTTCCACAAATTCAGCACCCTTTCTATGAAGAAGTATTTTCTCAGGTTACTTCTGAGTCCATCCCATTTCACCTTCATCCTATGCCTTCTTATTCCAGAGCTTCCTTTCCATTGAAAGAGACTTGTCTCCTGTGCATTTATGCCATGTAGGTATTCCAAAGTATGCATATTGAGATCTTTAAATCTGTCCCCATAAACTTTATGTGAACACCACTGACCATTTTAGTCACAGCCCTCTGGACTGACTCCACCCTTATATCTTTTTGAAGGTGCAGTCTTCAGAATTCTACACAATATTCTAAGCTTTCGCTGTCACTTTTTCTACTTGCTTGGCCACCTTAAAGATCATTACACACGACCACATCCATGTCCTGCTCCTCTTTTGTGTATAAAAGTTCTTCACCCCCTAAACTGTACCATTCCCTTGGGTTTTTGTAGCCCAAATGCATGACCCTGGATTTTTGTAGCATAAAATCTTAGCTGCCAAATTCCAGACTATTCCTCAAGTTTCGCTGGTCTTTCTTCATGTTATCCACACCATCAGGGGTGTCTACCCTGTTGCAGATTTTGGTAACATCTGCAAAGAGGCAAACCTTGCCAAACAGCCCTTCAGAATTATCCCTTACAAAAAAATGTTAAAAAGAACCGGCCCGAGAACCAAACTTTGTGGCACACCACTGGTAACAACATTTTCCTCAAAGTGTGCTCCATTTACCACTACTCTCTATTACCTTCCACTCAGCCAGTTCCTAACAGAGTCATTCACTTAAGGGTCCATATCAAGGACACTCAGAGGAGTATTTTTAAAGTACTTAGACTTACAAAGTTGCATTGTAATCTATGGAACTTTGAATGTCTAAGTGTTTTGAAAATGAGCCCCTCAGTTTATTTATTAGTCATCTATGTGGAACCGTGTCAAAGGCTTTGCTAAAATCTAAACATACCATATTTAGTGCTCTTCCTCGATCCAAATCTCTGGTCATCTAGTCAAAAGAAATAAATCAGGTTTGTCTGACAAGACCTGCCTCTAAGGAAACCATGTTTCCTTGGGTCCTGTAATCCATTGGATTCCAAAAAATTCACTATTCTCTGTTTTAAAAGTGTTTCCATTAATTTAACTTACCACAGAGGTCAGACTTACCAGCCTGTACTTCCCAACCTCTTCCTTACTTCTGTTTTGTGGAGAGGAACCACATCTGCCCTTCTCCAGTCCTCTAGTACCAATTCCAACTCTAAAGAAGCACTGTAAAGGTCAGCCACTGGAGCCATTGGAACTTTCCTAAGCTCCTTCAGTACCCTCAGATGTATGCCTTCCAGCCAGGGGTGTAGCCAGACTACAGATTTTTGGTGGGCCTAGGCAAGAAGTGGGTGGGCACAAAGTGCTCTCTCTCCCCCCCCCCCCCACCCGCCCCCCCCACCAAAAAAATATCTCAGCAGGTGAGAAAACGCTAATTTCTACCTTTTCAGTCTGCAGCAGGCATGTGCAGAAAACTGAACATGAGCAGGTGCCAGTATCTTGGAGAGTACTGTTTTCGTTACCATCAAGGGGAAGTCTTCAGCTGGCTGAGCTTGGGATCCCCACCAGCTACCACCAAACGTGTGCTACTGTTGGGTGGGCCTGAGCCCTAAGTGGGTGGGCCCTGGCCCACCCAGGCCCACCTGTGGCTACGCCACTGCTTCTAGCCCCATCGCTTTGTCTACCTTTAGTTTAACTAGCTCCTCATGAACACAATTCTCTGAATATTGTTCAGGGTCTACCACATCTCCATTTCTATTCATGTTTGTCTTCTGCTTCCAGCCCTTCAGATGTGAACACAGAACAGAAATATTTGTTAAATAATTCCATCTTGTCTATCAGCACTCCTTCACCTTTGAGTCTCATGATGCCACTTTTGCACTTTCGCCTATCACTAACATATCTACAAAATGTCTTGTTCCCCCCATTTTGCCATGTTGGCTATTCCAGCTTCTCTTAGTTTTTCCAGATACTGCCATCTGTCTTCCTTTTTCTGTGATCTTTTGTAGTTTATGAAGGCTAACCTCTTTTCCCTTACCTTTTCAGCTACTATGTTTGAGAACCAAAACGGTCTTCTTTTCTTCTTACTTTTACTTTCCTCACAAAAAGGTTTGCTGCCCTTACAATAGATCTTTTCAGTTTTGCCCACTGCTTTCCTATTTCTTACAGATGTTCCCATCCAGACAACAATTCCTTGTTGTAATCTCTCATCTGAACAAAGTTATAAATGTAAATATATATGAGTGGTTCATAAATATGAATGGTGGAGACATGCAGATATCAATATAAAACCTTATACTTAAGAAATGGGAAGCCGTGCAGTATGTGCAAACCAGACTTTCAAAACCAGTTAGAAATAAAACCAGTTGTAGAAGAGAGGTTATTAAACCTGAAAAAGTAAAAACAATAAAAAACGATGATGTGCAAACCTAAAATAAATAAATAAATAAATAAAAGGCAGTAATAAACAATGTAAAACTGAAAATGCTCATAAAAATTGTCTTATATCTCAGTTTAAACCTACAGTGTATCAAGATAATGAATGACTTCTCTGCTCCTCTCTTAGTAAACTCAAACCTATGTTGACACCCACCCAGGATTGATGCAAAACCTTGAAGACCAAAAATTTCAAGTCACTGATTGTATGTTTGTATGTGTACCAACAATTCTTGATTTAGAATCATTCTTTACAGATATACCTGAAGAAAGATTATTTCTGGTGAAACTTTCTGATAATCTCCAAACCAAACAAGTTTAGTCTTCTGTGTGTTAAGCTTAAAATAATTTGCAAATGCCCAGTCCTCCACTACCTTTATATATTGCTTTAACCATAGAAAAGTACCTTCTAAATGGCAGGAGTAACTATGACTCTCTTAAGGTAGCCAAATGCCTCATCATCTAAATAGTGACACACATGAAAGGATAAACATGATTCCCACTGTCCCCAACTACTATCTAGCGAAACCACAGCTAAGGAAATGGGCTAGGTCAATTCAGCGGGGGAAGAAGACCTCATTGGCTTTGACTCTAGTTTGTGAAGAGACATGAGAAGTGTAGGATAACTGGGAGGACGCCTCCTCAGGGGGCTGCTGGTGAAATACCACTACTCATCTTTTATTCACTTACCCAGTGGGGGGGGGGGGGAGCAGGCACAATTCACTCCAGGAACACTGGGGCGGTACACAAGTTCGAGTTTGTTTCATTTAGTTTACCACACCAACAGCAGTACCATCTGGTGTTTCAGAATATCATAGATGAAGAAAAAAGAAAGGAACTACAATCACAAATAGGAAAGAGGACTATGAAATAGAAAAGAAATTTAGTGTAGGGGTTAATTAGGTAAGAGAGGAAAGAGTCAGACAGCGACAATAACTGAATACTAAAACACACTCCATTTTAGCCAGAGTTGGGAGACAAGGTACATTACTAGGCCTTGGAGCTGTAAAAAGATTTTTAGACCCAATTTAAACTTGTCAAGGCTACTTTCCAATCAAAGATAAAGTGGCAGTGAATGCCAAAGCATAGGTCCATTAATACTGAATAACTTTACATAAGAATAGCCATATCAAAACGAACCTGCCTAAACGACTGTACAAGTAATAAATTTTGGACAAAGGAGCGGAGGGCTTCTAGTTGGTGCATATGGAGGGGCATAATCGAACGAAAACGTCTATCTCCATGGGCGTTTATCTCCGAGAACGGGTCCGTGAAGGGGCGGACCGAACCGTATTTTCGAAAAAAATAGACGTCCATGTTTTATTCGACAATTTGTGAGCTGGGCGTTTTTGTTTTTCAGTGATAATGGAAAATGAAAGCGCCCAGCTCAAAAACGAATAAATCCAAGGCATTTGTTCGTGGGAGGGGCCAGGATTCGTAGTGCACTGGTCCCCCTCACATACCAGGACACCAACCGGGCACCCTAGGGGGCACTTTTACAAAAACAAAAAAAAGGTAAAAGAGCTCCCAGGTGCATAGCACCCTTCCCTTGTGTGTTGAGCCCCCCAAATCCCCCTCAAAACCCACTGCCCACAAGTCTACACCATTACTATAGCCCTAAGGGGTGAAGGGGGGCACCTACATGTGGGTACAGTGGGTTTGGGGGGGGTTGGACGACTAAGCATTAAGCAGCACAATTGTAACAGGTAGGGGGGGGATGGGCCTGGGTCCACCTGCCTGAAGTCCACTGCACCCCCTAACAACTGCTCCAGGGACCTGCATACTGTTGCCAGGGAGGTGGATATGACATTTGAGGGTGAAAATAATAAGTTGTGAAACATCATTTTTTGTGGTGGGAGGGGGTTAGTGACCACTGGGGGAGTCAGGAGAGGTCATCCCCGATTCCCTCTGGTGGTAATCTGGTCATTTAGGGCACTTTTTGGGGCCTTATTCGTGAAAAAACAGGGTCCAGGAAAAGTGCCCTAAATTCTAGCTACAAACGCATACTTTTTTTCAATTATCGGCGAAAGGCGCCCATCTCTGTTCGGGTGATAACCACGCCCCAGTCCCGCCTTCACTTTGTACGCTTCCGCGATGGAGTGCAGTTGAAAACGTCCAAATTCGGCTTTCGATTATACCGCTTTATTCGTTTTTGTGAGATAAACGTCTATCTCCCGATTTGGGTCACAATATAGGCGTTTTTCTATTTCAATTATAAGCAGGATGGTATTACTAGCCTTGATAAAAAGAGTGGTTGTCTGGAGTACAATACCTTAAAGTCAAAAGAATAAGTTTATATGTAATATGATGGGTAACTGGCAACCAGTGCTCATTTTTAAGATAAGGTATAACATAGTCATATTTGCCTGATTTTGTCAATAGACATATAGTGGAGTTTTGTATGAGTTGAAGATGATGAGAATTACAATAATCTAACCTGGAATTAACTAGTGAATGAATAATGATCCTAAGTGCAGAAATAGTGAAGAGATGATGGGTGAGATAAATCATACACAATTTATAGTAGCAGAACATTATGATATTTGAAATGTGTATGGTAAAAGAAAAATTAGTCGAAAATCACTTCTAAAACTTTGAGTGTATCTGTCCTGTTGATTGGAATACCTGACATCATGATGGGCCCTGCAAGTACGGGGATAGCTGAACGGCAAAAACCAAAGACTTGGACTTTTCTGGATTAAATTTTAATTAATAGCAACATAATCAGTCTACTATCAGGCTCATTTTCGAAAGAAAAGGATGCCCATCTTTCGATACAAATCAGAAGATGGGCATCCTTCTCAGGGGGTCACCCAAATCGGCATAATCGAAAGCTGATTTTGGGCGTCCCCAACTGCTTTCCATCGCGGGGATGACCAAAGTTCACAGGGGTATGTCAGAGGCGTAGCGAAGGCGGGACTTGGGCGTGCTTAAAACATGGGCATCCTCAACCCATAATGGAAAAAAAAGGGCGTCCCTGATGAGCACTTGGACGACTTTACCTGGTTCTGCAGTGGACTTCATAAATTGCTCCCAGGTACATAGCTCCCTTACCTATGTGCTGAGCCCCCCAACCCCACTACCCATAACTGTACACCACTACCATAGCCCTTACAGGTGAAGGGGGGCACTTAGATGTGGGTACAGTGGGTTTGTGGTGGGTTTTGGAGGACTCACGTTTACCACCACAAGTGTAACAGGTAGGGGGGATGAGCCTGGGTTCGCCTGCCTGAAGTGCACTGCACCCACTAAAACTGCTCCAGGGACCTGCATACTGCTGTGATGGACCTGACTATGACATTTGAGGCTGGCATAGAGGCTGGCACAAAAGATTTTAAAGATGTTTTTTGAGGGTGGGAGGGGGTTAGTGACCACTGGGGGAGTAAGGGGAAGTGATCCTTGGTCGTAAGAAAAAAAGGACCAGGTAAAGTCATCCAAGTGCTCGTCACGGACACCCTTTTTCTTTTGATTATGGGTCAAGGACACCCATGTGTTAGGCACGCCCAAGTCCCGCCTTCGCTACGCCTCCATCACACCCCCGTGAACTTTGGTCATCCCCACGATGAAAAGCAGTTGGGGGACGCCCAAAATTGGCTTTCGATTATGCCAATTTGGGCGACCCTGTGAGAAGGACGCCCATCTCCAATTTGTGTTGAAAGATGGGCGTCCTTCTCTTTCAAAAATGAGCCTGATAGTCTCTTGAAATGCCCTGCAATCAGGTAAACAGCATAGCCTTAAAAAACCTTACAGAGAGTAAAGAAAGTTCGTGGACTAGCAATCTAGCTTATTTTTACGCGTACCTGTTATTGAGTCAGCTTCTATCTTGTTTGAAGTTCTCCAAAATAAGATGATGACTAGGAAAGACCATGCGGCCACTGAAGCAAAGGCTTAGTGATCACAAATATAATTTAAAACACCTACGTCCTGAAGCTCCTGTGGAGTGGCATAAGCTTCATTTTCTACTTTGAAACCTGTTAATGAACTGGACTGTTATTTATGTTTAAGTGATGCCTACAAAGATATTTTGATTTTTTGGAAAACCAAGCAAACATACTGGCCAAAACTTGCAAAATTTGCATGGGAGATCCTGTACATCCTGCTACCAGCACAACTTCTAAGAAGACAACTTCTATTCCAGGAAAGACTGTGGAAGACAGGAGAGCTAGATTGAATCCTGAGATTGTTGATGAGTTCTTATTTATCCACAGATTTAAAAAACATAACAGTGCTTTATAGGGCATATTTTTCCCCTCTAGGGTATATAGAACGGGTTGTATTTTATACCCCTGGACATTTTAACAGTGTGAATTAGGATTCCTTGGTGTAGTAGAAATCACCTATTGTTGGGGTTGGAAGGGTAGAGGGTGGTGGTGGGAAGGAGGGTTATTATAGCTGCTCATTGTTATTATTGTTATCTATTTGTAATTTATACATAACACTGTGGGACATGCTGTGCCATCCCATTGTAGTGTTCCACTTAGTGTGTGCTAATCCCACATGGGAAGCAAGCCCATGGGTAGAGAGTAGGCGTTCCTGTCCCTCCCAAATAGATGGAGGTAAGGGTTCCTGTGGTAATGGCCATGCACAAATGGAGAAATTAGCACATGACAATACAAAAAAAAATGGCAAGGCAGCACTTTACCGACATGGTAAAAGTGGCCATAGCATGTGGAAAACCCATGCGCTGACAGCAGCGTTGGCCATTTTTTTTAGGACAGCATGGTAAAAACACCCCTAAATCCATTAGCACACCTTAGTAAAAGGACCCCCTAGAAGAGAGGAGGATCAAGGTAGATATGATAGAAACTTTCAAATATGGCAAAAATAAACCACTTTAATTGTTTTTATTAATGAGTAGGCATTATATAAAACTTTTAAATAAACAAATAAAGTAAAAGAAGAAACATTTTCCAGAAAAATGTCATGCTATAAAGCTTTAAGAGGAATAGATTTAAGGATACAAAAATACTATTTCACAGGAAGGGTGGAGATAAATAAGACAGACTGGTGAAAAACTTAAGGAAGGATGAGTGAAGAAAAGACAAGTCTGAGAACTCATCTCAATGGGCCCGATTAACTGCAGGCTGGGCCTGTTCAAGGCGGGCTCATGCAGTGGCTAGTGGCTGGTGGGGAGGGTCCGGTGGGTCCTGGGTGGCTACTATTGGGCATATGTGAATGAAAGCAGTTCACTCACGAACCTGCTGACTGGGAGATTGGGAGGTGGCAGAGGCGGGCTATGGATGCCCCTTAAATGCTTGCCCCCTTCGAGGATCAGGGCATTCCTGCTCCTCGGAGGTGGCTTTTCCGCCCTCCCGCCCAGTCTTGGTTGGCATGGGTGGATGCGACATAGGTGGATCTGTGGTGTAGTCTTGTCTTTTCAGGTGGCGAGTGTTGGGTTGTCGCAGTGGCGGAAAACCTGAGCTACAGAAGCAATGGCTCATGGGGGATGAGCCAGGTAATTGAAAGGCGGGTTGTGTGATCCTGATTAAAGGTGTGGAGGTCCACACAAGCTGGGGATCTTGCTGTCAGGGCGGATCCAGAAGAGGAAGATTAGCGGCAACTACAGGAAGTGGTTTCGCTGCTTTGCTGACATGGCGAGCAGCAGCTGGGGGGGGGGGGGGGATTTGGATGTTGCTACCTTTGCCAGCTGTAGCTTGGGGGTTATGTTATTCCCTGATGTGGCTATGTTTTGAAAGCTGTTAATAAATTAAATTGTGGCCCTACTGTTATCCCAAGTTGGTTTGTAAGTGAGTTCTATTGATCTATGGGGTTGGTTTTGAAAGGAAGGGAACGGGGGGGGGGGGGGGGGGGGGGGTTCTATGTGCCCAGGTGAACAGGTCCCAGATCCAAGAGTTATAGAAGATCATTAGATGCAAGGACATAGCTTGCTCTGTGATATTATATCAGGAATGGAGAGAGCTATATTAACCTTGCAATCCATACCTGCTAAATTGTAAAAAGATGCCACGTGGTTATTAAACATAAAATTAAGCCATTCAAAACAGGAGGAAAAAAACCTCCTCGTTATATAATTTTTATTTTTGCTTTTAATATTTGTATATTGTTTGTATTTGTATTTATTAACATTTATAATCCGCCCTTATCCAGGGCAGAGTGCAATAAAACATGCACAATTAAACACATAAATGCTACAATAATACGGCAATAATTTGTTCTTATTTTCAATTTAATGTTGCACCTGTTTAAAGTGAAAATAAGAAAATAATTATTGCAATATTAAAGCAAAAGTAAAAATTATTTAACTAGGACAGTGGTTCCCAAACCTGTTCCTGGAGGCACCCCAGCCAGTCAGGTTTTCAGGATATCCAAAATGAATATTCACGAGAGAGATTTAGCAAGCAGTGGTTGCAGTGCATGCAAATCTCTCTCATGAATATTCATTATGGATATTCTGAAAATGTGACTGCCTGGATGCCTCCAGGACCAGGTTTGGGAACCACTGAACTAGGAGGTTTTTTTAAGACCTATGAATGAAAAAGAGTCATTAAAAGTAGCTGATAAGAAAGGTAACAAGAATATTCTAAGGGCTCCTTTTACCCAGCTGCAGTAAAAGGGGGACCCTGTGGTAGCATCAGCACCTGGTTTTGTCGCGCGCCAAAATCCATTTTACCACAATAGATAAAAGGACAAAAAAAAAGAGAAATGACCATGTGATAAGTTCACACTTGCCGTATGGCCATTTCAGGAGGAGCCCTTACCACCACCCATTGAGGTGGTGGTAAGAGCTCCTGCACTAACTCCTGCGGTAAAAAGAGGAGAAAATTTATGGGCCCCCCCCCCGGGAATGGTGTTCGCTGGGAGTGGAACTACCGCCAGCGTCTGTACTAGGTCGGTGGTAGTTCTGGGTTGCCACAGGGCAACCCTTTAGTAAAAGGACCCCTAAGTGACCACATATACAGCTGACTATTGACTGTTGAGGTCTTTTTCTTCCCTATAAATCTCTTAAGTTTAAGCTTAATTACCACAGGGCATCTTTTTACAGTTTTGCTGTTGCAATTTGGAGCTTGCTCTGTGGTCCATTCAGTTTGGTTGATTGCGTTGGTAATCCTTATCTGCTGCCATGCTTTATGTTTTATATGATGATATGTCTTGATGAATGGAAAGATACCAGGAGTCACCAATAGTAAACACTTAAGTAGAAGACTTTTAAGAACTCAACTAACACATACAGCCACATAAGTCTTATTTTAAAAACTAAGTTGTGCGATTTCTTTTATTGAATAAGTAAGACTTGTTACACAAATCTCAAATTCTAGCAGTAATTCATTTCATTTGTAGGTAGTCCATCAAAGAACAATTCCTGACGTATTAAAAAGTAGACATGTGTGAAGAAACTGTACAAATTGTCAAGTGTGCTCTCTAAAACAATAAACCCAAAACAAAACAAACCCCCTTTTCTATGAGCTCCTAGCCTTGAAACAAGATAGGAAGCTTGGGTCCTGCCACGAATGCTGCTACAACTTGTCTTGGGGAAGCCTTCATCATGGGGTCAGGTAAAGTTCAATGAACTAGCAAACCAGCACTATTTCAAAAAAGTAAAGGTGTTCTTTCCACCCATCTCTCCACTCATTCAGCCTGTTTTTAAAATAGCAGGTTTTACAACATCAATAAAGAACCTTCCTACCCAATTGCCCCAGACAAAAGCCCAAATACTAGGTTTAAACTATGAAAACGTTTTTTTGGGGGTTAGGTTCATTTAGATTGTTTTGCTGTGTCAAATACCCACTAGAGTTCAAAAGTTCAGATGAACCATGAACTTTGTCATTTCACAGCATGCAGTTCTACAAATTAATCCTGCAAAGTGAAAAAACATATAATATTTAGTCCAAATTTGCAGATTTCTATATCACCTCTAAATTCACAAGTTTTTCATCAAGTACCAATATAGAAGATGAGGAAGGGAAACCTCTCCTCTACCCCCCAAAATTAAACAACATAGTTTCCTGATCTCTGACCTTGTAGTCTTTCAAACCAGTACGTATTCAACGATTAGCCATTAGTGTGCAAAGCACTCAACCAATCTTTTTAATAAATGGGGAAGTCTTGTATGACTTATGGTTGTGTGGTGGCTTTTCTCCCTGTCTAAAGCATCACAGAATATCAAAACAATTGGGTCATGACTTTACATATTTATTTAAAGTCGGTGCATGTCAGCTCATGATGCAAACGAGCAGGTTATGCAGGCGTAAGCTGATCCTCGGATTTGTAGAAACAAAAACAAGCGCCTACTCCCCCTAATGCTACAAATGGCACATTAAATTGCATATGCAAATTTGAGCGCATGCCCAATTTGAGTAGCAAGCCAATTAGCATCGTTAATTGGGAGCTAACAATCAACAATTGGTGCTAATTGGCATTAATTACAAATTGTGTGTATAATTACGCACCCAGATCCGCACATAAATATTAGGTGCAGCTCCAAAAAGAGGGCGCAACTATGGGATGGGCATGGGCAGATCAGGGGCATTCCCACAATTTTTGGGGTCCTCCCACTGCAGTTGGGCTAACACGTGGGTAGAATGCGCCAATCGGCACTACTGCTGGGGTAGCGTGGGCGCCTGGTGGTAATTCTGAAGATGACATGCTGTTTCCATTTTCTGCCATGGGGACGTTGCCGACGGTAATCAGAAATGCAGCCACATTGCCGCATGCTGTCTGATTACTGCACTAGTAGCATGTGAGCCCTTACCACCAAGTAAATAAGTGGCGGAAAGGGCTCAGACAGTAAATAGCCACATGCGACTTTTAATATTAGCGCATGACCATTTACTGCCCCATTTTAAAAAGGTCTTTTTTATCTGCTGCAATGAAAAATGGCCCAGTGCGAGCCAATTTCACGCGCCAAAACTAATGCGGGCCACTTTTTACCACAGTTTAGTAAAAGGACCCCTATGTGCACCTAAATGTAGTTGCAGTTCCTGGCGCTTAGCACTGTATTATAAATAGTGCCTAACTTTGAGCGCCATTTATAGAATAGCTCGAAGCACTATTTTTTTGGCGTCAATGTTTAGGCGCCATTTACTGAATTTACCCCACTGTCTTCATGCTCTTTCATTTTCAGACATTTAAAACAAGTCATATGTTTTGTAATGCAGTTAATTTTAACTTATATTTTTGACAAATCACTGCAGGTTGATAAACAGTTAACTTCGGAAAAATTATTGATAGAAATCCTGTTGACATACTGCAACCTTCAAGCTGTTGTAAGAATATTCATTTGGAATTTCATTTACCCAAACACAGGACTTGGAAACATTTCTGGAAGAAAATTATTTGCAGTCTTTAAAAAACAACAAACTCTGTAGTAGGGTGGACACCCTGGAGGGTGTGGATGGCATGAGGAAGGATCTAGCGAAGCTTGAAGATTGGTCTGAATATTGGCAACAAAGATTTAATGCTAAGAAATGTAGGGTCATGCACTTGGGTTACAATAATCCAAGGGAGTGGTACAGTATAGGGGGTGAAGTACTTCTGTGTATGGAAGAAGAGAGGGACTTGGGGGTGATTGTGTCCGAAGAACTTAAGGTGGCCAAGCAGGTAGAAAAGGTGACGGTCAAAGCCAGAAGGATGCTTGGGTGCATAAACAGAGGGATGACCAGCGGGAAAAAAAGAGGTGATAGTGCCCTTGTATAAGCCTCTGGTGAGGCCCCATTTGCAGTACTGCGTGCAGTTCTGGAGGCCGCACCTATGGAAAGATATAAACAGGATGGAGTTGGTCCAGAGGACAGCTACCAAATTGCTAAACAGTCTCTGTCAAAACATATGGCATATGGGGACAGGCTCATGGACCTCAACATGTATACGCTGGAAGAGAGACGGGAGAGAGGGGATATGATAGAGACGTTTAAATACCTAGTAGCGTTAATACACAGGAGGTGAGCCTTTTCAAATGAAGGAAAACTCGGGAATGAGAGGGCATAGGATGAAGTTAAGAGGAAATAGGCTTAGAAAGATTCAAAGAAAATACTATTTCACGGAAAGGGTGGTAGATGTGTGGAATGGCCTCCCGGTGGAGGTCGTGGTGACAAGGACTGTGACGGAATTTAAGAAAGAATGGAACAGGCACGTGGGATCCCTTAGGAAAAGGAGGAGCTAGTGGTTATTGAGGAAGGGCAGACTGGACGGGCCATTTGGCCCTTATCTGCCATCATGATTCTATGTTTCTTTGATTCTAACTATCAAAAACAAACTCTGCCCTCCAAAAAATATTGTCAAATATCACATGCTTTGTCTAACAATATGAGGAGAAAAAAACATAAATTTACTCTGTGATTCTGGATTTCTTACTCACATTTTTCAAATCTGAGCTCAAGGCAAGTTACAAACAAGTACACAAGTTATTTCCCTGCCAACTGGGCTCACAGTCGGAGGGTGAAATGATTTGCCCAAGATCATAAAGAGTGTTCGCAGGAAAAGTAAAATTTAAAATCTGACTTTCCTGGTTCAGAATTCACTTCTCTAACAGCTGGTCTACTCCTCCAAGGATGCCTGCTTTGAAATACATAATACATTATCAGCTTTATTATAATACACATGATCTGTATTATTCTCTCCTCAAGATGTAGACAGTCACTGTCCTGACATCATGATACCTGGAATGGTGATGAGGAAACCTACTGAGCATGCTCCTGCTTGGTCGTCGGCTCACACTAAAAGCAAGAAGTCAAAAACATATTCTCACACTTCAGTGACAATGCTGTGCTATTTTAATAAGCTAAGGGGGAAGTTATCAACGTGGGCTACTATTAAGATGGGTTATTTTACCACAAGTCATGCTATTTTAGCACAGGGTCCCATTTTATACAGTGAAACCTTGTGCTAAAATAGCACAACTTGTGGTAAAATAATCCGTCTTAATGGTAGCAGACATTGATAGCTTCCCCCCCCCCCCCCCCCACCCCACCACCACCCCAAAAAAATACTGCTTATAACATCCATACTCATAGGAAGTAATGGGAATGAAGGAAGAATTAAAGAGAACTAGAAATCTTTCATTCTCAGAGGAAAAAGCTATCATTTTTCTAGACTCAGTTTTGGAATGAATGATGTATAACTGTACATCTTTGAAAAGCTAAAACTGAAGTTCTGGCGGTTTATAAAGATCTCTGATCCTCATATCACTTTAGATGGGAATATCTTATCACTGAAATTGCAGCTGAAAAGCCTGGACATGATATCAGACACTTTAATTTGGAGAGCTATAATACCCAGATTTGCACAAAGGCCTGTCACAAACTATAGCAGGTATGCTCATTGAAACTGCATTTGTCTACATATCGACTGCAAAATGTGATTCAATCTCTTGTGCTTGCCCCAAAGGATTACTGCGTCTCCCTGTTTGTGGAGTTGTCTTTGAAAATTCTCAGGGTTATACAGAATGTAGCTAGTAGACTGATTCTAGGATATGGGAATGTTGTTGGTTCCCAATTTTCTATAGAGCAAAATTCAAGATTGCCTAGTTGGATTCAAAGTTCTGTACAGTCAGCAGATATAGCTTTCTGATAAATTTAAAAATTATGTCCAAGCCAGACCTCTTATATTAGGAACCAAAGTTTTTCTTTCTGTTTCAGCTACCAAAACTAGGGTAAATGTTTTTTCTTGTGTCATCCCGACAGTTTGGAATTCTCTACCTAAACAGCTGCATCTGGAAAACCAATCTTACATTCAGGTGACTTTTGAAAACAGTTATTTCAGTTGGTTTATTCCTGGCTAACATGTGCCGTGGAATTTTAGAAAGTACATCCAACTCAGAATAAGGACACCCAGTTCTGAATACTGTTATGAACATCCATTTCTCATGTATTTAAGAATTTAAGTTTGCCCATTAAATTGAGGAGTATATATATATAGAGATATAAGGGGATCCTGACACGCTCCATATGCAGGGGTGGACGTCATTATGATGTGTCCGCTGTTCAGTATTGGAGCGATAGTGTGAGTTCCCAGCGACTCGTGTATGGCCGGTAGGATATTTAAGTTTTGGTTTTTGATGTGATGTAACTTTTGAAAGAATGTTTGGGTTCAGTTTTGATGTGTAATTGTTTTATTATGCAGACCCCTGATGACACTCAAATGAGCGAAACACGATTTGTGTAGGGTCATTACCAACACTAGCGTCTTTTCAGAAAAATTGGGTCCAAAGTATTGGATGAAGTATTGCTGCTGACAAAGGATTTTACAGGCAGATTTGGAGTGTGACTGTGTGGGTGCCAATGGTTCAATACTGAAGGAGAAGGTGCTGAAATACAACGGTTTGGAAGTCTCTCAAGTGTAACGCTAATGGTGATCAAGCTCATCACATTGTCTGTTTTGGAAAGATCTTTTCAGCTGTTGAAAGTTATTTTCTAATTAACAATGTGGGTGGGTGGTTTGGCGCAATATCAGCGAAGATGAACTAATATACTTGGAGTTAAATGTTAGCTATACATATGACTTATGTAATATCAGCAAAAGTTGAACTACGTCAATCTGAATGTAATGCTATGTATATTCAGTTGGCCCCTGGTTACACAATATGCTATATTGATGAGAAGGTTAATGATTGGTGATTGTGTATGAGAGATGAAAGTGCGTGAGAGATGGATGTATGTAAGAGTGTGAGTGGATGGGTATATATTAGGAGTTTAATAGAATTTTATTTTTGTTTATTGAAATTTAATAAAGGAATTTTGTACTTGAATAGTCAGTATTATATCATATGTATTTAAGAACAGGATCTGCTGATCTACAGCCTGTTCTAAAATACATGAGAAATGGATGTCCAGAGGGCTCTTTACCAAGTGGTGGAAAAATGTGGCATGCGGTGGCGTCGGCGTGTCAGATTGCCGTGCGCCAAGGCCATCTTTTAATGCAGTGGATAAAAGTTTTTTTTTTTTTTTTAAAGGAGGCAGGCCATGTAGTACTTAAAAAATTGTCACGGAGCCATTTACTGCTGGCACGCTTTCTGCCTCCTATTTAGGAGATGATGAGGGTTTTAGCGGTAACCTGGCAGTAATTAGGCAGCGTGTGGAGCTGCCCCATTACCGCCAGGCATGCCCACTCCTCACTCACTGGCACTAGAAAATAAGAAATATTTTCTAGCGTAAGAAATAGTGCGCGGCAGACCCCAAACTACCATCAGGCTCCTGGGCAAGCCCACTGGTAAGGCCGGTTTCTGCATGCAAACCCTTCAGTAGCCCTACCGCCTCTTTGTAAAGAGCCCCGAAGTGTTGGTTACCAGTGGCGTACCAAGGGGGGGGGGCGGTCCGCCCAGGGTGCACACCGCTGGGGGGGGGTGCCGCGCGCCGGTCAGCATCGTTCGTTTCCATGCTCCCTCTGCCCCGGAACAGGAAGTAACCTGTTCCAGGGCAGAGGGAGCATGGAAACGAACTACGCTGACCAGCGCACGGCACCCCCCAAGCGGTGTGCACCCGGGAGGTTCTTTCGCCGGGGTGGGGGGTGTCCCTTCGCCGGGGGGGGGGTCGTGCTGCATGGGGGGGCGCTGCAGCCGGGGGGCGGGACGCATCGGCGATCCGCCCCGGGTGTCAGCGCCCCTCGGAACGCCACTGTTGGTTACATCCAGCATAAACATCCATTGTACAAACTGAAATGTCTAAATTATGAATGGGATATAACAAGGGACATAGACATCTTTGTGGCAGCAAAGGAACATATTATCTGGATAATGCTGCTGAAATCTGCGTATAGACTCAGTCTGCTGGATGTATCCAGAGAGGAGCCATTTGTATCTGGTTAAGTCCTGCTGAATACTGGCCACTACCTATGTAGCATCTGAATATTGTTGCTAAATGGATAGTTTTTGGTGTCCACCCTTGCTGGATAGTGCTAAGAGGTTAGATATATTTTCAGCCTGGCACTGTCTGTATAACTTTTTCAAATTGACTCATAAGGAAGTTATGCATTTATTGGCTTTTAAATATAAAAGGGATTTGATGTTTACATTTATTAAAACACATGCAGGCAGGGGCATAGCCAGACTTTGGCGGGAGGGGGGGTCCAGAGCCGAGGTGAGGGGGCGCATTTTAGCCCCCCCTCCAGTGCCGCCGACCCCCCAGGCTCCATTACTGACACCCCCGCCGCCGCCAGCACCGCCACCACCAACTTTGACCCCCCCCCCCCCCCGCCGACGACCCTCTCGACCCCCTGCCCGCTGTCGCCGTCTGCTACCTTTGCTGGCAGGGGACCCGAACCCCCGCCAGCCAAAGTCTTCTTCCTTCATTTTGTTTCTGAGTCTGACGACCTGCACATACAACGTGAAGGACGTCAGACTCACAGAAACAGAACGAAGCCTTGCTTCGCCGTCGCATACCCTTGCTGGCGGGGACCCACACCAGCCGAGTTCCTCTTCTTCCTTCGTTTTGTTTCTGAGTCTGACGTCCTGCACGTACAACATGCAGGATGTAAGACTCAGAAACAAAACGAAGGAAGAGGACTTTGGCTGGTGGGGGTTGGGGTCCCCCGCCAGCAAAGGTAGCAGACGGTGACGGCGAGGTGATGGCGGGTTGGCGGCGGGAGGGGGGGTTGAGAGGGTCGTCGGCAGGGGGGTCCAGGGCCAAATCTATGGGGGCCCAGGCCCCCATGGCCCCATAGTAACTATGCTCCTGCATGCAGGTATTTTCTCTGTCCCTATCGGACAAAGAATCTAGTGTACCTGAATGTAACTCACCTTGAGCTTCTACTGAAAAAGGTGTGACCAAAATCCATAACAACAACAATGATCTTAGGGGCCTTTTTACAGAGCAGCGGTAAGCACTGACGTGTGCTTACTGAATGCTAAAAAGGCAGTACTGCGGGATGCGCTCAGGTGTCCCACAGTAGTTCTGGGGTCAGAGTGCACCAATCCCACGCTAGCCAAGGGGGCATGTTTGGAGGCAGAGAGTAGGCATGCCCTGCACTAATTGGGTATCATGGGTAAATCACTAGGTTCTGCCTGATTAGTACGGGAGCCCTTACTGCCTAGTAAATAGATCGCAGTAAAGGCTCATGCGTTAATGGCCGTGCACTAATTTGAAATTAGCGCATAACCATTAAGGGGAAAATAGAAATTGCGGACATTTTACTGCCGTGCTAAAAGTGGGAAACTCATTTGGTAATATAGCTTAGGTCACTTTTTAGCATTGCCTTCTCCGGAGTAGCCCCCACACTCTAATGCATTCCCTGAAAGACTATGCTTAACACAAGACTATCTCTACTTCAGGAAGCAGGTGAAACTTGGCTCTTCAACCAGGGCTTTAATGGAGGAAGTAATTAACTTGTTAGTCTCACTCAAACACACACAAGGAGTGACACGGACTGCATATACTACAGCAGGACATGTTTATCCACTCTTACCCTAGCTGAGATGACATTTAATCATCTCTCTGACCTCATGTGCAAATTTCTTTAAATTAGTCACCTTTTTTTCTAACTCCTCTTACTCTCTTACCTATCTATATGTTCCATCTTTGCTTATTCCCTACACTGCCAATTAATATGTTCTATTACGTATTGTGTTGACATTGTAAATAGTATACTATGCCATACTTTGTATTGTTATTTGAATATTTTTACTGCTGTAATTGTCTATTGCTCATGTGTGAATTATTCTTACTGTACACTGCCTTGAGTGAATTCCTTCAAAAAGGCGGTAAATAAATCCTAATAAATAAATGCAGTGGCGTACTTGACAGTGAGTCTTGGCAATATGTCATCGATGGAAAGCAGAAGTGATCTCATGGCTACAGCATTGTTTGGTGGGCCAGTGACAGTACGTAACACACCACTGGCATAAGCACTGTACATCATACATATGAATTTATTTATTTATTTATTGCATTTGTATCCCACATTTTCCCACCTTTTTGCGGGTTCAGTGTGGCTTAAGATCTTCTCCTTCACTTTGCTACACACTTTGGGCTCTATTTACTAAGCTGTGCTAGAGGCACACTAGTGTTTTTGACGTCCGCTAAACATTAACGCGTGCTAACCATGTAGATGTCCATAATATTCCTATGGGCATCTACATGGTTGGTGTGCGCTATTGTTTAGCACATGCTAAAAACACTAGCACACTTTAGTAAACAGGGCCCTACATCTAGGCTAAAGCTCAAATTAAGTGGAGGATTATTCTAGTGGTTAGGACACTGGGCTAACAACCAGGAAAGCCCAGTGCAAATCCTGCTGTTCTTTATGATCTTGGTTAAGCCACTTAACCCTACGTTGCATCAGGTAAAAACTCAGATTGTGAGCCCTATTATACCTGAATGTAACTCACCTTCAGCTACTTCTGAAAAAGGTATGAGCACAATCCAAATAAATACATATCAGACGTCTTGAAAACAAAGACTCTGTAAGCTAGACTGAATCCTGTGTTATCAAACCTAAAAATCTGTTTCAGTTCCATTGATTCATATAGTACTAGTCTTTTGATTTTTTTCGAAATGGCCGGGACGATCTTATTTGCATGAAAGAAGACTATCCTGCTTATAATCGAAATAGAAAAACGCCTATATTGTGACCCAAATCGGGAGATAGACGTTTATCTCACAAAAACGAATAAAGCGGTATAATCGAAAGCCAAATTTGGATGCGGACAAAGTTGATGGGGGCGTGTCGAAGGAGTGGTGAAGGCGGAACTGGGGCGTGGTTATCGGCCAATCAGAGATGGGCGCCTTTCGCTGATAATGGAAAAAAATATGCGTGTTTAGCGAGAATTTAGGGCACTTTTCCTGGACCCTGTTTTTCCACGAATAAGGCCCCAAAAAGTGCCCTAAATGACCAGATGACCACTGGAGGGAATCGGGGATGACCTCCCCTGTCTCCCCCAGTGGTCACAAACCCCCTCCCACCACAAAATATGCCGTTTCACAACTTTTTATTTCACCCTCAAATGTCATACCCACCTCCCTGGCAGCAGTATGCAGGTCACTGGAGCAGTTATTAGGGGGTGCAGTGGACTTCAGGCAGGTGGACCCAGGCCCATCCCCCCCCCCCACCTGTTACACTTGTGCTGGTAAATGGGAGCCCTCCAAACCACCCCCCAAACCCACTGTACCCACATGTAGGTGCCCCCCTTCACTCCTTAGGGCTATAGTAATGGTGTAGACTTGTGGGCAGTGGGTTTTGAGGGGGATTTGGGGGGCTCAACACCCAAGGGAAGGGTGCTATGCACCTGGGAGCTGTTTTTCCTTGTTTTTTTTTTTTTGTAAAAGTGCCCCCTAGGGTGCCCAGTTGGTGTCCTGGCATGTGAGGGGGACCAGTGCACTATGAATCCTGGCCCCTCCCACGAATAAATGTCTTGGAGTTATTCGTTTTTGAGCTGGGCGCTTTCGGTTTCCATTATCGCTGAAAAACAAAAACGCCCAGCTCAAAAAAAGATAAACGTCCATGTTTTTCGAACATACGCTTCGGTCCACCCCTTCACGGACCCGTTCTCAGAGATAAACGCCCATGGAGATAGACGTTTCCGTTCGATTATGCCCCTTCACGCCACATACTTGCCATTTCTGGTTGATGATTTGATTTGCTACTGCGTTTTGAAACTGGATTTTATAATTTTGAAATAATCAATTGAAAAATACACCTATCCAAACACATTTTGGGTGGCCTAGGGTCAGTGAACAGGAATTTTTCCAAGTAGCTGGAGGTGGTACTAACAACTATAACAGGTTGTCCTGAATTTCAGAAAGGTGTTGAAAAGGCTATTCACACCTATCCCTGTGAATTTCCTCCTTAACAGCCCCATCAATAGCCAACATTGTTTAGGCTGCAATTTAGTTTTGTTTCAGACCATTCAGACCATTACACTTGACGGTCACAGTATGACAGAAGGTGTTTAGTGACTCACCATTTGCCTGGTTGCTTTTATTGATCTTATAAAAAAGATTGTTGTTTGTCATTTTCCTCTGTCAAATAAGTAATCACAGAATAGCTTTCTGTAGTGTACTAACCTTCTGGTCTGTTAGCTACAGTGTGCTTGCACTGTATGCAGCCAGCCTTATGTTAGCTGTCTACAGGAAGCCATTGTACAAAAAAATTCACAGTCTTTATTTTGGAATTTCATTTTTGTAGTTTGATTAGTAAGCCAATTATTTTAAAACAACTATTGCTACCTGGTGGCAGAGCCCATACTGGTGAATGGAGTTTAACTGAGTTTGATTGAGTTTGCTAAGAACCCATTTATTAAAACTCAGTGCTATTGATTAAGTCATTACTAAATGTATTTAAGTATTAGATTGGTAACATGTGCACCACAGTAACAACTCAATTAGCCTTCACTTGCTGGCCAAGCTGATTTCTTGTTAGATGTTGAGCTGAAATTGCTGAGTGGACCAGATAAAGGAAGTATAGGGCTAGTCTCACATGTATTTACTGTGTCCAACATTATAATATATATATATATTTTACATTTGTACCCTGTGCTTTCCCGCTCATAGCAGATTGAATGTGGCTTACATATTATATACAGGCACTTATTTATACCTGGGGTAATGGAGGGTTAAGTGACTTGCTCAGAGTCACAAGGAGCTGCCTGTGCCTGCAGTGAGAATTGAACCCAGTTCCCCAGGACCAAAGTCCACCATTCTAACCACTAGGCCACTCCTCCACTCCACTAATATTTGGGAAGCCTTGTTCTACAATCTATACAATATACTAGGATATGGTTATTTACTCAATCAAGTAGTACTAGTGGAGGAGTGGCCTAGTGGTTAGGGTTGTTAGCGCATGGCCATGAATTCAGAAAATAGAAAATTGACCATTTTCCAGCTACTGTAGAAATGGCCTTAGCGTGCAGGAAAGACCTGCATATGGACATGCTAAGATCACTTTCTACAGCAGCTTTATAAAAGGCCTTCTTAGTCCTCTGCCAGGTTAACTCCAGCTCATACACATATTCTAAACAAGCACACAATCAGTGAAACAGTTCTTTGGATTTGTTCTTTTTTTTAAATTTAGTTCACATCTTTTTCAGTAGTAGTTCAAAGTGAGTTACATTCAGGTACACTAGCAGGCTTATTTTTGAAAGAGAAGGATGCCCATCTTTCGACACAAATCGCAAGATGGGCGTCCTTCTCACAGGGTCATCCAAATCGGCATAATCGAAAGCCGATTTTGGGAGTCCTCAACTGCTTTCCGTTGCGGGGAAGACCAAAGTTCTCGGGGGCGTGTCGGAAGCGTAGCGAAGGCAGGACTTGGGCATGCCTAACACATGGGCGTTCTCGACCCATAATCGAAAAAAGAAGGGCATCCCTGACGAGCACTTGGACAACTTTACTTGGTCCTTTTTTTCTTATGACCAAGCCACGAAAAGATGCCCGAACTGACCAGATGACCATTGGAGGGAATCAGGGATGACCTCCCCTTACTCGCCCAGTGGTCACTAACCCCCTCCCACCCTCAAAACAATTCTTTAAAAATATTTTTTGTCAGCCTCAAATGTCATACTCAGGTCCATCGCAGCAGTATGCAGGTCCCTGGAGCAGTTTTAGTGGGTGCACTTCAGGCAGGTGGACCCAGGCCCATCCCACTCTACCTGTTACACTTGTGGTGGTAAATGTGAGCCCTTCAAAACCCACCAGAAACCCACTGTACCCACATCTAGGTGCCCCCCTTCACCCATAATGGCTATGGTAGTGGTGTACAGTGGTAGGTAGTGGGTTTTGGAGGGGGGTTGGGGGGCTCAACACACATGGTAAGGGAGCTATGCACCTGGGAGCAATTTCTGAAGTCCACTGCAGTGCCCCGGCATGTGAGGGGGACCAGTGCACTACGAATGCTGGATCCTCCCATGACCAAAGGGCTTGCATTTGGTCGTTTCTGAGATGGGCGTCCTCAGTTTCCATTATCGCCGAAAATCAGAAATGACCAAGTCTAAGGACGACCATCTCTAAAGTTGACCTAAATTTCCAGATTTGGGTGTCCCCGACCATATTATCGAAATGAAAGGTGGACATCCATCTTGTTTCGATAATATGGGTTTCCCTGCCCCTTCACGGGGATGTCCTGCGAGGACGTCCTCAGAAAAACTTGGGCGTCCCCTTCGATTATGCCCCTCTAGGTATTTCGCCAAAGGGCTTACAATCTGTTTGTACCTGAAGCAATAGAAGGTTAAGTGACTTGCCCAAGATCACAAGAAACAGCAGCAGGATTTGAGTCTGGTGTTCTGTTTGATGATTCTTTCACTCCATGCTTAGAGCATGCACTTTTCAACTTGTTAAAAGATTTAGTGTGCACTAAAATATTTTAAGTGCACATTGATGATAATTACTGTTTAGAGAACATTAAAACATCTAGCTGGTCTCTAGGTGGACTGTGCATTGCAGTTCCAGGCACCCACAGATTTGGGGAGGGGGAGACCCATCCTTTCCTCCTTTTGTGAATAAGACTGGCCTTAAATGATTTGTGGCATGGAGGAGTGGCCTAGTGGTTAGGTTGGTGGGCTTTGGTCCTGAGGAACTGAGTTCAATTACCACTTCAGGCACAGGTAGCTCCTTGTGACTCTGGGGAAGTCACTTAACCCTCCATTGACCCAGGTACAAATAAGTACCTGTATACAATATGGAAGCTGCATTGAGCCTGCCATGAGTGGGAAAGCGCAGGGTACAAATGTAACAAAACAAAAAAAAAGATATTCTTTCCACATTTTCAGTTTCTCACCCTCTCTCTCAGGGTTCTTAGTCACTTAAAAAATATTCTGTGGTCCACTCCAGAAGACTGTATATATAAAATATATTTCTACTGGATGGATTAAAGAAAAGAATAAAGTTCACCAGTTGTATTTCAAAGGCATTATACAGGAAGCCCTAAAAAACAGAATGCAAAACCCAAAAGACACTGGTTCTTCATTCACTCTTCTCTTCTGATTGGACTCCTATTTCTCTTCTTCTATCAAACTCCTAGGTTCCTCAGAGTAGCCTAGTGGTTAGTGTAGTGGACTTTGATTCCTGGGGAACTGAGTTCAATTCCCACTGCAGCTCCTTGTGACTCTGGGCAAGTCACTTAACCCTCCATTGCCCCTGGTACAAAATAAGTACCTGAATATATGTAAACCGCTTTGAATGTAGTTGCAAAAACCTCAGAAAGTCGGTATATCAAGTCCCATTTCCCTTTCCCTTATGACATCACAATATCAGAAGTGAGCCAAGTATTGGGCAATCAAGCCATTGTGACATCACTGATGAGGTTGGTTCTTATTGGAGGAATGAGTGGAGGCGTAGCCTAGTGGTTAGTGCAGTGGACTTTGATCCTGGGGAACTGAGTTCAATTCCCACTGCAGCTCGCTCCTTGTGACTCTGGGCAAGTCACTTAACCCTCCATTGCCCCTGGTACAAAATAAGTACCTGAATATATGTAAACCACTTTGAATGTAGTTGCAAAAAAACCTCAGAAAGGCAGTATATCAAGTCCCATTTCCCTTTCCCTCATTTCAGACTCCTGTTATCTTCTAGGACTCTGGGACAAGACTCTTCTCTCTCCCCTCCCCCCCCATCCCATCCTCTGTAAAAACATCCAAACAGCAAGTCCTCTTTCCCCAAAGGTAGCTCACCTCTAGCACCAAAATCTGTCAGTACTTCCCGATGCACCTTCCTGGTCTGTGGCTCCCTCGCCTGGCCAGCCACTATTTGCACACACCACTTCCACTTTCTTTCCTGGACAGTAAATTGATAAGTTCCTTTTTCTTTATCCCAAGTCCTTCCTCCACACCATCTGAGGCTTCGTTTGTGAGTACCACCTAGCCTAGAAAAGGTAAAAAGATTCCCTCTCTCCAAAACCACCACAACTTATAATAAACTCATCCATTTTTCCTTGGCCACATAGCTCTGGGGAGGGCTATCTACAAGATTCACACCCTTTTTCACTACTAAGTACACAGAATTGAAAACTGAAGCCTAGAATGTACTTACTAGAATATTTTGTGACAGGAGTCACACGTGGATCATTAAATTAAATGAAAGAAACTAAAGCACATCCTTTCTATTATCTACACTGGTGGTGGAAAAACCTTTGAGGCTGAGAGCCGCATTGGTGGCTTGGAGTAGGTGGGAGAGGCTGATGAGGATTGGAGGGTGGGTGAGACAAAGTCTTTCCTCCTCTCCCAAAGACTGAAGAAAGTAGCCCCTTCTGGATTCTGCAGAGAAAATCCCTACAGAGTCTGAAGAGGTGGAGGTTTGACAGGCTGGTTGCAGCATCACTCCTGGCCAGATAATCGTGTGAGACCTTACCGCTAAGTCAATGGATGGAGGCAAGGTCTCAGGCCCAAAATGGATGCTTGCCAATTTTTATTTTGCTGCATGTCCATTTTCGGCAAAAAAAGGTCTTTTTTTGCAGGTGCTCTGAAAAATGGACCTGTGTGCGACCAATACATGCACCTACACCAGCGCAGGCCATTTTTCGGTGTACCTTAGTATAAGGACCCCTTAATGAGCAATATTGAGAGAAAAGGATCAATAGGAGCCAGATTCTAAATACTATAGTTCAGCTGGCTATGCTGCAGTAAAGTCAGTGGCGGTGGGGGTGGTCCACCCCGGGAGACACCGCTGGGGGGGGGGGTGTCAGCTCCGCTGGTTCCCTGCTCCCTCTGCCCCGGAACAGGTTACTTCCTGTTCCAGGGCAGAGGGAGCAGGGAACCAGCAGAACCAACACCCTCTCCAGCGGCATGCACACGGCAGGCAAGAATGCACTCGGGGGGGGGGGGGGCGGGCTTGGGTGATGCGCCGGGGGGGGGGGTTGGTGCGCTGAGGGGGGGCTGGGGTGATGCGCCAGGGGGGGGTTGATGCGCTGAGGGGGGGTGTCATGTTGCACCCGGGGGGGGGGGGGTGCGCAGCCGCCCTCGCTACGCCACTGAGTAAAGTGAGCTATCTATCTTTATAAAATACTAAAGGGCCGGTATTCAGACCAGAGGAGGTAGCTGGGCTGCTGTCTGTGGTCTGGGCTGAGCCCTGATATTCAATGCTGGGTCATTTCCAGTGACTGGCATTGAATATCCGATTTATTTTTGATCGGTGTAAACATAACCGGCCATGCTGACATTCAGTAAGTTTAAACCAGCCAAAGATATACCAGCTATTTTGACGGTGACTGCCAAATGTAGCTGGCGATGCGCTAAATATTCGTGGATAGCCAACTATATTGCGCAATATAGCCGGTTATCCACTAGGCGCTAACCAGTGATATTCAGCGGGAGATAGCCGGCAATCTCCCGCTGAATATTGCCATTTAACTAGCCAGGAGCCATTGTTGGCTGGTTAAATGCTTTTAAATATTGGGGGGGGGGGGAGGTAGGGGGGGAGAATAAATGGACAGAAACTATGGCTACATTGAAGCTGCATACATTTATGCCTGCTCAAGAAAAGGCCTAAATATTAGCATATAAAGTACCCACATACGTATTTTATAAATATTGGTGTACTTTGTGAGTCCACCCAAGTTCTGCCCAAACTCTGCCCCTGAGGTATGGAGGAAGGTAAGGTGAGTAGTGGAGTGCCTCAAGGATCAGTGCTGGGGCCGATTCTGTTCAATATATGTGTGAGCAGCATTGCCAAAAGGTTAGAAGGTAAGGTTTGCCTTTTTGCACATGGTACCAAGATTTGTAATAGAGTGGACACCCTGAAGGATTTTTTTCCTGTGGTTTTAATGGCATTATATATACCGCTTTGGGTGGACCTATTATTGGTTCCCAGGAATATGATCAGTATAAATAACTATTAAAAGAAATTAAATGAATAATATTTTTGTTTTTAAGGCATTTGTCTACGAATGTGTGCGTACTGTATTGCATAATTTCATGAACAGTGGCAGCTTGCCCTGTGTGAAACATCCTGTCTGATTCTTTCAACATTGGTGTTAAATTTTGAAAACTTTCATCACTTCTCCTTGGCATCATCGGTTCCAAAAGAGCAAGGTAATAAAAAATATTTTTACATGACTTCTGTAATAATCAATCATATAGTTGATGTTTTTTTGTGCTATATACTGAAATGCATTGCTAACATTGGTACTTAAAAATTATTGGGTTTTAAAACATGTCGCTCACATGAAAAAAAATTTGCATGCACAAGACCACTCCTTTGAGGAAACATTGCACTACACCTAAATTTTGGTAATGCCCCTGCCCTGCTTATGACCCTCCCCTGGCTACACCCCATTTTGAGTTGCGCATGAGACAATTTAGGGGCACAGTATTATAGAATAGTGCATAAGTAGATTGTGCGTAAGTCCTAATTAGTACTAATGAGTGTCAATAATTGTTAACAGCTTGTTAACTAATTAGATTGTGCATGGATCTGGGATCTGTGCCTATATTTGGGTGCCCAAATTTGAGCACCTTAAAAACTCCGGGGGTATATGTGTTTTACATGCTACAGGCAAATAGAACAACTGTCCCCCACGTCTCCCACTGGGAAACAATGAAAAGCACACATAGTAACATAGTAGATGACGGCAGAAAAAGACCTGCACGGTCCATCCAGTCTGCCCAACAAGATAAACTCACATGTGCTACTTTTTGTGTATACCTTACCTTGATTTGTACCTGTCCTTTTCAGGGCACAGACCGTATAAGTCTGCCCAGCACTATCCCCGCCTCCCAACCACCAGCCCCGCCTCCCACCACCGGTTCTGGCACAGACTGTATAAGTCTGCCCAGCACCATCTCCGTCTCCCGCCACCGGCTTTGCCACCCAATCTCGTCTAAGCTCTTTAGGATCCATTCCTTCTGAGCAGGATTCCTTTATGTTTATCCCACGCATGTTTGATGATATTGCCAACATACATATTTATATGCATGTATATAGCCGCATGAGGTTTTATGTGTGGGAAAAAGCTATTTAAAATGATCCCTCTAGGCTCACACTCTGCCAAGCTGCAGGTGGCTGTATTATCCTTGTTTCTAGCTCTTTTCCTTTAGTAAGCTGAGAATGCTCATTCCTGTTACTCTGTGTTCCATACTAGATAGACTTCTGCATGCAAAGCTAATCGTCACACGATAGCCATCTATTCGTACATTTCAGGTCATAGAGAGAGGCGACAGGGATCTCTCTTTTCACTCAGCCACTCACATGAAGCATTCTCATAGGCAAAATCTAGCAGAGAAATGGGGGCTTGACTGGAGGCCCTGAATATCACTGTTATTAAGAGCAATAAGACACTCCAGGACATGTTTTATTGAGTTATTTAAACAGGCCCTGGGTGCATTAGAAGGCACTAGACCAAAAACCAACCCATTTCAACTACCCTTGAAGTGTTTAATAGCCCAATAAAACATGCTCTGGAATGTCTTTCTGCTTAATCACAAGACTAAAATTTCATAGAGCTCCTTTTATATTACCCTGTAAAATGCTGAAAACTCATTACCAAAATATCTTTACCCCAGATTCAATGTAAATGTGATTAGAAACTACGTGTACCTAATTTCCAACTTTCAGTTGTACTCATAAAGGGGCCCTTTTACTAAGATGTGGTAAAAAGTGGCCTGTGCTAGTTTGGATGCGTGAAATTGGTGTGTGCTGGGCCATTTTTTTACTGCGACGTGTAAAAAGGCCTTTTTTAAATGGGGTAGTAAATGGCTGTGCGCTAATATTAAACGTAGCATGTGGCTATTTACTGCCTGAGCCCTTACCACCACCTATTTACGTGGCGGTAAGGGCTCACGTACAACTCAGGTGGTAATCAGGTAGTGATCGGCAGTGCGCGCTGCTGATTACTGCCAGGAACATCCCCCGCAGTAGAAAAATTATTTTCTACCATGGGAAACCATGTGTGCCAACTTCAAAATTACCACTGGGTGTCTAGCGGTATCGGTTTTGCACGCGCTACCCGTGCATTAGCCCTACCGCAGCTTAGTAAACGGGCCCCAAAGTGAATATGCATTCATTGTAATAGGATCTAGATTTAAAGCTAAATAAATGTATTAAGTTAGTTCAATAAAAAACAGGTATCATCTTGCTTTCTTTTCTTTTCTTTGTTTTGTTTTCTTTCTTTGCATTAAGATGAAGAATATAAATGCAGGTCTTAAAATCATGGAACATTTCAACATTAGCTAATTAGGGACTTGAAGACTTGCATGTGTTGTAAAATTATTCAAGTGGGGGTTACATTCCTTAAAAACAGCCAATTGAGTGAGATTTAATTGCACACTACAAGTATACCAAGACCCTAGAGGAATTTATGCAGGTGATCCTTTTACAACAGAACAAACAAAGCAAGGGTACATTCTTTCAGACTGAAGAGAAATAGATGTTACCGCCTTTAAAAGTAGTGATTTTTTGCCTCAAAAGAATGATTAGACTAAATAACTTTTTACCTAATAAAGACAACTATAGTTAGAATGTGAAGTAACTTCACAAGTAAATCAGAAGTGTGTTTGGAGAAAAAAGGTGAGCGAATATGAAGAAGTACTGACTGATCTATGGACTTAAATTGATGTTGATATTTTGGGGATGGGAAAGAATGGTATTTCACTACAGCACAATTAGCTACAAATGCATGGTTTCTTTTTTCATGCTGGTTTTGTTTTGATTACCCTCTAGAACTGTTAGGCGATTGCAAGGAGGCTGGGTTCAATGGACCATCTTTATTCTTTCAAAGTTTCCAATTATGTATTTATATAAACAAATAAAAATGATATTACCATGTCTGGTAGCTAATTTCTATGCTCATGTTTGAATACTGTTTGTTACATTTCCATTTATAAAACTTCTTACTGTTTAACTCTGAGCAGGAGAATGGATGGGATGGAAAATGCAACCACCTAAGACAGTTTCGGTCAGTGCACTACTACCTGGATGAATCCTCTCAGATAACCCTCTTATATGTATTGATAATTTCTCAGTTGGGCTATTGTAACATAACTTATTTGGGCATCAATCTCTCCATTATCTGATGCTGTCAAGCTGTTCAAAACACACCTGTTAGGATTCTGAGTCACACTACAAAATGTAATCATGTCACACTGCTTATTATTCAGTTTAGAATACAGTTCAAGATTCTTACATTAATGAAGTTTTGCATACAGATGTTCCTACTTATTTCTCATCTTCAATTATTCCTTACACCCCTACTAGAGAGCATTACTGTCACTTCATGATTGTCGCCTGCATATCCCTGCATGGTCCGAGTTAAAAGACTCCCTTACCCGTGCAATCCCCTTACAAGAATCGATAAAATCTGTCTAGGACACTAAAGTTAAATCAATGCTGGATAAAATTGCTCCAGTGACTACCACAAAGGTTAAGACAGTTCGAAAATCTCCATGGTTCTCAGAAGAGCTATCTCAACTGAAACAGAAGTGCTGGCACCTTGAAAAGCAATGTAGAAAAAGCAAAACCACTGATGAAAGATCCAACTGGAAACTCACCTTTCGTCACTATAAACTAAAAATAGCTGATTCCAAACTACTATTACTACTACTACTTATCATTTCTATAGTGCTACAAGTCATACACAGCGCTGTACACCATACACAAAAAGACAGTCCCTGCTGAAAGAGCTTACAATCTAGATACAACAATACTACAGCAACTTAGTAGGCTAGGATAACCTTGACAATAAAAAACTATTCACCCTAGTTAGAAGTCTAACCTCCGCCCACTCTGCTGACAAGATGCATCAAGCTTGTCCCTTCGATCAAGATTTAGCAGACTATTTTGAGAACAAGATCAATCAAATCAGATTAGACCTAGCCAACAGCAACCCAACAGAGGAAAACCTAAAAGACTCTAATTCCAAAACCTACTCCGTCCCAGTCCCAACTCAAGGAACTAAAGCAAATCAAATATGGGATGTTTTTCAACAGCTATCAATCGAAGAAGCAAAATCGCACTCACATTGCTTCCTGGACCATTGCCCGGAGTTCCTGTTCCAAACCACTCTAACAGACAGCCTTAATGATGTACTTAAATCAAGCTCTTTTCCTGTAGACATGAGCAAAATCATCCTTACACCACCACTGAAGGGCTCAGGTTTAGATATAACCTCAACAGCAAACTACCACCCAGTGGCGAGCATACCCCTCTTTAAGAAAATGATGGAATCCTACATTAGCAAACAATTTTCCAAATACCTGGATGAATTCTCTACTCTACACCAGTCCCAATTCGGATTCAGAACTGCACACATTACTGAAACCCGGCTTATAGGTACTGCAGGAGGTACTCACGCTCCAGAGTTAAGTACATAAGTAATGCCACACTGGGAAAAGACCAAGGGTCCATCGAGCCCAGCATCCTGTCCATGACAGCGGCCAATCCAGGCCAAGGGCACCTGGCAAGCTTCCCAAACATACAAACATTCTATACATGTTATTCCCGGAATTTTGGATTTTTCCCAAGTCCATTTAGTAGCGGTTTATGGACTTGCCCTTTAGGAAACCGTCTAACCCCCTTTTAAACTCTGCCAAGCTAACCGCCTTCACCACGTTCTCTGGCAACATTAGTGGGTGAACAATCCAACGCTTGGTGAATTCTGCTTCACAATGATAGGAAGAGCCGACATCGAAGGATCAAAAAGCGACGTCACTATGAACGCTTGGCCGCTATGAACGCTTGGCCCCATAGCAGTTTCCTAGACCTCACTGACCTGCTGTGTCTCACTAGGTACCGCTTTGATAGGGCTGCCATTCAGCACCTTTGTGACCAGCTCAAACCCCTCCTGCAGCCCAGAACCCATAGGAACAACCCCATCCCTGTGCACCTAAAGATCACTGCTTCTCTATCTTTTCTGGCCACTGGGAGTTTCCAGTCTGTCCTATCTGTGAACACGGATCTCACCCAGGCTTCCATTTCTAACTGCCTCACCCAGTTCCTTGATGCCTTCCTTACCCACACCTTCCCCACCACCCCCCAGGCCCTGCAGAACAACATGGCTGACTTCTATGCCGTAGCTCACTTCCCCTCGGTCATAAGTGCCATTGACTGCACACATGTCGCACTCAGACTCCCCCGGGCATGAGAGGCCACTTATAGGAACAGGAAAGCATTCCACACACTCAATATACAAGTTGTGTGTGACACCCAGGGGGAGATTCTAGACGTGTGTGCCCGATACCCAAGTTCCACCCATGACGACTATATATTGCAGCACTCAGGAATCTTCCGCAGGTTTGAGCAAGGGGAGATCACTGGCGGATTGCTCCTAGGTAAGTGCAGCATGGAACTGGCCAAACTATACCTCCTCCACCAGGCAACCCTCCACTATTCCCCCCCCCCCCCACCTCCACAAGGTACCCGCTCCAAGCAATACACACTCATCTTTCTCATCCTGCTTCTCCCCAAAGGTGACAGAGGCTACCCACAGCAGAGTTGGCTCATGACCCCCATAGTGCACCCACAAACAGGGTCAGAGGAGAACTACAACAGTAGACATCGGACAACCCATGGCATCATCAAGGGCACCTTCGGACAACTTAAGAACAGGTTCCAATGTCTGGACCGTTCTGGAGGGAAGCTCCTGTACAGCCCCTAAAAGGTGGCAAAGATATTCCTGGCCTGCTGCATGCTACATAATTTGGCAATTCGCAGAGGACAGGCCCTCCCAGAAGAGCCACAGCCACCACAGCAGCAGGCCCCAGATGAAGAGGATGATGAGCTCCCTCCACCTCCCACCCACAGAGCAGAGCAGAGTGCACACCAGCTGGGGGTCAGAGCCAGGCAAAGACTGATCGAGACAAGTTTTGTGTGAGAGTAAGTTGACATTTATTTCTATGGCATAGTATTTACACCCCCCCCCCTCACACCACCATCACCCGCTCTGCGCATATTCTCCTTCCTCCAACCCTCACCCCCACCCCCCAGCATGTCCCATCACTTTCCCCACCCCTTCCCCTGGCCCCGTCCCCTCCTACCCCTCCCACTGTGTTCCTTTGCAGCTGGTGCTGTTGAGAGTCCTCTGATGAGCTTCCACTCTCCTCCTCTGTGTCCACAAGGCAGCCTGCTGCCTTGGCTGCCCTGTGGAAGTCCGGCCACCTTGCAGTCTTTGGCTTGCCCTGCAACCTGGGCACAGGACCCAGAAGGGGAGCTGGTGTGGTGGCTGCTGGACCAGTGGCTGGGGAGGCTGAGAATCTCAAGCTCCTCTTCTTAGCGGGTGGTTGCTGTGCAGTGGTGGAAGTAGATGCTACTTGTTGCTGCATCAGGGCTATACTAGGTGCTTTCAGGTCATGGCGTAGGCCCTCGATGCTGTGCTCCAGCCATTGGAGCTGCTGTACCACTTCATGTTGGGCCTGTACTGCTTCCCGTTGCACCTGGAGTGCTTCCCGTTGCAGCTCCAATTTCTGGCGCCGGTAGTCTTCCATCTGCACATTCTGGCCCAGCAATTGTGTGGCGAGGCACAGTAGCTGCCTCCTCTGGCTGGATGGCCTCTGCTGAGGAGGTGCCCCCCCCCCTTCTGCATCTTCTTCTTCAGTGCCACCATCGGCAAAGGCTGCGGGTGGTGGAGGGAGAGCCTCTGCTGCAGGTGGTGGAGGGAGAGCTGGCACTGCTGCTGCTGGGTCCTGTGGATCCACCCCATGGTCCTGTGTGCTTTCTTGTGCAGCCCCACTGGTTTGCTGCTCTGTGTGCTGGGGCTGGTGGCCACTAGGGTCAGCTTCTTCCTCTGACTGGCTGTCATCACCTGCATAGCAAAAGGGGAGGAAGTGTGTTGGTAAAAATAACCCATTTTTTTTTCAACATTCATATACATAGCCCCACACGCAAAGACCCAGCAATGAGATGGTGAGGAATGGGATTGGCAGGCAAGCCACAGATGTCACTGTACATGGTACAGAGCTGGAGACGAGGAGCGCAGTGTACTACAGAGACTGATGTGGAAGAGAGCCACACAGGCAGGTGGGTAGACATAGAACTGTGGAAGGAGTGCAGAGGACACAGTGGCTACAGCATAGAGTTGTGGGAAGGAGATATGCAGAGTTTGGTGATGGGGAAAAGAGGAGGGAGCGGGGAAGGCCCCCAAAGCTGTGAAACAGTGGTAACCTACACACACATTGCTGGAAACCCTACCCCCTCACCCCACTCCTCCCCTCGGCTACTCCCTGTGGTCTCTAATGAATAGTGATTTGTATTGCATGTGGTGTTCTCACCCCTTCCCCTACTGAGGAGCACCATACTTTCCCCCACTTGTGTAAAACAGAGTGTAGTGCAGCACAACAGATACCCCAGCTTCCTAATGGTGAACCTACCTGAGCCCTCAGGCTGTGCTGATGTGTCAAGGGACCCAATGCCATGGATCCCCTCCTGGGGCAAGAGCCCATGAATGATGCGCTCAATGGGGGTCAAGTTAACAGTGTCATCTGCTGGGGGGTTGGCACCAGCCTTCCTCCTGACATCACACCTCAGCCGACGCCACTTTTGTTTGCAGTCTTCCACATCCCTGCCACAGTGGAAGACTGTGTTGAGCCAGTCCCTTACTGCCTCCCATTCTCTCTGCTTCGTTGTAGCAGCCAGCCTCTGGCCCGTGGGAGCAAAGAGATGTGTGTGTCTCCTCTGGATTTCCTGAACCAGCAGTTCAATTTCAGGGTTGCTGAAGTACCCTTGCGGGTGGGTGGTTGCTTTGGTGCCATTGTACCAATGTGATGCAAAGAATCGAAAATACAGAGAAGGGCGCTTAAATACTCTCTCTCTCTCTCTCTCTCTCTCTCTCTCTGAAATGTGCTGTGCTGTGCCATGCCTCCCCTATCCTCCTGCAATTCTCTCTTGATGCCCTCCCCAGCCCGCTCATTCCAACATCTCTCCCTCTCCTTCCAGATGCCAGCGGCTCCCCCCTCCCCCCCTGGTTTACCATTTCTAAAAGTTTTCTTTTTCAGTAAGTCTTCGCCCTGCAGCTGCAACTGTATTTAAACTCTACCTCGGCTGCATTGGGCCTTTCCTTCTGACCTATCCCATCCCCTTCTGAAAATAGGAAGTTGCGTGGAGCTCAGTGCTCGAAAAACTACATTGTACAGGTTTGACAGTGAAATGTTGCCTGTTTAAAAACGAGGTTTCTTCCTGGTAGCAAGTCGACAACCTCAAGCTTTTTTTACAGACCACTACAAAGCGCATAAAGACTCCTGAGGTAGGCCAGTTGGCCGAAACACAGCCGTGTCGTTTCCTGTAGATTCACATGATTCATATGGACCCATCAATAAATTTGAATTTATTCTACATCATCTAAAGACCATATTTTTGTGTCAAAATAGTTTCTAACACATCGTAGTTTTCTCATTAAAAGAAAACATTTCTTAACCAACCAAGAAACTTGGTTTTCCAAAGTAACAGCACTATCGATTAAGACACCTAAAACCTTAATAACTAGGGAAAACTCAAACTTTATTTGGTTAATACAGATAGTCTTCGGAATATTTTCCGGTTTGGTATCAAAACATAAAAATTTTGTTTTATCTGTATTTCACTTTAATTTATGACACAGCATCCAAATATCTAATAATGTTATAAGTGTTGAATCTTAGAAGAATCAATGTCAGATACAGAATTAAATGGAATTAAAACAGAAATATTATCCGCATAAATATAATGTAGAAGATTATTGATATGCAGTAAAAAAAAACCTAGTGATAGTAGAAAAACATTAAACAGCAATGGTGAGAGAGGAGATTCCTGTGGAACTCTGCATATACTCTGCCAAATCAGCACATTCCCTGTAATGCCAATTTTCTCAAGTAACTATAAATGAATATTATGATCCACCAGGTCAAATGCCGTCGAACTATCAAACCGCAGCAGCACAGCACATTTTCCTTCACTTAAGAAACACCCAGTATTATCTAACAAACAACCCTGAATATAACAAACTAAGGGGCCCTTTTACTAAGCCATGTAAGGGTTTATGTGCGCCCAACGCACGCTAAAATGAAGTTATCGCACGGCTACCCCGCATATCGGACGCACGCCTAGTGGCATTTGGTGCGCGTAGGTCATTACCACCCGGTTACCGCATGAGACTTTACTGCTAGGTCAATGGCTGGTGGTAAGGTTGCAGACCGAAAATGGACGCGCAGCAATATTTCAGCACACCTTATTAAATGGACCCCTTGCCTCCCCCCACCCTGTTTACTCTTTGAATGGGCTGTGTCGGCATTGCCGTGTGGCAGGCACTAACGTAGCTTAGTAAAGAGGGGTCTTTGAAATTCTGAAACCACTGCAGAAAATTAAACAGTGAATTTTATTAGCTATTCAACTATCTGTTTCACTGCATCAGTGTGGACGAATCATGTTAAGGGCAAGGCGAAAAAAGCATTTGTAAGAACCCACCCATGCCTTAGAGCAGGTATAAATCCCGACATACAATTTTTCTCACATATACACGTATTCCTTTTCTGAAATAGGTAATACATGTGTAGATTTTAGTCCCAGGAACGGCAAGTAAGGGGGTCCACACCTTCCATAAAACAACAAAGCACAACACACAAGGGTAGAAGCGAATGGGTTCCAAATGACCAGCCCAAATAGCAAGTTAGAGCATCAGAATAAGTTTTTTGGGACCCTACGCGGTCCGTGTTTCGGCAAACAAGCCTTCCTCAGGGGTCAGAATGCTTTCAAGTGCAACAGCGATGCAGGAAGGATGCGAGCCTGTAAAAAGGCACAAAGATAATGCATCGCTGTTGCACTTTAAAACATTTTGACCCCTAGAAGGAGAGCATCACCCTGGTGAAGTAGGAAGTACTCCTGTAGCCAGGACCTGCCCACCAGGGGATGTATTATCCTTTCGCACCGAGGATATATCTCCAAATGTTGCCCGGGAGGGAAAGGTTAGGACAGCTGTTGTACTTGGTGATTCGATCATTAGGCATATAGATAGCTGGGTGGCTGGTGGACGTGAGGATCGCCTGGTGACTTGCCTGCCTGGTGCGAAGGTGGCGGACCTCACGTGTCACCTAGATAGGATTTTAGATAGTGCTGGGGAGGAGTCCGCTGTCTTGGTACATGTGGGTACCAATGACATAGGAAAATGTGGGAGAGAGGTTCTGGAAGCAAAATTTAGGCTCTTAGGTAGAAAGCTGAAATCCAGATCCTCCAGGGTAGCATTTTCTGAAATGCTACCTGTGCCACGCGCAGGGCCCAAGAGACAGGCAGAGCTCCAGAGTCTCAATGCGTGGATGAGACGATGGTGCAGGGAGGAGGGCTTTAGATTTGTTAGGAACTGGGCAACATTCTGGGGAAGGGGGAGCCTATTCCGAAAGGATGGGCTCCATCTTAACCAGAGTGGGACCAGGCTGCTGGCATCGGCGTTTAAGAAGGAGATAGAGCAGCTTTTAAACTAGAAATGGGGGGAAGGCCGACAGTCGCTCAAAAGAGCATGGTTCGGGATAAGGTATCTTTCAAAGATATCACCATAACAGGGAAGATAGAGTATCCTGATAGTGAGGTTGCAAAAGAGATTGTAGTAGATCGGGTATCTTTAAATAACAATAAAAATCAGACAAAAGATTGCCAGTTAATACTGTCAAGTACTAAGCATGATGTACTTAGGAACAACAAACATAGTTTGAAATGTCTATATGCGAATGCCAGGAGCCTAAGAAATAAGATGGGGGAGTTAGAATATATTGCACTAAATGAAAAATTAGATATAATAGGCATCTCTGAGACCTGGTGGAAGGAGGATAACCAGTGGGACACTGTCATACCGGGGTACAAATTATATCGTAGTGATAGGGTGAATCGGATTGGTGGAGGGGTAGCATTGTATATTAACGAGAGCCTTGAATCAAATAGATTGAAAATTCTGCAGGAAGCAAAACACTCCTTGGAATCACTGTGGATTGAAATTCCATGTGCAAAGGGGAAAAGGATAGTGATAGGAGTGTACTACCGTCCGCCTGGCCAGGACGAACAGACGGATGCGGAAATGTTAAAGGAAATCAGGGACGCAAACAAACTGGGCAACACAATAATAATGGGGGATTTCAATTACCCGCATATAGACTGGGTTAATGTAACATCTGTACACGTAAGGGACATAAGATTTCTTGATGAAATCAAGGACAGCTTCATGGAACAGCTAGTTCAGGAGCCGACAAGAGAAGGAAAAATACTAGACTTAGTCCTTAGTGGTGCTCATGATCTAGTGCAGGGGGTAACGATACGAGGGCCGCTTGATAACAGTGATCATAATATGATCGGTTTTGATATTGGCATTGAAGGAAGTGAAACTAGGAAATCAAGTACGCTAGCGTTTAACTATAGAAAAGGTGATTACGACAAAATGAGAAAAATGGTGAAAAAAAGACTGAAAGGAGCAGCTCGCAGAGTAAAAAACTTGCATCAGGCGTGGATGCTGTTTAAAAACACCATCCTGGAGGTTCAGGACAAATATATTCCACGTATTAGAAAAAAGGGAAAAAAGACTAAACGTCAGCCGGCGTGGCTAAACAGTAAGATAAAGGAAATCATTAGAGCCAAAAAACAATCCTTCAGAAAGTGGAGAAGAGAACCAACTGAAAGTAACAGGATAGATCATAAGGAATGCCAAGCCAAATGCAAAGCGGAGATAAGGAGGGCAAAAAAGGACTTTGAGAAGAAATTAGCGTTGGAAGCAAAAATACATAGTAAAAACTTTTTTAGATACATTAAAAGCAGGAAACCGGCCAAAGAGTCGGTTGGGCCGCTGGACGAAAATGGTGTTAAAGGGGCGATCAAGGAGGACAAAGCCGTAGCGGAGAAATTAAATGAATTCTTTGCTTCGGTCTTCACCGAGGAGGATTTGGGGGGGACACCGGTGCCGGAAAGAATATTTGAAGCGGGGGAGTCGGAGAAACTAAACAAATTCTCTGTAACCTTGGAGGATGTAATGGGTCAGTTCAGCAAGCTGAAGAGTAGTAAATCACCGGGACCTGATGGTATTCATCCCAGAGTATTAATAGAACTAAAAAATGAACTTGCGGAGCTACTGTTAGAAATATGCAATCTGTCCCTAAAATCGAGTGTAATACCGGAAGACTGGAGGGTAGCCAATGTTACTCCGATTTTTAAGAAAGGTTCCAGAGGAGATCCGGGAAATTATAGACCAGTGAGTCTGACGTCGGTGCCGGGCAAGATGGTGGAGGCTATTATTAAGAATAAAATTGCAGAGCATATACAAAAACATGGACTGATGAGACAAAGTCAGCACGGATTTAGTGAAGGGAAGTCTTGCCTCACCAATCTAATGCATTTTTTTGAGGGGGTAAGCAAACATGTGGACAATGGGGAGCCGGTTGATATTGTATATCTGGATTTTCAGAAGGCGTTTGACAAAGTGCCGCACGAAAGACTCCTGAAGAAATTGCAGAGTCATGGAATCGGAGGTAGGGTATTATTATGGATTAAGAACTGGTTGAAAGATAGGAAGCAGAGAGTAGGATTGTGTGGCCAGTATTCTCAGTGGAGGAGGGTAGTTAGTGGGGTCCCGCAGGGGTCTGTGCTGGGTCCGTTGCTTTTTAATGTATTTATAAATGACCTAGAGATGGGAATAACTAGTGAGGTAATTAAATTCGCCGATGACACAAAATTATTCAGGGTCGTCAAGTCGCAGGAGGAATGTGAACGATTACAGGAGGACCTTGCGAGACTGGGAGAATGGGCGTGCAAGTGGCAGATGAAGTTCAATGTTGACAAGTGCAAAGTGATGCATGTGGGTAAGAGGAACCCGAATTATAGCTACATCTTGCAAGGTTCCGCGTTAGGAGTTACGGATCAAGAAAGGGATCTGGGTGTCGTCGTCGATGATACACTGAAACCTTCTGCTCAGTGTGCTGCTGCGGCTAGGAAAGCGAATAGAATGTTGGGTGTTATTAGGAAGGGTATGGAGTCCAGGTGTGCGGATGTTATAATGCCGTTGTATCGCTCCATGGTGCGACCGCACCTGGAGTATTGTGTTCAGTACTGGTCTCCGTATCTCAAAAAAGATATAGTAGAATTGGAAAAGGTACAGCGAAGGGCGACGAAAATGATAGTGGGGATGGGACGACTTTCCTATGAAGAGAGGCTGAGAAGGCTAGGGCTTTTCAGCTTGGAGAAGAGACGGCTGAGGGGAGATATGATAGAAGTGTATAAAATAATGAGTGGAATGGATCAGGTGGATGTGAAGCGACTGTTCACGCTATCCAAAAATACTAGGACTAGAGGGCATGAGTTGAAGCTACAGTGTGGTAAATTTAAAACGAATCGGAGAAAATTTTTCTTCACCCAACGTGTAATTAGACTCTGGAATTCATTGCCGGAGAACGTGGTACGGGCGGTTAGCTTGACGGAGTTTAAAAAGGGGTTAGATAGATTCCTAAAGGACAAGTCCATAGACCGCTATTAAATGGACTTGGAAAAATTCCGCATTTTTAGGTATAACTTGTCTGGAATGTTTTTACGTTTGGGGAGCGTGCCAGGTGCCCTTGACCTGGATTGGCCACTGTCGGTGACAGGATGCTGGGCTAGATGGACCTTTGGTCTTTCCCAGTATGGCACTACTTATGTACTTATGTACTTATGAGAAAGGCTTGTTTGTCGAAACATGTGGCTCTTGCGGTAATTTCATTTTTGGCGCGCGTCCGATACGCACATCCGAAAAATAATTTTTCTTTTCGGATGCATGTATTGGGCATGCACCAAGCGGCATTTGATGTGCATAGGTCATTACTGCCCGGTTACCGTGTGAGATTTTACTGCTAGGTCAATGATGGCGGTAAAGTCTCAGACCCAAAATGGACGCTTGGCAATTTTCATTTTGCCGCATGTCCATTTTTGGCAAAAATAAAGGCATTTTTTGCAGGTGCGGTGAAAAATGATTCTGCGCTCGCCCAAAACACGCGCCTACACTACTGCAGGCCAATTTTCAGCACACCTTAGTAAAAGGACCCCTAAGTGTTTCCATGTGGATTTGCAAAGGGGCGTGGCTGTGGGAGTGGCACCGGTAGGCCAGGGGTGTTCCCTTAAAATACGTACAATGTATATAGAATTTGAGGGATCTGCGCCCAACTTGCATGCCAGGATTTACATCTGGTTTCAGTTGGTGTAACTCCTCGAGCCCAAAGTTCAGCGCAAATCCCAGTGTTACGCATGCTCTTTAAAGGGTGCTGATCTCAGAACATGGGTTATAGAATACAGTTCAGTGCTGATTTTTTTTTCACCACAGAATTTTGAACACCATTTATAGTATGTCCCCTTTAGTGTGCGTTAATTCCATTAGAGCATGCCAAGCTTTAGTAAAAAGAGATGAGCTGAAAAATAATGTTTGTGATCTTAACTCCTAATTGTCTGCTTATCTATCAGCAGGTAAATTTCTTGGACTGTAGTCCAAAAATATACTGGACACTTGATTGTGATTTCCCCCTATTTCCTGTAGTTTCATCATCTAATCTACGATAGGGATCTGATTATTTCTGTGTACTGCTACATATGCAGGTTAGGGGCACAATTTAAGATCATAATTCTTTGGTTCATTTTTAAACTGAGTATTTGAAACAAAAAGGTGAGTGAAGACACATCTTATTTTGTACTGGTAAATGGGTAAAATTCTATAAAAGTCCTTAAAGAACCAACTTGTAAAACAATAGCAAAATTTCTTTGTAGCATCAGGAATAGAGTCAAGTTCCCTATTTGTTCATATAATGCTTGAAACATCAGTGACCTCGATCACATCCTTCAGAGGTTTCCAACCAGAATTAACTTATCATTACATTTATCTTTCATTTTAACACATGTGCAAATAATACCTCGTTAAAAGATCACTTGAGGTTAATTGTTTTGTAAAGCCCCGTTCTTCATTCTTTGTCACCTTCAAAGCACTGTCTTGTCTCCTACCAACTGAAACAGAAAAAGGATCAGCCACAGAAATGACCTGAAAGAACTCCTTCAAACAAGCTACTGGTAAAAAATTAGAGACCTAAAGTTATCCTATCAGGGAAAGATCTGACCCAGACTTCACCTTAAACCCACACAAGAGTGCGGATTTTCCAGCAGGTCTCCTTGTGTAATAACTAACCCTACTCAAGTAATTTAGTAAAATATACTTTCATTGAGTGTGCTTATAAGATATCAAAAGGAACTTATATTTGTTAAAATTTTATTCATGATTTTATACCATAGGAATCTGTAAGTGTCGTCAAAATTTTAATATGTGGCCACTGATGGGATTTAGCTGATGCTAAATACTGAGATGCCCATATGGGTGTCTCAGTGTTTAGCACCAGCTGATTTTTAACTCAAACAAAAAATGTTAGTGCATCTTAGTAAAAGACCCCCCTAAGTTTGGCAGTTTCAGACTCATTTTTCACTAAGGGAATACAGGAAAGTGCAGTTTCAAATTAAAATAATATGTTATGAAAAGTAAAAAGAAACAAAAGCTGAAAGCAATACTAAAATAAATGAACCATGTAAGTTAAGATTAAGAACAAGTGATACAACTCAACAAGAGGTTTTCATAGAGAAACCAGCAAAGGTAAAAGTTCTAGTTAGAATCTTTACTACTATGGAATACAAAGAAAAATCTATTTATACTTTTTTCACAGAAATATAGGGAGGGGCATTTTTTATATGACGTCTACGTCCGACTCAAAACATCCAAATTTCAAATGGGGAATATAGCCGGAAAAACGCCTATTGTTTTCGAAAATGGCTATTTGCTAGATGGTTTTGTGCTCTGTGCGTTCATCTTTTTGGTCTATTTTCGAAAAAAAAAAGTTCAAGTGAAAAATGCACAAAATCAAGTCATTGGGATGTAGGAGGAGCCAGCATTTTTAGTAGACTGGAGGCAAAGATATCCCAGGAGAGCAATAGGGCACCCTAGGGGGCACTGCAGTGGCTTCAAATAAATGCTCCCAGGTACAAATCTCACTGTTGTTCCCTTGTCTGCTGAGCCCCCAAAACCCACCCTAAACCCACTACCTCCTACTGTACACTACTACAATAGCCCTTATCAGGGAGCACCTATATGTGGGTACAATGGGTTTCTGGTGAGTTTTGGAGGGCTCACAGTTTCCACTACAAGTGTAACAGGTAGTGGAAGGTATGGGCCTGGGTCCACTTGTCTGCAGTGCACTGAACCCACCACTAATACTACTCTAGGGACCTTCATGCTGCTCTAATGGACCTGAGTATTACATCTGAGGCTAGCATAGAAGCTGGTAAGTAATGTTTTAATCACATTTTTTTGAGGGGGTGTGAGGGGGTCAGTGACCACTGGGGGAATAAGGAGAGGTCATCCCTGATTCCCTTCAGTGGTCATCGGGTCATTTAGGGCACCTTTTTATGCCTTATTCATTATAAAAACAGGTCTAGCTCAAAACGTCTTAGTTTTAGTCCTGGACTGTTTTGTTTCATTATGGTAGAAAAATGTCCAAGTTTTAGGAATGCCAAGACCCACCCTTAACATGTCCCAGATATGCCCCCTTGTGATTTGAACTGACTTCATAGAAAAATGTCTACAAATTGGTTTTGAAAGTACCAATTTGGACGTTTTTGTGAGAAAAATGGCCACATGCAGATTTATGCCACTTTTTGGATGTTTTTCTCTTTTGAAAATGAGCCCCATGGTCTATCAATCCAGGAAAAACTTATTCTAGTGGATTAGAACTTACAGAGCTTAAAATTACAATACAAAATAATACAAATCATGTAAAAAATACTATGTAGACAGGATAACAAGCTGTTATTTTATATGTAATCCCACATATAAATGACAGCATGTATACATTAGAGAGGCCACTAAACAGTTTAGGTTAGGATGTGGAAATATCCACTCAACAATTATTGACTAGATACCATTATTTCCACTGGACGAAAATGATAGGAATATCAATGTCTAATGCTGTTGTATAATTAAGAAGGAAAAAGGGCCTCACAGAGCTCCTAGATTTGAAAGTATCTATTGGAGCTGCATCGGATGCAAAGCTATCCTCTGTTCATCATTGGCCCAAAAAACCTTCCGTGTGTTGTGATAATTAGTATTAAAGTAAAAAATCACAAACATATATATTAGCTTTTCCTCTGTGTGAACCTACAGGGTAAATAGCTATTTGTCTGTGTAAACTCAAAGCTGTTGGCAAGATATATAAACTTCTGAATTTTAAACTGAACTGGATTAGCTGTTTAAACCACCTCCCTGCATATACTGGTGAGAGAACAGTGAGCAAATTTGAAGGCAGTAAACATGGGAATCTGGTAGCAGGAATGGCCGGAAGCCTGGATAACCTTGCATAAGTGCCCTGTGAACAAAAATACTACTATCCACGGGAGTGGGATTGGGTCAAAGAAAGAAAAACAATGCCAAAAAGAGGGGCTTAAGGTAGTCACAAAGGTTGACTGGCAAAGAAATTAATCGGCAAATCAAGGAGTCTAAAAGGAGCCAGTTAAGAGACCAGACCAAGGTCAAGGGAAGCCAGGAACTTATGGTGCCTGACCATGGCATTGTGCCTGCAATAGAAAAACTTTCTGTGCAGCTGGAGGAAGCCAGATTGCATACAGAAGACCTGACCAAGACGAGAAATGATTTGCAACCTAAAGACCAGAAGTTCCATGAAGAAAAGGGGATTTACCAAGGGCTATTGGTAGAGGTTCAGCCCAAGAGGTTGAAGGAAGTCAATCTCTGTAGTACAGATGTGATTGAGGAATTGGATTGTTCATCTGTAAAGGTGTATTGACTATGGGGGAAAACAAACCCCACCAGGGTCAACCAGTAGAAGTTCAGGACCAACTTCAAGATCAGCATAGTAAGTTGGAGGAGGCCCACTTCAATACTGCAGAGTTGAGGGTGCATTTAGAATTTTTATTTGCTAAGTTACAGACACTACAAGAGAAAAAGAAATTCCTCCATGCTCAACTAGCAGAGGCTCAGGACTAGTCTCAAGGTCACAGCAGCAGAAAGAAGCAATATGAGAGTATGCGGCAGGGCATGGAAATAGAGAAAAGAGAGTTACTATGCACTTTTGCACGGCATACAGAAGAGATACAGTGATTGAGGGCTAAGTTCCTAGCAAATAAGTCTGCAGAAACAGAGAGTCCTTCTGAGAATGGAGGAGCTTCAGTCATTGGAAAGCTCTATATGCTACCAAGAGAAGCAACTGGAAAAAGAGAGGTTGTGGTTGCAGAACCAGAATGCCTGGCTAAAACCCCAAAAGTCCTGTCTCTACCCAGAGAAAGAGAACATGAGGCAGACTTAAAAGCAGCTTGACGAGGAAGATGGAGGAGGTTACCTGGCTACAGGAGCAGGTAACCCTTATGAAATCCTCTATTGAGACTCTGCAAGAGCAAGTGAGGGAGCTGCTTAATGAACATAAAGACATAAAAAAAGCATATACTGGCTCTTGAGGAGCAACATGACAAAGCCTTGGAGGAAGCTACATGATCAAATCAGGCAACAGAATCTCTTCATGGAAGAGCTGCGTGTGGAGAAGGGATGGCTCAGAAAGAAATACCGAAACCTGTCTGAGGAGAAAACACATTTTAACTCTTTTCTGGCAATAGTTTGTATCTGCCAAAACCATATTACCTTTGTCTTTATAAATTCAATTTTAAAAAGTATTATACGCCCAAGTATCTACCTCAGCTATAACTTTTTTCAGAAACAACATATCTTCGCTTTTATCCTTTGCCAGACATAGCATAAAGATATGAGCACATGCAAAGATTAGTGCTCCCAAATCAGAAAGAGCATGACCTAGTGACCTTGAATAAATATTATAGAAGGTGTGTGACAGTGGAGAGCCCTGAGGCACCCAGCAAAACAGCACACCCCGAAAGACATGTACTGATACCCCTTTGAACCCTATATATTGTTTTCCTTAAAACTCTTTCAAACCAAATCAAAACTTTACCTTGAATCCCTATCTTACGCAATCTATAAAGTAATAATGAATGCTCAACTGCATCAAAAGCTGCAGAAATATCAAACTAAGGGGTCCTTTTACAAAGGACTAGTGTGTTTAGTGGGTGCTAATGATTAGCGCACGTTAAATGCTAGAGACGTCCATAGAAATATATGGGTGTCTCTTGTCAGGTACTTGTCACCTGGCTTGGCCACTGTTGGAAACAGGATACTGGGTTTGATGGACCTTCGGTTTATCCCAGTATGGCAACACTTATGCACTTATGTAACGTTTAGCACATGCTTATTTTTAGTGCGCACTAAAAATGCTAGTGTGACTTTGTAAAAGGACCCCTAAGAGTACTGCCTTATTAGCTTTACTAAATAAGGGGCCATTTTACAAAGCGTCGGTTAAGCCCAATGCTGGCTTACCACACGCTAAATCGGAACTACTGTTGTCCCAACGCAGCTGCTGGCAATAGTTCCAGCTCGAGTACATGCCATTTCTGGCATGCCAGAAAAAAAACATTTTTTTAAGCGCGACACTAACCTGGCAGTAATCGGGCATTGCCGTGTGCTGCCGGATTACCGCAGGAGACTTTACAGCCACCTCAATGGGTGGCAGTAAGTGCTCCCCACCACATAGCTATGCAGTAAGAGTTATCTTGCCACATGGCCATTTAGGGGGGAGGGCTTTTTACCTACAAGCGGGAAAAATAGCCCCTTCCACTACCTAAAGCCATGCTGAGTAAAATGAAAGGAATGAGGTCAAGAAAGAAAATCTATTAATTGTATATGGACCACACTCTAACAACTTTGCAAACCAAGGTTTACTTGCAATTGGTCTGTAGTTTTCTGGGTTTAGTCATATCTGTCCCCATCGATTTTGGAACAGGAGTCAAAACTATTTGTGTTAAATCATCTGGATAATTTCCATCACATAAAACTATTCAGAAATTTGGTTAACCACAACACTAAACTGGATGGAACATTATCAATAAATATGATAGACGAACATCTTGAATACAAGATTTTATCGAAAGATTCTCCAAAATATTCCCAACTGAGATGGTAAACAGACCCAGGGAACAGACCTGTTGAAATACTGAGTTCTGTTGGAACACCAAGGACATCTATGATGTGACTTGGTGGGCGGGGCAACATGTGCACTGCCATCAATAAAGATGGAAATTTGTAGGTAGTTACAATCTTCTCAGGGCAAGAGTTGAGCCAAATACTTGCCTAAGCCCTCTTCGAAGGGAGCACAGCACCTGATTACACCATGGACAAAAATCGACCACATGAGCTAAACACACTTCCTTTTCTGGCGCAATATTATTTAATGTAGTTTTGTGTGAACTATTCTATACTGATACATAAGTACATAAGCATTGCCATGCTGGGACAGACCAAGGGTCCATCGAGCCCAGCACCCTGTCACTGACAGTGGCCAAAAGAATAAGCAAATTGTCCCGCCCATCCTAGAAATAGTACCGTATTTTTCTATAAGACGCACCGGACCATAAGACGCACCTAGGTTTTAGAGGAGGGAAATAGGAAAAAAAATTTGCTTTTTCCCTCCTCTAAAACCTAGGTGCTCCGGTGCGTCTTGTCCGAATCCCTCCCTCTGAGTTCGGGATCGCCCTCCCCCCGGCCCTGTCACCACTTCTCCCTACTCACGCGATCTTCCCTGGTGGTCTAGTGACGTCGGGGCAGGAAAGAGCCCCCTCTTTCCTGTCCAGCGCGCTGCTTTCCATCCTCCTGTATGCATTGCTGCCTGACGGTCTCGGCGAGATTCAAAATGGCCGCCGAGAATTGACGTCTCGGCGGCTATTTTGAATCTCGCCGAGACCGTCAGGCTGCATACAGGAGGATGGAGAGCAGCGCGCTGGGCAGGAAAGAGGGAGCTCTTTCCTGCCCCGACGTCACTAGACCACCAGGGAAGATTGCGTGAGTAGGGAGAAGTGGTGACAGGGCCGGGGGGGAGGGCGATCCCGAACTCGGAGGGAGGGAGCGCGATCCCGAACTTGGAGGGAGGGAGGGAGGGAACTCTCTACCTTCGGACTATAAGACGCACCCCCCATTTTCCTCCCAAATTTGGGGGGAAAAAAGTGCGTCTTATAGTCCGAAAAATACGGTATATTATTCCCTCGTCCATTCAATAACATTCTATGGCCTTTTCCTCCAGGAAGCCGTCCAACCTTTTTTTGAAGGCCACATCTAAACTTAGTACAGTTTGCAGGTGCGGAAACTATGCATCCAACAGAGATTTTACATCAAATTGTGGTCTAACCCTTCACTTAATGACCCCTCTAGAAGATTGAGTATTAAGCTCTGGCATGAAGATGAAAAAGCTAATACAACAGTGATCTCATCGGATCAAAGGAGAAACCATAAATCTTATAATTGTCCTTTGTCAAATCCATCCAGGAGAAAAGTTAAATATGCATGTACATTACATCAACTCCACCCAGGAATGCCTATGCAGAAATCATGTAAAGAAGGTGCACTCTTTCCATGCACCTACATTTTATGTACATATGCATTCACACAAGTTTATAAAAACCATTTTCTCTGTGTAACAGGGTTTACATGTGGAAAAACCTTTATAAAATTATCTCCATATTGGCTTCCTTGTAGCATTGTAATTTCATGCTGAGATCCTCTTTACCTCCATTTCTTCAATCATTCACATTCCCTGATGCTGCCTTCTCAAGGATGACTATTTTTGATGGAATTCATAATTTCTATAAATAAGTAACAAAAGTGCATATATATTTATATATGTGAGATGGTATTAAGAGAAGTGTTTAAAGTCCCTCAAGAGTCCTTCTATGCTTAACCAAAGCTTTTTAAGGGTAATTTTATAACAGATCACCTTGGGGTCCTTTTACTAAGCTGCTGTAAAAAGGGGCTTGTGTTAGCATCGGCGTCTGTTTTTAATGTGCGCTGTGGTCCTGTTTTACTGCAGCAGGTAAAAGGCTGTATTTTTTTCCCCGAAAAGAAATGGCCATACAGTAAGTGAACCACTTACTACATGGCTATTTCGGGGGGGGGGGGAGCACTTACCACCACCCATTGAGGTGACGGTAAGGGCTCCCGTGTTAATCCGATTACCACTGGGTAAGCACCGGCGCTACAAATATAGAAAAATTTTTTGTAGTGCTGGAAATGGTGCACTGTGGGGGTGGAAACTATTGCTGGAGTCCAGCGGTAATTTTGGAATGGCGAGCTGTAAGCCTGCGTTGGGCTTACCACCGCTTAGTGAAAGGGCCCCTAGCTACCTATTTCAGGCCTATTCTTTGAAGACACATAAGCACCTATCATTATAAAATTGCCCCTAAAAGCAGCCAAAATCACGTGTAATATGACGTTGTGTATATTTGCATCTGCTGAGGATCACATGTAAATGTTCACATGCATTATATAAATTATGCACAAAAATAAAAAATCTACCTATGTTAAACCCAAAATACACCTCAAAGTTACATAAAAGTACACATGTTCTTTTATACAGGGGATAATATTTTAAAAGTGACATTTTACACATATGCACTTGCATACATAGGAGCCGACTCTGTGGGTGCTGTGGGTGCTTGAGCACCCCCAATACCGAGCAAATTCCTTGTATGTGTCCAGGGAGGGATTATTTCCATTAGGCTTAGCACCCCTAATAATTTTGAAAAGTTGGCTTCTTTGCTTGCATATATGAGCAAAAAAGATTTTATGGAATTAATTGCTTTATAGCCTCGTTAGAACTTCTGAGGATGAAAAAAAGGAAGAGAACTTGGTTGGGGTCTTTGATGATAGTGTGGATGTGACCGGTGTTTTGGAAGACTCTCCAACGGAACATCAATCAAGAGCAACATTATTGGTGATATTTACTCTCAAGCTTGATAAAATTTGGACTTAAGTGTTGTTTTAAAAAAAATGTAGTAACGATGGTTTCTTGGGCTCTACTATTTCTGTGTTTCCTCTTAGGAAAGGTGTAATACCTTGCTTTATATATATTCATTCTGTTTCTTTCTTGTCCTCCCCCCTTCTTTTTTGGTCTTCAATATGCTGTGGTAGGTAGACAATATTTCCTTATATCACTTCCTTTTTCTTTATGTATGTATATGAACATGATCTTCAGCATATTATTAAATCTTTCAGAAGTGTGTTATCTTATGATATTGTCTGACAAATGGCATAAAGAATGAAAACTATTTAGCTATGGACATACAGGTGACATTTCTCATTACCAAAAGTTAAAATTCATTCGGAAAACTGGCAAAAAGAGCAGCAACATTTTACAAACTACATTTTATGCATTATTTGGTGTTTTTTCATATGTTTTTGTGAAGCCAGATGTATTTAGTAATGTTATAGGGAGAAGCATATAAAGTAAGGCAAAAGACCCTTGGTGGTTGAAAATGCAGGCTCATGGATCCAGATCCCATGCCTGGTTGCGACTGAACTGGAATTACAAAGAAACATGCCAGGTTTAAAAGAAAATCTGGGCAGTTCTAGGATATTAGATCCAAGTTTGTAGGAGACATTGCTGCTATGAGTGTAAGACTAAAAACCTTTGATAGCCAAAGAAGGCAATTTCCAAGCTAACAACTGAAAAGATTAATGATGAAAATAAACTGAATAATGATGAGATTAGGAGAGAGTAGATTTATCTATGGCACATAATTTGGTTGCAGCTGATAGATCTGTTAAATAGCTACAGACATCTGATTGTTAAATCGCTATGAAAAGTCTTTCTGGATTGAATGATAGCTTAAAATACAGTGTCATTGTTTTGTGAACTTTTGTCCATTTTTCTCACAATGTAGACTTACATCATCAAACTGCTGCAGGCATTTCAGTGCCAAAATGTTTCAAATATATAATAAAACAAAATAAAGGGATGCATCTAAGGTTCCTTATTCCTTAAATTATTCCTGTGTTACCATGAACTGTAAGTGAACCCGTTCTGCTTATAAAAGAAGCAGCTGTTTGTGTACTTGAAACGAAGGTTCAAGACAAACTGACCTCAGTACAGCAGGAAAAGCTTCCTCTATATTTCTGCAACTATTCAGATCCAGATAAATAACAACCCACATCAGAATGGGACTTAACTAGGACCCACAGCTGATTTAGGACCACGATGAGCCAAAGAATGTTCAATGACCCATACATTTGCTTCTGAACTGTAAATAAACTTGTATGAGACCCAAAGAATATGAGGGTTATCAGATATATTCACACTAGACATTTACAGAATGTCCCACCTCAATTGATTGTATTGTTTCTTAAATTGTGCATATACAGTATCTTTCAACTGTTTATAGTATGCTGTGTAAATGATTCCTGCATTAAAACGTAGGTGATAAAGGTAAGGATGACTTGCACAGTTTATAAGGACGACAGCATGTGTATTTTGAAGTTCTGAGGCCAATTTTATGCATTGTTCTTGACTTTATGATGATGATTAGTGTATTAGAAACAGGATATTGAATGGAGCTTTACCCATAACAGACCAGAACGGTTGTTAAGGGATTCTTATGTCAGAAGCCATGAGGGTGAAGCTTGAGACATTTAACAATGTCAATAGATTCATGAAATATCAATGTCATGTCATTTATGGTGGGACGTAAGGGGGAGGGAAAAGAGAGGTCACCAAGAAAGAGGATCTCTAGTAGGGAAGCAGCCATTGGCATAAATGTCCTGCTTACCTTTCACTTAGGATAAAAGTAAACATGATGTCTTCCTAAGAAACTTGAGATTTCATATTTGGCTACTCGCCTTCAGCCCAGCATTTGAATGATGGGTAGTTTATAGTGAATTTGAGAGAGGAAAATATATCAGATGGCCTACTATACTGCATAATAGTCTGATATATTTATACAACCTTCATGATATAACTACATGCAAATCTGTTTACAGTACATGTTTATGCTTATTGACATTTGATGAGATTGTCCTTAATTGCAAAGCAAATCAGAGCAATTTACAATAAAAACTTGATAAACCAAAAAAACCTGGGTCCATTGTGAAGCAACAGTCTAATAGAAGAAATATCTCAAGCCCCCCCAAAACTGGTGTAAACTTCACATAAACTTTGATCTAATTACTACTACTACTACTACTATTTAGCATTTCTATAGCGCTACAAGGCATACGCAGCGCTGTACAAACATAGAAGAAAGACAGTCCCTGCTCAAAGAGCTTACAATCTAATAGACAAAAAATAAATAAAGTAAAGTTCAAGAATAGGTAATGCTGAGCATCAAGTGACAAAACAATTGGGTCTGGGGGGGGGGGGGGGGGAGGCAAAACAGAACTTCAGCCAAAGCAAAATAATTGGTCCTGACAGTCACACGAACTCAAAGAAGCATTCAGTACATGCTTTTACCCATGGACACAGGTAGGCAATTTTTACACAGACAACTTATCCAAATTACTAGATTCTTGGAGGGCTGGAATTAGGTGATCATGATTGAGTTTAATTATCATAATCTTGGGGGTGGGGTTCTAGGGGCTTGAACATGAATTGAGGGGCAAACAAAACTGAAGGTTTTCCTAGAACACCGAATACCTTTTACCAGCCTTAGAGGTAGTACATGCCAATAGACGCAGAATTAACCTGAGGAAATACTTCTTCAAGATGGTGAATTCATGGAATGGCCTACCAGTGGAGGTGGTGGAAACAAAAACTATATCTGAATTCAAGAAAGCTTGGGACAAGTACATAGGATCTCTAAGGGAGAAGAAGGGATAGTAGATGGCATGGATGGGCAGAATGGATAGGCCATTTGGTCTTTATCTGCCTTTATGTTTCTCTGTTTCTATCTTATACCAAAAGCATATTATGACTGCTTAACCAGGTAGTACACCAGAAAGTTCGTTGCTGCCATGCAGCTGAAAAACAAATATCCTGAGACGCTACAATAGTATATCATCTGACACCATCTGTGACTTAAAATCTCATTGCTATTTTATATATTTCAGACCATAAACATCTATTTATCTTTTACACAGTTCTTACTTTAAAGTTAGCATTAGAATAAACTGCTTTCCATGAACAAGTCAGGTGCCATCAGTCTTAGATAGGCTTTGGGAGGGAGAAGGGGTGTTAGGACTTGATAACCAGACTCAGATTTCTAGATTTATTGCAGTATTGGAGAAGTATGTCATTCTGGGCTGGAGATTTACAAGAATCTGGGAAGATATTACGTATGGTTTTCAAGGACAGTAGCTTAGGACAGGGTGCATAGATCCCAAGATATACTCTCTAGGCAGAAATAAGGATCTGTAGTAAAGGGTTCCATAGAAGCAGGGGCATAGCCAGACCTTGGTGGGAGGGGGGTCCAGAGTCCAAGGTGGGGGGCACATTTTAGCCCAACACCCCCAGCCACCGACCCTCCCCCGATGCTGCTGACGCCTCTCTCCCACCACTTTTGACCCCCCCCCCCCGCCACCAACCCTCCCCCGCCACTTTCAGGGTTTCACTTAAAGGGATGTGCTGGACGTCAGTACTCACAGCACAGATCAGCGAATGCGCCAGAGACCAGCCCTGAAGAAGACTAAGGCTGGCGGGGGTTGGAGACCCCCACCAGCAAAGGTACCTGGCGGTGGGTCAAAAGTGGTGGGGGAGGGTTGGCGGGGGGGGGGGGGTCGAAAGTAGAGGGGGCCAGGACTAAATCTGTGGGTCCCATGCCCCCATGGCCCCACCTAGCTACACCCCTGTATAGAAGGATGGTTAGGCAGTCTCCTGGTTGCTGTGATTAGAACAGTTCCCAGAATACCAGTTCTGATTGTAGTTAGGTCACTGGGTATATTAACATAACATAAGTGATGCCATACTGGGATAGACTGACGGTCCATTGAGCCCAGTCTTCTGTTTCCAACAGTGGCTAATCTAGGTCTCAAGTACCTGGCAAGATTCCAAAAGAGAAAACGGATTTTATGCCGCTTATTCTAGAAGGAGGAGTAGCCTAATAGTTAGTGCACTGAGCTGAGAACCTAGGGGAAATAGGTTCAATTCCCACTACAGCTACTATTGACTCTAAGCAACTCACTTAGGGGCCCTTTTACTAAGCTGCGTAGGTGCCTATGTGCAAAATTGGAGTTACCGCCCTGTTATGGCGTGGCCCTTGCAGTAATTTCAATTTTGGCGCACGTCTGCTATGAGCATCTGAAAAATATTTTTTATTTTCTGGCGCACGTAACGGATGCGCTTCAAGTGGCATTTGACGTGCGTAGGTCATTACCGCCCAGATTCTTTACCGCTAGGTCAATGGCTGGTGGTAAGGTCTCAGACCCAAAATGGACGCACGGCAATTTTGATTTTGCCGCACATCCATTTTCAGCAAAACAAAAGGAGGCCTTTTTTATAGGCACGCTAAAAAATGGATTGGCGCACGCCCAAAACCCGCGCCTACACTACCGCAAGCCATTTTTCAGTGCGCCTTTATAAAAGGACCCCTTAACCTTCCATTAACTCAGGTACAATACCTAGATTGTGAGTCCACTAGAGAGATACAGAAAGTACCTGCATATTATAAATGTAAATCAAAAACAAAACACGTTCCACTCAAAAGAAGAGCAAACAAAACTTAAATCAAAAAGGAAGGAAAAGCCTCAAAGAGCTCCAAGTCAACAAAGACCTAAAGAGCTAGATTGATCAAACAGATCTACTCTTTATCATTGGCAAAAATCTTCCATATTAAAGCGTTCAAACAAAATCAAAAACACCCACACACAGTGTTAAATAATGTCCAGCTTCTTGTTTTTGAAAAATAATAATACTGTTCACTAAAACCATTAGCTTAATGCACACTTATCTTATCAACTCTGTTTTTCATTCATCATATATGAGCTAACTTCTTAATGCCGAAGTCCCTGTGACCAATGATGGCCAGCATTTCGCAAATATCAATCTTCTCGCTGCTGCATCAGGGTCAAATCATCTGGGGCTGTCAATAAAACACAAAATCAAAAAGAAATCAGGCTCTGTGTGCAGCATCATCTCTAAAACATTGTTGACACTTATTTCTCTTAATAGCGCTGAATCCTCAAGCTGCTTATAAATGGCTCATAGGCAAGATCAATATGGCACTCTCTTTAAAGAAGAAATGATGTCAGACGCCAACAAAAATTTCAGCCAATCAGTCTCTGCACAAATGTCCTCAAATGAAATGGCATCATTCAATTTGGGAATTTAAACCACCCAGTTCCAAGGAATGTAATGTAAAAATCCACTTCTGTTCATGCCTCAATAAAATTTTTCAGCGATCGCTTCCTCTTTTAAGAGGAGCAATCATTGCAAGATTACACCAGGCAAATTTAGTAATATTTATTGAAGGTGTTAGGCAAGGGGTTCTGTTCAATTTATGGGGAGGAAGAATACAGACTTAAAGCAAAATTCTTGAATGTGACAATATTTTCCTGCAGGGCCACAGCATACATTCCTGTCTCTTGGCACAACAGCATACTCTACTTATCTCTGGCCTGGCTTTCCAGTTACCAGTGTAGTCTCTATCAAGACTATGGTCAAAATACAAAGTCTGTGAAGTTTCAAGTTAGACTTGGCCTACATGACCGTAGTAGTTGTAGTTTACATATAGGTGGTGGAGTTTCGTGCTGTGGGGAATTGCTGCTCCCTTCTGGGCCTCATTAACCTAGCTATGGCCTCAGCTTAAATACTTCCTGGACATATCCTCCTGGCTCCTCCTCCTCCTACTACTATTTAGCATTTCTATAGTGCTACAAGGCGTACGCAGCGCTGCACAAACATAGAAGAAAGACAGTCCCTGCTCAAAGAGCTTACAATCTCCACCCCTCCTGTGTCACTTCCTCCTTGGGCGGGACTATGGGGTTTAAGGTGGCTCTGAAACTGTGAAAGAGTGCTATTAAGGGAGAGTGGCAGCATCCTATAGACCCCCTTACAATATTGTTTTACCCTCAATCAAGCCACCCATTTTTATTTACGCCAGTGACTTTGTCTTACTCTTCTTGTCTATCTGTCCCCAACTCCACATGTCTCCTCTGCTACCTATAGGATGTTATGATATTATGACTATATTTCTGTTAGCAAGTTTCAAGTTTATTAGGGGTATACTACCCTGCCTATCACAGGTACATCTAGGTGGTTTAAATTCAAGAAGGAAAGAATCAAAAGGAGGGGAGAAGAGACTTGAACAATTTTCAGGGCCCTGTATGGAAAATATAATGGCTTGTGTGTGCTCATGAAAAATGTCCCTAAATGAGAGAACCACAAGGCAATGTTGAGTGATGGATCTTAGCACTTGTGAAGGGGTGTAAGGAGTCAGTAGACATGCAAGGTATTGGGGCTCACTGAATGTGAGAATTTTGTATACTAGGAACAATGTTTTATATATAATTCATGGGGTAAAGGTAACCAGTGTGCTGCTTGAAGAAGTGGTGAAACATGATCATACTTTTTAAATCCTGTAATTAGTTTGATAGCTGTATTCTGTATGAGTTTAAGCGACATATCCTTTTGAGTGAGCCCGTTAAAAAGTACACTACAATAATTGAGTTGGGTGATAATGAAAGAATGGATCTGAATAGAGCCAGAGGATGTATTAAGGATTTAATTGACCTAATTTGCTTGATCTGGTAGTAACATCTATGAATCACAGTAGCAATTTGTGGTTGGAATGAGAGTGCCTCATCCAAGATAACTCTGAAGACCTTTACTGTAGAATGTTGAAGGACTGGTACAGAAGAAAGCATGAGTGGTTGTCACTGGATAGTATTAGGGGAGTTCAAACACAGGATGCATTTTGATTTATCTGGATTAAGGACAAGTCTATTGTTTTGTAACCATGTGGTCAATCATGTCAGATGTAGTTGATACCAGAAATCTTTTGGGGATTTTTTTGATCCAATGCATGTAACAGTCATCAGCGTATACGTATGCTATGAATACTAAGGATTGAGATAAAATAAGGAAAGGTGTGAGAAAAATATTAAATAGCATGGGAGACAGGATAGAGCCTTATGGCATTCCTGATTGTAGTGATCAATAGAAATCAAACAAAATAAAACATGTAGTGAGAAAGGTGTTGATGTATTGCTATTGCTTCATTCATTCTGGAAATGAACGACATAGAGACGATCAGAAAGATATGATTTGAAACATTAAAAAGCTGTATCATGAAGTCCTAATTGAGATAGCCTATTCAGTAAAATAGTGTGATCCACATGATTGAACACAGCCAACAAATAGAGTGATAAAATTACAGAACTACTTGTATCCAAATGATGATGAATGTAGGTTGTGAACCCCAGCAGAGTGGTTTCGGTGCTATGGTATGCATGAAATCCAGTCTGATTTGGATGAAGAGCATCAGTCTTGGTCTAAAATCTTGAAATTATGAATGGATAACTGTCTCTACAAGTTTAATGAGAAAGGGGAGATTGACAATAGGTTAGTAGTTACTACACTTGTTGGTGGTTTAGAGGTATCCTTCAGTTTGGCTGCCAATTTCCATGAGTCTGAGACAATCCCAGATGAAGGAGTAGAGAAGACCATGTGTAAGATGAAAGGGCTAAGATGACTGAAAAACCGCTTTGGCATAGGGTCATGCAGGGCTGTAGGCAGATTCATACCTGAGACTATGGTAGACAGAAAAGTAGTAGGTGGAATGCTGAATGTTGAAAAGAAGCTTAATGGTAATACATTTTTGGGGTTTGATTGAGATTGTACAGTAGTCGAAGTGTGTGGTATGGTGGCTAACAGAGAAGAAATCTTGTTATTAAAAAAATATCTGCAAGATCTTGACTGCATTCATACATGCGGCTTGTGTGCTTGTTTGAAAGACATCTGTAGCATGCGCAGAGCAGTCACACTTAGAGATTGGCTGTTCTGCACATGCCCAGGAGACCAATTAGCTTCCCCCCCTGCTAAGCTGCTTGCTATTTTGCGAGCAACTCATTTGCATACCAATTCTTTTGAGCATCCCTCACTATTTCCAACTCAGTAATTATTAGTTGGAAGATAGAGCATTTAGCATATCCCTAAGAATATGGCATGTTATCAGCCTTCTACTATGCTGGTTCCTGGAAACCCATTTGTCTAACCTTTGATCAACCTCTTAATAGCAAAGGCCTGGATGGGACTGTTAAAATCCAAAAACCTGGCAAAGGATGTCATAATTTTACATTCATAGTAACAAAATAAGAAATGCATAAAGAATAATAATAAAGGAAAAAGAAAAACTTAATAATTATACTGCATCATGTCCATTTCTTGGGTAACAGCAGAGATCTTCAAAGGAAAAAGAAAAAGGAAATAAACCTAAAAAATAATATAGGCCTGAAAATCAAACAATTAAACCCCAAATAACCAATGAAGCAATAGCATTTTATACAAAAGTAGCTACTTTAGTAGATAAGAACCCTTGTAGATGTATGGGATACAAAAATTTGAATGATTTGCTTTCATGTGTAACTTGGCAAATGCAAGGAAATTTTAAGAAAAATGTGCCTCCAACAGCCAAAACCTTAGACTTAAGCTGTAAAAAGGCTTTACGCCTCAATTGAGTTAGCCTAGATACTTCTGGAATCACTAAAACATCCTGTCCACAGAAAAGTACATTCTTCTTTTTAAAGTAAACTTTCAGAATCACCATTTTCTTATCCATAGAGGGAAAAGATACTAATAATGTAGCATGTTTTTCAATATCATCGCTAGAAAACTCCTAAAAGTTTGTAAGATCCAGACTATCTGGAGAATTTAAATGATCTAAATCACTCTCCTGATTAACTGACCTTATTCCTTTAGGAAGATAGTAAATGGATTTTACATCCGCTGTTTCAAAAGCCATCAGTAAAACTTCTTTCATGTACATCTTCAAAAGTTCCATAGGGGATAAATAATGAGTAATTGCATAATTTAGAAACTGCAGATTACAAGCTACGGTGTTCTCAAAAATTTCCATTTGCATATGAATCATAAGACTATCTTTGGCAGAGGGCGCAGCTGCTGCCTGGTGAGATCTGATATCCTAATTTCTCCAGATCTTTTTGAACAGGATCTATCCTTGTATCGTATTCCACAAATTTTTCCACTGCCTCCTGAGTAAATGTACTGTGACAAAGTATCTTGAAAATTCTTATTCATCTTAAATATTGTATCTATATATCTTTCAAAGAGATTTCCTGCTTTGAAGCAAATAAGAATGTTTTTTTTTTTATTTTATTTCTAAGAAATTTTAATAATTACAAAAGAAATCTAAAAACAATATGCAGGAAAAATACACAAAGAAAAAGAAGATACGTCTCATTAAAGCACACTAGTCCTCATCATGGGGATTCAACTGGCTTAACAAAGTTCTAATATTCAAAACAAATCATATAAAGAAAATAATTCTGCAGAAGAGAATTAAATCTTAAAACCCATACACGTTTAACCCATCCTAACATTGTAGGAAGGATAACAGTTCCCTCCTTAGAAACAAGAAAACTTTCCAGGTGCAGTGGGTCCAAAAAAATATATGAATCACTTTCAGAAGATAAGCATGAGTTTAATGCGGAGAGATATATCCCTGATGCCTTCAGGGGTTCCTCTTGCACATACCATGACAGTAATGAACCTTACTCCTATGTGAGGGTATGTGGACTATGATCTCAGTCTCTCAAATTTATTGTTAGAGCTTGCCGTTTTACTTGCATTGTGCCAGTGATGTAGCCAGACCTGACATTTTGGGTGGGCCCAGAGCAAATATGAGTGGGCACTATGTATACAGGTATGAGTAGTGTTAATAAATTTACATTTGTCACAAATGTTAAGATTTGTCTACCCTTCAACACATCAAAAACTGCAAGAAGCAAAGACCAGATTTCTCACTGATGAAATAAGCAAAATCACACTGTCAACATCAAGATTTTTTTCCACCTATTGTTGCATTTGTAGCATATGGAACATTGAAAGTTTATGTTTACAGCTTTCCATTTAAAAATGTATTCAAATTCTGGTAGCACCTCAATATAGCAACACAAAATCCCTTCACTGCCAGATACTTTGTGAAGTAACACTAAATCCTGCGAAGAAGCTTTTCAGAGTCTATGTTGCCTATGTTGTGGTTTATCTATTATATACAGGTACTTTTTTTTTTTTTTTTTTGCATTATTGACCCAAGCTAGTGTATCAGAGAACATTGCAATGTGGAGCTTGGATATTTTTTCTAAGTCATGAGTCACAGAAGAACCGTAATGCACTAGGCAACCTGGGTATAGCTGAGGGCATAACAACCTAGCCCAATTATGCTCACCCACACAGGTGGTCAGATCTACAGAAACTCCTCTTCAACAGGCTTATTATGAGTGATGAGCTGACTAGGCCTTTGCATCATTGGACCAATCCCATGATCTAATCCTCATTAAGACGGACCAATCCTGTTATGGCAAGCTCCATTACTTCTGTGCTAGCCTATCAACAGCCATTGACAAAAATACCATATTTGTTTGTTGATACAAACCCTATATAACATTGAGTTTCCTGGATATTAGCCAGAAATTTGTACTATATGAAAGAAGGTGGTCTTGCCTAATGATTGAGCTGGCCCTGCATCCCCTAATGTGTATAGATGAACAGACAAACTTTCAACACCAGGCACTCTCCTTTGGTGTGAAATGTGCCTAAAGAAGTATCCAGTTTGCTTACACCATTCTTAACATTCTATACTTCAAAGACGTGACTGACCAGTGTTTGACAACAGATAATTTGAAATGAATGATCTTTTTTAATACATAGATGTCCTCTCTTATTCCAAAATCAAAATCTCCAAATGCCATCTTCTATGCAGTCACATTAAAATAATGCTCTCTGTTCTTGACTGGCTGCAGGTATGTTTTGACCAGTTTAAAAGAAGAGGAATACTTGACATGCAGTATGTTGTCTATTCTACTGGCATCTAGAGTAGACTGCTCTTAAGTATCAAGCAGTCTTGAAGAGTTTGTGGTCCTTTGCAAAAAAAAGAAAAAGACATTTCTTGTAATTGTTGTCTGATCAGAAAAAATCTGAAGATTTCAGCTGCTTTAAAGGGTTGGTGTAATTACAACCAGAAGCTCCACTGAGTGAGTAGGCAATAGATAACATCAGGTCAGCCAGCGAACAGGAGTTCACCAAGAGCAGCAGGGTAGATCATAGTTCAATGACATGTTGTTACTGTCTCAACCTTATACCCATTTATCTGTTTCAGGACCTGAGCTACTAGTGCCTGCTACTGCAATCTGAAAGCTAATTTGCTTACTCCTGTTGGCACTATTGGCATACATGACATTACCAGAGATAAAGATCCCTGTCTCTTTGAACAAACAAATCCAAGGCAAAATGGCTTCTTATTCCAAACAAACTTTGACTTATCTCCTTGTTCCAATGAGGGGATTGAGGAAATAGGAGAGGAAAGATGCAGGAAGTGCCTCAGAAGCACATCCAGAATTACTATTCAGCTTAAGTTGGCTACTGCGATAAACAAAGATCTTGTTAAGTAGATTTCACTGGCTTACCTAAAAGTCATGACCCATTTGTTTTTGGGAATTTGAACATTTTATTCATCATCCTCTCACTGTAAAACCTTAATGATGAATAGCAGCACTGGTCTTGTTTGTACATATTAACACTATCACCAAGCAGCCAACATTTGCTCAGACCTGGACTTTCCATTTAAGGTAGATTTTTGTGTATATTTGGTAAAGTTAAGTCAACTTTACTTTCAAATACACACACAGGGCGGGAATTCCCAAACATGCGGCCTCATGGCATACAATATTACTATCATGAACTGGCTAGAATTTTAAGTTCTATTATATACTATATAATCTATTCAATATTTACTGGATAAAGGCATACATAAGTGACCACTCAGAATAAAGTAATTTGTTTTGTCCTTCCCAAGGTTTTAAGGTCATTCATGTGACTGCAACTCATTGATCATCAAAGTCTTTTTCCATAGGCACAGAATGGGAGAAAAACCTCAGTGAAAAAAGCAATAAGGGTTCAGTAAAGCCAATAAATATTATAATACTTTAGTCTGAAAATAATAAACTTGTTAGATTACTCTGACAAACAAAAGCTGTTATGCAGTATCCACTTACCCAGGTGTCATTTACATCAGTGCAATGTGCATAACCAAAATAAGCAGGGGTAACAACACTGATCAGTAATGTTTAAATAGAAGAAGACTAACATGAGCCCTTGGGCTACTGTCGAGGAGCAGCAGCAGCAGACAAAATCCCCCAACCAGGACTAGACAAACGAGCAAGGATGGAGCTGGAATCTGGAATGGACTTGGCTTGGCTGGACTGGAACCAAATGCTGGAATGGACTTGGTTTGGCTGGCCTGGAACCAAATGCTGGAACAGACTTGACTGGAATAACAGGACTGGAATAACTTCACCTGCGCTAACCACCGTTCCCCAGAGGTTGAGCCCCTAGGTGCGGGCGGCCTGCAGGACTTACAGGACGGAGCTGGTAGACAAGAAATGCTGGACCAGACTGACTGGAACAACAGGATTCTCACACCGGACAATGGATACTAAACAAGCTTGACTAAAACAGGATTCAGGACTCAGGATTCTCATACAGGGTATAGAATACTGAAACAAGCTTGACTAAAACAGGGTGAAGGATTCACAGACGGGCTAGACAGAAACAGGGCCAGGGTATACATACAAGCTTGGCAGAAGCAGGGCTCAGGATATATAGACAAGCTTGGCAGAGACAGGGTTTAAGATACACAGGCAGGGCTGGAACTAAAGCTAAAGGTAAAGGGGTAAGAGCAGGGGAGGACTGAAACTGAATACAAACACAGGTCTAAGCTCAGACAGGACAAGAACTAAAGCTAAAGGTAATGGGCAAGATGGAGGCAGAACTCAAGGCAGGCCACACAGACAAACAACAGAACTAAGGCAGAAAGCTAAAAGGCTAATAGCTAGCCACAAGGTCACACAAACACACAACAGAACACAAGACACGAACAAACAGAAGTGCCACAGGCACACCAACTAGAAACAAGGCAGAAATGAAAACTGACCTGAAGACCTTTGGTGTTGCAAAGGCCCAGCTGAAAGGACCAGGTGCATAATAAAGGCAATTACAAGTGAGGTCACAGGTAAGGGTGCTGCTTAGTTCCAAACAACCCAAGTAAGTCTGGAAGGCTGGAAGATCCGGACTGGACTGGAATGACTTCAGGAACATGCTTGAGAAACAGGAACAAGACAGTCCATAGCAACCACAGGGTCCAGCCACCAGAGGCAGACATGGAAAATAGTCAAAATCGTGACACTCTGCCTGGCTTCCAGGCTCCTTGATTGCTTTGCTTCCATGCGCCTGAGTTTGCTCTCTCTCTCTGTCTGGCTTCCCTTGCTTCTCTCCTATTGGTCTTCCGGTTCCTCCTTCCCCTGCTCTTGCCCTGTGGCTGTGCTCCTTCTCTCTGCTGGTCCCTGCTGATGTCAGACACCAGCACTTTATCAGCAGAGTTCTTCCTGGATTCTATGCTTCGGCTTCTACTTTGGTAGGTGTTACTTGCTCTGTAGTTTGCTTCTTATCTACTTGTTCCTCGTTGCTGACTTTGCCTGTACCTGGATTACTCTCTTGCCTGCTGCCTGCCTACTGACTTACCTGTGCCTGGATTTTTCTCATGCCTGTTGTTTGCCTATTGACATTGCTTGTACCTGGATTACTTCCCTGCCCGCTGCCTGCCTATTGACATTGCCTGTTCCTGGATTACTCCCCTGCCTGCTACCTGCCTATTGACTTTGTCTGTACCTGGATCACTCTCTTGCCTGCTGCCTGCCTGGCTGATACGTTCACCACCCCGTTTCCAGCCCCATCTGGTAAGTCCTGCAGGCCGCCCGCACCTAGGGGCTCAACCTCTGGGGAACGGCTGTCAGCGTAGGTGAAACCCGAGGTTGTCCAGCCGCCAAGCAGAACCTGGTCCGAGTACCGGGCTCGGCAGCGCTCTACTTGGTACAAGAACTCACAAGTCTGACACTTAGTGTGCCCCTTTGAGGGCAACTTTTGGAGCAACTTGAGGGTCATGTGTGAGCCATGTTTTTCAGAGGTTTGGAGAAGGAGTCAGCTTTTAATGCCTTTTCTATCTGTTTAATAAGATTCCTGAGATATCTTTAGGGCCATTTATACCTGGACAATCATACCTGGCACTTCCTTCTCATTTGGGTGTTCTGTAATTATTGCTGCTATTATGTGTGCTAGCAAGTCTAGATACTAACAATTTTAGATACTGTATTTAGTGCTGCATTTATATGAACTGTTTATTTTTTAGATACTGATAGCTCTATTGGAGATCTGAATGACAAGTCAGCATGTACTGATGACATCATCCTCTATGTTAAGAACACACTGACTCCAACTACACTTCTAGCTTAATTTTATGTGTGTTTGAGACAAAGTGTTTATTTGGTTGCAACTGATACAATTGCTAAAATGAGGTTTCTAGGATATTTATTGTTGGGAAATTTATTACTGTTAACATTGTTAACGGGTCCTGTGAATGGAGAGGGGGAGACTTGGCCGATTCCATTGATAGGTCCTTTTTCCAGACACATAAGATTTTTAGATAATTTTATTGTCCAAAGAAACGTGATTGTGGTAAAATTTTACCTAAACAAATAGAATTACTTCTTTGGGGTCTGGATAAAGAAGTTATCCTCACCAGAGTTTGTGACAGCCTGAATTAAGCCGAAGACAGATAATCAGACCTCACTGTTTCAATGTTAATTTGTCAATGTAAGTTCTAATTCCAATTTATTATTTTAATGCTAGATCAGTGGTGAACAAAGCTGAATAAATCAGAGATTGAATAGAGGTTGACCAACCTGGGATAGTTTTTATTGTGGAATCCTGGTTGAGGGGAAAAGATGATCCTCTTATTAATAACATATATCCAAATGGCTATGCCATATTCACTACCAATTGAGAAAAGAAAAGAGGATGGGGATTAGCGATTATTTAGAAATCTTTTTTTTACATCAAATTAAGGGAAGAACTTTGGAGATTTTATCATGTGTTATTAAGGATGACTGGGGGATTGGCATGGAGGTGTCTTATTTTACTGTCCTCCAGGTAGATGGAGAGATGAATGGATGTGGACTGCTCAAATGTTATTCTTTTAGGAGATATTCTTCATCTTGAAGATATGTTAGATAGGGGAGCAGCTCATCTCAGTTCTTTTCTAGATTCAGTGGGCTTTATTCAGTCTTCTCTTACTATCTCTCATAATCAGGGCCACCATCTGGATTTATGTGTGTATAGTTTCAATCAAGTGCCATTATGAGAGATTCGGATCTATGTTGGAGTCCACTTATCTGATCAGATCACTATAGATTAGGTCTAACACTCTACTGGCAAGGTAAAATGAAAGATCGAATTAAAGATCAACCCAATGTTTATTTATCTAGAGGTAGGATTGAGCCCTCTCTCTTTTGGCAGAGGATTCATAAGAAATTGGATACCTATAGCATCTCTGAAAAATCATTTAGAAGTTGGAACAAACTTAACAAAGGAGTACTGGATGAGTTGGCACCTGTTAAATTAAAATCAGGGTCCATCACTAAGCGTGAGGGCTGGTATTCTGTTGAACTATCCCATATGAAAAGGGAATGTAGAAAATTGGAGGAAATGGTTGAAGTGCTTTTAACTCCTAACCTCCACTCGCCCGTTCAGAACCCTCACCTTATCATCCTCACTTCAACTGTCTCTTATCCCTTATATGTCCTGTCTGTCCTAACCCTTATCCCTTACCTGTCCTGTCTGTCCTAATTAGATTGTAATCTCTGTCGAGCAGGGACTGTATCTCCATGTTCAAGTGTAAAGCGCTGCGTACGTCCAGTAGCGCTATAGAAATGATAAGTAGTAGTAAGTGTAAGCCTGAGGATGTTAAGAAGTCATGGAGGAAGGCCATTACCGCTTATAAACTAAAAATAAAGAACCTGAAATTGGATAAATTGGACTAAATAAACTGTATAGAACCTCTCACTTAAAGGAAGTAAATAGCGACTGCCCTAGAGCAGGGGAACTAGCCTCTTACTTTAGAAGTAAGATTGAGAATATCAGATGGTTATTAGCTCTGAATTGTCCATCAATAACTCTTGTGGGATCTGCTGAAAATATTAATGGATTCCATATAGCAGGGGATAGGAGCTGGTCTGACTTCATATTGCCATCGCCTCAACTGTTTGAAGAAATATTCATCCTCTTATTGCATACTAGACTCATGCTCTCCATTTCTTATGAAGTCGATGTTACCTAAATTAATTTGTTTTATTACCAAAGTTATTAATTTACTCCTTTCTTTAGGGGGATCTCCCAGAGAAGATGGTAATATTATTTTGACTCCAATAGCTAAAAATCCAGCTATTTCCTATAAAGAGATTACCAATTACAGACCTGTGGTGTTGATTACACTTTTGACTAAGGTTATCGATGGTTTGGTGGCAATGCAATTGGCGGATTACCTGGGAAAACATAGCATTTTATATTCTTCACAATCAGGGTTCCAGAGTAGATTAAGGGCCTCTTTTATCAAGCCGCGCTAGAAGTCCCTGGTGCGGAAATGCTGACAAAGCCCATTCACTTTGAATGGGCACTGTCTGCATTGCTGCACAGAAACTGCTAGTTCGGTTTGATAAAAGAGGCTGTTAGTACTGAAATGGTTATGGGTTCACTGATTTCTATTATTAAGAGGAAATCAGCATTGGCACATGTCCTATTATGGCTATAATTTGACTTATCAGGTGCATTTGACCTGGTGGACCATAATATTTTGCTGAATTTGTTGAGTGATTATGAAATAACAGGCTCTGTTTGGCAATGGTTTACAGGTTTTCTAACTAGAAGATCTTATCAAGTAAAGAAGCGAGGAGTGTGATCAGATAAATGCCCCCCTAAGTGTGCAGTACCACAGGGGTCTCCCCTGTCACCAATCCTTTTTAATGTCCTCATGGCCCCTTTGGGTTTTCTACTGAAGTCCTTAGATTTACATCTGTTTATGTATGCTGACAATATCTCCATATATATCCCTTTTGAGGGTGAACTTCAGTCTGTTTTTCCTAAAATTAGACAGAGTCTGAAGACTTTGGAATTATGGGTAGCATCTTTTAAATTAAAATTGAATTTTGAAAAGACAAAGGGCCCTGTTTACTAAGGCACACTAGCATTTTTAGCGTGTGCTAACACTAGAGACACCCATATATGGTTGTTTCTAGCGTTAGAACACGCTAAAAATGCTAGCATGCCTATAGAGTGGCTTAGTAAACAGGGCCCAATGTTTTTAATAATTTGTCACCCTCATAGGGCAATCTATGGAGATACTTTAGATCTGGATGGTGTTAAATACAAGTTGGAACCCTCTCTAAAAATTTTAGGAATGACTCTAGACAAGCATTTAATTTTTGAACTTACAGCTAGGGTGTTCAAACTTCTGTTGAAACTGCATCGTGTGTGGACATGTTTTGAAGTGGGTACATTTTGCTTAATAGTCTGATCACTGGTAATGCCCCACTTGGAATACTAGTTGATGTAAACACAGAAAAACAAAGCCCTCACAGTCCACCAAACTGACACAAACATAGCAAAACTGACTAAAATAATTGATGTTAAAAAATTGCAAATATTTATTAATATCCAAATAAATCAGTGCTTGACACTACGATAGTCTGGAGAGATAGTTTGTGGCCGATCTTGTAGTTGGTACAGGGCTTGCTCTTCCTGTAGTGAGAATCAGCATATATGATGAGATTCTACAACATTTGTTTAAACATAGACGACATAGACACCAGATGGATTTCTTTACCAACATCCTTTAAGACTCCTGATGCAGGCCTAATAGGCTGAAACATGGCCCATGTCAAGTTTTGGATATTAATAAATATTAGTAATGTTTTTTTTTAATTTATTTATTTACAATACATTCACAAGAATTATCTTGCAATAGAAACATGAGGGTAACACCTAAATAATACAAAGCAAATACATTTACTAGAAATTAATCCTCTCTTCTTAGACCACTAAAAGAAGGAGGGGAATTCTTAAAGTTGAGAAGAACTCTAGCATATTATTTTAAATAAGCAAACAGGCCTGAACGCTTATCCACGGTTAAACTATATTTCTCAAAACTTTCCCTAGGAGTCACTTGACAATTTTCTTTAATTCAACAAAACTTTTCAGCTGGTCCGGATCATAAAATATATATTTGTTACCCTTATATTTTACCAAACATTTACATGGATACGATAATAGGAAACTGGCTCCCAGCAATTTAGTCTCTTCTCTCAATGCAAGAAACTTTTTACGTTTTTATTGAGCAGCTCTTGTTACGTCCGGGTATATCCACACTCGCGCTCCAAGGAATTGTTTTAGAGCATTTTTAAAGTATAACTTCATAATTGAGTTAACATCCTGCTCAAAAACAAAGGATACTAGCAGAGTGGAACGAGATTGAATATCGCTCATAGACTGCTCCAGAAAAGCTGTCAAGTCTTGTAATCCAGGAGGTTGTATAGGTTGATTTTCTGATTTTCTCTTCTGCTCCTCTTTTTGCGGAATTGGGAGATAATATATTTTGTTAATCGGAGGCATCAAATCAGAGGAGTAATTGAGAACTTCAGAAAGGTATTTTTTAAATAGTTCAAGTGCACTCAACTCTGGCATTTTTGGAAAATTTATTATTCTCAAATTAAGATGCCTGTTAAAGTTTTCAAGCTGGTCTAATTTAATATTAGTAATGTTTTAACATCCTCTGGTTATTTTAGTCACCTTCGCTGTGTTTATGTCAGTCCACTTGGACTACTGCAACGTTATATATGTGGTTTGCAGTAGGGCTATACGTTGTTGTTTGCAGAAGCTGCAAAATATGGCTGCCAGACTAATATGTAGAGCTTCTATGTATGAGAATGCTAGGCCCTTACTTCAGAAGCTACATTGGCTTCCTATGGAAGCCTGATCTATATTTAAGCTGTCTTGTTTTATTTATTTTTTTTATATTATACAATCTTCCTTCTCAATATATGCTTGATCACGATGCTAGTTAAGAACTATTTTCATACTTCCAGGCATTATTTATTGCTTCCATTTCCTTGTCTTCTGGGGATGTGTTATATGACTGTATTTTCATTAAGGTTTATGTATCAGACTGTAAAATGATGGAATCAATTACCACCCTTCATTCATTGGGAAACTAATTATGGGTAGTTTTTGTATATTACTCAAAACTTGGTTACTTTCTAAGTTATAACTTTTTATAAGCTTTATCAATTATGACTATGTAAATTTGGGATTCTGAGTTCCCTTTATCTTTTTGTAAGCCGCCCTGAACTGTTTATGTTATGCAAGGCCTATAAGCCTTAATTGTATTGTATTGAGCTTTCTGTGAATCAGTATATGAGAAATATCAACAATGACCTACAGTTGAGCAAGAGCTTTCCATGAGTTGTGATGAAAAAACTCTTCCACCAATGGACATATTACAATGGAGTCTATGTGGCGAAGAAAGTTGGAACAAAAAAGTTGAAACAAACAAGGCTAAGCAGAAAGGTGGAAGAATTTATCATTATCTTATTTACTAATGATGGGGTCCTTTAACTAAAGCGTGCTAGCATCTGGGCACAGTGCATGCTAATGTGGGGTTCTAGTAGTGATAAGCTCAGATTCAATGTGGCACTATTTTTGACCATTTTTAAAATTTTCTGGCCATGTGCTAATTGTGTCATTGGTATTATTGGGAAAAAAGTAACATGGGAGCACTTACTGTCTCCTAATTAGGAGGTGCTAAATTCTCCCGGATTAATTCCAAGTTAACTAGTTAGCACCCAGTAATCCAAATGCATTACCTGGTTAATGCTGCCATACTCATGCCATGCCCCCTGAAAACATATTTTCAAAAAATACCTAACTCGCAAGTTAGCACATGCTTTAACGCATTTTGTGGTATCCTGTTTTTCATGTGTTAAGCACACTTTGAGCCAGATTCTATATAGCATTCCTAGAGATTCTCATGGAAATCCAAGCATTTTCTATAAATACACGTGTAAATTGGTGTAACAAGGCAATCTGCGTATTTCACAGCACTTAACAATCAATAATGAGCACTAATTAGCAATAATGAGAATTTATGCGCACAACTCGCTAAACGTATTCTATAATGAACTGCACCTAAATTCTAAAGTGCACAGTTCTAATGAGATGTGTTTATGGGCTGGGAAATGGGTGTTTGGTGGGTGTTCTGAGATTTACACACATAGTTACAGAATATGGCCTAGTGTGTGTAAATCTACATGCTGGGATTTATGCCAAGTTTTTGTTGGTATAAATGAACTTGTGTAGTTTTAGGTGCTGGAATATCAACTAAGCGTATTCTATATACCACATCTAAATCTAGGCGCTGCTTATAGAATACGCTTAGGCGAAAATCAGTTCCTTTTGGATTTTTTAGGCATCATATATAGAATCTGGCCCTTTAGGTCTTAACACCCTTTAGTAAAAGGGCTGCTATGTCTCATATACATAAGTACATAAGTAATGCTATACTGAGAAAAGACCAAAGGTTCATCGAGCCCAGCATCCTATTCCCGACAGTGGCCAATCCAGGTCAAGGGCACCTGACAAGCTACCCAAACGTATAAACATTTTATACATGTTATTCCCGAAATTGTGGATTTTTCCCAAGTCCATTCACTGCTGCTTTTAGCTCCTAGCCACTACTCAATTATCCCTTCCTTCCTTCTCACCCATTACTTCCCTCATCCGTAACTGTCTTGTCTGTCTGTATTATTTAGATTGTAAGCTCTTTTGAGCAGGGACTGTCTCTTTGTGTCATGTGTTCAGCGCTGCGTGCGTCTGGTAGCGCTATACAAATGTTAATAATAATAATAATTGTCCTTTAGGAAACGGTCCAACCCCTTTTTAAACTCTGCCAAGCTAACCGCCTTCACTACGTTCTCCGGCAACGAATTCCAGGGTTTAATTACGCGTATGGATGATATTCACTGAAATTGGACATAACATTAGTTAACAGTTCATTCCTGGGCAGCATAAAGTTAAATTCAGTGATTTCTGATTAATTCTCAGTGGCTCATTCTCCCTTAGTTTTAAGGCTGTTGGTTTAAAGTAGTCCCCACTACTCAGATGAGCAGATACACTTACTAGCCTGAGCAGTGGATTTGATTTCAAAGACACATGAAAAAAGAGAGCCTTAAAGAACTAAACAGTGACTAACTTACAGGCTAGCTGCAGGACATCATAGCAGAGGTCTTTCTGGGTAGCTGGCATCTATGTTTTCTGCTGCAAAGTCAATGTACCAAGAAGTCAGTGATTCAAAAGGGGTAATTTTCTTAAGGTTTTTATATATGCAAAGCATGTTTTACATGCAGAAAAAGGCTTTGAAAAAATTGTTCAGTCATGTAAAAAAATATGTGGGTCAAAACATTATGAGAACTCTTTTGAGGACCATATGTAGGTGATTCTGGGGGCATAGTTTGGCCAAAGTGGAAGCATTTGCATGCTGTTAGGGCTGGTTCTAGGTGCTTATTTTAAAAAAGGCACTTATGTTGCATTTATATAAAAAATAGGCAAATTTCTGGACTTCCCATATGGGTACCATGCTACAAAATTATGCCCCCAAAAGCATGTAGAGGTAATACAGAGGAAGATCAGAGAATACTAGAATATTTTCAGAGCACTGAAAAAAATCAATATGAAAAAAGGTCACTGTTGCCCTGAAATTATTATTTAATGGTAAATTTTGATGACATATTTTCTATTTTATCTGCATTATATGCAGCTTTTAAAATGTGCACTGAATTCTTCTTTCTTAAATTTTCATAGGAATAAATGTTTCAAATATTATCAAAAGGTCAGCTTCACTGAGATATTCCAGACATTTATATACATGAATTATATAATCTACTGATCTTTAACACTGAAACCAGAGATTGGAGTGCAGTGTTGTCATGATTAAACTAAACAGGCGCCAATGACAACAGTTTACCCAGATCAATTAACATGTTCATTTTCACCTTTTTCTAAATTTATCTGAGTCATATTTGTACTTGTATCAGTTATACCACATCTCTATTGAAGCAGTATCTCCAACCATTCAAGTGCTCTTCTAGCAAAATAGATCACCTGGTAAAACCAGGGCACTGATACTATATATATCATGTTTCTGTAATGTTCTGGTAAATTCACCAATACAACAGCTAAAAACTTCTGGGCAATAATAACTTTAGAATCAAAGAAAATGTATATTCTTTAGAAAACACATTCAAACAAATCATGCTGAGTGAGTCTAAAGGTCTTTTAAAACCAGTATCATATTTCTGACCGTGGACCATCCAGGCTATGGGTACTCAGCAGGATCCAAAAGCAAAAATACAAAACAGGCAGTGGAGGAACCTTCTAGAAAAACTACACAGATCTTTATCTAATGTAATACTCAATTTCCCTTCTTTTCAGAACTTACTATATTGTAATATTGGGAGGAAAAGACTTTAGATGCTATGATTCAGCAGTGCAAATTGTTCATTTGATTTCAAAATCTAACAATTGTCTCCAAAACCTCCCACTTATTAAAATAGTTTTAATGTATGCTCATGAAATTCACAAAATGAAAAAAAATAATTTTTTCTTCCAATCCTTTCAGTGTAAGGTGTTCTATCCACACGGTATCTTACACATCAACAATGTCATCCCTTGTTAGCCGGTATTTGCAAGGATGCTCCTGGGAAACTTTGTGCGGGTTCTCTGAAAACAAATACATAATCAATATAGAGAATAAACAAACATTCTGCAAAAACATTCAATAAAAATGTATATCTTGCATCCCCTAGCTTGTAGTTTGTGCCTATGTATTATTTGACCAAGATATGACAACTACTGTCTCAAGAAACACTGACAGGTTGTAGAAATAGAAATGTAAGGGAATGGGACTTATATACCACCTTTTGGTGGTTTTTCCAACTACATTCAAAGTGGTTTACATATTATATACAGGTACTTATTTGTACCTGGGACAATGAAGGGTTAAGTGACTTGCCCAGAGTCACAAGGAGCTGCAGTGGGAATTGAACCCAGTTCCCCAGGATCAGAGTCCACTGCACTAACCACTAGGGCACTCCTCCACTCCACAGGGCAGTGCACCTCAAGTTTCACCAGTATTTTAGAACAGAATCTTCTGATGTTGAGCCTGTTCTAAAATACAGGTGAAATGGACATTTATGTGTCAGGTGTATGCAGCATAAACATTAATTTTAGAAAAATAAACATATAAAAAAATTGATGGGTTCAAAGCCAGACAGGACAAAGTAGAGAGAAGCGACGACACAAACAAGAACAGAACAGTGAAGTAGGCCACAGATGAAACGATGAAGCCAAACAATAGAAGGAAGCTGACTTTATTGAGGGACAGGGGTCAGGGGTCAGATATGGATATGCCACTAGGTGAGTCTTCGCATTCAGTGTGATAAATAGTATTTATTCAAGAGGTGTCCATTTCTTCCCCAGTATCCAGCTCACGTTCAGAACTCATTTGTGCTAATATTGTGTAATAGGAACAACTGGTTTCAGTATATGCAGTACTTAATTGTTATCTTTGTGACCTTGGAAATATAACCAGTTATTATCCCAACACTATCACACTGCTGCTTCTTTTGCCAGTTTGGCATTTGGGGGACAAAACACTGAAGGATTAAGGGGGCAACCTCCCTAATCCCTCCAATTGAGTGCTGCTCAATAGCAGCTGTTTACCAAATTTTGTAGTCCCCTTCTGAAATGGGGAATAAATGTTTTTGAACCTCCTTGTTCCACTCAAGGCACATCCAGACCATGCCCCCTTGCCATTTGCAAGCATTTGGGTTTGATACATTCATATCCTGGCTTTGCAAAATTGGGAATTAGACATTTATGCAAGATAAACTTCTAAGTACTGGTTTATGCACGTATCAAATGTGAATAGAGAGGTATGTTTGCTAAGGTACGTTAGCATTTCTAACGCACCTTTAAATTTAAGGCATGTTAATCGCTAACACGCCTATACAGTTCTTTGGGTGAGTTAGCGTTTAACATGCGTAAACCATTTACGTGTGTTAAAAATGCTAACACGCCCATAGCGCACCTTAATAAACATAGAGCAGAGTTTGTAAAAAGAGGACCTGAATGTTCAACTCCACAAGCAATCAGCTTTCACTCATCCACATGATTTCTGGGCCAATGAAAATTAGTTATCAAAATACATAAATATTAAAGTTGGCTTGTTGGTTCACAAAAAGTGACTCCATTCGATTGATGCAGACATTAATACCCCTTAGGTTTAATAGCGTCTAAATGCAAAATTTATCTTTATTCCATACTATTAAAAAGAACAATTTTGATCACTTCTCTGAACTGTTGGCTTTACACAGTCTATTACAAAACAGTGCAGGGAATTAAATTGGTGCTGAAATTTTAACCAATAGTGCTTCCTCTAAGAAACATAGAAACATGATGGTAGATAAAGGTCAAATGGCCCATCTAGTCTGCCCATTCACAATATCCACTATCTCCTCCTCTCCCCACGTGCCTGTCCCACACTTTCTTGAATTCAGATATAGTCTTTGTCTCTACCACCTCCACTGGGAGGGTATTCCATACATCCATCACCCTTCCATAAAAAAATATTTCCTTAGATTACTCCTGAGCCTTTAAGTTCATTCTATGCCCTCTCGTTCCAGATTTTTCCTTAATTTGAAAAAGGCTCACCTCCTGTACATTAATGCCACAGAGATAGTTAAACGTCTCTATCATTTCCCCTCTCTCCTGCCTTTCTTCCAAAATACACATATTGAGAGCCTTAAGTCTATCCCTGTAGGCTTTATGAAAGAGACCACTGACCAATTTTGTAGCCATCCTCTGGACTGATTTCATCGTTGGTGTGGTCTCCAGAATTGAACTCTATATTCTAGATGGGGCTTCACCAGAGACTTATATAAGGGCACAATCACTTCTTTTTTCCTGCTGGCCATGAGATTTATTGTTCCAACACTCTTGAGATTGCTGCTGACCCTGCTGCGTTGTGCAATGGTGATGGGTGGTGATGTCAATGATGTTGCTGATCCTGCATATGATAGAAAAACCACTGCTGAAGGGGTGACTTGCTTTGCCCGAGTTTAGATTTGCTTAATATCTGGAGGACACTCTACCCGGGGCAGCGTGATATACACATATCTCCCGAGCACACCTCTCAGATAGTAGAATAGATTATATCCTGTTATTCACAACAACATTCCCAGAGGTGGATACTGTTGACATCATTTAAGTGGGTATCTCCAAACATGCTGTAGTCCATTTAGCTCTCCGACTCCCATGGAAAGAACTATGTCCATTGTGATATATGCACCATCATCTAAAGAATAACAATACTTTTATAAAATTTATATCCCGGAGATGGGAAGATGATTCCAAAAATAATGCACAGCATAGCTTAACCCTGGGGCTTTTCTGGGAGGCAAGGAAAGCAGTCTTCAGAGGGGAGATTATATCATATTTAGCCTCTCGTAGAAAGCATTTTACATGACAAATTTTACTGCTCCAGAGTCAACTTCACCATTCCCAAAGTGAATTAGTACGTAATTTGACTCTGGAAAATAGAGATGAATTTCGACAAATCCAGAGTGTGCTCAATAGTTTGATTCATCAGCGTATCCTTAATAGCCTCAGATATAATCGTCATCGCTTTCAATGACATGATTAACTAGCTCTTTAAAAAATGTTATCACATTTTGTATATTGATTCCTCTGGCCAAGAATCATTAGATTTTCGCTTTTTAGATAATTTGCCATTTCAGAGATTGACACAGGAGGATCTGGAGGTCTTAAATGCACCCTTCCATCAGTTGCAGAAAACGTCAGGACCATATGGGCTACCGCTAGAACTTTTCAAGATTTTGAGCCCTCTATTTCCCCCGTACTACTAGAAGTTTATAATGAGGCCTTGCGGAAGGGCAGATTCCTAGGACCTTGTGAGGGGCAATGGTCATACCTGTTCTGAAACCGGGATGGGATACTCAACTTACTAGTTCTTATAGGCCCATATCATTATTAAATGTTGATGTTAAGCTTTATGCAAAAATCTTGGCCATTCATTACTCCATATCATTCCCAAACTGGTGGTGAATCATCAGGTGGGTTTTGTCAAAGGCTGCAGTGCAGTGATTAATATCCACAAGATTATCATGGCCATTGAATATGTTCAGGAGCATCACTTGGGTGCTCTTCGGTGAATTTTGATTTAGAATAAGCATTTGACCATGTGTCATGGCCTTATCTTTGGGAGGTATTAACTCATTTTGGCTTTCACAGCCTGATTATATCCATGATCCACCGCCTATATAGTGACCCATGGGCACAGGTGTTGATCAATGGCATACTTTCCCCTGCATTTGAGATACAGTGTGGCACTAGGCAAGACTGTCCCTTATCGTCTATCATCCATGTTTATTCTTCGCCTTCGGTATTTAGCACTATATTGCTAAGAGACTGCGCAGTTCAAGGAATATTGGTGGGACAGATGGGTATAAATTGGCTTTGTTTGCTGGTGACTTCTTGATAGCATTAACAGAACCTGAGACTTCCCTTCCCAGGGCCCTAAATCTGCTGTTGGTGTTTGGTCACTTTTCTGGCTTGTGGATTAATATGGACAAATCTGAGGCTTTGAGCCCGGAGGAGGGTCTAGAAACATGATGGCAGGGCCCTTTCTCTTTGCGCTGGACCTGTGCTGCCTTAAAATATCCCTAGGAATCTTACTCACTTATATGATAATAACATTTCCTCACTGATAAGGGCGTTTGCAGGTACGATCTGAGGAAGAAGGGCAACCTTCGAAAGCTAATCAAGAAATGTATTAAGTTATGTCCAATAAAAAAGGTATCATCTTATTTTCTTTTCCATGTTTTATTTTGTTTGATTTCTATTGATAACCTCACTGATAAGGGAAACTCGATCGAGTTCTCAGCACTGATCTTCCTTACTGGTTTCCTTAAGGGGTAGACTCCATCTCATCAAAATGATTGTGCTTCCCAAATGGATGCATGTTTTCCAAAATCTGCCATTAATTCTGCGACCTAGAGATTTGAATACCTGGAGTCATATGCTTAGGCACTTTTTGTAGTAACTAAGCGCCCTCACATATCACTCAGCCAGCTGCAACATTTTAGAAGGGAGGGTGACATGGGCTTATCTGACTTAAAAGCTTATAATATTGCATGTCAATTCAGATATGTATGGGACTAGATCTTTCATACTTTGACTTTTTGTGATGTGACTTTTGAGTCCACTTTAAGCACAGACTTGTCTTTAGCCTATATTCTTCATGCTCGAGCTCCGCACCTAACATGAAGGATAAAGCAACACACTTGGTTGGAACCCCTGCGGTGGGCCTCGACTGGGAGACACTTTCATCTACTAATCTGTTGCTCCAGTATTTCCCATCATTGGCAACACAGAATTTCTTCCAGGCTTCCAGAATTCCATTTTAGAACATGGATTGACATGATCCAACTTTGGTGGAGGAGGAGCTCCTGCGTTACTCCTGTATGTTGAAGTATCTCGAATTGCTTACATCCAAGTGCTTCATTATGTCTTCTCCCTGATCCGGGACTTTTGCCCTGCTTTTGTGGAATCTAATTTTGACAACTCTTGGCCACTCTCAGCTGTAATGAAAGGCCTAGTGGGATGATATTATGAAATCCTGAAGAGACCACAAGGACTGCATTCCCTATATAGAGTGGTCTCCCTCTGGATTACAGATTTTCGTTATCAAGATATTGAAACATTTTTGGCCCAGTTTGCAGTCAGCACTGCTATTAGCAGTGGACACACTAGGGGTATTTTGCACACCAGGGCATGTTTCTGATTCGGGATGCTCCTGATTTCACTTTTACTATGTTTTATGATGTATTGTTTATGGCAGTGTTTCCCAAGTTCCGTCGTGGAGTACCCCTTGCCAGTCAGGTTTTCAGGATATCCACAATGAATATGCATGAAAGAAATTTGCATATAATAGAGGCAGTATATGCAAATTAAGTGCATGCATATTCATTGTGGATATCCTGAAAACCTGAGTGGCAAGGGGGTACTCCGTGACCAGACTTGGAAAACAGTGGTTTATGGTGTTTGTAAACTCCTTTGGTTAGACTTGTATCTGAAAAAGGCCGTGCAGATACATAGCACAACAGGATTATCCTTTTCATTATGCACTCTCTTTCTAGAATGTTTTATATTATTTTGTAAAAGAACGGAACCTGAAGATTCAGTGCTAATGTACATTGTATTCAAGAATGTTTTCCTTTTCTTTCCATCTTGATTCTCTTTCTGCCCAGAAGGCATAGCCAGTGATCTCATCTGAAGACAGACGCAGGGTGAGGACTGGTAACATAGCCAGCTGTAATTTGAAAAACATCCAGTAGTGTCGCTCTAGGATTAATCACCCTTCATTGAACTGACACAAACACATGTCTGCAGGCAATATTACACTCCTCTGCCAGTTAAAAGCACACTGTCAGCCCAGTGAACCTAATAGGAACATGGTAAATTTACTCCAAGTTGAAAATAAATGGCAGAGCTTTGACCTCATGCATTACTAATTCCTAAACTGATAATGGGCTAGAGCACTGAGACATGGAACCAGTTCTATCGAAATCAGGTGTTTGCAATTTAGTGGAGACCAGGGCTACAGTGTTTCTAAGAATGAAGAGTAAGTAGTGAAATTCTAAGGCTGAAAACATGTTTTCACTTATATGGGTCTGCTAGATTTCCTTGTTTACAATTGTTCTAAATTATTAGCTTAAAAAGAATTTACTCAAATGTCTGATGTCCTTTTACATCTCATTTTTAATTATGCATCAATTTGGTGCAAGTTATTTTGATAGGCATGTTACCATATCTTGTAAATATTTTAGAAAGTATCTGATTCTCCAGACCTTACATTCACACTTTCTCTCTATGATGCACTCATTCAATCATACTTGCCCTTATATTTTATGCATGCATGTATGCAAACTCACGGGGCAATTTCAAACACACCACCTGGTAAAAGCCCATGGTAACTTTGTACATTCTACTGAATGGAAATGAAACACACTAAGAGGCCAATGTATGAAATGTGTGAATGCTATCGCCAGAGATAAAGCACCATAATGCATGTAGATTAGCATCTGATGGTTTACCCTGAAATCTATGCTGATGTAGTGAGATGCAAAACCACAGACAAAATAGCTCAGTACCTATTAGTGAACTGAAATAGTATGCACACATAAGCTTCACAGATGCATTCACACAAAAACTTATCTGTTTAAGGGCGATGTAGCTAACTTTTTGATATCCATATATAACATAGGGGTACTGCTGTTGCTCAGGCTACTACTACTACTACTATTTAGCATTTCTATAGCGCTACAAGGCATACGCAGCGCTGCACAAACATAGAAGAAAGACAGTCCCTGCTCAAAGAGCTTACAATCTAATAGGCTGGATTCAGAATGGTCTTTGTGATGCCCAGCAGTATTCTTATGGTGTTATTGCTAGGGGTCAGGCTACCATAAGGGCAAGAGGCTGTGCTAGACTATTGCTGGAAACCACTCCTGCCTTCTGGCTCCTAGGCCACTGAATGCTTTAGGAAGGCCTAGGAGAGGCCTATGGTGGAGTAAAAGGTCTTGGGGGGGGGTTAGGGGGGCCTGGGGGGAATGGGACAGGGGACAGATTTGCCCCTTCAGACCTAATGTGTGGAGGAAGGGTTAGGGACATGCAGGGGGAGCCAGGGGGACCCAGACTGTAGTCTATTTTATGATCGCTGATCCCTTTACTTAAGTACAAAGTATTGCCATACTGGGAAAGACCAAAGGTCCATCAAGCCCAGCATCCTGTTTCCAACAGTGGCCAATCCAGGTCACAAATACCCGGCAAGATCCCAAAATTGTACAAAACAATTTATACTGCTTATCCCAGAAATAGTGGATTTTCCCCAAGTTTATTTAATAACGGACCTCCAAGAAACGGAATGAAACAGCTTGCAAGGTTAATAGCAATTTGCACTATTCCTTTTTTATGAGACTCATTAACCTACAGTACTGCAAGTTACTGACTCTTATGGTAAATAGCTGTATTTCATCACAGCTTAGAAACGTCCTCCCTTATTGCTGAGCTTTTCTAATTATCTGAATTCTTTTTTCTATAAGTTTATATTTATTCTTATGTTTTGTTTTAATTCTGTGTATAGTGCTAATATGTATTTTTATTATGCAAGTATTTTTAATCCTTTTATCTTAGTGAACTGCTTAGAGGTTTTTTTTATGTTTGATGATATATTGAATGTGAGAAATTCACAGGAAAAGCTGTGAGTAAAGTCTTCCACGAGAAGCACTGCTGGATTTTTGTCCAGAAAAGTACAATTTTAGGGGTGTCCAGGCCAAGCATTTTTTTTATTTATTTTCCTGTAACATTTATAGGATTTTTTGTTTTGGGGGCAAACATTGTCAATAATGCACACTGTCGATAACATGGGAAAAAACAAAACAATTTTTTCATGTTAAAAATGTCAAGAGAAATGCTGGTAAGACCGCCCCTACTAAATTTAAGAATGGGGCAGAAGTTTTGCTTGGATTAAGTTCTGCTTTCCTTTTTTTTTCTCTTTAGGTTATTTCAGCTATTACAACTTGCAGGAAATGAAATCCTTGGGCAAAACATATGCTACTTCAAAATTGTGTGAACAGAATGGTGGCTGTTGCCTCTTTTTTGACTGACTTTTGCATAAATCTGAAATCTGGCTCAGTCTTACATAGTGATGAACTATTTGCTGGAAACATATCACAGACTAAACAATCCATTATTTTTTTTTCTATAACCTGCGATGAGACATGGATTTCTATTAATCTATGAAATAACCTGATTCATATAATAAATTATGTATATTACATTGCATGAGGAGAAGGTGCTCTGTTGACTTGCTTAATATTATAAGAATTACTTTTGACAGTATAATTTGTATTACCTTTCTCGGCCTCCTTCTCTGTTTCTTTAGCATATAATAGGGGATGGTTCACAGGGGGACACAAGTTTCAAATAGCAAATAATTTATCTCCCTCTCCAATAAAAAGAGAAAATGAAAAATATACAAGTTGTCTTGTTTATAAATCCCAACCATTATTAGAGCTCCACAATGGCAAGTAAATCATTTTTCTTGGACAAAGAAAGCAATAATATCTGGCAAGGCATGACAATGACAAATTATAATGCATTATGGACCATAAAAGCTCAGGATTTAGGTCCATAAAATACTGGGCCTGATTTCCAAAACAAGCTGAGTTCCAAAATGTGTTCCTATTTTCAGCCAACTGTAGGATTCTAAGATTGCAGCTGAAAATTCACCTACAGTTAGGAACTTAAAAGCAATTTTCCCAAATGTAGGTGGGGAATGGTGGATGGGACTTGATATGCCACCTTTCTGTGATTACAATCAAAGTGGTTTATATATTATTTGTAGAGGTTCTTATTTTATACCTGAGACAATGGAGGGTTAAGTGACTTGCCCGGAGTCTGCTGTTCATTTCTCTAGATATAGGAGCTCAATTAGGGGCTCTTATGTGGGATTTTACCATATGATAACAGTGCACGACCCGTCTCTCCCATGGCCACACCCCCTTTTGTGATGCACACATTAGAATTTATGCAGACCACTTTACAGAATACGCTTTTAAAGTTGTACGCGTAAATTCTATTTAGTGCCAATAATTGCCTGTTATTGGCTTGTTAAACAATTAAGATATGCATGAAAATCAACTACACATGCAGATTTACACATGCAATTTCAGTCGCCGTTTATAGAATCTGGGGGTATGTGCCTAACGCACTTTAGTAAAAGGGCTTCTTAGGTACCTTGTACTGAAAATCAGTACTAATCTCCTATTTTTTCCCCCCCATCTTAAAATCTGCTCCGTTGCCACCAATGTTTTAGGCTCCTATATTTTGGAATTTAGTGACATTCTGAGTATACATTTTGGTGATCTACAGAACCCGCTACTAAGCTATTATGCGCATAGAATCTTAGTGACAAACAAAACAGTGTGTTTACCGCAATGCGGTCTATTTGCTTGTTGGCATTTGAGATGCTTACCAATTGACCCCTGAGGCAGGCGCTGTGCGCCGAAACACAGTCCGTGTCGGGTCAGTTTTCATTAAAGTTTCCACGTTTTTCCAACTTTGAAGGCCCGTTTGTGCTTTGTTTCTGTTGCCTATACATTTAGGAACTCAGCTGCAGTAGATTACGGAAAGGTCGATGTAAGAGTCTAGTTTTTTCAATAAATAAATAAGGGAGCACTTGTGTCAATGATGGAGGAGGATAAAGAGGTGGGACTTGTAACAGAGGGGCCAGGGCTTAACAAGGGGACTTTATATGAAATTTGTTTTATTGAGAAATACAAATACAAACAAGATGCAATACGTTCTCAAGATGTGTAACGTTTGGAAAACCAAATCCAACTTCTATTCCCTCTCCCTCCCAACTATCCCATTCCCCACCTTCAACACAAATACAAAAGTAGATCCAATACAAGGGGTCTTTATAAAATTTTTAGCTTGAACAGGGACTGGGACAGGATGGCATCAGGATGCCACTGGCTCATTCTGGAAACAGAGGCTCCCTGCAAAGGAGGGAGGAGGAGAGATCTCAACCACTAGGGTCAACAGCCCCTTTTTAAAGCTGCCACTGCCAGGCAAAATCCTCCTTCTCAGAACTTATGAAAAATAACTGCAAATAGGCAAGGTGTTATTTTCTTGCAAAAAGCAGCTTGTGAAACTTATGCACACTGGTTTTCACAAAGCAATAAGCTTTTTTAAAAAAATCAGCATTACATTGGCCACCCTCCAATCTTCCAGTACCACGCTCAATTTTAAGGATTAATTACATATTACTAATAGCTCCGCAAGTTCATTTTTCAATTCTATCAGTACTCTGGGATGAATACTATCTGGTCCAGGAGATTTGCTACTCTTCAACTTGTAGAACTGCCCCATTACATCCTCCAGGTTTATAGAGAATTCATTCAGTTTCTCCTACTCGTCAAAGAATTAATTTAATCTCTCCGCTATGGCTTTGTCTTCCCTGATTGTCCCTTTTACCCCTCGGTCTTCTAGCGGTCCAACCATTCTTTTGCTGGCTTCCTGCTTTTAATATACCTAAAATTTTACTATGTGTTTTTGCCTCCAACGCAATCTTTTTTCAAAGTCCCTCTTAGTCTTTCTTATCAGCGCTTGGCATTTGACAACATTTCCTATGATGTTTCTTATTATTTTCAGTCGGTTCCTTCTTCCATTTTCTGAAGGATTTTCTTTTAGTTCTAATAGCTTCCTTCATCTCACTTTTTAACCATGCCAGCTATCGTTTGGTCTTCCGTTCTCCATGCATGCTAAAGGTGCTCAAATAGTCCTCTATACCCTAAGTGCATCACAGTTTTAAAAGGCCGCAGCTTGCAAATACAATCTATTGAAATTCCAACCCCGAAAATATTCAATAAAGGTAGCAAGATTCATACTGAAATGTTGCCCATAGTTCTAGATTAAGTTTAAGCCTTACAAAGATGAGATCTACAGGAAAAGAAAGTCACAACCATGTGTCTTCATTGCTGAAGGTTTGCTAGAATTGCTACTAATATATTTTAGTCCTTTTGAAAAACTAGCTGATCAGTATTCAAAATGATTTAACCAGCCAAAATGGCTGCTGACTGGTTAAATTGCTTGTTCAGGCCTATCCATTATTTTCAGCAGCACTGAACCGGTTTTCACCATTGAAAATGATCAGCACCTAAGTGAAATGCAGCTATTTTGGGAGGTGTTCCAGGGCAAAGTCAGAAGTTGGTTGGTTAAGTGCCAATATTCAGCACTTAACAGGCCAGGGTAACAGCATAAGTGGGACCACATAAAACAAAGTCCTGTTTTGGGGCTCCTTTTACCAAACTGCAGTAAAAAGGGCCCTGTTGCGGTGGGGGCCATTTTTGCCACGCACCAGGGCCCTTTATACCCCAGCGGGTACATAAGCCTGAAAAAACACACGGCCATGTGGTAAGATTACTTTTACCACGTGGCCATGCAGGGGGAAGGGAGCACTTACCGTTACACACTGAGGTGGTGGTAAGCGCTCCCGTGCTACCCCAGTAGTATATTTTTTTTAAACCTCCAGCAGCACCAGAAATGGTGCATGCTGGAGGTGGAACTCACATTAGGCTGGTGGTAGTTCCTGGTTGACACGCAGCAACTCTTTAGTAAAAGGGCCCCTTTATGCGCTAACCCACAGCTGCTTAAGTTCTGAATATCGACTTAACCAGCTATGCATTAGCCGGCTCTGCATAAACTTAATATTCAATGCCAAATGGCCCAGCATTGAGTATCGGGGAATAACGCCGGCAACAGTCAGCAAAACGCTCACCGCCACCAGCTGAATACAGACACCTAAGTTTTTGTTCTTTAAATTAGAAAATACTGAAAGCTAAATTTTAAAATGTGTTGGATCAAATGACCACTTTTAAACACCAGAACAGTCTATAACAAAGCTTGGCAGGAATGGCCACTAGTAGAACTTGTGAGTTTTGGTCATGTTTTGTGTTTGTTTGGGTGCTGTAAGTTTAATGCACACCCCCTTTGCTGAATTTAGTCTAAATAAAGGACTTACTTGTGCTGTTTCCTTTAAAATAATGGAGCATTTGGATCATTCAGATAATTGCAGCCAACAGGATGTTGCTTCCCGGAGATCCAATGTTTCATTTAAGGGTGAGGATTATGAAGCAGCAGGGAAGTTTCTGGCCTGTCTTCCCTCCCAATCTTTAACATAAAGGCTGCTCTATTTACGTTACAATATTTGTATAAACAGATTTTCTCACAAATCAGGCAGTATCAATAAATTAGTTTCCCAGACAAAGGAGCTTTTAATCTAGCTCTTAGTTACTTATTGTTTATTAAGACTTTTTATACCACCTGTAAATGGCAATGCATGTCCAGGCGGTGTACAAGCTAAAAATATAAACAACCAAGAAAAGAACTCCAAAAATTGGACAGAAAAGAGGACACCATTCCATCTAGATTAGACATTCACTCATATTATATGATAGGCACACACAAAAAATGAATTAATTAGGATTTATTTACCGCCTTTTTGAATATATTGTTAACGTATTAGCTACTCTCCAAATTCCATCCAGAGTTCCACTAGAATGTCAAAGTTCCAACACAAGAAGTGAAGATGTTTGAGATGGGAAAAGAATCATGGTGGATAGTATAATTCTACTCACTATCAAATTAATACACATTAATGAGCTTTACAATCAAGCTAGCATTGAAAGTTTCTAAGAACTGAATTCCTATAGGCTATCTTTAATTTACAGGTCATCGGTAATTTTAGAAACCAAGAATTTGTCATTCATGATCAAAAAAGATCACTTCAGAATATGATCACTTCCTCATGTGATACCAGTTTTAGAAGAATCTAAAATATCAAGGAAAACTGGAACAACTTTGGAAACTGTGGATCAAGCTGTAATGTGCATTTAAGACTTAAATCACAATGAAAGCTTATATTATTATATCTGTGTACACTTTATTACAATGATCGTCACGATTTTTGAAGCAGGGGTCACACTGGCAAAAAGACTCAATGTGAGAGAAGTGCTGGATAAATCAGATGATGCCGAGCACCTATATAGCCAGGCCAGCTACTCAGGTGTGCTCAGAGCAATAATGTGTAAATAAAGTGAAGTTTGATTCTCCAGGCTCTTTCTCTGTTTCTTAGCCCATCTTGTCTCTCCCAATCCACAAGTACCCTAAAACTCTCTTCTCTCAATACACTCTCCCCCAACCCTATCCCAATCAGACTGAACTCCTACCAGCCTCTCTTCACAATCAGTTGCCATCATTCCGTCCTCAATCCCTCCAAGCTGACTCTCCCCCGGTTTGTTAATGCCCCTGATCTTTCCTGGAGACTTCCCACAAGCTCTTCCTCTGGCACAGGTGTTCTGTTTTCTTGCAGCACCATGTGATTCTCGATGAGTTTGATACACATGGAGTCCAAACATTACTGTTCACACAGTCTCACAAGAATAGTGTGGGAGTTTGTGCACTATATGACTGATAGGGAAGGTGATAGAACTAGAGGACATGAATTGAGGTTGAAGGGAGGCTGACCCAGGAATAATGTCAGGAAGTACTTTTTCACTGAGAGGGTGGTGGATATTTGGATTGTCCTCCTGTGGCAGGTGGTGGAGATGAAAACCGTAATGGAATTCAAAAATGTGTGGGATCAACACGTAGGAATCCTGTTTAGAAGGAATTTATCCAAAGAGGCTTAGCAGAGACTAGTTGGCATCACTGATAATTGGGAAGCAAAGCCAGTAGTGGGCAGACTTCTATGGTCTGTGCCCTGATCATGGCTAGATAGATTAGGATGCGCTGGAAGGGCTTTGATAACAACTTCAAAAGTTTTAGAACAAGGACAGTGCCAGGCAGACTTCTACGGTCTATGCCAAGAAAATAACAATGGACAAATCAAGATCAGGTATACATATGTTGTATCATCTCATACCTTATATAATAAGTTTATCTTCTCAGGCAGCCTGGATGGACCGTACAGGTCTTTATCTGCTATCATCTACTATGTTACTTTGTTACTATATTCAGTGAGAGCTACACATAGCAACATAGTAGATGACGGCAGAAAAAGACCTGCACGGTCCATCCAGGCTGCCCAACAAGACAACATATGTGTAAACCTTACCTTGATTTGTACCTGCCTTATTCAGGGCACAGACCGTACAAGTCTGCGCAGCAGTACTTCCCGCCTCCCAACCACCAGTCCCACCTCCCATCACCGGCTTTGGCACAGACCGTATAAGTTTGCTCTCCACTATCCTCTCCTCCCAACCACCAACCCCTCTTCCCCCCACCTGCTCCGCCACCCAATTTCGGCTAGGCTTCTGAGGATCCATTCCTTCTGCACAGGATTCCTTTATGCATATCCCACGCATGTTGAATTCCGTTACCGTTTTCATCTCCACCACCTCCCGCGGGAGGGCATTCCAAGCATCCACCACCCTCTCCGTGAAAAATACTTCCTGACATCTTTCCTGAGGCTGCCCCCCTTCAACCTCATTTCATGTCCTCTCGTTCTACCGCCTTCCCATCTCCGGAAAAGATTGTTTGTGGAATAATACCTTTCAAATATTTGAACGTCTGTATCATATCACCCCTGTTCCTCCTTTCCTCCAGGGTATACATGTACACAGTCCTGAAAGAAAACAGAGCAGATGTTTTGGAAACAAGGCCAGCAGCAAGCCTCTGAACATGGGGGGGGGGGGGGGGGGGGGGGGGAGAGTATGGATTAAGAGATCAGAATAGGCATCCACGCCTGGGGTCCATGGGCTGTCCACTAGCCCCTGGACCTTCCATGAAGAGTACTGCCTTATTAGGACAACAGTGGGTTAGATTGAGTCATGTGCATTTTGTTTATCCCATATTTTTTGAACGTTTGATTCACCTGCTCTTCTTCCGCTCTTCCCTCTCCCCCCCCCCCCCCCCCAAGTTCTGTGTTTTTGGGCTTTAGGGGATCTTTGAATGTTTTGGATTTGCAAGATAGCAACTATTATAAAAGAGGTTATTTGGGAAATATTCAGGATAGTAAACAAGAGATTCAGCAAAGCTGCACAAAGATTCCATAGATGCTCAGTCAGAATGCTGCTTTCCATTCAAACTTTTGCAAAAAGGGTTATTAATGCATATATACATGATTGCCCCAGACACTCATGATTTTGCAGCAGATGGAATGTGCAATCATATATTTTAGGTTTTTGCAATAATTTTCTATGTTGCCATTCATAACCATACACCAAAGCAGTTTGTAATAACTCCAAAATAGAAGACAAGGATTTAATCGGAGAAAAAATAAGTAGAGGGGGGGAGGGGAAAAAAAGAGGTAAATGAGATGGAATTCATCTGTCCAATTTAGATTGTAAGCTCTGTTGAGCAGGGACTGTCTTTTCATGTTAATTTGTACAGCGCTGCGTAAGTCTAGTAGCGCTATAGAAATGTTTAATAGTAGTAGTAGTAGAAATGCACACAACGCAGCTTGTATTTGATCTCCACTTTATTTCAGCTGGCATTTCTTTCCTCCTGGAAGCATTTGGATGCTAACCATTGCTTCTAAGGCCCCTCTTCCAGAAGACTGTGGTTACTGAAAACTCGCCCAAAAGATTGCCAAGGCCTGCTTCATTATGCTCCAGCTTCTTTCCTCTCCTTCCTCTGGGCTTGAAACCAGTTCCATGAATGTGCCTGTTGGCCTCAATATTCCCACCTGGTGGGCTCATTGTTCTTCACAAGAGCATGTGGGTAAGGTTCTATTTAATTCAAGACATCTCCATTGCTTGTCAACTTCAAATGTCCCTGTACCTGCTACTATATTTTCTCTTTGTGCCAGTCTACTAAAAAAATGTCTGCTGTCTTCAGGATGAAGGATTGCTAATTGCAGACCTTGTGTCACTCATCACCTTGACAGAAGCCTGATTTCGGCAAGGAGACATAAGGCCACCTTTGTCAAGAATTTTATAATGGATTTGAACAAGGCTAGAAAGGGAGTGTGACACCAGCTCATTAAGTCTATTGCTGGTAGATAGTGCAGCAAGGTAGAAAAGGCAGAGCTGAGAACTGACAGGGGGTTGAGGGAGCAAGGGCCTGTGGTGAAAATCTTTCTCTTAAAAATTGCTCTCCCTTAGCAGCCCTGCATTCAGTTGCATTGCTCATGTTTTGTGGAATGGTCTTCCCCTGAAACTAAGATTTCAGATTTTGAAGACAAAATTCAAGGTAAGCTTTAAAACATGGTTATTTAAACTATCTTTTAATATTACAGGTTAGCACAGAAGATAGATTACAGACTCTGAGATTTTAAGCTATTCTCAAGGCCCATTTTTTCCATAAAGCTTTTCCTTTATTGTACCAATGATCATAATTTTATTCTCCCAATTATTTTAATTTAGTATTTCTCCATTGCCGAAGCAGCAGGTCTGCCCCTATCACACAGTTATGTTAATTGTCATCCTTTTCACTTCCCTTCCTCATGTTTTTCCCTATCCTATTTTTTCTATTACTTTTAATGAACTCTTCTCCTCTTGGAGTTTTATAAGTCCCCCAAGTACTTTTGATTCTTACCTTATGTCTCCACCAATTTTCCTACCCTTGATCTAATTTTGGAACGTAAACCGCTTAGATATTTTATTAGTTGCAGTATATGAAATAGAGTTCTGAGTCAGTTCTGTTCTAATATTTCACTTTAATATTTTTAAATATCCTCGTGTGTCCCAGATTTATGTTAGTTTTTTGGTATTTAATGTTGTTCTATTCATTTACATTCCATATATGTTTAAGGATTTGTATGTTTATGTTGGTTTTTACTTTATTTCAATTAACTGAAATCTGCCTTGATGTTATTCTGAAAGAAGGTTTAACAAATAAATAAATTACTGAGGGAACTTCCAAGCTGAGAAGTACCAATAGACAGCAGAATGGGGTGGGTCCCTGACCCAACCAATATTTTGCACAGCAGAGCATCAGCCATTAGAGAGCTTGAACTCAGGGCCAGAGATTGCTTAGTTTCGGCCCTCCAACCCAAAATGTGCACCACTGCCCCTGAAATAACAGCCCATAAGAATATGGGAGAAAGATATAGAATTAGTCCAAGTACATCACAATCTACTGCCTGTACGATGAAGAAGGTTCCCTTTGGCACAATGCAAGTATTAAGCAAAGCATAAGCAATCAATCTGAGATAATGAGAGCACACCCAACATACCCTGACATAGTGGTGAGGTTCATTCTTATCATGATAGGCACCAGACCAACCCATTTATGGATACAGATTCTCAAGAACATTACTTTGCACTGCAGGTTGCTTCTTTCAGAACAATGGTTCTCTCATTTGGCCACTGAGCATTTTAGGGGGAAAAAAAGCTCAAAAAAGCTGCAAGAATGGATGGTTACACTCTGAGGCCAGCAAAAAAAATTTGTTGTGAGAAACCCTCCCACTCTAAGACTGAGCAGGTGCAGCCACAATGCTGAGTAAAGAGGTAGCTGCCAATACACATGTGTGGTCATTCTGCATCTATTTATTTTTGGTGACTCTTAAGTAACTACCTATAGTCCTTTAGATAAGCCAGATTTACATGACAAAAGTCCTGAGGTCTTAACTTTACCACTGGAAATAAGCTGTACTTGGGCTATTTTCACTATTGTAATGTATTTTATGTCCTTGAATGGTTGGGGATTTGGGCTATTCAAGTGTATTAAAAGGATAAAAGCAGGTAACATTTAATCTCTAGGCAGAGCCAAACACATTACAGTAAGTGCAAATAGGGACATTTGTATAGTAGACATGAGTGGCATTTATAATCACTGATAAAATAATTACTGGTGTATGTTATGGAAAGTGATATGATGCAAAGAAAGGGAATAGAGCCAGGAATAAATGCCAGACTGATGCTCTTTTTCTGCCATCTTTGGCCATGTTTCAATGTTACAGCTCTCTGAATAGTTAGCTTAAAGCATGGAGCAGCTTTATCAGTCTTTCAGTTAAGTTCATTGTCTCACAGAACAGATCTCTTAAATTTAGCATGTCACAATAATCAAATTATCTTTAAGTAACCCTCTTACTGATCCACAGATTAGATACGGCTTGGATATTGTTTTATTGTAGATGATGTTCAAATCTACCTGTCCATAACTAAGAAGCCCTTTAACCAGGGGCGTAGCTACGAGGGGCCACGGGGGGCGTGGACCCCCGTAGATTTGGCCCTGGCCCCCCTGCCGATGACCCTCTCGACCCCCCTCCTGCCGCCAACCCTCCCCCACTTCTGCCGTCGGGTACCTCTGCTGGCGGGGGACCCCAACCCCCACCAGCCCAAGTCATCTTCGCCGGCGCAGCCGCATTGCTGATCTGCAAGGCTTCGTTCTGTTTCTGTGAGTATGACGTCCTGCACGTACAACATGGTGGTGGCAGTGATAGTGGGGTGGGGGGGGGTCGGTGGCGCTGGGGGGGCTAAAATGTGCCCCCTCACCTCAAGCTCTGGACCCCCCTCCCACTGGTCTGGCTACGCCCCTGCCTTTAACTAAGCCACGTAAGCACCTACGCCCACCCAATGAGTGCTAATTTGTAGTTACCGCCCTGCTACTGTGGCCCGTGTGGTAGGTTTTTTTTTTTTTTGTTACATTTGTACCCCACACTTTCCCACTCATAGCAGGTTCAATGCGGCTTACATATTATATACAGGTACTTATTTGTATCTGGGGCAATGGGGTTAAGTGACTTGCCCAGAGTCACAAGGAGCTGCCTGTGCCTGCAGTGGGAATTGAACCCAGTTCCCCAGGACCAAAGTCCACTATACTAACCACTAGGCCACTCCTCCACTCTCATTTTTTTATGTGCATCCGCTACGCATGCCAGAAAATATATTTTATTTTCTGTTGTGCGGCGAACTCCAACTTGATGCGTGTAGGCGATTACCACACGGTTAACACGAGAGACCTTACTGCTAAGTCAATGGCTGGCAGTAAGGTCTCAGACCCAAAATGGACATGCAGCAATTTTTATTTTGCCGCATGTCCATTTTCGGCAAAAATTTTAAAAAGGCATTTTTTGCAGGCGGGCTGAAAAATGGATCTGCGCACACCCAAAACCCATGCCTACACTACTGCTGGCCATTTTCAGCATACCTTAGTAAAAGAACCCCTAAGGTAGACTAGAAATATTTTGTGATATTGAATGATGGGTTGGAGCTAGTAGTGAAATAGCTTAAAAATCACAAGTTTAATTAGAGTATTACATTATATTATTATTACATTACACCCTGTAAACTCAACGTAGATTACAAGTTAAGAAGCTGGGCAATCAAACACTTAAACTAAAAATGTTTGCAGCCTGATATGAAAAGGAAGCAGTAAACAATCTTTAAAATCTAATTTCTTTTAGATTAGGAAAATGCATAACAAATGAATTATGTGACAAGTGTTTGGCCTGATCATTTTTTGGAAACAACAATTTAGTCATATACAAAGGAGCAACTCCATGTAAAATCTTAAATACCAACATACTCACATAAAATTCTATTCTAGCCTCTTATAGGCAGCCATTGAAGCTGAACCAAAAGTGGGGCAACTCTATCAAATTTATGTGCAGAAAAGGACAGCAGAACCACTACACCCAAAGCTTTGTGGGTTGGGAAGGAAGTTTCATGACCAGACTTAATCATGTCTAATGGAGAATAAATAATATGGCTTAATGCAAACCTCTAAGCTGACACACAATTTTCTTCCTTAGCTGAAACTACTTTTATCTGTGCCTGAATTTGTCTCTGAAGAATTCATGGACAATAGTCCAGGCTTTTAATAATTGGATTATTGTAATTTAAGTGAAGCCTGTCTGAAATGATGCGGAGGTGGTAATAATTAGAACAGCTAGGATCTTAGGAGGATTTAAGTGGTGTAATCGTATTTATTTGTTTGGATTTGGCTTATACCTTTTTCAGTAGTATAGCAAGGTGAGTTACAACCAGGTAACTCACACTAGGTATTTCCATGTTCCTAGAGGGCTTAAAATCATGAACTCCCACCCTTCCATTTCTAATTGTGTTTGTCTTCTGCAGTCCTGGCCCTTCATCTGAACATAGATGGTATATAAAACTCCTTCGCACTCTTCTATGGTACTTCAATGATATTTATATGTTCCCACATTCAAACTTGTGGGTATTTTCTTTGTTTCCACTGCTAGTGAACATTCTGTTGTACTCATGAATTTTAAGCGCTTAAAATTCATGAGAGTACAACAAAATGTTCACAAGCAGTATATTAAAATTTTATAATAAACAAACATATCCCAGTGTATGGTGGTAAGGTAACCATGGGGTAGCAGCTCTTTTTTCACGAATCATGAAAATCACACAATACTGTGACTCAGACAAAATGAGGTTTGAGTTGTCCATACTGTGACTCAGACAAAACCTATCACCAGGCACGTGCTGACCCCTGGTGGACAAGTGAAGATATACACATTCTCTCTTCAATTTCTATTACAATAACTTAGCATAACTAACATTTTTACACAACTCATTTAAGATAAACACATGCAACACAATTTGTTAGATCATATACTTTATAATTATGTGCTTCATGTTTTAATTAAAGTTTGTTAACCTGTCTAATATTTATTATTGCATAAAAATATGCTAATAAGGCAAATAAAATATTTAAAAGATCAGGCTTCTTAAGAATTTTCTCTTTGTAATAGCATGCAAGTGCCATATATTGTAAAACAATTTTCTTCTTTATGTATTTGGTAGCATAAATTTACCTGGAGAGAGATTTCTTGAATCTACATTAGTTTGTTGATTGATTGACTGAGATTTATTAACTACATAAAGAGATTCACCCAAGGTGGTGGACAGCAAGTACAGCTTGACTTTAAACTTATAATTTTGTTAACAGCATAACAGTGGTAAAATGATCAAATAGAACCATAAATACAATGAATGGGTGTTTTACTAAAGATTATGGGCCCTGCTGCAGTTAACTCGAGCTAATCTTTAGTAAAAGACCCCCTTCAATGAGGTAAACTTGGAGATAGCAAATTGAATTCTAGTAATAGGACTAACATGATACAGTATCAGAAACATAAACACAGTTGTTACACATTGCAATAAATTATTCTCATCTTAATACAGTGATTTCCAAACCTGGTTCTGGAGGCACCCCAGCCAGTCAGGTTTTCATGATATCCACAATAAATATTCATAGTAACATAGAGGGGCATAATTGAATGGCGCCGGCGAAATCGATGGCTGGCCATCTTCGGGGCTGGCGCCATAAGCGGGCAGAGCCAAGCATATTTTCGAAATACGCTTGGTGCCGGCCAAATCGCTCGTCGGGTTTAGAATAGGATCGCCGGCAGATCACCGGGTTTAAATGAGATGGCCAGCTCCGTTTTCCAGCCATAATGGAAACCGGACCCGGCCATCTCAAACCCGGCGAAATGCAAGGCATTTGGGTGTGGGAGGAGCCAGCATTTGTACCAATACCAATATTGAGAAAGCTGAACTCGATTTATTCAATACGGAAGTTCCCTGTATTCATACGAATGTTAAGCGCTTGAAGATACTAAAGACATACCTCTATGCTCTAATATTAACAAGTAGAAAAATCAAAAAAAGTAAACAAATCAAACAAAAATTAAATGATATATATAACACATTGGCAGGGAGAGAGGGAAACGTCAATGATGAGAACTGTCACAAAATAGGGACACCGGCAGTGGTGAATGGTGAATAAAATCCCAAGTGACTAGATGAGACGTTCCCTTAACACAAGGCGCACATGTTTGTTTTTCTACTAGTTTATGCATTGCTATTTCTAGGATAAGCAGCATAAAATGTATTGTACTTTTTTGGGATCTTGCCAGGTACTTGTGACATGGATTGGCCACTGTTGGAAACAGGATGCTGGGCTTGATGGACCTTCGGTCTGTCCCAGTACGGTAATACTTATCTACATCCTTATTTTCATGTAACAATTTTATTTGCTTTACTTTGTTGGGGCCCAACAAGGATTTCCATCAAATATGAATACAACTTCAGCATTTTTTTGCACCTTCTTACTGCTGAGAGGAGCCCTCCCAACCCACTACAGGGTGAGGGGTAAACCCAACCTCACAGAGGGGGACTTTTACTAAGCCGCGTGTCTGCATACACCCAATTCATGCCAAAATGGAGTTACCGCATGGCTACCTTGTGGCTCTTGCGGTAATTTCATTTTGGCGCATGTCCGATACGCACGCCCAAAAAATTATTTTTATTTTCGGACACCAAGTGGCACTTGATGCACACAGGTCATTACTGCCCGGTTACTGCGCGAGTCTTTTCCGCTAGGTCAATGGCTAGTGGTAAGGTCTCAGACCCAAAATGGACGTACAGCAATTTTGATTTTGCTGAATGTCCATTTTCGGCAAAAATTTAAAAAAGGCCTTTTTTACATATGCATAGAAAAATGGATTGGCGCGTGCCCAAAACCCATGCCTGCACTACTGCAAGCCATTTTTCAGCGCACCTTAGTAAAAGGACCCCAGAATCTTTCTTATATTGTATAGTGTTGACCTGGTTTTGTGTAAGGAGGCCCCATCGAACTGGGTGAGCTGTGAAAAGCCTAACCTTCCCCCACCACTCGGCTGATTGCTGAAGTTCCAAAATCTGAATACATTACTCCAATTGAAAATAAAAAGTAACTTGAATCCAGTATAGAATTCAATGTAAGGGGTCCTTTTACAAAGGAACACTGAAAAGTGGCCTGCAGTAGTGTAGGCGCGGGTTTTGGGCGCACACAGAATCATTTTTCAGCTGAAAATGGGCATGTGGCAAAATCAAAATTGCTGATTGTCCATTTTGGGTCTGAGACCTTACCGCCAGCCATAGACCTAGCGGTAAAGAATTTGGGCAGTAATGACCTACGCACGTCAGATGCCACTTGGCGCACATCTGCTACATGCGCCAGAAAATAAAAAATATTTTTCAGAAGTGCGCAGTGGACATGCGCCAAAATTGAAATTATCGCAAGGGCCATTCGGTAACTGGGTGGTAACTCCAATTTGGCGCACGTAGGCACCTATGCTGCTTAGTAAAAGGGGCCCTAAACTTCTTGTATTGATTTATCAATGTATATATGGGACAGTTCCAGTATATTTTCATAATGCTTTACGATTATATAAACCGGGACAAGTATTAAGATCTGACATCTACTCAAATTTGTTTACCTTCCCCAAAATCATATCATTATATAGAGACAAAGATGTAGGCATTTTCGATTGCTGGTCCATTTGCATGGAATACCTTGCCTGCATTTCTAAGGTCATGTGACAATATTCAACAGTTTAAACGTTTTTTTTAAGACGTATTTATTTGTAAAGGCCTTCTTGCAGGAATGAAGAGTATTGTAAGAAGTGTTTTTTTTTTCTGAAAGAATTTTATTGATGTTTGTTTACTGTTATGTTTTATGTTTTTATTGATTATGCATGTTGATTTTATCACCCGCTTTGGAAAATGGCGGGATACAAATAAAGTAAATAAATAAATAAAATGAATACATTTTTGACTAGCTTTTGAAGGCCAGAACCTTCTTCCTCAGAGAGTTATTTTGTCATTCAACATACATGCAAACTAAAGAATTTGGTCAAGATTAATAATTGAGTTGCGCATAAAGAAGGTTTGCATAAGGATACATCACAGCTGCTAGCCACAGAGTGAGACCATCTCTAAGATTTCTCCTTATCTAGGATAATCCCTTTTGGCTTCTCCTTCCTTAAAAAAAAGGGGGGAAGGGAAAAAAAAAACTCTGCCAGGAACTACAGGGACTTGAACTAGTGAATGACAGTATCAGAAGGGATGGGATTTGATTTTCTGCCTTTCTGTGGTTGCAATCAAAGTAGTTTACATATTATATAAATGCACTTATTTTGTACCTGGGGCAATGGAGGGTTAAGGAGCTGCAGTGGGAATTAAACCCAGTTCCTCAGGCCACTGCACTAACCATTAGGCTACTCCTCCACTAGAAAGGAAACTAAGCAGTACAGCCACAGTTTGGAAAGGGAAAAAATGTTAAAGGTATTGCACTATTAAGGTGTACTAATAAAACAGGCATCTATAAAGCAGCTTTGAAGGACACATGCTAAACTGAGGTAGTTACTCTGTCATAACATTAGGAGAGGTTTTAGAAGGTATCTCAGGATACTCTGTGTACAGATGTTTGCCTTTATAGTAACTGAAAGCAGCAAAACTCCAAAATGTTAAATATTTTAGCCCTAGCAACTAACCATATAAATAGGGCTACAATATCTTTAAAGTATCTTACTGTGCCAAATACCACAAAGTTAGTGAAATCTGTGAATGGACTTCAATCTTTCTAAGTTTACGAGAGCAGTTGAAACCTTTACTGTTGGAAGGGAGATAAATCAGGACATATAATTGAACAGTTGAGCACTAATGTACTATGGTGCTCATTTTCAAAGCACATAGACTTACAAAATTGCATAGTAACATATTATATGGATTAATAGTGAAATTGTGCCATTGAGCTTCTGAAGACAACTAGTAAACTGGGAAGATTGAAGTCCATTAACAAAATTTCACTAACTTTAGCAAAGTAACATACGTTAAAGATATCTTAGCCCCATCTATATGCCTTTAAAGTAGAATTGTACCATATCAAGTTTAAGTTATGGGTTACTGCCATTTTTAAACATAATAGAGTTATTCCAAACTTCCCATAAGTGTGTAAGAACATAAGAATAGCCATACTGAGTCAGACCAATCTAGCACAGTATCCTGTTTGCAACAGAGGCCAAGCCAGGTCACAAGTACCTGGTAGAAACCCAAATCATGGCAACATTCCATGCTATAAATCCCAGGAAAAGAAGTTGCTTCCCCATGTCTGTCTCAATAGCAGACTGCTGACTTTTCCTCCAGGAACGTGTACAAACCTTTTTTAAACCCAGATACGCTAATTGCTGTTACCACATCCTCTGGCAAAGATTTCCAGAGCTTAACTATTCGTTGAGTGAAAAAAATATTTCCTCCTATCTATTTTAAAAGTATTTCCATGTACATGGTTTACTGTTGGTATGTGTTGGACATCAGTGAATATTTAGGGTCATGTTTAGTAAAACATTAGCAAATGCTGCTGCCCACTTTATTCCCGATGGATGTAGTGGCAGATAGTATGCATTAACAGGCGTGATACATGCCCCTTAAAGTTACTTACCCATGAAGCATTGCAACTGTTGCAGACTATTTACTTAGAAATTGCAGGAACACTAAGGCAGGGGTTCTCAACCCAGTCCTCGGGACATACCTAGCTAGTCAGAATTTTAGGATGTCCACAATAAATATGCATGAGATACATTTGCATGACTACCTCCATCCTATGCAAATGCATCTCATGCATATTCATTATGGGTGTCCTGAAAACCTAACTGGCTAGGTGTGTCCGAGGTCTGGGTTGAGAACCCCTGCTCTAAGGCATTATTTAAGGGCATAGTTAGCACAGCTCAGACCTGTGTGTGCCTGGTGCTCACTCATATTAAGTCTGGACCCCCCTTCCCAAACTAGCCACTATATAAAACAAAAAAAGACTGCCCAACCCTGTTCTAGTGTTCATTTTTAGGCAACCTAATAAAGTTTGTGAGATTGACCGCGTTTTTGTGTTTTACAGAAGCACAATCAGAACAATGTAATTTGCATAACCTATTACACTGTAAAGTACCAGATCTAAGGTTTTAAACATTTATTTCTCATAACCACACATTTTATACTGCCCCCACTTTCTGCAATGTTGTCATGTATTGCTCAGTTCCCATATTGATCCTGAAAAGCACCAAAATAAAACAGCAAATATATACATCTTAATAATAACACAATGAACAGAAAGGACATAAGAAATTGTGCTTTTTATTATAGTTAGTGTTTCTGTTTTCAGAGTTTCCAACATAATGCTGTAAAAACTTATCTGTATTAAACAAGTGCTCTATACAAATTTATCATGCAAATTTTCTTAATCCATCTGCTTAACACTTTTATTAACAGTTTTTTCAGAACTTATAAAAATAAGCACTCTTCATAGAGCAGCGAGACGATGCCAGTTCACTTGCTGTAGTCAAGTCTTTGAAGATGAAATATAAAAGTATTGAATAAAAATACATTCTATAGAAAAAAAGGGAGTCACCAATTATCCAAGAGGAGTCTACAGATTTGAACTGTATAAAATTATGGAAGACATAACATGATCAATGGTAAAGTCCAAATGAACTACTCATAACCCTACGGTTAAAATCTTATCTCACAGTTGCTTCCCTTTTAATGCAAAAGAAAACGGTAAAACCAGGACGTAAACTTTGGTGGATTTGGTCTGTAACTATGATGGAACAGCATCAATGGTGCCTGAGAGTTTACAGGAATCGCCAGCTATACCTTCTGCTAAGACAGAGGTTTCACAATCTTCATTGACACATAGTTCTAGAAAGGGGGGGGGGGGGGGGGTGAGGTGAAAAAGAGGAAGAAATTATTTTCATTTGCACAGACTGTGTGCCTGAAACCTATTCCTTTCTATTCTTAAGCAAGAAATAGCCAATTAGCAACACATTAGAAAGATCAAAGATACATCAGAATTACAGTACAAAGTCTGACAGTTATTTCTTCTCACAACACCAAAGGTAATAATGACAATGATCATGAGACATTAACCCCCCCCCTCCCCCCCGGATTCTATATAGCGCAGCTGAAATTGTTTGCACAAATCCAGGCGCATTCTGTATTTGCACGCGCATTCTGTATTTGCACACGCAATTTAATTAGTTAACAAGCCAATCAGCACTGCTGCCACTTAACAGGCAATTATTGACACTAATTAGAATTTATGAACACAACTTGCTAGGCGTATGCTATAAAGTGGTGCATGTAAATTCTAAGGTGCACAGTCAAAAAAGGGAGTGTGGCAATGGGCGTGGAATGGGAGTTACAAAAATTACGTGTGTGGTTAGAGAATACCCCTGGCACCACATCTAACTTAGGCGGCTGTATTTATACCAGGAATTACTTGGCGTAAGTTCCCGTGACTAGGTTTAGGCACAAATAAAAGCTCTAGGCGTATTCGATAAACCATACCTATAGTTTTTATTTTATTTATTTATTGCATTTGTATCCCACATTTTCCCACCTCTTTGCAGGCTCAATGTGGCTTACAATACATCTTGGATAGTGGAAATGAGAAGAGGGTAAACATTTAGTTTTACAGAAAGATTTTGGATTGAATGGTAAAAGAATAAATGATAGTGCTAAAACAGAAGGCATTATTAACATTTCTAGATATATGTGGAAGTTTCACATGTTTCGGTCTTTGTGGTATATCTTGTCGAAGAGATGGGTCTTTAGTAGTTTACGGAAGCTGGTCAGTTCATAGGTCGCTTTTAGGTTACATGGCAATGCGTTCCAAAATTGCGTGCTCATATAGGAAAAAGTTGATGTGTGCATTAATTTGTATTTTAGACCTAAATTCAGTTTATAGAATACGCCTAGGCGGAAATATTTTCAGCGCCGATTTTTCAGAAGCCATATATAGAATCTAGCCTTAAATGTAGACACTAGTATGTCAGTACAGCAATATTTTGCCAAAAGCTGCTCTGTCCCAAATGAAAAATGCAGCTTTATTAATGGGTTTTTACAATTATAATTGAAGGCCCTCCAGTTACCAACCTACTCTAACTCCAGATGAATGGATTATACCCATAACAGAAAGGGTAAGAGTAATATTAAAATAAACAACTTACCGGTAATGAATACAGGAGCACAGCCAGAAACAGAAGTACAAAGAATAGGATGATAAGGCCAATGAAAATCCATTTAAATCTCCGCCACACGATAAATTTCATTGTCTTGCAGGGGTTTGTGAACCAAAGGAAAGAGGTTTCTGGTCGGCTGTGGTATGAAAAACAGTAGTATTCATGTTAAGAGGCAGTGAGAGTTGACAACAACAAACTCTGGAATTCATTGCCAGAGAATGTAGTAAAAGCAGTTAGCTTAGCAGGGTTTTAAAAAGTTTTAGATGGAAAGTAGCACAACCAGAGAGAAATCAGTACAGCACTAATTCTGCTGCAACCAGAGCTGGTTGACTTACAAAACCTCTGGAACATTATCTGGACAAACGGGTCAAAATTGAACTTTTTAATCATAACAGATTGGGCTCCTTTGGTCTTTGTCTTCCTTCATTTATGATGTTACTACAGTCAAGAAACACACACAAAGCACTGCTAGAAGAGAAAGTATCCAGTGTCAAATCAACTCCCCCCAGCCCCTACAGAGGCAGTTACTAAATTGCAATACAATTTGCAATGTCACTGCAGCCAAAATAACCATGCAAGTCCCTAACCTGTGGTGCCTCAGTATTGCCTCAGGTAGCAAATTACAATTTGCTTTTGTGGGCCTACTATCTTTAAAAACAAATCTTATCTCCATGACCAATTTGCCTCCCCCCCAACAAGAATTACTTATCCTCCACCCTTTGAAAGCCCCTTTTCAGATATCCCCTTCTCCCTCTTCCCCCCTCCCCCAGGTACCTACTAAGACAGTGATGGGCAACCTTTTGAGCTTGGTGTGTCAAAATTCGCCAAAAAACCGAGCATAACTCGGGTGGTGTGTCACTTCGAGAAAAAAACCATAATTTCGCGATATTTATAGTTTAAATAACAAAAATGTATAATTGTAATATATAACTGTATTTAATAAACCAAAACCTAATTATTTAACTTACCTGCTTAGTGACTTCTTTGTTCATCTGTCAGTCGGTTTCTTTTGTTGGTCTTGATATTATTTAACTTGTGTGGGGTGCCGTGAACTAAGATAAGTGAGGGGGAGGGGGAATTCTTTAACTAATCTGCCTATTAGTGACTTTTTTGTTGCTGAATTTCATAGGCTAAATCTTCAATTGAAGGTTGGTATTTTGTACACTTCAAGCCCAAGCAAGCGCTACTAACTTCATCTTTCAATCTGTTTCTTTTGTTGGTTTTGATATTATTTAACGTTGAGAATAAGGTTTCACAAAAGTATGTAGAGGGAAAAATTGTGAGTAAAGCCATTGCTATATTTTTCAGGGTGCTAAAAGTGTCTGGTAATCGGATCCAGGCACTCCAAATTTCCTGGTAACTCAGATATTCTCTTAATAATTGCATCTTTATTCTGCATATCGTGAAATAGAACTGGTGCACATCTTAGGAGAGTTTCTTTAATAAATTCTCCCTCACTGAGTGCTTTTCCATGCTGAGCTATGGAGTGAGCAATGCTCAAACTTGCAGATGTTAAATTTGTAGAACCTTTTACAAATTTAAGGATGGAATTAGATTGGCTCTTATAAAAGTGTAGCTGCCTGGAAATGTATTCCTTCCTTTCATCCTCACTTTTTTTCAAGAGCTGGGAATGATTAGTTTCAAAATGTCTATTTATATTCCACGTTCTGCTTACTATCGTTTCAGTACATAGAACGCAAAATGATCTGCCATTTTTTTCTATAATGCCATACATCTCGGTCCATGTCTCTTGAAAGGGTCGGCTACTGCTACTACCACTTCCTTTACTTAACCTTGGTTTTTTATTTTTTGGGTTCTCCATCAGGGGGGCAGTGACAGAAGATAGAATTATAGATAGCCTGTTAGCCCTGCAGGCAATTAGGGGTTAACTAGCCTAACTGACCACCTTATGTAAATTAAGACGGCTGCCGCTATTTCTAATGGCGGGAAACGGCACCCATAGCACATGCCCTCGCCTCTCCCAGCCTCCCCCTCACCTATCTCAGTAATGATGGTCAATTACAAATCCACGACACCCCAGAACAGTAGATTGGATGATGGTTGCGGGTAATGGTGATCACAGGGCCCTCAGAGATGCGTCCCCCACGGCATTCCGCTGCTCTCTGCTCCGCCGGCCGGAAGTGAGATCAAAGATCCCCTAACGGCCGTGCAGGAGCCGGGGCAGAGGGAGCAGCAGGGAGGGAGCCAATAGGAGCGCACACGGCACCCCCCTCCAGCGGGTAAACATGCACCGGGGGGGGGGGGGGGTGATTTCACCGGGGGAGGGAGGTCGCGCTCAAGGAACTCCGCTGCTTCTCCGCGTGTCACCGAAAATGGCTACGCGTGTCAGTACTGACACGCGTGTCATAGGTTCGCCATCACTGTACTAAGATCTCCATTGTGGCTAGTGGAGAGAGGTAGTAGGAGCAATGCCTGGTCACTCCTGCCCTATTAGTGTCCAGTTTTAAAATGACAGCCAAATCCTCCTATAGCAGTATAGTGAGATTACAGCAAGGAGGATTTTAAATCCAGGCACCAACAGGACAGGATTAACCAAGGAATCACTCTTGGGGGTGAGATGTCAGAAGAGGGACTTTCAGGGGTTTGGGGACTGAGATGGTGGTGGTGGGGTGGGGGGTAATTGGAGGGGGTGAGAGGAGTTTTGATTCTTTGACCAGTTTAGGCTCTCTGGGTGCATCAGGCTGCACATTAGCATCCAAAAGAATTGATTTTTACTTTATGGATATCATGACTTTTTGTAAAGCAATGATTAGCAAAGGATATATCTTACTTGGGTGGGTCAAGTTTGGGGTTCATATTAGGTTCATCCCTGCCTTTGCCAGCTGGCTTTTCTTCTGCATCTTTTTCATTCAGGACTTCCAGTGTCATCTCAATTTTACCCTATTGTAATCAAGACAGAACACACACATGACAAACACATTGTACATTGCAACAGCTAACAGACATTTTAAACATTTCAAATTCTAACTTAAGAATATTTTTTTAATCCAGTGTCAGCATTCTTTCCCTAATGTTTCATTATAGCACAGGGCCAGAGGGATCATCAAGTCCATATTCATGGCAGGATCTACAGTACCTACACCAGGGCTTGACAAACCCCAGGAACAAAGTTACCATGGCAACTAAAGAAAGTCTGTCCTGACACCTAGGTCTTAGAGCACATAGGCAGAGCTGCCAAGGGGTCCTGATTTTTGAAAGGGAGATTTTAGTACACGCCCGAGCCCCACCCCACTCTACCTTGGTTCCGCTCACTCTACTTCATGGCTCTGCCCCCGGCACACCTCAATCCCATGGCCATTCCAGAAAATATTTTATTTACACCAGTGACAGCACAGATGTGTAAGAGGGAGTGTTTCAGTTCACTCTATTACACCTCCTTTCCAGCATCTATTCCCCCCCCCTCCGGGACATAACCATGAGGGGGGCCTTGGACCACCCCCCCCCCCCCCCACTCTGAGATTCAGCTCACTCCAAAATTGTGGCACTGGTGGAATCACTGGTGGAGCTGCCCAAGCCCTGCTAGTTGAAGAGGTCCACTGCATGAGCCCCCTACCATACTGTTTGAGCAGTGCAACAGTTAAGTATATAAGTATTGTCAGACTGGCAGCGTGCTTCAGCCACTGATGCCGGCCTCCCGCATATGCTCAGTTCACTAGCCTTCAATTGTAAAGCGCTGCTAAGACTGGTAGCACTATAGAAGTGATTTATAGTAGTTATAGTAGTAATATCCTTTTCAATTAGCTTTCAGAGGCCAAAACCTCCTGCCTCAGGTCAGGTCAGTATACTGCTGTTATGGTATCCTCTCCTGACCCGAGGAAGGAAATGTTGGTCTCTAAAGGCTAATCAAAATGTATTAAAATCAGTCCAATATAAAGGTATCACCTTATTTTCTATTTTTTGTTTTATTTGCATTTATTAACCTTTATTAACACAGCTACCACATTATTTTATCCTCAATTAAAACTAAAATTATTTTCTATACCTTTGTTGCCTGGCCATTTCCTTTTTCTAATTGTGATGGTTCCAGTCTCTTGATTCTGCTTTCCTTCGTCTTCCCTTACCTCTCTTGCCAGGGTTTCCTGTACATTTGTCATTTTTCTCTCTCCTTTTTCTTTGGGTTTTTTTTTTTTCATTTTTTTTTCTGCCACTCTCTCTGTCCAGATTTAATTCATTTTTACTATCTAGTCTTTAATTTCCCTCTTTTTACTTCATCTACCTATGGTTTTTCATCTTTTCCTTGCTCTTCTTCTCCCCATGCCCCTTCCCTCTTATTCTCCAGTTTTTCACTAACTGTATCCTCTCCCCCTTTCCATTCAGAAGATCTCCTCTTTCTCCCCCTATCCTTCCATCTAGCATCTTCCCTCTTTCCTACCCTTCCACCCAGTGTCTTCCCTCTTTCTCTCCCCATCCTGCCACCATCTACGTAAGAATGTAAGAATAGCCATACTGGATCAGACCAATGGTCCATCAAGCTCAGTATCCCGCTTCCAACAATAGCCAATCCAGGTCACAAGCACCTGGCAGAAACCCAAAGAGTAGCAACATTCCATGCTACCAATCTCAAGGCAAACAGTGGCTTCCCCCATGTCCATTTCAATAACAGACTATGGCCTTTTCCTCCAGGAACATATCGAAATCTTTTTTTAAACCCAGATATGCTAATTGCTGTTACCACACCCTATGGCATCAAGTTCCAGGGCTTAACTATTCTTTGAGTGAAAAAATATTTCCTCCTATTTGTTTTAAAAGTATTCCTATGTAATTTCCCAGAGTGTTCTTGGTCTTTGTACTTTTTGAAAGAGTGAATAACTGATTCCCGTTTACTCGTTTTATACCACTCAGGATTTTATAGACCTCAATCATATCCCTCCCTCAGCTGTCTCTTTTCCAAGCTGATGAGACCTATCCTCTTTAACCTTTCCTTAGAAGGGAGGAGTTTCATCCCCTCTATCTATTTGGTTGTTCTTTTTTGAACCTGTTCTAATTTCGCTATATCTTTTTTGAGATACGGCGACCAGAATTGAACACAATACTCAAGGTGAGGTCACACCATGGAACAATACAGAGGTATTATAATATTCTTGGTCTTATTTGCATCTTTTTCCTAATAATTCCCAGTATCCTGTTTGGTTTTTTTTTTGGTCACCACCACATACTGGGCGAAAGATTTCAGCTTATTGTCTACAATGACACACAGATCTTTTTCTTGAATACAAACTCCTTAGGTGGACCCTAAGATCAGGTAACTATGATTCAGCTTATTCTTCCCAATGTGCATCACTTTGCATTTGTCCACATTAAATTTCACCTGCCATTTGGATGTCCAGTCTTCCAGTTTCCTAAGGTCTTCCTGCAATTTTTCACAGTCTTCCACGTGTTTTGACAATTTTGAATAGTTTTGTGTTTCATGCAAATTTAAATCATCTCAATCGTCGTTCGATTTCCATATCATTTATAAATAAATTAAATAGCACCAGTTCCAGTACAGATCCCTGCGGTACTCCACTATTCAACATCCTCCATTGAGAAAAATAGCCATTTAACCCTACTCTCTGTTTTCTGTCCAGATACACTACATCAACCGACTCACCTTTACCCACATGTTTATTTACGCCTTCAAAGAAATGAAGCAAATTGATGAGGCAAGAATTCCCTTGGCTGAACCCATGCCAATAAACCATGCTTGTCTACGTGTTCTGTAATTTTATTCTTTATAACAGTTTCCACTGTTTTCCTTGGCACTGAAGTCAGGCTTACTGGTCTGTAATTTCCTGGATCACCCATGGAGCTGTTTAAAAAAATCAACGTTACATTGACCACCCTCAAATGTGCCATTAATTCATAGCACCTATATGCACTTGGCACTGTTCCATAAGGTAGCACCTAAGTGCCATACTGCCTAAATGCAAGTGGGGATGCATACACATGAGCAGACCATGGGCATGTCTCCCAGTTATGTTTGTAGTTGATAGAATGTTATAAATTGCGCATGCCACGTGGTGCACTTAGGTATGCCAACTTAAGACTGTTATTCACATGACATAAGAGGGTGCACCTAAAATAGGCATGCCAATGCCCACTTAATCTAATATTCTATAAAAGGCATCTTGGTGCCAAGATGCTGTTATAGAATTAGTGATAAGTGGTCCACGTTGAGGGTCCTTTTACTAAGGTACGCTGAAAAATGGCCTGCGGTAGTGTAGGCGCATGGTTTAGATGCAGGCAGAATCATTTTTAAGCGCACCTGTAAAAATGCCTTGTAAAAATTTTTTTACAGAAAATGGATGTGTGGCAAAATGAAAATTGGCGCATGTCCATTTTGGGTCTGAGACCTTACCGCCACCCTTTCACTTAGAGGTAAGGTTTCACGCGTTAACTGGGCAGTAAAGGTCTATGCACGTATAATGTCGTTTACTGCCCGGTAGTGCCACGCAGCAGAAACATTTTTAAGTATTTTCTGGTGCACCTAGGGGACACGCGTCAAAAATTAAATTAGCGCTCGGGTGGTAATCCCAAAATTGACACGTGTAGGCACCTATATGGCTTAGTAAAAGGGCACCTTGATGCGTTTAAGTGCTATCTACTTCTGGGTGCCAGTTTATAGAATCTTTAGACATCTCCCTACACAGTGAATATGTTGCTTGAAAAAGCCTATTGGCAAAAGCAGCCATAATGAACACTTTGGCAGAGATCAGCAGATGAGGAACCAGAGACTAGTTAAAAGAAAAAAAGCCCAGGACTACAGACAGACCAAGGCAAACAAGAAATGCACATAGAACATCTTACAGCTAAAATACGTTTGCCATCTTTCTCTGCATAACACGGCCACCACCCTTTCATTGATTTCTGTTCAAAGAGCGAAGCTACTTTTGGAGCTTTGGTATGTTCTGCTGCCTTATATTCAGGTATCATGTCCAGAAAGCATTTTTCTGGAACTTTTGCCGGAATAACAGTGCGATGTAAATCAAGTTCAACATAACCTAGGTGGGGAAAACAAAAAAAAGCTTCATTAGAAGAAAACAAAAGAAACATATTTATAAGTGTTGTAATTCTAAAATCACACACTCGCATGTCTTTTTGTAAAGTGCAATATTCTTTAAATAATATGCTTCAAAAACTACTGTCCATATTGGGACAAAGTTCATGGGAAATTTTTAGCTGTGGAATTTGCACTAATTTTCAGAGACAATGCATGCCGCATACTTTGGCTCTACACTTGCGCCTGCTTTTTACACGGACAGGTTTTGGGGGAATACCAGATTGGTAAATGCAATCTATAGACATTATTTTTGTCCCTTCACCTAAACACATCCTTAAGAACACTGCCTATAAATGTGATTAAGACACATGTAGTTCCAGATGAATTAGAGGAAGGCAATTTTAAGACAGTCAATTTCCATACATAAAATTGCTATTAACACATAAATGGATTTGAAAATTGCCCTCAACTTTTTGGTAATCTAAGAAATGCTGTATCTTTTTAAAAAATATTGCACGTAAATATTACATGATTTATAAAATTAAAATCAATATTAACAAGTACCTAGGTAGTCATCCAGAGAAAATTTGTCATTGTCCCATATCTGAACCAGTAGTTTTGGTGGTAACCTAAACTCAGTTTTGTCAAGACTCCAAAAATGCTCCTAAAACGAGAAATGCCAAACATGAATCTGCTATACTTATTCTATTATGATGAAACTTATTTTTCAAATCAATCCATTATTTAGATTTTACAAGGTTATGTGGTAAACTTTCAAAGATTTAGGATTTCACATAACTTTTACTGCTGTAATTGCTGGTGGTGTACCCAGAGTATTTGACATCTGGGGCCGATCATTTTTTAACACCCCCCTCCAAAATCCAGTATTATACATACTGAGAATACAAAACACAACAAATGTCATTCAGGACCTACTGAGCAATTCTACCATATCTTAAAGCAGTAACTTCTACAAGTCACACAAGAGTGTACCTAGGAAAAGGCAGCATCTTAAACATTGCAGTGAGCAGTAGAACATCAAACATCTATTGTAAAACTAAACCAGCCAGAATAGTACAGATCCTCGATCCTGCATAGTCAATGCCAACAGAAAACCATGTCTTTTTCACAGACACAGATACACCCTAATCCACTATAGAATAAGTAACCACAAACTGGTTTTAATCATTGTGAACACTGGGACCTGCTAGTGAGAATTAGCAGTATAGCAAATTTTAAATAAAATAGAAACTAACAATAGAAATATTTAGACAAAAATTAAACTGAACCCCCAAGAAGCCAGAGTCTGCATACAGTGCAACACCACAGAAACAGAAACAGTGATAGTGATGTATGTCCCCTAGTACTGTGCAAAATATAAAGATAGCAGATGTAAATTTGAAAAAACTAGCAAATACCAATCCCCACTTTACAAATTAACAAATAGAAATAAAACAAATAAGGAAAACAAGACAATACCATTTTATTGGACTAATACATTTAGCATTCAGAGGCCAAAACCTCCTTCCTCAGGTCAATACAGTATACTGCTATTACAGTATCCTGTCCTGAGGAAGGGGAGTTTTGGTCTCTGAACGTTAGTCAAAATGTATTAAAATTAGTCCAATAAAAAATTACCTAATTTCCATTTTCTATTTATAAACATGTATTAACACAGCTACAATAGTACTTTAACCTAAAGCAGAAAAAATAGAAAATCTTTTATCTACCTTTGCTGTTACTGGTTTCTGCTTTCCTCGTCTTTTCTTCACTCTCTCCCTTCCATCTGCCCCTTCCATCCAGTATCTGCCTTCTCTCTCTCCCTGCCCCTGCAATCCAGTGTCTGCCCTCTCTCTTTCTGCCCCCTCCATCCAGCTTCTGCCCTCTTTCCCTTCCATCCAGTGACTGCTCTCTCTGTCTCTACCCATTCCATCCACTGTATGCCCCTGTTTGTCCTCTCCCTCCCCCTTCCAACCAGTGTATGCCCTCTCACTTCCATCCTGGATCTGCCCTCTTTGTCTCTGCCCCTCTGCCATTTCTCTCCCTTCCATCCAAGGTCTGCCCTTTCTCTCTCTGCCCAATCCATCCATTATCTGCACTTTCTCTCTCTCATCCATCCATGGTCTGCCAACCCGCCCTCTCCCTCCCATCCAGGATCTGTCCTCTCTCTGTCTCTGCCCCTTCCATTCACCATCTGCCCTTCCTCTCCCTTCCATCCACGGTCGCTCTCCCTCTTTCTCCCTTCCATCCAGAATATGTCCTCTCTCTCTCTCTCTCTGCACCTTCCATCCACCATCTGTCCTTTCTCTCTCTTCCATCCAGGGTCTTCCCTCTCTACCTCTCTTTCTCTCTCTCTCTGCCTCTTCCATCCACCATCTGCCCTCCCTCTCTCCCCCTCTCTCTGCCCCATCTTCCATCCACTGTCTGCCCTCTCTATCTCTGCCCTTTCTTCAATCCACTGTCTTAGTATTATGCTAACATTGTATTATATCTCTAGTATTTCAATTCCAGTGCTGTTAAATGTGTATATTTTTGATACTGTTTCACGATAGTTCTATAAGGTTTCAATTTACTTTTTTCAAGTTTACCTCATTTATTGTAGATATATTTATTCTTGGTTATTTTACTATTGTTATGCTGTTAACAAAATTGTAAATTTTATGTTAAACTGAACCTGCTGTACACAGTCTTGGATGAATCTCTTCATAAAGGTGGTTAATAAATCCCAATAAATAAATTAATAAATGTGCTCTTATGGATGTGCAAATGTTAAACATGTTAAACTTGTCTCTCTCACAGACTGCATAAAGATGAATACTTCATATTTATATAAAAGCTTTTGCCCAATGAAACTCAATAAAGAACAAGGCTTGAATATAGATTTAATTGGCAAAGATAATTTATTACAGGTTTAACTGGTGCTCACCTTTTTAGCAACAACACAGAGCTGTTCTGCAGGAAGATAGTCAAAAGGGAAAATGAACCTCCAGTTGAAGTTCCCCTCCCCATCCAGTGACCTGTAGTGTACATCCGTTTTCTGTTTATTCTCTTCATTTCCAGGCATCCAGCTAAAACAATAGGAGCAAATAAACAGGCTGTGTACATCAGAAAATGAGCAGTCATCAAAAGTTTGCCATGACTACAAGTCATCCATGTGACTGAGAATACACAACTCCCTTACACACTGTGAGCAGAATCCCACTTAAGAGATACAATCAACAAAACAAAAAACAAAGGCAAAGAGCACTGGTTTGTGTGTAACTGGCATGCTCCGCATTCACCAATATTCTGCGGCTGCCATTAATTTAATTAGTACTACTTATCATTTCTATAGCACTACTAGATGTACGCAGTGTTGTACCCTTGAACATGAAGAGACAGTCCCTGCTCGACAGAGCTTACAATCTAATTAGGACAGACAAACAGGACAAATAAGAGATAAGGGAATTACTAAGGTGGGGATGATAAAATAATTCAAAGGAACACAACCTAACCAAATTCTATCAAACTTGCAAGTTGATTCTGCAAGCCATTACTTACATATATATGTTCTCAGGCCGCTGCACTAACCACTAGGCTACTCCTCAACACTATATATCTGAAGCCTGTTAGTGGGCTTCAGGGCCCCCTTCTACATTTCTTTCCTGGGCCTCAGCATGTTTAACACTGGCCCTGTAAACTGATTAACCGTTTCAATATTTTAAGCACAAATTCCCTCCAGGTGAGGAATGTACACTCCAGCCCGATATCTGAATTTGAGTCATTAAGCATAACAGCAGCAATATCAAATAATCTCTTCATGAACAGTGGAAACCTTACCCTTTTACATAGATATCGCTCATCTCTTCTCCAGTGATGCTTTTCTCATCCAAGATGACATCTTTAGTATTCCAAACGATAACGCGGAGGATATAGCTGAAAGAGACAATTGTTATTGTACAGAAGCATTTTTCAAAAAAGCACACGCCAATTAACACCATGCAACCTCTCAATGCAAATACTCACTTTTTAGCTTTACGAGGAGTGACATTGAAAGGAGGTCCCGGAGGTCCCAGACTTTTGGGGAAAACATCTACCCACATCTGAAGTTTACCCTGTATTATTAGAAGAAATTCCAAACTATAACATTTTGTTGCTCAATGAACCAAATTCTGTGCATTTGTAATAAGGATAATATCCTACAGGATTCACTCTTATTAACTGTGACGAGGGAAGTTTTCCTTGCTTCTACTCTTGCTTCCTCTTCACAGTTGCTAGACAAACTGCTCATGACACTCTCATACCTGCCCACTGGTACAGTCCATGTGCTGTTACGCACTATCCCCAAAATTCTATATATCACGCCTTAATTTCCTTGTGGAAATCGAAGCATACTGTAGAACAGAGTGCATAACTTAATTGGTTAACTAGCTAATCAGCGCTATCAAATGGATTTTAAGCAATTAGGACTACTTGGCATTAATTACGATTTACGCACCCAACTAGCTAAGCATATTCTGTAATGTAATACGCGTAAATTCCAAGTTGAACAGTTGAAAAGGAGTTATGGGCGTGGAATAGACGTTTCTAAAACCTATGTGCATTATTATAGAATACACCCGTTCTGCGCCTAATATAGGTATCGGGATTTATACTACGTAAAACATAGCCTAAATGGACACAACTAATTTCGGTCATGTGGAGAGGCGCTCGCTGTATTCTATATACTGTACAGAAATTTAAGCCTATTCTATAAAATTTAGGCATACTTTAGAGAATACGCCTATTTTTCAGGCACCATATATAGAATCCAGCCCTATAGGACTAGTGTGTCTAGCACATACGTAAGTAAATGCCAATTTGTGATATCATTCACGTGCATAAGTGCCCCTATTCTATAAATTGGTACGCACAATTGGCACTAAATTTACGTGCTGCACTTAAAAAGGATGGGAATAGCCTAAAAGTATGCTTTGCAGTGGAAGAGGACTTGTGATGTGCCCTGCTGCTATCAACAGAATTTTTTGAACAAGGTAAGAGAGAAATTACTGTTGTCACAAGTGGATGATTCTTTAGAAAGACTCTCCTCACTGAATATCCCACCAGCTTTCATATGAATGTCAGTATGGAGATTTTATTGGTTTCCTCATCATACGAGCTTTGTCAAGAGGTTGACTGGGGTTCAAATGAGGTAATTCCCCCTAGATGCACTATGGCCTCTGACACTGTTCATCATATACTGTTGAAAGTCTAAGCAAGAGTGGTGGAGGAAGTGCTTTCAGTGGTTTTCTTTCCTTTCAGATAAGAGGGAACAAAAGAGGATTTTGGAACAGGTTGTAGTAGCAGAAGCCAGGGATTGATTAGGCAGGTGGGAAGGAGTCCCAGGGAGGAAAGAAGCAGTTGCAGGCTGAAAACCCTTGGGTAAGGGAGGTCCCAAAAGTATTGAATTTACCAGTGAAGCTGAGGTAGGGTGAAATCCCTTGGGTATGAGGAGTCCCTAAAGTACTGAACTCTCCTGAAGATAAAGAGAGTAGAAGGTAGAAACTGCTGCTTTGTGATTTAACTGTGATGATGAACTGAATGAACTCCTTCTACTTGGAACTGTGAACTGGATAAAGAGCCCAGACTGGAGCTGACTGTGAGCCTGTATTGAATCCTTGTATGTGCTGATAGCCTGCTGCTTAAAGGGGACTATGTGCCACACACTTTCAGGTGGCTTAGATGTGCTTAAGATTGAAGGTGAATGCTGCCGTTGGAACTGTGTATCAGGTCTACTAGAACCCTGCATGGAATAAAGTCCTTAAGATTGAAGTTGCTGGTGGACAATTATTTCTTGACTGTACCAGGAGCCTGTGGCTGGAGGAGATTATTCTATCCTTGGCTGCACCTAGAGGTACCTGCTTACAGTATTCTCAATGGAGAAGGAAAGATTGTGGGGTTCCCCAGGAGTCTGTCCTGGGACCACTGCTTTTTATTGATAAATGATCTAGAGATGGGAATAACTAGTGAGGTAATTAAAATTTGCTGATGACACAAAGTTATTCAAAGATGTTAAATCGCAAGAGTGTTGTGAAAAATTACAAGAGGACCTTACGAGACTGGGAAACCGGGCAACCAAATGGCAGATGATGTTTAATGTGAGCAAGTGCAAAGTGATGCATGTGGGAAAGAAGAACCCGAACTATAGCTACATAATGCAAGGTTCCACGTTAGAAGTCAGTACCCCGGAAAGGATCTAGTTGTCATCGTTGATGATACGTTGAAACCCTCTGCTCAGAGTGCAGCAGTGGCTAAGAAAGAAAATAGAATGTTAGCAATTATTAGGAAAGGAATGGAAAACAAAAATAAGAATGTTATAATGCCTTTGTATCGTTCCATGGTGTGACTGCACCTCAAATACTGTGTGCAATTCTGGTCACCACATCTCAAAAAAGATATGGAGGCATATTTTCAAAGCACTTAGCCTTCCAAAGTTCCATAGAAACCTATGGAACTTTGGGAGGCTAAGTGCTTTGAAAATGAGCATAGTGGAATTAGAAAAGGTGCAGAGAAAGGTGATGAAAATGATAAAGGGGATAGGATGACTTTCCTATGAGGAAAGGCTAAAGTAACTAGAGCTCTTCAGCTTGGAAAAGAGATGGCTGAGAGGCGATATGACAGGGATCTATAAAATCCTGAGTGGAGTGGAATTCGTAGACGTGAATCGCTTGTTTACTCTTTCCAAACATTTAAGGACTAGGGGGCAAGCAATGAAGCTACTAAGTAAAATATATCTTCACTCAATGTATAATTAAACTCTGGAATTCGTTGCCAGAGAATGTGGTAAAAGTAGTTAGCTTAGCATGGTTTAAAAAATGTTTGGATAATTTCCTAAAAGAAAAGTCCATAAGCCATTATTAAGACGGACTTGGGAAAATCCACTGCTTATTTCTAGGATAAAAAGCATAAAAATCTGATTTACTGTTTTGGGATCTTGCCAGGTACTTGTGAACTGGATTAGTCATTGCTGGAAATAGGATACTGGGCCTGATGGACCTTTGGTCTGAACCAGTATGGCAATGCTTATGTTCTGTCCTCTCATACTTTTTACTCCATGTCTTCATTATTCCTTTGGGATTGTTCTTTGCTTAGTATTTTTAGTCTTCCACAATGCTGTATTGTCTTTCATTTGATATGTACGTTATTATAATTACTACTGTATATGCAGTGTTTATCACAGGCTTTACCACTGTGGCGTAAAAAGGTAATGGACAGACAGTATACAGGAAATGTGGGAATGCCTAGATTTTTTGAAGTTGGAAGACTACATCTTCTTACTTGAGAAAGGTTGGGCTGGAAGGTGCTATACAGAGTCCTTGTTTCGACATGTTCAGGAACAAATCCTTGGGTTCTCAAAACATGAAGGGCAAGACGTTCATCACCAGGTCCCAGATGTTGGTGCAAATTTTTATTCATCTCTGGAATATAACAAAAAAGAAAAGGTAATGCAAAGTACAATGGGCTCTACCTGTGATCAAACCTTGGTTTCTCTAAGTTGCTCTCCAATTCCCAGATGAGTTCAATTAAAGAAAGATTCTAGGTGTTTGATCATCAAGCTGTTCTTCGAGTACAAAAATACAGTAAGCCAAAAGAGTAGTTCTGAACACATTAAGCATATTAGGAATTCTGTAAGACCTATATACAGCACTTATATTTTAATGAGAAATTATACACCTGTGGGGTAATTTTATACAGGTTTGACTGCACAAAAAGCCTATTTTACCCAAGGAAAAGACCTTTTGTAAAACTGCATAGCAATATAAGTATATGTGGTGACCAAAATAGTACATACTTAGATGCAAGTCATGTAGTGACATTCCTGCTATAAAATACACGATGAAGTTAGAACAAAAAGTGGATAAGGCCAAAGGGATAAGGATATCACTGGAACCACACTCAGGTTAATAATTTATTGAGGACCTAACACGGCCGTGTTTCAGTAACTGCCTGCAACAGAGAATAAGCTCAATGTGTTCCCACAATCACACAATAACTTAATCCAACAGAGGCTCTGCTGCACATTTCAGAGCAATATTGAATAGAAAGATTTCACAAGCTCAAAGGTAAATTAAACAAAACAGCAGTGTCAGGTCATCAATAAATTATTGACCTAAGCGTGTCTATAGCGACATCCTTAACCTTTGGCCATCTCTGCTTTTTGTTCTTTCTGTGGAATGTTTTGTTCTTCTCCCCTTCTGTTCTGTTACGTATCTATAGTACAAGAACACATTAACACTAAAGTCAGAGATAGTGGAAATGTGTGCATTGGCATTTGCACATTGCCTATTTTCAGGGCTGGCTAAAGGCATGGATCAGGTGAGGCACTGGCTCAGGGTGCCAAAAGCTTGCCTCACCAGATCGGCCTTTACAGCAGCGAGATCGTGTTCCGCTCTCACTACTGTGCTATCTTCTCTATACAGCCACCAGTACTGCTGCAGGTTTAAACATGAGAAACCATGCCACAGTGAAGATATCTCGCAAGCTGAATATAATAGCTGACTGGTTAACTAAAAACCAGGCTTGAAACTTAATGCCTCCAAAACTACTACTGTTCTAGTCAGTCTCAGTGCCTCACAATATTCCTTTTCTTCCAACCACACATAGAGAACAAATCCCAATTGTGCACTCTGTTAGAATTCCAGGTGTTATTCTCAATAACCATTTATCCTCCCCCACTCCCCCTATTTCCATTGTAGTTCAGAAGTCTTTTTACACTTTAAGGTAAACGCTTTCCATACTTTCACTCCCGGACACGCAATCCCAACATTTAGTGGTCTATGGCTTGGTATCTTGGCTTGACTACTGTACCTCGCTTCTTCAAGGTACACTCCAATATGAATTAAGACAACGACAGGTAATACAGAATATAGCTCTGAAACTACTTTATGGAGCAAAGAAGTTCAACAGTGTTGTACTCCTTTTCACTGATGAACATGGTTTACCTATTTTCTTCCATTTAGCATTTAAAATGTTAGTATTGGCTTTTCAAATTCTATACTGGTTCTCCCTCATTCCTGTTCAGCTTTCTTACTCCCTACAGACCTGCATGTGCTCTCCATTCTTCCAACCAACATCTCCTTATGATTCCTACACATCTTCAAATCTGCTCATTTTCAGCCCGGTCATCTTGCTTTAAAGTGACAGCTCCAACATTGTGGAACCCACTTCCCCCTGTGATATGATCTGAATTTTCTTTTCAGAAATTTAAAGCCCAGCTTAAAACTCATTATTTTTCTCAAGCCTTCCCCTCCTCTGTGACTAGAGCTTCAACTTGTGGTTATCAGTTCCCTGGCAGCCATGTTGCAGCAGTCCCCCCAGTCTCGCATGCGTTACCTCACTATCTTCACTCCCTTCCCCGCTACCGTATCATACTAGTAATGAAGGTAAGAACACAAGCATTGCAATACTGGGACAGAGACCGAAGGTCCATCAAGCCCAGTATCCTGTTTCCAACAGTGGCCAATCCAGGTCACAAGTACCTGGCAAGATTCCAGAACAGTAAAATAGATTTTATGCTGGTTATCCTAGAAAGAAGCAGTGGATTTTTCCAAGTCCATCTGAATAATGGCTTATGGATTTTTCTTTTAGGAAATTATCGAAACCTTTTACCACATCTTCTGGCAACAAATTCCAGAGTTTAATTACACATTGAGTGAAGAAATATTTTCTCTAGTTTGTTTTAAATTTAGTAGCTTCATTGCTTGCTTCCCTAGTTCTAGTATTTTTGGAATGAGTAAACAAGTGATTCACCTCTACCTGTTCCACTCCACTCAGTATTTTATAGATCTCTATCATCTCTTCCCTTAGTCATCTCTTCTCTAAGCTGAACAGCCCTAACCACTTTAATCTTTCCTCATAGGGAAGCCACCCCATCCCCTTTATCATTTTTGTTGCCCTTCTCTGTACCATTTCTTTTTTGAGATGTGGTGACCAGAATTGCACAAAGTATTTGAGGCATGGTCGCACTGTGGAGCGATAAAAAGGTATTCCTTTCCCAATAGCTCCTAACAATCTATTTGCTTTCCTAAACGTTGCTGCACACTGAGCATGCTCAGTTTCATTAAAAGGAGTGTGCTCGACGTGACAGGAAGAGAGAGCAGGGCAGGCAATGTGGCGGTGCAGGAGACCAGTGCTGGATGAGGTCTTCAGCTGGCGGGGGTTGCGGATCCCCGCCAGCCAAGGTATTTGTGGTGGCTGTGCTTCAGTTGGCTCGGGTTGGGGACATCCGCCGGCCAAGATGTACAGCTGCGGCAGTGGGCGACGGAGGGGGATGCGGTGGCAGAGGGGGTGGTGGAGCGGTGACCAATGTGCCCCCCCCCCACCTTGAGGTCTGGCTACGCCCCTGGATTTTACAACAGGATGCCTAAATCTGAGCTTCTGCTGCCTAATCTTTTGTTTTTATTTGACCCTACACAAGCTGTTTTAACATTAAGAATAAAAAAGTGGAATCTATAAAAAATATCCAGATTAATACACCATGGAGAGAACCCAAACATATAACATGAATTAGAAGCAGATGCTTAGTATTTGTAGATCAAAAATACATGCAACAAATTAAAGATGAAGTAGCCGACAAATATTATCAACGTTAAATAATCAATTTTACGGCTCAGTTCAGAGGCCTATTTGCTGAAGTGCAATAACTTGGGCCTGCTGATAAACAACACATTAGTGCATTTTGCAATTTATTTAATATAGTCCCAGCTTAAATATGACACATGCTCATCATATTCTATGGGGTTGATTCACCCCTGGTTTGGGAGTCCAGGAGGTGAACAGCTGTTCAAGTATTAAGTTTTCCTGATTACCTGCAATTATAAGAGAGGACATGATAGAGATCTATAAAATACTGAGTGGAGTGGAACGGGTAGAGGTGAATCACTTGTTTACTCATTCCAAAAATACTAGAACTAGGGAAGCAAGCAATGAAGCTACTAAATTTATGCTTTAAGAGGATCCAGACAGTATTTGTGAGTGTCTGGATAAAGATATCTGTAGTGTACTGGAAGCAAAAACTACCTCTACTTTGCTACAGTGACAGATTGAGCACAGGAACGTGAAAGCAGACTAATCGTTGGAAGTGGGATGAGAACCAGGGAAGCCCAGTTCAAATACCACTATCACCCCTTAATTTGGGGGAAAATCCCTAACCCTCCGTTGCCTTAGGTACAAACTTAGATGGTAAGTCCTCCAGGGACAGGAAAATACCTAATGTACCTGAATGTTACTTCCTTTCAATTACTAAGGAAGGCATGAGCTATATCCATAAGAACATAATAGTAGCCACACTGGGTCAGACCAGTGGTCTATCTAGCCCAGTATTCTGTTTTCCAAACAGTGGCCAAGCCAGGTAACAAGCACCTGGCAGAAATCCAAAATCCTATCCCATCCTCTCCCATATAATTCATGGTCAAGATCTCACCAAATTCCTCCAAGCTATATTCTTGTCCTGAAAAAGTGAGCTTGCTGCCGTTATCTGAGATTACAGGAGGGGGGCAGCCTTTCAACCTGGCAATATTCTGCAAGATTTGTGTAGGTCTCAGTTGATCACGCCACTGATTTATTCCAGAGCTGTTAGAAAATACAATATATTTTAGATTTCAATCACTGTGAAGACAATTTACAAGGAAAGTAACAGAATTTTCAGTTTTCATATAATCCTGTTAAAAACACACTAGGGTCCTTTTACTGAGCTGCGTAGGTGCCTACGTGCGCCCAACATGTGTCAATTTGGAGTTACCACCTGGCTACCAGGTGGTCCGTGCGGTAATTTCATTTTTGACGTGCGTCCGCTACGCACACCAGAAAATATATTTTATTTTCTGGTGCGCAGTGAAAATCGGGCGGTAACTCCGACTTGACACGCGTAGGCAATTACCGCACGGTTAACGCGAGAGACTTTACTGCAAAGTCAATGGCTAGCAGTAAGGTCTCAGACCCAAAATGGACGCGCGCCAGTTTTTATTTTGCCGCGTGTCCATTTTTGGCAAAATTTCAAAAAAGGCCTTTTTTAATAGCTGCACATCCACAACACACACCTACATTAGCGCAGCCAATTTTTCAGTGGACCTTAGTAAAAGGACCCCACTATTTGCTGAATCACTTTTTAAAAAATCAATAAAATAATAAATGTTACTACAATATATCCACAAATGCTATATAAATCATGTGCAATAGTATTTTCCATCTGCTTATGCATATACGTTTTAATTAAAAGTATCATCTTTTAACTGAAGGAAAGTCTAATAGAAGGAGCCCAGAAAAAGGGTTAGTATGTGACTGCTCTTGTACTTTATTATTTACACAACAAATGACAATAGAAAACATTAGGCCTCTCACTACTGCATAAAAGGTAAATGGATAGTTACATATACAATATACATGGCAAGCAATAGTGTTCATGGAAACGTGATACAACTTACAGGTTGTAATGCTGTGGAATACCACATTGTGCTCCAAAACGGGAAAGGAAGCGGTTTTCCAGATCAATAATGGTCTCTCCCACTTTTTCATCCCGTGTAAGAGTATCATAGTCATAGACAGCGATTTTCAGGTCTTTTTCTTGAGGCAAGAAGCAACTCAGTTCGTACATTCTAAATGCAGAAACATCTTGTTAGCATCCAGCCCTCAGGAATTAACCATCAGTGTCACAGAAAACCTATCAAGAAGTTCAAATTACCTGCCAAAAACTGGGTTCAGAGTGTTGGGAATGTAATTATCTCTGTCTTCGATTACCTTTTTGGCCAATGTTAATTTTATGTAAGGGTCACACTGTTTGAAAATAAAATAGATAAAGTGACCAGCCTGTTACACAGAAAAAGCTACATTTAGCAACCATTTTTCACACTGACCAAATCCATGATCCTATGGATTTCATTGAATGTTGCTGAATCATCATGAACATAAAATAGCCACTACATGCGAGACAACGTATTAAAATGATTAAAAAATTAGCCTTACCAGTCCATTGTTATCCTTTGGCTGTAAATCTAAACCTCTGATGATGTATATACGCACTATGCATTCCTGAGGACCACTATCTGGCAATTCACGGAACTGCCGAGGAGGCGGTGCCACATTAGGATCATCTGACAGTGGATATATTCGGAAGGAGCCCTAAAATGTGCAGACACACACCACAGTTTTACCAAGTGCAGTGCTGTATAGACCACAGAAAGGAAACTAGAAATGCAATAACAAATTTAAAAGCCATTGCCACAGAAAAACAGTGCCTTTACTAATGCAAATGAGTTCTTATAAAATAGTCACAAGATACTAAATTCCAAGTGTTATTCCTAAAAGCACTAGAAAAAAATGTCAAAACATTTGCATAAATTAGTTTTTTTCTGACTAGCGATGTGTTCTTTGTAAGGCTATCTGGTACAGTTTTTGCCGGTAGTGTTCACTGAAGGCTTTTTCTCCTTTGCCATTATTTTGTTTAAAGCATTTGCTGGGTGGATTTTCTTGTATAACTCACTTTAGACTTTTAAAAAATATTTACTTACACCTAGCCACATTTTAAATTGTACATGTTTTAAAAAATTTGTCTAATGCTTTTGGGAATAACACTTGGATTTTATATTTTTGGATTATTTTGTGATTTTTCCTGATGGAACTGGTCCACAAGGCAGCTATTCAAATGGTCAGTGGCCTTTGCAATAAAGCATATGGGAACAGACTTAAAGATCTCAAGAGGTATACTTAGGAAGAAAAGCAGGAAAGGGGAAGTATGATAGAGATGTTTAAATATCTCTGCGGCATAAATGCATATGAGGAATTTCTTTCAATTGAAAAGCAGCTCTGGAATGAGGGGGCACAGGATGAAGGTGAAAGGGGGACAGACTTAGAAGCAAGGAAATATTTCTCCATGGAAAAGGTAGTGAATTAGTGAATCAGCATTCCAATGGAGGTGGTGGAGATGAAAACTGTATCCGATTTCAAGAAAGCTTGAGGTAAGTACATAGGATCTCTAAGGGGGAGGAAGGGATAGTAGTGGGCATGGATGGTGAGACTCGATAGTCCATATGGTCTTTGTCTGCCTTCATTTTTCTCTGTTTCTATGTTGAACACACCTTTATACCTTCTTGGAATAGATGTGTGTGCTACTGAGGTTCACTGTAGGACTGTATTTGATACAGGCACATAGGTGCCTATGTCACTTTCATAAAATAGATGTTATAGAATTAGCCCCCATAATCCCATACTAATGCACTTCAGTACACTGGCCTCTGTGAGAGGCTGAAAGTTTTGATTTAGGAACAGAAGTCCATGGGAATGTTAGCTGTTTGAGGCGGGAGATTTCTTTTCAGAGGAAGGTGTGTGGCTTGGTGTTATTTCCAGAGAGGCACATAATAAGTTTGGCTTCTATTAGGGAAGAGGGATGCTCCATGTGCGACAGTACAGTGGTGAGAACAAAATGCATTCTTGCAGCTGTGAAGGTTGAGCTGGTGAGGCATGCTTTTGCCACTCTTGAGTTTTGGGGCACTGAACCAGTGCCTCATTTGGCCCGTGCACCAAGTCAGCCCTGGAAGTATATAAAGTGAATATATCAAATCATATCAGTTTGACCATGCCAACATTTAGCACTGAAGACCATACACTCATGGCTATGAATATACAAAGTCAGAAAACACCAAGATGTGCAGATCATTGGTTTTCACACACTGGCACATCTTTTCATACCTTGAACTCTCCAACAACTGAAGGGTCATCATCTTCCTCAACTTTACCCCTGTAAAGCTTGAATGTATCACAGAAGTCTGTCAACCCCTGAAATTCTGGGACATTCTCCAGTTCAGTGTCGTACACCTGAAAATAAATGAATATTGTAGAATGTTATCAATGGCCTAATTTAGAAGTAGTGTATAAACTCAAATGCCTCAGGAAGTTCAGTTGTGTGGATTTAAGACCTGGAGGAGGGGTTAATGGGATGGGAGAAGAATAAGGAGGATCATAGAGGTGATATGGGGCAAAATATGCTTCACTGATGTTGCGAGATGTGGTAGTTGGCTTGAAACAAAAGCTGAAAATGTACAAAAGACTGTAAAATGTTAAACTGACATGATCTTTTAGAATTCATCACTGCTAAAGGCTACACAGAAAAAAAATGTTACCCAGTAAAAACATGATACTTTCCATAACGCTGAACATTTGCGTTAAAAAAAAACGTAATACCTTTAATGCATCGTATCCTTTCTGAACATATTGGCCACATTTATCGTGCTCTCCTATTGAAAAGTAATATTTGCTCCACCAGTCTACTATTTCTTCCTCCTAAGCAAACAAAGAAGCAAATTTAACAAAACTCAAACTTCAATGCAAAATTCTTCAAAATGCCTTTCTTACCACTACAACACTTATTGCATAATATAAGACTATCTCTACTTCAGGAAGAAGGTGAAAGCTTGGCTCTTCAACCAGGCTTTTAATGGAAGAAGTAACTAACTAGTTAGTCTCACTCACACAAGGAGTGGCAGTGGCTGTACATACTATAGCAGGACATGTTTATCCACTCCTACCATAGCTAAGATAATATTCAAGCACCTTTCTGACTTCATAAGCTACTTCCTTTAAATTAGTCCCCTTATTTTCTAACTCCTGTTACTCTATCTTGACCTATATGTTCCATCTTTGCTTACACCCTATGCTGTCTATTAAAATCTTTTATTGCATACTAGTAAAAAAAGGCCCGTTTCTGACTGAAATGAAACGGGCGCTAGCAAGGTTTTCCTCGGAGTGTTTATGTTTGGGAGAGTGTATGTGAGAGTGACTGTTTGAGAGTCAGAGTGAAAGTGTGAGTGTGTGAGAGAGAGAGTGAGTCTGGGTGTGAGTGTGTTTGTGAGAGAGTGTGTGTGTGAGAATAAGAGTGTGTGCAAGTGTGTATGTGAGACACAGTGTGAGAGAGAGTGTGTGTGTGTGGGCGAGAGAGAGAGTGTGTGTGAGACACAGATTCTCTGTGAGAGTGAGTGTATGAGACCAAGCGAGTGTGTGAGTGACTGTGTGGCACATAGAGAGTGAATGTGATACAGTGTGAGACAGAGTGTGTGAGAGTGAGAGTCAGAAAGAAATTGTATATGAGAGAGAGAGTGTGAGCCGTGGCCTCCCAATCCATGGCCATCTGTCCCCTGCCCCCTCCATTCATCCTTTTGCAGCAATTCCCCTCTCTCCCTGAGCCCTGCCCTCCCAATCCATGGCTATCCATGTTTCTCTGTCACCTGCCCCCTCCATTCATCCCTATCCAGCATTTCCCCTCTCTGCCTGAGGCCTGCCCTGCAATCCATATCCATCCATGCCCATCTGTCCCCTCCATTCATCCCTATCCAGCAATTCCCCTCTCCCTGAGTCCTGCCCTTCCAATCCATGGCCATCCATGCTCCTCTGTCACCTGGCCCCTCCATTTTTCCCTATCCAGCATTTCCCCTCTCTGCCTGAGGCCTGCCCTGCAATCCATATCCATCCATGCCCATCTGTCCCCTCCATTCATCCCTATCCAGCAATTCCCCTCTCCCTGAGTCCTGCCCTTCCAATCCATGGCCATCCATGCTCCTCTGTCACCTGGGCCCTCCATTTTTCCCTATCCAGCAATTGCGCTCTCTCCCTGAGGCCTGCCCTGCAATCCATATCCATCCATGCCCATCTGTCCCCTCCATTCATCCCTATCCAGCAATTCCCCTCTCCCTGAGTACTGTCCTTCCAATCCATGCCCATCCATGCTCCTCTGTCACCTGGCCCCTCCATTTTTCCCTATCCAGCATTTCCCCTCTCTGCCTGAGGCCTGCCCTGCAATCCATATCCATCCATGCCCATCTGTCCCCTCCATTCATCCCTATCCAGCAATTCCCCTCTCCCTGAGTCCTGCCCTTCCAATCCATGGCCATCCATGCTCCTCTGTCACCTGGCCCCTCCATTTTTCCCTATCCAGCATTTCCCCTCTCTGCCTGAGGCCTGCCCTGCAATCCATATCCATCCATGCCCATCTGTCCCCTCCATTCATCCCTATCCAGCAATTCCCCTCTCCCTGAGTCCTGCCCTTCCAATCCATGCTCCTCTGTCACCTGGCCCCTCCATTTTTCCCTATCCAGCATTTTCCCTCTCTGCCTGAGGCCTGCCCTGCAATCCTTATCCATCCATGCCCATCTGTCCCCTCCATTCATCCCTATCCAGCAATTCCCCTCTCCCTGAGTCCTGCCCTCCCAATCCATGGCCATCCATGCTCCTCTGTCCCCTGCCCCCTCCATTCATCCCTTTCCAGCAATTCCCCTCTCTCCCTGAGCCCTGCCCTCCCAATGCATGCACATCCATGCTCTTCTGTCCCCTGCCCCCTCCATTTATCCTTTTCCAGCAAGTCCCCTCTCTCCCTTCCATGACCCCCCCTCGCATCCATGCTCCTCTCTCTCCCATGTTCCAGCCTGGGCCGCCCTCTTCCCCCCCCCCCTTTCGCATCCATGCTATCGTTTCTCCCCTGCCCTTACTACTACTACTACTGGCCACCCTCTTCTCTCCCCCCAACATCCGTTTTGTTTTTTTTCTTCATTTTAAATTTACCTCCGTGGCGGGTTCCGGCAGCGAAGCGTCAGGGAAGGAGGCGGCGCTCCCGACGTCTAGCTTTCCCTTCGCTCTGTTCCGCCTTCTTTTGACGTCATCCTTGACGTCAGAAGAAGGCGGAACACAGCGAAAGGAAGGCTAGAGGTCGGGAGCGCCGCCTCCTTCCCTGACGCTTCGCTGCTGTTTTTTTTTTCCGCCCTCGACGTCATGACGTTTGACGCGAGGGCGGGGCAGCGAGTCTTCGTCAGTGGCTTCACCACCACGAACTTACGAACCATTCTGAGAGAGAGTCTGAGTGACTTCAGAACGTTGTCCTCAGAACGTTGAGGGAGCGTTTTATTATATTAGATTGTGATAACATTGTAATGTAGCACATTCCCCCGGATTCTATATAGCGCACCTAGAGATCTGTGCCAAAATCCAGGTGTATTCTGTAATAGCTTGCATAATTTAATTGTCTTAACAAGCTAATCAGTGTTGATAACAGCACTTAACAAGTAATAATAAGCACTAATTGGTAATAATTAGAATTTATATGCACAACTCGCTAAGTGTATTCTGTAATGAACCATGCCTACATTCTAAAGCATCCAGTTCAAAAGGGGCATGGCTATGGGTGGGGAAATGGGCGTTTTGTGGACATTCCAAAATTTACCCGCATAGCTATAGAATATGGCCCAATGTGCATAAATCTACATACAGGGATTTATACCACATTTTCGTTGGTGTAAATGGAGGCGCGTAGTTTTAGGCACTGGGATATTAACTAAGCGTATTCTATAGACCGCGCCTAAATCTAGGTGCCGCTTATAGAATACGCTTAGGCGAAAATGGTTACCGTGTGGATTTTTTAGGCTCCTTATATAGAATCTGGCTCATTATGTGCCATACTTTATATTGTTATTTTAATATCTATTGCTTATGTTTGACTTATTCTTGCAGTACCCACCTTGAGTGAATTACTTTATAAAGGTGGTAAACAAATTTTTTCAAGTTACTCATGTTTCTTTTCAATCATACATAAGCATTAGATAAGGCAAGTACTAAAAAGCAAGTAAAATATTTCCATTAGCTTCTGTTCTATTACCAGTAAAGAGCTGTATTCTGTTTATTAAAGCCTACTTTGCTTACACCCTATGCTGTCTATTAAAATGTTTTGTATTGCAATGTGAATATTTTTACTGCTGTAATTGTCTATTGTTTATGTTTGACTTATTCTTGCTGTACACTGCCTTGAGTGAATTTCTTCAAAATGGCGGTAAATAAATATTAATAAATATAATAAGCATATAGACATGAATGGTACAACTAAAAAAATGCTCTTTAGGTCACAGAATACTACGACATAAAGAGTTTATTTGGGATCCCAAATAGTTGAGAACCAAATGCTGCATCACTACAGCTACAGATGCTTTGTAAGTAATGCAATTTCACATAATAGATCAACAATTCAGCTTCAGTAAATCTGGAGTGAAGCTGACAGACTATGAACCTCTCTCTATGCTTCGAATGACTGTGAATTCATTTGGTAGTATTTTATGATTATTCATATATTTGATTTTGACTGATGTAAGTTGGCGCTTTTGGGTCCTCTGTTGTCTGGGATGAGAACAAGATCTCTGCCTAGCCTAGGAGTGGGGAGGGCAGAGGATTTCCATGCCTGTGGCAGAAATATGACCTCCACTGCCCTACAGAAAGTGAAGGGTAGTTGGAATAGAAGTCAAGTAGCATTGATTTTTTTTCTTATACAATGGACATAGAAAGATGGTTCTAAATTTTCATACCTGCACTATGCTCAAACACTTGTTTTTATTAACTAGTTTGGAAGAAATTCAACTCCTTTAGTAATGATTCAATATAATATCTAAAATTTGGATCATTACCCAAAAAATTGCATACTTGAAAGATACATTTTGCTTTTGTTGGGAAATCTAAAGATCAAACAGCTGAGTCCTTCACACTTTTCTGAGCTATCACAAGCAACAATTAGAATATGATTGCTTTTTCACACTTAAACGGGTATAGAAATAATAGTTTAGTTTGACAACCAATCAATCAAATGTGAGCCAAGTGCCTTTAAATGAAGAAATATAGTATACAATGAACACAATTACCTTTTCTGTGAGCTGATTGTACAGATCCAGCCATCAGTATTAAAGCATGCAAGCAAAACAGAAAAATAAACTCAAATAAATATATGATTTACTGTAAAACCACTGAATAAAGAGATATATTCATAATAAATCAAAACAATTTAATGTTTGTTTTATCTTAAGCAGGTCATTTTACTAATTAGTAAATGTTATAGCTGAAGTTCTGCAATAAAACCCAAATAAGAAAGAATTATTTATTACATCCTTAAAATGTAGCTTCAACAGTTGCTTGGACTTAGGGAAGTAACATTTTATGCCACTTGTTTTCTTTATCATGAATTATAAAGGAAGGGTGCAAAAATCCATTCAGAGTTGAAGAGTTCCAGCATCCCCTGTCCTACTGCATGACACAAGGACTAGAAAAATCATCAGTGGAAGGAGGAGTGGATAACTCTACTGGCTTGAAATGAGAAAATGTGATAAACTCACATGGTAGCCCTGGGGGAACAGGGAAAAATATAAACTCACATGGTAGCCCTGGGGGAATAGGGAAAAATATAAACTCACATGGTAGCCCTGGGGGAATAGGGAAAAATATAAACTCACATGGTAGCCCTGGGGGAACAGGGAAAAATATAAACTCACATGGTAGCCCTGGGGGAATAGGGAAAAACATGACCGCATTTGGATATGGGTTGACAGGATGATCAGTGAACATGTCAAGAGAGATGGAGTGGAATGGAACTGGGAGATAGATGTTTAGATCTCCAGTAAAGATGGCCAGTCACATTGTTGACCAGGGAGAAGGCTATATCACTAATATTTCCTCCAGCAGATTGAAGGGGGGGGGGGGGAGGGAATTTGATAAGCACACAGCAGATGTGTGATGTACTAGATAGAGCAGTGGTGGGATGTTTGACATTGTTGGTGTGTTACTTTGGAGTTATAAAGTTCTTTGGACTGTTGTATTACAAATTGTTTGCTCTAGCAGAATTCATTAAAACCTCATTTTTTGTTTCTGGTAACTTTTGTTACATTTTCCCAGAGATAGTCACAATTAGTGTTCAGAGCCAGCAAGCGCATTATTACATGTGCTCACCGGCTCTGATCATCGGCCGGGAGCAAACACCTCTAGCGCCCATGTTTGCTTCTGATCATCGGTCCATGTGTTTGTTATATCAGGAAGGCCAACAGGAGGGGATACAGAATCTGTTGGACCCACTACATTTTCCATGGTGAGCACCTGTGGGGAGAGGAGATAAGGGGTTGTTAGCACCAAACTATTTTTTTTATATGAGGAACCCCAATGTAATTATGTTCTGGCAGGTGGGTAGGAACATAGGGGGAAAGAGAGGGTTTATGAGGACTTGCCAGCCACATGTCCTGCCATTCCTGCATCCATGTTTGGTGAACTAATGTAGGAAGCGAGCACTGAAAATCAGTGCTCCCAGCATTTGCATCTCCTCTCCCCCCCCCCCCCCCCAACTTAACTGTATCTCCTGGGAAGTCCAGAATATGGCTAAAGTTGGTCAGTCAGCCTAGTTAATTTTCAAAGCTTTGATCTAACCAGCAAAGTTATTACTCAACCAACTAAAACTCTGAACATAATCCCCACATGTCCACTTTGAATACTATGGGAATTATAAAATTTTGACATTTGTCAGATTTGACTGCTGGGCAATTTACATTAAAACAATCTGTACACATTTGATAATCATGTTTTTATGAAAACATAGGTTAACAGGTTATAAATAACCAGCTATTCCCCATTTTGGAATCAAATCCTGTGAAATTTTTAAAAAAGCATGGCTGAATGCATTAAATGCATAAATTCATGATAAAATTGCCACCACAGTCATGTGGTTATGCATGAAGGATTTTTTTCATGTTTATAAGGTAGACTTTTATGTCTTACAATGAAAGACTATTTGCCAAAATAAGGGCTTTGGTTATGTATTACTGCCCAAGACTCTTAATGACTTCTCTACATTTTAAGGTATGAAATAAGCATAGCTGGAAACATTTTAAATTACACATATCCAGATTTCCTTTCAGAATTAGTTAGTAAAAATGCATATAGTTGTACACAGTTCTGAGATTCACTTTAATTTCACCAATGAGCTGCAGGATTAATCCTATTCAAAGAAAATTACTTGTGGTTCATAGATTTTTAACACCAAAGCAAAAAATGAAATCTGTGTTATGTCTATTTTTTTTTAAAAGATTTTAAGCAGGTAGGAAATTGTTTTCCTTTCCAGTTTCTGTTGACTAATCCAGGTTTGTGGTTGCAGACAGCTAGACAAGAAATCTGTTTTCCTTTTAGTACCAGTAACATTACAAGATCCTTGGTCTCCCTACCAAACCTAGAGAGACAGAGCAGAGGGGCTAACTGAATTGTCAGAGATAGCATGTGGTGGCAGAACAACGGTCTTCCCCTTGGTGAAGGGGAGGATAAGCCATACTAAATATAGTTATGGTTCTGACCTCTGCAATTGTGTCCAAGTTGATTCCTAAACCCCAAGATTCCCTATAGCTCTGTCCTCAAATCACCGGGCAGCGATCACTTAAATATTTAAACAGATTGTTCTCAAATAAATGTGTTTCTGTTACTATGGGAAAGTTTCTTTCATGTAATAGATAAGGATGCGCTTTTTCATTTTGTTGTCTTCCATTTTATTATGTTGTGACAGAACAGTGTGTTTTAATCCTGTAAAATGTATTGGGTATTTCCTGAAGTGTATTTCTCTAGTTTGGCCAGCAGGTGGTACATGTTTATGTTTTGAAGCTGCTGCAGAACCAAGACCGTTTTCTTTGTTTAAGCCTTTTGGAAAGGAAGTCTGCAGTACACTTTAAAAGATTGTTGTTCTAGGCTCTGATTGGCACAGGAGCTCATTTTCATTTGGATTTTACTGGCTTTTTCCCCAGTCTTAACCCGGGAGAAGAGAGAGACGAGGCCCTGTGATCAGTTTTATTTGATAATCTGTGAGCAGCATATTTCCTGATGTCCCCAGGTACTTTTTAGAAAGTAAACAAATGTTTAGATAAGTTTTATAGTCAATCCATATTTCAGTTACCTGTTATTGTTTGCTGATTGCACTTTTTCAGTTTCACTGTTCAATTTTTAAGACAATGAACAATTTTCAGTTTGCTACCTCTGCCTGTCTGGACTGATAAAGAATCCTGGTGGTTTGTGTGTTGGGTCTGTAAGTGCTTTCTGGGAACTGTGGGACCGCTAGGAGTGTGGCCCCAGTAATCTAGAAATCACTGGGGATAATTTGAGAGCAGGAGACTCACCCAGAGGTGGTTATGACCCAGTCAGTGGGAGGAGGGTGCTAGTGTACAGCACAAGTGGCAGGTGCAGGCAGACCTGAGAGGTCCTGGGGATAGACAATCTAAGTGGCTGTGGGGTACCCCAGGTGGGTGGCTAGGCATTTCATGACATACGTACTATTTCCTGAAGCATGCATAAAACATGGGCTCACATGAATATAATGCCAGTTATTTCATATTAGCATATACATTACAAGAACGAAGGTTCAATTAATACACAAAGTAAAAACATTTGTTAATTTTTTCATATTAACAATAAATGTTTTTGCTTTATTTGTATATTAATTGAACCTTCTCTTTGTAATGTATTGATTTATATAATTTAATAGTTAATTTTTTCATCTGATACCCCATTTTGTTTGTATTATATTATTATGTTATTTCCTGTTAGCTCATGCTAAAACAATAAATTTAAAAATTAACAAAATGAAAGTCAATGAAAAATCTCCCCCTCACCCTGAACACCCCTAGTAACAGATTAATGACACTCCTTATAGAAACATTTTCACAGCAAAGAATTTACAAATAATGAGAGCCAATAGGCTCTGCTATTATAAGTTGTTATTTTTTAAAAATACAACAAAAAGAATCAGTGATTACACCATTATACATGAATCACAAACAGAGATTTTGGAGAAACAGATTTTTACATGGCAAACACCAAAGACAAAAAAGTTTTACCAGTTATCTCTGTAAAACGTTTGCTACATTATGATACGGCCTTTTTTAAAATATGACTAACAAAACTTTGAGGTTGAAATTTAATATGACCACCAGTTTTTTTTACTATGATGTCAGCTGTAATCATCAGATTGGTTTAATGAAGGATGTTGAGGCCACATCTCTAAATAGCAAAAAAAGAGTGAAGGATTTAGCTTATCCAATAGTCTTTTTATGAACAGGATTGAAGATGTGGACTATGTTTTTCAGGTTTGTGCTTTCTGAAGCTCGCAACATGCGAAATTTGAAAGTCTGAAGCAAAAGCACTGCTGACATTTTAAGCATGTGCAGTAAATCCAGCCAGCTGACCCAATGGTGTCATTTAACTGTTGGTTTTAATGTCTTCTAATACAGTGAGAAAAGTAGAATTCAGATAGTTGAAGAAAACTGGGAAAGCCACCCCAAAAAATTAAAACATACCGTACTTGATTTAAGAGCATGTTTCACTCCAAAATCTCTCTACAGAGGAAAAACCAAAAAGAGGTTAAAGCTTTGCCACCAAAGCACCTATAGCCTTGATTTGGTTATCACCATGCATTCACTGACATATACATACATGCACAGTTGTTGGAGAAGCCATTTTGCCAAGTGCTGTTGACATAGTGCTTAAAAACTGGAAATTGGAAGGTAATTTGTGAAACTTCTACATCTTTAGACTTATCTGCACATTGTTTATGCTGTCCAAAGCTTCTTTATTCTGGTTTCACTCTTAGCAATGCCTTAATGTTCAAATATAAACAGGAACTTTGGCTATCTTGCAGGATTCCTGAGGCCCACGGACTCTGTGGAGGCAGAGTTCACAGCTCCTGGGAAGAGGGGGATCTCTTAACAAGGCACAATTCTAATAGCACATACTGCTTTGCTAATATCAGACTTCAAGCAAGTGCTAATGGGGATTCATCTAGCCTTACTGGCCAAAGACGGTTACTGTGAGGCAGAAGGATGTACAATGGAGAGATTTTGTATGGTTTAAATGAAGGTCTTTATGGTGCCTTAAGAGTGGATTCGCCATCATGGCAAAGTTGGAAGGAGGCAGAAGTCAATAGTGGAAAATAATAGTGCAACATCTCAAAGATCATGCCCATTATTATGGATTTGATACAAAAATGGTAGCCTAACAATTAAAACACCAGGCTGACAACCATGGAGGCCTGGTTCAAATCCCACTGCTGCTCCTTGTAATCTTGGGCAAGTCACTTAACCCTCTGTTGCCTCAGGTAGAATTTTAGACTGCGACTCCTTCAGGGACAGGGAAATAACTGCTATTCCTGAATATAACTCCCCTTGAGCTACTACTGAAAAAGGTGTGAGCTAAATCCAAGTTAATAAATAAAATGTTTTTATTCAACTGCTCACTGGTGGCATTGGGGCACTTTTCCAGAATTCAATATACCCTTCTCTGCAATACATTTTCAGCATGATAGGTGGGTTGAATCTGAGAAAGTACTTGCATATAATAATTGTAAACTGCTTTGACTGTACCAGAGAAAGGTGCTATATCAAGTCCCTTTACCCTTACCCATTAGCCTTCTAAGACAGCAAATACATGGTATCATATCATTGGGACAGACCTATGCTGTCGGAAGTGGGGAAAAAAAAGAGCTCCTGCTACACCCTTGTCTGCTTTGACAACATTTACTTAACTTGTTTATAAGATTTTTTCCAATAAAATGAGAGCACGGACTTAAACTGCAATTTAAGGTTATATCACTGCCAAGCGACAAGGTAAAAAACACAAAATATTTAAATACAATGTAATTGTATTTGTAATATTTCACTATTCTACTCCTTTAAAATATAAAAGGAGGAAACTGCATAGCTGAATGCATAAGCATTAACATATATAAGGCAAGCATTAAAAAAATGTATTAGTTAGTTAAATAAGGAATTTTGTATATAAATGATTAAAAAAAACTCTACATGTTCCTAAAAGTTCTACATAAGAAATACTCTAAATAGGTCTGCAATACAAATAAAGCTGAACTTTACAATCCTTTTACAATTACACTTAGTAATGTACCACAGATGTATGTTTTTGTGCCCATAAAGCACTGGTTTTCAGCCCAGTCCTTGGGGTACACCCAGCCAATTGGTTTTCAGGATATTCATAATATCCACTCCTACTCTAGCTGAGATAATATTTAATCATTTCTCTGATCTCATGTGCAACTTTCTTTAAATTAGTCACCTTATTTTCTAACTCCTCTTACTCTCTTACCTATCTATATGTTCCATCTTTGCTTATATCCTACGCTATTAAAATGCTCTATTATGGTATTGTGTTGACATTGTAAGTAGTATACTATGCAATACTTTGTATTGTTATTTGACTATTTTTACTGCTGTAATTGTCTATTGCTTATGTTTGATTTATTTTTACTGCACACTGCCTTGAGTGAATTCTTTCAAAAAGGCAGCAAATAAATCCTAATAAATAAATATGTATAAGGTAGATTTGTATACCAAAGGTGGCAGTGCATGCAAATCAATCTCATGCGTGGATTCACTGCAGCCCCAAGGACTGGGTTGAGAAACACTGCCGTAAGGCATTCAGAGTAACAAAATGTTTTGCTTGACATGAAGTAGGGCTGTGTATTTGTTGGTGCAGCGTAACAAAAATGTAGTGTACACTAAGGGGCCTTTTTGCTAAGGTGTTGCTAAGCAGTTAGCATGCGATTTGGTGCACACTAAGGGCCTCTTATCAAGCTACACTAGAGGTCCCCGGTGCAGCAATGCTGACAAAGCTCGATCGGCATTGCCGCACAGAAACTACGAGCGCAGCTTGATAAAAGATGTCCACTAAAATAGCCAGTGCAGCAAAACTCCTGTGCTAACTGCTTAGCCCCATTTACAGTAGAAAAATGTGGCAGGCTATGGATGGAGATTGGGTATGGATAGTGCTTGCAGTTACTCTATGGTAAGCTACTATGCACTGTCAAGGTTGCTAATAGCTTGGGGTACACTTAATGCCCCATGTGCAGAAGTATTACTAGCAGCAGTTAGCATGGCCTTAGCCCAAAAGAGTCACAAATACCCCGACACCCCCAATTACAGCCCCCCCCCACAATGATCATATGCTCAAGCCTAAGTGCATTATGTGACTCTTCCAGCACCTACTGGGGTTATCACTTGGTGATCCAGTGTCCAGGGCATCGCCAGCATTCAAAATGGCACCTATGACCCCCTAGCAGCAGTCTTATAATATTACTACCAGGGGTCAATCTGTCAAATAAGAAGCAAAGATAGAAGACAAGACCACCACTGGGGATCACAGCCACCATTTTGAACCCAGGTATCAATGGGGCAGGAGTGAAATGGAATTGCTCTTGCCTCAGGAACTAGACCACCAGAGATACCCTGTAGGTGCTGGAGAAGGGGTGGGGTGTCAAGGTTGGGTTTTATCTCCATAATCAGGTTACTTTCATGGTTTGGGCAGCGCTGGGCCTATATTAAATGTATCGGCAGAGTGCGTGCATCTACACAAATTGCTGATGCATTTAACGCTGGCCAGTGTGATAAGTTGGTGCCCTATGTACTAACTGCAGGGCAAGTGCTGACCACACCTCCAAGTGTTAGTGCACAGGCTTTGCACTTGCTGTGCATTCATTTTGGCTCCAAAAGTACAGTAAGTGTAAAACGTTACTGCACTTATCAATTTAAAACAGGTTAACCTACAAACTAATGTATGCAAGTCCATTAGATATGAAACAAAAAAGTGAGAACGAATGAGGATACCAAAAATTATATTTATTCATATAAAAAATGACCCGACACGGCCGTGTTTCGGCCCAAAGGCCTGCCTCAGGGGTCTTTTACAACCTGGAGTGGTATGATGTAAAACATGCACTGTGGGAAATGTGATATAGCAGAACCCTCTTGGGTCTCCTCTCTTCAAAAAAGTTTTAACCTAATGACCAGGAACAAACCTGTTATACTCCTCTCCTAAAAAGCATGTGCATTTGCCAATTGCTATAAAAGTCCATTAGTGCATGTTAAGTTTTAATGTGTGCTCACAAGAAATTTTGTTTTTATTAAAATGAACCAAAAACATATGAACATAGGGGGGAAAGGCAAAACAAGTTGAAAATGTTTGCCCTGTGCACACTGCAAAAATTGACTAAAGTGGCTATGAAAAATACTGGAAAAGGGGTAAACATATTTCAGGATTACTTTGACACATTACCAGGTGCACAATACATCATCTATTGCTAGCAAATGGGATCCTTGCTATAGAGTTCTGTTGAAAGCATTTGTCGTGAATGGTGTTATTATTGGTTTTATTTTTAGTTATGTTATTGTAATTTTCCCTATAAATCAACACCTGATACTTTTTATTAAGGTCTTTCATGTGATTTTGTTTCCTGTTCTTGTGGTACTACTATTTTCTTACAATGGGTTTGACTTCCGTATGCTTTTCTGTGAAAATGATCAGTTTATTGTTTTATGAATGAAAGATACCAAAGTTAAGAGACCAGGAGCATGCGATGAACATTACCTGCTTGGCTAGCAATGGCTTTGTATCTTCCACTTCGATAATCACATCACCAGGGGGGGCCGATGACAGCAGAGCAACTGTAATAGAATAAGTTTCTCAACATAAGACGTGAGAAGATGTAAGATCACAATTCCATTTACTGAAGAGGAAGTACAAGAAATATTTGCACAAATGAAAAATAAATAAGATAAGGAACCAGATGGAGTACACTCCTGCAACGTGAGAGGAATCAAGGCTGTGCTCACCACACCCCTCGCAAGATCTCTTTATTTTTTTATTTAGACACTGGAGAGGTTCTGACTAGACCAAGTGTAATCCTATGCCACTAACAGAGAGGCCAGTGCTCAAAACTACTGTGAGCATAAGTGTGTGGTTAATGCTGGGTTTGCGTGCACGTTATTATGTGCCGAATGCGGTAAAGATGGCTACAAATTGTACTGAAATGGATGTTAAAGAGGTAAGTATTCCTTTGCAATGCAGAGATGGCAGCGCTGCAATGCACAAGGGAAAATAATGGCCTTTAACCAGTTCTGTGCTGGTAAATTTTAACAACGGGCTCTCTCTCCCGGGGGGGGGGGGGGGGGGGGGGAGAAACACATTCCTGTCTCCTCCCCCCATGCGGGCAAGCTAGGCATACCTTTCCTTGTGGACATGCTGAGCCAAATAAATGGACTGCCATCACTCCCTGCTGCTTGTTGCTGGCTCAGAGCAGCATGCTGGGATTTCTCAAGCATGCTTAGAGCAAGTCCTGGAATGCTGCTCAGAGCTGGAAACTAACAACGGTGCAACGTGCCTGAGATGTCCCAACAAGCAATGGCAGCAGTCCATTTATTTGGCTGATGGGGCTCGGCATCCCCTCTAGCAAAGTAAAAGGGAGTTCAGGAGGGGGCCAGAGCCCAAATTTTGGGATCCGGTTGTTAAAGTAGCCCAGGGGGGCCTACTTTAGTAACTGGCTCACAAAATTCTCAAAACCTTAACAACTAGCTCTTGTGAGCTGGCTCCAGGACACCACTGCCTTTAATGCTGAAAAGTTTTTGCCAAGCCAGGGGCAGCATTGAAGATTTTGAGGAGAGGATTTTTCACACTGAACTGCTAGTTTGGTCTTCTTTCACAAGCGGAAAGAGGCTCCTGCAAGTTTGAAAGTAATATTTGTGACGCTCATATTTAGGTGCTAAATAAGTGTGCTGACACTTCCGTTTTTTGTCTGGCATGCATACAAGAGCCACGCTTACCACAAACCCTTTTTTGCACATGCGCCAGGGCACATTTCTCCTCCCACTTTTGGTTTAATAACATGATTCAACCATGAATAAAATTTGCCTAGCATTTGCCAAGAGCATCAATTTGCTATTTTTTTTGCATTGCAGTTGTGTTGTTGGCCCACCTTTGAGCATCTGTCCAGAGAAAGGATAGACAATGCAAGTCAGTCAAATTCTGTGAACAAAGCTCTGGAAATATCATCAGCTAGGGGCCACCACTTGCTGGGATAGGGAAGAAGGCATGAGCTTGAAAGATCCCATCAACCCCTATCTAATGACAATCTGGGGGAAAGGGAATAAGAAAGAACCTACATGTACCCCCTTTCTCTGATAAACCAATCCAAGGACCAGTGGCAGGGACCAGCCAGCTGGGGTATCACACTCCAGAGCCAGCTCTGGCAGTAGATAAAGAAAAATACCGACCTTACAAATAGACAAATGATCACACATCTAGGGTGCAGAAAACTCATCCTTTTATCGATGAACAAGGGCTGGAAACTGAGTGATCATCTCAGATGATCTGAAAGTTTCCAGTCAATGTAGTGAAAGAAGAAAAGCTAATAGACCATTTAACTGTAGCAGGAGAGCTATCAACAGCAGAAAAAAAAAGGGAGGTAACAAGTTCCACTAGTGAGATCCCACCTCAAAAACTGTATTCACAGAGGTATTAATAGGATCAAAACAGGAGATCAAAATGGTACAGACTGTGTAAATTAAACGCTTAAGAAAATCAAAGTGTACTTGCTGGAAGGGAGAAGGAATATAATAGAAGCATAAAAAATGTTTATCAGGTTTCAACAAATTAGAAGGCAGCATTTTCCCTAAAAACAAAAACAAAAAAAACCCCCCAAGAATAAGGGAAGAGAGGAAGGCCCCTTAATGAAAGGGTGCAGAACACCTGGAATATCGTAGTTGCAGATGCATCAGTAAGCAATACTATGAGAGAATCCAGCTTGGACCAGCTACACAGGGCAATGGTAAGACAGCAGATGGAGAGGCAGCAGGTAAAAGAATTTGTTGGCAGGACTTGGGCGTGGAATTTATTATGAATTCAGCAAAAGAAAGCCCTGCCTTACTTATCTATGTGTAAATAAGCATGTGGATAAATACCAGCAATTCGATAAAATACCTGGATTTTCAAAAAGCATGATAAGTCTCTTAGGAAAGGCTTCTTAAAGAATCATGAGATTTATTTATTTCTACAAATCTATGCCACTTTTGTAAGTAATAAAGAGTAAAGTGTAAAAAAATAAAACAGACGATAATAATTTCTGTGCAGCAATTCAACTAGCCTCCTGGAAACAACAAGGTCTTTTTAAATGATAAAAGGGAAGAGGACTGTCTCAGTTCTAACAGTAGTTTATTCCAATGATTTAGACTGCTTACCCAAAATGGCCTCTTTGTTCAAGTTACTCTTTGAAAAGATGGCACTGCATATGGTTACCCTGTGAGGACTGCAAGGCCTCCCAGAAGTATAAGTAGTAATATGACCTCTTAAATAAAGTAAGTTTTTGATAAATTCAAATCTTAAATACCAACACAAGAAGTTTAAACAAACATCTTTCTTGACCTGGTAACCAATGTAATAGTTGCAACAAAGGGCAAGTGCTCTTCCAACTCTTTCCACCCAATAAAAATCAAATTGCAGCATTTTGGATAACGTATTCATTTCAAAGGAAGCCCAACAAACAGAACATTGCAATACTCTAAGGTACTCATTGGCAATGCTTGTAATGCAACTTTGTTGATATAAGGCTTTAACTGCTTCATTAACCTTAACTTTATATAGGCAAATCTAGTAACATTATTGATCTGCTCTTGATCAATCCCAGAGCCACGAGTAAGTACCTCTAAAACTGTAAATCTAACCAAACTAACTTATTTCATCTACATCAAGGTCTGTAAGAGAGAGACCCCACACCAATGAACACAGAAGAGTGATGATGACCCGGAGACCTGCCATTCTCAGGGCAAAGACCTCTATGAACTGTGCCCTGAGAATGGCAAGGACAAATCAAACTCAGGTATACATACAAAGTAACGCATACCATGTAAAATGAGTTTATCTTGTTGGGCAGACTGGAAGGACCGTACAGGTCTTTATTTGCCATCATTTACTATACTATATGTAGAAGGAACAAGACAATTCAAGAGTCCACCATGGTTGCAAATGTTTATTGACAACTCCAGTGGTGTCAAAGGCATTCACAGTGACTCAGCATGGCCAAACAAGTTGTTTTTGCCAAATTAATCACTAGACCATTTGCTGCTAACCAATCATAAATATCCTTCAGACATTTAATAATATTGTCTACAGATAATCATATAATCAGCATATATATCAGGGGCGTAGCCAACAGTCTTTTTTGGGGGGGCAGGGCACGCATTTCTTCTCCCCTCCCCCCTCAGGTTATCATACCTTTGCAGTCGGGGATGTCAAAGCCCTGTCAGCCAAAGAAATCTGCTGCTTGAGCCTCCCCAACCCTCCTCATGCTACCTCAGAAGCGAGGAAGTCAGCGATTTGCCTCTAGCTACCAGCACTACCCAAGCATGCTCAGTTTGCATGTGAACCGAGCATGCATGAGGAGTGCTAGCATCGGCAGCTGGAAGCACGCCACCAACTTCCTCATTAGTGAAGCAGACTGCAGCTTTGAGTGCCCAATTTGTCAAGTGTATGGTCAGAGACTCAATGGCCTCAGCACCTGATCATAGGGAAGTGAGGAAGAAGACTGTTGTCAGTTTTACAGCAAACCTTACTGAGGATAGACATTGTGGGGGATATCCCTCAAGCCCTCCTGGCTAACAGGGAATGTGTTGTCTCATCTAGGTGGACTATTCTATGAGACGTAATAGCACCTCGTCAAGCCTACAGCCACAAGTTTAATCTTTTGAATCTGCACATGACAAATTCCTGAAAAAATTCAGAATGGTATTTCACTTTAAAAATATCTATTCCACAAAAATATCTATTCCACTCAGGCTCCTACATTCTCTGTGAGAAGATTTAATTACACATTATCCCCTTACTCAGGAGCAAGGAAAAATGGACACATGCCTTACCTCTTGCTTCTGGAGCAACTTCTTGTTTCGCTAAATGGGGGTCACAACGATAATTATCCAGGGAGTCAATTGTACACTGCCCCACTACTGGCTTCCGTCCGAATTGTCTGTGGTCTATCACTTTAATGACTATGGGTGGAACATACATTTCCTCTTTTGGTAAAAGCTACGGAGTGCAAAACAAAGACTCATGTTAATTACAAATGAATACTTCAATAATATGGGAGGAGGGCAATTTTAAACTGTCAATACTGCAAAGTCTGTGGGTAAATGGATTTTGAAAACTGGGTGTGTCTAAAATCATTTCTTTCTCTGAATACTGAGCTTGAACCAGCAGACAATAAATTCAAGTCACAAAAATAAAATTTGCTCTTCAAACTTTAGTTTATGAAAATTTCTCCAATGCAACTTCAGCAGTACACAGAGTCCTTTCTAATTGTTTGGTGTTTCAAGTTTCACTGTGAATCAGAGTTCTTACAAGAGTTTGAGATAAAATAAGAAAACAAAATTCAAGTTCTGCTATTACACTATTTCACTGAAAATAAAGCCAAATGTAAATAATGTTAACAAGCATTTGGGAGAGGTAATCATGATACAAGGTTCAGATACAGTACCACTTTCATGAAGAGAACTGAACTCGGGAAGTTCGGAGTTCTTTTAATGTTTTTGATCACTGCTGACTGAACAATTTCACCGCCACACTCCACAATGAGGCTAGGGGATGTAACAGGAGCCAGCTGGTAGTTTTTCATGTTTCTTAAGCCCCAGGCAAGAATCTGCAAATAAACCAGTAAGAAAACCAATGAATTTGACTCACAAATCACCACTAATGTTCCCGATAATAAAGTATTAGTAACAGGCAGACTGCTGTCATCAGCAATTTTTTTTCTTTGTCGCATTGGGGTCCTTCTTTTCTCCTTCCATGAGCTGCACATCACAGTACAAAGGGAAAAAAGCTGTGAGCAGCAAGTTTGGAAGCTCTGTCGCACACATGGGTAGCTATTTTTGCAATTGCAGAAGTCTTTAGGACCATTACATGAGCAAATGAGAAAAACTGTCTCCGCAGTCAAAATTTAAACTGAGAATGCTGATAAGAGATGCAGTAGAAATATACTGAAAGGGTGGATCTGGGCCTACAACTGACTACTGGCATTAAGTGGAATTAAAAAAAAAATAGAAAGAGTCTAGGCTATGGTTCTAAATTGTTATATGTGAATTGTATCTATTGATGTATTTATATTTTAGAGAGATATTTTAAAATTTATTACTGTATTTTACTATTGTATAGTATCATACAAAGCATTAATGATGTATCGACGTGTCAGATATATTATAAAATTTGATTTGTGTGAATTTTATTGTTAGATTGTATAATCAATCTGATGTATTTTGATAATTGCATTGTTGGGAACCACTTTGGTAAACTTTCATTTGAGGGAGTCTGAATACAAGTACAACACAACAGGGTCCTTTTACTAATGGGTATAAAGGTTTGCACTTAACGGGGGTTAATACAAGATTTTAATGCGTGACAAGCCCAAAACTAACGCTGCATCAAGAAGGGTGACCCAGTATGTTTTATTGCAGATTGTGTGTTAATGTTCTCATTAGTGTTTGGTACCTGCTAAGAGTTAACCCAGGCCCACTTACTGTCACCTATTTAGGAGGTCCTAAGTGCTCCCCTAAAAACTTTGCATTATCCAGTTAGAATATTAATCATAACGTGCTAGACAGATAACACGGGAACGCCCACTCTCTCCCCATGACACACCCTCTCCACAAAATATCCTATATAATAAAACGCACCTCCAACATTCTGAAGCTGACTGCATGGCTGAGGCATTCCTGCTCTCTGTATCTTTCTCCTGAATTGACATCATGTACTTCCGGGTTCGTCACAAGCAGAAGTGACCAACCACACGAGGTTTCTCGGCTTCAGAATGTTGGAGGTGCATTCTATTAAATAGGATTAGTCAGTTCCTTGATGCACAGCCAGAGCTCAGCGTCCTGCACAGTAACGCTCAGACACCAGAGACAGAGGAGGGGGGGCTGACACACTCTATGTCTCACACTGTATCACATTCACTGTGTCACACAGTCACTCACACACTCTCTTGGTCTGATACACTCAGTCTCACAGAGAGTCTGTGTCTCACACACACTCTCTCTCGCACACACTGTATCTGTGTGAAACACACTCTCTCTCTCTCTCACACTGTGTCTCACATAAGCACTTGCACACACTCTCTCTCTCACAGACACACTCGCACCCAGACTCACTCTCTCACACACACACACACTCTCAAATTCACTCTCTCTCTCACACACACACACAGTCACTCTCACATACGCTCTCTCAAACATACACTCTCCGAGGAAAACCTTGCTAGCGCCCGTTTCATTTGTGTCAGAAACAGGCCTTTTTTACTAGTTTCTAATAAATTAGTAGCCTGCCAGTAGCGTATTTATTCCAGGTGTGTGTGTGTGTTGCGTATACACCCCCTGTCAGACCCCCCCCCCCTTTCGCCTTAAAATCATCTCCCTCCAGTCTTGCTTGGGCATCGGCAGCAGTTTGCCTGCAACCTGCACCTGGACTTTCTCTGTGAACTGTTTCACCCCTTCTGATACAACTTCCTGTTTTGTGAAGGGGTGGGACGGTTCACAGAGAAAGTCCCGGTGCAGGACGCAGGCAGCCTATGAGGGCCACTGCCACCGTCTGGGTGAAGACTGTAGTGAAGTGAGATGATTTTAAGGTAAAGGAGGGCGGGGGGGGGGGGTGCACTCCTTGTTAAAAATTTCTGCCTACGCCACTGTAATGAGCAGGTTAGAACATACTAGGGCTCTTTAGCCTGGAGAAAAGGCGGCTGAGGGGTGATATGATAGAGGTCTACAAAATAATGAGTGGGGTAGAGCGGACGGATGTGAAGCGTTTGTTTACGCTTTCTTCTAACAATAATAGAACCAGGGGACACAAGATGAAATTAGAATGTGGTAGGTTTAAAACAAATTGGAGAAAGTTTTTCTTTACTCAGCGCTTGGTTAGACTCTGGAACTCATTGCCGGAGAAGGTAGTGATGGCAGCTGACCTTGCTGAGTTTAAAGGGGGTCTGGACAGATTCCTGAAGGAAAAGTCCATTGATCATTATTAAATTTTGGGGTTTTGCCAGGTTCTTGGGGCCTGGATTGGCCGCTGTTGGAGATGGAGTGCTGGGCTTGATGGACCTTTGGTCTTTTCCCAGCGTGGCAGTGCTTATGTACTTATGTACTAACAGGCACAACACCATAAAACACTTAATGCATTCTGCAGTACCCTGTTAGTGTGCACTAACCACCCATTAAGGGCTTAACACCTTTTAAGGATCCCAATGTGTTCAGATGGCATATGAAACAGAATAACAATATTACAAGAGACAAATTTTGTGTAAGGATTTTATCATGGCATTAGGAAATAGAAACAAGTTGATTTTGAACCCCCACTATGAATGCTTAAGACCTACCTCAATAGCCGTACGCTGTACCACTGGCCGAATTCCTTGAGGTACCATGTAAAGCATTGGTGCTCTTTGAGATGGGAGAATTGGCAGATTAGAACCATCCTATTAAAAATAAGGTTGGGCTTAACTTCTTTATTTTTTTTATATAGAGGACAAAATATTACAACTATGGCATAAGAACTATTTTTGCAAACAATTACATTCAAAATAGAACAAAAAGAAAAAACAAATTACCTTATCTGAAAGAATAAGTTCAGCAGCAACAAGAACATCCCCACAGGCTTTACTTCCATTTATTACAGGATACCAGAGAAGCTTGGGGGATATATCTACTCCTGCATTAAGTTTTACCATTGGAGGACAAACACTTCTTCCCAAAAACTCATCCTTGCCCTAGGTAAAAAAATCAATAACTGATTAAGTATTACAAAGTGCTACCATTTACGCCAACATGCACAGAATCAAAAGAAAAAATTCACATACCACTTGATCACTATCGAAAATTTCAATCACCACATTTGGTGGGTCTTGTGCAACAGCCTGTGGCTGTCCAAAGATTTCAATTTCATTAAATATAAGAGTTTGGTCCCAGGTAGGGTTCAAAGTTGCATGTATGACCTCTGTTGTTTTGCTTCGATGGAGGAAGGAAACATGAGCATATGGATCTAAAAAAACCAAAGTTCAGGCCAGAATAAATACTTTCTACTGATTGCCACAAAAATATCAATCTAAATCCTTTAACACATAGATCAGACACTTTGTGGTATTATAATCTGTAAATATATATATCACCTTACTAGTATTCTCCATTTCTAAACCAGATTTATTTTGGTTCATTCAAATGAGAATGCAGTTGGATATTTCTATAGCCTGTTTTTGTTCCCTACCTACTTCTGCTCATTAGGCTAAAAATACCTTTCAATATCCAGTTATTTCTCTACTGATCTTAAGTTGATAACCACAAACTTTTCTGTATAATAATGCCCTTATTACTAATTGCTATGAAACAGTAGTGTAGCCACAGGGAGCCTCCCCCCCCCCCCCCCCCCAAATTGTGGTAACCAAAATGTATTATTTGAGCATGCATGGGGAGTGCCACTGACTTCCCACAGCTCAAACGGTATGGGGACCTGGGCAGAGGACCTCTTCCGCAGGTGGGCTTTGGCATCCCCACCAGCCAAGGTATTAATTTTAACATGGAAAGGCAGAGGGGAAATGAATAGGCCCTCCCAGAAATGGACTTCTGGCTATGCTACTGCTATGAAAGTTAGTGATGTACATATATACGAGTACTTTGGGAAACATTGTCTTGCGACCAGAATTGTTAATGTCTTATGCTGATGACATTTTTCTTGTTAATTCCTGTTAGGCAGGGTACTGATTCTGTTTCATCTGTAGTTCAGGATAACATACAAAAACTTGCTGAGTGGTCTACAAAATTGCGACTTAAATTGAATACACTGAATATAGAAAAGTCAAAGGTTCTTTGGTTTGGCTTATCGGATTTGAATATTCCCAAATCTATTGGTCTGGAAGAACAACATATTTTACCAACTGAAAGAAAATCTAGAGTGTTGGGTATTTTACTGGAGTCTTCCTTATCAATGGAACCGCAGGTAAATAATTTAATTCGGAAAGCTTATTTTAAGCTTAGACAACTTAAATTATTCCATTCTTATTTTCTACAAGATCATTTTAGATTAATAGTTCAGCTATCTATTCTCTCTATACTAGGATTATTATAATGCCTTATATTTAGGAATAAACACAAAGTATGTGTCTAAACTGCAGCTGATCCAGATTTCAGCAGCCAGGTTATTTTTTTAATAAATCAAGGATTGATCATGTTTCTCCTGTGTTGGTCAGAGTTGCAGAGGTTGACAGTTCAATAAAGGATTGCTTTTTAAGTCTTTATATGGTGTTTGTGCAGAAGATTTTTCAGTCTTTTAAAATTTTACAATCAAGTACCCGGGCTTGGACTTGTAACCTTTAGATTGTAAGCTCTCTTGAGCAGGGACTATCCTTCCCCATGTTAAACTTGTACAGCGCTGCGTAACCCTGGCAGCGCTATAGAAATGCTAAGTAGTAGTAGTAGTAGTAATTCATTGATTTTAGCTTTTTCATCCATTACACAAATTAGATTCAAAGTTATTTTTTCTCATTCATTCATTATTTAGCTGTTAGGTTTTGGAATTGTCTTCCTGCTGGTCTTTGTCTTTTGCAGCCTTTTTAAAAAGGTTTTTGTAAGGCCTTGAAGACATCTATATAATCCAAATGATTATTTTTCCTTTTTTTTATTGTTATTTGTAAATTCCTGATGATTGTATCAGTTTTTTTAATTATTTTATATCCCGCTTTGAATCCTAATTGGAGAGCTGGCAGTTTATAAATCCGTTTGTAATCTAATCTAATGTAGCAAATATGTTTCTTATACATGCATTAAGGATTTTCTCTCACTGTGTTCTAAGGCACTATCCCCCAGATACTATATATGGGATCCCTGGTGGTCCAGTGGGGGCAGGAATGAAGCCCACCCACTTCTGCCCCTACCAGCTGCCACAAGCTCTAGGGGCAGCCTCGCAGTATTTTCTATGGGGGGGGGGGGGGGGCGGGATCTGAAGAAGGGTGGCTGTTTCGTGTGGAGGAGCAGAAAGGGTCATTAAAAAGTTATGCAGGTCACAACCGATATTCAGGCAGGGCCTGAAGAACTGTCTTAGATGGACCCCGGCTGAATATCTGCTGGGACCTGCATAAGCTCGAGCAGCCAGCCCTGCTGAAATTAGCACCAGATATTCAGTGCCAGGTCCCAGACGTTGCTCGCCACTGAATATCCGATTTAGACGCGACAGCATTAAAAAAAAACCCAAAACAAAAATTTATATTTACCAGAATTTTAGATCCAGGACAAAGATATACAGGGTGAAGCAAAAAAAGTAACCCCCTAGAGTGTTTTGCCATTTTCTCAGCAGCCACGTTGAATGTCAATAGGAAATTTTACGCACATATTTGTCATCATACTTACGTATTATTATTAAACATTTAATTACCTTAAGCTATGTTGATGTTACCTTGCAATTTTTGCGTGTTAAAAATGTTCATGCAAAAACACAGTAAAATAACATCATTCAAACAATATAATTAATTATGTGTCAGAATTTTGCAGTCAGTCAATGCCGTAGCGAGGGCGGCTGACACCCGGGCCGGTTCGCCGCTGCGCACCCCCCTTTGGTGCGCACACCCCCCCGGAGCGCATTCTTACCACTAGAGTAGGAAAGGGGGCAGGCAGGAGGCCGGTCCGCCCTGAGTGAACGTCGCTGGGAGCTGCGTCAGCTCCGCTGGTTCCCTGCTCTCTCTGCCCCGGAACAGGAAGTAACCTGTTCCGGGGAAGAGAGAGCAGGGAACCAGCGGAGCCGACACCCCCCCCCCAGCGGCGTGCACTCGGGGCGGACCGCCCCCCCCCCGCCCCCTTCCTATGCCACTGCAGTCAGTATGAATGCTCAAAGCATCCACCTCCAGCTTTAACAAAGATCTTCAAGTCACTTTGGGAAGTTCATAACAACTCTGTCGATCAGTCCATGTGGCAGGCTGTCCCAGATCATCTGCAACACTTCCTTGATTTCAGCAACTATTTGCGGCTTTGGATGGAGCTTGTGATAGGCCTCCAACACTGCACCCCAGATAAAAGTCTACATCACTGTGACATCATTAATAGTAAGCTGGCGCCTCATTTAAAAAAAAATAATGGTAGCTTTACAGTACAAACATTTTTGAATGTGCGAAAATCGCTGGGTGGTCACACGATAAAGTTTGTAACTTCATCGTGTTTAAAGATAATCTCATTCCACTGGTCACATAAACATACCGTATTTTTCGGACTATAAGACGCACTTTTTTCCCCCAAAATTTGGGAGGAAAATGGGGGGTGCATCTTATAGTCCGAAGGTAGATTTGGCTGGCTGGCTGGCAGGCCGCCCGCCCTCCGAGTTCCAGATCGCCGTCAGGGTTACCTCCTTCCCCCCCCCCCCCCCCGTCACCACTTCTCCCTACTCACGCGATCTTCCATGGTGGTCTAGTGATGTCGGGGCAGGAAAGAGCCCCCTCTTTCCTGCCCAGCGTGCTGCTCTCCATCCTCCTGTATGCAGCCTGACGGTCTCGGTGAGATTCAAAATGGCCACAGAGACTTCAATTCTCGGCGGCCATTTTGAATCTCACCGAGACCGTCAGGCAGCAATGCATACAGGAGGATGGAGAGCAGCGCGCTGGGTAGGAAAGAGGGGGCTCTTTCCTGCCCCTACGTCACTAGACCACCAGGGAAGATCGCGTGAGTAGGGAGAAGTGGTGACAGGGCCGGGGGGAGGGCGATCCCGAACTCGAAGGGAGGGATTCGGACAAGACGCACCAGAGCACCTAGGTTTTAGAGGAGGGAAAAAGGAAAAAATTTATTTTCCTATTTCCCTCCTCTAAAACCTAGGTGTGTCTTATGGTCCGGTGCGTCTTATAGTCCGAAAAATACGGTAGATAGTAACAACAAATAAAGCTGTAAGATGTCATGTTGAAATTCCAAGCGGCTGCTGAGAAAACAGCAAAAAAAACTATAGGGGGTTATTTTTTGCATCACCCTGTATGTATGAATATATATATTTGTATAAAATGATACTTTTATCATATATTATAATGTTGTAATTTTATTTTTTTTAAGCTGGAGGCAGAGTCATTACATTTTTACAGACTCCGTCTCCACCCCAAATTGCTTCCGACTTTGATCCCCTGCTTAAAGAATAGGCTATTGTAGAGCAAACTGAAAACCATCAACTGCATCAGCTCTGTTGAGTGCCACAGCATGAAGCAATATAACTACTGACATTTCACCACAAAGCATATCAGTGACAGACCCTCACCAGAGCTGCCAAGTTACCCAGTCCCAGAAGGGAACCGTTTTGGCCAATCCAGGTTTTGAACTTATACCTGACAGCACTGTGGCTTTATAGTCCCTGATTCTACCAGCTGAAATGTATGCTGCAGATTCCATAATGCATCAGGACAGGGTTATCAGAAAGTCAGTACTGGCCTGAACTTTCCCTCCTGGAACCGGGTAACTTGGCAGCTCTGCATCACATTTCTAAAAAAAATGCAACTTATTTTTGTCCAGTCTGCTGCTTCTTACTCCAGGCGACCTTTGGTTGTTCTCCCAATACATTTATCTCTGTCTTTATAGTTATTTTAAAAGAAGATTTTTATCTTTTATCACGACCATACCCTTCCCCCAACACACATTTTTCCCCAAATGTACTCTTCAGCGGTTGGCTAAGCTTTACATACGTCACTATATGACATGCATGAGATTTTGAAGAGTCTGCAAAAAAGCTCCCTTATTTATGTGGATATGCGGTCTCATGGTTACATTTTATGAATTTCAGAATTTCAGTCATTGAGGCTGTACTTTAATTCATACCTGAAAAACTGTCCTTATCCAAAGCAGTGAGGTTTTTTGCTTGATAAAGGTAGCAGCGCAAGTGATAGCTATAAACTCCTTAAAAAAAAATAAACACGGACATTAAAGAGTTGGCACAATCTTAAACATTCTGTCCATTTAAACTGGATCATCTACTAATAACAAATAAATTACTGTTTCTGATGGTATCTCTACAGGGAGACTCGTTTATTCTGTCACGTTCAATCTAATATAATTTTTAACATAGATTTTTTAAACAAAAGATTTGTTTGATACCTGTTTCTGGTGTTCCATGTCACACTGAGAATTTCGATTGTTTACCTTCATGTTCGTGGCCCATCGAACTAATGATCCTTTCACGCTGGGGTTTACTAAACCACTAATGCGGCTGGCTGTGTGCTTGTGTCGGCAATGCCACGCAGAAGCCGCTAGCATGGCTTAGTAAACAGACCCCTCAGGTTTCAGTTTAACAAGGGTTTAAACCATGGAAAATGTTACAACACACAACACACCATATGATACTAACCTTAAGAAGAATAGTTCCATTTATAATAGTATCTTAACATATTTTTACCGATTGTATAGGTTGCTTTAAACAGCTGAATTTATTATTTGACAATTATGTATGAGTTCTTTTAGTCTCATTTATTATGGCTCTTGAACAATTTGTTCTAATTTAGTGATTTATATTTGCCTTACAGGTGTTTTTATTTTTGCTTTGGTTTTTAATTATATCAGAAAACTATAGGGTGCATATACTTTATGGTTCATGTTTTACATATTACATTTTGCATTACATTATAAATAGGATGCTTGGATGTTATTTTTTTTTTTTAGAAATCAATTGATATTATAATACTGCCTATGTTGAATTGAAACGGGAAGCTTTGTTTTGGTGATGCAACATACTAGTATTTATGTTCAACTATTTTCATTTATTATTTATTTTTTGTGATATCTATTTACTAGTAAATAAGGCCCGTTTCTGACACAAATGAAATGGGCGCTAGCAAGATTGGTCTCGGAGTGTGTATGTTTGTGAGAGTGTGTGTGACAGAGAGCGAGTGAATGTGTGAGTGTGTGTGTGACAGAGAGTGAGTCTCGGTGCGAGTGTGTCTGTGAGAGAGTATGTGTGCGAGGATGACAGTGTGTTTGTTTGAATGAGTATGTGAGACACAGTGAGTGTGACAGAGTATGTGAGACACAGTGAGTGTGACAGAGTATGTTTCACACAGATACACTGTGTGTGAGAGAGTATGTGTGCGATACACAGACTCTCTGTGAGACCGAGAGTGTGTGTGAGTGACTGTGTGACACATAGAGAGTGAATGTGATACAGTGTGAGACATAGTGTGAGAGTGAGAGAGAGGAAGACACTGTGAGAGTGTGTGTGTGACAGAGATACCTGTCCCCTCAGGACCCCCTCCCCCCTCTCAGGTCTCAGGACCCCTCCCCCTCTGCGTTCCCCTCCCCTCCCTTGTGGTCTCAGGACCCCCTGCCTCTCCCCCCCTCTGCGTGGTTGGCAGAACCGTGCGTGTGTGTGTGTGTGTGTGTGTGAGAGAGAGAGATTGAGTCTGGGTGTGAGTGTGTCTGTGAGAGTGAATGTGTGCATACGAGGCTTGGAGAGGCTAAGCCTCCCCCTGCTGTGCTCTGAGGGGTTTAAATTGTTGATTTACCTCCATCCTCACAGCAGGAGCTGCAGTGAAAGCCCTCTAGCCTTGTGTAACCAGTTGTAGAAATTGGTTTATGGTTTGTTTACCTTACTGCTGGGAGAGCAAGTGGGGTTGGCTGGAGGTGTCTTGGGTTGCCAGGGAGATATTTAAAAAGGATGACTTCCTGCCCTGCACTGAGGACAGATAGCAGCAGAATCAGATACTGGGCCAGCATGATCAGAAAAAGTCACCAGACAACAAAGGTAGAAAAAAAATCATTTTATTTTCATTATAGTGTTTGGAATATGTCCACTTTGAGAATCAGGTGCTCAACATTAAAAGTTTATATTTATTTACTTATTTATGGCATTTTATCCCACATTAAACTTGAATTAGGGTGTTTTGTGTCACTTTGTAAATGACACATTCAGTATTATTTCAAACACTTCTGGGCCTTTGCAATTAAGATAAAGTATAAGGTCTGAGCCACACACGTCAACTTTTGTTTAAGACCCAAAGCATGCTTTACTATTCAACCTCACTGGGGACATAAAAACCACAGATCCAGGCTAAGGATGAAGGATCAAACTTCTCCTTAAAAAAAAAAGGAATACTAGGTCCAATCTAACAGTTCAATAGCTGCTCCACAATTACTCAGTCCAGGATTAGCCATTCAGCCAGAGGATTCGGGAATCTTAGCCATCACTCACCAGCAGCACCTGGGGCAATATTAGTCAAGTTCTAGAAAGGAGCCACCATTTACTGCCCCAGCCAATGATACTCTCTGCAACAACTGGGCCAAGATAGGTACAGGCTAAAACTATGGGGTGGGGGAGGCGGAGAGAGTCACTAGTTTGGTGCTAATGAAGGCTCACAGAACCAAAGCCCAATAGTGGTTGGTTCAAATTGAGAAAAAACTGTAAGGAATCCCCCAAAATAATACATTTTGAGCTCAAAATTTGTCTACATAATATGAGAAAGGCACATATACTTTTCTAAAGGAACAGGAGAGCCTTACCAGCAACACAGTCAGAACACAGCACAAACCACTTACTGTCAAAGTTGCAGGAGACAATTGGCGTGTTTGCTCCAAACATCGTTGTTGCAGTCTCTTTGGATTTTTCTGAGCTTTTCTTATCTTCATCATCTGCACTAATGTCAGCTCCCTAAATTCATATGTAAAATTCATGAGAGATTAGGAAAGGCACTTTTGATAAAACATCTAAGTTCGATTTTGGACATTTTGCGAGAAATGTCCAAAATTCCAGTAGTGAACATAGCCATTTTCAAACCTGAAAAATGTCTAGCTTTTTGGTTCAACAATTGCCTTTTTCCTAGATGCTTTGTGTTCTGGGCATTTTTCTTTTGGGACCATTTCAGTAAATAAATCATCACAGAGAAAAATGCCCATAAAACAGCCATCGGGATGTCTGGGGGCTACCTTTTTTAGTAGACATCCCAGCAGAGCAGTGGGGCAGCCTAGGGGGCTCTGCAGTGGACTTCCCATAGAAGTTCCCAGGTAGGCCACTCATCATAACCCCCTTATATTGTATGGTGAGCCCTCTAGGAGCATAAAACTATTGGGCTCATTTTCGAAAGAGAAGGATGCCCATCTTTCGACACAAATTGGAAGATGGACGCCCTTCTCCCATGGTTGTCCAAATCGGTATAATCGAAAGCCGATTTTGGACGTCCCCAACTGCTTTCCATTGCAGGGATGGCCAAAGTTCAAGGGGGCGTATCTGAGGCGTAGTGAAGGCGGGACTTGGGTGTGCCTAACACATGGATGTCTTCGACCCATAATGGAAACAAAAAGGGCACCCCTGATGAGCACTTGGACAACTTTACCTGGTCGTGTTTTTCTTACGACCAAGGCACAAAAAGGTGGCCGAAATGACCAGATGACCACCGGAGAGAATCAGGGATGACCTCCCGTTACTCCCCCAGTGGTCACTAACCCCCTCCCACCCTCAAAAAACATCTTTAAAAATATCTTTTGCCAGCTTCAGATGTCATACTCAGGTCCATTACAGCAGTATGCAGGTACCTGGAGCAGTTTTAGTGGGTGCAGTGCACTTCAGGCAGGCGGACCCAGGCCCATCCCCCTCCCTACCTGTTATGTTTGTGGAGGAAACAGCGAGCCCTGCAAAAGCCACCACAAACCCACTGTACCCACATCTAGGTTCCCCCCTTCACCCATAAGGGCTATGGTAGTGGTGTACAGTTTTGGGTAGTGGGTTTTAGGGAGGGGGATTGGGGGGCTCAGCAGACAATGTAAGGGAGCTATGTTCCTGAGAGCATTTTATGAAGTCCACTGCAGTGCCCCCTAGGGTGCCGGGTTGGTGTCCTGGCATGTCAGGGGGACCAGTGCACTACAAATGCTGGCTCCTCCCATGACCAATGGGCTTGCATTTGGTTGTTTGTGAGATGGGCGTCCTTGGTTTCCATTATTGCCAAAAATCAGAAACGACCAAGTCTAGGGACGACCATCTCTAAGGATGACCAAAATTTCAAGATTTGGGCGTCCCCGACCGTATTATCGAAATGAACAATTGACGTCCATCTTGTTTCGATAATATGGGTTTCCCCATCCCACCATCGGGACGTTTTGCAAGGACGTCCTCAACAAAACTTGGGCGTCCCTTTCGATTATGCCCCTCCACGTGTACCAGGATAGCTGATCATGCTGGATGGCACCAGCTACAGGAGTACTAGCAATGAACCAAGACAGTGGGCCAGGCTGGACTAGGTAGTGGCAGGGTTGGAGCAGACAGGACAGGCAGTGATACAAGAAGCAGAGAAAGGCAGTCGAGCAGGTTGACTTTCTCTCTTTTTTATGTTTTTGTGTGGGAGACTAACAGAACCAACTAGAAAGAGAGAGACCACACAGCCATGGCTGGAGTGGCAGCTGGCACAACCACAGTAAGACAATCAATTCTCCTCTTGGTCCTGTGAACGATGTGGGCTCACAATATCCTCTGCCAGTGCCACTGAACATCTGTTCACCAAGCACAGTGGTTGATGGGGAAGAAAGGAAATTATAGGTGCCCTTGGCCAAGCCTGGCCAGACTGCAGACTTGTGCACTCTATGGCCTCAATGGGCTCAGCAATGTACCATGTCAAAGAAATTCATACAGGGGTCTTAGTTGCAGTGGGCTGATGCTGAACTCTGCTGCTTGTCACTGTAGCTGTGGCCTACATCAACAAAGAATCCTGTTTTGCCCATGGTGGACTGGCAGATAATGGTGAGGAAAAAAGTGGGAGCCAACTGGGTGCTGCTCATAATGGCAGATTTAATCTTTCCTCTGCTACATCTCCACGGCCCCTCTTTCTCTGCTACTTCCTTTCACCTGTAGGTTGCACAGGATGGCCAGCAGGTAAGCATCCCTTATTGCTCTTCCAATCACAAAGAGTCCACTAGGGTCAATAAATCTGATGTTAACCCAACTCGCTGCCAAAATCCCTACAACTTCATCTCCAGGATATTCTGAGTGATCTGTCTAGAACTCAGTTCCTCCATACTGTTCTTTTAAGTCATGTGTGTCCAACATTAATGGCACAGATGGCTTTCAATACCAATTTTAGAATTCAATGATATCTAATGGAGAACTACTCATTGCTCCACTAATCTCTAAAGCATCAGATTGGTGGAATGCCACCCAGTATCAACATTCTAAATGAAGCCTTGCTGATTTCTACTTCTTATGCCCACCACCCTTCACACTCTTGTAGAAATGCACCATTATTTTTAAACATTTCTCAATCAATAGCTTAAAGATGGGGCTGCCGTATCTCTTGCCTCCCACGCCAGACCGGACTATGATCTTACTACCATGTGCAGCAAGTGTGCAAAGCATTGGATACTGTAAAAACCCCTCTCCTTCACTGCCTTAAGCATGTTCTTCCCACCATCTGTTACAAAATAGCAAGAAATCACAGCCAGCCCTCCATCATTGTCCTTATTTCTACTCTATGGGCTGACATATGTCTATCTCATCACCTAGGTGTGCAACACAGCCCAACTGCACCCTGCTACTGTGTTTCCACTCTACCCAAAGTCTGCTCCCACTGATCTGCAGTCAGAAAAACGTAGGTAACATTCTGACAGGTCCAGATGTCGCTGGTCAAATCTAAACTATCAACCTTCTGCTTTGACCAACTGTGTCTGCAGCCGGCATGGAACTCATTGCAAAGGCTAGGGAGCCTGTTATATTATTTTGGATGATAACTGGGGGCTAAAGGATGCAGTAGCTACTTAAACCCCATGTTGTCATCCAGGGCAATTATTTCCCTGATGCATGGTAATGATGGTATTACCACATTTTTATGCTGCCTGTGGCTTTCCCCAGAAGAGTGATGACCAACAGCACTCCGTATCAGAAGAGGAAAAGGTCTCCCATGCAGCTTATCCTCTTTTGACTTGACTATGCATTCATAACAGCATGACGTTTAGACAAAAAAAAAAAAACAAAAAAACAGTGCCATCTCTCTCTCTCTCTGAGCCCTGTCTTTGTTTTTTGGGTGCTTCCTCTATTTTTAACCCCTTTTTCACTTCAGCAAACTATCTGAAGCCATCACTTTCCTATCAAGACCTTTATGAATGTAGAATAGAAAACATTGCTGGACTGCTGACATTTTTAGTTTCCTGCTGAGTTACTCACACCATCAGCCATGGGATTTAGGATAAATGTGCTGCAAGGATAGTCTTGTTTGGCTGTTTGTTTCAACATGATTGGTCAAGAACCCCTCCTTTTTTCTGTTCCCTTCCCCTAGTTCTCCAAAAACAGCTCCGCTGTGTCTAGCTCCATAGACAGCAATGGTGCTGAAAATAAATGGCAACAAATCGATTTCTCTCTCTTTCTGGTCCCATAGCCATTCTGTTTGTTTAAAGGTACATGAACCAAAAACACCCCCATGTGTTTTGTTTTACCATTCATTTAAAAGTAAATGCATGCCCCTATGCTACTTAGGCTAGTTCTAGCGATATTCAGTTCCATGGTTTAATACTGAATATGGCCATAACATACAAAAAAACTTCAATTTACTAACTTCCCTGTTTACTAAGCCATGCTAGCGGCTGCCGCACGGCAATGCTGACAAAGCGCATTCAAAGTGCGGCTTAGTAAACAAGGGGGTAAATCATTTCTTATATAGATACAGTATGTTGTTCATTTCATGTTTTCCAAGGCAGCAGTAAGACTACTCTTTAAAGATGGGCCAAAACTATTTATATCATTTTCCACAATATTTGGCAATATATTACCATTGTTTGTCACTTTAAGAGCAATTTTTACCATGTGGCATGTAGTTCTATGAACCTAGAGCTCAAAATGACAAAAAGTGGAATTTTACTTGCATGGGAAAAATCTCCAACATTTCCACTCTTCAGTCTGTACGTGTCTAATGAATACAGATATTTTTGTACAAATTCAGCCTAATAGAGGATTGTGATCCAATAGATAATGAGAACTAACATGTTAACAAATAAAAGGAACAGATTCTTTTGGTTAAGGCTTGGTGGTGGTCCACCAAGCAAGACTTCCACAACATCTGTACTACTACTTACAAGAGCACCTTCAAGTTTAAAGATAGCAGCTGAACCAAGACGATCTGAAGGAGCCATTTTTCTTCTCCATCGCCTGCGTCGGAACGTATCAGATTTGCGTTCCTTTGTATGAAATTTCCACCCAATTAAAGAAGCATATTCCCATCCTTCTTGATCCTCGTGTGGTAATAGTCCCTACAGTGGAATACAGCAAAATTAGTAGAAACTGAAATCCTTCTACATGTAGGGAAGAGCTTTGTTATATTTACAGTAATCTCAGATATAGAAAAACTATGTTTTCTGGCAAAGTATATAGACTCTCAACTGCAATAAGAGAGGGCAATTTTCAGAAAGCTAATGTGGATAAAATGCTTTGAAAATTACCCTCTGCAATTTCAATAAAAGATATTACCTTGAACCTCTTTGTCCTTTTATTTCTAACTGGGGATATTAATGCTGTCTGCAAAAAGCTCAGCAGAACAGGTGAAGTGGGAGGGAAGGATGGATTTAATGCAGGCCTTTCGGGAGTATCTGAAGACCAACAGACAACCACAGTGCTTTGCTCAAGATGACCTTATGACATGAAACTATTTGCTCTGCTTTTTATATTTTTAGTTATTTACCTTCATCTCTATAAGAAAATACAAAATATTAAGACTTATCATCTACATTCCTGGTGGTATGCAAAAGTCAGGGGAGGAAAAGTATACATGTAGATTGCCATTTGCAATTCTTTTTGCATTCTTTTCACAGCAAAATTCTGCCACCAAAAAAGCAGGTGAAAGTGACAACATATTTTGTACCCACAGCAATTTGCAAAATAAAAGCACAAGCATATTGTTCTCTGTAAACTGATGGAAAGCCTGTGGGTAAAAAGCAGGCATGACATTTGTCATCTTAATATGCTCTCTGGCCAGCTTAGTTCTCTATAACTAATCACAGAGGTATTAAGTTCATCCAACAAAAAAAGATATTATTCATAGCTTGTTTGCTGAACCTTATTTCTACAGGTATCAAATAATTAACCTGCAATTTTAAAACTTATCTTTGCAAACCTGCAAAAGTTTAAGTGAACATGATAGAGCCAAAGTACAACAGGCCTGAGAGGCTTTCACACATGTATATCCATATATTTGTGATGTGCATAGAGGAATACAGTGCACTCCATTTAAGTGCACGTCAGATAAGCGTATGCTCTATTTAACTGCATGCCGTACTTCGATCCCGTTTTTGGCGCCATCAATTTCTATGGCAACAAACTTCTTTTTAGCGCACCACTGATAAGTGCAAGATTCGCTTATATGCATGGTTTAAGACTGCACCTCTGCAGGAAAGACTCCGCATAAGCGAACGCATGGAATATAGAAGCCGAATGGCACATGACAAAGGGGTGATAAATTTGAAATTTCATTGGTTAACTGCCACAGGCAGAGTAAGTGAAATAAAGTTGTTAGAGTGTACACTGGAGTCGTCGTCATCGCGCAACTGTAAGACTTTAACACTGGCTGAACGAATAGAAGTTCTTACAAAATTAGAAAACAAACAAAATCAAGCATCTATTGCTAAAGAATATGGTGTCAATCCCAGTCAAATTTCACGTATCTTGAAGCAGAAAGATCAGCTTCTGGAAGACAGGCAAAAAAATACAAATCCACACAGGAAACGTAAACAGGCGGGAAAAGCTGAGGAGGTAGAAGATGCTCTTCTTTGGTGGTTTTCTCAAGTCAGGAGCAGACAGTTTCCTGTCAGTGGTCCACTATTTATGGAGAAAGCTAATCAGCTAGCTGAAAGTCTTGGACTAACTGAATTCAAAGCCACTGTTGGATGGTTGGAAAGATGGAAGGAGAGGAACAACATAAAATTCAAGAAACAGCATGGTGAAAAACAAGACGCTGATGACTTTGGTGCTGAAAATTGGGTTGTTTCAGTTCTTCCTACCATCTTGAACAAGTTTGCACCTGATAATAATGAACCTGTCTGGGCCTTCTCTGAACCAAAGTCTTGATGCCTGAAGCTGACAGTTTAATCTAAAAAGCATAGCCTCTGTGTGACCCTGAGGCACATAAGCTCTTGTGACAAGCTAAGCTGACAGGCTTTGCAGATAAAGGAACATGAGGCAATTTTCCATGGAAGATGTTTACTGAAGTTTGTGGCTAGCTCTCTGCAGTTTTTGAAGTCTGGTATGATAAGACAAAAGGTTGCTAGTGAAATGGACTTTGGTGAAGCAAGTGGAAAGTTATGATGTTGCTCTGGACCTCCCAAATAATCTTGATCAGCTGTCGAAACCAATGTTTAGCAATATTGGGGGCGGGTCTAATGCTAGCAAACTGCTAGAATTATATGATGATAGAAAAAAGTATATAACCTAAGAGTCAGCTGGACTTAGTCGGAGATGTGCTTGGAGATTGCATCTGTATGCACCCTGTGTATCTCCCATGAGAAAAGCATTATAGATTCTACTATTATAGACTGTCTGTTTTTCTAACTTGGTAAGTGAATAAAATCAGTATTTTCTCATCATTGGGTGGCGTCTAATTCTTCCCTTCCTGAGTGAGTGTGTGGAACATTCATTCAGGTTGGGACGGGCAGGTGAATTTATAAACATACCTCGTGACATTTTCAATGCTGATGAAAACGGTCTCTACTGGCGAACGATTCCTGATGGAACACTTGCATTCAAACAAGCCGAAACTACAGGAAGTAAAACGGCGAAGGACCGACTGATGATCCTCCTTTGCTGCAATATGGATGGGAGTGAGAAGTTGTAACCACTCGTCATTGGAAACAGCCCCGTTGCTTCAAGAATGTTAAGCGACTTCCTGTGTCATATGAGGCTAACACAAATTCATGGATGACTGGGGAAATCTGGAAGCAGTGGCTAAAGAAGTTAGACACTAGAATGCGGGCACAACAGCATCAGATTTTGTTGCTTTGTGATAATTGTGCTGCACACAGTGATGACAGGCTGTCTAACATCAAGGTGGTCTTCCTGCCACCAAACACTACCTCACTGATCCAACCTATGGATCAGGGCATAATAGCCAATTTCAAAAAACTTTATCGGGCTCTTGTGCTACGTCGTCTGATGAGCGTTATGGATGACCAGACTGGGAAGGATAAACGTGCTGTTGAACTGGCTCGTAATCTATCACTGTTGGATTCCCTACATATGCAGAAAGAAGCCTGGAATCCTGTTACACAGGCAACCATTGTGAACTGCTACAAGCGGGCAAGCTTTTTTAAGGATGTGGAGAGGGATGAAACAGATGCGGCTGTTGCAAACGCGTCAGATGAACAGGCTATTAACATCCCAGCCAGTGTTACTGAAGAGGAGTTTCATCACTACGTAGCTGTTGATTACAATCTACAAACAGCTGATGACAGCACTGATGTTGAGATATGCGCCTACACGCAGGCAACGGCTGATGATGAAACAGATGATGAAATGAGCAGCGAGGCACATGCTGATGAAATTCAACAACCTCCTGTCACTTTTGCAAGAGCACTGGAGAGTCTCAACATCGTGCAGGCCTATCTGGAGACCACTGGATGTCAGTGCTATGACAGTTTTTACCGTCTGGCAGACGTAGTCTATGGAACTCACAGACCCAATAGTGTACAGAGGACTATGACTGATTACTTCAAGTAAGCCTAACGTCAGTTAACAGAGACTGTATAGTGTCACTTAATGGAGACTGTATACTGTATGTATAATAAACTGTACAGTACATACATTTATCAGATGTCAAGCTTCTTTGGGTCACAACGGTTAAGTGCACGCTCCGGTTAACTGCATGTATTTTTTGGTCCCAGACCCTTGCACTTAAGCGGATTGCACTGTACTCACAAGAAATCCACCCAAGTGGAGAACTCTGAAATCCCACAGGGTATAGTAGAGGCAAAAGGATGGTGGAAAATGGACAACGGGCTCCAGAAAGTAAACTAACTTGGTGCTTTAAAAAGGTGTATTGATCAAAGACAGTACACCATTAGTTAATGCGAATTATATACACTGTCCTTATTTGTAGCCAATAATTTTTAATAATTATTATTTATTTATAAGACAGTATACCATAAGTCACTGTGAATAATAAATACTGTCTTTCTCATTTGTAACTATTAATTTATTTTTCAATAGTCCTTTGTTACTCGTTACTCATTTTTCAATAGTTTGCATAATATACATTTTCAAGCGATTATACATAGAATTAGTTCTTTATGCGCAAGGTATAATAGGCTACATTGACTGTATGGGGCATAGAATACAGTGATGTATATGTTTTTTGTATTATATCATGATTTACATATTACATGATTCATCTGTTATTATAATTCAGATGTCTATACTTATTTTATTCTTTTCAAATCTTTTGTGAATGTTTTGTAGACCCACCGTTTGTATCACAAGTTTGAAAAGACACAATATTGGAATTTTTTAATCAGCTCATTATCAAAAGGTCAGTTTACATACATTTATCTACGTGTGCATTTGTTTCTATCTTTATGCTCATTCTCTAGCTCCTTGTATGTATGTATGCAAGCATGTGTGTGCGTATATATACATACACATATGTGTTATCATCGATTTCAAATGAGACTTTTTATTGATATACACTTTATGTTCCTCATTTTTATATGCATAAATATATTTTGAAAATTGTATTAGGTTTCGTATTGTGCTTTGTTTTATATTGTTTGTATTTATCACTCATTGTATCCAATGGAGGGGTGTTCCGATTGGAGGGGCTGCCGTGGACGTCGCCCATCGGTGAGAGCAATCAGCCTGCTGTCCTCGGAGAATACCTTCTACAGGTATGTAGCATTCACTTTAATGGGTTTCAATTTAAAAGGGAAATTGTCTGTGATGTTTCATTATATGCAGAGATAAGGGCATGATGGCTGACTTATTCCAGTTAATTTTGTAACTTTATATCAGGGGAAAGTAGTCAGTGCAGTGAACTAGTGATGGGAGTGAGTTCAGGTTAGAGTATAAGAGTGTGCGGTCCACATATATAGATAATTTGAATGTTTCATGGTTTGGACACCTTGTATATTTGAATTTGCTCTTATAGCTAATTCGAGAGGTTCAAGGGCAAGATTAAAAAGTAGGGGAGAGAGTGGACATCCTTATTTGGTACCATGGTTTAGTTGGAATTTCTTTGAGGCTTTGCCATTTATCATAATGGATGCTACATGGTATTCCTACAACAAGCAAATCATATGGATACATATGTTGTTGAAGCCAAATCATTGCAATATGTGGAAAAGGTAGTCATATTCTATTTTGTCTGATGCTTTCTCTGTGAAAGATTCTGGAGAGGAGCAAGCATGAGACAGAATATTCCAAATTGACCTGGAGTTATCGTTAAGGGTCTACTGGGAGTGAATCCATTCTGATCTTGGTGGGTAAGGAAGGGAAGTATTTCGCTTAGATGTGTTGCTAGAATTTAGATTGTAAGCTCTTTGAGCAGGGACTTTCTTCTATGTTTGTGCAGCGCTGCGTATGCCTTGTAGCGCTATAGAAATGCTAAATACTAGTAGTAGTAGTGTTTTTAGACTCCTGAAGCAGGCCTCAGGCTGAAACACGGTACTGTGTCAATGAGTCTTTGATCAATAAACCTTTTTTAAGCACCTAGTTTATTTTCCTTGTTTCTAGAGTACGTGGTCCATTTCCCACCATCCTTTTGCCCCTCATAGAGGAATACTTCCATACTTCTGTCTGTGCTTCTCTCTCTGGTATGGCCTGTTCTGGAGATTCATACCTGTGATATTCTTGAGAGTATAGTTTATTATCCCTATAATCATTAATGTTTTTGTGTTTTATTTTATTAATGTATAGAATAATGGCCCTGCATAATGATTTTCTTTTAAATTGTCAGCTTAAGCAGCAACTGTTTTCCTCCTTTGCCTTCCAAGGACCTCAAAAGGCAGTTTAAGGTCCTCATCTGGCAGAAGGTAGATGGAAATCTTTAAAGTCAAACATGTTTTGGGCACTAACAAGCCTCCATGTCAGTTTCTTTGCACCATCTGTAAAAAAAAATAAACTTGGGGGGGGGGGGGGGGGACTCAGCTATTCAAAAACCTGAGTAAAATATCAGTGCAAACTTAGCTGGATTCTTACATTTAGCTCTGGGCTAAAGTCCCAATTTTTTTGCAAAGACTTTGCTTACTCAGTATTCTCCTATCTGCAATTTCAGATTTGTGAAGATTTGGTGACTCTGGTTCTAGTATCTGTCTTAAACTTGTGTTTATTACAATTGGGTTTTGAATCTTCAGTGCCAGAGACCTAATTAAATCAATTTGGTTACATAGCACCTAATGACTCATACCTTGGGAGGGGGGGCAATTTGTGTACAACTGTGTAGTTAGAGAACCCCCCCCCCCCCCCCCAGAACTTCACTTTACCTTGGGAGCTGTGAGCTACGCTGGGCATTTTCAGAATGCAACAACAGAGGAATAGATGGGTCACAGTAGGCTCAGGTAGAGTCAGGTAGACTAAGATCTGTGATAGAGAAGCTCTCACCTTCCCAACCTTTGCCCCTGTCAAATTCGTTTGCTGCGCTTCATCATTATGATGCTGAAAAAAGTACTGTGGTGGAACCAGAGGCTAGGAAAGTAGCACAACCCAAGAATCATCCTCCAAAATAATGACAGATTGGTGAAAAGCAGAAAACACTTACTGATCGGAGACTCCATTATCAGAGGCATTAACTTAGGAACACAGTTCAAGGGTTCCAACCTAGTGAAATGCCTTCCAGGATCTTCAGCTACCAGATGTACCAACCAAATTCTGAACGTGATCCAAGAAGAGAGTGACGCTTCGAATAATGATGTTGTAATTCACCTGGGGACAAATGACCTGGCCAACAACAGCAAATTTACAGCACAGAGAGCATTCCACAAGCTTGGGGAGGGACTGAAATCTTTGGTTCGGACTGTGTAATCTTTGGTTCGGACTGAAGTAATTCCCACGTGGGAGAAGGGAGAAGAAAGACTACGCAAAACAGTGGAGTTTAAATAAGTGGCTTGAGTCTTGGTGTAAAGAAGAAGGTTTCAATCACATAGGGGCGTGGGGTAATACGTGGAAAAATAACAGGCTGTACTGTAATGTTGGGCTACATCTTTTGGTGACAGGAAAAAGGATCCTTGGGGAGAAATTCAGACAGTATGTTTCTAGACATTTAAACTAGAAGGTGGGGCGTGACAAAAGGAAACAAAGGAATTCGGAAAGTCACCCCCAGAATAAACTTGATGGCAGAGGGAAAGGTCATCTAAATACAGAAAACCACCTAAACTCTCTACGCAGATGGAAAGCAATGAGCACAAATGCTCGCAGTCTAGGTAAAAAGGTTCAAGACTTGCAAGCCCTGATGTTTGAAGAAAACTTGGATATTGTTGCTATTACAGAGACGTGGTTCAATGATTCCCATGAATGGAATGTGATTATACCTGGCTATAATCTTTTTAGAAAGGATAGAGAGGGCTGAAGGGGTGGAGGAGTGGCGCTGTGAGAGACAATATCAGAGCGGCTGAAATGCGGGGCATCTGGGGAAAGGAAGAAGCTTTATGGATTGTCCTGGAAAGAGAAGATAAGTACATAAGTAATGCCACACTGGGAAAAGACCAAAGGTCCATCGAGCTCAGCATCCTGTCCATGACAGCGGCCAATCAAGGCCAAGGGCACCTGGAAAGCTTCCCAACATACAAACATTCTATACATGTTATTCCTGGAATTGTGGATTTTTCCCAAGTCCATTTAGTAGTAGTTTATGGACTTGTCCTTTAGGAAACAATCTAACCCCTTTTTAAACTCTGCTAAGCTAACCACCTTCACCACGTTCTCTGGCAATGAATTCCAGAGTTTAATTATGCGTTGGGTGAAGAAAAAGTTTCTCCAATTTGTTTTAAATTTACTACACTGTAGTTTCATCGCATGCCCCCTAGTCCTAGTATTTTTGGAAAGCGTGAACAGACGCTTCACTTCCACTCCACTCAATATTTTATATACCTCTATCATGTCTCCCCTCAGCCATCTCTTCTCCAAGCTGAAAAGCCCTAGCCTCCTTAGTCTTTCTTCATAGGGAAGTCGTCCCATCCCCGCTATCATTTTAGTCGCCCTTCGCTGCACCTTTTCCAATTCTACTATATCTTTCTTGAGATGCGGCGACCAGAATTGAACACAGTACTCAAGGTGTGGTCGCACCATGGAGCGATACAACGGCATTATAACATCCTCACACCTGTTTTCCATACCTTTCCTAATAATACCCAACATTCTATTCGCTTTCCTAGCCGCAGCAGCACACTGAGCAGAAGGTTTCAGTGTATTATCGACAACGACACCCAGATCCCTTTCTTGGTCCGTAACTCCTAACGTAGAACCTTGCATGACGTAGCTATAATTCGGGTTCTTTTTTCCCACATGCATCACCTTGCACTTGCTCACATTAAACGTCATCTAGCTGCCCAGTCTCCCAGTCTCGTAAGGTCCTTCTGTAATTTTTCACAATCCTGTCGCGAGTTAATGACTTTGAATAACTTTGTGTCATCAGCAAATTTAATTACCTCGCTAGTTACTCCCATCTCTAAATCATTTATAAATATGTTAAAAAGCAGTGGTCCTAGCACAGACCCCTGAGGAACCCTACTAACTACCCTTCTACAATGTGAATACTGCCCATTTAACCCTACTCTCTGTTTCCTATCCTTCAATCAGTTTTTAATCCACAATAGATAATTTCCTCCTATCCCATGACCCTCCAATTTCCTCTGTAACCTTTCATGAGGTACCTTGTCAAGCGTCTTTTGAAAATCCAGATACACAATATCAACCGGCTCCCCTTTGTCCACATGTTTGTTTACTCCTTCAAAGAATTGAAGTAAATTGGTCAGGCAAGATTTCCCCACACAAAAGCCGTGCTGACTTGGAACCTGTATCCACACGGGGGTTATCTACAGACCTCTGGCACAAATAAAGGATCTGATAGGAGCCCTTATACAAAGGCATGTAGGTGCCTACGCACGTCCGACGCGTGTCATATAGGAACTACCACCTGGCTACCGGGTGGTAATTCCATTTTTGACGAATGCCCAAAACACGGGGAAGAAAATATTCGGCAGTTTACACACGCTGGCCGCTTACCAACAGTTAGCGCGTGAGACCTTACCGCTAAGTCGATGGGTGGCGGTAAGGTCTCAGCTCGAAAATGGACACGTGCTGAAAAACGTCTGGTGCGCTGAATAAATGGACCTGCGCGCGTCCAAAACACATGCCTACACCAGCGCAGGTCACTTTTAAGCACGCCTTAGTAACAGGGCCCCTTAATCCCTTGTTTTCAGTTAACAAAAAGCTCTTCAGCATAGCAGTTCTGTAGTAATAATCTCACCTTCAAAGGCATGGTGGATTTTGTGGGATCTTTCCTGCGCATTCTCACCAATCTTCGGCGCCTGTGTGTGTGATACATTTTCTCTGCTGCTACCCAAGACTTTGGTTTACTGTCAGGAGGAATTGTGATTCCATATTCCCAGCCTAAAATAACATTTTTAATTAAGAAATAATTATATCTAACTGTATAGCAGTTTAATTCTATTATGTAAAACCACGGGCAAATTAGAATACTGCTAGTTAAATACTTTGGTCCCGATATTTAAAACTAGTAATATATTCAGCAGCGGTGTTGAGAACAATTGTGCTTCTTTTTTCTTTTATATAAAAAATCTGGTGCACTTATATGAATAACATTAGCTGTGTAAGTGGTTATACAGCTAAAACTGATCATTTAGGATCAGGGCAGGCTTCCAGGGATGGGTCATAAAATCATACCGCAAGCAGCAAAATTCAGTCACTATTCCTAGCTGTGTACATGCCAGTGACTAATAAGCAGGATTAACATTAAATGGCTAAGGGACTTTTTTTTAATCATCCCAGTGCGGCAATGCCGAAAAAGCCCATTCAAAGTGAATGGGCTTGTTGGCATTGCCGCACAGCTTGATAAAAGAGGTCCTAAGTGGTCCTTTTACCAAGCTGTGTGAAAAAGGGCCCTGTGCTAGCGGCGGGGACTGTTTTTTCTTCACGCCAGGGCCCTTTTTACCACAGCGGGTAAAAAGCCCCCAGACAACCATGGCCATGCGGTAAGAGAACTCTTACCACGTGGCCATGCGTCAGGGAGCCCTTACCGCCACCCGAGGTGGCAATAAAAGCTCCTGCGGTAACCTGGTGGTAACCACTGGGTTACCATTGCACAAGCCACTTCTGGGGGGGTCTTTTACCCCCGGAAATGGCACGCACGGGGTGGAACTACCGCAGGCAGCCACACTGTACCAGCGGTAGTCCCGATTTAGCATATAGTAAGCATGCATTGGGCTTACCAATACTTTGTAAAAGACCCCCAAAGTTTCCTGTACACGTTTAGGGGCAGAATTTATTTACCACCACTGAATATACATAACATATAATTGAAGTTATACAATCAACTTGCACTGAACAGTGGGCTTTCTATAATTAAGTTAATATCAGATTTATTTCAGGGCACTTGTGTATCTGGCTGAGAATGTGCTGGGAATTTAGGTGCTATCATCTTGAACCGGTACAGAGGTACACATATGCATGAAGATCACTGAATTTCATAATCTGCCTGCATGTGCTAACTCCACTCACTTTCCACCACTGTACACATCCACCAGGGAAGTACTCATCATATTGTGATGGTGCATACTTTTCTGCCCCTTGGTGATGTAGGCAGAGCTAGCTATAGTGCTTTTTGTATGCACTTAAGAATTGGAAGAGTAAATTGTATAATGGTAGTTGTTATCAGGATTTTTAAGTTAATTACATAACAGGTTGTCATGGGTAGGCGCCTACTTCTTGCATTGTAACTTACTACAATATTTTTGTAAACCACTTTGAGCCTGCTATCAGTGGGAAAAGGTGGGATACAAATGTGATAAATAAATAAATAAATAAATACCCATGACAACCTGTTATGAAATTACAGAATAATCCTGATTTGGGTGACACAGTAAATATTTTTCACTAAGAGCAAAACAGTTACCTTTTTCATCCACAGCTCGATTTATATCATAGACCCAGGCATCATCATCCCATAGCCAGCCTGGCGGGCAGTCGATCTCGCCTGGGGGCGATGCTTTTTCTCCATTCTTTACAAAATATAAAACAGTTATTTGTGGCATCATAATAGGTGAAAATAAACCTATTGTAATCTCTGCAAGATAATGAGTTCTACTATCAAGACTATTTCACTCTTCTAAATAACATAATATCACAAATGTCACATTCAGGGGCATAATTGAAAGAGAAGGACGCCCATCTTCTGACACAAATCAGGAGATAGGCGTCCTTCTCTCAGGGTCGCCCAAATTGGCTAATCGAAAGCCGATTTTGGGCGTCCTCAACTGCTTTCCATCGTGGGGATGACCAAAGTTCACGGGGGCGTATCGGCAGTGTACCGAAGGCGGGACGGGGCTGGGTTAAGAGATGGGTGTCCTCGGCCGATAATGGAAAAAAGAAGGGCGTCCCTGACGAGCATTTGGCCGACTTTACTTGGTCCAAATTATTTCACAACCAAGCCTCAAAAAGGTGCCCAAACTGACCAGATGACAACCGGAGGGAATCGGGGATGACCTCCCCTTACTCCCCCAGTGGTAACCAACCCCCTCCCAACCTAAAAAAAAAAATTAAAAAACATTTTTTCCAGCCTCTATGCCAGCCTTAAATGTCATACCTAGCTCCATCACAGCAGTATGCAGGTCCCTGGAGCAGTTTTTAGTGGGTGCAGTGCACTTCAGGCAGGCGGACCCAGACCCATCCCCCCCCCCACCTGTTACACTTGTGGTGGTGTGAGCCCTCCAAAACCCACCCGAAACCCACTGTACCCACATGTAGGTGTCCCCTTCACTCTTTAAGGGCTATGGTAGTGGTGGTACAGTTGTGGGGAGTGGGTTTTGGGGGGCTCAGCACCAAAGGTAAGGGAGCTATGCACCTGGGAGCAATTTCTGAAGTCCACTGCAGTGCCCCCCCTAGGGTGCCCGGTTGGTGTCCTGGCATGTCAGGGGGACCAGTGCACTACGAAGGCTGGCTCCTCCCATGACCAAAGGGCTTGCATTTGGCCATTTTTGAGATGGGCATCCTTGGTTTCCATTATCGGCGAAAACCGAGGTCGACCATCTCAACATTTAGGTCGACCATCTCTTAGGTCAATGTAGAGAATTGGGCGTCCACGACCATATTATCGAAACGAAAGATGGACGCCCATCTTGTTTCAATAATACGGGATGCCCCGCCCCTTCATGGGGGCGCCCTTAGAGATTGGCATCCCCATTCGAAAATGCCCCTCATTATCAACCATTAAGCAAATTCCTTGCACTCATAAACCATTTTAAACACTACATACACTGGTATCTAAACAGTAGCATTAACAGTCTTAATGGTGCAGAATTATAACATGTTCCATGCCTGTGAACCTATGTTGTCTCTGGTAAAATAAAGGCACAGTAAGGAAGTAGTATCACTTCTGAACACAAAGGAATGACAAGAACATAAAAGGGTAAAGATAAGCTGAAAAAAAGAAAAGCTTAAGGCTGGACCAATCATCAGAGACTAGAAAGCAAGATAGAGATGGAAGAGTAAAAAATATAGACTGCATAAGAGAGAAAAAAAAGACAAGCAAAACAAGACTGAAAGTGCAAGGGGATACATTGGTGGAGGTGGGGGGCATCTTACTTTTGTGTCGGAAGAGTGTAGTGATTAGCTATTCCTGACTTGGGGCCTATTATCTGTGCTCCTGTAGCCAGGAATCCAAAATGTACTCCTGTGCAATTCCTTTTTTCACATCCTATCTAAAATGATCTTTTCAGTATATTAAACATAGTAACACAGTAGGAGATGGCAGATAAAAACATCAAATTAGCCCATCCAATCTTCTCATGTGGTATTCTTCCACTTTGTGCTGATGAACAAAACAAAATCCCCAAATGTGACCAAATCTCCACCCCTCCCCCAATCTTGTCTTACTTGACTTCTCAACCATTTTCTCACTACTGTCTTCCATGTCCTGTTTACTACCACCTCCCCTAGTTGATCATCTCAGGCCTTCTCATCTTCAGCCTTGAAGCATCCCCCCCCCCCCCCCCTAAATTCATTCTTTATAAGTTGCAATATTTATGTAACCAATGCCAGAATAATCTGAAAAGTATGCTGTTTGTGAACTTCTAAAACTGCACAGTTCCTTTGAGAGGAAGTGGTCTTGGAAGCTCAGAGAAGATCAACTTTAACCTTACACTGGTATAATGAATTATGAAATAAATGTTATGAGTTGGGTAAAGGATTTGATATACTGACTTTCTGTGTACAACCAAAGAGGTTTTTACATTTTATTATTTTCAGGTACTTCCTCTGCCTGTTGGATGATGTTAGGACCTGGGTTCACTTTCCAGAGGCAGCGGCTGTAGCAAAATAATACACAGAGGCAGATGTTTGTAGAGTAAAGACATAAACTTACTACAGATATACAGCATTGTGCAAAGACTATTACAAAGAAGCTACTAGGGGGTGTAATATTCAGGATGACAATGAATCTGATGAAAGATGTATGTGTGTGTGTGTGTGTATGTTTGTCTGAGTAATTGTGTTATCTGTATGCGCCCTGTCTCTGTGCAGCAACGTTTTATCTTTGAAAAAATTGCAAATCCTTTCAGCATCTGCCTCATTCTCAGTATCAGTTCTATATCACAGAAGCCATGGAAAGGTGCAAAACCTCCATATTTCTAGCTTTTTATTTTAATACTAGTAAAAAAAAAGGCCCATTTCTGACACAAATGAAACGGGCGCTAGCAAGGTTTTCCTCGAAGTGTGTATGTTTTTGAGAGAGTGTATGTGAGAGTAACTGTGTGTGAGAGAGAGAGTGAATGTGTGAGTGTGTGTGTGTGAGAGAGAGAGAGAGACAGAGAGAGAGTGAGAGAGAGTGTGAGTGAGTGAGTCTGGTTGCGAGTGTGTCTGTGAGAGAGAGAGTGTGTGTGTGAGAATGAGAGTGTGTGCAAGTGCGTATGTGAAACAGTGTGTGAGAGAGAGTGTTTCACACAGATACAGTGTGTGCGCGAGAGAGAGTGTGTGTGTGAGACATAGACTCTCTGTGAGACTGAGCAGGGCCGCCGAGAGGGGGGGAACAGGGGGGACAAAATGCCCGGGGCGGCCTTGTCCCGGGCCCGGCCCGGTCTCTTGGCGGCCATTAGACTGAGTCTATGAGACCAAGAGAGTGTGTGAGTGACGCACAGAAGCCCTGCAGAGTACAGCAAAGATCAGCTGAGAGGAGCGCGTCTGTGTGGGCCGCGCACGCCGGAGCCAGAAGACAGCACTTCTGCTGGCGGGGGTTTTGGTGGAAGGGGCCCAGCCCGGTGGCGGAGGCGGGTGGGACTGTGGCGCCGGGCCCCCCTCAGGGGGGGGTGACGACAACCTGGGTGGGTGGCAGTGGGGGTGGGATCCGGGGGGCGGGACCAGGGGCCCGGGGGCGGCCTTGTCCCGGGCCCGGCCCGGTCTCTTGGCGGCCCTGAGACTGAGTCTATGAGACCAAGAGAGTGTGTGAGTGACTGTGTGACACAAAGAGAGTGAATGTGATACAGTGTGAGACATAGAGTGTGTGAGAGACAATGTGTGAGAGTGAGAGAGAGAAAGACATTGACTGTGAGAGGGAGAGAGAGTGTGTGTGTGAGAGAGAGTGTGTGTGTGACAGAGATACCTCCCCCCCCCTCTCTGGTGTCAGGCACCCCCCTCCCTCCCTCTCTCTCTGGTGTCAGGCCCCACCTCTCTCTCTGATGTCTAAGCGTTACTGTGCAGGACGCTGAGCTCTGGCTGTGCTTCAAGGAACTGACCAATCCTATTTAATAGAATGCACCTCCAACATTCTGAAGCCGAGAAACCTCGTGTGGTTGGTCACTTCTGCTTGTGAGGAACCCGGAAATACGTGATGTCAATTCAGGAGATGGATACAGAGAGCAGGAATGCCTCAGCCATGCAGTCAGATTCAGAATGTTGGAGGTGCGTTTTATTATATAGGATAGCTACTTTGCTTTTCTTGAGCTGGGAGCAGACTTAAGAGTTGTAAGAGAGCTATAAATGTGCTTTTTCTAAAAACTACCCTTCTAAGGCTGTGGTTTGACATTTGGCCTATGCTAACTTGTGATAAGTTGCTGGTCAGCAACTAAGAGCCAGAGACTCCTATGACTAAGGACACCTGCAGTATCCAGATAAACAATCAAAATGAGAAGTAAGTGGGTATGGGTAAAATTGCAACCTCAGCAAGAGGGTGGGGGCAGTAACATGGTAACTTTAACCATTATCTAATGAAAACTTATGCTTTATATGACAGGCTTTAAACTGTCAAAGAATTTGAGGGAATAAATAATAGAAGTTGATGGAACGTGCTGGAACATGATTCATCATAACAGGAAACAGAATGTTCTAGAAAGTTGCATATTCATTAGGTAGGAAGGATAATTATAATTAAGATAATGAAGAAAGGAAGAAAAAATATTTAAGAGGAAACAGAACTGAGGATGGCGAGCCTTGGTGTGTCCACTAGCAGGTGGACATATTGACAGCTCCCAGGGAAAACTTGTTTTTATTTGCTACATATTATGCTGTATTGGGAGTTTATTTTTTGATATTTCAATAATTACTGATTGGCTTCTTTGACAATTTAAATAAACATTTATTATGTCTAATACTTATTTAGTAGCCAGAGTTTTTCTTGCCAGAGGTTCTGCCTGGGGGGCAAGGGTCCACCCTCCAGAAGGTTACTCCTGTCTCAGAGGCAAATACAGAAGTATACACTGTTCTATATAGTGTCCTTTGATATGAAGAGATACCTTCTTAGCATGTAAGTTTGATTTCCTATGAAGACTGAGGCCTCAGGAATCTGATTGTCTGTACAGTCTTTGTTATTCAGAATAATATTCCCGTGACATCTAAAGAAGCAAATGTTTGGTGGCATCAATTCTATCTACACTGACATCACCTTCAAGGTGAGATCAGGAGTCAAACCTGTAATGCTTCTCAAAAGCCTTAGGCCAACTTGGTTAAACTAAAATGCTGACAGAATACATCAGGGATTTTCCACCTAGGTCTTGAAGATGGCTCCAGCAATTTTGTTATAAGATTGCCACTGCAGCTCCTTGTGACCTTGGGCAAATCACTTAGGGGGTCTTTTACTAAGGTGTGCTAGCATTTTTAGCTCATGCTAAAAATCAGCTGGTGCTAAACGCTGAGACGCCTATTAGATTCCTATGGGCATCTCAGCATTTAACACCAGCTGATTTTTAGAGTGAGGTAAAAACGCTAGTGCACCTTAGTAAAAGGCCCCCTTAATCTTCCATTGTCCCAGGTACAAAAACCACCTGAGATTGTGAGCCCACTAGGGACAGAGGCAGTACCTGCATATAATGTGTATTGCACTGCATACATCTAGTAGCACTATAGAAATGATAAGAAGTAGTAGTAGTAGTAATAATAGTAGTATTATCCATAATGAATTTACAAGAGATGTCTGCATACAACTAAGGTAAATCTCTTTCATATATTTACTGCATATATCCTGAAAACCCAACAGACTGGGTGGTCCTCAAGTACCATGTTAAGAACCTGTGAACTACATCATAACTTATTAGAAATCCAGTTTTCTAGAGGACCAATATAAAGTAGATAATAGAATTATTCTCTACATCCAATAGGGTTTTTTTTTGCATGTATTATAACCATTACCCTCAACAGCTGATGACTAATTTTATAACCATAAACAAAATGGAATTCAATTCATATAATTTAAAACAGGTGTTTTTATGTAAGAACATATAGATTTGTATGTCAAGAAACTTACCACATCAGAGTAAGGTTCTTCTGGTTGCTTCCATTCTCCCCCAGGGTATCTGGTTTCATTTTGAAACACTTCATCGGTAAACTCAGTGTGACCTGCATCAGCCTCTGTTAGTAAGCTGCGTGTTAAAAAAAAAAAAAAACCCCAACCATCATATGATTATCCGTGAGACAGATCTGAAAAGGATTAGCTGAAATTTTAACCACCATTGTAGCAAAGTGCAAACATTTTATATTCAAGTTGAATAATTATACAGCATTTATAGAACAAGATGATGCATAAGTTAAACTTAGCTCTTCCTGGTAAGCTAGCGTATCACGAGGCCGATGAAGCAAGACAATGGAGCACCACCAGGAAGAGAAATGACTTTGCAAACATTAGGCACTACACTTGGAAAGAGTTGAGAGAGTACCATGCTGGATAGTTTACATGTCTTCTTTTAGCACTGTATATTCCTGAGCTGTGTAAATAGAAGGTAGAGGTGTGCAGGCAAAAACCACTTCATTTTGTAGTTTCCCATGTGGTTTGATGGTTTTTCATGTTGTTTCAGGGCAATCTAACACAATAATTCGCACCTCCAACGTTCTGAAGCTGGCAGCGTGGCAGTGAAGCCGTGTAGTGTTTATAGGGTTCGTAATCGCACTCCCAATCACTGCCCCGCCCTTGAGGGAACTCTGTATAGTTGCCAGGGAAAGAAACGCGACGTCAGTAGGAGCAGGGACCAACCACAGGCCTCGCACTCGCTCTCAGTGTCCCGCCCTCGGAGGGAAGGGAAGGCTGCATATAATATTCACCCACCGGAACTGGGAGGGAGGGAGGAGGACCCTGGAACTGGGAGGGAGGGAGGAGGACCCTGGAACTGAGGGGGGGGCCTGGAACTGGGAGGGAGGGAGGGGGGACGCTGGAACTTCCTTTAAAAACATTAATGGCAGAAGGTGATTACCTTGCTAGCGCCGTTTCATTTCAACGAGAAACGGGCTTTTTTTTACTAGTTTGTTAATAATGAGCACTAGGGGCAGTGGTGTGCTGGAGCCGACTCACGAGAGCTGTTTGTTTAGTTTTTTGTTTTTTTAAAGAACTTTGGGAGCCGGTTGTTAAAACAGCTATTTTAACAACCAGCTCCCAAAATTTGGGCTCGGGTCCCCTCCTGGTGTCCTCCTCCCCTGTAGCTTAGTCATCTTCTCTCCCCACTGTCCCAATGCAGCACCCTCTCTGCTCTCTTCCTCTTTGCCCTCCCCCACTCCGCAATCAGTAGTTCTTTTTCTGTTGAGATTAATTCTTTTTTTTTAAGCCATGCTGGCAGCAAGAGCAGGCTACTTCAGCCAATCCTACCCTCATTTTAGCCATTATGCTAGTATTCTATAATAGAAAACATGCATGCATTTTCCTTTATACCCTCTAGGTACCCTCTTAAAGAATTGCCCTCTATAGGGGCAATATTCTTCAACAGGCACCTATTGCAATTCACCACACACAACATATTTTCAGTTCAATGAGAAGCAAACACAATATAAAAAAGAAGACCCTTTATTAGTTTAGGTATCCCTACTCACTCAGCAACCTTATTTAACTTTGGTGGTGTGACCACATCACACCCTTCCTGCAAAACATTACACTGGCTACCATTACCTTACAGGGCTAAATTTAAAACTCAGTTTGATTTCAAGGTCATAAGGCAAAATGGGTCAGAGTACTTAAAGAATAAATTAGCCCTCTACACACCTTTGAGACCTCTAAGGTCCTCTCTCAAGGAGCATCACTGTGTCCCCTTCATCAAAAGAAATTGTATAATGCGATACCCGCCAGCGAGCCTTCTCAGGAGTAGTTCCCACACTGTGGAATTTACTTCAGGAAGCAGGTGAAAACCTGGCTCTTCTCCCAAGCCATGCATGTGGTGACTCACTCTGCACCTGGACTAGCTTGCTACACATATCTTGTTTAACTGTACAAAGATTTTGCCTTGAGCTTAGCCACCCATATATTTATTCCAATTGATTCTGTACTAGCCCATCTTGCCCCCATCTATGTATCTGACTTGGCCACTCAGCTAAATAGAAACGCACTATCATCATATCTATGTTATTTGAATGTTCTAATGCTTGCTTATTAGGTGTTTCATTGGTATTATGCTGACATCATAATATATCTATGTTATTTGAATACTCTTCCATGCTATTATGGTATTTCTGTATTGTACTGACATATTTCCAAGTTTATCTCATTTCTTGTATTTATATTGGTCAATTTACTATTGTTATGACGTTAACAAAACTAAGTTTTATGTTAAACTGGACCTGCTGTACACCACCTTGGGTGAATCTGTTCATAAAGGTGGTTAATAAATCTCAATAAATAAATAACAATTCACCAATACTAAGATGCAGTTTAAAAAGGAGATAGAAACCTTTGGCTATCTATGTCCGTGAACACCCAGATATTTGGGGGTGATGATGGGAGAAAAGATAACCTTCATGGCATAGGGCCGCAACTGAAGCAGTCTTCAGGATAAAGCCAAGTTTCAGTTAGGGCAAGCAGATGGAGAGTACGAGAGATAAAGAGGTCATAGATGTAGGACAGTTTGTTACAGACAAAGCGGGCATTCCACAGCGCGCAAGAGAAAGGCAGAGAAGGAGGGGGGAGGAGAGGAACAGAAATTCTATAAACTGTGTGCATATAATTAGGTGTCTAGAGAGCACCTGGTAAAAACCTATTCCATTAAGCAAAGTAGGTACCTATATAGGATGCTAAAGTAACCGAGTATATATGGATGTATGTGCTTAGGTGTGAACAATTATCTCAGCTTAGTTCCATGTGTAAGTGCACCTAGTTGTGGGAGATATGCATAAAATTTATAGTATTTAATAAAGGCGGTAGAACTAGAGGACATGAATTGAGGTTTATGGGGGGCAGACTCAGGAGTAATATCAGGAAGTATTTTTTCACGGAGAGGGTGGTGGATATGTGGAATGCCCTCCCACGGGAGGTGGTCGAGATGAAAACTGTAATGGAATTCAAACAAGTGTGGGATAAACACAAAGGAATCCTGTTTAGAAGGAATGGATCCACGGAATCTTAGCAGAGATTAGTTGGCGACGCCGGTAATTGGGAAGCGAAACCGGTGCTGGGCAGACTTCTACAGTCTATGCCCTGATCGTGATTGAATAGATATGGATGAGCTGGAGTGTAAATTTTAAGGGGTTTCGACATTAGCTTCAGAACTTAGTACAAGAACAGTGCTGAGCAGACTTCTATGGTCTGTGCCCTGAGAATGGCATGGACAAATCAAACTCGGGTATAAAGTATCACATACCATGTAAAATGAGTTTATCTTGTTGGGCAGACTGGATGGACCACACAGGTCTTTATCTGCCGTCATTTACTATGTTACTATGTAACTGTGTGCCCTGCCCATGTGTAAATCCATCTGTTAAAATAGCTGCTATCAAAGATATGTACGTACTTACAGAATAAAGCATAGGTGAGTATCCAGTTTTTATGCACGTATGTGTACACACAAGCAAATATTTGCTGGTATTAAATAATTTACACGCAGAATTAGTGCATAAATAATAGCCCCTACTTTATAGAATTAAACCTGGTAAGCACAAGGGCTGGCATCCCATCATGGGTACTCTTGATTACATTGTAATTACAAAAACATCATCCGAACTCACAGATGACTCCAGTCACACAACTAATGAAGCAGAGAAAAAGGTCTCTACGAGAAAATCATTTATTTATTAGGATTTATTTACCTTCTTTTTGAAGGTATTGACCCAAAGCGATGTACAGCAAGAGAAGCAAGAGTTAGAAAATAAGCGGACTAATTAAAAGAAAGTTGCACGAGGTCAGAGAGGTAATTAAATATCGCAGCTAGGACAGGAGTGGATAAATATGTCCTGCTATAGTATGTGTAGCTGGTGTCACTCCATGTGTGTATGTGCGTGACTAGCAATTTAATTACTTCTTTTATTAAAGGCCTGGTTGAAGAACCAAGCTTTTACCCATTTCCTGAAGTAGAGATAGTCTTGTGTTAAGTGAAGCCTTTCAGGGAGTGCATTTCAGAGTGTGGGGGCTACTCCAGAGAAGGCTCACTTGCAAGTATCACATCGTGTAATGTCCTTTGGAGAGGGTGTGATTGAGGATACTCCTTGGGAGGATCTTAATGACTTTGGAGGTGTGTAGAAGGAGATCCTGTTCTTCAAGTACTGTGAGCTATTTCCTTTAAGGGCCTTGAAGAACAACATTTTAAATGTTGCACTGTATTGTACTAGTAGCCAGTGAAAATGTTTGCAAAAATTGTGTGATGCAGTCACATTTCTTACAACCTTCTACTGGTCTTGCTGCAGCATTCTGAATCAATTGGAGCTGATGCAAACCCTTTGTAGCCAAAACATGTAGTGCGCATTACAGTAATCCAGTCGATGTTATCATGGCATGCACAACTGAGACAAGATATGCAAACATAAAAGAAAAACAGAATTTCATTCAGAAAGGTGCCAATTGGATCCTAAGCTAAGCTCCTTGTCTCAGTCTATTAAAAGCATCAAAACTATGAAACGTAAATATAACTCAATAACTGACCTTCTTTCAGGATCAACAATCCATTCACCATCCCAATCCCAGCCCTTTGGAGGCAAAAAAAACTCTCTCTTCAGCTTTATTATTCCGGTAACATCAGAAAACTTATGACGCTTCAGGAGGCCTGTGGTACCCCATTTTCCAAACATGAGTGCCTGGTTTTCATACTAATCAAAAACAGGAGAAAATGGTTATTGCATATGAAAATTTCCAGAAAAGGGCCTGCATTCATGTAGGAACTCAGCAGTTGAGCAGTGATCAGTAAAATTCAATTACACTTTGAAACTGGATAGCTTCAGAAAATGAAATCAGATCTCAAACCAAAAAAAGTACTGATTTGCAAAACCATTGGTAAGGAGGACTGTGAACTGGATTCAACCGAGTTTTTCACTGCTATAAAGACCAGCAGGACATAACCAAGAGATCTGCCAATAAAGACCACGATTATCCAGGCAGGAACTTAGCAGGTGGAAGTCAGCAAGGCAAAGTGCACACGGGGTTTTGATTTCAAAATCCCTGCTTCCGTTTTGGGGAGGGAGGGGGTTAATTCATAAAGCATTTTGTGTTATGTAAAGGATGTTTTACATGTATGCCAACAAGATTGACACATATGCACACCATGTGATATTCCTAGGGATGCAGTTAAGATGCAGATGGGTATTTTGTAATATATATGTTATTACCTAGGTAGAGTAGATGCATTTCTTTGAAGGGGTGAACATGTGGATAAAGGTGAGCCAGTCGATATTGTGTATCTGAATTTTCAAAACGTGTTTGACAAAGTATCTTATGAAAGACTCCAGAGGAAATTGAACAGTCATGGGATAGGAAGCAGTGTACTACTGTGGGTTAAAAACTGGTTAAAAGATAGAAAACAGAGAGTAGGGTTAAATGGTCAGTATTCTCAATGAAGTAGGGTAGATAGTGGGGTTCCCCAGGGGTCTGTGCTGGGACCGCTGCTTTTTAACATATTTATAAGTGATATAGAGAAGAAAGCAAACTAGTGAGGTAATTTAATTTGCTGATGACACAAAAAGTTATTCAAAGCTGTTAAATCGCAAGAGGATTGTGAAAAATTACAAGAGGACCTCACGAGACTGGGAGACTAGGCATCTAAATGGCAAATGCTGTTTAATGTGAGCAAGTGCAAAGTGATGCATGTGGGAAAGAGGAACTTGAATTATAGCTACGTAATGCAAGGTTCCACATTAGAAGTCACCAACTAGGAAAGGGATCTAAGCATCATCGTTGATATGCTGAAACCCTCTGCTCAGTGTGCGGTGGCGGCTAAGAAAGCAAACAGAATGTTAGGTATTATAAGGAAAGGAATGGAAAACAGAAATAAGGGCATTATAATGCCTTTGTAACACTCCATGGTGCAACCACACCTTGAATATTGTGTGTAATTCTGGCCACCGCATCTCAAAAAAGATATAGTGGAATTAGAATAGGTACAGAGAAGGGTGATGAAAATGATAAAGGGGATGAGACGACTTCCTTATGAGGAAAGGCTAAAGCAGCTAGGGCTCTTCAGCTTGGAGAAAACACAACTGAGGGGAGATATGATAGAGGTCTATAAAATAATGAGTGGAATGGGTAGACGTGAATCGCTTGTTTACTCTTTCCAAAAATACTAGGACTAGGTGGCACCCAATGAAGCTACAAAGTAGTAAATTTAAAACGAATTGGAGAAAGTTTTTCTTCACTTTGCGTGTAATTAAACTCTGGAATTCAATGCCAGAGAATGTAGTAAAGGCAGTTAGCTTAGAAGGTTTTAAAAAAAGGTTTGGATGGCTTCCTAAAGAAAAAGTCCATAGACCATTATTAAAATGGACTTGGGGAAAATCCACTGCCTTATTTCTAGGATAAGCAGAATAAAATGTATTGTACTTTTTGGGGATCTTGCTAGGTACTTATGACTTCAATTGGTCACTGATGGAAACAGGGATGCTGGGTTTGATGGCCTTTTGGTCTGTCCCAGTATGGCAATGTACTTTGGAGCAGGTGTAAATTTGTGTATGAGAATTTGTGCTTTTCTGGGGATAGTCCTGAATGCCTATTTTATATCAACACTAGTAAAAAAAAAAGCCCCGTTTCTGATGCAAATGAAACGGGGGCTAGCAAGGTTTTCTTCAGAGTGTACATGTGGGAGTGTGTGTGTCCCTGTCCTCTACCCTCACTCCCTTCCCCTGTGCTGTCTGTCCCCTCTGCTCTCTGTCCCCTCCCCCCTCCCAGTCAAGTCCTTCAGTGTTAAGTTTCCTGCTGTGCTCTGTTTGTGTTACAGAGAGAGTGAGGGCGTCTGCCCTCTCTCCCCTCCCCCCTTCACTGTTACAGAGAGAGCGATTTCGTGCTGTGCTGTGTTTTCCTTCACTGTTTGTGTTACAGAGAGAGCGAGGGCGGGGCAGACACTCATGGGGAAACCGGATATCTCTGCCGCTTCACACTTCCGGCTGGAGGCTTCATTTAGAACATTGGTGGTGCCTTTTATATATAGAGATAGTGGGCACCTTTTCAGAACTCTGACATAGGTGCCCTGTTAAAAAAACCCAAAAACTATCAGGATCAATGGCTTGGTAGTAACTCTGCATTTGGGGGATGGAACCATACACAGATGTAGTGCCAGATATGTGATGTTACTGGTAATGCTAAAACTAGCCACTGTTAAATCACCTGTAATGGCCCAAATATTTCAATAGCAGGGGAAATAGCTAATCACTACATCAATGTCCCAATGCTAAGAATATTATAAGCAGGGCCGGTCTTAAGGCGAGGCGACCGAGGCGGCCGCATAGGGCCCCGCGCGGCGCGCCTAAGGTCGCCCCGCCCGCCCGAGTTCCAGTCCTCCCTCCCTCCCTCCCTCCCTCGGATGGCGCGCGACGGCGGAGTGGTGAGGGCGGTCCGCCCCGGCTGTCAGCGGGTGGGGGGTGCCCTGCACCCGCTGCTCCCACCCTGTCCTACCTTTAAAAAAAGACTGTGGAAGCGCCAGAGGGACAGGCAGCACCTCGTGTCTGCCCTCCCTGCTACTAAAAATGTCTTCGACGTCGTCATTGGGCCTTCTCACATTGAGTCCCGCCCTTCTCTGACGTAACTTCCAATTACCGCGAGGGTGGGCGGGACTCAATGTGAGAAGGCCCAATGATGACGACGTCGAAGACATTTTTAGTAGCAGGGAGGGCAGACACGAGGTGCTGCCTGTCCCTCTGGCGCTTCCAAATTCTTTTTTTAAAGCCAGTGAGGGTGGTGGGGACCGGAGAACAAAGCTAGTAGGTAGGTTGAGGGGGGGACTCAGATGGGAGAAGGGTGTTTGGGGTGGGGGTTCTCAGGTGGGGGAAGGGTGGGGAGGGGGTTCTCAAATGGGAAGGAGACTACTACTTAACATTTCTAAAGCTGAGGTGGGGAGGGGGTTCATGGATGGGAGAAGGGGGTGGGGAGGGGGTTCTTGGATGGTTAAAGGGGACGGGTAGGGAGGGGACTGGGGTTCTTGGATTGGAGAAGGGGACCGAGGTGGGGAGGGGGTTCACGGATGTGAGAAGGGGGTGGGGAGGGGGTTCTTGGATGGTTAAAGGGGACGGGTGAGGAGGGGACTGGGGTTCTTGGATGGGAGAAGGAGACTGAGGAGGGAGTTCTCGGATGTGAGAAGGGGACGGGTGGGGAGGGGACTGGGGTTCTTGGATGGGGGACCGAGGTGGGGAGGGGGTTCACGGATGGGAGAAGGGGGTGGAGAGGGGGTTCTTGGATGGTTAAAGGGGACGGGTGGGGAGGGGACTGGGGTTCTTGGATGGGAGAAGGGGACTGGGGAGGGGCTTCTCGGATGGAAGAAGGGGGCAGGCACTGGGGTCTGAGAAGTGGCCATATGGGAAAATGGGGGCCATGCCTGGGGCTGGTGGGAAAATGGGGCATGCGTGGGTCAGGTGGGAGAATGGTTCTGAAAAGGGGGCCCTAATACAAGGCATGTGGATGAAGGGGGCTGGAACTGGGGGCTGAAAAGGAGGGTAGGTGGGATAAGGGGGCTAGTACTGGGACTGGAGGCTGAAAACGGGATAGGGAGAAGTGGCTGGGGGGCTGAAGCTCAGGACTGGTGGGAGAAAAGGGCTGGGGCTGAAATGGGGGACTGGTGGGATAGTGGGGCTGGAACTGGGGACTGAAAAAGGGGCGGAGAGAGGGGCAGATCCTGGATGGGGTAACGAGAGGGAGGGCAAACCCCGGATGGATGGGAGAGGGAGGGCAAATTGTGGATTGAAGGGGCAGAGAGAAAGGGCAGACAGTGGATGGCAGGGATAGAAAGGGCAGACAGTGAATGGATGGGGGAGAGAGAGAGGGCAGACAGGGGCAGATGGTGGATGGATCATGGAAGGGGCAGAGATAGAGGGCAGATGTGGATGGAAGGGGCAGGGAGAGAGGGCAGACATTGGATGGAGGGGACAGCAGAGAGGGCAGACACTGGATGACAGATGCTGGATGGAAGGAAGACAGTGAAAAGAAGATGAGGAAAGCAGAAACCAGAGACGACAAACTGTAAATAAAATATATATTTTTATTTTTTTGCTTTAGGATATAGTATTGTAGCTGTGTTAATAAATGTTTATAAATAGAACATGTAAGTAAGGTAATCTTTTTATTGGACTAATTTTAATACATTTCGACTTAACTTTCAGAGAAGAAAACCCCCTTCCTCAGGTCAGGATAGGATACTGTAACAGTACTATACTGTATTGACCTGAGGAAGGAGATTTTGGCCTCTGGAAGCCAAATGTATTAGTCCAATAAAATGGGATTATTTTATTTTCTGTATTTGTTTTATTTCTATTTGTTAATTTGTAAAGTGGTGATTGGTATTTGTTAGTTTTTTCAAATTTACATCTGCTGTCTTTATATTTTGCACAGTACTAGGGGTCATTTTCTGTTTCTGTGGTGTTGAATTGTATGCAGAGTCTGGCATCTTGGGGGTTCAGTTTAATTTTTGTCTAAATAGAAAGTTTAAATATTACTACTTATTCTATAGTGGATTAGGGTGTATCTGTGTTTGTGAAAAAGACATGGCTTTCAGTTGGCATTGACTGTGCAGGATCGACGATCTGTACTATTCTGTCAGGTTTCATTTTACAATAGGTGAATTGATGTTCTAGTGCTCACTGTAGTGTTTTAAGATGTTTTCCTTTTCTTTGTGTGATTCGTAGAAATGACTGCTTATGGTATGGTAGAATTGCTCAATAGGTCCTAGAGTGTTTTGTATTCTCGGCATACCTAGTAGTGGATTTTGGAGGGGGTGTTAAAAAATGACCGGGAGGGAGGGAGGGGGGCATTGGAGCTGGGAGCCCTAGGGGGGGAAGCCCTGGAGCTGGGGACCTTGGAGCTCAGAGGGAGCAGCCCGGGAACTCAGAGGGAGGGGTAGCCGGCCCTGGAGCTAGGGTGGGGGCGGAGTTAGGTGGGGGCAGGGCTAGGGTGGGGCCCCATCAAATTGGTCTGCATAGGGCCCCGCACTTGCTAAGACCGGCCCTGATTATAAGAAAGATCTTAAGTGCTGCTTATGGGATTTGTGCAATGTACATGCATAATACACATTATATTTATGCCCTCAGTGGTGACATAAGCATACTCTCAATAGCTCTTCTATCTTTTTTTTTAATGGGCTTGGCAACTTTGGTAGCTCAACATAATTATTTCTGGTTCAAAGAACAGTTTTATGAGCACATTCAAGGGGTGACGATGGGTGCATCCCTGTCCCCCTCTGCGACTACACTTCATGCATGGAAAAGTTTTTTGGATGATTTTTTTTTGTGTGGGATGCGAAGGACAAGGGTATATGGAACATATCAAATGTAAAGCAGTAGAATACCAAGTGAGTCACCTTGGGGGCAATTTTCAAACTTTCTACAATGGGACAAAGGTTGTGTGTACATTTTATTCATAGGCTTTAAACCAATTTTCAAAGTGGAATCATGTGCAGTCACTTGCACTTGTGTTTTTTTTCTACAGGCATCAACACCTCCTGTTTTTTTGCTGGTTATATACCTCTCTCTATGTACCCTAGTATCCTTCTGGCTGTGGCCACTACCTCATCACAGTTTCATCACCTTGAAATCCTCAGACCCAATCACCCCAAGATCCCTCTCCTAAGCTGTGCTTATCAATCTCTCTCCTCCTATCTCCTTTGGATTTCTGCACCCCAAGTGTATCACTCTGCAGTTCTTGGCATTAAATTTTAAGTAACCAAATTTCTGGGTATCCTATAAAGGTCGGTTTCTAATATCACAATTGATGAACCATTACAGAAACCACAAATTGTTTAAACATATTACTATTGAAAAAAATATAATAAAAATAAAAATGGTAAAAATTAAAAAAAAATTTCTTATATAATATTAATGTGTGCTCAGTTGTTTTGGTGTATTACAATGACCCAAAGGTTTGAGATGTATATAAACACCATGCTTACATCATTGCACACCCTTTCTCCAACCTACTTATAGCATTCAGTAACAAAACAACATAATGGTAGAAAATATATATCAGATACTTAGCTTAGGTGGGGTGTGGACGGATCTACTGGTCTTCACGATGTTATTGATTAATGTTCCAATGCAAGAGATGGTATAAATCCACGGTCACTGTAATACTTTTAAATCTGAATCTGTGTAAAGATAAATGTGGAAATTGGGAACTTTGAACATTTATCTTTGCATAGATTCAGATTTAAAAGTATTACAGTGACCGTAGATTTATACCATCTCTTGCATTGGAACATTAATCAATAACATTGTGAAGACCAGTAGATCTGTCCACACCCCACCCAAGCTAAGTAGCTGATATATATTTTCTACCATTATATTGTTTTGTCACTGAATGCTGTAAGTAGGTTGGAGGAAGGGTGTACAATGATGTTAGCAAGGTGTTTATATACATCTCAAACCTTTGGGTCATTGTAATACACCAAAAAAACTGAGCACACATTAATATTATATAAGAAATTTTTTTTATTTTTATTATATTTTTTTCGATGTAATATGTTTAAACAATTTGTGGTTTCTGTAACAGTTTATCAATTAAATTTTAACTGCCAGACCTTTGACCATTCTTTTGTTATGCTGACATGTCATTAACGACTTCTCAGTGTATTGTGTATTGTGATGTAACCCGCTAAGGATTATAGTTTGAGCTGCAAATGCATTTTTCAAATATACAAAATAAAACCTACATTCATATTTCTCCGCCCCAACCTAATCATGGATCAGGGGATGCCTCTTTCAAGACAAAATAGCATCAATGAGAACCGGCTTCCGACCAGACAACCCAGACCTAGTCCTGCTCTTGGATGAGGTCACCAGAATCGATGAACCATACGATACCAACAGATCATGGCCATCATTCTCACCCCAAACATGGCCCTAATTCGACAACTGCTACTAAAAACTACTACATCCCACTGCTCACTGGACACATGCCCCAGCTGCCTACTAAAAGAACCACTCACCGAATTCCTAGAAAGCATCACCACCTACTTAACTGACCTAATGTCCTCAGGTACATTCCCTAAGGAAAAAGATAGCATCATTCTAACACCCATTCCCAAAAACCCTAAATCAAGCAAAAGTGACAAACTACAGACCTATAGCCTCCATACTCCTTATTGCCAAGCTTACAGAAAGCATAGTTAACATACAACTTACCAAATACTTGAACAACTTCTCAATACTCCATGAATCCCAATCAGGTTTCAGATCGCGCCACAGTACAGAAATTTATTTATTTGTGACATTTATATCCCACATTATCCCAAACAAGTTTGAGTTCAATGTGGCTTACAATAAAGATACATAAAGAATAATGCATAAGAAAGTAATTTGTTGTAAGAATCCAATTTTACAATACAGTATCATAAATATACTGGGATAGCTATGGATGTTTAACATTTAGAAAATCTATTATGAACGAGAAAATGTACATGAAGCAAAGAGAAGGTTAATGGTAAATAGAGTAATAACCAATTCAGGTAATAATTAGTTGTTTGAGATATGGTTGTTCTTTGTGAAGGTTTGTTTGAATAGGAACGATTTGAGAATTTAGCGGCATCTACTATATTCCTGTATATTTCTTACTTTGGGTGGTAGGGAGTTCCACCATTTGGTTTCTAGGTAAGTGAAGTCTGCTGAGTGGCCATTTTGTAGATCACTTTTTTGCAATTTGGGAGGTGTAGTCAGATAGTTTCTTGCCTCATATTTAGCATTTCTTTGAGCTAACTTTATTAATGGAATCATATAGTCTGGAGCTGTGCCATTTAGGATTTGAAAGATAAAGGTTCATAATTTAAAGGTGATTCTCGCTTTGATGGGAAGCCAATGTAATTTGATTAATAAACAGGAGGCACTTTCAAAATGAGAGATTTTGTATATGAACCTGGCTGCAGTATTTTGAGCTGTTTGGAGTTTTTTCAACAGGTACTCCTTACAGCCAGCATATATGGCATTACAATAATCGAATTGGGATAATGTTAATGATTGTACCAATAGTCTAAATGTTTCTGATGAGAAATAGGGTCTGATCCTTTTTAGTTTCCAAAGAGGCCTGAAAGATTTTGTGATTACTGAGGCAACTTGAGTATCAAATGCTTGTCTATAATTATACCTAGAATTTTCAGATTATTGTCAATGGGGAATGAAGTATTGTCAATTGTGAAACTGTTGTAGTTGTTTTGGTCAAATAGGTTGGTAATGACCATGAATTTAATGTTTTTTTTCTTTATTTAGCTTTAGTTTTGATTCTGAGGCCCAGGCTTCCATCAAATTTAAACCAAGTTTTGCCTTTTGTAAGATGTCTTGAATGTTCTTTTTGAAGGTCATGTATATGGTAACATCATCAGCATATATGAATGTTTTGAATCCTGCTGTTTCTAGTCTGTTACCTAGTGGTGACATCACTACATTAAACAGAATGGGCGATAGTGGAGAGCCCTAAGGGACACCACAGTCCGGTGACCAAGTACAGGATAAGGTTCCTTTCATTTTCACCTTGTAAGATCTTGATTTCAGGAATCCTTGAAACCATTTGTGGCCTCTGTGTCACATATGCCAAAGTTGCCTAGTATGTTTAGTAGGATATTATGATCTACTACATCAAATGCGCTAGACATATCGAACTGCGTTATTAAGATCTAAGACTCTATGCTAATTTATTTTCTGAGATTTGATACTAGGGTAGTAAGGGAAGTCTCGGTGCTATAGCATGCATGGTCTGAAACCTAATTGCGATTTGTGTAGTACGGAGAAATGTGAGAAAGGTAGTCTATAGTTTGAGCTGCTATTATTGCTTCCATCGCCTTAATCATCACAGGAATGGAGGCTGCTGGTCTGTAGTTTTTTTTACATCAGTTATGGTGATTGAATTGTTTTTTGGTATTGGTGTTAACAGCCCTAACTGAAAACTTTAGAAGAGAAATCAGTCAGGGAAGGAACATATTACTACTTCAATTCGACACGTCATTGGCATTCAACACGGTCAACCACTGCATATTACTCCAAGATTGGTATAAGTGGGGCAGTACTCAAATGGTTCAAACTTTTCCTGTCCAAAAGTTCATATCAAGTCAAAATGAATAACGAACTATCTTCCCCCTGAAAAGCACAATCAGGAGTACCTCAGGGATCCTGCATCTCCCCAATCCTATTCAACATCATGATGACCCCACTAGCCAGAAAACTAGCTAAAGAAGGCCTAAACCCATTCATCTACGTCGACAATGTGACCATTTTAATGTCATTCGAAAATGATATCAGAGACATCACAGAGATCATCAAAAAGGGCCTACACACACTAGAAAACTGGGCCACCGCATTCAAGCAAAAAATTTAACAGAGACAAGACCCAATTCCTGGCAGTAGCAGCACCCCACAAACAAACCACCATAACTAACATAACTATTGATGGAACCACATAAACCCTCGCTAACAACCTAAAACAATCAAAAGCTGACATAGGTCACAAAGGTAGTAACAAACACCTTCCACACAATGTGGAAACTAAGGAGAATCAGAAACAACTTCCCCACAAAAAATATTCCATCTTACTGTACAATCCACCAGTTCTCTCACACGACTACTGCAATGCAATTTACTCTGTCTGCAATTACACATACCAGACCTGGGAGCAAAATGAACCAGTTCAATTTAGCCCTGGACAGTTTTTCCAAAATGCAGGTATGACATAGACATAGTACAATATTTAAATAATTTGAAATACATTGAAAATATAAATTATAAACACTGTCATGTACAGAAAGGTATCTTTAAAATCAGTTAGCTGTGCAGTATGGGGTTTCTCTTCAGAACTGAGCTAAACCATCTATGCCTAACCTGGCTCTTGAGGCCCCTCCCCAACCCCATTGACTAGTCTGATTTACAGAATATATGTAATAAATGTTCACCGTATTAAGTTAAAATGGACTTCTGACATGGTCTTGGAATAAAAGGATATGCTATCCAAGATCTGTTCTACAACCACACTGCATTTCAGAGTTAGGGTTCAATAACAGTGATAATACCATTTCTGCAAAAACACTGAAGGTTCCTTCTGCGAAGCTGTTAAATTTGCTTTCAACTGCACTCAATCCAAGCCATATGTTAACTCTCAACTGAACAGGAACTTTGATACCTTTGTTCTTGTCTAGTGGATACTGAAATATACAACAACAAAAAAAGATACAATTATTGTGCAGTGGTCATGTATATTAAGTCACACATACAGCAATTATATGGTCGATATTCAAAAAGCACTTGGTTGACGGCTTCAGGTCCTGATCACATAAGTGATTTGTCCTAAACTTCTCAGTCCACTAAACAGATACATGTTGCACATATGGGTTAATACATAACTAAAGTGATTCATAAATAACATGAAATTAAATTTAGCTGGAGGGCAGACCTGTTGCACAACGTAAGGCCTAAATTTATCTGGAAAGCAGTGATGTTCAGCCACTATTCAAATAAAGTTATCCATGTGATTGGACTGCATAAATAGTATTCCTAACTTGACACAGATAAAGTTTCCATATAAGTTTAGGACCGCATATTCTGTAGTCCAGCTTAAATGTATAAACTGGCTGAGAAATATGCATAAAAATGAATAACTTATACAGACATTTATATATGGCAGCATCCCACTGAATACTGTCCTCCGCATTAAGCTTTAATGTTACACCTTCTAAATTGCTTTTCTTTGACTGGGCCCGCAGTGTGGAATTGTCAACATATTCAGTTCTGAGTACAGGCAGACCGAATCTCGGTTTCGGATTTGGCACTCTAGGTTCAACAATGTTTTCCTCCCACCATCTAAAGGTTCTCCCCCAGGCCTACCTTTAGAAGTCCTAGTGGTCTGGTGGCCTCTTCGGGAAGGAGAAATCTCCAGTTGCTCCTGCCCCCGGCTGGCTCCGCAGTCAAAATGCCTGTCACAACTTCCCTCAGCAGCCTCATGAGACTGCCGTGGGATGTCAAGGCAGCCATTTTGAGATCAGAGCCAGCATGATCAGGTTTCAGTATGAAAATGGCTGTCACAACCTCCCACAGCAGTCTTCTGTAGCTGAGCTACACCATACTGTCTGGTTATATATTATAAAAAATCTGCAACATGCCATCCCGCTCCACTGAGTTAGACTGTCTTACTTAGTGATGAGCAAACCTGCTTGTTTTCAGAAAATGTACTCTTTTTAAACAACCATGTGATACCTTTAAAAAGATGGTTTGCGTTTTTCCACAGTATTTGCCAGACGCCTCTTCGCTGATGCTGGAATATAAAACCTGATGAGCTGGAATACGGGCATATGCCAATCTCTTCTCAGCGCGGATCAGCCAAATAATGACATCTGGCATACTGTTTTGTGGCTGCAGAATTTGAGGAACATGAACATGGAGTCTTGTTATAAAATTACTGTACATAGCAATTGCACTTTTTTAAAACTGACTGTATAAATATAAAAATCATTCATGGGAAAAGATTCCTAAAAAAAGTTAACAAGTTTCTTCATGTTACCCAACTATCTATTCCACTCCCATTGTGGAGGGTACCGAGATGCCTTTCATATTTGATCCATCCTCTACCCTATTGATTAGACATGCACATTTATGACCAGCTTACACATTTTTATAGGCTTCATGACCACAAAACAAACTTCAAAAGAAATATATTTTTAATCAGAACTATTTTCTTGTTTGCTAAGGATTTAACAGTCATTAACTGCTGCAGTTGTCTTGGACTTGCTGCATCTGAATAAGCGGAACAGACATTTCAGCCATTGTGCTGACCTCACAGCATACTTGAAGGACAGCCACATCAGAATTGCTGAAACGTTAGTTCCACATACTCAGATGTGGACAACTACAACAATCATGATGCCAGCTGTGTAAGCCTAAGTGAACAGTCATTTATATTTTCTATACAATATGCTGTTTCTGCTGATCCACAGGCAGTATGAGTGGACAGATTCAATTCCCTGACCTGGCTTGTGTTCCTTGGATCATCAGAGTTGGAAATGCTGCACTTGATTCCCTTCCAATTACGGTGAAAGCAGTCTTTCAAAGAAGTAAAAAAGGGCCTTATAGGTGGTCTGTCGTCTTTCAGGGGCTGATGACTCGAAAGACAAGAACAGTACTAGCTAAATGCTAACTTACTTAACTGGCCCTTAATTGGTGCTATATAGTTGCGGTCCTTCCATTAGACCAACTGAGGTGGGGGCCTCAGGCGGCAGTCTTCTGGGAGCAGCATATCACCCCACACCAGCCGCAGTCTGGCATCTCCCCACTTCCTTCTTCAATCCCCTTCTCTGGCCCTATCTTTGTTTCGTAAAAGACATTGGTGGCAGCAATTCCCATTGGCTGCCCTGCTGCAGGCACCTGTCTCCTCAGAGGTGAGCCACAGTACAGACATCTGCCTATGGGAATCATTGCCACCGCCATCTTTTGGAAAACAAAGGTAGGCTCGGGAATGGGGTTTGAAAAAGGAAAGGGGGAAGATACCAAACCACGACCGGTGGGGGGGAGGAGCATGCCATCTCAGCCTTTGCCTCAGGCAGCAGATTGCTTTGGGCCACCCCTGGTGCTATCAATAATTGGCCTTAACTAGCACTAATTTGCAGTTAGGAACATGAGTTATAACCTATTCTATAAGTGCACATGTAAATTGTCTAGTGAGCAACTTCAAAGGGAACATTTGCATGGGTAGGTCATTCGCGTTCTGACTATTCTAGGTACACTTTCCAGCTTATTTTCAAAAGAGAAAAACGCCCAAATTCCGACCTAAATCGGGAGATGGACGTCTTTCTCTTGTGGGTGCCCAAATCGGTATAATCGAAAGCCGATTTTGGGCGTTTCCAACTGCACTCCGTCGCAGGAACGCATAAAGTTGATGGGGGCATGTTGGAGGCATGGTGAAGGCGGGACTGGGGCGTGGTTATCGATTGAGGAGAGATGGGCACACTTGGCCGATAATCGAAAAAATAAAGGCGTTTTTAGCCAGAATTTAGGACACTTTTTCTGGACCCTGTTTTTTCACGAACAGGTCCCAAAAAAGTGCCCTAAATGACCAGATGACCAACGGAGGGAATCGGGGATGACCTCCCCTGACTCCCCCAGTGGTCACTAACCCCCTCCCACCAAAAAAACCCGAACTTTAAACACTTTTTTTCCAGCTAAACGAGCTGTGATTGGCTGACAGAAACTTGGAGGGACTTAATGGAAAGGGAAGAACATCTAAACAGCTGATTCATGTGGTGCAGTGCTTAAAGCAGTGGCCTGGGAATCAGAAAGTGGCTGGTTCAAATCTCCCTTTTACTATTTTTTTTTAATTTGGACGTCCCCAACTGCACTTGCATGTTTTTTTTTTTTTTTCTTCCGATTTTTGCTCTCTGCATGGGTCCAGGCAGCACCAACTAAACTAAATTTGCTTGGGGGACCTGCATACTGCTGTCATGGAGCTTGGGATGATATTTGAGGCTGGCATAGAGGCAACTCGGGGGGACCAGAACACTACCAATGCTGGCCCCTTCCACGACCAAATGCCTTGGATTTGTTCATTTTTGAGCTGGGGCGCTTTGGTTTCGATTATCGCTGAAAAACAAAAACGCCTAGCTCAAAAAACGCCCAAATCCTATGCATTTGCCCTGCACAAACCGTATTTTCGAAACCAACGATAAACGTCCATCTTTTTCGAAAATACGATTCGGCCCGCCCCTTCATGGACCCGTTCTCGGAGATGGACGTTTTTACAAATGGGCGTTCGCGTTCGATTATGCCCCTCTTTGTATAATACTGTCAGTTAACCATGCAAGGTGTTGCTTTAAGTGTGCACACTTACATCTGTCTTAGACATAGTGTAAGCAGTTGTGCCTAAGCGTTGGCATCTAAATGCCAACTTATGCTAGTATTTTATAACATTGCTATTATAGAACTTGTGCTTATTGCACAATATGTTGGTGCCTAACTTTAGGTGATCTTTCTTGAATTGACCCTTATCTGTATAGTTGGGTGAAACGTTCTCACCTTGGCACTATACAGATAGTACTGGAGCTCCAATCAGAAGTACTGCTGGAATTTCACAAAGGTGATCTATCTGAATAGTTGCCATCACCATATAGATAAGACCTTTTAAACACTGGGCCAGCTTTGTTCTCACATTGCTGGTTGTTCTTTAATCCCATGCTGAGAGACGTATCAGGAAGCTGCTCATAAGGCATAAGTTCCACCGTATGGGTGCAGATGAGAATATAGAACTTCTAGAAGAGGCACATCATTTCTAGAATGCACCAGCTCCAGGGTTTCAAAAAGGTAGAAACATTCTAACCTTCCTTGGTATTCGTGCATTTCTTTAATAGTCTGTTGAATCTCACACAACACAAGCACAAGGCCATGTGATGCTTCAGTTACTATGGCAGATACTGTTTTCTAAACTATAAAAAGCAAAGTGGAAATGAGTAGTTACAGATGCAGAAACACGAGCCAAAATTTGTACTCTCCCTTATAGTCGTCCTTGCTTGCTTATATTATTCCAAATGTTCATATCCCTGTTTCTGTTCTTATTATTTATCTTTTGCAGTAAAACAGATCCTCTTGCCATCAGATTCTCCTAGGATCAACTTGCACAGAGCAATCATTTAGAGACCACAACAGCTAAACATAAGTGAAGTGAACTCTGTATGTTAATCCATACCATGATTTACTGGACAACATGTAAAGTAATGTTGCTTACCTGTAACAGGGCTTTCCATAGATGACAAGATAGATGACGTACACAAGTGGGTGACATCATCCAAAAGTGCTGGGAAACAACTGATGCTCTTTCCAGAGCACTAAACAGTGTAAAGTTGTGAGTTTGTGTGGCCCTTACCACACATAGCAATCTCCTCAGCCCTTCAGTTAGTTCCATAGTTAGTTCTATGAAAAAGTATCCGTTACTAGTACGCAATACTGCTTTCTCCATCAACAATAAAACCTGAGTCAGGCACACCAAGTGAGTGAATCCCAAGCTTGGAGCTGCCCAGATTCTTTTCAGCAGCCCACATGGTCAATTGTAAGATGAATTAGCTGATAGAACAGATCAAGGACAAGTTGACCAATGACAATAACAGCAATTCAATAACTAGGTGCCCATGGTTAGGTGCCCATTTGTGTATGTATGTGCACCAAAAATGAGCACTTATGCATGTTAGCATCCTAAGAACTATTCTATAAGGGTAAATATAAATGTGACGGCAATCACATACAAGGGGCATACATGTGGGTGGAGAATGAGAATGGCATGGGCAGAATAATGTAAGTTATGCTTACTCTTGTTGCATCAGTTCTATGGTTGACGTAACTGTGACTGCCTAAATGTACAGTGCACTAATATCGAGTTACACTTGTATTCTGTAACAGAATCTGGGCATTCAGATGATGTTATAGAATAGATGCTCCTCCACAACATCTATAAATAGGTGCCCACTTATAGATAGAATTGCTATCAAAAGGTTTTGCTGAAGTTGGGCCAACTGATAAGTTGTAAGGTACAAAGGGAAGACCACATCCCTTTGTACCTTATGACTTATCAGTTGGCCCAACTTCAGCAAAAACTTTTGATGGCAATTCTATCTATAAGTGGGCACTAAATACTATCTACAGAGCAGCTAAGACCACATAGCTGCTCTGTAGATAGTATTTAGTGAGACAGGCTTTTAGAGTGCCACTGTCATCATAAAAGGTGCAATTTGATGAGATTTGACAATGGGAGCTCAGAGTGGAAAGAAATATCTGCTTATTCATAGTGGAAATGTAGACTTGAAATCAATGACTGGTGGGCCTTTCAAGAATGAGTCTTTATAAATTAATAGGAAACTGTAGTTTTATATATGATGTAACTATAGGAACGATTTGTAGTTCATAATAGTAATTGACTATAGAGACTGGAAGAGGCTATTATGCATTAAAATCTTTTTCAAACCTTTTCAATATCTAGGTTCTTTCATTAATTAAATCTCAATTGGATGTTTTAGATCATATGATTTAATTGTAGTCCTTTAAGTAAAATAACACCATATTTATTTGAGTTGAGTGACAACAATGAAGACAGCAGCTGGCAGAAGCTATTTACAGTAAACTTTCATTCATGAGTTTAAAAAGGGGTTGGATGGTTTCCTAAAGGACAAGTCCATAGACCGCTACTAAATGGGAAAAATCCACAATTTCGGGAATAACATGTATAAAATGTTTGTACGTTTGGGTAGCTTGCCAGGTGCTCTTGACCTGGATTGGCCACTGTCAGGGACAGGATGCTGGGCTCGATGGACCTTTGGTCTTTTCCCAGTGTGGCATTACTTATGTACTTATGATGTTGTAAATATGAGCACAAAATATTGAACTGCAATACTGGGAAGCGTTAAATGTTTTACTGAGCTGAACACCACATGCCCTGATTTTAAAATTGCTGATTATTATAGGGCATATCCTGGCTAATGGTATTGGGAGTTTATTTAAATCTTTAAGGGACAATTAAGATTAGGTGATTTTGCCAACATGTCTTAAAATGAGATAACTTGGAATCATGAAAATTGCACTACATAAGCAATAATAATGATGCCAGTACACAGAATTTACCTTCAGCAAGTATTCACTGATGATACTGCACATGTAAGTAAAATCACTTGATTTGCAATATTGGGAAGATTTGTTCCATGTCAATGTATTGCTGAATAATACCTTAATTTTTTATTTGATGAGCTGTAGATTGTTCAGGTCATTGTGCAGAGATAAATATTTGGATTAAAATTTTAAAATAATAGAGTAGGTTTGGATTAAAAGAAGACAGAGATGTTAAAGATGAGTAATAGAAATTTAATTAGTATTAGAATAACTATTCATACACCTTCATGTGAATAGAATTCCATTTTGAAATGAGGTTGAAAATGAGAAGTTTGCAGGTAGTATTATTACAGTGACAGTGGTGCCTAGCTAATGAGAACATTAGAAATCAGTTGTAAGAGTTTTGTATTGAGGATTCTTTTGATCAATGCTGTTAATGAATTGCCACTGAAACGTTGCTTTCTTTCACTAGATTTGTGAAATCAAGTTTGAGATAGGTTAAAAGAATAAATAAATCGATTTAAACCCTGTGTCTCAAATAATGTGAGTAGTTATGTCTCGTTATAGTAATAAAGGTTTTAGAATATAGATTTATTCTAAAACCCCCACAGATTGCCCTGCTGCTGGTCCCAGCCCCTTCTCTCTACTGTGGGCGGCCTGCCTGTCTGACATAATTTCCTGTTTCCTCGGAGGCGGGCCATCTACAGTAGACAGAAGGGGCCAGGGCCAGCAGCAGGGCAACCTATGGGAGTCAGTGCAGTCACCTTCTGATGAAAAACAAAAGAAATAAAAAGGTAATTTCAGGGAAGGGGGTTGGGGAGGGAAAGGCAGGGGGAAATGCCGCCTTACAAGAGTGCCGCCTGAGGCCCCCTCCTCAGGTGGCCTAATGGTAGGACTGCCAATGATTATCGTGTAACACGGTGCAAAAGACAAGGGAGATGGGCTTTTTACTCAGCACAGGATAAATACTACCCCTCACAATATATTCTGTTTTTCTCTTTCTCTGAAAGATCTTTCTGATCTCATCAGGCCTATTACTTCCTGCACTGGGGTCCTCAAAGGGTCCAGGAGTGCTGACATATCAGCCAGATCATCACTTGAAACCAATTTAGAAAAAAACGTAAAAATCCAAATTTTCTTTTAACAGGAGTGCAGCAATATGCTATAGCACTACAAATGTTCTCATTTCAACAAGGACAAATCTAGGTAAATGAAAATGCTGCTTTAAAGTTTTTCCTAAAATTAGCTGTATGTACAAGCTCAGCGGATCAGTTAATGCTAAGTATTCATGTTAATAGTACTATGATAGAAAAAATGACTGCAAGATGATCTCCACCCCTTTAGTAGAAAAATGGTTTCCCAGGGAAATGACAGAAGTGGAGGAGTGGCCTAGTGGTTAGAGTGGTGGACTTTGGTCCTGGGGAACTGGGTTCAATTCCCACTGCAGGCACAGGCAGCTCCTTGTGACTCTAGGCAAGTTACTTAACCCTCCATTGCCCCAGGTACAAATAAGTACCTAAGCCGCATTGAGCCTGCCATGAGTGGGAAAGCGTGGGGTACAAATAAAAAAATAAAAAAAAGATCCACAAGCAATCATTTAGAATTGTGGACATGTAGAAAACTAATCTTGGACAATCCCAAGCCTTGCTTTTATATGTAGTCCTCGGCAGTAATTATATTTCAATTATTTTTAGGAAGGAAATCTTAATCAACTCTACAGGACAAATGTTTACCTTTAGTCTGCTTACTAAAGGATATGATTAGCCTTCATTATCCTGTTTGTTCTTTATCACTGAGAAGGAGCAGTGTAACATGTGCAATGTCTAGTGTGAATGCTCATATTCCACACGGTTATATGACAGCTCTGCTAAAATGACCAAGCACTCACTATCCCTACTCTAGTATACCCACAAAAACCATCTTGTTTCTTAATTGTTCGTGACTATAGGGAAAACACATTGGATTCGTGACAGAACAGCATTCTAACCACGGTGCAGAGCCAGTATATTCAATGGCATAGTTAGCACAAGAAAATACAGACACAGAACTCAGGTGTGTATATTATCCTACATTTACATCAGATAAAGATCTGATCATAGATATTCAAAAGTTGCTGGGAGATTTCAATCTGCCGGATGTAGATTGGAAGGTTCCATCTGCGGAATCGGAAATAAGTAGAGAGATCGTGGATGCTTTTCAAAGTGCTCTGCTCAGACAAATGGTGACGGAACCCACGAGGGAGAAAGCGACGCTGGATCTGGTGCTCACAAATGGGGATCGTGTGTCAAATGTCCGAGTGGGTGTCCACCTGGGCAACAGTGACCATCAAACAGTTTGGTTTGATATGACAGTTGAAGTGGAGGGCAGCCACTCAAAACTCAAAGTCCTGGATTTCAAGCATGCTGACTTTAGTAAAATGGGGGAATACCTGAGGAAGGAGCTGATGGGCTGGGAGGACATACGAGAAGTGGAAGGACAGTGGTCCAGGCTGAAAGAAGCTATAAATATGTCCACAAACCTTTATGTAAGGAGAGTAAATAAAAGCAAGAGAAAAAGGAAACCGATATGGTTCTCCAAGCAAGTGGCTGAGAAAATAAAGGCTAAAGAATTGGTGTTCCTGAAATACAGAAAAACTCAAGAAGAGGAACACGGAGAGAAATACCGGATGAAACTGAAAGAAGCCAAGAGAGAGATACGTCTGGCGAAAGCGCAAGCGGAAGAACAAATGGCTAGAAATGTAAGGATGGGTGACAAAAATTTCTTCAGGTATATTAGTGAAAGGAGGAAGACTAAAAAGGGATTTGTGAGACTGAAAGATGCTGCAAACCGCTATGTAGATAATGATGAAGAAAAAGCAAATTTGTTAAATAGATACTTTTGTTCTGTTTTCACAAAAGGAAATCCTGGAGAAGGACCACGATTGACTGGCAAAAGTACATATGAGAATGGAGTGAATATAGCACCGTTCACGGAAGAGAGTGTGTATGAACAACTTGAAAATCTAAAGGTGGACAAAACCACGGGACCGGACGGGATCCACCCCAGGATATTGAGGGAGCTCAGAGAGGTTCTGGCGGGTCCTCTTAAAGATTTGTTTAACAAATCCTTGGAGATGGGAGAGGTTCCATGGGATTGGAGAACAGCGGATGTGGTCCCTCTTCACAAAAGTGGTGATAGGAAAGGAGCTGGAAACTACAGGCCGGTAAGCCTCACTTTGGTTATTGGAAAAGTAATTGAAGTGATGCTGAAGGAAAGGATAGTGAATTTCCTGGAAGCCAATAAGTTGCAAGATCCGAGACAACATGGTTTTACCAAAGGTAAATCGTGCCAAATGAATCTCATTGAATTCTTTGACTGAGTGACCGGAAAACTGAATCATGGACGTGCTATAGACGTAATCTACTTAGATTTCAGCAAAGCTTTTGACACAGTTCCCCACAGGAGGCTATTGAATAAACTTGACAGGCTGAAGATAGGACCCGACATGGTGAACTGGATTAGGAACTGGATGACGGACAGACGCCAGAGGGTGGTGGTTAATGGAATTCGCTTGGATGAGGGAAAGGTGAGTAGTGGAGTGCCTCAGGGATCGGTGCTGGGGCTGATTCTGTTCAATATATTTGTGAGTGACATTGCCGAAGGGTTAGAAGGTAAAGTTTGCCTTTTTGTGGACGATACTAAGATTTGTAATAGAGTGAACACCCAGGAGGGAGTGGAAAACATGAAAGAGGATCTACAGAAGCTAGAAGAATGGTCTAAGGTTTGGCAATTAAAATTCAATGCGAAGAAATGCAAAGTGATGCACGTAGGGAGTTGAAATCCACGGGAGACGTATGTGTTAGGCGGTGAGAGTCTGATATGTACAGACAGGGAGAGGGATCTTGGGGTGATAGTATCTGAGGATCTGAAGGCGACGAAACAGTGTGACAAGGCGGTGGCCGTAGCTAGAAGGTTGCTAGGCTGTATAGAGAGAAGTGTGACCAGCAGAAGAAAGGAGGTATTGATGCCCCTGTATAAGTCATTGGTGAGGCCTCCCTGAGTATTGTGTTCAGTTTTGGAGGCCATATCTTGCTAAGGATGTAAAAAGAATTGAAGCGGTGCAAAGAAAAGCTACAAAAATCGTATGGAATTTGCGTTTCAAGACGTATGAGGAGAAACTTGCTGACCTGAATGTGTATACCCAGGAGGAAAGGAAAAACAAGGGTGATATGATACAGACGTTCAAATATTTGAAAGGTATTAATCCGCAAACAAACCTTTTCCGTAGATGGGAAGGTGTTAGAACTTGTGGACGTGAAATGAGATTGAAGGGGGGCAGACTCAAGAAAAATGTCAGGAAGTATTTTTTCACGGAGAGAGTGGTGGATACTTGGAATGCCATCCCGTGGGAGGTGGTGGAAATGAAAACGGCAGTGCTTTTTTTGTGCCGATACGCAACGGTACGGCGTACCGGCACCTTTTTCTCCTCCTTTCCTCCCCTCCCATGATATCCAGCAATTCTCCGCCTCTCCCCTGCCCTCCCATCGACGTGCAGTCGGACTCGGAAGCGAACAGTGCAGGCAGCGATTGGCTGGTAGCGTTGTAGCTTCCCTCTGCAAGTCCCGCCTATGTGTAAACAGGAAGTTGTAGGCGGGACTCGCAGAGGGAACTACGACGCTGCCAGCCAATCGCTGCCTGCACCGTTCGCTTCTGAGTCCGACGCTGGCTGGCAGGCAATGGAGGACGGCTGGGGGACGAAGAATCGCTGGATATGGGAGAGGTGAGGGCAGGGGAGAGACGGAGAATCGCTGCACGTCGATGGGAGGGCAGGGGAGAGGCGGAGAATCATTGGAAATCATGGGAGGGGAGGGCAGGGATGAGAGAATTGCTGGACATAGGATGGGAGGGAAGGGCAGGGGAGAGAGAATTGCTGGACATGGGATGGGAGGGAAGGGCAGGGGAGAGATAATTGCTGGACATCGATGGGATAGGAGGGAAGGGCAGGGGAGAGAGAATTGCTGGACATCGATGGGATGGGAGGGAAGGGCAGGGGAGAGAGAATTGCTGGACATCGATGGGATGGGAGGGAAGGGCAGGGGAGAGAGAATTGCTGGACATCGATGGGATGGGAGGGAAGGGCAGGGGAGAGAGAATTGCTGGACATTGATGGGATGGGAGGGAAGGGCAGGGGAGAGAGAATTGCTGGACATCGATGGGATGGGAGGGAAGGGCAGGGGAGAGAGAATTGCTGGACATCGATGGGATGGGAGGGAAGGGCAGGGGAGAGAGAATTGCTGGACATGGGATGGGAGGGAAGGGCAGGGGAGAGAGAATTGCTGGACATGGGATGGGAGGGAAGGGCAGGGGTGAGATAATTGCTGGACATCGATGGGAGGGCAGGGGAGAGAGAATTGCTGGACATGGGATGGGAGGGAAGGGCAGGGGTGAGATAATTGCTGGACATCGATGGGAGGGCAGGGGAGAGAGGAGGGCAGGGAAGAGAGAATTGCTGGACATGGATGGGAGAAGAGGGCAGGGAAGAGAGAATTGCTGGACATCAATGGGATGGGAGGGAAGGGCAGGGGAGAGATAATTGCTGGATAGGGAGGGGAGGACAGGGAAGAGAGAATTGCTGGACATGGATGAGAGGGAAGAGAGGAGAAATGCTAGAAATGGATGGAGAGGAGAGCAGGAGATAGAAGAAAATTGCTGGACATGGATGGATGGAGGAGTTGGCTAGGAGAGAGGAGAAATGCTGACTTGGATGGAGGAGAGGGGAGAGAGAATTATTGCTTTATATGGATACAGAGGAGGGAAGAGAGATGAGAAATGCTGGACATGGATGGAGGGAAGGAGAGAGGAGAAGTGCTGGACATGAATGGAGGGGAGGAAAGAAAAAAAGAAGATGCACACGGATGGAGATGAGGGAAAGGGAAGAGGAGAAAAACTGCACATGGATGGAGAAAATAGGCAAAAGCTGGATCCACGTTATACCTCCTCCAGTAATTCCATGGAGGAGGACCCAGCTTTTACTTATGGATGCAGGGCAACAAAAGAAGAAGAAAGGAGGAAAGTAAAGAAATAAATGGAAAGGAAGCCCTGGAAACGGAGTTAAGAGAACAGATAGAGAGCAGCAGAATCAGAGACTGGGACCAATATGGATAGAAAAAACAAAGTCACCAGACAACAAAGGTAGAAAAAAATCATTTTATTTTCATTTTAGTGTTTGGAATTTGTCTTATTTTGCACTGGGTATACTAGAGCTGTAACAGCTTACAGAAATTATTTATAATGAAAAAAAAATCACATTATTTTTTCTCCTATACTAGTATTATATTTTCAATGATGTCCGTTTATATGCGCCATGGTTGGTATAAGGGGTGTTGCTAATGTGGGTGTGGCTATAATAGGGGCGGCACCATATGTGGTGACCCCGCCCACAATGAGTACCGGCACCTTTTCTTCTACAAAAAAAGCACTGGAAAACGGTAACAGAATTCAAAAATGCGTGGGATAAACATAAAGGAATCCTGTTCAGAAGGAATGGATCCTCAGAAGCTTAGCGGAGATTGGGTGGCAGCGCCAGTGGTGGGAGGTGGGGCTAGTGGTTGGGAGGCAGGGCTAGTGCTGGGCAGACTTCTACGGTCTGTGCCCTGAAAATGGCAGATACAAATCAAGTTCAGGTATACACATAAAGTAGCACATATGAGTTTATCTTGTTGGGGAGACTGGATGAACCGTACTATGTTATTTACTTTCACGAAAAGAGGAGCCAAGCTGCCTTGTGCCTCTGGGACCCAATTTAGACAGGTAGCAAATCAGCAGATACTTCAGGCTCTATTCGGTGGAAACAGTGAATCCAAAATAGGTTTTATATAGCAGAACACATGGATACCTGACCTTGGAGCACTTCGAGGTGGTTGGGGCACATTCTGCACAAGAGCCCTAAGCTCTAGATCCCTGGAGTTGGGAGGAAAGTTGATGGGGAGATCTGAGGTTGACATCAAGCTAGAACCAAAAGGAGGGAGAAAAGGCAGTCTAAAGACTGTCTGAAAGGGGATGTGGCAAGTAGAGAATGAGACGGGGACAAAGTTTGTCCCCATCACTGTGGGTTCTGTCCCCATCCCCATGGACTCTGTCCTCATCTGCAGAAGCTTCGAACACTTATGATTTTATATTTAAATGTTTTTATTAAAGTATAAAAAAGGAACAATGTGCTGTGCAACTATTTATAAATCACAAATAGAAAACAATAATTACAACAAGCAACTATAATAACCCCCCACCACCACCCCCAACAGTAGCTGATTTCCACTACCCAAAGGAACCCTAATCCACTCTGTTAAAATGTCTAGGAGTACAAAATACAACCCGTTCTATATTCCCTAGTGGGGGACAAATATGCCCTATGTGCCCTATGAAGCAGTCTAGATCTCCTGTCTTCCACAGTCCTTCCTGCAATAGAAGATGTCTTCTTAGTTGATGTGCTGGTAGAAGGAATGTACAGGATCCCTCATGCAGATTTTGCTGGTTGTGGCCAGCATGTTTGCTTGTTTTTCCAAAAAAATCAAAATATCATCATCTGCATCACTCAAACAAAGCTTGTCCCCATCCTCGCGTGCTCTGTCCCCATGTCATTCTCTAGTGGCTGGCAAGCAAGCAGGCAGAGTGTGGCAGATTTGGGTCAAGCTCCGCCCCTCTGTGCCAGAAATATGGAAAAGGAATCCCACTGGTGACAAAAGGCTAGGCTTGGACAGTTACCACTCAAATCTGCAAATTACTACTATTTTACGATTTCTATAATGCTACTAGATGTACACAGAACTTTATATAACAGGGCCAATTCATTATGATTTTCTCCATTCATGTCTGTGGAAAAGACCTTTGATGAATCAGGATCCATTATAAATACTGAAAGATTTATTTCTACGCTTATCACTTCCCCTAGGTGGCTGCCTAGGGCAGCAGCTGCAGTCAAAGCAAAATCCACACAAAACTCCCAAGAACCAACAATGTATACTTTTACCTGCAGGAAGGATGGGCAATTTTATGTGATATAAAAACATGTCATCTTGGGGGAGGGAGGGCGGGAAGGTTAACGGCCTGAAAGTTAAGTCTGGGTTCATCTAAGGTACCCAAATATCTCTGCACCAGTGGTGAAGCTACGGGGGGTCTTGGTCCCCCAAAATTGGATCCCGGGCCCCTGGTTTGGCTGACGGGGGGGGGGGGTCCCCAACACCTGCCAGCTGAAGCTTTTCTCTAGCACTGTTAACTGCGCTTTGCCTGCCCTGCTTCCCCTAATGTCGTGTGCATGCTCGGTTTTAGTGAAACTGAGCATGCGCTTTTGAATAAATACTTCTTGCTGTAATTGGAGTGATTAGGTAGTCCCTGTTTCTGGAGCTGAGAGAAGGTGGGCAACCTCTCCAAAACACTCTTTAGTCATTTTTACTTTTCTCCTCCTGTTTTTTATTTTATTTTGTCGCTGTCCAGATCTATGTCTCTTAAGAGATAACTGCTTACCTTGACCATGCTATTCCGTTATCAGCTGGTCCCTACTGTTTTTCTTGAGTTGTATTTTTATTTTTTAAGCTACTAACCTCTTCAGCTAACTGCGTCAATTTATGTAACCAGTCTTCAATTTCAACCAAAGTGTCCCTGACATCCATGGCATCCGCTCTCATCTTAATTGCTGCCTCCTGAATGTGTTTAAGAGAGCTGAGGCGAAGCTTTGCAATCTGCATGTCCAGGACTGTTACATTGGATTTTCCTTCCAAGGGAGGCAATGGCTTACTGAAAAAGAAGAAAAATACATCATTATTATGCTTTCTCACACGGTTAGTAAATAATAAACATACTTGTACAGAACTGTAAATATTTTGTAATTCACACACAAGCTGTACCATCCATGTAACTGAAGTTTTGTCTCAGTATCTGAATCCATTAACAAGTTGCTTCCTATCAGAACAAAGAGTAGACTGACATAATACTGAAGATGGATTGTTAACAGAGAAACCTCAATTTCAGCTTCATGTACAATGAATACTTCCACATACTCAAATAATCCTGCTGGTAATAGCTTCTGGAAAGAAAGGAGCTGGGCTGAAGCTAGCAGGGAATGCAGCCTCCACTCTTCTGTTGCATTTTCTCACATTTGCTTCATTTTGCATGTAGGACAGAAGAGGATGGGGTGCTGGAGCAGGGGCTCTTTTCTCTTCTCCAGTCACACCTTTCCCCTCCTATCCCTGAAAGACAGGAGGGGAAGGGCAGATTAGGAAGCAGAGCCACTCTTCTTTCAGACTCACTCACTCCCCTCCACTTCCTTGTACAATGCCTGGGAAGGAAGGGACTGGAATAGGAATCAAGGGCTTCTCTCCAGGGCACAGTTAAATGAAGTCATGGCAAAAGCCTCGTGAACTCAAACATTTTTGTTAATGGTAATGTATTTTATAAATGAGTTATAAGTTTATGGTTCTGGTATTTATATTTTGATTTACCCCTGTATTTTTAGTTCTAAAAGCCTCATGAACCCATACCTAGCCATACTTCTGTCTGTCACTATCAGAGGTGTAACCAGACCTCAAATTTTTTTTTTTTTTTTGGGGGGGGGGGGGGGGGGGTTGAGTCCATTTGGGGGCACATTTTGCCCCACTTCCCACCAGCCCCACCAGCAGAAGCCTTCCTGTAGCAATACTCGGCACCTCGCTACCTGCCCTGCTTTCTCGCCCTGGCGCGTATTCTTAGTTTAAGTGAAATTGGCACAAACATCACCACAGGAAAGCTTCTGCTGGTGGGGCTTGGGGACCCTCCCCCCGCTAGCCAAACCAGCAAATTTTGGGGGCCCAAACCCAAATTGGGGGACCAAGGCCCCCAAGGCCCTTCCCCCCCCCCCCCCCCCCCCCCCCCGTGGCTATGCCACTGGACATTACCAAGATATCAAAAAGGTCTTCCGAAAGCACAGTAGCATGCCTACGCAGTGAGGCAGAATATCTAACTTACGCCATATCTTCGATAACTTGATCAATCAGTTTCAGCCATATCTCAGCTATCCGGTTTTCAGAAACTTTAGCCAGTACTGCTGACTTCAAGGCTGTTAGGTTTGTTTGCTAGAAATGAATGAGAAGAGTTAGTAAACGCTGGCAGGAAAGGTGCTCTATTACTTCAGAATTGGTATTTTATGCTAATACACACTGGTGTATTTGTTTAGTTACCAAACAATGAAGTATAATAGAGTCCATTTGTTACAAAAACCATTAAACCCATCACAGCTACATTTCAGCACATGCTTGTATCAGGGGTAAAGATATATCTCCTGTCTGCGTTAGATACATATGCAGATCATAGGCTCTATAATAGAAACAGTCCAGATTCTTTATCATAGACTACTTTTCTTTGTGGTTCAAAAATAAAGGGGCTATTCCATTTGTATGGAATGCATTGCCCACAGACCTGAAAGCAATAAACGAAATAACCATCTTTCGAAAGTCTCTAAAAACATAATTCTTCAAAAAGCCCTACAATGAGAACATATAACCTCACTAACAGTGGCGTTCCTAGGGGGGGCGGACACCCGGGGCGGCGCCCCGCCCCCCCGGGTGCAGCACCCCCCCCCCCCCCGATGCAGTGCGGACCCCCCCAGGGTGCAGCACCCCCCCACCCCCGATGCAGCGTGGACCCCCCCGGGTGCAAGCCACTGGGGGGGGGGGGGGTGCCGCAGCGCGCGCCTGCTCAGAGTTCCCTGACTTCGCGCGTTCGCTGCAGCTCCCTCTGACCCGGAACAGGAAGTAACCTGTTCCAGGGCAGAGGGAGCTGCAGGGAACGCGTGAAGTCAGCGAACTCAGAGCAGGCGCGCGGCGTGCACCCAGGGCGGACCGCCCCCACCACCCCCCCCTTGGTACGCCACTGCTCACTAAGTCACCTCACCAGTCCAATCATGAAAACCCACCTCTATAACTAACCTAATCACTCTCTTCCTTCTTCCCCCTTCCCTTCCAGTACACTGTACCAACTATATCTGTTTCCCTGATATGATAACGTTAACAAATCTATGTAAGCCACATTGAGCCTGCAAATAAGTGGGGGAATGTGGGATACAAATGCAATAAATAATAATAATAATAAATACAGTAGTTTTGTTTTTCTTTAGCTCTATAATAAATCTGGACTGGTTTGGTTGTTGAGCCAATGAATGCATGTGTACCTAAAGACAGAAAGGAAGTATATTTGTACCCCTGACGCAAGCATCTGACGAAACATGGCTGTGTCAAGTTTTATGGTTTTTATAATTGACTCTTCACCATGCTGCCACTATCTCTAATTTGCTCAATATTCAATTGCTCTTACCCTAGACTCTATTTGTTGGATTCTGCTTCTCACATTGACTTGTTCAATTACTTGCAAGCACTGGTCCCTACAAGCTGAGCAGGAGTCCTCCAACTGCACTGCTGCCAGTGGGGGGGGGGGGGGGGGGGGGCTGCTGCAATATTCTGTTTTCAATCAGTAGGTTTCCTGGAGTCCTGCAGAGCTTGCCTATCCCTCACTATTGAAAATGTGATATTGAAACAGCACCACCCACTGGCAGGACCCCTGCCCAGCTTAGAGGGAACAGTGCTTGCAAACAGTAACACCATGCCCCATAGTTTTCAAAATATCTTGCTCATTTCTCTCTTCAGCATGACTTCATTTCTAATACTTTGGAACATATAAAATGGTCTTTTGAAATAAAGGCGTGAACACTCTTTCATAACTGCAACCAAAGTAAGATGATGTAGATCGTAGAGCACCACAGATGTAGATTCACTTTGAGATCATAGGTCTTTGCTTCATTAGAGGTCCAATGTTATGGAATAATTTACTTGATCATTTGAGAAATATTACAGAGTTATCTTTATTTTTTTTTTTAAATATTGAAAATGCATTTGTTTATTCAAGCCTGTCTCACCTGCGATATCACTTTTCTATTAAGTATTGTAATGACTGAGTTTTGTAATGTTTTTCATTTGAGTTTATGTTTGTTTTATTGTAACCTGCCTAGGAATAGGAGGACTACAACTGTTTTAAATAAATAAATAAAGCATCAAGACAACATGAATATTTTATTAGATAAACAACTTTGTATAAAGTATTATAGCCTAAAGTCCTAATCTGGATACGTAATGCAACTCTAATATACAGCTCAATTTATTAATGTGGATTAACATGTTAATGTGTGATAATCTGAGTTACACATATAATTAGTAAATAAGCCCCACTGACAATAATGGGACTTGCAATAAGTAGTGCGTGCTAAAACGTATTCACTAAGGATGCATTTCAAGCTAATTTAAAGTCAATTATTTATTTCATGGTGAAGACAGCTCAGTTTTACAGAGCAAACGAATACAAAGAAATATGTACTATATGATGGAGACTCTGGGCTGCTGCTCTTCCTCCAGCCCCCTTACCCAGCCACCACCAGCAAGTCGCAGGCTTTAATTCTTCAAACTGGGACTTGTTTGATCTTTTATCACAGTGAACAATGCTATTACTAAAAGTACACAGACCACTTATGCTAAATTAAACTTGCAATAATTAAAAACAAAAGACAATGTGGTAAGAACAGTTACTGTTAAATAATGATGTATGCTATTTAATAAGGTATTAAATTGCTCATCATTAACTATTCCATGTAGCTTAACAAGAATGTTTAGATGCAGGCCAAAAGGTATGTCGGCACATGTATTAATTTGCAATCTTGAAACTGAACATGAGCTGTCTGAACTCATGCCAAAACCTTCCAAACTTATGCCAAAATGTTAATTTTATACCACCATGCCACAAAAAAATTAAGCTATACAACAAAACCAATCAAAGAGGAAACTAAGCTTCAGGGGAATCCGCTATAGCACAATAAGTGACAGAGCCCTAATAATATATAGCAATAAGAAGTTTTATCATTAACCCCCCCCCCCCCCTTTTCATAAACCATAATATCAAATATATAAGGAAAAACAGGTGCACTCAAATTAGAGACTGTGTCATTTCAGGAAGCAGCCCCAGTAAGCAGAGTGATGAATACAATCATCACACACCCAAAAGACACACAAACTAAGAGCTGAAATTCTTTTGAATCATATAATTCTCAACATCTATATTAGAAAAGCAAATCATGTAAGTCATCATTATTTGTATTAGATAAGATTAGAGTTAGGGCACAGTCTCTTTGACGTCTAGATCTATTATGGCAAATGGTATTGTATACCCATAGATCAAAGAAAATACCACCATGTGGTACCCCACCCTAAAACATTCAAACATACCCTTCACAATATGACCACTGTGACAAAACAGTGGGGTTTTAAGCCTGTAAAACTGTATTAATTATATCCTGAAGTGTATTTCTCTAGTTTGGCCAGCAGGTGGTGCATGTTTATGTTTAAAGCTGTTACAGAGAACTCACTGTTCCTTCTTTAGTTAACATAGATAAGAGGTAACCTGCAGTGATGTGGCCAGCTACTTTTAAAACTCGTTGTTCTGGGTTCTGATTGGCCCAGGAGCACCATTCATCTAGGATGTACTAGCTTTTTCTCCAGTCTTAGCCAGGAAGAAAAAAGAGAAAGATCTCTTTGCTGAGGCCTTGAGAACAGTTATATTTGATAACCTGTGAGCAGCTATATGTCCTGAGCTCCCCAGGTACTATTTAGATAGTAAACAAATATTTAGTTAGTTTTATAATTGATCCATATTTAGTTATTTTATTTATTTATTTTTGTTACATTTGTACCCCGCGCTTTCCCACTCATGGCAGGCTCAATGCGGCTTACATGGGGCAATGGAGGGTTAAGTGACTTGCCCAGAGTCACAAGGAGCTGCCTGTGCCTGAAGTGGGAATCGAACTCAGTTCCTCAGTTCTCCAGGACCAAAGTCCACCACCCTAACCACTAGGCCACTCCTCCACTGTTTGCTGAATGCACCTTTTCTATTCATTGATCTAATTTTTCATGACAATACGCATTTTTAATGTATTGCCTCTGCTTGTGTGGACTTACTAAGAATCCTGGTAGTTTGTGTGTTGGGTCTATAGGTACTTTCTAGGAACTATGGGACCACTGGGAGTGTGGCCCCAGTAACCTAAAAATCACTGGGATAATTTGAGTGTGGGAGACTCACATACAGGTGGTTGGGACCCAGTCAGTGGGAAGAGGGTGCTAGTGTAGAGCACGAGCGGTAGGTGCAGGTGGACCTGAGCTGTGCTGGGAATAGACCCTCTAAGTGGCTGCGGAGTAGCCCCAGTCAGATGGCTAGGCGTTTTGTGACAGCCACAATATAGAATTATACCAAAAATCCCTAGAAAACACCAAGAGAAAAAGTCATATTAACACCTTCCTAAATAAAATACAGTCATTTCTCACATGATACCAAGCAGTAGCAGATGCAAACAATTTCCATCACGCAGTAGCAAAGTAGGCATTAACTACTAAGCCAGAATTCAAATAACAGCTCAAACAAAACACACCCAAAACAAACTGTTTGATAGGGAATGTATAAAGATAGAATAAAAAGTAGAAAATTATCTAAATACAGAAAAACCCTCAGTGAAGATTTATGCAATACAAATTTTAGAAATTACAAGATGGAAAATTATGAATACATGAAATAAAAAAAACCTGTCTGAAATAGAAGCAATATGTAACAATTCCTCCTGGGACATGTGAAAGGGAACTCCAACACAAAATCAAAGTTAGCAATCCAAAATGGTTAATGCTTCCAGCACCTCTATAAAGAGATTATACCTGAAAATCTTATCCAAGAGCATAAGAACACCCAAGAGAACTTAAATCTGTTGGAAAAAATGACCAAAATTAACACCAGTAGACACTCCTACTACAATGGAGGAAATTAAAAAATGCCCCACCCTAACACAACCCCAGAAAAGCATGTGGCCCCCCATTAAATATTAGATGAAATGCTTAATACGGTAATTTATAAATTCAGAAAGCACTGGCAAAACTATTTAACCTGATTTTATTCTCTGGTCACTTCTCTAAGACATAGTCAGAGGGGTTAATTATATTAATGTATAAATAGAGAGATACCAGTAACCCAAATAATTACAGAGGGATATATGTCGATAGTAGCATGAGCAAACTGTACTAAAATGTCCTCACAGGAACACTAAAATTCCTAAATCAACAGCAAGTCTGCACAGAAAACAAATTGGTTTCCTTCCAAAGCACCAAACCACTGACCACATCTGTACCATACAGACACCGACTAACAAACATGTAAAAAGCACTCTCTCAGGGAGAATATTTGTATGTTTTATTGAAGAAAAAAAAAGCCTTTGACTCTACATGGTACCCTGGTCTCAACCTTAAACTACTGCAAACTGGAATTGGGGGAAACCTATAATAATTATTTTTACCTTACAGCTGATGGATTTAAACAACATGAAGACAGCTTCAAGCAAGAAGGGGTGAGAGAAGAAGAGCCCAAGACTCAACCTCTTCAGAAAGTACATCAACAATTTTTCCACAGTACCGCAGAGATACTCAGCAGCCGGACTAAAACTAAATGACTCAAATCAAATGCATGCTATATGCAAATGATCTGGCCATCCTATCCCATCACAGAAGGTCTACAAACAGACAAAGATTTTTAGCTGTTTGGGGTGCCTATCTACAGAAGATATCTCCACAGCCCGTAGTCAGGTCTTGAACAGGTTTTCAATGGCCCATTAGGGCACATCTGTGTTCCATAGGTTCTCAGGCTGAGCAGGGGGAGGGGGGTTCTGCTGGGTGGGGATTCCTAGACCTGTTTATGGGTAATTTGCAGTTCTAAGACCCAAGGTCCCAAGTGAAGGATCTGCTTTCTAGGAAGTATTTTCAAGGGATTTTGTATTGTTCAGAAGTTAGGGCGGGGGGGGGGGGGGGGGGGGATACAGTTACAGGGGTTTCCATTTGGTAATGCTTTCTCTTGTTTTATCAGAGGCATACTGCAAATCATGATTTTTCATAAAAGACCAAAAAACCTCCAACACAATTTCACACTCTTCATAGAGAACACACTTTAGGATATATATACCTTGGCACAAGACTGAGAGCCCGATGTACAACACTTACCATGCTTGGAACATTTGCTTTAGACCGGTTGTAGCCTGTCTAAAGCAAATGTTATTTACCATGTAATGCTGAAAGAGATTCTGCGTCCCTTTTACCTCTCCCCATAGCAGCTACCAAGAACCCCAAGGATCTCATTAGTATTAAAATGAGCATTCTGAGCAACGCATAGACTTGAGCACCTACCTTTATGGCAGGTCTGGACCTATCTTTATGGGGAGGTCTGGATCTGTCTTTATGGGGAGCAGTCTGCTTGCACTGTATAGTGCAAGAAGACTACTCCCCATAGTAGGTGCTCACCCCAACCCTAACCTGATCCCCCCTCCCCCAAGACCTTAATTTTCCTGGTGGTCCGCACCCCCCTCCCACACCAACTCCCAGCTACCCCTCCCCAAACCCCCATACAAAGAATACCAGGTGGTCCAGTGGACTCTAACCCCCCACCCAAACCCTTTCCTGACCCTCCTGGAAAAATCTCCCTGGTGGTCTAGTGATCCCCTTTCCCTAACCCATACCTTAAACCGTTGGCGGCAGGAGCAACACCTTCTCCCTCCTGCCTCTGGGCCCACCCTTCACAAGATGGCAGTGCTCAGACCCTGCCCAGTGCATCCTATGATGCATTGGAAGGGACTAAACACCATATGTTTTTTTCCCTATATGGTGCTTAGCACCTCCCAGAGCAGCCCAGAATGCACTGGTCAGGGGCTGGGCGCCACCATTTTCAGAAAGCAGGCCCAGAGACAGGAAGAAGGAGGGGGGGTCTGGGAGAGGGGTTTTTATTTGTGGGGGGGAGTCAGGGTCCACTGGACCACCATGGACTTACTGAAAGGGGCAGGGGGGTTACTACAACACCAGGGAATTTTTTGAATTGTGTAGGGGGCCTCAAGAGGTGGTCCTCTGGACTCCAGCAGACCTTCTCTTGAGCCTCATTCCCCCCCCCCACCTGCAACTCAAAAAACTCCCTAGTGGTCTACTGTCAAACGTAGACCAAATCTTAAAGAAACTCCAGACCGCTCAAAACACGGCTTTTATTTGGAAAAACGCGATTCGAAAGCATCAAACCCCTCGGAGAAAAACTGCACTGGCTTCTAATCAAAGAACATATCACTTTCAAAATCTGCACCCTGGTCCATAAAATCATCTACGGCAAAACCCCGGGATACATGACAGACCGCATAGACCTACCAACCGGAAACACAACAGGATCAACACGAACATACCTAAATCTCCACTACCCAAGCTGCAAAGGACTCAAATACAAATCAACTTATGCATCCAGCTTTTCCTACATAAGCACACAACTATGGAACGCAATAACCAAAGCCGTGAAAACAACATATGACCACCTAAAATTCCGGAAATCACTAAAAACCAACCTGTTCAAAAAAGCATATCACACTGACCCAATTTAAATGCTGACACATTGCAACACAATGAGACCAAAGCTCGTATGGAAACATATGAACTATCCCTCTCTACGACCTATGTGTCTGTTACACTTGAATCTTATTCTGCCAAAACATTAATGTATTTGTTCATACTGGAATTGGCGATCGCCTTTACAGTACTATGTAAGCCACATTGAGCCTGCAAATAGGTGGGAAAATGTGGGATACAAATGTAACAAATAAATAAATAAAAATAAGTATTTGACAGCTTCGAGTTGCAAACAGATACCAATGCACAAAGGGGGATCCGTGCATCTCATTTACATGTGATCCCCTTTGTGCATCCGTTGCTATAAGGGTGCCTTTATACATTGGTAGCTAAATGTATCTGGGAGTTATAAACCTGCTATAAATACACTACAAGAAAAACTTTTAAGGGCTCCATATGCAACAAAGAAACCCAAGGCCAAATACAATCCCCACAGTTGAACTACAATTAAAAATTATTCCATAGCATCATCCAAGGCTTTTCCAAGCAATATGCATTATCAGCACATGTATCACTGACCATCAAAAATGCTCCACAGCCCTTCTGCTTGTCCCAGCCAGCCCCCAGTGTGGAAAGCGAGTGTTGCCAGATTGGGCTTGCTAGAGGTACAGACCAGCACTATGTAACACCAATACACAGAATGAGACAAAACCTCAATAGTGTTACTGGCCCCACCCTTTAGAACATCCTTCCACCTCACCTGCATCTAGAAACCTTCTTTAAGTAGCTTAAAGTTAGGCGGAAGACTTATTTCTTCAGTGATGCTTTTACCTATCTACGGGCAGTCTATAATGTCTGCTCCAGCCACACTCTTCCCCTCCTATGCTTGGGAAAATTCATCGTTTCAATTATGTGAGATTATGTGACCCCACTGTATTGCACCACCACTGGCTACCAGTCCTATATAGGATTTTATTAGAATATTGGTTTAAACTCATAGGGCCTATCTTGAGACGCTTCCTCCTCCTCTTGCCCAACTAATAGTGCCTTATGTACCAGGCTGCTCATTGCAGGCTGTAAATGGATTTTAAACCGACATTCCCTGCTCTACATATACGGTTTTTTTTTCTATGTAGCTCCTACATTATGGAACCATGCGACACCCTGAGCGAGGGGGTCTGTGGAATAACACAGCTGGACAAGGGATATAAGTGAAAACAAGCATTTTATTTAGTTTAATCCTGAAGCCTGTTATGTCACAGGACTAGGCACGAAAGACAGAATGCCTCTGTAGTTTAATAAGCAGTCTTAAGCAGGCCTCAGGCTAGCAAGGCCCAAACATAGTCTGTGTCTGGAAGAGCAGCCTCACCCCAAACACAGCCTGGGGGCTGTTCTCTGAGTATTAGGGTCTGGATCCAGCCAGACTTTGGAGCAAGGCTTGTCAGTCTCAAACAAGAAGCAAAAGTGGCTTACCTCAGCCAAGTCACAATTCTTAATCATAGGTGATGGCATACACTGGGGCTTTGATTCCTTCTCTCTAGGCCTCCTTAACCTCAGTGAGGCCCTGTCTTATATACTTCCTGATTTTGGCTCCAGTCCTTCTCCTGCCTCACTTCATCTCGGGCAGGACTAGTGTTCTTAAGGTGGCTCAGGCTGTCTATGGGACTATTCTTGAGAGTGAAGGGCAGAGTTCTATAAACCCCCTCATAAACGCATTACCCTAAGTCATTGGGGGGGGGGGGGGGGGATTTTTAAAATGCTTCAAGTGTTTGTTGAAGGTTCATTATTTTATTGCTACCTTTAATGTTTCCCTTCCTGAGAATGGTTAGATATTGGGCCCAGGATCTGTTTACTGGACATGTATATCGAGCATTGGAGTTGTTTTCTATATCTTTTGAATTTTTATGATTGTAGACCACTGTGTTCTTATGTAGTCAAGCGGTATAGCAAATTTAATAAACTCTAAACTATAAGGCATATGATTGACCAGACTTGAATGCACAGCTATTTCAAGCTATCCTTCTCCACTGCTGTCCTATCAAAAGTTGTAGTTCTCCCTCTCTTTTGCTACTTTCAATTCTTTTTACCTCTTTACCTTGAAGTAGTACTTATTGTAAACTGCTAAGAACGTTCCCTGATGGGCGGGGTAACAAGTGTCAATTAAAGACAAAACTTGAATAGAAAATCTATACCTCCAGTTCTGCAAACAGATACTCCATGTATAGGGTAACATCCCCACTAAAGGATGCCAAGCAGAATTAGGACACTTCCCCTTACAACTCACAATACCAAAATCTGTATATTCTCTTTTGAATCATCTCAATAACAATGACAAAAACTCAACCTCTACCAGGCACTCCATGAAATAACACAAAATACTGGAAGAAAACACACTCAACACATATATAGCAAACCTCCCTACCAAACCAACATTAAAACTCAGAACCCAAACAGCAACAACTCTGCCTGTGAAATCCAGGTAATCCAAACACTACCACATGCAGTAGAGCATCAATACACCTCCTGCTGGTAGGTACAGATCTAAAAACAGAACAAGACTGCTACAGACCTTGATCACACATACAAAACACAGATAAACCCTCAAATACAGAATAAGTGAACACAGATTAGAACAAGACAGAGGCAGATAATCACTGAACTGGAAACCCCAAGAAGCCAGACACTGCATACAATGGGAAAACAGAATGGAGAAATAGAAACGCTTGTCCTATTGCATTGTGCAAAATACACAGCAAAGATGCACATTTCCCAAAACTAACAGAGAAAATAAACATCCCACAAAAGAATGAGTAGGTTAAAATCTTTACCTTTATAGATACGAAATACCCAACATGACCGCGTTTCGAAAATTCTTTGTCAGGGGCATAACAAATTGGAGTTCATGAAGAATTTCCAAAAATGGCCATGTTGGGTATTTTGCATCTATAAGATAATAAGGCCCTTCACACATCCTGTTATCTATGTTGGATCCTCCTTTTTTGGTGTTGTTCTGCTGGTGCGAATCCCTACCTCTTTGTTTTACTCATGGCAACTTCGAGCTTAAAACCACATTTTTTTAGGCTGCTTCTTATACCCTGCTTTTCTCTAGTCACAGCCTTGTTGATTTCAACAATGTTATTTTTAAGAACCACATTTCTAGAAGCCTCTCATTTTTCCTGTGGGTGTGTTTTGACTGTGCCATCGAACAGAGACTACCTGTATCTATGCACTGCTGTGCAAGACTTATAGCACTATAGAAATAACTAGTTATGGTAGTACATTGCCATAGCGAGGGCTAATGGCACCCGGGGCGGGTCGCACCTGTGCACCCCCCCCCCCCCGGGTGCAGCACGGCGTGACCCCCCCTCTGCAGCGCACCCCCCGACTGCATTCTTACCTGCGGGAGGGCCGATCCGCCCCGAGTGCACGTCACTCGGAGCTGCGTCAGCCCCGCTGGTTCCCTGCTCTCTCTGCCCCGGAACAGGAAGTAACCTGTTCCGGGGCAGAGGGAGCAGGGAACCAGCGGGGCTGGCACCCCCTGAGCGCGTGCACCCGGGGCGGACCGCCCCTCCCGCCCCCCTTCCTACGCCACTGTGGTAGTAGAAATATTAGTCACTCACCAGTCGCTCCACCATGGTTAAGATTATGTTCACAGTATCCAGTCTGTGGTTTATATCCTCCCAAAAGGAAGTCAGTGTTACTACTGGTTTTGTTTGTGACCATGGCAGATAGTAATAGAAGTTACCTGTTGTAAAAAAAAAAAAAATCATGTTATAGAAGCAGTGGTGGAGATCTGACTCCAGATATGATTACCCTTCTAGAAAATTACTGCTTAAGACCTCCTCCTTTGCTCAGCACATTAGAAACTGAGCAGCTCAGTATCCCACTCCACTTAAGAGCTCATAATGAAAGATGTATTAAAAGACACTTATAGAAATGTTCCATAAAAACATCCAAATAATATAATTCATTCCTTGCTGACTACACAAAATACAGGAGTTGACATTCAGTCAAGCAGCAAATGCTGTTTCTCCATTTGGACATTAATGTATAAGTTAAAAGAGTGACTGACTTTTTTTTTTTTTTACATTTGTACCCTGCGCTTTCCCACTCATGGCAGGCTCAATGCAGCTTACATGGGGCAATGGAGGGTTAAGTGACTTGCCCAGAATCACAAGGAGCTGCCTGTGCCTGAAGTGGGAATTGAACTCAGTTCCTCAGGACCAAAGTCCACCACCCTAACCACTAGGCCACTCCTCCACTCCACAACTTTCCATATAAAACATTTCAGTCCTGATCCTACCCCTGCCTCCCCCCCCCAAAAAAAAGAGGAAGAAAGTGCAGAGACCAGAATACAAGATAAACAATATATAGTCATTACTTGAAGCAAATATAAAATTTAAATACTTTTCTGCAAAAATAACATAATAAACTTTTTAAATGATTAACATTTATGGCTTCCATGTTAATTACTATATCAAACCGAAAGACTTATGAGATGGATGAATATTTTATATCATGTAGTTTCTTTCTTCCGAACAGAAACTTGCATATAGACAAGACTGCTAATGAACGGCAGGACATCTTTCAAAGTTTGATTTCAACCAATGATGAAGCAGCTTTAAAACTGCTCAGTGCAATCAGAATGTGCTGTGATCTCCCCCGAGACTGCAGCTCAACTACGTGGAACATAGTAACATAGTAGATGACGGCAGAAAAAGACCTGCACGGTCCATCCAGTCTGCCCAACAAGATAAACACATACAGTGGGGGAAATAAGTATTTGATCCCTTGCTGATTTTGTAAGTTTGCCCACTGACAAAGACATGAGCAGCCCATAATTGAAGGGTAGGTTATTGGTAACAGTGAGAGATAGCACATCACAAATTAAATCCGGAAAATCACATTGTGGAAAGTATATGAATTTATTTGCATTCTGCAGAGGGAAATAAGTATTTGATCCCCCACCAACCAGTAAGAGATCTGGCCCCTACAGACCAGGTAGATGCTCCAAATCAACTCGTTACCTGCATGACAGACAGCTGTCGGCAATGGTCACCTGTATGAAAGACACCTGTCCACAGACTCAGTGAATCAGTCAGACTCTAACCTCTACAAAATGGCCAAGAGCAAGGAGCTGTCTAAGGATGTCAGGGACAAGATCATACACCTGCACAAGGCTGGAATGGGCTACAAAACCATCAGTAAGACGCTGGGCGAGAAGGAGACAACTGTTGGTGCCATAGTAAGAAAATGGAAGAAGTACAAAATGACTGTCAATCGACAAAGATCTGGGGCTCCACGCAAAATCTCACCTCGTGGGGTATCCTTGATCATGAGGAAGGTTAGAAATCAGCCTACAACTACAAGGGGGGAACTTGTCAATGATCTCAAGGCAGCTGGGACCACTGTCACCACGAAAACCATTGGTAACACATTACGACATAACGGATTGCAATCCTGCAGTGCCCGCAAGGTCCCCCTGCTCCAGAAGGCACATGTGACGGCCCGTCTGAAGTTTGCCAGTGAACACCTGGATGATGCCGAGAGTGATTGGGAGAAGGTGCTGTGGTCAGATGAGACAAAAATTGAGCTCTTTGGCATGAACTCAACTCGCCGTGTTTGGAGGAAGAGAAATGCTGCCTATGACCCAAAGAACACCGTCCCCACTGTCAAGCATGGAGGTGGAAATGTTATGTTTTGGGGGTGTTTCTCTGCTAAGGGCACAGGACTACTTCACCGCATCAATGGGAGAATGGATGGGGCCATGTACCGTACAATTCTGAGTGACAACCTCCTTCCCTCCGCCAGGGCCTTAAAAATGGGTCGTGGCTGGGTCTTCCAGCACGACAATGACCCAAAACATACAGCCAAGGCAACAAAGGAGTGGCTCAGGAAGAAGCACATTAGGGTCATGGAGTGGCCTAGCCAGTCACCAGACCTTAATCCCATTGAAAACTTATGGAGGGAGCTGAAGCTGCGAGTTGCCAAGCGACAGCCCAGAACTCTTAATGATTTAGAGATGATCTGCAAAGAGGAGTGGACCAAAATTCCTCCTGACATGTGTGCAAACCTCATCATCAACTACAGAAGACGTCTGACCGCTGTGCTTGCCAACAAGGGTTTTGCCACCAAGTATTAGGTCTTGTTTGCCAGAGGGATTAAATACTTATTTCCCTCTGCAGAATGCAAATAAATTCATATACTTTCCACAATGTGATTTTCCGGATTTAATTTGTGATGTGCTATCTCTCACTGTTACCAATAACCTACCCTTCAATTATGGGCTGCTCATGTCTTTGTCAGTGGGCAAACTTACAAAATCAGCAAGGGATCAAATACTTATTTCCCCCACTGTATGTGCTACTTTTTGTGTATACCCTACTTTGATTTGTACCTGTCCTCTTCAGGGTAAAGACCGTATAAGTCTGCCCAGCACTATCCCCGCCTCCCAACCACCAGCCCCGCCTCCCACCACCGGCTCTGGCACAGACCGCATAAGTCTGCCCAGCACTATTCCCGCCTCCCAACCACCAGTCCCGCCTAAAGAGGAAGGGATTCTAAGTGATGAAGGCATCAGGAGAACATAACAGTTGAGGGTCCTGATACTATCTATATAATTTTTGAAAATGTATGGTGGCTGGTGAAGCTATAACTGGCTTTGGATATTGGCCCAGGTCATGACATTGTTGTACAGTGCACTGGCAAGACCTCACCATATTATCATGTACCATTCTGGAAGTCATACTTCCAAAGAATAAATGGAATAAAGGCAGTTAAGAGCAGAGCCACCTAAAAGGGTGCAGAATCTATATTTAAAGCCCTATAAGAAGCCGTAAAGACCTAAATGTTGTGAGGGCAATTCGTTAACATAGGCATAAATGTTTAGAATACCAGCATATATGTGCATTCATTCATTCATTCATTTCTTTGGATATAGTTTACACCTTTTCAATAGAGAGCTCAAGGTATTTCCCTGTCATTGAAAGGCTTACAATCTACATCTGTACCTGAGGCAATGGAGGATTAAGGGGTCCTTTACTAAGCTGTGGTAAAAGGGGGCCTGCGCTAGCATCAGTGTGTATTTTTGACGCGCACTGCGCCCCCCCCTTTACTGCAGCGGGTAAAAGGTTGTCTTTCTAGAAAAGAAATGGCCTGCAGTAAGTGAACCACATGCTGCGTGGCCATTTCAGGGGGGAGTACTTACCACCTCCTCAACCCTTTATCTTACTTTTCTTTCCAAAAGGCGGCAGCGATTCTCATGGGCTGCCCTACCGCGGTGCCGCTTGCACCGGCCTCTTCTCACACAGTGACCCGCCTCTTTACATAAGTTCCAGTTTTCTCAGAGGCGGGACGCAGTAGCAAAGAGGCCGGTGCCACCGCGCCATGGCAGCCTATGGGAATTGCTGCCGTTGCTGACTTTTGGAAAAAAAATACAGTAAAGAGCTTAGGAGGGAAGGGAGGAGATGCTAGACCAGGCGCAGGTGGGGGGGCAGCATTTCATCTCTGCCTCAGGCAGCAGATTGCCTTGGGCCACCCCTGCTTTGGCTGGTGTACGTAATCGCACCTAAATGTTAGTCACATTAATACCTGGTTACGCTAGTATTCTATAAAGGTACATAGGTATCCAGGTTCCTTTATGGAATAGGCTCTTTCAAGATACCCCATTATAGAATTACCCTCTGTATCTTTTAAGAGTTATGTGATTTGTAATGCATTGTATGTCTCTCTATGTTTTATTGAAATCTGTGATATTCTATTGTTGCAACCTAGCTTCAGCGAACAATGGAATAAATAAAGATGACTGAAAATAAATAATACCCTAAAGCTGAGGAGAGACAGACGAGATATGAGAAAAACTTTCAAAGTACAAATAATAAGCAAATCCTTTTCACTGGAAAGGGAGTTCAAAGAATATCAATCATGTTATGAGACTCCAGTAATACATAGACAGAGATTTGGGGGCTCATGTTCAAAGCACTTAGTAACCCATGGAACTTTGTAAGTCTATGATGTAAGTGTAAGTGCTTTGAAAATACGCCTCATAACATATTACAAATCACATAACTACTACATTGTTATTCTTATATTGGCCAGCATGTGCTTCTGTGAATTGACCCTAGTACATATACCTGCATTTCCTGCATTCTAGTCAAAGATACTGCACAGGCTAGAAATGAGTTACCTTTAGAAAAGTAAATACAATGTATATTGAAAAATGTTCTATTTTCTAACCATACATACCATCAAATACAGCACGACTGTACTGAGTCGTGGATGCAAGAGGCTTGCAGGTACAGTCAAACTTGTTGCCATAGTTACCAATGCTAACTTCAAACTGGATGGCTTCACCAATGTCCTGAAGCATGGTGGCAGAGTGGAAGACTGCGCAGAGACTGAACTTCCGCCTGCGCTGATACTTCTACAAATTAAAAAAAATAAAAGGGACACTTTAAATGATATTGCCAACATATGGGGAGAGGGCGTTTTTGTTGGGATAGGGATCAAATTGGTTTGGGGGAGGGAGTTATGGTTATGTAATTCATTTAAAATACATTGTGCATGCTGTTTCATATTGGTTCTGCTGGTTACTTTGTTCAATAACATGTTTAAACATTAATAAAATCACCAACATTTACAGCTTTAAAAATATGTCAGAACTGTCAAACTTTTTTGCACAAGTATATTTAAGTGTGTTCTGGCAAACCCAATTTATACCCCATGGGGACTTTCAGTTTAAGATTAGCAGGTTTGCTATGCTCACTATAACTTCCTCTGTTATGCACAAATAAAAAGTCATTTTGCTTCAAATTTAAAGGACAGAAAATAAATTTCTACCTGCAAAGCTGAGCAAAAGGGAACTAAAATATCTCTTATTTAGGTATTTTTTACATTTTTTTTAATTCGACCATTGTTGATGAGAATTGGGACATCAACTAAGAGAAATCCGATTAATTCTTGAACACTTCCCAAACCAGACACTTCAGGTATGGAACTATTTTTCAAATAGCCTGAGCTATTATCATGCACTTTGATTTAAAACATCATCCGCAAAAAATGAAAAACTAAACACATCCGCTCACTTGTCATCTGCTGTTTTGAGAAGGGAACTGCCAAGGATAAAACAACATGCATAGTTTTGAAAATGCCAAAAATGCATGTTTTTTTTCCTCCTCCAAATGAAATGGAACTTGCTTCCAGAGGATGTGGTAACAGCAGTTAGCATATCTGGGCTTAAAAAAAGGTTTGAGCAAGTTCTTGGAGGAAAAGTCCACAGTCTGTTATTGAGATGGACATGGGGGAAGCCACTGCTTGCCCTGGGATTGGTAGGGAAGGGGAAAGGGAAATGGGACTTGATATATTGCTTTTCTGAGGTTTTTGCAACTACATTCAAAGCGGTTTACATATATTCAGGTACTTATTTTGTACCAGGGGCAATGGAGGATTAAGTGACTTGCACAGAGTCACAAGGAGCTGCAGTGGGAATTGAACTCAGTTCCCCAGGATCAAAGCTCACTGCACTAACCACTAGGCTTCTCTTCCACTGGTGCTACTATTTGGGTTTTTGCCAGGCACTTGTGACCTGGATTGGCCACTGTTGGAAGCAGGATACTGGGCTGAATGGACCATTGGTCTGACCCGGTATGGCTATTCTTATGATGCTAGGAAATCTGTCTTCACAACTTGGCAACAAGATTTTGGATGCTCAAGCATGAGCAAGTTAGTTCTATGAACTGTCACCTAGACTTTCGCACTACTTACCCACAGAGGTGCCAATAATTAGCAACTACATACACATGTGCACTAGGCACTATTCTGAACAGGAGTACCTAGGTGCCATGGTGCATAACTACATGGGGGCATACATGTGGGCAGAGAATGGGCAGGACAGAGAGTGTACTGCCAAGCAACACTCTCAATGTATAGAATACTATCACTTACGCATGTTGCATTGGTTACCTGTGAAGTCCCAAGGTCATATTTAAAATACTTTGTTTAGTATTCAAGTCTTTGGAAGGGTATGTGCCCTGAAGGCTGTCCTCAGTTGATGACTGTGCTAAGTCTAAGACGACCTCTAAGAGGTGCAATTACCTATTGATAAGCTTTTTCTTCAGTTAAATATTTATGTTTTAGGACTGCCTTCTCGCAATCATTTTTCTTCTTAGTGGCTCGTTATTGGAATGATCTTCCACTGATGAAAAATTACTTTTTATTTTGTAAGTTTTGAAAACGTATTTGTTTACTAGACTGGATGTGTCTTAATTTTTAAATTTAAATCTTTTAACATGTTTCTTTTTTCTTTTGGGATTTATTGTGTTTTTCTGATGTTTTCTTGTCAGCTTCTTTACTGTATTGCAACTTGCCTTGATTCTAATATATGAGAATTGGCGAGAGATAAATCCCTGATAACATAACACTTAGGCCAGCCATTGATCTGATGTAAGTGTGCGAGCCTAAATTTTCACACACCAAAGCATCTTTCCGCTAGTGCTCGTAACATGGCTTAGGTTCACCTGCGTGCCATTATAGAATTGGCAGTGTTGTTCAAAGTACTAAGTCAAAGTAAAACTAAATATATATTTTAATACTTAAAGTAAAAGTACAATGAAGAACACATTAAAAATGTACTTAAGTGAAAGTAAAAAAGTTACTGCCTAATATAATACTTTTTGAGTAAAACATAAAAGTACCTTAAGTATAGTGAATGCAACTATTGTTAACATTTTTATCCCAACAATTTTATTGCTCTACAATTCAATCTACTTCTCTTACAATAAGACTAAATTTTGAAAATGACTTGTCACTCATGTGAGTGCACTTGAGTCATTAATCCACCACTGCTAAAAAGGTGTTCAACAGCTGCATTATCAGGAAGTGGATTGTTCAGTCTTGATAAAAAGTTCCTTCAAATTAGGCCAGGCTGCAATATTACCGATGCCTTTTAACTGGGTTTGCAGGTATTGATCAAAGGAATCTCTCTGTCTGAAACACTTGATTTCCTTATAGCAAAGGATGCTTTTATCATTCGTATTTGTAGTAGTGCTAATTCATCACTTGCATCGTCATCTTTATTATCATTGTCATGCTGTCCAATTATATAGAAGGCTTTCACAAAGTTGAAATCACTGTCTGTTGTCGTCCTATTTTTCATCTGATAGCAAACTCTGTTTGCATATCGTCAAAAACAAATGTAAGAATGTCAAATGTATGGAAACTCTTCAGTCTTAAACCCAGACAAGCAGACTATCAATCCAGTGGAAAACACCAACAGAAGGTAACCACTCCACTGGAGATCAAACACCAAGCAAAGACAAAATCAAAGGTAACTCACACGGATCTCATTAGACAAAATCGCAGTCTCTCCGTAAAACCGCTGTCCGCTTCGTGTGAGTTACCTTTGATTTTAAGCAAGGCGAATTGGCTTCAAAAGATAAACCTTGCTTTCTCTACCTCACCAGCTCTCCCCTCCACTAGTCCGTTCCCCTCTCTCTCCTTCCCCTCATTCCCTTTCCTCCTTTCCTGAAGTTACTATTGAGGAAACTACACTTCTCCTTTCTTCCTCAAAATGTACCACCTGTTCCTCTGATCCCATTCCCACCCACCTTCTTAATGCCATCTCTCCTACTCTTATTCCTTTTATCTGTCACATTCTCAACCTCTCACTTTCCACTGCGACTGTCCCTGCTGCCTTTAAACATGTTGTGGTCACACCTCTCCTTAAGAAGCCTTCACTTGACCCTACTTGTCCCTCTAATTACCGACCCATCTCCCTCCTTCCTTTTCTCTCCAAATTACTTGAGCGTGCTGTTCACCGCCGCTGCCTTTTCTCTCCTCACATGCTATTCTTGACCCATTACAATCTGGTTTTCGCCCTCTCCACTCAACCGAAACTGCGCTTACTAAAGTCTCCAATGACCTATTACTGGCTAAATCCAGAGGTCAATATTCCATCCTCATTCTTCTTGATCTTTCCGCTGCTTTTGACACTGTCGATCACAGCATACTTCTCGATACCCTGTCCTCACTTGGATTCCAGGGCTCTGTCCTTTCCTGGTTCTCTTCCTACCTCTCCCTCCGCACCTTTAGTGTTCACTCTGGTGGATCCTCTTCTACTTCTATCCCTCTGCCTGTCGGCGTACCTCAGGGTTCTGTTCTTGGTCCCCTCCTCTTTTCTATCTACACTTCTTCCCTTGGTTCATTAATCTCATCCCATGGCTTTTCCTACCATCTCTATGCTGATGACTCCCAAATCTACCTTTCTACCCCTGATATCTCACCTTGCATCCAAACCAAAGTTTCAGTGTGCTTGTCTGACATTGCTGCCTGGATGTCTCAACGCCACCTGAAATTAAATATGACCAAAACCGAGCTTCTCATTTTCCCCCCCAAACCCACCTCCCCGCTCCCCCCGTTTTCTATTTCTGTTGATGGCTCTCTCATTCTCCCTGTCTCCTCAGCTCAAAACCTTGGGGTCATCTTTGACTCTTCTCTTTCCTTCTCTGCTCATATCCAGCAGACCGCCAAGACCTGTCGTTTCTTTCTTTACAACATCCGTAAAATCCGCCCCTTTCTTTCCGAGCACTCTACCAAAACCCTCATCCACACCCTTGTCACCTCTCGTTTAGACTACTGCAATCTGCTTCTTGCTGGCCTCCCACTTAGTCACCTCTCCCCTCTCCAGTCGGTTCAAAACTCTGCTGCCCGTCTCATCTTCCGCCAGGGTCGCTTTACTCATACTACCCCTCTCCTCAAGACCCTTCACTGGCTCCCTATCCGTTTTCGCATCCTGTTCAAACTTCTTCTACTAACCTATAAATGTATTCACTCTGCTGCTCCCCAGTATCTCTCCACACTCGTCCTTCCCTACACCCCTTCCCGTGCACTCCGCTCCATGGATAAATCCTTCTTATCTGTTCCCTTCTCCACTACTGCCAACTCCAGACTTCGCGCCTTCTGTCTCGCTGCACCCTATGCCTGGAATAAACTTCCTGAGCCCCTACGTCTTGCCCCATCCTTGGCCACCTTTAAATCTAGACTGAAAGCCCACCTCTTTAACATTGCTTTTGACTCGTAACCACTTGTAACCACTCGCCTCCACCTACCCTCCTCTCTTCCTTCCCGTTCACATTCATTGATTTGATTTGCTTACTTTATTTATTTTTTGTCTATTAGATTGTAAGCTCTTTGAGCAGGGACTGTCTTTCTTCTATGTTTGTGCAGCGCTGCGTATGCCTTGTAGCGCTATAGAAATGCTAAGTAGTAGTAGTAGTAATCCAACTGTTCTAGGAATATATATTGTCTAATGAATTCCTAGACCCCTGACACAGGCCGATAGGGCCGAAACACGACTCATGTCGGGTCGCATATTTCACTGATTTGAATAAAGACTTTGCTGTGGACACCATCTGAGAGAGGTTTTTTGCACTCCATTTGTCTTTGCTTGGCGTATCAATCCAGTGGACCATCATGCTAATGTAAAATTTTCCATGGGATATCCAAAAGTCTGTTGTGATCTGTTCATCAAAAACTGCAACCAGCTTCAGCTTCATTTCTGCTTCAAAGTGACCAAACACGTCATGTTCTGTTTGCCTGGAGACTAGTAACCAGTTCAACAAGCATAGGTAACTCTACTGTTCTTATAGGCTGTAATCCCTGAATACCAAAATTTAAGAGGCGATGATCCACTCCTTGTTTGACGAGGTTTGCAATAGCAAAATCCTGCTCCAGGTTTTGCTATTTCATTTGGTTTACTGAGGAATCAACATTTAGGGTCCTGTTTACTAAGGTGCGCTAGCATTTTTAGTGTGTGCACAAAATTAGTGCGTGCTATGTAGGCACCCATAGGAATATTGTGGGTGCCTGCACAATTAGAGTGCACTAATTGTTAGCACACGCTAAAAATGCTAATGTGCCTCTAGCACGGGTTAGTAAACAGAACCCTTAGGTTTCTCTGCCACTTTTACTTTTAATTGCAAGCATCAGAAGTAACTAGGTAAAAGCAGTAAAAATTGGTAAAATTATTACTTCGGTAAAAGTAAAAGTAATACATTTTTCTTGTACTTCTTTACTAGTAAAAGTAACAAAACTTTTATTTAAGTACATTAACTAGTTACATTTACTTAATTACTATACAACACTGAGAATTGGCGCTAACCCTCTAATTCTATAAAAGTTACCAAAAATTGTGTGCGCAAATTTGGGTGTGCATGCAATTTAATTGAAGCCAATTAGTGCCAATAGTTGGCTTTTTAACAAGCAATTATTGGCGCTAATTGAAATCAAACATGTACATGAGTAAATTTAGACACGTGATCTGCACCTACATTTTATGCACATCCTGAAAAAAGGGGTGTGGAAATGTATCATGGGCATTTGGAGCACAGTGTGGGTGTGGATTCCAGTTACATTCACAACTATAGAATATGGGGGCTCGGTGCATAAATTTAGGTGTGTCCATTTATACATTTATACGTGTAAATGGACACACCTAAATTTATGTGCAACTCTTGCACTTAAGCGCTATTCTATAAACTGTGCATTAGGCACGGCTTATAGAATAGCGCTTAAGCATTTTTTTGGCTCTGAAACGTGATTTATAGAATTCACCCCTAACCGCTCCCCATTTTGTTGCCTCTAACAAGGTACCAAGGTATTGTTCATCCTTTTGCAAGCTGCCCGTATTTGCTGGCTCTCTAGTTGTGTTACTCTATTTTAAATGCAGCTAGCTAGATTGCTTTGAAAGGTTTCCTCTTAACAAGTTTATATACAGGCCAGTTGCTAGGAAAAAAACAACACCCTGGGCAAGTTTGCTATTGGCACTCTTTCCCCCCACCTTTTTTCCTTTTTGGCTCACAGACTCAGACTGACTCAAAATAGCAGTGTAGAGCCCCTACTCCAACTTGATACCCTGGATAGTTGCTCTTCGCGACAGGACTGTTTATGCAGTCAGAAGGCAGCATATTTGGTCTCTCATGAGCCTTGTGGAATTTTAAGATGGTGGAGCAAAGCAGATTCGTTTCCCATTTCAGGAAAACAGGGAGTATTTCTTTTTCTAGCAAAGCACTAATGGCCATATACAATTAGCAACTAACAAAAATATAAAACAGCATTCATGGATAAAAGAGCATTTCCGAACTCATGAACAACCATAACTGTGCACACTGTAAGTATTCTGTTCAGGTAGTTTAACTGCAGAACAAGTCATTCAAAAGTAGGCCTGAAAGAGAACCCTTCCTCTCCCCATTCCACCCTTGGTTCTTTAAACAGTGTGTGGAGTCCAGTCTTACTACTTTATCATCAACCATATTTATAAGACATTACCTCTACAACAAGTATGTCATCACTGGGAATATCTTCAATCTTGTTGAGTGTGGCTGATCCTTCAAGTTTTGTGGTTAATTCAACCAAAACTCTGCCTCTATAAGCCACACCTTCACCCTGTAATGTAACCAAGAGAGACATTCGCTAAATGATTTGAATATTAGTAACCGACAAAAAGTGACAGCTTTCCTTAATCTTCAACGATCACCGAGAATTATTTTGATCTAGGAAATCTCATTTATTTTATACGCTGGTTAATAACTTTGTCAATGTTTTAGAAGCTCTTTGAGGCACAGGTTTTGAATTACATGGTCAACACAAGGACAGCCAAAATAGTATGTTGTACTCATGTACTACATTCCTTAAAGCAAAGTTCAACCCAAAGAGATTTACAAAGTAATCAAAATAAACAAGATAAGGGGGAAATTATCAAGCTGCGTTAGTGCAATAACCTGTGTTATTAGCTCCATAATGCAACTTAAAGGGCTGTGATACAGTCTGTCTTGCCGTAATACAGCAATATTTAGGTCACTGCAGATTTTATAGTAATGAGATGCAATACATGCAAATTCATGAAAAGCAGTTCATTACTGACTGGCCTAATGGTTAATGCAGTGGGGGTTTGATTCCCACTGCAGCTCCTTGTGACCTTGGGCAAGTCACTTAACCCTCTATTACCTCGGGTACAAAAACCAAGATTGTGAGCCCTCTAGGGACAGACAAGAGAACCTGCTCATCATGCGCGATTGCTCTCTGCCTTGAACTTAATGGTTAAGCAGAACATAAATACCAGAATTAAAATACTATATAAAAACCATGAAGTGATTTATGGTGAACACCGGGTATACACTGCAGGCACCATGCGGGAAGTTGTTGGGTTTGTTCATTTTTTTCAATGTACTTCTTTGTAAAATGGCTGCTCCCACTGCACATGCAGTCCTGGAGGTATTTTAGAAAAGGTTCTGCATCTGCAGGTCTCAGTTCTATTCCTTATGTTCTATATAAATCGGGACTCCACATATAATATTAACGGCGGGTTATAAATAATAAATCTAAAATCTAAATCTAAAAATAAATAATTCATATTACATAAGAACATAAGCTTTGCCATTATGGAACAAACCAAAAGTCCATCAAGCCCAGTATCCTGTTTCCAACAGTGGCCAAGCCAAAGTCATTTTTTTAGCCAGGGAAAGAATGATCCACACTGGCTTTGTTATTTTGCAAAGTAAACATTAGATTTGCTTACCTTTTAGCAAACGTTGCGTTTTCAAAATGTTGGTGTTAGGATTCAGGATTTTTCATGGTATTGCTTCCAAATACGTTTATGGAAGATTGTTAGAACTCATGTTGAGGAACTGCTGTATTAAATCGTTTTCTATCAATTGAAATTAATGTTTGACTGTTGTATCATATTAAGTATTGTTTATGTTTTTTTAATGATGAATGTAATCTTTGTAACCCATTCTGGGCGTTGTTGGGTAGACAGGCTAAAACATTGAGTAAATAAATAGATTTTCAACAGGGCACTTAAAGTATGCGTACAGTTTTCAGCCCACACAAATCCAGCTGACTTTCAAACAGCAAGTACTGATGTATTGGACATGGTCTTTTCCTCACACAGCAGCTACCTTTTACCACTTTATACTTCTAGCTCAATCAGGGCCATCCTGCACTGAGATACAAAATGAGCCTAAATGAGCCCCATTGTCAACTAAGCTTATTTTATATATCTCTCAAACTTATGATAGTCCAGTCACTACAGTGACAGTCCTCAGCCAGAGGCCACATGACCAGGTTTTTTTTTTAATTCCAGAACTTTAGAAGTGTTAAGTAGTGGTAGTTTTTTTTAAATTCCAGAACACTACAATCACAGACACCACATCTGGCCACTAGGTGTTGCTGTTGTACAATCTAGCAATGCTTCTATTATTTCTTCCACCTTCCCTTTCTCCTTGGGATATCAATAGAAATCAAACAAAATAAAACATGGAAAAGATATAAATGTAGACTTTTCATCCTCTCCAAACCCAGCCAACCCAGGAAGGGAATAAGAAATCTATCCAAGGTCCATCTTCTTGGCAGTGACAAAGCCATGACCAAACTGTTTCTGACAGTTTATATGAATAGAACTATGCGCCATACATTTACACAGTATAAAAAAAGAGTATATAAACAATAGAAGGGGAATTCTTTAAAGATAGCCTAAAGGTAGCTGCAGGGATGAAGCGTGCCAACTGTGAATTCCATATCAGCAATTGTGCGTGCAATTGCTGCATTAGGCAGAAGCAATTCTCAGAGATGCCAAGGGTGAACCATTCCAAAGAGTGAGATTTACCAAACCAAGGAGTGAGATTAAAGGCCAGAGAGAGAGATTTTTCAGACAGTACATCCAGGGTATAAATCTAGAATGATTTAAGTGTAGTAATTGCAAATGAATCAAAGCAGCATTAAATGATATTGGCTTGTCTTTGGAGCCTCTGAAAGAATACAAGGTGGGGGACAATTTGGGTAATTTTTTTTTTATCTGAAAATTGTCTCCCACCCAGTAATTAAAAGTATGTATATTGGTTTCAGAGCATGCTGTTGCAGTAAAGGAAAAAGAGACAGGGCAAGAGGAAGCAGCAGGCAGGAAGCTGAGCTCAGATTTCTTCTACTGACTGGATCATTTGATTTTACTTCTCTAAGGTTTCCTTCTCAGGAAAGCAGTGATCAAGGTCAGTGCACTGGTACTGAAGCTCTGATGAGTGAGAAATAGGACTCAAAGAGTGTGAGAGTGAGAAAGCTTTCAAATGAGTGTGATCATTTTTTATTGGACATAACTTAATACATTTCTTAATTAGCTTTCGAAGGTTGCCCTTCTTCGTCAGATTGGAAATAAGCAAATGTGCTAGCTGACAGTGTATATAAGTGAAAACATTCAAGCATTACTATGACAGTCTGACAGGGTGGGAGGATGGGGGTGGGTAGGAGGTATGCATGGGGACATCAAAGCGTATCATTGATATTCTAACAGAATAGGTGTGGATAGGTGAGGGGAGGGTGATCAACAGAGAAATACAGCTTTATGGTTTATAATGGGCTAGGAACCCCAGATCCTTGTTAAGTCCTTTCTGTTGGGTGTTAAAATATTCAATCATTCTGACTTCAAAGGTTTTACGTTCTTGTATGGTTTTAAAGTTTTTTTCCATGTTTTATTTTGTTTGATTTCTATTGATAACCTTAAGAGTGGACTAACACGGCTACCACACTCCTCTACTTAAAATGAGTGTGACAAACTCCTAATGAGTGAGACTTGGCATCTATGAATTCTGCTAGCTGAATGGCTGGCGTAAATGCTAGTGCATAACTGTAGGCAGTTAGGCCCTTAAATGATAGTATTTTATAACCGAAGGCAAAAGCGTCTGCATCAGGGGTCAATAAATACACTCTGATAGTTTGTATCCAGCATATTCTGTTTGGTGCTACGTGATCAGTGAGTTGACAACACATATACAAGTAGGACTCTTCGTTTTGCATTCATTACTTGGTGTATTTATTGACCCCTGATGCAGACGCTTTTTAGCGTCGAAACACGGCCTGTGTCGGGTCGCTATCTCTGATATAATAAAGACTGTTGGACTCACGTCTCCAGTGGTGAATCGTCTATTAGTCTCTACTTTTGCCTTCTGTGATTCGTCATCGTAGAGAACTTTTCCTGTTCTATATTTAGTATTTTATAACCAACACATGTAACTGCCTGAGGTGCCCCCATCCCACCCATGCCCCTCCCACGTCCGCGCCTTTGCAGTTGCACAAGAAGGATTTTATGCACACAATTTATAGAATAGTGACTAACGGCAATTACACACAACTAATTAGTGCCAATTCAAACCAATTATAGCCAATAATATGTTGCAGTAAGCACTAGTGAGTGTTTATCATGAGACGCACCCAGGCATCCCATAGTTCTGAATATGCATGTGCAAACCATTTGCTTGATGTTTCAGAATTTTTTATGGAGAGGGTGTGTCTGGGGGGGGAGGGAAGAGTACGAACAACAGCATGAATCAGTTAGCACAGCTGAGGGGCTTTTACTAAAAGGGTTGGCGAATGGCAACAGGCTTGCCAGGTGCCAATCTGTGGCTACCACAGCGTGTATCCCAAATGGGGGCTTAGACACATCAGGGGCATTCTGAAAAGTTATGTGTGTACTTACAGAATACTGGGTAAATGCATTTACACTGGGTTTCAGCAGGTGTAAATCTGGCATGCTAATTGTTACCACGTGCTATTCCATGAAGGGTGCACACCCTTTACAGAGTAGTTACTACTACTAATCATTTCTATAGCACTACTAGACATACACAGTGCTATACACATTATATGAAGATACTCTTTCTGTCCCTAGAGGGCTCACAATCTAAGTTTTTGTACCTGGGGCAATGGAGGATTAAGTCACAAGGAGCTATGGTGGGAATTGAACCCAGGTCGCCAAGATCAAAGCCCACTATACTAACCATCAGTGTCAATTTTTTTCAGTGCCCATTTTGAGCAGCATTCATAGAATTTCCCCCCCTGTATGTGTTGCACACAGTTATACAGACTAACGTTTAGTTCACATATAGCACTTCCACGTATTCTGTAACCTTAGTGTGCAAATGGCACTTAAGTTTAGACACCAATATTATAAAGCAAAGGGGTACACGTATATATTATGCATTAAAATACAATGGATTTCTTTTTTTTTTGGGGGGGGGGGGGGGGGGAGAACAACATTGCCTGTTCCTTTTTATCATCACTGCTTGTGTACATAAAGTGAAAGAGCACAGGGACAAACCTTGCCAAAGTTCAATTCATCATAGGGATCAGGGAATCCAGTGTATTCTCTTGGACTTCCATAAAGATTTAAGTAACACGGCCCAAATGTTGGTAGAAAGCCTATTTCTTTCCCTCCACTGGTCGCTGAGTATAAAAAACAGAAAACTGTCATACCACAGCTTGATATGTTGAATGTAAACTATAAATGCAATAAAACAGATCTCAAACATTTAATGTTAGAAATGCAAGGGTATTTTATTCCATGGGTTCTTTTAAAAAATAGTCTAATAATTTCCGTCACTTTTACAAGACGAGAAATTTTAAATCAAAATTTTTGTTCATTGTATTTTACTAAAAACAAACCAACAACAAAAAATCCCAATGTATTCAGTAACTCATAGAATAAAATAAACTTATACCAGGCTCCTGCCAACACAGTTTCATTTAAATAAACAATTCAGAACGTAGTTGTCCTTTCTCAATCACAATTAAATGAAACCAAGCAGTGGCAGCCACTGGTATGAGTTTTAAAATACAATCTATGCTGGTGAAGAAAAAAGTGCTCAAATATAAGGTGCCATGTTTCTACTTCAGTGCAAGTTAAATATCAAACTCTTTCAAAGCTCAAAAGCAGTTTCCAATCTCTTGTTATATAAGCTGCAATCCTGTGTAGTTAGTGGCAAAACAAGTTACTTTCAGCTGTGGTGTTAGAATTCTGTCATTGCAAGGGTGGGAAGCAGCTCACTAGGGTCTTGGCATAGCAGTACAGTACAGATGGCCATTTGTCTTGTTGCAATAGGGATATACTACCCGAACCTAATTTGAAGAGTTGTTACCAGTTTCATTGAAAGAAATGCTAGCGTATGGTACAGTTCCATTCAGGCAGCAGCTCTTTGCTGGAAGGAAGGTGGTCCAAACCATTCTCATTCTTGTTCAAGCCGAATACATCAGGTTGGTTATTTGTGGTGAAAATAAAGAGATCACTTACCTTTGTTTCAGTGAAATTCCTCAGAGTGCCAACAGAGCACTTACTTAGAGGAACTTAGAAATTTAGGGTTGGGAATAAATCTTATGAATGATATTGCTATGCTTCAATATGATCATCGGAATAACTGAGGACTGGTACTCTGATCATTTTTTAAAATTATAATTATTTGCAAAGGAATTTTTTCTCCAGAGAATATTTTTCTGTGATTGAGATTATAAATCTCATGGCAACGTAAAATCTATTCTACGTGTTTGACAAGACTTGAGCAACATAAGAAAGAAAACAGAGCATTTAAAAATAGATTCTTCTAGCTGGCTCTAGTTAAATATTATTTCACCACTGTGCTAAGCAGAGCCAGCTCTGCCTATGGATCAGGTGAGGTTCTGGTCCTGGGTGCCAACACTAAGGGGTGCCAAATGCTCAAGCCCATGGCGTTACCCGACGCACCATATAACACTACAATTAAGCTTCACTAGTTAAATCGCTTCTTGTTCTTACTGGTGTCGGTCCCGAGGGGCGGGGAGGCTTGCCTCCTTGAGTGCTTTGCTTTTCTTCTCTCAGCTGAGCCTGTTCTTCCACCTCCCTCTGCTGAACGCTGTTGCTGGACTCCTTCCAGGCCCTCCCCCTTCGCAGCAGCTAATAGGTGCACAGAGAACCTTGACACTGCCTCTCCAGGAAGAGGTTGCTAGTAGTTACAACTAGCAAGACTCGCTAGGATTGGATGACCACCATCCAATCCCTGCGTAACTTGCATAGAGGAGCAGGATGCTGAAGCATTTAAAGTGGTTCAGTGTCTATTGCGGCATGTTCTTTTTTTAGCCCCGCCCACTACATCAACTGTCTTCTGCCCTCCTGGACTGACCACAAGCACGTGCTGCCAACCAGACCGACCACATACTGCTACCTAGACTCAGCCTGCTTGTACTATCTGCTAGATGCCCACCCCAGACCGATGACCATTCGCCTCTGCTGCCTGCCACCACCAGCATGCACCACTGTTTCTGTTCTGCTGCCTTGCTGGCAACCTGCTAATGTTCATACAAACTATAATATCCCCCAACTTGTGAGTATATCCAAATACATATCTTCCATCTCAATAATTAAAAGAAATGCATAAATGGGAAGAAAAAGACTCAATAAACTCCATAAAAGCAATGCTTTATAAACAGCAATGGAGCAGCAATGGAGCTCTTTGTCATTATAGGCCAAAAAAACCTTCTATAATGCAAAAAGGTTTTAATTCAATGTTTCATCAAACTTTTAAATACACTTAACTTAAAAGTGCTGCGACACCTTCTGCAACTGTTTCACAACCGACAGTGGCCAGCGTTTCGATTTGCTGCATCAGGGTCCATAGAGCAAACGCGGAACTCCAAACTCGGCCAAATAACGAAGAGCCACAAGTTTGGAGTTCCACATTTGCTTCACGGACCCCGACATGAATTATGTTTCAAAAAGGCTGTATCAATGATCAACCCCCAGTGTCTGCACCTGCACCAGATCCATCATACTGAATAATATTGATCTTGTCAGATTTTCAAAGCTCCCCAGCACTGCCTCTTACCATGAAAGATCAAATGCTATCAATGAAAGAGCACTCCAGTTAAAAAGGGATCTCTGCTGGGGATGGAATTCAAGTTTATTAGAGAGGAGGTTCAATGAGGCATTGAAACAATACTAACCACAACCATTGCACCAGCTACACTGAAGTGCTGTCTGAAGTCAAACTGAAGGATTCTAAGACAGCAGTTATTCAATTTGTAACACAATTGAAATTTCTTCAAAAACACACAAGCTCCTTGAGTACCGGTGAGGGCAAAGTATTCACAAGAAAAATATTCTCTTAAAAAAAAATCACTAGAAAATAAAAAATGAAAATTACAGCAGAGAGGATTAGAAATACTCCGGCCACATAAAACAAAGCAGGTAAGCACAAAACACTCAGTGTGATGGAGGTAAGAAGATCTCTTCTCATGCTTTCTTTGTCCTGCATTTCCCCAGCAGTTACTTCAGATTGCAAAGTCTAAAGAAAACGGGCAGAAAACACTCCCCCCCCCCACCCCCCACCCCCAAAGCAATCATCATTTTGTATGCAACCAAATCAAGGAAAGAATTTTGCAAAACTGTTCAGGACGTGTTCAAATTGTCATTTGATGGTGCTGGGGAATGAATGGGCCAATCTAAAGTGGCATGATGAGCATTTTTAGGTGAACAGAATCAGCCCATGGATCCTATTTACTAAACTCATGGCATTCAATAGTTACATTCTTATTATTCATTGTTCACCACATAGCCCATTTTGTGGTAGATAACATGCAATAATGGCATTATTGCACACTAAACAGTAGTAAATGGAAGCCCATGAAAAAGGAGTTTCTTGTGTTTCCAGCGACTGTAAGCAAACATATACCCATAAAAGACCTAGCCATAGGGTCTCACTAGATGACTTCACACCAGTAGGTGATATTCACTGTGACACTTTCATGAGGCTTTTAAGATTTGGGCTGTGGCACACAAAGTTAATTCCCACCCCCCAACCAAACGTAGGTTTATTGTTGGAATTCACATCAGAAATGTTAATGAAGGTACAAATAGGAGTCATTACGATTTACAGAATAGAAAGTGAATCCCCCCCCAAAACAAGTAAATGCAAAAGTTCCTCTTTATAACGTCAAAATACTTCTGAATATTTTTCACCCCTCCTCCCCCAATTATTCTATTGATCCATACCAGTAATGAAGAGGCACAGTATTTGCTACTCCTTTACACATTTATCTGTGCTGGAGGTTCAGGACAAGGCCTGAAAATTTTTTTTTCAAATCTAACTGCAGGGTGAAATGTCAGGACACATGTCAAGTGAGGCAAAAGTTTAGCAAGCAGAGCCATGCATGAGCCATACAGAATTATTGCAAATATCATCCAGTGCCCAAACTATTTATTTTAAAATGAGACAAAAATATTTATTAAACCCAGAAGACAGATTTGAAATTTATTCTGTTGACTCTGAGCAATGCGATCCAGATCATAAAGCAATCCACTACTGCCTTCAGAACACTTTAATACAATGATACTAGAGTACTCATGGGCTCTGTACTGGAATCAATGCAGGTGAACCTCTTCACTGGTTAGCTCCAGCATGGCAGCTTTTATGGTTCGAAAAGCCAAGGTTACCATATACAGCTGATGGCATTCTTGATAATGCACAGAAATTCATATGTGTAGTCTTTTGAAGAAACAATTACAAGAAGAGGAATTATTTTAAGTCCAGTCTACTCTGGGTTTAATAAATGCTTTTGATGTTAAGGTTGTTATTGCTTGTTGGGGTAGCTCATTTGTTTAATTAATGGGCACATGTATTGTAATTGATTATTAGGGATGTGGTAAGTGGTTTGTTATTTGTTGAGATGAGTTTAAAGCTGTCACTTAAAGAGTTGTGCACAATGTATAAAACAACCGTGATCATCAGTGCAGTTTTCAGCTTTACATAAAAATTGTCCAGTTCAGAAAATTGGGTCTGTTTTGTTTTGTGAAGTTGCCCAATCACCATATGTGAAGTATATAGGAAGAGAAATATATAAACAGTATGGGCAGTGGATAAAGGATCACATAACACACCAAGATATAAACCTTCATATGATGAACCATCCCCAATTCCCGAAGACTCAGAGTCTATTACAAAAAGACAACCAGTAAATGACAAATTAAAACCACAGTTATAAAAATCATCTTTTCTTCTCTTTTCCTACATTAATGAATCTAAGGATAACACCTCACGGCTGATGCCGAGGTCAAACATAATACTGTTTACAGCTATCATCTCTAGAAAAGGAGTGCAAATGAGAGTGATCACATATTCCTCTGCAATTAAAATTAATAATTGGAATATAGTTTAAGGCTCTTAACTTAGGGGCCCTTTTACCAAATGGCAGTAGGGAAAAAAATATGCGTTACTTGAATGTAAATGCATAGTACACACACAGCAATATTACAACTAGGGAGTTTGCCAGATAATGAAACAGTACAGAAGAGGTGGGAGTGAGGAAGGGAATAACTCTATTATTGTTTAGGACTCTATGAAAAAGAGTTTAAATATTTTCAGTAGGGTTTACATTTGGTTTGTTTATGCATCTTATAAATTTTAACATATGTAAAATTGATTGTATGCATGTAAACCTATGAAGTAATGCATGTATAATTGGTCTGTTTGCTTCAGAAAGTTTTAATGCTCATAAAAGGGGTAATTCTCTGACTGTGCACCTGTAACCATGAAAACAGGTACAAAACCAAAATTAAACAGGCTAAAATAAAATATTATAAAGAACACAAAGGCTCAGATTACAAAGACAAAAAGAAACTATATAAACTTATCAATAACTTAATAAATACCAAACCATTGACTCACCATCAGCAAATGAACTCACCAGATTCTTCGAACAGAAGATCCTCAACCTCAGGAAGAGCATAACACATGATGTCATAAATCTAGAAGCCCTCATAAATGAACTTGATCACTCCCCAGAAGAAAGCCCCAGCAGACAGAACTTGGACAGCCTTCATACAACCCACATATGATGAGAAAGTAATAAAAGTGTTAAGAAAATTCTCCTCCGCCCACTGCATGCTATACACCTGTCCCAGTCACCTACTAAAATTAGCACCGGACCGCCTCTCATCTGAACTACATGTTCCAGGAAGGCCATTTCCCATGGGAGAAAGGCAACATACTGCTCACACCTATTCCAAAGGACACCAAAAAAACCCATCAAGGATACCTCCAATTACAGACCAGTAGTATCCATCCCTTTAATGACAAAAATAATGGAAGGTAGAGTGGCCAAACAATTAAATGATTACATTGAGAAACACTCCATACTACATGAATCGCAATCAGGCTTCAGACCACAACACAGCACTGAAACAGTGCTAATTACACTATTAGCTAACCTCAAAAAGGAAATTACAAATGGGAAAACATTCTTCTACTACAACTTGACATGATAGGCGCTTTTGACATGGTCAATCACCAAACCCTGAAAAGAATACTCAACAAAATTGGTATCGGGAGGGGGGATGAGTGCTATACTGGTTCCTAGCCTTCCTGACTACCAGATACTACCAAGTGAAGGCACATTCCTCTCTCTCCCATCCTTAGAAAGTGGAATGTGGGGTCCCCCCAGGGCTCGCCACTCTCACCAACGCTATTCATCTTAATGATGGCCCCTCTCGCCCGAACACTATAAAAACAAAATTTTGTCCTCTCATATATGCCAATGACGTATCAATCTATAACCCTTTTAAAAAGAATCTGCACAAAATCACGACCAGAAAAACTACTACTACTAAACATTTCTAAAGCGCTACTAGGGTTACGCAGCGCTGTACAATTTAACATAGAGGACCAGGAAAACAGATGGCATAAACATAATGGAATCATGAGCAGCATCATTCAAGCTCAAACTGAATAAAGAAAAAAAAACCCACACTGCCTGATCCTCACATCACCACATAATATTGATCAATTCCCAAATATCACTATCATGGTCACATCCCTTCCAATAACTGACAATTTAAAAATCTAAGGAGTCACAACTGACCGCACTCTATCCTTTAACAAACAAATCTCCAATACAACAAAGAAATGTTCCAAACCACGTGGAAACTAAAACGCATAAAGAAACCATTTCCCAAGAAACGTGTTCCACTCAATAGTCCAATCCATGGTTCTCTCACATGCTGATTATTACAATGGAATCTACGCAGGATGCAGAGAACAATTACTAAAGAAAATGCAAACGGCACAAAACACAGCTGCAAGATTAATATTCGGAACAAATAGATTCGAAAGCGCAAAACTACTGCTTCAAAACCTACACTGGCTATCCACTAAATCACGCACAGACTTCAAGATAATTTTTGGCCTAGCACCGGAACACATATCAAACCTAATAGAATTACTTACATGCAACGCACTCAAGGGAGCAAAAACCTACCTCACACTAAACTTTCCCAAATTCCAACGACTAAAATACAAATCCTCATACTCAATCAGCCTAAGATTTGGAACACATTACCAAAAGCTCTAAAGTGCACGAATGACCATATAACCTTCTGGAAACACCTGAAAGCCTACTTCAGAAAATTCTTCTTTGACAAATCCTCATAGCAGACATGAACACCACTCAACAAAACTCGACGCTCTACCTTTAACACCTTCTAAACATAGCTCGTATCTACGCCAAAAAGTATTGTAACTTGTCTATCCAATGTAAACTGTAAGCCACATTGAACTGACAACTAGACTGGAAAATGTGGGGTACAAACGCAGAAATAAACAATAAAAAAAATTTAAAAAAATAATAATTAGGCACTTGGTGCCTGGAAAGAGCCTATATTGTAAAGGATCATAGGCATCTACTTTACTTTATAAAATTTTATCATACAGCACAAATATCTCTCTATATAAAACGCACCTCCAACGTTCTAATGAAGCCTCTCTTAGCAAAGTGAAGGGGGTGAGATCGCATTGTGTCTGCCCCGCCCACGCGTCAAACGTGATGACGTTGAGGGCGGAGCAATGACACTCAACCAATCGCATCGCTCGGCAGCGAAGCGGCGCTCCCGACGTCTAGCCTTCCCTTCCATGTGTTCCGCCTTCTTCTGACATCAAGGATGACGTCAAAAGAAGGCGGAACACAGCGAAGGGAAACCTACACGTCGGGAGCACCGCCTCCTTCCCTGACGCTTCGCTGCCGGAACTGCCACGGAGGTAAATTTAAAAACAAGAAAAAAACAAAAACACGCATGTTGGGAGGAGAGAAGAGGGTGGCCAGTAAAGTACAACAATGGGAGCGGGAGGGCAGGGGAGAAACGACAGCATGGATGCGAAAGGGGGGGGGGGAGAAGAGGGCGGGCCAGGCTGGCACATGGGAGAGAGAGGAGCATGGATGCGAGGAGGGGTCATGGAAGGGAGAGAGGGGACTTGCTGGAAAAGGATGAATGGAGGCGGCAGGGGACAGAGGAGCATGGATGGCCATGGATTGGGAGGGCAGGGCTCAGGGAGAGAGGGCAATTGCTGGAAAGGGATGAATGGAGGGGGCAGGGGACAGAGGACCATGGATGGGCATGGATTGGGAGGGCAGGACTCAGGGAGAGAGGGGAATTGCTGGATAGGGATGAATGGAGGGGACAGATGGGCATGGATGGATATGGATTGCAGGGCAGGCCTCAGGGAGAGAGGGGTATTGCTGGATAGGGATGAATGGAGGGGCCAGGTGACAAAGGAGCATGGATGGGCATGGATTGGAAGGGCAGGACTCAGGGAGAGGGGAATTGCTGGATAGGGATGAATGGAGGGGACAGATGGCCATGGATGCATATGGATTGCAGGGCAGGCCTCAGGGAGAGAGCGGAATTGCTGGATAGGGATGAATGGAGGGGCCAGGTGACAGAGGAGCATGGATTGGACTCACACTTTCACTCTGACTCTCAAACAGTCACTCTCACATACACTCTCCCAAACATACACACTCCGAGGAAAACCTTGCTAGCGCCCGTTTCATTTGTGTCAGAAACGGGCCTTTTTTACTAGTGCATCTATAATTTACATGCAAACATTTATACCAACCATAGAGTTGGCTTAAGTGCATAAAGTTAGCACTCAGTTTATAGAATTACCCCCAGAATGAATGATGTGCTGAAAATAGACATTAGACAATCAAGAAAAATTTCTGAAAAATCTGAAAATATTTTGGCCACTCACATCTTTAGTAGTATCACAAACCTACACAGTATACCTGACCAAGGAGGGGTTTGACTAAAAAACTGTATTTTCACAAATTTAAGGAGAGCAGATCAAAACAATCCATCTACACTATAAGGCAAGGAGAAAGATAAAATGTTAATGTTATCAGTTCAGTAGAAGTATTTTATAATCCAGTGAAGGAGCACATGTACAATTTTGCAGAGCTTGGTAAGAAAGATCACCACATTTTGAAACGCTAGAAGTGGGGCTTTCATGGCTCCAGTGTACTGTTCTAGTCCAGATTTCTGTATTATAGCTTAGAATATTCTGTTGAAATTTCATGTTCACCAATACACTCATGAAACAGATATTCCCGAAATGTCTGGAAAAAATTATTTATGTTCAAACAATTTTATTAAAGTTTTATAAAAAGAAAACACTACAAACTAACTGTCAACTAATAGCATACAAGGAACTTACAATATGCCAAATAAGGGCACAAGCCAACTAAACCTCCCCCCTACTTCCCTAACTCCCCCCCCCCAAAAAAAAACCTGTGAAGAGCTGTAAGAGCCAGAGGGTCTGAGCTCTTATGATCCCCCCCACCAGGCACATAAAGGAAAAAGCCCCCTCCCCCCACCCAGCCAATGGGACAAAAACACAGAACATGGCGTAATGTGGATTGTTTGTAAGTGAGTGGGTATCTCCTTCAAGGGCATTCAAGAGGAGATTCTGATCATGAGGAGCCAAGGATTGCAAGTAAGGGCCCAAAGCTGCAGGAAACTAATCTTATGTTTACCTGAGCCCCAAGCCTCCCAGATGATGAGTTGATGGATTCGATTAAACCAATGCCAGTAGGCAGGGGGTTGTGCCGAAGTCCAGGACTGTAAAATAAATTTCTGTGCCAAAAGACATAATTTACAAAAAAGCATGGTGCAATCCTTACAAACTTTTGCTGTCTATAGAAGCCATTAAGTACTAAAGTGCTAAAACGTAAAAGTTTGAGCGAAAGCAGTGTTATGGGGCAAGGTCAAAAGTTATTCGTAAAGCAGCAGCATACTGTTACTGGATGGATAATTTATCTGTCCAACATGGCCCGCACAAATAGCAGGTATAAAGTTAGATGGATAACTTACCTAGAAAATATACAGATAAATCAAAAATTTATCTATTTAACTTCATATGATCCCCTTGCTGCTGAAACTGACCTCCTAAATTCCCACTGCAGGCACAGGCAGCTCCTTGTGACTCTGGGCAAGTCACTTAACCCTCCATTGCCCCAGGTACAAATAAGTACCTAAGCCGCATTGAGCCTGCCATGAGTGGGAAAGCGCGGGGTACAAATTAAAAAAAAAAGGACCTATAAACCAACACACAATAAAGCTAAGTGGTAATACCCAGCCTTTCCTCCTAATTTTTTAACTTATGCAAATTATACAATAGCAAAATCAAGCAATAATATTTATAAAGTAATTCTGGTAGGAAAAGAAAAAGCAAATAAGATTAAGAAAATAAAAAATATTCCAGATCAGGAAATACAGTAACAAAACATAAGCAAGTATCAACCCATTAAAGTCCTCATAAATGGGGATCTAAGTCTATAAATGAGAATAAAGGAAATTCATATATTTAAAGAAACAGGTAAACAAGGCAAAACTGCACATCAAACTAAGGGGTCCTTTTACAGAGCATCGGTAAAAAGTGGCCTGCGGTAGTGTTGACCTGTGGGATTGCTCCATGCTGAGGCCACATTTTACCATGGCCATACGAAGCCTTTTTTCAATTGGCATCCTTAATGGCCATGCACTAATGTCACAATTAGTGTGTGGCCATTACTGCCTCAGCCCTTACCGCCACCTATTTACTTGACGGTAAGGGCTCACTCGCTAATCCAGAAATAATCGGGCAGTGCACAGCCATCGCCACATGCTGCCTGATTACCGCCAGGCATGCCTACTCCCCACCCCCCACACTAGAAAATAATTTTTATTTACTAGCATGGGAAACAGCGCGTGGCAAGAGCAGAAATACCAAAGGGGGCCTGGATGTGTTTTACGTACACTACCCACGCCCTTTAGTAAAGGGCCTCCCAAGTTAAGAGCCTTAAACTATATTCCAATTATTAATTCAGCACACTAATAACCCTCTTAGGTGCTACAAAGGAAGATACGTAGGATCCCAAAATACATATTTAGAGGACTGATATACAATAATACATTTGCAAGAGAATTTAATACATATTTAGAGGACTGATATGCAATAATACATTTGCAAGAGAATTTAAGACAGAATGAGACTCATCCTTACTTTAAAAATGACTAAGATAGGGGGATATCTCAAGCTGGTTTTGAAAAGTGTATTTAAAGTGTCTTTAGCATACAGGGAAAATGTATTGGAATATCTCATTTCTTTTCATGTTCCTGTTATATTCAAGATGGTATGTTGACATCTTACCAAAGCAGTTGCTATTACCCGCCAGTGAAACCTAGTTGATCCTCTGAAGTGGCAGCAATTAAATAAGAACAATCTAACCTGATAAACTAGTGTTAAGGGAGGGAACTGGTGGAAGCAAAAAAAAAAATCCTTCATATCACTTCTACCTAATACAAATTTTAAGAGTTGGCACAATGATAAGTTATAGTCAATCATAAAATATCACTGCTCCCTGAAAGGGGTATGGTGGTTTGCATGAGCTAGTAAATCTCAACCAATAGTTGGTTATCCACATGACCAACGCAACCCAACATAAGTGCTCCTGACACTTGTTGACCCCATGACAGATGTTTCACTTAGAATATAGCGAAATCATATTACTGGCAGAGGAACTTTGGGAGAACACTGGGCTACCATCCAAGACTACAAAGAGCAAATAAAAAGCACACATCTGCACTAGGGCTCCCACCACCAGGGGGAGCTAAAATGACAGAATATATTTAGACAAATGAATGATAAAAAAAAAAGACTGTTTGTGGTCCGAAGCTATCTCTAGCAGATGATTTAAAAATGTAGTAGCAGAAATTAGTCTAATAGAGAATTATATGTAAAAGTTGAAAAAATAAGGTATGTGCATGTGATTTCCTTGAAGATATGTTAATAGGAGGGGAAACAAATTCAATTATTACCATAGATAATACGAACATTAAGGTCAGTATTAGTGATGACACTGCTAGAATAAAATTCTTTTGGATTATCTGAAGGTGGGATGGGTAATCTGATTGCTCTCGACAAGTTGGTTAACCCTGCCTGTGCTTTAAGTAAAATGCTTCACTTTCCAGGGCAGTCAGCACAACCCCTCTCATCAGAACTAAACAAATTAGGCAAAAAAAAATCCAGCTCAGACTTCTTTTCAACATTTCTATTAAGGCTTAATTGCTGTATTGTGTGGCCAGCTATATCCAGATCAAGAACACATTTACCTTCAATTTCCCCACCAGAAGCAGCAATTTTGGAGAGACTTAAACAGGTTGATCCGACTGCATCGTTTTTTGTAAGGCGATCCCTTTGCAAAATATCACATAACAAATTATCAGGATGATTTAATAAGTCTCACAGTACCTTCAGAGATAATTATTCCACTGTACAAGAAACCACCACATGCTTGTGGAATGAACCAAACTAGGCTGATTTCAGACAGCCATTCATAGAACACGAATACCACATGCATCTGCATTACTACATACAGATTCTAGGAGCTTCACATGGAAAATGGAGCAACATGGAAAAATGCCAACATTTCAGCCTTTTCCAAATGAAGCTGACTTCCCAAGAGAGAACTTTGCAGCAGTAAACTTTCACATACAGCGTGCCATCTTGCTAAGTCACTCAAAGCAGCTCATTCATGTGGCAGTTTGCACAAACAGGCCCAGGAAAGAGTTTCTGTGTGTCTGTTTTAGCAAAAAGAAAACCAAGCTGCAAGGAGGTGTAGTTACCTTTGCACCAGACTCCTCTGAGCTGAACCTTTGCACAGCAGTAGCAAGTCACACAGGGGTGGGAGGCCTCCAAGTCCTTAGTGGACCCACAATCATCACCAAAGTCAAAGACCAAAGGTGTTCCCCACCACCAACAAACTCCAGTCCCTCTTCTATGTCCCACCCTCTTAAAAAACACAAAAAACTACAACTCCCCCCCCCCCCCCCCCACCTTATCCTCAGTCTGACGAAAAAAGCCTGTCTCTGGAAAGGGGTAGAAGCAATTATTGCTTCTACCCCTTTGCAGAGACGGGGTTTTTTTTGTACTTGCTCCTGCCCCTGCATTGTTATCTTGCATAATACTACCACTGAAGCCACTAATACAGCACCAGAAACAAGTTGGGATCACTCCTGCCCCATCCAGAGCAGAGCATCTGGCGGGGTTGGGGGGGGGGGGTACCTCTGTGATGATGGTCTTTTTTTTAATGGGGAGAAGCTTAAGGGGCTGGGATATAAGGTCTCCCCAGAAGGAAGGCCTCTGACAGGGGTAACAAAACACACCCTAACACCAACTAAAAGTGGGCTACTTTTAGTTTTTCTGTTACTTTCCACATCTGGGAAGAACAGTGAAACCAAAGTACTAAAAATAGAGTCATAAATGTTTGGATTTCACATAGAAGCAGTTTACAGAACTCACAAACACAGGATCCATGTCCTGGTAAAAATTAACGCATCCAATAAGTGACCCTCTGAGACTACCTTTTATTAAAATCTGGTTCTACACACAGGATTAACAGAGATTACCACATTCAAGGTCAGTGGTCAGCAAGAACCATAACAATTACCATAAGGTTCTAAGATCATGATTATATTTATTGTAAAGATTGGACTACTTTTTCTGCCTGTGCTGTTCTAGCCAATTTAAAACTTGAAAACTGGAGGTTAAAACCATGTTAACACTAGACATACAACCGAGTATTCCAAAATACACCACCTGAATAGTCCGAAAGAATGTCAACATTCCTGACAGAACATGGACCTTATTGTAAATATTAATGTCTAACTCACCAGTCATAGACTGTTAATCTTATTTGCTCACACATGGAAGGAAACTGAAAAATGAAAAAAGAAAGTTAAACTTTAAGTCAAACTTAAAAAGATTTAGGATTTAAGGTCAGTAAGTTTGCATCGCAAATGGAAACGCTTAACCCGCAGGTAGATTTTCACAGCTCAAACCTTAATTTGAAGATTAACAGCTTGGTTCCACTCAGGGTTGGCATTTTTCTCCATTCTCTTTGTGCAAACCTGTGAGGGAACGGAAACCAATCAGTTGCTAGACGTGTAGAAGTTCAAAATGCACAAAACAAATGGCACATAACCAAAAACAGAGACTCGGGCAGTTAGGTGTGCCAAGCAGTGCAGCAGTATTGCTAAAAGTGGGAAGCTAAATTCCCTGGCTTCAAGCCAGGTGAGTACACAACCAAAGAGCTCCTCAAGGGCAACCGTGTCAAATACAGTTGTTTAGTTAGTTTTACATAACACATTAAGGTGTCGGGGAAGGCAGCCCTAGAAGGGGAAACAAAAAATGGTACAGAAAGAAAACTGAACGTTTTTTTTACATCCAATACCTTTTTGCCAGCAAAACAAACTTCCACAAATGGATCAACCAGATTTTTCTTGTCAGATTCGCCACCAAATATTTCCTTTACAGATTGTGCAAAAGCGTCATCCACTAAAGAGAGTTTGAGGAACAAAATCAATGATGACATTTACAATTATGCCTTTAGGTTTGAGGAAAATAATCTCGGTAGCCATGCAAAAGAGCAGAGTTCAAGGGCATTCTAGTGCTAAGTGTCATTCTATTCTCGGGATGTGTAGGGCTGGGAACAGGGAGGTGATCATCTCAGTCCCTGTGAGAAGTTCAGAGAGCATAAGACAACTTCCTTGTGTAGGGTTAATTGACATTTTCTTCTTAGTTTATCCTGCAGCATGTACTACATTAACAAAGGCTGCTGTTGAGTTGAGAAGTGGGAACATTTTACTCAACAGGGATTTAAAATAAGCAAAGACCATAACTAAGATGCTCCATGAATATAATAGAATTTCCAACAGAACAAAATGGTTTCCTTTCCCTCATCCTCAACACAATACATATCTGGGCAATATGTTATGTGTCTATGGCATAAAAAAAATCATGCTTTACAAGTAGGACTACCATCAAGCCACAGGATAAGCAGGCAGGTAAGAAAGGAAAGGAAAGGAAAGAGAGTATTAAACTACCACTGCCCACTATGTTTTATGTCATGGTATCCACTGTTACCCAGCTACATGGTCAGTTGCCCATTTGAGATAATACTGACCAAAATTATTATGCCTAGAACTGAGTGAACCAGTGTGGGTTAAAATATTCTTCAGGCTACTATCTCTGATCATCTGCTACCCATTAATAGTGAGAAATATACTTTGTGGAATGTCTTCAGCTCTGTAGATTTTCAGAAAGAAAGTGACCCATCGAAGTGAAACTCCTGCGGGCAGCAAGAGATTGCTCTCAACATCATCTGTCTCATTATCTTGTTCTCTTTTTTCCACCTGTTGAGAGAGAAATGCTTTTAGATTTTTTCATGCTTGTAGCATGCTGTAATCTGAAAAAAAGTTTCCATTGCTACAACTGTTAAATATAAAATAACTACTCAGTGGCGTAGCTAGGACTGAATGTGCCCCAGGCAGAAAAATTGAGATGGGCCCCCTATAACACCATCGCTCCCAAGATAGTGGGAGTGGAAATGGAGGGGGGGGGGTGAGAGGGAGGGTGAACACTTTCCAAAACTAACATATTAAAATTGTTAAATTAAAAAAATGTCTACCTTTGTTGTCTGAGCATTGCTTTGGTTCTAGTGTCTCTCTTCTGCTTTTCTCTGGGGGTTTTTTCTTCACTCTCTCCAGGGTTTTCTGTCCTTTCTGACATTTTTTTCTCTGTGTCCTGCATTAATCTTTTCTGTGTTTCCCTATTTGTCCAGTGTCTCCCCGCTGTGTCCCTCTATGCTATCTTCCCCCCATGTTCAGTATCTCTTTTCTGTTTTCCTATCCCTTTCCTTAGGTACAGTATTGCACATCTGTGTCCCTGCTGAACATAGCATCAGCAACTGGTCTTTTCCCAGTGTGGCATTACTTACGTACTTATAACTAGAGAGCTAGGGGTAGAGCAAGAGGTTGGTTGGTTTGGCCCACCCAATGTACAAGGTGTCCCACTGCCCTCACCTAGCATAACACTTGTTGTTCAAGATTTGTTGCAAAGAACCCTGATTTTACCCATTTCCATTCTACATATGAAATGTTTTACATAGTCCAGGGTAGTAATATCCAGCAGGTGCACATTGGTGGTCTGTTCACTAAAAATGCTAATCTGATTGGCCAATTTCATTGGTTTTTTTTGTCAATAGGATCAAACATATTTCCTCAATTATTACTTTAAAAGGAGTGACGCCTGTGAAAACTGGGATTACTTTAATCAGTGGGATCTGAATTAGAGACGTATATGTATTGTTAAATAACTTCTGGTTTTTAAGAGAAAGAATGTAATCAGATCTATTATTTTTAACTAATATTGGACAATAAGTATGTTTTCAATGAAATGATTTGACTATATACCGTATTGGCCTTGAAGAAGCCAACCAGATGATCAATGTAGAATAATGAATTAGACGAGTAATATCTGGGGATAATCAGGTTAATACCACGGGGTTTTTTTTCTGTTTACTGTTTAATTGATCTCCTTGTCTTGTTTCACTCTCCCTATTTAGTGATCTAAGGAAGAGAATAGAATTACCTGACTGAAATAATTCCTATATATTACTTTCTCTGTATTTCTGGCAAGTTGTTTTATCGCTTGTAAAAATGGTTATAAATACAATTAAAAAAAAAAAAATAGGATCAAACATGTAGCTAACTCTGTGTGCATTAAACCTCATATCATTACTAGTACAGACTGAAAAACTTGTAAAGAAAAGGGTTTGGGAAGTATGTACACAGAGAAAGACATTAAACTTACTGGTGGCTCATCTCCTGTCCCCACAACGAACATACTGACTTTCAGATAGCCTTTAGCACCAGAGCTTGTTTCTTCAGGGTCACTGAGAAGAATCCATTTCCTCATAACAGCATGACCTTAAGCAATACAAAAAAATGAAGGAATAAACAGTCCTACAGTCAAGTATATTGAATTGCAAAGTCGAAGAGATGAGGTTCAAGGATGGTTTGAAGCTGCAGTGCAACTTATGGGGTAAAAAAAGAGGAAAAACCTATAGAGAAATCCAGTAGTTAACCAGTCCACAGTGTTTCTTTGATACACTATGGCACAGACGTTTCAAGCATCTTTGCTTTACAAAAAGAAAAAGGTATTTTTTGAGGAATAGTTAACAAGTGGAGGAGTTGGCCTAGTGGTTAGGGTGGTGGACTTTGGTCCTGGGGAACTAAGGAACTGAGTTCAATTCCCACCTCAGGCAGCTCCCTGTGACTCTGGGCAAGTCACTTAACCCTCCATTGCCCCATGTAAGCCGCATTGAGCCTGTCATGAGTGGGAAAGTGCGGGGTACAAATGTAAAAAAAAAAAAAAAAAAAAAGAAGTAGGAGGCTCCCATAATAGTTAATTCTATAAAGGGTGAGAAAAGTTCGACACCATCTGGTCAATTTTTAAAACCATTTAACTGGCCAGGAATAGCTCCTGGCTTGTTAAATGGCACATAAACGGCTATCTGGCAATATTCAGTTGGTTAATTCTTAGCGGACAGCTGGTTATATACCCGGATATCCGTCGATATTCAGCACATCGCTGGCTAAGTTTGGCAGCCAAATTAGGCTGCCAAAATAGCTGGAATATCTTTGGCTGGTATAAACTTAGCTGGCCAGCGTTGAATATCGGCTTAGATATTTAAATTTAAACCAATCAACACACACCTGGAAATGACCCGGCACTGAAAATCCAGGCTCAGCACCAACCACAGGAGGCTCCCTTAAATCTGAGCACCAAGCTAATATTCCACATCAGCAATTTTGTGTGCCAAATCTTTTATAGCTGTGTTTCTCAAGTCTGGTCCTGGAGTACCCCTTGTCAGTCAAGTTTTCAGGATATTCATAAATGAATATGCATGAAAGACATTTGCATATAATGGAGGCAGTGTATGCAAATCAAGTTCATGCATATTCATTGTGGATATCCTGAAAATCTGACTGGTAGGGGGTATTCCAGGACTGGACTTGGGAAACGCTGCTTTATAGAATACCAGTGTAAGTCCACATTTACACGTCAACATTTAGGCACAACCACTTTCCCCATTTCAACAGCAGATGCAAATGTACATGCCTAAATGCTGGCACTTACGCATACCACTTATAGCAGTGGCTCCCAAACTTGGTCCTGGAGGCACCCCAGCCAGTCAGGTTTTCAGGATACCCACAATGAATATTCATGAGATAGATTTGCATGCAGTGGAGGCAGTGCATGCAAATCTCTCTCATGAATATTAATTGTGGGTATCGTAAAAAACTTTACCGGCTGGGGTGCCTCCAGACCCAGGTTTGGGAACCACCGACTTATAGTATTCTATACGTTTTGCGCATCGGTGTGCCCAGCCACATGCACACCTTCCCTTACAGTTGCGCATTAAGGGCCCCTTTTACCAAGGTACAGCAAAAGGGGGCCTGCGCTGGTGTCAGCGCATGTTTTTCACGCACGCCAAGGCCCCATTTTACCACAGCAGGTAAAAGGAAAGTCTCTCTTTCCTGTAGGAAATGGCCATGTGGCAAGTAAAGCACTTGCCGTGCAGCCATTTCTGGGGGGGGGGGGAGGGGGGAGAGCCCTTACCGCCACCCATTGAAGTGGAGGTAAGGGTTCCCGCACTAACCCAGCGGTGACCGGGCAACGTGTGGCACTGCCTGATTACCGCCAGGTACATTCCGGCTGCTGGGCTGCTGCGGTAGCCTGGCAGCACTTCCTGTTTAAGTGAGTGGTAAGCCTGCCTTGGGCTTACCACATGTAAAAGGTGCCCTAAACCACTTAAGTGCTACCTTACAGAATAGCGCCTAACTGCAGTTACGTACAGAACTGCTGTGTACCCCCAATTTGCATATAACCTCCTTTTTAGCAAAAGTTAGGCATTGAATTGGCACCTAACTTTTGGCGCACTATACAGAATGAGGGGGAATGTGTTCAACCCCACACTTCAATGATCTAAAATTACTTTCTCCTACAGGTTTCTGTGATTTCTCCCTTTTTCGGTAACTCTGAAAGATATTATGGAGTAGCTCACGATACAAGATTGATACTGAACAAAATTATTATCCCCAGAACTGAGTGAAGCAGTGACCTGGCCACTCTTTGTGGGTCAGAACATTCTATGGGCTATCTATCCATGCACAAGATCATTCTAAATTGATGTTATATGTTGAATCTAACTTTCTCATCTCCATTTGGTCTCTGGAGGTGTCAGCACAGTCAGAGCTTTACTGTTAGACTTTGTTTGAAACTATTGTCACTTTCTTTAGTTGAGCTACACATCTTTGTTACCTAGTGAAATACCTCTCCACACATTAAAGGATGCCTGACAAGTACAGAAATAAATGTTCTAGATTTATGTTGATGGCTTATATGACTTCATCTGGGAAGCTCAGATAGCATGGGACAAAATATAGTCACCTGAGTATATAGGCAGAACCTAAATAAATAATCATAACCTAGAACTAGATTGTACAGTATTAATGACCTACAACATCTCAAAGAAATCTTACTTACCAGGTTCATCGTAGACATAACCCAAGTCAATCTGCAATTAACAAAAGTGTTTGTTAACAGCTTTAAAAATATGCCTCACAGTTTACAGCATTAGACATTCTGTTTAATGGAGATTACTGAAAAACATTAGATTGTGTGTTTTCTGATTATTTCCCAGAAATAAAAATATCAAAAAAGATATAGTAGAATTGGAAAAGGTACAGCGAAGGGCGACGAAAATGATAGTGGGGATGGGACGACTTTCCTATGAAGAGAGGCTGAGAAGGCTAGGGCTTTTCAGCTTGGAGAAGAGACGGCTGAGGGGAGATATGATAGAAGTGTATAAAATAATGAGTGGAATGGATCGGGTGGATGTGAAGCGACTGTTCACGCTATCCAAAATACTAGGACTAGAGGGCATGAGTTGAAGCTACAGTGTGGTAAATTTAAAACGAATCGGAGAAAATTTTTCTTCACCCAACGTGTAATTAGACTCTGGAATTCATTGCCGGAGAACGTGGTACGGGCGGTTAGCTTGACGGAGTTTAAAAGGGGTTAGATAGATTCCTAAAGGACAAGTCCATAGACCGCTATTAAATGGACTGGAAAAATTCCTCATTTTTAGGTATAACTTGTCTGGAATGTTTTTACGTTTGGGGAGCGTGCCAGGTGCCCTTGACCTGGATTGGCCACTGTCGGTGACAGGATGCTGGGCTAGATGGACCTTTGGTCTTTCCCAGTATGGCACTACTTATGTACTTATGTACTTATGTTGACCGCTAATCAGAGGGGGAAGTCTCCTCTGAGACTGTGCCCTCTCAGTGTTAGAACAGGCCTGACCCTAGTTGGCAAAGCAGCAACAGCCCTCATCCCTACCTGAAAAGGGAAGAGTCCACCACCTCTGGCAAATGAGCACGTGGGGATCTTGTCATGTAGGTACTTGTCCACTGGACACTGAACCAAGATTACCACATCATATAGACCAAACTCCAGAGAGTAACAAATTAGCAGAGCAGATGGTGTAGATAGGCAGATCGGATGGGCTGTATGGTCTATTATCTGTTGCCTTGTTTTATGTAATAACTTTCAGTCATTACCAACTAGGGACGAACTGACCATTCGAGCAACCAGGCAGTGCCCAACGGCCCAGAGGCTCTGCCCAAATGCTCGTCGTGCCGCTGGTGATCTAGTGGCTTCAGTGGGGGGGGGGAGAATATATTTTTTCCTGCCCGGCCCACTGGGCTGCCAGTATTCCCCCCTGCCCAGCACCACCGTATTTTAAAAATGGCAGCCAAGACTCTCACGAGACTGTCCAGACCTGCAAGAATACAGAGGGAAGTCTCGGTCACCATTTTGAAAACACGGCAGCTGTGCAGCAGGCAGAAAAGAACATGCCCCTCCCGCAGAGGCCACCATACTACCAGGACCCTCATGTAGCACTGGGACAGCGGGGGTGGCGGCAGCAGCTGGGTTGCCTGTAAACCCAACTTGTTTATGGCCCTTGAGGACTGGAAGTGACTACTACTGGATGAACCACTTAACAGGTTATTATTAAAAAAAAACACACCTTAATACATTGTTCAGTAACGTAGTAACATAGTAAATGACGGCAGATAAAGACCTGTACGGTCCATCCAGTCTGCCCAACAAGATACTTTATATGTATACCAGAGTTTCTTTTGCCCTTGCCTTTCTCAAGACACAGACCGTAGAAGTCTGCCCAGCATTGTTCTTGTACTAAGTTCTGAAGCTAACATCGAAGCCCCTTAAAATTTACACTCCAGCCCATCCCCATCTATTCAGTCACGATCAGGGCATAGACCCTAGAAGTCTGCCCAGCTCCCGTTTTGTTTCCCCAATTACCGGCAACTGAACTGATTTCCCCCTAAAATTCTGCATCAATTCAAATTACTATCTTTGTTCTTGGAATAGGTAAACTAATTCTCAAACCCACAGGTGCTCTCTGTTCTCAGGTTGCGTCCTTCCTCATACTTCAACTAACCGGCTTCAATATTTTTCTCTAGCTGCTCCACAAGTGAACACACTGTTCCCTAGCCACAAGAGTAATCCTTCCTGCACCTTGGGGTAGGGTGGCGACACAAAAGAGAAAAGGGCCCAAGGGAAAAGAGCAAGGAAGACCCAAAGCAGGGGCAATAAGAGGGAGGGGAAGGAACAGGGAGTAGGAATTAAACTGAGTGGGGTGAGAGAAAGAGAGAGAGACTAATGAGAAGTTGGTGACTTTCCCTCTTTCCTCCCATTTCAATCCTGCCCCGATGTAAATCCACAATGCACAAAAATGTGAATAAAATGCATCACCGAAATCCAAAACTGTTGCCTTGTCCCCTTAAACTTTTTCATGCTTTGCACACGCTTATGGAATTTTGTCACCTCTAGCAAGGTGGTCCTTGAAGAAAGGTGTTTTTTTAAAGTGAAAAAGGAGCTCTGTTGAACCTCCTTGTCTCATTAACCGATTATACAACACAGAGATGTATCATTATTTAGTGTGCTTTTTGATTCTGAGTTAGAGTTTCATACGGACCAAATAGATTCTCACTGTGTAGGAGACCTTAATGTTTTGATTGAACTAAAGTGTTTTAAATATTACCCATGCAACTCACTGATATTCACCAAGTGTTAGAAGGCCGTATTATATACAGTGAGTATCAAAGACCAGCCTAAATCAAGGCAGCATTCATTCAGCTCTGCTCTTCCACTACCATTGGTTGTGAACCACGGTTTATTAACTAAGAGCCCCCAACACTAATCATTCAATCTCATAATTTACAATCCACAATTGAGGCACTCATTAATAGTTTTCTTTATTTACAGTGACAGTTTTATTAAACAAATTAACTATTGTTTTGTTTGATAGCTTTCGCTTTCCTGTTTGGGTTTGTTGTTGCTGAAGTTTTTCTACCTTTTTCAAGCAGGCACACTTAACCAAGAATTTAGAAATCATGTGACTGGGGGCAATGCAAACCAAATTCCACTTTATTCTGTATTTTGCCTCTATTGCACCCTTCACAAACCTCTGTTCTTACAGTGCAATAGCAAACACTTTGAAACACAGGTTAAATTTATGATCTGCTTTCATACTGTCATTAATAACCTCCTGCATGAAGGCTTCTGCCTTTGGGGGCTGAAATAGACTTTCTTCATGTGAAAATGTTTATAAAGCAGAGCAGTCTCTTAACTATCAGTGCAAATTCTTAAGCAATGAGTCAAGTGTGTGTGTGTGTGGAAAACTATGAACTTTCAGCAGTTCTAAAAGCAACACCAAGTAGCAGGGGGAAGAATGTCTGCAGCACAGTATAAAAAATGGTCCTTATCAGCAATGTTGCAGACTGTGCTGGAGAATAAGGAATGAGGTGGATAATCCAGATCAACTAAGAAAATGAGAGATTCTGCACATGGGTTAAGTCTAGCACTTATGAATTAAAAAGGCAACTCTAAATCAGGGCACCACCATTTAGATGCCATAATAAAGCAGGCAGCGAGTCCGTTCTATAAGGACACTTACACATTAGAGTGTCCTTACACTATACTAGCGTAAACTGGCACTGATGCGCCTAAATATAGATGCTAACATTTCTATGGCTCGCTTAAATGCTGGCGCCTAATTGTGACAATGCGTATAATTCACGCTTTCCAAAAATACTAGGACTAGGGGGCATGCGATGAAATTTAAAACAAATAGGAGAAAATTTTTCTTCACCCAACACATAATTCGTTGCCGGAGAACGTAGTGAAGGCGGTTAGCTTGGCAGAGTTTAAAAAGGGGTTGGACGGTTTCCTAAAGGACAAGTCCATAGACCGCCACTAAATGGACTTGGGAAAAATCCACAATTTCGGGAATAACTTGTATAAAATGTTTCTACGTTTGGGTAGCTTGCCAGGTGCCCTTGACCTGGATTGGCCGCTGTCAGGGACAGGATGCTGAGCTCGATGGACCTTTGGTCTTTTCCCAGTATGGCATTACTTATGTACTTATTTACAGTTGCCTGCTCAAATGTTGCCCTGCCCATGGTCCTCCCCTGTGAACATTAATCTTTCAAATATACACTCAGGGCCACCGACAGAGGGGGAAAGATTTCCTGGGTCGGGCCTCCAAGGGGGCCCAGCGCCACCACTGCATCAGCGAGGCTTCTGGTGGCAGGCAGGCAGAAGGCGGCTCAGGCAAAATTGGTCTCGTCTCCTGCTCGTATGTGCTGGCCAGGAACTGAGTTATTGCAGTAAGTCTTCTCTGTCGCTGCAGGTCCTCCTTCCTGCCTTGTCCCACCTCCTCTCATGCGATGTACTTCCTGTTTCTGCCGCGGGAAGGGACGTGGCAGGAAGAGGATCTGTGGCAGAGAAGAGTTAACTTGGGTCCTAGCTGCCACGCACAAGCGCAGGAGAGAAGACAGACACCGAGGCGGTAGCAGATGCTGAGAATTAAGCAGGAACTGAGGTGTGAGGTGTGGGCCGGGCTTGGGGGTGGGGGGCTATTGTTTGTCCCAGGCCTAGCTTTGTCTCTCAGCAGGCTTGTATACACTGTAGCACGTGCATAATTATAGACTAGCATTTGTCATTAATGTAGTGCACACTTACCCGAATGGATGGCAGTATGCTAAACATTTAAGCACACAAAAGGCACAAAATTTATGCACACACTTTCCCTTTTAAAATTACCCCATGAAAAGAAGACACATATTTTCATTTGTTAAATAGTATGCACAAGCTTCCCCCCTTATTTTACATCATATTTAAAAAAAATAAAGTATGGAGGTATACAAATGCCACATAGTTTACCCATATATATATAGGTCAGTAACTTTTAAAGAACTCATTTTTGTGCATAAACCTCTGTTTTATGAGGGAATTTTCTAACAGTGCATATGAAAGGAAGGAACATATGCTCAGATGTTGCACCTATTTTATTACTTATTTAGGGCCCTGTTTATTAAGCCGCGTTAGAGGCGCATGAGTGTATTTTAGTGCACGCTAACCATGCAGATGCCCATAATACTCCATAGCACACACTAAAAACACTAGCGCACTTTAGTAAACAAGGCCCTTAATTCATTTTTTTAAATAAACCGCCTACTTGCTTCCTGTTATCTGCATTACAGCTCATAAATTAAATAGACAATGAAGCAAGGCTGTTACGCACCTTAAACTCTCCCAATAGGCTGTCTGCTCGTATAGAATAAGAATTATATACCTTAAAAGAAAAAGAAAAAATGGTCATATTTTAAACATTACTATATATCTTGGTCATATGGAAGCACATATTTTACAACTTTTTCTTACCCGAATGCTTACGGTTTCATCCAACAACTCTAAAGGTGTCATGTTGAGATTGTAGAAAAATATCTGTAACAAAAAAGATTTAGGACACTTACATGCTGTATTATGCAGTGGCTTAGCTACGTGGGGTCAAGGGGTCCCCCCAAAATTTCCTCTGAGCCCTGGTTGTTCTGGCGGGGTGTCCCCAACCCCTGCCAGCTGAAGCTTTGTCCAGTGCCAGTCTCTGGCGCTGGCGCGTTGCCTGCCCTGCTCTGTCTTCCCCTCAAGTCCAGCATGCTCCTTTTAGTGAAACTGAGTATGCTCAATTTCACTAAAAGGAGCGTGTAGGACGTAAGGGGAAAAAAGAGCAGGGCAGGCAATGCAGTGGCGCCGAAGACCGGCGCTGGACAAGGCTTCAGCTGGCAGGAGTTGCGGACCCCTGCCAGCCAAGGTATTTGCTATGGCAGTGGGTGGGGAGCGTCAGGTGGTGGGAGCGGGGGGCAGGGGGGGTCGGCAGATCAAAATGTGGCCCCCACCTCGGGCTCTGGCCCCCCTCCCACCGCGAGGTCTGGCTATGCCCCTGGTATTATGTACAACTTAAATTATTCACTGCTAATTAAATGCACATTTTCTAGTAAATAAAACAGCTTTATTTCTTCTTAAAGTAACTTTTTGAATTAATGCATGCTCTACTATAGCATAAGACCTCACCACCTAGACAAACACAGACATCGAGACAATGGAAAAGATTTTCCATTCTGCCTAGTATTGACCTTTAAGCAATGAATGGTGCTTAGAAATTTCCTGTCAGGTGGATACTTATGTCCTTTAGAATCAACTTCGCCATAATATAACAACTGATCAAGTGAAAGCAATAGTGAGTATTAACACCCTAGAATAGGAGAGTAACTTTATAACCAAAACTGTTCAGTGTGTTTTAGCTGGGGGTTTTTTGTTTCTGTCGCATCAGATCAATACAATGACAACTGTCTTATCCAAGCACTCACCTCATCAAAAAAAGGATTGTTCCCTCTCTTTATTCTTGTTCGGTGTGTTTGACCGGCTATGTGAACTTTGACTACTGGTTTTATGTTACTGCCAGATAACTGACGGCCTTCAATGACCCTAACACGGACCTGCAAAGAACCAGTTGCACATTAGAAGGTTAATTGTTACAAAATGCATTTAACTTCTGCTTGTACCTGTGTTAGTTTTTGTAACCCGCCTAGTTTTTAGGCAGTCTAGACTACTAGTGAATTTAGATGGCTTGTTCTCTAGAAACAGAGTAAAAACATTGTCAAGCACTTCAAATTCACTGTGAGAACTAAATTTTCCAGCAGGTTTTATCAAGCTCCTGGACTAAGGGAGTGGAGGAGTGGCCTAGTGGTTAGAGCACCTGTCTTGACATCCAGAGGTGGCTGGTTCAAATCCCACTGCTGCTCCTTGTGATCTTGGGCAAGTCACTTAACCCTCCATTGCCTCAGGTACAAACTTAGATTGTGAGCCCTCCTGGGACAGGGAACTACTACTACTGAAAAAGGTGAGAGCAAAATCCAAATAAATAAATAAGGAGCCCTTTTTCTAATGTTCGGTAAGATTTTGCACTTACCATGCATCAGCGCAAGCTAAGTGCAAAGCCTGTGTGGTAAATTCAGGGGGGCCTGTCCAGCTTCCACTCTACATACTACAAACAGCGCAGACACTTAATTGCAGATACACAGTAGCAGATAAAATGAGTAGCTGCTCTACCTACTACTGCATATAACACAGTGGGTTCCTTTTACTAAGTCGCATAAGCGTCTATGCATGCCCAACGTGCGCCGAAATGGAGTTACCGCCCAACTACCGCATGGCTCTTGCGGTAATTTCAATTTTGGCGTGTGTCCAATGCCGCACATCTGAAAAATATATATATATTTTTGGGGCGTGCGTGATGGACACACGTCAAGTGACATTACCACCCGGTTACCGTGCGAGTCTTTACGGTTAGGTCAATGGCTGGCGGTAAGGTCTCCGACCCAAAACAATTTTGGCAAAAATTTTTAAAAAGGCCTTTTTTTTACAGGTGTGCTAAAAAATGGATCGGCGTGCGCCCAAAACCCATACCTACGGTACCGAAAGCCATTTTTCAGCACGCCTTTGTAAAAGGACCCCAGTATTTGCATACGAACGGGCCCCCACAGCAATTAACAGATACCAATGGTGTTAGCATACACAGTTACTAAATAGCCTCTTAATTATTGTTCTAGCACGGCACATCCACTGACTGAATATATAAGATATAGAAAACATACTTTCAATGCCAAAGAAAAAATCCTCAACCCACTATATAACACATTCATTACCTCTTTTTCCTAACCTGTGCCACACATTCTAGTCAATTTAGAAAGCACATAATTACTTCCACCTATTCATAAATTTTATAAGGCAGCAAATAATAACCTGAAAATCTTGTGGCTTATTGGATAGAATTCTTCTATTCGTCTTTCCTTTAACAATACGTCGTGCAAGCTGGGCATCAGGCTGTCCACCTGGAACTGCTGGGACCATTCCACCATAGCCAATATCAACCGTGTCTTCATCACCTCCTTGCTCTTCACCATCTACAACAAAGAAAGCAAATAATTTAAAGGGGAAGTCTTATAAAACATTAATGTTTGGTGAAATTTTACCTAAGTAGCATCTAAAATCAACTGAAATGAAGCCAGAGTCCAAGACAGTAATTCAAGGAAATCAAATTCCAACCACACAGACAAAACATCTCAAAACCAAAAGGTCTTGCCACTAGTGATTTCATTATCCAAGGCACTGCATTGGAAGCAGACTTCATGAGCCCCAACAAAGTACTATGCCTTCCAGGTTCCTCAGCTAGAGGAAATACAAACCAAATTCTGAGTGTGATTAGAGAAGAGAGTAAAGATTCTAAGGCTGATGTTGTGACCTGGACAGGGATAGCATACTTGTAAGTACAGAGAGCTTTCCAGAAGCTGAGGGAAGGGTCGAGGTCCTTGGTAAGGACTGTGGCTTTTTCTGAAATACTGCCTGCCTATGGAAACAGTGAGGAAAGACTACAAAACACACAGAACTTCAATAGGTGGTTCAAAACCTGGTGCCAAAAGCAAAGTTTTAAATACATAGGAGGATGGGGCAATGTATAGAAAAGCAAAAGAGTTGACAGTAGTGGAGAAAGAATTCAAATAAACTATTTTAGCAACTCACCTATCAGCAAGCAAGTAGATGGGGAGACTAGACAGAAGGATAAACAGAGGGTGAGGTAACTGGAAAGGTATGTGCTCAAAATGCTCGCAGTCTATTCAACAAAGCTCATGATCTGTAAGGCAGACCTGGATATTGTTTCTATCATGGAGACATGGTTCAATGGCTTCCATGAATGGGATGCAAACATACTGTGCGCTATGGATTATCTTAGAAAGAGAAGATGAACATCCATCCACATAGGTGTAAGTCTACAGACCTCCAACACAGAGAAGATGGACAAAGATTTGTTCATAGATATCCAAAGGTTGGGTATGAAGGAGAAGGTGCTGTTGCTGGGGGATTTCAACCTGCTGGATGAAAATCAGAAGATCCCATCTGCGGAATCGGAAAAAAAGAAAGACTAAGGATGCTTTTCAAAGTGCACTGCCGAGACAAATGGCGATGGAATCCACAAGGGACGCTAAATCTTGTGCTCACAAATGGAGATAGTGTGTCCAGCATCAGGATGGGTGCCCACCTGGCCAACAGTGATCACCACACTGTATGGTTTGATGTAAGAGCTAAAGCGGAATGACCACGCACAAAACTCAAAATCCTGGATTTTAAGCATGCTGACTTTGTCAAATAGGGGAGTACCTGAAAAAGAGCCAGTGGAATGGATGGACATAGTAGTGGAGGATCTGTGATTCAAATCGAAAGGGGCTATAAAATCAGCAACAGATCTTTATATGTTTCCAAGTTTATTACACACTTTTTATCCCACTCTATGGCATTGCCACCTAGGCAGTTTACACTGTAAAAGTAATAAAAATAATTTTTAAACAAAAGAGGAAGTGCCAGAAAATTACAACATAGTGAGGGGGGAAAAAAGGGGCAGAATTACAACATATGACAGAAAAGCAGGGAAGGAATACACACCAGGTAAATTCAGTGCTTTGCACGATTCGCACAAAAGTTCTTCTGCATGTATTGTTTTAATGACCAAAAGAAGGAATTTATAAATGATCCTTTGTTTTACAGGTAGCCAAGGGACTGTCTTCCCATGGGACGTAATATGATCAAATTTACCTATCCTGTATATCAATCGGAGAGTAGTATTTTGAAGTAACTGTTTAAGATCTTTAACCCCCAACTCCTTTGTACAAGGAGTTACAGTAGTCCATCTTTGAGATCACAAGAGAATGGACTAAAATATTAAAGGGCCTTTTACAAATTGGCAGCAAGCCCAACACGGGCTTACCATTCGCTCTTTCAGGACCACCGCCGGCTCAACATTCCCGCCAGCGGTAGTCCTACCCTGAGCACGCACCATTTCCAGGGGAAAAAGAACCCCCCCCCCCCCCCAGAAATGGCTTGTGCGGCAATAACCCGGTGGTAATCGGGCATTGCGCGCATTACTGCCAGGTTAGTGCGGGAGCCCTTATCACCACCTAGTGGCGGTAAAGGCTACCCATTGCATGGCCATGCGGTAAGAGTTCTCTTACCGCATGGCCATGGGTGCCTGGAGTCTTTTTACCTGCTGCGGTAACAAGGGCCCTGGCAAGCGGGAAAAACGACCCCCACCACCACCAGCGCAGGGCCCTTTTTCCTGCAGCTTGGTAAAAGTGCCCCTAAGAGCTGAAGGTTCAAGCAACAGTCAAATAGATCTAATTCAGCGTAGTGTAAAGAACGTTTGACGAACCACCTAATTTGCTATTGAAAAGAGAGTATCATCTATAATAATCCCGAGAATACACATAAATGAGACTGCAGGAATATGGCTATTGCACAGAGCAACAGGTACACACAATATTTTAGTTGGATGATTAGTGAAAAGTAATGCAGTAGATTTAAGAGGTTTAAGATCAACTTATTATTTTGAAACTAATCTGTCAGCGACATAGTCTATTATTAATACCAGTAATATCTATAAGATCTAGATGATTAAGGGTACAGAGTTACTGAATATCATCTGCATATAGAAAAGTATTAAAATCAAGAGATTGTGCAAGGGAGAGGAAAGGGCCCCCCCCAAAATTAAACAAAAGCGGGGATAAAATGGATCCTTGTGTGAAACCCAAGGAGGGGAGGTATAAGGTTTGGTAACAGTAGTTGTACCATGAACAATATATGATGTATCTGTTAAGTAACACTGAAACAATTTAAGAACTGTACTTGTGAGGCCAATAGCTTAAGACGATGAATCAAAACAGAGTGATCAATAAGATCAAAAGCGGAAGTAAGTTCTAACGAAAGAAGGAGAACAGCTTTTAAATGATCAATATGGTATTGAATGTACGTAGTAATAACTAGTAGCGCCGTTTGCGTACTATGATGTTGACAGAAACCCATTTGAAACGGCTGCAACACGTTTGTAGTTGCAACAAAATCTAAAAGTTGAGAATAAACAAGATTCGCTACAATTTTAGCTATAAAAGACAAGTTAAAATTGGGACGGTAATTTTCAGAGGCAATGGATTTGAACGCGTCCTTAAGCTTGGGAAATACTGCAGCAATTTTCCATGATGAGGGGACAATACCCTTGAATAAACTGGTCTGAACTATAATATGGGTAAAAGGAAGAAAAGTTGTTATGAATTTTGTAATATACAGGGAAGGACGTGGATCTTGTGGAGCAGTAGTAACATGTAAAAATTGTATAGATCTGTCTAAATCTGCTGTCAAAGGAATGTGAAAAATAGCAAAAAAGAGAAGCAGGAAATGTTAGAAACATCCATCTGCAATTGTGAAGTGTTATTTTGAAAATTAAAAGTATTATGAAGTGTTGTCAAAGTAATCGGCAAGAGACTGAGGAGATGGAATTTAATTGTTAGTAGTTTGTGTAACATGGTAAGGAAGGTAAACAAGAACAAGAAAAAAAAAAAAGGAAAATCGATAAGGGTCACCAAACAAGTTGCTGACAAAATAAAGGCAAAATGGTGGGCTTTCATGAAATACAAAAGAACTCAAGAAAAGGAACACAGACGAGATTACCGGATAAAACTGAAAAAAGTGAAGAGAGAAATACAGCTGGCAAAGGCTCTGGCGGAAGAACAAATGGCTAACAATAAAGAAGGGTGACAAGTCTTTTCAGGTATATCAGTAAACGGAGGAAGGCTAGAAATGGAATTGTAAGACAAAGTTGCTATGAACTGCTATGTGGACAGTAATGAGGAAAAAGTAGATTAACTGACTGATTTCTTTAACTGGGTGACCAGAGAACTTGATAGTGAACATGTAATGGATGTAGTCTACTTGAATTTCAGTAAAGCATTTGACACAGTCCCTCATAGAAGGCTCATAAATAAAATCAGAAAGCTAAAGTTAGGACACAAAATGGTGAACTGGATTGGGAACTGGTTGACTGACAGATGGCAGAGGGTGGTAGTAAATTGAATCTATTCAAAGAATAGAAATGTAAGTAGTGGAATACCTCAAGACAAATCAACATTGTGTTTACTGCTGTTTGGCTTGGGAAGAAATAAGAAAAAGGACAGCAAGTCCTTTTCTTACAACATTTACGACCCCTGACGCAGGCATCTGCCGAAACACAGCCCGTGTTGGGTCCTATGTGAACGTATATTTTCTGGCATATCCAATTCAGAAGCCTCCTTGTGTTTGTTGTTTTCTTTTCTCTTGAGCTTAGAGAAGCTCTTTTTTTTCTCCACTTTTCTGTAAGCTGAATATCGTATAAAGCTTTTATTGAGTGGTCTTGCACATTACATATAAAAACTTTAATTTGAGATCTTCAATATTGTAGTTTCTAGCTCATGGTAATTAGTCAATTCTTTTTTTGGATCAATAAATTTTTATTAATATTTTTATATATAACATAACAAGCCTGAACAATAATATACAACCTCTAAAAGCAAAACAGAAAACCATACAATCCAACCCCCCAAACCTCCCCCTTCCCCTCCAACAAATCAATCCATCAACAGCATCCATTGTTGTTTCTTCAATGAATGCCAAAATTTTAAACAACCCCCTCCCCCATGGTTCCTAACCTCCCCATCCAGAAAAAGAATATCAAGGTGTGTCCATTCCTCATGATGCAGATTAAAACAGCCCTTATGCCGACCAGTCAGTTGCTCCATATCATATATTACTTTCAGTCTCTGTTTCCAATCCAATAAAATACATACCGAAGATTGGTCAATTCTTATGTTCTAACATACTGCAGTATAGAGCATATCTTTATTACATACAGCACTTCTGGATTCCAATATCTCATGGAGGCAATGGAATGAATAGAGCACACAGCAGCTGAAGCAAAAGGTATGTCAAATAGCTTGGGTACAAAGGCACAGCTGCAAGATCAGTGGGCATGGCACAAGCGAACACATGGCATCCTAAGAAGTCCACATACAGTGGGGGAAATAAGTATTTGATCCCTTGCTGATTTTGTAAGTTTGCCCACTGACAAAGACATGAGCAGCCCATAATTGAAGGGTAGGTTATTGGTAACAGTGAGAGATAGCACATCACAAATTAAATCCGGAAAATCACATTGTGGAAAGTATATGAATTTATTTGCATTCTGCAGAGGGAAATAAGTATTTAATCCCTCTGGCAAACAAGACCTAATACTTGGTGGCAAAACCCTTGTTGGCAAGCACAGCGGTCAGACGTCTTCTGTAGTTGATGATGAGGTTTGCACACATGTCAGGAGGAATTTTGGTCCACTCCTCTTTGCAGATCATCTCTAAATCATTAAGAGTTCTGGGCTGTCGCTTGGCAACTCGCAGCTTCAGCTCCCTCCATAAGTTTTCAATGGGATTAAGGTCTGGTGACTGGCTAGGCCACTCCATGACCCTAATGTGCTTCTTCCTGAGCCACTCCTTTGTTGCCTTGGCTGTATGTTTTGGGTCATTGTCGTGCTGGAAGACCCAGCCACGACCCATTTTTAAGGCCCTGGCGGAGGGAAGGAGGTTGTCACTCAGAATTGTACGGTACATGGCCCCATCCATTCTCCCATTGATGCTGTGAAGTAGTCCTGTGCCCTTAGCAGAGAAACACCCCCAAAACATAACATTTCCACCTCCATGCTTGACAGTGGGGACGGTGTTCTTTGGGTCATAGGCAGCATTTCTCTTCCTCCAAACACGGCGAGTTGAGTTCATGCCAAAGAGCTCAATTTTTGTCTCATCTGACCACAGCACCTTCTCCCAATCACTCTCGGCATCATCCAGGTGTTCACTGGCAAACTTCAGACGGGCCGTCACATGTGCCTTCCGGAGCAGGGGGACCTTGCGGGCACTGCAGGATTGCAATCCGTTATGTCGTAATGTGTTACCAATGGTTTTCGTGGTGACAGTGGTCCCAGCTGCCTTGAGATCATTGACAAGTTCCCCCCTTGTAGTTGTAGGCTGATTTCTAACCTTCCTCATGATCAAGGATACCCCACGAGGTGAGATTTTGCGTGGAGCCCCAGATCTTTGTCGATTGACAGTCATTTTGTACTTCTTCCATTTTCTTACTATGGCACCAACAGTTGTCTCCTTCTCGCCCAGCGTCTTACTGATGGTTTTGTAGCCCATTCCAGCCTTGTGCAGGTGTATGATCTTGTCCCTGACATCCTTAGACAGCTCCTTGCTCTTGGCCATTTTGTAGAGGTTAGAGTCTGACTGATTCACTGAGTCTGTGGACAGGTGTCTTTCATACAGGTGACCATTGCCGACAGCTGTCTGTCATGCAGGTAACGAGTTGATTTGGAGCATCTACCTGGTCTGTAGGGGCCAGATCTCTTACTGGTTGGTGGGGGATCAAATACTTATTTCCCTCTGCAGAATGCAAATAAATTCATATACTTTCCACAATGTGATTTTCCGGATTTAATTTGTGATGTGCTATCTCTCACTGTTACCAATAACCTACCCTTCAATTATGGGCTGCTCATGTCTTTGTCAGTGGGCAAACTTACAAAATCAGCAAGGGATCAAATACTTATTTCCCCCACTGTATGTATGTATATATTATCACTAAAGTTTCATTATTTTTGCTAGGAGTATGAACTGCTATGTTAAGTTTCCTTTCTACACTCTCTTACTTCCAGAAAGTCTTCTGTTAACTCTTTCCTTCCATGCACACTGCATCATGCCAGTAGTTTCTTGTATGTGCACTGCATAATACCACTAACATTATGGATCCCTACTTTCATTTGGCTTTGTAGGGGAGGAGGATTTGCACTCTCTCTGCACAAGGTCAAAAGTTTGTCAATTGGGTGTATTAATGTAACAGCGGCAGCCCCTTAGGCGCCTCTGCACTTCCCCTTATCCTAAATCATTGACCCTCTCTTTTTCTCATCCCTGACTCCTACCTTCAGTCACCAACAGCTGAACTACATGACAAGCTCGCATTCTGTGAAGTACTTGCATCCTGCAAAATAAAACCACTTTGCTGAAAAATTATACTATTCAATCATTCACTTTGGGGGAGAAACAGACAGTTAAGGATTCAAAGAAAGATCAAGTAATGATTGAGAGCTGCCTTCAGTTAAGACTTTCCAAAGCAGTATGTGACCAAAATCACCTTTCGTTAAACCAATCTAGTAGAGATACAAACCCCACTTGGTGTGAAACCAATGTTTAAAGCAGAAGCACCCCCCCCCTCCTCCTCAACACAAACACACAAGTGCAGAGCCTCGCCTTAGACTTTACCAAGGATTGGCAGGAACCTGTGGCCATTTCTTTGGGCAGATAAATCCACAGAAATCAAGCAGGAATTTAATTATGATTTCTTTGTTTTACTACACTTTGGGAACGTTTTATCAGCACCTTCTGTTCCATTCATATATTCGCAGATGTACACAAGGTTCATTTTTGCTGGTTCATGTTCCATTTAATTTGTCATTTGTTTGTACTTGTATTTTTGTGTCATGTTTGTATTATCATTCTTTGCATTATTATACATCGATTTGTATTTTAAAAAACTATATATTTTTATTTATATATTTACTAGTAAAAAAAAGCCCCGTTTCTGATGCAAATGAAACGGGGGCTAGCAATGTTTTCTTCTGTGTGCATGTGGGAGTGTGTGTGCCTGCCCTCTGGCCTCTCTCCCCTCCCCCCTCTGAGTCCTTCACTGTTACAGAGCCAGCGATTTGATTTCGTGCTCTGCTGTTTTCCTTCACTGACTGTGTTACAGAGAGGGCGGGGCAGACACTCATAGGGAAACCGGATATCTCGCCCCCTTCACACTTCCGGCTGGAGGCTTCATAGAACGTTGGTGTTGCCTTTTATATAGCGAGATCATATAGCTGTGACCCCTCAGGAAGGCATACAGCCGAAACATGGATCATATTGGGTCCGGATGATACGTGTGACTTCTAGTGGAAAACAAACTTTTTGGAAGACATTTGCACTCTAGTAGTTTCTTGGAACATTCTTCCACTTTTTGGTTGCCCATTTCTTTGGAAACCAGAAGGTGCAATTGGTTGTGGGGCTCTCCTAACTGAAGGGTGTAGCTAGCAATGTGGGATACCATTAAGAAATGTTAATTCTCCCCTTCCCTCCCCTTCCTTACTATCTGCCCCGCGCCGCCCTTAATCTTTAATGTACCTCCGTCCCAGCGCCGGCCGCGTCATTTCAAAGCCTGCCCTGCCTGTCTCTGTTCTTCTCTCCCTTCGTTCCCTCAGAGTCCCGCCCTGGAGAAAATGATGTCAGAAGGCGGGACTCTGCAGAACGAAGGGAGAGAATAGAGACGGGCAGGGCGGGCTTCAAAATGACGCGGCCGGCGCTGGGACGGAGGTACATTAAAGATTAAGGGTGGCGCGGGGCAGATAGTAAGGAAGGGGAGGGAAGGGGAGGGGAGACTCATGGTGCCGCTCGCCCAGATGGATGGACGCAGGGGCAGGGGAGAGGAGAATCATGCTGGGTATGGATGAAGGGGGCAGGGGACAAAATGGAGGGCAGGGGAGAGGAGGGTTGCTGGACATGGGTGGATAGAGGGGATGGCAGGGGAGACAGGAGGGTTGCTGAACATGGGTGGATAGAGGGCAGGGCAGGGGAGACAGAGGAGGGTTGCTGGACATGGATGGAGGGGAGGTCAGGGGAGAGGAGATTTGCTGGACATAGGTGGATGAAGGGGAGAGTAGAGTTGCTTGACATGGGTGGGTGGCTAGAAGGGAGAGGAGGGTTGCTGGACATGGGTGGATGGAGGGGAGTTGCTGGACATGGGTGGCTAGAGGAGAGAGAGGAGGGTTGCTGGACATGGGTGGATGGAGGGAAGTTGCTGGACATGGGTGGCTAGAGGAGAGAGAGGAGGGTTGCTGGACATGGGTGGATGGAGGGGAGTTGCTGGACATGGGTGGCTAGAGGAGAGAGAGGAGGGTTGCTGGACATGGATGGCTAGAGGGGAGAGAAGAGGGTTGCTGGACATGGATGGATGGAGGGCAGGGGAGAGAGGAGGGTGGATGGAGGGGAGTTGCTGGACATGGGTGGCTAGAGGGGAGAGAGGAGGGTTGCTGGACATGGATGGAGGGGAAGGGAGAGAGAAGAAATGCTGGACATGGATGGAGGGGAAGGGAAGACAGGAAGGAGATGCACATGAATGAAGGGGAGAAATTCTGGACATGCATGGAGGGGAGGGAAGACAGAGGAAGGAGATGCACATGGATGGAGGGGAAGGGAAGACAGGAAGGAGATGCACATGGATGAAGGAGAGAATTCTTGACATGCATGGAGGGGAGGGAAGACAGAGGAAGGAGATGCACATGGATGGAGGGGAAGGGAGAGAGAAGAAATGCTGGACATGGATGGAGGGGAAGGAAGAGAGAGGAAGGAGATGAGATGAGGGAAAAGGGAGAAAACCTGCACATCGATGGAGAAAATAGGCAGAAGCTGGATCCACTGGACAGTCAAGTCTGCAGAGGACCCAGCTTTTACTTACGGATGTAAGGCAAGAAATGAAGAAGAAAGGCGGAAAGTAAAGAAATAAATGGAAAGGAAGAGGACAGATAGCAGCAGAATCGGATACTGGGCCAGCATGATCAGAAAAACAAAGTCACCAGACAACAAAGGTAGAAAAGATCATTTTATTTTCATTATAGTGTTTGGAATATGTCCACTTTGAGAATCAGGTGCTCAACATTAAAAGTTTATATTTATTTACTTATTTATGGCATTTTATCCCACATTTTTTTCAATATATTTCACAATCGCAGACATCCCTTCGGAGAGGAGATCTAAGAGAGTTTTGTCTCGTTATTTCTCTTGGAGTACACGTTTTGAGCTACATTCTCTGAGGTTATAAAGACCCCTGAGGCAGGCCTTAGGGCCGAAACACGGCCGTGTCGGGTCATTCTTATGTACATCAGGTTTTTAAAATTTTAATTTTCATGTGAATAAAAAAAATTTTTTGGTATCCTCATCCACTCTCCTCACTTTTTGTTTTATATATCCCACATTAAACATGAATTAGGGTGTTTTGTGGCTCTACATGAGAATTGTGATATTATGATCCCTTGTTTCATATTGTTGACGGTCTGCATTTTCCGTATGGGTGGTATATTGGTGTATTAGGTTCTGCCCAGTGTAATATTTATGGTACAGTAAGGTTCTGAGTGTGTTTTTGCACAAAGTTGTGCATAGTGTTTTGCAGTTGAGCGATTGTGGTTAGTATATGCTTTGAACAACCACTTTATTCTTTGACACATGATACATATCTAATATCTAAATTTAATAAAAGGTATTAATTGTGACTTTTATTTTTTTTTTCTGTGTGTTATCAGACAATTATGGATTTAAGCTCCACCCCTGGCCCCACCCCTAACCCCGCCCCTTTAGCCTCCCCAAACAGTTGGGCCACCGACCGCCTAAGGGGAGCCATTTTAAAATGCATCTTTCTCATGTAAAGCGTGTTTTACGTTTGGAAAATGGCTCTTAAAAATCTCCACAGGTGTATATGCGCCAAGCTCTAGGTTTCCTGGGGACATTATTTGAGCAGGAGCAGGAGTATATTTTATAAAATACCTGTGTATGCACTGCAGAGTGCATGCACACATGTAAACCTTCTTCAGTGCAGGTGTACATTTGTGCAATGCTGAGGGTCACTGTAAAAGTTTATTTTATAAAGGCACACAGATGCTTTTTTTTCTAAATTCCTTAGGCACCCTACCTCCTCTAGGTACTGCCTTCATGTCAAGGTATTGTTGACTTTTTTTTTTTTTTTTTTAACAAAAAAGAATGACTTCCAGACCTTAGGCCACTCGAGCTGTCACTTAAACCATTCTGGCGCACTTCATTGCTACTGTAATGAGCCCCCCCCCACCCCATTTTTCCTGCCCTTCCCCCTATACTTCTATTTGATCAGCTTCCAACATATCTATCAAATTACTCCCATTCTGATTTCTAACACTGCTCCAGTGCCCACGAAGTAGGCATTTGCCATGCCATGGTGGTGATGATGATCTAAGCCAGTTATTTTCAACCTTTCTCATCTTGTGACACACTTACAAGGTGCAAAAATTGTCAAGGCACACTACTGGAATCTATCCCATACCCACCTGTCCTCACTGAGATCCATTCCATTCCCACCCATCCCTGCAAATCATCTCCTCCATCCCCACCCATACCTGTAACCTTCAGAAGTAGTTATTTCATTTAATTCTGCTACTGAAATACATTAGAGCACCAACATACCTGCTACTAAGAAACTGGAAGATGGACTGTTACAGATTCCTACACAGACACCACAAGCCAGCAGAATCCTTTACCTCAGCTGTAGATGTAGAACATGACTCTTACCTGATACAAAATAGGGAACCCCAAAAAGCATGCAAACAAAAACTGAGATACAGCGTTTGCTACCACCCCATGATCAAATTCCCCGAGCACGTGAAACAACGTGCTCACGGGCTCTGAACGCAACTAGCATGCAAATGCATGCAAAACAAAGCTCTTAAATAGCATGCAAATGCATGCTAAAACTATACATCTCCAATGATTGACTTGCTGTCTGCGGCAAACCCTACGCCAGCTTCGAGCTGGCGTTAGGGTTTGCAGACCATTGAGGAGGAGGAGGAATGGTGAGCCCTGTCCAGCATGCATTTGCATGCTAGCAGACCCTCATTTCCCCCAATGAAGCAACCCTCCCCAGGAACCGACAACCCCCCCCCCCCCCCCCCCCGACACAAGTTCAAGGAGAGCTGGAGATCCGGTGGGTCTCCAGCCCCCCAACCGCCCCCCCCCTAGGATTTCTAAAAAGTCCCTGGTGGCCCAGTGGGCGACCGATGACCCAACCCCCCAGCGACAGGGGGGGCTGGAGGTCTTGCGGACCTCCGGTCCCACGACACAGTTTAGGGAGGGCTGGAGATCCGGTGGGGCTCCTGTTCTAATAGCTGCCGGCAACTGCAAAGTTTATAGAATTGTGGCAGAGAGGAGAGAGACCTAAGGAGTGGGAGGAGGAAGACACTGAGGCAAATCCAGACCTGAGCAGGAAGTGTACCGATTCTGTCTGGGGTGGCAAACAGGTGGCAAGGCAATTTTTTTTGGAGTGGCACTTGCCACCTTGTGCCACCTCATAGCGATGCGTAGGATCTGAAGGGGATTCCTGCAGGATCTCCATGGACTTTGCAGCACACCAATTTAAAAACACTGATCTAAGCAAACACCTGTCTCTAGGTCAAGACAGATGTACAAACATCTAATGATTCACCCTGCATAACTGAGTTTCCTGTATTTTTGCCAGGAGCATAATGTGCTGCAGAAAGATTCCTTTCCTGAAGTATTCTCCTCTCACAATATCTTCACTTTAACTCTTTCCTTCCACATACATTCTCTCATAATACAGTGTTTTAAGAGGGCTGCGCCTGGATTTATGTACCCTCTTGGTAAACAACTTAAATATTTAACTTTTGAATCATCTGGAAACGCCACGTACCAGAAGAAAACTTACCTGAACTCTCAAATCACTACTGTAAACCAGGACTTCAAATAGACAAAGAATGGCAGGGTGTGAACTTCATTACATTTACTTTCCCAAACCACAAAAAAAAAAAAAAAAGAGGCATACATTTCCAAAAGGTTGATGAAAACGTCAGTCAGAAGGCAAAAGATAACAGAAGAGGGCCTGCAAGGAGCCCAGTTATAATATCAGCTGGTACCACAATGCATTGCTGTTGCTACAAATATTTCGGGAAGTTTCACTCAAGAATGCTGCACAATTGTATTGAATTTCATGAGGAAGGTCAGTCAAAAATATAGTCAACTGGGTGACGCCTTTCATTTTAGCCACCACATACAACCACAAGGTTTTAGCTGCACAATACATGCATTGTTCATCTGATGTTGCAATTTTTCGGTACAGCTTCCCACAATTCTCATCATAGCCTCACTGTGCAAGAATTAGGAGATATGGAAAAAAAAACCCAAAACATACAGAATCCAATTATCTCCAGTGTTCGCACAAACATCATTTCTGATACCATAAGGAGCCAACTTTTCAAAATTATTGGGGGCGTTAAGCCCAATGGAAATAATCCCTCCCTGGGCACGTACAAGGAATTTTCTCGATATTGGGGGTGCACAAAGTTGGCTCCTATGTCTGATACACAAAAAAACAAGCAGGTGGTACTTCTGTTCACATTATATTGTTCTGAAACTTGAGAAATGCAACTAAGCTATAAAACAAAGAGTCGGTATCTCATTTCCTCCAGTAGTTTAGATTTACAGCAAGGGCTGAACAGATCTAGTTATCAGGATATCCACAATGAATATTCAGCAGATATTTGCATGCATATGGTTTAGGAAGAAAGCTATTCTACACAGCCTGGATATTCTGAAAACCAGGGTATGTCAGTGCATCTCAGGAACTGGAGTTGAAAGCCCCTGCTCTGTGGTATTCTTTATAGAAAGAACAGTGCCAAAAGCAAGACATTAGCTGCTATAAAAACAGCACAGTAAAAGTGAACTGCTTCAAAGCAGACTAGAAGAACAAGTTTTGATACAGTAATTGTGAGAGTCCAGGCTTCAATGCCGATTCTTTTCAGTAAGTCTCTCTCTAACCTTGGGTACTATCACATCTGACAGACTCGTATCTGCTCAGGAATTCATTAAGGGTTCTTTCTTTTTTGAAAAACTTTCATTATAAAAAAAAATGTAGTGCTTTACATAATAATCCAGTGGAAATGATGGGAGAGATTTTGGTAAAATAAAAAAAAAAAAAGCAACAACCCAACCAGCAATTCTGATAAGAAGCCTCACCCATAATCTGTGTGAAGTTTATCAGTCTGATCACAGACTGCAACAATACAAGGTCAGGAAATGAAAGATTCAATGATAAAAGCCCCCAGTCTGATGGGAGACCTTCCACACCACTTCCACAATTTCTTATTTATTTTATTTGTTACATTTGTATCCCACATTTTCCCACCTATTTGCAGGCTCAATGTGGCTTACATAGTACCGTATTGGCGTCCGCCAATTCCGGTATGAACAAATACAAGGTGATGTTGTGGTAGAATAAAGGTTCATGTGTGACAGATACATTAGGGGATCTTAGAGAGGAAGAGTTAAGTTATGTCCATTACGAGCTTTGGTTTCGTTGTGTTGCAGATATTCAGGCTTTTATGTTGGGTCGGTGTGGTATGCCTTTTTGAACAGGTTTGTTTTTAGTGATTTCCAATAGAAATCAAACAAAATAAAACATGGAAAAGAAAATAAGATGATGCCTTTTTTATTGAACATAACTTAATACATTTCTTGATTAGCTTTCGAAGGTTGCCCTTCTTCCTCAGATCGGAAATAAGCAAATGTGCTAGCTGACAGTGTATATAAGTGAAAACATTCAAGCATTACTATGACAGTTTGACAGGGTGGGAGGATGGGGGTGGGTAGGAGTTATGCATGGGGACATCAAAGCATATCATTGATATTCTAACAGGATGGGTATGGATAGGTGAGGGGTGGGGTGATCAACAGAGACATACAGCTTTATGGTTTATAATGGGCTAGGAACCCCAGCTAATCAAGAAATGTATTAAGTTATGTCCAATAAACAAGGCATCATCTTATTTTCTTTTCCATGTTTTATTTTGTTTGATTTCTATTGATAACCTTGAGTGGACTAACACGGCTACCACTACTTAGTGATTTCCAGAAATTTAGGTGGTCATACGTTGTTTTTACGACTTTTGGCAGTGTGTTCCATAGTTGTGCACTTAAATAGGAAAAGCTGGATGCATAAGTTGATTTGTATTTGATTCCTTTGCAGCTTGGGTAGTGGAGATTTAGGTATGTTCGAGCTGATCCTATTCTACTTTAGCTTTGAAAGCATGGCCCTAGAAGTGATTTTGCTTGTTGCTAAACAACACAGAGCATGTCTTGTAAAGATCCTAGAGCAGGGGTGGGCAATCTTGGTCCTCAAGGGTTATAATCCAGTCGAGTTTTCAGATTTCCCTTATGAATATGCATGAGATCTATTTGCATGCAGCGCCTCCATTGCATATTCATTGTGGAAATCCTGAAAACCAGAATGGGTTGCGGCCCTCAAGGACTGAGGTTGTCCACCTCTGTCCTAGAGCAACAGCTTTTGAGTATCAAGAGGAAAAAGTTAAGTTTGGGACTAAATGGATCAGATCTCTTGTATCATTTTATAGCCCTGAACCTCTAACACACACCTCATCAACAACCAAAAGCAGTTTAAAGGCACCTATATGCAACATACAAGCTACTGTTTCCCTTTATTTTTATTTATTTAAAAACTTTTATTCCGTTTGATCCAAAGTTCTCAGCAGTTTACAGAACCACATATATCATATAAAAATAAACTAAACATTCAAGCAATACCTTTAGAAATCAAAATCCTAAAACAGATACTAAATTATCATTCATCACCCCAACTGCAGGCCTACATAAATAACAATATATTGAGCTCTTTTTTAAATTGTTTGAAATCTGTGATATTCCTTATTCACATTGGCAACTTATTCCAGTAAACTGGGCCAGCAATATAAAAAAAAAAAATCTTACTTCTGTACTTATCAGAGCGTACCACATGATGAAATCGAATATCAAATAATTTCTGAGTTGCTGATCTCAATGATCAATTTGGTTGGTATATATGCAGCCTTGTTGCCAATCTCTCTGAAACTTATTGTATAAGAATCTTAAAAAGCAAGCAAGCAACTTTAAAATGGACCCGGTACTCAATAGGTAACCAATGCAAGCTTTTCAGTATTGGTGCAATATGCTCAAACCTAGCAGTACCTGTCAAGACACTGGCTACAGAATTTTTTGCTGTTTGCAAAAACTTTGATTTAAGTCCTCTGAAGCCCCAATCAGGGCCATGGCAATACGATAAGCGGGGTAAGCATGGCAGGGGGGCGCCGCCACACCATGCTTACCTCGCCCTCCCGCTCCTGCAAGAAGACCCCTTTCCTTTTTTTTCTTGTAATTTTACCTCCGTCCGGCAGCGCAGCGTCAGTGAAAGAGGCGGCGCTCCCGACGTGTCCACTGTCTAGCCTTCCCCTTCGCTCATGTTCCGCCTTCTTCTGACATCATTTCCTTGACGTCAGAAGAAGGTGGAACATGAGCGAAGGGAAGGCTAGACACGTCGGGAGCGCCGCCTCCTTCACTGACGCTGTGCCTGCGCTGCCGGATTGAGGTAAATTTAAAAGAAAAAAAAAGGAAAGGGATGTTGGAAGGGTGGGGGGGGAGAAGAGTTGGGACATGAGAGCAGGAGGGCAGGGGAGAGAGGAGCATGCGAGGGCAGGGTTCATGGAAGGGAGAGAGGGGAATTGCTGGATAGGGTCAGGGATGAATGGAGGGGGCAAGGGACAGATGGGCATGGATGGATGGGAGGGTAGGGCTCAGGGAGAGAGGGGAATTGCTGGATAGGGATGAATGGAGGGGGCAGGGGACAGATGGGCATGGATGGATATGGATTGCAGGGCTCAGGGAGAGAGGGGAATTGCTGGATAGAGTCAGGGATGAATGGAGGGGCAAGGGACAGATGGGCATGGATGGATATGGATTGCAGGGCTCAGGGAGAGGGGAATTGCTGGATGGGGTCAGGGATGAATGGAGGGGGCAAGGGACAGATGGGCATGGATTGATGGGAGGGTAGGGCTCAGGGAGAGAGGGGAATTGCTGGATAGGGATGAATGGAGGGGGCAGGGGACAGATGGGCATGGATGGATATGGATTGCAGGGCAGGGCTCAGGGAGAGAGGGGAATTGCTGGATAGGGATGAATGGAGGGGGCAGGGGACAGATGGGCATGGATGGATATGGATTGCAGGGCAGGGCTCAGGGAGAGAGGAGAAATTGCTGGACATAAAGGGGAGGGAAGAAGAAAGGAGGAAAGGAAAGAAATAAATGGAAAGGAAGCCTTGGAAACGGAATTAAGAGGACAGATAGCCGCAGAATCAGATACTGGGCCAGCATGATCAGAAAAAGAAAGTCACCAGGCAACTAAGGTAGAAAAAAAAAATCATTTTATTTTCAATTTAGTGTTTGGAATATGTCCACTTTGAGAATTTACATCTGCTATCTTATTTTGCAATGTATAGCAATTTGTTTCTAAGAATATTGCTGACAATTCCTGTCAGTGTGGCAAGTGGTGAGTGATCATTTTCACCGGGGGGGGGGGGGGGGGGGGGGGCGCCAACTGATAGTCTGCAGGGGGGCGCCAGAGACCCTAGGCCCCAATAACAATACATCCTAAAATGTTGTGGTTTCATAAAATTCTTCAACCTTCTCACCAATTGCAATTTAAAATGCACAATTTTGATAATCTTAACTACATGTACATTCATTGTCAAACCATCATCAAGCATCACATCTAGATCTCTCAGTTTTCGAACAATAGGCACGACTGTTATTCTGCCTACAAATCTTGCCATTCTTAAGAGTGTCTTACAGAAGTTATTTTGCTGATGGGGTGGTAAGAAGATGGACTTTTCAAGCAGCTGTCTTAACTCAGTATTTGAAACCTTATAATCGATTCAACAGTAATCTACTGCAGCCCAATATCCAAGCAATTTCAAAAGCTTAAACGATAGAAAGTGCAAACATGAAGTAGAAGCCATTTACTGTATCCAATTAAGGTAAAATTTAAAGAAAACTGTTAAAAATACCTTTCACTTTGATTAATTTTGAGTTTCACTTTTTCATGTTGGTGTTCTTTGCTGCCCCATTCTAACCAGAGAATTTGGGGCAGGAGGGAGACTGAAATTTAGAGGAAATGAAAGAAGACTGCCCTGACAATGATTGTGTGATTATAAAATGTATTAAAGAGTAGGAAGGATTCAAAGAAAAGCTGTTGGAAAAAGTAGAGAACATGACATTACTAGAAGAAACGCTATCTATTTAATTTAAAATATTAAATTTTACAGCAACACAAAATACCCAAGCAATTCATTTCTAGGCCTCTTCTAAGCTGAAGTAAAATATACCCATATTTCTTTTCTCTGCAGTGATATGCAAATATTAGTTCTTGTTAAGAAATCAAACCTGATTTCAGCAAACTAAATCCTTAGCTATGTCTCTCACAAAAATAAAGTCAATAGTTACCCAAGGAGAATACAGACTTGTGGGAGTGGCGTGATCACCATATGATGTTGATACTTATTGAGTCAAGAGTATGTCAAGGTCTCTAAAAAGTATACCAAACACTCTGTCCTCCAGCCCCAGAATCCTGTCAGCTACACAGTACAGGATTTAGTATGCATATAAGAAGGGTCTGGACTTTATTTTTTTAAATCTTAGTTAGATATATTGCAGTCAGATTTTAGTCAGATTGATAGATTTTTAGACAAATGTATAGCAGCTATCTAGAAAAAAATGCAAAACAGCTTTGGATAATTTTGCACATAATCCATGTAGTTACAATATTTGAGGTCTTCTACTATTTCATGAAAAAGAAACTGTATGCCCTATCGGATTAGTCACCTGGTAACTACAGCTCTTAGCACTTGTTAACACTAGCATATGAAATGATTTATGAACTTCTATACTATCGGTCTTTATGAAGTCTTCCAATAAAAGGAAGCCTGATTCTTCTTAAGTACACTTTCTATGAAACTGAATACAATGCAGGACAAACAGCATTCAAAATCATAATTCATAAAGATCATAAATCATCAGAACACTTTCTATCAAATGCATGTAACTGCTTTCACTGAAGAGTAAACAGTGACACCAGAATTCAAGGAACTGACAAACATTTGCTTTCCAAGAATTAAAAACTATAACTACCAATCAGAGGTGTCATAGGGTGTGTGACCTGTGTGCCCACACAGGATGCTATAGATAAGAGGTACCGCTTGTCCTACTCATGCCCTTCAGTGTCATGTTATCTGCAGGATGTAGGGCACCAGTATTGACAGCAGCCTCTTCAGTAATATTCCCTACCCTCCACCCCTTATTGCAATCAGGTTTCAAAGCTCTGTTTGACATACCACCTATCAAAGAAGCAGCTAAGCGGTTTACAAGAAGCAAATCCGTAACCATATGGACATTTCAACATTTGTCAATCTTCCCCCTTATAATATGGCTCCACAGCATCTGCCTGTATCCCCCTATGCTGTCTTCCTCTGAAGTTTGATCCATGTGAGGCCTTGTACTCTCTCAGGACTTACCAAACTCTGAGCAACTTAAATTTCAGGGTGAGCAGGCAGAGAAGCAGGCAGTCACAGACAAATATGCACAAGCACGCATACATAAGAACATAAGAATAGCTATATTGGGTCAGACCAATGGTCCATCTAGCCTGGTATCCTGCTTGCAATAGTGGCCAAGCCAGATCACAAAATTCTTTTGCTCCATTACAGCACTGTGATGTTCTTGAAAATAAAACAGAAGCCGAAGAAAAAGCAATGAAAGTGGAACAAAAAGATATGAAGGTACCCAAAGAGAAAAGAAACCCCCAAATCACTAATGTTGAAACACATACCAGGAAATGTAGATGGAAAGCGATGACCACAAATGCTCGCAGTCTAAGCAATAAAGTTCATGACCTTCAGGCCCTGATGTTGGAGGCAGACTTGGATGTTGTTGCAATCACGGAGATATGGCTCAATGGTTCCCATGAATGGGATGCAAACATTCCAGGCTATAATCTATTTAGGAAGGATAGAGAGGGTCGTAAAGGTGGAGGAGCAGCTCTGTATGTGAGGAATGATATCCCAGCGACTGAAAAACAGGGACCTGGGGAAAGGAAGAAGTGATATGGATCACCTTAAAAAGAGAGGATAGAACCTCTGTCCACGTGGGTGTTGTCTACAGACCCCCGACACAATTAGAGGAACTAGATAAAGATCTGATCGCAGATATTCAAAAATTGGGAAAGAAGAGAGTGATTCTGTTGATGGGAGATTTCAATCTGCCGGATGTAGATTGGAAGGCTCTGTCTGCGGAATCGGAAAGAAGTAGACAGATAGTGAATGCTTTTCAAAGTGCTCTGCTCAGACAAATGGTGACGGAACCCACGAGGGAGGGAGCAACGCTGGATCAGGTGTTCATGAAAGGGGATAGTGTATCAAATGTCCGGGTGGGTGCCCACCTGGGCGGCAGTGACCATCAAACGGTTTGGTTCGATATGACAGCTAAAGTGGAGGGCGGCCAATCAAAACTCAAAGTCTTAGATTTCAAGCATGCTGATTTTAGTAAAATGGGGGAATACCTGAGGAAGGAGCTGATGGGCTGGAAGGACATACGAGAATGGAAGGACAGTGGTCCAGGCTAAAAGAAGCTATAAATAGAGCCACAAGCATTTATGTAAGGACAGCAAATAAAAGCAAGAGAAAAAGGAAACCGATATGGCTCTCCAAGCAAGTGGCCGAGAAAATAAAGGCTAAAGAGTTGGCGTTCCTGAAATACACAAAAACTCAAGAAGCCGAACACGGAAAGAAATACCGGAGGAAACTGAAAGAAGCCAAGAGAGAGATACGTCTGGCGAAAGCGCAAGCGGAAGAAAAAATGGCTACAATGTAAGGAGGGGTGACAAAAATTTCTTCAGGTTTATTAGTGAAAGGAGGAAGACAAATAAGGGAATTGTGAGACTGAAAGACGCTGCGAACCACTATGTAGATAATGATGAAGAAAAAGCAAATTTGCTAAATAGATACTTTTGTTCTGTTTTCACAGAAGAAAATCCTGGAGAAGGACCGCGATGGAGTGGCAAAAGTACAAATGAAAATGGAATAGATATAGCACCGTTCACGGAAGAGTGTGTGTATAAACAACTTGAAAAGCTAAAGGTGGACAAAGCCGTGGGACCGGATGGGATCCACCCCAGGATATTAAAGTAGCTCAAGAGAGGTTCTGGCAGGTTCTCTTAAAGATTTGTTTAAGAGATCATTGGAAACGGGAGAGGTTCTGTGGGATTGGAGAATGGCGGATGTGGTCCCTCTTCACAAAAGTGGTGATAGGGAAGAAGCTGGAAACTACAGGCTGGTAAGCCTCACTTCAATTATTGGAAAAGTAATGGAAGCGATGCTGAAGGAAAGGATAGTGAATTTCCTGGAAGCCAATAAGTTGCAAGATCCGAGACAACATGGTTTTACCAAAGGGAAATCATGCCAAACGAATCTCATTGAATTCTTTGACTGGGTGACTGGAGAATTAAATCAGGGATGTGCTATAGACGTAATCTACCTAGATTTCAGCAAAGCTTTTGACACGGTTCCCCACAGGAGTCTCTTGAACAAACTGGATGGGCTAAAGATAGGACCCGAAGTGGTGAACTGGATTAGGAACTGGTTGACGGACAGACGCCAGAGGGTGGTGGCAAATGGAATGCGATCGGAGGAGGGAAAGGTGAGTAGTGGAGTGCCTCAGGGATCGGTGCTGGGACCGATTCTGTTCAATATATTTGTGAGTGACATTTCTGAAGGGTTTGAAGGTAAAGTTTGCCTTTTTCCGGATGATACTAAGATTTGTAACAGAGTGGACACCCGGAAGGGAGTGGAAAACATGAAAAAGGATCTGTGGAAGCTAGAAGAATGGTCTAAGGTTTGGCAATTAAAATTCAATGCGAAGAAATGCAAAGTGATGCACTTAGGAAGTAGAAATCCACGGGAGACGAATGTGTTAGGCGGTGAGAGTCTGATAGGTACCGATGGGAAGAGGGATCTTGGGGTGATAGTATCTGAGGATCTGAAGGTGACGAAACAGTGTGACAAGGCAGTGGCCATAAGTATAAGGTTGCTAGGCTGTATAGAGAGGGGAGTGACCAGCAGAAGAAAAAAGGTTTTAATGCCCCTGTATAAGTCGTTGATGAGGCCCCACCTAGAGTATTGTGTTCAGTTCTGGAGGCCATATCTTGCTAAGGATGTAAAAAGAATTGAAGCGGTGGAAAGAAAAGCTACGAGAATGGTATGGGATTTGCGTTACAAGACGTATGAGAAGAGACTTGCGGACCTGAACATGTATACCCTGGAGGAAAGAAGAAACAGGGGTGATATGATACAGACGTTCAAATCTCTGAAAGGTATTAATCCGCAAACGAACCTTTTCCGGAGATGGGAAGGTGGGAGAACTAGAGGGAAGGACATGAGATTGAAGGGGGGCAGACTCAAGAAAAATGTCAGGAAGTATTTTTTTCACGGAGAGAGTGGTGGATGCTTGGAATGCTCTCCCAAGGGAGGTGGTGGAGAGGAAAACAGTAACGGAATTCAAACATGCATGGGATAAACATAAAGGAATTCTGTTCCGAGGGAATGGATCCTCAGAAGTTTAGTCGAGATTGGTGGCAGAGCCAGTGGTGGGAGGTGGGGCTGGTGGTTGGGAGGCGGGGATAGTGCTGGGCAGACTTATACGGTCTGTGCCAGAGCCGGTGGTTGGGAGGCAGGGATAGTGCTGGGCAGACTTATATGGTCTGTGCCCTGAAAATGACAGATACAAATCAAGGTAAGGTATACACAAAAAGTAGCACATATGAGTTTATCTTGTTGGGCAGACTGGATGGACCGAGCAGGTCTTTTTCTGCCGTCATCTACTATGTTACAAGTACCTGGCAAAAACCCAATTAGTGGCAACATTCCATGTTACCAATCCCAGGGCAAGCAGTAGCTTCCCCATGTCCATCTCAATAGCAGACTCTGGACTTTTCCTCAAGGAACTTTTCCAAAACCAGACATGCTAACTGCTGTTACCACATCCTCCGGCAGCGAGTTCCAGAGTGAAAAAAATATTTCCTCCTATTTGTTTTAAAAATATCTCCATGTAATTTCATTGAGTGTCCCTTGGTCTTTGTACTTGTTGAAAGAGTGAAAAATCGATTCACTTCTATCCGTTTTACACTACTCAAGATTTTATAGACCTCAATCAAATCCCCTCTAAGCAGTCTCTTTTCCAAGCTGAAGAACCCTAACATCTTTAGCTTTTCCTCATATGGGAGGAGTTCCATCCCCTTTATCATTCTGGTCGCTCTTCTTTGAGCCTTTTCTAATTCCACTATTTTTTGAGATAAGGCAACCAGAATTGAATGCAATAGTTAAGGTGAGGTCGCACCATAGAGCGATATAGAGAGATTATAATATTCTTGGTCTTATTTTGTATCCCTTTCCTAATAATTCCTACCATCCTGTTTGTTTTTTGGCAGCCACCACACACTGAGCAGAAGATTTCAGCATATTGTCTACAATGACACTTAGATCTTTTTCTTGAGTGCTGACTCCTAAGGTGGACCCTAGCATCAGTCACTCTGTTTTTCTCCTCTGACCTTAAGATGTCTCTTGTTTTTCACAGATGCTGGGAGATGCTGGGACAGTCGATGTATACCTATAGGCATGTTGAGGGCAGCCATTTTCAACCAAACCATTTTACCCAGGTAAATCATGTAATGTCTGGAAATGGTTTGATATATTTTGATTTTTAAATTACATCTCCAGATTGCTCAATGATATCTACAAAGTGTAACAAAATCATAAGATAAAAGCAACATTCTACAGCATACAAAGCAATAAAATTCAGATCATATCCACTCTCCCTACAAAAATACATTCACATAACCTCCAAAACATGGGCTTCCCCTCCCTCACCTATTCTAAAATCTATCTGAACCAAAAACTTCCTTACAAACCATGTCTCATCCTCTTTCTAAAATAAAAACAATAAATAAAGTAATTTGTAAGTAAATCCCTTTAAGGAGATAATTACATATTTTAAGCACTGCCACAACAAAAGCCCAAAAATCAGTTCATTCTCAGGACAGGCTCAGCTCCAGTAAGGCCTGACAATGGGCTTTTTAGTGATGAATGCAGCTGGCACCCCAGGATCTACAAAATAAGTTTCAAAAAGGCACATGGGGTTCCAACCTTTCAAAACTTTAGAAACATGGTCATGATTTTAGCCATAATTCTTGCTCCAACAGATAAACAATGTAGTTTTAAAATGGGTAATACAAAACACAGTGGGGACAACCAAACAAATAAGGAGGAAACCCAATTCAGATATGTTCTTTATTGGTATAGAAATGCATCAAACCATCAGGTGTATTGAGTACATGGGGACTTGACATGGGCTGTGTTTCGGCAGTACTGTCTGCTTCAGGAGACCATCAATTCTGAGATGAATCATCAAATGAAGAGTTATGAAATTGTGTGATGCTCCAAAATGTTTTCCTGACATGTAAAGAAACACAGAAGTAAATCTGTAAGATATAAGCCAGCAGCTGAGAGTATCAAATCCACCAGTACAAGCCATTGGATTATTTTTCATAAAACAATCCAATGGCTTGCACTGGCGGATTTCATACTCTTTGCTGCTGGCTTATATATCTAACATATCAGAAAGATTTACTTGTGTGTGTCTATCATATCAGAAAAATATTTTCATTTTCTCAGTATCATCATTTTGGAGCACCACAGAAGTTCATAACTATTCATTTGATGTTTCATCTGAGAATTGATGGACTACTGAAGAAGGCAGTAGTGCCGAAACATGACTTGTGTCAAGTCCTTGTGTACTTTATGCACCTGATGGTTTGATAAGTTTCTTCTATACCCCTAAAGAATATCTTCTCTGAACTGCATTTCCACCTCCTCGTGTGTTTGGTCATCCCCACTGTGTTTTGCATTGCCTGTGTGGATTTCTGGGGTTTTCTGTTCTTCTCCTCTACTGTGGGTTTTTAAATGAGCGCTATATACTCCCTCATATTCAGCCTCACAGAGTATGTTTGCTGCTGTGTTTTGGACAGTTAAGTCTCTTTACTGACTTGTCCAATAGCTCTAAGAACAAAGCTTTACAATAATCAAGCATGGACAACCTTTGTCAAATCAAGGAAAGAGAGATATGAGCACAACTGGTTGATGATCTTTGAGTCCCAAAAAGTCGACTGCACCATGTTTCAACATGGGAAGTCAATCCAGCTTAGGTTCTACAACCAAAACTGTTTTGTCTACCTCAGAGAGTCTCAGATTTCAAGTTAAGCCTCAACTAATGATTGGTAAAACACTTAGCAATACATTTCAGGCAAGAATTAAATACCTAAACTTTGCCAGGACCAAATCTTAAATGTGGAACAAAGTCTGTACACTGTGCAAACAGGTTTCATTTTAGGCCTGCAGCTTGGATAAACTCACATAATGGCTATAGGTACAAATAGAACAGACCAAAGGACAGAATAGCACCCTGTGGTATTCCACAATCAATGGGCTCCCTATAAATCAAAGCTGGCCCAAGTGTATCCAGTGCTAAAGAGAAGAGGAGAACTCAACCATGTGGAGCTCAAGGCCCTATTTTTGGCCCCCACCCCAACCCGTTCCACGGTAGTCCAGTATCACTCCTTCTCTTCCCTAGGACCCTCGCTAAGGTGTCCTGCGTCTTACATCCCTTCCCTATCTGGTCCATGACCAACCACTGTCATAGCCTACCACCACACTCCATTGCTGCTTCAAAATTAAACAAAAAGAACCCCAAACAAGATAAGATGTCACGTATACACAAAAAACAAGATCCCACTTAGATATAAAATATATAGGACACTTCCTGCGACTTAAATATTTTTGAGATTGGAAAAGTCCTCAGTGTAGCACATTCAATACTGAGAGAAATGGCCAAAGCAGTGTTCAGAAGGAGGGTTGTAGTATGTAGTAAACAGCGTGAACCTATTTCAGCTGGTATAAGTCACTCAAAACCTCTCTCAATTACACACCATCATCAAACTATTCCTTGTGTGTCAACTCATATATAACATATGTGAAACAATTAAGTGACACTAAATCAAAATGTAAAAATATGAATTCAGTCACAAGTTGGTCCCTTAGGATTAGTCCCACTTGACCACTCAATATTTAAATATGTATGCAAAAGATACAGACAATGTTCCTTGGCTTCACAATCCAAGAATTCACACTCATCTTGAAAATAGTAAAGTGCCTCTGCAGCTCAGATTCTACAGAGCTCTGTTTTAGATGCTTATCCTTCTTCAGGAATCCCGCCTCCAGGCAAACATGTCTGGTCTATACTCCAAACAGTTCTGATTACAAAATGGCCATGCAAAATTAAAGTCAGTGCAGCAGAAGGGCTGGAGCACAGGCCCAAACTCGAGGCCTGCCATGTCTTTTCCCCTCTGATGCAAGCTTCCTGTCAGAGAGGGTGAATGCAACAGGATTTGGGCACTGGCCTGTGCTGGAAAGCCTTGCTCCATACTCAGTGTGGCTTTAAGGAAGGGAGGGGCCCTGCTATGTAGGTGCCATGTCACCTCCCCCCCCCCCCCCCCCCCCAACTTTGCCAGGCTAAATGGACAACTAATCCACCTAATGGCAGGGCCGGCCTGTGCATAATTACTTTCTCAAGACATATCTTGTGGAAAGATCTAAACCCTTGTAGTACAGCCCCACCCAACTCTACAGCTCTCCATTGATCAAACGGGCATCACCTGATATGTCATGTCAAATGCCGAAGAGAGATCTATCAATATTGCATTCCCTCTATTATCCAAGGGTCAGTAAGAGTCATCTAATAAATTCCTTACTGTTTCTATGGTTTAAAATCCCTGGAAACCAAACTTACATGTGTTTGGAGGAGTTGTTTATAGCCAGGAAATCCACAAGATATTATGAAACTACTTTCTCAATAATCTTTCCCAAATAGGGAAAAATGAGGGGTCTAAAATTATCCAATCAAGATTATGATTTCTTAAGCAAGGCGCAAAGAATATCTATTTTTTTCAGAGAATCTGGAAAACACCTTCAGTAATCCCCACAGCCTCTAAAATAAATCTATCATTGGAGTTCAAACAAAAAGATGGATACTAATCTAGATCACAATAACCTAAATTCATCTTCTCTACTATCAATCAGCAACCTTACTTCCTGGTGGAAAAGTATTCCAATGAACCAATCCTACTAGACCAGGGCCACATGACACTTGCCTAACTAATGCCCCCTAAACCTGTCAAGCCTCGTAAGACTTGTTAACTGTAAAGTCTCAATATCTTGAAGTATAACCTTGGCACATCAGCACACACCTGAAGTCTCTTTATTTTTCTGAAGTTTCCTTTATTGAATAAACACAGATAATTTACTCACAGATGTTCAGAAGTGTTGCCCCAGGGCACAGAGACTCCATAATTCTGAGAGCTGTATCAGTGGTTGGAGGTAGAAATCTGAAGAGAGGCAGCTTTGTTGCAGAGGTGAGAAAATAGTTGAACAGGTAGAAGTAGCTCAGAGCTGGGTGATTGGAGAGTGCAATATCTCATTAGGAAGATATATTCATGGTAAAAAAACAAGTTTGTTCCAGGGAGTTTAGCAGGACAAGTACTGTCTGAAGCAAGATAGAGAATGCCTCATGGAGAGGGAGAGGCTAAGAAGGGCTCACACAGGTCCAGGGAGGAGGGGGTAAATAGACCAATGGGGACAGAGCCTGCCATCGGGTAGCAAGGGGTAATTGGAGGGAAAGGTCGTACCTGGCTGACCTCTCAGGACAGAGATAGTAAGAATGACCAGGAAATGACAGCAGGTAGACAAAGGAGCCAAGCTTGGCTGAGAAAGAGCAGCACAAACCAATAGTAACAGTTCTTATACAGACAGGCATGTGTGGCTGTATTGCCTGTGAACTACATTACATACAATGCATTGCTCACGTATCTTTGCAGTGAGAACTGCAGCAATGAAAATCCTCATTAGTGAGAATAACAGCAAAAGCATTAAACACATTTTAGGATCACATTATAAACTAGTGCGAGGTTGTCAGAGGACAGAACAAAACCTACAACTCATTTGGAGAATATAGGACCAAGTGGAGTGAAAACAAAAAGCTCTTAATGTAGCAACTTTCCCATGAACATGATTATCAAAACTTGCTACACACAGAGGGATAGGGGTACAGATTACTGGTCCCCGATTTACAATCATCACATCACTAATAATATTAAATAATCTCATCAAAAGCCTTAGAAAAAATATCTTTCACAACCTTCACTATCCTCACAGTTTGTGGCATGACAATTATACTCAGATCGCTCCAAAAAAGATTGAGATTTATGCCATGCCCTTTCCTTCCTTCTATAGACATGCTTCAAATTTCTCCACTCTGAGTGCGCCAGGGATTTGACCACACCAACTTCCCTTGTACTAATTTAATTGACAAATCATTCACTACTTCCCATTTGTTTTCTTCTAATCTGATTTTTTTTATTCCACAATGCCACTAGATCATTACAACCTGCTTATGATATTTATCCACACAGGAACTAAGTTTCATACAAAGTTCGCCAGTGTTAGATTCTTACTTGACCTAATAAGCCTAGATTCTTGATGTTTTAAATTTACTCTATGGTCGGTACAAATTCCAATGCAAATCGTGTAACAGATGGGGGGGGGGGGGGGGCCTGGGTCCGCCTGTCTGAAGTGCACTGCACCCACTGAAACTGCTCCAGAGACCTGTATACTGCTGTCATGGAACTGGGTATGATATTTGAGGCTCGCATAGAGGCTGGAAAAATATTTTTAAAAAAAATTTTTTAGGGTGGGACGGGGTTAGTGACCACTGGGGGAGTAAGGGGAGATCATCCCCGATTCCCTCCGGTGGTCATCTGGTCATTTGGGGCACATTTTTGTGGCTTGGTCGTAAAAAAAAAAAAAGGACCAAGTAAAGTCGGCCAAATATTCGTCAGGGACACCCTTTTTTTTCCATTATCAGCCGAGGACACCCACGTGTTAAGCACACCCCAGTCCCGCCTTCGCTACGCTTCCGACACGCCCCCGGGAACTTTAGGCGTCCCCCCGATGGAAAGCAGTTGGGGACGCCCAAAATCGGCTTTCGATTATGCCGATTTGGGTGACCCTAGGAGAAGGATGCCCATCTTCCAATTTGTGTCGAAAGATGGGCATCCTTCTCTTTCAAAAACAAGCCTGATAGTGGAATTAGAAAAAGTCTAAAGGGTGACCAAAATGAGTAAGTGTGTAAAACTGCTACTTACCATTTATACAGCACTAGCCACATTGAGAAGACTTTAATGCATTGTCCATGATGGCATCTACATCTTTCTTGGGTGGTGATTAACATAGAACCTAGCATTGACCATCTATAATTTTGCTAAAATCATCCAAAAATCAAGCGGTAAACATAGCCATTTTTGAACCTGAAAATCTCTCTTTTTGGTTAGAAAATCGACCTTTTCTAGATGTTTTGTGCTCAGTGCGTATTACCATTTTGGAAAAAAAAAATAAGTCCTAGAGTACAACGCCCAAAAGCCATCCATTGAGATGTCTGGGGTGCCATCATTCTTAGTAGACAGGGCACACAGACATCCCAGTAGACCAGTGGGGCAGTTTAAGGGACACTGCAGTGGACTTCACATAAAAGGTCCCAGGTACACATCTCACCATAACCCACTTATATTGTATGGTGAGCCCTCTTGGAACAGAGAAAACCCTACTGTACCTCACTGTACAACACTACAATAGCCCTCAAGCTTGAAGGTAACCCATATATAGGTACAATAGGTATTTATTCCACCATAAGTATACCAGTTAAGAGTGGTACATGGCCTGGGTCCGCTTCTCTATAGTCCACTGCACCGGCCACTAGGCTACTCCTGGGATCTATCTGCTGCTCTAACAAGAATGGCCATCATATCTGAAACTGTCAGAGCCTAGTATGTCCTGTCACATCTTAGAGGAGTGAGAGGGGGTCTGTGACCACTGGGGGAGTAAGGGGGTTATGCCTTAATCCCTCCAGTGGGCATTTGGGGCACCTTTTGGTCACTTATTCTAGACTGAAACAAGTCTAGCCAGAAACATCTTAATTTTGGCCCTAGATATTTTCGTTTTGTTTCACTACTGTAGAAAAATCGCTCTCTTTTGGTGCCACCCATGTCCCAACCAAAACATGACCCCAAAAAGCCTCCTTCAAATTTGGACAAAATATGGAGAAAAACATCTAAACTCAAGAGTTTCAAAAATTTCAACAGATGTTTTTGAAAGAAACGTCCATCTACCACCTTATGACTTTTTTGGACATTTTTTTTGTTTTGAAAATGAGCCCCTTAGTCTCTCCCCTATGTTTTTTCTGAGTGCCCTTTTTACTCCTTGAGATCTAATAGTCCTACTCCTACTCTCTTGGCTGACCCTGGCCCCTATGGGCACAAGCAATGCGAAAATCCAGTTGGGAAAACGCCAGGTCCCCCTGCAGCAAAGACTTGAAAAACTCAACCACTACTGCTTTGCAGTCCTTATACGCCTCCATCTCAGAGACAGCTATAAAGCGGAGGATGCAGTGCCTTGATCTATTTTCAAGATATTCAACCTGATCTCTCACCTCCTGAAGGGCAGCAAGTCTCCCGCTTCAAATCAGCCTTAACTCCTACTACACCCACTGTGATTGCAGCCACAGATTCCTTGTTATGTCCAATGAGTGCTCCCAGCTCATCCACCTCCCAGTGGATGCCCACTAAAGCTTCCTACACGTCTTGTCTCACTGCGCCCATCTCATGCTTTAGCTTTTTAAGCTAGAGCACAACATCACGTTTCGGTATCACAGAGCTCTCCTCTCCCAAACAGACCCAAATCTTCGGCCTTTGACTCCATGCTGTCACCATTATGATCTTCCTCCCGGAGCCCGCTACTGCACTCACTTTCCCACATGCTCCAGTGGCACCAGTAAATCGAAATTTTTCTAAGCACTTAAGTGCAGACACTGCCCTCCAATGAAAGAAGCACTGCAACAGCTGTACATGGCTTGATTAAGCTGAGGAAAGTCGTATAATCAATACAGTCCCCACGAAGCTTCTCCTTCAAGCAGCCATCATTGGGTGTGACATCACTTTCTCCTTTAAGCAATTAAGTTTCTTGAAATGCATATTTTTATAAGTTTGATTGATATTCAGAACTTCAGCGAGTAAGCTGTGGGAGCTGAATATTAGGGATTTTCTGTTAATTGCAGTCACCTATTACTATAGTGTTGCCAAGGGAGTGATAGGAAGGGTAGATGGCATGATTGGGCAGACTGGATACGCCATATGGTTATCATCTACCTACATTTTTTCTAAATATGCTAGCTTCCTTAATTTCTGTTGATATTTCATTATCTGTACGTTCATTCTACCCAGGGGGATGGCAGCAGTGGCGTAGCTACGTGGGGCCTGGACCCCCTCAGATTTGGCCCTGGACCCCGTCACTGTTGTCAACCCTCCCCCATCGCTGTCGCCATCGCTGTCGAGTACCTGTGCTGGTGGGGGTCCCCAATCCCCGCCAGTCGAAGTTCTGTGTCTTCAGCCCGTCTCTGGGCCAGCGTGTTGCTGCAGCAGCTGATCTGATTCTGCAAGCGGGAAGTCGATTCTCTTTGCGTGGTATGAATCGTCCTGACGTCCTCCACGTAGGAACATGCAGGACGTCAGGACAATTCATACCACGCAAAGAGAATCGGCTTCCCGCTTGCAGAATCAGATCAGCTGCTGCAGCAGTCTGCAGCAACGTGCCGACCCAGAGATGGGCTGAAGAGTCTTCAGTGAAGACATAGAACTTTGGCTGACGGGGATTGGGGACCCCCGCCAGCACAGGTACTCGACAGCGATGGCGACGCCGGGGGAGGGGTCAAAGATGGTGGCACGGGGGGGGGGGGGGGATGTGCCCCCTCACCTTGGGCTCTGGCCCCCCCTCCCGCCGAAGTCTGGCTACACCCCTGGATGGCAGTACAGCCCATGTTCATTCTACCCAGGGGATGACAGTACAGCCCTACCAGGATTCTCTTTCCCTTCACACTTGGAATTTCAATCCATAAGGATTATAGGCTGCTATTTGTTTCCAGCTGAATTTTTATTCTGCTCAGCTCAATTCCCTCTGATATATAGCACTGCCACCACCCCATCCACTCTGATCCACCGTATCATTGCGATATAATTTGTACTCTGGAAATTAATTAATTCAAGTATTTATATACCGCTTAGACCTAAGCAGTTTACAGTTTCATTTTACAGGTACTAGGACTGTCCCTAGGGGACTCACAATCTAAGTAGTACATTGTACTACTGTTGTACCTAGAGCAACAGAGGGTTAAGCGACTTGCCCAGGGTCACATAGAGCTGCAGAGGAAATTGAACCTGGTTTCCCAGGATCTCAACCCACAGTGTTCCTCTGTTATCCTTCTTCCACCAGGCCCATGATATGCCTTTTATATCTAGCTTTTCAAGCAGTGCCATATACTAACTTTGCCATCTTATTTTTTAGGCTTCTAGCAATTCTGTACAGACATTTCAAAGTGTGCTTTCGTTTGTATCTACAAGCTGCTTAGCAGTTGACAGGGTTAATATGCAAATCTTTGTAAACGCTTCCAAAACAGAGGGTAGTGGAAATTCTAGAAACCAATGTATTACAGGATCCAAAGTAGCCTGGTTTTACTAGAAATAGGCCAGGTCAGACAAATCTGATCAATTTCTTTGACTGGATAACCAGAATGTTAAATTGGGGAGAGCACTAAATGTGGTACATTTAGATTTCAGCAAAGCCTTTGACGTGGTTCTGCATAGGAGACATAAATAAACTGAGTAGGAGTCTTACCACTGGTGTACTGCAGGGATCGGACCTCTGTCCTGTGCTTTGCAACATTTTTGTAAGCGATATTGTGGAAAAACTAGATCAGGAGAGGTTTGCCTCTTTGCGTATGACACCAAACCCTACAACAGGGTAGACACCCTGTAAGGTGTGGATAACATGAGGGGAGATCTAGCAAAGCACGAGGAATGGTCTAGAGTAGCGTTCTAAGAGTACCTCCTTACCCAGGGGGGTCCTGGAGAGCCACAAACCAGTCATGTTTTCAGGACATCCTTAAAGATTATGCATGAAATATATTTGCATAACATGGAGGCTGATAAGTGTAGAGCACAATTTGAGCTTTTGTGTTCCGCGCCATAAAGCTAAAACTTCATTTGTATTGGCAGCTTCCCCAGAATAGACCACCTCCTTACTATCTTCAATTGGCACTGGCATTCTGGCCTACTACATCTATGTACCCTACAAAAGAAGCAAGGCACATAATACTTAGTCAAATCTCACTATGTTATTATATAGATAAATAAATAAATATAAATATTTATTTTATTGTGACGGACTCACTAAAAGGAGGTTCCTGTCCCTCTGAGCTTATAAAGAGCCGAGTATTAATCTTAACAAGTTCTGGAGTTTGCCTTCCCTGGTTGGAGTAAAACCAGAAACAGAGGCACTGTTCGAGTTACCACCTGGCTCTTGTGGTAATTTCATTTCTGGCACACATCCGCTATGCGTGTCTGAAAAACAATTTTTATTTTCTGAGGAGCGTAAGTCATTACCGGCCGGTTACCGCATGAGACCTTACTGCTAAGTCAATGGCTGGAAATAAGGTCTCAGACCCAAAATGGATGCACGCCAATTTTTATTTTGTCATGCATCCATTTTCGGCAAAAATGTAAAAAAAACGCTTTTTTTTTACAGGGGCACTGAAAATTGGATCTGCACGTGCCCAAAATTCGTGCCTACACCACCGCAGGTCATTTTTCAGCGCACCTTAGTAAAAGGACTCCTTAATGTTATAGCAGATGTTAAACTCCAAAGGCAATAAGCACTTCTTTACTGTGAAGAAAACTAGGGGGGCCTTTTCTACTAAGCTGTGTTAGGTGTTAATATGCGCCTAACCCAGCTTACAATGGCATCCTGTGGTAACTGCCAATTTAGCATGCGCTAATCCATGCACTGAAAACTTGGGGGAGGGGCATGTCAGGGGGTATTCCTGCGCTAATCAGTGTGGATACGTGGTTAGCGCAGGATTACCACACAAGCCCTTACTGCCTACAAAATGTGTGGCGGTAATTACATTGTTTGTTTGTTTTTTTAAATAGGCACATGCTAAAATGGCAACATTAGCGCATGGCAATGCATAAAATGGAAAATAAGTTTTATAGGTGCAGCAAAAATGGTCTTCGCACACAGGAAAAACCCGTACGAGGGTGCGCTAAGGCCACTTTTTGCTGCAGCTTAGTAAACGGGCCCCTGTGTGCTATTCATTCTATTATCAGTGTTCTAATACACGCACCTATTTTCACTAAATCAACAGTACATCAACAAATAGCCCCTTTAAGAAGGCTCAGCACACGAGGTAAAACCGAATCAATGCACAGTCATTAGATACGTTCTGATACCTTAAAACAAGATATACAACATTATGCATTAGCAAGAGGAAGTGCCAGCAAGGGAGACTTACACAGAAGACCACTTCTGAAACAGTCTGGCACATTGAGAAGTACGTTAGGAGGAGGAGCAGGCCAAGAACCAGGAAACCAAGGTTCAAATTCCACTGCTTCTGCTGATGTTCCTTGTGGTCTTGGTAAAATCACGTCCCCCACCTCCTACACCTTAGGTATAAGTTTTTATGCTAAGCCCTTTTGGGAAGGGAAATGCCTCCTGTACTTTAATGTAACTCACCTTGATCTTGGGCTTGGAAAGGCAATTAAATGCAATTGCTATATTTCAAGGACACAAAAATAACCTGCATCATCCCACTTGGCCCAGCGACAGGCAGGCTGTTTCTACAGCAGCTTTTTCTTTGGCTCTGAATTGCAAATACAAAGCCAAATTCAAATTCAAGACAAATAGGAGTGTGCTGCTTGACGTATGCTTTTCAAAACACATGCAGGTTTTGTTCAAACACAGATTCTGCCTGTGACCACTGCATACAATATCTGTGCAGAACACATAGTTCTGGCCAATGGTTTCCTCCTCCCGTTTTGGTCTTACAGCTCAAATGTTTATGTCTATTGAGAATGTCTACTACATCGCTCTTTCTGATAAACGAATTAGAGTGGTTTAAAAGACTAACATCAGGAGTGAAAGGAACATCAATTTTTAGACAGGACAGGTATACACAGTAAGGGACAGAAAATAATAGTAATAGTATAGTTTTGAGCCATGGTTAGAATATTGCATGAGTTTTCACAGTGCATTTATTCTAGTGAAAAAGGTGCCGGTACTCAAATGCCAGGCCACCCTTCAGGGATGAGGTGATCACTGAGGGACCCACCCCACAATAGCCAGGCCCCCTGCAACCAGTCACAGAATTTATGACAAGGCAGAATTTGCATGTAGAGCCTGAGCTTTCATTAAAACTTGGGGTCCATGGGTCAATTTTAGCAGACAATGGAAAAGGTGCCGGTACTCAGTACCCCCAAGTACCCCCTCAAAAAAAGCCCTGAGTTTTCATCCATAGCTAGCAGAGGACATCTTTCACCATTTCTACATCCCCTCCCAAATTAATTGTAGCCCTGTCACTACAGTGGCAAGCTGGCTGAGAGCTATGCACCAAGGCTCCTTGACACCATTTTGTCAACCTGTGTCTTGTTTGTGCTCGTTCACGGTTTTTATAGCTTTCAGTATTGAAGTGTGGTACCTTTCCTACTCCTGCTGCAAATGTAGTCACTAACCTGAATCCGCCTACAGTACCGCCCACAAAGTGACAACATTCTTCGGGGATATTTGCTTGGCAAACAGTTTTCTGCAGCATGTGCCTTGGTTTAGGAACAAAGAGCATGTTGTACTCCTTTCTGTGATCCCTCCCCACCGGCACCCCCTTTTTTTGGTTTACTCTCCCTTATGTTTTTGTTTCTTTTAACTTTGGCACCAACCCTGGAAGTCTTTTTCCCTATCACAGTCCACTGGGAGCACAGGCCAGAATGCAAGCCTCCTTTTTCATGCCCTCAGGTAAGATACCTGTGCGACCTTCCTACTGATTGTCCTTTGCCTGATACTACTCTGTTGAGATCTCCTGACCCTCTCCAAATTTTTCTATTGAACATCCAAAAACTATGCAGTAAAACACAATTAGTGTATGACTTCCCAGTTCAAAATCAACAGGACATCTTATGCTAGGATGAAACCTGGCTCTCCGACACTGACCTGGCCTACCTCCATCATTTCTGTCCTGAAGGCTACTGCTTTTTGGTCCATCACTGCTCACATAGGAAGGGTGGTGAATTAGCTGTTATCTTCTCTGCAATGTTAGCAATTACCTTTATCCACTCATCTTTGTCTCCTCTTGAATATGGTGGTTTTCAGAGTGCTCTCTCATTATTCTGCTTAGTTTTGATCTTCCAGCCACCCCCAATTACACACTCCACCCTCTAAACTTTTTATAACCTTATTTCCTCTTATGCCCTTTGCCCTCATCCCTTGGGTTTTTTAAGGGACTAATTTTTCTAATACATATGATATACTGTTTGTTTGTTTTTATTTTCTTCATGATTCTGACCTTGCTCAGCTGATCCATCCAACCCATGGGTCTGGTCACATCCTTGACCTTGTTACTATGCGTTCTGCCCTCACATGCTGCCGTTCAACTCACTTCCCTGGTCTGACTACTTCAGAATCTCATTCACTCTGTTTTGCTCTTCCCCCTGTCATGTCCTCTAGACCCAAGTCCTAACTTATAAGGATTTATGTAATCTGACAGCAGAAAAGATTTTTATTTTTTAATCATTGTGAAACATTCTCCCCCCCCCCCCCCCCCCCCCCCCCCCCCGATTTATGCACCCATCCTTTGATACTCAGATTCCGATTTGGAACTGTATTCTTCAAACAGCCCTGGATAAGTAGCCTGCCTGCTCCTCTTCCTCATCAAAAGAACGATCAAGCCAGCCTTGGTTCCACTCAGGTTTGTCTTCTGAGCCGCCATCTTTGCTCTTTGAGCAGGGACTGTCCTATGTTAAATTGTACAGCGCTGCGTAACCCTAGTAGCGCTTTAGAAATGTTAAATAGTAGTAGTAGTAGTAGTACTTGGTGGAAATTCTCATCAGCAGTTAGCCTTCAGCATTTTAAGAAATATTTTTCTCTTTATAGAACTATTTATCCAAGATCCTTCAGCAGTGGTTACAGAGCCCTGTTGAGGGCTGGTAGTTCTGGACCCCAGCAGGCAAGTATTCCTAAAGCTCTCCTGAAGATAAGAAGAACAGCAATCCTATTGGTGCCTAGGGCTGAAAAGAGCAGAGGTGACCCTCCAGTGGGAAATCCTATTACTGGTGGTTGCAGAGCCCTGTTAAAGGCTGGTAAGTCTGAACCCCAGCAGGGAGAAACCCATGAGGCTCCTTTTGAATAAAGAACTAGCAAGGGACAAGGCCTCCAGGATGTGATCAGCACTAGGGGCCCAACAAGGGAGAATGCTTTCAGGGTGTGACCAGCACTAGGAGATCACCAGAGGAGGATAGCTCTTGGGAGGACAACTGGTCCTGGGAGCCTGGGCAAGCTTCCAGGAGGCTGTAGCATAGCCTGCCTGGACGTCCAGCAGCCACCAGCCCAAAAGGACTCCAGAGGAGGGGTGAGATCTGGGGGACTGGGTGAGGGTGGCCCAGCATAGAAAGGAGAGGACGGACCTAGGCAATACAGACATGCCCACACACCAGACTTGAACTAAGAAACTGGTAAGGGTTCACAGCTACTACCTTAAGTTATCAAGACTGAAGGGATTTGAAATGATGTGAGACTATAAGTTAGTGTTTCTAAAGCTCTGGGTCAAAGACAAATGCAGTTGGTTTGAGGGTACAGAGTAGAAATATTCGCTATACTGGTTTAAGCGGTTAAGTAACAAGACTGTTGGTGTTTGTTTATGGAAACTGAGTTAATATGACAGGAAATCCTTATTTCTTAGGTGCTTAGGATGGTGTATATAGAGGCCTATATGAATAGTTTAATAGAACCTGTTTAATTTATTAGCCAGCCTTGTTCACAGCAGTCTTTTTTGGATTTTTCCTGCTAACATATTTCTTCTCCAGGTGGAGACACCGAGCACAAACTGAGTATGGGACCAATGGAGACTGCCCTCAGGAGGCTCCAGATACAAGAACACCCTCTGGGGGACACTACACAATTATTGTAATTGAGCTAGAATAATTAAAAAAAAAAAAAAAAAGCAACAAAAGGGTTAAAAAAAACCCAAAAAACACCTGTTAAACTTATGACATCTCAGAATGAATTAAAAGCCTGAAAAAATTAGAGAGCTGAAAAAATATATACATCTAAAAAACTTTTCACAGAAAAAAAAAAAGCTATAATAATGGCTTCAAGTCCCATCCAGTCCTCCCATTTCCCTCTACAGCAGATTTCACTTATTCCTCAGTTCCCCACTAATCCTCTCTGTTTAGCCCAGGCTTTATTAAATCCTGATACCATTTTTATCTTAACTATCTCCCCAGGGAAATATTCTATACATTTCCCCATGTATTAATCAATTAATGCTTCAAATAAAATGCTACTGTCAGCTGTATCGTTAGAACACTTTAACAAAATACAGCATTTGCTTTCTCCTACCAAACACTGGAAACTCCATTTTCAAAAGAGAAAATAGTGGTTGCAGTGGCTTAGAAAAAGTGCCCAAGTGGTGACAGCTAAAGATTTGATTCCCAGCTTACGATACCAGAGCTGAGGATGCTATAGAGTTGGTTTTTACAATCCCCGCAGGAGTAAGGCTCAGGAGTTACTAAGCAAAGTGCCTGGCTTTAGGGTTCATGATTGCAAAGTTCCATTTGTAATGGCTCAGCTAAGTTAAACAAAGTGTGATCACCTGCAGGGGCGGACTTAACAGTGGTCAGGGCTCCCAGGCAGTAAGGGTAATTGGAGGCTCCCACAGCTATGGCTCACCACCCCACTGATGCACCGCCGCCACCCTCCATGGACCTACCTTGAAGGGCTTGGTGGTCTAAAGGCTTCTTCGTAGGTAGACAAGCACCCTACTCTTTCCTGCCTACTATTACTACTGTGCCTAACGGCGGAGGAACAACCACTGTGTTTTTCAAAATGGCTGCTGAGAGACTTACCGTGGTAGTCTCACAGATCTCGGAAATCTCGGCAGCAATTTTTAACACACGCCGGCGCTAGCGCCACCATGCAGAGTAGCAGTGGCGGACAGGAAAGAGTGGGATTCTTTCCTGCCCTGCAGAGGCCACTAGACCACCAGGCCCTTCAAAGTAGGTCTGGGGGAGGGCTGCAATGTGCTGCGGCGGTGCTGGTGGCGGGCAACCGGACAGCGCCCCCTGGGCCCCTACAGCCTCTGGGCCCTCAAGCACTAGTACTAAAAAGATTGCAACTATAGAAGTTATAAAACAGTACATAATACAACAGATATGATTTTGCCCATTCAGTTTTATGCCCTTAAAGAACACCATACCATCAGCCTGAATTAGTTCGGAGATTTAAAAAATATATATATGCTAAACTAATATAACCCCAGGGCCCACCCTATCCCCCCTGCAGTTGGCTTCTACCTTGTAGGAAGCAGCCCCAGTACACTTTCAGGTTTCTGGAGTATTTGTGGGGCTGAGCACTTCCGTACCTGGAATCAAGGTTCTAGGACCTGTGCCTGGTTTCAAGACAAAGGTTGTTCCATGAGCTCCACGAGGTATTCTCCATCTTGCTTCAGACAGTACTTGTCCTGCTAAACTCCCTGGAACGAACTTGTTTTTTTACCATGAATATATCTTCCTAATGAGATATTGCACTCTCCAATCACCCAGCTCTGAGCTACTTCTACCTGTTCAACTATTTTCTCACCTCTGCAACAAAGCTGCCTCTCTTCAGATTTCTACCTCCAACCACTGATACAGCTCTCAGAATTACGGAGTCTCTGTGCCCTGGGGCAACACTTCTGAACATCTGACTGTGAATAAATTATCTGTGTTTATTCAATAAAGGAAACGTCAGAAAAATAAAGAGACTTCAGGTGTGTGCTGGTGTGCCAAGGTTATACTTCAAGATATTGAGACTTTACAGTTAACAAGTCTTAAGAGGCTTGACACAAAGAGTTGGTAGCCCAAAGTGGTTGGAAAAAAAAAACAGTCTAGCCAGTGGCCATATTGAAATTTTGAGACATTTCCATTCTCTTATGCAGTTCTTTGAGTGTTCTAATTGTGAATACATCTTTACTTGGGATCTAGGTGTGCAGTACTGAAAAACAAGGTTTTTAGAGCTCTGCGGACAGTGTATCTCTTCCTAGGCTCAGGCTGACTGGTCCCAAACTCAGTTCCTTCCTACTCATTGGCACTGACAGCCAGATGCACTAACTCCATAGAAACAGCCCTTCCCTTACCAACCCCCCGCCAGCCAAGGTACTTTGCTGCAGCAGTGCGGAGGGAGCGGCGAGGCGGCGGGGGGAGTGGCGAGGTGGCGGGGGAGGCAGACTAAAATGTGCCCCCCCACCTCGGGCTCTGGCCCCCTCCCTCCGCGAGGTCTGGCCATGCCCCTGACCTATACCCTCTGCCATGGTTTCCTCTCAACTCCCAACTAACTCTGTTCATTTACATCAGCCATATCCCAGAGTTTGAACTGCCTGGTGGAAGTTAACTCTGTCACCGCCAGGAGGGGAAGAGTGAGTTCTTCAACTTCCTGTGAGTTTCACTGGCATGGTTTAAATGAATCCGCTCCAGGTTTTGCCTTTAGCTGGTTGCTGGCTGTGCTCGAGTCCCAAAGCAAGGAGCACTGCCTCCATTTCTGGCTTTACTCCAACCAGTGAAGGAAATCTCCACAACCTGGTAAGATTAATACTCAGTTCTTAATAAGCTCAAGGGGACAGGAACCTCCTTTTAGTAAGTCCCTCTCACACAAAAAAAAATTCTGCAAATGGATGAGATCCGAGCAGCAAAAGCCATAGCATATACAGTGCTGGGTAGCCTAATAATTAATTTCTAGCAAGAGAAATGTAAACATTTTTAACTCTGAAGATCACTTACCTCCAGTACCCTGAAAATTCGTTCCTCCTGGGTCATTAGGATTCCCAGCACTACCAGCAGGTGGTTCGTATGAAACCACCAGATCTACTGTCGCCTGAGTTAAAAGAAAAACAGCTGCTGTGAGTATGAAGCTTTCCAGAAACCATATATTTAACCACCTCTGTAATTTTAGAATGATGCAGGCCTACACTTGATTTCCTGCTAGTTTCACCAGCATAACACCAGCTCTCACAGCATTATCAGGTACATTTCAAAAAAGTAAAGACAAAATATACAAAAGTTCATTCAAAATGCTTGAGAAGGGAAAGATAGCCTTATAAAAGATTTCACTCTACCCAACTACCTGATTGGCATTAAGTAATTACAGTTTTTCGGGACTGAGAAAGAATTCCCCAATCCATTTCCAAAACAAAAGGAGAAATCTCTTTAGAGAAAAGGAAGTCCCTTCCTCTTTGCCTTACAATTCGAGTCAAGGTATAAGAAAATATTATAACACAGGCACCTTGTAACTTCTGCTATGCAGACTTTTTCCACACTGAATTATTGATCATTATCCTAAAAGTATGTAAGCTTGACATATCATGTACAGCATGATTTCAAGAAGATGGCAGAAGTTGAAATTTCAATTGTTTGGATCTCTCCGACCAAGGAAAGGGCCAAAGAAGTACTGGAAAAGCAGCTTAAAACAATGCACTTCAACAACTTGACTTTCACATAATAGTCAAAAGCCAGCCTGGCAGTTCTTTGCGTTTCTTTATTTGCACCAGTTGCATGTCCCTGGATTTCCAACAACAGAACTCAATAGCTGAGCAATGGATGGGTCTTCCAGGTCAAACTGCTCGGCAAGCTCTGGTTTTTTCATTGCTTGGGATAGGAAAAAGTCTCTTTCCTCTCTTCACAGCCTTTCCGTTTCCCTTCCCAGAGGAAGCTTCAGAATACAAAGGTGGCTTGGAATGTTCAGTTCCATGTTTCTGTGGCCTTATAGCACGCAACTCCAACAATCAAATGTAAATCTTCAATATCGCATTAAACTTAATTTGTATATTTCTACCTTGCTACTTAAAAAAAACATTTGTGCCTAATGGGAATCAAATTTAACTTGAATACCATTTTATCAGGCGTATACATAAGGCATCACAAAATTCCACCTTACTACTAGTATACAGATTCAGAGCTTAACACAGTCTGTCACCTGAAGGAGAGGGATAACCAGAAAAAAGGAGGTAAAAATGCCTCTGTATAAGTATCTGGTGAGAGCTCATTTAGAGTACTGTGTACAGTTCTGGAGACTGCACCTACCTTCAAAAAGATACAAACAGGATGAAGTTGGTCCAAAGTGCAACTACTAAAATGGTCAGCAATCTTTGTCATAAAAGATATGGAGACAGATTTTAACATCTCAATATGTATATTTTAGAAGAAAGGTGAGCGAGGGATGATATGATAGAGAGGTTTAAATATCTCTGTGGCACAGATGTGTCTTGTCTGGAAAGAAGGTGAGCCCTTAGGTCCCGCAAGGCCCCGAAGGACCTCAGAGGACAGCCGTGCAACCCCAAGTCTTCACCCGCAGCGACCCCCGCGGCGACCCAGCTGGTTGAGCCCCCAGCTGCAGGCGGCCAACGAGACTTCCAGAACCGCGGGGTTGACGAACTGACCCAGTACCGGAACCGGGAGCGGGGAGGGCAGGTGGAATTCAGAGTAGTCCAACAACAGGCCACAGGTCAGGACAGGCGGCTGACAGAGTCGTCCAAAAACAGGCAACAGGTCAGGGCAGGCAGCTCACAGCGTCGTCCGAAAACATGCAACAGGTCAGGGCAGGCAGCTAACAGAGTTGTCCAGAAACAGTCCAAAGGTCAAACCAGGAGAGCAAGGGAACGCACAGAAAACAAGAACACACAAAGACTGGCCTTGGGAAACAGAACCTGAAGCAACGTCCTGTTTTAGCCCCGCTCTTTAAATACTGTCAGCATTCAACCGCCCAGCCCCAGCCGACATGGCCGGCCAATCGGAACCCGGCTACTGAAGAAATCCCTCTGGTTGGTTCCGTCCGGCCTCCCAGGCGGGGCTACAGCACCGGCATCCCAATCTGGTTCCTCTGAGGCGGAGCTTCGGGTTCCCGCGCCCGAATGTGGCGAAGATGCCGGCCATCGCGTCGCAGCGCCATCCTCCATGCTGGCACAAGCACGGACCCCATAGCCGGCGACCGAGAGCCCGGAAGCCGCGATCGCCGGCCCACGGGCTCGGCCCCAGACAGGGTGGCCATCGCCGCGGCCTCAAGAAGGCCGGCCATCGCCGCAATGGACACCGGCTCGGCCCCGACTGCACCCGGAACCGGCGCCCATCCGGGACACCGTCGGGTAAGCCCTCTCTGGCTGCGGGTCCTTCCTCCCGGCCCTTGCTTCCCGCAGAGGAGTAGCTGGAGGGAGCGAGGGATGTGACAAGATGCACACGTGAGACTCTTTCAATTGAAAAGAAGATCTGGAATGAGGGGGCATGAGATGAAGGTGAAAGGGGGCAGGTTCAAGAGTAATCTGAAAAAATACTTCATGGAAAGGGTGGTGAATGCATGGAGCGTCCTCCTGGTGATGGTGGTAGTAGAGAAGACGACTAGCTTAATTCAAACAGCTTGGAACGAGTACACACTTTCTCTAATGGAGAAGAAGGGATGGTGAATGGTATGGATGGGCAGACTGAATGGCTATATGTCCTTTAACTGCCTTTTTTTTTTTTCCTGTTTCTATGTCTATAGTTGGTACAGGTATATATATTTCCCTGCTCTAGAAAGGACAGATTTAGGATATAAGCTGTTAGGATACAACCCTAGTATGGGAAGGGGTTTTACTCCATTTTCCCCATGCTCGGGAGTAGCTGGTGCTCAGGGGAGCTGCTAGATTTTGTGGAGCAATATCCTTGGGACAGGAGACCTAGGGTGTGAAGAAGTTGAGAGTCCATTCTATCAACAAATTTCAAGGTGGCTGGGGAGGGGGGCTCTACAAGTAGGAGGAGGGACAGGCAATCTGACTGGAACATCCAGGCAGCGATATCAGATACCTCCTTCAACTTTCTCCTCTGAGGAGCACCTGAGATGGTAGTTCTTTTTTTTTTTTTTTTTTTAACTCCTATGACATCGACCAAACAAATATCCAGATCTCATCTCTGATAACCTGTAGGCTGATGGGTCTCTCAGAGTAAGACGCACCTGAATGAAATCTCCCTCTTTTCCTTGGACAAAAACAGTTGAAAATTTTCTTCTCAGATCTATTAGGAAAACTCTCTTCTCTAGTCACTGTAGTGACTCATAACCTAGCTTCAACCAAGTTTCACCTTAAAGTTCTACTCTGCAAAAACATCTTATGGGATTCTGGCCACACTACAGCACAATTTGACATGTCAAGCGCCTTTGACATGGTCGATCACAAGATCCTGATGACTTATGGACAAAATCAGTATCGGTGGAGAAGTACTAAACAGGTTTAAGGAATTCTTGGTATCCAGATCCTACCAAGTAAAGATGGGCAACACACTCCTCCCCCCCCCCCCCCCCCCACCATTGAAGGCTGAGTGTGGAGTCCCACAAGGATCAATCAATCTCATCCATACTGTTCAACATAATTATGATCCCAGTAGCCAACACACTAGCAAGAAACAGCTTCAATCCATTCATCTATGCAGATGATATATCAATCTACATCCCATTTGACAAAGACACAATGGAAATCACAACCAAAATAAACCAAGGAGTAAATATTCTAGAATCCTGGGCAACTGCATTCAAATTAAAATTAAACAGAGAAAAAACACAATTCTTAATCCTCACATCTACCTACTGCAAGGACAATTTCTCCAGCATCTCTCTAAATGGGTTTACCCACCCAATATCACACAGCTTGAAAGTCCTAGGGATTACACTAGATCAAAATCTATCATTCAAGCAACAGACTATGAAAGTAGTAAAGAAAATGTTCTGAACATTGTGGAAACTAAGACGCGTTAGAGGATACTTTCCAAGAAATGTCTTCAGAATGCTAGTACAAAATCTAACCTTAGCACACCTAGACTACTGTAATGGAATCTACGACGGATGCAAAGATCAAGTCATGAAAAAATTAAAAATGGCACAAAACACCGCCGCACAGCTGATTCACGAAAAATCTTTTTTCAACAGAGCCACCCCACTACTCCAAGCCTTACACTAGCTCCCAGTCAAGGCAAGAATAACATTCAAGCTCTGCACAGTAGCCTATAGGATTATACTTGGTTTTGCTCCCAGCTACATGATAGACCTAACTAACTCTACCATTACACAACATCAGCACAGAATCAAGAAACTAACACTTCACTTTCCCTATTGCAAAGTACTAAGCTACATATCAATTTACTCATTGAACTTTACATATGTACGCACACAAAACTGGAACGCACTCCCAAAAGCATTAAGAACTGTAAGCAATTACTTATTATTCCATAAACAGCTTAAAAGCTTTCTTCAAAAAATGCTTGTATGAACAACCTTGTTAACTTGATCCTCACCACTAATTTAAACTACCTTTCCCACCACAGGCAAACCAGTGGTCTCCAACTCCAACTATATACCTTCCACAAAACCCTAGACATACACAACCACCGTTTCTCACAAACATGCAAATAGAGCATCTCTGAGAGAGAAATAAATCATCTCTTCAAATGTAACAATCCGACTAGAATTGTAAGCCACATTGAAACAATGTAAATTGGAAAATGTGGGATATAAATGCCGAAATAAATAAATTTCTTAGAATGTTCAAGAGAACCATACAATTCACAAGAACTTTAAAATTTTGATTGTTGGCCCAACAGTTTTCTCCTGCCCTCTGGACTTTCAGTTGAAACGAAAATGGCCTCTGTTGAGTTACAGGACCATGATGAGCCTGCACTTACAAATATGGATAACATCTGTAGTTTGTTGCATGTTCCACTCCCAGTCCAGTTCAGCTATTCCAGTGAAACTGTGGCTCACCCTGGAACCTAACACTGACAGAAAATCTGTCCACTAAGTGTCGCTGCTGAGCAACTGCTAAGACCCATTCTCACCCTCGCCCCCCTCCCCCCAATCCCAGGAATTGTGAATGCTGCCATCACAGTATTTCTACTTGGCCCAGGCACCAGAAGCTTCACTTGGGAACTGATGATTCTATTTTCATCAATTGTTTCTTTTTTTTTTTTGGTCGTAGTATTTTTATTAAATTTAAAAATAGAATAACAAGAAGACAATTCAGTGTAACAGTACAACAGCATACAAATTGCAAAAATCATGAAAAGGACAGAAGAGAGAAAGAGTGGAGAGGAAGAAAAGAAAAAAGAAAAACACTTCTCATCAAGCATCTCTAAAGTAGGACAATAACAAAGACCACTTCTCCTTATAAGTGATATAGCGACATGACTTTTTAGCCAGAAAGGTATCATATTTATAAGTCTGAAATACCAAATTCCACCATTCTTGATATGTGACTTGACCCAGGGTCTTCCAGTGCCCAAAAACTACTTTTAAGGCTAAAGTGAGCACAGTATTAACAAGTAAGCATTCATTATGGCTTAACGAAGAGCGAAAACCTTGGTCTCTGAGCAACACATATTTATACAGCATAGGACCATTGAAATGAAATATATTAATTGTTTCTAAACATAAAATTTGTGGCCTTGAAAAGTCTGCCTTAGTACAGCACATTAAGAAAAAAAATCCTACTTCAAGGAATCACAGCATTTACATTTTTTTCCTGTTATAAGGATAGTCATTTTATGGGGTAATACACAGACAGTAGCTTCTCCTAGAGATAGCCACACATTTTCCATTTTTACTTAACATAGTAACATAGTAGATGATGGCAGAAAAAGACCTGCACGGTCCATCCAGTCTGCCCAACAAGATAACTCATATGTGCTACTTTTTGTGTATACCCTACTTTGATTTGTACCTGTGCTCTTCAGGGCACAGACCGTATAAGTCTGCCCAGCACTATCCCCTCCTCCCAACCACAAGCCCCGCCTCCCGCCACCGGCTCTGGCACAGACCGTATAAGTCTGCCCAGCACTATCCCCGCCTCCCAACCACCAGTCTCGTCTCCCACCACCGGCTCTGGCACAGACCATATAAGTCTGCCCAGCACTATCCCCGCCTCCCACCACCGGCTCTGGCACAGACCATATAAGTCTGCCCAGCACTATCCCCACCTCCCAACCACCAGCCCTGCCTCCCACCACTGGCTCTGGGTACTCAAATCCCAGAATCTTCTGATTGAAAGCACACTGACAGAAAGGAGATTTCTTTGTGCATGCGAGATGTTCTTACTTGAAGCACCTTCAGCTGAACCTCTTCATGAACAATGCATTGGAACAGACTTGGTACTTACTCCAGTTTGTTGCCCCTTTTCATCCATCAAGGCCAAATTTTTGTAAGGAAGAGATCTGCTTTGGCCACCCACAAGTTCCTTCAGTGACATTATGGTGGAGCCAATCAGCCTAGGGAAGAAGAGGTAAGAGTATATGCTACTAAAATTGCAATTCTAAGTTTATCTTGACTAGCTGCAGCCCTCATTTAACTATGTTACATTTGACCATGTTACAAAACATGCACTCACAAAAAAATAAAAAAAAGGGGTTCACAATTTCCACAAAAAATACAACACAAAAGAAAGTGGAAAAGAAACCAACTTCAAGAGATCAGTCCAAACACCAGGGTAAGATGCTCCCAAATCAAAACTTTATTTGGACCCTACACGGTCCGTGTTTCGGCTTTAGAAAGCCTTCATCAGGGGTCGATCAGTGATTGACGATGGAGCGCATGAGCAAATGTCTCTTGATTAGGGTAGGTATACTATCTCTCACCAACAGGTTCAAAATTTTTTTTTTCAATTTGAACCTGTTGGTGTGAGATAGTATACCTACCCTAATCAAGAGACATTTGCTCATGCGCTCCATCGTCAATCACTGATCGACCCCTGATGAAGGCTTTCTAAAGCCGAAACACGGACCGTGTAGGGTCCAAATAAAGTTTTGATTTGGGAGCATCTTACCCTGGTGTCTGGTACAAAACATGCACTGCAATGTCCTAAAACTGCTACAGCTTTTACAAATTAAAAATTTTCAATGCACTTAGACTTACACAGTTCCACAGTAACCCATGAAACTTTGTAAAGTCTAAGGGCTTTGAAAATGAGCCCCATGGTGTGCGGAAAAAGAGAGACCCTTTACATAGTTTCAAAATACTTTGTTTAAACATTTAGTATGATCTTTGAAAATACATTAGTTTCATTGGGAGGAAAGGGAAAGGGAATTGATATACCGCCTTTCTGTGGTTTTGTAACTACATTCAAAGCGGTTTCCACAGTATATACAGATACTTATTTGTACCTGGGGCATGAAAGGTTAAGTGACTTGCCCAGAATCACAAGGAGCTGCTACTCCTCAGAGGGGGGTTTCTTACTTAACTCATAATTTGTGTTCAAATTGTCCTCCTTCAACCTCTACACATTCACAAAGTCTTTGATGCCGCTGAGATGTTGGCTCAATTAATTCTGGGGTTTCATTAATTAAGAGCGTAACTGTTTTGCAAGCTCAATGAGCTGGAGCGCCATTCTGTCGAAAAATAAAGTATTCGGAAACATCTCGAATTTCTCTGCTGCAATAGGACGTTTTTAGGTTATTTGGAAAAATGTTGAGGGTCCCATTTTTTCTGTTACAGCTCCAGTATACTCAGTGCAAAATAAGACAGCAGATGTAAATTCTCAAATTAGACATATTCCAAACACTAAAATTAAAATAAAATGATTTTTTTCTACCTTTGTTGTCTGGTGACTTTGTTTTTCTATCCATATTGGTCCCAGTCTCTGATTCTGCTGCTATCTGTTCTCTTAACTCCATTTCCAGGGCTTCCTTTCCATATATTTCTTTACTTTCCTCCTTTCTTCTTCATTTCTTGCCCTACATCCATAAGTAAAAGCTGGGTCCTCCTCCATGGAATTGACTAGAGGTGATATAACGTGGATCCAGCTTTTGCCTATTTTCTCCATCCATGTGCAGTTTTTCTCCTCTCTTCCCTTTCCCTCATCTCCATCCATGTGCATCTTCTTCTTTTTTTCTTTCCTCCCCTCCATCCATGTCCAGCATTTTTCCTCTCTCTTCCCTCCCCTGTATCCATATAAAACACTAATTCTCTCTTCCCCCCTCTCCTCCATCCAACTCCAGCATTTCTCCTCTCTCCCCGCCAACTCCTCCATCCATCCATGCCCAGTGATTCTCCTCTCTCCCCTGCCCTCCCCTCCATGTCCAGCAATCCTCCTCTCTCCCCTGCCCTCCCCTCTCATCCATGTGCAGCGATTCTCTCTTTCCTGCCCTCCCCTTCCATCCATGTCCAGCATGTGTCCTCTCTCTCCCCTGCCCTCCCCTCTCATCCATGTCCAGCATGTGCCCTCTCTCCCCTGCCCTCCCCTCTCATCCATGTCCAGTGATTCTCCTCTGCCCCCTGTCCTCCCCTGCCATCCATGTCCAGCGATTCTCCTCTCCCCTCCATGTCCAGCGATTCTCCTCTCTTCCCTACCCTCCCCTCCATGTCCAGCATGTCTCTTCTCTCCCCTGCCCTCCCCTCCCATGTCCAGTGATTCTCTTCTCCCCCCTATCCTCCCCTGCCATCCATATCCAGCGATCCTCCTCTCCCCTGTCCTCCCCTCCCATCTATGTCCAGCAATTCTCCTCCCTCCCCTGCCCTCCCCTCTCATCCATGTCCAGTGATCCTCCTCTCCCCCCTATCCTCTCCTGCCATCCATATCCAGCGATCCTCCTCTCCCCTGTCCTCCCCTCCCATCCGTGTCCAGCGATTCTCCTCTGTCCACTGCCCTCCCTCCATGTACAGCAATTTTCTCTTCCCTACCCTCTCCTCCATGTCCAGCATGTCTCCTCTCTCCTTTGCCCTCCCCTCCTATCCATATCCAGCAATTCTCTCTTCCCTGCCTTCCCCTCAAATCCATGTCCAGTGATTCTCCTTTCTCCCCTGCCCTCCCCTCCCCTCCATGTCCAGCAATTCTCCTCTCTCTCCTGCCCTCCGTCCCATCCATGTCCAGCGATTCATTCAAACCCCAGCCCCCCCGCCCTCCCTCAGCTCCACGACTTTCCTTGAAATCTTTAATTTACCCGAAGTTGCGGCAAACCTGCAGTAAAAACAGCTGGCAGGCAGGCAGGCTTGCCTCCTCGTTGCTTCCCTTCCCTCTCAGCGCGTCCCACCCTCGTGGAAAGGAAATTACATCAGAGAAAGGCAGGATGCGCTGAGAGGGAAGGGAAGCGATAAGGAGACAAGCCTGCCTGCCAGCTGTTTTTACTGCCGGTTTGCCGTGACTTCGGGTAAATTAAAGATTTAAAGGAAAGTCGGGGAGCTAAGGGAGGGCGGGGGGGGGGGGGAGCCGGACCTCACAAAAAGGTGCCGGTATACCGTACCGCTGCGTACCGGCAGAAAAAAAAAGCACTGAAAATAAGTTTCACTATCACACAAAGACAAGACTCCAGTCCAGAAATTATGCAAAATAAACAGAACTATACTGAAGATTCTGCAACAGGCAGTTCAAATCCTTCTTAAAACAGTCAGTTTATAGTACAACTTGATATTAGATGCAAACTATAAATTCAAAACAAGCTTAGGGATATGGTGTCTCTTCTTAAATGCAATCTATAGTCCTACAATATGTACAATACGTACATATTCACCTCACCAACCCACTCAGTTATGAAAATCCACCTCTATAACTACCCTAATCACTCCCTTCCTTCTTCTCTCTTCCCTACTTAATCTCTGCACAATACTAACTGTATCTGATATCTTGGAATGACATTGTTAACAAAATTACGTAAGCCACATTGAGCCTGCAAATAGGTGGGAAAATGTGAGATACAAAATCTATAAAATACATATTTACAGCTCCACCTGTTCATATCCACCCCTTCTGGGTGAAACAATCTAATACTGTGCCTGCAGCACTTATGCAGCAAGCAGATCTTCCTTTGGATCAGATCTCCCCTGTCTGTTCACACTCTTCCAAAGGAGTACCTCTCTTGGCTTCCACCTTTGGCTCAGAACAACTCTTCGCTGTTCCTGTCCCAGGCTGGGATCCCCTATTTCCTACCTGGAACTCTCCGCCTTCTCATGGTTAATGCTGGAATTTGGAGAAACCACCTCTTTGGTCAGCCTTAGTTTCTTGAACCCATCCAGGACTCCCCCTCTCTTCCTAGGGTCCTGGCGGGGGGTATAGGCAACCAAAGAACTTGTGCACTCCCCATTCATAACATTTATTAACTCCTAACTGCTCACACACTGTCACTCAACAACCAGAATCATTTCTCTCTGCAACTTATTATTATTATTAACATTTGTATAGTGCTACCAGACGCACGCAGCACTGAACACCTGACACAGAGAGACAATCCCTGCCAGTGGCGTTCCTAGGGGGGCTGACACCCGGGGCGGATCGCCGATGTGCCCCACCCCCGGATGCAGCATCTCCCCCCCCCCCCCCCCCCCCCCCCCCCGTCCATCGTTCGTTTCATGCTCCCTCTGCCCCGGAAAAGGAAGTAACCTGTTCCAGGGCAGAGGGAGCATGGAACGAACGACGGACAGGGGCGCGCGGCACCCCCCCCCCCAGTGGCGTGCACCCTGGGCGGACCGTCCCCACCGCCCCCCCTAGGAACGCCACTGGTCCCTGCTCAGTAGAGCTTACAATCTAAAAATATCCAGGAACTCTCAGCCCCTTGGGCTGGAACCTTTACCACCCACAACTCCAGAACCCTTCACTCAGAGACTGGAGAGTTAAGTTCTCTCATGAAGACACTTATGGCCCCACAATAAGACAGGGAGAATTTCAATACCTAGGGAAGCCATTGTCAGAAGACTCTTCCTCGGATGACAGCATTCTTTTAAACTTCTTCATTTCTGGGGAAAAGCGGTATTTCTTTAGCAAGGGGAAGGGCTCAGTTATGTATGATATAAAACAGAATCTGCAAGTGAACATCTGAAAGATCGCCTAGTGCATGGGACATCAAGGTTTTCACAACAGAAAAAGCAGAAAAGCCAGAAAAACTATTTCAATTAAAAAGATATTAGGAAAGACCACACGAGGGCATCCGAGCAAGTAGACATGGGTTTAACATGATAACTGGACCTCTATCAAAAGAGCCTCTAATAATGGACTCCTCAACACATCTACCCTGTTGTATTGTGGGGACATTTTTGCCAGGAGGGAGACACTCATCCCAAAATGCCCGAGGGGGGATATTTCCCTGCACTGTGGCTGTTACAGCATTGTGTAAACAAGCTACCCAGGACAGGGAGCTAGCACATGCCTTTCAGTGCAAAATTTTGGAAAAACATAGGTAAAACACCCCTCCCCCCACCCCCCAAAAAAACTATTCAGAGTACATTTGAAGCTGTCTCCATTTTCAGTCTAAACTAGAGTCTGACTGACAGTGAACAACTCATCTGCACAGAACAATGAACAATCCAGCCAGGGGGGGAAGGGACCCCTGAACTGTCAGCAGAAGAGAGCCAGCTGCACTTCTAACAAGCAAAAAGCTCTATCTAGATCTTGAAGAGAACGCATTGAACTTGCCCTCCAAGAATGTAACATGGAGGCGTATTTTCAAAGCACTTAGACTACAAAGTTTATTTATTCATTCATTCATTCTTATATCTATTCTTACTGTACACTGCCTTGAGTGAATTCCTTCAAAAAGGCTGTAAATAAATAAATATCCCACGATTATCCAAAAATGAGTTTCAGTTCAATGTGGTTTACAATTATTATGGAATTACAGTGTTAGCATTCAGTTACATATATTGTGGAACATTTGCGCATATGAGATTAGCCATAAACTTTCTTGAATAAGTATGTTTTTAGGTCCCTTCTGAATTGGAGGTAATTGTTGAAGTCTCTTATGACCTTGGGAATTGAGATACATTAGTTAACTTTTTTCCCTTGTAAATTACACATCCGGACCAAGCATGACTCAGAAATGAGCTGCAAGAAAACCTTTCAGAAGTGCATGGATGGCATTCTCCAGCTAGACAAAGAGGCGTGTCCATCCTCCTTCTCTTAGGTTGCTTAGTGACTAACTACTGGGGGAGACTGGAAAAAAATGTGTGCAATGGATGGCTCCCTCCTACACATGGATCCAATTAATCCTACTGAGACTATGCTGCAGTTTCCAGTTTATTTTTAAAACACTGCTCTTTGCACTTTCTAGAGTCAGATACAATAGTTTACATTTTTTTCCTTTTATTTTCAGTTCAAGCAGTCACTCTGAATTCCCTATACTTTTATCTTCTTCACAAGCAAGCTTACCAAGGCACATAAAAGTCCTTCAAAAATGTGATCATTTCACTATTATGTTAGTCCAATGAAAAGTAGCTAGACAGTGCTAACTAAATACAATTGTGATATCAGAACAAATAAGGGGCAAGAGAAATTCCCAAGTGCTGTCTGCGTGGGGCATATATGACAATGCTACATAAAGGAGTGGAGGAGTGGCCTAGTGTGGTTAGAGCACATCCAGAGGTGACCAGTTCAAATCCTGCTGCTGCTCCTTGTGATCTTGGGCAAGTCACTTAACCCTCCTTTGCCTCAGGTACAAAATTAGATGTTATAATGCCTTTGTATCGCTCCATGGTGCAACCGCAGCTTGAATACTATGTGCAATTCTGGTCGCCGCATCTCAAAAAAGATATACTGGAATTAGAAAAGGTACAGAGGAGGGCAATGAAAGTGATAAAGGGGATGGTACGACTTCTCTATGAGGAAAGGCTGAAACGGCAAGGGCTCTTCAGCTTGGAGAAAAGACAGCTCAGAGGAGATATGATAGAGATATATAAAATGAGTGGAGTGGAACGGGTAGACGTGAATCGCTTGTTTACGCTTTCCAAATATACTAGGACTAGGGGGCACACAATAAAGCTACAAAGTAGTAAATTTAAAACAAATTGGAGAAAATATTTCTTCACTCAACATGTAATTAAACTCTGGACTTCGTCGCCAGAAACTGTGGTAAAAGCAGTTAGCTTAGCGGGGTTTTAAAAAGGTTCGGATAGCTTCATAAAAGAAAAGTCCATAAGCCATTATTAAAATGGACTTGGGAAATCCACTGCTTATTTTTGGGATACGCAGCATAAAATGTATTGTACTGTTTGGGGATCTTGCCAGGTACTTGGATTGGCTGTTGCTAGAAACAGGATACTGGGATTGATGAAACCTTCAATCTGTTCCAGTATGATAACACTTCTGTACTTATATATATGTAGCCCTCCAGGGACAAAGAAATACCCAGTGTACCTAAATCTAACTCACCTTGAGCTACCACTGAAAAAGGTGTGAGCAAAACCCAAATAAAGAAAGAAAGGCATATGACTGCTCCAGAGTAACTGCAAGGGAGCTCCTTAAACAGAACAAAATAAGAACTTAGCAGTAACATTTTTAACCTACACAGGACAAGATATTTGTATATTCAATACCAGAGTGGACAGCTTACTTTCAATTACAAAAAAAACCCCAAAAAGCTGCAAATAAATACAAAATATTGCATTGATAAAAGCATCTACTCATTGTAATTCCTCATTATATTGTTTACTACAGTATATGATCCGACCATCCAGCATATCCAACAGACCACCCCCCCCCAGTGACATCACATTTCTGCTATGAAATGCACAGATTCTCTCCCTATTTTCTGGCTTCACATACTGCTTGTTAGTGTTTTTATTTATTTATTGGGATTTATTAAACGCCTTTATGAACAGGTTCACCCAAGGCAGTGGTAAACAATATTGTATTTTAAATACAGAAACCCAATGCCTGTTCTTCATGCATAAAGTATGTTTTCCGTGCTTTTTTTAAAGGGGTTACCGCACACTACCAGAACCCTCATCCACACTCTCTCATCACCTCTCGCTTAGACTATTGCAACTTGCTTCTCACAGGTCTCCCACTTAGCCATCGCTCTCCTCTTCAATCTGTTCAAAATTCTGCTGCACAACTAATATTCCGCCAGTGTCGTTATGCTCATATTAGCCCTCTCCTCAAGTCACTTCACTGGCTTCCTATCCGTTTCTGCATACAGTTCAAACTCCTCTTATTGACTTATAAGTGCATTCACTCTGCAGCTCTTCAGTACCTCTCCACTCTCATCTCTCCCTACACTCCTCCCCGGGAACTCCGTTCACTGGGTAAATTTCTCTTATCTGCACCCTTCTCCTCCACTGCTAACTCCAGACTCCGTTCCTTTTATCTTGCTGCACCATATGCCTGGAATAGACTTCTTGAGCCGGTATGTCAAGCTCCATCTCTGGCCGTCTTCAAATCTAAGCTAAAAGCCCACCTTTTTGATGCTGCTTTTAACCCTTATTCACTTGTTCAGAACCCTTATTTTATCATCCTCACTTTATTATTCCCTTATCTCTTGTTTGTCCTGTTTGTCTGTCCTAATTAGATTGTAAGCTCTGTCGAGCAAGGACTGTCTCTTCATGTTCAAGTGTACAGCGCTGCATACATCTAGTAGCGCTATAGAAATTATAAGCAGTAGTAGTATATTATCCGACAATGGGTAGGTCCCATTTACATTGGATAATCAAGACTGTACTGTAGGTTATTCCAGATGGAACAAGGCGCTGAAATATGATTTGATTCATTGGGGGGGAGGGAGAAGAAAAGAAGAGGGTGTAAGGTAGCATGCCTCTTAGTAAGCTCTTTGGATGAGGAAGCGCATCTATGTATCATTTTCAGAGATGACACATGCAGGGGTTCTCTCCTGTTTACATGAGAACAGTTGATTAAATGTTGCAGAAAACTCAGTTTTACATCCCATGTCACTGTTCTTCAATGCAAGGCTCGTGATCTTATCGTGGCCCCCACTGATTTTTCCTCCCCTAACACTCTACTTGGATTCCAAGACATCTGCACCCAAGCTTCCAGAGACACTAAACCCCCCAGACATCCTCCCCATCCAACTGGACATTCCTCTGATCCCCTCCAATCTTCCCATCCACCTTTGAAAGGTAGAGCAATGCCCAATCCCTCCTGCCCCAGGAACCATCATCTTTCAAAAGGGCAGCACCTGATCCCTATGCACTGCCATTTTGGAAGATAGAGGGACCTGGGGCAGGAGTGTTTGGTCATCACTCCTGCCTTTAGAAATACTTTGTGGGGGGGGGGGTCAAGGGAGTTTATCCAGTAAGGGAGCAAGGAGAAAAAGAAAACTATTGAACCTGGTGGGGGGGCAGTCAAGGGGAGGGAGAAGGAAGGAGAATAAACATTGGCATATCTCTGATGTGGCTGGCGGGGCTACCCATGCCCCGCTAGCTGAAGACTCCCAGCATCTTCACCCTCCTCTTCCCTGCAGGCGATCAGACATCTCTCAATTCTACTCCCGTCTCTCCGTACCTTTTAAACCCTTCATTTCTGTGCTGGAAGTAAGCAGCAACTCATACCCACTGTTCGCACCAGCCCCAAGCCTTCCCTCTGACTCAACTTTCTGTTTCCACAGAAGCAGAACCAGATAAGAGGAAGGCTCATGGCTGGCAAAAGCAGTAGTTATGAGTCAGAAGAACATAAGCATTGCCATACTGGGACAGACTAAAGGCCCATCAAGCCCAGCATCCTGTTTCCAACAGTGGCCAATCCAGGTTACAAGTACCTGGCATGGTCTCAAAAATGTACAATACATTTTATGTTGCTTATCCTAGAAATAAGCAGTTGATTTTCCCATCTTAATAATGGCTTATGGGACTTTTCTTTTAGGAAGTTATCTAAACCTTTTTAAAACCCCGTTAAGCTAATAGCTTTTACCAGATTATCTGGCAATGAATTCCAGAGTTTAATTACTCATTAAGTGAAGATATATTTTCTACGATTTGTTTTAAATTTACTACTTTGTAGCTTCATTGCGTGCCCCCATTGGCATTAATTGGGATTTACACATTCATCATATTCTGTAACGATGCATGCGGAAATCCTATAGTGAGTAACTTCAAGGGAGCATGGCTGGGGGCATTGGGGGCGGGGGTTCCTACAATCTACACATGTTACAGAATAGACCCGATCAACACCGAACTTAGGCACTGGCATTTACACTTGCTTTTGACACCACAGCCAAAAGCTTCCTCAGAAGACTCCCAAGATCTTCCTGCTGCCAAGCTCAGCACTCGGCCACAGCTTTACAGAGTCACCCATGCCAGCACCTCATGTATCCTTATTTCTTACACATGTGCAAAAACTAAGCATACATGAGGTGCCACAGTTGGCAGCTCAGGAGCACTACCGTCAAATGATGAACTTGGCAGCAGAGAGTTCTGGGTGCCTTCAGAGGAGGTTCTCAGCTTGCGGGTTTGGGGTGCACTACGGCCAAGTAGGTCTAAGCCCAAAGTGGATGGCTCATCCACCCTTTGATTGTTTGGGGTAGATTTATGTGAGAAAGCCAGTCACATAGTTATAGAGATATTCAGTGGAGCTACGCATTCAAGTCTGATAGACAGCAGGGTCAACTTTAAGCATTTAAGTTATTTCTGCATTCAGATTTCAAAGTTATGCTGAATTTTGTTGCTCTATTACTTCTGACCACACCCCAAACTACCTTGATCCCTTAGGGCATCTTATCAAGCCACGCTAGCGGTTCCTGTGCAGTAATGCCAACGAAGCCCATTCAAAGTGACCGTTAGCGTGGCTTGATAAAAGAGGCCCTTAATGACTGTATTCTGACCTACTGGTCAAACTTTTATCTGTTCCCCAAGACAGCAAATTTAGAATAAAATGTATGCAATCAGCATCCAACATTGACCACAAGATGGTCAATATTGAAAACAACATAGGTTATACCTGTGTACAAAAGAAAGCAATATTTAAGTCCACAGAAACATGATGGCAGATAAGAGTCAAGTGGCCCATCCAGTCTACCCACCCTTAGTAACCACTAATTCTTTCCTAAGGGATCCCATATGCCTGTCCCATGCTTTCTTAAATTCTGAAACAGTCCTCGTCTCCATGACCTCCACCGGGAGGCCATTCCATGCATCCACCACCCTTTCCGTGAAAGAGTATTTTCTTAGATTTTTCCTAAGCCTATTTCCTCTTAACTTCATCGTATGCCCCCTCATTCCAGAGTTTTCCTTCATTTGAAAAAGGCTCACCTCCTGTCCATTAACGCCACTGAGGCATTTAAACATCTCTATCATATCCACTTTCTCCCGCCTCTCTTCCAGCGTATAAATGTTCCTAAGCCTGTCTCTATATGCTTTATGACCGAGACTGCTTTCTAATTTTGCAGTCACCATGTTGTGATATAAAGCTTGAGTCCAAGGAGCAGAAAGAAGGGATTAGAATAATTTATTTATTTGTTACATTTGTATCCCACATTTTCCCACCTATTTGCAGGCTCAATGTGGCTTACATAGTACCGAAAAGGCATTCACCAAGTCCGGTAGAGAAACAAATGCGAGATGATCTGGTTATGCTTCTGATTGGTAGGTCTATGAGATTTATCATGTATCCTGGGACTTGGCCGTAGATAATATCCCAATTACGCCATTGTAAGGAAATGAGGGGTCCTTTTACTGAGCTGTGTTAGGTGCTAACGTGCATCTAATGCAGTTAAAAAAAAACCCTAATGTGGGATGCAGTGAGTTTCCCTGACAGCTTTATGATGTGCACACGCTAACTGTGCACTATTTTGTTGGTATTTATTTTCCAGGGGGTGTTGTCAGATGGAGAGTAGGCATTCCTGCATTAACCAGTTAGTGCACCTACATTATTGTGTGCTAACTGATTAGCCAATAGATAATACAGGAGCCCTTACTGCGTATAAAATAGGAGGAGGTAAGTGGTCCTTCTATAATTTTTTAAATGGCTGCATGCTACTGGCAACATTAGCACATGGCCATTAATGAAACCGACAGAAAATCTGGGTTTTTATGGCCACAATAAAAATGGCCTCAGCGCATGGGAATGACCTGCGTAAGGGTACACTAAGGCCATTTGTTATCGCAGCTTAGTAAAAGGACCACTGAATTAGAATAAAAAGGGTTTTCTTTAAGAAGTTGTGAACTACAAGTTCCATGAGGCAATGGGGCATGCAGTCAGAAGCATCAGGCTAGGGGTGGAGCCAGGAGGAAAGGTGACTCAACAGGAGACCAGCTGCTTTAATTAAGAAATCCTGTTACAGGAGATCACCTGCTATTTGCTTCACTAATTAACTGACTCTCCCTAAGTGCTGAGAGTAGAGTTTCTTTTATTTCTTTGCTGAGAAAAAAAAAAAAAAAGAGTCAGCATTCATGGATCTAGAGAGATGGTGATTCTCCTCCACGTCCTTGCTCAGCAGCGCCTACAGGATTCCTCGGCCCCCAACTTCAGCTCAATGACACGGAGCTAAGCCGCAACGACTCTGGTCCCAAAGCAGCAGTGCCGTCGACTCTGACCCCGAGCAATTGCTGGGCGCCGACCTAATGGTACCGTGTAACATGCAGCCTCTCTCCCGAACGCTGTGCAAAAGATGGCGTTCGGGATCTCCCCGGGGATTATAAAGCCCTGGCTTCTGCTCCTCCTCCCACAGCGAGGTGCCGGTGTGCAGCGGGATGGCTTACGGATGTTGCTGCTGCCTGCCAAGTTTGATAAAAGGGAGTTCTGGCCACCTTCAGAGAAAGTCTTCAGCTGACAGAACTTGAGGATCCTTATTAGTTAATGCATTTATATTTTTTGGTAAAGTAGGGCAGAGAAAATATTGTGCCCACCCACTTTGGGCTCAGGCCCATCTAAAATTGGCTGTCTGGCTACACCACTGGATTGGTGTGGGAAAGCTGCTCTTGAAAGTCTCCTAAGAGTGTGGGCATTGACAGAATGCAGGAAGAGGTTAGGTTAGTTGCCCTGTGAAACTGTCTAAATCCTGAATGGCAGCTTTATTTCTGCAGTTGCTACAGTAAAGAGGAGAGCTCAGGTATGGGCAGAAAAAGGTCATGAATGTTGTTTAGCTTCTTCCAGAAGAAGCCAGTCTCACCTAAACTATTTTGAAAGATTGTTCCTCAGTCTGGAAAGAAAGGGACACAGCTAGCAAGATGTGAATGCTCAAGTCCCCTAAGGAATGCTGGGGAAGGATTCTGAGTCCCTGAGAAGTGGGGTTTCAGGAAGAAGCTAAGGAACTGACCATAGAGAGGTTGTACCTGGGAAATAAAAGGCCCCCCATGATATAATCTTTGTGCAAATAACAGCTTCAAAGGGGAATTACAAGTTATAAAGAAGCTGGCACTATAAGAGGGAGAAAAAAAAAGCTGAACAGGATCCTGAATTGGCAATGAACAGGGATCTGGGTCTAGTTGTATGTAAAAGGTTACTTAACACGAAAGGGGCCAGAGATTGTTTAGAATAACAGGCTATACCTAGAGAGGTGATTAGGCTATACCTAATATCTTATCAGTAGTGGCATAGCCAGGACGTTTCAGCAGGGAATGCGTAGCTAACTAGGGCCAAGATTCATCAACCAAACGTAAAAGAAAGTAAAACGTAAAAGTTCTTACCGAATTTGAAAAAAACGAAGAATGCACTTAAAAAAAAAACACCTCAGAAATGTTCGGTGCGGTATTCAAAAGTCGGATGCATGAATACCTTCGGTAAAGTGTCAGTACGTTTAAAAAAAAAAAAAAAAAAAAGTGCCTATGGAAGTCCGTTATGGACGTCCTTTGCCTCCCCCCCACGTGAGGTCGCCCCTGCTCCCCGCTTCCCCTGCATTAAAAAAAATCATGATTTTAGGCAGCCCCAGCCCCCCGGCCCTCCCTCCCTTCCTTCCTTCCTCCCTCTCTTTCTAAACAGCTCCTGCCGCCCTCTGCCTCATGCCCTGCCCCCGCCACCCCCCCTGAGGTCGTCGCCACCGCTCCCCCCTCCGTCTTACCGGGCCCTCACAGCGCCTCTCACCTCTGTGTGAAGGCGCTGCGACGGCAAGAACAGCTGATCCTCTTCACTGAAGAGTCTTCGGACGTCCCTCCTTTCGTCCAGCGGGAGCTGTTTAGAAAGAGAGAGAGGAAGGAAGGAAGGAAGGGAGGGGGGCCAGGGCGCTCACAAGGACGTGTTATGACGTGTCTGTATGACAACTCCGGCCTTACCGACAAATATCGCGGCAAATGAGTCGGTGCAATCGTCGGTATGGTTAGTGCATCCCGAATCATCCACATTACAATGGTAGCTACTCGTTTGTATTCCGTTTTTGTTACCTGCTACCGCTGTCGGAAAAAAACTGTTTAGTGCATGCCACGGTTTACTACTTGTTCGTTAGTGGCTCGTTATTGGCTCGTTAAAGTTTAGTGCATCTGGCCCTAGGTAGGGGAGGATATTTCATAGCTGAGGAACACTGAACTAAAGCCTACCTACAACTATTCTGAAAGGCCTTTATCTGATCTAGAACATTTGTCTTGAAAGACACTGAAGTAAAAGTGTTCTCTTTGCACACTGCAAAAAAAAATATGATAGTATTCTTGAAAGGGTGTATTTTAGGTAAAATATTCTAGAAATATAAAAAGCATTGTTTTGTATGCAGCAGCTGTGAAACTCTCTCAGAGCAGACTGTCAGCATGAAGCTCTGAGTACCAGACCTCCATTCTGTTGCTCAGCTCAGGCTGTCAAAATTTTAAAGTATATGAGAATACAAATGCTTCCTTATCACAGTGAAAGATAACCAGAGAACCTACAGGCTGCAATGTGCTTAAAATCATTGACACACGTTTTAAGCATATTGCAGCCCATAGGTGCTCTTTGATAAGGAAGCATAAGCATTTGATAAGCTGATCTCCAAGTCAGACTCTAACTCAAATCGGAATCCCTTACCACCGGTTTCACGCGGACTCCACAACAGCTGTGGGAGTGAACAGAGACAATAAGCGAAGATGGTGGTGTGTACCTCATGCCACACCAACTCCAGCATCAGCCTGTGGGAGCGAACAGAGCACACGATGATGGAGGCATGTATTGCACGCCGCACAGATTCCAGCACCAGCGTGGGCAAAAAAGCGTGCCGAGTGGCGCACCTGCGCTGAACCATGCTATTCTGCTTCCCGACAGGGGGTGCATATGCCACTGAAACACCTTGTATGGATACGCCCCTGCTTATTAGAGAAAGAGTCCTATGTAAAGAAAAGTATTATATTTTTATGTTTTGTTCAAATAAAGTGGAAGCCTAAAGGAGTTTAGCCTTAGCCTTGGTCATTCTTGCAACTGCCCTACTGAGGAAGCAGATAGAGGCATAAGTGATCTAATCCCCATGGCCACAGGGAGGCAACCCTGGCTGTGCTATATAATATACTTCCTGAAACATTACTCTGTCTGTCTGTCTCTCTCAGTTACTGTACTTCTATGGAATATGGGCAGATAAGCACACAAATTAACCAGCTGATTAAAGCATTCTGTGAAAGAGGCGTGTAAAGGAAAGATATTGTGTAATTTCCTGCTGCTACTGGTTGGAGCAGAGCTGAGAATATGTTGTTTGCCTATGGCATCTCATTCCTGGAGTCATGGAACACAAACATTTAAATTGCCCTAAAGCACAGAAGCATGTCAGAGCAACCAGCAACCTGCCAAACAGCTTCAAAATAAGAATTCCAGGGCCTCCTACACATATGCATGACAAAAGCTGCTATGCAATGGAGAGCAACAACTGCAGCATAATCACCACCTCAGGGACTGCTTTTACTAGAGGTTTAATTTTTAAAACAACTATGGTTAATTCTAATTTTTTTTTACTCATTCCAAAGGTACAAAGACTAGGGGACACTCAAAGAAGCTACATGGAAATACTTTAAACACAAATAGGAAGAAATATTTTTTTCACTCAACGAATAGTTAAGCTCTGGAACTCTTTGCCGGAGGATGTAGTAACAGCAGTTAGCGTATCTGGGTTTTAAAAAAGGTTTGGACAAGTTCCTGGAGGAAAAGTCCATCGTCTGCTGTTGAGACAGATATGGGGAAGCAACTGCTTGCCCTGGGATTGGTAATATGGAATGTTGCCATGATTTGGGTTTCTGCCAGGTACTTGTGACCTGGATTGGCCACTGTTGGAAACAGGATGCTGGGCTAGATGGACCATTGGTCTGACTCAGTATCGCTACTCTTATGTTCTTACAAATGTGCTGGGGTGGGGGGGGGGGGGGGAAGAAACTACTAGAATAAAACACATCTCCTCCTCTCCCCTTTAGGCCTATGGTCCAAAAGGCCATACAGGAGACTGAGGGCCACAAACCATTTTTTCCCCAAGTCCTACTTGTGAAGCTTTGTTTGAAGTGGAGGAGTGGCCTAGTGGTTAGAGCACAGGTCTGTCTTGCAATCCAGATGTGGCCGGTTCAAATCCTGCTGCTACTCCTTGTGATCTTAGGCAAGTCACTTAACCCTCCATTGCCTCAGGTACAAACTTAGATTGTGAGCCCTCCTGGGACAGAGAAATATCCAGAGTACCTGAATGTAACTCTTCTTGAGCTACACTGAAAAAGGTGTGAGAAAAATCTAAATAAATAATAAATATTTAGTTTTTAACACCTTAGATCTGCTTAGAAGCAGTCAGCCCCAGGGTTCCTCTGCATCCAGAAGCAGATTTTCGCTCCTGCATATGGTACATTTGAAAATGTTACCATCCTGAAGAGAAATAACAGCTTTAAACTACACACCTGAGTCTGCTCTTCAAGGGTAATTTAAAAAAATTAAAAAGGGCAACGGAGAAGTCTAAGTAGTTCACAGGGGACAGATTAAGGTAGAACACGGATTCCCACCCTAAATCATCACAAGCAGTTCTTGAAAACAAAGAGATGAATAACTCTACACTACAAGTGAATAAAATCTAGGCATGATCTTTTCCATTCCATTCCACTTTGATAAGGAAAATTCAGCATTACTAACACTAACAACAACAAAAAATGCATAAATAAATATCTGGGATCAATATTCAAAGAGGTTTAAGTGGGCAAGAGAGGCTCCTGCCCATTTAAATCACACTCAGTGGGCCGGATGCCAATGTTCAGCTGCAGGTCAAGAGAGTAATCCAGGTACAGGCAGAGTCGGTAGGCAGGCAGCAGACACAAGAGAGTAATCCAGGTACAGGCAGAGTCGGTAGGCAGGCAGCAGACACAAGAGAGTAATCCAGGTACAGGCAGAGTCGGTAGGCAGGCAGCAGACATGAGAGTAATCCAGGTACAGGCAGAGTCGGTAGGCAGGCAGCAGACACAAGAGAGTAATCCAGGTACAGGCAGAGTCGGTAGGCAGGCAGCAGACACAAGAGAGTAATCCAGGTACAGGCAGAGTCGGTAGGCAGGCAGCAGACACAAGAGAGTAATCCAGGTACAGGCAGAGTCGGTAGGCAGGCAGCAGACACAAGAGAGTAATCCAGGTACAGGCAGAGTCGGTAGGCAGGCAGCAGACACAAGAGAGTAATCCAGGTACAGGCAGAGTCGGTAGGCAGGCAGCAGACATGAGAGTAATCCAGGTACAGGCAGAGTCGGTAGGCAGGCAGCAGGCACGAGAGTAATCCAGGTACAGGCAGAATCAGTAGGCAGGCAGCAGACACAAGAGTAATCCAGGTGCAGGCAGAGTCAGTAATGGTGAACAAAGTAGAGGAGAAGCACACTACTGAGCAAGTAACACTTACCAAAGTAGAAAGCGAAGCAAGGAGTCTAGGGAGAGCTCAGCTGATAAAGTGCTGGCGTCTGACATCAGCAGGAAGAAGGGGCACAGCCATAGGACAAGAGCAGGGGAAGGAGGAACCGGAAGACCAATAGGAGCGAAGCAAGGGAAACCAGGCAGAGGAAGAGCAGAGCCAGGTGGGTGAAAGCAAAGCAATCAAGGAGCCTGGAAGCTAGGCAGAGAGAGAGAGAGCAGAGCCAGGTGTATGGAAGCAAAGCAATCAAGGAGCCTGCAGCCAGAGAAGAACCATACACACATGGCTCAGGGCTGTGCCAGTCAAATGCGAGTGTCGACGGGACCCTGCGCAGCCCGAGAACGCCGCTTGCGTTGAGGTAGGGGGCATGACACCAGGGAAGCTCAGGTAGGCTTGAAAAAAACTGTTAGGATGTGGGGTAGGTGGGCAATTGCCTTATGTGTGTCCTGGCCAAAATGCCCACAGCGTCCCAGATATTCAATGCCAGGAAATCCAAGCCTACATTAGCCATTGATAGTTAGCACTTAAAAAAAGAAAAAAAAATGTTTTTTAGTTTAGTTTTTTTTTTTTTTTTGCCTCTAGCTCTGTGATTTAAGAATAGCTAACAAATTTAAAAGGAAGAGTCTATTTATTCTGTCCCAGAAAATCTACCATGGAAATCAGAAACAGGTATGGCAGAGAGAAGAGATATGAAATGAAACAGAAAGAGGTCAGACTTGGATTAGGCAATGAAGAAGGATAACCCAACTCAATTGATGCCTCCATGAAGAAAACTACAGGGATTAGAGGGAGAGGGCCTGAGCCCAGGCCCGGCAAGTTTCTTCTTGCTGCCTTCTTTCGGGTCTGTCCACCCCTGCTCCTGCGTGCCGCCCAAGACCCGGAGAGGACAGACCGTGGGAGAAGGCACACAGGAAGCAGCTTGCTGGTGTCGCCCCCCCCCCCCCCCCCATTTGAGGCAAAGACAGAAAGGTAAGGGGGCGGGTGGGCATGGCGATGTGAGTGGGGGGGTGGCTTGCGGTGGTCCGCTTCTGTCCTGGCCCGGCTATGTCTCTCGGCGGCCCTGGAAAACTACAGGAGCACCAAAATGGCAGTTATATACAACAGAGATAAAGACAAAAGAGCAACCCACAAAACTTACATTAAATCTAAGCAATGACCTGAACATCTGTAAAAGACTGGGAAAAAAGCACTCTGTGTGAACAGATGGGCTTCCACAGATTTGCTTCTGATACACTGAATGGGAAGACAAAACAATATTCCACATAGAAAGATGAAAGCCAATCTGTTTTTTGCTTGGGTTAAAAGTTTTAAGATAGCCACAATTAACTCTTCACTATAATGACTTGGCATTATAAGAGTAGATTACTGCTGCCTTTCATTCTTCTCCAAGAAGTACTGGCAGTTCATGGGGGAGAATGAAGCAAACCTTGTCTGGCATGATAAGCTGTACAGACACCAAAAGGCCCCAGATCAAGCAGCAGGGCTGCTTCAGAGGCCAACCTCTATCCACCTGGAGTGACTCCATCCCTGCTGACGACAGCTCCAGTCCAAAAAGCATTAAAAAATGGCAATGTTCCACAGGGGCCTGATAAATCATGCTGCTTCAGGCTTGTGGGTTTTTATCAGATAAGGTTGGTTTATTGATTATCATTTATTAATTTGATATACCACCTCTTTCGAGCACGAGTTGAGGTGGTTTACATACAATTGCACAGGTACATTTCTGTCACTAATGGGCTCATAATCTAAGTAGTATATTGTACCTGGGGCAATAGAGGGTTAAGTGACTTGCTGAAGGTCACACAGAGCTGCAGATGGAATTGAACTCGTTTCCCTCATGATCTCAACCCACTGCTGACTGTTAGGCAGCAGTGGGAATCGAGCTTGGCTCCCCAGGTCCACAACCCACTGCACTAACCATTCGGCCTTTCCTCTACTCCCTGTCCTTTTGTGAGAGATGGGGTAGGGACAGTCTTGAACTTCTCTGATGTTTAGCTTTTACTTGGGAAGGTATAATTTATATTAACTCAAGCCAATGAAGTATATATTTGAATGTCTTTATATTGTGTTTATGTATTCTTATATCATCCTACTATTAATTAAATTATTTTTATGTTACGTGAACCCCTTTGGACTAAAACATGTCTAAGCACAGGTGCCAGCTCTGTGGGTGCTTGAGCACCCCCAACATTGAGAAAACTCCTTCACTGTGTCCAATGAGGGGCAGTTTGAGTTTAGCACCCCCAATAATTTTGAAAAGTTGGCTCCTATGTGTCTAAGAAAGGCTGCATACAAAATAATATAACAAAATAATAGAAGGGTTGTGGTGAGAGGGAGGCAATCTAGTTAGAAAAGCATGCAGTGACCTCAGTCATTCCCTAAGACAAGGAATGTACTTTAAAGACCACAGCCTCTTCTTAATCTTTTTATAACCTATTATGATGGGCAGGGAACTCCCTATTTTTTTTTCATGCGTACATATGTACACAATTATAAATGCTGCACTGCCAACTTTCCTGTGTGTTTGCTTTAGGCTCAATTCAGTTACAACAAGAGAAGTCATAAGTAGCCCTTTAGCCCATATTGTGGAAATTTAGATTTCAGGCATGTCTGATGGTTTCAAAACACTTCAATGGATGTCTTCAAAGATCAAATGTTAATGGGAAACCATAGGAGGAAACAAGATACTGTCAAAACGTCACGCTTCCCAAACTCCCGGCCTCCAACGATGGTGGCTACCTTGCAGCAAATTTGGATCTGTCTAAAGCGGATGAGTGAAAGCAATTGTTTTAACATTACCACAGATTTTAATAAATCGCCCCCAAGAATCTTTTTTTTGTTACAAAGTGACAGAACCCGAGTATTTTCATTGCAGTTTCCTAATGCAAGAACTTGTCTATTCATGTTGCCTTAAGCCATGTTAACATACTGTTTTCCTATTAAGTACGGGGACATGCTACAACTCGAACAAGGCCTTACCCAAACAATAGCTTATCTGTTTCATAAAAGAAAATCTTGCTGGAAACAGCAAAAATAGATGTGCTCCTCAAGTTAAGTGTCTTTTCTACTTCGTGGCACAGATTTAACCCATTCTTCTGTTTGACTGGAAACTATTTTATATAAATAAGAACTTCAGTTTAGGCCACTGATGGGCAGTGTTGTATAGTGACTAAGTAAATGTAACTAGTTACTGTACTTAAGTAAAAGTTTGTTACTTTACTTATAAAGAAGTACAGGAAAAAATTTGTTACTTTTACCAAAGTAATAATTTTACCAATTTTTACTACTTAGTTACTTCTGATGCTTGAAGTTAAATGTAAAAGTGGCAGAGAAACATAAATGATGATTCCTCAGAAAACCAAATGAAACAGCAAAACCTAGAACAGAATTTTGCTATCGCAAACCTCGTCACACAAACAGTGGATCATCTCATCTTAAATTTGGTATTCAGGGTATACAGCCTATGAGAACAGTAGAGTAGCCTTTGCTTATTGAACTGGTTACTAGTCTCCAGCCAAACAGAACAGTGATGAGTTGGCCACTTTGAAGTGGAGATGAAGCTGAAGCTATTTGCAGTTCTTGGTGAACAGACATATGCCTCTATCACAACAGACTGCTGGACATCCCATGGAAAATTTTACATTGGCGTGACTGTCGACTGAATTGATAGTCTGCTTGTCTGGCCTTGAGACTAAAGAATTTCCATACATTTGACATTCTTGTATCAGTACTTGAAGCTATTCAAACAGAGCTTGCCATCAGACGGAAAATTGTTAGAACAACAGATAATGATTTCAACTTTGTGAAGGCCTTCTCTGTAACTGGACAGCATGAAAATGATAATGAAGATGACGATGCAAATGATGAATTAGACAGCACTACTACTGATGTAGTTGATAACAATCTCCAATCATTCCATTCCTACAATTTTAATCTCCATCCCCATCCGTACCCACAGGAGTCAACGCTATTATTAACTTGCTTGCAACCCTCCATTTCCTCCCAACCCAACAGCTTCCTGTGTTTTTTGGATGGTATTCACTCTTCAACCCAAGGAGGTTAGATTGAGAACAGAGAGCTACACAGGAGCAGGGATAGCGGGGTTCCTGTGGGTACCATGGGAGTCTCGTGGGGATCCCCTCAATGTCTGCAGGGATAGATCCAGGTGGACACAGGTCCTGCGGAATCCCCACAGAAATGCTTTCCCTGCCCCGAGCACAGTGTGCCCTTCTGGCACATAGCTCAAGGTATCCTGGTGGTCTAGTGGCTTCTTCAGGACAGGAAAGATCCCTACTCTTTCCTGCCCTCTCCTCTCTGCTCTTTTAAAATGGCTGCCGAGACTTCCAGCAGCACCCATTTAAAAAAAAAAAAAAGCAAAAAGGAGAGTATCAGCGCCACTGAGGGAGGGGAAAAGGAAAGAGTGGGGATCTTTCCTGCCCCAAAGAAGCCACTAGACCACCAGAGTACCTCCAGCTATGTGCTGGGATGCCACCGAGGGTCAGAGGGAAGGTGAATGGATGGAGTCAGGATGGTAAAAAGGGTGAGTCTTGTTTCCCCTTCCTCACGCCACTATCATCACTGTACACTCAACAAAGCGAGCAAACCTATGAGCTGCTGCATCCATGTTGTCGTTCTTTATTGTTGGTGGCATTTTTATTTAATCTCCCTTAGATTTTCAAATATGTTGGCTTGTGCAGCATATGGATGTACACAGATGAAATATAATTGCGGAATAACTTAGAGTAGTAATTTGATATAAATTGTAATCAGGCTGCCATTGGAGGGGCTGGTTATAGGGACACCCTAGCACTGTTATAGTCATGCAGAGATTTTTTTCTCTTGGTAAAGGGCCACTAAAACAGACAAATGTTATGAGAATCAGGTGCTCAATATTCAGAGTTTCTATCTATTTACAACCCAAATTAAACATGAATTGGGTTAAAACCTGGGAGCATGTAAAATCTGCCTACATCATAAGAAAAAGATGGCATGTGGGAACTTGCTCCTTTTGTTTTGTGAATTGTAGTGGTATATTATAAAAATGCACTTGCCTTTTTTATTACTACTTTTTCACAGAAAGGTATTGAATAATTAGGGAAGGGCTTCCTTCATTCAGAAGTTTTGTCCAGCATCAATCTAAATGTTCCAACATTGTCCAGTTCTGTACATTATTAGCTACCAAGTTCATACAAAGTTAATTATGTTCAGTACAAAATAAATTGTTGCCTCAGACTGCTTGCTATGTGAATATTCCATCACTGGTTCATTATTGCTACCAAGTATTACATATTAAGGGCATTTGCTTTAAACTTTGTTTTAATTCATTCATTCAGTCCTTACATGCACATGGTTTTGCTTTTTAATCCCAAAGGTGAATCCTAATTGTGGTTGAACAATTAGATATAAACTGCATTGTTTCTGACTTTACTTGTTTTGGAATTTGGACTGCTTTGGGTCCTGTGCTGATCTGTACATCTGCTATCTTAGCAGAGTACAGAATAAAAGGATTTATGTTACTTTTACTAGTATTTTTACTGCTTATAGAATCTGGCTTTCTGATGGGGGTCAAGGTTACTGCGGCACGGCAAGGGCTTGGCAGGTCGAGAGCTGAGATGGAGATTACTTGCGGCGTGGATGGGCTACATTCCCCACAGGGACGGGTTGGATTTCTGTGTCTAGAAATGGCATGAACCTATGTAGCCCATTATGGGGGCTGAAGCCAGTAAGGCTGAGCTTGCCACCATTTTAGTTAACCCAAAACAATAGCAAATGCTACTGAAAACAATAGCAAATGCTTATTAAAAAAATAACTGCCTATGCATGGTCCATCTCTAAAAAATCTAAAGCTTTTCCAGTTGGATAGGCATGCCTTAAAAAGTGGAGGATAAGGGATTATTTATTTATTTTTTAAAAAATTATAACCCACACATCTACAACCTTGAGTGGGGGGCAATTTATTTGAAAGTTTCCTATATCTAGATATAAATATCATGAAATAAAATTGAATATCATTAAGACAGCTTAAAAAATTATTGTAGCTGGTATGTGCTCATTTTTCTACAATGTTCTATAGAATGCAGTAATACATAGCCAAATCTCTGAAGATATCCTGTTTCTTGATGGTTCTTGTTAACTGTTATAACTTGCCTTTGGAATCCTGGTGTTATAAAGATGGACTATATTCACTTCATCTCTTTTGTAGAAGTTTAAATTTTAGATACACAAATGGATTATTCCGTTTTGAGCATGTTTCAGGGACAAGTGGTTTTATAAGTAAAATAATAGAAATACATATTTGGTTTCATGCAGGTCTCTCATTTGTTAAAACATAACTAAAATGGGCTACAAGCCCCTAATGCAGTCCATTGGTTTTCTTATATTTTGTTCTTGTGATGACTCATACTGTGTCAAAACTGAAAACTCTTATCTTTATCTGGTCGATAATAAAAGGAGCTCATTGTGAACACTTATCTACCCTAAAAGGTTGTTTTGTGGCTGTATATGAGGAATTGTGATATTGCATAAATGTATATGTTTCTGTTCCTAGTCATGCATCCAAAGGTTATATAATTAATTAATTAACTTATTAGTGGAACATAACTACAAAGGAATAGTATGGTCGCATTTTCAATATGATAATACTACAGCCCAGCTACCACTACTACTACTTGACATTTCTAAAGCGCTACTAGGGTTACGCAGTGCTGTACAATTTAACATAGAAGGACAGTCCCTGCTCAAAGGAGCTTACAATCTAAAGGACAAATGTACAGTCAGTCAAATAGGGGCAGTCTAGATTTCCTGAAAGGTATAAAGGTTAGGTGCCGAAAGCAACATTGAAGAGGTGGGCTTTGAGCAAGGATTTGAAGATAGGTAGGGAGGGGGCTTGGCGTAAGAGCTCAGGAAGTTGATTCCAAGCATAGGGTGAGGCGAGGCAGAATGAGCGGAGCCTGGAGTTGGCGGTGGTAGAGAAGGGTACTGAGAGGAGGGATTTGTCCTGTGAGCGGAGGTTACGGGCGGGAATGTAAGGGGAAATGAGGGTAGAGAGGTAATGAGGGGCTGCAGACTGAGTGCATTTGTAGGTAAGAAGGAGAAGCTTGAACTGTATGCGCTGCATGTTCAGAAATCATAGCCATAAGTATAGACAGTTATTGAAACATTATCACACGCATACACCAGAACAGGCATCCACACACACACTGCAAAAGTAAACAACTTCTACAGCATAACAGTGTTTATTTCAAATTGTTTAACCACCCTTAGGTTTCACCTTTGGATTTAACAAGCAATATAAGGTGCGTATATAAAGTCCGGATAAACAAATTAAAACAATCAAAGTTTAAAGCAAATGCCCATAATATGTAATACTTGGTAGCAATAATGAAACAGTGATGGAATATTCAAATAGCAGGCAGCCACCACATTTATTTTCCACTGAACATAATTCATTTTGTATGAACTGGGCAACTAACAGAGTGTTGCTGTCTACTGTATTTTGGTGGTGTATTGTTTGCCTTCATAATAAAATCACACTCATCTATATACAAACACACAGCTTGGAGACAAAGATTTAAAAAATGACTTTTACAACCAGACTTGAAGAAGAAATAAATATAACAGAATTGGACAATATATATATATAACAGAATTGGACAATAGTGTCACATTTTGACTGACTCTGGACAGAACTTCTGCGTGAAGTTTTTGAAATAGTAGTAATAAAAATATTAAGTGCATTTTTATAATATATCACTGCATTCCACAAAACAAAAGGAGCACGTTCCCACATATCTTTTTCTTTTGATGTTCGCACAGGAAAAAAAACAAAAGAAGATATTAAATGCTTCCAGGTTTCAAACTTTATTTAAAAAACAAACAAACCTTTGTATTTATAAATAGAAACTCTGAATGTTGAGCACCTGATTCTCATAACATGATGTCTATTTTGGTGAAAACACCTATGCACGAATACAATGCCTGCTAGGGTGCTAGGGAGTCCCTTTAACCAGTCCCTCCAAATGACACACTGATTACGATTTAGAACTAATTAGTACTCTAAGCAATGAAACCAATACTTCCTCTTTGTACATCCATATGCTGCACAAGTAGGCATGTTTAAAAATATAAGGGAGATCAAATAAAAATGCTACCAATAATAAAGAACGACAACGTGGATGCAGTAGCTGATAAGTTTGTTTGCTTTGTTCAAGGTTGCCGAGATGGGGGCGGGGGGGGGGGCAAGATTCCCCAGGCCTGGGCCTCCAAGGGTGGCCTGGTGCCAGGGTCTCTCTCTCTCTCTCTCCTGCTCCTGACAGGATATGGGTGATTGTGTCCTGATAGGAGCAGGAGAGAGAAAACTCCAGCACCATGCTCCCCTTGCATTGCCTGTCAAGTGGCTGGTGGGCCCTCAGGCCGCGCATGCTCAGTTTTGAAACTGAGCATGCACGACGCGAGAGAAAGGCGGGCAAAGCAGGCAGAGGAAAGAGCTATGCAGTTTTAAGGGATTAGAACAGCTGTGTGATCATTGGTGATCTAGGGCTGTATCAGAATGGCTGTGCTCTGAGAACTTCTCTCTCATAAAGCTCCATGAACAGGAGACAACCCTGAAGAGGTGGACAAAACTACTAGGCCCTGCTGCCCTTATTCTTTAAACAAATGTTGTGTCATTAAACCAGAAACTGAGAAAATATCACCCTCAGGCTCCCCCCTCCCTTCCCACTTCCTTTGTCATGCCTCACATGAGGAATTGGATACTTTGGGAGTGACACATCAATGATCTGAGGTAGATTAAAAATTTAAAAAAAAAAAAACAGGAAGAAAAAGAAGGAACTGAGAACATGCCCACATTAACTCTATGTCTATCACATTTCTAAAATAAAACTCATTTACTGCAATGCACATTCATTCTGCCTTTGTATAGTAATTGTGGTCCTCAGCTCTGCCTCAAGTCTGGGACACTTAGTAACTGGCAGACATTAGTCTGGGCTGGACCAGAGTAAGTAAATCTGCAAAATGGGTAAAGAAAATGAAAACAAACAGTAATGCAGAAATATACAAAATAAGAGGGAATGAATTAGCACAACCATAAAACAGACATGCCCTAATAACAGAGGTAAGACCCTCTGGAGCCCCAGGAGCAAATACATTTTACCAAAGTATGCTTGTTTCAATAATACTGTCCATATAACAAACCTATGGGGCAAGAAACCCCCTGGGCACATGCCTACTGTGCCTATTAGGCAATCTGGTACCAAGGTGGTTAGCTATGGTAAAGGCGGTCAGCTTAGCGGGGTTTTAAAAAAGGGTCTGGACGCCTTCCTAAAGGAAAAGTCCATAGACCATTATTAAATGGACTTGGGAAAATCCACTGCTTATTTCTGGGATAAGCAGCATAAAATGTATTGAGGTTTTTTGGGATCTTGCCAGGTATTTTTGACCTGGATTGGCCACTGTTGGAAACAGGATACTGGGCTTGATGGACCTTTGGTCTGTCCCAGTGGCAATACTTACGTACTTATGTAATGTGTTACAGTGAAAAATCAGACAGACAATGGATGCACCATGCTAGTGAACATGACCCCTTCTGGTGAAGTCCCATGTTCTACACGGCCCCTTCTTTCAGCATCAACAGGGGGATGATCAGAAGCAAACGCCAGCGCTAGAAGCTGTTAGCACCATACTAGTGCCGGCGTTTGTTAATGCCCCATGAGGGCTCTGAACACAACTAGCATGCAAATGCATACTAAACAGGGCTAAACATATTCATCCCCAACGATCAGCGGCCAGCGCGCCAAAGATTGGGTCGCTGGCCACGGCAAACCCTACGCCAGCTCCAAGCTGGCGTTAGGGTTTGCAAATCATTGAGGAGGAATAGTGAGCTCTGTCCAGCATGCAGGCCCCCAATCCCCCCAACAGCAAACCTACCAGCGACAGGGGGCTGGAGGTCCAGTGGACCTCCGGTCCCCCCCAGGTTCAGGGAGGGCTGGAGATCCAGTGGGTCTCCAGCCCCCCCTAACTCCCCCAGCAAAAGGTCCCTAGTGGCCTAGTGGGCAACCAACCAACCCATCCCCCCCAGTGACAGGGGGGCTGGAGGTCCACTGGACCTCCGGTACCCCCCCCGACAATCCCGCCCAGGTTCAGGGAGGACTGGAGATCTGGTGGGTCTCCAGCCCCCCCCCCCCAGTCCCCCAGCAAGGGGTCCCTGGTGGTCCAGTCCCCCCTACCTTGTGCGTTGGAGGAGGGAGGGTAGCCTGCCTCCCTACTAGTCCTGCAATGCCGCAAAATGGCGGCACCCAGCCCTGTCCAGTGTATCCTAGGATGCACTGGCAGGGCTATACACCATATAAGGGAGAAATTTGCATGCAATTATCTCTGATCATAGGTCTAATAACGCCCCGCGCTGTTCCAGCGCTATTTTTGGAGCACTGTTTGGAACAGAGCAAGGTTTTGATCATCTGTCTGCAAGTGCTTAAGACAATAAAAAGGTGACCATCACTGAGTTGCACCAGAATGAGGGAAGTACCCAAATGGAGAGAGAATCCAGAAAAGAAGTAGTCAGTAGTGAATGACATGGGAGTTGGTAAACACGGCAAACCATGGTAATCTGCAGTAAAACTGTGGGAACAGCAAAATTCTTCCGCATTTTACCACAGATGCAAGCAGCAATTATTTCCCTGCCCCACAGGAGCATAATACTTCCTGTAGCCACTGTAAAATGAATGTCTACCTTTTACTGCTGGCTACTAAAGAATGACGCAGGGACAAAGTTTGTACCCGTCCCCTTGAACTTGTTTTACCATCCGTTCTGCTCCTCCCTGCCTGCAGTGTAGTGTGCAGGCACGCATGCCACGCATACAGTCCTTTCCAAGCGGCACACTGGCACGTCACTAGTCCCCTCCCCACCCACCATGCATGACATCACCGGACCCCAATTGACCTCTCTTCGCTTTTCATTTTGCGCTACTGCCACCAGGCCCTCCACACTGTTAAATAGCGTGCCACCACAGCATGCCATTTTGTGAGTTATTCAGTGTGATTGGTGGTAGTGGCATCAAGGAGACAGAGAGGGAGAGTAGTGTCCGCGGGCAGCACAGCAGCAGAGGAGAGGACGGACTCGGGACTCAGCAAGGGGACTCAGGCAGGAGGACTCAACGAGGAGCTAGCGTGCGTGCGTGAGCCCAGGAGGAACAGTACACCATTGGACATTGTGTAAAGACCACATTAAGGTCCCCCCCCCCCCCCCCCCCAGCATGCCAGTTCATATAGCACATGGATGTACTCCTATTTTTTCACTAGTAATTAGTTAATTTGGAGGGACTGGGACAGAGATCTTTTCACCTAGTAAAGGGCCACCAAAACAGACATCATGTTACGAGTATCAGGTGCTCAACAATCAGACTTGCTATTTATAATTTAAAAAAAAAACATTAATTAGGATGAGACCTAAGAGCATTTTCCATGCCTACATGAAAAGAAAAAGATGGCATGTGGGAACTTGCTCATTTTGTTTTGTGGAATGCAGTGGTATATTATAAAAATGCAATTGCCTTTTTTTCATTACTACTATTTCACTGAGAGGTAATGAGAGAAGGGCTTCGCTCACCTTGAAGTTCAGAGTCAATCTAAATGTGGCAACATTGTCCAGTTGAGCATACTAATAGCCGCCACATTCATACAAAGTTAATTATACTCAGCAGAAAATGAATCTGTTGCTGGCTCAGGCTGTTTGCCCCACTGTTTCATTATTGCTTGCTACCAGTATTATATATTAAGGACATTTGTGTTAAACCATTTATTCAATCCTTACTTGCACATGGTTTTGATTTTGAAACCCAAAGGTGAATCCTAAGGGTGGTTGAACAATTAGGTATAAACCATGTTGTTTCTGACTTTACTTGTTTTGAACTGCTTTGGGTCCTACTAATCTGTATATTTGCTGTCTAGAACTTTGGAAGATGGAAATGTTAAAATAAAAATTAAGTTTTGGATTGTTCTGGAATGCACTCAGAGTCTGTACTATAGAAATTGGTATATTTACTTTTGCAATGTGTGTATGGATGCCTGTTCTGGTGTGTGCACCGCGCACGTATACATATGGCTATGATTTCTGAACATATGATGTGGCATCATTAAAGGACAGACTTTTAAATGCCCAGTTGGGTATGCTATTGCTAATCTCAACGTTGTTACATGTTTTAGACATATCCATCTACTTGCTCCCATGATACAACTGAATTCTATTACTCTGTCTCACTGTCTTTTCAAATGTAAGGCACATTGAACCTGAGTTTGTTTGGGATAATGTGGATATAAATGTAAAAAAAAAATCTCTCTCTCTCTCTGTATATATATATATATATATATATATATATATATATATATATATATATATATATATATATATATATACATACAGAGAGAGAGAGAGATTTTTTTTACATTTATATCCACATTATCCCAAACAAACTCAGGTATACATATGTGTGTGTATCTCTCTCTCTCTCTTTATATATATATATTTTATATATGTATATATAAAAAAAAAAAAATCAACTGTTTGAGGCTTCTATAGACAAGGGGACTGGTACAAACTTTGTCCCCGCATCATTCTCTAGTAGCCAGCAGAGAAAAAGGGAGGGAGAGACAGACAACCAGTGCTGGAAGGGAGAAAACAAAGAGAAAACAGGAAGTCATAATAAGGGGGGGGGGGGGGGGGGACAAGGGGAAATAACAGCAAAAATAAAAGACATTCATGGTAAAAAAAAAAAAGAGAGAGAGGAAACTAAGAAAGGAGGGGGAAAGAGATCATATCCTTCTATTAGACCAAATGCAACAAATGGGCAAGAATACTGTTGGGCAACATGAAGGACGTTGCACGGATTGTTACTGGTTAAAAAGGTAACAGATACTGCCAAAAAAGTAGTCACAAAATGCAATCAGCATTCCTCTTAACTAAAATATTTTCCTTTTTTTGCAAGAAAGTCCTAAAGGTTTTCTCATGTTCCAAACTATTAACAGATGTTCCCAGAGTCACAGCAGGGTGAAATGCCTGATCTCCCAATGGAGCCTTCAAAGGTTTGTAGAATCAGCATTGACAGATGTACCTTGGTGCAGTTTGCTTTCTAAATGTTTATGTTCTAATGGTGTCCTCATGTGTTGCTGACAAAGCAAGCAACATGCTCTGAACATAAGACAAGACTATGACAACATGATATGGATTCATGCAAATATACTCTTTACTGTTGTCCTGAAGTGCACCTAACCATATGGTTTCAAGGATCTGATGAATATGCATGAAATATTTACATACATTAGATCAGTATATATGGGGTCTCTAACTCGTGAATACTCATTGTGGCTACCCTGAAAACCAGACAGGCTAAGTGAGCCACCAGGACAGTGTTGGGAAATGCTGGCAAACACGGAGAAATTGAAAACCTGCATGCTCAACACAAAAAGTTCCACATTTCAATGTAGCTCAGTTACAAGGGGGAGGGGTGACTACATTTAAAAAGTTATGATCTCAACTTACAACAAAAGCTACATTTCTTGACCGACACAGCCAGAGCAGCAGGTCAAAGAAAAGCAACATCACACAGTCAGGGTCGGCGTGACAAGGCTTCCATCCCACTGGTAGCTGCCCCTTGTCTTCCTCGCCAAAGAATAGACAGTGCCAGGCAGGACAGACCTTAGCAATTGCAGGACCCATTATGGACAAATTTGGTGCCCCCCCCCCCCCGACTTATGATATAAAATAAACTAGAACCAACACCACCGTCTGGCATCTGCCTCTCTCTGAACTCCTCCCCCCCCCCCCCCCCCCCCCCGCATGCTCCTGGCATCTCCTCCTCTCTCTGACAACCCCCCTCCCCCCCAAACACACACACTGTGCCTTAAACTGTGTCACTCCCTGAGTCTACAGCTTGCTGGCTTTCTGCTACAGCATCCTGCCCCATCTTACATAACTTCCTGTTTTCACAGGGACAAGACATGGCAGAAGAATGGCTCCAGGTTCCAGGTCCAGCCCCTGGCAGTGCATGTGAATCACTGCTGCCATCAGTGAGCTGAAGACTCAGGGAAAGACACCATTTAAGGTACAATATGGGGGCAGGGTCAGAGGGGTGAGATGCTGGACCCAGGGGCACAAGGGAGGGGAAACAGAAGTGCTGATTTGGTTAAGCACTTGGGCCCCTAGGAGTGCAAGGCCCTGTGCAGCCACCCCCATCATCTCTGCTTAAGATTGGCCCTGGGCACAGGGACTGAAGACTTCCCCTCCCAACTCATCAGAATGCCCCCTATCTATGGGTCATGACTTGCTGGCAGGACAGAATGCCAGATAGAAGGAGACAATCTAGCATTTTTTTCCACTTTGTGCCCTCCTCCCTTTCCCCAAGACTATGTTTTCCCTTGAATTGCTTGTGAAAATAGGTATGAAACACAAGAACCTATATTCATGAATGCAGTTCATGACCTGCCCTTGCAAGGAGGGTAGATAACTATATAGCCAAACAGCCTTTAAAGTTAAACCAACAGTGAAGCTGAACCATATGTAACTCTCTACGTCTAAGTCGGTTTCTTCCATTATAGCCTCTAGATCCATAATTTTATATGCACACAATTTATATTTCATTTTGAGAGGTTTTGTTAGTTTATAGTCATGATAAAACACTAAGATATATTTAAGAATATTGAAATTCTTCTGGTTGATGAATGATTTGGCCTCAAAGTGCATTCTGGTCATGTATCAAATAATTCACAGTCAGTCATGCATTAATTGTTTTACACGTACACTTGGTTATTTCTATTTTCTATCTTGCAGCGTCTTCAAGAAGAAATTACCAAACTGTCTCCAACATTAGAAAGAAATGCATTGTATATTAAATCTTAAGTAGAGAGGTGTGGTAGCCGTGTTAGTCCACTCTTAAAGGTTGTTTGATTTATGTTGATAACCTATATTAAATCTGTAAGTAATGTCATTACTGTACACCGCCTTGAGTGAATTCCTTCAAAAAAGCAGTAAATAAATCCTAATAAATAAAAAATAAATAGTTACCCAGCCGAAGAACAACAGATTACTGACTGTGGGAAGGCCTACAAAAGTACTGTTAGATACACTCTAGCCCTGCCCCTTCCCCTCATATAAACTCAGTTGCTCATAGCACACAACTGTAGAATGCATTACCAAAAGCTTTGAAAACGACGTACAACCACCTAAACTTCCGGAAAACACTAAAAACTAACTTGTTTAAAAAGGCATACCCTACCGATCCAACTTAAATGCCTGATCTTGGCAACACAACAATACTAAAGTACGTAATGGACATAACACAACTCTCCCGCTGTTCGATTCCCTAAGGTGGCCGTGCCACATGAACTTTATCTTACCACAACATCGCTTTATATTTGTTAACACCGGAGTTTGCAAACGCCTCTCCAGTACTATGTAAGCCACATTGAGCCTGTAAATAGGTGGGGAAATGTGGGATACAAATGTAATAAATAAATATGGTAAAACAATGTTTATCCTCATCCTCAGCAAAAGGAATAATGAGCACATTCCAAGGGTGTTTTTTTTTTTTTAATTCTCTGTGGCTCACGCACTGTAAATGAGTTGCGTGAACCAGAGAGAATAAAAAGCTATCCACATGGCCAACATCCAGACCTATTTATCATGTAAAAACAACAGAAACTGGAGGCACCTTACGGACCAAACTTCTTCATGTTCAGTCCTTAAAGGCTGCAAACAGATCAGATATTCAGGATTTCCCCAATGAATAAGCACGTATGAGATTTACATGTTTACTACCTCCACTATATGCAAATCTCCGATACGCATATTAGAAATGTCCTGAAAAACTGGCCCATTTGCAGCCCTCCAGGACTGAACCCAGACAAGCCTATTATAGCCTGATCTACTTAAGAAATTAATTTTCTTTTTTATTGAAATTTTTTAAAGTAAACACATCCAATAAGGCATCTTATACAGCTCTAAATGAAGCATTGTAACCCTCAACCATCCACCCAACCCCCCCCTCCATAGTACGAAAGATGATATGCATATGTCCTCTGTTGGTCCACTTCTCGCGCATGCTCAGTTTAATTAAAATGACCAGCGGGGGTTGGGGACCCCCACCAGCCAAACCGGGGTCCCCAAAGTCAATTTGGGGGAGCCCAGGCCCCTGTGCCCCCAGTAGCTACGCTACTGGTATTCACCAGCCTCTATGATAGTCTCAGATGTTATAGCCAGGTCCATTAGAGCAGTATGCAGGTTCCTGGAGTAGTGTAATGGTGGGTGCAGTGCACTGCTAACAGGTGGACCCAGGCCCATAACTCCCTCTACCAGTTACACTTGTACCAAAACTCGCCAGAAATCCCCCTTCATCCATAAGGGCTATTGTAGTGGTGTACAGTTGAGGATAGTGGGTTTTTGGGTAGGTTTTGGAGGGCTTAGCAGACAAGATAAAGGAGCAACAGTGAGATGTGTACCAGAGAGCATTTATATGAAATCCACAGCAGTGTCCCCCTAGCTCTCCTGGGATGTCTTGGGGATCAGCCTGCTAAAAATGCTGGCCCCTCCTACATCCCAATGACTTGATTTTCTACATTTTTCACTTGTACTTTATTTTTTCAGGCCATTAAAAAAATGCACAGAGCACAAAACCTTGTTAGAAACAGTATTTAAAAAAAAACAGACATTTTGTGGTTTTGAAAGCGGCCATATTTCCTATTCAGATTTGGGATATTTAGCACAAAATGCCCAAAGTCTGACTTGGACGTCATATCGAAAACGCCCCTCCACGTCTCTAAATGCTGCCATCTCGTGCCCATAATATCCATTCAAAGAATGCAGCTAAAAAAACATTTTGCATACACTCTTGAAAAACTATTTTCAAATCAGTATTTCTTTAGGCACAAAATAGGAAACTCTTCTGAAAAGGACAGGATATATTCATAGCCAAAAGCAAACTGAGCTTTGAATAAAATGCCAACAAGCAGAGCTGCTCCTGAAGTAGCTCTTTGGCACAACATAGTGATAGAGAAAAGCACAAGTGCTGAAGGTCACATCTAGAGCCCCTGGATATCCCACAGTTCCACAACATGGGCTGCAAAATCTGCTCATTCCTGTGGAATTCCCCATTACCCACAGAAGAACAGCAAAAAAAAACAGAGCAGGGGCCCTCATTTTTCTCCTTCCTCCCACTCTGATCCCAGCTTGTGGGAAGAGGATGACAACAACAGCTTAACGTCTCAAGCCTCTACCTCCGCTGGCACATCTAAATCATCACATTTTGAGCCACCCGGCACAGTGTCCCTGGATGGCAGAAAAAAAGGCAGCAGCCTGTGGCACCGCATCAACGTAGTCCTCTTCCTGCCGCAAAATCTGGATAGAAGACTTTGCAAGAGGAGGCAAGACAAGGCAAGAGAGAGATAACGAAGAGATTGGGGACAATCCGAGATGAATGTGGGGATCATTCCTTTCTTTTCCGATACCAACCTACATCCCTTCTCCTCCATCCCTCTGGCTCCTCCTACCTCAGTTCTTCCTCTCCCTCCTGATCCTGTCTCCTATTCTCACCCCTATATCTTCCCCTCCCCCAAAAAAGACCAAATTAAATTAACTGAGAAAACCAGCAACAGAAAATGACAATTATATATAAATATTTGTTACTATATATAGATATATTGTCAGCCGCTCCTCCCGGCCGCGTAATTGTCTCTCTCACTTATCCGTGCTGTCCGCTTCCGACTCCACACTCGTCTGTGCAGTTCGCTCTCACTGCCACACAGTTCCGCTAGCAAGGCAGTGCAACACAGTTCAGCTTGCCAGTCTTTTAAACAAAGTTCAGCTAGTCAGACTTTAAACACAGTTCTGCTAGCCAGGCTTCAAACACAGTTCGGCTAGCCCGGCCTTCCAACAAAGTTCAGCTAGTCAGACTTTAAACACAGTTCTGCTAGCCAGGCTTCAAACACAGTTCGGCTAGCCCGGCCTTCCAACAAAGTTCAGCTAGTCAGGCTTTAAACACAGTTCTGCTAGCCAGGCTTCAAACACAGTTCGGCTAGCCCGGCCTTTCAACAAAGTTCAGCTAGTCAGACTTTAAACACAGTTCTGCTAGCCAGGCTTCAAACACAGTTCAGCTAGCCCGGCCTTCCAACAAAGTTCAGCTAGTCAGGCTTTAAACACAGTTCTGCTAGCCAGGCTTCAAACACAGTTCGGCTAGCCAGGCTTTCCCACCCCGCCCTCTTCAGCAAGGCCTCAAAAAACAGTTCAACTTAGCTAGGCTTTTTACCCAGCACAGCTTAGCCAGGCTTTTAAAGATCCACCACCCTCACTTGTCAACACTTTACCTCTTGACAACCACCCGCCGGATCTCTCCTGACTATTATTCTTTTCTGATACTTTTGGGCTCCTCTAGAAGTCACTCTTCTTCTCCAGCCACTTCCTCTCCCACCTCCATTTCCTCTTCTCCACCCCCTCCCTCAGGTGTTCCACCCTCTCCTCAGCTGATTCCATCTCCCAATCAGCCCCCTCTCCTTTCCTCTCCTGTGGCTCAGGTACTCGTTTGTCCTCCTACTACTACTTAGCATTTCTCCTATTCTTCCAGGCAGTCTGAAATCTGTGTTCTCTACGCTCCTGCCTCCTCCCCTCCCGCAATGCATTCTGTGATCTGTAGTTTTTCCACTCTGGCTTTTCTCTCTTCCCCCCTGCAATCTGGGCTCTGTGGCTTCTCTGATTCTCACAATATAGATACACACACACACACATATACACATGCACAAATGCATCACATAGTTCCTGCAATATTTCAGAAACTTTGCCACAGAATTTTTCAGCTCTTACATTACCTAGCCTTCAGTTGCCCCAGGAAATTCAGGCAACATCACCTGATTTAGATTTGAGATTCAGTCCTATTATGCATTTGCAAAATTAACTCATTTGAAGACTCTACCACCCCCCCCCCCCCAAATCAGATCCACAGCCATTTCACAAAGCATCAACGCAGATTTGCATTTTGGTCTAAAATAAATTTCCTGTGCAGTTTGCTAGACATTGCATCACACATTATTTTAATGTAGCATCCATTTAAAAACCATAGGAAAACATACTTGTCTTTTCCAATTGTTTCAAAATCTTTTACAACAACATCCAGGGATGAAGAGTAATCCAGGGGTATCCCTTTTAAATCAAATTCAAGGACCTAGAGATGGAAATAAATAAATAAATATAAATATACTGTAAGAAAAAGCTAATAGTACTAATTAAACAATAATGCATTTGCAAGCCTTCTGATACACATCACTAAGAGACATGCATTTAATTCAATGAGGTAAGACAGATCCGAAGCTGAACTTAGTAGCCTAGTAGTTATAGCACCGGGCTAGCAATGAAGGAAGCCTGGTTCAAATCCCATTGTTGGCCCAGGGGTACTCAAAGGGGTCCACAGGCCAGTCGGGTTTTCAGGATATCCCTAACACACAAGAGAAATTTACATATAATGGAGGTGACAAGCATACACATGTCTCTCATGTACATTCATTAGGTATATCCCGAAAACCCGACTGGCCTGTGGACTCCTAGGACAGGTTTGAGTACCCCTGCTCTACTGCCTCAGATAACTTAGCGTCTCCAGTTTGGCGCACCAAAGCCACATGCTTAGTGCTAATTCTATAACAGTGCCTATGCACTAAGACGCCGTTATGGAATGTTAAGAGTCAACCCAAAGTCGTGTGTCTAAATTTAGACACAACCATTTATGCCAGGACAATGGTAGACGTAATAGGGCATGCCTAACTGTGCCAAACTGTGTAACTGCGTAAGTTGGAGACACCCCACACTCGTTCCATACCCTGCCCGTGTGTAAGTCCCCTTACACACACCTCGTAGAAGAACATGTGGTGCACTCACTAACACAAGGCCTGCAGAACTGCATGTGTCCACTTGAATTGCCCTTACAAACCTAGGAGTCAATATTCAAAGAGATTTAACCAGGCAGAAGAGGTTATCGTTTATTCATCTTACCATACCGTTTCAAATTCTAGTTACAAAACAAAAACGGTTTACATGGTAGTATAAAATCATGGTAAAAAACAATCATAAAAGAACTCCATCGAATAGATAGGAAAGCACACAAAAACACTCTTTCTTAAAAATAGAAAACACCAATTCATACTAATACAGTCACTCATAACAAAATACATAAAAAGTAAATAAGTATTTTTCATATTGAATATATATATATATATATTCTGCAAGTGTAAAGCTACCTATCCAATGCTGTCATTTGTCACAGATTATTTTCAAGTGTATCCTGAAACAGGTAAGTTTTCAAAAATTTTCCAATCTGAGGTGTTTTGGAAGACAGTTCCAGAGAGAAGGTGCTAAGAAAAAAAATGCTGAATTTCTAGTAGACTCCCTTCTGGCCTTCTGTGGTGATGGGATAATCAATCTATTATCTGTAAGTGAACGAAATGTACGCTTGGGTGAATAATGCAGAATAAGGTTAGATAGATACGACGGAATTAGGAGATATAATGCTTTATGAGTCAGTGTAAGGTTACTGGCCGATTAAACTGCTTCTATGAGGCTATCCGCTGGTTTTCAGTGGCTAGTGCCACTGAATATCATCAGCACTAGCCACTAAAATCATAGCTGGCGATTTTGTAGGCAGTGTGGAGACAGAGTCAGCTCTTTTGCAGTAAATGCCAATATTAACCACATAAGTTAACCGGACAAACTGGATCACATAAAAGACAGTTCTATCTTTGCCCAGTTTCACTTATGCAGTTAAGTGCTAAATAGCATACTTAACTGGATATTGGATAGCCAGCCGAACATTCCTGGATTTTCAGTGCCAGTGCCCAGACATGGTCTGGCATTCCATATCCGGGCATAAAGCCACCAGTGGCTAAAAGAAAATGCTGCCCACCGCCAGCTGAAAATCTACCTCTTAGACTGTAAGCCTTCCATGAACATGGAAGTACAACGTGTATCTGAACGTAGCTTACCTTATATGCAGTTACAGAAAAGGATGAGCTAAATCGAAATAAGTAACACAGAGCTTCTACAAAAAAAAAAAAAAAACAAACAGCTTCGCCCAAGGCTTAATTTGTAGAGAAGAACTAAGGTGCAGATGATCAGAAGCAAATGCAGGCGCTAGAGGCCAACAGCACCATACTAGCACTCGTGTTTGCTACCGCCCCATGATCAGAGCCCCCGAGCGGCTGAAACAACAAACTCGTGGGCTCTCACCACAAATAGCATGCCAATGCATGCTAAACTTATTTCTCCCTAATGCTCAGCAGGCAGCAAATCAAACACTGGTGCGCTACCCGTGGCAAACCCTATGCAAGCTCGGAGCTGGCGTTAGGGTTTCCAGAACATCAGGGAGGAATGGGGAGTCCTGTCCAGCATGCATTTACATGCTAGCAGGCCCCCCATCATCCCCCCCCCAATAAAATCAAATTCCACCCCCCCACACACACAGTAGCCCTGACCCCCACCTCAACTAGTGACAGGGGGTGGGGATTTGGGGGGGGGGGGGCACTAGGCCACCAGGGCCTTTCAGTTGTAAGGGGTCTGGGGTTCCCACAGACCTCCAGCCCCTGTGTTTGACAGGTTCAGGCTTTTGACATCCCGAACCTGGTCAAAGAAGTGCAGGAGGATTGTGCCCAAGCGCATGCTCAGGCACAATCCTCCCACACTTTTACCCTACGATCAGAGATAATAGTGTGCTTACATTTGCATGCTATTATCTCTGATCATAGGGGCAGTAAAGCCCTGAGCTGTTCCATCACTATTTTTAGAGTGCTGTTTGGAACAGCATGCGGCTTTTGATCATCTGTCCCTAAGTGGAAGGAGCAGGCAGGTGGAACAGGGGCATGAGGTGAAGGAAGGACTGATTAGGGTCTACAAAACAGATAGACTTCCTTTGGTCCAAAGTACTGCTGCCTGGGCTTACAAAGGTCATACTACACTAGGGGCTGATACTCAGATTGCGAGGAAGTAGCTGGGCTGCCTCCTGCACTGAGCCTGGATATTCAATGCCAAGCTGTTTCCAGTGACAGGCATTGAATATCCAGTTTATTTTTGGCTGGTTTGAACTTAACCAGCTAAGCAAATATTCAGCTCTGGCTGACGCAGCCAGATATGGCCACTAAATTTAGCTGGCGATGCACCAAACATCGGTGGCTAGCCAGTTATATCATGTGATATAACCGACTATCCATTAAGCCCTAACTGGAGATTTTCATCAGGAGATAGCCGGCTATCTCCCGCCGAATATTGCTGAACTAAGTACCTGAACAGATGTAAACCGCTTTGAATGTAGTTGCAAAAACCTCAGAAAGGCGGTATATCAAGTCCCATTTCCCATTTCCCTTAAATCATTTCTTTGGTTGCCTGTGGCTGAAAGATTTGATTTTAAAATGTTTGTTTTGGTATTAGGTGCATTGCATTCTGGTCCTGAATATCTTACGTGTTAAATGTTTAAGTACACAGTTGCTAGAGTTCTGCATTCCTTCAATGTCATTTGGAAGTTTCATCTCATTTTAGATTAATAAATGCCAAACTTGTAAACCTCTCTTCCTTTAAACAAGAGCCATGCAGCACTTGATTGCTTTTCAGAAGCTTGCAAAATGTACTGGTGCCATGCTTCTATTGGATATTTTGATTTATATTTATGTTATTGATTGTATACCTTAATACAGTTTAAAGTAAACTTATAAATCATGTTTTAAGATCGAGTTACTGTACTTTACTTTGATACACAAATTAATATATAACCATGCAATTTGACCACCATACTGAGCTGTTTTAGGATGGACGATAAAAATCCAAATGATAAAACAAAAAAAAACAAAAACAGGCACATAAAAACTGCATATGCAAACGTTTATCTGATCTGAACGGAAGTATTCCAAGGGCAAAGGTTTAGCACTTATGCATATAATTTTCCCTGTGTGTAAAACAAGTCGGGAAATGTATGTATACAAAATAACAGGTGTAAAATGTGTGCATGGATATTCCCTTAGAAAGCTGGTGTAACTTATAGACATATAAGAGGCTACACAAATGAGGCAGCCTCTTATAAAAACTGCTCTCTTAATTACTCAGTTGGTCCTGATTGCACAGCACAGGGTCATTCTTCCTATATTCTGTTAATTGTACAAACGCTACACAAAGATTCAAGCTTCCTCCACATTACTTATCCAAAATATTGTACAACATCATTCATCCATATTGTGCTGTGTGATCATCTAAATTGTTTTCTCATTACAAATGCAGCTGGAAACAGATTCAAATTGTTTTAAAATGTCTAACTGCAAAATTCATGAGCCAAGCACTCATCTTACTAGATGCCTATCACAGAATATGACAGCAGGAAAAAAAAAAGAAAAGAAAAAGATACGACCCATCCATTCTACCCACCTACACTACGTGCTCAGCTCAACAATCCCTAGCTCACTAAGGTGCTCATTTTCAAAGCACATAGTATGTAACTTTGTAAGTCTATGGGCTTTGAAAATGAGCTTCTAAGTCTGTCCCTGTACGCTTTATGAGAAAATAAACTGAACATTTAGTAGCCAGACTATGGCCAACTCCAACTGTTTAAACCCTTTTGAACATAGTCTCTAAGACTGGACGCCCAAAGGACTCACAAGAGATTTACTGAATAGAGAGGTGATGATCACCTCCATTTTTCCTGCTGGTCATTCTTCTCCCTATGCACCCAAACATCCTTCCGGCTTCTGCCATCGCCTATTTAGTCATCCCTCTCTAGTAGAGAAAAACCTCACTCCTTATTCTGCACTACACCCTTGGGCTTTTTGCAGCCCAAATTTATAATCATGTATACCCTGTTGCATATTTTGCTATTATTCACAAAAAGGCAAACCTTTCCCAATAAGTATTCCATAATATTACTTACAAAAACGCTGGAAAGCACCGACCGAGGACTGATCCATGCAACACACCAAACTGAAGAGAGAACTTTCCTTTCTTCAGCAAGAACTACATTTACCACTAAAATTTGTCTCCTCCCACTCAAATAGCTAAGAAAGAAAAGCATGCTCAAATATCTTTGGGCCCCACTCACGAGTCATTGAATATTCTCCTCCTGTGCTGAGCATATGACAAATGTCCTTTAGGAACAGGATCTAGAGTTAGGATTTCTTGTTTATCAAATACAGCATTGCGATTGAAATGCTGGGGACCTTTGGGAAGGTTTTAGGCACATTACAGTGAAAATAAAGTGCCAGGGGCAGCTCTTGAGTAGGTGGCACCCAACAATGATGCCCCTCACCTCAACTGGTCCTCATCCCCACTCCTTGGGTGATTAGACAGATTTGGATGTATGTGGGATCTCTGCCCCCGATTCCAGATTAGTGAGGAATGGGAAGCCAGATTCCTAGTGCTTTACTGGTGCCCTCACTCCTCCCAGTGGCGTTCCTAGCCTGGATGGCACCCGGGGCGGATCGCCGATGCGCCCCCCCCCCCCCCGCCTGTGAAATGACACCTTACTACTACTACTACTTATCACTTCTATAGCACTACAAGGCATACGCAGCGCTGTACACCATACATAAAAAGACAGCCCCTGCTCAACCTTCCCCCCCCCCCCAGTGAAATGACACCCCCCCCAGGTGCACGCCGCTGGGGGGGGGGGGTGCCGCGGCGCGCGCCTGTGGGCCTGTTCCGGGGCAGAGGGAGCTGCAGCGAACAAGCGAAGTCGGAGCCCACAGGCACGCGCCGCAGCACCCCCCAACGGCATGCACCCGGGGCGGACCACCCCCACTGCCCCGCCCCCCCCCTTGGTACACCACTGACGCCTCCCTTCCTGGTACTCCCCTGCTGGACCCGAATCACACAGTTTCAGGCTGTACAGCTCCTTCACTTTCCACTAAAAGACAGAGGAAAGCGTTCCGGAACGCCATGCTTCCTCTCCAGGTGAAGGGTGGTGGTTCCTTTCTCCAGGAAATGCTCTTTGTGTTCCCGGCAGTTCAGTGCAGACGATGGCCACCCTGGTAACAGCTCTAAAGCCAGTAGCATTATTCACAAATGCTTTGACAGGAAATACAAACCTATGAGTGGAGGAGCAGCCTAGTGGTTAATGTAGTGGACTTTGATCCTGGGAAACTGGGTTTGATTCCCACTGTAGCTCCTTGTGACTCTGGGCAAGTCACTTAGCCCTCTGTTGCCCCAGGTACAAATAAGTACCTGTATATAGTATGTAAACCCCTTTGAGTGTAGTTGCACAAACCACAGAAAGGCGGTATATCAAGTCCCATTTCTCTCCCTATGTCCCTCTCTCCTTCCCTATGTCCAGTCAGAAATTTGTGCAACAGCCATGATAAAAGTCCCAGAACACATTACGGTCCAATCACTTTACATTCTATTAATCAGATTTTAAATCAACTTTTACAGTAATTCCACATGACAACTAGAATCTGAAAGGGGAAAAAAAAAGTCACCTCATTCCACACAGGATTCAGTTCACTGTCAATTTTCTTTGTTTTCTTTTTTTCACCTGCAAGAATACAAAAATTACATGAACTGTTACTTCCTCTTTAATGCAATATTTCAGTAACAAGAAAGGAATATTAAGGGTCCATTTTACCACTGTATGGTAAGTGATAGCACAGAGCCATATTAAGGGGATTTGCAGTATTTTTGCAGCTAGCTTACAGAAACAGCTGTTTCATGTTATGAAACGCTTGACAACTAAAACTAGTGAAAATATAGAGGCACCTGCTATTGACTGAGATGTTGGCAATCTTTTTCAGCTGTAAGATTGAGAAATTAATAGCTCACTTTCCAAGGATACCGGGGTCAAGACAAACTGACAATTTTTCAGGGTCGCAATTATCTGTACTTTGGCAAGACTTTGAAATCCCTTCTGCTGAATCACTGCATGCCTTGATTTCACGTTTATCGCCCACTTATAGTTCTTTGGATCCTTTACCATCAGTATGGCTGAAAATACATACGCTAGAAATAAAAAAGTTTATGTATTCAATCATTACATTGAGTCTTTCTAAAGGGGTGGTCCCTATTGTATTGAAAGAAGCGTTAGTAAAACCTAGCTTGAATAAGCCTTCACTAGATCCTTTACTACCTAATAATTATAGACCAGTGTCTAATCTTCCATTTCTGTCTAAAATCATAGAGACAATTGTGTTTAGACAAATGCAAGCTTATGTGGACTAAAAAAATCTGTTACACCCTAGACAATCGGGTTTTAGAAAAGGACACAGTACAGAAACTATTGTGACCTCATTGTTAAGTGAAATTCATGCAAGATTAGAACAAGGCTATATTGCCCCAGTTATTTCATTAGACCTGTCTGCAGCATTTGATTTAATCAATCATCTTTTACTCTTTGATAGACTGAGTGAGATCGGTATCTCGGGGACAATCATGAAATGGTTTACATCATTTCTTAAGGATCGTTCATTTAAAGTGGTTCAACAGCAATCTTGCTCTAAGCTATATAACTTATCATGTGGGGTACCACAGGGATCAGTTCTGTCTCCATTATTGTTTAATTTATATGTCAGTCCCCTGGCACTACTCATTCAAACAATGGGTATTATAGCTCCTATTCGTATGCAGACGATTTTCTTCTTATTCATTATGTCCAGCCATCAAGTATAGATCTTACACCAATTAAAATTTGTCTGGATAAAGTGGCGGAATGGCTGACAACACATCAGTTAGTATTAAATACAGACAACAGCATCATGGATAGTAGGGCAAAGAACGATCCCATCAGTAGTGGCTGTGTTATTTGGACAAAATATCCCTACAGTTAAATCTTTTAGATATTTCGGGGTTATTATTGATTCTGCATTGACTTTTGAGGAACAAATATCCGATGTAGTGAAAAAGTCTTTTTTCCACCTAAGGAAGCTTCGGTCAATACAGTAGGGAGGGATCAGGAGGGGGAGGGAATTGGTTGGGGAAATTTCAAAGAAATTGATTTCACGTTTGTATTAGATATAATAGATGACGGTTGTATTAGCAATGTTCTCTGTTACAAACCTATGAATGTACTGTTGCTATAATACGTCAATAAACAGATTTAAAATAAGATTCTCTTAAAATATTGAGATTTGCGTATATTATCTCACGCCTAGATTACTGTAATGTTATTTATGCAGGGATTACTCAAGCCAATCTAAAAAGAATACAAAATACAGCAGCTCGCATGATTTACAGGGCTCGGAGGGATGACAGAAAAACACCTCTATTATATCAACTACATTGGCTTCCGGTGGAAGCAAGAGTAAAATTTAAAGTACTCATTCTGACTCATAAGGCTTTTCATGCATTTACTCCTAGCCAGAAGCGGAGCCAGGTTGATGGTGCGGGGGGAGCGAAAGCGGCGCAAGAGTGGACTTCTGCCGGTGCTGCCGCACATTTTCAATGCAACACATCGAGAAAAAAATAGGCACCGGAGCTGGCAGAACTCCATTTGGGGGAGCGGCCACTCCCCTGGCACCCCCCCTGGCTACGCCACTGCTCCTAGCTACCTATCAAATCTGACGATTCCCTACACTGCTATGCAGACACTTAGATCGTTAACAGGCAATAGATGTCATCCCTTCACTCGCTAAGGCTCGATGGGAATCTACACGGAAATCGGCTTTTTTCTTCCTGTCTCCTTCCCTCTGGAACGGACTTCCCAAAGAGATTAGATTAGAGAAGTCCTATATGCATTTTCGAAAACTCCTGAAAATGTTTTTCTTTATAAATTATATTGAACAGAATTTATAATGGTAGAGAAGGTATAGAAGGGTTAGGTTTAACTGTATTTTAAATTATAGATTGTATTAGGTTTGTCCTTTGTTGTCATTTCTGGCTTGCCGTGCTTTTCTGTCATGATTGGAGTTCTGTTTGTTTGTATATACGAGTTGTATTTTTTTTTTACATATGTAAACCGTTCTGTTTTGCAGTTGCAATAAGATACGGTATATAAATTGAAATAAATAAATAAAAATAAAATAAATTCAGTGCTTTTTGTGTCAAGGGTGAGTCATAGGTAGAAAGTGGGTGTGGAAGGCATTTGGAGTTAATATGCTGCACTTATGTGTTGATGCAGAATCATGTGACCACTTACCACCTTCTACATAGGAAGCGCTAAGTGCATCCATGTTAACTGGGAGCAGGTACTGCTCATTAATGTGAATGTTAATACATGACCTGCAATGGAAAATACAGGGAACACTCCTCCCCCTCCCCCCAATTAGGTGCCATGTTAGTTTTGCACATAACGCGCTTTACCATAGGAAATTAATGTGGGCAAGTGCAAAATCTAGTATTAGGGTCCCTAAACTAGAAAGCTTTCACTTTTCTGTGATAAGCTGACTAAGATCGACTATAACTACTCCAGCTCTTCCATGTTGCACCCTCTAGAAATACATTTACACAAAGTACTCCTTACACCATATACATCTTGAACTTATTTATTATATTACACGTGCCTGTTTATTACCACTAACCTCGAAAGTCACATTCTCACGTCGCAGATATAGATCTGGAGGCACCAATTTGAAATGGTTTGAAATAAGGGATTGAAACAATTGTGGATCTGCTGTTCTATATTAGAATGTGAATGTAAAAGCTAAACAGTGGATCAAATGATAATGTGATCTAGATGCTTATCATGTCACGAGTATTGTGAGCTATGTGTGAATGCGACGTGAGAATGTGAGTTTCGAGGTTAGTGGTAATAAACAGGCACGTGTAATGTAATATAATAAATAAGTTCAAGATGTATATGGTGTAAGGAGTACTTTGTGTAAATGAATTTGGAGTGTGTACTCTGGTAAGAAATTGGAAACCTCAGGTAGAAAAGAATTTTAATTGACCCTCTAGAAATAGCCAAGTCACATCTTATCCTTTTCAGCAGCTCACCATCCAAATAAGCCACTGAGACACAGAAAATTGCTGTGAGGGCAGTGTGAGGGTCTAAAGGGACAGACGCATTGTGGTATCACAGCATCTTTGTCCTGGTATCTCACCCTACGAGCAGCAGTGTCACTGACTGCTTCTGCTCACAAGATCTAATGAACCCAACCTATTAACTCTGAAATCCTGCTGTGCAGAGCACCAATAATCCTGGCAATCATTAGCCCTGGCTACTTAAGCCACAATATTAACAATCCTTAAACCTGGGCAGCAGTAGCAGAATTTTCAGGAAATCTGCTCTTTGTTTTTACAGGGTCTTATACAGTATAGACATAGTAGAAATCACTGTGTGTCTGGCCATGTCCGTTTCTCATTTTTTCAAGTGTAGCAGTGCAATAAACCACACGTAACTAGAGGAAGTTTATATAGGGAGGCTATCCTGGCAGGCCGAAGCCTGGAGCCCACTGCCGCTGATGAGGCTGCCAGGAGGAGGGGATGGCTGCATATTTCTCATCTGCCACCCAGGTCCTAAGTGACAATTTGAATCATGTACAGTGTCCCACATGGCTGAAAGTGTCAGTCAGACCCCAGGTAGCAAAGCATTGCCCCAGGTACAAATAAGTACCTGTATACAATATGTAAGCCGCATTGAGTCTGCCATGAGTGGGAAAGCACGGGGTACAAATGTAACAACAACAACAACAACATAAAAAAGCGGAGGATATACCCCAGTGCACCTCAGTTCCCCATCCTCTTCTTGCTGGTCCAATTGGTGGCAAGAGGAAATTGAGGAGGTCCGATGTGATCAGCTTAGGTAGCTATGTAAAACAAAGTAGACTGTCAGAGCGGAGACATATGAGAGAGGATGTGGAATTTTGTGACAGGTGAGAAAGGTTAGAGAAAAAGAGTGGGGATGGGGGAAACTAAAAGTCATCCTCCCTCCCTTAATCCACATTCCCTCCCCTGGATTTTTGAATCATGTCCCCAGTCTTCTAGCTCTTGTGCAAGTCACTCATTAAAATGAAGCCTTCTAGCACACAATGGATCTCAGGTACCGAGATAAAACTTATTTTCTGCTTTATAAAAATGGGAACGAGTGGCGGCAACAGTGTGTGATATGCGGAGTTTTACGCAGGACTTACTCCGCAGTAGCCCTGATCTCTGGTACCGAGATAAAGGAGAGGATCTGCATGAAACCTCAGTTCTTGAGTAGCCTAAGCAATTACAGCATGTTACCGTGTGACGTCAAAGCCAGAGTGGGAGCTGGGATGTGTGACATTAAAGACCTGGGGAGTATGACGTCAAAGAAGGGATTTTGTTTTGTAGTGGTCTCAAGTGGTTGGAGTTTGTGCTCTCTGTAGTGTCAAACGTGTGAGGGGTAATGCTGCTCATTCCTGACCTCTGTCTATTCTTTCTGAATCTTTCATCTGCTTTTGACTTTATCGATCACTCTATTCCTCGCACACTAATACTTAAATATATGCAAGATCGGGAGGAAAATTTGGGGGAGGAGGAATGGGAGGAGATCAAGGACCTTGGGAATTATAGCTGTACCACCCATCTTGTCCCCATCTATATATCTGCACTTGGCCCCTCAGCTATATAGTAAGCTGTATTGTAGAAAAGCATTAATATCATATATGTGTTATCTGTATGTTCTAATTGTGTGCTTATTAGATATTCCAGTACTATTATGCTGACAACGTACTATACCTCTGTTATTTGAATTTCAGTTCTGTTACATATATATTTTTGATCCCGTTTCACAGTTGTCCTATTATTAGGTTTCAAGTTGTCTTCATTCATTGTATTATGTTTATACTTGTTCATTTGACTATTGTTATACTGTTAACAAAATTGTAAGTTTGATGTTAAACTGTACCAGTTGTACACCGCCTTGAGTGAATCACTTCATAAAGGTGGTTAATAAATCCCAATAAAATAAAAAATGTAGCATATTTCATGTGCAATGTGCACAATGACTGCAAGTCAAGGTATCAGGTTTTTTTTTATAGCGGATGCCAAATCTAAAAAAATGCTTTTCGAGATTTGTGTACATTCCATGGAGTACATCTTTCCAATCTTCTTGTATCACAGAAAGTCTTGTACATTAATAGAAGGCAGAACCATGTTTCTCTTTCTAAGGCATTATACTTGAAAACGCAAATCCTGAAGCATAAAGGTTGTATTGTACGTATAAGAAAGCTGAATGGAATCAACGGACACTACAGAATCTCACAGGTGCAGGGGCAAGAGCAGGCCTAAACAGAGTGCTGGCATAGTGACCAGTCAAACCACATATTATTGCTACCTATACAAATAGCTTAAGCCATTTATTCAGCACCACTGAGCACCAACACTTAACCTTGTGACCATACTGGCTGAAAATTTGTTTGTTTGTTACATTTGTACCCCACATTTTCCCACCTATTTGCAGGCTCAATGTGGTTTACATGGTACCGTAGAGGCTGTTGCCAATTCGGTTGATAACAGATAGAAAGTTATGTGGTGATCATATGAAGTAGGTTGGGATCAGGTATCAAGGGGTCAAAAGAGGTAAAGATTATACATTGTCCAGTATGATCATTGGTTAAGATATGTTGCTGGGTGCTGGGATTTTATGTTGGATCATTGGGATAGGCTTTTTTGAATAGGTGAGTCTTGAGTGATTTCCTAAAGTTTAAATGGTCATGAATTGTTCTCACTGTGTTTGGGAGTCCGTTCCATAGTTGTGCGCTTAAAGTGACTTCCCAGCCCAAGAAGATGTACAAAAAAGTCATAGCTGAGGCAACGGAGGCTAAAGTGACTTGCTCATAGTCACAAGGGGGAGAAGAGAGATTTGAAACCTGACTAGTTGGTTTAACCTCTAGGCATTATCACACCTGAAGAATTGTTTACCGATACAAGCGGAAAGGGTGGGGCTGGCAAGATTCAACTTCTTCTGTATAACACATAGGGAGGCTGATACAGAACGCCTCGTGATAGAGTCAGCTCAGAGCACAGCTCTACCGCAAAACTATCACTCCAAAACTATGTGGCATGCTATAAGCAATGAGCATGCAAATTACTGCTGCGTTAAAATTGCAGAAGTAATCAACAGATCATTGCAAAATGCCATCCTTCCCGTCATCAGCTCCAATCTCCCTCCACAACCCAACGCTCTTCCCACCCGCCCTGATAATCTAGTGGCCTCCTCCCTCCCCTTCTTTCCTAAAAATTCCCTGGTAGTCTAGTGGCCTCCCTTTCCCAGTTAATTTAAGTTAGGTCGAGGAGGGTAGGTGAGTGCCATCAGACACCAGGGACATTTTTTTTAGAAGGGGGAGGGCCACTAGTCTGATTGTTTGTTTTTTTTTTAATATTGAGGAAAGGAGGGGTTAGATCAGGAGGGAGGGCAGTTGCAGAAAGCAATCTGGGGCTGTGTGTGGTCAGGATGGAGTGAAAGAGAGGGTGCCAACAGAGAGCCACTCCTCTCAAACAAAACACTTCTATGCTGCCTCAGACTTGGTATACAGTTTCTCCATGCACAATGTGTGTGTGTGTTGGGGGAGGGGGGGGAAGACACTATTTTTTTTATTTTTAATTGCACGGCTGCACAATCTATAATGACTGCTTTACCCTGCATTTTAATGAAGTTTGTGGTACGAGTTTTTGTGCAAGCTAACACCAGCATTGCTGGGTCAGTAAAACTCGTGGTAGTGCTTTCTGCATCAGACCCAGAGAGAGGTATTGCAGATTACAAGTTAGTTGGACTCAAATTAACACAAATCATTTTTAATCTAACCATCAATAGAAAGAAGTTTAAGAAACTAAATTATCAAGATGTTGCAACCACTGTTAATTCAGCAGTGAGGCATGGTTGCTTGACAGTATCACTACTAAACCAATGAGATAATATTTCTGCTCTGACCTCAGCAGTAGGCAGGAAGAACACACTTGACCATCTGGGCATTCCGTTTTTTTCTGGAAAAAGAGGGAGAAGCTGAGGAAACCTAGGAGAATATTGGGAGTGTCTATTACAATCAGCAGGAGGAAGTGGTGGAAACTACTCCCCCCCCACTATAAAATAGTGACTCATTATGGTCTTCCGTGGCCATTTTGATATTAGGGGACAGCCTTCTAGCCAAAACCTTGGCAACACAGTCTTGGAAGCAGGAGCCTACCCAGGCTAGTTAGTATACTGAAGAAGTGAAACTGAAGTACGCAGGAGTCCGAACAGTTTAAGTTTCTGCCCTATTGGATGCCAAGCGAACTGGTCTATATTTGTGCATTTCTTAATATCAAGTTGCCTCGACTATAAAAATTATGGTTCAGGAACATCACAAGACTGAATGATATTACCATGTAGAACATCTGCAGGAATGAAGGAAGCAGATTCTGTTATTGTGTCCTGGAATTCTCCAGTGGGGGGGGGGGGGGGGGGGGGTCTTTTCTTCCTTAAGTTTCCATTACTTTTAATTCTCTTAAACATATACTGCCCGATATTGAAAGCAATTTGAATATCGGGCAAGAGAGGCTTCTGCCAACTTAAATCGCTTGTAGCTATCCGCCAATATTCAGTGGCATTTAACCAGGAAATGCCACTGGATATCGGCTTTGACCAGCCATTTCCTTAGTAGGAGGTCAGGGTGGTGATGTTAGAAATTCGCCTGGTCTGAGTAAGTGACTGAACGCAGTGTCTCCATTAAAGAAGCACAGTATCCAAGTGCCACGTTGATGCCTTTGAAGTCTAGGATGGGACTGAAGGAGCCTCCCTTCTCTGACACCATGATATAGACCGAATAGCATCCTCTGCCCTGCCCCTTGGGAGGCACCATCACCAAAGCCCCCTGCTAGAGCAAATGATGGAGTGTGTTGGCCACCTCCTAGCATTCTGTGGATGTGCCACAAGGGAGGAGATCATGAAAGCCTCTGAAATGGGACAAGCCAGATCCAAAGGGCAGCCTTGACTTACCACCTCCAACACTTACTAGGTTGAGGTGATGCAGGTCCACTTATGGCAAAAGAGGGACAGTCTGCCATTCACTCAAAAAAACATGGGGCTTGGTGCAACCTCATTGCATTTTCTTGGTTATCAGAGGAACCCTGGTCACTGGACTTTCTTGGGCACCAAAAGAGACCTTGCTTGGACTATCCATGCCCCTATTGCAGGATGAGGTGCCCACCTACCTTGTCAGGAGCATCTGCCACCTTTTGAGAGGCCCTTGCCTGGGACCTTCTGACACATCTCCAGGAGATGCAACGGTCAAGCCTCCAAGTCCCTTACTAAATTTCTCTAGATCTTGTCCAAAGAGCAAGTGCCCTCTAAAGGGCAGGAAGCTCAGGTGCACCTTAGAAAAAGCATCTGCCGACCAACCACAAAAGCCACAGGCACCTCCTGGCCATGACCACAGAATGTGAAGAAATATTAACCGGTTCATATAGGAAATCCACCAAACAAAGCCCCAGAATCCAAGCATGCTACTTCCAAGGAACCAAAGAGTTGACACAGCCAATGCAGTATGGGTCAGGCCACAGAGCCACTAGAGATGGCAGCCTGAATCCCTACTGCTTGAGAAGATGTTCCATCTTCCTTTTGTGCACCTCCTTCAACAGGGAATGCAGTCTTATTGATCACAACTGCGGTGATAGCATTCATCTTGGGGACTCACCAATCTCTGTCAATGTCCTGTACCAGTAGGAGATGCCCCCTTTAAGGTCCTGTCCAGTGACTCCCACTCTGCCAAAATCATGCACATGAGTGCTCTGTGGTGGAAATGGCCTTGGGAGAGGGGCCCTACCAGGCCCTCCATAAGTGGGTCCCCTTCATCTTCCTTGAGTATAGAGACAGAAAACAGCTGCTGTGCTTCCCCAATGCTTCTGTCACGATGAGAAGCTCTTCCTCCTTAAAAGAACTGAAAGACCAGGGAGTGTGTCTCCTACTCCTCCTGAGTAGATTCTGAGTCTGAACCCATGTCTGATGCTGAATCCTCTAGAACAAAGAAAGCATCCAAGCTCTCTCATTCCCCCAAGGGTCTCACTTTGGGCTCCATCCAAACCAGAGCTGCTTCACCTGTGACTAGATGTGACTCATCAAGCCCTTCATCTCCATGGCCTCCAAGTGGGGGGGGGGGGGGGGGAAACCAGGTACCCCCCACCCTCGATGGCCCTGGGCCAGCAGTGTCACACACGAGGGCCTCCTTCACAAGGAAAACCATAATCCAGAGCCAAGCACCTCCACTGATCCCGATGTGGGCTGATTGAAATAGCCTTCTCCTCACAAAGTCTCCACTCTCACTCCATGGACTGTTGCACCTTCTCATGTAGCAAAGCAGATGAAGGGGAGGACATGCTGGCCACCATTCCCGCAAAGCTCTGCGGGACTTGCAGCCCTTAACTTTGCCTCCTCTGCATCCCCTAGTGCCATTTCTAACAAAGAAAATGGCCCCTTGCAAGATGGGCAAAGGAAACCAACAGCTGTGCTGAGCTGCTGGGTCCCACAAGCACAGCAACATCTTGCCCACTGCCTGCCTAACCATGACCCAGCACTCTCTGGACCTCTGTGGTCCCCCTGGGCTCTCAAGGTGGCTTAGCGCTGTTTTTTTTAGCTTTTTGGGTTGTTGTTGTTTTTACCATCAAAGGCTTGCTCTCTGCCCTTTTTTAACTCTACTTCCCTGAACAGGAAGAAAGCAAAGCAAGCCCCAGAGCACTCCCCAGGGAGGGACGGAGACCCACACAGGTAAAAGCCTCATGGGGACTGAGCCTGAACACCACCCAGCGGGCACACTTAATAGCTGGCTGGAGGCTGTAGTTCTGCACTCAACTGACCCTGGCTGATGAACTAGGGGCAAAAGCAAGGCCATTAGGCTCAACCACATTGCTAGGCCAAAAAGCCTGTGCTTCAGGGAACTAGGCCTAGGACCAGCACCATCCTGAACAACTTTACCATCTGCTGGAGGTAGAGAAGTATCCTGGTGATGTCACTGAAAATCTCATCTCTCTACCTGTATCTGTTGGAAGGAAAGGGACAGAACCCACTTGTACAGACTGATATGACTGAGTTGCTAAGAAGAAGAATTCCACTTACTGCAAATACAACACAAATCAGAAGATCTGAGGAGTAGAGAATGACATGGGGATGGGTCCCGCAGCAACCGTGGGGATAAGGACGGGGACAAAGCGGGGAAAGATCCCACAGGGACAGGGGAAAAGTTTGTCCCCATCCTCATGGGCTCTGTCCCCATGTCACTTTCTACTTTGAAGCCTGTTAATGAACTGTTCTGTTATTTATGTTTGATTGATGCAGACGACAATATTTTTATTTTTTGGAAAAACAAGCAAACATGCTGGCCACAGCTAGCAACATTTGCATGGGGGATCCTGTGCATCCTGCTACCAGCACATCTTCCAAGAAGACATCTTCTGTTGCAGGAATGATTGTGGAAGACAGGAGAGCTAGACTGAATTCTGAGATCGTTGATTTCTTATTCATCCACAGATTTAAAAAAATCATAACAGTGCTTCATAGGGCATATTTCCCCCCTCTAGGGCATACAGAACAGATTGTATTTTGTACCCCAGGATATTTTAACATGGTGGATTAGGATTCCTACTGAAGTCAGCCACTGTTGGGGTTGGAAGGGTAGAGGGTGGTGGTGGTGGTGGGAGGGTTTATTATAGCTGCTCATTGTTATTATTGTTTTCTATTTGTAATTTATACATAACAGTTGCACAGCATATTGTTCCTTTTTATACTTTAATAAAAAGATTTAAATATAAAATCATAAGTGTTCAAGGCTTCTGCAGATGAGAGCAGATCCTGCGAGGATGGGGCGGGGACAGGACAGGGATGGAGACAGAACCCATGGGGGCAGGGACAGGGCCAGATTTTATCCCCATATCATTCTCTATTGAGAAGTCCAACTTCTAAACGAGAAGTTTTTATTCATGGGATTAAATATATGCACACACCTACAAGCCTGAGGGGAGCTAATTTTCTCAACTAATGTAACAACACAAGAATAATTAACTCTGATCAAGGCCCAAGAAAGGGGTAGGCGAGAGAAAGCGCTACAGAAACTGGAGTATAAGGCAAGTGTTATAAGAATTTCAGAATCTCTGTTTATCAGCATTAAAAGAAACACACATAATTTACAACGAAAACTCATGGAAAATAAAATGTGTTTCAAAACCTTATTTCCAGGCAAGGTCATGGCAGGATGGAATTTGCCTACTGGTTTTCCAAAGCAAAAGGCCAAGGCTCTTTTTGTACTGTAATAGGAATCAAAGTGTGCACTGGATACTGACTCACCACAAACCACAGTCATACTCCTCTCTATTGCCATATGAAGTTCCTCTTTGAGTATTTCAGATTGAGTCTTAAGAACAATGTTCTCTGGCCACTCCCGTGTGTGCTGATAATAGCCGGTTGCCAGTGTAACAGACAAGAAAACAGATTTGTGGCAGGCTTTAGAATGATACCTTGACTCATCAGAACCTGCACATTACACAAGCCTGATGTTCAGTTTCCAGTACTCCCTTGCCTCACTCTTGTATAATTCATGAACAGAAGGGAAGTGGGTAACTCCTGACAATGATGCACCCTCCCTTCCCCCAGTCATAGGGTTGCCAACTTTCAGAAGGAAATAATCCACCGCTAGCTGCTACCCAAACTCTGCCCCGACCCAAGAGGAACTGGGTTCAATTGTCACTGTAGCTCCCTGTAACTCTGGGCAAGTCACGTAACCCGCCATTGTCCCAGGTACAAAATAAGTACCTGTATATAATATGTAAACCGCTTTGATTGTACCACAGAAAGACAGTATATCACATCCCATCCCATTTCCTTTGTCTAATCAATGCCACATCCCAAAAGAAAGAGAATTGCAGTGAAAAAGAGAATTGCAGTGAAGGCAGCAGTGCAGGCTTCATATGCCTGTAGGTCACATCTGGGAAGGGGAAGGGGTTGCATTCTTCAGTCTCCATTGAGTCATTGTCCCCTCCTTAAATCACCCAGTATACATATACTGCCCCATAGAGTATGAAACCAAACATTAAGCCTTAGTAGATGCGGACTACATTTATAGACAAAAAGGAAGTAGCAATGGGGAGCTAGGGAAAAAGCAACAGAAAACAAGGAGACTACTCTGCACTCAATCCCCTCCTTTTCACTGCAGGAAGGGAGGGACTCACCCCTAGTGCTCTGAAGTCTTAAAAAAAGTGGCCCTGATGCTCAAAACCTAACCCCAGTGTTAAAGGCGATCAGACCTGGACTAGTGCTTGTGTTGGTGTATCCTGAATGCTCTAATGGTTTCAACGCGGGCGGAGAAACCATTAGTGCAGACCACACTTCAATGTGGTCATTAAGCACCCTGCACCAATTCTTCCTCCCCACAAAAGGCTCTCAGGTGGAAAATTTACGCTGTGCCGACCCAAACCAACCCCCCCTCCCTCCCTTTCCTAATTAAAACAAAATTTCCTCTGGTGGTCCGGTGGCTCCCTCCCCCTGCCCAAAAGTAATTCAGTGCCCCCACCACCACCACCATCGGCTAGGCCAGGCCCAGCCCACCTAGGGACCTCCTCTCCTGGCTAGGCCAGACATAGCCCAGCCCCTCCAAAACAGGCCTGGTGGTCTAGTGGAGACCCAACCCACCATCCCCCATACCGTTTCGTAGGATGCGGGAGCAATGCCTTCTCGCTTTTGCTTCTGGGTGCCATCATCTTCAAAATAGCAGTGTCCAGCCACCCAGGTGGTGCATCCTGGGAAGCACTGGGCAAGGCCTCATTACCCAGGTGCACTGCATGGGGCAGGGCACCACCATTTTGAAGGCAACGGCACCTAGAGGCAGGAGCGAGAAAGCATAGCTCCCACATCCTACAAAAAAAGTTTGGGGATAGGTGGGTCGGGTCTCCACTAAACCACGAGACCTGTTTCTGGGAAGGCCGGAGTGGGCTGAAGAGCGAGGAAGAGGACCTTTCGGGACCCTTAAGTTTTATTTTTTAAATTAGTCTAAGGTAAGGAGGAGGTCAGGTCAGGGTGGCTGCTGGATATGTTTGGGGGGGGGGGGGGGGAGGAAGGGGGTCGGGTCGAGGAATTATTGCCGCAACATGCTTTTCTTTTTTCCTTCTGTCAACTTTTCGGTCAGTGTCTGAGCCAAATCACCTCTTAGGCACAGAAAAGTTGACATTTTGTGCACCGAGCTACAGATTTGCCGCAATTTTAGTGTGGCATGAATTTGTATGCTAATTTTGGAGCATGCCACAGCAATTTTTCAGCACTAGATTCACAGTAGAGTTTCCCTCTACTGCAGATCTTTGCGCAGACACCAGGTTATTCCCCCAGATATTGTTGTTAAAACACATGCGGACTATGAAAAATTGTAGGAAGACCTTAGGAAATTGGAAGGCTCGTCATCCAAATAGCAGATGAAATTTAATGTGGACAAATGCAAAGTGATGCACATTCGGAAGAATAATCCAAATCACAGTTGCCTGATACTAGGATCCACCTTGGGGGTCAACACCCAAGAAAAAGATCTACATGTTGTTGTAGACAATACGCTGAAATATTTTGCCCAGTCTGCGGCAGCAGCCAAAAAAGCAAACAGGATGCTAGGAATTATTAGGAAAGGGACAGTAAATAAAACAGAGAATACTATAATGACTCTGTATCACTCCATGGTGCAACCTCACCTTATGTTCAGTTCTAGTCGCCATATCTCAAAAAAAAAAAAAAAAAAAAAAAAAGATATAGCGGAATTAGAAAAGATTCAAAGAGGGCTGAAATGATAAAGGGGAAGGAAATCCTCTTGTATGAGGAAAGGCTAAAGAGGTTAGAGCTCTTCAGCTTGGAAAATGAGATAGATGAGGGGAGATATGATCGAGGTTCACAAACTCCTGAGTGGTGTAGAATGAGTAAAAGTGAATCGATTTTTTACTCTTTCAAAAAGTACAAAGACTAGGGGACACTCAATGAAGTTACATGGAAATACTTTTATGACAAGTAGGAGGAAATATTTTTCTTTACACAATGAATAGTTAAGCTCTGGAACTCACTGCCAGAGGATGTGGTAATAGTGGTTAGTATATCTGGGTTTAAAAAAAGTTTGGGCAAGTTCCTGGAGGATAAGTCCATAGTCTGCTACTGAGACAGATATGGGGAAAGCCACTGCTTGCCCTGGGATTGGTAGCATGGAATGTTGCTACTATTTGGGTTTTTGCCAGGTACTTGTGACCTGGATTAGCCACTGTTGGAAACAGAATACTGGGCTAGATGGACCATTGGTCTGACTCAGCAGGAATCCAGGCCAAAGTATCAGCCTGCCTGTCTGACATTGCTGCCTGGAAGTCGCACCGCCATCTGAAACGAAACATGACCAACACTGAGCTTCTTATCTTTCCCCCTAAACCAACCTCTCCTCTTCCCCCCATTCTCTATTTCTGTGGATAACACTCTCATCCTCCCTGTCTCATCAGCTCGTAACCTTGAGGTCATCTTCGACTCCTCTCTCTCTCCTTCTCTGCACATATTCAGCAGACTATTATAGAGAAAGAAATGGCAGGTTTTAGCAATCACCAAAATTTGCCCTTTCCTTTCTGAGCACACTACCAGAACCCTCATCCACACTCTTATCACCTCTCACTTAGACTATTGCAACTTGCTTCTCACAGGTCTCCCACTTAGCCCTCTCTCTTCTCTTCAATCTGTTCAAAATTCTGCTGCACGACTTATATTCCACCAGTGTCGCTATGCTCATATTAGCCCTCTCCTCAAGTCACTTCACTGGCTTCCTATCCGTTTCTGCATATAGTTCAAACTCCTCTTATTGACTTATAAGTGCATTCGCCCTGCAGCTCTTCAGTACCTCTCCATTCTCATCTCTCCGTTCACTGGGTAAATCTCTCTTATCTGCACCCTTCTCCTCCACCACTAACTCCAGACTCCGTACCTTTTATCTTGCTGCACCATATGCCTGGAATAGACTTCCCGAGCCGGTATGTCAAGCTCCATCTCTGGCCATGTTCAAATCTAAGCTAAAAGCCCACCTTTTTGATGCTGCTTTTAACTCCTAACCCTTATTCACTTGTTCGGTACCCTTATTTTATCATCCTCACCTTAATATTCCCTTATCTCTTATTTGTCCTGTCTGTCTTAATTAGATTGTAAGCTCTGTCGAGCAGGGACTGTCTCTTCATGTTCAAGTGTACAGCGCTGCATACGTCTAGTAGGGCTATAGAAATAAGTAGTATGGTTATTTTTATTTACATACTGGTATCCAGAAAGTGCCCAACCCCTCCCTAAAATCCGTGCTGTGCAAAGCTAAATCATTTCCCTGTAAAACTTCTCATCCTAAATTATGTAGGTCCAAGACTTTGGTTCTGTTTTTCTCTATATGTCCTCTCAACTTGGTTTCCAGGGCCTCCTATCCATTAGCTATTTCTTTTCTCTCCCGTCATCTTCACGTTCTCCCTTAATTTCACTTCTGCTTTCCTCCATTTACTTTTATACTTCCCTATTCAGATTTCACTTCTTACCATACAGTCTTCAAGTCTCCCTTTTTTCATGTAATCTACCTACATCTTAGACTGCGAACCCACTAGGGACAGAGAAAGCACCTGCACATAATATCTGTAAACTGCTTTGGTTTTACCTACCGAAAGGTGGTATATCAAATTCTTGACCCTTTACATTTTCCCCCTCCCCATCCTCTCACATTTCCAAGCCTCTTATTCCCCAGTCTTTCACTAATTCTCTCCCTCCCCATGGTCCAGCATCTCCTCTGTCTGCCAAGCCATGTCTGGGCTCTGGCATTGAATTTCTGAGTTTATGGAGCCAGCGAAAGCATAGATGGTTAAATTTGATATTCAGCAGTTAACTGGCTTTGGCAAACCGCATAAAATAGGACAGACTCATGACAACCTTGGCCAGTTAAGTTCTGAATATCAGTTCTGAATATCGGAATTTAACTGGCCAAGTGCTGACTCAACACCCTGAATGCTCCCAAATAACCATTTAGTGCCCAATGTGAAATTAGCTAAGTGCCACTGAAGGTGAACAGTTAACTCAGCCATTCCCAACTCAGTCCTCAGAGCACAATCGGGCTGATGCATAAAGATTGCTGTTAAGTACGGCAGCCGCGGGTGAACATACCAACTCGGAGACAGCAACCGATGCACAAAGGGGACGGTATGCAAATGAGATGCATGGAAATTTAACGATGACCTTTGTGCATTAGCCTCTGGAAGCGCCTAGCACATGCTCAGAACAGTTGTTTCCAGGACACCAGGGTGGAGGGGGGAAGGGGGAGAAGAGAGATCCTGCACTCACAAAACATGAGTTACGCTGACAGGTTTTACAGACAACCAGATGAATCTGTTGGATCATCACCCAGGCTGTCATTTGAATACAAATTTGAAAGCATTACAGGGACTACTGGATTCATTCCTCTAGAAGGTAAAGGTCATCAGAGAGCTGGAAGGAGCGGAGGGCTCCCTGCACCAGGTTGGGGTTGATTGGGAGGCAGAGGCTGAAGGGAGAAGGGAGCCCTGGAGTTGACAGTGTGGATGAGAAGGGCTCCTCTCAGACAGCTCATGACCTACCATAAAATCTAGCACATTAAAAAGGTAGGCTCTCCTGTCTGTGCATTGCATGGAATGCTCATCATAATATTAATGAGCTTGTTGTAATACATTTGCATAGGATTCTTGGTAGCTGCTACAGCACACGGTTAAAGCCAAGCAAAACCCCTTTGTGCATTAGATGCTACATAACGTTTGCTTTAGACTGGCTACAACTGGTCTAAAGCAAACGTTGCAACCATAGTAAGCTTTGTATATTGGTCCCCTAGTCCCATCAGGTTTTCAGAATATCCACAATGAATATGCATGAGTTTGATTTGCATACACTTTTGCACGCAAATTTCTCTCATGCATATTCATTTTGGATATCCTGAAAATCCGATAGGACTAGGTATGCCCCAAGGACTGAGTTGGGTATCAAGTGATGTAACCAGCCAGGAGCTGTTTCTAGCCAGTGAAATCACTTTGAATATCAGCCCCATAGAGACCATATCCTTGAAGTTTATCTATCTATGCAAACCTACTTAGCCCTGGATCTCATATGAATTTTTCTCGTAGCACTAGAAAGATGCATTCCATGAGCAGTATTTCTTTGGGAAACACAGTATTACTTCCACAGTGGACAGGATTGGAGGTTCTATTTCTCAAACTATTGACCTTTTAATACAAGGCTGACACAGTTGTCGCTCTGACTCTGCAATTTAATACAGGACGATCTGACACAGCTCTATTACCAGCCTCTTCCAGTGTTTGCGAAGTTTGGGTGTGTATTTCTCAGACTAATATAAATGGTCTAATATGTAAATACAAAGGGGAAAAAATAGTTCCTGGTGAGAACAAACTCGAAAAACTGCTTTCCCCAAGTGATTCAACATTAACATTTATAATTTTAATTTAAAACGAATCGGAGAAAATTTTTCTTCACTCAACGTGTAATTAAACTCTGGAATTTGTTGTCAGAGAATGTGGTAAAGGTGGTTAGCTTGGCAGGGTTAAAAAAAAGGTTTGGACGACTTCCTAAAGGAAAAGTCCAAAGACCATTATTAAAATGGACTTGGGGATCAAGGGGGGGAGGGGGGATTGATTACTTGATATGAATCAATGGTTGCATTATTTTAATATAAGTTCAATAAATTTGTTTAATTTAGTTACAGATGTAGAACATATAGAGGGAGGGGAGGGAGGGGGAGATAAAAACGATAAAAATTTGATGACTGTTAGTAACACACTGAATTATTTGTTTATTAGACCCAGAATGTATCTTTGCATATTCAGAATGTGGATTGTGATTTTTATTTGAATGTCATTAATAAAACGTTGAAACATAAAATGGACTTGGGGATAATCCGCTGTTTATTTCTGGGATAAGCAGCATAAAATGTATTGAGGTTCCTGGGATCTTGCCAGGTATTTGTGACCTGGATTGGCCACTGTTGGAAACGAGATGCTGGGCTTGATGAACCCTTGGTCTGTCCCAGTGTGGCAATACTTATTTACAACAGCAGTACATTCAGTACATCTCTAGCTACAGGGGAGGTCTGCCCAGCTTACTGACCGGTCTGAGAAGAACGATTCTGACCTCAAAAGTTGTCATCATGGGCTAGATTCAATAAACGGTGCCGGGATGATCCGCACCATGCTAATATTCTGTAAAGGGTGCTCTGCGTGCAGTGTCCTTTACAGAATACTAGCGCCACGCATTTCGCGCGTGAGCATTCACACCTGCTGGTGCCCAACTAATGGTGGTTAGGCACGCAAATCCCTTTAGAGTTGTATGCTATGAAATTTAGGCACAGGGCAGATACATGTGTAACTCCTAATTATAGCCAATTAAGAGCTTAACGCCACTTATCGAATGTTAGCACCTATTTGACTAGTTTATCCCTGGATCTGGGATCTGCACCCAAATTTGGGCTACCTGTACAGAATCTGGGAGCAGGCTAACAGGAAGATGCTATTTCCCTGCAACTCCCAGTTTAATCTTTATTCACCTAAATGCCCCAGCAAGTAACCAGTTCCAAGTGGATTGAAGAGACAATAGCTAGCTTGCTTGCCAGACAAACATGTCCATCAATCACCTCTCTGACCTCATGTGCAACTCTTTAAATCAGTTCCCTTATTTTCTAACTCCTCTTACTTATCTATATGTCCCACCTTTGCTTATACCCTACGCTGTATGAAAATGTTTTATTACATATTGAGTTGACGCTGTTAGTATATACTATGCCAAACTTCATATTGTTGTTTGAATATTTTTACTGCTGTAATTATTACTTATGTTTGATTTATTCTTACTGTACATCACCTTGAGTGAATTCCTTCAAAAAAGGTGATAAATATATCCCAATAATAAATAAGAACAGACTGAAACACTGCTTTACTAATTTTGATCTCTACACAGTCCCTCCACTTTACAGCATGGGAAGAAGGGGAAAGGGCTTTGTTCCCGGAACGTTATTCAGGTACAAAATATTTTCAGCACTTCACAAAATAGCAGCTTGTGTGAATTAAAAAAAACAATGAAAAGTCATGTATTCCTCATCTGTAGATGACATTCGCCTGTGCAACCAAAGTCTATGGTTCCCAAGCCTGTCCTGGGGGGGATCCCCAGGCAGTCACGTTTTCAGAATCTCTATAATGAATATTCATGAAATAGATTTGCACTGCCTCCATTAGATGCAAATTTCTCTCATGCATATTCATTGTGGATATGCTGAAAATATGACTGCTGGGGGATTTCCAGGACAGATTTGGGAACCACTGCAGCCTAAATTTCATAAAAGAAATGGAAATTAAATATATATATATATTTTTTTTTTACTGTATTATCACACTTGGGGTTCATTTCACAAAGCCATGTTAGTGAATCTGGTGCGGCAAATGTGGCAAAGCCCATAAGAATTAAATGGGCTTTAATGTGCTGGAATTGTTAGTGCGGCTTTGTAAAAGGAACCCTTAGAGAGGATTTTTTAAATTGAGCTTCTGGACTCTCAACAGTTCATGAATATGGACATCTTCAAACAATTCTGACATTGGTCCAAAAATCTCACAACCTGCAGAGCAGCCTGTTTTTAAACTCAGAGTGTGTGTGCGCTTCGGATTTGTATCACAACCCTATTTGGGCACCCCAAAAAGTCTCCTCATATTATTAAAATACCTGCTGTAAACAGCACGTGGTGATGTTTGTTGTTGATGGCTGCCTTAGTATGAAATAATGCCAGCCATAGCTGAGACAAAGAAGGGAGACCGAGATGGACAAGTTGGAACAGGATGGGGCAGGATTGAAAGAAGTAAAAAATATGGGAGATCTTCAGGTAAAGAAAGTAAGAAGAAGGCTGGAGAATGACCAGGGTCAGTGAAACTGTAGGAGGTACAAAAAAACCAGAAGATGTGATGGGTCCGATAAGAATTCTCTGCTGGCTAGCATGGCTAAGTTCTGTTCCTGGGTCTAAATCCAGCCAGAGGCAGCAATCAAATTCCTAGGGACAGAGGGGAATGCTGGGCTGCTCAGTATCAAAGAAATTGGAAGACCTAATAACGTATTTGTGCCGGATATCTGAGCAGAGCAGGCCATTTCCCTCAGTTAATGGGCAAATGTTATGCTGAGTTTTGGCAGGTTCTGCAATAGGGGACAGAGGGGAAAACAACAAATAAAATAGATTGGACTGAAAGCCCAGATCAACTTCGCTCACTTCCTTTTTGCTTTAACGGTGGAGGTAATGAATAATCATCTTGAATGGAAGGCTTGAAACCAGGGGCGTAGCCAGACAACAGATTCTGGGTGGGCCTAGACAAGAAGTGGGTGGGCACCAAGTGTTCTTAACCACCACCAAAAAAAATATCTCAGCTGGTGAGAAAATGCTTCTTTCCACTTTGGCTTACCATCAAAGGGAAGTCTTCAGCTGATAGAGCCTGGGATCTCCACCAGCTACCACTAAACGCATGCTACTGTTGGGTGGGCCTGAACCCTAAGTGGGTGGGCCCTGGCCCACCCAGGCCCACCTGTGTCTACGCCACTGCTTGAAACCCAGGGATTTTATTTTTGAGTTATATTGTATTTAATGATTTGTTGTAAATTGCTTTGTTGTAGCAGTATGTCAAGTTAATAAAATGGAACGACATACTCCTAAAGCTCTTTATGACCTTAGGCAAGCCACTTCATCCTCCCATGCCTCAGCTACCAAGTTATAAACTGTAAGGGGGCAGGGACTCTCTATCTGAACTGTAACTCACCTTGAGCTCAGATTTGGAAAAGCAAGCAAGTCTGGAACTCAATCCAGGAGCTGCCTGCAGCTACACAACTGGAATCTGGGAAATCCATTTCATGTTTAATTTTAGTAAATCCTTCGCCTACGGATGACAAAAGTGTGCTGTTCTTTCCTCCATGGGTTAACTATGTAGGAAGTGGGGCACATGCTTTGAGGATTCTGAAGTCTAATGGGTCAGGTGACGGCTTTCCACCGAGCAAACTAAAATGTTCTGAAACTTATCTGCATACACAAAACCTTTCGCACTTTCACAAGACAAAAATATAACTAAACGGTAAAGAGTCCATGGATTTGATATAGGGTCTTTCTGTGGTACAACCAAAGTGGCTTATATTTATTATTATATACAGGTACATTCTCAAATTAACCTAAGTGAAGATGGAAAGGGGGGGGGGGGGACAAAACTCAGTCATTTATCTATTGCTCTCAGTCACTACAAGGAAGGCAAACAGAGAAAACAAAGTACCTAACATACCTAGAAGGCAGGAACAGCTCACCTGGTCATTTCATACTCAGGCTACCTAACGCACCCTAAAATCTATGTTTTACAGTGAAAAACTATGCCAAGACAGAAATTATACAAAATATGTAAAGCTTTAAAAATGTTGGAGTCGCCATGATAAAAAAAAAAAAACACATAGGGGATGATGCAGAAAGCTACTGCGGGCCTAACCACATGATTACTTGAGGGTTATACATGCCGAATAATGCAGAGAGGGATTGGGCCCATATGGAATACATGGCCACACATTGCATTAAAAATGAATGCTAATGAAGCCATTGAGTATTCAAGAACAATGCAAAGAGGTAAACAGAAGCTTTTGACACGTGTTACTGTGAGAATTTTTTCACCAGGGTCAGGCCTGCGCACAAGGGTTCACAGATAGGATTTCATGCCAGTTTTTGAGATTTAACTGTTGGTTTTGTCTCCTTTTGCAGCCTGGAGGTCCCAGCAAAGGTTCAAAGGCAGACAGGAGGTTATAGATGTGTGTGCATGTCTGAACAAAGCCGAAAATGAAAGCACACACCAGCTTGCACATACATTTTTGCAATGCTCATATTTTAGGCATGTGCCGACACAACTTTTTTCTTTTGGACGTGCGCACAAGAACCCATGCTTAGCGTAAAAACTTCTTGAGCGTGCGTCTGGCATGTTCCCCCCCCCCCCCCCCCATTAGCATCAAGTTTTGTGCGCATTAAATTAGAATACATATAGCTTTCTGCACAGCATTATGCTCGCGGTAGAAGCCAGACATTCAGACATCCACGCAAGGCTCTAATGCGAGCCTTTCTGCATCAGCCTCACAGAGATGCACTGGAAAAAATGACCATCCCAACAGAAAATAAAAGGACGGACACAGTACCAACGCTTGCAACTTAGTCAAATATTGCCCAATCCTCAAGTGATCCCATCGAGTTTCATTTGTCCCAACCAAGGCCTCGCTGTTTTAATGCAAAGCCTCCTTTCTCCATTTCCTTAAATAGATTGCAAGCTCCAGGAACCAGGGACTTCCATATGTCTGTACAGCACCAAGAACACCTGACAGCACTATGCAAAATGACAATAGCCATTTTGAGGGAAGAAGAGAATGAGCGGATGGGTAAACAAAAATACTAAAGGTGAGCAGCTTAAAACTGAATTTAGGAGGATAACAATGGACAAGCCACAAGTCAAGGTAGGACTTTGAAGCACTGCTCTGACCAGATCATCAACCTGGGAGCACAGACAAACCTTTTGCTTTAACATGTCATCTGGCCATTTCTATTTCATTCCATTCATTCATTTCAGATACCGCATTAGGCAGTTTACAAAAAATAAGTACAATATATTTATAAAACAATCACAATAATCATACATTTAAAGAATAATATTAACAATCCATGCAGTGTCCACAAGAAACTACATTTTTCATGTACTTCTTAGTGCTCATGGCATTCGTAGGGAAGCAGACTTATGTTTCCACTTTATCCTGACAGAAAAAATGTTCAACTTCCCCAGACTACCCAGGAATCAAATGGGAAGAAGAGTCTTGCTGGTCTCCTTATATGTCTCCACAGAATGCTTCAAACTTGTAACTACGGCTATTTTAAAAGAGGATTTGGCAATCTTTTTACACATTATCACACTTTCAAAATGCCCTCTGACAAAGAAAATTAATTTCCTGTTTACTTTGACGTCTTGGCATAAAGCAGTTAAAGGAGAGAGGAATTTATTTTTATCGTGCGGTCTTTTTTCAAAGCCAGCTGTTTCAGCCAAAGGCAACCAACAATGTTTATCAAGAAGATGCAGACAGCCCCAATGGATAACACGGTTTATGATTAAATGGAAAGTTAGGCAGGAAAGAAACTACTCCACAACAATGTAAAATGAAAGCGGGACACACCAGGGTGTATGTTTTTCAAGAGTTAAGAGGGAGAGAAGGAAAGATCTAATCAGGTTTCTTCTTTTAACAAGCATTTTATGCATCCTGCTGAAATAAATTAAACTAGCAACTAATTCAACTACTCACTTCTTCTAAGGCAAGAGAAATGAGGCATAAAATAAAAATGAAAAAAGAAGTGACCCCTTTCATCTAGTTCTAGGAAGCAGATGGGCAATGCTGGTGTTCTCAATAGTGGTATATTAAGGGGCTCATTTTCCAAAGCACATAGGCTTCCAAAGTTCAATAGGTTATATGGGGTTAATTTTCGAAAGACAAAACACGTCCAAAAAGTGTCAGAGCACCGTTTGGACTTTTTTCTTCTCAAAGCATCCAAATTGGTATTTTCAAAACCTATTTTGCAGATGTTTACCTATGCAATTCGTCTGCAGTGCATCTAAATCACAAAGGGGCATGTTGGGGGCATTTTGAAGGTGGGGTTAGGGCATGCCCAACACTTTTACAGTGATCATGGAATAAAACAAAAACGTCCAGGACTAAAACTAAGAAATTCTGGTCTAGACCGGTTTTCAGAACGAATAAGGCAAAAAACAAAAGTGCTCTAAATGACCAGATGACCACTTGAAAGAATTAGGGGTGACCCTCCCAATACCCCCAGTAGTCACTGACCCCCTCCCACCCACCCCCCAAAAATGTGAATAAAAATATGACTTACCAGCATCTATGACAGCCTCAGATGTTAAAGGCAGGTCTATTAGAGCAGCTTGCAGGTCCCTGGAGTAATGTAGTGGATGGTGCAGAGCACTATGGGGTGGGGGACTCAGGTCCCTATCTTCCTCTACCTGTCACACTTGTGGTGGAAACTGTGACCCCTCCTAAAGTTGCCAAATCCCTATTATACCCACACATAGGTGCCCCCTTCACCCATAAGGGCTACTGTAGAGGGGGGAACAGTGCGTTTTAGGTGTGTTTTGGAGGGCTCAGGGGACAAGATAAGGGGGCAAAGGTGAGATGTGTACCTGGAAGTTTTATGAAGTGCCCTCTAGGGTGCCCTGTTGCTCTCCTGAGGGACCAGTCTACTACAAATGCTGGCTCCTCCTATGGCATGAATCTCTATCCTGCTTATAATCGAACGAGAATAACGCCCAAGTTCCGACCTAAATCGGGAGATGGGCGTTCTTCTCACAAAAACAAATAAAGCGGCATAATCGAAAGCCGAACTTTGGACGCTTTCAACTGCACTCCGTCGCGGATGCGGACAAAGTTGACGGGGGAGTGTCGGAGGCGTGGTGAAGGCGGAACTGGGGCGTGGTTATCACCCGAACAGAGATGGGCGCCCTTCGCCGATAATGGATGCGTTTGTAGCTAGAATTTAGGGCACTTTTCCTGGACCCTGTTTTTTGACGAATAAGGCCCCAAAAAGTGCCCTAAATGACCAGATGACCCCCAGAGGGAGTCGGGGATGACCTCCCCTGACTCCCCCAGTGGTCACTAACCCCCTCCCACCACAACAAATGATGTTTCACAACTTTTTACTTTCACCCTCAAATGTCATACCCTCCTCCCAAGCAGCAGTATGCAGGTCCCTGGAACAGTTGTTAGGGGGTGCAGTGGACGTCAGGCAGGTGGACCCAGGCCCATCCCCCCCCTACCTGTTATAATTGTGCTGCTTAATGCTACTAGTCATCCAACCCCCCCCAAACCCCCTGTACCCACATGTAGGTGCCCCCCTTCACCGCTTAGGGCTATAGTACTGGTGTAGACTTGTGGGCAGTGGGTTTTGAGGGGGATTTGGGGGGCTCAACACCCAAGGGAAGGGTGCTATGCACCTGGGAGCTCTTTTACCTTTTTTTTTGTTTTTGTAAAAGTGCCCCCTAGGGTGCCCGGTTGGTGTCCTGGCATGTGAGGGGGACCAGTGCACTATGAATCCTGGCCCCTCCCACGAACAAATGCCTTGCATTTATTCGTTTTTGAGCTGGGCGATTTCATTTTCCATTATCGGTGAAAAGCAAAAACGCCCAGCTCACACCTTGGCGAATAAAGCATGGGCGTCTATTTTTTTTAAAAAATACGGTTCACTCCGCCCCTTCACGGACCCGTTCTCGGAGATTAACGCCCATGGAGATAGGCGTTTCTGGTCGATTATGCCCCTCTATGTATTGCACTTATTCAGACCAAAAAAAAAAAAAAAATGTCCAAAGCACAAAACCTTGATCAAAACAGTATTTTTGAAAAAAAAATAGATGTTTATCTTTTTTGAAAATGACCTGCTTTCCTATTTGGATTTTTTGTGCAAAACGTCCAAAATCAGACTTAGACGTCATATCGAAAATGCCCCTCTATATAACTTTGTAAGTCTAAGTGCTTTGAAAATATGCATCTAAAATGTAATACTGTATAAGGTAAAAGTAAACTTCAAGCTCATAACATTTGTTAATGGAAAATGCAACCGAACACAACTGTCAGCAAGCTTTAGGTTCACCATGGTCTCTATTCAGCCATATAAACTCAAAGAAACATCAGATCATGCTTTAAAATTACAGGGTGGCCAATTGTCAAATAAACTCACCCAGATGCTTTTGTATGAGTGTGACTGTGTGTGTAAGAAAGTGTAATATTACGAAGTATGATGGCCAAGTCTGTTTTAAAGGATTATTCTCAGAGGGGTGGTTCATCATCGAATTATCCAAAAAATTTAGAAGGGAGGAAAGCTGAAAGTTACTTGGGGTAGGGGGTAAGGCTGAAGGGTCACCTATTCCACCTAATATCCTTGGCACCAGCCCTGACTCTATTCCAACAAGCCTCCGGATGTACAAAAAAAAAACACAAAAAAATCTGCCTAGAGCTGAAGCAATATAACTGAATCAAACTTCCAAGAAGGCATGAGTAACATCCATGGAGGGACCATAGGTAAAACCCAAAGTTTAATGAGTATGGTATGGTCAGATTTCTTTTTCCTTATCTCACTATCCTTGATTAGTATGGGGGATATTACAAAACTTAGTAACAAGATCAACAGGAGCTTAGGGGTAGGACCAGCCAACGCCATCTCAGAATACAACCTCAGCATGGTGAGAATGAATGAGGCCAGCATCTACCCTAGTGATAGCGGATAACCTCAGAGAAGAATCAAACCGCTGGTGGGCCCTCAACACAAATACACTTTAAAGCCCCCACAAATGTGTGAACGCCAGTACATTAGCCTCTAAATCTAATTATATCACATAAATGTGGGGGTTTAAACATACCACCAGACCCCGGCCTCTAACATGCCTGGTATCTGTTTGGCTGCTCACTGCTTCCTATGCCTCTGGGTGCTGCGAGTTTGCTTTGGGGGTTGTGGGTCGATGAGAGCCAGAAGGCACCAGAGGACTAACATGTCATGCCTTCTCCTAGCCAGTGGCTCCAGAGGATGCTAATGCACAGTGCCAGCTGATGACATGGGTGGTAGATATAATGCCGCCTCCTGTTCTGCGTGTGATGACAAAGCAGCCGTGACTGAAAACATCAGCTGCTTTCTGCATAGGACCCAGCAGGGCCCTAGGCATGTGCCTAGTTTACTTACGCCTTCATCCTGAGCTAGGAAAGCTTTGGGGGAGGGAAAGGACAGGTAGCAAGCCAGATGTGGCTCTCTAACATTTGACTACACGTTTAGCCTGCTGGCTGCCAGGTTTCAGTGCAGGTTGCCAATACCACATACTTAAAATAAAAAGAAATCCATCAAACATCACTAATATTAACTCGGGCTCTACACTGCACACTTTTATATAAACAAAGCCCAAAGACATTAATGATGTAATGTAATTTACATGAATTTCACTAAAATGTCATATCCCTTGCCATACGTGATGTTTTCAAAGTTCTTCTTCCTTTATCCAAACCATACAGATTGAACCAATGATCAGGCTTGTTCCAATACTGCTAAATTTGTTTTAATGGTTTCACAGTTTCTGAAACAAACAAAAAAAAAAAACGTAGCAAGTAAACAGAACTGTGAACGTCCAAGTAAAACTCCCATGAATATTATTCTGTTGCTCTTGTTGACTGAAAACTCACTTACAGACCTGAACTCCACCCAAGTTCCTCTCTGGGACTCTCCACACAGGTAGCCGCCTATGCATTTTTCAGAACGGTCAAAATACTGACAAATTCAAAGTGAACACTTGAGATTAATGGACTTGTACTCCTTGATGGCTAAAATTAATGTACCCTATTTTCCAAGTCACTGAGCATAACACGAAACTCTCCTTTGCTCAAGGTCGGCAATAAGATTTATTTCAATTTAAAACAAACAAAAAAAAAACCTCCTACCTTTATAAATGAGGGTAGCGATTGGATCAGGCTTGCCCAATTTGTTCTTAGGGATGTTAGTAGCGGATTCTACAATGATCCGGAGCATGGTTGCAGGAGGTGGAGGTGCTGGCCAGAGAGCAGGACAGCGCGGCTGACTCCGCCGAGAGGGTTCAGGGCGAGTGCCAGACAGCCCAGAGGCTGCGAGCTCCGGCACGAGAACTGCGCCCTGCGCCCTCTACCGGTAGTAGGAGGGTGCTGCAGTCTATAGGATTACCAGAGCTGAAAGCCGACACACCCAGAGCTCTGAGCTCAAAGGGTCCCGGTGCTCGACAGGTCTCAGCTTGGAGGAATCTGCTCCCAGAGCTGTCAAACTACAACAGCTTCCTCTACGTAACCTCATATGTTTCAGGAATTACAAAACAGAAAGGACTAGGACGCCAGACTGTAAGGACTGACATTAGGATAAATATAGAGAACAATCAATCCCTTTCACAAATCTTTCTCCAACCGACTCCAAAGCTGTTCCTTCAAGTGTAACTCGGCAAAAATAATTGCTTTTAAAAAAGAGTTTGAACTTGATCTTGAAAATGTCAAAATGATAAAAGAAGCGGTTTGCAGATATAACAAACTGACCATTTAACAGGTGAAATCAAATGTAATAAAACTGCCAATTTACCCAATTCCAGAAGAAAGACACTTTGCACAGTGCTGGTTTTGGTTTACATCTCAAACTAGTGTGGAATTTGTAGGCCCTCACTGCAGATCCCATAAAGCACTAGGATAAGGTTGCCTGAAATCCAGGAGTGCATCAAATCTTAGAACTGGATAACTTAGCAACTACATTTAGTAACATTTTTGCAGAGCTGCCAAGTTACCCATTCCAGGAGGGAGACTTTTTGGCTGTTTTTAAACTTACATCCCAAAGCAGTGTAGTATTTGTAAGTCCATGAGATTCTATCCATTGAAATCAGTGCTGCATGTCCCATAATGCACCAGGATGAGATTGGCAGAAATCTTGGACTGTCCAAAAAGTCTCCCTCCTGGAATGGGTAACTTGGCAGCTCTGATTTTGGAACCATAAGAACTATTTTAAATTGTCTTTTTTTTTCTTGAGGAGTAAACCAATGCAACTGAGACCATTTTGGGATTGCCAAGTTATTCAGTTTCAAATCAGAGACTTTTTGGTCAGTCCTGGTTGTTTTGCTTCCATCCCAAAGCAATGTAGCATTTGTAGTTCCTTATTCTACCCATTGAAATCAGCATTGAAAATCCCATAGTGTACCTTGATGGGGATGGTAGAAATCCAGGACTGGCCAAAATCTCCCTCCTGGCTTTTGCTAACTTGACAGCACAGCCATTCTGTTGTATTGGAGATTTCTGGAAGGAGAAATTGTTAGTTTTCATCAGCACAAGAAGATAATATGATGATGTTTTATAAACAATAATCTTCCTTTGTCTGACACATGCATTGTTTACAGAAGTGGGAAATCTTAGAATGGATCCTAACTAGAAAATGATTATAAACAGCCATAGTAAATATAATTTATTAGACATCAAATGTTATGTATTTATAACCCGCCTTCTCCCAGTAAGGTCCAAAACAAATTCACAAATCAAGAATCGAGTGACTAGCATTACGAATATTACAAACAAAATTTGTATTATGGTATTTCAATTTTTAGATTAAGTATTTATGAAAAAGATATGTTTTCAAAATAAAATGTTGGACTATTAAAGGAGTGACGTATGTCAAGAAAAATGTTTACTTCATCTAATCCCAAACAAGTAGGGAAAGGATGCAGAGCCTGGCTTATGGCATTCATTTCCAACCCCTCTGCATATGCATGTATGCAGAGATGCCAAGTTACGGAGTTCCAAGCTGTAAACTCTTTGGCCAGTCCCTGGTTTTGAACTTCCATCCCAAAGCAGCGAGGAATTTGTAATGCTGTTTATTTATTTATTCATTCATTCTTATATCCCACAATTATCCAAAAACAAGATTTGGTTCAATGTGGCTTATAGTTAAGTTATGAGATGTTACATTGTTATTATTACAGTTGCAATTAACAGTAATGAGAAGTTATATTGTTATTCAGGTTGTTGGCAGTGTGGTACATGAGAAACCTTAGTGGTGCATGTGATTAACCATAACATTTCTTGAAAAGATATGTTTTTAATTCTTTTCTGAGCTGAAGATAGTTTGTTATGCTTCTTATGACCTTTAGTTCCACCAATTTTAACCCAGGTAACCAATAGAAATCAAACAAAATAAAACATGGAAAAGAAAATAAGATGATACCTTTTTTATTGGACATAACTTAATACATTTCTTGATTAGCTTTCGAAGGTTGCCCTTCTTTGTCAGATCGGAAATAAGCAAATGTGGTAGCAGATGGTACATATAAGTGAAAAATCCAAGCATTACTTTGACAGTCTGACAGGGTGGGAGGGTGGGGGTAACTAAATCCAACCGTACAGATGGATTTATATTTTACATTTCTGCAGTTGGGTAATTGTAGTAATATGTAGATTCTCTGGACTAGCATTTCTTGGTGATCGTTCAATCAGGTCCAACATGTAGTCAGGAGACATGCTAAACAATATTTTGATTAGTAGAGTGCTAGTTTTAAAGATTTGTCTAGCTTTAATTGGTAGGCAGTGTAGCATTACAAGCAGCGGGGTTACTCTTTCGTATTTTTACTTTTTGAAAATTAGTCTTGCTGCTGTGTTTTGAACAGTCCACAGTGATTTTAGCATGTTTTCTCTGCATCCTGCATATTCTTGCATTGCAATAATCTAGTTGGGGCATTATCAAATATTGTACTGTAAGACGGAATGATTGGCTGGGAAAATAGTCTCTAATTCTTCCCATAGAGTTTTGAAGCATTTTGATGTGACTGCTGATTTTCAAGGGACAGATATTTGTCAAGAATTCTTCCTAGTATTTTTACTTGTGGTTCAACTGAGTATGTCGTTTGGTCAATTGTAAAGTTTAGGTATGAAGCGGGATTGTGTGAGCTAGATAGAACCAGGAATTTGGTTTTATCTCTGTTTAGTTTCAGCTTGAAAATTGTGGCCCAGTTTTCCCATGAGGTGAGGACCTTTTTTAACCTTGTCCGATATCTCTTTGATATTGCTATTAAAAGGTACATAAATAGTGACATCGTCAGCATATATAAATGGATTGAATCCCTTTGCCGAGTGAAGCTATTATAACATTAAATAATATAAGTGATATTGGCGACCCTTGTGGCACCCCACATTCAGGGATCCAAGATGATGAGAACTGGTTGGACATCTTTACTATATATGATTTTGAACCAAGCTGCCACTGCACCGCTAATTCCCATATTGTCTAGCAGGGTCATTAGTGTTGTGTGGTCTACTACATCGAAAGCACTTGACATATCATACTGTAGTAGCAGAAATTTCTGGCTTTGGCATATCAATCTCCTGAATTTTGTTATCAATGTTGTGATGACTCTTTACCGTGTAATGGTCTAAAACCTGATTGAGAGTTGTGGAGGATTGAGAAGTACATCAAATATTCCATTAATTGTTGTGCAACTAGACCCTCCATCGTTTTGGTCAATAGTGGTATCGAAGCCTCTCGTCTATAATTTGTGAGATTATTGATTTTATTCGTGGCATTTTTAGGAATTGGAGTGAGTATAATATTGCCCTTATCAGAAGGGAAATGGCCATTCGAAAGCATGTATTCTATGTGTTCCGTGAAGCATTTGATAAACCAATCTGGTGGATTTTTCATCATATAATTAGGGCAGTTATCTTGTAGGCAGTTAGCAAGTAGTCGCTGCTTTTCATAGTATATGTTATGTTGGTGTGTGGTGAAGTTTTGTTAAGCACATCTTTTTATGCTAAGTATAAAATAGAATAAAAATTGAAATGGGTCCTTTAAGCTTTTGGAGGCAAATAATTGACAGTGTGAAAAGGGCTTGGGTTTGAAATAGCTGGGGCTATAAGACACCCAATAGTTCATTTATATATCTTTCTGATGCCTCCTAGCTTTCTGTGTCCTGCCATGAGTAGACTGTATTGGTTGTGAACTGCCGTTAGTTCTCTTCTACTCAGATAGTGCCAAGGCAGTCAGACCATATTTTCAATGGCACTATCCAAGTAAGTGCCACTGAAAACCTGGTTACAATCTGATGGTAGGAGCCCCTCTTATCCAGGTAACCCCCACTGAATATCAGATTCATTGTTTATAGATTTGGGTGCAATATTATGCATTTAGAATGTATTTGAGAGCTTTTGAATTTGAATATGCGTTGTGCACTGTTGTAAACTGCATTGGGCTGTACTTTGGTGAATTAGAAAGGTGGTATATAAAGATTTAGATTAGATTAGAAGTTTCAGGAAAGGCCTGAGCGATTAAGGATGTGCAGTAGCCCAGAATTCTCTGAGGTGCTGACACCTACACAATAGCCTGAGACCTTCAGAAAGGCCTGCATCCTTAAATACAAGAATACATGGTTACCAACTGGCCGGTTTTGCAATAGGCAGGCTGGCTGCTGGCAGACCCTTAAAACCAGCCACCCAAAATCCATTTTTTTCCCACCTCAGGCTCCCTGTGCCTGTGGTCTGACAGCTCTTCCTCACTTCCTTCCTTCCTTCTTTTCTGCATGTCTGGCTGCATCTTACCTCCTCCCGCAGGCAACGCTGAAGGCATGCTGCTTCCAGATGCCCCGGTCTTTCTCTGTGCTTGGTCCTGCCTTTTCTGATGCTACTTCCTGTCAGAGGAGCCAAGTAGAGAGAAGGACAGGGGCAGCCGGAAGCAGTGTGCCTTCACCTGTGCCTGCTGTTTACTGCTGTTCAAGGTCCATGGGAAGAGGGAGGAGAGATGCCGCTGAATCCGTGGGAGCTGGGAGGGGGGGGAGGAGGAGAGACAGATCCCTGACCCTTGGTAGGGAAGGAAGGAAGAGGGAGAGATGCTGGATCCATATGATGAGGGAAAGGGAGAGATACCAGACTTACAGGGTGAGAATAAGGGTGAGAGTGGGGAAGGGGGGACATTGAGATGCCAAACCTATAGGGTGAGGTGGAGTAGGGGAAGGAGAGACCTATAGGGTGAGGTGGGGGAGGGAGAGATGCTAGACCCATGGAGGAGAGGAAAGGAATAGTGCCAGACTGGGAGGTGAGGGGGAAGAAAGGTGATGAAATCCTGGACCACGGGGGTGGGACAAGAAGAAGAGATGTTAGACCTATGGAGGGGAATGCCAGACCATGGGCTGATGGGCAGGGCCGTGCCGATGCGGTAAGCGAGGTAAGCGCCGCAGGGGGGCGCCCACCTCTGGAGGGCGCCGCCCGCGGTGCTTACCCTCGCCCCGCGCCGCCGAGGCCTTTAAATCTTTTCATCGCCGCGGGTGTCACCAGAAAGGGGGGTGCCGCCGCTCCCGCTGCTCTTCATCCTGGCACCCCCCCCCCCCCCCCCCCCCAGCCCTTTAAATTTATTTGCCGACGCGATAACGAGCACAGCACCTCGTGTGGAAGTAAATGAAGCGGATCCGATCATCTCATTGGGCCTTCCCTCACTGTCCCGCCCTCCTCTGACGCAACTTCCTATTTCCTCTAGGGCGGGACAGTGAAGGAAGGCCCAATGAGATGATCGGATCCGCTTCATTTACTTCCACACGAGGTGCTGTGCTCGTTATCGCGTCGGCAATTTCTTTTTAAAGACCGGGTGGCAGGGAGAAGACGAGGCAAGGTGAGGGTGGGGGACAGATGGGGTGAGGGGGACTCGGATGGGCAGAAGGGACTGGGTGGGAGACAGATGATGGGGTGAGGGTGGGGGCACTTGTATAGCAGAAGGGATTGGGTGGGAGACAGATGGGGTGAGGGGGACTCGGATGGGCAGAAGGGACTGGGTGGGAGACAGATGGGGTGAGGGTGGGGGGCACTTGGATAGCAGAAGGGATTGGGTGGGAGACAGATGGGGTGAGGGGGACTCGGATGGGCAGAAGGGACTGGGTGGGAGACAGATGGGGTGAGGGTGGGGGGCACTTGGATAGCAGAAGGGATTGGGTGGGAGACAGATGGGGTGAGGGGGACTCGGATGGGCAGAAGGGACTGGGTGGGAGACAGATGGGGTGAGGGTGGGGGGCACTTGGATAGCAGAAGGGACTGGGTGGGAGACAGATGGGGTGAGGGGGACTCGGATGGGCAGAAGGGACTGGGTGGGAGACAGATGATGGGGTGAGGGTGGGGCACTTGTATAGCAGAAGGGATTGGGTGGGAGACAGATGGGGTGAGGGGGACTCGGATGGGCAGAAGGGACTGGGTGGGAGACAGATGGGGTGAGGGTGGGGGGCACTTGGATAGCAGAAGGGATTGGGTGGGAGACAGATGGGGTGAGGGGGACTCGGATGGGCAGAAGGGACTGGGTGGGAGACAGATGGGGTGAGGGGGACTCGGATGGGCAGAAGGGACTGGGTGGGAGACAGATGGGGTGAGGGTGGGGGCACTTGGATAGCAGAAGGGACTGGGTGGGAGACAGATGGGGTGAGGGGGACTCGGATGGGCAGAAGGGACTGGGTGGGAGACAGATGGGGTGAGGGTGGGGGGCACTTGGATAGCAGAAGAGACTGGGTGGGAGACAGATGGGGTGAGGGGGACTCGGATGGGCAGAAGGGACTGGGTGGGAGACAGATGGGGTGAGGGTGGGGGGCACTTGGATAGCAGAAGGGATTGGGTGGGAGACAGATGGGGTGAGGGGGACTCGGATGGGCAGAAGGGACTGGGTGGGAGACAGATGGGGTGAGGGTGGGGGGCACTTGGATAGCAGAAGAGACTGGGTGGGAGCCAGATGGGGTGAGGGGGACTCGGATGGGCAGAAGGGACTGGGTGGGAGACAGATGGGGTGAGGGGGACTCGGATGGGCAGAAGGGACTGGGTGGGAGACAGATGGGGTGAGGGTGGGGGGCACTTGGATAGCAGAAGAGACTGGGTGGGAGCCAGATGGGGTGAGGGGGACTCGGATGGGCAGAAGGGACTGGGTGGGAGCCAGATGGGGTGAGGGGGACTCGGATGGGCAGAAGGGACTGGGTGGGAGACAGATGGGGTGAGGGTGGGGGGCACTTGGATAGCAGAAGGGATTGGGTGGGAGACAGATGGGGTGAGGGGGACTCGGATGGGCAGAAGAGACTGGGTGGGAGACAGATGGGGTGAGGGTGGGGGGCACTTGGATAGCAGAAAGGACTGGGTGGGAGACAGATGGGAGAAGGGGCATGGAGCTGGAACTGGGGTCTGAAAAGTGAGCAGGAGGGAGAATGGGGTCATGCCTGGGGCAGGGGTGGATGGGAGAATCAATGGATCTGGAACTAGGGGCAGCCGCAGGTGGGAACTGGGAGCCGAAAAGAGGGGGCAGTGAGAGAGGGGGGATAGATCCTGGATGGAATGGGGAGTGAGAGGGATGGCAGACCCTGAATGGATGGGAGAGGGCAAGTGGTGAATCGAAGGAGCAGAGAGAAAGGGCAGACAGTGGATAGAAGGGAGTGAAAGAGCAGACAGTGGATGGAAGGGGGCAAAGATAGAGGGCAAATGCTAGAGGGAAAGGAGAGAGAGAGGGCAGATGGTGGATGGAAGGGGGAGAGAGAGATGGCAGACTGGGGCAGATGGTGGATGGAAGGGGCAGAAATAGAGGGCAGATGTGGATGGAAGGGACATTAGAGAGGGCAGACACTGGATGGCATAGAGAGAGCGAAGACAGATGCTGGATGGAAGGAAGACGGTGAAAAGAAGATGAGGAAAGCAGAAACCAAAGACAACAAACTGTAAATATATATTTTTATTATTTTGCTTTAGGATATAGTATTTTAGCTGTGCTAATAAATGTTTATAAATAGAACATTTAAATAAGGTAATCTTTTTATTGGACTAATTTTAATACATTTTGACTTAACTTTCAGAGAACAAAACCCCCTTCCTCAGATCAGGATAGGATACTGTAACAGCACTATACTGTATTGACCTGAGGAAGGAGATTTTGGCCTCTGGAAGCTAAATGTATTAGTCCAATAAAATGGTATTATTTTATTTTCTGTATTTGTTTTATTTCGCTGCTGCGACCAGAAGTAAAAGATTTAAAGGCCCCAGGGTGCGGAGGGAAGGGCAGAGAGGCATGGATGGGAGGGCAGGGCCCAGGGAGAGGACAAATTGCTGGAAGGGGAGGGGAGAGAGGATTGCTGGCTATGGATGGAGGAGGGAAGGGCAGAGAGGGACAAGGATGGACATGGGGGCCCAGGGAGAGGACAAATTGCTGGAAATGGAGGGGAGGGGATAGAGGAGGCAAGGATTGCTGGCTATGGATGGAGGAGGGAAGGGCAGAGAGGGACAAGGATGGACATGGGGGCCCAGGGAGAGGACAAATTGCTGGAAATGGAGGGGAGGGGAGAGAGGAGGATTGCTGGCTATGGATGGAGGAGGGAAGGACAGAGAGGGACAAGAATGGACATGGATGGGAGGGCAGGACCCAGGGAGAGAGGAGAAATTGCTGGAAATGGATATAGAGCAAGAAATGAAGAAGAAAGGAGAAAAGTAAAGAAATAAATGGAAAGGAAGCCCTGGAAATGGAGTTAAGAGGACATATAGCAGCAGAATCAGATACTGGACCAGCATGATTGAAAAAGAAAGTCACCAGATAACAAAGGTAGAAAAAAATTATTTTATTTCATTTTAGCGTTTGGAATATGTCCACTTTGAGAATTTACATCTGCTATCTTATTTTGCAATGTATAGCAATTTGTTTCTAAGAATATTGCTGACAATTCCTTTCAGTGTGGCAAGTGGTGAGCGATCATTTTCATGGGGGGGGGGGGGGGGCGTGATCATTTTCACGGGGGGGGGGGGGCGCCAACTGATAGTCTGCAGGGGGGCGCCAGAGACCCTAGGCACGGCCCTGCTGATGGGAGAGGGAGAGATGCCAGACACACTGGGTAAGGGGGATGCCAGACCTACAGGATGAGGGAGGGGGAGAGGGAGAGACACCAGACCCACAAGTGGAAAAGTAGATCAGAGGGGGAGAGAGCTACCAGAACAAGAGGTGAGGGGGAAGAAAGTGGAGAAATCCTAGTCTCATGGGGTGGAGGATGAGAGATGCTAGACCCACAATGGGGGAAGAAGGAAGTGGAGGGAAAACAAAGCAGACCAGGGGGTATGGGGAAAGAGAGGGATAGACGCTGGACCTATGGAGGGAGGAAGAGAGAGAAAAATGCTGGACTCCAAAGGGAACTGGGGATGAAAAGGGAGAGATGCTAGGTTATGGCATGTGTAGGAGGGGAGGAGAAAGGAGATATGCTGGACAAAGAATGGGACAGAGACACGGAAATAATGTTGGGCATGGAGAGAGCATAGGGTCAGGGACAGAGGGGAAATGCTTTACATGGGGAGGAGGGAAATAGAGACACTGATAAGGCAGACGAGGAACACGTGAGGAGGAAAAATGCTGAATAGAACACATAAGGGACACAGAAGGAAGATGAGTGGTGGAGGTGGAGTGAGACCTGTCAAGTTGACAGGCAATTTGCAAGAACATTAAAAATAAAATACAGAAAAGCAGAAAAGAGACACAGGGACCAAAGCAAATGAAGGAAAAAAATGCTCAAAGGTAGAAATTTTTTTTCATTCTTTTATGAATTGGAATATGTTATCATTGGCAAATGTGCATCTCTGACATCTTCCATATCAGTTTCTATATATCTAGTACTGCTGTATACACAAAGTCTGACTTCTTGAGGTTTGCAGTTCAGTGTTTTGCCTTCATATCTCTATTATTAATGTGTGGTCCATTGTTTTTGTTCAGGGTTCCATCAGTGCTTTGTGCATGTGGCAAAGGTGTGGTATTCTGCTTTGTAGGGATCTGTAGCAGTTTACTTGGACTGGAAGAGTATATTGGTGTTCTAGGGTGCTGCCTTTTTATAGGTAGGATTGGTGCTATTTGAGTCCTGGACATCCTTGCTGCTTTTTTATGACAGGTTTTTCAATGTGGTCTGGAATGTGTTTTGTTGTTTGCAAGATTTGGTTACTGGAGCTCTGTTTTTGTTTTGTAAAGTCTGTGAAATAATCATAGAACATATATACACGTGGACGTTTTTTCTTCTGAGATGGCAACCCTAGTGCAGGCAATTGGTTATAGTGGAGCAGGGCAGTGAAGGGTACAACAGTAGGTGAGGAAAGAGACTTGGGGCGAGACAAGGGAAGGGCATGGAGCAGGGCAGGGGCTAGGTTTTTCTTCATCAGAAAGTTGTCAACCATAGCTGGTAGCCAGAAAGGTAATGTATCTTAATAGTATCAGTATTTGTAACCAAATATCAAACCAGATCTTACAGTAATTTTGGGCAGGACTATACAGCAATGCATAAACACAGCTGCAAGGTGTCCACAGGTAGATCGGCAAAATGCACTGACCTTTAACTCATTTACAAAAAACATGTTTATAATAAAATAAAATAACTGCAAGTAAATCTTAGACAGCTACTGTGCATTGCGAGGGAGTGAGTGGTATAGTGGCAGGTGTCCCTGAGAACACTCCCTCACTGGTATTGCAGTTAAGCCACCTTACAGCAGGTGGCACTAGCCCACTGAGCCAGAGACTGAGTCAGAAGGGCAGGGCTCAGGCAAGGAGTCAGTTAAATACCCTGAAAAAGAGTACAGCTAAAGTTGCCATGTTGGCGGGAAAACCGCCAAACTGGGATTTCTGAGAAAGCTACAGGTTGTGGGTTTTGGGCGCTTTTTAGCCCATGGCTGCGGGTTGGGCATTGTTTTTCGCTGCCTCTGCAGCTGCAGGTTAAGAAGCGCCTCTACTCTGTGCAGCAGTCCCTGACTCCCTGCCCTGAGCTCCCCTCACTCCTATTGGTCCTAATTGGACCAATAGGAGGGCAAGGGAGGTGCAATCAATGAAATTTCAGATCATCTGGCGCCATTTGCTGCTTTAGAGCAGGGAGGCCCTGAGGCAAGGAGTCTCCAAATACAGAGGTCTCCTTAAGGTAGACTGTGAGAGACGGAATCCCTCCCAAGGAGTTGGCTGGGCTATAGTACCTTGGGAAGGCTCGGGAAAGCAGAGTACCCACAAGCTTATATCTCCAGAGTCTATGTGAGAAAGACTTTCCAGATTGGAAGTTTCTGCAATTACCTTGAAGACTTGTATGTTGTATGTCCAGCTGAAGGCAAGCCCGTGTTGGACTGTGTTTGTTTGGAATGGTAGTATTGTGTTTGGGGTATGGCCTGAAGCCAGCCCTAGTAACATTGCTTCCTTAGGGATCGACAAGAACACTGACAGCACTGCAGTAATCTGTGATGCAACAGGCTTTTGTATATTTGAACACAGTAATAAAGAATTCTTCTGTTTACTCTTACCCCTTGTTGCCTGTGCTGTGAGTCCTGCAGCCAGCCAGCCACAAGTCACGTTACCATATGCATATAAATCAACGGTAAGAATACTAATCAAGAAACAGCCAGTTATAGCAGGCACTGGATATGCCAGCAAAACAGAGGAGGAGGACATTAACAAACATGCCAACATCTGAGACCACTGTGCCAGACTGTTCGTCTGTACCTTCTTTGCTGTAATATGAGAGAAGAATAAGTTTCCATTTGGGGGGTTTCACATGATATTTTCATTTTAATGTTTTATGAAGTGAAGTGTTGTTCCCAGAAGAGTGGTTGCTTAAGCAGTTCCTTTATCACCATCAGCTTCTGGATGTTATTCCAGGACCTTAACTGTAGATTTGGAAGGTCCTGGACACTGAACTAGAATTATACAATAAGCCCTGCTTCTCCCATACTCCTAACCCCTACGAGTGGGTGCAGCAGGTTCCCACTGGCCCAAGTACAGTACAGAGCTTAAATGGCTTCTGATTACTATATCTGCTTCTAGGCTTCTAGTCACAGACTGTTATAATTAGGGTAATATAAGTAGGGCTCTAGGCTAGAGGGCTCTGCTTTGATACATGCAGTCAGAGGCGGGGAGGTACACCAAAGACAGGTTTGAATCCTGCATAGGGTTTTATACTCCTGAGCATATAAGAAAATAAGTGTTGCCATACTGGGGAAGACCGAAGGTCTATCAAGTGCAATATCCTGTTTCCAATAGTGGCCAATACAGGTCACAAATACCTGGCAAGATCCCAAAACAGTAAAACAGATTTTACGCTGCTTATCCTAGAAAGAAGCAGTCCATCTTAATAATGGTTTATGGACTTTTCTTTTTTGAAAGTAGCCAACCCTTTTTAAAACCCTGCTAAGCTAACTGCTTTTACCACATTCTCTGGCAACAAATTCCAGAGTTTAGATGTTAAGTGAAGAAACATTTTCTCCAATTTGTTATAAATACTGTATACTACTTAGTATTCATTGCATGTCCCCTAGTCCTAGTATTTATAGAGCAGGGAGTAAACATGCAATTCACATCTATCTGTTCACTCATTATTTTGTAGACCTCTTATCATATCTCTTCTCCAAGCTGAAGAGCCCTAGCCACTTTAGCTTTTCCTCATAGGAAGTTATTATATCCTCTTTAACATTTTCACAGTCCTTCTCTCTGTACCTATTCTAATTCCGCTATATCTTTTTTGAGATGCATTGACCAGAACTGCACACAGTGTTTGAGGTGTGGTCGCACTATGGAGCAATACAAATGCATTATAACATTTTTTTGTTTTCCATTGCTTTCCTAATAATTCCTAACATTCTGTTTGCTTTCTTAGCTGCCGCTTCACACTGAGCAGAGGGTTTCAACATATCATCAACGATGACACCTCCAATGCTAATCTCCTCCCCTGATTGATCATAATACAGAATACAGGGGTCAGTCCTACTTTCTAGAATCTGTTCAGTACTGGACAGATCAACAGAATATTGGCCCTACCCAGCAACTATTGATGTCACCGTAAAGTCCAAATTTCACTGTTTCTGGTAAGACCTTTAGAATTCACTGCAGACACCCCTACTGCAGGATTCCTCAGGTCTCTACACTGGTTTTCTGCCAACCACCAGTCTCCAGACCTGCTAATTGGCTGTTTTCTGGTGCCTATGTTATCTGGTGCTTCCTCTCCACAGTTAGCCTCTTTTTGTCTGGTGCCACGACTACCCAGCTCTTCCAGCAACGTTCTCTGCCTGGTCCCAAGTTCCTAACTGCATCCCCATTGAGGGCTCCATATTTATAGAGTCCTGAAAGTTCAGACATCAGCTGTTTGACCCACACAGGCTTCATGTGGTGCAAATAGCTGATGTTCGAATCATGCTGGGCTCCATAACTACAGAGCTTTGTGGTTCGAATGCTGTATTTTCTCTTATAGACATGGTGCTGTGCTGCATGAGTGAGGAGGCAAAACAGTAGGCCAATCCTAAGCTGGAAACAGGTGCTGGGCTTGAGTCATCAGGACAGTCACTGTGTAGAGGGAGAAAAATAGAAATATGTGTGGTGAAAGGACAGCAGGGAAAGGATGGGATTTGGAAGGACAGCACTGCAAAGACTCAGGGAATAAGCAATCTGGGGAAAAGAAGGGAAGAAGTTGATGATTGTGGAAGAAAAGCATGAACTCAGATTAGGTGGAAGAGTGGGGACCTGGATAGAGAGTGTGAGGCAGAGCAAGGTACTAGGGATGGAGTGGGAATTTGGAGAGGACAGTATCTAGCAATTGGTGAGTGAGGATGTGAGATGGGGGAAGAGAATAGGTAAGAAAGGTAGGGAGGGGTTGAGACCTGATGTGAATGACATAGAGAAATGGAGAAGAAGGTAAGAGGTGTGAGAAGAGATGGAAGGAGATGAGAGAGGGTAGTAATGAGGCTGGACAGATGAAAAAAGAGAGGTAATGGGAGGTTGGGTAGGGGATGAAAGTCTGAAGAATAGACTAGAGGCCAGGGAGTAAAAGATTTGTGTGACAAGGAAGGAGCTGGGGTTGTTGATTTGGGGAGAGAGAGACACACAGGGAAAGATAGATGAGAGGGTGAGTACAGAGGGTCGAAATAGGGGACTAGGGAGTGGGTGGAAGCCAGGGTGAGTGTAGCAGGTTGAGGAAAGAGACAGAATAGGCAAAAAGGAGAAAACTGAGGACTGGAGAGAAAAAGAAAATGAGGGCAAAATGAGTGGGTAGAGAGGTAGAAGAGAGAGAAATGGGAAGAAGTGAAAAGGAAATGTCAAATGTCAAAAATCTCTCTGAGTTGCATATTGGCAAGACCTGCGGTCAAGTCTGGCATATCTGTCTCAACTGCATGATCAGTCAACCATTCCTTAAGATTAAAGATGTTTTTCTTTTTTAAGAATGCCAAGTTGTTCATCATCAGGTTTGCATTTGAACATTTTTAATGGCACCCATTTCATAAAGACGAGCAAGTGCTCCTCAAATGATCCAGAAATATAAAATGAATTGCGCAGGCCGATCATGGTGCTTTCTTTTTAAAATTCAGGGCCAGCTTAACCTATGGACCAGGTGAGGCTCTGGCCAGGGCACTGGCGATAAAGGGCACCAAACACCAGAGCCGCACGTCTTATCTACCGCGTGAACCGATACTCTCATATCACCCCTCTCCTCAAGTCACTTCACTGGCTCCCGATCCGCTACCGTATACAGTTCAAGCTTCTCCTTTTAACCTTCAAATGCACTCAATCTGCAGCTCCCCATTACCTCTCTACCCTCCTCTCCCCGTATGTTCCCACCTGTAACCTCCACTCTCAGGACAAATCACTCCTATCTGTACCCTTCTCCACCACCGCTAACTCCAGACTTCGCCCCTTCTGCCTCGCATCACCTTATGCCTGGAACAGCCTTCCCGAGCCCATACGTCATGCGCCCTCCCTGCCCATCTTCAAGTCCTTACTCAAAGCCCATCTCTTCTCCCTTGCTTTTGGCGCCTAACCACCTTCCCCACTCATGATACCTACACTGACTACATAGTTTGTAACCTTTAGATTGTAAGCTCTTTTGAGCAGGGACGGTCCTTCCCCATCTTAAACTTGTACAGCGCTGCGTAACCCTGGCAGCGCTATAGAAATGCTAAGTAGTAGTAGTAGTAGCCTGAGATGTCACCAGCCCATAAGTTAAGCTGGCCTAGAGGCAGAGGGAGCTTACCTTAGTGGTGGTTGAGTGTGTAGGGAAGGAGTCGGCTTTGAATTTCCTCCCGGCTCTGTTGCAGCGATGCCGATGCCCCTCCCCAAGGCTGTTTTAGCCTCCCCCCCCTCATGGCAGCTGGTCTCTGGTAGGTACAGAGGCCTTGGAACTGCCCTCACCCCCTCTCCCAAAAGATACGCTAGTTGGGTGTCCAATCCCAGCATGCCTTGTAGGTAGGAGTGGGATGCTGAAGCATTTAATTTTGTCAGAAGATTTCCAGTATTCCAGGTAAGGGTCTTGGTCCTGTGAGCAAAAGCAGGAGGGTGGGGAGTGAGGAGTAGAATCTAGGACTGTGGAGTTGGAAGCAATTTTGGGTGGAGTCAAAGTTGGAGTTGGAGTCAGTAAACATGTAATGACACAAAGTCCAGCTTCAAAATTAAAAACATTATAATATATGGTAAATTTATCATTTTATACTTATATGTACATATCTTTGTCCAGGATCTAAAGTTATATTTACCAGTACTTTAGATCCAGAACAAAAAATGTAAAGCTTAATATCAGTAGCAGTCGGAGCTGGAGTCAGAGTTGGACAGTAGAAAAATAGAGGAGTCAGTATTGAAGTTGAAGTCGAAGTCTGGTGTACAAATTCCACAGCTTTGGTGGAATCGGGAAAATTTCAGTGGCAGCGTTGGGGGCCAAAGAGGTATTGGAAAACTTGATGTTGGGGGTGAGAAAATTTAAGCTGTGTAGCGGCATTTGTGGAAAGGAAAGAATATTTCAGAGGACTGGGGCAAGAGAAAAGCTGGGGAAAATAGAGGAGAAACTATTTAGTGGGGCAGCTGGGGCTTTAAACCTGGGAAAAGAGGATTAAAATATTAAGGGGGCAAAAGCTAGGAAAAAAGAAGAAACTATATTTTGGGGGGGGGACTGGGGGAGGAAACCTGGCGCAGAGAAAATATTCTGGGGTGGAGGCTGGGGAGGCGAGTAGGAAAGCCAAAGAAGAGGAGAAAATATTCTGGGGTATGGGGCTCGGGGGAAGGAAAGTTGGAGGCAGAGAAAATATTCTGGGGCAGGGTGCTGAGGGGAAGTTGGCAGCACAAAGAATGTTGCTAGAGAGAATTAAATTTTTTTTTTGGGGGGGGGGGGGACAGTAAAGCAAAGGACGATGCTGTATTACATTGTGGGGGAGATTTTTACAAGGCAGAGGGATGGATGCTGCTCTGTGGAGTGGGAAGTGTTCATGTTTTCATTGTGATCTGTTTCTTCACCTAGACCTTGGAACACTGACCTACTGTAAATATCCACAGTGAATTCACAAGAGAGATTTGCATGCATTGCCTTTGTAAAATGCAAATCTCTCATATATATTCATGATGGATATCCTGAAAACCAGAATGTCAAGGTATGTCCCAGGGGCTGGGTTGAGAAACACATGTTGAAATTATTGAATTATATTTGGCTCAGCTCCTATTTTGAAATGTTTTGTTGTGGTTTGTATTTTATATTCATATCGTATTTATATTCTATTTCAGATTTTATTTATGTATAATTTATTTTTGCAGCTCACATCCCCAGACTGGCCCCAAGGCAGGGGGTGGGGCAGGGGATAGGTCAGATGAGGTAGGGGCATGGCAAGGGGGAGCAAAAACAAAAGTTGGCCTAGGGTGCCACAATCTATTGAGCCGGACATGACTTTTACGCAAAATAATATACAGCAATTGAACGCGCAAGCTAGCACAACAGCAGCTCCCTCTCTCTTTCCTGCAAGAACACCAACCAGCGGAACAGGTGCAACCAAACTTGAGCGATAATCATTTCCCTAGCAACCCTTAACTGATGCACCTCCACCTTCCGTCAACGTAGTGACATCAGAAAAACAGAAATGACATATCCCCACCACTGATTTCAAACTACAGGAAGGCGAAGAGAGTTTTCAAATGAAAAGACTATGTGAGGCATGAGGCAGCAGCGGAGTTTGGTGAGTGTGTAGTGCCAGTACTGGCCTGTTATTTCTCTCTGGATCTCGGGGACATACAGATCCCTGCTTATTTCCTAACGCTTCTCTTCACATGTTTTACAGGGCACTGCATGTACTATCCCTCTTTATTGCTTCCCAACATCAGCTTTTAGTTGGGGCTAGGAAACGGGGGACACGGCTTTGTATTTAAAAACACGCATACGTTTGTTGCTGGTAAAGTGCAGCAAGCATGCAGATTGCATCCTTTGTGACAGGTGTCCAACTTTAGGTACACATCCCTTCTTGTGAGGGAGTTCTGCTCCCTACCACAGACCCAAAGCAAGTTCTACTGAAGCTCCTCATTGTAGTGATTGTAGTTCCCACAATTCCTGATCTTACAGTGTGTTGCCAAACATTTTTGGAACTTTAGGTAATTCCTGATTGCTCGTTTTATAGAAAGCATAAAAAGGGTTCTTGTTTACAGTAATGCTACAAGTTGGAAAGGTTCTCCGATAAACAGGTTGATTCTGCATTTTTGTGACTGTCAGGATCTACTTTGCTTTGATTTGGGGGTAGGATTTTGCTCATACCTTTTCAGGGGTATGTATCTCAAGGCAAGTTACAGTCAGGTAAATTAAGTTATTTCCCTGTGCCCAGAGGGCTCACAGTCTTCTAAATTTGGGCAATTTACTTAACCTTCCATAGAACAGCTGCAATCATAGTAGATGACGGCAGAGAAAGACCTGCACGGTCCATCCAGTCTGCCCATCAAGATAACTCATATGTGCTTCTTTTTGTGTATACCTGACCTTGATTTGTATCGGCCATTTTCAGGGCACAGACCGTAGAAGTCTGCCCAGCACTAGCCCCGCCTCCCACCACCGGCTCTGCCACCCAAAAACTAAAGTGAACCCTTAAAAAGCTAGACTCTGCACAAAACGCAACTGGTTTCTAGTACTTATTGCAGCTTTGAAATTACAAAAGAAAGTTTAAAAAAATATTGCTTTTGAAAGCTGTGGGACATTTCAAATACTGCTTTGCAATGATATGAAAGTGGTAATCTGTTAACAAATACATAAGAACTTAAGTGTTGCCATACTGGGACAGACTGAAGGTTCATCAAGCCCAGTATTCTGTTTCCAACAGTGGCCAATCCAGTTCACTAGTACCTGGCAAAATCCCAGAACAGTAAAACAGATTTTATGCTGCTTATCCTAGAATTAAGCTGTGGATTTTCCCCAAATGCATCTTAATAATGGCTTATGGACTTTTCTTTTTGAAATTATCTAAATGTTTTTTAAACCCTGCTAAGCTAACTGCTTTTATCACATTCTCTAGCATCAAATTCTAGCGTTTAATCACATGCCGAGTGAAGAAACATTTTCTCCAATTTGTTTTAAATTTACTACTTAGTAGTTTCATTGCATGCCCCCTAGTCCTACTATTTTTGGAAAGAGTAAACAAGCAATTCACATCTACCCGTTCCACTCCCAAATATGGGTCCTCCTTTGTAACTATTAAGCATGCTGGCAGTCATATGCTATACCAGCATTTAATATGTCCTATTTTTCACTGGTTAGAGATACTAGAACATATTTGCAAAATGGAAGGCAAATTAAGTGACATTAAGAAGCGTCCTCTTTTCTTCCATCTCACCTTGTACTGAACATGAAGTGTTAAAATATTTAGCTAATCTTTTCATAACAGGAGTGAATGATTTTGGACATTTCTTCTCTTTACATAATACATTGCCTAACGTATTTGTGTTTGTAATCCTAGGACACTCAAAAAAATGACATCAAAAGGTGCCAATGGTATAATTAGCAATCAACTGGGAATAAAAAGTGGAGCCTCTAAATTGGATACGGACTTAGAAAAACTTTGGAAAGAAAACGCAGCATTGAAAAAGACTATGGAGAAAGTTACTAAAGGAAATGGCAAAGTCACAGATTCTGAAAGAAATAGGTTTTTAGAGGTATGGTATGTTTATACAGGGCCGCCAAGAGAGGGGGCAGTCCCCGGTCTCACCTGACCACCCTCGGCTCCGCCGACAGCCCCCTTTCTTTCTGCCACCGGGCCCCCTGCATTCAAATCACAGCGCCTCACCTCCGTGTGAAAGCGCAGCAGCAGATCGCCTCCCTCCGGGCCTTCCCTCCCTGTGTCCCGCCCTCGACTGATGTAACTTCCTGTTTCCACGAGGGGGGGGACACAGGGAGGGAAGGCCTGAAGGGAGGCGATCTGCCACTGCGCTTTCACATGGAGGTGAGGTGCTGTGATTTGAATGCAAGGGTGGCGGGGCTGGGGGTGGGCGGGTGGAGACTGGGGACTGCGGAGCAGCGGCCTCGGGGGGAGGGGGCGGTGGCGGCAACCTCAGGGGCGAGGCCCTGGGGGTGGGGCCGCAGAGGCGTCCTTGCCCTGGGCCTGGCCCAGTCTCTCGGCAGCCCTGTGTTTATAGGCTTTAAAAAGTTAAGTCAGCATTCATTTCATTGCTTTATTTAGCATGTTTTCGAACTAGGTATTATCTGCATTGGTGCAAAGTTCAGGTAGACTGGATTGATAGAACTGTGGTTTAAGGGAACATTACAGAAATGGATTTTAAGTCTGGACTTACATCTGAGACCACATGAAAATTGAAAATTAAAGGTTTGGACCAGTCTGCTGGCACAGTGCACAGTCACGCAGAGAATGAGTTTAATATATGACTCAGGTTTTCCACATCTCAGGCTGGCTGAGGGTGCTGTGGATGCAATATTCACAACCTCTAGGGGAGTCACCCTTCATGCAGTGGCCACACCTAGTGACTGGGTTTATGCCCATAATCATAAGGAGCCCCGAGTGCATGGACTGGCCAAGGGTGTTCACTGCAGTGACTGAACTCAACTAGATTGTGATGGCTGTAAAATAGGGAGACCCTTCCCCAGGTAGATTGATGACACTAGATCCCATCTCTGTTTCTAGTTAAGCTGGTAGTGCAAGGAGCAAGCAGAAACCACTAAGTAATTTAAAAAAAATCCCTGGATTTTTATATGGTTTGAATTTTTTTTTTCATTCTGTGATAATAATCATCAGTAGCCTGGATGTTTGACTTCTTGTGAGCTTCCTAAACTCTAGTAACAGGAACACCAGAAATCAGGTAATCAGTAGCAGTAGTCAGCTATGACTGGAACCTTTTCTATTCTATGTACTTCATTTTACGGTTGTGAACTCCTAAGCTACCACCGAAAAGAAAATCCAAGCGGGTGTTATTGAATGGCACCTCCTGGTTTTTCAATCCATCTTAGTTTTCAGCCTGGCTGATTTTGTATTTCTGGACTGGGTTGCATTAATAGTTTGATGTAAGCCACACTGAACCCAAAACTTTGTTGGGATAATGCGGGGTACAAATGCCATAAATAAATACTGTACTTCTTCCTCTTCCACCCACCCTCGCAGAAAATTCTGGTGCTGGAAACATTGAAAGAAAAGAATAGCCAGCAGCTTGCAGAGAAGGACAAAGAGATCCAGAGGCTGAAATCCCAGCCAAATGTGGAAGCATTGCGCTGCCATCTGGAGGAGAAAACACAAGAGGCCGAGAAGAGAGAGCAACTGTACAAGTCCTTGTCCAAAGAGACAGAAAGCTTGAAGAAACAGTTGTTTGAAATTACTGACAAATGTAAAGAGCTTGAAAACAGAGACCCTGCATGTCAAGCATCTCAGGTAATTGTTTATAGAAAATAAGCATGTTAAATTATTGATATTTAAACTTTTTACAGCTGCTTTTTAAAATATATATATTCAGTACTTAGAAATTAGGATGAAAGTTGTATTGAGAGATTTGTTGCATAATGGTCATTCATCTTGAAGGATGCTGGGCATAGGCGGTCGGTGGCCCAACTGTTTGGGGAGGCTAAAGGGGGCGGGGTTGTGGGTGGTGCCGGGGGCGGGGCTTACATCCATAATTATCTGACAACACACAAGAAAAATAAATAAAAGTAAAATAGTCACAATTAATACCTTTAACAGTTCAACATCAGATCCTCCAAAATATTATAAAACCATGTCTGATGTTATGACAAACAAACTAAAATTAATTTAAAGTGTTGATGTCACCTTAGTACGGCCAACACACAATCTCTCCACTGCAAAACACTATACACAAACTTGTACAAAAATACACTCAGAAACTTACCAAACCGAAAGGCAGTACTGTAATTACACCAGGCTCTAAAACACCAATACACTACCTAGTGAAAAAAACAAAACCAAAAGGGTTGCAAATAGTACACGCTAGCAGAATACTGCACCTTGATCACACATGAAAAACACATGACAACAGATATGACAAAAGGAACTAGAAATCAAAAGATATGAAGGCAAAATATTGAACTGGAAAATTATCTCAAGAAGTCAGACTCGGCATGCAGCAATACTAGAGAAATTGAAACTTACCTGCAAAATATCACAAATGTACATTTCCAAAAGCTGACATATTGCAATTAATACATTCTGAATAAAATACTTTTTTCTACCTTTGTTTTCTGAACATTTAGTTTTTCTATTCGCTTTGGTCCCAGTGTCTTCTGTTTTATGGTGTCTTCTTTCCATTTGAAATTCTTTCACTCACCATGTCCACCATCCTCCTGTGTCCTTATGCGTTCTGTCTACCATCTGTGGCACCCTGTCCATATCCTTCCTCCAGTTGCAGCATCTGCCCTCAAAGCGTTCCGATCCAGTCCTTAAATTCAGCAGTTTCCCCTCCATCCATATTCAGCATTTCTCCTCACTCCCCTCCCCTCCATTCATCCATCCGTGTCCAGCAACTCTCCTCCCTCCCCTGCCCTCCATCCATATCTAGCAAATCTCTTCTCTCCTTTGGTCCTTCCATCCAACCATCTAGCAAATCTCCTCTCTCCCGTGACCCCTCCATCCTTCCATATCTAGCAATTTTCCTCTCTCCCCTGCCCTCCCCTACATGTCCAGTGATTTCTCTTCTCTCCCCTGTCCCGTCTACCCCCCTCTCCTCATCCTTCCATCTGTTTTCCCTCTTTATCTCCCCATCCTTCTGTCTTCCTCTTCCCTCTTTCTCTCCATATCCTTCCATTCGTCTACCCCCTCTCCCGATCCTGCCATCCAACATCTACCCCCCATCTCTCCCAATCCTTCCATCCAGTGTCTCTCTCTATCCCCTTCTTTCCAGTGTCTCTCTCTCTACCCTTTTCCATTCATCATGCCCCCCCTCTCTCCCCATCCTTCAATGTTTCTCCACCTGTTAGTTTCTCTCCCTACCCCTTCCTTCCAGCGTCTTCCCTCTTTCACCCCCCCCTTTCTCCTCATTTTCAGCAGCTTCTCCCTTTCTCCAGGACTCCAGCCCTTCTCCATGTCCCCTCCTTCTCTCCCCATCTTTCCACTCTTTCCATTATACCTGCCTAGTGCCTCCCGCTCCCCCTTCCACCCGGTATTAATTTGTTGGCCACTGCTGCTTCTCTTCATCAACACCTCAAAGTGCGACCAGAGGCAAACCCAAAGAAGCAGACAACAGCTCACACACAAGTTACTCCGTCCATCCCCCGTCTGGTATCGCTTTATCTTTCTCAACAGTCCAAGCCCCCAATCCCAGCCCAGCGATTCTCCCCCTCATTCTGAAACTCCCACCTTCCCACTTGTTTCTGAGATCAGATCACCGCCACAACAAACCCTACACCTTTCCTTCATGGGCAGTTTCCTTTTTCGGCATGGCGGCGTGAGAAGATGCATCAGAGCAGAGGGGGCGGGACACCAGAGAAGGAAATTGGCGGGGCCGGTGGCGGGCGATTTAAAGCATCAGTTTGAAAGTAGGGTTGGGGGGAGTTTGAGAATAAAGGAGAGGTGCTGGATCGTGAACAGGGAGGCGAGATCAAGATGGCAGGACCACGAGGAGAGAATGGAACCTCAGGCTCCGAACGCGTGCGACTTGGTATCACCAGGCTTGACCTATTGGCTGTTTAGAAAACCGGCCAACTAACTTCCTGCTCCTCCAGGGGCAGAGAGAGGAGCGGCTGCAGTGCAGACAGCCCATGCTTGAAGGCTGCCACGGCCCTGTTTACATTTTTTGTTACTTTTTTTTTTTTGTTGCGCTGAAGAGGAGACTTTCCCGCTTTGGCGGGAGTGCGGGAGATGATCCCCCAAAGCGGGAGTCTCCCGACTTGGCAGGTCTGGGTCTGTGTTGGGTGAGCGGGCCTCATGCCTAGAGGGAAAGTGGCTGCTCCCATGGCTACGTTTGGGGGGGGCAATGCCCATGGGCGGGGAAGGTCACAGCTGGGCTGGGGAGGCTTAGGCTCCCCAAGTCTCTTATACGGGGCGCCTATGATGCTGGGCTTGGGAGATGGGGTAGTTTGCTGTCAACATGTAATTAGCAACACAATAGATCACCTCTTACACTTTGTGGCAATTTCTCTGTCACACCAAGACAGGTTCTGGACCTTTTATTTTGTCTTCTCTATAGTTCCAAAAGAGTTGAGGACTCTGGCTTTTGACAATCAAACTAGGAGAGATTCACTGTTTAGAATGCAACTGGTTGCTGGTGGGTAGGTTCTAATTCCTTTGTGGTTCCTGAGTTCTTAATAGAATGGTTCTTGTAGTGGATCCAGGCCTAAGTTTGACAAGGACGGTTATCCCCTCTGATAAGCAAAATGCTATCTGCATAACTGTCTTACTAACTAAGAAAATCACCTTGCATCCTTCACCCACTCAGACCCAAACCCTGAAGAAAAGGAATTAGGCCTAACCCATGGTGGTGGTTCCATAATTTCAATATGTTTATGAAAAAAAAAAGTTTAAAGGTACCTAATAAATTCCATAGCTGCAGGCTTCCCAGTGAGCAGCAGCAGCAATTTACTACTACTACTACTATTTAGCATTCACCTTTCTTCATGAATCCATCTTCTGGACCAACTGGCTCAGTGGATTTTTTCAGCACAGCACTTTCATCAGTTTTCTTGGTTAAGTCCAATGGTGAGTCATCTTTCTTTAAGGTAGGTTTTCGCTTTTGTGCCCTTTATAATCCTCCTAGGGGCTTTGGTAGTGACCCGGGCCATTAGTCTAGGAGTAGAGCAGTGGTTCTCCTTCTAGCTCTGGGGTTGCAGCAACTAGTCAGGATTTCAGGATATCTACAATGAATGTGTATGAGAGACTTGTATCCACTGCCTCTACATCACATATATATTCAAAGCGGATATCCTGAAAACCTGATTGGATGGTGCTTCCCCCTCCACTGTCGGTATGCCCTGTCTTCCCTATTTTGGTGATACCTTTTAAAAATACCTTGTTCTGAACCATATGCTTTTTGACAATTTAAAAGCTGTTCTATCTCCTTTATAAAAATGTTGATGCCAGCAGCCTGGTTCCACCCTGGTTAAGGTGGAGCCTATCTTTCCAGAATAGGCTCCCACGTCCCCAGAATGTTTCCCACTTCCTAACAAATCTAAAACCCTCCTTCCTGCACCATCGTCTCATCCATGCATTGCGTCTTCGGAGCTCTGCCTGTCTCTTGTGTCCTGCGTGTGGAATGGGGAGTACTTCTGAAAATGTTACCCTGGAGGTTCTGGATGTCAGCTTCCTACCTAAGAGCCTAAATTTGGCTTCCAGAACTTCCTTCCCACATTTATCTATAATCATTGGTACCCACAAGTACCAAGACAGCAGGTTCCTCCCCAGCACTGCCTAAAATCTTATCTAGGTGACACGTGAGGTCTGCCACCTTTGCACCAGGCAAGCAAGTGACCCAGCGATCCTCATGTCCACCAGCCACCTAGCTATCTACATGCATAATAATCGAATCTATAACTAAAATGACTATCCTAACCTTTCCCTCCTAGGTAGACACCCCTGGAGACACGACCTCAGTGTGAGCAGATATTGCAGCCCCTGGAGCAATTAAAAAAATGCTATGTGCAAGCATGCACAATGAGAAAATATCTATATCTATCTATAGAAAGATAGATTTTTTTTCTATTTAAACAAATCTGTCAGCTGCCATCTAAGATGGGAACATACAAATCCAGCAATAAGAGGATCACAGTGAGATACTTTAAACTCAAAAAATGCAGAGAGTTGAAAACCAGCAAAACTTTCAGAAAATACAGCAGCTGTATATATAGGGGGAAATTCTATATATGGAGCCTTAAAAATTGGCCCTGTAAACCACACGTTTAATATGATTCTATAAACGACTCCTAAAATTAGGCATAGTTTATGGAATATGCTCACTCACCATTCTTGCACCTAAAATTTAGGAGCACCCATTTAGGCCACTTAAAACCAGGCCTAAATATCTGCGCCTAAGTTAGGCGCAGATTGGATATATTCTATAATAGTGCGCATAGTTGTTTGAAATGCCCACTATCTGCTCATTCCATGCCTATGGCCACGCCCCCTTTTCAACTGTGTGCATTAGAATTTACATGCACCGCATTGTAGAATAGGCCTATAAAGTTGTGTGCGTAAATTCTAATTAAAGCTCATTAGTGCCACTAATTGGCTGTTGCCAATTATTGATGCTGATTAGCTTGTTAATTAAGTTGTGCATGTAAGTTGGCCACATGGCCAAATTAGCGCACACAAGGCACCATATATAGACTTGGGGGGGGGGGGGTAATTTTTTATTACTTCAATCTGATTTTTTCCCACACTGATATGCAGTTATACTTTATAAGACACCTTTTGTTTTACACTTCTTTTAGTTTTAATAGCTTTCTAACAGTTTTTAGAGATTTGGTCTTCTGGCTGATGAGTTCTCAATTTATATGTACATCTGTTCAGCAAGAGATCCTGCATTTTAATTACCAGATATATTTTCATATGCATTAGATTGATGTGTATATACAAAAAAAATCATTTTGGGGGGCTACTCTCATCATTATTGCATTATTAATTATTGTCATACTTTTTTGGGAGCCATATATAACTGTAGTCTAAACTCACATTCATTTTTTACATAGGGTCCTGTTTACTAAGCCACGTTATAGGCGCATTAGCATTTTTAATGTGCGTTAACCGTGTATGTGCCTACAGTATCCCTATAGGTGCCTACACAGTTAGCGCATACGCTAATTGTAGGCAAGCAAAAACTGTCAATGCACCTTAGTAAACAGGGCCCATAGTTTTTACGTATTATTTGCATTTGTATTTTGTTATCACAACTCTTCTTAATTTATTTGTTGTATATGTTTATTTACACTCATCATTATTCTCCCTGTTTACTAAGCCACACGCTAATGCCGACACTGCCCATTCACTTTGAATGGGCTGTGCCAGGCAGCATTGCTGTGTGGCAGTCACCAGCGCAGCTTAGTAAATGGGGGTATGTATTTTCTTTTGTTTTTAGAGCATTTTGAACCCTGAGGCAGTTTTCTGCTGAAACATGGCTCCAAGTCAGGTCTTTTGAAAACCTGGGTGCTTTGTCAATAAAATAGTGTTTGCTTACACCTGGATGCTGGAATTCATTAGGTCCACCCCTACTTCTTTCTCAAGGTGCTCTTTATGTAGGAGTTTTTTTTCCTTTTTTCTATTTTTTTTTGTTTTGTTTTGTTTGGTATTCGTTCAACCTTTAATAACCAATAGGGCTGTGGAGTCAGTACACCAAACCTTCAACTCCGACTCCAGCTCTGACTCTGACTCCTACCGATATTAGGCTTTAAATGTTTTATTCTGGATCTAAAGTACTGGTAAATATAAATTTAGATCCAGGACAAAGATACGTATATATAAGTGTGAAATATAAATTTACCATATACAGTATTATTCTGTTGTTTTATCTTGAAGCTGGAGTCGAAGTCAGTCTCCCCTCAGCCACTGCTGCTTTTCTCCCCTCCCCGCTGGTCTTACCTACAGCTTCCTGCAGCCAGCGACGATTTACAGTCAGAGGCTATCTCCATGGCTTTCCTTTTGCTGCATCCCGCCCTCTCTACTGCAACTTCCTGTTTTGACGTTAACAGGAAGTTGCAGTAGAGAGGGCATGATGGGGCAGAAGGAAGGCCAAGGAGATGGGTCGACCTCTGACTGTGAATCACTGCCGGCTGCAGGATCCTGTAGGTGAGACCTGTGGGGAGGAGGAAGGGAGGGGAGAAAAGCAGCAGTGGTGGTTGGAGGCCCTGAAAATATTTTGCCCTGGGCCCAGCTTTTTACTGCGGGAACAAAACTTTTTACCATTCCCGCGGGGCGGTAAAATGTTTTGTTCCAGTATCCACGGTGATTGTCGGTGCCTCTGAAGGCCTGGTGCCAGGCCCTCCTTGGAGGCTGGGCCTGGGGAATCCCCCCCCCACCCCGCCTCTCGGCAACCCTGCAGGTAGACCTCCTCAGGCCTATCGTTCCTCCCTGGTAGACCGGTGGAGATGTTGGGGGCAGGAGCAAAGCCCCCTCACTCCTGCCCCTTGTGGCTGCTAAGATGGCTGCCATCACCTCTCACAGTAGCCTTGTGGTAAAACACATATACCTTGAGCTGCCACGAGAGGTCACAGAGCAGCCATTTTTTCTAAGCAGTGGCAAGGGGCAGGAGTGAAGGGACTTTGCTCTTGCCCCCAACATCCTCTGAACACCAGCAAGGAAAGGTAGGCCTGAGAGGGCCTACCTGGACTTCAGGAGGTGGGGGATCCAGGGGTCATTCCCGGAGGGGGTGGTAGGAGTTTCTGTCTCAGGGGCTGGGGGAGGGGGAAGAGTGTTGAGGGGGCTTTTCCATGTGATTTGGGGGTGGGGGGGGGGCAAAAAAAACAAGTTATGTGGGTCCCAGTTGATATTCAACCAGGGCCTAAATAACTCTCTTATGTGGGCACCAGCTGGATGTCGACCAGGACCTACATAAGTCTGACAGCCAAGCACTACAAAATTAGCCTAGATTTTTAGTGCCGGTGCCCACATATGACCTAGCACTGAATATCTGGGGCTAATTTAGCTGGTGACAATCAGCGTTTTAAAAAACGCTGACTGTTGCCAACTGAATATTAGTTGGAAAGTTTATATGTAGAAAACAGCTAATCGATATGCTTTCATTTAATTGCAGGGAACTTCTCTCAGTACAGAATCATCAGGAGATCTGAATGCACTTGGAGACCAACTGAAAGATGTGAGTAATTTAATTCATTTCATGAAAGATTTAAGATCACAATATTGCCATCCTAGGTCTGCTCTGAGTATTTTTTTGTAACATTTTAGTGAAATATACATTTTTTAAACATTGTGATGCACTATAACATGGAGTATTATCTGCTTTATGCCCCTTTTTTTTGCAAAATGCTTGATACAGCTATTTTAATTGTACACCTCATTAACTGAGCCAGCCGCTCACACAGAGCATTGTCTACCCATAATATTGGGATTGCACAACTTCAAGTGTGCAGCTCAGTTTCTACACCATTTCTGGAAAACTCTGTGGAAGAGGTTTTAATTGTAAGAAAGTCATATGAGAATAAGTATTATACAAATGCTGACCCACATCAAATCCTTAGCAAATGTGGGTGCACAGGATATTTCAAAGTGGATTGCCCAGATAATCTCAAGCCTGCACTAAAGAGCTTTTCAGTTCCTGTACCTAAGCTAGTGGCTTTCGTGGGTGGCTCCAGTCCCATGGAGTTGCTGCAGCACAAAACGTTACTGGTCATTCATCAAGCAAGATGGGTTGCCACAACACTACAGCACTCCAGAAAGTGTGAATCAGATCCAGCTAGCTGGGCTTGTGGACACTGGCTCTAGCATGACTATTACTACCAGAGATAGTGCCGGAAGATACTATTCTACCAGGGCGCACTGCAGAGGTAGCGCTAGCCAATGAATCTAGAGAGACTGTACCCATTGCTCGAGTATTCCTGGAATAGTAGGCATAATGAAAAACATGCCGGTACCAATGCTGTGTGGGACCGACATGGGTCCAATGAACATAACCTTGATAGTGGAGTCAGCATTTCTGCTATGGTGACCCATTGTCAGGCCTGGGTGGCCCAACAAGCAGAAGCTGCAGAGATCACCTCTCTAGTTCCAGATCGTGAGCCAGCCCAGGTGGAACCAGCTGACCAAGCAATAGGAGGAGGTGCTCCAGTGCTTCCAGCAGCATCAGTTCCTGAGGTGACCAGGCCGTGTGTAAAGAACAGCCTGATTTAGCTGACACACCTATTGATCAGGCTGTTGACCCTGATTTGTCAGAGTCACCAGCAGAGACCCTTCCTGTTATGGATACTGATACAGGTCAGAAGCATGCTTTTCAGGAAGCACAGTGCTCTGAACCTGATCTGGAAGCCCTGAGGCAGAGGGCTGGTCAACCAACCAGTGAGACTTGCAACGATCATATCCTATGGAAAGGGGGCTTGTTGTACAGAGAGACAGATCCTGCTGATCCTAGTAGGCCCTGGACAGCAGGCAAGCAGCTTATAGTGCCCAGGGCATACCGAGAATAACTCCTACAGATTGCACATGATATTCCATTAGCAGAACATCAGGGGGTGACACATACATGCACTAGATTGACCCATAACTTCTATTGACCGGGAGTATCTCAAGCCATAGCTGTCTAGTGTCGAACATGTATGTGTGCCAAAGAGTGGGTAAGACCCAAGATCACCCCCGAGCTCCCCTGAAACCTTAACCCATTATCAGTGAGCCCTTTGAGAGAATAGCTGTGGATATAGTGGGGCCTCTAGCCCTATCCAGACTGGGAAAAGATACATATTGACAGTGGTGGACATTGCTACCAGATATCCTGCAGCGGTATCTATATCCTCCGTAGAATCCGAGAAAATTGCCACTGCCATGCTAGAAATATTTTCCCAGGTAAGATATCCACGAGAAATACTCTCAGACCAAGGGACACAGTTTATGTCTGAGTTGTTTCAGAATCTGTGGGCACACTATGGAGTGAATCATTGGACATGGATGAGAGGGGAGGGAAGGGGACAGAGGAGAATCGCTGGACATGGATGGCAGGAGAGGACAGAGGATAGAGGAGAATCACTGGGCATGGGAGGGGAGGGCAGGGGAGAGAGGAGACATGCTGGACATGGATGGAGGGAAGATAGGAAGGCAATGCTTATGGATGGTGGGGTTGGCGGGAGAGAGGAGAAATGCTGGACTTGGATGGAGAGGGGAGAGAGAATTATTGCTTTATATGGATACAGGGGGGGGGGAGAGAGAGGAGAAATGCTGGACATGGACGGAGGGGAGGAAAGAAAAAAGAAGAAGATGCACATGGATGGAGATGAGGGAAAGGGAAGAGAGGAGAAAAACTGCACATGGATGGAGAAAATAGGCAAAAGCTGGATCCACGTTATACCTCCTCCAGTCAATTCCACGGAGGAGGACTCAGCTTTTACTTATGGATGTAGGGCAAGAAATGAAGAAGAAAGGAGGAAAGTAAAGAAATAAATGGAAAGGAAGTCCTGGAAACAGAGTTAAGAGAACAGATAGAGAGAAGTAGAATCAGAGACTGGGACCAATATGGATAGAAAAACAAAGTCACCAGACAACAAAGGTAGAAAAAATCATTTTATTTTCATTTTAGTGTTTGGAATATGTCCAGTTTGAGAATTTACATCTGCTGTCTTATTTTGCACTGGGTATTCTAGAGCTGTAACAGCTTACAGAAATTATTTATAATGAAATAAAAATCACATTTTTTTCTCCTGTACTAGTATAATGTTTTCAATGATGTCTGTTTATATGTGCCATGGGTGGTATAAGGGGTGTGACTAATGTGGGTGTGGCCATCATAGGGGTGGAGCCATATGTGGTGACCCCTGCCCATAATGAGTACCGACACCTTTTTTTCTACAAAAAAAAGCACTGCACAGGAGTAAAACCATTCACATGTGCTGAGAGTGATAAAAGCTTATGTCAGAAGATACTCCTCACTATTCACAAAATGAAGCATACAGGATTAAAACTGTTAGCTTGTACTGAGTGTGGTAAAAGCTTCTGTTATAAGCACCAGAAGGGCAATGAACATGGCAAAACTGATGGCCTCTCCAGGAAGGAAGAACCAGAACCACCCTGACACTGGACTATCGAGACCCAATCAGAAGACTGTAGTGGCCGCACTCCAGGGTCTCTCTATTAAGGGGAGAGGTGTGAAGAAACAGTGTGTTTTAAGCCTGTAAAATGTATTGGATATATTCCTACATTAATTATGTACTGAAGTGTATTTCTCCTGTTTGGCCAGCAGGTGGTGTTTCTTTGCTGTAAAGCTATTATAGAGAACTGAATGTTCTTTTTTTTTTTTTTTTTTACATTTTAGCACACAAACAGGAAGCAAGAAGCAGTATATGTTTGAAATTTTCTTTGTTCTGGGCTCTGATTGGCCCAGGAGCTCATTTTTCATTTGAAGTGTACTAGCTTTTGCTACAGTCTTAGCCAGGAAGAAAAGAGAGCAGGATCTCTTTGCCGAGGCTCAGTAAACAAACAGTTATATGTCTTGATCTTCTCAGGTACTTTTTTTAGAAAGTAAACAAATGTTTAGTTTGTGGTTTGTATGTTGGGTCTGTGAGTGCTTTCTGGGAACTGTGAGGCCACTGGGAATGTGGCTCCAGTAACCTAGAAATCACTGGATGTAATTTGAGAGCGGGAGACTCGCCCAGAGGCAGTTGTGACCTAGTCAGTGGGAGGAGTATGCTAGTGTAGACCACAGGTGGCAGGTGCAGGTGGACCTGAGTTGTGCTGAGGATAGACCCTCTAAGTGGCAGTGGGGTAACCCCATGCAGTGGCTAGGCATTTCATGACAGTGCTCTTCTTTGAATGTTATGTGAGCTGTTGTTAATAAAGGTCCTTTTTGGCTGCGTGCTGCTCTTTTGGCCATCTCTGTTGGTAAAACTAATGCATTTCTTCTCTTATGAAGGCTCTGGAGAAAAACCAGCAGTGGCAAGTCTATGATCAGCAGCGTGAAGTCTTTGTCAAGGGGTTGATGACGAGAATCTTTGAACTTGAACAGCAATCACGAAACACTAAGCAAATCCAGCAAGATCAATTAAATGAGGCCAGATCAGGAGGTATTCATTTACAGTTGACTTGGAGCAGGTTGAAAGGAACTTGCATGAAATTTAAAATGAAACAGAATATGAAAATCATTTTATTGGGTTATTGAAACTTAGATACTGTTAATTTATGAACTACTAGTAAAAAGGCCCGTTTCTGTAGGCAAGGAAATGGGCCTTAGGCAGGCAATTCCCTCCCCCCCCCCCCCCCGTGCTATGGCCCCCTCGAACCCCCCCCTTCCGCGAACCTGTCGTTCCCCCCCTGTGCCGGCGAAAACTGCCCCCCTCCGCCGCCGCCGTTGTTGTGCTACCTGTGCTTACAGCCGAAGGGTTGTTCTTCCCTTCCCGTAGTTTCTTCAATCATCTTGTCTGGAAGTTCCTCTGCGTGCGTCTGACGTCAGACGCACGGAGTTAAACTTTCTGAGAAGATGATTGAGGAACCCACCCGAAGGGCAGAACAACACTTCGGCTGTCAGCACAGGTAGTGCACAACAGCGGCGGGGGAGGGGTGCGGTTTTCGGCGTTCCGTGGGGGGATCGACAGGTTCGCGGAAGGGGGTGGGTTTTGAGGGGGCCGTAGCACGGGGGGTGACAGCTGATTCCGAGGCAGTAGGAGGAGCGTGTTTCCCTACTCCTCCCCTTGCCTTGGAATCAGCTGTGTTGACATCAGTGACGTCCATGCGTGTCTGCCTCGCAGACCACCTGCAGCCAGGGAGCCACGGTCCCAAGCATAGAACGCTGGAGGTGAGAATTATTATATAGGATGACTTATATGAAGCAATGCAGGAAGATTCATGATCAAAATCATATCTACTAGGATAATACATGTTATATACTAGGGCATATCTAATAGGAGTAGGAGACACTTAGAGCTCCTTCAGAATACAGGGGCAAAGTTGAATGACCACATTTCTCCTATTTGGGAAATCTTCCATTTGTTTCCTGTTGAACAGTTCATTTATATTTTTATGTTATTTCATGGGCTTTAACTGCCTTTATGAAGGAGATTTCACCCAAGGTGATGTATTTTTATTTATTAATTGTTAAGAATTTTGTAAATGCTTTCAAATATTACCACCAGTTGGCACCTATCTGTGTAACTTACTGTCAGTCTGTGCACGGCCCAAGTATTGAATTCCTCTCAGGAGGTTCTCTAGTGTTTCTTGGATGACTATAGCAAGCTAGAAAGGCTGCCTTCAGTTGCAGTGCGTCAATTCTATGGAACACGTAGCTATCAGTTATTCACAATATTGTAAGTCCACTCACTTTTCAAAAGCAACTAAAGGCATGGCTTTTCTTCTGGTTATTGATTTGTTGGTATTCAACACTATTTAATATGTTCAAGTTTTTTTTTACTATATTGTGTTCTATGTAATAAGAACAATTTTTATTTTAGTTACATTTGTACCCTGCGCTTTCCCACTCATGGCAGGCAGTGGAGGGTTAACTGACTTGCCCAGAGTCACAAGGAGCTGCCTGTGCCGGGAATTGAACTCAGTTCCTCAGTTCCCCAGGACCAAAGTCCACCACCCTAACCACTAGGCCACTCCTCCACTCCAATGCATCTGTGATTTTATGTGCACCTCTTGAGTTGCAGCAAGGCACTATATTATCTAAAATAATGTTCTTCAGTTTTATTTTTTGCCATGGGATGGGGGGGGGGGGGGGAGAGGGGGAGAGGGGAGAGGGGAGAGACAGGCAAATGGGAACCATCATGGCAATCACCTAGGTCCTTATTGGTAAAGCTGAGTGGTGTCACTGAGTCAGTGTTTTACATGTTTGGTATTTTTGAATTACAAATTGAGCTGTTTCTGTTGTATGAGATAAATTTGAAGTAAAGGTCTAGACATGGTGAAAACTACTGAAAAGAATTCCAGAATAAAGTTATTCAAAGATACAGATTGGCATAGAAAGAAATCCCTGACAAATTCACAGGTATTGATATATTATGCTCTTTATCCATATTTGTGTGTTCTCTGTTGCTGTATTTTGTACCGTGGACTTAATTCATCTTTTTTCTGAAGAAGTTGAAACCTAAAATCAAACAGGTATTATGGAGGAAAAATTAGTATTCTACCAATTTACTGTGTGTACATGTGTTTTTATATATAGAAGACAACTTTACAAAATTATTAGAGGTGCTGAATTAGCACATGTTACTCATTCCTGGACACATTGAGAGTTGGCTCACTATTGGGATACTCAAACACCCATTGCACTTACCCTATTTATATGTGTAAGTGTATGTATGCTTCTCCATGGTCTTCTAATCCTATGGCATTATCCATTCCCTGTGGATAATTCCTTGGAACCCCAAAATCTAGCTCACTACATCTTATGCAGCAACAGTAGCAACTCTCTGCTATCTAACTAAATCAAGTTTCAAGTTTATTTATATTTACTACCCCGCCTTATGGACATGCCATCTAGATGGCTTACAATCTAATAAAGAACAGAGTAGAAATAAAGATTCAGACAGTGTGGGGAAGGTGGCAGAATGCCAAGTTTGATTGAAAGAGGGAAGGGTAGAAACAGAAGTTAAGCTCCACTGTCTTCCAGGGGAACACTTCCAGGCCCCCAGTGCATATATGGGGATTAGCAAAACACATCATTGAAAAGAAATGTTTTAAGATTGATTTTGAATTGGATAAGGGATATTTGTAATCGCAGTGAGGCAATGAATTCTATAGACGAGGCCCTTGTTGGCCTTCACTACTGAACTTTCTGGTTGCATGGCACAGAATTTTCAGGGTCAGGATGTTCCAAAGTACAGCAAGAACCATTGCACCTCTGTATTCATAGGATCTGTGTCCATCAATCTGTACAAGTGGGGTGTGCAACAGTGTGCATGTATACTCTGCCATACTCGCTCTCCCACATGTCTCACCACTCTTGTTGTCTTGATCAGTAAATAAGGAGGGAGGGAGAAGGGAAGCAATACGAGAGTATGGTGATGGTTTCAGCGGTGTGCCACAAACCTGGACATGAAGGTGGACTGTGCCACTGCTGGAGTCATGGCCATAGATGTATGAGGTTCAATGGCATTTTTGACTGCTATGGAATATCCCTGCATAGAGGCTTTAGGGCTCCTGTGATGTGGAGGATTAGTGGCTATGCACATACATACCCAGGAATTTCCATAGTAAAGGCAGGTAGATAAGCATTCATGAGGCAGTGAGTATGATCAGGGAAGCTCCTCCTGTTGCTGCCTGAGTGATAGTGACATTGGGTTGGGGGAGAGGAGAGGAAGAGGTGCTAATGAATTAGGCCATAGGAAAGAAGTGGTACAGTAAGTCTGACAGTTTGAGTGTTCTGTTTCTGAATTTCAGGCTATCCATAATAAATACTTGTGAGAGATTTGCTTGTATTGGAGTAGATACCGCCTGCTTGACACTAATGAGATAAAACTATTAGCAAAGGTTTGGAAAGTGACAAGTCTGAGCCTTTAGTTGATATCTCTGTGTTGAGATTTCCTGCGGCTATGGGTCTGATTTCTCTATTGTATGCTATTGGGGAAATCAGTTTAAGTGAATGACATGGTTATTCCATTCCTATCAAATAAAATTAAGATTCAGCTCTTTGGAAAGATGCCTTGGTACTAAGTGAGCAAGATGCTTCTTCTATTTTCTCTTTTCAAGAAGACTTTGGGAAACATTTGCTGAGCTTTGTATGTCTGCTTTATCATCATTTTTCTCTCATAACAGGTCGATCAGAAGAAGAGAAACAAAAATACTATGATAAGCTTTTAATTAATGCAAAGCAATACTTAGAAGCAGAACGAAAAACCACAGCTGAGCTGAGTTCTGAGCTCACGGAATGGAAAAAGAGGTATGAGGAGAAGAAAAAGGAAGTAATGGGTCTAAACATTCAATTACAATCGCACCAGGATGGCAGCAGGCAGCACAGAGAAGAAGAGAGAAAACATCTAGTAGATAAAGTGCAAAAGCTGAAGATGGAGCTGGAAATATCAAGAGAGCGACTTGAAGAAGAAAAGAAGCGGGCTTCAGATTTTTCTTCTCAGGTAGATCTTTGCTTTGTTACCCAAATGTTTTTGTAGGTGTATTTTTAAAGAACCAGGGAAGCACAGATTCAAATCCTGCTTCTTCCACTGTTTGTGATTGCCTCAGATGTCCACTTAGTTTGTAAGCTCTTTGGGAAAGGGACATACTGTACCTGAACACTTATCACTGCTGTACAGCACTGTGGATGAACTGTAGCGCTCTAGATATTTATTGGTGTAGCTTATATTAAAAACTTAGCAGCACCAAATTGTTTCCTTTTTAATGATGCATTCATAAACTGCCATAACTTTCTTACTTTATTTTTTAATCTCTGTCACGCAATGTATGTGAAATGCCTCTGCCTATAAGCTGTAAACAAGTAATCCCTATCACTCAGTTTTTATAGGTCATGATTTTTGTAGCCCATATATCTCCTTTCAGCCATCTGTGCTCTGTAGCCTTTCTCAACAGAGGAGTTTCTCTATTTTCTTTTATTATTTTTGTATATTGCGTACAAATGTGCTATATCATATCATCTCAACATTCAAACAGCTCTTTCCATTCTATTGCACCAAATAGTAGATTTTTTTGAAACACCTCATTACTCCATCCCTGGGTGATAATGATTGTAGGGTTTCCAGTTTCTTGCATGTATTTGCACTAAATAAAACTTAGTGGTTGCATATGCTCTGTTCCTTTCCTCTCCTACTACAGTATTACAAATTTGCTTTCTTACCAGAAAAGATTTTGGGCCCTGTTTACTAAGCCGCGCGTTAGAACTTTTAGCATGCGCTAACCACCTTTTTATGACTTAGTCCCGATTGAAACAGGTCCAGACCAAAACGTCCAACTTTTAATCCTGGACGTTTTTGCTTTGTTCCATTATGGCAGAAAATAGCCAAGTTTTGGGAATGTCCAAATCATCCCCCCCCCTAGAAAAACATCTTAAGAATGCGTTTTGAAAATAGCAATTTGGACTTTTTTCAAGAAAAACATCCATCTGCCACTTTGTGCTGCTTTTTGGACAATTTTCTGTTTCGAAAATGAGCCCCTTAATAACCTAAAATGAGTTAAGCACAGAGGCTTGCACAATTGGGGCTCCTTGAACTGTTTGCATGGGATTTATGCTATCAGCTTTCTGTTATTTGGATTTTGTTCACTGTTTTTCATTGGTAGGTCAGGACATGGTACATTTAGGTACAGTAGGTGTTCGCCTGTCCTAGAGGGCTTAAAGTCTGTACCTGTGCTAAAAAAGTGAAGTGTCTTACCAAAAGAGCGCCAACAGAGTTTGAACCCTGTCTTCCCCAGTTCTTAGTGTGCTTCTCTAACCACAGGGTGGCTACTCCAGTTGATCATGGATCTTTCATTACTTGTCAAAGCCCAAAGTCAAATTCCTTTTCATCCTGCTGGATCACTCCAGACCAGTGGGTTTTGTCTTACCACCAGATGAAGGCAGAGAATAAGATACTTTCCAGAGACAACACTGGCATGAGAAGTGATGCAGCCTGGAATTTGTATTTCTCTACCTCTAGCAGATGGTGCAGTTGGACTGGTACAGCTGGATTCTTCAACTTCGGCCGGATTCCTCAGGTCATAGTTTATAGCCTGTGGCTCAGTGCTAGAGTCTTTTGGCCTGGATTGTCTCTAGGTTGTTCAACAGACCTCTTCCTGGTCATGCTTGGAGGAGTTTTTGGCCCTCTGTTGCCCTGAGCTTTAGCTTACAGGCTTTTGCTCACTGGTTAGGCTGGCACAGGTCCCACAGGGCCCCTGCCAGTGGGAATGTTAGGCTCCTGGGTGGGTTCCTCCCCCCCCCCCCCCAGTCTCCTAACAGAACTTTGCATAGGAGGCTGAGGACTTGGTTCTCAGAGGGCACAGAGTTCTTTCTTGGAGAAGGGGGTCATCAGGCCTTCTTTCATATCCCTCCCCTCCTCAAGAGACACCTAAATCCCCCCAGACCTCTCGTTCATTGATTTTGTGAAGAAGATAGCTCAGTACATTCTGTTTAAGTTAGAGACAGAGAAGTCCAGGGCAGAAACATTGGATATTGTACAATTCCTTGACCCATCCAAGAAGGCTGTTACAGTGCCTGTTTACAGAATCCTGAAGGAAGTTCAGGTGCTTCTTTCATTAACAAGAAGGTTGACTATGTATAGGGTTCAAAAAGCTCCCAGATTCAAGAAGCAACAGCTTCCTCATCATGATAGTCAAATCACTCTCAAGAGTCAAAATCTCCAAGATTCACTCCTTAGTGCCCTCTGGGAGGGAGGCTAGAACACTGGAGTCTTACGGGAAAAAAATTATTCAGAATGCCATTCTGACATCCCAGATAGCACCTTGTCAGCTTTTCATGGACATGTTCTTGCAGAAAATAGTGTGCAGTGTAGCAGAGCTTGCCAACACTCTCCTTGGGGTGAATGCCAAGGAACTCTGGATTAATAGCCAAAGGAAAGGCATGCAGAAAATATATGGGTTGCATGACCTATGATATTTTTGTGCCTTGAGTACTAGCACCTGCAAATTCTCCTGGCTGAGGGTCTCAGGTTTGAAATTTGATGCGCAGGTAAGCTTGCTGACATGCCATGCTGTGGAATCTCTTTAGAGATAAGATGCAGGAGGCTGCTATACTCATCCAGTAGCATAGTGACTCTTTATACCCTCTCCAGTCTTAATTCTCACCCAGCCTCCTCTTCTAGGTTGCAGAGTGGTGGGCAACAGAAGGACTTATTAATCTTATTGCTATCCTCCACCCCCCTGCTGCTTCCAATCCCTAACGGAGTTGGTCTTGAGGTCTGACTCAAAGATCTAGAACAGGGGTTCTCAAACCAGGGACCTTGCTCTAGTACCAGACAGCTGAGAGCCTCAAACTCCTGGCCATTCAACAGGCAAAACTAAGGAATGGGGTTTTGACTCCATGGAGGAGAACATAGCCTCAGTCTTGTTCCAGACAACCTTCCAGCAGGAAGGAGGCTGAATTTTTTTTTTTTAGTTCAGACAGCTCTCTTATAACCTCAGACAGGTGGGTTCTCAAAATAATTTGGATCACTTACTGTGTACAGTTATTGGACACTCCACAAAACTGCCCAATGAGAGCATCAAAGTCAAGCCCCCAGGATCAGAAAAGGTACAGCGAAGGGCGACGAAAATGATAGTGGGGATGGGACGACTTTCCTACGAAGAGAGGCTGAGAAGGCTAGGGCTTTTCAGCTTGGAGAAGAGACGGCTGAGGGGAGATATGATAGAAGTGTATAAAATAATGAGTGGAATGGATCGGGTGGATGTGAAGCGACTGTTCACGCTATCCAAAAATACTAGGACTAGAGGGCATGAGTTGAAGCTACAGTGTGGTAAATTTAAAACGAATCGGAGAAAATTTTTCTTCACCCAACGTGTAATTAGACTCTGGAATTCGTTGCCGGAGAACGTGGTACGGGCAGTTAGCTTGACGGAGTTTAAAAAGGGGTTAGATAGATTCCTAAAGGACAAGTCCATAGACCGCTATTAAATGGACTTGGAATAATTTCGCATTTTTAGGTATAACTTGTCTGGAATGTTTTTACGTTTGGGGAGCGTGCCAGGTGCCCTTGACCTGGATTGGCCACTGTCGGTGACAGGATGCTGGGCTAGATGGACCTTTGGTCTTTCCCAGTATGGCACTACTTATGTACTTATGTACTTAGCTACTTCCCTCTTAGAGGAAAGTGCAGTTGAGCTCATTCCACCAGAGGAAAGAGGGCAGGCATTTTATTCCAAGTATTTTTTTGTTGGCAAAAGGAAAAAAGGAAGATTCCTTCTCATCTTAGACCTAAAGGCCCTGAAAAAGTATCTGGCCAGGCAAAAATTAGATGAGTTCCCTAGGCTCCCTAACTCCTTTTCAGAGAGTGGACAGGCTAAATTCTCTGAACTTAAAGGATGTGTATACCCATATGCAGGTACATCCAGGCCACAGGAAGTGTCTGTGATTCATCATAGGGGAACACTACTACCAGTATTGCATTCTGCTGTTTAGCTTTGCATCAGCTTCTCACATATTTACCAATTGCCTAGTGGCTGTAGCAGCAAATCTATGCAAACTAAGAGTGCATATGTTCCTCTGTTTGGACGATTGTCTGGTAAAGCACACTTCTCAGGAAACGGAAGAAAGATCAATCACTTCATTGTTCAGGTGTTGAAGTTAATAGGATTTGTTATAAATTATCCCAAATCTCTGTTAAGCCTGACAGCAACTGCAGTTCGGGCTAGACATGATTCAAGCCACTGTCTTTCTTTCAACAACAGATAATCAACAACTTGGCATCCATTGTAGGAAAAATTCAGGTGAGTCAGCAATGAGAATCAATGGGCTTTCACCCCTACCACAACACTGAAATCACCTTACTAGGCATGCTTCTAGATATCCAGAAGGGTTTAGCCAATAACAAAACTGTTTTGCTTTCACTAGATTTAACTACTGCATTCGACGTGGTGGATCACAAATTGCTTCTGTCTTGGTTGGCAACAATAGGAATATCCAGCCATGAACTACAATGGTTTCATTCTTATCTCTCTGGTCAGTCTTATTGAGTTCTCTGGCAAGAGGAACTATCTGAACCTTTAAAGCTTCCTTGTGGGGTACCTCAAGGATACTTCCTTGTGCCAGCATTGTTTAATATCTTTGTGGCTCCAATGGCTTCTCTGGTACATTGGGTTTCATATCATATATGTATGTCGATGATGTGCAAATTCTTGTCCCTCTATATATGTTAAACAGTTCCTCTTGGCAGAAGTTGGGGACAAGCTCCAAAAAATAGGGTCCTGGCTCAAAAAGAATACATTAGTCCTTAATCTACAGAAAACACTTTCAAATCTTTAGTACATTCCTCCCATTATCCCTGTTGCCCACTCTAAATTTGACAAGATATCTCTACAGCCCAGTGACATCATCAGGGTTCTAGGTGTACTGCTGGACTCCACCCTCTCCTTTAGGGATCATATTTAATCAGTCGTCAAAGCTAGTTTTTTTGGCTATGACAAATATGCTGAGTCCAGCATTTGCTTGGCCAAAAAGCGCCAAGTGTTGTGATTCATGCTTTAGTTATTCAACGCATAGATTACTACAATGTTCTCCTCCAAGGCATCTGCCAGCTGTGAAAGTACTTTTCCTTCTGTGAAATATGATCACGTGACTCCACTGTTAAAAGCTGAACACTAGTTGCCAGTAGAACAATGCATAACCTATACAGTACTGCTTCTAGTGTTTAAGACCCTCCAAACAAGAATCCATCAATTTATGTTGCCTTATTTGCATCCCTATATTCCCAGTTAGGCTGTGCATTCCAGTCAGCAGTCCTTACTGACTTCCCTCGCTTCAGACACTTTGGAAGATGATGTTTAATGTGGTGGAACCTACGCCTTGCCAATACTCTTGCATAAAGAGCCTTCCCTTCCTTCATATAGATTTATAAAAAAAACACATTGGTTTCAGTCAGCTTTTAATAGCTGACTTACCTGTTAATCTGCTGGGTTGCTTCAGCCCTATGATCCTGTGAGACATAGCAGGGCTATCTCTGTTTTTCTATGTTGTATTTCTTTTCACGTCTGTGACTTTATTATGTGTAAATCACTTTGATGACACTGCCCTAGGCGATTAATCAAATAAAAGTAACCTTGAAGTATCAGCAGGACAATTGTTGAGGATGCTAGGCCATATGGCATCCACAAACATGTAACTCCGTTGGGCCATCTTCATTTGAGAAATACCCAATGGACTTTGTCGACTTAATGGACTCAGTCCACGGGAAATCATTGAGCCATAATTGCTGTCACCAGTCTGCTATGGGATTCAAGGTCCTGGTGGACAGATCATTCCAACCTGACTAAACGGGAGCCCTTCCAAATTTCTCAAATTCAAGTAACTTGTACGACAGATGTGTCCAAACTGGGTTGGGGAGATGATGTAGATGGTGTATTGTCTCCTGAGGATCAACTTCATCAGATAAACTTACCTAGAACTATGGACAAAATAGAATGCTCTAAAGGAAAATAGAATGCTCTAGAGGCTTTCAGAGATCAGTTGTCTAACAAGGTTATCCTGGTTCAGACAATCAGGTGGTCATGTACTACATGGACAAGCAGGGAGGGGCAGCGTCCTTATCTCTTGTGTTGAGAGAATGTCAGAATATGGAAGTGGTCCTTTTCTCATGGAATATTTCTCAGTCCAACATATCTGGCGGGCATCTGAGCCATTCTTCTGCACCTGCAAGATTTTTTCAATAGATCTTTTTGCTACTACATTCAACAGAAAAAGTTCCTCAGTTCTGTTCAATGATAGAAGCTCACGTTGGGCTAGCCTTGGATACTGCCTTTCTTCCTTGGGGAAAGGGCTTTCTGTATCCATATCCTCCACTTCCCCTCATAGTGAAGACTCTTCTGAAATTAAGACAAAATTGAGCTGCTATGATTTTCATAGCCCCCTGCTGTCCGAGGCAAGTCTGATTCCCTCATCTGTTGGATCTTTCTATCAGAAGTCCAATGAGGCTGGAGTGTAGCCCTCACAGCTTGAATGCTGAGAGGCTGACAGTAGCTTCTCTGGGCTTGCCTGATAGTGTTTCGCAGGCTTTTTCTGGCTTCCAGGAAAGCTTTGACTAGGAGGTCTTATAGTTTTAAATAGAAGAGGTTTATAGTCTGTGAAGGCATGCCCCTAGATCCATTTACATTCCTCTGACAAAAACTGCTTAATACCTTTTAGACCAGTGGCTCTCAACCCAGTCCTCAGAACACACCTAGCCAGTCAGGTTTTCAGGATACCCACAATTAGTATACATGAGATAAATTTGCATACCATGGAGATAGGGTATGCACATCTATCTCATGCATAGTCACTGTGGGTATCTTGAAAACCTGACTTGAGTCAGTCTTCAAGACCAATTCTGTTAGGATTTACCTGAATGCAGGTAGAGTTTATTGGGTAGAAGGTAGACCCATCTATGCACAGCCTTTAGTTATTCGATCCACACAGGGTTTGCCTCTTTTGAAGCCTCTCTTCAATATCATGGGACTTCAATGTTGTTCTTACCCAGTTGATGAAAACTCCATTTGAACCACTTAATACCAGCCAGCTGGCAGCCGTTACTTCAGCTTGCAGAGTTAGTGAGCTCCAGGCTCTAGTAACAGATCCAGTTTACATACAATTTGTCAACATTAGAATGGTTCTATGTTCCCATCCAAGTTCTTAAGATAGTGCTAGAATTCCATCTAAACCAGTCAGTCCTACCCCCCTTTTTTTCCCTAAGCCACATGCCCATGAAGGTGAAAACGCAGTGCACATTTTAGCCTTCTGTCTGGAGCAGACTAAAACTCATAGAAAGTCTTCCCAGCTTTGTTTATTTTCACCCTAATAGGATGGGGGCTGCTGTCAGCACACACACATTCTCCGATTGGCTAGCAGACTGCATTTCTTTCACTTATGCTTGGGCAAGTTTGACTCTCCTAAGTCATGTCACAGCTGCTCATGTCAGAGCTATGGGGAGGTATCAGTACTTCACTTGAGGTCGGCCTCCATAGAAGTTTTGCGAAAGTGAACCATTGGACTTTGGTCCACACATTACTATGTAGAATAATAATACTCCTGCCAAGACAGTAGGTTTGTCCAGTCAGCCCTCCAGAATCTGTTTGAGGTTTAGAATCCAATTCCAACCCCTCTAGGCCCATTTCTTTCAGTTCGTCTGCTCCCCCCCCCTCCCAAAAAAATAGATTTTGTATGCTTGTAATGTTTTGAAAAACAAATGTGGTATTTGTTTGTTGATGCTTCTCCTGATCTATTTTCCCTTTTTCTGTTGAAAGTACTTTCCAGCTAGGGAGTCCCAGATGTGAGGATTCAGCTATCCTGCTTGCCTTTGGAGAAAAGTTAACTTACCTGTAGCAGATGTTCTCTAAGGATTGCAGGATAGGAATCCTCAGAAACCATCCTACTCCCTTAGGAGTTATATTCCAAATGCTTACAATGAACTGAGGAGTCATCACACGATAGTAGCAGGTGGGAATAGGCGTGCATGCACAGTGAGGCACTCTTGAAAAAATGCTGGAGAAGACGTCCTGTATGGGTTTCATCAGATAACATCACCCAAATATCCTTGGAGAACACCTACTACTGACTGGTAAGTAACTGTGGGCCAGATGCACTAAACTTAACGAGCCATTAACGAGCAAGTAATAAACCCTGGCATGCACTAAAGACTTTTTTCCAACGACGGTAGCAGCTAACGAAAACGGAATGCAGATGAGCAAATTGTGTAGAAACCCTATTGTAATGAGATGCACTAACCTTTTCTGATTGCCTGAACGCTGGAAAATCTAACGAGAGGTCTGTACCTCTCGTTGGGGCTGCGCGGGATTGAAAAACTGCTACAAAAGTAACAAAAACAAAAAATCGGGGGGAAAAAAGTCAACTGCTCATCAGGGACATCCTTTATGGACGTCCTTCACTCATCAAAAAAAAAAAAAAATAGTGCTCCGCTTCAAAAAAGACGTCTGTTTTGGCCGTCATCCCTCCCCCCCCCCCCAAGATGCCACGCCGCTCACCCCTTCAGATGCGGCTCGACAGTGCAGTTGAGGATGCCCATCCCCCCCAATAAAACCGTCCATTTTGGCCGTCATTCCCCCCCCCCCCCCGAAGATGCTGCGCTGTTCACCCCTTCCGATGCAGCTCGATCCAGAGGACAGTACAGTTGAGGACGCCCATCCAAAAGAACATCCATTTTGGCTGTCATTCCCCCCCCCCCCCCCCCGCTAAACGTGCTGTGATTGGCTCAGAGACTTTCAGGTCTCTCTGCTGAGTGAAGCATCTCCAAAAAAGATGTTTTTATTATTGCGGGGGGGGGGGGGGGGGAATGACGGCCAAAATGGACGGGTTTTTTTGATGGGCGTCCTCAACTGCACTGTCCTCTGGATTGAGCCGCATTGGAGGGGGTGAGCAGCACGGCATCTTCGGGGGGGGGGGGTGACGGCCAAAATGGGCGTTTTTTGGGGGGGATGGGCGTCCTCAACTGCACTGTCGAGCCGCATCAGAGGGGGTGAGCGGCGCAGCATCGTTGGGCGGCACAGGGAGGCGTATTTGGCATGCGCAGAGCAGCCAGCATAACGCTTGGCTGCTCTGCGCATGCTCGACTGGCCGATTGGCCAACTGTTTAACGACGGAATAGAGAATGCAAGTGAGCTACAACGAGTAGCTCATTTGCATTCCCTTTCCTTAATGCATGCCCGTTCCTTACCGATTCACTAAGGGAATCGGTAAGGGAAGGGCTCTAATGATTGTTTAGTGCATCTGGCCCTGTGTTTTTGCTCCTCACACCCTCTTCCCATCATCCTACTTTCCAGATTAGTCACTATACGGCAGGGGCGTATCTGCGTGGGGCCACAGGGGCCTGGGCCCCCGCAGATTTCGCCCTGGCCCCCCTCCCCGCCGTCAACCCTCCCCCGCTGCTTACTTTTGCTGGCGGGGGGCCCCAACCCCCACCAGCCGAGGTCCGACCCGCAATCTCCATATTTCGTATTCCTCCGTGGCCATGTGCTTCAAGGAAGTAACGCTGCAGTGCTGATTGGTTGAATCCAGTTCGGCGTCTGACGTCGCAACCAATCAGCACTGCAGCGTTACTTCCTTGAAGCACATGGCCACGGAGGAAGACGAAATATGGAGATTGCGGGTCGGACCTCGGCTGGCGGGGGTTGGGGCCCCCCGCCAGCAAAAGTAAGCAACGGGGGAGGGTTGACGGCGGGGAGGGGGTGGAGAGAGGCGGCGGCGGGGGGGGGGAGGGAGGCAAAAATGTGCCCCCCCTCTCTGGCTCTGGCCCCCCCTACCGCCGGATTCCAGATACGCCCCTGCTATACGGTCCTGTTTTTCAGTGCCTCCTTATACTAGTAGTTCAGAGAAAATCTAATTCTTTTCCTCCAAGTAGTAGCAGCTTTTATTATTCCCTTGGTACGTTGAAGATTGTTGCTAATTTGCTGCCTTTTACTTTGATACACTCACTGTTTTATGATATATTTATTCAACATATTTGCATTGTTGCTTGGAGGTAAGCAGACCTCGCTTCAATGTAAGCAGACCTCTCTTCAATATTAAATACCCATTTATTTCTATATTATAGGTACAGGTTCTTCAAAAATCCTTACTGAAACAGCAAGAAGAGCAAAAAAAGACTGTGATATTGGAGAAGCAGGTAATTTTATAGGAAATTATTTTTAGCATATCTTCTTTAAACGTGATATTTCTTTTTCTTGAAATGCCTACTTTATAGTAATTAATTTAAAAAGTGGGATGCTGATCAGAGTTTTAGATGACCGGCTTCCTTTCTAGCACGTGGATATGATGCTCCAAAAGGGAATGATGTCTGTTGCTAGATGGTAGGGTGTGTCTGTAAAGCCTGGCACAAATATGTTCCTCGCACAATATTTTCACTGTAAATAGATGTACTACTAGGGAAATTCTCTCCTTGCAGCACTGCTGTGGTGCAGCAAGAAGCCAATGGGACTTTAAGGAGCAACAAATTGATGGAAGAGGGAAAAGGTGAATACTGGTCAAAGGTAACAAAATTGACAGAGGCAGGTGGCACATTAAAGACTAATCAATTTATTGAGGCCTGATCTATCAAGGACCAGATTCTCCTTCATCAGGTTCATGAAATGAAGTACCCATGTCCTGAACTTCACTTCATGTGTCAGTCAAAATTAATTTTGATCCCTGGAAGCTCAAGCCTCAATAAATTGGTTAACCTATAATGGGAGGCCAGCCTTTATACATAGAGGGGCCACATGATTGTCAGTACTACCCCTAGTGGTAGTATAATTTTGGAACCGGAAATTCATAGCACTCCATCGACTACCTGTGATTAAATAAGTACAAATTTAACTAAAATTTGTACTTATGGAGACAAACTGCTAGGGTGGCTTCTCTGAAAATATTGGGGGGGGGGGGGGGGGCTGCATAAAATTCAGTGGCAGGCTGCAGGTTGCCCACCCCTTGTCTATAATGTACTTCCTACCTCTTTCAAGCTGCTCAGAGGGTGGGTGAGGAATGATTAATGTTATAAGGAGCAGAAGGATTGACCATGATCCTCCCCCCTCCCGTGAATTTTACTGGGCTTCTACTAATATCTATATACGTAGTAAGTGTGACTGTTTATTTCAACAGTAGTTAAAAAAAATCTCTAAATGTAACGTAAGTGTCCTGAAATTGTGCTGCTGCTGCCACCACTGCAAATGGACATTTACTCGTGAGGAAATTCTGCACAAAAAAATTAATTCTCTGAAGACAAGCAGAATGTAATCTACTACTACTGCTATTTAGCATTTCTATAGCGCTACAAGGCATACGCAGCGCTGCACAAACATAGAAGAAAGACAGTCCCTGCTCAAAGAGCTTACAATCTAATAGACAAAAAATAAATAAAGTAAGCAAATCAAATCAATTAATGTGAACGGGAAGGAAGAGAGGAGGGTAGGTGGAGGCGAGTGGTTACGAGTCAAAAGCAATGTTAAAGAGGTGGGCTTTCAGTCTAGATTTAAAGGTGGCCAAGGATGGGGCAAGACGTAGGGGCTCAGGAAGTTTATTCCAAGCGTAGGGCGCAGCGAGACAGAAGGCGCGAAGTCTGGAGTTGGCAGTAGTGGAGAAGGGAACAGATAAGAAGGATTTATCCATGGAGCGGAGTGCACGGGAAGGGGTGTAGGGAAGGACGAGTGTGGAGAGATACTGGGGAGCAGCAGAGTGAGTACATTTATAGGTTAGTAGAAGAAGTTTGAACAGGATGCGAAAACGGATAGGGAGCCAGTGAAGGGTCTTGAGGAGAGGGGTAGTATGAGTAAAGCGACCCTGGCGGAAGACGAGACGGGCAGCAGAGTTTTGAACCGACTGGAGAGGGGAGAGGTGACTAAGTGGGAGGCCAGCGAGAAGCAGATTGCAGTAGTCTAAATGAGAGGTGACAAGGGTGAGGATGAGGGTTTTGGTAGAGTGCTCGGAAAGAAAGGGGCAGATTTTACGGATGTTGTAAAGAAAGAAACGACATATCTTGGCAATCTGCTGGATATGAGCAGAGAAGGAGAGAGCCATCAACAGAAATAGAAAACGGGGGGAGCGGGGAGGTGGGTTTGGGGGGGAAAATGTAATCTGCTTACTACTGGAGGAATCACTCCAGTGTCTTTTCTAGACCCCTTTGGAAGCAATTTCACTGCACAATTGTTCACCTTCCTGCCATTGTTGTGTGGGACCAGTTCAGCCTTTGTTTTTCTGTGGAGCAGCGAGGACATGTTTTCTCTGAGTGTCCCACACAGTTTGCGGCTCATTTTCTTTCCTTCTTTTTTTTTTACATTTAATTTACAAGTATACATTTGATAAAGCAAAGCACAAAAACATAAAGAAAACATTCATCTAATACAAGAAATAATCAGAGCTACTTAGACCTTAGTACTGGGAGAACAGAGGAGAAGAAAAAAAAAAAAACCCTGAAGCTTTAGTGTTTGTCAAAAACAAAATAACAAAAGATCAGAAGGAAAAAGAAAACTGAAGGGAATACACTACTTCACATATTCACAGAATGCCCCAAAAGCTGTTCCTCAGGACCCTTCACCCTGGGTCAAAGTGGGAAGCTCTGCACTTTTAGTCTCTATTAGAAATTGAAGTTGACCCGGAACAAAGAAAATTATCTTACTGAAGAAATAATCACATATTTGCTAGAGAAACGTAAATGAAAAGTACCACCCAAGGAAAGAACTTGTCTCAAAGTTAAGAATTTTTTCCTTTGTTCCTGAGTGGTAGATCTGGAAAAATCCAAAACTTTTTGTCCCATAACCTCAGCAGCTTTATAGTGTAAAAAAAGTTTCAATATATGGTCACGATCTTGTGGAAATACAAAAGTCACTATTAGGGTAGCACAATCAACCACTTCAGAGTCAGAACATTCCAAAAATCCTGCAACATCCAAACTATGTTGTGATAAATCTTCAGCTATCCTAGAAGCACCTTCTCTTTATCATGATCAAGCAATACCACTTTAAACCTTATGTTGAATAGGGACTTTCTATAGTCGACGACCTAATGTACGTTACAATCCAATCTGTTACTCAGGAACCTTCACGCAATACCATAATGTATTCTTCTTTACCATGTATGTATGCACATGATGTATGTATACACCATGATCTGCTCCATTTATGTTATGTTACATGTCTGTTACCATGTATGTATACACTTTAACGCAATACTATTTGTAATGCTGTTACCCGGAAATGGCAACCGCCATTACGGCAAATGTAAGCCACATTGAGCCTGCAAATTGGTGGGAAAATGTGGGATACAAATGCTACAAATAATAATAATAATCCTTCCCACAACTTCTTCGATGAAATATAATCCTTAGAAAAAAAAAGGAAACACCTCTTTAGGTATATGTAAAATTTCCTCCATATATTTCTTAAGAAGCTGAGCAGATGGTAATAGAGGATGTTTTGGAAAAAGTAAAAGATGCAAATTCAAATAATGCAAGGAATTTTCCATAGTTGCTAGTTCATAGAAAGTTTGTCTTCTCTTTAATCAAAGTAGTCCGAATATTACATAGTTCTGTTGCCTCCTCTTCTAGTTTCTCCAGTCTCTCTTAGTTTCTCCAGTCTCTCTTGTGTACATCTGTTATTTGTTGAAATTTCTGCTGAAGTTTGATTAGTTGTAACCACAGTAGTCAGAGTAGAAATAGATTTGTGAAGAAGACTGTAATTTCAGCCCACAAAGTTAATAAGGGGAGCAGCAGTCAATAATGGCTCCAGATTCAAATCAGAAGTTTGCTAGATATTACAAGATCTCTCAAAACTAACTTCTGCATGACCACCTATGGTAAGCCCAAGGTGTACTCTGTTGTTCCTGCTGCCAGGTTAGAAGAATATGGAACCTTCTCCTCCATAGCAGCTGTACCTGGTGTCTGTACATCCAACTGAGAGATCCCTTCTGAGGAGCCACGCCACTGTGTGATCTACTCTGCTACAACTTTACCAATGTCTACAAATAAGGAAAATATAAACATATCTTATATAATAAAACTCACCCTCAACGTTCTGAAGACTCTGACGTCACTTCCGTCATCAAAATGGGTTTGAAGGGTTCGTAGTGGTGAAGCCACCGAAATCGCCATCTCGGGGCCCCACCCTCGCGTCAAACGTGATGATGTCGGGGCGGAGCAATGGCATCACACACCGAGGGCGGAGCAATGGTGTACGGTGCGTTCAGGAAGTGCGAAGCAATGGCGTCAGAACGACGAAGGGGTCGGTAGGTAGGGAGGGAGGGAGAAGGGGGGGGGGTATTGGGGAGGAAAACCTTGCTAGCGCCCATGTCATTTGCTCCAGAAACGGCCCTCTTTTACTAGTCATATATAATTTACGTATTTTTATTCATATTCAAAGTATTCAAAAGTGTATATAGTAAACCTATTTTATAAATACACATCACAAATCCCATATAAAAATTAAATACTAAACCCCCATTCATACTTACACATACATTACCTATCTTTAAAATTCTCTAATCATGGAAAGACCAATAATTAGAACAAACAAATAGTCTATCAAAAACCTCACATGGAAGTTCATCATCCGGTTCAAACCCGGAGTGTTTCAGCAGCATTGACTCTATGTACTGAGTCTAGAAGGCTCTGGGATTTGTGAAGCTCCTGCTTCCTCATTATTCTGTGGTGGTCAAATCTGCTCTTAAAGAGCCAGGAGTTCTAAAACTCACCTTTTAGTGCCCCCAGGGAAGGAGGCTAGGACTTCTGAATCTTTTGTGAAGACAATGTTCCAGAATGCTGTGCTAACTTACCACATAGCTTCGTACCAGCTCTTAATGAGCATGCACTTCTGGAATGTTGTGTGCAATATGGTGGTGTTCACAGATATTCTCCCTTGGAAGAAAGCTGAGGAGCTCCATCAGCTAATAGCCAAAGAGCGGGGAGTGTTCAAAGTACAGTGTCTGGGCAACCTTTGCTTTCGATACAGCATCCAGGGCCTCCGCTATGGAGATAGGAAAGTGCAGACTCACCTGGCTGCATGCCTTAGACCAGAGTTTCCCAAGTCCAGTCCTGGAGTACTCCTTGCCAGTCAGGTTTTCAGGATATCCACGATGAATATGGATGAACTTGATTTGTATACACTGCCTCCATTATATGCAAATCATTTTCATGCATATTCATTGTGGATATCCTGAAAACCTGACTGGCAAGGGGTACTCCAGGACCTGACTTGGGATTCACTGCCTTAGACCTCGAACCAGCAATGTAGGACAGTGGCGTACTTATTCCAGGTGTGTACGTTGTGCACACACCACCTGTCAGACCACCCCCCATCTGCCCATTCATGCCTTAAAATCATTCTCCCTCCAGTCTTCAACTGGGTAGCGGCACTCATAGCCTGCCTGCAGCCTGCACCAGGACTTTCTCTGTCAACCATCTCACCCCCTTCTGATGCTTCTTCCTGTTTTGTGAAGGGCGGGACGGTTCACAGAGAAAGCCCCAGTGCAGGCCGCACGCAGCCTATGAGTGCTGCTGTCCAGGCAAAGACTGGAGCGGAGCGAAGTGATTTTAAGGTACGGGGGTGGGTCTGCCTACACCACTGGTACAGGAGAAGGTGTCTGATATTCCATGCCATGGAGAAAATGGAGGAGGCCACTGACCACATCAAAGAGCACTCCCGACACCATCAAGTCATTCTCCAGGCTTGCTATCACTGCTCCTCTCAATGAGTTAATATTCTGGTGGTTAATTCACAGCAGTCTGGTCAAGACTGCCTTTTCAGATTCCACAAACTAAAAAAATGTTAATGACTGATGCATCCAGCCTGGAGTGAGGAGCTCATATAGAAGGGCTCTGCACCCAAGGTCAGTGGTCTGCTCAGGAGAGACTTCAGATAAACCTCCTAGAGCTAAGAGCAATTTGGAATGCTCTAAAGATTTTCAGAGATTGATTAGCAAACCAAACTAAGCTGATCCAAACAATCAGGTAGCAATATACTATGGAGCTCATTTTCAAAGAACTTAGACTTACAAAGTTCCATAGGTTACTATTGGGCTCATTTTTGAAAGAGAAGGACGTCCATCTTTCGACATAAATTGGAAGATGGACGACCTTCTCCCAGGGACGTCCAAATCGGTGGTATCGAAACCCGATTTAGGACGTCTCCAACTGCACTCCGTCGCAAGGACGGCCAAAGTTCAAGGGGGTGTGTCAGAGGTGTAGCGAAGGCGGGGCTTGGGCGTGCCTAACACTTGGACGTCCTTGACCCATAATTGAAAAAAACAAGGACGTCTCTGATGAACACTTGGATGTTTTCACCCGGATAGTGCCAGGCAAAATGGTAGAGACTATTGCAAAGAACAAAATTACAGAGCATATGTACTTATGTCTTCTGTACGAATATCCTTCAGTGCCTCTCATAGTAAAAACTCTCCTGAAACTCAAGCAGGATCATAGAACCATGGTCTTGATAACACCTTACTATATAAAACAGATCTTGTTCCTGTTCCTGGAGCTAGCCTCCAAATCTCCATGGAGGCTCGAGTTCTTTCTAACTTTCTTCAGTTTGAGAAAACAGTTACCTGTAGCAGGTGTTCTCTGAGGACAGCAGGATGAACATTCTTACTAACCCGCCCATTTCCCCTTGGAGTTGTATTCTGCAAGCTATTTGTAATACTGTAGACTGAGCTGGTCCTATGTGATGACAGTTGAGTGGGAAAGCAAACGCACACACACACTCACACAAGGTATATCACAAGACTACTAGAAAAAATGTCGGGGAGTGTTCCTGCGCTGGGTTCCATCAGATAACATCATCCAGTAGTATATATTTATCAAAATGATTCAGTATAACTACTGTCTCTGAATAGTAATTAAAATTCTTAACGGAAAAGTTCTTAATTCAAAATGTTTAAAGTTTTTGGTACAGATCTTCCCCAGGAGTATAGCCAGAAACTTCAGTGATTATTTCAGCAGTCCACTGAGTCCAAGGGGAGCTCTGGCCTACAGGCAAGGCTGACTTGCAGCAATACAGCTGTATTCATAGTTGTTGTTGTTACAAAATGTCAGCAATTGAAAAAAAATATGTTGGGGCTACTCACAATTTCTCTTGGGCTCTGCAGATTGCCAAATGAAAAAGGGTGTAGATCAAATCTCCCCTACATACACACACTGTCTTCCTCTTCAGCACTCTGTCCCCCTTCAGATCACCCCCATCCTACCCCAACTCATTGTCCTTCAATATTCTCTCTCAGTTCATCTCCCCCTCCTGCATTCACATTGTGTTACCTCCCTTTGTAGTTCTTCAACTCCACACCATATGCCCCCTTACTCAGTCTCTCTCAGCTCATTACCTCTTCCACTCATCTCCTTGCCTTCTGTTAGTCCCATACATCCCCCTAAACGTCTGTTGTCTCCAGCTCGCCTCTTCCCATACATACTCATCTACTACCCTCTTATCTCCCCTTCCACATATCCCCTATCCCTGGTCTCTGGTCTCCTCCAGTTTATCTCCCCTTCCATTTATGCTCTGTTTATCCAGTGCTTCCTCTCATTTTTTTCTTATTCTCCCTTTACTTGCCTCATATTCTCTACCCAAAGTCCATCTCTCCTGGTACTATCGCTGTTGAGGGACCCAGCTCTACCTGCTTCAAACACGGCTGCTGCAGTGGCTTTTCTGCACTGCACAGCAGTTGATAGCATGTGATCAATGTGGTCCTGGAAATCCTACACTGTTCTAGGGAGAACGGCACAGGAATTCCTACACCACACTGATTGCAAGTTGGAAGAGCTATGCAGTAGCTGCTGAGTTTGGACCAGGACTCCACCTTCTGTCAAATTCTGCATATGACAAAGTAAATTCTGTGCCTTGGGGGAATTCTGTGCAACTGTACATTGCAGAATTTGTGAATTGCCGCAGCCACAGTGCAATAGAAAAGTTCTGTTGGGTATTGGGGGCTGCATTGAATTGGGAAAGAAAAGTTACAGAGGCTATTGTGAGAGAGAATTTAGGCTGCAGGGGTCTTTGGGGGGCCTGTGCTGCCCAGAATTGTTAACAGGACTAATGTTAAGTTAGTCAGTACAGCACAAAACACTATATTGTTTTGAGTTTCAACTTTTGCAAACTGGAAACACAAAGGTAAGTTGAATATGTCTTGCACATCAGAGCTTGTGCAAAGTGTTTCAGCCTTCCACTCTACCTATGTGAATTTGAAATATTATTCTTTTCTTTAATGCCTTTTCAGCACTACCAGTAAATGCCTGATAAAATGCCAGGAATTAAATTTTTAATGACAATTTTGCAATAGTGTTAGTTTTCTTTCTGCCAACTTTGAGGATTTTTTTTTGAAGATCTTGAGTTAAATTCTCTCTTTGGAATGATCAGATCAAGATGTTCACGTCTGATTTTGAAAACGAGAAGCGTGATCACCAGAAAGTACAGCATCAGTTATACAAAGTCTTAAAGGAGCTGCGAAAGGCAAAGGAACAGATAACACGGCTGGAGGCGATGGTAAGTTCACTGAGATGGTTGAGGTTTTTAAGGTCAGCTGTAATTATTACCTAGAGAGTGATATATGTACCTGGAGCTGTACAGTGTAACAAAGCTGGACAGTATGCTTTAATTCTACATTTCTCACTAAATGTAAGTCAGGATTTTGTTGGCTTATTGTCCATGGAAATGTGTTTGTGTGCTATTTTAACCATATGATCTCACAAACTTAGGGAACTTATGTGCCATGTATGTCATACTTTACCTTTTGTTATAAATGTTTATTAGAAACCAGTTTATATAGTTTCCATAAACCTGTGAACAGCAGAGTTCCCATATGTTCACTTTTCTTGAATAATCTGAACTAGATATAGCGATGACTTTACAGTATAAAAGAGAAAAAACAAATTGAAAAATTCTGATGCTTCTAAGAATACATGGACTTAAGCTTTTCACTTTTGACAGCCCAATAAAACACATTCATACTAGGATCTCGCATACATACTTCTGACAATGGATAGAATGGTTTTTATAGCCTTAGTCTTGGCAATAAATTCCTTAGTGTTCAGCTGCACCATCCTGTACAATTGGATTATATCCCCTTCCTACCAACAGATGGAGGTAGAGAAACTGACTTTTCCCAGTGACATCACTAGTATAAGGGCTGGTGCTCTGTGGAAAACTTCAGTATGACAGTAGGTTGTGTGGGCTGGTGGGTCTGGTCCCAGGTCTATGTCCCAGCAGTGCAGGCTAAGGCCACACCACTTGGTAAAGCCTAATGGCCTTGATCCCAGGCTTCCAGTTTACGGACCGGACCCAGTAGAGCATGAGGCTTGACTTCACAGGCCCCAGTTATTGCCCACAGGCTGAGTGTGGCATTTAACTTGGTCCACACTGGGCCCTTGTTGTGGGGGGAGTGGATCCTCATACCTCTCTCCCCCCACCCTCCCTCACTCCTTCATGTATGCCCTTGCAGCTCCAGGCAGCCCATCAGAAATATTTAATTCAGCTGGTTTGCCTGGTGTAGCATTATTCCCCTGTTTTGTTTTATTTTTTTAATTATTCCCCTGTTGTCACAAGAATAAAGCTAGTTAAAAGAGAGAGAAAACAGCTTAAAACAAAAAAAAGGAAAAAGGAAACCAACACCCAAGAGACAGGCCAGGGGAGAAGCAGAAGTCTGGTGAGTCCTGGATCGTGGTCAGATCCAGGCGAGCTGCGCAGGCCCGTGAAGAAACAGGGGTGATATGATATTTGAAAGGTATTAATCCACAAATGAACCTTTTCCGGAGACGGAAAGGTGGTAGAACTAGAGGACATGAATTGAGGTTGAAGGGGGGCAGACTCAGGACTAATGTCAGGAAGTATTTTTTCACGGAGAGGGTGGTGGATATGTAGAATGCCATCCCGCGGGCAGGAGGTGGTGGAGAAGAAAACGGTAATGGAATTCAAACATGTGTGGGATAAACACAAAGGAATCCTGTTTAGAAGGAATGGTTCCATGGAATCTTAGTGGAGATTGTGTGGCGATGCCGGTAATTGAGAAACAAAACAGGAGCTGTGCAGACTTCTACGGTCTACGCCCTGATTGTGACTGAATAGATAGAGATGGGGTGGAGTGTAAATTTTAAAGGGCTTCGATGTTAGCTTCAGAACTTAGTACAAGAACAGTACTGGGCAGGCTTCTATGGTCTGTGCCCTAAGAAAGGCAAGGACAAATCAAACTCTGGTATACATATAAAGTATCACATACCATGTAAAATTAGTTTATCTTGTTGGGCAGACTGGATGGACCGTACAGGTCTTTATCTGTCGTCATTTACTATGTTACTACACTGCTTACAGAAGCTAACAGCTGAGCACAGCTGACAGCTCCCTCTGCCTTCAGTGTAACGGGCAGTTTCTGACTTCAAAAACAGCCCCGGTGGGGTCTCCCCATAATGTCCACAGAAGCTGCTCTTGCCTCGGCATTGGTACCCATGGTCCAAATGCCTTTGGCAACAATGGCAGTCATTCTGGGTCCTGCTGCAGTTTCTCTACAGCAGTCTCAGTCCCTATCAGGGCTTGAAAGGTTGGTGGTCATGTCCAGCATCTGCCCTGAACTCTGGCTGTAGCATGTGCTCCTGCTTGTTAAGCAGGCACTAGCAGGTGATGCTAATACCTCACTGGGAGGGGAGGGGCTGCTCCAGGTGTCAAAATGTGCAGAGGTAACCACATGCCTGCAGGAGGTTCTTTGACCTCTTGAGGGTGGCAGTGTTGAGGCAGAGGAGCTCTTGGAGTCTCAGCCACTCTATGAGTCTGGTTCAGAAGCAGAGCCCTTCCCCTACCACCCCAAGGAGGAAGAGGGGGAGTGCTCCCCAGTCATATGACTGTTTTGGCAGAAAAATCTTTCTCACCTTATTGATTCAGTGTCCAAGGTCCTGGCTCTGTCCTCAGCCTCCTTGACTGAACCCTCAGATGACCCCAATCTGGAGGTCCTCTCACAAGCAATTCCCCCTTCACAAGGTTCTGTCCTGCATGATGTGAGAGGCCCTGGATGGAGTCTACCGGGGTCCAAGGTGCTAGACAGGCTGTATCATTCCCTCTTGAGGAGGTGGTGAGGTTTTAGTGGTTTCCCAAGGTGGACATCCAGATTTTGGCTGGTTGAAAGGGGTTCAGTTCTCAAGGAGATGCATGAGAAGGTGGAACAGCAGCTTAATCTGGCTGCTGCCTCCTCCATTATGGCAGGCAAGCAGGCTACCATATGTGGGGGTTTTGTGGCTAAAGCCATGTTGCAAAGGTTGTAACATTTGCTGAGGCCCCAGAGGTGACTTGGCTATAATCAATAGCGGCCTTTCTGGTGGATGTCCTCTACAGTTAGGTGTAAATAACCTCCCATTTTGTGGCCTCGGCTATGAATGCAGCCTCTAAGAACAGTCAAATTCTCTTCAAGGGGCATCCGCTATTTGGTGAGGAAAAGGTCCCAGCGTGCCTTCTTATCAAGCCTCTTTGTAGGGGAGGAAGTCAGTTTTGACTGTCATCAGCCCAGACCTAGGTCCTTCAAGCCGGAGTCCTTTGGTGGCCCTAAGGTGCCAGAATTTTCTTGGATCCCCAGCTCTGCTAGAAGCTCCAGAGGTGTACAGTGAGGGTGTGCCAGGCCCCTCACTGGCCCTATTCAGCCATAAGTGGACTCATTTCATCTTGACCAATGGATCCTCGAGGTGCTCTGTCAGGGGTATGTCCCAGAGCAGGCTTGTCCAACCCTATTCTATCAGTGGCCACATTTTATATATATATGTATAATGTTTTAACATTGGGAGGGCCAAAATATTCACCATCATATTTTGCCGCATGTTTAGTCAAATAGTGGCAAAATACGACGGTGCGTTATCCCCTCTCCAATCTTCAACCAGTCTCTCTTTTTCTATTGCACCCTCCCCATTCATCAACCAGTCTCTCTCTCATGTACCCTCCCCCCAGTCTTTACCCAGTCTCTTTCCCCTGACCTGGCTTCAGCTGCAGAAGAAACAGTGGGATTCCTGCATCCCCACTGGGGCATAGCTCTCTGCAAGCTTGAGCTTCATGGTACTGGAAGTTTGGGTTGGTCTCAAGGTTTCAGGTCTCCCAAGACTTGAAACCGTATTACCAATCTGAACTTCTGGCACTGTGTGCCTCAAGCTTCCAGAGAGCTGAGTTGTGGTGGAGGAGCAGGAATCCCGCAGTAAGCACCACAAGAATTGCCAAGCTTCTAAGGGCCAGAACAAAGCACTTGGTGGGCCATAGGTTGTATAAGCCTGTCCTAGAGTCTTCTCAGTTGGGGTGCTCATTATTTGGGGACAGTGGAACAGGGGTGTTGGTTCCCCCTGGAGACATCACGGTCCATAAACTGCCTGGAGATTCTGGTGGTCCACTTGCAATTCCTCCAGAGCTTTCCACTGCTCTGGGGGAGAACATAAGCACTGCTATACTGGGACATACCAAAGGCCCATCAAGTCCAGTATCCTGTTTCCCAACAGTTGCCAATCCAGGTCACAAGTACCTGGCAAGATCCCAGAATCGTAAAACAGATTTGATGCTGCTTACCTAGAAATAAGAAGTGAATTTTCTGAAGTCCATTTTAATAATGGCTTATGAACTTTTCTTTTAAGAAATTATCCAAACCTTTTTTAAACCCTGCTAAGCTAACTGCTTTCACCATATTCTTTGGCAAAAATTCCACATGATGGTGGACAATGTGACAGCAGTTACCTATAATAATATTCTGAAATTCTTATTCCATTAATGTGATTATCGTTATAACATATTGTAAGCCACATTGAGCCTGCAAATAGGTGGGAAAATGTGGGATACAAATGCAGCATAAATAAATAAATAAAATAAATATAACAAGCAAAGAGGCACAGAAGTCAAGGAGTGACCCTGGCAACAGCAGTCATTTGTTGCTGGGCAGAGCCAAACCTGCTAGCATTGTCGGCAATCCACAGAGCTGACAAGGACACTGTTCAGGCAGACTTCCTCAGCCATTCACTGCTGAATCCAGGAGTGTGGGAGCTGAGGCAGACAGCCTTCTGGTGCCTCCTGGACCAATAGGGGCAACCTATCTTTGACTTCATGGTTTCAAGGGGAAATGCCAGGGTGAAATGCTTCTTCAGCTGTAGAAAACAGATTACCTCAATGGGAATAGATGCCTTGGTTCAGCTGTGGTCTAGGGAGGGACCCCTGATCAGCCAGGTCCTTAGGAGAATATAACACCATTCTTTTCTGGTTCTTGTTGACCCTGAAGGCCATGTTATACTGATCTCATTCGACTCCTGGTGGAGTCCCCGATTCCTGTTTCCAGAGGGTCATGGGTTGCTCAGATAAGGTCCAGTGGAATTGGAGGATTCAGATTCCTTATGGCTTATGGTTTGGTCCTTGAGAGAAGGAGCGAGATAGTGATGACAGAATTTGCAACTTACTTAAAGCCAGCAAGTCATCCACTTCTTTGGCTTAAGTTTGAGTCTAAAAATGTTTGAGGAATGGTGTCAACAATGCTCCTTCTCCCCGTGTAAGGCTTAGATCTCAGAAGTGCTCAGCTTTTTACAGCAAGCTCTGTCCTGTCAAACCCTGTATATCTCCTTTTCTTGGAGAATTCTTTGTCATCCGCACTGTTCCCTCATTCCTCCTGAAGGTGATTGCTCCTTTCATGTAAATCAGGAGGTCTGTTTTCCCCACTTTTTGGATGAAGGTGCAGACTCAAGGACCAGAAGGCTCCACAAGCTAGATGTCCACAGAGTTCCGTTTTGGTAGTCCACAGCGTTCTGTTTAGGTAGTTGTGGGAGATGAATGTTATCTGTCTCTCTGATCATTTGTTTGTCCTATTCCATGGCCTTCACAAGGGGCAGGCGCTGTCAAAGGCTTCTATTGCATGTTGGATAAAGATGGCCATTGAGGCTGTTATATTTTGCAAGAACTGGTGTCTTCTGATCTGTGAGCTCGCTCAACTTGTGCTCAGGCAATGTAAAGGGCAAAGGCCTGAGCGGTTTTGCCAGAGGATAGCAATAGAGTGATGACCTGGTTGTTGCTCCATTCTTTTGTAAAGCATTACAGGCTGAATGTACTGGTCAGAGCCATTATTCAGAGGGCCTTATCTTCCCCTGCCTAATGTTTCTGCTCAGGTACATACCAGTCATACAGGACAGAGCAACAGGATGCTTAGGAAGCTGAAATGTAGTCATACCTGTTAATTTCCTTCTCTGTAGTCCTGCTGTACCATTTTGTGACCCTCCCTGGAAGACTTTGGTTCAAGGAACTCCTTTATTGTATTTATTTTTAAAACTTATACCCTGCCTAAGAACTAAGTAGCCTACAATTAAAACATTCATAAATTAAAAGCAATACTTACAAAGCAAATAGGGTCTAACAAAGAAAGCCTACTGGAAAATCACCTGAAACTACTCATTCAGAAAGCCTGTAAAAATCAAGATGTCTTCAACCATTTTTTAAATTGTTGAAGAGCTGTACAAAAGCAGACATGCTCCGTTAACTTGTTCCATAATAATGGACCCACTATTGAAAATGCAGATGTCTTGAGTTCTCTGCTTCTTTCTCTAGTGGCCATCTAAAAATAAATACAAAAATGTTATTGTTTATGGAATTTAATTATGGCTGCAATGGTTTGATGGGACATCGTACAGGATGGTGCAGCAGGACTAAAGGAATCATTTCATCATGTTCAACTTAAAAATGCAGCACTGGAGTTTTCAAAATACTCATTCACCTTTTTGATCTATTGCTTTCTCCTTTTGGATTTTGTTGATATGCTTTCATTATTTTTGTTCTAATGCATTGCTCTTCTTTTATATTGTGTCCGATACGTTTCACAAAGCTATATCTCCATGCTGACCGCCCATCTCTGTGGTCTCTTCTGTTCAGTTCATTCTCCCTCTGTACTTAACCTAGACAAGCTGATTAGGATGAGCACAACCCTCCTTTTGCTTATACACATTCATGGAGAGAGAAGTGGTTAAGTAGGGAGAGACAAAACCTTGCAGTGATATAAACAGAAGGATCTGAATGATTTTCTGTGGTCTCACAACCATCTGAGCTACCCCAACATTATGTAGTTATGCTGTTTTAAAACAGGCTTTAACTGAACAAGAGATCAGAGATTAATTTGGGCTTCAGCCCATGATATATGGCTTAAATAGATCATAGTTTGCATTCCTATCATCTTCCACACATCTCCAAATATCATATACTACATATTTCAACATGGCATTTTGGTTAAACAGCTATTAATGTCATCTCATCAAGATTATTTTATGCAATGGTGCATAGGTGTCTTTGTTTATACACTTGGGTATTAAATAAGCCTCCTCACCTATTCCTTTTCTTTCCAAGAATTCACCAAATGCAACAATAGAAACATTTGGATATCTTCTACAAATGACAAGGCAGATTCAGAAAAAGTATTTATTATACATTTCGCATTAAAATGCTTCTCATGCTGTAAGTGTGCTCCCGTACCCTTTTTCAATTTGCTTGTAAACCAACTTTTAAATACCTGATCAGACAACGCAAGATTATGCTGTTTCCTTTTTCCAGAAACATCCTCATTACATAGAGCCACTGAATAATCTTCAAGATGATCTGGAAAAGAAGTTGACGATGCATGATCAAGCTTCATCTCCCAAATACACCAATATGCTGGATGAGAGCTTCTTGGAGTGCCCCCGTTGTAAAGCACAGTATCGTACAAGCCAGCATCGAGAGTTATTGGCTCACCTTGATTACTGTATAGATTAAACACTGGAAAAACAGGAGCCGAGATAACGGCTCTGCTGGCTAGTATATTCTCACTGACGTACTTTGACTCAATTTTAAACTTTTTTTAATGGTTTTGTGTGTGGTATCAATATTGTGCGTGTTATAGTTCTCATGTAGGTGTGCACCAATATTTCTTATTAGCAACTCTACAGTTGACAAAGTGTTATTAATGCACCAACTGTCGCCAAGTTGCTCAAATTATGAAACTGGTTAACTTTTGACTCTTGCTTTATTTTATACCCAAGTTGTCTGTTTGTTTATTGCCCTGATGCATTTTATATCTTAAACATTTACAATAGTTTGAGGTCCCAGCCTATGCACAGAATCAATCATTTGCCTCTTTTGTCTCTATCTCAATTATTCTCTAGGCTAACAGACTCCGAACAACCAGCTTTAATTTTTATTTTCATTTTCATTAAAAGTACCCATAGAAAGCTTCCTTGAGAAATTACAATTATAAGACTACGTTTTAAGAAATAAAAGCAATCACTTATCTGCCACCACAGAGTCAGCGCTTTGGCAACATTGTTTCACCCGACACCCACAGCATAGTACAATAGCGTTTCAATCAATAAGACCTGCTTCCAGTGTTATTAACTGGATCACTGCGAACTAAAGCAAGCATCATTAGCCTCCTGTAGTGCTACTCATACACATTATAACATTGACAAAATCACTTACCATCTTCAGGAAGGCAGTGCTGCCGAGAGACTGAGCCGGGCCTGGGGCAAAGCCGCGCCCCTTCCAGGATCGTCCCACATCACCCCTCAATCGCTACTGCTGTTGCCTCCCTCTCCTGCTCCCAGGCTGCCGGCGCCGCAGTTCTCAGTCTCCACCTACCAACCCTCTGCTCCCTTTTGCCTGCCATCTGACCCCCTTCATTTAAATTAAAAAAAAAAATCTCTAAAGCAGCAGCACAGCGCCTTCTGTGCGAAAGCGACAGATCGCCTCAGGCAGGCCTTCGCTTACTGTGTCCTGCCCTCACGGAATTAGGAAGTTACATCAGAGAAGGGTGGGACACAGTGAGGTTAGGCCCGCCCAAGCCGATCTGCCCTTTCGCACAGAAGGCGCTGCGCTGCTGCTTTAGAGATTTTTTTAAATGCAGGGGGTCAGACGACAGACAGAAGGGAGCTGAGGGTAGGCAGGTGGAGATGAGACTGCGGCGCCAGCGGCCTGGGAGCAGGAGAGGGCGAGAGACTCCGGCGCCAGACCCTCCTTGGTGGCCCGGGCCTGGAGAATTTTGTCCCCCCCTGCTCCCCCTCTCGGCGGCCCTGCAGGAAGGTAAACATGCCATTATCCAAAATAACAGCTCAGAGCCGCAGTACATACTAGATTTAAAGAGACCACGTCCTCAGCGTAATCACATCATATTGCTGCAAGCCTATTGGTGTTCTCAGAAATTCCAAAATTGAAACAGAAAACAAGAAATGTGTTATAAAACACAGAATCATATTATAAATCTTAAGTCCTGTTTAAACCCTTCAGGGTGATAGTAGAAAGAAAATATATTCTTCCAACATTCGTTCTACAACAACAGTGCATCAAGGTCACCTCTCTGCGGTGACAAAAAGACTTGCTCTAGAGGGACAAGCCTCAAATGATCAAAAGAATGACCTACTGTTAAATAGTGTTCTATGGGGGGGGGCTACATGATATTGTTGACAGAGACAACGTCTATGTTCCAAAAGTCTCACTTTCAGAATTCAGAGCATGGACACCAAATGGCATATACCACTCGAGCCAACATGCAATTACAATGGTTTCAACATAATATGGCATCCATTAATCATCAACATCGTGCCTAAAAGAATGAGCCAAATACACTACATTGGACATATGGATAATGGCCCAGCTGCCTCTCTTCTCTTGACTGAGGAAGATTGCTTGAGAGATAAGTTGGCATTAAAAGGTCCTTTAAGTTCTTGCCTTGCTTAAAAGCAAAGAGAGGAGGCTCTTTTAGGCCTGAATGTAAACCAATATGTGCCCATAGTTCAGAATAGTTGTCCTCACCATCATCGCACCAGATGAATATCGCAACACATAGGCTATCATTGAGGGGGTTCCATTCTAGGTGGCAACAACAGATGTGAATGTGCTGCCTAATGCTCTTTTATAAGACGTCTTCAAAATGGAGACAGGGTAGCCCATTCAACAAATCTCTGAAACCAGATGAGCAGCTTGACATTTGAATTCAGAAATGGAGGAACAAATTTGTTTCAATCTCAAGGACCTACTGGAATACTCTCTGTAACTTTCGCAGGTGACCACTCTGAAAGTATAATATTGTGTTTCTATGAGTAGGCTTAAGAAACACAGAGTAGACCCATTACCAGAATTAGAAATCCACAAATCTAAAAATGAAATTTGATGTGTATGAAAACTGTAAGAGAATTTCAAGTTCTTATCACAATTATTCAGCTAAACACAAAAAGCTTCCAAACTGGGAGTGTCACCATCCCATAACAAAAAAAAAGAAAAAAAAATCAATAAAACGTTTCCATAGCACTGGCATGTGTGTGTTTTTGAACCTGAAGAGGTACTGTTGCTTTTCTTTGGTGCATTAGATATATTTAAAAACAAAAGGGAAGTAATATGAACTGCTCTTTTAATGAAGAATTTTCAAGTGCTTTCAAGTTAATATTTCTGGATCCTGCTGAGTGTTGAAGAAGGTGTATCTCTAAAGGTGCACCCCTCCTGATCAGGGGTTTGTTTCAGATTTTCAGATCTTCCGAGTCGTGCAGAGCAGTGTTTCTCATTTTCAGGATAGTCACGATAAATATGCAGGAGAGAATTTGCTTACAAATCTCTCTCATGCATATTTGTTTTGGATATCTTGAAAACCAGCCTACTTAGGAGGATACTTCCGTACCAGCTTGAGCAACACTGACAGAGCACACTGGAGACGGATGAGCAACAGAGACTAAAGGGACAAAAGCCTTTTCCCCATGTCTGTCTTCAGCTAGTGTTGCTTTATTTATGCATCATATGTATCTGGGTGATACCTCTAAAGGGTTTTAGTGACTCAGCACAGTGACCCGCCAATTTGCTTGAATTCACAGTAATGTGAGTGGTCAAACAAGGAGATTCCGAAGACCTTGAACACCTATTGCTCTTCAAAGTGAAATATCAGATTCTCATTTTTTTATACTTGCAAGTAAACTAAAAAAACAGCTTTTTTTTTTTGCTAGTAGTACTCCATTTCATCACTGTATAATTTTTGAAAGCAAGCAGCACTGTTCTGAATCTAAGTAAATGAAGGGATTCTTTGGTACTCAGTGGTGTACCAAGGGGAGGGCAGTGGGGGCGGTCCGCCCCGGGTGCACGCCGCTGGGGGGGGGTGCTGCGGCGCGCGCCTGTTGCTCTGTTTCACTCCAATTTCGCAATTTGTATGTGTTCACTGCTCCCTCTGAGTCTGCCCCGGAACAGGAAGTAACCTGTTCCGGGGCAGACTCAGAGGGAGCAGTGAACACATGCGAATTGCGAAATCGGACTGAAACAGGGCAACAGGCGTGCGCCGTGGCACCCCCCCCAGCGGCGTGCACCTGGGGGGTGTCATTTCGCCGGGGGGGGGGGGGAAAGAGGTGTCATTTCGCCGGGAGGGGGGTCGCGCTGCTCCCGGGAGGGGGTGCATCGGCGATCCGCCCCGGGTGTCAGCTACGGTCGGAACGCCACTGTTGGTACTTCATATACAATAAGAAATAAAATATTCCCTCTTCATAGCAAAGAGAAACCATAACCATAATGCATACTTGTTAAAGACTATTAGACCTTGGAGGTTTTGAGCTCATGCAATATCCACATCAGGGAGAAATAGTGGATACAAAGCATTCAGTCATTCACTGGTTATCTGATTTCAACAGAGAATGTTGAGCGTCTGAAGTCTTTTTCCTCCAAGTATAAATTGGGTAAAGAAAAAGAGAAATTCATTTGCTTATTTAATAATTAAACTTTAGTTTGTTAGCAAGTACCATAGATATTTTGAATTTATTTTTCTTAGGGAATGCAATGGGGAAATCAGAACTACAGGTCCCTGCATACAGCAGGGTAAATCCAGAACTGGATCAACCCTGTCCTAAGAATCTGGATTCAGATTGCAGTCTTATGATAATGCACATATCTTAAATTGTGCATAACTACTGATGACTGGGTCATTTGCAAGAAGCACCTTGGTCCATTTTAAACATAGTGTTTAGGACTGGCTTATTTGCACTTCTGTGTTCCACAACTTTAGATTGTGAACAGACAGCGACTGCGGGCATCTTCTTACCTATAGATTTATGTACAGGGCCTTCCTTTTAAAATTTGGTTTTGTGGGATTTTTTTTTTTGTAACCTGAAGGTTTTTTTAAATTTGTATATTACAAATGTTTTGTTGCTGATTTGGAAGTTCTTTGCTTTTGGACAGATGTACAATATTAATAAAATCTTTAAACTATATGTATGGTTTTTATAATTGCAGTAATTTAATTTCTATAATTCTTGCTCATTCACTTATCTGGATGGTGAATTGTTACTGAAATGTTTAATTCTCTGGACATTTTTAAAAGTGTGGTGTGGAAAAACGGAAAGAATTCTTTCAGCAGACAAAATGTTTTCCAAGGTGAGTGGCCAGACTATGCCCCACATATGCCGCTACACTCTCCCCACCCCCACCCCCAACATCATACACAAACCCTGTCAACCTCCACACACACCACCCCCTACCAACACCAACCACTCACATCATAAAAAACTTCCCAAAGAAAAAACAGCATGTTTATGTCTGACAAACACACAGACATAAATTCCTTCAAACACCCACCCCCCCCTTCCTCAAAGCTTCCAACCTCCACACACCAACCCCTACCACCACCACCCACACACATCATACAAACACGCTACACAGGAAAAAAAAACATGTTTCTGTCTCACACACACAGACATAAATTCATTCAACCCCCCCCACCCCCACCCCCACACACCTTCCAACAAGCATCAAACAAAAACTGTGCTACGGAGAAAAAGCATCTCTCTCACTCACTCAGACACACACACACTACCCCCAAACACCCCTCCAAAACAACATACACAAACTGCCACGCTGAATCTAGATCTCTGTCTCTCACTCACACCACACACATACACAAAAATACATACACAACCTCTACCCTGAAGAATCTACATCTCTCACTCACACACACACAGGAAACCCCCCCCCCCCCACACACACACACACCACACAACAACATACACTCTGCCAGGGAAAGACAGCATCTCTCTCACACTCACACAATCACACCCCACCTTAATACACAAATTTTAACAAGGACATTCAACATCTATCTCGCTCAATCACACACCCCCACAGCCCCCCCACCCACCACCCAAAAAAAAAAAGATGCAGGACAAAGCTACCCTCACCCCCCCCCCCCCCAAGAATGGCAAGCCAAATTGGTTATGCAACTCAAACAATACAAAAAAAACCCCCATAACCAAGGCCACACCCCACCCACCCCTCCTTCCACTATGGGACTAAGGAAAGGGAAGTACAGGGGAACAAATGCAATTGTCCCCACTCCAAACACTCTCAAACACAGACGCTGCTACCCTGTACACCCCCCCCCCCCTCACATCATATACAAACTCTGCAACCCTACACCACCCCCATCAACACCACCCACATCATACACAAACTGTACAAGGGACAATCATCATCTTTCAACGATACCCCCCCCCCAAAAAAAAATGGCAAACCAGATTTGTCATGCAAATCAATACAAAAAAACAGCAATAAAAAAGCAAAACAATAAAAAATGAAACTACACAAAAAACAAAAAATTCAATTACTCATTACCAACACAACACAATTATAATAAAAATCACTTACAACACATTAATGGCAGAAAACAAATACCTTGCTAGCACCCGTTTCATTTGTTTCAGAAACGGGCCTTTTTTACTAGTTAGAAATAACAGACTGCTTATGTGTGGCTAGGCAGTGCCTTAAAAGGTGGAGGACAAAAGATTTTTTTCTTTTTTTACTTATTGGACAGCTTTTTGATTTATTTGAAAGCTTCTCATATGTACATAAATATCATGAAATAAAAACTGAATATCACTAGAACAGCTTAAAAAATGATTGTACGTAGGTGGTAGAAACAGCAGTTATAAACTCTGAATTTTGTCCTCATTTTTCTACACCGTTCCATACAAATACAGATGGCCAAATTTCAGTAAGGATATCCTGCTTCCTGACTGGCTCATCTTAAATGTTGTTGTAGTCTGCAATTAAATAGAAGTAAAATTAAACTCTCCTTTCATTAGGGCACAAGGAATAACATTTTCACCTCATCTGCTAAGTAGAAGTTTACATTTTAGATATACAAATGGATTATTCTGTTTTTAGGTATGTTTCAGGGCCAAGTGGTTTTATAAGTCAAAATCTGACCTGTTGGTGGTCCACAAAGACTGGAAGTGAATACCAAGGAACCAGGCAGTCATCTAGGGCCATATATTGGGGGGATGGAGTTGGCATAAATAAAAAATAAATATTTTGTTTCATGCAGATCTCTTTTGTTTAAACATAACTAAATGGGCTACAAGCCCCTAATGCAGTCCATTGGTTTTCTTATATTTTGTTCTTGTGATGACTTATACTGTGCCAAAACTGAAAACTCTTATCTCATCTATCTGGTCGATAATAAAAGAAGCTCATTGTGAACACTATCCACTCTAAAAGGTTGTTTTCTGGCTGTACATGAGGAATTGTAATCTCTATATATAAAAGGCACCACCAACGTTCTAAATTAAGCCTCCAGCCGGAAGTGTGAAGGGGGAGAGATATCCGGTTTCCCCATGAGTGTCTGCCCCGCCCTCGCTCTCTCTGTAACACAAACAGTGAAGGAAAACACAGCAAAGCACGAAATCAAATCGCTCTCTCTGTAACTCAGAGGGGGGAGGGGAAAGAGGGCAGGGACACACACACTCCCACTCCCACATGCACACAGAAGAAAACCTTGCTAGCCCCCGTTTCATTTGCATCAGAAACGGGGCTTTTTTACTAGTATTGAATAAATAAGTGTATGTCTCTAATCATGCATCCAAAGGTTATATAATCCTTTCAAGATATCCAGTTAATCATTTAACTTATTAGTGGAATATAACCACAGAGGCATGGTATGGTCGCATTTTCAATATGGTAATACTAAGGCTCAGATAAGGAACAGATATATTTTGAGTTGGTCTTCACTGGATTTTTTTTTTTACACCATGGGGCTCATTTTCAAAGCACTTAGACTTACAAAGTTCCATAGGTTACTATGGAACTTTGCAAGTCTAAGTGCTTTGAAATATTTTGTATCACATTATCCCAAGCAAACTTACTTTCAATGTGGCTTACATTTGAAAATATAGCGAGACAGAATAATAGACGTCAGTTATATCATGGATATGTCTGAAACATTTAACAAAGATGAGATTATCATATATACCCAGCTGGGCATTTAAAAGTCTGTCCTTTAATGATGCTGTATTTTCAGAAATCATAGCCATAAGTAGAGACATTCAAATATTATCACATGCATACACCAGAACAGGCATTCATATACATATTGCAAAAGTAAATAACAATTTCTACAGAGTACAACTAAAATTTAATTTTTATTTTCTCATTTCCATCTTCCAAAATTCCAGACAGCAGATGTACAGATCAGCAGGACCCAAAGCAGTTCAAAACAAGTAAAAAAAAAAAACAACAAAAAACCAAACCAAACCAAAATAACAACAGCAACAACACCACAGCTTATACCACACATAAAGTAGCACATATGAGTTTAAAGTAGCACATATGAGTTTAAATTGTTGGACAGACTAGATGGACCGTGCAGGTCTTTTTCTGCCATCATCTACTATGTTACCATGTTACTATGTTCAACCACCCTTAGGATTCACCTTTGGGTTTAAAAATCAAAACCATGTGCATGTAAGGACTGGATAAACGAATTAAAACAAAGTTTACAGCAAAATGCCCTTAATATGTAATACTTGATATCAATAACAAGCAGTGATGGAATATGCACAAGCAAGTAGCCTGAGCCAACAGATTATTTTCTGCTGAACATAATTAACTTTGTACGAAGTTGGCTGCTAATAGTGTGCTGAAATGGACAATGTTGGCACATTTAGACTACCTCTGGACAGAACGTCTGCATGAAAGAAGCCCCTACCTCATTATCAGTGGCGTAGCCACAGGTGGGCCGGGGCCCACCCACTTAGGGCTCAAGCCCATCCAACAGTAGCACATGGTAATGAAAATGCTGTTCTCCACAATACTGGCACTTTCGCATGCTCAGTTTTCAGTGCATGCCTGCTGCAGACTACCAAGGTAGAGACTGGAGAGAAGCATTTTCCCACCAACTGAGATATTTTTTTGATGTGGGGGTGGGGGAGAGAACATTTGGTGCCCACCCACTTCTTGCCTAGGCCCACCCAAAATCTGCTGTTTGGCTACGCTCCTGCTCATTATTCAATACATATCTGTGAAATAGTGGTAGTAATAATAATAATAATAATGATAATAATAAAAAGTGCATTTTTATAATGTACCACTGTATTCCACAAAACAAAAAGGAGTAAATTCCTACGTCATCTTTTTCTTTTGATGTAGGCACAGGAAAAAAAGATGTTAAATGCTCCAAGTTTCAACCTAATTAATTTTTTTTAAACTGTACTTATAAATAGAAAATCTGATTGTTAAGTGTTCTCATAACAAGATGTCTGTTTTGGTGGTCCTTTACTAAGTGAAAACATCTCTGCACCACTACTGGGAGTCCCTATAGCCCGCCCTTCCAAATGACACAATGATTTAAAATGTAGAATGTTTGAAAATATAAGTGAGACTAAATAAAAATCCCACCAATAATAATGAACGATAACGAGGATGCAGTCACTCATAGGTTTACTTGGTTTTGAGTATACTAGATGACAACTGCGTGCGGGGAATGGGAAACAGCAATTAACCAAATTGGCTTCAAAGTTTTGACGTCATCCCGTTTTCTTCAACCTCCTTGGCATCCACTCCACATGCTTCTGACACACGACAACGTCTACTGCTACGTTTTACTTCTTCCTCCTTTTTCCAGATGTCTGTTTTGGTGGTCCTTTACTAAGTGAAAACATCTCTGCACGACTACTGGGAGTCCCTATAGCCCGCCCTTCCAAATGACACAATGATTTAAAATGTAGAATGTTTGAAAATATAAGTGAGACTAAATAAAAGTCCCACCAATAATGACAACGAGGATGCAGTCACTCATAGGTTTGCTTGATTTTGAGTGTACTAGATGACGACTGCGTGCGGGGAATGGGAAACAGCGATTAACCAAATTGGCTTCAAAGTTTTGACGTCATCCCGTTTTCCCGTTTTCTTCAACCTTCTTGGCATCTATTCCACACGCTTCTTCTGACACTGACACACAACAACTTCTACTGCAACACTTTTTACTTCTTCCTCCTTTTTCCAGCGACCCGCCTCCCTCTTACGTAATTTCCCGTTTCCGGCAGGGCAGAACACGGTAGGACAGGGGACAGAGAAGTTGTTGTGAGAAGGGGTGGAGCTCCTGGAAAAGGAAATCGGCGGGAGTTTTTGAAGGTAGGATGGGGGGAAAGATTTTGACTCTGAGGCGGGTTGTGTAGCGGATGGAGAGGCTAGACCGGAGAGAGGAAAAGATAGTAGACCACGGTGGGGATGGAACGGCTGGATAGCCATTCCCGTGTGAAGCGGCGGGAGGGGGGGGGGGGTGCTTGGCTTGCATCAGAGTGGGGGCAGTGAAATGCACGTGACTTCGTTTGTAAACGGAATGTTTCTTATACTCTTCCAGGTCACATACAAGCTACTGTAGAGAGCGGAGTCCTAAAAAAAACAAACCCCAAAGAATAGTTTGTTTACATTCGTAACGTTTAGGTAATCATAAGTGTTGTCATACTGGGATAGACCGAAAGTCTATGAAGCCCAGTTTCCTGTTTCCAACAGTGTCCAATCCAGGTCACTTGTACCTGGCAAGATCCCAAAACAGTACAATACATTTTTATGCTGCTTATCCCAGAAATACACAAATTCAATCAGACCACGAATGCTTATTATAGTATAAAATTAATAGGCTGATAGAGGCGTCTCATATCTGAATGGAAGCTTCTGAATGTATGCTCCCTGAACGGCTATCAAGCCAATGGGAGGTGGTCGATGATTATAATTTCCCATTGGCTTGATAGCCGTTCAGGGAGCATACATTCAGAAGCTTCCATTCAGATATGAGACGCCTCTATCAGCCTATTAATTTTATACTATAATAAGCATTCGTGGTCTGATTGAATTTGTGTATTTTTACAATATTGATTACAGACACGGTTAAGCCATTTGTTTTTGCTTTTTGATTATCCCAGAAATAAGCAGTGCGTTTTAATAATGGCTTATTTTAGCACTGAGTCAGAATACTTAACAAAGTTATTCTTTTCCCAGATACAGCCTACTCTGAAGACTTCTTATACTAAGGGACCTTAGCAGATATTACTAGTAAATAAATGGCATATATAGTTCATCCCATCTCTGTCCTTCAGGCTTTAGGTAGAAGCTAGACAATAGATCCTTTTTTCTTATTCTTACTAGCACAAAGGACTGAACTGCTATTTTTTTTCTTTCTCCTTTTCTTTTCTTAGTCCCCTTCTCCTTTACTGTTTTTAGCTCATGTCAACAGCTTAGATGCCTCTAAATACTAATACTAATTTTGCTCCTAAAATTGAGAAAACAGACACAATAATAGAGTTTCTTAATATTCCGTAACGTGATACAATCAATGATTCTGAGCCACGCAGATTACTGCAATGGATTATTTGCGGGATGTAAATTACAGCTTTTGAAGAAGCTCCAGACAGCCCAAAACACAGCAGCCAGGCTCATATTCAGTAAAACACGTTTCGATAGAGCTAAACCTCTCCAATCAAAACTGCACTGGCTCCCAATCAAGGAATGTATTACCTTCAAATTTTGCTTTTTGGTCCACAAGATTATCTACGGTGAAACCCCACGATACATGGTTGACTTGATAGATCTTCCGACCAGAAACAGAACCAGAACGTCACGTTCCTATCTAAACCTCCACTATCCAAGCTGCATTGGACTCAGACACAAATCAACCTATGCATCCAATTTCTCCTATTTAGGTACACAAATGTGGAATGCACTACCAAAGAGTGTGAAAACGATCCATGACCATCTAAATTTCAGGCGATCATTAAAAACCAATCTGTTTTGCAAAGCCTACTTTACTGGTCCAACTTAAATGCCTTAACTCCATAATGCATCAAAACCTCACATCGTAATGGACATTGTATATTCCTTAGTTCCTTGACCCTTGTTGTACTTGTATACCCTAACCTTACCTGACCCTTATTTTAAACTGTATTTGTTTAATATCTATTGGACTTGGTGATTGCCTTGACGGTGTTACGTAAGCCACATTGAGCCTGCTAATGGGTGGGAAAATGTGGGATACAAATGTTACAAATTAAATATTAAATAACTTGAGCCTCAACTGGCTTGGCACTTTTACTGCATTCAACCCCTCAGGGTTCCTCCTCATTGTCTCAATGACATTGAAAAACTATAGTGGGAAACAACTATTTCTAGGGGAAAAAAACATTACCACTGGACACTTCCAGTCCTTGTGGGCCACCAACAGGTCAGATTTTCAGGATATCCCTAAGGGCATGTGGATGTGTCTTATGAGTATCCTTTAGAGATACTTTGAAAACCTGACTTGTTAGCAGCCCTTAAGAGCTGGGAGTGAAGACCAACAACCTAGTTTGTTTACTTGTTAAGCTGGTTCTTTGCTTCTTGTCTGAGAAGATCTTCCAAGTCTTTCTTGGTTACTGTTTCAAGCTTTCTCCTTCTTGAAATTCTAAAGTTACTTTGTTTCTTTAATAATTTTGACTTTAATTTAAATATTTTTCAATCTCTTGGACAAAGTTAATGATTTAAGAACATGCTTCTTTAGGGAAGTTCCAAAATGACTTTTTTTTTCGCTGACAGGATAGTTCACAAACTTCATGCTCTTCTCTTTTGCAGTGGAGTGTTCAGAACTACAGGTACTCCTGTGCTTGGGTACTCATGAGTATAAAGTCCTCTTAGGACTGACATCACCCTCTTTACTAGCAGAACTCAAAAATCACAGTTTCACTTTCATAGGTAAGCAGGATATATTAGCAAAAAAAAAAAAAGGATGGTGGCATCTTATGGTTTGGACACATTTCTGCAAAGCTGTAAAATCAGGTTTGGATGCAAAAAATTTGAATATACAGCATTGTACAAATGCGTTGCAACATTGGCATTGTTCTGTGGTTGCTCTTGGTGGAGAGCAGGGTAGCTTTCCCCACTTCCAAAGTGGCTTCATTGGAAGGTAAGCTTAGTCTCCACTAAGCAGATACAGCAAAAAGTGTTTCCAAGAGTCTGTACCAAATTCATCAGTACAGCTTCTTTGTTGACTCAGGAGGACACATCTTTACTTGCTGAACTCTGCCACCATCTATTTGCTTCAGCAGTTTTTGAGCAGGATCTAAGGAGTGGAAGAACAACTTGATGGTTAGAACAGTGGACTGAGAAACAGGGAAGCCAGGGTTCAAATTCCATTGTCATCCTTGTAAATTTGGGCATTTTATTTAACCTTCCACTGCCTCAGGTACATAGAATTGTAAACCCTTTGAAGACGGAAATAATTTACCTGAATGTAACTTGCCTTGAGATATTACTGAAAAGGCATGAGCAAAATTCCCAAAATATCTGAAAAAGGTCCTTGAATTTGTTGGGCATCCTAGGCAGGAGAATGTAGCTATGCTGATGGTACCAGTTTTGAGAGTTTCCCCAGTACTGAATAACTCATCAGCATCAAAAATACTATGCTATAACTTGACTTTGCCATTTGCAGAGTTACAGCTACCCAGTTTCAGAGAGGGAATTCTCACCTGTTAAGGGGGTTTGGTCCCCTTGTCCATTTCACCCTCAGAGATATCACTTCAGGATTAGTACCTCCTGAAATTATATTCTCTCTTGTAATATTTGGTCTGAGTCTAAGGAGCCCTAGAATCTGTCTTCTATGAGTCAGAAAGGAGGTTTCCAGCATCTTGTGGATAGAATTGGATTGAGGGAGAGGAAGTACTCCTATCCTGTATTCTGGTCCAACTTTTCCTCATATCTTTACCTTCTCTTTTAAATTCTTGCTTTTCTTTACCTTACTAATCAGTTTAATTTCTTGTTACATTAAATGTGCTTGGAGCTAGTTTTAATTAATAAATACAAATTCATATACTGGAAAAGTCATACACATCAGTTTGGCACTCTTCTGCATCAACAGAATCTTCTCACCCCCTCGCCTACACTGTTCATCTCTTATACACATGCACCCCTCCAGCTTCTCTCCTCCCAGTCCATTCCCTTCAGTCTTTTGCTTCCCCACCTTCTCCCAGTCCAATCCCTTCAGTCTTTTGTTCCTCTCCCTATCACAATCCCTCTCTTAGTTCTGCTTACCTCCAGATGATCCTCTCTCTGTCTCCAGCCTGTACCTTCTTCACTTCTTTTGATTGGACAGGCAAGAGAAGGAGAAGAGCAGTGACACTTTGAACCATGTGCTTCCTTTCTGTTATTCCCTAGGGCCTTACTAGCATTGTGAGGGTGTTTTCTGCTGGTCTTAAAATAGTTGATTCCTGTGAGAGAGAGGGTGGATTGGGAGAAGAGGGAGCCGTACTTAGGGTGGGTGGGTGCCTCCTCTAAATGATAAACCTTAACATAAAGAACACGACTACATATCATTCATCAATATTTGTTAGATTACTTTTCATGTTTTCCACATCTGTACCGGGTTGTAGATTTTGGTATCTTCCTCATAAAGACATACCTTTCCTGTTAGCTGTTCTGCAATATTGCTTACAAAAATGTTGAAAAACTGGATCAAGGACCAGTCACTTCAGCACACCATTGGTAATGCCCCTTTTTTCTCAAAATTTACTATTACCCTTTATCAGAGTTGAATTTACAAAATGTGTGCTCATAGACACTGAGCGGGGATTAAGAGGTTCTCTCCTACAGAAGAACAGAGTGGGTGACTCTTCTCACTTTGTCCAGATCTTCATTAGGTGCCTGTAGGGGCAGCACTTCAAGAAAAGATATCTCGGGGCCTGATATTTATCATTCAAATACTCTGGAGTCCTACACCATCCCACTTCCTCTTCTCCCACATGAGCTTCCTGTTGCCTGGGAAATCAGTGCAAGACAGGCACGCAGGGCCTGTAAGTGCACACCAGGTTGCAGAAAGGGCAGAATTAAGTCATAGGCAAAGTAAATATGTGACTAGGGTTCAAGGTTTAGGAGGGCCACCTTCTATGATCTCTCAAAGCAAATTTGTGCCCTGTAAGTCAGCTGCTACAAAAAGAAGAGTGGGGGCTGGCAAGTATTTGGCTTGGGGTGCTGCTGTGCTGGCCTAGGCATCAGCCTATTAAATTATGCATAACTCTAGGCTAGTGTCAGGTAATTTAACTCTGGATAAAAGGAGAAGCCTCCTGTTCTTCTATTAGATCTTTTCTCCACAGGGTAGGAATCTAAACTTCCAGCTTTTGTTTAGAAAGAAGGTGAGCCCAGGCTGTCTTTTCATGGCATTAGTGGCAGTATCTGTTCACCAGCTTCTGGAAGATGTGGGCAGGAAATTTTCATACAACCCTTTCCACGCATCTCTGCCTGTCCTTCAGAGAGAGAGATTGCATATTTCCTCCTTTGGCAAATGCTCTAATGCAGCCTTCCTGCTGGTTTAGGTTTGTGCTGTTGCACCTTAGTAGGTGATGATTAAATTTGCTATTCCCTGTTCTTCATTTAGAGCACTGGACATATTTATTTAAAAATTTTCCATTCTGCATGATTCTACAACTCTCAGATCATAGCATAACGTACATAATATAATTTTAAAAGAAGACATACACATATGCAATAAAAGATTCTTGACTAAAACAAATCTGTCACTTAAACAATAAGGAACTTAAACCCCCAGCTTTGAGCCTTCAAATGTTACAGAACTGAAGAAGTGAAGTCATACCTCTTAAAGGGCAACAAAGTCCACTGCCTCGCACCCTCAGTATAAAAAAAATAGTCTAATGGTACTCTGTTAACCTAATATGATGAAAGGAAGGAATATCAAGCAAAAGTTTGTCTGAAGAACGCAATGCACGAGCAGCAGTGGTGTAGCCAGACAGCCAATTTTGAGTGGGCCTGATCCCAAAGTGGGTGGGCACAAACTTTTCTCTGCCCTGCCCAACTCCCACCTCAAAATATAAATACTTTAGCTAATGAGGATCACCAAGCTCTGTCAGCTGAAGATTTCCTCCGAAAGTGACCAGAACGCTTTTTACCAAGCTTGGCAGGCAGCAGCGATGTCCCTAAGCCACCAATGCCAGCACCCCATAAATGCTGAGTTGTTGATGGCTCAAGGATGCTGTTGCCGATTGCAGAACTTGGTAGAAGGGAGTTCTGGCTGTCTTTGGAGCAGGTCCTTAACTGGAGATGCTTGGGGATCCCCACCAGCTATACAGCAAGGGTCAGGACTGGTGTTAGACCTGCTTGGATCCAGGTCAGAAAATAAAGGAGCCCCCCCCCCGATTCCCTCTCCTCTCTGCCTCCCCTCCGATTTCCCCACTTGCCATTACTATGACACCAACAGGCCCTTACCAAGTACAGAACAAGGGATCACAAATTAGAAATAAAAATATTTAGACAAAAATTGAACTGGGAATCCCAAGAAGTTAAGCTTAGCATTACTGAAACACTGGAGATATAAAACAGAAATGCATTTCCTTTTCTACTGAACACAGTATGAAGACATTTGCTATGCACATTTCCAAAAGCTAACATATTCCATTTAAACCATTCAAAATCAAATGCTTTGTTTCTGCCTTTGTTGTCTGGACATTTTATTTTTCCATCTTGCTGGTTTCAGTTTCTTTTTTCTGCTTTCCTGTTTGTCATCTGCTAATTCTCCTTCAAACGGCTGCAGTCCATTTGTCTTTTCTCCTCTCCTGTCTATACCCTCACCACACCTGCCTCTGACATCATTCTTTTTTAGTTCTTTTCTGCCTCTCTCTCGCCTTTCTCCTCCTTTTTACTTTTCAACTATCAATCAAATTTCCATCTTCTTTTTTCAACCACTAGCACACTCCTTCCCCGGCCTTACATTCCCTTTCATCTTTAATCTACTCTCTATTACCATATTTCTATCCTCTGTAATCACTATGCTCTCATTCAATTCTGTGCCATCCCTCCTGGCCTCTCCCACAGGATTCCACCATTCCTATTGTCTTCCTCCACCCTTCTAGCCCATCAACTGATCCCTCTTCCTCCCTTCCCCACCCTCATAGCCTGACATTTCCCTGTCCCTTCTCTCTTCCTTCTTGCCCTTTCCCCATGGTCCCAGCATTTTTCCTTTTCTCTTCCCTCACTCCCATTGTCTGGCATCTCTCCATCACTCTCCTGCATCCACCATCACCCTCTTTCTCCCCTCTCCACCACCTATGTACCTCTCCCTCTGTCTCATCTACCCCATGTCCAACATTTTCCCCTCTCTTCCACTGTTCACCATCTGTCTCCCTCCCTTGTTCCCTGGGTCCAACATCTCTTCCCCCTCCCCCATGCAGTATTCTTCTTCCTCCCTTCCACTGCCTGTCCAACAATTCTGCCTCTTCACCCCCCCCCCCTTGTGGTCTGAGTTCACCGTCTCTCTCTCCCTCCCATGAGGCATTTCTCCCTTCCTTCTACCATCATGTCCCAACATTTCTCCCTCCCCTCCATCCCTATGTCTAACATTGCTCCGTTCCCTCCACCCCTTTGTCCAACGTTTCTATCCCTCCCCATTCATCATTTCTCCCTTCTCTCCACCCCTATGTCCAACATTTTTCCCTTTTTCACCCATCCCCTCTCCATGCATCTTTCCCTCTTCTCCATCTCATTTGCTAGATTCTCCCTTTCTCACTCCTTTGCTGCATCTCTCCCTTCACCCCATGTCCAACTATTCTCCCCCTCCCCATGCAGCATCTTCCCCCCATCTTTCCTCACCCCCGTGCAACATCTTTAGGCCTCCCCCCCCCCCCACATGCAGGATCTTTCCTTCCTTCCATTCTCTTCCCCACCCCACCCCACCCACAACTCTCCCTACATAAGTATTGTCACACTGGGACAGACCAAAGGTCCTTCAAGCCCAGCATTCTGTTTCCAACAGTGGCCAATCCAGGTCACAAATACCTGGCAAGATCCCAAAAAAGTTCAAAACATTTTATGCTGCTTATCCCAGAAGTAAGCAGTGGATTTTCCCCAAGTCAATTTAATAATGGTCTATGGACTTTTCCTTTAGGAAGCTGTCTAGACCTTTTTTAAACCCCGCTAAGCTAACTGCCTTTACCACATTCTCTGGCACCGAATTCCAGAGTTTAATTACACATCGAGTGAAGAAAGATTTTCTCTGATTTGTTTTAAATTTACTACTGTGTAGCTTCATTGCATTCTGCTTAGTCCTAGTATTTTCTTGTATCTCACCTTGTACTCAAGAGGAAGTGTTAAAATATTTAGCTAATCTTTTCATAACAGGAGTGAGTGATTTGGTACATTTCCTTCCTTTACATATTATGTATTTGTGTTTGTAATCCTAGGACACTCAAAAATGACATCAAAAGGTGTCAAGAGTATAATTAGCAATCAACTGGGAATAAAAAGTGGAGCCTCTAAATTGGATGCGGACTTAGAAAAGCTTCGAAAAGAAAATGCAGCACTGAAAAAGACTATGGAGGAAATTACCAAAGGAAAAGGCAAAGTCACAGATTCTGAAAGAAACAGGTTTTTAGAGGTATGGTATGTTTATAGGTTTAAAAAAATTATATCAGTTCATTTCAGGCTTTATTTAGGGTGTCTTCCAACTATGGTATTATCTCCATTGGTTCCTAAGTAAAGGTAGATATGGATAAGGCAAGATTATAGAAATAAGTTTTTAATTAAACTTAAGTTTGAGACAATGTGAAAATGTAAAGTTAAAGTTCCTGTCCAGCCTAGTGACTGCATATGCACAGTTGTGCAGAGAGACATGGGCTTAATCTGTGGCTGAGGTTTTCCACCTCTCGGGCTGGCTGAGGGTACTGTGGAGGCAATATTCACAACCCCTGGCGGAGGGAGAGGAGTCATCTTTATGCAGTGGCTACACCTAGTGACTGGGTTTATGGCCCATGATGTAAGGTTTCAGTAGGAGCCTTGAGGGTATGGACTGGCCAAAATTATTCACTGCAGTGACCAAACTCAACTAAATTGGGAAGGCTGTAAGACTGGGAGACGGTCCTCCAGGTAAATCCATCCCATTCCTGTTTCTAGTTAAGGTGGTAGCACAAAAGGAGCAAGTGGAAATTGCCAGACCATTAATAATAAAAAAAAATCCTTGGAGCTCTTTACAGTTTGAAATATTTTTATTCTATGATAATCCTATCAGTAGCCTGGATGTTTAACTTCCTAAATCCTAGTAACAGGCATTCTAGAAATCAGGTAATCAGTAGAAGTAGTCGGGTACGACTGCAGATTTTCCCACAGTTTCTCAATTTCTTCAGTTTTTGGTTGTGAACTCCTAAACTACCACCAAAAAGAAGATCCAAGTGGGTGTTATCGAATGCATCTCCTGGTTTCTCAATCTAATTTAGTTTTCAGCCTGGCTGATTGTATTTCTGGACTGGGTTGCATTAATACTGTACTTCCCCCACCCCTGCAGAAAATTCTGGCGCTGGAAACATTGAAGGAAAAGAATAGCCAGCAGCTTGCGGAGAAGGACAAAGAGATCCAGAGGCTGAAATCCCAGCCAAATGTGGAAGCATTGTGCTGCCAGCTGGAGGAGAAAACACAAGAGGCCGAGAAGAGAGAGCAACTGTACAGGTCCTTGTCCAAAGAGACAGAAATCTTGAAGAAACAGTTGTTTGAAATTACTGACAAATGTAAAGAGCTTGAAAACAGAGACCCTACATGTCAAGCATCTCGGGTAATTGTTTATAGGCTGTTATTGTTAACCTTCCTAGAGTTATTAGCATGAAGAGCTACTTTTTAAAAAAATTATGTATACTTAGAAATTAGGATGAAAGATGTATGACCAATATGTAGGGTGTGGGAGGTGGGGGTGTTTGCTATCAGCACATGATTAGCAACACAATAGATCACCTCTTACACTTTGTAGCAATTTCTTGCTCACTGCAAGACAGATTCTGGACAATTTATTTTGTCTTGTCTATAGTTACTACTACTACTTATCATTTCTATAGCGCTACTAGACATACACAGCGCTTTACACTTGAACATGAAGAGACAGTCCCTGCTCGACAGAGCTTACAATGTAATTAGGACAGACAAATAGGACAAATCCCTGCGCATAGATTTAGGCGCACTGGGTCATAGTTCCTAAAGATTTGAGGACTCTGACTTATGACAGTTAAGTAGGGGAGTTTCACTGTTGAGAATGCAACTGGTGGGTGGGTTCTAAGCCCTCCGTGGCTCCTGGGTTCTTAATAGAATGGTTTTTGTAGTGGATCCAGGCCTAAGATGATCCTTTAATGTGACAGGGGCGGTTATACCCTCGGATTAGCAAAATACTATCCTTGCAACTGTCTTGATAATTAGCAAATTCCTTAACAACCCTCCAGACCGGTCACGATGCTTGGGTTATGTACGCCTACCACTGAGGGAGACTGAGAACATCTGACTCTGAGAACTGTATATCTCCCCTGTGCAGACCCCAGTCAGTCTCAGTCTCCCAGCAGAGGTGGACGTGCCAGTCTTCACCTGCTGGAAAGCGTGCACAACCATCACACATTCTGGGCCGGTCTGGAGGGACTAAAGGAAAGCAAATTAGCAGGTAAGAACTAATTTCTCTTTACTGAATCACAATCTGATATCTCCTTGTACTACAAGTCTAAGTTTTATACCTAGATTTTCCACTGATGAAATCAAATATTGCTTACATGATAACCTTGTATCCACTCTGCCTATAACATGGTGTTCGGGTCATGATTTGGGGGCAGAGCCGCTGGCTTTGTTCCCCATATCATGCCTCTACTTCCTGTTTAATGCTGTTTTGGACAAGGATGGCCCTAGAGAAGTTGGAGTGTCGCTCCAACCATGAACACATAGGAAGTCATAAAGGTTGGAATTTTTGTTTCAATGTACAGATGATCGTGGGAAGGTGTTAAAAAAAAAAATTATCCAGAACTTGTAAATGAATATCAGGTGAGGAACAAGAGTCATTTTGCTTACCTGCAATTGTGTCACTATCTTAGGAGTTTGTCTACAACTGATTTGACAGAAGAGACTTATAAAACCATTATTCCTTGTCTGGGGCCATACCATCCTGAATAAGCGAGTTTAATCCCTTCCTACCAGCAGATGGAGGTAAAGAAACCCAATCTAGTTGAGGATGGTATGGCTTGACTAAAGGAAAGGAAATGATCAGATATTATATAATTTCACCATGCAGGTCTGGAGTACATTATGCAAAGCAGGTAAAAAGGAAAACTTTCAAAGGAGTAGCCATGTTCATATTTGGTGTAACAAAAATAACAGAGGCAGGTGGCACTTCCACCCCCCCCCCTAGCCTAACCAGTTTACTGAGGCATAAGCTTTTGAGGACCAAAGTCCAATTTATCTGATGCATGAAGGAGTGAAGATGGTGTGTCTGGTGGGCTCCAGGACTAGGGAATAGTCCAGTTGCATGCTTTTGAGTGTGTGCTGACTCCTCCACGTGGCTGTCCTTTTGTAGATTTCTATTCTTCACCAGCCTTTTCACTTGCAGTCTCCTCATTGAATTGCTTCACTCTGCATGGGGTTCCTTGAATTTCTTCAACTTCTTAACGCAATGAACCTTCTGGAATATGTGACTTATAGATCCCCAATTCTGGACATAATGTCGCAAGCCTCAGCATTCTTGGCCCAAGATTCCACTCACTGAGCTCTGGCACTGCAAAAGAAGGGTGCAGAGAATGGATCAACACCCTTCCCTTTCAAAGGGTTTTATACTCCCACTCCTACCAATGACTGCTATTTTGGAGAGGGTAATTAGCAGATCAGTGCTCACATTTCACATAGACCTAAGCAGCAGTTGCTAAGCTGTTAATGGGTATGGAGAATCCTCTTACCAAGGCTTATTTACTAGAGAAAAAATTGACACCCCTTAATAGCAGAATGACTTAACACTGGATACTACAAAAATAAAATGCTGCTTTCTTGGATCAGGAAAAAATATCCCCCCCCCCCCCCCCCCCCAAAAAAAAAAAGAGAAATGGTTAAAACTACCAGTATAAGGATCTTGCCAGTGGCCACAGGAATATACTTACATTTTTTTCTACCTTGTACTACAGTGTATTTATTTTTTCATGTAAGATTTTCAGTACATTCCTTCTGTGAAATCATAAATTGGTGGTTTTCCAATCCAGGGTTTGCCACCATACTTAAGAAAAACAATTTTTTTTTAAACTGCAACTGGTGATGAGTAGAGTTTATCTCCAGACCAGAGTAAAACAGTAGCCAATCCTTGCAAACCCCCTGGGCTATCCTTAGCTGCACTTCATACCTTTGATCACAAGAGGGGGCTCTGGGCTCAGTTATGAGACAACCCAGGCTATACAACACAGGTCATGGTTTCCAAACCCTGGGAAGCTGTCCACATATGGAATTAGTCATTTTTTAACCATTTTGTTCAGAAATTACACAATATCTATGTTGTGAAAGAGTACCTTTTTTTTTTTTTTTTTGGAGGCTTGGTGGGGGGGGGGAACATTGTCTCCAAGTGACTTAATGTTTGTGCATACCATACCAGGAATGAACCTGGCTTGTAAAACAGCATGCTGGGTATGATGCCAATTAGTCAAATTTACTATCGGTGTTAATATATAAGGGGAAAGGAAATGGGACTTGATATACTGCCTTTCTGTGGTTTTTGCAAATACATTCAAAGCGGTTTACATAGTATTTGCAGGTACTTATTTGTACCTGGGGCAATGGAGGGTTAAGTGACTTGCCCAGAGTCACATGGAGCTGCAGTGGGAATTGAACCCAGTTCCCCAGAATCAAAGGTGCGCTGCACTAACCACTAGACAGCTACTCCTGGTGATTTGCCTCTCCCAGCCATTGTGCAATGGTGACGGACAGTGGTTGGATTTTGGACACTGTGTTAGTTTTCCAGAGGAAGCCCTGTGGGGTCCCCAGCCAAAAGGACTGTTACCATGACAGGGCTATAGGAATTGGGAAGTGAATATAAAATACAGGACTTGTTTTTTCCTGGGAGGGGGGGGAACCAGGATTATATGTTTTTAGTTTAGTTTTCTCCGAGGACAAGCAGGCTGCTTGTTCTCACAAGTGGGTGACATCCACGGCAGCCCCTCCGATCGGAGATCTTCACTAGCAACAACGTTTGCTAGCCCTCGCGTGCGCATGCGCGACTGTCTTCCCGCCCAAACGTGAGCGTGTTCACCAGTCTTTTTTTTTCCGCGGCTCAGGACGGCTCTTTACGGACGTTCTGCGCCTCAAGGAGACCCCTTGCGCCTTTTTCACCGCTTTCTTCCGTTCGGAAGTGTCCGGAAAGTCTTCCGTCGTGTTCTTCGTCTTGTTTAAAAAAAAAAAAAAAGGTATTTTTTCCCGCTATTCCCAGTGTTTTTCCTGTAAGTTTCCTTTTGTCGTCGGAAGCGGCCTTTTTTGTAGGGGCTGCCGTGGACGTCACCCACTTGTGAGAACAATCAGCCTGCTGTCCTCGGAGAATACCTTCTACAGGAATGTAGCTTTCGCTTTATTGACTGTCTTCTTTGTTTCTTCCTTCCCCTCATAGCCCATTCTCCACGCTTTCCTTCTTTCTGTGTGAGCCATAATCCTGCTTGTTCTTGATCCTGTTCTCAAGGATGGTGCAGGGAAACTGTTTTGTTTTTTCAAATTTGAGGAGCAATGGAAACCAACTGAGAGCCAAGTGGAAAAATGTTTACCCCTTCTTTCTGCTACAGTGCACAACATAATTTCTTGCTAGACATTCTTTACTTAGGTTTTTAAACACATACCTTCTGTGAAATCACAAATTTTCCTTTTAAATCTGGAGCTTAGGCACCATGAAAATGTTTCAACTAGTGCGAGAATTGGTGAACTGAAGCAGAGCCAATTAGAATATGTAATTTATTGGATACCATTGCCTTAATCTGGGATATCCCTGCAGATGTCTTTTCTAGTTGGGCACATCAGCAGAAATGGCTGAAGTGCATAAGTTCTTCCCCCTCCCCCTTTCAATTCTGGCACTATTGCTTATTTGCATTACATTCTAATTTTGTTTCAGAAAAGCAATGAGTCTTAAAACTGCTGTTTTAGCATTTATGGTCCCTCTTGCCCATCCCTTTCTTTGCTCTCATATAGATTTTCTAGGGTAATGATTTTTCTACTGATTCCCTTCATTAGATAAATGAGTCCCTGTCGTCAACAGGACTTCAATCACTATCCTAGTTTTGAGACCTACATCATATCCCTGATTCCCCACAGTCTTATTTCTCTTCTGTATTGGTTGGATTATGGGCTCTCCAGAGCAGGAGCTAGGTTTGTCAGCTGTCTACAAATACTCTTGGCAAAATTGATCTAGTCCTTGAATGCATAGACTTGTCTTACTTTTCTTAGGAATGCAATAAGAAAACTGTTTGTATAGCGTTGCCAGATGTCCACAGTGCTTTACAGCCACATGTGATACAGTCCTTGCTTCTGGAAGCATACAGTTTTAATAAGACAGTTAAATTGCAAGGAGTGAAGTCAAATGGTAGGCTATCAGGTGAAGGAAAGAGAGTTTTTCGATATGATTAAATTTATGCTTTAAATGTGGCCTGAGATGCATTGCATTGATATACCTCAAGCTTTCAGTGATGGCAGGTTGGATAGCTTAAATAGACAAATCCTGAAGTGAAAAGCACTCATTTTCTATAGGACAGGGAAGATGACACACTACTGCACTATGGACTAGATTCTATGTATGACACCTAAAAAGATCGGCATTAAAATGAAATACACCTAGGTGTATTCTATAAAATACGTTTAAATTTAAGTGTACTTTTATGGAATAAGCCTACATTTTCTTGTGGTTTATAAAATATGCTGAGCGACCATCTGCACGACTAAATTTAGTTGCGGCCAGTTACGCCAAGGAAAATTGTGTAAGTGCAGACGCCAAAATTAAGTGCAGACTGGGTGTATCCAACAACTACGCACATAGAATTTCAAAATGCCAATGACCTGCCCATTCAACGCTCATTGCCATGCCCCCGAGTCCTTGTTACTGGAACGCTCTACCATCTACTTTAAAGGAGACTGTCAACCACAATCTGTTCAAGAAGTCCCTTAAGACTTATCTATCTGGTCAATCGTACTGCCCTCATTTGTGTCTCCTGTTGATCGCTCCCCTCCCTCGATGTTCCTTAATCTCTGCCCCGACCTTGAATTTGTATGATGATCTTCTCACAAATGTTGTTAGCCACATAGAGCCCGCCATGGTGGGAATCTGTGGGATATAAATGTTCTAAATAAATAAATAAACTATGGGGCTCATTTTCAAAGCACTTAGCCTTCCAAAGTTCCATAGAAACCTATGGAACTTTGGAAGGCTAAGTGCTTTGAAAATATGCCTCTATGTGACTTAGAATTTTCGTGCATCACATTGTAGAATTCGCTTGTAGTTCTGCATGTGAATTCTAATTAATGCCAGTGTCAATTGCTTGTTAAGTGGCAATTATCAGCGCTGATTGGGCTGTTAACTAAGTGGTGTGCGCAAATACAGAATACACTGGATTTGCGTGCACAAGTCACACTATATAGAATCCTGGGGTATATGTGGCAGGTTAACCAGTTCCAATTGTAAACTCTATCAAAATCTTGGAAGTTGCTTTAGATATAGATGCAATTGGAAATGTATTTCAAGGTTGGATCAAGAAATGCATCCTTATCCTAAACATGATTCATTCAGTTCAGGCTTCTTTTCAATAAGAAATCAGTCTCCACCCTTTTACACACATTTGGTGCTGAGCTGTTTAGACTACTGTAATGCTTTATTCCAAGGATTGTGAATTACCGACATTGGGCACTTTCAAATCATTCAAAATGTAGCAATTAACTTTAAAAAAAAAAACCCATTTTTTAAATTGAAATAATTCAGACATATACTTAAACATGATTCTCAGCATTATAACATGAGGAATCATAAAACTGCAGCATAACTGTAGTAACGGTTTTGAACCCAACACCTCCAATCACCCCACCCCCACCCTTTACTCTTCCTCCCTGCTGGCAAGCAATCTAGGAGGCTAATTCAAATCATCTTAAGTCCAAGGGAAGGTACAGAACGTAAGTTGTTAGACTTTTGCATAATATAGACATTGAAACACTTAAAGATCATGACCTCAAGTTATGTAAGTCAAAAAAAAAACTCTCTCTCTAAATATCCAAGTTTAATGGAAATACTGTATGTAAGGATCCCACATTATGTATCACCCAGGCATCTTTAAATATCCAGGTAAGATTTCCATCTCACTAGTGTCTTCAGCCTTTCGTAATCAAGCCTCTTTAGAAGGCAAGCTGCTAGATTTAAAAAGGGGCAGATACCCTATAAAGATAAAAAACAAACAAAACAGAATAGGACAGGACCAATAGACTTCCACAAAGGAGCCCAAGCCAGAGGTCATAAAGTGCTAGATTTCCAATATTTAGTTAGACAGACCTTAGCACTTTTACCAAGCTGCAGTAAAAAAAAGTGGCCTTAGTGCACCCTTATGCGGGTCATTCCTGCATGCTAAGGCCATTTTTACCATAGGGATAAAAAGTCCTATATTCCTATTTCAGTATTAATGGCCCTTTAGTGCGTGGCCATTAAAAAAAAGATTAGCGCGGGAACCCTTACTGCTACCCTTTTTGTAGGGGGTAAGGGCTCATGCTTTAATTAGGTAGCACATACTAACTGATTAGCACAGACATGCTCGCTCTCCATCCTAGACATGCCCCCTCTGCGGAAAATATATTTTAAATTTTTAGTACATGGTTTGCACTTGCACAACTGAAAATTACCACGGGATGCCTCAGCACGTCCCATGGTATGCCATTTTAAGCTACAATATGCACTTGCTAGTGCTTACTGTAGTGTAGTAAAAGGACCCCTGTTAGCAGTAGTCTTCAACACCCAACAGTATTTGCAAGGAGTGGGGGGTTTATGGACTAGGTGACTAGATCTATGATGAGTTGAGTAGACATTTGTTTTTATTTCTGTTGACTTTAAAATTCTTGTTTTTTTGTGACTGTAACCACTTTAACATTATTGAATATAAGGAGGGATAGTTTATTGACCAATGCTTTCTATCTAGCACACCTCAACCTGTCATCTCATCTATATTTCGCTCTATACTCCAAGTTCTTTTTCTATCACCTGTTCTCAGTGGAAAGTCTGATCTGTTTGGCAAAAAAAAAAAAATATGCTTAGTCTTAATGACTTTCTCTCATTCCCTCCATCATTTAGTGCTGAGATCTGGCTCTCCCTAAAGTCTCTGCCTAAGTGCCCTCTTATTTCTCTTGCACAACTCACTTGAAGGCTTATGACATCTATGCTCTAGCAGGAGAGAGGAGGAAAATAGTGTAAGGAAGATGGAGAGTCAGGAGTAAAGTCTTAGAGAAGATGGGGACTTGTCAGGGAACCTGTAAAGAAGTTACCTGGAAAGAGTGTGGGCTTGCACAGTCAAATGGAGTATGTCTTAAATCAAGACAAAGAATGGAACTGAGGAAAGAGATTTTTTTGGGTGGGGGGGGATGAGCCTCATTCCTTGAAGCTGGTTTTGATGTTTTGACTTAAAGGTCCTCCTCATCTATTGCAGGTTTCTTGTCTCTTTATTAGCTTTTAAGCTTGAAGAAGCAGGCACTGTTTATTCTGTATGTCTGTAAAGTGCTGTGTACACCTTCTTTTAGCACTATACAAATAATGTAGTGCCCTGTTCCAAAGCCTTTCTGCCTGGTTTCGGTTTTGACCGAAAGATTATTTACATTTTCAATTTCATGACCATGTGTTTTCAGTGGAAGCTGAAAATTTGTGTTTTGTCTCCCTACATCCTCCCCACCCCTCTCATAGGACCCCCTGGGTCTATCTTACAATTCCTTGTGGTCTAGGGGTATAGTTGGAGCAGGAGCAAAAAGTTAGTTTTGTCCATTTTGGCTTTGCTCTCATAATGGCTACTGTGACTGGGGCATCGCTCCTGCCTAGACTACACCACTAGACCAGGATTGTAAGGTAGTCCGGGGGGGGGGGGGGGGGGGGAGGGTGCTACTCATATTCATTTTTTTTTTTTCTTTTGTACTGCAATTCAAGTAATGCAGTTATGACCTTACACAATAGTTTATATGGTAAACAGTGTACTCCGAATAAATGCTTTTGATTAAAACAAAAATTTTAGCTGGAATTTAAGTCTAATTTTGGAATTAGCTCCTTAGGCGTTAGCCTCTCAATTGACATCACTGTCACACCAAGTGTGGCGCAAAGTCATCCATTGTAAAAGCACACTGGCTTTTAGCTTAAATTTTCATTAACTGTGGCCCATGTGTGTAGAGACTGTTTTGCTTGTAGGTAAAATACGGTCTTTTAAAATTATTATATTTTGGCTTGGCTACTTTGGGTTTAGCAGAGGGAGGCAGACTGTAAGCTCTGACAATCTCCAGTGGTGCTCACTGGTTTACATGACGCAAGCAAACTTGAGGTTTCAGCTTCGGCTGAAACCAGGTGGTGGTTTTTGGCTACAGTTTTGGCTGAAAGCTTTCAGACAATTTTGGTGGCAGTTTGTTTTGGCTGAAACTGAAAAAAAGTAGTTTCGGTCAGCATTTAGTGATATGACAAGAATAGGAATACTTTCTTAGATTGGGAAGCGATTAATGGCACTTTATTAAAAAATAATAATAATAATGAAGTTTTATATGTAGAAAACGGCTAACCAATATGTTTTCATTTAATTGCAGACAAGTTCTCCAAGTACAGAATCAAGGGATCTGAATGCACTTGGAGACCAGCTGAAAGATGTGAGTAATTGGATTCATTTTATGAAAGGTTTATGATCACTATATTGGTATTCTAGATCTGCTCTGAGTATTTTTTTGTAATATTTTAGTGAAATATATTTTTGGAAGAAAAAATTTTTGATGCACTGTAACATAGAGTACTTTCTGCTTTATGCCCTTTTCATGTTCTTTTCATGCAAAGTGCTTGATACAGCTATTTTAATGTACACCTCATTAACTAAAATGACAAAACGGGTGTGGAATTACAAACGCAATATAGCAAAAACACTCAGTAATCCACAAAAGATGAAACTCTAGTATAGCAATCTTTTACTGCAAACTCTAGTATAGCAATTACAGCAAACCTGAAAAGAAAACAGGAAAGGAAAAGCCTCAAAGTAGCTCCAAACAAAGTTTTACAGAGCTACTGAGCACAGTGTTTGTTTTGACCACTATGGTAACAAGAGAAACAGGTTAAACCACCAGCTGTGATATTTGACACTCTGAGTGTGTGACACAGTGAACTCACATGACCATTCTACAGAAGATGAACATAAAGATGTTGAAAGGTTGAACATTTTTCTTGCAAAATGTTTTTATTTAAGATACTTATTTTAAAGATTCTTTGCTCCTCACTAGTCCAGTACACTCCTGTATTCACGTCCATTCCAACTAAGTGTAGAGGAGGTGTGTGTCATTTCCAAGTTTATTAATATGTTCTATCCCGCCAAAAAGAGAACCATCTAGGTGGCTTACAGTTAAAATTAAAAATTATATTGTGGTTGAAAGAAAAACACAGACAATGATATGTGCGGGTAGGATTCCATTATTAATAGGATAGAGGGGAAAGGGAAAACACAAGGGGGGCATGAACCATCTCTTCAGGGAACCCTGGAGCCCGCAAATAGAGGAAAGAGGGTGTTAGCAAAATGCATCGTTGAACAAGAATGTCTTAAGGTCAGCTTTGAATTGGGTAAGGGAGGACTGAAGTTGTAGCGATGTAGGAAGCAAGTTCCATGGGCGTGGGCCTTGGACTACAAAAATGGAGGCACGAGTGTGTTCATGAACGATTTCTTTGTAGGTGGGGACTACTAATTGGTCTTGATCAAGAGAGCAGAGTGAGCGCAAGGAAGTATAAGGAGTTAAATATCAAAACAAGCTGTAGCATTCCCCTTCTGGGGATGGCTGATATGGTTCTGCCTGCCCTAAGTCAGAGATCCCCTAGAGTATGTGTGGTAGACTTTTGATGTGGATTTTGGAAGCATTTTCCGAGGACAATCAGGCTTATAATGGCTACTGTGACTGGGGCATCACTCCTGCCCTGACTACACCACTAGACCAGGATTGTAAGGTAGTCTGGGGAGAGGGGGTGCTACTCATATTCTTTTTTTTTTTTTTTTTTGTACTACAATTCAAGTAATGCAGTTATGACCTTTCACAATAGTTTATATGGTAAACAGTGCTCCAAATAAATGCTTTTGATTAAAATAAAAATTTTAGCTGGAATTGTGTAATTTTGGAATAAGCTCCTTAAGAGTTAGCCTCTCTATTGACATCGCTGTCACTCCAAGTGTGGCGCAAAGTCACTGTAAAAGCACAGTGGCTTTTAGTTTAAGGTTTCATTAGCTATGGTCCATGTATATAGAGACTATTTTGCTTGGAGGTAAAATACCGTCGTTTATTATTTAAATTATTATATTCTGGCTTGGATACTGTGGGTTTAGCTGAAGGATGCAAACTGCAAGCTCTGACAATTTCCATCATTGCTCACTGGTTTACATGACGCACCAAACTTGAGGTTTTAGCTTCAGCTATTTATTCTCACAAGTATGTAACACTACACCGCATTGCCCGGTCCAGGTCTTATAACAAGCTTTAGAGAACTTTGTGGAGCGCGAGACACGCTTCACTGCTTATGCGTAAGTGCCTTTCCTCCCACTGCGAGGGCGCGGTTACCGCAGTTGTTTTTCTTCCGCTGTGAGGCGAGGACTGCGTCTGTAGTTTCTTCTCATAAGTACATATAAGTACTGCCACAGTGGGACAGACTGAAGGTCCATCAAGCCAAGCGATTCATGTCTACCTGTTCCACTCCACTCATTATTTTATAGACCTCTATCATATCTCCCCTCAGCCGTCTTTTCTCCAAGCTGAAGTGCCCTAACTGTTTCAGCCTTTCCTCATAGGGCAATCTTCCCTCACTCTTGGTTCAGAAGAGCTTCTTTCTTGTTCGTGCCTTTTTGATTCCTTTTTAACAATTTTTCGCTGTGCCTTGTCTCAGGCCTTTGTCCCTTCTCTTCCCTTACATCCTTAGTTTCTTTTTTGCTGATTTTTAAGTTTCTTTTCTTTTTCTGTGACTTAGGCCACTTTTAGACCTAGTTTCCGTTCAGGTCTTTCCTGTGAGGTTTTTTTTTTTTCTTGGTGCCTTGCCCGTTTTTTCAGGCATCACTGCATCTTTTGATTTCACTTTGGAAGTTTTTCCATTCATGTCCATTAAAGTTCCCAGTAGCTTTAAGCGCTGCTCCCAGTGCAATTGAATAATCTCTGGCAAAGACATCCATTCTTGATGTCGTCAGTATTTAGTGCATGACCATAACCCCTCCAACTGTGTCCTTTGTCTTCAGATGAAGAAGATGACTCAGTTTGCCAGAAAGGCTCAATGCGAGAGGATTTTTGGAGCCAGGTCCGAGTCCTCGACATCAATGCCAAAGACTTCATCAGGAGCATCAGTCCATATGGCTGCTTCGAGACTCATTGACACTGGGAGCAATAGTGGGTCAGGTGGGTCTCCACCTGCCTCGACCTGCTGGACAGGGGCCCCGGGACTGACCAGTGTCGAACCTGACGCGATGTGAGGATTCATTGTCATCCTCATTGGCACTGAGGAGTCTTGGCTCCGGGCGAAGGTCAAGATGCACCGGCATCAGTCGTCCTCGACACATGGTGCAAGGAGCTCCAGGGTGTTGAGGGATTCGGTACCTGAGAAGCGTCGGCACTGAGAGGATCACACTTCTATCCAGAAGGTACTGATGCGTCTGTCTTCAGGCAGCCAGGACCTGACTCCCATCTCGACCTCGTCAGTTCTGCAGTCTGTCTCGGAGCCGGCACCCCAGTCTTTCCTGGTGTCGACCCTCCATGAGCATATCGGGGCCTTGCTCCCTGAGCAGCTGGATGACCTTTTGCAACGGTGTACATTGGTATTGGGGGTGCTTGCACCTACCCTACCTCCTGTTATGGCCCTGCTTGGCCCTCAGCCTGCAGTGTGGCCACCAGCGCTTCATACTCCCCGGTATTGACTGCCACCGAAGCCAGTACCCCCTCAATGCTCTTCTCTCTCCCCTCCGGGTGCCTTCTGCATCAGCCTCCTCATTTAGGAGGTCTTTTGGCAAGTCGAGGAGAGGGGTGCCTACTACTCACAGAGATGTGGGTATGCCACCACTTCTCGCCAGCCTGTTCAGTCTCAACCCCAGCGTGCTTGTTCTCATCAACAGCATGCACCAAAGGCCCCTGCTGCTCCCCAGTCAAAGCAAAGGACGAGCTTTTGACTGACTCCAGCAGAGCATAGCCGCTGTAAAAATGTCCGACCCGGACAACTTGCCGGTTGAGGGGAGTTTGAATTTTTCTACGAAAGATGGCCCCTTGTAACTCTGACCGGTGGGGTCTTCAAATAGTCCGCCTCAGATACACACTCAATTGGCTTCAAAAACCTCCAAATTGCCCACTGAGAGCTCATTACTTCAGCTCTCAGTACGAACAGGTACTTGCAGAGGAACTCTCTGCCCTTCTAAAGGCCCATGCAGTCGAACCCATTCCAACAGGGGAGGAAGGGCAGGGATTCTATTCCAGGTACTTCCTCGTGCAGAAGACAGGGGGGATGCGTCCCATCCCAGACCTAAGGACCGTGAACAAATTCCTGGTCAAAGAATCGTTCTGGATGGTTTCCCTGGGCACCCTTCTACTCATGATTCAGGAAAATGATTGGCTGTGCTGTCTGGACTTGAAGGATGCATGTACCCATATCCCGATACTTCCAGTCCACCGGAAGTATCTGGTTTTGGCTGAGAACGCATCACTACCAGTACTTCTTGTTGAGAGCCTAAAATTTGCTTCTTTGGGTCTGTCAGAGGGGGTCTTGCTGGCTTCCCAGAAAAGATTCCACTAAGAGGTGTTATTCTTTCAAATCGGCAGCATGCTGGACCACTCGACGAGCCTTAAACCATGCTTTGTAAAATGCTCAAATACAACTATTACAATAATCTACTGTAGGCAGTAGTAGACCCTTAACTACCAATTGGAAATTAAATCGATGCTATCTAAAGTTGATCTTACTCAACGCTTTTAATTGATTGATAGAAACAGGCTTGCACTACCCTCAAGACCTGAGCTTCCATGTTCAATTGAGAATCTATGATAATGCCAAGATTCATTATATGATCTTTTATGGGAATGGCCGCATTTCCAAATTCCACTGAATCATACCCCTCACCCGCAAAGCTTCTCCTCACAATCATAATTTGTTATGTGAAGAGGTGCTTTAGAGCTAATAAGGGTCAAAAGTGACAAATGAGCTATCCAGTGTGCTCTCACATAAATATGCTGTTCTGTTGTATTTAGAATAGAGCTGCTTTTGAGTACCAGGCAATTAGGGGTAATACTATGTTAAGCTTTTACTATACCAACTTACTTGTCACTGACATCGAAGTGGTTTACAGGCTAAATTGATTTATGACATGAAAATATAGACCAGTTAGAGGGGTTCAGGAAAAAGACTCAAAAGTCAAGTTGTACTCGACAGCTCCCATAGGTTCTCTGAAGGCCTGTGTGAAAAGGTTGGTCTTAAAGACATTGTGAAAGTTATATGGTGATTCAGCATTTGGAGGAGGTGATAGAGCATTCCAGAGATCAAAACAACCCAATAAAAAGTACTCTCTCTAGTAATATCAAGATGAACATGCGAGACAGATGGGATAGACAGGTGGCAATCATGAGATAAGTTCCGGGAACAAGCCATACTACAGGGAATTACCAAAATTACCAAGATTTTAGTGTAGAATACTTTGTGTATTAGAGACAAAACCTTAAACCAAATCTGGTAATGGTTCAGTAAGTGTAATATCAAATTTCCTTGTATGAGAATTATGACACTGTTTAGGATTGATTGAAGCTGTTTCATCGGGGCGAGGCTGATTCCAGCATAGACTATATGACAGTAACCAAGTTGAAAAGCTATCAAAATGTAGTCGGTTGGGAAGACTTGTCCAAGTAGTAACGTACCACACGGAACTGTCATAAGAGCAGGAATCCTGTTTTCACTAATGTGGCAACTTATAGATCGAAAGAGGTTATGGTCAATGAGAACGCCTAAATACTTAGTGGTCCACCAAGGTGATTGGGGAGGCACATAGCATGGGAACTATTGAAGGGTCAGAAACCAGCTAGTGATCCATGAAGTCAGTCTTGGACAGATTAAGGTGGTTACTTCTCAGCTGGAAAGAAGCTGCATCAAGACATTGATGGAGCTGAATCAGGTCTAAATGGTTAGTGTCTGAATAGAAGATAAGGAGAATGTAATTCACGTAATACACACTGATGCTAAAATCCTGAATCATAGTGGCTAAAGGACTAAAGCCCTGAGGCTGGTGGTGCAGGTATGATGTGAAGGATTAGAATGTGACCGTGAATGCACAGTCACACAAAAAAAGATGTAAACAACTGCAGGATTAATCCTGTAATACTAATGTCAGTTAATATAGTCAACAGCAAGCTATGGTCCACCAGGTCAAAGTCTGGGGGTAGGTCAAGAGAGATGACTAGTGCTACTTTTCCCACTGTCAAATGCAATTTACTGTGTAAGGCTGTCACAGTTGTTTGTGCTGTGGCCTGGTCGAAAACCTGATTGGCATGGATGCAGAATGAGACTGATCAACATATTGTAGCAGTTGCTGAAAATATCAGCATTTCTGTGAGTTTGGATAGGTAAATCTAGTTAGACGTTGGTCTGTAGTTGTAAGCTGTGGAAGAATCCAGAGCTGGTTTCTTAAAGAGAGGGCCAACAAGAACATTTTTCCACATAGAAAGGACCTTATAGTTGTTAGACTGTTGTAGACCATGTTGGGTGATACTGAACCATGAAGATGGAATGGGATCCAGTGGGCATATGGTAGCTCTTACAGCAGCAGCCGGCTTCATAAGAGAAACCACCATAGCCAAGTTGAAAGAGGACTAAGAGGGTGCGAGAACTGGATGTCAGAGGAAGAGACAGGTGAATCCTATGGGAGCAAGTCAGGCCTTGCCAAGGGTGAGGTGTAGTAAAGCAAGCATGAGCAGATCATGCTTGGACAATGAAGTCTGTTGCCTCCCACAAAATGAAATCCCACAGACTAGCCTGCTCTGAGAGGGTCAAGGACCCAAAGTCCTGTGAAGAAAAGAAAATATAGAGTTAAGGAAGAAAAATCAATTTGAGCAGGTTTCCATGAAGGAAATCTCAGTTATTTGCTTTGGAGAAGTTATGGGCACCGAGAGACAAAAGTAGATCAGAGAGTGATCAGACTAGGAGAAAAATCTAGGAGTTATAAAGCAGATTTAGAGAGGACCAAGTCCAGAGTGTCCTGCAACACGAGTAGGAAATGAGACCTATTGTGATAAACATTGTCTGACTCTTATCTCTGGCCTTGTCTATCTTGTGATGGAGTTGGATGGTCCACATGAAAATTGAAATCTTCTGAAATCAACAAGTTAGGGAATCTGGCAACAGATTCTGATAAGGTCTGCAAAAGGGAATTCTAAAGGGCAGGATCATGTGAAGGTGAATAATAAAGCAATAATGTGAAAAGACAGGTCAAATCTTAGGAATAAGAATTTGTGGTAGGAGAAGGTGTCAGAAGAAAGTTGTCACCAGAATATTATCTGAAGTAATAAAAGCCATTCCTCCATTAGGTGAGAAAGGGATAGGTAAGAGGAAATTGTTGGTCGGTTAGAGGTTGATATTGTTAATGTTAATGTTTGCAGATCTCTTTTTTGCGATGTAATTATTTGAGGATGTACTTGCTTTTCTTTTTTTTTTTTTCTCTCCTGGTGTATTGTTTGGCTTATTGTTTTTACCCTATAAAGAAACTGAAACTAAAAACAAGTCTTGAGCACTTTTTCTGTAATTAAGCTTTCTGAAACAAATCTATATTTTTTTTCTTTTGTTTGTTTTTACAATAATAAAATTGCTAGTAATCAGGAAATCAAGAAAACATATTTTAAAGGCAAAGAAAAAATAAGAAATGGTCATAACATAGCCCACGTTATGAAGCAAATCTTTTCTTTTTCCCCCTAGTGTGGAACAATAATAAGTCTAGCAACCAGGAGCAGACAATTGAGTTTCTTTAACTAAGAACGAGAGGTTGATCCCCTGAACGAAATCCCAGCAAAGCTTGCACTGTTTATTTTATTTTATTTGTTGCATTTGTATCCCACATTTTCCCACCTGTTTGCAGGCTCAATGTGGCTTACATTGTACCGTGATGGTGATCGCCATTTCCGGTAGAGAAATACAGAGTGGTGATTGCGTTAAAGTTCATAAGTAATAGAATGAATTAGGTAATCTAGGAGGAAGAATTAAGTATTGTCCAGTTCTGGTATAAGTTTCGTTGTGTTGCAGGGTTCAGGTGTTTAGGTTGGGTCGTTGTGGTATGCCTTTTTGAACAAGTTGGTTTTTAGTGATTTCCAAAAGATTGTTAGGTCATGCATTGCTTTCATAACGTTTGGTAGTGCATTCCAAAGTTGTGTGCTTATGTAGGAGAAGCTGGATGCATATGTTAATTTATATTTTAAACCTTTGCAGCTTGGGTAGTGGAGATTTAGGTATGTGCGTGCTGACTTTTTTGTGTTTCTGGTTGGTAAGTCTATAAGGTCTGCCGTGTAGCTTGGGGCCTCGCCGTGAATGATTTTGTGAGTCGGGGTGCAAATTTTGAACACAATTCGTTCTTTGGGAGCCAGTGAAGTTTTTTGCGTAGGGGTTTGGCACTTTAAAATCTCGTTTTTCCGAATATGAGTCTGGCTTTGGTGTTTTGGGCAGTTTGGAGTTTTAAAATAATTTGTTCTTTGCATCTGGCGTAAATTGCATTGCAGTAGTCTAGGTGACTTAACACCATTGATTGTACCAGGCTGTTTATTTTTTCTCGTCAGCCATCAGTTTACTGAATTTTCATACAAAATGTACAGAACCAGTTTTGAAGCACCTCTGCAGCAGCAGCAGCATAATATGCTGGGAATTTCTTTTTTATGGTCTTGAACCAGAAGGATGAACAGTGGCATCTTGACCTAGAATTGACATTATGGCAGAAGGAAAGATGATATTAAGGCATGAAAGCCTTGAATTTTCTTTAAACATCAGGACTTGCCTGTTGCCCAGAACCATGCTGTTTCCAAACAAATCACTCTTTATCTTTTTGTTTTGTTTCTATTGTTTTCTTTCCACTGTTTCTTCAGACTTCTTTCTGTACACTTGTTTTGGTATTGCTACCAGCTGATTTCTAATGTATTATTTTGCTGCTCTTGACAGGGGAAGGAGGGGCAGGGGAGAATTCCGGGGTCTGGTGCTGCTATTTCATTCTTCTTTTGGTACTATCTTCTAATCTAACAGAAAGATTGCTGTGCGTGTGGCGATATTCATGAACAAAATGGAGCCAAATTTTTCATGTGTAAGCTATCATTTTATTCCTGGTGTATGTAGTGTTACCTAGATATATACATGTCAAACTAACCACTTTCTTGCAGTCATGTTGTAGATTTTAATAGCATTCTAAAGCCCATGAAGGTTATGAAATAACTTAGATCTCAAATGATCTGCACTTGAGTTCCTTTAAAGTGTACAGCAGTGGGAAGTTTACCAGATCAAACTGGGACAGTCAGGGCACCTGCTGCCCCTACCCTCCCGAGCCACTGCCTTGGATCTTAGTTCCATTTGCATGGCAATATTCAAGGTGTTTTTCTTTCTGTATACATGGAAATGGGATATAGTCACTGCTTGTGTGCACAGCTCATAATATATTTTAGTAGCTATCCATAACTTTTCCAGAATGACATGTTTGGAATAACAATGCCATAGATCAGCAAATGCTTAAAAATGAGACGCCCATCTTATAAGTATTCTCTGTGCTTCAGATATTTGCAACTACATATATTTTTTGAAGTGGTTTTGTTTATTTGTTGAAAGACCAGAAGTTAAAGGCACTAGCAGATGGTAGATGTTCCATATTTTTACGAGACTTCCTTGATATTTAACTCAACCATGATAAATTTAAATCTCAATAAAGGGTCACACCTCTATTTGTGCATTCCTTCGGCTGCCTGGTTGCCATGATTCCAGAATTGTACCCTTCCGTTTTGTACTAAGAATGAGCCACCACAGTACCAAGAATCTAAAACCACAATTTTTTTCTCTTTGTTCTTAATAGAAATGTAAATTCATAGCTTCTAAGTATATTAGCTTAGATTTAACCTTTTGAGTACATGTGTAACCCATAATTCACTGGGAGGAGTATATTGGTTTGCCAACCCCAGAGGATACACAGAATTTGTAAAAAGAAATCAATGAAAGTGGTTCTGGTGGGTGGGGGCAGCAGGTGCCCCAAGGCCCTGAGTGCCCCAGTGTGATCTGGTAAACTTCCCACTGTTGTACACTTTAAAGGAACTCCACTTAAGTGTAGTCCTGGAAATAGTTTCTTAAAAACAGTTTCTTAAAAACATTTTTATTAGAAGTATCCCCTTAGAAAGTATTTACAAACTTAAAAACAGTAATTGCAAAATTAGCAAAATCACAGGTACAGTTCAAAGCACAATCCCACTGGTAATTCTTCCATCATTTTTACTGTAAATCACTGGGTGGGTCCCCTCATCTTCTGTCCTGCCAGCTTCTGTTTTCTGGACCCAGAGGTGGAAAACACTTTAATATGGTATACTTTTGAAAACATTTAAAATCTTAGTCTTTCTTATAAGTACACAATAACAGTATGCCATGAAATGTGTACCAAAATCCAAACCTCTCAAAAATGGCACCTCAGGGGTAGATGTAGAATCAGGGGAATGTACAGCACCTCCTTGAAAAAAAATCAAAATCCATTCAAAAATTATGTGAAATGACTTGCTGTGTACGAAGGATGTACTGGAATTTAGTTCCTCACACCACAGTCTGGACCTACCAGGTCCCACATACCTCCTGATGTATTCAAAAAACACTCCTGCAGTTGGGCTCCTTCAGGAACACGTGGCTGATTTCCCTTCAGACCTCTGCTCCTTAAGTAGCTATTCACAGTTGGTTCTGTACTCCTATCCGGCTAAGATGGCCTAAGGGACCTTCTCTCAATGCTTAGTTGATCATGCAGAGAGGCAGCTCCCTTTGCTGCTCCCCAGCAGCTCTGAGCCCCAGGACTTGGGCAGCTCTTGGCCAGTACTAGCAAAGGACCCAAAAACTCCTTAAAAAAAAAAAAGGACAGCCCAGCCTCCATTACATCATCTTAGGAGCAGAGACTTAAGGAACCTCCCCATTATAAACACAGAGGAAGCCTCCTGTACTTGTGCTTAAAGTGATGCAGAGTATGTGGATTCAGACTTTTTGTGTGTCGAGCTTGAGCACCCAGTTCAGGTGGTGCACTCAGGCCAGGAGAGGAAGGGAGGGTAGTTTCTAGTATTGTGGCGGCATCAGCTGCCAGTGTTGCTTAAGTTGCTTTCTGGAGCAGGTACCTCTCTTTCCCTCAGGCTGGTGAGGATTCCTAGAATGGCCCAAGCATACTATCTGTGGATTGAAGGTGGGGCTGAAAATGGGAAAGGAGACTGCAGCCGCTAATATTTGATTGTTCTGACTTGGAGAATCAAATGGTGGCTTCTGGTACCTTTGGGTAAATTTTTCCTATGCCTCACCTTTTTTTATCCCTGCAATGGCAAATGAAACTAGCGGGAAAAGCACAAATCATGATTGTATAATTGAGGTCAATGTGTGCATATGTACATCATGGCACCTACAAGTACTTACAAAAGGGGGGTAGTCTGGAGTGGAGAGTAGGCATGTATTACATATTCCTTAAGCGTTGGGCATTTGTATGTCACCGAAAGTTCATGTCCACATTTATACCTGCTAGAATGGGAAGATGTCTCTAGTAGTACATTCATTCTGTCATATAAGGGTGAAATTCATAAGGAACAATTTTCAGTTTGATGGGCCTACTTTATGGAATAATCTGCCTATATTTGAGGTTGGGGACACTTTTTTTTTCATAATTTAAAAGTAAACTGAAGATGCGTTTAAAGTCGTTTGCCTCTTGAATACATTGTTGGCCAGATTGAATGGACTGAAGGAGGTGGCAGTTATTACTTATAATTGTAAATTGTTACAGCCATTTCTACTGATGAACGGCATATCAAGTGTTAAACTTGAAATTGTGTGCAAACTCAAGTCATTTTAAAATTTAAAAGACAATATATATATATATTTTTTTTCTAGGTATCAGAGTGAAACTGTAGTTGTCTCTATAGTAGTGTACAGCCGTTACTTTATTTGTACATTCTTCTCTTAACTTAAATGTGGCTAGTAAAACAAATGCATTTCTCCTCTTATGAAGGCTCTCGAGAAAAACCAGCAGTGGCTAGTCTATGATCAGCAGCGTGAAGTCTTTGTCAAGGGGCTGATGGCGAGAATCTTTGAACTTGAGCAGCAGTCACAAAACGCTAAGCAAACCCACCAAGAGCGATTGAAGGAGGCCAGCTCAGGAGGTATTCATTTACATGGCATTCAAACTGAAACAATATGAAAATTGTGTCACTGGAATTTAGATACTGTTCATTTATGAACTTTTTTCTTATATGAAGCCATGCAGGAAGATTCATGATCAAAATCATATCTAGTACAATGTGTGTATACTGCTATTACATGTAAAAGAGAACTTTTTTAAGAAAACAAATAAAATATGGATAGTGCCACCAAAGTATGTATATTTGGTGCTATGCACAACAGCAAGAGCCATTTTATAAATGCACAGTTAAAAAACGAGTGCCATCACAGGGGGGCATGTGTGTGGGTGTATATGTATGTATGTATATTTATTTTACATTTGAGTGGCGGGAGTTATGCAGTGTGAATGCCAATATAAACCTTTTTTCTCAGGCATGTGTGTATTGCTGTTCTAAAATACAGGATACATATATGCTTGGAAGGCCTACCCAAATCACCCAGAGCATTTTCTTTTAAAGTGCCACTTGTATTACCACATGTACATATAAATAGCCCTTTTTCTAAAACACTACGTAAATGTTTATAAAGATTTAAACTTGTAATCCCTCTTTCTCCGAGGACAAACAGGCCTATTTATTCTCACAAGAGGGTAATGAGGAGCTGCGTTGCCCGGTCCAGAACTTCTAACAAGCTCAAAACAGAGCTTTGTGGCGCGTGAGACACACTCCACTGCGAATGTGCAAGTGCTTTCCTGCCCATTTCGAGGGCATGTTTCCCGCAGTTTTTTTTTTTTACCGCGGTGAAGAGAGACTGTGTCGCATGCAGTACCAGTGTTGACTCCCACCCAGGCTGGTACCCCCTCAACATCGGTGGAGGAAGCTTCACCAGAGTCGAGGTGGGAGCCAGCTCCTCGACGCTCCTCTCGGGGACACGGCTCCTCTATGTTGAGGCAGGCTTGGTCTTGACATTCCCGTGCGGAAGTTTTATTTGACATCGATGAGGAACGCTCATTGGAGTCAGAGGAGGATCCACTGTACTTTTCCTCGGATGAGTCCTATGGCATCCTCTCTGAACCCTCTCCTCCACTTGAAAGGAGAAAGTCTCCTCTGGAGAGCCTGTCATTTCCATCTTTTGTAAAGTGGCTGTAGCCATTACATTTCCTTTAGAAGTGGAGGATGAGCCCAGGGCTAAGATGCTCGATGTCCTGGACTATATGACTGTCCCTCTCCATGAGAGGGACAGTCATATAGAAGCTAGAATCTTGGATTCTTTTGGGAGGAAGATGTTCCAGGCTTCAATGCTCATGTCTCCTATACAATCATACCTTCTCTTTATGAGCGTCTACTTGCGGGACTCGGTGCGTAAGTTGCTGGACTTGGCGGAATCTCTCCCTCCGGAGCAGGCCGAGTTGGTATGTCAGTTGGCCAAGCAGCAAAAGGTATGTCGTAAGTTCTTGGCTAAGGGCGCCAACAACACTTTTGATGTGGCATCCAGGATCTCTGCTCAGAGTAAAGCAATGCAGAAACTCTCGTGGCTGCATATTTAGGTGCAAGGGCTTCCCTGTGGATTATGCAGTGGGTCCACAGTACATCAATGGCTTGCTTCATATGAGTGCCTGCAGTCTTCTATAACTGCCAGGCATAGCGCGTCCATCATCTGTACAGACACCAATGCACTTAGCCCAGTCTAAGTTGTTTTCATGTATAAAAGTGTCGACGATCTCAAAGAAGTCTTGTGCCTTTATACCTCAAGTGATACATTTACAAAAGAGAAGATCTTCCACAATTTTGACACGATCTACGAACCATGTGTACCATATCAAGTGAGCATCCTTGTTACTGTCTCTTTCTTCTTCAAGCTGTAATCCGAATTCCTTTCCTTTCATTTTTTCAATTAGCTTGTCATTGAGGTCTTCGGCCATGTGTTTGATCCTATGTTTGATAAAGGTACCTTTGAAAGGAATCTTCCCTTGTATTCACCAACCATGGTGTTTACCATAGCCACCTCTGCTGGTAAAATCAGATCTTCTGCGATGGTGTGAGACTTTTTACTTTGCAACTTTGTATGTATGCTAGCAGAGCATTGCTTGGTATTGATGCTTGTTTAAAAAATATACATTTTTGTTCTTTTAATTCTTTTAACTTTCTTGTGAAATAATCACGGGATTTGCTACCCATGTTTGGATGTTTTGGTCTCTAAGGAGCATTTTAGTTTACTTGGGATCATGCACTCTGGAGCCAAAAATTTGAAACATGTTAACACACTGGATGTTCTGCATGATTGACATTTACCGAAGCAAAACCAAAATCTAGATAAGTATCGTCATATTTTTGATATTTTCATTTTTTCACAACTTTACCACTGGTCTGTGGTTCATCTTCCTTTTCTTCAGCTCTACATTTCTTGTTCAAAAATCTTTCCATTTCGCAGACTTCTGCCTGCAAAGATTGTTGCCTGCACTCGGGGCTGCTGCAGCAGTGTTTTACATCCAGTCTTGTTCTCCAGGAGCAGCCTTCTGCCTGCACTCGCTCTCTAGCAGCAGCCTTCTGCCTGAACTACCAGTCCTAGGTAGAAGAATTGGAGGGAATTATCTCACTGATAACAATCAAAGACAGCAAAACATATGTAGATAGCACTAATAACAGCCCTATTGAATTCCAGAGTAGAGAGTTGCATAGGGACAGAAATCTTACCCATCCCTGCCCGTCCCTGCTGGAATCTTACCCGTCCCCATCCGTCCCCATTGGAATCTTACCCATCCTCATCCATCCCGGCAAAAATGTAACCCATCCCAACCCGTCCCCACCCGTCCCCGCAAGAATTTAACCCGTCCCCACCCGTCCCCGCAAGAATTTAACCCGTCCCCACAAGAATTTAACCCATTCCCACCCATCACTGTAAGAATTTAATGGTACATAAAAGAAAATTCCAGTCAGCTCCCTCAGTCTGTCTCTGGATCTGAGCCACAGCACTGTAGGCAAGGAAGGAATGGAAGCTGAAACTTGGAACACTGTGATGTGCACATGTAAGATTTGTCTCTGATTTACTGGTGCTGTATGCTGAGAGGTCACCACATGCATGCGCCAGTAGGTCAGGTGACATCTGATGCTCATGCCTGTGTCAGAGCTGAGGTTTGCTCATCAGCCCGGGAGCAAAGAGGATTAATTGTAACATAGTAAGTGACAGCAAATAAAGACCTGAATGGTCCATCCAGTCTGCCCAATAGTCACACTCATTATCAATTCATGATTAAATCAACGAGTGTGATATTATATACTTGATTATGGTCTTTCTTTTGTGTTTCTGGAACTTAGACCATAGAAATCTATCTGGCCCTATCCTTATGTTCCAACTGCTGGAGTTGTCGTTGAAGCCCACTCCAGTCTATGCGTCTTCTCATTTGTGGGACACAGATCGTAAAAATCTGTCCAGAACTGTCCTTATGTTCCAGCCACTGAAGTTGCTGTCTAAGCCCTTTCCAGCCCATCCTAAACCAGACTTCCATATATTAGACACAGACCATACAAAGCTGCCCGGTATTGGCCCTTGTTAATCACAGCCAGAGTCGCCATCTAAGCATTACTTCACACATCCACACACATGCAGCCATTTAAGGTTAGGTTTTTTATAACTTCCATTTTCTAATTAGAGATCCTCTGTGTTCATCCCACGCCTTTTTGAATTCCATCATCATTTGTGTCTCTACCACCTCCTTAATGGAAATTTTTCCACATTTGTGCTGGAGGAGGAGGAGGAGACAGCAGTCAAAGAACTTGGTACTCGGTAGATGAGAGGCTGGTGCAGGTGTAGCTTACATTTCCATGGGAACCCCGCAGAACTGCTTCCATCCCCGCGGGAACCCCGCAGAACTGCTTCCGTCCCTGTGGGAATCCCGCAAACCCCGTTCCCGTGCAGCTCTCTATTCCAGAGTAAAATTTCATTTCACGTCACATGTCTATACTATCTAAAACAATAGGAACAGCAAATTAAAAAGTATAATAAAAATTGTAATTCACAACAAATCAAATACAACCCAAAAGGTATGAATATATAAATATGAATAATCATTCTACAACCCTGACTTAGTGGCAAAACTAAAGCCCCAACCCATTTTCATCTTCACCCAATGTACCAAACCTTGCTTACTTAGTCCATACTGGCTCTCCTACTGCAAGGCTCTGTCTTTTTTTATTGTTGTTGTTGTTGTTGTCTGAGTCAAGAAGTAATTTGAAATGGTTCCTTTTAATGTACACTCACTTGAGGACACTTCGCTTGTTCTCCTTCAAAGCCTGAGCGTAGCCAGACCTGTTATTTTGGGTGGGCCCTTCCCACCCCCGTCCATACATAGTTTTTCCTCCCTTCTCCCCGCTCAGCATCTGCTCCTCTTCCCCTCCCCTCCTCACCCAGCATCTGTTCCTCTCCCCTCCCCCCTCACCCGGCATCTGTTCCTCTCCCCTCACGCCAGCTGGCATCCATTCTTCTTTCCTCCCCCCACCCAAACTGGCATCCGTTCCTCTCTCCCTCCCCCTCCCGTCCAGCATCCGTTCCTTTCTCCCTACCCCCTCCCCCCAGCCGGCCGGTATTCATTCCTCTTTTCCCCCCATTATCCGTTCCTCTCTCCCTGTCCGATCTACCTGCAAGCCGTCACCGACAGCGATTCCAATAAGCAGCCTGCGCCAGCCCTGTAGGCTTCCCTTGTCTACTTACCGCGTCCCCGCCAGTGTGGTCAGCTGCCTTCCTGATAATCACGCAGATAGAAGACTGTAAAGCTACCAATCACAGCTGTGATTGGTTATGGAGCCTGTCTGGCTTCTAAAAGGGCAATCCTGATTGGGAAGCAAGGAGTGAGGCTCTTTGTTTCCCAATCAGGATCACCCTTTTAGGCGCCAGACAGGCTCCGTGACCAATCACAGCTGAGCTGTGATCAGTAGCTTGCCCCAGCCATCTGTAATTCACATTGGTGCCGCTATGTAAACTAGGCTGTAGTGGGGATTATTGCGGGGGGGGGGGGGGGGGGCACCCTGGTGAGTTTGCCATGGTGCACTGGGGTTCCACGGCACACAGTTTGGGAAATGCTGTCTTGGACAAACTGGTTCTGCACCAACTTGACACCTTCATTGAACATTTCAATTGTCTCCATCTCCGTCAATCCGGATTTCGTGTAGGTCATTGCACTGGGTCTCTCCTACTATCTTTGTATGACACTGTTAGAGTTTCACTTGATAAAACATCATCCTGTCATCATCGTGTCCTTAGATCTCTCCTCTGTGTTTGACCTTATCGATCACTCTCTTCTGCTTTGCCATCTTCGCTCCATTGGCATCTCTGGGGTTGTACTCTCATTGTTCAACAGTTAACGTTCTGACTGCTCTTCTCAACTTTCATCTTCTGGTACTTTTTCTTTTACTTTTCCTGTTATCTCTGAAGTCCTTCAGGGCACCATCTTTTCTCCTACCCTGTTCAACATTTTTCTTGCCCCTCTGCTCACGCTAATTCAAGAACAGGGTTATGTGCCATTCTGCTATGATATACAAGTCTTATACAGGGTCCCTGATGACACTTCATCCCCCTTATTCTTACCCAACTCATCTGTAGATGCTATCTCTGCCTGGCTGAAGAACAATGGTCTTTTCCTTAATCACTCCAAATGCAAATCTATTTTCTTTCCTACTCCCGATTGCCCGCTTCCCTCAGCTCCAACTATTAACGTCCATCCTCACTCCTTTTGCGAGTCAGTCAGGATTCTTGAGGTTGTTTTTGATTGTAAACTTACATTCAAAGCCCAGATCAATTCAGTTGTTCGCTCTGCCTTTTTTGCTCTAAACCGCATTCGTGCTATTCGCTCATTCCTGTCCTCTGTCCATCCACGCTCTTCTTCTTTCTTTGGTAATCTCAAAAATTGACTACTGTAATTACCTCTATGCCAGTCTGAACCTTACATTCCTTAAAGCATCTTCAGTTTATCCAATCAACAGCAGTTAAAATCATTCATTGTGCATACCGCTTCAATCATGTCACTCCACTCTTCTGCCTTGAACACTGGTTGCCTGTCTCTTTCCGTATCTGCTTTAAGCTCCCTAAGCTAGTTTTGAAAGGGTGCCTCCCTTCCCCACCTGCTTACTTGCAACAGTTCCTGATTCCTTACTCCCCATCCCGTCTCCTGTGCTCTGCTTCTGAGCACCTGTTGTGTGTCCCCTCACCTACTGCTTTTCACCTTATGATCTCTCGTGACACCCCTTTCAACTATTTGGGGCTGAAACTACCTTTTTTTTCCCCAGATACTTTCTTCCTGTTTCTGTAGTCTCTAGTTTTTTTTGGTTTTTAAAAAAATTTTCAAATAATACAAGATTACTGTTGCACAAGCGAAACAGAAAAGAAACATTGTTCAGAGGAAATCCAAAATACTATAGGAAAACATTCTCAAATCTTCCTTAGACCACAAAAGGTGGAAGAGTGGAGTTAAGCTATATCAGGAGAAAAAAAACAACAATTTTTAAGATCAGAAATAACAGGTCACGTCAATCTCTAGTAGTTTATGAACACTAACCTTATTTCCTTACATTTTTAGCAGCTTCTTTGGAAAACAATAATTGCCTCTTTCTTCCTCTTTACTTTTCTAAATCATAAATAAATAAATTCTGCTGCTGTTGTGCTGGACCACCTCAGTCTTGGTCTTCCATAGAGTTGGTAAGTTGTATATCACTACTACTACTACTATTTAGCATTTCTATAGCGCTACAAGGCGTACGCAGCGCTGCACAAGCATAGAAGAAAGACAGTCCCTGCTCAAAGAGCTTACCAGAGCTTGCCTCGAAACAGATTTTCTCTAACGTTGCATGTTGTAAATTTTTCTTGTCCTGATGCATTGCTATCATGTGGTACTTTTTTCCCCATTAGTTTGTTAGCTAGCCTTTTCAGTTTTCATGTTTCCTTTGTCGTTTCCTTCCCACCCCATGCCTGCAGCTTTATAAGGTGCAACAAGACTTATGTCTATGTAGATACAAATAACTGGGTAACTGGTGCCTGCAGTGCTTGGGGCCTGACCCTCATCCTTTTCTTTGAACACAATTTGTACAGATAGTCAAAAGAAGTCTTTTTGGTTGGAAACAGTGCAAATGCTTTTTTGGCACTGAGAATTGTGGTCCATCAACTTCAGCATGGGAAACCTCTTTCTCCATAGGTACCAAAGCTGCCTCAAATGCCAGGGATGCATAGGCACTGAGAGTGCACTGTTCATCCTTGACATTGAAATTCCATAGAGACCAAAGAAGAGGAAGGATTCATCCTCAACTTCATAGATGCCAAGGACTCATGATGCCAAGTGGAGGTTGAGGCACTGCGCCAAGACACAGAGGTTGTCGGTGTTCTCAAAGTGCCTCCAATATGAGGGCCACTCATCCTCTTCGATATCAGAAGGGTGCAACAAGGTCTGTAATTTCCCGGGATCACCTCTGGAACTCTTTAAAAATTGCCATTACATTGGTCACCCTCTAATCTTCCAGTGCCATACTTGATTTTAAAGATAAATTATATATTACTAGCAATACCTCTGCAAGTTCATTTTTTAATTCTATCAGTACTCTGGGATGTATAACATCCAGTCCAGGCAATTTGCAACTCTTCAATTCATTGTTGCCTCATTACATCTTCTAGGTTTGCAGAGATTTGTTTCAGTTTCTCTGACTCATCAACACTGAATACTATTTCTGGCACTGGTATCTTAGAAAGTTACATGGGGACAAAGATACACCAGTCCCTTCCCATCCCCACATTCTCCATCCCTGTCCCCTCACCATCCCCACAGTCGTAATTTTCTTCCCCACATCTCTCCACTCAAAGCAGAAAGGAAGATTTTACGTAATTTTATGGGCCTATAGAGCATTGCAAATAAACATTTTAGGCCTATAGTTTAAAAAACAAATAATATTTAAAATTGAAAGTGAAACAATATTTAATACTGGTAATGAAATACTACTAATAATAAAGTAGTTCATTTTTTAACTCAATGAAGAAACAGTAAATTTCCACTGTCTCCATGTTTAACTGTGTGTGTGTGTGCGTGCGTGCGCAGAATTCCCCTATTATAAAGGCTGGGATCTCCCCCAGGCATGAAATACCTTCCCCCCACCCCTCCACAGTTTCCCATGCATTCCCATGGCGCGCACACACCCACACATACCCTCATCCACCTTTTTGCAGCCCCCCCCCCCCACACTCCACATTTTCCAGCTCTCCACACTCCATCCACCTTTGTTTCTAGCCTCTCCTGTACACACATGCCATCATTTTGCAGCTCTGTCTCCTTACATACACCCTATATTTTTTCCAGCCCACCTTCCTGCACCCACACTCCCTCTACCCACCATCTGCCTTTTTTTCAGTCCCTTCCTTTCACCCATATTTCATCTACATTTTTCCAGACTCCCCCCCCCCTTTACACTACAGCCCCCACCCCTGAGCCTCAGTGCCTACCTTGAGCAGTCCTGGTGGTCTAGTTGCCTCTTTGGAGGCAGGAAAGAACCCCAGTCTTTCCTGCCTGCGGCCACTGCTCTGCCCAAAGCCGTTGCTTCTATAGTCTCAGCAGCCATTTTGAAGAAGTGGCGGTGCCAGGCAGAGCAGTGCTAGCAGGTAAGAAAGAGTGGGGCTCTCTCCTGCCCCCAAAGAGGATACTAGACCGCCAGGGCTCCTCAAAGTAGACCTGGGAAGTGCGGACAGCCAGCCATTTATCCCCATTACCGTAGGAGTGCCATGATCCCATGGTAATACTGCATGACGGTTCACCATTACCATTGTGTTACCATTGGAAGCTAAAAAATGGTTACTGTGTCACTGTAGTATCTCTCCCACATCTTCCTCAGTGAAAACCAAAGCAAAGAATTCATTTAATCTCTCTGTTATGGCCTTGTGTTCCCTGAGTGCCCCTTTTAGTCATCTATCAGTTCAACCAATTCTTTTGCTGGCTTCTTGCTTCTAATCTACCCAAAAAATTTTTACTATGTGGTTTGCCTCCAATGCAATATTTTCAAAGCTTCTTTGCCTTCCTTTGCATTTGACTTGCCATTCCTTATGCTGTTTCCTATTATTTTCAGTCTGATCCTTCTTCCATTTTCTGAAAGATTTTCTTTTAGCTCTAATAGCTTCCTTTATCTCATTTTTTTAACCATGCTGCCTGTATTTCTTCCTCCTTTTATGGAATACCAGAATGGTATTTTTGAATAGCATCCACACCTGATGTAAATTTTGACCTTTGCAGCTGCTCCTCTAAGTTTGTTTTGACCATTCTCATTTTATCATATTCTCCTTTTTGAAAGTTAAATAGTAATGTGTTGGATCTCCTTTGTGTACTTACTCCAGAGATTATATCAAATCTGATCATATTATGATCACTGTTCTTAAGGGGCTCCAGCACCATTACCTCCTGCACCAGGTCATGCACTGTACTAGATCTAGAATTTCCCCCCCTCTTGTTGGTTCCTGAACCAGCTGCTCCATAAAGCAGTCCTTGATTTCATCAAGGAATTTTACCTTCTAGCATGCCCTGATGTTACATTTACCCAGTCAATACTGGGGTAATTGAAATCGTCCATTGTTATTGTGTTACCTTGTTTGTTATCCTCCCTAATTGTTGATAACATTTCTGCATTTCTCTGTTCATCCTGGCCAGGTGAATGGTTGTACACTCCTATCACTATCCTTTTCCCCTTTACACATGGAGTTTCCATCCATAGGGATTCCAAGATGTGTTTTGTGTCCTGCAGAATTTTTACTCTATTCGATTCAAGGCCTTCCTTAATGTGTATAACGCTACCCTTCCTCCAAATTGATCCACCCTATCACTGCAGTATAATTCATACCTTGGTATGACACTGTTCCATCGATTTATCTTCCTTCTACTAGGTCTCAGAGATGCCTATTATATCTGTCTTTTCATTTAGTGCAATATATTCTAATTCTCTCATCTTATTTCTTAGGCTTCTGGCATTTGCATACAGATATTTCAAACAATGTGTTTTTCCTATTTAAAACTTGCTCAGCAGTTGACAGTGATAATTTGCAATCTTGAAAATCTGTCTTCTCTTTCTTGAAAGACACCTGGTCTACTACGGTCTGTATTGCAAACTTGCTATGAGGATGCCCTATCTTCCCTGTTTTGGTGATACCTTTTAAAGATACCTTGTTCTGAACCATGCAGTTTTGAGTGACTGTCGGCCTTCCCCCAGTTTCTAGTTTTTATGTGTCGATGGCCAGCAGCCTGGTTCCACCCTGGTTAAGGTTGAGCCCATCTTTTTGGAATAGGGTCCCCCTTCCCCAGAACGTTGCCCAGCTCCTAACAAATCTAAAGCACTCCGAACTACCATCGCCTCATCCATGTATTAAGACTCTGGAGCTCTGCCTATCTGTTGGGTCCTGCATGTGGAACAGGAAGCACTTTTGAAAATGCTACCGTTGATGTTCTGGATTTTAGCTTTTTACCTAAGAGCTTAATTTGGCTCCCAGAACCTCTCTTCCATATTTTCCTGTCTTGTATCCATATGTACCAAGACAGCAGGCTCCTCCCCAGCACTGTCTAAAATCTTATCTAGGTGCTGCGTGAGGTCCGCCACCTTTGCACCAGGCAGGCAAATGACCAAGTGATCTTCACCTCCATCAGCCTCCCAGCTATCTACATTGCCGCCTAATCGAATCTCCACATCCTCGGTGTGAGAGCATACTGTATCCCCTAGAGGGCAGGTACTGGCTACAAGATCACTTCTACATCTCCACAGTGATGCTCTCCTTTCAGAAGATCTTTCTCCTCCATGACCGCATAGATGTTTCCAGACTGGAGGTATGTCATATACTTTATAACTGAGATCACTGATCAATTCTGTTGCTGCTGGACCAACTCCATCCTGTTTTTATCTTTTTGAAGTGAAGTTTCCAGAATTGCACACAGTATTCTGACTGGGCTCTCTCTTTAAGGATGGGTGTTTGGAAACTCCAACACTGTGCACAAAGTTTCACAATTTTTCATGCCCATGAAAAGATTTGATAAGAAGCTATGTGGCAAGTCAAGCATAGCACTGATAAGGAAGGCAAAGAGAGACTTTGAAAAGAAGATTGCATTGGAGGCAAAAACACATAGTAAAAACGTTTTTGTGTGTAATAGAAGAAGCCTGCAAAAGAATCAGTTGGACCACTAGATGACTGAGGTGTAAAAGGAGCACTCAGGAAAGACAAGGCCATAGCAGAGAGATTAAATGAATTCTTTGCTTCGGTCTTCACCGAGGAAGATGTGGGATAGATACTAGTGCCAGAAATAGTATTCAATGCTGACGAGTCAGAGAAACTGAAACAAATCTCTGTAAACCTGGAAGATGTAATGGGGCAATTTGACAAACTGAAAATTAGCAAATCACCTGGACTGGATAGTATATATCACAGAGTACTGATGGAATTGAAAAATGAACTTGCAGAGTTATTGTTAGTAATATGTAATTTATTTTTTAAATCAGGCATGGTACCGGAAGATTGGACGGTGGCCAATGTAACGCCAATTTTTAAAAAGGGTTCCAGAAGTGATCTGTGAAATTATAGACTGGTGAGTCTGATGTCAATGCCAGGAAAAATGATAGAGACTATTATAAACAAAATTACAGAGCATACACATAAGCATGGATTAATGAGACAAAGCCAACATAGATTTAGTCAAGGGAAATCTTGCTTCACCGATCTACTACATTTCTTTGAAGGAATGAATAAAAGTGAATAGGTGAGCTGGTCAGTATTGTGTATCTGAATTTTCAAAAGGCATTTGACAAAGTACCTCATGAAAGACTCCTGAGGAAATTAGAAAGTGATGGGATAGAAGGTAATGTCCTATTGTGGATTAAAAACTGGTTAAAAGATAGAAAACAGAGAGTAGGGTTAAATGATCAATATTCTCAATGGAGAAAGGTAGATAGTGTGGTTGCCCAGGGATCTGTGCTGGGATATCTGCTTTTTAACATATTTATAAATGATCTAGAGGTGGGAATAACAGTGAGCTAATTAAAAGTTGCCGACAACACAAAGTTATTCAAAGTTATTAAATCGCAAGTGGGCATCCAGTGGCAGATGATGTTTAATATGAGCAAGTGCAAAGTGATGCATGGGACCTGTTCTGGTATAGAGAGCTGCACGGGAGCAGGGACAGTGGGAATCCCATGGGGATGGACCCAGGTCTTGGGATTCCCACGGAACCATACAATTGAACCTCACTTCGCATACCTTGTCACCCTGGTGGTCTAGTGGCTTGACTCGGGGTAGGAAAGATCCCCACTCTTTCCTGCCCGCTGCCACTGATCCTGTCACTGCCGCCGCTTATTTAAAATGGCTGCCGAGACTTCAAGCGGCGGCCTCGAGAGATTTCAGCAGAAGTCTTGTGAGGCCACTGCTTGAAGTCTCAGGAACTATTTTAAACAAGCAGCGGCAGCAAGAGGATTGGTGGCAGTGGGGCAGGAAAGAGTAGGGATCTTTACTACCCTAAAGCAAGCCACTAGACCACTAGCGTGACTTGAGGTATGTGTGGGGAGGGCACCCAGGGCTGGGCAGTACCTTAAAAGGTGAAGGTGAAAAGATTTTTTTTTTAACTTATTTTAAAAATTTTAATTTATTTGAAAGCTTCTCATATGTAGATATAAATATAAAATAAAACTGAATATCACTAAAACAGCTTCAAAAATTATTGTAGCTGGTAGAAACAGCACTAATGAAGGCTGCATTTTGTGCTAATTTTTCTACACTTCTAAACAATATAGTAACACATGGCCAGATTTCAGTGAGGATATCCTGTTTACTGATGGGTTCATCTTAATTGTTGTAATCTGCCTTGGGAAACTCTCCTTTCATTGGGGCACATGGAATCACATCTTCACCTCATCTCTTTTGTACAAATGGATTATTTTGTAATGAGCATGTTTCAGGGACAAGTGGTTTTTGTATATCAAAATAATGAAAATAAATATTTCATGCAGATCTTTCTTGGGAGGGGAGCAAGGTGTCTGCGACAGGAGCTGGGATGGAGGAGATTACTTGCAGCGGGGGCGGATTAGATTCCCCATAGGGATGGGTTAGATTTCTGTTCCTGTGCAACTCTCTATTCTGGTATAATTCCATGGTGCCAGTAGTGAAAAAATTCTAATAAATAGCGTGCAAAGGCTCCACTATGAGATCAGCCATAAAATTGTAAAATTCAATACCAAAGCCATTCGGCCCAGGGGCTTTAGCCAACTTTAAGCGGCGAATAGCCTGTTGAATCTCCCCAACAACAATGAGGTGGCCTCTTGGGAAGTTACCTGTGGAAGTTGTATATCCCCCCAAAAATGATCTCTTTGGAGAGCATCCATAGGGTTGCTACTGTACAGTTGTTTATAAAAAGCCAAAAAGGCCTGTTCTGTGGAATTTGGATCCTGCACCACTGCACCATTAATCCAAAGCTTGCTGACACTTTTCTGGACCTTAGCTGGTCTAACCAAGTTAGCCTAGAGCTTCCCCCATTTATACAATTATACATTAAGATATTTAATTTGGCTTTTAGAGTCAGAAGGGAGTCCAAATCACCATGCACCCACTGCAACTCTTCCTTATCTTACACACACAGTGTAGTAATGTGCTTTTTCCTCCAATATTGCAACTTAGTAGTGAGATCCAACAACTGCGCATCTCAGTGTTTTTTAACATGACTAACATACCCAATATTTTTCTCCCTCTAAAAGACCTTGGCCGTTTCTCACAGAACCGTAGCACTAACAGCCACCCCCACTAGATTGCCAGGGACCACATTAGTATCCCAGAATTACTGTCAGACCCCCTAACATACACCTGAAAATCACGATCCTGACACCAAATGGGGTTCAACCTCCACAAAAAAGCCTCGGTAACTAGGCATATCTGATGAACTAACATGAGGGCGGAGTGAAACCATAGAAGAAACAATGTCTATAGACGCTATAGAGGTATACAAGGTCTCCGACACTAAAAGATAGTCCAGTCTACTATAAGTGTGGTAGGCCTTATTTATTTATTTATTTATCTGTAGCAGTTGTATCTCACATTTTCCCACCAATTTCCTGTAACAATGCCATTTAAGTATGATGCCTCTTTAAAAAATTTAGAACTCTAGTTCTCTTAATCAGTGAGTGAATTCCATCTGTATTCAAAGAAAGAATTTGTAAGGAACTCAGTGTGGGTTGTAAAAAAAACTAGAAAGAAAAAATAAAAATTGCATTAATGGGAATAGTATGGGGGACCCAGCCCATAAACCCCCCTCCTCCTCCACAGGCACAAACAAGTCCTCCACTCCCAACAATACTCTCCACAGGTGTGCACTATAAAACTCCAAATACTGGGCAATACAAGTCACCCCTAGAGCCAAACACCCCCCTATCCTCCACTACATGTGCCACAGTCATACACACACACTGCTCATACACCCCCCCCCCCCCCCCACCGCCCTCCTCTTTGTTCTTTTATACGAGGGCAGACTTAAAGACCTCAATATGTATACTCTGGGAGAGAAGGGGATATGAGAGAGATGTTTAAATATCTCCATGGCATTAATATACTGGAGGTGAGCCTTTTCCAAATGAAGGGAAACTCTGTAATGAGAGGTCATAGGTTGAAGTTAAGAGGTTAGGAGTAATCTAAGGAAATACTTTTTGACGGAAAGGGTGGTGGACACATGGAATAGCCTCCCGGTGGAGGTGGTGAAGACAAAGGCTGTGTCTGAATTCAAGAACACGTGGGACAGGCATATGGGGATCTCTTAGGTAGAGGAGGAGATAGTAGATGCTGTGGATGGGCAGACTGAATGGGCCATTTGGCCTTTATCTGCTGTCATGTTTCTGTGTTTCTATGTTTAGCTCTATACTCCAAGTGTCAGTTTTTTCCCATCCTTTCTACATTTGTATTTTATAGCAGATCTGATTAAATCCTTCAGTATTAAGGGATCCTCAGCAGAAGGAAGGGATCCTCAGGAGCTTAGCCTAGAATGGGTGGCAGAGCTGGTGGTTGGGAGGCGGGGCTAGTGCTGGGCAGACTTATACGGTCTGTGCTGGGGCTGGTGGTTGGGAGGCAGGACTAGTGCTGGGCAGAGTTATACGGTCTGTGCCGGGGCTGGTGGTTGGGTGGCGGGGATAGTGCTGGGCAGACTTATACGGTCTGTGCCAAAGCCGGTGGTGGGAGGCAGGGATAGTGCTGGGCAGACTTATACGGTCTGTGCCAAAGCTGGTGGTGGGAGGCGGGACTGGTAGTTAGGAGGCGGGGATAGTGCTGGGCAGACTTATAGGGTCTGTGCCAGAGCTGGTGGTTGGGAGGCGGGGTTGGTGGTTGGGAGGCGGGGATAGGGCTGGCCAGACTTATATGGTCTGTGCACTGAAGAGGACAGTACAAATAAAAAAGTAGCACATATGAATTTATCTTCTTGGGCAGACTGGATGGACCGTGCAGGTCTTTTTCTGCCGTCATCTACTATGTTTACTATCTGTTTGCTGGTAATATTCAGCTGTATATCTCTGTAGTAAATGGCTAATCTAGAACTGTAGTGTGTTTCAGTGTCTGTGGAAGGGTAGGGTAGCATAGATTAAACTAGTTTCTGTCCTTAAGTCAACAAGAGGTGCCGCTGTTGCATTTCTTCCAGTTGGTGCATAAAAAGACTTCAGCCAAAACAATTGGTCCATCTGAAAATGGATATTCACTTTTTTATTCTGATCAAATTATAGCCGTGATCACTCATCCCCAGATCTACAACAAATGTGCATGCATTGATCTCTGTCAGTCTGTGCATGACCCAAGTATTGAATTCCTCTCAGGAGGTCCTCTAGTGTTTCTTGGCTGACTATAGCAAGCTAGAAAGGCTGCCTTCAGTTGTGCTGCGTCAGTTCTATAGAACACATTGCTATCAGTTATTCACAATATAGCAAGTCCACTTACTTTTCAAAAGCAACTGATGGCATGGCTTTTCCAACAGGCTTTTTTCTGGTTATAAAGTTGCTGTTCAAGTGTTTTTTTTTTTTTTTTTTTACTATATTGTGTTATATGTAATAAGAATAATGCATCTGTGATTTTATGTGCACCTCTTGAGTTACAGTAAGGCAGTATATAGTGAAAAATAAATATTTGCTGGGCTGTTCTTCAGTTTTATTTTTTGTCATGGGATTGGGGGATAGGGGAGAGATATGCAGAAGGGAGAGCCATCATGGCAATCACCTAGGTCCTTATTGGTAGAACTGAGTGGTGTCACTGAGAAAGTGTTTTCCGTGGTTGGTATTTTTGAATAAAAAATTGAGCCGTTTCAAACCTCTATGTATATAGTCTGGTAACTTAACAGGATGGGTTTCAAGGAAAATCCCTTTGATGAGTGTTGGCTCTTGCCTGCAGTAACACAAGGTCTTGTGGACCGTTACTATGGGAGCTTGAGAAAAAGTTCTGAGGACCCACCCTTATGAGGAGGTGGTGCGCAGATGATCCTGGCATTTTGAAGATTATTCTCTGGGCCAGCGCTTATTCAGTTTGAAGACAGTTGGATAGAAAGTACTAAGTATCAGAAACTGCATTATAAGTTTTTATTGCACTTGTATATCCATCCCCATAGAGAGAAGAAATATGGATTATGCAACCATGGGCTTGTTTAAAATATTCAGCTTCAAATGCCTCATATAAACATTGTATGTGGGAGTGTCCTCAACTACAGACCTTCTGGACGGCTTTCTGGTGTGCCCCCGTAGATCTCTCCTGGATTTGATGGCATAGTGGAGGGAGGGCGTGGTATTTTCAGTACTCCTCTTGTGTAAAGCCTGTTTGATGGTGAAACGTTGCATATTGTTAAAGTGGATTGAAGCAGCCCCACCCACAGTGGCTCAATGGTGCAACCAGATGTTTGAGCTGCTTTGGATGGAGAAGATGACCGCATTCCTTAGGGGACGGGCTGCGAAGAAGAGATTTTTGAAGATTTGGGATCCCTATTTAGTGACCTTGCCACTGAGAGTCCGTCCTGTAATTTTAAATGACTTGGATGTTTCATAACTGAAGGACATAGGCGGAGCTGCCCTTTTTAGTGGTTGGGAGGACTTGGGTTTGGGAAACTGATAGACTGTGGAGTTTACCATATTCCTTGCATAGTGGGGGACAAGGTGGTGTACGTGGGGGGGGGGGGGGGGGGGGGGTGAAACAGAAGATTGATCTTTTAGTCATCATTTATCTTTGCGCTGTTGTACTATTTGCTACTTTGTATATTGAATTGGTTGTGGATGACTGAATAAAAATATTTAAACACAAGAAATTGAGCCATTTATGTTGTATGAGATAAATTTGAAGCACATGGTAAAAACTGCTGAAAAGAACTCCAGGATAAAATTATTTAAAGATAAAAATTGAGGGAAAGCTGGGAGAAAATGTTATTGTGTTTGAGTATCCCTCAGGGGTACCGTGAGGTCTAGCATTGTAAAAGAGAAGTAGTTCATTATCCATATTTGTGTGTTCTGTGTTTGTCACTCCAAAACACTGTCTCAATCAAGCTTTCCGTATAACTTTAGAAGTTATGGGTTATAGAAACTGCTGAGGAAAGTCACTGCAAGATTTAAGATTATTTAAAAACTAGTAAAAAAGGCCCGTTTCTGACACAAATGAAACGGGCGCTAGCAAGGTTTTCCTCGGAGTGTGTATGTTTGGGAGAGTGTATGTGAGAGTGACTGTTTGAAAGTCAGAGTGAAAGTGTGAGTGTGTGAGAGAGAGAGTGTGTTTGTGAGAGAGTGTGTGTGTGAGAATGAGAGTGTGTGCAAGTGTGTATGTGAGACACAGTGTGATAGAGAGTGTGTGTGTGTGCCCATCCATGCTCCTCTGTCCCCTGCCCCCTCCATTCATCCCTATCCAGCATTTTCCCTCTCTGCCTGAGGCCTGCCCTGCAATCCATATCCATCCATGCCCATTTGTCCCCTCCATTCATCCCTATCCAGCAATTCCCCTCTCCCTGAGTCCTGCCCTTCCAATCCATGCCCATCCATGCTCATCTGTCACCTGGCCCCTCCATTTTTCCCTATCCAGCATTTCCCCTCTCTGCCTGAGGCCTGCCCTGCAATCCATATCCATCCATGCCCATCTGTCCCCTCCATTCATCCCTATCCAGCAATTCCCTTCTCCCTGAGTCCTGCCTTTCCAATCCATGCCCATCCATGCTCATCTGTCACCTGGCCCCTCCATTTTTCCGTATCCAGCATTTCCCCTCTCTGCCTGAGGCCTGTCCTGCAATCCATATCCATCCATGGCCATCTGTCTCCTCCATTCATCCCTATCCAGCAATTCCCCTCTCCCTGAGTCCTGCCCTTCCAATCCATGCTCCTCTGTCACCTGGCCCCTCCATTCATCCCTATCCAGCAATTCCCCTCTCTGCCTGAGGCCTGCCCTGCAATCCATATGCATCCATGGCCATCTGTGCCCTCCATTCATCCCTATCCAGCAATTCCCCTCTCCCTGAGTCCTGCCCTTCCAATCCATGCCCATCCATGCTCATCTGTCACCTGGCCCCTCCATTTTTCCCTATCCAGCATTTCCCCTCTCTGCCTGAGGCCTGCCCTGCAATCCATATGCATCCATGGCCATCTGTGCCCTCCATTCATCCCTATCCAGCAATTCCCCTCTCCCTGAGTCCTGCCCTTCCAATACATGCCCATCCATGCTCATCTGTCACCTGGCCCCTCCATTTTTCCGTATCCAGCATTTCCCCTCTCTGCCTGAGGCCTGTCCTGCAATCCATATCCATCCATGGCCATCTGTCTCCTCCATTCATCCCTATCCAGCAATTCCCCTCTCCCTGAGTCCTGCCCTTCCAATCCATGCTCCTCTGTCACCTGGCCCCTCCATTCATCCCTATCCAGCAATTCCCCTCTCTGCCTGAGGCCTGCCCTGCAATCCATATGCATCCATGGCCATCTGTGCCCTCCATTCATCCCTATCCAGCAATTCCCCTCTCCCTGAGTCCTGCCCTTCCAATCCATGCCCATCCATGCTCATCTGTCACCTCCCCCCTCCATTTTTCCCTTTCCAGCATTTCCCCTCTCTGCCTGAGGCCTGCCCTGCAATCCATATCCATCCATGGCCATCTGTCCCCTCCATTCATTCTTATCCAGCAATTCCCGTCTCCCTGAGTCCTGCCCTTCGAATCCATGCCCATCCATGCTCATCTGTCACCTGGCCCCTCCATTTTTCCCTATCCAGCAATTGCCCTCTCTCCCTGAGGCCTGCCCTGCAATCCATTTCCATCCATGCCCATCTGTCCCCTCTATTCATCCCTATCCAGCAATTTCCCTCTCTCCCTGAGTCCTGCCCTCCCAATCCATGCCCATCCATGCTCCTCTGTCCCCTGCCCCCTCCATTCATCACTTTCCAGCAATTGCCCTCTCTTCCTGAGCCCTGCCATCCCAATCCATGCCCATCCATGCTCCTCTGTCCCCTGCCGCCTCCATTCATCCTTTTGCAGCAAGTCCCCTGTCTCCCTTTCATGACCCCCCTTGCATCCATGCTCCTCTCTCTCCCATGTCCCAGCCTGGGCCGCCCTCTTCTCCCCCCCCCCCCCTTCGCATCCATGCTGTCGTTTCTCCCCTGCCCTCCCGCTCCCATTGTTGTTCTTTAGTGGCCACCCTCTTCTCTCCCCCCAACATGGTTGTTTTGTTTTTTTTTTTCTTGTTTTTAAATTTACCTCCGTGCCGGTTCCGGCAGCGAAGCGTCAGGGAAGGAGGCGGCGCTCCCGACGTCTAGGTTTCCCTTCGCTGTGTTCCGCCTTCTTTTGACGTCATCCTTGACGTCAGAAGAAGGCGGAACACAGCGAAGGGAAGGCTAGACGTCGAGAGCGCCGCCTCCTTCCCTGACGCTTCGCTGCCGAGCGTTGCGATTGGTTGAGTGTCATTGCTCCGCCCTCGACGTCATCACGTTTGACGCGTGGGCGGGGCAGACACAATGCGATCTCACCCCCTTCACTTTAGAATGTTGGCTAACAGAGGCTTCATTAGAACGTTGGAGGTGCGTTTTATATAGAGAGATAACTACAAAGGTGTCTGGCTGATACCTGGGGAAAAGTTGATTATTCAACAATTAAAAAATTACTCTATACCAGGGTTCTCAACCCAGTTCATAGGACATTCCCAGCTAGTGGAGTTTTCAAGATTACCTCTCGTGCATATTCATTTAAGATTTCACACAAGGAGGTAGCATATGCAAATCTCTCTTGCATTTTCATTGTGTATATTCTGAAACAAACTCCTTTTTAAATGCATTTTGAATGTTTTTTTTTAGACACAATGTGAAAAATGTGCTAGAATTTGAAGACTTTTGGAATGCACTGTAGCCTTTTTTTAAATATAAATTCTGACTACAAAGTTAATGTCTTATGCAAATGACTTACCCTTAGCTTGCCAGGCCAATGAATTTCAGGACATTGAGCAAACACTCACTGAAATTTGCATATTCTGGGAGTCTATTTCCAAAAATGGCAGCTTCACCCAAATGCTATTAGGACAGTAATTTATGTGGTTAAATAGACACAGGATGTAAAGTTAAGTTCAAAATCCAAGACTGCTATAGCTCTTGAATGAGACATCTGATCCTGTACTTAAACCCTAATGTGTAGACACACTCCCACGTGATACAACAGAGTTAGCTAACATCTGTAAACAAGGAATCTTCACCTGTATCTATGTATGCTGACAGAGAATATGTGAATAAAATTCTAGATAGATGGTGTCATTTATGCAAAGGGGAAATGCTTTTTTGCAGACATGAGTTTCATATGGGCTAATTTGTTTCTAAGAAGCCTCTATTCAATCAAGCTGCTCATTTCTACCAACCACAGATAGATGTTGGCATACTTATAGCAAATAACTCTGGATTGTGTGTTTTAAGATTAATTCTCAGTCCTGGGTCTAGTCCCAGTAGTTCTTTTTGCAACCCAAGTGCTGAATGATGATATGTGTAACCACTTGGCATACAAAGAAATCCTGACAAATTAACAGGTATTGACATAGTATGCCCATTATCCATATTCATGTGTTCTGTGTTGCTGTATTTTGCACCATGGACTAAATTCATGTTTTTCCTGAAGAAAGGTGTGCTGAAACCTAAACTCATGCGGTAGAGAAGAGGGTCAAAAGTATACAAAACAGCAGGAAAAAAGCACAAAAGCCTTGGGATTGGAACAAACAAGGATTTTTTTTTTTAATTGTGTGGGTCCATACAATAAAGAACCCTTGTTTGTTCCAATCCTGAGGGCCTTTTATGCTTTTTGTTTTTTTCTGAAACCTAAAATCAAACAGCTGTTAAGGAAAAAATGAGTATGTGTACATGTGTATTTATGTATAGGAGTCAACTTTACAAAGTGATTGGAGGTGCTGAATTAGCACAAGTTATTCATTCCTGGACACAGTGAGAGTTGGCTCATTATTGGGAGTACTCAAACACCCATTGCACCCACCCTGTTTATATGTGGATGTATATGTATGTTTCTCTATAGTCTCCTAATCCTATGGCATCATTAATTCTCTGTGGATAATTCCTTCAATCCCCAAACTCTAGTTTACTACACCTTATGCAGCAACAGCAGGAACTTCCTGCTGTCTAACTTATCTTTATCTGCCTGCCTTTATCACTTTTCCAGTTGCTTGGCCCTGAATCTTTTTGCTCTGCTTTGGAACATCCTAACACTGAACCATTGCACCTTTGCTTTTTTGAGATTTGTTTCCATCTGTCTGTACAGGTAGGGTGTGCATCAGTGTGTATGCATACCTTTCCGTTCTCACTCTCCCACATGTCCGACTACTCCTGTTGTCTTGCTCAATAAATAGGGAAGAAGAGAGAAGAGGAGCAATGCAAGAGTGTGGTGAAGGCTTAGCTGTGTGCCACAAACCAGGACATGAAGATGGATTGTGCCATTGCTGGTGTCATTTGGGTTTGGGTGGGGCTACAGATCCTCAGGTATTAGGCCATAGGAAAGGAGAGGTACTGTAGGTTTGACTTTTTTTTATTAGCTGTTTCAGGAGTACCCCCATCCATTCTGGATTTCAGGTTATCCATTGTAATCTTCCTGTCCTGTTGCCCCTTAGGAGGGGAAAACACTTCAGCCTTCGGAGATAACTCCTTGGCTGGCATAAGAGAGACAATCAGACTTAGATAGACGCTTCAAATAAAGTTTTTATTGGTATTTCTCTAAGTCAGTACAAAACGTGATTGTTCCCTCTGGAGCAATTTTTGTCCCACAGCCAGCAAGATGTTCAGGCTAGGCTAAGGTACAAGGCTGCTCAGATTGGCTTTCTCATTCTGCACTTATTTACTGTTATACATTTTATTTCTTCTATTCTGTTACTCTTTCTCACCATAATGAATACTTGTGAGAGATTTGTGTGCATCAGAGCAGATACAGCCTGCTGGACACTAATGAGAAACCATTGGCAAAGGTTTGGAATGTGACAAGTCTGAGCCTTTGACTGCTTATTACCTCTGTGTTTGTTTGAAATCTCCTGCGTTAGCAGGCTATGGGCCTGATTTCTCTGTTCTATACTATTGGGGAAATCAATTTAACTGAAATGACACGGTTATTCCATGCCTTTCGAAAAGAATTAGTTTCAGCTGTCAGAAAAGAGGCCTTGATACCAAGTGAGCAAGATGTTGCTTCTATTTTCTCTTTTCATGAAGATTTTGGGGAAACATGTTTGCTGAGCTTTTGAATGTCCACTTTCTATGTCACCTTTTTTTCCTCTCATAACAGGTCAGTCAGAAGAGAAACAAAAATACTTTGATAAGCTTTTAATGATTGCAAAGCAAGATTTGGAAGCAGAAAGAAAAAAAACAGTCCAGCTGGGTTCTGAGCTCACGGAATGGAAAAAGAGGTATGAGGAGAAGAAAAAGGAAGTGATGGATCTAAACATTCAATTACAATTGTACCAGGATGGCAGCAGGCAGCACAGAGAAGAAGAGAGAAAACATCTAGTAGATAAAGTGCAAAAGCTGAAGATGGAGCTGGAAATATCAAGAGAGCGACTTGAAGAAGAAAAGAAGCGGGCTTCAGATTTTTCTTCTCAGGTAGATCTTGGCTTTGTTACCCAAACTTTTTTATAGGAGTATTTTTAAGGAACCATGAAGCACAGATTCAAATCTTGCTTCTTCCACTGCTTGTGATTGCCTCAGATGTCCACTTAGTTTGTAAGATCTTTGGGAAAGGGACATATTGTACCTGAACACTTATCACCGCTGTACGGCACTGTGGATGTACTGTAGCGCTATAGACATTTATTGGTGTAGCTTATATTAAAAACTTAGCAGCACCAAATTGTTTCCTTTTGAATGATGCATTTATAAACTGCCATAACTTTCTTCCTTTATTTTTTAATCTCTGTCACGCAATGTATGTGAAATGCCTCTGCCTATAAGCTGTAAACAAGTAATCCCTATCACTCAGTTTTTATAGGTCATGATTTTTGTAGCCCATATATCTCCTTTCAGCCATCTGTGCTCTGTAGCCTTTCTCCACAGAGGAGTTTCTCTATTTTGTTTTATTATTTTTGTATAGTTCATATACATGTGCTATACCATACATCTCTTTCCATTCTATTGCACCAAATAGTAGATTTTTTGAACATCCCATTACTCCATCCCTGGGTGATAATGATTTTAGGGTTTTCAGTTTATTGCATATATTTGCACTAAGTAAAACTTAGTGGTTACATATACTCTGTTCATTTTCCCAACCTACTACAATTTGCTTTCTTACCAGAAATGATTGTGTTAGGGGTTTGGTCAGGAAATTCTACTTTGCTCAATGGTGTTTCGGAGAGCTTAAAGTCCTGTACCTGAGCTTAAAGGTGTGTGAAGTGACTTACCCAAGGTCACAAAGGAAAGCCAGCAAGGTTTGAATCCTGCCTTCTTCAGTTCTTAGTGTTCTTCTCATACCTCTGGGTGGCTACTTCAGTTGATTGCGGATCTTTCAATACTTGTAAAAGCCCAAAGACAAATTCCTTTTCATTCTGCTGGACCAGTCCTGACCAGTGAGTTTTGTACTTCTACCACCATATGGAGGTAAAAAAATAAGATACTGTCCAGTGACACCAGCATGAGAAGTTATGCAGGCTAGAACTTGTCGGTATTTCTCTATCTCCAGCAGATAATGCATGTTGGACTAGTACAGCTGGATTCTTCAACTTAAGCCTGATTCCTGAGGTCATAGTTTACATCCTGTGGCCCAGTGGTAGAGTCCATTGTCTCCAGGTTGTTTCACAGACCTCTCTCTGGTCGTTTTTGGCCCTCTGTTGCCTTGAGCTTTAGCTTACAGGCTTTCACGCATTGGTTTAGCTGGCACAGGTTCCTCAGTGCCCTTGCCAGCAGAGATGTGTAGGCCCCTGGCTGCCCCCCCCCCCCAACCTCCTAGCAGAACCTCTATGTGAGAGGCTCTGGATCAGTCCTGAAATCCAACTTTGTTAGGGTTTACCTGAATGCAAGTGGAGTTTATCATATAGTGTTGTTGCCCAACTGATGAAAGCTCCCTCTGAGCCATTTAATACCTGCCATCTGCTGTTGGTTACTTCATCTTGCAGAGTTAGTGAGCTCCAGGCTCTAGTAACAGATCCACCTTACATAAAAGTTTTCAGCATAAGTGGTTCTGTGTGCCCATCCAAATTCCTAAGATAGTGTTAGAATTCCATCTTAACCAGTCAATCCTGCCAACCTTTTTTTCCTAAGCCACATGCCCACAAATGTGGCTTGAGCCTCGGCCTTCTATCTTGAGTGGGCCAAAGCCCATAGAAAGTCCTCCCATCTTTGTTTCTTTTGACCCTAACAGGATGGGGGCTGCTGTCAGCATATACACATTCTCTAGTTGGTTAGCAGACTGTATTTTCTTCACTTATGTTTAGGCACGCTTGTCTCTTGTAGGTTATGTCACAGCTCACTATGTCAGAGCTGTGGCGGTGTTGGTAGTCCACTTGAAGTCGGCATCCAGAGAAGAAAGTTTTGCAAGAGTGCACCTTTAGACTTTGATCCACACATTCACTTCCACTATTGTCTAGAACAATACTCCTGTCAAGAAAGTATGTTTGGCCAGTCAGCCCTCCAGAATCTATTTCAGGTTTAGAATACAACCCCAACCCCTCTAGGCACTTTTCTTTCAGTTCAGGCTGCATTCCTAAAAAAGAGAGAGACTTTCAGGCTTATTTTCTAAAGAGAAGGACGCCCATCTTTCTACACTAATCGGAAGATGGGTGTCCTTTTCACATGGTCGCCCAAATCGGCATAATCAAAAGCCGATTTTAGGCGTCCCCAACTGCTTTCCGTTGTGGGGACAGCCAAAGTTCACGGGGGCGTGTTGGAGGCTTGGCGAAGGCGGGACTTGGCCGTGCCTAACACATGGGTGTCCTCGACCCATAATGGAAAAAAAAAGGGCGTCCCTAACAAGCATTTGGACGACTTTACCTTGTCCTGTTTTTCTTACGACCAGGGCACAAAAAGGTGCCTGAACTGACCAGATGACCACTGGAGAGAATCGGGGATCACCTCCCCTTACTCCCCCAGTGGTCACCAACCCCCTCCCACCCTCAAAAAACAACTTTCAAAATATGTCATGCCAGCCTCTATGCCACCCTCAAATGTCATACTCAGGTCCATCGCAGCAGTATGCAGGTACCTGGATCAGTTGTAGTGCGTGCAGTGCAATTCAGGTAGGCGGACCCAGGCCATTCCCCCCCCCCCCCCCACCTGTTACACTTGTGGTGATAAATGTAATAAGTAGTAGTAGTAGTAGCAGCCCTCCAAAACCACCAGAAACCCACTGTACCCACATCTAGGTTACCCCCTTCACCCGTAAGGGCTATGGTAGTGGTGTACAGTTGTGGGTAGTGGGTTTTGGGGAGAGTTTGGGGGGGCTCAGCACACACGGTAAGGGAGCTATGTACCTGGGAGCAATTTCTGAAGTCCACTGCAGTGCCCCCTAGGGTGCCCGGTTGGTGTCCTGGCATGTCAGGGGGGGACCAGTGCACTACGAATGCTGGCTCCTCCCACAACCAAAGGGCTTGCATTTGGTCGTTTCTGAGATGGGGGTCCTAAGTTTCCATTATCGCCGAAAATCAGAAACGACCAAGTCTAGGGACGACCATCTCTAGGGGTAACCTAAATGTCAGGATTTGGGCGTCCCCAACTGTATAATCGAAACGAAAGTTGGCCGCCTATCTTGTTTCGATAATATGGTTTTCCCCACCCCTTCACTGGGACGTTTTGCGAGGACGTCCTCAGCAAAACTTGGCCGTCCTTTTTCGATTATGCCCCTCTCTGTATGCTTGTAAAATAAGGCTTGTTTTGAAAAACAAATATGGTATTTGCTTGTTGCAGCACCTCTGTTCTATTTTCCTTTTTATCTATTGAAAGTACCTTATAGCTGAGGAGTCCCAGATATGAGGATTCAGCAATCCTACTTGTTCTTGGAGAAAAGTTAACTTACCTATAGCAGGTGTTCTCCAAGGATTGCAGGATAGGAATCCTCACAAATCACCCTACTTCCCAAGGAGTTATATTCTAAAAGCTTGCAGTAACGTGAGGAGCCACCATGTGACAGCAGCAGGTGGGAACAGACGTACAAGTATAGTGAGGCACTCTTGAAAAAGTGATGGAGAAGACTTCCTGCATGGGCTTCATCAGATATCACCCATATATGAGGATTTCTATCCTGCTGTCCTTGAAGAACACCTGCTACTGGTAAGTAAACATTTTTGCTCTCCACATCCTCTTCCTACTCTCCTACCTTCCAGATTAATCACTTCATGCTCCTATTTCAGTGCCTCCTTATAGTAGTAATTCAGAGTAGATCTAATTCTTTGCCTCTAAGTAGTGTCAGCTTTATTCTGTTGGTAGCTTGCAGATTGTTGCTAATTAGCTGCCTTTTACTTTGATATATTCCCCTGTTTTATGATATGTTCATTCAACACATTTGCATTGTTGCTTAAAGGTAAGCAGACCTCACTTCCATGTTAAGTATCCATTTATTTCTATATTATAGGTTCAAATTCTTCAGAAATCTTTACTAAAACAGCAGGAAGAGCAAAAAATGATTGCTGTGTTGGAGAAACAGGTACTTTTTATAGGAAATTATTTTTATCATGTCTATTTTAAGCATGAGAATTATTTTCTTTCTTGAAATGCCTGTTTATGGTAATTAATTTAGAATATGGGATGTTGAACAGATTTTTAGATGACTGACTTTCTTTGTAGCATCTGGATATGGTGCTCCAAAGGAGAATGGTGTCTGTTACTGGATGGTGGGGTGTACCTACACACTCTGTCGCAAACATGTTCCCCACACGGTACTTCTGCTGTGAATGGATGTACAAGGATGCAGCGAGAAGTCAGTGGGATTTTAAGGAGCAACAAATTGATAGAGGAGGGAAAAGGTGAATACTGGTCACGGGTAACAAAATTGATAGAGGCAGGTAGTACATTAAAGACTAACCAATATATTGAGGCCTGAGCTATCAAGGACCAGAGTCCTTTTCATCAGATCCTGAGCTTCACTTCATGAACAGAATCGGCCCCAGCACAGATCCCTGAGGCACTCCGCTACTCACCTTTCCCTCATTCGAGCAAATTCCATTAACCACCATCCTCTGGCATCTGTCAACCAGTTCCTAATCCAGTTCACCACATTGGGTCCTATCTTCAGCTTGTCAAGTTTATTCAAGAGCCTCCTGTGAGGAACCTTGTCAAAGGCTTTGCCGAAATCTAAGTAGATTACATCTATCGCATGTCCTTGATTCAATTCCCTGGTCACCAAGTCAAAGAATTCAATGAGATTCGTTTGGCACGATTTACCTTTGGTAAAACCATGTTGTCTCGGATCTTGCAACTTATTGGATTCCAGGAAATTACCTATCCTTTCCTTCAGCATCGCTTCCATTACTTTTCCAATAACCGAAGTGAGGCTTACCGGCCTGTAGTTTCCAGCGTCTTCCCTATCACCACTTTTGTGAAGAGGGACCACATCCACTGTTCTCCAATCCCACGGAACCTCCCCTGTCTCCAAGGATTTATTAAACAAATTTTTAAGAGGACCTGCCGGAACCTGTCTGAGCTCCCTCAATATTCTGGGATGGATCCTGTCCGGTCTCATGGCTTTGTCTACCTTTAGACTTTCAAGTTGTTCATAACCGTTCTGTTCCGTGAATGGTGTTATATCCGCTCCGTTCTCATATGTACTTTTGCCAGTCATTCGTGGTTCTTCTCCAGGATTTTCTTCAGTAAAAACAGAAGTATTTGTTTAGCACATTTGCTTTTTCTTCATCATTATCCACATAGCGGTTCGCATCATCTTTCAGTCTCACAGTTACATTTATATATATATATATATATATCTCATACATGTAACACAAGTGACCTGAAGTTTGTGCTGCTGCTGCCACCACTGCTAATGAACGTTTATTCCAAACAAATTAATTCCCCGAGGACAAACAGAATGTAATCTTCTTACTACTGGGTGATGTCATCTAATGGAGCCCAGTTGTGAGAGTGCTGTCCAGTGCTTTTTCTAGAAACCTTTGGAAGCAATGCGCCTTTTATGGGACTACCTCAGTCTTTATTTTCCCTGAGTGTCCCACACATCTCGCAGCTCTTTTTTTTTTTTTTTTTGCATTTTACAACTATACATTTGGTAAGGAAAAGCACAATTTAGAAATAGAACAAAAAAATAAAGAAAACTTTCAGCTGGGATTTCTTCTGCACCACGAGTCTATACCAAATGTCTAGAAGTAGCTGGTAGAATAAATCAACTCACTTCTAGGGGGAGGAATAGATAGTGGATGATATGGATGGACAAACTAGATGAGCCATATGGCCTTTATGTGCCATCATTTTCTATTTTTCTATATAATACAAGAAAAGTCCTACTTAGACCTCAATACTGAGAGAAGAAGAGAAAAAAAATCCTTAAAGCTATAGGGCTTGTTCCCCACCCCCACCCCCCCAAAAAAAAAAAGAACAGAGGAAAAAGAAAACTGAATGGAGTGCTCTTTCACATATTCACAGAGTACCCGCAGGCTGCTCCTTGGGACCCTTTTACCCTGGGGTCAAAGTGGGAAGCTCCAGTCTTTTAGTCTCTACTAGAAATTGGAGTTGACCCAGATCAAAGAAAATTATCTTACTGAAGAAATAACCACACATTTGCAATGGAAATGTATTATTTTTGCATTTTATTATTTCAAGAATGCATAGATGGTTTCAGTTTTATTCAATTGGTTAATACCACAGAATACCATGGGGACGGGGACAGAGCCTGCAGAGACGGGGACAAACTTTGTCCCTGTGTCATTCTTTACTTTGAAGGCTGTTAATGAATTGGACAGTTATTTATGTTTGAGTAATGCAGACAACAATGTTTTGAATTTTTTGGAAAAGCAAGCAAAAGTGCTGACCACAACTGGCAAAATTTGCATGGTGCATCCTGTACATTCCTGCTACCAGCACATCTTCTGGGAAAACATTTTCTATTGCAGGAAGGACTGTGGAAGACAAGAGACATAGACTGAATCCTGAGATTGTTGATGACTTATTATTCAATCACAGATTTAAAAAAATCATAACAGTGATTTGTAGGGCATATTTCTCCCCTGCTAGGGCGTACATACCCCTGGACTTTTTAATATGGTGGATTTTGGTTCCCTGGGGTAGTAGAAGTCAGCTAGTGTTTGGGTTGGAAGGGTCAAGGGTGGTGGTGGGGAGAGGAAGGTTATTATAGTTGCTCATTGTTGTTTTCTATTTGTGATTTATAAACAGTTGCACAGAATATTCCTTTTTATGCTTTAATAAAAAGATTTAAATATAAAATCATAAGTGTTTGAGGCTTCTGCAAATGAGGACTGAGCCTCTAATCATCAACAAGGTAATATTTTGGATTTAAATTTTGTGACACAATCCTTATATTCGAATATGGTTTCCATTGTTAATCTTTCGATTTAGTGGTCTGATCATTATTTTGTTATAATTTTAAATTTCAAATTAATTCATCTTAAGTTTCTATAGGAAGGAAATTTACTAAGTCACTTTGAAATAGCAAGTGGTAGATGTTGATTTAGGTAAAATAGTAACTCCTTTTATGCTATCTTTCTCAGATTTGGTTTTAGAAGGAGGGGCAAATTCCTGGTTTGATATGTTGGATAAAATAACTAGTGAAATATTAGATTTCCAAATGATCTCCAAGTCTTATAGAGAAACTGTAAAATGGTACCACCAAGGGTTATCCCTTTTGAAGCATCAAGTACAACAGCTAGAATGGAAATAGAGAAAGATCCGTCCACTGAATGAAAAATTAAATGTTGGGATATTACTAGGTATTGCCATTCAGAAATTTAAAGAATAAAAAATTAATAAGAACTTGGAAGAGGTTGGTAAAAATACCCATATACTCTAAATTAGTTTCAGATTTTTTTCTTTGTCATCTTGTCTTGAAGTGTTTAATGAATCGTTAAGTTGTCTAAGGTTTTCTGATTTTTTTTTTCTTTTGAAAAAAAATTAATTTATTTGATTCCCGTTAATGACTCCTCACAGGTTTCACAAACAGCTGATTATTCATCTGATGGTAGTCTCCTGTGTAGAGACTTGTCAGGAATGTTTTGAGGTGTCTGAACAAGCTGTATTTTTAAATCTTGTCATGGAATTAATTCCTCATCTATTGTTTTAGATATTCTCTTTCCCTGTTCTAAGTCAGTGTAGTAAAGTGTTCTTGCCATTTATCACTCATCTAATTAATGTTTCTCTGAGTGAGGAATTTGTTCCCGATAATTTGAAGAGCAGTTATTACCTCAGTTCTGAGGAAGGGAAAAAGGGTAGATGGAGGTTACTCCCGTTTTTGTCCCATTTCAAATCTGTCGTTACTGAGTAAAGTTTTGGAAAAGATTGTGTTGGATCAGTTATCGGAATTTATTGAAAGAAATCAAGTTTTGCATGAGCGTCAATCTGGTTATATACGTAGCCACAGTACCATATCTCTCTTGTCATCTATAACTAATGAGGAACTAGTAAAAGCTGAATCAGGGCTTTTGATGCCCTTTCTGTTCAACTTGATTTGAGTACCACTTTTGATACTGTGTCCCATTTTAAGTTGCTTGATTATTGAGAATCTTAGGGCTCTATTCAACTGTAATGAAGTGGTTTACTTCTTACTTGTGTATTCGTTCACAAATGGTAGTTTGGAATCAGGACATTTCTTTGTCAAAAGTTAGAGGTGTTCCTCAGGGATTACGTCTATCTATCACCCTTATTATTTCATTTGTACTGGGCTTCCAAGATGTTACATTTGAATAATGTGCACGCCTGATTTAGTGTCCTAACCTTAGCAGCCGATCCTTTTAGTTTCTTTTTAACCATTTTCCTCATTTTATTATAGTCGCTCTTCAGCACTGTCTATCCCCCTTCAGATAATACCCCTTCTTACCCCAAATCATCCCCCTTCAATATTCTCTCTGTTCATCTCCCCCCCTGCATTCACATTGTTACCTCCCTCAGTAGTTCATCCCATACCATGCCATATGTTCCCCTACCCAGTCTCCCCTAGCTCATCACCTCTTCCACATATCCCCATGCTTTCTGTTATCCCCACATGTCCTCCTAACCACTTTTTGTCTCCAGCTGTCCTCCTCCCATACACACTCATCCACTACACCCTTATCTCCCTCCCACCTGTCCCATACCCCTTGTCTCTTCGAGATTATCTCCCCTTCCATACATGTTCTGCTTATCCAATGATTCCTCTCCCATTTTCTTGTTCTCCCAGTATCTTCCTCATCTTATCTACCCAAACTCTCTCTTTCCTGGCACTGTAGTTGGGTGATCCAGCTCTCCCTGCTTTGATCACACGCTGAAAGAATGTGGTCTTTGAAATCCTAAACTGTTTTTACGAGAACAGCACAGTATTTTCTTCATCACTGATTGCACACTAGAAGAGTCGTGTGGCAGCTGCTGAGTTTGGACCAGGACTCCACGTCCCCACCTCAAGGCAAATTCTGGGTAGGACAAGGTAAATTCTGTGGCTTTGGGGCATTCTGTGCAACTACACATTTCAGAATTTGTGAAGTATTCCCTCACAAGTAGACATTGAACCAGCCACAGTGCAATGGAAAAGTTGTGTTGGGGGTTGCATTGGGCTGGGAAGGAAAAGTTACAAGAATTATTGTGGGTGCAGGGGCTCTGGTGGGGCTGTGCTGCCCAGAATTGTTGGCAGTAGTAAAGTTAAGAGCAATGCATACACAGTGTATATCACCAAATAGATGACATAGACATAATGGAGGGAAATTTCAAAACTTCAATGCACAAATGTAACCAGAGCCCAATGTGGCCATATTTTGCTTATACGGCTGTGTCAGGGACAGCTGTTAAACATAAAAACAAACATCACTAAACAGATAAGGTAAAAGCAAATCATAATACATAAAATCATAACAAAATAATAATAAATCATACATGAAAAATTAATAAATATAAATACACATATAAATAATATAAATAACATTATAAATAATAAATATACACCAATACCACTTTGTATTTCTTATTCCGGAAATGGCATACTGTAAGCCACATTGAGCCTGCAAAAAGATGGGAAAATGTGGGATACAAATGCAACAAATAAATATGCATTATTGTAATCATAAAATGTAAAATATTCACGTGCTTGTGTAATGGCACTTCTCTGAGGACAAACAGGCCTTTCTGTGTTCTCTCCCTCATACTATGCTACATACTTGAACGATGTTCAGGGTCCAAGGTAGGCAAAGCCTTTGGGTACCCAAGGCTTTAAAAGGCTCTATCTGTGCAGGCACCCAGATCGTCAACACCAGCACCTCCCAAGGTGTCAGTGTTGAGGTCATGGTATGCTTTCCTCCTTTTGTACATTGGGAGAGGAAGCCTCCCTGGTGTCTGTGGGCACGACTTTACCTCTGGGCTTTTTGGAGCATGGACATCGTTCCATAAGGTCGAGGATGGTGCGCAGACTCAAATCTCCTGATCGTCAGTATGAGGAAGAGTCTAATTGGGACCACTCTTGAGAGTCAGATGAGGATCCACATTACTTCTTGGAGGAGGAGTCATATGGTATCCCATCTGAATCCTCACCTCCTCAAATCTCCTCCAGAGGTGCTCTCTCTCTCATCAGTTTTGTCAGGGAGATGACTGCGGCTGTCCCATTTAAGTTGGAGTCGGAGGAGGAGTCCAGGGCGGAGATGTTATATGTTCTCAGCTATAAGTCTCCTCCTATGGAAAGGGGTCACTGTGCCATTTCACCCTATCCGTAAGAATGCTCTGTTGAAGAACTGGGAGTCTTCTGAGAGTGGGGCACCCCCTCGGTGGATCTTTTCACCACTCATCTCAACAGCAAGGTCCCTTAGTTCTGCTCTAGGCTCAGGTCACACGCAGACTAGCGTCAGATGCCTTCCTCCTGCACTGGGGGCAAGGTCTTCTGTATGCATATCCTCCCATTCCTCTCATAGAGAAGACTTTGCTGAAACTCGGGCAAGATTGGGACACCATGATTCTAATCGCTTCTTACTGGCGACGGCAGATTTGGTTCCCTCTTCTGGAGTTGCCCTTCGAAGATACGTGGAAATTGGAATATTTTCCAACCCTTATCATCCCAACCTCCAATCGCTGGCCCTCATGGCTTGGATGTTGAGAGCGTAGAATTTGGATCCCTCGACTTTCTGGAGGGTATCTCCCGTACCTTGCTGGCTTCCAGGAAATATCCAACTAAGAGATGTTACACTTTTAAATGGAGAAGGCTTGCTGTCTTGTGTGACGTTTTCGAGACTCAATTATTCATGCTTTCTTATTTTCGATGAGCCTTGTAGCTAGGGATTCCCACATGTGAGAACAGGAAGGCCTGCTTGTCCTCTGAGAAAACAAAGATATTTACCTGTAGCTAATGTTCTCAGAGGACAGCAGGCCAACTGTTCTCACATACCCTCCCACCTCTCCTAGGAGTTGTCTTTAGTATGGGCTTTTTGCTTTTTCACCTGACTGGAGAACCTGTGCTCCCGCATCAGGCGGGAAGGCACCAGTGCATGCGCAGTGGGACGCTCCTAGAAAATTCTACACTGTAATCTAGGCAGCATCTGAACTGTTCTCTGTCAGGATGATGTCACCCACATGTGAGAATAGTTGACCTGCTGTCCTCAGAGAACACTAGCTACAGGTAAGTATCTTTGCTTTCCTCTACATATTCAAAGCTTGACTCAACAGTACATGCAAATTTTTTATATAGTGTACATTAACAAATAGAATGGTGGCACAACTGCTTAAAAAATAAAATGCACAAACATCAGCCATACAAGTATCAATGTTTCAAGAATACAGTCAGAGATATAGGTGACAGACATGAATATTACAGCCGTGTCTAGCGTCTTTATGCTTATATAATAGCAAATGTCTTCATAGTGCCTTAACTAGAGCAGTACATGTTGGTGATTCATGCAGTGTGCTTCTTTGAAAAGGATCTAACTGAAACAATGAATTTGATCAAGTAGATGCTGGCTCCTTCCTAGGGGGGAATGAAATCACATTTGCTTCCCTCTAGTAAAAGAAATGGGCAAATCTGAAATCCAAAGTCACAGTTTAAGTAAAAATCATTTAACCAAAGTATCAACAGGCTTAGAAGCAAAAAAAAAAAAAAAAAAGTGTTACAGTGGAACTCTGCTATAACCCGCTTATAATGTGATCATGGCCTGACTCCCTTTTGTTTGCATACAGTTCCTCTGTCAGCAATGTCTAGCTACATCGGGATGGGGCCCTCTCCCCTTCCCTACATGAAAAGCACTGCAGTCAATGTCTAGCTACGCTGGGGTGAGCCTGGGCCCATCCCTTTGTGCTTAAGATGAACTCTATGCGGCTGAAGGCTGCCCCTCAGTGTGAATGTCCCCATGGAGAATAGTGGAAGTCTTTCACTACTCAGGAAAAGTTGTCTGTAGTCAATCAGCTGAAGTCTGGCAAGCAACAAAAACAGCTGACCAAAGAGCTTGGTATTGATGAATCTACTCTAAGAGGGTAGAAGAAAGAAGAAGAAAAGCTTGTGAGCCGTGATGGTAACTCAAGGTGGTGTACAATAAGAATAAATCAAACATGAGCAATAGACAATTGTAGCAGTGAAAACATTCAGATAACAATACAAAGTATGGCATAGTATACTACTTTCAATGCCAACACAATAAGTAATATAGCATTTTTAATTTACAGTGTAGGGTATAAGCAAAGATGGAACATATAGATAGTTAAGAGAGTAGGAGGAGTTAGAAAATAAGGTGACTAATTTAAAGAAAGGTGCACATGAGGTCAGAGATTGTTAAATATGATCTCAGCTAGAGAGATAGTTAAATATTATCTCAGCTAGGGTAGGAGTGGATAAACATGTCCTGCTGAAGTATGTGCATCCCATGTCACTCCTTGTGTGTGTCAGTGAGAATAGCAAGTTAGTTACTTCTTCCATTAAAGGCCTGGTTGAAGAGCCTGTGGAGCCTTTAAGGGAGTACATTCCAGAGTGTGGGGGCTACTCCAGAGAAGGCTCACTTGCGGGTATCACATCGTATAATGTCTTTTGGAGAGGGTGTGGTTAGAGATACTCCTTGGGAAGACCTTAGTGTCCTTGGAGGTGTGTAGAGTATCATCCTATTCTTCAGTACTTGGGACCATTTCCTTTAAGGTCCTTGAAGATCAGACTTAGTTTTAAATTTAGCCCTGTATTGTACTGGTAGCCAGTGAAGGTTTTGCAAAAATGGCGTGATGTAGTCACATTGCTTGCAACCTTCTGTTAGTCTTGCTGCAGCGTTCTGAATTAGTTGGAGCTGGTGCAGGCCCTTTGTAGTCAGACAGTTGTAGAGTGCATTGCAGTAATCCAATCTTGATTTTATCATGGCATGCACAATTGGGATAAGATTTACCTTCGCAATGTAAGGAGAGAGGCAGCATACAGTAGCTGCCACAAATAGTAGAAGTAGCTCTTGAAGGTTGCTTGGATTTGGGGAATCAGAGTAAGTGTTGAATCTAACTGCATTCCAAGGTTCCTGACTTGTGATTTGAGGGGGAGTTCATACTTCTCAAAAGAGATTTTGATGTCAGGTATTATCCAGTTGTGTTAGGGACCTAGAGAAGCTCAGTTTTACTTGGGTTCAGGCAAGGTTTGTTGTGTTTAGACCATTCCTGAATTGATGTTAGACAGGTAATCAGTTTATTCAGGGCTGTAGGTAAGTCAGGTTCAATGGATATGAGTAGCTGCACATCATCTGCGTAGATGTAGAACTGAGTGTCCATTGACCGATTCAGCTCAGCTAGTGGCTTGAGGTAGATATTGAACAGAATAGTGACAGTATCGCTCCTTGTGGTACCCCACAGGTCAGTGCCCATGGTGACGATGAGTTGCTGCCAAATATTATGGATTGTTGCCTGCCTGATAGGATCTGAACCAAGCAAGTACTGTTCCATTGATACCTGTTTCTGTCAGTCATGCTAGCATGATATCATGATCCACAGTGTCAAAAGCTGCTGAGAAATCTAGCAGTACGAACACCTAGGCGAATCCCCTGTCTCAATTTCTGTGAAGATCTAGTAGGGATACGAGGACTGTTTCTGTTCAGATTGACATGGATATAGTCAGTTTCTCTCTTCTAGCCAGTCACTGAGTTGAACACAGACTGTTCTGTAAGTTTTCCTAGAAATGGGAATTTGGATACTGGCCGGTAACTTTCAAGGTTGTCCTGGTCAAGGTTGTTTTTCTTAAGCAAAAGGTGAACCACTGCCTTTTTAATGCTGTTGATAGTTGCCAATCTACAAAAATACAACTTTGGATGTCCAACTCCTGGACCAGGGTATTATTTCAGTGTTTGAAAGCAAACTACTAATGTGAATTGATTGAGGATGGTGGTAGATAACACTGCTACAGTTGGTGCTGCACTGGCATCACTCAGCCCTGAAAGAAGTTTGCCACCTCGGTGGAAAGGCCTGGGATGCTATCTCAGCAACTTGCATTGAGTGATGTTGGATGAAGGGGTTGGATCAGTATTCCCTTCATTGATAATGGATGAGGATAATATCCATGAGGAAGGGTTTTTTTTGGCTTGTCTTCAGAGGACATGTGGTTAGCTGAAGAAACATTAAAAAACTTTTGGAACATGTGCATAATGATATCCTGAATTGGGTTCTAATTGATAATGAGTGCTTCACTTACAAGCATGTGACTGATGAAGAAATTGTGGCAAATGTGCAGCAAAGGTCACATGTATGCCATCAGAAGATAACGCTGACTATGAGGAAGATGACAATGTTGCTCTTCCTCCTTCAAAAGTGTCAGAGGCTATAGAACATCTTACGGTAAGTTTGAGATGACTAGAAACCCAGGACATGGACAGCATCAAAATTTTACAGCTATTAAACATTCTTGATTTTGCAAGAAGCCAACAGTTTGCTTTAAGAAAACAGACCATGCTAGATAAGTTTCTGTACTAGTACAGTATTATACAATATGTTTCATTAACATTGTACAAACAAAAAAAACAGCACCACGGGCCTTTAAAAATGGAACACAGTTCTTTAATGAATGAGCCTTGACAAAAAGACCCGACACGGGCCGTGTTTCGGTGACTAGCACCTGCGTCAGGGGTCACAGTGATGACGTGGAAAACTTGGGGAATAACTCGAATATATTCCTCTACAATATATTATTCCTTACCCCACGTCTCATGTAGTAAAAGCTACAAAGCACCAAGGCACTTTTACTTTCTGATACAGAAAGTGAAAGTGCCTTGGTGCTTTGTAGCTTTTACTACATGAGACGTGGGGTAAGGAATAATATATTGTAGAGGAATATATTCGAGTTATTCCCCAAGTTTTCCACGTCATCACTGTGACCCCTGACGCAGGTGCTAGTCACCGAAACACGGCCCGTGTCGGGTCTTTTTGTCAAGGCTCATTCATTAAAGAACTGTGTTCCATTTTTAAAGGCCCGTGGTGCTGTTTTTTTTGTTTGGACTTTAGTTTGTACTTTGTTCCCTCTCTTTTGTTATATTTCATTAACATTGTACTGCATATATGCAGTGGTTCAACCATAATGCTCACAGTTGTGTGAATGCTGTCTTGGTCTGTAGCAAATCTTTTCAGTAGATCAATTTTTGGTTCAATTGTCTTCATGTTCCATTGACCCCGCATTTAATGCAGTGATATTTTATGGATCTCAACATCGCATTATAACGCGGTTCCACTGTACTTATAGCCAGCAGGTTGTGCTTCTAGTTTCACCAAACAAAGAAAGCATCCTAATTTGATGTGCAAGCAAGTTTATGAGAGCTGCTAAAAAGGTCAAAGGTTCCATCTGAATAAGAACTTTAAAACTAATTTTTAAAAATCCTTCAATGATGTTTAATGATGATAATGAATTTAAGCAATCCTGAATAAATGTTCTCTGGCCCTCATGATATTGTTCATTCAGATGTCCAATACGAAGGCTGAAAGATTAAAAGGATAGTTAAAATTTTTAAAAGATCATGAAATTAAGAAGATTATGATTGTGAAATTGATGAGTTAGATTATAGATATAGGACTGTTTACCTTTGGCAGAATAAAGATAGGAAACTGAGGATTAATAGACAAGTTGCTTATTATAAAAGTAGAATGCAAACCCTAGAGAAACGATATAAACTTGATAATTTAAGGAGTCCACAAACAGAACACAGGAAAAAGGATACACAGTGACTCCAAGGAGGTCTTTGACCCATCTCCTTCTTTGTATACTACCCCACCAAGACCTTCACCAAGTCAACAAACCACCCCTCTGAGACAAGATGTTACTTGACAGGTTTTTCAGTTAGGGCAGATCTGGAGGAAAGGCTCTAACTGAAACCCCGAATTTCACATGAAATACTAAGGGGAACCACCCAGTATTCAGAGGGGAAAGGAAGAGGAGCAATGTGAAGAGTCCCAGACAGGAGAGAGGACAAATATTGGAAGAGATCAACAAAATTGAGACCCATATTAAGAAGGGTAGTAAATTTATCTGATAGACAATTGAATAAAGATAAGATAGTATTGGAAAAGGGGTTGTCATTTGTTCCCCCACCACCACCACAGTGCATTTAATACCAGAGTTCACCTGTTTAAATTTAGTAGGAAACTCAAAATTATGGACTTTCTCAACCACAAAAATCCCCTACACAGATATGTCAATTATGAAGAAGAAAAGCACATGGAATCCTCCGGGTGCTACCAACCCATTGATTTATACATGTGAGGCCTTGGTACTCAGACATTTGCAAACATTTTTTAATCTCTCTAGAAATGAGAAATTGGCATTGGACTCCATTAGACAGGACTCCAGGATTGTCATTAAGCAAGCAGACAAGGGAAGTGCTGTTCTCCTTATGCATATGTGTGATTATGTGACCGAGATCAGTAGACAGCTTAGAGATAGTAACTTCTATGGAAAAATAGAAAGACCCTACGCTAGAACTTAAAAATAAAAAATCTCTAGTGCATTAGAGACAGCCAGACTGGGTGGTTTTCTGACAGAAAAAGAGAGAGACTTCTTGAAGGTACCTTATCCTAGAATTTCAGTTATATATATATATATATATATATATATATATATATATATATATATATATATATATATATATATATACAGTGGTGGAAATAAGTATTTGATCCCTTGCTGAATTTGTAAGTTTGCCCACTGACAAAGACATGAGCAGCCCATAATTGAAGGGTAGGTTATTGGTAACAGTGAGAGATAGCACATCACAAATTAAATCCGGAAAATCACATTGTGGAAAGTATATGAATTTATTTGCATTCTGCAGAGGGAAATAAGTATTTGATCCCCCACCAACCAGTAAGAGATCTGGCCCCTACAGACCAGGTAGATGCTCCAAATCAACTCGTTACCTGCATGACAGACAGCTGTCGGCAATGGTCACCTGTATGAAAGACACCTGTCCACAGACTCAGTGAATCAGTCAGACTCTAACCTCTACAAAATGGCCAAGAGCAAGGAGCTGTCTAAGGATGTCAGGGACAAGATCATACACCTGCACAAGGCTGGAATGGGCTACAAAACCATCAGTAAGACGCTGGGCGAGAAGGAGACAACTGTTGGTGCCATAGTAAGAAAATGGAAGAAGTACAAAATGACTGTCAATCGACAAAGATCTGGGGCTCCACGCAAAATCTCACCTCGTGGGGTATCCTTGATCATGAGGAAGGTTAGAAATCAGCCTACAACTACAAGGGGGGAACTTGTCAAAGATCTCAAGGCAGCTGGGACCACTGTCACCACGAAAACCATTGGTAACACATTACGACATAACGGATTGCAATCCTGCAGTGCCCGCAAGGTCCCCCTGCTCCGGAAGGCACATGTGACGGCCCGTCTGAAGTTTGCCAGTGAACACCTGGATGATGCCGAGAGTGATTGGGAGAAGGTGCTGTGGTCAGATGAGACAAAAATTGAGCTCTTTGGCATGAACTCAACTCGCCGTGTTTGGAGGAAGAGAAATGCTGCCTATGACCCAAAGAACACCGTCCCCACTGTCAAGCATGGAGGTGGAAATGTTATGTTTTGGGGGTGTTTCTCTGCTAAGGGCACAGGACTACTTCACCGCATCAATGGGAGAATGGATGGGGCCATGTACCGTACAATTCTGAGTGACAACCTCCTTCCCTCCGCCAGGGCCTTAAAAATGGGTCGTGGCTGGGTCTTCCAGCACGACAATGACCCAAAACATACAGCCAAGGCAACAAAGGAGTGGCTCAGGAAGAAGCACATTAGGGTCATGGAGTGGCCTAGCCAGTCACCAGACCTTAATCCCATTGAAAACTTATGGAGGGAGCTGAAGCTGCGAGTTGCCAAGCGACAGCCCAGAACTCTTAATGATTTAGAGATGATCTGCAAAGAGGAGTGGACCAAAATTCCTCCTGACATGTGTGCAAACCTCATCATCAACTACAGAAGACGTCTGACCGCTGTGCTTGCCAACAAGGGTTTTGCCACCAAGTATTAGGTCTTGTTTGCCAGAGGGATTAAATACTTATTTCCCTCTGCAGAATGCAAATAAATTCATATACTTTCCACAATGTGATTTTCCGGATTTAATTTGTGATGTGCTATCTCTCACTGTTACCAATAACCTACCCTTCAATTATGGGCTGCTCATGTCTTTGTCAGTGGGCAAACTTACAAAATCAGCAAGGGATCAAATACTTATTTCCACCACTGTATATATATATATATATATATATATATATATATACACAGTGCTTTTTTTGTAGAAAAAAAGGTGCCGGTACTCATTGTGGGCGGGGGTCACCACACATGGCACCACCCCTATTATAACCACACCCACATTAGCCACACCCCTTATACCAGCCATGGCACATATAAACAGACATCATTGAAAATATTATACTAGTATAGGAGAAAAAATAATGTTATTTTTTTTATTATAAATAATTTCTGTAAGCTGTTACAGCTCCAGTATACCCAGTGCAAAATAAGACAAATTCCAAACACTAAAATGAAAATAAAATGATTTTTTCTACCTTTGTTGTCTGGTGACTTTGTTTTTCTATCCATATTGGTCCCAGTCTCTGATTCTGCTGCTCTCTATCTGTTCTCTTAACTCCGTTTCCAGGGCTTCCTTTCCATTTATTTCTTTACTTTCCTCCTTTCTTCTTCTTTTGTTGCCCTGCATCCATAATTAAAAGCTCGGTCCACCTCCATGGAATTGACTGGAGGAGGTACAACATGGATCCAGCTTTTGCCCATTTTCTCCATCCATGTGCAGTTTTTCTCCTCTTCCCTTTCCCTCATCTCCATCCATGTGCATCTTCTTTTTTTCTTTCCTCCCCTCCATTCATGTCTAGCACTTCTCCTCTCTCCTTCCCTCCATCCATGTCCAGCATTTCTCATCTCTCTTCCCTCCTCTGTATCCATATAAAGCAATAATTCTCTCTCCCCTCTCCTTCATCCAAGTCAGCATTTCTCCTCTCTCCTAGCCAACTCCTCCGTCCATCCATGTCCAGCAATTCTCCTATCTCCTGCTCTCCTCTCCATCCAATTCTAGCATTTCTCCTCTCTCCCCTCTCATCCATGTCCAGCAATTCTCTCTTCCCTGTCCTCCCCTCCCCGTCCAACGATTCTCCTCTCTCCCCTCCATGTCCAGCAATTCTCTCTTCCCTGTCCTCCCCTCCCCGTCCAGCGATTCTCCTCTCTCCCCTCCATGTCCAGCAATTCTCTCTTCCCTGCCCTCCCCTCCATGTCCAGCAATTATCTCATCCCTGCCCTCCCATCAATGTCCAGCAATTCTCTCATCCCTGCCCTCCCATCAATGTCCAGCAATTCTCTCTCCCCTGCCCTTCCCTCCCATCCCATGTCCAGCAATTCTCTCTCCCTTGCCCTTCCCTCCCATCCCATGTCCAGCAATTCTCTCTCCCTTGCCCTTCCCTCCCATCCCATGTCCAGCAATTCTCTCTCCCTTGCCCTTCCCTCCCATCCCATGTCCAGCAATTCTCTCTCCCCTGCCCTTCCCATGTTCAGCAATTCTCTCTCCCTTGCCCTTCCCTCCCATGTCCAGCAATTCTCTCTCCCCTGCCCTTCCCTCCCATTATTTCCAGCGATTCTCCGCCTCTCCTGCCCTACCATCGACGTGCAGCGATTTTTCCGTCCCTCCCGTGCCCTCACCTCTCCCATATCCAGCGATTCTTCGTCCCCCAGCGTCCTCCTTCACTGCCTGCCAGCCAGCGTCGGACTCAGAAGCGAACGGTGCAGGCAGCGATTGGCTTGCAGCGTCGTAGCTTCCCTCTGCAAGTCCCGCCTACAACTTCCTGTTTACGCATAGGCGGGACTTGCAGAGGGAAGCTACGACGCTGCAAGCCAATCGCTGCCTGCACCGTTCGCTTCTGAGTCCGACTGGCTGGCAGGCAGTGAAGGAGGACGCTGGGGGACGAAGAATCGCTGGATATGGGAGAGGGGAGGGACGGAAAAATCGCTGCACGTCGATGGGAGGGCAGGAGAGAGGCGGAGAATCGCTGGAAATAATGGGAGGGGAGGGGTGGAGGAGAAAAAGGTGCCGGTACGCCGTACCGTTGCGTACCGGCACAAAAAAAGCACTGTGTATATATATATATATATTTCTCCAAAGACAAGCAGGCTGATATTCTCACAAGTGGGGTGACGCCACGTCGGCCCCGGAGGATTTTAAAGCAAAATCTCAAAATCTCTTTACGGCGTTCCGTCGCGCGAGCGATCGTACTGCGCATGTGCGCACACCTATTCCCGCTCGCCGAGCGGACACGCCCCTCAGTTTTTCTTTTTCCGCGTCTGAGGAGACACGGAGTTCGTTAGGGCTTCGTGTTTTCTTCAGGTCTTCGGAGTAAATCTCTTTTTATTTTTTATTTTTATGGCAGGCTCATTGTGGCTTATATATACAGGTATTTTTTGTACCTGAGGCAAGAAAAAAATTTAAGTAATTGCCAGAGTCACAAGGGGCTGTGCCTCAACGAAGCTTATAAGCTTCTCTTTTTCTTTTTACTTGAAAAGTGCTGGTATATTGTTATCTGTGGGCTCTCTCTAGCCAGCAAATAAAACAAGCCCACATTTTTTGATCCATTTATTAAAACTTATACAAATTGCTCTCGAGAGCTGTGAGAGCCTGCTTCATGGTGAAGGTGTATGTCACAGCCACTGAATGGGCAGCCTGGTGACACAATATCAGTGGTGTAACCTTTGAAGTGAGTCTCCACCCGTCTCGGCGTCTCCTGCTCTGCAGGTCATTCGGACGCATCGGCGGAAGTGTCTTGGGCTGGATCATCTCCCTGTGAAGCGCAAGTAGTGTCTCAAAGTACCGAGACGTATTCTACTCTGCCAGGGATGCCCAAAGGACCAGATCATCTCCCTGTGAAGCGCAAGTAGTGTCTCAAAGTACCGAGACGTATTCTACTCTGCCAGGGATGCCCAAAGGACCAGATCATCTCCCTGTGAAGCGCAAGTAGTGTCTCAAAGTACCGAGACGTATTCTACTCTGCCAGGGATGCCCAAAGGACGGATCATCTCCCTGTGAAGCGCAAGTAGTGTCTCAAAGACGAGACTTATGCTACTTGTCAGGGAGTCCGACAGAGACCGATGCACGCTGGGTATAGTTATGCATCGAGTAGGTCTCCACCTGCCTCGGCGCCTCCTGCTTGGCAGGTCATTCGGGCGCATCAGCGGGTGTCGGTACCATCGGTGCCCAGAGCTTTGCTCCCTCTGTTATGGAGGTATTCGGGCTTCAGACATCAGTCGGTGCCGAGAGCGTTGCTCCCTCTATTATGGAGGTATCCTGGCATTGGACGTCGATACACCGCATCGGTACCGGGCATCATCGGTACCGTCGGTACCGAGTATCATCGGTACCGGGTGTCATGGGTACCGTCGGTACCGAGTATCATCGGTACCATGGGTGCCGTCGGTACCGAGTATCATCGGTACCATGGGTGCCGTCGGTGCCGGGCATCATCGGTACCGTCGGTACCGAGTATCATCGGTACCGGGTGTCATGGGTACCATCGGTACCGAGTATCATCGGTACCGGGTGTCATGGCGTCGGTACCGAGTTTCATCGGTACCATGGGTGCCGTCGGTACCGAGTATCATCGGTACCATGGGTGCCGTCGGTGCCGAATGTCACCGGTGCGTCGGTACCGAGGAGTATCGGTACCGGGAACATTGGTACCATGGTCGGTGCCATGGGTCCCGTCGGTACCGGTACCATCGGTGCCATGGATTCCATCGGCACCGGGTATCATCGGTGCCGAGTGTCTTCGGTGCATGGGCACCGTCGGCACCAGGTATCACCATCGGCATCAGATATCATGGGCACCATCGATCACAGGTATCATCGCCCATCGGTACCGAGTATCACGAGTCCATCGGTATCGGGTATCGTCGGTACCATGGATAGCTATCATGGATACCGTCGGTACATGAGTACCGTCGATACCAAATATCATGACCAGGTACCATCGGTACCATGGGTGCCATTGGTACCGGGTGTCTTGAGCACCGTCGATACCATGTGTACCATAGGTACCGTCGGTGCTGTTGGTGCCGAATATCATGGGTACCATCGGTACCACATGTCAAGGGTCCCTTCGGTACTAGGGTATCATGGGTACCATCGATACCAGATATCATGACTATCATCGGTACCAAGTACCATGGGTTCCATTGGTACCGGGGGTCATCGGTACCATGTGTATCATCGGCACCGTCGGTGCCATGAGTACTATCAGTACCATCGGTCATATCTCTGTTATGGAAGTCATCTGGCAGTCTGGTTTCGATTCCCTTGCATTGCCAGATGTTGTCCTTGGCTTCGAGACCATGGGTACCATTGGACGCCATGGATGCTACCGCCTCCCGCGGCATCTAGCTTTTCAACTGGTCTCCTTCACCGATGCTGCCTCTGGTATGGGTGTTCGCTCGTAGAACTTACCGCGCCTCCATACCTTGGCTTCCAGGCCCAGAAATGCATGTTAAGAACAGCCATTTTGCTACAGGAGAACATATTTTTCCATAGCTGTTCTTTAGAATTGTATGTATGACAGTTGCTCTATACTGGTCAATGTTTGCATCTGACCTGCTCTGTTTGAGTAGTTGGCTCAGTTCAATGATGGTTCATCTGATGAACATGAAGGTCATGGGGTTTTCTCTGCTGAGAATCCTCTAGATCCTCTATTTGTCTTGACACATTGCAATGGAGATTGTCAATCAGCCCAATGCCAGATGCTCGAGGTCCTGGACTACCATCTTCAACTCAGAACTGATAGCAGTTCTAAGAACTTGCTTCGGCGCCCCCGAGGCCAGAGCATACATCCTTAGCCTCCTTTGGAGATTGGCGTACCAGGCTGGCATGATCGCATCCAAGACCAAGTCCTGCCAGATATTTATGAGCATTCCCACCGGAGTAGGCTACATCTTTTTTCCAAGTGTCGCAAGTTCCTGTCCAATGGCGTTTTCATCACTTGTATTGTAACACCTAGATTTCTGCTCTAGGTATGGTGATGCGCAGACTCTCATGACTGTGTGCCTCTCACCTGGAGGAGGAGACTCAGCAGAAAATTGTTGATATGCTGTGCATACACTTCCTCATCTCGGAACTTCTTTAAAGAGATCAGCACGCTCGTTCTAGTCAGCGGCGTGCACCTAATCAGGCTCCTGCAGCTATTCCGCAGGAACCAGAGAGGGGCAACAAATGTCCGTACCGGCCAATCTGCCTGTCGGGGGGAAGTTCAAATTTTCTCCACCACAGGTGACTTCTATATCCTCCAACCGGGGGGTTTTTTCAAATAGTCCGGTTAGGATACATTCTCAGTCTGGAATCAAACCCTCCACATTGTTCATTGGAAGTTTAATCCTTTAGCTTCCATCAACAGTGAGTACTTGCAGAGAAACTCTCTGCCTTTCTCAGTACCAATGCAGTCGAGCCTGTTCCACAAGGGTAAGAAGGATTGAGTTTCTATCCCAGGTCCTTCCTTGTGGGTTCCGTCCCATCATAGACATAAGGGGCCTCAACAGATTTCGTTCAGGATGATTTCCCTGGGCATCCTTCTTCCCATACTTCAGGAAAACGAATGATTATGCTCTCTGGACTTACAAGATACTTCTACTCACTTTGCGTCCAGAGTATGTTTTTCCTAGTGCCTAGCTGTTGTTGCAGCGTATCTTCATGGACTGGGAGTGCAAGTGTTCCCTTACCACGTTGATTGCCCGTCTCAACAGATTACAGCACAGTAATATTGAGACTTCTAGACACATGGCTTCCACAGTTCACGTCACTCCCTTGACACTTTTGCACATCTAGAGGATGTAACCCAACTGTTCGCCAGTCTTCGGAATTCCCCTCAGAGGTGGTTAATTCTCTCCATTTTGATTCTGAGGTGTCCAGTCCACCTTACTCAGTCAAAAGCTGCTGACGAAGGTTGCATCCCTCCTGACTATCCAACCTAATTATTTTAATCAACCACACAATCGGGTTGTGATGTACTCGATAACAAAGGAGTACTGGATCTTGTCCTCTGAGTCAAGATGCCATGCAGATGTAGCGCTGGGCTCGCCAACGCGGCTTGGTTTCTCCAAGCCATTTATCTAATTGGCGTAAACAGCAGTCTGGCCGACAGGCTGAGCAACTTAGTTCAATCACAAAGTCCCTCAGTTCTGTTCCAGGCTGCAGGCTCACGACAGACTACCATCGGATGCCTTTCTCCTTCTTTGGAGGACAAGTTTTCTGTATGCATATCCTACCATACATCTGATGGAAAAGACTTTGCTGATTCTCAAGCAAGATTGTGGAGCCATGATTCTGATTGCTCCTTTCTAGCTACGTCAGATACGATTCCCTCTTCTTCTGGAGTTGAAATGTTTTCCAGCTCTCATTACGCAGAACGAGGGGGCACTTCTACATCCCAACCTCCAATCTATGGCTCACACGGTCTGGATGTTCAGAGTGTAGGTTTCGTTGACTTTTCCAGAAGAGTGTCTCCCGACTCTTGCCTGCTTCCAGAAAAAGATTTCACAAAGAGGTGTTATTCTTTTCATGGAAGAGGTTTGCCGTCTGGTGTGACAGCGAGGTCCTAGATCCTGCCTCTAGTCTTATACAGACCTTGCTTGAGTTCTTTCCACACCTGTCTGAATCTGGTCTCAAGACCAACTCGGTCTGTATTCATCTTCGTGCAATAAGAGCTTATCATCAACGTGTACAACGTCAGCCTTCAGCTGTCCACTTCATGACGTTTACTTCTCCCACAGTATTGAGAGAATTCCTTGTCTGTATCTAAGGGGGATTATTTCTGTTGGGCTTAGCACCCACAATAATTTTTCAAGTTGGCTCTTATGCTTCGGTCAGAGCCCCTATCACTCCTTATTCAGTATCTTGGAGTCTCAATGTCGTTTTCATCCAGCTGCTGCAAGCTCAATTCGGGCCACTGGATTCCTGTCATCTGAAGTATTGGACCTGGAAGGTCATTCTCCTTGGTGGCTGTTCCTTCAACTCGAAAGGTCGGTGAGCTTCAGACTCTAGTAGCTCAAGCTCCTTACCTTACTTCTCATCTTAACAGAGTAGTTCTCCGCATGCAGCCAATGTTCTTACTGGCGCTGGTATCAGAGTACCATCTGATCCAGTCAATTGTCTTGCCAACATGCTTTCTCCCTCATCTTACAAGCCCTGGCGAAAGCAAGCTGCGCACTTTTTGCGTGGAGCAGACGAGCTCCCTCGGAAGGTCCGCCCAGTTGTTTATTTCTTTTAATGCCAGTTGCTGTCGGAAACCGCATCATTTCTTCTTAACTGGCAGATTGCATCTCCTTCATTTTTGTCCAAGCTGGACTGACTCTAGAAGGCCATGTCACGGCTCACAAAATTAGAGCCATGGCTGAATCGGTGACTAATCTAAAATCAGTCACTATTGAAGGGATCTGCAAAGCTGTGGCGTGGTCATCAGTCCACACATTCACATCTCACTACTGCCTTCAGCAGAATAGCCGACGCGTCAGTCGGTTTTGGGCAGTCGGGGCTGCAGAACTTCTTTGGGGTTTAGAATCCAACTCCAACCCTCCTAAGCCCATGTTTGTTCTGTTCCAGGCTACACTCATTTTGATATTTCGGGTCAATGTTTATTCTGGCCTCGCCGTTGCGAGACTCTATTGACCACTGTTTGTTGTGTAAGCCTGAAAGCTTGGGATACCCCACTTGTGAGAATATCAGCCTGCTTGTCTTTGGAGAAAGAGTAGTTACTTACCTGTAACAGGTGTTCTCCGAAGACAGCAGGCTGCATATTCTCACAAACCCTCCCACCTTCCCCTTTTGGAGTTGTCTCCTCCATCTTTTGGATATAACTGAGGGGCGTGTCCGCTCGGCGAGCGGGAATAGGTGTGCGCACATGCGCAGTACGATCGCTCGCGCGACGGAACGCCGTAAAGAGATTTTGAGATTTTGCTTTAAAATCCTCCGGGGCCGACGTGGCGTCACCCCACTTGTGAGAATATGCAGCCTGCTGTCTTCGGAGAACACCTGTTACAGGTAAGTAACTACTCTATATATATATATATATATACATATATATATATATAAACATAGATTCACAAATTATTGTCAGCACCTCCTAGTAGACCTATTGGATTGACTATTGGGTCATTTTTAGAACCTTTGTCAAAATGCACTGATAAATTTCAACTGTTTGTCTCACTTGTTCCATCATACATTCGCGATTCAACTCATAAAAATTTGGAAGATATTGAGGATCAGAAAGACATCATATTAGTAAGAATGGGCATAGACTCCCTGTACACCAATATACTGCAACAAGAAGCAATTCAAATAATTAGGAATACTTTGAGAAACAGGGACAGCAATTTAAGAATTCCCACGGAATTTATGGTAGAACTTGCCATTATTACTCTTTGTGAGAACAGATAAAAGGCACAGTGATAGATGCCACAATGGCACCATCGATTGCGAGTCTCTTCATTGCAGAATTTGAAAAGAAACATCTCAGTGATAAGTTACAAATGCCTGATAACACTTTGGTGTAGATACATAGACGAGGTATTCATGATATAGTTAGGAAGTGTAGACTAACTGCATTCTTTTCATGAATGGCTCAACAGTAGAGATTCAAACCTCAAATTTAAATTGAAGTTTGATAATAGATAAAATCTCATTTCTGTTTACATGGATAATGTTGAAGATTGAGGAGTGGAGGATTGTCTTAATGGTTAGTGCAGTGGCCTGAGACCCAGAGGAAGTAGGTGATTCTCATTGTAGCTCCTTTGTGACTCTGGGCAAGTCATTTAACCCTCCATTGCCCCAGGTACAAAATGAATACCTGTATATTATATTATATATCTACTATAATAAAACTCACCCTCAACGTTCTGAGGAAACTGACGTCAGTGAAGCCAAGCCCTGACTTCCTTCAAAAAGTTCGAAGGTTCGTGGTGGTGAAGCCACCAAAATCGCTCCGGGTCCCCCCTCGAGGGCGGAGCAATGGCAGAACAATGAAGGGGTTGGCAGGGAGGCGGGGGGGGGGGGGGGGGAAATCACTCCGGGTCCCGCCCTCGCATCAAACGTCATGACGTTGGGGGCGGAGCAATGGCAGAACAACGAAGGGGTTGGCCAGGGAGGCAGGGAGGGGGGGCTGTTGGCGACGAAAACCTTGCTAGCGCCCGTTTCATTTGCTCAGAAACGGGCCTCTTTTACTAGTTATATATAAACCACTTTGATTGCAACCACAGAAAGGTGATACATCAAATTCCATTTCCCTTTCCCTATAATAAACTAAGGACAAGTCTTCATTATAAAGATACAGATGTCAACAGATTGCTGTACTATACATGCTACCACAGCCATACACCCAGTTTTTAAGAGCCAAACAAAATTTCCACACATGAAGATTTCGGACATCAATCACAGACAATGGCAGTTAAGTTTAAGGAAAGAGGATATCTGCTAAAACACATTAGGGAAGGATTACAGAGAACAAAACAGGTTGAAATCCTGGAGTTAAGACATGCCCAAAGGAAGACAGGGTAGTGTTCACTTTATTCTGTGATCACTTCTTCCAGGATATTGTGCACATCCTATGCAAACATTGGCATATCATCCAAAGTATAGACCTTTTCTCAGATAAAAAATATCACAATTTCATATATGAGACATAAGAATTTGAAGGACCTTCTGGCTCCTTCAGCATTACCAGAAACTAGGGGTAGAAGAAACCCCTCCACAGGATAACACCCATGTGGGCAAAAATGACAAGTGGAATGCATGGAATTTTAAAGTATTTTTATTGGGGAGGGGGTTTGCGCTTTTTAGTAATTTGAGAAGGGCAGATCAGGAGCTTTCAGGTGACTCCTTGTTTGTGCATTTTTGTGAAGGTTTAAAAATCGGATCGTTTTGCAAAAACTCAGGATAAAAGCATTATTTTGATTTATTTTTGAGACTAACAATCTAATAAAAAAAACTTTTTATTTAAAAATTTTGTTGCTCAGAAATGCTTTTTGGAGGATTTTTTTAAAAATTTGTTTTAAGTTCTTATTCAGATGAAACTGACCTTTTTAGCAGCACTCATAAGCTTTCTTGCACATCAGTTAGGCTGCTTTGTTTGCAAGCACAACCTACTGGCTGTTAGTAACAAGTCGTCTTTATTTTTTTTAGTTACTTCTAAGCTTGCTGATACCTTGGCTATATGATTTTTTTTAATTAAATTGTGACTTTGGATGTTGTGGATAGGGGTCTGTAAGCAGTGAGGGAGGATGACACGGTAGTGGTGTTGGGGGGGGGGGGGGGTATTTTTCAAAACATTTTTTTCTGTTGTTACCTTGTTTAGAGAATATTATGTTCCGTTAGACTAAGGGCCCTGTTTACTAAGCATTGTTATAAGCGCATTAACCATATACAGTGGTGGAAATAAGTATTTGATCCCTTACTGATTTTGTAAGTTTGCCCACTGACAAAGACATGAGCAGCCCATAATTGAAGGGTAGGTTATTGGTAACAGTGAGAGATAGCACATCACAAATTAAATCCGGAAAATCACATTGTGGAAAGTATATGAATTTATTTGCATTCTGCAGAGGGAAATAAGTATTTGATCCCTCTGGCAAACAAGACCTAATACTTGGTGGCAAAACCCTTGTTGGCAAGCACAGCGGTCAGACGTCTTCTGTAGTTGATGATGAGGTTTGCACACATGTCAGGAGGAATTTTGGTCCACTCCTCTTTGCAGATCATCTCTAAATCATTAAGAGTTCTGGGCTGTCGCTTGGCAACTCGCAGCTTCAGCTCCCTCCATAAGTTTTCAATGGGATTAAGGTCTGGTGACTGGCTAGGCCACTCCATGACCCTAATGTGCTTCTTCCTGAGCCACTCCTTTGTTGCCTTGGCTGTATGTTTTGGGTCATTGTCGTGCTGGAAGACCCAGCCACGACCCATTTTTAAGGCCCTGGCGGAGGGAAGGAGGTTGTCACTCAGAATTGTACGGTAAATGGCCCCATCCATTCTCCCATTGATGCGGTGAAGTAGTCCTGTGCCCTTAGCAGAGAAACACCCCCAAAACATAACATTTCCACCTCCATGCTTGACAGTGGGGACGGTGTTCTTTGGGTCATAGGCAGCATTTCTCTTCCTCCAAACACGGCGAGTTGAGTTCATGCCAAAGAGCTCAATTTTTGTCTCATCTGACCACAGCACCTTCTCCCAATCACTCTCGGCATCATCCAGGTGTTCACTGGCAAACTTCAGACGGGCCGTCACATGTGCCTTCCGGAGCAGGGGGACCTTGCGGGCACTGCAGGATTGCAATCCGTTATGTCGTAATGTGTTACCAATGGTTTTCGTGGTGACAGTGGTCCCAGCTGCCTTGAGATCATTGACAAGTTCCCCCCTTGTAGTTGTAGGCTGATTTCTAACCTTCCTCATGATCAAGGATACCCCACGAGGTGAGATTTTGCGTGGAGCCCCAGATCTTTGTCGATTGACAGTCATTTTGTACTTCTTCCATTTTCTTACTATGGCACCAACAGTTGTCTCCTTCTCGCCCAGCGTCTTACTGATGGTTTTGTAGCCCATTCCAGCCTTGTGCAGGTGTATGATCTTGTCCCTGACATCCTTAGACAGCTCCTTGCTCTTGGCCATTTTGTAGAGGTTAGAGTCTGACTGATTCACTGAGTCTGTGGACAGGTGTCTTTCATACAGGTGACCATTGCCGACAGCTGTCTGTCATGCAGGTAACGAGTTGATTTGGAGCATCTACCTGGTCTGTAGGGGCCAGATCTCTTACTGGTTGGTGGGGGATCAAATACTTATTTCCCTCTGCAGAATGCAAATAAATTCATATACTTTCCACAATGTTATTTTCCGGATTTAATTTGTGATGTGCTATCTCTCACTGTTACCAATAACCTACCCTTCAATTATGGGCTGCTCATGTCTTTGTCAGTGGGCAAACTTACAAAATCAGCAAGGGATCAAATACTTATTTCCACCACTGTATGCATCTTAACCATATATGTGCCTACAATATCCCTATAGTCGCCTACATGGTTAGCACACACGTTAAGTGTAGGTGTGCTAAAAACACTAACGCACCTTAGTAAACAGGGCCCTAACTATGCTACTTATTTTTGCTATTTGCGATCTCTTCATTTTCTGACTTCAATGCAAATAATTAAACTAAATTGTGCCTTTGGATTTTAGATTTGCCAATTTGTTTACTAGAGGAAAGCAAGTGTGATTTGATTCCCCCCTAGGTAGGTGCCATCATCTACTTGATCAAATTCATTGTTTGAGTTAGATCTTTTTCAGAGAAGCACACTGCATGAAACACCAACATGTACTTCTCTAGTTAAGGCACTGTGAAAACATTTGCTATTATTTAAGCATACAAACACTAGACATGGCTGTAATATTCACATGTCTCTGTCATCTATATCTTTGGCTGTATTCTTGAAAGATTGATGCTTGTATGGCTAATGTTTGAGCAGTTGTCGCCATTCTTTTAATGAATGCTGTGTAAAAAAATTAGCATGTACTGTTGAGTCGAGCTTTGAATAGAGAAGTGTCATTACACAAGCATGAGAATATTTTATGATTACACTAATGCATATTGGTGTACATTTATTTTTTAATGTTTGATTTATTTTTTAGTTACTATTTTATTAAGTATTGTGATTTGCTTTTAACTTTAGTGATTATCTTTAACAGCTGCCCCTACCACAGCCATATAGGAGAAATGTGGCCACTTCGGACTATGGATACATTTATGCATTAAAGTTTTGACATTTTAGTGTCACAGGATTTCTGTCCTAAATGTGCAGCTTGCTCAGAAACGCTGGGACATATGTTCTGTCTTTGAGTAGTGGACTTTTGGAAGCAACTGCTTGGCCATGTTTCCCGACAGTGGGGAGTTTGTTGGCGCCTGCATCCACTGAACTTATTTAATGTACAGTCATTCACCATGTCCGCAAGAGTCTTGGGACATGGTGAATGACTGTAAAGACAGTAAACAAGTTCAATGGCAAAGAGTCTTATGGGATTTCTAAAATGAGCAATTTTGTTGGGCAAAAAGTCTATCTTGCTGTGTTGGTTATGGCCTGACTCACCATCCTTGGCCCAGTGAAGAACTCTGATGATTGGTTTACTGTGGCTGGAACATCAGGGTGATAGTAACATAGACTCAGCTCCAGGGGGGTGTCTTCGCTGTATCTGGGAGTCCTTTTAGAGTTCTTAGATGCATGTAACACGCAGCAGACTTCTAAACCTGTGAACTGAGGGGGCTCATATACTGGAGGTGCTGGCTGCATGGCATGGAGGGTTTCCTGGAGAAAGTTTATTGGTTTGGCTGTATCATATGTAGATTTGCTTCTTCAATAAAAAATTTTGAAATTTACCTCTACTACATCTACGTCATCTATTTGGTGATCTACTCATAACTATGTAGACCTCTGCCTCCCAATGTTCCCGGTACTAATGTTAAGTCAGTCCATACAGCACAAAAGGCTGCATTGTTTTGCGTTTTAGATGTGAACTCTTACAGCAAATTGGAAACACAAAGATAAATTGATTAAGTCTTGCACATAGAGCTTGTGCAAAATGTTTCAACTACCTATGTGAATTTGAAATGTCATACTTTTCATTAATGCCCATTCAGCACTGCTAGTAAATACCTGATAAAATGCCAAGAATTACATTTTTGTTGCAGTTTTACAGTACTGTTTTCTTTCTGACAACTTTGAGGATTTTTTTTTTAAGATCTTGAGTTAAATTCTCTCTTTGAAATGGTCAGATCAAGATGTGTGCTTCTGATTTTGAGAACGAGAAGCTTGATCGCCAGAATGTACAGCATCAGTTGTACAAAGTCTTAAAGGAGCTGCGGAAGGCAAGGGAACAGATAACACGGTTGGAGTCGATGGTAAGTTCACTGAGATGTTTGGGGTTTTTAAGGCCAGATGTAATAACCCAGTGAGAGACTGGTGTATCTGGAAGTGTGCAGTGTAGCAAAACAAGGTTGTATGCTTTAATTCTACATGTCTCACTAAATCTAAATCAGGACTTTCTTCCTCTTTTTTTTTTTTTTTTTTTGCTTTGTTTTGTTTTTTTGTTGGCTATTCCATGGAAGTGTGTTTGTGTTCTGTTTTAAACATATGACCTTACAAACTAGGGAACTTATGTGCCATGTATGTCATAATAAATAATTTACTTTTTGTTTATTAGAAAGTCAGTTAATATAGTTTCTATAAACTTGTGGACAGTAGAGTTCCCATACTTTGCTTCTTCAATAATCTGAACTGGGTATATTTATGACTTGTACAGTATGAAAAAGATCAAATTTGAAAAACCCTGATGCTTCTAAGAATACATGGACTTTTAAGCTTTTCAATTTTGACAGCCCAATAAAATACATGCACACTAGGATCTCATATACATAATTCTGACAATGGATAGAATGAGTTTTGTAGAGTTAGCCTTGATGATAATAAATTGAGTCGTCTTTAGTGTCCAGCTGCATCTGCCTGTACAATTAGATTGTATCCTCTTTCTACTAGCAAATGAAGGTAGAGAAACTGACTTTTCCCAGTAACCTCACTGGTATAAAAGGTATTTTCTTTACCTCTAGTATGATGGTAGGTTGTGTGGGCTGGTGCACCTGATCCTGGCCTAGCTCCTAACAGTGCAGACTGAGGCCCGCTTCTTATAGCTCCAGGCAGCCCATAGCAAATATTTATTCTGGCTGGGCTGCCTGGTGTAGCTTTATTCCCCTGTCGTCATGGGAATAAGCTAGTTAGAAGGGGGGGAGCAAATAGCTTACCAAAAAAAAGAGAAAGGAAGCCAACACCCAAGAAGCCAGGCCAGGGAAGAGGTGGAAGCCTGGTGAGTCTGTGTCCTTGATTGTAGAGACCCAAAGGTGGCTCTGGCTGTGCCATTGAGTGGCAGATGCAGCCTCCAAGAAGAGGACCTGGAGAGAGGATGCTGGTCAAGGACCTGGGGGATGCTCGCCCTCGTCGGTTGCATCAGAAAGGGCCATTGCCTCTTCGGTTCGAGACAGCCAGCAGGTTTTGGCTTGGCAGATGTTGAGGTTGCTGGGCCATGTGACTTTCACTGTACATGTCACGCCCATGGCATGCCTCAACATGAGAGATGCCCAATGGACTCTAGCTTCTCAGTAGTCCCAAGACTGCGAGAAACCTAGCAGTTGTCATCTTCATAACCCCGGAACTCACCCAGTCACTCCTCTGGTGGACAATTCAATTCAGTTTGGTCCTGGGACTTCCATTCTAAATGTTTCTGCTTCAGAAATCTAACTACAGATGCGTCCACTTAGGGGTGGGGAACCCAAGTAGACTGGCTTCACACTCAAGGAATCTGGTCTGCTGAGGAGTCTACTTTTCATATCAATGTCCTAGAGCTACCTGCGATTTGGTATACTCTAAATGCTTTCAGACATCGGCTGATGAACCAAATTGTGCTTGTTCAAACAGCAATCAGGTTTACTTCTTGAACAAGCAGGAGGGTACGAGATCCTACCCGTTGTGTCAGAAGGCAGTTGGTGTGGCACTGGGCTCTCAGCCATGGCATGATGCTTCAAGCCACTTACCTGGCAGGGAAGCACAACAGTCTGGCAGACTGAACAGGGTGATGCAACCATATCAGTTGTTTCTTTTCATGAGAGTTGCCCACGAGATCTTCTAAGGGTGGGGCACCATATCAGTGGATCTCTCTGCCACACATCTCAACAACAAGGTCCAAACTCAGGTCACATGGTAGACTACCGTCAGATGCCTTCATTCTTGATTGGGGAAGGGCCTTCTGTACACGTATCTTCCTATTCCTCTAATTGGGAAGACTTTGCTGAAACTCAGGTAGGATAGGGGGACCATGATCATCATTACACTTATTGGATGAGGCAGATATGGTTCCCTCAGCTTCTGGAGTTGGCCTCTGAAGAACAGAGGAGGCTGGACTGCTTTACAACTCTTATCATGCAGAATGCAGGGGCTGTTCTGCACCCTGGCCTCCAGTCCCTGGCCCTCAAGGCCTGGATGTTGAGAGGGCAGAATTTGATTGTTTGCAACTGCCTGAGTGTGTTTACAAGATCCTGCTGGCTTCCAGGATAGATTCCAATAAGAGGTGTTGTGTTCAAATGGAGGAGGTTTGCCATCTGGTGTGCAGTTAGTGCTCATTGCCATGTTGGGGGTAAGCCCATCTCTTTACAGCCTCTAGTTGTTTACTTCCCGAGAGGTTTGCTGTTGTCAAAACCCCTCATCAAACCTCATTGGACCTCAGTATAGTCTTTGCTTAGCTAATGAAGGCTCCCTGCGAGCCACTTGATTCCTGTCAGCTGAAGTACCTGACCTGGAATGTCTTGTTTTCGGTGGCAGTCACTTCAGCTCGCAGAGTCGGCGAGTTTCAGGCCCTAGTAACTAATCCACCTTACACAAGGTTTCATAACAGAGAAGTGCTCCTCATGCACCCTTCCTAAAGTAGTGTTGGTTCCATCTTAACCAGTCATTAGTCCTGCCAACATTCTTCCCAAAACCTTATTCCCATCTTGTCAAAAGTGCAGTACACACCTTAGCATGCAGGCGAGCCTTGGCCTTCTATCTGGAGTGGACTAAAGTCCATAGACAGTCCACACAGCTTTTTGTTTCTTTTGACCCAGACAGGATGGGGGCAGCCATCGGTAAATTCAGTTTATTCAGTTGGCTAGCAGACTGCATCTCTTTCACTTACACCCAGGCTGGGCTGATTTTTGAGGGCCATATCACGGCTCAGTGTCGGAGCCATGGCTGTGTCAGTAGCCCACTTGAGATCAGCCTCTATTTGCAAGGCTGCAACGTGGTCTTCAGTCCACACTTTCACATCCCATTACTGCCTTGAGCAACACACCCAACACTTTTGCTAGGTTGGTCAGACAGTCCTGCAGGATTTGTTTGGTGTGTAGGATTCAACTCCACCCTCCTAAGTCCATTCCTTTTTGTTCTAGGCTGCAGCTTTACAGCCGGTCTGTGTTGTTTGTGGTGTTTGGTTCTGCTTCGCCTTTCCATTGCAAGTCCCTATTGACTGTGGTTTGTTTTTGGTGAGCCTGCTAGCTAGGGATTCCCCACTTGTGAGAAACTAAATTCTGCTTGTCTTCAGAGAAAGCAAAGTTACTCACCTGTAGCGGGTAGGACAGCAGAACTAGTATTCTCACATACCCTCCAACCTCCCCTAGGAGTTGCAGTTTTGTCCGTATGCTACTAGATTCAAACTTGTGGTCCTACGTGACTCCAGCAGGCAGGAAGGCACTTGCGCATGTGTGGTGCAGGCCTACCAAAAGCTTCTTAAAGTGATAGGTACACTGGGTAGCATCTGCATCATGGCGCCGTTAAGGACGTCACCCCACATGTAAGAATACTACCTCTGCTGTCCTCTGAGAACACCTGCTACAGGTGAGTTAACTTCACTGTCTGGGTTCCTTATGGCTTAGCCTTTGAAAGAAGACACTTAGCGAGATGGGGATTCTCTGTCATCACTAACTTGCTCAAAGCCAGCAAGTCTTACGGCTTATGCCTGGGTCTGGAAATTTTTGAGGAATGATGTCAACAGTGCTCCTTCTCCCCATGGAAAGCTCAGATCCCAGAGGTGTTTAACCTTTTGCAGCTGGCTCTGTCCTTCTCGGAGAACTAGGTATCCATCCAAACTGTTGCTTCCCCAGTGTCCCTCTGGACCAGCATAGATGAGTTATGCACTCCTACCAGCAGATGGAGATTGAGAACGTACTGAATTTCAAGTAGATATATAAGTGGGCTGTGTAGTCCCCTGAAAGTCAGTCTGTTCTCAGTCTCAGCAGATGGTAGGAGTGGTAAGTCTGTGCAGTTCCTTTGGGTTTTTAGTCCTTTAATTACATTTTTTTAAATTAATTAATTAGAAAGACCCTGCTAGCAGAGACCACTTCAAGAGGATTAAAGCAAACAAACATAGAACGTAGACAACTGGGCTTACCTGTTGACTGGATAGGGGTCAAGTCCCATGGGAATCTGTATCACTTCAGGAGTGTCACATTTGGGCAGCTGAGTCCCTCACCCTACTTCCTCCTTGGGCTTCCAGAGTGTCCTCGACTTTCCTTGGCTGTCACTGGGCACCCAGATTGTCTTGAGGTAGGGTTCTGCTTGCAGTTGCTCTCCCAGTTGAGTTAATTAAAAAATAAAATCTCAAAGTCCAGCGGGAGTATTTCAGAGATTCTTGAGCACTGCTGTTGGGGACTGTTTCTCTTTGCAGCTGCTGTTCACGGTCTTGGTGGGAGTCCTCCTCCTGTGCCTTTTTTGTTACTGCTCTTTTTTTGTTTTTTGCGATGGCTGCACCATGTCTGAAATGCTGTTCTTCCTGTCAGCACTGCGGAGTGGATTCTTTGGGCCACTGTTCCTTTTCTGCGGGGGAGCAGGTTGCGCTGGATCTGGCATTAGGGTCAGCGGTTCCGGGGCAAGCACTACTGTGTGCGTCTGTGGAAGTTGGGGTTTGCTCGGAAGCAATGTCAGGTGCAAAGGTTGCAGTTTCAGCGGAAACTGCCACCATTTTGAATCCCTTCCCCGCTGATGGACCTCTCATCACCGTTGAGAACTCTGTTACTGCAGTAGAGCCTGCTGTCTCTAGTTCTCTGCAGCCTGCTTCAACTTTGGTTGATTTTCATCTAGATGTCATTTTGGCCATGTATAGGGCCTTTTGTCAGCAGCGGGAGTGTGCCGCTGGTGCTAGTTCACAGAGGGACTCTGTTCAGGCGTCGTCTTCTGGGTTCCCCACCAAGAAGTGCTGTGTGGAGTGGGACCTGTATGATCTAAGGGAGCTTTCTCCTTCAGAAGAAGATCCTAACTGGACCATGAAGGAGGTAACAAATCAGGAACAGTCTGGCAAGGAGGGCAAGTGGTCTGAAGACCTGCCACCAGGTGAAGATTCGTTTGTGGTATGCATTTATCATAGGAAAGTGTTACAGGAGTTCATTTCCCAAGTTTCTGCCACCTTAAAAGTAGAGGCGGTGCCTAGGGAACCGTGGAATTTGGATCCCCTATTGAAGGGCATCCGTAAGTCCTCGATGTCCTTTCCTATGATTCAGGATATTGTAGGCGTTATTCAGACCCAGTGGAAGGTGCTTGAGACCACATTTCATCTGGTGCAATCTATGGTGCATCTATACCTGTTCCAGAAGAGAAGAGGGAGACTGCGTCCACCTGCAGTGAACACAGTTGTTTCTGTGGTCACTAAGAAGAATACGGTCCCAGTGGACGGGGGTACGGCCCTCAGAGACCTGCAGGACCATCGGACGGAGACCCTCCTCAAGCAGGGATTTGTTATCACTTCTCTCAAGGTGCTCTCAGGGTGCAGGCTGCCATTTGTGGTGATTTTGATAGGCCTGTTTCCATTGGGCATTTTGGGTTCTAGATAGAGACGCAGCGGACTTGGTCCTTAGTGGATCAGGAAGTGGCCAAGGTAGAGATGGAGGCTTCATTTTTGTCAGGTGTCCTTTATGATACTCTGTGTCTCCGCTAAGTCCATGTCTCTGAGTGTAGTGGCTCAGAAGTCTCTCTGGTTGCTCAGCAAGTTTCCCTTCGGGGTTTGCTCCTGTTTGGCGAGGATTTGAACAAGTTCATTAAGAGTTTGGGAGAGACTAAGGTCCCTCTGTGCCAGAGGATAAACCTCATGTGGGATCACAGGCTTCTGCGGCGAGGGGCTGCTTCAGAGAGGCTTGTCAGTATCGCCCTGGTCAGGGTGGTGGCCAACAGTACAGTCGTTTCTTTCAGCAAGCACAGTCCTTTCGGGGTGCCCGCAGGGGTGTCTGGATTCTGATTCCTCTGGGTGGCCCGCCCAATGAAGGTGTGGGGGTCCAGCCTCTGGTCCCAGTGGGGGCAAAGTTGCAGGAGTTTACCAGAGGTGGACCCACATTACCGTGGACCAATAGGTCCTCTAGGTCATTCAAGATGGCAATGCTTTGGAGTTGCTCATTCTTTGGAGTTGCTCATTCTTTGGTAGACGCCTTCGTGGAGTCTCCTTGTCTGTATGGTTCAGGAAACTGTGTCATCTTTTCGCTCTTTGGGTGGTGGTGCCTGTTCAGATTCTGAAGTTTGGTCTGGTCGTTACACCATCTACTTTGTAGTTCTCAAGAAGAAGGGTTAATTTTGGCCCATATGTAACCTGAAGGGCATAAATTGGGCAAGCTCTTTTGTTCCACATGGGGGTGCTTTGGTCGGTGATTGCTACAGTCCAGCCTGGGGAGTTCCTGACTTCTCTGGATCTCACTGAGGCCTATCTTCACATCCCCATCTGGGTAGCTCACCAGAGGTTCCTTCTCTTTGCCATTTTGGGGAGGCACTTTCAGTTTTCTATGCTCCCTTTTGGGCTGGCCATGGTGCCTCACACCTTCTCCAAGGTTATGGTGGATGTGGCAGCGGCCATGTGAATGGAAGGAGTCCTCATTCATCCTTACCTTGACGATTGGCTCATCTAAACAAAGTCCTTTCAGGGCAGTGTGCTGGCTATGACCTAAGTGGTGCAGTTGCTTCTGGAGGTGGATTGAGTGGTCAACGTAGCCAAGAGCCATTTGGAGCCGTTGCAGAGCCTGACCTGTCTGGGGGTTTGTTTCAATACCGCTCAGGGCAAGGAGTTTTTGACTAGTGAGTGGGCTCGGAAATTGCAGGGCCAGGTGTCCTCTCCTTCAGTCGAGGAGCCTGCAGGTGAGAGAGTATCTCCAAGTCTTAGGGTCCAGGGCATTGTCCTTGGATGTCATTCGGTGGGCGAGGGCTCATATGTGTCCTCTCCAGGTGGCTCTTCTTTCTCCATGGTGGCCTCAGTTGCAGGATCTGGAAATCAGTTTGCTTCTTCGGGCTCTGATGCAGGCTAGTTTACGCTGGTGGCTGGTGCCCTCTCATCTAACGGGAGGCCCCAACATGGACGGTGGTTTCCATGGATACTAGCCTTTCCAGCTAGGGAGCCACTTTGGGGTTCACACAGTTCAGGGCCGTGGGTCTCTCGGAGTTTGTTTTGTTCATCAATGTCCTGGAAACCAGGGCAATTCGCCTAGTGCTGATCACATTTCAGGACCTTGTTTTCGGGAAGGCAGTGCTCATATGCCACCACAGTTGCACTGTCGGGGAACATCTAAATCAGGGGGGGGCAAGAAGAGTCTGCAGGTTGCTCAGGAGGCGACCCTTCTGTTTGCTTGAGCGAAGGGGTGTCTTGCAGATCTGTCGGCGGCGCACATCGTGGGGGTCGACAATGTTCAGGCTTAAGTATCTCAGTCGGCATCTTCTGGATCCCAGGGAGTGGAGTCTCGATCCTCAAGTGTTTGCTATCATAGTCTCTTGGTGGAGCTGCTCTTTTGCCTGCAGGAGTCGCCCTCTCTTCTGGGCCAGGGTCCAGTGTTCTTGGATGATCAGGGTCAGTTCTCTCTGATGGCATGGTTTTTGAGAGGGCGCATTTTGAGGAGCAGAGGTTGTTCGTCTTGGTTATTGATACTCATCTGCAGTCTTGTCAGCAGTCTACCTCCCTAGCTTATGTCAGAGTGTGGACGGTGTTTGAGGATTGGTGCCAGGCCTCTCTTCCACACCTTCTGGACTTTTTTCAGGACAGTCTTTCCAGCGGTCTCAAATGCTCTTCCCTCAAAGTTCAGGTGGCAGCTATGGGCTGTTTTCGTTGGCTGTTCATCTGGATGTGCAGCGTTTCCCTCGTGTGTATGGGGGGGGGGGGGCGTAATGGCTTTTCCGGCCTCCTGTTCATCCACCGGTTTCTCCTTGGGACCTTGATCTGGTCCTTTTGGTGTTGATTTTTCTGCTGTTCAAGTCTTTGCCCTGTTTGACCCTCAAGGATCTCCCCCTGAAGACAGTGTTTTTGGTGGTGGTAGTGGTGACCTCTGCTTGTCAGGTTTCAGAAATTCAGGCGCCCTGTTGGGAGCCCTTCCTGGCATTCTTTCCAGACAAGGTGGTGCTGTTTGGTTCCTTCTTTCCTTCCGAAGGTGGTTTCTCCATTTCATATCATCCAGTCCGTTGTTCTTCCAGTCCTCATGGATCCTTCTGCGTAGGAAGAGGAGCGTAGTCTTCATTGCCTGGATGTCTGCAGAGTGCTGTGGTGCTACCTCCAGGTCTCTCAGGAGTTTCGTCGCACCGACTGACTCTTTGATCTGGTTGGGGGTGCTTTGAAGGGTGAAGTGACTTCTAGAGCAAGTATAGCTCGCTGGATTAAGGAGGCAATCGCCTCAACTTATCTGATCAAAAGGAAAGCGTTGCCAGAACTGTTGAAAGCCCATTCTACCAGGTCTCAGGCATCTTCCTGGGCAGAGCATTTGTTGGTGGCGCCTCTCAACATTTGAAAAGTGGCAGTTTGGTCCTTGTTGTCATTATCATTTGTATATGCAAGCGTGTTGAGATGTAATCATCGGGGCTCAAGTTTTGGAAAACAGACTCTGGGGATCCCACCCATGAGGTCACTGCTTTGTTACTTCCCATCTGTGCCAGTTCCAGAGGGACACTGGAGAAGGAGAAATTAGGTCTTACCTGCTAAATTTGCTTTCCCTTAGGCCCTTTGCACCGGCACAGAGTCCACCCAGGGTTGTATGGTCGATCTGCGTTTTGGTTTGCTCTTACCAGGAGAATTGTTGTCCTTTTGGGGGATGGTTTTTTGGGGGGGAATGGAGTATGGCGATTGCAGAGTGGCTTTTCCTTTTTTTTTTTTTTGAAGATACAAAAAAAAAGAAAAGACAAATCTCAAGCAGGGTCACCATGACTCTAGATTAGGCACACTTTTGGACTCCTGGGGGATACCCTGGGGTTTCCTTGGCAACTGGGCTGAGGGTTCTTGGCTTTTGGCAGCGATTCAGCAGGCAACCAGGAAGCTTGCTTCACATGTTATTTGGTTGTGTTTTTGTTGGTTGTTTCTCATTCTTCTTTGGGTTATCCTCTTTCAGTGGGGTCTTGTTCATGGATCTGCTTTGCTATTCATAGACTGACTTTCAAGGGACTGCACAGTCGACTTATGTATCTGCTTGAAGTTCAGTGTGTTCTCAGTCTCCATCTGCTGGTAGCAGTGCGTAACCCATCTGTGCCGGCCCAGAGGGACTAAGGCAGTGGTTCCCAAACCTGATCCTAGAGGCACCCCCCCAGCCTGTCAGGTTTTCAGGACATCCACATCGCTCTCATGAATGTCTATTGTGGATATCCTGAAGACCTGACTGGCTGGGGTACCTCCAGGACCAGGTTTGGAAACCACTGGAATATGGGAAATCAAATTAGCAGGTAAGATCTAATTTCTCCTTCATCTCAGGTGGTCTTTTTCCCCCTCCTTTTTGGATCAGAGAGTAGACTCAAGGACCAGAAGGCTACACAAGCTACATGTCTGCAGAATTCTGTTGTGGTAGTTGCAGGAAGTGAATGTGTTCAGTCTGTGATTATTTGTTCATCCTATTCCATGCTATATTTGCAACTGGTGTCTTCCAGCCAGCGAGCACATTCAACTCATGCTCCGGCGACATCTTGACAGAGGCCCAAGCAGTTTTGCCAGAGGATATCAGTAGTGTGTCGACCTGGTTATTGCTCCATTCTTATGTAAAGCATTACAGACTGAATGAATGTGCTGGCCAGAGCTATAATTTAGAGTGAGGGCCTTTTCTTCCCTCACCCAGTGAGTTTCTGCTTGGGTACATACCAGTTATACAGGATAGTGCAACAGGATGATGAGGAAGCTGAAATATAGTCATACCTGTTAATTTCCTTCTCTTTAGTCCTGCTGCACCATTTTGTGACCATCGCTTGGCATACTTTGGTTCAAGGGACTTTTTGAGTTCTTTGCCTCTCTCTACTAGTGGTGGTCTAAAAATAAATAAAAAAAATGTTATTGTTTATGGAATTTAATTATGGCTGCAGTGGTTTGATGGGGAATGGGTGTGCTGCTGCATTGGCAGAGGTGTACTGGAGTTTTCCAGAGAGCACCAGCCCTTATACCAGTGATGTCACTGGGAAAAGTCAGTTTTTCATACCTCCATCTGCTGGTAGGAAGGGGATACAACCCAATCATACAGGATGGTGCAGCAGGACTAAAGGAAAGGAAGTTAACGGGTATGATTACATTTCATCATGTTAAACTTAAAACCGCAGTACTGGAGTCTTCAAAATTCTCATTCACCTTTTTGATCTATTGCTTTTCCTTTGGATTTTGTAAATTTGCTTTCATTATTTTTGTTCTAATGTATTGCTCTTCTTTTATATTTTGTCTTATACATTTCACAAGGCCATATCTCCATGCTGATGACCCGTCTCTGTGGTCTCTTCTGTTCGTTTCATGCTGTCTCTGTACTTTACCTAGACAAGCATTGTGTTGATAAGTTTCTGATAAGGATCAATACAACGCTCCTTTTGCTTACACACATTCATGGAGAGAGAAGTGGTTAAGTAGGGAGAGACAGAACTTTGCATGGATATCTCTTAAAGAATGAAACCAACAGCAGAATGATCTGAATGAATTTCTGTAGTTTTGCCACCATCTGAGCTACCCCAACATTAGTGCTGCTGTTTTTAAAACAGGCTTTAACTGAAAAAGAGATGAAGGCTGAATTTGGGCTTCACCCCATGATATTTGGCTTAAATAGATCATAGTTTGCATTCGTATCATCTTCCTCGCAGCCCCAAATATCATCTACTACATATTTCAACTTGGCATTTTGGTTAAAGAGCTATTAATGTCATCTCATCAAAATTATTTTATGCAATGGTGCACAGGTGTCTTTTGTTTATACACTTGGGTATTAAATAAGCCTCCTCACCTATTCCTTTTTTTTCCAAGAATTCACCAAATGCAACAATAGAAACATTTGGATATCTTCTACAAATGACAAGGCAGATTCAGAAAAAGTATTTATTGTACATTTCGCATTAAAATGCTTCTCATGCTGTAAGTGTGCTACAGTACCCTTTTTCAATTTGATTGTAAACCACTATTAAATACCTGATCAAACAATGCAAGATTATACTATTTCCTTTTTCCAGAAACATCCCAACTACATAGAGCCACCAAATAATCTTCAAGTTGATCTGGAAGAGAAGTTGACGATGCATGATCAAGCTTTGTCCCCTAAATGTGCCAATCTGTTGAATGAGAGCTTCTTGGAGTGCCCCCGCTGTAAAGCACAGTATCGTACAAGCCAGCATCGAGAGTTATTGGCTCACCTTGATTACTGTATAGATTAAACTTTAGGGCAGAGAGAGCCAAGGTACACCAGTATTCAGCTCTACAGGCTAGTGCGTTTCCATGGACATGCTTTGACTCCATTTTTTATTATCTTTTTTTTATGGGGCATCCATATTGTGCATGTTATAGTTCTCATGCAGGTGTGCCACTAATATGTTTTAATAGCACCCCCTGCAGTTGAAGTGTCATTATAGCACCAACTGTCGCCAAGTTGCTCAAAGTATGAAACTGCTTGAGATTTGACTTTTGCTTTGTATTATACCCAAGTTGTCTGTTTATTGTCTTGATGTATTTTATATCTAATACATTTACAATAGTTTGAATTTGCTGCTTTTTAAAAATATTTGAGTACCTTTTGTTACAATCAAAAACAAGGGTGCATATCTTTTATGCCAAAGGAACTCTTAACATTGCATTGAGACGGCAGTTCATTTTTAACAGGGTCCAGAAAGTCCATAAAAGCTTTTAAAACGCTGCCATTCTTCAAAAAAAAAAAAAAACTATACTGACCACACATGCTGCCAGCATTGGAGGGTGGACACTATAACCTTTAGCTCAGTGCGGCACACCATATAAAACAGTAGCAGCAGCCCTACAGCCGAGCCAAAAATTGGAATATATGCGCTTACATTCCCATAAGTTCTGATGGCTCTTGCTCTAAGCAAGAAGTATGTGTGTTAATGTAAATATACTCAGTTTTTGAATCTGAGGAGGTGCTGTTGCTATTCTTTGGTGCTCTAGATATATTTAAAAACAAAAGAAGGAACATGAACTGTTCTTTAATGAAGAATTTCTAAGTGCTTTCAAGATAAAATTTCTGGATCCTGCTGAGTGTTGAAGAGGGTGTAACTCTGAAGGTGCACCCCTCCATATCCGGGGCTTGCTTCAGATTTTCAGGTTTCCTGAGTCACACAGAGCAGTGTTTCTCATTTTCAGGATATCCATAATAAATATGCAGGAGAGAATTTGCATACAAATCTATTTCGTGCATATTTGTTTTGAAAACCAGCCTACCTAGGAGGATACTCCAGGACCAGCTTGAGCAACACTGATAGATTACACTTGGGAAGGGAGTAACAGAGACTGAAAAGACAAAAGCCTCTTCTCCCTGTCTGTCTTCAGCTGGTGTTGCTGTATTTATGCATCATATGTATCTGGGTTTTAGTCATTCAGCACAGTGACCCCTTGATCTACTTAGATTCGTAGTGGTGGGAGTGGCCGAAAAGATTCTGAAGATCTTGAACACCTACTGCTTTTCAAAGTGAAATATCAGATTTTCTTTTTTCTTACTTGCAAATAAACTGTAAGTACTCATGTCATCCACTATATAGAATTTTTCAAAGCAAGCACCACTGTTATGAACCTGAGTAAACCAGGGGATTCTTTGCTACTTCATACATAAGGCATAACTGCAGCACAGAGAAAAAGAATGACCACAGGAAATATGACCGTAACGAAAGGCTCATGTCCTTCAGCCCCACATATAGAGGGGGGCATAGGCTGTGGATCTGACTGTCACAGGGCTAGACTGCTTTATTAAGAGGAAAATTGCATTTCTTATTTTTTTTCTAAAGGTAACATTTGCCCACTTATAATCTCGCATCAGCCAAAGCAAAGGGAGATCTTGGTGTACTTTGAAACTACTGAATTGACCTGTTGCACTATCATTCTATTTCCACGGTCACCAGAAATACAAAGTGGAAATTCCTGGCTTAGGAGGAGATTACTTTTCCTAACTTCCATACCTAAATGTACTTGGCCTTTCAAAGGTGGCAATATCAGAATGAGATTTCTATGATAATGTACGTATCTTAAATTGTGCATACTTACTGATGACTGGATCATTTGCAAGAAGCACCTTGATCCATTTTAAACATAGTGTTTGGGATTGGTTTTTAAAAGCACACTCCAGGCTTGTTTGCACTTCTGTGTTCCACAACTATAGATTTGTGTACAGGGCCTCCCCTTATAAAATCTGCTTTTATGGAATTTTTTTTAACTGAAGGCTTTTTTATTTGTATATCAGAAATGTTGTGTTGCTGATTGAAAGTTTTTTACTTTTGGACAGATGTACAATATTAATAAAATCTTTAAACTATGTGTGGCTTTATATTTGCAGTAATATAATTACGTTCTATAATTCTTGCTCATCCATTTATCTTGATAGTGACTTGCTGATGAAATTTTTCCTTGCCTTTGGACATTTTTAGTAGAGGCTGATGTGCTGCCTTGAAGCCTATAACATAGTAAGTGAAAGCACATAAAGTCCAATATGGTTCATCTAGTCTGCCTCTTAAGGTGGCTAGAGTTGAATCAGGACACTCTGTGCAGGTTATACTACTCTGTGCCATTGTTTAGGGTTGTTCCTGCTGCTCTGTGCAGATTACTCTTATGCTTTTGTTTGGGTCTGTGTCTGTCGATCTGTTCATACCTTTGTTTAGGGGTGTACCTGTTGCTCCTACACAGGGTACCCCCTCTGCTTTTTTTCTTTTCTTTAGTGTGAAAGTCATGTTAAGTTTTGCTTTGATTCTATCCTCGTGCTTTATAGCAATCCTCCATGTTTATCTAGTGCTACATTCCACAGCACTGATAGAATTGAAAATTTAAATTGCAGAGCTATTGTTAGTAATAGGTAACTTAACCTAAAAATCGAGCATGGCACCAGAAGATTGGAGGGTGGCCAACATAATGTCAGTTTTAAAAAAACGATTCCAGAGCTGATCTGGGAAATTATAGGCTGGTGAGCCTGACGTCAGTGCCGGACAAAATGGTAGAGACTATTATAAAGAACAAAATTACAGAGCATATACATAAGCATAGATTAATGAGACACTGCCAACAGGAATTTAGTCAAGGAAAATGTTGCCTCGCCAATCTACTACATTTCTTTGAAGAGGTGAATAAACATAGATAAAGCCAGTCAGTATTGTTTATCTGAATTATCAAATGGCATATGACAAAGTACCTCATAAAAGACTCGTGAGGAAATTAAAAAGATGGGATAGGAGGTAATGTCTTATTGTGGATTAACAACTGGTTAAAAGAAAACAGAGAGGTTAAATGATCAGTATTCTCAATGTAGAAAGGTAGATAGTGGGGTTCCCCAGGAGTCTGCTGGGACCGCTGCGTTTTGACATATTTATGAATGATCTACAGATGGGAATTACTAGTGAGGTAATTAAAGGCCCTGTTTACTAAGGCGCGCTGTTGGCGCACTAGCGTTTTTACCGTGTGCTAATGCTAGAGACACCCATATATTCCTATGGGTATATCTAGATTTAGCGTGCGCTGAAAACACTAGCACACCTTAGTAAACAGGGCCCTAAATTTGCTGATGACACAAAGTTATTTCAAGTTGTTAAATTGCATGAGGATTATGAAAAATTGCAAGAGGATGTTATGAAACTGGGCATCCAAATGGCAGATGACGTTTAATGTGAGCAAGTGCAAAGTGATGCCATGTGGGAAAGAGGAACCCAAACTACAGCTGCGTAATGCAAGGTTCCACATTAAGAGTCACTACCCAAGAAAAGGATCTAGGTGTCATTGATGATACGTTGAAACCTTCTGCTCTCAATGTGCAGTGGTGGCTTAGGAAAGGAACGGAAAACAAAACTGAAAATAACGCCTTTATATCACTCCATAGTGTGACTGCATCTCAAATACTGTGTGTAATTCTGGTCACTGCATCTCAAAAAAGATACAGCTGAATTAGAAGAGGTACAGAGAAGGATGACAAAAATGATAAAGGGGATGGGACGACTTCCTTATGAAGAAAGGCTAAAGCAGCTAGGATTCTTCTGTTTGGAGATGTGATGGCCGAGGGGACATATGATAGAGGTCTATAAAATACTGAGTGGACTGGAACAGGTAGATGTGAATTGCTTTTTTACTCTTTCCAAAAATACGGGGGGGGGGGGGGGCACACAATGAAGCTACTAACTAGTAAATTTAAATCAAATCTGAGAAATTATTTCTTCACTCAATGTGTAATTAAACTCTGGAATGTGTTGCGAGAATGTGGTAAAATTTAGCTTAGCAGGGTTTAAAAAAGGTTTTGATAATTTCCTTAAAGAGAAATCCATAAACTATTGTGAAGATGGACCTCTGAAAATCCACTGCTTATTTCTAGGATAAGCAGCATAAAATCTGTTTTACTGTTCTGGGATCTTGCCTGGTACTGTTGGAAATGATTCTGGGCTTCATGGACTTTTGGTGTGTCCCAGTATGGCAACACTTTGGTTCTTATGTACCTTTTTTTTTTTAATTCCATCATTGTCCCCACAAACATCACTGGGAAAACTTTCTATATGCTGTGATAGGTTTTATACATACAAGAGTCCATTCTGATCTTTCTAGAATGGTAGACTAGGTTGCAAAATGGGGAACTTGTGTAGGATCTTTGTTTAAAATACTTCATTTAATATGGAGATTTTATTCCTTTTTACCTGTTCAGGTTTGAGGCAGATACATAGTGACTAGTTCAAATACAAATTACAATGATAGTCACTTATAGTATTCATCTAATTGCAACAAATTAACACTTGGAGGCATATTTTCAAAGCACTTAGACTTACATAGTAACCTATGGAACTTTGTAAATCCAAATGATCCCCAATGTGTGATTTACTAGCTTTAATCAATCCATTATTTAAAAAAAATGCTTATTTCAATAAATATTGGTGAAAAGAGGTTTTTAATACTTGTCCTTTTGCCCATTCGGTCCATCCCTTTGTATTGACAGAGCACTTCTGCCAGACACTTGTCTTTCCATGTAGAGAAATTTATAGTAGGCACTCAGTTCATGCCTGAGGTTGTATGGTGTGAGGGTTTCTTCTGCTTCAGTTTTTCTTTTAAAAATTGTGTGACTAGACTAACTTATTTGCTGCATCAAAGTGTTTTGCAGCTTACCTTGTGCTCCTTTGTGAAATGTTTGTATTAATTTCCTGCAAAGTTGCACTTTCAGTTTGTAAAATGGTCAGGAGAGGTTTTTGAAAATAAGAATCTTTGTATCATATAACTTTGGAGGTGGGAGTGGAAGTACGTGTTTTATAATTTGCCTTTGCAATTTTAGCTTTTCTTATATAGGTAATTAAATGCAAATAAACTTAACTTTTAGATTTGTGTGATGACTTATTTTGAAAAGGCTTTTCAACTTGCACATTAGTTGATTGGCATAGGATTGCCTAGCTATCCTGGGACAAAGATGGCTCATTTGTTCTTTAAATCTGGTATGAATTTGTGCTTTTCTATGTTCTATCTTTTTATTATAATTTGTTTGTAAACCACTATGATGTGTGTTCCAGAAATAGCAGTATAGCAAGAGTGAATAATAAAAATAAACAACATTTATTTGAAGACGTTTGCAGGCTTGAGAGTTGCCCAGCAGATGCCATTATTTATTTGTGGTATTTGCAGTAGTTTGATGCAAGATTGGCTTCTCCTGTATAACTAGTACCTTGCGTGTTGCAGCGCAATTTTAGGATCAGTTTGGATGTATTTGCTGGGCTAATGGTTATAACCAAATCAACTTTTCCTTCTTATTTTACTAGCTTAGTGTCCGTACAAAATATTACATACCCCTCCCCCCCCCAACCCGGGTTACCTCCAGATTTTAATTATACACTGAAATATAATTTACTTCTGTTTAATCCCTACAGACTTGATATGCACATTGTGCAAATAGACATAAACTACATATATATTGCTGTGTGATCATAATTATATTCTTAGGAGATGAAGCACAATCTAAGATTTATCTTGGGAATAGAATGTTGTCCCAAAACTTACAACCTGTTTTCAGTATATCTGATTTAAATAGCAATTGAAGAATCTCAACTGCAAAACATAAATTGCATTGGCAGGGTACAAAGCATATAATAAAGGATGACAAAGAAAGAATAGGTAGGTAGTTTCTGGAAACTAAGTGGCATTTGCAAACAAGTTTCCATGGGATTGTGCTTGATTGAGTAAAGTGGTTTAAGGTTTGCCCTGATCAAACTTTAATGAGTGGAAAGTTTGTGTGTGTTTGTTTTGTAGGAGTTTTGTGCTGCCATCTTGACCCATGAAGACAATTTGAATATTTTTGTATGGCATTATTACTGTGTGTGTCTCTTAATTCTCCTACAGTCCAGGGAATGCACAATGTCATCAATATGTACTACTTGTTGAAGGGAAAGATGCATATGTGAAGATGTTTGTGAAATTGCATAGAATATATGAGAGTGAGCCAAAGGAGAATGAGATTTTTAATGGATGTGATGTGTGTGTGGCCTAGGCTATCATATACACTTGTTAGTAGAGCAGCAGTCCATGCTGACAGCACTGATCCTTTAAGAAATATAAGGTGATCTTTGTATGAAAAACTTTAGGCGGTGTTAAAATTGAGAGAAGGCAGAAAACTGTAATTGAGTGAGGGACAAAACTGCCTTTTGGGACTGTAGAAAGTCGTATTTTTATTATTTTGTTAGCTATTTAGCTGCAACTGTTTCACATTCATGCTGCATTATGGGTCATCCCAGTGATAGAGTAAAAGAGTGATCCTTTATAAGTCTAATCAAATAGACTGATGCATCTTACCAGAGATTGTCCATTGTCAGAGAAAGGTTGCTGGGCTCGGTGAAACTTTGGGTGTAACCTAGAATAGTATATCTTATGTTCTCACTGGCACCTCTCCCCTATATCTTATTGGTTTGATATTCTTTATAGCTTTGAAAGCAAACACCAATGTTCTAAGCCAGCCTGGAATTTACACAGGTACTTAAATCTCTTTGTTAGCTCACTTAGTACTAATATTGGCCTGATGCAGAAAGTATAACTTGAATCCAACCAGGAAATATTTAGTCCAATAAAATGGTATCACATGTTCCTTATTTTATTTTCACAGGTGCAAAATAATCTTAAATGTCAAAATCATTTCCATAAGGACTAGGGCTGGTCTGTTTGAAGCAAATGGTTTATGAACTTGTAATATCTGAGGTTGGTTCCTGTGGCATGAAAGCTGAAAACAGCAGGTGGACATTATTGGACTCAAAAAAATTTTATTTTATTTTTTTATTATTTCTTTATTCATATATTTCCATATATCATCACAATACGTGAATATGCAATCGGCATTTATACAAAAGGCAAAAATAAAGAAATATCATTAACAGCCTTTCTGTCCACAAGTTTAGGAAATTTTGGAATCCAAGAATTTAGAATTTAAAGTAAAACATATAGCAATAATTAAGGACTAGTGGTTGCAACCTCTGGTTCAGACCCCAGCCTGCATTTAGGGAGGGCACACAATTCAATTCCACTCTAGCATCTAGAAATTGTTTTAACTGTTTTGGGTCTACAAATTGAAACTGTTTACCCTCAAGCATTACATTACAATAACAAGGAAAACAATATAAAAGTTGCTCCCAGTGCTACCACCCTAGGGCGGAGTTCCAAAAAGGCCCTCCGTCTCATCTGTGTAGGCCTTGAGAGATCAGGAAAATACGAATTTTTGAGCCCAAAAACAGATTTTCTAAGTGTCTCAAGGAAAGCCTTAATACAGCATTCCTATCAGGCTCCAGCACAAAAGTAACAAGCAGAGTCAACCTCTGAGTAATTATCTCCAATGAACTTTCAAGGAAAGAAGTAAGATCCATTCCTTCCCCTGCTATCGGGGGATTTTCTTCCACCACTCCTGATGTAATAAGCCCGAGTAAGGGGAGGCAGTCAGGCTCATTTTCAAAGCACTTAGCCTCCCAAAGTTCCATAGAAACCTATGGAACTTAGCCTCCCAAAGTGCTTTGAAAATATGCCTCAGTGAGTCCTTGTCCATTCCAAGAATATCAATCATATATTTTTAACCATGTCCAAAGGGGAAATTAAAGGCGATTTGGGAAAATTAAGAAATCTGAGGTTTAATCTTCTAGTCTGGTTTTCTAGGTACTCCAATCTTTTATATAGGAAATTATTATCCTTAACCAAAGCTGTTTCTACAGATCCCATTTCTTGAATTTTAATATTCACAGTCTCCAAGGACTCAGAAATTTTAAGTTTTGAGATTTTAAATTCTTTAAACAATTTCTCTAAATCCTCACTCATGTATCTGCTATTTGCCCTATATTTACCAGTATATGGTCTTGCTGTTAAGGACTAATCAGCTGGACAGCAGTATGTTTCATTGTCACGGATACTAATCTCTGATAAATTAAAAATTTTTTGTGTGTTTGTGTTTTGCATAGTGCAGTGCACTTCATTTAAGTGCACATCAGATAAGCGCATGCTCTGTTTAACTGCATGCCGTACTTCGGTCCCATTTTTGGCACCATCAATTTTTATGGGGACAAACTTCGGTTTAGCGCACCACTGATAAGTGCAAGATTCGCTTATATGCATGGTTTAAGACCACTCCTCTGCAGGAAAGACTCCGCATATGCGTGCGCATGGAATATGGAAGCCGATTGGTGCGTGACAACCAACGAGATTTCAAATTTACCGCCCCTTTAACTGCCAGAGGCAGAATAAGCGAAAGAATGTTTGTACACTGGAGTCATTGTCGTCGTTGCGCAACTGTAAGACTTTAACACTGGAGGAACGAATAGAAGTTCTTAAAAAATTAGAAAACAAAGTCAAGCATCTATTGCTAAAGAATATGGTGTCAATCCCAGTCAAATTTCATGTATCTTGAAGCAGAAAGACCAGCTTCTAGAAGACTGGCAAAACAATACAAATCCACAACGGAAATGAAAACGGGCAGGAAAAGCTGAGGAGGTAGAAGATGCTTTTCTTCGGTGGTTTTCTCAAGTCAGGACCAGACGGGGAGAGAGGTGAAATGCTGGAAATGGATGGAGAGAAGAGCATGAGAGAGAGAGAGGAGAATTGCTGGGCATGGATGGACAGGGGCTGGAGGAGAAATTCTGGACTTGGATGGAGGAAAGGGGAGAGAGAATTATTTCTGGATATGGATACAGGGGAGGGAAGAGAGGAGAAATGCTGGGCATGGATGGAGGGGAGGAAAGAGAAAAGAAGAAGATGCACATGGATGGAGAGGAGGGAAGAGAGGAGAAAAGCTCCACACGGATGGAGAAAATAGGCAAAAGCTGGATCCACGTTATACCTCCTCCAGTCAATTCCAAGGAGGACCCAGCTTTTCCTTATGGATGTGGGGCAAGAAATGAAGAAGAAAGGAGGAAAGTAAAGAAATAAATGGAAAGGAAGCCCTGGAAGCGGAGTTAAGAGAACAGATAAAGAGCAGCAGAAGCAGAGACTGGGACTGACATGATCAGAAAAACAGTCACCAGACAACAAAGGTAGAAAAAATCTTTTTATTTTCATTTTAGTGTTTGGAATAAGTCCAGTTTGAGAATTTGCACCTGCTATCTTATTTTGCACTGGGTATACTGGAGCTGTAACAGCTTACAGAAATTATTTATAATGAAAAAAAATCACAAGTTATTTTTTTCTCCTATACTGGTATAATATTTTCAATGATCCCTGTTTTTATGCGCCATGGTTGGTATAAGAGGTGTGACTAATGTGGGTGTGACCATCATAGGGACAGAGTAATAGGTGGTGACCCACCCATGATACGTATTGGTACCTTTTTTCCTACAAAAATAGCACTGGCTCTGCCCAATACCTTCCAGCACAATTTTGAATGTCAGTACAGCTGGGACAAGGAAGCTTCCCCAATTCTAGAAACTTCCACCTGCAATAAAGATTATCCCAGAGAATTGTCTGTATTTGATTGTTCTGACCATGTGAAAGATATGGCTTTCAAATGAGGAAGTAGCTCATAGGATAGGTGTCCTGTTTAACCATAAATGAATGAGTATTGAAAAAAAAGAGTGCGGAAAAAGCCATGCACCAACAGCACAGCACACTTCTATAGACCAAATTGGCTGCACTTGAACATTATTTATAATGGGTGCAGGAATTGGTACTGATGAACTACGCTGATTTCCAGGGCATGCCAATTCTCAGCACCAATTCAATTATTTTGTTTGGTGCAGAAACGTGCTGATAGGTGCCTTATTCACATGTGACAGTTCTGTTATGGGTGCAGACAGGTAGGTGGCGTCTTATAGTAACATAGTAAATGACGGCAGATAGACTTGTACGGTCCATCCAGTCTGCCTAACAAGATAAACTCATTTACATGGTATATGATACTTTATATGTATACCCAAGTTTGATTTGTCCTTGCCTTTCTCAGGGCACAGACCGTAGAAGTCTACCCAGCACTGTTCTTGTACTAAGTTCTGGAGCTAACGTCGAAGCTCCTTAAAATTTACACTCTAGCCCATCCCTATCTATTCAGTCACAATCAGGGCATAGACCATAGAAGTCTGCCCAGCTTCCATTTTGTTTCCCAATTACCGGCGTCACCACCCAATCTCCACTAAGATTCCGCAGAACCATTCCTTCTAAACAGGATTCTTTTGTGTTTATCCCACTCATGTTTGAATTCCATTACCGTTTTCGTCACCACCTCCCGTGAGAGGGCATTCCACCTATCCACCACCCTCTCCGTGAAAAAATACTTCCTGACAATAGTCCTGAGTCTGCCCCCTTCAACCTCAATTAATGTCCTCTAGTTCTACCGCCTTCCCATCTCCGAAAAAGGTTCATTTGCGGATTAATACCTTTCAAATATTTGAATGTCTGTATCATGTCACCCCTGTTTCTCCTTTCCTCCAAGGGTATACATGATTTATAAAAATCACTCTCCAGCACAAGTCTAGCAGGTGCAGTCAGTATGGCTCCAAGAGCACATTTGAGAAAGTCAAATTTTAGCCTTGTTGAACTGCACCTCCTGATGTGGGAAGTATTAATGAACTTCATTGTCCTGTATGGTACTGCAGCCTCAAAGGCAAGTGCCAATGCCAATCTGGCACCGTATCTCCCATCGCCTCAATGCTTTCTACCACCAAAATTGTGATGTGGAGAACCTGAAAAAGAAGTAGAGGGATCTGTGGAGTAAAGCCTGGAGGAAAGATCTGCTCAGAAAGCAACAGGGACCTGGCAGCAATGTGACCCTTAGAGCCTTGAAGAGAGAGATGCTGGCCACAGTTGGCCCTGCAACTGTGGCAGATGTTGGTGGACAAGACTGCCTGCAGGCGTAGAGAAAAGACTGTGCACACCATTTTGTCCCAGGTTGCATATCTTGTACAGGGATCTGTCCACACCAGAGCTATTCATTAGCCACTAGAGAGTTGCACGGGGACAGAAATCCAACCCGTCCCCACCGGAATCGAACCCGTCCCCGTGGGGAATCTAACCCATCCCCGCCCGTTACCCGTCCCCGCAAGAATTTAACCTGTCTTCACCCACAAGAATTTAATGGTACTTTGTCAAACGCCTTTTGAAAATCCAAATACACCATATCAAGCGGCTCACCTTTATCCACATGTTTGTTCACCCCTTCAAAGAAATGTAGTAGATTGGTGAGGCAAGATTTCCCTTCACTAAATCCATGTTGACTTTGTCTCATTAATCCATGCTTTTTAATATGCTCTGTAATTTGGTTCTTTATAATAGTCTCTACCAAAATGACATAAGCCAAATTATCACACAGACCAGAAATTAAGAGTACAGTCTTGCCAAATCTGAAGCACAATGGGCTCCTTTTACTAAGCCGTACTAGTGATTTCCCGTGCAGCAAATGTGACGAACCCCATAGGATTTGAATGGTCTTTGTCCCATTTGCTGTGCGGGAACCACTAGCCTGACTTAGTAAAAGTAGCCCAATGTGTTATCAAAATCTCAGAACCTAATAAAAAGATCCCTATCCAGACATTTGGCCTTGCAGTCTCACATGCAGAACAGAGATAGCCCCTCTTCAAATACAAGCAAAAATCAACTTGAAATCCCAAGAAGCCAGATTCTGCATGCAGCACAAAACCATGAAATCAGAAATGAATACATTTCCTCCTGTACAGTGTAAAATAAGACAGCAGATGTGAATTCTCAAAGTGGACATATTCCAAACACTACAATAAAAACAAAATGATTTTTTTTCTACCTTCGTTGTCTGGTGACTTTATTTTTCAGATCATGTTGGTCCCAGTCTCTGGTTCTGCTGCTCTCTATCTGTTCTCTGAACTCCATTTCCAGGGCTTCCTGTCCATTTATTTCAGCTTCCTGTCCAGCATTTCTCTCTCCCCTTCCCTCTCCTCTATCCATGTCCAACATTTCTCTTACCCCCACCCCTCCATCCTTGTCCAGCATTTCTCCTTTCTCTCCTCTCTTCCTTCCCTTCTCCTCTCCTCTATCCATGCCCAGCATTTCTCCTCTCCTTCCCCTCCTCTCCATCCATGCCCAGCACTTCTCCTCCCCTCCATGTCTAGAATTTCTCCTCTCTTCCCTCCCCTCCCATCCCCTCCCCTCTATCCATGTCCAGGTTTTCTCCTCTCTCCCCTCCTCTCTATCCATGTCCAGCATTTCTCTTCTCTCCCCTCCTCTCCATGTCTAGCATTTCTCCTTTCTCCCCTCCCCTCCTCTCCATCCATGTCCAGCACGTTTCCTCTCTCCCCTTCCCTCCCCTCTATCCATATCAAGCATTTCTCCTGTCTCCTTCCCTCCATCTATATCCAGCATGTCTTCTCTTTCCTCCCCTCCTCTCCATCCATATCCAGCATTTCTCCTCTCTTCCCTTCTTCCATGTCTAGCATTTCTCCCCTCCCCTTCTCTCCTTGCATATCCATCACTCCTCTCTCCCTTCTCCTTCCCTCCATCTACATCCATCATTTCTTCTATCTCCCCTCCATGTCCAGCACTTCTCTTCTCCTCTCCCCTCCTTTCCATCCATGTCCAGCATTTCTCTTTCCTTCCTTCCCACCTACCCATCTAACCTCACCCACTTTCTCTATGTCCTCACCTCCCTCAGTCCAACATTGCCCTCCTCCAGTATTTCTCTTTGAACTTTCCCCCCTTTCCCGCTGCCTGTCGGTCCAACATCCCCACCCCCATCCAGTATTTCTCTTCAAACCTTCCTCCCTCTCCCACTGCCTGTCAGTTCAACATCACCCCTCACCCCTGTCCAGTATTTCTCAAACTTTCCTCCCTCTCCCGCTGCCTGCCTCTGAGAGTCCAGGCCGCTGGAAGTAATTAGACAGTACTAGGCCTGGCTAAACCAGCACTAACTCAGCAGTGAGGAGCCTTTGCGCCCAGCTGCCCACATGCTCAGGAAAGCTCTGTTGGTTCTGCCTTCTCTGATACGTATGCGTCAGAGGGGCAGTACCAACAGGGCCTATAGGAGCGGATAGGCTCGAAGGCTCTTCAAGCGCTAGTGCCGTAAATGTAACATTTTTATAGAATAGATTATGATGATGACTTGTGCTTTTCTTTTTATCTGCTGTTATTTTAGATTACATATGTATATGTTTATTCTATGTATTATGTATTTATATATTTATCTCTATAGATGTGATTTTATCATTCATATATGTCTTATGTATTTTATATATGTATTTGTTTAAATTTCTGCGGAAGGTGCTTTTGCGCCGAAACACAGCTGCTATGTTGAGTCTTTTGTTGTATTTTGAATAAATCCTTATGTACCAGTTACATCATGTCTCCCTTATGTTTTTATGGAAGTACCAATTTGCCCTACTCCTGGATTGGTGTTTCACTATGTTCATGGGGATAGAGTGTTCCTCCATGTTCCTGAGGTTGATCTCTTTGGTGGTTCACAATAGGGGCCATCAGCCAGATCCTAAGAGAATAGGCAAGGGCACCTGTATTGAGGAGAGGAGAGAAGATGTTAGAGAAGGTACACACACCTTTTGTGTGTTGGCAGTTTCTACAAGTGTGTTCTGTGTCATCCTCCAGACCACTGGGCTCACACTGGCCGCACACCTGTGGAGTAAAGAGAGAGATGTAGTCAATGATTAGAAGGGTGTAAGGATTGTAGGATGCTCCTCACCTAGTAGCCATCCCCTTCTGATTTCTGCACTCTTGAACGGTGTCATGGATGCCAGAGCATGAAAGGACATAGGTTCTCTTGCAGCTGTTCACACATGTTCACTATGGTCTCTTTATTAAACCGGCACCTAGCTACACATTGTTCATCAGTCAGGTACCTGGCCCTGGGCCCATACACACTCTGCAGCTGCCCTTACCCTTGGCCTCTCCCTCTTCTCTGTCACTCCCACACCTGACGTGCCATCAACTAGCCCATGAAGAACTCAGCCATCACTATCTGCTGCAGTCACAAACACACACACACACACACACACACACACACACACACACACAATGGAACAGCAACACTGACAGGAACACACCAAAGACAGAAGTGGCTACAGCAGAATCACACACACACTTGCACACTAATACTAAGACCCAAACACATCAATGTGCACACAGGGATGGTATACAGGGTGGGGAGGAATGGGCAAAAGTGGAACAGGTATAGGTGAGAAGGAAGTAAGCAGGAGCAGCAGGGCAGAATTAAAATGAAATGGGTATGAGGTGGGGTCAGAGCACACACCAAAATTGCCAAATATCACCAGAAATAAAGTAGAGCATGCGAACATACTCTCTGGGTCCTAAAGACAAAATTGACTGTACTTGAGCACAACTTATAGCATCTGCAGAAATCAGCACTCTAGCCAGCAAACTTGGGTGAGATGTGTAGGACTTGAACCCTAGTCTGTAGCTTCAAATCTAATCTAAATGAATTTCTGAACTCATCAGCTACTGATGCTCTGAAAAGACAAATTCTTTGACAAGTCCACCCAAAAGTTATTCTTGCTTTATTTTTCAAAAGCTTTTCTAAGGCATGTTTTGAAATAGCTTCTTTTCTAAATCATGTATTTCAAATCTGTCGATGCTGGAAATTAAATTCTTAGTGTACCTCTTGATTTATGTTATTTATACAGCCCCCTGAACCAGCAAATGACACATAGGCACAATGAGTCTTTGCTCCAAAGAATATACTAAATAAAGGGTGGGTGGAGTAACGTGAGATAGTGAGTTTGCCAGGATCATAGCTGCAGTGGAAGAAGCAGGTTTAGAACCCAGGATTACTGGTTCCCTATCTAGAATTCTAACCTCTGGGCCTCCTACTTCCCTTTTCTCATTTGTGTTTGATTGCTGAAGAGAAATGATTCTCTGCTATTTTTTGGGAAAGTCTTACTTTATTGCTTCTTCTGTTATAAATCTAAGTAAATGATCGCACTGCTATTTGACAGCCCTATGGATAGCCCACAATAAATATTCCTTCGTCATGAAATGTTGTCAGCATGGTTTGGTTTAGAGATGTATTATGGTTACAGCTTGCTATAGGGATGTACAGTCATGTGACTGCAACCATATGATCTAGCATGCCAGAGAGAGACTGCTGCAACATCAATGTATAATGGTGATATTATAGTCCTTTAGGCTCTACTCTCGCTTCCCCCCCAGTAAATGCTTTCTTGATTTCTATCATGCTGTTCCATTTGTCCATCACCCTTTCTGTTAAGATCTATGTTCTGTTACCCCCTGAGTCTGCCCCCTTTCAATCTCTCCTACTGATCATTACCTCTTTTGTGCTTTAATTTTGTATATGTGTTACAGCTGTAAATATCCTAAATTCATAACTGTCCTATCTTCAGACTATTTTGGAATCAGATTAGGTTGGGAAAGGGTACTTTTTCAAGCTCAGGTTCCTGCACATTTGAATGCGACTTGTACCTGCAGTTTTAGCACCAGTTTGCAAAGGGACAGTTTCATGTACTTTAGGATCATTCTCAAAGTGAACATAGGACTTGCACCTGCTTTTTCTGAGCAAAACAGTGTGCTTAGTTTTGAAAATCTAAGACTGTGTTTAATGCACTGACTTGACAGCATTCTACATGCACAACATAGAATGGGATAGGTAATGGGTGTGGACCTCGCCTTTCAGGTAACACATGGTAACTTAATATGCATTAATTGTTACCACAGCAGATAACGCAGATTAACAACACCTGAATAAGTGACATTAAGTCATCTGTGTTACCTGTTATGCATGCACTTAATGTGCAGTAAATATATTTTCACTGCATTGCTTGCATGGCTAGATGATTGGAATGCCTCCAACAGTTAACATGGAGTTTTGCAGTAGAGAGCTGCACGGGAATGGGGTTTGCGGGATTCCCACAGGGATGGAAGCAGTTCTGCGGGGTTCCCATAGAAGTGTAAGCTGCACCTGCACCAGCCTCTCATCTACCAAGTACCAAGTTCTTTGAGTGCTGTGTCCTCCTCCTTCTCCTCCTCCTCTTCTTCCTTGCTTTAACAGCACAAATGTGGAAAGTCTTCCATTAAGGAGGCGGTAGAGACACAAATGGTAATGGAATTCAAAAAGACATGGGATGAACACAGAGGATCTCTAATTAGTAAATGGAAGTTATAAAAAAACCTAACCTTAAATGGCTGCATGTGTGTGGATGTGTCAAGTGACGCTTAGATGGTGATTCTGTGATGAACTAGGGCTGATACCGGGCAGACTTGTATGGTCTGTGTCTCATACATGGCAGTCTGGTTTAGGATGGGCTGGAAAAGGCTTAGACAGCAACTTCAGTGGCTGGAACATAAGGACAGTGCTGGACAGATTTTTATGGTCTGTGTCCCACAAATGAGAAGACAAATAGACTGGAGTGAGCTTCAACGGCAACTTCAGCAGTTGGAACATAAGGATAGGGCTAGATAGACTTCTATGGTCTATGTTCCAGAAACACGAAAGAAAGACCATAATCAAGTATATAATATCACACTCATTGATTTAATCATGAATTGATCATGAGTGTAACTATTGGGCAGACTGGATGGACCGTTCAGGTCTTTATTTGCTGTTACTTACTATGTTACAATTAATCCTCTTTGTTCCTGGGCTGATGCGCAGACCTCAGCTCTGACACAGGGATGAGCATCGGATGTCACCTGACCTACTGGCGCTTGTATGTGGTGACCTCTCAGCACACAGTGCCAGTAAATCAGAGCCAAATCTTACATGTGCACACCAGAGTGTTCCAAGTTTCAACTTCCATTCCTTCCTTGCCTACAGTGTTGTGGCTCAAATCCAGAGAGAGACTGACAGAGCTGACTGGAATTTTCTTTTCTGTACCATTAAATTCTTACGGGGATGGGTTAAATTCTTGCGGGGACCGGTGGGAATGGGTTGGAATGGGCTAAATGTTTGCGGGGATGGGTGGGGATGGGTAAGATTCCAGCAGGGACAGGCGGTGATGGTTAAGATTTCTGTCCCCGTGCAACTCTCTATTTTGCAGGTATGTTGTGGTGGTTTGTACAATTGCTGTGCAGTAACTGTAAATTTGTACTACATTTTAGTTAAAGGGCCCCTATATATGTTGATTTTCTCCCTGGACCTAACCTTGCCCAGGAATGCCTCAATTATGGTCTGGGTAAAAGTATGCTTGTTATAGGCCTTTTACTAAGGTGCACTAAGCAGTTAGGACTAGATTCTGTATATGTTGCCTAAAAAATCGGCGCCAAAAATATTTCTGCCTAGGCGTATTCTGTAAACCCCATCCTGTTTATATCTTTTTGAAGGTGCAGTCTTCAGAATTGCACACAGTACTCTTCACCACACTTAAATAGAGGCACTATCACCTCCTTTTCCTGCTGGCCATTCCTCTCCCTTTCCCCCCAGCATCTTTCTGGCTTTCACCCTTGCCTTTTCTATTGGTTTGGCCCTCTTAAGATCGTACACAATCACCCCCAAGTCCTGCTCTTCTTTCATACACAGAAGTACTTTACCTCAGCTGCTATACTGTACTGCTCTCTTGGGTTTTTGCAGCCAAATGCTTGAGTCTGCAATTTTTAGGAGCAAGTCTTAGCTGCCAAATTCTAGCCCATTCTTCAAGCTTTGTTAGTCTCTCCTCATGTTATCCACACCATCAGAGGTATCTACCCAATTGCAGATTTTGGTATCATCTGAAAAAGGCAAACCTCACCAGACAGCCCTTCTGCAATATCAAGTTCAAGTTCAAGTTCAATTTATTTGATATACTTTACGTTATTGGATTTATATCCCACATGCGTCCGAGTCGGGACTCTGTTCTATGTGGCTTACATTACCACCTATATTAACAGTCTAAGTGGTTTACAAAGTCTTAAGCAAAATATAGGGGGAGGGAATCACAAACTGAAAATAACAACAGTTGAAGTAAGGGCAGTAACACAGAAAACCATCCAAGAGAGGGGAAGGGGTACAATGGGAAGAATTACAATTGCAACAGGTGGAAAAAGAGGTAAGGGAAGCAAAAAGGAGGGGTGGAGCAAATGGAGAAATCCCTTATGAGGGGATAAAATTTGGAGCATTACTCGCAGGAATGCTAGTCTGGAGGATTATTGGGAAAAGCAAGGGAGAAGTAATATGTCTTCAGCTGAGCCTTAAATTTGTCGAAAGAGTTTTCCAATCTGAGATAAAGTGAGAGGCTATTCCAAAATGTTAAAAAGAATTGGACCGAGAACCAATCCTTGCACCACACCACAGTAACTTCCCTTTCCTTGGAGTGAACTCCATTTGCCATTACTCTCTATCTTCTACTCAACCAGAGTCTAACCTAGTAGTCACTTTAGGATCTATACCAAGGGTATTCAGTTTATAAGTCACCTATGCTGAACTGTGTCAAAGGCTTTGCTAAAATCTAAGGACACTACATCCAGCATTCTCCCTTAATCCAACTGGTCACCTACTCAAAAAAAGTAATCAGATTTATCTGATGTCACAGTTCTAGATTGGTGAGCTCTTGGACTACTGTTGAAAAGCCCAAGCTAGGGGCCCAAAGGTCCCAAGCGACGGCAAGTGAGACATACCTGGGATTGCTAGGCTAACTAGAGAAACAGAGAGAAACCCAGGTAGGTAGATCAGCAGGCCTGGCAGACCAGGACATGGAGACAGCTCTGAATAGAGCCCTTGGGGGCAGGCCTGGAAGTGGAACTGGAGATGGATACTGAGGCAGGACTGGAGACAGGAACTCAGAAGCTGGGCTGGCCAAGGCAAGATAAGCAACAGGCTCTCACACATGACCCACAAGGTGATTTGTTGCGAAAGCAATGGAGGAGAAGCCCAGACTCCCTAAAATAGGGGAAGAGCAAGTGGGGGCTGCTTCTGTTGGGGAGAGGGGGAGAGGAGAGTTCAACTATGCTCCTTGTTTGGGGGGAGGGGAGAGCTATGGGTACACAGCACTGAGTTTAGGTTTCACCTGAAAATGCACTGGCGTATTCGGCCAATACCAAAACAAGGCTGAATTCAGATTTTGGACCAGTTTCAGCATCAAAACTGAAATTCTGTTGACCTCTAGTTGAGAACTAAGGGAAACAGGTTCCACTAGGGAAAGAGAAAGTACCTGTATCTAATATGTAAACCACTTTGGTTGTGCCACATAAAGGTAGTATATCAAGGGTCTACTAAACGGAAATTTACTGATTACAGGGGCAATTTTCACACAGCCAATCTCCACAGGTAAAATGTGTATATGTATATGTGTGTGTGTGTGTGGGGGGGGGGGGGGGGGGGTTGAATGACCATTTTTATTAAGTTTTATCATTGCACCGTACATCATCATCATTGATTACACTTTATTAATATCCTTTTGCTGACATATTGCTGCATTTAAATATTCATGTACCCCCTTCTCCCACCTCCCCAAATCTCTCCTAATCAGAATGTTTTAACCTAAGGACATTGTTATTGCCCTTCCTATAAGTCGATAACAGTTAATTACTGGAGAAGTGAGTGCTCCAGCATCGTCTATATTGCAAAATTCCTTAACTTCAACTAGGCATTCATGTGTCTCATTCATCTGCAACAGCTTTTCCTCATGTTGCTGAAAGTTTCTGGACCAGCTCTTGAGCTGTTTCACTGTTTATTGAGAAGCTTCTGTTTCTTTGTGAAATTATTTGCATATCTCTGCATGTTGTGGGATAGAGGGCCTTTTGTGATGCCAGAATGTATGTGGCTAGTGTCATAAGTTCAGTCTGTTGCTAGAGACTTGTACTGTGTACTCCTGCATGGCAGGGCTCAATGGCTCTGGTCCTTGAGGGTCACAAACTGATTAGGTTTTCAGGATTTTTACAATAAATGTGCTTGAAGTGTGCTTGCTTACACTGGAGGCAGGGAATTCAAATGGATCTCAATTATAAGCACCGTGGGAATCCTGAGTACTAGCCTAGGTTCAGTGTTGAATACCCCTTCCATGTTTATGCCCACTTTTTTCTATTCAGCACTATAATGGGTCAGTCAGTCATTAAAAGGTGCCATAATGCTGATCTTCATCAAAAACCTTTACTTAGATAAAGCATAAGTCCCTGAGGAACAAGAAGCTTTAAAAACATTAATTATCATAAGTACATAAATAATGCCACACTGGGAAAGACCAAGGGTCCATCGAGCCCAGCATCCTGTCTACGACAGTGGCCAATCCAGGCCAAGGGCACCTGGCAAGCTTCCAAAACGTACAAACATTCTATACATGTTATTCCTGGAATTGTGGATTTTTCCCAAGTCCATTTAGTAGTGGTTTGTGGACTTGTCCTTTAGGAAACCGTCTAACCCATTTTTAAACTCTGCTAAGCTAACCGCCTTCACCACGTTCTCCGGCAACAAATTCCAGAGTTTAATTATGCGTTGGGTGAAGAAACCTTTTCTCTGTTTTTTAAAAATTTACTACACTGTAGTTTCATCGCATGCCCCCTAGTCCTAGTATTTTTGGAAAGCATGAACAGACGCTTCACATCCACCTGTTCCATTCCACTCATTATTTTATATACCTCTATCATGTCTCCCCTCAGCCACCTCTTCTCCAAGCTGAAAAGCCCTAGCCTCCTTAGTCTTTCTTAATAGGGAAGTCGTCCTTGTTTTTGCTGCAAATAGGAGACTGAAGTGAAAATCTAATATTCTCTGGCTTACATTAGGGCAGGGCTGTTTATTTAAACTAAAAAGAGGGGAGCTCCACAGGCAGTTTTTTTTTTTTATCATGCATTCATCAATTAGAAAATATATGACGTCCTTTGCTCTTTTTCTTTTATGTGTGTTTCCCCAAGGTGCACCTTGAAGCATACACCCATGTTCTGTTTCAGTGTGCACTACTTTTCTGGCTGCCTCGAGTCCTTTAAAGGGCAGACTGTTTGTCCAGTGGACTGATGTTGCCTAAGTCTTAGCAAACATTAGAAAAATTCTTTGGGACTGCTCAGCCTTTTGTGTAGCTGACAAGGGAGTGAGAGTGTATTTATCAGCATGACTGAATTTCTAAGCCAGATGGAGCAATTTAGCATTTATCTGGATCAAACACCCACTTACATTTTAAGTGACTCCTTTGGATCTTCACAGTCAAATGTTACATAGTAGAGAAGTAAATATAATCACCAGACTCTTCTGTACCAGACTGACAAATCTAAAATTCTGCAAAACAAGCAAAGTACACATATAAGTACATAAGTAATGCCACACTGGGAAAAGACCAAAGGTCCATCGAGCCCAGCATCCTGTCCATGACAGCGGCCAATCCAGGCCAAGGGCACCTGGCAAGCTTCCCAAACGTACAAACATTCTATACATGTTATTCCTGGAATTGTGGATTTTTCCCAAGTCCATTTAGTAGTGGTTTATGGACTTGTCCTTTAGGAAACCGTCTAACCCCTTTTTAAATTCTGCTAAGCTAACCGCCTTCACCACATTCTCCGGCAACGAATTCCAGAGTTTAATTATGCGTCGGGTGAAGAAACATTTTCTCCGATTTGTTTTAAATTTACTACACTGTAGTTTCATCGCATGCCCCCTAGTCCTAGTATTTTTGGAAAGCGTGAACAGACACTTCACATCCACCTGTTCCACTCCACTCAATATTTTATATATCTCTATCATGTCTCCCCTCAGCCGTCTCATCTCCAAGCTGAAAAGCCCTAGCCTCCTTAGTCTTTCTTCATAGGGAAGTTGTCCCATCCCCGCTATCATTTTAGTCACCCTTCGCTGCACCTTTTCCAATTCCACTATATTTTTCTAGAGATGCGGCGACCAGAATTGAACACAATACTCAAGATGCGGTTGCACCGTGGAGCGATACAATGGCATTATAACATCCTGACACCTGTTTTCCATACCTTTCCTAATAATACCCAACATTATATTCGCTTTCCGAGCCGCAGCAGCATACTGAGCAGAAGGTTTCAGTGTATTATCGACGACGACACCCAGATCCCTATCTTGGTCCGTAACTCCTAACGTGGAACCTTGAATGACGTAGCTATAATTCGGGTTCTTTTTCCCCACATACATCACCTTGCACTTGCTCACATTAAACGTCATCTGCCATTTAGCCGCCCAGTCTCCCAGTCTCGTAATGTCCTTCTGTAATTTTTCACAATCCTGTCGCAAGTTAACAACTTTGAATAACTTTGTGTCATCAACAAATTTAATTACCTCGCTAGTTACTCCCATCTCTAAATCATTTATAAATATGTTAAAAAGCAGCGGTCCTAGCACAGACCCCTGAGGAACCCCACTAACTACCCTTCTCCATTGTGAATACTGCCCATTTAACCCTACTCTCTGTTTCCTATCCTTCAACCAGTTTTTAATCCACAATAGGACATTTCCTCCTATCCCATGACCCTCCAATTTCCTCTGTAACCTTTCATGAGGTACCTTGTCAAACGCCTTTTGAAAATCCAGATACACAATATCAATCGGCTCTCCTTTGTCCACATGTTTGTTTACGCCTTCAAAGAATTGAAGTAAATTGGTCAGGTAAGATTTCCCCACACAAAAGCCATGCTGACTTGGTCTCAGTAATCCATGTCCTCGGATGTGCTCTGTAATTTTGTTTTTGATAATAGTCTCTACCATTTTTCCCGGCACCGATGTCAGACTCACCGGTCTATAATTTCCCGGATCTCCCCTGGAACCTTTTTTAAAAATCAGCGTTACATTGGCCACCCTCCAATCTTCCGGTACCATGCTCGATTTTAAGGATAAATTACATATCACTAGCTCCGCAAGCTCATTTTTCAGTTCTATCAGTACTCTAGGATGAATACCATCCGGTCCAGAAGATTTGCTACTCTTCAGTTTGCTGAACTGTCCCATTACGTCCTCCAGGTTTACCGTGAAGTCAGTAAGTTTCTTCGACTCGTCCGCTTGAAATACCATTTCCGACACCAGTATCTCACCCAAATCTTCCTCGGTGAAGGCCGAAGCAAAGAATTCATTCAATCTCTCTGCTACGTCTTTATCTTCCTTGATCTCCCCTTTTACCCCTCGGTCATCCAGCGGCCCAACCGATTCTTTTGCCAGCTTCCTGCTTTTTATATACCAAAAAAAAATTTTGCTATGTTTTTTGCCTCTAATGCTATCTTTTTTTCGTAATCCCTCTTGGCCTTCTTTATCTGTGCCTTGCATGTGCTTTGACACTCCTTATGCTGCTTCTTGTTACCAAAGAGGTTTTTTTGGGGAGATTTTGTGTTGCTTCTTGTTACTAAGCAGCGGTAAAAGAGGCCCAACGCTAGTGATGGTGGCTGTTTTTGCCACATGCCAGGGCCCCTTTTACCACAGCGGCTGAAAGGGCCAAAAAAAAGAAATGGCAGTGTGGTAAGTTCATACTTGCTGTGCAACCATTTCAGGGGGGGGGGGGGGGAGTAATTACCACCACCCATTAAGGTGGCGGTAAGGGCCCCTGTGCTAACCTGGTGGTAACCAGGCAGTGTGTGGCACTGCCCAATTAGTTCCAGTAACCCCTGCACTAGAGAATCAGACCTGATTTCCTGTAGTGTTAGAAATGAAGTCATAGCTGCCGAGAGGGGGGGGCAGGGGGGACAAAATTCCCCGGGCCTCCAAGGGGGGACTGGCTCTGCAGTCCCACCCACCCTCCGTCGTCGACCATCTGCCACCAGGCCGGGGCCCCCTGCATTGAAATCACAGCGCCTCTCACCTCCATGTGAAAGCGCTGCATGCAGCAGCAGATCGCCTCCCTTCGGGCCTCCATCCCTCCCTATGTCCCACCATCGTCTGACGTAACTTCCATGAGGGCAGGACACAAGGAAGGAAGGAGGGCGAAGGGAAGCGATCTGCTGCCCTTCTGCCTGCAGCGCTTTCACACAGAGGTGAGAGGCACTGTGATTTCAATGCGGGGGCCCGGCCTGGTGGCGGACAGAGGGGCGGGTGGAGGGGGAGCAGCGGCGGCGACCTCGGGGGGGGGGTGGAAGGGGGGAGCAGTGGCGGAAACCTCGGGGGCGGTGGGGTGGGGCCCCAGGGCGGCCTTGTCCCGGGCCCGGCCCAGTCTCTCGGCGGCCCTGAATGCTGTGTGCTGGGGATGGAACTACCACCAGTGCCCATGTTAGACCTGCAGTAGTTCCAGTTTGGCACATATCAAGCCTGTTGCTGCTCGCCAACCCTTTAGTAAAAGGACCCCATAGAGTATAATGGCAATAGGGAGGAAAAAGCCTCAGAACCCCACCTTCACATTAGTCTTAGTGATATGAGTCTCTAGGTAGTGACCTCATAGGCATAAAAAAATCTCACTATGATCTAGGCATCTTCTTAGACAATATGTTCAAATCTTCTGCTTAGTGTGTTGCGGCAGTTGCAGTAGCTACAAAAGCAAATAGAATCTTAGGGCTCATTAGGAAAGGAATATAAAATAAAACAACAAAATATATAATGCCCCTGCACAGTGGCGTACCTAGGGTAGTTGACACCCGGGGCCGGTCATTTTTTAACACCCCCCCCCCCCCCAAATCCAGTACTAGGCATGCCGAGAATACAAAACACTCAGGACCTATACAGCAATTCTACCATACCATAAGCAGTCATTTCTACGAGTCACACAAGGAAAAGGAAAGCATCTTAAACACTACAGTGAGCACTAGAACATCAATTCACCTATTGTAAAACGAAACCAGACAGAATAGTACAGATCGTAGATCCTGCACAGTCAATGCCAACTGAAAGCCATGTCTTTTTCACAAACACAGATACACCCTAATCCACTATAGAATAAGTAATCATAAACTTTCTATTTAGACAAAAATTAAACTGAACCCCCAATGCCAGACTCTGCATACAATGCAACACCACAGAAACAGAAACTGTCCCCTAGTACTGTGCAAAATATAAAGATAGCAGATGTAAATTTGAAAAAAAAACCTAACAAGTACCAATCACCACTTTACAAATTAACAAATAGAAATAAAACAAATATAGGAAGTAAAATAATACCATTTTATTGGACTAATACATTTAGCTTTCAGAGGCCAAAACCTCCGTCCTCGGGTCAGTACAGTATAGTGCTGTTACAGTATCCTATCCTGACCTGAGGAAGGGGGTTTTGTTCTCCGAAAGTTAGTCAAAATGTATTAAAATTAGTCCAATAAAAAGATTACCTTATTTACATGTTCTATTATAAACATTTAACACATCTACAATACTTTATCCTAAAGCAAAAAAAATAAAAAAATATATTTTATTTACAGTTTGTTGTCTCTGGTTTCTGCTTTCCTCATCTTCTTTTCACCGTCTTCCTTCCATCCAGCATGTCTTCACTCTCTCTCTCTCTCTGCCATCCAGTGTCTGCCCTCTCTGCTGTCCCTTCCATCCACTGCCTGCCCTTTCTCTCTGCCCCTTCAATCCACCATTTGCCCTCCCTCTCCCATGCATCCAGGGTCTGCCCTCCCTCTCGCTCCCCCTTCCATCAAGGATCTGTCCCCTCTCTCTCTCTGTCCCTTTTTTCAGCCCCCAGTTCCAGCCCCCTTCTCCCCTCTGAACACCCCCACTCCAGTCCCCTTCTCCCCTCCCCTTCTCCTGTCTGAGACCCCCACCACAGTCCCCTTCTCCCCTCCCCTGTCTGAGACCCCCACCCCAGGCCCCTTCTCTCCTCTGAACACCCCCATCCCAGTCCCCTTCTCCTCTCCCCTTGCCTTCTCCCCTCTGAGATCCCCACCCCAGTCCCCTTCTCCCCTCCCCTTTTCCCCTCTGAGACCACACCCCAGTCCCCTTCTCCCCTCTGAACACCCCCACCCGAGTCCCTTTCGCCCCTCTCCTTCCCCACCTCAGTCCCGTTAAAACCGGCGAAGCAGCGTCACAGGCAGCGCCTCGTGCCCTGCTTGTAAAAAAAAATCAAATCTCCTTCCTTCTCCTCATCTTGACGTCTTGACGTCGACTCGGGCCTTCCAATCAAATTGATTGGAAGGCCCGAGTCGACGTCAAGACGAGGAGGGGAAGGAGGTTTGATTTTTTTTTACAAGCAGGGCACGAGGCGCTGCCTGCGACGCTGCTTCGCTGGTTTTTTAAATGTGCGGCGCCGCGGGAACGGCCACGGGAGGCGGCGGGAGCGGAGCACCCCCCACCCACTGGCACCCGGGGCGGACCGCCCCCACCGCCCCCCCCCCCCTTGGTACGCCACTGCCCCTGCATCACTCCATGGTGTGACTGCACCTTGAGTATTGTGTGTAATTCTGGTTGCTGCATCTCAAAAAAGATATAGCGGCATTAGAAAAGGTACAGAGAAGGCTGACCAAAATGATTAAGGGGGTGAAACTCCTCTCATATTAGGAAAGGCTAAAGAAGTTAGGGCTCTTGAGCTTGGAAAAGAGGGTGGGGGATATGATAGAGGTCTACAAAATCCTGAGTGGAGTGGAATGGGTAACAATAAATTGATTGTTTATTCTTTCAAAAAGTACAGAGACTAGGCAGTGTTTCACTAGTCCAGTCCTGGACTACCCCTTGCCAGTCAGATTGTCAGGATATCCCCAATGAATATGTATGAACTTGATTTGCATGCACTGCCTCTACTATATGCAAATCTGTCTCATTAATATTCATAGTAGATATCCTGAAAACCTTACTGGCAAGGAGTACTCCAGAACTGGACTAGGGGACACACCATGAAGTTACATATTAATACCTTAAAAACAAATAGGGGAAAATATTTTCACTCAATATATAGTTAAGCTCTGGAACTCATTGCTGGAGGATGTGGTAAAAGCAGTTAATGTAGCTGGCTTTATAAAAGGGTTGGATAAATTCCTGGAGGTAATGTGTATAAACCAGTGGTTCCCAAACCTGATCCTGGAGGCACACCAGCCAGTCAGGTTTTCAGGATACCCACAATAAATATTCATGAGAGAGATTTGCATACCGTGAAGGAGTGGCCTAATGGTTAGTGTAGCAGGTTGTGGACCTGGGGAACTGGGTTCGATTCCCATTGTTGCCTGACAGTCAGCAGTGGATTGAGATCCTGGGGAACCAGGTTCAATTCTCTCTGCAGCTCCATGTGACGCTGGGCAAGTCACTTAGCCCTCCATTGCCCCAGGTACAGTATGTAACTTAGATTGTGAGCCCATTAGGGAGAGTGCAAAGTACCTGTAATAGAAATTGTAAACTGCATAGTTGCATCAGGGATCAATTGCAGTATATCAAGAGCTATAAATAAGTAAATAATCTCTCTCATGAATATTCATTGTGGATATCCTAAAAACCTGACTGGCTGGGGTGCCTCCAGGACCAGGTTTGGGAACCACTGCCATAAAGTGTTGTTAAGGTAGACCCAGGGAAAGACACTGCTTATCCCTGTGGTCAGTAGCATGGAATCTTCCTATTTCTTGCAATTCTGCCAGGTACTTGTGACTTGTTTTGGCCACTACTGGAAGCAGGACACTGGGCTTTATAGCTCTTTGGTCTGACCCAGCATGGCAGTTCTTATGTTCTTATACCCTAATTGCTAGTCACAGAACATGCTGAGACAAGGGGGAGAATGTTATTCCATAATTGTTCACTTATGTGAAATGTTCAAAAATGATCCTTTATTATAAAGAGAATGTAGCCCAGAGATTCTCAACCTTTTTCGTCTCACAGCTTGCTTAAACAGTGCTACAATTGTCAAGGCATACTCCCACATATGGTCTAGCATTTTACCTTCTATCCCACCCCCACTCCCATCCCCACACATGGTCCAGCATTTTTACCTTCCTTCTACCCCCACACTTGGTCCAGCATTTTACCCTCTTCCCACCCATACCATATCAGAAAGATGACAAAGCAAAATAATGAGCTAGGCCACTAGAATTGTCTCCATCTACAGATTTAAATATTAAACAGGCCACTTTAAATTGTACACAATCTGGTTGCTGTTCACTCCTCTCCTGGAGAGATACTTAGCTAGTTGGGATTTTCAGGGTCTCCAAAAGAGACCTTTACGGAGTGCAGACCCCAATATAGGCACATTTCTCAAGCATATTAATTCCTGTAATCCTGAAAATCTGACTGGCGAGATGCACCTCCAGAAGATGGTACTAAATTAGGGGTGAGGCTAAGTTCATTTTATCGAACAGTTCCAAAAATAAAAAAAATTGAAAAGGCTAGTTTATATGGATAATAAAAATCAATGTTTGTTTGCTAATGCATTATAGCAGTTTGATTTCATTTTCATATCTGGGGCTTTTTTTTTTTAAGAGTGCACTTACCAGTACTGAGAGTTTCAGGAATTTGCATTGGTCAAGGAACTGCAGCCTCATCCACATAATAGTTTGCATGTATTTTGGGCGATTCTGAAAGCTGGTACATTGTCATTGCTTACAACACAAGCAGGCTCTAAACCTTGAATATTTTCAGCATAGACAGTGGGTAGGGGTAGGGGATTGTTACACCAGGAGTGCTGACTTATGGCCTGCCAAACTCAGTCACTACCAGGCCCCTATTGCTGCTGCTATGGTAAAAGGATTTATTAGTAATCTTGCAGATGTTTTCCTAATCCTTTTCCCTCTGTCCCCCCCCCCCCCCCCCCCCCACACACACACACACACACACCTTTCATCATTGTCAATTTTTAAACTGAAACTTTATTGATACAGTTTTATGAAGACAAAGCCAGTCAAGTCCAAAGGGCAACACTAAACCTGAAAGTAACCAGTAAACAGGCTCAAACCCTTCCCCCTCAGGCTATAGGACTGTTCAAGTCTCCTCAACACACATGCTCTCAATGTATGGATTTCAGGCTGCGGTGGTAGAGCTGTTTCCTCCTAGTCCAAGTCCAATCTTCAACAAGCTTCCAAGTTCCTTGAAGATATGCCTATGCTTAATAGCAGTGAGCTTGTTAAAAAAAAAAATACACTGCCCAAAATTTTTGCTCTAATGTCTGGGAATGGCAGTATTCATTGCTGTACCAATAGAAATCAATGTTCTCAACGTGCTGAGTACACCATCGGTTTCAGCAAAAAGTTTTCTGGGGTCTAAGGGAAACTAAGACCTGTTATTTCCTTACTCATACTCTGGAATTTAGCCCAAAACCCCAAGCCCTATCCCACACACATCAGATATCCACGTGGCCCATCTACTCTCTGACACAACTCAATCTTCCTACCTTCCAGTTAGTATAATTGTTGATAGAAAACAGAAAGTAGGGTTAAATTTTCTGTATTCTCAATGGAGAAGGGTAGATAGTGGAGTTCCACAGGGGTCTGTACTAAGACCGCTGCTTTTTAACATATTTATAATTGATCTAGAGATGGTAATAACTAGTGAAGTAATTAAATTTGCCGACGACACAAAGTTATTCAAAGTTGTTAAATTGCAAGAGGATTGTGAAAAATTGCAATAGGACCTTACAAGACTGGGAGACTAGGCATCCAAATGGCAGATGACGTTTAATGTGAGCAAGTGCAAAGTGATGCATGTGGGAAAGAGGAACCTAAAATATAGCTATGTGATGCAAGGTTCCACATTAAGAGTCGCCGACCAGGAAAAGAATCTAGGTGTAATTGTTGATGACATGTTGAAACCCTCTGCTCAGTGTGTGGCGGCGGTGGCAAAGAAAGCAAATAGAATGTTGGGGATTATTAGGAAAGGAATGGAAAACAAAAATGAGAATATTAGAATGCCTTTGTATCACTATGTGGTGCAACCGCACCTCGAATACTGTGTGCAATTCTGGTCACCACATCTCAAATAAGATATAGTGGAATTAGAAAAGGTACAGAGAAGGGCGCCGAAAATGACAAAGGGAATGGGACGAATTCCATATGAGGAAAGGCTAAAGAGGCTAGGAGGGGCATAATCGAACGAAAACGTCTATCTCCATGGGCGTTTATCTCCAAGAACGGGTCCGTGAAGGGGCGGACCGAACCGTATTTTAGAAAAAATAGACATCCATGTTTTATTCGACAATTTGTGAGCTGGACGTTTTTGCTTTTCAGCGATAATGGAAAATGAAAGCGCCTGGCTCAAAAACGAATAAATCCAAGGCATTTGTTCATGGGAGGGGCCAGGATTCATAGTGCACTGGTCCCCCTCACATGCCAGGACACCAACCGGGCACCCTAGGGTGCACTTTTACAAAAACAAAAAAAAAGGTAAAAGAGCTCCCAGGTGCATAGCACCCTTCCCTTGTGTGTTGAGCCCCCCTAATCCCCCTCAAAACCCACTATAGCCCTAAGGGGTGAAGGGGGCACCTACATGTGGGTACAGTGGGTTTGGGGAGGTTGGACGACTAAGCATTAAGCAGCACAATTGTAACAGGTAGGGGGGAATGGGCCTGGGTCCACCTGCCTGAAGTCCACTGCACCCCCTAACAACTGCTCCAGGGACCTGCATACTGCTGCCAGGGAGGTGGGTATGACATTTGAGGGTGAAAATAAAAAGTTGTGAAACATCATTTTTTTGTGGTGGGAGGGGGTTAGTGACCACTGGGGGAGTCAGGGGAGGTCATCCCCGATTCCCTCTGGTGGTAATCTTGTCATTTAGGGCACTTTTTGGGGCCTTATTCGTGAAAAAACAGGGTCCAGGAAAAGTGCCCTAAATTCTAGCTACAAACGCATACTTTTTTTCCATTATCGGCGAAAGGCGCCCATCTCTGTTTGGGTGATAACCATGCCCCAGTCCCGCCTTCACCACACCTCCGACATGCCCCCGTCAACTTTGTATGCTTCCGCGATGGAGTGCAGTTGAGAACGTCCAAGTTCAGCTTTCGATTATACTGTGTTATTCGTTTTTGTGAGATAAACGTCCATCTCCCTATTTAGGTCGGAACTTGGGCGTTTTTCTCGTTCGATTATAAGCAGGTAGGGCTCTTTAGCTTGGCAAAAAGACGGCTGAGGGGAGATATGATAGAGGTCTACAAAGTAGTGAGTGGAGTGGAATGCGTAGACGCGAATCGCTTGTTTACGCTTTCCAACAATACTAGGATGAGGGGGCATGCAATGAAGCTACAAAGTGGTACATTTAAAACAAATCAGAGAAAATATTTCTTCTCTTAATGTATAATTAAACTCTGGAAAAAATGCACTGCTTATTTCTAGGATAATTACTGCCAAACACCGCGGCAGCACTCTACCTGATATATCTAATAGCAACACCAAAAACAGAAGTAGAGTAAAGTAAAATGGGAGAATCGATATGGTGGGGTTTATTTAGGCAAGGTCTCATGTCTTCATGGCTGCCATTGTTCTAATCATTGACACATGCCCGCCCTCCTACCATGACTGAAGCTATGTAACACGCTAATATTTTTTATAACACTTATACCTCTTGTGTTCACTATTTTTGTAATTTTTTGGCGTGCTACAAGCTGATTGATTTTACTTTACTCTACTTTTGTTTTTGGTGTTGCTATTTCTAGGATAAGCAGCATAAAATGTATTGTACTATTTGGGGATCTAGCCAGGTACTTGTGGCCTTGATTGGCCACTGTTGGAAACAGGATACTGGGCACTGCTTATGTTCTTATGTAATAGAGTAGACACCCTGGAGGGTGTGGAAAGCAGGCAGAGGGATCTGTTGAAGCTTGAAGAATGGTGCTCAGATTTAATGCTAAAAAATGCAAGGTCATACACTTAGGTTGCAAAAATCCAAGGGAAATGTATAGTATAGGGGGTGAAGAACTTCTGTGTACGATAGAAAAGCGAGACTTGTGGGTGATTGTGTCTGATGATCTCAAGGTGGCCAAACAGGTAGAAAAGGTGACAGTCAAAGCCAGAAGGATGCTCGGGTGCATAGGGAGAGGGATGGCCAGCAGAAAAAAAAAGAGGCGATAGTGCCCTTATATAAGTCTCTGCTGAGGCCCCATTTAGAATACTGTGTGCAATTCTGGAGACTGCACCTACGAAAAGATATAAACAGGATGGAGTCGGTCCAGAGTGCAGCTACAAAATTGGTCATTGGTCTCTTTCATAAAGTGTACAGGGGACAAACTTAAAGCTCTCAATATATATACTTTGGAAGGCGGGAAAGAGGGGATATGATAGAGACATTTAAATACCTCTGTGGCGTTAATGTATAGGAGGCGAGCCTCTTTCAAATGAAGAAAAACTCTGGAATCAGAGGGCACAGGATGAAGTTAAAAGGTTATAGGCTCAGGAGTAATCTAAGGAAATACTTTTTCACGGAAAGGGTGGTGAACGCATGGAATTGCTTCATGGTGGATGTGGTGGAGAATTTCTGAATTTAAGAAAGCTTGTGGCAGACACATGGGATCTCTTAGGGAAAGGGTGATATAGTGGTTACTGAAGATGGGCAGACTGAACGAGCCATTTGGCTCTTATCTGCCGTCATGTTTCTCTGTTTCAAATTTGGAGTGCCAGAAAAAAATTGGTGTGGAGTGCTATTCTCTAAAGCTGAAATTTGATGCAAATGCCATCGCCCAACTCTTGGCACTTGGGTGTGGGAATGGCAATATTCCATAACTCTGCATGCCAATTTTTGCCCCCCTTTGAGTTGTATTCTAGGGGATTTAGATGCACGTGCAAAATCTAATTACTGCCAATTAACTGCAATAATTGATTGCTGACATAGTTAATGGCTTCTTAGCTAATTAATTTGCATGCACATCTTTGATCTGTGTGCAAATTAGGCACCATATATAGACTCTGGAGTCATATGTCCCTGGGAATGTCTGTGCAGAGATCATGTAAAAGCAAGTGCAGTGTCGTGGTTTGCCTACTTTTCATATGTGTATACCCATGTATCATTTTAAAAGAGCTTTCTCCAAACACAAAACCTGCTTTATAAAACTACCCCTACTGCAGTCTGTACCATACTATTGTCCTTGAGTTTGAGAGCCAGGAGATGGATAGAAATCCTATTCATAATTAGCAGGGTAAAGTAGGTTTGTTCTTGCTGTTGGCTTCATAAGCTTATTTTTCTGACCAGAATAAAAGATTTGAGTATCCAGTCCTATGCCTCTGGTCACATATTTGATTGCATTTCTTGATTTCAAGTGTTATTTGGTGTCATGACTGTGGAGTTCGAGCTTTCAGAGTTATAAGCTAGGTATAGTGAAAGGGATCGTCTTTTTAGTTTAAGATAAAACTATTCTCCTGCTGCTCTCAGGCTAGTGTTAAAGGGGGCTGGCGTGAGCCACCAGGTTAAGGTAAATAGATATGGTTTTCCAACCAGTTCAGCATTAGCAGTCGTCAGTTGGATCCAGAGAGTTATGGGTGGATATTTCTAGCTTCTCAACTGATGGAACAGGGTATAGAGCTAGCTGGTTCTGACTTAGCAAAAAGAAACTGTATCTACGGTTCAGTCCTATTATGAATTCCTAATAATGACTAATGGCATGATTCTGTCTTCCATATTCAAAATCACACCCTGCAATTATTTATTTATTTATTTATTTATGAACATTTATACCCCATTTTTTTCCACATGAAGCAGACTCAAAGTGGCTTGCAATGCACAGATAAATCAATTGCAATTACATTAGATAGGGGAGAAAGAACAGGGTAAGAAGGGAAAGGGAACAGAGACTAAGATGGACGGTGGAAATCCAGGTGAACCAAGATGGATTATGGAAATCCAGATGGACCAGAGTGGCTCGGACAGTTCCCGGCAAGGCGATCCACAATTGGGAACTGTAGTAATTGAAAACCTTTGGAAGAAAATTTGAAAAACTGTTTGAACTTGTCTAATGGTTAGCGTTCCCAGGCTGAGAAGTAGATCAGCACAATAACAGGGCAGTGGCATAGCCCAGAAGGCAATTTTTGGGTAGGCCAACAGGTTTGATGGATGGGCACTAGAGTTGCCAACTTTTTGAAAGAGAAAAAAAACAGTCACCTGATGCACCCATGCTCTGTCCCTACCCCACCCCATGCTCCACCTCTACCTCACTCCCAATTACTTCAATGAGGGTAGCAGTGCAGGCTTCAGTGGCCAATTGAGAGCAAAGGGATACAATGGACATGGGGGGAGGGAAATATGGGAATAGAGACTGCACTCTTCTTCAGTCCCCATTGAGCCATGGTCCTCCAACACACATATGGTATTGAAGCCAAATACATTCCACATACAGAGAACCTCCTGGCCTTCCACCAACAATGGATGCCCCATACAAAGAAATTTTGCTAATCTCAATAATAGACATATTGTAAAGTAATTTTAAAAAATCTATAAACAAAAAGTCACTCAGAATCTAGAGCAAATCTACCATGCCAGCACTAACTTCCAAAACAAAGATCCTATCCTATGAAAAGGTAGTGACCTAAATATTACAGTGGGGCCCTAAAATATCGATATATCTATCAAGAAAACTGAAGAAGCCAAATTACTACAGAATGCTACATAGAAACTTCATGATGACAGAATACCTTGGGATCATACACACAGAGCACAAATGCCAAATACAGAATAAGTGACCACAAAGTGTATAACTATAAAACTGAAACCACAAGAAGCCAGACCTCGCAAGTAGTACAACACTAGAGAAACAAGAAAAAAAAGCATTTCCTCCTTTGCAAAATATAAAGATAGCACATGCCAGAAATGGGGTGTGAGGGTGCAACTAGGGCAATTGTGCTTGGCTGTCTGGCCAGAGAGAACCCCAAGTCTGCCAGAAGCTGAAGAAGGCGCAGCCTGGTAATGGGCTTTGAGGTCCTCTCCCAGATTTCTGCCCTGGGCCCCAGCCATGTCTAACACCAGCTCTGGCAAGATGTGTATGCCAAATCGGACATATTCTAGTCACAAAATAGAAAATAAAAATAATTTTGTGTACCTTTTTGTTGTCTGGTCATTTTATTTTTCAAATCATATTGGTCCCAGTCTCTGGTTTCTGCTTCCCTCTGTCTTTCCCATCCATTTGACATTTCTTCTCTCTCTATGTACACCATCCATCTCCCATCTCTGTGTCCCTATATTTCCTTGTCCAACATCTCCCCTGTGTTCATATCCCCACATCCATCATCATTCCTTTGTGCAGCCATGTACCCCATGCCCAGCATCTCCCTTCTGTGTTCCTATTCTCCCCCTTGTCTGGTATCTCCACTCTGTGTCCTTTGTATCTCTAGTCCCATATCTCCCTCCACCTCCCCACCCCCCTGTGTCCATTGTATCTCTATTCCCATATCTCCTTCCCCAGCCCCATGTCAGGCATTGCCCCTCTGTGCCTTTATGCCATCCCAATACAGCATCTCACCTGTGTCCCTGTCCCCATGCTCCCATACAATGCCCATCATCTCCCTTCTGTTTCTCTATACCTATGTCCCCTTTCTCCCTCCCCCACACCAATGTGTTTCTCTCCTCTCTGACCCCACCCCAACTAGCTCCTCTCCTTTTCTCTTCCTTCCCCCTTAATCATCTGGTTCATTCTCCCACTGTGGGTTCAGCATTTGACCCCCTCTTTCATTATCTCCTTGGTCCAAATCCCTCTCCCTTCCTTCTAACCCTAACCCTTCCCTCTCCCATAGGTTCAGCACCTCTCTCCCTTCGTTCTAGGCCCCTTGCGAATCCACTCCTCTCCCCCTTCCCTCCAGCCCTCCCATGCATATCCAGCACCTCTCTCCCTTAGCTCCAGCCTCCCTTGCATGCCTAGCACTTCTCCGCCTTCCCACCTGCCCCCCCCCCACATATCAAGCTCCTCTCCCCCTTCACTCTCACCCCCGACCAACCTATCCAGCACCTCTCTCCCTTCCCTCCCCCTACATATCCAGCACCTCTCTCCCTTTGCTCCAGCCCTCTTGCATGCCCAGAATCTCTCCCCTTCCCTCCCGCCCACATATCCAGTTGTATTCTTGGAATACTCTTCCGAAGCAAATAGTTTTCTTCGACCAGCAGAAGGAGTAGTGAAGGTAGCAGGTCGCTTCCACAAAATACCAGAAGAAGAGAGATGTAATGAACTAAATCTTTATTCTTCAAAACCCAACATTTCTGCATAAAGTCTCTCTCTCTTCCCCCCACCTCCCCACCCCTATTGGTTTCTTCTAAATCTAGAAGGATATACAGATGACTTCCACCAGCAGCGCAGAGTACATTAAAAGTTTTTCTGTCATATCTAGAAGAAAGTTAACTTTTACAAAAGTGTGAAATATGACTCGGTGGAGCAGGTGGGGGCGGGGGGGGGGGGGGTCTGTGGCATCCATTTCCCCTCAAGCCCCAAATTGACATGGGAAACACTGAATGAACAGTGTCTACTTTTCTGGACAGCACAACCACGGCGAGGTGAATCTCGAAAAGCTACTTTGGCAGGATTCTCTTCTCTCTTTGCCCTGTCCCGAAAATGTTGAAGCTCACTCGTCCAGGTGTGTGTGTGTGTATGTTGTATATAATAATCTACCCCTTCGGAAAGTAGCCTGAATACATAAAAAGAGGTGATTTACAATAGGATTTAGAGACATGGAAAATTCATTTTCCGACCCACACCCCAGGGAGCTAAGAACTCTTGCCCTATCAGAAGTGAGACTGGGGAAAGTGTAGTTAAACATTGCATTTACATCCTTAAAGTGTTTCAAAGCAAACTAACGTGCTCTTTTTCTTCAGCAGGTTGTTAAACACACAGCCTCGATCTTTGTTTTAGATGGGTGGATACTGTCACTTCCTTGTTTAACAGAAGAGCGCAATAATCCATCGGAAAGATGAAACAATGAAGACCCTCCTCAATCAGATTTCGCCAGTGCTGTTTCCTTACGAGCTCTGAAGATTGCACAAGCTAACCTTTTGCCTAGCGTCTGACTTTCTTTGCTCCAGTTCTTTTCAGAGCGCCCTCGTGAAGCTTTGTGCGCGCAGGGTTTAGTGGTGCCCCTTTCCCGGCGCGTTAGTGACCATGATCGCCTGGTGCATCTAGGGGAGGGAGATGGGTGCTGCTTTGGCCAACTCCCCTCAGGCCATGGCTATGGCAAACTGGACCTTCTTCACCTTTTTCTCGGACTTTAAGGGCGGGGACAGCGTGGCTTTCACGGTGCTGGAGACGGTGGTCCTTTCTTTGGTCTTCCTTTTCTCCCTGCTGGCCAACGTGTTTGCCATCTTGCTTCTTAGCAGGAAGAAGCGGCTGGTGAATGCCAACTGCTTCGTGCTGAACCTCTTCTGTGCCGACCTGCTCTTCATTAGTATGATCCCCTTCATCCTGACCACTCGCTGGACGCAAGCCTGGGTCCTGGGGGAGTTCCTGTGCCACCTGCTCTTCTACGTCATGTGGCTGAGCGGCAGCGCCTCCATCATCTCGCTGGCCGCGGTCAGCCTGGAGCGGATGGTCTGTATCATGAAGCTGCACCAGGCTGCCAGCTGGAATGCCAAGGTGGTGGTGGGTGGGCTGGTGGCGATCTGGGGCTACTCGGCTCTCACGGGGCTGCCTCTGGCTTTATTTTTCAAAGTGATAACCCAGCCAGTGAATGGGCAGGTGAGAGTGGATTTCATGTTCTGGTGGTGGTGGTGGTGGTGGTGGCAATATTTTATTTTATGGTTTTTTTTTTTTTTTTGTGTGCATACAAAGCGTGCATCTCGCATCTGGACACCAGTTTGAACTGTTTTCTGGCTGTGTAGATCCTGTGCCCCATAGTCCCAGTAGAATCCACTTCAGTCTTCCTCCTTATGGTGCTTTTCAGGTTTAAGTGCCCCCACGCAACGGGGGCAACCGAAAATGTGAAATGCAAAAGTGTGGCCCAAACTGAGATAGCACTAAAGGTATCAGCAACATTTGTGCTGGGGAAATAAATATCACGGGGGGGGGGGGGGGGATATCAACGTGGGTTACTGGTAAGATGGGTTTTTTTTTTAATCTTTATATATTTTCTTTTTATTTGTTTTCTTTATATTTATTTTACTACAAGCTATGCTATTTTGCACAGGATCCCATTTTATGCAATGAAACCTTATGCTAAATTAGCACGATTTGAGGATTGTCTTAAGGGTAGCCTACCTTGATAACTGCCCCCCCCCCCCCCACCACCTATCCTTTAAGCATATCTGAGAAAAATAAATTATGCTCATTCTGATCATTACCTGTAGTGCATTTTTGTTTTGTTTGCTTACCTCCCATGAATGAGTTTATAAGATCTGACACTTTTTCAGCCGTTATCAAAATTGTAGGAATGACAATGTCTAATGGAGGACACAAGCTTTTTGTGCTTTAGGCAAGGTACCAGCTTACATCTTTCAAACATGATGTTTCTTTTATTTCTCATTTTAAACCGAGAATGTATTTATATATTGAATAACCATCTGTGCCCCATATTTTATTATCATTATTTTGCATTACAGAGCAAAGTCATTTTAACCTGGAATTAGAAAGAATATTTTTTTTCCTTTTAAGGCTGGGCTTCCCAAACCTGTCCTTGGGAACCCACTGCCAACTGGGGATTCAGGATATCCTCCGGGACATGCATAAAGTAAATTTTCACACACTGGAGACTCAGAATATGCAAATTTGTCTCATGAAAAATTTATTGTGGATATCCTGAAAACCCAAATGACTTGGGTGCCCCCAGGCCAAGCTTGGTGAGCCCTGTTTCAAATACTCAACTGGGAACTAAACCCTTTCCTGCCACTGTTCAATCTGTCCAGGAGCTGAGCACATTATTTTCCCCCACAGATCCTTTTGGGCATCTTTCACTGAAATTCAGGTCTGAGTTTCTAGTCAATCCATATATTGTGGATGAGACATTTGGTTTCTGCAATTTTTTAATAATGTTTTTAAATAAATTAATAATCCCATCAAGAGTGGCATAAACATACCATATAAAAAAAAAACAATGTATTGCTAGCTGCTTTAATAATATCTGTATTATTATTTATTTATTTATTTATTAGGATTTATTTACTGCCTTTTTGAAAGAATTCACTCAAGGTGGTGTACAGTAAGAATAAATCAAACCTAAGCAATAGACAATTATAACAATAAAAATATTCAAACAACAATACAAAGTATGGCATAGTATACTGCTTACAATGTCAACACAATACGCAATAGAATATTTTAATAACATAGGGTATAAGCAAAGATGGAACATGTAGATAGGTAAGAGAGTAAGAAGAGTTAGAAAGTTAGGTCAGAGAGATGATTAAGAGGCATATTTTCAAAGCACTTTGGGAGGCTAAGTTCCATAGGTTTCTATGGAACTTTGGGAGGCTAAGTGCTTTGAAAATGAGCCCCAAAGTGTTATACGCATATCAATTTTTTAATGACCTATTGAACCAAAAGTGAATGTCTTTTCCCTTGGGAAAAAAGAACCCGAATTATAGTTACGTCATGCAAGCTTCCACGTTAGGAGTTACGGACCAAGAAAGGGATCTAGGTGTCGTTGTGGATAATATACTGAAACCTTCTACTCAGTGTGCTGCTGCGGCTCGGAAAGCAAATAGAATGTTGGGTATTATTAGGAAAGGTATGGAAAACAGGTGTGAGGATGTTATAATGCCGTTATATCGCTCCATGGTGCGACCGCACCTTGAGTATTGTGTTCAATTCTGGTCGCCGCATCTCAAGAAAGATATAGTGGAATTGGAAAAGGTGCAGCGAAGGGCGACTAAAATGATAGCGGGGATGGGACGACATCCATATGAAGAAAGACTAAGGAGGCTAGGGCTTTTCAGCTTGGAGAAGAGACGGCTGAGGGGAGACATGATAGAGGTATATAAAATAATGAGTGGAGTGGAACAGGTGGATGTGAAGTGTCTGTTCAAGCTTTCCAAAAATACTAGGACTAGGGGGCATGCGATGAAACTACAGTGTAGTAAATTTAAAACAAATCGGAGAAAATGTTTCTTCACCCAACGCGTAATTAAACTCTGAAATTCGTTGCCGGAGAACGTGGTGAAGGCGGTTAGCTTGGCAGAATTTAAAAAGGGGTTAGACGGTTTCCTAAAGGAAAAGTCCATAAACCGCTACTAAATGGACTTAGGAAAAATCCACAATTCCAGGAATAACATGTATAGAATGTTTGTACGTTTGGGAAGCTTGCCAGGTGCCCTCGGCCGATTGGCCGCTATCGTGGACAGGATGCTGGGCTTGATGGACCCTTGATCTTTTCCCAGTGTGGCATTACTTATGTACTTAACTGCTGTTTCAAATTTTCATTGAGAGCTGCAAACTAGAGAGATTTCTTTAAGAGTACCAGCAGCTGCAGCTCCCAACGAAAATTCGAAACAGAAGTTGCCTACTTCAGTCTCTACAGAAAGGTAGAAGAGGGCAGAAGCAGTGTAGGGTTTGGGGAGGGGAGAAGACCAGCAGTCAGTTTTATAGCTGAGAAGGAGCTGTGAAATCCAGTCCATAATATGCTGAATGCCAGTGAGAAAGTAGGAGGTGATACTGGCAGGGCCAAGAGCACCCCACTGGTAGACTAAGTAGTAGACGGTTTGAGGAGAATCTTAACCAACTATAGCAGTATTTCCCGAGTCTGTTGTGGAGTACCCCCTTGCCAGTCAGGTTTTTAGGATATCCACAATGAATATGCATGAAAGAATTTTGCAGATCAATTTCATGCATATTCATTGTGGATATCCTGAAAACCTGACTGGCAAGGGGGTACTCCAGGACCAACTTGGGAAACACCGAACTATAGTACATCAGTCAAGTTAAAGAGGAGAGGGCCAACAGCTGCAACTCCCAGTGAAAACCTGAAAGAATAGTGATCTGCTCCCATCTCCACAAAATGGTGAAGAAGGAAAAAGTAGAGTGTGTATGTGGGGAGAGGAGAAGAGGGAGGAGACCAGCAGCAGTTAAAGCTATTGTCGTCAGAATGCAATAGCAGGTCATCCCATTCCCCGTTGTGCTGCCAGAAGTGTAGGGAGTAGGTTGGACTGATTCAGAATCTGATGAATCATCATGTGAGAGATTTTCAGAATTATCAGATATCAAATGTTTTGTAGCAGAGGAACAGCTGAAAAATATAATTAACATGCTAAGCATCAGTAAGGAGGTCAGAAATTATATTGTCAGGGCCATGAACATCCTAAATGGAGAGTCTCTGACCTTTCTTCTTGTTGTCCACCCTCATCTTTAATCTGTTATCAATTACATAGAAACGTAGAAACATGATGGCAGATAAAGGCCAAATGGCCCATCCAGTCTGCCCATCCCCTGTAACCCTTAACTTATTTTTTTCCCAAAACCAGTTCTATAGGTAGCAATACAGTGTTTGCAGACACAATAGTCTTTCAAGCTAGATTCAAGGGAGTCACTGATCCTAGGCTGGGGACTCCATCCTGCACTGCAAGTAGCAGTATAGAAAAGAGGAAATCTGTTTCCCATCCTGAGGCCCTAGCTTCTCACCCTAGTGAGGGGACAGGCAAACAACATTGACACCCATGTAAGCAAATCACCGTGAAGCAGATGAGATGGTAGTCAGTCCCAGGGCAAGCAGCAGGTGGCACTGAATGTGGTGAAAGTACAGCAGACAAATGGTTGGCCCAATGACCAAACCCTCCAGGTAGTTGAAAACATGAGGGTCGATATTCAAAGTGATTTAACTGGCCAGAAATGGCTCCTGGCTGGTTGAATTGGCTGTTCAGGGCTAACTGCTAATTTTTGGTGACACTTAACCAGTTAGTGCTGAACTCAAAATCAGATATTTTGTGGGCATTCTGGGGGCTGAGTCGGCACTTGACCTGTTAATACTGATATTCAGCTTTGGGGGGACAAGATGGTCACCAGAGGCCTTTTGGAGGCCAGAAAGCTAGTGAAGTGAGCCAGACTGAAGAAAATATACCTCACAAATTACACTCCTGGTTTCAACTGGAGAAATTGTTTCCTTCTTTTTTGATCACAATGTCATACACAGATCGGCAAAACTGCTAACTCCTCCTGAAAATGTCAAAAAACCAAAATAGCAGTGTTCAAAAGTCTATATCACCATATCAAACAGTTTCAAAAATGTCAAAAACAGGGGAAAAAGTCTCAACAAGTACGACAACTCTCATATAAGGAGTTAGTTGTACGTACAAAAAGTCATCATAGACTAAAAAAAACCCCCGTAGACAAAAGAAATTTTTTGCATATTTTTCTAAATTGCCTTTCTCATGAACAATCAAAAAAAGTCCATAGAGCCTTGAATATACTTAGAACAATGTCAACATGGTTAAATGAAGTGCACCAAAACACTTAGCTTTATGGCATCTGCCACTGTGAACTCCAGAGTGCGTGTAGATTCCGACGGTCCCGTTTCAAAATTCTTCTTCAGGAAACCATACCGCATAACACTGGCTTAACCACTGACGTGTTACACTGTTACTTTGGTTTTTTGAAATCCTTCTTTTTTGAGACATCTGGAAATACATTAATTCTTAAATTCAGAAACAATTTGTCCCGATGTTTATAAGAATATCTGAAGTAGCTATTCTTTATCAGAAACAAATGCAAAGTTAACAACCACTTCAGAGTCGGAACATTCCAGATTATCTGAGCCCACTGTTTACAAAGCTTCATGGCACTGCCAACACAGCCCATTCAAAGTGAATGGGCTGTGTTGGCATTACCGCATCAGGAGCCACTGGCGCGGCTTTGTGAACAGGAGCCTAAGACATCATTTGTTCATTTCAACAGGTGCCTCACCCTTTGTTTTTTCTCAAATATGTGGTACCAAATAGGTGGTACCAAATCTGAAGAAATTCCCAAGACGTCTTCCTTTAAACATCTCATGTAGAGATATGTGAGGCATTTTGAAAAAAAAATTAAGAATCTTATATTAGATGGCCGAGTCTTATTCTCTAAAGTTTCCACTTTCCTTCTTGAATTAACTTTGTCCTTAATCAAAGTATCTTGCACCAAGTTCATATTCTCAAGATTCTTTTACACTATCTCTACTTTTAGTGCCATTTGAGCCAGTTCTAAAGCAAGGTTATCCACTTTAGCTTCCATCTGCAAATGCTCTTGAGCTAAACAATTCATCTGTGAAACTAATACTTTCCCTGATTCCAACAGAATTTCTTATATGGTGTCTTTGACAGCAAGAACAAACCTCACTTGTTCCTGCCTCATGTTGCTGCTCCATTACAATGGCTGCCAAAAGACTTCCTGCAGCAGTCTCACCAGACCGCCATGGAAGGTCCTGGCAACCATTTTGTGATTGGAACCAGCACAGAGTAAGAATGAGTGTGGCTCATTCCTGCCCCCATAGAGGCTGCTAGACCACCAAGGATTCTTAAGGTAGGCCTGGAGAGAACCTATGGGTGGTCGAGTGGGAAGGGGAATGGGGATGGGGATGGTGGATAGTGATTGAAGGGCGGAGGGAGTGTGAATGTCTGTGTGTGTGTGTGGGGGGGGGGGGGGGGTGAGTTTTGGTTTCAGATGAAAATGCACAGGTATTTTCAGCTGAAACCCAAACCCAGATTTTGGCCAGTTTCACTGTCAAAACCAAAACTGAAATCTGGTTGGCCTCTATGCCATTTACACACACCCTTACAAAATAATGCTTGTGAATCTCTTCATAAAGGCGGTTAATAAATCCCAATAAATAAATAATTGACTTGCTGCCATTTATGTATGTAAGTGTACACTTACCTGCAAAAGTGCTGATATTCTGTACATTTACACATACAAGTGGCACATAAATGCAGGTGTACAGTTATAGAAGTGCCCTTCACACCCTCCATTGCCTCAGTTCAGGGCTGCTGAGAGACTAGGCTGGGCCCAGGGCAAGGCCGCCCCCCCCCCCGCTGCCGCCACCCCTGCCCCCCGCTGCCGCCGCCCTTGCCCCCCACTGCTGCAGTCCCTGGTCTTACCTGCCTGCCTCCTTGGCTCCGGGCCCCCTGCATTCGAAGCGGCAGTCGCAGATCGCCTCCCTTCGGGCCTTTCCTCACTGTGTCCCGCCCTCGTCTGATGTAACTTCTGGTTTCTGTGAGGGCGAGACATAGGGAGGGAAGGCCCAAAGGGAGGCGATCTGTGACTGCCGTTTCAAATGCAGGGGGCCCGAAGCTGAGGAGGCAGGCAGGTGAGACCGGGGACTGCAGGACCGGCGGCCTGACCCCGATGCTGGGTCCCCCTTGGAGGCCCAGGCCAAGGGAATTTTGTGCCCCCTGCCCCCCCTCTCGGCGGCCCTGCCTCAAATATAAACATAAGTGGCAGCGTTGCCTAGTTACTTTGTAAAATTAATATATTACAGTCACTAGTTACTTGTTTAATAAATGTAAAAAGTTAAGTTACTGTGAAAAGTATGTACTAGTTACTTTGTAACACATTACAGGTACTAGTTACTTGTAAAGGTAATATATTAGTTACTTGTTTAATAAAAGTAATAAGTTAGTCACTGTGACTATATAAAGTGATGAGACATTATATTACTCGCTAGTGGAAAAAGTAATGATTAGAGTTATTTCATTACATTTGTACAAAAGTAATCATTATAATTACTTGCTACTTTTAAAAGTAATATATTACCAATAATATATTTCTTAGTAATATATTTACATTCCAGCACTGTATAGGGTCCGATATTTAGTGGGACATCCGAGTAGGAGCGGCTTCTACCTGGATAAGTCCTGCTGACCAGGTCGTACCCGGATTTTCAGCAGCACTTACCCAAATAGTGATGCTGAAAATCCATGCAGACCACCTCGGCATCATCTGAGCACTGCTGGGGCAATCTGGGGCGCAGAATTTGGGAGAAGTCGGGAGTTACCTAGTTAGCAGTAATATTAAATTTGCTAATCAGGTACCTGTCCACATAAAATTAGGACAGCAAAAATGCTGAATTTCTCCAGTACATAAATAAAAGCTGGCAGCCACATTGTACTCGGATATGTAGCACTGGTGTCCAGATATGAACCAGTACTGAATATCAGATACGGGAAGCCTGCGGTGACTGGCATTTAAAAAATTGCTGTCTGCCAGAGGCTGAATATTATCCCCTTAGATTGTAAGTCTTCTGGGGACTAGGAAATACCCACTGTCCTGAATGTAACCTGCCTTGAGCTATTACTGAACAGGTGTGAGCTAAATGCAAATTGTCCTCTTCAGGACTAAGCAATGTTATAGCTTTTTTACATAGGTAGATTTAAAATTTTATAACAAAGTGCTTTCTGTTTGTCGTTCCTGTTTCAGGTTGCATGGTTGAATAAATCTCACTCTGCTGGTTGGAACAGCAATAAATGATCTGATCTCCTCTTTTTGCTTTGTCAACAGGAAGTTCAGATTTGCACATTAATTTGGCCCACTGTTACAGAAGAAATCATTTGGGATGTATCTTTTGTCCTTCTTGATTTTATAATTCCAGGATTAAGTATTGTGATCAGCTATTCCAAAATTTTACAGGTATGTTTTATTATAAAACTAGTAAAAGAGGCCTGTTTCGTAGAGGAATGAAACAGGCGCTAGCAAGGTTCCATGGCCCCCTCCCTCCCTCTGTCCCTCTCTGTCGTCCGAGTTCCAGCCCCCCTCCCTCTCCTCCAAGTTCCAGGCCCCCCTCCCCTTCGAGTTGCAGGACCCCCTCCCCTGCCCTTCGAGTTCCACGGCCCCCTCCCCTTCAAGTTGCAGGATGCCCCCCTCCCTCCACTCCCCTCTGAGTTCCACGCCTCCCTCTCCTCCGAGTTCAATGCCCCCGCACCTTCCTCCCTCGAAGTGCAAGCAGAACCTGTCCTCCGGCAGCCCCTCGACTTCCTGCGTGCTGGCTGTAATTTAAAAATTGTTACCTCAGGGTCCGGCATCAGCATTGAAGGCGAGCAGCACTACAGACTGCCTTCCCATCTGTCTGACCTCTGCCTCTGGTCCCGCCCTCATTTCCTGTTTCTGGAAATTGTCTATAAAATAATGACTGGAGTGGAATGGGTAAACATGAATTGTTTGTTTTCTGTTTCCAAAAATACTAGGACTAGGGGGCACGCAATGAAGCTACAAAGTAATAAATTTAAAATGAATTGGAGAAAATATTTCTTCACTCAATACGTAATTAAACTCTGGAATTCATTGCCAGATAATGTAGTCAAAGCAGTTAGCTTAGTGGGGTTTAAAAAAACATTTGGATGGCTTCCTAAAGGAAAAGTCCTTAGACCATTATTAAAACGGACTTGGGGATAATCCACTGGTTGTTTCTAGAATAAGCAGCACAAAATGTATTGTACTGTTTTGGGATCTTGCCAGGTACTTGTGACCTGGATTGGCCACTGTTGGAAACAGGATGCTGGGCTTGATGGACCTTTGGTCTGTCCCAGTATGGCAATACTTATGTACAGTGCTTTTTTTGTAGAAAAAAAGGTGCCGGTACTCATTATGGGCGGGGTCACCACATATGGCTCCACCCCTATGATAGCCACACCCACATTAACCACACCCCCTATACCAGCCATGGCACATATAAACAGACATAATTGAAAATATTATAGTACTATAGGAGAAAAAAATAACGTGATTTTTTTTCATGATAAATAATCTCTGTAAGCTCTTACAGCTCCAGTATACCCAGTGCAAAATAAGACAGCCAATGTAAATTCTCAAATTGGACATATTACAAACACTAAAATGAAAATAAAATGATTTTTTTCTACCTTTGTTGTCTGGTGACTGTTTTTCTTTCCATATTGGTCCCAGTCTGTGATTCTGCTTTCCTTTGTTTTCGCTTAACTCTTCTGTGCCATTTGTCATTTTTGTCTACTTTTTCTTTGCTTTCTTCAATATTTTTCAGGCTCTCTCTCTGTCCAGATTTAATTCATTCTTACTATCCATTCTTTAATTTCCTTCATCTACCTGTGGCTTTTCATCTTTTCCTCACCCTTGTTCTCCCCATGCCCCTTCCTCTTATTCTCCAGTCTTTCTCTATTCCCCTTTTCCATCCAGCAGCTCTGCTTTCTCTCCCCATCCTTCCAGTGTCTCCCCTATTTCTTTCTGCATTCTTCCATCCAGCATCTTCCCTCTTTCTCTCCCCATCCTTCCATTTTTCCTCTCTCTCTCCCCATCCTTCCATCTGTTTTCCCCCTCTCTCCCCATCCTTCCATCTGTTTTTCCCCCTCTCTCTCCCCATCCTTCCATCTGTTTTCCCTCTCTCTCCCCATCCTTCCATCTGTTTTTCCCTCTCTCCCCAATCCTTCCATCTGTGTTTTCCCTCTCTCTCCCCAATCCTTCCATCTGTTTTTCCCCTCTCTCCCCAATCCTTCCATCTGTTTTTCCCTCTCTCTCCCCATCCTTCCCTCTGTTGGTTTCCCTCTCTCTCCCCAATCCTTCCCTCTGTTGGTTTCCCTCTCTACCCAATCCTTCCCTCTGTTGGTTTCCCTCTCTCTCCCCATCCTTCCATCTGTTTTCCCTCTCTCTCCCCATCCTTCCATCTGTTTTTCCCTCTCTCCCCAATCCTTCCATCTGTGTTTTTCCTCTCTCTCCCCATCCTTCCATCTGTTTTTCCCCTCTCCCCAATCCTTCCATCTGTTTTTCCCCTCTCTCCCCAATCCATCCACCTGTTTTTCCCTCTCTCTCCCCATCCTTCCCTCTGTTGGTTTCCCTCTCTCTCCCCAATCCTTCCCTCTGTTGGTTTCCCTCTCTCCCCAATCCTTCCCTCTGTTGGTTTCCCTCTTTCCCTCTCTCCCCAATCCTTCCCTCTGTTGGTTTCCCTCTTTCCCCAATCCTTCCCTCTGTTGGTTTCCCTCTTTCCCTCTCTCCCCAATCCTTCCTTCTGTTGGTTTCCCTCTCTTCCCAATCCTTCCCTCTGTTGGTTTCCCTCTCTCCCCAATCCTTCCCTCTGTTGGTTTCCCTCTTTCCCTCTCTCCCCAATCCTTCCCTCTGTTGGTTTCCCTCTCTCCCCAATCCTTCCCTCTGTTGGTTTCCCTCTTTCCCTCTCTCCCCAATCCTTCCCTCTGTTGTTTTCTCTCTCTCCCCAATCCTTCCCTCTGTTGGTTTCTCTCTCTCCCCAATCCTTCCCTCTGTTGGTTTCCCTCTCTCCCCAATCCTTCCCTCTGTTGGTTTCCCTCTTTCTCTCTCTCCCCAATCCTTCCCTCTGTTGGTTTCCCTCTTTCCCTCTCTCCCCAATCCTTCCCTCTGTTGGTTTCCCTCTCTCCCCAATCCTTCCCTCTGTTGGTTTCCCTCTTTCCCTCTCTCCCCAATCCTTCCCTCTGTTGGTTTCCCTCTCTCCCCAATCCTTCCCTCTGTTGGTTTCTCTCTCTCCCCGATCCTTCCCTCTGTTGGTTTCCCTCTCTCCCCAATCCTTCCCTCTGTTGGTTTCCCTCTTTCTCTCTCTCCCCAATCCTTCCCTCTGTTGGTTTCCCTCTTTCCCTCTCTCAACAATCCTTCCCTCTGTTGGTTTCCCTCGTTCTCTCTCTCCCCAATCCTTCCCTCTGTTGGTTTCCCTCTTTCTGTCCCCAATCCTTCCCCCCCCCCCCCCCCCCCGCGACACTCCGGGCGAGTCCTGCACTTAGTTTTTTTTTTTAAGACTCAGAACGTGCGAACGATGCAGCCGGCAGCGATTGAAAGAGGCTGTCTGGGCTGGCGTCTGCGTCGGAGCTTCCCTCACCCTCTGCGAGTCCCGCCTTCGTTGTTACAACTTCCTGTTTCGCGGGACTCGCAGAGGGTGAGGGAAGCTCCGACGCAGACGCCAGCCCAGACAGCCTCTTTCAATCGCTGCCGACTGCATCGTTCGCGCGTTCTGAGTCTTAAAAAAAAACAACTAAGTGCAGGACTCGCCCGGAGTATCGCGGGGGGGGGGGGGGGGGGCGGGCAAAAAAAGGTGCCGGTACGCCGTACCGTTGCGTACCGGCACAAAAAAAGCACTGCTTATGTAGTACATGCTAATTTTTAGTGCTTTGCTAAAAACACTAACATGCCTATAGTGCAGCTTAGTAAACATGGCCCTAAGACTCAGAGTGATTAATAGAGTGATTAATAGAGTGATTTCTCATACAAATTTTTGTTTAGAGGATTAAGGCTCTGATGCTCAAAAGTCACCATTAAATGCCGAGTGAGTCCGTATCTGGGGTTGAAATTACCGATTTTCAAGCAGCGGTCGATGTGCAAAGGAAATCGCATGCAAATGAGATGCATAGAAATTCTGTAAGCGTCTCAGTGGGAAAAGCACCTAGCACATGCGCAGAACAGTTTTGCGGTAAACGTCAATGCTGTTCGCATACCCAGAGGAAAAAAAAGGCAGCAATCAGGCTGCAGGTATGCGTCCAGTGATCTCACACAGAGTTTCCTTTTTTTCCCCATAACAACTTTTTAATACTACTGTTACATGTGGGACACACACGCATACAGTAGTGGAAATAAGTATTTGATCCCTTGCTGATTTTGTAAGTTTGCCCACTGACAAAGACATGAGCAGCCCATAATTGAAGGGTAGGTTATTGGTAACAGTGAGAGAGAGCACATCACAAATTAAATCCGGAAAATCACATTGTGGAAAGTATATGAATTTATTTGCATTCTGCAGAGGGAAATAAGTATTTGATCCCCCACCAACCAGTAAGAGATCTGGCCCCTACAGACCAGGTAGATGCTCCAAATCAACTCGTTACCTGCATGACAGACAGCTGTCGGCAATGGTCACCTGTATGAAAGACACCTGTCCACAGACTCAGTGAATCAGTCAGACTCTAACCTCTACAAAATGGCCAAGAGCAAGGAGCTGTCTAAGGATGTCAGGGACAAGATCATACACCTGCACAAGGCTGGAATGGGCTACAAAACCATCAGTAAGACGCTGGGCGAGAAGGAGACAACTGTTGGTGCCATAGTAAGAAAATGGAAGAAGTACAAAATGACTGTCAATCGACAAAGATCTGGGGCTCCACGCAAAATCTCACCTCGTGGGGTATCCTTGATCATGAGGAAGGTTAGAAATCAGCCTACAACTACAAGGGGGGAACTTGTCAATGATCTCAAGGCAGCTGGGACCACTGTCACCACGAAAACCATTGGTAACACATTACGACATAACGGATTGCAATCCTGCAGTGCCCGCAAGGTCCCCCTGCTCCGGAAGGCACATGTGACGGCCCGTCTGAAGTTTGCCAGTGAACACCTGGATGATGCCGAGAGTGATTGGGAGAAGGTGCTGTGGTCAGATGAGACAAAAATTGAGCTCTTTGGCATGAACTCAACTCGCCGTGTTTGGAGGAAGAGAAATGCTGCCTATGACCCAAAGAACACCGTCCCCACTGTCAAGCATGGAGGTGGAAATGTTATGTTTTGGGGGTGTTTCTCTGCTAAGGGCACAGGACTACTTCACCGCATCAATGGGAGAATGGATGGGGCCATGTACCGTACAATTCTGAGTGACAACCTCCTTCCCTCCGCCAGGGCCTTAAAAATGGGTCGTGGCTGGGTCTTCCAGCACGACAATGACCCAAAACATACAGCCAAGGCAACAAAGGAGTGGCTCAGGAAGAAGCACATTAGGGTCATGGAGTGGCCTAGCCAGTCACCAGACCTTAATCCCATTGAAAACTTATGGAGGGAGCTGAAGCTGCGAGTTGCCAAGCGACAGCCCAGAACTCTTAATGATTTAGAGATGATCTGCAAAGAGGAGTGGACCAAAATTCCTCCTGACATGTGTGCAAACCTCATCATCAACTACAGAAGACGTCTGACCGCTGTGCTTGCCAACAAGGGTTTTGCCACCAAGTATTAGGTCTTGTTTGCCAGAGGGATTAAATACTTATTTCCCTCTGCAGAATGCAAATAAATTCATATACTTTCCACAATGTGATTTTCCGGATTTAATTTGTGATGTGCTATCTCTCACTGTTACCAATAACCTACCCTTCAATTATGGGCTGCTCATGTCTTTGTCAGTGGGCAAACTTACAAAATCAGCAAGGGATCAAATACTTATTTCCACCACTGTATAATACACACACATGGCACATCTCACACACATATGCAGATATTATTAAAAAAATGCAAGCAGACTGCTTCACCGAGAAGTCACCCTCATTGAATGACAGCTCCAGACCTGCCAGAAACATTTGAACATTAAAGGTAGGCGCTCCTTTCTGTATGTTGCATGCAAACATCTGTGCATTGCATGGGATGATCATTTTAATATTAATGAGCTTGTTCTAATACATTCAGCATGGTTTAACCAGGTAGGAGTGGATCCTGTCTGGTTAAGACCATGCTGATCAGGTTCTTCTCAGATAGTTGACTCCTAACCAAGAGAGCATTGCTGAATATCTGGGCAGACCAGGGCGGCTCTATCTGGTTAGTGCTGAGGCGGTTCAGGAGCGGAGTCTGGGTGGGCTCAGAAGTTATCCAGGCACTGCCAATATTCAGTACCAAAGCCAGGAAAACTGGGGGTATTTGCTGTACACCCACCTTGGTGAATTTCTTTTAAAAAAACCCCAGTAAATAAATATATAATTAAAATAAAATAACCGGGCAAGTAAGACCACTTCTATATCAGACTGGAGCTTACATAGGGGCGAGACTGAATCTCAGTATAAATCCTGCACTTCTAGCTTTCCAACATTTGCTCAGCATCTATAGAAATCCCTCCTAGCTTCTCCCTTTGCCCTCTGAAATACGAGGTATAGGGCAAAGCTTTGGTTACTCAAACCTGAACTATAATAACCCAACAGAAGTAAACAACATTATGTAAAGCTAGTAACCACTGCACAATTAGCTGTCCCAAGGAGTCCTGCATCAGTTACAGAATCACCTAGATTAAATAGCACTTGAGCCTTGGAAACAACTGGAGTTAAGGGGATAAAGGTAACAAGCAATGAAGAGACTAACATTAGCATAACAAATACAATTCCTAGTTGAAGGTGTTTGATTGCTTACCTAGGATTAAAAAGCAGCATATCCAGTAATAGAGCAGACAAATAAAATGTAAATTCATACTTGATATTTACAGAGGGAAGCTGTTGAATGGCTCATAAAGTAATCATTTCTCTTTAAGTGGCACTGACTCAGCTGGGAATTGGGTCTTTTTGCATTTATATTTGCTTTCACACAGGATATACTAATGAATCACATCCACATTGATCTGGGCAATTCACTTACAAAACACTGCCATTGTGCCATGATGCACCTCGGGAGGGGTCTGATGGGCCCATCCTGGTGGTTAACATGCATGTAGTGCCAAGAAGAGAAATGAGCATAGCACTGAAACACAACCAACCTTCCCCTGTAAAGAGAAATGAAGTGGTTGTGTGAACAAGTCATGATGTCTAGTTTTGTTCTTTGGTACAAAACTTTGCTCCTGTTTATGACATCAGAGATGACTTTTCCCTATATGGAACTAGGCATGAAATGGAATTGGCTGGTAACCAATGCTGCAGCAGCTTTAAAAATGCTGAGTGACATCACAATGTTCTCTGACTTCCCTAAGATTTCAACTGAAGTGGCCTGTTTCCCTATAAGAAATAAGAAAGGAAATTAGGAATCAGTATTTAGAATGAGTTATATTTTTACAGGCAGCTGAAAAACATAAAACTCCTTTAATTATTGATTCTCAAGAGCACTATACAAATGGTGACAGTGAAAATTGCTCTAACCAGGGGGCAATTCTATAAGTGGGCACCTTCATTTAGGTCCACTAGGCCTCATGGTAGAAGCCTGTTCTATAATGGAACCTAGGTGCCTAGGTTGCATGACAGTAGACCATTGTACCCAGTATCGACGTGCCTAATATTTAGATGCCTGCAGTTACAACAGCTATAGAGATAGTGCGTGGGGGTGGGATGCATGCAGTTTACAGTGGGACCGACATTCAGACCATGGGTGGCAGCCCGGCTAACTCCTGCGGTCAATGCCAAGCTGTATTCGGTGACCAGCATTGAATTCCCGGGGGGGGGGGGGGGGGGTACTGCATGTCAATATTCATCAGTTGACTGGCTAAGTTATAGCGGCCAAAGAAAGACCTGTTGTTTTTGTGGGTCTGTGTGGTCACTAATCTTAGCCGGTCAGCCGATGAATATTGGCGCTAACCGGTTATGTCGCGTGACATAGCCAGTGACCAAGTAGGCCCCTAAGCGCTAGTATTCAGCCGAGACAGCCAGCTATCTCATGCTGAATATCAGTGCTTAGCTGACTTAAGGCTATTTAGCCGGCCAGGAGCTGTTCCTGGCCAGTTAAATAGTACTGAATAACGGGGGGGGGGGGGGGGGGGAGAGTATTCTTAAGTTATGCACACAAGTGGGAGCCCCAACTATGTCCTGCCCATGCTCCACCCATGTGTATACCCCTTTGAAAATACCCAATATATAAGGTAAGGTGGAAATAGGTACCCTTCTTGCACTTACACATGTATGAGCACACATATGCATCTCAGTGCTAGTATTCTAAACATTTATACCCACAAAGAGTATGCTAGGAATCACTAGCTGCTTTACTGATGTGCCACAAAGTTGAATGAAATTACATGATTCAAAAGCAATTAGAACGACCATGATGATTTTGTAAGGACAGTAAGAGACTAGAGTAAAATAAGAGGTTAAAAACAAACCCCCGGCATTCGGATTGATGCCATTTTAAGGCAGAAACCTGGAGACAATGACCCACTGCACAGAGATCCACTACAAAATCTGCTGTCTTCACAAGGCATCCAATCCAAGAACTTCTGAACATCCAACCGAAGAACATGCCACCTGCTCTTTCACTAGCATTTTCACCATCAGAATAATAAGTGCCCTGGAAAGTGCATTACGGAATGGCAACTACCCTGTTTCTCTGATGTACCCCTTGCTTGATACTCATCCAGTATTATAACGATAACTGCTTTGTTTTTATATAGATTACAAAGGCAACAAGAAAAAATTTAAGTGTGAGTGCAGCATATTGTGAGAATCATCAGCTTCGAGTCTCCCAACAAGATTTTAAACTGTTTCGAACACTGCTTGCGCTGATGATTTCCTTCTTTGTCATGTGGAGTCCGATCGCCATTGCCGTGCTCCTGATCATGGTTCGGAACATTAAGAAGAATTTCGATATTCCGTCCTCGCTCTTCTTTTGGATTGTGACATTTACATGTTCTAATTCTGCCTTAAATCCAGTGTTGTATGATGTCCATCAGTTCAAGGATGAATGGAAGAATGTTCTTTGCTGCTTCTCATCGAAAAGGACAGACAGTACTGAAACGATCGAAAAGCAAAATGACAACAAAAGGCCAAATTCATCTGGCATGGGAAAATAGTTGTTTGGCTGTTTTTAAAAAATACATGTTTCACTTAACAAATGCAACATTGAAAAGAATAATGTGAAAAGGTATTAAGGTCTGTCTGTCTGCCTGTCCATCTGTCTGTAGTTACAATAACTTTCCAAAACAGGGACACAAATTTACCAAATTTGGCATGCAGGAAGGAAATGAAAATACCTTGGATGAGTTTGAAAACCAGAAACACTGGGTCAAAATCTTCAACAGAAAAATCTCCCTTGCTTTCTGTGGGAAACTGTTTCATGGTGTGAACTTAAAAAGTTAATCTCAGCTCCTTTCCAAAAGCACTGCCGTTCACATGCTCAGAGAGACACAAGGAAAAATGACTGAATGAACTGGCAAAGGATGGTGACTAAAGACACTTTCAAAGTCACTTCCTACACACTTCCAAAGACACACACGCACTCCCACACACACTCCAAATCCCCAAATATACGCCCTTATATACACCTGATACACCAAGCCACTCACACCCCCCCCCCCCCCCACACACACAACCAAAACATCCCATCCTACACACTCCATACACACATACTTATAAATCTGTCACACACTGAAACATCCCCCTCTCTGCATATACACACCCACATCCTTTCACAAAAACACTCCACAAACCTCTACAGGTGTGTCACCTCTACACAGCTACTCACACATGCACACACCTACACTTTCCCCAGACAAACTTAACCCACAAATATCCAGAGATGAGGTCATTATTTTTTAAAAGTACTTAAATAAAAAGTAAAAGTACTGGCTTCAAAAGTAGAGAAGTAAAAATAGAAAGTCTTATCCAAAAACAAACAAACAAACAAACAAACAAAAAACCTCAAGTAAAAGTAATAAAGTACAGCTCTTAAAACTACTTTTTTACTACAAAGTAAACAGTATTCTTAACAAGTTGGACCACTGAATCTAGTATGTTTACAAGCAAACTTCCAGGGGGTCACACAACGTCCATCCTAGAAAATAACAATATCCTGAGCATTGCAGTAGGCTGAAAAATATTAATACACCAAAACAAGCTGGATTAATACAGATTAGTCCTTCACAGACACTTGATGCTAACAGAGTACCTGGCCTTTTGCACACATGAACAGAGGTAAACTCTCATGAAGTTTAGAATAAGTAACCACAAACTAAAAATAGAAATATGTAGAGACAAAAATTAATCTGAACCCCTGAGAAGCCATACTCTGCATATAGTGCAAAACCAAAGGGAACAGAAACAGTGACACATCTCTTTGTACCATGCAAAATATAAAAGAGAGCAGACGTAAATGTAAAAAAAAATTTTACAAATTCCAATTGCTACATTAAAAATTAACAAATAAATTCACCAAAATTAACAAATAAATAAAATTAAGACATAAAATAAGTGATTCATTTTTATTGGACTAACATTACATTTTTTTCACATTCATTTTTACTTCTACTCAGCTATGAGAATCTTCTGTTGAAGTTTCCTACTTTTAAATGGTGTTTGCTTGAAACGCCAATTCAATGCAATGTTTTCCACTTCGGCAGTCACTATTTGGAATGAATTTCCTTTGTATATCCAGTTGGAAGTTAATTATGTGCTTTTATGTAAGAAGCTAAAACCTTTTTTATTTGATAAAGTTTAATTTTTTGTTGTGCTTATGTAATTTAATTTCTCACTTCTTGTGCATCTCTTATGATGTAAACCGCCCAGAACCTCAAGTTGGAAGTAGTGCGGTATAGAAGTGTGAGATTAGATTAGATTAGATTAGTTTTTGGAGGCAAAAACCTCCTTCTTTAAATCCTGACCTGAAGAAGTAGGTTTTGGTTTCCGAAAGTTAGTAAAAAAAAATGTATATACAGTGGGGGAAATAAGTATTTGATCCCTTGCTGCTTTTGTAAGTTTGCCCACTGACAAAGACATGAGCAGCCCATAATTGAAGGGTAGGTTATTGGTAACAGTGAGAGATAGCACATCACAAATTAAATCCGGAAAATCACATTGTGGAAAGTATATGAATTTATTTGCATTCTGCAGAGGGAAATAAGTATTTGATCCCCCACCAACCAGTAAGAGATCTGGCCCCTACAGACCAGGTAGATGCTCCAAATCAACTCGTTACCTGCATGACAGACAGCTGTCGGCAATGGTCACCTGTATGAAAGACACCTGTCCACAGACTCAGTGAATCAGTCAGACTCTAACCTCTACAAAATGGCCAAGAGCAAGGAGCTGTCTAAGGATGTCAGGGACAAGATCATACACCTGCACAAGGCTGGAATGGGCTACAAAACCATCAGTAAGACGCTGGGCGAGAAGGAGACAACTGTTGGTGCCATAGTAAGAAAATGGAAGAAGTACAAAATGACTGTCAATCGACAAAGATCTGGGGCTCCACGCAAAATCTCACCTCGTGGGGTATCCTTGATCATGAGGAAGGTTAGAAATCAGCCTACAACTACAAGGGGGGAACTTGTCAATGATCTCAAGGCAGCTGGGACCACTGTCACCACGAAAACCATTGGTAACACATTACGACATAACGGATTGCAATCCTGCAGTGCCCGCAAGGTCCCCCTGCTCCGGAAGGCACATGTGACGGCCCGTCTGAAGTTTGCCAGTGAACACCTGGATGATGCCGAGAGTGATTGGGAGAAGGTGCTGTGGTCAGATGAGACAAAAATTGAGCTCTTTGGCATGAACTCAACTCGCCGTGTTTGGAGGAAGAGAAATGCTGCCTATGACCCAAAGAACACCGTCCCCACTGTCAAGCATGGAGGTGGAAATGTTATGTTTTGGGGGTGTTTCTCTGCTAAGGGCACAGGACTACTTCACCGCATCAATGGGAGAATGGATGGGGCCATGTACCGTACAATTCTGAGTGACAACCTCCTTCCCTCCGCCAGGGCCTTAAAAATGGGTCGTGGCTGGGTCTTCCAGCACGACAATGACCCAAAACATACAGCCAAGGCAACAAAGGAGTGGCTCAGGAAGAAGCACATTAGGGTCATGGAGTGGCCTAGCCAGTCACCAGACCTTAATCCCATTGAAAACTTATGGAGGGAGCTGAAGCTGCGAGTTGCCAAGCGACAGCCCAGAACTCTTAATGATTTAGAGATGATCTGCAAAGAGGAGTGGACCAAAATTCCTCCTGACATGTGTGCAAACCTCATCATCAACTACAGAAGACGTCTGACCGCTGTGCTTGCCAACAAGGGTTTTGCCACCAAGTATTAGGTCTTGTTTGCCAGAGGGATTAAATACTTATTTCCCTCTGCAGAATGCAAATAAATTCATATACTTTCCACAATGTGATTTTCCGGATTTAATTTGTGATGTGCTATCTCTCACTGTTACCAATAACCTACCCTTCAATTATGGGCTGCTCATGTCTTTGTCAGTGGGCAAACTTACAAAATCAGCAAGGGATCAAATACTTATTTCCCCCACTGTAGTCCAATATAAAGGTGTCACCTTATTTTTTTCTTTTATTTATATTTATTAACTTTTAAAGTAGACTAACATAGCTACCACATTACTTCATTATAAATTTAAAATAATTTTTTTCTACTTTTGTTGTCTGGCCATTTAATTTTTCTAATTGCTTTGGTCCCAGTCTCTGGTTACTGCTTTCCAGTCTTTTTGTAACTCTCTTTCCAAGGGTCTCCTGTCCTTGTGTTATTTTTACCTCTTCTTCTGTCTTCTTCACCTCTTCCACTATAACCAACTCCAACACTGATCTGTTCCAGCTCTGTGGGTGCTTGAGCACCCCCAATATTGAGCAAACTCTTTGTGTCCAGGGAAGGGTAATTTCTATTGGGTTTAGCATCCCCAATCATTTTGAAAAGTTGACTTCTATGTCCCCACCTATCCAGGCTTGCCTAATCTCTCTCACTGTCTCTAGCCCATAGCCTCTCTCTCTCCTCTTTATCCAGTATTGCCCCATCTCTCTTTCTCCCTCCTCTCCCTCTCCTCCCATCCAGTCTTACCTAATTTCTCTCCCCCCCCCCCCCCCCAGCCTCTGTCTCTCCCCCTGTACTGTTCTAGGCAAAGTATACTGTTCTAAGTATAGTGTAGCTTAAACAGCCAGCATAAACTATCCCTAAACAGAAGCTTCACCATTAGACTCTCAATTCTTAAACAAATCTTCTTTATTAAAGTACTCAGAATAAAAGAAAACCCAACTTACAGTTCAGTTGCTTGTAAAAGAATTGTGGCCTTCTGCCCATAGAGTCTGTAGCTAGCCACCTCAGAGGCAAGGAGATGGCCAGAACCTCAGCCCAGCTGAGAGAAAAAGCTGTAACACTCAAGGAAAATAAGGGGGGGAGAACTCAGAGAAAATAAATGGGGAATGATTTGGGATAAGATGTCTTGGGAAATGTCTTTGGGAGATGCCTTGGGAGATGGTGAAAAATCTTGATGGAATTATAGTAGATTAAGGAGGGATCAGCCCCTAGAACAGCTGGTGATCACAAAGGCATGCTAGGAAGATTGGACTCTTCTCACACACAGCCCGCAGGGCTAACAGCCAATAGGGAAAGCTCACAAGGAGTCAATCACAGGAACAGCAAACTATAGGAAAAGCAGTCCTAATACACAGTGCTATTACACCAACAATGCAATTAAATACAAATAATACTCAAATATACATCACAATATACCCTGCCTCCATGAATGAGGCAGAATACTCTCTGTCACTCTCGCTCTCTCTTCTCCTCCCCACCCATCCAGTCTTGCTTAATTTCTCTCTCTCTCCCCTCCCATCCACCATGGCCTGCTAGTGCTTCCTGCGCCAGACCTGGAAGTTTACATCAGAGGAGGTGGGCCTGGTGCAGGAAGCACTAGTGATGCTATAGAGAGCTAGGTCCCATGTGTCTCCCATGGTACTCAGCTCAGCAATGGGAAGGGAGGGAGCAAGACCGTGCTTCAGGGCTATGGTGGATGGGATGGGAGAGAAAGCAGGCCCTGCACGCAGTGAAGGTGTGGTTCAGACTGGGGAGGCAGCTGAGCCTGACAACAACAAAGTAATAGCCAATGAACTGCTGTTCTGAACAGGTGTATAGGGTGGGGACAGGGTTTCCAGGTGGTCAGACCCTGGCTTGTATCTGATTGGACACGAAACTCTGGTTCCAACTCAGCTGTTTTTGGGACCAGAAATTCGAGCCCAACCAGGTGCAAGTCACGTTTGACACCACTTCGAAAGCCTGTTACCAGTGGCATAGCCAAGGGTGGGCCCAGGCCCACCGAGTAGCAGCACTCCTATGATGTGACTGGCAGGGATCCCCAATCCCTACCAGCCAAAACCTCCAAACAACTGTCCCTCCTTTATACCTTGTAAATAGCAGATCTTCGCCTGCATCGAGCAGTGACTGATACATACTGCTCGTACCGGCCCCACAGTCTTCCCTTTGATGTACATAAGTACATAAGTACATAAGTAGTGCCATACTGGGAAAGACCAAAGGTCCATCTAGCCCAGCATCCTGTCACCGACAGTGGCCAATCCAGGTCAAGGGCACCTGGCACGCTCCCCAAACGTAAAAACATTCCAGACAAGTTGTACCTAAAAATGAGGAATTTTTCCAGTCCATTTAATAGCGGTCTATGGACTTGTCCTTTAGGAATCTATCTAACCCCTTTTTAAACTCCGTCAAGCTAACCGCCCGTACCACGTTCTCCGGCAATGAATTCCAGAGTCTAATTACACGTTGGGTGAAGAAAAATTTTCTCCGATTCGTTTTAAATTTACCACACTGTAGCTTCAACTCATGCCCTCTAGTCCTAGTATTTTTGGATAGCGTGAACAGTCGCTTCACATCCACCCGATCCATTCCACTCATTATTTTATACACTTCTATCATATCTCCCCTCAGCCGTCTCTTCTCCAAGCTGAAAAGCCCTAGCCTTCTCAGCCTCTCTTCATAGGAAAGTCGTCCCATCCCCACTATCATTTTCGTCGCCCTTCGCTGTACCTTTTCCAATTCTACTATATCTTTTTTGAGATACGGAGACCAGTACCAGGTGCGGTCGCACCATGGAGCGATACAACGGCATTATAACATCCGCACACCTGGACTCCATACCCTTCTTAATAACACCCAACATTCTATTCGCTTTCCTAGCCGCAGCAGCACACTGAGCAGAAGGTTTCAGCGTATCATCGACGACGACACCCAGATCCCTTTCTTGATCCGTAACTCCTAACGCGGAACCTTGCAAGACGTAGCTATAATTCGGGTTCCTCTTACCCACATGCATCACTTTGCACTTGTCAACATTGAACTTCATCTGCCACTTGCACGCCCATTCTCCCAGTCTCGCAAGGTCCTCCTGTAATCGTTCACATTCCTCCTGCGACTTGACGACCCTGAATAATTTTGTGTCATCGGCGAATTTAATTACCTCACTAGTTATTCCCATCTCTAGGTCATTTATAAATACATTAAAAAGCAACGGACCCAGCACAGACCCCTGCGGGACCCCACTAACTACCCTCCTCCACTGAGAATACTGGCCACGCAATCCTACTCTCTGCTTCCTATCTTTCAACCAGTTCTTAATCCATAATAATACCCTACCTCCGATTCCATGACTCTGCAATTTCTTCAGGAGTCTTTCGTGCGGCACTTTGTCAAACGCCTTCTGAAAATCCAGATATACAATATCAACCGGCTCCCCATTGTCCACATGTTTGCTTACCCCCTCAAAAAAATGCATTAGATTGGTGAGGCAAGACTTCCCTTCACTAAATCCGTGCTGACTTTGTCTCATCAGTCCATGTTTTTGTATATGCTCTGCAATTTTATTCTTAATAATAGCCTCCACCATCTTGCCCGGCACCGACGTCAGACTCACCGGTCTATAATTTCCCGGATCTCCTCTGGAACCCTTCTTAAAAATCGGAGTAACATTGGCTACCCTCCAGTCTTCCGGTATTACACTCGATTTTAGGGACAGATTGCATATTTCTAACAGTAGCTCCGCAAGTTCATTTTTTATTTCTATTAATACTCTGGGATGAATACCATCAGGTCCCGGTGATTTACTACTCTTCAGCTTGCTGAACTGACCCATTACATCCTCCAAGGTTACAGAGAATTTGTTTAGTTTCTCCGATTCCCCCGCTTCAAATATTCTTTCCGGCACCGGTGTCCCCCCCAAATCCTCCTCGGTGAAGACCGAAGCAAAGAATTCGTTTAATTTCTCCGCTACGGCTTTGTCCTCCTTGATCGCCCCTTTAACACCATTTTCGTCCAGCGGCCCAACCGACTCTTTGGCCGGTTTCCTGCTTTTAATGTATCTAAAAAAGTTTTTACTATGTATTTTTGCTTCCAACGCTAATTTCTTCTCAAAGTCCTTTTTTGCCCTCCTTATCTCCGCTTTGCATTTGGCTTGGCATTCCTTATGATCTATCCTGTTACTTTCAGTTGGTTCTCTTCTCCACTTTCTGAAGGATTGTTTTTTGGCTCTAATGATTTCCTTTATCTTACTGTTTAGCCACGCCGGCTGACGTTTAGTCTTTTTTCCCTTTTTTCTAATACGTGGAATATATTTGTCCTGAACCTCCAGGATGGCGTTTTTAAACAGCATCCACGCCTGATGCAAGTTTTTTACTCTGCGAGCTGCTCCTTTCAGTCTTTTTTTCACCATTTTTCTCATTTTGTCGTAATCACCTTTTCTATAGTTAAACGCTAGCGTACTTGATTTCCTAGTTTCACTTCCTTCAATGCCAATATCAAAACCGATCATATTATGATCACTGTTATCAAGCGGCCCTCGTATCGTTACCCCCTGCACTAGATCATGAGCACCACTAAGGACTAAGTCTAGTATTTTTCCTTCTCTTGTCGGCTCCTGAACTAGCTGTTCCATGAAGCTGTCCTTGATTTCATCAAGAAATCTTATGTCCCTTGCGTGTACAGATGTTACATTACCCCAGTCTATATGCGGGTAATTGAAATCCCCCATTATTATTGTGTTGCCCAGTTTGTTTGCGTCCCTGATTTCCTTTAACATTTCCGCATCCGTCTGTTCGTCCTGGCCAGGCGGACGGTAGTACACTCCTATCACTATCCTTTTCCCCTTTGCACATGGAATTTCAATCCACAGTGATTCCAAGGAGTGTTTTGCTTCCTGCAGAATTTTCAATCTATTTGATTCAAGGCTCTCGTTAATATACAATGCTACCCCTCCACCAATCCGATTCACCCTATCACTACGATATAATTTGTACCCCGGTATGACAGTGTCCCACTGGTTATCCTCCTTCCACCAGGTCTCAGAGATGCCTATTATATCTAATTTTTCATTTAGTGCAATATATTCTAACTCCCCCTTCTTATTTCTTAGGCTCCTGGCATTCGCATATAGACATTTCAAACTATGTTTGTTGTTCCTAAGTACATCATGCTTAGTACTTGACAGTATTAATTGGCAATCTTTTGTCTGATTTTTATTGTTATTTAAAGATACCCGATCTACTACAATCTCTTTTGCAACCTCACTATCAGGATACTCTATCTTCCCTGTTATGGTGATATCTTTGAAAGATACCTTATCCCGAACCATGCTCTTTTGAGCGACTGTCGGCCTTCCCCCCATTTCTAGTTTAAAAGCTGCTCTATCTCCTTCTTAAACGCCGATGCCAGCAGCCTGGTCCCACTCTGGTTAAGATGGAGCCCATCCTTTCGGAATAGGCTCCCCCTTCCCCAGAATGTTGCCCAGTTCCTAACAAATCTAAAGCCCTCCTCCCTGCACCATCGTCTCATCCACGCATTGAGACTCTGGAGCTCTGCCTGTCTCTTGGGCCCTGCGCGTGGCACAGGTAGCATTTCAGAAAATGCTACCCTGGAGGATCTGGATTTCAGCTTTCTACCTAAGAGCCTAAATTTTGCTTCCAGAACCTCTCTCCCACATTTTCCTATGTCATTGGTATCCACATGTACCAAGACAGCGGACTCCTCCCCAGCACTATCTAGAATCCTATCTAGGTGACACGTGAGGTCCGCCACCTTCGCACCAGGCAGGCAAGTCACCAGGCGATCCTCACGTCCACCAGCCACCCAGCTATCTATATGCCTAATGATCGAATCACCAAGTACAACAGCTGTCCTAACCTTTCCCTCCCGGGCAACATTTGGAGATATATCCTCGGTGCGAAAGGATAATACATCCCCTGGTGGGCAGGTCCTGGCTACAGGAGTACTTCCTACTTCACCAGGGTGATGCTCTCCTTCTAGGAGACCTCCCTCCTCCAAGGTAGCACAGGGGCTACCTGACTGGAGGTGGGACTTCTCTACAACATCCCTGTAGGTCTCCTCTATGTACCTCTCTGTCTCCCTCAGCTCCATCAAGTCTGCTACTCTAGCCTCAAGGGAACGGACACGTTCTCTGAGAGCTAGGAGCTCTTTGCATCGGGCACACACATATGACACCTCACCAATTGGGAGATAATCATACATGTGACACCCAATGCAAAAGACTGGATAGCACCCCTCTCGCTGCTGGACTGCTGACTCCATCTTAGTGTTTTTTGAGTTTTTCCGTAATTTAAAACTTGCTAAAGTATTAAGGATATCAGCCTATCACTAACTTACAGTTCCTCCTTTAAACCCCAATCTTCAAATTCCGAAAGCACAAGCAAAATTTGTTCACTTACCAGAGAAATATCCTCTTCTCCCAGAACTTATTAGAAGGAAAGCTTTCGCGCGCCTAATGGCGCGCGGCACCTTGAGCAGAGGCCCCGAGTGGATCGGAATGGACCTGGGAGTCACTCCGGCGAAGGCTCCGAGGATATGCAGATGAGCTGCAAGTCCTCCACGGCACCTGAGAAGGCAACCGGTGGGAGAGCTGGGCACCTCTCAACCAAGAAAAGGCTTACCAGGGGTTAGGCCGAAGCCAGCATTCCTCCCCCTGAGGGTCACCTGATCCTGGCTAAGAAGTACCTATGCGGAAACAGGAAGTTGCATCAGAGGAAAGGGTGTGGGGCCAGCATGAGCAGTGTGTATTAGTTGTTGCTCACTGCCAGTGAAAATCTGCTATATAAAAGGTATGCATGGGGGGGGAGGGGAATGTTTGAGAGACCATATGGTATGCAGGTGAGAGAGGGAGAGACCAAATCACTTGTGGGACAAGGTGGAGTTCTGCCCAACCATCTTGGGCCCAGGTCCACCCAAAACTGGGTGTTTGGCTACACCCCTGTTTGTTACTGATTACAAAAATACAGCTTAAATGTTACTCACTACAAGTAAAAGGTATTGCAAAAAAATATAACTCGTTACAAGTAAAATTACTGCCAATTGTACTTAAGTACAAGTACTTTGTTATTACCCATCTCTGCATATCTCCCACTACACACACTCATCACAGCCCATCTCCACATTCTAACAACCTCCATACATATTCCTGCCTGCATCCTACAAACAAACACACATCACCCAGACAACATCTACCACCATATGCACACAAATTCCCTTCAATACCCCCACAGAGAGACACACACATACCACTAAAAAAACTACACATGTTCCTTATCCTCAAACACATACTTCCCACACATGCACCCTCAGCCCCAACCTCCCATGCAAGCACATACACACCCCTCCCTACCCCCATGCATTCCCCACCACACCTACCTTACATGCACACCACAGATGTATTCACATACACCATGCATCCTAAAAGTATCTCCACCACAAACCACTTCATATTCACACTTTGTACAAATCTATGTTGGAAAGCATTCTCAAAGTCATGTCTCTGCATGCTTTACTGACTAATCTTCATTCTTCAAAGTCACAAGAGTTTCACGGGAGACAATCTGGCTGTGCATTCTTATGGGACAAATGTAAGGTATAGTTCAGATCTTTAAAGTTTTTATACTAATTTTCCCTGTAGATGATTTTATAATATCTGTCCCAGCCATGCAGCTTAGCTTAGGTGATAATTATTTTGCATTACTAGACAAACCAAAAATTTTGAATGAATAAAGCCATCAGTTTTAAAGAAAAGGAGACTGTTAATAATATGTTTTTATTTAATTCCTAATTGGATTCTGGTGTGCAAAGGTTTTGAATACACCTCACATTTGGTCATTCCTATCACACTAAAGGGTCTGTTTACTAAGTCGTGCTGCATTGCCGACACAGCCCATTCAAAGTGAATGGGCTGTGTTGGCACTAGTGCACAGCCAGCTGCGCTACTGGCTTAGCAAACCGCAGCGTAAATCTAAGTAATTTGGTTGTTGATGTGCTCACCTTCCTGAGATCACCCAGAGGCAGTCTACTGACACCTGTGAGATATTCAGAAAGATTAGCTAATTAATAGGAATGTTTAGAAGCAAAACATTTTTGGTTGCTTTTATGTTTAGTTTTTTATTTTAGTTTTTCTTTAATTTTCCTGATATTTGAATGTTTTTATTTCAGTTTATTTAATTATTTTATTAAATTAAATTATTAAATGTATTTAATTATTTAATATAATTGTAGCATGCACTAGAACAGGGATGTCCAACCTTGGCCCTTGCCAGGATAAGGTTTGAGGATTTCCTCAATGACTATGCCTGAGATCTATTTGCATACAATGGACGCAGTGCATGCAAACTGATCTCAAGCATATTCATTGGGGAAATCCTGAAAACCCGACTGGATTGTGGCCCTCAAGGATTGAGGTTTGACAACCCTGCTTTAGAACTTTTTAATGCATACAGATCTATTTAACATATGTTAATTCATAGGTTAACGTGTGTTAAATGGATTTTGCATGCATACAGGTTTTTAGGGCATGCTGATGGATTTGATATACTACCTTTCTGCAGTACATCCAAAAAGGTTTATACACTATATACAGGTACTTTCTCTGTCCCCAGTGGGTTCACAGTCTACATCGCTAGTGAGTAATGGAAAAAATTGCCACCTGACTATTTACTGCTGAAGCCCTTACCACCTCCTATTTAGTATACAGTGAGGGCTCTGGCAGTAACCCAGCTGTAATTGGGCAGCATGCAGCGCTGCCTGATTATTGCTGGGCACACCCCTCCCCCCCCCCCCCCCCCCCCGGCGCTAGAAAATAAAAAAGTATTTTCTAGTGCAGGAAATGGTGCACAAACTACTACCATGCTCCTGGGCAAGCCCAGCAGTAGGGCTGATTTGCCATGCACCAAGCTGGCAGTAACCCAACTGCCCTTTGATAAAAGAGCTCCTAAATCAGTTATGGTTCCTTTGATTGCTCTGTTAGTTTGTAATAACTGTATCCCAGTAGCAACCCTCTGGGGTGGTGGTAGCTCCCTTCAGCAGTCCAAAACAAAGTCCTTCCAGACAACACAGCTTTTAGTTCAAACCCAGTTTATTCCCCCTCCTCCACAAAACTCAGTTCAAAGGGGGGTAATGTTCCATTCAGTTCTAAACATAGCAAAAAGAAAAACTCTCAATTTAAATCCAAGTTCTCCCAGTTCCAACCTCCTGGGCAGTGGCGTTCATGGCCTGGATGGCACCCGGGGCGGAGCGCCGATATGCCCCCCCCCCCGCTAGATGACACCTTCCCCCCCCTCCGGTGAAATGACACCCCCCCTCCGGGTGCACGGCGCTGGGGGGGGTGCCGTGGCGCGCGCCTGCTCCTCCGAGTTCGCTAAACTTCGTTCGCTGCAGCTCCCTCTGCCCTGGAACAGGAAGTAACCTGTTCCGGGGCAGAGGGAGCTGCAGCGAACGAACGAAGTTTAGCGAACTCGGAGGAGCAGGCGCGCGCCTCGGCACCCCCCAGCGCCGTGCACCCGGGGCCGACTGCCCCCACCCCCTTGGTATGCCACTGCTCCTGGGTTTCAGTTTTAAAAGTCTTTCCGCTTGGGTGGTTGCAGAATGGCAGTACACCTCCCACAACACAGCTACTTGACTCCTGTGACCACCCACTGCCTTCAATCCTTGCAACTCTGCCCCAGAGTACAATTACAGTCCATATCAATCGGTTCCTCCAAACCTGGTGAGCTGGGCCCTCCTGACTCTCCTTCCTCCAAGCACTCCATTAACTCTGCTTCTCTGCTAGTTTGTTGGTTAGTGCCTTCCCCTTCCTCCCAGGTGGGAGGAATCTTGTACTGATTTCTGACCCAAGGGAATTGAGCTTTGTCATCCCGCCTCCCCCTTCTGGCCCTTGTCTGCCATAGCAGCTGCTCTTTCCAGTCCTTACCTCCCTCCCTTCTACGGGGTGCCCCTACCAGGTTTTGGAACCTACCACCCCGATTCCTTCTCTCAGGGTCTTGTGGGGAATGTAGTCTGGCCCCATACCTCCTCCTAGCCTACTTAGACCCTCCAACCTCCTTACAACTTGGATAATACTTCTAGAGCTAATATTCTTCAGACATACACACACTGCTCTACTCACTCTTGCTTTTCAGACATATGCATTGAGCTAAGTGGGTTTTTTTATGCACTTTATGTCCTTTAAGTTTTGTGGCACACAGTGGATTTAGCATACTTCTTAAAATACTTAAAAATATATATTTTTCCACATTAAGGGAGGAGGTTGGGCTGAGACCGATGATTGATTTATGGTGAGTCTCTGAGTACCGTCAGCAATTGTGCTGGAATTTCACCTGTCTCTCCTTCCATTCATTGTTTTACATCCTACACTCTGTAAGAGTAGACCCACAATATATATCATTATTGGATACAAATGTAACAAATAAATAATCATTGAGCTGAATATTTTAACACCATTTTTCTGAACTCCTTTAACATTTACTGTTTGCCTGGTTAATGTGGCTGTGCTTGGTTGATTAGAGTGTATTTGGATAGTACGACTATACAGATAGCCAGCAGTATTTAGCTGCTATCAATATAACTGAGTGGTTAAAGTTAGGACAGCAAAAAAGCTGTCTTAATGTAAACTGCTCTTCTGTATGGATAGCGGCTTAGCATTGTTGGCTGTCTATGCAGTGCTGTATTCACATATTCATGAGAGAACACTGCCACTCCTGCAGATAACATCACTGAATGTATGTGAATAATTTAAATACTGTGGCCAGGGTTGGAAAAAAAAACCCCATCAGCCTCTGTGTTTAAATTCAGTCTGAAAGCACAAAATATATACCAGTATCTTCCTGCTTTTTTACGTTTAAAACTTATTCAGAATGCTAAAGTGTCTTACATAAACCATTATAGCATGGAAGGGTCTTTTACTGTATAACTTAATTAACAGTCTTGAATTTTCTTTAGTGAGGCTTGGCTGTGTTTCACACTCCCTGATTAAGGGGCCCTTTTGCCGAGGCGTGCTGAAAAATGGGCTGCGCTAGTGTAGGCATGTGTTTTGGGTGCACGCAGATCCATTTTTCAAGGCGCCTGTAAAAAAAGGCCTTTTTAAAATGTTTGTCGAAAATGGACTTGTGGCAAAATAAAAATTGGCGTGCGTCCATTTTGGGTCTGAGACCTTACCACCAGCCATTGACTTAGTAGTAACATCTCACACGTTAACTGTGCGGTAATCATCTACATGCATAGAGTGACGATTACTGCCCAGTTTCTGCTGCGCGCCAGAAAATAAAATTTATTTTCCGGTGCATGTAGCATACTCGCATCAAAAATGAAATTACCACAAGGGCCACATGGGAGCTGGATGGTAACTCAAAATTGACACACATTGGGAACATGTAGGCGCCTAAGTGGCTTAGTAAAAGGGCCCCTTTGTTTTCTTGTTTTTGTTTTTTCACATTTTTACAGGCAACTTATGACTGTCATTTTCATGTTCTATATCAGAATGACATAAATAAGATTTCCTGAAGTTATGTGGAGACTGAGGAAGAAATGAGAATTAGCTCAAACATGAAAGAGCAGCAAATTTTGCTCATTAAGGCCAACAACCAAGCTGTAGCTGGTACCATTTTATTGGATTAACAATATGTCTTTGACAAGCTTTCAAGACTTATCTTCATTTCATCAGGTCAGTGAAGAAATCATACAGTTAAACTTGGTTTATTGTACAAAGTCATCTAGGTTTTAGCTTGTGGTGAGGAGATAGACAGAGGTGAGGAGACACTAACACTTTACAAAGCAGAAAACTGCATCTAAAGGGTCATTTTCACAAAAGAGAGGAAGCTTATCCAAGTGAACTTATACGACAATCACAATTCTTTGCTTATAAAGGCATTCTTCAGGGCTGATCTTGTGTTATAGTACTTTGTCCATGATGATCATCTGTATGAAGCTACGGTCACCTCAGTGGCGTTCATGAACCTGCAGCTGTGGTCACTTCAGGGCTAAATTCTCTAAAGGCACTAACATTTACATACTAATTACACATAAACATAAATGCTATTCTATAAATACATGCATATCTTACATAGCATATTTTCTATAGGTAGGTGTCCGCATGGGCAGAATCTGGGTGGACCATGGATGGGACTCACACATGTATTTTACAGAATCTCCAGCATTTAGGGACAAACACATCAATTCTATGGCTGTGTGACTAACTTACGTGTGCATATCTACCCAGTTAACGCAACCAATGCATGATACACAAAGACTTTTTCAAAGGAAGGGAAGCTGTAGAACTAGGGGACACAGTATGGAACTGCAAAGGGATAGATTCAGGAGCCCCATCTTCTCTTCCTGGAGAAGACAGTGAAGACCAAGCCAGTGATTCAATTCAGTAAGTTATGGGACAAACACAATATTAGATGCTTTGACTTTAAACAGATGTGAAATGACTTTCTGTACTTCTAAGAAGACCTGGGGGGGGGGGGGGGGGCGGGCAGAATAACCTGCATGGAGCAGCAGCAGTTTCTATTCTCAGCAAAAAAAATGGGGGCCACCTACAATGAGCAGCAGTTACTACCCTAACCATCTTACTAAGCAAACCAGATGGGCTATTTTGGTCTTTATCTGCTACCATCTTTTGGATTACTGTGTTAATTTATCTATTTTTTTTCAACAGTTGTATTGTATATATTAAATAATACAACAAGCAAAAGCAGAAATTAACCTCAAACAGCGGCACATTTCAAAAATACATGATTAAACAAATTATTAATATCTAGCCTACATCACAGAGAGAAAAAAAAAGAAATAAATCAATAATAAAGATATAAAATAATCAAAAAGAGATAAAACCCTCTTCACATCATTTGCACTATAATAAATTAACCCCTTTCTATTCAGAGTCTTATTGCTTAGAGTGGTCAGAGCCAAGACCCTAGACTTCAATGAAAGAAAAGCTTTCCTTTGAACCTGTGTCACCCGAGAGATATCAGGAAACAATTGCACTCTAGCTCTAGTAAGTTCTCAATTCCAAACTTCTATTTTTATCTGTAGAAAATGTCACCAATAAAGTGGCTCTGGTTGCAATATTATCAGTTGAGTCTTCAAGAAATTCCGTCAAATTTAGGCTTTGCTGAACTAAAGTGCCAGCAACAGCAACTAAAGAGCCACGAACAATAGATTTAACAGGAATGTAATTATAATTAGAAATAATCAATAAATCCACTTCAGTGAGAAGCAAAACCTCTTTGAAATATTTTCTGAGAAGAATTTCTGCAGATAGTAGATGAGAACAAGGAAAATTTAAGACACACAAGTTTCTAGATCTGTCTGCATTCTCCAGCACCTCCAATTTTAAATGAATAATATGTGAATTGTTAATAGCTGAAGAATAAACTGCTTGAAGAGTAGAAACTCGTGAATCCAATTTAGTAATTAGTTTCTGTAGGATTTTTAAATTAACATCCACATTATTAAACTTTGACATAGCATCCTTAGAAAAAGAACAAACTTGAGCAATACTTCCCCGAAAGAACCCTCGAAAACACAAATTGCCTGCCATAAATCTTGCAAGGAAGCATTCTGCTTTCCCATGTCCAAAACTGCCATACCAGCAGCAATATCAATAGGATTCAAAGCAGAAGAAAAATTTAAAAGGTCTGAGCAGCTAAATGCCTCCATCTTTGAAGGATTAAGAGAATCAGATAATGATGCATTAGGAGGGGGGAGGGGTCCTAATGGCTGGACTAAGCAAAACGTCCTCTACAGAGGCAATTCCTCCAGAGGAAGTAGATGGTAACCCTCCTGGAAGCACATGTTTGTCATGGGACCCACAATAACTGAAACAGTAGGAATAGTACCTTTAGTCTTGATTTTTCGCTTACCCATGGAAATCCTCAGCCAGAAATTAAGATCAAGGAGAAAAAAAAGAAGAAAGTATATAACTTCTGCAGTGCTCCTAAGGGGCTCCCAAGGGGTGTGGCATGCCCCTTTGGACATAGCACTTAGGCCTTGCCTTGTGGCTGCATGTCACAGTGTCGCTGGATGTTACAGGGCACCAAGCCCCCAAACCGATGTCAGGCAGCAGGGGCAGCCACAGCAGTGCCTGCAAGCAGGCTCCCGAGGTTGGGCTTAATGACAACAGCCTCTCTGCATCGGATCCTCCTCTCTCTCTACTGTGTTATTTTAACTGTGCCCATCAGCATGTGGCTGTGATTACATCATAGAGTTCCATTGAATTAATCAGTGTACAGCTTTTCTCACATCGTGGAGGTGGTGTGCTTCTACATAGTATGGGGTAGTTATTCCAGCTTGTGTAACTTCACCTTAAATCTTATATGAAACAACCCTTTTAGCCTTTGACCAGCACGGAAGATGAGCATTGTTCTGGAAGTATATACTAGGGCAATGTTTCTCAACCCAGTCCTCGAGGTGCACCCAGCCACTTGGCTTTTCAGGATATTCACAATGAATATGCATGACGCATGAGAACAATTTCCATGCTGAGGAGGCAGTGCATGCAAATCTATCTCATCCGTATTCATTGTGGATATCCTGAAGACCTGACTGGCTGGGTATGCCTTGAGGCGTGGGATGACAAGCACTGTCATAGAGAAATATGGTGAAGTAAATAATAATCGGGAAAATAACCTTGCCCCTAATGAAGAGTCATACCTATTTTGTTATACAGTAATTATGCAGATGAAATAAAGCATGCACTTTCATGAAGTGAAGATTGATGTGCCTTTTGGCCCAAATTGGAGGTCCCCTGGAGCTCATGCCCAGTGGGCCAGGCTCAGTGCTAAAACATTTTATTTATTTGTGACATTTATATCCCACATTATCCCAAACAAGTTTGAGTTCAATGTGGCTTACAATAAACAGTATAGGATACATAACAAAGAATAATGCATAAGAACTTCCTTTCCCTTATGTCCTGCCCCTTCCCAAATTCAATGGCTGGCTCACTGACCTGTCTACTGTTCCCTGTGCCCCGGCATCCTGATTCATTCCAATGGATCCAAAGTGTGATGGGTCAAGCATAATCACCACTTGCTTCTGCCCTGTAGGAAGCTGTCTTCAAAATGTTGCTGACTCATAATGGTAGTTTTGAAGTACTATTGCTATGGGTCAGATCACCAAATACAGGCATATGCCCTTATTTGGCAATCTGATCCCTAATGGTGATGTCATGAGAATAATGCTAGGGATCAGCTGGAGCCATTTTGAAGCTGGCAACCTATGGGACAGGAGCAAATGGAGATCACTCCTGCCCCCATCACCCTCAGATGCCTTGGAGTGAGTTGGGGGACAGGGGAAGGGGATGGAGGTGGTAATAGGGATGGGAAGGCAGACAAGCGGGCCTGCCCTGTCACTTTGGATAGGTTCAGGGCTTCAGGCAGGGGGTAAAGTTTTAAAATATTTTAGCTCTGTGTTGGGACTGGGAAGGGGTGTGTCAGGTTCACTGGGCAATCGGAGTTGAGGGACCTCAAATTTGTTAAAGTTCCTCATACATAGCCACAGCCTGGAAGTCTTGAAGTTCCTGGCTGGGGTGACATATGAGAATTTCCTTGTGAGGTTTAGTTAAGGATGTAAATGAGCGAAGAGCTCATTTGCATCTCCTAGCTAAGTGTTGCAGAAATAGGTACTAACCAGCAAACATATTGACCAGTTAGTGTAAAAACCCATAAATTATACATGATATAATCCTACATCTGCTGAAACGAATTAAATTCTTTATTTAATGGTCACCTAGCTTCTTGCTTCTCTGAACACTTTTAAAGAGTAAGATGTAGAAGACATCGATATGTGCATGATGAATATTTATTGAGAAATAACCACAGAATTGGGTGAGAGGGTGTTAGAGGGAAAGTGTGTGTCTTCTACAAACCATTAGACAGAGTAACATCATATAAGGATGCATTTATTACTGAATACAAGTAGGCATTCTCAAAGGCTGCCTAGTTTAAAATAAGATAGCAACAATATTTTTTAACACTGTAAAAATCTTCTTTTTCTGATCTCATTTCATTCAAAATTCATTGGCTTACTAATATAAATATACTGTAATAATCCATGACACTAGCTTAAAGATTTCTAATAAAGTACTTAGTCAAGTAATACAACTTTTGAATACGCCTTGAATACACCTTCTAGTTGCTTTCATCGCAGAAGCCTAAAACATACAAAAAATGAAAGAAATGTTATTGCATTTGGAAAAATAAATATAATACCACAGCTTAAAAATCTCTCCAGTTTTTCTTAAATAATTGTATTATTATTTTTAACACCATATCTTGCAGCTCCTTGAGGTTCCAAATTCAAAACTTTTGAAACAAATAAAATTGCTTAAAAATCCAAATTATTCTACGTGGTGATTCATCTTTTTAATAGTATTCATAAATGTATTACATAAGTACGTAAGTATTGCCATACTGGGAAGACCAAAGGTCCATCAAGCCCAGCATCCTGTTTCAACAGTGGCCAATCCAGGTCACAAATACCTGGCAAGATTCCAAAAAAGTACAAAACATTCTATACTGCTAATCCCAGAAATAGTGGATTCTCCCCAAGTCCATTTAATGATGGTCTATGGACTTTTTCTTTAGGAAGCTGTCCAAATCTTTTTTAAACTCCGCTAAGCTAACCGCCTTTACCACATTCTCTGGCAATGAATTCCAGAGTTTAATTACACGTTGAGTGAAGAAATATTTTCTCTGATTCGTTTTAAATGTACTATATTGTAGCTTCATCGCATGCCCCCTATTCCTAGTATTTTTGGAAAGCGTAAACAGACGCTTCACATCTACCCATTCCATTCCACTTAGTACTTAGATGAGTGGCTATACAGAACATACTGTTTTGGATCTTGCAAGGTACTTGTAACCTGGATTGGCCGCTGTTGGAAACAAGATGCTGGGCTTGATGGACCTTCGGTCTATCCCAGTATGGCAACACTTATGTTCTTATGTTCTTAACAGTCAGAAATACAGAACATATTTATGGAAGGAATTTTGTGGAAGGGTTGGATTATATGATCTTTCCCATGGTTGTGGAAGACCATGGATCTGGAGAGTAGCTAACCTGTTGTACACTGACTTACGTGAATCTTTTCATAAAGGTGGCTAATAAATCTCTATAAATAAATAAATACCATAAATAAACTTAGAGGGGTAGTTACTAAAGTGTGTTAAGGGAATAATGTTGATTATTTTTTGCCATTTAACATGGCTTAAAAGCAAAGGAACACAGTTATCAATGAGGGCTACCGCTAAGACATGTTATTTTACCATGCTATTTAATACAGGACCCAATTTATGTGATGAGACCTAGGGGTCCTTTTTTACTAAGGTGTGCTAATGGATTTAGCACACACTAACGATTAGTGTGTGCTAAATGATAAGAAGCCCACTATATTCCTATGGGTGTCTTATCATTTAGCAAGTGCTAATCATTAGTGTGCGCTAAATCTGTTAGCGCACCTTAGTAAAAGGACCTCTTAGTTACTAATAACTGGGGTCAACAGTAAAATAACACATCTTAACGGTAGTCCTTGTTGATAATATTCCCCCCAAAATGTGAGTTCTTCGCCCTTAACCCATGTTTAGGCAGCACAATATAAGCAAATAGTGAGATACAAAACATGCAAAGCACATCATTATTATGCAAATTGAGTAATATAGCCTGTGTTAATTTTACAAGCTGCATTATTTCTGGAAAAATAATACCTGCTTTCAACTGGCGTTATTTTCCCTCCCTGGGAACACCAGGCTGGTAACATGTAGCCTAAAGCTCCTTTGGAGCCATCTTAAAGGGGCAATGGCCTATTAATAATCCACCCATCCTCAGATCCCCTCAACAAATCCTCCCCATCAAACACAGCTCACAACCGGAATACTCCCAGTCGGACACCCCTCAATTGAATTCCCCTCCTGATTCTTGGTCTCCTCATCAGACACCCTCTTAATTGACCTTCTCAAATCCAGACACTCCCTCTGAATCAGAACACTCATTTGGCACCCCCTATTGCTCCCTCAGCATCTACCATTGTCTCTCTGGTATCTAGTGGTGGAACAGTAGTGATCCCCAGTCACTTCTGCCCCTTCAGCTCCTGGGATCAAAATGGCACATCCCCAGCAGTAGTCTTGCTATACCTCTGCTGAGGGTCAAACTGCTAAATAAAGATTATTTCTGGGGGTCAAGAGATGCAATTTTGATCCTGAGAGATAAAGGTCAGGTGCAACTGTGGATTGCACCTGCCCCTGCCTCTAAACACCAGGGAAACACATGGAAGATTCTGAATGGAACAATAAGGAGTGGGGCACCTGATTGGAAGAGTGTCCAGATTTGAGGGAGTGTTTGGTTTGGGCGTCTGATGGAGGCACCCTGAAGCAGGATAGGGGGTATTCCAGTTTGGGGGTGACTGATGAGGAATATGGAACTGGGGGAGGGGTATTCCAGTTGGAGGTGACTGATGGGGGGGGTCTTTAGAAAGGATCGGGGTGGGCAAGATCATTAATAGTTCATCAGCCCCTTTAAAAGATAGCAGGCCTAACTTAGGATCCACTGTCTTTTCATTACTGTAGCCAGGAACAGACAATATTTCCATCTGCAGCAAAGCAAAAATAAAATTTACTGTGTATGTGTATTACTAACCTGCAGTAATGAAGTGAGAATGGTAAAGGAGGGTGGTTGTCTATGTGATATATTTAGATTTATATGCAGTGCTTGAAAATCATCTAGTGACTTCCACAGTAAACTTTGAAGTGGTAAAATGTGTTGTGTTTCTACAGCTTAGTAAATAACCTTCTTAGATATCAAGTAAAGTCCGTACGTATTTTGTAGATAATTTTCAGAAAGAAACTGTTGACATTGCAAAGTATCTGTGTACATAATGCTCACATATTTTGCACCTGAATTTTGTGGAGGTGTCCAGTCAGAGTCAAGGGAGTGTTAATGACATCTGAAAATACAAATGTACCTGTATTCTTTACTTCACCATACTAACCCCCCTATACTACCACCCCTCTCTCTCCCCAAAGAATGCCTGTTTATAACCTAACTAAATATACAAGTGCAGTGTTATCCCGTGTGTACTTTCAAGCTGATGGAGAAGGATAGTTTTCAGCCAGGACAATATACCCAAGTAACAACTATTATCCAAGGTAAATGGCTTTGAAAATTGCCCTGAAAAAATAAAATCTCATGAACCAGGTCCTAGAACAAAATATTTGTACAATTAGCCCTAAAAGTCTTCAATTTTATCATTTTATAAAGGCCTGAAAGTAAATAAAACATCCCATGTAAACTATTAAGCTCCTCATTCAAACAGCTACAGCACTCATGGGCAAATGTTTCTTTCCCCTGTGGCTCACATCTGTCAGTACATTCTACTGTTTGTATGCTAAATTATTCAGGAATGGAAGAAAACCAGAGCAAGATGAGCTGGATTAATGGGTCTTCATCCTCCATCATTTACTAGTTTGCTTGGTTACTATCAGGGGAATTTTCGAAAGAGAAGGGCGCCCATCTTCCGACACAAATTGGGAGATGGGCATCCTTCTCTCAGGGGTGCCCAAAAGCCGATTCTGCTTTCCATCGCAGGGACGACCAAAGTTCACAGGGGCGTATCGGCACCATACCGAAGGCGGGACTGGGGCGTGATTAAGAGATGGGCATCCTCGGCCGATAATGGAAAAAAGAAGGGCGTCCCTGATGAGCATTTGGACGACTTTACTTGGTCCATTTTTTTTCAAGACCAAGCCTAGAAAAGGTGCCCGAACTGACCAGATGACTCCCCCAGTGGTCACCAACCCCCTCCCACTCATAAAAATGTTTTTTTTTAAACATTTTTTGCCAGCCTGTATGGCAGCCTCAAATGTCATACCCAGCTCCATCACAGCAGTATGTAGGTCCCTGGAGCAGTTTTTAGTGGGTGCACTGCACTTCAGGCAGGCGGACCCAGGCCCATCCCCCCCACCTGTTACACTTGTGCTGGTAAATGTGAGCCCTTCAAAACCCACCCGAAACCCAATATACCCACATGTAAGTGCCCTCCTTCACCCCTTAGGGCTATGGTAGTGGTGTACAGTTGTGGGGAGTGGGTTTTAGGGGGGGTTGGGAGGCTCAGCACACAAGGTAAGGGAGCTATGTACCTGGGAGCAATTTCTGAAGTCCACTGCAGTGCCCCCTAGGGTGCCCGGTTGGTGTCCCGGCATGTGAGGGGGACCAGTGCACTACGAATGCTGGCACCTCCTATGACCAAAGGGCTTGCATTTGGTCGTTTTTGCGATGGGCGTCCTCAGTTTCCATTATGGCCAAAAACCAGATGCCACATGGGTCTCTGTGGTACCCCCCTCCAGTCACATGGGTCTCCACACCCCCACCCCCACATGGGACTCCCTTTCCCTGCAGCCTCCTCCTCTCACACCAGCACACCTCTGCCTTCTTTCCTGCAGGTCCAGAATCGCTGCTGCTTCCTTCACTTTCCCCCGCCGCCACTGCAGTGCTTGCACCTTACATTTTTGGGCCATCCATGATTCACACAGGCACTCTGGGGCCTTCCCAGTCTGCTGCGTCTGGCTCTCTCTGATGCAACTTCCTGTTGCAAGGGCTGGACGTGACAGAGGGAAGATCCTGTAGTGCCTATGTGAATCGCGGATGGCCCAAAAATGTAAGCTGCAAGCACTGCAGCAGCGGTGGGGAAGAATCAGGAAGCGGCGGATGCTGGACCTGCAGGAGGAGAAAGTAGGGAGTGATGTGCCACAGCACCCCTGAGAGTTCGCTGCAGCACACCAGAGTACCACAGGGCACAGTTTTCTGAAGTAGGGTGTAAGAAACAGAGAGGTTGAGAGGGTTTTTCTCAAACTAATGGAAACTCTGATGCTCATCTATTGGGAACTGTAGAGGGCTTCAAGGAGAATATGATAAAGCAGGCCTGAACAGAGCACTGGATCAGCTGAATGCAGGACAACAAGACAAGATGGATCACGAGGCAGTGGAAGCAGAGCTGGGAACCCAGATTAAACTATATTAGGCCTAAGCCAAGCAAATGTTTGTGGACCCCTCCCACAGATCCCCTACTTTGATCAACCAGCCCCCAAACAGAATCACATTCATTCTTTCTGCCCCCACCAAGAACTTTGTTCATAACTTTCCCCTAGGCCATCACATTTCATTTCTCCAGAAGTCTCATGGGTTGTGAGTGAGTACAGGGACTATGCAAGCATGTGTTTCCAATGAAGTGGCCTAATGGTTAGAATAGAGGGCTGAGGGCATATGGAAAGTACTTGATGAATGCATCTAAATGAAGGATCTGTTCCATTTATTTTAAAGACATACAATAATATTTCTCTTCTCCTTCAGCGTCTCCATTGGCTTCCAATTGAATTTAGAATAAAATTTAAGATTCTTACACTTATTCACAAAGCCTTATACACAGCCACCCCCTTGTATCCAGCCTCTTTAGTTATTCCGTATACTCTGACATGCACCCTTCGTTCTTTAAATGATAATAGATTGCTTATTCCCCCTTCCTGTAAAGCCAGATGAGAATGTACAAGAAATTCAGCATTTTACTATCTGGCACCAGCTCTTTGGAACTCTTCCCCAATCAATCCACCTGGAGAGATCCTATGCTTTATTTTGCTCATATTTAAAATGATATTTCTTTCAAGTAGCATTCAATACACTGATTTTTGGCACTGTACGCTGCTGCTGGTTTCTGCGATGGAAGTTTTATGGAGTTCACATATTATATAGCACTCATTTATTGCTTTTTATAGAATATTTATTATTAATTATTGGTATGAATGATTAGTATATCTGATCTATCTAATTAGAGTGCTTGACTGATTTTATTCTTTTGTTTGGCTGTGGATGTAATCTGTCATAATTTTATGAAGTTCCTTTCATTATAGAATTTTAATATATTGTAAACTGTTCTTGATTTGCACCGCAACAAGACACAGCATAGGAAAAGTAATAAACAATACACGATTTTAAATTCTATTGTATCAGTACACTGAATATCTTCTTAGCCATTCTGGTAGCGGTCAGGGGTTTGTTTTTCATGTTTTAATGTCATTTTTCAGAAAGTTAGTAGAAATTATTGGAACTTAAACAGACCCAAACACACATTCATGCCGCCCCCCCCCCCATTTGGGCCACTGCCCTGCCCCCTTACCTTCCTCGGTCTGTCCTCTCCTGCGTCTGTGTGCCGGAACCTGGATGATTGTATTGGCTCGGTAGCCCAGGTCACCCGGGTTGTCGTGTTGGTGCAGTCATCCGAGTCCCGGCACACAGGAGCTGCAGGAGACAGACAGACCTGGAAGCAGGAAGAAGCTTGCCAGTGATGCCCCCCCCCCCCCTCCCTTGGAAGCCGGACCTGGAGAAATTTTCCTTCCCCCTTTTGGCGGCCCTGAATGACCACCTAAACTTCCGGAAATCACTAAAAAACAACCTGTTTAAAAAGGCATACCCTACCGATCCAACTTAAATGCCTAATCTCTGCAACACAACCAAACTAAAGCACGTAATGGACATAACACAACTCTTCCGTTCTCCGATTCCCCAATGTGGCTGTGCCACATGAACTTAATCTTACAACATCACCCTGTATTTGCTCACACCGGAGCCTGCAAAGGCCTCTCAGGTACATGTAAGTCACATTGAGCCTACAAATAGGTGGGAAAATATGGGATACAAATGTAACAAATAAATAAATAGTGGGCTGAGAACCAGGGAAGCCAGGCAAGTCATTTTCACACTCCACTGCCTCTGGCACAGACCTGAGATGCCACAGATGGATTACCTCAAAGAGTGAGACAGTGAGATTTATGGGTGATGTCTCTGAGGCATATATCTGGGCAGCGTTAAGTGTAAAAAAACAAAGGCTTCATAAATGGAAAACAAAAGAAAATGATATTTAGCTTTCTTTGGTTCCTCTGAGAAGATATAGTGAAGGTAATATTAGGACTGTTTTAAAAGAATTTGTTCAGAGAGCTAAAGAGTTACTTAGGTAAATTCCTCTGGCTGAAAACATTTTTTATTTTTTTTTATTTTTGTTACATTTGTACCCTGCGCGAAATTTCCCACTCATGGCAGGCTCAATGCGGCTTACATGGGGCAATGGAGGGTTAAGTGACTTGCCCAGAGTCACAAGGAGCTGCCTGTGCCTGAAGTGGGCTTTGGTCCTGGGGAACTGAGGAACTGAGTTCGATTTCCACTTCAGGCACAGGCAGCTCCTTGTGACTCTGGGCAAGTCACTTAACCCTCCATTGCCCCATGTAAGCCGCATTGAGCCTGCCATGAGTGGGAAAGCGCAGGGTACAAATGTAACAAAAATAAAAAAAAATAAAAAATGTTTTCAGCCAGAGGAATTTACCTAAGTAACTCTTTAGCTCTCTGAACAAATTCTTTCCCTCCATTTAGTAAGTTTTCAGGTACATTTTTACCATTGGACTTCTCCATTCCAATTCAAAATTTTAAAGGAAAACTCTATTAAGATGATACTATCCTCACCAGAGAGAAACAGAGAAAAATACATAGAAGGTTACCTGTGTATATTACTCCTTATGAATTCACTTTGGTACAATGCAAGTATTGACATGAACATTCACAGTGAATCTAAGAGATTATGATCATCTCCAACATGTCGCTATGGCTGAGGTTCATTCCTGTCATGATATTTGTAAAACATTGGAGCCATTGGCTGGGGAGATACAGATGCATGCACTTTCACTTTTCAGACACATGGACCCATGCACTCTGAATCTGTAGACACAGATACACACTCACTATGCACTACACAGTCTTGCTGTTCAGACATATACATATACACACACACACTTCCGACATACTCTCTCTCAAATTCTTCAGGAACACACACACACACACACACACACACTCTTGAGACACACACACCAACTCTCTGATATTTCAGGCACGCACAAACACTCTTCAGACACACTCTCTCTCTCACACTCTTCAGACATATACACTATGCACTACACACTCTTGCTCTTCAGATATACACATAGACACACACACACACACACACACACATTGTGTTTTGCTGCTGCCTGCTGTTCATGTTTATTTACTAAATGCCTTTCCCAACTCTGCCTTTCGTCATCTAAGGCTCTTACGGTTGCTGCCAGTTCTTTCCCTTAACCTGTAGCAGCCACCTCCTAACTCATGCCCATTCCTATCCCTTCTCAGCAACCCCCATCTAGGACACTTGCTGGCTTTCAAAATCATTCCAGTGCCCCTTCCAGAGCTTAGTCCCACCTCATACACAAGCCTCACTTTTACAGCCAGGATCTTCCTCCCAGCTCACTCCCTTCCTTCCTATGATTAGAGCTACCTTCCACCACCAGCATCTTCCCACTAGATGAATCCTACCCAGGCAGGACAGGGACACTAAAGCAAGGGGGAGAACTGGAGAGTTAAAGGTAGAAATCTAAACTCTGAAAAATGTCCAGATACCTTAACTAGCCTTTTAAAAAATGGTTAAAGTAAAAAAAAAAAAAAAGCCATACAGTTGGCACCCTTAGCTTCTGCGGTCCAGAGCACATCTGACAGGTCCCCCTAAACATTTCTGCCCTAGGCATGTGCCTAGTTTGCCTGTGTCTTAACCTGACCCTTAGATATAATTGAGAGAGAGAATCTTTTTTTTTTTAGCATTGTCAGCAGACTGATACAGTTATACATCACAGGTAAGGAAAGTAAAAGAAGCATTTTTTTCTGCATAAACAGTCAAGCGTGTATGACTGACTGTTGGAAGATGGCCTTAGAATTAAGCAGTGTAAGCTGAGGCAAGTGGACAGGCCAAGTAGGACAAATGTTCTTTGGATATTGGCATCTACTATAATGCTACGGTATGTTCCTTCCTCCAAGTCTTGACATTGAAACCAAAAATGCTACAGAGAAATTTTGAGCCCTTACCATTATGGACTACAAGTCTGTATTTTCTTTCCAAGCACAGCTCTTCCTGTTTCTTTCTGACAATTTTTTGTGTTTCTGGAGTCAAACCGTTAGGATCACGGGAGAACACAAAAGAATAGCTGTCTTTACAAGTCCCATCAGCACTGACTTTACGACAGCTGAAGTGAACTGCGTAAGTGTCATAATCTGTATCCACTACCCAGTGTTCATCCTCTGGAAAGCAAAGGAAAAATGCAATAAAAATAGAAATTCAGTTTTGTTGAAAATTTGTGCAATAGATCAATTATAGGATCATGTTTTAGTTAGATAAAAACCTAACCTAACTAGTTTGAAAACACCAAAATCATACTAAGAAAGTCATCTAACTTGGGCAGGGGTGTGCTGGTAAATTGTTAACAGGGGGCTCTCTCTTGCCAGCAAAGTAAATGAGAATTCAGGAGGGGCCCAAGCCCACATTTTGGGATCCATTTGTTAAAGTAGCCATGGAGAACCGGCTCCAAAATTCTTAAAAACTTAACAAATGACTCTCGAGAGCCTGTGAGAGCCTGCTCCAGCACACCACTGAACTTGGGGCTTGATTCACTTGATTCTGTGTCTCTGGGGGGGGGGGGGGGGGGGGGGAGAAATGCTTTGTAAATCAGACCTTTTGTCTGAAAAGTCCTCAGTCTCTTCAAGTAACCATTAGAGATCTTTCTTACCTCCACTTTCAAAAAAGGATAAAACACCAAAATACTCCATCCTGAACTTAGCAGGGTCTTCAGTGTCTCGAAATCTGCCCACCATGTTAGCACAAAGCTCCCAATTGCTGCATTAAAAAAATATATCACAAAATCAACAAAACTCCGCTTGACTTTGTTTCCGGCTAAGTCCCCTACAAGAACCCAAAGTATTAAATGAACAAAGCAGTAGAAATATGACAGCAAATAAAGACCATATGGCCTATCTAGTCTGTCCATCCATACCATCTACAATCCCTTCCTCTCCCTTAGAGATCTTATGTGCTTGTCCCATGCTTGCTTGAATTCAGATAAAGTCCTCGTCTCCACCACCTCCACTGGGAAGCTGTTTCATACATCCACCATCTTTTCCATAAAGACTCTGTCCCTTTTGAGCTTCATCCTGTGCCCCTTGGTTCCAGAGCTTCCTTTCAATTGAAAGCAGCCTACCTCCTTGCATTTTTAGACGCCATGTAGGCATTTGAATATCTGTATTATATCTCCCCACTCCCACTTGTCTTCTAATGGAGGACTCTACACCAAATGCAAAGATACATTACTAACTTGAAAATGATGACTCTCCCTTTCGCCGTTGCACCCATAGAGCCATCTGGTTTCACGTCAAACTGGGCAACAATATTATCCAAGAGGAAAATTCCCTCAGGATCTTTCTTGGCAACTGCATACCATGTCCCCGCATACTAGAACATATGACAGAAAGCAAAGATTAATGCTGTTCAAAAGTTGCATCAGTTACTGTGATAGAATAAAGCATCTCACATGCCCTGTATGCAGTTTTAGTCACTCACGCGGTGGCGATCAAAATTTTGCTTGACTTTGAAGCTGCTCACTCGACAGTCTCTCTCCGCTAGGCAGCTACTCAGGAAGCCCAAGGCAATCAGCAACCCAAAAGATTTTACATCCATCTTGCACGCCACAGGATCCAGTCCTCAGAGGATCTGCCAAAAGTCAATGAACAATCCCACAATAAATAAATAAAATTAATAAAAACAACTAACAGCAGAAACACTGTAGCATCTGAATAAGAAGCCAAGGTAGTTGAGAAGATGTAGAAAGTTTCTCTAAACTGTCCTTCTCAGAAGTCATCTAGCTAACAGAGAGGTAGTGTTTTAACTTTTTCAGACAGGTCTGCTTACAGATAAAAGGAGGCACAGTTATTCCCCAGTCCCTAGCCACTTCCAAATACAAACAGCACTGCAGGGCAAGGTCTGAAAGCTTTTTAAAGAGCACTAAACGGTCATTCTTTCGTAACCTCTCTGAAAAGGTAAAGACCTAAGTTTAAGACTGGAATGTGAGTGGATCCAGCTGGCAGAAGCTTATTCTGGGAACCTTGAAATAACAGCAGATTTCGCCCTTTAACCCAGACTCCCATCTGTCATAAAAGCCAGGCACAGCAGCCTAAAGGAACCACTGTTTCTGCAGAATGGGGAAAGCAGATGAAAACAGTGAGGCACATTCAGCTGCACTGAGCCAAAATATATATTCATAGCTCCTGAAAGGGCAGAGAGGGTTGGGGAGAGCAACTACAGAGAGGGCTGGGGAAGGTAATTGCACGCTGTGTGGCCTGGATACAGACCAGAGGCTGACACAAGCCTGAGTTAGAGAGAGTGGCTTGAGGCCAGTTAATTCTAAAGAAGCATGGTGCGTTTAAGAAAACCATGCTGAGATTTTAGGCTGTAAGCTGGTCAGTAATGTAATCAGCATCTTAAGCTGTAAGCTGGTCAGTAATGTCATCAGCGTTTGAATAGGGATCCCACTGCTTTCTACTATGCTCTGAGGAATGGCCAGTCAAGTAATGCATGTTTACTTCAGTAGTCCAAAGAGTTGCAGTTCTGAAACAAGAAGTCTTTTCAGCAGGGGCAGACTGACCCTTGGAACAACAGGGTACTGCCTAAGAGCCCACGCCAGTAGGGGGCTCACTCTCTCCTAGCCTCTATCTAGTGTAATCACTTTTGATAGGTGGTTAGGAGCCCATGACCCCTATTGGCCAGGGTCCCAGATCCCTGTCAGTTCGCCCCTGCTTTTCAGCCTTTGTCATTTGCAGATAGTGACACCAGAGGCATAGCCAAGACAGAGCAACAGTTTGCCTCAGACCCACCTATTTTAGGGTACCTTGTGAGAAGCTCAGCAGAACATGCCAGTGGTCTATAGAATAAGAAAGGAAGCTGACCCAGATGCTAGGCGGTCAGCCACACAAACAGGCGGTAGCGGCCCAGCATAGCTAGAGTAGGGGTGGAGGGCTGACAGGTACTAGAAGGAGGAAAGGGAGAGGGGGCTTGGGTTAGAAGGAAAGGTTTGTAGGTAAAGGTAGACAGGATAGAATAGGTGTAGCAGAACGGGAGGCCGGATAAGTTAGAGGGGGGAGGGTTGGGAGGTATGTAATAGGAAGTGAGGTCCTAGGGGCAGAGAGAGTGGGTGGCCATGGGAGGCAGCAAGAATGGTGTTTGCAAAGATGCAATCACCATTTTGCTGGCTGCTCCAGCAGGCTCACTGCTCCAGAGGGCCTGCTCTCTGTTATGCTGCACAGTGACAATCTGGTACTTACTGTTCAGTTTGTTGCCGATGCATTTGTATCTTCTTGCTGGCTGTTGTCCCTTGTGAGACTGTACTCTCTCCTCTAGCATTTCTCTCATTTCCTCTGGTCGCAACTGATCGCGGCATTAATTCCTCATGGCATAAGACATGGTAGCTGTGTGATTTTTTTTTTATCTTGGGATGCGGAGTGGGAAGGCAGGTTTGGCTCCAGTGCTTGGGCAAGCATTTGCTGGGAGGACATGATCTACGTGGTCATTATACTGGGGGTTGCTGTCTTGGCAATGCAGTCTTCTTGTTGCATTTAGCAGCTGGCCGAGGGAGGGAGCAGTGCGGAGGCATGCCAACAGCACGGCCATGTTTTTGTGGTATGGAGTGATGTTCGGTCCTGCTCATAGAGCGAGTTTTGGCAGGCGCCCAGATTGGAGCAATCCTATTGAATGAGCGTCTTTTTTGTTTTTGGCACATTTCGGCAAACAGTAGAACAGAGCCATTGAGCAGGTGTCCTTTCAAGGTGCACCGGTGATGGACGCTGGGAGGTGGATCTGTTCCACCTGTGCGGTGAGCCCATCTCACCGAGAAACAGGGCATTTGTGATTGCGGGGCTCCAATTGCCATCACGTATGTGTGGTAAGCTAGCCACGTGTTGTTGGGAGACCGATGTTGCCTTTGAGGTGGTGGCCATCCATACTAACTTGTTGCGATGGGGTCAGCACGCGGTTTGCAGGTGATATGAGGTAGCTGTGTGGAGCATGGGAGCGGCAGATGTTTTTTCACAGAGGCAAGGACATCGTCTCTGATTCAGTGGTTAGGGTTCACCAGGCCTTGCTAGGCATGTGATGTCAGTGTGTGAAGGGGACTGCAAATTTCGCAGTGCCCTGCTATGCATGCTTTGTGAGTGTCAAAAGGTGTGGCGAATTCGCAGTGCCTTGCATGTCAGTGTTGAAGGGGGCTGCAAATTCTGCAACATCATGTACAGGGGGAAGAAGCTTGTTCTCATTTGTAGTGCTAGTTCCTAGTGGGGCTTTAGTGACATGATCATGAGACAGTGTCTTTTGTATGGATCATGGCAGTGGACAGCTGGTTGTTCAGTACTCTTCTGAAGCTGTCCTCCATTGTGGCCTTCATTATGGGTTACTATTCAGCAGCATGAAGTGGCCTGCCAATCACTAAAGTTTATTGTCTAATATTTGACTCAACTGAATAGACTAACATGCACGAGTAGTTGATGCGGGAGGGTCCAAGTGGCCATTTTTGGGTGGGTCGGCTGACTGGTTCTCCAGGCGGCCATCTTGAGTATGTGTGAGATAGGCTGTCCATACTTGGATTGGGCTGTGGAAATGATTCTGCCAGGTAATTATATTATGACAACTATGTCCAAGTAGGCCTCCATCTCGAAGTATTCAGAGGCTACTTCGTTTGTTACATGATTTGAAGGAAGCTCTGGACAGCTCGGCTGAGGATGAAGGGACAGCAGTGGCATGTCAGTGTTTGAGCTAGGTTTGGGCAAGTGTCACTAGGAAAATCCAGGAGATGGATTTGAACGAAGCCATGGAGCAAGCCTCTGGGTGTCCAGTTTGGGGTACATATGAGGTGCCTAGTTTTTGTTTTTTGCCAGATTACTATGAAGGCAGGGTGGCTGCTTCATTGAGAGTCTCTCATGATGCAATTTAAGGCCTGCTGAAGCTGGACACTACTATTTCATACCAGGCATATCTAAGAGTAGGGGACATATTTATTAATTGCTATACAGCAGCCAAATTCACTCATGAGAGAGTACTCACATAGTGCTTGACAAATAACTCATATGCTTCTTGTTAGAGCTGATTTGCAGGTATGCCCTTGGCTATCGACTACGGAGTCAGCTAGGCACTTCCAGACATCGGCCTAGGTGCAGGAAGCACCTCCTGATATGCCTTCCAAAGATTTAAAGGCCAGATACCTTTTTATGTAAGTTTCGGGTCTGATCTGTCTTTACTGACGGTTTGGAATAATCCTGGGCTATTTGTACGCCTCCATGGTACTGAGCTGGTGATCAGGGCTTCTCCACAGACCATTTTACAGTTCAACCTGCCCTTGGAGGAGCAGTTTATACAAGCTAGGTTTTCAGTCATGGGAGGGTGCAGAGCATTACCCCCTAAGACAGCATTTTGGTTTTCACGCTGGTACAAATGTATTTCCATTCTTCATGGCTGGCACTAGTAGATAAGGATACCTATCGGAGTCCTGACTGCTCGCCTCAGGTTATGGGCCCAAGAGACAGGGGGGGGGGGGGGGGGGTGTAGCAGCACTAATGGGGTGAACCTTCATAAGTTAACATGATTGAAGACAATCACATAGGGCATGTTAGTATTGTCAAGCACAATAAATACATAGTTAAAACAAAGAGAAGGTAGATATTGTTTGTGGCATTTTCATTGTGTGTAGACAGCAGTTACTTCCAATTTCACAGTAGCACAATAGCATCCGAAATTAGGGAATTTCCTCCAGGAATTTATCCAGGCCTGTTGTGGGACCTGGATACATGAGACGCCTCTCCCTATGCTTGGAATAAACTTCCTGAGCCCATATGCCAAGCACCTTCCCTGCCCGTCTTCAAATCCTTGCTCAAAGCCCACCTCTTCAATGTTGCCTTCGGCACCTAACCATTCTACCTCTATTCAGGGAAACTCTAGATTGCCCCAATTTGATTGTCTGCACATGTTGTCCATTAGATTGTAAGCTCCTTTGAGCAGGGACTGTCCTTCTTTGTTAAACTGTACAGCGCTGCGTAACTCTAGTAGCGCTTTAGAAGTGTTAAGCAGCAGTAGTAGTATGTTTTCCAGCAAAGAGTTCCACAGCTGAACCACTCTCTAAGTAACAACATTTCCAGGTAACTTCATTGCATGTCCCCTAGTCCTTGTAATTGTAGAAGAATGCCAAATCGACTTACTTTCCATTCTGCACCACTTAGGTTGTAGTGGGCATCAATCAGTCTATTCCAAGGGACTCAATCAGTCTTTTTTCTTTCTTTCCTTCATTTCCCAAGCTTCAGGGCATTGGCCTCCTTCACATTTCCTCAGACAGGAGGAGTCCCATCCCTTTGTCATTTTGACCACTCATCTTTTATCCTTGCCTAATTCTGCTGTAGCTCTGAAATACAGCGACCAGAATTTCAAAGTAATACCCACAGCGGTGTTGCACCATCGAGCTATACAGTGGCATTCTGAGACTCGGGTATTCACTGGCATCCATCTCCTAACTATTCATAGCGTTCTGTTTGCCTTGGCCCGCAACGCACATGGAGCAGGAAGCTTCAGCATAATGTTTACAGTGACACCTAGATCTTTTATTGAATGACCCGGGCATCAGGTAAATGGGATTTGGAGTCTCATCCCAAGATGCAACACGTTGCCTCTGTTCACATTACAAATCATCTGCCATTTGAGGGGGGCCCAGTCTTCCACTTTCCTAATGTCTTCCAGTAACTTTCACAATCCTTAGAAAGGGCAAACCAAGGACATAGGATGGGGTGACACATGGAAAAAGCCCATCCAGGGTTCTTATTCTGAGTATGGGGCTGGAACTTTCTTGCTTCATCCATTGTGACTGGTTACGGTTTGCGGCATTTTAATTCGTTCCCTGTGTTACTCATGTGTTGTTCACTGCTTTCCCACAGTTTATTACAAATTTCTAAAGATACTTGTACATCAGGTCTGTAGTACACTCCTCCTGGGGATCTGTCCAGATGCATTCTTGACCATGGCTTAGTCAGACGTGTATCTTCCAGCTTATTGACTTCCTATTCTTAAAGCTGCAAGAGATGTCTCCGACATACAGGGTTAAACCAGATACAGATTACCCCTCAAGAGGCAAGCTGTAGCAGTTTGTACAAACCCTACATACCCTACCCTACCCTATTTGGCAAACATATGAGGTCAGGTACTGGTGATTTGACTCCCTAGCGGGATTCCATACGATTGTATTGAGAGGACCTCGGGACTGTCACAGGGTGGGAACCCTTGGTTTCGGCAACACATGAGTTCTTCATTGCTTCAGGGCATGTGGTACCAGTGGTGTCAATGTCATAATTTCTGCACTGCGCTTCAGTGTGTCCAACACCAGTGAACTGTGAGCTGAGGATGGTTCCTTCTCAACCTTTAGCTATGACACCTTGTTTAATACATTGGGGATTAAGGATACCAGACTTCCCTGATTTTCAGGGCTATATTGGAAACTTTTCTTTTCAAGATGAATAGTTAGGAGTGGATGGCAATAGCATGCAGAAGGTATTTTATTTATTTATTTATTTATTTATTTATTTATTTATTTATTTATTGTTTGCATTTGTAGCCCACATTTTCCCACCTCTTTGCGGGCTCAGTGTGGCTTACAATAAGATATGAATAATGAGAATACAGTTGTTACAAATTGGTTATGGGTTACATTGTACAAGTTATGCGAGATAATTGAATTATCATTAGGAATATCACAATGGGACATCAACATTGAGACTTTGGGAGGAGACAATGGGAAGCTTAAGGGCAGTGTTAAGACACAGAGGCACATGGTGTACATATTTCTGTAAGTATATGTATGAGTAATGTGGAATTAGGGGGGATGAGAGATCATAAGTGGATGTGTGATGCATTGATGTAAGTGAGTGTGGACTCCATGTGTTTTGGTTTTTTCCGTAAATTGTCTCAAACAGATGGGTCTTCAGTAATCTGCGGAAGGATGCTTGTTCGTGGATCGCTCTTAAGTTGCATGGCAGTGTGTTCCAAAGCTGCGTGCTCGTGTGAGAAAAGGTTGACGCGTGTAGCATCTTGTATTTCATGCCCTTGAAAGTAGGGAAATGGAGGTTGAGGTATGTTCGGGAAGATCTCCTAGCATTTCTGGGTGGTAGGTCAATCAACTCGGACATGTAGGCTGGGGCTTCGCCGTGAATGATCTTGTGGACTAGTGTGCATACCTTAAAGGTGATGCGTTCCTTCAGTGGAATCTGAAGAAGATTTCAAAACAGGACACCTTGTTGAACCATGGCCAATGATACTGCTCATTTTATACTTCAGATAAGTGATTAAAGGGCCCTTTTACTAAGCCGCAGTAAGCACTGATGCATGCAGATTAAAAACACCTACTGCGGAGCTCATATGAGGAAAGGCTAAAGAGGATAGGGTTCTTCAGCTTGGAAAAGAGACGACTGAGGGGAGATATGATTGAGGTCTACAAAATCCTGAATGGTGTAGAACGAGTAGAAGTAAATAGATTTTTTACTCTATCAAAAAGTACAGCGACTAGGGTACACTCAAAGACGTTACATGGAACTACTTTTAAAACAAGGAAATATATTTTCACTCATGAAGCAGTTAAGCTCTGGAACTCGTTGCTGGAGGATGTGATAGCTATCTGGATTTTAAAAAGGTGTGGACAAGTTCCTGGAGGAAATGTCCATAGTCTGTAATTGAGATAGACATGGGGAAAGCCACCGCTTGCCCTGGGATTGGTAGTATAGAATGTTTCTGCCAGGTACTTGTGACCTAGATTGGCCACTGTTGGATACTGGGCTAGATGGACCACTGCTCTGACCCAGTATGACTTTTCTTATGTTCTTATGTACATGCGCTACCCATGTACTACAAAATAATTTTCATTTTTTAGCACTGGGGATGTGTTTGGGGGAGAGTGGGTGTGTTCGGCGCTAACGGGTTAGTGAGCGGGCATTGCAGTGCACTAATCCATTAGTGTGTGAATAACGCATGAGCCCTTACCATCTAGAAAATAGGTATAGTTAAGGGCTCACACGCTAAGGGCCACATGCTAATGGAAAAATTAGCGCATGGCCATTATTGCTGATATATAAAAGTTGGCCATTTTACCCCCACGTTAAAAGGCGGCCTCAGTGCATTGGAAACCCATGTGCTAGTAATAGTGCAGGCCACCTTTTAGCGCAGCCTAGTAAAAGGTCCTCTAAATGACTAAATTTGACAGTATGTTTTTTGTTTCACTGCCCATTGACTGTTATTATTATTATTTTCTTTGGACACTGAAGCACAACTTTTGTTGGATGCTAAAGCACTTGGTTTATTTTTATTTTCAAGGGAGACCGATGCTGTGTTTGCATTAAACTAATGACAAGGTAGCCAGTGTGAACTGGTTTAAATTTGTCCTAACAGGATGCTGTGTTTGGGTGCTTATGCTGAGGGTCTCCCTTATTCACAATTTATATAAAGTATAAATGCCATTCTATGCAAGTCTGAGTGGTATGTAGTCTGCTTTGATGAACTTCCCTACTCCCAGCAGTCTGACAGGCAGGACAGCAGGATCAACCCATCGTGCTCCTTCCACCATGGGCTTGGAAAGTGATATTGGACCAAGAATCCAGAGAGTATGGGGCTGGAGCTATGATATAGAAAGAGATGACATAGGGGGTCAGAGAGCTTGGAGAAAAGACAGCTGAGGGGAGATATGATAGAGGTCAATACAAAAATGAGTGGAGTGGAATGGGCAGACATGAATCTTCTGTTTACTCTTTCCAAAAATACTAGGACTAGGGGGCTTGCAATGAAGCTACAAAGTAGTAAATTTAATACAAATCAGAGAAAATGTTTCTTCATTCGACGTGTAATTAAACTCTGGAATTCATTGCCAGAGAATGTGGTAAAGGTGGTTAGCTTAGCGGGGTTTTAAAGAAAAGGTCTAGATGGCTTCCTAAAGGAAAAGTCCATAGACCATTATTAAATTGACTTGGGGAAAATCCACTGCTTATTTCTGGGATAAGCAATATAAAATGTATTGAACTTTTTCGGGATATTGCCAGGTATTTGTGACCTGGATTGGTCACTGTTGAAAACAGGATGCTGGGCTTGATGGATCTTTGGTCTGTCCCAGTATGGCAATACTTATGTACTTATGAGAGTGGGAAAGGACTGGTAAAAGAGTGAGTGATGGGGGGAATAGAGGGCATGAGAAAGGAGTAAGTAGGAAAGTTGGAAACCTGGTCTCAGTGCTGCAGTTGCAATCTCTCGCCCATATTGCTGCCTACATCCTGACACTGTCTCCTACTGAATTCTGTGCCATCTCTACTGAGGTAGCCCCTGCTCTTCTATGTCTCCCAACACTACCCTCTTGCTCTCTTGTGTGCCTGCCTCTCTTCCATCCCTTCTAGCTGATGCTGCTCCTTCCATTCCCTTTGATTTGCGTACGTAATTTAATAAGCAATTATTGGGACTAATTAGATTTAATTGGGCTTTACCTGCATAAAGATAGGCACGGGATCGGTGCCTAAAATTTACGCATGGTCCAAAAAAGGGGGCACGGAAATGGGAGGGCCATGGGCATTTTGGGGCAGATTAGGGGCATGGTTTTGAGTTACGTTCGGAATTGTAGAATACCGGTGCTCCATATGTAAATTTAGGCACAGGCGTTTGCACCATGTTTTCATTAGTGCAAATGGCCATACCTAAATTTAAGCGCAACCTCTTCAGTTAAGCATTAATTCTATAAACCGCACCAAATTGTAGGTTTTTTCAGTGCCGATGTTTTTAGGCACTATATATAGGATCTGGCCCTGAGTGTAGCTGTACTCCGAGGTTCCTGGCATGTGATTAAAGAGGGAGTTTGTAGCAGGGGCGTAGCTACATGGGGCCATGGGGGCCTGGGCCCCAGTAGATTTGTCCCTGGATCCCCCTGCCGATGACCCTCTCGACCCCCCCTCCCGCCGCCTGCACATGGAAGGAGCTGATAATACAAATGTATAGTAATATGTATATATAAGCCTGTCTGATTATAATCTAACTGCAAACTGTGAGTAAACAGATGTTTTGTTACTTCAACTTTAAAGTGACTCAGCAGTGAATTATTCAGGGGTGAATGAGAGAGAGATGAAGAAAGAAATTAACATTTCTAAAGCTGAAGCTGTGTGTACTAAAATCTGTTAATTATTTACTACAAAAAATCCAACAAAAGGGTTATGGGCCCAGGGCCAGGAATTGAAAAAGAAGAGAAATATTACCAGGCAGAAAAAAAGGCCACATTTTTCTCTTAAGTTTTAAAGGAAAGATTCAGTCTGTCTCTCTCTCCCCCCACATAGCAGACAGAAGGCTAAGAAAATGGCTGAGGGAGGAAATTCACCATTGTTCTATTCTCTCAAGGTGCCTAAATTAACTGAGTTTAATTATCAGCAGTGGGAACTAAGATTCATATGTCTCCTTCGAGCAAAAGGATTACATATATGCTTAGACCAAGACAGAACAGCTGAAAATATGGCTGAATGGGACAATGCAAACTATTATGTGAAGTGCATGCTTTTGGAAGCTCTCTCAGAGAAACAAGCCATATTAGTGGAGGGAAAAGATACACCAAAGGACATTTTATATAAACTGAGAACTATGTATGCAACTACATATGCAAAGCAGCAACCAATTTGGTTAGCAGAGTTGAATGAAACCAAATTAAGTAATAAAAGTAAATGTAATGATCACATTATGCATCTTATGTCTTCATTTCAAAAGCTAGAACTTTCTGGAATTCCCATGTGTGATGCATTGAAAAGAGCATTTCTTTTTACCTCACTATCAAAGAAGTTTGATGTTTTTAGGTCTGTAAATGAGGCCATTGAAGGGCAATCTTTTGAACAGGCAACATCAAAACTAAGGCAGGAATGCATAATAAATGATTCTGAGGAGATGTGTTCTCAAAGCAAGTCAGAGAGAAATGAAACAAATTTCTTGGCAAAGAACAGAGGAAGGCGGAGCTATGAGAAAACTCCACCCAAGGGCAAGCTGATTTGCTACTCATGTGGAAAGGAGGGACATGTATCTAAATGGTGTAAGGAAACACAAAACACTCCCTCTAGCTCACCTAAGCCAATGGAACTAAAGAATTTTCAAACCAGGAAATGTATGAAGGACAAAGATAAACACAAGGGCTTTCTAATGACAGAAAAATCTTTGACTATGGTAAATAATAATTCAAATGAAAGTACTTGGATTTTGGATTCGGGGAGTACATGCCATTTAACCAATTGTAAAGATTTCTTTCAGGAAATGTGTCCAGAGGAAGGTATTCTTAAAACTGCAAACGCAGGGACTGCTAAGATCCAAGCAAAAGGTATTGGATTCTTAAATGCAAAGTGTCTAATGAAGTTAAAGAAATTCCTGTAAGTGATGTCTTGTATATTCCCCAAGCAGTTTGCAATATGCTTAGTGTATCTACATTAGATAAGAAGGGATTTGTGATTCATTTTGAAAATAGTAAGTGCACAATCTCTAAAAATGATGAAGTGTATGCTGAAGCTTTTATGCATAATGATGTTTATAAGCTGAACATTTCAGGTGAAGCCTCACATATGGCGCAAGTAAGGAAGAATGATGGTAAATGTAGTCTGGAAATCTGGCATCGCCGCCTGGGACATCGTGATTCTAAGGTGATCCAGGATCTTTACAGTAAGCAACTGGCCACCGGCATTCAGATAAGTGCAGATGCTGGTAAAATGGAGAAATGCATAGACTGTGTTACTCAAAAAGGTGTGAGACCCTCATTTCCTGCATACACAGGAAATAGGAGTAATAAAGTGCTGGACTTAATACACAGTGACTTATGTGGACCGTTTAATATCCCATCATTGGGAAATAACAGATTTGTGCTAATATTCTTGGATGATTTCTCTAGATATTGTGTGGCCTATTTGCTGAAAGAAAAAAGTCAAGTCACAGACATGCTGAAGAAATACGTAGCCATGGTGAGCAATAAATTTGAAAGAAAACCAAAGGTTCTTCAGACCGACAATGGTGGTGAGTTCACTTCACAAAGCATGCGCACATTTCTAGAACAAGAAGGCATTCAGCATATCACAACAGTAGCTTATACACCAGAACAAAATTCTGTTGCAGAGAGAAAATTTAGGTCACTTGTGGAAATGACCAGATGTATGCTGTCAGATAGCAATCTCCCTAAAAGACTATGGGGGGAAGCCATTCTCACAGCAGTGTACCTACAAAACAGAATGCCAACTAAAGGCGCTGAGCGCACACCACATGAGACATGGCATGGTAGGAAGCCAAACCTGTCACACATAAGAACATTTGGAAGTACAGCATATGCTCATGTACCAAAGCAAAGAAGGCATAAGCTGGATTCCACAACAGAAAGGGGCATTTTTGTTGGCTATGCTCCAGGACACAAAGGATATAGAATTTTGAATCTGAAAACTGGCATTGTTGGCATAAGACATGTTACATATTTTGATGAAAACAAAAGGGTTGATAAAGGCTGGATTATCCCAGATGAGCCTTATCATCCAGAATATGAAACTAGAACCATAATAGACATGCCAGTGTATATAAATGCCATACCAAGGCAGATGTCTGAAAGCAACTCATCTGTATCTAACGAGGAACAGGCAGAGGAAGCAGACACAGAAAGGATCATTGAAGAAGACAGTACAGTTGGAGAAGGGGAATCAATTGGAGAAGAACTCTCAGATTTAGAGGATGCGGAAAGGTCAGACCAACCTGTTGTCAGACGCTCATCCAGGGAAAACAAAGGTGTTCCACCCCCAAGACTGTCTTACCTAACAAAGTCAGCAGAAGCTCAAGAGCCCTTAACATGGGATGAGATTGAGAAAATGCCAGCAGAAGAAGCTGCTGAATGGCGTAAAGCTGCACAAGAAGAAATTGATGCATTGGATAAAAATAATACTTGGATTCTTACAAAATTACCTCCTGGCAAGAAAGCTATAGGATGCAAATGGGTATTCAAGTTAAAAAGGAATGCACAAGGAAAAGTGGAAAGGTATAAAGCCAGATTAGTGGCAAAGGGATATCTTCAAAAATATGGAGAAGATTTTGATGAAGTGTTTGCACCTGTAGTGAAACACACGACAATCAGAACACTTCTGAGCATTGCAGTCTCAAAAGGCATGCAAGTCAACCACATTGATGTGAAAACAGCGTTTCTTCACGGAGATATAACTGAAGACTTGTACATGGAACAGCCAACAGGTTTCATAAATACAAACAAAGACAGCTAGTGTGTAAATTAAACAAAGGTCTTTATGGATTTAAAGCAAAGTGCAAAATGTTGGAATGAAAAATTGCATGAAATATTGACAAATTTAGGATTTAAGCAAGGTGAAGCAGACAAATGCTTGTACACTAGGTGCAGAAATGGACAATATGCATACATTTTAGCTTTTGTTGATGATCTGCTCATTGCAAGCAAAAGTGAGCAAGAGTACAAGGACATTGTAAAGTGTTTAAACCTCAATGTTGAGATAAAAGAACTGGGTAATGTGTCATACTATCTTGGTATAGAAATTGAGAAACAAAATGATGGTTCTTATCTTCTAAGCCAGAAGCAGAAAATAAATGAGCTTATTGAAAGTTTAGGTATGCAAGATGCCCAAGTTGTAAGCACTCCCATGATCACTGATTTTCTGAAGGATGAAACAGTAAGAGAACCTTTACCAGATAACATCCAATATAGATCAGCCATAGGTAAGCTTTTATATCTAGCTACCACATACAGGGCTGATATAGCAAATGCAGTAGGAATTTTGAGCAGAAGGGTCAGCTCACCTACCAAATCAGATTGGACTGCAGTTAAAAGGATGGTAAGGTATTTAAAGGGTACCATTGATTGTAAATTAAAGATTTCAGCCAATAGTAATCCAAAACTAATATGTTACTGTGATTCAGATTGGGCAGGGGATCATTCTGATTATAAATCCACAAGTGGATATGTGTTTATGTATGGAAATGTACAAATTTCATGGGCCAGTCATAAACAAAGTATTGTGAGTCTGTCTTCTACAGAAGCTGAATATGTGGCCGTATCGGAAGCGTGCAGAGAACTGATGTGGATTGAAAAACTTTTGCTGGATTTCGGAATAGCTGAAAAGAGACCAATCCAGATAATGGAAGATAATCAGAGCTGCATCCGACTGTCACAGAATGACAAGGTTCAGTCACGCACCAAGCACATCGCAACGAAATACCACAACGTGCGAGAGTTGGCGAAAGAAGGGGTCATCAATCTACACTATTGTCACACCAGTGAGATGACAGCTGACATCATGACCAAACCGTTACCCAGAGAACGTTTTGTGAATCTGCGTATAAAGCTTGGACTTTGTATGAATAAATAATTGCATGACAGTTATGCATGAGAAGGGGTTTGTTGGAATGTATTGTATTTTACATGCATTGCCTGTCACCTATTATTTCTCTGTGATTACTCTGTGACCTCTGATGTGAATTACTTAGAGAGGTCACACAGCTATGCAACTTCCTGTGGGGGTTAGATGCAGCACATGGAGCACATGGAGCTCATGATCTCTCCTAACCTGAGAGGATCTATGGTGGTGTGAGCATCCATTACCATCTAAGCACATGGAAGGAGCTGATAATACAAATGTATAGTAATATGTATATATAAGCCTGTCTGATTATAATCTAACTGCAAACTGTGAGTAAACAGATGTTTTGTTACTTCAACTTTAAAGTGACTCAGCAGTGAATTATTCAGGGGTGAATGAGAGAGAGATGAAGAAAGAAATTAACATTTCTAAAGCTGAAGCTGTGTGTACTAAAATCTGTTAATTATTTACTACAAAAAATCCAACACCGCCAAACTGCCATCGCCGTCTGCTACCTTTGCTGGCGGGGGACCCCAACCCCCGCCAGCCGAGGTCCTCTTCTTCCTTCGTTCTGTTTCTGAGTTTGACGTCAGACTTAGAAACAGAACGAAGAAAGAAGAGGACCTCGGCTGGCGGGGGTTGGGGTCCCCCGTCAGCAAAGGTAGGCGATGGCGACGGAGGGTTGGCGGCGGGGGGGGGAGGTTGAGAGGGTCGTTGGCAGGGGGGGGGTCAAAGTTGTTGTTGGTGGTGGTGGAGGCGACGGCGGGGGGGGGGGTTGGCAATGGCGGGGGGGGGGTCGGTGGCACCGGGGGGGGGGGGGGGCTAAAATGTGCCCCCTCACCTCGGGCTCTGGACCCCCCTCCCGCCGAAGTCTGGCTACGCCCCTGGTTTGTAGCACCCAAAAGGGATTCGGAAGTCAATATCAGGAAGCGGGCTGGGCTAGCTTCTGGCAGACAGGCTGGTTTGTTGCAGATTTTCAAAGAGGATTACATGGCCACATTTTAATCAGTTAAGAAGCAGAGCTAATAGATCATGAATTTACCTCAAAGAAACACTAAATTTGAGGCAAGAAACTATCTCAGACTACACCTCTCAAATTGCAAAAAAGGATCTACTTAACTGTCCACTCTGCAGACTTCACTTACCTAGGAACCAAACGGTGGAACTCTTTACCACTGAAAATAAGAAATATACAGGAATATACTAGATTCCATAAAATCCTGAAATCGTTCCTATTCAAACAAACCCTAACAAAGCGCAACCATATCTCAGACAATTAATTATTGCCTGAATTGGTTATTACTCTATTTACCATTAACTTTCTCTTTGCTACATGTACAATTTCGCATTCATAATAGATTTTCTAAATGTTAAACATCCATAGCTATCCCAGTATGTTTATGATATTGTATTGTAAAATTGGATTCTTACAACAAATTACTTTCTTATGCATTATTCTTTGTTATGTATCCTATGCTGTTTATTGTAAGCCACACTGAACTCAAACTTATTTGAGATCATGTGGGATATAAATGTCACAAATAAAATGAAGCATGTCATTCGGTTCACACCACAAGCTTTCAACAAGTTCCAAGAATTGTTTTTTTGGCACATGCTTTTAGTTACATAACAGACTTTTGTTTTTTTTGTACTTTCTAATCATTTTGTGGTGCCTCTAAGTCAATATTTATTCATTAGTTTCAACATCTGTAGAAGTGGTAGAGCAAACTCCTGTTAAATATTTTCTAGAAATTCATGTACCAAAATGAAAGCAGGGGATGAATAAACTCATTACCAATCACACAAAGAATTTCATTAAAAAAAAAAAAAAAAGCTGCATTCAGTCTAAGATTTGGGCACTTCAAGATGGCAACCGTATTACAATCTTTTTGTAAAAACTGTTTTCTTTTGAAACATTGATGCAGCATTATGGAAAGCAAGTCCCTTCTATTGACACTTATTCAACATTTGTAAAGAATAAGTTTGAACAGAGGAGTAAATATTAACATGCCACTGTCAGCGTTTTTTGCATATACGTAGCGCTGCTACCTGCAGAAGCGACAGTGAGGAACACATGAATACCGTGGCATGTATGCTGCTATATCTATAGTTGGTAATATTCAGCAACTATTCTTAGAGGTATATGGATAAGTATGAGACAGCCTTTTTCTTGCTTAAATTTATCTATTATAGCTATACAGATAGGGGACAAAATATCACCAGTTTTATTTATTATTTTAAAACTTATATTCTTCCTAAAATTCTAAGGGGCCTGTGAGGGGGTTTATAGAACACTGGCCCTCACCCTTAGGAAAAGTCCCTCTGATAGCCTGGTCTACCTTAAAAGCACTGGTCCTGCCCTGGGAAGAAGTGAACCGGGAGGGGTGGAGCCCATACCTTGGAGTATAAAAGACAAGGCACTGTCAACATTCTTGTCCAAAGAGAGATACTCAACTGTTTACAACTGAACTATGAGCGAACTGTGACCCTAGCATCTGTATATGGGGACCTGAGGTAGTATCCAACAGCTCAAGTGTCCTGTAAAACACCTGTGGGGCAAGCTCATCTGGAGGTATCAGTCTTCCTGTGGCTACCTTACTCTGTGGTTTTTGGCTAGTATTTCCCCAATTTCGGTGCCATCTGGGTCCGGCTGATTGATAACCCAAAGAAGGAGGAGGAGGAGTCTTTTCCTGAGATCTTCCCACTGGAGGACCCTGATTTATAGAATGAAAACTCAAAGTTACAAAAACCCCGCTAGCAGCAGCAGTTAGAAAAACTGTGGTGCTCTGAATTTAGGAGCTGCTGTAGATGAAAATCCGGAGCAGGAAGATGACAGGTCGGACAACCCTGACCTTTGAACAGTCTACCCGAATGGAGCAGTGAGGGAGCTACAGGGAATTTCAAAAGGGCACAGTCAGAGGATGAGTCCCTTAGAGTGGCCCAAGCTACGGTTGTTGCATTGGATTGGAACCCTGTGAACAACCAGGACCCCTCTAAAGTAATGCCCCCTATTTTGTGATAAAGAATGACTTGCTGTATAGGGTGGCCAAGGGAGACCTGGAGGGGGAAGAGGTAGAGCAGCTATTAGTACCACAGCCCTACTGTAAGCAGGTCATGCAACTAGCCCAGTCACCTGCTAGGTGGTCACCTAGGGAAGGAGAAGACCCGTGAACAGATTCTAGCCTGGTTTTTCTGGCCAGGGCTATTTAAGCAAGTGGAGCTCTTTTGCCAGTCCTGCCCAACCTGCCAGCTAAGTAGTCCTGTGAGCGTCCCAGCTGCCCCTCTCGTGCCCATGTCCCTTGTCGACAGTCCATTTGTGTGGATAGCAATGGACTTCAAGGGACCTCTGTAATGCATCACCCGTGGCCTTAAATATAGTCTGGTTATTTTGGATTATGCCACTCGCTATCCAGAGGCCATTGCATTATGTAACATGAAAATCACCATAATGGCTAATGCACTGTGGGAAGTCTTTTCCCGGATGGGAATTCCGGCAGAAATATTGACGGATCAAGGCACTACCTTTATGTCCAGAGTTATGAAGCAAGTGTGTGCCTTGCTCAAAGTGAAAACCTTGTGGACATCAGTGTATCATCCACAGACAGACCGTCTGGTGGAACACTTCAATAAGACTCTGAGACAAATGCTGAGAACATTTGTGGCCGAAGATGGGAAGAATTGGGATTCCCTACTTCCATACATCCTGTTTGCCATCTGGGATGCACCCTAGAATTCAAAAGGAATCTCTTCATTTGAACTGTTATAAGGGAGAAGGCTTAGAGGAATCCTAGATGTGGTTCTAGAAGCTTGGGAAAAGGAACCCAGCCTGGGAAGGAACTTGGCCGAATACGTGCTCACCATGTAAGCAAGGCTAAAGAAAGCTGGTGAGGCCTCTAAGCTTTGCCTAGAGGAGGCTCAAGTGGGTCAAGCCCAAACCTACAACCAGAAGGCAGTTCAATGAACCTTCCAGTTGGGGGATGGAGTCCTAGTCCTTATACCCTCTTCCGAAAATAAGTTATTATACAATTGGCAAGGTCCTTCTGAAGTTGTGCAAAGGACAGGATCTATCAACTATAAGGTGGCACAACCTGACAAGAGGGACAAGGTGAAGGTCTTCCATATCAGCTTAGTGAAGAAGTGGGTCCCCATGATGGCATTCTCTAGTTCAAACAGACAACTTTACCTCTTTTTTTGGATAGCAATAGAAAGGACTTTTTACACAGGATTTCTCAGGCATTCTTTGCTTTGTGCAATAGGATTATGAGGTAATCTCAAGGAGCCCCTGACAGACCATACAGTCTGGTGAGAGCACTCTACTGAAAATGTGAGAGGGATGTTTTGTTGGAAAACAAACCATGAGGCTAACACCAACAGTATTACATTGTTTGCACCATCTTAGGGTTCATTGTGAAACTATCAGTCATGCAAATGTTTTGACCTGTGGGCTACTCTAGAAGCAATGTCTGGGTTGGGGAGTCAGTATGGCTTGAGGAGCAAAGAAGGGAGATTAGTTGTATTAGGTGTGTACAGAAGGCTGTCCCAATCATTAGGCAAGAAGAGTAGGCAATCACCTAGGGCAGCAGCCTTTGGGGGCACCAAAGAAAAGTAAAGGTCCTGACAACCACACAAACTCAAAGAAATAGCAAGAGGAACTTTTACCAGCAAGGAGTTTGGGTAGTTTTTAAATATATGATTATTCTTGGAGGGGATGGTATTGGGATGAGCATGACTGCTGGGGGGAGGGGGAGTAAGGGCTTAAATGTTAATGGGAGGTGGCACTAGGCTGAAGGTTTGCCAAGATGGCTAATACCAGCTCTGTTTATATACAAACCAAAATTTCTCAAGATCACCAAGATAAAGTTAAGGAAAATAATCTCTAATAGCTAAATGACTTTATGCCTGTACTTAACAAATCTCAAAAACTCTTGTATATTGATATTAGGAATGGGCAGCCAGAACATTCTTGTTTAGTATCATTTCCCATGTTGTTTATGGGAATTTTTATTTTATTTGTGTTTTCCTGGACATTTTGTTAGTGTCTGATAATGGTGAACACTCTTTGGAAATAGTGCACAGTGTATGAAAAGAAGGCACACTAAATGTAAGAGAGTACACTCTTTTCCTGAATTTATTTATTTAGATTTGCTCACATCTTTTTCAGTGGTAGCTCAAGGTGACTTACATTCAGGTACACTGGATATTTCCCTGTCCATGGAGGGCTCACAATCTAATTTTGCATTGCTCCCTCCTTCTCCTCCTCCCTTTCCCCTGTGTGCCAAACATACCTTTGCTGATGGAGATGCTGAAGTCAGCACATGCCTTAGGCCACTGACGCCTGGACTCCCTATTTATTTAGCTGGCAGGGCATTGGCATGCCTGCCAGCAAAGGGGCACTGTAGTTCTAGAGGAAGCCCGAGCCTAAAGTGGGGAGCCCAGGCCCCCAAGGTCCCCCATGGCTATGCCACTGGTTCATGCATGCGTGTTGGTTTCACTATCAGGAAAGATTGCACAGTACTGTTCCCTCTAAGCTAAGCTGGAGTCCTCCAACTACATTGCTGCCAGTGGGTGTGGTAGTTCAATATTGTATTTTCAGTCACTAGAGAAAGACAGGTTCCCTGAAGTCCTGCAGAGCTTGCCTGTCTCTCACTATTAAAAATGTGATAGTGAAACAGCGCCCCCCCCCCCCCCCACACACACACACACATACACACACCTACAGGACTGTAGGTGGAGGAGTGTCTCCTGGTATTTCTGAAACAGTATTTGCTATTTCCAAATAGTGCATACTAATACTGAATGTGGTAATGACAATAGATATATTGTTCACATTTCCTATATCGTTGCAAATGACAGCTCAACCCCGAATCATAATTACAAAGAATATACAGACTGTGTCATTCTGTTGTAGCCAGTTTATGTATTCACATGATCATATCCTTCTTCTATTTGTAAATACTCTGGTCACCAGAAAACCTGAAAATGATTTATAAGATTATAGTCAAAGATGTCTTCTCTCCTCTGCATTATCACACAGCCATACAATCAGGGTCAGTCTAAACATTACCCTTAGGATTTATGAGCTCAGAGCGGCTCAGGGGTTTAACATAATGACATCCTTTTAATTAGCAGCCTGCAAGACTGGGTACAGAGAGGACACTGATCCAGTCCTTCTGTCAGATCTCAAGGTGCTGGAGAAGTTTGGAAGTGGCTGTGCAAACTTACGACGTGTGGCAGATGTGGGCCTGTATGTACCATTTACAATTTACTCATTAGCACCAAATTAAGAGTTCCTATGTCCATTGTTTTTCTTCTGAAGTAATCCTTTTTGAAAAAGAAGAAAAGATGAGTGAATTTGCAGAAGAAGATGTAGAGAAGTTCTTAGAAAAGAACTCTCAATTTGCTAAGGATTATTTTGACAGAAAGCAGCGAGTGGAGGTAGTTGGAGATCTTTTCAAAAACAAACTAGCTGACATAAAGGATAGAATTTCCTTCAGAGAGATGTCCAGGCTGGAAGAACTGGATATCATTTTGGAGCTGCTGTAGAACATACAAGACCTGGACCTGATGGAGAAGACGGTTCACAAAGAGGGGCATAATCAAACGGGGTGCCCAAGTTTTCCTGAGGGCGTCCTCGCAGGACGTCCCCGCGAAGGGGCAGGGAAACCCGTATTATCGAAACAAGATGGGCGGCCACCTTTCGTTTTGATAATACGGTCGGGCACGCCCAAATCTCAACATTTAGGTCGACCTTAGAGATGGTTGTCCCTAGAGATGGTCATCCCCAATTTTCGGTGATAATGGAATCCGAGGATGCCCATCTCAGAAACGACCAAATCCAAGCCATTTGGTCATGGGAGGAGCCAGCATTCATAGTGTACTGGTCCCCCTGACATGCCAGGACACCAACCGGGCACCCTAGGGGGCACTGCAGTGGACTTCAGAAAAAGCTCCTAGGTGCATAGCTCCCTTACTTTGTGTGCTTAGCCCCCCCCCCCCCCAAAACCCACTCCACACAACTGTACACCACTACCATAGCCCTTAGGGATGAAGGGGGGCACCTAGATGTGGGTACAGTTGGTTTGTGGTGGGTTTTGGAGGGTTCACATTTACCAGGCAAAGGTATCGGCCTGCTTAACCGACATTGCTACATGGATGTCCAACCGCCACCTGAAACTGAACAAGTCCAAGACTGAGCTCATCGTCTTTCCCCCAAAACCCACTTCTCCTCTTCCTCCACTTTCTATCTCAGTTGATAACACCCTCATCCTCCCCGTCTCATCTGCCCGCAACCTTGGAGTCATCTTTGACTCCTCCCTCTCCTTCTCGGCACACATCCAGCAGATAGCCAAGACCTGTCGCTTCTTCCTCTTCAACATCAGCAAAATTTGCCCTTTCCTCTCTGAACACACCACCCAAACTCTCGTCCACGCTCTCATTACCTCTTGCCTTGACTACTGCAACATACTCCTCACCGGACTCCCACTTAGCCATCTATCCCCCCTTCAATCTGTTCAGAACTCTGCTGCACGTCTTATATTCCGCCAGAACCGATATACTCATATCACCCCTCTTCTCAGGTCACTCCACTGGCTTCCAATCCGATACCGCATTCAGTTCAAGCTTCTCCTTCTTACCTACAAATGTACTCAATCTGCTGCCCCTCACTACCCTCATCTCCCCTTATGTTCCCACCCGAAACCTCCGTTCACAGGACAAATTCCTCCTCTCAGTACCCTTCTCCACCACTGCCAACTCCAGGCTCCGCCCATTCTGCCTCACCTCACCCTATGCCTGGAACAACCTTCCTGAGCCCTTACGTCAAGCCCCCTCCCTGCCCATCTTCAAGTCTCTGCTTAAAGCCCACCTCTTCAATGCTGCCTTCGGCACCTAACTCTTACCTTCAGGATATCCAGACTGCCTCAATTTGACTGCCCCTATCGAATTGACTACTCACTTGTCCTTTAGATTGTAAGCTCTTTGAGCAGGGCCTGTCCTTTTATGTTAAATTGTACAGCGCTGCGTAACCCTAGTAGCGCTTTAGAAATGTTAAGTAGTAGTAGTAGTAAGGGACCTGCATACTGCTGTCATGGAGCTGGGTATGATATTTGAGGCTGACAAAGAGAGTGGAAAAAATATTTAAAAAAATATTTTTAGGGTGGGAGGGGGTTAGTGACCACTGGGGGAATAGGGGGAGGTCATCCCCGATTCCCTTCGGTGGTCATCTGGTCATTTAGGGCACAGTTTTTTGGCTTGGTCGTAAAAAAGAAGGACCAAGTAAAGTCGGCCAAGTGTTCGTCAGAGACGCCCTTCTTTTTTCCATTATCGGCCGAGGACGCCCATGTGTTAAGCACGCCCCAGTCCCGCCTTCGTTATGCTTCCAACATGTCCCTGTGAACGTTGGTCATTCCTGCGACGGAAAGCAGTTGAGGATGCCCAAAATCGGCTTTCGATTATGCCGATTTGGGCGACCCTGGGAGAAGGACACCCATCTCCCAATTTGTGTCGAAAGATGGGCGCCCTTCTTTTTCGAAAATAAGCCTGAAAGTGCTGCAGAGGTTGACTTTGCTCCTGCGAGTGCACTATTGCAGTATGTTCATCTATAGGGCTCGCAATGGCATCCCTGAACTGGCCACTAGGCTCTTCAATGTCACAAAGAGATCCAGCTTTGAGGAAAACCTGGTGGCCCCGGAAAGCGAAATTGTGTTTCCTCTTGATATTGGCATCGTGGGATGTGTTGCTCAAACAAAAAAGACTTCAAATGTACCTGATGTGAAAAAGGTAAGTTGTTTACTTGGTAGGCACTGTCTATTAGGCCAACTCTAGACTCACTGGTGCCTGATGTGAAACTTAAAATTAGCCCCATCCCTTTCCTTCTTTCAGCAGTGTCAGCTCCAGCATAGCATCCCCCTTCCTCTCTCTTCCCTCTACCCCATATCTCACTCTCTCTTCTCTCCACTACTGAACCCTTCTTTCTTTCTTTCTCCATTCTCACATGATATAGAAGGGTATGCGAAGGAGGGGCACCACTACTACTACTATTTAACATTTCTAAAGTGCTACCAGGGTTGCGCAGCGCTGTATGTGGTAACACCTCTTGTGCATGATGCGCACCCCATAAGCCAGCCATGCTTCTTGTTATAAAAAATTCTTGCAGGTGCTCTTTACAAAGCAAGTGCAGTGCCACTGTCAGGAGGCATATATTTTCAGTATTTGGATCAACAGAACTTCTTGACTTTGAGAACACCTGTGGTTTTGTTTGGTAGAATTACCGTATTTTAATGCATATCAATAGTAAGGTATGCACGTTTTTACAAACCATGCCTACCCCCCTGAGCGCTATGGACTATATTCAGGTGCTGAAGAAACTGAGCACTGAGCGCTATTTTATAAAGGTCTATTTATAGAATAACGCTTAGTGCCAGGATCTGCGCCCAATTTTGGGTGGAAGGATTTACACCAATTGAAACCTAGTGTAAATCCTCATGCTTAAATTAGGCACGGATCTCCTGTATTCTATAATACTAGGTGCATCTTTAGTGAACACCCCTGACCTAACCATGCCCCTCCTTTGGCCACGCTTACTAAAAATATATGTGTGCATCTTTATAGAATAGCACCTAGCAAGATGCGCATAAATTCAAATTGTTGCCAATTAGCACCAATAATTGGTTCGTTACTCAATTAACTTGCATGCTCAAATTGGGCATACGCAAGTTTGAGCATCATTTATAGAATTTGGGGGTATATGCATGAGCACACTCTAGCAATGTATTTTTACTAAGATGCTCTAATTGCAAAATTAGCGTCTCTGTTTTAAGGCCTTTTCTTTTTAAGATTTTTGCAGGTTCTGTATGCTAATATCTACAAAAACCTAAAAAGAAAAACCTTTAAAAACAAATGCGTTAATTTTGCATCTTAGTAAAAGTAAACTGGTCTAGCGTGTGTTATATGCACTTAGGAATTATATGAGGTTATTGTTACAGAGACATGCAATTTGTGTGCATTATATGTGTGTATGCATTATATGCATGGGCACATTATCCCCTGGATTCTATAATCGGCAACTAAAGTTCCATGTGCAAATCAGACTGCATAGCCAATTTATGTGTGGAACTTAATTTGTTAATAGGTCAATCATCACTGCTAATTGGATGTTAACAAGCAAGCATTGGTACTAATTGGCACTAATTAGGATTTGCATGCATAGCTCGCTAAGTGTATTCTATAAAGTGATGCGCATAAATTGGACTGCGTGGATCTCAAAATGGGGTGTGGCCATAGGAAGGGCATGGACTAGTCATGAGCATTCTGAAAATTTACATGCACTGTTACAGAATAAGTCCAACCCATGGTCATTTACACCAGGTTTTAGTTGGCGTAATTGCCTGCGCCTAAAGATTTGGCAGAATTGCCTACGCATATTGCATTAACCATGCCTAGCGTTAGGTGAGGTTTATAGAATAGTACGAAGCACAGTTTTTCAGTGCCGATTTTTTAGGCACCATATATAGAATCTAGCCCTATGGGGATCTTTTACTGAAGCTTAGCTTGAGTTATCTGCAGCACAGCCCATAGGAATAAAATGGGCCCCGCTGCAGATAACTTGAGCTAAGCTTTAGTAAAAGACCTCCTATATGCATAAAAATACGGTACTGGCAAACAATATATAAGGAGCAGATGTTTAAAATCTACATCAGTCTTGACAAGGGTCGTGTTTCGGCATAAGTGCATTCATTAGGAGTCCACATGCCAGGGGCATAGCCAGACAGCAGATTTAGGGTGGGCCTAGGCAAGAAGTGAGTGAGCACCAAGTGTTCTCTCCCCCCCCCCCCCCCAAAAGATATCTCAGCTGGCGGGACAATGCTTCTCTCCACCTTGGCAGCCTGCAGCAGGCATGTGCTGAAAAATGAGAATGCGCAGGTGCCAGTATCGTGGAGAGCAGCGTTTTTGTTACCATCAGGATGAAGTCTTCAGCTGACGGAGCTTGGGATCCCCAACAGCTACTGCTAAACGTGTGCTACTGTTGGGTGGGCCTGAGCCCTAACTGGATGGGCCTTGGCCCACCCAGGCCCACCTGTGGCTACGCCACTGCCACAAGCAATATATAATGGGGCCGATATTCAGCCTGGCTCACTCCCATGGTCGTTTCTGGTGACCGGCATTGAATATCTGGTTTAATTTTGGCCGCTATAAACTTAGACGGCTAAGTCAATATTCAGCACTGGCCGGCTAAATTCACAGCAGCCAAAGATAGGCCTGCTAGTTTGGTGGCCCATTTTGACTGCTAAACTTGGCCAGTGACGTGCTGAAGATTCATGGTTAGCTGGTTATAGCATGAGATATAACCAGATAGCCGCTATGCGCTGACCGCGAATATTCAGCAGGAGATAACCAACTATCTCTCACTGAATATTCATAGATACACAGTTAAGTGCTATTTAACTGGCCAGGAGCCATTCCTGGCCAGTTAAATGTCGCTGAATATTGGCCAGAACGTTCTTTTAATATAAACAACAGGTGAAGGAAAAATTTCAAGTGAAGGAAAAATTTCAAAGTCCAAAATACAGGAAAATTCTGTCTTTGGAGCACTGGCAAGACAGCTAGGTTAAAAGTAGGTATTCAGAACACATAGCACCTACTGTTGAGCTATATCATAAAACGAATTTCGAGAAGTGTTCTCAAATGTCAGAAGTGGGATCAGTACTTTTGCACTTGTTTTTATTAAAAATGTGCATATCTGCCGATTCTTGGCAGTATATATAGGTACAAGGCTGTTCCTGCCTCGGAGTAGGTGTAAATTTCTACAGGAGCGGTAGAGGGAGACAGTTTTGTAAAGACACATAGGTGCAAGTGTTGCCTTGATCAAATACATACAAGGAATATTCCCACATGCCTTCTCTGCTTACACACCCTCTCAATTTGTAGGGAACATGTTCTCTTCAGAATGGTACTTCTGAGTGCGTCATATGCATCTAATCTGGGCATCACAGTGACCTCATGTACCACTTATAGGCTATTCAGAAAAAAAATAATTATCCTTGAATGTTAGAATCATTGGCATACTATATTTTAAAAAATGATTTGCAAATCTTACACCAAAGTAACTGGCTTTAAATTTGTTTTATGATTTATCAAACAAAAGTATTAACGTACATTGTTGCAGATGACGTAGGTACAATTATGCTAGTCAGAACTATCCTTATTTATGACTGCCCTAAACCAACTCAACAGCCATTTTAAAAGGAAAGGTGCAAATCAACCAAGATTGTAAAAGAGGCAGCAGCTGTTTTTTTTTTTTTTAAAGCATATTTGACTTGTCTTAATGCTTCCCTCATCTGCTGCCTTGCTGACAAAGAGCATCTGACTTGTGGTGTCTTATCATTAAATGGAGGGCTTGAAACTAATCTTTCTGAAGTCATAAGACCGATCACATGCCAGAGGTTTAAGAGGATTAAGAAAGATGTGAATGGCATGTGCTCAAGTTTCATACTGTTCTTTTAAGACTCATTTCTAGGAGGATTAGGAAGGAATGGTTTACACACCAGAATGCCAGTGGTACACGTCTAAATCACATTCCATGTATAAGGAGTAATTTTGGAAAGAGTGCCACTTATACAAAGAACAGCCCTGATGCTGAGTCTTAAAAATTCACAGAGGTGGTATGTTCGGCATATGTTTGGCGCATTCCTTGCCATGGTTAACATATTTTGTAAGGACACCAAAATTAAATGTCAGCAATTACACCTGTTATAAATCATTCAAAAATCCCCTGCTTGTTGAGGTGTTTGTTGGAGGAGAATTACATGCGGTCAGTGCTCCCTAATTGACATTCCCTATTATCCTTTAGCTCACCTCTCCATTAGGGATAGTGTTAGATATGCTGGAGCCCAGGGGAGAAACTTAGAAGGGGGTTTAAAGCTCAGTGTCAGATTGTGCCTCTTTCAACTTTGACATGGGGACAGTGGCATAGCCAGGGGGGTGTCAGGGGAGCAGCCGCTCCCCCAAATGGAGTTCTGTCAGCTCCGGCACCTATGTTTTTCTCAATGTGTTGCATTGAAAATGTGCACCAGCGCCAGTGGAAGTCTGCTCTCGCTCCCCCCGCGCCGTCAACCTGGCTCCGCTTCTGCATGGGGGCCCAGGCAGCTGTCCTGGTTGTCACCCCTTAACGCCAGCCCTGCTTTCCATTTACTCTCTTGTCCTTTCCTCCCCTCTCTTGACTCTTTTTCTCTTTTCCAGTTCCCAGGTCCCAGTTCCTCTACCTCTCTGCATAAGGGGGTTCAGGCCTGATAAGAAGACCATTTTTCTCCGTCACTGCCAGCCAGGGCCGGTTTTAGACATGCTGAGGCCCAGGGCAAAAATTAAGGAGGGGGCCCCCAATCCCCTCTCCCGATTTTCCCAACCACCATTACTACCACACATAAAACAACCTTAAATGACTTCTTCATGCAAAAAATACAGACAGACTTTCACCAAATACAGAATGAGGGATCACAAGTTAGAAATATGAACACCAAAACAGAATTGGGAATCCCAAGACGTTAAACTTGGCAAGAACTGCAACACTGGAGAAATAAAAATACAAACGCGATTCATTTTGTACTGAACACAATCAGTGGCATAACCACGAAGGGGGAGGGGTTTAGGCCTCCACAAAATTAACATCTCCCGTGCTGTGGCTGCTAGGGCTTCCATGGTTTGGAGTGAGGTATCTTTGAAGGATTCTATCAAAACAGGAAAGTTAGGGTGTACCAATAGAAAGCTTGCAAAAAAGGGAAAAATAAGCCAAGAGCCATTAAGGGAAGAACAATGATTTTCCCATTATCCCTGTCAAATGCTAAGCAACTTATAGATACAAACAAAAAACACCTTTTAAAATGACTATACAAATGCTAAACGCCTAAGAAATAAGATGGGAGAGTTAGAGTAGATGAGGTAGATATAATAGGCATATCAAAGACCTGGTGAAAGGAGAATAACCAATGAGGCATAGCATTACTAGAGTACAAATTATATTGGGAAAGGGAAGGGGAAGGGGGATGGGATTTGATATACCGCCTTTCTGTTGTTACAATCAAAGCGGTTTACATAATATACATAGTTACTTATTTTGTGCCTAGGCCAGGGCAATGGAGGGTTAAGGAGTCCTTTTACTAAGGTGCGCTGAAAAATGGCCTGCGGTAGTGTAGACACATGTTTTGGGCGCGTACAGAATCATTTTTCAGTGCACCTGCAAAAAAATGCCTTTTTTATATTTTTGCCAAAAATGGACGTGCGACAAAATGAAAATTGCCGTGCGTCCATTTTGGGTCTGAGACCTTACTGCCAGCCATTGACCTAGCGGTAAAGTCTCACATGGTAACCGGGTGGTAATGACCTACACGTGGCAAATGCCACTTGGCGTGCGTAGCTGATGTACGCCAGAAAAGAAAAAAATATTTTTTGGCCGTGCCTAGCGGACGCACGCCAAAAATGAAATTACTGCAAGGGCCACATGGTAGCCATGCGGTAACTCCATTTTGGTGTACATTGAGTGCCCATAGACACTTACCTGGCTTAGTAAAAGGGCCCCTAAGTGACTTGCCCAGTCACAAGGAGCTACACTGGGAATCAAATCCTATTCCCCTGGGTCTCAGGCCACTGTACTAACTATTGGCTACTCCTCCATTCCTAGGGTGGATCTAATGGGAGGGGTGGTGCCACTATTAAACAGGGAACTGAGACAAACAGAATAAAAATTCAACAGGTAACATGGAATCCTTACGGATAGAAATTCCATGTGTGAAGGGAAAGAGAATAATGGTAGGGCTACAGTACCATCCACCAAGCCAGAATGAGCAGGTAGATGATAAATGTTAAAAGAAATTAGGGAAGCTAGCAAATTTGGCAACGCTATAATAATGAATGATTTCAATTTCCCCAATATTGACTGGATAAATGTCATCATGTCAGTAAATGCTAGGGAGGTAAAGTTCTTTGATGAAATAAATGACTGCTTCATGGTACATCTGGTTCAGCAAATGACAAGAAGGGGAGCTATTTTAAATCTAGTCCTTAATGGAATGCAGGACTTGATTTGAGTGGTAACAGTGTTGGGCCACTTGCAAATAGGGATCATAAGGCTGCTCAGATGCAAGGATTTATGCCAACATCCGCTTTCCCAACTGCAGTCTTTAAACTGCCCACCAGAGGGCTGTCAAGTCGTGCCAGCTGATAGACTCTGGATAAACTTTGAGAAAGTATCAGATTTTTAGGACACCTCCTCCTATAACTGTTCAATGGATTACATCTTCAGTGAACCAGTTTTTGCAAGTGGGATTTTTACCCCTGCAATGAGAAAAAATATTTTAACCCCTCTTCTGAAATCACCATCTCTTGATCCAAATTCTCCTTCAAGCTTTAGGCCAACAGCTAATATTCCTTTTTTTTACTAAATTATTAGAGTCACTAGTCTCTAGGCAGCTGTCAGAGTATGTAGAGGCTGGAAGACTGGGCACCTAAATGCCAGATGACATTTTATGAAAAATAATCCAAATTATAGCTAATGCTAGGTTGCAAATTAGGAGTCACCACTGAAGAAAAATATATAGATGTCACTGTGGGCAATATGATGAAATCTTCTGCTCAGTGTGTGGTGGCAGCCCAAAAGGCAAAAAGAATTTTAGGAATTATTAGAAAAGGAATGAAGAGAGTGGCCTAGTGGTTAGGGTGGTGGACTTTGGTCCTGAGGAACTGAGTTCAATTCCCAGCACAGGCAGCTCCTTGTGACTCTGGGCAAGTCACTTAACCCTCCATTGCCTGCAGCATTGAGCCTGCCATGAGTGGGAAATTGTGGGGTACAAATGTAACAAAAATAAAACAAAGAATATCATAATGTTGTAACAGTGGTTAGCATATCTGGGTTTAAAAAAAGACAAGTTCCTGGAGGAAAAGTCCATAGTCTGTTACTGAGATGGACATGGGAGAAACCACTGCTTGCCCTGGGCGGCTGAGGGGTGATATGAAAGAGGTCTACAAAATTTTGAGTGGGGTAGAGCGAACAGATGCGAAGCATTTGTTTACGCTTTCTAACAATAATAGAACTAGGGGACACAAGATGAAATTAGAATGTGGTAGGTTTAAAACAAATTGGAGAAAGTTTTTCTTTACTCAGCGCATGGTTAGACTCTGGAACTCATTGCCGGAGAAGGTAGTGATGGCAGCTGGCCTTGCTGAGTTTAAAGGGGGTCTGGACAGATTCCTGAAGGAAAAGTCCATTGATCGTTATTAAATTTGGGGATTTTGCCAGGTTCTTGGGGCCTGGATTGGCCGCTGTCGGAGACGGAGTGCTGGGCTTGATGGACCTTTGGTCTTTTCCCAGTGTGGCAGTGCTTATGTACTTATGTACTCTTTGGGTTTCTGCCAGGTACTTGTGACCTGGCTTGGCCATTGTTGGAAGCAGGATACTGGGCTAGATGGACCATTGGTCTGACCCAGTAAGGCTATTCTTTTTTTTTTTTTTATATTTTTATTAAGGTTTTTACATATTTATAACAAATGCTGATAACCACAACTTAACCATGCTTCAATTGGATTACCCCCCTCCCCCCCACCCTTCCTATAATATAGCTAATAACCGGTATAGGTACATGATATATCTTTACTCTATAGCTAAATCATGGAGCTGTCATTAACCTGGGCGCATCCAAGTCCACTCCATCCCTCAACCAGTAAGGCTATTCTTATGTTCTCTGTATCGCTCCATCATGAAACCACACCTTGAATACTGTATATAAGTCTGGTCACTGCATCTCAAACATGATATAGTAGAATTGGAAAAAGTGCAAAGAAGGATTACCAAAATAATGAAGGGAATGGAATAACTCTGATATGAGGAAATGCTAAAGAAGTTAGGGCTCCTCATGGTAGAGGCAGTGGCGTAGCCACAGGTGGGCCTGGGTGGGCCTCAGCCCACCCAGTTAGGGCTCAGGCCCACCCAACAGTAGCACACATTTAGCTTGGTCAGACTTCCCCTTGATGGTAACAAAAACACTTCTCTCCACAATAGTTTTCAGCACATGCTTGCTGCAGACTGCCAAGGTGCAGAGAAACATTTTTCCACCAGCTGAGATATTTTTTTTTATGTTGGGGGGAGAACACTTGGTGCCCACCCACTTCTTGCCTAGGCCCACCCAAAATCTGCTGTCTGGCTACGCCCCTGGGTAGAGGTCTATAAAATTCTGATTGGAATGGAACAGGTAGGTGCAAATTTATTGTTTACTCTTTCAAAAAGTACAAGAATTATGGGACACTGTATGAAATTATATAGTTGCACATTTAAAACAAATAAGAGAAGATATTTTTTCACTCAACATATAGTTAGGCTCTAGAACTCAATGCCGCTGCAAGCATTTAGAGGCTCATTTTCAAAACATATAGACTTACAAAGTTACGTGGAGACATATTTTCAAAGCACTCAGATTTACAAAGTTTCATAGGAACCTATGGAACATTGTAAGTCTAAGTGCTTTGAAAATGAGCCTCATAGTGACCTATGTAACTTCGTAAGTCTATGTGTTTTGAAAATGAGCCGCTCAATGTATCTGGCTTTAAAAAAGGTTTTGGCAAATTTCTGGAGGAAAAGTTCATAAAACCTTATTAAGGTAGATCTGGGGATAAATAGCATGAAATCTTGCTACTTTTTGAACTGTACCAGGTACTTGTGACCTGATCGAATCACTGTTGGAAATAAGATACTGGGTTACATGGACTCTTGGACTGACCCAGTAGGGCAACTCTTATGTTCTTAAGCACCAGGTCCAGTATGGTCTCCTCCTGCATGGGTTCCATTATTAGTTTCCAGAACTGTTCTCCCCATAAAGAATTCAAGATCTTCCTATTTGTTGATGACACCACTGTAGGGATGTCCCCAACATCTGGCAGCAGTACTTCCCCTTTCATAGCAATATAGTGAATGTCTTCAGTATACAAATACTAAGCTGTGAATAACTTATGGGGCTGCCATATGTGATGGTATCTTGGCAGACTCTTAGAGGGGTGGTTTGCCATTGCCTTCCTTTTATTCCCTAGGTAAGGCTGTGTACTTATTTACAGACTGAAAGTAGATGGATGGCTAAGTTGACCAGAAGCCAGTTACCTGACAAAAATCACAGTATGGGATTTAAACTCAGTTTGTAGGCACTAACTGCACCATGAAGCCAGTTTAAGATTTAAAAGCAGCTTCAAAATGGTGGTGGATCAATTTGAATTTGAAGAAGACCAGAGAGAGAGGGCAAGATACACCAGCTCAGCGAATCTATTCAAGATGGAAAGTGCAAATTCAGGAACTGGTGCAGGAGAAGGAGAAGATCAAAGTGACCTGATGAATGAACAGAGTTCCTGAGGAGGGGTATAGGGAGAGATAAGATTGGAGAGGTAACAAGGAAGTGGAGAATGAATGCACTTACAGGCAGGGCTTTTTTTGAGGGGGTACTTGGGGGTACTGAGTACCGGCACCATTTCCATTGTCTGCTAAAATTGACCCATGATCCCCAAGTTTTAATGAAAGAGCTCAGGCTCTACACACCAATTCTGCCTTTGTCATAGATTCTGTGACTGGTTGCAGGGGGCCTGGCTATTGTGGGGTGGGTCCCTCAGTGTTCACACCACTCCTGAAGGGTGGTCCGGCATTTGAGTACCGGCACCTTTTTCGCTAGATAAAATGCACTGCTTACAGGTCAATAAGAGAAGCTCAAACTGTGTATGAAATCAGATAGGAAACCAATGTAGTAACTTGAGAAGTTATATTTGTGTAGTTGTGCAGCTGTATTTTGAAGGGGAGAGAGATTGACTTAGTTGCAAACCTTTTAGAAGCAGGTTACAGCAGACTAAGTGGGAGTTGATGAGAGGATGGATTGGGGTATATAAGTGTGGATTCAGAAAGGAAGGGATACATTTTTGTGATGTTATAGAAAAAGAAATGGCACATTTTAGCAGTGTTTAGAAGAGAGTTGAAGGTGCACCCAGGGTTATGGGCTGAGGGGATTAGGAGGAGGAGGAGTGGCCTAGTGGTTAGGGTGGTGGACTTTGGTCCTGGGGAACTGAGGAACTGAGTTCAATTCCCTGCACAGGCAGCTCCTTGTGCCTCTGGGCAAGTCACTTAACCCTCCATTGCCTGCCGCACTGAGCCTGCCATGAGTGGGAAAGCACAGGGTACAAATGTAACAAAAAAAAAAACCATGGTATCCACAAACCTAGAAACTGAATTGGGGAAAGCAAAATGGGACTTGATATACTGCCTTTCTCTGCAACTATATTCAAAGTAGTTTACATATATTCAGGTACTTATTTTGTACCAAGGACAATAGAGGGTTAAGTGACTTGCCCAGAGTCACAAGGAGCTGCAGTGGGAATTGAACTCATTTCCCCGGGATCAAAGTCCACTGCACTAACCACTAGGTTAGTGTTCTGTCTTGGTTCTGTCTTTGTCATCTAAAGCTTAAGATGATGGTGGAACATCCACGAGACATATCAGACAACAGGCCCTAATCTGGGACTGGCTTCCAGATAGCAGATTTGGAAGTCATGGTGAAAGGTTGCCCTTTTCCTTATTAAGGGCCCCTTTTACAAAGTGTCAGTACGCCCAACGCGGGCTTACTGCTCGCTAAACAGGAAGTATCACTAGGCTACTGCAGAAGCCCGGCGATACTTCCCACCCCTAGCGCACCGTCATATCTGGGGTGTACCTGGCGGTTATCGGGCAGTGTTGCGCACTGCCCAGTTATTGCTGGGTTAGCATGGAAGCCCTTACCGCCACTTCAATGGGTGGCGGTAAGGGCTCCCCTCCTGAAATGGCCGCATGGCAAGTGCTTTACTTGCCACATGGCCATTTCCTGCAGAAAAGAAAGAGTACTCTTTTACCAGCTGTGGTAAAAGGGGGCCTCGTGTATGTCAAAAATACATTCTGATGCCAGCAAAGGCCCCCTTTTGCTACAGCTTGATAAAAGGGGCCCTAAATCTTTTACATGAGACCAGGCGCATCCCAGGCCAGAAATGCACCGTGTGTAACATGCCCTTAGTGCTTCCACCTGTCCACTGTGTCGCAGCCAAACAGGGGAGGCAATGGCTGGGATGTCCTGACTCCCTTTTGCTTTGTGTAGCCTCATTGCCTGCATACAGTTCACTATGACCCTGCATGAGACTCATATTTTTCTGTTCTTTCCTTCACAATAAAATCAATTTCAATAAATTGAACCCTCTGCTACAGGAAACACAGCAAACTGCATGGTCTTCCTGTGATATTGTAGGATGGGATTGGGAGAGGTGGGGAGTGGGACCATTTCTATTCTTTCCAAAAACTGCAGTGAGAGCGTGACAAGCTGAGAAGCAAAACAAAGAACTGAATGATACGCTGCTGAAAAGGTCAAAGCAATAGAGTGTGGTGTAATAAATCAAATATTACACAGTATCATGGATTATCTTTCTGATAAGACTATTTTTATACATACTAATCACTACACGCTATCTGGTAGATTCTGTATATCATGCCTAGAAATCTGTGCCGAAATCCAGGTGTATTCTATAGCAACACATGTAACTTAATTGGCTTAACAAGTCAACCAGCGTATTTAACAGCACTTAACAAGCAATAATGAGCACTAATTGGCAATAATTAGAATTTACGTGCACAAATCACTAAGCGGATTCTGTAATGAACTGCACCTAAATTCGAATGCACGCAATTCAAAAGGGCCATGGCTATGGGCAGAGAAATGGGCATTCCAAAATTTACACACGTTGTTATAGAATAAGGCTCAGTGTGCGTAAATCTACATGTAGGGATTTACACCACATTTTCATTGGTGTAAATGGACGAATTTAGTTTTAAGTGCTGGAATATAAACTAAGCGTATTCTATATACCGCGTATTCTTTTTGGACATGCAGTGATTCAGGGACAATGGAGGTGAATTATCCTTTTATCTTTGGAGTTATTTTTGCATAATGAGGTTGGGGCACAGCGTTAGACCAGTATCTATACTCTGTAGATAAACATAGGGCTTCAGTTTTCAGTGTTGTCAGTGTGAGACCTTTTGTGAACATGATAAGAGTCTTATTAAAAAAAAACATCTTTTTTTGCTAGTTTTGTTTTGTTTTATATATATAATGTTTATTAGATTCTTGATATACCTCCTTTCATTGGTACCACCAAAGTGGTTTATTTATTTATTTATAATATTTATCTCCTACTTACAAATATGTGGGTCACAAAAAAACATACATAAAAAGAAGCATCAAACATATAAACGGCAAGTGACCGACTCACCTGCAAATGCGCAGTAGAGTCGGAACGCTGAGAGTGTAGAAGTCCAATAGGGAGGAGGGCTTGGACATGGGCGTGGAAATCAGAGGAGGAGGGAGCAGGGAGGGAAGGAGGGGGCGGAACTGAGGGAAAGAAACCCTGCGGGGAGGGCAGGGGAGAGAGCAGGGTTGGTGGATGGGGAGGGGGGCATAGGAAAACAAAAAAATAGCCCATTGTTACGGGCTTAACGGCTAGTTAAACAATAAACTACATATCAACCAGCAAACTTCTCTTCATCTGTCTTCAGATGATCTGTCCACCAGTGCAAATAGATGAGTTTTCAACTTAAAAAAAAAATGTCAAAAGAGGACAGAAAACATATAAAGTACCAGAAAGTTTATTCCAAACTAGAGGTCTAATATTGGACCTTGTGTTATGACTGGTATCTGAGTAGCACACCCCTAGCAAATGAGAGACTACAAGTTGTTTTGCATCAGTGGATTGCAATGGTCGGGCAGGGTCATAAAGTTACATAAGAACATAAGAGTAGCCATACTGGGTCAGACCAAATGGTCCATCTAGCCCAGAATCCTGTTTTCCAAACAGTGGCCAAGCCAGGTCACAAGTACCTGGCAGAAACCCAAATCGAAGCAACACTCCATACTACAAATCCCAGGGCAATCAGTTGCTTCCCATGTCTGTCTCAATAGCAGACAAAGGACTTTTCCTCCAGGAATTTGTCCAAACCTTTTTTAAACCCAGATACGCTCACCGCTGTTAAAACCTTCTCCGGCAAAGAGTTCCAGAGCTTAACTATTCGTTGAGTGAAAAAGTATTTCCTCCTATTTGTTTTAAAAGTATTTCCATGTAACTTCCTCAAGTGTCCCCTAGTCTTTGTACTTTTGGAACGGGTAAAAAAATCGATATTCTTCTACTCGTTCTACACCACTCAAGATTTTGTAGACCTCAATCAAGTTGCAGAGTTTGCTTGAAATAGGAACAATTCCATTCAAAGTCTTAAAAACAAGTATCATTAATTTGTATTGTGCCTTGAACTGCATTCAGAGCCAATGAAAAGCTTTCATTATCAATTTGTACCAATCCCATAATTAATCTCACAGCAGCACCTTGTACCATCTCCAGGGCTTGCAAACAAGAGGAAGATAGTCCCATATACAGACTGTTACATTAATCCAGTCTAGCCAGAACAAGACTTTGCACAGCCACACAAAAATATTAAGATAGAATCATGGGTTTGATCTTTCTTAACACATGCAGTTGATAAAAACATTCCTGAACAACTCTAGCAATGTGAGCATTTAAATTCAACTGTGAATCTAATATCACTCCCAAAGTTGTAATCTGTTCCTTAATAACAATAGTAAAATCACAAAATTCAACAGAGTTCAACATTCCTTCAATACCCCTCCTTTTTAACAACATATGGGTACTTTCTCTGTCCCTAGTGGGCTCACAATCTCAGGGGCCCTTTTACTAAAGCTTAGCATACACTAATGCTAAAAAGCCAATAGATATAAAGTAGGCTTATTGACATTTAGCGTGTGCATGGACTGAGAGTGGTCTGGGGGCACTGAGGGTGGTCTGGGCCCCCACCCAGCCGCTGTCTGACACTCCCCTACTGCCACAGACAACACCTCTGCTGCTCCGGTCCTACCTGAAGAGCCCTGGTGGTCTCTGTGAGGGGGGTGGGGAGAAGCAGTGGCGTAGGAAGGGGGGCGGTGGGGCGGTCCGCCCCAGGTGCATGCCGCTGGGGGGGGTGTCGGCGCCGCTGGTTACCTGCTCTCTCTGCCCCAGAACAGGTTACTTCCTGTTCCGGGGCAGAGAGAGCAGGGAACCAGCGGAGCCGACACAGCTCCCAGCGACGTGCACTCGGGGTGGTTTGGCCCTCCCGCCCATCCCTCACTGCTTTCCCTCGTCGCCTGACGCCTTCCCTCGTAAGTACGCACTCGGGGGGGAGTGCGCTCCGGAGAGGGGAGGGTGCGCTCGGGAGGGGGGAGGGTGCGCTGTGCTGCACCCGGGGGGGGGGGTGCACAGCGGCGACCCGCCCCTGGTGTCAGCTGCCCTTGCTACGGCAATGGGGAGAAGCATGTTCTTTCCTGCCTGCTGCACTGCCTCTATTCCCCCATCTTCCAGTGCCACCATGTTTTTAAAATGGCGGCCGAGACTTCCTGCAGTAGTCTCACGTGTCTCGACAGTCTCGCGAGACTTTTACAGGGAGTCTTGGCCGCCATTTTTAAAATACAGTGGTGCATTGCAGGGGGAATAATGGCAGCACAACGGGCAAGAAACAACATGTTCCACCCCCCCCCCCCCCCACAGGCCACTAGATCACCAGTGGCGCTTTTTTAAGGTAGGACCAGGGAGGGCTGTAGTGTGTGGCGGGCATCTGGGCAGAGCCATCCCATCCCCACCAACTTACTTAACACCATCTCTCCTACTATCACCCCCTCCATCTGTCATATCCTCAACCTCTCTCTCTCCACTGCAACTGTCCCCGACACCTTCAAGCATGCTGTAGTCACGCCACTCCTCAAAAAACCATCACTAGACCCTACCTGTCCCTCCAACTACCGCCCCATCTCCCTCCTACCCTTCCTCTCCAAGACACTTGAGCGCGCAGTCCACAGCCGCTGCCTTGATTTTCTCTCCTCTCATGCCATCCTTGATCCGCTTCAATCCGGTTTTCGCTCTCTTCACTCGACAGAAACAGCACTTTCTAAAGTCTGTAATGACCTGTTCCTTGCCAAATCCAGAGGCCACTACTCCATCCTCATCCTCCTGGATCTATCCGCCGCTTTTGACACTGTCAATCATGACTTACTTCTTGCCACACTGTCCTCATTTGGGTTCCAGGGCTCTGTCCTCTCCTGGTTCTCCTCCTATCTCTCCCACCGCACCTTCAAAGTTCACTCTCATGGATCTTCCTCCACCCCCATCCCCTTATCTGTTGGTGTTCCCCAGGGATCGGTCCTTGGACCCCTTCTCTTCTCAATCTACACCTCTTCCCTGGGCTCCCTGATCTCATCTCATGGTTTCCAGTATCATCTCTATGCTGATGACACCCAACTGTATCTCCCCACACCAGACATCACCGCGGAGACCCAGGCAAAGGTATCGGCCTGCTTATCCGACATTGCTGCCTGGATGTCCAACCGCCACCTGAAACTGAACATGTCCAAGACCGAGCCTATCGTCTTTCCACCAAAACCCACTTCTCCTCTTCCTCCACTTTCTATCTCAGTTGATAACACCCTCATCCTCCCCGTCTCATCTGCCCGCAACCTCGGAGTCATCTTTGACTCCTCTCTCTCCTTCTCTGCGCATATCCAGCAGATAGCCAAGACCTGTCGCTTCTTCCTCTTTAACATCAGCAAAATTCGCCCTTTCCTCTCTGAACACACCACCCGAACTCTCGTCCACGCTCTCATTACCTCTCGCCTGGACTACTGCAACTTACTCCTCACCGGCCTCCCACTTAGCCATCTATCCCCCCTTCAGTCTGTTCAGAACTCTGCTGCACGTCTCATATTCCGCCAGAACCGATATACTCATATCACCCCTCTCCTCAGGTCACTTCACTGGCTTCCGATCAGATACCGCATTCAATTCAAGCTTCTCCTTCTTACCTACAAATGCACTCAGTCTGCTGCCCCTCACTACCTCTCTACCCTCATCTCCCCTTACGTTCCCGCCCGTAACCTCCGTTCACAGGATAAATCCCTCCTCTCAGTACCCTTCTCCACCACCGCCAACTCCAGGCTCCGCTCATTCTGCCTCACCTCACCCTATGCTTGGAACAACCTTCCTGAACCCTTACGCCAAGCCCCCTCCCTGCCCGTCTTCAAGTCTTTGCTTAAAGCCCACCTCTTCAATGCTGCGTTCGGCACCTAACCCTTACCGTTCAGTGAATCCAGACTGCCCCAATTTGACTGCCCCTATCGGACCGACCGTTCACTTGTCTATTAGATTTTAAGCTCTTTGAGCAGGGACTGTCTCTCTTTGTTAAATTGTACAGCGCTGCGTAACCCTAGTAGCGCTCTAGAAATGTTAAGTAGTAGTAGTAGTAGTAGCCTCTAGGCCCCCTAGAGCCTCTGGGCCTTCGGGCACTGCCTGGGTGCCCAATTGGTCAGTCAGCCCCTGGTAAAAAGGCCCTTAAGTTGTGTACCTAGAACAATGGAGGTTTAAAATATACACATTAATAATTTAGGGGCCCTTTTATAAAGCACCGGTAAGCCCACCGCAAGCTTACTGTGTGCCAATCTGGAGCTAACGTTGGCCCAACACAGGCACCAGCGGTAGTTCCACCCCCCCCCCCCCCCCCAGTGTGTGGCATTTCCGGCGCTAGCGGAAATTTTCAAAAAAATATTTCCGCAGGTGTTAACCCAGCAGTAATTGTGCAGCACCACTCACTACCCAGTTACCGCTAGGTTAGCGTGGGAGCCCTTACCGCTCCCCCCTCTGCATGTCCACGTGGAGACTGGTTGGTGGGCGCCAACTGCTGATTACTGTCAGAAACAGTGCACGTGGAAGGAAATAAATAAATAAATCATCCAGGCATTACGGACACATGGCAGATCTGAAATTACCTCCAGGGGGTGCAGTAGCATGGCAGTAGTCTCATTTTGGAGCATGCTGCACGTGTGTAGAGCCTAGCGTGCATGACAAACAAAAGAATCAAAGACAGAATGGCTAAGATTGAAAAGAAGCCTCAAAAAGTTGTTCACCTGCTATTCAGACTATGGAGGATGGTGAACTTAAAGGCGCTGAGTGCTGCAGGCTGAATTTTATCCTGATGTCAAATGCCAGTCCCAATTCAGGAACCTGCATTGAATATCTGGGTTATGATTAGCCACCTGAATTTATCAAGGTACCGGCTATATTCAGACTGGTACTTGAATACGTACCTGGACAAAGTTAGGACAGTTATTTGTCAGACACGCCATATTGAAGCTGAAGGTATTGTCTCATTTTCAAAAGGGAAAATCTGAATCAGTGGTTCTACAGCAGGATAAATTTGTCATCTGTTTAGCTTATATCCCTCTGCATCCAGTTTCATGGGAAATTCCTTTATATAGAGAGTGCCTTTTAGCAGGTTTTTCTTGAGTTTTCAAATATAATAATAACGGGCAATTATAATTTATATTTCATGAGATATCAGTTGTAAGGCAAGTTCATGAGTTTAGTACTTGGGGTGAATTATATATATATATATGACGCCAAAACTTAAAGTTAGTGTGGTTTATAGAATAGCGCTTATGCCCTGGACTCGCACCTAACTTTAGGCATGGTCATTTGCACCAACTGAAATGTGGTGCAAATGTATGTACCTAAATTGTGCACACAAAACCCATATTCTATAGCAACGTGCGTAAATGCTAGGAACACCCCTGTTCTGCCCATGACCCTCCCATTTCTGTGCCCCTTCTTTTGCTCATGCATAAAATTTAGGCACAGATCCCACACCTAAATTTATGCACGTAAGTTCCAATTTAATCTAATTAGCGCCAATAATTGCTTGTTAAAAGGCCACTCATTGGCACTAATTAGCTCATTATTCGATTAAATTATGCATGCAAATTGGGTGCATGCGCAATTTTTGGTGACTTTTATAGAATTAGGGGGTTGATATCAGCAATAGGTTTTATTCAACTGGTAAAATTGTCTCCTAATTTTTAATCTGCTTGTCTTTCCAGGAAAAGCTAATATATGATATTTAAATATAAAAAATATACTACGATACTATGAACAAATTATCATTCAATTGAGTTTGACCTGCAATGCTTATATGAATAAGTTATTGTATAGTCAGGTAGACAAATTCAGTGTTTGGATGTGAATGTGTTTCAAACTCATCAGCCGTTTCCTCCAAATATTTTATTAATTTCCAAGAATACAAATAACAGGAAAACAATGATGGAAAAACATAGGAAGCAAGAAACACAACAGATGGGAAAGGAAAAAAAAAAGAGAAAGGAAAGAAGAGAAAAAAGGAGGGGAAAGCATCCAGGTGTTTAACAAATAAGTCCTTTGTACTGGTTTAAGGTGTGGCCTGAATAGTTTGGAGGTAGTTGTCCAAAATAGACCACATTTTTTTCTTAGATACTACCGTGTTTCCCCGAAAATAAGACACTGTCTTATATTAATTTTTGCCCCCCAAAATGCACTAGGGCTTATTTTCAGGGGCTGTCTTATTTTTCAGGGAAACATCGGGGTTGGATCGGGGTTGGATCGGGGTTGGCCCGCCCTCCGTCGCTCCCGGAACTAACCTTAAACGCCTCCTTTCACCTTCGCAGCAAGCAGCAGCAGGGCAGGCCACTCCTTCCTTCCATGTCCCGCCCTTGCCTGACGTAATGTCCGCGAGGGCGAGGCATGGAAGGAAGGAGAGGTCTGCCCTGTTGCTGCTTGCTGTGAAGGTGAAAGGAGGTGTTTAAGGTTAGTTCCGGGAGCAACGGAGGGTGGGTGGAGAGGGGGGGCCCGGCCTTGTCCTGCTCTCGGCGGCCCTGCTTTCAAACAAAAATTTGCTAGGTCTTACTTTCGGGGGAGGCCTTATATCTACCAAATCAGGAAAACCTCTACTAGGTCTTATTTTCGGGGGATGTCTTACTTTCGGGGAAACAGGGTATCATCCGACTTTTCGCAGCCATGGCGAGCTCAAACTTCTGATGCTGCAGGACTGTATTCCACCAGAAATGAATATTCAGCAACTGTGCGTTTTTCCAGTTTTGCAAAATATGCCTTTGAGCAATAGTGAGGAGAATGTCCAATAGTTTTGATTGCGGGGAGGTCAAATCAAAAGTTGCATGAACGGACTTAAAAATGACAGCCGTTTCATAATATAGTTCGACAAGACAAAGATATTGAATTTCTGTTGAATATTTGGAAAAGAAAGAGGTTGTTAAATTTAGTAAAATAGAGGCAAGGTCTAAAGAAGTAAGAATGTTATGTTCCCTCTGTATACAAATTGGGTTTCTGCCAGGTACTTGTGACCTGGATTGGCCACTGCTGGAAGCAGGATACTGGGCTAGGCGGACCATTGGTCTGACTCAGTATAGCTATTCTTATGTTCTTCTGTTAATTAGAATGTTGAAACATCAGGTACAAATGTTAGAAAGAAAATGGCAGAAAGATAAATGTTCTGACAGTAAAGTGATTTATGTGGCAACTTTGAATGATTATCAATCTGCAGTAATGAATGCAAAGAGCTATTTCTAGACCTGCTGAATTGCTTTACATAGAGAGGGATATGTTGCAGATACCTGAAGATAAGGAAACTGATGGTATTCCATCAGTAGATGAATTTGCCAAGTATTCAAAAGTCAAAAGTTCCTAATATAGCAATACTCCCTGATCAATGATACTGTAGATCCCCTCTGGGTGAGGTTTAGTGCAGATGGTAAGAGTATACAATCACGGTTTAAAGGCCCCGCCCCACAATCAACACTCACCAATTGAGGAAATACAGATAAAAATTAAGGAAATTCTATATTGGATATAGTGTGCAACTTAAGATGTTAGTAAATGAATTTTCCTTGATGATGGTTCAAGTTTTACTAAGTGATGACATTATGGCACACTAAACTTGAAATTTAAATAATTTATTATGAAAAATGTTTATGTAAATTCAATATATAATTGTACTAATTTCATTGATAAAACAAATGTTTCGTTGTATCAAAATAACAAATATAAAAGGTTTGTGTTCACTTCAGAACAAACAGTAAATCATTTCTAATCCACAACACTTTTTTTCCTCTCAGAAGATGTGGACATATTCAATAAATTGACTACCATCTACGGACATCTTTCATCAAACAAATCAGATAAGTAATACAGTTGTTTAAGTTCTATATTCCTAAAAATTTACTTTAAACAGAAAGTCCTACTGAAGAAATTGATTCTTTTTTCTCCATTTTTCTCTTTAAGGATATAACCTCCTCCACATGGATATGCATACACTTCGCTACCTTCAGGTAAGTAATTTTATTCTCTTAATCACTGTAGGTGTTTGTACTTAGCGGTTTTGTAGACCTTTCTTGCATGGGGTTAACTTTGGTCTTTCTTTAACGTTGGTGCACTTGTTGTTTGGTTGCCAGTACTTTGGTTCAACGATACCAGGGAGCAGGAACCCGGACCTTTTTAGTACCTACTACTCTATGCTTATAAAAAAAATCAAAAAGGCAAAACCCTATCCCTGTATAATTCATCAAATCAATTCCTCTTTTGCTATAATTTTAAACTCATTTCCCTATATGATTGTGCAACTTATTTCCCTAACTAGCTCCCCAAGTAAAGAAAAATATAATTAATTCAGCCCTATTCTGATCCCTCCCTCAAATAATGTTCCCCAGCATTTTAAATGGTCTCAGCAAAACAATTTCTTTATGACCAAACTTACTGAGAATACTAAACACCACCAGAGGTCTTAAAATCCTCTGTCCAGAACTTCTCACAGCAGCTCTGAATTCCCTGAAACTTTTAAACAATATAATTACTTTTCCTCTTTCCAAAGTAATTTAATTTAGCATACGCAGGGTTTTTCTCTCATAAGTTTTTCACAAAACCCCTCTGGAAGCTTGACAGCAAGGAATGTGCACTTAAACTGTCACCTTAGTCATGTGCACATAGTGTGACCAATTATTACATGAACAAGCTTTCCCAGGTTACCAAACTGTTAATGCTTGTCTGAATTATTGGCTTATTTTAAAGTTAAAGCTTTCACCTTAGCACTCAGCTTCAGTCACCACTCTAAAAGCCATAAAACAACGCGAGAGGCTTTTAAAAATTAGTTAACTACTTCAAGTCACACTCTTACCACACATACAGCTCCTAAATTTTACTTAATCAATTTCTGAATGGTGATTCCCTTAACAGCTGATCAGAGACCTCACCGCAGGTCTGCTCAGCATCAAAACTACCACCCAACTGCCCAGCAAGCCGTTGCCAAGGCAATCAGGCCAGCTTGCTCAGCTGTTCTCCCAGTGATGTCACTTTAGAACCTTCTCCCTAGCTCTAACCCTCAGCACATACACCCAGGTAAAACCCCTTTTAAAGGGGACACACTCTTATTTTTTTTATTTTTTTCCACCCTTTACACATCTCCGCCCCAACATAAATGTCGTCCCGACATTTGTCTCTATCTACAATAACATATTATATCACACAACTTCATGGTGAGTTAATATAAATAAAAATTTTCCCTTAAGTATTGTGGTGGTACTCCCCTGTTTTCCCTAAGAAATCGACGCGAGCCAGAAACCGCTTGTCGATCTTCAGGACCAGGAACTCCTTCAACAGACACTTCTCTGATGTCAGGATCTAGGACTGGATTTTCTTGTTCTTCCACCAGCAAGTAGATACAATCGGGCTGTTCCTCTATCTCATCCACACCTTCTTCCTCACAAACCAAATCCGATTCCTCCGAAAAACTTTCAATAGGCAGAGGCATTTTCTTTAGCTGATCCCTGTGCACCCTTTTAACATTAGTATTGTGCTCATTTTTGATCCCAACCACATTCCCATCCAATTGTATTACTTCATAAATTGCATCTTCCCAATCATTTTGGATCTCATGTCTTCCTGAGTACCTCCCAACCTTCAACAGGACTCTGTCACCCAACCGTAGCTGAGAGCCTGCCGCCCGCCTGTCATAATATTTTTTCCTCATCTCTCCATTTTTGGCCATGGATTGCGGAGCTATTTGACATGCTTTATCCCATTTTAAATAATGGGTGTTGAGTGAACTAGGCCAATGTTCCTGTTCTATTAGTGTCAACCGCTTGTCTTCAACTTTCTTTTCTTTTTCATGTAGGCCTTCACATGCGTCATGGTATAGCTTTGAAACTTCTTCTACTTTCTCATTAGCCAGTTGTTCCCTTTTAAGTTGCTGAATTGTTCGCTGCCTAATATCAAGTTCCTGAGACATCCATTCTTTGCTTTTCTCATATTCATTAACTTTGTTAGTCAGTAATTTTGTCTCTTCCCGCATTGTGGAGACCTCTTTTTCAACTTGCTGAATTTGCTTTTTGGCATCAGCCAGTTTCTCCTTCAAATCTGTATACTCTTCAGCTTTCCTCTGCAGATCTATTGTTAGAGTTTTCACTTGAGCAGAGCTATCTTCAAGTTCCTTCCTCAAATGTTCAATTCCTTCTTTCTTTATTTCCTCCTCTCTGTTCTTCTCTTGAAGGGAGTGTTGAACAGATTGTAATTTATTCTGCAAATCCTCCAGTTTAATTTCTTGTTTATTTAATTCTGTATTTCTTTTCTCTAATTGCTGGTACTTTTCCTGCATACTTCCCAGACCTGTATATGTCTGAGGAGAAGTCAACTGAATTTTCTCCTTATGATCTCTTTCAGATTCCAAAAAGTCTTTCAGATTAATTACATCTACATCTACTAGTTTACCCATTTCATCATTTTTTTCATTCAACCTTTTTTCCCCTTTTGAGCTTAAGCAGGTCATGTCTTGCAGCCAACCCTTAATATGTTGCAAAACATTGGTTCCAATGATCCCGGGTATCTTTTCCTCTCCGGACTGCGCATCCCAAGGGTCATCCCGAATGATGAAAATTCCCGTTTGTGGGATCCTCTGCCCAAAGCACTCCACATCCACCTCCAGACATCCAACGACGGGAATTTCTAACCCATTCGCTGCAGTCAAGGTTATCCAGGCCGCATCCTTCAACCGCTTCCCTTCTGCCAAGTTCTGGTAGAAGAAAGTGGCCGTTAAAGTGGTCACCGCGGATCCGGTGTCGATTAGACAGCGAACCGGAACCCCACCGATCCATACCTCCATTATGGGCTTAGGGCCCACTGCATTTTCCTTTAATCCATCTATAGAGGATGTTTCATCTATAACCACCACTTTCACTCCCCCTCTGGAAGTGGAAGGTCTCGGGGACTCCGATCTCGTCTCCATTTTTTTCTCTTCCTTCCGCACTACAGTACGACTTGTCTCTTCGACATCTTCCTGATTTTTTGTCATTTTTTCCTTTTTATTTTCCACTACTTTCTCACTTTGACAAAATCGGCTGATATGTCCCGGCTCGTGACACTTGAAGCAAATTATGTCTTCTCTATTATTTCTTCGGGAACCTCTCCAATCCGAAGGTCCATAGTTCCCACTCTGGCGATTATCGTTTCTTCTCCACCTTGAAGATTCTCGCCTGGTATCTTCCTCTTTATCCCGTATCACATTAAATAATTCCTGTTGCTGCAAGCTTAAACTCCTGCCCATCTTATCAACTGCCTGGGTCAACTGTTGAATAGCCAACAGTGTCTGATCTGCTTCCACTGCAGTGGCTCTCACCAACCCCTCATTTCTTCTTGGCAACATTCGCAGCCTATCCCGATCTCCATCCCCAAAAATTCTCTCTTCCTCCTCAGCTCCCTCAATAGCCGCTGCAAGTAGTTCTTGGAACGTGAAACCTGGATTTTCTTTGTTCTTTCTCTTCATTTCCCGATGCAGACTGTCGCTTTTTAATCCCATTATTAACTGATCTTTGAGTGCATCCTCCACATCCAGGATTGCCTGTGGCTTCCGGGCCAAAATTCTATTCATTCGTTCAAACAGGTCACAGCCAAAGGCACGCACCGACTCCCCGGGTAGCTGTTTCCTACCATAAAACTCATGTTTCCTTAAATTTAAGGGCGCTCGGTCTCCAAACTCCTTCAACAGTCTTTGAAACATATCCTCCACATGTCTCTGATCTCCGGCGTACAATTTCATAACATCACTTGCTGCTCCTTTTAAGTGATCTTGGACCACTTCCCACTGGTCTTCGGGTGGCACTCTCAAAATTTTCAAAGCTGATTTAGTCATCTTAATCCACTCCTCCACGGTTGGTTCCCCCACCTTCAGAGGCTGTCCCGAAAAATCCAAAATTCGCTTGTCTCGAGGTATGTACAAAGCAGGGTACCGCATACTTTCCTCCGGACGCGAAGTACTAGCGTCCCCATGACCTCCCCGAAATGTTCGGATTACCTCTGCCTGTTCTCGAGTCAGTCTCTCTTGCTCTCCCAACCGTTGGCGCAGGCTCTCCATCTCAGTTCTCCAGTCTTCCATGATTCTGGCTCACCACAATTTCTCCAAGGAAAACAGGGTTTCACACACTTATTAATTTTCAAAAGCACCACCACCCTCCAGGAACAAGGGCAAATATGACCTTTTGCTCCCTCTAAGAAAAAAACTTGAATTATAATGTTCAACAATAAAATATTCAAAATCAGAATGTTCAGAAATAGAACATTCTGAATTAGAATGTTCAGATATCCTGTGTCCGTGACGCCATTTGTAGATCCCCTCTGGGTGAGGTTTAGTGCAGATGGTAAGAGTATACAATCACGGTTTAAAGGCCCCGCCCCACAATCAACACTCACCAATTGAGGAAATACAGATAAAAATTAAGGAAATTCTATATTGGATATAGTGTGCAACTTAAGATGTTAGTAAATGAATTTTCCTTGATGATGGTTCAAGTTTTACTAAGTGATGACATTATGGCACACTAAACTTGAAATTTAAATAATTTATTATGAAAAATGTTTATGTAAATTCAATATATAATTGTACTAATTTCATTGATAAAACAAATGTTTCGTTGTATCAAAATAACAAATATAAAAGGTTTGTGTTCACTTCAGAACAAACAGTAAAACATTTCTAATCCACAACACTTTTTTTCCTCTCAGAAGATGTGGACATATTCAATAAATTGACTACCATCTACGGACATCTTTCATCAAACAAATCAGATAAGTAATACAGTTGTTTAAGTTCTATATTCCTAAAAATTTACTTTAAACAGAAAGTCCTACTGAAGAAATTGATTCTTTTTTCTCCATTTTTCTCTTTAAGGATATAACCTCCTCCACATGGATATGCATACACTTCGCTACCTTCAGGTAAGTAATTTTATTCTCTTAATCACTGTAGGTGTTTGTACTTAGCGGTTTTGTAGACCTTTCTTGCATGGGGTTAACTTTGGTCTTTCTTTAACGTTGGTGCACTTGTTGTTTGGTTGCCAGTACTTTGGTTCAACGATACCAGGGAGCAGGAACCCGGACCTTTTTAGTACCTACTACTCTATGCTTATAAAAAAAATCAAAAAGGCAAAACCCTATCCCTGTATAATTCATCAAATCAATTCCTCTTTTGCTATAATTTTAAACTCATTTCCCTATATGATTGTGCAACTTATTTCCCTAACTAGCTCCCCAAGTAAAGAAAAATATAATTAATTCAGCCCTATTCTGATCCCTCCCTCAAATAATGTTCCCCAGCATTTTAAATGGTCTCAGCAAAACAATTTCTTTATGACCAAACTTACTGAGAATACTAAACACCACCAGAGGTCTTAAAATCCTCTGTCCAGAACTTCTCACAGCAGCTCTGAATTCCCTGAAACTTTTAAACAATATAATTACTTTTCCTCTTTCCAAAGTAATTTAATTTAGCATACGCAGGGTTTTTCTCTCATAAGTTTTTCACAAAACCCCTCTGGAAGCTTGACAGCAAGGAATGTGCACTTAAACTGTCACCTTAGTCATGTGCACATAGTGTGACCAATTATTACATGAACAAGCTTTCCCAGGTTACCAAACTGTTAATGCTTGTCTGAATTATTGGCTTATTTTAAAGTTAAAGCTTTCACCTTAGCACTCAGCTTCAGTCACCACTCTAAAAGCCATAAAACAACGCGAGAGGCTTTTAAAAATTAGTTAACTACTTCAAGTCACACTCTTACCACACATACAGCTCCTAAATTTTACTTAATCAATTTCTGAATGGTGATTCCCTTAACAGCTGATCAGAGACCTCACCGCAGGTCTGCTCAGCATCAAAACTACCACCCAACTGCCCAGCAAGCCGTTGCCAAGGCAATCAGGCCAGCTTGCTCAGCTGTTCTCCCAGTGATGTCACTTTAGAACCTTCTCCCTAGCTCTAACCCTCAGCACATACACCCAGGTAAAACCCCTTTTAAAGGGGACACACTCTTATTTTTTTTATTTTTTTCCACCCTTTACAATACATATTCTTCTAAGCATCTCCTTGCCTGATGTGTCTGAAATTGTGACTGCCATACAACATATTTGTTGGATTATTTGTAGTAAATAATTAGCAGATTTTAGTACACACAGCTTCAGCTTTAGAAATGTTAATTTCTTTCTTCATCTCTCTCTCATTCACCCCTGAATAATTCACTGCTGAGTCACTTTAAAGTTGAAGTAACAAAACATCTGTTTACTCACAGTTTGTAGTTAGATTATAATCAGACAGGCTTATATATACATATTATTATACATTTGTATTATCAGCTCCTTCCATGTGCTTAGATGGTAATGGATGCTCACACCACCATAGATCCTCTCAGGTTAGGAGAGATCATGAGCTCCATGTGCTCCATGTGCTGCATCTGCTGCATCTAACCCCTACAGGAAGTTACATAGCTGTGTGACCTCTCTAAGTAATTCACATCAGAGGTCACAGAGCAATCACAGAGAAATAATAGGTGACAGGCAATGCATGTAAAAATACAATTACATTCCAACAAACCCCTTCTCATGCATAACTGTCATGCAATTATTTATTCATACAAAGTCCAAGCTTTATACGCAGATTCACAAAATGTTCTCTGGGTAACGGTTTGGTCATGATGTCAGCTGTCATCTCACTGGTGTGACAATAGTGTAGACTGATGACCCCTTCTTTCGCCAACTCTCGCACGTTGTGGTATTTCGTTGCGATGTGCTTGGTACGTGACTGAACCTTGTCATTCTGTGACAGTCGGATGCAGCTCTGATTATCTTCCATTATCTGGATTGGTCTCTTTTCAGCTATTCCGAAATCCAGCATAAGTTTTTCAATCCACATCAGTTCTCTGCACGCTTCCGATACGGCCACATATTCAGCTTCTGTAGAAGACAAACTCACAATACTTTGTTTATGACTGGCCCATGAAATTTGTACATTTCCATACATAAACACATATCCACTTGTGGATTTATAATCAGAATGATCCCCTGCCCAATCTGAATCACAGTAACATATTAGTTTTGGATTACTATTGGCTGAAATCTTTAATTTACAATCAATGGTACCCTTTAAATACCTTACCATCCTTTTAACTGCAGTCCAATCTGATTTGGTAGGTGAGCTGACCCTTCTGCTCAAAATTCCTACTGCATTTGCTATATCAGCCCTGTATGTGGTAGCTAGATATAAAAGCTTACCTATGGCTGATCTATATTGGATGTTATCTGGTAAAGGTTCTCTTACTGTTTCATCCTTCAGAAAATCAGTGATCATGGGAGTGCTTACAACTTGGGCATCTTGCATACCTAAACTTTCAATAAGCTCATTTATTTTCTGCTTCTGGCTTAGAAGATAAGAACCATCATTTTGTTTCTCAATTTCTATACCAAGATAGTATGACACATTACCAAGTTCTTTTATCTCAACATTGAGGTTTAAACACTTTACAATGTCCTTGTACTCTTGCTCACTTTTGCTTGCAATGAGCAGATCATCAACAAAAGCTAAAATGTATGCATATTGTCCATTTGTGCACCTAGTGTACAAGCATTTATCTGCTTCACCTTGCTTAAATCCTAAATTTGTCAATATTTCATGCAATTTTTCATTCCAACATTTTGCACTTTGCTTTAATCCATAAAGACCTTTGTTTAATTTACACACTAGCTGTCTTTGTTTTGTATTTATGAAACCTGTTGGTTGTTCCATGTACAAGTCCTCAGTTATATCTCCGTGAAGAAATGCTGTTTTCACATCAATGTGGTTTACTTGCATGCCTTTTGAGACTGCAATGCTCAGAAGTGTTCTAATTGTCGTGTGTTTCACTACAGGTGCAAACACTTCATCAAAATCTTCTCCATATTTTTGAAGATATCCCTTTGCCACTAATCTTGCTTTATACCTTTCCACTTTTCCTTGTGCATTCCTTTTTAACTTGAATACCCATTTGCATCCTATAGCTTTCTTGCCAGGAGGTAATTCTGTAAGAATCCAAGTATTATTTTTATCCAATGCATCAATTTCTTCTTGTGCAGCTTTATGCCATTCAGCAGCTTCTTCTGCTGGCATTTTCTCAATCTCATCCCATGTTAAGGGCTCTTGAGCTTCTGCTGACTTTGTTAAGTAAGACAGTCTTGGGGGTGGAACACCTTTGTTTTCCCTGGATGAGCGTCTGACAACAGGTTGGTCTGACCTTTCCGCATCCTCTAAATCTGAGAATCCTTCTCCAATTGATTCCCCTTCTCCAACTGTACTGTCTTCTTCAATGATCCTTTCTGTGTCTGCTTCCTCTGCCTGTTCCTCGTTAGATACAGATGAGTTGCTTTCAGACATCTGCCTTGGTATGGCATTTATATACACTGGCATGTCTATTATGGTTCTAGTTTCATATTCTGGATGATAAGGCTCATCTGGGATAATCCAGCCTTTATCAACCCTTTTGTTTTCATCAAAATATGTAACATGTCTTATGCCAACAATGCCAGTTTTCAGATTCAAAATTCTATATCCTTTGTGTCCTGGAGCATAGCCAACTAAAATGCCCCTTTGTGTTGTGGAATCCAGCTTATGCCTTCTTTGCTTTGGTACATGAGCATATGCTGTACTTCCAAATGTTCTTATGTGTGACAGGTTTGGCTTCCTACCATGCCATGTCTCATGTGGTGTGCGCTCAGCGCCTTTAGTTGGCATTCTGTTTTGTAGGTACACTGCTGTGAGAATGGCTTCCCCCCATAGTCTTTTAGGGAGATTGCTATCTGACAGCATACATCTGGTCATTTCCACAAGTGACCTAAATTTTCTCTCTGCAACAGAATTTTGCTCTGGTGTATAAGCTACTGTTGTGATATGCTGAATGCCTTCTTGTTCTAGAAATGTGCGCATGCTTTGTGAAGTGAACTCACCACCATTGTCGGTCTGAAGAACCTTTGGTTTTCTTTCAAATTTATTGCTCACCATGGCTACATATTTCTTCAGCATGTCTGTGACTTGACTTTTCTCTTTCAGCAAATAGGCCACACAATATCTAGAGAAATCATCCAAGAATATTAGCACAAATCTGTTATTTCCCAATGATGGGATATTAAACGGTCCACATAAGTCACTGTGTATTAAGTCCAGCACTTTATTACTCCTATTTCCTGTGTATGCAGGAAATGAGGGTCTTACACCTTTTTGAGTAACACAGTCTATGCATTTCTCCATTTTACCAGCATCTGCACTTATCTGAATGCCGGTGGCCAGTTGCTTACTGTAAAGATCCTGGATCACCTTACAATCACGATGTCCCAGGTGGCGATGCCAGATTTCCAGACTACATTTACCATCATTCTTCCTTACTTGCGCCATATGTGAGGCTTCACCTGAAATGCTCAGTTTATAAACATCATTATGCATAAAAGCTTCAGCATACACTTCATCATTTTTAGAGATTGTGCACTTACTGTTTTCAAAATGAATCGCAAATCCCTTCTTATCTAATGTAGATACACTAAGCATATTGCAAACTGCTTGGGGAATATACAAGACATCACTTACAGGAATTTCTTTAACTTCATTAGACACTTTGCATTTTAAGAATCCAATACCTTTTGCTTGGATCTTAGCAGTCCCTGCGTTTGCAGTTTTAAGAATACCTTCCTCTGGACACATTTCCTGAAAGAAATCCTTACAATTGGTTAAATGGCATGTGCTCCCCGAATCCAAAATCCAAGTACTTTCATTTGAATTATTATTTACCATAGTCAAAGATTTTTCTGCCATTAGAAAGCCCTTGTGTTTATCTTTGTCCTTCATACATTTCCTGGTTTGAAAATTCTTTAGTTCCATTGGCTTAGGTGAGCTAGAGGGAGTGTTTTGTGTTTCCTTACACCATTTAGATACATGTCCCTCCTTTCCACATGAGTAGCAAATCAGCTTGCCCTTGGGTGGAGTTTTCCCATAGCTCCGCCTTCCTCTGTTCTTTGCCAAGAAATTTGTTTCATTTCTCTCTGACTTGCTTTGAGAACACATCTCCTCAGAATCATTTATTATGCATTCCTGCCTTAGTTTTGATGTTGTCTGTTCAAAAGATTGCCCTTCAATGGCCTCATTTACAGACCTAAAAACATCAAACTTCTTTGATAGTGAGGTAAAAGAAATGCTCTTTTCAATGCATCACACATGGGAATTCCAGAAAGTTCTAACTTTTGAAATGAAGACATAAGATGCATAATGTGATCATTACATTTACTTTTATCCCTTAATTTGGTTTCATTCAACTCTGCCAGCCAAATTGGTTGCTGCTTTGCATATGTAGTTGCATACATAGTTCTCAGTTTATATAAAATGTCCTTTGGTGTATCTTTTCCCTCCACTAATATGGCTTGTTTCTCTGAGAGAGCTTCCAAAAGCATGCACTTCACATAATAGTTTGCATTGTCCCATTCAGCCATATTTTCAGCTGTTCTGTCTTGGTCTAAGCATATATCTAATCTTTTTGCTCGAAGGAGACATATGAATCTTAGTTCCCACTGCTGATAATTAAACTCAGTTAATTTAGGCACCTTGAGAGAATAGAACAATGGTGAATTTCCTCCCTCAGCCATTTTCTTAGCCTTCTGTCTGCTGTGTGGGGGGAGAGAGAGAGAGACTGAATCTTTCCTTTAAAACTTAAGAGAAAAATGTGGCCTTTTTTTTCTGCCTGGTAATATTTCTCTTCTTTTTCAATTCCTGACCCTGGGCCCATAACCCTTTTGTTGGATTATTTGTAGTAAATAATTAGCAGATTTTAGTACACACAGCTTCAGCTTTAGAAATGTTAATTTCTTTCTTCATCTCTCTCTCATTCACCCCTGAATAATTCACTGCTGAGTCACTTTAAAGTTGAAGTAACAAAACATCTGTTTACTCACAGTTTGTAGTTAGATTATAATCAGACAGGCTTATATATACATATTATTATACATTTGTATTATCAGCTCCTTCCATGTGCTTAGATGGTAATGGATGCTCACACCACCATAGATCCTCTCAGGTTAGGAGAGATCATGAGCTCCATGTGCTCCATGTGCTGCATCTGCTGCATCTAACCCCTACAGGAAGTTACATAGCTGTGTGACCTCTCTAAGTAATTCACATCAGAGGTCACAGAGCAATCACAGAGAAATAATAGGTGACAGGCAATGCATGTAAAAATACAATTACATTCCAACAATATTTGTAATACTAGCAGTCCTTTAGATAAACTAGCTGGTTCATGGGTTAAATTAATTCAGGAGCTACTGGCTGATTTCTTGACTGCCTTAGTGGAGAAGTAGCCTAATGGTTAGGGCAATGGGCTGGGGAACTGGGTTCAATTTCCACTACAGCACCTTGTGACCCTGGGAAGTCACCTAACCCTCCATTGCCCCAGGTACAAACCTAGATTGTGAACCCACTAGGAACAGAAACAAATACCTGCATATAATTATGTAAACTGCTTTGGTTGTACCCACAGAAAGGTGGTATATCAAATCCATGACCCGCTTTCTTTACCCTTCTTTGAAAGATGGCCTCATGCTTTCCATGTTAAAGGAGGCGTTGGTGTGTCCATTGATAAGGTTCAAGTTTTATTAATATTTGATATACCGCCCATCAAGCAGTGTCTTCTAGGCAGTTTACAATATAAAAATAAAGGAAATATGTGGAAATATAATAAATTTAGCAAAGAAGGGAAAATCAATAGTGGAGAAAAATACAGTAGCTGCAGAAGATTGGGCATCCATCAGTGGACACAAAGGCTGAGAGCTACGGGGGATATGCATTTTGAAACAAAAAGTTTTTAGGCCTGATTTAAATTGAACAAAGGACTCTTCAAGCCATAAAACTGAGGGAGGGCATTCCACAAAGTTGGGCCTGCTACACCAAAAATATGTGAGCAGAAAAAATTATGACAGATGTTACAAAGGGAAGGGACTGCAAGGTTGTTAGCCTCTGAGGAGTGAAAGGCTGGAGCATAAGATGTAAGAAAGCAGGCTAGATCTGCAAAGCAGTGAGTTACAATAATCTAACTGGGTCATTACAGATGAATGGATTAAAATACGAAGAACTAGCATATCAAAAAGATGACATACTGAGTGGATCTGTTTGAGTCTACAAACCGGTATGAATAATGTTAATAAACTGCTGCTGTTCAGTAAAAACATGACCTAGTATGTGCTAGTGCTCTAATAATAAAAATGAGTTTTGTTGATTTTCTTTACTTTATGGGATTTTCTGTTTCATGGTGTCATGTGAATATAAAATGTAGATACCCTGTTCTAATGCTGTGTTTCTGCATGTCTGATGCTTAATTCCAGACCCTCACACAGATTCTGGGCTGGTCTATTTTGAATACGGACACCTATCAAAGAATGAATAAACTGGAAAACAGGAAAGAAATTGCTCAGGAAATGCTAATCTACCAAACAAAGGCCACCGACCATGAAATACAGACTATCTTAGTGAGTTTCTACTCTAGAGCACCATTCGGTAAGGGGTTTCTAGCACATTTTGTTATTATAGTTTTTATTAATTTGTTCAAAAGCCATACAAATCACAGAACGCACTCAACTTAAGGGTTTCTAGCACTTTTGTTTGTGGCAAAGCGCTTTTATCAGTAGGTTCCTTGTACTACTCCACTTTATCAGTACTTTACTTTCCATGTTTCTAGAAAACCAAGGAGAAGATAAATAAAGAAATTGCAAAGTGTGAGGAAAAAGAGCTTGTTCAGATTTTGGTAAGCAATTATGCTTCTGGTAATTTTTTTTATTTTTTGTCCTTTTTTGTTAAAGTTCCAAGATCTACTGTAAACAAGTAAAAACAGGGGCTATGTGAGTAGAATGGCTGAATCTACTCAGGGCTTTTTTTGACGGGGTACTTGGGGGTTCTGAGTACCGGCACCTTTTCCATTGTCTGCTAAAATTGACCCATGGTCAGTTTTAATGAAAGAGCTCAGGCTCTACACATCAATTCTGCCTTGTCATAGATTCTGTGACTGGTTGCAGGGGGCCTGGCTATTATGGGGTGGGTCCCTCAGTGATCACCCCACCCCTGAAGGGTGATCTGGCATTTGAGTACCGACACCTTTTTTGCTAGAAAAAATACACTGAATCTACCTATGTGGATTTTCAGCATCTTAAAACCATACATATAGTTTTAACTGCAGTAAAGAGAAGTATCCCAGGAAGGTGAAGGGAGAGTAGTATAACATGATCCAAAAAAGGCTGAGCTCCTAAATTCATATAGCACAGTTAGGTGCCTAATTTGCCTGTTTTCAGCCAAACTTAGGGGGCCTTTTACTAAAGATTAGCTCGAGTAATCTGCACCAGGGCCCATTTTATTCATATGGGCCCTGTTGTAGACAACTCAATCTTTAGTAAAAGACCCCCTTAGGTGCCTACGTTATGCTCCTAAATTTAGGAACTGCCATTATTTTTCTAGATTTAGGAACCTAAATTAAGGGCCTCATGCTGAACACCAGTGCTAGGCTCCTAAATGTTTACCCCATCCTAAACCCCTCTCTGTTGCCACTCACTTTTCAGGCTCCTAAATTCATAAATGTAGGTACTCAGGCCCAGTAAAATGTCAAAGACTCTGAAGTTAAAAGCCTAACGCCTGTGTTTACAAAGGCACGCTATAGGCGCATAGTGTTTTTAACACTTGTTAAATGCTAACGCGTGTCAAACAGTAATGCACCTATAGGAATGTATTGGCACGTTAGCGTTCAATGCGCCTTAATTTTAAAGGCATGTTAAAAATGCTAATGTGCCGTGGAGGGGAATAATCTAACGATGCCAGTGAAATACATGGCCGGCGATGTATTTTGGCGGTGCCGCAAACAGCTGGCCAGACCTGTATTTTCAAAAAAGATGGCCGGCCATCTTTTGTTTCGATAATATGGTTCTGGCTAGCCAAATGCCTTGGATTTGGCCGGGGTTTGAGATAGCCGGCTTCGTTTTTTAGCAATAATGGAAAGTTATGTTGGCCATCTCAAACCCCAGCCAAATCCAAGGCATTTGGCCGTGGGAGGAGCCAGCATTTTTAGTGCACTGGCCCCCCTGACATGGCAGGACACCAACTGGGCTCCCTAGGGGTCATTGTGGTGGACTTCAGAAAAGCTCCCATGTGCATAGCTCCCTTACTTTGGGAGCTGAGCCCCCCAACCCCCCCCCCCCAACCCACTACCCACAAATGTACTGCACCCACTAAAACTGCTCCAGGGACCTGCATACAGCCTCTAGGACTTATTCCTGCTGTATAACTTTGGCACACCAGTTGACACCTGAAGACTAATCTCTCTGAAAAAGTCCTTTCTTGAAATAAGCACGTTTACTCACAGTTAACTGCAGATCAGAGGTTGTGCCCCGCTGGCAAAGAGTCCCCTGGTACTAAGATTAGCAGTAGGTCAGAGCTGGCACAATGGTGTACAATGCCCTCTTTCAGCACCATTCAAGGTAAGAACTAAGTTCTCTAACGTGGGTAACACAGGAAAGGGAACTAAAACTGGCTTACAAAAATGGCCACTACCGCATGGACTACAACAGGAAACAAAACAGGGCACACTCTGACCCAGTAAGCAGCGGGAAAGCACCAGGGGAGTAGAGCCTACCAACTACCAATATCTACACCCACCACAATGCATTGCTGATGTGACTCTGCAGTGCAAATAACAGAAAACGTGTCACACTCACCCCAGAGCCACATCAGAAGCAGGAAAAGGCTGTTGGAGGACAGAACACATTCTGCTGTCATGGAGGTGGGTACGGCATTTGAGGCTGGCATACAGGCTGGAAAAAAAAGTGTTTAGTGGGGTTTTTTGGTGGGAGGGGGTTAGTGACCACTGGAGGAGTACGGGGAGGTCATCTCTGCTTCCTTCTGGTGGTCATGTGGTCAGTTCGGGCACCTTTTTGAGGCTTGGTCGGGAAAATAAAAGGACCAAGTAAACCCAGCAAAATACTGTTTAACACTGTATTTTTTTTTTCCATTATCGGCGAAAGCCGGCTATCTGGTAGCCACGCCCATACCCGCTCATGTCCCGCCTTCGCTTCGCCGCCAACACGCCCCTTTGAACTTTTGCCAGCGAGGCGACGGGAAAGCGGCGATGCTGTCAAAAAAAGCAGTTTTCGATTATATCGATTTCGCCGCTTTTCCCAGATCGCCAGCCATCTCCCGATTTGTGTCGGGAAATGGCCGGCGATCACGATTATGAGCTGGTTAGTAAACTACCCCTTAAACCCTTTGTCCCCTCTCTGTTTACATTAAAGTTTCAAAAGTGTGTGCATGGACTTTACTCAACTTATATTTCAACATTTTTTATTGATGATTCCACAACATGACAACATCTCACAAACTCATTTTACAGTGCGTTGCAAACACAACATAAACATCTGAGTAAACACACTGATTCTTTTCCTCATCAATCATTTTTTAAAAACCTTTTTCCCCCCTCCCCTTTTACCCACCCCCCCCCCCCCCCAGGCTTAACATTCAACTGCTCCGTGACACCTGCCCCGAGGATCCTGTTGACAGTACACCTCCTCTGAGCATCAGCAGTACACTATTTCACAGGGTCATGGTATCTTCTACTTTGCCCAGCTTTATGATTCAACAAAAACCATTTTCCATGTCCTGATAATGTATAAATTTGTGTACGATAATAAGAAGTCATGCACTACAGCTCATCATCATCCTTTTTTACCTATTCTCCCCTTCCCCCACCAGTCCCATTACTTATGTGATATATTCCTAAATAACTCATCCCTGAGGCAGAAAGCTGTCCTACTTTTTAGCACAGTGCTTTCCTCCAGATTTTCCCATGCTAATCTTACCCCGACTGCAGTAAGAAATTTTAGCATGGGAAAAACAATGGTAAAGTCACTGTGCTGAAGGTTAGCACAGAATGCATGGTAAATGTTGAATAACAAATTGCTCTTGATGTAAAAAGCTTGCTAAAATCTTGCATAATTGTTTCTGATTTGTTTTAAATGTACTCTTAGTGCATTCATTAATAACAGGTTTGGGTTTTTTGTTGTTATTTTTGCCAATTGGGAGCAGGGGGACAAGGGCTAGGGACATCTCTCCTGTTGGCAATGTTATTTCTGGACAGTCTGGAGATTATTACATTATTGGAGCAGTCTAGATATGGAACAACTGGCAGATTAACTCTATTAGTTTTGTTTGTCTTCCGCACAGAGATCATGTTTTAAGACTTTTTTATTTTTTCATTGAATATATGTGGAAGTTCTAGGACAAAAAAATAAGGATATTTCTTGACCTCTGCAAGCTTTCTCAGGAGAAGAGGAAAAGTTTATGGCTATGTACTACGAGGTGCTGTCTACTGGAACTTCTTTTTTTTTTAACAATTTTATTGAAGATGTATATGGTTAAATATGTCTTTTTTGAAACATTACAGCTTAGAGCTTTTTTGACTCACATAGAACTAAAGTCTAGACGATGAGATGGATTAGTTAGATTAAGATCTGTTTGAGAAATGTACTGATTTGCTGTAATTAAATGTAGAGTTAACTCTTTTGCATTTACTTTTCAGTATGTATTTATTTGTTGCTTATTTTTGGGTATTTCTTCGTGGGGTGGCTTCCATGCATTTCTTTTCCACTGATATATGAGTAACACTGCTATTATTGTCCTACCTTTTTCTAGATTTCCTGTCAAGTTGTTCACTTGATAATTAGCAAGTAATAGCTGTAGGTTGCTGTTAATTAGCACAATTGCTTTCATTTTGCAGGGTGCAGTCATGGTTGCAAATGAATTTTGGGAGCAAGGTGATTTGGAGCGAACAGTGTTACAGCAACAACCAATTGTAAGAAAGACTGGGGACAATCTGAAACGCAAATATATGCCATCAGAAGCCAGAGAATATTATAAAATGCATACCTTGGGATAGTATAATTAACAAAAATGTTCATAAAACTGGTAGTCTGAAAGATGAGGAAAGTAGGACAATAGAAAATGGTGTAAAAAATCACATCCATTATGATTAAATAACCTTTCATAAAACATACTGAAGAAAGATGGCTGTATCATAATGATTCCCTTAACTACAAAAATATTTAAGATAACCAAAGTAGTTAACAAGTTATTTAAGTATTCATATAGAATCTGCTTTCGGAAGGGACATTAGTACATGAAAAGGATACAGCATTATAACATTTTATTACATACCAGAGGCATAGCTAGGTAGGTCACCAGGGGAGCGGCCGCTCCCCGAATGGACTTCCAACAACACCGGTTCCTATTTTTCATGTGACTTGTCGTATTTAAAATACACGCCAGCGCTATCGGCAGTCCACTCTCCGCTTCCCCCGTGCCCTCAACCTGGCTACGCTTCTGTTACATACCTTTTTTGAAAGAAACTCACCTAAGATGGTGTGTAGCATGACAAATGGGTTAACAGAGTGAAAGAGCAAATCAAACAGCTGCAAAAGCTCCAGAACTGTGCAGCTCGCTTTTTTTGCAAAGTTGATAAATGTGATTACATTACCCCTCTGTTTATCAAATTACATTGGCTTCCGGTTCAATTTTGTGTCCCCTTCAAAATTTTAACTCTTGCACATAAAGGGGGAGATTCTATATATGGCAACTAAAAAAATCGGTTCAGGGAATCAGTGCCAACTAAATGTATTCTATAAGCAGCACCTAGATTTAGGCTCGTTACATAGAATATGCTTAGTTGATATCTCAGTGCACATTCTTGAACCTCCATTACCCCAGTTGCAAAGGACTTAAATATAAATCAATATATGCATCTAGCTTCTCCTACATCAGCACGCAACTATGGAATGCACTACCAAACGCCATAAAAACAACGCACGACCTGGCAGCCTTCCGGAAATTGCTAGACTAACCTATTCAAAAAGACATACCATAATGATCCTTCATAAATGACCTGACATCAAAACTCTACCAGAACCAGACAAAATTGAACTCTCTATACCTGCTTGCTTCAATCAATTTGTCACTAATGAACGTTAATGCATTACCCCCTTATCTCTCACGCCTGAAATGAACTGTTTATCTAACTTACTTTATAATTTATTTCCACATTTATGAACTTTAAATGTAATACTACTTTGTATTTCTCTTTCCGGAAATGGCAATCACCTTTACGGCATAATGTAAGCCACATTGAGCCTGCAAAAAGGTGGGAAAATGTGGGATACAAATGCAACAAATACAGTGGTGGAAATAAGTATTTGATCCCTTGCTGATTTTGTAAGTTTGCCCACTGACAAAGACATGAGCAGCCCATAATTGAAGGGTAGGTTATTGGTAACAGTGAGAGATAGCACATCACAAATTAAATCCGGAAAATCACATTGTGGAAAGTATATGAATTTATTTGCATTCTGCAGAGGGAAATAAGTATTTGATCCACCACCAACCAGTAAGAGATCTGGCCCCTACAGACCAGGTAGATGCTCCAAATCAACTCGTTACCTGCATGACAGACAGCTGTCGGCAATGGTCACCTGTATGAAAGACACCTGTCCACAGACTCAGTGAATCAGTCAGACTCTAACCTCTACAAAATGGCCAAGAGCAAGGAGCTGTCTAAGGATGTCAGGGACAAGATCATACACCTGCACAAGGCTGGAATGGGCTACAAAACCATCAGTAAGACGCTGGGCGAGAAGGAGACAACTGTTGGTGCCATAGTAAGAAAATGGAAGAAGTACAAAATGACTGTCAATCGACAAAGATCTGGGGCTCCACGCAAAATCTCACCTCGTGGGGTATCCTTGATCATGAGGAAGGTTAGAAATCAGCCTACAACTACAAGGGGGGAACTTGTCAATGATCTCAAGGCAGCTGGGACCACTGTCACCACGAAAACCATTGGTAACACATTACGACATAACGGATTGCAATCCTGCAGTGCCCGCAAGGTCCCCCTGCTCCGGAAGGCACATGTGACGGCCCGTCTGAAGTTTGCCAGTGAACACCTGGATGATGCTGAGAGTGATTGGGAGAAGGTGCTGTGGTCAGATGAGACAAAAATTGAGCTCTTTGGCATGAACTCAACTCGCCGTGTTTGGAGGAAGAGAAATGCTACCTATGACCCAAAGAACACCGTCCCCACTGTCAAGCATGGAGGTGGAAATGTTATGTTTTGGGGGTGTTTCTCTGCTAAGGGCAAAGGACTACTTCACCGCATCAATGGGAGAATGGATGGGGCCATGTACCGTACAATTCTGAGTGACAACCTCCTTCCCTCCGCCAGGGCCTTAAAAATGGGTCGTGGCTGGGTCTTCCAGCACGACAATGACCCAAAACATACAGCCAAGGCAACAAAGGAGTGGCTCAGGAAGAAGCACATTAGGGTCATGGAGTGGCCTAGCCAGTCACCAGACCTTAATCCCATTGAAAACTTATGGAGGGAGCTGAAGCTGCGAGTTGCCAAGCGACAGCCCAGAACTCTTAATGATTTAGAGATGATCTGCAAAGAGGAGTGGACCAAAATTCCTCCTGACATGTGTGCAAACCTCATCATCAACTACAGAAGACGTCTGACCGCTGTGCTTGCCATCAAGGGTTTTGCCACCAAGTATTAGGTCTTGTTTGCCAGAGGGATTAAATACTTATTTCCCTCTGCAGAATGCAAATAAATTCATATACTTTCCACAATGTGATTTTCCGGATTTAATTTGTGATGTGCTATCTCTCACTGTTACCAATAACCTACCCTTCAATTATGGGCTGCTCATGTCTTTGTCAGTGGGCAAACTTACAAAATCAGCAAGGGATCAAATACTTATTTCCACCACTGTAAATAAATAAATAAAACTACACACCTCCATTTACATCAACAAAAAATATGGCGTAAATCCCAGTGTATAGATATAGACACACTGGGCCATATTCTATAGCTAGGTGTGTAAATTTCAGAACACCCACAAAAAGTCAATTTCACTGTGCATATTATTGCTTATTAAGAGCTGATATCAATGCTGATTAGCTTGTTGAGCCAATTAAGTTATGCACGTTGTTATAGAATACGCTTAGATTTCGGTGCGGATCTCTAGGCGTGCTATATAGAATCTGGGGGAAAGACTTTCACTGTAGTGTCCCTCTGTACCTCTCTATGTTAACGGTTCCTTATACCCCATCTTGGGCCCTTCATTCCATGGATGCTAATGGAATGCTCCTTCCTGGCCCTAGAGTAGCAAAATTGGAATCCACTCAACACACAGCTTTTTATTTTTTGGCTCCATCACTGCCCATATCTGTTCTAAGGAATCCTTTCCAGGTTTCAAAACCCTTCTTAAACCTCATTATTTCATGCAGGCTTTTAACATTATTCTCTAGCGAGTTGGCTGGGGGATGCTGACCTGGGAACTGTCTCCTGGTTTTTATGCTTGATGATTGAATGTTCTTTTTCTATTTGGCTGCTCTGTGTGCCTGTGTTTATGAGATTTTCGTTTACTATTTCTTATCTTTCTTATACCCAATGGCATCCTTCTTTTGATTTAGATTTGTACACCACTTAGATCCAACACGGTACATGCAGTATAGAAACGTTTTAATAAACATAAAAATAAATGTATGGAGCAGGCATAAACAAAGAAGAGATATTACAAACAGTAATAAAGATACATTGACTCAGAATACAGACAGGTCAATCACGAACACATGACAATATGAAAAGTTCATGTCATATGCCCTGTGGATGTGTATTGCTTGGGGAAAGGTAAGAGACAGAGAGCCCCTTTTACTAAGCAGCGGGAAGCCCAACGCGGGCTTACCGCTCGCTAAACAGGAAATATGGCTGGAGAGTTGGTGTGTGGGTGGGCCTGGCCTCATGAGGGCGCTCCTGCCTTTTGGGGGATTGTTAAGGGTAACTTACATTGGGGAGAGGGAGTTCTACCACAGAGGTGGGGTGGTCATCAAGAGGGGGTGATCAGAGGCCAGATGTCAACATTTACAGCTGCCCCTTCCAACAGGCCCATATAAATGCCTCAGGAGAGCTGTAAATGCCAACATTTATCTTTTACAATACAGATGTGGATTCCCTCTGTGAAATGGGTAATGGAAATGGGTTGCATCATATTGTAGTCCTACCCTGGACACTCCCTGTATCCATTTCACCCACCCACCACCCCCTTGACATCTAGACACAACTTCTCCCCGTGTAAATGACTCCTATTGCGAAAACCACAAACAAAGACAAGTGAGGCAGCAAAAAAAGATAAGGATTCCAAAAAGATAAATATGGAACCTTTAATCTTGTAAACAAGTCCGATTGTCTAACATGTAACAGACTTGACACGGCCGTGTTTTGGTGTATATGCCTGCGTCAGGAGTCAAAGTGCCTGTCACAGTAGCTGGTGTATTATTGTGCTGTGTATGTGTGAGAGATATGTGCAACAACCAATGTTCAGCAGTGAAAAATATATGGAAGTCAACAGCATTTTAACTGTGCGAACGCTGCTGGATCTTTCCTGCAATTGAAACGCTGTTACTGTGGCCTGGCTCTCTCCAGTTCCTTCTTCTCAGTTCCCACCGTCTTCACCAGTCTCCTCCTCTCTCTCAATCCATTTTCTCTTTACCTATTACCCCCTCTCTCCCAACCCCCCTCCCTGCCAGCTTCCCACAACCAACTGGCAAGCCACCCTTCCCTCTCACCTTGTCAGCTGTCACTATAGCCACAGAACAGATAGAGAACGGAAATTATCATTGTTAAGATAGATTATTTTACTGTTAGCCTGGGTTTATTAGTAACTAGGTCTCACTGCATAAAATGGGACCTGTGCTAAAATAGCACGAGTAATGGTAAAATAACCCATCTTAATGGTAGCCCACGATGATAACTTCACCTCATAGTGTAATATATCTTTAGAAAAGACTTAGACCTTAGCATATATCAAGAGAACCACTGTACCTTCTCTGGTAACTTTACCCTTCTTCCCCCTGTTGAACCTCATGAAGCCACTGAGCTCCTGTGACAGGTCCAGAGAGATTCTGCTAGATTCAAAAAAACAGTCATACATAGAACTCAAAACAAGCTCAAAGTTGGCAAAGAAAATAACCTTTAAAAACTATTTTCTCTATGAAGGTTTATATATTGGTGTACACATTAGAACTACTTTAACATTTCACCGTTAACGAGCATGAAATGCATCTTTCAAAAGCAGGAGTCTAATCACATTTCTCATAGCACACATTTTCTTCTTCTGTCACAGTCCAGTTTTGACAGCAAACAAAGATTTAAGATGCCAGTTTGGAGTGGGAGGGGCAGAGGAACACATTTTCAGTCCTAAATGTCCTTTACTTTTGCAGCCACTGATTCCAAGCAGCTGACCAGCATTCTGCAGCTCTCGGTGATTTTGAGCCTTGTGATGCCTGATCTTACAAAACCCGAATCCTGATCAGCATGGAGTTCAGCACTGCATGGCTCAAATTCACTGAGTGCTGTGCAGTACCAGCTGAACAAAAAGCTCTTTGGTGTCAGCAGCTGCAAGGAGGAGGCAAACTTGGGACAGAAAAATCCCAGTCACCATGGTAACCTGGCATCCAAGATGTGTCAAGGTCTGGGATGTACTCTCTCAAATTTAGCATAGGTTTTCTTTAAAACAGTGATGTGCTGGATGGAGCAACCGGGTATCCCTTTAAAATTTTAATTGGATGGTCTTACTGGCAAGTGGGCTAAATCATTTTTCACACCTAAGGTGGTTGACACAGTTGTCCATGTGGCCAATAGGAATAACCCATTCAATCACATGCAAAGGTCTGCAACATTCATTGGCTTTTAACTTAGCCCACTTGTCCATAGGTAAATATTGACAGCTGAATGCACTAGATCCAAAAAGCCGCAAATGGGCAAAATTTAGAGTTAGCCCACTTGTCCGTAAGACCAATTTTGAAATCACATAGGGGGTCTTTTACTACTTTTTAGGGTGCACTAATGATTAGCACACACTAAATACTAGAGACACCCATAGGAATATATAGCATTTCTAACTTTTAGCACGTGCTAATCATTAGCGCGCAAAAAACGCTGCTGCGGCTTAGTAAAAGTCCCTACTAGCGAAATAGGTAAGAAATTACTAGCACATCACTGCTTTACAATATCTCCAGTTCAATGTATGTGAAGAAAATAAATCCACACAATTTGGTCATAAAAGTTCAGTTGCTTTCCATCTGGCATCAGAAAACCATGGTAAACATATCTGCTGAACCACTAAAGTGGAAAGTACAATACAGAAATATTTAAACTACTACAGTTTTAAGATTTTAAAAATAAAACAATGGTGTTACTTACATCCAAATATCGGTGAAGCCACGAGACTGATCACGTGACATATTTTAATGCAGGTGCAAATAACCTAGTAACATGATGATCCACAACTATCAAATGTAAGTTTTTATTCTAATATTGGTATGCAACCTTTAATCTCACTATTGCATAGACAAATTTGCAGTCTTACAGTACGTATTTGTAAAATCACATCAATTCTTGATTACAGATATACTGTTCCTATTAGTAGGAATATATAATTCCGGTTATTTTACAGTAGTAATTAAATGGATAGCATGCAAGTTCCATATATTCCAAGAAAACTCCACTGTGTTATATTGATTTAAGAATTTTTTTTCATAGTTGAGGTCTTTCATGAAGGTAAGACAGCTGAAAAAATAAACTTCTGAAACTTTCCATTATGAGTGGTTCAGTGTATGCTAATCCTTCAAGAAATGCAATTGCCAACTGTTGCTCCTCGCTAGAAAAGCTTTGTGCTCTTTGACATCTTGTCAAACTAATAATGTTGTAATATAAAGCTAGTCTAATTTTCTAGTAATCAAAATAGTAGGTGTTTTATAAGAAAACAGTCTTTCAGATCACAAAAATAATCTTCCTAAATCCACTGCCATTTTATGGAAATGAAAATACAAAACTTGGAGCATCTGAATGCTATTAACATTTCCGTTTTATTTTCAGGTCAAGCATCACGAGGAGGAGGAGATGGTGATAACCAAAGAACACAATTTTGTATATGTATGTTGGGAGTAAGTCATTGAGACTGTCCAGCTGAAAGAAATAGTCTAGAAGGAATTTCAGCTCAATACATGGATCAAAATACTCCTCAAATATCTACTATCTATTAAATATTAATAAAATGAAATTTAAAAAATCCAGAAACAACAGTTAGCATTACCACTAAGATAAACCTTTTGAAAAACATGAAAGGAAGCTACTGTGCAAAATAAATGCATTTCTAAGATTTGTTTGTCACTAAGGGCCCTTTTACAAAGGTGCACGGCAGTAATTCCAATTTTGTGCATGCCGAATCCCACGGAAGAAAATTATTTTCTATTTTCTACCACAGGAGATGCTCCCGGTGGTAACTGGCAGCATGCTCATGTTGGTGCTGCTGCATGGTTATCACATGGGTAGTGCGTGAGCCTTTACCGATAGGTCGATGGGTGGCGGCAAGGCCCATTTCCTGGCCCATTAAAAAATTGCCTTTTTCCCAGCTATGGTAAAAAATGGCCTATCATGCATCTAAAAGATGGGCCCACGTTACCACAGGCCACTTTTTACCACGGCTTTGTAAAAGGACACTTCAGGGTCTTGTTTACAAAGGCGCACTATGTCGATGCCCATAGGAATATTATGGGCATCTACACGGTTAGCAAACGCTAGTGCACCTTTGTAAACCAGAGCCCTAAGTTTATACCTTTTCAATAATGTTGGCTAGAACAAAACACTACCAGCCACCCCTCTAAACTGGGGTATGTCCTGCAGAATTGAGTAGACCCTAATAAACTGATGGAAGCCCAAGGCTTTCAATGTCTGAAGAAACATATCCACCCTCATACATCCCATGCCACCGATATAGAAATTAAAATATCTTAAAATAATAGCACACTCCAGCTTCAGTGGGGAAGTTGTAAATAACTAAATCAAATTCAGGGAGGTCTATCCCTGATGCGACTGGGCCTGATAAATTAGTGGTAATTCCCACACTACTCTTTGACATCTAGTAATTCCCACACTACTCTTGTGGTAATCAGGTAGCACGCCACTGTAACTGCACTGTTGATTACTGCCAGGCGCACCCTCCACGGTAGAAAATAAAAATTTCTACCGCGGGAAACAGTGCGTGCCAACTTTGAAATTACACTACCCATGTGTTAGCCTTACCACATCTTAGTAAAAGGGACCCTTAGAGCTACTCCAAATGGTAAAAATGTGTGCACGTATGCGACAGGTACATCTTTGCATTTTGTAAAATATACCTGTACATCGTAATTGTGTCCCGACTCTGCCTACATGGGAATATGGCTATGCAATGTTATAATCTGTTCAGAATATTAGATCAACAAAATATAAAAGTGCATTTTCCACATGGAAAACAAAGTTACACAAAGAAAAACTTTTATAGAATTTCTCTCTTTGAGTACAGACTGCTGTTCCAGTTGCCGTAAAACGGGTCATCAAAAGTGCAGTCTACCTGACCTTGGTATGTGGCCCACTTGAAGATTTTTAGCAAAACATATTTTTAACTAATTAGCCAGCACACTGATTCTGAAGCATTACAGAGCTATTTGATGGGTATGAAGTCACATTTTCATATGAGATTCACATATTTTAATGAGCATACATCATGCTATAACAGGCTAAAAAAAAACTGTTGGAAAAATGAAGTCAAGAATGTTTTAGAATAAAATATTTTATTTAAGACCATATTTCAGTTCTTGACCATTTTCCCATAGCCCCTCAACTGTGCTGAAGAGTGAGAAGGGTTGTCTGAGGGCTTGTCATGTATAATTGAAGATTACACTCTTGAGGTTGGATCAAAAACCACAGATACACTTAAGCACAGGAAAAAAATACAGTAGCTTATAAAAAAATGCATTTCAAATGATTTATCATTAAAAAATCCTTACATAAATTAAAACAAACCAATAGGCTTTAAGTGTTTGTAAAGCCTTTTCTCTCAGACGCATTTCAACACAATGTTCAGTAATTAAACAGTAATTCAAAACTGTTACAAAAAGTGTTCATCATCTGGAAGATGCAGCTGTCAACATTAGGAGCAGCAGAACGCCTTCGCTGTTCTCCTGTTCAACATCCACATTCAAGCGTCATACTAACTGTAATTTTCCAAATGTTCATGTAAAATTAAAGGTGTAGTATGATTGAGGGCCCTGTTTACTAAGCAGTGTTATGGGCGCGTTAACCATGTACATGCCTACAATATCCCTATAGGCGCCTACATGGTTAGCGCGTGCGATAAGTTAGGCATGCTAAAAACACTAACGCACCTTAATAAACACGGCCCTGAGTGTGCTGTTCACAAGATACAAACTACTGATACTCAAGAGATTGCTGTTATCAGAACTGTTCATCTAAGCAATTAAATAATTTAGGGAGGTGAATGTGCTTTTTAATCAACTTTTCAGTTTTTCAGTCTCCTTAGCAAGGTAGATGCACCCCCCCCCCCCCCCCACACACAATTAACTTTCAGGCACCTGAATGGAGATCCTCACCGCCCAAAGATATCATGCTTTTAAGTAAATGAGCTATTTGAAAATTGTTCACTCTGCTGCTCCCCTAGGTGATTGCCTAGTCTTACCAGCCCTGCTCCCTTCCTCAAGGGGAACAATTAAAGCAGAAAAGCAATAGTACATATGCTGGATTTAATTGTACATATAAAGATATTGCATCAAAAAGTTATTAATGTATACAAGGGGGAATAATACTCAGTGGCAGTGGACAGCCTATTATTTTAAACACCGGCCATCATGTTTAAATTAATTTGTATATTCAGCGGTGCAGAAAGTTGAAAGGCTGGACATATTTTAAGCCTGCAACTTACCCATACACCCCAGATTCTATATATAGCACCCAGAGATCTGCGCCAAAATCAGCTCAGATTCTATAACACCACACGCAATTTAACAAGCTTAACGCTGATGATAGCACTTAACAATAATGAGCACTAATTGGAACAGATTAGAATTAAGGCACACAACTCGATAAGCATATTCTATAATGATGTGTGCCAATCTAACATGCGCAAGCAAAAAGGGGCATGGTTATGGGTGGGGAAATGAGCATTTTGTGGGCGTTCCAAAATGTACGCGCTTAGTTACAGAATATGACCCATGGCGCCTAAATCTACACACTGAGATTTATGCAACGTTTTTGTTGGTGTAAATGGATGCGCATACTTTTAAGCGCTGAAATATCAACTAATCATATTCTATAATCATCGCCTAAATCTAGGCACTGATTATAGAATACGCTTAGTTGACACTGATTTCAGCGCTGATTTTTTAGGCACCATATATAGAATCTTCCCCACGGTAGCTAAAAATACAAGGACAGCAACTTATATGTTTACCAGCTGCCGGTATACATATAAGTCCCTTTGAAAATGGACTCCAATGTGATGTACTTAAGACTTATAACTGTTACATAATTTAAAAGCAAATGCCTTATTAGGTCAGATAAAAAAATAAAGTTATAATGAACCAAAAACAATTTTAGTTCATCTGTACAAACACAATAGGAATAATCTGAATTAATATTTTAGCTTAGAAAGTTATGTTGCTTACCTGTACTGGGGGTTCTCCACAGACAGTGGGATAAATCAGACCCACAAGTGGGTGACATCTGAAGACAACAAAATCGACAGCTCTCTCAGGGCTCAGAAAAACCTGGAAAGTTTTTCAAAGTTGCTATCTCCCTTCAGTTTAATGCAGAGTTTAGGAGCCCATGCCTGAGAAGGTGAGTATGTGTCTGAATTAGTCTGCTGTCTATGGAAAGCATCTGCTACAAGTAACCAACTTTGCTCTCTCTGTAAACAAGCAGGATGAATCAGACACACAAATATGGAATCTCACAGTTGAGGGCTGGTGCACATTTCATTTAGATTTTCGCATTAACCCGGAAAGGAATATTGTAGGAGGAAGTTGATTATTAATTTTAAAAGACCTTGTAGAATTGCTTGTTCAAATGCACAGTTTCTTTGAGACAAGATATAGACAGTAATGAAATGTAAAGGTATGAATGGATGAATACTTTGCAGTTGTACATATTGTTTCAATGGAAAGTGAACAGGGATGGGCAACCAATACTACATGACTCTATGAAAGGAAGTAGCCTTGTAGATAGCAGGGTTACACTATTGTAAAAGTATCACGTGAATCACTTGTTTACTCTTTCCAAAAATACTAGGACTAGGGGGCAAGCAATGAAGCTACAAAGTAGTAAAGTTTCTTCACTCAATGTGCGATCAAACTCTGGAATTCAATGCCAAAGAATGTAGTAAAAGCAGTTAGCTTAGCGGGATTTAAAAAAGGTTTGGATGGCTTCCTAAAGGAAAATCCATAGACCATTATTAAAATGGACTTGGAGAAAAGCAACTGTTTATTTCTAGGATAAGTAGCAGAAAATGTATTGTACTGTTTTGGGATCTTGCCAGGTACTTGTGGCCACTATTGGAAACAGGATGCTGGGCTTGATGGACCTTTGGTCTGTCCCAGTATGGAAACATTTATGCACTTAAGAATGAGAGATGAATGTTTGAAGCTCATTTACTCTTTCAGTCAAAGTTAATAAGACTAGCAAAAGAACTTTCCAGGTTAGGTATTTTAGCCATACTGATTCCACATGTGCAAAGGGTAGTTTCATGAACTACATTAAGGTACCATGAAACAGACGGTCTCTTGATTGGGAATTTCCTAAAACATAACCTGTTCATGAATGTGGACACAAACTTAAGACAAGGTGTATACTCACGTGCACATGGTAATCAGTTATCACATTCAGATGCACCTTTACTGAGGGCTTACTTAGACCAGATGATGAAAAGTGGAGTAAGTATTGAAGCATTTCCAAGTAGAGCAGGTAAACAGATCAAGCTTTAATTGAACACAATGCAAGAAGAAATGCTTTTACTTGAATTTGTATGATTTGTTATTGGACTGCTTCCTCAAAGCTTCTTGAGAAAGCTAGAGAGATTCTACTAATGAGCACTTAACATCTGTCTTAAAAGAGCTTTTACGTCATGGCATCATGAGTTTTATTTATTTATTGGGATTTATTAACTGCTGTTATGAAGAAATTCAAGGAAGGAGCAGGTTGTCTTCTGGAGAGAAGTTAAGCTGTTGACTTGCCAACGCCATGTTTTGCACTGTTCCTACATGCATGTCGTTATCACACGCACATGTGTTTGGGCATGGCACATTGGGCGCAGAAAAAAGGCACAGCGTTGCAGATACAATAGGCACTGATATTTAGGAATGTATTCTATAAAGAGTTTGCTCCAAATATTGGTGCTCAACTTCTGTGTGCCCACCTTCCTGAATGCCCTTTCTTGAATCTGGCCCATTGTGATCAGATGCTCTTGATATTGAAGATAAACGTTTGGACTCTTGTGCAAATAGTATTCTCCTTTTTATGTGACTTGGGGAACTTAGGCTAGTAAAAGTCATCCCTTAACAGTTCTGAGGGGATGGAGAATGGCCAGCACTGGCCTCAACTGCTCCGTTATAAGAATTGACTTTTGGCATGTCCACAAAGAAAGTCTTTACAAATTCTGAAAAGCATTTTCTTATGCTTTCTTCAAGGAGGACTGGTTCTGGAGAAAAAATAACTCCTGTCATCTGTCTCTAGGTTGAGAACAACTAGTGACTTCATTACTGAATAAGATACCTCTTTTCCTGGCTATGCTGATGCTTCTGCACTGAGCACACTTCCATTAAGCAACGATAATGCTCTGCCCAGCAAGATGACTTTGTCAAGGTTTTCCTCAGAGAATGACTTCTGCAGGGTTCTTCAGTGAAAATGTTTTCTGAGTTGAAGGCTGCTGAGACTTCTGCACTGGCAGCTTATGCTGTACTTTTGCTGCCTTTTGTGCCAAAGATGCTTATATCAAAATCTGTGTCATTTCAGGATGTAGTCTACTCTTTGATAAGTGCTCATCATTTGAAGGTTGCCTCATTCTTGGTGTTCTTACAACAGGTACCAAGTGATATCTTCTTTATTCTCCTGGAAAAGGTGAAGCTTTTGGGAATCTTCTCTCATCTTTTTTGCCCTCTTTGGGTCTCTTCAGTGATGTAGGAGAGTCCACTGGACAGGACTGAAGATCCTTAATGTTGTAGCTCCTAAAGTATTTGTTACTGGCCACATCCTGTTGCAGTTGGAGCAGACAGGGACATCAAGGCCAAGTTCTAGACAGCTACAGCATTTTTAATGGGTGTTGCTGACAGATACCATCCACCCAAACAAGCATGTCTTGAAGAATGCAGGCATAGTGATCAACTAGTACTCAAGGTCAAACTCAACTTTCAAGGAGGGAATATCTAGTACTCAAGGTCAAACTCAGCTTTGGAGGAGAGGATATTTTTTTTTTTTTGGGGGGGGGGGAATGATAAAAGATAAACAGAAGACAGTGAGAGAAAAATAAAACAAGAATTTCTCTTCAATTTAGCAGTAATTAGAAAAAATATAAGAGAAAGCACTAACATGTCTCAGCAATGGTATCATACATATAAATGGCAAGTGACCGACTCATCTGCAAATGCGCAGTAGAGACTTCCCTCTCTGTCCCGCCCTCGCGTCAAGACGTGATGATGTCAGAGGGCGGAACAGAGAGGGAAACGGAGTCGGACACTGCCGCTGCCGCCTGGAAACGAACATCATGCGCACCACCCTCCCCCCATCCCCGCCGCTGCTCCCGCCCCCCTCCGTATCGGGCCCCCTGCACTGACCTGACAGTGCCTCTCACCTCCATGTGGAAGCGCTGCAGGCATCAGCAGAGCGATCTGCTGTTGCCTGCAGCGCTTTCACACGGAGGTGAGAGGCGCTGTCAGGTCAGTGCATGGGGCCCGGCGCGGAGGGGGGAGGGAGCGGCAGCGAGGAGGGTAGCTGGAAATCTCACCCGTTTTAACGGGCTTAACGGCTAGTAAATGAAATAAACTGAGGGGACTCATGAGGTAGTAAGTGTGCAAGAAGTCCCATGCATTCTCGGCAAAACCTTCCAGGCTTTTCTGAGCTCAGAGAATTATCTGTGTGGGTAATTTCTCCTGCTTGTCAATGGAGAACTTTCAGGGCAAATCATTTATAGCAATGCTACTGACAAAAGTTCCAGCTGCTATGCCATTAAAAATGTTTCCTTAATGTTAAATTAAACACACCCATTTTCTCAAAATTGAACTGTAAACACAAAACTGAAGAACTAAATTCAAAGTACAAAAATTAGCTCTCAAGAAAAGCAAATTTTAGAAGAGACTGTGCTTATATTGAAAAGAAATCAATGTCTTGCCACTTTACCCACTAGTGAGGATATAACTTGTCCGGCACCCAGTCAAACCAGACAAAAAAAGCTCCAAACAAAAAAAGTTCCTGACATAAAAAGACTCCTGACAAAAGGGCCTGATGAAATAGATTTATTTTTGAATGGTATGAATTTGAAGGGTACAAAGAAGTGGAGGAGCCATAAATTACTGAGAAAGTCCACGGCTTGTCACTTGAAAGTCCTGGCACCTGCCTACGGCTTGACTTCACTATCCACACTTGTATCTAGTGAGAATAATAAATCTGTTTTGTTGTGGGTTTTTTTTTTGTCATGGTCTGTTTGTTGGGTTTTTTTTGTTGTTGTTTTGTATGGTCTATTATGTCGGGGTGCCAACATGTCCCTTATACACTAGGACATATTAATAAACAGGAAGGAATCAGGCCAGTATTTGTAAGTCATCTTTCATGAATAGATTACAAACTGTACCTTTTACCAAACACTGTGAACGCACAAACAGAAACAGCAAAACACAAGTTATAGCAGGTTGTAACAGTTTAAATTTGAAGGCAGTTCGCATAGATGTCTAGGGAAAATATAAAAGATTTGCTGTAGAAACTTCAAAGAAACATATCTTGAAAATATTCATCAAATTCTTCTTCCCTGTAATAAAAAAAAAAAAGAACATTGTACTTATAAGTACTGTCTCAGGGAAAATTAATACTTAAGTCTCATCTATAGGACACTACTTTTACATAACTACACATGCTTTTAAAATGTGAGCCCATAACGTATACAGAAGGCCCAATGAATATGCTGCACACAAGAACAGAATATGATTTCCAAACTTAGGTCTCAGGTTTCATAGCAGGTGGGGTTAAGTTAAAGAAGGTGTGGAATTTACCCTGAACAGTTTCTGGGGCAATAATGTTCCAACTAGCTAGGTGATTCAGAATGCAAAAGGACATAGACCATGGACAGGGTCTTGAAATTACTGAATCTGAAAGAAGGAATATAGAAAGCAACACCAAAGAAGAAAAACAGAAAAGAAAGGATGCACAGGACACATTACCAGGGTTCTGCTTCTCATCTCACACATCTAAGGTAACAGATACATGAGGCTGGGTCAACAATGTGTGAATCAGAAGCTGCTTTAGGAGGCTCAACTGGGACCCACATCAGAGGCATTCACTCAAGTAAAATAGAGAAACAACAACAAAAAAGGTTGGCCCTAGTACAAAGAGCAGTATAAATAAGCAGCAGGTGAATAATAAACAGCAGCTAAGACAGAATGATATCTTTATTATTATTTTCTTTTATCTTAAGTAATTTGGAATTGCCAAAAACTGTGCAGCTAGAGATACAAGTCTTGATCTAGACCAAGAAGAGAAAATATATGAGGGAGATTTGCCTCTATCAAAGAGCACTGATTCAAAGTTTAAACATGTATAAGTAGGTGAAGGCCTCTGTTGCACCAGACCTAGACTTTCATCTGTAGCCCCACAGTTTTCGGCTCTCCACGTTTTCTGAAATCTACACAATCGTTAAAAAATGTTTTGAACTCATACACCTTTTAAAAAATATGACTTTAGCAATTATATACATTTTGGTAAAAGGAGATTATTGTTTTAGCCACCTAATGTAGGAATCTTTTGGATTATCTGAGTAGCTTTATCTTTGACTCCTTTAAGCATACATATGATATTTTAAGTAAAACGTCTTGGAAATAATTCAGCGTCACATTATACATATATGTACATATAGACCATCCAAATATTGGAGCTTCTAACTATAAACCTTAAGACCTCAAGTATCAGCACTATGGGGGTAGTTCTATAGCATAGAAGCTAACAGTTATGCACATATTAGGTGTGTGTTTAGAATTATGGCATTTGCATGCATGTTAATAATACAAACAAATGAAGTTTACCCTGATCCGATTGAAACAAGGTTATGCTATTAATTATAAAGAATTTAAATAAATAAAATGAGCCTCAACCGTCCAGGTTGAGATTACTTACATGCTATCAAACACCCCACCAATGGACTTTGTGTGCATGTGCCAAAATTCTGCCTAAGCACTATTCTGCAAATATCCATTTATCTGACATCGTACTTATTTGCAAAGAGGGCAGACACATGGGCAAAGCATGGGCAGGGTTCCCATTTACATGTGGCTGGTCTGGGTATGTATTTGCACCTGACATTTAAACATACATATACATTAGTATTCTACAGTATAAAGGGAAGTAGGCGTCTACATTTCTTTATAATATAGGTTCCTACCAGGCACCCTGTTGTAGAATTATTCTGTATATGTACAAGTTATACATGTGGCTTGGATGACCCCGAGTTATACCTGGTTTTCCCACATCTGAATCTATACATATTTGCAGCCCCCAGTCCTTTCACTCTACATATAGCAGATTTATACCTATAGGGGATTTATACATATACACCGGTTTAGTCAGTTTCTAGACAATATAGTTTATCAAGTGAAAATGAATGACTCCTTGTCAACTAGTTGAAACCCTCCATGTGGTGTCCTCCTCTCTCTCAGATTTTGTTCAATGAGAGTTTACAAAATCTAGCAGCTTTATATTACTCATATGCTGATGATATGCTAGTACTCATTCCATGTGCAAAACTGTGTGATAAGACTCTCTTAAAGCTAACCGACTGTATTGAAGCCGTTGAAAGATGGGCCAGGTGATATAGGTTAAAGATGAACAAAGACAACATTAAATTGTTATGTCTGAGTAACCCTTATACATCAGGTCCCCAGACTTTAACACTAACCTCATGCTTACCGTTACAGGCTGACAAATCCTCTTCAGTTCTTGGATTTATTCTAGATACTAATCTTATTTTTGAGCTTCAAGTCAATAAAGTAATTAAGACAGTGCAAAGTTGTTGCAATCTAAAAAAGACCAAGCTTGGAAGAGCGGGGATCCAAGAGAACACAAGCAAAAGCGAGTAGCCAAAAAAGCACAAGGAACCTTCAAGAGTAGGGGCGTCACAATCTTGACTTTCACAAAGTGGTAATCTGTCGGTACACTGCATTCCTTACCCGTGCAGGCATCATCTTTGGAACCTTACTCGCGTTTCTATGCCGATTGCTGGCACCTGTTTTGCTCTTTAAGACCTGTTATTCTCTAGGCAAAATTGTATCTTTCCATTGGACGATTGATACATTTGGAGTCTGATACTGCAACTAGACCCCTGACACTGAAATACAGACCATGTCAGGTCTGATCAATAAAGTACAGTTGTGATGCCCCCACTCGAAGGCACCTTGTGCTTTTTTGCCTAATCTTAAAAAGGCTATCAGATCTCTATTTTTGGAAGAGCACTATCTGATATATTCAGGTATTACAAATAAGCTGGTTATGAAATTTCAGCCATGACAACATATTACAGCACATATGATTTTCAAATGGCAAATTGGGGCTCATTTTCAAAGCACTTAGCCTTCCAAAGTTCCATAGAAACCTATGGAACTTTGGAAGGCTAAGTGCTTTGAAAATATGCCTGTTTCAAAGCCACTCCTTTATTAATTCAACTGTGCTGGTTCCTTGTACAAGCCCAAATTTACTTTCAAATGGCTTGTACTCTTTTTCAGCTCTTTGAAGGAGCTAGGCTAGAGTATTTGATTCAATTATTTTCTTTTCCTGAAAATGTCAAAACGTTAAGATCTCATACTTATCATTCATTTTCCTTCACAAAAAGGTGTACGTTAGCCTAGTATTTTTAAAAGCTCTTTTGGATTTCAGGCTGTTCAATGTTGGAACTCCTTTTTGAGAGATCTTAGATGTTTAAATTCTTATTCTTTCTTTTAGCGCTCTCTCAAAAACTCTTATTTCAAACATTTTTATGTTATGTGGAGGGGCATTTTCGATATGACATCTAAGTCTGACTATAGGAAAGAAGGTCATTTTCAAAAAAGAAAAACGTCTGTCTTTTGTTTTCGAAAATACTGTTTCAAACAACGTTTTGTGATTTGGACGTTTTGTTTTTTGGTCTGTTTTCGGAAAAAAAAATGTCCAAGTGCAAAACGCACAAAATCAAGCTATTCGGATGTAGGACGAGCCAGCATTTTTAGTACACTGGTCCCCCTGACATGCCAGGACAGCAATAGGGCACCCTAGGGGGAACTACAGTGGACTTCATAAAATGCTCCCAGGTACACATCTCACCACTGCTCCCTTACCTTGTGTGCTGAGCCCCCAAAACCCACTACCCCCATATAGGTGAAGGGCACCTATATGTGGGTACAGCTGGTTTCTGGTGAGTTTTGGAGGGCTCACAGTTTCCTCCACAAGTGTAACAGGTAGGGGGAGGAAGGAGCCTGGGTCCACCTATCTGTAGTGCACGGCACCCAACACTAGACTACTCCAGGGACCTGCATGCTGTTCTAATGGACCTGAGTATAATATCTGAGGCTGGCATAGAGGTTGGTAAGTAATGTTTTTCATCACATTTTTGGAGGGTGGGAGGAGGTTAGTGACCACTGGAAGAATAAGGGGAGGTCATCTGGTTATTTAGGGCACCTTTTTATGCCTTATTCAGGTCTAGCTCAAAACATCTTAGATGTTTTTCAGCCATAATGGAACAAAACAAAACCAGGACTAAAACTAAGTCTTAGGAACGCCCAACTCCCAGCCTGAACATACCCCGGACATGCCCCCTTGAGAAATGGACACACTTCTGACTTCATAGAAAAAAACGTCTAGAAATAGGTTTCGAAAATACTGATTTGGATGTTTTTGTGAAAAAAACATCCAAATGCTGCTTTATGCCACTTTTTAGACGTTTTTCTGTTTTGAAAATGAGCCCAAAAGTAATATAGTAGAAGGCGGAAGATAAAGACTTGTATGGTCCATCCAGTCTGCCTAACGAGGTAAACTCATAGCATAAGATATGATGTGATGTATACTTGATCTTGATTTGTCCTTGCCATTTTCAGGGCACAGACCGTAGAAGTATGCCCGACACTGGCCTTGTTCTCCAACTACTGAATTTGTCATTGAAGCCCAGCTCCAGCCCATCCAAATCTGTCCAGCCACGATCAGGGCACAGACCATGAAGTCTGCCTGGCACTGGCCTTGTTCTCCAGTTACTGAAGCTGAATCTGTCTAGTCATGATCAGGGCACAGACCGCGTAAGTCTGTCCAGCACTGGCTTTGCTTGCCAATTACCGATGTTATTTTTGTTACATTTGTACCCCACGCTTTCCCACTCATGGCGGGCTCAATGCGGCGGGCAATGGAGGGTTAAGTGACTTGCCCAGAGTCACAAGGAGCTGCCTGTGCCGGGAATTGAACTCAGTTCCCCAGGACCAAAGTCCACCACCCTAACCACTAGGCCACTCCTCCACTCCATCTAATCACCATTAAGTTTGTTTGATTCCATGCCTTCTATATATATATATAGGTGTCATATATGTTTTCTTTGAGCCAGAGCACTTACATGCCTTTTTAAACATCAAGAAGATTGTGAACTGATCTATTGGGTTAATGGGTATGAGTATGAATAGGAGTGTTGGGTTATATCATGCTTATCTATTGCAGAAGGTGGATCACTTAGAAAAATCATTGGTAGCCACTGGGAATGTAGGTATGCTTTATGACAGTTAGTGATGTTTGGACTGTCTTTGATTTACCAACAGAACAGGAGGTAACTAAAGTTGTATCTTCTTTGATACCCACAAAATCGTTGATTGATCCTTGTTCAGCTACAGTTATAAGAGGTTTGTCATCAGCAGTATCTCCAACTTTATCTATGATTGTGGAGAAATCATTATTTTCTGGGATTTCTACTGTTAAACCACTCTTAAAGGGTGATCATTTAGATGTATCTGAATTAAGTAATTATAGACCAATCACTGTGGTTCCCATAATATTGAAGGTAATTGAAAGAATTGTTCTCAGTCAATTGAAGAAACGTGTACAATTGACACAATGTTTGGATGATTATCAATATGGTTTTAGGGAAGGCCATAGTGTTGAAACTCTACTATTGTCCTCTTTGGATGTATTAAAGTAGGGGATTGATGAAGGCCATACATTTTGCCTTGTTTCTTTGGATGTGTCATCAGCACTCCATACAGTTGATATTGATCTTTTGCTATCAAAACTTAAAGGAGTAGGGATTGGAGGAGTTGTGAGGAACTGGTTTACTTCCTTTTTCAAGGGTCATCAGATGCAAGTCATGGGAGAGGTATCTATAATGAAGCCAGTTACTAAGGGAATGCCACAAGGCTCTGCACTTTTTGTGTTATTATTTAACATCTATATGGCTTCATTGGGTAGAGTTTTCAGGAATTTGCAGGTAGAGTATAGGATCTATGCTGATGATGTACATTTCCTTTTCTAGTCCAAGGAGGATACACAGGAGTGATTAAACGATCAATCCTGTGAATGCATGTCTGCTGTACAGAAATGGATGGGTTTGAATAGATTAGTTTTGAATTTTGGAAAAACTGAATCGATGTTTGTAGGAAAGGATGCAGCTCTTCTACAATGTCGTACTATGAATTTGGGTGGTTCTGTGTTACCAGTGCAGGAATGTATGCGTGTGTTGGGCATTACTTTGGACCTTTTATTGTCTATGAAGGATCAAGTATTGCAGGCGGTTAAGTCAGCTTTTTTTCAGTTTTATTTATAAACAAAGTTACGGCCTATGTTGCCACATTGTGATTTTCAGTCTTTGGTACAAAGTTTAGTGATATCACATATCAATTTCTGTAATACATTGTATTTGAGTTTGTCAAAATCAAAGATACAAGAACTGCAAGTGATACAAAATGCCTCCACCTGACTGTTGGCGGGTGTGTCCAGGTTTGAGCATATATCTCCAATCTTATGTTCTTTGCACACTCGAGTACAGTACTAGGTGGTACAATTGGTAGACTGAGCACTGTATTCTGATTGTGCTCCTCGATACCATAAAGATGTAATTCAGGAATACTGACCCGTTCGATCCTAGCGGTCTGAAAATTTGAAGTTTTTGATGAATGATAAACTGAAAACTGTGGTATATGCTAACACAAGGAACACTGCATTCTCAATAGCGGGTCTACAAATCTGGGACAAGTTAACAGGTTACTTGAGATTGTGCAGTAGTAGGGCTCAATTCAGTAAGATGCTGAAGACATATTTGTTTGAACACACATGGGACTGACCTTGTCCGTTATTCTTTGAATACTGAATACTCTAATGCTTGCTATTGTCTTCTTGTTTTTTATTATGTATGTTGATTTGTGATCTGCCTAGTTGTAGGCGGACTAGAAATGTTTAAATAAAATAAAGCCTTTTCTTTTTTATGTGACAGAGAGATTGCCTTTCTTTTATTGTACCTCCTTCCATTCTAGGCCATTCCCCCCAATTATTGTGGTCTAAGAAGGATGTTCTGTATATTTCTTTATTACATATATTTCTTCTAATTGTTACTTTTTTTATATTCAGTTATCTGTTACAAGTGTTTGACTTGTGAATTATTTGAAATATTATAAATACAAAGTTTTTAAAAAGCTAGGCTGATTGCACAATTTGGTACATAGTTATCAAAGTGGCCTACTGTTAAGACATGTAATTTTACCACTAATTCGTGCTATCTTAGCACAGGTTCCATTGTATGCAATGAGACCTAGCTGCTAATAACTGGGGTTAACAGTAAAATAGCACATCTTAATAGAGCCCACATTGATATTTACCCCTCCCCCCCCCCCCGTGTCTAATAACAGGCAGAAATCAATAAACATTAAAGTGTCACTTCAACCAAGTTACCTATGAAAGGTGAAACTTTTTATAAAAACACAGGAAATGACTCAATTAGAGCATCTTGTACACATATTAAAGACGTGAATGATAGCTGGAGAAAACTCACCGGGTTTTCTCATCTTTTTCTTGTAGGGGGCCTTTCCAGTAGTCAGCATCTGAAGGACCTTCTGCATCCTCTGAGTCTTCTGTATCTGTGCAAATAAAATTTAGAAGCATACTGATGAATTTTCAAAGCAACCTGGTCATTTGAATGGCACAGATTACCCAGTAAAAAGTTCAATATTCTAGATATCCTCTTTTCAGCCCTCTATGCATTCCTTATTCCAAAATCATCAGCTTATTCCTATCTCACGCTGCCTTCCAAATCATTCCCCACATTTGAAAAATGTGTAGAACTCTGATACTTCTCCCCCCAAGGAACTAACCCCATATAAAGTTTGGTGGAGCTAGGTCCAGCCATTTCAAAGTTATGAAAGTGGTGAATATACACAGATATTCAGGACAATCTGATAAAAACTGAGGCTAGAAACAAAAAGTTCTGCCAGAGAAATAATAATAGAGGGCAGCAAGCAGAAAAACACAGCAAGTCTTCATTTCAACATTAGAAGTTGGTTGGTTGAAGAACCCCTCAATAAAATTACAAGCCTATTTATACTTAATCATTACAAAAAACCTTACAGAAGGGATAGTTCGAACAACACTTAAAGAGGCTCTGGTAAAACCTATTATAAAAAAACCTTCCCTAGACCCCTCTCTTCTCCTGGAAATTATCACCCGGTTTCTAACCTTCCATTTCTATCCAAAGTATTAGAAACAGTTGTGTTTAACCAACTACAATCTTACATAGAATCTAAAAACACACTACATCCTAGACAATCGGGTTTTAGGAAAGGACACAGCACCGAAACAGTAATAACCTCTTTTTTAAGTGAAATACACGCTAGACTGGAGCAGGGTTATGTTGCTTTAATCATTTCACTAGATTTATCAGCTGCGTTTGACCTTATAGATCATGATCTCCTACTTAATCGGCTAAATGAAATTGGTATAAAAGGTACGATCTATGATTGGTTTGCCTCTTTTCTTGCAAATCAGTCATTCAAAGTAGTACAAAACTGTTCTACTTCAAAAGCATATCCTGTCTCCTCTGGGGTACCGCAAGGATCGGTTCTATCACCAATCTTGTTTAACATATATGTCAGTCCTCTTGCCTTACTTATTCAATCTTTGGGTATCAGTTTCTATTCGTATGCTGATGACTTTCTTTTGATCCATTATGTAAAACCGTCAGATAATGAACTTACACAAATTCAAAATAGCCTTGATGAAGTAGCTAGCTGGCTTAAAAGACATCATTTAGTACTGAACCCAGACAAGACTGTTATGTCATGGATTACAGGTCATGAAACAATCCCTCCTGTTATACCTATCTTATTTGATAAACCGATACCAACAGTGCAATCTTTCAGATATCTTGGAGTCATTATTGACTCAGCTCTATCATTTAATGAACAAATATCTGAGGTAGTCAGGAATCCTTCTATCACCTTCGAAAACTACGCTCAATTAGAAACTCAATTGATAAAGCTTCATTATGTACATTAACACATGCATATATTACAACACTTTTGGACTATTGTAATATTATTTATGCAGGACTTACTAAGATAAAATATAAAACGGTTACAGATGATACAGAATACTGCAGCCCGTATCATCTGCAGGGCCTCAAAATGACAGAATTACACCACTTTTATTCCAACTTCACTGGCTTCCAGTAGAAACCAGAATAAAATTCAAAATCCTTACCCTGACTCATAAAGCGCTATATTTATTAATTCCATCATATTTAGCAAATCTTATTTTGCTTTATTCGCCTAGGCGAACACTTCGATCACTTACAGACAACAGATTAATTATCCCATCACCACAGAAGGCCAGATGGGAATCCACCAGAAACTCAGCGTTCTTTTTTTTGGCCCCTTCTCTTTGGAATTGTCTCCCAAAAAATCTTAGATTGGAAGAGTCCTATATCCAATTCCGTAAACTCTTGAAAACATACTTATTTCAGAATATGTTTCATAATAATCTGTGATGAAAGGCAGTTTTTTAGGTAGAATTAAATATGCAGCACAATTATATGTTAGTCATGTACTTGTTATGAATGGTGGTCCAATAAGCATTGGTGTTTGCAATCTTTTAGAATGGCTGTCTTAGTTTGCTTTCCTATCAAATTGATGGAGTCCTTTTATGTTTGCTTTTATTATGATTTTTTTATATTAATATATAAACTGTTCTGTTTTGTAAACACAATTTGAAACGGTATAGTAAAATGAATAAACGATAAACGATAGGGGATGAGAAAACTGACAAGATAATCCAGAGCACTGGGGGGCTAAACCATTGTGAACAAGCATACAGATTCTGTATTTAAGCTGAGTTCCAACTGGTAACCAATGTTCTGAAATATAGAGTGGGGTGACATGATCAAAACCTCTGGCATGGTGAAGCAGTTTTACTGCAGAGGATTGTACAAGTTGAAGATGCCTCAATTATTTTTCAAACAATAATAGGTAACCTGTGGATGAGTAGCTTAGTGGTTAGTGCAGTGGACTTTGATCCTGGGGAACTGAGTTCGATTCCCACTGCAGCTCCTTGTGACTCTGGGCAAGTCACTTAACCCTCCATTGCCCCTGGTACAAAATAAGTACCTGAATATATGTAAACCGCTTTGAATGTAGCTGCAAAAACCTCAGAAAGGCGGTATATCAAGTCCCATTTCCCTTCCCTTCCACTACAAAAGCAAAAACATTAACATGACAGAGCAGCTAGGAACATCACTTTAATTTACATATAAGGAAATCCATACAAAGCACCAAGTCACACTTATTCAAACAAACCTCTTCCAGAGATGTAGGGGTGGTAGAACTAGAAGACATGAATGGAGGTTACAGCGAGGTAGACTTAGGGGCAATATCAGGAAATACTTTTTCATAGAGAGGGTAGTAGACACCTGGAACACCCTTCCAAGAGAGATGGTAAAGTCAAAAACGGTGAGCGAATTCAAAAATGCATGGGATAGACACAGGGGATGCCTAAACAGAAAGACGATGGCAACACAGCCTGGCTGTTAAGGTGTTATCTTGTGTGAGAGAACTAAGGCTGATGCCAGACAGTCTGTGTTCTGCAAATGGCAAAAGAAGATTCGGCAACTCCAGTGATACACTTTGTTAGATGCTATGAGTGAGGGTGTTGTGCAGCTCGGGGGGAGAGGAATACATCTTGACTGTAAGTTGAATACTGTCAGTAATATTTGGAGATGAAATGTGCGTATAACAAAGACTATATCATGTTTGGTTGCCTATATGGTTAGCATAGTGGAGACTTGACAACTAGCATTTAAGCATGGGTGACGGCGGCTCACACAGAGTGGCGGACTTGGCTCTAACCACCTTGTTGGGCAGGCTGGATGGACCATGTGGGTGTTTATCTGCCGTCATTTACTGTTACTGTGCTAAGAGAAAGCTCAGCTTTGAAACTGTTTCCACTTTGCCTCTTTAATTACCTCCCCTCTCCCGATTACAGACTCCAGATAAAATATGACATGTACATTGCAACTCCATCTCCGCTGCAGCCATAATAAGCTCCTGGGAATAACTATATACAGATTGCTAAAAAGTAGGCACACAATTTCCATATATGTGACTGTGCAATCGTATAAAAGCCCTTCTCTGCATATAAAATAGGTTTTATATATGGAAAAAGCATTATAAAATGGCTCACATGGAAATGAATGATGCTCTGTTTGTTCTTTTCAAACCTTGTGGAAGACACTGAAATTTTGCTCCTTTCGCCTTTGTGAGGACTGTGGCCTAGCTAGGATTAGGCTCAGGCTTCTCACAGAGGCAGCACCCTGACCAATCTGAAGAGAAGTTTTGGGGGTTGTAACCAGCCTCTTTTCATAGCTGTGATTTTTTTTCTCCATTAACACTGGAGCAGATCACAACAACTGCTATAGAAAGTACATAATTTTTTGCTCACACTTATCTTTTTTTTCCTTGACCATTTATCACGCACATTCATTTCACAACACTTATGAAGAAAAGTAAAACTAAAAGCAAAGAGATATCCAGAGATAAATATCTCTATGGGACTCACCGCTATCAGATTCGTCCATTTTCTCTGCAATATTTGATGATACATCACCTGCAAAGAAACAGCTTGTAAAACATAGTACATATAAATTACAAAATCAAAACAGCAACACAGAAGGATATAGACAAAGTAGAAGTAACCCAGAGCAGGCCTGTACCAAAAAGAACCGAGACATATGGACCTGACTGTGTATACCCAGAGGGGAGATATGACAGAGATAGTCACATACTTTACCAACATAAATAACGCACAAGTTCTTTCTAGAACGAAAGACTGACATTAATGTGAACTTGGAAGTAACACTAGGAAATATTTCTTCACATAAAGGGTCACAGCAATATTCAACAGTTTTGTAGTGGAAGTGGTAGAGACAAAAATAAAGTAAGAACGATTGGAATAAGAATAGAGGTGTGAAAGAAAACTCCAGAAATCAAGTGGATTCTCTGGCACAGCACAGAGAAATATGTTGGGCAGAATAGCCTGATCTTAGGTCTCTTATCTGTTATATTATAGCATGCCAGTATTCAGCTGGGGAAGTCAAAGTTTTCTTTTTAAATGCCAGCTGCTGCGGCTGAAAAGAAGCCAGATATCTGGATAGTGGCCAGCACTGAATATCTGGATAGGGAGTCAGTGCCAGAGCTATCTACGTAGTGGAGCTATGCAGTCCACTATCTGGGTAGCTCACTGGATAAAATTTGGACAGTTTTTCTGCATCCTAATTTTATCTAAAAGCTGTCCCAATTTTATCTGGATAGTTATATGTTTTGTAAAACTGAACAGTGCTGTTAACTGGATAACTCCCGGGGCCACTCTTGCTCTGCCCACAGACCAACTCATCATATTGGGTCTGTAATGATTTTCAGCAGTATTATCCAGATAATACACAATAAATATATCAGATAATGCCACTGAAAATCAGAGGATGGCCAGGTCAGCTACACTTACCCTTGTAGCAGCAACTACAAGGGTAAGTATGTTTGAATATTGGGCCATATATTTTTACAGTCCTATGAAAATACACGAAGTGCTCTCCAATCCATTTTTTTTAAATCTTAAACTCACTTCCATCTTTCTTCCAAAGATACTGTCAATTTTGTACCCAGCGCTTCAGTTTTGTCTTGAGGGTTTGAAAATGAGTGGTAAAAATGGCTTTAAATAATGATGTTGTATCAAATCAGAAAAACATCTTCAGGTACATTTTCAACAGAATATCCAGTGAATAATTTTAAATATTTAATCTAAGCATTTCACAAATTATACCTATATTCAGCTGGAAATTGAGATATCCAGGTCGGGACATGCTCAGTTCCTGTGATATTTTAGAAAAGGATCTGCTGACATAGAGGCTTTTTTAAATACCATCCTGCAGGAGTACACATGTATTTTCTGGTACATGCAGTGGGAGCAGCTGCTTTACAGAGATACATGTTGAAAAAATGAACAGCACTGACCTAGCAGTGGAAGTGGCAATTTCCATGTGTAAGCCTGCAAATAGGTGGGAAAATGTGGGATACAAATGCAATAAATAAAGTACCAACACTTGCCAGTTACCTAGTATGTTTTTCTTTCTCTACAAGGTGTTAATTTTGACCCTGTATATTCAGAGAGTTAAATCTGGGGCTGCTTACCAAAGAAGTGCATTTTCAGCTGAAACCAAAACTTCCCGCCACGCTCTGCAGCCCTCCTACCATCTGTAGGCCCTCCCCAGGCCTACCATCAAAGCCCTGGTGGTATAGTGGTCTTTTCGAGGCAGGAACAATCCCCAGTCGCTCCTGCCCATGCTGGCTTCAATCTCAAAATGGCTGCATGACCTCCTGCGGCAGTCTCACAAGGTTGCTGTGGAAAGTCATAGTAGCCATTTTGACTGCAGAGCTGGTGGGGACAGGAGTGACAAAGGATTGCTCCTGCCCTGAAGAAGCCACTAGACCACCAGGGCTTTGAAGGTAGGATCAGAAAGGACCTAAGGGTGGGGGAGAGACAGAATTTGTGGTTGGAGGGCAGCCCATGGGGACAGACTTAATGCAAGGGAGGGTGCGGGGCAGTGGCGTAGCCAGAAGGCAATTTTTGGGTGGGCCAACAGGTTGGATGGGTGGGCACTAGAGTTGCCAACTTTTTTGAAAAAGAAAAAAACAGCAAACCTGATGCACCCATGCTCTGTCCCTACCCCACTCCCCATAACTTCAATGAGGGTTGCAGTGCAGGCTTCAGTGGCTGCAGGCCAATTTAGAGCTAAGGGAAGTACAATAGACTGCACTATTCAGCCCCACTGAGCCATGGTCCTCCAACACATATATGGTATTGAAGCCAAACACATTCTGCATCCAGAGAACCTCCTGGCCCTCCAACAACAATGGATACAGAGCACAGCAAGGACAATTCTCCATAAAACTCATCATATAAAGAAATTTTGTTTTCTAGTGTAATCTCAATTACAGACATATTATAAATTAACTTTAAAAAAATCTATAAAACAAAAGTCACTCAGAACCTAGAGCAAATCTACCATGCCAACACTAACTTCCAAAAACAAAGATCCTACCTATGAAAAAGAAGTGCCTTAAATATTATAATAGGCAAATTACTACAGAATGCTACATGGAAACTTCATGCTAACAGAATACCTCAGTCACACACACAAGACACAAATGCCAAATACAGAATAAGTGACCACAAACTCTAGAAATATAAATTAAACGGAAACCCCAAGAAACTAGACCTTGCATGTAGTACAACACCAGAGAAACAAGAAAGAAAGGCACTTGCTCCTGTGCAAAATATAAAGATGGCACATGCCAGGGATGGTGTTAGGGGATGGAACTAGGGCAATTGTGCTTGGTTCCTTGGCCAGAGAAAGCCTGCATGCTGGAAGCTGAAGGAGCAGCCTGGTAATGGACTTTGGGGTCCTTTCCTAGATTTCTGTCCTGGACCCCAGCCATGTTTACCATCAACTTTGGCAAGATGTACATTCCAAATCCAACATATTATATTCACAACATTGAAAATAAAATATTTTTTATACCTTTTTGTTGTCTGGTCATTTTTTCTGAAATCATATTGGTCCCAGTCTCTGGTTTCTGCTTCCCTCTGTCTTCTCTTAACTCACTTGCCAGGGTCTCCTATTTGACATTTCTTCTTTCTTCATGTCCATCATCCATCTCCCATCTCTGTTTTCCTATATTTCCTTGTTCATTATCTCCCCTGTGTTCATATCCCCTCATCCATCATCATTCCTCTGTGCACCTATGCACCCCATGCCCAGCATATCCCTTCTGCATTCCTATTCTCTCCCTTGTCTGGTATCTCCCCCCCCCCACCCCGTGTCCATATACCCCCCTCTCCAGTGTCCAGCATTTTATCTCTATTCTATACCCCCCCTTGATCAGGCATTACCCCTCTGTGCCATCCCCATACAGCATCTCACATTTGTGTCCCTGTCCCCATGCTCCCACCTAATGCCCATCATCTCCCTTCTGTATCTGTATACTTCCCTAGGTCCCCTTTCTCCCTCCTCCACACCAATGTGTCCCTCTCCTCTCTGATCCCACCCCCCACCAGCTTCTCTTCCTCTCTTTCCTTTCCCTTATGCATCTGGCTCTTTCTCCCTGCATCTCATCATCTGCATATCCAGCACCTCTCCTTCAGCCCCCCCCCCCCACACACACACGTCCAGCATTTCTCCCTTTCATCCAGCCCCCCTACATGTTCAGCACCTCTTTCCCTTTCATCCAACTCCCATACATGTCCAGCACCTCTCCCCCTTCACTTCAACCCTCTGCATATCCAGCACTTCTCCCCTTTCCCTCCACCCCCCCTGCATATCCAGCACCTCTCCCCTTCCTTCCACCCCCCCCCTATATATCCAAAACCTCTCCCTTCCCTCCAACCTCCCCTCTGCAAATCCAAAACCTCTCCCCTTCCCTCCAACCTCCCCTCTGCAAATCCCAAAACCTCTTCCCTTCCTTCCAACCTCCCCTCTGCAAATCCCAAAACCTCTCTCCTTCCTTCCAACCTCCCCTCTGCAAATCCCAAAACTTCTCTCCCTTCCTTCCAACCTCCCCTCTGCAATCCAAAACCTCTTCCCTTCCCTCCAACCTCCCTTCTGCAAATTCCAAAACCTCTCCCCTTCCTTCCAACCTCCCTTCTGCAAATCCCAAAACCTCTCTCCCTTCCCTCCAACCTCCCCTCTGCAAATCCCAAAATCTCTCTCCCTTCCCTCCAACCCTCTGCCCCTTGCAAGTCCAGCACCCTTCTGTTCCCTCCCCTCCCTGCCTCCCCTTACTGGGCCAGCACGCAGCACCCCACTGACTTCCTCACCCTCTCCCACCCCTGCCGCAGCGCTTCATTTAATGTTGTTGTCGGCGCTGCTGTTACAGTTTCCCACCCCCGCGGCGGCGCTTTACACTTTACCTGACGGCAACGCTACAGATGCAGAGCTAACGTCCGACGTCCTGCTCTGGGGCCTTCTGCGTCCCGCCTCCGTAACAGGAAGTTACATCAGCGTGGAAGGCCCGGAGCAGGACGTCGGACGTCAGCGCTGCATCTGTAGCGTTGCCGTCAGGTAAAGTGTAAAGCGCCGCCGCGGGGGTGGGAAACTAACAGCAGCGCCGACAACATTAAATGAAGCGCTGCGGCAGGGGTGGGAGACGGTCATGGCAACTGGATCTGCTTCTGGGCGGGCCTGAGGCTAAACTGGGTGGGCCTGGGCCCATCCAGGCCCACCCGTAGCTACGCCCCTGGTGCGGGGTGACAGTTTCAATTGAAACAGAGTACCGAATTTCAGTCTCTGAGTCAGTTTCAGTCGCCCTCTACTCTAAGGGCATCAAAATAGAGGTGCTCAACGCTAGAACTGCCCCCACAATAGATTAGATGTCCAGCATTACAGGGACAATTTTATAAGGAGCTGTCTAGTTTTAGGCAGCAGAAAAGCACGTAAAAGCTGGTATTCTTGACACTTACATGCACAAATGGCCTCTTATAGAATACCAATTGGCGGAAAAGCACACATCATGATTTGATGGAACATACCTTGCTGGTGGGCATGTACATGGTTCGAGTTTGGATGGAACGGACATGTCAGCATGTTTTTAGCCACTTGCACTAGTATTCTATAACAAAAAGTAGGCACCTGCTTTTCTTTATAGAATAAGCTTAAAATAGGCACCATAACTAGTGCCTTTATTAGGCAAGATGTTATGGAATAACTGCATAATGCTGCCAGATTTTTTTTTAAAAAAACTTGCAGAATAAGCGTTACACCAAATATGTAAGTGTTTTTCAATATCGAGCTCTTTTGTTTATAAACAACAACAAAAAAAATTAAAATTTCACCTCTCTCCTCACCCCAAAAAGGACAAAACTTTCTGAAAGGTTTGATTTTTCCTGTCATTTGTGAACACGGCTGAGAAAAGAATTGTGTTTACATGTGGTTATAAAAACGGGCACAGGTCAAAATGATGTTTGTTTTCAGGGTACATAGGTCATGAAATATACTCAAAACAAAATCTAACCAGAGCAAACTAAGAAAATCAATCATTCGGGGGAATAGACTTTTCCACAGAATACAAAGTTAAGACAGGGCACTTTGGCTGAGCTTTTGCAAAGTCTAAGAAAACTGCTGTACTTTCATTATTTCCCATTTATATTTAGTGGTCACAAGAAAAATGCTAGGTTGTCAGCACTGAAAACCAAAGTTCTCCATTTATCCATAGAGCAGGTACAGTACAAATTACCAAGTGCCACCCTGCCAATTTCCCTCAGTTTGGTTTGGGCAGGAAAAGGTTGAAGTAATTTACTTTCCGTGTCCATTCAGCTCTTGTCCTTTAATGAGACTTGCTCACAAAAGGGAAAATCAGTGTCAAATGTGATGGCAGATAAAGACCAGTACGGTCCATCCGGTCTGCCCAACAAGATAAACTCATAGTACAAGTTATGATACCTATACTTGAGCTTGATTTGTCCTTGCCATTTTCAAGACATAGACCACAGAAGTCTGCCCAGCACTGGTCTTGTTCTCCAGTTACGGAAACTGAATCTGTCCAGCCATGATCGGAGCACACACCATAGAAGTCTGCCCAGCACTGGCTTTGCTTCCCAATTACTGGTGTTGACATCTAATCACCACTAAGCATGTTTGATTCCATGCCTTCTGTACAGGATTCCTTTGTGTTTCTCCCATGCATTTTTGAATTCAGTAACTGTTTTCATCTCCACCACCTCCTGCAGGAGGGCATTTCAAGTATCTACAAACCTCTCTGTGAAAAAGTACTTTGTGACAATATTCCTGAGTCGGCCCCCCTGCAACCTCAATTCATGTCATCTACTTCTACCTCTGGAAAAGATTTGTTTATAAACTAATATTTCAAATATCTGAATGTCAACACCATATCACTCCTGTCTCTCATTTCCTCCAGGTTCAGGTCCTCAAGTCTCTCCTCATATGTTTTGTGATTTAAACCCCATACCATTTTGGTCCCTTTTGTCTGAATCGCTTCAAGTCTTTTTATGTCCTTAGCAAGATACAGCCTCCAAACCTGAACACAATACTCCAAGTGGGGCCTCAACAATAACTTTTACAGGGCATCAACACCTCCTTTCTTCTGCTGGTTATATCCCTCTCTATGCAGCCTAGCATCCTTCTGGCTGCGGCCACCATCTTGTCACACTGTTTCATCACCTTGACAGTCTCAGATACCATCAACCCAAGGTCCCTCTCTTGGGAAGTGCTTATCAATCTCTCTCCTCTTATCTGGTACATCTCCTTTGGATTTCTGCACCCCAAGTGTCTCACTCTGCACTTCTTCATATTAAACTTTAACTGCCAGACCTTTGACCATTCTTCTAATTTTTAGAGAACTCTTCTCATGGTTTCTACTCCCTCTGGGGTATCCACTCTATTGGCTATCTTCATATCATCTGCAAAAAGGCAAACTTTTCCCTCTAACCCTTCAGCAATGTCTCTCAAAAATATATTAAACAGAATCAGCCCCAGTACCGACCCCACTACTCAACTTCCTTTCCTCCAAGCAGATTCCATTTACCACCACCCTCTGCCACCTGTCCGTCAACCAGTTTCCAATCCAGTTTGTGTCATCTGTAAATTTAATCATCGCACTTGTCGTTCTGATTTCCAGATCATTTATAAATATGTTAAATAGAACTGGCCCCAATACAGATCCCTGCGGCACTTCACTATTGATCTTCCTCCATTGAGAAAAATGGATATTAACCCTACCCTCTGTTTTCTGTCCAATAGCCAATTCCTAATCCTCAATAGAACATTGCCTCCTATCCCATGACTCTTTAACTTTCTCAGGAGTCTCTCATGAGGAACTTTATCAAAAGCTTTCTGAAAATCTAGATACACTATATCAACCGGCTCATCTTTATCCACATGTTTATTCATGCCTTCAAATAAATGAATGTGATATTAAAACAGCATCCCTCACTGTCAGGAACATAGGTGGAGGACTTCTGCACAACTTAAAGGTAAAATTATGTATAATCATACCTGATAATTTTCTTTCCATTAATCATAGCTGATCAATCCATAGACTGGTGGGTTGTGTCCATCTACCAGCAGGTGGAGATAGAGAGCAAACTTTTGCCTCCCTATATGTGGTCATGTGCTGCCGGAAACTCCTCAGTATGTCGATATCAAAGCTCCATCCGCAGGACTCAGCACTTAGAGAATTACACCCACGAAGGGACACTCTGCCCAGCTCACCACCGCCGAAACGGGGGAGGGGAATTAACCCAGCTCATCCCCACACAAGTGGGGGAGGGGAATCCGTCCAGCTCATCCCCGCGGAGCGGGGGAGGGACACCACACCCGCCGATGCGGGGGGATCTGGCTTATCCTGCAACCGCAACCGCGGGAGGAGCTGACTGACCCTAACACCGCCGAAGCGGGAGGGGTACAAAGCTGCCCTACAGCCGCACGAAAGCGGGAGGGAGTGCCGGCAGAATTTATGTCTCAATCCAGCCCCGTAAAACGGAGGGGAGAGGAATGCAGCAGCTCACTGTAACACAAAGTCGTCTCAACTCTTGAAGAATCCAAGTGAAAGAAGAACTTGAACACGAAGTCCTCCTGAAGTAACTGAAGGCTAAACTTGAACCTAAAATTCAACCAGAATATAAACAGTACAGATATCTGGGAGGGGCTATGGATTGATCAGCTATGATTAATGGAAAGAAAATTATCAGGTATGATTATACATAATTTTACCTTCCATATCATCAAGCTGATCAATCCATAGACTGGTGGGATGTACCGAAGCAGTACTCACCCAGGGCAGGACATAGAAATCCCTGACCTCAACACTGAAGCTCCAAACCGGGCCTCCGCCCGTGCAGCCACAGTCAAACGGTAATGCTTGGAGAATGTATGAGCCGAAGCCCACGTTGCCGCCTTGCATATCTCTTCCAAGGAGACGGATCCGGCCTCTGCCATCGAGGCCGCCTGAGCTCTCGTGGAGTGAGCCTTCAGCTGGATAGGCGGCACCTTCCCCGCGGCCACATAAGCCGCTGCAATGGCTTCCTGGACCCATCTTGCCACTGTAGGCTTAGCAGCCTGCAGACCCTTACGAGGACCTGCAAACAGGACAAACAGATGATCCGATTTCCGGAAATCATTGGTCACTTCCAAGTATCTGATGATGACTCGTCTCACATCCAGATATTCAAGAGCGGAGTACTCCTCTGGGTAGTCCTCCCTACGAAAGGAAGGGAGACAGAGCTGCTGATTCACATGGAAGCGAGAACCAATCTTGGGCAGGAAGGAAGGCACTGTGCGAATAGTCACTCCTGCCTCAGTGAACTGCAGAAAAGGCTCTCGACATGAGAGCGCCTGGAGCTCGGAAACTCTTCTGTCTGAAGTGATAGCCACCAAAAAGACTGCTTTCAATGTCAGGTCTTTCAGAGATGCCCTCGACAAGGGTTCCAAAGGCGGCTTCTGCAATGCTCTTAGCACCAGGTTGAGATTCCACGCAGGCACCACTGAGTGCAGAGGAGGGCGCAGGTGATTAACTCCCTTGAGAAAGCGCACCACATCTGGCTGCGAAGCCAGGGAAGCACCCTTCAGGCGGCCCCTGAAGCAAGCCAGAGCCGCTACCTGGACTTTAAGAGAACTGAGCGACAGGCCTTTCTCCAGACCTTCTTGCAGGAACGCCAACACTGAAGAAATTGGAGCAGTGAAGGGAGAAAGTGAGCCTGCTTCACACCATGCTGCAAAGATACGCCAAACCCTGGCGTAAGCAGTAGAAGTAGAGCGCTTCCTCGCTCTCAGCATAGTGGCGATGACCTTGTCTGAGAAGCCCTTCTTCCTCAGACGCTGCCGCTCAATAGCCAGGCCGTAAGACCAAAGGGAGAGGGATCCTCCAACACCACGGGACCCTGATGTAACAGGCCCTGCTCCACTGACAGCCGCAGAGGATCGTCGACTGAGAGCCTGAACAAGTCCGCATACCAGGGACGTCTGGGCCAATCCGGACCCACCAGGATTACCCTGCCGGGATGCTTTGCCACCCGGTCTAGCACCCTGCCCAACACGGGCCAGGGCGGGAACACATAGAGGAGCTCTTGTGTCGGCCACTGTTGGAGAAGAGCATCTACTCCCAGGGATCGAGGGTCCCGTCCTCTGCTGAAAAAGCGCGGCACTTGGCCATTGGCCGATGACGCCATCAGATCTAGGCTCGGCTGGCCCCAGCGCTTCGTGATGTCCAAGAACGCCTGAGCAGATAGTTGCCACTCTCCCGTGCTCCAAGGTATGCGACTGAGAAAGTCCGCCTTGACATTCATGACTCCGGCAATGGTGGGCCGCTGAAAGCTGCTCCAGGTTCGCTTCCGCCCACTGGCAAAGACTCATAGCCTCCTTGGCTAGAGGGCGCTCTGGTACCGTCCTGGCGGTTGATATAGGCCACAGCCGTGGCAATTGTCCGACAGGACCCGTACAGGCTTCAACACCAGTACCGGATGAACTCCAATAACACCAACCGAATGGCTCTGAGTTCCAGGAGGTTGATAGACCACTTGCCTCTGCAGGAGACTAGAGCCCCTGCGCTGTCCTCTCAAGCAGTGGGCTCCCCAGCCCATCAAGAGGCGTCTGTCGTGACGACAATCCACTCCGGGTCACCAGAGGCAATCCTGCAGACAACTTGTCTGTCTGCGTCCGCCAGCTCAGCGCCTTGCGCACTGCTGGGTCCACGGGAAGGCGCACAGCATAATCCTCCGACATCGGAGTCCAGCGCAGCAGCAGAGATAGCTGTAGTGGTCTCATATGAGCCCTGGCCCAGGGCACTACTTCCATCGTGGCCGTCATAGAGCCCAACAGCTGCACGTAGTCCCAAGCCCGAATAGGAGAGGCTACTAGGAACTAGTCCACCTGAGCCTGAAGCTTGACAATCCGATTGTCTGGCAGGAACACTCTGCCCACTTGGGTGTCGAATCGAACTCCCAGATACACCAGGGACTGAGTCGGGCGCAGCTGGCTCTTCTTCCAGTTGATGATCCATCCCAGGGAGCTCAAAAGAGCAACTACCCGGTCCATAGCTTTGCCGCACTCTGCATAAGAGGGGGCTCGGATCAACCAGTCGTCCAGATAAGGATGGACTTGTACTCCTTCCTTTAGCAGGAAGGCCGCTATGACCCCCATTACTTTGGAAAAGGTCCGCGGAGCAGTAGCCAACCCGAAAGGGAGGGCTCTGAACTGGAAGTGTCGTCTCAGGACTGTAAAACGCAGAAAGCGTTGGAGAGGAGGCCAGATGGGAATATGCAGGTACGCTTCCTTGATGTCCAAGGAAGCCAAGAACTCTCCTGCCTTCACTGCCGCTATAACAGAGCGGAGAGTCTCCATGCGAAAGTGCCTCACTTTCCAGGCCCGATTGACCCCTTTGAGGTCGAGGATAGGCCGGACAGAACCTCCTTTCTTTGGAACCACAAAGTAAATGGAGTAACGTCCCTTGCCAATCTGATTTTTTGGCACCGGAACGACCGCACCCAGGCGGATCAGGTTGTCCAAGGTCTGCTGCACTACCACAGCTTGACCGGAGACTTGCAGGGAGAGAGTACAAACCCGTCTCTTAAGGGTTGGCAGAACTCTAGCTTGTAGCCGTCTCTGATGACTTCCAGCACCCACGCGTCTGAAGTTATAGTGGTCCACTCGCCCAGAAACGAGGACAGCCGTCCTCCAATCTGCACTGGGGCGTGGACCAAGGCCCCGTCATTGGGTACGAGACCCTGGGGGAGGACCGGAGGGAGCACCTCCGGGACGGCGGTCTCTGCGAAAGGAATGCTGCTTGGGGGAGAAATTCCTCTTGAAGGAAGAGGGGGCAGAGGAACCCGACTTGCCCGGGCGGTATGGAGGTATCGGGACGAGTACTAACCCGAGCCCTGACCTCTGGTAATTTCTTGCCCTTAGACGTGCCGAGATCGGTCACGATTTTGTCCAGCTCGACCCCAAAGAGCAACTTGCCTTTAAAAGGCAATCTAGCCAGGCGGGATTTAGAGGCGTGGTCAGCAGACCAATGTTTCAGCCAAAGCCACCGCCGCGCAGAGACTGTCTGAGCCATGCCTTTAGCTGAGGCTCTCCAGACATCATACAGCAAGTCTGCCAAATAGGCTAAGCCCGATTCCAGGGCCGGCCAATCAGCCCTCAAGGAATGATCCGAGGGGGAAGCCCGCTGCACCATAGTCCGGCACGCCCTGGCCACATAGGAGCCGCAAACTGAGGCCTGCAAACTTAAAGCAGCTGCTTCCAAGGACGACCTTAAGGCCGCCTCCAATCTTCTGTCTTGGGCGTCCTTTAGGGCCGTGCCACCTTCCACCGGCAACGCCGTTTTCTTAGTCACCGCAGTGATTAAAGAATCCACGGTAGGCCACAGATAGGCCTCACGTTCACTCACAGCCAAAGGATAGAGGCGGGACATAGCCCTAGCCACTTTAAGGCTCGTTTCCGGGACATCCCATTGAGCCGCAATTAAGGTGTGCATGGCATCATGCACGTGGAAGGTTCTAGGCGGGCGCTTCGTCCCCAGCATAATGGCAGAGCCAACAGGGGCTGAGGGAGAGACGTCCTCCGGAGAGGAAATCTTCAAAGTGTCCATGGCCTGTAACAACAGGTTGGGCAAATCCTCTGGGCTAAAAAGCCGCGCTGCAGAGGGGTCATCCGCTCCATCCGAGCGGGGATCTATCTCCTCCAAGGAATCCGCAAAGGATCGTTGGGAGACCTCAGACACGCTGCCCTCATCTACATCGGAGGAGACAAAAGTCCTCCAAGGCCTGGAAATCAACCCGAGGGCGTTTACCTCTGGGAACCTCAACCTCTTTATCAGAAGAGGGAGCAGGGGCAGCGTTTTGCATGAGGAAAGCCTGATGCAGCAGCAAAACAAACTCGGGGGAGAAACCCCCCAGACTGTGCACTTCCGCAGCCTGGGCAACAGCCCTAGACACACTCTCAACCGGCGCTCGCAATAGCGGGGGAGAGACATGCTGCGCATCCAAAATGGCGTCCGGCGCGAAACTCCGTGAAGGAGCCGCGCGGGAAGAACGGCGCTTAACTTTAGCCGCTTTTGTGCCGTCGCCCAAATTAAGGGCGTTCATGGCATTAATGTCTCCAACCTCAAGGGCGGCCCCGAAGAAGCCGTCCGAGCCGCGTGGCCGGCCAAGATGGCGGAGGCGAGGAGCGGGGGATGGGCGTTTATGGCGGGAAAAAACCGCCACGCCGGAGGAACGACCGGGACATTCATCGGTCACTAAACTATCACCCATCAAGGGCGAATCAGGTTGTAAAACCCCCGCATCCCCTCTAGAAGCGCTCCAGCGATCCGGGGAGCGACCCTTTGCGCCCTCGCCCTCCGACGCCATTGCCACGAGGAGAAGAATCGGGGAACCCCCTGCCCGCTATAAAAAGGTAAAATTACCTGCTTGCCGCTCCGAGCTGTAACGAACTGGTGTCCCAGTGAGTAGCTGCAATGAACGTTTAAAGAAACGTCGAATTAAACGCCTTTAAAGACGTTTAAAAATATTTTTTTTTTTTTTTTAAACGGAGCCAGCGGGAGGGGGGAGAAAAGGAGGGACCTGGTACCACCAGGTTTGCACTTGCTCAAAAGAGCCCTCAACCCCAGGCCTCAACAAAACCTAAGGATTAGGCTTGGAGGCCTAGCCAGAGCTGCTGCTGTGTGTGACCACCACCTGCTGAGATAGAGAACATACTGTGGAGTTTCCGGCAGCACATGACCACATATAGGGAGGCAAAAGTTTGCTCTCTATCTCCACCTGCTGGTAGATGGACACAACCCACCAGTCTATGGATTGATCAGCTTGATGATATGGAAGCAGGGGTTCTCAACACAGTACATTGCTCAATGCACACACATACCACTCACTGACTTCTTCACTAAACAAAACTGTGGCAAGAGATTTGCTGAACTTTACAATCTGCTTCAATGACAATTTTCTGTATTCTTCACAGTTCAAGAAACATGAATTTTGCCATTAGCAGAGTACCTGCCATTGTTATAACAATTATTTGCCAATTTATGTTTTTCAGTTTTCTCAAAAAGATCATAACACAGTGTCCCATTACCTTGATCCTTCCTTTTCTTACTGTGCTTTGAATGTGATAATCTGGACTTCTTACATGATGGCTCTTCATGCCCTTCATCACTTTTTGGTCTTTTCTTATTTGGTTTGACTTCTCTCTTTCTGTTGTAAGAAAAGAAAAAGTTCTTAAGTAACTGCAGGCTTCAGAAATGTTCATCTACAGTTTCCATTAAGCAGCTATATTTCTAAGCTCTACATGCCTGACTTGCTTGTTGTTTTGCTGTATCTAAGCCCTGAAACACCTCCACTAGGTACAACTAAACCTACATGTTGTATAGATTGACTGTATAGATTGTATAGAGTGGAGGAGTGGCCTAGTGGTTAGAGCACCAGTCTTGCAATCCAGAGGTGGCCGGTTCAAATCCCACTACTGCTCCTTGTGATCTTGGGCAAGTCACTTAACCCTCCATCGCCTCAGGTATAAACTTAGATTGTGAGCCCTCCTGGGACAGAGAAATATCCAGTGTACCTGAATGTAACTCACCTTGAGTTACTACTGAAAAAGGTGTGAGCAAAATCTAAATAGATAAATAAATAGATTGTATGGAGGAGGTCTTTATCTGCCATCATTTACTATGTATGTGCATTAAGTTTGCCTGCATATTGAGTGACCAATTTTATAAAAGCATATTTCAGTGGGTATAGCATTGTTTTTCCCATGGAAATGCTGATGTTAATTAATTATTGCAAGCTTATACATAACTACCATTCTTAACTCCCATATAAAATGATACTGCATAAAAGTCCCCCTAGAATTTCTATCACAACAGTTTCAGCTAAATTTTAGTCTTTAAATACATCTTCTGTCCAATCTTACTACTGTTTAAAGTTTCCTCTAGCTCAAGGCGTCTTCTGTCTTCAGTCTTTATCTACACATTCTATAGGTCTTATTACTGTTTCTTCTTGTCTGCAGGTCTTCAAATCAGATGGAAGGTCCAGCCTTTACGGCCTCAACCTTGAGGATCTTTCAAAATAGTAATAGTTCAGCATAAGAACTCAACATAATTCACTTAGGGGCCCTTTTACTAAGCTGCGGTAAAAGGGGCCCTGCGCTAGCATCGACAGCCATTTTTGCCAAATCTTGAGGCCATTTTTACCACAGCACGTAAAAAGGCAGAAAAAAGAAACAGCCATGCGGTGAGATTGCACTTACCACATGGCCATGCGGGGGAGGGGAGAGCACTTACCGCCACCCCCTGGAGCTGCCTGATTGCCACCGGGTAACCGCTGCAGTAAAAAAATAGGGACCTAATTTTCCCTACTGCCAGAAATGCCATGCACTGCGGGCAGAACTACAGCTGGTGCCTGCGTTGGGTCAACGGCACACCGTAAGCTTAACAGCCTCCTTTATCAAGCCACACTAGCAGTTCCTGTGTGACAATGCCAACAAAACCCATTCAAAGTGAATGGGCTTCGTCAGCATTGCCTCACAGGGGACCGCTAGAACGACAAGAGGCCTTAAGCAGGTTTCACTGTTAAGTCATCAGCACACTGGTCTATACAAAAGTATCATACAATAGGCTTTGAGTTGTCCAGAGATAGCCTGAAATATCACCAAGTTATTTGTGTTACGTGGTTAGGTTGTTAAGCTTGACAAACTTTAATACACTTCTGAAGCACTGTTCTAGATTTATCATCCACAGTAAAAACACAGATGACTACTTGTAAAGAATGTAAACAATAAATGCTATATAACACTACCCTAACCACTGAGGTCCCAAAAGGTTCTACTTTAAAACATTCATTGGGCTAATAACTAACCACACACTCTCCAAAAGACATTACATGATGTGATACCCGTAAGTGAGCCTTCTCCGGAGTAGCCCCCACACTCTGGAATGCACTGCCTGAAAGGCTGTGCTTAACACAAGACTATCTGTACTTCAGGAAGCAGGTGAAAGCTTGGCTCTTCAACCAGGCCTTTACTGGAAGAAGTAACTAACTTGCTAGTCTCACTCACACACACAAGGAGTACTCAGGCTGCATATACTGCAGCAGGACATGTTTATCCACTCCTCCTCTAGCTGAGATAACATTTAACCATTTCTCTGACCTCATGTGCAACTTTCTTTAAATTAATCACCTTACTTTCTAACTCTTCCTACTTTCTTACCCTTCTATATGTTACATCTTTGCTTTACCCTTCGCTATCACCTATAATGTTCTATTACGTGTTGTGTGGACATTGTAAATAGTATACCATGTCATACTTTGTATTGTTTTTGAATATTTTTACTGCTGTAATTGTCTATTGCTCATACTTGATCTATTCTTACTGTAAAAAGGCAGTAAATAAGTCCTAACAAACAAACAAACAAATAATAAAGGCAAAATCCAACACTAAAACAGAAATCAGATGAATGAAAAAAAGAAAAGAAAAAAAGCCTACGTTTTTTCACACACACTCTCCTAACTACTTCGCTTCCTTTAAACAAATTTCAATTCCTGGAATTAATAGAATACATAATGCTGTAATGTTGTCATAAGGCTGTATTACCTGTGATGAAAGTTTAATTTATAGGAACACTCTGGACACAGCCCTGAAATTAACAAAACAAAACAAAAAACAATTAGAGACCTTCAAAATTTATATTACTGCTTATACAGCATCAGCAACATATTTAATTCTACGTATGATAATAAACCATTGAAATCTCTATCTTGATGATCCTACCCTTTTAATTTGAGGAGAACTGGGACACACACACATGTTCTGCTCAAAATCAAATGCATGATAAACTGGAGAACTGAAGCCGAATGCCCATTCTAATTTTTAGCCCATCCTAACACATTACATTACCAGCTCCGAGATAATTTTGTAGTCAGATATATCATCAATTATCAGGGACTAGAATTAATTTTAAATGCTGGCTTCCACAGGCTTTTCATACCAATAAATTCAGTGCCAGGCCAAACCTGGATACCAGCAGCAAGTATCTGGGTATCAAATAAAGAGGGGTATAACCAGTAGAAGAAAGGAGGTGATGATGCCCCTGTACAAGTCATTGGTGAGGCCCCACTTGGACTACTGTGTTCAGTTTTGGAGGTAGTATCTTACTAAAGATGTAAAAAGACTTGAAGCGGTTCAAAGAAATGCGACAAAAATTGTATAGTATTTGCGTTGCAAGACGTACAAGGAGAGACAGGGGTGATACGATACAGATGTTCAAATATTTGAAAGATATTAATCCACAAACAAACCTTTTCCAGAGACAGGAAGGTGATAGAACTAGAGGACATGAATTGGGGTTGAAAGGGGGCAGACTCAGGAATACTGTCAAAAGTACTTTTTTTTTCATGGAGAGGGAGGTAGATACTTGGAATGCCCTCCCACGGGAGGTGGTGGAAATGAAAACGGTAACTGAATTCAAAAATGCGTTGGACAAACACAAAAGAATCCTGTTTAGAAGGAAAGAGGGGAGAAGTCACGTGATGCTTCCTGAGAAGATGTGAAGGAGTGGAGCTCCTGCACTAACCCAGCAAAATCAGCTAAATATCCCTACTTGCAGGCAACAATTTAAGTAAAATTACAGACCTGGTCTCCGCTGATCCTCTTCTTGTGCAGGTGTGATCTTAGCTGTCCATCCGCTGTGGGAAAACCTGAAAACAAGCCCTCCCAAAATGGAGGACTCCCAGCAGGTGTTTACAATACAAGTGGGCGACTGGGTGAAAGATATCTTGGTCTGTGGCAGCGGCCCTGGAGGATCGCATCAACAAGTTGCAATCGGCAAGGGAAAAACACAGAGAGAGATATGACTCCTACGGCCAGAGATTAACGGATGTGGAGGAACGGATATCTGATTGGGAAGACAAAGAAGGGCATAATCGAACAGGGCGCCCAAGTTTTCCTGAGGGCGTCCCTGCAGGACGTCCCCGCAAAGGGGCAGGGAAACCCTTATTATCGAAATGAGATGGGCGGCCATCTTTCGTTTCGCTAATACGGTCGGGGACGCTCAAATCTCAACATTTAGGTCGACCTTAGAGATGGTCGTTCCTAGAGATGGTCGTCCCCGATTTTCGGCGATAATGGAGCGATAATGGAAACCGAGGACGCCCATCTCAGAAACAACCAAATCCAAGCCATTTGGTCATGGGAGGAGCCAGCATTCATAGTGCACTGGTCCCCCTCACATGCCAGGACACCAACCAAGCACCCTAGGGGGCACTGCAGTGGACTTCACAAATTGCTCCCAGGTGAACAGCTCCCTTACCTTGGGTGGAGCCCCCCAAACCCCACTCCCCACAACTGCACACCACTACCATAGCCCTTAGGGATGAAGGGGGGCACATAGATGTGGGTACAGTGGTTTTGTGGTGGGATTTGGAGGGCTCACATTTACCACCAAAAGTTTAACAGGTGGAGGGGGGGAATGGGCCTGGGTCCGCCTGCCTGAAGTGCACTGCAGTACCCACGAAAACTGCTCCAGGGACCTGCATACTGCTGTCATGGAGCTGGGTATGATATTTGAGGCTGGAAAAAATATTTAAACATTTTTTTCAGGGTGGGTGGGGATTAGTGACCACTGGGGGAGTAAGGGGAGGTCATCCCCAATTCCCTCCGGTGGTCATCTGGTCATTTAGGGCACAAGTAAAGTCGGCCAAGTGTTCGTCAGGGACGCCCTTCTTTTTTTCCATTATTTGCCGAGGACGCCCATGTGTTAAGCAAGCCCCAGTCACGCCTTCGCTATGCTTCTGACACACACAGGAACTTTGGTCATCCCCGCGACGGAAAGCAGTTGAGGATACCCAAAATCAGCTTTTGATTATGCCGATTTGGGCAACCCTGGGAGAAGGACGCTCATCTCCCAATTTGTGTCAAAAGATGGGCGCCCTTCTCTTTCAAAAATAAGCCTGAGAGAGACCCAGATGGAACAGCAACTTGCCACACTGCAGTCGGTCACGACGGCCCTTGAAGCACAAGTTGAGGAGCAAGAGAATCAAAGCAGACGCAATAACCTGCATTGGTGGGGCTCCCAAAAGCTGTATCAGATGCAGAACTCTATACAGTATTCAGCATATGGCTACCGGAAAAACTTTGGAGGCCAATATGGCTGTGAAAGAGCTCACCAGATCAGGAGCAAAACGCAAGGAGAAAGGAAGTCAAGGGGAGCAATAGCACAGTACAATAACTGGAAGGAAAGGGAACAGATACTGAGAACGTACCGACGAGGGGGATTGCTTGAATACGAGGGGAGCCGAATTCTCATTTTTAATGATTATTCTATCAAGGCAGTAACTTTGAGGAAACAAATATCTCTGTATTGCGCCACACTCCATCAAAAGGGAATACAGTTTGCGCTGTTGTACCCAGTGAAACTGAGAGTGTGGCATGAGGGCAAGACGCTGCTGTTGCAGTCAGCAGATGAAGCAAACAGACATGACTAAAGTCACACACCGCTGCACAATGCGAGCTTGCCCGTCCATCGAATGCTTGAGGTTTCAGCCAAAAATGCACAGGCATTTTTGAACAAAACCAGAACCCAGATTTCAGCTCAGTCTTGGTGCTAAATCTGAATCTCAGTCAGCCTCTATAGAGCTACACCATAAAGATGGTTTCTGTATGAGCGCCATACAGCTGTGTGCTGTATCGATATCATACTACTGCCAGCTAAATCTATGCCATGCATGCTGCCTCTATGGAATACAGCTGATTGTATGCCACAGAACCGACTGCTGTATGTATGTGGTACAGCTGTCTGCTACATCTACATCATACATTTGCCAGCTGCATCTATGCCATACAGGTGCCTGTTGAATCCATGTTATAAAGATGTTGGCGATATCCATACTGTCAAATTGTGTGTTGCAACTGCACCATACTATGGACTGCGGTTAAGGCTCTCAGGCAGCTTCTGCCACTATGCTATACAGCTAGGAGATGTAGGTGTGGCATATAGCTGGCTGCCTGAGCAGTACTAAATAATCTGTTATTGGTATTTGCAAGCATACCATTCAGATGGCTGGTGCAGTGTTGCTGCAGGATAGCAATACAGATAATAGGTGTTACAGCAACACAACGTATCTGGCTGGTACAACTGTGTCACACAAGCAAAGTTGCAGGTGTAGAATAACAAACTGAGGGGTCCTTTTACTAAGCTGCGGGGGCCTGTTTTTCCCACACACCAGGGCCCTTTTTAACGCAGTGGATAAAAACCTCCCAGACAAATATGGCCATGCGGTAAGAGAACTCTTACCATGTGGCCCTGCGGTGGGGAGCCCTATTGCTATTAGTTTTCTGGAGAGAGTTAACTTTAGAAAAACTTACTCAGTTTAACAAGAGCATTCCTTTTCTCGCCATGCTCAATGTAACCAAAATTCACCTCCCAGCTTTTCAGTCCTTCCTTCTCATCACAGTGCTTGCTTCCACAGAAAAACTGACCTGCACAAAATTAAAAAATGCAAAGTAAAATTAACAGTTACATTCAATTCTGCAGTCTGCTGACTGTATGTGCTGGCTTGGCTTGTTCTATATGTTGGGATCTCTCTCTACTAACTATCTCCAAACCTCCCCCACTCCACTCAAAACTCACGATACCATGGGAAAGTGCAGGGAGCTTAGCCAAGGGCTTACATTCAAGGATAGTGATTTTCAAACCTTTTTATATGTAGAAAGTATTTCCTGCATGCTAAGGTTATTTTTACCACAGCCATAAAAATGCCTTTCTCCTATTTTCTCCATTAATGGCTGTGTGCTGTTTCCATTGGTGTGCAGCTATTTTAAAAAATTACCACATCACCACTTACCACCACCTATTTTGTAGGCAGTAAGGGCTCCTGGTTATCCGTCCACTAACCAGTTAAAGCATGGTAATACAGATGCGCTAACTGGTTAGCGTAGGAATGCCCACTCTCCGCCAGACATGCCCCCTCAAAAAATTTTTTTTTAAACTATTTAGTGTGCGCACACATTCAAAAATTATCACGTAACCCTGTAGCATGTCCTACCGTAGTCCATTTTTTGCTGTGTTAGGCACACATTGGTGCCTAACGCAGATTAATAAGAGGGCCCCTTATTTTTTTATACTCCTATTTTATCCTTCTTGAGCATTCCTTTTAATCCTTAGTCATCTAGCAGGTCAAACTGACTCCCTCAAATGTGTTTTGGATGAAGTGTACTTGAGAAAGTTAATAGTATTAGTTTTTGCCTCTGTGGCAAATTTTTTTTCAAAGTTTCTGTTGGCCTGCCTTATTATAGTTTTACATTCAACCTGCCAATACTTTTGCTCATCACTATTTTCCTCAGTTGGGTCTGTGTTCACTTTTCTAAAAGTTGATCTTTTGGCTTTAGCTGCCTCTTTCACCTTAGCATTAGTCTACATTAGCAGTCATTTACGGGCTCATTTTCAAAACAGAAATATGTCCAAAAAAATGGAACAAAGCGACAGATTGATGCATTTTTCATAAAACCAACCAAATCGTTATTTTCAAATATCATTTTTAATACATTTTCTATGCAATTCGTCTAAATCTCAAGGGGGGCGTGTTTTCGTCGGGACTAGGGTGGACTTACGATGTGAGCAGTTTTCTGTGATAATGGAACATTGTAAACACGTCCAAGGCAAAAAATAGTACATTTTTGGCTAGACCTGTTTTAATAACAACTAAATGCCAAAACAGGGGCCCTTTTACCAAGCTGCAGGAAAAAGGGCCCTGCGCTGGTGGCGGGGACGGTTTCCCATGCGCCAGGGCCTTTTATCGCCATGGGTAAAAAGGCCCCCAGCACACATGGCTATGGGACAAGAGAACTCTTACCACGTGTCTATGTGACGGGGAGCCCTTACCGCCACCCATTGAGGTGGCGATACGGGCTCCCGCGCTAACCCAGCTGTAACCAGGCAGCGCGCGGCAATGTCCGATTACTGTTGGGTTATCACCACACAAGCCATTTCCGGAGGTTTTCTTTTTCCCCTGGAAATGGCACGTGTTCGGGGCGGGACAACTGTTGGCGGCTCTGTTCAGCCGGTGGCAGTCCTGAAAGAGCGAGCAGTAAGCCAGCATTGGGCTTACCGCCACTCTTCAAAAGGGCCCCCGAGTGCCCAAACTGACCAGTTGACCACTGGAGAGTTAAAGGCATGACACCCCTTAACCCCTCCAGTGGCCACTGACCCCCTCCTACCCTCTAAGAGGTGAAGGTGACAGAACATACTAGGCTCTATGACAGCTGCAGATATAATGGCCATTCCTCTTAAAGCAGCAAGCAGGTCCCTGGAATACCAGTGGACTGTAGAGAAGGAGACCCAGGTCCATATCCCACTCCAATTAGTACACTTGTGGTAGAAAGTGTGAGCACCCTCAAAACCACAAAATACCTACTGATCGCACATATAGGTGACACCTACAGGCATAAGGGCTATTGCAGTGGTGTACAGTTGGATACAGTACATATTTTACTATTCCTGGAGGGCTCACCATATAATATAAGGGGGTTACAATGTGATGTGTACCTGGGACCTTTAATGTGAAGTTCACTGCAGTGCCCCCTAGTCTGTGTGGCCAGTCTAGTAGGACTGCTGGCCCCCAGACATCCCAATGGCTTGTTTTTGTACATTTTTTGTTTGAAAACGGCCCTAAAAAAAGAAACAATGAACACAAAAACATCTAAAACAGGCATTTTTCAAATCAAAAAGATAGACGTTTTTCTGGTTCAAAAATGACCATGTTTGGCACTGGATTTTTGGACGTTTTTTGTGAAACGTCCAAAATCAAATTTTGATATATCTTCTTTAAACCTTTCTTTAAAGCATGAAATATATTTTATCTGGGCTTACAAAGTGGTGCTGTTTGGGTTTTTTTTTTTATTTTAGTAATGTCCATGCTGCATGCAATCTTATAACTGTATCCGTTCTCCTTTTAGCTCTTTCTAATTTCCTTACTTAAAATTAAATGCTACAGCACTAGTTTTCTTTACTGTCCTCCTTCTAGTGATTATACCAAATTTGACTGCACTGTGATGATCACTGCCAAGGAGTTACACCAGGTCCTACTTTCTAGAAAGGAATCTAAAGTAGTTCTCCCCTTTTGTCAGGTCCAGCACCAGCTGCTCCATGAAGTACTCATTCATAGCATCTAGAAACTTCATTTCCCTAGAGTGTCCCAATGAGATGTTTAGACCCTCAGTTTCCAAGCCTATTTGCATCTGATATCTGCATATAGCAGCAAGTAAACATTTAAAAAGGAGACAGAGTTGCTTTTAAACTAGAACCTGGGGGAAGGCAACAGTTTTTCAAAAGCGCTTGGTTTGGAACAAGGTATCTTTCAAAAGTATCACCAAAACAGGGAAGATATGGTATCCCAATAGCGAGACTGCAATACAAACCATGGTAGACCAGCTAGCTTATTTTCGAAAGGGAAGGATGCCCATCTTCCGACACAAATCGGGAGATGGGCGTCCTTCTCCAGAGGTCACCCAAATCGGCATAATCGAAAGCCGATTTTTTGCATCCTCAACTGCTTTCCATCGCGGGGACGACCAAAGTTCACAGGGGCATGCCAGCAGTGTACCGAAGGCGGGACGGGGGCATGGTTAAGAGATGGGCATCCTCGGCCAATAATGGAAAAAAGAAGGGCGTCCCTCATGAGCATTTGGTTGACTTTACTTGGTCCTTTTTCTTGTGACCAAGCCTCAAAAAGGTGCCCGAACTGACAAGATGACGACCGGAGGGAATCGGGGATGACCTCCCCTTACTCCCCCAGTGGTCAATAACCCCCTCCCACCCTAAAAAAACTTTAAAAATATTTTTTGCCAGCCTCAAATGTCATACCCAGATAGCAGTATGCAGATCCCTGGAGCAGTTTTAGTGGGTACTGCAGTGCACTTCAGGCAGGCGGACCCAGGCCCATCCCTCCTCTACCTGTTACACTTGTGGTAAATGTGAGCCCTTCAAAACCCACCAGAAACCCACTATACCCACATCTAGGTGCCCCCCTTCATCCCTTAGGGCTATGGAAGTGTTGTACAGTTGTGGGGAGTGGGCTTTGGGGTTTTTGGGGGGGCTCAGCACCCAAGGTAAGGGAGCTATGTACCTGGGAGCAATTTCTGAAGTCCACTGCAGTGCCCCCTAGGGTGCCCAGTTGGTGTCCTGGCATGTCATGGGGACCAGTGCACTATGAATGCTTGCTCCTCCCACGACCAAATGGCTTGGATTTGGTCGTTTCTGAGATGGGCGTCCTCGGTTTCCATTATTGCTGAAAACCGGGGACGACCATCTCTAAGGTCAACCTAAATGTTAAGATTTGGGTGTCCCCGACCGTATTATCGAAACAAAAGATGGACGCCCATCTTGTTTCGATAATAGGGTTTCCCTGCCCCTTCCCGAGGATGTCCTGCGAGGACGCCCTCAGGAAAACATGGGCGCCCCATTCGATTAAGCCCCTCCACGTCTCATCGCAAAAAATAGGACTTTGCTAAAAATAGCATAAGTTAGTGGTAAAATAACATCTTAAGGGTAGCCCACATTGATAACTATGCCCCATGTCCACCACGTGCCAAATGATTTGTACAAGAAAGATTACTGTCATGTCTCCACTTGATTATTAGAGAGGATAAAAGGTGCTGTCCCATGGATAGTAATCCTCCAGTGCCATTACTACATGTCTTGCTCCCTTCAGCTTCTGAGGTACAGCTGTGTTTTGCAATTTTGCCCTTCAAGACTGAACACACTCAAGTGCTGCAAAACAGAAGTGCGTTTTGGGAGAAAGTGCCAGCAAAGCAGCACAGTGAGAAAGAACATTACTAACAGAACAGTAAAATATGGTGAGATTTATTGCCAAATAGGCTGTCAGGAATTTTTTAGGTCTGGTATATGTCAATACATACTGAATGGCGTGAGAAGTGAGAGGCTTCCACAGCACTGTTATTGGAATTCAGGAGAGCAAAGGAATAAAAAAACTATAAACTATCTTATAACTAGCTTCAATTAAGGTATGTGAAATAAGAAATTTTTCTTTTGGGGAATGCTTGCTTAAGGGGCTCTTTTACAAAAGTGCACTAAGTTTTGAACGTAATGCACTATAATGCAGAATTTTAATGCGCAGCAAGCCCAAAACTAATGAGGCATGCAAGAAGGGGCATTCCTAGCACATTCATATTCAGCCAAGAGTTTTAAATTACTGGTAATATGCAGGACCAGTGCACTGTTACCACAGAGGCACTTAGCTAAAGGCTGGGGTTATTTTGCTGTGCTGGGCGCATGGGGCCTCAAAGCTACGGCCTGATGGTTCCAGCCAGAACTTAAAGGGACTGTCAGAGCTTCCACCACCCTTCATCCAAGCCCCTTCCCCTGAAAAGATATACCAATTGTGTCCCTAGTGGTAAGAGTAAGATGATTTGATATACTGCCTTTCTCTGGTACAATCAAAGCAGTTTACAATTACTATACGCAGGTACTTTTTCTGTCCTTAGTGGGCTCACAATTTAAATATTATACCTGGGGCAATGGAGGGTTAAGTGACTCGTCCAGAGTCACAAGCAGATGACGTGGAAATCGAATCCAGTTTACCAGATCCAAAATGGCACCCCTAGTGGTAGTCTCGCGCTACCACCATTAGTGGGTCATTTTTCCTTATATGGAAACATGACCTCCTAGTGGTACTAGCACAAGAGTACCGCTATGCACGCCATTTTGGATCCAGCGCCAACCAGGCAGGAGTGAGTGAGGATAGCACCTGCTTGATTTCCACTGGACCAGGGCCACCGAGGGGGGGGGGGGGGGGCGGCCAAATTCCCCTGGCCCAGACTACAAGGGGGGGCCGAGACCAGCCTCCAAGGGGGTCCTGGGCCCGGCGCCGGAAAACCTCTTCCTGCCTGCCTGCTTTATTCGGGTCTGTTCTCTCCTGCATTCCAACCAGGACCCAGATTATTGTATTAACAAGATACTACGTTAATGCAATCATCCGGATCCCGACTCCTGGCACGAGCAGGAGAGGGCAGACCAAGGAGGTTGGATGAAAACAGGAGACGGGATGACGTCAAAAAGTTGAAGCCAATTAAGTTTGTCTCTTTTTCACCTTCCCCGTGCAGCAGTCATCCCACTATAAAGCAAACAAATGAGCTGCTGCATCCACATTGTGGTTCTTTATTGCTTGATACCATTTTTATTTGAACCCATTAATATTTTCAAAAATGCTGGCTTGTGCAGCAGCCAGGGGCGGTGGCGTGAGTGGGGCGGGGGTGGCAGTAAGAGGGGGGTGGGGGCGGCGGTCCGGTACGGCCCCAGGCCCTGCATTGGGACCACCAGACACACAAATGGCATGTCCTTTCGGTTGGGGGGGGGGGCTTTGGATCAAAGGAAGGGGAAGCTCTGATGGCTTTGTAAAATGCTCCCAAGGCTACTGTAACAATGCTGCTTACAAAGTGGCTCACAAGCAGCGTTATTCATTTACTAAGGGAATCAACAACCTGAAAGACTGTTATACTGCAGGTTGCTGACTCCCATGGTAAACTGAGGTGTGATAAAAACTCATCTTTTTCCACAACTTGATAACTTCCCCCTTTAGAGGGCAACCTTTTCCGTAGATAAAAGCCTGGTTTACCTGCAGAAAAGGTCTCTGTTTATTGTCCTCTTCTATTCCAGTAAAATTACACATATTATTCCATAACACATGAACTTCTAACCATGGGGTTTATATGCTGTTCCTGGGGTAGAGTTAGGCCAAAGGAGGAAAATAATGTGTCATTATGGATACTAGAAATGATGCCCATATTTTGGTCTTTAAAAACTGGCTTCACTGAAAAAGAAGTCACAAATTTGTGCAGGTGCTTTCCTTTGGAAATAATCAAGCAAAATTACTCATTTAGTTTTCTTCAGATTCTTGCGGTAAACATCATAGTCTTTCCCTTACCACAGTTAATTTACTCACTCTTTAGGAGTACAATTTTCAAGAATCATTTCCCCTGATGAATGATGTCTGAAAATTGCTCACCCTTTCCCAAGTGATTAATAATATGTACCTTTACTTGAGAAAAAGCAGGGAAACTCATAGACGAGGTTAGATCAAGAGAGACAACAATGTGTCTTGTACAAAATTCTCTATTTAAGCAATTAAGCAAACTGAGGAACTGAGTTCGATTCCCACTTCAGACACAGGCAGCTCCCTTGTGACTCTGGGCAAGTCACTTAACCCTCCATTGCCCCAGGTACAAATAAGTACCTGTATACAATATGTAAGCCGCATTGAGCCTGCCATGAGTGGGAAAGCGCGGGGTACAAATGTAACAAAAATAAAAAAAAAATAATAAATAAAATTATTTCATGCCTTGTCTGCGAGGACTGTAAAAATAGGACACAATTTTATAAATCTTTTTCTACATATAAAGCCTGTAGCACATGTGGAAAACATCTTTTATAAAATGACATGGCTAACATCCAAAAGACTTCATCACTTCCTCAGTCTGTAAGACCAGATTTTTAAATGTAGCTACATGAGGATTCAACACTCCAGGAGGGATATAAATCTATATGTCAAAGTCACCAATATCAAAATTTGTGAGCTAAATCCAAATAATAATCTGCACCAAAGATAGCCGGTTAGAGACAACACTATGTAGGAAAGATGTCGATAGAAACAATTTCATAATATGCAGTACATTATAACAGCTAGCATGACTAGGACTGCACATCTTTTGTGGTTTATGCTATAACCATCTTGGCGCTATCTAGGATGCTTTAACTGGGTCTTTTACTAAAGATTAGCTTAAGATATGTGCAGCACGTGACAATAAAGTGATCTACAACACTGGAATTGTCAAAGCTTCATCTGTCTTTTGCCATTTATGGGACACAGATCATAGAAGGCTGTTCGACATCGCCTCAGTTACCCCATGCTGGATTTTATTTCAGTCTTTTGCCATTTGCAGGACATAGACCATAAAAGTCTGTCCAGTATCGGCCTCAGTTCCCTCATGCTGGATGTGGCTAATCTTCTTTCATCTTTTGCCATTTGCAGGACACAGACCATAGAAATCTAAGAGGTATTGGCCTCAGTTCCCACTACTCTTACCCAATAGCCAGGTTGTGTTTCCATTCTCTTTCTATTTAGGCATCCCCTGTGTTTATCCCACACATTTTTTGAATTCGCTCACCGTTTTTGACTCTACCATTTCTCCTGGAAGGGAGTTCCAGGCGTCCACTACCCTCTCTGTGAAAAGTATTTCCTGACATTACTCCTAAGTTGACTTCGCTGCAACCTCCATTCATGTCCTCTAGTTCTACCACCCCTACATCTCTGGAAGAGGTTTTTAGTCAATGGCCCCCAGAGGGCTTAATGAAGACTTTGATTGGATGATGCTGATCTAAGATGAAGCATTTTTATGGATAGTTAGTGGTCATGTGACATGTATAAAAAACCCAACAACAACCCACAGATATGCCTTCTTGGTATTTTTTGCAGTAGAGCATTTACAGGTAAGAAAAGTTAGACAAAAGAAAGCATAATAATTTTAGGATATTCCCCAACACAGAGCAGAGGCTCAAAATGCAGTATTGTATTGGAGACGAAGAAGACAAACATCTAAAATCTTTTCGGATGTGCTGGACTTTTGAAGATAATTATGGTTAGCATCTTGGATTTCCCTACAGGTAGGTCGTGCTGTATACTAGTTGTCCTTGCATTTGGGTTAAAGCTGAAATTGGCTCACTCTCTACAGAATGTAAGCTAAGTTTTAATTTTTTATATATCTTTTTTTTTTTAAATTAAACACTGATTGGTGCTTCAAAAATTATACATGGACCAGTGTTTGAACAAAATTGACAGATATGAAAAAAAAGGGCCAATGATTACAATTGAGAAAAAAGGAAGAATGTTTGGACTCAATTCCTAAAATTCCGACTCTAATCTGACAGTCCTAAAATAATTTAATTTTGTGAGTATTTGGCTGCGGTGATATTTACTCACTTTTGGTAGGCTTCTTTATTTTGTCTTTATGAAAAAGGTACCATTTTAGAATCCTCAAATAGGCACTGATATAAAACTACCCTCATACTGTTCAAACAGTACTGAAACTATAAGCTACTGTGTCTTTGTTTTAAAGGTTTTAAAACCTTGTTTAAATAAGTACCTTATTGGCCTCAATACAAAATGTGTTGTTTTATTTTTAAGTTAGTTTTTAAAACTTCTCTCACCTTATAATCAAAACCTAACAAGAAAATAGATAGTGGTATCCTACTGTGGTTGGCAAGGGAAAGGAAGCAGTGGTGCCCAGCAAGGCTCAGTAGGTGAAAGGACACAATAGCATCCCTTACAGAAAAAAGGCAGCAAATGCCACCCCCCTCCCCCTTTCAGGCTTGCATGGGAAAAGGCAGCAGTGTCTCACCAGACATAAGGAAAAAGAGACCATGCAATCCTGCAGGTCCCAGTAAGAAACGAAGTGTCATCCTGTCTCTCTCATAAAAGAAGGTAGTCGTGTACTATCAAGTCAGCAAGGGAAGAGGCCTAATGGGAAGGAGGCAGTGAAATTTCACTGGGGAAAAGATGGCAGTAGTGTTCTAATGGGCCTGGCAAGGAAGAGGCAACAGCACTCTACCAGGTTGAGGGTGGCAGAGAAAAGATTTTCTGCGGAGTCTGTTCATGGACACACCGAGGCGTGTAAGAATGGATGTCTTACATTTGAACTGAATTAGGTTAGGACCAAGACACTACCTTAAACAGCACTTGAAACTGGCACTAAAGGCAGACATTGCTTTGGGTGAATTTCCTCAAAAAGGCAATAAAACAGGACATATCTATAGAACTCCTATCAAAATGTTCATCATATTGCCTGGAACTTAACTGAAGCTTTCTATTTAACTTATAAACACAAAATCTTCAGGAAATAAAAAGGTGCAAGTAAAAATGAATAGCTTTAACAAAACCTCACTTTTCAATAAACGTCACCTTTTCCTGCAATGACTTCTTTCTCTGTTCGCCATCGAAATCCAAACTGTTGTAAGAAAAACAAACATTAATTAGAACTCCCAACACATGTAAGTCCTGACCACATATAAAGGGAGCACACGTGTATGGCATTTTGCCAGATCTCATTGCTATCCATACAACAGATGCATTAAAAAGTATTTACAAGATAGTAAATAAGAGGAGGAAAAACAAATCTGTGACTTGCACAATCGTCTTCATTTGGGATTTCTGGTAACTGTTTTTGAGTACAGCACCTTATTTTCAGAATTTAACATTCCTAACAGTTCCAGATGATTCATTCCATGTTTTTCCAGTTCTGAACTTGAATTACTTCAAGTTACTTGGTTAATGCAGAACATTCATATAGACTTTCTGTTGCTGGTCTTTTAAACTTCATGTTCCATTTGCAAAGCCTGGCGGCAGTCTTTTAAGTTGGCATGGTCAAATCAATTACACATAATGAAAACATTATAAAGGAAATGTAGTTGCTAAGACATTTTTGCAGAAAAGCAGGTTTTAACAATTTGTTCATTTTCAGCTCATTATTGTCCCAGGAGGAGGGAGTCTCGAGCCTCAGGCTTTGCTCCATAGCAACACCATGCCAGACCGGGTTCCAAAAATGGTATCTAGTCTAGGATTGTCAGTGCCATAACTAGGCTTCATTAGAGAGGGTGTTAAAAAGGGGGTAGGGGAAGGGTAGACTCCCTTCAGATAGTAGCAAATGAAGGCTCACAGAAAAAAGTAGTTTTAATTGACCTAAAAGCCCAAAGGAGTAGAAGGAAACTGCTAGGCTTAAGCTTTTCCACTCTAAGGTTAAATAAATAAATACAGCCCTTGGATTTGGATTCAGTTTGGATTTTAGTTGGTTTCTTTTTAGGGATACTGTAGGGTATATAGCTACAAACTGTTAAGGATTTTATTAGCTTTCAAATGTTTTTTTTTCTTTTTTTTTTACCTGAATCTTTATTAACTTTTTTGTTTAATCTTTGTTTATTTTTGATATCAATTCCAACAAATGATATAATCAGCACTTGCACTTTACGTTTCTTCTTACCAATTTATATTTTATTACAGATCAAGACACAAATCACAGATTGTACAAAAACTAAACTGTCAACTATAATATAAAGAAACACTCTGGAAAGAAAAATAAAGTTATAAAATTCTGTCATTTTAAATCCCTTAATACAACAATACAAAGAAAAATGATTCTACTCCATGCAACATAACAGCTCTGTCTCATACAAAATCCATTATTTCTACTAAACACAGCAGCTGCCAAACAATCCTTTTAACACTGTGACTTCAAAACTAACACACTCAGAGGGGCATTTTCGATATGACATCTAAAAAAAGAAAAACGTCTATCTTTTGTGTTTTAAAATACTAGTTTGAACAAGGTTTTGTGATTTGGACGTTTTGTTTTTTGATCCATTTTCAAACAAAAAACGTCCAAGTGAGAAACGCACAACATCAAGCCATTGGGATGTAGGAGGAGCCAGCATTTTTAGTAGACTGGTCCCCCAGACATCCCAGGAAAGCAATAGGGCGCCCCGGAGGGGAGAGAAGCCCACAAAACCACTTTCAAAGTATAATCCTGTACATAAACTTGATCCATAAGTGCCATAACTGTTGGGTGCTCCTGACCCCAGGCAGAGATAAGCTTCAACTGAGCTGCCCGATAGTACCATCCAAATTGGACACTCCCCGTCCGCATAGGTCCACCAAATGCCACATCACTTTTCTATTTAATCGCAGTGCACTACTGCCCCAAAGGAAACTTGAGATATCCCATTGTAACCTCCTTAACTCAAACTTGGGAACCAAAATTGGCAAAGTCTGAAACAAAAACAATAACCTTGGCAGGATATTCATTCTGACAGCCGCAATCCGACCCCACCAAGACCATCTGCTTTGCCAACTCGCCAGGTCTCTGCAAAGCTGCCGAAATGGGGGAACTGCCCCTTTTCAATTACTTCATCATAATATGCCAAAAGGGCTCCCAAAGCCTTCGGGGGTAAGGTTCTGTAATACTCTCTAGTAAAATCATCTGGGTCAGGAGCAGAAAACAATTTTAGGCCTTTAATCACCGCCTGTAATTCAACATCTGTAATGGGGCATTTAGGAAATCAACCTCCTGCATTGAGAGTTTAGGAAGACCTGATTCTCGCAAATAATCTTTGAGTCCCTGGGCCTCAGGTTGTGGTACTGCTGCGTATAGTGAGGTAAAATAATTAGTAAATATCTGAGTGATTATTGGTGAGGATGCCATTAGAGTCTAGTAAGGAGGTCACTACCCTTCCCCCCCCCCCCCCCCCCCAGGTCTTAATTAAGCGAGCTAAAATCTTTCCAGGACGGTTGACAAAATCAGAACTAATGGATGTTTCTCTTACATGACAGAAGCGAGAATCTTTAGCCCGGGCTTTTCCCTTTCGATCCACTCAGGGCACTTTCAAATATTTAAGGGTCCAGATTCCCAATGAGATCTCCCAGTTGTTTACTCTGAATTATGTCCCCTTGTTTCGGCGGCAGATTATATTTGGGCAAATATAGCAATTGATTTATTATTGTAAGATTCATGTGTGTCTGAAATGATTAATATGAAGGTTTCTGGGATTTGTAACACATTTTCAAACAGTTAAGTTGCACTGTGTTCCTTTTCAGGAAAACTATAAACACTGGGAATTTAATATGAAAACATAAATCAAACTAAAGCATTTCATCACTGTATTTTGGGATTAGTATTTAATTAAAAAAACATTTCTTTTAAGTCATGTTTTTGTTAAACTCTGTATAGATTAAAAAGGCTGCTGTTGATTTATAATGAAAGAACATTATTAGGGAGGTACCCAAACAGCCTATCATGTTTTAATGACTTTTGCATTTCAGCATAATTCTTCTGCAGCTTTTCTTTTCTAGTTTTTCTCAGTTTTCTTTTGTGCTACATTTTGAAGTCTGATGAGCTGATCTTAGTTTGTGGCTTAAGCTTCCTCTGACACCTCTTGTAGCTTGACAAAGGGAAAGGGAAATGGGACTTGATATACCGCCTTTCTGTGGTTTTTGCAACTACATTCAAAGCGGTTTGCATAGTATATGCAGGTACTTATTTGTACCTGGGGCAATGGAGGGTTAAGTGACTTGCCCTGAGTCACAAGGAGTTGCAGTGGGAATCAAACCCATTTCCCCAGGATCAAAGTCCACTTCACTAACCACTAGGCTACTCCTCCAAAAGGGAGTAAATCCTGTATTTTGAAGGTTGAGTTTCGGAAATAAAGGATAAATACTGGCAAAGCATGTGTTATTAAAAGTAAAGAAATAAAAAGAACGAAAGCATGTAATAAGTTTGTGTGTCATCACCCTCTGACACTCATATTACAGTATCTCCATAAGAAAAGCAAAGACTAAGGTGTAAAATCTACTTCAAACAATAAGGGCCATGTTTACTAAGCCGCGTTATAGGCACGTTAACCATGTACGTGCATTAACCATGTGTGCATGTTAACCATGTATGTGCCTACAGTATCCCTATAGGCGCCTACATGGTTAGCACGTGCGCTAAGTGTAGGCATGCTAAAAACACTAACACACCTTAGTAAACAGGGCCCTAAATTTGTTTAAATCACCTTTTTCCTGTATTGCCTATTACATCTAAACCCACTGGGCCTCCGTCTTGATTATTCTCTGAATTTATATTGCTATATGATACTGATGCTGCCAGATTACACCAAAGCGGTTCCCAAAAATAAAATAAGTAAAACAGAACATAAGTCACATCAACAGTCAAAAGAGCATGGTTCGGGATAAGGTATCTTTCAAAGATATCACCATAACAGGGAAGATAGAGTATCCTGATAGTGAGGTTGCAAAAGAGATTGTAGTAGATCGGGTATCTTTAAATAACAATAAAAATCAGTCAAAAGATTGCCAATTAATACTGTCAAGTACTAAGCATGATGTACTTAGGAACAACAAACATAGTTTGAAATGTCTATATGCGAATGCCAGGAGCCTAAGAAATAAGATGGGGGAGTTGGAATATATTGCACTAAATGAAAAATTAGATATAATAGGCATCTCTGAGACCTGGTGGAAGGAGGATAACCAGTGGGACACTGTCATACCGGGGTACAAATTATATCGTAGTGATAGGGTGAATCGGATTGGTGGAGGGGTAGCATTGTATATTAACGAGAGCCTTGAATCAAATAGATTGAAAATTCTGCAGGAAACAAAACACTCCTTGGAATCACTGTGGATTGAAATTCCATGTGCAAAGGGGAAAAGGATAGTGATAGGAGTGTACTACCGTCCGCCTGGCCAGGACGAACAGACGGATGCGGAAATGTTAAAGGAAATCAGGGACGCAAACAAACTGGGCAACACAATAATAATGGGGGATTCAATTACCCGCATATAGACTGGGTTAATGTAACATCTGTACACGCAAGGGACATAAGATTTCTTGATGAAATCAAGGACAGCTTCATGGAACAGCTAGTTCAGGAGCCGACAAGAGAAGGAAAAATACTAGACTTAGTCCTTAGTGGTGCTCATGATCTAGTGCAGGGGGTAACGATACGAGGGCCGCTTGATAACAGTGATCATAATATGATCGGTTTTGATATTGGCATTGAAGGAAGTGAAACTAGGAAATCAAGTACGCTAGCGTTTAACTATAGAAAAGGTGATTACGACAAAATGAGAAAAATGGTGAAAAAAAGACTGAAAGGAGCAGCTCGCAGAGTAAAAAACTTGCATCAGGCGTGGATGCTGTTTAAAAACACCATCCTGGAGGTTCAGGACAAATATATTCCACGTATTAGAAAAAAGGGAAAAAAGACTAAACGTCAGCCGGCGTGGCTAAACAGTAAGATAAAGGAAATCATTAGAGCCAAAAAACAATCCTTCAGAAAGTGGAGAAGAGAACCAACTGAAAGTAACAGGATAGATCATAAGGAATGCCAAGCCAAATGCAAAGCGGAGATAAGGAGGGCAAAAAAGGACTTTGAGAAGAAATTAGCGTTGGAAGCAAAAATACATAGTAAAAATTTTTTTAGATACATTAAAAGCAGGAAACCGGCCAAAGAGTCGGTTGGGCCACTGGACGAAAATGGTGTTAAAGGGGCGATCAAGGAGGACAAAGCCGTAGCGGAGAAATTAAATGAATTCTTTGCTTCGGTCTTCACCGAGGGGGATTTGGGGGGGACACCGGTGCCGGAAAGAATATTTGAAGCGGGGGAGTCGGAGAAACTAAACAAATTCTCTGTAACCTTGGAGGATGTGATGGGTCAGTTCAGCAAGCTGAAGAGTAGTAAATCACCGGGACCTGATGGTATTCATCCCAGAGTATTAATAGAACTAAAAAATGAACTTTTGGAGCTACTGTTAGAAATATGCAATCTGTCCCTAAAATCGAGTGTAGTACCGGAAGACTGGAGGGTAGCCAATGTTACTCCGATTTTTAAGAAGGGTTCCAGAGGAGATCCGGGAAATTATAGACCGGTGAGTCTGACGTCGGTGCCGGGCAAGATGGTGGAGGCTATTATTAAGAATAAAATTGCAGAGCATATACAAAAACATGGACTGATGAGACAAAGTCAGCACGGATTTAGTGAAGGGAAGTCTTGCCTCACCAATCTAATGCATTTTTTTGAGGGGGTAAGCAAACATGTGGACAATGGGGAGCCGGTTGATATTGTATATCTGGATTTTCAGAAGGCGTTTGACAAAGTGCCGCACGAAAGACTCCTGAAGAAATTGCAGAGTCATGGAATCGGAGGTAGGGTATTATTATGGATTAAGAACTGGTTGAAAGATAGGAAGCAGAGAGTAGGATTGCGTGGCCAGTATTCTCAGTGGAGGAGGGTAGTTAGTGGGGTCCCGCAGGGGTCTGTGCTGGGTCCGTTGCTTTTTAATGTATTTATAAATGACCTAGAGATGGGAATAACTAGTGAGGTAATTAAATTCGCCGATGACACAAAATTATTCAGGGTCGTCAAGTCGCAGGAGGAATGTGAACGATTACAGGAGGACCTTGCGAGACTTGGAGAATGGGCGTGCAAGTGGCAGATGAAGTTCAATGTTGACAAGTGCAAAGTGATGCATGTGGGTAAGAGGAACCCGAATTATAGCTACGTCTTGCAAGGTTCCATGTTAGGAGTTACGGATAAAGAAAGGGATCTGGGTGTCGTCGTCGATGAAACGCTGAAACCTTCTGCTCAGTGTGCTGCTGCGGCTAGGAAAGCGAATAGAATGTTGGGTGTTATTAGGAAGGGTATGGAGTCCAGGTGTGCGGATGTTATAATGCCGTTGTATCGCTCCATGGTGCGACCGCACCTGGAGTATTGTGTTCAGTACTGGTCTCCGTATCTCAAAAAAGATATAGTAGAATTGGAAAAGGTACAGCGAAGGGCGACGAAAATGATAGTGGGGATGGGACGACTTTCCTATGAAGAGAGGCTGAGAAGGCTAGGGCTTTTCAGCTTGGAGAAGAGACGGCTGAGGGGAGATATGATAGAAGTGTATAAAATAATGAGTGGAATGGATCGGGTGGATGTGAAGCGACTGTTCACGCTATCCAAAAATACTAGGACTAGAGGGCATGAGTTGAAGCTACAGTGTGGTAAATTTAAAACAAATCGGAGAAAATTTTTCTTCACCCAACGTGTAATTAGACTCTGGAATTTGTTGCCGGAGAACGTGGTACGGGCGGTTAGCTTGACGGAGTTTAAAAAGGGGTTAGATAGATTCCTAAAGGACAAGTCCATAGACCGCTATTAAATGGACTTGGAAAAATTCCGCATTTTTAGGTATAACTTGTCTGGAATGTTTTTACGTTTGGGGAGCATGCCAGGTGCCCTTGACCTGGATTGGCCACTGTCGGTGACAGGATGCTGGGCTAGATGGACCTTTGGTCTTTCCCAGTATGGCACTACTTATGTACTTATGTAAAGAAGACATACAGTGATCTAGACCTTACTATTGTGTATCATTGATCATTTATCAACATTTGTATTACCGCTCTTATTGAACACAAATTTGAGTTTTTTAATAAATTATAAATCCGGGTAAGAAAGGAACTCCAAACTGCACAGGACAGAAAGTAACAATTTTCATATATACAGCATTCATTCAGGAAAGCACAGCAGAGGAGTGGTAGGGTAGGCAGGAATGATAAGGAGTTAAAACATAGGGAGAAGATAGGGATGGCATAAAGGGGAACTAAAAGATGAAAGGAGTAGGGTCTGCTGTGCGATTAATTCTTCCACTGTGTCTATCAATGTTAAAATTAAGAAAAGGCCAAGTTAAAAAGGTGGATCTTAAGGGAACAGGGCAGGCATTTCCTGAGTGAAGGGGCGAGAAAGAAAAAAGGGATATAACGGTAAACAAACCAAGTTGGCACATCTATAAAGTCATACCAAAATATAGGCAACACAAAGGGCCTTGTGTAGCGCCAATTGTCTAACAGTGTTAGGGCATGCTTAACTCATTACAGACTACTAGGGTAAAGCAGCCTTGGTGCGCTGATATCTAGGCACGACTGCATATGCCATGCGGTATACCTAAAGTTTGGCACCTAAGTTTACCTTGCAGTGTGCAAATCTCATAGTATTCTATAAGGTCCATATGTCGCTAGGCGGCATGCCAACGCTCCGCCCACAGGTATGAGCTGCTAAGTGACATACACACCCTGTTTACAGAATAATGCCTAGCACTTATGTGTATTTTGCACCAACTGCACGATGTAAACTGGATTTATTCAGTCCAGTCAAAAGAGAATTGCAATGGGTAGAAGAGCAGTTAAATGCTCTTCGACCCATTCTTGTAAAAAATTGCACGAAGATGTTAGGAAACAGGAAGACTGGCAATCCAAATGGCAGATGAAATTTAATGTGCCAAATGCAAAGTATTGCACATTGGTACGGGGGACATACATGGAAGGGAGAAGGAAAAAGGGGGAAATAGAGCATATAGGCTAGAAGGGGATGGAGAGGAGGGGAGGGAGAACATGCTGCTCATGGATGGGAGGGAATGGAAAGGGGAACATGCTGCTCACGGACATTTGCTTTTTTGAAAATGTACATCTTTTTAAATGTTATATTTAGCAGAGTACAGAAGAAAATGCAATTATGGTACTTTTACCAGTATTTTCACTGCTTATAGAATCTGGCTTTCTTGGGGGGGGGGGGTCAAGCTGTGTGGTGGAGTGCGATGCGGTGGGGCGGGCCGGGGCTGGGATGGAGGAGATTACTTGGGGTGGGGACAGGTTAGATTCCCGTGAAGATGGGCAGGGAGAGGTTGAATTTCTGTCTCTGTGCAACTCTCTACTGGAAGGATAAGGTACAGCAGGTAAAGGGCTGGGAGGGAAATGGTTTAGTGCTGCTCTATTTGCCCAGGGAATGAGTGCTTAAGATGAAGCTAACTCTAGGAAGGTGCACAGGGGTTCACTGAGAGGGTGAAGGAAGCTGGAAAGGGATGTCAGCTACCCTCTAGAAGTTTGCTATTAGGTCGGGTATAAAAAAAAAAGAAGATGTAGGAAGGTGGAGGACTTTAGTGGTTCATCCTTAATAAGGTTTGTTTTCTATGCATTGCTAAGAACCCAGGTGAATGAATGCTGGGGGAGAGGTATGGAACCTATGGATAAAGTTCTATGGTTAGCCTGTTCATTGTTGGCGAAAGAAAAGTAAAATCTTATGTATGGTAAGTATCCTCCTGAGTGGAAAAGGAGGAAGTTTGCAGACTGTAATGATTCTCCTAAATGAAAAGCCAGTTTGGAGCATACATTAAATGGAATAGTTTATAGCACGTGTGCAGTCTGGACTCTGGTTTTAGTTAAAGGGAGTCCTTAGGAGGCTTGCTGGGTTAGGCTGAAGAGGGGGAGGGAAAGCCTGTTACTTGGGGGAAGAGGCCCAGGTAGACAGAGAACCCTCTTTTTGGGCCATACTATTTCCAAATTGTGCTAGTTCCCAGAGGCAAACTCTGCGCAGGCGGAGGACTGAGCCTGGGCTGGCTGAAGAAAAGGTGTTCATGCAAGTTTGTGGTGAGGAGTCTGGGGATTGACTGCTGTCGTGCCTGCATCCCGACAATATAGACATCTGCCCCCTATTTCTACATAGTGTACCAAAAGATAAGACTCTATTTTTATGCATCGTGCCAAAAGATATGTATGAACAAATGCCCATTTTGCAGCTCTGCAAATTTCTTCAATGATTGACTTCAAGTGAGCTATTGATGCCACCATAGCTCTGACATTATAAGCTGTGACATGACCCACAAGAGTCAAACCTGCCTATGCATATGTGAAGGAAATGAAGTTTGCTAGCCAATTAGTATGTATTTGCTCCCATACTATTTGGGTCAAAAGAAACCAAGTTGGATGGATTTTTCTAGTCTGCCCCAAATAGGAGATCACAGCTCCAATGTGTACAGTATTTTTTTAAGTATCTATACACCGCCTACACCTAAGCGGTTTACAATTTCTTTGCAGGTACATTGCCCCTAATGGGCTCATAATCTAAGTAGGATATTGTACCAGGGGCGATAGAGGGCTTTCACCTTTGTGGATATGAGGCATGGGAAAATTGCTGGAAGGACAAAAAATTGGTTTAGGAAGAAACTTTGGATAAGCACACAGAACTATCATGATATTAAAGAATTTAGTATAACCTGGATCAGTTACGAGAACTTGGAGCTCATTCTGTGTGCTGAAGTTACAGCCACCTAAAATAAGACCTTCCAGGGAGCCTTCAACAACTGGGTTAATACCACGTTAATAACACCCATGACACTTCCGGAGGTTTTATGGGAGGCTTCAAAGAAGCAAGCCCCACATGAATCAGACAACAAAAGGCTTTACAGAGTTGGGGCTATATACAAAAAAATAAATTTTAAAAGTGCAAAAATACTCAAAATATGACCATTGTCCATTTGTATTAATACCATTGTGTTGATCAACTGATCTCTGAAAGTCTTTAGCATGTTCCATACTGTTTTCAATTCCAGGAAATTTATTTGGTGCAGTTTCTCCTGGACGGACCACAAACCCTGAGTGTGGAGCCCATCCAAATAAGTTTCCTAATCCAATCTGGACACGTGTATCATGAACATTTTTTGATACTACAGAATTTGGAAGGGAATTGCACAATCCAGCAGCACAAAAGCGGTTTGTGACAGATAAACTTATTTATTATATCAACACTTGATATACCGCTACTCGAAAAGACAGATTGCAGCTAGGCAGTATATAAGCACACTATTATAAAACAAAGAACGAACAGAAAACTTTAGAAAAGACTTTAAGCAGCTAATATTTTACTACAAAGTTAACTATTTTTTCCTTCAGCAGCAGCTCCATTATTTTTCCTACCACTGATGTGAGGTCTCCCTGTCCCTGTTTTTGTGAAGAGGAACCACATCCACTTATCTCCAATCCCACAGAATCTCTCCTGTCTCGAAAGGTCTATTAAATAAATCCTTAAGAGGTCCCATCAGGATTTCTCTGTGCTCCCTCAGTATCCTGGGATGTATCCCATCCGTCCCCATAGCTTTGCCCACTTTCAGATTTTCAAGTTGGTTATAAACGCTTTCTTCCATGAACAGTACAATATCCACGCCTTTCCCAGATATACCCTAGGCAGCTGACCGCATTCCTTCCCTAGGACTTTCTTCAGTGAACACCGAAGAGAAGTACTTGTTTAGCACATTTGCACAAAGCATGGCTGTACAATAACTATTTAGTTGATATTTTATTTTATAGCATCTGTGGATATGTATATATATTTTTTTAATTTACCGTTATTGTTTTCAATTCATTCTAATTTCTATTCTAACTTTGGAAACAGCCTTGAGCTTTTGGTTTAAATGGATTATAAATCCCTATCACTATGATGATGTTCCACAGCACTTGAGTGGCCTGAGTTCATCGTGCATATAGAGTTCATTGAGGGGGTCTTTTAAAAAGCGGTGGTAAGCCCAACTTGGGCTTACTGCTCACTAATCCGGAACTACCGCTAGCCCAACACAGCTGCCGGCCGTAGTTCACGGTGGAGCGTGCGCCATGTCACCCCTCCATAAATTATTTTTTTCTGTAGTGAGGCGCTAACCCAGCATTAATCAGGCATCACTGAGCGCTGCCCAGTTATTGCCAGGTTACTGCGGGAGCCCTTACCACCACCTCAATGGTTGGCGGCAAGTGCTCTTCATCGCATGGCCATGAGGTAAGGGTTATCTTACCATGTGGCCATATTTGAGGGGGGAGCCATTTTACCTGCTACAATAAAAAGGACCCTGGTACACAGGGAAAATAACCCCCACTGCTACTGCAGCTCAGTAAAGGGACTCCTGAGTTTCTCTCTTTGACAGATGTGGAAGAAGCTTTAAATGTAGCATATATTCTCAACATGTTCCTCCATGCTGATTCCTGCTGACTCTTTAGGATTATATCACTATGGACACAAGATTAGTGATCCTCTTCTGCGGTAGAAAGTCATGTCTAGCGAAGTTCCTATGAATTTCAACTGCGATGACAGGTTTAGTTGGAATTTCGGGTAGCTCATAATTTTTTTTATTTATTAACATTTTGAATCATACTATCATAGCAAATAGTTGTGACATAAGAACATAAGAATAGCCATACTGGGTCAGTCAAATGGTCCATCTAGCCCAGTATCCTGCTTCCAACAGTGTCCAATCCAGGTCACAAGTACCTGGCAGAAACCCAAATAGTGGCAGTATTCTATGCTACCAGTCCCGGGGAAAGCAGCAGCATCCCCCATATCCGTCTCAACAGACTATGGACTTTTCCACCGGTAACTTTTCCAAACCTTTTTTAAAATCCAGATATGCTAACCGCTGTTACCACATCCTCTGGTAGCATAAAAAATAAGAAAGAGAAATAAGGCAAGTACTACACAAAAAGAAATGCTAATAAAAAACTTTCACCCACATAATCATAGTAGCAACAGAAAGGGACCAATAAAGGAAATATAAATAAAACAGAAAATCAAAATATCCAAGTGTGAAGTTGGGCTGAAGTTAAATGTAAAATGTATTGGATATTTCCCTGTTTTAATTATGTCTGAAGTGTATTTCTCCTATTTGACCAGCAGATGGAGCATGTTTATGCTTAAAGCTGTTATAGGGAACTGAATGTTCTTTTTCTTTAACACAAACAGGAAGCAGGCATCAGTACATATTTAAGACTAGGCTCTGATTGGCCTGGAGTTTTGAAAATTACCCAGCAGTGGCTGGCTGTTGTTTTAGTCTTGGCCTGGAAGAAGAGGGAGACAAACCTGTTTGCTAAGGCTCTGTGAACAATTATACGTCCTGATCTTCCCAGGTACTATTTAGGCAGTATATAGATGTTTAGTTAGTGTTATAATTGATCCATATTTCAGTTACCTGTTATTGTTTGCCAATTGCATACTTTTGTCCACTGTTCCAAGTTCTGAAAATAAACACAATTGTTTGCTTGCTCTGCCTGTCTGGTCTGATAAAGAATCCTGGTGGGTTGTGTGTTGGGTCTGTGAGTGCTTTCTGGGAACCGTGGGACCACTGGGAGTGTGGCCCCAGTAACCTAGAAATAACTGGGGATAATTTGAGCGTGGGAGACTCGTCCAGAGGCGGTTGTGACCCTGTCGGTGAAGGTGGACCTGAACTGTGCTGGGGATAGACCCTCCAAGTGGCAACGGAGTAACCCCACGTGGGTGGCTAGGTGTTTCGTCACAGACCTTTGTCCTTCTTTTATGGTGGCAGCATGGTGGAATTGTCAGGCACAGTGTATGGCGTGAAGATCACCATCCACTGAGTGGTTCAGAGTTTTCTTTATCTGCAACCTCCAGACACAAAGCACAGTGAACAAATGCAGCAGTAACAGGGTCCCTTTCCTGTTCAGTTTTTTTTTTTTTTTGAAGCATTAGGAGATTAACAGTGTGCTGATCCCCTCCGAAGGGACACCACCTTGTAGTGATGGAGGGGCTTCTGTGTTTCAATGACTCAGAGGGCTATGCTGAAGGGTTACCCATATCAGACAGGCCTCTGAGGAGAAACCAGACAAAGAGTGTCCCAAACTCGGAGAGTGGTAAGATGGCGACCTGAAGTTCGCATGCCCAATGGCCCAGCTGCCCTCTGAAGTTTCGTCTTCTTTAGGTAAATTTCCTCTCTGCAATTGCAGTTACCTTAACTGAGAGGAAGGGGACAACCGGAGGTCAGCCGCCGATGGCCAGCTTTTTGTCCCCTGAGCAGCAAGTGTGGGACCGCTGCGCGACGAACTGCCCACAGATGAAAGGGTTCGCGAGTCCTTTGATTAGCATCGGCGAAGGAGTGTCGACGCTCTTGGACCTGGAAAAAACAACTCCATCGCTCCCAAATTATTCAACTACCATGTTCAAAGGAGTGGAGGAGTGAGTTAGAGGCATATGCTGAAACAGAGGACGTTTACAACAGAACCCAAATCAGCGGAACCACTCCTAAACACCTAAGAGAAATCAACTTGGAGTTTTTGGCTCCCATGGAGGTTACATTGAATACCATCTGGAAGGTACTTCGGGACCTAACGGTGGCAGTAAATAATTTTGTTTCAGATATAATTTTATTAGAGAGTTACATGGACAATTTAACTGAACCCTTTGAGAGTGAAAAATTGATATAACAAATAATTCTATACAAGCAAGAAGAGGTTATGATTTTGAAAATGATAATAGACCAGAAACTTTGAATAATAAAATGAATATTATTATAGATGATTAATATCGAGATTATTGTTTTTCCCAGAGTTCCGGGTATGACTCCTAAAGTTTTCCTCAGAAATATTTCCTCAATTATTACTTTAAAAGGAGTGAAACCTGTGAAAACTGGGATTACTTTAATCGGTGGGATTTGAATTAGAGACTTAAGTATATGTATTGTTAAATAACTTCTGGGTTTTAAAAGAGAAAGAATGTAATCAGATGTATTATTTCTAACTAATATTGGACAATAAGTACATTTTCAATGAAATGATTTGACTATACTCCGTATTGGCCTTGAAGAAGCCAACCAGATGATCAATGTGGAATAATGAATTAGACGAGTAATATCTGGGGATAATCAGGTTAATACTACGTTTTTTTTTCTGTTTACTGTTTAATTGATCTCCTTGTCTTGTTTCACTCTCCCTATTTAGTGGTCTAAGGAAGAGAATAGAATTACCTGACTGAAATCATTCCTATATATTACTTTCTCTGTATTTCCAGCAAGTTGTTTTATCGCTTGTAAAAATTTAAATGGTTATAAATAAAAAAATTTTTTTTTTAAAACAGTGTGCTGATGGCGACTGGTAGCAGCCCTCCGACACTGGCTATGCCTGTCCTAACACAAGAGCAACCAGATGGCCTCAGCGAGGAGAAGCTGCAGGACCAGCATGTGCACAGTTCTCCTGGGGTGAGAGCAGTCCCCTTATGGGCAGAGGCCTGTGAGTTGGCAGGGCCAGATGCCACACCACCTGAGATATGGCAGATCTACATGCTAGAGCGACAGTGGTGAGAGGAATGGGAAGACCGGCTGCAGCAAGAGGCACAGCAGCTGCAGCGAGAGGAATGGGACCAGGAAGAGCGGGAATGGGAATGTGAGTTCCAGCTGCAGAAATTAAATATGGAGATGGAAATGGCTCATATCCAAAGCTCCAGCTCAACCCTGCTTCAAGGCCACAGACAGGGTCCACAGCTCGGATCAGGCCCAACTTGTTTTTGCAGTTTGATGATACCAGAGGTGACACAGATGGATATCTAACTGCCTTTGAAAAAAATTTGCTGCTTCAATGAGAATCCTCAGAAAGACTGGGTGCACTATATGGGAGGAAAGCTCACTGGTAGAGCACTTGAGATATTCCAAGGACTGCCCATGGAGGTGCACAAAACTTTGTTGAACCGTTATGCCATTACCCTCAAGACCTACAGTCTAAAGTTCCAGGCTTGCAAAAGGGGGTGGATGATACTCAAAGCGAGTTTGTGATTCAGTTAAGATACCAGCATCAGCAGTGGCTCAGTGGAGCTGAAGTTAAGACCCTGGAGGACTGTCAAAACCTGATGGTCCTGGAGCAGTTTCTTCAGCGTTGTCGTCCAGAGGTGAGGGAACATGTTCAAGATCACCAGTCCCATACTCCACAGAAAGCGGCTGAGTTGGCTGACATCTTTATGGCTAACCTTCCATGGCTGGCAAAGAGAAGCCAGGGTCCTAAGCCAAATATTCCTGCAACCTGAGAGACTGTCAGCAAACACTCCAGTGTTCCCCAAAAACCTAAAGACTTGTTACCAGTGTGGGCGCACAGGATATTTCAAAGTGGATTGCCCAGATAGTCCCAAGCCTGCACTAAAGAGCATTAGTTAAGCTCTGAACTTGTTGCCAGAGGATGTGGTAACAGAAGTTAGCATATCTGGGTTTAAAAAAGGTTTGGACAAGTTCCTGGAGGAAAAGTCCATAGTCTGCTATTGAGATACACGGCTGCCGAGAGACAAAGCCATGCCCAGGGCAGGGCTGCCGACCGCCCCCCCCCCCCAACCCACTAGAGTTGCCCCCTACATTTGGGCAGCTGCCCTCTTACCTTCCTCTGTCTGACTGCTCCTCCTTCGGTCTTTCGTCTCCTGCTCCTGTATGCCGGGACCCGGATGACTACATTAACGAAATAACCCGGGTCACCCGGGCTATGACATTAATACAATCATCCGGGTCCTGGCACACAGGACAGGAGCAGGAGACAGACACAGAAGGAGGCAGGCAGGAAGAAGCTTGCCAGTATGGGCCCCCCCTTGGAGGCTGAACCCAGGGAATTTCCCTCCCCCACCCTTCGGTGGCCCTGCTGAGATAGACACGGGGGAAGCCACTGCTTGCCCTGGGATTGGCAGTACGGAATGTTGCTGCTATTTGGGTTTCTGTCAGGTACTTGTGACCTGGATTGGCCACTGTTGGAAACAGGATACTGAGCTAGATGGATCATTGGTCTGACCAAGTATGGCAATTCTTATTTTCTTATAGCCTGCCCCTGTTATCCTGTGATGATACATTTAAAAAATTTATTAAGCATAAGAAGCACTGTGATTCAGATCATGATTCACTTAATTTCCCACTGGTAGTCAACGTTTTCTGCTATTCCCATTAGTGGCTATACCTCTTAGGTAATATCAAAAGAGGCAATATAAGAATATTATTAGGTAAGTCCCTATTACCACTTTGTAAAGGAAGGTCACTTAACTGTAATACTTGGCACAAATAGGGTTAGAAAAAATTTATTATAGTAAAATGAAATAATACACAATACATCCACTGAGATGCATTCTCTTTCTCAGTGTATGCTCCCTTCCTCCGATACTGATGTAATACAATGAAGTTAATCATTTTTGTCTGCGTTCAAATACATTTTAAACAAGTGGGGAAAACATATGAATCATAGCTCATGAAATTCTTTCCAATATCTGTCTTTCAGTGTATGTGTGCTGTCTCTGATCAGAAGGCAAAAAGGGAGGGGCGGTGGTATGCAGTGGTTGCACAATATTCCCTCGGTTGTAAAAACAATAAAATGAAATCAAGTGTGATAATATATCTAACCATCAGATATTACTGTCAACCAGATTTGAAAGGATGTATTTTACATTTAAACCACAGGGTGCCACTGTATCAGTGTGAGAAGTATTGGTGTGCATCTCCACCACTAGGAGGCCGTACACATAGCAAACACTAAAACTACACCGTTCTGTCACGAGGGGGAAGTTCTATAACTCCCTTTTAGGTGCCCTGATGCCATCACACAGTGAAAGTCTATTCTAGAACAGCATCTGTGTGCCCAGATTCCATTATAGACCACCAGCGTAACCAGGCACTGGCACGTTTACATGCTGGCAGTTACCTCAGCCATAGACATAATGTAAATGCAGCAAGGGCATGTTACTTACAGTATTTTGTAAGCTGCATGCCTAAGTGGGAGACACACCTATGTTCCACTCATGTGAATGGCCCCCTTACATTTACGTGCTATGCCATTAAGGTGTGCCGTTACAGAATAGCACTTAGTCGATTTGCTAGCACTTACACACAAGTGTATACTTACTCATCAACGTGCTACTATTCTGTAAATGTATGCATGTAAAGGGCACGTAAATGTGAACATCAAGTTATAGAATTGCCCTTTCAGAGTCACAGGACATAATAACAATTAAGAAATGTATATTTTTAATTTGTTTATACTTATATTTGGTTACTAGCAGAATTTACATTAATGAAAATGAAATACTCATCTGAATGATTACGGGCAAACCCAGCAGGGAAAGGGGTGTTCCAGCACAGATACACAACAGACACCTGATTAAGGACTACCCCAGCAGGGATAGAAGTGTGGCAGCAGGGATGCAGCTTAGTGAGTGAGAGAGAGTGTATGTGAGTGTGTTTGTGTCTGTGTTTCTGCAGCTAGGAAGGGGAGAGACAATCTGAAAGGAGCAATTCCCCTAACCAGTATGTATCAATGTTTCTACGCTGCAGGTGCTGGAAGTCCCTCTCACAGAAATGAAGTGGCCCATTTTGGGGGGAACATATTCTCCACAACCCACACTGTGATCTGCCCAATTTGATGTCTTTTTATCAACATTTTCTCCCATGCCAAATTTTGTCCATTTTGTTAAATTCACAGGAGTGTTATCTTACCCAGAACATACATTTAAGATTCCTTATGCATAATTTCTTTCCAACATTCTGTTGGGTTCAAAACAATAACACATGGAATTTAAATAGGTCATATTGTATAACTTATATGGTAAAATTATGTATAATCATACCTGATAATTTTCTTTCCATTAATCATAGCTGATCAATCCATAGACTGGTGGGTTGTGTCCATCTACCAGCAGGTGGAGATAGAGAGCAAACTTTTGCCTCCCTATATGTGGTCATGTGCTGCCGGAAACTCCTCAGTATGTCGATATCAAAGCTCCATCCGCAGGACTCAGCACTTAGAGAATTACACCCACGAAGGGACACTCTGCCCAGCTCACCACCGCCGAAACGGGGGAGGGGAATTAACCCAGCTCATCCCCACACAAGTGGGGGAGGGGAATCCGTCCAGCTCATCCCCGCGGAGCGGGGGAGGGACACCACACCCGCCGATGCGGGGGGGATCTGGCTTATCCTGCAACCGCAACCGCGGGAGGAGCTGACTGACCCTAACACCGCCGAAGCGGGAGGGGTACAAAGCTGCCCTACAGCCGCACGAAGCGGGAGGGAGTGCCGGCAGAATTTTAAGTCTCAATCCAGCCCGTAAAACGGAGGGGAGAGGAATGCAGCAGCTCACTGTAACACAAACTCGTCTTAACTCTTGAAGAATCCAAGTGAAAAAACGTGAACACGAAGTCTTTCTGAAGTAACTGAAGACTAAACTTGAACCTGAAATGCAACCAGAATAAAAACAGTACAGATATCTGGGAGGGGCTATGGATTGATCAGCTATGATTAATGGAAAGAAAATTATCAGGTATGATTATACATAATTTTACCTTCCATATCATCAAGCTGATCAATCCATAGACTGGTGGGATGTACCGAAGCAGTACTCACCCAGGGCGGGACATTGAAATCCCTGACCTCAACACTGAAGCTCCAAACCGGGCCTCCGCCCGTGCAGCCACAGTCAAACGGTAATGCTTGGAGAATGTATGAGCCGAAGCCCAAGTTGCCGCCTTGCATATCTCTTCCAAGGAGACGGATCCGGCCTCTGCCATCGAGGCCGCCTGAGCTCTCGTGGAGTGAGCCTTCAGCTGGATAGGCGGCACCTTCCCCGCGGCCACATAAGCCGCTGCAATGGCTTCCTTGACCCATCTTGCCACTGTAGGCTTAGCAGCCTGCAGACCCTTACGAGGACCTGCAAACAGGACAAACAGATGATCCGATTTCCGGAAATCATTGGTCACTTCCAAGTATCTGATGATGACTCGTCTCACATCCAGATATTTAAGAGCAGAGTACTCCTCTGGGTAGTCCTCCCTACGAAAGGAAGGGAGACAGAGCTGCTGATTCACATGGAAGCGAGAAACAATCTTGGGCAGGAAGGAAGGCACTGTGCGAATAGTCACTCCTGCCTCAGTGAACTGCAGAAAGGCTCTCGACATGAGAGCGCCTGGAGCTCGGAAACTCTTCTGGCTGAAGTGATAGCCACCAAAAAGACTGCTTTCAACGTCAGGTCTTTCAGAAATGCCCTCGACAAGGGTTCAAAAGGCGGCTTCTGCAATGCTCTTAGTACCAGGTTGAGATTCCACGCAGGCACCACTGAGTGCAGAGGAGGGCGCAGGTGATTAACTCCCTTGAGAAAGCGCACCACATCTGGCTGCGAAGCCAGGGAAGCACCCTTCAGGCGGCCCCTGAAGCAAGCCAGAGCCGCTACCTGGACTTTAAGGGAACTGAGCGACAGGCCTTTCTCCAGACCTTCTTGCAGGAACGCCAACACTGAAGAAATTGGAGCAGTGAAGGGAGAAAGTGAGCCTGCTTCACACCACGCTGCAAAGATACGCCAAACCCTGGTGTAAGCAGTAGAAGTAGAGCGCTTCCTCGCTCTCAGCATAGTGGCGATGACCTTGTCTGAGAAGCCCTTCTTCCTCAGACGCTGCCGCTCAATAGCCAGGCCGTAAGACCATGGGGGAGGGATCCTCCATCACCACGGGACCCTGATGTAACAGGCCCTGCTCCACTGGCAGCCGCAGAGGATCGTCGACTGAGAGCCTGATCAAGTCCGCATACCAGGGACGCCTGGGCCAATCCGGACCCACCAGGATTACCCTGCCGGGATGCTTTGCCACCCGGTCTAGCACCCTGCCCAACATGGGCCAGGGCGGGAACACATAGAGAAGCTCTTGTGTCGGCCACTGTTGGAGAAGAGCATCTATTCCCAGGGATCGAGGGTCCCGTCCTCTGCTGAAAAAGCGCGGCACTTGGCAATTGGCCGATGACGCCATCAGATCTAGGCTCGGCTGGCCCCAGCGCTTCGTAATGTCCAAGAACGCCTGAGCAGATAGCTGCCACTCTCCGGGCTCCAAGGTATGGCGACTGAGAAAGTCCGCCTTGACATTCATGACTCCGGCAATGTGGGCCGCTGAAAGCTGCTCCAGGTTCGCTTCCGCCCACTGGCAAAGATTCATAGCCTCCTTGGCTAGAGGGGCGCTCTTGGTACCTCCCTGGCGGTTGACATAGGCCACAGCCGTGGCATTGTCCGACAGGACCCGTACAGGCTTCAACACCAGTACCGGGATGAACTCCAAAAGCGCCAACCGAATGGCTCTGAGTTCCAGGAGGTTGATAGACCACTTTGCCTCTGCAGGAGACCAGAGCCCCTGCGCTGTCCTTCCCAAGCAGTGGGCTCCCCAGCCCGACAACGAGGCGTCCGTCGTGACAACAATCCACTCTGGGGTCACCAGAGGCATTCCCGCAGACAACTTGTCTGTCTGCATCCACCAGCTCAGCGCCTTGTGCACTGCTGGGTCCAAGGGAAGGCGCACAGCATAATCCTCCGACATCGGAGTCCAGCGCTGCAGCAAAGAGTGTTGAAGTGGTCTCATATGAGCCCTGGCCCAGGGCACAACTTCCATCGTGGCCGTCATAGAGCCCAACAGCTGCACATAGTCCCAAGCCCGAAGGGGAGAGGCTACTAGGAAATGGTCCACCTGAGCCTGAAGTTTGACAATCCGATTGTCTGGCAGGAACACTCTGCCCACTTGGGTGTCGAATCGAACTCCCAGGTACTCCAGGGACTGAGTCGGGCGCAGCTGGCTCTTCTCCCAGTTGATGATCCATCCCAGGGAGCTCAAAAGAGCAACTACCCGGTCCACAGCTTTGCCGCACTCTGCATAAGAGGGGGCTCGGATCAACCAGTCGTCCAGATAAGGATGGACTTGTACCCCTTCCTTTCGTAGGAAGGCCGCGATGACCACCATTACTTTGGAAAAGGTCCGCGGAGCAGTAGCCAACCCGAAAGGGAGGGCTCTGAACTGGAAGTGTCGTCCCAGGACTGCAAAACGCAGAAAGCGTTGATGAGGAGGCCAGATGGGAATATGCAGGTACGCTTCCTTGATGTCCAAGGATGCCAGGAACTCTCCTGCCTTCACTGCCGCTATAACAGAGCGGAGAGTCTCCATGCGAAAGTGCCGCACTTTCAAGGCCCGACTGACCCCTTTGAGGTCGAGGATAGGCCGGACAGAACCTCCTTTCTTTGGTACCACAAAGTAAATGGAGTAACGTCCCTTGCCAAGCTGACTTTCTGGCACCGGAACGACCGCGCCCAGGCGGATCAGATTGTCCAAGGTCTGCTGCACTGCCACAGCTTTGACCGGAGACTTGCAGGGAGAGAGTACAAACCCGTCTTTTAAGGGTCGGCAGAACTCTAGTTTGTAGCCGTCTCTGATGACTTCCAGCACCCACGCGTCTGAAGTTATTGTGGTCCACTCGCCCAGAAACGAGGACAGCCGTCCTCCAATCTGCACTGGGGCGTGGACCAAGACCCCGTCATTGGGTACGAGACCCTGGGGGAGGACCGGAGGGAGCACCTCCGGGACGGCGGTCTCTGCGAAAGGAATGCTGCTTGGGAGAGAAATTCCTCTTGAAGGAAGAGGGGGCAGAGGAACCCGACTTGCCCGGGCGGTACCGACGGGCTTCCTGCAACCGTCCTCTGGAGGTACCGGGACGAGTACTAGCCCGAGCCCTGACCTCTGGTAATTTCTTGCCCTTAGACGTGCCGAGATCGGTCACGATTTTGTCCAGCTCGACCCCAAAGAGCAGCTTGCCTTTAAAAGGCAACCTAGCCAGGCGGGATTTAGAGGCGTGGTCAGCAGACCAATGTTTCAGCCAAAGCCACCGCCGCGCAGAGATTGTCTGAGCCATGCCTTTCGCTGAGGCCCTCAAGACATCATACAGCAAGTCTGCCAAATAGGTTAGCCCGATTCCAGGGCCGGCCAATCAGCCCTCAAGGAATGATCCGAGGGGGAAGCCCGCTGCACCATAGTCAGGCACGCCCTGGCCACATAGGAGCCGCAAACTGAGGCCTGCAAACTTAAAGCAGCCGCCTCAAAGGACGACCTTAAGGCCGCCTCCAATCTTCTGTCTTGGGCGTCCTTTAGGGCCGTGCCACCTTCCACCGGCAACGCCGTTTTCTTAGTCACCGCAGTGATTAAAGAATCCACGGTAGGCCACAGATAGGCCTCACGTTCACTCACAGCCAAAGGATAGAGGCGGGACATAGCCCTAGCCACTTTAAGGCTCGCTTCTGGGACATCCCATTGAGCCGAAATTAAGGTGTGCATGGCATCATGCACGTGGAAGGTTCTAGGCGGGCGCTTCGTCCCCAGCATAATGGCAGAGCCAACAGGGGCTGAGGGAGAGACGTCCTCCGGAGAGGAAATCTTCAAAGTGTCCATGGCCTGTAACAACAGGTTGGGCAAATCCTCTGGGCTAAAAAGCCGCGCTGCAGAGGGGTCAACCGCTCCATCCGAGCGGGGATCCGTCTCCTCCAAGGAATCCGCAAAGGACCGTTGGGAGACCTCAGACACGCTGCCCTCATCTACATCGGAGGAGACAAATTCCTCCAAGGCCTGGGAATCAACCCGAGGGCGTTTACCTCTGGGAACCTCAACCTCTTTACCAGACGAGGGAGCAGGGGCAGCGTTGTGCATGAGGAAGGCCTGATGCAGCAGCAAAACAAACTCGGGGGAGAAACCCCCCAGACTGTGCACTTCCGCAGGCTGGGCAACAGCCCTAGACGCACCCTCAACCGGCGCTCGCAATAGCGGGGGAGAGACATGCTGCGCATCCAAAATGGCGTCCGGCGCGAAACTCCGCAAAGGAGCCGCGCGGGAAGAACGGCTCTTAACTTTAGCCGCTTCTGTGCCGTCGCCCAAATTAAGGGCGTTCATGGCATTAATGTCTCCAACCTCAAGGACGGCCCAAGAAGAAGCCGTCCGAGCCGCGTGGCCGGCCAAGATGGCGGAGGCGAGGAGCGGGGGATGGGCGTTTATGGCGGGAAAAACCGCCATGCCGGAGGAAGGACCGGGACATTCATCGGTCACGAAACTGTCACCCAACAAGGGCGAATCAGGCTTTAAGACCCCCACATCCCCTCTAGAAGCGCTCAAGCGACCCGGGGAGCGACCCTTTGCGCCCTCGCCCTCCGACACCATATGCCACGAGGAGAAGAATCGGGGAACCCCCTGCCCGCTATAAAAAGGTAAAAATTACCTGCTGTCCGCTCCGAGTTGTAACGACCTGGTGTCCCAGTGAATAGCTGCAATAGACGCTTAAATAAACGTCGAAATAAACGCCTTTAAGGACGTTCAAAAATTTTTTTTTTTTTTTTTTTTTTTAACGGAGCCAGCGGGAGGGGGGAGAAAAGGAGGGACCTGGCACCACCAGGTTTGCACTTGCTCAAAAGAGCCCTCAACCCCAGGCACTCAACAAAACCTAAAAATTAGGCTTGGAGGCCTAGCCAGAGCTGCTGCTGTGTGTGACCACCACCTGCTGAGATAGAGAACATACTGGGGAGTTTCCGGCAGCACATGACCACATATAGGGAGGCAAAAGTTTGCTCTCTATCTCCACCTGCTGGTAGATGGACACAACCCACCAGTCTATGGATTGATCAGCTTGATGATATGGAATGGAATTTTACCAGAACAATACTTCCACCTAACTACAAAATTACTTGTCAGCAAATGGATGGCTAGGAGCAAATGACAAATTAAACACTTACAAGTCTTTTTACTTAAGACCTAAAAAGATAATAAATAGAAATAAATCAAAATGTAGAAAAGAAAATAAGATGATACCCTTTTTATTGGGCTAACAATACATCTTCTGATTAGAAGGGTTACCTTTGAAAGCTAATCAAAAGATGTATTGTTAGTTCAATAAAAAAGGTATTATCTTATTTTCTTTTCTCTGTTTTGATTTATTGCTATTTATTACCTTTAAAAGTAAACTAACACAGCTACCGCACCACTTGATCAAAAAAAAAAAAAGAAAAAGCTCCAGCTAAGCTCGTAAAAGTTGATAATAAGAACCAGCACCTCCATCTTTTCAATGGAAAGTCCTGGTGTAGCACCCAGGTGGTAGCTCAGTTTATGATAAGCCACTGGAGAGCACTGAAAAGAGAGCAGGAGCCAAACATCTTCATGAAGCCCAGTCATGTAACTGGAGTTCCAATTTCAGCTTTACCAATTTATTTTTAAAAAGTCAGCAAATGTTTTCAATTCCCTTTCCCCTTTGGCCTCCTATTGCCTACAAAAGTTAATTTATGCCCTAACTAGACAGTTCTGCAGCTTCAACATGTCTAGTCTTGTAAGAAATGCCACAGGGTAAACAAATCATTTCACACAGGGGACTGTTCCAGCAGCATGTCATCTCCTGAGCCACCAACCATAGGATTCATGTCAACAAACCTGGTTTTTCTTGAACCTACTCAGATCTGCTATACAGTACTCTTTGAATAATTTATCATAGTATTTCTTTGCAAGTTTCTTCTCCCTGTAGGCAAAAAAAAAAAAAAACAGAAGAATTTGGACTTATTTCAGGCACTGAGATATTGACATTTTGCAGCAGCCACCGACTTATTCAAATTTCCAGCTTAAATTTTTACCCCTAACACAATTCAGTATATTCTCTCATTTCTATGGCTACCTCATCTTTAAAAAACAAATGCAAAACAATTTCAAATCACAGGATACATTCAACAAGGTTTATCATGACTTTTTAGTTCTATAGATTTTAATTCTCATAGTAACAAGTTAGAGAAACAAAATAGTTTCTATAGAAACTGATCATTTCAGAGGACTTGGTTTAAATGTTTTGGGGTTTTTTTTTTTTACATTGGTTAAGCAACAAGGAATGAAAAGAAGCAGATCTCTGGTCTCCCTGATTCCAAGTTAAAGGCTATCAGGTTTCAAAATACAAAAATGAAAAAAAATGTCTTTATGCATTCTCCATTATGCTTTTAAAAGTTAACACAAAATGGTGTATAAAAAATATCATAACCTAAACGTTTTTACATAAACGAGTAATATTGCTCACACTTGGGTCAGCAAGTCAAGTAATATTCTGGAGCACTGGGCTTTAGTTGGATGGGCGAGGGGGGGGGGGGTCAAAACAGAACACAAATAATGCAAGCTGCTGTACAGTATGTATGAACCTGACTACTGCACAACTTACCAAGTCATGTCCACTTCGTCTTCCTCCTGCCACAGGAACCTATGATTTTCTTTTACAACATCCAGGTCATTCTTATCATTTGCCCTGCAAAAAAGGAAAAGGGCCACCCAAAGCAACCCATCTTATACTCTATTCCCACAAATGTCTGGGATTTTTATTACTTTTTTTAATTTTAAATATTTATTGAGTTTTTTTGAAAAAGCAAAATACACTAAGGGTCCCCTTTATCAAGCTGCGGTTAAAAAAAGGCTTTTTAAAAAAAAATAATTAATGGCCATGAGCTAATATCAAAATTAGCACGCGGCCATTTACTGCCTGAGCCCTTACCACCACCTATTTAGTAGATGGTAAGGCACTAACCCTGCAATAATCAGGAAGTGAATGGCAATGTGTCTGCGCTGCCAAATTACCGCTGGGAACGCCTACTCCCCGCCCCCTTGTGCTAGAAAATAAAAATTTTCTTCTAGCGCAGGAAGTGGCATATGTCAAATTCTGAACTACCACGAGGTGTCTGGAGCACCCAGCAGTAGTGCTGTTTTGCCATGCACTACCCGCTCGGTAGACCTACTGCCGCTTGATAAAAGGGCCCCTAAGATATCTGAAAACAACAAACCATCTCTATCCCCTTCAATCTGTTCAAAATTCTATTGCACAACTTATCTTCCATCAGTGTCGCTAAGCTTACATATACCCTTTCTTCAGGTCACTTCATTGGCTCCCTATCCTTTTCCATATACAGTTCAACTCCTCTTACTGTCTTACAAGTGCATTCATTCTGTAGCTCTTCAGTATCTCTCCTATCTCTCCCTATACCCTTTCCCAGGAACTCCATCCATTAGGTAACATAAAATTTAGTCATACTTGTTTGTTTATTTTCCTTTAGCTGGGCTTACCATCCTTAACAAGCAATTGTTATCCCTTCCTACCAGCACATGGAGGTATAGAAACTGATCTTTTCCATTGACATCACTGGTATACCTACTGATGCTTAGTGGAAAACTCCAGTATTTCTCTACCTCCAGCAAATGGAAGGTTGTTCAGGCTGGTGCTCCTGGTCCCTGGCCTAGCTCATAGCAGTGCAGACTTCTGCCTCACAGCTGGCTGAGTCTAATGGCCAGCTCCCAGGTTTCCAGATCCATGGACCAGACCTGGTCATGTGCAGAGCTTGGCTCTGCTGCCCCAAGTCATTGCCTGCAGGTGACCACTTGGCAAGGTGTACAGAGCAGCCTGGGTGCAGGTCCCCAACCCCCTTCCCCCCATCACTGCCTGTACACCTTTACAGCTGCCAGCTCCCTGTGTCCCTCCTACAATAGACCCAGGGGGTGCCAAGGCTTGTCCCATGGCTCCTTGCATGGAGGCACCCCATGAACTCATTGCTACTTCCTTGGCCCACTCACACTGAGATAGATGAAAGGATTGGAAATACAGAAAAATGGCTGAGGGGCTATATTAAAAAAAAAGGATGGAAAGAAGCATAAAATAGAGAAGCAGACATAGTGGGAAGGGGCATATGAGCACCACACAAAGTGGCAGCTTTTAGACAGTGATGGAGCCAAGTACTGACATTAGGAGGGGGATAGAGAATGGCAATAAGGCTGAGCATCAGCATTAGGAGGGACAGCATGTGATGATAGGGTTAAGTGGAGGCACTGGGCAGAGTGGTATTGGGAAGAGTATGGTTTTAAGATGTAAGTGGGTTGTATGTCTTACAATTTATGAGTATTTCTTGTAATCTGCTTAGATTTTATAGATAATGTGGGATAGAAATAAATAAGTACATAGCTGAACAGCAACAAAACTCAGGATTTGTCCAGCTCTGGGATTAATTAAGATCTCTCTGTAACAAGCACTCTGGTACAATGACATTGCCAAAAGGGTTTTAGGCTGATGAACATTTAAATTAAAAGGAGATGCACTCATTCTTTGTACTTACACTGAACGCTTGAAATCTTCCTTCTTTCCACCATAGTATAAAATGTAATCATTCACAAACTTCTTATGTCTGGCATACTGGAAAAAACAGGTTAAGGAATTTTAAGATGTTATTCCTTATACAATAATTGATTTTCATTTAATTTCCATAATCAAATCAGAAATCCCAACCATGATGCAGTGCTTCAAAAGCCTGAGAAATGAATTCCAAAAGTATACATTTTATCTGGATTATTCTACCGTGACAGGTAAAGCTGGGATGTTTTCAACAATAAATACAAATGTTCAGTATCTAGGCCCTCTCTGTGAGACTATCTGATTTAAGGTTCTAATACCCCCAACCACAAAGTCCACAAAACTTTACCTTATCTATGTCATAGCCATCTAAAGAACAGATAGCTATTTAAAGTAATTTGCTATTAAACTGATGTTCCGTTAGCAGCCTCTAATAAGCTTCACTTCACTTCCTACCAGCTATTAAAGTAATTAGATAATGGAATGTTTCTGCCGGTCAACTAGCAACCAGTCTCGGCATGCACTCAGCACCAGGACAAATCTGCTAAATTTTTCTGCTACGCCAATGGTTTCAAAAATATTTAAGACATTCAGCCTAATGTTTTTACCCCTCTTTTGTACATCAATTTCTTCTAGCAAGTGTCCTTTACAGCAGATTTTTAAACAGAAAATGACCAATGCCTATTTGTTTGATATAGTTGGGACATTTATTATTCAACAAAGTCAACTGTTTCAGGTTAATATTAACAGTTTTGGCTTTCATATGGAACCTTGCTCAGGAAGCTATAAAATTTAAAAAAAAAAAATTTAAAACAAAAATATAAAGTGTGCATAAAACGCTTTGTTGCATGCAACACTGCTTAAGGAATAACTGTCGTCCTAACGGTAATACAAAGCAGTAAGACTTCCTAACAATAACCACAAAGCAAGAGACAGAAATGATTATCTTGAGCCAAGACAGACTCATACAGCAATGAACAGGCCAAGTCTGCACAGTCACTTCCACGCTACAGTTAACAAAATCGGGAAAGCAGCTACTTTTGCAGACAAAAGCTGATCTCTACAACAGAGACCAAGAAGTATTCCTCCAAAGATCAGCACACTGGCTCCCAGTTTCACAGCCAGATGCACTAACTCCACGGAAAGAGCCCTTCCCTTACCGATCCCTTAGCGAATCAGTAAAAAACGGGCATGCATGAAGGAAATCGCATGCAAATGAACTGCTTGCTGTTAGCTCATTTGCAAACGATTTACTTCCTAAGGAGGGGAAGCAAGTCGGCCAGCTGCGCATGCGCAGAGCAGCCAAGCGTTATGCTGGCTGCTCTGGGCATGCCAAAGACGGCTTCATACACGCAGACAAGCTGCGTGTATAATAGCTGTCAATAAATTGCCGGGCATTTTGTGCAGCAAAGGGAGAGAGCGGGAGAGAGAATCGGGGATCGGGACGTGCGAGGATGCCCAAATCAAAACTATTTGGACGTCCCTTTTGATTATGCCCCTCTAGGTCTCTCTCAGCCAATCACAGCATGTTTAGCTGACACCATATCTCTTCTCAAGTCACTTCATTGGCTCCCTATCTGTTTCCACATACAGTTCAAACTCCTCTTACTGACTTGCAAGTGCATTCTCTCTGCAGCTCCTCAGTACCTCTCCACTCACCCTACACTCCTCCCCGGGAACTCCATTCATTAGGTTAATCTCTCTTCTCTATACCCTTCTCCTCCACTGCAAACTCCAGACTCCGTTCCTTTTATCTTGCTGCACCATACACCTGGAATAGACTTCCTGAATCAGTATGTCAAGCTCCATCTCTGGCCATTTTCAAATCTAGGCTAAAAGTCCACCTTTTTAAGGTGTCTGTTTTATCATTCCCACCTTAACTAATTCCCTTATCTCTTATTTGTGTTGTTTGTCTAGATTGTAAGCTCTGTCGAGCAGGGACTGTCTCTTCATGTTCAGTGTACAGCGCTGCATATGTCTAGTAGTGCTACAGAAATTATAAGTAATAAGCAGTAGTAGATTCTATAAATGGTACTCAAAATTTGGCACGTTATTGGGCACAGTTAAGCGCATAATATAATTAACTAACTGGCACAAATTTAGTGACAAATACCAATAATTGGTGTTAACAAGCACTAATTTGTGCAAATTTGATGTTGTACGTGTAACAGTCTCACACCCCTATTGTAGAAACAGCATGCTTAACTTCTCTCGTGTGGGGCGTTAATGTGGGAGGGGCATGGGTGTATCAGGGGCATTCTGATAATTCTTGAATTCACTTTATAGAATAGTTAAAGCACTCAAAATCCAGTGAGATACAATCGATCTAATGTTATCCGACCTTCAAAGCACTTAGCAAAAACACCAGATCTTGACATTAAGGGCCCTGTTTACTAATCCGCATTATAGGCGCGTTAGCGTTTTTAACATATGTTATCCATGTACTTGCACTAATCGTGTTTGTGCCTACATGGTTAGGGTGCACGCTAATTGTAGGTGCGTTAAAAATGCTAACGCGCCTTAGTAAACAGGGCTGTCAATGACAAAATGTATAGATTGGTTTTTAAAATGTATTTTATTAGTGACTTTCAAAATATTACATCCATCAATAGCATGAATAAAGAAATAAGAATCAAATATAAAGGAAATAATAATATTGCAAAGGTAACAAAAATTAATCACTTTAGCCCACAAAGTTGGAAGTCAAGATTATTGAAATAAAAAAATAAGGAAAAATTAAGACAAAGTCTCAAATATTCAAAAGAGAAGTTACACAGTGAACATGGAAATGCTTGGTTAAGGTAATTCAATATAGTCAATTATTCAGGAACCTCCGATTTTTCCCTTGAAACCAGAAAGTCCGTGAGCTGCTTTGGCTCAAGAAATAAAAAAAAGTATTAGCACCTAAAGTAACAAAACAACGACAAGGAAATGTCAATACAAATGTCCCTGGGAGAGCCAAAACCCTCAGCTGTAAAGCCAAGAAGTTCTTTCTTTCTTCTAGCTTAGGTCATATGAGACAGATCAGGAAATAATCTAATAACAGAGCCAAAAAAACAGTTCATTATGTATATGTTGTTTGCCTCAGTGGTGCCACTCATTGAACTTAACTGTAATCAATGAGATTTACAACACCCACCTCCTCATTGGCAACCCAATATCCTATTTGCTTAACTATAATTATATAATTATTCTCATAAATTAGCTGTCATAGAGGTGTATTTTCAAAGCACTTAAGAATTACAAAGTTTCATAGAAACCTATGGAACTTTGTAAGTCTAAGTACTTTGGAAATGAGCCCCATAGCGTTCTGAACAATTAACTTATCTTTTAGAAAACGTTCTTAAAGAAAGTGAATGCTGGTCAGGGTTGCCAAAGAGGAGGTGGGTGCTATAAATCTCATTGATTACAGTCAAGTTCAATGTGTAGCACCACTGAGGCAAACAGTATATATATAGTTAATGTCAAGATCTGGTGTTTTTGCTAAGTGCTTTATAAAATGGTTGCATTTATACACCCTCAGGAGACAGCGAAGATGGCATAATGGGACGATGGATGCTGTGTGGTGTAGAAGATTTATTAAAATCTTGACTCGACACAGCCGTGTTTTGGCCCAGTGGCCTGCCTCAGGAGTCTAGGTTGCTGCCCTTCCTTCAGGTACAGTCCTTATTAGGGTTGCTAACTAACTCCCAACTGTTCAAAATAAGGCAGGGGTTCTCAACCCAGTCAGGTTTTCAGGATACCCACAATGAATATTGTGACACAGCAGTTGTGTCAGGACCCCAAGGGTCATGGAGGTTAGGAAGGAAGGAAGGAAGAAAGAATTTTTTTTTTAACCTTTGGGTTTTTACTGGGTATAGCAGCCGGTTACTTCCTAACCTCCATGACCCCTCTGGGGTCCTGACACAGTTGCTATGTCACAATATTCACTGTGGATATCCTGAAAACCTGACTGGCTGGTGTGTGCTGAGGACTGGGTTGAGAATCCCTGGCTTATTTTGAACAGTTGGGAGTTGGAGCTAGTCAGCAACCCTAATAAGGACTGTATCTGAAGGAAGGGCAGCAACCTAGACTCCTGAGGCAGGCCACTAGGCCAAAACACGGCCTTGTCAAGTCAAGGTTTTAATAAATCTTCTAGACCACACAACATCCATCGTCCCATTGTGTCATCTTCACTGTCTCCTGAGTGTGACTTGTTCTGCGAAGTCCTTGTTCTTCTGTATTTGCATTTATACACCACCATTTTCATCAGCCATATACACAGCATAAGCAGTTCTTCCTAAAGTATGGCGTGAAATCCCAGACTTGCACTAGTTTTCTATAATAGATTTGGCAGCAACTCTGCTGCTATGGAATACTAGCTCAGTGATCAGTTTTTTGACAATTAACTTTTAATTACTTATATAGAATTTACCTCTTAACCCATTTTGAAGTCTAAGTGCCCCTACTCCTGAGATTGCATTGTTTCCACAAAAGGCTCTTGGTTCCTTTTCTTTGAATGGTCACTGAATTTCCTCAGAAAGTAAACTATTTCGAAGTTATTTGCTCTACATACAATAGCATCAGTTCTGCCAAGTAACAAGGAAGAAAGCAGCTGCTCACAGATCTTCTGAGGTAGATCCCACGACTCCACTTGGAGAGAACTGAATTTGAATTTATGCAGCTGTCTACACAGCAATTGCCTGAAAGCATTCTGTGTTGTAATTTTCAGAATTTAGTTCTGGAGTTCTATGAAAGTCTAATATTTAAAGATTTGTTTTCCTTAGTTACAGGAAATAGTGTCACCATTATTTTAATGACACAGGCAAACACATACTTCATTAAAGTGCTCATTTTCAAAGCATAAAGAAGCATATTTTCAAAGCACTTAGACTTACAAAGTTCCATAGAAACCTATAGAACTTTGTAAGTCTAAATGCTTTGAAAATGAACCCCAAAGATATATAGGCTACTATGGGGCTCATTTTTTTAAAGAAAAAACATTTAAAAAGTGTCATAAAGCAGCATTTGGATGAAAATCTTCTCAAAACGTCCAAATCTATTTTTTAAACCTATTTTGCAATGCCCATCTATGCAATTCATCTGCAATGCGTCCAAATCACAAGGGGGCATGTCGGGGGCGTTTCAAAGGTGGGCTTAGGAAATGCCTAACACATTTTACAACCATAATGGAGCAAAAATCTAAAAGTTTTAATCAAGACCTGTTTTTACAATGAGTAAGACACAAAAAGGTGCCCTAAATGACCAGATGACCACTGGAGGGAAACAGGGATCACCTCCCATAACTCCACCAGTGGTCACTGACCCCCCTCTCACCTCCCTAAGTGGTGAATAAAAATATTACTTACCATCCTCTATGACATTCTCAGACTTTATAGCCAGATCTATTAGAGCAGCATACAGGTCCCAGCAGTGTAGTGCACTGTTGAGATGACGACTCAGGCCCATAACTCCCCCTACCTGTTACACTTGTGGTGGAAACTGCGAGCCCTCCAAAACTTACCAGAAACCTACTGTACCCACATATAGGTGACCCCTTTAACCTAAGGGCCATTGTAGTGGTGTACAGTTGGGGGCAGTGGGTTTTGGAGGGCTCCCCAAACAATATATGGAAGCAACGGTGAGATGTGTTCCTGGGAGCACTTATATAAGTCCACTGCAGTGTCCCCTAGGGTGTCCCACTGCTCTCCTAGGATGTCTGGGGAACCAGTCCACTAAAAATGGTGGCTCCTTACATCCCAATGGCTTGATTTTCTAAATTATCACTTGTACATTTTCTTTTTTTGCGAAAATGGCCTAAAAAGATAAACGCACAGAGCACAAAAGCTTGTTACAAACAGTATTTTCGGAAAAAAAAAGATAAGATGTTTTTGTGGTTTCGAAAATGGTCATGTTTTCTGTTCGGATTTGGGACATTTAGAGCTATATCTAAAATGCCCCTCTATGCAACTTTGTAATTCTATGTGCTTTGAAAATGAGCTTCTAACTAACTGTCCTGCTTATTTTTGAAAGAGAAGGCCAGCCATCTTCTGACAGAAATCGGGAGATGGCTGGCCATCTCTCAAGTCCAGCGAAATCAGCATAATCGAAAGCCGATTTTGGCCGGCCTCAACTGCAGTCCGTCGCAGAAGCGGCTAAAGTTTAAGGGGGCGTGTTGGAGGCGTAGCGAAGGCAGGGCGGGGGCGTGGTTAACCCATGGCCGCCCTCGGCTGATAATGGAAAAAAGAAGGCCGGCCCTGACGAGCACTTGGCCGTTTTTACTTGGTCCATTTATTTTTAGGACCAAGCCTCAAAAAGGTGCCCCAACTCACCAGATGACCACCGGAGGGAATCGGGGATGACCTCCCTGTACTCCCCCAGTGGTCACCAACCCCCTCTCACCCTAAAAAAAAAAAAAAAATTAAAGACATTTATTGCCAGCCTCTATGCCAGCCTCAAATGTCATACCCAGCTCCATCACAGCAGTATGCAGGTCCCTGGAGCAGTTTTAGGGGGTACGGCAGTGCACTTCAGGCAGGCGGACCCAGGCCCATCCCCCCCTACCTGTTACACTTGTGGTGGTAAATGGGAGCCCTCCAAAACCCACTGTACCCACATGTAAGTGCCCCCTTCACCCATAAGAGCTATGGTAGTGGTGTACAGTTGTGGGGAGTGGGTTTTGGGGGGGGGGGGGATTTGGGGGGGGCTCAGCACCCAAGGGAAGGGAGCTGTGTACCTGGGAGCTAATAATGAAGTCCACTGCAGTGCTCCCTAGGGTGCCCGGTTGGTGTCCTGGCATGTCAGGGGGACCCAGTACACTATGAATGCTGGCCCTTCCCACGACCAAATGCCTTGGATTTGGCCGGGTTTGAGATGGCCGGCATTGGTTTCCATTATCAGCGAAAACCGATGCCAGCCATCTCTGACATTTGGCCGGCCCCAACCGTATTATCAAAACGAAAGATGGTCGGCCATTTTGTTTCAATAATACGGTTCGGGACACCTCTTTACGGCGCCGGCCTTAGAGATGGCCGGCGCCATTCGATTATGCCCCTCCACGTGATCAAAAACCACATTAACCACAATGCTTAGATGAAAAACATGCTCCACAGTGAAAATGTAATAAATTACAGTAAACTGCATATATTTATGCAGAAGCATGTACATTACCACACAGCATTATAACAAAGAAAAATTGGGTACTGAAAATACATCTCTTTCTTTAAATCATGTTGGCAATCAAATCATGTACACAGTTTATTTAAGGTTCTGAATCACTGTTACACCCTTGGAAACATTTAATTAAAAACAATCATAAATGCATTCCGGGTCACTGCAGCGCTTCCAGTCCCCAGTCATTGAATTACACATAGGGCAACAGGCAAGCATAAGACAGGAGACTGCAGCTAGCAACAAGGTCAAGCAAATCTGCACATTAGGTGACAGGAAGCAGGAAAATAAAACAATTTTGTCTGGAAATAATATTTTGAAGCCAGGATCACTAAAGAGCAATCTTATGCAAAAGCTGTGTAAAGGATACAGCATCCATGGCTATCAAGTGAAATCTCCTATTCCTTGCTTCTTCCCTGTTAACAGCAATATAGAATTAGCTTCCACTCAAATGTTCTCTATAAATTAAACAAATATCTCCAATCTATACCATACCGATCCCATTCAGCAGCTGCAACTTGATTATGCACCACTTTTCCATATTTTTCCTTCTGGAATGGCTTTTTAAGCAACACATCATCATCTTTTTTCCTGCAAGAGTAGAGAGAACAGTATGTAATTTCTTCAAGCATGAACCTCAGCAACAGGGTGTGCACATATATCCATGGAATACATTGCCATCTTTTTCTTTTGCTAATAATGAGCCATGTGCAGGACCGGAATGGGGGGAGGGGGAGGACAAACAGGGCAGCTGATCTGGGCCCCACAGCTCCAAGGGGCCCCATGGTCTAGGCATCACTTTCCCTTCTCCCCACCACAGTCCATCTCCTCCTCCCTTTCCGATCTTCTTTAAAATTTTATTTCCCTTCTCAGAGGGTCCCCGGCGCAGAAGCCATCCTCACAAGCTGCCTCTGCCTGCACCAAAGCTTTCCCTCTCTGCCGCGATCCACCCCCCTCTGACCCAATTTCCTGTTTTTGCCTGTGCGGACTGCGGCAGAGAGGGAAAGTTTCAGGACAGCTGGAGGCAGCTGCTGAGGATGACTGCCGCACCAGGGCCCCTCTGAGAAGGAAAATAAAGGAGACCGCAAGGTGAGGGGAATGGAGGGAGACGGACTGTGGTGGGGAGAAGGGTAAGAGATGCCTGGACACAATGCAGGTGGGGAGATCGGGGGAGAAGGGGAGAGGGTTCAAGGATCTGGGGCCCCCTCCTTAATTTCTGCCCTGGGCCCCACCATGACTAAAACCATCCCTGGCCATGTGTCATTTTTTTAAAATTAAATACATATAAAAAGGTACGTAGATTATTTCAATCAACTAGCCCTGCTTTGTTTATTTGTTTCTTTTAATGTCTATCTTCTGGAATCTGTAGGTTTGTATTTCCTACTGAATCAAGAACACTGCACTACTCAAGAATGGGCTGGGTTACAATTTAAAATACTTGCCATCCTAATATAAAATCCTTGATTTCAATATCAAGTTGAGTTACCTACCTATAAAATATCCTAGAACACTTATAAAACTATCATAACGTGTAATATTAAATAAGTGGGAAAAGTGTGCAGAGCATGGCTTGTGGAATTCTTTCCAATTCATGTTTGTGTGTGAGTGTGTGCACCTGCCTGTGTTTGTATATGTGTGTGAAAATAAACACAAACCACAATTAGAAAGAAACATTTTTTTGAGAAGCACCGCAACTACAAACTGGCCGATCATGGTCCCCTCAGGGGTTCCTAACAATAAAGGCAGTGCTGCGACACTTAAAAATATTTAAAAAGGCCTTTCTGATGCTGCCAATATAGATATATAAGAGCCAGACAAGCAATTAGGTATTTAATACCACCAGGAGGGTACTTCAAAAGTTTCACCAGCAAACACAATGGGATTTCATATAGCAGAACAGCAGCTCCAAATTATATGCAGAGTTGCCTAGGTACAGATTTTAATTAAGAAAACAATTGTTTTACTTTTTCATTAACTCAACTGCTTATGTAGGTAGGCTTCGCACAGGATAGCACTGATGGAACATCTGCTTTAGACAGATGGCTCGTGGTTGGCGTCTGATGATCTAAGACAGCGTTTTTCAATGGAATGGGCAAATTGTTATGCATACCTGCAACTGTCTCATTACCTGCATTCCTTGTTCCTCCAGGGCTTACGGCTGAGTGATGGTCAACAGATCAGAGAGTTTTTGGAGAGGGATGTTTTGGGTCTTGTCAGTTTCCTCATAAGAAACTGTGCCTTCAGAAGCCTAAAACTTATAAACTATTACTGGAGACCTGGTCCAGAGAGCTGGGTACTACTACTGGTAGACCTCTTAGAGTTGCCTCTTTCAGGGAGATTGTGAGTGGGATCCCATGGGTGGTCCATAATGCAAAGTTACAGGAGTGTCAGTTCCGTAAAACTCACAGGGTGTATTTTTCTCAGAAACAGGCGTTCTATGCTGGATGCATTGCCTCATCTCAGTGTTCCAAACGCCACTCTACTGTTAACACGCTGGCTCATGGTTTGTGGCAATGTCCGCAAATTAAAACGTTTTGGTTATCCTTGATTCATTATATTCAATACTTACTTGGTCATTTCCTATCACTCTCGTTTGAGGGGATCATTCTTAATAACATTGCTTCTTTGGGGGCCAGGGGCAGGAAGAAAAATTGTTTTTAAATAAGGCCTATATTCTACACAAAAAATGTATATTGAATCACTTGCTTAGTGACCAATCCCTGCGTTTCTGGTATTGGCGTAATAAACTTCAAGATCTCTTGGTATGGGAATCTTATAGGGCACAATATCATCCTAAGCAGCAGAAATTATTTTTGTCCATTGGGGAGCCTTACCTTCATTCGATTTCCCACAGAGCGTGTACGCATGTTCTGAACAGATTCCAGGATACAGTGGGGAGGATCTGAGTTATGCATACCCAGAGGGGGGGGGGGGGGGGTTACAGAGGGTTCATACAGGAAGATTTTGTTTCTTCATAGCTAAGTGTATTGGGTTGGGGACTATAAGAGTCCAAGTCTCTAATATATTGAGCAGTGGGAGTATTTTTCCTACTTATGGTATGGGTACTTGGTTTGAGTGGGTGGGTTGTGGGGGGAGGGTGGCGTTTTATTTTATCCTGGTATTATTGCAAATGTTTACTGTTTTAGATTTAATTTGTGTGCATGTACTCCTATTCTGTTTAATATTTCTTATTATTGAATAAAAACAGATTTTGAAATAAATAACTCGACGGCTCAGAGAAAGAATCACTGCAAAGTATGGTTTGTACTGTCTCCTCCAGAAGACAGCAGTGTAGCTAGTTTTAAAGGTCATCTGCCAGTTATATAACTCATTTGACAAAACTGAGATCCTAATAAAAGTGACTGATTTCTGGAATTCCAGAGTGCACCTGGTTGCTCCATACCTCTCTATAGTGCTGATTCGTTCCCCAGCAACTTCAAAATGGAGAGAAGGCACAACTGCAAGGTTCAAACAGGTCTCCAGTGTGACCCATATACAACATCTAGATAACATATACTTGAGATATAAACAAACAGAAGCATTTTTTCAGTACATTCAACTTTTAAGTCATTGTTTACTGTTTACAAGATGCTTGATATACTGCCTAACGAGGGAAGGGAACGCTGAAGGTGGTTTACAATCTAATTTTAGACAAAGGAAAGGAACTACAATCTATTAAGGAAAGAAAGAGAAGGAAGGAATCCCCCCCCCCCCATCACCACAAAAACAGATCTGCCAATCTGTCAAGCAGCCGCTGCTAGCAGTGGGAAATCAGTAGGTGGGACAGAAGTCTTAAAAGCCAGTTGGAAAAGGTAAGTTTTTAATGTCTTCCTGAATTTTAGACAGGGAGGTTCCTTACACATTTTTTTTTTTTGGGGGGGGGGGGGGGCAACGAGTTCCATAAAGAGGGACAGTAAAAAAAAAAGAAGGCACAGTTCTATGTGAACTCAAATTGAGAGCAAAAGACTGAGGGAATACTTTGCCGGTATTCGTAGATAGAGCGTAATACTTGAACTGGATGATGAGGGGTAATTAAGGATGATAAGTAGGAAGGAAACAAGATAAAAATAATTTTATGTGTTTGAATTAAGATTTTAAACTGAATCCTAAATTTAATAGGAAGCCAGCGGTGCTGAATGAAGAGAGGAGTCAACTCTATCAAATTTCTTAGCACGAAAGAGGGCACGAACAGCAGTGTTGTGTATAGATTGGAGATGCTTGAGTAGACCAAAATTAAGGCCTGCATAGATCACATTACAACCAGAACAGGACTGTAGCATAAAGGACAGTCATGGAGGCAGATGGATCAAGGCATTTGCTGATGGAACAGAAACGACGCAGAGAGAAAAAAAAAGTTTTGGAAATGGTAGAAATTTGTTGGTCAATACAAAGTTGCTGGTCTAAAATAATACCAAGATAGCGAAAGTCAACATCAAAGTTCCTTAATGAAACAGACCAGGAGATTACCAGTAATTGTCCAAAAGGTCACACTAGCTGTCAGTGTTTACAGCAAGCTAAAAACTCTAGCACGGCTTAGTAAAAGACCCCCGTTATTCGGCCAAATCAGAATACTGAATATGAATAATGGGCACTGAGCTTTAACACAACAAATAATAAAAGAAGCAATGTGAAATCAGAGATAAAGTGTTTATTTCAGTAGGATTTAGCACAGTAGAGCCCCAGATTTGAATCACTATTCGGCTGAATGTGACTAATGTCTTTGGGGTTGAATCGAAGGTAAAATTATGTATCATACCTGATAATTTTCTTTCCATTAATCATAGCTGATCAATCCATAGACTGGTGGGTTGTGTCCATCTACCAGCAGGTGGAGATAGAGAGCAATCCTTTTGCCTCCCTATATGTGGTCATGTGCTGCCGGAAACTCCTCAGTATGTCGATATCCAAGCTCCATCCGCAGGACTCAGCACTTAGAGAATTACACCCACAAAGGGACACTCTGCCCAGCTCACCACCGCCGAAACGGGGGAGGGGAATTAACCCAGCTCATCCCCACACAAGTGGGGGAGGGGAATCCGTCCAGCTCATCCCCGCGGAGCGGGGGAGGGACACCACACCCGCCGATGCGGGGGGATCTGGCTTATCCTGCAACCGCAACCGCGGGAGGAGCTGACTGACCCTAACACCGCCAAAGCGGGAGGGGTACAAAGCTGCCCTACTGCCGCACGAAGCGGGAGGGAGCGCCGGCAGAATTTAAGTCTCAATCCAGCCCCGTAAAACGGAGGGGAGAGGAATGCAGCAGCTCACTGTAACACAAATTCGTCTCAACTCTTGAAGAATCCATTGAAAAACTTGAACACGAAGTCCTCCTGAACAGGAACTGAAGACTAAACTTGAACCTGAAATGCAACCAGAATATAAACAATACAGATATCTGGGAGGGACTATGGATTGATCAGCTATGATTAATGGAAAGAAAATTATCAGGTATGATACATAATTTTACCTTCCATATCGTCATGCTGATCAATCCATAGACTGGTGGGATGTACCAAAGCAGTACTCACCCAGGGCGGGACATTGAAATCCCTGACCGCAACAATGAAGCTCCAAACCGGGCCTCCGCCCGAGCAGCCACAGTCAAGCGGTAATGCCTGGAGAAGGTATGGGCCGAAGCCCAAGTTGCCGCCTTGCAAATCTCTTCCAAGGAGACGGACCCGGCCTCTGCCATCGAGGCCGCCTGAGCTCTAGTGGAGTGAGCCTTCAGCTGGATAGGCGGCACCTTCCCCGCGGCCACATAAGCCGCTGCAATGGCCATCTTGCCACTGTAGGCTTAGCAGCCTGCAGACCCTTACGAGGACCTGCAAACAGGACAAACAGATGATCCGATTTCCGGAAATCATTGGTCACTTCCAAGTATCTGATGATGACACGTCTCACATCCAGAAATTTGAGAGCAGAGTATTCCTCTGGGTAGTCCTCCCTACGAAAGGAAGGGAGACAGAGCTGCTGATTCACATGGAAGCGAGAAACAATCTTGGGCAGGAAGGAAGGCACTGTGCGAATAGACACTCCTGTCTCAGTGAACTGCAGAAAGGGCTCTCGACATGAGAGTGCCTGGAGCTCGGAAACTCTTCTGGCTGAAGTGATAGCCACCAAAAAGACTGCTTTCAACGTCAGGTCTTTCAGAGATGCCCTTGACAAGGGTTCAAAAGGCGGCTTCTGCAAGGCTCTTAGCACCAGGTTGAGATTCCACGCAGGCACCACTGAGTGCAGAGGAGGGCGCAGGTGATTAACTCCCTTGAGAAAGCGCACCACATCTGGCTGCGAAGCCAGGGAAGCACCCTTCAGGCGGCCCCTAAAGCAAGCCAGAGCCGCTACCTGGACTTTAAGGGAACTGAGCGACAGGCCTTTCTCCAGACCTTCTTGCAGGAACGCCAACACTGAAGAAATTGGAGCAGTGAAGGGAGAAAGTGAGCCTGCTTCACACCACGCTGCAAAGGTACGCCAAACCCTGGCGTAAGCAGTAGAAGTAGAGCGCTTCCTCGCTCTCAGCATAGTGGCGATGACCTTGTCTGAGAAGCCCTTCTTTCTCAGACGCTGCCGCTCAATAGGCCGTAAGACCAAAGGGGGAGGGATCCTCCATTACCACGGGACCCTGATGCAACAGGCCCTGCTCCACTGGCAGCCGCAGAGGATCGTCCACTGAGAGCCTGATCAAGTCCGCATACCAGGGACGTCTGGGCCAGTCCGGACCCACCAGGATTATCCGGCCCGGATGCTTTGCCACCCGGTCTAGCACCCTGCCCAACATGGGCCAGGGCGGGAACACATAGAGAAGCTCCTGTGTCGGCCACTGTTGGAGAAGAGCATCTACTCCCTGGGATCGAGGGTCCCGTCCTCTGCTGAAAAAGCGCGGCACTTGGCAATTGGCCGATGACTCCATCAGATCTAGGCTCGGCTGGCCCCAGCGCTTCGTGATGTCCAAGAACGCCTGAGCAGATAGCTGCCACTCTCCGGGATCCAAGGTATGGCGACTGAGAAAGTCCGCCTTGACATTCATGACTCCGGCAATGTGGGCCGCTGACAGCTGTTCCAGGTTCGCTTCCGCCCACTGGCATAGATTCATGGCCTCCTTGGCTAGAGGGGCGCTCTTGGTACCTCCCTGGCGGTTGACATAGGCCACAGCCGTGGCATTGTCCGACAGGACCCGTACTGGCTTCAACGCCAGTACCGGGATGAACTCCAAAAGCGCCAACCGAATGGCTCTGAGTTCTAGGAGGTTGATAGACCACTTTGCCTCTGCAGGAGACCAGAGCCCCTGCGCTGTCCTTCCCAAGCAGTGGGCTCCCCAGCCCGACAAAGAGGCGTCCGTCGTGACGACAATCCACTCCGGGGTCACCAGAGGCATTCCTGCAGACAACTTGTCTGTCTGCAGCCACCAGCTCAGCGCCTTGCGCACTGCTGGGTCCAAGGGAAGGCGCACAGCATAATCCTCCGACACCGGAGTCCAGCGCTGCAGCAGAGAGTGTTGTAGTGGTCTCATATGAGCCCTGGCCCAGGGCACTACTTCCATCGTGGCCGTCATAGAGCCCAACAGCTGCACATAGTCCCAAGCCCAAAGAGGAGAGGCTACCAGGAACTGGTCCACCTGAGCCTGAAGTTTGACAATCCGATTGTCTGGCAGGAACACTCTGCCCACTTGGGTGTCGAATCGAACTCCCAGATACTCCAGGGACTGAGTCGGGCGCAGCTGGCTCTTCTCCCAGTTGATGATCCACCCCAGGGAGCTCAAAAGAGCAATCACCCAGTCCACAGCTTTGCCGCACTCTGCATAAGAGGGGGCTTGGATCAACCAGTCGTCCAGATAAGGATGGACTTGTACTCCTTCCTTTCGCAGGAAGGCCGCGATGACCACCATTACTTTGGAGAAGGTCCGCGGAGCAGTAGCCAACCCGAAAGGGAGGGCTCTGAACTGGAAGTGTCGGCCCAGGACTGCAAAACGCAGAAAGCGTTGATGAGGAGGCCAGATGGGAATATGCAGGTACGCTTCCTTGATGTCCAAGGAAGCCAAGAACTCCCCTGCCTTCACTGCCGCTATAACAGAGCGGAGAGTCTCCATGCGAATGTGCCGCACTTTCAAGGCCCGATTGACCCCTTTGAGGTCGAGGATAGGCCGGACAGAACCTCCTTTCTTTGGTACCACAAAGTAAATGGAGTAACGTCCCTTGCCAATCTGATTTTCTGGCACTGGAACGACTGCACCCAGGCATATCAGGTTGTCCAAGGTCTGCTGCACTGCAACAGCTTTGACCGGAGACTTGCAGGGAGAGAGTACAAACCCGTCTCTTAAGGGTCGGCAGAACTCTAGCTTGTAGCCGTCTCTGATGACTTCCAGAACCCAAGCGTCTGAAGTTACCCTGGTCCACTCGCCCAGAAACGAGGACAGGCGTCCTCCAATCTGCACTGGGCCATGGACCAGGGCCCCGTCATTGGGTACGAGACCCTGGGGGAGGACCGGAGGGCGCACCTCCGGGACGGCGGTCTCTGCGAAAGGAATGCTGCTTGGGGGAGAAGTTCCTTTTGAAGGAAGAGGGGGCAGAGGAGCCCGACTTGCCCGGGCGGTACCGACGGGCTTCCTGAAACCGTCCTCTGGAGTTACCAGGGCGAGCACCACTGGCCCGAGCCCTGACCTCTGGTAACCTCTTGCCCTTAGACGTGCCGAGATCGGTCACAATTTTGTCCAGCTCGACCCCAAAGGCAACTTAGCCAGGCGGGACTTAGATGCGTGGTCAGCAGACCAATGCTTCAGCCAAAGCCACCGCCGCACAGAGACTGTCTGAGCCATACCTTTAGCCGAGGCTCTCAAGACATCATACAGTAAGTCTGCCAAATAAGCCAGGCCCGATTCCAGGGCCGGCCAGTCAGCCCTCAAGGAAGGATCCGAGGGGGAAGCCCGCTGCACAATCGTCAGGCACGCCCTGGCCACATAGGAGCCACAAACTGAGGCCTGGAAACTTAAAGCAGCCACCTCGAAGGACGACCTTAAGGCCGCCTCCAATCTTCTGTCTTGGGCGTCCTTTAGGGCCGTGCCACCTTCCACCGGCAACGCCGTTTTCTTAGTCACCGCAGTGATTAAAGAATCCACGGTAGGCCAAAGAAAGGTCTCCCGTTCACTTTCAGGCAAAGGATAGAGGCGGGACATAGCCCTAGCCACTTTGAGGCTCGCTTCCGGGACATCCCATTGAGCCGAAATCAAGGTGCGCATGGCATCATGCACGTGGAAGGTTCTAGGCGGGCGCTTCGTCCCCAGCATAATGGCGGAGCCAACAGGGGCTGAGGGAGAGACGTCCTCTGGAGAGGAAATCTTCAAAATGCTCATGGCCTGCATTAACAGGTTGGGCAAGTCCTCTGAGCGAAAGATCCGCGCTGCAGAGGGGTCATCCGCTCCATCCGAGCGGGAATCCGTCTCCTCCAAGGAATCCCCAAAGGACCGTTGGGAGAACTCAGATACACTGCCCTCATCTACATCAGAGGAGACAGAGTCCTCTAAGGCCTGGAAATGCACCCGAGGGCGTTTACTTCCGGGGGCCTCAATCCCTTTATCGGACAAGGGAGCAGGGGCAGCGTCTTGCATAAGGAAGGCCTGATGCAGCAGCAAAATAAACTCGGGGGAGAAACCCCCCAGACTGTGCACTTCAGCAGCCTGGGCCACAGCCCTAGACGCACCCTCAACCGGCGCTCGCAAGAGCGGGGGAGAAACATGCTGCGCATCCAAGATGGCGTCCGGCGCGACACTCCGCGAAGGAGCCGCGCGGGAAGAACGGCGCTTAACTTTAGCCGCTTTTCTGCCGTCGCCCAAATGAAGGGCGGCCATGGCATTAACGTCTCCCACCTCAAGGGCGGCCCAAGAAGAAGCCGTCCGAGCAGCGTGGCCGGCCAAGATGGCGGAGGCGAGCAGCGGGGGATGGGCGTTTATGGCGGGAAAAACCGCCGCACCGGAGGAAGAACCGGGACACTGACCGGCCTCCAAACTGACACCCAACAAGTGCGAATCAGACTTTAAAACCCCCGCATCCCCGCTAGACGCGCACACGCGGTCCGGGGAGCGATTCTTTGCGCCCTCGCCCTCCGACGCCATCAGCCACGTGGAGATCAATCGGGGAACCCCATGCCCGCTACAAAAAGGTAAAATTACCTGCTTTCCGCTCCGAGCTGTAACGACCTGGTGTCCCAGTGAGTAGCTGCAATAAACGTTTAAATAAACGTCGAAATAAACGCCCTTAAGGACGTCCAAAATTTTTTTTTTTTTTTTAAACGGAGCCAGCGGGAGGGGGGAGAAAAGGAGGGACCTGGCGCCACCAGGTTTGCACTTGCTCAAGAAGAGCCCTCAACCCCAGGCACTCAACAAAACCTAAAAATTAGGCTTGGAGGCCTAGCCAGAGCTGCTGCTGTGTGTGACCACCACCTGCTGAGATAGAGAACATACTGAGGAGTTTCTGGCAGCACATGACCACATATAGGGAGGCAAAAGGATTGCTCTCTATCTCCACCTGCTGGTAGATGGACACAACCCACCAGTCTATGGATTGATCAGCATGATGATATGGAATTGAATATTTCAGTAGAGCCCTAAAATTCATTAAAAGAAAATACTGCACACAGGTTCAAATAACTGATAAACAGAAAGTCTTGACAATAACATGTGCAAACTTTTCACTTTCCGTAGCAATGAAAGGTCCAAAAGTTTCCACAGAAGTTCAACACAAGAGAGAAGCAAGTGGAAACAACGTTTCAAGAGATCAAACCAGGATCAGGGTTGAGATGCTCCAAAAAACTTTATTGAGGACCCAACACGGTCCGTGTTTCGGTTTTTATAAAAACCTTCATCAGGGGTCTAAAAGATAACAATCAATCATATATATTATTAAATAAAAACAAATTAAAAACAAATTAAATCAAATACATTACAACAAATATAGAAATGTAAAAATACACCACATATAACAAATATAATGTATAAATAAAAAAGAATTTTAAAAAAAATTTTCATTATGAATCAAATTCATTACTCGAAAGTGTTGACTGAATCCATATATATATTGTTATTATCAAATGGATGTCATAGGGAACAAATGGTAAATCAATTATAAGTAATTAATTTATGAGACAATTAGTAAATTGATTATATGTAATTAAACCAACATTATAAAACCGTTTCCAAAAATATTATATATTAAAATAATTTGATATAAATATGACCCATAATATAGTGTATAAATTATGTATAACAGAAATGGTATCTATGAATGGAAGAACAAAAATTATATATAAATGTCATGAATTCAACAGAAGGCATTAATGTTATGTATTAAAGAAAAGACAATGATATGCTGAATAAGAAAAGGCAATAATATGCTAAATGAGAGATGAATAACAGGTAAATAACAAAAGGTTTACAGCAGATATTTTCTTAATGAGAAAAAGCAATGATATGCTAAATGAAAAATAAATAACAGGTGAGTAACAGAAGATTTACAGCAGATATCTTCTTAATGCATATATATTAAATAAAAAGGAAAGAAAAAATCATTTTGAACATACCAATCAGTAGTAGCACAGGAGATATACTGACAGACAAAGGAGCTTGTGAAAATGTAGTCTCTATAAAAAAGATTTTAATAATTAAAGATCATAATCAATATTATAATAATATGTTGTATTAAAACGTTTAACGACCAAAATTTTGTTATGCTTAAAAGATAGCAAAAAAATTTTTATCATATTAAGTGAAAATATATAAATTCACCATCTATGAAATCATGAAGTAAAAGTTAAAAGGTTTTGAACATGTGTATCCAAATGTCGATAATTTTATCAACAAACGTAAAAAAACTTGAGAGGACAGAAAAGGTCTACACTTACACATTCCAACAAACCTAAAAGAGGACTATATGTCAAAACAAATTATATACTTCAAATTATACTAGCGCATAAGATATGTGTATATGTGCACATCCCTAACGAAAAGAGCACCGAAGGTCTTAGCAGAGAGAGCAACAACTAAGGAATATATACTCATGGTGTTGTATCAATCGGTCATCGTGTTTTGATAAAAAAAAAACCTTGTATATGACTTCAGTTTGGTAAGGAAATAAAAAACTAAATGCCAAGATCCACTCCATGCTAATATGTGAGATGTAGATAGATATATCAGTATGTACCTTACGTTTAAAGCCGCCCAAAGTTCTAACAGAAAAGACATATCGATAGTAAAGTTATCATGTAGTTAGAATGAAAGCCAGCTACATATACATCAGTGGTTCCGTGTCGGGTAAAGATGTTAAGCTAAATAAAATCAGAAAAGAAGAATACCTTACCTTACCTGTTGACTATGCACATAGTATGGGTTTTTTAACACTTAAAGAAAAACAATTTTTGATTACCGAGCATCCTGTCATTCCAACGATTTATATCCTACCGAAGATACATAAATCTATGACTGATCCACCAGGTAGACCTATCATTTCAGCAAACAGTTCAGTTTTGGAACCCCTTTCGATATTTACAGATTATTTTCTTAGACCATATATTCCCAAAATCAAATCATATGTACGCGACTCATCTCATTTCATTAATATGTTGGAAGAATATAATGGTGATGTAGAAAATTTATTATTAGTTACATTAGATGTTGAATCATTGTACACTAACATACCACAGTTGGAAGCACTAATTGTCATTGAAGAAACCCTACGTGATAGGCAGACTGACATACGGATTCCTAATAGGCTCATTTTAGCCTTAGCTACTCTTGCCCTGACAAAAAATTATTTTTACTTTAATGGCAATTTTTATTTACAAATTAAGGGCACAGCTATGGGGGCATCTATGGCCCCCGATATAGCCAATCTTTATATGGCCAAATTTGAAGATTTATATCTATTAGATCATCCATACAAACAGCAAGTTAAAATGTATAAGAGATATATAGATGATATCTTTATACTGTGGAAAGGTGATAGTTCTTTATTGCAACAATTCCATGAATGGATCAATACATGTGATTCAAATTTGAAATTTAAAATGCAATTTGATAAAGACTGTATTTCTTTTCTAGACATTGAGGTTAAAAAGGACAGACATTGGCTCACCACCTCATTATACAGAAAACCCACAGATAAAAATTGCTATTTACATTACTCAAGTTACCATAATAGAGCACTAAAGGATAATTTACCATTTTGTCAATTTTTAAGACTTAAGAGAATATGTGCTGATGTAGATGATTACTATAAACATTCTAGAGATTTAAAGAAAAGATTTAGACAACGAGGGTATCCGAATAAATGTATCACAGAAGGGTTTAAAAAAGCCAGTCTGAGAACTAGAGAAGAACTGTTGAATACTGGCGCTAAATCCTTTTCTAATCCAGATTTAGTCTGTGCTCTTAGATTTTCATCCTTAAGCCATTCTTTTAAAAAAATTATCTTAAAACACTGGCATATCATTCAGATCCATCCATGTTTCAAAGAAGTCGTTCCAATTTTTGCGCTTTCTAGAAACCCTAATTTAAGGAATCATTTAGTTCCATCTTTCCTTCCAATGATTAGAGATAATTCTATTCGTAAATTTGGTGGACACAGGCCATGCAATTCTTGTACTGTCTGTGCCCACTCCCTCCAGTTAGATTCATTTATACATCCCTCTACAGGTAAAAAATATGAACTAAGATTCGATAGTGATTGCAATTCTGATAATGTGATTTACATGATTCTATGTCCTTGCAACATGATCTATATTGGTAAGACTAAAAGGAAAATAAAAACTCGGATAATCGAACATCGTAGTTGCATCAGGAGGCAGGTTAAATCAGCTCCATTAGTTGAACATTGGATCGATGCTGAACACAGCATTGATGATTTAAAATTCTTTGTATTACAGCTTATTAAACAAAATCCCCGTGGTGGAGATATTGACCAGAAATTATTAAGAGCAGAACAACGTGCTATATATCAAGCTGAATGTGTAGCTCCAAAAGGTCTTAATAAAGAAATTGAATATTTACACTTTCTTGGATAATATCTTTGCATTAATCCATCAATTATTCTGATCTATTTTCTGCTATTAACTCTCATATATATATATATATATATATATATATATATATACATTTTGATATTATTGATATTATTGATATTATTTATATGTTTACGTTACGACTAGTATCAATTTTTTATGTTAGTTTTCTTTTGTTAATATTTCATAATAGTAATCTTAATATTTCATTATAGTAATTTATTGATTATTCTGTCGATATATATATCCAAAATATAAATTTTAATATTATTTTGTATTAGAAGCATAAAACCACTTTTTATTTTTACTTTTATTTTCATTTTTTGGATTAGATTTATGTTCCTTATAATGAAATTCTATTTGCGATGATGGACCTCTTTTTACTATTATTATATTTTTTTATCATTATTCTTTATCATTATTTTTATTTTTATCCCATGATAGTAATTTATTGATAGCTCTGTCCATGTGTATCCAATATATTCAATTGTAATATATGACCAAATCATTTTTAAATATTTTTTAGCAGAAGCATTAAACTATTTTCATTCTTGGATTGGATCTATGTTTCTTATAATGAATATTCCAGTCTTTTTGTGATGATAGACCTATTTTTATTTACTATTTTGTCATTATAGGATTTTAATAGCCCTATAACCCATTTTGTTTCAATAGAGAAAGATATCTGATGTTATACAAATAGGTACTAATGTGCCTGTCATCACGAATATTCAATTAACATTTGTTTTAACGATTTTTCGTTTTATATATTGATTCCAAGGAGCTAATTTATAGGCTTATTCTTTTGTTAATTATTGGTTTAAATTACTATTCCAGTACCATTTAAATTAATTAAATACCTTGGTTACTACGTCATGGTTTTAACCATTTACCACTGCTGCTATATGTACCCATAATTTCTGTCGAGTCCCTCAGAGCTGTACTTATCTCAGTTTAACTTCTTATGACATTTCTTACTAATTGGTTGATATATCGTTTACAAATTTTGGCATCTTTACATATGTATTGTTTAAAATATCCGTTAAGTATTACTTGATTAATTATTTGGTTATTATTCTATCATCCCTTATTTTTGGTTATTTTCTAAATATTAATTTATTAATTTATTATCCTATTGAGCTCTTCAAAACCGTTTTCTCAATTAATTTTTTAATTTCTATGTATTCTTTTAGCTTTTCATCTAATTATCTTTTAAATGATTATGTGACAAATTTATCACTTTACACCTCCATCAATTTCATTCGCCTACCCCTACAATGATTGTCTAATGTAATAGTCATCCGTTTTTCATTAGTTAGTATATGTGCCAATCCTTATTTTGAAATTTGAAATACCCTATCCACGGGTTCCACGTTACATCATATCGTTATTTAAATAATGCCTTTTCTGGCGCCCTTTTCAATACAATTTCAAACTATACCTATTGGTACGAGGCTACATTTTTTCTTCATTCAAGGTAAGGTATTCTTCTTTTCTGATTTTATTTAGCTTAACATCTTTACCCGACACGGAACCACTGATGTATATGTAGCTGGCTTTCATTCTAACTACATGATAACTTTACTATCGATATGTCTTTTCTGTTAGAACTTTGGGCGGCTTTAAACGTAAGGTACATACTGATATATCTATCTACATCTCACATATTAGCATGGAGTGGATCTTGGCATTTAGTTTTTTATTTCCTTACCAAACTGAAGTCATATACAAGGTTTTTTTTATCAAAACACGATGACCGATTGATACAACACCATGAGTATATATTCCTTAGTTGTTGCTCTCTCTGCTAAGACCTTCGGTGCTCTTTTCGTTAGGGATGTGCACATATACACATATCTTATGCGCTAGTATAATTTGAAGTATATAATTTGTTTTGACATATAGTCCTCTTTTAGGTTTGTTGGAATGTGTAAGTGTAGACCTTTTCTGTCCTCTCAAGTTTTTTTACGTTTGTTGATAAAATTATCGACATTTGGATACACATGTTCAAAACCTTTTAACTTTTACTTCATGATTTCATAGATGGTGAATTTATATATTTTCACTTAATATGATAAAAATTTTTTTGCTATCTTTTAAGCATAACAAAATTTTGGTCGTTAAACGTTTTAATACAACATATTATTATAATATTGATTATGATCTTTAATTATTAAATCTTTTTTATAGAGACTACATTTTCACAAGCTCCTTTGTCTGTCAGTATATCTCCTGTGCTACTACTGATTGGTATGTTCAAAATGATTTTTTCTTTCCTTTTTATTTAATATATATGCATTAAGAAGATATCTGCTGTAAATCTTCTGTTACTCACCTGTTATTTATTTTTCATTTAGCATATCATTGCTTTTTCTCATTAAGAAAATATCTGCTGTAAACCTTTTGTTATTTACCTGTTATTCATCTCTCATTTAGCATATTATTGCCTTTTCTTATTCAGCATATCATTGTCTTTTCTTTAATACATAACATTAATGCCTTCTGTTGAATTCATGACATTTATATATAATTTTTGTTCTTCCATTCATAGATACCATTTCTGTTATACATAATTTATACACTATATTATGGGTCATATTTATATCAAATTATTTTAATATATAATATTTTTTGGAAACGGTTTTATAATGTTGGTTTAATTACATATAATCAATTTACTAATTGTCTCATAAATTAATTACTTATAATTGATTTACCATTTGTTCCCTATGACATCCATTTGATAATAACAATATATATATGGATTCAGTCAACACTTTCGAGTAATGAATTTGATTCATAATGAAAATTTTTTTTAAAATTCTTTTTTATTTATACATTATATTTGTTATATGTGGTGTATTTTTACATTTCTATATTTGTTGTAATGTATTTGATTTAATTTGTTTTTAATTTGTTTTTATTTAATAATATATATGATTGATTGTTATCTTTTAGACCCCTGATGAAGGTTTTTATAAAAACCGAAACACGGACCGTGTTGGGTCCTCAATAAAGTTTTTTGGAGCATCTCAACCCTGATCCTGGTTTGATCTCTTGAAACGTTGTTTCCACTTGCTTCTCTCTTGTGTTGAACTTTTCACTTTCACCATCAAATATGTCCAACACAGATCATTAGGCTTATGACAAAGAAAAAGATAACATTATATAATAGTGAACTAATTTCTTACATCTCATTTCTTTATAAATCTGTATTCAAGAGTCCAGAACATATTGATAAGCAGCTAAAATTACCTTTTTTTCTTGTGGTCTGACTTCTCTCCATCACCTTCATCATCACTGAAGTCAGAGTCATAACCACCAAGGTCCCTAACCTGTAAGAAATTATAAAATGAACAGCCAGCAACTCTGAGGTACAAAGGCACAGAAGACAGAAAGCTCCTGTAAAATCAGGCCTCAGATAATCAGGAAACTTTACAATATCCAAAATGAGATGTATTACAAAATTGTTCTACTTATCTGAGAAAACAATAGTGGATAAAAGGCTGTGGAGTCAGTACACCAAACCTTTGACTGCGACTCCTCTAGTTTTCTACTGTCTCAATCCAACTCCTACTGATATTAGGCTTTAATTTATTTTGTTCTGGATCTAAAATACTGGTAAACATAACTTATACTTACCAGTATTTTAGATGCAGGACAAAAAAAAATATAAGTATAAAATGATAAATTTTACCATATATTTACTATAATGTAAGTTTTTATTTTGAAGCTGGAGTTGGAGTCGTTACATATTTCCCAACTCCGACTCCATCCAAAATTGCTTCCCACTCCAAACTCCACAGCCCTAAGTGGATATTATCTGACTTTCGTCTAAGAGCAATCCTGTTACCGCTGCTCCTTTCCAAACGTGAATTTGATGTATTGAATGACTATTCCATGTTGTGAATAAGTCATTTATTAAATTTCTGTACTACCCAAGGTGAGAGTGTTTTTAAAGAAATTGAATCCCAAAATCCCTTTCAGGAGCTACAATCTCCCCCTTAAACCACAGGTCAGGAACCTTGGGGTACAGCTGGACTCAACACATACGCTGGTCCCTCAAATCCAAGCAATCTCCAGGGGCTGACTCTATAACCTGCAACAACTATGTTGTCTCTCTCTGTACATCAAGAAGGCAAGGCTTGTCACAGAGGTTCAAGCCATGAACCAAGGCTAGATTAGAGTAATGCACTCTGCACTGGATGTGACTTCAAAGAGTTTGCACCAGCTTCAATTGATTCAGTATCAGACCTGCCAAGTCTCCTGCATTGAGTGGGATACTCCTGCTTTGGTGGGTCATCTCTCACATGCCCACCAAAGCGTGAAATTTTCCTGCTCATCACTGAGACACTGGCACTGCTGATTCTCCCAATGAGCAGCAGCAGTGGCAAAAAAGCAAGCATGGGGCTGCAGCCTTCAGGCATGCGCTGTCAGCTCTGCAGTTCCCCTGCCCCCGGTGACATCAACTTCCTGTTCCAGGGCAGAGGAATGGCAGAGCCAACAGCGCATGCCTGAAGGCTGCTGCCCCGCGTTTGTTATTTGTTGGTTTCCTATGGCCACTGCTGCGCTCATCGGGAAACGTAGCAGTGTCCAGGAAACAGAAGATGCCATGTAAGAGGGAAGGGAGGGGTGTGGAGAGAGAGGCAGGAGATGCTGAATGAAGAGAGGGGAGGAAAAAGAGTGGGGACGCTGGATGGAAGAGGGGTAGAGAGAAAGAGGGAGATGAGTGGAAAGATGTGGAAAGAGGGGACACAGATGGAAAAGGGCTGGAGAGAAAGAAGATGCTGGGTAGAAAGATGGGGAGGAAGGGGGCGACCCCAGCTGGAAGAATGGAGAGAGAAAGAGGAGAGATAATGGATGGAAGGAGAGGGAGAGAAAGGGAAGACGCTGAAAGGACAGGGACAGAAAGAGGGAAGATGCTGGATGGAAGGGTAAGGAGAAAAAGAGGGGAGAAATGGAAGGGCAGGGAAAGAGAGGAGCTGCACTGCTCAAATAGCACTGTAGGGAGCTCATTCAATGGACCTCTTCAGCTAGTGGGTCTTGGGCATCTCCTCCAGCAATGGGAATCGAGGCCCCCTCATGGTTTTGCCTCTGGGGGGGGGGAACAGATGCTGGATAGGGCTGTAATAGAGTGAACTGAAACACTCCCTCTTACCCATCCTTGTCATTACTGGTGTAAATAAAATATTTTCTGGAATGGCTGTGATTTTGAGGTGTGCCAGAGGGTGGAGCCATGAGGTAGAGTAGGTGAAATCAAGGCAAAATGGAGAGGGGCTGGGGGCGTGTACTAAAAATTCTCCCTCTCAAAAATCAGGACCCCTCAGCAGCTCTGCAGTATGCTACTAAATGAATGAAAGAAGACTGAAAGCAATAAAACACCATTTTTATAAAAATTTCACTAGCTATTACTATAATAAATAAAAATACTTGGAGTAACCATCAACCGCAACCTCACTCTCGAGAGCCAAGTAAAAACCGTAATAAAGAAAATGTTCTACTCAATGTGGAAACTCAAATGAATAAAACCTTTCTTCCCGAGGGATACCTTTCGTAAACTAATACAATCAATGGTCCTAAGTCACGCAGACTACTGCAACGGAATCTATGCTGGATGCAAAGAACAACTCACAAAAAAACTCCAGACCGCCCAAAACACAGCAGCCAGACTGATATATGGTAAAACATGATTCGAAAGCGCTAAACCCCTTCGAGAAAAGCTGCACTGGCTCCCAATCAAAGAACGGATCTTCAAAATCTGCACTTTAGTCCATAAAATCATTTACGGCATAGTCCCAGGATACATGACAGACCTCATTGATCTACCAACTAGAAACAGACTCAGATCAGCACGATCATACCTAAACCTACATTACTCAAACTGTAAAGGGCTAAAATACAAAACAACTCATGCATCTAACGTCTCCTACTTATTATTTATTTATTTATTTGTTGCATTTGTATCCCACATTTTCCCACCTCTTTGCAGGCTCAATGTGGCTTACAATACATCATGAATAGTGAAAATACATGAGAAAGTATAAATTTAGTATAATAGAGGATTCTGGGTAACATGATAATGATAAAACCTGATAGTATTTTAACAAGCAACATAGTAAGAAACTTCCTTCTGCCATTGCAGAACGGAGTATGTTAAGTGCACAACTATGGAATGGACTCCCGTATGCAGCGAAAACAATACAAGACCACCTAAACTTCAGGAAATCATTAAAAACCCACCTCTTCAAAAAAGCTTATCCCGCCGATCCAACATAAATCCCCACACCAAGCAACACAACACAACCAAAGACCATACTGGACAACTCACTATCCCCTTCCCCCCGACTCCATGTCTCCTGATTCACTTCTACCTCATGCAACCACTACACAATCTTGTATTTGTTATCAGCCGTAATGGCAAACGCCTTTACGATACCTTGTAAGCCAAACTGAGCCTGCAAATAGGTGGGAAAATGTGGGGTATAAATGTAAGGAGAGAGAGCAATCCACCAAGGTGGATGAACACTAACTCCCACGAGGATATAACAGTGTAAAAGGAAGTGGGTAGTGGACCAATGACTCCAGGGAAACGGGATACAAGTCTACAAGGATATCACTTTATTCAATGCCTCGACACAGTACTTTGTAAACCTGCTGTGTCTTAGCGTTGCTATGTGATATATATATATTTTTTTGTCCTATACAGGTTGTATATATCACATAGCAACGCAGGTTTGTAAACAGCAGGTTTACAAAGGTCTTTTTCAAGACCAATCAACTTCAAGACTCATTGCGAACACCAGGGATCATTTAAGACTCCTGAGGCAGGCCTGTGGCCGAAACACAGTACTGTGTCGAGTCATTGAATAAAGTGATATCCTTGTAGACTTGTATCCCGTTTCCCTGGAGTCATTGGTCCACTACCCACTTCCTTTTACACGGGTATAAATGTAACAAATAAATAGTCTTTAAGATCCTTAAAGAAAACAGGCCAGAGCACCTGAAGAACAGGATCTCCTTCTATGCTCCTCCAAGAACGATCCCTAACCACAAAGTAACCTCTACACTCTCAAACATATTCCCAAAAAGTATTGCTTTATGTGAAGTCTATTTCTATTTCAGGAAGCAGGTGGAAGCCTGGCTCTTCTCTCAGCCTTTCAATAGAACAGGCAACTAACCAGCTAGTCTCAAACACAAGGACTAAAACTGGCTGCCATACTGCAGCAAGACTTGCGTATCATTCGTATTTCTGCCGAAATATGTTGTATGCTCCTTTTCTGACTGTATGTGCAGTTTTTCTCAAGTTAGACACCTTTATCTATCTAAACTCCTGTTATTTTATCTTAAGTCTATAAATACCACCTCTGCTTGTTCCTTTTGCTGTATATTAAGATATTTTAATGTGTACTGTGTTGACACGTTAAGCAGCAAACTTATGCTATAATGTATACCAATACTTGAATATTTGATTGCTTTGTTGATTGCCTATGTCTGGATTATACTTGCTGTACACAGCCTTGGGTGAATTTCTTGCCAGCACACTAACAGGACACTAATTTACACACTTCTTCTTAGTGCACTTAGTAAAAGCGTCCCTAAACTGAGCTATATGTACTACTGCTAATAAGTTACATTATTAGTAAATAAGTCGCACTGCATAAAATAGGGCCTGAAGAAATAATATGTGAATTTGTGTTAGTGGGGTATTTACATTCATGTCAAATATCTCCTTACCCTATTCGGATTGTACTTTGTAATATCTGCAGATGGCTGATAGCAGCTTTTATTAATTTGGGGGTGATCTTCGACATGTACCTGCTATACTCTGTTCATCCTACAGGCATGGCAGAGTTAAGATTGCTTCAAATCCTACAGTTCACGGGTGGGCCAGTACAGAGATACCAAGTCACGCACATTCGACTCAAGGAGGTTAGATTGAGACAGGAGATGGCATGATGCCAGAAATCTGAAGCCAATTAGGTAAATCTCTGTTTCCCTCTCTCATGAACAGCCATCATTCCCATACGCCCAAAACAAAGCAAACAAACCTATAAACCCCAGAATCCACATTGTTGTCCTTTTATTACTGATAGCATTTTTGTTTGATCTAACTTATATTTTCAAACATGCCAGCTTGTGCAGAATATAGATATACACAGAGGAAGTATCGGTTAAATCAGAATGGTAATTAGTTCTAAATCGTAATTATTGTATCATTTGGAGGGGCTCGTTATAAGGACTGCCTGTACTTATGCAGAGATGTTTTAACCATAAAGGGCCACCAAAACATACACATTTTGAGAATTAGGTGCTCAACAATTACTATTTATAAGTACAAAGTTCTTTGGGGTTTATTAACATTAATTAGGTTGAAACCTAGGAACATTTAACATCTCTTTTTCCTCTAGGTACATCAAAAGAAAAAGATATGTGGGAACCTGCTCCTTATGTTTTCTGGCATGCAGTGGTATATTATAAAAATGCACTTGCTTTTTTTTTAGTACTACTATTTCACAGAACGGTATTGAATAATGAGGGAAGAGCTTCCTTCATGCAGAAGTTTTGTCCAGAGTCACTCTAAAATGTGCCAACATTGTCCAGTTCAGCACACTATTAGCTGCCAAGTTCATACAAAGTTAATTAACATATTGATAAATGACCTAGAGATGGGAGTAACTAGTGAGGTAATTAAATTTGCTGATGACACAAAGTTATTCAAAGTTGTTAAATCGTGAGAGGATTGTGAAAAATTACAAGAAGCCCTTAAGAAACTGGGAGACCGGGCGTCTAAATGGCAGATGACGTTTAATGTGAGCAAGTGCAAAGTGCATGTGGGAAAGAGGAAACTGAATTATAGCTATGTAATGCAAGGTTCCACGTTAGGAGTCACAGACCAAGAAAGGGATCTAGGTGTCGTTGTTGATACATTGAAACCTTCTGCTCAGTGTGCTGCGGTGGCTATGAAAGCAAATAGAATGTTAGGTATTATTAGGAAAGGAATGGAAAACAAAAATGAGGATGTTAGAATGCCTTTGTATTGCTCCATGGTGCGACCGCACCACGAATATTGTGTTCAATTCTGGTCACCACATCTCTCCTCTCTCCCCTTTCTCTATTTCTGTGGATGGCACTCTCATTCTCCCTGTCTCATCTGCTCGTAACCTTGGGGTCATCTTTTGACTCCTCTCTCTCCTTCTCTGCTCACATTCAGCAGATTGCCAAAACCTGTCGTTTTTTTCTCTATAACATCAGCAAAATCCACCCCTTCATCTCTGAGCACTCTACCAGAACCCTTATCCACACTCTTATCACCTCTCGTCTTGATTATTGTAACCTGCTTCTTACCAGCCTCCCTCTTAGCCATCTCTCTCCTCTTCAATCAGTCCAAAACTCTGCTGCAAACTCATTTTCCGCCAAAGTCGCTATGCTCACATTAGCCCTCTCCTTAAGTCACTTCACTGGCTCCCTATCCGTTTCCGCATTCAATTCAAACTTCTCTTATTGACTTATAAGTGCTTTCTCTCTACCGCTCCCCCGTACCTCTCCACTCTTGTCTCTCCCTATGCCCCCTCTCGGGTACTCTGTTCTGTTGATAAATCTCTCTTATCTGTTCCCTTCTCCTCTACTGCTAATTCCAGACTCTGTTCCGTTTATCTTGCTGCACCTCACGCCTGGAATAAACTTCCCGAGCCTGTACGTCTAGCCCCCTCTTTGGCCGTTTTCAAGACCAAAGCCCACCTCTTTACCACTGCTTTTGACTCCTAACCACTGCTCACTTGCCCTATCCTTTATCCTCACCTCTTTATTCCCCTACCCTTAATTGTTCTGTCTGTCTCCTGTCTTATCTAGATTGTAAGCTCTTTGATCAGGGACTGTCTTTTTGTGTATGGTGTGCAGTGCTGCATATGCCTTGTAGTGCTATAGAAATGTTAAGTAGTAGTAGTAGTAGTAGAAAAGGTGCCAAGAAGGACGATAAAAATGATAAAGGGAATGGGACAACTTCCCTATGAGGTAAGGCTGAACCGGCTAGGGCTCTTCAGCTTGAAGAAAAGACAGCTGAGGGGAGATATGATAGAGGTCTATAAAGTAATGAGTGGAGTTGAACGGGTAGACGTGAAGCGTCTGTTTACACTTTCCAAAAATACTAGGATTAGAGGGCATGTGATGAAGCTACGAAGTAGTACATTTAAAACGAATCAGAGAAAATTTTTCTTCACTCAACGTGTAATTCAACTCTGGAATTTGTTGCCAGAAAATGTGGTAAAAGCAGTTAGCTTAGCAGAGGTTTAAAAGGTTTGGATGGCTTCCTAAAGGAAAAGTCCATAGACCAATATTAAATTGGACTTGGGGAAAATCCATTATTTTTGGGATAAACAGTATAAAACGTTTTGTACTTTTTTGGGATCTTGCCAGGTATTTATGACCTGGATTAGCCACTGTTGGAAACAGGATGCTGGGCTTGATGGACCTTTGGTGTGTCCCAGTATGGCAATACTTATGTACTTATGTTCAGTGGAAAATAAATGTGTTGGCTGCCTGCTATGTGAATATTCCATCAGTGTTTTATTAATGCTACCAAGTATTACATATTATGGGCAACTGCTTTAAACTTTGATTGTTTTAATTTGTTTATCCAGACCTTACATGCACATGGCATTGCTTTTTAAACCGAAAGATGAATCCTAAGGGTGGATGAACAATTATGTATAAACTGTGTTGTTTCTGACTTTATCTTTTTTTGGACTGTTTTGGGTCCTACTGATCTGTACATCTACTGTCTAGAATTTTGGAAGATTGAAATAAGGAATTAAAAATTAAGTTTTGGATGTACTCTGTAGACGTTATTTACTTTTGCAATGTGTATATGGATACCTGCTCTGGTGTGTGCATGTGATGTTTGAATAACTGCCTATACTTATGGCTATGATTTCTGAACATGCAGCATCATTAAAAGAACAGACTTTTAAATGCCCAGTTGGGTATATATGGTATATACAGTGGGGGAAATAAGTATTTGATCCCTTGCTGATTTTGTAAGTTTGCCCACTGACAAAGACATGAGCAGCCCATAATTGAAGGGTAGGTTATTGGTAACAGTGAGAGATAGCACATCACAAATTAAATCCGGAAAATCACATTGTGGAAAGTATATGAATTTATTTGCATTCTGCAGAGGGAAATAAGTATTTAATCCCTCTGGCAAACAAGACCTAATACTTGGTGGCAAAACCCTTGTTGGCAAGCACAGCGGTCAGACGTCTTCTGTAGTTGATGATGAGGTTTGCACACATGTCAGGAGGAATTTGGTCCACTCCTCTTTGCAGATCATCTCTAAATCATTAAGAGTTCTGGGCTGTCGCTTGGCAACTCGCAGCTTCAGCTCCCTCCATAAGTTTTCAATGGGATTAAGGTCTGGTGACTGGCTAGGCCACTCCATGACCCTAATGTGCTTCTTCCTGAGCCACTCCTTTGTTGCCTTGGCTGTATGTTTTGGGTCATTGTCGTGCTGGAAGACCCAGCCACGACCCATTTTTAATGGCCCTGGCGGAGGGAAGGAGGTTGTCACTCAGAATTGTACGGTACATGGCCCCATCCATTCTCCCATTGATGCGGTGAAGTAGTCCTGTGCCCTTAGCAGAGAAACACCCCCAAAACATAACATTTCCACCTCCATGCTTGACAGTAGGGACGGTGTTCTTTGGGTCATAGGCAGCATTTCTCTTCCTCCAAACACGGTGAGTTGAGTTCATGCCAAAGAGCTCAATTTTTGTCTCATCTGACCACAGCACCTTCTCCCAATCACTCTCGGCATCATCCAGGTGTTCACTGGCAAACTTCAGACGGGCCGTCACATGTGCCTTCCGGAGCAGGGGGACCTTGCGGGCACTGCAGGATTGCAATCCGTTATGTCGTAATGTGTTACCAATGGTTTTCGTGGTGACAGTGGTCCCAGCTGCCTTGAGATCATTGACAAGTTCCCCCCTTGTAGTTGTAGGCTGATTTCTAACCTTCCTCATGATCAAGGATACCCCACGAGGTGAGATTTTGCGTGGAGCCCCAGATCTTTGTCGATTGACAGTCATTTTGTACTTCTTCCATTTTCTTACTATGGCACCAACAGTTGTCTCCTTCTCGCCCAGCGTCTTACTGATGGTTTTGTAGCCCATTCCAGCCTTGTGCAGGTGTATGATCTTGTCCCTGACATCCTTAGACAGCTCCTTGCTCTTGGCCATTTTGTAGAGGTTAGAGTCTGACTGATTCACTGAGTCTGTGGACAGGTGTCTTTCATACAGGTGACCATTGCCGACAGCTGTCTGTCATGCAGGTAACGAGTTGATTTGGAGCATCTACCTGGTCTGTAGGGGCCAGATCTCTTACTGGTTGGTGTGGGATCAAATACTTATTTCCCTCTGCAGAATGCAAATAAATTCATATACTTTCCACAATGTGATTTTCCGGATTTAATTTGTGATGTGCTATCTCTCACTGTTACCAATAACCTACCCTTCAATTATGGGCTGCTCATGTCTTTGTCAGTGGGCAAACTTACAAAATCAGCAAGGGATCAAATACTTATTTCCCCCACTGTAGCTCATCTTTGTTAAACGTTTCAGACATATCCATCAACTGTCTCACATGATTTTACTGAATTCTATTATTCTGTCTCATTGTATTTGCAAATATAAGCCACGTTGAACCCGAGTTTGCTTGGAATATAAATGTAAATTTTTTTTTAAAAATCCTTTATCCTCCACCTTTTAAAGCACTACCTATCCAACTGGATGGTGATGACACAAGGAACGCAAGTTTGGTCTAGTGATGACTAACTCAAAATAATTTGTTCCTTATCTGGGCTCTAGTATTACCATATTGAACATGCAACCATACCATGCTTTTGTGGTTATGTTCCAAGAATAAGTTAAACAATTAATTAGATTTCTTGAAAGGATTATAAATTTTGAATGCATGAGTAGGAACACAAACACACATGAAATATCAGAATTCCTCACGTACAGCCACAAAACAACTTTTTAGGGTGGATAGTGTTCAAAATGAGCTCCTTTTATTATTGACCAGATAGAAGAGATAAAGGGTTTTCAGTTTTGCCACAGTATGAGTCATCACAAGAACAAAATATAAGAAAACCAATGGACTGCATTAGTTTAGTTATGTTTCAACAAATGAGAGATCTGTTGATAGAAAATGTTTTTATTATTTTGACTTATAAACCACTTGTCCCTGAAACATGCACAAGTGACAGAATAATCCATTTGTGTATCTAAAAGGTAAACTTCTACAAAACAGATGAAGATATGATTCCATGTGCCCCAATGAAAGGAGAGTTTAATTCTACTTCCATTTAATTTCAATATATCCCATCATCTTTATAACACCAGGCTTCCCAAGGCAGATTTACAACAACATTTAAGATGAACCCATCAGGAAACAGGATATCCTCATTGAAATTTGGCCTAGTATATTCAGTTTTTAGTGTAGAAAAATTAAACAAAATACAGAGTTTAAAATTGCTGTTTCTACCAGCTATAATAATTTTAAAGCTGTTTTCATGATATTCAATTGTTATTTCATGATATTTATATCTACATATGGGAAGCTTTCAAATAAATTAAAAAGCTGTCCAATAAGTAAAAAAAAAAAAACTTTTGTCCTCCACCTTTTAAGGCACTGCCTATCTAATTGAACAGCTTTAGACTTGTTACAGATGGATCAACAGTATAAAAAAAAACCGACAATGTGGATGCAGCAGCTCATAGGTTTGCTTGCTTTGATTTGAGTGAACAGAGATGACGGCTGCACTAAGAAGGGGAAACAGAGACTGTCCTAATTCGCTTCCTTGTTGCTTACAGTGGACTAGATAGGCATAGGCTCACTTTATCCACTCCTGTTTATTAAACCTCTTTGATAGGTTCATGCAGTCTCATTGTTTCGACCGCCCTCTTTTCTGTTCACATGCATCAAGGAACCGGGCCCTCCTCTTCTACCCATGACCTGCCATCTTTTCCTCTATCTCTGCTGCACTCCCCTAAGAGCACGTCTCTCCTTGTCCGCGATCTGGCACCTGTCTCTCCAACTCCCTCCCTCCACCATTCCTACCTTTAAACTCAGAGTCATGCCTGCCCTGAAGTCAGTCGCCCACTGTTTTCCTTCTCCGAAACCCCGCCCCCTCTGACACTACTGTCCTCTCTCCCTAGGCTCGGCCGCGTTCCGCCCTACCGGAAACAGGAAGTTGCTTAGGCAGAGGGCGGGGCGTTCTCAAAGACAAAGGTGGGACGCGGGTACAGGAAGTCTGAAATTGAGGAATCAGTGCTCGAACTGGGTCGGGGGGCGGGTTTGAGAGAGAAAAAGAGATAAAAGTGGGGACGAAGGGTTTTGTGGGGGTTGTTTGCTTCTTCCGGTTTTCCTCGCGTCGCAGGAGGTATTGCTTTGCTACAAAGGAGGTCTAATAGACAGAAGACGAAGTGAGCTTATCTAGTCCACTGTAAGAGCTGAAGCCAGTAGGCGGAGCTTGCACGGGTTTTAGTACACCCAAAACAATAGCAAACGCTATTGAAAGCAATAACAAAAAATTATTAGAAATAAGGGACTGCCTATACTGTGTGGTCCATCTGTAACAAGTCTAAAGCTGTTTCAGTTGGGTAGGCAGTACCTTAAAAGGTGGAGGGCGAAAGATTTATGGTTTTTTTTTTACTTATTGAACTGCTTTTTAATTTAGGGCAGGGCACATAGAATCACATCTTTATCTGTTCTGTAGAAGTTTACCTGTAGAACACAAATGGATTATTCTGTTTTGAACATGTTTCAGGAGCAAGTGGTTTTATAATTCAAAATAAAAATAAATATTTTGTTTGATGCAGTGCAGATCTCTGTTGTTTAAACATAATTGGGCTAAAAGCCCCTAATGCAGTCCATTGGTTTTCATATATTTTGTTCTTTTCCCATCTCCCCCCACCCCCCCCCACACACACTAATAAGCCCACCTGACTGTTTCCACCTGACAAAATGACACAACAGATGTATAGATCAATAGGAACCAAAGCATTTCAAAACAAAGTCATAAACAACACAGTTTATAACAAGCATTTCCATGTGCATGTAAGGTCTACATGCATATGCCCTAAATATGTAATACTTGGTAGCAATAATGAAGCAGTGATGGAATATTCATAGTAATATAGTAGATGATGGCAGATAAAGACCTGTATGGTCCATCCAGTCTGCCCAACAAGATAAACTCATATGTGCTACTTTATATGAATACCTTGATTTGTCCTTGTCATTTTCAGGGCACAGATCGTAGAAGTCTGCCCAGCACTAGCTTTGCTTCCCAATTACCAGTGTTGTCACCCAATCTCTGCTAAGCTTCTGAGGATCCATTCCTTCTGAACAGGATTCCTTTCTGTTTATCCCATGCATTTTTGAATTCTGTTACCGTTTTCATCTCCAACACCTCCCACGAGAGGGCATTCCAAGTATCCACCATTATCTCTGTAAAAAATACTTCCTGATATTTTTCCTGAGTCTGCCCACCTTCAACTCAATTCATGTCCTCTAGTTTTTGGGGGAGTTTTTTGTTACATTTGTACCCCGCTTTCCCACTCATGGCAGGCTCAATGAGGCTTACATGGGGCAATGGAGGGTTAAGTGACCTGCCCAGAGTCACAAGGAGCTGGCTGTGCCTGAAGTGGGAATTGAACTCAGTTCCCCAGGACCAAAGTCCACCACCCTAACCACTAGGCCACTCCTCCACTCAGTTCTACTGCCTTCCCGTCTCCAGAAAAGGTTTATTTCAGATTAATACCTTTCAAATATTTGAACGTGTGTATCATATCACCCCTGTTTCTCCTTTTCTCCAGGGTATACATGTTCAGGTCAGTTAGTCTCTCCTCATACTTATTGCAACGCAAATCCCATACCATTTTTGTAGCTTTTATTTGAACTGCTTCAAGTCTTTTTACATCCTTAGCAAGATATGGCCTCCAAAACTGAACACAATACTCACCAACGACTTGTACAGGAGCATCAACACTTCCTGCTGGTTACACCTCTCTATACAGCCTAGCATCCTTTTGGCTATGGCCACCACCTTTTCACACTGTTTTGTCACCTTCAGATCCTCAGATACTATCACCCCAAGATCCCTCTCCCTGTCTGTGCATCTCAGACTCTCACCACCTAACACATACATCTCCCTTGGATTTCTGCTCCCTAAGTGCATCACTTTGCACTTCTTTGCATTGAATTTTAATTGCCAAACAAGGCCATTTTTCTAGCTTCTGCAGATTCTTTTTCATGTTTTTCACTCCTTCCAGGGTGTCTACTCTGTTATAAATCTTGGTATCATCCGCAAAAAGGCAAACATTACCTTTTAACCCTTCGGCAATATCACTCACAAATATACTGAACATAATCAGCCCCAGCACTCCACTACTCACCTTTCCCTCCTCTGAGTGAATTCCATTAAGCACCACCTTCTGGCATCTGTCTGTCAACCAGTTCCTAATCCAGTTCACCATCGAATCGCGGAGGGGATCTAAAGCTCTTGGAAGCCCGGTGCTAACCACACCACACAGGAACACCAGACAGTCGAGCGAGGCTCCCCACCAGTCCTCCCCGTGAGCGAGCTTGGAGCTACCCTGAGTGCCTCTGAGGAGGCACATGTCCGCCCCTCAAAGAAGCGCCGTGCATCAATCAAAGCAGGACACTAACGTCCCCACGAGAGGTGGACTTCTCCACGAGCAGACAACTGGACTCGAACGCTTGCAGGAAACCGACTGTGACCCCCGCTGACCGGAACGAAACGTCGGGTCACCCACTTTGAGGTCAACCTGCATGGTTGGAACTGTAGGAAGACAAGGAGATCGAGGTACGAGCATAGGACGGGGCAGGAAACGCGTGATCACACCAACCACCCTGACTCCCACGCCTAGGAGCACCGATCGAGTGCCGAGACCACACATGACGCCATCGAATTGAACCTGGGCCAACGACGGGGGAATGGAGGAAGGGATGACCAAATGACCACAAATACCACTGACCGTGAAAACTGCGGGCAGAGCCACAGCACATAAGCGTTATTAAACTGAGATGGCTGAGTGCAACACTGTGGACCTTTATTGCTAATACTGATCTTCCATCTGCTTCTACAGTGTCTTACTGTATCGTACAGAATCGCATCTGCTTATGCCATATCTTACTATACTAAACTAAACTGTACTGGAGATGGTAAGGCCTCATCAGTTACTACTGCCACTACTGCATAGCACTGCTTGGCACCGCATGGCACTGACCTCTGGTTGCTCCCATTGTATTACATTGTACTGAACTGCACTAGTGACTAGAAATTCCCATAAGCTACTACTGCATTTTACTGCATTACACTAATGTCCCAGAGACATACTGACCTTAGACCTCTAAATACTATTGCTGCTCTCTATTGCGTCATACTAAATTATAATACTTCCCACATTGCTAACCCCTGGCCGGTAATTACTTCCACTACACCTAGCACATTACACTGAACTTCACTATTGACTATAAATTCTCACAACAGCACCATACTGCATAACACCGAATTGCACTATCGATAATAAATCTTCATCAAACAATACCACTTTATACTACCAACCACTAACCTCTTTCAGCTCCTATTGTAACTTAAAATCAACAAATTGCTTTTAATAATCCATTTTCTTCCCCTAATCTACCACGCATTGACAACCCCTTGCACAGACAATAACTTACCTACAATACACAAACCTTACAAACAGCACTTAAACAACACACCTGTCCAAAAGAACAACAACCAATTAAAAGGAAAACCTACTTCACATGGGCACAATCAACAGAAAGGAAAGAAAGAACACAACAAGCCCAGATACCAAGAAGATAGACAACTAATAAAAATGAATACATCCTCGTCTCTAACCGAACCCTACCAATTGATCCAATTGGGATATATAAATGCCAGATCAGTAGTTAACAAAACAGCGACAATAACAGACTGGATCACAACAGACAACCTAGATCTCTTATTCATAACTGAAACCTGGATTCATGACCTTAAAGACCCCATAATTTTAGATCTATGCCCCCCAGGTTACAGAATTACCCACTGGACAAGGAATGGGAAAAAAGGAGGAGGAATAGCTATAATCTATAAATCCCAAATCATTGTTACAACGATAACCGAATCCATACTTCCCCAACTTGAAATTGCCTCAGTTAGAATAAATCATCCAACCCTACAGGACCACCTAAACGTAGTGTTGTTCTATAGGCCACCAGGTAACTGGCAGGATTGACAAACATACTTTATGGACTTTATATCGAATACATGTGTTTCTATCTCCAACCTTCTTATAGTAGGAGATATCAACCTCCATCTTGAGGATCCGAACTCACGAAACATGTGTGAATGCAGAGATCTCTTCCAACTTTGGGATCTTCACTGGCCAAACATGCAATCAACTCACACTAAAGGACACACACTTGACATCATTACGCACAAATTCTCCTCAGACCTAAACCTCGTGTTAATAGACACAAAGTGGATAGCTATACCATGGTTCGACCACTACAAAGCAAACCTCTCCATTCAATGGCGTATAAAAGATCTACACCACAAACAAGAACAAGCACGATTAACTTATACCACGAGAGGCAAAATAGATTCATCATTATTCTGGCAACAATTCTATAATAACGAATGGACAGCACTAATGGAGTCACACCAATTTCTTCAAGAATGGGACAACAGATGCAAAAGCATACTAGACAACATAGCACCTCTTCAAACCAGAACCTCACATAGAAAGAGCTCAATACCTTGGTTCAGCGAAGAACTTAAAAAACTAAAAGCACAAGTTAGGAGGTTAGAACGAGCATGGAACAAAAGGAAAGACGACTCCTCACTCAATGCCTGGAAACAACTACAAAGAAAATACAAATACACCATTAGACAAACTAAAAGATCATATTACAAAACTAAAATTGGACCAGACTACAAGGATACACATAAAATTTTCCAACTCGTCAACAAATTAATAAATACTACACCATTTACTTCTAACAGCATAAACACCCCATCAGCAGACAATCTCGCGAAATACTTCAAAGAGAAAATCGAAAAGTTACGACTCACAATACCCATCAATACCATCGACTATGTAAAACTCCTTGATTGCCTAGACCCAATCCCTGGTGAACATCCAGCTGACCGAACATGGAACAACTTCGATACTCTCTCGGAGGATATCATCTACCAATCGATCAAAAGATTTGCCAAGTCTCACTGCAAACTAGATACATGCCCGAACAACCTTATAAAATCCGCCCCTCAACAACTCACATCAGACCTTCTACTTACCCCTATACCCAAAGTCACAAAGAAAAGTGCTAGCGACATAACCAACTATCGCCCAGTAGCATCAATCCCGCTGATCATCAAACTAATGGAAAGCATGGTTACCAAGCAGCTTAGCACCTACCTACACCAATTCTCAATTCTTCATGACTCCCAATCAGGATTCAGGGCCAACTACAGCACCGAAACAGTACTAGTTACTCTCCTGACTAAATTTAAACAAACAATCGCAACTGGCAACAACATACTTCTCTTACAATTTGAAATGTCCAGCGCTTTCGACATGGTTAACCATGAAATATTGCTACACATCTTAGAATACTTCGGAGTTGGAGGCAACGTTCTTAGTTGGTTTAGAGCTTCCTGACCACGAGATCATATCAAGTGAGATCTAACTCGACTACATCAGCCCCATGGATACCTGAATGCGGAGTTCCTCAAGGTTCCCCCCTCTTACCGACCCTCTTTAACCTAATGATGACACCCTTGGCCAAGTTACTATCCAATCAGAACCTCAATCCATACATATACGCAGATGACATCACGATCTACATCCCGTTCAAACAGGATCTAATGGAAATCACCAACGACATCAACAAAAGCTTCCAAATTATGCATTCATGGGCGGATGCATTTCAGTTGAAACTTAATGCAGAAAAAACACAATGTCTCATACTTACTTCACAACACAACAAAAATACATCACTATAACCACACCAAACTTCTCCCTTCCAGTATCAAACACTCTGAAAATTCCTGGAGTTACCATTGATCGAAATCTTATACTCGAACGTCATTTGAAGAACACAACTAAGAAGATGTTCCACTCAATGTAGAAACTTAAAAGAGTAAAACCATTCTTCCCAAGAGCCATTTTTCGCAACCTGGTTCAGTCAATGGTACTAAGTCACCTCGACTACTGCAATGCACTGTATGCTGGCTGCAAAGAACAAATCATCAAAAAACTTCAAACAGCCCAGAACACCGCAGCCAGACTCATATTTGGAAAAACAAAATATGAAAGTGCAAAACCACTAAGAGAAAAGCTCCACTGGCTGCCACTTAAAGAATGTATGTTCAAGATCTGCACATTAATTCATAAAATCATTCATGGAGATGCCCCGGCCTACATGTCAGACCTTGTTGAGTTACCACCCAGAAATGCAAAAAGATCAGCCCGCACATTCCTCAATTTACACTTCCCCAGCTGTAAAGGACTGAAATACAGACAAACACATGCGTCCAGCTTTTCATACACGGGCACGCAGTTGTGGAATGCCTTACCACGTAACTTAAAAACAATTTATGAACTAACCAACTTTCGCAAATCTCTGAAAACATATCTCTTCAACAAGGTGTATCGTGACATCGATCAACTATTGTAAATGCTATACATCACCACTTCACCTTATAGTCTAACTGGTCTCTTTCTATGCCTATTATCCTATTCTCTATGCAACTCCAAATGTAACTTACTACTCTGGAATGGCAAATGCCATAACTGAACATTGTAAGCCACATTGAGCAAGCAAAAAGGTGGGAAAATGTGGCGTACAAATGCAACAAATAAATAAATAAATAAATGTTGGGTCCTATCTTGAGCCTGTCAAGTTTATTCAAGAGCCTCCTGTGAGGAACCGTGTCAAGGGCTTTGCTGAAATCCAAGTAGATTACATCTATCGCACATCATTGATTCAATTCTCTGGTCACCCAGTCAAAACATTCAATGAGATTTGTTTGGCACGATTTACCTTTGGTGAAACTATGTTGTCTCGGATCTTGCAACTTATTGGATTCCAGGAAATTCACTATCCTTTCCTTCAGCATCGCTTCCATTACTTTTCCAATAAATGAAGTGAGGTTTACTGGCCTGTAGTTTCCAGCTTCTTCTATGTCACCACTTTTGTGAAGAGGGACCACATCTGCTCTTCTCCAACCCACGGAACCTCCCCCTCACATAGCAGGCAGCGAACAGATAATTTTTTTTAAATTCTGACTTTTGTATGAACTTGGCGGCTAATACTGTGCAGCTTTTTTGAGGATGTTGATAAAATATGTGGATGGAGGAAAACCAACTGATGTGGAGGGGCATAATCGAACGCAAGCCTATCTCCATGGGCGTTTATCTCCGAGAACGGGTCCGTGAAGGGGCGGGCCGAACCATATTTTTTGAAAAAATAGACGTTTTTGAGCTGGGCGTTTGTTTTTTAGCGATAATGGAAACTAAAAACACCCAGCTCAAAAACGTCCTAATCCGAGCCATTTGGTCGTGAGAGGGGCCAGGATTCGTAGTACACTGGCCCCCCCTGATATGCCAGGACACCAACTGGGCACCCTAGGTCAGTTCGGTGGACTTCAGAAAAAGCTCCCAAATGCATAGCTCCCTTACCACGGGTGCTGAGCTCCCAACCCCCCTCCCCCAAAACCCACTACCCACAAATGTACAACACTACCATAGCTCTTAGGGGTGAAGGGGGCACCTACATGTGGGTACAGTGGGTTTTGGAGGCCTCCCATTTACCAGCACAAGTGTTACAGATGGGGGAGATGGGCCTGGGGCCACCTGGCTGCAGTGCACTGCGGTACCCACTAAAAGTGCTCCAGGGACCTGCATACACACAGGCCTCTAGGACTTGTTGCTGCTGTATAACATTGGCACACCAGTTGACACCTGAAGACTAATCTCTCCGAAAACGTCCTTTATTGGAATAACCGCGTTTACTCACAGTTAACTGCAGATCAGAGGTTGTGCCCCACTGGCAACGAGTCTCCCTGGTACTGAGATTAGCAGTAGGTCAGAGCTGGCAGAATGCTGTACAATGCCCTCTTTCAGCCACATTCAAGGTAAGAACTAAGTTGTCTAACGTGGCTAACACAGGAAAGGGAACTAAAACTGGCTTACAAAAATGGCCACTACCGCATGGACTACAACAGGAAACACAACAGGGCACACTCTGACCCAGTAGGCAGGGGGAAAAGCACCATGGGAGAAGAGCCTACCAACTACCAACACTGTGAGACTGTAACACAAGCTAATGAAATCACGGAGCCCAATACCCTACACCCACCACAATGCAATGCTGATGTGACCCTGTACTGCACCCGAGAGCCACATCTGACCCAGGGAAAGGCTGTGACAGGATCGAACACATTCTGCTGTCATGGAGGTGGGTATGGCATTTGAGGCTGGCATACAGGCTGGAAAAAAAGTTTTTAAAGTGGGGGTTTTTTTGGTGGGAGGGGGTTAATGACCACCGGGGGAGTCCAGGGAGGTCATCCCCGATTCCTTCCAGTGGTCATCTGGGCAGTTGGGGCACTTTTTTGGGACTTGTTTGTGAGAAAAAAGGGTCCAAAAAAAGTGACCCAAAATCACAGTCAAAATGCCTTTTTTTTTTTTTCGATAGCTAAAGACGTCCATCTCTCCTCAGCTGATAACCACGCCTCAGTCCTGCCTCCACCACGCCTCCGACACGCCCCCATCAACTTTATTCGTTTCCGCGACGGTGTGCAGTTGGAAACGCCCAAAATCGGCTTTCGATTATACCGATTTGGGCGCCTTTGCGAGAAAAACGCCCATCTCCCGATTTGGGTCGAAATATAGGCGTTTTTCTTTTTCAATTATAAGCTGGATAATGTACCTGGAATTTCAAAAGACAATGTCCGTGTGGTAACATACACTAGCAGCCAGATTCACAGATTCAGGGAGCAGACAATGTAAACCAAAAGAAAAATGTTTACTATGAACCAAAAAGTACGAAAAGTCTGTTATTGTCACAGATCTGGTATGCAAACAGGCAGAATTTAAATGTAACTTCATTTCACACAAATAGGAACTTTACTGTCTTATGTATTCTGAAGCCCAAGTTTCCAGCTTCATTAGCTCTCATTTGCTAAGCTAACACTCACAATGACCGCTCCTAGCAGGCACACTTTAGTACTTCACTTGTATTCTGCAAGCTTCCCACCTTGACCCATCTTCCAACATTGTAACCACAGGTAGAGGCCAACCAAATTTTGTTTTTGGCTTCGGCACCAAAATTCATGTTTGGGTTTCCACCGTAATGCCAGTGCATTTTTGTCAGAAACCAAAACTCTTCCTCCTCTCTACCCGCCATCACTCTCCGCATCTCCCCTCAGGCTAAACATGCCCCTCCCCCAGCAGAAAATGAAACCCTTTGGGCCACTGCCACTGTTCCCGCACATCAGAGACCTCCCATGGGTCAACCTTAACAAGTCCTGGTGGTCTAGATGGCTTCAGGGACAGAAACAAAGCCCATTTGTTCCTGTCCTGGTGCTGCTGCTCAATGGAAATGGCCACCGAGACTTCCCGTGGCAGTCTTTTGAGATTGCTTCTGCTTATGCCAGTGCCAATCTCCAAATGGATGACAGGACTTCCTGCGGCATCTTGTAAGGTTGCCATGGGAAATCTCAGCGGCCATTTCCATTGAGTAGCAGCACCAGGACAGGAAGGAATAGGCTTGCTTTATGCCCCGAAGAGGCTACGACTTGCTAAGGTAGGCCATATTTCTGCTGGGTGAGGGTGGTGGCAGCCCAGGGGAACCCATTTTCTGTGGGTGGGTGGGGTGGGGCACATCTGCTGGGAGAGGGAGGGCAGGGTGGGCACATTCAGTTTCAGCTTTGATTCCAGCTGAAACCAACTGATGAATTTCGGCCATAGATTGACAGGGGGGGGGGGAGCGGGGACTTGAGAGCCCAGACACTATGGAGGTGTAGGATCACAGCTTTCGAGTTCCCAACTTCAATTCTGGCATAAAACGCTTCTAATCTGGATGCTACTCCTATAATTTATCCTCCAAAACATGCCTCAGCCGAAGGTTGGTAAAATTGAAGCAGCAAACCCTAGCACTAAAAGACCTAAATTGGACCCGTCATTGCTGATGAAGTTAGATGTGGGAAGATTGGAGGCAGAAAATATGGCAGAGGTGGTGGAACAATTGAAGCATATTTCTTCCTTGTTGACTGAAAGTAAAAATTATATTAACAATATCAAATCAGAAATCACTAACCTCACATCACCACATTACTGCAATAAACTCGCAGCTTGGTATGCTGGAAAGAAAATGTGCAGAATTTGATGAAATGGCCTCGAATCAATGGATGGACTGCAAGGCCCTGCAAGTGCTGAATGCTGCTATAGAGGATTTTGGCAATCAAAATCATCGGAACAATTTAAGGATTATTTGAATGCTTGAAGGATCGAAAGACCGAGCGCCAGAAAAATTTGTAGAACACTAGATCCCAAAAGCGCTTAACCTCCAATTTGGGTCTTGACGAAGATTGTGCAAGGCAATGCTAAGCCACACCCGATTCAAAGTACTTCAATTCCCATAGGTTGTAACCATATTGGAGTAAATGAAGTCTTTAGAAAAACTTCCATGGCAGGGTCAGAATATTTTTATCTTGTCACACTTTATTTTATTTATTTTTGTTACATTTGTACCCCGCGCTTTCCCACTCATGGCAGGCTCAATGCGGCTTACATGGGACAATGGAGGGTTTACCAAAACTATTCTGAGAATGATGTCACTATTTAGCACTGCGGCAAAGATTGAAAGCCATTGAAGCTAGATATGGCCTATTATTTCCAGCGAAGCTGAAAGTAACTCACAACAATCACTCTAAAATATATACAGATCTGAATAATCTGGAGAAATATATATTAGAGCAAGAGGTGCCCATTCAAATGTCATCTTGAACTTTTGCTATCTGCCTAACAATTCTGTCATTGTCCAGAAATCTGACAGTACTTGTTCTACTTCTAGCAACTGCATCGTGAGATAGTTTGTTCAGATATGCAGTGTATCCTTTTCAAATTTTATGTCAGCTCTATAATGTTTATGCTATACTAGCCTCTTATAGAGTTTGAGACTCAGGACTCCTGTCTTTGCAATGTCTCCTACAGGATCTCTCCCCCTGATTATATTTTTCACTTTCTGAGTTTGGTGGATGGCCTGTTGCTATCCAGGGTGGGTGGGGGTTTTATGTGTTTGGTGGGTTGGTGGGGAGATCAGGTGAATGTATGCATGTGTGTGTATGTATGAGTTTTTTCTCATGCTATAGGTACAGAAGCTTTTCTGTCTATATGATTCTTTGGCTATGATTTTGGACTGTATTAAACTGATGGTGACACTAAACATTCGGTTTGTAGCTTTCTTTTTATTTAGTAAATGATGAGTGATTCTACACTAGTTTCTTTTTAAATGCTAAAGGCATTAGTAGTCCCATTAAACAAAATATTATTGTTATATTTCAAACACTTAAAGGCACAAATAGTTTTCTTACAGGAAACTAGGCTTAATGCATCGGAATCTATTAAGTTGAAACAATCTTGGGTTGGAGATTGCTACTTTTCAGTAGCTGTACTGGGTAAATGTGGGATTGCAATATTACTTGCTAAAAAGCTAAATTACAATATTCTCTCCCACTGCACTGATGTATAGTGTCGATGGGTTATTCTCACTATATGAATGGGGCAGTGATTCATTGCAATTGTTAACGTCTGTGGACCCAATCTAGATGATGTTTCATTTTTTTCATACCTTGGCAAGGCAACTCACTCTGATTTAAGCAGACCACATTGTTGCAGGGGGTGATTGGAATATGGTTTTTGATGCTATGATAGAAAGGTGTTCCTCAGCTAGATGTAAGTCACCCAAATCTCTCCACGCATTGCAAAACATTTTGCATAATCATGCACTAATTGATACCTGGAGACTTATGCATCCTACTACATTTGATTTTACTTTATTTTCTACCCCACGCGGCTCCTGTATGAAATTTGGATTTTTTTTCTAATTTCTAAAACATTAGTTGATACATTACTTAGGTCTACCTTTGAGCCATTACATTTATCGGACCACGCTGGCATAATGCTCGCTATGGGCCCTGTTTACTAAGGTGCGTTAGTGTTTTTAACGCACCTACAATTAACACGTGCGCTAACCATGTAGGTGCTTATAGGGATATTGTAAGCATGTACACAGTTAACGCGCGTACATGGTTAGCATGCGTTACAAATGCTAGTGTGCCTATAACACAGCTTAGTAAACAGGGCCCTATATCTGTGGATACCTACCAAGAGATTCCTAGGCAGTGGTGCTTTGATGCAGCCTTGACAGATGATAGACTTTATTAGACACTTAGAACAATGGACCCATAAATATTTTTCTCATAACAAAACAGACTCACTACCATATTGTACTATAAGGGATGCCTAAGGTGTACATTTGAGTTGAGATTATTAGTTATTCTGCAAAAAAAAAAAGCTAAGAGTCAAAAATATTCTATATTAAATATGGAAACCCAACTTAAGGACCTTGAATCACAATATTATGATCACACAAATCCTGCTTTGTATCTCCAAATTCAAAAGTTGAAATTTCAATATAATATTCTTATGTTTGAAAAGGCCAGATTACAGATTTTAAAAGAGAATGCTATGTATTACAAAAGAGTAATAGAGTTGGCAGACTTCTAGCCAACTATTTAAAAAGTAAACGCAACAAGGTTGATAAAATGTATTCCATTAGAGCTGATGATACTCTCTACACAAAGCCACATGAAATAGCTTCCCATTTCAAAAAAATATTTTTAATTTTTAAAGTTGTATGGAGAACAAGAACATCATATATAAAATAAAGAAGTACAATACAATACAGGCTAAATTTAAAACTCTATGTCTGATCTTCAGGGCCCTGCAAGGGAATGGCCCTGGGTACCTAAAGAATAGGATGATTCTCCACACACCACCAAAGACACTAAGGTCCTCCCAAGGGCTATCACTAACCACACCCTCTCCAAAAGACATTACACGATGTGATACCTTCTCCAGAGTAGCCCCCACACTCTGGAATGCAGTGCCTGAAAGGCTCCACTTAACACAAGACTATCTGTACTTCAGGAAGCAGGTGAAAGCTTGGCTCTTCAACCAGGCCTTTAATGGAAGAAGTAACTAACTAGTTAGTCTCACTCACACAAGGAGTGACTCAAACTGCACATACTGCAACAGGACATGTTTATCCACTCCTACCCTCTCTCTGACCTCATGCGCAACTTTCTTTAAATCAGTCACCTTACTTTCTAACTCTTCTTACTCTCTTACTTATCTATATGTTCCATCTTTGCTTTACCCTTCACTAAAATGGTCTATTACATATTGTGTTGACATTGTAAGTAGTATACAATACCATACTTTGTATTGTTATTTGAATATTTTTACTGCTGTAATTGCCTATTGCTCATGTTTGATCTGCTCTTAATGTACACCGCCTTGAGTGAATTCCTTCAAAAAGGCGGTAAATAAATCCTAATAAATAATTAAATAAAATAAAATTTTAACACAGCATCTTTCTTTTCTCTAATGTGAGGCATCCATCAAGGATGTCCTCTCTCCCCTCTGCTCTTCAATCTTGCCTTGGATAATATTACAGGTATAAAAATTCAACGGATGATGGTAAAAGTCAGGGCTTTTTTTGAGGGGGTACTTAGGGGTACTGAGTACCGGCACCTTTTCTATTGTCTGTTGTAATTGATCCATGGTCCCCAAGTTTTAATGAAAGAGCTCAAGTCCTACACACCAATTCTGCCTTGTCATATTTTGTGACTGGTTGCAGGGGGCCTGGCTATATTGGGATGGGTCCCTCAGTGATCACTCCACCCCTGAAGGGTGGCCTGGCATTTGAGTACTGGCACCTTTTTTGCTAGAAAAAATGCACTGGTAAAAGTATTCACTTTCGCGAATGATGTTCTTTTGTATTTATAAAATCCACTTACTTCTATCCCACAGGTGCTTACTTTGTTGCAATAGGGACAAGACAGAGGTAATGCCTCTTAACATTCACTGTATAATTGATATGATCACTCCTTACTCCCTCCAGTGGTGTAATTCAAATATCAAGTATCTAGGAGTAAAATTTATGCACACTTGGGAGGAGATTATCACTCTTAATGTTAAACTGCTCATCAATAAAGTATGAGATATCTGCCACACCTGGTCACCACTTTGGTTGACCTGGTGGGGGAGACTGGAAGCAATTTGTATGGTGATCGCACCACCTCTACCACCTCTTTATTTAAGCATTTTGTAAAAATTTGTACAAACATTTTATGGTTTTCCAAACCTTCCAGGATATCCCTGGCTATGCTAAAACATCCCATGCATTCTAGTGAGGTTGGGTTTCCTGACTTTGCCCTCTATGTGGATGCATCACTACTCAGGGCAGCCTGCTGGTGGTTTCAGGACCATTTAATGTAGGGTAGGGAAAGGGAATAGGACTTGATATATCACCTTTCTGTGGTTTTGCAACTACATTCAAAGCAGATTACATAGTATATACAGGTACTTATTTGTACCTGGGACAATGGAGGGTTAAGTGACTTGCCCAGAGTCACAAGGAGTGGCAGTGGAAATCGAATCCAGTTCCCCAGGATCAAAGGCCACTGTACTAACCACTAGGCTACTCCTCCAATCCATTCCAGTCTGGATTGAGCATCACCTAGCTGAACTATGTCAACTATCCCTATTTGTAGGAACCTAGGATTCACACAGGTGATCAATTCTCCAACCCATGAAAAAGGGTCACATACTAGACTTGGTATTCTACAAAAGGGCTGACATCCGAGAATTCCAGAATAGCAGTATTGAAATAACGTCCCTATCATGGTCAGACATTTTCTAATTAAATTTTCCCTAAGTGACCACCTGAACCAAATGGCACCTCCCAGAGTTTGGAAGGAGATCAGAGACAAAACAAAACTGACTGCTGAGAATTTACTAGAGGCCTTGGACTATCCACATGTGGATGAAAAGACAACTACAGTGTCAGAACAGGTTGACATTTGGAATATACACTTAGCCAAGACCTTAGAGAAAATGACACCACTAAAACAGGTCTTATGCCCCACTCACAAACGCTCACCTTGGTTATCTCCAGAACTTCGGATCCTTAAACGCAAAGGATGGAAACTGGAAAGGAGATGGCATAAATCTCGCCTGGATGAATACTGTAGGAAACACATGACAAAGTATCGCCAAGCCTTAACAGCAAACAAAAAACAATATTTCTCTCAATGCATTACACAGGCACCAATGTCAGGCTCACTGGTCTATAATTTTCCAGATCATCTCTGGAACCTGGATCACACATAAACATCTCCAAAGAGAAAAACTTCCTATATTGCCAACCCTTGCCACATAACCGCCCCAATGCAGCATGCAATTGTCTAAACAGAAACATAGAAAAATGAAGGCAAATAAAGACCATGAGGCTCATTTTCAAAGCACTTAGCCTCCCAAAGTTCCATAGAAACCTATGGAACTTAGCCTCCCAAACTGCTTTGAAAATATGCCTCCATATGGCCTATCCAGACTATCTATTCATGCCATCTACTTATCCCAAGTTTGTTTAAATTCAGATATAATATTCATCTCCACCACCTCCATGGGAAGACCATTCCACAAATTCACCAGTGTTTCTGTGGTTACTCCTGAGTCTGTACCCTTTCATCTTCATCCTATGCCCCCTCGTTCCAGAGCTTCCTTTTAATTGAAAGTGACTCACCTCCTGTGCATTTAGGCCATAGAGGTATTTAAATGCCTCTATCATATCTCCCTTCTCTTACCTTTCTTCCAAAGTACAGTAGAGGCTCGGCTAACCGACTGTCGGTTATCTGATCCTCTAGATTAACCAATGCCCAGTTCAACAGACTCCACCCACTCTCCCTCCCTCTGCACATATTCAGTTTTCACGCATGCGCAATGTTGTTTAAAGTACTAGGTCAAAGTACTTTAGTAAAAGTAAAGATAAATGCATATTTTAACATAGTAACATAGTAAATGACGGCAGAAAAAGACCTGCACGATCCATCTAGTCTGCCCACGATAAACTCTTATGTGTATACTTTACCTTGATTTGTACCTGTCTTTTTCAGGGCACAGACCGTATAAGTCTGTCCAGCAGTATTTCCCGCCTCCCAACCACCAGTCCCGCCTCCCATCACCGGCTCTGGCACAGACCCCTTATAAGTCTGCCCTCCCCTATCCTAGCCTCTCAACCACCAACCCCTCTTCCCCCCGCCACCCAATTTCAGCTAAGCTTCTGTGGATCCATTCCTTCAGCACAGGATTCCTTTATGCCTATCCCACGCATGTTTGAATTCCGTTACCGTTTTCATGTCCACCACCTCCTGCGGGAGGGCATTCCAAGCGTTCACCACCCTCTCCGTGAAGAAATACTTCCTGACATCTTTCCTGAGTCTGCCCCCCTTCAATCTCATTTCATGTCCTCTCGTTCTACCGCCTTCCCATCTCCGGAAAAGATTTGTTTGCAGATTAATACCTTTCAAATATTTGAACATCTGTATCATATCACCCCTGTTCCTCCTTTCCTCCAGAGTATACATGTTCAGGTCAGCAAGTCTCTCTTCATACGTCTTGGAACGCAACTCCCATACCATCCTCGTAGCTTTTCTTTGTACCGCTTCCATTTTTTTAACATCCTTCGCAAGGTACGGTCTCCAAAACTGAACACAATACTCCAGGTGGGGCCTCACCAACGTCTTATACAGGGGCATTAAAACCTCCTTTCTTCTGCTGGTCACACCTCTCTCTATACAGCCTAGCAACCTTCTTGCTACGGCCACCGCCTTGTTGCACTGTTTCATCGCCTTCAGGTCCTCAGATACTATCACCCCAAGATCCCTCTCCCCGTCCGTGTCTATCAGGCTCTCCCCACCTAACACATACGCCTCCCTTGGATTTCTACTCCCTAAGTGCATCACTTTGCATTTCTTCGCATTGAATTTTAATTGCCAAATGTTAGACCATTCTTCCAGCTTCTTCAGATCTTTTTTCATGTTTTCCACTCCCTCCGGGGTGTCCACTCTGTTGCAAATCTTGGTGTCATCCACAAAAAGGCAAACTTTACCTTGTAACCCTTCGGCAATGTCACTCACAAATATATTGAACAGAATGGGCCCCAGCACCAATCCCTGAGGCACTCCACTACTCACCTTTCCCTCCTCCGAGCGAACTCCATTTACCACCACCCTCTGGCGTCTGCCTGTCAACCAGTTCCTAATCCAGTTCACCACTTCAGGTCCTATCTTCAGCCCTTCTAGTTTATTCAAGAGCCTCCTGTGGGGAGCCGTGTCAAAAGCCTTGCTGAAATCTAAGTAGATGACGTCCATAGCACGTCCTTGATTTAATTCTCCTGTCACCCAGTCAAAGAATTCAATGAGATTCGTTTGGCACAATTTCCCTTTGGTGAAACCATGTTGTCTCGGATCTTGCAACTTATTGGCTTCCAGGAAATTTACTATCCTTTCCTTCAGCATGGCTTCCATTACTTTTCCAATAACCGAAGTGAGGCTTACCAGCCTGTAGTTTCCAGCTTCTTCCCTATCACCACTTTTGTGAAGAGGGACCACCTCCGCCGTTCTCCAATCCCTCGGAACCTCTCCCGTCTCCAAGGATTTATTAAACAAATCTTTAAGAGGACCCGCCAGAACCTCTCTGAGCTCCCTCAGTATTCTGGGGTGGATCCCGTCCGGCCCCATGGCTTTGTCCACCTTTAGCTTTCCAAGTTGTTCATATACACTCTCTTCCGTGAACGGTGCTCTATCCACTTCATTCTCAGGTGTACTTTTGCCAGTCCCTCTCGGTCCTTCCCCAGGATTTTCTTCAGTGAAAACGGAACAAAAGTATCTATTTAGCAAATTGGCTTTTTCTTCATCATTTTCTACATAGTGTTTTGCTGTATCTTTTAGTCTTACAATTCCCTTTTTAGTCTTTCTCCTTTCACTAATATACCTGAAGAAGTTTTTATCTCCCCTCCGTACATTTCTAGCCATTTGTTCTTCCGCTTGCGCCTTCGCCAGACGTACCTCTCTCTTGGCTTCTTTAAGTAAAAGTAAAAACTACAATTAAAAAAATAAACATTTTGAGTGTTTATTTTAAGGGGCTTCGACGTTAGCTTCAGAACTTAGTACAAGAACAGTGCTGGGCAGATTTCTACGGTCTGTGCCCTGAGAATGGCAAGGACAAATCAAACTTGGGTATACATATAAAGTATTGCATACCATGCAAAATGAGTTTATCTTGTTGGGCAGACTGGATGGACCGTTTAGGTCTTTATCTGCCGTCATTTACTATGTTACTATGTTACAGGCTGCCAATTCAACCAAGTAAAACTCCTACCTTGACCCATTTTCCAACATTGCAGTAATTTCCTTCTGCTCAGGCTTGGAATCTCTCCTGGAGCATCCTTCAGCTCTGGGTCTCCCTGTTCTCTTCTGTCATAGCGTTTTTAACTTTCTCCCTGCATGAGCCCTGCCCTCCTGACTCAGCAGGCTACCTCTCCTTAACTTAAGATAGTTCAGTCTCAGTGAGGAAGCGGCTTTATGGAAACCCAGCCTTATAGCACCCACTTCCTCATAGTCCTTCATAATTTCCTGCATAGGATAGGAGGTAATGTTGTATTGTGGACTGGAAACTAGTTAAAAGACAGGAAACAGAAATTAGGAAGAGAGGTTATTAAAGTGTGCCACAGCCATAACACACATTATTTGCTCCTTAACATGTGTTAAATAGCAATAGCGTGCATTATATTACTATAGTGCGCATTATTAATATGTTACTGCAGAATACATAATAAGATGCAAAGCATGCAAATGCATGCAGAAATCCTCATTATTATATAAATTTAAAAACGCAGCTTGCACAAACACCACAAGCTGCACTATTTTAGGAAAAATAATGCCATTTCCTGTCCTGGAGCCACAGGCTGCTAACCCATGTTCCCAAGCCACATCTTAAAAGGGCCAGGAAATAAAATCATAATCTTCTCCTTTCCCCTGCAAACAAATCCTTCTTCCCAAAGGCCTCCATCACATCTACTTCCTGAAGCCGTCATCAGAAGTCTACTACTACTACTACTACTATTTAGCATTTCTATAGCGCTACAAGGCATACGCAGCGCTGCACAAACATAGAAGAAAGACAGTCCCTGCTCAAAGAGTCCCCCCTTTCTCACAAAGACCCCTACCTTTTCCCCTTATATGGCAGCTTGAGCCCAGGGGTAGTACAGGTATAGGTCACTGGCACCATTATGACTCCTGCCCCAAATCCATAGATACCAGGGATTTACCAGGAATTCCAGTGTGGGGAAAGGGAAGGTTTTTGGGGGGTTTGTGATTGGGGTGGGCTTCAGCAGGGCAATGTGTTTGTGGTTAGTGAGCGGACATTCCTAGGCAGTAGGAATAATGCAGCTTGTGAGTTTGATCACAAGCTGTGTTATTCATATACCATCGGAGTCACTAATCTGTGGTATTGATATAGCACAGATTATTGAGTAAAAGACCAACTTTTACCACACCTTAATATTGTCCCACTAGTCTGTCTCCAAATGGAGTGAGTTAAATAGTGGAGTGCCCCAGGGATCTGTGCTGGTACCAATGTTAATATATTCATTGATGACCTGGAAAACAGAGCAAAGATCATGGTGGTCAAATGTTGAGAATTTTGGGAATGAGACATACAGGGGCAGAACAATGCAAACCAAATAAATGTACTTCAGAAATGAGCTTCAGTGCATATTGTGTATTTTCTAAAAATATACTATCTTATTGAAAATTTTTTTAAAATAGAATGGCAGACTGCCATGTTTTAGATTTTTGACTTTGTAGGATGATGTACAATATACAAATCTTTTCCGGAGATGGGAAGGCGGTAGAACGAGAGGACATGAAATGAGATTGAAGGGGGGCAGACTCAGGAAAGATGTCAGGAAGTATTTTTTCACAGAGAGGGTGGTGGATGCTTGGAATGCCCTCCCGCGGGACGTGGTGGAGATGAAAACGGTAACGGAATTCAAACATGCGTGGGATATGCATAAAGGAATCCTGTGCAGTAGGAATGGATCCACAGAAGCTTAGCCGAAATTGGGTGGCGGAGCAGGTGGGGGAAGAGGGGTTGGTGGTTGGGAGGCGAGGATAGTGGAGGGCAGACTTATACGGTCTGTGCCAGAGCCGGTGATGGGAGGCGGGACTGGTGGTTGGGAGGCGGGAAATACTGCTGGGCAGACTTGTACGGTCTGTGCCCTGAAAAAGGCAGGTACAAATCAAGGTAAGGTATACACATATGAGTTTATCTTGTTGGGCAGACTGGATGGACCATGCAGGTCTTTTTCTGCCGTCATCTACTATGTTACTATGAGGCATATTTTCAAAGCACTTTGGGAGGCTAAGTTCCATAGGTTTCTATGGAACTTTGGGAGGCTAAGTGCTTTGAAAATATGCCTCTATGTTATATAAATGTAATATACTACAAAATCCAGGCACCTGCTCCCTGTGGTATACAAGAAACACGGAATTAAAACATAACATGTAAAAACAAACTCATCTCACTCCCCAATCCACTCAACCATAAGCACTGAAAAATAAATACAGTGGTGGAAATAAGTATTTGATCCCTTGCTGATTTTGTAAGTTTGCCCACTGACAAAGACATGAGCAGCCCATAATTGAAGGGTAGGTTATTGGTAACAGTGAGAGATAGCACATCACAAATTAAATCCGGAAAATCACATTGTGGAAAGTATATGAATTTATTTGCATTCTGCAGAGGGAAATAAGTATTTGATCCCCCACCAACCAGTAAGAGATCTGGCCCCTACAGACCAGGTAGATGCTCCAAATCAACTCGTTACCTGCATGACAGACAGCTGTCGGCAATGGTCACCTGTATGAAAGACACCTGTCCACAGACTCAGTGAATCAGTCAGACTCTAACCTCTACAAAATGGCCAAGAGCAAGGAGCTGTCTAAGGATGTCAGGGACAAGATCATACACCTGCACAAGGCTGGAATGGGCTACAAAACCATCAGTAAGACGCTGGGCGAGAAGGAGACAACTGTTGGTGCCATAGTAAGAAAATGGAAGAAGTACAAAATGACTGTCAATCGACAAAGATCTGGGGCTCCACGCAAAATCTCACCTCGTGGGGTATCCTTGATCATGAGGAAGGTTAGAAATCAGCCTACAACTACAAGGGGGGAACTTGTCAATGATCTCAAGGCAGCTGGGACCACTGTCACCACGAAAACCATTGGTAACACATTACGACATAACGGATTGCAATCCTGCAGTGCCCGCAAGGTCCCCCTGCTCCGGAAGGCACATGTGACGGCCCGTCTGAAGTTTGCCAGTGAACACCTGGATGATGCCGAGAGTGATTGGGAGAAGGTGCTGTGGTCAGATGAGACAAAAATTGAGCTCTTTGGCATGAACTCAACTCGCCGTGTTTGGAGGAAGAGAAATGCTGCCTATGACCCAAAGAACACCGTCCCCACTGTCAAGCATGGAGGTGGAAATGTTATGTTTTGGGGGTGTTTCTCTGCTAAGGGCACAGGACTACTTCACCGCATCAATGGGAGAATGGATGGGGCCATGTACCGTACAATTCTGAGTGACAACCTCCTTCCCTCCGCCAGGGCCTTAAAAATGGGTCGTGGCTGGGTCTTCCAGCACGACAATGACCCAAAACATACAGCCAAGGCAACAAAGGAGTGGCTCAGGAAGAAGCACATTAGGGTCATGGAGTGGCCTAGCCAGTCACCAGACCTTAATCCCATTGAAAACTTATGGAGGGAGCTGAAGCTGCGAGTTGCCAAGCGACAGCCCAGAACTCTTAATGATTTAGAGATGATCTGCAAAGAGGAGTGGACCAAAATTCCTCCTGACATGTGTGCAAACCTCATCATCAACTACAGAAGACGTCTGACCGCTGTGCTTGCCAACAAGGGTTTTGCCACCAAGTATTAGGTCTTGTTTGCCAGAGGGATTAAATACTTATTTCCCTCTGCAGAATGCAAATAAATTCATATACTTTCTACAATGTGATTTTCCGGATTTAATTTGTGATGTGCTATCTCTCACTGTTACCAATAACCTACCCTTCAATTATGGGCTGCTCATGTCTTTGTCAGTGGGCAAACTTACAAAATCAGCAAGGGATCAAATACTTATTTCCACCACTGTATGTTTTTAATCTTTTTTTTTTACTCTCTAAATCCCATTCATTCTGAAACTCACTGGGTAATGTGTTCCATAGCAAAGGAATAATCTCTGAAAAAGCTCAATCCCAAAGTCTAACCAACCAAATTTCTCTAACTCCAGAAACTCTGAAGATTCCCTCCCTGCAAATGCAATGCCCAAACTGGCATATACTCCTACAACTTACCCCATAAATAAACCAGCCCCTGAAATAAACTTTAATTGCCATCATCACAACTTTATACTGAATGTGCCATTTTATAGGTACCAGTGAAGGTGCACCAAGACCAGTGTAACATGATCAGGGTAAAGGGATCATGGATTTAATGTATTGCCTTTCTGTGGTATATCCAAAGCAGTTTATATTATATGCAGGTATTTTCTCTGTCCCTAGTGGGCTCACAATCTAAGCTTTATATATATATAACAGGGCAATGGAGAATCAAGGAGTCTCAGTGGGAACTGAAACAAGTTCTCCAGGCTCTCAACCCATTATGCTAACCATTAGATTACGCCACTGTTCTGCTGCACAGCTCTATTCTGTACCAGTTGTAACTTTTGTAACTACCTTTGAGACAGCCCCATCAAAGCATTACAGTAGTCTAACCGAGGGAGAATTAAGACCCAGGTAACCTGTACCAAATCTAATGTATCATTCTTAAAACAGAAAAAGCACGAAGATTGAGGTCTGAGAAAGAGATAAGATTGCTATAATATTCTTTGCTTGAGACCTGAGGGTCCAGATGTTTATTTTCCTTTATATGATCTCTGTGTTTCCACAAGTGTGTTGTTATTACAACTTGTATATTGTTTAAATAATAATTAAAAAAACAACAAAAAAAAAACGAAAAAGCAAACTGAACAATCCATAAAATATGGTCTCTCAAAGTCAAAGATGAATTCCTATAGATTCACCTATTTATTTATTGGGATTTATTAACCACCTTTATGAAGAGATTCACCCAAGGCAGTGTACAGATACAGGTACAATTTAATATAAAATGTACCATTTTGTTAATAGCATAACAATACTAAAAATGACCAAATATAAACATAAATACAGTCAATGAGGTAAACTTGGAAATGGCAACTTGAAACCTAGTAATAGGACTAACATGAAACAGTATCAGAAAAATATACACATTTATCAACACTGTAGAGCAATCATATAACATAAATGTGAAAATTGTCAGTACAATACAAATGATACCATAATAGCATAGAAGAATAACAGATATGATATGATGTCAACATAATACCAATGAAACACCTACCTAATAGGCAAGTGTTAGAATATTCAAATAACATAGATATGGTGCTAATGTTGTCCTCAAAATACAGTTAAATATCTTACTATGTAGCTGAGGGGCCAGTTGGAGCTGAGCTATATAGAGGGGAGAAGATGAGTAGTACAGAGTAAATTGGGATAAATGGATGGGTGGCTAAACTGAAGACAAATTATATGTACAGTTGAATAGGATATGAGGAACTTTTCTGTTATAGGGTATGCAGCAAGCTAGTCCAGGTACAGGGTGAGTGTATGGCCATTTTATTTCTCTGCAAGCCACTTGAATTCTCCCCATCTTATAGGATCTGGCTGGTCTCTTAGCCTTGCATGAGTTACCAGCAGGTATTTCAGTGGTTTATTTAATTCTATTTAATTTATTTCCACCTATCTCTACACTCTTAAACAGAATAGCAATAAACATTAACAATAATATAGCAAAGCACAACACTGCCTAGCTGTTGGACTATATGAATTAAGATTCCAAAATCACAAATATGAAGCTTCATCAGTTATCTGAATAGGCTGTCTTGTGAAGATGTCTGTTCAACTGTGGTAATGATAAAGAAATAAAACATGATCTGACGGCTTTTGCAGGAATCCTTGTGATGGTTTCAACTGACTGGATTTTCTAGTGCTTGTTGACTTTGAATTCTGCTTGCTTTTCCGATCTCTTGTAATATATAAAGCAGATTCCCAAAGGAATCCAATAAAATATGACAGATCCCACCCCTCTTTCCATTCTCCCTCCTGTCACTCAGGCTGGCAAAACATAAGGGTGAACTATTTTTGGTTCTCGGTGAAAGCAGCAAGCTGTGTATTCTCTCAGTTATACCACTTTGCAGTCCAGTGCTGTCTGCCTGGTGTTTACATGGTGATGCAAGACTTTTTTTTTTTTTACCCCATCGTTTTATTTCTGCAAGCCAGTTGCATTCTCCTCATCGTAAAACAACGTCTCACTGATCCCTTAGTTTAGCTGTACTCTGCACGAGTGAGTACCAATACACAGATTAGCAGCAGGTTTCCATGATCTAACCAGAGATTGAGGAGGAAAGGGAGAAAGAGAGAGAGAGGTGAAAAAGGATTGACAACACTGCCCTGACCTCCGAAGAAGCAATATATTAACTGGATAAACAAACTCTTTTCATGATTTGGGATATTCTTCTCACTCACTGGAAGCAGCAGGACCTAAAGGATGGGGAATATCAGCCGACTGTCTAGAAGATTTGCTTATTTCCTTTGCCTTTCATCTGTGCTTTTACTGACTGAAGGGAAGAAGCCAGCTAAGTCAAAATGCCCTGCCTACTGTACTTGTACCAAAGATACTGCTTTATGTGAAAACGCCAGAGATATTCCTCACAGCTTTCTACCTGAAGTTATTTCTCTGTAAGGGTTGCAAACACTTGCTTAATCTAATTAATGGTATAGGGGGAAACAGCTCCTATGTTAGGTGTTTTCAGTGTGACTGTACGGATGCTTACCAGAACAGATTTCTCTGGCTGCTAAGCCAATCTGATTTATTGCTCTGGTTAATGTTGCTTTATTCCTCTGTTCCAAAGTAGCCTATTCCAGGTACGTCGTGGCACATTTTGCAAAACTTGCATAGTACATCCACGTTTCATTTCAATTCTGGGCATTTGCTGCAAAGGAATAACAGTACAAGATATGAAATAATGGAACAGAATTATTGCCAGTTATAAGAATATTTTCTCTGTCTCTCTTTTCAGATCCTTTGTGAGGTCTGGCTTTACTGAAATCCCAGAAGGGAGTTTTTTACATGTTCCATCTCTGCAGCTCCTGTAAGACAATTTATCTTGCAATCGCTTCAAAGCCTTGATATTTGTAGCATGTTTTGGAATATAATAGATATTAAATGGAGATTTGGGATGCATAATATGAAACATGTCAGCGTTTTATAGGCGAAGCACTATTAAATGGAATGTGAAATTATGGATTAGCTGATTTGTTCCTGTGATTAGTCACACATTTTTTTTTTTTTGCTGGAAATGATTATCTGCTGGGGCTTGTAGAGGTAAATAAATGTTATAGCTTTTTCCCTGTGATGGAGGATGTGTTGCTCAAGAGTTGGGATGTGCAAAAGCAGTAAAGGCTGTTATTGGAGGTGCCTGAGCATTGCAGCAACCATTGCTATATTGCTGCAGTAAATCGTCTGGATGTAGATATCTTTATTATTCTGCACAGATCTATGCTGAAAGTGCTAATTTTTTAATGACAGAAGTCTGTAGAAAGCTGTTAATTGACTCTCAGAAAATGCTCATATAGACAACTCAGCTGATTTAATATTTTAAGGAATGAACCACTCTAGTAAAGTTGCTAACCAGCGGAATATTTGTTTAAAATAAATAAAATAATATTTGTTGTCATGCATGAAGCTCTGCAAGTTCGGTAGAACTACAGTTTTCAAGTAAAGCTAGAAGGGGTTTTCTGCCAGTTTTGTAAAAGACTGGACAATAGATGAAAAGGCGTCACTTTGTGCTACTTTGTTTGGGATGTGCGTTAGAATTGCAGATTCCAGTGTTCTTAAGGGCTATCAATATTTGAAAAGTATTTGAAATATAAAGGGGTTGATATTCAGTGTGAGTTAACTGGGTAGGAGTACAGTTAACTCATACTACCTGAGTCTGGGACAGACATTCAGCAGTGCATAACTGAAGACTGCTGGGGGGGGAGGGGGAGGGGTCCATGGTCAGAGCAAAGGTACGGCCGGAAGTTACCCACACACCTCTAATATTCAACTCCAGTGCCTAGATACCTATCTGGCAAGATGGGCCACATAAATAGCAGTCATGTCCTGTCCAGATAGCTATCTGGGTACTGGCTTTGAATATTGGCACTACCTGGGTAATTTCTGGCAGCCACCAAAGATCTGGATACACTGTTCCATCTAAGCTGAGTGGGAGTCCTCTCTACCTGCAGTGCTGCCAGTTAGGGATGCTGTTTCACTATCATATTTTCAATAGTGAGAGACAGGCAAGCTCTGTAGGATTCCAGGGAACTTTCCTGTCCCTTGTGATTGAAAACACAATATTGAAACACTGCCCCTACTGGCAACAATGCAGTTGGAGGACTCCCACTCAGCTTAGAGGGAACAGTGCCTGGATATTTAGTTCAAGTAGCCAGGTGTGACCTAGCACTAAATATCCGGGTCTAAGTCAGCCAGGAGTAGCTAGCATTGAAAAAAATGACAAATGATATGGACTGAATATTGACCACAGAGTGATTTGGCATGGCAGGTCCACTATGAGAGGTACTTATAATACATCAGAACCCTATAGGCACTGCAGAGTATACATATTGAATCAGAGATTAGGTATGCATATTCAGTTTCTGTTTGTGGTTTGAAAAATTTTAATGAACTGAAAATATTTTCCATGTACATCCATATTAAAGATAATATGTACTTCTTTTATTCATGTACATAACTCTACTAATCATTTCTATAGCACTACTAGATGTATATAGTGTTGTTCACATTATATGCAGGTACTTTCTCTGTCTCTAGAGAGCTCACAATCTAAGTTTTTGTACCTGGGACAATAGAGGATTAGGTGACTTACCCATGGTCACAAGGAGCTGCAGTGGGAATTGAACCCAGGTTGCCAGGATCAAAGCCCACTGCATTAACCATTAGGCTAATCCTCCACTTATAATGGCATTTGTATCCCACATTATCCCAGAGTTCAGGTTCAATGTGGCTTACAATCCAGTTTTGTACCTGAGGCTTGCCCAGGGTCACAAGGAGCTGCAATGGAAATCAAGCTCATGCTACTGGGATTAAAGTCTGCTGCACTAACCAGTAGGCCACCAAAGAAAATGTACCCTTTTTTCATACAACACACATCACCTGATAGCAGTTATGAGTGGCAGCTTTCCGGCATCTTGCCATGATGCCCCTGTGGTATATTAAGCAGAGCACTCATATAAATCTGCATGTGGCTCTGATCCATGGGACAGATTTCTGTTACATAGACATTTATTTATTTAGATTTTGCTCACACCTTTTTCAGTAGTAGCGCAAGGTGCTGAAAAAAGCGCTATTCTATAAGCCATGCTTAAAGTTAGGTACGGTTTATAAAATAGTGCTTATGACCGGAAATCACACCTAACTTCAGATGCAGCCATTTGTATCAACTGAAACGTGGTACAAACGTACATGCCTAAATTAGGCGGGTATCTCTGTTATACTATAACAACATGCATTAATTTTAGGAATGCCCCTGTTCCACCTGTGATCCTCCCATTTCCGTGCCTGCTTTTTCAGATCACATGTAAATTTTAGGTGCGGATCCTGCGCCTAAATTTACACATGTAAATGTCAATTAAACCTAATTAGTGACAATAATTGCTTGTTAAAAAGCCAATTAGCACCAATTAGCTTGTTTTCTTCCTTATATGGTGCTTAGCCCCACTCAGTGCATCCCAGAATGTACTGGGCAGGGGCTGGATGCCACTATTTTCTTACAGGCGGGCCCAGAGGCTGGAGGGAGGAGGTGTTGCTTCTTTTTTTTGTAGCCACGTCATGCTTGTTATATATGGAAGAATTTATTTAGTGGCTTTTTCAATAAAAATGATTGAATAATAAAATGCTATGATTTATGCACATTCTTTCATAATCTAGGCACAAGCATTTGCATCAGCTCTATGGCTGGTGTAAGTGGTCATACCTAAAATATGGGCTTGTATTTGACCTGTTACACTAGTATTCTATAAAGGAAAGTAGGTGCCCCTTTATAGAATTATCCTCATTATGGTGCTCATTTTCAAAGCAGATGGATGACTCAAAAGGGCTATAAAAATATCCATCTGCCAAAAACATCTATCGATTTTGGAAAGGCAAAATTAGGACATTTTACATTGCAATTCGTCCAGATACCAAGGGGGCACATTTTGGGCAGGACTGGGGAGGGCCCAAAATTAGGATGCTCTTTAGTGATAATAGAATAGGAAGAAACATCCACGGGGAAAAAAAGAAGGATGCTTTTATCTACACCTGTTTCAGTCATGTCCAAGTTACAAAAAGGTGCTCCGATCGAGCAGCTGATCACATGAGGGATTAAAGCATGACATCTCCTTAATCCTCCAGTGGTTGCTATTCCCCCTCCTTCTCCCTTGAAAGTGAAACTGAAAGGAGATACCAGACTCTATGACAGCATCATGCATTATAGGCATTCTGTGCAAAGCAGAATGTAGGTCTGAGGAGTAGCCTCGTGGATAGTATAGTGGACTCTAAACCAGGGGACCCAGTTCCAGGGGCATAGCCAGATGGACAATTTTGGGTGGGCCTGAGCCCAAGGTGGGTGGGCATAGAATTCACCCCCCCCCCCCATCCCCCTCTGGTTTGCTCCTATCTCCACCCCTCCCTGCCCACAAACCCCAAATATTAAATACTTGAGTTGGTGGGGATCTCCAAACCCTGCCAGCTGAAGATTTTCTCCTCCTTCTCAAGGAGCCAGCACTCTTCCAAACGGCAGCCAGCAGCACTTGCCTCAAACTGATGCTGCTGCCAGCAGGCCGTGCATGCTCAGTGCTTTTGTATGTGCAAAAGCTGAGCATGTGCAGAAGGGTCAGCTCGAGGCAAGTGCTGTTAGCTGACATTTGGAAGAGCGAGGGCTGCCCAAGGAGAAATAAATCTTCAGCTGGCAAGGTTTGGGGATCCCCACCAGCCACAGCAAGAATGTCACAATTTTGGGTGGGCCTGAGTCCAAAGTTGGTGGGCCCTGGCCCACCCAGGCCCACCTGTGGCTATGCCACTGCCCAGTTCAAGTTCTTCTTTCAGTGGCGTAGGAAGGGGGGCGGTGGGGCGGTCCACCCCGGGTGCACGCCGCTGGGGGAGTGTCGGCTCCGCTGGTTCCCTGCTCCCTCTGCCCTGGAACAGGTTACTTCCTGTTCCGGGGCAGAGAGAGCAAGGAACCAGCGGAGCCGACGCAGCTCCCAGCGACGTGCACTCGGGGGTGGATTGGCCCTCTCGCCCGCCCCTCGCTTCCTAATTGAAGAATGTGCTCCGGGGGGAGGGTGCACGCCGAGGGAGGGGGGGTGCCATGCTGCACCCGGGGGGTGCGCAGCAGCTACCCGCCCGGGTGTCAACCACCCTCGCTACAGCACTGCCTACTTTAGCTCTCTTTCTTTTTCCTTTAAATTGTGAGCCCTCCAGAAACAGAGATATTCCCACTGTACCTAAACATTAAAGACACCTGCATGCCTGAGGACTACTGAGGTGGTGCACATTCAGGTACAGTAGATAGTTCCCTGTCTCTAGAGGGCTCACCATTTAAAATAACAGAGTTGTAATGGAATATGAACCTGGGTGCCCTGGATTAAAGTTCACTGCATTGACCACTAGGCTGCCCTTCTGCTCTGCAGGGATGTCTGTTTGGCCATTATCTTCCAAATGCTGCCAGACAGATGTTCTTGTCCCTGGTTTTTTGGCATCCATAATTTGGACATTTTGTTCTTGAAAATGGCTGTTCATTTTGGACGTTCTCACATATTTTTGAACAGGAAATCCCAACGTTTTTCTTGTTCGAAAATGGCTGTGAGGTGGATGTTTTTTTTTTTTTTTTTACATTATTATTTATTTATTTATTTATTTAGATTTTGCTCACACCTTTTTCAGTAGTAGCTCAAGGTGAGTTACATTCAGGAACACTGGGTATTTCTCTGTCCCAGGAGGGCTCACAATCTAAGTTTGTACCTGAGGCAATGGAGGGACTTGCCCAAGATCACAAAGAGCAGTTGAATGGATGTTCAAATTCTGACTAAGATCCCTATTCAAAATGCCCCTTCATGTGTATGTAGGTGATAATGGGCATCCTTTTTTAAAAAAAATCTTTTTTGTTAACACAGTTTCTTGTACATACCTTCTAACAGTTTAGAATTGGACATATAGAGTGGCCTAGCAAAATAAGGAATGGAGAAAAGGATGTTCATCTACTTGAAACAACATAGGCCTCCTCAGCCTATCAAAAACTTTCCACCTGAAACAAATGTTCACACAGGGGAGGCATATTATTATAGTAGGTAACTACAAAATGGAGGAGTAGTCTAGTGGATAAATCAGCAGGCTGATAACTGGAGAACCTGGTTCAAATCCCACTGCTGCTGTTTATCAGTCATCCCGCCATTGCCTCAGGTAAAAATGTAGATTATAAGCACTCTCAGGACAGGGAAATGTCCTCTAGTTTTACCATTTTCCCTTCTCTGGAAAACAAATCTTGTTCAGAGAAGGGAACATTGTAAAACTAGAGGACATGAATTGAGGTTGTGAGGTGGATGTTTTCTTTGCATTACACATAGGGGGTTTTACCTTTACCTTTTTGGTTTGGCTTTTGTATGTGTTGATGGTTTGTTCCAAATCCAAATTCAAACTCACATCTATGACCAGTACTTCACCCAGGTGCTAGAAGAGTTTGTGTTGTTTGGATTTGGAAAGCATAGCTAACTGTTTTGGATGTCAAGTAGTATGCATGCTGATTTGATATAAAATACTTGATTATTGTCTTTCTTTTGCATTTTTTGAGCTATAAGTGTATTTTTGTTGCAAAATAGGAAATATCCATCTAAGCCATGCCTAGAACAGACCCCCTTCAAAACTGTGCATGGTGCGGTGTATGTACAGTAGCAGCTTTTCTCGAATTGCTACTTGTGTGTGCAGGTCTGGCCTTAGCAATTGTGGGGCCCTGTGCAGACAAGTTTGATGGGGCCCCTTGATTTAAGATTTCAAATGAACCACCACAGCAACTACGGTATGGCATCTGCCCCTCTCTATGAACCTCTTCCCTCCCTATGTGTTCCAGCATCTTCCCCCTCTCTCCGACAAACCCTCCCCCATGTTGTGCCTTAAACAGTATCTCTCCCCGAGTCTATGGTTCACTGTTGGCAGCAGCGATTCACCTACGGTGCTGGGGCCAGTCCCGGAACCTTCCTTCTGCAGCATCTCGTTTCTGTGGAAACAGGAACTAACATCAGAGGACATCAGAGGGGGCAGGATGCCACAGAGGAAAGATTCCAGGACCAGCCCCAGGCAGTGCAAGTGAATAGCTACTGCCGCCGGAGAGACATAGCCTCAGGGAGAAACACTATTTAAGGTTCAACTTGTGTGGGGTAGGTGTCAGAGAGAGGGAGATGATGGAATGTTAGGGGAAGGGGCTCAGAGGGAAGGGCAGACACTGGACTGTGGGCGGAAGGGGTTGAGAGAGAGGGGTGAGATTCCAGACAGAACGGAGGGAAACTGAGGTGCTGACTCGGTTAAGCACGGGATCCCTAGGAGCATGGAGCCCTGTGCGGCTGCCCCTGTCACTCCTGCTTAAGGCCAGCCCTTATGTACAGTGGTGGAAATAAGTATTTGATCCCTTGCTGATTTTGTAAGTTTGCCCACTGACAAAGACATGAGCAGCCCATAATTGAAGGGTAGGTTATTGGTAACAGTGAGAGATAGCACATCACAAATTAAATCCGGAAAATCACATTGTGGAAAGTATATGAATTTATTTGCATTCTGCAGAGGGAAATAAGTATTTGATCCCCCACCAACCAGTAAGAGATCTGGCCCCTACAGACCAGGTAGATGCTCCAAATCAACTCGTTACCTGCATGACAGACAGCTGTCGGCAATGGTCACCTGTATGAAAGACACCTGTCCACAGACTCAGTGAATCAGTCAGACTCTAACCTCTACAAAATGGCCAAGAGCAAGGAGCTGTCTAAGGATGTCAGGGACAAGATCATACACCTGCACAAGGCTGGAATGGGCTACAAAACCATCAGTAAGACGCTGGGCGAGAAGGAGACAACTGTTGGTGCCATAGTAAGAAAATGGAAGAAGTACAAAATGACTGTCAATCGACAAAGATCTGGGGCTCCACGCAAAATCTCACCTTGTGGGGTATCCTTGATCATGAGGAAGGTTAGAAATCAGCCTACAACTACAAGGGGGAAACTTGTCAATGATCTCAAGGCAGCTGGGACCACTGTCACCACGAAAACCATTGGTAACACATTACGACATAACGGATTGCAATCCTACAGTGCCCGCAAGGTCCCCCTGCTCCGGAAGGCACATGTGACGGCCCGTCTGAAGTTTGCCAGTGAACACCTGGATGATGCCGAGAGTGATTGGGAGAAGGTGCTGTGGTCAGATGAGACAAAAATTGAGCTCTTTGGCATGAACTCAACTCGCCGTGTTTGGAGGAAGAGAAATGCTGCCTATGACCCAAAGAACACCGTCCCCACTGTCAAGCATGGAGGTGGAAATGTTATGTTTTGGGGGTGTTTCTCTGCTAAGGGCACAGGACTACTTCACCGCATCAATGGGAGAATGGATGGGGCCATGTACCGTACAATTCTGAGTGACAACCTCCTTCCCTCCGCCAGGGCCTTAAAAATGGGTCGTGGCTGGGTCTTCCAGCACGACAATGACCCAAAACATACAGCCAAGGCAACAAAGGAGTGGCTCAGGAAGAAGCACATTAGGGTCATGGAGTGGCCTAGCCAGTCACCAGACCTTAATCCCATTGAAAACTTATGGAGGGAGCTGAAGCTGCGAGTTGCCAAGCGACAGCCTAGAACTCTTAATGATTTAGAGATGATCTGCAAAGAGGAGTGGACCAAAATTCCTCCTGACATGTGTGCAAACCTCATCATCAACTACAGAAGACGTCTGACCGCTGTGCTTGCCAACAAGGGTTTTGCCACCAAGTATTAGGTCTTGTTTGCCAGAGGGATTAAATACTTATTTCCCTCTGCAGAATGCAAATAAATTCATATACTTTCCACAATGTGATTTTCCGGATTTAATTTGTGATGTGCTATCTCTCACTGTTACCAATAACCTACCCTTCAATTATGGGCTGCTCATGTCTTTGTCAGTGGGCAAACTTACAAAATCAGCAAGGGATCAAATACTTATTTCCACCACTGTATATATCTATTTACCACTGTAAATCAGCTTTATTCATGTCTAAATGGCATCTAACCTTTCTAAAATGACCTTCTTAGCTTCCTTTTTTGCTTTCTGTAGATTCAGCCTCTACATGCTCCTCCTCCAGTTCATTCTGGCTGGAACAGAGATGCACATGTTGTAGAGCGTCCGCCAAGCAGAATTTTATAAACAATTTGCACACTAGTAAAAGTCAAGACATTATGTTCTCAGGAAGTCAAACATGCTCTTAATAACAGGCCTAGTTGTCAGAACCATTTTTAAGGTGCAAGAATGGAGTTAAATGTCATAGCAAGAACAAATAGCAATTATTATTTATTAATTTGGCAACAAAAAGACCACTAACTTCTGAGCATGCATATACTCTTGTTAGATTGCAGATTAAGTGAATTTAATAATTTACATTTCAGCATAACAAATTCTTATATCTTGTCCTGTATTTACATATGCAGATTGTTCACATCAAGCTCTTTTGATGTTATTGGTGATGCTGTATTTACTGGACTTCCCCATCTAGAATACCTGTAAGTTAGTACATCATATCTGGTATAACTATAGACTGGTTTTTTAAACCTTAGTGTGGGTAAAAACAAATGTTATCATTTTTAACAGGTTTATAGAGAACAACAAAATCAAATCTATTTCAAGAAATGCTTTTCGAGGATTAAAATCATTGACTCATCTGTGAGTATATTAGTTATATATTCTCTTTTTTCACATGATGCTATTATTTTGTTGTTGATTACCTGTTGTACAAACCTCTGGAAGGAGGGTTGTGTCAAACATTGTATGCATGGTGTAACTCATTGATCAATCAAAAAACAGCAGTGAGAAAATCTCTTAAAACAACAGGAGTTGTAAGGAGATTCAAGATGGCCGCGGCAGACGCATGACTTGCCTGTAGCTCTCTGAGTTTTTCCTTCTCTTTCGAAATGCTAAAGAGAAGGGGCTGTCAAGCCTCCATGACCCCCCAGAGGCAAACTCTTTCCGCAGGAATTCAGTCCTATTTCCAGAGAGCCCCAGCTCCAGTGTTGTCGGAGAGAAGCCCGTTGACTTGCCCTGGGATGAATGGAGATCCCGGTGTGTCTCTAGGCTAGAGCTTTTGCTCAGCCCTGACACAAGAATCCCTCCTCCACAACCTTCGGCTAGTACTACTCCACTGTTGACGCCCTTACTCCGTTTCCCAAGACTGGTACAGAAAAGACTGGAGGAAATCTCGCACCCATTCAGATTTCCTTCACTACAAATTCATGCTATTCTCCTTCCAGTCCTCACTATTCCTTGCCAAACAGGACTATTACACCCAATTGACTAATTCTCTCAGCTCTAACCCTCGTCGTCTCTTCGCCACCCTTAACACCCTCCTCAAAGTGCCCTCCGCTCCCACCCCCCCTCCCTCTCTCCTCAATCACTGGCTGACTACTTCCGCGACAAGGTGCAAAAGATCAACCTTGAGTTCACTACCAAGCCACCTCCTCCTCTTCACCCTTCAACCCTCTCCCTCAACCAACCAACCCAGACCTCCTTCTCCTCCTTTCCTGATATCTCTGAGGAGGAAACCGCCCGCCTTCTTTCCTCCTCAAAATGCACCACTTGTTCCTCTGATCCCATCCTCATCAACTTACTTAACACCATCTCTCCTACTATCACCCCCTCCATCTGTCATATCCTCAACCTCTCTCTCTCCACTGCAACTGTCCCCGACACCTTCAAGCATGCCGTAGTCACGCCACTCCTCAAAAAACCATCACTAGACCCTACCTGTCCCTCCAACTACCGCCCCATCTCCCTCCTACCCTTCCTCTCCAAGATACTTGAGCGCGCAGTCCACAGCCGCTGCCTTGATTTTCTCTCCTCTCATGCCATCCTCGATCCGCTTCAATCCGGTTTTCGCCCTCTTCACTCGACAGAAACAGCACTCTCTAAAGTCTGTAATGACCTGTTCCTTGCCAAATCCAGAGGCCACTACTCCATCCTCATCCTCCTGGATCTATCCGCCGCTTTTGACACTGTAATCATGACTTACTTCTTGCCACACTGTCCTCATTTGGGTTCCAGGGCTCTGTCCTCTCCTGGTTCTCCTCCTATCTCTCCCACCGCACCTTCAAAGTTCACTCTCATGGATCTTCCTCCACCCCCATCCCCTTATTTGTTGGTGTTCCCCAGGGATCGGTCCTTGGACCCCCTTCTCTTCTCAATCTACACCTCTTCCCTGGGCTCCCTGATCTCATCTCATGGTTTCCAGTATCATCTCTATGCTGATGACACCCAACTGTATCTCTCCACACCAGACATCACCGTGGAGACCCAGGCAAAGGTATCGGCCTGCTTATCCGACATTGCTGCCTGGATGTCCAACCGCCACCTGAAACTGAACATGTCCAAGACCGAGCTTATCGTCTTTCCACCAAAACCCACTTCTCCTCTTCCTCCACTTTCTATCTCAGTTGATAACACCCTCATCCTCCCCGTCTCATCTGCCCGCAACCTCGGAGTCATCTTTGACTCCTCTCTCTCCTTCTCTGCGCATATCCAGCAGATAGCCAAGACCTGTCGCTTCTTCCTCTTTAACATCAGCAAAATTCACCCTTTCCTCTCTGAACACACCACCCGAACTCTCGTCCACGCTCTCATTACCTCTCGCCTGGACTACTGCAACTTACTCCTCACCGGCCTCCCACTTAGCCATCTATCCCCCCTTCAATCTGTTCAGAACTCTGTTGCACGTCTCATATTCCGCCAGAACCGATATACTCATATCACCCCTCTCCTCAGGTCACTTCACTGGCTTCCGATCAGATACCGCATTCAATTCAAGCTTCTCCTTCTTACCTACAAATGCACTCAGTCTGCTGCCCCTCACTATCTTTCTACCCTCATCTCCCCTTACGTTCCCGCCCGTAACCTCCGTTCACAGGATAAATCCCTCCTCTCAGTACCCTTCTCCACCACTGCCAACTCCAGGCTCCGCTCATTCTGCCTCGCCTCACCCTATGCTTGGAACAACCTTCCTGAACCCTTACGCCAAGCCCCTCCCTGTCCGTCTTCAAGTCTTTGCTTAAAGCCCACCTCTTCAATGCTGCGTTCGGCACCTAACCCTTACCGTTCAGTGAATCCAGACTGCCCCAATTTGACTGCCCCTATCGGACTGACCGTTCACTTGTCTATTAGATTGTAAGCTCTTTGAGCAGGGACTGTCTCTCTTTGTTAAATTGTACAGCGCTGCGTAACCCTAGTAGCGCTCTAGAAATGTTAAGTAGTAGTAGTAGATTAAGAGAGACAGGAGCAGGGGCGTATCTGGAATCCGGCGGTAGGGGGGGCCACAGCCAGAGAGGGGGGGCACATTTTTGCCTCCCCCCCCCCCGCCGCCGCCGCCGCCTCTCTCCACCCCCTCCCCGCCGTCAACCCTCCCCCGCTGCTTACTTTTGCTGGCGCCGAGGTCCGACCCGCAATCTCCGTTTTTCGTCTTCCTCCATGGCCATGCTTCCAGGAAGTAACGCTGCAGTGCTGATTCGTTGAATCCAGTTCGACGTCTGACGTCAGACGCCGAACTGGATTCAACGAATCAGCACTGCAGCGTTACTTCCTGGAAGCATGGCCACGGAGGAAGACGAAAAACGGAGATTGCGGGTCGGACCTCGGCGCCAGCAAAAGTAAGCAGCGGGGGAGGGTTGACGGCGGGGAGGGGGGCCAGGGCGAAATCTGCGGGGGCCCAGGCCCCTGTGGCCCCACGCAGATACGCCCCTGGACAGGAGGCATTACAAACAACCGGAGGAAACCGAGCAGTTGGAGAACAGATATCCCAGATGGAGGTTTTTGCAAATTCTGGAGAGCCGAAGGAAAAAGAAGGTTGTGGTTTGGAACAGTCATCATTGATGGGAGAAACTGAGGTAAAACCTACATTACTTGTTAAACCAAATGAAGTTACCCTGGATAATTTGTGGACACTTATTGTGGATTTAGGGAAGGCAATATGTCCTCAAATACAAAAACTAACTCAGGATTTCGCTGATATGGAGCAAAGAAATAGAGAAGTGGATCTTAAATTAAAGACGTTAAAACAACAAACTAAAGAGTATGAAGATAAGATTACAAAATACTCAAGAGACTGTGATAAAAGATTTAACAGCCTTAAGGAGAAAAACAGAATTTCTTGAGAATTCAGCTAGAGGTAATAATTTGCATTTTTTTGAACTTTCCGAAACAATTTACTAAAACCCCGAGGGAGATGCTGAGGAAATACTTAAAAGAAATATTGGGGGTTCCTGAAGAGGCTATTCCTCCATTTTCTCAAATTTATTATTTGCCTTCGAAAAAGCAACAAGAGCAAGATAATCAAGATTTGAATGTCTCAGCTATACTTGAATCATCAGATAATGAACAGATTATTCCATCGACATTAATAGCAACTGTAGCTTTGGCTCCAGATAAACATTGGATAATGACATTATTTTTCAAGAATAAAGAGAAAGTATTTCTGGGATAAAGAATTCAAATTTTTCCTGATGTTTCAAAGGAGACACAAAGAAGACAGCAACAATTTCTTTTAATGAAGCCAGGTGTTATTCAATTTTTTCTAAGGTTTCCTTGCAAATGTGTAGTTAAATACCAATCGATAAAGTATGTTTTCTTTGAACCTGTCCAACTGACAATTTAACTACAAAGAACAAGTAATTGGAGGGGTATAAATCTGACTCTTGATCATTTAAAATAAGAATCAGGCAGGTGAAGTCAGTATTGCCATTTCTTTAATTAATTTTCTTTGCTAGTTTAAAATTCTATTGTGTAACATTTTTAATCTGGTTTTGAGGACTTGAGTAAATATGACGGACAATTGCCTGAAATTGTAATTTGGAAAAAAATTTGGAGTCTGTATTTTACTTTTCCGTACAAGTATATACTTGAATGTAATTAAAATGTTATAAAAACAAAAAAAACAACAGGGCCTCCTTACATTCCAAACTAGTTTTAATTAGTGACTGTAGAAAAGGCAAGGAGGAAAAGCAGAACACAAGAGGAAATAAAGTTCATCAGTTATCTAAAACTGTTGGTAATACTACATTCCAAAGGAAAGGGAAAGGGAAATGGGACTTGATATACCGCCTTTCTGAGGTTTTTGCAACTACATTCAAAGCGGTTTACATATATTCAGGTACTTATTTTGTACCAGGGGTTATTCGTGTGTATCTCTAATAACATTTTTATTTGGTGTTTGATTCACCAGAATTTTGTGTAAGCATAAACGTAAAATATTCAAAGACTCTTCCATAGATCCAGAAATGGGTATAAAAAACTGAACATCATCACCAGAATTTCAGGACATAAAGAGGGGGGGGGGGGACATAAAATGGCCCTTTTACTAAGGTGCGTAGGCGCCTATGCACATCTAATGTGCGTCAAATTGGAACTACCACCTACCGGGTGCGCCGGGTGGTAATTCCATTTTTGACACGTGTCCAAAACACGCAGTAGAAAATATTTTCTACTGCGTGGTACTTACCTGGTGATAATTGGCAGTTTTCACACGCTGATGCTTACCACCCAGTTAGCGTGTGAGACCTTACTGCCAAGTCAATGGGTGGCAGTAAGGTCTCCGGCTGAAAATGGATACGTGCTGGTTTTAATTTTGCCACACGTCCATTTTCAGCCACAAATAAAAGGCCTTTTTTCCAGGCGTGCTGAAAAATTAACCTGCGTGCCGTCCAAAACACACGCCTACACCAGCACAGGTCATTTTTCAGCACACCTTACATACACATGCATCCCAGAAAATAGACTCCTTTAGTTCTGAGTGGAGCAATATATTTCACGAAATGTTTTGGAAACAGCTCTTCTGATAATTCCTCTTCTTACTTTATTCTGATTAGATTCCCACCTTTCCCCATACACCTCATAGCAAAGCAAATTACAATTAGTAGTAGTTCAATACAAAACAATTCAAGACTTACCCCAGTGGTTCACAAACCTGGGCCTGGCGGCACCCCAGCCAGTCAGGTTATCAGGATATCAACACTCATGAGAGATATTTGCATGCAGTGGGGGTAGTGTATGCAGGTCTCTCTCATGAATATTCATTGTGGATAGCCTGAAAACCTGACTGGCATGGGGTGCCTCAAGCACTAGGTTTGGAACAACTGGCTTACCCTATTTGTTGCAAAAGTTAATATTCTGAGTAGGAAGCAGACTGGATGTGCCATATCATCTTTTTTTTTCTTCTGTCATTGTCTCTGTGTGTTTTATCTTGCTCTCGTCACCACAAAACACCATTGTAGTACTTCATCAAATGTGGTGAGAGAACAGCAGGAAAATGCTGATAGCCATGTCTTTTATCTGGTTCATAAGAGCCACATGGGAAGAACTTAATAGAGAGTACTGGCAGGAGATGATAAACAAGTAGCTTCAGAAAGTAATTAAGAAAGCAACGGCCAATACCTCCTCCCCCTCCCCCTTGATACTTTTATTTTCTGGCTTTCCTTTTCTTCTTTCTTTATTTTCCAAGCTATTCGCAACCTGTTCCAACCCTGTACATTGCTACAGATTTGTTCTAAAGGAAAAGTGTTAGGAGTCATTATCTATGGTTGCCTTATGTTTTACAACCTTTTACCTTCCTGGGTGCCATATTCAAAATTGTTTAACTGGGCAGGAGAGGCTCCAGCCCAGTTAAACCCCACTGAGCAAATATGTCTAAATATGTCTGCTAACTGTCCATCCCCTAACCTGCTAGATTAGGGGCGGGCCATGGGCAGAGTTAGGGCAGAACATCAACTTAGCCATTTAGTGGTGATATTCAGTCCGCTAACCAGCTAAGTAAGTGCATAAAGTTAAGACAGCAAAATAGCTGTCATAACTTTATGCCACGAGTTAACCCAGTATGAATATCAGCCAGTGTCCAGTTCAATTTAATTTAATTCTTGTATACCACTAATATCCTCTTTCCAGGGTTCAATGCATTCTAGGTGAGACAAAAGCAGATAGTGTTAGTGTGAGGTATGAGAAACATTAGAGACCATTGGTGTAATGCACGAGAGAGTTAACTTCCAGGTCAGCAGATATAGCCAGATATTCTGTGCTGGGAGCCGCTACCTATTTCCAGATCATGCAGCTAAAAAATCACAGTGACATTGCTCAGGCTAATAAGGGGCACAAGCCATGACTCATATTTACCTGTTACAAGTATATCCTAGAATCAGCCAGTAGAGGCTGCTCTTCAACAATGCCTGAATGTTTCTATCCTGGAGGCTACAAGCACTGTCTCCATTGTACTAATCTAACCTAATCTTTTGCATTTCTTATCCACCTAATTCTCAATAAATCCAGAGTTTGGGGTGTGGTGCTAGATGCAAACTTATCTTTTGAGTTTCAGATTAATGATCTTATAAAGAATTTTTTTCTTTAATTTGCATCACTTAAGAGCTATAAGGTCATCATTAAATCCTGTGAGCTTTAGAACTGTTGCTTAGGCTATTTTAATTCCTTACCTGGATTATTGCAATTCTCTGTATTGTTCTCTTTCTTTGGAATTATGTAGGAAATTGCAACTGCTGGAAAATACATCTGCTCAGCTGATTTTCTCGTTAGAGAAGTTTCATGAAGCAACTCTACTTTTGAGCAAACTACACTGGCTTAAAATAGATTTGTGTCTCCATTTTAAAATAGCCTGTTTGTTCCGTGGATTTAGTGTAATCTTTTGAAGTATGAGGTTTCTGGGAATTTTGTGTCTCTGGTGAACAGTTCTTTTTCAGAAGGAAGCTGTCCTTTGATTTTTAAAAAAGCTGTAGTTCACTCTCTGTTAAAGAACGAATCGTTAGACGAGTCTAAAGTTAATAATTATCATCCTGTTTCTTTACTTTTTTTTTTTTTTGGCCAAAGTAGTGGAAAAGTTAATTTTGTTCCAGTTGCAAGATTTTTTAGATCAACATCAGATTTTGGATTCAGGACAATTTGGATTTTGTCCTAAGTATTCTATAGAAACTCAGCTGATTTCAATTTGCGATAGAGTAGGTTTCGACTGGGGTGAATCATACCTTCTGGTTACTCTTGACATTTCCTCAGTTTTTGATACTGTCCATCATGGCCTTCTGATTCAGAGGTTGGAATCATTGGTAATTCAAGGGTTTGTTTTGAAATGGTTTAAGTCACTTCTTAGTGATATACTTTTTCACCTGAATCAGCCTTTGTTCCTTCCAGCCTTTCGGGTGGAGGTATAGCCTTAGGATTTTGATTCCTTGCGCCTTCTCGGTGTCTGTTGCATCCTTTTTTTGGTACCTAAAGGTAACCAATGAGTTTCATCGTTGTGATCATTTGTTCCTTTCTGCATGCCGGCTCTCGCAAAGGAGAGGCAGCCTCTAAGGCAACCATTGCTTGCTGGTTGCGAGAGGCAATTGCTTTTGGTGTATTTACTGGTGCACCAGCCCAATCCGGAGCATCTATGGGCTTACTCAACTCGGGTGGTAGCTACATTGTGGGCGGAGTTGTGCTTGATCTCGTTGGAAGAGATTAGCAGGGCATCAACTTGGTCATCAATGCATACTTTAAGCATTATCAGCTGGATGTTGCAGCTTGGTTGGCTGCGGCCTTTGGGGCAGTGGTCTTGGGGTTGTGAGTGTCAGTTTCCCAACCTAGATAGGATTGCTTTATTACATCCCATTAGTCTCTGGATTCATCTGCTGCTAATACTAAGGAATGAGAAATTATGTCTTACCTGATAATTTTCTTTCCTTTAGTGCAGCAGATGAATCCAGAGGCCCACCCTGGATTTCTGTTCTGTTGTTGGTTGTTGTTGCAGGTTTCACTTCAGTACATTTACTATAAGGATGTTCAATTTTGCTTCTTGTGAGAAAGGAGAATAGTGTGTTTTTGGTTCAACTGTTTGTTATAGGAAACTAGTAAAAAAAGGCCCGTTTCTGACACAAATGAAACGGGCGCTAGCAAGGTTTTCCTCGGAGTGTGTATGTTTGAGAGAGTGTATGTGAGAGTGACTGTGTGTGAGAGAGAGAGAGTGAATGTGCGAGTGTGTGTGTGTGAGAGAGAGAGAGAGTGAGTCTGGGTGCGAGTGTGTCTGTGAGAGAGAGACAGAGAGAGAGTGTGTGTGAGATTGAGAGTGTGTGCAAGTGCGCATGTGAGACACAGTGTGAGAGAGAGAGAGTGTGTTTCACACAGATACAGTGTATGTGAGAGAGAGAGTGTGTGTGACACAGACTCGCTGTGAGACTGAGTGTATGAGACCAAGAGAGTATGTGAGTGACTGTGTGACACATAGAGAGTGAATGTGATACAGTGTGAGACATAGAGTGTGTGAGAGTGAGAGAGAGAAAGACATTGACTGTGAGAGAGAGAGAGAGTGTGTGTGACAGAGATACCTCCCCCCCCCCCCCCCCCACCTCTCTGGTGTCAGGCCTCCCCCTCCCTCTCTCTGGTGTCTGAGCGTTACTGTGCAGGACGCTGAGCTCTGGCTGTGCTTCAAGGAACTGACCAATCCTATTTAATAGAATGCACCTCCAACATTCTGAAGCCGAGAAACCTCGTGTGGTTGGTCACTTCTGCTTGTGACAAACCCGGAAGTACGTGATGTCCATTCAGGAGATGGTTACAGAGAGCAGGAATGCCTCAGCCATGCAGTCAGCTTCAGAATGTTGGAGGTGCATTTTATTATATAGGATACTGAATAACCAGGAAACTGAATGACCAGGAGCTATCTATCACATGAGGTACTTTAGTTCAGTGTTCTCTATCTCCACCTGCTGGTAGATGGTCACAACTCACTAGTCTCTGGATTCATCTGCTGCGCTAAGGGAAGAAAATTATCAGCTAAGACATAATTTCTTGATCTGCAGCCTCTGGTCTGTTATCTCATCGTTTGGCCAGGTCAATGCTGCAGAGACAGATCCAGGGAGTACTTGGGTCCCAGCAAGCAGATGTGGAGGAGGACAGATTTAGTTGCTGCTGTCACTGAACCACTACATCTTCTGATTATGGACCTTTGCCTTCTTGCCCTCTTCCCAGTCTGCTTTATTTTCCTCATGGCTACGGTAAATAGAGGGCTGGGAATCTCTGCTGACTCCTCAACTTCTGTTGCTATGGTTTTGCACACATTTGCAGGTGGCAATGGAGTGTAATCATCTGAAATGATATTTTTAACCCACTTATTCCTAATAAGGTCCAAAGTGGTTTACAATTAAAATCTACAAGTTCTTTCAGATGCTGCTGCTAGGAGTCACCACCACTCTGCTACTGGGGAAGTGAAAACTTCCATTGACTCTTCAGTCTCAGCTGCCATGGGTCACTGCCACTCTTTGCCGGGGGGGGGGGGGGGGGGGGGAGGGAGAAGTAGGAACCTCTGCTATGCACATGAAACTAACCACTACTGCCTGTAATATTTTGTTATGGGAGCCATTGTAGGAACCTCCTTCAGTTAAATGTCTACTTGCAGTCCAAACACAAATCCTCTGTATTATGGTTGCCAGGGCTTTTTTTGAGGGGGTACTTGGGGGTACTGAGTACCGGCACCTTTTCCATTGTCTACTAAAATTGACCATGGCCCCCAAGTTTTAATGAAAGAGCTCAGGCTCTACACACCAATTCTGCCTTGTCATAGATTCTGTGACTGGTTGCAGGGGGCCTGGCTATTGTGGGGTAGGTCCCTCAGTGATCACCCTGGGTGGCCTGGCATTTGAGTACCGGCACCTTTTTTTGCTAGAAAAAAATGCACTGATGGTTGCCTACTGTTTTTGGGTTTATATATATTGTGCAATGTCTAGTTGCATCAAGCACTAACTCTTTTTAAAATTGCTCTACAAAAGCAGCCAAAATCATGGCTAAAATGAATCCATGGGCATTTACACCTGCTGAAAAGGAGGTGCAAATGTTTGCATGTATTTTATACATGCATATAACACAACTCCACTGCATTCCTGTCAAAATCCATCCCCAAACATATCTACCCCAGACTTGCATGAAAGTACGCGTGTTCCTGTCACCACATGCAAGGAGTAATTTTATAAGCAGTTTATAAATTGTCAGTTCAGGGAGGTCTCGGAACCCTTACTATAATCATGGCTTGAAGCAAAACCTCAGTGCTAAATGCTCCTCACAGAGCAAAAATACTCAGACTCAGGGGCTACAGCTAAAATAATCATTGGTTTCAAAGCTTTAAAAGCCAATCATATTATGAAAAAACATAAGTGGAGGAAAAAGCCAAAGGCTTAAAAAACCTCCACTTATAATTTAGTTCAAAGAGTTCCTGACTGCAAAAAATTAAAGAGCTCGGTCTGTGTCCCAGTCACAAAATATCATCTTAACAGAAATCATCTTTCAAAAAGTCAAAACATCCACTTATATTTAATAATTGAACACTTATCCCAGTTCTCATCTAGTCCATGTGAAGCTGAAGGTCTTCTGAATTCCACCCAACAAGAGCTCCTTGTTTCTCTTTCCGCTGTATCAGGGGTTAGGTTACAGGGAACTTGCCCTGTAACCTGACCCCTGACTCAGCGGAAAGCGAAACAAGGAGCACTTGTCTGTTGGAGTTCTGTTATTCAGTATTTTATATTGTAAACAATCTAGAGCTGTTGGTGCTTGACAGTGTATAAAAACTATATATTACTATTACTTTTACCTGGCACCAGCCCTATGGAATTCCTTGCTGCAGTATCTTAGAGTAGAAACAAACTTTAGAAATTTTAAACCTAGGTTGAAAACTTATTTCTCTCTGGCCTTTTGTGATGATTAATTTTGGCACTGGCTGGGTTGGCTGGTAGATTTTGAGGAGTCTCCCTATAGATTGGAAAACTAGACTTTTTTTCTATATTTCATTTTTTTGTTATAGTATTGTATGATTCTATTATTTAGCCTCTATTTTGGCTCACAATTTTGTTAAAAGAGCAGTATTACAAGTATGTAAATAAACAAACTAGGCAGAGTGCAAAATAAAATATGTATAAACAATACAACACTCAACCCATTTTTTAAAATATAACATTAATCATGAAGCCAAAAAAAACCATCATCTTATTTGCCCCCCAAAAATAATCTTCAATAAAAATAAAACAAAAAACAAATCAACCTATGCAGGGCCCAGTTTAGTATTGGGGTGGGGGGGCGAAGAGAAAAGCAAGCATTATTAACTAGTTTCCATAGTGTACAACCTTTTTCCCATGGGTTTAAACTGAAAATTTCTCTAGAGGTAGAAACTTCAAAGAACATTAAAAAGGATTGTAGCAAAGCTCACATTTTGTTCTATAAGACAGTTATTTTCTGTTCATTGGCTCCTGGAGAGATAGCATTGCTACTCACCTGAATTAGGTGTTAATTAAGGTGTGAGTAAGTAGAATATTTGCAAAGGTTATTAAGGGCAATCTGATTACTGAGGCCCTCATGATCAAAAGCAAACTCCGGCGCTAGAGGCGGTTAATGCCATACTAGCGCCGGAGTTTGCTGCCGACCCATGATCAGAGCCCTCGAGCGCCTGAAACAACGCACTCGAGGGCTCTTAGCGCAAGTAGCATGCAAATGCATGCTAAACAGGGCTTCTAGCGCAATTAGCTTGCAAATGCATGCTAATCAGCGCTTAACGCATTCATCCCCAATGATCAGCGTCCAGCGCGCCAAAGATTGGGTCACTGGCCATGGCAAAATCAGCGCCAGCTCCGAGCTGGCGTTAGACTTTGTGGATCATTGGGGAGGAATGGTGAGCCCTGTCCAGCATGCAGTTGCATGCTGGCAGGCCCCCGTTCCCCCCCAAAGCAAACGTAAACAGGGGGCTGGAGGTCCGGTGGACCTCCAGTCCCCCCGACGATCCCACCCCCACCCCAATGTTCAGGGAGGGCTGGAGATCCGATGGGTCTCCAGCCCCCCCAAACCCCCAGAAATCATGAAGTGGCAGCCTCTGGCCAAACACTCTCCCACCCTCCCACCCAGCGACGGGGGGGGGCTGGAGGCCCGGTGGGTTTGGGGGGCTCCCACCGGACCTCCAGCCCCCCCCCATCGCTGGGTGGGAGGGTGGGAGAGCGTTTGGCCAGAGGCGGCCACTTCATGATTTCTGGGGTTTTGGGGGGCTGGAGACCCACCGGATCTTCAGCCCTCCCTGAACATGGAGGGAGTGGGATTGTCGGCGGGACCGGAGGTCAACCGGACCTCCAGCCCCCCCCCCCCCATCGCTGGGTGGGAGGGTGGGAGAGGGTTTGGCCACAACGTTTTCTGGAGGTTTGGGGGGGGCTGGAGACACACCGGAGCTCCAGCCTTCGTTGTTCGGGCCTCAGTAGGTAGTTTGACAGGTTTGGGCTTTTGACAGCCCAGACCTGTCAAACAAGTGCGGGAGGATTGTGCTGAGCGCATGCTCAGGTGCAATTCTCCCGCACTTCTACATGATAATCAAAGATAATAGCGCTGCTTAGATTTGCATGCATTATCTTTGATCATCGATGCAGAAAAGCCCTGCGCTGTCCCAGCGCTATTTTTAGGGTGCTGTTTGGAACAGCGCGGGGTTTTGGATCATCTGGGCCTGAGTTAGCTTCAAAGGGTTTGTTTGAAGCAGTCTCTTCAAAATTATATAAAGAGGAAAGGTCCCACTTAACTTTCTTTTTGAGAAGTGCTGAGAGAAGAGGACATTTCTCTGGTAAATGAACATTATTTTATTCTGTGCTTTGGGAACTTATTGAGGTTTAAAGGAGGAATTGTAGGTTATTGATAGGGAGAATAAAATATAAAAAGCAAACTTTATCAACTAGTTTCCATACTCTTCCCCCCCTAGTTTTAAAACTTGAACTTTGTACTATAGCATTAACAGATAGCCTCAAGCAGGCACAGCAGGGCCTAGTTTAGTTTTCAATCTCACCCATCCTCCCCAATTCCCGCCCACCCCTCATGTAGCTAGCTGGGTGGCTGGTGGACATGAGGATTGCCTGGTCACTTGCCTGCCTAGTGCAAAGATGGCGGACCTCACGCATCACCTAGACAGGATCTTAGATAGTGCTGGGGAGGAGCCAGCTGTCTTGGTACATGTGGGTACCAATGACATAGGAAAATGTGGGAGAGAGGTTCTGGAAGCCAAATTTAGGCTCTTAGGTATAAAGCTGAAGTCCAGGTCCTCCAGGGTAGCATTTTCAGAGATGCTCCCCATTGCACCTGCAGGACCCAAAAGGCAGGCACAGCTCCAAAGTCTCAATGCGTGGTTGAGACGATGGTGCAGGGATGAGGGATTTAGATTTGTTAGGAACTGGGCAACATTCTGGGAAAGGGGGAGACTGTTCCAAAAGGATGGGCTCCACTTTAACTGGGATGGAACAAGACTGATAGTGCTAACTTTTAAAAAGGAGATAGAGCAGCTTTTAAACTAGAATGGGGGGGGGGGGGGGGGGCACAGTCATCCAGGAGTGCATGGTTCAATGTGGAGTATCCTTGAAGGATACTATTGAAACAGGACATTTAGGGAAACCCAGTAGATAAGTATCAACAATGCTGAAAGTAAGCCAGATGTGCTTAATGAGAGAGCAGGATAAAAGATGCAAATTATTCCCTTCAACTTCTAAGCAGCTTGTAGATTAAAGGAAGAAACACAATTAGAAGTGCCTGTATACAAATTCTAGAAGCCTAAAAAATAAGATGGGAGAGTTAGGGTATATAGCACTAGATGAGGGCATCTCAGAAACTTGGTGGATAATCAATGGGACACTGTGTTAACAGGGTACAAATTGTATCGCAATGATAGAGAAGATCAAATTGGAGGGGGAGGGGTTGCGCTATATGTTAAAGAGGGAATTGAGTTCAGGATGGATTAGCTATGCTCTCATGACTTAAGGGATGCTTATACCCACATTCAGATACATCCTCATCACAGAATACATCAAAGATTTCAAGTAGGAGAGGAAGTGAGAATTATTGAGACAAATGTAGGCTTAAGCCCTTGGTTTCTTGCCAAGTAATTCAGCAGCATCTGCTGTTGAAATAGCTTTTATTTTCCTTCCTACTGCAGTGTGAGATCTTCCTGGGCAGTGAGCTTGTTATAATCAATGGCAAATAAGAAAAAGCCTGTGGATCTACAGGAGTTTGCCCATCTGGTGGCAGCCAGCCACACTGTGAGACAGAAAACATGGCGGAAGCTCAAGCATCAAGTACTGTTGTTGGAGCAGGTAGAACTTCGGCAGAGAGTGGAAATCTGTTGAAATCCAGTTTTGAAGAGATGCAATGCTGGTTTCAAGAAATTAAAGTTGATTTGGTGGCCACATGGGCTGAGCTGGCAGCATTAGGCTCTAATTTACAAGCAGACATTGTTGACCTGGACCACTAGATTGAAGAACAAGATGGAGGAGCACACTGAGTGGCTCTCTAAAGTGAAGCAAAAGCACTTGGAGCTAGCTAAACAGCAAGCAGAACTTTCAGATAAACTAGATGCTCTTGAAAATAGGAGCAGGTGGTGTATTTAAAATCTAGGAGCATTCCAGAGACCCCAAAGTATATGGATTGTGTGGCAGCAGTTTTAAAAACTTCTGCATTGGTAATGGAGCATGCTTGATGATTTAAGAATAGAGCATGCACGCTGCTTAATGGGGAATTCACGCTCTAATATGCCTAAAGACATATTTGCTTGCTTCCATAGTTATTTGGTCAAGGAGAAAATACTGTCAGCAGTGCCCAATCAAGGACAAATAACTTGAGACTCCTATACTGTTGAGATTTTTGTAGATATCTCCCCTATCACATTGTGGAGACACATAGAGCTTCATAACATCACTGGTAAGGTGAGTGAAGAACAAGTATATTATAGATGGACCTTTCCCTTTGGTTTAAGCTCCAAAATGCAGAGGAAGTCATACCGGGCAACCTCGAGGGAAGCAGTGATCAAAATCCTACATTCGCTAGGTGGTCATTGACTAAGACGTTGGAACATGCATCAAGACGGCAGATTTTGGTATCATCCACAAAAATGCAAACCTTAACAGACAGCCCTTCAGCAATATCACTTACAAAAGAACCGGCCCAAGAACTGAACCTTGCGGCACACCACTGGTAACATCCTTTTCCTCAGAGTGAGCCTTCCACTCAACCAGTTCCTAACCCAATCAGTCACTTAGGGTCCATGCCAAGGGCACTTAAGTTTATTTATTAGTCATCTATGCAGGACTGTGTCAAAGGCTTTGCTAAAATCGAAATACACCACATCTAGTGCTCTTCTCCAATCCAACTCTCTGGTCACCCAGTCAAAGAAATTAATCAGATTTGTCTGACAAGACCTGTCTCTAGTTAAACTGTGTTGCCTTGGGTCCTGTAATCCATTGGATTCCAAAAACTTTACTATTCTCTGTTTAAAAGCTTTTCCATTAATTTACTTACCACAGAAGTCAGACTTACCAGCCTGTAATTCCCAACCTCTTCTTTACTTCCGCTTTTGTGGAGAGGGGCCACATCTGCTCTTCTCCAGTCCTCCAGGACCAGTCCCAACTCTAGAGAAGCATTGAAAATGTCAGCCACAGTACCACCTGAATTTTCTTCATCTGTTTCACTGCCTCTACTAGAATAATCTCACTTATTCCTACAGAAGATGTTTAATCATTTTTTCAAGGATTACTGTAAAGATCTTCCATTCACCCAGTATTAAGAAAGTGCTACAGAGCAGACTTTTCACTCCATGGGCATTACCTCTGCACAGAGTGAAACTCATTCTCGCAAGATCCAATAGCATATCTGCTGTCTACCTCAGATTCTGAATCACAAGGATGAAACTCTCTACTTCCTTCTTTGTCATCATCTGAAATCACTCAAAGTGGCCTGGAAGATTACCAGATTCTGATTTTATTCCACAGGAGTCTTCTTCATAAGAAGACCAGCACTCTACAGGGATTCCCCTCTCCTTCTGCTCAAAATTAATCTCTGTATGAGGGCATTTCCTACCCAAGATTTGGCCAGCACACATCCAGAAAGATTGCTTTTCCTCTATAACAGGAGACAGAATTTAGGTTAGATATTTTTAAACTCTTGAAGTTCACAGATACATCAAAGGCCACAGTGGCCATTCTCATTCCTGATCAGTTGCATGATTTGTTTGTGTGACAAACCCCACTTATGATTCAGCATGTTTCTAGGAAGTGGACTTTAAAACATAGAGTACAACCAACTCCCAGATTCAATAAAGTTTGGCTGTCTCATTCTTCTATAATAGTTGAATCAATAAGGAAGAAAGACAAAACTCAGGGAATAATATCCCACCTAGAAGATTCCAGATTGCTAGACCATATGGAGAAGAGGGAGACATGTTATCTGTAAGAACTGTACCTCATCAGCTTTACATGATACCATATATGCATGACATATTTCAAAGAGTGAAAGGATTTTCATCTACCTAGTGCTGGCTCTATTTCTAGCTGAAGTAGATGTCTACCTAGAATGGAAGTGTATTGGAGGTGGCAGTTTGGCATGTAACCTGGCACTGCCTGCATGACAGCATCATAACAGCACTTTTAAAAAGGAGGCGATGAGTGCTCCTACGTTACTATTTTTGCACGTCTCATGAGCTAAAGAAAAAAGCTCTATTTTTGGGTCACATTGAAAATGGGCTTAGCATGTGGGAAAGTCAATTTCTTAATGCTTTTTAGTAAAAGGGCCCATATTTAAGGATACATTATGAGGGCTGTTTTAAAGGGTGGTTCTTCCATAAGTAAACAGCTGCAGTTCATAGGTAAGCTAAATGAGAAGGCTTAATATGTATTTTAATTGGACATGTACTCCACTCATCATTTTGTGGTTGTAGTGACTGCTACTCTAATGCTCAACAGCAGTAGGGAAATGCATATAAGATTAACTGTCAATCTATATATTTTAGTATTCTTAAAAAAACATTTCTTTAGTACAATATTATGAGAAACTTCTGAAGTTACATAGTTTACCAATCAACCCTTCAGCAGTTTAAGTTATATGGATTACAGTGTTTAAAAAAAAAATGCCATGCTATTGTAGCGATGTCTATGGGAACACAATTGTTTATTACTTCTTTAGCTTTCTCAGACTTTTTTCCTTGCCAGCAGTCTCTCTATCTCAGAATTCTCACGAATTGGTCTCTGTTAGTGCCAGCACTCACTCATGTAGTGGTGACACTCTACAATTAAGATGCAGGAAAATATCCTCAGTTTAGATGTTACCTAGGCCACAATTTTCTAACTCTGTCCTGGAGGCACTCTTAACTAATCTAGTTTTCTGGACAACCATAATAAACATGCATAAGATGTATTTCTATATACAATGAATCTATTTCATGCAAATTCATTACAGGTCTCTTGAAATGCAGACAAGTTGGCTGTGCCTCCAACACACACTTGAAAAACATTGACCTAGGTTATTATCTTAAATTTTAAAGAAATGGTTCCACTTCTACAATGTTCTATAATATTTGCTATGTACATTGAAACATTGCAGTTGCAGTGGCATGTATTATTATTCATGAAGTCAAAAGAGTCATGGCAGCCATTTTGAACTTAGAGCCAGCATGGGCAGGAGCTAGTGGGGATTGGTCCTGCCCTAACTACTCGCTAGACCACCAGGGATCCTAATGTAAGCATTGGGGACCTACGTGGATGGAGGGAGTGGGTCCATAATAGGGGCTACTCTTGAAGGAGGGTCAGGCGGGAGGGTAAGATCATGTGGGAGATTCAGGAGGGAGCAGTCCTTTGGAGGGAGTTCAGAAGGAGCTGTCTTGATATTCAATCCGCTACCCCATTTGCTAACTGGGCAGTGGACTAAATATTACACATGGCTGCCTGTGTTCTGGGTGTAGTCAGAGCCTGCACAGAACCCAGATGCTGGCACCCAGATAGGTACTGGCACTGAGTATTGAGGCTTAATTCTGGCTGTGGTGGTACATGTTTAAAAAAACCTGACTACTACCAGCTGAATATTACCCCTGTTATTTTTTGAAGCTAAGGGGTAGAGGGTATATTTTTAAAAAGATTTAGTCACATGACTTTTGGAGTTAGCCAATTAGACTTCTCCAGTTCAAAATAACCCTCTCTGATGAGCTAAATGTAACAAGTTAAATATTATTCGCGTTTTAGACATTACCAAGCTTGGATATACACTCTAAAAATTTAAATCCTGCATATGTCAAGAAGGTGAGGTCTGGGTATGTTTTGGGCAGGGCTAGGGCGGGGTTAAAAATAAATGTATATTCCCCATTAAGAAGAGAAACACATGTCTATAAACAGATTGACACTGGGATATACACCTGCTGCCCAGGGAATCTCTAGGCTTCAGAAACGTGTTCTATTGAGCAGCAGTCCACTGATGGGGTTAGAAGTAGAGGCTGACTGAATTTCAGTTCCATTTTCAGCTTTGGTGTCAAAAACCAACCCAAAATCCATATTCCTCCCATCCCCTCAACCACTCTCTGCCCCCTCCTGTGATCACTCTCCTCCCCCTCCCCCTCCCCCTCCCCATACCACCCATCCTCCTCCCTTCCATGATCACTCTTGCAAGACTGCCGTGGAAGATCATGGCAGCCATTTTGAGACTGGAACCAACATAGGCAAGAGCAGTCTCCAGTTGATCCTGCCTATGCCAGTTCCAACCTCAAAATGGCTGCTGCAACCTCCCATGGCAGTCTCATGAGGCTGTTGCAGGAAACTGTGTTAGCCATTTTGACTGTGCAGAAGGCATAGACAGGAGTGCATGGGGATTGCTCATGTCCCAAAGAGGCCACTAGACCACCAAGGCTCCTTAAGGTAAGCCTGGGAAGGGCCTATGGGTGGTCAGAGAGACAGGGGACCCAGGACCCGGGAGAGCCAGGTCTCTACTGGTAAAGGGTGGGGGAGGGGAGCAGCCCGGGGAGACGTCTTTTGCTGAGGATGGGGGTGGGGTGCAATTAGTTTTGGTTTTGGCTGAAATTGAGGTTTAGCTGAAACCAACCCCCCTATTTTGGTCACTCTCTAATTAGGGGATATCGCTTCTGTTAATCGCCCAGTGGTTTATATCCCCCTACCCCCCACCACCACAAAGCAAAACTGGCAAGAGATCCCGGATTTTATAACAGCTTCCAAAAAAATATACATGCATGTTTCTAAAATGGTTGACATACACATGTATGTGACAAACATATCTGTTTATTTTGCTATTTCAGAACATACACATGCATGTTCTAGCACCTACATAGTTACATTGTCAAATTGATCCTGTTGATATTTCAGATATTTATGTTATTTTTATTTATTTATTTATTTGTAGCATTTATACCCAGCTCTTTCCCACTCGATAGCAGGTTCAGTGCGGCTTACATGGTATGGTACAAAGTAACACAGAGTTAATACAAAGTATGGAACAAAGTATCAGAGATGACATAGTTACGTAGGGTGTGGTACAAAGTATCACAGAGTTAATACAATGTAAGAGACAAACAAGCTCATTTTCAAAGCACTTAGCCTCCCAAAGTTCCATAGAAACCTATGGAACTTAGCCTCCCAAAGTGCTTTGAAAATATGCCTGAAAGTATCAGAGATGACATTGTTACATAGAGTAGGACAATAGTAAGAGATGTGGGGAAAGGATTGGTGTTTGGGTAATATTAGTGTTGTGGAGTTGGGTACAAGAGTTGGGATGGTTCATTTGGGTAGGCTTGTTTGAAGAGGTAAGTCTTCAGTAGTTTCTGGAAGGGTAGGTGTTCAATGGTTTTCCTGATATGTCGAGGTATTGCATTCCAGAGTTGGCTGCCTATAACAGAGAAGTTGGATGCGTAGTAGGTTTTGTATTTGAGGCCTTTGCATTTGGGAAGATGGAGATTGAGGTATGTTCAAGAAGATTTGAGCCAGTTCCTGGATGGGAGATCAATCAGGTTGGACATGTAGCTTGGAGATTCGCCATGGAGGATCTTGTGGATCATTGTGTGGGCTTTGAAGTTTATGCGTTCCTTGATGGGGAGCCAGTGCAGTTTTTCCCATAACGGTGTCGCGCTTTCGAATCGTGATTTGCCCAAAATGAGTCTAGCTACTGTGTTTTGGACGGTTTGGAGTTTTTTCATAATTTGGGCTTTACAACCGATGAAGATGCTGTTGCAGTAATCGGCATGGGTGAGCACTGTGGATTGTACTAGATTGCGGAAAGTTTTCTGTGGGAGGATTGGTTTTACTATTTTCAATACCCACATCATGTTGAACATCTTCTTCATTGTGGCTTTTGCATGAGTTTCTAAAGTTAGGTGTTTGTCTAATGTTACTCCTAGGATTTTTAGATTGTCAGATATAGGGATTGTAACAGTGGCGTAGCCAGACCTGAGATTTTGGGTGGGCCCAGAGCTAATATGGGTGGGCATTGTGTGTATATAGTAGTGTTTCTTGTGATACTACAAAATAATGCCTTAGAATGCCCTCGATAATGAATTTCTAAGTAGTCTGCCCAACAGCTGCCCCACATCAACATAACCATGTACATATTTAATGGAAAAATTTATATTTTTAAATATTATTACATTATCCCATATCTTAAAATTGACCATACATAAGTGTACTACAACAGCAAACTTCTCAACACACATGGCAGGATCCTGCAATATAATTACATAGGAAAAATGTATTCAAGCAAACCTATGAGCTGCTAAACCCTTGTTGTTCTTTATTGTTGGTAGCATTATTTAATCTCACTTAATTTTCAAACATGCTGGCTTGTGCAGCATACGGATGTACAAAGAGGAAGTATTAGTTTGATGATTATAGTACTAATTTGTTCTACATTTTAAATCAGTGTCATTTGGAGGGGCTGGCTATGGGACTCCCCCTCTATTCATGCAGAGATGTTTTCACCTAGTAAAGGGCCACCAAGTGACCAAAACAGACATCAGATGCAGATGTGATTCCATGTGTCCCCAATGAAAGCAGAGTTTGATTCTACTTCCATTTAATTTCAATATATTCCATCTTTATAACACCAGGCTTCCCAAAGGCAGATTACAGAAACAGATGAACAGTTAAGATCAAGAAACAGGATATTCTCACTGAAATTTCTCCAACTGTATTGTATAGAACAGCTTAGGAAAATAAGCACAAAGACTTTTTACAGATGGACCACGCATTTATTTTTAATAATCTCACACAGCACACACTATGGAACGGTCCCTGGACCCTTCTTACCTTACCCCTACAGCCAAGCCAGCAGTCAAAGAAGAAGAAAAAAGAACAGCTCACATCTCAACCTCACAGCCTCAGCCAAGGCCAAGCACCACTGCTGAATAGCTGGCTGCCCTACACCGACCACACACTGGGTGATACAGAAGTGCACTGAGGAGGACCCTGGCCTGGGCACCATGCACCCCCACAGTGCTGCCTGCCTGCTCTGCTTGAAGCCAGGAGAAGCAGGAGCAGAACGTTGTCTAGAGAGCGCACCTCAGCCGCAGTGGCCATGTGGTAACACTGATTAAGTTACTACCACAGTGGCCTCTGCAGCTCCGGCTGAGCAGCTCTCTGGATGACGTTCTCCTTCTCCTGGCTTCAAGCACTTCTGCAGGTAGCACAGTGTGGGGACAGGAGTCGAGGAGTGTGCGGGCACTGGAACCCTAACAGCAGCAGTCTGTTATTTGATTTTGGTGCGCTTTCTGGGAGGCAGGCCGACCGAGGTGACGACGATCACCTGCATCATTCCTGTTCAGGAACTGGCGGCAAGCAGGAAGGTAGAAGCATCTGCATATGCGGTACGGCGCCACCGCGTGCAAGTGGGAAGGTGGGGCGCATGCATGTGCATAGGCGCTGTTTTGTAAAGAAATCTAGGCGCCCCCACTAGCTACACCTCTGGACTGCATACCAAGCTAATGAATGATTGATAAGACCAAAAAGCCTGCCTAGAGACTTACAAATAATTCTTCATGACATATGAAAATCTACCATTCCCAAGGAAATACCTCGGGAACCCCCTTCCCCCGCCCACCCACCACCACTAAAAAAAAAATCCTTTATTTCTTAATAGTATGCCTGCCATCCTGTGATCCAGTTTCTCCTGCTAAATATTTTGATGAGAACAAGGAAGGATCAAACCAAAACCCTCTTCAAAACTTCAATAAAAATAATTTAACTAGAAACTGTTATCACTGTCTCAACATTTCACCCCTTTAAAGTTGGAGATCCAAAGTTGCTTTACCTGCTGCTCAATTAGCCCTTGTCTACCTGCTGCTTATAGAATGACCCCCACCCCCAGTTGATGGAAGGAATGCAAGAAAACCATAACAGAGCTCAAGACAGCATGGGGTAAGCCTCTTGTCCCAGACAATTCTCAGCAGGTGTCTAAGCTGCCATCAAAGAGAGAGGAAAAAGCCTCTTACCTGGACGAAAGTGCCTGCCTCATCGCCTAGAGGCAGGGAAGGGAGACGGGCGGTGAGAGATAGGGAAAGCTCGCATGCATGGATCGCTGGGACGGATCGCTTGCTGGTTCAGCCACCAGGAGGAGGATTGCATAGAAGGTGGTCCCTTGTAGCCTTTCTTCTTTGTTTATTGCTACTGGTCTGGTTCATCTTAAGAACATTAAAAGACAACCAAGGCAGAGGCACTGGACCACAGCTCTCTGCCTGCCGCTACTGTTTCCTGTGCCGGTCCTCCTCCTGCCTCTTCTGAGGTAAACTTCCGGGCCAGCACAGGAAGCAGTAGCGGCAGCCGAGGACCCAGCGAGGTGCAATGGGAGGGGTCTCGTGCTGCATGGTGGCAGGTGGATGAAAAGGGACACAAAAGACTGGGTGGGCCTGAGCCAAGATTGGGTGGGCCTTGGCCCACCCAGGCCCACCCGTAGCTACGCCCCTGGATTGTAACATCAGGGGTGTTCAGGGTGGTTGGGATCTGAGTAGCGTGTTGTGATGAAAGGATTAGGCATTGATTTTTTTCTTTATTCATTTTCATCTTGAAAGCGTTGGCCCATGATGTTGGGATGCTCATGGCAGTGGTTATTTTCTCTGAGATTTCTGTAAGGGTGGATTGGAAAGGGATGAATATTGTGACATCATCAGCGTAGATGTAGGGATTTAGGCCATGTTTAGATAAGGATATTGCTAGAGGAATCATCATAAGGTTGAAAAGGATCGGGGATAGGGGTGAGCCTTGGGGGACTCCGCATTTTGATGACCATGCAGGTGATATTGATGAGGTTGTTTTGACCTGATAAGATCTGGTGGTGATAAAACTTTTTATCTACTTGATTTTGTTTCTGCCGATCCCTAGTTTGTCCAGTAGTTTCGTAAGAATGTCATGGTCTGCCATGTCGAATGCACTGGATAGGTCGAACTGCCGAAGAAGTATTTTGATGCCAATTGAAATTTCTTGTTTGAACTTAGTTACCAGGGTGAGTAATACTGTTTCTGTACTGTGTGCAGGTCGAAAACCCAATTGTGATTCATGTAGTGTGGAGAATTTTTGTATGAATTCGTTAAGTTGGGAGGTCACTCTATTTTCCATCAGTTTGGTTAGAAGAGGGATGGCCACAGGTCGATAGTTGGTGATGTCATTCGCTGTTTTTTGGGGGGGGGGTTTCGGTATCGGTGTAACTAGAATATTGCCGTGTTCGGAGGGGAAGGAGCCTTGTTGAAGTAGGAAATTTAAGTGGGTGGTGAGTTCTGTAATAAATCTTTCTGGTGCATTTTTCATCAAATAATTGGGGCACGGATCCAGGTGGCAATGAGACTTGGAGAGTTTGGATAGTGTGGAGGAGGTTTCCTCGGTGGTGAGAAGAACAAAATTTGTCCATAAAATGAATGCCCCTCCTGCACATCACCAGTTCACAAACATTCATTCCTTGTGTTTTAGAACATTGGCAGATCCTATTCTAAAATACAAGCAAAACTTGAGACATCCTGATCTGGATGTCCCATTTCTGATTTCCACATCCTTTCTAAAATCCTGCATCACATGTGCAAGCCATATAAATTTAGAAAAGAGAGTGATACCAGAGGCATTTCCTGGAATGTATTTATAACTTAATTAGTTAGCTCTAATATTCAGCACTAAACAGCTAAGTATAAGTGATTAACCTAATTGCACAGAGTGTCATGTTAAATCTACCTGTTCAAATTGGTCCAGCTGGATTAAGGTACATTTTCAGCTGCTTAGGTTTAACTGAAATTTGACTAAAAATAGCTAGATAAAAACAGTTATCTTTTTTCAGCAGCTCTGGGAAAACTGACCCCTGAGCTATTAAATCTATTTTAAGGGGTCAATTCACTGATGCTTTTGTGTGTGTGTGGGGGGGGGGGGGGGGGGGGGGGGGGGGGGAGATTTTAATGAATCAGGTCATAATAGTACTGTGCAATTTTTCATTAATGTTTACTCCGTCAACAAGCAGGATGAAGAGTGGACTCACCTCAGCAGAGCTCCTCTTCTATTCCCAATTAAGCTTGTAATACTTTCTCGAATTCGGCAAACTGTCAGCTTAAGCTGGCGTTAGAGCTGTCTGGCTTTGTGAACATAAGTGAGTATATCATATAAGTTAAATAAAACTGCAGTGGAGAAGACAGAGAACTAGTAGCAAAATGGCATTTGGCCTAGAGCAGCCCGTTCTTATTATGTCTGAAGAGATGGCCCATCACCTTACCCAATGTGTGGCAGCAGTGCTCGATGACAAGATGGCACTGCTTCATGCAACATCTTGTAAGTGTTATGAAAGAAACATTAATGAATCAGGCAACCACTTTGCCTGGATTAGTAGCTCAACTTGGTGTTGCGAGCTTTCCAGTGGGTGTCCTTTGGGTCGCTGGGTCAGGCTGCTCTGAAGGATTTCATGTTGAAGATGGTCTTTTTGGTGGCCATGTCCTCTGCCATAAGAATTTCAGAGCTGTAGACCCTGTCCCGTAGGGACCCCTTTCTCACCTTTATGGAGGTGTGGGTTCAGCTTCAGACCGCTATGTCCTTTCTTCCCAAGGTGGTCTCCAGGTAGCGAAAGAGAACCCGGTGCACATCCAGACACAGGAGTGACCTATAGTCCTCCAGGTAATCCTCCCGCCGAACTATAGGTCGCACCTGTGTCTGGATGTGCACCGGGTTATCTTTCGCTACCTGGAGGTTACCAACAACTTCTGGCACTCGGACCATCTCTTTGTGCTCTTTGAAGGACCTCAGAAGGATCTCCAGGCATCTAAGGCAACGATTGCATGGTGGCTGTGGGATGCCATTGCTTCGACTTACCTGTTGGCTAGGAAGACGCCACCTAATGCAGTTAAAGTTCATTCCACCAAGGCGCAAGTGGTGTCCTGGGCGGAGGTGCAGGCGGTTTCGGTGGATGACATTTGTCGGGTGGTGACATGGTCTTCTGTACACACCGTTACAAGGTATTATCGACTGGTTCTCTGGGGATCTTGTAGGACAACTGTCTAACAGTTCCCAATTCCATAAATGTTACTCTTGAATGCACACATCATTCTGCCTTTAGCGCTGTAGTGCCAATTCAGTGAAATTCCTTGCCCTGGAGCTAAGGGATGAGAGTAACTATCTGAGGTTCAAGAAAGCTCTACAGACCCTGGTTTCCTTTAGTACCTTTTAAAGGGTTTTAGGTTGGTTATCTGATGCTGCAAACCAGTCTCCTTTTACATAGAAACAGAGAAAAATGTAGGCAGATAAAGACCATATGGCCTATCCAGTCTGCCCATTCGTGCTATCTACTATCCCTATCATTCCTTAGAGATCCTATGAACTTGTCCTTGAATTTGTGGTGGAGACTGTTTTTGTCTCCACCACAAATTCATCACCCTTTTGTGTCATGTTACATATTTGTAAGTTCATCTCACCGCCTCATAGTTTCTGCACTTGTTACTGTGTGTTATCCTTTTTGCCCTATTTATGAACTGCTATTATTTGAAGTATGTTCTAAACTGCCTTGACATGTGCAAGAAAGGGTGATAGACCAAATATGTAAATTAATATATAAATCCCTTATTATTTAAATTTATTTCATCCATTGGACACTAGCCTAGATTGCTGACTTTTTTTTTCATGCGTAGCAGCTCATGCATTTGTGTTCTCTGTATAACTAGATGGTGAGGTTTTCTCAATCTAATAGATTAAAATAAATTTTTTTTTGCTAACAAACAAGATTTCCTCCAAGCTGAACTGGACAGATCAAGCATGTTTTAGCATGTTTCTTTAAATTTATTTTCAGCAGGATGAAATGATGTGAAAGGATTCCTTTCCAAGATCTGACTATATGTGAATATGTCCACACAGTAAATATATGGAGAGTAATTCTATAACAGGGCATCTAGGATAAGTGGAGAAAGAGGCACCTATTTCAAATGTATTCTATAAAGAAAAGCAGGTACCTAATTTTCTTTGTAGAATATTACTGTAACTGGCTCAACATGCTTCATATTCATATTCGGTATTTGGCTAAATAATATTTTTCATTATTTGTATTCTGCAAAATAGTTAAATATGCTATTCAGTACAGCTGTAATTGCTAAATATGCACAAAATTACACCATATTCGTAGCAGGTGTAAATTTGTGTGAATTTGCACCTACAGTGGGGGAAATAAGTATTTGATCCCTTGCTGATTTTGTAAGTTTGCCCACTGACAAAGACATGAGCAGCCCATAATTGAAGGGTAGGTTATTGGTAACAGTGAGAGATAGCACATCACAAATTAAATCCGGAAAATCACATTGTAGAAAGTATATGAATTTATTTGCATTCTGCAGAGGGAAATAAGTATTTAATCCCTCTGGCAAACAAGACCTAATACTTGGTGGCAAAACCCTTGTTGGCAAGCACAGCGGTCAGACGTCTTCTGTAGTTGATGATGAGGTTTGCACACATGTCAGGAGGAATTTTGGTCCACTCCTCTTTGCAGATCATCTCTAAATCATTAAGAGTTCTGGGCTGTCGCTTGGCAACTCGCAGCTTCAGCTCCCTCCATAAGTTTTCAATGGGATTAAGGTCTGGTGACTGGCTAGGCCACTCCATGACCCTAATGTGCTTCTTCCTGAGCCACTCCTTTGTTGCCTTGGCTGTATGTTTTGGGTCATTGTCGTGCTGGAAGACCCAGCCACGACCCATTTTTAAGGCCCTGGCGGAGGGAAGGAGGTTGTCACTCAGAATTGTACGGTACATGGCCCCATCCATTCTCCCATTGATGCGGTGAAGTAGTCCTGTGCCCTTAGCAGAGAAACACCCCCAAAACATAACATTTCCACCTCCATGCTTGACAGTGGGGACGGTGTTCTTTGGGTCATAGGCAGCATTTCTCTTCCTCCAAACACGGCGAGTTGAGTTCATGCCAAAGAGCTCAATTTTTGTCTCATCTGACCACAGCACCTTCTCCCAATCACTCTCGGCATCATCCAGGTGTTCACTGTCAAACTTCAGACGGGCCGTCACATGTGCCTTCCGGAGCAGGGGGACCTTGCGGGCACTGCAGGATTGCAATCCGTTATGTCGTAATGTGTTACCAATGGTTTTCGTGGTGACAGTGGTCCCAGCTGCCTTGAGATCATTGACAAGTTCCCCCCTTGTAGTTGTAGGCTGATTTCTAACCTTCCTCATGATCAAGGATACCCCACGAGGTGAGATTTTGCGTGGAGCCCCAGATCTTTGTCGATTGACAGTCATTTTGTACTTCTTCCATTTTCTTACTATGGCACCAACAGTTGTCTCCTTCTCGCCCAGCGTCTTACTGATGGTTTTGTAGCCCATTCCAGCCTTGTGCAGGTGTATGATCTTGTCCCTGACATCCTTAGACAGCTCCTTGCTCTTGGCCATTTTGTAGAGGTTAGAGTCTGACTGATTCACTGAGTCTGTGGACAGGTGTCTTTCATACAGGTGACCATTGCCGACAGCTGTCTGTCATGCAGGTAACGAGTTGATTTGGAGCATCTACCTGGTCTGTAGGGGCCAGATCTCTTACTGGTTGGTGGGGGATCAAATACTTATTTCCCTCTGCAGAATGCAAATAAATTCATATACTTTCCACAATGTGATTTTCCGGATTTAATTTGTGATGTGCTATCTCTCACTGTTACCAATAACCTACCCTTCAATTATGGGCTGCTCATGTCTTTGTCAGTGGGCAAACTTACAAAATCAGCAAGGGATCAAATACTTATTTCCCCCACTGTATGTTGCCATTATAAAATTCAAAATGGATGTATTTTTGGACTTTTCACCTAGGAGCCCTTTTATATAATTACCCCTCATATATGACCAGTCCAGTAGTAGTCACTAAATAATATATGCTGGCAACTCTTTATTTCTTGACCCTGAATTTTGCTAATACAGTTGTTCTGTGGTTATTGCTGGGAAACGGTACCTGCAAAAACAAAGTTGCCCTGAGAGATACAATACCTTCCATTTTCAAAGAAAACTGTCACTGAGCAGCATTTCTTACTTTCAAAGAGATTTATGATTTGATATGTTATATATCATTCTATATATTATTCTAATAAAAAAACATTCTCTTTTTTAGGAGCTTGGCACACAACAATCTTCAAACACTCCCAAAAGATATTTTCAAAGGCTTGGACTCTTTAACAAATGTGTAAGAAATCAACGGATTTTAAACCAAAGTTACCAAAAGTATGGTACAAAGGCATTTTGTAATTGTTTTTTCTTGAATTTAGGTTTTGTTTTAGCTTGGGTGGAAGGAGCAGGGAGGTTCTGAGGGTTTCTTAAATGTCTCTTCCCCATTTGTTGTTTGAACTTTGTAGTTTTCTTCTGCCCCTTTAGGCTCCCAGGTCAATCAGAACTGGCCTCTGTTGATTTAAGGCATCTCAAATCTCCATGTGCAAATAACCGTGGTTTATTCCACTATTTTGTAGCCCATGTACCTCCAACTCATCCAAGAACCACAGCAATAGCCCTCAGCTAGGGATCACAAACTGTGGCTCCTTCTAGAATCTGGCTAAGTCCAGCCAGTAGGTGAAGCATTTGCAAAATGACTTTGACTCCTTCTCTTCCAGAGGCTTATACGAGGTAGCCTCTACAGCCTATGAAGCAAAAAACCTTTCCTGTGCATTAAACTCAGGTTGTTCACATAGCACTGTTCAACATTACCGCTGAGCTAGCCCTCCTCATTTTATAACAATACACAAGGGATAATGAATGACACATATAAAAACAAAATCTAGCCTGAGGTTGTTAGAACCCATAACCAGGACGCACACACATGCAAAATTGGGAGAGGTATTCCTAAACCCATGGCCAGATTAAGGAGCATTTCACTTAGCTGTGTGGTAGAAAAGACAAAAGCTCAAGTAGAAATCTAGAGCAGTAACTATGCTTCCATTATGCATTTTTGGATTCAGTCCCCTTGGCACAGATTTGAAGCACTTTACGTAGATTGCAACAAAGGACAGCACTATGAAGTGACCTTGTAGACAGACAAGAAGAAAACAAACTTTCTAACATATCTAGTCATGCCACAAATTGGGCCATGAAAAAGATGTTAAACGTTTCCCATCGGAGCCAGCACCTCTTACATTGTAAACTGTCGGTTACACTCCATGAATACTTTCTGAAGGTTTTAACACAGAGTACAGACAATATTTGTTATGTACATTGGTGAACAGAAAATAGAATACACTTTAATACAGGAGCTTATAACAAAAACACACACTGAACACATTTTAGTATGGGTTGTAAAAAATTACGTTTTTCAAAGTCATTTGGGGCCAGAACTGAGGAAAAATGTATGGTATGCTTAAGTCTGCTCTCTAATTTATTTTTCTATTCAAACAAGAGACATTTTGTGTGGAGGGAGAGAGGGGATTTTTTTTCCCTTGTGTAGTTTTATCAGTGGAAATATTCAGAATTACTATCCAGATAGTGTTGCTGAATGTTGGGCTCAACAAGACCTTATCCGGTTAGAAGGCCCTTTTGAATGTCGGCCGACAGAGTTTTATTGTTTGAGTTTCCAAAGAATAGATTCCATAAATGCCCAGGCTGAAAAAAAGTAATAGGCCAGCCTGGTAGCTGTATAGCATCATGCAGCAGGTTCTTGATTTGATCTCTGAGTTGGGTCCTCCATTCCCTGGGTTAGCTGGAGCTAGTGTTGCTGCAAAAGGACGGTCATAGTATTAAGGAAGGGAGGAAGGAGTCATTGCTTAAGGGTCACAATTGGTGGATGAATTCAGGGCCTATGATTATAGGGTTCCAGATGATGCTCTGGTGCACGACCCCTGGACCAGAACCAAACTAGGGAGCCCTTTTACAAAGCATTGGTAAGCCCAACACGGGCTTACCACATGCTCTCCCGGAACTACCACCAGCCCAATGTGGCCACCAGTGGTAGTTCCAGCTTGAGTGCGCATCATTTTTTAATAGCAGGGCAGTAATCAGGCATTGCCACATGCTGCCCAGTTAACACTGGAGCCATTACCGCCACCTCAATGAGTGGTGGTAAGTACCCCCCCCCCCCCAACCAGAACGGCCACACGGTAAGAGTACTCTTAATGCATGGCCATTTCTTTTAGGGGCTTTTTACCCACTGTAGTAAAATGGGCCCTGGTGCATGGGAAAAATGGCCTCCACCGCTACCGCAGGGCCCTTTTTCCTGCAGCTTAGTAAAAGGATCCCTAGGTAGTTACAAATGAAGGCTAATTTCACCATATTCCAGTCATACTTCTAACTGAGATGGAGCAGGGCAAGATGTGGCACCTGGGGCATCGCCACACAAAACAACAATGTGGTGCCCCTCCTGAAAGAGCTGAGGTCAGCAGCCATGGAACAATGGCACCCGGGCATGTCCCTGTCACCCTGCCTTAGTTCTGGTGCACTCTGGAAGTAGAAAGGAGCAAAAGGAAACTGCTAGGTCAAAAAGAAAGAAAGAAAGGACGGCAGAGCAAGTAATGGGAATCCTGATGAGACACCACCCAGCAAAAACTGAGCCTGGTGAGTAGTGCTTGAAAATAATATCAAATATGTACAGTCAGGATTGTAGTGATCGCTGAGTGCATTTTTGATTTGTTTGCATGGAAGATGAAATTTTTTTTTTTTTTTAGGGACCTGAGAGGGAACTTATTTCATTGTGACTGTAAACTGAAATGGTTAGTGGAATGGCTGGATAGCACCAATGCAACAGTTGAGCAGATCTACTGCGAAAGTCCTTCTGAATACAAAGGACGTAAAATCAACAGCCTCTCGCGAAAGGATTTTGACTGCATTACCACAGGTAATTTGTTATTAATACTTGCTGCATAACATAATCGAGTGAATATGTGCTTACCTGAAATAGTCGGAATATATTTGAAATGGCTCAAGGCAAACAGGAATTGGACATTTTTATCAGACTTATGTTTAGATCTCTTTTTCATATGAAAGTGATATTCCACGTGTATAATAGGTAATGTTTACCCAGCAAGACATTTCACAAAATTGGTACATGTTTTCTTAACAAGCTACAACAGAATGCCCTGCATCTGTCCTGCATTTACTGCACAGGCCACACAGTTAACCAACGTCCACCGCCTTACATGCCTAGGCCGATAGACGAGGTGTCTGTGTGTTAACACACCATAGTACAGCTACCTGCAGCAGCACTACCCTTTCCTCGTCCCCCGCCTGAGCACACCCAATGCTCTCTCAATCCCAGCCCCGATGTTGCAAAAAATCGTCCATCAAGCCCCTGATTCTAGCAGCCTGATCCCCCTCAGATAAAAGCCCACCCACTGCCAAATAATCCATGCCCCCACCCCATAAGTCCTGCCCCTTGCCCTACCCTCCATCCCCACTGAGCCTCCCCAGGACCTATGCAGGGGTCAGCAGCAGAGGAGTAGTGGGTCCCAGGCAGCAGCGATCCCTCTTTGCTGCCACCCGGATCAGCACTGGAATCCATTATGATGCCAATGGCCCCTAATGGTACTCTAAACTACTGCATACTCTACAAAGATGTAGAAATTGAGCATGAAAGAAAATTATATCTGAGACTTGTGTGAAAACTTTCATAATGTACAAGTCTATTTTTGTCTGTAAGGGGCATAATTATCAACATGGGCTGCCATTAAGATGTGTTATTTTACCACTAATTTGTGCTATTATAGTACAGGTACAACTTTATGCAATGAGGCCTAGTAACTAATAACTGGAGTTAGCAGAAAAATAACACATCTTAATGGTAGCCCACATTGATAATTTTCCTCCTAAGTTTGTTATACATAGTTTTACTGAAAACATAATTGTTTTGTGCGATTAAAACATTTAAGGATGGAGTACTGAAAGTTGTAGGGGTAGCTGTTTTGTGGATGGTCCAGGGGCAGATTTAGCACTTATGCAATTAACTGCCCAAGTTAAGCAGCCTCACAATCTTGGGTTTTGTACCTAAGGCAACTTACCCAATCTTGGGTTTTCTACCTAAGGCAGTGGAGGGCTGAGTGACTGCAGTGGGAAGTGAACTCAGGATGCCAGGATCAAAGCCTGCTGTGCTAACCATTAGGCTACATCTCCACTCCAGATACCATCTGGCAAATGAATTAGTAATAGGAATTTGTTGCACTCAGGGGCGTAGCCAGACACCCAATTTTGGGTGGGCCTGGGGCCAAGATGGGTGGGCAGAACTCCGCCCTGTCCCACAAGTGATTTGGTCTCTCCCTCTCTCGCCTGCATGCCATATGGTCTCTCAAACATCCCCCTCCCCCATACCTTTTAAATAGCAGATTTTCACTGGCAGCAAGCAGTAAGTAATACACACTGCTCATGTTGGTTCCACAGCCTTCCCTCTGATGCAACTTCCTGTTTCCGCATAGGCAAGAATACATCAGAGGGAAGGCTGGTATGCAGGAAGGACAGGAATTTTCAGCTGCTGGGGCTTGGGAATCCCTGCCAGACACTTCATAGGTGTGCTGCTACTGGGTAGGCCTGAGCCCAAAGTAGGTGGGCCTGGGCCCACCCAGGCCCACCCTTGGCTACGCCACTAACGTCTCCTTTACTTTTTAACTATGTTTTTAGAGTCACAGCTTGTTTAACATGAGTAATTTGCTCTTTTGATCTGACATATCGTTTTTCTATTGCACACTGGAGAGTTGATTTGTATAGTGTAACACACCCTTGTAAAAATGTTTATGTTTATTTATTTACTTGATATACTGCCTTTACATAGGTAAGGTCAAATATTGGGGCCCTTTTACTAAAGTGTCTTCAGTTTTTGACCTACCGTGCCTTAACAGCAAAAATTAATGTCCAATAAGTAGGAAGGCTGCATGGGAACAGGGTTTGCGGGAATCCCCACCAGATCCGTGGGGATGGATACAGTTTCTGTGGGGTACCTCTTTAGGGGAAAAGATTTTGGCCATTGGTGCTTGAAATGGAGGAGGGGAATAGTAAGTAAGAAGGGATCCAAAGAGATCTTATGCAGGATGGGCAGAGAACTGGTTTCAGGGTGAGGAATTAGGAGGAGTATTGGTTTTATGTTGCTTTGGCACATGTTTGTGTTTGTATTTTCATTAACACTAACTATAAAACTCAATTTAAAAAAAGTACTTCTGAAAGTTATAGATACAGGTGGGGATGGAGGAGATTGCTTGCAGGGATGGGTTCAATTTCTGTCCTCGTGCAACTTTCTACTTAGTAATTGTTGGGGGCATGTCCAGTACGTCCTCTGAAGTTACCACATGGAAATGTTCATTAGCATGTATTAAAGCTAGTTCCTATTGAGAAGGCAGAACGTTTCTGGTGACTGGCATTGAATATCCAGGTTTTTCAATGCTGGCTAGCACATGACCAGTTAAGTCGACATTCAGACTCAACCAGCATGGCTTAATGGACAAAGGTAGGCCTGTTCTTTATGCAGCCTTATTTGGCCGCTGAGTCTGGTTGGTTAAGTTCCAAATATTGGGGACTTAACCGGTCATGCCCCCGGAATACCCCCCATACAGCTGGCTTTATTTTTGGCACTAACTAGGCATTTTCACTGGCAAAAACTGGTTAAATGCCTGCTGAAAATGACCAGTTATCTACCGAAATGCAAGTTAACTAGTCAGTGGCTGTTCCTGGCCAGTTAACTCAAATTGAATATCAGCTGGTAAGTGCTAAAATGCTGTAGCACACAACTACAAAGGGGACATGCCCATAGGTGGGTCAAGGGTGAGTCTTGCTGTTGCAGCCCTAAGTTACAGAATACTATCACTGAAGAAACTGTCAATTTTATGCACTAGCATTTACACAAACCTAAATGCTCACGCCTAAAGTTAGACACACGCATGCCGACTTACACCCTATTCTATAATAACAGCTTCACGGTCAATTGTCGTTACAGAATTTGTGCCTAGTGCAACCCTTTGTGGAATCTACCCCTTACTGCACAGGGCTGCACTCTAGTACAAGAGACCCTTTGTATCTCATGTATGTTTTCTGTACAAGATGTAAGGGGGAAGGTATGCTAAATGTGTTATTTTACCACTAACTAATGTACAAGTTAGTGGTAAAATAACATGTCTTAACAGTAGCCTATGCTGATAATTATATCGCTACTGTTGATTTCAGGGGTATGCATCTAATAAAGTGGAAATTTGTCCCTGAAAGATCACATCTCAAGTTTGGGGGGGGAGATTATCAACATGGAGTATGAAGACATGTTATTAGGTACTAGATCGGATTGCAAATAAAATGGGACTTATGCTAAAATAGTACGGAATAATGGTAAAAGAACACATTTAATGGTAGCCCACGTTGATCACCATGCTCAGGGTTTGTCTTCAACCTGTGATAAATGGTTCATAATCAAGGGACTCGCATATACCCTGCTATCTATTTAGTTTTAGACTGTGAGCTGTGTAACCTAGCTAAGTAACTGTCAGGTTCATTTCTTGTATGGGATACAGAATAAGTGCAATAATAAGTAAAATATCAGGGTGTATTTGCAAAATAACAATATCAGCATAAGACTGCACTTGTCAACTCTTGCTTGTTCTTTTGCAGAGTTTGCAGTTTTTCAGTCCTTGCCGTATCAGTCTTTGTCCGTGGATACATTTACTTACAAGAATGACGAGTATGTGGTTCTGGCTCAGCCTTATATTGGAAAGTGCATCTTTCTTGAATGGGACCATGTAGAAATGCATTTCAGAATCTATGACAACATTACAGGTATGAATTAAGGACATTTGAAATTGTGTTATTTTCTTCCTCAAGGGAAAGCCCTATCCTTCTATTCTTTTACAATTTTTTGCAGGTTCTTCCACGGTCGTTTGCAAGCCTATTGTTATTGAGAAGCAGCTCTATGTTATTGTTGCTCAGCTGTTCGGAGGTTCTCATATTTACAAAAGAGACAGTTTGGCAAATAAATTTATAAAAATTCAGGATATTGAAGTTCTCAAAATCCGAAAGCCCAACGACATTGAAACGTTCAGAATCGATGGAGAGTGGTACTTTGTTGTTGCTGACAGCTCCAAAGCTGGTTTTACCACTGTTTATAAGTGGAACGGAAATGGATTCTACTCCCACCAGTCCCTCCATCCGTGGTACAGAGATACTGATGTGGAATACTTTGAAATAGTAAACAAACCTCACCTAATCCTGTCAAGTAGCTCCCAACGTCCTGTAATATATCAGTGGAACAAAGCTGCAAATGAATTTGTTAAGCGCATGGATATTCCAGATATGGAGGATGTGTACGCAGTGAAACATTTCATGGTCAAAGATGATGTCTACGTTTGCTTAACAAGATTTATTGGTGATTCCAGGGTTATGAAATGGGAAGGGTCAGCTTTTTTAGATGTTCAGAGGATGCCATCGCGAGGATCTATGGTATTCCAGCCCGTTGAAATCAATAATCATAAATATGCAGTTCTTGGAAGTGATTACTCCTTCACCCAAGTGTACAACTGGGATATTGATAAAGGAAAATTTGTGAAATTTCAAGAGCTAAACATCCAGGCACCAAGATCTTTCATACATGTTTCCATAGAGAAACGTGATTTTCTCTTTGCCTCAAGTTTTAAAGGAACTACACAGATTTATAAACATGTCATAATTGACTTAAGTGCATGAGCATAAAACGCTAAGCTTACCACAGAAGATATGCTACTGTAGAAAAGACATAATGAAGTAAATGCATGTCAAATCTCCTTCTAATCATACTTTTGGATGAATGCATCCAAAAGTTGGGAAAAAAACATAAGTAGCGTCTTCATTTTTAATTGTCAAGTCTAGTGGTTTTAGAGGCTCAACTGAAAAAAACACCACTGTTAACTGGTCTTTGCATCTGCAGTCTGTAAATATTACATCTCATAATATGAAGAATATAAAAGTTTACTTTTCCATTTGCCTATTCAGATGTTTGAGAAAAAACTGCCAAATAAAATGTTTACATTTTCTGTGATAATTTAATTGTATAATTCTGGTGACATGTACCTGGTTTGTGTATAATAATTGGTGAATTGGAGATTTAGGGGAGGAACTGTCAAGCTGTGTTAGGACTTTAAGTTGCGTTAGTTGCCTCTTAACACAACTTAAAGGGCTCTAACACAGCTTGGCAAAATTTACTGCGGGTTTCATAGTAATGAGATGCAAAAAATGCAAATGCACATTTTGCATCTCATTAGTATGTAAATATCATAATGTGACTTGTGATATACCGCGTCACGTTAGGGCCCCCCCTCCCAAATCACAGCATAACCACAACCCGATGATCCCAGACCAACAGAGCAGGCTTCCCCATCTTATCACCTCCCAGAGGCCTTAACCTCCTGGCTCCAACCCCCCCCCCCCCCCACAGGCTCAAACCCTGTCCACCCCCAGCCCCCAAATGTCCAAGCCCCTCCACACTCCCCCCAGGGCCCCACATGGCCATAGACTGCCACTTGAGGTACCATTTTACAAATAGCACCAGACTGGGCAGAAACAACTGGGCATCACTAATGTCTGAAGACCCCCTGGACCAACAATATTTAAGATGGTAGGCCCTTTAGGGTGTCTAGGGCTGTGTGGTGGAGGGGTCTTGGACATTCTGGGGATGGGATGGGTTGGATTTTAACGTGAGGGGCTCTGGAGCCAGGGGAGGGGCAAGTAAGGCCTTGGGAAGAGTGGGCTTTACTGGCTTGGGAGTATTGGGCCATGGCTTTGTGACCAAATGCTCCCAAGCCGTTGGAATAATGCTGTTTGCAAGGTGGCTCGCAAGCAGTATTGTTATTTTACTACAAGATTTATCAACCTGCGAGACTGAGATACCGCAGGTTGCTGAACCCTGTGTTATATCAAGGTATGGACAACCTTGATAACTTCCCCCTTAGTATTAATAGTATTAGTGATAGTATGAAAAAATTGTTTGGTAAGAACTTCTGAAATTTCATCAATAAAAGTACAAGATAATAGTTTTATTTTATTTATGTACTTAAAATCTTTATATACCCTCTTCTTCAGCAAATCCAGTTAAGATGATGTACATATAAACAAGCAACAAAAAAAAAAATCAGGCAAAAAAAAACAAAAGCTAAAATAGAAGCAATTAAATCAGGGATTCTCAGCCCAGTCCTCGGGACACACCAAACCAGTCTGTTTTTCAAGATATCCATTGAGAATATTAATGAGAATTTGCATGCACTGCCTTCATTGCATGCAAATCCATCTCATGCACATTTTTTATGGGTGTCCTGAAAAATCTGATCATTTGTGTGTGTCCTGACTGGGTTTTGAACCTCTGAATTAAATAGATGGGAAGAGATTGCTGAAGCCCTTTTCTAAAAGATAGCAAAGAGAGCTTACCTTTTAAAACCTCAGATAACTTATTCCATCCTTCAACTGCAACCATTATTAAAACCTTCTTTTACCAGGCTTCTGTTTTTATTGCAGACTTGCCAGGATAGATTAACAAATTACTTTGTGAAGAATGTAAAGGACAATTTGGAGTATATGTACTCAATCGCTCATTTGTTTATTGATATATATTTATTTTATTTAAAACATTTTTGTATCCCGCCTATCCTGGTATACTTACACGGCACTATTATTGTCAAGGCACATCCCCACACATGGGCCAGCATTTTACCTTCTACCCCACCCCCACACAGGGCTGGTCTTAGGCAGGGGCGACAAGGCGGTTTACACAGGGCCTCGTGCTCCCAAGAGCCCCACAGCGGCCTTGGTATCTCCCTCCCGCTCCCTGCTTCAGCCATCATTGCCGTCTCCTGTTCTCAATCTAACCACCTTGGTCAGCGCTCTCCTACTCTCTTTCGGCTCCCTGCAGCGCTGCCTTCTTCAATCCGGTCCACCAGCAGTCAGTGAGGTAAGCACACTGCCTTCAGTGACCCGGAAGCTTTCTCTCTGCTGTAATTTCCTGTTCCGCATAGGCGGGACACTGCAACAGAACAAGAGCTTCTGGGGCTGTCAAAGGCAGTGCGTTTACCTCACCGACACTGCCAGTGGCTCGGAAAATTGAAGAAGGCAGCGGTGCTGCAAGCTGGAACTAAGGGAGCGGGTAAGAGAGAGCTGAAGGTGGTTAAGATTGAGATGGCCGCTGAAGCCCATGAGGTTCATCTCCCTTTCCCTCTCCTCCACGCACCCCTCATCCAAATAAATCAAGCAAATCTATGACCTGCTCTATCCATGTTGTCGTTCTGTATTGTTGGTAGCATTTCTATTGGACCTCACTTACATTTTCAAAGATGCTGACTTGTGCAGCTTAGGGATGTAGACAGAGAAAGTATTGGTTTAATTGGTTAGAGTACCAATTTGTTCTACATTTTAAATCATTTTGTCATTTGGAGGGGTTGGCTATAGGGACTCCCTGTATTCGTGCAGAGATGTTTTCGCCTAGTAAAGGGCCACCAAAACAAACATCATGTTATGAGAATCAGGTACTTCACAATCAGACTTACTATCTAGAAGAACAATTTTTTAAAAACTCATTAATTAGGTTGAAACTGGGAGCATTTAACATCTTTTTTTTCTGTGCCTACATCAAAAGAAAAAGATGGCACGTGGGAACTTGCTCCTTTTGCTTTGTGCAATGCATTGGTATATTATAAAAATGCATTTGCCTTTTTTTATTACTACTATTTCACAGAGAAAGCATTGAATAATGAGGGAAGGGTTTCCTTCGTGCAGAACTGTCCAGAGTCAGTCTAACTGTGCCAACATTGTCCAGTTCAGAACGCTATTAGCTGCCATGTTCATACAATGTTAATTATGTTCAGTGGAAAATGCATATGTTGGCTCAGGCTAGGTGCTATGTGAATATTTAATCACTGTTTCATTATTGCTACCAAATATTACATATTAAGGGCATTTGTTTTAATTTATTTATCCAGTCCATATGTGCATATGGTTTTGCTTTATAAACCCAAAGGTTTCCTATGATAGCATTGTGGTTATTTGAATTAGTTTTTCTGTACAATTTTTGCTTAATTTGTCTTAATTTGAAATAAAAAACATTTTAAACACATCTTGTCAACAAGGAGTGGGGCAGAAGGCCCCACCAAACTGGTCTGCACAGGGCCCCAAAATTGCTAAGACCAGCCCTGCCCCACACATAGTCTAGCATTTACCTTCTCCTCCCCCACCACCCCAGACATGGTCCAACATTTTACCTTCTTTCCCTCCCACCCACATCCATACACAATCCAGCATTTTACCTTCTCGTCCCCCAACACCCACACCCTCACCTAGAGTCCAGCATTTACCTTCTCCCCTCCACCTCAACAAAAATGGTCCAGCATCTACATAGTAACATAGTAGATGATGGCAGAGAAAGACCTGTACAGTCCATCCAGTCTGCCCAACAAGATAAACTCATAAGTGCTACCTTTTGTGTATACCTGACCTTTAGTATCTGCCATCCTCACGGCACAGACCGTAGAAGTCTGCCCAGCACTAGCCTCCCAACCACCAGCCCTGCCCCCCTCCACTAGCTCTGCCACCCAATCTCCGCTAAACTTCTGGCAGAGCTGGTAATGGGGGGTGGGGCTGGTGGTTGGGAGGCTGTCCCCTCTCCAGCCAGCAACCAGGCATCTCCCCTTGTTTCTTTTGACCTCTTCCCCCCTTCCCCCCCACAGTGTACCTTTTAAAAGTTTTCTTGTCTCTAGCAGTCAGTGGCAGGGAGCAGCGATTCATACAGCCTGCTCGCGCCAACCCTGGAGCCTTCTCTCTGATGCTTCCTGCCTATCTGGAATTAGGAGGTTACATCAGAGAGAAGGCTCCTGGATTGGAAACAGCAGTATGTATGAATCGCTGCTCCCTGCCATGACCGCTAGAGACAAAAATTACTCCATTCTGGCACAGATAAAGCTGGCCCAGCTCCCGCAGCACACCTAGGGATCTGCCATGGCACACTGGTTGAAAAACGCTGGCTTATAGAGTCACATACATAATAAATTTACATTAATCGACAAAATACTTTACAATAAATTGGAAGTCTTGTTTTTTTTAACACTTTAGAGGGAAGTTAAGACATATTTTTCATCATTCGCTGTGTTACTGTTAATCTCAGTTATTAATAACTAAGGTGTACTGCATACAATGGAACCTGTGTTAAAATAGCATGAATTACTGGTAAAATACCGTTGATGATTATCCCCCAGGTTCTATATAGCATGCCTAGAGATCTGCGCCAAAATCAAAGCGTATTCTATAATAACACGCATAACTTAATTGGCTTAACAAGCAAATCAGCGTTGTTAACAGTACTTAACAAGCAATAATTAGAATTTACATGCACAACTCCCTAAGTGAATTCTGTAACACATTGCGTCTATGTGGGATACAAATGTAACAAATTAATGCATGCAGGCAAAAAGGGGCGTGGTTATGGGTGGGAAAATGGACATTTTATAGACGTTTCCAAAATTTACACACACTATTATAGAATATGGCCCTCTGTGCATAAAGTTATGTACCGGTATTTACACCATGTTTTCACTGGTGTAAATGGAGGTGTGCAGTTTTAGGTGCTAGGATATCAACTAAGTGTATTCTATATACCTTACGTAAATCTAGGCACCATTTATAGAATTCGCTTAGGTGGAAATGTTTTCCGCATGGATTTTCTAGGCGCCATATATATATAGAATTTTCCCCTATACCCCTTAAAATCAATACTAATAATTTTAAAATGCACTGGTCTCTAACTAATGTTCTGTAAAATCTGAAGTTTCCTAACTAAAGGGCATATTTACTAAGGTATGATGAGTAGTTAGCACAGGTTTAAGCGCGCATATCTGTAAGGGCTAGAAGAACACACTAATGCCTAGCACACATTAAAGCAGCCAGTGCAGTAAAAGTCCAGCGCTAACTGCGTAGCATGAGATGGTGCGAGGTTTGGGCAAAGATTGGTTATGGACAGCACATTGTCGTCAGCATGCAGTACGCACTGTCTCATGTGTAGCTATTGTGGGTTCATCTAATGTTACCTCAGTAGGTGGCGTTAGGTGCATCTGCGCCATTAGCACCTGAAAGTAAAACGTTTTAGAGATCCTGTCTGTGCAGAAACTGAAGGGGGAATGCTGAACACACCCCAACAACTCAGAGCCTTTGCATTTATGGAGCATTACTTTTGGCTTTTAACCCACATTAAGTGCACAAATCTAATGCTCTTTAATAAACATGCTCTTAATTTATCGGATATACCAACATGAAGTCCATTACCGCAGTTTAAGGAACTAATAATTATAGATTGACCTACTGTTCTAAACAAACCCAGTTCTAAAAATGGACACAGTTTTTTCATTGCACTCCATTTAAACTATCCCTCATGGGCTACTTGAGTCATCTGTTGCTGTCTTCTTCTACAATTACTCCCAAAATTTTAAGATAAGCTGCAGTTTTATCTTTTGCCTTCACTTGAAGATATATACTTTGCCTGTTATAGCTCCAAAACATAATACAACTCATTTAAACACATTCCATACTAATGTACTCATTGTAAACCAAGAGCCTACAATTTCTATACAGGTAGAAAGAAGAGTTTTGCAGGTGACAATCGCTATCAATAGGCAACAAAACCTGAGTATCATCTGCACAGATGTAAAATGACAACCCAAACTGCCTAACTTCCCCAGCAGAAACAAAATTCCCCGGGGAATTTTGCCCCCCCTCCTCCTCTTGGCAGCCCTGCCCCTACATAGAAATGGAGAAAAGAGGAGAACCTGAGGGACCACCCAAATTAACAATTTCTCCTTGGACCAGTTATCAGCATGCCACACTTTAAATCCTCTATTTTACATAAATGATCTAATCCGTTGGTTTGCAAGACCAACAAAATATCTGTTTTGAACCATATCAAAGGCTGCACTGAGATCAACTGAAATTAGCAAAACTCGTTTCCTTTATCCCTCCAGTAGTAGATCTCATCTAACAATGCAGCCAATAAAGATTCTGTGCTAGACCCCCTCCTAAATCCAGATCCATCAAATCATTACCATCCAGAATAGAGCTAATTTGAGTCTCCACCACCTTAGGGAAGTTAGAGATAGGCCTAAAATTTTCATATAAGCTTGAATTCAAACATTCTTGATTCAGAATCAGTCTTTAAGCATCAAGTTTGCTAGCCAGTTCAACACATTTTAGAACAATCTTTGAATAAAACTACTAGGATGGGTCTAATGGCATATAGGAAGTCACAAGTGCACCCAGTAATTCATTGACTATCTCCCTTAGTGAGGGAAAATGAATCCAACTTAAATTTCCAGATAAAAGGTACCCGAGTTAAGCTACTGCTTACCAGTGGAACAGCCAATTTAAAAACTATAATTTTCCGTTACACTTAGAGAACATGATATAAGCCCTATAGATCCTGTACCTAGCAAGTTCTTAACAATTATCTAGGCTTATTTGCACTCTTCTTGCTTGTAGCAGCCAACTGTTGTCATTTACTCAACTGTAATTTACCCAAATAGGGCTAGATTCGATATATGGTGTCAAAAACAATTGTCGATAAAAAAACCCGCTTAAGCATTATTCTATAAGCTGTGCCTAAAGTTTGACACGGTTTATAGGATAGCGCTTAAGCATTATGGTCAAATGTAAATTTAGGTGCAACCATTTGCACCAATGAAAATGTGGTGCAAATACCCGCACCTAAATTTACAAGCGGAATACAATTATGCTGTAAATTATGCACGTAATTCAAAACCCCACCCTGAAACACCCATAACCATCCCCTTTCTGTGCCCCCTTTTTCAGACCATGGAAAGATTTTAGGCACACAACACCCAACTAAATCTAATTAGTGGCAATAATTGCTTGTTAAAAAGCCAATTGGCGCTAATTGGCTTGTTATTCAATTTAATTGCCTGTGCAAATCGGAACCGTGTCTAAATTTGTGTATGCAATTTTTGGTGACCTTTATAGAACCAGGGGGATATTCATTGGCTGCTAATCTTCAACTTAGTTTATCCTCTGGTAACTTAGTCTTCCTGAAAATCCATTCTTTGTTCATTTAGGGGGTCATTTACTAAGCCACTGTAGCACTTTTAGCTCATGGTAGAAATCAGCTGGTGGTAAACGCTGAGACACCCATAGGAATATAATGGGCGTTTCAGAATTTACCATAAGCTAAAAATGCCACCATGGCTTAGTAAAAGACTCCCTTAATGCGGCAGTAAACCAAACATTTGATTTTTGCACCCGTGCCTGAACCTTACAAAAAGAGACAACATTGGTCAAAGCAGAACAGGTGCATAACAGTATGATAGTAGTAGATATTCTGTATATAATACAGTTATTTTACAGTACACAACTTTAATGTATTTTGAGCTGTCCTAAATTCACCCACTTAGCTATGGGGGTACCAGCACTAAATTGCCAGTACCCGTATAACTGCGGCTGCTCCCCAACATAGCCCCCTGTACCACCCCTGACCGGCCCACTTTTTATATGGCCGGTCAGAGCTGATATTCAGCAGCAGTGCCTGGTTAAGTGCAGCTGGATATTGGCAATTGGGCGGCCCTGAGCAATTTAAACAGGCAGGAGCCTCTCCTGCCCGCTTAAATCACTTTGAATATCAGGCGGGTTATTTATACCTCTAACTCTTGCTATTTTACCACAGGTCCTAGTTACCAATAACTGAAGTTAACGGTAAAATGATACACTGCAACGGTAGCCTACACTGATAACTAACTCTTGCTGTTTCTTTTGTGCATTACTACACATTGAGCAACAAGCTTTCTCCATCTGTCATGATCAGCCACACTGGCTTCCATCTCCTCCCCTTTTTTTGTAGCTTGTGAAAATCATAACTTTTACGCTGGGATTCGAACATGCATGTAGCATACAAACAGCGTGGGGTGTAGTTGTTTTAATAAGCAACTCACATTTTCAGAACAGTGCTACTGCTGAAATCACTTGTTAAAGAATTTTGTAAAAATACCCAATATTTTCTAGTTGTCATGCTATCTAGCATGGGGGCCAACTTTTCTAAATGTTTAGGGGTGCTAAACCCAATGAAAATTACCTGTCCCTAGACACAGTCAAGGAGTTTGCTCAATATTGGAAGTGCTCAAGCACCCATAGAGCTGGCTCCTATGCTTTCTAGTGCTAGATGTTGATCACTGGCCCTTGTTTCTACATATTCAAGTAGAGAAACACAGCAATCATAATAGTATGTACGTAAGAAAAAGGGAAAAGGAAGTCCAACCATCAGGCGTACCCGACTCTACAAGTTGTTGGTGAGGCCCCACTTGGAGTATTGTGTTCAGTTTTGGAGGTCGTATCTTGCTAAAGATGTAAAAAGACTGGAAGCGGTGCAAAGAAAAGCTAAACAATGGTATGGGACTTGTGTTGCAAACCATATGAGGAGAGACTAGCTGACCTGAACATGTATACCTTGGATGAAAGGAGAAACAGGGGTGACATGATACAGATGTTCAAATATTTGAAAGGTATTAATCCGCAAATGAACCTTTTCCGGAGATGGGAAGGCGATAGAACTAGAGGACATGAATTGAGGTTGAAGGGGAGCAGACTCAGGACTAATGTCAGGAAGTATTTTTTCACAGACAAGGTGGTGGATATGTGGAATGCCCTCCCGCGGGAGGTGGTGGAGATGAAAACGGTAATGGAATTCAAACATGCAAGGGATAAACACAAAGGAATCCTGTTTAAAAGGAATGGTTCCATGAAATCTTAGCGGAGATTGGGTGGCGATGCCGGTAATTGGGAAACAAAACGGGAGCTGGGCAGACTTCTACGGTCTATGCCCTGATCATGACTGAATAGATAGGGATGGGCTGGAGTGTAAATTTTAAAGGGCTTCAATGTTAGCTTCAGAACTTTGTACAAGAACAGTGCTGGGCAGACTTCTACGGTCTCTGCCCTGAGAAAGGCAAGGACGAATCAAACTCGGGTATACATATAAAGTATCACATACCATGTGACTGAGAAGATATTTATTACCATTTTATCTACACATTAAAGCTTTTGCTGGCATATGTGTATACATTGATAAAGAATATCTAATAGCCCCTGATGCAGCCCTGTTGGGTGAAACACGGCCTGTGTTGGGCATTTTTTAGATGATATTCTATTAATAACGTTTGTTCTTTCCACTGATCCGCTTTGTTGGTTTACATCTTGGAGTTTGCGGATCGGCTGCCTTGCTGTTTTCTATGGCTCTTTTTTACTGCAGCACAAGCCCCCCAAAAAGTGGCCACACAGTAAGATAACTCTTACCACATGGAATGCGGCAGGGAGCACTTACCACCACCCATGGAGGTGGCAGTAAGAGCTCCCATGGTAACCCGGCAGTAACTGGACAGCTCACAATGATTCCCGATTACCACCAGGATACCGTGTGCTAGAAAAAGAATTAAAATTTTCTAGTGTCGGAAATGGCGCATGCTCAACCCAGGACTATTGCCGGCAGCCGCAGTTCAGATTTAGTGTGCAGTAAGCCCACCTTGGGCTTACTGCTGCTTTGTAAAAGACCCACTTAGTGACCTGAATAACATCCCAAAGATACTCTGACAGCTACCATGAAACTCCATCAGTCTTAAAGAGTTACATTATGATTGATGTGATATGATTTCTGACACATATCATTTGTATATGCAATAAACCAGATAACGATTTACTGCTCAATTGCATTACCACTCATTAAATATTGAAACTCCTCTTCTTAGTCATAACCACTGACAACAAATATCAGTCCAAAAGAGCAAGCATTACGTATTCTCTGTTGCCACTAGATATGTTTGGGCAAACCAGCTATCATATAAAAAAAGCTTTGAGCAGCCAGTAAACAGACTTCCAGGTAGTACTTTGTCTGTTTTCAAAAGCTTGAGTACTGCAATGGAACTGAGATGCATTGTGGTAACAAACCTAATAAGTCCCGTGTGAGTAAAGGCCTCTTTTCCTGTGCTTGATCACACCACAAAAGGTATTTTGAGAGCATGGAGAAACCCCCCCCCCCCCCCAATATATTCTAAGCAAGCTACTGTAAAACACCATTCACTGAGGACATGAGGTACAAAAAGCTATTTATCATGGTAAAAGGGTTTTCTGTTTCTTTCTTTTTTTTTTTTTAGAAAATTGCCCACCTTGCATACAGGCAAAGGGTCACACATTGTTCCACAACATGCGTACTTGTACCTGTATTTTGTGGAGGCATGCTTTCCTCTTGAGGACCAGTACAAATTCACGAGAAAGTATCTGTGGATTTTGAAAGTACTGCATATTTTTGATAATTGCCTCAAAAATGCATAACGGTTAATCATTATGTTTATGCAAAACTTGCTGTAGCGACAATTACCAAATCAAGGCGATTTACATTCAACAATAAAACTGAATAGAAATAGAACTCCATCAAATGAAAGGAAAGACTCAATCATTCATATTATCATACAAGCACACAATAAAGTACAGTACAATACCACTGATGCCACCCCTCACCTATAAAGCAGTGCTCTATATTCACCAGATGTTAAGTGAAACAGGTGAGTCTTTAATTTAGCTCTGAAGTATTTATAGAACAGCTCTGACTATAGTTCCAAAGGTAGGTTATTGCAGAGATAGGGAGCTAAAAAGAAAAAGGCACCACTCCTTGTTGATTCCCAGCAAGCTTATGTGGGACTTGGGAGGACCAGTCTGTAGTCATTAATAGAATGCAATAAGCAAGAGGGAACATAAGGAAGTGTCAGAGTACAGCGATAGTCTGGTGTACCATCAAGGATTGCTTTGAACGCCAGAGTAAGTATTTTGAATTTAATCCAAAATTGAACAGGGGAGCCAAAAAGAGGGGTGACATGATCTCTATGTCTAGCTTTGCAAAGAATCGGGTTACTGTATTTTGTAGGGATTGGAGCCATTTTAGATTGCCCAATCCAGGTCACGAGTACCTGGCAGAAACCCAAATAGTAGCAACATTCCATGCTACCAATCCCAGGGCAAGCAGTGGCTTCCCCCATGTCTATCTCAATAGCAGACTATGGATTTTTCCTCCAAGAACTTGCCCAAACCTTTTTTTAAACCCAGATATGCTAACTGCTATTACTGCATCCTCTGGCAATGAGATCCAGAGCTTAACTATTATTTGAGTGAAAAAATATTTCCTCCTATTTGTTTTAAAAGTATTTCCATGTAACATCATTGAATGTTCCCTAGTCTTTGTACTTTTTGAAAAAGTAAAAAAATCAATTCACTTCTACTCGTTCTACACCACTCAGGATTTTGTAGACCTCAATCATATCTCCCTTCAGCCGCCTCTTTTCCAAGCTGAAGAGCCCTAACCTCTTTAGCCTTTCCTCATATGGGAGCAGTTCCATTCTATCATTTTGGTCGCTCTTCTTTGAACCTTTTCTAAAAAGGTAACCAAAACTGAACACAATACTCAAGGTGAGGTCAGACCATGGAGAAATACAGAGGCATTATCGTATTCCTGGTCTTATTTACCATGCCATTCCTAATAATTTCTAGCTAATCACGTGATGTGCTGAGAGAGGCAGACAAACGATTTATGCCAACTGGGGTGCATGCACCTCATTGGCTCTTTTATAAGCTCCTGTTTCATGGACAAATTTACTAAAACTGGGGGCGAGATGTCTGGCAAAGGATTGAAAAAAGACAAAAGTCGTGAGGAGAGAAGAAAATAGCGGAGCTCACAGTTTCCATGGCTCCAGCGTTCACTAAACTGCAGCTTAGCCAATTAACTGTGGTAGTCAGGAAAGCATTGGAGCTGCACCTTGACTAACTTTCTGGGAAAATCAAGCGTAGAGCTGGAACAGAGGGCTTCTGCCTTCAAGGATGCTTGTGTTCACTCTAGTAAGACCCTGGCCACATTGGAGGATAAAGTTTGAGAGCATGAAGAAAGCTAGACAACAGAGAATCATTCTCGACAGAGTAATTTGAGGCTTGTGGGCTTACTGGAGCAGGGCTGTGCCAACACGGTAAGCGAGGTAAGCATGGCAGGGGGGCGCTTCCCTCTGGGGGGCGCTGCTGCACCATGCTCACCTCACTCGCCCTCCCCCCAACATCCCTTTTCTTTTTTTTTTTCCTTTTTAAATGTACCTCCGTAGCGGTTCCGGCAGCGCAGCGTCAGTGAAGGAGGCGGCGCTCCCGAAGTCGCTAGCCTTCCCTTCGCTGTGTTCCGCCTTCTTCTGACATCAAGGAAATGACGTCAGAAGAAGGCGGAACACAGCGAAGGAAAGGCTAGCGACGTCGGGAGCAACGTCTCCTTCACTGACACTGCCGGAACCGCTACGGAGGTAAATTTAAAAAGAAAAAAAAAGAAAAGGGATGTTGGGGGAGAGAAGAGGGTGGGCAGTTGAACAATGGGAGCGGGAGGGCAGGGGAGAGACAAGAGCATGGATGCGAGGGGGGGTCATGGAAGGGAGAGAGGGGAATTGCTGGAAAAGGATGAATGGAGGGGGCAGGAGACAGAGGAGCATGGATGGGCATGGATTGGGAGGGCAGGGCTCAGGGAGAGAGGGGAATTGCTAGAAAAGGATGAATGGAGGGGGCAGGGGACAGAGGAGCATGGATGGGCATGGATTGGGAGGGCAGGGCTCAGGGAGAGAGAGGAATTGCTGGAAAAGGATGAATGGAGGGGACAGAGGAGCATGGATGGGCATGGATTGGGAGGGCAGGGCTCAGGGAGAGAGGGGAATTGCTGGAAAGGGATGAATGGAGGGGGCAGGGGACAGAGGAGCATGGATGGGCATGGATTGGGAGGGCAGGGCTCAGGGAGAGAGAGGAATTGCTGGAAAAGGATGAATGGAGGGGGCAGGGGACAGAGGAGCATGGATTGGAGGGCAGGGCTCAGGGAGAGAGGAGAAATTGCTGGACATAGAGGGAGGGATGAAAGATGAAGGAGATGAAATGAGGGAAAAGGAAGAGAGGAGAAAAACTGCACATGGATGAAGAAAATAGGCAGAAGCTGAGGACCAGAAATGAAGAAGAAAGGAGGAAAGGAAAGAAATAAATGGAAAGGAAGCCCTGGAAACGGAGTTAAGAGGACAGATAGCAGCAGAATCAGATACTGGGCCAGCATGATCAGAAAAAGAAAGTCATCAGACAACAAAGGTAGAAAAAAATCATTTTATTTTCATTTTAGTGTTTGGAATATGTCCACTTTGAGAATTTACATCTGCTATCTTATTTTGCAATGTATAGCAATCTGTTTCTAAGAATATTGCTGACAATTCCTGTCAGTGTGGCAAGTGGTGAGCAATCATTTTCACGGGGAGGGAGGGGGGGGGGCGCCGCCGCCAACTGATAGTCTGCAGGGGGGCGCCAGAGACCCTAGGCACGGCCCTGTACTGCAGCATTTGCCAGAACAAAACTTGCCCTCAGTTTTGGAGCGATGGTTATCTTCTGATAGTGTGGGGTCATTCTGTCAAGAGAGAGCACACAGTGTGGACTGCTCACCAGATGGCAGAGACCACAAATGGTGATTATTATAGCGCTACTAGACGTACACAGCGCTGTACACTTGAACATGAAGAGACAGTCCCTGCTCGACAGAGCTTACAATCTAAAGATATATGATGTACAATTAAAGGTTTTGCCCCGCTTGTGAAGGCTCCTGGTACTTTTTTTGCTGTTTCCACTATGTGCAGCTACCATATGTCACCTTGTACTGCCAGGGTTCCAACGGCTCCAGCCAACATGAAATGACACCTTTCAGCACCTGTCACCTTAGCTTTTGCCACCTAAAGGGTGAAGCAAAAAAAAACAAAAAAAAGTAACGCAAGAGAGTTTTTTTGCTGTTTTCTCAGCAATACTTTGGAATTTCAAAGTGAAATTTTACAGCTATATTTGCTGTTACTATCTATGTTTATGTGCTGAGTGAAATGAGATTATCTTTAAACACAGCGAAGTTACAAACTTTTTAGTGTGATCACCCAGCAATTTTCACATGTTCAAAAATGTTTGCACTACAAAACTACCATTATTTGGAAAAAAAAACCCAAAACCCTGGTGTACCAGCTTACTGTTAATGATGTCACAGTGAGATAGACATTTGTCTGGAGAGCAATGTTGGAGGCCTATGAAAAGCTCCGCCCAAAAGCCACATATAATCGCCAAACTCAAAGAAGCGCTGCAGATCATCTAGACAGCCTGCCACAAGGACCAATCAACTTCCCAAAGTGACTAAAGGCCTGGGTTAACATAGTAACATAGTAGATGACGGCAGAAAAAGACCTGCACGGTCCATCCAGTCTGCCCAACAAGGCAAACTCATATGTGCTATTTTTTGTGTATACCCTACCTTGATTTGTATCTGTCCTCTTCAGGGCACAGACCGTATAAGTCTGCCCAGCATTAACCCCGCCTCCCAACCACCAGCCCCGGCACAGACCGTATAAGTCTGCCCAGCACTATCCTCGCCTCCCAACCACCAGCCCCGCCTCCCACCACCGGCTCTGGCACTGGGGTGGGTGGTGGGGGTGGGGTGGACAATGAGCATTCACAGAGACTGCAAAATTCTGACACATTCTTAATTGTACCGTTTGAATGATGTTATTTTACTGTGTTTTAGCTCGAAGATTTTTAACACACAAAAATGGCTAGGTAGTAACACTAAAATGTCAGTAACATCAACATAGCCTAAGATAATTAAATGTTGCTTAATAGTAACAATTTAGTATGATGACTAAATATGGGCCCCTTTTACCAAGCTGCATGCAACAAGAGGGGGTCAGCGCTGGCACGTGTTTTTCACGTGCGCCGAGGCCCCCTTTTACCGCAGCAGGTAAAGGGAAGTCTCTCTTTCCTATAAGAAATGGCCATGTGGCAAATAATGCACTTGCCGTGCAGCCATTTCAAGGGGGGGGACCCATACTGCCACCCACTGAGGTGATGGTAAGGGCTCCCTCACTAACCTGGCGATAACCGGGCAGCGTGCGGCACTGCCCGATTACCGCCGAGTAAACTCTGGCACTACAAAAATAGATATATTTTTGTAGCACCAGATATGGCAGTGCGCTAAGGGTGGGAAGTACCGCCATGGAATTGAGCTTCCTGAGCTAAACTCTACAGACACCCATAGAAATATACGGGCCTCTCTAGCGTTTAGCGCATGCTTATTTTTAGTACATGCTAAAAACGGTAGCACACCTTTGTAAAAAGACCCCTTAGTGCGGGCTAATGATTAGCATGCACTAAATGATAAGAAGCCTATTATATTCCTATGGGTGTCTTATTGAGAGGTCCTTTTACAAAGGCACGCTAGTGTTTAGCGTATGCGTATATTCCTATGGGCATCTCTAGCGTTTAGAATGCACTTATCATTAGTGTACACTAAAAACGCTAAAACGCCTTTGTAAAAGACCCCACACACTAAATCTGTTAGCACACCTTAGTAAAAGGACTCCAAAGTATGCTGCACTTGTTTCTCCAGTAAAAACAATCCCCAAGTCACATCCTATATAATAAAATGCACCTCCAGCATTCTGAAGCTGACTGCATGGCTGAGGCATTCCTGCTCTCTGTATCCATCTCCTGAATTGGCATCACATACTTCCGGGTTCGTCACAAGCAAAAGTGACCAACCACACGAGGTTTCTCGGCTTCAGAATGTTGGAGGTGTATTCTATTAAATAGGAGCCAGAGCTCAGCGTCCTGCACAGTAACACTCAGACACCAGAGAGAGAGAGGGGGGGGGGGGGGGGGCTGACACCAGAGAGAGGGAGGGAGGGGGGGAGGTATCTCTGTCACACACACACTCTCTCTCTCTCTCACAGTCAATGTCTTTCTCTCACTCTCACACACTGTCTCTCACACACTCTATGTCTCACACTGTATCACATTCACTCTCTATGTGTCACACAGTCACTCACACACTCTCTTGGTCTCATATACTCAGTCTCACAGAGAGTCTGTGTCTCACACACACTCTCTCTCTCTCTCTCGCACACACTGTATCTGTGTGAAACACACTCTCTCTCTCTCACACTGTGTCTCACATACGCACTTGCACACACTCTCATTCTCACACACACACTCTCTCTCTCTCACAGACACATTCACACCCAGACTCACTCTTTCTCTCTCTCACACACACACACACACACACACTCTCTCTCTCACACACAGTCTCTCTCACATACACTCTCTCAAACATACACACTCCGAGGAAAACCTTACTAGCGCTCGTTTCATTTGTGTTAGAAACGGGCCTTTTTTATTAGTTATATATAAGGAAATACTTGCAAATTAAAGCAATTTTCTGGCTTTTTTCCCCATCAAGTACTCTGCATAATTTCTTTTTAACAAGGGGATTTTTTAAAAATGTAATGTTATATTGCTGAGTTAGCAGTTGGATTTTTTTTTTTTGTTTTTACTATTTTACTAGAAGGGGCTTTTTAAAGGAGTTTATTTGCATGCTCTAAGGATTTTTTTTTAAACTCTAGGTCACAGGGAGAGGCAAGCTAATTATACTGTTTGAATTCACAGCACTTCTCCCTCCTTTTTCCATCCCAAATTCCATCCATCCATATCTATTTAGTGCACGCTAATCATTAGCCTGTACTAAGGGGTCCTTTTACAAAGGTGCGCTAAATGCTAGAGAGGCCCATATATTCCTATGGGTGTCTCTAGTGTTTAGCGCAGGCTAATCATTAGCGTGCACTAAAAAACGCTGATGTGCCTTTGTAAAAGATCCCTAAATCTATTAGCACACTTAGTAAAAGGACCCGTCTCCAAAATTTGAAAATGTTTGCAGATTTGTTTGCATCAAGTCTTTAAAGAAGTTTGACTTTCTCTGCAGAAAGGAACTCAGTATGCATTAGAGAATTGTGATGAGGAATTTTACTATTGAATACCATATATAGATGTTGGCAAATGTCATCAGGTAGCTCAATTCCATGGCGGTACTTCCCACCCCTAGTGCGCCGTCATCTCTTGTCCTACAAAAATATATCTATTTTTGTATCGACAGAGTATATTCAGCGGTAATCGGGTAGTGCCATGCACTGCCCGGTTACTGTGGGAGCCCTTACCATCACCTCAGTGGGAGACAGTAATGGCTCCCCCCCCCCCCCCCCCGGAAATGGCTGCATGGCAAGTGCTTTGTTTGCCGCATGGCCATTTCCTATAGGAAAGAGAGACTTCCCTTTAACTGCTGCGGGTAAAAGGTGACCTCCGCGTGTTTCCCTACTCCTCCCCCTGCCTGGGAATCAGCTGTCAGTGCGCCGCTCCCTGCCACTTCGGAGCAAGTGGCAGGGAGCAGCGCATCAAAAAATTACAAGCGCGGCACCACAGAACCCCCCCCCCCCCTTGGCGCATCACCCAAGCCCTCCCTGGCACATCAAACACCCTCCCCCGGGCACATACTACTACTACTCGCCACCCGCAGCTGCCACAACGCTGTCCGGCCACTGCTGCTTCTCCTTTTGAGCAGCAGCGGCCGCTACAAAAAGAAAAAAAAAACGATAAATGTTTTTAAACCCAGCCCAAATCATTCGCAAATGCCCGAGTCTTGAAATGTAGTCTCTGCAGTCGCTCCTCCTCTCGCCTCCACGTCACTGCTCTTGAAGTAAGACCCGGGAGGAGCGCAGCGACGTGACAGGTGAGAGGAGGAGCGGTTGCATAAACTGCGTTTTAAGACTCGGGCATTTGCGAATGATTTGGGCTGGGTTTAAAAACATTTATCGCATTTTTTTCTTTTTGTAGTGGCCGCTGCTGCTCAACAGAAGAATTAGCAGCGGCCGGACAGCGTTATCACTGGCACCTGCAGGTGGCAAGGGGGTTTGATGCGCCGGGGGGGGGGGGAAGGGAGGGTCGCTGGACATGGGTAGCTGGAGGGAGGGGAGGGTCGCTGGACATGGGTGGCTGCAGGGGGTGCAGGGGAGAGGAGGGTCGCTGGACATGGATGGCTGGAGGGGGGCAGGGGAGGGGGGCCCTGTGAGAGTGGGGGTGGGGGCTCACACTCACATACACTCTCTCTGACACACTCCCTGTCTATCACACTCTATCTCCCTGTCACACACACACAGTCTCAGACACACAGACACTCTGTCTCTCATACACTCTCTCTCTTACACAAACACACACACACGCTGTCTGTGTCTCTCTCTCATTCTCTCTCTGACACACACACTCCATCTCTCACAAACATACCCACTCCGAGGAAAACCTTGCTAGCGCCCGTTTCATTTGTGTCAGAAACGGGCCTTTTTTCCTAGTGTGTGTGTATATGTATATATATATATATATATATATATATAAATTAGTTGAATTTAATTATGATGATGATCTAAGGTTTTACCTTAGAGCTATGACTTTTTCTCTGTGTGTATCTACTTTCCCCTATTGATATGATGCTGTTCTTTTCAATTTCTCTTCTTTACAGTTTAGTTTATACACCACTTTAATCTTTAACCCAGACAAGGTAGGTTAGTAAATATTTAATGAACAAACAATGATAAACAACTTAGGTGGAAGTGTTTGGTATTGGTCAGAAGGAAAAAATCAAGGAAGTAAACACGTATTCAAATTTTAGTTATCTGTTAAAAGAGAGCAATGATTTATATTTCAGGGGGCTTTGATTATGAATATCTTATTGTCAGGTTCAGAGCCTGCGGGGCCGGGCTCTGGAGCAAACGTGAGCCCTTGGGCTGCTGCTGAGGAGCGACAGCAGCAGGCAAAACCCACCAACCAACACTGGGCAAGCACACCGGCAGGGACTGCAGGCACTGCCCAGCGAACCGGAACACATGGACTGGAATCCCCCGGACTGGAGGACACAGGACTGGAACACTGGACAGCAATTCCCCGGACTGGAGGACACAGGACTGGAACACACACCGGACCGGAACACACGGGACTGGAGCACACTGGACTGGTCCGTACAGCTTCACCTGCACTTAGCTACTAAGCCCCCCAGGAGTTGAGCTCCTGGGTTCGAGTAGCCGGCAGGACTTACTGGATACCGGATGACACAGGGACCAGGACTGGAAATAGAAGAACTCCTAAACCTAAACTGATCTACGTGCTCCCAAGCCCTAAACCAGCAGGAGTGTTCCTAACAGTAAACTGACAAAAGGACTTCCTAAGCCCTATACTAAACAGGAGCTCCTAAGCCCTGCTCAAGAAAGGGACTTCCTAAGCCCTAAACTAACAGAGCAGGGAACTAAACACAAAGCTAACACAGGTGCTACTAAGCACCAAGCTACAAGCAGAGCTCTACACTAACAAGCTACCTAAGCACTGCTCTAGCAAGCTAGATACAAAACTAACAAGGTGCTTCCTAAGCACTACTCTGGCAAGCAACCAGAAGAGCTCCTAGCACTAAAAGGGAAGACAGGGGAGCCACAAGGAAAAAGCAGGGAAGCTAACACATACACCAAAAGTGCTTCTAAAACACCAAACACCAACAGCAAAGACTGCAATGCTCCCAATAGCACAAACACCAGAAGTACTTCTAACAGCAAACTCTGCAGTGTTTCTAACAACACCAAACCCTGAAGTACTTCTATCAGCAACAGAGCTTCCAAAGCCCTACTCCCAGCAATGCTTCCAAAACCAAGAGGGAAAAGCAGGAAAGCTAAACACACAGTCACCAGTGCACACTGCACTAACACTAACCTGGCCCTTAGCAAAAGCAAGCAGGAAAACTAGACACAAAGTCAGAAGTGCACACTGCACCACCCTACCTAAAGCAAACACCACCATTGCAAAGACTCTGAAGGAAACAACACCACTTCCTTATCAAGGCCCTCCCTGATGATGTCACATTCCCTAGACCTAGGCAAAAGCACACTGACCCAGAGAGGCCCAACCCACACCAATGCAACACCGTGAAGCACTTGAAGCCAGTACACCCAAAGAGAGGTAGAGCTAACTCAGTCCACCCACACAGCTGTAGTAAAGTAAAACAATTAACCCCATGCTGCTGGAAGCTGCCAGCACCAGTGTTGCCAGGTGGGCGGTTTTCCGCGACCCGCCGCGGGAAACGTTTGCCCGCGGCGGGTTGCGGTTTTTTGGGCTTCTTTTTTGTCTTTTGGGCGGTTTTTTAGGCGGTTTTTTTGGCCACAGGGGGCGGGGTTAGTGACGTTTTAGGCGGGGTTAGTGACGTTCTGGGCGGGGGCCGATGACGGGGGAGGCGGGGCCGATGATGGTGGGGGCGGGGTTTGAGTTTGGGCGGGTTTTGGGCTGGATTTAGACTGGTTTGGGTGGGAAAAAAATTTTCCACCTGGCAACCCTGGCCAGCACAGAGAGACAGAGCCAGTTCAGAAAGGACAGACAAAAGAAACAGAAGCCAGCTAAAAAGCTGACCCCCAGGAAAGAGGTAAGTTTGAGAGGGGTTCTGACCCCAATCATAACACTTATGACATATTTGAGGTATGTTTACAAAGAGGGGCATTTTTTATATGATGTCTAAGTTGGACTATGGACATTTTGCACTAAATGTTCAAAATCCAAATAGGAAATGTGACCATTTTTGAAACTGCAAAGGGCTAGATTCTATATACAGTGCCTGAAAATTCTGCGCAGAAATACATACACCTAGGCGTTTTCTCTAAAGTACACCTAAATTTTATAGAACAGGCTTAAATTTCCACATGGCATATAGAATACACCGAGTGCCTCTCCACATGACCAAATGTAGTCCTAGCCATTACATGGGGTAAACCAGATGTCTAAATTAGGCACAGAGCTGGTGTATTCTGTTAACAATGCACATAGATTTTAGAAATGCCTATGCTCCACCCATGGTCATGTCCCCTTTTCAACTATGTGACCTAGAATTTACATGCACCACATTACAGAACACGCTTAGCGAGTTGTGGGCGTAAATCTTAATGTCAATTGTTGCTAATTGCTTGTTATCAATTAACAGTGCTGATTAGTTGAACAATTGTTATGCACATTGTTATAGAATATGCTTCAATTTCCATGTGGAAATTAAGGTGCAATATATAGAATCCCAGAGGAAAAGTCTATCTTTTTTTTTTTTTTTTTTCAAAAATACAGTTTGAAACAAGGTTTTGTGCTCTCTGCATTTATCTTTTCAGGCCATAAAAGAAAAATGTACAAGTGAAAAAACAGAGAAAAATCAAGCCATTGGGATGTATGTGGGGCCAGCAGTTTTAGTAGACTGGTTCCCCAGACATCCCAGGTGAGAAATGGAGCACCCTATGAGGCACTGCTGTGGACTTCATATAAATGCTCTCAAGTACACATCTCACTGTTGCTCCCTTATGCTGTCTGCTGAACCCTCCAAACTCACCCAAAACCCACTACCCCCACCTGTACATCACTACAACAGCCCTTATAGGTGAAAGGGGCACCTTTATGTGGGTACAGTGGGTTGTTGGTGAGGTATGGACGGCTTAGTTTCCACAACAAATGTAACAGGTAGGGTGAAGTATGGGCCTAGGTCCACCTGTCTACAGTGCACTGCACCCACCACTACACTACTTTCAAATATTTGAAAGGTATAAATCCGCAAACTAACCTTTTCCGGAGATGGGAAGGCGGTAGAACGAGAGGACATGAAATGAGATTGAAGGGGGGCAGACTCAGGAAAAATGTCAGGAAGTATTTTTTCACGGAGAAAGTGGTGGATAATTGGAACGCCCTCCTGCAGGAGGTGGTGGAGATGAAAACGGTCACAGAATTCAAACATGCGTGGGATAAACAAAGGAATCCTGTTCAGAAGGAATGGATCCTCAGAAGCTTAGCCGAGATTGGGTGGCAGAGCCGGTGGGAGGAGGTGGGGCTGGTGATTGGGAGGCGGGGCTAGTACTGGGCAGACTAATATGGCAGACAATGGCAGATACAAATCAAGGTAAGGTATACACAAAAAGTAGCACATATGAGTTTATCTTGTTGGGCAGACTGGATGGACCGTGCAGGTCTTTTTCTGCCATCATCTACTATGTTACTATGTAATGAACCTGGCTATAACATCTGAGGCTATCATAGAGGCTGGTGAGGACTATTTCTATTCACAGTTTTGGTGGGTGGGAGTGGATCAGTGACTACTGGGGGAGTAAGGGGGTTCCATCTCTGATTCCCTCCAGTGGGCATCTGGTCATTTAGAGCACCTTTTTGTGCCTTATTCATTAGAAAAACAAGTCTAAACTAAACAGTTTAGGTTTTCATCTTGGACCATTTCGTTTTGTTCCATTATGGCTGTAAAATGTCCAAGTATTAGGCATGCCTAAGCCCACCCTAATTCCACTTTTGAAACACCCCTGACACACTCCATTGTGATTTGGACACACTGCAGATGAACTGCATAGGTAGACATTTGCAAAATAGGTATCTAAATACCAATTTGGACGTTTTGAGAAGAAATTCGTCCAAATGGTGCTTTATGACACTTTTTGGATTTTTTTCATTTTCAAAAATGAGCTCCAAAGGGTTCACACCTCAAATACATAAAAAAAATTTTGAAGTTTGAAGGGAGAAGATAAACTGCTGCACACCCCAAAAACAGGTGATCAAGCAATGGAACAGAACCAGAAATGGAACCAGAGGTGTTAGGTGTTAGAAAATAAAGAGGCTAGCTGCTCCTTTAGATTAACAGGACATTGCAGGATAAGGTAAGAGAACTTTGATAGGTCATCTTCTCTTTCAACAGAAACAAAAGCTCTTATAACCAAAATAATTAAGGGAAGTTCTGGCAGCTCTACTGCTTGATATTTTCAATGGTCTTTTAGAATTGGGAGCTGTCCCGGAGAACTAGAGAAGGGCAAATATTGTCCCTCTCCACAAAAGCGGAAGGATGAAATTTGGAAGTAAAGGCTATGAATATATTAATAGAAACACTGCTAAAAAAAAAAAGAGAATAGTGAAATTTCTGGAATCTATGGATTGCAGGACCCAAGATAGCATGTTTTACTAGAGGTACATTTTGTCCAAATCTTTTAAATTTGTTTCAGTGGATGACCAGAAGGTTGGTGCAAGGGACAGCACTAGATGTGATGCACTAAAATGTTAGCAAAACCTTTGACTTTAAACTGAGTGGCCTCAGTATGGGCCCTAAAGTGACTGACTGGGTTAGAAACTAGTTGGTTGTGGTAGAGTTCGATCTTTGTTCAGTTCTTTTAAACATTTTTGTAAGCATTATTTCAGAAGGACTGTTTAGTAAGGTTTGTCTTTTTGTGGATGAAACCAAAATCTGCAATAGGGTAGATACCTCTGATAGTGTGGATAACATGAGGAGTGATCTACTTACACTTGAAGAATGGTCTATGTTTTGGCAGTTATGATTTAACTCTAAAAAAAATGCAGGGTCATGCATTTGAGCTACAGCATTGGGAGGAGGAGTACTTGTATGCACAAAAGAACAGTGGGACTTGAGGATGACCACATCAGATCATCTTAAGGTGGCCAAACAGGTAGAAAAAGAGATGGCAAAAGCCAGAATGATGCTCGAGTGCATAGGGAGAGAAATGGCCAGCAAGAAAAAGGAGGTGATAGTGCCTCTGTATAAGCCTCTGGTGATATCCCATTAACTGTACTGTGTACAGTTCTGGAGACGGCACCTTCAAAAAGAAAAAAAACAGGATAGGCTTGATCCAGAGGGTGGCTACTAAAGTGGTCAGAGTCTTCATCTTAAAGCATATGGGGAAGACTTAAAAATATCAATATGTATATTTTGGAAGAAAGGTGGGAGAGGGGAGATAAAATATGGACATTTAAATACCTCCATGGCATAAAATGCATGGCAGAAGTCTCTTTCAATTAAAATAAAGCTTTGGAATGAGGGACGGCACATAGGATGAAGGTGAAAGGAAACAGACTCAGGAGTGATCTAAGGAATTATTTCTTTACAGAAAGGGTGCCGGATGCATGAAATAGTTTCCCAGTGGAATTAGTAGAGACAAAGCATGTATCTGAATTAAAGAAGATACAAGCACAGAGGATCTCTAAGGGAGAGGAGGATTTGTAGAGCTTATTAGTTAGAATGTATGGGCAGACTGGATAGGCTATGTGGTCTTAATCTGTCATCTTTTTCTGTTTAGATTCATTTGACATTCTTACTCAAAATTATTAGTGTCTTGTATCATTCCATTAAGAAACTCTGTGTCCACAGTAATAACACTTTTGCCATTTTGACCTTATATATAGGTCAAGTCCATCAAAAACAGTTCCAGCACCTCAAGCATAAAAATATTTGGGCCAAAAGTTTCCTTCTTCTTCGACCCTCCAGCTCACTAATAACTAGTCTTTACTGGGGCTGCAGTGTCATAAGTATTTAATCGAAATTACCTAGGTATTTGGTACATTTTTAACCCTTTCCTTACTTCCATCTGGTCAAACCATCACAGCAACAATTCTTGGTCCGGGTCAACAGACCTACTTCTACATCCTACTAAGGTTAAGGCTGCTCTAGAGGCATTTACTGAGGAAGGGTAGCGAGAGGACCTGATAGAAACAAATCCAGGCAGGGTTACCAACTCTCAGTAAATTTACTGACAGCAAAATAATCACAAGAAATTAAAATAACATTTCTATGAACATAATTTCATGTGAGTAAAAAAAATGTCATCAGCTATGGTGCCTGTTTCCAGGGCCATGGGCCCAGGCTCTGTTATGCTGCACTACCTGAGAGTTGGGGATTGCGTCTCCATGTATAAAGGGTGAATTACTGCATAAAATGTCCAGATGCATGTACAATGACAATGGTAAAATATGAATCTGTAAAAAAGCTAGGCTGTCAATAAAAATCTAGTACGCTGTCAGTACAGAGCATTGTCATAAGTTATGCAGCACTGCCATAGCAGGGGAGTAGGGTAACTGACTGTTTAACCTGGTGGTGCATCAGACAATTTGTTGCCATGTGGCTCAAAAATAAAACATAATATTTATATCTTCCAGAGAAATTATATCTGACAGGCTTTGGCTTAAAATCTCAACATGCATCTACTTAACTTTTAAACAATACATACATTAAAGCCAATTAAAATGCTTTCAATATAGAAGATATCAGGAACTAGCTGGCTATGGCCTCAGTTCACAAGTTCCCTCATTCCTGGCACTACAGAACATCAAAAAAAAATTATTTACATTTATTTAGATGACATTTGATGTACTGCCATGCACAAAGAAACATTCATAGCAGTTTACATAATTCAGATAAAAGAGAAATGACTACAGCAGACATGAAAGAGAACATAATAGTCAAATAACTGGAAACATGTGGGAGGGAGCTGAATAGCAAAACACTAAATATTCCTTCAAGAAATAACAATTGATTGAACACAGCACAGAGAAAGAGAAGGGGAAATAACAGAAAACCTGGGCAAAAAGCCACTTAGGTAGGGAAAGTCCATGTGAACATTCTGAGTGCTGTCTTGAATTTTCTACCTGAGGACTCTAGGCGCATATCAATAGGAAGAGAAATCCAAAGAGAAGGTCCCTTGCAGCTAAAGGCTATGGAACAGGATGAGTCTTATTCTGGCAAATAAAGGAATGACAAAAAGATTAGTATTTGACAATCTGATTGCACAGGGGGGGGGGGGGGGGTAGGAAGGGGGTGCAAGGAGAGATCACACAAGAGAAATATAACGGTGATCTTAGGTGGTAGTTTTGTTCAAGATGACCGCCGCTAAGAGGGCATGGCAATATCTAGCTCCGGGAAATCACATCATCTCAAACCAAACCAAACCTCAAACCTCCCCGTCTCATCTGCCCGCAACCTCGGAGTCATCTTCGACTCCTCCCTCTCCTTCTCGGCACACATCCAGCAGATAGCCAAGACCTGTCGCTTCTTCCTCTTCAACATCAGCAAAATTCGCCCTTTCCTCTCTGAACACACCACCCGAACTCTCATCCATGCTCTCATTACCTCCCGACGTGACTACTGCAACTTACTCCTCACCGGACTCCCACTTAGCCATCTATCCCCCCTTCAATCTGTTCAGAACTCTGCTGCACGTCTTATATTCCGCCAGAACCGATATACTCATATCACCCCTCTTCTCAGGTCACTTCACTGGCTTCCAATCCGATACCGCATTCAGTTCAAGCTTCTCCTTCTTACCTACAAATGTACTCAATCTGCTGCCCCTCACTACCCTCATCTCCCCTTATGTTCCCACCCGAAACCTCCGTTCACAGGACAAATCCCTCCTCTCAGTACCCTTCTCCACCACTGCCAACTCCAGGCTCCGCCCATTCTGCCTCGCCTCACCCTATGCCTGGAACAACCTTCCTGAGCCCCTACGTCAAGCCCCCTCCCTGCCCATCTTCAAGTCTCTGCTTAAAACCCACCTCTTCAATGCTGCCTTCGGCACCTAACTCTTACCTTCAGGATATCTGGACTGCCCCAAATTGACTGCCCCCATCGTATCGTCTACTCACTTGTCCTTTAGATTGTAAGCTCTTTGAGCAGGGCCTGTCCTTTTATGTTAAATTGTACAGCGCTGCGTAACCCTAGCAGCGCTTTAGAAATGTTAAGTAGTAGTAAGTAGTAGTAGTAGCATAGACGGTAACCACCAATGCCAACCCAACTTGGAAACTATCAACAAATCCACATTTAGAGACAAAAAACTCGTCCATACCTATGAACCTCCATGAACATGCTGGGAGGAAGAAACAGCCCAGCCTTGGAGCACCGCCAATCGCTGCCCTGCTGACCACAGAGAACTGAACAAGATAGGACCGCAGCGAGCTGCTGAGTGCTCAAAACCCTGCAGAGCGAAGGCCCTGCTGAAGCGCACCAATAACTGGAACGCTGACTTCGCATGCCCCACAAACAACACTTCCTGCATGAATATCCACCATTGCCTGCACCGCATGGTGGATCGAGCCCGGTGCCATCAGCAGAAAAGCAGTGAAGCAGCAGGAGAATGAGAGCAATGTGAGGTCGAGCACTGGAACCGCAGACAAATTCGCACCAGGTACCATCAGCGGGAACACCAGAGCAGTGGAAACACAGGAACAGCAGGAGGTCAAGCACCGGATCCGCAAGCAGTCTCTCAACCCCCTATCACTGGGACCAAAAAGGAGTCGGAGAATCAGTTTCAAAAAGCACCCATGCAAAGTCAACTGAGGCGCCGACCTGTCTAGTCCACCAACACCACTTCCAGCAGTAACTCCCCGTTTGCTACCAGCACCACATGGAGGAGCAAGCTGGTGCTGCCAGTGGATGTGCGGCGGACGATTCTTAAATGACCTGTACAGGCGACTGAGATGCGGATCCCCCCTTACCCACCACCATCACTTCCTGATGAGAATAAATCCTACACACTGGACAATTCCTTACGTAAGGAGTCACCAACCCAGGTAAAGCAAAAGAAATTGTGAGCTACCTCAGACTCACACACATAAAAATTATATATATATATATATATATATATATATATATATATATATATATATATATATATTACACACACACACACACATGCTAACAACAAAACAGAAACCAGGCAACACACCAATCTCCCCCTCAATCCAAAGAGAAAATGTACATTACAAAAATTCTAATAGGGTTATCAACCCTAACACTAATAACATCTACTACTCCAGAAGTAATCAACAACATACCAATACTAAGCATACCAGCAACCTGCATCACACAGCAGGAAGAGCCGACCTCTTCCTAGGGAGAATCCAAACAGCTGGACGGGGTACTCAGAAAAATGAAAACCAATCAATCGACACCCAAGCACAACAGAGAACCAAAAAGGAAACCAAGAAGCACAGAAACCCACATAAACGTCAACTAATGAAAATAACCACAGTCACGCTACAAGAAAATGATTACCTACTAATACCAGGGGTTTACATCAATGCCAGATCAGTGGTAAACAAAACAGAAACAATAAAAGACTGAATAATCGATGAAGACCCTATTATTCTGGACCTATTGCCCACCAGGCTATAAAATCTTACATTGGACTAGAAACGAGAAAAGAGGTGGGGGAATCGCACTGCTGTACAAATCCTTTCTAAAGGTAGAAGTCATAGTGGAATCCATAACACCACAATTGGAAATCACCTCAATTAGAATCAAGGACCAAAAACTACTCAACCAATTATGCTGTATCCTATTCTACAGACTCCCAGGAAACTTGAAAACAACTCAAACCAACTTCATGGAGTGCATATCAAACACATGTGTAGCTACCCTCAACACCATATTATTATAGAAGACTAGAGCGAGCATGGATGAAAAACAAAAATAAAACAAACAAAACTGTGTGGAGGGATGCATGAAAAAGATAGAAGATCAAAATGAAACAGGCTAAAAAGAAATACTATAAAGAACATTTAGGTTCAGACTACAAAGACATAAAATAATTATACAAACTTTAAATAATCTAGCAAACTCCAGGCCTCTGATGATGGCAAATGATGATCCCCCATCAGCAAACAAACTTGCCAAATTCTTCAAAGAGAAGATCCTCAACCTAAGGAACAATCTAACACAAAATTACACAAATTTTGAAACCCTCATAGATGACTCGACTACCCTCCGGGAGAAGTCCCAGAGGGCAGGACATGGACCACCTTCACACAACTCACAAAAGAGATAGTAGCACAAGCGTTAAGAAAATTCTCCCCGCCTACTGCATACTAGATACATGTCCCCTAATCAATTCATAGACCTCCTCACCTCTTATCTGACATACATGTTTCAGGAAGGCTGTTTTCCACTGAAAATAAGCAACATACTGCTTACATCAATCCCAAAAGACACCAAGAAAAACATCGACAACACCTTGAACTACAGGCTAGTGGCATCCATACCTCTAACAATCAAAATAACCGAAGCAAAGCAGCCAACCAGCTGACTGACTACATCAACAAATTTTCCATACTACATGAATCTAAATCAGGCTTTAGACCTCACCACAGCAATGAAACAGTGCTGATCACACTATTAGCCAACTTCAAAAAAGAAATCATATGGAAGAAACATTCTTCTACTACATTTCGACATATCAAGCACATTTGACATGGTCGACCATCAAATCCTCAAAAGAATTTTTGACAAAATTGGCATAAGAGGGAAGGTGCTCAAATGGCTCCTATGATTCCAGATCCTACCAAGTGAAGATGAATTCCTCTCTCTCCCCTCCATGGAAATCTGTATGCGAAGTCCCACAGGGCTTGCCGCTCTTACCAATACTATTCAACTTATGTTGGCCCCCCCTTGCCCGAACACTATCCAAACAAAGATTCAACTCCCTCATTTATGCTGATGACATGTCAATCTATATCCCTTTTTAAAAGAATCTGCATGAAATCATAACCAGGATTACAAATGGAATAAACATAATGGAATCCTGGGCATCAACATTCAAGCTTAAACTGAACAAGGACAAAACACAATGCCTGATAATCACATTGCCACATACCACCACCCACTTCCCAAACATCTCACCATGGGCACATCCCTCCCAATATCTGGCAATCTAAAAATCCTAGGAGTCAGCATAGACTGTAATCTGACCCTCGACACACAAATCTCAAATACTACAAAGAAAATGTTCCACACCATATGGAAACTGAAGCAAATTAAAAACTACTTCCCAAGAGATGTATTCCACACACTAGTACAATCCATAGTCCTCGCCCATGCCGACTACTGCAACTGAATTTATGCCAGATGCAGAGAACAATCGCTAAAAAGACTGCGAACAGCACAAAACACAGCAGCAAGACTAATCTTCGTAAAAAATCGAATTGAAAGTGCATGACCATTACTCCAAAACTTGCATTGGCTACCAGTCAAAGCACAGATATCCTTCAAGATATGCTCTCTCGTCTACAAAATAATCTTTGGACTTGCACCAGAATACACAACAGACCTAATAGAACTACTTATACACAACACAATCAGGGGCACAAGAACCTACCTCACCCTTCACTTCCCCAAATGTCATGGCATGGTATACAAATCTTCGTACTCAACCAACTACACATACATTTGTCCCAAGATATTGTATACAATACCAAAAGCTCTAAAATGCATGAACAACTACTTAACATTCAAAAAACACACGAAAGTCCACCTCTTTAGACAATCCTTCTTCGATGAACCAACATAATCAAACTGACTTACAACCAACACACGATACCTGATCACTAATAGAAACTGAACAAGACAAATGCCAACTTTTAAAAACTTTGTAACATGTATAACTGAAGTAACTTGTAAGCCACATTGAACAGACTACCTAATTGGAAAATGTGGAGTAAAACTGCAGATATAAAAATTTAAAAAATACCCTTCTGTTGAAGGAAGGTCTTAAAGCCTGAGCATCCAGAAATGAACAAAGGGATCAGGTTTTCCTGAGAGTTTGAAAGGAGTTTCAGATCACATGGGAGATATAGGAACAAAAAGAGACATGTTTATAAGTACACCAAGAGATTAAATGGTATCTCTAAGAGGGAAAGGCATCGAGGTAATGCAGGATTGAAAGGGAACAGGGGAGTGGCAGCAGGGCAGGGGGTTACACTACTACTACTACTTGACATTTCTAAAGCGCTACCAGGGACACGTAGCGCTGTACAATTTAACATAGAAGGACAGTCCCTGCTCAAGGAGCTTACAATCTAAAAGACAATCTAAAAGACAGGTGTACAATCTAAAAACAAGTATAGAGTATAGAGTCCGTCTGATAGGAATACTATAATTCACAAAGGTTAGGTGCCGAAAGCAGCATTGAAGAGGTGAGTTTTAAGCAGAGATTTGAAAATGGTTAGGGAGGGGGCTTGGCGTAGGGGTTGAGGAAGATTGTTCCAGGCAAAGGGTGAGGCAAGGCAGAATGAGCGGAGCCTGGAGTTGGCAGTGGTGGAGAAGGGAACTGAGAGGAGGGATTTGTCCTGTGAGCGGAGGTTACGGGTGGGAACATAGGGGGAGATGAGGGAGGAGAGGTAGTGAGGAGCCGCAGACTGGGTGCATTTGTAGGTAAGGAGGAGAATCTTGAATTGTATGTGGTATCTGATCGGAAGCCAGTGAAGTGACTTGAGGAGAGGGGTGATGTGAGTATATCGGTTCTGGCGGAATATTAGACGTGCGGCAGCGTTCTGAACGGATTGAAGGGGGGATAGATGGCTAAGTGGGAGGCCGGTGAGGAGTAAGTTGCAGTAGTCAAGGCGAGAGGTAATGAGAACGTGGACGAGAGTTCGTGTGGTGTGCTCAGATAGGAAAGGGCGAATTTTGCTGATGTTGAAGGGGAAGAAGCGACAGGTCTTGGCAGTCTGCTGGATATGCACAGAGAAGGAGAGAGAGGAGTCAAAGATGACTCTGAGGTTGCGGGCAGATGAGACGGGGAGGATGAGGGTGTTATCAACTGAGATAGAAAGTGGAGGAAGAGGAGAAGTGGGTTTTGGTGGAAAGACGATAAGCTCGGTCTTGGACATGTTCAGTTTCAGGTGGCGGTTGGACATCCAGGCAGCAATGTCGGATAAGCAGGCCGATACCTTTGCCTGGGTCTCTGCGGTGATGTCTGGTGTGGAGAGATATAGCTGGGTGTCATCAGCATAAAGATGATACTGAAAACCATGAGATGAGATCAGTGAGCCTAGGGAGGAGGTGTAGATTGAGAAGAGAAGGGGTCCAAGGACAGATCCCTGGGGAACTCCAACAGATAGTGGGATGGGAGTGGAGGAAGATCCATGAGAGTGTACTCTGAAGGTGCGGTGGGAGAGATAAGAGGAGAACCAGGAGAGTACAGAGCCCTGGAACCCAAAAGAAGACAATGTGGCAAGAAGTAGATCATGATTGACAGTGTCATTATGTTGAGAAATCCAGAAAGTGATCTTATTTAACCTGTCAGACAAGTTGTCAAGAGTTGAACAACCCCAGGAATTATGCATTACTAGTAAAAAAGCCCATTTCTGTTTGAAAGGAAACGGGCGCTAGCAAGGTTTTCCTCTGAGTGTATGTTTGAGAGAGTGTATGTGAGAGTGACTGTGTGAGAGAGGCTTCTGTTCCTGCTGCTGTGCATTCCCAGTGTTGTGCTGATTCGCTGCTCCCTATATCGTGGCTCCGCCCCTCTCCCTTCTACTGGCTAATCTGGTGTGGGTTGTGTGACGTCACTATTATCTACTCCAACTCCAGACCACCTCCAAGGGATCCACGGTTCCAGGCAGCCTCAGAATGTTGGAGGTGAGAATTATTATATAGGATTAGTAGCTGTATTGTATATCATTGGCGTAAACGTAAGCACTGATTCCCAAGTCCAGTTTCCTATCTCCTGCTTTAATCATCCTGTCTCCTATTCCTCCCAATTCCTACTCCCTCATATTCAGCCTTTCTGTTCACCTTCTCTTCATTTGCCAAATACTTTCATCTACTACTAATCCTCTCACCATCCTTAGATTCTCCCATTCATGTACTCCCCTGCCTCTAACCTTTCTTTCTTTTACTTTCTACCCATCCTCCTAGTACCCCTCTTTTACTCCTCCACAGCCCCATTCTCACCCTTTCTCTCTCTTCAGATTCATCCATTTCCATTCTCACCCCTCCACAGCACCTCATTCTTTTCCACTGCTTCTCACTTTTTGGAAAGTCCCTCAGGTCATTCACACTTCAACCCTTTCTTTTCTTCAGCAGTCTTCTCTGCTCCCCCCATTTCACACCCACACTCATGCCCCCACTCATCTAACACAACTCCAATTCATATCCATCCAATTGCCAAGTTTCTACTCATCCCCTAAATATCCACTCACTTTCTAAGTCCAAATTTTCCCATCCCCAAATTCTTGTTTTGTGTATCCATGCTACTGGAGTCCTCATTCTCCCTTCAATCCCTGACTCCTCATTCATTTTCTGCTCTTTCCACAATCCTCACACACTTGCTGACACCTCAATCCTAACCCAGTCCCTGAGTTGCACTATTCCTCTTCTCTTCCTCTCCTCACAGAATCCCTGGTTAAGAGCACTAACAGGAAGTAGAGCAGCCAGGCAAATATAGATATCTGTTGAGTCATGTGGATCAGCAGGAAGTACCCAATGTGCCCTGTTATATTTAGGGGTATTACCCCTGCCCTTCCTCTAACTCTGTCTACGCCTTCCTTTCTTCGTGTTAGTATGACTGTGTGGTTCATTTATCACAGCTGTTTGAACTGCATAGTACTGTATCTATGGAGACCTGCACAGTTCAAACAACAGATGATCAGTGAATTATTCAGCTGTATCAACAGGAAGGGGAAGGAGAGAGATGATGGGCTAGTTTGTGGGAAAAAACTGTGGGTTCGAATGGGTATGGTTTAGTTAATTGCAGGTTTAATATACCGTCCTTCATAAAATCAGAACGGTTAACAAATAAAATCATAAGTAATAGAAAATGAAAGGAACTCCAACTAATTATGAAGAAAAGAGAGAATAGAAAAAGACAGGAAAAAAGAATATAAGGGTAGGATGAGAACACTGAGCGGAGCAAATCGGGTTGCTAAACAGAGGGGTCTAAGAAGGCTTTAGTGAAAAGGTAGGTCTTTAGGGCAATTTTAAATTGTTGGTAGGATTGTTAAGCATGGAGAGAGAAAGGTAGGGAATTCATTGGAGAAGGGCTTAATGAAAAAAAAAAGCAGAGTGAGAAGTGTATTGAAGCCTAGTATGTGAAAGAGTGGGGATAGAGAGCTGGTGAACTGTAGCAGACTGAAGAGTATGGATGCACTTATAAGGAATTATGGGAAAAAAAACTGTGGGTTGGGATAGGTCTTAATGGTGCATACCTGCACACTATTCACCGACACTATGCCCATCTGCCACAGAGCTATCGGTGTGGAATCCCCTCTTAAAAGTAGTATGTCTGATTCTTCATTCACACCTCTCACAATATATAGTACTTAAATTATTAGTTCCGTTTTATTATTTATGATATAAGAAGGAAGAGAATTAGTGCTATAGATTATGAAAATCACAAAAAACTCATTGCAGTGGTTCATCACTCACAATGTAACCCAGCTGCAATTAACAATATGGAGCATTTCTATATCAGTAATGTGGAAATACAAGTTGAAGGTGACTGTTTTATTGGACTAACTTAACATATTTGTGCCAAGGTTTCAAGAATTATCCTTTCTTCATTAGGTCAATAAAGAAGCAAAGGGTTGGTTCACTGAGTTGAAGAGAAAATAGCTCTTTAATGCTCATCACAGATACATTGAGTTACTCCAATAAAATGGTCTCTCCCAGTAATAAATTCATATGTGCCAGAGTCAAGGTTGTAAAAGCTGGCAGTTCAAATAAATCCAAACAAACAGAGCAAATGGGAGGGGCTGCTAGGTTATTCTGAATGGAAAAAGCTACTGCTTTCCTGGACCTTACCTACAAGGGCAATGTACAGACTTACCCTTCCTTTCAAAGTTCTAACTGGGGAGAGGCATAGGCACTGGTGTAGCCATATAACAGGGATGGAAGAAGGGCGGTTTTTAACTGCACTGGCCACAATTTAGTTCTAGCTATGCTTTCAAAAACAAATTATTGTAATTCTTATAAACACAGCATGAAACAACGCTGCTCCACCCCTGTCCAAATCAGCTTGCCAGAGAGGATTAATGTGTTGTAGTTATAGCTAGTACAAACCAACTTTAGTTTAAAGGAACAATCTTACTAAATTACTCAAAATAATAGCCTTGCTCTTGACTATTTTTCTTCCTTTGTTGATATCATTTCTATACCAATATGCTTTTATTGACGTTCCCTCCTGCCCTGACCACACACACACAGACCAATGCTGAGGCAACTCAAGTTCCTAGCTCACCAAGCATGGGAGGGGAAGTCTCGTTTGAGCCTAAAGAGCTCATTTTCAAAGCAGATGGACATTTTTGGGTCATTTTGAGATGCCTAGATGTTGAAAATATCTAAATCATGACTTTCAAAAAGGCAGAATTTGGACATTTTCCACTGAGTTCATCCAAATAGAAAGAGGGCATGTTGGATGAATGTTTTGGGTGGGACTAGGGTGGGCCCAAAATTAGGAAGATTTTCAATGATAATGCAACAGGAAGACATATCCAAATCAAAAAAGGAAGTTTGTATTTAGATCTGTTTAAATCATGTCCAAATAACAAAAAGCTGCTCTGATTAATGGCTGACCACTGGTGGGATTAAGGCTTGACCCCCTCCATAATCCCCTATCTGATGCTGTCCTCCTCCCACCCCCTTACCCTTAAGAAATGAAACTGAAACGGGATACCAGGTGTTATGACAGCATCAGGTACTATGGATATACTCAGCAGTGGCCCACCCAGTAGCAGCACACCTATGAAGTGTCTGGCAGGGATTCCCAAGCCCCACCAGCTGAAAATTTCTGTCCTTCCTGCATACCAGCCTTCCCTCTGATGTATTCCCGCCTATGCGGAAACAGGAAGTTGCATCAGAGGGAAGGCTGTGGAACCAACATGAGCAGTGTGTATTACTTACTGCTTGCTACCAGTGAAAATCTGCTATTTAAAAGGTATGGGGGGAGGGGATGTTTGAGAGACCATATGGCATGCAGGCGAGAGGGAGAGACCAAATCATTTGTAGGACAGGGCGGAGTTCTTCTGCCCACCATCTTGGCCCCAGGCCCACCAAAATTGGGTGTCTGGCTACGCCCCTGATACTCAGCAAGCAGCTCCCAAGAGTAGCCTAGTGGTCAGTGCAGTAGATTGTGAAGAAAGGGATCCAGGTCCAAATCCCACTCTCTACCTAGTACATTTGTGGTGGAAATTGTGAGCTCTCCAAATAAGACAAACTACCAACTGTACCAACATATAGGAGACACCCGGAGGCTTGAAGGCTATTATAGTGGTGTACAGTTGAGTACAGTAGGTTTTATTCTGTTCTTGGAGAGCTCACAGGAATTGTACCTGGGTGCCATTGTTTCAAGTCCACTATACCGACCACTAGGCTGTCCCTCTGATCTGCAGGGACGTCTGTGTGGCCATTTCTCTCAAAATGATGCCAGACAGGTGTTCTTGTGCCTGGGTTTTATGGTGATTTTAAGTTGGATATGTCAGTTTGGAAAATGGTTCTTCTTTTTACACTTAAGAACATAAGAATAGCCATATTGGGTCAGAGCAATGGTCCGTCTATCCCAGTATCCTGTTTCCGACAGTGGCCAATCCAGGTCACAAGTACCTGGCAGAAACCCAATTATAGCAGCAAGATTCCATGCTACCAATCCCAGGTCAAGCACTGGCTTCCCCATGCCTATCTCAATAGCCGACTATGGACTTTTCCTTAAGGAACTTGTCCAAACCTTTTTAAAACCCAGATACACTAATCACTGTTACCATATCCTCTGGCAACAAGTTCCAGAGTTAACTATTCATTGAGTGGAAAAATATTTCTCCTATTTGTTTTAAACGTATTTCCATGCAACTTCATTGAGTGTCCCCTAGTCTTTGTACTTTTTGAAATAGTTAAAAAAAATCTATTCACTTCTACTCGGTTCTACACCACTCAGGATTTTGTAAACCTCAATCATATCTCCCCCTCAGCCATCTCTTTTCCAAGCTGCAGAGCCCTAACCTTTTAGCCTTTACTCATATGAGAGGAGTTCCAACCCCTTTATCATTTTGGACACTCTTAAACCTTTTCTAATTCTGCTATATCTTTCTGAGATCTGGCGACCAGAACTGAATGCAATATTGAAGGTGAGGTCGCACCATGGAGCAATACAGATGCATTATGGTATTCTGGAGGAGTAGCCTGGTGGTTAGTGCAGTGAACCTTGATCCTGGGGAACTGGGTTTGATCCCCACTGCAGCTCCTTGTGACTGGGCAAGTCACTTAACCCTCTATTGCCCCAGGTAGAAATAAGTACCTATATATAATATGTAAGCTGCTTTGAATGTAGTTGCAAAAACCACAGAAAGGCGGTATATCAAGTCCCATTTCCCTTCCCTTAACCTAATAATTCCTAGCATCCTTTGATTTTTTTTTTGCCACCACTGTCCCACACTGGACAGATTTTAGGTAATTGCCTACGACAACACCTAGATATTTTTCTTGGGTGCTGATCCCCCAAGGTGGACCCTAACATCAGGTAACTATGATTTGGGTTATTCTTCCAATGTGCATCACTTTGCATTTGTCCACATTAAATTTCATCTGCCATTTGGATGCCCAGTCTTCCAATTTCCTAAGGTCTTCCTGCAATTTTTCATAGTCTGAATGTGTTTTAACAACCTTGAATCGTTTTGTGTCATCTGCAGATTTAATCACCTCACTTATCACTCCAATTTCCAGATCATTTATAAATATGTTAAATAGCACTGGTCTCAGTACACATCCCTGTGGCACTCCGCTATTCATCTTCCTCCATTGAGAGAAATGGCCATTTAACCCTACTCTCTATTTTCTGTCTCATAACTAATTCCTAATCCACAAAAGAACATTGTCTGATATCCCACGACTCTAATTTTCTTATGAGACTCTCATGAGGAACTTTGTCAAAAGCTTTCTAAAAATCTAGATACACTATAGCAACCAGCTCACCTTTATCACTGCTGTGCTGTGAGTAACACGAAATGTATTTCTGGTACTGGTAGCATATCATTTTAAAGTATTATACAATCTGCTTAAATATAGGATTTATTATTTAGTCTGAATGATTTACTCCAACATATTACTTCAAAAAGGAGGTAAATAAATCCAAATAAATGTGCGTTATTAGTAGCCTATTAAATTAGGACTTTAAAAGAATTTAAAGAGAAATGCTGTTCAAGTAAGAGGCATCTGGCCCCTAAAAATAAGGTCTGAATAGCATCCTACTGTTCTACAAGAATGTCAAATGACAGCATGCTTGGACAACTTCCCATGTGTGTGTATGTATGTGTTGCAGTGAGTTTGAACAATAAAATGTGTGAAGGCAGATAGAGCTATGGCTACATATAAGAACATAAGTACATAAGTAGTGCCATACTGGGATAGACCGAAGGTCCATCGAGCCCAGCATCCTGTTTCCAAAGGTGGCCAATCCAGGTCACAAGTACCTGGCAAGATCCCAAACTGTACATTTTATGCCGCTTAGCCTAGATACATAAATAAGCAGTGGATTTTCCCCAAGTCCATTTTAATAATGGCTTACGGACTTTTCTTTTAGGAAGCTATCCCTTTTTTAAAACCCACTAAGCTAACTGCTTTTACTACATTCTCTGGCAATGAATTTCAGAGTTTAATTACACACTGAGTGAAGAAATATCTTCTCTGGTTCATTTTAAATTTACTACTTCGTAGCTTCATCGCATGCCCCCTAGTCCTAGTATTTTTGGAAACAGTAAACAAGCGATTCACGTCTACCTGTTCCATTCCACTCATTATTTTATAGACCTCTATCATATCTCCCCACAGCCGTTTCTTCTCCAAGCTGAAGAGCCCTAGCCGCTTTAGCCTTTCCTCATAGGGAAGTCATCCCAACCTCGTTATCATTTTTGTCACCCTTCTCTGTACCTTTTCTAATTCCATTACATCTTTTTTTAGAAGCGGTGACCAGAATTGAACACAATATTTGAAGTGGAGTGATACAAAGGCATTATAACATCCTCATTTTTTGTTTTCATTCCTTTCCTAATAATACCTAACATTCTATTTGCTTTCTTAGCCATTACCGCACACTGAGCAGAGGGTTTCAACGTATTATCAACGATGACACCTAGATCCCTTTCCTGGTCGGCGATTCCAAATGTGGAACCTTGCATTATTTAGATATAATTCGGGGTCCTCTTTCCCACATGCATCACCTTGCACTTGCTCACATTAAACGTCATCGGCCATTGGCTGCATTGTTTTAAGCGTTGTATATTTTCTCTGAAGAGTGCAATAAAGTAATTAGGACACATTGGTGCTGATTTTTAAAGCACACAGACTTACAAAGTTACATGGAAATGCATTTTTGATAGTGCAAGTCACACTTTGAATGTTTTGTGCAAAACGTACCAAATCCAAAGAGGAAATACACCCATTTTTGAAAAAAAGTCTTTTTTTTCAAAAATACAGTTTTGAACAAGGTTTTGTGCTTTGTCGTTTATCTTAGGCCTACCCTAATGATCCAACTTAACACGCCTGAACCCTGCTACACAATGAAACTAATACTAGAACTGGACAAAACTTAACTCTTCTTCCTTGATTACCTAATGTCTTCTCACTTGTGAACCTTCACACTACCACTCTGTATCTGTCATACCAGAATTGGCGATTGCCATCACGGTACTATGTAAGCCACATTGAGCCTGCAAATAGGTGGGAAAATGTGGGATACAAATGCAACAAATAAAATAAATAAATCTTTTTAGGACATTTTTAAAAAAATGCACAAAATCAAACCACTGGGATGTAGGAGTGGCCAGCATTTTTAGCAGACTGGTCCCCCAGACATCCCAGGAAAGCAATGGGTCACCTAGGAGGCACTGCTGTGGACTTCATAAAATGCTCCTCATCAATAAAAACATTAAAAAGTAAAAAATAAAATGCTCCCAGATACACATCTCACCATGCTCCCTTACCATGTCTGCTGAGACCTCCAAAACCCATTAACCCCAACTGTACACCACTACAACAGCCCTTATGAGTGAAGGGGCACTTATATGTGGGTACAGTGGATTTCTGGTGAGTTTTGGAGGGCTCACAGTTTCCACCACAAGTGTAACAGGTAGGAGGAAGTATGTGCCTGGGTCCACCTGTCTACAGTGCACTGCACTCACCACCACTTCAGTGATCTGCATGCTGCTCTAATGGACCTTTCACCTTTGTGTCTTATTCATTAGAAAAACAGGTCTAAACAAAAACATTGAAGATTTCGCCCTAAAAGTTTTGGTTTGGTTCCATTATGGCTGTAAAACGTCCATGCCCTAATCCCTACTACTAACATCTGTATAGCACTACTAGATGTAAGCAGAACTGTACACTTGAATATGTAAGAGACAGTCCCTGCTCGACAGAGCTTACAATCTAATCAGGACAAACAGGACAAATAAGGGATAAACAAATTATTTAAGGTATGAATGATAAAACAGACATGGGTATTGAACAAGTGAATAGGGGTTGGGAGTTAAAAGCAGCCTCAAAATGGTGGGCTTTTAGCCTAGATCTGAAGATGACCAGAGATCAAGCTTGAGGTAGACTGAGGAAGTCTATTCCAGGCATATGGCACAGCAAGATAAAAGGAACAGAGTCTTGAGTTGGCAGTGGAGGAGAAGGGTACATATAAGAGAGATTTACCCAATGAACAGAGTTCCCAGGGAGGAGTGTAGGGAGAGATTAAAGTGGAGAGGTACTGAGAAGCTGCAAAGTGAATCCCACCTTCAAAACACCCCTGACATGCCCCCTTGTGTTTTGGGCACACTGCAGACAAAAAGCATAGATGCCTGCAAAACAGGTTTTGAAAATACCGATTTGGGGGTTTTAAGAAATCTGTCCAAATGGTCCTTTATGACACTTTTTGGACGTTTTTCCTCTTCAAAAATGAGCCCCAATGCGAAATGTGGAGCAACAACAATTTATACAAAAGACAATACTTCACAGGCAACCATTTCAAAAGCCTGAGAGAAATAGTCACAAGCTCTGACCTAGATAATCCAAGTAATAACCACACTGCTGAATTTTGTGCCACCTGGAGCGACTGTATACAATAAAGTTTGGTAGCCCCAACAAATCACATTACATGCTCTAATAGAAGGAGAAACAGCAGAGGAGATAGGGGGCATCCCTGATGGGTCCCCACATTCACACCAAAGGATTCTGTACATACTCCATTAACAAGAGACTGTCTGCGTTGCATACAGAGCCCTGATCGCTGCAAGAAACCACCCAGAGTCCAACATACTCCAAAGTGCAAAATAGATAGTCCCATCTCACCTTGTCGAAGGTCTTCTCTGCGTCTAAACTAACAGGAAAGATACTTCAAGTTTCTGGCAATATGACATAGTTAATAGAATGTTTCATATGTTTTGCAGACTGCCACTCCCTTACAAACCCAACATGATCCCCGGCAATCACATCCCCTAAGCAGTCTGCCAATCTGTCTGCTAACATCTTATGTCCACATTAACCAAGGATATAGGGTGATAGAAGCCAGGCACTTCCAAGGGTAGAATAGAATAAGGATAGAGTTAGAATAGGAGGGAAGGTTCCCTGACGCACTACCATGTTGTAATATACTAGAAAGAGCTGCATAGCTGGTACTGAAGATCTTCAAAATGGATTTTAATTAATTAATTAATACATTTATCCCACTTTTTTCCACAGGTATGCAGACTCAAAGTGGCTTACAATGTACTGATAAGGCTAAAGCCAGACCAGTTATTTTACAATTACATGAATTAGGATAGAAGGAACAGTGTAAGAAGAAATAGGGAAAGGATAAGAGACCAAAAAAGGGCTATGGACATTTTATTAGGAAGGACTGTAGATATGGTGTGGAAAGTCTGAAATGGGCATTCAGAGATAGGCTGGTCATTGTTAGATTCCAGATGCTGAGATAGTTCAGAGTTGCTTGTACAACTGTCAGCAAGGCAATCCATGATGGGGAGCAGGTGTAATACCCATCCAGACCAGGAGAAATAAGCATGCCTCGATAAGAACCGTTGAAGGCAGGTAGAGATGAGAAGTGGCCAGACTGGCCATGTCAAAACCTCTCCAGTATAACCAACTGGCCCTGGCACCTTATTCTTCAAGGACTTAAATGGCTGCCTGTAATTCCTTGGCTTGTAAGGGTGCATTAAGTAAAGTAACCACCTGATCTGAAAGGCAGAGCATGCCCAGTTTCTGCAGATATGAAATGATGGATTCTAGTGTGGTGCCCACTGAGGAATCAAAGTTTCTTAAAAGTCATAAAACATTTTTGCCACCTCTGCAGGTTTAGTTTTTACTTCCCCTGCTGGGGTACACAATGTATATGAGAACCACTCCATGTTCTAGCCAAAAGCTTCCCTGGTTTACTGCCAGATTTATGGAATTTGTACTTTCTATAGTTATCTTTACATCACGGACATGCAAGCACGCATTCAATGCTCTGCGAGTGGACTGTGGTGTCTCATAATGTGCTACAGTGGAGCTACATGCATTTTATTTTTATTTGTTACATTTGTACCACACATTTTCCCACCTATTTGCAGTAGTTTTCCCAAGACTACTATGTGCTGCATTGTTTTCTTAGTGCACGCATTAAGATAAGCTATGAACTCCCCACGGAGGACCACTTTAGCAGTGAATCCCAACTTCGATGGGATTCACTGCATGTATTATAAAATACATGCAGACATCGCAACTCTACCTCTGCACTGCCTTAACTACACCCCCAGAAATGCTTATGTGCAGATCACACAAAAATAGGCACTTTACACATCTATGTGGGCATGCAATTTTATGTTTTGCACTGCATGTAAAACAGGTTAGTGTGTGTAGATAATTCAATGATAAAAAAAAATTATGTATTTGAATAACACCTTTAAAAAAACAAGTTTCAAAAAGAAAAGCACCACAGGAATAAACATTGTGCCATGTTTTTATTTATGTATGACAGTCCAGCAAAATGTTGAATCTATCATTGTACTGTTATCAAATACAAATAAGAAAGCATAATTCTTGGGGCCAAGCTCAAGGTTGTGAAACCTCAAATCTGACCTTCCTATCTCACAAAGTCAGTGAGGCTTGGATGTACCACAGAATCTGTTCAAGTCCCCGATGAAAGAATAGAGAGTTGCCACTAAGTTGCTGATCGATGGACCAATGCTGAGAGCCAATCCCGCAGCACAGCAGACTTCAGTTCATAGAATTCTAGCCAGAGAAGGGGGGATGATAACAGAGGGCTATTTAAAAAAATGTATATATTTATATCAGACTGGTGCCCAGTTAATTCACTGCCCTAACTTTATGTGGTTACTTGGCCGCTAACCGGTTAAGTTGCCACTCTGCGCCCTAACCTAGCTTGTTAGGGAATGGCTGGTTAGCAGAGATACTCAGTGGCACTAACCGGTTCAGTGCTGCTGAATATCAGCGGCCAGCTCACTCAGCAGGGTTTAACCCATCTGGAACCTCTCTTGCCCGGTTAAACCCTCTTGAATAGTGACCCCATTTTATACATAAACTTCTAACATATAAACATATGATTACAGTGTTTTTCAAGATAAAATGCTCCAAGGAATGACTACTACAAAACTGCAAACAGTATCAACTCATTGATTATTCAAGACCAATCTTTCTGAGGAAAAACAGTACAGTCTCAATTATCCAACCTTTGTTGAGCTGACCATCTGGCATATCCGACAGGCCACCAGTGATGTCATGTGGCCTCTCTTTCCGTTTTCTGAACCCGAAAACCCTACTTTTACCACCGTTGTGAGCTGGGACTCTGCTTTTACTGCCTCTGTTTCTGCACTGTTTAAGGGGTTATCATTGTTTTCCGTATTATTTGACTTTTCATTTATCCGACAACGGGTCAGTCCCATTTAGGTTGGAAAATCGAGACTTTACTGTAAAGAAAAATGCAATGCCTTTTACAAACTTTGTTCTGAATAAGAGAATTAGAAACATTCAAATCTAGAATATTCATCTGCTCTCAGAGAGAGCAACTCCTCTTACAGTATTTCCTATAAAGACAACTTCAGCATATATATTTCTTGCTATTTCAATGCCGCTGCAAACTGTAACATCTTCACTCTAAGGTAAATTTCACCAAGGACTTAATTCTGACCTTCTATTCAGCTGGAACAGGAAGCAGTGGTTGATGGGAGAATAAGAGATGTGCAAACCATAGATTGCAGCCTTCATATAGTGGAAGATGTTTGCAGAGTTGATACAAAAAAAGCTTCACATAAAGTCTTCTATTTGGAACAGTAAGGTGGATGAAAGAAATCTGAATTGGGCAGACAGGAAGTTTATTTTAAACATGTAATTAATTGAATTTATTATACAAGCAATAGCCCTCTTTAGAAGACCATTTTTTATGGCTTAACAAGATCTTTGGCATTTATTTATTCTGATTTATATTTTACCTATTGTAATATTCAAGGTGGCTGAAAACATGTGAAATATGAACACAAGCATTTTAAATATGACATTTACAATTGAGCAGCAACATAGAATTAACAGTGTTATTGGAATCATCTGACACATTTTGGGCTTTTGCTTCTCTCTGTGCCTATTCACAGCAAAATGCAGCTGGAGAAAGGATGACCACATACAAGAGGGACACCTTTCAAACTATGTGCAAAAAAGCGAAGATACTGACCTGTAGCTGGTGTTCTCCGAGGACAGCAGGCTGATTGTTCTCACAAGTGGGTCGATGTCCTCGTCGGCCCAGGAAGTGGCAAAAGTTTCCCAGCAAAAATATAAAAACTTTGCCAGAGTCTTATGGCGCATGAGCAGCGCACACTGCACATGTGCGGATGACTTCCCGCCCGTCACGAGCGTGCCTCCTCAGTTAAATCAAAAAGCAAATAAATAAGAAAACAACTCCAAAGGGGAGTTGGTTGGATTGTGAGAACAATCAGCCTGCTGTCCTTAGAGAACACCAGCTACAGGTCAGTATTTTCGCTTTCTCAGAGGACAAGCAGGCTGCTTGTTCTCACAAGTGGGGTATCCCTAACATCCAGGCTCACTCAAAACAATGAACATTGGTCAATTGGGCCTCGCAACGGCGAGGACATAACATAGATTGACCTGAAAACATAAATAACTAACAGAGTGTAGCCTGGAACAGAACAACAATGGGTCTAGGGGGGTGGAGTTGAATTCTAAACCCTGAACAGATTCTGTAGCACTGACTGCCCAAACCGACTGTCGCGTCGGGTATCCTGCTGAAGGCAGTAGTGAGATGTGAATGTGTGGACTGATGACCACGTTGCAGCCTTGCAAATCTCCTCAATGGAGGCTGACTTTAAGTGAGCCACTGACACAGCCACGGTTCTAACATTGTGAGCTGTGACATGGCCCTCCAGAGTCAGCCCAGCTTGGGCGTAAGTGAAGGAAATGCAATCTGCTAGCCAACTGGAGATTGTGCGTTTTCCGATGGCGACTCCCCTCTTGTTGGGGTTGAAAGAAACAAACAACTGGGCAGACTGTGAAGGGCTTAGTCCGTTCCACGCAAAAGGCCAATGCTCTCTTGCAGTCCAAGGTATGCAAACTGCTTTCGCCAGGGCGGGTATGAGGGCGGGGAAAAATGTTGGCAAGACAATTGACTGGTTCAGATGGATTTCCGACACCACCTTTGGCAGGAACAGGGTGCATGCGGAGGACTACTCTGTTGTGATGAAACTTGATATAAGCTGCGTGCACTACCAAGGCCTGAAGCTCACTGACCCTATGAGCTGAAGTAACAGACACCAAGAAAACGACCTTCCCGGTCAAGTACTTCAGATGGCAGGAATTCAGTGGCTCAAAAGGAGCTTTCATCAGCTGAGTGAGAATGACATTGAGATCCCATGACACTGGTGGAGGTTTGACAGAAGGCTTTGACAAAAGCAAACCTCTCATGAAGCAAACAACTAACGGCTGTCCAGAGATAGGCTTACCCTCTACACGGCGATGAAAGCACTAATTGCACTAAGGTGAACTCTTACAGAGTTGGTCTTGAGACCAGACTCTGACAAGTGTAGAAGGTATTCAAGCAGGGTCTGTGTAGGACAAGAAAGAGTATCTAGGGCCTTGCTGTCACACCAGACAGCAAGGCCCTAGATACTCTTTCTTGTCCTACACAGATTCTTCGTAGAATCTCTTCTGGAAGCAAGACTCGGGAGACACCTTCTGAAAGACCCAAGGAGGCAAATTCTAAGCTCTCAACATCCAGGCAGTGAGAGCCAGAGACTGGAGGTTGGGATGCAGAAGCGACCCCGTCGTTCTGAGTGATGAGGGTTGGAAAACAATCTCCACGGTTCTTCGGAGGACAACTCCAGAAGAAGAGGGAGCCAAACCTTACGCGGCCAGAAGGGTGCAATTAGGATCATGGTTCTGGAGTCTTGCTTGAGTTTCAGAAAAGTCTTCCCTACTAGAGGTATGGGAGGATACGCATACAGAAGGCCTGCCCCCCAATATAGGAGAAAGGCATCTGACGCTAGTCTGTCGTGGGCCTGAAGCCTGGAACAGAACTGAGGGACCTTGTGATTAATCTGAGTGGCAAAAAGATCCATTGAGGGAGTGCCCCATGCTCGGAAGATCTTGTGGACTATGCCCTTGTTCAATGACCACTCGTGGCGTTCCATTATCCTGCTTAACCTGTCGGCCAGACTGTTTACGACTGCCAGATAAGTGGCTTGGAGAAACATGGCGTGACGGTGAGCCCAAAGCCACATCTAGACGGCTTCCTGACACAGAGGGTGAGATCTGGTGCCCCCCTGCTTGTTGGTGTAAAACATGGCAAACTGATTGTCTGTCTGAATTAAGATTACTCGGTTGGACAGCCGATCTCTGAAAGCCTTTAGAGCATTCCAGATCGCTCTTAATTCCAGGAGGTTGATCTGCAGACCTTTTTCCTAAAAGGACCAGGCTCCCTGAGTGTGGAGCCCATCTACATGAGCTCCCCACCCAGGAGAGATGCATCCGTCGTCAGCACTTTTCGTGTTTGAGGAACTTGGGAATGGTCGCCCCATGGTCAAATGGATCGAATCGTCCACCACTGAAGAGAATTCCGAAAGTCGGTGGGCAGTTGGATTACATCCTCTAGATCCCCCACAGCTTGAAAACCACTGGGAAGCTAGGGTCCATTGAGCTGATCTCATATGTAGACGTGCCATGGGCGTTACATGAACTGTGGAGGCCATGTGCCCGAGAAGTCTCAACATCTGCCAAGCCGTGAACTGCTGAGACGCTCGAACCATGGACACCAAGGACAGAAGGTTGTCTGCCCTTGCTTCGGGGAAATAAGCTCAAGCTGTCTGAGTGTTCAGCAGAGCTCCAATAAATTCCAATTTTTGGACTGGGGTGAGATGGGACTTGGGATAATTTATGACAAACCCCAGTAGCTCCAGCACCTGAATAGTCATTTGCATGGACTCCAGAGCACCTTCCTTCGAGGTGCTCTTCACCAGCCAATCGTTGTGATAAGGGAACACATGCACTCCCAGTGTGCATAACGATGCTGCAACTACAGCTAGGCATTTTGTAAACACTCTGGGCACAGACGCCAGGCCAAACGGCAGTACACGGTACTGAAAGTGCTGTGTTCCCAGCTGAAATCGAAGATACTTCCTGTGAACTGGAAGTATCGAGATGTGTGTGTAAGCATCCTTTAAGGTCCAGAGAGCATAGCCAATCGTTTTCCTGAATCATGGGAAGAAGGGTGCCTATGGAAACCATCCTGAACTGTTCTCGGAAAAAGAAATTTGTTCATGGACCTTAGGTCTAGGATGGGACGCATCCCCCCTGTTTTCTTTTGCACAAGGAAGTACCTGGAATAGAATCCCAGCCCTTCTTCCCCTGGTGGAACGGGTTCGACCACTTGGGCCTGTTGAAGGACGGACAGTTCCTCTGGAAGTGCATGCTTGTGCTGGGAGCTGTAGGACGGAGCTCCCGGTGGGCAATTTGGAGGCTTGAATTCCACATTGAGGGTGTATCCTAACCGGACAATTTGAAGAACCCACCGGTCGGAGGTTATAAGAGGCCACCTTTGGTGAAAACACATTAACGTCCCCCCAACCGGCAAGTCGTCTGGTACGGACACGTTTACTGAGGCTATGTTGAACTGGAGCCAGTCAAAAGCCCGTCCCTTGTTTTTGCTGGGGAGCCGCAGTGGCCTTAGGCGCACGCTGTTGACGAGAACAAGCAAGCTGGGACTGAGCCTGGGCAGGCTGCCGAGAAGCAGGAGTGTACCTACGCCTAGCATAGGAATAGGGAGCACTCCTCTTCCCTCCAAAAAACCTCCTCGATGAGGAGGTAGCAGCAGAAGACGCCCAGCGGGAGAGAGAATCCATAGCATCATTGTTGCTCTGGTCAACTAGATCCTCTACTTTCTCACCAAAAAGGTTATCCCCCCGGCAAGGAACATCTGCCATCCGCTGCGGGAACGAATGATCCAGGTCAGAGACACGCAGCCATGACAGTCTGCACATCACTATACCTTGGCCAGCGATCCTGGATGCTGCATTAAAAGTGTCGAACAAATCCCTGGCCAGGAATTTTTGACACGCCTTCTGCTGCCTGACCACCTGGTGAAAAGGCTCAACCTGCTCCGGAGGGAGTGCATCAACCAAGCTGGACAGCTGCCTCACCGAGTTCCGCAAGTGGATGCTTGTGAAGAACTGGTAAGATTGAATTTTGGCAGCGAGCATAAAGAATCAAGAGTCCTAGCTTCTCTGCATGGGGGGGCAGAGGCATAGTCCCTAGTGCTCTTGGCTCTCTTGAGGGCGGAGTCCACCACCATGAAATTGTGGGGTAACTGAGATCTCATCAATCCAGGTTCACTGTGGATCCGTTACTGGGATTCAGTTTACTTCGGGATCACGGGGCCAGACAGAGGGAACGACCAGTTCCACATAAGGACTTCATTCAGTACCTTATGTAGAGGAGCAGTCACAGCCTCTCTAGGTGGAGAAGGATAATCCAGGACCTTGAGCATCTCAGCCCTGGGCTCATCCTCAACCTCCATAGGGAAAAGAATAGCCGTAGCCATTTCCCGGACAAAAGACGTAAAGGACAGACTCTCTGGTGGAGATAGTCCAGCCAGCGGCACAGAAGGCGCAAGCACCCCTGACACCGAAGCAGACTGGCGCAGCAATCCCTCCAGAAGATCTGGAAAGGGGCCCGGATGCACTCGAGAGCCGCCATCGGAAAAGGCTGTGAGGTCGGTGGAACAGGCGGTGTCAGAATCTGTGGAGGCTCGGGAGCAGGCATCGGGCTGCTAGGAGACTGACACATCGGCACCTCCTGTTATCGAGGGGGAGCGATCCTCTCGGCGCCGACTCTCTTGACACCCCAGAGCTCCCAGTACCGTGTGTCGGAGAACGATGATGGTGCTTCTTCGCCTTCGCTCGATGCCCGTCATCGAGACTCCTCGGGACCGGGTTCTGACGAAGGTCGGTCCCGGGGGGCCTGCATAACAGGAGGCCTCGAGACAGGTTGGAGAACCACTCAACGCCTCACTGCTCCCAGTGCGAGTTGGTCTCTTAGCAGCCACTACCTCTGCTCCTGACGTCAATGCTCCTGTCAATGTCGCCGACCTCGGTACCGATGTCGATGTTGAAGTCTTCTGCGCATGCGCAGTGTGCGCTGCTCACGAGCGCCAGAAGACTCTGGCAAAGGTATATATTTTTGATGGAAAAATTTTGCCGCTCCCTGGCCGATGCGGATGTCGACCCACTTGTGAGAACAAGCAGCTTGCTTGTTCTCGGAGAATGTGATGTTTGCAGGTCATTTTTTACTCACAGACTTTCCACCAATTTTCAAAATGAACATGGATTAAGGAAAGTTGTATATGTAAAATTGCACCTGCTACTTGTATGGGTACTCTTTACATGTAATATTGTGTGTATACTTCTGCAAATGTAATAATGTGCACATAAGAGTAATCCCTGCCCCACCACCACCTGTAAGAACACCTATATAGTTGAAATATGTGTGTAATTTCAAGTGCAGATAAAGTAGACAGATTAAAAAAAAAAGAACCATCAATTATCACAGCATGAAGTCTCTGTACTCTCCAAAGGACTTACATTTTGCCCATCCAGCAAAATGGACGAAATCCAACTATATTCAGACCTGGAAGAATTCTTTAGAAAAATGCGTCTAAGAGCACATTTCCATAATAAAGGGACCCCCAACAGACCGGAATACAGCCTTAAACAAAAGAACACTTACTTCACCCCACAGGAGGGACAAAACTACAACCTGGACAACTACATAGAAACTTCAGACACAGGGTAAAATCTCAACTTTCCAACAAACAAAAGATAATTCTGTACAATCTTACCCCACCAGAAAGAGCGGCCATAAGAACCCTACAAACTAACGAAAGCATTATCATCAAACCCGCTGACAAAGGAGGCGCAGTGGTAATTATGGACACACAAAAATACACTGAAGGAGAGGAAGTGACGTCAGCGGAGCGAATGGCTGCCTAAACGCTGAGCTCCAGCACACCCGCGACCGAAAAGCACTTTCTCTCCTCCCTATAGTGGCGAAGTTGTAGCCAATTGAGGTAAAAGTGATATCCAGATCGCCGAAAGGAGTATTCGTGATGCAGGCGAGTGGAGGAGTAGTGAACCTCACTCAATTCGCGTTTGAGGGCAGTGCGACGCAGAAAAAAAAGATGGCGGATCAACCAGCGATGGCCTCGTGCACACAAGACTCGGCGACGGAGCTATTCTCCTCCCAAGAGCAAACGGACAGGCTGGGAGAGATCCTGCCTGAGCTACGCGACTGGCTGCAGGAAATAAGATCTGATTTGAAAGCGGTCCGGGAGGAACTCACGACCCTGGGAGCCAGCTTGCGAGGAGAAATCGCGGAGATAGGCCAAAGAGTCGAAGAAGTTGAAACGCGGATGGAAGATCACACGGAAGCCTTGACAGCTCTCGATTTACAGGTCTCTGATATCAGACTGGGTCAACAACAAATAAATGATAAGATCGAGGACTTAGAGAACCGGAGCAGGCGATGCAACTTACGTTTTCGAGGCCTTCCGGAGACTCCAGCCTACCAAGATGCTGAGACAGTAATACAAAACGTGGCTAGCGCCCTCCTATCGGCAGATGGAACTGAGGTGAATCCGGATGATATCAAGCTGGAGAGGGCACACAGGGCGTTGGGCCCGTCAAGGCAGAATCTGCCTAAAGATATAATTGTGTGCTTCCGCGAATACGTGATGAAGGAGAAAGTGTTACAAGCAGCTCGCAAAATCACAGATTTTAAATGGGATGCTCACCGCATAGAGGTGTACCAAGACCTGGCGGCTGTGACATTAAAGCGGAGAGCTGAACTGAAACCGGTTACAGCTAAGCTACGTGAGATGGGCCTGCGCTACAGATGGAGACATCCCTTCGCGTTAGTGTTTTATAAGGAAGGCAAACTACAGCAGATTCAAACGATGGCGGAAGCGCAGAAAATTCTTCCAGAGGGATTAGCAGAGGTACCATCGACCGCAGGAGCTAGAAGAGGAACCTCAGGGGGGATGGCCACCCAGCCAAAATGGCAGCGAGCCGGACGCAATAGGCTGCAGCGACAACAATCAGCAAATCGACTGACATGAGATCCCCAAAGCTGACTGGATTTGGTGTGGCTAGCGGAGGTCTAAGCCTCCGGTGCCTGCTGATAGGGCTGAAACGATGGCTGATTGGTATAAGAAGTTGAGAACTGTTGAGTTGTGTGGGAGGAGAGATATTGTGCTTAAGTTTCAATCTCACATGTGTATAGTTGAAGATATGTGTTGTTGACAGAAAGAGAGGCAATGGGGTGTAGGAGAGTCACTTCCTTCACGGGTAGCACCTGTCAAAAATAAGAGAAGGGAGGTGCTTAAGATGTATGAGGGTGGATCTGAGGGTGGGTGGGAGGGAAGAATGAGGGGGAGAGGTGGGGGGGGGGGAGTCAGATATGTCATAATCAAACTGTGGGTGCTCTTGCTGAGACTGCAAAGTGGGGATTGGTTATGCGAACAATACGAGACTAGATATCATGGCTCTTAATTGTGTAACGTTGAATGTGAGAGGTCTTAACTCTCCGCAGAAACGCAGTCAGATGTTTAGAGAGATGATACGCTTGAAAGCAGATGTTGTGTTCCTCCAGGAGACGCACTTGAAGCGTGGACACGAAAAATTGGTCTGGCATAAGAGATATCCCTCAATTTATTATGCATCCAATATTGCAGGGACCAAAAACAAGGGTGTCCTAATAGTGCTTTCCAGTGCTTGCCCATGGAGTGTGCAAGAAATGACACGAGATCCTGGAGGGAGGTACTTGGTTCTTGTGGCTTCACTGTTTAATGTGCAATACACTCTGATAAATGTGTACGCTCCTAATGAAGATCAAAGGGGGTTCATAAAAGAATTAGAAGGGTAATTCAGAAGAAAGCTAAAGGCCATCTTTTGATTGGAGGCGACTTTAATGTCACCTTAAATCCGTGTGTGGATAACTCGGGGAGGACAGCGGGGTATGCACAGAAGGATAGAGCCGCAATGTGTGAATGGATGGCTCGGGAGGGCCTTATAGACATTTGGAGGGAAGTCCATGGGACTGAAAGGGATTATACATATTACTCTCCTAAATATAAAACATACTCGCGAATAGATTATTGGTTAGGTGAGGAAGCCTTTAGAGGTAAAATTTGCAAGATCAGGATTGAGCCTTGTTCCTGGTCAGATCACTGCTCGGTTAGTCTGGTGATCAACCTTGTGAGGGAACAGAGGGGTCATAGGAATTGGCGTATGAATGAAGCAATATTGTTAGACCCCCAGCATGCACGAACAATAGAAAAGTATATTGAGGAGTATATTATGTTGAATGACAATGGAGAGGCCCGTCCTGTGAATATATGGGAAGGTATGAAAGCGGTTGTGCGGGGCCATATCATTGCCTTGCAATCCCATATAGATAAGGAAAAGAAAAATAAGGAAGCTGCATTACGCCAACAACTAGATAATTTAGAGAAGGCCCATAAAGCAGACCCCACGGATAGTGCACGAGAGGGCGAGATACAACAGCTACGTAGACAACTTAATGAATTACAGCTGGCTGAGATTGCAATTCAGTTACAGGCAGCTCAGCAGGAACACTTTGAGTTCGGGAATAAAGCTAGCAGATTACTGGCCCGTAAACTACAAAAGCGAGCACAACGCAATACTATAGCTGCTATAAAATCTACAGAGGGTGAATTGTTCACCTCCTCAGAGGCTATACAAAAAGCTTTTTGGGACTTTTATGGTCAACTTTATAAGAGGGAGCAAACAGTTAATAGGGAAGAACAGGAAGAGTATATAAATGACCTGGGCGTACAGGGGATCTCAGAGAAGGAACGAGAGGGCATTTCAGCGCTAATAACAGTAGAGGAAGTGGAAGAGGCGATTGCAGGAATGCCTACGCATAAGGCACCGGGCCTAGATGGCTTCCCAATAAGATTTTATAAGATGTTTAGGAAGTGGATTGCCCCCGTTATTAAGGGCGATTAGGTCCTTTGATGAGGAAAATACATTGCCATATTCCTGGAGAGTGGCGGCGGTAGTGTTGATATTGAAGCCAGGGAAAGATCCACAACATTGCGCGTCATACCGGCCCATTTCCCTGCTAAATAATGATTATAAAATCTTCACTAAAATTCTGGCCAATAGATTGGGGGGGCTGATGCCTCACCTGATCCATCAGGATCAAACTGGGTTTATCGAGGGACGCCAAGACAGTGACAATATAAGAACCCTGCTGCATGTGATTCAGCAGATTGAGGAGGAAGGGAGCCCGGTGTTGCTGCTATTGATAGATGCGGAGAAGGCCTTTGACCGGGTGGACTGGGCCTTCCTGCAGTCCCTGATAGCGAAGCTGGAAATGGGAGATAGATTCTGTAAGTGGATGCGCCTCATATATGACAAGCCTCTAGCCCTATTAAAAATCAATGGTGGGTTATCCAATCCGGTCCAACTTTATAGAGGTACGAGACAGGGATGTGCCCTCTCCCCCTTGCTGTTCGCACTGACTATAGAACCCCTGGCCAGGAAAATTACAGGCATTAGAGGAGTGATTAAGGGCGCACGCGAGCATAAGATAATGCTCTTCGCCGATGATATTTTGTTGACCATTTCAGACCCGGTCATATCACTACAGAAGGTGATGAAGGTGTTTGCGCAATATGGGAGGATGTCAGGATTCAAGATCAATATGGCAAAATCTGAAATCCTAAATTTGTCAGTAGACCAAAAAGAAGTACAAGAGATACAACAGAGATACCCATTTATTTGGGCGCAAAAATCTATCAAATATTTGGGAGTGCAGATAACAGCTAAAATAGACCAGCTTTATCAGGCAAACTACCCCCTTAAAGTTAAAGAACTTTTTCTGGAATTAGATAGATGGGAAGCTATGACAGTGTCTTGGTCGGGTAGAATTAATGCAATAAAAATGATTATATTGCCCAAGTTATTGTATATGTTTACGGCCCTCCTGGTGCCAATACCGCGCTCCTTTTTTCAGCGATTGCATAGAAAAGTATTTGCTTATATCTGGAAAAGGAAGCCACCGAGGGTCCGTAGGAGAGCAATGCACCATCCACCAACGATGGGGGGGATGGGCGTCCCTGATTTCTTTTTATACTATCAAGCAGCCCAGTTGAAAATCCTGGCTGAATGGCAGCCCAGTAATAATAAGAAATGGCTTCACTGGGAAAGAGCATGGATGGGCACTAAGTTTTTGGGTAAAGTGCTATGGGGGCCAAAGCAACAGATCTTGGCAGCAGTACGCAGGCTGCCGGTGGGGATGGCCCATCTACTTGCCATGTGGCTGCAAATTAGAACTAAAGTGTTTCCTGAGCGACAATATTTTCTGCAAACGGCTATAAGTGAAGCCCCTGGTTTCCCTCTAGGGCAGAGGAAAAAACCTACCAGGTGTGGGCCCGTAAAGGGTTATATAGATTGGGTCAACTATGGGAGGAGAGTGAGGTTAAAGATTTTGAAATAGTGTGAGAAGAATATGATCTGTCTGACAAGGACCTTGTTTATTACCACTGTGTGAGGAATTACATACAGAGGAAAGCAAGGGATGAGCTTGAGCTGACAGAGACGGGCTTAGAACGGGCGCTAAAAGAGGGAGGAGGGAAGGGATGCATAACTAGACTTTATAAAGCACTTTTGCTCCTGTCCTCCCCGCTAGAATTCTATACAGACAGATGGGAGAAAGCGATGCAAAAGAACTTCTCCATAAGCTGGTGGGCCAACAGTTTTAGGTTCTTATTGCGCTCATCAATCACTCAGTCGGTGGCTGAAAACGGGTATAAGATGTTATTCTGGTGGTACTATACGCCAATGCGCCTTCATAGGATCTATCCAAATGTATCTAAGAATTGCTGGCGTAATTGTGGGGGTCAGGGATCTTTTCTACACATATGGTGGGAATGCACCAAGGTGTGTACATTTTGGGATCAGATAGTAAATGTGGTCAATTGCCTGGGCAAAGGGGGCTACACACGTCAGATAGAATATTGCCTGCTTCATGCCCGCCCTAAAAAAACGAGGGTGCAGGAACATAAGCTTGTAGTTCAAATATTTGCTGCGGCCAAAATGCAGCTGGCGAGGGCTTGGAAATCATTGGAAACACCCCCCTTACAGAGGGTAGGCTATAAAGTAGAGTATATTTATCAAATGGCTAAACTGACTGCAATGCGGAAAGGCTTGCTAGTGATGTTTCAAAAAGTTTGGGGCCCATACGAGAAGAAACGAGAGACAATCTGGCTTCCAGGGGGGGGGGGGGGAGATGGAAATGAGAGGGAGGGAGGGGGGAAGGGAAACTTGGAAAAGATGTGAAGAGGGAATTTTATATTGCTTGTTTGGTATGATAAGTGACGCTTTGTTGTTGTAAGCTAGTCCTTATGTGACTGTATGATCAGAGATGTTTCCAGTTGGATGTTAAAAAAACAAAAACTTTAATAAAATATGTTTAAAAAAAAAAAAAATACACTGAAGACAACAAATACTACAGGAAACTAACTGAGGACCCCACACAGGATTACACAAAGCAGCTAAAAGACCTTATCAGAACATTTCCTACACAAGTACAGTCACATCTGAAGAAACTCATACTAAACCAACCTTCTGTGGGCACATTCTACATGCTACCCAAAATCCACAAACCTGGAAAACCGGGCAGACCAATCATATCAGGTATTGGCACTCATAGAGGGAATTCAGAAACCTCTCGTGCACAAAAATAACAGCTTCATACAAGACACCACAGACTTTCTGAATAAATTTAAAAATATCAAGCAACTACCACCAAACACCCTTCTGGTCACGATGGATTTAGAATCACTATACAGCAACATTCCACATGCGGATGGCATAGCTGCATGTGAAAGAGTCCTAAAAAAATTCACACTGGACCATCAATACTCACCAGAAACTATTACAAAATTAATCAAATTCATTTTAACTCACAACTACTTCCGCTTTAACAATGATATCTATCTGCAAATAATGGGCACTGCGATGGGCACCAGGACAGCACCCCAATATGCCAACCTTTTTATGGCTGAGCTGGAAGAGACATTTCTGAATACACACCAAACCAAACCTCTAAAATACTACCGGTACATCGATGACATTTTTATGATTTGGACGGAGGGGGAAGAAACTCAAACAATTTTACTATTCCTTCAATACATACCATCCTACAATCAGATTCAAAATTGACTACTCCCCAGAAAAAGTCAATTTTTTGGACACCACGGTCTCAGTCAGTGATGGCTGTATACAAACATCCATATACAAGAAACCCACAGACAGATGCAGCTACCTCCACAACTCCAGCTTCCATCCTTCACATACAAAAAGATCCATTATTTACAGCCAAGCCACAAGATACCACCGTATGTGCTCTGACCCAGGGGACAGAGACAGACACCTAGAAATCCTGACTGCATCCTTCAAACAGAAAGGCTACAACCCCAAAATAATCTCCAAGAATATTGCCTCCTCCCTCAAAACACCCAGGGAAAACCTGCTACAGTACAAAGAAAACAAAGCCACAGACAGAATCCCTCCGGTAGTGACATACAACCCAGAGCTGGAAAAACTGAGGAAAATCATAAGAGACCTACCGCCTCTACTCCAGGAGGATGAATTACTGAAAGAGATATTCCCATCCCCACCAGTGCTGGTCTTCCGACAACCACCCAACTTAAAACACAAACTAATCAGAAGTAAACTCCCAACACAGACTGAAAAGGAAGACCAAGGCACATTCCCCTGTAATATATCCAGCTGCAAGCTATGCCAAAACATCTCACAGGACCCCACAGTCATTCACAAAGGAAAAATATTCAACATAAAGGAATCTTTCACTTCCGCATCTTCCAATGTGGTATATATCATTCAGTGTAAAAAATGTAACGAAGGATGCTATATTGGGGAAACAGGTCAGATGCTTAAGACAAGATTTAATTTACATAGACGTCACATGAAGAACGCTGGTGCCAGTCAGACCCCCCACCCCTGTGGGCCAACACTTTACAAGACCAGGACACTGTACCAGTGATTTCATAGTAAGAATCCTGAAAGGTAACTTTAAAACAATACAGGAATGTAAGACCTTTGAAGTCAGAATGATTGAATATTTTGACACCAGACAGGACTTAACAAGGATCTGGGTTTTCTAGCCCATTATAGACCATAAAGTTGTATTTCTCTGTTTATCACCCTCCTCTCTCCTATCCACACCCATCCTGTTAGACTATCAATGCAATGCTTTGATGTTCCCATGCATACCTCTTACCCACCCCCACCCTGTTAGACTGTCAATGAAATGCTTGGATGTTTCACTTATAAATATACTGTCATCTACCACATTTGCTTATTTCCGATCTGACGAAGGGCAACCTTTGAAAGCTAATCAAAAATGTATTAAGTTATGTCCAATAAAAAAGGTATCATCTTATTTTCTTTTCCATGTTTTATTTTGTTTGATTTCTATTGATAACCTTTAAGAGTGGACTAACACGGCTACCACACCTCTCTACTTAAAAAAAAGACACAAAACCATTTCTGTTCTAGGTGTGGAAAGGTCTCTGAAAATTGTTTCACAGTGCTTGCCATTCACAGACTTAATTCCCCTCTAAAATCTTTCTGATATTCTAGCCTGTCTCTACCTCCCTTGACTGTCTCTGTATCGTATTTTCTCTTCACTCATGCTCTACTCCACTCCAGTGTCATCCTAAATTCCCCTCTCTGCTCTAGTCTCTCATTCTTACCCTTACATCTCTCCTCTTCCCTGCTCATACCATTTTATCATTTCTTTTTGCTGTGTGAAATAAAACAAATATTATAAAATGAAATTCTCCTGGTCTCTCTCCCTATGGTCTCTAGTCCTTTTCACATCTCTTACATCATCTGTTGCCCTGTGAAAACACTTCCGAGTGGAGAAGAATCATCCCAAGAAGCAGTAGGCTGAGAATCAAGGAAGCAAGGGTTCAAATCTCACCGACACTCCTTGTGTTCTTGGGCAAGTCACTTCATCTCCCATTGTCTTATCATCACTGTATAGTGCTGCATATATTCAGTAGCACTATAAAAAAATTATGTGTTATTAGAAGCAATCTCCAGTCACTCCTGTATCAATGTGGTAGTAGAAAACAATGCCGGCTGATGTAGGCTGGCACTATCTTGTTGTATAGCAGTTATCCATTAATGTGCCAGTCTTAGGTCAGCCGATGCCATTTTCCACTTATGTACCAATAGAGCAGGGGCGACTGGGGATTACTTCTGTTCTGTGAAGATTCTTCACCTGTCAACAGCTGGGTAAGAGGATTGGGTGAAGGATGGGAGCTATGAGTAGAGGGCCCAAGATGTGTTCTTGTATATTATTCATACTGGGGGGTGGGGGGAGGTCAGGCTTATTCTGAAAACAAAAATAAAAAAATTGCATTTCTTTGAGCACTCTTTGATTCATTTTAAAACCAAAAAAGGAAATAAACATGAGTTTTTGTTAAATTCTTTCCAGTAAAAGCACACCTGTACTACCATATATAGCTTTGCCTCACTTTCTCCCAGTTGTCCCGCAGAATGCAGTCCTACCTTCAGTTCCAATTCTAAGGGCCACCACAATGGCACCACCTCTATGGACTGCCTCTGCTTTTCTTCGGACTCTCCAATCTTTAAGATCTCCAACTCTGCCCTCCCTCACTCTAGGATCTGCCATCTGTTATTTTTGTCCTTTTGAATATCTTGCTATCTAAAATAATATCAAGCTAATCACTCCATCTTGTACTATGCCTGTTTTCTTATATTTTCAGATTTCTTGGCCACTTGATAAGGCACAAATACATGAACTGAGGTTTGGCAACCCCAAATAATATATTATGGGTACTGGGGCCAAGTACATTTTGTACCCATGGGAAAGATATTTGTTCTTTTATCTTACTGATCTTTCACACAAAGCATATAATTAGACAGGATACTTACAGGTTATAATTTTCAAGAAGATACTATGTCGTTTTATGATTTAACTCGCTGCAAAGCAGAGTGAAAGTGAGAAGGGGGGTGAGGGATCCTCTGTTTTATGAGTTTATTTGAGCAGTGCTTTCACTGGGACTTTTTTCTTTTTAGACTCTCACTTATACCTAAACAAGAAAGTGCCAGCAGAGTTTGAACTCTGATTTTAAACCCAATAACCCACAACTTAAAAAAAAACTGAGGGAGAACAATTGCTGAGGAATAGGGTAGATAAGGTACACGCAGGGGCCAATAGATACAGAATTTATAGTTCTACTGAAAAGTTCAAAGCCATATCAGAAACCAAGCATTTTAGAAAGGGCATTCAATTCAGAATACGGCCACCCAGGTCGGTACGTTGCCTTACAGTCTAAAATATATGAGAAATGGACATCTATATGCTGGTGATGCTCAGCAAGAGTATTCATTTTACAAACAAACATCCAAATTAGGAACAGGCCAGAACAAGAGACATGGACATCATAGGAACATCCATGTTATAAAATGGCCATATAGGCATTGATATGGAATGGAGGAGTAGCTTAATGGTTAGAGGTACAGGCTGAGAACCAGAGGACCCTGGTTCAAATACCACTTCAGCTCTTTGGCCACTTTAAGATTGTCACATAAAATCACCCCCAAGTCCCACTCTTCTTTCATGCACAGAAGTACTTCACCCCAATATGGTACCACTCCCTCAGGCTTCTGCAGCCCAAGTGCATGACCCTGAATTTCTTAGCATTGAATCTTAACTGCCAATTTCTAGACCATTCTTCAGCTTCATTATATTCCTACCCCATGCTATCCCTATTACAGAGTTTGGTATTATCTGCTAAGAGGAAATTTTACCAGACGCTCCTTCTACAATATCACTAACATAGATGTTAGAAAGATCCATCCCATGAACCGATTCTGAAGCATGCCACTGGTAACATCCTTTTCCTCAGAGTGAATTCCATTCATTACTACCCTCTGTCACTTTCCACTTAAACAGGTTCTAACTCAGTCACTTCAGGGCCCAAACCAAGGGAATACAGTTTAAATTATCATTTACCTATGCAGAACTGTGTCAATACCTTTGCTAAATACACCACATCTAGCACTCCCCCTAAGTCTCATTTTCACCCAAACAAATTAATCAGATTTGTCTGCCATGACCTACCTCTAGTAAAACCATGCTCCTCGAGTCCTGAAATCCACTTGATTCCAGAAGCCTCATTATAATCTGTTTTAGAAGCATTTTCATTAATTTACTCCTCACAGAGGTCAGACTAACCAGGCTGTAGTTTCCAACTTCCTCCTTATATCCCACTTTTATAGAGAAGGACCACATCTGCTTTCTCCAGTTCTCCAGGACCACTCCCAACTCTAAAGAAGCATTGAAAAGGTCAGACAGTGAAACCACCAGAACTTCTCTAAGTTCCTTTAGTACCCTCGGATGTATTCCATGTGGCCCCATTCCTTTGTCTACCTTTAGTTTAACTAGCTTTCCGCTAACAAAGTTTTCTGAAAATCAGTCAAGGTCTACTTCACTTCCATTCCTTTCAGCATTGTCTTCTGCAGTTCTACTCCCAGCCCTTCATCTATGAACACAGAACAGAAATATTTGTTAAGCAGTTCCATTTTAACCGTATCAACTTCTGTATATTGTTCTCCTTCACCTTTTAGCTTCACAATGCCACCTTGCACTTCCTTCTTTCGATTACATATCTAAAAATGTCTTAGCCAATAAGGTAAAGTTGGGGGACATTTTTTCTTCCATTTGCATAGTTGCTTTCAGACTTCTTTACCAGCTGCTCTTAGCTTTTCTAGGTATTGTAGCCCGTCTCTCTTTCTGGGATGTCTTACAATTTACAAAGGCTAACCTCTTATCCCCTACCTTTGCAGCTACTACTTTTGAGAACCAAAGCGATCATTTAGCATTTAATGATAACCAGATGGTATTGTTCAATATTGATATTCTCTAGGCTCCCAAGGAACACACCATGTCGGCGAGCCCAGCGCCACATCCGGACAGCTTCCTGACACAGAGGGCGTGATCCAGTGCCCCCCCCCCCCCTTGTTGGTGTAATACACTGCAACCTGGTTGTCTGTTTGAATGAGCAAAATTTGGTGAGACAGCCGATCTCTGAAAGCCTTTAGAGCATTCCAGATCACCAGGAGTTCCAGAAGGTTGATCTGAAGGCCTGTTTCCTGGACGTACCAGGCTCCTTGAGTGTGAAGCTCCCCAACCCAGGAGAGATGCATCCATTGTCAGAACCTTTTGAGGCTGAGGAATTTGGAATGGATCGAATACTCCACAACAGAGACTGAACAAGCTCTGGAGACACTTGGATGACATCTCTAGATCTCCCATAGCTTGGCACCACTGGGAGGCTAGGGTCCATTGGACTAATCTGATCTGAAGGCATGTCATGGGTGTCACAAACTGTGGAAGCCATGTCGCCTAATAGCCTCAACATCTGCCGAGATGTGACCTGCTGACATGCTCAAACCTAAGAGGCCAGAGCAACTAGAGTGTCCGCTCTCAGTTCTGGGAGAAAGACCCGACCCTTATGTGTATCAAGCAGGGCTCCAATGAATTCCAATTGCTGGGCAGGGTGAAGATAGGACTTGGGGTAGTTTAAAAAGAACCCTAGTAGCTCTAGAACCTGAATAGTCCTCCACATGGACTCCCAATCACCGTCCGCATACATGCTCACCAGCCAATCGTTGAGGTAAGGCAATATATGCACCCCCAGCCTGTGTAGAGACGCTGCATTTGGTAAAGACCCTTTGTGCTGAGGCCCAAAGGCAACACGAAGTACTGGAAGTGATGTGTTCCCAACCAAAATCAAAGATACTTCCATCGGGATGTGTGTATATGCACCCTTTAAGTCCAGAGCGCATGGCCAATCGTGCTTCTGAATCATGGGAAGACCAGTGCCCAGGGAAACCATCCTCAACTTTTCTTTGACCAGGAATTTTTTCATGGCCCTTAGGTCTAGGATCGGACACATCCCCCCCCCCCCCCCCCCCCCCCCCGTCTTCTTTTGCATGAGGAAGTACCTGGAATAGAATCCCTGTCCTTCTTCCCCTGGAACGGGCTCAACTGCATGGGCCATCAGAAGGACAGAGAGTTCCACTGCAAGTATCTGCTTGTGCTGAGAACTAAAGTAATGAGCTCTCGGTGGGCAATTTGGAGGTTTTGTAGGGCGTATTTGAGGCAGACTATTTGGAGAACCCACCGGTCGGTTATAAGGGGCCATTTTTCGTAGAAAAACTTCATCCTCCCTCCGACCAGTAGGTCATCTGGTACAGACAATGACAGCGACTATCCTCTGCTGGAGCCAGTCAAAAGCTCTACCTTGCTTTGACTGGGGAACAGCAGGGGCCTTAGGCGCACACTGTTGACTAGAACGAGTGAGCTGGGGTTCAGCCTGAGCAGACTGGCAACAGGAGATGGTGTACCTACGTCTCTGGGAGTAGCAGCCGCCCCTCCTCAACTTGCCAAAAGACCTCCTAGCTGAGGAGGCTGATGCAGAAGGCACCTGAATGGAGAGAGAAGAGATGGTATCAGTGTGCTTCCCGATTTGGTCAGCAACCTCCTCAACTTTCTCTTCAAAAAGGTTATCTCCCCAGCATGGGGCATCCGCCAACCTCTGCTGAACCGAAGGTTCCAAGTCAGAAATACGCAGCGATGAGAGTCTGCGCATGTCAAAGGTGCCGTGAGGCGCCCATGGCCAAGAATTTACGACACGCCTTCTGCTGCTTGGTCAACTGGCGTACTGACTCGGCCTACTCCAGTGGGAGAGAGTCTGCCAACTCCAACAGCTTGTGCATCAAGTCCCGCAAGTACATACTTGTAAAGAACTGGTAAGATTGTACACGAGACACAAGCATTGAGGCCTGAAACATCTTCCTCCCAGGAGTCCACGGTCCTAGCTTCTCATTCTTGGGACACCGAGGCATAGTCTCTAGAACTCCTGGCTCTCTTGAGAGCATATTCCAACACCATGGAATTGTGAGGCAACCAGGGTCTATCAAAACCAGGTCTGCTGTGGATCCGATATATCGTGCTGATCTTCTTGGGCAGGAAAGGGACCGACAGAGGGGACTCCCAATTCCTACTGAGGACTTCCTTAAGTACCTCGTGGAGAGGGACAGTCACAGCCTCCCTAGGAGGAAACTCGTAGTCCAGGACCTTGAGCCATTTCCCTTACAAAAGAGGGGAATGAAAGGCTCTCCTGAGACTTTCTCCTTTCAAGCAGAGGGGAGGGTTCAGAGGGGATGCCATAGGACTCATCCTCAAAAAAAGTACCTTGGATCCTCCTCTGACTCCCATAAGTGTTCCTCTTCGGTGTCAAACTCCTCATGGGAGGTTTGAGACCAAGCCTGCTTTAACTCAGACAAAGATTCCTCCACTGACGTCGAGGGGGTACCAATTTGGGCAGCACTAGCGTTGGAGGCTGCACCGCAGGCTGAGGGCCAAGCAGGGCCACAATGGACGGCAAGGTAGGCGCAAGCATCCTCGATATCAATGCACACGGTCATCCAGCAGCTCAGGAAGCAAGGCCCAGATATGCTCATCGAGGGCCGACACTTGAGGAAAAAGACTGGGGTGCCGGCTCCAAGACAGGCTGCAGAACTGATGGGGCTGAGACAGGAGTTGGGTCCTGACTGCTAGGGGACCGACGCATCGGTACCTCCTGAATAGAGGGAGAATGATCCTCTTGGCGCCAATGCTTCTTGGGTGCCGAATCCCTTGACATACCTGAGCTCCTGGCACAATGTGTCGAGGACGACCAATGCCAATGCTTCTTTGCCTTCACCTGGAGCTTGGCATCGAGACTTCTCGGTGCCAATGAGGACGACGCTGAATCCTTATGTCGCCTTGGGGTCGAGTCAGACACTGGCTGGTCCTGGTAGCCCTGTCCAGCAGTTGGCATTGAGACAGGTAGAGGCCCACTTGACGCATTTAGTGCTCCCAGTGTTCTTGGGTCTCGAAGCAGCCATGTGGACCGATGCTCACAATGCAGTCTTTGACATCAATGCTGACACCACTGACCTTGATGCTGAGGACTGGGACCTGGATCTCTGGACAGCCGAGTCCTCTTCTTCATCTGAAGACAAAAGGACACAGTTAGCAGGGGTATGATCAGGCCCCAAACACTGAAGACACCAAGAATGGGTCTCTTTACCACAGATGGTCCGATTGCACCAGGTACAGTACTTAAAGTCACTGGGAACTTTAGAGGACATGGACAGAAAAAACGTCCGTAGCCAAATCAAAAGATGTGATGGTGCCTGAAAAAACAGGACAAGGCACCAGAAAAAAGGCAAGGGAAGAACCAGGCCGAAGTCAAGGCCTAAACACGGCCTAAGACACAAAAAAAATAAAGAAAACTTAAACTGGGCAAAAAGGAACTAAGAGTATGGGAAGAGGGGAACCGAGACCGGACAGCCTGAAAAAGCAGTGATAATCGCAAAAAGGAACAAAAAATACCCCACAAAGTACATAAGTATTGCCATACTAGGACAGACCAAAGGTCCATCAAGCCCAGCATCCTGTTTCCAACAGTGGCCAATCCAGGTTACAAATACCTGGCAAGATCCCAAAAAGTACAAAACATTTTATGCTGCTTATAACAGAAATAAGAAGTAGATTTCCCCCAAGTCCATTTTAATAATGGTCTATGGACTTTACTTTAGGAAGCCATCCAAACCTTTTTTAAACCCTGCTAAGCTAACCACCTTTACATTCTCTGGCAACAAATTTCAGAGTTTAATTACACGTTGAGTGAAGAAAGGTTTTCTCCAATTCGTTTTAAATGTACTACTTTGTAGCTTCATCGCATGCCCCCTAGTCCTAGTATTTTGGGAAAGCATAAACAGACGCTTCACATCTACCCGTTCAACTCCACTCATTATTTTATAGACCTCTATCATATCACCCCTCAGCTGTGTTTTCTTCAAACTGAAGAGCCATAGCCGCGTTAGCCTTTCCTAGTAGGGAAGTCGTCCCACCCCCATCATCATTTTTATCATCCTTCTCTGCACCTTTTCTAATTCCACTACATCTTTTTTGAGATGTGGTGACCAGAACTGAACACAATATTCGAGGTACGGTCACACCATGGAGCGATACAAAGACATTATAACATCTTCATTTTTGTTTTCCATTCCATTCCTAATAATACCTAACATTCTATTTGCTTTCTTAGCCACCGCAGCACACTGAGCAGAAGGTTTCAACGTATTATCGACGACACCTAGATCCCTTTCTTGGTCGGTGACGCCTAATGTGGAATGCATTACGTAGCTATAATTCGGGTTCCTCTTTCCCACATGCATCACTTTGCACTTGCTCACATTTGACGTCATCTGCCATTTAGACGCCCAGTTCCCAGTCTTGTAAGGTCCTCTTGTAATTTTTCACAATCCTCTCGCGATTTAACAACTTTGAATAACTGAGTTGCCAGCAAATTTAATTACCTGACTAGTTACTCCCATCTCTAGGTCATTTATAAATATGTTAAAAAGCAGCGGTCCCAGCACAGACCCCTGGGGAACCTAACTACCCTTCCTCATTGAGTATACTTACCATTTAACCCTACTCTCTGTTTTCTATCTTTTAATCAGTTTTTAATCCACAGTAGGGCACTACTTCCTATCCTATGACTCTCAGGAGTCGCAACTGCCATTTTGACACGCCACCCCCCCCCCCCCCCCCCCCCCCCCCGCTCTGTTTTCTCTCTTTTAACCAGTTTTTAATCCACAATAGAACACTACCTCCTATCCCATGACTCACCAGTTTCCTCTGGAGTATTTCATGAGGTACTTTGTCAAACGCCTTTTGAAAATCCAGATAAACAATATCAACTGGCTCACCTTTATTCACATGTTTGTTCACCCCTTCAAAGAAATGTAATAGATTTGTGAGGCAAGATTCCCTTCACAAATCCATATTGGCTTTGTCTCATTAATCCATGCTTTTGAATATGCTCTGTAATTTTGTTCTTTATAATAGTCTCTACCATTCTCCCCGGCACCGACGTTAGGCTCATTGGTCTATAATGTCTCAGATCTCCTCTGGAACTTTTTTTAAAAATTGGCATTACATTGGCCACCCTCCAATCTTCTGGTACCACACTTGATTTTAAAGATAAATTACATGTTACTAACAATAGTTCAACAAGTTCAGTTTTCAATTCTATCAGTACTCTGGGATGAATATCATCCGGTCCAGAAGATTTGCTTCTGAGAGAAGATGACATCTCTGTGGAGGTAGCACTGCAGTTGACCTGAATTAGGTGTGAATTAAGGTGTGAGGAAGTAGAATAGTTGTTAAGGTTATTAAGGGCAATTTGATTACTGGGCTAGCTTCAAAGGGTTTGTTTGAAATATAGTCTCCTTAGAATCCAGAGAGGAAAGGTTCCACTTAACTTTCTTTCTGAGAAGTTCTGAGAGAAGAGGACATCTCTGTGGGTAAGTGACATTATTTTATTCTGAGCTTGGTAACTTAGGGTTTAAAAGAGGAATTGTAGGATATTGATAAACATAGTTAGAATTTTAAAATTAAAAAAAAAAAAGCAAGCAAACTTTATTAGCTAGTCTCCATACCCCTTTCCCCATAGTTTTAAAACTTGATGTTTCTGATACTGCCAAAAGCTTCTCCTCAACATGGTAGAAAAACAACTGGGGTAACTGTTCTCTCACGGTGGGCGGGAAGGCATTCGTGCATGCGCGGTGGAGCTTGACTTGCGCTCTACACAAAGCTCTGTTAGCTTGTCATAAGCTCCGGACCAGGCAACACACGACCGTATTACCAAGTGTGAGAATTAATGGCCTGCTTGTCCTCGGAGATAGGATGCTTCCACTCAGAGATAGGATGCTTCCACTCATTGGCAGGCAACCAGCAGGATTTCAAGAAATGAACACTGATTTTTCAGAAATACGGAAAAATCATGTTAAGGTGAATAAGAGGCACTACGGGATGTGGAAACAGAGTAGACAAATAACCCAAGCTAATGAGAAAAGGCAAACTGCAGTGATCTAGCAACTGTGTAGAAAGGCAAAACCTCTCAGTTCTGTCTTGCACAAAGAACATGAAAGAAAGTTCAGTTTTTGAGAACATTTATTATTCAGCAATAAATAAGAAAATGCTCATAATATTTATTTAAAAAAAACCCTAGCTTACTGTGCAAACTAAACATTTGAAACAGTATTTCAAGATTAACTTCAAAAGTTGGTGGTGACTGGAAAGTAGAAACACCTTGTTTCTATATTTCATTATGGCTTGCTTTCCTTAAGCTCGTGCACCACTTGCGAACAGCAGTGCCAGCCGTACTGACTACTACACAGAGAGCTCCACCCACTGTCCACCAGGTTGGTGAATGATGAAGGAAAAGAAATTGAAATATAAATGCAAAAACCACGTCCATAGTTTTCATTATAGCCACAGGCCCAGCCTTTTCTATCTGTAAAGCTTTGGTCAGAAAAATCTGACCTCCTAAACCAAACACTGATATAAACATTAGGAACCATCTATCTATTCCACAGGAAGGTAACCTCCATTCCCTGATCACAAAGAGGGTTATGATACACTCAATGAGTCCAATGATGGCATAATACCAAATAGATAACAAATAGTGCACCGATTTTCCCATCTTTCTCAGTACAACCATGGTTGATGCTGCACCCACAGCACTTGCCACTGCTGCTAATGTTCCTTTCAGATGGTTTGTATAGTCTCCTTCAATGCCTTCAAGGTGTGATCCAAACAGAAATGGTGGCCTTGCAATAAGCACCACTCCTGTAATAGTACAAGCCATAAACCCAAGGTCCCAGATAGAGCACATCTCCTTGAGAAATATGCAAGCCAAGATGGTCGTAAAGACTGGACTGCTGAAGGTTATCACAGTAGCGTCCGCAAGAGGCATCACCTGTACAGCATAATAGAGCAGAATCATTGCACTAGAGCCAAGAAATCCCCTGAGGAAAAGGAAAATTCGCTGCCCTTTTGGTCCCAAAAATCCAGTTCTGAAAATAGAGGAAAAATGTGTCATTCTCAGTAAAGAACATGAGATTACAGAATCTACCAAAATGAGGCTTTTTATTGCAGTTTATTTATGAAAGAAATGCTAGCTAGACAGGTTAATGGTCAACAAGGTTTCTGGTGCTTTAGACTTAAGAGATTGAAAGATGAAGTAAATCTTGTACACATGAGGACTAATGGCTGATGTAACCTGTGAAAACAGTAATGCATGAGCGATACTAAACTGATGAGCAATAGGGCTCTATAAAGAAAAAGGCTGAATGTACAAGCAGCATTGCAATTTTGAAGGTTATGAAGATGATTAAAAATCAATACAAATTAAACAGAATAAAATATCAGCATGGTTTCAAGTCAACAACTGCTTGACACCTGTATTCATTTTACTGAAGGTATGCAGATACTGCATTATGCCAGAATTCTGTAATGGAACCTTGGCGCCAAGTGCCTTTATAGAATAGGGTTTCACAACATAGAACTGGGGTGCCTAAAAAGGAAGCACCACTTATAGACTTGCCTCCTTAGTGGACTAAAACAATTTCCATGCATCTGCCCTTAAAGTAACAGTCTCAAAGGTACATATACAAAACTGTGCACTATGTAGGAATTTCACTTGCTATTTTTCACCTATGCAACTGCTGGGTATAAAACAGTATGGAAAATCCAGCATATGCCCACACAAAAACCTTCCTTTTATAAGTAGGTTATCTACATACAAATAGTTAATGAGCTGCTTTGTATAATATAAATTTACACTGCAGTTCATTAGCTATTAATCTAAATAAAATTTCACACACACAAAACTACACATTAAATTTTACTCAGTATGAAGGCAAAAACCTTTCACTTCAGAGTGAAAAAAATTTCTGTCACCACAGCTCCTAGTCTGTACTATTAATGAACTGGTGGAATGGATAATGGTGGCTGTTCCCGCCCTGTGTTATGGAAGGAACTATAAAAGACCAAGCTAATCTAGGGCTTGGAGAGGTTTTGTGAGAGTCACTTGCCTGGTTGAGTGAGCTGCTGGGGCTCAGGAGCAGCTGAGAAGCAGCAAGTTGCTGTTCTCTTCATTCTTGGAACGGCTCTGAATAAGAGGGTGTATTTTCCCAGACTGGAATGGCCTACACAGTAGGAGAAGAGCTGAGAGAAGAACAGCCATTAGAAAGGTCTGGGGAGAAGTAAATCCTATATTCTGGAGCTAAATGTGTGGTTGTGTGGATGTTGCCAATGCAAGCGCTACGGTTTACTAGACCATGTGATGATTTTCCAAGAGTTTCTGAGCAGTGATGGTGTCCATTTTGCAAGGAAGGGATGACATGTCTTCAGTAACAGACTAGCTAAAGTACTAAAGAGGGCTTTAAACTAAATTTGCTAGGGATGGGTGAGAAAAGCCCCAAAGTAATTAATAATTCTCAGGAAGGTACGACATCAAATACCCTTATAGAAAAGGGAAAAAAAAGTAACATCTGGAGAGCGTTCTATACCAATGCCCGTAGTATAGGAAACTAATTTCTAGATCTAGAGGCTGCAATGATAAAAGCCGACTTGGATTTAGGGGCAGTCACAGAGATGTGGTTCAAAGAGAGCCACGAGTAGGATATAGCTGTACCTGGCTATAATCTATTCAGTAAGGACAGGGTAGGAAAAAAGGGCGGAGGAGTGGCATTATATGTTAAGAATAATATTAAAGTGACAGAACTGCAGGACGTATGGGGTAAGGAAGAAGCTCTATGGGTTAAACTGTCAAGAGGGAAAGGAAAATGTATTTACAATGGTGTAATATACAGGTCACCTTCACAGTCAGAAGAAATGGACAGAGACTTAATTGAAGACATTCACAAAATTGCTAGGAAAGGGGAATTACTGGCAATTTTAGCATGCCGGACGTTGATTGCTTCTAGATGACCGCGCAGCAGAGACGCCCCAAAGAGATCTTGGATTCTCTACAGAAGAATTATTTCAGCAGTGGATAATGGAACCGATGTGGGATAGAGCTATCCTAGACCTGGTGCTCACAAATGGGGAGAATGTTTCTGATGTTACGGTGAGAGATCATATGCATCTAGTGATCGCTGAATGGTGTGGTTAAGACAAAAGAAGGAGAGGGCTTATTCCAGACTGAAGGTCCTAGATTTCAAAAGAACTAACTTTGCCGAGATGGGGGAATTTCTCAGGAAAGAGTTAGTTGGATGGGAACAGCTGAAGGAAGTAGAAAAGCAATGGGCAAAACTGAAAGGAGCTATTTAAAGGCAACAAATTTTTATGTTAAAAAATTACATAAAAGAAAGAAGAAAAGGCCGCTCTGGTTCTCGAACATAGTAGCTAAAAAGGTAAGGGAAAGATGGTTAGCCTTCTTACGTTACAAGACAACTCAGGCAAAAATACCTGAAAAAGCTAAGAGAAGCTGGAAAAGCTGTCAGGAATGCGAAGAAGCAAATGGAAGAAAAGACAGCTGATACAGTAAAACTGAAGGACAAGACATTTTTCAGATATATAAATTACAGGAGGAAGTGCAATAATAGCATTGTGAAGATCAAAGATGAGGGGAGGAATATGTAGAAGCTGATAAGGATAAAGCTGAACTGTTTAACAATTATTTCTATTCTGTGTTCACGGATGAAAGGCCGGGGGTAGAACCGCAGAAAATAAATGCAAATGGGGGTGGATGTATGGTAGACCGGGTCTGATTCTCAGAAGACTGTGTTTGTGAGGAGCTAGCTAAAAGTAGACAAAGCGATGGGGCCTGATGGGATATATCCAAGGGTGCTCAAGGAACTCAAAGAGGTTCTAGAAACTCTGTCTGACATCTTCAATGCTTCCACAGAGTCTGGAGTGGTGCTGGAGGACCGGAGAAGAGCAGATGTGGTCCCTCTGCACAAGAGTGAAAGCAGGAGGTTGGAAATTACAGACCTGTCACTCTGACCTCAGTAGTGAGCAAAGTAATGGAAATGCTTCTAAAGCGGAGGATTGTGAGGTTTCTAGACTCAAATGGATAGCAGGACCCAAAGCAGCATGGCTTCACTAGAGGCAGGTCATATCAGACAAACCTGATTGATTTCTTTGACTGGGTGACCAAACAGATGGACTTGGGAGTTGCGCTAGATGTAGTGGACTTGGATTTTAGCAAAGTCTTTGACATGGTTCCGCACAGGCGGCTGATAAATAAACTGAGTGCCCTCAGTATGGGACCTAAAGTGACTGACTGGGTTAAAAATTGGTTAAATGGAAAAAGACAGAGGGTAGTGATAAATGGAGCTTGCTCCAAGGAAAGGGATGTTATCAGCGGTGTACCACAGGGGTTGATCCTCAGGCTGGCTCTCTAACATCTTTGTGAGAGATAGTGCAGAAAGACCATCTGGTAAGGTTTGTCTCTTTACAGATGATACCAAAATATGTAAGAGAGTGTGGATGGCATGAGGAAGGATCTAGTGAAGCTTGAAGAATGGTCCGATAATTGGCAACTAAGATTTAATGCCAAGAAAAGCAGGGTCATACACTTGGGTTACAAGAATCCAGGGGAGTGGTACAATATAGGGGGTGAAGAGCTTCTATATACGAAAGAAGAGCAGGACTTTGGGAGTGATGGTGTCTGATTACCTTAAGGTCTCCAAACAGGTAGAAAAAGCAATGGTCATAGCCAGGAGGATGCTTGGCTGCATAAGGAGAGGGATGACCATCAGGGAAAAAAAAAAAAGAGGTGATAGTGCCCTTATATAAGTCTATATATAGTGCAATTCTGGAGACCACACCTACAGAAGGATATAAACAGGATGGGAGTCGATCCAGAGGGCATCTACAAAATTGGTAAGCAGTCTCGATCATAAACCATATAGGGACAGGCTTAGGAACCTTAACATGTATACGCTGGAAGAGAGACGGGAGAGAGGGGATATGATAGAGACATTTAAATACCTCAGTGGCGTTAATGTACAGGAAGTGAACCTTTTTCAAATGAAGGAAAACTCTGGAATGAGGGGGCATACCATGAAATTAGAGGAAACAAGCTTAGGAGGAATCTAAGAAAATACTCTTTCACGGAAAGGGTGGTGAATGTGTGGAATGGCCTCCCGGTAGAGGTCGTGCAGACAAGGACTGTGTCAGAATTTAAGAAAGTGTGGGACAGGCATGTGGGATCCCTTAGGAAAGGAATAGTTAGTGGTTACTGAGGATGGGCAGACTGGTTGGACCACTTGGCTCTTATCTGCTGTCATGTTTCTAAGGAGAAATTAGGTCTTACCTGATAATTTTCTTTCCATTAGTCCTTCCTACTATTCCAGAATCTGTGGGATGTGTGTGTCCATCAACCAGCAGGTGGAGAGAGAGAGCTGAAAATTGAGCTGAAACATCTCTCTTAGCATCCAGTTCCTCAGTATTTACATAGACAAGCAGTAAGGATAAACTTAGAACAAACCTTAAACAACTCACAAACCTAACACTAACCAGATGAACATAAGTGGACCTCTCTCATCGCTGGACAACTTGTAGAGAAAAGATATGCAGGAAGCATCATGCAAGGTGATGATGCAAAGTAACGGGTTAAATAAAGACTAAACATCTCAGAAACCTTGGGCAGGCCTCTGGAATAGTGAGAAGGACTAATGGAGAGAAAATTATCAGTTAAGACCTAATTTCTCCTTCTATTACATACTTCTCACTATTCCAGAATCTGTGGTATGTATAAAAGTAGTCCCTAGAGTGAATGGTATCCTGGTGCCACCGCCCTGAGGACTGAAGCCCCATAACTGGCTTCCGAGCACAGCACAACATCCACCCTGTAGTGTATCATGAATTGCCTAGTCATCCGCCTGGGGCTAACCCTGTGATCACATGGAGGATCTTCCCCAGCACCTGCCACTTATGCTCTACACTAGCACCCTCCTACCATCGACTGGGTCACAACCACCTCTGGGCGAGTCTCCCGCTTTCAAATTATCCCCGTGATTTCTAGGTTACTGGAGGCCACACTCCCAGGGGTCCCACAGTTCCCAGAAAGCACCAACAGACCCAAAACCACCAGGATTCTTAGTCCACACAAGCACAGTGAACAATTATGTTTATTTTCATAAAATATTTAACAGTGAACTATAAAGCAGATGGAGAAAATGGCACACAGTAGTTTATATCTAAGCATTTTATCACTAAATGAATAGTGCCTGGCAAGTACAGGAAATATAGCTGCTCACCAGGTACAGAATATAACTGATCACAGGGTCTCAAGCAGAGGGGTCTTTCTCCCTCTAGTTCCAAACTGAGACTAATTACCTCACAGTTAGGCGGGGGAAAAAAACTGCCACTCCTGGTACAGCTTTAAAAAAAATAAAAAAAAATGCCATCTGCTGGCCAACCAGGAGAAACGTATCAACAAAACAACCAGGAGAAAAACATGTCATCAGCAAAACAATTCATAGGCTCAGAAACCAACTGTTTTGCCACAGCTTGGCAAAGGGATGCAGCGCTGACCACGTTTTTTGCCTTTTTTTTTTTTTAAATGTTACATTTGTACCCCGCGCTTTCCCACTCCTGGCAGGCTCAATGCGGCTTACATGGGGCAATGGAGGGTTAAGTGACTTGCCCAGAGTCACAAGGAGCCTTGCAAATATCCACCAGAGACAGTAAGGTAGTTTCCACCCAGAATGAATCCGCAAGGCCTGAGGAGCTTGCTTCCCCACAAGCAAATAAACAGACATAATAGTCTCCTTCAGTCATCTAGCAATTGTGGGCTTGGAAGTCATGAGGCTAAGCCTCTGCTTACCAAAAAGCACAGTCTAATTTGTGAAATGCATTTGTGACTCTATGCAACTTGAGAAGCTTTGTCGTCACTGCAAAAGGAAGAAAGCTCCACAGATTGGTTGAGATGAAATGTTGATACCACCTTCAGAAGAAAGGAAGAACTGTCTACAGGGAGACCCCTGCCTCTGAAAAAAGGAGAAAGGGATCCCGACAAGAGAGAGAATGAAGCTCTTAAACCCTATGTGCCGATGCAACAGCCACCAAGAACTCCATCACAGCCTTCTGGAGTGGCTCAAAGGGATGCTTCTGAAGAGCCTGAAGGACTAAATTAAGGTTCCACTCTGGACAACGCCTACGAAATGGAGGCTGTAAGTGGCCTGCTCCCCACAAGAATCTAATAATATCCAGGTGAGACGCAAGAGACATCTTATGTAGTTGGCCTTTGAAACAAGCCAAGCCACAACCTAAATTTTTTAGAGAACCCAAACGCCAATCCTTTCTGAAGACCTACCTGGAGAAACACTAGGATGTGTGCGATCTGAGCAGAGAAAGGAGAATGTCCATGCTCAGAACACAAGTCCACATTCTCTGCATTCTCTCATAAGCAAGCAAGGTAGTAATGACCAAATCACAATAACTTTTTTGTCTTAACCAAGCCTTTTCAATGGCCAAGCTGTAGGAACCAGAGGGGCATGGATCCTCCATGTGCACTGGACCTTGCTTCAGACGGAGGATGCCCGTCCAGCAGCTGAATCAGGTCCACATACCAAAGTCAATCCTGCTCTATGAGAATTATTCAACCCCAGTGCAATGTGATCCTTTTAAACATGTGACCTACAATGAGCCAAGGAGGGAAGACATACAGTAGATGTCCACTATCAGGTGAAAACCCTGGCTGGATGGCTCCCATTCTCCTGGGTCCAAGGAGTGCCTACTGATAAAGTTCACCTTCACATTCAAGGACTCAGCAATATGAGCTGCCAAGAAGCAGAGATTTTTCTCCGCCTAACTCACGAGGGAGGCTGCATCCACCGCCATCGGACAACTACGAGTCCCATCTTGCTTGATCATATAAAAGTCACTGCACCAAGAAAACTTGGACGGGGACCCTCACCAGAAAGGGAGTTAAGGCACTTAAGGCATTCTGCACTGCCCTAAGCTCCAAGCGATTTATCGACCACTGAGACTCCTATTCTATCCAGGTGCCATTTGCCAAATGGAACTTGTAATGAGCTCCCCAACCTGACTTGATGATGTCTGTCGTCACCACCTCTCATTATATTATCAGAAATGGAGCTCAGACGGTCAAATTCCTGGGCAAAAACACACAGCAAGCATCCAAGGAAGATGAAAGTTATACTTCTGTGACATTGAAGACCAGCGGCTGAGAAGAAACTCCTGGAATGGCTGCATAGGAGCCCTTGCCCATAGCACCACTTCCATCACCACTATCACTGACCCCAGACCTTGAGCCTGCCTTGACTGAGAAGAATGAACCTGTTGAACCAGCTTCGACCTCCTGTATTCCGTGAGGAAGATCCTCTCTCCCTTGCTGTGTAGAATTAGAGAATGACACGGGGCGGGAACCCACAGTAACCGTGGGGATGGGGACGGGGACAGAGCCCATGAGGATGGGGACAAACTTTGTCCCCATGTCACTTTCCACTTTGAAGCCTGTTAATGGACTGGACTGTTATTTATGTTTGATTGATGCAGACGACAATATATATATATATTTTTTTTAAAAAGCAAACATGCTGGCCACAGCTAGCAAAATTTGCGTATCTTCTAATAAGACATCTTCTATTGCAGGAGGAACTGTGGAAGACAGGAGAGCTAGACTGAGTCCTGAAATTGTTGATGACTTCTTATTCATCCACAGATTAAAAAATCATAGCAGTGCTTCATAGGGCATATTTCTCCCCTCTAGGGCATACAGAAAAGGTTGGATTAGGATTCCTTGGGGTAGTAGAAATCAGCTATTGTTGGGGTTGGAAGAATAGAGGGTGGTGGTGGTGGGAGGGATTATAGTTGCTCATTGTTATTATTGTTTTCTAGTTGTAATTTATACACAACAGTTGCACAGCATATTGCTCCTTTTTATACTTTAAATAAAAAGATTTAAATATAAAATTGTAAGTGTTCAAGGCTTCTGCAAATGAGAACAGAGCACACAGGGGCGGGGACAGAACATAAAGTGATGGGGCGGGGACGGAGATGGGGCCTGTGGGGGCGGGGTGGGAATGGAGACAGAACCCACAGGGACGGGGCATAGAATAGAATGCAGAATAGAATGCAGAATAGAATGCCCAGGTACTCCAGCATCTACGATGCAGTTAGTCTGCTCTTTTCAAAATTGATTGCTCAACTCAATGGCTGCAGAAGACGAACAACTTTCATCGAGCTAAGGGTGAACTCTGATTCCCTGGTGCCGAAGGAAGGCCGCCACCACCACCATAACCCTTGGTAAACGTTCTTGGCGCTATGGCAAGACCAAAGGGCAAAGCACTGAACTGGAAGTGACGGCTCAGCACCGCAAAACGTACAAACCTCTGATGCGGCATTCATATCAGTATATCTAAATACGCCTCGAGATTGAGGGTGGTGAGAAATTGTCCTGTTTGAACCGAGACTATGACTGCTCTTAGTGTTTCCATGCAAAAATGGGACACTCGGAGGCAGCGGTTTAGACCTTTGAAATCTAAGACAATACAAAAGGTGCCTTCCTTCTGTGGGGCAATGAAGTAGATGGCGTATCTGTCTTCTCCCTGCTTGGCTTGGGGAACTGGAACAATGGCCCAGAGTGCCAGCAAGGGATCTACAATGGCCTGAATCTCAACTGCATTGGTTCCCTTTTGACAAGGAGACTGAAAGAAGAGAGGAATGACCGAGAGAGAGAACTCCACCTTGCAACCTTCTGTAAGAATATCTAGAACCCACTGGTCTAACTTGATTTTGGCCTTCACCTCCAAAAACTCCTGAAGATGTCCTCCCACCGGAGGAAGAGAAGAATGGACCAGCCTCGCATCATTGTGAAGCTCGGGAGGCATTAGATGCTGTAGCTGACTGAGAGGAAGACTTTCTGTCCGCACAAAAGGAAGACTGGAATGCCTGAAAGCATATAGTCTGACCATATCGCTGACAACCAGGCTGGTACCATCTGCTGTCTCGAAATCAAAAGCCCCCTGAAGATGGACGACCAGAGGTCTCCAACTTATCCTCCAACAACTGCTGTGGCTTAGTTTCCCCCAGTTCTTTCATCAAGTTACTGAGATCTTCTCCAAATAGCCACTTGCCCCAAAAAGGCAGATTAGCTAGATGTGACTTTGACATTGCATCCACTGCCCAGTACCACAGGCAGAGTTGCCGATATGCCGCGACAACCAAAGACATACTGCAGGCCGTAACCTGTAACATGTCTAAATAGTATACGCCAAGTAGGCCAACCCCATTTCAAGATGGGCATTATAGCTCCTGTCTTGTGGTGAAGACTGCTAATGCCACTTCAGGCTTGCTCTAGCCACAAACGAGCTGCACACTGTCGCTTGAAGGCCCAAAGAGGCCACTTCAAAGGCTTGCTTCAGCGAGCCTTCTAGCTTCCTATCCTGTGGGTCATTTAGGGCAATCCCCCTTCCAACAGCAAGGAGATGGGTTTTTTTTGTCACTGCCGTAACCCTAGTCCAGCCTGGGAAGTTGGCTCTTCCCACTCTCAGCCCTGTGTCTGGTGAGACCCATTCTGCTGTAATCAGGTCTTGAAAGTCTGGATGCATCAGTAAGGCCTTAGGACCTCTAAACCCACTCATGATCGAAGATGAAACTCCTGACACAAAAGCAGAATGCTCCTCAATGGAAAGCACTGCCAATGCCTCAGAAATAAGACTACTGAGCTCCTCTTTATTTAACAACCTTAGTACTTTCGGGTCATCTCCCTCCTCTAATGGCTCCTTCAATGATGGCTCCTCTGAATATACCAAGGCCACATCAGATAAGGAGGGAGATGCACAGACAGACCTCCAGGAGTGGGCAGATGAGGCTAAACAAGATCACTTAGGAGTCAGAGGGGCAGCAGGGCAAGAAACTGAAGTACCTTGCAGCAACTCTGACTGTCCCTACTTTAGAAAGTAAGCCTGGTGTACAAGCAATATAAACTCCATTCCCGTGCTTTCCTGCATCAAACTGTTCACTGGCCCTGACAGAGAGCCTAAAGTCCCCAGCATATTCGGATGCTGTGCCAAATCTGAAGACGTGCTGCTGCTGACCATTTCTCCCAAAGGATTCCCAGCTTTCATGCACTGTAATGCTCCAACGCCGACCGGTAGGTCCCACAGCAGGAAAGCCAATTAACTGTCTCCACGGGATTCGCCATTACAGACAGGCACAACACAGTCCCAAGTGGTGAGTCAGGATCCTTCCCCTGCACAAAGTAGAACTTGCAGCCCTCCAAGCAGTTCCAAGTCAAACTTTAGTTGGACTTACCATGCCAGTTGCTCCTCCCTAGCTCACTGTCTCCACAAGTCTTACCCCAGATGAGAAAGAATCTGGACCGATACTCTGTCCCACGCTCTCCAGTAAACCTCTTTCCTTCTCCTTTCTTCTTCTTTTTTTTTTTTTTTAAAGGTTGTTGTGCTAGAAAAGGAGAGCTCCACGGGAATCAGGAGAGAGGTGAAGGGAGGGAACAAGTAAATTTGCGGGGCACCAGAGACAGGAATCTGAAGACCTCCATATATGACTCTACAGACTCAAGCCACCTGCAAAGCTCAACTGGGGACCAGTAGACCAAGGACCAGGAGCAAATCACTCAGAACCAGAGGCTGAAAAGTGTGTCCATCATCCATCTGCTGGAAATAGCAAATACTGAGGAGCTAGACAGGTTGCCAAGACAGAAATGTCTCAACTCAGTGTTCAGTTCTCCATTTCCATCTTCTGGTTGATGGACATATCTATCCCACAGGTTCTGGAATTATGGGAAGCTACATAATGGAAGTAGACTGTGGCATGTATCCTAGATGGTACCCAGTACAGGGTTGCCTGAGGCATGCAAGCCATATAGAATTATTGTGTACCTATGGAAGGCTGTGAGACCTATAGGGTGAATCCTATCAACAACCTTGGACATTCCCACCTAATCTGCTGGGCACTGGGACAGTGGTCCATCTTAAGCAGCTAGGATGAGACAATTTAATAATTTTGGTGTAATTTTGATTATTGGGACTTTGAAATTTCTGAGCTTCAGTTCCAGGGTTTGCGGGCATAATGAATTAATGTTTAGACCATGGCCCACAGCAGAAGGCACAGTGGGTGTTTATCTTAAGTACACAAAGATTTTGAGGAGGAATGTGTTTTGCTTGTTTTTCCAGAGGGAACAGTGAGGGAGTCTGGGGTACCACCCAACGGCCTGAGAGAAGAGAAAGCTGAGGATCCAGGAGGTAGCCTGCCTGACAAGAAAACTTAGAACAAGCTGCTAATTTAAAAGAGGAATTTCTGCTGTCCTTTTAGTTTGTAAACCATTTTTTAACTCAGCATTTCTTTTATTATAAAGCAAAATAGTGGAGCATGCTACCAAACTAATTATAAGGTCTTTCATAAATTGATAAAAACCTGGTTATTTCAAAAGCTTGTGTTGTGTTCAATTATTAGTAGTTTTATACTAATTCTTGGGTATGCCCTGTTTAATTTGTGGTATGTGCAGGTTATAAATATTTACTGTAATATAATATAGTGCACCTAGGAAAAAAAACAAGCAGATAATTATGAACTACGTTTTGGACTGAGGGACACAGTTGTTTTGGTGTATTGCCAGCGAAGGCCTTGGGGTAAACTGCCTGCCTGTGCCCACCAGGATCCCCCTTTAACCTAAAGTTGCCCTTATGGAATGGAAAATGCATAGACCCACGGGACCAGGGCTACATTTGTGAAATGTGTTCTACAGTGCAAATGAGTGTGGGTTATCACATATAATGTGCACTATTTGGGGTGAAGGTTATTGAAGGTGCTAGCAAGCCAAGTGCCATTTATGGAGTCTTCCATTTTGCAGTACCTCAGCCTTTTGAAAAATCTTTCAACAACCTATTGATGTTTAATGTGGATACAGCGCTACCACTGCACCTTGTCTCCCATTTCCAGGTTCTGCATATTTACGTTATAACCTCTTCGCCTCCCTTTTAAGACTAAGTTAAAAAGCTGATTTTTTTTTATTGTGCAAATTACTTACTTGAAGTATATTAATCCAGGCAGAATAAATAGCATTTGGAAGATACATCGGATTGCACTGATTTCCACTGAATGAATGTCTTCAATTTTTTTGACTAATAACGAGCCCACTGAGAAAGAGAGGGCAGAGAGTAGGGTGTAAAACAGCCCAAGACCTGGGCAGTTGCATTTCTTCACTGTTTCTGAAATAAAAATTGCATTTCAGTTGGGGAAATTATATTGCTTCAAATAAGTTCTGCTACCTTCGTTCTGTAACCACATTATCTGCTTTGTACTACTGAACAATTATTGTTCAGGCATTGATTTCCTCATGCTCAGCTGGAACTAGCCTCTGCTAAGGCTACAATGTCAAGAGACTTCATTCACAACTGCCTAGGGATTTTCCCTCACCTTTTAACCCCCCTCTCCCCAAGCCCCAACATTGCAGCTGTCTCTGGCCTGTAGTCACACACAGTTCATGGTCTTTCCTCAGTAAAGTTCTTTCTTCTGGGATGTTAGCTATTTCCACTTCTTGTCAAGGCTGTAGAGTTAGTACACCAAATCTTTCACTCAGACACCTCTATTTTTCTACTGTCCGACTCGCACTCCTACTATGTTTCGTAAGTCTAAGAGAAATTTAATTACAGAAACATAGGATATTTCTTTATGCACAACATTAGGACTAACAGACCACTAAATATATTTGATGCTTGAACAAAGAACCTGAACAAATACATGTAAGTATAAAATATAACTTTACCATATATTATGTTGTAAGATTTTATTTTGAAGCTAAATCGAAGTAAGTACAATTTTACTAACTTCACCGTTCTGCTTCTGATTTAACAAAACTGCTGTTACTACTACTACTACCTTCTCTTCTGTAGTGCTCGACATATATAGTGCTGTACATAAAGATGTAAGAGACCGTCCCTACTCAACAGAGCTTACAAACCATTCCAGACAAACAGGGCACATAAGGAATTAAGAAGTTGCATTTATTATAGGAATGATTAAAACAATTGACTTTGTTCCTTGGACTGGGTTCTTTTCAAAGCTCTAGTCTATTCCTGGGCAATTTACTCTACATCCAACAATAGCATTCCTTTACTCATCAGCCCACCTAAAGCACACACAGCAGGTCACTCCTCTGTAGTCACAGCTGCTATGTGATTTCCTATTTTGTTAATACCATCATCTCTTATCCATTCCAGTCTACTCTTCTCTTTTCTACCACAACATAAACCATCATTTCTTCCTCAATTGCTTCTGTCTTCTTTTTCCTAAATTTTCAGTCTGATGGGTAATGCTCTCAGCTTGTCACCTATGAATGCCCTGGGTACTTTCTTAAACCTCTGCTCTAGCTCACTGGACTAACCCTCTCTGCCTCTCACCAACAGTCCAATATGTCTTTCTCTTGTCTGTCACCATCCTCTGACTACATTCAAACACAGAAAACATGAAGCTATTTAAAAAAAAAAAAAAAAGATCTCTTTTCTACAAAGGTCACTAACATTAAAAACCAAGGAGTTGATACTGAGTAGGACTTCCTCCAGGTAGGAATAGCTTCTATGGTTAAGTCCCGCAAAGCCTATACCCATATTTTCAGCGTCATTATCTAGTCAATAATGCTGAATATACAGACAGAGCGCCTCAGTATCATCTGGGAGCTGCAAGTTACCCAATTTGCTGTGATATTCAGTCCGCTAACCAGGTAACTATCTGGACAACATTAGGACACCACAAAGCTGTCCTCATTTTATCCAGTTACCGGTCTGGATATTGCTGGTATCCGTTTAACTGTCGGCAACCAACTTAGACCCAAATATTCAACACAGGTTGACATTCAGTACCAGCTCTGAATATTTGGATATAAAATCACTGACCACTACAGGATGAATGTCAGGGGACTGATTTCCACTTTCAGTCCCACCCTTCCTCCTGTCTCTATGTTCCAATGTGCTATACTTTTCTTCCCTTTAGTCAGAGAATGGAAGAAAAGATGTGGTAAATCAGACTTTTGGGACTAATTTTATAACACATTTTACCATGTGTAAAGCATGTTAACACACGCAGAAAGGTAAAATTATGTATAATCATACCTGATAATTTTCTTTCCATTAATCATAGCTGATCAATCCATAGACTGGTGGGTTGTGTCCATCTACCAGCAGGTGGAGATAGAGAGCAAACTTTTGCCTCCCTATATGTGGTCATGTGCTGCCGGAAACTCCTCAGTATGTCGATATCAAAGCTCCATCCGCAGGACTCAGCACTTAGAGAATTACACCCACGAAGGGACACTCTGCCCAGCTCACCACCGCCGAAACGGGGGAGGGGAATTAACCCAGCTCATCCCCACACAAGTGGGGGAGGGGAATCCGTCCAGCTCATCCCCGCGGAGCGGGGGAGGGACACCACACCCGCCGATGCGGGGGGATCTGGCTTATCCTGCAACCGCAACCGCGGGAGGAGCTGACTGACCCTAACACCGCCGAAGCGGGAGGGGTACAAAGCTGCCCTACAGCCGCACGAAGCGGGAGGGAGTGCCGGCAGAATTTATGTCTCAATCCAGCCCCGTAAAACGGAGGGGAGAGGAATGCAGCAGCTCACTGTAACACAAACTCGTCTCAACTCTTGAAGAATCCAAGTGAAAGAAGAACTTGAACACGAAGTCCTCCTGAAGTAACTGAAGGCTAAACTTGAACCTAAAATTCAACCAGAATATAAACAGTACAGATATCTGGGAGGGGCTATGGATTGATCAGCTATGATTAATGGAAAGAAAATTATCAGGTATGATTATACATAATTTTACCTTCCATATCATCAAGCTGATCAATCCATAGACTGGTGGGATGTACCGAAGCAGTACTCACCCAGGGCGGGACATAGAAATCCCTGACCTCAACACTGAAGCTCCAAACCGGGCCTCCGCCCGTGCAGCCACAGTCAAACGGTAATGCTTGGAGAATGTATGAGCCGAAGCCCAAGTTGCCGCCTTGCATATCTCTTCCAAGGAGACGGATCCGGCCTCTGCCATCGAGGCCGCCTGAGCTCTCGTGGAGTGAGCCTTCAGCTGGATAGGCGGCACCTTCCCCGCGGCCACATAAGCCGCTGCAATGGCTTCCTTGACCCATCTTGCCACTGTAGGCTTAGCAGCCTGCAGACCCTTACGAGGACCTGCAAACAGGACAAACAGATGATCCGATTTCCGGAAATCATTGGTCACTTCCAAGTATCTGATGATGACTCGTCTCACATCCAGATATTTAAGAGCAGAGTACTCCTCTGGGTAGTCCTCCCTACGAAAGGAAGGGAGACAGAGCTGCTGATTCACATGGAAGCGAGAACCAATCTTGGGCAGGAAGGAAGGCACTGTGCGAATAGTCACTCCTGCCTCAGTGAACTGCAGAAAAGGCTCTCGACATGAGAGCGCCTGGAGCTCGGAAACTCTTCTGGCTGAAGTGATAGCCACCAAAAAGACTGCTTTCAACGTCAGGTCTTTCAGAGATGCCCTCGACAAGGGTTCCAAAGGCGGCTTCTGCAATGCTCTTAGCACCAGGTTGAGATTCCACGCAGGCACCACTGAGTGCAGAGGAGGGCGCCGGTGATTAACTCCCTTGAGAAAGCGCACCACATCTGGCTGCGAAGCCAGGGAAGCACCCTTCAGGCGGCCCCTGAAGCAAACCAGAGCCGCTACCTGGACTTTAAGGGAACTGAGCGACAGGCCTTTCTCCAGACCTTCTTGCAGGAACGCCAACACTGAAGAAATTGGAGCAGTGAAGGGAGAAAGTGAGCCTGCTTCACACCATGCTGCAAAGATACGCCAAACCCTGGCGTAAGCAGTAGAAGTAGAGCGCTTCCTCGCTCTCAGCATAGTGGCGATGACCTTGTCTGAGAAGCCCTTCTTCCTCAGACGCTGCCGCTCAATAGCCAGGCCGTAAGACCAAAGGGAGAGGGATCCTCCATCACCACGGGACCCTGATGTAACAGGCCCTGCTCCACTGACAGCCGCAGAGGATCGTCGACTGAGAGCCTGAACAAGTCCGCATACCAGGGACGTCTGGGCCAATCCGGACCCACCAGGATTACCCTGCCGGGATGCTTTGCCACCCGGTCTAGCACCCTGCCCAACATGGGCCAGGGCGGGAACACATAGAGGAGCTCTTGTGTCGGCCACTGTTGGAGAAGAGCATCTACTCCCAGGGATCGAGGGTCCCGTCCTCTGCTGAAAAAGCGCGGCACTTGGCAATTGGCCGATGACGCCATCAGATCTAGGCTCGGCTGGCCCCAGCGCTTCGTGATGTCCAAGAACGCCTGAGCAGATAGCTGCCACTCTCCGGGCTCCAAGGTATGGCGACTGAGAAAGTCCGCCTTGACATTCATGACTCCGGCAATGTGGGCCGCTGAAAGCTGCTCCAGGTTCGCTTCCGCCCACTGGCAAAGATTCATAGCCTCCTTGGCTAGAGGGGCGCTCTTGGTACCTCCCTGGCGGTTGACATAGGCCACAGCCGTGGCATTGTCCGACAGGACCCGTACAGGCTTCAACACCAGTACCGGGATGAACTCCAATAACACCAACCGAATGGCTCTGAGTTCCAGGAGGTTGATAGACCACTTGCCTCTGCAGGAGACTAGAGCCCTGCGCTGTCCTTCCCAAGCAGTGGGCTCCCCAGCCCATCAAAGAGGCGTCTGTCGTGACGACAATCCACTCCGGGGTCACCAGAGGCAATCCTGCAGACAACTTGTCTGTCTGCGTCCACCAGCTCAGCGCCTTGCGCACTGCTGGGTCCACGGGAAGGCGCACAGCATAATCCTCCGACATCGGAGTCCAGCGCAGCAGCAGAGATAGCTGTAGTGGTCTCATATGAGCCCTGGCCCAGGGCACTACTTCCATCGTGGCCGTCATAGAGCCCAACAGCTGCACGTAGTCCCAAGCCCGAATAGGAGAGGCTACTAGGAACTAGTCCACCTGAGCCTGAAGCTTGACAATCCGATTGTCTGGCAGGAACACTCTGCCCACTTGGGTGTCGAATCGAACTCCCAGATACACCAGGGACTGAGTCGGGCGCAGCTGGCTCTTCTTCCAGTTGATGATCCATCCCAGGGAGCTCAAAAGAGCAACTACCGGTCCATAGCTTTGCCGCACTCTGCATAAGAGGGGGCTCGGATCAACCAGTCGTCCAGATAAGGATGGACTTGTACTCCTTCCTTTAGCAGGAAGGCCGCTATGACCCCCATTACTTTGGAAAAGGTCCGCGGAGCAGTAGCCAACCCGAAAGGGAGGGCTCTGAACTGGAAGTGTCGTCTCAGGACTGTAAAACGCAGAAAGCGTTGGAGAGGAGGCCAGATGGGAATATGCAGGTACGCTTCCTTGATGTCCAAGGAAGCCAAGAACTCTCCTGCCTTCACTGCCGCTATAACAGAGCGGAGAGTCTCCATGCGAAAGTGCCTCACTTTCCAGGCCCGATTGACCCCTTTGAGGTCGAGGATAGGCCGGACAGAACCTCCTTTCTTTGGAACCCTTGCCAATCTGAGTTTTTGGCACCGGAACGACCGCACCCAGGCGGATCAGGTTGTCCAAGGTCTGCTGCACTACCACAGCTTGACCGGAGACTTGCAGGGAGAGAGTACAAACCCGTCTCTTAAGGGTTGGCAGAACTCTAGCTTGTAGCCGTCTCTGATGACTTCCAGCACCCACGCGTCTGAAGTTATAGTGGTCCACTCGCCCAGAAACGAGGACAGCCGTCCTCCAATCTGCACTGGGGCGTGGACCAAGGCCCCGTCATTGGGTACGAGACCCTGGGGGAGGACCGGAGGGAGCACCTCCGGGACGGCGGTCTCTGCGAAAGGAATGCTGCTTGGGGGAGAAATTCCTCTTGAAGGAAGAGGGGCAGAGGAACCCGACTTGCCCGGGCGGTACCGATGGGCTTCCTGCAACCGTCCTCTGGAGGTATCGGGACGAGTACTAACCCGAGCCCTGACCTCTGGTAATTTCTTGCCCTTAGACGTGCCGAGATCGGTCACGATTTTGTCCAGCTCGACCCCAAAGAGCAGCTTGCCTTTAAAAGGCAATCTAGCCAGGCGGGATTTAGAGGCGTGGTCAGCAGACCAATGTTTCAGCCAAAGCCACCGCCGCGCAGAGACTGTCTGAGCCATGCCTTTAGCTGAGGCTCTCCAGACATCATACAGCCAGTCTGCCAAATAGGCTAAGCCCGATTCCAGGGCCGGCCAATCAGCCCTCAAGGAAAGATCCGAGGGGGAAGCCCGCTGCACCATAGTCCGGCACGCCCTGGCCACATAGGAGCCGCAAACTGAGGCCTGCAAACTTAAAGCAGCTGCCTCAAAGGACGACCTTAAGGCCGCCTCCAATCTTCTGTCTTGGGCGTCCTTTAGGGCCGTGCCACCTTCCACCGGCAACGCCGTTTCTTAGTCACCGCAGTGATTAAAGAATCCACGGTAGGCCACAGATAGGCCTCACGTTCACTCACAGCCAAAGGATAGAGGCGGGACATAGCCCTAGCCACTTTAAGGCTCGTTTCCGGGACATCCCATTGAGCCGCAATTAAGGTGTGCATGGCATCATGCACGTGGAAGGTTCTAGGCGGGCGCTTCGTCCCCAGCATAATGGCAGAGCCAACAGGGGCTGAGGGAGAGACGTCCTCCGGAGAGGAAATCTTCAAAGTGTCCCTGGCCTGTAACAACAGGTTGGGCAAATCCTCTGGGCTAAAAAGCCGCGCTGCAGAGGGGTCATCCGCTCCATCCGAGCGGGGATCTATCTCCTCCAAGGAATCCGCAAAGGATCGTTGGGAGACCTCAGACACGCTGCCCTCATCTACATCGGAGGAGACAAAAGTCCTCCAAGGCCTGGAAATCAACCCGAGGGCGTTACCTCTGGGAACCTCAACCTCTTTATCAGAAGAGGGAGCAGGGGCAGCGTTTGCATGAGGAAAGCCTGATGCAGCAGCAAAACAAACACGGGGGAGAAACCCCCCAGACTGTGCACTTCCGCAGCCTGGGCAACAGCCCTAGACGCACTCTCAACCGGCGCTCGCAATAGCGGGGGAGAGACATGCTGCGCATCCAAAATGGCGTCCGGCGCGAAACTCCGTGAAGGAGCCGCGCGGGAAGAACGGCGCTTAACTTTAACCGCTTTTGTGCCGTCGCCCAAATTAAGGGCGTTCATGGCATTAATGTCTCCAACCTCAAGGGCGGCCCCGAAGAAGCCGTCCGAGCCGCGTGGCCGGCCAAGATGGCGGAGGCGAGGAGCGGGGGATGGGCGTTTATGGCGGGAAAAAACCGCCACGCCGGAGGAACGACCGGGACATTCATCGGTCACTAAACTATCACCCATCAAGGGCGAATCAGGTTGTAAAACCCCCGCATCCCCTCTAGAAGCGCTCCAGCGATCCGGGGAGCGACCCTTTGCGCCCTCGCCCTCCGACGCCATTGCCACGAGGAGAAGAATCGGGGAACCCCCTGCCCGCTATAAAAAGGTAAAATTACCTGCTTGCCGCTCCGAGCTGTAACGAACTGGTGTCCCAGTGAGTAGCTGCAATGAACGTTTAAAGAAACGTCGAATTAAACGCCTTTAAAGACGTTTAAAAATTTTTTTTTTTTTTTTTAAACGGAGCCAGCGGGAGGGGGGAGAAAAGGAGGGACCTGGCACCACCAGGTTTGCACTTGCTCAAAAGAGCCCTCAACCCCAGGCCTCAACAAAACCTAAGGATTAGGCTTGGAGGCCTAGCCAGAGCTGCTGCTGTGTGTGACCACCACCTGCTGAGATAGAGAACATACTGGGGAGTTTCCGGCAGCACATGACCACATATAGGGAGGCAAAAGTTTGCTCTCTATCTCCACCTGCTGGTAGATGGACACAACCCACCAGTCTATGGATTGATCAGCTTGATGATATGGAAATGACAATTATAAATCTGTATTGTGGTATACACACATATGTGTATGCTTGCTGACCAGAGTACCTGGGGGTCTAGTCTGGCTAGAGTTGGGATATAGTTGCAATGTATGTGCATATTTTACAAAAGTTAATGTGTCGTCAGGTCATGCTCTGAAAGCTGGTTTTAGATAGGCACAGAAGCATTTATGCTATAAAAATAAGTGTTTTTCTAGACATTTCACATCATTGCCCTGTTAGGAAATTACCCCCACATGTTTAACAACTTATTTCATGAACCTGTTGCCAATATCCACACTTCCCATCCCACCACTCTCTTACTGCCCTGACAGTCCTTTATTAGACCCAGCTTCTCACTCTTCCAAGCAAGTGTTCTCTCTTAGCACCTCAGATTTTCTGTCACATCCAGTTTTGGTCATCTTATCCTCCTATCTCCTTCCTCTTCAAATCTCTGCGATAGTATTCTTTCCAGGCTTCCAAAACATTTCTCCCTACCACTATTCTTCACTCCAACTGTCAATACATAACAACAGAAAAAATGACGACAGAAAAAGACTAAGTGGCCTATCCAATCTGCCCATCCATGCCAACTGTTAATCTCTAACATCTCTTCCTCTTCCTAACGAATCTCAGATTCAGATACGGTCCTTATCTCCTCCACCTCCATTAGCGAGCTGCTCCACATATCCAACACCCGTTCCATAAGGAAGGGTTTCTTTAGATTACTCCCGAGCCTATTTCCCCTTCATCCAATGGGTCCTAGTTCTGATGTCTATTTCTTTTTCAACTTGCCAGTGTTTCTCCCCCCAGTTCTCACAAAACCTGCCCTCAGACCAAAGCAACTTTCCAATTATCAATCCCTTCTTGTGAAATGTACAGTTAACTGCCTAATTCTCTATCCCTGTCTGGTGTGTGTCATTCTTTGCATGTTGTTCTTCCCTGCCTGCAGGGCTTTAATCCCTACCTGGCAGTCTTGTCATTAACACATTCTAATTCTAGTTCATCTTTTTGCTGCTTATGATACCTTCCACCACCATGTCCCAGTATGCTTTCCACCTACCAAACCATTTGTTAAAGTTTCCTTCCACATCAGAGTAACAAAGTAATATACACAGCAGCACCAACTGGCCCATCCAGTTTGTCAAAGTATTCCAGTAATCCATTATTAAGGATGTATCCCAGTAATCAGCAATAGAGTTTGTCTACTTGCAAGTCAGGTTTAGTTTTCTTTCCCACCGGTTCTCTAGCATCCTGAGATGACTATGCAAGATCCAAATATTTAATTTAACACCCAGCTACCCCACTCCCAAGACTTACCACCAAGCTTTGTCATAATCTAAACTGCTCCCAAACTTTGTGAGGTTGTTACCCCCTACCTACTGTACTTTGAACTACAAATAAAAAAAAAAGTTTTTACTAAATCCAAAATTCTCTCTCCTTTTTGTCAAGGGCTGAAACTTGGGAGAGGTCCAAAGCCCACCAGCAGGATGAATAATCTTCAGCTTTAAGTAGGCTTAGGGGCCCCTGTAGCATAGGGGTGCAGGGCAATTGCCCAGTTTGTACCCCATAAAACTAGCTCTAATCAGCCTCCTAAGTTGTCATAGCTTTGTTTGATGTCATCAGGTGGCACAAACCCAGCAGCATCACTAGAGCCAGATTTAAGCAACTGTGAGCTGAATTGTCACCCAGGACGCAGCCAGGAGCACCAAGCCACGTATGGAAACAGGGAAGGAGAAGATGGAGTGACAGGGCACATGAACTGATATGAGGAAGTCTCTCCCACCCCACACCAATCTCCTGCCTGCTACTGACATTCATGCGAGAACCTGCAAGTGTGGGAAGGCGCCACTGACATTCCCATGCTGAGCCCACCCTGAGAATCACCAGGCTGTTTCCTTTCTCTGCCATTTGTTTCCCCCTTATTACTTTTCCCTTGATCATGCTTGAGAGAGTGAAAAGATTGTTTGTAGGGGTCTGCAGGGACAAAATTTCCATTTCACTTTTGTTTCTTTTATTGATCATTTTCACGTCATTTTGACATGCACTATTTCTTGACAGTGCATGCTAAATGAATTGAGAATGACAGAAATGAAATGCAGACCCTTAGCTGTTGCAATACTGCTGCCATCCAACCTTGTTCCTACCACACTCAAGGACTATGACAGCAGCAGATAAGAATTATGGGATCTATCTAGTCTGCCAATGTTTTGTGGTGTAATACCACTGACCTCAACTGATCTCTGGTTTTCATTTCTTTAGCACTAAGGCTCCTCTGTGCTTATCTGTTTTTTGTGACCCCAGCAGTTTTCTCCAGCTCTTTAGTACTTCAGGATCAACTGGAAGCTGGGTTAGAATCTGGCCCCAGAATGCTTCATTCACATCTACCCACCCTACTCCTACAATACTGGGGCCATGCACCAGAGCCTCTTTCAAAAAAAAAAAACAAACTGATATCTTGGGCTCTGAATCCACCACTAGGTCTCACCCTTAAGCAGTGATCGTGACTCCCTCCCCACCCAGGGGCTCTGAAGCTGCCTCCTCAGCATTTCCAGGCTTCTTTTAATACTGTATTCTTCGACTACCTGGCACAGGAAAGCACTTTCATTCCCATGCCAAAGCTGCACAGCTATACATAGTTTCTTTCTCGTACTAACTCCCTCAGTTGTGTCTTGATATTAAATTGTTCCTTCTAGCACTCTTTGGTTAATTGCAGTCTCAAAGTCAAGGACAAGTCAGAGATTTGTCTTCTTTCTCCACCTTCTGCTTTCCCATTTTCAACCACCTGACTCACTCGTACCGTAACTGCTCTCTCCTTTGCCAAAATTCCCATATCCTTTTCAATGTACCTTTCAAACCAAATTGCACATATTTAAAATATATCAGATTAGTTTCATTTCCCTATCTTCTTCCACTAAACTCCTCATCCAAGCCCTGGCAACTGCCACCTTCATTTCTGCTTTCCTTATTCACACCAACAGCTTCTTTGATTGATCAGTACCTAAGCTTTACCTGTCTTTCTCTACCACTTACGCAACTTACATAGTAACATAGTAAATGATGGCAGATAAAGACCTGTACGGTCCATCCAGTCTGCCCAACAAGATACTTATATGCATACCCGAGTTTGATTTGTCCTTGCCTTTCTCAGGGCAAAGACCGTAGAAGTCTGCCCAGCACTGTTCTTGTACTAAGTTCTGAAGCTAATGTCAAAGCCCCTTAAAATTTACGCTCCAGCCCATCCTACTACTACTATTTAACATTTCTAAAGCGCTACTAGGGTTACGCAGCGCTGTACAGTTTAACATAGAAGGCCAGTCCCTGCTCAAAGAGCTTACAATCTAAAGGACAAAAATTGGGGCAGTCTAGATTTCCTGAAAGGTATAAAGGTTAGGTGCCAAAAGCAACATTGAAGAGGTGGGCTTTGAGCAAGGATTTGAAGATGGGTAGGGAGGGGGCTTGGCATAAGGGCTCAGGAAGTTTCAGCCACGATCAGGGCATAGACCGTAGAAGTCTGCCCAGCTCCCGTTTTGTTTCCCCAATTACCGGCAACTGAACTGATTTCCCCCTAAAACTCTGCACCAATTCAAATTACTATCTTTGTTCTTGGTACAGGTAAACTAATTCTCAAGCCCACAGGTGCTCTCTGTTCTCAGGTTGCATCCTTCCTCATACTTCAACTAACCTGCTTCAGTATTTTTCTCTAGCTGCTCCACACGTGAACACACTGTTCCCTAGCCACAAGAGTAATCCTTCCTGTGCCTTGGGGTAGAGTGGGGACACAAAAGAGAAAAAGGCCCAAGGGAAAAGAGCAAGGAAGACAAGAAGAGAGCAAGGGGCAAGAAGAGGGAGGGGAAGGAACAGGGAGTAGGAATTAAACTGAATGGGGTGGGAGAAAAAGAGAGAGACTAATGAGAAGGAAGTTAGTGACTTTCCCTCTTTCCTCCCATTTCAGTCCTGCCCCGATATAAATCCACAACGCACAAAAATTTGAATAAAATGCATCACAGAACTTTGGGGCCACCGAAATCCAAAACTGTTGCCTTGTCCCCTTAAACTTTTTTCTTTTTTTCTTTCTTTGCTGACAAAGGGTACCAAAACGGTTATAAATACCAGAGAACTGAGAACAGCTCCTAATTGATAAGTAACCTACACTGGGTCTCTTCCTCTCAATATATCCTGTTGCAAACTAGTTCAGATTTAATTAAGATCAGCTTGTTTATTCTGCACTTATTTTAAAAACTTGTATAACAATGGCTGTTTATTCCTCACTGTAAAGGTTAAATGAAGGCACATTATGTGCTAGTTTTCAATGTTCACAACTAGAAATACTGTACATGGCATTACATGTGACTCTATTGTGCTTTCTAATCTTCAAAGGATTTCTTTCAATTGTATAGACCTCTATCCCTACAAGATAGCTATGTTTTTGAATGGCAATTAAGAATGGCTTATCTGCCTTGGATGGATGAGGATTTCATTATATCAATTAAGGGTAAACACGTAATCCAGACATGTCAAAACTGCACCTGCTAGGACACACCCAGACGAACAATGACTGCTAGGGCAGAGAGCTGGTAGTTACTAGCATCATTTCCTAATCACTATTTTTGCCAAGTCATCTTGAGAAGGGAGACAAGGATAAATAAATCAGAATAGGAGGCAACAAAACACTACAAATGTGGATTATAATTAAGAAACCATAATTTTTGTAACGAATACTGAAGACAGCATCTTCGTTGTGGACAGTCACTGCTCCCCTGGGTTGATGCATGGACGTAACCCTAACTTCAGGTAACACAAGAATGATACTCATAGCAACCAAAGCCCAACAGGGCTGAAGTAACTCTTTTTCACACATGGCATTCCTCTTCAGCCCCCTATTGACTTACACAAATGAAGCTCAACAATGAATCTCTGCACACAGCCCACCTGGGCCAGTCTGCCTAGTGTGACACAATTTTGGGGGTGGGGGAGGTTGCACCAGCATTTGTTGGATTCATCATGGCCTTAGCCAGAATTTGTGCATCAGCACATCCTCAAGGCCTTCCAGATACCACCCCCTCTGCAATAAAAGTTCAGAGGGGGCAAATCCCAGCAGGTCTAGAGTATGAACTGATGACTCATCATGGCTGATGTACTACCTTAACCTTCAATAGATGCTATGAGTGCCATTACAGCACCAGTGCTGCCCCAGAAGTGATAGAAAAGGGAGGGAAGCCACCTTGCCAGGGAAGGTAGGAGAGATGCTGGAACTGGGGGGGGGGGGGGGGGGGGGGGGGGCAACAGTGATGCTGGGCACCATAGGGCTGGGAGGTAGGGAAGGAGAACAATGCTGGCCACTATGAGGAGATGGGGAGGAAGGGAAGAAAAGAGATACCAGATAACATGGGAGAAGGGTGGTAGGGGAGGAGAAAGATATTTAGCACCATGGGAGGGGGCTTAGGGGAATACTAGTTTATATGGCAGACTAGAAAAGAGAAAGGAAAGGGAGGGAGGGAGAGAGATACTGAACTGGAGGGGGGGAGGGAGAAAGAAGGACTTTGAGCTGTCCCCTAATGGACAAATACCCTTGGGGTGACACTGGGCCCCACGTGTCTCCACATCTGTGTCCCCTTCCTCTTCCTCCCTGGCCTGTCCCTGTAGCCCAGCAGCACCCACCCCAGCGGGTTTGCCAAGTAACAGTGGCTCCACATTTTCAGTACATGCTGATCCTGGCTTGGTTTTCCCCACTGTCTGCACTAGACTCGTCTTTATTAAGGAAATCAAAATTGCCATTCCTAAGAGGATGGAGGGGGCAAACCAGGACAACGTGTCCTCCTGAAACACTAGATGCCGTTGGCAATGGTAATCGTAGCAAGCCAGCCGGCTGCCAGGACAGAGAATCTCTCCAGTTACAATTTTTGCTATTCCTCCTGGACTCTGGGCGACTCCGGTCAACGACTATTGTTAAGAGAAACCGAATAAAACAACAGCTGCTACGGTGACACAGCGTGAGCCGTTATCACTCACTTTCTCCCTCGTGCCGGGTCTCTCCGCTGTTTACGGTGAAAAAAGAGCAGTTTCTCGTCCGGTCCTCCGTTGAGGTCCCAGCTCCCGGCGCCTCCACCTCGCTCTCTGCGACGATGACCACCGCCGCCGCCGTGTGCGAACCCATGAGGGCTGCCTGCAGCCGCCGTTCTGAGGGATTTCGCGGTCAGCCCCGTGTCCCCGGCGGGACGAGGAAGGAATGGAGGAGGGACTCCGACCGGGGACGGGTCATTCGGCGCCTCCCACCGACCATCGCGTGCCCGCCTTTACCGGGCAACAGCAACCACAGCGTTATACGGCGCAGCCAGCCAGGCACCAAGGACATGGGGGCGGCAGCGTCCCAATAACCCCGCCCCCAGCTCTGTGCCATCCCTTATTCCCCGCCCGCCCCAGGGCTGCCCGTATTAGCTCACGACTTTCTGTTGCTTGTAAGCTCTCAGGGGCAGGAAAGTCAGCACTGCCACAGTGCCACTCAGCAGTCCTTGGGGGGGGGGAGACCCTTCTTGGTTACCCTTGGTTACATCATCCAACTGCCAGTCCCAGACTGTCCCGCCTTCGAGCTAAGATCAGCAATCACTATCAGTGGAGTTTGCCTCATACTGCCTGGGGGAGGGGGCAGAAGGTAGGAGAAGCCGTTTGGCACTACGGGGGGAGGGAGTGGAAGATCAATCCAGCATTAGCAACTGCGACATTTGGAGGAACCCCCCTTCCCCTCGACCATGTGTGCCTTTGGCCAAGACTTTGTTTTCATTTTATGTCTATGGGGTTATCAATAGAAATCAAACAAAATAAAACATGGAAAAGAAAATAAGATGATATCTTTTTATTGGACATAACTTAATACATTTCTTGATTAGCTTTCGAAGGTTGCCCTTCTTCGTCAGATCGGAAATAAGCAAATGTGCTGACAGTGTATATAAGTGAAAACATTCAAGCATTACTATGACAGTCTGACAGGGTGGGAGGATGGGGGTGGGTAGGAGGTATGCATGGGGACATCAAAGCATATCATTGATATTCTAACAGGATGGGTGTGGATAGGTGAGGGGTGGGGAAAATGGGGGTCCCTGTAATTTTCAGTTCATTTATCTGCAATCCAATACACAGTGCCTTTCCATTTCAATCAGGTAGCCTCTTTCAACTACTGTGCATCACTGGGGCCTGCCCCTATCACTGGAGCCCTAGTTCTTGCATATTTTAAATAAATTCAGAAAAGGAATCAAATTCAAAAGTGGTGTTAAGTCACTGACCTAGCTGAAAAGAACTACAGAATAATAGTATTGTGCCTTTTCCCTTCACCTTAGAAGTTTTTGCTTTGGTTTCAAGTCAGAAATGCAGTTCTAGGACCTGGATTGGCCACAGCTGGAAGCGGGATACTGAGCTAGATGGACCATTGGTCTGACCCAGTATGGCGATTCTTATGTTCTTGTGAATTCTATAAAACATGCTATAGATTGCACACACACAAATTTGGGTGTGTGCCCAATATGCATGTGCAATTTAATTGAATAATGAGCCAATTAGCGCCAATAATTGAAATCTTAAGCAATGGAATTAAAATTTACATGTGGGTTCGAAAAGGGGGTGCAGTGGGTCATGGGCCGATCAGGGGTGTTCCTTTACATGCGTTGTTATAGAATAAATTTATTTATTTATTTACTACATTTGGACCCCGCGCTTTCCCACTCAAAGCAGGTTCAATGCGGCTTACATAGTAATTGGGATTACAAAGTATTGGTGGAGAGAAATAAGTAGAGTATTATCGGAGTAATAAAAGAAATAGGAATGCAGGGATGAGGGAAGTAGGAGAAGTATGAGCAAGGGTAAGTGAGCAATTGGAGGGTAGATGAGGCGGAGGGGAGTGGGCAAGAGTGAAAGGAATAGGAGAGGTGTGAGTAAGGGTAGGTGAGCATTGGGGGAGCAGTCGATAAGGCGAAAGGGGATAGAACAGGGGATAAGCAGGGGGAAATGGGGCGGGAGATGTAGTCTAGGTCGTTGTCATTGTCTCCTGGATATGTGATGAATAGATGGGTTTGTGGGAATTAATCTGGATCGTTTGGGTAGGCTTGCCTGAACAGATGGGTTTTTAGTGATTTCCGAAAGGGCAGATGGTCACTGAGTGATCGGATTGGTCTAGGGAGGGCATTCCAGAGTTGGCTGCCTAAGAAGGAGAAGTTGGATCCATAATAGGTTTTGTACTTGAGTCCTTTGCAATTGGGGTAGTGTAGGTTGAGGTAAGTTTGTGAGGTTGTAGACATGTTCCTGGTGGGGAGGTTGATCAGGTCGAGCATATAGCCTGGAGATTCACTGTGGATAATCTTGTGGATTAGTGTGTGGACTTTGAAATTGATTCGTTCTTTGATAGGGAGCCAATGAAGTTTTTTTCGAAGAGGTGTTGCACTTTCAAATCGTGGTTTGCCAAAAATGAGTCTAGCTGCTATATTTTGGGCAGTCTGAAGTTTTTCAGGATGTGTTTCTTGCAGCCTAAGAAAATACTGTTGCAGTAGTCGGCGTGGGTAAGTACTGTGGATTGCATCAAGTTCTGGAATGTTTTCAGGGGGAGATATGGTTTTACGCGTTTCAGTATCCACATCATGTTGAACATTTTCTTTGTAGTGGATTTTGCGTGATCTTCGAGTGAGAGATGGTTATCTAATGTCACTCCGAGGATTTTTAAGTTGTCAGATATAGGGATTGTGGTGCCGGAGGTGTTAAGGTTGGTAGGGAGGGGCGCGGACTGCTGGGAAGAGAGGATTAGGCATTGCGTTTTTTCTTTGTTCATTTTCATCATAAAGGCGTTGGCCCAAGCGGTTAAGATGTGCATGCCCAGGGATATTTTGTCAGAAATTTCAGTTAGATTAGATTTGAAGGGAATAAATATGGTGACGTCAGCATATAGGAAAGGGTTGAGACCATGTCTGAATAGAGCTTTTGCTAGTGGGATCATCATAAGATTGAAAAGGATCGGGGATAGAGGGGAACCTTGAGGTACTCCGCAGTTTGGTGACCAGGGAGATGAGATAGTTGAGGTTGATTTGACTTGGTAAGATCTTGAGGTGATGAAGCCTTTTATCCAATTAATGATGTTTCCGCCGATTCCAAGTTTATCCAGTAGTTTGGTTAGGATATTGTGATTTACCATATCGAATGCACTGGATAAATCGAATTGTAAGAGGAGGATGTTGTTTTCAAGTGAAATTTCCTGTTTGAATTTGGATATTAGGGTGAGTAGGACGGTTTCTGTACTGTGGGCTGAATGGAAACCCGATTGCAATTCATGTAGAATGGAGAATTTTTGTATAAAGTCATTTAGTTGGGAGGTCACCCTGTTTTCCAATAATTTCAATTAGAAAGGGATGGATGCGATTGGACAATAGTTGGTGACATCACTCGCTGGTTTCTTGGGGTTTTTAGGTATTGGTGTAAGTAGTATATTGCCATGTTCTTTAGGGAATGAGCCTTGTTGTAGCAGGAAGGTTAGGTGGGAGGTAAGATCTGTGATGAAGCGTTCTGGGGCATCTTTCATTAGATAGTTTGGACATGGGTCGAGATGGCAGTGAGATTTGGAGAGCTTGGTGATTGCCTTAGAAATTTCTTTAGTGGTGAGGAGGGTGAAATTTGTCCATGAGCGGTCAGCTGGGATTTCATCTATGTATGGGTACAATTCGTCAAGAAAGGTATTGATATTTGCACAATCTTGGGGTATCGTGCTGCAAATATTGGTAAAGGGGATTTATACCAAGATTTCATTGGTGTAAATGGTCAAGCCTAAATGTAGTTGCAGTTCCCAGCACAAAGCACTACTCTATAATCAGTGCCTAACTTTAAGCACTGTTTGTACACTAGTACTTACCACTATTTTTTTTGGCACCATTTATTGAATTCAGTCCTATATGCAGTTATGTTATTATTCTAGAAAAAAAAAATAGCCACCTTCTTTCCTTTTTAGAATAGGCTTCTACTAGGAGTCCTACGGGCACTTAATTGGAAGTACCCAGTTATAGAATTGCCCCCATAACAGCTGCTGCTGTACAGGTTGGTGCTGTCACGTCTGTGGCCGTGACCACCCTCAGACTTACCTTATTTCTGGGGGTCAGCTTCTAAGCTGGTTTCTGCCTATCCTTTCTGGAGTAGTTTCCCTTCTGTGTGCTGGTTGCTTCCAGCATAGCTCTAATTACTCCACTCTATTCTAATTACTCTATTTCCCCACCCCTAACTGTCTGTTCGTCTGTCCAATTTAGATTGTAAGCTCTGTTGAGCAGGGACTGTCTTTTCATGTTAATTTGTACAGCGCTGCGTAAGTCTAGTAGCGCTATAGAAATGTTTAATAGTAGTAGTAGTACTGCACCTGGGGGTGCTGCCTAAGTTAGCTCTACCTCTGTCTCCAGCCTGGCTCTGTTTGCTCCTCTGTGCTGCACATAAGTATTCTAAGTCTCTCTATGTTCTGTGTGCGCTCTGCCTGCTCCTTGGTTTGCGCTCCTCTCACCCGCGGGTGGCCAGAGCCAGTGGCTGCCATATTTTGTCTTGCTGTTCCTACCCGTTCCAGACTTTAGCCCAGTCCGGTCCAGTTCTTCCAGGCTGCCGGACTTGTCTCTCTTGTTTGTGCCTGGACAGCCTCCGTAGTTGCTTACTGATGGCTGCAGCTGCTCCTCAGGTGTTGAAGGGCTTTATTAATCACTTAGAGACTGCAGCCTTTGCCTTTGCATGGTCTAAGGTCCCTGGTATGTTTGAGTGCTCTGTGCACTGCTACCTTGTCCAGTTCAGTGTGAGTTTCTAGCTTGTTACTAGTAGCTTGGGCATAGCTTTTTTTGTTGGCTTGTGTACAGCTTTACTAGTTCTCCTGTGTGTTGTGTTGTGTGAGTTCCTAGCGTGTGACTAGTTAGCTTGGGCATAGCTTTGCTTGTTAGCTTGTGTACAGCTTTACTAGTTCTCCTGTGTTTTGCTTAGTGTGAGTTTCTAGCTTGTGACTAGTTAGCTTGGGCATAGCTTTCTTGTTAGCTTGTGTACAGCTTTGCTAGTTTTCTTGTGTTTAGTTTTCTGGTTTTCCTGTGCTTCTGGAGCTTCAGCCCTAGTCCTGTCCGCTGCCAGTACTCCTTGCTACTGGAGCTCCAGCCATAGTCTTGCTGCCTGCTGCCTGACTCAACTACTGCCTGAACCCGCATATTCTCTGCCTGTGGCCAGACCTGACTATTGCCGGAACCCGGACATTCCCTGCCTGTCGGCCTTGCTTTCGCCTAGGTGCCTGGGGGCACTTCTGTATCCTGATTCCTGTTGTTCCTGCTTGCTAGTTCCAGTTCCGGTTTTCCTGTAAGCCCTGCCGGCTGCCCAAACCTGAGGGCTCAACTCTAGGGGGAACGGTGGCTAAGCGTAGGTGAAGCCTAGGACTAGTGTGTTCCTGTCCAGTGGGTTCCGGTCCCGTGTGTTCCAGTCCAGTGGGCTCCAGTCCAGTGCGCACCCATCCGGTGTGTTCCAGTCCTGTGTATTCCAGTGCAGAACTCCAGTCCGGGGTTCCAGTCCAGCCTTGCCTCATCTCTGCTTTGAAGGTGACCTTGCCTGCCACTGCCGCTCCACGGTAGTGCTCCAAGGGCTCACAAACCCAGTGCTTCCAGGGAAGAAGCCTGACAGATGCTTTGGAATATCCAGTCAATAATTGCTTACAATCCCAAAATAGTGAAACGTTTTATTTTAGATTAAGTATTTGAGTCCAAAATGCAAGAAACACATGGTAACTCAAACCAAGTTCACTTCATTCATATGTTCACATTTACAATATTGTATAATTGTCACCCCATGAAACTTGGGCTGAATTATTCTTTTGGACAAATTAACGGTATCTGACCATGTAGTGCCAATAGAGGAAGACTCTAATTGGAAAAAAGGATGTGTGTTTCAGAATATTTGAAATGTGTAGCAACAAATACCAATTGCCCAAGGGTAATAGCTGTAAATAATTTGCGTGTTCCCACCAACTATTCTGATCTCATACTCCTCCAGACTGCTCTTTACACAGTCCAGGAAGTAACAAACTCCATAATCAGAATGACTTGCTAGGATATAAGAAGATAGTTTATTACAATCTCCCCAACAGCAGTACAGGCAAATCAGGCATCCATCTCTGGATCACACAGCAGGTGCAATCTGATCCCTCTCTTCTGTCATCTAGAGCCTTCTAGCGTGCGGTACCCTTCAGACTGCCTTTTCTTATACCATTTTGGCCCTATTCATTTCATTGGACCGTAGCTTTGTCACCAGGGCTCTTGTTCCTTATCAGTTGATCAAAATGACTTCACATGTTCCCAAACCTTCCTCTAGCCCCCCACCCCCTTTGGATGTTCACCGGGGTGCAGCTGACCCAGTACTATCTCTACATAACCACAACAATCTTGCTCATGACGTCTTGTAGGTGCCAGTCTCCTCATTGTTTACAGAGTAAATTTTCCCCACCCTCTGTCAGCTCTCAATTACCTCATTTCAGCACTTGCCACAGTGAAATGTAACTGTGTCAAAGGTGATCTCTGATTTTTAAGAGGCCTAGCTCATAGCCTGAGCCATTGGCCTGTATTTTACTGAGAGCAAGGGCTATAATATTTCTACATAGCTTCTAATTCATGACAAAGTTTTTGAGCTTTTTGTTGAACTTGTTTCAGCACTGTAAAGAGTACTAGGCTAGTCCTCTGCTGCTGGAAAGAGTATAGGGCTACTGGAACCTGGAGTCTAAATGAATTGTGGTGACCTCTGGGGTTTGCTGTTGGGGCTCTGGAGGAGTAGCCTAGTGGTTAGTGCAGCAGACTTTGATCCTGGGGATCTGGGTTCAATTCCCACTGCAGCTCCTTGTGACTGAGGGTAAATCACTTAACCCTCTATTGCCCCAGGTACAAAATAAGTACCTGTATATATGTAAACCACTTTGAATGTAGTTGCAAAATACCACATAAAGGCAGTATATCAAGTCCCATTTCTCTTTCCCTTTCCTTTCAGCCCATTTAACTATGCAGGCACCTGTACTGAATTTGGCCAGTGGCAACATAACTGCTGGCTCCTCCCCAGCTACACCCACAGACTACCTCAGCATTAAGTAGGCAGTGCCGTGGTGGTCAGAGCCAATATTGACCTCCAGGTTCCTTGGTAGCATTTGTCTATCCTATGCTGTGAATAAGGGCAATAGACCTAACAACTTAGTACCTCATTTCCAGAACCTTTTTTTTGAAATACAGTTCCCAGGAGCTGTAAGGGCTCCTACGTTAGTCCTGCAGTAACCAGTTAGTGTGTGCTAATGTGCACATTGCTAACTGGTTATTGCTTCCATATCCACTCTCAGTCCCTGCCATGCCCCCTCAAAAAATTACAAAAAAATAAAATACTATGCGCTTACCCCCAGATTCTATATAGCACGCTTAAGGATCCACTCCGAAATCCAAGCGGATTCTATAACAAAGCGCGTAACTTAACAAGCTTAACAAGCTAATGAGCACTGATAACAGCACTTAACAAACAATAATGAACACTAATTGGCACTAATCAGAAGTTACACACACAAATCACTAAGCATATTCTGTAATGCCAAACTTCTAACATGCGCAGACAAAAAGGGGCATGTAGGGAAATGGACATTCCGAAACTTAAGCGCATAGTTATAGAACATGGCCCAGTGCACGTAAATCTACGCACCGGGATTTACACCATGTTTTCGTTGATGTAAATGGATGTGTGTAGTTTTAGCGCTGATATATCAACTGAGCATATTCTATATACCATGCCTAAATCTAGGTGCCAGTTATAGAATACACTTGGCACCGATTTCAGCTCTGATTTTGTAGGCGCCATATATAGATTCTCCTCCTTAGCGCACGCAGGTGGCAAAAATAACACAGGACGCATTAACACATCCTTTGATAGGCCATTTTTGTTGCATTAGGTATGCATTAGCGCCTAATTCAGCTTAGTAAAAGGACCCCTTAATGCATGTCAAGAGAATGTCAGTTCATGAAAGCAAATTAAGAAATATATTGCTATATGGTCTGTTGCCCCTTCTATCTAACATTTTTCTTACCACGGCGGTTTAGTTAGTGGAGTGGCATGGGTTCATGTGTCATATTTTCATGGACGATATTTAGTTTTTGGTGGTGGTGGGAAGTGAGCAGGCATCTGCACTGGAAAATTTAGATGCATATCTGTATAAGCGGGTTGCATGGCTTTATATACATCAGCTAAAACTGAATCCAGATAAAACTGGAATATCTCAGGATTAGTGGGTCACACTGATTTATCTACAAGCCCAATTAGTGTTGGGATGCGACTCAAGGTCAGAGAAATGGTGGAGAGCTCGGAGACGGGAGCTAGAGGATGAGGGGTTTACTTTCTTAAAGCAAGTCATGAGTGTGGTGTGGGCAGATTTTATAAACTTGCAGTTACTCTGCCAGATTTGTTAAATTGTATAGAAGGATCGTGCTGTTCTGGTTCATACACTGATTACAAACAGATTGTATTATTGCAATAGTTTGTGTAGGAGTTTTCAGTTCATCCAAAATACAGCAGCACATATATTAACAGGCTGTAGATTCACAGACTGGATTGCCCCCATTTTGAAGTCATTGCAGTGGCTTCCAGTGAAACAGAGAACAGTGCTTAAGGTGGAGTGTCTTATTTAAAAAGTGATCGAGGGGGCTCAAGGAAATCTGTGCCAAGAGATAAGCTGGTGACCTCCCCCCCACCCACTCAAAATGGAAGGGTCTCCTCACATCTGCACTCAGAAAACCAGTCAGGTGGTTGCCCCAAGAAAAAAAGAAAGCAAAATATTCCCCTACTATATAACTTAAAAAAAAAACCCTTTTGCAATTCTAATTATACGTAACAATAATTATAGCGGTTTAATTATGTAGCCTAGGAATCTAATATAAAACATGCCAACCTGTGACACTGCCCACTGGACCAACACAGTGTTAAAATGTAAATATATATATTCTATTATAAAAAAAAATGAACAAGGTACTTACACACCAAGGAGAAAAAAGAAGACACAAGAACCACAGCTCAATTTATAACAAAGTAGATTTTCAAAGGCACCTATATTGTGAGCAGGCACTGCTAACCGCACAAGTGCCATTCAGAGGGACATTTCAGCAGCACTAACCAGATAGAGCTGCTGAATATTTCTTCTGTCTTCCTCAAATTTATCCAGACTGCAAAAAGGCTGTCCTAACTTTATCTGGTTAGTGGTCTGAATATTACCGCTGACAGCACTTTTAACTTAGGAGCTAGCTCTGTACCCACCATATCGAGGAAGCTCCTTCATTGTCTCCAGGGAGAGGTAATTTGTATTGTGCTTGGCACTGCCAATCATTTTGAAATGTTGGCACCTATAGAGTGGAGGAGTAGCGGAGCAGACCTTGATCCTGGGGAACTGAGTTCGATTCCCACTGTAGCTCCTGGTGACTCTGGGCAAGTCATTTAATCCTCCATTTCCCCAGGTACCTTTATATACTATGCAAACTGCTTTGAATGTAGTTGCAAAAGCCACAGAAAGGTGGTATATCAAGTCCCATTTCCCTTCATCTGGATCACCACTGAAACCAGACAGTCAGCCCCCCCCCCCCCCCCCCCCCCATGCTGCCAAGTACAGATTTTGAAACAGCGATCAATGCTCAAAGGAAATCAGGAAATCACATGCAAATGAGATGCATGGAAACTCTGCAAGCACATGTGCAGAACAGTTTCATGGAAAGCGTCAATGTTCTACACCAGTATTTCCCAAGTCAGTCCTGGAGTACCCCCTTGCCAGTCAGGTTTTCAGGATAGCCACACTGCCTCTATTATATGCAAATCAATCTCCTGCATATTCATGATTGAGTGTATGCAAATTGATGTCAAGCATATTCATTGTGGATATCCTGAAAACCTGACTGGCAAGGGGGTACTCCAGGACCGACTTGGGAAACACTGTTCTACACTTGCCCAGGGGAAAAAAAGTCCAGTGACATTACATGGACTTTCCTTTTTTTTTCCACAACAACTTTTTAACAGTGCTGTTACGTGCAGAACACACACACATGGCACATTGCACACACATGTTGCAAGCAGACTGCTCCACTGAGAAGTCACCCTTATACAACGACAGCTCCAGACCTGCCAGCACATTTTGAACGTTAAAGGTAGGCGCTCCTTTCTGTGAATCACATGGAAACATCTGTGCATCGCATGGCATGCTCATTTTAATACTAATGAGCTCACTGTAATACATTTGCATAGGATTATTGGTAGCTGCTACTGTGAAGGGTAAAAATGACAAAGAACCCCCTTTGTGCATTATACACTGAATAATGTGCACGCTAGACCAGCTACAACCAGTCTAAATCAAACGATGCAAACACGGTAAGCTTTGAGCATTTGGGCCTCAGTGCAGGCTGGTACTCAAGTACCAGCACTGAATATCTGGTTTTATTTTAACTACAGCAGCTGATATTTTGTCTAAATGATGAGCGATATTGGTTAAGCATCGAGCGAATTGTAACTACTTTTATTTTGATGTTATAAACTGCACTCTGGGTCTCGCTTTTTTTCTTTACGAAGATATATTCTGCATCCAAAAAAATTGCTCTCCCAACAATGGGTGTAGAGCAGAACTTTGGAGTCCAAATCAGAAAGCTACATGATAGAGCCAGGTGCGATGGTTAAGCACACAGCTTCTACTGCAAACTTAAAACTGTGCCATGCAGAAAGTATCATATTGTATGGGTGCAGAATTTGTGTAGTAATTGGGGGAAGCCTGCCGGATACATATGTACTAAGGTTCAGCAGCCACAGATGTGTTCTATCTGGACACATGCATGTTATTGCTGTTACCTCCCGTCTGTGTTTTAAAATTGGAGATACTTGTTCTGGCAGCAGAAAAAAAAATGAGGCTTTTAAATCAGAAAAAGGGCATAAAATCCTTTCAACCAACCCTTCCATGCTGCCCTGGACCTGGCAGAAAATGTATCTCATTGGGCGCACGTCAAAAGCCACTGATTCCTTCTGTGCATTGCAGCAGAATACTTAATGATCTCATTACCATGCATTTTAATGCAGTGTGCTGCCATGATTACAATGTAAGTTAACACCTTTCTGCATTGCTCAGTCAGTAACATTCGTAAACCCTGTGGTAACCATGCTGTTAGGCATGCAGTAGTTTTCTGCATCAGCCTCTAGCACATTTTCCCACAGAACTCGACATAGAATAGAATAATGTGTGATTCTGGTGTCATCTCAGTTTCAGCATCAGCAACATAAACCTTCTCCAGTACCGTACATATTAAGAAGTAATGCAAAACTCTACGAAAATTACTCAGGAGCAACAGAGAAAATCTAACACACCACAACAGCATCAACTTCCAAAACTTATACAAAGATCCAGGCCAGAAAAAAGCTGCGGCACAGATACCATAGTGAGCCCTTCAACACCCATATACCTTTTCAGAAAACTGAAATCCTAGATTCTTTCTTAGGAACTCCGTGCTAAAAGAACACCTGCCTTCAGTCACACATTAGTATAAACAAAACCTCGTAAATTACAGAATGTTACACAAATCAAATCAATTCTTGTATACCGCTAATATCCACTTTCCAGGCTTCAGTGTGGTTTACATTCTAGGTGAGACAAAAGCCGATAATGTTAGTGTGAGGTATGAGAATAATTAGAGACCATTGGTGTAATGCATGAGACCAAAAACATTATAAGGGTAATGGATGATACTAGGAGGTAGAAGTCAATGGATTGTTGTGAAGCAGTCTTTGGAAAGAGAAAGGTTTTTAGCATCTTCCTGAAGCTAAGGTAGCTGTTTTCTGTTCTGATGGCAATACGTAGAGAGTTCCACATTTTAACTCCAAGAACAGGGAACAGAGAGCTGAAAATCTTCAGATTTCGAATTCTCACCATGTTTAGCATTTCCTCTTTTCCTATCCCCTATGTCCATCTCTCCTCTCTTTCTCTGTTCCTCCTGTGTCCAGTATCTCCCCTATTTCTATACCCATATTGAGCATCTTCCCTCCCTCTTGTGTCCAGCCTCTCTCCCTCTGCCCTCTCACCCTATTCCTACCATGCTCTGCATCCCTCTCCATGTCCTTATGCCCCCTCCATATTCAGCATCTTCTGTCTGCCTCCCATGTCCAGCATCTCCTGTTGTCCTTCTTCCCTATGTCCAGCATCTCCTGTCTTCCCTGGCCCTTGCCCCCAGTCTTCAGCATCTCCTGTTTCCCTTTACTCCTCTCCTCTCCTCTCCCCTATAGGCTACTGCCATTGCCACTTCATTTGTCAAGGTCTGCAGCTGCAGTAAAATAATAATTGCTGGACCTTTGAGAGAAACATACTTAATTGGATCAAGGGCTTTCTAACCACCAGAACTTACCAAGTAAAATCAAACTCAAACATATCACCACCGTGGAAAGCAGCTTGCAGAGTACCTCAAGGATCACCATTATCACCAATACTCTTCAATGTGATGATGATCCCACTGGCAAAGTCCTTGTCCAATCGAGGTCTCAACCCATTCATATATGCAGATGATGTTACAATCCACATTCCCTTCAGACATGACTTGACAGAAATAACCAATTAAATCAATGATGGCCTGAATATCATGGACTCTTGGGCAAACTCATTCCAATTGAAACTGAACACTGAAAAAACACACTGCCTCATCCTCTCATCTCAACATAACAATTACAAACCCACAACCATAAGCACCCCAGGACACACACTCCCTACTTCAGACAGCTTAAAAATACTCGGCGTCATGATCGATCGCAACTTCACTCTCAAGAACCAAGTAAATACCGTAATAAAGAAAATGTTCTATGCAATGTGGAAGCTCAAACAAATAAAACCTTTCTTCCCAAGGGAAACTTTTCGAAACCTAATACAATCAATGGTCCTAAGCCATGCAGACTACTGTAACAGAATCTATGCGGGATGTAAAGTACAACTCACAAAAAAACTCCAAACCGCCCAAAATACAGCAGCCAGACTGATATATGGTAAAACACGATTCGAAAGTGCCAAACCCCTACGAGAAAAGTTGCACTGGCTCCCAATAAAAGAACGGATCATCTTCAAAATCTGCACTTTGGTCCACAAAATTATCTACGGCGTAGTCCCAGGCTACATGACAGACCTCATAGATCTACCAACCAGAAACAGAATCGGATCATCACGATCATACCTAAACCTACATTACCCAAATTGTAAAGGCCTAAGATACAAAACAACTTACACATCTAGCTTCTCCTACATAAGCGCACAACTATGGAATGGACTCCCAAATGCTGTGAGAACAATCCATGACCACTTAAACTTCAGGAAATCACTAAAACCTCACCTCTTCAAAAAGGCCTGTCCCACAGATCCAACGTAAATCCTCACACCCAGCAACACAGCTTAACTAATGATCATACTGGAGAATATATAATCTTCACTTCCTTTGACCCCATGACGTCTGATCCACACCTACCTCATCTGACCACAATATAACTTTGTATTTGTTATCAACCGAATTGGCAAACGCCACTACAGTACTATGTAAGCCACATTGAGCCTGCAAATAGGTGGGGTACAACTGTAACAAATAAATAAATATTTATTGTTTCCTTTATTGCCGCTGCAGACTTTGGGGAAATCAGCAACAGCAGGGGAGGAGGAGAGGCCATGGAGAGGACGCTGCCACAGCCATTGCCATCTGAAAGTGAGCCAGCAAAAGTGAGGCAGCCATCGCAGGGGTATTTTGGTGGCATTTCTTGCTGCTGCCTCCTCCTCCTCCCCCCTCCAAAAAAAAATTGCTACCTGCAATGGCTAGCTCAATGATAAAGCTGCTCTTGAAGAGGTCAGCCTACCTTCCCTGTAGTTTCTGTAGGTAGAATTGTGAATGCTACTGTAATGTGCTAGGCAAAGTATAGTGTAGATAAACAGCCAGCTTAAACCATCCCCAAGTAGAAATTTTACCAGTAGACTCTCAGTTCATAAGCAAATCGTATTTATTGTAGCACTCATAATAAACAAAGAAAATCCAACTTACAGTTAAGTTGCTTAGAAGAGAATTGTTGCCTTCTGCAAATAGAGTCTGTATCTAGCCACCCCAGACACAAGGAGATGGCCAGAACCTCAGCCCAGCTGCAAGGAAAAGCTGTAACACTCAAAGGAGAATAAAGGGAGAAACTCAGTGAAAATAAATAGGAAATTGGGAAAATGGTAGATTAAGGAGGGATTAGCCCCCTAGAACAGCTGCTGATCACCAAGGCAAGCAAGGAAGACTGGGCTCTCTCACACAACCCACAGGGACACAGAGAGAGGGCTGGCCCTAGCTCAGACCTATAAGCCAATAGGGAAAGCTCACAAGAAATCAATCACAGGATACTGCAAACTATAGGAAAAGCAGTCCTAATACACAGTTCTATTACGCAGACAATGTAATTGAATACAAATAATATGTTAAATATATATAACAATGCACCCTGCCTCCATGAATATGGGGGCAGAACTGTTACATTCATCATACCAGTTGCTATCATCTATTCCAAATTGGGTGGGGTTACAATGGACTTTTGTGAATTTTGACCTACTAGTATAGAACTCATTACCACTGGAGTTATGACAAGAGAAGGAATACCTCGCATCCTGGAGAAAGGTTAAAATGTGGCTGTATGGGGTGGCCTATACATGATTGCTGTGGGGGTGCTAGGTAAGATAAAATCTACCATGAGTTATATTTTACAAGAGAAAGGGGAAGGGGATGGGATGTATATTGTTATATTCTATTGATTGCATTATTGAGTGGATATGTGTAGAGCTGGTAGGATAGGGTTATATTGTTAAATATAACTTGTATTGGGCACATCGCTGAAGTATGTAATTAAATGTTAATTAAAAATAGGTAATACCTTATAATTTTTGATTTTATAGGATTTATTTCTGTGAAATTAGGTGATTTTCAGCATTTCAGCTAAAACACTATGAGTCACTGCCTGGTATACACATGTTAAATCTGAAAAGCAGAAGACAGATACTATGACTCAGCTTGGCTACAGGCCAGCCTTTCTGCTCCTACACTTTCATATCTGTGTGTGGAGCCCCTGACATACACGAGCTAGAAAATAAATCTAGCTGGAGAGCAAAACAATAATCTTGAGATTATATAGTAACAGTAGATGACAGCAGATCAAGACCTGCATGGTTCATTCAGTCTACCCAACAAGACGGCCAGAGCTGCACCCACCACTCTGTGCAGGTTATACTCCATGACTGAACACTGGCATCACAGCCAGGGCAGTCAGCAGTTTGTTACCATACCTATCACCTACATATGATGCCACAATACCACAACACAATGCTAATAGTCCAAACAGTGTTTTTATTATTATGGCCTCAGCATAATCATATTTGTTATCAATACATGATTAAACCAACAATCCAACCATATTGCTAATTAACAACATCTTACTCTCTAATTTCAACATTAAGATGCTTTCCCCTTCCCCACAGAGATTCACAGAACCCACACTCATAGCATACGATATGAATGTGATATAAAATATGCATACTTGATCTTGACCTGTCTTTGCTATTTTTGAGACAGACTGTAGATGTCTGCCTGGCCCTGGCCTTACTTCAACTACCCAGGTACTGGGTTGCCATTGATGCTCACTCCAGACTATTCTGAACTACCTTTGCCATATTTCCCAACTATTAGAGTTGCCACATGAGCACCACTCCTGCCCATCATAACACATCAATAGCCAAGAGATCATTTAAGTTTTGTTTTGATTCCATCTTCTTTCTATATAGGGATCCTCTGTATTTATCCTATGTATTTTTTAATTCCATCACTGTTTTTGTCTCCATGTCCTCCACCAGGAGGCTATTCCAGGCATCCACCACCCTCTCCATGAAAAGTATTTCTTGATGTTACTCTTAAGTCTACCACCCTGAAGGCTCAATTCATGTCCTCTAGTTCTACTGCTTGCCCATTTCTGGAAAAGATTTGTTTGTATATTAATAAGGGAGCTATGATGTTTGTATATTAATAAGGGAGCTGATATTTAAGTACTTAATAAACATCCAGTACCATGCTCGATTTTAAGGATAAATTACATATTACTAACAATAGCTCCGCAAGTTCATTTTTCAGTTCTATCAGTTTCTAATCCAGTTCTCCACTTTGGGTCCTAACTTCAGCCCATTCAGTTTATTTATGAGCCTCCTAAGAGGAGCCATACCAAAGGCTTAGCTGAACTCCAAGTAGACCATCTAGCAAGTGCCCCTCAATACAAGTCTCTGGTTAACTGGTCAAAGAAATCAGATTCATTTCACACAATTTTCATTTGGTAAAGCCATGCTGGCTTCGATCTTGTAATCTGTTGGATTCCATGAAGTTCACTATCCTTCCCTTTGGCAGCTCCTCCATTACTTTTCCAACCATCGAAGTGAGGCTTATCGGCCTGTAATTTCCCACTTCTCTGTCACTATTCCTTTTGCTTTTATTTATTTTCCTTACATAAAGATCTGTTGCCATTTATACAACTCCTTTCAGCTTCGACTACTGTTTTTCCACATCTCTTATATCCTCCTGTCCTATCAGCTCTTTCTTCTGGTACGTCCCCATTTTACTAAAATCAGCACGTTTGAAATCCAGGAAATACTAGACTAGTATCATACAGCAACTGAACAAGATAAACCAATTATTTCCTTTCTGTGTAATTCCTTATGAAACCTGACAGAATGGGGGTTCAGTATATCCCTGTGTGCTTAAAGATCCTGCCCCTTCTAACTAAAGACCGGAATTTCAGTTTTGGTGCTGAAAGCAGTTTGAATTTTTGATATTCAGCCAGATTTCAGTTTTGGCCGAAAATATCAATGTATTTTCAGCTGAAACTGAAACTTCATGCTCCCCCCAAATAGAACAAGCTCTGCCCACTGACTCCCTCCCTCTTCCCTCTTTGAACAGGAGCAGCCCCCAGTCTCTCTCCCCAAACCCACCCTTAGGGCTCCCCCTCTGCAGGCCTGCTTTAGAATCTCCAGTCACTCCTGCTCATGCATCTCTGCTAACAAAATGGCTACCACGACCTCCAGCAGCAGTCTTGCAAAACTGCCACTCGAGGTGACAACAACCATTTGAGACTGAAGCCAGTATGGGCAGGAGCAACTGGGGATCGCTCCTGCCCTGACTACATCACTTGACCACCAGGGTCTCTAAAGTAGGCTCAGGAGGGCCTATGGGTGGGTCTGGGGCTACTTTTGGGGTGGGAGAAGGGAAAGAGTGGAGGGATTGGAGTCTGCTACTGTTTAGCAACTGAAACAACGCTTACTAAAGTCTCCAATGATCTGTTCCTAGCCAGATCCAAAGGTCTCTATTCTCTCCTCATCCTTCTCGATCTATCTGCTGCTTTTGACACTTGATCACAGCCTACTCCTTGATACGCTGTCTGTTGGAATAATGTATTGTATTTTACATGCATTGTCTGTCAGCAATGTTTTTTCTCTGTGATTACTCTGTGACCTCTGATGTGAATTACTTAGAGAGGTCACACCCATGCAACTTCCTGTGGGGGTCAGACACAGCACATGGAGCTCATGATCTCTCCTAAGCTGAGAGGATCTATGGTGGTGTGAGCATCCATTACCATCTAAGCACATGGAAAGAGCTGATAATCCAAATGTATAGTATTATGTATATATAAGCCTGTCTGAATATAATCTAACTACAAACTGTGAGTAAACAGATGTTTTGTTACTTCAACTTTAAAGTGACTCAGCAGTGAATTATTCTGGGGTGTATGAGAGAGATGAAGAAAAGAAATTAACATTTCTAAAGCTGAAGCTGTGTGTATAAAAATCTGCTAATTATTTACTACAAATAATCCAACAAAAGGGTTATGGGCCCAGCCCAGGAATTGAAAAAGGGAGAAATATTACCAGGCAGTGAAAAAGCCAAATTTTTTTCTCTTGAGTTTTAAAAGAAAGATTCAGTCTGTCTCTCTCTCCCCCCACACACCAAAACAGAAGGCAAGGCTACAAAATGGCTGAGGGAGGAAATTCACCATTTTTCTACTCTCTCAAGGTGCCTAAATTAACTGAATTTAATTATCAGCAGTGGGAACTAAGATTCAGATGTCTCCTTCAAGCAAAGAAATTAAGTATATGTTTAGACCAAAACAGAACAGCTGAAAATATGGCTGAATGGGACAATGCAAACTATTATGTGAAGTGCATGTTTTTGGAAGCTCTCTCAGAAAAACAAGCCATATTGCTGGAAGCAAAAGATACAGCAAACGAAATGTTATATAAACTGAGAACTATGTATGCAACTACATATGCAAAACAGCAACCAATTTGGTTGGCAGAGTTGAATGAGACCAAATTAAGGGATAAAAGTAAATATAATGATCACATTATGCATCTTATGTCTTCATTTCAAAAGTTAGAACTTTCTGGAATTCCCATGTGTGATGCATTGAAAAGAGCATTTCTTTTTACCTCACTATCAAAGAAGTTTGATGTTTTTAGGTCTGTAAATGAAGCCATTGAAGGGCAATCTTTTGAACAGGCAGCATCAAAACTGAGGCAGGAATGCATAATTAATGATTCTGAGGAGATGTGTTCTCAAAGCAAGTCAGAGAGAAATGAAACAAATTTCTTGGCAAAGAACAGAGGAAGGCGGAGCTATGGGAAAACTCCACCCAAGGGCAAGCTGATTTGCTACTCATGTGGAAAGGAGGGACATGTATCTAAATGGTGTAAGGAAACACAAAACACTCCCTCTAGCTCACCTAAGCCAATGGAACAAAAGAATTCTCCAACCAGGAAATGTATGAAAGACAATGATAAACATAAGGGCTTTCTAATGGCAGAAAAATCTTTGACTATGGTAATAATAATTCAATGAAAGTACTTGGATTTTGGATTCGGGGAGCACATGCCATTTAACCAATTGTAAGGATTTCTTTCAGGAAATGTGTCCAGAAGAAGGTATTCTTAAAACTGCAAACGCAGGGACTGCTAAGATCCAAGCAAAAGGCATTGGATTCTTAAATGCAAAGTGTCTAATGAAGTTAAAGAAATTCCTGTAAGTGATGTCTTGTATATTCCCCAAGCAGTTTGCAATATGCTTAGTGTATCTACATTAGATAAGAAGGGATTTGTGATTCATTTTGAAAACAGTAAGTGCACAATCTCTAAAAATGATGAAGTGTATGCTGAAGCTTTTATGCATAATGATATTTATAACTGAGCATTTCAGGTGAAGCCTCACATATGGCGCAAGTAAGGAAGAATGATGTAAATGTAGTCTGGAAATCTGGCATCGCCGCCTGGGACATCGTGATTTTAAGGGTGATCCAGGATCTTTACAGTAAGCAACTAGCCACCGGCATTCAGATACATGCAGATACTGGTAAAATGGAGAAATGCATAGACTGTGTTACATCAAAAAGGTGTGAGACCCTCATTTCCTGCATACACAGGAAATAGGAGTAATAAAGTACTGGACTTAATACACAGTGACTTATGTGGACCGTTAATATCCCATCATTGGGAAATAACAGATTTGTGCTAATATCTTGGGATGATTTCTCTAGATACTGTGTGGCCTATTTGCTGAAAGAAAAAAGTCAAGTCACAGACATGCTGAAGAAATACGTAGCCATGGTGAGCAATAAATTTGAAAGAAAACCAAAGGTTCTTCAGACCGACAATGGTGGTGAGTTCACTTCACAAAGCATGCGCACATTTCTAGAACAAGAAGGCATTCAGCATATCACAACAGTAGCTTATACACCAGAGCAAAATTCTGTTGCAGAGAGAAAATTTAGGTCACTTGTGGAAATGACCAGATGTATGCTGTCAGATAGCAATCTCCCTAAAAGACTATGGGGGAAGCCATTCTCACAGCAGTGTACCTACAAAACAGAATGCCAACTAAAGGCGCTGAGCGCACAACCACATGAGACATGGCATGGTAGGAAGCCAAACCTGTCACACATAAGAACATTTGGAAGTACAGCATATGCTCATGTACCAAAGCAAAGAAGGCATAAGCTGGATTCCTCAACAGAAAGGGGCATTTTAGTTGGCTATGCTCCAGGACACAAAGGATATAGAATTTTGAATCTGAAAACTGGCATTGTTGGCATAAGACATGTTACATATTTTGATGAAAACAAAAGGGTTGATAAAGGCTGGATTATCCCAGATGAGCCTTATCATCCAGAATATGAAACTAGAACCATAATAGACATGCCAGTATATATAAATGCCATACCAAGGCAGATGTCTGAAAGCAACTCATCTGTATCTAACGAGGAACAGGCAGAGGAAGCAGACACAGAAAGGATCATCGCAGGAGACAGTACAGTTGGAGAAGGGGAATCAATTGGAGAAGGACTCTCAAATTTAGAGGATGCGGAAAGGTCGGACCAACCTGTTGTCAGACGCTCATCCAGGGAAAACAAGGTGTTCCACCCCCAAGACTGTCTTACCTAACAAAGTCAGCAGAAGCTCAAGAGCCTTACATGGGATGAGATTGAGAAAATGCCAGCAGAAGAAGCTGCTGAATGGCATAAAGCAGCACAAGAAGAAATTGATGCATTGCATAAAAATAATACTTGGATTCTTACAAAATTACCTCCTGGCAAGAAAGCTATAGGATGCAAATGGGTATTCAAGTTAAAAAGGAATGCACAAGGAAAAGTGGAAAGGTATAAAGCCAGATTAGTGCAAAGGGATATCTTCAAAAATATGGAGAAGATTTGATGAAGTGTTTGCACCTGTAGTGAAACACACGACAATTAGAACACTTCTGAGCATTGCAGTCTCAAAAGGCAGCAAGTCAAGCACATTGATGTGAAAACAGCATTTCTTCATGGAGATATAACTGAAGACTTGTACATGGAACAGCCAACAGGTTTCATAAATACAAAACAAAGACAGCTAGTGTGTAAATTAAACAAGGTCTTTATGGATTAAAAACAAAGTGCAAAATGTTGGAATGACAAATTGCATGAAATATTGACAAATTTAGGATTTAAGCAAGGTGAAGCAGATAAATGCTTGTACACTAGGTGCAGAAATGGACAATATGCATACATTTTAGCTTTTGTTGATGATCTGCTCATTGCAAGCGAAAGTGAGCAAGAGTACAAGGACATTGTAAAATATTTAAACCTGAATGTTGAGATAAAAGAACTTGGTAATGTGTCATACTATCTTGGTATAGAAATTGAGAAACAAAATGATGGTTCTTATCTCTAAGCCAGAAGCAGAAAATAAATGAGCTTATTGAAAGTTTAGGTATGCAAGATGCCCAAGTTGTAAGCACTCCCATGATCACTGATTTTCTGAAGGATGAAACAGTAAGAGAACCTTTACCAGATAACATCCAATATAGATCAGCCATAGGTAAGCTTTTATATCTAACTACCACATACAGGGCTGATATAGCAAATGCAGTAGGATTTTGAGCAGAAGGGTCAGCTCACCTACCAAATCAGATTGGACTGCAGTTAAAAGGATGTAAGGTATTTAAAGGGTACCATTGATTGTAAATTAAAGATTTCAGCCAATAGTAATCCAAAACTAATATGTTACTGTGATTCAGATTGGGCAGGGGATCATTCTGATTATAAATCCACAAGTGGATATGTGTTTATGTATGGAAATGTACAAATTTCATGGGCCAGTCATAAACAAAGTATTGTGAGTCTGTCTTCTACAGAAGCTGAATATGTGGTCGTATCAGAAGCATGCAGAGAACTGATGTGGATTGAAAAACTTTTGCTGGATTTTGGAATAGCTGAACAGAGACCAATCCAGATAATGGAAGATAATCAGAGCTGCATCCGACTGTCACAGAATGACAAGGTTCAGTCACGCACCAAGCACATCGCAACGAAATATCACAACGTGCGAGAGCTGGCGAAAGAAGGGGTCATCAGTCTACACTATTGTCACACCAGTGAGATGACAGCTGACATCATGACCAAACCGTTACCCAGAGAACATTTTGAGAATCTGCGAATAAAGCTTGGACTTTCTATGAATTAATAATTGCATGACAGTTATGCATGAGAAGGGGTTTGTTGGAATAATGTATTGTATTTTACATGCATTGTCTGTCAGCAATGTTTTTTCTCTGTGATTACTCTGTGACCTCTGATGTGAATTACTTAGAGAGGTCACACCCATGCAACTTCCTGTGGGGGTCAGACACAGCACATGGAGCTCATGATCTCTCCTAAGCTGAGAGGATCTATGGTGGTGTGAGCATCCATTACCATCTAAGCACATGGAAAGAGCTGATAATCCAAATGTATAGTATTATGTATATATAAGCCTGTCTGAATATAATCTAACTACAAACTGTGAGTAAACAGATGTTTTGTTACTTCAACTTTAAAGTGACTCAGCAGTGAATTATTCTGGGGTGTATGAGAGAGATGAAGAAAAGAAATTAACATTTCTAAAGCTGAAGCTGTGTGTATAAAAATCTGCTAATTATTTACTACAAATAATCCAACACTGTCCTCACTTGGATTTCAGGGCTCTGTTCTTTCCTGGTTTTCTTCTTATCTCTCCCAGCGTACCTTTAGTGTATACTCTAGTGGATCCTCTTCTACTTCTATCCCACTGTCAGTTCGTGTACCTCAGGGATCTGTCCTGGGACCTCTTCTCTTCTCCAACTATACTTCTTCCCTTGGTACTCTGATCTCATCCCATGGTTTTCAATATCATCTTTACGCTGACTCCCCCCAGATCTACCTCTCCACACCAGAAATCTCAGCTGAAATCCAGGCTAAAGTATCAGCCTGCCTGTCTGACATTGCTGCCTGGATGTCTCAGCAACATCTGAAACTAAACAAGAGCTTCTTATCTTTCCCCCTAAACCAACCTCTCCTCCTCCCCATTCTCTATTTTTGTGGATAACACTCTCATCCTTCCTGTCTCATCAGCTCGTAACCTTGGGGTCATCTTCGACTCCTCCCTCTCCTTCTCTGCACATATTCAACAGACTGCTAAAACCTGTTGTTTCTTTCTCTATAATATCAACAAAATTTGCCCTCTCCTTTCTGAGCACACTACCAGAACCCTCATCCACGCTCTTATCACCTCTCACTTAGACTATTGCAACTTGCTTCTCACAGGTCTCCCACTTAGCCATCTCTCTCCTCTTCAATCTGTTCAAAATTCTGCTGCACGACGACTCCTGGCACAATGAAGAAATAGATGTCCACCAGTAACTTCAATCTTAAGGACTTTTATTCCATGCAGGTTTCTAGTACACAGTTCCAACAGCAGCATAGCACATACCAGGATTCAATACAGGCTTACAGGCTTCAGTCTGGGCTCTTTATCCAGTGCACAATAAACAGTAATTCAATTCCCAAGACAAACAGTTCTTTCAGTTCATCATCACAGTTCAGTCACCAAGCAGCATTTTCTACCTTCTATCCTCTTTACCTTCAGGAGAGTTCAATATTTTAGGGACTCCTTCTACCCAAGGGTTTTCCCCTGCATCAGCTTCACAGTGAAGTCAATACTTTTGGGACTTCCTCTCACCCAAGGAATTTCAGCCTGCTTCAGTACTTTAGGGACCTCCCTGCCCAAGGATTTTCAGCCTGCAAATACTTTAGGGACCTTCCTGCCCAAGGGTTTTCAGCGTGCAACTGCTTCTCTCCTTCTGCTTCTCTCTCCTGAACTGAACTCCACTGCTGGGACTCCTTCCCACCTGCCTAATCAATCCCTGGCTTCAGCTACCACCACCAATCATTCTCCTTCCATTAGCTTCCTCACATCCAAACCAGCTGAGTTAAGCATTAGACTAATGAGACCAATGATGAGCTCCTGCACACAGGGTTTCCTAACTCTTTCCGCCTAGTGGCAGCCACTCTACACAACCTGCCAGCTTACACCCATGTCTTCCCTGATTGCAGCTAGGAGTCCAGTCCGGGTTCTTCATCTCCCCCTCTGGCTCCTTGCCTGCAATGCCTTCTGGGACTTGTATTTCAGACTGAAACTGCCTTAACCCAACTATCCTGGAGGTGACTTTATCACAGCATACAGTTCAAACTCTTCCTATTGACCTATAAGTGCATTCACTCTGCAGCTCCTCAGTACCTCTCCACTCTCATCTCTCCCTACATTCCTCCCCAGGAACTCAGTTCACTGGGTAAATCTCTCTTATCTGCACCCTTCTCCTCCACTGCTAACTCCAGACTCCGTTCCTTTTATCTTGCTGCACCATATGCCTGGAATAGACTTCCTGAGCCAGTACGTCAAGCTCCATCTCTGGTCGTCTTCAAATCTAAGCTAAAAGCCCACCTTTTTGATGCTGCTTTTAACTCCTAACACTTGTTCACTTGTTCAGAACCCTTATTTTATCAGCCGCACTTTACTATTCCCTTATCTCTTGTTTGTCCTGTTTGTCTGACCTTAATTAGATTGTAAGCTCTGGTTGAGCAGGGACTGTCTCTTCATGTTCAAGTGTACAGCGCTGCGTACTCTATTACACTATAGAAATGATAAGTGTAGTATTGGTTTTGGCTGACTTGGAGCGGCAATTTTCCAGCTATAGATTTGGCTTTGGCCCAAACCAAAAAAAACGGTTTTAGTCACCCTATATGTCTAACCCTGTTGATCCTGCCTCCTTTTACACAGTGTTGTTCAAGTACGCAGGTCAAAATTCTTAAGTAAAAGTAAAAATAAATTTATATTGTAATACTTAAGTAAAAGTAAAAAGTAAGCCATAATACATGAAAAATGTACTTATGCAATAACTTTTTTAACTTAATATAATACTTTTGAGTAAAAAGTAAAAGTACCCGCAACTACATGAATGCAACTATGCGAAGAGCGGTAGAACAAGAGGACATGATGAGATTGAAGGGGGCAGACTCAAGAAAAATGTCAGAAGTATTTTTTCACGGAGAGAGTAGTGGATGTTGGAATGCCCTCCCGCGGGAGGTGGTGGAAATGAAAAACGGTAACGGAATTCAAACATGCGTGGATAAGCTAAAGGAATCCTGTGCAGAAGGAATGGATCCTCAGGAGCTTAGTCGAGATCGGAGGCGGGGCTGGTGGTTGGGAGGGCGGGGATAAGTGCTGGGCAGACTTATACAGTCGGGCCAGAGCCAGTGGTGGGAGGTGGGACTGGTGGTTGGGAGGCAGGGATAGTGCTGGGCAGACTTATACGGTCTGTGCCAGAGCTGGTGGTGGGAGGCGGGGCTGGTGTTTCGGGGATAGTGCTGGGCAGACATATACGGTCTGTGCCCTGAAGAGCACAGGTACAAATCAAAGTAGGGTATACACAAAAAGTAGCACATATGGGTTGTCTTGTTGGGCAGACTGGATGGACCGTGCAGGTCTTTTTCTGCCATCATCTACTATGTTACTATGTAATGTTTTTATCCCAACAACTTTATTACTTTACAATTCAGTCCACTTTGCTTTTAGTAAAACTAAATTTTTTAAAATGACTGTCACTCATGCGAGTGCACTTGTGAATTGTCAATCCACCACAGCTAAAAAGGTTCAACTAGCACTAGCAGAAAGTGGATTGTTCAATCTAATAAAAAGTTCCTTCAAATCAGGCCAGGTTGCAATATTATGATCAAATAAATCTCTGAAACACTTGACTTCCATATAGCAAAGAATACTTTATCATCATTATTGTCATTATCATAGCCTGATGAAAGAATAAAATAATTCTGTGCTACTCCTTGGAAATCCTCGTTTCTGTTGCCTCACTTTTTTATTTTGCTGTTGCATACTCATGAGGCATAGACTTCTTTTTGTTGTACCCATTTTTGAACACCCTTTATAGAATTCCTCCCATGTTTATTTCATAAAATGTTCTTCTTCACTGAGGGGCCCTTTTACTAAGGCACACCGAAAAATGGCCTGCGCTGGTGTAGGCACGTGTATTGGACACACAGCAGAACCATTTTTCAGTGCACCTGCAAAAGGCCTTTTTTTGTGCCCGAAAATGGACGTGCGGCAAAATTAAAATGAGTGCGTCCATTTTGGGCCTGAGACCTTACCATTGACTTTGCGGTAAGGTCTCATGCGTTAACTGGGAGGTAATTGTCAGCGCATGTACACTGCCAATTACTACCTGGTCAGTGCCGACGCAGAGAAAGTACAAATTATTTTCTGCTGCGTTTTTAGACACACGTCAAAATTAGAATTACCGCCCGGGGCCACATGGTAGCTGGCGGTACTTTTAATTTGACATGCGTTGTATGAACATAGGCACCAATGCTCTCAGTAAAGGGCTCCTGAGCCTTTTATAAATACTAACATTATTTTAAACTATCAACTTAAAATGTCTGTTTCCTACCTATGAAAATTTGTAGAAAGTTATCTTATAATAAGAAGATGGACACCGTTGTAATTGGTACTCAATATGTAATTTTTATACCAGGACATTATGTGAGGAAGTCCACAAAACTGCATTTAATAGGCACTGATTTTTAACAGTTTTATTAGATGAGTCTGTGTAATTTGCTCCCTCTCGAAAGTCTGACTTCTGAAAATTTGTCACCTTTCAATTAGAACATTGTTCAAATTAAGATTTGCAGTCTACAGCTTCAAGATCCACTGAATTCTACAAGACAATGCATTCCACAAAACCTCATTTCCCTCTCCTGAAATGGGGAAAATTTGCATTTTCTGTGATTTCTTTTGTATTTTAGAAGGAGTAACCCCCTAGATTTGTTTCATTAGAGAAGTCAGTCTTCCTTATAAATGTAATCCCTAGCTACCGTGGCCCTCACACAAAACATGCTTTTCTTCACCCAGGGTTCTCTAGAGGGGATAGAAAACTGCTGGGTCTCCCTCTGGCTTGCTCCACTTCAATACAAAACACACAGATAGCAAACTAGTGGTTTCAAAAACAAAATTTCTACTATTCTTAGGTCAAAACTAAGTGTGTTGTTGTTGTTGTTGGGGGGGGGGCGGTGTCAGTAAAAAAAAATGGCAGTCTCTCTGGCATCAAAGAAATAATAAAAATACAACAGTTCCTTTTCTTGTTCTTCATGACTTCTCAAGTTGCACAAAATGATCATACAGTATGAAACTGCCTATAGGGTTCCTCCCTTTTCTAATGCTTCACTCCCTCCTTGCTAGACAAAGACATTTTTATGAGAGTACGATGATCTGTAATCCTGTCCTGTCCCTCTTCCAGGATCTCTAGGGCTCTTTCTCCTCTTTTACATGGTTGAAGTGATAAGCAGATTCATACATGTTCTTTAAGCTGTTTACAACATGGACAGGGCTAGGGACTTCTTTCTGTCCTCTAACCTTCTTCCCCTTCTCCCTCTGAGAAGCAACAAGGAGAAATATTCATCAGCCTCTTTCCTTCCCCTTCCATCTTCCAGGGGAGAAAGAAGGAAGGAAAAGCCCTTTGAATATACCAATATATTTTTTTGTATGCTTCTGGTGCTGCCATCTACTGACATTACAAAGTTATTATCTCCTATACATAAGTATATAAAGTATTGCCACACTGTGTCAAAACAAGGTCAGTATCCTGTTTCTAAATAGTGGCCAATCAAGGGCACCAGTAACTGGCAAGACCTCTAAAAGTAGCAAGATTCCATGCTGTCTCTCCCCTAGGAATAGCAGTGGCTTTAACCCCCCCCCCCCCCCCCCCCCCCCCCCCGAGGTCTACCTAAATGGTTTATGGACCTTACCTCAAGGAATTTCTCCAAATCTTTTTTTTTTTTAACCCAGCTACAATAACCACTTTTACTACCTGTTCTGGCAGTAAGTTCAAGAGCTTAATTATATGCTGAATGAAAAAAATATTTCTCCAATTTGTTTTAAATATGCTACTATGGGGCTCTTTTTCGAAACAGAAAAACGTCCAAAAAGTGTTTTAAAGCAGTATTTGGATGAATTTCTTCAAAACGTCCAAATGGAATCCCTGACCTTGCCCCCTATCCTGCCACTGGCATGCCCCTTTGATATGGATGCACTGCAGATGAATTGCATAGATAAACATCTGTGTTGCAGAGATTTATCTATGCAATTCCTCTGCAGTTTGTTCAAATGACAAAGGGGTATGGGGGGGGGGGGGATGTCAGAGGTGGCCTTAGGGCATTCCTAACACTTAGACATTTTATAGCCATAATGGAACAAAACAAAATCGTCTAGGCCTTCAACTTCAATGTTTTGGTCTAGACCTGTTTTTATTTATTTATTTGTCACATTTGTATCCCACATTTTCCCACCTATTTGCAGGCTCAATGTGGCTTACATAATACCGTAGGTGTACGCCAAGCCGGTAAGTAACAAATACAAGGTGGTATTATGGTAGAATAGGTACTTGTGTTACGGACATATTTGGGAATCGTAGCGAGGAGGAGTTGCGTTGAGTCCAATTCTATCTTTAGTTAGTTTTGTAGCAGGGTTCAGCCTTTTAGGTTATGTCAGTAAGGTATGCTTTTTTGAATAGGTAGGTTTTTAGTGATTTCCTGAAGTTTAGATGGTCGTATGTTGTTTTCACGGCTTTTGGTAGTGCATTCCACAGTTGTGTGCTTATGTAGGAAAAGCTGCTTGCATAAGTTGATTTGTATTTGAGTCCTTTGCAGCTTGGGTAGTGAAGATTTAGGTATGTTCTTGTTGATCTGATTGTATTTGTGGAAGGCAGGCCTATAAGCTCTGTCATTTTAGACCAAATAAGGCACAAAAAGGTGCCTTAAATGACCAGATGACCACTGGAGGGAATCAGGGACGACTCCTTACTCCCCCAGTGGTCAATAACCCTCTCCCATCCCCCAAAGATGTGAATAAAAACAGTACATACCAGCCTGTATGACAGATTCAGATGTTATAGCCAGTTCTATTAGAGCAGCAAGCAGGTCCCTGGAGTACTGTAGTGGTCAGTGAAGTGCACTGTAGAGAGGAGGACTCTGGCCCATATCCCACTCTGTTGTACTTGTGGTGGAAAGTGTGAGCCCCCTCCAAAACCCACTAAAAACCTATTCTACCCACATATAGGTGACACCTTCAGCCAGTGCCGGTGTTAGACATGTTGGGGCCCAGAGTAGAAATTAAGGAGGGGGCCCCAATCCCCTCTCCTCCCTGCCTCGATTTCCTCACCCATCATTACTACCACACATAAAACAACCTTAAATGACTTCTTCATACACAAATTACAGACTTTCACCAAATACAGAACAAGGGATCACAGATTAGAAATATGAACACTAAATGGAACTGGGAACCCCAAGAAGTTAAACTCGGGAAATACTGCAACATGAAAATGAAAATAGAAATGCACTTCATTTTGTACTGAACACAATTGCTGGCATAACCACAAATGGGGGGAGGGGGAAGAGGACTTAGACCCCCCCAAAATTAACATATCTGGTGCTGTGACTGGTGGGGTTCCCCAAGCCTTGCTAGCTGATGACCACCTCCTTCCCCTTCTCAGATCCAGTGACCAGAACTCTGCAATCTCTGTAGCTAGCAGCATTTCAGATCTGCTGCTACTGCCCCCCTCCCACCTGCTCGTCTTTCACACATTCATAAAACCTGTGGAGGGAGGGCAGTAGCAATTTGGGGATACTGCCACCAGCTGCAGAGTTTGGAGATTTCTGGCTGCCAGACTGAAAGAGGAGGTCTTCTGTTGACAGGGCTTGGGGGATCCCCACCAGCTCAAGTATTTATATTTTGCATTTGGGTGGGGAGAAAATTTAGTGCCCACCCATTTTGGGCTCAAGCCCCCTCCCTCCCCCAATCAGCCATCTGGCAATGCCACAGAATACAATACAAAAACCATCTGTGATGCACTCATTCCAAAGCTAACATATTCCAGTTAATAAATTCAAATAAAACACTTTTTTTCTACCTTTGTTGTCTGGACATTTTGCTTTTCCATCATCTTGGTTCCAGTTTCTCTTTTTCTGCTTTCTTGTCTGTCTTCTGCTAATTCTCTTTCCAGTGTCTTGTCCATTGTTATTTTCTCCTCTCTTCTGTCTTGTTCCATTCCCTCACTACACCTGTCTCTAACATTGATTTTTCCCTTTCAGCTGTTTCTTCCTTTTTTTTCTTTTCTTTTCTTTTCTTTTCTGCCTCTGTCCACTCAAATTTCATTCTCTCACCCTTCTTCTTTTACATTTTCCATCTCCTCTCAGTCCCTAGCTCTCCCATTTCCTATCTCACTCCTTTCCCAGCCTTCTATTTCCTTCCTTCTACTCCCCATTACCACATTTCTACCTCTGTACTGGCTATTCACCTCTCACTCATCTTCTTGCCACCCCCTTTGACTTCTCCCGTATGGTTCCCATCCCCAGTACCAGCTTCTTTCTCTTTCTTTAAGAATGCCCTCCCATCTAGCATCTCTCCCTCCTTCCCCACCACCCTGGGTCCAACATCTCTCCCTTTATCTCTTTGCAAATGCCCTCCCATCCAGTATCTTTGTCTCCCTCCCTCCGCACCACCCCCATGTCCACCACCTCTTCCTTGCTCTCCCATCCAGTATCTCTATCCTCCTACCTCCACACCCCAGGTTCAACTTCTCTCCCTTTCTCTTGCCTCCCTCCATCCTACTGTCCACCATCTCTCTCCCTCTCTTCTATTTTCAAACCCATTATTTCTTTCCCTTCACTTCTCCCCCATCCTCGTTGTGGCATCTCCCCCTCTCTTTGAACCCTTCCCCCCCCCCCACAGTGTAGTACAAAAACAGCTGCTCCAGGGTGACTCCATGGGCCAGCATGTCTTCCCCTTTCTCTCCACCCCCGTCTGGAATCTCCTTCACCTTCCCAGTCTAACTTAAAAAAAAATTCTAAGCAGAGGGTTTCTGGCATGGGAGTGATTCAAATATGCTGCCTTTGGCCTCAGCACTCTTCCCCTGCCACAGTCTGCCCCACCTCTGACGCAACTTCCTGTTTCCACCTGTCAATTAATTTTGACAGGTGCCATTGTCAGCAATTCAGAATCGAAGATCCACCCAAGCCGTGTAAACACCCCACCAAAGGCACACTTATTCCCCATACCTGCCCCATTCCTTTTGATGACATTATAAGCTGATCCATCACAGTCATGCCTAAGCCCCTCCCCTTTACTATAACCCACTCCCACCCAAACCCCACCTCTTTTCGCATAGCTCTGCCCCTTTCAGTGGCATCACAGGAAGTGATATTAATAACTGCCCAGACCACACCCCTTTTTAAGATGGCAGTGAATAGTGGACACCTCCATGGGCACTTACTGTTTCACACTACTTGCCACTATCTTGGATGGGTCATGTGATTGGAAGTGACATCAGTCATTACAGCCTTGGAGGAGTGTGTGCAATTTATTTTTCCTAACACTTAAAACTTTTTTTTTTCTGTGTGTGATCAACTGCTTCCTCTCAGAAAATCATAGGTTCTTACCTGTAACGGTAGTTTTCCGTGGACAAAGGATCTTCTAGCCACACCTCTAAATATACGCCACAGTGATGTGCATGACCCGGCTATCCAATAGGAATGCTTAAAAAGTAAACATATTAGAATTAGCGCATTCCCGCCCATACATACAGTATAAATATCATTGACAGCTCAGAACAGTCAGTTAAATAAAATAGCTATGACAACTAGGGAGGGTAGGGAGGGATAGTATGGCTAGAAGATCCTTTGTCCACGGAAAACTACCGTTACAGGTAAGAAACTATTATTTTTCCATGGACAGGATCTTCTAGCCACACCTCTGAAGACTCCCAAGCATACACAGGTAACCACATGTGATATATTAAAACATGAAGTACCACCAAACATGATTTCAGCAAGTGTTACCTGTGATAGGAGGAGGAGGAAAGTTGTCGTTTACATTGCCTCCCGTAGGATTGACAGTCCAAACAGCGAATCTGCTCGAGATGCTGCATCAAGACAGTAGTGCTTTGAAAAAGTATGGAGAGATGACCATGTATCTGCCCTACAAATATCTAAGAGAAGTGCACTATTCAAAAATGCAGTTGAGGTAGCCATAGCTCGCAATTTATGGGCTGTAACATGAGGATGTGAATCTTGCTGATGATAACAAAACTTTATACACTGAGTAACATATGAAGAAAGTATTCTCTTAGAGACTGGTTGTCGATTTTTCATATTATAAGAAAGGAACAGCTGTGACGGTCTATGAATATCTGACGTACACTGTAAATATATTGATAGTGCTCTGGTACAATCCAATGTATGCAACCTACTGTGTAGAGTAGATTGATGTGGAGGTGGAAAAAATACCAGTAAAATAATAGACTGATTGATATGAAAAGAAGACACTACTTTTGGAAGAAACTTTGGATGAGGTCTTAGTATCGCTTTATCATGTAAAATTTGAGTATAAGGAGAGTAATATACCAGTGCTTGTAGTTCTCCAATTCGTCTAGCTGAAGTAATTGCAATAGGAAACAAAATCTTCCAAGTAAGAAATTGGAGGGAAACCGAATGAAGCGGTTCAAATGGAGGATCCATGAGCTTTTCCAAAATCAAATTCAAGTCCCATACTACCGGAGGTATCTGACGAGGAGGGTGAAGATTCATTAAACCTTTCAAAAATCTCTTTCTGATAGGATGTGCCATTACTGTACATTCATCGACTGGATCATGAAAAACAGCAATAGCTGCAATATGAACTTTCACTGAAGAGGCAGCCATCCCTGAATCAGATAAATAAAGAAAATAATTCAATAGAACAGAAATTGGACAAGAAATTGGATTTACTTGATGTATATTACACCAACATTGAAATCTTTTCCATTTAGCTGCATAAACTAATCTAGTTGACTGTTTCCTGGAGGCCAATAATACATTCAAAACTGGTTGAGAGAAAACTGAAGAATCTAATGGTTTACTTGAAGTAACCAAGTGGTCAGGTGAAGTTTGTTGAGATTTGGATGTAGCAGCTAACCATTGTTCTAGGATATGAGATCTGGAATGAGAGGAAGAAACTGCGGCTGGAACATGGCTAACTGTGTTAGCACCGGAAATCACGTCTGTCTCAGCCAATATGGAGTTATTAGTATCACAGACGCCCTGTCCTGAATGATTTTCTGCAATACTCTTGGAATGAGAGGAATTGGAGGAAAAGCGTAAAACAGAGAATGTTTCCAAGGGAGAGCAAAGGCATCTGCCACTATCCTTTGAGTTGAAGGCCACCTTGAGCAATATTTGCGACATTTGTTGTTCTGTGGGGATGCAAATAGATCTACCTGAGGCCAACCCCAACTCTGAAAAAGAGCGTGAGCAACTGTGATCTTGAGAGACCATTCGTGAGGTTGAAGTTGTCTGCTTAAGACATCTGCGATGTGATTTTCTCGTCCTGGTAGATAAACCACTTGAATCACCGAATGGAGTGATAGAACTAACGACCAAAGCTTGACCGCTTCTCAACACAGGCGAAGGGAGCTCATACCTCCTTGTTTGTTTATGTAAAACATTGCTACCTGGTTGTCTACATGAACTTGAATCACCTGTGAATGAAGGAGATGTTGAAAAGTATGAATCGCCAATCTGAGTGCCCTCAATTCCAGGAGATTTATGGAATAGCAGCTCTCTTGCATCGTCCAATGATCTTGTGTTGACAAGTGATCTATGTGTGCCCCCCAACCAATCTTGGATGCATCTGTGGTAAGAATTTTGGTTGGGAGAGGTAATTGGAATGGAGCTCCCACCAAAAGATTTTGTTGATGTGTCCACCACAACATTTGTAGTTTTATACGATTTGAAAGAAGTATCCGTGAATAAAGAGGTTGTCGATCCGGAAGCCATCTTCTCTTTAAATACCACTGTAGAGGACGCATATGTAGGCGTGCGAGGGGTAGAACAGCAACTGTTGAAGCCATATGCCCTAACAGAACTAGAAGATTGCGAGCAGTGGTGATTTTTACTGATAGAAAATATTAGACTAACTTTATCAGAACATGAGCCCGATTGAGTGGTAGCTTCACTAAAACCTTGCACAAGACAAGATCTGCTCCTATGAACGTCAGTCTCTGAGTGGGGATCAAATGTGATTTCTTGTAATTGATCACTAAACCTAACTCTTCGAGAAGAAGAATGGTCCTCTGCAAATGGTAACGATTCTGCTGTGGAGACTGAGCTACAATCAACCAATCATCGAGATATTTATTTATTTATTGCATTTGTATCCCACATTTTCCCACCTTTTTGCGGGCTCAGTGTGGCTTACAATAGGATATGAATAATAGAAATACATTTGTTACAGCTTGGTTATGGATTACATTGTGCAGAGTTGTGCGAGACATTCGAATATCAATTAGGAATATGACAATGGGACATCAACATAGAAATATTGGAAGGAGACAATGGGAAGCTAAAGGGCTGTGTTAGACAAAGACATATGGTGTACATAGTTCCGTGGATAAGTTTATGATTGACTGGATTGCGGGATGAGGGATCAGAAGTGGATGTATGTTGCATTGATGAACAGTGAGTATGGACTCTATGTGTTTTAGCTCTTTCCGTAAGTTTGTTCAAACAGGTGAGTCTTCAGTAGTTTACGGAAGGAAGCTTGATCGTTAATCACTCTTAGGTTACGCGGTAGTGTATTCCAATCCTTCGTGCTCATGTGGGAAAAGGTTGACGTGTGTAGCGTCTTGTATTTCAGGCCCTTGCAAGTGGGGAAGTGGAGGTTGAGGTGTGTTCGGGATGAACTTTTAGCGTTTCTGGGTGGTAGGTCTATTAAATCAGACATGTACGCTGGGGCTTCGCCGTAAATGATCTTATGGACTAGTGTGCAAACTTTAAAAGTAACGCGTTCCTTAAGTGGAAGCCAATGTAATTTCTCTCGTAGTGGTTTTGCCCTTTCATATCTTGGTTTTCCGAAGATGAGCCTAGCTGCTGTGTTTTGGGCTGTTTGAAGTTTCCTCAGTATTTGCTCTTTGCAGCCCGCGTATAGTGAGTTGCAGTAATCCAGGTGGCTGAGGACGAGGGATTGCACTAGGCTGCGGAAGACGAATCTTGGGAAGAATGGTCTTATCCTTTTCAATTTCCACATGCAGTAGAACATCTTCTTGGTTGTGTTGTTTGCATGGGTTTCGAGTGTTAAGTGGTGGTCGATAGTAACTCCAAGGATTTTTAGCGTTTCTGAGACTGGGAGGTTTAGGGTTGGTGTGTTTATCGCGTTGAATTCATTTGTGTTGTATTGGGAGGTGAGTATCAGGCATTGGGTTTTTTCTGCGTTTAATTTCAGGCGGAATGCATCTGCCCATGTGTTCATGATGTGTAGACTTTGATTGATTTCGTTGGAGATTTCTTTGGTGTCTTGTTTGAATGGGATGTATTCCGAAAGGATGGGCTCCACCTTAACCAGGGTGGGACCAGGCTGCTGGCGTCGGCATTTAAAAAGGAGATAGAGCAGCTTTTAAACTAGAAATGGGGGGAAGGCCGACAGTCGCTCAAAAGCGCATGGTTCGGGAAAAGGTATCTTGCAAAGATACCTCACAAACAGGGAAGAAAGGGTTTCTGGATAGTGAGGTTGCACAACAGACCGTGGTAGGCCAGGTGCCCTTAAATACAACTAAAGATCAGACAAAAGATGTCAAATCAATAGTGTCAGGTACTAAGCATCATGCAAATAAGAACAACAAACATACTCTGAAATGTCTATATGCAAATGCTAGGAGTCTAAGAAATAAGATGGGAGAGTTGGAATATATTGCACTAAATGAAAAATTGGATATAATAGGCATTACTGAGACCTGGTGGAAGGAGGATAACCAGTGGGACACTGTCATACCGGGGTACAAAGTATATCGTAATGATAGGGTAGACCGGACTGGTGGAGGGGTAGCATTGTATATTAAAGAGAGCCTTGACTCAGATAGATTACAAATTCAGCAGGACACAAATCACACCTTTGAATCACTGTGGGTTGAAATTCCATGTATAAAAGGGAAAAAAATGGTGATAGGAGTGTACTACCGTCCGCCTCGCCAGGATGAGCAGGTACATAAGTACATAAGTACATAAGTAGTGCCATACTGGGAAAGACCAAAGGTCCATCTAGCCCAGCATCCTGTCACCGACAGTGGCCAATCCAGGTCAAGGGCACCTGGCACGCTCCCCAAACGTAAAAACATTCCAGACAAGTTATACCTAAAAATGCGGAATTTTTCCAAGTCCATTTAATAGCGGTCTATGGACTTGTCCTTTAGGAATCTATCTAACCCCTTTTTAAACTCCGTCAAGCTAACCGCCCGTACCACGTTCTCCGGCAATGAATTCCAGAGTCTAATTACACGTTGGGTGAAGAAAAATTTTCTCCGATTCGTTTTAAATTTACCACACTGTAGCTTCAACTCATGCCCTCTAGTCCTAGTATTTTTGGATAGCGTGAACAGTCGCTTCACATCCACCCGATCCATTCCACTCATTATTTTATACACTTCTATCATATCTCCCCTCAGCCGTCTCTTCTCCAAGCTGAAAAGCCCTAGCCTTCTCAGCCTCTCTTCATAGGAAAGTCGTCCCATCCCCACTATCATTTTCGTCGCCCTTCGCTGTACCTTTTCCAATTCTACTATATCTTTTTTGAGATACGGAGACCAGTACTGAACACAATACTCCAGGTGCGGTCGCACCATGGAGCGATACAACGGCATTATAACATCCGCACACCTGGACTCCATACCCTTCCTAATAACACCCAACATTCTATTCGCTTTCCTAGCCGCAGCAGCACACTGAGCAGAAGGTTTCAGCGTATCATCGACGACGACACCCAGATCCCTTTCTTGATCCGTAACTCCTAACGCGGAACCTTGCAAGACGTAGCTATAATTCGGGTTCCTCTTACCCACATGCATCACTTTGCACTTGTCAACATTGAACTTCATCTGCCACTTGCACGCCCATTCTCCCAGTCTTGCAAGGTCCTCCTGTAATCGTTCACATTCCTCCTGCGACTTGACGACCCTGAATAATTTTGTGTCATCGGCGAATTTAATTACCTCACTAGTTATTCCCATCTCTAGGTCATTTATAAATACATTAAAAAGCAACGGACCCAGCACAGACCCCTGCGGGACCCCACTAACTACCCTCCTCCACTGAGAATACTGGCCACGCAATCCTACTCTCTGCTTCCTATCTTTCAACCAGTTCTTAATCCATAATAATACCCTACCTCCGATTCCATAACTCTGCAATTTCTTCAGGAGTCTTTCGTGCGGCACTTTGTCAAACGCCTTCTGAAAATCTAGATATACAATATCAACCGGCTCCCCATTGTCCACATGTTTGCTTACCCCCTCAAAAAAATGCATTAGATTGGTGAGGCAAGACTTCCCTTCACTAAATCCGTGCTGACTTTGTCTCATCAGTCCATGTTTTTGTATATGCTCTGCAATTTTATTCTTAATAATAGCCTCCACCATCTTGCCCGGCACCGACGTCAGACTCACCGGTCTATAATTTCCCGGATCTCCTCTGGAACCTTTCTTAAAAATCGGAGTAACATTGGCTACCCTCCAGTCTTCCGGTATTACACTCGATTTTAGGGACAGATTGCATATTTCTAACAGTAGCTCCGCAAGTTCATTTTTTAGTTCTATTAATACTCTGGGATGAATACCATCAGGTCCCGGTGATTTACTACTCTTCAGCTTGCTGAACTGACCCATTACATCCTCCAAGGTTACAGAGAATTTGTTTAGTTTCTCCGACTCCCCCGCTTCAAATATTCTTTCCGGCACCGGTGTCCCCCCCAAATCCTCCTCGGTGAAGACCGAAGCAAAGAATTCATTTAATTTCTCCGCTACGGCTTTGTCCTCCTTGATCGCCCCTTTAACACCATTTTCGTCCAGCGGCCCAACCGACTCTTTGGCCGGTTTCCTGCTTTTAATGTATCTAAAAAAGTTTTACTATGTATTTTTGCTTCCAACGCTAATTTCTTCTCAAAGTCCTTTTTTGCCCTCCTTATCTCCGCTTTGCATTTGGCTTGGCATTCCTTATGATCTATCCTGTTACTTTCAGTTGGTTCTCTTCTCCACTTTCTGAAGGATTGTTTTTTGGCTCTAATGATTTCCTTTATCTTACTGTTTAGCCACGCCGGCTGACGTTTAGTCTTTTTTCCCTTTTTTCTAATACGTGGAATATATTTGTCCTGAACCTCCAGGATGGTGTTTTTAAACAGCATCCACGCCTGATGCAAGTTTTTTACTCTGCGAGCTGCTCCTTTCAGTCTTTTTTTCACCATTTTTCTCATTTTGTCGTAATCACCTTTTCTATAGTTAAACGCTAGCGTACTTGATTTCCTAGTTTCACTTCCTTCAATGCCAATATCAAAACCGATCATATTATGATCACTGTTATCAAGCGGCCCTCGTATCGTTACCCCCTGCACTAGATCATGAGCACCACTAAGGACTAAGTCTAGTATTTTTTTTTTTTTTTTTAGAATGAAGAGTTTATTTGCATATCAGACTTTTAATCAGGTACATTCATCAGACAAATTCTGGATTCAGCTGACCGGAGCTCTGCTGCTTCCGAGGCGTTGGAGAAAAGTACTGCCGAGGGCTTGCATGCACCCTGCTTTTATACAATTTGGTCACTATACAAGTCTATGGAGAGCTCTAATATTGCTTCATCTATGAGTCATGCCCTCCGGCCAGGTGCTCTTCCGTTTTAGTATTGCAACTTGTTGTGCAACTTCCCTTTTTGTAAACACTTCCTTAGATACGGACATCCAAACATCAAAACATGAACATCTCCCTAGATACGGACATCCAAACATCAAAACATGAACAAACAACTTTTTTATGAAGATATCTATATTTGGATATATTAATTTCATATTATTTTGTGATCTGGGTTAGGATTTTAGCCATCAATTCCTTGATCTTGGCTTTTGCACTGCTTTTTAATGTCACACCAAATTCTAATGAGGCCTAGTCAGTGCCTTTTAACAGTTTAGGCTGTTTAAGGTATATAAATTGACCCACCACTATTCCAGTGGATGGATCCCAAGCGGGGACACATATTAACTTGCAGGAAAAGCAAGTCCTTGCTCAGCCAGTCATAGATTTTTAAACCTAGCTGGTATTTTTACAGCCTGAGTCCTAAAATCTGGCCTTCCACCCTTCCGGTGGGCATCCAGTAAGGGCCTCTTGCTGTAGTATAATTATACACCCTCCACCAATCCGATTCACCCTATCACTACGATATAATTTGTACCCCGGTATGACAGTGTCCCACTGGTTATCCTCCTTCCACCAGGTCTCAGAGATGCCTATTATATCTAATTTTTCATTTAGTGCAATATATTCTAACTCCCCCATCTTATTTCTTAGGCTCCTGGCATTCGCATATAGACATTTCAAACTATGTTTGTTGTTCCTAAGTACATCATGCTTAGTACTTGACAGTATTAACTGGCAATCTTTTGTCTGATTTTTATTGTTATTTAAAGATACCCGATCTACTACAATCTCTTTTGCAACCTCACTATCAGGATACTCTATCTTCCCTGTTATGGTGATATCTTTGAAAGATACCTTATCCCGAACCATGCTCTTTTGAGCGACTGTCGGCCTTCCCCCCATTTCTAGTTTAAAAGCTGCTCTATCTCCTTCTTAAACGCCGATGCCAGCAGCCTGGTCCCACTCTGGTTAAGATGGAGCCCATCCTTTCGGAATAGGCTCCCCCCTTCCCCAGAATGTTGCCCAGTTCCTAACAAATCTAAAGCCCTCCTCCCTGCACCATCGTCTCATCCACGCATTGAGACTCTGGAGCTCTGCCTGTCTCTTGGGCCCTGCGCGTGGCACAGGTAGCATTTCAGAAAATGCTACCCTGGAGGATCTGGATTTCAGCTTTCTACCTAAGAGCCACAGAAATGATAAAAGAAATCAGAGACGCGAACAAAATGGGCAATGTGATAATAATGGGTGACTTCAATTATCCAAATATAGACTGGGTAAATGTAACATCGGGACACGCTACAGAGATACAATTCCTTGATGAAATCAAGGACAGCTTTATGGAGCAACTGGTGCAGGAGCCGACGAGAGAAGGAAAAATTCTAGACTTGGTCCTTAGTGGAGCGCATGATCTGGTGAGGGACGTTATGGTACTGGGGCCGCTTGATAACAGTGACCATAATATGATCAGTTTTGACATCAACCTTGAAGTAACTGTACACAGAAAGTCAAATACGTTAGCGTTTAACTTTAAAAAAGGAGACTATGATAAAATGAGAAGAACGGTAAAAAAAAAACTTAGGGGGGCAACTGAGAGAGTAAAAACTGTACAACAGGCGTGGACGCTGTTCAAAAATACCATCCTGGAGGCCCAGGCCATACATATTCCGCGAATTAGAAAAGAAAGACGGAAGTCCAAAAGACACCCGGCCTGGTTGAAAAGTGAGGTGAAGGAAGCTATTAGGGCTAAAAGAAATGCCTTCAGAAAATGGAAGAAGGAACCGTCTGAAAATAACAAGAAACAGCATAAGGAGTGTCAAAGCAAATGCAAGGCGCAAATTAAGAAGACCAAGAGGGAGTATGAAAAAAAGATAGCATTAGAGGCAAAAAAACATAGTAAAAATTTTTTTCGGTATATTAAAAGCAGGAAGCCGGCAAAAGAATCGGTTGGGCCACTGGATGATCGAGGTGTAAAAGGGGCGATCAAGGAAGACAAAGACGTAGCGGAGAGACTGAATGAATTCTTTGCTTCGGTCTTCACCGAGGAAGATTTGGGTGGGATACCGGTGTCGGAAATGGTATTTCAAGCGGACGAGTCGGAGAAACTTACTGACTTCACAGTAAACCTGGAGGACGTAATGGGGCAGTTCGGCAAACTAAAGAGTAGCAAATCTCCTGGACCGGATGGTATTCATCCTAGAGTACTGATAGAACTGAAAAATGAGCTTGCGGAGCTACTGCTAGTGATATGCAACTTATCCTTAAAATCGAGCGTGGTACCGGAAGATTGGAGGGTGGCCAATGTAACGCCCATTTTTAAAAAAGGCTCCAGGGGAGATGCGGGAAATTATAGACCGGTGAGTCTGACGTCGGTGCCGGGGAAAATGGTAGAGGCTATTATCAAAAACAAAATTACAGAGCACATCCGAGGACATGGATTACTGAGACCAAGTCAGCATGGCTTTTGTGTGGGGAAATCTTGCCTGACCAATTTACTTCAATTCTTTGAAGGAGTGAACAAACATGTGGACAAAGGGGAGTCGGTTGATATTGTGTATCTGGATTTTCAAAAGGCGTTTGACAAGGTACCTCATGAAAGGCTACAGAGGAAATTGGAGGGTCATGGGATAGGAGGAAATGTCCTATTGTGGATTAAAAACTGGTTGAAGGATAGGAAACAGAGAGTGGGGTTAAATGGGCAGTATTCACAATGGAGAAGGGTAGTTAGTGGGGTTCCTCAGGGGTCCGTGCTAGGACCGCTGCTTTTTAATATATTTATAAATGATTTAGAGATGGGAGTAACTAGCGAGGTAATTAAATTTGCTGATGACACAAAGTTATTCAAAGTCGTTAAATCGCGACAGGATTGTGAAAAATTACAAGAGGACCTTACGAGACTGGGAGACTGGGCGGCTAAATGGCAGATGATGTTTAATGTGAGCAAGTGCAAGGTGATGCATGTGGGAAAAAAGAACCCGAATTATAGCTACGTCATGCAAGGTTCCACGTTAGGAGTTACGGACCAAGAAAGGGATCTGGGTGTCGTCGTCGATAACACACTGAAACCTTCTGCTCAGTGTGCTGCTGCGGCTAAGAAAGCAAATAGAATGTTGGGTATTATCAGGAAAGGTATGGAAAACAGGTGTGAGGATGTTATAATGCCGTTGTATCGCTCCATGGTGCGACCGCACCTTGAGTATTGTGTTCAATTCTGGTCTCCGCATCTCAAGAAAGATATAGTAGAATTGGAAAAGGTGCAGCGAAGGGCAACTAAAATGATAGCGGGGATGGGACGACTTCCCTATGAAGAAAGACTAAGGAGGCTAGGGCTATACAGCTTGGAGAAGAGACGGCTGAGGGGAGACATGATAGAGGTATATAAAATAATGAGTGGAGTGGAACAGGTGGATGTGAAGCGTCTGTTCACGCTTTCCAAAAATACTAGGACTAGGGGGCATGCGATGAAACTACAGTGTAGTAAATTTAAAACAAATCGGAGAAAGTTTTTCTTCACCCAACGTGTAATTAAACTCTGGAATTCGTTGCCGGAGAAAGTGGTGAAGGCGGTTAGCTTAGCAGAGTTTAAAAAGGGGTTGGACGGTTTCCTAAAGGACAAGTCCATAAACCGCTACTAAACGGACTTGGAAAACTCCAAAATTCCAGGAATAACATGTATAGAATGTTTGTACGTTTGGGAAGCTTGCCAGGTGCCCTTGGCCTGGATTGGCCGCTGTCGTGGACAGGATGCTGGGCTCGATGGACCCTTGGTCTTTTCCCAGTATGGCATTACTTATGTACTTATTGTCACATCATCGGCGTATATATATGGGTTGAGGTTATGGTTTGATAGGAGTTTTGCTAAAGGGATCATCATTAGGTTGAATATAGTTGGTGAGAGAGGTGATCCTTGTGGGACTCCACATTCAGGTGTCCATGCCTTGGACATGGTTTAATTTGATGTGACTTGATATGAACGCAGGGTTAGGAACCCCTTGAACCAGTTCAGGACATTTCCTCCTATGCCAAAGTATTCAAGTATGTGTAGTAGGATTCCATGGTCAACCATGTCGAAGGCGCTTGACATGTCAAATTTTAGGAGGAGTATATTGTTGCCAGTTGCAATTATTTGTTTGAATTTGGTCATGAGGGTGACTAATACTGTTTCTGTGCTGTGATTTGAACGGAATCCTGATTGGGCATCATGGAGTATTGAATGTTTGTCTAGATAGTTTGTGAGTTGTTTAGTTACCATACCTTCAGTTATCTTGGTTATTAGTAGTATGGATGCTATTGGCCTGTAGTTGGTTATTTCGCTCGTGTTTTTTTTGTATCTTTAGGAATTGGGGTGAGTAAGGATTATACCTTGACGATGTAAATGTGCCTCAGGAGCTATGACACACTTGGAGAACACTCTGGGAGCTGATGTTAATCCAAAAGGCAGAACCTTGAACTGATAATGGCGACCTTGGCACACAAACCGAAGAAATCGTCTTGATAACTGATGAATAGGAATATGAAGGTAAGCATCCTGCAGATCTATGGCTGAAAACCATTCTCCTTGTGTTAACAAAGGAAGTATTGTTTGTATAGATGACATTCAAAATCGTTGTCTTGGAAGATATTTGTTGAGTTGCCTTAGATCCAGGATTGCCCTGAGACCCCCATCCTTCTTGGGTATAAGAAAAAATCAGGAATAAAACCCTTTGTTCGTGTCGTAAGCAGGTACAATCTCTATGGCATTGAGATGGAGGAGCCTGCAAACTTCCTGTTGTAATTGTGGAATCTGCGAATTTGGAACGTGAAGACGTGTAGTTGATCGAGTCGGTGGGGGTTGTGAAAATATGAGAAAATATCCATGTTGAATGATATCCAAAATCCACGTCCGTTGTTATAGACGTCCAGGTGCTGAAAAAATGTTGGACCCTGCCCCCCACCGGGATCTGACCCAGTGAACGGTCAAAAAGAAGGAGTGAGTTTTTGTTGCTGGTTTGTCTGAGCAGGTTTTTGCGAACGCTGCTCTCTACCTGGTCTAGCCTGAAAATTGTAACGATGAGGCTGAGATTTAAATTGATAAGCAGACCGCTGATGACCAAAAGACTTCCGCTGTTGGAATCTATTCCTCGCATTAAAATAAGGCAATCTTTTATCATTTAATTTAGAAGGTTGCTGCTTATCCTGCTCTAGAGTATCCAGTCCTCTTTAAGACCTTCAATCAATTGTTTCGCTCTATCCACGAACAAAGAGTCACCCAAACAAGGAGCATCAGCTACCTTTTCATGAATATCTTCACCTAATGCAGATGCCCTTAACCACGAGAAGCGTCTAGACGCAATTGCAGTAGCTGCATTTTTGAGTGAAGTGTCAAACTGATCATGTGTGTTACGGATCATTTGTTTAGAACTCTCCTCCAAATTAGTAATAATTTGTTGAAACACCGGTAAGTCTTGCTGAGGAAGCAATGACTGCAATTTAGAGAAGTCATCCATTATTGTATATAAATATTCTATTTCATGAAACATATGAATCGCCATACGAACTGAAAGCCTTGAAGACTCAAAGTTCTTTCTTGCTAATAAGTCCATGAATTTTAAATTTTTAGTTGGTGAATGATTAGTGATATCCTTTTGTAACTTATGTCGTCGCATGGCAGATTTCACCACTAAAGATGCATGAGGAAGTTGGGTCATACCATGACCTAAATGTTCCTGAACCTTGTACTTATTTTATTTATTTTATTGCATTGCATTTGTATCCCACATTCCCGCACCTATTTGCAGGCTCAATGTGGCTTACATAGATTTGTTAACATTGTCATATGAGGATATCAGATACAGTTAGTAATGTGTAGCGATTAAGGAAGGGAAGACCTTTGAGTAGATCTAATGGAATAAGGCGTATTCCAAATTAATTTATGGTGATCTTGAAGCACTTGAGGTATTGTCAAGGCTATCGACTGCTTAGCTAAATTCAAGTATTTCGTGACTGATCTTTTATCCACAGAACTATCAGTCTGAGTAGACATGAGTATGTTCAAAACAGTCACCAATTTTTGTAAAAACATATTGTAAGACTCATCTTGCACAGGTAATTTTTCCTCCTGATGCATAGATGGTATAGTTGAAGTGGAAGGTATTTCCTGGTCTAACTGAGGCTGATAATCAGTATGAATTGAATGAGTCAACGAAGGGGCTGGTGAATTTATTCGAGATTTTACGGATACACACTCCTGTACCGAATTGGAGGGAGATACAGACCATAATTGTTGTCTGTGAGATGTATGAATCAGAGAGGTTGGTTGAACCGGTACTGTCTGAGGTGAATTCACCTGATTACTGTCCTGCATTTTCTGCTGATTCTGTAGCAATTTTGTGAGTAAATCCATTATCTTTAATTGTGTAATGGAAGAGGAAGATGAATGAGCTCTAGAAGAAGCATGAGAAACTGAATGTCGAGAAGCTCTATGCTTTAAAGAGCTATGTTGTGAATGAGAATCTGTTTTACTACGTTTTCTCAAAGGAACATCAGATGAGGAAGTTGAAGACGACCTCATATTAAGTTCTGTACGAGTAGTATGAGAAGAACAGCTATGTCTAGAATTATGGTGATATTGGGACGAGCGACTATGACAAGATGGTCGCCCATGCCGAGAGAACCTTCGATGCCGTTCCTCGACTTCACTGCTCGAAGTCGAGCCTGAAGAAAATGAACGAGATCAACTTTTCCGACCTCAACTTTGATGATCAGCTGATCTCTTTGAACGTCGATATCGACGTCGAGCTCCGGACCTGACATCCTCTGGGCGAGCATCATGATCTGTTCGTTGCCCATTAAACACAGCCTTATCCTGATCCCCGGGCACTGAGGCAAGGGAGAGAGCAGGAATGGAAGACACCTGATCCCCGGGCACTAAGGCAAGGGGGAGAGCAGGGATAACATGATCTTCCACAACAGCTGGGGCATCCAACGCTGTCACAGACATGACTGCTGAATTTTTGTGAGAACTTACAGATGATGACTCCGATTGCGCCGCTGCCAAATATTGTTGTAACTTGAATGCCCTAATATCCAGGGATTTTTGGGACATACTCCTGCAGGCAAAACAATTTTTCGTATCGTGGTGTTCTCCCAAACAGCGCAAACATCTAAAGTGAGAATCTGTGAGGGATAATTTCCGAGGGCATGTAGCACACACTTTAAAGCTCGTTTTTTTCTGAGACATAACAAATGATGAAGTTGGAGATGATTATGATTGACTGACTGAGAAATTAAACTCCGGGTCGTTCCGTCAACGCGGGAAAAATAAAACTGACTGTTCTGAGCTGTCAATGGTATTTATACTGTATATATGGGCAGGAATGCGCTAATGCTAATATGTTTACTTTTTAAGCATTCCTGTTGGATAGCCGGATCACGCACGTCACCGTGGCGTATATTCAGAGGTGTGGCTAGAAGATCCTGTCCATGGAAAACAAATGGATGTTTCAGGCTTAACAAAGAGAGAAAAATAAACATTTAGACACAGCCCTCTCTGCAGTTTGTTTTTCTCTGTCCTTTCACCGTTTCTTTTTTTTTTTTTTTTTTAATTCGTTCACTCCCTATTTGTTTTTTTTATAGCCCCCTGTTTTTACAACGAGTCGGCAGGAAGATGTCTGTTACAGCTAAAATCCACACTGTGTGACAGTGTTTCTCAGAGATTGCCTCACTGTTAGAAACCCAGCCCAAACCCTCTCCTTCTACCCTCTCTCTCACCTTTCCTTTCTTTGTGAAAAAAAGCAGGAAACATGGAATAAACTGCACCAGCTGGTGCAGTTTAAAGGGGGGCAGCTGACTGAGCTGAGTCACTTTCCCCAGCATTTTCAGAGATTTAAAACAGACATCACAGAGTTCATCAGATCGTTCTGCTAAAGCCTTGCCTCTCCCTCTCCCCTCATCCCAGTGCCTGCTTTCCTTTGAGTGTGTGTATGGTCTGTGAAGTGTAGCTGACTTGAGAACTCCTGCTGGTATGCAGACCACAAAGAAAAAGATGTAAAAAGCAGAGATTTGCTCATTTCCCCCTCCTTTTCCTGAAACAAACAACAAAAAAAAACCATTTTGCACTTTAAGTCTGAAAGCTTCTCATTTGTTCATTACAGCACATACTATTTTATCTCTTTTTTGATTTTTGAAAGGGTTTTAAAAGAATGCAAGAAGCAGTAGCCTTGCATCTGTTTCAGAATGAAAACTTTGCATGGCAGCCCCACCCTCTCTCTACTCTCTCACAGCTCATCAGCAGAGATTTGTAAAGCAGACACAGTACAACCTGTCAGTGAATTGAAAATGTGAACCCATTTTTAAAATGGTTTTAAAACATGCAAGATATGCTGACCACTCAAAAAGAGTTGGCAAAAACCCAAAGCTCATGTACATAGAGAGATGCAGTGCCCAGCTATCCCACCACCTCCTCCCATCTCCCCTCACACAGTCCCCTGCACTGAGAACTTTTAAAAATAAAATACCCTCTTTTTACCATGCTGTGCTAGTGTTGAAGCGGACACCACCTTATGAAGGCATGTACAAAAATACCTAAGCAGAATGTACTTTGATCCAGAGGTGGTAGGGAGCTTAGGTGGAATCATGCCTCTGTTTAACACCTCTAAAAAATATAATAAGGATCTCAAAAGAAACCATGTAGAAGAATGGCTCAGGGGGCAAGACACTTACACCGGTCCACCCGCGTTCGTTTCCAAAGAAACAAAGCCATAGACTCAAAGGTGGATGCACAGTAACAAGCTGACTTGGTGGATCTGTCACCGTTATCTTGTTTTAATGGCGGCTATAAATAAATACTGACGATTATCATATCAAAATACGCTTGGGCCATGAGTCTAAAAACAAAAAACAGTTATGAAGTGGCTGAAGCCTTTGAAAAGGTATTTACTTTAGGCTGTACGCCTATAAAATTACAGATGGACAAGGGTAAAGATTTTTTCTGCAGATGTTACTGAAAAGAAATTGAATTTGTCATTTTGTGACCACCAACGACGTAAAAGCGGCCATGGTGGAGAAGTATAACTGCACCTTCAAATCTAAAATGTGGCAGTACTTCATGTAAATGCTGGCACCCAAGTTAGGCGTGCAGAGGCCATATTATAAGAATAGTGTCAAATGTGTAATTATCTGCCACTTGGTGAGAGATTGAATGTGTGCACTTGATGCAATGTGCTCCTGGCAATTAGAGAACAAGTTTGGAGGTGATTCAGAGTGGTATATAAGGGAGACCTTCAAGGAAGTAGTACAGCATTTTCAACTTTCAGTTTGGCAGGTCCTATGTAAATAAATAAACAAACAAAAATAAACCGCTGACCACTGGCAGTTGAATATCAACCATATAGTGTATATGATTCAATGCAAAAATTTAGGATATGTATCAATCTTCATAGACATAACAAGCCATTACAAAACAAAAATATGAATGACAGCTCTGTAGGTGAACATTTCTCATAGGAAGATTACTTTCCTTACAAGATATGTACTTAAAGGAGACTTCTGAAGCACACTGGAATATATGCCTTTTCAAATTATTTTTATTTATTTATTAGGATTTATTTAACCACCTTTTGGAAGAAATTCAGAAGGCAGTGTAGAGCAAGACGGTCAAGCATATGCAATAGACAATTATAGCAGTAAAAAATATTCAAATAACAATGTAAAGTATGGCACAGTATGCTACATTACAATGTCTACACCATAATGAAACATTTTAATAGCATAGGGTGTAAGCAAAGATGGAACATATAGATAGATTAGAGTAACAGGAATTATAAAATAAGGGGACTAATTTAAAGAAAGTTGCAGATGAAGTTAGAAAGGTGCCTTTATATTATCTCGGCTAGAGAGGGAGTGGATAAGCATGTCCTGATACAGTATGTGCAGTCGGTGTTAGTCCTTTTTTGTGTGTGTGTAACTAGCAAATTAGTTACTACTTCCATTAAAAGCCTGGGTGAACAGCCAAGCTTTCACCTGCTTCCTGAAATAGAGAGAGTCTTGTATTAAGTGAAGCTTTTCAGGGAGTTCATTCCAAAGTGTAAGGGCTACTCTGGAGAAGGCATGCAGGCATATTTTCAAAGCACTTTGGGAGGCTAAGTTCCATAGGTTTCAATGGAACTTTGGGAGGCTAAGTGCTTTGAAAATGAGCTTGCTGATGTCCTCTGGAGAGGGTGTGGTTAGGGATACTCCTTGTGATGACCTTTGTGACCTCAGAGGTGTGTAGGAGATCTTTAAGGGCCTTGAAGATCATAGAGTTTTAAATTTAGCCCTGTATTGTACTGGTAGCCAGTGAAGGTTTTGAAAAAATGGTGTAATGTGGTTACATCACAACCTTCTATGAGTCTTGCTGCAGCATTCTAAATCAGTTGGAGCTGGTGCACACCCCTTATAGTCAGACCAGAGTAGAGTACATTACAGTAGTCAGAGGCAGTCTTGCCGTTATGGCATTAACTACTGTGACAAGATTTGCCTTCTCAATGTAAGCACAAAAGCCCTCAAGACTGGAACAATGTTCTAGTACATATTGTGTTGTCATTGCAAGTAGTATACCATGCCATACTTTGTATTGTTGTTTGAATATTTTGACTGCTCTAATTGCCTACTGCTCATGTTTGATCTATTCTTACTGTACACCGCCTTGAGTGAATTCCTTCAAAAAGTCGGTAAATAAATCCTAATAAATAAATAAAACAATGTAGAAATATTTAATGCAAAAGACCCAACCCGGGCCGTGTTTTGGCACAGAAAGGCGCCTGCCTCAGGGTTCAAACCATTATTCTCTTTGATAGTAATTAAAATCCAAACTGGTCCTTCTAACAACACCAAAAGATCTGATCATCTGACACAATGCCCATGTCAGGTCATTTGCATTAAATATTTCTACATTGTTTCTGTCTTGAGGGCTCTTTTGTGCTTTTTTTTCTTTTGCTGTCTTGGTTCATGTACTTTTATACTTTCTCTTTTGCTACTTCTCAGTGTAAGGAAACAGGCAGTGTAATTATCACAATGATTGAAGCAGCTTTTGAAGGTTGCTTGGATTTGGGGGATCAATGTTAGTGTTGAATCTAGCTGTACTCCAAGGTTCCTGACTTGTGATTTGAGTAGGAGTTTGTATTTCCCAAAAGAGATTGACCAAACACAAAACGACTCAAACATTGTTGTTCTCAGGTATAGGACCTTTTAAATATAAAGCACCACCATCTGTCCTCTCAGCCCTGGATTAACCATTAAGCAAAATAAGCACAAGCTTAAGGCTTCAAGGGAAGGGGGTACCACAGAGTTTTTCCCCCTAGCTATCTGCCACACCCATTATCCAACATGAATTTCAGTGTTTTTCTAAGCATCATAAATTTATGTGATGTTTTATTTCATACTATAATGATTTTCTGAGTACTTATTGAATCTTAATGGCTTTTCAGTTAAGCAATGGAAGGGTATCATTGTTGGGCTGTTCTTAGGGCATCAGTCGGATTTAATCTGGCCCTCTGTAATGACATATGCAGACAGCCTAAGAAGGGAAGAGATTTTGGATTTAGTTTAGGTACTATTTTTCTTGTTCCTAAGGGCTCATAATCTAAGTTCATACATGAGGCAATGGAAAGTTAAGGGGGTCTTTGACTAAGGTGCGCTAGTATTTTTAACTTGCTCTAGAAATCAGCTGGAGCTAAACGCTAAGACACCCATAGGAATATAATGGGCATCTCAGCGTTAAGTGCCAACTGAGTTTTAGCATGAGCTAAAAACGCTTGCGCACCTTAGTAAAAGATCCCCTAAGTGACTTGCTCAAGATCATAAGGAGCTGCAGTGAGGTTTGATGTGGGCTTCCCTAGTTTTGAACCTGCTACTTTTTTTTTTTTTTTTGTATATTTGAAGAACTATTGTATTGTTAATAAACGAATACCAGACATAAGCAACTAAGATTTACAAATCCAATATAACACTAGGCTTCTCCAGGTACATTTCTTGTGAAAATAAACAAGGCAATCAGTACCCTCACTTTTTTTTTTGTTAACCCAACCCCCCCCCCCCCCCAAAAAAAAAAATAAAACAGTCCCTCTGTCAAAATCAAAACTTCAACCTGCTGCTTTTACCATCAGGTTACGCCTCCATTCCCAAACTAGAAACACAAAAGAAAAGTTTAAATTAATTTGTATTATTTAAATCTAAAGTGACTGCATTGTTTCTTCACTGACTTGATGGAGAGGATAATTGTCAAACGTTTGTCAAAGATACATCAATTGGTCAACAAAAAAGTATCACAACTTGCCTATACACTTCTACTCTAGCTGAAATCATTTTCCTGATCCTTTTCTGCCTTCATTTGCAGTTTTTCAGTCTGTAACAGCTGGGATGAATGCAATTCAGAATTGGACTTTGATAAATAAGTTGAACGTGCAAAATACTAAGATTTTGTGATTTAGGAATCAGGGGGTTGATATTCCATCTTTATTAACCTTGTTTAATGATAACATTTTTGCAGTTGAATCCAAAGCCAAAAATGTTAGAGGTGTTCCTTGATTCTTCTTTAACTTTTTCCTTCCATATTAATCATTTATGGGAAAATAAGCCAGATAAGATTAGTTAGGTCATTTTTTGACCAGAAGGCTTTTGCATTGTTGGTTTAACTGTTAATCTTGTCAAATTTAGACTACTGTAATTTTTTTTTTTTGGTGTTAAGAAACAATATCAGAGAAAATTGCAGCTAATACAGAACACAGCATTAAGACTGATTTTTAAATTTAATAGATGTGGAGGGGTATAATCGAACGGGGCGCCCAAGTTTTCCTGAGGACGTCCTCATGAAGGGACGGGGAAACCCATATTATCGAAACAAGATGGGTGTCCATCTTTCGTTTCGATAATACGGTCGTGGACGCCCAAATCTCAAACATTTAGGTCGACCTTAGAGATGGTCGTCCTTAGAGATGGTTGTCCCCGGTTTTCGGCGATAATGGAAACTGAGGATGCCCATCTCAGAAACGACCAAATCCAAGCCATTTGGTCATGGGAGGAGCCAGCATTCATAGTGCACTGGTCCTCCTCAAATGCCAAGACACCAACCGGGCACCCTAGGGGGCACTGCAGTGGACTTCAGAAATTGCTCCCAGGTGCATAGCTCCCTCACCTTGGGTGCTGAGCCCCCCCAAAACCCACTCCCCACAACTGTACAACACTACCATAGCCCTAAGGGGTGAAGGGGGGCACCTACATGTAGGTGTGGTGGGTTTGTGGTGGGTAAGGGCTCACATTTACCACCACAAGTGTAACAGGTAGGGGGGGATGGGTCTGGGTCCGCCTGCCTGAAGTGCACTGCAGTACCCACTAAAACTGCTCCAGGGACCTGCATACTGCTGTCATGGAGCTGGGTATGATATTTGAGGCTGGCAAAAATATTTTAACATTTGTTTTAGGGTGAGAGGGGGTTAGTGACCATTGGGAGAGTAAGGGGAGGTCATCCCCGATTCACTCTGGTGGTCATCTGGTCATTTAGGGCACATCTTTGTGGCTTGGTCGTAAAAAGAAAGGACCAAGTAAAGTCACCCAAGTGTTCGTCAGGGACGCCCTTCTTTTTTCCATTATTGGCCGAGGACGCCCTTGTGTTAAGCACACCCCAGTCCCACCTTTGCTATGCTTCCGACACACCCCCATGAACTTTGGTCGTCCCCACGACGGAAAGCAGTTGAGGACGCCCAAAATCAGTTTCTGTCAAACTCCAGTAACTGTCTTATTTGCCTATATGTTTCACCTCCTCCTTTACACCTTATTAAGGTGTTTTAATGTGTATTGTGTTGACATTGTAAGTAGTATACCATGCCATAATGCTTACTGTTACTTGAACATGTATACTGCTGTAATTGTGTGTTGCCTATGGTCAACTTATTCTTGCTGTACACTGTCTTGGCTGACTTTCTTCAAAAAGTAGTAAATAAATAACGCATAAATAAGTTATTTCCACTTACTGTATTTAGTAAGTTACATCTTCTACCTTATGTCTGACAGTAGATGGTGCTACAGTATCGAGTTCAGAGCTTTGCAATATCTTCAGTCAGTGCAGCATTTAAGCATGTCTGAAGGGTAAATTTTTGGATTCACAAACTTTTGACTACACATTTATTGGATTTGCCACTCTTGTTTCTAGAGGAGATTACAAAATATAGGTAAAAGCACATGATTGTTGCCTTAAAATACTTTAGCTACATTCTTTTCCTAATAATTCCTAACATTCTTTTTGCTTTCTGGCTACCACCACACACTGAGCAGAAGATTTCAACATATTGTCCACCATGACTTCTAAATCCTTTTCCTCGGTGGTGACTCCTAATATGGAACCTATCATCATGTAGATGTATTTTGGGTTATTCCTTCCACATTAACCCCCGGAAGTATTATAGTGCTTCTTAAGTTGTGTGAACAAATCCAGTCATATTCTGGATTTGCTCTCACAACTTAATTAGTTAATAAGCCAATCAGTGCCAATAACTGCCAATTATTGACACTAATTGGCATTAATTAGAATTTACATGCACAGTTGATTAAGCATATTCTTTAATGTGATGCACGTAAATTCTAAGTTGCATAGTTGAAAAGGGTATAGCGGAGTCCAGTAATAATTTTTTAACAGTACAACAAACTTCTTTAAATCTAGGCACCGATTATAGAATATGCTTAGTCAGCATTGATTTCAGTGCTGATTTTTTAGGTGACATATATAGCAGTTGCGTAGCCACAGGTGGGCCTGGGTGGGCCAGGGCCCACTCATTTAGGGCTCAGGCCCATCCAACAGTAGCACACGTTTAGCGGTAGCTGGTGGGAATCCCAAGCTCGGCCAGCTGAAGACTTCCCCAATGGTAATGAAAACACTACTCTCTACGATACCAGCATCTGCGCATTCTCAGTTTTCAGCGCATGCCTGCTGCAGACTGCCAAGGTAGAAAGAAGCATTTTCCCACCAGCTGAGATATTTTTTTGGTGGTGGTTGGGGGGAGGGAGAACACTTGGTGCCCACCCACTTCTTGTCTAGGCCCACCTAAAATCTGTTGTCTGGCTACGACCCTGATATATAGAATCTCCTCCTTAACCCTACACTCTCTTTTCTATCTTTTAACCAATTCCCAATCCATAACAGAACACTGCCTCCTATCCCATGACTTTTTGATTTTCTCAGAGTCTCACGACGGACTTTGTCAAAAGCTTTCTGAAAATCTAGATAAACATCAACTGTCTCACTTTTATCCACGTTTATTCTTGCCTTCAAAAAAGTGTAACAAGTGACAGTACGACTTGAGATTGATGTTACTTAATGATATCATATATGTATTTGAAAGTTGAGATATCACAGGTCTCCCATCACAATCTTTTTAAATCAAATGAACATCAAGAAAATCTATGGAAGTAATCCTCCACTGCAGTGCTAGGTTTTTTTTCCCACTAGTAGGGCTTCTACTTTTATGATATTGTACAAAAGTAAAAGCAAAAAACAAACAAACAAACAAACTTATACGTATATTTATTCATTAAGAAGACTTCTTACTAAAGTGCGTTAGGTACTCCACATGAGATTTGGCACGCATTAACTGCTACTGCATAAAAGCACTAACAGCTTTTCCATATTAGTCACATTAATTTGTGCATTAAGGGCATTTTGATTTAGGGGACAGAAACTAGCCGAGGCATGAGCAGAGAACGGGTAAGCAGTATATACTACAGTTAACGTGCACCATTTACTGCGCACTCACAATTGTGCAGTTAGTGTGGGTCCCCTTAGCACCTCCTAAATAGGAGATCTAACCCCCAGATTCTACAAATGGTGACTAAAGTTGAGTGCACAAAGTTGGCAGTGCGGCCAAATTGTGCATTCAACATAATTGTTTAACAAGTCAATCAGCACCGATAATTGGTCAATAACAAGCAATTATCAGCACTAATTAACTTTCTAAGCGTATTCTGTAAAGTGTTGCGTGTAAATTCTAATGGGCAGATCTCAAAAAGGGGGGGGGGGGGTGTAGCCATGGGAGGGGCATGGGCATTCCTAGAAATTATGTGCACTGTTAGAGAATACACCTGATCTGCACCTAAATTAGGTGTGGGCATTTACACCAGGTTTTAGTTGGCATAAATGGTCATATCTACGTTTATTCATGGGTGCAGCCACTACTTGTATTCTGTAAACCACGCCTAACGTTAGGCATGGTTTATAGAATAGTGCCAAGCATGTTCTTTTTCTGCTCCAAATTTTTTAGTGCCATATATAAGTTAGCTTCAGAATTTAGTACAAGAACAGTGCTGGGCAGACTTCTACAGTCTGTGCCCTGAGAATGGCAAGGACAAATCAAACTCAGGCATACATATAAAGTATCTTCTTGGGCAGACTGGATGGACCATACATGTCTTTATCTGCCGTCATTTACTATGTTACTAGTCCTAAGTGTATCCATTCTAATCATAATCAGAGTAGCACACACTAATGGATATAGTAAACCTGTACTGGCCATGCTGAACATGCCCCCTAATAAATGCAGTGTTTAATTTGCATTTTCTACATTTAAAAAAGAGCCTCTAATTTATTTTTTGCCCACAGCTTTCTAATTGGGCTCCATACAGCATCATAATTTTATTCAGCAACTATCCTAGATGGTTTTACCCATTTGTAATCCTCACCTGTCATTTATTTATTTATTGCATTTGTATCCCCCATTTTCCCACCTCTTTGCAGGCTCAATGTGGCTTACAATACAATATATCATGAATAGTCATTGTAACAGCCCTCCAGAGGCGTAGCCAGGTTTTGATCTCAGGGGGAGCAGACTTTTACAAAATAGGCGCCGGTTGGTGTCAGCTAGACAGCAGTGTCTGTGTTGTTGCTCAGGGGCTGTGGCGGGCAACGATTAATACAGGCTGTCTCTGTTACGTCCTGCCTACAAGGAAACAATAAGTTACATCAGGAGGCAGGACACAGAAGAGGTCCCTGGACTGGCCAGAGCAGGCAACCTGTCTTCTTAACTTCAAATAAAAATATTCAAATCGTGACCATCACCTCAGGAATAGCACACCCAGACCTCTCACTGCTAGACACCTTGTTTAAATCAAGATGGGCTTTTCTTTGTGTGGTGAATCTACAGGATGTGAAGAACACTAGTCTTGAGCATTTTTATTTTGGGTGACAAGGGCCACCAAAGGTGGCGCTTGCCCCAGAGCCTACTTTCAAATAGGGCTAGACACTTTGTGAAATAACACAAACCCCTGCAAAAAGACACCCAAAACCTATACTGAAAACTTACCACACCATAACAGCCCTAACTCATCTATGAAAAGACAGTGCTAGAAATATTACTGTGGGACCTAGAGAAGTGTTTCCCTAGGTGGTCCTGGAGTACCCCCTTGCCATTCAGGTTTTCAGGCTATCCACAATGAATCTACATGAAAAAGATTTGCATGTAATGGAGGCAATATATGCAAATCAATGTCATGCATATTGTGGATATCCTGAAAACCTGACTGGCAAGGGGGTACTCCAGAACTGCCCTAGAACACAAAACTTACCACACCATAACAGCCCTAAATCACCTATCAAAAGACAGTGATAGATAGATAGATAGATAGATAGATAGATAGATAGATAGATAGATAGATAGATAGATAGATAGATAGATAGATAGATAGATAGATAGATAGATAGATAATTCTCACCTCCAACTTTCTAATGTGCCTGGGACTGTGCCTCCCTCAGAGGTGGTCTGCTAGGTAGGCACGCACTGATGTCAGTGACAGCTGATTCTAAGCAAGGGGAGGAGTGTTTCCCTACTCCTCCCCCTGCATGGGAATCAGCTGTCAGTGCGCCACTCCCTGCCACTTCGGAGCAAGTGGCAGGGAGCGGGGCAACACAGAACCCCCCCCTCGCCGCATCACCAACCCGCCCCCCCACCTGACGAGCATCAACACCCCGTGTCCCCTCACGCACCTCCCACCGAGTTCCACACTCCGCCCTCCCTCCGATTTCAACACCCTCCCCTCGCGTTATGGCCCCCTGTACACCCCTTCCACAACCCTGTCGACCCCCCCTTCCCGCCGAAAACCGTCCCCCGCCGCCGTCGAGTACCTCTGCTGACGGGGGAACCCAACCCCCGTCAGCCAAAGTCCTGTGCTGGCCTTCGCAGCGTTCCTTCTTCAGTGATCTTCTGCTCAAGTTCCTCTACGTGCATCTGACGTCAGATGCACACAGAGGAACTTCAACAGAAGATCATTGAGGAAGCAACACCGCGAAGGCCAGCACAGGACTTCGGCTCATGGGGGTTGGGGTCCCCCGTCGGCACAGGTACTCCACGGCAGCGGGGGACGGTTTTCGCCGAGAAGGGGGGTCGACAGGGTCGCGGAAGGGGGGTACAGGGGTCCGTAACGCTGTGCGGGGGGGTGAAAACAGAGGCAGGGAGGAGTCTGGAACAGCGAGGGAGGGTGGGGGATGGCCTTGCTAGTGCCCGTTTCCTTCCCTTCAGAAACGAGCATTTTTTCTAGTATATATTACTTCCGGGGGTTAATGTGGAAGGAATAACCCAGAATTCATCTACATGATGAATATATATATATTACACTGGGCTGTGGAGCACCAATATACCTACTATTGGGAAACTGGAACAAGCTGCACTGTTACACATTCCTTCACAGATACTACATGCTAACAGAATCCTTCACCTCAGTCACACATGCAGAACATGGACAGACCCTCATCTATATAACATAAGAGTAGCCATACTGGGTCAGACCAATGGTCCATCTAGCCCAGTATCCTGTTTCCAATGAGGCCAACCCAGGTCACAAGCACCTGGCAGAAACCCAAATTGTGACAACATTCCATGCTACCAATCTAATGCAGAATAGGGAGCCACAAAAAAACCTCAACAAAGACTGAAATAGAGACCTCCCTCCACCCCCTGCCCAAGGAAGCCAGACTCTAAACAGTGCAATGCTGGTAAAAAGAGAGACAGAAATGTATTTTCTCCTGTACTTTGCAAAATAAAAATAGAAAAAATGTACATTTTACAAAGCAGGTACATCTCAGTCATTACAAAGTATTAAATAAGAATTATTTTTTTCTACCTTTGTTGTCTGGGAATTTGGCTGGTCCCAGTCTTTTTTTCCATGTTCCATGAGTCAGCCTTACAAATTCTTTTCCAGGCTGACTTTTCCATTTCTTCTCTCGCCTCTTGTCTTCTTCCTTTCCTTCTCTACATCTATCTCCAAGTGCACCATCCTTTTTTCCTCTGCACCACTATTTGTCCTGTCCAGCATCTCCCTTCTGTGTGCCTTGTCCCTATCCTGCCCCCAAGTTCAGCATCTGCCCTTTCTGTGTCCCCCATCTCCCCCCCTTTTTAGCACAAGCCTACCTGGTCTCCTCATCTCCCCCTTTCTAGCATCTGTTATACTGGTGTCCCCACCGCTTCCTTTTTCTAACATTGTCCTATGTCCCCATCTTCCCAGCATTACCCCTATTACCATTTTCCCCCTTTTCCAGCATTACCTCTTTGTCCCCATCTCACCCCTTTTTCACCATTGTCCCCATATCCCCCTTCTAGTGGTGCCCCTCTGTGTCCCTATCTCCTCCTCCCCTTTTCAGTTGTGCCCCTCTGTGTCCCTATCTCCTCCCCCTTTCCAATAGTGCCTTCTCTGTGTCCCTATCTACTCCCCCCTTTCCAGTAGTGCCTTCTCTGTGTCCTTATCTACTCCCCCCTTTCCAGTAGTTCCCTCTCTGTGTCCCTATCTCCTCCTCCCCTTTCCAGTAGTGCCCTCTTTGTGTCCCTATCTCCTCCCCCTTTCCAGTAGTGTCCCTCTGTGTCCCTATCCCCCTTCAATTCAGTAGAGCCCCTATCTCTCCCCCTTTTCCATAGTGCCCTGTGTCCCCATTTCTTCTTTTTCTAGCATTGCCTCTTTGCGTTCCAATGTCTCTACCCTCTCCCTGTCCAGTATTGACTCTGTGTCTTTCTCCCTCCTTGTCTAGCATTTACTATATCCTTCTCTCTCCCCCTATTAACCTTCTTCCCCGTCCCTTTCAGCGCTCCCCATCCTCCTTAGGGCCACATATTTCCCTGGCCTGCTCCCACGGTCCATCCTCTGGCAGCTCCAAGGAGGTTTTAATAGACAGGAGACCAAGTGACATCAGAATGTTAAAACCAATTAGGCCAGTCTCAGTTTCCCCTTCCCCGCGCAGCTGTCATTGCCGTACTCTCAAAAGAAAGAAAGCAAACCTATGAGTTGCTTCATCTACGTTGTCACTCTTTATTATTGGTAGCATTTGTATATAATCTCACTTATATTTTCAAATATGTACACAGAAGAAGTATAATAACATAATAACTTTTCATAGGAAAAGTAGTAATTTGTTATAAATCATAATCAGTGTGTCATTTGGAGGGGCTGGTTATAGGGACACTCTAGCATGTGTTATATGTAAGCCACACTGAATCCGACTTTGCTTGGGATAATGTGTGATATAAATGTTAAAAAAAAAAATCCTTTATCCTCCACGTTTCAAGACACTGCCTATCCTGCTGGATAGTGATGGCACAAGGAAAGCAAGGTTGGTCCAGTGAAGACTAACTCAAAATAACCTGTTTCTTAGCTGGGCCCTAGCATTACCATCTTAAAAATGCAACCATGCCATGCCTCTGTAGCTATGTTCCACTAATGTTAAACAGTTAACTGGATTTCTTGAAAGGATTATATAAACGTAGGATGCATGACTAGGGGCACAAACATACACTTATTTATTCAAAATCACAATTCCTCATGTAGAGCCACAAAACAACTTTTTAGGGCAGATAGTGTTCCTTTTATTATCGACCAGATAGAGATAAGAGTTTTCAGTTTTGGCACAGTATAAGTCATCATAAGAACAAAATATAGGAAAACAAATGGACTGCATTAGGGGCTTATAGCCCATTTATGTTTAAACAAAAGAGATCTGCATGAAACAAAATATTTAATTTTATTTTGACTTATAAAACCGCTTGCCCCTGAAACATGTTCAAAACAGAATAATCCATTTGTGTATCTAAAAGGTAAACTTCTACAACACAGATGAAGGTGCGATTCCATGTGCCCCAATGAAAGGAGAGTTTAATTCTACTTCCATTTAATTTCAGTATATTCTATCATCTTTATAACTAACATCTGGCTTCCCAATGCAGATTACAATGAAGAACGACATGTATGCAGCAGATCATGTTTGCTTGTTTTGAACCGAACTGCAACAACGGCTGCATGGGGGGGGGGGGGGGGGTGGAAATAGATTACCCAAATTGGCATCACCCTCTCTTCTGCCCATCTCTCCCATCTGCATGGTCACTTTTTACTTCCCTGAAGCCTTCTCCCTCCTGCACCAGCGAATCGATTCACAGTCAGCTTTCTGCCAGCGTCGGGGCCTCTCCTAAGGCACGTCCCGCCTACTCTGTTTTCCGCAGAGGTGGGACACGCCTGAGGAGAGGCCCCGACGCTGGCAGAAGGCTGACTGTGAATTGTCGGTGCCGGAGGGAGAACGCTTCGGGAAGTAAAAGTGACCTTGCAGACGGGAGAGCGCGGGCAGAAGAGATAGGAAAAGATTAAAGACTCGGGAGGGAGCAGAAAAAAAATATTTATTGGGTTGAGGCGCATAGGCGCCATTTTTTCTAAACAGCTGTTTAGGGGAGCGACCGCTTCCCCTGCGCCCCACCTAGCTACACCACTGCAACCCTCATGACCATTGTATGCGAGTATCCTGAGTCTGGCCAGTAAGTATTGCTGTTATGGTATTGCTGGGACTCAATGGCAGAAGTTCAACGTAAAGGCCCCCAAGTAAAACATCAGAGAGGGCCCACAGAATAGGGGAGATCCACCGTAGAAGATACCAAAGTGGCTATCGGTGTCCCCCCTCTCCTCTCCCCTCCCCTGCAATGCCAAGGCTGCTTGAAAGTTTACAGCACTGCTGGATTTATGAGTACAGTGTTAAGGATGTGCATTTGTTTTGAAACAAAGTGAGAGATATGATGAAACAGATCCATTTTGTTTTAAGAACATAAGTACATAAGCATCACCATACTGAAACAAACAGAAGGTCCGTCAAGCCCGGTTTCCAACAGTAGCCAATCCAGGTCACAAGAACCTGGCAACATCCCAAAAGAGTGAAACAGATTTTATGCTGCTTATCCCAGAAATAAGCAGTTGATTTTTCCAAGTCCATCTTAATAATGACTTATGCACTTTTTAGGAACTTGTCCAAACCTTTTTTTAAAGCTTACTATGCTAACTGATTTCACCACATTCTCTGGCAACAAATCCCAGAGTTTAATTACAGGTTGAATGAAGAAATATTTTCTCTGATTTACTTTAAGTTTACTGCTTAGTATATTCATTGTGTGCCTCCTAATCTTTTTATTTTTGGAAAGAGTAAACGAGTGATTCACGTCTATCCATTCCACTTCACGTAGTATTTTATAAACCTTTATCATGGAGAGATCATGTGATGCGATGAGAGGGTGAGACGTGTCTTCACGCTTTCTGATGCCCCGGCGTCCTTTCTTACTAATTAAAACCCTACAAAACAGACTGAAATTGCTTTTTGGTACTTTACCTTTGCTGCGTGCCCATGGACAAATTTTTGGAGACACCGTCTAAAGCTATGTCCTTCAGAGGAGCGAAACGGGAGAAAGATAAACTTTGTGCGGTGGACACAAACATGGAGAAACCACCGCCGCAGGTGGGGCTGGCATTCACAACGGAATAACTTTCTCAGCTAACAGCGGCAGTGGAGAAAGTGTTGGAACTGAAACTAGACCAATTGTCTTGCCAGCTCACAACTTTTGAGTCTTTACTAGAACGGAGGGTGTCGGAGCTGGAGGACTCCTCCACTCCAGCTGCACAACAGCTTCAAAAGCTAACAGCTACAGTGGCGGCGCCGTCGGCCAAATTGGATGACTTGGAGAATAGATCAAGACAATCTAACTTGAGGATTATTGGTCTGCCGGAGACGGTAGGCGATCGGGTGCTGGCGACGACTTTGGAGTGTTGGTTGGCTTCAGAGTTTGCACTGTCGGACTCTGCTTGGCCTCTATGTTTGGAGACAGCACATCGAGTTGGCCGTATCCAAGATGGCCAACGGTCCCCGCGGGCAGTGATACTGAAAGTACACAATTATCTACACAAAGTTGAGATTCTGCGCAGATACCGGATTAAGAGAGATGAGACAAAGTATGGGGGGGCACCTCATACGAATATTCCAGGACTACTTGGCGCAATTACAGGATCACAAACGCCAGTTCACTCCGCTATGCTGTCGTCTGATGGACTTCCAAGCAAAATTTATGCTGCTTTACCCGGCGGTGCTAAAGATTCGACATGATGGCAGTTGGAACTCGTTTGATTCTATGGTAGCGGCCAAAGAATTTGTATCAGGACTCGAGAGAGTTTCGGGAACCAATGGCACAGTGAAATCAGGAGATTGAGGAATGTCGCCATGTGGATTCTTTGGACTTTACAGGCAGGAGGGTTTGCTGAATGTGTAATGTTGCAGGCATACTTAGGGTTATAAATGAATCTGTTAACATATGGAGGGGTGTGGGGGCCTCAAGCATTGTAGTGACTCAGATGTTTTTTTTAAGTTGGGGAGGTTGTTTAGGTGGGTGGGGCACAGGTGGATTATTTGGGATGGGGAGCAGAAGGGAAGGGGGGTTCTGGGTGGGGGAGGTTGGGATGTGGGTGATGGGTTGGGGGGGTTGAGAAGAGGTAGGCGAGGGAGGGGTAGAGGGTTTAGTGTTATATGTATGCTGGGTTCGGGAATAGAAAATGAGAATGTTACGATGTGCTGTGGGGGTAACCTCTTCGGGGTGAGGCTAGGCACCCGGGGGGGAGAATGAAGAAAGAACGTTGCTTTGGACCAATTGTTGGGGTCATGGCTAGGCACTTGGGGCGGGGCATGCGTCTGGTCTCATGGAATGTGTGTGGATAACCTCACCGGTTAAGAGGGCAAAAATTTTGTCAGCTCACACACTACTCCTGCAGTAATCAGGCAGTGCATAGAAATGTGGCCACATTGCTGATTACCGTCAGGAATGCCCCCTTGGTAGAAATTTTTTTCTACCATGGAAAACAGTGTACACCAACTTCAAAACTACAACAGGGTGCCCGCGCTGCAGTAGGGTCGATTTGGCATTAGCCCTACTTCGTCTTAGTAAAAGGGCATCTTAGTGCCTCAACCCCTGTACAGTAAAGTGACAGGGCATCATTTAAGACATTATTAGTAGATGCAGGGCTTTGGCACACATTTTACAGTGGCTATGCTCTCCTTGATTCATTACAAAAAATGTAATTTGATCAAGATGGCAACCTGAGAAGACGTCATGTTTGACTGTCCTCTTGAATGGGCCACTATAATGTTGCTACTTGGTGCTGTGCTCATACAATGGGCAAATGGAAAAGGAAAGAAATACAAAGAGCTTCCCTCAGGTCCCCAAGGAATTTGGGGACCTTTATTAAAAGAGTGGTACATTTTTCCACTTTCCACACATTGGGGGCCTTTTACCAAACCGTAGTAAAAAAAGGGGGGGTCTTAGCATGTCCTTACACAGATCATTTCCTGTACACAAAGGCTATTTTTACCAAGTTAATTTGAGATTAAGTGCAAAGCCTATGCAGTAACCTTTGAGGATGAGGCCATCATCTGCCCCAGAAGCTCCTGAGCAAGACAGACATTTAATGCACCTTAAAAGTACATATAAAGCAGTGATTCCCAAATCTGGTCCTGGAGGTAGAGAATGACATGGGGACGGGACAGGGACAGAGCCTGAGGGGATGGAGTGGGGACAGGGCGAGAATGGGGACAGAGCCCGTGGGGACGGGAACGAACTTTGTCCCCATATCATTTTCTACTTTGAAGCCTGTTAATGAACTGAACTTTTATTTATGTTTGAGTGATGCAGACGATGATGTTTTGATTTTATGGAAAAACAAGCAAACATGCTGGCCACAACTAGCAAAATTGGCGTGGAGAATCCTGTACATTCCTGCTACCAGCACATCATCTAAGAAGACATCTTCTATTGCAGGAAGGACTGTGGAAGACGGGAGAACTAGACTGAATCCAGAGATTGTTGACGTATTCATCCACAGATTTAAAAAATCATAACAGTGCTTATAGAGCATATTTCTCCCCTGCTAGGGCATACAGAATGGGTTGTATTTGATACCTCTGGACATCTTAACAGGGTGGATTAAGATTCCTTGGTGTAGTAGAAGTCAGCTATTGTTGGGGTTGGAAGGGTAGACGGTGGTGTGTGTGTGGTGGGGGGGGGATTATTTTAGCTGCTCGTTGTTATTATTGTTTTCTATTAGTGATATACTATTCCTTTTTATGCTTCTGCAGATGAGGACAGAGGCCACAGGGATGAGGTGGGGACAGGGACAGAACCTGTGGGGACGGGGCAAACTTTGTCCTCGTGTCGTTCTCTACCTGTAGGCACCCAAGCAAGTCAAGTTTTCAGGGTATCCACAATGAATATTCATGAAAGAGATTTGCATGCAGTGGAGGCAGTGCATGCAAATCTGTCTCATGAATATTCATTGTGGATATCCTGAAAACCTAGCTGGCTGGGGTGCTAATAGGACCAGGGAACTACTGACATAAAGCATAAGTAGACAGACCCATAACATTGCTCGAGCATAGACTGTATTGCCCTGACACCTGGTGTACTGAGCCCCGATCCCCCAACAATGAAATGGAGAGCCCAGATCCGCCCTCCTGACACACCTGACATTTACACCCAATAGTCTCCAGCACTGCCCCATAGCCATGAATGTTTGAACGCTGCTATCTGTCCAAATGAATGCTCCAGTTAATAAGGGTGCATGCATATGTTTTTGTACCAGAGCTAACACTGAATTATTTTCTAAATTTTAGATTAATTTCAATTCATAATCATGTATTACCAGGAAAGGTAATGTGTTTATGGGATGATCGAATGCATAAGGTCAGATTAGATGCCTATATATTTACTTTCCTGTTCAAAAGCACAACTGTAAATTCACTCCATGAAAACTGAGACTTACCAAGCTGCAAACCAAACTCTGTATGACTCTACTGTTTAGTATTGAAATAAAATGGTTTAGGCCCAACAAAATACAATGTTCTTCAGTTCTTTGCTGAGAACACTACAGTAATTTCAAGCTAGAGTAACTCCATGAAGATCTGGCCACAGAACAGAAGCTTCAAAGTGCAGCAAACAATGAGAGTCATTAGCCTTTCATTCCACTCCCCTCCAAGACCATGCCCAACTCCAATTAATTTATGAAATACCCACTTTTATTCAGAATTGTCATTCACAGGCCAGACCGTTAGCTCAGTTCCAGCGTTGTCTTTGGAAATACAGAAAGCCTAGTTTCCATTCCCCAGGCTGACCAAGGGTCAGGATGCTGTAGAGTCAGCTTTGAGTCTCAGTCTTTGTATAAACACTGGAAGGGTCAATTTGTCTTTCTTTTGCCATCACCTACTAGGTTCCTATGGTGATACTTAATGACTGGACTTAGGGCCACATTTGTCACTGCAATGACTGAGCTAAGCAAGATTGGAAGGGCTATGAAATAGAAAAATGTATACACCTGCTCTGCGCCTACCTTAGGCACCAGTATTTACAGCAAGTTTTACTTGGCATACTTGGCCACGCCTACAGTTAGGCACTGCCATGGCCACTCACTGTACTCTAAATACTGTGCGGAAATTTAAGGTTATTCTATAAAGTATGGCTAAATTAAGGCATAATTTATAGAATGCACTTAGGCCAATTTCATTTTGTAGCTGAATTTTTAGGTATGATATATATAGAATCTAGTCCTACGTGCATAACTTACAATATTCTGCAAGTTACTTGCATAAGTGGGAGACATGCCCATGCTCCTTCTCTTGTGAATGCCTTCTTACATTTATGCACTCAGGCAGTTGGGCACTTATGTTGTAGAACAGTGTTTCCCAACTTCTTCAAGCCAAGTACCCCCTAAGTCAAACAAATTTTCACCAAGTACTCCTGAGTTCTGATCAGCTCAGATAGATGTACATTCCAAACACTAACATTGTCTAATCATAAAATAGAAAATAAAATTACTTTTTCTATCTTTATTGTCTGGTCATTTTATTCTTCTAATCCCAATATCTGGCTTGTCTTCTCTTAATTCTCTTGCCAGAGTCTCTTGACCATTTGACACTTCTCTCTCCATATCCATCATCTCTTTTCTCTGTGTTTGTGTCTCTCCCCAGTCATGCAGCATCTCCTCTGTGTGTGTGTGTGTGTGTGTGTGTGTCTGTCTGTCTGTCTGTCTGTCTGTCTGTCTGTCTCCTCCCCCATCATCCAACATCAGCCCTCTGTCCCTCCGTCTCTATCTCCCCCTTGCCCTGGCCATCCATGTTCTCATCTTTGCCTCTCTCTCTCCTTCTGTCACCCCCATCCAACATTGCCCCTCTCTCTCCTGCCATGCAGAGGCATAGCTAGGTGAGTCACCAGGGGAGTGGCTGCTCCCCCAAATGGACTTCTGATGGTGACAGCGCCTATTTTTGATATGACCTGTCATGATGAAAATAAGTACTGATGCCATCGGCAGTCTGCTCTCGCTTGCCCTACTCCCTCAACCTGGCTATGCTTCTGCTGCCACCATCCAACATTTCCCCATTTCTCTCCCCCCCCCCCCCACCATCCAGCATCCCCCCATTTCTCTCTCCTCCCACACTTTCAGCATCACCCCTCTGTCTCTTTCGCCTCCCATTTTTGTTCTGACTTTCTTTCCTCCCATCTCTCACTATCTAGCATCACACCATCTCTCTTCTCCTGACCCCACCATCCAACATTGCCCAACTCTCTCTTTCCTATTCCACCCCTAGTCACTCATTCCTTCACCGACACCTCCACCCACCTATTCACTCATCTTCTCACTACTACTGTCCTGTGTCTGTAGCAGCAACAAAAATGTCCTTCCCCCTCCCTGCCACTTACCCATTCGCTCATCCATTGCCTCCCTGACTCCATGACTGAAAGCAAACCGAAATGAGGCAAAGGGACATAACCTTGTGCATGCCACTAGCAGCTCTTGCTGATCTTGCCCCTTCAAAGCAGGAAGTTAAATCATAGGGGGGCAGGACCAGTGTGTTGGGAACCTACGTTATAGAACAATGCTGAGCGTGCACCAAGCACTTGCATGCAAAAGTGCTAGTGTTCTAGAATGTACGCACACAATTGGTGCCTAACTTTAGACAACCTATAAAATGAAGAGGGTTAGTGTACTGTGCGACACCTGCTACAGAAAAATATGAATATGTGTCACCCCATTTTAGAAATGACGTAGATTTCAGAATTGAGAGGTCAGAATCTAGTGATGTAGAGGCTGTTCTAAAATACTGGAGAAATAAACATTTATACACCAACCCCCCGATTCTATAAATGGCAAATGAGCATGCGTAGCCGATTTGCACATACAATGGAATTGCTTAACAAGCTAATCAGCGCTAATAATTGGCCACTAACAAGCAATTATCAGCACCAATTGGGACTGATTAGAATTTACGCATGCATGGAGTGGAGAAGTGGCCTAGTGGTTAGGGTGGTGGACTCTGGTCCTGGGGAACTGAGTTCGATTCCCACTTCAGGCACAGGCAGCTCCTTGTGACTCTGGGCAAGTCACTTAACCCTCCATTGCCCCAGGTACAAATAAGTACCTGTATATGTAAGTCGCATTGAGCCTGCCATGAGTGGGAAAGCGCGGGGTACAAATGTAACAAAAAGAAAACCTTCTAAGGGGCCCTTTTACTAAGCCGTGTAAGGCTCTACGTGCACTTGTGTGCCAAAATGGAGTTATCACTCGGCTAGCACTTGGCTCTTGTGGTAATTTCATTTTTGGTGCATGTCCAATACGTGCTGCCGAAAAATAATTTTTATTTTTGGATGCGCGTATTGGACGCACGCGAAGTGGCATTTGGCATGTGTAGGTCATTACCACCCGGTTACCGCATGAGACTTTACATCTAGGTCAACGGCTGGTGGTAAGGTCGCAGACCCAAAATGGACGTGCAGCAATTTTGATTTTGCCGCACGTCCATTTTTTGCAAAAATTTAAAAAAGTTCTTTTTTACAGGCACGCTGAAAAATGGTTCGGCGCATACCCAAAACCCACGCCTACACTACCGCAAGCCATTTTTCAACGCACCTTAGTAAAAGGACCCCTAAGTGTATTCTGTAAAGTGGTGCATTTAAATTCTAATGCATAGATCACAAAAGAGAGTATGGCTATGGCCATGGGCAGGCCATGGGCATTCCTAAAAATTATGCACACCTTTAAATGATACACCCGATCCACACCGAAATTAGGCGCAGGCATTTAAACTAGGTTTTAGTTGGTGTAAACGGTCACATCTACATTTTAGTCACAGGGACAGGCACTACGTGTATTCTACAAACTACGCCTAACTTTAGGCAAGGTTTATAGAATAGCGTTAAGTGCAGGTTTTTTTGGCACTGATTTTTTAAGGCACCATTTATAAAGAATACAGTTACAGAATACATAAACAAACATGGTTTAATGGGACAAAGTCAGAAGCCATGAATAAACATGTGGATAAAGGTGAGCTGGTTGATGTAGTATATCTAGATTTTCAGAAAGCCTTTGACTAAGTACCTTATGAGAGACTCCTGAGAAAATTAAAGAGTATGGGATAGGAGACAATGGCCTTCTGTGGATTAAAAATTAGTTATTGGACAGAAAACAGAGGGTACAAATGACCATTTTTCTCAATGGATAGAGTGGAGTGCCACAGGGATCTGTACTGGGACCAGTGCTATTTAACATATTTATAAATGATCTGGAAATCAGATCGAGTGAAGTAATTAAATTTGCAGATTCAAAGTTGTCAAAATGCATGCAGATTGTCAAAAATTGCAGAAAAATCTTTGGAAACTGGAAGACTGGGCATCCAAATGGCAGATCAAATCTAATGTAGGTAAATGCAAAGTGATGCACATTGGGAAGAATAATCCGAATCATAGTTTTCTGATGCCAAGGTCCACTTTAGGAGTCCACACTCAAGAAAAAGATCTAGGTGTCATTGTAAACAATACGCTGAAATCTTCTGCCTAGTGTGCGACAGCGGCCAAAAAAGCAAACAGGATTCTAGGAATTATTAGGAGATGAATGCAAAATAAGGCCAAAAATATTATTATGCCTCTGTATTGCTCCATGGTGCGACCTCACCTTGAGTATTACGTTCAGTTCTGGTAGCCGTATCTCAAAAAAATTATAGTGGAATTAGAAAAGATTCAAAGAAGAGTGATCAAAATGATAGAGGGGGTGGAACTGCTCCTGAATGAGGAAAGGCTAAAGAGGTAGGGCTCTTCAGCTTGGAAAAGTGATGGCTGAGGGGGGAAATGATTGAGGTCTACAAAATCCTGAGTGGTGTGAAATAGGTGGAGGTGAATCAATTTTTCACTCATTCAAAAATTACAGAGACCAGGGGACAATCTATGAAATTTTGTATAAATAGTTTTGAAACAAATAGGAGAAAAAGTTTTTCAGTCAAAGAATAGTTAAGCTCTGGAACTCATTGCCAGAGGATGTGGTAACAGCAGTTAATGTATCTAGGTTTAAAAAAGGTTTGGACAAGATCCTGAAGGAAAGGTTCATAGTCTGTTATTGAGATGGACATGGGGGAAGCCACTGCACGGAATGGTGCTACTAATTGGGTTTCTGCCAGGTATTTGTGACCTCGATTGCCCACTGCTGGATACTGGGCTAGATGGACCATTGGTCTGACCCAGTATGGCTGTTCTTATGTTCTTATAGAATTTGGTCCCAAGTATGTGTGGCATAAACCTCTATTTTAGAAAAAAAAATTGAAAAATTCAAACCTGTTGAAATCCAGCACATAAATGTACTTATATCAGCACATACTTGTTTATCTTTGCTGTTTTAGAAATATAGGGGCCCTTTACAAACCGTGTTAAGTGCTAACATGTGCTTAACACGGGAAAAAAATGCTTACCGCAAAACGCATTGGTGTAATTTGCCTCTTAGCACACACTAAGGAGGGAATTCAATAAATGAGGCTGAAAGTCCAGCACCGAAAAATTGAGTTCTAAGCGCTATTCTATAAAGAGAGCCAGGGATGGCCCGACCATTAGGCCACCCGAGGCGGAGGGGTGGCACCTCTCCTCTCTTCAAGGAGCGGCCACCCCGTTCACGGCATTTACCTGTTTTGTCACGTTCCAAACCCGGCAGTGGCAGCGATTCCCATATGCTGCCCTGCCGCCGCCACCCGCCTCTTCCCTTTACTGCGGTCACCTGTCTCATGTAACTTCCTGTTTCATCAGAGGCTTAGGTAGCCACAATAAAGAAAAGAGGCGGGTGCCGGTGACAGAGCAGCATAAGGGAATCGCTGCCGCTGCCGGGTTTGGAACACGACAAAACAGGTAAATGCCACGAGTGGGGGGGGGGGGGGGGGGGGGAGACAGCCTGGGGAAGCGGCATCTTAGATCCACCTCAGGCAGCATCTTACCTTGAGCCAGCACTGAAGGGAGCACTATAGAAAAGCATTTGGTGAGGATCCAGCACTTAACTTCTGGGCACCATAAATGCCAGTGCCCAACTTAGGCATGCTGTGAGTGAATTATGTAATTCTGTGTACAATGTTTAAAACATCCCTAACACACCCCTGGCCATGCCCCCTTTTCAGATACATGCTATGAGAGTTAGGAAGCAACCCTTATAGAACAGTGTGCAGCCAGTTGTGTGTGCAGATTCTAATTGGTGATGCAAATTAACTGCAATAATTGGTTGTTAGTGCCCAATTATCACTAGTTAAGGGCTCATCGATCAATTAAGTTGTGCACACAACTTGGGCATGCAACCAGATATCCATGCTCAACTTTGGACACCATATATAGAATCCAGGGATAACTGTGTGGGAGTTTTTTTCAGGAGGGGAATAGGTGTGGAAGCATTATTCAGCTAGCACCTGCGTTTGCTACCACCCTATGATCAGAGCCCCCGAGCGCGTGAAACAGCAGGCTCACGGGCTCTGAACGCAACTAGCATGCAAATGCATGCAAAACAGGGCTCAGCGCAAGTAGCATACAAATGCATGCTAAACCTATTCTTCCCCAATGATCAGCAACCAGAGCACCAAAGATTGGCTCGCTGGCCATGGCAAACCCTAAGCCAGCTCGGAGCTAGGTGGGGCTTCACACCATATAAGGGAGCCAATCTTTTGGATGCGCTAGGTGAGGCTTCACCCTTATATGGTGTAAAACCCCGCCCAGCACATTCCAGGATGCACTGGGCATGGGTGGGCGCCGCCATTTTCGAGGCGACGCCGATAGAAGAGGAGGGAGGCCACCTCCCTCCTCCAATGAAGGTAGGGGGTGGGGAAGGGTCGCTAGACCACCAGGTGGGGGGGATTGGCCCACTGGGCCACCAGGGACATCTGGGGGGATGCTGGGGGGGTTAGGGGGGCTGGAGACTCACCGGATCTCCAGCCCACATTTTGCTTGGCTCAGGTGGGGGTAGTTGGGGTCTAGTGGTCCCATGGATCTCCAGCCCCAGTGTTTGACAGGTCTGCGCTGTCAAAAGCACAGACCTATCAAAAAAGTGCAGATGCACTCAGGCACAATCTTCCCGCACTTCTACCCTATGATCATAAATTTGCATGATCATAGAGGCGGTAAAGCCCCGTGCTGTTCCAGCGCTGTTTTTAGATCGCTGTTTGGAACAGCACGGGGCATTCGATCATCTGCCCAAGAATTTGAATCTGGTGCAGTAGATGGATGTAGATTCCAGGATAAAAGACTGCACTGGATATACTGTGAGAAGAATGTAGGGATATAGTTCACATTGATGGGTGATGTAAAGCATGGAACAAACCAACATACACTGCTAAACACCATTAATCATGATTAACTATGCAAATAAACATACACTACTAAAAGAAACTGATCATGAATAAATATATAATAGAAACAATCTAAAACCTGTGTTAAAAGCCGGTTAAAATAACATACCAGTAAATTAAAAAATGGTCATGAATGAAAAGGAGTGCACTGTGTCAGGCAGGCAAAAAAATGTCACTATAAAACAGCTAAATCAACTTCAAAGGACCCACATCAAAAAATCAATTAATGTAGATGGAGGTAAAATACATGAACAAATAGTCTCCTATGACCCAGCATCTTAAACACTATTAGAATAGATTATTTTTAGCAGTAAAAGTCATAGGCCTCAGTGGCAACTCATTTTATAAGAGCCAGATCAACTCTTAGCTCGCTTTGCCTCTTCACTGGTCTATAATGCCTTTAAATTTAAACTCATTTTTATTTTACTATACATTGTTTTCATTTTTTCTAAAAAAAAATATTATTTTCACTTTACAAATGCTTTTATCATTTATCTGAAACTTTTAAGCATTTATTTAGAACTTTAAAGCAAATTTGCATCCAATCAATGAATAGTTGACTTACCTGTTGTTTGCAGTTATAGACAGTAAACCAAAGTGGTCCTACAGTCTATAACGGCAAGACAAATCTAAGTCAACTATTCATTGATTGGATGCGAATTTGCTTTAAAGTTCTAAATAAGTGCTTTAAAGTTTCAGAGAAATGATGAAAGCATTTGTAAAGTGAAAATAGTATTTTTTTAGAAAAAATGGAAAAATTAAAAAATGAAATCAATGTATAGTAAAATAAAAATGAGTTTAAATTTAAAGTCATTATAGACCAGTGAAGAGGCAAAGCGAATTAAGAGTTGATCTGGTTCTTATGGAATGAGTCGCCTCTGAGGTCTATGACTTTTATTGCTAAAAATAATCGATTCTAATAGTGTTTTTTGGAAGTTTAAGACGCTGGGTCATAAGAGACTAAAAAACTGCTGCCAGAGGCGCTGTGACATTCAAGAGTAAAAACACCTTAAAGTGTTTCTATAAAACCCCTTAACATATCAAAAACTCTCAAAAAATAATGATACAATGATAAAGTATGGTGTGCTAACCAGTGTGCAGTCTCTCAAAACAGCTCTCAATGCACTGCCACAATGAAGGGCAAACAGGAAACAACCTGATGGCATTATGCATTTAAATGAGCCTAACATGAATGATGTATGAGCTCATAAATAAAAATGAGATCCTGATCATGAAGGGCTGGTCTATCGTGATGGCTATGCTGTTGTTGTGATAACTGGTTAAAAACATACCCAGTTGAAGTAGACTGGAAAAAAATAGCCAGTTAAGATAAAAACCAGTTAAAAGAAAATGTGCAAAACAAGGTATAAAGTTATGTATAAAAGAGACCACAGACTGCATCAATCAATTGGAGGTATCTTTTTTAACGTGTCTATAAAAAGTAAAACCAGGATAAAATGTGAATTGAAAGGAACTGGATAAAAAAAGATGAGCACACAGGTAAGCACATTAAAAAAAGAGTTTGTAATCTATCTCTGAACTGAGATCCTGGGGTGCTAGGGTTCTCATGTGGAGAATTGTTTTGTGTTCTTCTTGTAGGAAGTGCTTATCAACGTTGCAACCTCTCCAAGATGTATGAAGGACTTTGAAAACAAAAACCTCAAGTCTTGAATTGTATGATTCTGTGCGTACCAGTGTTCTACTAGCAGTGCAGTGGTAAAGTTGCAGCTTATACAACTGTGTTCTATTATGCGAGTTTTGATAGCTCTTTTGGTTTTCCCTACATACAAAAGCTCACAAGGGCACATGATGCTGTAAATGACTTGCGTTGTCTGGAAATCAGAGGAGTATTTCAAAGTGTAGGCCTTGCCTAATTGCGGATGGGTGAAAGTATAGGTCTCAAGTACATGTGGGCAGACACGACATCTCTCACAACATCTATGTCCAAAGACTAGGTCTTCAAAGGGGTCGGTAACTGGATATGGCAAAGCTGAAGGGACAACCTTCTCTTTTAGGTTTATACCTCTAGAATAGGCTATTACCAAATTTTTGTTCTTAAAACAGTCATGGCCTTTGAGTATATGCCAGTTTTTTCTTATGATTTTCTGGACCTGTGCTGCTGTATGTGAGTACCTGAGTGTGCACTCGACACCTGGCAGCTTCTTGTCCTGTTGTTTGGTGAGGAGCTCACTTCCAGGTTTACTACTGGCCTTTACAAATCCATCTTGGAAGCAGCTTTGTGGATAACTTCGTTGGATCTTTTTCATGATAGCGGATTGATGTTTGAAGTTATCAAAGTCCAAACATATCTTCTTCAGACGTAAGCCTACAGACAAGAATGCCTTTCTATTTTATTCCAATTTTCACAACCCATCTCTCAAGCGTAATTTACGTTTTTGTCAATTTTTATGTCTGAGGAACCGGGCCGTACCTAGGGTCTCTGGCGCCCCCCTGCAGCCTATCAGTTGGTGCCCCCCCCCTGCAGACTATCAGTTGGTGGCGGCGGCACCCCCCCCCCCCCCCCCCCCCGTGAAAATGATCGCTCACCACTTGCCACACTGACAGGAATTGTCAGCAATATTCTTAGAAAGAAATTGCTATACATTGCAAAATAAGATAGCAGATGTAAATTCTCAAAGTGGACATATTCCAAACACTAAAATGAAAATAAAATGATTTTTTTTCTACCTTTGTTGTCTGGTGACTTTCTTTTTCTGATCATGCTGGCCCAGTATCTGATTCTGCTGCTATCTGTCCTCTTAACTCCGTTTCCAGGGCTTCCTTTCCATTTATTTCTTTCCTTTCCTCCTTTCTTCTTCATTTCTGGTCCTCAGCTTCTGCCTATTTTCTTCATCCATGTGCAGTTTTTCTCCTCTCTTCCTTTTCCCTCATTTCATCTCCTTCATCTCTCTTCCTTCCCCTCTATGTCCAGCAATTTCTCCTCTCTCCCTGAGCCCTGCCATCTCAATCCATGCCCATCCATGCTCCTCTGTCCCCTGCCCCCTCCATTCATCCCTTTCCAGCAATTCCCCTCTCTCCCTGAGCCCTGCCATCTCAATCCATGCCCATCCATGCTCCTCTGTCCCCTGCCCCCTCCATTCATCCCTTTCCAGCAATTCCCCTCTCTCCCTGAGCCCTGCCATCTCAATCCATGCCCATCCATGCTCCTCTGTCCCCTGCCCCCTCCATTCATCCCTTTCCAGCAATTCCCCTCTCTCCCTGAGCCCTGCCCTCCCAATCCATGCCCATCCATGCTCCTCTGTCCCCTGCCCCCTCCATTCATCCCTTTCCAGCAATTCCCCTCTCTCCCTGAGCCCTGCCCTCCCAATCCATGCCCATCCATGCTCCTCTGTCCCCTGCCCCCTCCATTCATCCCTTTCCAGCAATTCCCCTCTCTCCCTGAGCCCTGCCATCTCAATCCATGCCCATCCATGCTCCTCTGTCCCCTGCCCCCTCCATTCATCCCTTTCCAGCAATTCCCCTCTCTCCCTGAGCCCTGCCCTCCCAATCCATGCCCATCCATGCTCCCCTGTCCCCTGCCCCCTCCATTCATCCCTTTCCAGCAATTCCCCTCTCTCCCTGAGCCCTGCCCTCCCAATCCATGCCCATCCATGCTCCCCTGTCCCCTGCCCCCTCCATTCATCTCTTTCCAGCAATTCCCCTCTCTCCCTGAGCCCTGCCATCTCAATCCATGCCCATCCATGCTCCTCTGTCCCCTGCCCCCTCCATTCATCCTTTTCCAGCAATTCCCCTCTGTCCCTTCCATGACCCCCCCCTCGCATCCATGCTCCTCTCTCTCCCATGTCCCAGCCTGGCCCGCCCTCTTCTCCCCCCCCCCTTCGCATCCATGCTAAGTAGTAGTAGTCGTTTCTCCCCTGCCCTCCCGCTCCCATTGTTCAACTGCGGCTGCCCACCCTCTTCTCTCCCCCCCACAACATCCCTTTTCTTTTTTTTTTCTTTTTAAATTTACCTCCGTGGCGGTGGTTCCAGCAGCGCAGCGTCAGGGAAGGAGGCGGCGCTCCCGACATCTAGCCTTCCCTTCGCTGTGTTCCGCCTTTTTCTGACGTCATCCTTGACGTCAGAAGAAGGCGGAACACAGCGAAGGGAAGGCTAGACGTCGGGAGCGCCGCCTCCTTCCCTGACGCTGCGCTGCCGGAACCGCCGCCACGGAGGTAAATTTAAAAAGAAAAAAAAAGAAAAGGGAGGGCGAGCGAGGTGAGCATGGTGCGGCGGCGCCCCCCCTACGGAAGCGCCCCCCTGCCATGCTTACCTCGCTTACCGGGTCAGCACGGCCCTGCTGAGGAAGATCTGTTTGGTTAAGGAAATGGACTAGAAATCCATTGGGGTCTCCCCGTGCAGATTCAAATCCTGCTGACTATTGGGCTCATTTTTGAAAGAGAAGGACGCCCATCTTTCGACATAAATCAGAAGATGGACGTCCTTCTTACAGGGTTGTCCAAATCTGTATAATCGAAAGCCGATTTTGGACATCCCCAACTGCTTTCCATCACAGGGACAGCCAAAGTTTAAGGGGGCGTATTGGAGGCATAGCGAAGGTGGGACATGGGCGTGCCTAACACTAGGATGTCCTCGACCCATAATCGAAAGAAACAAGGACGTCCCTGACGAACACTTAGACGACTTTACCTGGTCATGTTTTTCTTACGACCAAGGCACAAAAATGTGCCCGAAATGACCAGATGACCACCAGAAAGAATCGGGGATGACCTCCCCTTACTCCCCCAGTGGTCACTAACCCCCTCCCACCCTCAAAAAACTTATGTAAAAATATTGATTGCCAGCCTCAGATGTCATACTCACGTCCATCACAGCAGTATGCAGGTACCTGGAGCAGTTTTAGTGGATGCAGTGCACTTCAGGCAGGCGGACCCAGGCCCATCCCCCCCCTACCTGTTACGTTTGTGGAGGAAACAGTGAGCCCTACAAAACCCACCACAAACCCACTGTACCTACATCTAGGTGCCCCCTTCACCCATAAAGGCTATGGTAATGGTGTACAGTTGTAGGTAGTGGGTTTTGGGCGGGGGGGGGGGGGTTGGGAGGCTCAGCACACAAGGTAAGGGAGCTATGTACCTGGGAGCAATTTATGAAGTCCACTGCAGTGCCCCCTAGGGTGCCCAGTTGGTGTCCTGGCATGTCAGGGGCACCAGTGCACTACAAATGCTGGCTCCTCCCACAACCAAATGACTTGCATTTGGTCATTTCTGAGATGGACATCCTTGGTTTCCATTATCTCCAAAAATCAGAAATGACCAAGTCTAGGGACGACCATCTCTAAGGACGACCAAATTTCAGGATTTGGGCGTCCCTGACTGTATTATCGAAACGAAAGATGGACGTCCATCTTGTTTCGATAATACAGGTTTCCCCGCCCCTGGATAGGGGACTTTGCAAGGACGTCCAAATCGAAATGAGGACGTCCCTTTTGATTATGCCCCTCCACAGGGCTGCAAATTTGTCTTACACTGAAATCCTACCCAGTGCGGCAGCAGCCAAAAAAGCAAACAGGATGTTAGGAATTATTAGGAAGGGAATGCAAAATAAAAACAAGAATATTATAATGCCTCTGTATCGTTCCATGCTGCGACCTCACCTTGAGTATTGCATTCAATTCTGGTCATCATATCTAAAAATGACATAGTGGAATTAGAAAAGGTTCAAAGAAGAGCGACCAAAATGATAAAGAGGATGGAACTCCTCCCATATGAGGAAGGCTAAAGAGGTTAGGCCTCTTCAACTTGGATAAGAGATGAGTGGTGTAGAATGAGTAAAAATGAATCAATTTTTCACTCTTTCAAAAAGTGCAAAGACCAGGGGACAGTCAATGAAATGATATGGAAATACTTTTAAAATAAATAGGAGGAAATATTTTTTCACTCAAAGTTAAGCTCTGGAACTTGTTGCCAGAAGATGTGGTAACAGCAGTTAGCATATCTGGGTTTAAAAAAGGTTTGGACAATTTGGAGAAGTTTCTGGAGGAAAAGTCCATAGTCTGCTATTGAGACAGGGGAAGCCACTGCTTTGTCCTGGGATTGGTAGCATGGAATGTTGCTACTATTTGGGTCTCTGCCAGGAACTTTTGACCTGGATTGGCTACTGTTGGAAGCAGGATACTGGGCTAGGGCTACTACTTATCACTTCTATAGTGCTACAGGGTATACGCAGTGCTGTATACCATACATGAAAAGACAGTCCCTGCTCAAAGAGCTCACAATCTAAATAGGACAGGCAAACAGACAGACGGAACAATTAAGAGGTAAGGGAATTAAAAAGGTGGGGATAAAAGGGTACAGGGCAAGTGAGTAGTGGTTAGGAGTCAAAAGCAGCGTTAAAGAGGTGGGTTTTTAGCCTGGATTTGAAATCGGCCAAAGACGGCGCTAGATGTACAGGCTCGGGAAGTCTATTCCAGGCGTGAGGTGCAGCGAGATAAAAGGAACGGAGTCTGGAATTAGCAGTAGAGGAGAAGGGGACAGACAAAATAGATTTATCCACAGAATGGAGTACCCGAGGGGGGGGGGGGGCGTAGGGAGAGACAATTGCTACTATTTGGGTTTCTGCCAGGAACTTGTGACCTGGATTGGCTACTGTTGGAAGCAGGATACTGGGCTAGATGGACCATTGGTCTGACCCAGTATGGCTAGTCTTATGTTCTACTAAAAAGATGTTTGCTTCTTTCTCTAGCAGAGGCACAATGACCCATGAAACAGAAAGGGAACAAATCTAGAAACATTTTTCCCTACCTAAAATGGTAGTTGATTCTAGTTTTTGTGGAAACATGACATATGTTTTAGAGAGAGTGTCGGTACTGGCAATGAGAATTTTACAGTACTTTATAAATTCCTGCCTTATCCCCAGGAATATTGGAAATCCTGCAGACATTTTTCATAAGACATTTTAGAAAATGTCCACTGTTTTCGTGTAAAATTTGTGGACACCTTTTAGCTCTTGTAATTTTCTGCTTTTTTCTTCAAGACTGAGCCTCATTCATGATTTACCATATAAGTACATTGTCCCCAGAGAAGGAAAGAATACATGAATTGTTTGCAGGAAGGATTTGCCTTATTCCTTAAAACTGTGTGATAAATTTCAGCAGGGTTGACTGTTGATCAAATTATGTTGAAGTGCTGTGTCAAGAGCTCTGTGAAAATAAGCTTGAAGTCTTCAGGGGAATGTGAGATGGACTGTTGATGTTCTGCTATTCATATTTCATCCCCTTTGACCACCATTGTTGCAAGTTTATGTCTCTTTTTCTTCTCTGATACCCCTTAACCCTTCCTCCCTTTTGCTGTTTGGCAACCTTAATGTTCAGCCAAGTGAAATGCTAGTCTGACTAGACACAGATATTAAAAATACATCATTTACAATAAGTGGAATGTTGTAACTGGTCCATCCAGCTGATCACGTTGGTTTATCCCTAGTTCAGCTGAACTGCATGGAGAAACCTAATTCAATATTCATGTCTTGATGTACTGAGGAGGAAGTAATGCCAAGCGATCCAATACACTAATTAATTTATTTCTATGGTATCTGTCTTTTCTCTACAGTCCCAAGGCAGCTCACACAACCTGCAATAGTGCGTGGTAATCAGCAACACATATCAAGCTAACTGTGAAAACATATGGGGAAAATATTCAGTGGCTGTAGTCACCATTTTAATTTGAATAGGGTAAAGGTAAAGGTCATGGAATTGATATGCTGCCTTTCTGTGGTACAATCAAAGCAGTTTACGTTTATTATATGCAGATACTTTCCCTGTCTCTCGTGAGCTTACGATCAAAGTTTTTTTGTGTACCTGGGACAATGGAGGGTTAGTTGACTTGCCCAGGATCATAAGGAGCTGCAGTGGGAATCACACCCAGATCCCCAGGCTCTCAGCCCCACCAAACTAGCCATTAGGCTAATCCTTCTGGCCATGGCATTTCTATTATGATGTATGTTCAGCACTGCAGTAGGTGTAATCAGCGGCACTGAATAGACATGTAGCATGAGATCAGCTCTCCCTTTGAGATCTTTGCAAAAATTACTTCTCGATGTACCATCTTATCATGTAGTGCGGTTAGAGGAATATAGATTCTTTATCTTTTATATCATAGCTCCCAGACTTTGGAATGCTCTGCATGTTGAGCTCTATGTATTGCAAAGTCTAACACAATTTAAGAAAGATTTAAAAACCTATTTTATTTTCACCAATTGTATGGACTGGAGAAGCATTGAATTTATTACCTGTGTTTCACTGCAAGAAATTTGAATACTGTGTTGTTGCTTGATTTGATGATATGATTTTATTTCTATATTATATTCTTGTTTAAGTTTTGTCATATTTGCTGTGTATGTGATATGTTATCTGCTTAGAATTTAGAGATAATGTAGACTATAAATACATTATTATTATTATGGCGCCTGCCACCACCACTGCTATCCATCTAGTTTTGGTGTAGCTATTCAGTAGGCCTGAACTGTATATATAGTTAACCCATTTACCCCCCAGATTCTATAAATGGCAACTAAAAGTTCTGCGCATAAATCAGCACGCATAGCTGATTTGTGAGCAGAACATAACTGGTTATCAAGTCAATCAGTGCCGATAATCGGATGTTAACAAGCGTCTTATTTAGGCGCAAATCAGGCATATTTTGTAACAGTACGCAAAAACGTTTCAGAATGCCCAGGACCTGCCCATGCCCCTCCTATGGCCATGCCGCCTTTTGAGATCCACACGGTCCGATTTATGCACATCACATTATAGAATACGCTTAGCAAACTATGCACATAAATCCTAATTAGTGCCAATTAGTACTGATTGGCACTAATTACTAATTTCCCCTTCCAGGGAAGCATCCTGGCTGGCAAGGCCCCCTTCCTTCCCAATGCTCCCCCAGGGCCTACAATAAGAAATCCCTGGGGTCCAGTGGGTATGGGGCAGGAGCAATCCAGCAGTTGCTCCTGCCCCTTCTAGCATCAGTTTTCAAAATGGCATCAGTAATGCGTATTAGTTTTCTCACAGTACTACCCCTAGGGGTCAAGCTGCCATATAAGGACCCTTTGTCCTTATACATCAATTTGACTTGTAGTGGTAGTACCATGAGTCTACTGCTAAAGCTCACTGGTGCTATTTTGAACTGGCACCAGAAGGGACAGGAGTAATTCTAGATCTCAGGAATTTTTAAAAGTATGCCTGAGGGGTTCACAGGAGAGTAGGGTGGCTGATTGGGAAGAGAAGGGGGAGCTCAAGGGGGTCATGATCAGGAGGAGGGTCCTTCATGCGGTGTGATCGGGATGGGGGAAGGATGTTTTTGCTAGGGGGCTTTGAGGAAAGGAGGAGATTAGTAATTAGTGCCTGGCCCTACTAGGATACAGCACAATGTTCTCAGGCAGTACGAATAACTTTATTTGATAAGCACCTTGGGGTGATGGTGTCTGAGGATCTTAAGATGATGAAACAATTTGACAAGGCAGTGGCCACGGTCAGAAGGATGCTAAGCTGCATAGAGAAGGGTATAACCAGCGGAAGAAAGGAGGTGTTGATGCCCCTGTACAAAATCATTGGTGAAGCCCAACTTGGAGTACTAGGCCCTATTTTGCTAAGGAGGTAAAAGACTTGAAGCGGTTCAGAGAAAAGCGATGAAAATGGTATGGTGTTTGCAACACAAGACATATGAAGACAGACTTGAGGACTTGAACATGTATACCCTAGAGGAAAGGAGAGATATGGGTGATAGGTGGAGATAAAAATGGTAAATGAATACATAAATGCGTGAGATAAACACAAAGGAATCCTGTATAGAAAGCATGGAACCAAACAAGCTTAGTGGTGATTAGATGGCAGCACCAGTAATTGGGAAGCAAAGCCAGTGCTGGACAGACTTCTACGGTCTGTGCCCTGATTATGGTTGGACAGATTCATCTTCAGCAGCTGGAGAACAAGGCCAGTGCCGGGCAGACTTCTACAGTCTTTGCCCTGGAAATGGCAAGAACAAATGAAGATCAATATGCGTATGTAGTATCACATTATACCTTACATTATGAGTTTATCTTGTTGGGCAGACTGGATGGACCATAGTATGTTACTATACTTGCAAAGGTGATCACAGGCAGCATTATTCATGTGTCACAGGAGTCACTCCCATAGTGAATTAAGCTGCAGTAAAAACCCAACTTTTACCACACCTTAGTAACTAACCCCCCCCCCCAACATATGTAACCCAATTCCCAAATAAAATCTTTAAAATACTTCTTAAATAAGATTTATTTATTTATTTGTTACATTTGTACCCCACATTTTCCCACCTATTTGCAGGCTCAATGTGGCTTACATAATACCTTAAAGGCATTCGCCAGTCGGTTGAAAACAAATACAAGGTGGTATTGTGGTCAGATGAGGTAGGTGTGTGTCAGGCACCGTGAAGGTAGAAGGGAATGAGGATTGTATATTAGTCAGTGCGATCATTGGTTGTGCTGTGTTGCTGGATGTGGGGATTTACGTTGGATCAGTGGGGTAAGCCTTTTTGAAGAGGTTGGTTTTTAGTGATTTTCTGAAGTTTAGATGGTTATGGATTGCTCTTACAGCTTTTGGGAGTCCATTCCATAGTTGTGCACTTACGTAGGAGAAGCTGGATGCGTAAGTTGTTTTGTATTTAAGTCCTTTGCAATTTGGGTAGTGTAAGTTTAGGTATGATCGTGAAGATCCAATTCTGTTTCTGGTTGGTAGGTCTATGGGGTCTGTCATGTATTCTGGGACTACGCCGTAGATGATTTTGTGGACAAAGGTGCAGATTTTGAAGATGATCCGTCCTTTGATTAGGAGCCAGTGCAACTTTTCTTGGAGGGGTTTAGCACTATCGAAGCGTGATTTACCAAATATCAGCCTGGCAGCTATGTTTTGGGTGGTCTGGAGTTTTTTTGCGAGTTGTTCTTTACATCCTGCATAGATTGCATTGCAGTAATCTGCATGGTTTAGGACCATTGATTGTATTAGGTTTCGAAAGATTTCCCTAGGGAAGAAAGGTTTTATTTGTTTAAGTCTCCACATTGAATAGAACATTTTCTTTATTACGGAGTTTACTTGGCTCTCAAGGGTAAGGTTGCGGTCAATTGTGACTCTGAGGATTTTTAGGCTGTCTGAGGTAGGGAGGGAGTGTTCCGGGGTGTTTATGGTTGTGGATTTGTACTTGTTATGTGGAGATGAGAGGATGAGGCAATGTGTTTTTTCAGTATTCAGTTTCAGTTGGAAAGAGTTTGCCCAGGAGTCAATGTTCAGGCCGTCATTGATTTCATTGGTTATTTCTGTCAAATCATGACTGAAGGGAATGTAGATTGTGATGTCATCTGCATAGATGAATGGGTTGAGGCCTCGGTTGGATAAGGACTTTGCCAGTGGGATCATCATCATGTTGAAGAGTATTGGTGATAATTGTGATCCTTGAGGTACTCCGCAGGTAGCTTTCCACGGTGGTGATATGTTTGAGTTTGATTTTACTCGGTAAGTTCTGGTGGTTAGAAAACCCTTTATCCAGTTAAGTACATTTCCATCAATCCCGAAGTGGCCGAGGAGTCTTAGTAATATATTGTGGTTTACCATGTCGATTGAGCTCGACATGTCGAATTGGAGAAGTATACTTTTACCTGTGGCTATTTCTTGCCTGAATTTGGCCAGGAGCGTAACTAGGACAGTTTCAGTACTGTGGTGGGGGCGGAATCCTGACTGTCAGTCGTGTAGTATTGAGTACTTATCCATGTATTCCGTAAGCTGTTTGGTCACCAAACTCTCCATCAGTTTGACTACTAGTGGAATAGATGCAAATTAGTCCAAAACAGTCCACCAATCTAGGAATACATAAAATTTAGACTCCTATAGTTTAAAACAAATATCTAAATAACCAAGAGCTTCCCAAATGTTATATAATCTCCAATCACGAGACGTTCTAAAGGCAGGGCATGCTATAGTGTGTGTGCCACAAAAGTGAAATAATTCTGTCAGTGGGAAAATGAATAGTGAATAGAACTGGTGATAAGTTTGACTCCTGCCGCACCCCATACTAAAGTCTGCATTGGTTTCAGCTACAGTGCGATAATGTGATTTACTATACAGCTTGTATTTTACATGGTAACCTTGGCGATAATGTTTTTAAAATGGACAGTCTTATACAGCCTTTGGATAAGAGCTGAGAATTTTATTACAAAGTTGCACTTAACAGTGTTTTGTTCGGTATGTGTAGGGGTACGCTCTGTATTCTAGCAGGACTGCAAACTGTCAAGGACACAGAGAGCATGCAATAGAATAAATCAATGTTGAAGTTCATTTCTTCAAAATAATATTTGCAATTGTTCAGTAACTTTCTGCAATGGCAGTTGTAATTACCCACCCCTTGATAAATGGTTATAGATTCAGTCTAAAGACTTTGTTTCAGGGAAATATATCCTTCAATGAAGAGAATGGGCCTTATTCACTAAAGATTTTTTTTAACCACAGGCACAGAATGGGGAAGTGTGCTTTTTTGTGTTCATGGGCCTGCAATGTTTGATTTATAGGTGCCTCTGCTTTTATTCCTGACTCAGGTGCCTGCCTTCCAGTCTGCTCAGTACTGGTGATAAACAAAAACAATCTTTCAGCATGTCTAAAGAAAAGTATTGCAGTGAGTTATGTCTTCCCGTGTATAACCTCTTGGTGCTATAGGTATGAAATCAAATGATGCCCAGTCATGTAAAATAAAAAGGAAATTAAATGCAGCACTAAATATAAATCAGCCTGAGACTTCACTAGCTTACTAAGATTACAGCTTGAAAGTATGCATAATTCGTTTGCTAGGAGTTACAGCGCTAAGCCCTCTAATGTCCCATGGGGTTCTGCCTCCTCTTCCACAAGAAATAACTGAAGTGAATGTTTGAGAAGATGTGGATCACTAGGAAAGGAAAGACTAGGAACTATATGTTGAAGTCTTTTGGTGGCTTAGGTGCTAATGTTAACACCCATGTGAAAACATACAAACACACAAACATTAGTGGCCTAGTGGTTAGGGTGGTGGACTTTGGTCCTGGGGAACTGAGGAACTGAGTTCGATTCCCACTTCAGGCACAGGCAGCTCCTTGTGACTCTGGGCAAGTCACCTAACCCTCCATTGCCCCATGTAAGCCGCATTGAGCCTGCCATGAGTGGGAAAGCGCGGGGTACAAATGTAACAAAAAAATAAAAATGTACAACAGGCGTTAACTCACTGTATTTGCATGAATGTTAGCATTAGGGATGTGTATTCATTTGAAATGACAAGGGAAAGAATACGCTCTCTCTCCGTCACTGTCCCCACAATAAAATTAATAAAAGCTAAACAAAGTGAAACTAAAAATTAAAATTATGAGGTTGCATACCCCTAGTTAATGTTATTTCCAGTTTTCCAGTAGTACTGGTAATGCACTAAAGTCATATCAGGGCCGTTTTACTAAAGGTTAGTGCACACAAATGGAATTAGCTTGTGCTAAATGCTGCACATTCTATTTTATACCTATGGGCCACACGGCACTTAGTGCACACTAGCCATTAGCATGTGCAAGCAGTGCCGTGCGGTCAGGGTCTTCAAGGTATTCACTGAATACCCAGCACTGTCCTACCTATATGCAGTAGAGTACCAAGGGTAACATAAGAATTCTCATACTAGGTCCAACCAAAGGTCCATTCAGCCCAGTATCTTGTTTCCAACAGAGGCCAATCCAGATTCCAAGTACCTGGGAGGATCACAGAAAGTAGCAAGACTCCATCTATTGACCCCTGGGATAAGAAGTGGCTTTCCCCAGGTCCAGCTTAATTACTGTTTATGGACTTTCCTCCAGGAATTTGTTAAAATCTGTTTTAAACCCAGATATATTAACTTCTTTTACCACTTCCTCTGTCAGCAAGTTCCCGAGCTTAACTATGAGTTAAGTGAAGAAAAAATATTTTCTCCAATTTGTTTTATAGCAGAGCAGTATTTATGGTAGAGGGGATGGATGTATGGTAGATGGGGATGGATGCATGGTAGACTGGGACCAATTCTCAGAAAACAGGAACTAGCTAAACTAAAAGTAGACAAAACAATGGGGCCTGATGGAATACATCTGAGGGTGCTCAAAGAACTTGTAGAGGTTCTGGCAGCTCCGCTGTCTGACATCTTCAATGCTTCCTTAGGGTCTGGAAATTAGGGACGCAAACAAACTGGGCAACACAATAATAATGGGTGATTTCAATTACCCCGATATTGAGTGGGTAAATGTAACATCGGGGCATGCTAGGGAGGTAAAATTCCTTGATGAAATCAAGGACAGCTTTATGGAGCAGCTGGTACAGGAACCGACGAGAGAAGGAAAAATTCTAGACCTAGTCTTTAGTGGAGCACATGATCTGGTGCAGGAGGTAATGGTGCTAGGGCCACTTGATAACAGTGATCATAATATGATCAGATTTGATATTAGCTTTGAAATAAGTATACATAGGAAATCAAATACGTTAGCATTTAACTTTAAAAAAGGAGACAATGAGAAAATGAGAAGAACTGTGAAAAAAAAACTTAGAGGAGTGACTGCGAGGGTCAAAAATTTACATCAGGCATATATGCTGTTCAAAATCACCATCCTGGAAGCCCAGTCTAAATATATTCCGCGTATTAAACTACTACTACTACTTATCATTTCTAAAGCACTACTAGACGTATGCAGCGCTGTACACTTGAACATAAAGAGACAGTCCCTGCTCGACAGAGCTTACAATCTAATTAGGACAGACAAACAGGACAAACAAGAGATAAGGGAATATTAAAAGTGAAGATGATAAAATAAGGGTTCTGAACAAGTGAATAAGGGTTAGGAGTTAAAAGCAGCATCAAAAAGGTGGGCTTTTAGCTTAGATTTGAAGACGACCAGAGATGGAGCTTGGCGTACCGGCTCAGGAAGTCTATTCCAGGCATATGGTGCAGCAAGATAAAAGGAACGGAGTCTAGAGTTAGCAGTGGAGGAGAAGGGTACAGATAAGAGAGATTTACCCAGTGAATGGAGTTCCCGGGGAGGAATGTAGGGAGATGAGAGTGGAGAGGTACTGAGGAGCTGCAGAGTGAATGCACTTATAAGTCAATAAGAGGAGTTTGAACTGTATGCGGAAATGGATAGGAAGCCAGTTAAGTCAAATGCAAAGTGCTGATAAGGAAGGCTAAGAGGGACTTTGAAAAAAAGATTGCGTTGGAGGCAAAAACACGTATTTTTTTCGGTATATTAAAAGCAGGAAGCCGGCAAAAGAATCGGTTGGACCGCTAGATGACCGAGGAGTAAAAGGGGCGATCAGGGAAGACAAAGCTGTAGCAGAGAGATTAAATGAATTCTTTGCTTCGGTCTTCACCGAGGAAGATTTGGGTGGGATACCGGTGCCAGAAATGGTATTCAAAGCTGATGAGTCGGAAAAACTTAATGAATTCTCTGTAAACCTGGAGGATGTAATGGGGCAGTTCTACAAACTGAAGAGTAGCAAATCTCCTGGACCGGATGGTATTCATCCCAGAGTACTGATAGAACTGAAAAATGAGCGTGCGGAGCTATTGTTAGTAATATGTAATTTATCCTTAAAATTGAGCATGGTACCGGAAGATTGGAGGGTAGCCAATGTAACGCCGATTTTTTTAAAAAGGTTCCAGAGGAGATCCGGGAAATTATAGACCGGTGAGTCTGACATCTGTGCCCGGCAAAGTGGTAGAGAGTATTATTAAGAACAAAATTACAGAGCATATTCAAAAGCATGGATTAATGACACAAAGTCAACATGGAGTTAATGAAGGGAAATCTTGCCTCACCAATCTATTACATTTCTTTGAAAGGGTGAACAAACATGTGGATAAAGGTGAGCCAGTTGATATTGTGTATCTGGATTTTCAGAAGGAGTTTGACAAAGTACCTCATGAAAGACTCCAGAGGAAATTGGAGAGTCAAGGGATAGGAGGTAGTGTTAAAAACTGGTTAAAAGATAGAAAACAGAGAGTATGGTTAAATGGTCAGTATTCTCAATGGAGAAGGGTAGTTAGTGGGGTTCCCCAGGGGTCTGTGCTGGGACCGCTGCTTTTTAACATATTTATAAATGACCTAGAGATGGGAGTAACTAGTGAGGTAATTAAATTTGCTGATGACACAAAGTTATTCAAAGTCGTTAAATTGCGGGAGGATTGTGAAAAATTACAAAAGGGGACCTTACGAGGCTGGGAGTCTAAATGGCAGATGACGTTTAATGTGAGCAAGTGCAAAGTGATGCATGTGGGAAAAAGGAACCCGAATTATAGCTATGTCATGCAAGGTTCCACGTTAGGAGTCACGGACCAAGAAAGGGATCTAGGTGTCGTCGTTGATGATACATTGAAACCTTCTGCTCAGTGTGCTGCTGCGGCTAAGAAAGCAAATAGAATGTTAGGTATTATTAGGAAAGGAATGGAAAACAAAAGTGAGGATGCTATAATGCCTTTGAATCGCTCCATGGTGTGACCGCACCTCGAATATTGTGTTCAATTCTGGTCGCCGCATCTCAAAAAAGATATAGTGGAATTAGAAAAGGTGCAGAGAAGGGTGACGAAAATGATAAAGGGGATGGGATGACTTCCGTACGAGGAAAGGCTAAAGCGGCTAGGGCTCTTCAGCTTGGAGAAAAGACGGGTGAGGGGAGATATGATAGAGGTCTATAAAATAATGAGTGGAGTTGACGGGTAGATGTGAAGCGTCTGTTTACGTTTTCCAAAAATACTAGGACTAGTAGACATGCGATGAAGCTACAATGTAGTAAATTTAAAACGAATCTGAGAAGTTTTTCTTCACTCAACATGTAATTAAACTCTGGAATTTGTTGCCAGAGAATGTGGTAAAGGCAGTTAGCTTAGCAGAGTTTAAAAAAGGTTTGGATGGCTTCCTAAAGGAAAAGTCCATAGACCATTATTAAATGGACTTGGGGAAAATCCACTATTTCTGGGATAAGCAGTATAAAATGTTTTTTTACTTTTTGGGGATCTTGCCAGGTATTTGTGACCTGGATTGGCCACTGTTGGAAACAAGATGCTGGGCTTGATGGACCTTTGGTCTTTCCCAGTATGGCAATACTTATGTACTTATGTACTTATCGAGTGGCCCAGAGGACTGGAGAAGGACGGATGTGGTCCCTCTTCATAAGAGCGGAAGTAAGGAGGAGGTTGGAAATTACAAACCTTTCAGTCTGGCCTCAGTGGTGAGTAAACTGAAGCGAAGGATTGTGAAGTTTCTAGAATCAAATGAACTGCAGGACCTGAGGCAGCATGGCTTCACTAGAGGCAGGTCATGTCAGACAAACCTGATTGATTTCTTTGACTGGGTGACCAAACAGTTGGGAGGCGCGCTAGATGTGGTGTACTTGGATTTTAGCAACACCTTTGACACGGTTCCACACAAGTGACTGATAAATAAACTTGAGTGCCTTCGGTATGGGACCTAAAGTGACCGACTGGGTTAAAAATTGGTTAAATGGAAGAAGACAGAGGGTAAATGAAGCTTGCTCTGAGGAAAGGAATGTTATCAATGGTGTACCACAGGGGTCGGTCCTCAGGCCGGCTTATAACATCTTTGTGAGTGATATTGTGGAAAGGCTGTCTGGTAAGGTTTGTCTCTTTGTGGATGATACCAAACTCTGTAATAGGGTGGACACCCCGGGGTGTGTGGATAGCATGAGGAAGGATCTAGCAAAGCTTAAAGGATGGTACGATAATTGTCAACTAAGATTTAATGCTAAGAAATGCAGGGTCATGCACTTGGGTTACAGGAATCCAGGGGAGCGGTACAATATAGGGGACGAATTGCTTCTGTGTGATAAAGAAAAGAGGGATTTGGGGGTGATTGTATCTGATGACATTAATGTCTCCAAACAGGTGGAAAAAGCGACGGTCAAAGCCAGAAGGATGCATGGCTGCATAAGGAGAGGGATGACCAGTAGGAAAAAAGATGCGATAGTGCCCTCATATAAGTCTCTGGTGAGGCCCCATTTAGAATAATGTGTGCAATTCTGGAGACCGTACCTATGGAAAGATATACACAGAATAGAGTTGGTTCAGATGGTGCCTACAAAATTGGTAAGTGGTCTTGGTCATAAAACATATAGGGACAGGCTTAGGAACCTTATCATGTATACACTGGAAGAGAAGTGGGAAAGAGGGGATATGATTGAGACATTTAAATACTTCAGTGGCATTAATATACAGGAGGTGAGCCTTTTTCAAATGAAAGAAAATTCTGGAATGAGGGGGCATACAATGAAGTTAAGAGGAAATAGGCTTAGGAGGAATCTCATGGAAAGGGTGGTGGATTTGTGGAATGGTCTCCCGGTGAGGTCATGGAGACAATGCCTATGTCAGAATTTAAGAAAGTGTGGGACAGGCACTAAGAGTCAGTGGTTACTGAGGCTGGGCAGACTGGACGGGCCTTTTGGCCCTTATCTGCCATCATGTTTCTATTTATTAACTTTTGTAACAGTAGATACACAATATAACTTACACATAACCAACAACAGTAGGGCATACTGTTCTTCCTGCTAACAGTAAAAAGATAGAACAACTGCTTCCTTACATTCCCCTCCTTTTTGATATATTTTCCTTCTGCTCCCCCCCCCCCAACCCTAAAACATGTGACATGCAGCCTTTATCTTGGAACAGAACATCAAGAACAAAGCCATTAAAAGTTGAATAAATTAGATGTAAACTGCAAAGTGTCTATACTCCCAAAGGATTTAAGAGAGTGCTTCTCAGAGTCGATTGAAGAGTCCAAAAATGGCATCCAAATGCAAATATATCTTCTGATTCTCTTTTTATCTTTACCCTGAATCAACATTCTTTCCATGTGCAGTAGATAATGCATTTGATTCCTCCATAACATCAGGGTGGTGGGTCTTCCTTTATCCAATGGAGTAATATGCATCATCTTGCCATTAAACATGCTTTCCTAACAAACAGGCAATATTCATCCCATTCCAAGTCTGTCATCATCAAAATCCAATCACTGACCTTATTTTTCAGTAAAAGCCTCCCAAAGCTTTTCCAGATGAGTTCAAGTTGGTCCCAAAATGTTACTATCCGGGGATCCCATCATCCAATTTGTTTTAATTGTATTACTTAGTAACTTCATGGTGTGCTGCCTAGTTTTAGTACTTTTTGAAAGAGTAAACAATTGCCCCCTAATTTTATAGAAGTCGCCAAAAATTGTGTGCAGAAATTTGGGCATGTGCTCAACATTGTACACGTAATTTATTTAAATAATGAGCTAATTAGTGCCAATAATTAGCTTGTTAACAAGCAATTATTGGTGTGAGTAAATAAAAAAGGGACACGGAAATGAGACGGTCATAGGTAGAATATGGGTGTTCCTAGCATTTATGCACATTATTATAGCATTTGGGGATACACACCCAATTTAGGCACATACATTTGCACCACATTTCATTTGGTGCAAATGGCCGCACCTCAAGTTAGGCACGAGTCCCAGACTTAAGCGCTATTCTATTAACTGTGCCTAACTTTAAGTGCAGCTTATAGAACATCACTTTTTCGGCACCATTTTTTTCTGTGCCACGTCATAGGCGTAGACTGGGGGGGGGGGGGGGGGGGGGGCAATGCCCCCCCAAACAACGACGAGGCGCTGCCGTGCCACTAGTTAAAAAACAAAACAAAAACATGCAGGCACGCGCTCCTCTCCGTCCGCTTGGCTTCCCTGCCCTCTCTGTCTGCGTCCGCCTTCCTCAGAGGAAGGCGGGACGTAGACAGAGAGGGCAGGGAAGCCAAGCGACGGAGAGGAGCATGTCCGTCTACCCCTCTCTCTTCCTCCCTCCCTCCAGCGCAGGCAGCAGTCTTTTTCAGCGTTCCTGGCAGCGGTACGCGATGTACACGCTGCCTTCGGCTCTGCCCCAAGCCTTCTCTTCAAGTTCCTGTTCCCGCATAGGTGGGAACAGGAACTTGAAGAGAAGGCTTCCGGGGCAGATAGAAGGCAGCGTGTACATCGCTACCGCTGCCAGGAACGCTGAAAAAGCTGAAGACTGTTGCCTGCGCCGGAGGGAGGGAGGAAGAGAGGGGGTAAACGGAGTCACCATCTTAGACCTCGCGGGGGGGGGGGAGCAGAGGGAAGATGGATGGTACTGGGAGGGGTGGGGAGCAGAGGGAAGGAGCAAGAGATGGATGGGACTGGGAGGGGTAGGGAGCAGAGGGATGGACCAGGAGATGGATGGGATTGGGAGAGGTCAGGCACAGCAGAGGGAAGGAGCAGAAGATGGATGGGACAGAGGGATGGTGAGCAGAGGGAAGGAACAGAAGATGGATGGGACTGGGAGAGGTGGGGAGCAGAGGGAAGGAGCAAGAGATGGTTGGGACTGGGAGGGGTGGGGAGCAGAGGGAAGGAACAGAAGATGGATGGGACTGGGAGAGGTAGGGAGCAGAGGGAAGGAGCAAGAGATGGTTGGGACTGGGAGGGGTGGGGAGCAGAGGGAAGGAGCAACAGATGGATGGGACTGCGAGGGGTGGGGAGCAGAGGGATGGACCAGGAGATGGATGGGATTGGGAGAGGTCAGGCACAGCAGAGGGAAGGAGCAGAAGATGGATGGGACGGAGGGATGGTGAGCAGAGGGAAGGAGCAAGAGATGGATGGGACTGGGAGGGGTGGGGAGCAGAGGGAAGCCTACTGGAAAGAAGACACTGCATAAAACAGAAGACACTGGGACCAAAGCGAATAGAAAAACTAAATGATCAGACAACAAAGGTAGATAAAAGTATTTTAATTCATAATTTATTAATTGAAATGTGTCAGCTTTTTCAAATGTGCATCTGTGATATTTTGCCTGTAAATTTCAATTCCTTCCTCCATATTAGCATATTAATTTGCATATGTATATATGCAAATGATATGCTAATATGCTCCGCCCATTCTTTGCCCCCCCCAAATGAAACAGTCAAACTACGCCTATGGTGCCACGTATAGAAGTCACCCCTTGATTTGCAGTGGATACTTTGGTGGAGGGAAGAAAGAAGAGAGATGTTAGACATCTGGATGGGAAGAAAAGAGAGAAATACTGGATACCTCTGGGGGGACAGGAGAGATGTGAGTCTCTGAGGTGGGGGAAAGGAGTGGGGTTGCTGTACACCCTGAGGAAGGCTGTTGCCAAAACTCAACCAAATAGAGTCCATCTTCAATAACTATTCTTATACGTATCCTTGGTTTCATCCTCCTTTCTTGGACCATCACCGCTGTTTCTTAGTCCAGCCTTTTATACTTCCTGGATCATGCCTTCCTGACTCCAACCCTCCTGTGTCACTTCCCCTTTGGGCAGGACTAGGGGTATTAAAGTGGCTCTGACACCGTGAGGAGTATTCTTAAGGGGGAGTGGCAATGATCTATAGACTTCCTCACACAGCCAAATAAAATTGTGTGCCCCCAAGCCCAAGAGATGCAAAATAATGAGGCATCTATGGAGAGCACACCCAGGTTACAACTCCAAATGTGGATTTTACATTGGGTCCCAACCCCCAGATTGCGAAGCTCTGAAGTACAGCCTGAGATCAGATGACACAGTTGTGAATTTGGCTCCCTCCTGCTTACTGTCAGCTTCAGTGAGAGGGTGAGTGTGCATTTGGGAAAGCAGTGAGGAAACAATAATCCTACCATCACACCTGGAAAACGGTATTTTGGTCAAGGGAGAAGACTTGAGGGGGTATCAACTGTAAGGTACCTTTTGGGAAACTTCTTATTTCTTCTTTGGAGAATGTAGAAGAATATCAAGACCCACAGACCTAGCTTGGAGGACAAACCTTATGAAATCTGTCACATTACTCAAGACTGGTTGATGGGGGCTGCATGGGAGAAAGCAGAACACAATGGGGTTCAGACATTCAGCTTTCTTTTTATGGCTCTGTCTCTCTAGAACTCACTTCCCCCTTTTCTACAAGCCAAAATACCTTATAAGAAATCCTTGAAGGATTTAAAGACTTTTTTCCTTCAGTTAAGTGGTGATTGGGCACTGGGGGCCAAACTGGAGGAAGTAGGTGTTTTTCCTGTCGATCTGTCATTATTTCTCACCTTAATGTTGTTTGCCATCTGTTATTTTTTAGAGTGATTTTAATGGTTCATTCATTGAATTTTGTTATTACTTATATTATTTTTACCTATTTTATTGTATTGAAAATTGTTTTGTTGTTTCCTGGAAGGTATTAAAGAACTTAATAAGCATAAACATTAAATTCAGTGCAATGTTTTCATTACCCTACCAATCCAACTTAAATGCCTAATCTCTGCAACACAACCAAACTAAAGCACGTAATGGACATAACACAACTCTTCCATTCTCAGATTCCCTAATGTGGCTGCGCCACATGAACTTGATCTTACTACAATATCACCCTATATTTGTTCACACCGGAGCCTACAAAGGCCTCTCCGGTACTATGTAAGCCACATTGAGCCTACAAATAGGTGGGAAAATGTGGGATACAAATGTAAGAAATAAATAAAATAAATAAATAAATTTGAAAGTTGCCACGTTCTGCTTCTAATTACTTTTGTACATGATGCCCCCACCAACCTGGCAGGTAACATTGTATTATTTGCCACTTTGAATGCAGGTGAGTACATGAAAACCCACATGATGATATAACCTTGAGCTTCATCACCAGAAGATTCGGTCACCAGTGGCAGATTGTAAGGAGTGCTCTTCCATGACCTACTCTTATGCAGACAATACCAGATCTATCAAACTTTGGTGCATAAGAAAGGAGTGAGATGTTCCATGTAATACCCCAGGAGCAAAGAGTGCTGAATCTATTGTTGAACAAAAACAAAATGTCTAATTTATACTGTCATGAGACTATGAGATGACTGGGTGTTTTCGCAAGGTACAAGAAAACCCACTGTTTTAGCTAGAAAAATACATCACCAGTGTCAAATATGGTCCCCAGAAAGGACAGATCTGCAGTGCTACCAAATGGAAACTATCTGACTTCTGCAGCGGACTTTGATCCTGGGGAATTGGGTTCAATTCCCACTGCAGCTTCTTGGGACTCTGGGCAAGTCACTTAACCCTCCATTTCCCCAGGTACAAATAAGTACCTGTATATACTACTAGTAAAAAGGCCTGTTTCTGAAACCAATGAAATGGGCGCTAGCAAGGTAATGACTTTCTGCCATTAATGTTTCAACAGTTGTATTAAAGAACCCCCCCCCCCACACACACACACACACACTTCTGAATATAATTGTGGTTTGAGAGATAATCTGTGTGTGTGTCACACAGAGAGATCGTGTGTGTGTGTCTGTGAAAGTGAGAGAGGTGGGTGTAACTGGGAGGGTGGGGGCGAGTGTGTGTATGTGTGTGAGAGATTGTGTGTGTGTGTCAGAATGTCAGGGGGGGAGGGGCGGAGTGTTGAATTGCTAGGGTGTTGAAAGGTGATTGTGGTGGGTTCAGATATGTTGTTCCTCAGTCTGAGATTGTCAAAGGTGTGGGCAGGGCTGGCAAAGTCGGAGGCTGCATCAGGATGTATGTGTGTGTGAGACAGTAATTGTATATGTGTGTGAGAGTCACAGGAGGGGGTGGCGGGGGTGGGGAACTGTGAGCGTGCATGACTGTGTCTGTGTAACAGAGAGTGTGTGTGTGTGTTGTGTCATAGAGATTGATTGTGTGTGTGTGTGGAAGTGACACAGTATGTCTGAGAGTGAGTGTAAGTGTGTATTTTTGAAAGAGTGAGAGTCTGGCAGGCAGCAACATATGTCTGAGAGTGAGTGTAACTGAGTATTTTTGAAAGAGTGAGAGAGCGTGGCAAGCTTCAATAGTAATTGTTCTGTTTTGTCAGCCTTCCGCCATTTACATCCATGTTAGTCTCCCCTTCCAGTTCCCTGCACCGAGCTGCTTACCTAAAGGTTAATTCAGTGAGTGTTCTGTGTGTGCGTTACTTGGTGGTGTGTATGCGGACCGTGTGGTGGGCGGGAGAACTTCCTTACAGAGTATTTGTTCGTCCAGCGTGGTGTTTTGTTTCCTGTCACGGAGGTGGGAGTGTGTGTCACCACTGTGTTCCTTTGTTCGCGCCTGGCCTGAGCTCCTTACCTTGAGTTTAATTTTATAAGGGTTTTGTGTCTTTGTGACGTCGCGGTGCCTATGCAGACCATATACTTGGCGGGAGAACAGAGTTGTTGCGAATTTTGTGAGTCCGTTTGCAGAGGGGCGGTGTGTGGCTCGGAGGGGGCTGCTCCTGGCGTTCCGTTCCTCTGCCTCCTGTCATTGTTCCTTCTGCCCTCGACGCGAAGGGCGGGACAGTGAGAGAGATTGCGTGTTACGTCACATTTTGTTGCGTAGGAACGGGTGAGCGATGCGATTCGGCGAGCATCAGCGCTCTGCCCTCGATGTCATCACGTTGTGATGCGAGGGCGGGGCAGACACTCATGGGGAAAAAGCGATCTACACAACTACATCTTCCGGTTTCAGGCTGCCTTCCGGCTTCATTAGAACGTTGGAGGTGCATTTTATATAGAGAGATGTAAACTGCTTTGAATGTAGTTGCAAAAACCACAGAAAGGCAGTATATCAAGTCACATTACCTTTCCCTCCCACTTTCTCCTTGTCTCCTCTGTACCACTTATCTTCACATTATCATCTCTTCTTCCCAAACCCTGTGTCTCTTTGGCAGTTGACCAGCATCTTTAGTCTTAGTAATCATCATCCTTCTGCCAATTACTCATGAAAACACCCCAAGGCCTAGTTTAGCACAGTTTCTTCATATCTGGAATTCAAACTAAACACATTTTTTGTAAAATGTTTTGTTGCAAATTCGTGGCTGACAGGGTTTCTGGCTAGAGTGTAATGTTCAAAGATGAGAATAACCAATAGTGGGTCTGTAGCACCCGGGGTCAATGGTAACATTTACACCGGGCCCCCACCCCCTGCCCTACTTCTGGCTCTCTGCCCTTTCCCTAGAAGGCCAATCCCAGCTGACAGAAGCAAAGCACAGCTGGCAGTGCAGCAGGCCCAGTACCTCTCTACCTGCACTTCCTGCCATTGGAGCATCTCCTGATCATGTGGTTCACAGCTCTGATCAGCTCTTTGACCTGCCTGATACTCTGCAAATTTTAAATAAAAAACAGAAAGATCAAACTTCTGCAACAGAGTGAAGACAGACACAAGGAGCAGAGATATCCAAGTGGGAATCACAGAAACATATACTGAGGAGTCCATCAGTGGTAAAAGCAACCTTTATTGGATCCTTTGAGTCAGGGGTCTGAAATCTATACAAAAAAGACACAGAAAATCTTTATATATATATATATCTTTTGAACATAAATAATCTCACATCAAGTATAGATAAACAATTGATAATAATAAATGCATTTAACCCAGTAACAGAGTACATGCCCACATTATATAACGTGTGCAAAATTAACACAAATTACATTGCTTCAATTTCCTGACTTTCAATATCCTCCTTATAGAATAAAAATTTAGATGAGAAAGGTATAAATGTATGAGCTAATTATACTGTCTAAATAATTTGCATTTATATAAGATGTAATCTGCTATATTTAAAAGGTTTCATTGCCCTTCAGCTTATGTCTTTTCAAAATGTATATTACAAAAGACTTTTTAACATTGAGGGGTCCTTTTACCACGCTGTGGGAAAAAGGTCCCTGTGCTAACTGTGGGGGCTGTTTTTCCCCGCGCTCCAGGGCCCATTTTACCGCAGTGGGTAACAAGCCCCCAGACAAACATGGCCATGCGGTAAGAGAACTCTTACCGCATGGTCATGCAGCAGGGAGCCCTTACCGCCACCCACTGAGATGGCGAAAAGGTTCTCCCTTGGTAACCCAGCCGTAACCGGGCAGTGCACAGCGATGCCTGATTATCTCCGGGTTATCACTGCACAAGCCATTTCTGGGGGGGTTTCTTCCCCCCCCCCCCCCCCGGAAATGGCGCATGCTCGGGGAAGAACTACTGCCAGCAGCTGCACTAGGCCAGCGGTAGTCCCAATTTTGCATTCGGTAAGCCCTTTGGAGTTGCACGCCATGAAATGTAGGGCAGATCTGCGCATAATTCCAATTACTGCCAATTAAGTGCTTATTAACTCCAATAATTAATTGTTAGCACCTAATTGACTACTTTATGTGCAGATCTGGAATCTGTGCCAAATCTGGGTGCCAAAACTTGGACAACCAATAAAGAATCCAGGGGAATGTGTATATAATTTTTATATAACTATAGCAGACTTCTCAAAATGGGGGGGGGGGGCTAAGGGATACCCCAGAAGCTGCAGCACAAACTATATAGTGACACAGACCGATAGTGAGTTCACAATGTTAGCTGTTAATATAATTAGATACAGTAAACTCAAAAGGCAAATTGGAAGACTTGCTTAATTAGAATAAAACTACCTTTTAATAAGCTCTCCAGTAATGTGCAAAAGAAAGCATATTTACTTATTTATTTATTTATTTTATAGCATTTATACCCCGCTCTTTCCCGCTCGATAGCAGGTTCAGTGCGGCTTACAAAGTATGGTACAAAGTATCACAGAGATAGCACAAAGTATGGTACAAAGTTTCACAGAGTTAACATGGTTAAATAGAGTAGGACGATAGTAAGAGATGTGGGGAAAGGATTGGAGTGTGGGTAGTACTAGTGGTGTGGATTAGGTTCGAGATTTACATTGGGGCGTTTGGGTAGGCTTGTTTGAAGAGGTAAGTCTTCAGCAGCTTTCGGAAGGGAAGGTGTTCATTGGTTTTTCGAATGTGTCGAGGTATGGCGTTCCAGAGTTGGCTGCCTATGATAAGAAAACAATAAGGCAAATAGTCCATTAAAAAAACAATGTAAAGGAATTAGAAAAAGAATCTAATAGTTTCAATGGCTTGGTAATTCTTTGTCTCCTCTGAACAGTATTTTCCACCTTAAATTCAAGTACTGTGCAATGTGTATGTCACATTTATTCACAGGCCAGATAGCTGTAAAAATCCTTACTCCTTTCTATGGTGCCTTTATCTTCCTTGATGTTAGGAAGCCTCCCTCTCCTTTTAAAGATAAAATGGCTTTTGGGCAGTGGTTAAACTCAGAATTTTACTCTCTCTCTTTCTCGATAATAAACAATTCCTCTGTGCTCCACTCACAAGGGAATAAGAGAGGAGATACAAGAGTGGTTCTGTGTTCCCAGTGCTCATTTTTTTTTTTTAGTATAAACAACAAACTATATCTCAAATACCAGAAGAAATGGAAATATCCAAAACCCAAATAACACCCCTTTTGAATGATATAAAAAAATATTAATGGATAATAGAGGGACTGCCAGAGAAGTCTCGCAAGCCTCCATGCAGCTACACACTGCTGTTGCCTTCACTGGACTGTTCTTTCTCCATTCGTAAGTACCCTCTAAATTATTTGCATAAATGAAGCAATTCTATAAATTAGTGCCAAGATGTAGGTGCCACAATGGGTTATAAGTACATAAGTATTGCCATACTGGGACAGATCGAAGGTCCATTAAGCCCAGCATCCTGTTTCCGACAGTGGCCAATCCAGGTCACAAGTTCCTGGCAAGATCCCAAAACAGGACAGTACATTTATGCCACTTATCCGAGAAATAAGCAGTGGATTTTCCCTAAGTCCATTTTAATAATGGTCCATGGACATTTCCTTTAGGAAGCCAGACAAACCTTTTTTTAAACCCTGCTAAGCTAACTGCTTTTACTACATTCTCTGGCAACAAATTCATATTAAGTGAAGAAATTTTTTCTCTGATTCATTTTAGCTACTTTGTAGCTTCATTGCGTGCCCCCTAGTCCTAGTATTTTTGGAAAGAGTAAATAAGCGATTCATGTCTACCCATTCTACTCCACTCATTATTTTATGGACCTCTATTATATCTCCCCTCAGCTGTCTTTTCTGCAGGCTGAATAGCCCTAGCTGCTTTAGCCTTTCCTCATAGGCAAGTCATCCCATCCCCTTTATCATTTTCATCGCCCTTCTCTGCAGTGGCGTTCCGAGGGGCGCTGACACCCTGGGTGGATCGCAATACACCCCGCCCCCAGGGTGCAGCGCCCCCCCCGTGCAGCGCGACGCCCCCCCCGGCGAAGGGACACCCCCCACTCTGGTGAAAGAACCCCCCCCGGGTGCACGCTGCTGGGGGGGGGGTGTCGCGCACCGGTCAGCGTCGTTGGTTTCCATGCTCCCTCTGCCCCGGAACAGGTTACTTCCTGTTCCGGGGCAGAGGGAGCATGGAAACCACGCTGACCGGCGTGCGGCACCCCCCCAGTGGCGTGCACCCGGGGCGGACCGCCCCCACCTTGGTACGTCACTGCTTCTCTGTACCTTTTCTAATTCCACTATATCTTTTTTGAGATGCGGTGACCACAATTGCACACAGTATTTGAAGTGCAGTTGCATCATGGAGCGATACAAGGGCATTATAACGTCTTCATTTTTGTTTTCCATTCCTTTCCAAATAATACCTAACATTCTATTTGCTTTCTTAGCCATCGCCACACACTGAGCAGAGGGTCTCAACATATCATCAAACTATTATTTCAATTCTAGACAGCAGGAAGAGAAGGAAATCACTAAAGTGCAGCAACATGGAGGCTCTCTTGTCCATGGCCTCTCCTGTTAGGTGCCCCAAGCCAGAGATGTCTTGAACCAGATAGGATCAAGGGGTGGAGTGGCTATCAAGCCCACTTGGGCCAGTAGTCCTCTATATGGTGAAGTTTTGCACTATACCTCAGATGATTGCTGTTCCCATATAGGATCTGGATCTTTACTTCAGCCCTGAGCTGGAGTAATGATTCTGTGCTAAAGGTGAAGTAAAAATGTGTGAAACTTTAGCATTTTTTTTAACTTTGGAAGCAATTCCCAATTTGGTAGGTTTGTCTGCAATTTGCACGCTGACTGCACTACCCTTTAGTGCAATGGTTTTACTGTGTATTTTCCTGCACCCCCTTATTTTATTGGGAGGAAGGTTTTTTTTTTAACAATTTACAATATATTTCCAAGAATAAATGTTATTATGGAAAAGATTGTAGTACAAATCTGAATATAAAGTACAGAATAATTTTAAAAAAATTACTGTTGCCCCATCATCACTCCACAATAATGAGACAAGGCAATACTCTAAAGGCAATTCAGATAATCTCCAAAATAGGAAAAGAAAAACTGGTGATCACAGAATTTATCATAAATCTTAAGGAGTAGATGCAATAGCTACTGCTGGCTGCGAAGAAGGAATTACAATCATCTTAGATTCTACATGTTCTGCCCCCATATTCATGGAGGCAGGATATATTGTTATGTATATTTAGTATGAGTATTATCTGTATTTAATTGTATTGTGTATAGATAGCCCTGTGTTTTATGGTTCCTTTCCCTATAGTTTGCAGTATCCTGTGATTGATTCCTTGTGAGCTTTCCCTATTGGCTCTTAGTTCTGGGCCAGGGCCAGGACCAGCCCTCTCTCTCTCTCTCTCTGCCCCTACAGGCTGTGTAGAGAGCCCAGTCTTTCTTGCTTGCCTTTGTGATCAGCAGCTATTCTAGGGGCTGATCCCTCCTTAATCTACTGTCATTCCATCAGGATTTTTCACCCAAATCATTCCCCATTCATTTTCCCTGAGTTACTTACTCCCATAATTCCCCTTTGAGTGTTACAGCTTTTCCTCTCAGCTGGGCTGCCTCTGAGGTAGCTGGATGCAGACTCTATTTGCAGAAGGCAACAATTCTCTTCCAGGCAACTGAACTGTAAATTGGATTTCCTTTGTTTATTATGAGTGCTACAATAAAGAAGATTTGCTTAAGAATTGGGAGTCTACTGGTAATGTTTTTACTTGGGGGGATGGTTTAGCTGTCTGTTTAAACTATACTATACTTTGCTTAGAATAGCACACTACAAACATATGTAAATATGTTGGATCCAAGAAAGCATATCGTACTGAATTCAGCTTCACCACACACTTTTGGAGAGAAAATTCAACCAAAACAAGCCACCTAATTGTAATACCTATGGTCGAACTTTCAAGAAAGACTGATGCCACTTTTAGGTAGTTCTTGATACAACTGAGAGGAACGTTGTCGCAGGAAAATTGAAAGCAAACTGCACAGCTAATTACATCGCCCCAAAGTTTAACTGTGTATCACTTGCAACTGTATGGTGCAAAAGCTAGGACCTTGGATACCCCCCCTACATCATGATCTATTTTTTCATGCTTTTAGGGGTTCTTGCACTAAAGTGGGCGCAATTAACATGTGAAACAGTGCATTCTATTAGTGCATGAGTACTATTACTGTGCCATCATGACAAATAACATGTGCTGATTCACGCTCTAATTGCAGAAATGGGAACCGAGTGGGTTATAGGCAGAGAATGGGAGTGGATTGCACATTGCAGTTAGCACAGAAATACTTACCGCGTGCTGTCAAATGTTCAGTTAGCGGGGTTGCACCTACTCCCTTCTCAAAAAAATAAACATTTCTTGGTAAAGAACTTTTCTGTACAAGTCTGCAAGGGACATACTAGAGGACCTCCAAAAGTTAAGGACACAGCCTGCATGTTCATTTTTGCTGGTAAACTGCATGATAGGAAAAGGACCCCTGTACTAGCTGCACCGCTTTTTTTCTTGTAAGAAATTAAGGGCCTTTTCCCTAAGTTGTGTTAGGCATTAATTCAGCTTAGAATGGCATACTGTGAAATGCGCTTAAGCATCCTTCAGTAACTGCCAAGTGTGCAAGCACTAAAAGATATCTATATATATTTTTGAGGGGCGTGGCTAGGTCAGAGAGTACGATGAATCAACTTCAATAGGCCTACATGAATATCTCAATTGCAATAGACAGGGGGGGGGGCAGAATAAACAGATAACAGTCTCATATAGCCCAGTGTTTTATATTTCCAAAAACCAGAATTAGACCAGGCTTTTTTAGGTAAAAAGTCATAGACCTCAGTGGCGACTTGTTTCATAAGCGCCAGATCAACTCTTAGCTCGTCTGGCCTCTTCATGGGTCTATAATGACTTAAATCCTAAATTTGAACTCACATTTGCTAATTTATTATACTTTGCATTTTTTACTTTTTTTTTTTTTTGCTTTTTTATAACTTTAAAATGGATTAGCATCCAAACATTGAATTGCTTAGCTCATATCTCATAAAGTATTACAACGGTATGTAACTTCGCTTTTGTTTCCTGTTATAGACGATAGACAACTGGCCGACATGGTGAGCACTGTGTGGACTGGTCCCTGATGCAGCATAAGCGAAACAATGAGTTGCCACTGAGGTCTATGACTTTTTACCGCATAGCACTACTTGACCTTATGTATCTAGGATGTTTGTCTACAGGTGTTGTCATGGAATGATGATAATGTTGATCTGATCTTTATTTACGCTTATTTACCATGGAGTGTTGTTTTTGTTTGCTTTTGTGTTTACTTTTCTGTCTTATGTTCTGAAAAACCTTTAATAAAAATATGGGAAAAAAAACCTGCTCTTTTCTGTCGTCATCTACTATGTTGCTATGTTTGTTTGCTTTGTTTTGAGTGCGTGGCACTGACGGCGGCATGGGGGAGCGAAATAGGTTTTATATGGGGCAATGGAGGGTTAAGTGACTTGCCCAGAGTCACAAGGAGCTGCCTGTGCCTGAAGTGGGAATTGAACTCAGTTCCCCAGGACCAGAGTCCACCACCCTAACCACTAGGCCACTCCTCCACTTTTTTTTTTTTGTGTGTGCATCTATCCAGGGAAATGACAGAACAAATCACAGTAAAGTATACACATAAAGTATCACATATGAGTTTAAATTGTTGGGCAGACTACATGGGGCATGCCAGTCCCTTCCTGCCGTCATCTACTATATTACGATGGATGTTTGTTTGCTTGCTTTGATTGAATGAATGGCAATGACGGCTGCATGTGGGAGTGGAAACAGAGATTGCCTGAATTGGCTTCCTTTCCTACCATGGACTAGATAGGCTTGTTTCCACTGTTGTCTATTAAGCCTCCTTGCAGTAGCAAATAGGTTGTGCATGCATTGTTTGATGTGCTGGGTGACGGCTGCTTAGGGATAGTAGAAACAAAATTAACCAACTGGCTTCCTTGCTTACCGTTGACTAGATAGGCTCACTGACACTCCTGTTTCTAAACTTCCGTGCAGCAGCTCGTAGGTTAGCTAGCTTTGCTTTGAGTGTACTGGATGATGGCTGCGCGGGGGGAGTGGAAATAGAGATTAACCAAACCCCTGGCTCTTACCAAGATGGCCGCGCCCTGTTCTTCTCATCCCAATACGGCCGGGAGGGGTGTAGAGACAAGGAGGTCATGGGAGAAGTCGTTTCGTGCAAGGATCTCGAAAGAAAGGCCGGAAGGGAAGCCGGGACGGCGCACCCGCTACGGTCTGGCCCGACACGACGTTCGCGCTTCTTGCTAAACCAGACCCCAATCCCCACATACCGGAGCACTCCGATACGGAGGGGCTGAAGATCCCGGTCCCTGCCCTCCCCAAAGGTCTGCTTTTGTAGTACTTACAGCGCGCTCGACCTAAGGGGATCGACGGATTGACTGATCGAAGAGTAATAAGATGAGTCTGGCGCTGGGAACGCACATGGCTGGCGACGGATAGGGATCGCTTACCCTCCCTGGACCCCCGATAGGTATGCGTGTCGTGCCTGCGTCTCTCTGCCACTTCGTTGGTGAGCGGTACAAGGGAGGCTGCCGGTTGGTGCCCGATTCCACGCTCGGATACAGCTGATTCTGAATCCTAGCTGATCGCCGATGCATGCATGCTGTTGCCCGGACGCCATAAGAGGACGTCCGGGCTCCGCTCTGGGGGTTTTAAGCCCCGTGGTAGCCCCTCCGTTTCCGGCGGGGTGCTACGGAGGGGCGGGAACGTGCCCTCCGTGCCTCGCCTGCACCCTGCTGGCATCGGCGCGCAGGCCCATCGGGGCACGGCGCCATGTTATTGTCGGCTCCGTGCACCCGATGGGGCACTACGCCTTGTCTTTTCCCACTGCAGCTCCTTGTAACACTGGGCAAGTCACTTAACCCTCCATTGCCCCCGGGCATTTATTTATTTAGATTTTGCTCACACCTTTTTCAGTAGCAGCTCAAGATGAGTTACATTCAGGTGTGCTGGATATTTCTCTGTTGGAGGGCTCACAATCTAAGTTTGTACCAAAGGCAATAGAAAGTTAAGTGACTTGCCCAAGATCACAAGAAGCAGCAGTGGGATTTGAACTGGCCACTGCTGGATTGCAAGACCGTGCTCTAGGCCACTCCTCCACTCCACACATAGGTACAAATAAGTATCTCTGTATATACTATGTAAACCACTTTGAATGTACTTGCAAGAACCACAGAAAAGCAATATATCAAGTCCCATTTCCCTTTCAAGCATCAGACCCTTAGTGCATGGGAGAAACCCACCCAAGAGCGCCCTCAAGGCCCCTTTTTACCAGAGCTTAGTAAAAGGACCCCTAAGCTACTAAATGAAAACCTTATTCTTGAGTCTCGAGGTCCAAGCCGTGCCTAATTGTTATGATGGTCTTTCTTGTGTTAAATGTTTCTTAGACTAGAAGTGACTGAGTTAATTGCCGGTTTTATTAGCCAGCACTAGAAACTTGATCTTCTCATGTTCTAGACAAGTTAACTGAAGCTTTTTATTACAGGCCTGGCTGCACTAAATTTTCATTGCCCCTTCTTTCTGAAACTGGGGGGGGGGGGGGAGGGTATTTTTTATGAGTCTGTTTTTCCCCTTGTTGGATATTCTCTGCCCAAGAGAATATTAGGTTTTGCAAGGAAAGATGTAGAGTTCTTTGAAACTACGGTCCGGTGCCCCTCCCCCCTTCTTTTTTTCATTGCCTCTAATTTGCAAGTCTTTTTTTTTTCCACAGATAAATGGTTGGCAGAGAACAGAGGTTCTGCGCAAACTGCTGAATCGAGCCATTGTTTCACTTCAGATACCCCGCATTTTTCGCTGGCCGGAGAGAGTAGGGTGTAAAAAAAGGCACCTTGTGTGGAGCTACTGGCAGGGGCATAGGAGCTTCTGAACAGCAGCTAAATGGAAGCCCGGTTAGAATAGACATTCCAAAGCTATGAGGCAGAGGCAGAGGCAGCAGCAGCAGCAGCAGCAGCAGCAGCACACTGCAGGTTGAAGGAGAGGCAGCAGCAGTAAAGCGCTCAGCTGACACTGCAGGCAGAAGGGGCAGAAGGAGCAGTAGAGAGCTCAACTTATACTGGAGGCTGACGGAGTGGAAACAGCAGCTTTCCACTGTAGTTTCATTCAGAAACGCGCGAGGTGCTATGGCTTTAGGCACATGTACCGGAAAGATCATGACAAGGAGGGACCACTGGCTTCTGCATGCTCGAGGTAAGCACCTGCATCTCCCCTGGGGTTCGGGTAAAACATGGATCCGATGGACCCCGCGGATCTAAATCGTCTTTCTTTCCCCTGTGTGTATTTATTCCCTTTGGCAATCGGCTGCTATAGGTAATATAACTACTCCGTTTTAGTTTCACTGAGATTTCTGGATCTTTCAGGTGAAAACCTTTTATTTGCACTTGGGTCGTCTTTTGGACTGGCTAATCTGTTTAGCCTTTAAAAGGGCAATGCATGTGTTTTTGCGGGTGCAGGCTGGCAAAGTAATGCAGGGCGATGCTAGTTGAAGTTGGTGGTCTAAGTTCAGGAAACATTTTTTGCTAGAGACACGAAAGGAGAAATATCCTGGGGAAATGAGTCCCGCAAACTTTGCTTTGTGTGATTGGGTTGTTTTTAACTGCCGATGCAGACTCCCTCCCCGCAGGGATTCCCTCCCTCACTCTCGCCCGCTGAATGTGAATTGGAGTTAAACTGGAAGACAGCCTAAGGCGGGGCTCGGAGGTGAGCGCGGCACTGGCCTTCCACTAGCCACGCTGGGGTAAAGGGAGCCTCTGCACAGACCGTGCCCCCCCCTCCCCCTCGGACTCGCCTCCCGGGATTTCGCTCGGGCACCGGAGCAGGTTGCGTGCGGCTGTCCAGGGATCGAGGTCAGTATTGAGGCTCGGGTTGCCTTTTACCTTGCTTGCTTTCTGCGCCCCAACGACGATCCCTGAGAAGTAGCTTGGTTGTTTAGTAGTTGAATTATACCGCTGTAAAAATGGGGTGGGATGTATTTAGGTTGCGTGTATAAGGGTGGGTATACGTTTTACACTTTCATTCCGCGTATAGAGTTTAAGTTGGGCGTGTAATGTAATTAAATGAATAGCGACTCCGCATTCCTTCGTGCAATGCTTACTTTGCTTTAAAGGTCCGGAGATCCGACTTATACCTTTTAAACCCATTCTCGAGGCTTTCGCTTAGCAACGACTTGTGTTGCAGCCTTGTAGGCAGGAAGAAAGACGCATTGTCCCGCGTTCTCGTTGCTCTCTGCAAACTTTCTCTCTGACGGCCACTAGCAGTTACCTTCAGGATACTGTGTAGCAGCCCTCAAACTCTACTTTCTTGCCATGCAAAATACACGAAGGCCTTAAACCAGGAGTAAAGGTTGTATGTCTAGTTGACTGTTGATTTTACTTTTCGAAACATCAACACACAGGACGGGCTTCACTTTTTATTTAGGGAGCAATCGAGTGTGTTTCTTTCTTCAGGCAAAAGCACTGCAAGGCTACAAAATAAGACTAGATCCAAGCCATTAAAATTACACACATTTTTACAAAGTTTAGTTGCATAATCTGAAGAGCCTCTAATCTAAGAATTTATAGTATTGCAAAACCTCCTTTCCAGATAGGTCTGATTAAACTGAGAAGTGCATCCATTAATTAGCTTTGACCTTAGAATTCTTATCTGCCAACATTTTATGCAATTTAACAATTTATAGCCTGCTTTTCCAGTAAAATGGCAAAAATCAGTTACAGTGTAATGCACCAGAGAAAATCAAATCATAAATACAAAGGACACTGAGATAACATAAAACCATTGACCAACAGTAAACATATACAAAAAACATACAATTAAAAAAAAATAAAATCAGAAGCATATTGTAAATAAAAATCCCAGTAGATATGAAAAAATATTCATATCTGCTATACATTCTGGCTTGCTGACAGATAACTTTTGGTGAGATAGCTCACTATCTGACAAAAATTATCATCAGAAGAAAAGAAGGGGCAGGAGGTGGTTCAGGCCATAACACAGTTAACTGAATAGTGACTAGCTACTGTCTGAGCTACCTGATGCTAGGGTCCACCTTGGGGGTCAGCACTCAAGAAAAGATCTAGGTGTTGTAAATAATACGCTCAAATCTTCTGCTCAGTGTGCGTCGGCAGCGGCCATAAAAGCAAAAAGAATGCAAAGAATTATTAGGACAGGAATGGTGAATGAAAATACTATAATGCCTCTGTATTGCTCCATGGTGCAACTGCACCTTGAGTATTGCATTCAGTTCTGGTCGCTGTACCTCAAAAAATATATAGCGAAATTAGAAAAGATTCAAAGAAGAGCAATCAAAATGATAAAGGGGATGGGACTCCTCTCATATGAGGAAAGGCTAATTAGGTTAGGGTTCTTCAGCTTGGAAAAGAGACAGATGAGGGGCGATATGATTGAGGTCTACAAAATCCTGAGTGGTGTAGAACGAGTAGGAGTAAATCGAACTTGTTCCAAAAGTACAAAGACTAGGAGACTCAATGTAGTTACATAGTAAAACTTTTAAAACAAATAGGATGAAATATTTTTTCACACAACAAATAGTTTGGAACTCATTGCTGGAAGATATGGTAACAGCGGTTAGTGTGGGTTTAAAAAAGATTTGGACAAGTTCCTGGAGGAAAAGTTTATAGTCTGCTATTGAGACAGACATGGAGAAGCAACTGCTTTCCCTGGGATTTGGGTTTCTGCCAGGTAGTTGTGACCTGGCTTGGCCACTGTTGGAAACAGGATACTAGGCTAGATGGACCATTGGTCTGACCCAGTATGGCTACTCATGTTCTAGACCACACAAATAGATGACACAAATACATCCTATCTTAAACAGATAAATTGTCTAAACAGATACATTATCTAAGTTTAAGACTGTATATTCAGCTGTCCTATTTAATCTGATAAGAATGCTGAATATTGCCTTATTTTGTATGTATATATAATACAGTGTATGTATGTGTGTACACGTGCATGCGTTCATATACATAAAATCATCCTATCCCTTTATTAAGCAATAAAGTAAATATGCTTAAACATCGAATGCGTGATTTAAAACACTGTTTAAAATAGCCAGGTTTTAATGTAATACCTAAATCTTGATTTCCCTAATTTTTTTTTGGTAATATTTGTACCCCGCGCTTTCCCACTCATGGCAGGCTCAATGCGGCTTACATATACAGGTACTTATTTGTACCTGGGGCAATGGAGGGTTAAGTGACTTGCCCAGAGTCACAAGGAGCTGTGCCTGAAGTGGGAATCAAACTCAGTTCCTCAGTTCCCCAGGACCAGAGTCCACCACCCTAACCACTAGGCCACTCCTCCACTATTATGTGCTGTTACCGTGTTCTACCATGGTAAAACTCCTTTTTTCCCCCTATGCAGAAATGTAAAACTTTTTTTTTCCTCCTCATTGCTAACAAAGTAAATATGTCTCTCTAATGCATGTTGATCGCCTTATTTTATTTCTCAACCTGAAGATAAGAGATATGGTTGCAAATTCTAGGGAGGGTAACTTTCAAAGGGTACCAGGTCAAAATAGCACCGATAAAAAAGCTCCCAACGTAATAGCACCTGACATAACAGCCACTGTCAAAACTGCCTGCCCGCAATATAGCCCTTGACAAATCATGAGATCAAAAGCTGTGATTTTAGCATGTCAGCAAATTCTTTGGATCAGGAGATGCCCTAAAAGCATCTTCCCCTTCTCAACCATTGACTCTCTCTTTCTTGAAGCCTCCAGTCTCCCCATTCCATCCAAGTCTGAGGTAGGCCCCGTTGATCAGCTGCTACTCTGGCACTGGCCCCCCTCCATACAAGAGGGGAACTGCCAGTGGCCTGGATGATGGCCAACAACCAGTTGACATTTAACCTTGATTTGGTCTGCAACATACTGTGTACTCATCAGGCTAGGACCTACTTCCATAGGCCGAAATAGCGTCACCTTTCTTGTCTTGGTCTCCCCACCAAAACTTACTCCTAGCTGCGGCCATTTCCAACTCTGACACTGAGGTGTGCATTATAACGAAAAACAAACCCCCTGGTAGTCATCGGATGCTCTCACCCTATATCCATAGACATAAGAGGACTTATCCATATGGGATGAATAAGCATGTTTGACTATCCATTGTACATGCCTTTGTGGACACCCTTGGGTGGTAGGGTGTAGCGGGTGTAGCATGGCCCTTTTTTGTACCATCCTTCCAGTCTACATTACCCATCTTCCAATCCTAGATCATGCTACAGGATGCTTGTGGAGCCACCTGATGGGATACTGTCCTAGATCACGCTGCAGAACGGCTTGTGGTGGGATGATATTGCATCGCCTTGGTTCCATATGGGTCTCTTGCATTGCGTATCCGACAACAGGTTACACCCCTAACTAGTAGACTGTACTGCTCTCCGTCCTTGAAGCTTTTCATGGCTTGCCTACTTCCTGCATCGCAGCCTGAGGCCACAAGAGCTGCTAGGAAGTGGTGCATACGGATTCCATGCGTGCTAAGTAGTGTGAGGCTTCAAGAGCTGCTATGCAGTAAGACATGCAAATTCCATGTGCGATATGTGGTGTGAGGCTGCAAGAGCTGCGAGATCGATCATTCCATGTGTGATATGTAGTATGTGGCTGAAAGAGATGCTAAGAAGTAATGCTTATGTGAATTCCATATGTGTTAGGAAGTAGGCATGCAATATGTTGTATGGGGTTATCAGAGCTGCTACGAAGTAATGTATGTGAATTCCATATGTGTAGTGTGAAGCTGAAAGAGAGGCTAGGAAGTAAGGCATGTGAATTCCATTTATGCTATGTGGTGTGAGACTGCAAAAGCTGCTAGGCAGTAAGGCATGTGACTTGCCTGTGCGATATGTAGGAATAGCTGAAATGGATAAGAAAACCGTCCTCTGCATGCTATTGCAGTAGTGTATCTTCTTATGCCAGTGGCATATTCTGAAAAGACCGTTAAGGGGTATATGCTCAGCTGTAGTAATTATATAGAAAAAACTGCAGGCCTCACCAACTGCAGGCCTCACTTCAGCAAAAGTGCAATCCGAAGGCAGAGGGAACATACATTCAGGTGCGGTAAGTATACCAGCAACAAACTCTGTCAGCTAGTACACTTTTTTGGTGCAGCTGATATATACGAGGCCTGCAAGGCAAGTACTATTTGAGTAGCTTACATTCTGGGGAAGATACATAAGACAAGTGCCAGCTCGAAGGCTATTAAAGCAGTGAACAGGTACATTTGAATATGGACGCAACCTGCCAACCCTAGATGTCTTGCAGGTGCATTTTGTATATAGAAGAAACCCATTTATACAGGTTAATCCGTTTCTGGAAGTGTAGAAGAAACTTATGAGGCGAATAACAATAAAAGCCACGAACATTCGGGTGCAGCTAACGTAACAGAAATCGGAAGGCCCAAAGGGCCTTGCAGTATTGGACCCAAAAAACAAAAAGAGAAAGGTCAGGGATATCACCATAACTAGCCCTTAAATTCCAGTTAACGGAGGTTATCCATGTCGAAAATGAAAGACTGCACCGCCGACAAGAACGAGCAAAAGCCTTTGTAGCCCAGCTTTGCAAAAAAAAAAAAGGTCTCTGTTGATGCCTATCGGAAACAAATATGATTATACACTGTATCTCAAACTGTAACGAAGGGCGGGAAACCTGTCCCAGAGTATATCGCAGAAGAGAAAGGAAAGGTATATGGCAATGAATAACCCCCAAATCTGGTTAAGTGCAGGTTATGTGACGCACCCTAAACAAACTGGTCCAGTAGGTATTATCTAGATCCCTGAAGAACACAGACTGCCCTTATAATAGCAAAAGTGAAGGGGACCCACTGGTAATAAAAGCCTACTGATTAACAGTGAACAAACACCCTTGGTAACTAAAACGAAACACAGATGTCGTGCATCCCTACCCATGCTCTTTTTGTTCCCACCCCCAGATATATATTATCTAGATCACCGATGACCCTTTCAACCTGGGAGGGGAACACAAGCTATCCGCATATGCCACAAGGGAAATACACCAGCAGATCAAGTGACAGACACTGTCGGGTCACAAAATACAAAACACAGGTGCCATGAGCAAATATCCTGATGGGATATCTCCATGGACGCTATGTATGTTCAGTTGTGGGTGGTATATAAGGAACCTGTCAACCCATATTCTATGGGAGAGGGCAGCAACGGCAGAGCCTCAAACCTCTGGTGTCTCGGCCATTGTTCTTCACTGACTCCTACCTGGGCCCACTGTTAAATGAATGGCAGAACCAAGGTTTGTGACTTTTGTTACAGGACCCTCGGTGTGGCTATGGGGGGAAAACCCTCCCAGACTATGAGACGACAGCTAATGTAAGTGGAAAAAGGTGCAGATGGTAACGAGATGCCCAGTTTAAGTCCACTCAAACAAATGTGCCCCCAAAATGCACCCAGATATCTTTACATGTGTGTGCTGGTGATCTGTGCTCGAATGCCATTGGTGCGATGTTCATTCAGTTGCAGGTGGTATATAGTGGAGCTGGGAGCCCTAGGCTATTGAAACGGTGTACATTAAAGGGGGCAGGTGCTACATAATGAAACCTACAGAATTACAGGGGGTTGATGCGTTGCAGTTAGGCTATAAGGAAACTTGCATGCCCGCTGGCTGGTAAGCTGTGTACGTTCTGTTGCAGTTGTTAATCTACGAGAACTTGCCAGACAGAAGGCTATTGAAGCAGTGTATGTCTAGGTGTAGTCAACTATAAGGATAATTATATGCCTGAAGGCTATTGAAGCAGAGCATATCCAGGTCTGCTTGGTGTATAGGCAAAAAACTGCAAGCAAAAGTTATTTAAATGGTTAGCATAGAAGAGAACCTGCAAACTTGAGGCTATTTAAAGCTAAGAATATTCAAGCTCTGTTAATCTATAATAAATATGGAGGTGCAAAGGCTATTGAAGATGTGCAATCCAGGTGCATGTTGTACTTAAAAACCTGTGCAATTAGGGTATAATAAACCCACCATGCCTTGGTCAACGTCTGGGAGATCTTAGATGTCCTGTGATGTATAATTTTGCATTAAATTAAATGATTACTAAAGCATCGACATTTCAGGCTTAAGAGAAGCTGTGCCAAACTGTATCTGGAATGCTGTCTGTGACATCGTTCCTCATGGAGCTCAGTAGAGTGGGTGCCTTTTGGGCCACCCCCTGATGGTGGCACACCGACCTGCGAGCAGTGAATAGGATAAGATATGTGAGCACAGGGTAATTGCAGAAAAGTTTTTCTAATGTCATAAAAATCCTTAATATAAGCTTTTATCAAATTGCACCCTATCATTACTTTTCAACATGTTAATGAAAGGCCACCATTCTTGCCCACAACTTACGTGAGGCATAACCATTTTGTGCCAGTGCAGTGTCCTCAAACACTATGGTAAACCAAGACGTTTACTGTGGCGCCTTTCCAGAGCTAGATGTATTTATTAACATGTCTGAAATATGACCACTGCAGGTCTGTCACCCAATCTGGCAACTGCAGTCCTGACAGATACATGACACACATAATATGGCCACTGTAGGTCAGGCAAGTATGACACACTAATCATGGCCACTGCTGGTCTGACATATGCATGACTCACCCAATATGGCCGCTGTAGCTCCGATAAACATGTGACCCTGCTGTAAATCTCACAACACACCTGACTCGCCCAGTATGGCCGCTGTAGGTCTGACATCCACGTCTCTGGCATTCGCCTGACTTACCCTGTATGGCTGCTGTATATATATTGAAAAGAAATGCATGGTCATAGTAGAGCTACAGTGTACAAAATACAATGCAAAATTTAAGGTGGGGGGACACTCTGGTAAAGATTTTTTTTTTTGTGATTCCCTGCCTCACACGGGGCCCGAACTCAAGACCTGCACTGGGCGTTTCTCTGTGCGCCAGGGTGTGCTGAATTAAATCAGTGCGCGGGCAGTGTAAATCTGCTGCCCTCAAATCACGTCCCCCATGTCGCATCAGCCGGATTGAAAAAAAGCACTGCACTGCATGAGTGCGGGTCGCCCCAAGGGGCGGACACCAAGCCAGCCACGCAGCCCAGTGTTCCCACCAGAGTTCCACATCGCAAAGCCTCACAAACATACAAAGGGTGCAAGACACGCATGTCGTGGAAGGCAGATGCAAATCAGACGCATCACCAGCACCCTTAGCACTGCAAAGGCTTCTGCTGGAAAGCAAGGCCATGCTGTGGGAAGAAACGCAAACAAGTCCCCATGCCATCGGCCCAGTACTCCAACCCGACCCGAGGACCCAGGCCAGCCAAACACAGCAGCTTTCACCCAGAGAGGCATACCTGCCCCCTCTGCTGCTCCAACTCAACCGCCATGCGATGAAGCTGTTGGCCAGAAATTAAAATGGGGAGAAGCCACACGTGAGTAGGGAGCCACTGCAGCAGCTGACAAAAATGGCAATTTCACCTTTTGCAATTGCTTCCAGTGGCCACCTCCTTTCTCCACTCTCTGGCTATTTGACTCCCCCTCCCCCATTTGCCCTTACTATCTCCTCTTCTCTATCCCTAATCTGCCTTGCTTAAGCCTACAATCCCCTTCCTCCCAAACAACCCATTCAGCTGTGCTGGGCTGCGCCCATTTGTGCTTCTGACCACCTAAACATCTGGTTCACTGGCCTTATCTACTGCATTGCCCATTCTAGTCATCCCTTTATTTCCCCATTTAAAAATCAGCCAGTGTGGTGGAGGGGGATAACAAACAGTGGGTTGGATTTGGGAACTTTGTCCACCCGGTATCACCCCCTTTCCTTGCTCTTGTTGCAGCTGCTGAGAAGTGGAGGGGAAAGACTGAAATGGGGAGGAAGGTAGCTCTTCCATAGACATAGTTTGAGGGGCATGGAGGGTGGTGCCCCCCCCATTTGTTGTGGATACTAGTGCAGAATTGGTCCTTCTCCTCCCACTGCCAATTTGACTTGCCCCTTGTCCTAATCCAGACAACACTATGAGCTGTCTTCTGCTCCAGTCTCACACTTCCCTCCAGTGCACAACAATAACATTCCATAATCAAAAGAGAAAATTATATATTGAACCACATACAGTGCAATCTGCTTAAGTGCAAGGGTCTGGGACCAAAAGAAATGTGTGCACTTAACCGTTGTGACCCAAAAAAGCTTGACATCTGATAAACATATGTACAGTACTGTTTAATATTATATATACAGTCTCCGTTAACTGACGTTAGGCTTACTTGAAGTAATCAGTTATAGTCCTCCGTACACTATTGGGTCTGTGAGTTCCATAGACTATGTCTGCTAGACGGTAAAAACTGTCATATCACTGACATCCAGTGGCCTCCAGACAGGCCCGCACGGTATTGAGACTCTCCAGTGCTCTTGAAAAAGTGACAGGAGGAGGTTGTTGAATTTCGTCAGCATGTGCCTCGTTGCTCATTTCATCCTCTGTTTCATCATCAGCTGTTGTTGCCTGCGTGTAGGCGCATATCTGGACATCAGTGCTGTCGTCAGCTGTTTGTAGATCGTAATCAACAGCTACGTAGCAATGAAACTCCTCTTCAGTAACACCGGCTGGGATGTCAGTAACCTGTTCATCTGACACGTTTGCAACAGCTGCATCTGTTTCGTCCCTCTCCACATCCTTAACAAAGCTTGCCCGCTTGTAGCAGTTCACAGTGGTTGCCTGTGTAACATGATTCCAGGCTTTTTTCTGCATATATAGGGAATCCAACAGTGATAGATTACGAGCCAGTTCAACTGCACATTTATCCTTGCCAGTCTGGTCATCCATAACGCTCATCAGACAACGTAGCACAAGAGCTCGATAATGTTGTTTGAAATTGGCTATTATTCCCTGATCCATAGGTTGGATCAGAGGGGTAGTGTTTGGTGGCAGGAAGACCACCTTGACGTTAGACAGCCTGACATCATCCCTATGTGCAGCACAATTATCACAAAGCAACCAAATCTGTCGCTTTTGTGCCCGCATTCTAGTGTCTAACTTCTTTAGTCACTGCTTCCATATTTCCCCAGTCATCCATGAATTTGTGTTAGCCTCATATGACACAGGAAGTCGCTTAACATTCTTGAAGCAATGGGGCTGTTTGCTCTTTCCAATGACGAGTGGTTTCAACTTCTCACTCCCATCCATATTTCAGCAAAGGAGGATCGTCAGTTGGTCCTTCGACGTTTTACTTCCTCTAGTTTCTGCTTGTTTGAATGCAAGTGTTCCATCAGGCATCGCTCGCCAGTAGAGACCATTTTCGTCAGCATTGAAAATGTCACGAGGTGCAAACTCGTTCAAGATGGTAGGAAGAACTGAAACAACCCAATTTTCAGCACCAAAGTCATCATCATCTTGTTTCTCACCATGCTGTTTCTTGAATTTTATGCTGTTTCTCTCCTTCCATCTTTCCAACCATCCAACAGTGGCTTTGAATTCAGTTAGTCCAAGACTTTCAGCTGGCTGGTTAGATTTCTCCATAAGCAGTGGACCACTGACAGGAAACTGTCTGCTCATGACTCGAGAAAACCACTGAAGAAGAGCATCTTCTACCTCCTCAGCTTTTCCCGCCCGTTTTCATTTCCATTGTGGATTTGTTTGTTTTGCCAGTCTTCCAGAAGCTGGTCTTTCTGCTTCAAGACACGTGAAATTTGACTGGGATTGACACCATATTCTTTAGCAATAGATGCTTGACTTTGTTTTCTAATTTTTTAAGAACTTCTATTTGTTCAGCCAGTGTTAGTTTTACAGTTCCGCTGCGATGACGACCCCAGTGTACGCTCTTTCACGTATTCTGCCTGTGGCAGTTAAAGGGGTGGCAATTTTGAAATCTCGTTGGTTGTCACATGCCAATCGGCTTCCATATTCCATGCGTGCGCTTATGCGGAGTCTTTCCTGCAGAGGAGTGGTCTTGAACCATGCATATAAGCAAATCTTGCACTTATCAGTGGTGCACTAAACCGAAGTTTGTCCCCATAGAAATTGATGGTGCCAAAAACAGGACCGAAGTACAGTATGCAGTTTAAACAGAGCATGCGCTTATCCGACGTGCACGTAAATGGAGTGCACTGTACATAGAATTGTAGAAAATGAATATGAACCACAACTCCCCATTCTGCTAAAATAATGTAATTTTCCCATTTAACTTGGACAAGAGGTAACCTCCTGCCCCTCTAATAGCACACTTTCTTCTCTCTCACCATTTCCCTCACCCAACCTGATATAACCGTCTCCCCCCTTTTTCATACTGTTGCCTTTAAGCTGAGTGGGAGTCCTCCACCTACAGCTTTTCCAGTGGGGTGGGGGTGGGTGCTGTTTCAATTTTCAATAGTGAAGGACAGGCAAGCTTTGCAGGACTCCTGGGAACCTGCCTGCCCCTACTGATTGAACACACAATATTGAAACACTACTCCCTCTGGCAGCAATGCAGTTGGACGATTCCCACTCAGCTTAGAGGGAACAGTGCTTTCCCTCTCTTTACCAGAGGTACAAAGGAGGGCACACTTTAGACTGAACTTCATAACCTTTGTTGTGGTGGTGGAGAAACATTCTTGGTAACTATGTAGCTGAAAACAGCCCTTTCTAGTTACTATTGTTTTGCGGCGAGTGGAATAGAAATCGGTGGTAATGTAGGACTTGGAACAAAGTTCCAAACTGTATTGGTGAGTAGCTGCTTCCTGTGGCTTTGAGCAAGCCACCATTTTAAGCACCATTTATAGAATTTCAGGGTAAATGTTACACATCCTATTTTATTCCTATGGGCCACATAGCACTTAGTGCACACTAATGGAGAATAGATTGCACTAATAGCCAGATGATCAAAAGCCCCACGCTGTTCCAAACATTAAAAAATAGGGCTGGAACAGTGCAGGGTGTTATTAGACCTGTGATCAGAGATAATTGCATGCAAATTTAAGCACGCAGTTCTCTCTGATCATAGGGTAGAATTGCGGGAGAATTGTACCTCAGCATGCACTCGGCACAATCCTCCCACACTTGTTTGACAGGTCTGGGCTGTTAAAAGTCCAAACCTGTCAAACTCAGGGGCTGGAGGTCCATGGGACCACCAGACCCAAACTACCCCTGCCCCGAACAAGGCAAAACGGGGGCTGGGGGTCTGACGGACCTCCGGTCCCCTCTACAAGCCCCCCCCCCCCCATGTTCAGGGAGGGCTAGAGATCCAGTGGGTCTCCAGCCCCCCCTAACTCCCCTCAGTATTTCAAAAAAAGTCCCTGGTGTGCCCAGTGGGCGACCAACCCCCCTCCCTCGAGCAACAGGGGGCTGGAGGTCCGCTGAACCTCCGGTCCCCCCGACACAGATCAGGGAGGGCCCCCCAACCCCCCAGCATTGGCAAGGGTCCCTGGTTGTCCAGTGTCAAATCTCCCACCCACCTCCCCTACCTTGGGTTGGAGGAGGGAGGTAGCCTGCCTCCCTCCTCTTCCTTCGACGCCGCAAAATGGCTGCGCCCAGTGTACCCTAGGATGCACTAGGTTGTGCTTCACACCATATAAGGGAGTTTCTCAATATTCAAAGAGCTGTAACTGGACAGGAGAGGCTCCTTCATGGGTAGGGCTGTCTGCTGATATCCAGTGACACAAATTGGTTAAAATGAAACTGGATATTTAGTGGGAGGTCCAGGGGCACAGTAGGCTGATATTCTGTGTTAATTGGTTAAGTTTAATTGGCCATATAATACGCAGCTCCATCCTTGTCTAGTTTAAGTTAACCACTGTACTTTTTGTGTTTAGGATTCTTCAAGGACAAGCATCAAGGTATCTGATATGACAAACTGAGTCTACTCGAACAATATATTTTTTGCGCTCTTAAGATACTGTAATCCCTTTCTTATCCTTGGTGATATTTTTAAAATACAAAAAGTATTATAATGCAACCTTCGCATTTCAGACAGCAAATGTCTTCCTCTCTATTTATTAGATCATACTCATAACAACAACAACAACTATGGCTAATTATACATCTTTATTATATCAATATATTCATCATATCCTAAATGGATTGACAATGCTGATGGGTCTGGACTCATTTAAATAACGATTCATTGCATGTGGTGAGAAGTGGTAGTGGAACATCTTTACAGAGTGTGTGCTTCTATCATCAGTTCTGGAGGATTAATTTTCACGCTGCTCCACTGACTGGGTCCTGCCTCATTGAAGAGTATGGATTGAAGATCTTGGTGATAAAATTATATGGACGTATATTTGACAGTGGGACAGTCAGATGGACGATGCTTAAGATAAGTACAGAGTTTTCAACTCTCCAGTATTGGCTCCACATTGAGGAAGAGGACTTGTGTTGTTGTTTTAATGAGAGTATGAGTGTGATGTGTGAATATCAGGCTCATTTTCGAAAGAGAAGGACGCCCATCTTTCGACACAAATTGGAAGATGGGCGCCCTTCTCACAGGGTCATCCAAATTGGTATATTCGAAAGCTGATTTTGGTCCTCCCCTACTGCTTTCCGTCACAGGGATGCCCAAAGTTCCCGGGGGCGTGTCGGAGGCATAGCGAAGGCGGGACTTGGGCATGCCTAACACACAGATGTCCTCGTCCCATAATGGAAAAAAAAAGGGCGTCCCTGACGAATACTTGGACGACTTTACCTGGTCCTGTTTTTCTTATGACCAAGCCACAAAAAGCTGCCCGAACTGACCAGATGACCACCGGTGGGAATCGGGGATGACCTCAACTTACTCCCCCATTGGTCACTAACCCCCTCCCACACTAAAAAAAAAATATTTGTGCCAGCCTCAAATGTCATACTCAGGTCCATCACAGCAATGTGCAAGTCCCTGGAGCAGTTTTAGTGGGTGCAGCGCACTTCAGGCAGGCGGACCCAGGCCCATCTTCCCCTACCTGTTACACTTGTGGTAAATGTGAGCCCTCCAAAACCCACCAGAAACCCTTTGTACCCACATCTAGGTGTCCCCCTTCACCCATAAGGGCTATGGTAGTGGTGTACAGTTGTGGGGAGTGGGGTGGGGGAGGTTGGGGGGCTCAGCACACAAGTTAAGGGAGCTATGTACCTGGGAGCAATTTCTGAAGTTCACTGCAGTGCCCCCTAGGGTTCCCGGTTGGTGTCCTGGCATGTGAGGGGGACCAGTGCATTACGAATGCTGGCCCCACCCACTGCCAAAGGGCTTGCACTTGGTCGATTCTGAGATGGGCGTCCTTGGTTTCCATTATCGCGGAAAATCAGAAATGACCAAGTCTAGGGACGGCCATCTCCAAGGACGACCTATATTTCAAGATTTGGGCATCCCCAACCATATTATCAAAATGAAAGATGGATGTCCATCTTGTTTCGATAATACAGGTTTCCCCGCCCCTCCATCGGAACGTTTTGTGAGGATGTCCTCGGCAAAACTTGGGTATCCCTTTTTGATTATGCCCCTCTATATGTTTGAATTATAAGCAACAATGTGTAGAAGGTTTGTAGGTTTTATTCATTTTGTAGAGGAATATTTTGATATAATAAAGATGTATAATTAGCCATAGTTGTTGTTGTTATGGGTATGTTTGACTCCAGTGGTACAACTAATATTGTAATTTTCTTTTACCCTGATATTTGCATTCTTTATTAAATCAGAGACGTGCAAGTTTAGAAAACTTTTGAAAACTTTTTATTTGGCAGATTTTTAAAGTAAACTAAAATAATAGGAATGTATTATTATTCACTGGAATTGGCCAGATTTTTTCTTTTCTTGTTATCCATACAGAGCCTTGCGGTTTGCAGTGGAATATAAATATTGCATATATTATAAAAAATTAAATGCTAATTTATAAAAAAAAATCAAAATGTGCATTTGTGGTTAGTGATTGCCTAGCTAATGCTTATTCTGACATAGTTAAGTACAAATGCCTGTTATATTGTTTGGTATTTTTCTTTCTTTCTTACCTTGTAACCAGTAGAAGTAGGCTACGAATGCTGTGTTAAATTAAAATAAGGAAAAATATAGATTTAAAAAATACATGGACATCACTTAGACCACAAATAAAAGGGAAAACCAGAAGAATGGAGCATTAGGCCTAATAGAGGAAAATTAGTATAAAAACAAGAGAATCCATAGAGGGTTCAGTGTCCGCATGCCACAGTACATTGCCTCATTTTGCCTTGTGTAACCCCAGTATCTTGATGTGGAGCCAAGGTTAACCACCATGGCTTCAGATTTAATCCTACAATCCAAGAAAGCTTGCCGTTTTCAATTGGCTACAAGAAAATGTAAGTGTTTTCAAATCTGCCCCTGCCTTTTTTGTGGTGGATGGAGTGTAATATTATTGTGACATGGGGTTCTGAGTAAATCTTCTGAAGAAAAGAAAGGTGTCCTTTGTCCATAGTTGCACATCTAGAGCTGTATAAAACAAAATCATGAACTATCATATCTCTCATTCAATAGTAGATTTGCACATGTCTACCATGTTGCTGGGATCTGGCAGTCAAAAGTGGTTAGACACTGCAAAACACACAGGGGGTCTCTTACTAAAGCTTAGCTCGAGTTATCTGCAGCAGGACCGATAGGAATAAAATAGGCCCTGCTGCAGATAACTCGAGTTAAGCTTTACTAAAAGACCCCCACAGTTCTTCACAGTTAAGCATCATGGGACTGTCATGGTCTGTTCTTCAATTACAATGTGTAGCAAGCAATAGGCTTTTTTCACTGTAAGTATCATTACTTAATGTGTTCCTTTTCCACATAGTAGTGGAGCATCACAAGAAAACCTACTTTTACTTGTTCTGCGTCACTGAGGTGTACAACATCCTGAAAAACCTGAATCATACCCCCCCCCCCCCCCCCCCCAGCACTCTTTTCTTCCTCATGATTTTGTCAGGTTTTTGATTAGCCTTTTTCTCTGGAACAGTGATATTAGTGTTTCTAGTTAGTAAGATGCTACTGTCCGAGTATATAAGGTGAAAATGGGGTAACATCCATACAAAATACATATTGAATTAAACATGAGTGTAAGAACTTTACAGACCATGTGAAGGAAGCAGTCTTGAATTTGTAAAAGAAAGATCTATGAGTGTTTATTAGTGTGAAATAGGCATTATGTTAAGCCTAAGAGGTTGTTAACAGCCGCTGTTGCTGGTGAAATAGGCCTTTTAAAAGGAACTTTTGCATGGAAAATAAGGTTATTAGACAACGGTTGGCATTATGGGTTTTGTCCCAACCATATTTCACATTTTTCACTATATATGTGTAATATATATATATGTGTGTTATATATATATATATATATATATATATATATATATATATGTGTGTGTGTGTTATATATATGTGTGTGTGTGTGTGTTTTATATATATATATATATATATATATTGTGTGTATGTATATATAATATGCAATAAAATGTGTCTATCACTCTTACACATTACAGTGGCAACTACACAACTGAAGCAGAAAGACATATATTGAAGTGTTAAGATTCTAGAGGTAAAATAAGTGTTTTATTTGGTTTGGTATGTTTCCATGTGCATAAGTGTTTTTAGGTAGAATGGAGAAGATTAATAGGGCATCTCTGATTATAATTATTCCTCCTGTGTTTCATAATAAATATTTTCTGTTGTCAGCTATCTCCCAAGTTTCTGCGTTTATCATAGTTACTTTATGATCTGTACAATATTCTTGTCAGAGACCAAAGGGATTTTGGGTTAATATAATCCTATGATAGTCTTGGCAAACTTTTCATAACTTCAATCATCTTTGAAAAAGGCACTTTTTCTCTGAAAGTGCTGGTCTTTTTACCCTTTTGCCATTGGAGATTACCTCGTTGTTTGAATTACAGTGAGCAAAGACATGATTGCCCAGTGGTGTTCGTAGCCTGTCCCGCACCCGGGGCGGGTCGCCACTGCACCTCCCCATGTGCATCACACACCACCCCCAGGTTGCTGTATTTTGTAGGGATTGGAGCCATTTTAGATTGGCCAATCCAGGTCACGAGTACCTGGCAGAAACCCAATCAGTAGCAGCGTTCCATGCTACCTATCCTGGGACAAGCAGTGGCTTCCTCCATGGTCCATCTCAATAACATATGGACTTTTCTCCAGGAACTTGTCTAAACCTTTTTTAAACCCAGACACGCTAATCATTGTTACCACATCCGCCGGCTCCGAGTTCTAGAGCTTAACTATCCTTTGAGTGAAAAAATGTTTCCTCCTATTTTAAATGTATTTCCTTGTAGTTTCATTGATTGTCCCCTAGTCTTGTACTTTTTGAAAGAGTAAAAAAATCAATTCACTTCTACCTGTTCTATACCACTCAGGATTTTGTAGACCTCAACATATCCCACCCCCCGCCCAGCCATCTTGTTTTTTTTTTCCCAAGCTGAAGAGCCCTAACCGCTTTAGCCTTTCCTCATATGGGAGGAGTTCTATCTCCTTTATCATTTTAGTCGCTGTTCTTTGAACCTTTTCTAATTCTGCTGTATCTTTTTTGAGATATGGTGACCAGAATTGAACGCAGTACTCAAGGTGAGGTTGCATTATGGAGTGATAGAGGCATTATAATATTCTTGGTCTTATTTTGCATCCCTTTCCTAATAATTCCTAGCATCTTGTTTACTTTTTTGGCTGCCGGGCAGAAGATTTCATTGTATTGTGACACCTAGATCTTTTTCTTAAGTGCTAACTCCTAAGGTGGACCCTAGCTATTTGGACTTTTTGTGCTTTGGACCCTCTTCTTGTTGTTGTTGTTGCGTGAGTTCTTTGAGTACCCTGGGGTGTATGCCACCCAATCCAGGTGATTATCACCCTTTAATTTATTAATTCGGCTTAGTTCATCTTCCAGGTTTACCAAGATTTTTCACTTCCTCCACATCATCCCCCTTGAAAACCATTTCCAGTACAGGTAGATCTTCTTCCGTGATGACTGAAGCAAACAATTAATTCAATCGCTCCATATCCAGTGGTTCTGTACTCAGATCTCCTGTATTTGGGGGTCTTACTCCTGGAGTTCCCAGACTCTGATTTCTTGTGTTTTGGAGGGCCCTGACTTGGGGTATCTCAATGTCTAGATCTGTTTTATTTTACACTGGATATTCCACTTTTGGTTAAGGTGGAGTAAAGTTAACTCCCATTGCTGGGGCGAATATTGGTCTAGGCTGCTGTGCCAGTGTGGCCCTGGATTTGAGGTTTCTGGATGTGGAAGTATATTTAGGATTCAGAAGATCTAATTCTGGTGTCCCTAAATTTTGCCAGTCCCAGTTTCTGGACCACAATGGCAATTTCCTGCATAAAACCCACCACACACATAATGTTAACAGTTTAAAGCTGTGTAGTTAATTTCTCTTCATTTATTTACTTTTTACAGTTTCTATTCTGATTGATCTCGGTGTAGTATAGCATAAGTAAAAGCATTACAATATAAAAATGAGATCAACATAAAACTAAAAAAAATAATTGTGAAGAAGTATCTAATTGTTTCATTTTCTTGGTATTTTAACGTGGAGCTGTTTATAGCATATCATTTTTGTGCAGTAACAATGGTATTAAAATCATGAGTAAGGTTTGGCAGACAAAAAAGTGCACTAAATGGAATCAAAAAGGTCTGCTAATTGAGGTAAATTTTTATTTTCTGGAAATAGCTTAAAGCATACTTGTCCTCAGGTTTTTGAATCATTTTCTGGTTTAACATGGTTGTTTTGATTTAATTACTAATGTAGGTTTTTGTTATTTTATAGATGTTATGTTAATATGATGGTCTGTTTAAACTCTGTCATTTATACTTTAATTGTAAATCTCTAAAATTAGCTACTTGGTAGATTATACAGAACAGAAGTAGTGATGCATAAACAGATCAGCTCCTCTGTCAGTTTTGGGTTGAACTGTTTGTTTTTTTTCCATGACAATATTCCCTGTCATTCCCAGAAAAAAGCAGAAATGAGCATTCAGAAATAATCTAGGAGCACCTCCTAGGCAGATCAGAGGAAGCAGACTGTGAACCTGTGGTGTTTTTTCCACATTATCAAGGGCAATTTTCAAAAGCCACATATTTACCTGTGTGAATTGGTTGTCTGAAAGCGGCACACCAGGTTTGAGGGAAGAATATGCATGCTTTTACCTGGATTGAGTGAAGATGCTTTTAGGACAAGGAATGCTTCAGTGTATGTGGTTTTGTATTTTCAAGTGGTTTTGTTTTGTTTTACGTGGAACAGTATCTACAGGGAAAAGTTGGCACAGCTCCCTAGGGGTATTTTTTTTTTTCTAGGCAATTCCCAAAAGGAGAGCATGCTCATAGTTTCCCTTTGAGAACTGGAGCACGATCTGCAATTAGAGTACCTATAGACTTTTCAAACAGCCATGTTTTGAAAACTGTTCCCTAAAATTTAGCTGAGCAGCTTTAGATTACATTTTGTGTAATAAGTGACAAATTTCAGTGAGCACCATATTTACTTTGAAGGTCTGCCATACTACTGAAAAATTTGAAAATATATATATATCTTAGTTGGGTAATAGGGATATTTTCAGTTAATATTGTGTTTTTACCTGTCTGGTGAAATAGGAAATGGATTATGTCATTTTCCTGATAGCTGTTGAATTCTGGGATTTCTGCCAGTGATGAACTCAGTTCTGCCATAAACTTACTAAGATGTTAACAGGCCATAATTAATTTAACCACAAGAATTAATTACATAATGCTTTGGGCCTACTCCCTCTCTGCCAAGCCCTGATTAGCTGGGGGGAGACAGCTGTCTCCCTCCCCCCCCCCTTTTGTCTGACCCCCATGGAGCTATAGGATGGCTTCCCCTCTCCCTGTCTAGTTTCAGAAAATTACGCAAAAGCTTCCTCTTCCCCTGCCTTAAGTTGCAGGAAAGCTCATCTTCCTCTTCTTTCACCCTGGGGTACTCGCAGAAGATCTGCCTTCCTCTCCGTCTAGCTCCTTAGAATTAAAAGATGGCCTCTGCTTTCCTTACCAGGCCTGCTTCTATCCACATCTGACCTCTGATAGCTATAGAAAACTTATCTGCTTCCTTCACCACCTGCCCTGTCCTGAGAAGCAGTGGGGAAGGCTTAGGTATCCACCCTGCACAGTAATACCTTAAGCCAGGAACCTACTTAACCATGGATTTACAACAAAGCGTTTTATCTTAATTTTATTTTTTTACCCATCAGTTTTCCTCCTGCTCCTTCTTATTTCCAGCTCTGTTGCAACCAGGACTGGGATCTGATACCATGAGCCCTCATTTGCACCTAGGAATTTATTTCCCTTACTTTATCTCCTTCCTCAGTCCAACACACCTAGTTTTGTCATTGCAGTAACAATCCTTGACCAGGGGCCATGCACCAGGGCTCCTTCTAGAATCTTTCAGTCTTGGACCCTGAATCCAATCACTGGATAGGCATTTCTATGATTGGGCACATAAAAGTACTATGCACTATCCCATAAGAGAGTGTGAAGGTGCTATCGCATTAACTGCTGGGGATGTACACACAGGAGGGGCATGGACAACTTAGACATGCAATTTATAGAATATTATAAGTTATGCATGTTGCATGGCACACTTAGGTGTGCCCATTTATGCCTTCATTTGACCTGGAGTAAGCATGCCAGTGTGGGTTTACATTAGTAATCCAAAACCGAACTGATGCGTAGAATAGGCCCTCCTCGCATAGCATTTGGACGCCTAAGTGGAGGCGTCTTCTTATTGAATTGCAGACATTCCTAACTTGTCTGCTCTCTGGAGGTTAAAGTTGTAGACTTGGAGGAGCTGAGACAGACAGGTACTAAGAGGAGACCTACAGGAACGTAGTAGTGAAGTCTGTATCCAGTCTGTCAGTCTCTGTGCTGTCTTGGAGAGGAAAGGTCACTTGGAAAGGCGAGCATCTCCTGCCCTCCAGGGGATGCAATTTCCTTTTCCACCAAGGATGGATCTCTAAAAGCTTGTGCCCAGGAGGGAAGAGTTAGGACAGACATTTTTAGTTTCCAATTCAGTCATTAGTGGAAAGGGAAAAGAGTTTGGATTAGCTCGCACCTTTTTTTCAGTTGTAGTTCAAGGTGAGTTACAATCTCCCAAGGGCTTACAATATGTTTGTACCACTAACAATGGAGAGTTGTGACTTGCCCATGATCACAAAGCGCTGCAGTGGGATTTGAACTTGTCTTCCCTGGTTTCCAGCCCTAACTATTACTACTCCTCCCCATTAGGCATGCAAATATGTGGGTGGCTGGTGGGCAGGAGGATCACTTGGTCACTTGCATGTCAGGTGTGAAGGTGGTGTATCTCATGCATCACCAAGACAGGATTTTAAAACCGTGCTGGGAAGGAGCCAGCTGTCTTGGTACATGTGAGTATCAATGACTTAGTTTCCAGAACCTCCATTCACAGTTTCCTATCTTTAAGTTTTTAGGTAGAAAATTGAAATCTCTAGGGTATCATTCTCAGACGTACTCCCTGTTCCATGCACAGGGCCCAAGAGGCAGGCCAAGCTCCTGAGTCTCAGTGTATGCATGAGACAATGGTGCAGGAAGGAAGGATTTAGATTTGTTAGGCAATGGGCAACCTTGTCCAAAAGGTTGGGTTTCACTGGAAACTGAACGAGACTGCTGGTGCTAACCTTTAAAAAGGAGATAGAACAGCTTTTAAGCTAGACCCTGGGGATAATTGACAGTCGTTCAGAAGCGCATGTTTTGGAAAATGTTCTCTTCAAGAAGTACTGGCCAAATGCAAAAGTTAGACTATCTTGAGAGAAGTTGTGACAAAAGCTGAATTGGTCCAGAAGTATTTAATTAAAGAAGAAACAGAAATAATTGATTCCAAAGGGGCCCTTTTACTAAGCTGTATAGACACATATGCGCATCAATTTTGAACTACCACCTGGCTACCACATGGCCGGGCAGTAATAATTTCTACGTGTACCCACTATGCGCCCCAGAACATTTCTGGCACACGGCACTAACTGGACGGTAATCAGCATGTACATGTGCTAATGATTACCACCTGGTTAATGCATGGGACTTTACCGCTAGGTCAGTGGGTGGTGGTAAGGTCCCAGGCTCAAAATGGATGCACGCCAATTTTTATTTTGCCGCACATCCATTTTCGGCTAAAACAAAAGGCCTTTTTTTGCAGGTGTGCTGAAAAATGGACCTGCACATATCCAATACACACATCTACACCAGCGCTTTGGTGCACCTTAGTAAAAGGACCCCAAAGAGACTATTCTTCACAGTGAATGCAAATCCAATAAGTCTTTAAAAAAAAAAGAAAAAGTGGGAGAGTTAGAATGCATGGCAGTTAACTAACTAACCCTAATGGAAGGAGGTCAACCGATGGGATACTGTGATACCAGGCAGGGCCGGCGGAACCCAGTAAGCTTAGTAAATATGGCAGGGGGCTCTGACTTCTGGAGGGCGCCACAAGCCATGCTTACCACCACCAGGGTGGTTCACCTGCAGGCAGCTCTTAGCAGGGGCGTATCTGCGTGGGGCCACAGGGGCCTGGGCCCCCGCAGATTTTGCCCTGGACCCCCCTACCGCCGTCAACCCTCCCCGCTGCCGTTGTTTACCTTTGCTGGCGGGGGACCCCAACCCCCGCCAGCCGACCCGACGTCTTTAAAGTTCTTCTTCGGCCTCCGTGGCCGTGCTGTAGTTGGCTGTTCAATCCAGTTCGGAGTCCAACGTCCCAGCACGTTGTACGTGCAGGATAACGTGCTGGGACGTCAGACTCTGAACTGGATTGAACAGTCAACTACAGCATGACAATGGAGGCCGAAGAAGAACTTTAAAGACGTTGGGTCGGCTGGCGGGGGGGTTGGGGTCCCCCGCCAGCTGAAGAAATATCTTTAAAAGGCGGCAAGCGGACCTCGGCTGGCGGGGGGTTGGGGTCCCCCACCAGCAAAGGTAACAACGGCAGCGGGGGAGGGTTGACGGCGGGGGGGGAGGGGTGGAGAGTCGTTGGTGGGGAGGTTCTGGCAATGGCAGCAGTGGCGGGGGGGTGGTCGTTGGGGGGGGCTAAAATGTGCCCCCTCTCTCTGGCTCTGGCCCCCCCTACCGCCAGAGTCCAGATACGCCCCTGGCTCTTAGATCCCACCTGCCTGCCCTCAGCTCCCCGACAGCCTCCTTTTGTTCCTTCCGCCCTGGGGGGTTTAAATCTTTTATTTACTTCAAGTCACGGCAGCTGCAGCAAAACCAGCAGGCTCGCCTCTAGCCTTCCCTTCCCTCTCAGTGTCCTGCCTTCCTCTGATGTAATTTCCTCTTTCCATGAGGGCGGGACATTGAAAAAGAAGAGAAGGCTGGAGGTGAGCCTGCTGGTTTCACTGCCGCTGCCAGTGCTGCAACTTTAGTTAAAATAAAAGATTTAAACCACATAGGGTGGCAGGAATGAAAAGGGGGATGTGGGAGAAGAGGGCGGGCAGGTGGGGCTGGGGTTCGAACTGGAACACAGGGTTGAAAAGGGGTGCAGATGGGGGCTGGGGCGAGTCACTGGACATGGAGGGGAGGGCAGAGGAGAATCGCTGGACATGGAGGGGAAGGCAGGGGAGAGAGGAGAAATTGCTGGATGGGAGGGCAGAGGAGAATTGCTGGACATGGAGGGGAAGGCAGGGGAGAGAGGAGAAATTGCTGGATGGGAGGGCAGAGGAGAATTGCTGGACATGGGAGGGGATGATAGGGGCAAAGGAGAATTGCTGGACATGGAGGGGAGGGCAGGGCCCAGGGAGAGAGGAGAGATCCCTGGATATGGAGGGGAGGGCAAGGGAGAGAGGAGAATTGCTGGGCATGGATGGATGGAGGGGGGTAGGGGAGAGAGGAGAATTACTTGATATGGATGGAGGAGAGAGCAGGGGACAGAGGAGAGTTGCTGGATATGGATGAATAGATGGATGGGGGGGAGAGAGGAGAGTTGCTGGACATGGATGGAGGGCAGAGAGGAGTGTTGCTGGACATGGATGGATGGAGGGAAGGACAGGAGAAATTCTGGACATGGATGGAGGGAGGGGAAAACAGGAAGGAGATGCACATGGAGGGGAGAGAGGAAAAATGCTGGACATGGATGGAGGGGAGGGAAGAGAGAGGAAGGGGACTTGGGAAAAATCCACAATTCCAGGAATAACGTATAGAATGTTTGTACGTTTGGAAAGCTTGCCAGGTGCCCTTGGCCTGGATTGGCCGCTGTCGTGGATAGGATGCTGGGCTCGATGGACCCTTGGTCTTTTCCCAGTGTGGCATTACTTATGTATTACTTATGTACTTATGAGATGCATACTGATGGAGATGAGGGAAAAGGAAGAGAAGAGAAAAACTGCACATGGATGGAGAAAATAGGCAGAAGCTGGATCCACTCTATACCTCCTCCAGTCATGTCTGTGGAGGACCCAGCTTTTACTTATGGATGTAGGGCAAGAAATGAAGAAGAAAGGAGGAAAGTAAAGAAATAAATGGAAAGCAAGCCCTGGAAACTGAGTTAAGAGAACAGATAGAGAGCAGCAGAATCAGATACTGGGACCAACATGATCAGAAAAACAGTCACCAGACAACAAAGTTAGAAAAAGTCATTTTATTTTCATTTTAGTGTTTGGAATATGTTTCTTTCTGTTTTTCTGGTATTGTGCTGCATGCAGAATCTAGCTTCTTAGGATTTCAGGTCACTTTTTGAAGAATTTGAAGAGGGGCTATCTGTTTTGCATGTGTGACTGCAAGGCCAAGTGTCTGAATAGGGATCTGTTTGTTAGGCTCAGAGATTTTGGTAACATATTGTTTCAGATTTGGCAAGACTGTTCTCCTAATTCCTGGTCTGTATGCTAATTTGGTTTGTGTCATTTTGGGTATACTGGAGCTGTAACAGCTTACAGAAATTATTTATAATGAAAAAAAAATAAACCACAGGTTATTTTTCTTCTCCTATACTGGTGTAATATTTCAGTGATGCCTGTTTATATGTGCCAAGACTGGTAAAAGGAGAGTGGCTACTGTGGGTGTGACTACTGTAGGAGCAGAGCCATAGTGATCCTGCTCCTGGATGTGTAGAGGGCGCCGACTAATAGGCTGCAGGAGGGCACCAGAAACCCTAGCACCGGCCCTGATACCAGGGTACAAACTATATCAAAACGTGACAGTGGATCCAATGGGCATAAAAGGGATAAAAACTCTGCAGGGGAAAAAAATATAGTATGGAATTTTTGTGGATAGAAGTTCCATGTATGATGAGGAGCAGTGTACTGTACCTAAACTGAGCAATATTCTCCCAAGGAGATCAGATTCTGCACACGTTTCCCTGCTTTAGAAAACGTTTAAATTATACTTTTAAAAGTCAGACATTTATGTGAATTTGGTATAGCAGGGCCAGCTTTAGACCTTTGGGGCCCTGTGCAGAAATTAAGGGGGGGGGGCTCTCTGATTCCCTCTCTTCCCCTACCCCAACAAATTAAAATAAAACAACAATCCATATCCTCTTTAACCAGAGGCTCTTACATCCGATTTGTAGATTGGTGCAGGAAGTAATTCATTTGAACTCATAAGTAATTAGGAGAATGCAGTGTAAAACTAGCTTTATCCATGGTTGTCTTCCCCCAATTTTGTTTTTAAAACATTGAGGAATATCCTATCCATAACTCAAGCTTACAGGTTTATAGTCTGAAGCCTGATATTTAAAAAAGAAAAGGTTAATATACTTGTGGTATATTCAAGTGGATTTCATGCAGTATAAATGCACATGTAAATGGTTGCAGAAAATAAACTAGTGAGAACTTTAAGGTGGTAGATGGAAACAATATCCACTAGATGAGAAACATTTGACCAGTAACCATCTATTTTTAGAAGAATATATCAGCTGATTCAGGATTACACTAATTGGAGGGGGGAAGGGGAGAAGAGAAGATGTCCTGCCAAGTAGTACTTGGTTAAAAGAGTAACGAATCTGCAATAGCAACTTTGTGCAGTAGTGATAAAAGGTTTGTTATGACATGCACTGTACATTGCTTCCCCTGCCACCCTGTAGTGACACCCATGATGGACATGGTCAGACATACATTTAAAGTATCATATTCTATATGTAATGAGTTTATCTTATTGGGCAGACTGGATAGACCGTACAAGTCTTTATCTGCCGTCATCTATTATGTTACAGTGAGTAAACTGAATAAATACATAAATTTTAAATTCATTTATTTAAGGAACAATATTATACAACACCGACAATCAATTTTTTCCCCAAATTTTAATTGATAATTTAGATTCAGATGGTTGAACCCAGCCAGGCTTGATTACAGCCAGCCCTGTTGAATCTGAACCTTGCTATGTACTGAACTTTTACCGTGAGAGTGAAATATAATGCATGACCTTGGTACCAAGTTTAACTTGCACAAAATTGATGTGACCCATTCTTTTTTTCTTTTGTATACATTTTTATTGAAAGTTTTTTTTCAAGTATATAACAAAAGGCAATGAAAGCACACTAGGAGGGCCAGGCAGTTGAAAGAACCCAACTATGCCCATAAATGGGACCAGTCAAGAGCTGGTGTGCTTAACCAGAATGATTTTTTTTTCATTAAAATATAAGGTAGAAAAATGGAGCCAGTGCTCTGTAGTGCAAATTAGAGTTTCTACAAAAAGTCTATGCCATCATCAAATAAAATTCCAGAGAGGAGAAAAAAGTTAAGATATCAGTCTGGAAAGGGTTACAAAGCCATTTCTAAAGCTCTGGGACTCCACCAAACCACAGTGAAATCCATTATCTCCAAATGGAGATGACTAAGTTGGGACAGTGGTGCATGTTCCCATGAGTGGCCAGCTCGCCAAAATTATTTCAAGGGCATAGCAACAACTCATCCAGGAAGTCGCAAAACAGCCCAGAAGAACGTCCAAAGAACTATAGGCCTTTCTAGCCTCAGTTAAGGTCGATATTCATGATTCTACAATGAGAGAGTGACTGGACAAAAATGGGATTTATAAAGAACAGCAAGTTGAGAACTGCTGTTCAAGCATAACATCAATGCTGATACCGCATTTGCACAACACACTTGGATATCCCCAAGCCTTTTCAGATAAAGTTCTATGGGCATATGAGTCAACAGGTCCCATTATGCCTGTTGTAAAGCAAATGCAGCATTTCACAGTAAAAACATCCTACCAACAGTCAAACATGGCAGTGGTAGTGTGATGGTGTGGGGATGTTTTGCTGCCTCAAGACCTGGAAAACTTGCCATTATTGAAGGGGCCATGAATTTTGCACTGTACCAGAAAATTCTCAAGGAGAATGACTGGTCATCTGTCCATGAACTGAAGTATAATTCAGTTTATGGACAGATGATTGGGTTATGCAGCAAGAAAATGACCCAAAGCACATCTGAATGACTGAGGAGAAACAAAATTAAAGTTTTGAATTGGTCTAGTCAAAGTCCTGACTTGAACTTAATCAAGATGCTATGGCAGGACCTGAAACGAGCAGTTTATGTACAAAAATATATGGTGGCTGAATTAAAGCAGTTCTGCAAATAAGAGAGGATTAAGATTCCTCAACGATGTGAAAGACTGATAAATTATAGTAAGTATTTGGTTGCAATTATTGCTGCTTAAAGTGATGCAACCAGTTAAGTTTATGGGAACAGTTATATTTACACATGGGTGATTTGGGTCTTGGATAACATTTTTTCTTAGTAATTTAAAAACTGTTATGTGATTTACTCATGTTCCTTTTGTCTAATATTGCATTTTGTTTAATGTTTAAAATTCAGAAACCATCCATTGTGTGTATGTATGTATGTATATATCTAATCTAATATAATAATTTGCTCCTCCACCATTTCAATGTGGCTCACTGGGATCGTTACCATCTCCTGACATCACTTGGAATGTTGGACATGTCATTTGGAACGTTGGAGGAGCAACTGTGCAGAAGCATGCTTTTCAAGTCATTTAATAAGAACCAAACTCATCTTACTCTTTCTTTGATCTGTGTGGTGGTGACTCTGAAAAGAGCCTTTGGGTTTATAACAGAATCAAGTAAGACGCACAGCTTCACGATCCCCCCCCCCCCTTCCTCCCTCCCTTCCTTCCAGTTCCAGGCACCCTCCCTCCGATTTTTAAAAACTCATCTTCACTTACCACGTCTGGGTTACGGCGGCCGGCAACAGCGGAACACAGCGTGCAGCCTCGGCCCTTCTCTCTCTGTCAGCTCTGGTCCCGCCCTCATTTCCTGTTTCCGCAAGGGAGGGACCAGAGCAGAGAGAGAAGGGCCGAGGCTGCACGCTGTGTACCGCTGCTGGTGCCTGCCATAACCCTGACGTAAGTGAAGATGAGTTTTAAAGATCGGAGGGAGGGTGTGTGGAACTGGGTGGGAGGGACGACGACCCTGGAACTGGGAGGGAGGGGGAACCTGGAATGGGAGGAAGGGAGAGAGGGGGGACCTCCTGGAAATGGGAGGGGGGACACTGGAAACTCAGAGGGGGGGCCTGAAACTGGGAGGGAGGGGGGCCTGGAACTCGGAGGGAGGTGGGGGGAGGTGTGGTGATAGAGGGGCCAGGGGACAGATGCTGCACATGGATGCATGGAGGGGGCAGGGCACAGAGGACGTTGCCTGCATATGGATGAATGCAGGGGAGAGAGCATAATTGGTGCACACGGGACACACACTACACTCACACAGACACACACATTCGGTCTCTCAATCACACACACTCTCTGACACACACTCTTTCTCTCTCACACATACTCTCATCCTAACAGTCCCTTTAAAACATAATTGCCATTAGAGGACAATCTTGCTAGCGCCGTTTCATTTCGTTCACATACACATATATATATATATATATATACATACATACTAGTAAAACAGGCCCGGTTCTGAACGAAATGAAACGGGCGCTAGCAAGATTGTCCTCTAATGGCAATAATAGGGGAACTTATAGGGGAACAATAATAGGGGAACTTAGGAGGAGGGTAAATACTTTTTCATATCATTGTAGTTAATCTGTGGAACTCATTGCTGGAGGATGTGGTAAAAGTAGTTAATGTAGCTGTGTTTAAAAAAAGGTTTGGGCAGATTCCTGGAGGAAAAGTCCATAAGCTGCTGTTAACACAGACCTGGGGAAAACCACTGCATATTCCTGGGGGTAAATAGCATGGAATCTTGCTACCCTTTGGGATCCTGCAATGTAATTGTGACCTGGAAACAGGATACTGGGCTGGGTGGACCTTTGTTCTGACTTAGTATGACATGTGAAAATGCCTTTATAAAATTACCCAAGTAGCATATTCTGTAGTGGCTGGTAATCACACTTATGCAGATAATGCTGCCACTCTGCTGCTGCTGTTCCTTTCTCCTCCCCCCCCCCCCCCCATATAGCAGTTAGAGGCAGAACAGTTAGACATATTTTCAGGCCTCCTGTTGTTCATGTGGAAAGAAGGATACCAAGAACGCACTTTATTTAGAGCCTATTCTGTTAAGAAAGTAGGCATGAACACTTAAGCCATCCATAGAGCTGGTGTAAATACTTAGGCCTAGATGGGGGAAGAACGCATTATGGGCTAGATTCTACATATGGTGCCAAAACAATCTCTGTTCTATAAGCCACACAAAAAGTGGAGTGGATGGGTAGTCTAGTGGTTAGAGCACCAATCTTGACCTCCAGAGGTGGTTGGTTCAAATCCCACTGCTGCTGCTTGTGATCTTGGGCAAGTCACTTAACCCTCCATTGTCTCAGGCACAAAATTAGATTGTGAGCCTTTCAGGGACAAAATAAAAATTACCCAGTGTGCCTGAGTGTAACTCCCCCTTGAGCTACCCACTGGACAAGGTGTGAGCAAAATCCCAACAAATAAATAAAGTTAGGCACAGTTTATAGAATTGCACTTAGCCCATGAATTCCACTTAACTTTGGCACTGCCATTTGCACCAACTGAAATGTGCGGCAAATGTACGGAAACAATTCTGAGTTGCTTTCTAAGTGACGTACACGAAATATTAGTGGGATATTTGCAGTGCGGCCTTTGATCTTGTGGACTATGAGTTATTGTTAGATTAAAATCTATTGGAATTTCAGACGTGGCCTTAGAATGGTTCACATCATTTTTAAAAGGAAGAACTTATGCAGTGGCAATAGATGATAAGATGTCAAAAAATTATAATTTAACATGTGGAGTGCCACAGGGCTCTGCCCTTTCACCAGTACTTTTTAATATTGTCATTGCACCATTATTGACAATTTATTCAGGAATTTAAGGTCAGGATTTATTGTTGTACAGAGATATTTTAATTATGGCCAAGTTTGATCCATTAAGGTTGGATTTATCGAGGCTTCAAAACTGTCTAGCCAGAACATCTCATTTGCTGACAGATCATCGGTTAGTTCTGAACATTGCTAAAAACTGGACATGTGGGATTACAGGTCAGGCCCTAAACTAATTTTGGTCCCAAATTTGTTAGGTAAAGCTAGTCCATAAGTCATTAATTTAGATACTGAGGGGTGCTGGTGGTTTCACAGTTGATTTTTTTAATGATCATGTATCTGAAAGTAATCAGAAAAGCATAGGCGTATAAGAGGCTTGGGGAGCTAAGCCTCCCCAGCCAGGTGGAGCGCAGGAAGTGGCCGCTCACCTTCCCGCGCCTTCAGCAGCAGTGCACCGTGTTCACCATGATGTTTTTCCAGCTCCATGATTGGCGCACTCACGCCCGAACAACCGAACCGTCTGTCCCCAGGCAAGACATACATCGCCTAGCCCGCCTCCACCTCCTACCCAGCCATTGAGCGCACGGACCAACACCCCACCCCACTACCCCGCGCAGCCATCAGCATGCGACTACCCCAAGGACAGTACGAGGCTACCTAGCCCAGGAGGTTTAATAGACTGCAGACGAAGTGAGCCTATCTGCTCCCTGTAGGAACTGAAGCCAGTAGGCGGAGCTTTAGTTCACCCAAAACAATAGCAAAAAGATTATTAAGGGACTCTCTATGGCCGTGGTCATCTGTAAAAAGTCAGAACCTGTTCCAGTTGGATTGGAAGTGCCTTAAAAGGTGGAGGACAATATATATATATATATTACTCTATTATATAGCACAGTGGTAGAAAAATGAGCAAAAAATACAGCCTTTATTAGTGCTCTTTCCCACCACTACAATTTTTGAAGCTGTTTTAATAATACTCAGTTTTAATTTCATGATATTTATATCTATATATGAGAAGCTTAAAAAATGAGCGGATGGGTGAGAGTGGGCGGAACGGAAGAGACAGGACCCGGGGGGCGGGGGCGGGGAAGCTACGGACGGATGGCTGGCTGGCTGTGGGGGGCAGGTGAGAGGAGAGTCGCTGGTGGGCAAGGGAGGGCAGGGGGAGATGAGGGCAGCTGGACATGGGTGGATAAAGGGGAGAGCAGGGTTGCTGGACATGGGTGGATGGAGGGGAGGGTGGATGGAGGGGAGAGAGCAGGGTTGCTGGACATGGGTAGATGGAGGGGAGGGCAGGGGGCGGGGGAGGACTGCTGGACATGTGGTGGATGGAAGGGAGGGCAGGGGAGAGAAGGGTTGCTGGACATGGGTGGGTGGATGGAGAGGAGTGTTGTTGGACATGGATGGAGGAAGAGGCACGGGAGAGAGAAGAAATGCTGGACATGGATGGAGGGGAGGGAGGAGTGAGGAGGAGATGAGATGAGGTAAAAGGAAGAGAGTAGAAAAACTGCACATGGATGAAGAAAATAGACAGAAGTTGGATCCACTGGACAGTCAAGTCTGCGGAGGACCCAGCTTTTACTTACAGATCCAGGACAAGAAATGAAGAAGAAAGGCGGAAAGTAAAGAATAAATGGAAAGGAAGCCCTGGAAACGGAGTTAAGAAGACAGATAGCAGAATCGGATACTGGGCCAGCATGATCAGAAAAACAAAGTCACCAGACAAAGGTAGAAAAGATCACTTTATTTCATTATAGTGTTTGGAATATGTCCACTTTGAGAATCAGGTGCTCAACATTGAAAGTTTATATTTATTTACTTATGGCATTTTATCCCACATTAAACATGAATTAGGGTGTTTTGTGGCTCTACATGAGAATTGTGATATTATGATCCCTTGTTTCATATTGTTGACGGTCTGCATTTTCCGTATGGGTGGTTTATTGGTGTATTAGGTTCTGCCCAGTGTAATATTTATGGTACAGTAAGGTTCTGAGTGTGGTTTTGCACAAAGTTGTGCATAGCTGTTTTGCAGTTGAGCGATTGTGGTTAGTATATGCTTTGAGCAACCACTTTATTCTTTGACATATGATACATATCTAATGTCTAAATTTAATAAAAGGTATTATTATTTTTATTTTTATTTTTATTTATTTATTTTTTTCTGTGTGTTATCAGACAATTATGGATTAAGCTCCACCCATGGCCCCAACCTCTAACCCCGCCCCCTTTAGCCTCCCCAAACAGTGGGCCACCGACCGCCTTTACAGAAAGGTTTTTAAACACGGAGGCTATTACGTTTGGTTTAACATTACTAGGATGAAAAAACATTACACACTTTATTACATGCTCTATTGGTCTCTAGAATAGATTATCCTAATGTAGTGTATGCTGGAAACTCGAGCTCAAATTTTAGGTGGCACTAAGATTGTTAGGTAATGATAGATTATATGACCATATTGCCCCATATTTCTTGAAGTACCATTGGCTGCCCATACTGTACAGGGTAAATTTTAGACTGTTGACCCTGGCCCATAAAGCACATAATGTCCAGGATGGACTCTGACTCTTCCTTATACACCAACCAGAAGCCTATGTTCCCTGCAAGATAATAGAAAGGTTTTACCAAATCTGAAAAGAGCTAGATAGGTATCTACACAGTCTAAAGCTTTTTTTTTTTTTAATGTAGCACCTTCGCTGTGGAATAATCTTTCAAATTTTATACAGGCAGAAGCAAATTTTAATAAGTTCAGGGTTCTGTTAAAACCTTAAGGCCTGTTTACTAAGGTGTGCTAGCATTTTTAGCACACGCTAGAGACACCCATATATTCCTATGGGTGTCTCTAGCGTTAGCACGTGCTAACTTTTAGTACGCGGTAAAAATGCTAGCACACCTATAGCACAGCTTAGTAAACAGGGCCCTTATTTTTTAAACAGGCTTTTGACATTGAACTAGAACGATGTAATAGAATATATTAGAAGGACATACTGGCCTTCTACAGAACATGAGATCTATGAGGAATATTAAGTTTATATGGTATGAGTAGTTTCTTGTGTGGATGCTTTTAAGCTTTCTATTATAATAATGAAGTTCCTTTTCTTTTTCTAGTTTTATAAATTGTAAGTAAATCACTTTGATGAAAGTTAAGCGGTATATTAAGTTTAAGTTTTAATCTTTAGTGTTATTATTTATATTTATCTTTTTATTTAATATTGAAATATATCAGAAAAAAGGAAATTTATGAATGAAACTAAAAAGCCAAAGCAATGACCTATCCTGAAGATACATTTTAAAGTATAATAAAAAATGGCATGAGATGAATATTTCCAGATATTTGGCTATTTGTGCATTTTGGGAAATGTATATAAAGAATCTAACTTGGTTTGTTGTTATATGACTCACATTCCCCCACCCCCCCCCCCCCCCCCCCCCCCCCCCCCTTAGTTGGTTTAGTCACTTGCTATGTGGAACAGAGTTGAAAACTTTACTGAGATTTAAAGAGGACACATCTGTTCCCTTCTGATTTAATTCCCTTTCACTTAATCAGTGAAAATTGATTAGATTTGACACAGTTTCCTCCCTACTGAGTTCAGGCTCCCTTAGGAATGTGCATTTTTGTTACCATACCTTTTGGCTTGTTTAGGCACCGTTATCAAAGCTACATGTAAATCGACAGCGCACATTTAAAAAGTTTGAGACAAACCAAACTCCCTAAAATTGGGAAAGAAGTCTGAAAATAAAACAGACTTTTTTTTTTTTTTTTTGCATGTGCAGCCTCTATCCCCCTAATCTGCTGGATTTAAAATATTCCTCAGCTATTTCCTTTGGGAGTGATTCCATTAATCTCCATGACCCTGAGGTCGGACTGACTGGCCTGCAGCTGCCTGGCTCCTCCAGTCTCACAGTTGAATGCTGAAGGATTGTATCTGTCCTCCTCCAGGGTTTCGTAATTCCACTCTGTCCCTTCTGTTTAGTTTTGCCAGTTCCATTTTTGTTCTTAACGCTTGTGGTCCCTCGCCATCTGCATCTTTGGTACATAATGTAATGAAGTAAGTTTTGTGAATACTTTTATGATTTCTCCTTCACATAATCCTCCTTTCCCCCCTCTGACTCTGAAACCATTTCTATAGCAGCACTTTATCTGAGTGCCAATAGCCATTTAAAACAAGGCATTCCACAAAGAACTATTGGAGTCCTACTGCCCTTGGTGTGTCCGCACGCCTCTGCGTATATGTGGATCCTCTTGGGCTGCCTGGTATGGCATGGAAAAAGACTGTAAGTGCACAAGTTTTTGAGCACGGGGTGGGGGACCCTCAAACATGACTGTGTTTGGTCTTTCACCAGTGGACTGCTGTTCTAAAGAAGACTGGGCAGTACTTAAGGGGCCCTTTTACTAAGCCGCGTAAGCATCTACGCGCGCCAAAATGGAGTTATCGGACGGCTACAACATGGCTCTTGCAGTAATTTTCATTTTTTACACGCATCTGATAAATTTATTTTTGGACGCGCGTATCAGACGCACGCCAAGTGGGATTTGGCATGCGTAGGTCATTACCTCCCAGTTACTGCGTGAGATTTTACCTCTGAGTCAGTGGTGGGCGGTAAAGTCACAGACCCAAAATGGATACACGGCAGTTTTGATTTTGCCACACGTTCATTTTCAGGAAAAATTTTAAAAAGGCCTTTTTTACAGGCGCGTTGAAAAGTGGATTGGCACACACCCCAAACCCATGCCTACACTACTGCAAGCCATTTTCAGCGCACCTTAGTGAAAGGACCCTAAGGTTGTGACTGGCTCTGAGTTTAGGTTTAGATTCAATCTGAAATCCAAATCCTGAAAAAGTTTTGAATCTTGCTTTCCCTTGGCTGTTTTTTTTTTTTTTTTTAATCAGACATAACTGCCTTCCTTCTTTTCTGTTGCTGTTCAGATGTACCTCCCTCTCCATCTCTCTCTCTCTATAATCCCTTGTACTTGTTAAATGCGTACTGGTAATGCTCTTAAAAACAAAACAGAAAGGCATTAGATGGTGCCAGCAGTGGCCACTCCATCTTCTACTCCAATTGCAGGTTTTAAGTTGGTGAAGACATGGCGTGACCTGGCAGAAAATCACTGGTGTGCATGGAATTATATAATTTTTGTTCTGTATCACCTTGGTAAGCCTGATGTACAACGTCCCATGTCGGTCCCCTGCCTAGCCGCAGCTGTACAGAAATTGCTTGAGAATAGTTAATTGATGCATGTTGTTATTAATGTACGAAATGCGAGGAGTAGATGCTTAAACAGCGTAGTTCTTTAAGAATGCTTCAGAAATGCTACTCACAGCTTGAGTTAATATTTTATTTTTTACAGTTTACTGCAAATATTTGGCTTGAAGGCTGATAATGAAGTGCAAACTGGGTAATAGGTGATCATAAAGGAAACAGCAAACATGTAGTAGAGATTAATTGTGTGAATTGCCTTGATTAAGGGAGATTAGTGCTAATGAAGAATAGAAGTTTGGGTGTTTGGTGCCTCTTCAAGAATGAGGTACAACTTTTTATCACAGCTTCCTTCTGCTGCTTTGAGCTTCTACCTTAGGCCCCGATGATCAATTCCCTGTGCGTTTCCAAAATAGCGCTAGAACAGCGTGGGGAATTAACTCCCAATGATCAATGCTAATAACATGCACATTAAGTGTGTTATTAGCATTAATCATCCTGGGAAAGTACGGGAGGATGATCGGGTACAATCCTTCTGCACTTGTTTGACAGGTCTAGGCTGTCAAGCCCGGATGTGTCAAACACAGGGGCTTGGAGGTTCATGGGATCTCCAGACCCCACTCCAAAAGCAAGGCCCTGGTGGCCTAGCGCCACCCAGGACGGCAACACGGGGGCTGGAGGTTCGGTGGATCACCAGCTCCCCTACCCCCCCCCCCATGCCCCAAAACACATACCTTGTTGCCCAAGTGGGCTGCTTACCCAACCACCTGACCCTCCCTGGTGGTCTTCCCTTATATGGTAGGGAAACCCCACCCAGCGCATTCCAGGATGCACTGAGCAGGTCAGGGCACTGCCATTTTGAAGGCGGTGCTGGAAAGAGGAGGGAGTGCTACTCCTCCTCCATCGCAAAGTAACGGGGGGGGGGGGGGGGGGGGGGGTTGACCACTAGACCTCCAGAGAGGGTGGGGGGTTGGGGTGGAAGTCCACTTGGGCCACCAAGTATGTTCTTTTGGGTGTAGGGGGATTGGGGGGAGGCTGGAGGTCCATGTCATCCCAGGTGGGTGTGGGGGCCTGAGGGGGCACTAGGCCACCAGGGTGTTGTTTTAAGGGATCTGGGAGTCCAATGGACCCCCAGAACATAATGACAGCCTGGGCTGCCTGACTCTGATGGTGGGGGGGTGGGAACAGAGTCTTAACCCTAAAGTCAGCTCTAAGCTAGCGTAGGATTAAGGCGCTGTTCTGCCCTGACAATCAGAGCACTGTTCTTTGATCATAGGGGCGGAATACAAGCAGAGCTAATTTAAATCTAATTTAAATGATCTCTGCATTTTTGCCTCGCTCAGGTGCTGTTTTGCCCAATGATCATGGGAGGCAAGGTAAATGCAGGTGCTAGTCTGGTGCTAGTGGACTCTAGCACCTGCATTTACCTTTGATCATCAGGGCCTTAAGTTATATCACCTTACCTTGGCTACATCACCTTACAGTCTTTTTTTTGTTTTTTTTTTTTTTTTTTTTTTTGCAGCTCCAAGTGAATCCCCCCTCCCCATCTCCATTCCCACCCTATCTTTCTATCTAACCCAGGGACAGATGCACAAAGGTCCTATTAAGAATCCGTCTGTATTTCCAAATTGGTAACAGTTTACCAATTTAGAAACGCAGGGATTCACAGAGAATCGCATGCAAATGAGCTGCTTGTTGCTTTTGCAACCCAGCTCATTTGCATGTGATATGGGGGAAACTAGTCAGTGAGCTGAGCATGCACAGAAGTCAGTCACTATGCATGGCTGCTCTACGCATGCTACAGACGACTCTCATACATGCAGACAAGCTGCGTGTATGAAAGCATTAGATGTAGCCCTTTTTTGGCAAGCACAAAAGCGCATTTGTTTTTTGATGGTCTAGTGCAGGGGTAGGCAACTCCGGTCCTCAAGAGCCGCAGGCAGGTCAGGTTTTCAGGATATCCACAATGAATATGCAGGAGAGAGATTTGCAAGCACTGCCTCCATGGTATGCAAATCTATCTCCTGCATATTCATTGTGGATATCCTGAAAGCCTGACCTGCCTGCGGCTCTCGAGGATCGGAGTTGCCTACCCCTGGTCTAGTGGAATTCCCCACCATCCCCCCCCCCCCCCCCCCCAATACCCCTCCATATACCTTAGCATTGGAGGCAGGAAAATCCCCGCCTCCTTCCTTCCTCTGGGCCCACCCGCTTCAAGAGACAGGAAGATCCCTGTTTTCTTCCTTCCTTTGGGCCCACCTTCTTCAAAATGGCAGCACCCAGCCCCTGCCCGACAAGTGAGATAATTCAAATTTTGCAGATGACACAAAACTATTCAAAGTTGTTAAAACACCTGTGGATTATTGCAGGAAGACCTTAGGACATTGGAAGATTGGGCATCTAAACGGCAGATGGAATTTAATGTGAACAAATGCAAAGTGATGCACATTGGGAAGAATAATCCAAATCATAGTTCTACCCTACGAGTTGGCGTCCAAGAAAAAGATCCAGGTGTCATTGTAGACAATATGCTGAAATCTTCTAACCGGTGTGTGATGACTGCCAAAAAATCAAACAGAATGCTAGGAATTATTAAGAAAGGGGTAGAAAATAAGACAAATGATATTATAATGCATCTGTATTGCTCCATGGTGCAACCACACCTTGAGTTTTGTGTGCTATTCTGGTCACCATATTTTTAAAAAGATATATCATAATTAGAAAAAGTTCAAAGATGAGCAACCAAAATGATAAAGGTGATGATCATGGAACTCCTCTCATATGAGGAAAGGCAGCGCTCTTCAACTTAGAAAAGAGACGGCTGAGGGAGGAAATGATAGAGGTCTACAAAATACTGAGTGGTGTAGAAAGGGGTAAATGTAAATCAATTTTTTAAACTCTTTGAAAAAGTACAAAGACTAGGGGACACTCAAGGAAGTTACATGGTACTAATTTTAAACAATTAAGAGAAAATATTTTTTCACTCAATGAATAGTTAAGCTCTGGAACTCGTTGCCAGAGGATGTGGTATTAGCAAGTAATATATCTGGGCTTAAAAAAGGTTTGGACAAGTTCCTGGAGGAAAAGTCCATAGTCTGCAATTGAGATAGACATGGGGGAAGCAACTGCTTGCCCTGGGATTGGTAGCATGAATCTTGCCACTATTTAGGATTCTGTCAAGTACCTGTGACCTGAATTAGCCACTGTTGGAAGCAGGATACAGAGCTAGATGGGCCATTGGTCTGACCCAGTATGGCTATTCCTATGTTATCTCCAGTTATACCTGCAGCCCTGTCCCTGGGCACGCCTCTTAGACAGGGCTCCTCTTAATTAGGGGGTGACAAACGGCAATTGCCCTGGGCCCCCATATAATAGGGGGTCACAAATCTGCCTCAAGCTAAAGGAGGCATAGGCTGAAGTCCAGCTTTTGGGCTCCCGCCCCGGTTTCTGCCCTGGGCCCTTGAATGTCTAACACCAGCCCTGCCTCTTGCAGATCTCCAAATCCAGGTGTACATTCTCTGACCTGGGGGAAGAGATTTTGCACTTCAGGGCTCAAGGAGACACTTTAGAAACACTAGTATTATTCCAAAATAAACAATTTCAGTTGTAAAAGTTTCTTCAAAGCAAATAGTTCAGTGATATTTAATTTGCAGCTTATGAGTACCCCTTCCTTCTCTTCCTTTTGAGCTTTGGCTTCATTTTGGGTTTGAATTAAGTTCCATAACTTCCCAGGGATCCTTTGATAGCAAATGCTGGGATTGCTCCTCTTAATTTCTTTTACTCTGTACTCCTTTGGATTCCTTGATTATGCACATGTTTGACGGCTCTTTCATTTTTATGTTCCATTTGGCTGTGTACCTCGGGTGGCCTTAAGCAAGTTTGGAGCCTCAGCCAGGAAAGTGATAGATGCTGGGCCAAGCTGCGGGAGTAGGGGCAGGAAAAGGAGAGGCCGGCAATGCATGAGATTCACGTACTTATGCGTATGAGCTGGAGTTGGGGTTCAAATGCGTGTGACTTGGTATATCTGATATTTATTTAAATTCTTCTGTCTGATCTTCTGCATCTTTTGTTGCAGTTCTGCCATTATTTTGGTTGCTGTTTTCAAAACCTCTTCTAGCCTCTTCCTGTCTTTTCCGAGATACAGTCTTAAGATCAAATGCAGTATTTCAGGTGAGGCCTCACCAGCGATTTGTACCAAGGCATTTCATCTACTTTTTATATGCCTCTCCCCAGAAGCGTTGCCAGGTTTTGACATGAGGGGGAGCAGACCTGTTATAAGAGAGGCGCCAGTGCAAGGCTGAAGGGCCGATCTGTGTAGGAACCATTTCATTCAAAATCCATTTGGGGGAGCAGCTGCTCATCTTGCACCCCCTCCCCCTCTCAAAGCTATGCCTCTGCCTATCCCTACAGATTTAAATGTTGCTCATGTCTTATTTTATTTATTTATTGCATTTGTATCCCACATTATCCCACCTATTGGCAGGCTCAATGTGGCTTACATAGTTTTGTTAACATTGTCATTGCAGGGTGACAGTTACATTTAATATTGTGCAGAGCATAGGAGCCAACTCTTCAAAATTATTGGGGGTGCTAAGCCCAATGGAAATAATCCCTCCCTGGACACATACAAGGAAATTTTCCAATATTGGGGTGTGCTCAAGCACCCACAGCACCCACAGAGTCAGCTCCAATGGTGCAGAGGTTAAATAAGGGTAGAAAGAGGAAGGAAAGGATTGATTAAGGTAGTTATATTAGGTGAGCTATCTTGACTGAGTGGGTTTTATAGTCAGGTATTTTTTCCTGTCCCCAGAGGATTTATAATCCCAAGTTTGTATCTGAAATAGTCTAGTGGTATAAAAAAAGCAAATCACACAAGGAAAAGTCCCTTGAGAAATGCTAGAATTAACATGAGCCTGACACTGGCTGTGTTACGCCCATGCAGCCATCTTTTGGCATACACTGTTTTAGACCGAGGAGGTGGAGTGGCTTGTTTACTCTGCTTGGTTATTATAGCCCCTGACACAACCCTTGCATGGGCTTATTAAAAGACCCCTAAGTGCTGTAAGGTGGATATTTTCACAGGTGAATTCCCTGTGCAGTTTTTCTAGGAAATTAAGAAGTTTCAGGTGTACAAAAGTGCCTGCCTACTTTGCATCTGATTTCCTTTTGTTGCCTCAAAGGTAATTTTATTTCAATTCTTTGTTTTAATTAAGTCATTGAAATTGCAATTCCAAAACAAAATACAGGAAAATCATTCAAAAGAATCAGACTGGAGATAACAAAGGCAATGAAAAAAAGGCATAATCAAAGAAGCACATTCTATCTAATCTGCCTAAATCCTTATGCCAACCCAACAGCACTGCAAATTCAGAAGCAAGAAAAAATTTAAAAATAGGACAAATGGAAATTTCATCTAGGATTACTTAACCAGATCTAGCTAGCTGTTTTATGTGGCATAGGTCATGGGCTGTATGAGAGAGACTCTCTCTGGTTCTCTGGATTAACTACTGGAGTTTGATTGCAGACATTCTCATTTTGGTCTTTTGACTCCATGGGTTTGACAGGACAGTTGCAGCGGAGCTCATCTATTTCCAGCTCTGATAATTCTCCCACCCGCTTGTCTTGTGAATGTAAGACAGGTCACAAATTGAATGCTGGAGTATGTTTGCCAAGAGTTTCCTGGTACTAAAAACTGAATTCTATTTACTGCCTAAAAACTTCTGTTTTAACAATATAGTTAATCATGCCGCATAATAATTCTCATTGTATGAACATTTTAACTGGTCCCAAAGGTGTTATAAGAAGAATTTACTGTTTCTGAAAAGATTAATAAATGGCTTGAGTATAACTGTTCCAAAACTAGAATGTGTTTTCTTAATTTTAAGGCCGTAGTCACTAAGCCTGTCTTTTTTTTTTTAAATCACATACATACATATACATGCTCAATAAAATGCACATTGAGGGCCCCTTTTACTAAGCCACGTAAGCGTCTATGCCAGGGGCGTAGCCAGACCTCGGCGGGAGGGGGGCCAGAGCCCAAAGTGGGGGACACATTTTAGCCTGCTTCCGCCCCCCCCCCCACCGCTGCTGCTTCCAACCTCGCCCCCCCCCCCCTGCTACCGCAAGGTACCTTTGCTGGTGGGGGGTCTCCAACCACCACCAGCTGAAGTGTTTATCTGTCCTGCCCTGGTCTCGCACTTGCTTCCTCTCCTGTTTTCAGTGCACCGTGCACTGCATGCTCATTTTAATGAAACTGAACATGCACAGCGCAACTGGAAACAGGAGAGGAGGCAAGTGAGAGATCAGCGTGGGACAGATAAATGCTTCAGCTGGTGGGAGTTGGGGTTGGGGACCCCCACCAGCCAAACTGGGGGTCCCAGAGCCACTTTGGGGGACCCAGACCCCCGTGGCCCCCATAACTATGCCACTGGTCTACGCACCCCCAACGTGTATCAAAATGGAGTTACCACCTGGCTACCATGTGGCTTTTGCAGTAATTTAATTTTTGGTGCACGCCCGATATGCGCATCCGAAAAATAATTTTTATTTTCGGATGCGTGTATTGGGCATGCGTCAAGTGGCATTTGACATACATCAGTCATTACCACCCGGTTACCTCGTGAGACTTTACCACTAGGTCAATGGCTGGCGGTAAGGTGTCAGACCCAAAATGGACACGCGGCAATTTTCATTTTGCCGCACGTCCATTTTCAGGAAAAATTGTTAAAAAGGCTTTTTTTTTTTCAGGTGCGCTGAAAAATGATTCTGCGTGCGCCCAAAACACACACTATACTACCGCAGGCCATTTTTCAGCGCGCCTTTGTATAAGGGCCCCTGAAATTCTAGGCTGCATCAGTTTGATCGCCAAACTATGACATGGACCTGTATACATTGTTTTCCCAGCTGGCTGAGGATGTAGACTACTGGGTTTACATTATGAAAAAAAAATACCCATGCCAGGATAATTTTCAGCTGTGTTTGATTTTGTACCCAATATTACCATGGAGGTAAAATTTTATTGCTGGGAATTCATTTTTAAATTGTACAGCCTACAGGGGGAAATGGCAAAAATGGCGGCCTGAGAGTAGCAGCTAGTGAGGTGAACTATGAGGCTTTCTCTTGGTATGGGAAGAAACACAAAGCAAAAGCTCAAGACTTCTCTCACTCTCAGGAATAACACCCTTATCGGCAAGCTACTGTCTCGGAGCTACTCGCCCATTTGTCATCTGTATCACTGAATAACCCCACTGGAATGCTGGAAGCCGTGTCCCTTGGAGAAATTGAAACATTGAGTCTGGCTTTGCGCCAAGCTCCACCCCTTCCTAGGTTGGCATCTCCAATCTGAACTGCTGCAGATTGACAATTCTGTCTTTACTGAGGGGAATCGCAGCCAGTTATTACAGATGCTCGGAACAACTTCCACGGAGGGGAGGGTTTCAGAAGCAGCAGAACGTTTGGTGAAAAAGGTGAGTACACTGGGACAATGGCCTTAGAGCCGAATATTCTGGAACTTTTGTTAAGAGCTGCTCCTTTGGAGAAACCATCATCGGTGACCCTGAGTTCTTTGTGGGACGCTATTCAAGTCAATTGCAACTTTAACATCAGTTGTGGTTGCTAATCAAAATCATTCCTCAAAAACTTTTCTATCACAAACTCAGGAGAGACTAAGAGGGTCTTTTACTAAAACTTAGCTTGAGTTATCTGCAGCAGGGCCCATTTTATTCGTATGGGCCCTGCTGCAGATAACTCGAGCTAAGCTTTAGTAAAAGACCCTTGGAATAAATTAGAGGGGTGGAGTTTTGAATCTGCAATGTATGGTTAGCATTGATTAAGGATAAACTGCAAATCCATAAGAACTGGAGACCTTAGAAAATTTTCATCGCTATCTGAATTTGTTTTTTAAACTTCCCTAAGCATCCTATATTAATACTTGCACATTTTATTAAGGAACTAGTAAAAAAGGCCCGTTTCTGACACAAATGAAACGGGCGCTAGCAAGGTTTTCCTCGGAGTGTGTATGTTTGGGAGAGTGTATGTGAGAGTGACTGTTTGAGAGTCGGAGTGAAAGTGTGATTGTGTGAGAGAGAGCGTGAGTCTGGGTGTGAGTGTGTTTGTGAGAGAGTGTGTGTGTGAGAATGAGAGTGTGTGCAAGTGTGTATGTGAGACACAGTGTGAGTGAGAGTGTGTGTGTGTGGGCGAGAGAGAGAGTGTGTGTGAGACACAGATTCTCTGTTTGAGTGAGTGTATGAGACCAAGCGAGTGTGTGAGTGACTGTGTGGCACATAGAGAGTGAATGTGATACAGTGTGAGACAGAGTGTGTGAGAGTGAGAAAGACATTGTATATGAGAGAGAGAGTGTGAGCCGTGCCCTCCCAATCCATGGCCATCTGTCCCCTGCCCCCTCCATTCATCCTTTTCCAGCAATTCCCCTCTGTCCCTGAGCCCTGCCCTCCCAATCCATGGCCATCCATGTTTGTCTGTCACCTGCCCCCTCCATTCATCCCTATCCAGCATTTCCCCTCTCTGCTTGAGGCCTGCCCTGCAATCCATATCCATCCATGCCCATCTGTCCCCTCCATTCATCCCTATGCAGCAATTCCCCTCTCCCTGAGTCCTGCCCTTCCAATCCATGCTCCTCTGTCACCTGGCCCCTCCATTTTTCCCTATCCAGCATTTCCCCTCTCTGCCTGAGGCCTGCTCTGTAATCCATATCCATCCATGCCCATCTGTCCCTCCATTCATCCCTATCCAGCAATTCCCCTCTCCCTGAGTCCTGCCCTTCCAATCCATGCCCATCCATGCTCATCTGTCACCTGGCCCCTCCATTTTTCCCTATCCAGCATTTCCCCTCTCTGCCTGAGGCCTGCTCTGTAATCCATATCCATCCATGCCCATCTGTCCCCTCCATTCATCCCTATCCAGCAATTCCCCTCTCCCTGAGTCCTGCCCTTCCAATCCATGCCCATCCATGCTCATCTGTCACCTGGCCCCTCCATTTTTCCCTATCCAGCATTTCCCCTCTCTGCCTGAGGCCTGCTCTGTAATCCATGCTCCTCTGTCCCCTGCCCCTCCATTCATCCATTTCCAGTAATTCCCCTCTCTCCCTGTGCCCTGCCCTCCTAATCCATACCCATCCATGCTCCTCTGTCCCCTGCCGCCTCCATTCATCCTTTTCCAGCAAGTCCCCCTCTCGCCCTTCCATGACCCCCCCCCCCCTCGCATCCATGCTACGCTCTCTCCCATGTCCCAGCCTGGCCCGCCCTCTTCTCCCCCCCCCTTCGCATCCATGCCCCCCCCTTCGCATCCATGCCTCGCATCCATGCCCCCCCCTCGCATCCATGCCCCCCACCCCTTCGCATCCATGCATCCCTTTTTTTTTTTAAATTCTTTTTAACTTTACCTCCGTGGCGGTTCGTGCAGCGAAGCGTCAGGGAAGGAGGCGGCGCTCCCGACGTCTAGCTTTCCCTTCGCTGTGTTCCGCCTTGTTTTGAAGGCGGAACACAGCGAAGGGAAGGCTAGACGTCGGGAGCGCCGCCTCCTTCCCTGACGTTTCGCTTCCGGATTTGTTTGTTTTGTCGCGAGGGCGGGGCAGAGACGGCTGGCTGGCTTGAAGGCTTCACACCACGAATCCCCGAACCCTTCAGCCTCAGCCTGGGAGTGACGTCAGATGGCTTCAAGGCTTCAAGGCTTCAGGCTTCAGGCTTCAAGGCTTCAAGGCTTCAGACTTCCGGCTTCAAGCTTCCGGCTTCACAGAATGTTGTCCTGAGAACTTAGGCTTCCGGCTTCAAGCTTCCGGCTTCACAGAACGTTGTCTTCAGAACGTTCACGGTGCGTTTTATTATATTAGATATTTTGAGGCATTTCCTCCTTTTGCGAAGCTCTTCTATGTACTCCCTAATCCAGCCTTTTTTCTCCCCCTGCCCCTGGCCCACCCACTTTTTCAGCGCCACATTTCCAGTTCCTTTTAGTCTAATCCCTGGCAACAGTGCTTCATAACACTTTAACAGGGTGGAGGAGAAGACATCGTGACTGGTAAATTGAATGCTGAATGATCCTTCCAACTCTTATATTTCCAAGTTACTCGCTTTAACATCCTCCTTTAATCTCCAACTATGCTCCTCCTCCCCCACTCATCAAAATGGTCACTGTCTTGATCTCATCTTCTCTTCCAACTGTTCACCCTCTAGTTTCCTTGCCTCTGATCTTCCCTTCTCTGTTCACCATCTTATAACTTTCACACTTAAATCTCCTCTCTCCCAGTCCCGTCCTATTTTATCTAATTTATCTAGGAATCTTCAGGATATTGACCCTTCATCTCTATCCTCCCATGTTTCAAACCTCCTCTTTATTGTGGCACCATCCACGTCTGTCAACGAGGCTGTTTCTTCTTACAACAATACTCTATCCTCTGCCTTAGACACTCTTGCACCTTTGATGACCCGCCCTATAAGGCGTACAAAACCCCAACCTTGGCTAACTTCTAATATCCGCTACTACGTTCCTGTACCCCCTCCGCCGAACACCTCTGGCGGAAATCTTGGGCCCTTGCTGATTTCTTACACTTTAAGTTCATGCTGACCTCCTTCCAATCTGCTCTTTTACGCGCCAAATAGGATTATTATATCCAACTGACCAACTTTCTTGGCTCTAACCCTCGACTTCTCGTCACCACATTGAACTCTCTCCTCAAGGTGCCCCCTCCCCCAACTCCCCCTTCATTAACTCCTCAGACCCTTGCTGAATTCTTTCACGACAAGGTTCAAAAGATAAACCTTGAATTCTCTACCTCGCCACCTCTCCCTCCACTAGTCCGTTCCCCTCTCTCTCCTTCCCCTCATTCCTTTTCCTCCTTTCCTGAAGATACTATAGAGGAAACTACACTTCTCCTTTCTTCCTCAAAATGTACCACCTGTTCCTCTGATCCCATTCCCACCCACCTTCTTAATGCCATCTCACCTGCTCTTATTCCTTTTATCTGTCACATTCTCAACCTCTCACTTTCCACTGCAACTGTCCCTACTGCCTTTAAACATGCTGTGGTCACACCTCTCCTTAAGAAGCCTTCACTCGACCCTACTTGTCCCTCTAATTACCGACCCATCTCCCTCCTCCCTTTTCTCTCCAAATTACTTGAGCATGCTGTTCACCACCGCTGCCTTGATTTTCTCTCCTCACATGCTATTCTTGACCCACTACAATCTGGTTTTCGCCCTCTCCACTCAACCGAAACTGTGCTTACTAAAGTCTCCAGTGACCTATTACTGGCTAAATCCAGAGGTCTCTATTCCATCCTCATTCTTCTTGATCTTTTTGCTGCTTTTGACACTGTCGATCACAGCATACTCCTCGATACCCTGTCCTCACTTGGATTCCAGGGCTCTGTCCTTTCCTGGTTCTCTTTCTACCTCTCCCTCCGCACCTTCAGTGTTCACTCTGGTGGATCCTCTTCTACTTCTATCCCTCTGCCTGTCTGCATACCTCAGGGTTTTGTTCTTGGTCCCCTCCTCTTTTCTATCTACACTTCTTCCCTTGGTTCATTAATCTCATCCCATGGCTTTTCCTACCATCTCTATGCTGATGACTCCCAAATCTACCTTTCTACCCCTGATATCTCACTTTACATCCACACCAAAGTTTCAGCGTGGTTGTCTGACATTGCCGTCTGGATGTCTCAACGCCACCTGAAATTAAACATGACCAAAACAGAGCTTCTCATTTTTCCCCTCAAACCCACCTCCCCACTCCCCCCGTTTTCTATTTCTGTTGATGGCTCTCTTTCTCCCTGTCTCCTCAGCTTGAAACCTTGGGGTCATCTTTGACTCTTCTCTCTCCTTCTCTGCTCATATCCAGCAGATCGCCAAGACCTGTCGTTTCTTTCTTTACAACATCCGTAAAATCGGCCCCTTTCTTTTCGAGCACTCTACCAAAACCCTCATCCACACCTTTGTCACCTCTCGTTTAGACTACTGCAATCTGCTTCTTGCTGGCCTCCCACTTAGTCACCTCTCCCCTCTCCAATCGGTTCAAAACTCTGCTGCCCGTCTCGTCTTCCACCAGGGTCGCTTTACTCATACTACCCCTCTCCTCAAGTTGCTTTACTGGCTCCCTATCCGTTTTCGCATCCTGTTCAAACTTCTTCTACTAACCTATAAATGTGCTCACTCTGCTGCTCCCCAGTATCTCTCCACACTCGTCATTCCCTACACCCCTTCCCGTGCACTCCGCTCCATGGATATATCCTTCTTATCTGTTCCCTTCTCCACTACTGCCAACTCCAGACTTTGCGCCTTCTGTCTCGCTGCACCCTACGCCTGGAATAAACTTCCTGAGCCCCTACGTCTTGCCCCATCCTTGGCCACCTTTAAATCTAGACTGAAAGCCCACCTCTTTAACATTGCTTTTGACTCGTAACCACTCGCCTCCATCTACCCTCCTCTCCTCCTTCCTGTACACATTAATTGATTTGATTTGCTTACTTTATTTTTTGTCTATTAGATTGTAAGTCTGGCTACGCCCCTGCATTGAAGTGGCGGTAAGGGCTCCTGCACTGGTAAGCACCGGATATGACAGCGTGCTGGAGCTGGGAACTACCACTGGACAGCTGCAGTAGCCTGGTGATACTTCCTTTTTAGCGATTGGTAAGCCCATGTTGAGCTTACTGCTGCTTTGTAAAAGGGGCCCATAGTGAGGAAAGTAACTATATAATAATGATAGGAAAGAGAAGAAGTACAATAAGGGTATCAGGAGAGAAAGGGGGAAAAGGAAAAAATAAGCACCCAGAACCAGCTCAGAGCAAACTAAGATGAGAAACAGGAGAAGAACAGAAATGTTCTGCAGAGAACAGAAGCAGCAAAAAGCAGAGATGGCCAGGGCGATAATGATGCCACTGGAGCCACGCTCTGGTTAGCAATGTTATTGTTGACCCGACACAGCTGTGCTTCAGCAAGTGCCTGCGTCAGGGGTCCTTGTAGAATCAAAATTAGAATTTAAAATTATATATGTAAGCCTAAAAATCTTTTGGTGGCCCTCAGAGCTTTCTCGTGTTCACTCGGTGCGGCAAATGAGACAAAGCCCATTCAATTCCTATGGGCTTCCTCTCATTGGCCGTGCGGGAATCGCTAGCGTGACTTTGTAAAAAAAAGCCCTGAGTGCACTCATGCCGCTTACATTTAGGCAACTCACATTGTAGAATGAGAGGGTAAACGTATTGGAGTATGCACAGTATATTAATAATACAGTTCAAAGGTTTCTAGAGCTTTGTGGCCAAACCATCATCCCAATGCAATTTACATTCAGAGTATTTCAAGCAAGTTGCAGCCACCTCTAGGATGAACGCCACAGCAGCTTTTCCAGTGTCCAGCTGGATCTCGGACAATAGATTCCAAAGAAATGAACAAATAGAGAACTGGAATGGAAACAAACTTCATTAAAATACAGCTGATGGGGGGTGGGTGGGAGGGGACACTGTAAGGACCTGGATTCAGTTGGCTTCCCGCGAATCCAGGTGCATAGGGGAAATGTTAATATTATGTGTTTGGATACATTTTCCAGAAGTCTAGATGCTGCTGGTGGGGTTGGAGGATGTAGGATGAGTCACATCTGCAACTTTAAAAAAACAAAAAACAAAACACCCTCCGACTTTGGGTAACCCTGTGCATTTTTATGATTGAGTGTATGTTTTTATGAGGTGTATTTTTCATCTGAAACACAAATATATGTGGCTTTGATGCCTTGTGAAACCTTAGGACCTTGAAGCTTTAACAAGATTGTTTATTGTAAGAGAGCGTAGGTCCTTGGGACGGAAAACAAGAGCAGCTGAAAATCTCTAACAGAGGGGGATGAAGAACTTGGAGGATTTGCCATAGAGGAAAACAATTCTTACCATTGTCCATCTAGACACATTGTAAATGGAGATTTTATGGTGTGCATGGCCTTGAAGAAGCCTGAAGGGCCTGGATGACAGGCACTGTGGAAAGTTTACAGACTTCTGTCCTGCGTTGAGTGCTGCAGTGATTTTGAAATTATGGTGTGAGGGTATCTGTATTCAGTTCACAAATGTGTTATCACAGCTTGTAAATTCTAGAAAGTTTTGCAACACTCATTAATCTTGGGAAAAGGATTCTGACTTTTTGAGTATTTTATTAACTCTGTCTCCTCTCTTTATCTATGGTTTATGGTTTAATTTATTTGATATACCACATTATAAAATGGTGTACAAATGTAAAATCTATGCAAAAAGAGAGTGGACAGGAAACAAATGGAAGCCTACGCTACAATATATTGAGAAATTAAAGCATACGCTATACTATTACTAAGATAACATTAGGAGGGGAGGAACAAAACATTATACAGATGAAAGATGTATGAAACAGGAGGAGTGGCCTAGTGGTTAGGGTGGTGGACTTTGGTCCTGGGGAACTGAGGACCTGAGTTCGATTCCCACTTCAGGCACAGGCAGCTCCTTGTGACTCTGAGCAAGTCACTTAATCCTCCATTGCCCCATATAAGCCGCATTGAGCCTGCCGTGAGTGGGAAAGCGCGGGGTACAAATGTGTCCAAGAACGAGCAGATTACGTTGGAAGGAGAGCTATTTATGTCACTGTTGCGGAAAAGATAAGGTAAATAGTAATGAAGTCTAACACAGCCAAAGTTAGTGTCCTAATGAGTGAACAGTTCATTAATTTGTTTAATTGTATTCCTGCACAATTTTATACTTTCCTATTGCATATGTATGGTTGAGCACAGGAAAACTCCACCTAAGCTTTCCTGCTTCCCCCCCAAATCCAGCTGTGTATGATGTCACAGTCCACAGACCAGAAGCTTCATGTCCTCAGCTGTGAAGTGACCAAAGACGATGTGTTTTTTTTTCTGTTCAGAGAACGTATATAATTTATTTATTTTATTGCATTTGTATCCCACATTTTCCCACCTATTTGCGGGCTCAGTGTGGCATAATGACATACACAAGAGAAATGAGTCAATTCAATTTGAATTTTGCCTACTGTCCTGGCCCATGTCCAAAAGAAGGAAAGCAGAAACAAGCATTAGCATTCATTCACAAGACTAAAAGTCATTTGCGGTGTCTGACAAGTTTTTTTGTTCAGTTTTCATTTTTTTTTAAAAATATGTTCTGTGATGTACATTATTTTTTAAAATAACAATGGTAAGCTTGCTTTCAACAGAATTAATAAACTAAAGCTTCTTTTGTTTACATGGCTTCCTATAGAAGTGATCCTCAAGGGTTTCATTACTACTTCACTTAGAGCATTTCATTTTCAGGCGGTAGACGGTTTTCAGCTTCGACATACGATTTGAAAAGTTTTGTGAATGTTAAGTACAAAGGTTTTGCCAAGTTTTCTCTTCCTCCCCTATTATTTTCACTATTCAGCTGTCTTTGTTGGCTGACCTTTGTGTCATATCCAGGGGTGACTCACTGCTGGATCTGGCTTTTTTTCTCCATCCTCACTACATTGCAATGTGGAACCTGTTTCAATAAACTCCTGATTAGAGTCAAGTCCTTTAATCCAAGTAAGCATTGTGGGAGGCTTTTCTCTTTAGCTTTATCCCCAGTAGGGCAGCTTCTTCCTCTCCTGGACTTCTAGCTCAGTCAAAACAGGCCCTATTGGGACTATGCTACAGGATCGTGAGCTTCCATTCACTCGATAGTGAAATAGTCCAAGAAGATGGTGTCCAATCAGAAGAAATGTTAGGCTGCACAAGATAGTAAAATAGTGCAAGAAGATGGTGTCCAAACAGAAGGAGGCAAACATGACCATAGGGAAAAAGAGGTGATATACCTCCGTTTTTATCGATATGCATTGAGCCTGCCATGAGTGGGAAAGCGCGGGGTACAAATTTAACTAAAATAAAATAAATAAACCTAAAAAGGAGAAAAGTCCAGGGTGTCCGGTCCCTGAATGCCTACAGATTGACACCTAGCGTTTGTCTGTTAGCCTGGGCAGAGTTGCTGCTGCTGCTGAGATCAGCCCAGGCCTGAAGAAAGCTATGTGCCACTGGTCTCATGATGTTCAGCAGGCCTGGGCTGGAAGAGACCTGATACCACAGCCTGTGCTAGGCCCAGTTTGAAAGAGAATATCTATTACTTGTGGCAGGTCCAGGCAGGGAAGCAGGTTACAACTCCCCAGAAACCAATCGGGCTAGTGCTGACAGTTCGATGTTGGCCTGGTATGATCAAGAAAGTCCATGGGGACTTAGGAGTCCAGAGGAAGCATGTTTCAATTCTTCTAAAGCTTAGTGGTGAGACATGGGATGTGTGGGAGTTGGGAATTGAATTAGGTGTGGGAGCTTAAAGCTCATTTACCCAAGACAGTAGCGAACCTAATATAAAAACAATATAAACTGACTTGCATAAGGAATATCCTACCAGTGGTTCAGCTTCTAAAATTAGCAGCTGGGATATGTCATTAGTAGCATGGACAGAAATAACTGCTATCATCTATTAAGGGATCTACTTTCCAAAATCCACAGAGTGAGTAAGATAACTAGGTTTATATTTGTTGTTTATTAAAATTTGCTATACTGCTCTTTCTGAACACGCAATCAGGGCGGTTCACAATAAATTAATAACATAAAATCAGGAAACAAAAAAGAAATCCATTGTAAATTAGAAAAGAAGCAAATGAGCCAGAACAATCATGCAACAAGAGTAAAATTGGTAAATGAACAAAGAAATCACGACTATTGAGGCTCGAAAGCCTGGGAAAAATAAAAAGTTTAAAGTAGGGATTTAAACATCTTAATAGAAGATTCAATTTGAAGGGATAACAGAAGATTATTCCAGAGTTTTGGTCCCAAAAAATAAAATGTGCTGTGCCTGGTGGATTCTAGGTGCATTTTACAGTTGAATTGAAAGCAAATTCAAGGAAAGAGTCAAAGCCTGGCCTTTTCATAATGCCTTTCTCAGCTGCAAACACAATTGGACTTGTTTCCTGATATTGAAACTCTGTTTTCTCCTTTTGTTTGGCAGTAATCAGTTTTTGGTACAAATTTGAATTATTGTCCTATCCATCCCAGTGGTGTAGTCACAAGTGGGGAGGGGCTCACCCATTATGACCTCAGGCCCACCCAGCAGCGATATACCCTTATGTAACAATTATTGGGATTAGCGTTAGAGGGAGGAAACTGGGCCTTCAGCTATTGGGAGACCCTGTGATCAGACATCTGCCTCCCCTGCCCCCTCCCCTATTCTACCTTAACACATGCATTTGTTTGTAGGTATTGCCGGCAGAGATTCACTCATCCTGCCTGCGGCTGACCCCCGAGACTTCCTTCTGCCACATTCTATCCCCTCTGACGCAACTTCCTGTTTCTGCATGGGTGGAAAGCAGCAGAGGAAATGCTTCAGGGTTGGATGCAGGCAATGTAAGTGAATCCTTGTAGCTGCCGATGAACCCTAGGGTGAACCGGGGGGAGGGGTTGAGAGAGGGGGGTTACAATTTCATGTCCATCCACTATGGGCTCAGGCCCATCCAAAATTGGCTGGCTGGCCACACCACTGGTTACCCCGAACTTCTGGTCTGGTTTGTCTTTGTTGTGAATGTTGTCTTCAGTTGGAAAGGTCCGGAATCCGTTGTTTCTTGTATTGTAAACTACTATGATGGCAATGCTCTGTGAAAATTGTTATATAAAATATTTGAATAAATACATTTTTATATATGTAATCTATTATATTGGGGATTACTAAACTGATGAGAGACCCCCCTCCTTCAGAGTTACTAGGGGGAAGGAGTGAGTTAGAAAGGGGAGAGTAAGAACTGAAGCCCACCCTAGCCCCAAGGGGACTGTTTAAGTTGCTGAGGGAAATGTTTGTGGGTTTAGATGGATAGATGTCACATAAGAGTTAATAAAAGCTGCTGTTGTGCAGAGCATATGGTCTTTGATTGCCTAACCGGGGTTATTCAGCGGGGGATAACCAGCGGCTAGCTGAATACTGGCAGATACATAAGTATTGCCATACTGAGAGAGACCAAAGGTCCATCAAGCCCAGCATCCTGTTTCCAACAGTGGCCAATCCAGGTCACAAATACCTGGCAAGATCCCCCAAAAAGTACAAAACATTTTATGCTGCTTATCCCAGAAATATTTTCCCCAAGTCAAATTTAATAGTGGTCTATGGATTTTTCCTTTAGGAAGCCGTCCAAACCTTTTTTAAAATTCTGCTAACCTAACCGCATTTACCACATTTTCTGGCAAGGAATTCCAGAGTTGAATTACACATTGAGTGAAGAGAAATTTTCTCTAATTCGTTTTAAATTTACTATTTTGTAGCGTCGTCGCACGCCCCCTAGTCCTAGTATTTTTGGAAAGCATAAACAGATGCTTCATGTCTACCCATTCCACTCCACTCATTATTTTATAGACCTCTATCATATCTCCCCTCAGCCGTCTTTTCTCCAAGCTGAAGAGCCCCATCCGCTTTAGCCTTCCTCGTAGGGAAATCGTCCCATCCCCTTTATCATTTTCGTCGCCTTTCTCTGCACCTTTTCTAATTTCACTATAACTTTTTTTGAGATGCGGCAACCAGAATTGAACACAATATTTGAGGTGCGGTCGCACCATGGAGCGATACAAAGGCATTATAACGTCCTCATTTTTGTTTTTCATACCTTTCCTAATAATACCTAACATTCTATTTGCTTTCTTAGCCGCCGCAGCACACTGAGCAGAAGGTTTCAACGTATCATCAATGACGACATCTAGATCCCTTTCTTGGTCGGTGACTCCTAATGTGGAACCATGCATGATGTAGCTATAATTCAGGTTCCTCTTTCCCACATGCATCACTTTGCACTTGCTCACATTAAATGTCATCTGCCATTTAGACGTCATCTGCCATTTAGACGCCCTCCCAGTTTCGTAAGGTCCTCTTTCAATTTTTCACAATCCTCCCGCGATTTAACTACTTTGAATAACTGTGTCGTCAGCAAATTTAATTACCTCACTAGTTACCCCCATCTCTAGGTCATTTATAAATATGTTAAAAAGCAGCAGCCCCAGCACAGACCCCTGGGGAACCCCACTAACTACCCTTCTCCATTGAGAATACTGACCATTTAACCCCCCCCCCTCTCTGTTTTCTATCTTTTAACCAGTTTTTAATCCATAATAGGACAGTACCTCCTATCCCATAACCCTCCAATTTCCTCTGGAGTCTTTCATGAGGTACTTTGTCAAACGCCTTCTGAAAATCCAGATACACAATATCAACTGGCTCCCCTTTATCCACATGTTTGTTCACCCCTTCAAAGAAATGTTAATAGTTGGCTTTGTCTCTTTAATCCATACTTTTGAATATGCTCTGTAATTTTGTTCTTTATAATAGTCTCTACCATTTTGCCTGCACTGACGTAAGTCTCACCAATCTATAATTTCCCAGATCTCCCCTGGAACCTTTTTTAAAAATCGGCATTACATTGGCCACCCTCCAATCTTCTGGTACCACGCTCGATTTTAAGGATAAATTACATATTACTAACAACAGTTCCGTAATTCATTTTTCAGTTCTGTCAGTACTCTGGGATGAATACCATCTGGTCCAGGAGATTTGCTTCACTTCCAGGAGATAGCCGATTAAGCACTATTTAACCGGTCAGCAGCAGTTCTGACAGGTAAAATAGCGCTGATTATCAGGGGTTAAAACTTTTGTAGTAATCCTAGTTTTGGGTGCTGACCCAAAGAGCTAGCTGGTGTTCAGAACTTTGTGGTAAGACCAGGGTCATAGAAGAAGTGAAGCTAAATTGTTGCTTGCTGTGTTTCCATTGCACTTGTGTGTTGAAGTTAATATTGTAATTCCAGCAAAGTTCAGAAGCCAGAGCATAACAATACTATCTGTTCTTCCTGATTAAGCACAGAGCTGCTTTTCTAAGATTGCAGGTCTCTGTAGTAGCCTGGCAATGTTTTCTTACTTTTAATATTGTCCTTACATGGAATATGTTTTTTTTTGTCCCTTCAAAATTAAGGGTATTCTGTCTTGGAAAATTGGAAATTGAGTGAAATAATCAGAAAAAAAAAGCTGAAATAAGGCATTGGTACAATGGTAGAAAGAACCATGATCCTCTTATTCCAAAATTTGTTTTTGCAGTAACCCAGTCCAGTGTTCACAGATCTCTGTTTCCTGCAGCAGCTGTAGGGTAGTTCCTGTTGCAAGAGTTAGAAAATTCTGTTGCAAAGCTTCTGAAATTACACATCAATTATTTGGCATATTTGCATAGATTGGGAACATTGTGCATATTATGTATATTAAGTAACACAAAAATAAAGTAGCTTTCCCCTGTGTCTGAATAATTATGTTATTGATGTGGGAAGGAAGAGGATGGAGGATCAGGGATGAGATCTTGAGATGATTGGAGTAGGAGGGAAGATCTGAATGGAGAAGGTGGCACCGAGATTGATTTTAAATAGTTGTTGCTTTGCACTTTCTTAAAATCAACACAGGTTCCAACTGACTGGCTAGGAGAGGCAGAAGCATAGCCAGGTTGTGACACCAGGGGGAGCGGAGAACAGACTGCATAGGCACGATGGACTGCCTAAAAAATAGGTACTGGCACTGTTGGAAGTCCGTTTAGGGGAGTGGTTGCTCCCCTGGTGTCCCATTTAGCTACGCCTCTGAGGAGAGGGAAGAAACTCTGTGATTTGTGTAGAGGGGAGAAGGGAGTCATAATGTCTTGAGAGGAGTCATCTGGATAGGGGAGAAGGAAGGGGACACCTCTCCCTGACTCTAGTCCTGCTGCAAGTCCTCACCCTGTCTCTCTTCCCCTCACCACTCTGACCCCCTTTATGTTCCTTCCTTTCCTCATCCCAGATGCTCTCTGTCCAGCGGAGATTTCTGTCAGATCAATTTACCAACCTGGAAGCATTTTGCATTCAGGGACCAATGCAGAAAGCTATTGCAAGACAAACCATGTGGTAAGCACTGGTTGTGTGCAAGTGATATAAACCAAGCAATGTAGAAAGGGACTGAGCGCAGGTGTTAACTCACATGGCCAAATGTCATATTAAAACAAATGCATAGGCAGCCATTAAGTTTTCCATGGTGATGCAAAGATGGAAACAGTGACTTCTGTTCTATTCATTAGTCTTATATACCACTTCTACCCTTAAAAAGTCCTGAAGTAGTTTACAAAAGAAAAAAAACTATAGGATACGATACCTAAAGAACCATAAAGAATAGAGAGAACTAAGTGTCAGTGAAATAGAAAGTATTTTAAGTATTGTTACTTTTGACGTATGGTTACCATGAGAATTATTTTGCCAGGGCCAGCAGCATAGTATGAGCCGACACCTCCCTGTCCCAATAGCTTTCTCCACTGGCACCTCAACCCAACCACCCTCAATCCCCACTGAAATTTAAAAGAACCATTCACTAGTACTAAATTGCACTCTTCAATCCCCACTCCTGGCCACTGGGTGGCTCTGAACTGCAGCCCTCTGCTGGCCAGGGTCTCACTTGCTAGTCTCTGAGTTCCCTTGGCTCCCAAGCCAAGCCATGTATTACAATGGGCCAGGCCAACTCCTTAGCCACTGACAGTTCCAAATACAATCCTCAAAGTAACTCCAGCAAGCACAGCTGCAGAAGCAAACAGTTCATAACAAAGGGATTCCCTTTATCTTCCCCTCTTCAGGGTATTCTTAAACTAAGCCCACTTTAGGCTCCCTGGCACTTAGCTTCAGGACGGTCTGTAAAAAAACCTGTGCCCTTCCTGCTCTCTACCTGGCCTCACTGGCTCCAGGCTCCTGAGCAGGTTTCTGGCTGGTCTTCACCTCAAAAATGTATAAAAAGTGGGAGTACGACCAAGGGAACCAGAAACTGGAAGATGTTCTTAAAAAAGACTTTATTAAAGGTTGGAAGACTCGACACGTCGTGTTTCGGCCGTCAGGCCTGCATCAGGAGTCTATAAAAAATACATTTATATATGATATGTATAAAAAAACACAGAAAAAATATTTTAATCAAAAAAAAGTAGTAAAATCAGTAAATATATTAAATTATATGAACTCATAAAATAATACATATAATAATTTTGTGAAATAATGTAAAAGTAATAATAATGAAAATGAGCCACACACATATAATAAACTAATAAAAATGCTGTATATGAATTTATAAAGTAATAATACAATACAAAAACATATCTTATATGAACAATAACAGTTAAAAATACAAAATGTATATATACGTGTAAATCTGAACAATAAAAACAAAATAATATAAAATGCACATACATGTTAAATAGAGCAAATGACCATTTGAAATAGCGAATATTTAAAATTAAAGTTAATAATAAAATGTGTATACAAATGCATATATATATATGCTACAATGAAATGACATGCATATGTGAAATATAATGATATTGAACAGAGGTTTTAATACCAACCACATAAACAGAAAAAAAATAGAAAAAAGTATTGGTAAACCATGGGAAAATTTTTGACCCAATGCATAACCGCATAACTTAGGGAAGAGGAATATGTAAAAAAGGCAAATTTAGATGGACAAGTAAAGTCACAAGGTTTAAATATTGGAGGAATCCTTGATAGGGAACGGTTTTGTGTTTATTAATAAGACTGACCTGTAATGCAGAGTGCTGCAGAGCAATGACGATGGAAATCTTCTGAAGGTATAACACCAAATCTGTCAAAAAGATATATGGAAACAAATATATAGAAAAAATAGAGAGAAAAAACTCTAGCCTTGATAAAATTAAACCGAAAAATAGTGTGTAATATAGTAAGGAACACTAACCTCTTGCACTATGAATTGCTGAAGAGTAGTGGGATTGATTCTTCAGAAATAGCGTATTAGTCTGTTGTAAATAGACAAGTAGAAAAGTGTTTAAACAGGAAAGAAAGCTCAAAAGGAACCGATTCAAACTTGGACTGAAAGAGAGAAAAGAGGCAAAAGAGAACAAGTATAGATGAAAATGTGCTCAAACAGAAATAGTTGTGTATAGAAAAACAAGATATAGAAGAGAGTAAGGGATAAAAAAGATATTATATGTAGTGTTAACACAGAAAAGGCTGTTAGAACCATAAGATACATAAATAAACATGTATAGCATGAACGAGAAAGAAAGGGGGTTAAAAAATGTGAATAATACTACTAACCTTTAAAAAGACTATTTTGAAAAAATCCGTCAGAAGCGCTGCACACACTGTTGATAATGTAAGTGAAAGAATATATCTCAATGGAGCTGCACTTTAAACAAAAAAAGCGCCAAAAAGAAAAAAAGAAAAAAACGCTAAACCGGAAGTGACGTATCGCGGAAAAGCGGACATGTAGTGTTTAAAAGGATAATACAAAAATACGCGAAAAGGCTAAAAGTTTATGATAATGTAGTTAAAACTTTACAATAATGCTTATAAAATGAAAAATAGATACCGATGCGTTGTTACTAGAAAGATGAACGTGAAAACCGGAAATGACATCCACTCGAAAGACTTAATGCTTTTGTAATAATATGTAGCGTATTAAAAACTGAACATATCAAAAACGGAAGTATATAGTATAAAAAATTGCTCCTCCAATATGACTAAAAACGGAATAAATAATAATAATAGAAAAAATAAAAAATAAAAAAGGGAGCTGACGGTACCCCAATGCTGGGAAAACAAAATCGGCATTTCGTAAAGTAAAAATGACGGTTAATGCTGCCTGGGAAACAGAAACTGAATAAGAAATATTATGACCAAAAACACTTGCAAGCACCCACCTCTATATCTGGGGCTCCTGCCCTACTCAGGGTGACTGCTCAGGCAGGCCTTCCTTCGGCTGGAAATCCTCTCCAGTCCAGTCCAGGGTGCACCGGTCACCCTTCTGATCCACGGGCCGTGACCCCCCACACTCTCCTGGAACTGCAACTAGGATGCTCCAGCCTTTCCATATATGCAAATGAGACAATCAAAATGCAAATTCACTTTATTAGGACTTGGATTCAGTCTAGTGGGGGCACAACTTCCTTCCAAGTATCCTTCACTCGCAAATACACTGACTGAGCCCCTTTACTTTGAGAGACCGGGGTCTCAGTGTAAAACAGCCTCCACCCCTGGATAGGATTTCTTCACTCGCATTGACCTTACAGTCCTATCCTCTACCCCATGGCTTTTAGTTCATTTTACACAAATCACAAGTTCCTCAGCAACATACCACGAGTAACCCCTAGCCGTCCCTTCTGGTCACTACATTGGTATATCCCCTTTGGCTCCCTCTAGTGACCAGAATGGGTATATTCCAGGTTTTCAGGTGGAGAGCGCCCTCTTGCGGACTCCTCAGGGTAGGGCGGTCACTGTGTTTATCACAATACTCGGTGGCACTTAAGCAGACAGTGCCACTGAATATCCCCTCTGACTGCTGTGGCACTGTGAGGGTCTGGGTGGAGCCTGGAGTTATGTGCACACCAACAATATTCAGTGCTAATGTCCAAATAGCTCACCAGGCGAGTAGGACTGCTTAAAACGCAGCCCTGTCTTCGCCCATTTACCTCTACAGGTATGGTACTGAATATTGGTTGTCCCCAAAGAGGTTTTATGACAGGAGACGGCATGAGCCTATCTAGCCCATTCTGCTGAAGCTGTCAGGTTCTCAGGTTCAGAGCCCGCGGGGCCGGGCTCTGGAGCAAACGTGAGCCCTTGGGCTGCTGACGAGGAGCGACAGCAGCAGGCAAAACCCACCAACCAATGCTGGGCAAGCACACCGACACCGGCAGGGACTGCAGGCACCGCCCAGCGAGCCGGAACACATGGACTGGAATTCCCCGGACTGGAGGACACAGGACTGGAACCCCGGACGGGAATCCCCCGGACTGGAGGACACAGGACTGGAACCCCCAGGACTGGAACACTGGACTGAAATCCCCCGGACTGGAGGACACAGGACTGGAACACTGGACTGGAGCACACCGGACTGGTCCACACAGCTTCACCTGCACTTAGCTACTAAGCCCCCCAGGAGTTGAGCTCCTGGGTTCGAGTAGCCGGCAGGACTTACTGGACGACACAGGGACCAGGACTAGAACAAGCTGAACTGAAGTGCACCTAACTCCTAATGTGACCAAAAGTGTTCCTAAGCCCAGCACCAACAGAAAAGCTCCTAAGCCCTCCACTAACAGCAGTGCTCCTAACAGAAACTAACAGGGGTGCCCCTAAGCCCTACCCTAACAAAAGTGCAGGGAAGCCACAAGGGAAAAGGAAGGGAAGACAAATGCCAGACCTAACACTGGTGCTTCCTAAGCACCAAGCTGCAGCAGCTAAACACGGGTTCTCACCCTGGTGCTTCCTAAGCACCAAGCTACAGCAGCTAAACACAGGTCACGAGGAAAAGCGGGGAAGACACAAGGCAACAGGCAGGAAAGCCAAATACCCAAACAACAAAAGGTGCTTCCTAAGCACTTACTAACAAGGGTGCTCCCAGCACCAAACTCCAGCACTGCACCAACAGCAGTGCTACTCACCGTAACAAAAGGGAAAAACAGGGAAGTCAAACACACAAGTCACAAGTGCACACTGCACTAAACTAATCTGGACCTAAAGCAAGTAGCCAGAAGCAAACCTTGCGAAGGCTCTGAAGGAAAGAACACCACTTCCTTATCAAGGCCCTCCCTGATGATGTCACACTCCCTAGACCCAGGCAACAGCACACTGACCCAGAGAGCACACTGAAAACCATAGAGGCCCAATCCACACCAATGCAACACCGTGAAACACTTGAAGCCAGTACACCCAAAGAGAGTTAGAGCAACTCAGACTACACCCACAGCTGCAGTGAAGTGAGACAATTAGCCCCATGCTGGCAGCAGCCGGCACAGAGAGAGAGAGAGAGCTAGCTCAAACAGGACAGAAAAACAGAACAGAAGCCAGCTAAAAAGCTGACCCCCAGGCAAAAGGTAAGTTTGAGAGGGGTTCTGACCACAATCTTAACAGAAGCCAGTGGGCGGAGCTTGCCACCTTATTGTGTGACCCCCCCAAGCATTCGCAGATGTTATTGAAAACCATAGCAATCTTGTGTTTTCTTTTTTCATTTGAAAGCTTCCCATACGTAACCCAAGGGGTTTTTTTTTAAAGCCTCTGAAGGGTCCTAGGATGTGAATCGTGGTCTGCGGGTGCTCTGAAGCAGCAGACTTGTTTTTGGAGCCGCGGGAGGCTCAATGTTTGTAGGAGGCAACTTTATGAAAGGCCCCAGCTCTGCCTGAACCTCAGGGCTGAGCTGTGGAGACCCACCCCAAAGGGTTAAAAAGAAAACCCAAAACGATCATCAGTTTACATATGGGAAGCTTTCAAATAAATAAAAAGACTGTCAAATAAAAAAAACCAAACAAACAAACACACACACATAGGCAGTCATAAACCTCACTAGTTTGCTGTTGTTTTCAATAGCATCTGCGAATGTTTGGGGTCGCACAATATGGTGGCTGTGTGGAGGAGACGGCTTCAACTTTTTGACTTCATGCCATCTCCCTGTCATAAAACCTCCTTGGTCATACCCACAAAACTTCCAGGTCCTATTGCTGACCTAGATATTCAGTGCCAGTTGGGTCTAAATTAGTGGTGGTCAGCACTGCCAGCTTTTATTGACCATATTTATAAGGAGATAAGAGGATTATTTGAATTAGATGGTGTCAAATATAATTTGAAACCTTACTTGAAGATTTTAGGGATACTTTTGGATAAACATTTAACCGTTGAGTCGTAACTACAGTCTTTAACAGCTAGAGTTTTAAATTTTTGTGGAAACTGAGATGTATAAGATCTTGCTTTGAAATGAGTACATTTTGGGCCCGGTTTACTAAGGTGCGCTAGCATTTTTAGTGTGCACTAAAATTAGCGTACGCTAAAGACACCCATATATTCCTATGGGTGTTTCTAACGTTAGCGTGCGCTAATTTTAGCGCTTGTTAAAAACGGCCCTTTGATAGTTCAGACACTCTTGATGTCACATTTAGATTACTGTAATATTATCTATGTTAGTTGTAGTGTTAATGTATGTTGATGTTTACAAACCTTACAAAATATAGTGCCTCAATTGGTACATAGGGTTTCAAAATATGAGAATGCTAAACCATTACTTTGCAAATTGCACTGGCTCCTGGTTTATATTTAAGTTGTGCAGTTTTGTTTATTTAATACTACATGCTCAAGCCCCCTCCCCTAATATATGACACCACTGGTCATGATGTTAGATAAGAACTGTTTAATAACATCAAGACATTTTTGTCCCTTCAGTTTCCATCTTCTTCAGGGGTGCAATATAAAACAATGTCATCCTTGAGGTTTGTTTATCAAAGTGCAAAATGGTGGAACAGTTTATCAGCATCTATTGGTCACGAGGTGAATTATAAGAACTTTCATAAATTATTAAAAACATGGCTGTTTTTAAAATTTGTAGCGGTATTTTTAATGTAAATCTTTTATATTTTAATTCTATAGATTCATGGATATGACCTCTTGCTTTTCTTTGTAAGCCGCGCTGAATCATAATAGAATATTTGTGGCATACAACAGGAGTTTAGAAAGTCTCAGGTTCATTGAAGTGAAAAAAAAAAATCCCCCTCTTGCAGACTTGAAGAGGCATCAGTGGCAAAATGTTTGCAGCAGGGTTATGAATCACGATTTGTTCTATCATGCTGAGTTGAATTTGTCTCTGTGCAGAAATTGAATTGAGTTGGTGTAGTGACATCAGATGCACACTATCCCCTCATAAGAAAGAGAGAACAATGTTACTGACACTTTGGGGCTCATTTTCAAGAGAAAAATGTCCAAAAAGTGACATTTGGATGTTTATCTCACAAAAACATCCAAATCAGTATTTTCAAAACCTCTTTTTAGATGTTTTTCTCTGAAGTCTGTCAGAAGGATGTCTAAATCTCAAGGGGGTGTGCCAGGGGCGTGTTCAAGGTGCAACTTGGGCGTTCCTAAGATTTAGTTGTCTCTCAGCCATAATGGAACAAAACAAAAATGTCCAGGACTAAAACTTAGACGTTTTGAGCTAGACCTGTTTTTATAAAAAATAGCTGCAGTGGGAATTAAACCCACTACCCCAGGATCAACATCCACTGTACTAACCACTAGGCTACTCCTCCACTCTACACAAAATGATGCCCTTACTCCCTCAGTACTCACTAACCCCCTCCCTCCCCCAAAAATGTGATTAAAATATTATTTGCCAGCCTCTGATGTTATACTCAGGTCCATTAGAATAGCATGCAGGTCCCTGGCGTAATCTAGTAGTGGTGCAGTGCACTGCAGACAGGTGGACCCAGGCTCCTACCTCCCCCTACTTGTTACACTTGTGGAGGAAACCCACTGTACCCACATATTGGTGCTCCCTCCACCCGTAAGGACTACTGTACTGGTGTACAGTTGTGGGTAGTGGGTTTTGGGGGGCTCAGCAGACACGGTAAGGGAGCAATGGTGAGATGTGTACCTGGGAGCATTTTATAAAGTCCACTACAGTGCCCCCAAGGATGCCCTATTGCTTTCTTGGGATGTCACTTTTCCACTATTCTACCTGATGCCAAGCTTTACATCTGAGCCTTGTGTCTATTGTTTATCAGTAGATTTGGGCTTTGAATTCAGATCTATAGATAAAAAGGAGCTCTCATTATATATATCTAAATACCAGAGTGCTATTTTTTCATATTTCATAGCAAGAGTGTACAGTCCCTAATTACCCATCCCAGTGCAACTGAAGCTTTTACCTCCTCAGTACATGTAAATGGTTTCATCCCTGTGTGGATTCTCTGATGCCGTGTGAGGCATTCTTTCAACCGAAGCTTTTACCACACTTAGAACATGTGACTGGTTTCACTCTATTGTATATTTTCTTGTGTATTTTGTACGTTTTGCATTTGGATGTTTTTTGTTTGAAAATGGACCAAACAATAAAACATCTAAATCACAATCCGAACAGCATTTTCAAAAGGAAAAGATAACTTTTTTTTTGTAGAAAATGACCTTTCCTGTTCTGATTTTGGACATTTTAGAAAAAACGTCCAAACTCAGACTTAGATGTCATATCCAGAAATGCCCCTTGTGAATTTGACTTGCCCAAAGTCACAAGGAGCAGCAGTGGTAACTGAGCCCATGTTGCCAGGATCAAAGCCAAATTCACTAAACATTAAGCCACTCCTCCTCTGTTTTGGATGTTTTGCATTTGGACGTTTTTTGTTCGAAAATGGACCCAAACCCCCCCCCCCCCCCCCCCGTCCAAATCACAAAACGTCCATAGTATTTTCGAACACAAAAGATAAACATCTATCTTTTTTGAAAATGACCTTTCCTGTTCGGAATTTGGATGTTTTTGTAAAACATCCAAATTCTGATTTAGACATTCTATCGAAAATGCCCCTCTTTGTGTACTTACAGAACTGAAAGAAATTAATTATAATACTTGAGTTAATATCAGCCAGAAACTAAAGGCGGGTGATTACTGTCACTGGTACTTTAGTTCTGCTGGCTTGCACTAGTTACAAAGTAAAGTTTTCACATATGAAACTGACTATAGTAATAACATAAGTTTAATGAAGAAGTTCAATCTTTTATGGTAGGATCTTGATTGCGCGTTTTTCCAGAAACAAATGTGCAATCTACATGTTTAATTGCCTGAAGGTGGTCTTGGAGTTTTCTTTGGAAGCATGTCACAAAAATGGGTTGAATTAGTTGAAACCTGTGAACACTAGCACCAGTTGTCAAGGCTTCAACCCTGTCTACTGTCCATTGTTTCAAGCTTGGGATGATGTCTTGAGCTTCAGTGAAGATACACTACAGAAATTACTTCAAGAACTGTTACCTGATGAAGAACAAGATGCTTCTAAAGAATCTTTCATGGACAAATGGACTGATTTGATTAATACTAGAAAGACTGTTATACAGAATGATTTGCATGATCAGACTATTTTTTAATACGAAACATGGTCCGTGTCGGGTTGTTTTGATTTTGAATAAAGGATCTTCTGCCACCCATTGTCCACTTTACTGTTCCTTGATTTTATCTTAGTATCTTGCGAAGTGAGTCCTCTGTGGTCTTTTGTTGTGTACTGTCTAAGTTGCACATCTTTCATATACCAAACAATCAAAATTCAAAGCAACTTAAGTGGCCAGGAGAGGCTCCTGGCATCACCTGTGCGGGGCTATCTGCATAATTTAAGTGGCGCTTTAATGTCACCAATCAGTTAATATCACTGACCAGTAAACTGAAAGCCAACTATTTTGTGGGTGGTTTGGGTGCGGAGTCGGCAGTTATGCAGTTAAGTGTCGACCAGGAAAAGGATCTAGGTGTCATCGTCAATGATACTTTGAAACCCTTTATAGCTGCCTGCTCTGAGTTCTGAACTTGAAAAACAATGTGTCTAAAACATAATATTCATGGTAGATTGCTCATATTTCATTGTTATTTAATATATGTGACATAAATAGTCTTGCACCATATCTTCACATATGCATAATATGTATTTCTGTTTCTTTCAGAACACTTATGAATAACCAGATGGAGGACTGTGCAGCATTTGGAGGGATTGAATGTTCAAAAATTCTCTAAAAGAAATGTGATCAATAGAGTGAGTATGACAGAAGAATGAACAGCAGAAAGAAACATATCAAATGACTGTACTGTGCAAACACAGAACTTTAGAGAAATCCACCATGCCTGCCAGAGGTTCCACAGTTGGATAAATTGTATTAACATCTGTTTTCAGAAGACATCTCTCGCTTTCTACAGCTGATCTGGTTTCTTAATTCAGGGAAGTTGTTCTGCACTGATATTTGTAATTAAAGAATGTCACAACTCTCGGTGACAAGCAGAACAATAACAAGAGGGTGTATGTCAAGATGACCTCTGAAGAAATGACTGTTTCAGTGCCTGCACCACGGGCACGAGGGAACGTGATATCTCCATCAACTAGAGATGAAAATAGTGAGAATACTTTGGATACCAGTGTTATAAAAAGACAGAGAGCAAATAAAGGCGGGTGGACTGCAGACACTGTGCAGTACTTACACAGACTTAAGGAAGGCTATTTTCAGTGTGCACAGCCCAACAATATTTCATCAAGAAGAGTTCAAAAAAGACCCCAAAACAGCAGTAATACAGGCTTATGGAACAGGAAGGCCTACATCTCAAATTCATTGGAGTATCTCAACATCAACTGTAATATTCAACAGGAAGTCTGCAAGAGCAGCTCACTGCATAACCACTTCTGTAAATCATGTGATTCTTTGTCTGGGAAGACCTATGTCTGGAACCAAGAACTCCTGGCTGTCAGGAGGAAGCTGTGTTTGCTGAAATTCATTTAAGCATGAATGCACCTTCAGTAAAGATGAAGGCATCAAGACTTCAGCCAACGGGGAATCGGCACAAAAAAAGCAACGACAACTTACATTTTAGCTGTGCTAGTGAGAAGGCTGTAGATAATAGTTTTTGTACTGTGCAACCCAGTTTTATTTTAAGCAGCTCTTTGCATGCAGTTGGCTCTATGGACTGTGCTTGCCAGTTAGTGGAGCTGCCCAATAGTTCGGAAAATGAAAACAGACAACACATGTTTAATGGCTGCGAGACTTGGAAGGATCAGAATTTGTGCTTGGAACAAGAGTCAGAAAGGCTTAAAATGGTGTCATGGTCAAGTTCAAATTATATCACTGATAAGATGTCTTCAAAACTGTTTCCAAGCCATTTTGAAGAATATGATGAGGAGTATGAAGAGGAAATTGAGGGTGATCTTTGTAGAAACAAAAAAGACCGCTCTACCTTATTAATAAGGCGTTTTTGCAAAAATTACAGAGAGATTAAGAAATCTGTCTATACTGGAACAAGGGCGATAGTGAGGGCTTTGCCGTCTGGGCATATTGGAAATGTGGCAATGAGTTTTCTTGCATGGAAGAGCAGAGGCAAAAGTGAACTGAAGTACTGTTGGATTAAAACAAGACACACAACAGTTGCGGAAGACTTAATTGTAAGACAAGATTTCAGTTCCTGCCTGGTGAAGGTCATCTGGCAGCAGGTATGTGATGCATATTTTCTCTCATTTATTTTCCTATGCGTGTATTCTTTGTACTAATGTACTGGGTGTGCATGGGACACTTAAGCTCTATAGGTGTCATGTGTGAGTTCCTAAATGTTAGGAACATTAATACCCAGTTCCACTAGTATTCTAAAGCGGAACCTAGGAACATATGTGATTACCTAATTGCTGAGCACGTTAATGCCCAGTTACACTAGTATTATATAATGGAAATTAGGTACTTAGGATCCTTTTATAGCAGCGTTTTTCAACTGGTGTGCTGCGGCTGCTTTCCAGGTGTGCTGCGGGGATCCCATGAGGATCCCCTCTACAGAGATATGCTGCATTTTCCACCTGCCGTGCTATATGTCCCCCACCCAAGCCGGCATCTTTCACCTGCATCCCCCCCCCCCCTTTACCGAGGTCCACCAACATTTTATTCCGTTCTTCCTCCCCTAGTGCTCTTCCAACCTTCTCATTCATTACCAGCAGTGTTAGCGATCAAGGCAGGCTGATCCTGGAAGCTTTTTTTCTGCAGCTCCCTCCTTTTCTGATGCAACTTCCTGTCCCCGCATAGGCGGGAGCTGCAGAAAAAAAGCTTCAGGGAGTGGCCTGCCTAGATCACTGATACTGCTGGTACTGAATGAGAAGGTTGGAAGAACGTCAGGCAGAAGAGGAAAGACTTAAAAATAGTTACTTGGGGGGGGGGGGCACAAGTAGAAGAGTCTGGTTCCTGGGGGGGCATGGGTGTGTGGGGGGAAGATGCTGGTTCAGACAGGGGCAGGTGGAAGATGCTGGTTCTGGTGGGAGGGGTTGGGTATGGGTGGAAGATACTTGTTCTGGGGGGGGCACGGGTGTAGTTGGAAGATGCTGGGGAGGGGAGAGGGCAAGGATGGAAGATTTTGGTTCTGGAGGGGCTGCATGGGTGGAAGATGCCTGAACTTAGGAGGAGAGAGGAGAGAAGTGTTGCCCATCAGCTGAGCAGAGCAATATAGGGTGGGCAGGGAAACAAAGATGCCTGACCATGAGGCAGAGAGGGAGAGAGATGCTGGGGAGGGAGAGGTGACCTGGAGTTAAGATAGAGATTGGGTAAAATAGTGAGAAAGAGAGAGGCTGGAGTATTGAAGGAATGGAGAGAGAGAGAGATAAGTATGTTGAGGGGGGAAGGCAGGCGAGCAGAGGGAAGAGGGTGAAAGTTGCTGGACTCAAAGATTGAAAGAGAAAAATCAAAAGAGATGCTTGCCCTTGGAGGAGGGGAAAGAGCTGGGCAATAGAAGGGACAAACCATTTTGAAGCGGCGCCGGAGCAAGAGGTCTGCGGCAGCACCAGGCAGGAAAGAGGGGGCTCTTTTCTGCCCCAAAGAGGCCACTAGACCACTATGGCATGGCGATAAGTTGCAGGAGGGGAAGGGAGGACAGGATACCCTGAGGCAGGGGTGTAGCTACGGGTGGGCCTGGCTGGGCCCAGGCCCACCCAATTTCAGCCCAGGCCCGCCCAGCGCCCGCCCCAGCACCCATTGCCGGCCACTGCTGCTTTTCCTGTTCAGCAGCAGGGCCGGTGCTACAAAAAGAAGAAGCGCTAACGGCGCTAAGGAAGACGAAAAATGTTTAAAAAAAAAAAAGCGCGGCACCGGCAGGCACTGTCTAGGCAGCCTTGAGGCATTGGCTGCTGGCTCGCAGGCTCCTCCCCTCTCTACGTCACTGCAGTGACGTAGGAGACGGGAGGAGCCTGCGAGCCAGCAGCCAATGCCTCAAGGCTGCCTAGACAGTGCCTGCCGGTGCCGCGCTTTTTTTTTTTTAAACATTTTTCGTCTTCCTTAGCGCTGTTAGCGCTTCTTCTTTTTGTAGCGCCGGCCCTGCTGCTCAACAGGAAAAGCAGCAGTGGCCGGCAATGGGAGCTGGGGCGGGCGCTGGCATGCAGGGCGGGCCTCGTCGAAGAAAAGAGGGAAAACATGGAAGAATGGGGAGAAAAAGAGGGAAAACAGATGGAAGGATGGGGAGAAAAAGAGGGAAAACAGATGGAAAGATGGGGAGAAAAAGAGGGAAAACAGATGGAAGGATGGCAGAGAATGAGGTAAAACATGGAAGGATGGCAGAGAATGAGGGAAAACATGGAAGGATGGCAGAGAAAGAGGGAAACATGGAAGGATGGGGAGAAAGAGGGAAAACATGGAAGGATGGGGAGAAAAGAGGGAAAACATGGAAGGATGGCAGAGAATGAGGGAAAACATGGAAGGATGGGGAGAAAAGAGGGAAAACAGATGGAAGGATGGCAGAGAATGAGGGAAAACATGGAAGGATGGCAGAGAAAGAGGGAAAACATGGAAGGATGGGGAGAAACAGGGAAAATAGATGGAAGGATGGCAGAGAAAGAGGGAAAACAGATGGAAGGATGGCAGAGAATGAGCGAAAACATGGAAGGATGGCAGAGAAAGAGGGAAAACATGGAAGGATGGCAGAGAAAGAGGGAAAACAGATGGAAGGATGGCAGAGAAAGAGGGAAACATGGAAGGATGGGGAGAAAGAGGGAAAATAGATGGAAGGATGGCAGAGAAAGAGGGAAAACAGATGGAAGGATGGGGAGAGAAAGAGGGAAAACGGATGGATGGGGAGAGAGACTCTGGATGGAAGGATGGGGAGAGAAAGGGGAGAGACTGGAAGGATGCAGAGAGAAAGGGGAGAGACTGGAAGGATGTGGAGAGAGAAGGGACACTGAACAGAAAAGGGTAGAGTGATACAGACACTGGTTAGAAAGAGGGAGAGAGAGACATTAGATGGAAGGATCAGGATAGAGGGTAGATGGATGGAAGGATGGGGAGAGAAAGAGGGAAGACGCTGGATGGAAGGGTAGGGAGAAAGAGGTGACACTGGACGGAAGGATGCAGAAAGAAAGAGGGGAGACTACTGGAAGGATGGGGCGAGAGAGGGGAGACTGGAAGGATGAGGAGAGAAAGAAGAGAGCTGCTGGACGGAAAAGGAGAGTAGTGAAAGAGTGGAGAATAAGAGGAAGAGGCATGGGGAGAACAAGGGTGAGAAAAAGATGAAAAGCCATAAGTAGATGAAGGAAATTAAAGAATGGATAGTAAGAATGAATTAAATCAGGACAGAGAGAGAGAGAGGCAGAAAAATATTGAAGAAAGCAAAGAAAAAGGAGAGAAAATGACAAATGGCCAGGAAACCCTGGCAGAAGAGTTAAGTGAAAACGAAGGAAAGCAGAATCTAGAGACTGGGAGCGACACAATGAGAAAAAGTAAATGGTCATACAAGAAAGGTAAAGAAAATAATTTTATTTTTAATTTAGGATAAAGTAATATGGTACCTGTGTTAATGAAGTTTCAGAGACCAATACTTCCTTCCTTAGGTCAGGCCAGGATACCGTAACAGCATTATACTGACCTGAGGCAGGAGGTTTTGGCCTCTGAAAGCTCACTGAAAATGGTGTTAGGCTATTAAATAAATTTTCTGAAATCTGATGCACTGAAAAGCAGCACTTTACCCTGTGTGACAAATGCATCTGATTAGCGTGACTAAATTTTGCTGGGGGAGAGGGGTAGAGAGAAAATTTTGTGCCCACCCACTTTGGGTTCAGGCCCATCCAAAATTGGCAGTCTGGCTACGCCACTGCCCTGAGGCCTGCTTGCTCGTCTGACCGCTCACCCGCAAGTCAGCCTGAATGCAAACCTTGACAAATGGGCAGGCTGGCAAAACCCGCACAGACATCCCACGGTGTCCTCAAAAAGAGGACGTTCAGGTAAAACCGGACATATGGTATCCCTAAGCTAGCAAGCCCTGGAAGTTGCCATGGTTTATCAAAGTTTTACACTGCTGCCATGATGGGTCCATCTGGACTAAATGCGAGGAGAGGGGACATCTGGTGACCATCAGGGGAGCCAGGTAAGAGGTCCTTTGGGCCCCTGATGTATTCATTTTAATTTAAAATTGTATTTTTGCAGCTTTGAGCTGAGGTGTCAGAAGAGACTAGACTTGTTTTACTGTGTCTGCTGAGTGAGAGTGAGAGCGGCCGGCCTTATATATAGAGAGAAGATGGGTGAAAATAATTAAAAAGTAATTTTGTGAGACCCAGAAGCAGTTATGAATGTGATTTAAGTTACATTTGAGAATTTTTCAGGGTGGACCTAGTGTGACTGAGCTTTGACGAGTTATGCTATGTGGCTGCCTATCTGAAAGTGGTGCATTTAATTTAAGTCACTAAGTTTGCCTAGAAGAAATTGGAAACAGCTAATTATTTTGCTAGTTCTATGAAAATCTATGGAGAGCTGGCCTGGCCTGTGAGCAAGACCTAAGCTGTAAATTTGTCAATTCTCTGAATGGAAATGTATGATGATGTAGAGGTTGTGTGCTGAGAAGACAGTTTGATTTGGCGTGGTTGTCCTGTAAGAAAAACATGTGCTTTTCATTAGAGTATGAAAAGAAAATGTAAAGCATAGCGACACATAAGTTAGGACTTAACAATTAAAATTTTATTTCTTTAGCTAGGAAGGCCACACTATTTAAATATAAGTCCCAGACAAGGTTCACTGACATAAGTAAGGGAGTAAGGGTTTTGCCTCATTTGTTTTGTCCAGATAGGCTAGTAGCTCTTCATCTTTGAGAAGACACCACTGCTGCTGACCAAGGGCCCCTCCACACAAGAGATGAAAGACAGGGAGCCAAGAAAGGAGAACAACAGCTAAGTGAATCTGCAGAACTATAGAGATGTTAAGCTTAAAGAACTTTGGGGGTCTTTTACTAAGGTGCGCTAATATTTTTAGCTTGTACTAAATGCTGAGATGCTCTTAGGAATATAATGGGTGTTTGGTGTGTAGTGCCAGCTGATTTTTAGCGTGAGCTAACCCCCCCCCCCCCCCCTTTTTGTTAGGGAAACAAAGGGGAAGAAGATACCCGAGCTGGAGATAGGTTAAGATGTGGGGTCTGACGAGGAAGAAACAACACAGAGGGCTTCTTTTTCTAAGCCATGCTAGTGATTCCTGCGTGGCAAATGAGAGCCCATAGGAATTGAATGGGCTTCCTCTCATTTACTGAACAGGAATCGGTAATGCAGCTTTGTAAAAGAGGCCCAGATTCAATTCTTATTTAAGCATAGAGTTCTAATAAAAAAATTAAAACACAGGGCTGAATTATAAACAAAGCAAAAATTTATTTGAAAGGCAGTGTTGATATGTGGCAATGTTCTGGACTTCAGGTTATGTAACTGAATAATTTTTCTGTGAAAAAAAGTTCAACTGAATTCACAATTTTAGAAAATTCATTTTCATGCTAGACAATTGTTACGTTTCTATTAGAAAACTAAGAAAAGTTTTAATGGTTTGTTCTCAAGTACGTCCAAATTTAGAGCAAATACATTTTTGTGAACAACAAACCAGTCTCTGTTCTTTTATCTTCTGGAAAAATCCTGGAATTTTGAAATATTTTCCTTCACTTAACTTTGAGTAAGGTGAATGTGGATAGTTTAATTGTGTAAACCTGGCTCAAAACAGAGCTTAGTTCCAGGAATTGGCCATAACTACTAACTACTGTAAAATAGAACTGAGCATCCTTTGGAAGAGGGTATTAACACAATATCTAAAGAAACATTTTAAAATGTTTATTGCCCATTGTATCTTCATTATCTTTGTGAAGGTCTGGATTATTCCTTGGGATCTCGATAACTTGCAATATTATATGATGACTTCCAGCCACTGTTTACTAAAGCAGATTTAAATGAAAATCTTTTTAGTGTGTGGTTTTCAAACATTATTTCTGTGTACCTCAATGGGCAGTAAACTATACAGTTGCTCAGTGAGAGTGTGGAGAAAGAATGCATTATTCATAGTAGCTGTGGTTATGAAGTTGCAGTGGCATAATTGTTTCCTTATGCAATATATTATACTGCCAGAATTATTAGGTGGTTAAGTCTGTCCATTTTGTGCTGCTGTATGAAGTGCCTTGAGCAGTATTTAGTAGCGCAGGTTTCTCTAAATGATATTCAACGTTTGCATTGACCCTGCTCTTCTCTGTTCTGTTTCTGTGCTGTGTCTCTCTCCAGGAATGATTGTGATAGTTTATTAATAATTTTTTGTTGTTGTTTTGGGAAGAAAATGATGGAGGCTTACATCTTCACATCTGCGCTCCTACCATCTATTCCCAGGGTGAGATTGTTAAACTCTGTAGCCTGTTTTCTGTAAATAAAAACAACCAAATAATAGAAGTAGGTGGGGTTGGAATGGGGATGGGTGGGCATGGGTTAGATTCCAGTGGTGTGACTTGACAATTTTGCACCTTCTAAGTATGCTGCAAGATGAAAAAGGTTGAAAATCACTGCTTTATAGAATACCAGTGTACAGTGATGCTTGTTAATAGCAGCAGAGATGAGCACTATTCTGTAACAGTATTGCATAAGTGGCATAGCTTGGATGGAGCATGGGAGGGGGGGAAGGAGGTTGGACAAAGAAGAGGAGATGCTATCTAGCCCATTATGTGGGGTGAAGCCAGTAGGCGGAGTTTGCCGCCACATTGAATCACCCAAAACAATAACAAATGTTTATTAGCGTGGTCCATCTGTAAAAAGTCTAAAGCTGTTCCAGTTGGATAGGCATTGCCATAAAAAGTGGAAGATAAAGGATTTTACTTTATTTATTTTTTTTACTTCAGCTTTTCTAATTATTTGAAATTTCCCATATGTAGATACATATCATAAAATACAATTAAAAATCACTAAAAGCATAAAACTTATTGTAGATTTTGTTCTCATTTTGATTCATACTGTCTCCTGTTCTTTCTCCAACCTCCTTGGTGGTGGAGGGGGGGGGGGGGGGGGGGAGAGGGCATAGGCAGGGCTGCCACTTACATGCACAACGTACAGAATACTGCCACATTTACATGGCCACAGTTATGCCAGGTGTAACTGTGGTCGTATACATGTAGGTTTGCTGATGCTGGCTCATGATAGAATTCTATAACTGAATCTAAGTGCCCAGAGGTTTACATTTTATCTATCGTAACTCTTTTCCTGCCTCAGAAGTATCCCATCAACTGTCAACATTCTCTGAGTTGCTTCTTTTATGGGTAAATGCTACCCCTGCAATTCACCTTTCCCTCACTTACTTTTCCCCCTTTGTCACTATTGAACAGTGAGAATCATTATCCCTTTCAATGGCCACTGCTTATTTCCCTAATCTCTTTATCCTTGGGAACTTCAGTTTTCATGTGGCTCTACCCTTAAGGCTTTATGATAAGTGCTTCTGCATTCTTCTGAAAGACCTGTCTCTGACACAACATGTTTTTGTAGCAACATATATAGCAGGTCATTTCCTCAACTTACTACTTTCCCTTTTAAATGCTACTATATATCTGGCATTTCTACGTTGCCCATTTCATGGATTGACCACTTTATGACTTCTTTTGAATTGACTCTCCCAGAATTAACCTTCTCCATTCACTTTGTTGTCAGCTCTAGGCGTCTTTGCAGCGTTGAGCCATTAAATTTAGTGTCCTTAGATCCATTGTTCCTTGCTGATTTTTGCTCATTATTAGTGTTAGATACTATTGACCCTTTGCAATCTAGTTGGTCCTGCTCTAATACATGCTATCCATAGTATCATAGGAGACTCTTCTCCAACAGCTGGCCAAAAGGGCCAAATGAATCTGAAGATGCATCCAGTCTCCTGAAAGCCTTGCCTTTTGTAATGAACACCACTGAGATTATGATTGGTCTGTAAAATAAGCTAGATGATTTTATTATAGCGTTCTTGTGAATTCATCTGCAGACCATCCTGAAAAGCTCTTTTCTATTGTTACTCAGTGTCAATCATGAGGGTTTATAAAGAACTCCTGAGACTATAACTGCATCTAATCAATTGTACTGTACAATCTCTACATTTGGGTCCACCTTTAGATTCCTCCTTTACTCAACCTACTTCAAATCTTTGTCTGTCAGTTTCTGCTAGTGAGAATCTTCCTGGTCCACTTTCAGTTTTCTCTCTCCTTTTAATGGTCAGTAAGGCTATCAACTTCCAAGACAGCGCTATGCTGTCTAGATCCCTTCCCTTTGGCATGGCTCTCCCAGTCATTACTTGGCTTGCTTCCATTCATTGTTTATATTTTCAGTTCCTGTCTATCCTCAGGGATTTTCCCTGATCTTTGGAAGCAGGCAATAATCTGTCTTCTTCTGATGAAACCATATCTTAATGCATTTATCAGTGGAAATTATAGGCCAGTCTCCAATTTAGTCTTTCTATCTAAAATGATGGAGAAATTGGTGTTTCAGCAACTTTTCCAGTATGTAAAAAAATCTTTGGTATTACATCCTAGACAATCAGGATTTAGAACTGGCCATAGTATGCAGACAGTCATACTGACATTTCTGAATGATGTCTTCAGAACATTTGACCAAGGTCAGTCTACACTGGCTGTATCCCTTGAGCTCACTGCTGCTTTTGACCTGGTCAACCATGAACTTCTGATAACCCAGTTAACTCTTATAGGTTTATTTGGTGGTGTTCAGGGCTGTTTTTTTTTTTTTTTTCATTTCATCATTCTGTCTCTGCAGCTCACAAACTGCCCTATGGTCCCACAGCTTTCAGTGGGACAGTCTGCCACAGGGGCCAATTGACAAGGCTGTTAACTTCCCAAAGCAACTGAAGGCCTGTGTTGAAGCTTGAGGTGGACACTTTGAGAATTCACATTGACTGAAATTCTGACACATTGTTAATTGTATTGTTTGAATGACATTTACTTTATTGTGTTTAGCTCAAAGATTTTTAATGCAGAAAAATTGCTAGGTAGTAACACTAAAATGTCAAGAACATCAACGTAGCTTAAGATATTAAAATGTTTATTAGTAATATGTAAGTAGGATGACCAAATAAAAGTATGTAAAATTTCTCATTGAAATTCAATGTGGTTGTTGAGAAAATGTCAAAAAACTCTAGGGAGTTCCTTTTTCTTCTTTTTTTCTTCTCTTTTTTGCTTCACCCTATATTAATCAGTCCACTAGTCACCATTATCCAGCCTCTGGGTATCAATGCACATTTTTATTCAGATGATAACCTTCTTTATTCTACTGATCCATCTTGGCCCAATTTTCATCCACCTCAAACCTGGCTGGACCAAGTTTCCTCCTGGTTCTCAGATATCTTACTAAACTTGCAGTTTGGTAGACCTATTTGCCCTCTCCCTTGTCCTTGTATCTAAATGGTGGATTCTTTTAGATATCTGGGAGTCATTATTGATTACCAGATGCTCTTTGAGTCCCATATTTCCTCAGTGGTTAAACACCTTATTTTGTTCTTCGTCAATTCTGTTCAGTTTAACCATTTTTAAACAAACATGACCAACAGTCAGTGGTTCAGGCTTTTATTACTTCCTGCCTGGAGTATTGTAATGTGATTCTGGCAGGCCTCCCCCATTGTGTGTTTAAATGATTGCAACTATTCAAAACGCTGCAATCAAAGTACATTGTCGAGCCCACAGAATGGATCATGCATCCCCATTCTGATATCAACATCATTGGCTTTCTTTACAGTGTTGCAGTCAATTTAAAATTCTTTTGGTTACACATGATGCAGTTTTTATAGGGATCCCCCTATATTTAGAGTCACGGCGGGCTTGTGCTACCATGGGAGAGAAAAAGGGGATTCAGTTGAGGACCAATCCCATCACCTTTGGTTCTCAACTGAATCCCCTTTTTCTCTCCCATGGTAGCACAAGCCTGCCGTGACTCCACCCCTCAATCTGCATATTTCTGTCAGGTCTCCACTTTATGGAATTCTCTTTCCTTTTCATATAGAACCCTCTTGAATTAGATTCAAGGCCACATTTAAGATCCATTTGTTCAGCTGGGCTTTCTCTGCTTGAAGGCTAGTCTCAGTGATTTTCAGCTTTGGTTATGTTTGCACCTAGTTGCTTTGGTTCAGTGTATGGTTTTCTTCTCACTTTCTTACAACTTTACTTTTTGCCTTATGTGTTCCTGTCCTGTTTAGCAATGGAGTTCTCTTCTTGTTTCTTTTTTTGACTATGGTGATTATAATTGTGAACTGCTTTGATTATCTAACAACAAGAGCTATAGAAAATACCTAGAAAACAGTAAACAGATGCCATTACAGAATGGGTTCATATTGCATGACACTGGGACACCTGAAGGGAAGTGTCCACTTATAGAATTGCTCCAAAAAGGGAAAGGGAATAGGATTTGATATACCGCCTTTCTGTGGTTACAAAATGGTTTCCATTTTTATATTAAGTGACTTGCCCAGAGTTACAAGGAGCTACAGTGAGAATCAAACCTGGTTCCTTTGGTTTTCAGGCCACTTCACTACCATTAGGCTACGCTCCCAGTGGCGTAGCTAGGTGGGGCCATGGGGGCCTGGCCCCCCCCCCAAATTTCATCTGGGCCCCTGGTTTTGCTGGTGGGGGGCCCAACCCCCGCTAGCCGAAGCCTTCTTCAGCGCCAGTCTTCGGCGTGCCGCGTTCCCTGCCCTGTACTCTTTCTTCCTCCTGATGTCCTGCACGTTCCTTTAAGTGAAACCGAACATGCTCAGTTTCATGTAAAATAGTGTGCACAGGATGTCAGCAAGAAGAAAGAGCAGGGCAGTGAACACAGCTTTGGCTGGTGTGGGTTGGGGACCCCCGCCAGCAAAAATATTTGCTTTTTTAGGGGGAGCGGTGAGGAGGTGAGGGGGGGCGAGGCAGCGGGGTGGCAGAGTAAAATGTGTCCCCCCACCTCGGGCTCTGGCCCCCTCCACCTCAGGCTCTGGCCCCCTCCCACCTCGAGGTCTGGCTATGCCCATGGTTTGCCCCCCCCCCCCTTTGCAAATATGTGCTATGTAAGTTAAACGGGTATTTACAGAGTAGTGCTTAGGCACCCTGCTGACACTTTCGCACATAACTGCTAGTATCCAAGACATTTACACATGCAAGGGGCGCATACATCTGTGCACCTGGATTATAGATAGCCCTTAATTAACCTTAAAAGTAGACTAAAACGGAAACTACTCTTTTTTATCCAATAAAAATAACCTTTCAGAACCCTCCCTACCCCAGTATACTCTTGCATTAAGGACCATACAACAGAGAGAAAGTGTATACCATTTGGTTACATCATCCCCCGTCTAGGATGACTGCAATGGTGTGGCCTGCCCTTATATAAGTCAGAGACCTCTTAACAGTGTGTGGTGTGGTAAAGATTCCTTTAAAGAAGTTTATAGTGTTTAAGGCTCGTTCTTTGGGCCTAGTTAGGTATGTTTCTTGAATGAAGCCTCCCTTGACTTTTTAGTTGTGACCAGTGTGAACTGATTGTGAAAGGACAGAGGGGTTTACCTGCCCCTCCCTGTGCTATTTAATTATGAAGTGGAGCAGCAGCTTGATTCTTAAATCGAAGGGATAAGGAAAGAGAAGCCTCACTCAGGAACTGGATTAAAGGAGGAAGTATTGTATGAAGAATTTGTGTGGAAGTGGATCCCAGAAAGGAAACATTGTGTGCTTGATGCAGGGGGGGAATTGGTTTTCCTCTACCAGTGGCACAGCCTTGGTGGGGGGGGGGGGGGGGGGGGGGGGGAGAGGCCTTGGGAGCCTGGGCTTCCCTGCTTTGGGCTCAGACCCCCTCCAAATCTGCACCACCCATTCAATGGCTGGCAGGGATGCTGGAGCCCCACTATCCAAACTGGTCCGCTGCCCAAGCCCCCTTTCTCCACGCTGCCCCAGCAGCAAGGAAGTTGGTGGTGCACCTCCATCCCCTGACGTCATTGCTCCTGAGGCAGCATAAGAGGAGGGGAGACAGCTCAGGTGGGAGATCTCTTTGGTTAGCAGGGCCTTGGCCGTAATGAGGGGGAGGAAGAGGAGAAAGTGTGTGGTCACCCCCATAAATGGACTACTGTCTAAGACCCTGGCCTGTACTCAGGAAATCCTTTACCCCCCAAAAGACTGATTACTATTGAAAGTGATCACAGACACATAAATGAGGAGCGTGGAGCATTACAATGTTTATTCAATACTGAACCCACCCCCCCCCCCCCCCCCCCCCCCCCCGGAGAAAACCTACTTCCTTGGATAAAAGTATGCATGCCTGGAGCAAAGCAAAAAGGTGAGAGGACCGGGAAGAAATAAGTGGGGCTCTGGGGTCTCAATCTGTCAATGGACCACACCCCAACCAGGATCCTCCCCTTAACACCAACATACCAAAGAGTCATTGATAGAGATTTCTTGAAGTATTCACTGTATTTTGACAAATGTTAAAAGTTTTAAACATTGCTTTATACGTGGAAAAGGGGGTGTGGAGGCCAAGCAGCAGGCAGTTAAGATAAATGGGAACAGAACACTGTTTCCTTTTCTAATAAGGAATTTGATAGGTTGAACCTACCTCTTGAACCTAGTCAGCTCTGTTTGCTTAGGGCGGAGGTTATTCCCTTTGTAGTTCAACTCTGTTGGAGTTTACAAGATTGTAAAGAATTTACTATCCTCTGTCACTAGGGTTATATTTTAATGTGTGCAAGGTGAAGCAATAAATCAGCTGAGGGCTCTGTTGCATGGTGCTGTTTGTTTGGCATTTATTTTCAGAAATATTTAGGGCCAAGTCATTAGTAAGGCAGTTTTAGCTGTGAGCACATAATTTTTGTGGAAAGCCAACAGTGTGGGAGTCCTGGCAGGAGCAGCTCAGCACGTTTCATTTTTTCCAGTGTTCAATCTACTGGGAAGTCCTTACCCACAAACATGGAACCCTGTTTTATTGGAAGGCATCTGGGTTTTTTTTCTTCTTTTAACTGGGGATTTGAATCTCTAAAGCTCCATTGGCAGTATACTGAATGTACAGGATTGTAAATGGTTACTCATAAAAGTGTCCCTATCTTTAGGAGGAAGCCTCGGCTTAAAAATAGTTTCTTCAGGGGATCGTGTCACCATCTGTGGAGCTTCATCAGTATTTGATGTGTGACTATAATACCAGGGGGGGAGGAATGGATTTTTGTATTCATATTACACTTTCCACATTCTTGAGTAGATGATTGTAACATGACTTTTACAAGCTCATCAGTATCATTTTATAAGTCATTTTGCTTAAAGAACTTTCTTCAGCTTTTGAGGATGATTGATACTTACAGCTCGCTACTCTTCCTAAATTTAGGTTCAGAGTGGTTTGACCATTAAATAACATATAACATACAAAAAAAGTTGCTCTCTAAGTTAAAACATCTAATATAATGAAAATTTGGAAAACAAATGAAATGTCGTCGTTTCCGAAAAAGTAAGTGCCAACATTTCACCGTCTGAAATATTATACACCTTCCTTGAATACTTTTAAACTTAATTTCTCTGAAAGAGAGAGTACTCAGCATAAGATAGGTACAGGATGTCACTGTTTATTTAAAAATATGCTCACAACCATGTGCTAGTGAGCTGTTCTGCATGTCCTGACATGCTGCATTTAATGCAGTGTTTGCGGTAAAGCTTGCTTGGAGAATACCAGGTTGGTAAGCAGTGCCAGTGGCGTTCCTAGGGGGGCTGGCGCCCGGGGCGGATCGCCGATTCACCCCGCCCCCCGGGTGCAGCGCCCCCCGATGCAGCGCGAACCCCCCCGGCGAAAGGACACCCCCGCGAAGGACCCCCCCCCCCCGGGGGGGGGGGGGGTGCCGCGCGCGCCTTTCCTCCTTTGTTCCATGCTTCTTCTCTGCCCCGGAACAGGAAGTAACCTGTTCCGTGGCACAGAAGAAGCATGGAACAACGGAGGGCAGGCGCGCGCGGCACCCCCTCTGGCGGCGTGCACCCGGGGCGGACCGCCCCCACCGCCCCCCCCCTAGGAACGCCACTGAGCAGTGCTGAGGGAGATTAAAAACAAATGTGTCTTTGTAATTCAGGAGCTTGCTCACAAGAAAATCTCTGAACCATTTTATCTGGCCACTCTGAAACATGGAGGGCCATTTTCAATATGACGTCTAAGTCCGACTTTGTACGTTTTATGAAAATGTCCAAAATCCGAATAGGAGAGAAGGTCATTTTCTTAAGAGAAAAACATCAATGTTTTGTTTTTGAAAATACGGTTCCAAACAACATTTTGTGATTTGGACGTTTTGTTTTTTGGTCCAAACTGTAAGAGTCCGTTCAGTGAGGAGAAGATCTTCGGCTGGTGGGGCTTGGGGATCCCATGCCAGTCTTACTAAAGAAGCACAAATTTTGGGTGGGCCTGAACCCAAAGTGGGTGGGCCCTGGCCATACTACTGGTTTTCAAGATATCCACAACGAATATGCATGAGAAATTTGCCTGCACCACCTCCATTGTATGCATATTTCTTACATGCATAGTCATCATGGGTATCCTGAAAACCTGACTGGGTTGAGAACATCTGACTTAGGATATTCCCCATTTCAACTAATAATAGGCTTGATTCTCAAAAACCAGACACTTTGACTAAAGTAGATTGAGCAGTTAATGTGTGAATTAGTGCGTGCTGTAAATGTAAGGCTGTGTTAAGTAACCATGGTGACTTAATATTTAACACACACTAATCATGCCTGAACTCTATAGCTGGGAATGGGAGGCTGTGTCGTAATGCACAATAATATACTGCATGTCAACTGTTACCACAGCAGATTATGCAGATCACTTAATGCCACCTCAGTAGGTGGTATCAAGTGCATCCACACAGTCTGTAATGTACTTCACAGGTGGTAATTGTACTTATCTCTGTGTAAACTGCAAGGGTAGATGCTGGAAACACACACAACAGTTAATGCAGAGGTCTTGCAGTTACAACACAGTAATTTGGACAATTATTATATGGTAACTGGAAACTTTTGCAGTTAAAAAAAAAAAAAGGAGGCCCCGCAGTGCTGAAGGAGAAAAACACAACCACATGGCTAATAGAAGTGTCAGCATCAACTTACCGAGAAGAAACTCAAGTACCTACAGAAATTAGACACCAAGAAAATATGGTAAAAAGACAATTGTCCAAATCAGTGGCGTAGCCAAGGGTGGCCCTGGGTGGGCCAGGCCCACCCAGTAGCAGCACACCTATGCTGATTCCCTAGCCCCACCAGCTGAAAACTCCCAACAACTGTCCCTCCTGCGTACCTTGTAAATAGCAGATGGCATGCAGGTGAGACAAGGAGAGACCAAATCACCCATGGGACAGGGAGGGGTTCTTCTGCCCACCCATCTTGAGTCCAGGCCCACCCAAAGTTGGGTGTCTGGCTACGCCCCAAATTATATTGGACACCACTGGCTTCATCAAAAAATATACTTCGTCTACCTTGATACGTTGCCTGTATATTTTACAGCCTGAGAATTGCAGAAAGAAGCCCCTCTTTGTTACAACACAGTTACTGGGAACAGCAGCAGCAGTAACGGTATGAGAATTTGATTATAAGAACAAAAGAATTGCCATACTGGGTCCATCAAGATCAGGATCTGGTTTCCAGCAGTGAGCAATCCAGGTAACACATACCTGGCAAGATCCCAAAAGATAGTTACCGTACTATACTTGTATATAGGTCACCAATTTGTTGACCATTCGTAAGGCAACCTATACATGAGTCTACAAGCTACCCTACTCTCATGCTGGTTCCAGCATCTCCTCTTTCCTTCCCTATTCCTTGCTGGAACCTTCCTTAGTCCTGTGGGCAGCAGCCACAAGCATAGAGGCTCATTTTCAAAGCATTTAGCCTCCCAAAGTTCCATAGAAACCTATGGAACTTAGCCTCCCAAAGTGCTTTGAAAATATGCTTGATAGTGTCCCCACTTCTTTCCCCTTGCTGCTGCTTAACTTTGGAGTCCTTTTACTAAGGGGCACTAACAGATTTAGTGTGCACTAAATGCTAAGAAGTCCATAGGTATAAAATGGGCTTCTTGGTATTTAGCGCACCTTATACCCGCCCTGGTGCTCTTCAGCAGTTTCTGCTCTGACACAGGGTCTTCCTGTTTGGAAGTGCAGGAGGAGGAAATAGCAGAGTGGTTTCTTGGACTGATAAATTAGAAACTGGGTGCGTGGAATCATTGCATCTTCATTTTAGGGAAAAACTTGAGGCATGCTTTGTTTTTATATTCTGAACATTCTGATTGTAATTTGCATAGAAATTAAGTGAAAGGTGGAAACATATTTTAACAGTTATAGTAGTTTGGGGTATTTTTCAGTATGTGCATCACTTTGTACTTGTCCATATTCAATTTCATCAGTAATTTAGAGTCCAGTCAGTCTCCCAGCCTTGTAGGCTTCTCCTGTGATTTCTCATAATCTACTTGTGATCTAGCAACCTTGGATAGTTTTCAAATGCAAATTTGGTCACCTCACTTGCTCCCATTTCCAGATTATTTATAAGTACATTAAAAAGCACTGGTCCCAGAACAGTGGGCCACTCTTTATTCCTTCTTCTGTACTGAGAAAATTGACCATTTAGCTTGCTCTGTTTTTTTCTTTTAACTAGTTCCCCATCTGCAAAAAACCCAAAAAACTGTTGCCATTTAAGGTATAATTCTTGATAGCTATGAATTTTAAACTTCCTTAGGAAAATTATGAGGGACTTTGTCAAATGCTTTCTTAAAATCCAGGTACACTATCAGGCTTATTTTCAAAAGAGAAGGGCGCCAATCTTTCGACACAAATCGCAAGATGGGCTTCCTTCTTATAGGGTCACCCAAATCGGCATAACTGGAAGCCGATTTTGGGCATCCTCAATTGCTTTCCGTCATGGAGATGACCAAAGTTCACGGGGGCGTGTTGGAAGTGTAGCGAAGGCGAGACTGGAACGTGCCTAACACATGGGCGTCCTCGACCAATAATGGAAAAAAGAAGAGCGTCCCTGACGAATACTTGGACAACTTTACTTGGTCCTGTTTTTCTTATGACCAAGTCACAAAAATGTGCCCTAAATGACCAGATGACCACCGGAGGGAATCAGGGATGACCTCCCCTTACTCCCCCAGTGGTCACTAACCCCCTCCCACCCTCAAAAATTTTTTTTTTAAAATATTTTTTCCAGCCTCTATGCCAGCCTCAGATATCATACCCAGCTCCATGACAGCAGTACGCAGGTCCCTGGAGCAGTTTTAGTGAGAGCAGTGCACTTCAGGCAGGTGGACCCAGGCCCATCCCCACCCCTACCTATTACACTTGTGGAAAATGTGAGCCCTTCAAAACCCACCAGAAACCCACTATACCCACATGTAGGTGCCCCCCTTCACCCATAAGGGCTATGGTAGTGGTGTACAGTTGTGGGGAGTGGGGTTGGGGGGGGGGGGGTTGGGGGGGGTTGGGGGGCTCAGCACACAAGGTAAGGGAGCTATGCACCTGGGAGCAATTTATGAAGTCCACTGCAGTGTCCCATAGGGTGCCTGGTTGGAGTCTTGGCATGTCAGGGGGACCAGTGCAGTACGAATGCTGGCTCCTCCCACGACCAAATGGCTTGGATTTGGTCGTTTCTGAGATGGGCGTCCTCGATTTCCGTTATGGCCGAAAATCGGGGATGACCATCTCTAAGGACGACCATCTCTAAGGTCGACCTAAATTTCACGATTTGGGCATCCCCGACCGTATTATCGAAATGAAAGATAGACGCCTATCTTGTTTTGAGGACGTCCTCAGGAAAACGTGAGTGCCCCTTTCGATTATGCCCCTCCACAGGGGCTCATTTTTGAAAGAGAAAAATGTTTTAAAAGTGGCATAAAGCAGCCTTTGGACATTTTGCATGCCAAAACGTTCAAATTGTTATTTTCAAAACCTATTTTGCAGACGTTTATCTATACAGTTTGTCTGTAGTGCATCCAAATCACAAGGGGCGTGTTGGGGCAGGATTAGGATGTTCCTAACACTTGGACATTTTTTTTGCTATAATAAGTACATAAGTATTTCCATACTGGGACAGACCAAAGGTCTATCAAGCCTTTGGTCTGTTCAGTATGGAAATACTTATGTACTTATTATAGAATAAGGGGTCATTTTCAAAGTACTTAGACTTACAAAGTTCCATAGGTTACTACTGGGCTCATTTAAAAAGAGAAAAACATCCAAAAAGTGGCATGTCTGCATTTGGACGTTTTTCTCACAAAACGTCCAAATTGGTATTTTCAAACCCAATTTTTAGACATTTTCCTATGAAGTTTGTCAGAAGTGCGTTCAAATCACAAGGGGGCGTGTCAGGGGCATGTTAAGGGTGAGATTTGGGCATTCCTAACAATTGGACATTTTCCAGCCATAATGGAACAGAGCAAAACCGTCCAAGACTAACACCAAGAGGTTTCGAGCTATACCTGTTTTTATAACAAAAAAAGGCACAAAAAGGTGCCCTAAATGATCAGGTGACCACTGGATGGAATCAGGAGTGACTTCCCCTTACTCCTCCAGTTGTCACTAACTCCCTCCCACCCCCCAAAAAATGTGATTAAAAACATTACTTGCCAGCCTGTATGCCAACCTCAGATGTTGTACTTAGGTCTATTAGAATAGCATGCAGGTCCCTGGAATAGTCCAGTGGTGGGTGCAGTGTACTGCAGACAGGTGGACCCAGGCCCATACCTATCCCTACTTGTTACACTTGTGGAGGAAACTGTGAGTCTTCCAAAACTCACCAGAAATCCACTGTACCCACATATGGGTGCCCCCTTCACCTGTAAGGGCTATGGTACTGGTGTAAAGTTGGGGGTAGTGGGTTTTGGGGGGCTCTGCAGACGAGGGATAAATGGTGAGATGTGTACCTGGGTGCATTTTATGAAGTCCACTGCAGTGCCCCCTAGGGTGCCCTATTGCTTTTCTGGAATGTCTACTAAAAATGATGGCTCCTCCTACATCCCAATGACTTGATTTTGTATGTTTTGCACTTGAACGTTTTTTGTTTGAAAATGGACCCAAAAACAAAACATCCAAATCACAAAACCTTGTTCAAAACAGTATTTTCGAAAACAAAATACGTTTTTGCAAAACGTCCAAAGTCGGACTTAGACGTCATATCGAAACTGCCCCTCTATGTAATTTATTAAGTCTAAATACTTTGAAAATACTCCTCCATACACTCTTCTGTAAGGATGTATGTAAGTGACATACCGTGTAAATGTAGGGGGGGGGGGGTCATCAAATGGGTGGAGCATGGGATTGGCATGGGCAGAGTTCCCACTTATAGAAGTACAGAATACTGTAAGTTAGACATGCCTACAGCTGTGCCAGGTCATGGCTGGTATAACTGTGGCCATGTAAATGTTAGGTACATCCATACTCAGACTACTATTTTATAATGGAATCTGGGTGCCCAGATAGTGTTACAGTAGAGGCCTTCACTGCACGGCATCTGGGTGCCTGAAAAGGAGGTTCCCAGTTCTAGAATTGTCCTCATAGTGTCATTGTACTAAGAGAAGGAGCTGCGCAGAATTTAAAATCGTGACCAACGGACTTTCCCACCAAAATTCATATTTGTGATCAACGGACATTCCCGCCTCAATTTCCCACCCAAATCAGTGGAATAGAGGAAGCGAATGGGGGGGGGGGGGGGGGGAGGAGTAAGGGATGAGAAGAGTAAGATAAAGGGGGGCAGTAGAGAACCTGGATTTATAGACCAACAAGAGTATTCTAAATGTACCCAGTAAAAGCAGCTATATTCTGGAAACCCAGAGAAACTGCAAGCCATTGTACAAAGCTGGCAAATTCCCAGAACAACACAGACTTAACAGATTATGCTAAGAATATCATCTGCCATATGCACATGCTTAACCAATTCTGATGTAGAAATAAGAGAAGGCAAGATTGGATTTTGGCTTAGGCAACTGCCTGTGGTATCAAATTCTGAAGTGCCAGGCTGGCTGTGATCTTCAGTATCAAAAATGTATGTATGGGGATATGGATAGGGACTTAATATACTGCCTTTTTGTGTGTGTGTGTGTGTGGGGGGGGGGGGGGGGGTTGCTTTTTTGCAAGTACATTCAAAGTGGTTTACATGATATATACAGGTACTTATTTGTACTTGGGGCAATAGAGGTTAAGTGACTTGCCCAGAATCACAAGGAGTTGCAGTGGGAATTGAACCCAGTTTACCAAAATCAAAGTCTGCTGCACTAACCACTAGGCTCTCTTCCTCCTGGGGGTCTGTGAGGCAGCACAACTTGTGAAGGGGTATTTTTGATATGATGTCTAAGTCACACTTTAGATGTTTTGTATTAAGCGTCCAAAATCTGAATAGGAAATATGGCCATTTTTGAAACCACAAAAGTCTCTTCTTTTTCCCCCAAAATACTGTTTGTAACAAGGTTTTGTGCTTTGTGCGTTTATCTTTTCAGAACAGTAAAAAAAAAAAATGTACAAGTGAAAAATGTAGAAAATCAAGCCATATATAGTTGCCCCTTTATGGGTGAAGGGGGCACCTCTATATGTGTTTCTGGTGAGTCTTGGAGGGCTCACAGTTCTCACCAGGTGACAGGTAGAGGGAGGTATGAGCCTGGGTCCAACTGTCTACAGTGCATTGCACCCACCACTACACTGTTTCAGGGACCTGCTTGAGGCTGGTAAGTACTGTTTTTGTTCACATTTTTGGGGGGTGGGTGGGAGGGGGGTCAGTGACCACTGGGGGAGTCAGGGGGGGATCAACCCTGATTCTCATCTAGTGGTCATCTGGTCATTTAGGGCTCCTTTTTGTGCCTTATTCGTTATAAAAACAAGTCTAGACCAAACAGTTTAGATTTTTGTCCTGGACATTTTTGTTTTGTTCCATGATAGCTGTAAAATGTCAAAATGTTAGGCACGCCCTAAATATCCCTGACACGCTCCCTTGTGATTTGGACACACTGCATAGAGAGAACGTTTGCCAAACAAGTTTTGAAAATACCAATTTGGACGTTTTGAGAAGAAATTCGTAAAAATAGTATTGTATGACACTTTTTGGACATTTTTCTCTTTCAAAAATTAGCTCCATAGACTCTGCAGATCCCTACCATTCACATTCTGTTTTTTTTTTTTTAACAGGAAGCCCCATGCAGAGGCTCCCACAGGATATTGAAAAGAAATTATACATAAGGTCTGTCTGATTGGTGGCAAAATAACTGTGAAAATTTAATGGAATAGTACTAAGTTTGGCAAGGGGGTAGGAGGGAGACCACTGAGATGCCAAGTCTCATTAGGAGTATGTCACTCTTTTTGAAGGCAGTCTCATTTACACTCTCTGAACCTGTTCTCTCAATCAGAACCTCAGTGTCAATGTACTGATCCTGATTACTGTTGTCATTATAGGCAAACATTAGAAAAAAACAGGGGGTTGACTTGTCAGAGGGAAATCTGAGCACACTTCTTATGTACATCCAGCCCTGAGAATTTACCCAACTAAGGTCCCTACTATTACTATTTAACATTTCTAAAGCGCTACTAGGGTTACGCAGCGCTGTACAATTTAACATAGAAGGACAGTCCCTGCTCAAAGAGCTTACAATCTAATAGACAAGTGTACAGTCGGTCAAGTAGGGCAGTGAAATTGGGGCAGTCTAGATTTCCTGAAAGGTATAAGGTTAGGTGCCGAAAGCAACATTGAAGAGGTGGGCTTTGAGCAAGGATTTTTTACTAAGACGTGTTAGCATTTTTAACGCGCCTACAATTAGCGCGCGCACTAACCGTGTGGGCACCTATAAGGATGTTGTAAGCACGTACACAGTTAACGTGCATTAAAAATGTTAACACACCTATAACACGGCTTAGTAAACATGGCCCTAAATATTTAATTATCAAGCAAATTCCTGTGAAGTTTGTTTCAAAGTACCTCCACGCTGGCTGTGTGATTTCAGAGACAGCAGAGAACAGCATCTACCGTATCATTTTATGCCAAATTTTTTATTCATTTGCAAAGCAGTATTGCACTTAAATCTTTCTAGATTTAGACCCTGGATGTACTTTTTTGAGGCAGTAAATCTCTCTCTTTGGGATGATCCATCCTTGGCATCCCCAGCAGTGAAAAGACACATCAAATTCAAAAATAGACCATATTGGACTGGAGGTTTCAGAGAAATATACTCTCCAAAATAATAGCCCAATGAATTTCCATGGGAGAAGCAGTTTTTGCTTCCGCAGCATAGAAACTTTGATATACTGAAGCACAGCAGTTAGGGAATTGCTGCTTTCAAATTGTTCCTTCCCTGTTCTCCTGATCACAGGAATACACAGAGCTGAGATATGCACATACGTACATATACACACAGATGCAGATAACATACAAAGGCACAGACACACGCACACATGCATGCAGTGGGTTAGAAATAATTCAGCAAGGTATACTCTGCATTGTTTTTCTGCTATGCCCCCCTTCCTGCTGCTATCACTCTCCTTTCCCTGTAAGCCGGCACTTAGTGTATTTCATTTCCCTTGTTGTAAATTGTATTGTGAAGCCTAGTGGCCAGTCTTTCTATTAGTACTGCCAACTAGTGATGGAGAAGCACAGCCATGGGACAGTGACACCCTGTGGTTAAACTGTAAAATCCATCTTTTACCACCTAATGGTTTGATATATTACTTTTGTTTAATTTTGTTATTCTTTCCAAACCAGCAAAATGTTTTGGGAACTTCTACATTCATATTGCCCTCCCCCTTCTTTTACAGTTTAGAGAGACAGACCAAGCCAAATGCTAGGGGTGCCATCATCCACAGTACCTATGTGTGCTGAAATTTGAGTTCTGGTACTTGTAGAAGAACAGAAGGCTCAGGATGTCCCACTAGAGGAGATATGCAGTTGTCCTTAAAGAAACTAAAAGTGAGCTAATGGTGTTAGAAAGCAGGGCCCAGGGTAGATATTCTAGAGGGAGCCCAGAGTCCATCAGCAAGCTTTGAGCAGGCTTGTGGCTCGTTTTTGCATGGGGGATGAGTGTAATTGCCTTTGTTGTACCTTCCTTCTCCCCATATCATCCTTGATAGAAAGAAAATATGCAATACCACAGTGGAGCTGCGAATAAATCTGAATGAACTGAGATGTAGAATAGAAAATGCAGAAAAGGGAAGTGGGACTTGATATACCGCCTTTCTGAGGTTTTTACAACTACATTCAAAGCAGTTTACATATATTCAGGTACTTATTTTTTACCAGGGGCAATGGAGGATTAAGTGACTTGCCCAGAGTCACAAGGAGCTGCAGTGGGAATCAAACTCAGTTCCCCAGGATCAAAGTCCACTGCACTAACCACTAGGCTACTCCTCCACGATTAAAGTAGACACCAAGGCCATAGGAATCATACAGAAATGGATGTCACAAACAGAGATTTGCAGGGTGAAAATTGCTGGCAAAGCAGTGCGTTTTTTTTCTAGCAAAAAAAGTGCCAGTACCGAAATGTTAGGCCACCCTTCAAGGGTGGGGTGATCACTGAGGTTCCCACCCCACAACAGCCAGGCCCCCCTGCAACCAGTCACAGAATCTATGACAAGGCAGAAATGGTGTGTAGAGCCTGAGCTCTTTCCTTAAAACTTGGGGTCCATGGGCCAATTTTAGAAGACAATGGAAAAGGTGCCGGTACTCAGTACCCCCAAGTACCCCCTCAAAAAAGACCTGTGGCAAAGTGAAATGTAAATTGACTGTGTGACCTCACGGGTTATTCAAATGGTAAGCCCCAGAACTTAATTGCCTGTGTCGGCATCAACAGAGGTGGGCTCTAGAGGTTTCTTACTGCAATTACTCTTACTTTCCAAGTGTGTAACTAAAAAGGGAATGCCCCACATCTGCTTTGATTTCCTCAGAGGTATGGAAGGCAGAGAGATGTTCACAGTCTGATGCAGGTATGTTTTATATATGAGAGAGTGATCACAAGATGTTAGAACCTTAAGAGGGATGTTTACTAAGCTGTGCTAAGCACTTAGGGTCGGATTCAGTAAATGGTGCAGAGAAGGGCGACTAAAATGATAGCGGGGATGGGATGACTTCCCTATGAAGAAAGATTAAGGAGGCTAGGGCTATTCAGCTTGGAGAAGAGACGGCTGAGGGGAGACATGATAGAGGTATATAAAATAATGAGTGGAGTGGAACAGGTGGATGTGAAGCGTCTGTTCACGCTTTCCAAAAATACTAGGACTAGGGGGCATGCGATGAAACTACAGTGTAGTAAATTTAAAACAAATCGGAGAAAAGTTTTCTTCACCCAACGTATAATTAAACTCTGGAATTTGTTGCCGGAGAAAGTGGTGAAGGCGGTTAGCTTAGCAGAGTTTAAAAAGGGTTTGGACGGTTTCCTAAAGGACAAGTCCATAAACTGCTACTAAATGGACTTGGGAAAAATCCACAATTCCAGGAATAACATGTATAGAATGTTTGTATGTTTGGGAAGCTTGCCAGGTGCCCTTGGTCTGGATTGGCCGCTGTCGTGGACAGGATGCTGGGCTTGATGGACCCTCGGTCTTTTCCCAGTATGGCATTACTTATGTACTTATGTAAATATGGATGATGAAAAAAATCATACACAGCACTATTCTATAAAGGGGGCTCTGGGATGAATGCTCTTTATAGAATAGCATTGCCTGCTAAATTCCACGCCCAACTTTGGGCGTGAAGGTGTACATCAACTGAAATCAGGTGTAAAACTTGGCACCAGGGGCAGCCCAAGGCAAGATGCCGCTTGAGGCAGGGCTGAGATGCCACTCCCTCCCCCCCATCTCTCCCCTTCCTTCCTCCACAATATTTGTGGTGCGACCGCACCTTGAATACTGTGTTCAATTCTGGTCGCTGCATCTCAAAAAAGATATAGTGGAATTAGAAAAGGTGCAGAGAAGGACGACGACAATGATAAAGGGAATGGGACGACTTCCCTATGAGGAAAGGCTAAAGCGGCTAGAGCTCTTCAGCTTGGAGAAAAGACGGCTGAGGGGAGATATGATACAGGTCTATAAAATAATGAGTGGAGTTGAACGGGTAGATGTGAAGCGTCTGTTTACGCTTTCCAAAAATACTAGGACTAGGGAGCATGCGATGAAGCTACAATGTAGTAAATTTAAAACGAATCGGAGAAAATTTGTCTTCACTCAGCGTGTAATTAAACTCTGGAATTCGTTACCAGAGAATGTGGTAAAGGCGGTTAGCTTAGCGGAGTTTTAAAAAAGTTTGGACGGCTTCCTAAAGGAAAAGTCCATAGCCCATTATTAAATGGACTTGGGGAAAATCCACTATTTCTGGGATGAGCAGTATAAAATGTTTTGTACTTTTTTGGGATCTTGCTAGGTATTTGTGATCTGGATTGGCCACTGTTGAAAACAGAATGCTGGGCTTGATGGACCTTTGGTCTGTCCCATCATGGCAACACTTATGTACTTATGTACCCTGTTTCCCGATTTTAACTTTTTAAAATGTTTTTTAAAAGCCGGCGGCAGCAGCGATTCCCATACGCTGCCCTGCCGCTGGCACTGACCTCTTCTCTACTGCGGTGGCCTCTGATGGAAATAGAAAGTCACATTAGAGAGGTGGTCGTAGTAAAGGGAAGAGGCGGGTGCTAAAATACACACTTCATTGTCATAAGCAGGCGGAACAGTGAGGATCGATGGTGCTTCTAGCAGCCCGCGCCCCCTTGATACAATTTGTTTTTCAAGTTTATGTACAGTATTCCTTAATTCTTGTATAATGTCCTGCTCCATTTTCATATTCTCTTCATGGGCAATATTGTTCCGCCAAGAGAATATGATCCATGTATAACTAGTGTGTGGCCATCCTAAATCGGACGGTGTTATCTGGTATTTTAAATATCTCAACTTATCCAGGACAAAAGTGGCCCCTAATGGAAACTGCAAAGCAGTATTACCACTAGTCATAGAGTACCACCCAGGGCCACCGAGGGGGGGGGGGCAAAATTCCTTGGCCAAGGTAGTTAGCAGCACCAGTGAGCCGGGGGAGGGGGGAAGGAGGAGACAAAGGGGAGGAACAATTGATCTGCAGGGACCAGAGGGAGGGAGAGAGAGAGAGGTGTTGCTCTGCTGGACCAGGAAAGGGGAGAGGGGAGGGAGGGAGGGAGACACAGACAGGAAGAGATGCTGGATGGAAAGGGGAGAGGGATAGATGCTGTACCAGCTTGGGGGGGGAGGGGGAGAAGAGAAGATGTCCTGCCAAGTAATACTTGGTTAAAAAAGTAACAAGTCTGCAATAGCAACTTTGTGCAGTAGTAATAAAGGTTTGTTATGACATGCACTGTACATTGCTTCCCCTGCCACCCTGTAGTGACACCCATGATGGACATGGTCAGGTATACATTTAAAGTATCATATACTATATGTAATGAGTTTATCTTATTAGGCAGACTGGATGGACTGTACAAGTCTTTATCTGCCGTCATCTACTATGTTACTATGATTCCATAGCAGAAAGGAATTAGTCACTGTAGGGCTGATATTCAAAGGCATTTAGGGGCCCTTTTACTAAGCCATGTAAGTGTCTACACATGCCAATTTGGAGTTACCGCCTAGCTACCACGTGGCTTTTGTGGTAATTTCATTTTTGGTGTGTGTCCAATACGCGCGTCCCAAAAAAATTTGTATTTTCTGTTGTGCATCCGCTACACCAAGTGGCATTTGATGCGTGTAGGTCATTGCTGCCCAGTTAACATGTGAGACCTTACTGCTAAGTCAATGGCTGGCAGTAAGGTCTCAGACTCAAAATGGATGCGCACCAATTTTAATTTTTTATTTTGGCAAAAATAAAGGCATTTTTGCAGGTGCGCTGAAAAATGGATCTGCGCACGCCCAAAACACGTGCCTACACTACCGCAGGCCATTTTTCAGTACACCTGCACTAACCATTAGGCTACTCCTCCAGTTAGTTCCACTCCAGCATTTACCCATTTAGCAGCACCTTTGCTTCACCTCCAGAGGTAAAAATACTGCATTATAAGGGAATTATAAATTAGGCTAAACTTTAGCACATTTTTCATGTCATCAATAACTTCTTATTTTTCTGATTTGCTTGTGTTTGTGCTGTCCTTCAGTGTAGTGGTTTTAGTGCAGATTTCTCTGTGGTAGAATCTTTCCTGCATGGGGTAGTGATATTAGCATGGGAAGATCCTTACAAAAAAATGAGTAAACCATGGTGTTAAAGGATGTCACAGCTTATGGCATTGTCCTCACAGTCGGTAAGAGGGGCACACACATTTTCCAGCAAGATCCAGTGACAGCCAGCACTCACTGAAGACAAGGAACTGAATTGTGTGGACCTACAGTGCTTAATTTGAAACTTTTGGTTTATGATTTATATTATTTAATATACCAACTTTCCTCATGAGATAGTAAGGTGGTGAACAATATTCAATGGATAGGAAAATCAGGGAGAACAGAACACCAATCATTTTGATAGGAAAGATGAAGAACCAGAGAAAGGTTAAATAGGTAGTATCTGGTAGGACTGCGTAAGCTAGTGGATCCCCAGATGATAGGGTCCAGCAGTATATCGTATGCCCTTTCAAAAAGGTAGGTCTTAAAGGAGATCTAAATTTGGAGTATGAGGTCTCAAATCTGATTGTGGAGGGAAGAGAGTTCTAGAGGGAGGGGGTAAGCCAAAAGAATGCTTGGCGCTTAGAGGATTCATAATGCACTTGTTTAAATGGTGGAATTTGAAAGTGATTGTCATTGAGAGAGTGAAGAGCCCTCTCAGGGTTGTAGGGGATAAGTAGTGAAGAGCGAGCTAAGTAGGGTTCCCTGAACAGAAAACCATATAACTTAAAGGAAGGATTTTGTGGTGCACCTTAAAGATGACCAGGAGCTAGTGGTGTTCAATCAATAAAGGATCAAATTTGGTAGCGTGCGATAGTATTCTAATTGATGTGTTTTGAACTGTTTGGAGATGGTTCAGGAGACATTATTATTTTACAATAATCCAGACATGATGAAAGAATTGAATCATTTCAGTTGAGAGGGTTAAATTTGATACCCTAGAGTTTGTGTTTGGAGTTCCAAATATATCTTTGACCTACCCAATCAGCCTTTGAACTCAAATTCTGAGTATTATTGTTTTGATTAATTAGGAACTACTACAGGAAGTCTAGAATAGCAAACTTGTTGTAGTGACCCCATTATTCTTCACAAGGTGTGGAGGAGTGGCCTAGTGGTTAGGGTGGTGGACTTTCAGGGCCGGTCTTAGCAAGTGCGGGGCCCTATGCAGACCAATTTGGTGGGGCCCCATCCTAGCCCCGCCTACCCTAGCCCCGTCCCCACCCTAGCTCCACCCCATTGATGAGATTATTCCATTTTTAGAACATTTTTTTATTTACGAAATTTCAAATAAAGACGAAGCTAAACTTATAAAAAAAAAACTGATTGAAATAACAAGCACAATGCTATCATGAAACCTCCCCTCCCCAGAAATTATTCAGTTCAAGTCCACTACAATTAGTAGCGGGCCCAAGCCGGGGGTGGATGCCGCGCTGGTGGTGGCGGGAGCGGAGTGGCCGAGCCGCGGGAATGGGGATCATCTCAGGTGACTAAGGCGAGCAGTGGCGGAGGTCGGAGTGGAGGCACGAGCGAGGCAGAGTTGAGGCGCTGCGCGGGGCCCCCTTAGGCGCGGGGCCCTATGTGGTCGCCTTGGTCGCCTCTGCCTAAGACCGGCCCTGTGGACTTTGGTCCTGAGGAACTGAGTTCGATTCCCACCTCAGGCAGCTCCTTATGACTCTCGGCAAGTCACTTAACCCTCCATCGCCCCATGTAAGCCGCATTGAGCCTGCCATGAGTGGGAAAGCGCAGGGTACAAATGTAATAAAAAAAAAAAAAAAAACCTCAGGTCTGACTGACCTCTAGTCACTGCTGCTTTCAGTTTTCCTGTGACCTTTTCTGGCCAGCAAGTGTCTAGCACCTGACCTTTATTTTAATAGTGTGAACTCTAGCGGCCATTAAGTAGATAGCACCAGCCTTCTTTTATTTTTATATCTGAGACCGTTAGTGATCATATCATATAATGTACTCTATTTTATTATTGTGAAAGTGAAACAGATTTCTCTGTCTTTTCCAGTAGAGGAGTGTGGTAGCCGTGTTAGTCCACTCTTAAGGTTATCAATAGAAATCAAACAAAATAAAACATGGAAAAGATAATAAGATGATACCTTTTTTATTGGACATAACTTAATACATTTCTTGATTAGCTTTCGAAGGTTGCCCTTCTTTTCCTAATGCATCTTTTATATTTTATAAATAAATGCCCTAATTTAATTCTACATAGTGTAATGTATCTTTGATCTTTGGTGGTCTCCAGGTGCCATGTCTGCCTAGTTTTGCAGAGTGTTCAGGGTGTTGTGCTGCTCCTGTAGTATTATCGGGAAGGAGCAAGAGGGATGGAAAGTAAACATCAGTGCTAAACCTGAAAAACAGCAAAGGAGGGCAAATGTCGCCATCAACTGTGAGGAAAAAAAACAGAACTTGTGGCAAGAATGCAATGGGGCTATGTTTGTATTATATGACAGTTGAATGATTTAACAATGTTGTTACCGCTATATTTGGGTACTGTGAAGCAGTTCAAATTCACCATACCAAAAAAGCAAACAGTATGCTAGGGATTATTAGGAAAGGGATGGTAAATAAGACCAAGAACATTACAATGCCTCTGTATCGCTCCATGGTATGATCTCATCTTCAGTATTGCATTCAATTCTGCTATAAATATAGCAGAATTAGAAAAGGTTCAAAAAAGAGTGACCAAAATGATAAAGGGGATGGAACACCTCTCATATGGAAAGGCTAAAGAGGATAGGGCTCTTCAGCTTGGAAAAGAGACTGCTGGGGGGAGAGGGGTATGATTGAAGTCTACAAAATTCTGAGTGGTGTAGAAACAGGTAAAACTGAATCAAATTTTCACTCTTTCAAAAAGTACAAAGAGCAGAGGACGCTCAATGAAATTACATGGAGATACTTTTAAAACAAATAGGAGGAAATCTTTTTTCACTCAAAGAATAGTTAAGCTCTGGAACTCATTGCTGGAGGATGTGATATCAGCAGTTAGTATTTCTAGTTTAAAAAAAAGTTTGGACAAGTTCCTGAAGGAAAAGTTCATAATCTGCTATTGAGTTAGACATAGGGGAAGCCACTGCTTGCCCTGGGATTGGTAGCATGGAATCTTGCATTTGGGTTTTTTTCAGGTACTTGTGACCTGGATTGGCCACTGTTGGAAGCAGGATACTGGGCTAGATGGGCCATTGGTCTGAGCCAGTATGACTATTCTTATGTTCTTAATTAAACACGCTTCTCTGATACATTACATTAATTTTGTAGGACCGATCTTATGCAGTCTTTCTCTCAACCTGAGTTTAACACAGCTTTTACTAGCAGGTTTAAGACATGCAATATTAATATAAGACCTAATGTTCCCCTATTTTTACATGGCCAGGACTTTTCCCTGTGCTTCTCTGTGAAATTTGAGTCTTCTTGTGTAATGCATCCCCTTCCTCTTGTGACCTGTTTTGCTTTTCAATCTTTTTCTTGTGATTAACCTGTTCTATGTTCAGTTTTTTATATACCTCTTTATAAACTGTTTTGATGCTAATGAAAAGCAGTATATCAAATTGCACTAAATAAATAAATATTTTGTGGTGCTGAATAATTTAATGTCTTGCTGCTATTGTGAGCTCAGTGTTAACGTCATTACTATCTTCATATATATGGCTTGGATCATGAAATATTTACAGGTATAATTAGAAATTGCTGTGCTGGTCATTGTTTGTAAAAAGGGGGTCAGTCATTGTACACCTGAGGTTCCCTGTTGGAAGTTTATAGAGAGTGTCACTCTTCAGGTAAAGTGCAAACTGTGGAGTCAGTTTACCTTGCTACTGTCCATTCATAACTGGACTCTTCTTGTTAAGCACTCCCGTGTGAAATAAACTTCAGAATGACAGCCTGTTCCTATGACCCAGTCTAATACCTATCCTAAACCATCCCTCCATACCCTGTCCTCCTCTGAGCCATGATGTGCTTACAGAATGACATATATAGACAAGTGTGGCCTACTAACCTTCTGAGTTCTTTCCTTCCTTTATAAGCAAATTATCACATCTAATTTATGCTTCTTTAGGTACATATAGGCAAAATGCTAAATAGTTTGGCATTTTTTGAATAGTTAAATGCATATTTTTATTTTGTGGTGCCTGTGGATGGAAATTTAAGTGCAGTCAGTGATACAGCATACATTAGAGTGAGAGGGTTTCAGAGGAAACAAACAAAAAAAAAAAGCAAGGAACAGAACCTCAAAGGCTCTTCATTAGTGAGAGGGAAAAGTGGTTATAGAATAGGACATGGAAGAATAAGGATTACAATTTTTTTTTTAAAATTTCCCTTATTGAGATGGGCCAGAGTCATATTAATCAGAAGTCCCTGAGAGGTATCCAGTTTTTGACAGGAAAGTTAGGGTTTTACTTAATTTACAGCCCTGTAAAGAAAGGCGCGCTAGCGTTTTTATCACATGCTAAAAGTTAGCGCGCGCTAACCGTGTAAATGCCTATAATATTCCTATGGGCATCTACACGGTTAGCACATGCTAATTTTCAGCGTGTGCTAAAAACTCTAATGTACCTTTGTAAACAGGGCCTTTAAGTTGTTAAAGTCAGGTGAGGGCTGCAAAGCCTGCAATCCAGCCCTAATCGAGAGGATTGTCGATTCTGTGTACAGACATCTCTATTGATCTTGATCTCCAATGCACAAGAAAGACCAAAGTTTACCAACCAAGAAAGATTCAGCTAAGTGAACCTTGCACCTACACATGCACCAAGAACAAGGGTTAAAATAGAAGAAGGGATAACATAGTGATGCACTTACTTGCTGCAGGGTGTGAGTCTCTGATATCTCTAAGAAAATACAACACACAAAGAATCAATTCCTATGACAAAGAGTGAGGGTTTGATTTTTAAGCTGTTTTTTTTTTTTTTAATTTAAAAAGTTAAAAGTAGTACCCAGATATACTTATCTGATAGTTTGGTGTATTCACAGGTATAGTGGCTGTAGGATTCACAATTACCCATAAGAGAAGTAGAAGAACAAAGCTTATATATGTAAAGTTCAGCTGAACTAATTTCACATTTTACTTGTGTTAAAATTTTGAGTGTTTATATTTGAAAAAAAGTTGACATATTCTCCAAATACAGGAACAAATTAAAAGCATTTTTTTGACAATTTACCTTCTTTGTAGTTTATCATCTAAAGGGAAATCCTAAATCTAGTTTCTTTTTCCTCCGTATAGCTTTGGGCTGTAAGGATGAGGTTAGTTTATATTGCATAACTCTTCCCTGAACCACAGCTTGAGGTATATGCCACGACTACCAACATCAAGTATAGTAGAGCTGTGTACCTTCAGGAATGGGTGATGACATTCCATTGATAAAATTCTACAATTTGTTTTTCATTAGCAAAGGGTATAAAGTATCAACAGATTTTTCATTGTTGTTGTTTTTTTTATTAGCCAGTACAAAGCTTGAATGTTCTACTGCTAGATATTTGATCTGAAACTGATTATATAAGCTTTTGTCAAAAGTTAACTTTTCTGTTTTTAAACTTTTTAGAGCCTAGGCTTATTTTATTTATTAGTGATTTCCCAGAAATGACTGGTCTTTTTAATTTTCCTCCACATTGAACTAGTTTTTCTGGTATATGGCAGAATATAAGCAGTGTATTGTATTCATGGAATAAAAAATGATTTACGAGGTATAATATTTTGATAGCCGCCTTTTGGGATTTAAATTTAAAAAAAAAAAAATCAGTTACAGAAATTAATGAATGACTTGCCAAATTGGAAAGTAATAAAAATTGTTTTTCAGGCTTTGGGACTTTAATGGATATTATAGGAAAAATAAAATATCTATGGCTTTCCATGAGGTGTAGCTAGCAGGTGTTTCCCAGCACACAGCAGGTTAGGGAAGGAAAGTGTGATAAATTAGGAATGTGCACAGTGAAAGGTTTGTCACAGCTGGATTGGAATCACAATTGGGTCCAACGTGAATTTAAATCATGTTGCTGTACAGAACTGAAAGCCTTTATTGTAATATGTTTTTATGTGTTATTTTTTCCACTAATGACTGTATTTATCAAGCATCTGCACTTTTCAGATAGATGAATTAGGTAAGGAGCTAGATTTTGGACTGTCTTGGCAAGCAGCAACTCAGAATTAAAGTGAAAGATCTGTCATTTCTTAACCACTCTCTAATATCCACTAATGATACATTCCTTGGGTCTTATCCCTAAATTCCACTGATGGACTGTAATGTTGACTTTCTACGCTCACATAACGTTATTTTAGTATTTATCTTTGTGTCATATGTCTCATAGTTTATTTTTGTTTTTTTTCCTCTAGTACCCTTTACTGATTATTTATGTATTTATTTTATTTTATTTATTTACGTTTATATACTGAATGATCTAAAGCCACCCAATGTGGTGTACAATGCAAGAATAAATAGCATCACACTAGTAACAGGACAGCACTTAGCACATCCAAATGAGTCCTCAACACCCTCTTAAAAGTACCTAGCCTCTTTTCATTCCTCTTTGCAGCAGGAAGTGGATTCCACCACCACAGCATATGAACAGAAAAGATCTATCCCAGTGATGCTGCGGCTCTCTCAGACTGTACACTTGCCACACATAACTTGCCATTCCCCTGTGAGCACAGTACTCTCCCTGGGCTTAACTGAGTCAACCTGGCCAGTGTGTGGTAGCAGTCAAAAAAGCAAACAGAATGCTAGGAATTATTATCATCCTTCAAGCCATGATTTTATCTTCTAGTATCTCTCTAAACATTTTCTTATTAGAGTTACATTCAGGTGCCATGAACAGCATTAGAGTGCACTAAAAAATGTTGTTATTTTGGGGAAATAGTTTTATTATTTTTGAATACAGTAGTTTTCTCCTTCTTTGGGCTGCAGCATAAGGAACCTTTATTTGCAGCTTCCAGGCGGTAGTTCCTAAATGGCGCATGGTAGGGCTTAGTAAAGGGGCCCCTGGGTTTTAAGCTCTATGCACGTGATAATCACCTTCTTCTGTGTGGATGTTCTTGTACCCATGTACCTTTGCAGTTAGGCTTCTTACTCAAGATGCAACCCTTTGAAGGGAATAATCGAACGGGGACGACCATCTCTAAGGGCGTCCATCTGTAAGGATGTCCTCGTGAAGGGGCGAGGAACCCCGTATTATCGAAACAAGATGGGCAGCCATCTTTCGTTTCGATAATACTGTCGGGGACGCCCAAATATCAACATTTAGGTTGACTTTAGAGATGATCGACCTAAATGTCGAGATGGTTGACCTTAGAGATGGTCGTCCCCGGTTTTCGGCCATAATGGAAACCGAGGACGCCCATCTCAAAAACGACCAAATCCAAGGCATTTGGTCATGGGAGGAACCAGCATTCGTAGTGCACTGCTCCCCCTGACATGCCAGGACACCAACCGGGCACCCTAGGGGGCACTGCAGTGGACTTCACAAATTGCTCCCAGGTGCATAGCTCCCTTACCATCGGTGCAGAGCCCCCCCGATCCCCCCCAAACCCACTCCCCACAACTGTACACCACTACCATAGCCCTAAGGGGTGAAGGGGGGCACCTACATGTGGGTACAGTGGGTTTCGGGTGGGTTTTGAAGGGCTCACATTTACCAGCACAAGTGTAACAGGTAGGGGGGGATGGGCCTGGGTCCGCCTGCCTGAAGTGTACAGCACCCACTAAAACTGCTCTAGGGACCTGCATACTGCTGTCAGGGAGCTGGGTATGACATTTGAGGCTGGCAAAAAATATTTTTTAAAATTTTTTTTAGGGTGGGAGGGGATTGGTGACCACTGGGGGCATAAGGGGAGATCATCCCCGATTCCCTCCGGTGGTCATCTGGTCATTTAGGGCACATTTTTGTGGCTTGGTCGTGAAAAAAAATGGACCAAGTAAAGTCGACCAAATGCTCGTCAGGGACGCCCTTCTTTTTTCCATTATCAGCCAAGGACGCCAATCTCTTAAGCGCGCCCCAGTCCCGCCTTCGCTACGCCTCCGAACGCCCTCATGAACTTTGGTCGTTCCCGCGACGGACTGCAGTTACGGACGCCCAAAATCAGCTTTCGATTATGCTGATTTGAGCAACCCTGAGAAAAAGACGCCCATCTCTCGATTTGTGTCGAAAGATGGGCACCCTTCTATTTTGAATATGTCCCTATTTGTGTCTCATCTTAATAAGTGACAAATATGCTTTTTGAAAGTCTGTTCACTGCCACGACTCTCTGTTCTAGTCTAAAGGTATATAGCATAGTATGACTGTAGTTACTTTGATAGTATTGAATTATCTCCAGGGCAGACGTGAGGAAGTGCAGGGCCCAGCACAAATCAGCCTACTGTAAGCTCTGTTGAGCAGGGACTGTCTCTTCATGTTCAAGTATACAGCGCTGCGTACATCTAGTAGCACTATAGAAATGATAAATAATAGTGGTAGTACTTGGTTTTCTGTAACACACATGCATTTGTCTACAGCTTTTCCACCTGATCATCCATCCATCCCGCCCTCTGTTCTCTCCCCCCTCCCCCCCCCCCCCCCCCCCCCACCGGGACTGCCCTGACCTAAGGAAGGAGTTTTTGGCGTCTGTAAGCTACTCAAAAATATGTTTGTTAGTCCAATGAAAAGATGTTGGCTTGTTTTTCTTTTTGTTGTTTTTACTGGACTTTAAAGTGGTGTAATAAGACTACCACATTATTTTATTGAAGCTAAGTGCACTAGTGCCATCTTGTGGAAATTATAGATACTACAGCTTATCCTGCAGTCATTATTAAAGAATAAATGTGGTTTAAGGATCTGAACAGGGCAAAAGGTTTTGGATGGTTAGCTTTACACATTTAAGGGCCCTTTTACTAAGCCACAGCAGGCACTAATGCGTACCTACTGCATGCCAAAAAGCACTGTTGTGGGACACACTGAGGCATCCCACAGTAGTGTGCCGTTCAGCGCACACTAATCCTGTGTTAAAAAGTAGTTTTTAATTTTTAGCACAGGAGGCATATCAGTGGGTGGAGAGTAGATGTACCCTGTGCTAATCGGGTAATGCAGACACATTGCCGCATACTGCTGCTTGATGCGGGAGCCCTTAGTTCCTACAAAACAAGTGGTGATAAGGGTTCCCGCGGTAATAGCCACACGCTAATTGGGAAATTAGCATGAGGCCATTACAGAGAAATATACAAATGTGACCGTTGTACTGCCGTGCTAAGAGTGGCCACAGCACGTGGGGAAACCCATGTGCTAACAGTGCTGGCCACTTTTAGTGCGGCTTAGTAAAAGGACCCCTTATTTTATTAAAATGTAACGTGCTAACACATGGTAGGAGAGCATGGAAATAGCAGCATTTACTTGTATAGATGCCATACACATGTCCATGGTGGCAACCAGTCTCTGCCCCCCCCCCCCCCCCCCGACCAAAAGAGCTGCTCACTCTCTGCCTCCCCAACACAACCAAAAGTGCCACCCTCCCTCTACTCATAAGCCCTCTATGGGGCCCACCTGGTGGTCTAGTGGCCTAGTTGGGGCAGGAGTGATCCACTTTTACTCCTGCCCCTTTTGTGTCTGCCATCAAAATGGCTGCCTTCAATTAAATCTCTGTCCATTTCTTCTGTCTGTGAAGGATACCTGTATATCACTCCAGTTTGAATACATTTTCCATTCCATCTTTCTAGATTGACCCAGAGTGTTTCTTCCTTATCCTGTAAGTCCTTCAATTCTATCATTCTAATATGATCTTTACCATAGAATGCCACGCCCCCTCCTTTTCTTCATTCCCTGTTTTTTTCTGAACAGATTATAGCCCAGTATAACTATATCCCAGTCATGGTTCTTCATGAACCATGTTTCCATGACCGCCACTAAATCCAAATCACCCTCTTACATCACAGCCTCTAGATCCAGAACTTTATTTCCCATACTATGGGCATTAATATACTGCTTCCCAGGCATTATCCCTTTTTCTCATTTATGTAGAGGTATTTAATACTTTCTTTTCCTGGGGGTTTTGATCACCCATCCCCAACTGTTCTAGTTTAAAGCCCTCTTCAGTTGGTCAGCCAGTCTGCTGCTGAAGACACTTCTTCCCTTTGATAGATGGACACCATTTCTGCTCAGCAGCCCTTGGAAAATCATCCCATGGTCCAAGAAGCAGTGTAGCATTAAAAAATTTAATATGTGCATAAATATCTAATTCACACATCCAGAGCACTTCTCATTTATGTGGCTTGTGCTTGTTATGAAAGTAAGTGTGGACATTCAAGCTACTGTTAACTCTATTTTTAATATGAGGCCTGTTTACTAAAGGGCATTAATACACCTAATGCATGTTAAGTGAACATTAATGCACACATTCTTATGCCAGCTCAAAGCAGCTCATAAATGTTCAAATTGCCACAAATCATATTAAAAGCTGTGTCATTTGCTTTAATCCCTGGATTAACATAAAAGCTTAAAAAGACAGTGGAAAGGAACTCTGAGGTTGTGAATTATCAGTATTTTGACGGATTCTATATATTAAATGGTGAAGTGTCGTTGACTTATTTGTTATTTACAAATTGATAGAGGAAACATATTTTAGTTACTGTGGAGCTCATTTTCAAAGCACCATAGGTTACAATGCAACTTTTTAAGTCTAAGTGCTTTAAAAATATGCCTCATGCATGTTAACCTTCCATGGTTAATTCAAAGCTTAATTTGGGTTTATTGTTGATAACTTAGATAATGAATAGAAATAAAAAAAATACTTAAAATTAGATAACAAGACCCTAAAGTCTGAAGTGTGGTACAATACAATCTAATCAGTAATACATATAACATCAACTCCCCATCCAACCCCCCAACCTCCATGGTAACAATAAAAATCCAGTTTGATTTACTCATTCATCATCCAAAACTCTTCACTTTCTTCCTAAATGACAAATAGGCCATCTCCTGAAGTTGTGATCTCCCTTATCCTCTTGAGACACGGCTGAACCTTCTTTTTCCAGTCACCCTCTGAATGAGCAAATGGCACCCATGGGAATGATGCAGCGACCCATAACAGCCTCCTACCTACTCCCTGAGTCAGGCACTAGTCTCACAGGATCAACCCCTTCCTACCCACCATGCCAGGCAGTCCTCCTTCAGGGCTAACTTCATCCCATTTGCCTACTGTTTTGGTGGCCCTCAAAGGAAATGTTAAGGGTAGGAGACAGCACTCCACTGTCCTGCTCCATATATTTGGGGTAAAAGAACACATGAAGTAATTTGATATCATGACAGCAGCAGGCATCGACAGGCTAGAAGGGAGCACTCTCTTCTATCTCTACTTCCCCATTGATGATCACCAAACGGGTAGGTGTGAGGAGTGGCGGATAAGTAGGGATTGGGTGAATGGCTTTGCAAATGTGGAACTGACTTAGTGGGTGAGTAGGGGTAGGTCTATCATTGCTGCTAAAGCTGAATTGTTACTGGCAGCAGTAATAACACGTTATTAGTGGTAGTAAATCATTAATTTAAAATCTGATTCCTTATTGTCTAAGCCACACTAGTGTAAACATGTAGGTTGTGTTTCTTTTCTACCAGCAGATGGAAGTAGAGGACTGAATTTTCCATTGATATCACTGGGCTATATGTCTCAGGGCTGAAGGTACCACCAAAGGAGCCCAATGTGGGTACTCGGGACCCCTCATTGGTTCCAAAGGGAGGCAGACTGTCCCTTTTTCACTGTAAGTGGGCCTGCATTACCTGTGACTAGTGAGTGTTGGAGGTGGTGAGTGAAGACTATATCCTAGACTGGGTGCGACCACTTCCTGTTATGATTGTTAGAATTCTGCTAGTCAGACAGGGGAATGCTTGGAACCACTCCTGATTGGTCCGTCAGGGGCTGAGCCAGTTTGATCAACTTAAGCTCAGCTCTCCCTTCAACCCCTGCTTTGGCGTTTTCTCCAATTCTGCTGAAGCCTTACCTTTGCTCTATCGGAGCTAGTAGCTCTGTGCTTGTGTGGAGTTGTTACTCCTTTCCTGGCTTGCAGTTTTATATTGCTCTGTCTCTGTCTGCTGCCTGCTGCCTGCTGTGTCTAATTACCTCTCTCACTACACCTGGGTTTCTCTGTTTGCTTTGGTGCTATATGTTGAGTTCCTCCTCGTTCTGTTCCAGTTCGTTTGTTTTGCTTCCCTTCCTTCAGAGTTCTCTTTGTGCCTTATTTGTTTTCTGCTTGGTAGGTCCTGCCCTTTGTTTCTCTCCGTGGGGGTTGTTTGTTTTTCATTGTACTCCCGATTAACTGATTAACTGGTTGTCTGCAGTGTTCTCTGCCTCTGGTTGCTCTCTGTGTGCTGAGCTTGGTTTAACCCTTTGTCTGCAGAGCTTCTCTGCTTCTGGCAGTTATCTATTTACTGCAGTCTTCCCTTTGTGACTGTTTCAGTCTTTTCTTTGCTGTACTACCTCCTATATTACAGAGCACTGTCCCTTTCTGTGCTGGTGTGTGTGTTTATTTATTTATTTCCCTCTGTGTTAGGCTCTGCACTCCGTTTTGCGGATTTTTCCCTTCCCTGTTTGTTGAGGGTCTCTGCCTACAGTATCTTATATTACAGTCCCTCACTTTCTTTGTGTGTGGTGGGCTACGGCTTGACGTGTTTCTGTGTATGCCTCCCTCTCTCCTTGATTACCAGCACCTAGGGTGTTGCTGGTGCTCCGGTCCCCATGGGGGACCCCTCGTTTAGTCTCTTTCTACCCTACCTAAGTATGAGTCGGTTCCAGTTAGCCTGAGGTCCGCATGCTTGAATTCTGAGTGAATCGGTTCCAGATAGGCCGTGAGGCCCGCGTGATTGCCCTATCTTTCCTTTTCTGAGGTGCAAGTTGGTTGCTGTATGTGTGTGTACTGGGCTTGGTAGCTTGGGTAGTGTGTAGTGCCTGCTCGGCCCACCCTCGGCCGTGGCCTAACCCCTATACTAGGCCTCGGCCGGGGCCCAAGGGCTCACAACCAGACTAACACTCCCAGATGCCTTCATGATATCCCTCTGCAGCTCAACCACAAAGCACTGGGCAGTGGCCATGCTTCTACATCTTCTCCACTTGGAAGTGGTGGAGCTATCCTCAGAAGATGACATAGGCTTCTACTCTATCTATTTTGTGGTACCAAAGAAGGAAGGTTCAGTCAGACCCATTTTGTGACCTCAAAGGGGTAGTGGAATACCCCAGGTGCCTTGCATTCAGTCATCACCTCCATGTGCCCAGGCAAATTCCTTATCTCCCTGGACCTGATGGAGGACTACCTCCACATTCCCATTAGAGTGGGTCAAAAGCATTAGCTGTGATTTTGTGACCTGGGAAAGCACTTTAATTTCTGTGTTCTCCATTTTGGGCTAGTGATGGTTTGTGCACCTTCTTGATGGTGGTGGTGGTCCAGCTGCATTCTCAGGGCATCTAGGTATATCCCTTTCTCAACAATTGGCTGGTCAGAGCCGATTTGGAAGAGGAGTCCAGATTAGCCACTTCGCAGGTGAGTCAACTCTTGGAGCACTTGGAGTGATGAATTGAGCTAAAAATCACCTGGTTCCCTCTCAGCAGTTGGAATATCTGGGAGTCTTGTTTGACACAGTGTTGGAACTATGTTTCTCACTGAGGAGTGAATGCACAAGCTTCAGTCTCAGTTGCACAGATAGTTCGTGCTGCATGCCCTGGAGATGGTCCCATAGGTATGAGTACACATACGGCCTCTTCAGGTAGTTTTCTCAGTGCACTGGTGTTGGCGGTCTCAGGATTTCGAAACCAGGCTGCCCCTATTGTCCCTGGTGGGATCATTCCACCCACCTCTTGAAGGGGGTTTCCTTGGACCTGCTGGAGTGAATCATTGTGACTATGATGCCAGCCTCAGGGGCAGTGGTGGCTCAGATAGTTACAATTTTCATCTCTACTACCTCCACCAGGAGACTTTTCCTTGAATTTATCACCCTTCCTGTGAATAAGTACTTTCTCAGGTTACGTCTGAGTCTGATCCCTTTCACTTTTATACTATGCCCATCATTGCAGAGCGTCTTTTCAAGCTGAAAGAGACTCGCCTCCTGTGCATTTATGTCTTGGAGATATTTAAACATCTCTATCATATCCCCTTCTCCTGTCTTTCTTCCAGAGTACTCCTCCAAAGAAGAAACCCACAGGTCAGGGTAAAAGAACCCCTACGTGTAGCACAACAGTCAAAGCCAAAAAGTAGGGGTGGATTGAAGAAACTTTATTGCACCCAATACATGTGTATAAACCCTGAGGCAGACGGTAAGACTGTCAAAACACGGTCCCTTGTCGGGTCATATACACGTACTGGGTACAATAAAGTTTCTTCAATCAACCTTCGGCTGAAGAAATTTCTTGGTCCACCCCTACTTTTTGGCTTTGACTGTTTTTTCCAGAGTATACATATTGAGATCTTTAAGTTTGTCCCCATATGCTTTATGATGAAGGCCACTGACTGTTTTAATAGCTGCCCTTTAGACCAACTCCATCCTGTTTATATCTTTTTGAAGGTGCAGTCTCCAGAATTGTACACCATTTTCTAAATCAGGTCTCATCAGAGTCTTACCCAGAGACATCATTACCTCCTTTTTCTTACTGGCCATTCCTCTCCCTACACCCTCAAGCATCCTTCTAGCTTTTGCCATCACCTTTTCTACCTGGCAACCTTAAGATCATCACATACAATCACACCCAAGTCCCACTCCTCTTCCATGCCCAAAAGTTCTTCATCCCCTAAACTGTAAGTTTCCTCAAATTTTTGCAGCCCAAATGCATGACCCGGCATGTTTTAGCATTAGGTCTTAGCTACCAAATTCTAGACCATTCTTCAAGCTTTGCTAGGTCCTTCCTTCATCCTGGACAATCAATCACCTTGAGCCTCTAGACTAACGATTTCCAAGGGAGGACAGTACAAGTGATGTCCGACAAAGCTATAGCAATGGCTTATGTCAACAAACAGGTAGGAACCAAGCACAGGAAGTGGCAGTGATAATATCGCTAGGTGGAGAGGCATATCTTAGCGCTCTCTCTGTGGTCCACATTGCGGGAAGGACAATTTCAAAGCAGGCTTCCTGAGCCAATTCATCCTAGGTCCAGAGGAGTGAAAGCAGAGTCCAGCGGCCTTCCAACTATTAGTAGACAGGTGGGCATTGGCCAGTGTTTGATCTGATGGCTGTGCTTCAAAGTACCTCAGTTGCAGTTCTTCAGTTGTAGAAGTGAAGCCAGCTCAGCTAGCATTGATCCCAGCAGGATGCCCTCTTCATTTTTCCTCTATAGCCTCCGATTAGGAGAGTTCTGTACAAGGTGGCTCATCAACCCTTTCTGATCCTCCTGGTTGCTCCTGATTGGCCTCAGAGGCATTGATACATGGACTTAGTTTACCTCCTAGCAGACCTGCTCCAGTCCTCCCCAGTTGGCATCCTCAGATGGGCTAGTGGAAATGGAGAACCCTAATCTCATCTGGTTTACGGTATGGCCCTTGAGAAGCAGCACCTTGCAAAGTGGTGACTCAGTCTTTGTGATTGCCACTCTTTTTTTTTCTTAAAGGACCATAAATCCTCTACTTCACTAACCTATGCTTGGGTCTGGAAGATCTTTGAACTCTGGTGTGAGGAGCGTTCCCTCTCCCAGTTGTGGGCATAGATCCTAGATGTACTGGAATTCCTGCAGAGGGGGTATGAATGGGACTTGGCCATAAACTCCCCTGAAGGTTCAGATAGTAACATAGTAAATGACGACAGATAAAGACCTATACGGTCCATCCAGTCTGCCCAACAAGATAAACTAATTTACATGGTATGTGATACTTTATATGTATACCTCCCACCTCTGCGGAATACAGAAAGTTACGTTAGAGTAGGTGGGAGTCCGGGACGCGCCTGAGGAGAGACCCCGAAGCTGTCTGAAGGCTAACTGTGAATCGCTGGTGCCGAGGGAGAATGCTTCTCAGGGCAATAAAAATGACAACGCAGACGGAGACAGCGGGCAGAAGAGACAGAGGGAGAAAAAGCTGCCCAAGGAGGTTTAACAGACGAGTGGAAGTGAGCTACATATGGCCAAGAAGATTTCAGTGAGGATATCCTGTTTCCTGATGGGTTTATCTTAGCTCTTGTAATCTGCCTTTGGTAAGCCTGATGTTATAAAGATGATAGAATATATTGAAGTTAAATGGAAGTAATTAAACTCGCCTTTCACTGGGGCACATGGAATCACATTTTCACATCATCTCATTTGTAGGAATTTATATTTTAGATACACAAATGGATTATTCTGTTTTTAGGCATGTTTCAGGGACAAGTGGTTTTATAGGTCAAATAAAAATAAATATTTTTTTAATGCAGATCTCTTTCGTTTAAACATAACTAAATGGGCTGTAAGCCCCTAATGCAGTCCATTGGCTTTCCTATATTTTGTTCTTGTGAAGACTTATGCTGTGCCAAAACTGGAAACTCTTATCTCTGTCTGGTTGATAGTAAAAGAAACACAATCCACTCTAAAAAGTTGTTTTGTGGCTCTACATGAGGAATTTTGATATTGAATAAATAAGTGTATGTTTGTGGCCCTAGTTATGCATCCTATGTTTCAAGAAATCCAGTTAATCGTTTAACATTAGTGGAACATTCCACAGAGGCATGGTATGGTCTCATTTTTAATATGGTAATATTAGGGCCCAGCTAATGAACAGGTTATTTTGAGTTAGTCTTCACTGGACCAAACTTGCTTTCCTTGTGCCATCACTATCCAGCAGGTAGGCAGTGTCTTAAAAGGTGGAGGATATAGGCCTTTTTTTTTTTTACATTTATATCACACATTATCCCAAACAAACTCGGGTTCAATGTGGTTTACAACTGAAAATACTGTGAGACAAAATAATAGAATTCAGTTATATCATGGGAGCAAATAGATGAATATGTCTGAAACATTAAACTACAGTACATAAGTACATAAGTAAGTACATAAGTAATGCCATACTGGGAAAAGACCAAAGGTCCATCGAGCCCAGCATCCTGTCCCCGACAGCTCCCCCTGAGATCAAAACCTGGCTACGCCTCTGGCAGTATCCACTCCATTCCCAGACGTTCCCTCGGCAGCCAACCGCGGTCCTTCTCCAGGATTTTCCTCTGTGAAATAATTGTTTAGCACATTCGCTTTATCTTCATCACTCTTCACATAGCCATTCTCATTATCTTTCAGTCTTGCAATTCCATTCCTATCTCTTCTCCTTTCTCCAATATATCTGAAAAAAGTCTTGTCACCTCTCTTTACATCTTTAGCCATTTTTTCTTCCGCTCGCGCTTTCGCTAACCATATTTCCCTCTTCGCTTCTTTGAGTTTAATCCGATAATCTTTTCCGTGATTCTCTCGTTGGGTTCTTTTGTATTTCTTGAACAAAGCCTCTTTTGCTCTTATTTTTTCAGCTACTGGTGTGGAGAACCATATAGGCTTCCTGCTTCTCTTGTTTTTGTTTACTTTCTGCACAAAAAGATCAGTCGCCATATTTAGAGCAGCTTTTAGCTTGGACCACTGTTTTTCCACATCTTCTGCGCCTTCCCACGCCAACAGCTCCTTCTTCAGGTATTCCCCCATTTTATCAAAATCAGTACATCTGAAATCCAGTACTTTGAGTTTTGTGTGTCCGCACTCCGCCCTCGCTCTTATTTCAAACCATACGGTGTGATGATCACTATTACATAGGTGGGCACCCAACCTGGGTATTGGAAAAACTACCCTCATTCATGAGCAGTAGATCCAGCATTGACCTTTTCCTCATGGGTTCTGTCACCATTTGTCTGAGCAAGGCACTTTGGCAGACATCCACAATCTCCCTACTTCTTTCCGATTCCACAGATGGGACGTTCCAATCCACATCAGTCTTCTATCAGATCCTTGTCTAGCTTCTCCGTTTGTGCAGGAGTTCTATAGATAACTTCTGTAGATAACCCCCGTATGGGTACAGGTTCCGTCTTCTCTTTCCAGGACGATCCATAAAGCTTCTTCCTCTCTCCAGGTTCCCCGCATTTCAGCCACTCTGATATAGTCTCTCACATACAGAGCCACTCCTCCACCTCTTCGGCCCTCTCTATCCTTCCTAAAAATATTATAGCCCTGTACGGTCACATCCCATTCATGCGACTCGTTGAACCATGTCTCCTTAATAGCAACAATATCCAAGTTTTCTTCAAACATCAGGGCTTGCAAGTCTTGAACCTTTTTACTTAGACTATGAGCATTTGTGCACATAGCTTTCCATGTGCTTAGTGAGTTTAGGTGGTTTACTATATTTACCTTTCCCTCTGCCATCATGTTTATTCTGGAGGTGACTTTCCAAAATCCCTTGTTTCCTTTTCAGGCATATTTTTGAAAGAGAAGGGCGCTCATCTTTCAACACAAATCGAGAGATGGGCGTCCTTCTCCCAGGGTCGCCCAAATCAGCATAATCGAAAGCCAATTTTGGGCGTCTTCAACTGCTTTCCGTCGTGGGGACGGCCAAAGTTCACAGGGGCGTGTCGGAAGCATAGCAAAGGCAGTGCTGTGGCGAGCTTAACACATGGGCGTCCTCGGCCGATAATGGAAAAAAGAAGGGTGTCCCCGATGAGCACTTGGCCGACTTTACTTGGTCCATTTTTTCTTGCGACCAAGCCTCAAAAAGGTGCCCGAACTGACCAGATGACCACCGGAGGGAATCGGGGATGACCTCTCCTTCTGGAACGCTCTCTGTGCTGTAAACTTGCTATTGTTGGCCTGGTCATTTGTCCCCAGGTGAATTACAACATCAGCATTTGAAGCCTCGCTCTCTTCTCGGATCACTTTCAGTATTTGGTCTGTACATCTTGTAGCTGAAGATCCTGGAAGACATTTAACTAGGTTGGAACCCCTGAACTGTGTTCCTAAGTTAATGTCTCTGATAATGGAGTCTCCGAGCAGTAAGAATTTTCTGCTTTTCACCATTCTGTCATTATTTGGGGGATGTTTCTTGGGTTGTGCTACTTTCATTGCCTCTGGTTCCTCCACAGTATTTCTTTTTTCACCATCGTAGTGATGCAACGCTGCAAAAGAATTTGACAGGGGCAAGGCTTGAGAGGGCCAGTGTTTCTGTGTCACAGATCTTAGTCTACCAGAACCTACTGTGACCCATCTATTCCTCTGATGTTTCATTCTCTGAGGTAGTGGTGGTGGTAAATTAGCTGGGACTATTGCAATTTACTTCTCACTGGTCTTCCGCTCAGCCATCTCTCTCCTCTCCAATCTGTCCAAAATTCTGCGGCACGACTTGTTTTCCGCCAGAATCGTTATACCCACACTAGCCCACTCCTCAAGTCTCTTCACTGGCTCCCTGTCCGCTTCCGCATTCAGTTTAAACTTCTCGTACTGACCTTTAAATGCATCCACTCTGCAGCCCCCCATTACCTCTCCGCTCTCATCTCTCCCTACATTCCTCCCCATGAACTCCGCTGACTGGACAAGTCTCTCTTGTCGTCCTCCTTCTCCTTCACTGCTAGCTCCAGGCTTCGCTCCTTTTCTCTCGCGGCACCTTATGCTTGGAATAGACTTCCTGCACCTATACGTCTAGCTCCATCTCTACCTGTTTTCAAATCTATGCTGAAAACCCACCTTTTCACTGCTGCTTTTAGCTCCTAGCCACAATTGCCCTCCCCTTGTCCCTTCCTCCCTTCTCACCCATTACTTCCCTCACATGTAACTGTCTTGTCTGTCTGTATTATTTAGATTGTAAGCTCTTTTGAGCAGGGACTGTCTCTTTGTATCAGGTGTTCAGCGCTGCATGCGTCTGGTAGGGTATACAAATGCTAATAATAATAAATGAGTAATCCTGGATGCTTCTTTAATTGTAGCTAATTCCTTCTTGAGTTTGTTGATCTCTTCTTTCAAGGCTGACATGGAGACAGATAGGACAAGCTCTAAGGTTCCAGATAGTACTACTACTACTACTATTTAGCATTTCTATAGCGCTACAAGGCGTACGCAGCGCTGCACAAACATAGAAGAAAGACAGTCCCTGCTCAAAGAGCTTACAATCTAATAGACAAGAAATAAAGTAAGCAAATCAATTAATGTGTACAGGAAGGAGGAGAGGAGGGTAGGTGGAGGCGAGTGGTTACAGGTGGTTACGAGTCAAAAGCAATGTTAAAGAGGTGGGCTTTCAGTCTAGATTTAAAGGTGGCCAAGGATGGGGCAAGACGTAGGGGCTCAGGAAGTTTATTCCAGGCGTAGGGTGCAGCGAGACAGAAGGCGCGAAGTCTAGAGTTGGCAGTAGTGGAGAAGGGAACAGATAAGAAGGATTTATCCATGGAGCGGAGTGCACGGGAAGGATTAAAGCAGAACATGTATTGCACTGAATGAAGGTCATAATGATGTGATTCACAAGTGAGGAAAGGTGAAGTATGACAGGAAGTAACAAGAATTAGGATTGACCAACTGAGTGTAATGAAGTTACTTGTCCCTTGATTGCTCTATATAGAGGAGTTTACCTAGGAGTGGGTGGGACTAGGACACATTGTCCTTTTGAGAGGAGGCAGTCTCCATTCATACAGTGTCATCATTCCTGCCAAAGGTAATCTCCCCATTCCATGTTAACTAGGCGGTTTCCCTCCTTGCCTTTGTGGAGTGGAGTGTATATAGTTTGTTGATTAGGTTGATTTTTCAGCTAGTTATGCTGCAGTGGGTGATGGAGCTTGGATATGGGAAACTCAGTTCTCTACCTCCATGTACTGGTAGGAGAGGGATACAACCTATTTGTTCAGACTTCTAGCACTTGTAGCATTAAATGTAACCTTTTAATGCTAAAAGTTTAATACCATTTAGCTAACTGGATGTTAAAATCGTGGCTAGCACTCATGTATAAGGTGGGTCTTAAAGCCTGATTTTATCATGGCTGGGGTTATCAATAGAAATCAAACAAAATAATTAGCTTTCGAAGGTTGCCCTTCTTCGTCAGATCGGAAATAAGCAATTTGCCGATCTGACGAAGAAGAGCAACCTTCGAAAGCTAATCAAGAAATGTATTGTTATGTCCAATAAAAAAAGGTATCATCTTATTTTCTTTTCCATGTTTTATTTTGTTTGATTTCTATTGATAACCTTTAAGAGTGGACTAACACGGCTACCACACCTCTCTACTTATCATGGCTGGGGTAAATTGACCACTGTCTTTGAAAATTTACTCCTGACTGCCTAAGTGTTTTGCTAAATTTTTCCTTAAAATCATTGTTGGCGCTTGTCATTGAGACTCTTTGTTCTGACTTTTTGTTCTGAAGCTTTACTTGTGCCAGTGCTAACTTGAAAGAAACCACATAATCAATCTGCTAGCCATGTCATGCTTTGTGTGGAGCGATGCACCTTTTCTTGTCTTATAGCAGCTTAATAATGCAATATAATTTGATAGTGTGGTAAAATACCTGAACATAGTCATGTCTGTTCTTGAAAGTTTGGACCTTTTAAAACTATCACAACCTACTTAAGCTCTACAATTTTATGATGCAAGAATTTCCAACGTAAGTGTTGCTTTACTGGGACAGACCAAAGCTCCATCAAGCCCAGAATCCTGTTTCCAACAGTGGCCAATCCAGGGTTACAGTACCTGGCAAATATCCCAAAGCAGTTATGCTGCTTATCCTAGAAATAAGCTGTGGATTTTCCCCATATCCATCTTAATGATGCTTATGGACTTTTCTTTTAGGAAGCTATTCAAACCTTTTTCAAACCCTGCTAAGCTAACTGCTTTCACCACATTCTCTGGCAACGAATTCCAGAGTTTAATTACAAATTGAGTGAATAAATATTTTCTCCAATTTGTTTTAAATGTACTACTTTGTAGCTTCATTGTGTGCCCCCTAGTCCAAGTATTTTTGGAAAGAGTAAACAAGCGATTCATATCTACCCATTCCACTCTACTCATTATTTTATAGACTGCTATCATACTTCCCCTCAGACGTCTTTTCTCCAAGCTGAAGAGCCCTAGTCGCTTTAGCCTTTCCTCATAGGGAAGTCGTCCCATCCACTTTATCATTTTCGTCACCCTTCTCTGCACCTTTTCTAATTCCACTATATCTGTTTTTGAGATGCGGTGACTAGAATTGCACACAGTATTTGAGGTGCGGTCGCACCATGGAGTGATACAAAGGCATTATAATGTCCTCATTTTTGTTTTCCATTCCTTTCCTAATAATACCTAACATTCTATTTGCTTTCTTAGCCACCACCGCACACTGAGCAGAGAGGGTTTCAAGGTATCATCAACAATGACACCTAGAACCCTTTCCTGGTCAGTGACTCCTAATGTGGAATCGTGCATCATGTTACTATAGTTTGGGTTCCTCTTTCCTATATGCATCACTTTGCACTTGCTTACATTAAATGTCATCTGCCATTTGGATGCCCAGTCTCCCAGTCTCGTAAGGTCCTCTTGTAATTTTTCACAATCATCTTGCGATTTAACAACTTTGAATATCTTAATTACCTCACTAATTACACCTATCTCTAGATCATTTATAAATATGTTAAAAAGCAGTGGTCCCAGTACAGACTTCTGGAGAACCCCGCTATATACCCTTCTCCACTGAAAATACTGACCATTTAACCCTACTCTTTTCTATCTTTTAACCAGTTTTTAATCCACAATAGGACACTACCTCCTATCCCATGACTCTCCAGTTTCCTCTAGAGTCTTTCATGAGGTACTTTGTCAAATGCCTTCTAAAAATCCAGATGCACAATATCAACCAGCTCATCTTTATCCACATGTTTGTTCACCCCTTCAAAGAAAAGTAATAGATTGGTGAGGCAAGATTTCCCTTCACTAAATCCATGTTGACTTTCTCATTAATCCATGCTTTTGAATAGGCTCTGTAATTTTGTTCTTTAAAATAGTCCCTACCATTTTGCCCGACACCGATATTAGGCTCATCGATCTATAATTTCCCGGATCACATCAGGAACCTTTTTAAAAAATCGGCATTACATTGGCCACCCTCCAATCTTCTGGTGACAGAGTTAAAAATTCATTAGACAGTGCCAGTATTCAGTGCTATTCGGCTAATTTTTTCCTCTTTAAGCAGGACTGCATAAATGGCTGTCCTAACTTCAATGAATACTGACTGGTCCATAGGTGAGATTCAGCAGAAGGAAAGCTCTGTCTAGGCTGGGGCCAGCCACAAGCACCATGTGAGTGGCTGCTCACTGGCCCTGCAAACCTGCTTACACTGGCAACTTTAGAATTAGAAATTCATAGGCCTGTAGTAAAACAAGAATATTACGTTACTGGTATTTACTGCAGGAGTCTCTAAGCTGTGGTACATCTACTGGTCAGTAACTTCCATAGTAGAAATAAAATTTGTGTTATAGCAGCTGGGAATACTGCACCAAGTTGGGCCCAGTACTTTTTAAAGGGGCTGATAATCTACAAATGTTTCCATTCACCCCTGATCCCCTCAACCCAATATGACCACCATCATTGGTCCAAGAAACCCATGAATATCCATATAATATTTCATTATTTCAACATTGTCTGTATTCTTTCTTTAACATATTAGTCTTGTTACTTTTTATATTTTATAGTAAAAATTACTTTAACAATGTTTATTGTCCACTTTAATAAGGGCAACGTAAACTTAACTTTGAGCGGATATTTAGCTCCATGGAGCCGTCCGTTTCGCTAAGGGTGGCTTTTTCAGGTGCTAATCTGCTCAGCAATAAAAATTGCTTTATGGCTCCACTTAATGTATTACCTGGCTGAGACCGGAGACAGGTGCTTGTGACAGTCATGAGATTGCTTGATTGTCGGTGGTGTGGCAGGGAAGGTAGAGATGCTGGACCGTGGATGGGGTAGAGTGGAAGAGAGGTAGGCAGGGAATGTGAGAAAAAAATTGGCGTTTTGCGTGCTGGTTTTGTCTGCTGACCAGGCTAGCTGAATACCAGCCAGTTGGCAACCCTAGAAGTACTTTCTCTCATGCTCCTTACAGGGCTGGTAACCAATGGAGAGGCAGGCTGAGTGCTGGAAGGGAAGCAGTAAGCTCCTTCCGCTATGAAAAGCATTCTACTGCTTGGCAAGTGAAAGAAGATGGCTGATGACTGGTGCTAGGAGAAAGGGAGAGCTGATGCCAGGAGTTGGGGGACTATTGCTTCTGGGATTGATGCAAGGCAGGGGCTGTTTGTGATGCAGGGGGTTGGGAGCATGGGATTATTGATTCAGGGGGCTTGAGCTGTCACTCATGCATGGAGGCTAGGAGTGGTGCTAGTGCTGATGCAAGGTGTAGGAAAGGGGGTGTTGCTGATGTAGGGGTTTGGGAGAAAGGGGGGCTGATACTGCTGGGCTTGGAGAAGGGGGTCTGAGGCTGTTGCTTGGGCTGGAAGTAGAAGCAGGGCAGATGCCAGGGCTGGGGTTAGAAAAACCTGGGGGAAAGAGATTGGCAGATACTGTTACTGGGGCTGGGAGAAAAGGGCTGATTCTGGTGATAGAATGGGGATGATTGATGCTAGGAGGAGGGGATGTATGCTGTTGGGGTTGGGAGAATGGGGTGGTTGATGTTGCTGGGACTGGGAGAAGGGGTGGAGATGATGTTGGGGCTGATGTTGCTGCAGCTGGGAGAAGAGCAGGGGTGGCTGGAGTTGAGAGAAGGGGCAGGGGTGGCTGATGTTGCTGGGGTTTGGAAGAAGGGGCAGGGCAGATGTTGGGACTGGAAGAAGGGGAACTGGCACTGAAGAATTTTGTTGTTGGAATGGAATGTACCTAAAAATTTACTTACAAAAATGTTTTCGCTTTGTGAATATTCTGATAAAGCTCTATTTTTTGACCATAGGAAAACACCTAATTTCCTCAAAATAATAGACCCCTAAAATTGCAAAGTATAACTAGGTAGAATCAGAAACCCTAAACATATATCATTTTATTTGCAAACATGCAAACTTCTGTGCTTCTAGTAAAAAATGATGAAGTCTGGAGTTCTCCCTTTTTATCTTTTGGATTTTTTTTAAAGGGTTAGCTTGCATTTGAACCACAGAAGTAATGTAGTTCACAGCAACATAAGAGGTGAAGGCAGCAGCCATGCGAAACTCAGCCACGGGATTAAGATTTGGCATCCAGCTTCATTTCCCTGCAGGCTCTGTCAGTTGCTGGGGAGAGCAGACTGTCCTGGGCTTGCACCACTGAATGCTGCTTGCCGGGTAGCCTGGAATCGTGAACATGTACCGTGCTAGTGTGACATTTAATTTCAGGCTGCCTCACGGTAGCATGGATACTGAAGGTGTGGATAACGAGCAGACAAGGTACGGCTAACATGAGAAGGTTTCTTTCTTGTGTGATTTACTCAGAGTCCTCATCTTCCGGAAAGCAGAGCTGCAGTGTTGTACCGTAATGTATTCCTCTGAGAGGGCAGGCAGTGGGAAATACCATAGTTTCTCACCAGAACAGGCAGCTACTACAATCGGCTAGCAACATGGAAAAAGCCTATTTTCTTAATGAAGCAGGAGCCCCCGGACATTTTTTTTTTAAAATGTGCCTAATATTTCAAGTTGCTCACAAAAGAAAAGTGAAGAAAGCCTCCCCCCTCAAGTTTTTATTAGCTGGTTTTCCCTTTTGGGAAATGGTAGCTTTTGTGTAGTTTAGCAACCGATAGAAGTGGGATGATTGTTTCCAGGTCCTTAATCAGCATATTATCTCATCTAGAACTGCAAATATTGACACACATCTGTGTTTTCTCTTCCACTGTTTTACTTTGCTGATGTTTTTAAGATAAACCACTGTTTTCATTGAGAAGAGCTCTGATGAAATACTTTCAGTTCTCTGCATATAGCTAAAAATCAGCCATAGATACAACGATCATTTGAGTGTAAGTTTTATCATGAATACTAGATAAATGTGAACTGATTCTTGCTAAGTCAGCAATTAGGTCCAAAACCAGGGACCCGACATTGACAGCCATGGGTTGAATTAAGCCCAGATATTCAGTGCTGGGCAATTTCTGTGGTGTGTTGGCATTGAGTATCCAGGTCAACACGGTTACATGGAAGTTAACCAGGTACTGGCTGATGTTCAGACTGGTGCCCAAATAACTTGGCATGGTGTTTGGTCATATACACTGGTGTATTGATAGAAAAATACAGGAAATATACAAAACCACATCAAAAATAAGGAGGTTTTTAGACCTTTGATTATGTTCTGATCGAGTAAAGCTGTAAAAAGACTGGAAGCGGTGCAAAGAAAAGCGATGAAAATGGTATGGGATTTGCGTTGCAAACCATACGAGGAGAGACTTGCTGACCTGAACATGTATACCTTGGAGGAAAGGAGAAACAGGGGTGATATGATACAGACGTTCAAATATTTGAAAGGTATTAATCCGCAAACGAACCTTTTCCGGAGACGGGAAGGCGGTAGAACTAGAGGACATGAATTGAGGTTGAAGGGGGGCAGACTCAGGACTAATGTCTGGAAGTATTTTTTCACGGAGAGGGTGGTGGATATGTGGAATGCCCTCCTGCGGGAGGTGGTGGAGATAAAAACGGTAATGGAATTCAAACATGCGTGGGATAAACACAAAGGAATCCTGTTTAGAAGGAATGGTTCCATGGAATCTTAGCGGAGATTGGGTGGCGATGCTGGTAATTGGAAACAAAATGGGAGCTGGGCAGACTTCTACGGTCTACGTCCTGATCATGACTGAATAGATAGGGATGGGCTGGAGTGTAAATTTTAAGGGGCCTCAATGTTAGCTTCAGAACTTAGTACAAGAACAGTGCTGGGCAGACTTCTACGGTCTCTGCCCTGAGAAAGGCAAGGACAAATCAAACTCGGGTATACATATAAAGTATGTTGTTGGGCAGACTGGATGGACCGTACAGGTCTTTATCTGCCGTCATTTACTGTGTTACTATGTAATGTTGAGTGGCTACATTTAAACTTGAGCCTCAGTATCGTTGACAACAGTCTTTATGACATCTTTTCCTCCTTATTTTTGATATGGTTTTGTATATTTCCTGTATTTTTCCATCAGTACACCAGTGTATATCTTAGATATCTTCTGAGGGGCCCTTTTACTAAGGCGCGGTGGTGCCTATGTGTGTACAACATGCGTCAAATTGGAACTACTGCCCGGCTAGCTTGTGCCCCAGCGGTAATTCTAATTTTTATGCATGTCCGATACGCATGGTAGAAAATATTTTTGATTTTCTACTGCGTGGCGCTAACTGGGCGGTAATTGGCAGTGTACACGCGCCAACGATTACCGCCCAATTAACACGTGAGAACTTACCACTAAGTCAATGGGAGGTGGTAAGGTCTCAGACCCAAAATAGATGTGTCAATTTTTAGTTTGCAGCACGTCCGTTTTCAGCCAATAAAAGCCTGTTTTGCAGGCGCACTGAAAAATGGACCTGCGCCAGGGGTGTAGGTGCTATGGGGCCACGGGGGCCTGGGCCCCATAGATTTGGCCCTGGACTCCCCCTGCCAACAACCCTCTCAACCCCCCCTCCCGCCGCCTGCTACCTTTGCTGGCGGGGACCCAACCCTCGCCAGCCGAAGTCGTCTTCCTTCGTTTGGTTTCTGACTGAGTCTGACGTACAACGTGCAGGACGTCAGACTCAGTCAGAAACCAAACGACGGAAGAAGACTTCGGCTGGCATGGGGTTGGGGTCCCCCGCCACCAAAGGTGGTAGGCGACAGTGGGCGGAGGGTCGAGAGGGTCATCGGCAGGGGGGGGGGGGTCAAAGTTGTTGGAGGTGCCGGCAATGGCGGGCGGGAGGGGGGGTCGGTGTCGGCAATGGGGGGGGGGGGGTCAGCGGCACCGGGGGGGGGGCTAATATGTGCCCTCTAACCTCGGCTCTGAAACCCCCTACCGTTGAAGTCTGGCTACGCCCCTGACCTGTGCACATCCAATACACGCACCTACACCAGCGCAGGCCATTTTTCGGCTTGCCTTAGTAAAAGGACCTCTAATTTTTTATTGGTGTAATAGATCTTATTTTTTTGATGTACTTTTGCTTTTCTAACTTTGAGTTTATTAAGGGGCCCTTTGACAAAGGTGCAGTAGGGTTACTTCGCAGGTAATGTGTGCCAAATTGGCTCTACCGCCGGGGTAGCATAGGAGCTCGGCAGTAGTTCCAAAGTTGGCAGGCGCAGTTTCCCATGGTAGAAAATCATTTTCTGTTTTCTACTGCAGGGGACGTTCCTGGTGGTAATCAGCAGCACATCCACATTGCTGCGTGCTGCCCGATTACCGCAGGGTTAGCGCATGAGCCTTACTGCCTACTAAATAGGTGCTGGTAAGGGCTCAAGCAATTATATAGCTGCGCACTAATTTTAAATGTTGTAAGTCATCCACAACGATCTTCAGCACGCTCGTGGAAGACTTTGATTGTTTGCTATGACTAAGACACCCCACTGTCTGGGACCCTGAAGCAGCTAAGCGAAACACTGGCCATCGTTGGCCCAGGGGCGTGTGGACTGATTGTAGAGTGAAGGCTTGGCTCTGATCCCGCACATCATATAAGCTCTTTTAAAATACGTTTTTTGCTTGTGCATTACCAAAGTTCAATAATTAATTAGTAATATATAGACAAAAATAAACAGAGAACAATGGAATGAGAAGTAATACATAAAAAGGGTTTTTGGAAGGTTTTTGCCAAAGATGAACGAATAAGAGATCGTTTGGATCGATATGGCTCTTTAAATCTGTTTAGATTTTGAGCTTTTTGAGGCTTTTCCTTCCTTTTTAAAATTATTCTGTATAAGTTATTTTTCATTGAGTGGATTTTTGAGTGAAGTTATTTTGTACCATTTTTAAAAAGGCCTTTTTTCCTGCCACGGTAAAAAGTGGCCCAGTGTGTGCCAATTTCACGCGACAAAACTAGTGCAGGCCACTTTTTACTGCAGCTTAGTAAAAGAGCCCTTTAATCAGTGAGCAGACTGAATATCATTGCTACTGGTTGAGTGCCTTCTTCACCCAAGATGCACCCACAGCTCTCCTGGCACTAACCGGAGAGTGCCCTGGTGGTCAGAGCCAATATTCAGTGGCATTGCCTGGTTAAGTGGTACTGAATATTGTCAAGTGGCCCGCTCAGCATGGTTTAAGTGAGCTGGTACCTTTCCTGCCTGCTTAAACCACACTGAACATCGACACCCCATTTTGTTCTTGAAACCTCTTTGAAAGTGTTAGGGATTCAACTTGATTCATCTTTAATGATGGAATATCAAGACAACATGCTGATCAAAAAGGTATTTCTGGAAGTTGAGACGGCTCTGAAGGGTCCAATATTTCCATCAAAACCAATTTCAAATGTTGATTCAAGCCTTCATATTGATATAGCTTGACTACTGTAATTACCTTTATTTGGGTTGCCCTAGAAAAGTTATTCTTAAATTGCAAACTCTTCAAAACACTGGTGTCAGATTATATTGCTCAGGGAGTTTTGGGAAAGTAACTCCATTGTTTTGGCTACTGATTATCGGCAAGACACATTTTCAATTAAGTTGCTTGGCTTTTAAGATAAATTCATGGTCAGGCTCTGTTACTTTTGATCCAGTTATTGACTTTTTCTCCTTGTTTGAGATATTGATGATAGAGAAACTTATTGTTTCATTTACCAGATGTAAAAAAAATATTATATACAAAAAGAGCTTTTCCCAAATAATGTAATCTCAAGCAGCATTAATCTGGAATGCTGCACCACTGGAAATTAGACTGCAAGATAATTATATGATCTTTTGTAAGAAATTGAAAACGTATCTTGTTAAGAAATATTTACTTGGTTGATTAATGTTTTAAATTTTAACCTAGGATAGTTATATTCCGATTCAATTATTTTGGATTTAGCTTTTGCCTTCTGGGATAATGGTCCATGTGTGTTAAGTATTTACCTGGCCATAGATTACTTACAATCTAAGGCGCCCTTTCACTAAGCTGCGCTAGCAGATGGGCATAGCGTGCCCTATTGTAAGAGCTTCCTGTGCATTAAGCCCATTTCTAGTGCAGCCTTTAAAATAGGCTTTTTACCATTTGGAAATATTTGGCCATGTGCTAATGTTAGCATTAGTGTGTGCTTAATCCGTCAAAGGTCTCTCAGCACAGTCCATTCACCTCCAAAATGGCAACTCAACAAATAATGGACCGATAGTTCACTGTAAAATTGTACAAATATGTATATGGAAAGATGGGGGAAAAAGTCTCATCTGTCACCAGGTTATCACCCTGCTACTGATTCCGGGGTGATTTCATTCAGAAAAAAAAGTTTTGGTGATTGTTGTAATCATTGCAAAAACCTCCTCCATCCATATAATATATAACTGGAAAAATAATAATTAATCAATCTAAGACATTATACTTGGTGACTGGCAGTAAGCTTAAAAAATATGCAGGGCAGCACTCATCTTTTGGCTCGCTGAGTCTCGATGGACACCCGTTTCGCTGACATTTTATCAAGGGATTGGAGCCTCAAAACAGTAACTAAGCCTGCTGTTTGCTGCTATCGTATATAGATGGAGGGGGGGGGGGGGGGGGGGGTTGTCAACAATTACAACAATCACCAAAAGTTTTTTTTTCAGAATGGATCACCCCGGAATGAGTAGTGGGATGATAATCTGGTGATAGATGATACTTCCCCCCCCCCCCCATGTTTCTATATATATATATTTATACAATTTTATGGTGAACTATTGGTCCATTATTTGTTGAGCATTAGTGTGTGGCCATTAAAAAAAAAATGAACATGGGAACACTTACTGCCTCCTATTTAGTATGCACTCAGGGTTCCACTTTAAATCAGTATTCTTCAGTTACCCCCGGATTCTATATATGGCGCACAAAATTGTGCACACCCAGTTTGCGTGCCCAATTTAATTGAATAACATGCCAATTAGCGCTGATAATTGGGTACTAATTGGCAACAATTAGAACTTACATGCACGTTTTGCTTTGTGAATTCTATAAAGATGCGCATGTACATTCTTGTGCACAGATCTGTAAAGAGGTGTGGTCATGGGAGGGGCATGGATGGGTTATGGGCGTTCCAAGAATTTGTGCGCAGTGTTACAGAATATGGCGGATCCACCTATAGTTTGTACCTGTGGCAATACAGAGTTAAGTGACTTTCCGAAGGTCATGAGGAGAGTTGGCGTGATTTGAACCAGGTTTCCTTGGTTTTCAGCTCGCTGCTCTAACCATGACGCTTCCTTATTTCTCTATCCTCAGAGGACTCACAATCTAAACTTTATACTGAAGCAATGGAAGGTGAAGTGATTTGCCCAAGGTCACAAGGAGCATCAGTTGGATTTGAGCTCTGGATTCCCTGGGTCTTAGCCTGCTGCTCCAGCTATTAGGTTACCCCTTTGCCTTAAACAGGCTTGTATAAGAGTAGCCTTGTGGTTAACGTAGCAGACTTTGATCCCGGGGAACTGGGTTCAATTCTCACTACAGCTCTTTGTGACTCTGGGAAAGTCATTTATAACATGTGAACTGTTTTGATTGTAACCACAGAAAGGCGGTAGATCAAGTCCCATTCCCTTTTCCTCCCTCTGACTGTTTCCTAGTACTGGCTAGAAACTGGTTTTCAGGTTCATGTTCTTGCAGCTCAAATACCATTTAGTATTGAGGCTTGGGAAAAAAACTAGTGCTTTGTTCTAGAATATTTGGCAAACATCACAAAAAGTACTATAAGTTGGAATCTCCTTTGGAATTTGAACTATGAAGGTTGCTTTTGTACATGATCAGGATTAGGATAGTTTTACTTTATTTATTTATTTATTTATTTATTTATGACATGTGTATCCCACATTATCCCAAACAGGTTCGGGTTCAATGTGGCTCACATTAAAATAGAACATTTGATAACAAATCAAGGGCCCTGTTTACCAAGCCGCGCTGCGCTGTAGGCGCACTAACTTTTTAGTGCGCTCTCACTATAGAGACACCCATTATATTCCTATGAGTGTCTCTAGTGTTAGCGCATGCTCATTTTTACCATACGCTAAAAAGTTTGTGCACCTACAGCGCAGCTTAGTAAACAGGGCCCCAAAGTTACATAGGACATATGATAACAAATGCAAGTTACATTAGTTATGCAGTTGACTTATGTAAATACAATGCAATATAATAACAAGAATAGAATACAATAGAATCATCATGAATAGTGCATCTTACGTGAATTAGTTGCTTTCATCAATGAGAGATGATCGTAGCAAGTACGTTTTTTGCAATTTGCAAAATATGAAATATTCAGTTGTATAGCATAATCGCTTAGGAAGGGAGTTCCATGCCTTAGTGCATTGATAGGAGAATCCAGCATTTTGAATTGTTTTATATTCAATTTTATTGCAATTTGGGAAGTGTAGGACAAGGAAGTCTCTGGAGGATTTCATTGCATTGCACATTGGCAACTCAGTAAGGATCTGCATATAAGATGGGGATAGACGAATACACATAGTTTGAATGTGATACATGCATTTATTGGAAGCCAGTGTAATTTTAGTAGTAATGGAGTCACTTTAGAGTAACGGGGAGCTCTAAGCTAAAAGCCCACCTTTTTGATGCTGCTTTTAACTCCTAAACCCTTATTCACTTGTTCAGAACCCTTATTTTATCATCCTCACTTTAATATTCCCTTATCTCTTATTTGTCCTGTTTGTCTGACCTAATTAGATTGTAAGCTCTGTCGAGCAGGGACTGTCTCTTCATGTTCAAGTGTAAAGCGCTGCGTACGTCTAGTAGCGCTTTAGAAATGATAAGTAGTAGTAGTAGTAGTGAGTACAAGGTGAGCCGCTGTGTTATCCTTATGTGTCCTTCTGTCTGTCCTTCCCTTATCCTTTTTGGTCCTGTCTGTTTGTCCTGATTTAGATTGTAAGCTCTTTTGAGCAAGGACTGTCTTCTTCATGTTCAATTGTAAAGCGCTGCGTACGACTGGTAGTGCTATAGAAGTGATTTATAGTAGTAGTAGTAGTGTTCTGGGCCGTTTGTAGTTTTCTGATTAGTGAGGTTTTTAGTCCTGTATAGATGGCATTGCAGTAATCAAATTAGTTCACCATCTTACTAGGTTCCTGGAAGGAGTTGCACGGTTTATATTTCTCTTGTCTGATTAGAAGGCCTGGTCCACAGGGCAGAGGATTTCTCCTTTGTAGGTACATATTTCACTATGCACACCTAGTCCATCAAGGTGCCTTTTAACTACAGTGCACTAAATAGCATGTAAATTAGCTGCAGTAATTATGATTGAACTGGCATGACAGTGTATACTAAAATTGCATAACCTGTTATGGGGTAGAAAATGGGCAAGGAATGGCCATGGACTGCACATTGTATTTATCGTGCAGCCATATGGGGGGGGGGGGATTCAATAAATGGTGCCCAGTTAGGTGCCAGGATGATCTGTGCTAAGCTAGCATTCTGTAAAGTCTGCTATGTGCTGAACAACCTTTACAGAATACCAGCTTAGCACGCATTTTGCACCTAGCTTTGGGCACAAGAATTTATGCCTGTCAGAAGCTGATATAAATGCTCTCGCCCAACTGATGGCAAATCCAGACCATTTTATAACTTCGTGCTTAAATTCTGGGGATGCCCCTGATCTACCCATGGCCACACCCATTTTGTAGTTGTAGGCTTGATGGACCTTTGGTCTGTCCCAGTGTGGCAATACTTATGTACTTATGTAGATTATAAAATTTAGGTGCACGTGTTATAGAGACATTTGGTCGTTTCACTACACTTGAGTTTGATGATCGTTGAGACTTCAAAGTATTGGGCATCTCCTTGGTATACTTCTTTGTGTACCGTTTTAGACGGACAAGTATCCAAACACTTTTTACTCCAATTAAGACTCCTGAGGCAGGCCTGTGGCCAAAACACAGTACTATGTCGAGTCTTTAATAAAGTTTACTCTTTTACACACCATCATAGTCTCTATGTCCTGAAGTCATTGGTCCACTTCCCACTTGTTTTTGTGCATCTATACCTCATGGGATTTAGTGTTCATCCACTCAGTGGAGAGCCTGCCCCATTTGCTCACCCAACTGATGGCAAATCCAGACCAGTCTATAACTTCGTGCTTAAATTCTGGGGATGCCCCTGATCTACCCATGGCCACACCCATTTTGTAGTTGTGGGCTTGATGGACCTTTGGTCTGTCCCAGTGAAAAGAGGGAAATACATAGAATAGGATGGAAAGAAGAGGCGAGGGGCATATGCTGCTCATTGATAGGAGGGAAAAGAAAGAGAGACATGCTCATAAAATGTACATTTCTAAGCATTTCATGATCTTTTTATTTTGTATTTGACTTTCTTGGGGGAGGTCAAGGTGATTGTGCAGCACAGGGGTCTGGCGGTGGTGGGGTAGGGGGCGGGGTGGGGGCGGGCTGAATTTTATTTTGTGTCCTCTTTTTTTTGTCACAGCATATATGGTAATCCTACACATATTAGAATGCAGCTCTCAGTGCAACAGGCAGCATGTTCCACAGTGGGGGACCAGCATTTGAAAAGGCATACTTCTGTGTTATTACCAAATAAGTAAAGTACCAAATAACAGATGATGCCATAGATCACATATGTGCAAATGTCAGTGAAAATATCTTTCATTTAATATTATGTTAAGAGGTTAGCTCTCTCCCAAATCACCCCTTGACTTTATGGGGCTCACCCTAACATAGGGCTATATTCATCATTATCTATTTCATGGGCACAGAGAGGGGAATTCTGTGAGTTATGCATCAATTATGGACTAGATTCTATATATCACACTTAAAAATTTGGTGCTAAAATGAAATATGCTTAGGCGTATTCTATAAAGTACGTTTTAATTTAGATTTACTTTACAGAATAAGCCTAAATTTCTATGCATTTTATAGACTATGCTTAAACACCAGTCCACATGACTAAATTTAGTCATTGCTCATGACCTGCTCATTCCACACCTGTGACCATGTCCTTTTCAACTATGCAACTTAGAATTTACATGTACCACATTACAAAATACGCTTATCAAGTACTGCATGTAAATTCCAATTAATGCCAATTAGTGCTGTTAACATCCAATTATCAGTGCTGATTAGCTTGCTAACTAATTAAGTTATGTGCATTGTTATGGAATACACTTCGATTTCTGCACAGAAATCTCGGCGCGATATATAGAATCCTGGGGTATGTGTGTAAATCATTAGAATAATGGCATATAAACGTGTACATGTGCACAGATACATGTAAATACCAAAATTCTTGCACAGCTTGTATTTTACAGGTAGCAATATACATAGGGAATCTGGGCAGAGCATGCGTGGGACTTACATTGATGTACATAATTTAGAATTAACATGCGTATCACTGGAGCTTAGGTGCAGACACACCAGTTCATTCCTAACTTGTAGGTACTTATTTTCATGGCTACGCTATTAATGTTCTATAAAGAAGAGTAGGTGCTTATATTACTTTGTACAATAGGTTCCTACCGGGTACTCGGTTATAGAATTACCCCCAGAATGCGAAGAAATCCTCTTTGAATTAGAGTAAGTATATAAGCGTTGCCATACTGGGACAGACCAAAGGTCCATTAAGCCTAGCATCTTGTTTCTAACAGTGGCCAATCCAGGTCACAAGTACCTGGCAAGATCCCAAAAGAGTAAATCAGATTTATGCTGCTTATTCCAAGAATAAGCAAGTCCATTTTATCGACTTTTAGGGACTTGTCCAAACCTTTTTTTAAATCCTGCTATGCTAACTGCTTTTACCACATTCTCTGGCAGTGAATTCCAGTGTTTAATTCCAGTAGTTCTCTGATTTGTTTTAAATTTACTGCTTAGTAGCTTCACTGTGTGCTCTCTAGTACTTGTGCTTTTGAAAAGAGTAAACAAGTGATTCATGTCTACCCATTCTACTCCACTCTGTATTTTACAAACCCCTATCATATGTCCCCTTAGCCATCTCTTCTCCAAGCTGAAGAGTTCTAGCCACTTTAGCCTTTCCTCATAGGGAAATTGTCCCATCCCCTAGTTGTGGTGCAGTTGCACCAGGGAGCAATGCAAAGGTTTTATAATAATCTCAGTTTTTGTTCTCTGTTTGTTTCCTGATAATTCCTAACATTCTATTTGATTTCTTAGGGTTTATTTATTTTATTTATTTATAGTACATTTCTACCCCACATTTTCCCACATACGCAGGCACAATGTGGCTAACATAGGAGAAATAAAAAATGACAATACAATAAGAGAAAATAGTAAGAGACAAGAATAGGGCAGAAAGGGGATAGGGGCAGAACAGATACAGGGGTGAGGAGGTGGGACTATTGATCAAGAAGAGTGTGGGGGGAATAGACCAGTCCAAATAGGTGGGTTTTCAGCAGCCTCTTGAACAGGTGGCGATCATCTTGCAGTTTTTTAGGCATTTCGACAAAACATTCCAATTCTTGGCACAGGAGTATTGGAAGGACGAAGTGAAGATCTTCTTGTACTTGACACCTCTGCAATTTGAGAAGTGCAGATTGAGATACGACCTCGAGGTTGCAACTGCGTTTCTGGGAGGAAGGTCAATAAGGCGAAGCATATATTCCGGAGCCTGCCCGTATTTGATTTTATGGGTAAGGGAGCAAATTTTGAAAGAGATTTGTTCCCTCACAGGCAACCAGTGGAGAAGGAAAAGCAGAGGTTGAGCATGCTCAAATCGCGATTTTCCTAGGATCAGTCTCGCCGCTGTGTTTTGTGCAGTCTGGAATTTTCGCAACAGATATCCAGGGCAACCTGCGTAAATCCCGCTGCAGTAATCCAGGTGAGATAGCACCAACCAATGAACAAGGGTGCGAAACAGTTCTCTAGTTAGGCAATATCTGACCTGCCGGAGTCGCCACATCGCATTGAACATTCTCTTAGTGACAGCTCGTACCTGGTCGTCCAGATGCAAATGCTTATCCAAGGTCACCCCAAGGAGCTTTAGGCTGCTAGATATAGGGAGGACATAGTCATTTATAGAGAGGGTATCTGTAGGGACTGAATAGTATGGGGAGTGGAGAATAAGGCACTGAGTTTTATCCTTATTTAACTTGAACTGGAACACCCTCGCCCAATGTTTCATTGTAAATAAGCTGGTTGCAATCCGGTCGGAGATTTCAGCTACTGTGTCACGGAAAGGGATGGAGATGGTGATGTCATCAGCGTAAATGTACGGGTTAACTGATAAATCTCAATAAAACTACTCCTGATGCAAAGAAAAAGTAAATTAGGTGTTTATTGTGGCATTTATTTAAGGCTGTCTTAAAGCAGTACAGAAATTTTGAAGGTATGGAGAACAAGTAGACTATATAGTATAAACATCAGGAAAACATTGGTTCTTGTCTCTTACTCCTCCTCTGGCTTGTCTCATATTGTTTTGTTACATTGTACCCCGCGCTTTCCCACTCATGGCAGGCTCAGTGCGGCGGGCAATGGAGGGTTAAGTGACTTGCCCAGAGTCACAAGGAGCTGCCTGTGCCAGGAATTGAACTCAGTTCCTCAGTTCCCCAGGACCAAAGTCCACCACCCTAACCACTAGGCCACTCCACTCTCAACCTTGGACCTTTTCTGTGCCGACTCTTAAATATCACAAACATACATATTTGATTCACCTTTCTCACCTGGAAAAGGTACTTGTAGCGTGAAATCAACAATAAACATTGATTTTTATACCCTCAATAATTAGCTGGAAAATAAACACTCAGATTTACAGACACCTAAGAATAGAGGCCCTAAATAAGGACCAGTCTCTCACAGTGAGACAACTTTGAGTATTTTAAAATTTTATTTAGTAGAATTTGAGATACTAGTTTAAAATTAACATTAAAGAAGTTAAAATATATAGAACAGGTCAATCCCCTCCCCCCCGCCCCCCAAAAAAGTTTAAAAGCAAAACAAACATTACAAAAGGAAGGGGGTTAAGAAAAGACTCAAATATGGCAGAGTTACACAAGGTAAGATCCTGACCATGTAAAAATACCAGAACATAATGACAGATGGACATATTCTGTGCCATTTAAGAGTGACAGTGGCCCTTTATAGTTACAGTATTTTATGTAGGTAAGATTTTTCGTTGTTGGTTACGGGCTAAATAATTGGTAGTAATAATAAAAAAAATAAAAAAAACACCTTACTGTCAGAAAAAAAACTTCCAAGCAAAAGATCTCTCATGGATGCCTGTTTTTATATCTTTCTCACTGGAGAATAAAACAAGTTCATTTCAAGTATTTTTTTTTTTCTGTTCTGGGCAAATGCCAGATGGTTCAAATTAGAAAAAAAAAAGCCTTGACTTACATTCAGACCTTGTGGGAAAAGTGTATGTTAAAGGCCTCACTTAACACATAAATTTCAGGAACATGCAACTTATCACAGTTTTACTGTAACTGCTTGCCAAACGAGACATCTAATTAAACAACAGCTTTGATACTTGGATAAAAAATTATTGGTAGATAAGACTGATTAATTCCTACGCTGTCATCTTCCATTTATTTTAGTCTTGATAACTGCATGAGGCTTAAAACTAACACTTGCATTATCTTCAGACAGCAGAAAATTATCAAATTCGTAGCCCTGGTTACCATAGCCATGTTTTTGATTCCAAACCCCCCCCCCCCCCCCCCCCCCCACACACACACACATATTCAGTCCTAAGCAATAGGACCTCTGAGTCTATGGGGCTATTTTCAAAAGAGAAAAACGTCTGCAAAATGGCATAAAGAGGCATATTTTCAAAGCACTTTGGGAGGCTAAGTGCTTTGAAAATGAGCCTCAAAGTGGCATTGGATGTTTTTCAAAACTTGAATTTGTGATGTTTTTCTCTGCAGTACACCCTAATCACAAGGTGAGGTGTTGGGGGCAGCTTCTGGGAGTTCACAAAACTTATTTTTCTTCCATAATGGAACAAAGCAAAAACATCCAGGGCTAAAAGTTTAGACATTTCAATCATGCCTAAGACACCAAAAAGTTCCCTAAATGTTGAGATGATCACTGGAGGGATTAAAGCATTACCCCCCTTACTCCCCCAGTGGTCACTGACGTCCTCCCCTCTCCCCCCAAAATGTAAAAGAAACAGCGTATACCAGCTTCTATGACAGCTTCAGATGTTATGGCCAGTCCTATTAGATCAGCAAGCAGGTCCCTGGAGTAGCCTAGTGGTCAGTGCAGTGGACTGTAGAGAAGAGGACCCAAGCCCATACCCCACTCTACCTATTACACTTGTGGTGGAAAGTGTGAGCCCTCCAAAACGAGTGTGTTATAAGTCAGTTCACTCTGCTGATTTTAGATACCAGGGTGCCAAGTGGTGGAATTCACTGCCAATGGCAATCAAGGGACAGCCTGATTACTTGGTATTTTGTTAGACTGAAAACTCTCCTCTTTGAGAGGTTTCTATCCATTGATGGAGTATCTTAGATTGCAACTGGCCATCAATGGTCTATATTTGATATTTTGTTTATGGCTTTATAAACCTTGTCTATTTACTGTTAGCCATATTGAACTTGAGTATGTTCGGGATAATGTGGGGTATAAATGTCAAAAATAAATAAAGATGACACCTGTAGGCATAAGAGCTACTGTAGTGGTGTACAGTTGGGTACAGTAGGTTTTTGGTGGGTTTTGGAGGGTTCACCATACAATATAAGGGAGTAACGGTGAGATCTATACCTGGGAGCTTTTAGGTGAAGTTCACTGCAGTGCCCCTAGAGTGCCCCACTGCTCTGCTGGGATGTCTGGTTGTCCAGTCTACTACGAATGCTGGTCCCCCATACATCCCAATGGCCTATTTTTGTGCATTTTGTTCCCTTGGGCTTCTTTTTTCCCAAAAATGATGCTAAAAGATAGAAGCACTGAGCACAAAAACATCTAGCAAATGGACATTTTCGACACAAAAAGTTGGGATGTTTTTCTGGGTTGAAAATGGCCATGTTCGCTACTAGATTTTGGGAGGTTTTTCACAAACTGTCCAAAATCGGATTTAGACTCATATTGAAAATTCCCCTCTATATGATTTTTTGTCTGTTGAGGCCAACAAAAAAAAAAAGCTGCAAGTGATAATGCTTTTTATATGCTGTTAATATATATGTGGCTAACTTTCCAGAGCTGTCCCCTTTTAGCAAGTCAGTGTAGAATGAGCTAAGTGTGGTGCTATCCAAATTTGCCAGTCGAGTATCTCAAAGATTGGTCCTGGATCAGAGAATCTAGTAGGAAATGTTTGTCTTGTGCAAATAGTAGTAAGATCTGCAACAGGTCAGTGCAAGATTAATCCTTGAGGTCCGCCATTGGTAATCACCACTACATCCTGTTGCCTCTTACAAAGCTGGTTTCTAACACAGTATAAGACCTTAAGACCACACTTGATCTGATTCTGTGTTCACCTAGTCAAACAAATAATTTGATATGGTAGACGGGGCGGCTGGAAGGGGGCTTCTCAGCCACTGATTTTACCTAGGTAAAATTGTTTCCAAATTGTCCTTAAGGGGGCAATGGGCATTCTGCAGAGCTGCAGAGTATTTGGGTACTTTCTCCCTGTAGACCTTGTAGCTTATTTTCAGATGGGAACCTATGTGGGTAATTTCTGTCTGAAATTTCCCTATGGACTTGTGCATTTGTTCTTACCGGTAAAAATGAGCTAGAGAACAATGCAAGGTTTGGAAATGCAATCTATCATGTTCTATCCTTGCCCTGTCCCCCTCCCCCAATCCAAGAAAATTTCTGCTGGCTTTTGGCCAACCTGAGTGAGGGTGGTTCTTAGTATTTCTGCAGATAAATAGCTTTGAAAATAGCTTTGTAAAAGAGATGTAAAATTCCTCAAGAGCTGTCTCTTCTTCAGTCCTTATCATATAGATGTCTTTGATGTACCGGTCATTGTTGGAAGGTGTGGCACAAGAAGTTGGTGTGATGCTGGTGTCCACTGTAGGTCCCATGATTAATAAATAGGTGTCATTAATGAAGCTGAAGTCACTCTGTGCCAGGATTATAATTCTGTAATATCTGCAGGTTTATACTGGTGATCCAGTCTTTTACTGATAACTTTTATGTTAGATTGCATATTACTTGTTTCCCTCTTCCAGAAGAACCAAAATCTTTCTATACTTTAAAATTTGTTGAAGTTTGGTTATGATGCAGCCTGAACTGGTCTTACCAGTTAAGATTTCACTGAAAAATTAGACCCATTCTTGAAACTCTTCTTTTGGGGAGCCCTACCGAGCTTAAATCTTAAATATGCAGTTTTTGGCTACCCTATTCAACTTACTTTTGTCAAGATTCCTTAAATGTGAACCTGTCACACCCTGGGCAAAACCTGCTTTCTTATTTGGTCATTTTTCCTATAAAATAATTGTTATTATAATATATATTTAGTTTTTTTTAAGCTTCTAATTTGTTTTGGATAAATGTGCACTTTTTAAAATATATTTGGGACCTGATTATTTAAAAAGAAAAAAAAATCTGAGTATCTAAAGTTGCCCTCTATTTTCAGTCAAATGGAACATTTTCTGTTAAAAATTCAGCTAAATTTTGGAGCATATGCTCATAAATGTAGGCTTGCCAATCATTTGACTAATTGATGAGCCTAGTGCTGAAAATCGGTGCCAAGCTCCTAACTTTGGGGCCCTATTACTAAGGTGCACGGAGAGATTTAGCTTGTGCTAATGATTAGCGTATGTTAAATAAGATGCCCATTATATTCCTATGGGCATCTTATAATTTAGCATGCGCTAAATCTGTTGGTGCACTGTAGTAAAAGGACCCCTTTATTCTTCATTCTAAATCTGCCCCTGTTGCCATCTATTTTTTTTAATCTCCTGAATATAGGAGCTTAGTGAAATTTTTGAGCATAAGTTGTGGCACTTAGCCCTAGCAAATTTTCAAAGAAGCCAATTTAAGATCCTAACTCTTGAATTTAGGAGCATAAACCCTTTGAATATCAGCCTCATTTTCTAAAATCAACTATTTTAATAGTATCTCTACGCCTCTTGGATGCTTATGCAAATTTGCTGTTCTCAAGGTTGCTCATTTTATGAGATTTACATGATAAACAAAAATAAACATGCCCATCGGTCCTGTGATTTGTTAAATATATATTATAATCTAGATAACTTATACACAGATATCATCAGAAATCAAGCATAGGTAGGCCAGTCCTCATGTTCTTACAATATGAAGACTGGGCTTTATCTTGACATTAGCTATGTGGTGGGAAAACTACTAGCTGCATAAAAATCAGAGTATTGCTTATAACAGGCCTTCTCAACCCAGTCATCAGGGTTTTCAGGATGTCCACAATGAATATGCATAGAATTACATCTGACAACCGTTAGAAAATGCAAAAAATTCCTTTATTATTTCAATAAACTAAAGTGCTAAAATCTAAATCTCAGTTAAACTAACCCATAATACTCCATGCATACATTACACTCAAAACCATTCAATCTCCAAAACACCATACATCCAGATGGTTTTGAGTGTAATGTATGCATGGAGTATTATGGGTTAGTTTAACTGAGATTTAGATTTTAGCACTTTAGTTTATTGAAATAATAAAGGAATTTTTTGCATTTTCTAATGATTGTCAGATGTAATTTTATATAATTTAGTATAACTAATTAATGTTAGATCTTGTTGGGCAATGAATATGCATGAGATAGATTGGCATGTACTCAGTGGTGTGCTGGTAAATTTTTAACAACAGGCTCTCTCCCCGGTCCACCTCGGCGCCCCCCCCCCCCCCCCCGTCCAACTCTACGCCCCCCCAAAATTGCAGAGCTGGCTATAGCCAGTGGGTGGGTGGGGGGGGGGGGGCAATGCATTACTCTCTCCAGGAAAAAAAAAAATTAAATGATCCCAGGTTACAATCTAATTCATGTTTAATGTGGGATAAAATGCCATAAATAAGTAAATAAATATAAACTTTTAATGTTGAGCACCTGATTCTCAAAGTGAACATATTCCAAACACTATAATGAAAATAAAATGATTTTTTCTACCTTTGTTGTCTGGTGACTGTTTTTCTGATCATGCTGGCCCAGTATCCAATTCTGCTGCTATCTGTCCTCCTAACTCCGTTTCCAGGGCTTCCTTTCCATTTATTTCTTTTACTTTCCTCCTTTCTTCTTCATTTCTGGTCCTCAGCTTCTGCCTATTTTCTTCATCCATGTGCAGTTTTTCTCCTTTCTTCCTTTTCCCTTATCTTATCTCCTTCCTCACTCTTCCCTCCCCTCCATCTATGTCCAGCATTTATTCTCTCTCCCCTCCTCTCCCCCTGCCCTCCATTCACCCATGGCCAGCGACCCTTCTCTCCACTGCCCTCCATCCACCCATGGCCAGCAGTGACCCTCCTCTCCCCTGCCCTGCATGCACCCATGGCCAGCGACCCTTCTCTCCCCTGCCCTCCATCCACCCATGGCCAACGACCCTTCTCTCCCCTGCCCTCCATCCACCCATGGCCAGCAGCTCCCTTCTCTCCCCTGCCCTCCATCCACCATGGCCAGCAGCTCCCTTCTCTCCCCTGCCCTCCATCCACCATGGCCAGCAGCTCCCTTCTCTCCCCTGCCCTCCATCCACCCATGGCCAGCAGCTCCCTTCTCTCCCCTGCCCTCCATCCACCCATGGCCAGCAGCTCCCTTCTCTCCCCTGCCCTCCATCCACCCATGGCCAGCAGCTCCTTTCTCTCCCCTGCCCTCCATCCACCATGGCCAGCAGCTCCCTTCTCTCCCCTGCCCTCCATCCACCATGGCCAGCAGCTCCCTTCTCTCCCCTGCCCTCCATCCACCCATGGCCAGCAGCTCCCTTCTCTCCCCTGCCCTCCATCCACCCATGGCCAGCAGCTCCCTTCTCTCCCCTGTCCTCCATCCACCATGGCCAGCAGCTCCCTTCTCTCCCCTGCCCTCCATCCACCATGGCCAGCAGCTCCCTTCTCTCCCCTGCCCTCCATCCACCCATGGCCAGCAGCTCCCTTCTCTCCCCTGCCCTCCATCCACCATGGCCAGTAGCTCCCTTCTCTCCCCTGCCCTCCATCCACCATGGCCAGTAGCTCCCTTCTCTCCCCTGCCCTCCATCCACCCATGGCCAGCAGCTCCCTTTTCTCTCCCCTGCCACCCCCTCCCGACTTGTTCCGCGAATTCTCCTGCTTCCTCCCTCCCTCCCTCCCTCCCGATCAGGTCCCTCACCGACCCTACCTTGGCCATCAAATTCTTCGGGGCAGGCAGTGTTGCCTGCCCGCTGCCATCGCTGACTTTCCTCCGCCGCCCGATCGCGCTTCAAAATGGCCGCCGAGACTTAGAGAAGTCTTGCGAGGCCGCCTCTGGAAGTCTCGGCGGCCATTTTTAAAGCGCAAACAGGCGACGGTGGAAAGTCAGCGATAGCAGCGGGCAGGCAACACTGCCTACCCCGAAGAATTCGATAGTCAAGGTAGGATCGGTGAGGGACCGGATCCGGAGGTCAGAGGGAGGGAGAGCCGGCTCGCCCTTTCCAACAACCGGCTCGCAAGTCCGGCCAAAATTTAACAACCGGATCTTGCGAGCCGGAGCGAGCCGGCTCCAGCACACCACTGCATGTACTTCATCTTTGCTATGCCCCCCCCCCCACAATAGTATACCTTTGGACATAAATACAGCCAGTTAAATCGGAATGGGTAAGAGTTGCAGTTCAAATGTCAATTACTGATAGACTTTAGATACAGTATATGTGACGGTACGGTTAATTTCTGGGGAGCAGCCTGGACCACAGTTCCCCCACTTCTTTTCAGACTCTTGAGCTTCAGAGGTGCTTTCCTCCAGTCCTTCCCTTGCAGGCTGTTTTCAGGGAAGTGGAAGGGAAAGAGCAAGCCTAGAACAGAACAGAATCACTCTGCTTCCTAGGCCACCCCTACCTGCCTTCCCACCTCCTCACTGGCTCTACAGTTCCACTTCCTTTTTGCCTACAAATTAAGGGATCCTTTTACCAAGCTGCGGTAAAAAGGGCCTGTGCTAGCGGTGGGGGACATTTTTGCCACGAGCTGAGGCCCTTTTTACCGCAGCGGCCCCAAAAAAAGGCCAAAAAAAAAGACATGGCCATACGTGGGTGGGGGGAGCGCTTATCACTACCCATCGAGGTGATGGTAAGGGCTCCCATGCTAACCCGGCAGTAGCCAGGTAGTACGCAATGCTGCCCAATTACTGCTGGGTTAGCACCAAGCTAAAAAAAATACGGCCCTATTTTCCTTAGCATGGGAAAGGGTACATGCTGGCGCTGGAACTACCACCGGTGCCTGCGTTGGGCCAGTGATAGCTCCAGCTTAGCCCTTGTTGGGCTTACAGACGCTTTGTAAAAGGGCCCCTAAGCTCTGGAGAATACCATATGGTATTGAGATCATTGCTTGAGGATGGATAGATAAACCTGCATGCATGTTACGTGCACATTCATATTTCTTGTAATGCCTTGCTTCTTTTCAAGTGAAAGATTGTATTTTTGCTTGATGATAGGTGAAATCCAATAAATAAATATTTAAAACTATTTGAGATACTTTGTTTAGAGATGGGCAAAGTAGGGAAGTAAATAACATTGCCTCATTATAAGTTCCTGGTTTATGCCCATATGTAGGGCACTATATAACCATGAATACAATAAGGCTGAGTGAGAAACCTGTAAAATTGATGGTTTTATGAGAATTGTTCTGAAAGCTTTTACAGTTAGTCTACAATCTCTGCCTGTCACATGCATATGCCTTTGAGCTAATCAATAAATTCAGCTGAGAAGGTGTAAATAGGTTTTAACACTCATTGGGACAAAATAGCTTCCCTACTGGTAGACTTTCACCACTTATAATGTTTCTTTGTTCCTGTGGAGAAGAGGAAACACAGCCAGTACAAGGCTTAATTGTATTTCTAACATTTTAAAATGCTGAAAGTTTTGAATAGCATCCTTAGCTTACAGAAACACTGGGAACATTTATTTATGTATTTGTTACATTTGTACCCCACATTTTCCCCACTTATTTGCAGGCTCAATGTGGCTTACATAATACCGTAAAGGCTTTCACCAGTTGGTAGATAACAAATTTAGGTTGTATAGTGGTTGAATGAGGTAGGTGTGTGTCAGGCACCTTGAAGGTCGAAAGGGGATGAAGATTGTATATTGTCCATTGCGATCATTAGTTGTGCTGTGTTGCTGGGTGTTGGGAGTTATGTTGGATTGGTGGGGTAAGCCTTTTTGAAGAGATTGGTTTTTAGTGATTTTCTGAAGTTTAGATGGTCGTGGATTGTTTTTACACCTTTTGGGAGTCCATTCCATAGTTGTGCACTTATGTAGGAGAAGCTGGATGCGTAAGTTGTTTTGTATTTAAGTCCTTTACAATTTGGGTAATGTAAGTTTAGGTATGAGCGTGATGATCCGCTTCTATTTCTGGTTGGTAGATCTATGAGGTCTGTCATGTATTCTGGGACTATGCCGTACATAAGTTTGTGGACAAAGTTTGAAGAGTTAGGCAGAGTAATTTAAGTGTTAAGATCACCTTGAAATGGCAAAAATATGATGGCATTTAAGAGTAGAATGACCTTTTTCCAACTTCCCTATTGCTTTAGTTCTACTGTTGGTTGTGTTCATCACAGAGAAAAGACAAAAGTAAAAGAGAAGGGATTTTGGATTTAGTGCACCGTTTCAAGTTGTGGCTCAAGGTGAGTTACATTCAGGTGCTGCAGGTATTTTCCTGTCCCTGGAGGTCTTACAGTCTAAGTTTATACCTGAAGCAATGGAGGGTTAAGGGACCCTTTTACTAAAGGTTTGCCGTGCGACAACCTGAAACCACCACCGACCCAACACAGGTGCCAGTGGTAGTTCCACCCCCAGCATGCATCATTTCCAGCACTAGTGGAAATATAAAAAAAAAAACTATTTCCACTAGGGGCTACCCGATGGTAATCGGGCAGTGCCATGCGCCACCTGGTTACCGACAAGTTAGCGTGAGAGCCCTTACTGCCATCTCAATGGGTGGCGGTAAGTGCTTCCCCAGAAATGGCCGCATGGCAAATGTAAACTTACCACACAGCCATTTTTTTTTGGGGGGGGGGCTTTTTACCCACTGCGCTAAAAGGGGCCTCAGTGCGTGGCAAAAACATCTGCTGCTGCTAGCACAGGGCCCCTTTTACCACAGCTTAGTAAAAGGGCCACTAAGTGACTTGCCCAGAATCACAAAGAGCAGCAGGGTAAGTTGAACTGGACTTTACTGTTTCTGTGTTCACTGCTCTAGTCATGAGGCTTCTACTCCACAGTTGCAGTGGGAACTACCACTCTTCAGATGCTCGCAGGATTAGAAGTTGCCCGACTGTGGTGCTACCCTACCTCTCACCTATCTTTCCTTTAGTGGCTGCGGGATAGTCTCTGCTGCTACAGTCTCCTCTTTGGCAGCTGTCCAGGGCTAGAGAGCTCCTCCTTCACCTCCTGGCTCTGGTTCTGTGTGTTCGAATCACGTCGGGGTCACAAATGTTTTAAATCACTAGTCTTTTTACCACCTCCCCAAATTAGTACTCACCAGCCACCTGCAATTTAGAGAGATAAAAGACTAGGAAGGCCACGCGTAAGAGAAAAGCAATTCTTTTATTACTTACCAAGATACAGTTACAAATTAGTATTTTCTCATATGGGAAAGCAGCACTGTTACACAGAAATGTAATCTGCGACTGTCTCTTCCAACGTACTGCTCTGGTACAGCTGTTTTTATACCTTTTGTGTTAAACAATGCTTCACATTACTTTAGCACTTATCTTCCTCAGAGATCATTCTGTTCTCTGTTCTCATCATATATTTTCCCTTAAGTTGCTAAATCGCATTCTTCTGTCCATCCATAATTGCACCTTTCCCATGCCAACTTGCACGTAGGAATATCTTATCAGATCAGGGGTCTCTGGTTCACATACTTCTCAGCCTTTTTTGCCCTGTTTCAAGGTGCCCTTTCGCTCTGTTTCATAGTGCCCAATCGTGCTCATTATTTGCAGTTCCCAGATAACAGTGAACAACTGCATGATCTCAGAGAAAATAGCCTCCCCATTCTGAAGTCTGATGCACCACCTATACCGCAGCATATTTCCCTGCTTATAATAATTTGCCTATGGAGTAACAATCCCAGCTTTTGTGCTTTTCTTAATGCTTTGACAACCTTAACATATTCTTTTTGGGGAAACATTGCAGCCATATGTTTTTGATGCCAAGATAAGAGAATTTACCTACAGCTGAAAGGAGAAAAGCACCTGGGATTTGTTTGTGGAAGAAAATGTTATTGCATTTTCAGACTGCAATATATAAACAAGAAGGAGCATCAGACTCTCTAGCATCAAGTCAAGTCTTGATGCATTTCCTAGGGCAAAATTCCCAAATGTCTCTTCTCTCTTTTACTCCCCCACCGCACTCTCCAAAACTGAAATAGTCTATCGTCTCCCCAATGACCTAAGTACCAAGGACAATGCAAATATCCTGGACACAGTGAAGGAGCTTGATCAATATTGTGGGTGCTCAGCACCCATGGGCACCCACAGAACTAGCTCCTAAGTCTCAGAGGTCAAAAAATAAACCCAAGTGTGCACGATTTAGTTAACATATATGCAAACAGAAAAATCCTTTGGAATATAGTTTTTCCATAAATTCAGTGGTTAATATTCAGATGATTTGTGTGGTTAACTAGGCATGTCGGCATATCTGGAAGGGGAGTAGAGAGGGGATTAAGACAGCTGCTTTCAGCCTTACTTAAAATCACTTGGGCTGATATTTATATTCAGAGCAAGTTATGAGTGCGCTAGAGGGTGGCAAGCACATAACTTGCCTATCCATATGTTTTTTAATGTTTTACTTTCACAGATTATTGGACCGTTTAACTTATTAGATGGCCAGATATGATCTGTTTAATAAGGAGCTGCAGCAATGTACCAAGGGCTCTGCGAGTGATTTGGCTACACAAAGGGATGTTTAATATGGTGATGGTTCACAAGTCAACTTCTACTAGTTGTCCTGCTTCATTTTTTGAAACTGGCCCGGTAGGTTTGTCTGCAGCTGTTTTTGGCATTTCAGTAGATTGATTTTGGTGTCTGACATATTTCCTTCCACACGGTCATAAAATCAAAAAAGCAATACATGCTGCATTTTTCTGTGATTACTTCCTTAGAACATTCCTGCAGAGAATAAAAGCTGTCGAATCTTGGGCTTATGGTTATAGGTGTGATCTGAGATCAACAAATCAGAGAACTTGTGCCAGAAGCAGCCTCTATGCAAGTTTTAATCTCAGAAACTTGATATATGCTGTATTCAAAAGCAACAATGTGAAGGTCTGAGTCAGAACGTAGAACCTGTGTGGCTTGTTTTTATTTTTTTCTTGGATGAGGTATTCCATCTTAAGCCTTACAGTTTCACACTAGATGATATGTTTACTGATCTTTTTAAAGACAGGACAGAGTTCATGTATTTTGAAAAGTGTACTGCGTAGAGTTCACTTGTCTTGTCTACATTGAGCAGCTGCTGAATGTGTATTAAATTGATTACATTTCCTAGGGCCAGAACTGGAGAACCTGAGATAAAATATGACCGAATGAAAGATAAACTCTTAATAAAGTAAAGTGATCAAATGGGGAAAAAGTACACAGCGAATGCAGCAGGTAAGCGTAAAGTGTCAGTACAGGTATGACCAGGAAGTTCTGTCCCACCCTGCTCAGTTGTGTGGTAAGTTCTCCGTGTACAGGCAGAATAAGGCAGCCACACATAAGTGACATCATTGCTTGGTGACACCAGTTCAGACCTGCTCCATAGAACCCAGAAAAGAGATGAAGGAGCCAGGTGGTGCAGCTAGTATCGAGGTTGTGTTAGCTGGCTGTGGAGACCTGGAAGAAGAGCACCCTGAGTGACTGAAGGAGGGGCCATTGAAAAGCATGGCAGTGGCAGTTGGAGGAGGAGCTCCTGTGAGGTGATTGTGAGTGAAACCTGCATCTGGGGTGCTGGTAGAGGGCAGGGCCAGAGTGGCAGAGCCACTTACCAGTGCAGGTCAGGGACTGGATTTGGCTGCTGCAACAAAGTGAGCTAGGTTCTCTTGAATATGGCTCCAGCTTTTCAGAGCTCATGGGGACGTGCAGCTTCATTTGGAACAGGCCGTGATGTCGTGCTGGGGTCCAAGGCACCGCAAATACATGTTAAAGTGCTATGTTTTTTCTCACACTGAGCACATTTTTTGAATCCTGATCATCGTGTGGAATCATACGATTTGCCTTTTGATTTTGGTTTGTCTTTTGCTTCTGGCATAGTTGGAGAGATTGGAGCAGAATCCATTTGTAAGCTAGAAACGGATGAAACAGACTGGCGCACCGGTGCTTTGATAGAAGTTACCATGAGGTGGGCATGTTCAGACATGCTCAGTAAAGTCATACAGACTTTTCTGGTCTCTATGGAGCAGGTCCAAACTGCTGCCATCAAGCGATAATGTCACCTGTGTGTGGCTGGCTTACCCTGCTGTCCACAGCAGGGAAGTCAGGGTTCAAATCCCATCGATGCTGTTTGTCAACTTGGACTAGTCTCTTATCTCTGGTACAAACTAGGATTGTAAGCCCTCTAGGGTAAAGAAATACCTGCTGTACCCAAATGTAACACACCTTCAGCTACTCAAGTACAGTATATGTAAATCCTGTTGGAGAGATTTTGACTTGAAGAAAGAAACTCTTCACTGTCAGGAAGGTTAGTATTTAGGAAAAAATATACTAAATGTAATGAAACCTGATAAAATATTTGGAAGATGTGTAACGGTCAAGCAAAGAGTTAGCTATGTTGAAATGCCTATCGTAAAAACTAGAGATGAAAAATGTCTTATTTATTTATTTATTTATTTTATTTTTATTTGTTACATTTGCATCCCACATTTTCCCACCTTTTTGCAGGCTCAATGTGGCTTACATAGTACCATAACGGTGTTAGCCAGTTCTGGCATGAACAAATATAAGGTGATATTGTGGTAGAATGAGGTTCATGAATGGTAAATACATTGGGGGAACTTAGAGAGGGAGAGGAAGAGTTAGGATATGTCCATTATGATCTTTGGTTACGTTATGTCGCAGGAATCCAGGTTTTTTATGTTGGGTCGGTGGGGTATGCTTTTCTGAACAGGTCTGTTTTTAGTGCTTTTCGGAAATTTAGATGGTTGAGCATAGTTTTTACTACTATTGGCAGTGCATTCCATAGTTGTGTACTTAAGTACGAAAAGCTGGATGCATAAGTGGATTTGTATTTGAGTCCTTTGCTGCTTGGGTAGTGGAGGTTTAGGTATGATTGTGCTGATTTTGTGGTGTTTCTGGTTGGTAGGTCAATGAGGTCTGAAATATATTTTGCTTTTTGTTTTAAGTGTAACTATCTAGAATGAGCTATTTCTTCACCAGTAGCTCTGCCTTAGCTGTAACATATTAGTACAATAAGACTCATATTAGGATAAGATCCCTCTGAGCCACGGAAGCCACATCGACAAATTGTCACCTTCCCCTCTCTCCCTCTCCCTCCTGTTGTTCCTCTTTCCCTTCTCTGACGCTAATTCCTGTATTTTGTATTAATGTTGTTTAATAGACTTTTGTACGCCACATTGAGCCTGTCCATGGGCAGGAATAATGTGGGATATAAATGCCATAAATAAATAAATAAGGCATTGATGAGGGCAAAGGCCATCTGAGAATATAGGACTCCAAAGTTATGGAAGTAGAGACGAAATATTGAGCCAGCTGTGATAAAGGAATTTTCCAGCTATAGCTATGAGAAAAGCTTAGCACAGCTTTCTCATAGTGCTACACACCCTCAGTCTTAACATAGCAAGCTGTTGAAATGATTTCTTAATACAAGGAACTCCTGCATTTTGGGGTCGATCCGTTCAAATAAGGGGCTTGAAAATTTTACTGGCCGCAAGATATTTTGTGACTTGAGCGAATAAAAACGCTGTGTCTAAGAGAAGACACAGCATTCTGTTTTACTCGGGTATCAGCTTAACTAGACTATGCATGAACCTCATTATTCCATTAGAACATGTAAACCTACTCTGATGATTTCAGTACCATGTGACATCTTGCATATACCACCCTCTGTTCTAAAAGTCAAATTCTGTCACAACACAGCTTCTTTAATAACCCTCACTCAGATTTAAAAGAGGGGGTGGGGTGGGGGGGGTTCAAGATGAACATGAAATCATAGTGAACCTAACTGGACAGAATGCATAAAAGGTCAATTAATACTACAGCAGATAACGACCTAAGTTGTCTATCCAGTCTGCCCAACAGTCACATTCATTGTCAATTCAAGATTTAAATCAAGAATGAACATGATATTATTTACTTGATCATGATTTTTCTAGGACATAGATGGCCGCCTGGCTCAGGCTTCATGTTTCAAACCACTGGAGTTTCTGTCGAAGCTCTCTCCAGCCCACCCTAAACCGGATTGCCATATGCGGGACTCAGACCATACAAGCCAGCCCTTCACCGGCCTTAGTTGATGCATCTAAGCACCACTTGACATGCAAACACATATGGAACCCTTTAAGTTTTGTTTTTTATATCATTGATTTTCTAATTAGAGAGCCTCTGTGTTCATCCCACTCCTTTTTGAATTCCATATTTATGTCATTAAAATCTGTCAGGACTGTTGAGACAGAAAGTAAAACTCACTGCTGAGAATTTGAAACGTGCCCTGTTTTCAGCAGGTCACCCTAAAGTCCCTAAACAACTATCTGTGAATCAGAACAAAATGTTGTAGTAATCTTGGTTTGAGGAGTATATCTTCAACAGCAAAAGTTTAAAAATGAATGAATATTCTAAGCATTTCAGCAGTTGCATACCAAGGGGGGCGGGTGGGGGCGGTCCGCCCCGGGTACACGCCGCTGGGGGGGTGCCACACGCTGGTCAGCGTCGTTCGTTTCCATGCTCCCTCTGCCCCGGTTACTTCCTGTTCTGGGGCAGAGGGAGCATGGAAACGAACGACGCTGACTGGCGCGCGGCACCCCCCAGAGGTGTGCACCCGGGGGGAGGGGGTTCTTTCGCCAGGGTGGGGGGTGTCCTTTCACCGGGGGGGGGGGTCGCACTGCACAGGGGAGGGGGGCGCTGCACCCGGGGGGGCGGGGCACATCGGCGATCCGCCCCAGGTATCAGCGCCCCTAGGAACGCCACTGCATTTCAGTGAAGTAAGCCAAGTGAAATGCAGCAAAATGCTTACTAACTAATTTGTTTTATCTTGCTTTTGCATGGTAATCTCAAGTACCTATGGAGATCCCCTCCCCTTAGTAGCCAATGCATTTACCTGCCCTACTTTTCCAGCCCTGTATTTTGAAAGTTAAGTACTGCATTAGTCATCTCCTGATCCAAATAAGAGCAACATGTTGCTAGCAATCAAATAGGAGAGAAACTGAAAAGAGCAGTAGTAACACAGGAAAATCTGACATTATAATACACGGACCTGCTCTCATTTTTCAAAATCCCTAGTCCTGAGAACACACCAAATATTGTTCTAGTAAACAATGGGCCTGAAATTTAAAGCTGCTTATCCAAACAGTAGCACCTCCTACCTTGGATAATTAGCATAGACTGGGACCATCTATGGATTTTCAGTGAGGACATCCAGATAATGCCACTGAAAATCAGTAAAGAATACCCTAGTGCTATCTGAGGGCGGAACCAGGATATTTCCGGTGGGTGGTGATATTCAGTGCCAGTATCCGAATAACTACATAAGTACATAAGTAATGTCATACTGGGAAAAGACTAAGGGTCCATCGAGCCCAGCATCCTGTCCACGACAGCGGCCAATCCAGGCCAAGGGCACCTGGCAAGCTTCCCAAACGTACAAACATTCTATACATGTTATTCCCGGAATTGTGGATTTTTCCCAAGTCCATTTAGTAGCGGTTTATGGACTTGTCCTTTAGGAAACTGTCCAACCCCTTTTTAAACTTTGCTAAGCTAACCGCCTTCACCGCTTTCTCCGGCAACGAATTCCAGAGTTTAATTATACATTGGGTGAAGAAAGATTTTCTCCGATTTGTTTTAAATTTACTACACTGTAGTTTCATCGCATGCCCCCTAGTCCTAGTATTTTTGGAAAGCGTGAACAGACGCTTCACATCCACCTGTTCCACTCCACTCATTATTTTATATACCTCTATCATGTCTCCCCTCAGCCGTCTCTTCTCCAAGCTGAATAGCCCTAGCCTCCTTAATCTTTCTTCATAGGGAAGTCGTCCCATCCCCGCTATCATTTTAGTCGCCCTTCGCTGCACCTTTTCCAATTCTACTATATCTTTCTTGAGATGCGGCGACCAGAATTGAACACAATACTCAAGGTGCGGTCGCACCATGGAGCGATACAATGGCATTATAACATCCTCACACCTGTTTTCCATACCTTTTCTAATAATACCCAACATTCTATTCGCTTTCCTAGCCGCAGCAGCACACTGAGCAGAAGGTTTCAGTGTATTATCGACGACGACACCCAGATCCCTTTCGTGGTCCATAACTCCTAACGTGGAACCTTGCATGACGTAGCTATAATTCGGGTTCTTTTTTCCCCACATGCATCACCTTGCAATTGCTCACATTAAACGTCATCTGCCATTTAGCCGCCCAGTCTCCCAGTCTCGTAAGGTCCTCTTGTAATTTTTCACAATCCTGTCGCGATTTAACAACTTTGAATAACTTTGTGTCATCAGCAAATTTAATTACCTCACTAGTTACTCCCATCTCTAAATCATTTATAAATATATTAAAAAGCACCGGTCCTAGCACAGACCCCTGAGGAACCCCACTAACTACCCTTCTCCATTGTGAATACTGCCCATTTAACCCCACTCTCTGTTTCCTATCCTTCAACCAGTTTTTAATCCACAATAGGACATTTCCTCCTATCCCATGACCCTCCAATTTCCTCTGTAGCCTTTCATGAGGTACCTTGTCAAACGCCTTTTGAAAATCCAGATACACAATATCAGCCGGTTCCCCTTTGTCCACATGTTTGTTTACTCCTTCAAAAATTGAAGTAAATTGGTCAGGCAAGATTTCCCCACACTAAAGCCGTGCTGACTTGGTCTCAGTAATCCATGTCCTCGGATGTGCTCTGTAATTTTGTTTTTAATAATAGCCTCTACCATTTTCCCCGGTACTGACGTCAGACTCACCGGTCTATAATTTCCCGGATCTCCCCTGGAGCCTTTTTTAAAAATCGGCGTTACATTGGCCACCCTCCAATCTTCCGGTACCACGCTCGATTTTAAGGATAAGTTGCATATCACTAGCAGTAGCTCCGCAAGCTCATTTTTCAGTTCTATCAGTACTCTAGGATGAATACCATCTGGTCCAGGAGATTTGCTACTCTTCAGTTTGCTGAACTGCCCCATTACGTCCTCCAGGTTTACCGTGAAGTCAGTAAGTTTCTCCGACTCGTCCGCTTGAAATACCATTTCCGACACCAGTATCCCACCCAAATCTTCCTCGGTGAAGACCGAAACAAAGAATTAATTCAGTCTCTCCTCTACATCTTTGTCTTCCTTGATCGCCCCTTTTACCCCTCGGTCATCCAGCGGACCAACCGATTCTTTTGCCGGCTTCCTGCTTTTAATATACCGAAAAAATTTTTTACTATGTTTTTTTGCCTCTAATGCTATCTTTTTTTCGTAATCCCTCTTGGCCTTCTTTATCTGCACCTTGCATTTGCTTTGACACTCCTTATGCTGCTTCTTGTTATTTTCAGACGGTTCCTTCTTCCATTTTCTGAAGGTGTTTCTTTTAGCCCTAATAGCTTCCTTCACCTCACTTTTCAACCAGGCTGGCTGTCTTTTGGACTTCCGTCTTTCTTTTCTAAGGATAGGAAAAAAGCTGCCCTAAGTAATCACTTTTGTAAAATTACTCTCTTGAAGTGTGATATAACGGCATGTTTCCCGTTCCTCCATGTACAAACTTGTCCATGTCTGCATGATTTGGTGGGAGACATGTTAAAGTATGCATCGGTACACAACCAGACACTGGGTAGGTGAATTGGGGGAAAGCTACAACACAAAAGCAATCCACAGATATTGCTACGAAACACTAATATAAAGATGTTGAAAAAAAGGAAGGAAAAGCCTCAAAGTTGCTCAGAGCATACTAGGTTTTAACAAGCGATAGCAATCTAAACAGATCCTTGCTTCATCATCGGCAAAATCCTTTCTAGAAAGCAACAAAACGTCGGCTGCATTGAACAGTGCTCCAAGAAAAACTGAAGAACTGAGTACTGGACAGGCTTTTCCCTACCTCTGACAGTTGGGAGTGGGAAAACTGAGAAATGCTGAAAGTTGCACATTAACCAGGGAAGAAGAATCAGAGATATACTTGCCATCTGGACCCTGATGCAGTTTTGACGAAACGTTACTTTGGACATTCACCAGAAGTTGTCTTCATTCTGCAAGTGTCTCTACCAAAACTTACAAAAATTTTATATTTACAGATTTTTCTCTAAGCACTGTTCAGTGCAGCTGATGTTTTGTTGCTTTCTGGCAGGGGCGTAGCCAAACAACAGATTTTGGGTGGGCCTAGGGAAGAAGTGGGTGGGCACCAACTGTTCCCCTCCCCCAACCACCACCCAAAAAATATCTCAGCTGGTGGGAAAATGCTTCTTTCCACCTTGGCAGTCTGCAGCAGGCATGCGCTGAAAACTGAACATTCGCAGTCTTCAGCTGGCCGAGCTTGGGATCCCACCAGCTACCACTAAACGTGTGCTACTGTTGGGTGGGCCTGAGCCCGAAATGGGTGGGCCCCGGCCCACCTGTGGCTACGCCACTGCTTTCTGATAAGGTTCTTGCCAATGTTGAAGCAAGGATCTGTTTAGATTGCTATCGCTCGTTAAAACCTAGTATGGAGCAACTTTGAGGCTGTTCCTTCCCTTTCTTCAACATCTTTATATTAGCATTTTGTAGCAATATCTGTGGATTAATTTTGGGTTATAGCTTCAGCGTTGGTAATTCCACACCCATTTTGTTCCTATAGTTGAATTGGGGGTACATATGTCTGTTTTGTGACTGGTGGTCTGTGTGAATTTTGAATGGTGTCACTCTAGAGAGCGTAGTTTTGTTTCTATGGGGATATTGGGTGGATGTATGTGGGAGTGGGGGGAGGGGGATGAAACTGTGGGCAAGGGAGATTGGCTATGTGAGGGTGTTATGTAAGCATGTGTTATGTGGGAGCAGTCCGTGTGGGATTATGTTCTTTGGGTGTTAAGTGGGTATGTGGTGGATGTGTGGATTTATATTTCTGGCCATTTTCAGTCTTCTTTCCTCTTCCCCCTTCTCCACTGTACACCCTCTCCTCCTCCCCCAAATGTTATTTTACTTTTTTATCTGAGTTAACTATTCAGCCCACAGCTCTGGCAGTGGCAGGCCACATCTTCGTGTCCTGCAGGGTTTTGGCTTCCTACTACATAGACAGCTGCATTCTTCCAACAAGACGAGCAAACAAACCTATGGGTACAAATGGATGGATGGACAGATGGATTGACCCTCTCACTAACGCTCAGTGAAATGTATCTAAAAATAATATGACAGTACCTTTTTATTGGACTAATACAGTACATTTCATGGCTTAACTTTTGATAATATCTACGCCAGTTCAATAAAACCTGAAATAGATGATGATGTGGGACTTACATGTTTAACAAGTTGGAGATCTAAAATAAAGCATTAATTCACAGAGGATTCATGTTTCATTATGTGCTAACAGTTAAAATAATAAATTTCAAAGGGAAGCAATACAAAGTTGGCAAGCTATCCCAAGTACATTTGAAGATTTATATCACTGAATGCATCTCTTTTTAAAAAAAAATGTGAAAGTGTAATGAACTTTTGAACTGCCTACCTGTGCACTAAGGATATAAACAACCCCCCACCCCCCAAAAAACAAGGTTGGTTAATCTTCAGTTTAAACAAAGTCTTTTGTGGTTCTCGTGTTTTTTCACACGTTTGCCCCTGGATCTATATAGTGTGACTAAAATTGCTCGCGTGAATCTGGTTGAATTCTGGATTTGCGTGCACAACTTAATTAGTTAACAAGTCAATCAGCACTGATAATTTCCACTTCACAAGCAATTATTGACACTAATTGGCATCGATTAGAATTTATCCGCACAACTGTCTGGTAAGTGTATTCTGTAAAGTGATGCGTCTAAATTCTAAGTCGCATAGTTGAAAAGGGGGCATGGCCATGGGTGTGTCGTGTGCATTTCTAAACTCTGTGTGCATTGTTATAGAATATGCCCGATTCGTGCCCAATTTAGACGTTGGCATTTGCACCAAGTTTTACTTGGCGTAACTGGCCATGACTGAGGGGGTCTTTTACTAAAGTTTAGCTTGAGTTAAATGCAGCAGGGCCCATTTTATTCCTGTAGGCCCTGCTGCAGATAACTCAAGCTAAGCTTTAGTAAAAGACCCCCTAAATTTAGTTGTACAGATGGACACTGGGCGTATTCTATAAACCATGCGGAACTTTAGGTGTCTTCTATAAAATTTAGATGTACTTTACAGAATACATTTAGTCGTATTTTCTTTTCCACGTGGAATTTTCAGGCGCCATATATAGAATCTAGCCCTTGATTTTTACACACCTTGGGGGATATTCTACAAATGGAACTGAGATTTCAGTGCTGAAAAAAAAATCAGTGCAGCGCTGTTTATAGAATAGCGCTAAGAGCCAATTTTCATGCCAAAACCTAGTGTAAATGCTGGTGCCCAACTCCAGGCATTTTGGCACAGAAACGGGGCTATTTTATGACCCCGCACACAACTTTTAGGATCATTCCTGCCACTCCCCCTTTTAAACTGCATGGGTGCGCACACACATTTTAATTATTGCCAATTAACTGCAATAGTTATTAACATCAGTTAATTGCAAATTAATAGCTTGTTAGCTAATTAATTCGCAAAGAGCCATGTGCAAATTTCAGCGCACATTTTTGGGGGGATTGTATGCAAACAAGATCATTTTGCATGTGCAAATCAATTGTGCATGTGTTAATTCATAAGTATACAGAAGCCCGAGTGACTCGCACTCACATTACATTTTAGGCATCCGTATGTTTCGAATGCACACTCACAAATGCACATTCATAGTATGTGCTCTTAAGACCATAACAGCACTGAAAAACAGAAACCTTTAGAGTTACCATTCATGGGGTCATTAAACTAGCTTTACTCCAGCATTTTCACTAGCAGTTATGCTCCTGTCTGTACAAATATATATATATCTCAACACTGTTTTATTTCTCAGCAGAGTATTTACATTCCCAAAGAAAGTATTTCAGAAACCTAATTCTGCAATGTACAAAGGATGTCCTGTTGTATCTTTCATTTGTTATGCTTCAAAAAGGGTGTGAACTAAGTCCAAATCACTTCCATGATAGGGATCTGATTGACACAGAAACATTTTGCTCACAGTGGCTGCTATCCTTTGTGCCAGACCTGGGAATAGCAGGCCTAAACTAGACAAGGTAATTGGATGTCTAGATGCAGCCTGCTGGCAAGGATTGCCAGATTGAAAAACTTTTCCCCGCCCCTGACGTCACTAACCCCGCCTCCAACGTCATCGACCCCCACCTCTGATGTCATTAGCTCCGCCTCCGACTCCCACCTCTGATGTCATTAACCCCGCCTCCGCCATTATTAATCCCGCCGCCAACGTCATTAACCCCTCCTCCGACATCATTAACCCTGCCTCTGCGGGGCTTCTATTGGACCTAATTGAATCAATAGAAGCCCCGCCGGAAAAGCACCCAAACCCGCACAGCTGCCATGAAAAAGCCACCCAATTTCCCACAGCCTGCAGCCGTCCCACAGCCGTCAAAAATTGGCTGCAACCGGTCACAGACAGCCGCCCAACTGTGCGGGAAACCCGCAGCCCTGGCAGCACAGCCTGCTGGGTGCTAATCTGTAATGGCATCTGGGCACCAAGATTCCGTTATTGCAGTGGTTTCCAAACCTGATCCTGGAAGCACCCCAGCCAGTCAGCTTTTCACTATACCCATAATGAATATTCACTGGAGGCAGTGCATGCAAAGCTCTCTCATGAATATTCATTGTGGGTATCCTGAAAACCTGACTGTCTGGAGTGGCACTGTGTTATAAAATACTAGCACAAATTGGCATCTATGCGCCTAAAATCATTTTATTTATCTATTTAAAATATTTATAACCTGCGTATTAACTAGGTGGGTTACAAAAAAACAAACACAATAATCCAATAAAACCATATACAAACAGCATAAAAATCATATAAGTGTCACATCATCATAAAATACAGGAACATGAAATTAAAGCAGTATGCCTGTGCCTTGAGCTGTTTCTGAAACATGTCAAATCTTTGCAACACACATATTCGTAATTCATTCCTTTGGGACAAGCATAAGATAATGCTGTCTTTGCCAAGTTATACCATGTGAATAGCATATAACAAAGCAGTGTTTCTCAAGTCTGGTCCTGCCAGTCAGGTTTTCAGGATATCCACAATTAATATGCACGAAGAGATTTGCATATAATGGAGTCAGTGTATGCAAATCAAGTTCATGCATATTCATTGTGAATAGCCTGTAAACCTGACTGGCAAGGAGTACTCAAGGACTGGACACAGACTTATAGTATTCTGTAAGTTACACAGATAAGTGGGAGCCCTGCCTGTGCCCCACCCATGCCCCACCCATGTGCACACCCTCTTACAATCACACATTAAACAAGTGTGCTTCATTATAGAACAGTGCTGAGGATGCACATAGCACTTTACATGTTCTATCATTTTAGGGCACAAACGGTGCTTATATTCATGCACTAGGTTTTATAGAAAGAGGGGATATCTGTATATTCAGCATTGCTATCTATATGGAGAGTGGCACCAGCACTTAGGACAGTCACCATGCCAGTTGAAAGTCCAACCCAATGTTAGTATTAATACATACTTTCATCCTTATTCAGGCTGAACTACTTATATAGTAATGTAGGAGATGACAGCAGATAAAGACCTGTACGGCCCATCTAGTCTGCCTATCAAGATAAACTTACTCCTTGCCATTTTTGGGGCACAGACTGTAGAGGTTTGCCCGGCACTGACCTTGTTCTGCAGTTACTGAAGTTGAATCTGTCCAGCCATGATCAGGGCACAGACTGTAAAACTCTGCCCAGCATTGACTTTGCTTCCCAATTACTGGTGTTGCCATCTAACTACAGCTAAGCTTGTTTGCTTCCTCGCTATCTATACAGGATTCCTTTGTGTTTATCCCACACATTTTTTAATTCTGTTACCATTTTCATCTCCACCACCTCCTGCGGGAGGGCATTCTAGGAATCTACCATCCTCTCTGTGAAAAAGTACTTCCTGATATTATTCCAGAGTCGGCCCATCCCTGCAACCTCAGTTCATGTTCTCTAGTTCTACCACCTTCCTGTCTGTGGAAAAGATTTGTTCTTAAATTAATACCTTTCAAATATTTGAATGTCTGTATCATATCACCCATGTCTCTCCTTTCCTCCAGGGTATACATGTTAAAGTCCTGAATCTCCTTTCAAACATTTTGTGACACAAACCCCATATATTTTCGTCTATTTTCTCTGAACTGCTTCAAGTCTTTTTATGTCCTTAGCAAGATACGGTCTCCAAAACTGAACACAATACTCCAAGTGGGGCCTCACCATTGACTTGTACAGGGGCATCAATGCTTCCTTTCTTCTGCTGGTTATACTCCTCTCTATGCAGCCTAGCATCCTAATGGCTGTGGCCACCACCTTGGTACATTGTTTCGTCAACTACTGAATTGTATTTATTTTTAATTTTCATACTCCACATCACACTAAGGATACCTGAAAATGGTCAACATGGAAATGGAATCCTCCATCATCCTCTCTATGTTCTCAGTCTATGTATGATGTCATGTCGACAACATCAAGGCATGTGGGACAAGGAAAATGGGCCTCCTGCCAGCTAGATGACAGGATGGATCCACTTAATTAAAATCAAATTGTGAACAGAAAATCCACTCTCCCACTGTGAAGGTGATCAAAGCTTTTGTGTGAACTGATATATTTATTTTAGTTCGGCATTTAAAACTTTCATTCATCCCACATTACGATCAAGGATATTCCATTACAGCAAAAAGGACTTGGAGAACAGGCTATTGCAAGTGTGGTTTTTGGCCAAAAAATCCTCCCCCCCCCCCTCCAAATTGGTGTCGTCATCTTTTCACCTCAAGTGATTTCACTCTTTAAGAATATGTTACTGTTTTCAAATTCCTTAATTATTACCTCAGTGAATTTCAAGTTACTTATTCGTGAACGCAAAATTGATTAGCCCATAATTGCGCGACTTGTGAAGTGATGTGGGCAGGAATGTCAAAAATCAAATCCATATGCAGACCGTCTTGTCTTTGAACTGCCTGAAAGTGCTGACTCAGAGCGCGGTCCTGTTCTATATTGTGTGTCTCACTTCAGGCAGCTGCTCACAATTGCCACTCATTCTAAGTACACAAGCAAACAAAACGACTTAGTTACAAGCTTACCACAGAGGAACATCATGTTTGAACGCGGCTGTAACAGGAAGTCTATTTAAGCAATGTCATTAACAGGATAAATTATAGTGCTTTCAGATAGTGCATTGGAAAGTCTGACATCTTATTACTAATAGGCTGTAGTGTTGCCCTGTGAATATTTTTCTAGAAAAGCTGTCGTGATAAAATGTGCCATTTTGCTTTCAGTTTCATAGCACTAAATCTTTGACCCTTATTTACTGTGATGGAACTGAAGCAAAGGGCATGTGCAGCATAATTTAGCATTGGTCTGAAGGGCTCTTTCTGTAGTAGATATATTTTGTGAGCGGGGGGGGGGGGGGGGGGGGCAATGCAGCTGTCCTACTGCTAGTGCTTGCTCTGTACTTTGGTGAGGAATGGGGCCTGTGCTTAGGGCATTGGTTCTCAAACATGTCCTGGGCCTGGGAGAGCCCCCAACCAGATTTTCAGGATATCCATGGTAAATATTCATGAGAGTGATTTGCATGCATCTCCTCTACTGCATGCAAATTGCTATAATGAATATTCATTGTGAATATTCTAAAAACCTGCCTGGCTGAAGGTTCCCTCAGGACAGACTTGGGAATCACTGGCTTAGGGGGGTAATTCTACGACAATGTGCTTAGTTTTAGGCACCAAGAAGGTGCCTATTTGGTACCTGTTTAAAATAGGGCAAATATGTGCCATAGAGCCTGGTGTAAATGCTCCTGCCTAGAGGGCCAGAAAACACGTTTAAATAATAGTGCTCTGTAATTTACACATGTAGCAGTCTGCTCTACCTAGACTCCGTCCATTTAGGGTGTCAGTGGGTGCTGAGGACCCTCATTATTGTGCAACCTCCTTCACTTTGTCTGGGGAAGGGTAGGGTTTTTTTTTGTATTTAGCACCCCCTAAATTTAGATGCTATGGCAGCTGTGTTTAGGCGCCAGTTTATAGAATAGCGCCTAGCTGGAATATTAGCTTTTACGCACATGTTCACACACCATGTGCACATGCAACATATAAGCATGTATGCACGTACATATGCATGCACATACATGCACACACACATATATGCATATGTGCACATGTACACACGTCATATGCCAATATTCTGCTCATTTGCACATGTTCTTTGTGTCTAAAGATAGGCACTATGTTATAGAATTGCCCCCTTAGAGTGATTTTCAAAGCTGTTTCTGTGGGTAAATTAGTGCTTTACCTTGACCTTCCCTGTTTGTGGGTAAATATACTATATAGTATCACTGCCTGTAACTTCAAAAGCAGACATCCATTTTTTCTTGGAAAACCTGAATTAGCAGGTGCAAATGCAAGCAGGTAAATTCCAGGAATAATTTTCAACATGAAAGTGTGTGCAGATGGACTTTGTAGTGGTGTGGACAAATAGAAAAATAAAATAAGGTGCATTACTAGTGAAAGCTTGACTGATGATGTGTATGTAAAGCACGCACTAGTGGGAGTCTCATGCTGAAAATTTCCCATGCAGAAAACCAGGTACAGGCTTTTTATGGGCCTTTATGAGGTCTGCCAATTTAGGAAACGTTTCTTTTATCCTGGGTAGACTAGGCTGGTATACACTGAGGGGCATAATCGAAAGTGGCACCTAAGTTTTCCTGAGGACGTCCTCACAGGACGTCCCGGCGAAGGGGCGGGGAAACCCGTATTATCAAAACATGATGGACGTCCATCTTTCGTTTCGATAATACGGTCGGGGACGCCCAAATCTTGACATTTAGGTCATCCTTAGAGATGGTCGTCCTTAGACTTGGTCGTTTCTGATTTTCGGAGATAATGGAAACGAAGGACGCCCATCTCAGAAACGACCAAATGCAAGCCATTTGGTCATGGGAGGAGCCAGCATTCGTAGTGCACTGGTCCCCCTGACATGACAGGACACCAAACGGGCACCCTAGGGGGCACTGCGGTGGACTTCAGAAAAAGCTCCCAGTTACATAGCTCCCTTACCTTGTGTGCTGAGCCCCCCAAAATCCACTCCCCACAACTGTACACCACTTCCATAGCCCTTACGAGTGAAGGGGGGCACCTAGATGTGGGTACAGTGGGTTTGTGGTGGGTTTTGGAGGGCTCACATTTACCACCACAAGTGTAACAGATAGGGGGGGATGGGCCTGGGTCTGCCTGCCTGAAGTGCACTGCGCCCACTAAAACTGCTCCAGGGACCTGCATACTGCTGCGATGGAGCTGAGAATGACATTTGAGGCTGGCACAAAATATTTTAAAACTATTTTTAGGGTGAGAGGGGGTTAGTGACCACTGGGGGAGTAAGGGGAGGTCATCCCCGATTCCCTCCAGTGGTCATCTGGTTAGTTCAGGCACCTTTTTGTGGCTTGGTCGTAACAAAAAAAGGACCAAGTAAAGTCATCCAAGTGCTCATCAGGGGCGCCCTTTTTTTTAGATTATGGGTCGAGGATGCCCATGTGTTAGGCACGCCCATGTCCCGCCTTCGCTATGCCTCTGGCACGCCCCTGGGAACTTTGGTCGTCCCCGCAATGGAAAGCATTTGGGGATGCCCAAAAATCGGCTTTCGATTATGCCGATTTGGGCGACCCTGTGAGAAGGACGCCCATCTTCCGATTTGTGTCGAAAGATGGGCGTCCTTCTCTTTCGAAAATAATCGTGACTGTCTTAATTTGTAAATGAAGATTTCCTAGTGCTATGATCTCATAGTCCAGCTCCCACTGCACGTGCTTGGCAAAATAAAAATTGGTGCATGTCCATTTTGAGCCTGAGACCTTACCGCCAACCATTGATTTAGCTGTAAGGTCTCACGCGTTAACCAGATGGTAATCGTCAGTGCATGTACACTGCCAATTACCGCCCAGTTAGCGCCGCACGGTAGAAAATAAAAATTATTTTCTGCCATGCGTTTTGGATGCACATCAAAATTAGAATTACCATCCGGGGCACTCAGTAGCCAGTTGGTAGTTATAATTTGACGTGCGTTGTACGCGCCTTAGTAAAAGAACCCCTAAGAAATGTGCTTTCTAACAGTGCAAACTGTGATTTTAGGTAAAGTAGAAATAGCATTATTAAATAGTTGCCCCACAGAGCATCTGAACAAAAAGGTGTTCCACTGCCCTGGATTAAATGTTATGTGAGATATGTATATACTGCCAAATCTCTACATTAAGGTTCAAAGCAGGTAACAGAAATAAGAGGCTGATTAGATCAACAGGATTAATTACAAACCAACAAAATCAAAACTTAAAATTATAAAATAAGTTTGTTAAACAAATGAGATTTTTAAATTTTTGGAAAACAAAAATAACTAAAATTTAACCAAATGTTTTGTAGTCAGGAGTTCCAGACCTTTGCAGGATAACAAATGAATTTTCATGAACAGATTTGGACCTCAATCCCTTTATAGGTGGAAACGTCAGGTTCCAAGGTCAAGGCACAGAATGCAGGTTATAAAAACAGGAAGAAGACTGATTTGGTTGGACTGGTATGCATCAATTTACTTCACTGTGTAATTGATGTGCATGGACTAGCTTCTAAGTAAAGTGTTATGCTGGCTTATTGCTGTGGTTCATGAATTTCTGAAAGCTCATCAGAATGAAAATGTGTCTGGATCTATATGGAAATACAGATCTATCCTGTCATAAGCCGGGGGTTGTTGAAGGATGCCCCTAGCCTCACTGCTGTCTGCAGATGTTAGCAAGGGACCATGTGCTCTCAAACTGATTGCATAACACCGTTTCAAAACAAAGCGTTAACCCTTTGTGCTTGGTTACAGGTGTGCAAGGCAGTGAGAGAAGAAGAGAAGGCAGCAGACTCTATTCCCTGTATCCTCAGCCCTCTGGAAACGTTTCCAGCTCCCCCATCCTTCCCCAGCAGCCAGGATGAGGGCTCTTCTGTAAGGCGATGCGTTCAAGGCTTTGTGGCCGAATTCCGTGTCACCCTGCACAGGACTACAGTTTCTAATTTCATCACTGGAGCTTTGCTAGAAGCAACCGCATCGCTGGGATCAAGGAGTGCTTCCTTGAATGTCTTTGGTGGATCAGCTGGAAGAACAGTGCTTAAAGGTAATCAATCATTATACACAATAAATAAGCTGTATTGTACTGCATTGCATCTGATTTACAAAGGAACATGTCATGCTGGTAAAGTTACACTGAGGCTTCACTCAGTGAATACTTTTAAATCATAAGCTGTGCCTAGGGGCGTAGCCAGACCTCACGGTGGGAGGGGCCAGAGCCCAAGGTTGGGGGCACATTTTGAGTGCCACCACGCCTCGCCTCCTCGTCGCTCCCCCTCACCTCCTTGCCGCTTCCCCTCACTGCCTCGTTGCTCCCCCCGCAAAAACAAATACCTTTGTTGGCGGGGGTCCCCAACCCCCGCCAGCTGAAGCCTTCTTCAGCGCCAGTCTCCGGCACAGCCATGTTCGCTGCCCTGCTCTTCTTTCTTTGTGCTCCTCCTGTGCACGCTGACGCTCCTTTACGTGAAACTGAGCTCAGTTTCACGTAAAGGAGCGTTAGTGTGCACAGGAGGAGCAAGAAGAAAGAAGAGCAGGGCAGCGAACGCGGCTGCGCCGGAGACCGGCGCTGAAGAAGACTTCGGCTAGCAGAGGGTTGGGGACCCCCGCCAGCCAAACCAAGGACCCGGACGAAATTTGTGGCCCCCCGTAGCTATGCTACTGGCTGTGCCTCTGCTCCTTCAGATTAAGAGAAGTGTTATGTGGTGCTCCAGGACAGCAGGCATTTAGTAGCCCTTTTACTAAGGTGCACTGAAAAATGGCCTGTGCTTGTGTAGACGTGTATTGGACGCGCGCAGGTCCATTTTTCAGCGCGCCTGCAAAAAAGGCCTTTTTTTCTTTTTTGCTGAAAATATACATGTGGAAAACTAAAAATCAGCGTGCGTCCCATTTTGGATCTGAGACCTTACCCATTGACTTAGCGGTAAGGACCCCTTTGTTCTGCCAAAGTTTAAGCAGTATATCAAATTTTAATAAACACAGACCTAAACATATGTATGTGGCTGGCTTCTGTGAGTGTAACATGGCTGGATTTCTTTTTTTTTTTTTTAATTCTAGTTGAATAGTGAGTGCAAAATAAGCTGCGGGCTTTTTTTTGTGGCATTGCCTCATAGACAGAAATCATTTTCTTTGAGCCATACCCTGTTGTTGAAGCCTTGCACATTATTGGAAAGATATATGTTAGCAAGAATAACAATTCAGCTTGTCTTAAGTGAAGGAGTAAGAACAATGGCTGCTAATCAAAATTTGTTTATACTGATCTCATTTTCTTGTTCAAGCAGTCAAAATAACTTCCTGGCATCCCATTAAAACAAGTCAAGCCAGATCCTTGATTCCTTATAAGTATTTGTACAAACATCACATTAAAATCAAGACTAGGCCCTTCTTCTAAGATACATTTTCCTTTAAATCTGGTGTTATTTTGAAAGTGATATTAGCGTGGTAGGTAAGTACTAGTATCGCATTTCATTTGAGTTACCCAATAGAACTATATTTGGTAGGACTTTTCAAAGGGAATTCTTTGCGTATACCAGGTATCATGCAAGTAGATGTATTAATGTTAAGAAACAAGGCACAACATAGAGCAGTAATTCCCAAACCTGGTCCTGGAGGCATCCCTGCCAGTCAGGTTTTCAGGATATCCACCATGAATATTCATGAGCGAGATTTGCATGCAGGGGCCTCCAGGCCCAGGTTTGGGAACCACCGATTTAGAGCAAAGTTCAGTCCTCCAGGGCTGCCAACAGATACGATTTTCAGAATATCCCTAATAAATATGTATGGATACATTTGCATACAGTGACTGCAGTATGCACACAAGTATGACCTGCTTGCAGCCCTTAAAGACTGAATGTGGAGGAGTGGCCTAATGGTTAGTACAGTGGGCTTTGACCCTGGCAACTGGAGTTCAATTCCCATTACAGCTCCTTGTGACCTTGGGCAAATCACCTAACCCTCCATTTTCGAAAAGGTTGTGAGCCCTCTTGTGTACAGCACTGCTACTACATCTTGTAGCACTATAGAAATGATTAGTAGTAGTAGTAGTAGTAACGTGTGCACCCTCACTTCATCAGTACTGCTGAAATCATAGCCTCATTTTTACTTTGCTTGGTGTCTTCCTTTTGTTAGCTTTGGTTCCTAAGTTTCTTTTCTGTGTTCTCTTGAAGAAACTTCATTTTATTTTTACAGTGTGTCCCTTTGTGTTGTGAACTACTACCAAATCGGGAAATTATTGTATTTAAAACAAAGTACGTTTTTTAACATTCCATAACACCCTGTACTCACTGTTATTAAATAATTTTACATTTTATTCATCTTACTCTATAACACTTTATACAAAAACACTTAAATCCCCCATATCACATACATATATTATAATCCAATGTTACTAACGTTGTTGAGACTTCTTATGAGTGACAAATCCTGCTCATATAGAACCCCTGGAACCTTAATAATGTCTTGCTCAGCATTTGTTCAATATTGGCTTTTTCTGTATCAAAAGTCCTTCCATTAAATAAATAAATTCTTGTCCTTGAATGTTATAGCAGGTCTACATAATCCCAGTAAGTCAATTGTTCAGCACAATAACGACAAAAGCACTGATAGCGTCTTCAAAAAACCTTTAGACGTAATCTTCCTCCAATAAGAAGTCACAGCAATCTCAGGCTAAAATGGCTCCTTCCAAGCCCACTTATTCTCCCCGTCAGTTCTTTAAATATCACGGTTCTCTATGCGAGACCGCATTTCGCACGTAGCTTCTTCAGGAGAACCGCACCCTTCATCCTACATAAAATACATATAACTTTCTATGTCACTCCTACATATTTGTACCTTCAATTATTGTATATATAAAATTACACACCTTTGATCCTCTTTTAAATTGTTTTTTATCATATGAATTTCTTCGGCAACTTACCCCTCGGGTTAATTTCCGCATCTGGGCTGACAGGATATGACGACATTTTAACTAACTAACCCGGATATATATACTGTTGTCTAGCCACTCCTCTTTATTACGTATAATTCAAATCCATTCCACCTCCAGGTTTAACCCTAGAGGTGTAACTGTACTCCACTGAAAAATAAAACGTTGTTCAATATTAAACAGAATTTCACTTACATTGCCACCACGTTCCAAAACAGGGATCTGTACTAATGCTATACATCTAATGTCCTCTATCGCATGTTTGTGTTCTTCCCAGTGGGCAACCAGGGGGGCATCACTCCTCAGGTTTCTAATATTACTAACATGTTCAGCTATTCTGATTTTTAATTTCCTCTTAGTGTGACCTATGTAATATTTATTACATGGGCACATTATACAATACACAACCTGTTCACTATTACAATTCGTTACAGAGTGAAGATAATAATATTTTTGAGAACCTGGTATTTTCACTTTATTCGTGGTTAAAGCATATTGACAATATACACAATTACCGCAAGGGGAGTGGTGCCCCCCATATTTAGTTGTTCTGGGGCGTTTTAAAAGTTCCCCTAAATTAGAATGGCGACTATATGCCATTTTGGGATGCTCCTTAAAAACTGGGTGAATACCCAGCACATGCCAAAATTTATGAATGATATGACCAATCATAGGTGCCCTTTGGGAAAAAGGTAAAACACATGCTAAGGGCCTCAAAGCCCTCTTAGTTTTTGGAATAAACAACCAGTCTCTTTGAACGTATCGGGCTCGTTTATATGCCCGTTTCAACACTGATAAGGGGTAACCACGTTGGAGGAATCTCTCCGTCATATCATATGCTTGAATTTTAAATTCCTCCAAGGAGGAGCATAGCCTCCGTAATCTTAAGTACTGACCCACAGGGACCCCCCTCTTTAAAGCTGTGTGATGGAAACTCGAGTAATGTAACAGGGTATTCCTGTCAGTACTTTTCCTATAAATTGAGGTGGATAAGTTGTTGGAGTCTGTTTTATAAATTTTAATGTCCAAAAATTCCAATGTCTCTCTAGAAATCCGAGCTGTAAATTTAACACATGGATCAGCCTCATTTAATTCTTGTATAAACATAGTCAAATCCTCCTCGGATCCCCTCCACAACAATATGACGTCATCAATATAACGTCGCCATAGCACTATATGATTGTGCCACAGTGATGAATTAACAAATTTCTCCTCAAAGTGTGTCATGTAGAGGCACGCCAATGAGGGGGCAACTGACGCCCCCATGGCAATACCCCTTTTCTGGAGGTAAAACTGTTTTTCAAAACAAAAATAATTGAACTTAATCACCCACATTAAAAGTTGGTGCAGAGCAAGTTTCTTTTCTTTAGAAATATTACATCGTTCCAGCACAGACCAAGCTACTTCCATGACTCCTTCCTGTGGAAGGTTAGTGTATAGGGCTACCACATCCAAGCCCACCAATAAGGTGGACTCATCTACCAAACCTTGATCTTTAATCGCATCTAGCACCCCCATAAAGCCCGTGGAGTCTCTAACATATGAATCCGCTAAACTGACCCACGGCTGGAGATAACCATCCACCAGTTTAGAAAGTGGTTCCAATATTGAATCCCTAGTACATACTATAGGACGACCAGGGGGGTCCACCGTTGATTTGTGAACCTTCGGGACAAAATATATATAAGGAATTTTTGGATTGGGGTGGCAAAGAAACCGTTGTTCTTGCACTGAGAAAATCCCATCCATTGTACCCTTCCCCACATAAGTCACTATCAAATCCTTTAAATATTCTGTGGGGTCACAGCTCAAGCTTTCATAGAACTCCCCTTGCTGTAATTGGCGTAAGCCTTCATCAATATATTTCTGTTTATCTAACACTACCGTGGAGCCTCCTTTATCGGCACGTACTATTACTATTTGATCATTATTCGCTAGTTGTTGAATACAGCGTTGTTGAACCTGAGTAAAATTAGTTCTATGAGGCATCTCAATTGTTTCCATACGTTCTAATTCTTTTAACACCAGTTTTTGAAAAGCCACTATTGAAGGGTCAGGAGCTCCTGGAGGGGACCATCGGGATTTAACACCTGTCCGAGGTAGAACCTTATTCTCCTCATTATCCAACTGAGGGGTACCAAAGAATAACCTTAATTTTAATTCTCTAAAGAACTTATATAACCCTTGTCTAGTAGCAAACGCATCATACCTTGTATAAGGAACAAACGATAATCCTTTATTTAATACTTCTATTTGCTGTTGGGAGAGGTGAAATTTAGATAAATTAATAACTGTACTTACTTCTTGTTTTTGCCACCTCTCACTGCTCTCTTGTTTGTTGCCGATTTGCCCCCTAGGGTCGTTTCCTGAACTTGCGGAAGTAACCGTAAAAAAGTCTCTGGTAAAAGAGTGCTCGTATTTGTTATCTCAGGTATTCCTTCCCCTTTCTGTTCTTTACCCTTTTTAAATTTATCCTCTTCACCCGAAGAGTCACTTGATGATAACTTAAATTGGACTTTTCTGCTGGACCCACGGCCTCTACGATTTTTACTCCTTTTATCCATCCATCCGTATACGAATCCTTTTGTATAGTCATATTCATCACGTTTAAATTTTGAGATTTTTAATTCTCGCTGTTGGATACGATATTGGTCTATACTGGAGATATGTTCCTCCCATTGTTTTTCAAATACCGATTTATCATAAGCTTGTTTAATACTCTCAATTTTATTGTTCAATTCCTGTTGTATTTTAGCTATCTCCTCATGTAAGACGTCAATTGTTATTAACATGAGGTCTAATGAGCATCTAGTTATAACGGAGTTCCACTTTGCTACGTACTGCTCATTACCCAAGAACCGTGGTTCTTTATTAATCCGTAGTCCACGCGGGACTCTATGAGCATGACAATACTCTATCAGTGCAGCCGAGTGTAACTCCGTCCTCACCAGTGCCTTATGTATTCTTAAAATTTCCTCCCAATTGCATGTCTGTTGCTGGAGGGGATCCGAGAACAATCGTGTACCGCCTAATAGCTGCACTATTCTATCTTCTGACAGCCCAGATTTGGTATCCCACCGGGCAGTTGCCATCTTCCCATCCATGTAACTAAACTACTACCAAATCGGGAAATTATTGTATTTAAAACAAAGTACGTTTTTTAACATTCCATAACACCCTGTACTCACTGTTATTAAATAATTTTACATTTTATTCATCTTACTCTATAACACTTTATACAAAAACACTTAAATCCCCCATATCACATACATATATTATAATCCAATGTTACTAACGTTGTTGAGACTTCTTATGAGTGACAAATCCTGCTCATATAGAACCCCTGGAACCTTAATAATGTCTTGCTCAGCATTTGTTCAATATTGGCTTTTTCTGTATCAAAAGTCCTTCCATTAAATAAATAAATTCTTGTCCTTGAATGTTATAGCAGGTCTACATAATCCCAGTAAGTCAATTGTTCAGCACAATAACGACAAAAGCACTGATAGCGTCTTCAAAAAACCTTTAGACGTAATCTTCCTCCAATAAGAAGTCACAGCAATCTCAGGCTAAAATGGCTCCTTCCAAGCCAGTTGTGAGCCAGTACTTTGTTCCCTGAGATCGATAGGGAGTTATGTATATAGCCTTCATTAGATGTTTCGGCAGTGTTCGTCCCAGGTTTACAGTAATCGGCACAGTAGTGTACAGATTCATTTCAAATCTTATAAACACAGTGGCTAAGCAGTGAAAGCCTTAAAAAAACAGAAGCCTTTTCAGAAAATAAGTCAGAACGAACAACATGATATCCTATTGAGTTTGTTTTCTTGTGAGGAAATTGTATAAGAAAATAAATTTTGGCCTGCGCCCTGTTTTGAAACATTTCATTGTAGCACATAAGCCTTTACCACTAGATCAATGGGTGGCGTTAAGAGCTCAGGATGGTTTTGGGCACACACTGGTTTCATTTTTACTGCAGGACCTTTTCCCGTTCCGTAAAAAAAAGCCATTTTTTCTAGATGTGGTAGATACTGGCATGGCGCGCACCCAATACATGTGCCTACACTACCACAGACCACTTTTTACCGCGGCTTAGTAAAAGAACCCCTCAGTGACTCTATGAAATCAGTCATGTGACTCTAAAAAATCAAAACAACAAGAAAACTAAAAGCTTTTAGTGTCTATGCTCCGTTTCGGATAGCATCAGCGTTTTATGCCTTTCTACTCCATGAGAATTTTGGAGGAACATCTGTATACGTCAATTTGAAGACCCCTGAGGAAGGCCTTGTCGGCCGAAGGGTCCCAATAAAACTTCTTTTGGTGCTCTTACCATCTGTGGTTTCAGTCTGGTCTTTTTGGGTTTCTTCCGCTTTTCTTGTTGTTTTGTGCGTTTTTGCGGGAGATTTGGACTCTCTTTTTGTTGTCCTGTTACTCTATAAAATCAGTCATGTCTTTCAAACTGTTGGAGGTGATAATTTTATCATTTTTCTGTTGACATCTTATTCCAGATTGTTATGCTGGCATGAAGTGGAGTGCTGTGTTAATGGGTACCAATTGCCATGTAAACAGCTAATATGGAAATTGCCATTTTGGGTGGAGAATGAACAGGAACTGCACCTTGCAGTTAATGTGGAGGGCATTACTGTGTGTATTAATATACAGTAGCAGACTTAGCTGTGTGCAAACTGCACAACAGCTATTCCAAAAATGCTGGGAATGCCCCCAACAGTGTCTGCAGAGATTTTACGCCTGACGTGCTGTAACTTTAATTTCCATTAGGTGCAAAACCATAGCACATCTTGCTAACTATGCCATTGAATGTGTTTACAACTTAGATCATTTTTTGTGTTTATGGCATGTGGTTCATAGTCAAGGTTATTGCTCTGCTTAATTTATGAGTGTAACTAAATTTGACTTATATAGATATAATTTTCAGAGGACATTGTAGATTCATAATCTTGATGGTAACTGATATATTTTAAAAAAGATTTTACATATACAATTACTAGAAGAGACAATGGTTTGGTAGCTGTATTAGTACACTTTTAAAGGCAATAAACAGAAATAAAACAAAATTAAAGAAATTTTAAAACAATCCAGGAATGTTTTTAAGACCTTTGATGATAAATTGATAAAATATTTTGACACCCACCAGAGAGTTTCCTATCACATTATAAACAATAAAATTATACTGTTTTGTCACTCTGTGATCACCCATCAATCTCTCCCTGTTCCCCCTCCCCCACCCCTACTTTTCACCATGTGACTGTCATTGGAATACATTTATGTTTCACTTGTATATTCTGATATTTATCATCTTTTGCTCATTGGTGACCCGAAGAAGAAGGTATTGCCTTGGAAAGCTAATCAAAAAATGTATGAACTTAGAAATAAAATAAACAAAAAAAGAAGATAACGTTTTATTGGACTATTTATTTCCTTTAGAAGAGACAAAAAGGACAAGCTGTCAATAGCCAGTTGACCTGCACTGATGTTGTTGGTCTTCTCTTTGTCAACAGTGTTAGAAAGAACCAGATAACATTATACAGATTGTAAGCTCTGTTGAGCAGGGACTGTCTTTTCATGTTAATTTGTACAGCGCTGCGTAAGTCTAGTAGCGCTATAGAAATGTTTAATAGTAGTAGTAGTAGTAGTATACAGCTCTTTAGAGCTATGTCCTTAGACAAATTGCAAATACTACATAAATGTTTCTTCTATTTGAATTATGGCTTTTAAATGTAAATAAGAATTCCATTTATTCAAGTGGGGTTTTTTTTGCATGTTGACAGTCTAATTTTGCAGAGCGTGTCTTGAAAAACAGATATCCAAGTTGGGAAGTCCAAAATTTGCAGTGTATTTTACAAGAGGCTCATGTAGCTCCGTGGATAAAATGCACGGATTTCCTATGATGCCTATTGGAAGGCGAACTTGTCAAAAACAGAGTAGCGAGGCAAAACCCACAATACTGACAAGTCTAATGCAGAACCAAGGGGTTTTAATGAGTGCTAGTGTCAACCAGCATCTGTGGCACAAAAATTATTGACTCAACATGGCTGTGTTTCAGCAAACAATGCCTGCGTAAGGAGTCATGTGATTCCAAAGAAGTGTCACTGACAAGACACCAGGTAGAGACATCAATCAAAAACGCTGCACAAAACAATTGCACGTGAATCCAAATAAACGAAGGCACAACACAGTTGTTGTGTGTGGTGGAACATTGCTAAAATTGAGTTCGCTCACATCGTGCAAGTTAAACAAGGTTTCTCATTTTGTTGTGCAACAGGTGCTGGTTCACACTCTCAAGCATTAAAGCCTCTTGGTTCTGCATTAGACTCGTCAGTATAGTGGGTTTTGCCTCACTGTTGTATCCTGTTCCACTTCGCTTGAGGATTCTTTTTCTTCTCCTATATGTCACCAAAAATAGAGTAGCGTCACTAAGGGCTTTGCTGTTTACGTGCGTAAGTGGCACTTTATCCACTTAGAGGTGTAGGTGGTGATCTGTCTTGTGTAAATGGCGCGTTTGAAAACTTCATCTCTAAGCGGAGGCAAATAAAAAGCCATACTGTAAAACAAATTTTTGCTAATTCAGGGCCCCTTTTACCAAGCTGCGGCAAAAGGGGGCCAGCGCTGGTGTTGGTGTGTGTTTTACTTGTGCGCCGAGGCCCCCTTTTCCCACAGCTGGAAAAAGGGAAGTCTCGCTTTCCTACAGGAAATGGCCGTGTGGCAAGTAAAGCACTTGCAGCGTGGCCATTTCAGGGGGGGAGCCCTTACTGCAACCCATTGAGGTGACGGTGAGGGCTCTCACGTTAACACAGCGGTAACCAGGCAGTGTGCTGCACTGCCCAATTACCGCCGGGTGCACTCCGGTGCGCTAGGAGTGGGAAGTACCGCCAGGCTGCTGCGGTGGCCCAGCAGTAGTTCCTGTATAGCGAACAGTAAGCCCGCATTGGGCTTACCACTGCTTAGTAAAAGGAGCCCTCAGTGTGGCTTTCAGTACCAGAGAAAGAAGCACAATTCTTACCTCTAAGCCCTTCTGCTAAGCCCAAGCCCAAATAAGAAGCTATAGCCCCACTATACCATTCTTTTTAGAGATATACATCCCCCAATATCCCTTATAGTAGACCATCAAGAGGAGGTCTATAAAAAAGTTGAGGAAAATAGAGGGATAGCTAAAAAGATGGGAACAAAAGCGGGTGGGGGGGGGACAACATCATGAGGTTAAATGATCAGGGTGGAACTGGAGGGGGAGTGGACTGTAATGGGTAAAGAACACATTGGAGGATTTGATATTTGGGATGTAGACCTATAAATGGTGAGAGATCTTTAGGGGTGGGGCTGGATCATAGTGATGTGTGGGTACATCATACTTCACATATTCATTGGAGAAAGAAGAGGAGTTGGTGGTGGCACAAAAGCAGATTAGAGAGATATCTGCACTGTTTGTGTGGAAGCTCTAAAAACAAACCAAAAAAAGAACACATCGGTCTCCAAAAAATGAAACAAGATTATTCTTGTAAAAATGTGCAACTAGCTTTGAGGGGGGCGGGGGGAGAGCTAAGGAGCACAGGCAGGCAGTCTTTGCAGCTGCCTGCTTGTGCTTCCCTCCTCTCCGACAGCTCCGGAGCAGCCGTAAAATTTGCTTGTTACAGCTAGGCACTCTGGAGCTGTGCATTGCCCTGAATGCTTATTAGAATACCAATGAGCTCATTGTAATATATTTTCATGGGGTTCTTGGTGGCTTCTAGCTGCATATGTTGGAGCCACGGAAAACCCCTTTGTGCATTACTCCCTAAATAGCGCTTGCTTTGAACTGGCTACAACCAGTCTAGAGCAAACGTTAACAGCACGGTAAGCTTTGTTCATCAGGCCCCTAATATTTTCAATTGAGACTCGAAATGGAATTGTAAACCATCAAAACAAAGAACAGTATCATTCCAAATTTTATCCATTTGTCCAAGTAGTAAACTTTGCTTTGTCTTTAAGTTTCAAAAAGTGATCAGCTATCCATTTTTCAAGTAATTTTATATAATTTGCTATATGATATGAAGTGTACATGGGTATATTGTCTATAGGTATTATTATAGTGATCTCGTTTGTGTAGGAAAAAATCTTAAAACTAGCAGATGCTATATAAATAGCCCAACAAGCTCATCAAGACATTGAACATGATGGGGACAGCGGAGAGCCTTGTGGAGCTTCACATGGCTTCCAAGCAGAGGAGAGAGTTTTTTTGAAAGCTTACCATGTAGGACCTCAACTCAAAAAGTCCTCAAACCACTGAAGGACCTTGTCCTCTATTCCGATAGCACTTAAAATTGTCAACATAAGACTATGTTCAAAAGGTCAAAGGTGCAAGATAAATCAGATTATAGGTCTCCCCTCAGACAAAATAACTCCAATAACTGATTCCATGCTATAATGTTTACAAAAGCCTGATTGTGAAGCATGTAGGATATGGAATTTATCCAAGTAAGAGGTTAATTAAGAGGTTACTAATACCTCGTTACTAATACCTCCATAATCGTAGTCAACAGTGGGATGATGCAACTGTCCTATAGTTGGAGACCTCATGCACCCACACCGCAATATTCTTGATAGGTGTGAGTGCTATATTCTCACCATTAGCTGGAAAGATACCCTCTTTGAAATGATCTTCTAGCCATTGTTTCAAAAATTCAAACAAACTCAGGAGCTTCCCTTATGATTGGGGGGGGGGGGGGGGGGGACAATCGTCCAGTAAACAGTGGGGTGAACTGTATTTCTTAAATAGAACTGTTAGGGGTCCTTTTACTAAGGTGCTCCGAAAGTGGCCTACGCTGGTGTAGACACGTGTATTGGACACGCGCAGGTTCGTTTTTCAGCGCACCTGCAAAAAAAAAGCCTGTTTTGGGGGGGCCAAGAATGGACATACGTCAAAATGAAAATTGGTACACGTCCATTTTGAGCCTGAGACCGCACTGCCACCCATTGACTTAGCGGTAAAGTCTCTTGTGTTAACCGGGCGGTAATCATCAGCGCATGCACAATGCCGATTACCGTCCAGTTAATGCTGCATGCTGGAACTTTTCCGGCAAGCGTAGTGGACGCACATAAAAAATGAAATTACTGCCCGGCCATGCGGTAGTCGGGCGGTAGTTCTGAATTGGCATGCATTGGGCGCGCATAGGCGCCTACACGGCTTAGTAAAAGGGTCCCTTAATTCTGTTTCATTAATCTTGTCAAAATTTGTCCAAAGCCTATCCATAGGGTACCCCAATTCATCAACAGATCTAAACTGATAGTTTTAACATTAAACTTATGGAAATTAAGTAGAAACAATGTAAAATAGCTCATTAACTATTGGAACAGTGAAAAAAATATGCATGGAGAGTGCTTTGCAGATTTGTTAGCTACAGCTCAAAAAAAGATTTTTGCACACCTGTACTTTACTATCTGCTTGATTTGCATGTCATTAGTTCAACCCCCTTCTGCTTCTGAACAGGCAAGGGAGTATTTGGTCTCCATACAGCCAGCAAAGCTTCTGAGATTTATTTCAACAGAGGAAAAGACTTGCATCAAAGTCCTTGATGGTTAGGACACTCCCTGGGATTTTAGGAATAATGACAGATTCACTCCAGTTGACAATGTTCCAAAATTAAAAAAAAAAACCACTGAGATACTTGGTGAATTGTAATCAATTACTAGAAAACATTTTCTGTCAATTATGAACTCAGCAGTCACAAACGCAGTTCATCCAGCAAAAAGGGGTTCCTTTGTTTTAAACACCCCCCTTCCAGGATGCTCCAAAGGATTCCTTATACTTTTGATTGGCCCCTATTTGGTACCTGAATCAGTCTGCTAGCTCTTTCCTCTGAAATTCTGTAACTCACAGGGTAGTGAGTTCCCTTGCACTAGAGTGGGAATCTACTCTAGTGGTTTCTCCTCCAAATTTTTTTTCTGAGGATTTTAGTGTAGTTGAAGTTACTGCTGTCTTGTTGCTTCAGGGATTTTGACCTGCATTCCCGGACTGTGACAAAAGAGACAGCCCAGAAAAATCTGTACCCGGAGAGTTATTCCATGTCCAGAATGCTCAAGTTCCTTTTGTGCCTGACAGCTGTTAACAGGCTTCTGACCTCATAACTCTGGTAGAGACCTCTTTACATTAACACTGGTCATTAATAAGCTTGACAGCATTGCATTTTACACATGTTAACAGCTGATCTTAGCATGCTGTAAATGGGCAGTCTGAATTGCCAGTATGGTCTGCCATCATTTTTCTATTTCTGTTACATGAATACACTAGTCCCTTAATCTGCTGTAGCTCTTCTTTTGTGGTGTCTGTATCATACCTTCTCACATTTTATTTCATAGGAGACTTTTTACTAAAGTGTGCAAAGTAGTTATTGCAAGAAACTAGTGCAGGCTAACAGTTAGCCCGGGCCTGTGCTAACAGGTAAGGCAGCAGCTTAACTCTTAACTGACAAATGTAGAATGAGGCATGGAATGGATGATGACAGCACCAGACACTTAGGGCCCTGTTTACTAAGCCGTGATGTAGGCACGCTAGCATTTTTAGCACACGCTGATGCTAGAGACACCCATAGGAATATACGGGTGTCTCTAGCGGTAGCGTGCATTAAATTTTAGCATGCACTAAAAATGCTAGCGCATTTTAGTAAACAGGGCCCTTAATTTGTGGTATAGTAACATAGTAGATGACGGCAGAAAAAGACCTGCACGGTCCGTCCAGTCTGCCCAACAAGATAAACTCATATGTGCTACTTTTTATACCTTACCTTGATTTGTATCTGTCATTTTCAGGGCACAGACCGTATAAGGCTGCCCAGCACTATCCCTGCCTCCCAACCACCAGCTCTGGCACAGACCGTATAAGTCTGCCCAGCACTATCCCCGCCTCCCAACCAGCCCCCCCCCCCCCTCCCACCACCGGCTCTGCCACCCAATCTCGGCTAAGCTTCTGAGGATCCATTCCCTCGGATTCCTTTATGTTTATCCCATGCATGTTTGAATTCCGTTACCATTTTCCTGTCCACCACCTCCCGTGGGAGAGCATTCCAAGCATCCACCACTCTCTCCGTGAAAAAATACTTCCTGACATTGTAAAAGAGAGGTTTATCTGATCCCTTTCTTCCGCCAAAGTTAGAGGCTTTTTATAACTGTGTGAATCAAAGGGAGGTTTTGCAAGCATTCCGCTAATACAGTACAGTCTTGATTATCCAACATAAATGGGACCAAGCCGTTAAGTGAAAAGTCAGTTAATATAGAAAATAATGGTAACCTCTTAAAAATGCCCAGAAAATATACTTTATGCATAAAATAACAGTCATAGGATATCTATTTAAGATTTAGTATTGTTTAACATTAACCAGCAAAAACACAAAAAATAAAAAATAATTATATAGATCTCAGATCAAACATGGCTTCCTTGCAGTATGTGAAGCTGGCAGTGGCGTTCCTAGGGGTGCAGCGCCCCCCCCCCCCCCGTGAAAGAGCCCCCTCGGGTGCATGCCGGGTGCACCTGCTGCGAGTTTACTAACTTTGCTCGTTCGCTGCAGCTCCCTCTGCCCCGGAACAGGAAGTAACCTGTTCCGGGGCAGAGGGAGCTGCAGCGAACTCTCGCAGCAGGCGCGCGCCGCAGCACCCCCCCCCCCCCCAGCGGCATGCACCCGGGGTGGACCTCCCCCACCGCCCCTCCCTTGGTACGCCACTGGAAGCCGGAAAACAGGAAGAGAACCTGCACGCTTTTCAACGGCACTGTGAGACATCATTGGGGGGTGTCTGTCGAATATGCCAGATGGTCGGATTAGTGAAGGTCGGTTAATCGAGATTGTACTGTAATTATTTGTTTTTATCTGTACAAGTAGATAACACTTGCACCTCTTATTTCCTGTCTAAATGCTGAACACTTGAAAATTTAGCAGCAGCACTAGACCTTGGAAGAATAAGTTCTTCTTTCTTTCTTTCTTTTTTTTCCCTAGTTGTTCTGAAAAAAATTCATGCTGTTGGATACTTCAAAAGGAACTAAATAGCTTGGGTGCAGTTATGCTCTAGAAAAATATAGGGACCCTTTTACTAAAGAGTGGAAGGCTGCTCATGCATGGTTTAGTGCACATTAATAATTATATCTCTATAATTAAAGATTATCTATCTAATATTACTTTCATAGTATAGTTTTACTCACTATCATTCTAGTTGAGTCTCCTTATTTGTCCATTCTATATTCTATCAGTTTTCAATATGGAATTGTGTATTTCAGGATTATTGTTACTTACGTTGAAATAGCTCGTTTTAAATGTCAACCTAGTATTATATGATGTATTACAAGAATTGATACTTTTCAAAATGTGTACCAGTCTATCGATGTTTGTAATGTAAGCCACGTTGAACCTGAGCTGCAAGGAGTGGAGTAGCCTAGTGGTTAGTGCAGTGGACTTTGATCCTGGGGAGCTGAGTTCAATTCCCACTGCAGCTCCTTGTGACTCTGGGCAAGTCACTTAACCCTTCATTGCCCCTGGTACAAAAAAAATAAGTACCTGAATATATGTAAACCACTTTGAATGTAGTTGCAAAAACCTCAGAAAGGCGGTATATCAAGCCCCATTTTCATTCCCTTCCCTTCTTGGGCTAATGTGGGATAAACATGTCATAAATAAATAAATTAACAGCTAGTGAACAAATGTGTTTAACAGGCTAGGTCATATATTTACAGTTAGAACAAACCAAGAAGCGGGAGATGGAAGCAGGCTGAACAGACAATGGGATGAACACACTAGTTTATTGATTCTCTTGTACTGCAGCAATAAACTAGTGTGTTCATCCCATTGTCTGTTCAGCCTGCTTCCATCTCCCGCTTCTTGGTTTGTCCTATTTACTCCGTGGGTTATCTTTGTTCAGTTACCTTTTGGTAAGTCACGTATTAAGGCCATTTTTTGGAAGGGGTGGAACAGGGTGGGGCATGAGCAAGGAAAAGGTGTGGCATTGAAAACGCACTTACCACATGCTAACTGACTAATGCGCAGTTAATGAGGGATTACCGCCTCCTAAATAAGAGAGGCAAAGTGCTTCCATGTGAACTGCAAGGTAAGGATTGCACAAATGAACATTTTTACATGCTAGCTGCAAGTTACATGCTGGGCACACCCCCAACTAGGTACTGCATTAGTTTTGTAGTTGGTGCATGTTAATTTCCTGCATTAAGTGCAAAATCTAATACACTTTAGTAAAGACCCCAATAGATTTCATTTATGCATTAAAAGAAGTGTAGTTGCGTAAAGGGCAAACAACGAGTCCCTCAGGGCTACAAAAGTCTTTTAGTGAAAAATGCAGTTATTAAAATTAACCTGGTCTTTGGACCATATTTATCATGCTTGATAAACCCAAATTTGGGACTGTCCCAAAATTATTGTCAAGATTATTTACCAACTGCAGTTAATAAAAAAATATATGGGTCAATATTCAATCGTTTTGCTGACTGCTACACCTGGAAATTCAGTACCATGTTTGCGCTCTGGAATTGAATTTCCAGGTTTATAGAACTGGTGAAACCATAGCCAACTAAGTGTGATATTCAGCATTTAGGGGGCCTTTTACTAAGCGGCGGTAAACCCAATATGGGATTACCGCTCGCTAATCCAGAACTACTGCTAGGCTACCGCAGCAGCCCGGTGGTAGTTCCCACCCCCCGCGTGCGCCATTTCCCAGCACTACAAAAATGTTTAAAATTTTTGTAGCACCGGTGTTTACCCAGCGGTAATCAGTCAGTGCCACATGCTACCTGGTTACCGCGGGAGCCCTTACCGGCACTTCAATGGGTGGTGATAAGTGCTCTCCCCAAGATGGCCACGCAGCAAGTGGTTTATTTACCACATGGCCATTTCTTAGAAAAAAAATGGCAGCCTTTTACCCGATTCAGTAAAAGGGGACAGGGCCCTTAATCGTCTATGGTAAACTGCATAAAGATAGGTTACCACAGCCACCACATGGTGAATATTGGCCCCCAAATTAGCTGCTGAATTTGACGAGTTAGCTCCGAACAAGCGATTTAACCAGCTAGGAACCGTTAAATCACTGAGAGGCTCTGTGTGTCTTAAAAAAATATCAATTAAAACTTGACCCCATACCCCACTCCGAATTATTATAAAGCTTTAAAACAGTATGTATAACTTTCATTATCTCTTTCCAAACACAAGGAATCTTCCACTTGACTTCATCCACATCTCATATGGGGCACAGGAAACAGAATGAGCATGCACCTGCTATGGTGTCAGTTGAATTAATAGCAAATAGCTTAAAAAGCTTGCTTCCATTTCATTTACTGCAGTGTTTCAATTATATATACTTCTTACTATTTGTGGAATAAATATATATAGCAATATGAACTGTAAATCTTTACTATTCCCCCTAATTCTATAAGGGGGTCATTATATTCCTATGGGTGCCTCGGCATTTACCGCCAGCTGATTTCTACTGCAAGCTAAAAACAATACAGCGGCTTAGTAAAAGACCCCCTAAACTTGCATGTTCAGTTTTATGCTTAACATGACCCCCACCCTCTTTTTGGCCCCCCAGGGCCTACCCCTTAGAGTCCCTAGTGGTGTAGGGGTTCCAGGACAGGAGCCAGCAGAGGGTTCAAAATGGTGCCAGCAACCCTTAGCGGTAGTCTTGTGCTATTACTGCTAGGGATCAGGCTGCTATATACCTTTGTCTTCTGCACAGCCTTAACTTACGTTCTCTCTCCAAGCAAGCATAAAATAGGTGGATCCAAGGAGAGTATTGCCTGACACTGTTAGTGGAAGAGAAGAACGTGGCATTACTGATGAGAAAAGGATGGTTCCCACTTTGCCCAATTTTCAAATATTTGGCACAGAATTTTTCCAAGCGTAGAAGAGGAGGTGGAAGGCAAAGATTCATCTGCACAAGACAATCAGTGGCAGAGTAAGCCAGGATAGTTGTTGGAGCTGAAGAGGAATGCCCTGTTCTTTCTCTTAACCGGGTTCATATCTGCCTTCTAGGTCAGATGTAGCTAGTCAGCACGCTCCAAGACCTAAAGTCCAGATAGAGGACCAGACACTGTGGCTTGTGTTGGGTCATAGGCCCTCATCTTCAGGTAAATTACCATACTTATCTTTGCAGCCTCTAGTCTTTTTTTTTTAAACCTCATCTCTTCAGTGTCCCAGCCTTCCTTCTCCGTGTAAATCTGCTCTTCCAGTGAAGGTTCTTATCCTCTTTCCTGTGTAATCTTCTAAAATAATTTTCTTTCCATCTTTTGAAAGTACTACTGGAGATGACCCATAAAAATGGTGAAAGGCTGTACAATATTTGGAGCTGGAGATGTTTTGATGGAGGATCATAAAAGTGGATCTTGTTTTGCTAGAAAAATGTGTGTTCTATTTGCCTACTGTGTCTTGAGTAGGGTGTGTACATGGCAAGTGTATAGACTAAAGACATATTTGAAATCTAGAGTTGTAGGAAGAGGTAGCAGAACAGCTACTATTTATTTGGTTTTGTTGTATTTATAAGGTTCATAACTCCAGAAAAGCTCTAGGCGGAATGCAATAATAACGTCAAACATGTTGGGGGACATTTTCAATATGGCATCTAAATTCGATTTTAGATGTTCTACGGAAAACGTCCAAAAATCCAGTAGCGAACTTGGCCATTGTCAAACTAGAGAAACATCCAACTTTTTATTTCAAAAATGGCCACTTGCTAGATGTTTTTGTGCTCAGTGCGTCTATCTTTTTGGACCTTTTTTGAAAAAAATATGTCCAAGGGAAAAACACACAAAGACAAGCGTCTGGGGGAGGGGGGTGTCAGCATTCTTAGTATACTGGCCACACAGACATCCCAGCAGAGCAGTGGGACACCATAGGGGGCACTGCAGTGGACTTCGCATAAAAGGTCCTAGGTATACATCTCACTGTTACCCCCTTATATTGTATGGTGAGCCCTCCAAAACCCACGAAAACCTACTGTACCCAACTACAATAGCTCTTATGTCTGCAGGTGTCACTAATATGTGGGTACAGTAGGGTTTTGTGGGTTTTGGTAGGGCTCACTCTTTCCACCACAAGTGTAACAACTAGAGTGCAATATGGGCCTGGTCCCCTTCTCTACAGAGCACTGCATCGACCACTAGGCTACTCCAGGGACCTGCTTGCTGCTGTAATAGGACTGGCCATAGCTTCTGAAGCTGTCATAGAGCTGGTATGTACTATTTCTTTCACATCTTAGGGGGGTGTGAGGGGGGGTCAGTGACCACTGGGAGAGTAAGGGGGAGGGGAGGTCATGCCTTAATCCCTCTAGTTCTCATCTGATCATTTAGGGTACCTTTTTGTAACTTAGTCATGATTGAAACAGGTCTAGACCAAAATCTCTAACTTTTAGCCCAGGACGTTTTTGCTTTGCACCATTATGGCAGAAAAACATCCAAGTTTTGGAAACACCCAGATCCTGCCCCAACATGCCCCCTTATGATTTGGATGCACTGCATATGAACAGAATAGAAAACCATCTTTAAAATGGATTTAGAAAATTGTGATTTGGACTTTTTGGCAACAAAACACAAAACGTCGATCTACCACTTTGTGCTGCTTTTTGGACGTTTTTCTGTTTTGAAAATGAGGTCCTAAATTACATAAATGTAAACAAACAATACAGAAGAACAATTAAATGCAATGCATAATGCTCAGGAAAAACAAAGGCTGGAGCTAGAATATCTCTACTGAAAGAGAACAACAGCAGTCAATAAATTCAAGCCAATAAATTTAAGCCAACAGTAGTCAATTAATTCAACAAATTAGGCAAAGCCATGCAGTAGAAATCTTTCTAAACACTAAATAATACCAGCACAGTCTTAATTCTTTCAAGATAGAATTTAACAACTTGGGGCCAAAGTAAGCAAGATCGTTTGCATTACCCACATAATTTACGCTCAAAGTCAAGGGGATGATAGAACATTTTGTGTTGAATGTAAAATTCATATTGGAACATTCCAAATAAGCTTCTTAAATAAATATTTCTGGCCCTGATATAAACAAAATTGTACAAATTAGAACAAGGAGGACTTTAAAGTCAATTCTTGTATTAATTGGAAGTCAGCGAAGTTTATGAAGGGCCAGTGAAATGTGGTCGTGTCAAATAAAATGCATGCTGCTATGTTCTGAACACACTGTAATCTGCTCAGTTGTTTTCTTCCGTAAATCCATATAGAGTGAATTGCAGTAATCCCACCAACCTGTCACCAGGATGAAGGTTACTGTTGCAAGATAATTAGTTGACAGGCAAGGAGACAAATTCCTTCCAAATTGCAGCAGTGTAAAACAGATTCTGATCGCATTGTTTGAATGGGTTTGGATACTTAGGGGGTCTGTTATTTGAAACAGGGCCCATAGAAATAAAATGGGCCGTGTAGCAGATAACATGTACTAATCTTTAGTAAAAGACCCCCTTAATGTGGAATAAATAATTACCCCCTACATTCTAAATTCAAATTTAACAGGCAGAAGTTTACTCTTAAAATGATTTGGCAAGGATCAAGTTTCATAGCTTGCCTTTTAACCCATAAAATCTCTATTTTAAGAGAGTTATAGAATTATCCAGATTCAGAGCAGTTTTAAACACTAAGGGGGTCTTTTACTAAGCAGTGGTAGCGTTTTTAGCTCACGGTAGAAATCAGCTGGCAGTAAATGCCAAGATACCTATTAATATTCCTGTAGGTGTTTCGGTGTTTACCGCCCACTGATTTCTACCATGAGCTAAAAAGGCTACTGCAGGTTAGCAAAAGACCCCCTTTGACAGGGCAGAAAGCTTCTTAGCCTGATCTTCATTCAGTTCTGTATAAATCTAAATGACAGCATCTGACTGAAAATGCTAGTCCAGCCATTTGATTATATCCCATATTGGCTGCCCAATAAATGTTAATTATCATGAGAGTAAAAGGACACCTTGCGGGAGCCCATAGTTTAAAAGCCCAGGAAGCAGAGTTTAATGGTTGTGACCTTGAACATTAGAAAGTGTGATTGTTCCTATATCCCAAGGCTTCACGTTTAGTGGATAAGGTGCTATAGTTCCCTTACAAAGGCTGCAGATAAATCCTGAAATAATGATCGCAGCTGCGCCAGTATCCATTGTCATCAGTTAAGACCAAGAAAACCGTTTCAATATTGAAACTTCAACAAAAGCCCTGAGTGATGGCAATCCAGGAAGCTTTGTTCCTCTGTGACATATTTCAGTTGATTCATAGCTGCCTTCTCAATAACTTGTCCAAAATAAAGCAGATTTGAGAGAAGGACCTGATGTATCAAATTGAGATCTTGTTTGTACTTGGTAGATAATACCTTCCTTAGGTCTATCAGTGGCAGCGCAGGACTGAAAGAGTGCAGTAGTACTCATCAAAATATCTGTAAGTGAAGCACCATTTAACTGTAGCCGCTAGGATGGCCAGGAATCACAATAAGAACCTCTAAGTTTAGAGGCCCTGACTAATGAGGCAACCTCACTAAGGGGCCCTTTTACTAAGCCGCGTAGGCGCCTACTTGCACCCAACGCTCATCAATTTTGAGTTACCGCCCGGCTACTGCCTGGCCCTTGCGGTAATTTCATTTTTGATGCGCGTCCGCTACGTGTGCCGGAAAATGTTTTTATTTTCTGGCACACGGGCGGTAATTGGCATTTTACATACGTAGACCATTGCCGCCCAGTTACTGCATGAGACCTTACCACTAGGTCAATGGCTGACAGTAAAGTCTCAGACCCAAAATGGTCGCATGGCAATTTTCACTTTGCCGCATGTCCATTTTCGGCAAAACTTTTTAAAAAAGGCATTTTTTACAGGTTTGCAGAAAAATGATTCTGCGCACGCCTGAAACGTGTCTACACTACCTCAGACCATTTTTCAGCGCCCTTTTGTAAAAGGGCCCCTTAAGGGAAAGCAATGCAAACAAGTCTATCTTAATTTCTTGAATGCAGTCAGTTCTACCCTGCTCTGAACCCCTGGGGCCCCTTGTCTAATAGTTTCTGAAGCAGAGTAACTTTTAAATTCCAAAAAATCTGCAGAATCAGATTGCTTAACTGCACGTGAGATGAAGAGCATCGTAAACTTAGCTGAAGTGTTTGAGGATCCTAAATGTCACCTTCGGTTTATTTTCTGCAGAGAAATTCTTGGTAGAAAGTAATTCTGTGTAAGTTCTCTGGACTTAATATTGTAACCACTGTGATAAAGCAGCATGGTTGCCATGTTAGTCCATTTTAAGGGTAATATATGGAAATAAAACAAAAGAAAAAAAGAAAGGAAAATAAAGTGATAACCATTTTTTTTATTGGACTATGTATATATATATTTTAACAAGCTTTCAAGCTGTCTTCTTCAGGTCAATTATGAGCAAAAGATGACAAAATCAAATCAAAATATATATAGTAAAACATGAAAAGCATTCCAATGACAGTCTCGAGGGAGAGGAAGGGGTGAACGGGAGAAACAAGGAGAGGTGGATGGTGATTTTGTCATCTTTTGCTTATAACCAGCCTGAAGAACAGAGCTTTGCCTGCCAAAGCTTTTCACAAAAATGTATTAAGTTAGTAAAATAAGGTGGTACCCTTATTTATTCATAGGACTTTCTTTTGTTTTGTTTTATTTCTGTTTAAGCTCTATGATGTATCTACTACAATCTTCTATATTACTTAAGCTCTATGATATAACTACTATATTACTTTAAAAGAAAAAAATGTCTCTAGGTGTGTACATATATACAACCAAGCCCTCCGAGAGGGGAGCGGGGGGGGGGGGGGGGGGGGGCAAAATTCCCCGAACCCGGCCTCCAAGGGGGGCCTGACGCCAAGGTTTCTCTCTCTCTCCTGCTCCTGACGGGCCCCAAGTGATCGCGTCCTGACAGAAGCAGGAGAGAGAACTCCGGTGCCAGGCCCCCCTCCAGCGCTGCTCTTCGCTCTGCCTCTACCACACTGCTGTGTGGCTGCTTTTCCCCTCAGGCGCATGCTTGGTTTTGAAACCGAGCATGCGCGACAAGAGAAAAAAGCAGGGGCAGGGCAGGCATGGGAGTGAAGAGCAGTGCTGGATTCTTCTGCTGGCGGGGCCTTGGGATCCCCGCCAGCCCCAAAGTATCTCAGTTGCAGCGGCGATCTTGGGGAGAGGGAGGCGGCAGCGGCGACGATCTGGGGGGTGGGTGGCGGCTATCAGGGGAGGCAACGGCAATCAGGGCAGCGGCAGCAGTGGCCCTACCCCCAGCCCAGCTAAGTCTTTTGGCGGCCCTGTATACAACACCACTAGGCCTGCCCATTTGTCCAGAAATCCAGACAAACGGGCAGGATGGCAAAACCTACCCGGTTGCCCGGCCATGTCCAGTAAAAACGGACATATGGTAACCCTAGTAAGTGCTCCCACGCTAATGGGGGAAATTAGTGTGTGGACATTAATAGGAAAAATGGAAAGTGTGGGAAAGCCTCACTCTGGGGATAGCGCTGACTGCTATAGAAAAAGAGGAAATAAAATTAGCATGTGGACATTAATAGGAACAATGGAAAGTGTGGCCATTTTACTACTGTGCTAAAAGTGGCTTCAGCCTGTGGGAAAGCCCCACTCTGGGAATAGCACTGACTGTTGTAGAAAAAGAGGAAATAAAATGTGAAATAAAAGAAAAACTAAATAAAGTATAAAAGCATCATTTAAATAAGTAAAAATTCAAAGCTGACAGTATGCAATTTGCTTATGGTCTCACAAAGGAGCAAACGAATGGGGCATACCCCTTGATGTTGCCTTTTCAATGTCATCTGTGCCAAGCAATGTGCATGTGGCTCTTTAATGCTCATGCATTAAAGAGCCACATGCACATTGCTTGGCACGGATGAAAGGTAAGGGGTTTGATGTTGATGTTGGGTACGGGGCCAAACACTCTTGCAACAGCAGTGCCTCAGAGCACAACAAAGAAGACAGTTCTAGACTCAGCAAACTCACTGCCAGCGATGCACTCACAGCTCACAAAGACTGCCTTCAGCTGCCTCTGAGTGGCCCTTTGATGCAGGAGCCAGGTAAATGGCATGACATTGATGGTGGGAGTGGAGCCAGGCCGCCCAGGAAAAGCAGTGCCACATAGTAAGGACCCTCAAAAACAATTTAATCTTATGTGAGAATAATGTATATGTTTAGTTTCAAATGTTTGTGGTGCATTCAGTCAGCAACATGCTTAATATACTTGCACATGTACTGCTTTGAAACAAGAAGTAGGAGACAGAATGCTATTCTCTCAGGATGAGCACATTGGATAGATGGCAATGTGACCTATCAATGAAGATGCAAGACAATTCTGGAAGGGGCTTAAAGTCAAAAGGCTTCTATATTATATACAGGGGAAAAGAGTTGTAATAGAGCAATACTGGTGCTCTTTGTGATGCAGCAGGACCTAAAGGGGTATATCTTGGTGTATAAATTATGTGGGTATGTATGTTTGCGGGTGGCATGGAGAGTGTTAGAGGAATAGCTATGGTAGCTTAACCTGCTTTGCACTCTGTCTTTCAGGCTATGATAAATGGTTTTCTTTCTGGTTGTCTGTTTCTGTGACAGCTGCTTTTTAGGACAGTTGTGAGTAGCTCCATGGATAAATATTTGGCCTTCACTAGAGCCCCCCTGGGCATTGAGTGCACAAGTACTTTCTCCGGCAGGAGCTTTTTTGAGTGGAATAGAGCACACTTCTCCTTCCCCACCATTAATTGACCATCATGGTTTGTCTAGTGGCGTGCAAGTAGCCACCTCTTCACCCTTGGATGTATTTAATCTGGGAAGTAAATCTCCTGTATCATTATTGACTCATACTGGTTTGCCTAAGATAGTCCCTTCTGAAGGAATATAATTCCCAGTATCTGAGGGTGAGCAACAAGATATTGATGTGTGGTTAGAAACTGCTAGAATGGAAGTATGCTTTACATCTGTGATTTCCAAATAGCTGTTATTTTTCTCCAGAGACTGTGATTAAATTTATTAATGTAGATGCTAATATTTCTTAGATAAATGTTTATCTGTTGAATCTCAAATTTCTTCTGTGGAAATCACTTCAGTATCTGCAGTTAAAGACTCTATAAACACTCATCTCAAATTTGAAGCACTTGGGATTGCTAATATAGCTAGAAGCTTGTGATTCTTGAATTTTCCATGTATCTACTTGTTGAGCCCAGAGATTTTGCTAGGGAAATATCTTAAAGACATGTTAGTGATTGCTATATTTAATACTACTAATAATTTGTATAGTACTACTAGATGTATGCAGTGCTGTACACATTATATGCAGATACTTTCTCTGTCCCTAGAGGGCTCACAGTAAGTTTTGGTACCTGGGGCAATGGAGGGTTAGGTGACTTGCCCAAGTTCACAGGAAGCTGCAGTGGGAATCAAACCCAGCTCCCCAGGATCAAGGTCCACTGCACTATCCACTAGGCTACTCCTCCGCTCCATTTGATGTACAGAATCCTATCTCTACTGGTTGCTGAATGATAACAAAGCCTACCGCAGCAGACAGACCACAGCTATATCTTCTTCATAACATAGCAAGGTAGAAAGGGCAGAGTCAGGTGATTATGATGAGGAAAACAAGGCCTAAGTAAAACTAGATACTGCTCAATACGAATGAGATTTGAACCCATGCATGCAGAGCACAATAGTAGTCCATCACCTTAACCACTTGGCCACCTTGTCCTATTTGATAGCTTTAATATTTCCAAATCATATTCAATTCAATTTTATTCATGTCTTCTATACCGCTAATAAGCCAGCACCCTCATTTACAAGATACTACTCGGTATGTCTCCTGAATATATGCTAGATATGATTGAACTACCCCAAAAAATGCAAACCCAGAAACCAGAAGCTACCTACTTCTTCCCATACCCAGGAACATAATTTACAAAACCATCTACATGGCTGAATTTAGTTACCTGGGTTCCAAGTGGTGGAACTCAATACCGAAGGTCACAGGAAGCATCACTAACTATCTTCAGTTCAGAAAAGAACTGAAAACCTACCTCTTCAAAAAATTCTATAACTAAATAAGTAAGCTATCCAGTGCATTTTTTTCTAGCAAAAAAGGTGCCAGTACTCAAATGGCGGGCAACCCTTCAGGGTTGGGGTGAAGACTGAGGGACCCACCCCACAATAGCCAGGCCCCCTTCAAACAGTCACAGAAGCTATGACAAGGCAGAAGTGTTGTGTAGAGCCTGAGCTCTTTCATTAAAACTTGGGGAACTTGGGTCAATTTTGGTACACAATAGAAAAGGTGCCAGTACTCAGTACCCCCAAGTACCCCCTCAAAAAAAGCCCTGAAGCTATCAGTGACCTTTCCGCTTCCTAATTGTAAATCATTATTGTAATTTCCAACCAGAATGTAAATTGTAAGCTGCTTTGAACCGAAACCTGTTTTTTTATAACAGTGGGATACAAGAATGCATAAATAAATATCCCCTTTCCAGGGTTCAGTGCGGTTTACATTGATTGGATTATAAACTTATAGCCTTGTGTAAGGAGATTAAGCAGTAAGTCTTAAGGGAGGTAATGGCGGAATTGTAAGGGATTGATAGGCAGTCTTTGGGGAGTAAGAGTAAGAGTGCGGTGCGGAGAAGGAGGATCATCCAGTGGATTTTGGGAAAACAATGTTTTTAGTTTCTTTCTGAAGCTAAGGTAGTTGTTGTCCCTTCTAATGGCAACGGGGAGGGAGTTCCAAAAGGCAGTTCCAGCCACAGGGAAGATCAAGATGAAAGTCTTCAGATACCTAGAACCCTCGTAGGGCTGGGAAGATTAGAAGGGCTGGTCTTTTAGTCTTTTTGAGCAGGCCAGATTTAGTGATGTTATCCTGGTCAGCAGATTAGATGTTATATACCATGTAGAATTTGAAAAATAATGCAGGCGGCTTTAAATCTGATTCTTTCAGTTACAGGGAGCCAATGGAGATTAGTCAAGTATGGTGAGATACTATTGTATCTGCTTATTTTTACAAAGAAATGGAGATCAAAGGAAGGTCATCAGGAGATGGACGTTCTTGCATCTCAAGAATTTGATCTTACAGGGTTTCTAGTGGACTCCCAGGATACTCTTTCTTCCAGAGGTACATCATTGGTGACCTTGCCCATAAAAAAGACAAACTGATGATTCTGAAAAAAATACTTTAATAAGGAGACACTGCTTATTGTGGGGCTAAGGTTTTGGTATTTCCAGATGTGGCCAGAACTAGCCAGCTTTGCAGGAAGGCGCTTCATGTTTTGAAGCCTTGGGTATGGGCTGTAGATGCCACATTTTCAAACATGCTCAATTTCACTAAAAGGAGCGTGCAGGATGTGAGGGGAAGAGCGAGCAGGGCATGCGCCGAGACTGGCATTGGATGAAAGCTTCAGATGGCAGGGGTTGGGGACGCCTGCCAGCCAAGGTATTAAATTGCAGCGTAGAGGTGATGGGGAGCGGCGAGGTGGCGGCAGCTGTGGGGTGGCAGACCAAAATGTGCCCCCAGGCCCCATCCCGCTGCGAGGTCTGGTTATACCCTTGCTCACATGTACTAAGACAGCAGGCTCCTCCACAGCACTGTCTAAAATCTTATCTAGGTCCAGTTCTCTAGAGCTAGCTCTTCAGCTGCATTGTCTGGCAATGCACAAATCAAATTTGGTAACTATGCCTTCCTAAACCTTACTGCAAAGGAGTACTATATACAGGTAAGGTTTGCTTGATTTGCACACCAAAGCATCTTGATGGTAGTTGCTGGAGAAGGCCCAATTTTGATTGGTCAATTCTGTTTGTAGTCAATGTACTGAAAAATAGCTCTGCAGTGAAAGGTTTTTCAGGACAATGGGGGATGGTTTTCAAATAGCCTATGTAACTGCGAGTTTTCCTGTTTTGCTTTGGAAATAAGCAAGTACAAAGTTAACCGTACGAAAAGCATCTACAGTACGTGTGGTACACTTGCTTTTTGTGCAGGCAAGAGAGGTGGAGGTAGACAGCAAAAATGTTTTTGTGTATTTGAACATGAAATAAATATATGCTGTTTTTCACTCTTGCCCTAAACATGCTCCCATGAACAATACCTTTCAGTGCAGCTACAAGTGAGCATGCTGTTTCGAACTGAGCAGGCTTTTAGCTACATTGGAGGTTGGTGGTTTGCCATCAGAGCATTCTGTTTGGGGTAAATGTCTTTGAAAACTGTCCTCCAGTTTCTGAAGCATGACAAATCCAGTGAAGGGAGGGAGAAAGAATAAAGGAAGTTGGTGCCTTTCCCAGATCATTCAGTCAACTATCGACCATACAACTGATATGAGAAAATTTATTTATTTTCTGCCTTCCCTTCCTAGCTTGGTGGGTGGTACAGCAAATCTTGATAAACTAAAAAAAATATTACATGTGTGATTTCTATATAATTCTCCACAAAAGGGCCCAGTGTGGTTTAGCACCTAGCAAGATTATGTAATATTCTGCAAATTTCACTTTCTTCAGCATGAGGCACTGTTATTTTGATGGTTAATTGCATAATAATTTGCAGAAAAATAGTCATTCTTTTTTTTTGCTTTGTCTATTGCTTTCTGCCTCTCAGTATTTCTCCCTGTTATTTACATCCTGTTGTGTAGCTGCCATGTCTCTCTTTAAAACCAGGAGCTGTTAACCTGCTTTAGCACTCTTGATTAACCCTATGCTAATAGTTTCATCTTGCAGAGATCCTGATAAATTTTGACCTCAACATCATTAAAATTCACAAGGGTATCTCTCATATATAAAGTTATTTGTTCACATTCTTTCAAGTGTTTCCACTATTCACAAGCACTAGAGGGTGCTATATGGAAAATATTGTCAATGCAATTGGAACTTTTTATGCCAAAAATTTGTCAAAGTTCATCAAGATTTGTACATTTGTGAAGTTTCAGATAAAATAGTGTTGCTCGTAAATCACAAAACTCTACCACTAAGTGTCCCCCTGTGTGAACGCAAGTTGACAATATCCTGGAACCTGTGTTTAACCAGTTAAGTCACCAATTAAAGTAAAATTGAAATTGGTCGTAGATATTGAGAATTGCACAGCAGGACAGAATGTGCAGCTGAAATCTCTTACTAAGACATGGTAAGGCTAACGCGTGGGTAGCATGCGCCAAATCGACCCTACCGCCAGGCTAGCGCAGGCACCTGGCGGTAATTTTGAAATTGGCATGCCCTGTTGCCCACAGTAGAAAATATTTTTCTATTTTCTACCGCTAGAGACATTCCTGGCGGTAATAGACAGCATAGCTGCATTGGCGAATGCTACCTGATTACCACACGAGGAGCGTGTGAGCCCTTACCGCTAGGTCATTGGGTGACGGTAAGAGCTCAGGCAGTAAATAGTCATGCTGCTTTTAATTTTGGCGCATGGCCATTTACCGCCTCACTAAAAAAAAAGCCCTTTTTTCCACCCACGGTAAACAATGGCCCAGCGCGCACCAATTTCATGCGCCCAGACTACTGCAGGCCATTTTTTCCCGCAGCTTAGTAAACAGGCCTCCTAGAGTGCAGCTTTAATTGAGAATGCAGTAAATGATCGGTTTGTGGATATTGCATCTATACTTCTTCCCTTTTCATAAGCAACACTCCGTTATCCTATTTCCTGAGACGGACTTAGGCTTTCATGGTATCATGGCAAGCAGCGCTTCAGGCAGCGGATCTGATGTGGTACTATACTCTTCCTTGTGATGGCTATAATATTGCAGCCTTTCTGTATTTTTAAATTTAGAGGCTGCCTTAGACTCGGGGAAGGTGCAAGGATAATTGGTTCTGTAGCTCAGTGGTTCTACATCTGCCCTTAGGGGACTACCGGCCAGTCAGGTTTTCAGGATATTCCTAATGAATATGCACAGTGGCGTAGCTAGGGTAGTTGACACCCGGGGCCGGTCATTTTTTAACCCCCCCCCCCCCCCCCCCCCCCCCAAATCCAGTACAAGGCATACCGAGAATACAAAACACTCAGGACCTATATATAGAGCAATTATACCATACCATAAGCAGTAATTTGTACGAGTCACACAAGGAAAAGGAAAGCATCTTAAACACTACAGTGAACACTAGAACATCAATTCACCTATTGTAAAACGAAAACAGACAGAATAGTACAGATCGTCAATCCTGCACAGTCAATGCCAACTGAAAGCCATGTCTTTTTCACAAACACAGATACACCCTAATCCACTATAGAATAAGTAATAATAAACTTTCTATTTAGACAAAAATTAAACTGAACCCCCGATGCCAGACTCTGTATACAATGCAACACCAAAGAAACAGAAAATGTCCCCTAGTACTGTGCAAAATATAAAGACAGCAGATGTAAATTTGAAAAAACTAACAAATACCAATCACCACTTTACAAATTAACAAATAGAAATAAAACAAATACAGAAAATAAAATACCATTTTATTGGACTAATACATTTAGCTTCCAGGGGCCAAAATCTCCTTCCTCAGGTCAATACAGTATAGCGCTGTTACAGTATCTTATCCTGACCTGAGGAAGGGGATTTTGTTCTCTGAAAGTTAAGTCAAAATGTATTAAAATTAGTCCAATAAAAAGATTACCTTATTTACATGTTAAAGCAAAAAAATAAAAATATGTATTTTATTTACAGTTGTCTCTGGTTTCTGCTTTCCTCATCTTCTTTTCAGTCTTCCATCCAGCATCTGTCTTCGCTCTCTCTCTCTCTCTCTCTCTCTGCCATCCAGTGTCTGCCCTCTCTAATGTCCCTTCCATCCACTGTCTGCCCTCTCTCTCTGTCCTTCCATCCACTGTCTGCCCTCTCTCTCCCTTCCATCCACATCTGTCCTCTATTTCTGCCCCTTCCATCCACCATCTGCCCCAGTCTGCCATCTCTCTCTCCCTTCCATCCACATCTGCCCTCTATCTCTGCCCCTTCCATCCACCATTTGCCCCAGTCTGCCCTCTTTCTCTCTCCCCCTTCCACCCACCATCTGCCCTTTCTCTCTGCCCCTTCAATCCGTCTGCCCTCCCTCTCCCATCCATCCATCCAGGGTCTGCCCTCCCTCACACTCCCCCCTTCCATCCAGGGTATGTCCCCTCTCTCTCTGCCCCCTCTTTTCAGCCCCAGTTCCAGCCCCCTTATTCCACCTGCCCCTGGTTCCAGCCCCAGCCCACATCTCCCACCTGCTCCCCTTTTCAGCCCCACTATCCCACCAGTCCCCAGCCCTTTTCTTCCATTAGTCCCGAGCTTCAGCCCCCAGCCACTTCTCCCTGTCCCCTTTTCAGCCCCCAGTTCCAGCCCCCTTCATCCACCACATGCCTTGCATCCCCCCTTTTCAGCCCCAGACCCATTCTCCCACCTGCCCCAGGCATGGACCCAATTTCCCTCCTGCCCCTTGTCAGACCCCAGTTCCAGCTTCAGACCCCTTCTCCCATATGAGCACTCCCCTCTGAGCACCCTCACCCCTCCTCAATCCCCATCTCCCCTCCGAGCGCCCATCTGGGCTCCCCCACCCTCCCCAATCCCCTTCTCCCCTCCGAGCACCCATCTGAGAACCCCTCTGGGCTCACCCACCCTCCCTCCCCAATCCCCTTCTCCCCTCTGGGCTCCCTCACCTTCCCCTTCTCCCCTCTGAGCTCCCCTCTGGGCTCCCCCACCCTCCCCAATCAACTTCTCCCCTCTGAACACCCCTCTGGGCTCCCCCACCCCTTCCCAATCCCCTTGTCCCCTCTGAACACCTCCACCCCTTCTCCCATCTGACCCCCACCCCGACCTGGTCCCGTCCCCGTCCCCCCTCATGGAGAGCTGACAGAGCCCTGTCTCCTGCCATCACCCTTCGTTTTTTTTTTTTAATCCATTGCAACGACGCAGGCAGCGCTTCGCGTCTGCCCTGCGTGTGCTGTGAAGATAGAAAATCACCTCGTTAGCATCGCGGGCCTTCCCCTGTTGTGTCCCGCCCTCTTCTGAGGCAACTTCCTATTTCCTCGAGGGCGGGACACAACTGGGGAAGGCCTGCGTCGCTGCAATGGATTAAAAAAAAAAACGAAGGGGGCAGGAGATGAGGGCTGTCCGGAGCACCCCCCACCCGCTGACACCCGAGGCGGACCGCCCCCACCGCCCCGCCCTTCCTACGCCACTGAATATGCATAAGATATTTCTGTATAATGGAGGTGATGGGCATGCAAATCTGTGTCATACATATTCATTACAGATATCCTGAAAATCCGACTGGCCAGTAATCCCTCGGAACAGGTTTGAGAACCACTGTCCTAAGTGATCCTTCAACTCCCCCCTCCCAACTACCTACTGGCAGTAGCTTTGGCTTAAATAATTTTACCTTCACAATTGATGCTTAATGTATATAATATTAATGTATATAATAATCAAATTGGGGAGTAAGAAATAGCAACACAAATTCTCTACTACCAAACACTTTGGAAATAACACCCCCCCAAAAAAAAAAATTCCAAACCTATAAAAAACCAATTCTGTCATACCAAAACAGCACTGACTCCCAAGACTGACATACCAAAAACACTGTTACACCAGATCATAGAATGCCAATGCACCTCCTCTTGTGTGAAAGCAGAACAGGTCAGACTACTAAAGGTCCCTACACAAAAACTCCTGTCACATGTAGAACACAGACAACCCTCACCAAACAAGGTTGTCTGCTGGCTCCGGTTTTTCATAATATCTAGCTGATTAATGGTTTTACCACATTGCAAGGGGTAACTGGTAGTTCTGATTTCCCTATTAAAGCCTTTAAGAAAGGCAAGACTACAAGTCCATGCATGCAGTGCTTGACCTCTAAGGTAGTACCATCAGACTAACACTAGAGGTCACCAGTGGTCATTTTAAACCCAGCATCCAGTGGGGCTGGAGTGACAGGATCATTCCTGCCCCACTCACTAGATACCAAGGTCAGGGGTGGGAGGTTTAGGGGTTCTTCAGCAAGGGTAAAAGTTCTTTGCTGGGAGGAGACGGGTCTGGGTTGTCTTCAGGGGGTAAAGAGGGTCTTTGTTTGGTGAAGGGGGGATTCCTGTGGCACTTATTGTTTCTCTGGCTTCTTTATAAATTGTCCCGGGGAACCTCAGGCCACTTGTTAGCAGCCCAGTGTTCCCAAGGAAGAAAAGTAATAGTTTTCCATTAATAACACAACTTATGAAATTCAGTTCAAGCTGTACTACTCAATTTTCTTAATAGTGAGGTGTTTTACATGAATTTGCATGCTTTGCATCTCATGTTGCATGCATTTTGGTGAACTAATGCATTTTAAGGGTCAATAATGCAGGATTTTGTCATAACACATATTAAGTGGCAAAAATCCTACATTCTTTATCTAGGTTTTTACCTCAAATTAGATTTGAATTTGATTTTGGAGGTCTCAATTCTGAGATCTAGAGGAAGAAATTTCCACAACAAGGGTGCTAAATAAACAAAAGCATCAATACTTATTGTCTCTACTCTGATCCTCGAAGGGGAAGGAAGAGTGGAATGGTTACTCCTTTCCAATTCCCTGATGGCATTACCCAAGTGTTTTTTTGGTCGCTGTGGCTGCAGGAGGAAAGGCATTTATTAGAGAATCACTTTTCTCTACCATGTGGAGCCAGTCTCCTTGTGTGAACCATGAGGTCCCACACAACAGGGGAAACTGATATATTATTAAGTCATTCTTCCTGCTGGCAATATAGGGCTGAGAGAAGTACTAGGGTGCTGCTGATGGGACATGGGAACAGAGGGAGGGAAATTTAAAATACTTGTCCTTTTGCTGCCCCCAGCATGTAGGTTCTCTAGGTTGCTGCCAAGTTTGCCTAATGAAAGCACCAATCCACTGTTACCTCTAAGCTGAGTGGGTGTCCTCCAGCTGCATTGCTGCCAGTAGAGGGTGGTGCTTCAGTATTATGTCTTCAATTGTGAGGGGCAGGCAAGTTCCCTGGATTTGTTCAGAGCTTGCCTGTCCCTCACTATTAAAAATATGATAGTGAAACAGCACCCCCCACTGGCAGGACTGTAGGTGGAGGACTCCCACTCAGCTTACAGAGAACAGTAATCAACGCTGCTTGTGGTGTCCAGTTCTGTAATATAATAATGTAAAAGTTTCAAAAAGTAACAGGACTGCTTTCTAATCATATTTTTTTGGAAAGTTAAGTGGAAAATGTATAATAATGCATAATGTGATTATTGTAAGTGCTGCTAATTGTGTGCTATGAATTTTCTTGAAGAAGGAATACAGTGAATAGGGGTTACCTGTGTTTCACTCTCTCGTATTTTCCTAACAAGTTTTCCTTGTATTCACAGCAGCAGTGTTTGATTTATCCATTTATTTAGGAATATGTTTTTTTTTCTCGAGCTTCCTGTGATTTTGCTGTGTAGGTATGGAGGTAGTGAGATATAAAAAGCAGTGAATAATCTAGAATGCAGGAGAGAGCAGCCTGACTCCAGCCCTCCAGGGAAACATTTACAAGAACACTGTTCCAGCTCATATTTTTACATGAACATTTATTCAAGCCATCCACATGCAGACAGAAATACACTCCATGTAAATATTTTAAGGGATTTTCCCAAGCTCTGCTGTACAAAATCCAAGAGTAGAAATTTTATACTGTTACAAAGCTAAACAACTGTATCATTCAGTTTCACATTCATTCACCTTTTTGTACCCAAGCTCAGAGGAAGTTACATTCAGATAAAGTAGATAGTCCCCTGCCTAAAAGGGCTTACATTCTAAGACTACATTTACTAACGCAGATTAACACGTTAGCATATTAATATCTAATGTACCAGTGGTGTAGTAAGGGAAGATGGTGTCCAGGGCAGGTGATCCACCCCTGCTGCTCCCCTTGCTACTGCATCAGTTTTCTTCCCTTAAGTTCCCTACAGCCTCACCAGCCCCTTACGTGCTGCCACCACTGGATCATCATCAGAAGGCAGTGGGTCCTCCCAGCCACACACTGATGAGAATGCAGCATCCAGCCTATCACAGAAACAGGAAGTCTGTCTTTGGGACAGGATACTGCAGAGTCTTAAGCTCATAGTCGGCTGGGAGGTCCCGCGCTGCCTTCTGATGACTGCAGGTCCCTGATAGGCCGCACACACGCAGCAGCAGCAGTTGAGGTCTGAGGGAGCGCACCTGGTGGTCATTGTTAAAACCAACATGGTGATGGCTGTTTTTCTGTTCTGGGGGTCTTGGGAAGTGAGGCCGGAAGCAGCAGTGTGTCGGTCAAAGTTGGCTTTGCCGGTGCCCAGGGCAGTCCGCCCCCCCCCCTTAATACGCTACTGTAATGTTCACAAAAGCTTCAGAATTCTTGTTGGACCCATTTAATAATAACTTCCATTTATGCATTAAGGGGCTTGTTTAATAAAGTACAGTAAGTTTTGCACTTATGGTGCGGTAAGTACAAAAACTTAAGGTGCAGTAAATGCAAAACCTGTGTGGCAAATGCCGGAGACATACTCAGCATTTGCGCTGCATTTACCACACAGGTTCATGGTCCAGTGCACCCACACTACCTGCTGAGGCATGGAACACAGGCCCCGGTGCTAAAAGAAACCCAAAATAATAAGGCAGGGTGGAGCAACTTGACAACCCCCCAAAAAAGCGCCTCTCCACACGCTCCACCTGATCAAATCCAAATCCCATCCAATTAAGTTCCTCTCCCCCAAACAGAACCCCCCCCACACACACACCATAACCCTTATCTAATCTCCCTGGCTCAAGCCTCTCCAAACTATGCCCTCCCAATCACTTACCTCATCAGTCCCACCCTCTGCTCCTGCCCTGTACACAAGACTATCAGGATTGGTGAGTGATGGAGTTTGGGGGTCAGGAGGGGATGGAAGGAGGGCTGTGGGGGTTTTTTTTTGGGGGGGGTGCCCTGGTAATGGTGATGGGCCTTGATCAGGGGGGGTTAGGAATTTTCAGTTACAGGGTCAGGGCCATGCTATCAGATTATCAATAACACTGTTGCACTTAATGCCACTTCTTCAAGTGGTGTTAATTGCAGACTGGCACAACCATTAGGCAGGACTAGGAGCTCACCCAAGAAGGCAGCAAAGAGAGGCTGAAGTTAATTTAATTTAATTCTGGCATCTATAATCCACTTAACCGTCAAATTCAAGGCAGAAAACAATCATACATTATGAGAAGGTTCCTTCTCTGTCCCTAGTGTGCTCACAATCTAAATTTTGGTGCCTGAGGCAATGAAGGGTTAATGACTTGCCTAAGGTCACAAGGAGCTGCAGTGGGAATCAAACCCAGGACCAATACAACAAAAGATCACTGTGAACAAACAAACAAAAAATAACAATCCAAGATTTACAACAAAATTTAAAACAGTGGGAGGAAATGTCTCAGACCCCAGGTTGAAACTTCCTCTGTATATTGTTCTCACAACCCTTTATGGGGGAATCCTCATAAGCATAAAAACCTCCACTGAGAAAACAGTGTTGATTTTTAAATAATAATAACTTAATAATTTAAGTGTTCAGAACTTTAAAGTTGTGCCTTTAACATTTATAGACTTTTCATTAACATGAGAGAGAAGAGTAAATCAAACATTAAAGTGTCGAGTCTCACCAGTGTTGGCCATTGTTTCGCCTATACATAGGCTGCTTCAGGGAGTACAGGACCAAACTGTGTAACCGGCACAGTGCATACAAACATATGTCATGCAAGCCTGAAAACCTGACTGGCTGGATGTATCCCAAGGAATGTATTAAGAACCCCTGCTCTCGGGCAGTGTTTCCCAAGTCCAGTCCTGGAGTACCTCTTGCCAGTCAGGTTTTTAGGATATCCACAATGAATATGCATGAACTTGATTTGCATGCACTGCCTCCATTATACATAAATCTCTTTCATGCATATTCATTGTGGATATCCTGAAAACCTGACTGGCAAGGGGTACTCCTCGAGGACTGGATTGAAAATCCCTGCCCTAGAGGAAAAGAGCGAGAGAGGAGATATGTTACAGGTGTTTAAATACATGAAAGATATTAATATAGAAACAAATCCTTTCCAGAGAAGGTGAAACGGTAAAACTAGAGGACATGAATTGAGGTTGTGGGCTGGTAGACTTAGGAGTAATGTCAGGAAATTCTTTTTCACAGAGAGGGTAGTGGATGCCTGGAATACCCTTCTGAGGGAGGTGGTGGAGACAAAAACGCAGACAAAATTCAAAAAGTTGTGGGATGAACACAGGATCTTTAATTAGAAAATGGATGATATAAAAAAAAACCCAAAACTTAAATTATTGCATGTGTTGATGGATCAACCTGAGCTGAACTAAGGGCAGTGCTGGGCAGAACTGGTACGGTCTTTGTCCCATATATGGCAAGACAGTTTGGGATGAGCTGTAGTGGACTTTGATGACAACTGAAGTGGTTGGAATGTAAAGACAGTGCCGAGCAGACTATGGTTTATGTCTCCTTAATACCCCACAAAGATGTGAAAAAAAACAGTACATATCAGCCTCTATGACAGCTTCAGTTGTTATAGCCAGTCATATTAGAGCAGCAAGCAGGACCCTGGAGTAGCCTAGTGGTCAGTGCAGTGCACTGTAGAGAAGGAGACCCATGCCAATATCCCACTCTGTTACACATGTGGTGGAAAGTGTCGGCCCTCTAAAATCCACCCAAAACCTACTTTACCCACATATAGGTGACACCTATAAATTTTGGAGGGTTCCCCATGCAGTATAAGGGGGTAACAGTGAGATGTGTACCTGTGACCTTTTGTGAAGTCCACTGCGGTGTCCTCTAGGGTGCCCCACTGCTCTGCTGGGATGTCTGTGTGACCAGTCTGCTAAGAATGCTGGCCCACCATACATCCCAATTGCTTGTTTTCGTGTGTTTTTCCCTTTTAGTTTTTTTTTTTTAATGATCACAAAAGAAAAATGCACTGAGCACAAAATGTCTACAAAACATCAAGAAATGGCCATTTTTGAAACAGAAGTTGGACATTTTTCTGGTTCAAAAAAGGCCACGTGCATCACTTGATTTTTGGACATTGTCAGGAAACGTCCAAAATCAGATTTAGACGTCATATCGAAAATGCCCTCCACCTGTTCTTTCCTCACTCAGTTCATATCTCCAAAAAGGGACAAAAATGTTCATCTGTCGTGTGATGACACTCATAATATATTATGAATTGTCAAGCGAGGTCTAGTCTAAAAACTCATGTGCCCTGATTGTATTTGTGTTTTCAGAGTTAAGAAGAACTGCTGAGCTGCATTTTAGTGCTCAAAGCTCATCTTGTGTTCTTTCTGGATTACATATTCAGCTTGATCTCTTGAGTGTGAATTACAACCCTATAGTCATTGTGGCCTATCTGATTTCTTATATAGTACATGTGTCCTGAGCCAAACAGCTGCCGCGATTGAATACAGATAGGACATGTAGAGCTGGATTCCCAACTCACTAGAGTCATTGACCAAATGCATAACATAGCTCAAGAATCTCTATGTCTAGCTCATCTTTCAGATGATAACAGAAGGGAATTGCAAGTGAGGAATGAATATGACTGAGGTGACTGGGGACATTCATTATTTTGCACTGGAAGTGCTTCTGTGGCCTTCCTTAACCAGTTGCAATTAGGGACTAGAACTTTAACTGATGATAATATCAGGCTTTACTAGAACTCATTCGATCATCTGTTTACTAAAGGTTTTCTCTCATGCTGGAGTAATTATATTACAAATCCCTATGACATTTTTCACAAAGGTGCCTATTTTATACTCATTTTATAAAGATAATCTAAGTGTCTATGTGCCTGAAGAAAATAGGCTTCTGTAATAATCTCCAATAGCATACAAATTCTGTTGCTCAGTTTTATACCTCCTCTAAGGCAGGTGTAAATGTATGTGCGCACTCGTGTAAAGCCTCTTTTACCCACAGAAATGTTTTTTTTATGTTTAAACCAGTTTTTATTGAGCAATGAAAAAGAAAACAAATGTACAGTACAATCCGAGTGTAAGATGGCAAAATATAAAGAAGCCACAACAAAATGATTGTTCAATTTTATTAAGAAACCTTTAAACATATACCCCACTACTACTACTACTACTACTACTACTACCCCCATTACCCTCCCTATCCTCTCTGTTCCCCAAAAGAACCAAGATACATAGCTCAGGATCAACCATTTAAAACCCTACTCTGTGCCTTAGAGATAAAAGTATTCCAGAAAGGTTTCCAAGTGGGAAATGGGTTTTTATAAAATTGTGTGGTCACATACTGTACATGCTTAAAAAGTAGGCACACGGAAAGATTAAACCTGCTCGATCTGATCTGATTGTAAGTGTTCTCAGGGACATAGTTTGGGCAGCATGGAGGGAGAGTTGTGATTTATATACCACACATGTAAAATGAGTATACAAACTAGGTACCTTTTTGAAAACTTTCATAGGGACTTTTAATTAATTTCCATTTGTTGTTCTGGATATAGATTTTGTCAGATCACAGGTTGTATATATTTTTATTTGTTTATCATTGTAACTTTGTGGCATTATTATCTGACTGCTTATGTTTTGAAAAGTTTCTGATAATGTTATATAAATTGTTATTTAACATTCATATTTTAATTTTTTGTTTATTAGGGAGGAAGTTATCACTTTGGGCTAAGTCGGGTTATTTTAGCACACGGTCTCGTTGCATAAAATGGGACCTGTACTAAAATAAATTGGATTATTTTACCACAAGTCGGATTAACAGTAGCCTATGTTGAAAACTTCTCTCCTTACCAATATGGTTGTTTTATGTATGTCGCACTGTTGTACACCCTGATGCAGGAGAAGGAGAAGCCTAATGGTTAGTGCAGTGGCTGAGAACCTGGGGAACTGGGTTCGATTCACACTGCAGTTTGCCATGACTCTGGGCAAGTCACTTAATCCCACCCCAGGTACAAAAACTTAGATTGTGAGCCCACTAGGGACAGAGAAAGTATCTGTATATAATAAAAATGTAGACCACTTTGATTGTACCACAGAATGACAGCATATCAAATCCATGACCCTTTACTGTACTGAAAGGCAGCCATTTCAGGTCATCAAGAGCATTGTGATTCAATTAACTGATACTATTGGATATTACAATAAAATCTTTGAATTCTGGTGGACATCGGATTCACCCGTCATTCCTTCTATTGGTTATCACCACTTCTCCTGTTCCTGCTTTCTAAATATCACAGCTGGTGTTTAAAAATATGCTTTTATAAAACAGGTTTACAACAGGCATCTTCTTGGACTTCTCAGGCAGACATCCCTTGGGTGGGAGAAACTCAGAGGTTCTCTATATGACATGAGATGGAATAAAAATATAGAGGATTTCCACGTACAATAAAATTGAAATTACTTTCACTCTTTGAGGAAGAAAAAAAGACATGAAGAGGGGAGGGTAAGGTAGGCTGCACTGGGCATCAATTACAACCCTAAAGACTTTAAAGGAGAGGGGAGGGGAAGTAACCTGCACAGAGTTGCAGGTACAACCATGGCCACCTCTCTGGGCAAACAGTATGGGTCTTAGTGTTCTTTATCAGCTAGTATCCACAAGTACAAATCAAGAGATCAAGACCCTACTCGAAAAAGCAACCCAGGTTCTTCGGAGTATGGATGGACCGATGGGTTTCCACAAAATGAAGGCCCAAAAGTGGCATGCAAAAAGTCTTTATTAGGAAAACAAATCACACATTCAGTGCTAAATAAAATAAAATCCAAAGTGAATGTCCACCAGGAGAAACCACAATAAAGCCCAAGGACCCAACACAGATCCGTGTTTTGGCGATATGACTTGTGGCTCCTGGTATTACTATTTTAACAGCGAGTCCACTATTCCTGTCTGTTTTACTCCGATGGTAAATTGTTACCACTTAGGCTCTGAGTTCTTGACGGTCCCATATAATATCACACTCTTCAGATGTGACGACCCTTGATGCAGGCACGTTTGTCCAAAACACGGATCTGTGTCGGGTCCTAGGGCTTTATTGTGGTTTCTCCTGCTGGATATTCACTTTGGATTTTATTTAGCATCAAATGTGTGATTTGTCTTTCTAATAAAGACTTTTTCCACTCCACTTCGGGTTTTTATCAGCTCTCATTTATTGCGTTACTCTGTATGTGCATTTTTAATAAGCTATCTACACGTGTTGTGACTTTGCCCCTAATTCATTTGAAGAATCCTCTGGAAATGTTCATGCAGATCTCATAAAAGGAGGCAGGCTCTTTTTGGCACACTAGTGCTTGCATCAGTAGTATACCTAGTTTGGCTGCCACCTGGGACGGGTTGCTGCTATGCCCCCCCTGGCGCATCACCCACCTCTTCCTCCTCCGAAGCACATCAGTCTCACCACCTGGGGTGCATGGAGCAGTCGCGTGGCTGTCAGCTCTGCCGGTCCCCTGCCCTGGAGCAGGAAGTAATGTCAGGGCGGGGCAGGGAACCGGCAGAGCCGACAGCTGCGTGACTGCTCCGTGCACCCCCTTGCTGCCTGCACCCAGGGCAGACCACTCCCACTGCCCTGCCCTTGGTACACTAGAGGCTTGCAAATACCTCTGTGAAATTTTCTTTTCTACACGTAAAACGTGTTGTACGTAACAGAAAATTTACCTGCTTTTCTGCAGATCAAACAGATGCATTCCGTGGGATGTAGACTCCATGGGGTATAGACTGGATAAAGCTAAAGTGAAGTTGCACATATATTAGAAAATACACACATACATGCATAGAATGCATATCCAAATTTAAACCTTCATAAAATAAGTCAGCTTGTGCATGAGAATTTGTGCAGTACTGAGGTTGGGTGCGGGTGTTTTCAGTATATTAATGGCACATAGCTTCTTTCACAAAATATGTGCCTTTTTATAAAATTACCTCACATGTGTCTTGGGAAATGTGTGTAGTAAATAGGATCCCAACTGTCTTCTTGAATGTTACTATGATACAGAGAAAATGACCCCCAAATCTCAGACTTTTCACTTAGCATAGCTAATATGGAGAAAAAGGACCTCAGCAATACATATGGGTTCCAAATTAAAGGAGAAAGGAATCCATATCCTTAGCCATCATAGGTCCTAAAAAAAATCTCATAAATGTCCAAAAAATGCAAAAATAATTGAATGACTCACTTATTCCCTCATTCTCATGCTTATTATATCTATTTTTCATTTAGTGCAGTATATTCTAACTCTCCCATCTTATTTCTTAGGCTTCTGCCATTTGCATGTAGACATTTCAAACTATGTTTGTTGTTTCTATTTGCATTTTGCTCAGCAGTTGACAGTGTGATAATTTGCAATCTTGAAAGTCTATCTGCTTTTTATTTAAAGACACGTGGAGGGGCATAATCGAAAGGGGCGCCCAAGTTTTCCTGAGGACGTCCTCGCAGGGGAAACCCTTATTATCGAAACAAGATGGGCGTCCATCTTTCGTTTCGATAATACGGTAGGGACGCCCAAATCTTAACATTTAGGTCGACTTTAGAGATGGTCATCCCCGATTTACGGCGATAATGGAAACCGAGAATGACCATCTCAGAAACGACCAAATCAAAGCCATTTGGTCATGGGAGGAGCCAGCATTCGTAGTGCACTGGTCCCCCTCACATTCCAGGACACCAACCGGGCACCCTAGGGGACACTGTAGTGGGCTTCAGAAATTGCTCCCAGGTGCATTGCTCCCTTACCTTGTGTGCTGAGCCTCCCCAAACCCACTCCCCACAACTGTACACCACTACCATAGCCCTTAGGGGTGAATGGGAGGCACCTACATGTGGGTACAGTGGGTTTCTGGTGAGTTTTGGAGGACTCACATTTACCACCACAAGTGTAACAGGTGGGGGGGGTGGGCCTGGGTCCGCCTGCCCGAAGTGCACTGCACCCACTAAAACTGCTCCAGGGACCTGCATACTGCTGTCATGGAGCTGGGTATGATATTTGAGGCTGGCATAGAGGCTGGAAAAATATTTGTAAAATTTGTTTTTGAGGGTGGGAGGGGGTTAGTGACCACTGGGGGAGTAAGGGGAGGTCATCCCTGATTCCCTCCAGTGGTCATCTGGTCATTTAGGGCACATTTTTGTGGCTTGGTCGTAAAAAAAAAAAAGGACCAAGTAAAGTCATCCAAGTGTTCACCAGGGATGCCCTTCTTTTTTCCATTATCGGTCGAGGACGCCCATGTGTTAAGCACGCTTCAGTCCCGTCTTTGCTACGCTTCCAACATGCCCCTGTGAACTTTGGTCATCCCCGCAACGGAAAGCAGTTGAGGACACCCAAAATCGGCTTTCGATTATGCCAATTTTGGCGATCCTGTGAGAACGACGCCCATCTTGTAAGACCTATATAGATTTGTGTCGAAAGATAGGCGTCCTTCTCTTTCAAAAATAATCCTGCTGGTGTACTATGGTCTCTATTGTCACCTTGCTACCGGGATGCCCTATCTTCCTTGATTTACTGAAATCTTTGAAAGATACCTTGTTCTGAACCATCCACTTTTGAGTGACTATCAGCCTTCCCCCAGTTTCTAGTTTAAAAGCTGCTCTATCTCCTTTTTAAATGTCGATGCCAGCAGCCTGGTCCCACCCTGGTTAAGGTGGAGACAGTCATTACGGAATAGGCTCCTCCTTCCCTAGAATGTTGCCCAGTTCCTAACAAATCTAAAACCTTCTTCCCTGCACCATTGCCTTATCCATGCATTGAGACTCCAGAGCTCTGCCTTGGAGCTCTGTTTCTTGGGCCCTGCGCGTGGAACAAGGAGCAATTCTGAAAATGCTACCCTGGAGGTTCTGAATTTCAGCTTTGCACTGTCATAGTTAGTATTTACTTGGGCATATGTGTTTTTTCCAGTTCCAGAAACCATGCACATCACTCCAACTATAGCAGTCTTACACCACTACTAAAATTATAAATGATACACAAAAAAACTTTAAAAGATGTATTTAAAAAATGTAGATTTAAAGATTTAATGGACCAATGAAGAGGCAGGCGAGTTGAGAGAGATTCAATTCTCATGCAGTGATACACTGATGAGGTCCAGTATGTCATATAAGTAGAATTGAGTGTTGTCTGTTGTGTGTATTTAAAGATTTGAGAAATTTTAAGGCATTGGGTATCCTGTAGATGCATAAATATCATTTTGAGGCATTGATTTTGCAAGATGGAAGAACTATTGAAATGTATAATGTGATCGAAGAGTTTTAATAACACAGTGTTCAATAATTGAGAAACACGGATAAACTGGTGTCCAGGAAAAACTAAATCAGCAGTTATTGTTCTATTTGCCAATCTCCAATGACTTCAGAATGCAAGTAATACATTTGCAGCACTGTTTTTTATCATGTTAATTATCGTTGTATAGTCAGTAGCTGTTTCAGAGTTCATGATCCAAGATCCAAGCTTTTTATGAATCAATAAGGTCATAGCCCTTGAAATAAACTGCCTCATGCTTCAGAGAATTTACGTTAAGAGCTGACTCAAATAGTTATTTAACTTACAATGCCCCCTTTACAAAAAAGAGAGTAGGGAGAAGGCTGGTGGTTGCAGGCCAATGAATCTGATTTGAGCAGTAATTAAAGGAGTGGCATTAATACTGAAGGAAACAATAGTGGAGATATCTTGCCAAATCTGGCCAATTTCTTTGACCGGGGGACCAGTTCTATAAAGGCATCTAAATTTTGATACAAGGGCAGTCTGACCATACGGGCAACTGGGCAGGGTCTGAGGGCCCAGGGCAATGGGAGGCCCAGTACTTCCCTCCCATGTGTCTAGGGCTCTTTTTGTGCCAGTATCTTTTTTTACCTGCTCCCCATCCATGATGTCTGAATGGGGGGGGGGGGGGGGGGGAGCCACAGGTGCCATTGGCAGCTCCCCCTGGTTGACCTTTCAACTTGTTTCTTTCGCACAGCAGGTGCAGCGTTTCAGAGAAACTTGTCTGTGCAGGCCCCAGAGACTCCTCTCTGTTGCACCCCGCCCCCGTGATGTAACTAACTGTTTCTGCAGGGGTGCAGCAGAGAGGAGACTCCGGGGCTGGCACACGAAACTTTCTATGAAACACTGCTCCTGGTGTGTAAAAGAAATAAGTTGAAAGGTATAGCAGGGGGAGCAATCTGATCACAGGGGAGAGGGGGAAGGTTCGAGAAAGATTGAAAGGGGGAGGGGGTTTTAAAAGATAGAAAACAGAAAAGTGAGAGATATCTGAGCTGGGCACTGGCAGCTTAAAGGCAGGGGGAGAGGGAGGTAGCAGGACCTAGGGAGGGGCCCAATGATCCTTATTGCTTGGAGGCCCGTATCACTGTCAGTCCCCCTTTGTTTAGATGCCTAGAGGGTGCCGAATTGGGAACCTGTTCTATGAAGGAACGGCATTTATGTTCCTTTATAGCAGGGTTGCCCAATGTTGGTCCTCAAGGTCTGCAACCCAGTCAGGTTTTCAGGATTTCCTAAATATGTATGAGATCTACTTGCTTGCACTGTCTCCATTGTATGCAAATGGATCGTTATATTCATTGTGGAAATAATGAAAGCCCACACTTCCCGATTACTGCCGGGAATGCAGGGCTATTAATAGAAAAAAATTCAAAATCGGCCATTTTCTGGCTGTGGTAAAAATGGCCTTAGCATGTGGGAAAAACCTGCATAAAGGTTAGTAAAAGGACCCCAGAGATCTGAGTCACAAGTCTGAGTGGTGCTGGACAAGTGGTTCAGATCTACGCAACTAAGAATTAATGTTTAAAAAATAACCTCCCCCCCCCCACCCCGTTTACTAAGCTGCACGCTAATGCCAACACAGCCCATTCGTTTTGAATGGGCTATGTCGGCATTGCCGCACAGCAGCTGCTAACGCGGCTTAGTAAACAGGAGAAAATATTGTGTCATTCATTTAGGGCACAAAAATCCACGATAGCAGTGAATGACATTAACACTATATTGGGTCCTAGGCAAACATATTTGTGGGTCAGTACCATGGAGCCCACATTTACTTCTTTTCTTACTGCCCCCCCCCCCCCCCCACACACACACAATAGAGTCTCGTTCCCTCTTTCCTTGCAGCCCTTTTTGTCAGCACCTTTGTTCATGACTTTCAGTCTATGTTTATGTAGAAGTAGGATAGGAGATCTTTCAGTGCCTATTGTGGATCTGATGGCAGTAGCAGGCTGTACGTATGGGGACTGTGCAAACACATGCTTTGGGCTGAGTGTCCTAGTGGTTAAAGTAGTCTGCTGAGAACCAGGGAAGCTGGGAACATCATTTTCACCCTCTGGTGTCCTTGGTACAAACCAGAGCGGCCGTGGATGGACTGCCCCAAAGATTGAGATTTACAGGCAATCTAGAAAGATTTAAGTGTCAAAGAGGCTTCAAAATTGAAGAAACATTAGAAAATATTCAGCTGAAAGACAGAGTGGAGGCTGCCGAGCCTCGAGACATGCTGAAGCGTCATTATTTATTTTTCTCTGTTGGAAGGAAGGATCATTTATGTGGTCTTTAGAGGGGCACAGCCTTCTGGAAAGTGATTTATGTAGCAGTTCCCGATTCCCTGAAGCAGTTAATATGAAACGTGATAAGTTGAGTTTCTGGGGACCGGGGTTGATTTAAGTTTGTTTTCAGCCTGCTTAAGACAAATGTTTTTGATTTCTTCTTTTTTTTTTTTTAATGGCTACGTTGAGAACATGTGAATCAGCATTTGACTGACTTTAATTTTGCACGTCTATGTTTATATGGACACCTGTTGAGCACAGTTTAAGCACATTGGAGAATACTCTGTGGTTATATTCGGTATCTAGCTAATGTTAGCAGCTTAAAATTAGGCTGCATTGATAGATTGAGCTTTAGTTTTTATATATATATTTTTTTTTCTATTGGGAAAGAAACATAGTATACAATAAAGACTGCAGATGTTTGACTGTTAACACTTAGCAGTCACACATTGCAAAGAGTTAAATACAGAACCAATTATCCAACAACTCCCCCCCCCCCCCCCAGCACTGCAGCAAGAACCAAAAGCTGTCAATTTGACAAAGAATTGCGTGCCTTAGGGGAAAAAGGTCGACTGGAAATGATTCTGCTGTAACTCTTTGGTCACATTAACCCCCAAATTATTATTTCCATTAGTAGTAGTAGGATTTATTTACTGCCTTTTTGAAGGAATTCACTTAAGGCGGTATACAGTAAGAATAGATCAAGCATGAGCAATAGGCAATTACAGCAGTAAAATTATTCAAATAACAATACAAAGTATATGGCGATGAGGCATATTTTCAAAGCACTTTGGGAGGCTAAGTTCCATAGGTTTCTATGGAACTTTGGGAGGCTAAGTGCTTTGAAAATGAGCTTGATAGTATACTACTTACAATATCAGCACAATACGTAATAGAACATTTTAACTGATAGTGAAGGGTAAAGCAAGGATGGAACATATAGACAGGCAAGAGAGTAAGAAGAGTTAGAAAGTAAGGTGACTGGTTTAAAGAAAGTTGCACATGAGGTCAGAGAGGTGGTTAAATATTATCTTGGCTAGGGTAGGAGTAGATAAACATGTCCTGCTTCATTGCTAATAATGATGTCATTTCTGCTCGCCATTGAGGAATGGTAGAAGCTGTGGAAAGTTTCCAATTCATTAGTATACATTTCCTGGCCATGAAGAAAATGATGTGCAAAAAGCATTTAATCATTTTGGAACGCAACTGGGTGACAGAGTCCAGGTCAAATAGAAGATCAGCAGATGGTTTCAAGGTTATCTTTAAAATCTGCCCACTTTAAATTCATAAAGCTTTCCAGATTAACTGTGCTTGATCTTTAGTTATGAGAGTTCCTCATTACACTTCAAAATATTTTAAAAAATTCAAAGCACTTAGCATTGAGATATTTCAACAGGATCACTTGTTGACAATATTTCTATATTCATTATGTTTATATTTTGAGGGGAGGTATTCGATCCTTTTTGCCTCACCACCACCACCACCACCAAATGCTGCAGTACATAAGCATGAAAAGGCGTGTCCATTTCCCTCTAACCTAGCCCAGCATGTCCCCCTTGCCTTCCTCCACTATGGTTCACAGTGCTGGATTGGGGACAGAGAGAGACAAGGAGGATGACGCTGGCACTTGGTAGGATGGGAGACAGGGGCATCTCTTTTTTTTAAGCATTTTTTATTGGTAGTACAGAAAACAACAGACACAGCAACAACAATAAGCGTAATAATAATGATCCACGAGAGTAAGAGAAACCTCCAGACCACAACGCAAAGTTTAAGGAAAAACCATGCTGTCTTAGTATACAAAGTACACCCATGCCTCCAACAAATCCTTTCAAGGCTACCATTTTGCCCTCCCCAAAAGGAGCATCATGTTAAAGAAGGGTCTGATGCTGGGAATGGAAGAAGGGGCCTAACTCTGACAGAAGTTGGGGATGGAAGAAAGGAGCTGACTCTGGAAGATATGGGGTAGAGAATGACATGGGGACAAAGTTTGTCCCCGTCCCCGCCCTGTCCCCGTGGGTTCTGTCTCTATCCATACCCCATCCCCGCAGGCTCTGTCTCCATTCCCGCAGGCCCTGTCTCCGTCTCTGCCCCGTTCCCGCAGGCTCTGTCCATGCCCCGTCCCCATGGGCTCTGTCCTCATCTGGAGAAGCCTCGAACAATTATGATTTCATATTTAAAATTTTTTATTAAAATATAAAAAGGAACAATATACTGTGCAACTGTAGTGTATAAATTACAAATAAAAAACAATAGTAACAGTGAGCAGCTATAATAACCTTCTTCACCACCACCCTCTAGCCTTCCAACCCCAACAATAGCTAATTTCTACTACCCCAATCCAAGAATATTGCCTCCTCCCTCAAAACACCCAGGGAGAATCTGCTACAGTACAAAAAGAAAAAATCCACAGACAGAATCCCGCTTGTAGTGACATACAATCCAGAGCTGGAAAAACTGAGGAAAATCATAAGAGATCTACAACCTATACTCCAGGAGGATGAATTACTGAAAGAGATATTCCCATCCCCACCAGTACTGGCCTTCCGACAGCCACCCAATTTAAAACACAAGCTAATCAGAAGTAAACTTCCTTCACAGACTGAAAAGGAACAGAAGGGCACACTTCCCTGTAATTTATCCAGTTGCAAACTATGCCAAAATATTTCACAGGACCCCAAAGTCATCCACAAAGGAAAGACATTCAACATAAAGGGATCTTTCACTTGCTCATCTTCCAATGTGGTATATATCATTCAGTGTAAAAAATGTAATGAAGGATGCTATATTGGAGAAACAGGCCAGATGCTTAAGACAAGATTCAATTTACATAGACATCATATAAACAATGCTGGTGCCAGCAGGGTTCCCACGCCTGTTGGGCAACATTTTACAAGACCAGGACACTGCACCAGTGACTTCACAGTGAGAATTCTCAAAGGTAACTTTAAAACCATACAAGAACGTAAGACCTTTGAAGTCAGAATGATTGAATATTTTAACACCCAACAGAAAGGACTTAACAAGGACCTGGGGTTCCTAGCCCATTATAAACCATAAAGCTGTATGTCTCTGTTGATCACCCTCCCCTCACCTGTCCACACCCACCCTGTTAGAATACCAATGAAATACTTTGATGTCCCCATGCATACTTCCTACCCACCCCCATCCTCCCACCCTGTCAGACTGTCATAGCAATGCTTGAATGTTTTTCACTTATATACACTGTCAGCTAGCACATTTGCTTATTTCCGATCTGACGAAGAAGGGCAACCTTCGAAAGCTAATCAAGAAATGTATTAAGTTATGTCCAATAAAAAAGGTATCATCTTATTTTCTTTTCCATGTTTTATTTTGTTTGATTTCTATTGATAACCTTAAGAGTGGACTAACACGGCTACCACACTCCTCTACTACCCCAATGAATCCTAATCCACCCTGTTAAAATATCCAGGGGTACCAAATAAAACCCGTTCTGTATGATCTAGAGGGGAGAAATATGACCTACGAAGCACTGTTATGATTTTTTAATCTGTGGATGAATAAGAAGTCATCAACAATCTCGGGATTCAGTCTAGCTCTCCTGTCTTCAACAGTCCTTTCTGCAATAGAAGATGTCTTCTTAGAAGATGTGCTGGTAGCAGGATGTACATGATCCCCCATGCAAATTTAGCTAATTGTGGCCTGCATGTTTGCTTGTTTTTCCAAAAAATCAAAATATCACCTGTATCACTCAAACATAAATAACATTCTCCGAGGACAAGCAGGCTGCTTGTTCTCACTGATGGGTTGACGTCCTCGGCAGCCCCCTCCATCGGAAAGTTTACTAGCAAAGGCCTTTGCTAGTCCTCGCGCGCCCATGCGCACCGCGCATGCGTGGCCGTCTTCCCGCCCGAAACCGGCTCGAGCCGGCCAGTTTTCTCTTGTTTTTCTTCCAAAAAGTTCGGGAAAGCGCTCCGGAAGTGCTCCGGAAGACCCTTTCGGGTTTTCTGCCCTTCCCGTATTTTTCTCAGCTTTTGCCCCGTAAGTTTTCTTTCGTGTCGGGGTAGGCCTAGTTTGGCCTCGGTCGAGATTTTTCTCCCTCTAAATTTTGGTGCTTCAATTTTCGCCATTTCGGCTTTTGATTTCGCCGGCGTGATTTTTCCGCCCATGACATCGAAGCCTTCCAGCGGCTTCAAGAAGTGCACCCAGTGCGCCCGGGTAATCTCGCTCACTGATAGGCACTCTGCGTGTCTTCAGTGTCTAGGGGCCCAGCACCGCCCTCAGAACTGCAGTCTGTGTTCCCTGTTACAAAGGCGGACTCAGGTAGCGAGATTAGCCCAGTGGAACGTTTTGTTCTCGGGCTCTTCGTCGACATCGGCACCGGAGGCATCGAGTGCATCGACGTCGTCAGCGTCCGGACCATCTTCCTTGGCTGCCGCTCCATCGACTGCATCGAGGCATCGGACCTCTGCATCGGCGCCGAGGCATCGGGCGACTGCATCGACGTCGGTGGTACCGAGACTTCGTCTGCTGATGTCGTCGGACGGAGGTACATCGTCAGGAGTGCAGGTGAGGGCTGTCCATTCCCCTGCTGGTGGCGGTGAGCCTTCGGGTGGGTCTCCTCCTACCCTGAGGGCTCCTGCGGTACAGCCCCCCCGGGATCGACCCTCTTCGGTCTCGGCCCCGAGGAAGCGACGGATGGATTCTACGTCCTCGTCGGTGCCGGGGAGCTCCGGTGACATGCTTCGGAAGAAGTCGAAGAAGCATCGACACCGGTCTCCTCCCCGTGTCGGCACCGAGAGCTCTGGGTCGCCGAGGGATTCGGCACCCAGCAGGCATCGGCACCGAGAGGACCGCTCACCCTCTGTTCAGGAGGTGTCGATGCGCTCCACTCTGGACAGCCCGGAACAGCCTCCTCGCCCGGAACAGGTTCTGACGTCGACGCCTGCATCGACCTCTCAGCCTTTCTCTGCAGCCACTCTAAACGAGAGCCTCCGGGCCGTTCTCCCAGAGATTCTGGGAGAGCTGTTGCGCCCTACCCCTCCGGTACCGGCGGTGCTTGCGCCTCCGGTACCGTCGAGCGTGGCGCCGGCTGGCCCATCGCCCAGGTTGAGGTCCCCGACGTCGGTACCGCGTGCGGTGCCGACCGCGGCCACCTCCCAGGAAGGCTCCCCGACTACGTCGGCGGAGGGAGCTTCGCCGATGCGGGCGAGGGAGTCTACCTCTCGACGCCCCCACCGTGGACGGGGTTCCACCGAGTCGAGCAGGGCGAGGTTGCAGACACAGGTTCGTGAACTTGTGTCTGACACCGAGGGTGAGGCCTCGTGGGAGGAAGAGGAAGATCCCAGATATTTCTCTGACGAGGAGTCTGAGGGTCTTCCTTCTGATCCCACTCCCTCTCCTGAGAGACAGCTTTCTCCTCCCGAGAGTCTGTCTTTTGCTTCCTTTGTCCGGGAGATGTCTACGGCCATCCCCTTCCCGGTGGTTGTGGAGGACGAGCCCAGGGCTGAAATGTTTGAGCTCCTGGACTATCCTTCTCCACCTAAGGAAGCGTCCACTGTTCCCTTGCACCATGTCCTAAAGAAGACATTGCTTGCGAACTGGACAAAACCTCTAACTAATCCCCACATCCCCAAGAAGATCGAGTCCCAGTACCGGATCCATGGGGACCCAGAGCTGATGCGCACCCAGTTGCCTCACGACTCTGGAGTTGTGGATCTGGCCCTAAAGAAGGCTAAGAGTTCTAGGGAACATGCATCGGCGCCCCCGGGCAAGGACGCTAGAACCTTAGACTCCTTTGGGAGGAAGGCCTACCATTCCTCTATGCTCGTGTCCAAGATCCAGTCTTACCAGCTCTACACGAGCATACACATGCGGAACAATGTGCGGCAGTTGGCGGGCTTGGTTGATGCTCTTCCCCCTGAGCAAGCCAAGCCTTTTCAGGAGGTGGTCAGGCAGCTGAAGGCGTGCAGAAAATTCCTGGCCAGAGGAGTTTATGACACTTTTGATGTTGCGTCCAGGGCCGCTGCTCAAGGTGTGGTGATGCGCAGGCTCTCATGGCTGCGTGCCGCCGACCTGGAGAATAGACTCCAGCAGCGGATTGCGGACTCGCCTTGCCGTGCGGACAACATTTTTGGTGAAAAAGTCGAACAGGTGGTAGAGTCTCTCCACCAGCGGGACACCGCATTCGACAAATTCGCCCGCCGGCAGCCTTCAGCCTCTACCTCTACAGGTAGAAGATTTTTCGGGGGAAGGAAGACTGCTCCCTATGCTTCCGGTAAGCGTAGGTACAATCCTCCTTCCCGACAGCCTGCGGCCCAGGCTAAGCCCCAGCGCGCTCGCTCTCGTCAGCAGCGCGCGCCTCAGCAAGGCCCCTCGGCTCCCCAGCAAAAGCAAGGGGCGAGCTTTTGACTGGCTCCAGCAGAGCATAGCCGACATCCAAGTGTCAGTGCCGGGCGACCTGCCGGTCGGGGGGAGGTTGAAAGCTTTTCACCAAAGGTGGCCTCTCATAACCTCCGATCAGTGGGTTCTGCAAATAGTCCGGCAAGGATACACCCTCAATTTGGCCTCAAAACCTCCAAATTGTCCACCGGGAGCTCAGTCTTACAGCTTCCAGCACAAGCAGGTACTTGCAGAGGAACTCTCCGCCCTTCTCAGCGCCAATGCGGTCGAGCCCGTGCCATCCGGGCAAGAAGGGCTGGGATTCTATTCCAGGTACTTCCTTGTGGAAAAGAAAACAGAGGGGATGCGTCCCATCCTAGACCTAAGGGCCCTGAACAAATATCTCGTAAAAGAAAAGTTCAGGATGCTTTCCCTGGGCACCCTTCTCCCCATGATTCAGCAAAACGATTGGCTATGCTCTCTGGACTTGAAGGATGCCTACACTCACATCCCGATACTGCCAGCTCACAGACAGTATCTGCGATTTCAGCTGGGCACACGCCACTTCCAGTACTGTGTGCTACCCTTTGGGCTCGCCTCTGCGCCCAGGGTGTTCACAAAGTGCCTAGCTGTGGTAGCAGCGGCACTTCGCAGGCTGGGGGTGCACGTGTTCCCATATCTCGACGATTGGCTGGTGAAGAACACATCCGAGGCAGGAGCCCTGCAGTCCATGCAGATGACTATTCGCCTACTGGAGCTACTGGGGTTTGTGATAAATTATCCAAAGTCCCATCTTCTCCCAATGCAGAGACTCGAATTCATAGGAGCTCTGCTGGATTCTCGGACGGCTCGCGCCTATCTCCCAGAGACGAGAGCCAACAACTTGCTGTCCCTCGTCTCGCGGGTGCGAGCGTCCCAGCAGATCACAGCTCGGCAGATGTTGAGATTGCTGGGCCACATGGCCTCCACAGTTCATGTGACTCCCATGGCCCGCCTTCACATGAGATCTGCTCAATGGACCCTAGCCTCCCAGTGGTATCAGGCCGCGGGGGGTCTAGAGGACGTGATCCACCTGTCCACGAGTTTTCTCAAATCCCTGTATTGGTGGACGATTTGCTCCAATTTGACTCTGGGACGTCCCTTCCAAATTCCTCAGCCACAAAAAGTGCTGACCACGGATGCGTCCCTCCTGGGATGGGGAGCTCATGTCGATGGGCTTCACACCCAAGGAAGCTGGTCCCTCCAGGAACGCGATCTGCAGATCAATCTTCTGGAGTTACGAGCGATCTGGAACGCTCTGAAGGCTTTCAGAGATCGGCTGTCCCACCAAATTATCCAAATTCAGACAGACAACCAGGTTGCCATGTACTATGTCAACAAGCAGGGGGGCACCGGATCTCGCCCCCTGTGTCAGGAAGCCGTCAGCATGTGGCTCTGGGCTCGCCGTCACGGCATGGTGCTCCAAGCCACATATCTGGCAGGCGTAAACAACAGTCTGGCCGACAGGTTGAGCAGGATTATGCAACCTCACGAGTGGTCGCTCAGTTCCCGTGTGGTACGACAGATCTTCCAGGTGTGGGGCACCCCCTTGGTAGATCTCTTCGCATCTCGAGTGAACCACAAAGTCCCTCAGTTCTGTTCCAGGCTTCAGGCCCACGGCAGACTGGCATCGGATGCCTTCCTCCTGGATTGGGGGGAGGGCCTGCTGTATGCTTATCCTCCCATCCCTCTGGTGGGGAAGACTTTGTTGAAACTCAAGCAAGACCGAGGCACCATGATTCTGATTGCTCCTTTTTGGCCGCGTCAGATCTGGTTCCCTCTTCTTCTGGAGTTATCCTCCGAAGAACCGTGGAGATTGGAGTGTTTTCCGACCCTCATCACGCAGGACGAAGGGGCTCTTCTGCATCCCAACCTCCAGTCTCTGGCTCTCACGGCCTGGATGTTGAGGGCGTAGACTTTGCCTCTTTGGGTCTGCCAGAGGGTGTCTCCCGCATCTTGCTTGCTTCCAGGAAAGACTCCACTAAGAGAAGTTACTTCTTTCATTGGAGGAGGTTTGCCGTCTGGTGTGACAGCAAGGCCCTAGATCCTCGCTCTTGTCCTACACAGACCCTGCTTGAATACCTTCTGCACTTGTCTGAGTCTGGTCTTAAGACCAACTCCGTAAGGGTTCACCTTAGTGCAATCAGTGCATACCATTACCAAGTGGAAGGTAAGCCGATCTCAGGACAGCCTTTAGTTGTTCGCTTCATGAGAGGTTTGCTTTTGTCAAAGCCCCCTGTCAAGCCTCCTACAGTGTCATGGGATCTCAATGTCGTTCTCACCCAGCTGATGAAACCTCCTTTTGAGCCACTGAATTCCTGCCATCCGAAGTACTTGACCTGGAAGGTCATTTTCTTGGTGGCAGTTACTTCGGCTCGTAGAGTCAGTGAGCTTCAGGCCCTGGTAGCCCAGGCCCCTTACACCAAATTTCATCACAACAGAGTAGTCCTCCGCACTCACCCTAAGTTCTTGCCAAAGGTTGTGTCGGAGTTCCATCTGAACCAGTCAATTGTCTTGCCAACATTCTTTCCCCGTCCTCATTCCTGCCCTGCTGAACGTCAGCTGCACACATTGGACTGCAAGAGAGCATTGGCCTTCTACCTGGAGCGGACACAGCCCCACAGACAGTCCGCCCAATTGTTTGTTTCTTTTGATCCCAATAGGAGGGGAGTGGCTGTAGGGAAACGCACCATATCCAATTGGCTAGCAGATTGCATTTCCTTCACTTACGCCCAGGCGGGGCTGGCTCTTGAGGGTCATGTCACGGCTCATAATGTTAGAGCCATGGCTGCGTCGGTAGCCCACTTGAAGTCAGCCTCCATTGAAGAAATTTGCAAAGCTGCGACGTGGTCATCTGTCCACACATTCACATCTCATTACTGCCTGCAGCAGGATACCCGACGCGACAGTCGGTTCGGGCAGTCAGTTCTTCAGAACCTGTTTGGGCTTTAGGATCCAACTCCACCCCCCGAGGGCCCTGTTGTTCTGTTCCAGGCTACACTCTCAGTTAGTTGGTAAATTTTTTAGGTCAATCTCAGTTATGTCCTCGCCGTTGCGAGGCCCAATTGACCATGGTTGTTGTTTTGAGTGAGCCTGGGGGCTAGGGATACCCCATCAGTGAGAACAAGCAGCCTGCTTGTCCTCGGAGAAAGCGAATGCTACATACCTGTAGAAGGTATTCTCCGAGGACAGCAGGCTGATTGTTCTCACAAACCCGCCCGCCTCCCCTTTGGAGTTGAGTCTTCCCTTGAAGTGTATTGTCTTGCTACATACTGGACTGGCCGGCTCGAGCCGGTTTCGGGCGGGAAGACGGCCGCGCATGCGCGGTGCGCATGGGCGCGCGAGGACTAGCAAAGGCCTTTGCTAGTAAACTTTCCGATGGAGGGGGCTGCCGAGGACGTCAACCCATCAGTGAGAACAATCAGCCTGCTGTCCTCGGAGAATACCTTCTACAGGTATGTAGCATTCGCTGTCCCGTTCATTAATAGGCTTCAAGGTAGAAAATGACATGGGGACAAAGTTTGTCCCCGTCCCTGTGGGCTCTGTCCCCATCCCTGCCCCGCCCCCATGGGATCTGTCCTTGTCCCATCCCCATGGGATCTGTCCCCATCCCCGCAGTTACTGCGGGTCCCCATTCCCATGTCATTCTCTAATGTGGGGGGCAGGGGGTTGAGTTGAAAGAAGAGGCTGATTTTAGGAGGAAGGACAGATGCTCGCTTGTGGCAGTGGAAAAACGGTGGCTGATGTAGAGTAAATTAAAAGGAAAAGAAGGAAAGCAATGGTGGGGGGGTCTAGGGTTGCCAACTGACCAATTCTGAGCCAGCCTGGCCAGTTTTTCAGTGACCAGTGCAGCTGCCGGCAGATCCCAAAAACCAGAAGTGCAAAAAACAATTTTAAAAATCACTGACCTCTCTCTCTCTCTCTTCCCTCCCACCCCATGTGCATCAGCAGCAGCAATTGAGGCACTCTGCCTCTGGCCAGGCTTGGCCCCATTCCTGTTTCTCTACAATGTCCCACCTTCTCTAATGCAATTTCCTGTTTACACGAAGATGGAACATTGTTAAGGAACCTGAATGGGTTTGAAATTACCCAGCAGTTGCTGGTTGTTGCTTCAGTCTTAGCCCGGGAGAAAAGAGAGACAGATCTCTTTGCTGAGGCTCGGTGAATTGTGTGTCCTGATCTTCCCAGGTACTGTTTAGACAGTATGCAAATGATTAGTTAGTGTTATAATTGATCCATATTTCAATTATTTATTTATTTATTTATTTGTTGCATTTGTATCCCACATATTCCCACCTATTTGCAGACTCAATGTGGCTTACAATAATACATCCTGACAATCGCCAATCAAGAGTAGATAAAACAATTGGTTACATAAAGAACAACATAATGGATATAATCAATTCAATAAATCAGAAAACAGACAGATTAAACAATTCGATAAATCAAAAAAGTTACGTGTTATTGTTTGCTAATTGCAATTTGTTCAGCTGTTCAATTTTTAAGACAATAAACAATATTTAGTTTACTGCCTCTCTATCTGGACTGATAAAAAATATTGGTGGTTTGTGTGTTGGGTCTGTGAGTGCTTTCTGGGAACTGTGGGACCACTAGGAGTGTGGCCCCAGTAATCTAGAAATCACTGGGGATAATTTGAGAGTGGGAGACCCACTCAGAGGAGGTTATGACCCAATTGGTGGGAGGAGGGTACTAGTGTAGAGCACAAGCATCAGGTGCAGGAGGACCTGAGCTGTGCTGGGGATAGACCCTCTAAGTGGTCGTGGAATGACCCCAGGCAGGTGTCTAGGCACTTCATGACAGTACTGTTTTTGGATCTTGCCAGATACTTATAACCTGGATTGGCCACTGTTGGAAACAGGATGCTGGGACTGATAGACCTTCAGTCTGTCCCAGTATGACAGTGCTTATGTTCTTATGATATCAAAGTTTATACAAGCTCTACTACTACTTCTACTACTACTTGTCATTTCTATAGTGCTACTAGACGTACGCAGCGCTGTACACTTGAACATGAAGAGACAGTCCCTGCTCAACAGAGCTTACAATCTAATTAGAACAGACAAACAGGACAAATAAGAAATAAGGGACTATTAAAGTGAGGATGATAAAATAAGGTTTCTGAACAAGTGAATAAGGGTTAAGAGTTAAAAGCAGCATCAAAAAGGTGGGCTTTTAGCTTAGATTTGAAGACGGCCAGAGATGGAACTTGACGTACCGGCTCAGGAAGTCTATTCCAGGCATATGGTGCAGCAAGATAAAAGGAACGGAGTCTGGAGTTAGCGGTGGAGGAGAAGGGTACAGATAAGAGAGATTTACCCAGTGAACGGAGTTCCCGGGGAGGAGTGTAGGGAGAGATGAGAGTGGAGAGGTACTGAGGAGCTGCAGAGTGAAAGCACTTATAAGTCAATAAGAGGAGTTTGAACTGTATGCGGAAATGGTTATGGAGTCAATGAAGTGACTTGAGGAGAGGGCTAATATGAGCATAGCGACACTGGCGGAATATTAGTCGTGCAGCAGAATTTTGAACAGATTGAAGAGGAGAGAGATGGCTAAGTGGGAGACCTGTGAGAAGCAAGTTGCAATAGTCTAAGCGAGAGGTGATAAGAGTGTGGATAAGGGTTCTGGTAGTGTGCTCAGAAAGGAAAGGGCGAATTCTGTTGATATTATAGAGAAAGAAATGACAGGTTTTAGCAGTCTGCTGAATATGTGCAGAGAAGGAGAGGGAGGAGTCGAAGATGACCCCAAGGTTACGAGCTGATGAGACAGGAAGGATGAGAGTGTTATCCACAGAAATAGAGAATGGGGGAAGTGGAGAGGTTGGTTTAGGGGGAAAGATAAGAAGCTCAGTCTTGGTCTTGTTTAGTTTCAGATGGCGGTGAGACATCCAGGCAGCAATGTCAGACAGGCAGGCAGGCTGATACTTTGGTCTGGATTCCTGCTGAGATTTCTGGTGTGGAGAGGTAGATCTGGGAGTTGTCAGCGTAAAGATGATACTGAAAACCATGGGATGAGATCAGAGTACCAAGGGAAGAAGTATAGATGGAGAAAATAAGAGCTCCCAGGAGAGATCCCTGAGGTACACCAACTGACAGTGGGATAGTAGTAGAGGAGGATCCACCAGAGTATGCACTAAAAGTATGCTGGGAGAGATAAGAAAAAAACCAGGAAAGAACAGAGCCCTGAAATCCAAGTGAGGACAGCATATGAAGGAGTACGCTGTGAGGATGAGGATAGAATAGATCCCTTTGGATCTGGTCAGGAACAGGTCATTGGAGACTTTAGCAAGCGCTGTTTCAGTTGAATGAAGGGGGCAAAAGCCAGATTGAAGTAGATCAAGAATAGCTTGAGATGAAAGAAAGTCAAGGCAATGATGGTGAACAGCACGTTCAAGTATCTTGGATAGGAAAGGGAGGAGGGAGATGGGGCAATAGTTGGAAGGACAGGTAGGGTCCAATGAAGGTTTTTTTAAGGAGTGGTGTGACTATGGCATGTTTGAGAGTAGTGGTGTCAGTGTGGGAGGAGAAGCTATGATAACACCCTCCAAGGCAAGATGTCAGTGAAGGAGTTTATAGTTAGCAAAACAATACACCCAACATTTCAATTTTGTTATTTTTCCCACCCTTCCTGAGGTGAGCTAGTGCTGAGGGAGGAGCACCCAAACTCAACTTTTCTGATGTTTGATTTAGAATGAAATAAATTCTAGATATGTGGTTCTGTCTGATGTTTGAAGTGCTTGTTCTCTGTCTTGGAGAGTTGGGGACAGAAAGGGAGGAATAGTATTGAACAGTGTTCTGCTGTTCATAAATTGTCTGAAGCAAGGAGGATTTACTTGGACCATTTGCTATTCGAATTAGGTTGTTATTGATGTTTGATTGAACCTCTCTCTGGTCCTTCATAAGACCAATAAAAAAAAAAGATTTAAAAGAGTAACAGGTTCCCAAAGGAAAAATCCATAAAAAGCCAGATGGCCTTGGAAGAGCCATTGCTCAACCCTGAAAATGTATTTAATTATTTGCTGTCATTTAATATACCGCAAGGGGACTAAATTTTGGGACAATAAAAAAAAAACACAATATAACACAATAAAGAAAAATTAGAAATAAAAAGATGGAGGTAGGAGAGAAAGGACATTCAGGAGGTGGGGCAGGGAGGAGCCAAATGCATCATGGAAAAGGTGCGTTTTAAGGAGGGAGGGTATTCGAAAGTTAGAGCCAAGGTAACTAAAAGCAGTTTCACATGAAATAAGTGTATAAATTGATAGGGTAAAAGGCACTTATCTACAATAGATGTCCAAACACTGAAGTTCCACAGCATACACATTTGTTATTATCCTAGAAAATTGCCTACATGGTCCATGTTTTGCCTTCAGAGAAGGCTTTATCAGGGAGAAAATACCAGAATGCTGCTGTGAGAAAAATCCACAATAGTACTCATCAAATATTGAGATGCTGCAAAACATTCTGTATAAAATGGATAAACTATAAATGTTCATTAAATTAAAAAAATATATACCAAACTACCCCCCCCCCCCCCCCAGTTTACCAAGCTGCGCTAGCACCGACACAGTCCATTTACTTTTGGCTGGGTCGGCATTACCATGCAGCAGCCGCTAGCGTGGCTTAGTAAACAGGAGGGTACATTTGTTACAAACAACTCTTCAAAGAAAGTTATTTATTAAATAAGTAATAAATAAATAAATACATTTTGTACAAAGAAACTATCCTGAGCTTATAGTCAAGATAGTTTCTTTGTACAAAACTCTACCTCTGGAGCTCTCACCGCTGGAAAATGCCAGCACTCAGGATATTCCCCAGAGGACCTATTATAGTGAAATCAGCGACCCACATGATAAGCATATCAGCCAAAGTTATATCTTTGTATTGTAAAAAAAATATATTTTTAACCCCCCTCCTGACAAATAATATATTAACATATATGAAAACCAAGCTAATGCAAATGTGTGTGGTGACTATCAATAAATGGAATGCCATTCAATAACATTATTTAAACCATGGGGAGTGATAGTGTGCTACCTATAAATCCAACATTGTTTTCTTTTATGTAGTAGCCGAGAGATGTCACCTTCCCAGGGAAGGAAAATAGTGCCAACAACTTCCAATAATCACTATATAGAAAGGTTTGAAAATAATAATTATTGGACCTCAGTTTTATCTGAAATGTTTTAAAGACAGATGAAACTGTTATTATTTGTATGAGTTTACAATTTAAACTTGTATATAATTAATCTTAGGAGAACAAAGGACTGAGGGGGTCTTTTTCTAAGCTGCAATAGCATTTTTAGCGCGGTGCCCATGTATTCATATGAACTATCCACTTTAAACGGTATCAATAGTATGTTTAATGGAGGGGGTTTCTCATAGGTAAATCTTTCTCACTACCCAGCTCCAGACTTTCCTTATTATTTTCCTTATACAATTCTCAAAGAGTACTAGATATTGGATCCTTCAGATAACCATGTCACCACCATTCAGGCTATATGTATGAGCCAGGCACTTTTTTATGGTGGGCATGTATTCGTCATTGATCCATAATTTTTAAAAGAAAAGAAAAAAAAGGAACAACAAAATAGTGTAACCCCATATAAGCTAAGTGCTATTTTGACTATAAGATATAATATTGAAGAATCAATTTACTGGGTGAAAGTTTAAATATTGAGAATTTTAAAAATTATGGATCAATGACGAATACATGCCCACCATAAAAAAGTGCCTGGCTCATACATATAGCCTGAATGGTGGTGACATGGTTATCTGAAGGATCCAATATCTAGTACTCTTTGAGAATTATATAAGGAAAATAATAAGGAAAATCTGGAGCTGGGTAGTGAGAAAGATTTACATATATTCATATGGGCATCTCTAGCGTTTAGCGCATGCTTTAGCGCGCACTAAAAATGCCACCGCAGCTTAGTCAAAGACCCCCTCGGTCTTTTGTTCTCCTGAGGATTGGTAAAATACCCCCTGAGTTTGAACCTCTGATCCCCAGTTTCTACAAAGCTATACAAAGTTGTAAAACAGAGCTGTCCTCCTAATACTGCTAACAAGCCCAGTGATTGAGTTTCTGCAGTTGTTACATTGCATGCGACACCTGTTCATATGGCAGCACGGTTGGACTCTGGGCTGGTAACATAGACAGACGTCGGTCCTCTTCACTTAGTCGGAGCTCTGACAAGGACTGTGTCTGAAGGACATACCAAACATAGGCGATAGCTGCTTAGGATTAATGTCTGAATACCTGTGTGCTGGAAATTAGTGCAGTGAGGTGGACACTTCTGAGAAGTTGCGTATGAAAATCCACTGCCAAGGCATGCAAATTGCTGTATTCCATCAGGATACTCGTATTTCCACATGCCATCTCAAGAACATGGTCAGGTTTTGTTCCCAGCCATTTTTCAAAAATATAGATGTATGCTGTGAGTCAAACTTAAGCAGGTGAAAACATGTCTGTGTCTGATTTTCTTGTTGTAAGCCTATGATATCCCACATATAGGCAGAAATAAATGCCCTCTAATGATTGCTTATTTTTCTTTTTGAATGTTTATATTCTTTGTATAGTGCCTTGCCCCAATTAGATTGTGGACTAAAAGAGCAATAATATATATATTTTCCAGTTCAGAAGTGGTTTTGTAATGGGCCAAAGCCGGAGAGTTGGAGAGTGTGAAAGCTGAACTGCTGAGAATGAAGGCTGATAGATGTTCTGTTTGAGTTGTTTATTGAGGACATTGAGAGTCTACATCAATTGTTGATTAAAATATCTTCAGACTCCCGATGCAAGCCATTGAGCCGAAACATGTTGCGTGTTGAGTCGCATAGAAGATACCTACTAAAGACTAGCACAGTAACATAGTAGATGACGGCAGAGAAAGACCTGTATGGTCCATCCAGTCTGCCCAACAAGATAAACTCCTATGTGTATACCTGACCTTGATTTGCATCTGCCATTTTCAGGGCACAGACTGTAGAAGTCTGGCCAGCACTAGCCCTGCCTCCCAACTACTAGCCCAGCCTCCCACCACCAGCTCTGCTAAGCTTCTGGGGATCCATTCCTTCTGAACAGGACTATGGCCCCAATGTTCAAAAGTAAACGAAGGTGCTAGAGGCCATTAGCGCCGGTCTAGTGCCCGCATTTACCAGCATAGGATGTTCGCAGGCCCATAGTGTGGGACCGAACGAGCACAGGAAGGAATTGTACAATGAGCGTGCAAATGCATGCTGATGAGTATGCTGCTAAGCTCATTTGCTAGTCCTCCCCAATGCTCAGTGGGCAGTGTGCCAAAGAAGGGCACTCCTCCTGCTGCACACCCTATGCCAGCTCGAGCTGGCGTTAGGGTTTGTCAAGTAGCCCTGTCATCAAGCCCTGGTGGTCTGGTGGACCCCAGACCCCCCAACACCCCCAAACACTAAACCCTGGTGGCCCAATGGAACCCCAGAACCCCACACACCCCCCAAACACTACATCTTGGTGGTCCAGTGGACCCCAGACCCCCCAACCCCAATGACATAAGGGCCTGGTGGTCCAGTGGGACCTTGGACCACCCACCCCTAAAACACTAAACCCTGGTGGTCCAGTGGACCCTCAGATGCCCCCATCCCCCAATGGTATAAGGGCCTGATGGTCCAATTGACCACAGACTCCACCCTCTCAGAAAATAAATAAAACCATGGTGGTGCATTGGGACCCCTGGCCATGCTCCCCATCCCAAATACTTGATGAAGGAGGAGGGACAGATTCCTAACCCTTCCTCCTGCTGGGGGTGTGCATCAAAATGGCAGCCCCCTGTCCTGTCTGGTGCATCCTGGGATGCACTGGGTGGGGCTTAACTACCATATAAGGGTAGGAGGAGGTTAAAGGGGTAGCTACCGCTAGGCCACTAAACCTAGTCTTTGGAAGGGGGGCATGGCCAGGGATCTGACTAGGCCAACATGGTTTTATTTCTTTTCGTAGATGTGGGAGATCTGGGTCCAACAGGCCCCTATGTTCAGGGGGGGGGGGGGTCTGGGGTCCAGGGTCCACTGGACCACCAGGGCTAGAAGTCTTTGGAGATGTGGGGGTCTAGGAGTCCTCTGGACCACCAGGGATTGTTTGACAAGTCAGGGCTTTGACTGGGCATGCGCTCAAAAGCTGTACTTAACGCATGCCCAGGCACAGTCATCCTGCAGAAGTCCCTAATGCTCAATGCTAACAACGCACCTAATTTTGCATGTCGTTAGTGTTGTTCCTTCCCCATACTGTTGCGGTGGTAAACAGCGCCGGAGTTTTCAGCATCCCTATGTTTTTGACCATCGTTACTTGATTTGTTTCTTGTCATCTCCACTGTTTTGAGTGCCCTGCAGCAAGGTGTGAAGTTGTGTTCTTTTGTTTTCTTTGTTTGCGGAGCATGGGCAGGCCATGGGCATGTCTGCCAGTTACATGCATAGTTTATAGGATACTATAAACTACGCACATCACTTGGTGCACCAACTTATACCACGGCGTGCCTTCACATGGGCGCACCAATGCCGACCTTTCGCTAGTATTCTCTAACAGAATCTTGGCACCAAGATGCTGTTATAGACTTGGCGCTAAGCGTGCGGCATTGGGGCACCTAGACTGAGGTGCCAATTTACAGAATTGGCCTTTTTGTTTTCGAAAGAATAGTAGGAATTTGGAATTTTAAAAATGTAAATGGTAACTTTGAGGTAGGCTTAGATATTTATCAGTGTTAAACAGCAGCTCCTGCTAAGTGAGCATTGTTTTGCTTAAAACTTATTTTTGGAAACCACTACTGTTGAAGACCTGCTCCTTGAAAATAATTTGGGGCCGTGTAAGTAAACAAAGTGGCGCCCTATCCTTGTCTACTTCTTTAGCCCAGCAGGAATGGCTTTTCACTTTGCTGAACATAATGTCCAGCCAGGGTGAGCTGCTGCTTTAAGAGGTTTATTAGTTGAAATGCTTGAAAGCTTAGCTGCACAAGGTTTGTAAGTGTGCATCCATGGGAACAGAGTAAGAGGTTGCAGCTTGACTGCAGTGTTTGTTAGCTTGTCCATCACTAGCACACACAAAAACAGATCTAGTCAAGTCATCTCTGAAGGGCCCTTGGGACGATATACTGATGCAATAAAGAGAATTGGCAGCATCACCCCATAAATAGTGCAACTCGATACCAAAACCCATAAGAAGCATCACAAATCACCTCCAGTTCAGAAAAGACATGAAAAAACCCTACCTCTTCAAAAACTATATGAATAAATATCACCAAAACTCTACAATGGAGGAGTAGCCTAGTGGTTAGTGCAGTGGTCTTTGATCCTGGGGAATTCGGTTCAATTCCCACTACAGCTCCTTGTGACTCTGGGCAAGTCACTTAACCCTCCATTGCCCCAGGTACAAATAAGTACCTGTATATAATATGTAAGCCGCATTGAACCTGCCATGAGAGGGAAAGCGCAGGGTACAAATGTAACAAAAAAAAAAAATACAATGGAACACAAAAGCTATCACTATCTCTTCCACTTCAAATCTCTCTCTTCGAAAACGCTGTGAATAACCACACAGACTACAGATGCCCTCTCCACATTGAACAATACTATTGTACCTCCACCAGAATGTAAATTGTAAGCCACTTTGAACCGAAACTTGTTTTTGGATAATAATGGGATGCAAGAATGCATAAATAAACAAACAAACAAACATACAGCAGTGTTAGTAACTGTTCATCACATATAAGTTATGGTTGCTATTCATGGTATCTTTGGGCTAAATTCAATTTTTTTTCACAAAGTGTTCTGAGAAAATGTTAAATCTGATTTAAATCACTAGTTCTTACGTATCCTGCTAGAGAGCATTTCTTGCATTTTCTTGAAACTTGCGCCATGGAGCCTCTGTTTTACGTGATGCTCTCAGAATATTTTACTTAATGCAGGGTTAAAATTAAAGTACTAAGAAGGAGTATTTATTTTCTTCTTTTTATTCTTTTCACCTTCACCAGTACATCCAATGGTAACAACTCCCCAAAAGCAGCCACACGTTTTCAGCCCCATTTTAGAAAGGATGTAGACGTTGGAATTGAGAAGTCAGGGTGTCTCGATTTTTCACTCGTACTTCAGAACAGAACCTGCTAATGTAGAGGCTGTTCTATAGTACAGGAGAAACGGACATTTCTGTGCCAAGTAGATACTGCATAAACATCTATTATAGAAAAAAAAAATCTCAACGGGTTGAAAGCCAGCACATAAATGTGTTTGTGCCAGTACATACATGTTTATCTTGGCCAGTTTAGAAATATAAACGTGTATTTTCCTGATGCTGTCTCAGAGACTGGTATTCCTTGCCAGTTTGGCTTTTTGGAGGGACATAAAGCACTGTGGGATTAAGGAGTCAGCCTCCCCTAATCCATCCAGTGGCGTGCTGCTAAATCAGAACAGTTTGTTAAACATGCTTGATAGCAAGTGTAAATCTTGATGTTAGTCTGATAGGGTATCAACATTTGTTCCCCTTCTGAAATGGGGAATAAATGTGTATCTTCTAGGCACTCCCTAATCCTGCCCAAAACATGCCCAGACCCTCCCCCTTCCCATGCCATTAGCATGCACTTGGGTAATTGAGCTGCATATCCCAGCTTTGTAAAATGGGAACTTAGACATTTATATGTGATAAATATTTATGTATTGGTTTATGCATATCTCAAACATAAATAGTCCTTCTAAAATGGCCACCTTTACATATAGTTTGTACTTTTCCCTTCCCCCCACCCAGGAGTGAATCTCAGTAACATCAACAAAGCCCTTTTTACTATTTCTATCACTATAATGCCAATTAGACAAAGCAGGGTAATAAGCTCCCCTAGATTCTCACCACCTCTATTAACTCCCCCACCCCTATGCAGCCCTCTAACTTCATATCATCCCCAAGTCCTTCAAACATATAATGCGAACGGATTACTCAGCGAGTGTTCAGCCCAACATTCAAAGGGCGCCCAAGTTTTCACAAATGTGCCCAGATGACCATGCTGAAAGACCTTCAGTTGCAAATACACTTGCCAAAGGCTCAGCTGCTTGCTCGGGTAACTAAATTCCTGAGGGCAGTGATCAAAGCCAGTCTGAGGTGGACGTTTGCTTCACCAGTGCCCTCAGGCAGCAGTTGGAGAATATTTCTTGAATTATTTATACAAATGGATATAAAAAAAAATTGTAAGCTATAAATTCTGTTACAGGTATTGAACTTATATCAGAAAGTTGAATTAGCACACGCTTGAAACTTTCAAGCAATAAAAACTATTATCAAGGCCTCAGCCTAGTTCCTGACCTTTGCACGTCTTTCCTAAATACTCAGAGGGCAGGTTTCTAGTGTTTATACAGATAAATGTTTTAAGTGCTCTGCTGAATATACAACAACTACTTATCATTACTATAGCACTACTAGATGTACGCAGCACTGTACACATTATCCCCTGGATTCTACATAGTGCACCTAGAGATTTGCGCTGAAATCCAAGCCTTCTATAACAACGCCCATAACTTAATTGGCTTAGCAAGTTAATCAGCGTTGATAACAGCCCTTAACAAGCAATAATGAGCACTAATTGGCAATAATTAGAATTTAAGCACACAACTCGCTAAGCACATTCTGTACTGTAGTGCACCTAGCTTCTAATGCATGCAGGTAAAAAGGGGCATGGTTATGGGTGGGGAAATGGGCGTTTTGTGGAGGTTCTGAAATTTATACACGTAGTTATAGAATATGGCCCTGTGCGCCTAAAAATCTACACGCTGAGATTTAAGCCACATTTTCGTTTGTGTAAATGGAGGCAGTAGTTATAGTGGCTGAGATATCAACTAAGTGTATTCTATATACTTCGCCTAAATCTAGGTGCTGCTTATAGAATATGCTTAGTCAGCACTGATTTCCGCGCCAATATTTTTAGGTGCCATATATAGAATTTCTCCATATATGCAGGTATTTTCTCTGTCGCAAGTGGTTTCACAATCTAAGTTTTGTACTGGGAACAGTGGAAGGATAAATGACTTGCCCAGGGTTATAAGGAGCTACAGTAGGAATCAATTCCAGTCAGCGGCGGCCCTACCATTAGGCCACCTGAGGCGGAGGCCTCAGGTAGCAACCTCCAACAGCAGTACTCTCCCTTTCTCTCCTTAACCTTTTACCTTTTTTCTTTTCCAAAAGGCGGCAATGGCAGCGGCAGCGATTCCCATAGGCTTGCCCTGTCACACTCCCACTGCTACTTAGCCAGTAAGGTAAAAAGCCGCACTAGCAGCTTAGTGCAGTTGGTTGCAGGTGCGATAGGGCGGAGCATAGGCATGGCCAGCTGTGACAGCTAGCATGTGGGTTGGTGGCTCCTCCACATCATACACCCAGAACTGCAACCCCCATACAGAATCTTACTCAGGGGTTTCTGTGATATCTAGTGTTCGAGACGGAGCGGTCCCCTTCCCTTCCATTCCTTTCCTGGAGCTGGCCTGGGTTCAGAATAGTGGCAATGACGTCTAATGGTAGGCTCATCGAACTATTGCGAAGGGGTCATCCTTCCATATATGGAGCAGCAATACCATTTCCTAACACATTTAGGCCCCAATGCTCAAAATTAAACATGGGTGCTGAGGCCATTAGCGCCCTGAATTTACTTGCGCAGAATGCTCAGAGGCACGGAGCATGGGAACAAACATGCGCACAGACTTGATGATGAAAGTAGCATGCTAATGTAGTCAAGCTCATATGAATGAGGTCATTTTGATTCCTCCCCAGTGCCCAGAAAAGGTTGCCCAAAACAAAACTGTCTTAGCAGGCATTAAGGTGTTGGAAGTGAGAATTTCCCATGCTTCTCTCATGATTCTTTCTGCATAATCTGCTGGTTTTGATTGCTTTTGGAAGAAGAAGGAAGTTCGTACAAGCCCTTAAGCGCTGGTCGTGAGAAACAGCAGACCCAAGCGAAAGCACAGGTTGGCGTCTGTTTACTGCATCTAAATTTAAAGCGGCCATGCTAAAAAAAATTTTTAAACGTCCAAAGTGAAAACACACATTGGCGTCTGTTTCCTGCATCAAAATATAAGCGTCCAAGCTTTTAAAATTTTAAAATGCTTATATTTAGGCCACAGAAAACAGGTGCCAATGTGTGCTTCACATTCAGGTTTTACCAGGCACAGGAGCTGAGCTTTTGCGCATGTACCGAGCACAATCCTCACACCGAAATCCCTAATGCTGAGTGCTATGAGCATGCCTATATTTGCATCTCATTAGCTTTGAGCATTAGGGCATTGTTCTGAGCTGTTCTGCTATTCGGAATAGTGCTGGAGTTTTGAGCATCAGGGCCTTAGGACTTCTTTTACTAAGCTATCAATACCCATGCAGCACATATGGAATCCCATAGGAACTGACTGGGCTTCCTCTCATGTGCTGCGCTAGCTTTGGCTTAATAGAAGAGGCCCATAATGCAGTGCCCGTGCAGTAAGAGCCAAATTCTTTAAATGGTTTTTAAAAATCTGCGCCAAAAATCCACACGCTTAGCAAGATTCTGTATGCCTAGCTCCATCTCCACCTGTTTTCAAATCTATGCTGAAAACCCACCTTTTCACCACTGCTTTTGGCTCCTAACCACTACTCAATTCCCCTATCCTTGTTCCTTCTCACCCAGTACTTTCCTCGCCCTTAATTGTCTTGTCTGTCTGTATTTTTAGATTGTAAACTCTATTGAGCAGGGACTATCTGTGTCAGGTGTTCAGCGCTGCATGCGTCTGGTAGCGCTATACAAATGTTAATAATAATAATAATTCTATAAACTTTGCCTAAAGTTAAGCATCATTTATAGAATATGCTTAGCGGCCATTCTTGAGACTAAAATTTAGGCCGCCTACAAACGGGCCTAAGTACCTGCAACTAGCTTAGGCACAGATCAGCTATATTCCATAATAGTGCGCATAGTTTTTGAAATGCCCACAACCTATCCATTCTATGCCCATGGCCGTGCCCCCTTTTCAGCTGCACGCATTAGAATTTACGCGCACTGTGTTATAAAATACGCCTAGGAAGTCATGCGTGTAAATTCTAATTAAAGCCAATTAGTGCCACTAATTGATTAAGTTCCAATTATCTGCAGTGATTGGCTTGTTTTTCAATTAAGTTGTGTGCACAATTTGGCCAAATTAGTGCACACAACTTAGGACGCCATTTATAGAATTTGGGGGTAAGTGTCTGTCTGCCCTGTGCAGTAAATGTGTAGCAGCTGCTTAGCATGTTCCACTTATACTGCACCTTGACTTTTGCAGTAAAAGAGCCCCTAAGGGAAAAAGATATAAAATAAGACAGTGCATTTTGATATGCATAATACACACACACAGAATTCTAACGCTCACTAGTTTTTGAACTGGTGGTATATTTGTAGACATTGAATTTGGTCAGCCACTTTTGATGGCTAATTGCCAGTGTTTAGATACGAACTTCCTCCTCTCATTGGAATCAAAGCATTCAGACTCGATCGTGGCGGTGGGTAACCCGACCTGCCAGCTCCTGAAGCCAAAGGCATGTCTGCTCCACGGTTTACAAAAAGCATGTCAGTTATGTATGGGGCATAGTTCGGAGCTTTATTCTGAGCAGCAGCTGCTGCCTGACAGAGCAAGTGCAGAGGGGCTGTCACCGGACTACCTGCTCCTGCTGCATTTCAGAAAGAAAACAAGCCGCTTCGTGCATGGCACAGCAGCACTGACAGGTGAGCTGCTTGCATTTGCTGCTTGCCTGTAATCTCTGGGAGCACCGTTTCTGGAAACTGCCCTTTTCGGTTTCTGAAGACAGGGTTAGTGTTATATGGCTCGTGATTGTAGTGTGGGAAGACATTTCAAGGTGGTGGCGTGTAACAACGATCAAGATGTGTGGTTCATGGGGGTGGGGAGGTTGTAAAAACCAGGAAAAAGAACAAGCTAGCGCAAGGATTGGCAGATAATCCTTTTCATCCCTGAAATCTACTTTCTAGGTCAGGTCGGTACTGAGATTTTTCAGGAAGCGTTTGGAAACTGCTTGGCTGCTTTATCCTTTTTAAATCTTTGCAGATAAAGGGAAAAGACCAGTTAAATGACATTTTGTTTTTAGAGAAGGGATGACTCGTAAAAGTGTCTTAGATGTTGCTACAGTTTGAATGGTGATGCAAAAAGATGCATTTATCTAGCCTACTGTGGATGGGTAGAAACTTTTGAGATCTGCAAGGTCTTTCTTCAGAGGAGTATTCTAAATACAAGAGATGAAAGGCTACACTACTGAAACCTTTTTCATCTAACCAATGCTAATTACTTTGTGTTGCTGCAGTCAAAATTTACCTCAGTGTCTTGGAGCTCTTGCTGTCTGTTGAAGCAATTTAAGAGAGCATGACAGCTACTAAAATATTATAAACAAATATATTTATCACTATAGGATAAAACATTTTCCACTGCCATAGAAAATGTTTTATCGTATAGTGAGTTGTAATACTTTCTCAGTGGGTATGATATTGGTACTTGAAGGCAGCACATTGTTAACATGTAGAAATACAGTACAAGATTTAAAAATTAATCTAGAATGAATCTGACTTGATTTTCAGACTGGTGTTAGGCTGGTATCTTGTTTTCTTATACAATACTCAATGGAATGTCCCCAGCTATAACATTTGGTAATCTACCACTTGGCAAAATTTCAGAATTGTTTTGTTTAATAATTTGGTTGATCTGTATTGCTCTGTTTCTGTGGACGTTAATTCCTTATAAAAATATCAAGTCATGCAAAATGTGAGTTGCAGAATTTTAACAATACCTGAGGATGACCTAAATCTTAAACTGAAAATATATTTTATCCAGCTAAGATCTTTATGAATCTTATATCGTAACACACATTTTATGTTTTTCTTGCTTAACATCAGTTTTTATGAATGAAATATAAGAAAGCTTAGTCCTAAATCAGAATTATACTGTGACTTCAAGGGATATGTTTCTCATTTTTCAGACTTCACTGGCAGTTTTTCCTTCAAACAGTTTCCAGTGGTTCATCCTCCTCAGGGATTACAGTCTGTAGTAGTGTATCAAAGCAGTGTATTGCATTTATATTTCAAATAATAATTTAAGAAGGTCATGCTGTATGTCAGTCAGTGCTGGAGAAAATCCAGGTTATGCTCAGCGAGCTTCAGGAAACAGAGAAAACTCATTATTTCCCTTGTGTGGATGCAGAATTTCTTAAAGCAACAGCACTCAATTCAGAAAGAACTTCTGTAGGGAACAGGAGGTCTAGGCTGGTGGGATATCTATTCTGCTCTTCTGTCACAGTCTTGTTAGGCCCCACTCCTCCAGCACCAGAAGGAGAGCACTTTAGAAGATTTTGACTGATAAATGGGGCCATGAAGAAACTGGGGGGGGGGGGGGGGGGGGGAAGAGAAGACACCTATGGGAAATGCATTCACCCTTTCTCCAGTTTTAGGTTAATTGAACTAAAGCTCTGTGTTGTTATTCTATAAAATAATACAGGCCTATTAATTTTCCTTCAATTTTCTTTTCAACTGGGATCTTCCCCTGCGCCTTTGGGTTTCTGTTGTAATCAGAACTGGTCAGTAGTACATTGCCAATAATCTTTATTCACATCTATATGAGGGCTTCGCCCACTTTTTTTCAAAGGTCAGCCCTCCCCCCCACTAACTAGTCTAGCACCATAGTGATGGTCCTTGGCCGGGGAGTAGCCCGATTCTGGCCATTAAAGTATCACTGTTGTACAACAGCTGAGGTCTCTTCAGTGTATGAATAGAGAAGGTGCAGCACTGCATCAGGGATTGTGCAACTTGGAGGAAAAATGACTCTCAGCCCACCGTCCCATCTTATTGGCAGTGAGAAGCGGACAGGGTGGGGGAAGGGGCACTGGGCAAGTTGCACCAGGCACAACTGTAGCTCACTAAAGGTCCTGACAAGGTTCCTCTGTTTTCCTGTTTGAGAGTTCTGGCCCCTGAGTCATGAGCACCATTACCAGCTCCAGCTCCTTGTTTATTGGTGGAAAAATTCAGATCCAAATGAAAAGGTGGCTGACACACAGTGTGTTTTTTTCTAGCAAAAAAGGTACCGGTACTCAAATGCTAGGCCACCCTTCAGGGGTTGGGTGATAACTGAGGGACCCACCCCACAATAGCCAGGCTCCCTACAACCAGTCACAGAATCTATGCCAAGGCAGAATTGGTGTGTAGAGCCTGAGCTTTTTCATGGGTCAATTTTAGCAGACAATGGAAAAGGTGCCAGTACTCAGTTCCCCCAAGTACCCCCTCAAAAAAAGCCCTGCTGACACATGTGCCTTTGAGCGAGTATAAATGCCTACAGGGACATTTTTTTAAAAGTATAAATGTATTCCCAATGTAAAACTGGAAGTACAAGTATATAGGCGAATTTTCAGCTGAAAAGAGGGAGGACTAAATTTCAGAGATGAGCTTCATTTTTTCTGCCCTAATTTCGGAGAATGTTTGTCATCATAACCATAGTTTGATAAATCCCCTTTAGATAATCAGTATGCTTATTAAGGGTTTTCTTCCAAAATTATTTGATACATCAAACCCATCCTTTATCATGTAACCTTTCCAGAATGGTTCCTTCTGCTGAGGAACAAAGGAATATAAAATCGTTTTAAGAGAATTACTGGTGATTTATCTTCTTTTTTTTGTGGTGATGAATGTACTATTAAATATTTGTTATTGAATTCTAGTAATTCATTTTTACATAGCTCTCCATGCTTTGATTGTTCCTAAGCATGCTAGAAGCATTTTACACAAAAAAAAATAGATAAAATGATAGTAGGTAAGGATCAAGAATGGTGCTGAGCTGATCTGTAGGGTACATCATCCGCTCGACTTCCACCACCACTTTCCCACGGCAAAGGATTCTCTGGACTAGTCTTGTACACAGTTGTCAACTGGCTATAATTGGGTATTCATTTTACCTACTTTACAAGGCTGAAGACTCGTTGACTTTACTGTTTTGGGATTTTGACCCTCCGACCCTCTGCCTGGTTTACACAGATGTTAAGACAGACTGCTGAGAGAGCTGAAATGTCTCTCCCTTGCCCTGTTGCAAGTCTGAATGTACTTTTAGATGCCCTTATGGCTTAAGAAGCAGCAACTGGATTGCTATAAAAGTGGAGATTCTGTCTGAGCAAGAGCAAATTGTGGCCTTCTTGATTTATGTTTGAAAATACTTTAAAGTTCCACATTTATAGTGTATCTGTTAAGAGACTAGTAATTCATGAAAAAGACTGAGGTAACACTACTTCAATTTCTCATTTCTGTAGCAATAGTAGATGCTGTATAGTTAGACATAATAGACAATACCTGCTCCATGGAGCTTTAATCTAGACAAGCATACATGAGAAACAAGAGCCCATGGGAAGTGTATTTATTATGGAACGGCAGCCTCATAAAGTACATAAGTAATGCCACACTGGGAAAAGACCAAGGGTCCATCGAGCCCAGCATCCTATCCACGACAGCGGCCAATCCAGGCCAAGGGCACCTGGCAAGCTTCCCAAACGTACAAACATTCTATACATGTTATTCCTGGAATTGTGGATTTTTCCCAAGTCCATTTAGTAGTGGTTTATGGACTTGTTCTTTAGGAAACCGTCCAACCCCTTTTTAAACTCTGCCAAGCTAACCGCCTTCACCACGTTCTCCAGAAACGAATTCCAGAGTTTAATTATGCGTTGGGTGAAGAAAGATTTTCTCCGATTTGTTTTAAATTTACTACACTGTAGTTTAATTGCATGCCCCCTAGTCCTAGTATTTTTGGAAAGCGTGAACAGATGCTTCACATCCACCTGTTCCATTCCACTCATTCTACTCTTTCCACTCAAAGGTGAGATTTTAGACTAGATTTGAATATGGCTTTTAAAGGAAGCATAAATCCGTAAGGGGCCTTTTTCCAAAGGCGCGGTAGGCTGTACGTGTATGCAGCATGCGCCAAAATGAGACTGCTGAAAGGCTAGTGCACCCTCCTGGCATTTATTTTGGATTTGGCGCACGCCTGTACCGCAGGGACAAATTATTTTTAAATTTTCTACCACATATGGCATTTCCAGTGTTAATCGGTCACCGCATGTGTAGCTTGTGAGCCCTTACTACTAGATCAGTGGGTGGTGTTAAGGGCTCAGGCTGTAAATAGGCACATTCTGGTTTGAGTTTTACCGCAGGCCCTTTTCCCAGCCCATTGAAAAAAAAAATCCCCTTTTCCCAGACGCGGTAAAAACTGGCCCAGCATGCACCAAAAATGCACGCCCACACTACCAACAAGCCACTTTTTGCTGCTGCTTAGTAAGAGGACACCTAAATCTTTTCCAGGCACATGGTGCAGCAAGATAAGAAGTGTGGTGTCAGAAGTTGGTGGAGGAAAGAGGGTGCATATAAAAGCAATTTGCCTGATAAATGGAACTCTCAGGGAGAAGGAAGATGAGTAAATAAGTTGCTGACAAATGAATACAAATGAGGAAAGTATGCAGAGCATGGCTCATGGAATGCTTTCCAACAACTCTACATGACTTAGCGGTAGGGTCTCTGTGTTAACTATGCGGTAATCAGCTATGCACATCGTCAGAGTTACCGCCTGCTTTTTGCCACGGGCCAGAAAATGACATTACTGCACGGGCCACGCAGTAGCCAGGCGGTAACTCCGAATTGGTGTACGTTGAGCATGCATAGGTGCCTACGCGGCTTAGTAAAAGGGCCCCTTAAAAAGTCAGCCATAGAGCTGGTGTAAATGCTCATGCCTTAGTTCCAGCGATATGCAGGTCACTGAAAATATTCTGTATGTTTTGTGCTTAACCGAGCGCCCCTCCCATGCTCTATCCAAATGTCGCCCACCAGCAAACTACACACTACCAAAGATATATGTGTAGTTACAGAAGAACTCATTCATTAGCTTTAGTTTAGTATATTTCCTGATATACCTATTTCTTTATATACCGTACTTCAAACCATACGGCACCATGGAGCAGTTTCCAAAAACATTTTCGGAAAAGAAGAGAAATACAATCATCATAAAGAAAATGAAAGAGGAGACAGAATGAGTAAGATGAAGGACAAGGCAACCTCACCAGCTAAACTGGCCCCAGCAGTTCCAGGGGTATTATGATGATCCGTGTGCCAAGATAAATATGTTTTTATGTTTAAATCTGTTTATTAACTTGGAACTCAGAAGTTCAAAATGCACAAGAAACAATGTATACAGTCAGAATATAGAATAACATTCCAAGCGTATTTCAAAAAGAAAACCCCTCAATCTTTTTTTTTTTTCAAATCCAAAACATAAAAATTATTTAATCCCTCCAGGATTCAGGAATAGGATTATGTACCAATAGTCATAATAATACTTCATGTGCAAAAGGAGAAAATTATTAATAAACATAAACATTGACCAAATAATAGAAATGGAAGACAGGAAGAGATATACTCTTATAGTCCCCTGTCCTGACCATCAGTCCATCCCTTTAGTATCAAGAAAATAAGTTTTTTAAATGCAGCTTTAATTTTATTACGATTCAGTTCACACGGTAACTCTGATAGGAAGGAATTCCTGTAGTGAGGACCTAAGTATGCAAAGAAAAACTGCTTTGTGCATGCCAGGCATCTCATGAAGGTAGATGGTAAGATAGTTGATTCAAGTAAACTGACCTTGATGCACATATGGAGACAGCTGGGATAGGCATACTAGACAAATTTAGGGGCAGACCAGAACAGAGTGTTTATGTACAAACCTGAGAATTTTATACTGAGTAACGTAACTGATAGGAGGCCAATGTAAAGCTTGAGGTCTGGAGGAATACAGTCAAACTTTGAATCCAGTAAGGAGATAGGCAGCTACATTTTGAATGAGTTGCAAGCGATGGATGCAATGCATCGGAAGTCCATGGTATAAAGAACTGCAGTAATTAGGTTTACTTAATATCAATCCAAAGGTGAGCGTCTTTAAACTCTAGGAATCAAAATAAGGATTTACAAAACAAATCTGACAAAGAGCAAAGTAGGATGATTTTATATAACAGTGGAAAGTTGAGGCTGAAAGGTGAGATGATGATCAATCTTGAATCCGAGGATAGGTATATAGTCTATTTAGTGGAGTTCAAGATGTGTCACTTTACTTTTGTATTAATGTTGTACCAAGAACACTGAGCCAACACCAATTAGGAGGGTGTACAGTCAGAAACTGCATGCGGTATATAGGTCTGTATACTGAATGTTCTTGAGCTTGTTCCAGGTAAGATGTTGCCTCCAAAACTGTTTGTAGACAGCTGTGTTGTTACTTCATAAGTAATGCTTTTGGTGTGCTCATTTTCAGCCACTGCCATTATTTTTACCGGTGATAATGTCAGTTTTTGCATCACTGTGTTGTTCTTTTTAAAGTACTGGGAAGCATGTGTCCTGTAAAATGAAACCCTGGCATGACTTTAGCCCTTGCTAAATATAGCTGCTCCAGAGCAATATTTTTGAAGTTAAACAAATAATGGCATAATACGATGCTTATATAACATCAGAGACGGACACTTGCCAGGAGCGGAAGCCATGGAAATGATCGGATGGACCCTTCTAATCTTTCTGTCCCTTTTCAGGATTGCACTCATCCATGTTGTGCAAAGGGGCATCTGTAGAATGGCCAGCCCTTGTGTTCCGTGACCGAGTAATGCAGAATAGCTAAAAGCTTCCAGATATGTGAAAAATGTGCTCACTTTATTTTTGCATTTGATGTTTTTTTGACTTATGAAGTAATGAAGAAGACATTAGAACTCTGGCCCACTTTATTTTTACAAATAGTAACGAACAGAGGCTCGTGTTCTTGAAAAGGATTAGTCAAACTTCTGGTAGTTGTAAGGTAAATGTACTTCTTGGCAAAGAAACTGTTTCTTCCACTGGATCTCATCAGCTTAGCTAACATGGTGGTGTTGGCAGCTGTTCATTATACTGACTCTGCCAGCGAGACAGAGGGCTGGAAGCCACTCAGGGGTCCCACTTCATTACTAGCAGAGAGACTAGAGAGGATGAAAACTAGTTATACTTCATCCCTTCATATTTGATGAGGTGTGGAATATGCCAAGCATGCTCCTTTACTTAAAAAAAAAAACCAGGAGAAGAAGAAAGTTGTAACTACATTAATAAAGTAACCAGCTAGTGTCGAGGCATGCTCTGTGACATTTCAGAACCTAGATATAGGCAGCAAACACACATACAACATAGTGGTAGGGCAGCATAGTGTTAGAGACTGCATTTCTGTGGAGGCTTCCAGACATTTCCTAGAGCAGTGGTTCCCAAGACATTTGGATTTTCAGCATGTCATTGAGGCAGTGCATGCAAATCTATCTCATGGATATTCATTTCAGATATCCTTAAAGCTTGACTGGCTGCGGGTCCCTCAGGATAGGTTTGAGAACCATTGTCCTAAAGGACCTCAAACAATTCTTGGATCTGTCATTCATCTGGAGAAAATGGGAGGCAGAGAATCCCATATATTCTTCTTACAGTGGGGGAGAAGACCATCTAGTGTTCCAGGGCCAAAAGTTAATTGAGCTTTTATGATCTTCCTCATGAATATGCATGCATTGGGTTTGCATACAGTTGAGGCAATGTATGAATGCAAATATGTTTCATGCATAGTCTTGGTTTGTAAGGTCAATAGGTTCCCTGCCTTTGCCTACATGCCTTTGGTTGTACAGAATGCCTCTTTCTATTCTTATTTAAGTGTGGTAGATACATTATTTAAAGCAAATACTGCAATTAAACATGTTTGACTTTCATATAACTATCTTAATTCTGTTGGTCTTGGTTCACTAGCTACTTGACTTGTGAATTTAATGAAATGGGTACATGTTTGATTTGCAGAATTTACAAGAGACTCTTTACTATCCCTTTTATGGCTGAAGAATATTTGCCTGGCCTGCTTGTGTGTTTCTTATAAATCTGCTGAACTTTTACCTAACTCCTGTATTCCAGTTAGCTTTTAGGCTCATTTTGCTGGGGCAAGAGCACCTGTTAACGAGCTTTTGTGTGTGTTTCTGTCTGCATGACAAGCAAACCTATGTTGAAGAAAAGTAGGAAATGAGGTGGAAGCGGAACAGAACAGCAACAGTGAAGGAAAGCTGAGTGTGTCACGACTATCCCAAGCCCCACAGCACAGAAAGCCATGCTGAGGCTTTGACAGCACCTAAACACCAGGCCATGGTAGTCCTCTCAACCTCCCTCCCTCAGTTTCCCCTTCCAGTCTCCCTCCCATCAGCCCCTGTCTCCTGAACAATAAGCACCCGTCTCAGAGCCCTGACCCTCCAACTCATACCTAGCCTCCCCCATTCAAGCACACTGACCTCCTTCTTAGAAATTTGGGGTCCCCTCAAGCCCCTCCCCCCCCAGTCCAACCTTGGAATAAGAAAGAGGAAGAGCATGAACAGGAGTGGCTATAGAGAGGGCAAGAGGTTGTTGTGAGAGAGGGTGGTATATAGAAATAACCAAAAGAGAGTATAAGAATGAGGCTGCAGAGGGTTAAAGGAGGGTAAAAGATAGCTGAAGAGGAGTTAGCACTAACCACACACTGATACGCCTAAGATCAGCACCATGCATCAACCAACAGTCGAGGTCAAAAAAGACATCATCTTTTCACTCTAGTCGGTATATTGTAGAAGTTGGCAACATCTTTTTGATGACATATGCACCTATTACACTTACAGAATCTGTTATGTGCATACTTTCCAGGCCCACCTAGTCCACACCTATTCTTAACCCAAAACATACCACCTTTGATGGGACATACTTTGAGGCAAAAGTATATGTTATTCAAGAAAACATCTCCATAGAATTAAAGAGCCACTATACTAAATCTGAATATATGAAAAAGTGGAGAAAGAACCGCGGTATTTGAGTGTTACATATACATGAGTTCCTTCTAAATTCAGGATACCCTTCTTCCCCATCACAAGTCCTAAAGAAAACTCCACTTTATTACATGTGAAACAGTTAGTAGAGACTGCACGTCACTTTCAATCAAACGATTCTCATAATCAGAAAAAGCTTCAAACAACCTAATTGTTTTAAGATTCTCTCAAGATGATTTAACAGTCCCACAAAATATACAAAATTACACCTATCTGTGAAAATGATTCATTTCCAACATCATGATGCTTTAAAGCTGCCAAAAGCCCATTTTAGCCCAGAGTCATCTTTCAATCACGTCCACACTTGTGCCGCTCCAGCAGGGATCCCGACAAGGGTTCCTTGTTTAGCCTGCATACAAGACTCAAAGCAGGTGTAAATGTCAGTGTGGAAATTCTCCCAGGAGTAAATGCTGATATACTACTACTACTTATCATTTCTATAGCGCTGCTAGACGTATGCAGCACTGTACACTGGTCATGAAGAGACAGTCCCTGCTCGACAGAGCTTACAATCTAATTAGGACAGACAAACAGGACAAATAAGGGATTGGGAATTACTAAGGTGGGAATGAGAAAACAAGGGTACTGAACAAGTAAGGGATAGGAGTTAAAAGCAGCATCAAAAAGGTGGGCTTTTAGCCTAGATTTGAAGACGGCCAGAAATGGAGTTTGATATTCCGGCTCAGGAAGTTTATTCCAGGCATATGGTGCAGCAAGATAAAAGGAACAGAGTCTGGAGTTAGCAGTGGAGGAGAAGGGTGCAGATAAGAGAGATTTACCCAGTGAACGGACTTCCCAGGGAGGAATGTAGGGCGAGTAAAGAGTGGAGAGGTACTGAGGAACTGCAGAATGAATGCACTTTTAAGTCAATAAGAGGAGTTTGACCTGTATGAGGAAACGGATAGGGAGCCAATAAAGTGATTTGAGGAGAGGGCTAATATGCGCATAGTGACACTGGCAGAATATACAGTGGTGGAAATAAGTATTTGATCCCTTGCTGATTTTGTAAGTTTGCCCACTGACAAAGACATGAGCAGCCCATAATTGAAGGGTAGGTTATTGGTAACAGTGAGAGATAGCACATCACAAATTAAATCCGGAAAATCACATTGTGGAAAGTATATGAATTTATTTGCATTCTGCAGAGGGAAATAAGTATTTAATCCCTCTGGCAAACAAGACCTAATACTTGGTGGCAAAACCCTTGTTGGCAAGCACAGCGGTCAGACGTCTTCTGTAGTTGATGATGAGGTTTGCACACATGTCAGGAGGAATTTTGGTCCACTCCTCTTTGCAGATCATCTCTAAATCATTAAGAGTTCTGGGCTGTCGCTTGGCAACTCGCAGCTTCAGCTCCCTCCATAAGTTTTCAATGGGATTAAGGTCTGGTGACTGGCTAGGCCACTCCATGACCCTAATGTGCTTCTTCCTGAGCCACTCCTTTGTTGCCTTGGCTGTATGTTTTGGGTCATTGTCGTGCTGGAAGACCCAGCCACGACCCATTTTTAAGGCCCTGGCGGAGGGAAGGAGGTTGTCACTCAGAATTGTACGGTACATGGCCCCATCCATTCTCCCATTGATGCGGTGAAGTAGTCCTGTGCCCTTAGCAGAGAAACACCCCCAAAACATAACATTTCCACCTCCATGCTTGACAGTGGGGACGGTGTTCTTTGGGTCATAGGCAGCATTTCTCTTCCTCCAAACACGGCGAGTTGAGTTCATGCCAAAGAGCTCAATTTTTGTCTCATCTGACCACAGCACCTTCTCCCAATCACTCTCGGCATCATCCAGGTGTTCACTGGCAAACTTCAGACGGGCCGTCACATGTGCCTTCCGGAGCAGGGGGACCTTGCGGGCACTGCAGGATTGCAATCCGTTATGTCGTAATGTGTTACCAATGGTTTTCGTGGTGACAGTGGTCCCAGCTGCCTTGAGATCATTGACAAGTTCCCCCCTTGTAGTTGTAGGCTGATTTCTAACCTTCCTCATGATCAAGGATACCCCACGAGGTGAGATTTTGCGTGGAGCCCCAGATCTTTGTCGATTGACAGTCATTTTGTACTTCTTCCATTTTCTTACTATGGCACCAACAGTTGTCTCCTTCTCGCCCAGCGTCTTACTGATGGTTTTGTAGCCCATTCCAGCCTTGTGCAGATGTATGATCTTGTCCCTGACATCCTTAGACAGCTCCTTGCTCTTGGCCATTTTGTAGAGGTTAGAGTCTGACTGATTCACTGAGTCTGTGGACAGGTGTCTTTCATACAGGTGACCATTGCCGACAGCTGTCTGTCATGCAGGTAACGAGTTGATTTGGAGCATCTACCTGGTCTGTAGGGGCCAGATCTCTTACTGGTTGGTGGGGGATCAAATACTTATTTCCCTCTGCAGAATGCAAATAAATTCATATACTTTCCACAATGTGATTTTCCGGATTTAATTTGTGATGTGCTATCTCTCACTGTTACCAATAACCTACCCTTCAATTATGGGCTGCTCATGTCTTTGTCAGTGGGCAAACTTACAAAATCAGCAAGGGATCAAATACTTATTTCCACCACTGTAAGTCATGCAGCGGTTTTTTGAACAGACTGAAGGGGAGAGAGAGATGGCTTAGTGGGAGACCTGTGAGAAGCAAGTTGCAATAGTCTAATTTGTGCATGCCAATATACTTGCAAGCAGCACCTCTTTTTAAATACCTACTTATACAGTTATGCTCATTCATATATAGATCTCTTTGTACATGTGTAAATGGTGCTTAAAATGTCTAGCATTGGTGAACTCTTCCATAAGTAAGGGGGAGTAGATTAGAGGTTAAAAGAAAGTTAAACACATCCCTTTTTGAGAAATTTGTTTGAGAGGTTTCCCTAGGAATTTGCCCTGGTTATTTCTTAACATTGTAAACGGCTTTGAACCCTATGGTGTTAGTGGTATAGAAGTATAATTTAATGCAATGTAATGTTAGAAAAGCAGTTTTGCACTCCATTACCTAGGTTTTCACCCCCCCCCCCCCACTCCTTGTGGGTCACCAGTGGGTCAGTTTTCAGCCTACTCCTCTGCTCCCCAGCATTAGATATTCAAAATTAAAATGATCAAGCACTGTGAAACAGATACAAAGGAACTCAACAGGGGAACTGGTTGCCTAGTCCTCCAGTTGCTGTAAATTGTCTTGTTTGTCTCCCTTAGTTTCTCAATTTTTGATATACTGCCTCTTTTGAAGCTCAAATCGAGGTGGTTTACATATGACTGTTCAGGTACTTGCACTGTCCCTGGTGGGCTCACAATCTTAAGTATTTATTTATTTAGATTTTGCTCACACCTTTTTCAGTAGTAGCTCAAGGTGAGTTACATTCAGGTACACTGGATATTTCTCTGTTCCAGGAGGGCTCACAATCTAAGTTTGTACCTGAGGTAATGGAGGGTTAAGTGACTTGCCCAAGATCACAATGAGCAGCAGCAGGATTTGAACCGGCCACCTCTGGATTGCAAGACCGGTGCTCTAACCACTAGGCCACTCCTCCACTCCTATATTGTACCTGGGGCAATGGAGGGCTAAGTGACTTGCCCAGGGTCACAAGGAGCTGCGGAGGGAATTGAAACTGTTTCCCCAGGATCTTAACCAACTGCTGAACACCATCCTCTCCTCCACGAAGCCTTCCTTTTGCAACATTGAAAACAAATACCACCCTGTAGTGTAGCTTGCCATTCACTGAAATTCAATTAACATCATGCTTAGTTCATTTTGCACTGAGCTGATGGAGTTAGGTATTATTAGGAAAAGAATGGAAAACAAAAGTGAGGACGTTATAATGCCTTTGTATCACTCCGTGGTGTGACCGCACCTCGAATATTGTGTTCAGTTCTTGTCGCCACATCTCAAAAAAGATATAGTGGAATTAGAAAAGGTGCGGAGAAGGGCGACGAAAATGATAAAGGGGATGGGACAACTTCCCTATGAGGAAAGGCTAAAGCAGCTAGGGCTCATCAGCTTGGAGAAAAGATGACTGAGGGGAGATATGATAGAGGTCTATAAAATACTACTACTACTACTACTATTTAGCATTTCTATAGCGTTACAAGGCATACGCAGCGCTGCACAAACATAGAAGAAAGACAGTCCCTGCTCAAAGAGCTTACAATCTAATAGACAAAAAATAAATAAAGTAAGCAAATCAAATCAATTAATGTGAACGGGAAGGAAGAGAGGAGGGTAGGTGGAGGCGAGTGGTTACAAGTGGTTACGAGTCAAAAGCAATGTTAAAGAGGTGGGCTTTCAGTCTAGATTTAAAGGTGGCCAAGGATGGGGCAAGACGTTGGGGCTCAGGAAGTTTATTCCAGGCGTAGGGTGCAGCGAGACAGAAGGCGCGAAGTCTGGAGTTGGCAGTAGTGGAGAAGGGAATAATGAGTGGAGTGGAAAGGGTAGATGTGAAGCATCTGTTTACACTTTCCAAAAATACTAGGACTAGGGGGCATTCGATGAAGCTACAAAGTAGTAAATTTAAAATGAATCGGAGAAAAATTTTCTTCACTCAATATGTAATTAAACTCTGGAATTCATTGCCAAAGAATGTGGTAAAGGTGGTTAGCCTAACGGGGTTTTTTTTTTTAAAGGTTTGGACAGCCTCCTAAAGGAAAAGTCCATAGACCATTATTAAAATAGACTTGGGGAAACTCCATTGCTGATTTCTGGGATAAGCAGCATAAAATGTTTTGTACTTTTGGGGATCTTGCCAGGTATTTGTGACCTGGAATGGCCACTGTTGGAAACAGGATGCTGGGCTTGATGGACCTTTGGTCTGTCCCAGTATGGCAATACTTACGTGCTTATGAGTGTGGTTCTCGAAAGCTAGTCACAGATGTAGTCCATCACTTGCATTTTTTTTGTTATATTTGTACCCCACGCTTTCCCACTCATAGCAGGCTCAATGCGGCTTACATATTATATACAGGTACTTATTTGTACCTGGGGCAATGGAGGGTTAAGTGACTTGCCCAGAGTCACAAGGAACTGCCTGTGCCTGCAGTGGGAATCGAAATCAGTTCCCCAGGACCAAAGTCCACCACTCCTCCACTCCTTCTTTGCATCCAAATGCATTAACATGGAAATCACACTAGTTTTCCAAATTTTGAAATGTTTCCCAATGATTTAATTTCCTGAAATTTCTATATGGGAAAATATTCCAAAGAAAAATACTGTACTTGAAAAATATGTGTAAAAAAAGCATTATTGGGCATTTGCTTGATTCTCAAAATTAGCTCTTGTTCTGCACAATGTTTTGATTGCAGGGGTTTTTTTTCCTGTGGGATTTCATGCTTTTCTTACTTGTTTTAGGGAACTGAATCCTTGGGCAGGAGGTCTCCTGGTTTAAAACTGTGCAGACACACAAGCTGGTAGCACTTTTTTTTACCCTAATTATGCCCAGTCCTTAAATCTGACCCTTAGAACCTCATCAGTATTGACAATGAAGAGTCAAGGTTTGGTGAAGGTACTGCATAGTTCTCTCAAGGATCTGGGGAGGGTCATCAGAAGAGGGAGGAGAAAATAGTACCATAATCACACAAGTTTTGGCCTCTCCAGTCTCATTCCCTGTCACGTCATCCCTTGTGTGAACTGAGCCCTCCTGTGTGGTCTCTTTAAAAGATCCACATCAACATATGGTTGAAGGTCATAGAAAAGGTGACACTGGAAATAAATTTCTTTAAAAAAATAATGTTTGCGTTCATATCTATTCACACGCTGCATACTAGTTGACCTTGGAGCAGAAAAGAATTTGGGCACGCATTAAAAAATCTAGTAATAAAGACAACCTTGCTTTTATTTCCACTCTGTTCGTTAGTAGCTTTGCGGCATCTTTTCATGGACATCTCAGGAACTGATCTGGAGTATCTCAGTGGCAGTGGTGTTGATTTGATCTTGATGGAAGCAAAACAATAAAAACCGTTATGTCACGGCAGATAGATGTTTTGCAGTCACTCATATCCGCAGTAGGTTGTGCTGAATGGGGCAGCAGTTCAGTAAATTGTTCTTCTTAACAGACATAATTTTATCTGCTTGCGATTCATGCAGTGATTCTGGTGAATCACTTTCGTGTAGCCTCTGTAATTACTGGCAGGGCCATTCAGCAGCATTTTCTGCTGGTTGCAAGGATTTGATTTACATCCTCAGAAGAGACCATTGTGTGCGCACACACAAAGACAGAGTGACTCTTAACTGGTATCATCATCACAGCATAATTCACCTTTCACTAATGGCTGAAAAATACAGCTAGAAAGAGCCAAGTCTCAGATAATAGCAGTCATCTTATTATAAAATGAGACCTTAGGAGATTACTTTAGAAGGGATGGACCCCATTTACAAATGAAAAAGGGAAAAGGTGGGATTTGGGATTTAGCTCACCTTTTCAGTACGCTCAAGCCTCAAATAGAGCACATACAAGCTGAGGAAGTTTCCAGAGCATTCATATACACTAGGCATTTTCCTCTTCCCGGAGGGCTTACAGTGTACGCTGATTTACATATGCAAATCAGCATATACATATACACAGCAGTTTTTTAAAAAGATGCTTCTTATTCCTGGAAGTGGCAGCATGCAACAGGTTTTAAGAGATTCTGATCTGGTGTACTTTGGCATTTCTTCAAAGTATACATGTATTCCATGTTATACAATTGCAATACAAATATAGCATGGAAATTTTCCATGTCTGGATTTACACCTGCTTCGAGTCATGCGGAACCCACTGGCTAACTGCATTTGAAGAGCTTAGTTCCAAAACCTGTTAAGCCATTTTTTCCAAAAATGGTTTCATACTATACTTCGTAGGACGAGTACGTATAACAGTTAAAACCAGCTAAGTTCGCTGCTGTAGAGCCACAGATTTTTTCATGTAGTTCCAGAACCTGTTAAGTACAGAACCTGTCTATTTTCAAAAGCAAATTCTTCTATTAATACCAGTTCATATTATTACAAATATAAACATTACATTTTTATTTAAAATATTGTTGGTGCTCAGTGTATGAAGTACTATTTCACCATTTGCCTCGGTGCCAGTCTATAACACTTCCAGCTCATACCATCATAGCACCAGATCCCTGCCTCCCTACCCTGACTGTGGTATCTTGTAGATAATAATGTTCAATTTGTCTTACGATTTTATGTTATGTCCAACATATCTCTATAAGAGTTCAACATGCAGTATCTCATAACTATGAGCCACTGATCCTCTTATCTTTAGGCAGGTGTCCGATGTTGAAGTGTAGCAAACTCTCAAAATATCCCCCAATTTTGGTCCATCTTATCCCCAAAAATTTCTAATCAGAAAAAATACATAAGGGGTAGCAATTTGAGGAGCTGATATTGGGAAAGGATACCTCTTCAGTCTAGTTGAGTACTCATGGGACTTTATTTTGATATAAGCCTTGAATTACCAGTGGTGTGTGTTGGAACTTTGGGGATTTGATGTAGATGTTTTTGGTTTCTTTGCTTACTAAAACAGATTGTGTGGGTTTTGGCTATTTTTCTCCAGGATTTTTTTTAGTTAGCAACTTTTGTCTCCATTTCTGGAGCTCTTTTGTTGCTCTCTTTTTTCTGGAGATAGATATTTATTGGGGTCAATGTTAATATCTGGGAACTCCTTTGGGAATAAATTGACACGTTTGGTCAGACATTTCTCTTTGAGTTTTGAGGCCTCATTTGTTAAATTGTGAGATTTTTCATAGCTCCCCACAGTCTGGATTAGCCATCGTGTTAGCAAACTGCATGTTTCATGCTCTTTTGGGATATAATGATTTTTAAAACCATTTATAGTCAGGTTTCATGTTATATTATAGATTTGTTGGTGATTCTTAGTAGTAATGTCAATTTACATCTGAGACAGCAGTGGCAACTACATTTTCTGATGTGGAAGGGTGTAAGGTACAAGCAACACTATCCCCCAAATTTTATAAAAAGTGTTACAAATTACATATGCACCTAATTTGCACACGCAATTTAATTGAATAATGAAGAAATGAGTGCCGATATTTAAGATCTTAAGCAATTATTGGTGTTAATTGGATTTAATTAAAATATACCTGCATAAATCTAGGCACAGGATCCAGGAGTAAATTTTACGTGCGGTTCCTAAAAGGGAGCACAGCCATGGGTGGATCAGGAGCGTTCCTTTAATTTACACTGGTTGTTATAGAATCAAGGGAATCTGCACCTAATTTAGGTGCGGGGATTTACACTAAGGTTTTATTGGTGTAAATAGTCACACGTAAATGTAGTTATGGTTCCCACCGCTAATCACTATTCTGTAAACAGTGCCTAACTTTAAGTGCAGTTTATAGAAACATATTTAGTGCTATTTGTTTCTACGCCATGCATAGAATTCATTCCTACATGTCACCCTTATCTTGTCAGGCTGCTAAAGTGTCAAATAATCTATCTCAGGACTTAGGGCCTTGTTTACTAATGGGTGTCTCTATCGTTAGCACGTGCAAAAAAGTTAGCACGCCTAAAGTGCAGCTTAGTAAACAGGGCCCTTTGATTGATATCTAAATATATGCTTTTTTGGAGGTGTTTGAAAATATTATTTGAATGATATGTCTCAGGTAATATGTAAAATTATATGATTTGTATTTTGTTTACTCTGTACTCCTAGGTATGCCTAGTTTCTTTTCTTTGTGGCCCACATTGAACTAGTTTCTTGGTATTTGCGGGATATAAGAATTATATCGATATTGACATTAAACTTCAGTCCTGAGTCCGTGCACTTAACTGGAATGCACTTTGCTTTATTCTCCTATTGTTAAGATTTTTATTTCTAAACTTTACTTTCAGATTTGTAACCCTACTAGTGAGCAAATAAGAGTTTGCCATGCAGCATTCTGCTCCATTTTAAATGTTGCACAAACCACAAAAAATGGCGGAAGATGAACCAAAACAGACCAGAAAAACCATAAGGAATAAGAGCACCAGAAAAGTTTAATGGGACCCTACACGGTCCATGTTTCGGCCAACAGGCCTTCCTCAGGGGTCCTGAATCTGACGTTTACAGGTGCACCTCCGAGATACTTATGAAACAAAAAGCAAAATACTAAAAATCAGGGGTGATCAACATACCCCTTCAAAAAAAGCTGTGCTTGTTAACAGACACTGCTCTGGATCAAAGTGCAGAGCAAGGCCTGTTGGCCGAAACACGGACCGTGTAGGGTCCCATTAAACTTTTCTGGTGCTCTTACTCCTTATGCTTTTTTGCCTGCAGCTGTTGTGTTTTTTTTTTTTTTAAATGTCACCCCTTCTGTCAGTGCCTCAGCGATATTAATGCAACAATAATTTGCATGCTCATTGCTTACAGCATGCTGCAGTATTTTTGAATCACTACAGGCCCTCTTTACTAAGGTGTGCTAGCATTTTTAGCGTGTGCACAAATTTAGCGCGTGCTGTGTAGGTGCCTACACAGGTAGGACACGCTAATGGTTAGTGCGTGTTAAAAGCACTAACACACCTTTAGTGCGGTTTAGTAAACAGGTCCCTAATTTTTCTGTAGAGCCTCACACAAACCATATTGCAATACCAAACAAGAGGTATCCTGGGAGGGGTGGGGGAGCAGAGAGAGAGCAAAGTTGGACCTAGGGGGAGTGGGAGAGCAGAGAGAGAGAGAGTGTGTGATATTGGGGGAGCAGAGAGAAGGATCTTGAACCTGGGGGGGGGGGGGGAGAAGAGAGAGGGAGAGATGTTGGACCGGGCTGGGGAATGGGAGAGGGAGACATATTGGACCAGGCAAGCAAAGGGGGGAGGGAGAAGAGATGGACACAGAGCAGAAATAAGATGCTGGCAGACATTTTTAATCTCATGATTAATTGCAATTAAAAATTTTAATCAAAATGCAGCCCTAGCTTTAATCCCTAGTCTTCACTCCTACTCTTTGAGGGTTGCCAATGGAAGAGGTTTTCAGGATATCCCTAAAGAATATGCATAAGAGAGATTTGCACATAGGAGCCAACTTTTTGAAATTATTGGGGGTGCTAAGCCCAGTGGAAATAACCCCTCCCTGAACACATAAAAGGAATTTTCTCAATAACTGGGGGTTCTCAAGCACCCACAGAGTCGGCTGCTATGGATTTGCATGCCTACTACCTCCATTGTATACAAATCTCTCTCTAATCAGTGTCTTCCTCAGGACCAGTTTTATCCAAAAATATTAATGAACTTCATTATATTTTGTGGAACTTTGAAAAAAAAAAAAAGTCCAGTTTTTTCCCCCCAGTTCATCTGAGCATAGGGATTCAGAAGCACCTCCAGCCATGACTTTCAGCTTCAAAAAATTCCTCCTAATTCTATAAACTCCTATCAAAGAAAGGTGAACCTGACACTGTGGAGCTTTTTATTTTTACACTTATGACATCCAGTGTGCATAATTTAATTATCTGGCTTCTGGATAAAAAGGGAGCCATTTTTTCTATCAAAAAGTAAAGCTTATAGTAATAGTCAATTGCTGATCACACTAAATTGTGTTCAGGTATTGCTTGAGTAATGCTTTTTTTCTGTTATATGTGCCTATTTAAGATTATTTGCACTGATTTTATTCATTGTGTAGTTTGTTTGGGGGTGGAGGAGGTTAGATTTCAATGTTTTTTTTTTTGTTTAAAATACTGCTTTAGTGCTGGCCCGGTGCGCTTGGATCTGTTCTCCTCCCAATTGTAGTTCTGAGCCCTCTATCTCCTTTTCAGACTCTCCAGGGCTGGAAGTGCCTGATATGATATCTGCAATTTGGTTTATGTTGCACCATTTAGAAGATAATTTTCAAAGCTATTTCCGCACACAAGACAGTGATTTATGGAAGGAAGTGGCTTGTTATGAAATTGCCCAGATCTTATGCTGGTAAAAATATGCATGTAATTCCATTTTGTGCATCCTTCTGTCAGAGGTGTACCTGGGGCAAATCTTAGGCAGGTCCACATTCTTTTGAATTTGCAAAGCCATGTGTGTAAATGGTTGTAGGATCACCACTGCAAAATCTGAGCTGTGAAGACTGTAGGTCTTTTGAAACTGAGCTATGGAGTAGCGTACTTCAGCACCGGCCGCAACCTTTTATCCCTCCAAGTTATTTGTGGTGTGAAGTGAAACAGGTTCCTATTAGTCAGCAGATTCAGGAATCAGATAGAGGCTAGTCCATGCCCAGGAAAATAGTGCTTTATAAAATACTTCTTAAACCTGTAAAACATTACTATCCTTGTAACAGTTAAAGGGCTTATTTCCAAAACCCTCTAGTCCAATGCGGACTTAGCAGGTTTTGGAAATAAACCCTTCAATAGTATTGGCTCAGACTGATTGGGCTATGCCCCCAATTTTTTTTTTATTTCAGCGATTAACGTAGCAGCCTGAGAACCAGGGGAACCAGGTTTTATTCCCACTGCAGCTCCTTGTGACTCTGAGCAAGTCACTTAACCCTCTATTGCCCGAGGTACAAAATAAGCACCTGTATATAATATGTTAACCACTTTGATTGTAGCCACAGAAAAGTGGTCTATCAAATCCCACCCCTTTCCACTTTCCCTTTTATTTGGAAATTTTAGCTGACTAGGGCAGGTTACAGTGGGACATTCGTAAAGAGATCAGGAGTCCCTAAACCCAGTCCTCGAAGGCCAGTCAGCTTCCCAGGATTTCCAGTGACCACGCACGATACATAGTTGCTTACAAATATAACTGATGGATGTTCATTGTTGAAATCCTGAGCGTCCAGCTGGGTTGTGACCTTTGAGGGTTTATTTATTTACTAGCTGTTAAGCCCGTTAAAACGGGCGAGATTTCCAGCTACCCTCCTCGTCGCCACTCCCTCCCCCCTCCGTGCCGGACCCCCTGCACTGACCTGACAGCGCCTCTCACCTCCATGTGAAAGCGCTGCAGGCAGCAGCAGATCACTCTGCTGCTGCCTGCAGCGCTTCCACATGGAGGTGAGAGGCGCTGTCAGGTCAGTGCAGGGGGCCCGATACGGAGGGGGTGGGAGCAGTGGCGGGGATGGGTGAGGGGGTGGAGGTTGGTGCATGCGATGTTCGTTTCCAGGCTCCAGCGGCAGCGTCTGACAGTCCGACTCCGTTTCCCTCTCTGTTCCGCCCTCTGACGTCATCACGTCTTGACGCGAGGGCGGGACAGAGAGGGAAGTCTCTACTGCACATTTGCAGGTGAGTCGGTCACTTGCCATTTATATGTTTGATTTATTTATTTGTTGCATTTGTATCCCACATTTTCCCACCTTTTTGCAGGCTCAGTGTGGCTTACAATGTTCCGTAATGGCATTCGCCATTCCAGGGTAAAAAGTTATAGTTGGAGTTACATGGAGAATAGGATGATAGGCATAAGAAGAGATTATTTAGAACAGTTCCAATTATTGATCGATGTTGTGGTATGCCTTATTGAAGAGATATGTTTTCAGAGATTTACGAAAGTTAGTTCGTAAATTGTTTTTAGGTTACGTGGTAAGGCGTTCCATAACTGCGTGCCCATGTATGAAAAGCTGGAATGCATGTGTTAGTTTGTATTTCAGTCCTTTACAGCTGGGGAAGTGTAGATTAAGGAATGTGCGAGCTGATCTTTTAGCATTCCTTGCTGGTAAGTCAACAAGATCTGACATGTAGACCGGGGCATCTCCGTGAATGATTTTATGAACTAATGTGCAGATCTTGAACGCAATATGTTCTTTAAGTGGCAGCCAGTGTAGCTTTTCTCTTAGTTGGATTTGGAACCCCTGCCCCGGCTCTTGTAATGGGGCAATTTGATCTGGCAGCCAGTACCATACTGCTGAAAAAAATATGAAAGTTCGGGGCCGTTTACTAAAGTGTGCTAAACGTGCAAATTAGAGTGTGCCGTTAGCACACAATTGTGGTAACTTTTACCATGCTAGCATGACAGCGTGCACTAATTCATGTGTTAACTGTCTGTCCTATATTTGGGGGAAGGGGGAGCAAACTAGGCAAGTCATGGGTGAAGAGTGGGTGTGAACTGCACATCGCAGTTAGTGTGTGATAATTAACTGTGTTAGTGTGGGTGCAGTTTCTGCCTCCTTAGGAAGGGGCTCTAAATTCATCTACTTGCTAATAACTTGGGTAAAAAAAAAAAACCTACAGAGGACAAGCTGGGGAAAACCCCCAACTTTATCACACTTTAGTAAACAGGCCCCTTAGTTCTGAAATAGCACACCTCCCCGGAGGTAGTTCTTACTGTTCAAAATAATAAATTTGGGTTTGTTTTCATGTTTTCTTCTTGCTTATGAGTGGAGGAGTGGCCTAGTGGTTAGAGCACCGCTTTTGACATCCAGAGGTGGCCAGTTAAAATCCCACTTCTGCTCCTTGTGATCTTGGGCAAGTCACTTAGGGGTCCTTTTACTAAGCCACAGCAAAAAAATGGCTTGCGGTGGTGTGGCCACATGTTTTTGACGCGTGCCGGGCCAGTTTTTATTGTGTCTGAGAAAAAGGGCTTTTTTTTCAATGGCCTGGGAAAAGGGCCTGTGGTATAATTGAAACCAGCGCATGCCCATTTACGGCCTGAGCCCTTAATGCCACCCATTGATCTAGCGGTAAAGGCTCACATGCTACACACATGGAGAGAGGTCGGTGTGCACCAATGTCGATTAACGCTGAATAATTTGCCCTTGCGGTATGGGTGTGCGCCAAATCCGAAATTACCGCTAAGGGGGTGCGCTAGCCTGGCGGTAGTCTCATTTTGGCATGGGCTGCACGTGTGTAGAGCCTACCACACCTTCGTAAAAGAGCCCCTTAGCCCTCCATTGCCTCAGGTACAAAATTAGATTGTGAGCCCTCTAGGGACAGGAAAATGCCCAGTGTACCTGAATGTAACTCACCTTGAGCTACTACTGAAAAGTGTGAGCAAAATCTAAATAATAATAATAAATATCCTATGACTGATAAGCTTTCTCTGCAGTGGCATAACATTACAGAACCTCTTTATCATCTTCATACAGAAACACTATACAGCCTTTCAAAGAGAGATGTTTCAGCATAGCTAAGAGAAGACCACATTTGATACGCATCTCACTTTTCTGTAAAGGACAAAGCATGATTGAAAATGTGCTACTGAAAGCCCCCAACAGTGAAAGAATTTACTTAAGCTGGAGAACAGGACTGCTAGTAGAGTCGCCGGATAGGTTGTTAAGCTATAAATTATGCAACCGGAACATTCTATTTTCCAGAAAAAAAACCCAGCCATTTTTTTTATTTCAACGGTTTTTATTGATGATGTACCACGTCAAACAAAACCAATAAAGTCAAACATTTTGTAAACATTCAGTCATGTCATAATTGTACATGTGCATCTAGTCTAACATCATCATCATTATTTTACATCCTTTCCTCCCCCTTCCCCCCCCCCCCCCCTCAACCTCCCCTTTATTTTACTCCTTTACCTTTATCTACTTATTTCATGGTAATTATACTAGCAATATCTATTATAGGTCTTAACCGTTCCAAAATCCGGAAAACCCCAGCCATTTTAAAAAATGTTTCAGATTTGCCGCACACAAAAACAAGTTGCTATGTCATCTTTGTGTTTTATTTTAGAGCGCCAACTGTGCAGTGCCATGGCTGGTTCCAACACGCTACCTGCAAATATCGCTGGAGTGAGCAAAGAGCTGGTGGCCTTGCAGCACCTGGTCCAGTTCCCGGAGGAGATTGCCAGTATCCTCACAGAACAGGAGCAGGACCTCTATAGAAAGGTTTTGCCTTTTGACTACCTCTGCTTCCTAACCAGGGATATGGGAAATGCCGATTCTCAGAGCCAGCTTCCAAGCATCAAGGCATCTTTAGCGACATCTCTTCTTACCTCTAAGAATGGTGAACATAATACAGTTGAAGGCCTTGTGACCAGATTCAATGAGGTAAGATGCATTGCTTATCTTTCTATACATCATCTAAGACAGAAACTGAGATATCCAGAAACTGATACACATTACAAGTGTACAGTGTCGGTGTTAGTTACTCTTCAAAAGTAATTAATCACAGTTATTTCTCAGCTTAAAGTAATTAGTTATAGTAATTAAATTACTCATTTAGGAATGTAATTGATTACTGATTACATTTACCTGCTTAGAGTAACAAATTATTCTTCCTTAACCGATACCACATCCAAGAATATTTATTGTAAAAGCTTTATTGTATGTGAAGAGGTAAAATAGCCATCTTATACACAACCCCAATGTGAATATTGCTTAACTTCATCTCTTGATGCTTAGTTCCGAAAGGTTTGACCTACTCATGCCAACCACATCCTCTGTCATATCATGTCATGTTGTGCTAGTTACTCTTCAAAAGTAATTAATTACAGTTACTGGCATAATGAATAAGTTGCTCACTACTTATTGATTACTGCAAGAAAGTAATTAACTAATTACAAGTAACTCATTATCACAAAACACTGCAAGTATAGCAGAATCTCCTGTTGATTGGGGCTGAGGATCACCTAGTGTTGTGCCGATTACTCCTCAAAAATAATTAGTTACTGTTCTAAGCTTAATTAGTTATTGTAATTAGATTACCCATCTATATAAGTAGTTAATGACTGATTATAGTTGCCAGTTTAGAGTATGACTAATTACTTTTCCTCTACTTTTGAACACAACACAAATGCAGTTTTTCAGGCATAGATTTACTAGTCATAAATATTTTAGGCTTCTAACACAGGAAAAGGAAGCACTAAGACTGAAAAAAGGCTGATTTTCTCTACTTCTGAGCATGTAAATCCAGCTGTACTGTTGTCACCTTTACTGTTATGCTGTTATTAGCAAAATTGTAATTGTAAGCCGGCACTTACAGCTTTACCAAGATTTGGAAACCATTTTATGATTAATGTTAAAAGTTTGTTGCACTTTAAGTGATAGCAAACAAACAAAATACAGAGTTTTAGCCCTATGATAGAAACTAAGCACTGGTCGATACGTGTAACCATTCTCTGCCAAGGGTTGTAGTCCTTTGGTTTCTGAGGGCTTTTCTCCAATACAACAGTATATCAGCTTCGTTTGAATGTTTCATACTAGTGCACTTTGTTGTTAGCCTGAATTGAGCACTAGTACTTACTGCGTTTATTCACTGACATCTCTCCCACATCTTCCTCAATGAAGACCGAAGCAAAGAATTCATTTAACCTCTCCGCTATGGCCTTGTCTTCTTTGAGTGCCTCTTTTAATCCTTGGTCATCTAGTGGTCCACCTGATTTGTTTACCGGCTTCTTGCTTCTAATATACTTAAGTTTTTATTATGTGTTTTTGCCTCCGACTCAATCTTCTTTTTCAAAGTCTCTTTTTGCCTTCCATATCAGACCAGATATATTCCATGGTCATTTTATCATAGTCTCCTTTTTTTGAAAGTTAAATCCTAATCTATTAGATTTTGTGTGTGTACTTACTCCAGAGTTTATGGTTAAAATTATTTTTTATTGAGTGTGAGCAAAAATCTAGTACACCAGAAAGTACTGAAAGTGCTAACAGTATGTGGAACAGGCACTCATTTATAATAAACTCAACCCCTACCCCTCCACCCCCACCCCCTCACATGATCCAATATAAGCACAAGGTTGGGACAAAGTTAACTATTCAAAAGATGGCTCCGAGCTATAGAAATCAGTGTTCCAAAAAGGCTTCCATGTGACCTGGAAGCGTAGCCCTGCCAGAGATGCAAGGTTGTGTATATAGCGTCATTTCAATGAAAAAATACCAATCATCTGGCTACGCCATATGTGAAAAGAAGGCACCACTGAGGAGAGCCTTCTCTGCAGAATAACATGGAGGGTGAGCAACGTTGGCCATCAGTAAAACCAAAGAAAACTTTCCGTCCAGATCTAGGGCGTGGTATTGCCCCAAAAAGCAAATGAGGAGAAAGAGGAACTGCAGTTTTCCAGACTGAAAAGACAAAATGGCAAATCATTCGTCAAAAGGAAGATATAGTTGGACAGATCCAAAACATATGGCCAAGGGAAGCCTCAGCAGTTCCACATTTTGGGTAGTTCACAGTCGGACACAAATGTAACACATGTGCCTTCTTGGGGGAAACATAAGGTACAGAGAAGGGCGGCGTAAATGATAAAGGGGATGTGACGACTTCCCTATGAGGAAAGACTGAAGCGTCTAGGGTTTTTCAGCTTGGAGAAAAGACGGCTGAGGGGAGATATGATAGAGGTCTATAAAATAGTGAGTGGAGTGGAACAGGTAGACGTGAATCGTTTGTTTACTTTTTCCAAAAATACTAGATCTAGGGGGCATGCGATGAAGCTACAAACTAGTAAATCACTGCTTATTTCTGGGATAAGCAGCATAAAATGTATGGAACTTTTTCGGGATCTTGCCAGGTATTTGTGACCTGGATTGCCACTGTTGGAAACAGAATGCTGGGCTTGATGGACCTTTGGTCTGTCCCAGTGTGGCAATACTTATGTACTTATCAGGGGTGTAGCCAGACCTCGACAGGAGGGGGGCCAGAACCCAAGGTGGGGGAGCACATTTGGGCCCGCCTCCCTGCTGCGGCCCTCCCGCCACCATCTCTGCCCCCCGCTGCTTCTGCCTCCCCGCCGCTGCCGCTGCTCCCCACCACCGCAAGGTACCCTGGCTGGCAGGGGTCCCCAACCCCCACCAGCTAAACCGTTTGTCCTGCTCTAGTCTTACACTGCTGGCACCCTGTCCTGCTTTCAGCACCGTGCATGGCACGCTCGTTGTAATGAAACTGAGCATGTGCGAACATGCTCAGTTTCATTAAAATGAGCGTGCATGGCGCTGAAAAACGGGACAGGGCACAAGCAATGTAAGACCAGCGCGGGACAGACGCCTTAGCTGGTGGGGGTTGGGATCCCCTGCCAGCCAAACCGGGGGCCCCAGAGCCAGTTTGAGGAGTCCGGGCCCCCATGGCCCCCCGTAGCTACGCCACTGGTAATTATGTACTTATAAAGGCACATAACTATTTTATATTGCATCTCCCAAAACGAATGATTTTCAGTATGAATTGCAAACTTTTGAGGCCTTACAACAGTCTGTCCTCTTCCAGTGAGGCACCCAAGTCCTGGGACCAGGTCTGAAGAAGGGGCAAATAGTCCCACATAGGGGTATTGTCCTGGAGATGATGATGATGAAACCACAAGGGCACTTGTCCTCTTACACGTGGGCAAAGGATTTTATACAGCCTTCCTCCATTACGCATTGAAACAAATAATGAAGACTATGCCAAAATTTATATCAAATCTGATCATGTTATGATCAATGTTATTAAGTGGACCCAGCACCATTACTTACTGCACCAGATTATGCACTCCACTAATAACTAGGTCTAGAATTGCTCCCCCTCTTGTTGGTTCCTGAACGAGCTTCTCTATCAAGCAGTCCTTGATTTCTTCATGGAAGTTTACCTCCCAAGCATGCCTTGATGTTACATTTGCCCAGTCAATATCAGGGTAATTGAAATCACCCATTATTATTGTGTTCTCCAGTTTGTTAGCCTCCCTAATTTCTGATAAGGTTTCTGCATCTGTCTGTTCATTCTGGCCAAGTGAACTATCCTTTTCCTCTTTATACATGGGACTAGCCGTTGAGCCCGTAAAAATGGGCTAGTAAAGGAAGGGGGGTTGAAAGGCCCCCCCGGATAGTTCGCCGAAACCCCTCCCCCCGGAGTCGCCGCGGCCGCTGCTGCTGCCCCCCCCCCCGGAGTCCCCTCCGCCACCCCTCCACCCGGGCCGGGTACGTGGCTTCACTATTCAAACCGCCGGAACGCAGCACACAGCTCATCTGAGCTGCCGTCGGCCTTCCTTCTCTGTGTGTGTTCCGCCCTCATGTGACGTAACGTCGGCGAGGGCGGGACACAGGCAGGTAAGGAAGGCCAACGGCAGCTCAGATGAGCTGTGTGCTGCGTTCCGGCGGTTTGAATAGTGAAGCCAGGTACCCTGGCTGGGTGGAGGGTGGGTGGCGGCGGCGACTCCGGGTGGGTGGGGGGAGCGGTAGCGACAACCCTGGGGGGGGGGAGTGGTGGCGACGGCGGTTCCCTCACTCGCAGGTGCGCAGGTTCCCTCTCTGTCACGCCCCTGTCATCACGTATTGACGCGGGGGCGGGACAGAGAGGGTCTCTACTGCGGATTTGTGAGTGAGTATGCCTCTTGCCATTTATATGTTTGATTTCTATCCATAGAGATTCCAAGATGTGTTTTGTGTCCTGCAGAATTTTTAATGATTTGATTCAAGGCCCTTCTTAACATATAATGCTACCCCTCCACCTATTCAATTCACCCTGTCACTGAGATATCCTGTGCCTGTTCTTTATTCATAAAGTAAGTTTTCCATGCATTCTTTAAGGGGTTACCATTGTTTTCTGTATATCCAACTTTTCACTTATCCTGCAATGGGTCCAGTTTACATTGGATAATCGAGACTGTACTGTATATTGTGAAAATTCCACCTATGTGCTAGTCTGTAAATACCCAGGTATGTTGCATAAACATGAACAAAACCTTATTAGGGTATGGGGGGACTCACAGTTACACGTGTAACTTAAAGAATACTACAAGTTACAATGGTATTTCTGGCCTTTAGTACGTGGTCATGCCTAAATTGTACATACAACAGAAAGGGTCAGAGTACACAGCAAAAGCAGTCCAGAAAAAAAGCACAAAGGGCTTTCAAGAATGGAATCATGCATTTTAGTAATGACCCAACATGAGCTGTGTTTCGGCGTAAACTAATGCCTGCATCAGGGGTCAATTCAGCCAAGCAACATTCAGTGCTTGAGTTGTTGCACAAAACATAATAGTTCCATTCAATAAAAGTCCACTCTCAAAATTGGAGAAAGAGTTCCTGGTGCGGAGCAGAATGCCATGAAAAGGCTCCAAACATATGTGCCACAATGGATGCACAATTCTAGAATTGCCCTCTGTGTATACAAGCACAGAATAATTGACTATTTAGTATATAGTTTAACAAAATTTAGCTTGTGTTTCCTTTGCCATGCAACAGTAAATATTTGCAGTGTGTACATTAGGTCACTTTACCCTTTCTTTCAGCTTTACACTTGAACAGAGTTTGATGATATTTATTGTCATCCCATCACCAGGAATGGGTTTTCTAAATGTCCTTGTTTGTAGCCTTGCAAGAAAATTCCTGTACAAAGAGTCATGCTTTTGTTGGCTTGTATTGATGAGTGCTTGCTGATTTTCTGGCAGTGCTAACAAAAATACTGAAGTGTATTTATACTGTGGGAGCCAGAATGTATTTCAGAATGACAGAATTCTGATACATAATAGGAGGAAAATATTTGGTGCCCTTTCCTCCTTTGTTCTGAGCAATTACTGTATTTAAACTGACTTACGTAATGCACCTATGATAATAAGGAGAAACTTTTTACACTTTTTTTTCTTTTTGTCAAACGTTATTTGAACTTGGAGAATAATGCAGAATATCTTGCATTGATGACAGGATATACTTCCTTTTCACATCTTTTCAGCTGCTAACTACATCAGAGAAATGTTGGCCATCATATTTACAGCTAACAACATAAATCATTAAGGGGGCCCTTTTACTAAGCCGCATAGGCACGTACACGCGTCCTACGTGTGTCAATTTTGAACTACCACGCGGCTACCGCATGGCCCGGGCGGTAATTAAATTTTTTATGCATGTCCACTAAGCGCGCTGGAAAATTTCCAACACATGGCGCTAACCGGGCGGTAATTGGCAGTGTACGCACGTAGACCATTACCGCCTGGTTAACACATGAGACTTTACCACTAGGTCAATGGTTGGCAGTAAGGTCTCAGGCCCAAAATTGACATGCGCCAATTTTTATTTTGCCACTTGTCCATTTTCGGCCCCCACAAAAAAAGGCCTTTTTTTGTAGGCACACTGAAAAATGGACCTGCGCGCATCCAGTACATGCGTCTACACCAGCGCAGGACATTTTTTTGCGCACCTTAGTAAAAGGACCCCTAAAAGGCTTGGGGGGTAGGTAGGGTGCTGGATGACTGCATGGATACAACACAACATTGTAGCAACTTTCAGCCCTAGTCACTAGTGGAAATCTTACTCAGCAGTGACCCAAAGTGGTTACCTTCTGAATGCTATTTGGGGACTGAATCTGGAATGTGTTGTATTTGGATGTCTTAGTCCAGTTTCCCACTGTGGCAATTGACCACACAGAGGCATGGAGACTCAATGACCCTCTTATCTCCAGAGGGACTTCTCCAGTTGGCAGGGCAGGGTGGGGAAATACGACAGTCTCTGCTGTACCCTCTCTATAAATAAATAAAGGATTTTGCTTTCCAGTGCTGTCAATCTGGTCCATTCTTCAAATGTATTTGAGACTTGGATAGAATTAATTTCATGCCCATTTGAAGTTACCCTGCTTTCCCAGCTCTTGGAAAATCTTGTAAGAGGACTAGTGAACTGCCCTGAATTCTTCTACTTTAGGGACTCTTCTACATTTGGAAATAAAAATAGCCAAGCTGGGAACACTGCTATCGTGTGATCTGCCATCTTGGAATGATTTTCATACATTTTTTCCCTGAGTAGGGTTGCCTTTATTACATTGATGTCACTTGAGGTCCATTATGCCAATTGTTTGACCTACTATTATGAGAAATCACATTGCTGTTTGAAAAGGCTTACTAAGAGATGGCTATCCAGACATGACACCTGAACATGGGGTCCAGTTGACTTTTTGTGTGATTCATGATTCTTGAGTGTTTGGCTGAAAGGTCTGGTAATCACAAACAATGGCCACAATTTGCCCTATTGATAGCTAGCTAGAAAAAAAGAGCATGAAAAGGAGCCCAAAAGATCCCTCAGAAAGTTTGGGAGAAAATTCTTGAAGTTTAGGGATGGAGGCATGTCCCTTCATCACTGCTACATAGCAGATGGCATTCAGGGTCAATCTGAGACTGAGTGAGGAGAGGTGTGTACTTGGGAGATAGCTAGACTATTCAGTTACTGTCTGAGTCTGTGTAATTTGAGCATGAAGCACCACTTGCGTGGTTCAGGGCTGTTGGGACATGCCTACATCCACATCAAGTAGGGTTATGCCCACAGCCATGTTGCCACATGTGCCATGTGCTATAGTTCAGGCCAGCATATAACCCCCAATGAGAAGACTGTGGTTTAATGGACTCTGTCTTGTTCTGAAGGGAAAGAGAAGGACGTGACCTCCTTGTCTGTGATTTTGGAGTCTTTACTGTCCCCAGATCTCCTGACTGCTGAAATTGCTTTGAATATCAACCTGGAAGAGCTTTTATTTCCCCATGTGCCTTTGCCTCAAGGTACAGAATATTGGAAAGGGATTCTTTTCGTTAAGTTTTGGAGAAAAGATTCTTGAGGTAGACACAACCAGGTGCTGTGAGAGAAGGCATTTTAAATGCTTTGGAGTATCTATTTTGTGAGTGTATTTGGATTTAGCTCACATCTTTTTCAGTTGTGGGTCAAGGAAATTGCCCTCAGAGGATGGGGGGGGGGGGGGGGGCGCAGAGGTGGACACACCACTGGGCTTCCCTCTCAGGAAAGCAGTGATCAAGGTCAGTGCACTGGTACTGAAGCTCTGATGAGTGAGAAATAGAGCTCAAAGAGTGTGAGAGTAAGAAAGCTTTCAAATGAGTGAGATTTGGCAGTCTGTAATGCAGCTGATACAGTGAAGAGTTCATTGTCCCAGTGATGTAAATCCCAATAATACAACACTGCTCTTGTCCAGTTTCGCATTCCTTCCATTTGTAATCCAAGAGAATCTCATCTGAGTCCAATAAACTGATACAAAAAATATATTCCAGTCATAGTAACATAGTAGATGACGGCAGAAAAAGACCTGCATGGTCCATCCAGTCTGCCCAACAAGATAAACTCATGTGTATACCTTACCTTGATTTGTACTTGCCTTTTTCAGGGCACAGACCGTACAAGTCTGCCCAGCAGTATTTCCCGCCTCCCAACCACCAGTCCCGCCTCCCATCACCGGCTCTGGCACGGACCATATAAGTCTGCCCTCCACTATCCTCGCCTCCCAACCACCAACCTCTCTTCCCCCAACTGCTCCGCCACCCAATTTCGGCTAAGCTTCTGAGGATCCATTCCTGCTGCACAGGATTCCTTTATGCACATCCCACGCATATTTGAATTCCGTTACCGTTTTCATCTCCACCACCTCCCGCGGGAGGGCATTCCAAGCATCTACCACCCTCTCCGTGAAAAAATACTTCCTGACATCTTTTTTGAGTCTGCCCCCCTTCAATCTCATTTCATGTCCTCTCGTTCTACCGCCTTCCCATCTCCGGAAAAGATTTTTTTGCGGATTAATACCTTTCAAGTATTTGAACGTCTGTATCATATCACCCCTGTTCCTCCTTTCCTCCAGGGTATACATGTTCAGGTCAGCAAGTCTCTGCTCATACGTCTTGGAACGCAAATCCCATACCATTCTCGTAGCTTTTCTTTGCACCGCTTCCATTTTTTTAACATCCTTCGCAAGGTACGGCCTCCAAAACTGAACACAATACTCCAGGTGGGGCCTCACCAACGACTTGTACAGGGGCATCAACACTTCCTTTCTTCTGCTGATCACACCTCTCTCTATACAGCCTAGCAACCTTCTCGCTACGGCCACCGCCTTGTCACACTGTTTCGTCGCCTTCAGATCCTCGGATACTATCACCCCAAGATCCCTCTCCCCCTCAGTACCTATCAGACTCTCACCGCCTAACACATACGTCTCTCGTGGGTTTCTACTCCCTAAATGCATCACTTTGCATTTCTTCGCATTGAATTTTAATTGCCAAACCTTAGACCATTCTTCTAGCTTCCTCAGATCCCTTTTCATGCTTTCCACTCCCTCCCGGGTGTCCACTCTGTTGCAAATCTTAGTATCATCTGCAAATAGGCAAACTTTACCTTCTAACCCTTCGGCAATGTCACTCACAAATATATTGAACAGAATCAGCCCCAGAACTGATCCCTGAGGCACTCCGCTACTCACCTTTCCCTCCTCCGAGCAAACTCCATTTACCACCACCCTCTGTCGTCTGCCCGTCAACCAGTTCCTAATCCAGTTCACCACTTCGGGACCTATCTTCAGCCCATCTAGTTTATTTAAGAGCCTCCTGTGAGGAACCATGTCAAAAGCTTTGCTAAAATCTAAGTAGATTACGTCTATAGCATGTCGATGATTCAATTCTCCAGTTACCCAATCAAAGAATTCAATGAGATTCGTTTGGCACGATTTCCCTCTGGTAAAACCATGTTGTCTCAGATCTTGCAGCTTGTTGGCTCCTAGGAAATTCACTATCCTTTCCTTCAGCATGGCTTCCATTACTTTTCCAATAACCGAAGTGAGGCTTACCGGCCTATAGTTTCCAGCTTCTTCCCTATCACCACTTTTGTGAAGAGGTACCACCTCCGCTGTTCTCCAGTCCCTCGGAACCTCTCCCGTCTCCAAGGATTTATTAAACAAATCTTTAAGAGGACCCGCCAGGACCTCTCTGAGCTCCCTCAATATTCTGGGGTGGATCCCGTCCGGTCCCATGGCTTTGTCCACCTTTAGTCGAAAATCTATGCTCACCATTCAATTCATTTAATCTACGAAAGGCTATGGAGTTCATGTGATGAATCCACCATTGCTCTTTATATAAGAGTACAGCATTCAAATCTCCCCTCCCCTCCCCCCCAAGCTGATTAAGAAATACCACTTCTAAACCACTGAAGCACAAGTATGAAAAAAATTTTCTTTCGGGATACAGTATGAGACTATGAGAGCACTCAAATCTTGTTAATACAGATAATTTCTATGTTAATAAATGTTAATAAACTTATGCTGATGACAATGTCATATCTCAGCAGGCTATTCCTATCAGTGGTCTATCAGAATACAAAAGAAAACATTGCTATCCTCTGTAAACAAGATAGTTACATCTAAAAAATGAACTTTCCAACAGCTATAGGAATAAGTAAATATCAAATCTGTGTCGTAATCATTACGCCAAAGAAAAAATGATGAAGCTCCTTTTCATTTTATCTTACCAGGTTAAAAATGCTTCATCAGTAAATCTCCAGAAACTTATGTGAAGGTGAAAAGTTGTCAAAATGTTTTTTTCAAGGTAACCAACATAATGATTTGCCACGTCTTGTGCTCCTGTGGTACCCATAGCTAGGCCTTTGAGGTGTTAAAAAAAACCATACACATTTAAAAAAATTTTGTCAATACTAGTTTGGCAAAATCACATAAAATAAACAAACAAAAAACAAGGGAGCACTTGTCCACTTGTCCAGGAATACTTTAATCTACCTCATCCAAAATTTTAATTGCAGCTGTTTCAGGAATGTTGATGTATAATGCCTGTATATCAGCTGTAACTAATAATGTAGAGGTTAAATTCCTACCATAAGCTTCTAACTGTACCATGATATCTATGAGCTCTCTAATATTACTACTACTACTACTACTTATCATTTCTGTAGCGCTACTAGACATACGCAGAGCTGTACACTGATCATGTAAGAGATGGTCCCTGCTCAACAGAGCTTACAATCCAATAAAGACAAACAGTACAAAATAAGGGATAAGGGAGTTAAAGTGGGAATTAGAAAACAGACATGGGTCCCGAACAGGTGAATAGGAGTTAGGAGTTAAAAGCAACCTCAAAAAGGTGGGCTTTTAGCTTAGATATGAAGACAGCCAGACAGGGCCGGTCTTAGGCAGAGGCGACCGAGGCGGCCGCATAGGGCCCCGCGCCTAAGGGGGCCCCGCGCGGCCCGCCTCAAGTCTGCCTCGCCTCTCCTACCACCGCCAATGCTCGCCTGCCCTCCATGTCCAGCGACGCGACTCTCCAGTCCTCGTTCCCCTGCTCCCTCTCCCTCCAGCCGTCTGAGCCCCTCCCCCATCTGAGCCCCCCTTGCCCGACCCGCCAAACGACCCTCGTCTACCACCCGACCCGCCGGCACCTCACCTGACCCAGCATTTTTAAAAAAGCTACAAGCGGCAGCCGGCAGTGCCTCCTCGCGTCTGTGAAAGAAGAAAAGTCGTTTCGTCCATTGGCCGGCCTTCCCTCATGTCCCGCCCTTGCGGAAGTTACATCAGAGGGCGGGACATGAGGGAAGGCCGGCCAATGGACGAAGCGCCTTTTTTTCTTTCACAGACGCGAGGAGGCACTGCCGGCTGCCGCTTGTAGCTTTTTTAAAAATGCTGGGTCAGGTGAGGTGCCGGCGGGTCGGGTGGTAGACGAGGGTCGTTTTGCGGTTCGGGGAGGGGGGCTCAGGTGGCTGGAGGGAGGGGGAGCAGGGGAACGAGGAGAGTCGCGTCGCTGGACGTGGGTGGAGGGCAGGGGGCACAGGAGGGTCGCTGGACATGGGGGGATAGCAGGGGAGGGGGGTCTGGAAATAGGTGGAGGTCAGGGGGCACAGAAGGATCGCTGGACATGGGGGGATAGCAGGGGAGGGGGGTTTCTGGAAATAGGTGGATGGCAGGGGAGGGCAGGGGGCACAGGAGGGTCGCTGGACATGGGTGGATGGCAGGGGAGGGGGTTTCTGGACATAGGTTGAGGGCAGGGGGCACAGGAGGGTCGCTGGATATGGGTGGATGGCAGGAGAGGGGGCTTCTGGACATAGGTGGAGGGCAGGGGGCACAGGACGGTCACTGGATATGGGTGGATGGCAGGGGAGGGGGGCGTCTGGACATAGGTGGATGGCAGGGGAGGGCAGGGGGCACAGGAGGGTCACTGGACGTGGGTGGATGGCAGGGGAGGGGGTTTCTGGACATAGGTTGAGGGCATGGGCACAGGAGGGTCGCTGGACATAGGTGGATGGGCAGGGGAGGGGGGCTTCTGGACATAGGTGGATGGCAGGGTAGGGGGTTTCTGGACATGGGTAGATGGCATGGGAGGGGGGTTTCAGGACATAGGTGGACGGCAGGGGAGGGCAGAGGGGACAGGCGGGTTTGCTGGACATGGGTGGATAGAGGAGAGAGAAGAAATGCTGGACATGGATGGAGGCGAGGGAAGAGTGAGGAAGGAGATGAGGTGAGGGAAAAGGGAGAAAAAGTGCACATGGATATAGAAAATAGGCAAAAGCTGGATCCACGTTATGCCTCCTCCAGTCAATTCCACGGAGGAGGACCCAGCTTTTACTTACAGATGTAGGGCAAGAAATTAAGAAGAAAGGGGGAAAGTAAAGAAATAAATGGAAAGGAAGCCCTGGAAACGGAGTTAAGAGGACAGATAGCAGCACTATCGGATACTGAGCCAGCATGATCAGAAAAACAAAGTCACCAGACAACAAAGGTAGAAAAAACTATTTTATTCAGGATTTATTAATTGGAATATGTCAGTTTTTGGAAATGTGCATCTGTGATATTTTTCATGTACGTTTCAATTTTTGTAGTATTGCTGCATGCTGAGTCTGACTTCTTGAGGTAACTTTCCATTTCAGTATTTTGCCTTCATGTATTTTTCAGGTGTGATCAAGGAAGGTGCAGTATTCTGCTAGCGTATAGTTTGAATCCCTTTTTGTTTGTTTTTTTTCACTAGGTTGTGCACTGGTGTTTTAGAGCCAGGTGTAATTACAGTTGCCTTTCCACGCCATGCATAAGGTTGTAGCTCATTCTGTCCTTGGAATTAGTGCTGTTTATGGTTTGTTAAGGTTATGAGTGTATTTTTGCACAAGTTTGTGTATAGTGTTTTGCAGTGGAGAGATTGTGTGTTGGCCTTACTAAGGTGGCACCAAACACCAGAAAGGGTGTAGAGCCTAAATCATGACACACTACCTCTAAAAGGGTGTTTTGTGGCTCTGCATGAGAATTGTGGTATTATGATCCCTTGCTAGCTTCATATTGTTGACGGTCTGCATTTTCCATATGGCTGGTATATTGGTGTATAAGGTATTAATTGTGACAATTTGTTTTTACTTATTTTTTTTCTGTGTGTTGTCAGACAGTTATGGATGACAGACAGAGTCGGAGTCTTCTTGAGTCAGAGAGCTGTGGTATATATTTTAAAACAATTTTAATACCTTGGTGGTCTATATGTTTTTATATTGTACATTATATTTCACACATCACTTTATTTTATTGTATATCTTTTCATTTCATTTTTATTTTATTGCATATATGGGTTACAGAGTAATAGGGGAATTTGAAAGTACTGAATCTTTTCTTAATATTTTTCCTTTATTCTCCTTTGTTATGAGAATTGGAACTGCTAATTGTAGTGGACTTGAACTGAATAATTTCTGGGGAGGGGAGGTTTCATGATAGCATTGTGCTTATTATTTCAATCAGTTTTTTTGTACAAGTTTAGCTTCATTTGTCTTTATTTGAAATTTCATAAATAAAAAATGTTCTGAAAATGGAATAATCTTATCAATGGGGTGGAGGTAGGGGCGGGGCTACAGTGGGGGCGGGACTACGGTGGGGCGGGGCTAGGATGGGGCCCCACCAAATTGGTCTGCATAGGGCCCCGCACTTGCTAAGACCGACCCTGCAGCCAGAGCTGGAACTTGATGTACTAATTCAGGAAGTCTATTCCAGGCATATGGTACAGCAAGATAAAAGGAACAGAGTGGAGTTTGCAGTGGAGGAGAAGGGTACAGATAAGAGAGATTTACTCAATAAATGAGAAGATGGTAACTGTGGAATAAAGAGATGTAAAAAAATTGTTAAGAAAGATTGAAAGTGGCTCTAATAAAGAGCCCTTAGCTGATATAATACAAGTCCTTATGTACCTTAGGAAGAATGTAATTCACAGGTATTACAGGGAACTCTACCTGCAAAAATTTTGTTTTTCTTTTGCAGAAATATATAACCTTGTTAGAAACCACTCAATATAAGCTTTTCCACCTCACTCATAATAGAAAGTGAGATCATTTTCCAATCGTTTATAAAAAAATTACATCAGCAAGCTATCCCTCCTCCCTCCCAGTATGTTCTATCCATGACTGTAATAGAACCCCCTTTTTCTGTTACTTTAATTACTATGGGATCACTTGTATGTAATTACTCTAAAGCATGTTGTTCCTTATGGAACAAGTTACGGGTGGCACTGATATTAAGACTAGTAACATCAGTATCAATAGGGCCTAGTGGTTCTCATTTAGAGGACTTCACCATTTGTGAATCTATTGGTATTCCCAGTGGTATGCTGGTAAATATAGAACAATGGGCTCTCTCTCGAAAAAAGAAAACACACATAGATATGTACGTAGCTGTATTATTCATTCTATTGGTACAAGTAATATGTGCAGGCAGCAACCAATTTACAAATAATATTAAAACGTATAATATTCTTTACTGTAAATTCCAAATGGCCAATTGATTTTTGCTGCACTCTTGTACCTGTAGCCAACCTATGCTCCCCTGTTTACTAAGCCAAGTGGCAATGCCAACACAGCCCATTCAAAGTAAATAGGCTGTGTCGGCATTAGCACACCATCCATGAAAAACATGTCCCCTTCTCCTCTCCATTCCCTTCTACGTGCTGCATTTCTCCATTTTCCCTTCCCTCTCCTTGCCCTTATCTCCCTCTCATCCATGTGCTGCTTGTCCCCCTTCTTTCTCTCTCATCCACATACAGTTGTCCTCTTCTTCCCCTCTCATCCACACACAGCTTGACCCTTTCTCTCCCTCTCATCCACATACATTCGACCCTTTCTCTCTTTCTTATCCACATGCAGTTTTCTCCGTCTCTTCTTCTCATCCACTGCTGCTTGTCCCCCTTTTCTTCTTCTCATCCACTGCAGCTTATTCCCCTTCTCTCCTCATCCACACAGCTTGTCCTCTTTTCTCCTTTGCGCAGCAAGCAGCATGTTCAAAACCCAAACTTCTTCCCGCTCCCCGGACCTACCTTACAAAGTCCTGGTGGTCCAATGTTCATCTGGGGCAGGAGTGATTCTCCTATGCTTCTTCCCAAGCAGTCGCCGTACTGTCCGTACTGAAAATGGCTGCCGTGAGTTCCTGCGGCAATCTCGTGAGACTGCCACTGAAACTTACGGCAGTCACTATCTGTATGGAGAGTGGAGATTGCGTGGGCAGGAGCATATGTAGGAGGATCACTCCTGCCCCAGCTGATCTGGTGCAACAACCAGCTTGTAAAATTAAAGAAAAATTAACAACCGGCTTTTGCAAGCCAGCTCCAGTGCCCCACTGGATATTCCTATTCACTTGGTCACCAAAACATACTTTCAGACCTAATATGAAGATGTGCCTGAATACTAAACAAGTCAAAAGGAACAGAAGGCATAAAAGATAAGCTTTTGTTAACTTGACAGTTGTGTTTGCAAAATATTTATCACTACATTGGATGAATCCCTGGTGACTTGGGCCAAGGAAGGGATTCAAGCAATATGTGTTTTCTCTCTACCCCTGGTGGTGTTTGAAAGGCTTGCCCACCTCAGTTCCCTCCTCTGCATTGCATTGTCTGCATTGCTATTTATACTGTGAGATTGGTCATTTTAGCTCTCTTTTTCAGTTATAAAGAACGCTTTTTTTGGTGAGCCTGTAGAAGTGACCTTTGAATCTGGTTCAGATGATTCAGGGGAGGCTGCTTCCTTTTCTAATAATCCAGCACCATGAGGCCTTCTCATTTTTAACTGGATGCCCTCAACATAGAAGAGGGCTGCCTAGATCAAATCTTTTCTGTTAGGCAAATATTTGAGAAAGGATAAAATTCAGAAAAGAACCATTGCAATATTCATTGACATCAAAACTGCTTTCAACAGCTTCCATAGGGAGCCTATGTGCAAAGCACTTTGGATGAGTGGATGAGTGGAGGAGTGGCCTAGTGGTTAGGGTGGTGGACTTTGGTCCTGGGGAACTGAGTTCGATTCCCACTTCAGGCACAGGCAGCTCCTTGTGACTCTGAGCAAGTCACTTAACCCTCCATAGCCGCATTGAGCCTGCCACGAGTGGGGAAACCGCAGGGTACAAATGTAACTAAAATAAAATCCCACAGAAATTAGTCCAAACTATTTTTGCCTTCTATGCCCTGCAAAGTAAAACCGCATGGCAAAACATCCAACAGCTTCAGTATCCAAATGAGTGTAAGACAAGGATAATGTGTACTAGCCATTGTTTGGGTCATGAAGCAAAGATGGCTTGGGCATGTGGATGTGGAATGTGGTGCAGATGGCCCAACATGGCAATTAAATTGTTTTCATGGAAGAATAGGAATCTAAGCCCCAAGAGCTACCAGATATAATTATAGAATGGAAAGGGAAACTGAGATTACAGATCAATGCAAAGAAAATCAAGTGCATGACATTGGATAATTCAAAGAAGGCCTGCTAGTCTTTGGCAAGCCAATAGACCAAGTGAAGGAATTTAAATATCAGTGATCTCACTATCAAAAGTTGTTGCAGCTGTTGGTGGTGCCTGAGTAGCCTTCAGTAGTTTAAAATGGTGTCTGTGAAAGAAGAATTACTAGAATGCTGTAATAAACATGGTTCATATAAAGGAGAATGTTGTCCACAAATAGCTCCACTAATGGCACAAACAGCCCCATTAATGGTATGTTGGCAAAATTCTAAGCTAAGTAATATTATCTGTTCCAATATAATTTCCAGAAAAATGTGGTAACCAAAATTCATTAGCAAAAACAATGGGCAAAATTATAAATTTACACAAAACACGTTGCTTGGTTACATTAAAATACACAATTTGCCCAGAACAAAAGAGGTCAGTACATATTACAGCATTTGGAGTTATTAAAATCCAATTTGCGGAAAGAATCCACCGGTGAAAGATTCGCCTCCACAAATATTCAGAATTAGTCATTAAATCATCCTGAGCCTTATTCCTTTGTATGAGGGCAAATAAATGCTGCAACATGCATGTAGTCCAATTCATAAAATATGTTATATTGACATCTACTTGTAACTGGGCTATTTGAGTATAATTGAAAAGGTTTAGAAAACTTTTATCATATTGTAAAGTCATCTGTTGTGGTTCAAACACCGTTGGCATCCACTGAGCTTGCAAAGTAATAAGCTGATTAATATCAGTTCTAATACGCTTAGCTTTATAAGCTAAAGTCTCAGAATCAATAGCATTTATTACTCCTGCACTTGCACCAAAAGCTCCCAATAATGTGTCATACCAAGCTCGTTTAACTCTACATTTGGGCAATTGAGTAATATTGAAGTAATATTGAAATGAATAACATTCTTCTGATGATTTATAGCAGTATTTATACAGGTAGAAGGTACACGGACTAGGTTGTTAGTGTGTACCCCTGGATTTGAGTCAAGTATAGTAACATAATCGACCCACCAAGTAAGGTTCTTCATAGGTGTAGCATTTACACAAAAAAGCGTATAGACATTTACTAATGATACATTAGTAGTATAAATGTCCACAATGCTTGCAATTTTAGGACAGCACTGTTTTATTGTCTGTCTCTGGTTTGAGCGAAACTTAAAGGTGCAAGTCATATTAAATCGACAACACCGGATCTGGGTGTTACTAGTAACCCGAGCAGAAAGTAATTGTTTATCTTGCGGTTGAACATAAACTCGTTCATATGGCTGAACTCCTTTCCATAATCACATCTTTGTTCCTGTGAAAACCATAGTTACCATAGAGCATGCTCGATAAGCCGTGCATGTGTAATTGTCTTGTTTTCGGATTTCACTCTGATTCTTCCATTGCCAAATCAGCTTGTCTTGTCTTTCGGTGGTAAGATGTGGTCATCCACCCGGGGTAATGGCAGTACCCAAAGACACCATAAGAAGGAGGATCATACTGACTCTTACAAGGATCTATGAATGAAACATGTTAACAAGTTAATTACTCTCTGAGATAACATTTATTTGATGGAACATAAGTCCATTTTTCCTGCCCAGATCAGAGTATCAGAACAGTATTGTCTGTCCCTTGGGCAATAATTTCAGCAGGCTGTGGGGGCCCGCTTTCTTGGGTAACCCACACCTTTCCATGAATTCTTTTATGGTTTTACTGATTTCAAGATGTCCCCCTGGTATCCTATATTGTTTCAAATGAATAACTCTTGTGGCTGGGGGAATCTCTATTGGGGTCATTCTCACTTTTCCCACAGTAATGGGATGAGATTGGATATACGGTTTAACTCCAAATTGATACCTCCCATCTTTTAACGTTAATGACAATCCCTTTAATATATCTATGCCCAGTATATACTCAGGCACAGGTACAATCATGACTTTTTGTTCCCTTTTAGGTAAATTTCCAATTTTTAATTCCACTCAAGTCTGTACAGCTTCAATTTGTTTTCCCCCCAACCCAGTAATAACAGCTCTCTGACCTTTAAATTTACATGGATTCCCATATAATAAAGTGGCCTCAGCTCCAGTATCCACTAGAGCACGCACTTTTTGACAGGACCTATTTTTCCAACAAATTTCTATATTTACATGGGGCCACAAATCTAAACGCGCTAAGTGGGTGGAAGCCTGGCCATTCTGTCAATCATATTTTCCTGCCTTTTTTAAGATGCTGCACTTCTTTCCAGGGATACAAATCCTCATAACCCTGCCATTCCTCTTCTTCTTGTGGTGGCGTTCTAGCACTACCTCTAGCACTAGGGGTTCCGGCCTCAGGGGGAGGAGGAACTGATCCGTCGATATTTACCTGAGCTCGCTGACTGCGTACTACCCTGCCCCCATTTAATCCCCGCTTTTTAACGTTCCCTTTCTGCTTTTTCTATTTATATTGTGCCACTTGTACTGTGGCACGCTCTGCAGTGGTCTGATATGTATCCAGCTTATCAGCTAACAATTTATTTTGACAGTTAAGCATTACAATTTGACTACTCAAGTCACATACTTATTGCTGTAATTCTGCAATTTTCCTATGCTGCTGATCACGGTTCTGATGAATTTTCCGATAGGCGGTTAACAGAATTCATCCACGCCTTCCGACAGAATATTGTTCCTTCCCCCATTCTATCTTAATTTTTTGCATACACCTAACTATATCTAAGGGTTCCGACCCCTTTAAACAGGAGTCCCACTCCTCACACAAACCTGCACATTTTGACCACTCAGTGGCTATTATATCATATGGTACTGCATCCCATCCTGGGATCTCAATAACACTCTCTGCTTTATTCTTCCCAATTTTTTGCTTAAAAAATTCCATTCCCCTCTACGAATCCTGCTCACAGCGGCAACTACTGTATTGCTTTGGTATTGCAGCCTGCTCACTTGATCACCACAGACTGCTCAAAAACTAAAATACTATAGATTCTTTTAGATTCGTATTGGGTAAATGAAACTCTTTATTTGCACTTTAATTGGAGAGTGTATAAGTTATTATTGTTCCAATTACACAATGATTAAGAAATACACATACTAATCTAGTACATTACTAAAGGAAGGCTATAGAAAAGTAAAATAAGAAAGATGTATATATATACATACAACATCACTGGTCAGGAATCTCAGGCCCTTATCTCATCACTGGGAGGCCCATTGCAGCGAAAGCCCGAAGTCTCCATATGACCAAGAACAAGTCTTTTTCTGCACGATGCGTCCATCCACAGAATGAGCCCCAAAGCTCTGCTGCAACAAGCCCCCTTTTTATTAAGCTAAAACTTATCCAGGAATGTACATGAGTATTCAGTCACATGCTTTCGGTTCAGGTAAACAAACCACTGGCCAGGTGGCTTATCTCCCGAACCTCAAGCATACCCCGCCTCCCTCCTGGACAAGCGGACTTCAGAGACATTCCAACCTGTTCTTGAGATGTGCCTTATCTCATACATTGTTCTTGAGTGTGCCTTATCTCATACATTGTTTTTGAGATGTGCCTTACATTCCAGCCTATTCTTTGAGATATACAAAGAAAGTCACTTTTTGTCAAAGACAGAAGATTTAAAACATGTATTATCGATCATTATCGATCAAAGCAAGACTTAAAAGCAATCCTTAATATTTTCCATCACAGTAACCACTAGTTGTCTGGCCTCAATCCTGTATGCCAGCTCACTCTAATCGGACCGAGGTGGGTTGGCACCTGCAGCGAGCAAGGAAACATGGCTTCCAAAAAACTAATACGATCTTTGTCCTCAATCAACTCTGGAAGTCCCACCAACTGGAAATTTCTTCTCTGGGATCTATTTTCAAGGTCCTCAACTTTCTCTTTGCAAGCCTTGTTTGCTTTCCGCATCTGTGCCTGGCAACTGTCCATCACTGTCATGTGCTCCTCGAATTCACTAGTGCATTGTTGAAATTGTGTGAAGTCCTGACTTAGAGTTTCCAATTGGTCATGAACCTGTTCCAGTTTCATATCTTTCGGGAGTAATCTCTTATCCAGCAGTGATTCTATCACCGCAGTCACCTCCACAGCTACCTCGGCCACCCATGTAGAACTGATAGTCAGGACTGCTGGGCTTGCTGGAACTGCCATCTTGTCCTTCTCCATGCGGGACCGCTCCTTATCCTTTTTTAACAATTTTGTCGCCATTACAAGTCCCGATTTTATTCCACATGATTTTGGAGTCTTTACCCGTTAAACAGTAGAGTTTGTGGGATGATTGTAGCAGCTAAAGATCAGGGTTTTAAGGTAGGCTGCAGGAGAAGCTGTGTTCAGTGGTTTCCCCCTGAGCATGGCATCGCATGACCTCCTTCTCTGGTTTTGTGTTAATAGATTTGTTTTGAGAATAGTTTGTACCCAAAAAAAGGGCACAGGTGATATTTCATTTACATCATACTGTAGAACAAAGTTAAACACAAACTCTGTGAGGGCTAAGATGTTAATTCTGATTACAACTATTGCTTGCAAATGATTATAGCATGTAACTGTTTGAATATGACCAAATGTATTATGGTGTAAGCAAAGAGCTCTTTTTTTAAAGTTCTGCTTACTTAGAAGATTGAAATATTATTTGGAAGCAGATGACTTTTGAACACTTTTTGCAGCTGGTTATTCTACCATCTTTGGACTATTAGAACAGTATATTTAGAGGCTTACCCACCTCTCCAAGAGCTTACAGTGTATTCAAAATGAGGCTGCTTGCTTCTTTTTTTTTTTAAACTGGGACTAGAATGAGGGAGCTTTTCTCCTCAGTACTAGTATCACTTAATTGGCTACCAATTAAGTCACAAGTTAGTTTTAAAGTTATTTGCTGATTTTAATGATCTTTTAGAATTAATATCTGCATCAAAGGTTTATCAACCTGCTGGTGTGCTGCAGTCAGAAGCCTGGCTTGTTTGCAAGTACCTGCCTTGAGGTTGGGAAAGAGTGTAAACACACATACACCGTAGGTTGCACACGTGTTATTGGTCTTTGGCTTTCAAATCTGGAATATCTTCCTGGCCAAGCTTAGAAAGATGACTGATCTGTTTGACTTTAGGAGAAGGTTGAACGCTGCTTTTTTGATGAAGCCTTCTCTAGTCTGTTCTAAGTGTAACAACAGTAAGGGAAAATATACAGTAACGAGCTGTATGTATTTTTTCCCCTTGCTATTCCTAATAGTGCATCAGTGTCTGTATCCATCTGGTGGCTGGCAATAAGCCAATAAGAGTGAGTTGCTGGCAGGGCCACTGAGAGGAGGGGGGGGGGGGGGAAAGATTCCCCTGGGTCTGGCCTCCAAGGGGGGCCCGGTGCTGGCAATTGCAGGCACAGGCAAAAGGTTGGATTGATCTCTTCTCCTGTGTGCCGAGTTATCACGTTATCACATTAACTCTGCTTTGCTCTGCTCTGCCGGCCGCGTCCTACCTCCTATGTGAAGTACTTCCTATTTCCGCATAGGCGGGAGGGGAAGGGGTAGAGCAGAGTGGCTGGCAGAGCACAGTTAACGCAATAACCTGGTACACAGGAACAGGAGACAGACAGACCGAGCGAGCAGTAAGCTACTGCCAAGCGGGATGCCGGGGCCACCCTCAAGATTGTTTGCCCAAGGCCCAGCTTAGTCTCTCAGCAGCCCTGGTTGTTGATGAATTTCCCATCAGTCTGTCCTAGCATTTTGTTTCAAGCTACTTGCAGACCTAGGATCTCTAAGCTGCACTTTTGACCTGTTGTTTTGGGGTTTTTTTTCCTGTGTGCTTCATGCACCTGTCCTAGTGTACAAGGTACTCAGACCTTCTGGCACCACATCCTCCTAGAGGGTTAGAGTGGCTTCTGGTAGTTTCTGGAAGGGAGCCTAGAAGCGGGGAAGAGTTGGACCTTTTGAAGGGGTATTGCTAGTGGCAGTAGTATATTCCCCCGTAGAAGATTTAAGCTCTGACTTTGCCACCAAAAACTTGTCTTGGAACCTCTCCTGCCACTGACCATACCTGTCAGGGACGAGCCCCATTCCTGCCAATGCCTGCAGCTGGCACCTGAAAGAGAGAGAGAGAGAGAGAAAGAATCAGCCTGATCTATACTCAACTGGTTAAACATTTGCGACACTTGCAAGAGCAAGGATTCAAAGGCTGGAGCAAGTTACAGGTCCGAAAGCCAGCACTGGCTTGCTATAGTGAAAAAGTGTGGGGACCCTTCTCACCCCATATAGTCTCAAGTAGAAGGAGTAAGGGGAATTTCAGGATATTCAGCCCTATCACCCAGGCAGCCTATATACCTCTCCTGTGGGTCACTATATCTATGTCAGAGTAAAGGAAAATTTAAGATATAGAAAGAAACATCTTTTTAACTGTAAGACATAAGAACATAAGAATAGCCATACTAGGTCAGATCAATGGTCCATGTAGCCCAGTATCTTGCTTCCAACAATGGCCAATCCAGGTCACAAGTACCAGGCTACAGCAGCAAAGGTATCTGTTTAATGCAGTACATTTTTTTCTAGCAAAAAGGTGCCAGTACTCAAATGCTAGGCCACCCTTCAGGGGTGGGGTGATCACTGAGGGACCTACCCCACAATAGCCAGGCCCCCTGCAACCAGTCACAGAACCTATGACAAGGCAGAATTGGTGTGTAGAGCCTGAGCTTTTTCATTAAAACTTGGGGTCCATGGGTCAATTTTAGCAGACAACAGAAAAGGTGCCGGTACTCAGTACCCCCTCAAAAAAAGCTCTGGTTTGATGTGTATTACATCAGCTTGTTCAAATGTGACATCTTACTGAACTGTGCTATTAACTATCTGAATATCATCAGCCTACCCTGAGTAGCCTTACTATCTAAGAAGAGTGAGCAGGAGGAATGTATCCAATGTATATGAGTTAATGTTTGAATTGACTGTGGGTTTTTTCATCTGTGCTTCATCAATTGAGAGTGCAGTAAAGTTCCAGTTTGTTTTAAGTTACTTCATGGTATGGTCTGGATTTTTGTGTGAGTGAAAGTCTGATGCCTTGCTTGCCCAGCCCTCCAGCCTTAAGGTTGGCCCTGGCCTTGGTCCCACCAAATAAATTCTTGGTGTGCTCCTTCTCCCACCAACCCAGGCAGTGACTAGATAGCCGTCTCACCTGTACAAGGGAGCTTACATAAGGTAAGTTGGAATTTCACAATGTAGTGTAATATATGATTTGGTTTTATTAGTATGCAATTTTTGCTTCCACTGGTAGTATTTGGCATTGTATTTATTTGTATTTTGTATGTCTTATGTTAGAATGACTATGTATGTTTTTGGAAGACTTGCCATAAGAATTGCCATAGTGAGTCAGACCAAAGGCCCATCTAGCCCATCATCCTGTTTCCAACTGTGGCCAATTCAGGTCACAGGTCCCCAGCAGTATCCAAAAAAGTAGCAAAATTCCATGCCATTTATCCCTGGGGATAAAAACTAGCTTTCACCTAGTTTATCTTAATAACAATGGATTGGTGAGATACTGTACAAATATATATTGCACACTGGAAACAGCGAAGATGACTCAAAAATAAGTCTCCTGACAATGCTTAGTATGTCCAAGTTTTATTGTATAACTGTATAGACTCGACATGGCTGTGTTTCAAAGCCAGTGTATAAACTGGTTTGGTAGAGTCGCTATGCGAAATGCTCTCTTTTAGCGGGAAAAGGAGGGCCTGCCAAAATGCAAAGCACAAAAGCTCAATCAAAAGCACAACCATGGATTAACGAACAATCGTTTGTTAATCCATAGCTGTGCTTTTGATTGAGCTTTTGTGCAGTACAACAATATTAAAATTCAGAGAGCAGATAAGACAAAGACTACGGCTATAGCGATCAATACAGAGATACAAGATACGTTAGAAGCTCTGAAGACACAAAGTACCATAGAGGTCTTCAATAAACAACATGAAGAGCTTAAAATTAAAATTGAGTTGTTCAGACAATCTTTACAAGTGGTAAAAATAAAAAAGTACCAAAGAGATGAAAAAGATTATAAAAATCAGACAGTTTACCCTTGGTTAGTCAGAGAGACTTCTATTGAATGGCAACCCCCATTTGAAGGAGATGATGATGAAGATCGCTCTGATACGAGCTCCTCAGGTTCAGGAGCTTTTTTAGGGTGAGGCAGAGGTCGTGGCCGCCGGGGAAGAGGTCGAAGTACAAGATCAAGAAGAGGACTGAGAGAAGGACAGAGGGTAGATCAGCAAGAAGCTCCAATGTATCAACAATCGTACCCGCAGACACGATCACAGACTAGCGAGATTGAATGTTATTAATTTATCTTCGTATCAGCTTACAGAACCTGAAATTGCTGTATTATCAAAGGGATTGTCGTTCGTTCCCTCACAGAAACATGATAAGTTTCAGAGTAGAGTAGAACTTGAGAAATGTATAAGACAGCTTCAAATTAGATTATTTTTTTCTGGTCAGTGGATAGAGTGAGTGATAGTTCTAGAGTTAAACCGAAGTCTACATGGGTTCCGCCTGGCCCTTTAAATCCCATATTGCTGACCTTTAAACAAGTAGTGCTAAGGGATTTATGTGCTATGGAAAAACAATCTTTTGTTTCACATGTTAATTTACCAGTTAATGAACGTGAAGCACTCAAAACATTGTCACAAAATTCCCATATCATTATTAGAAGGGCAGATAAAGGTGGGGCTGTGGTTGTCCAAGATCGGATTGCCTATGATAAAGAAATATTAAGGCAATTGAATAAAACTACTAAGTATAAAGAGCTTATGGTTGACCCCACAGATGGACTGAAAGCTCAGATTTTTATATCACGGGAGAAGCTTATGCTTTAAGTTTAATCACACAAAAAGAGTTCCAATATCTTAATGTTAAGACCAACAAGATTCCGACTTTGTATACCCTACCTAAAGTACATAAGACTTTGATGGACCCTCCGGGATGTCCGATTGTCTCGGGTAGGGGGTCAGTACTTCAACCCTTGTCAATATATGTTGACACCTTTTTGAGGCCTTTGGTGGCCGAAGGGAGATCTTACATAAGAGATTCCACTCAGTTTATGAATTTATTAGCCGAGTGGTCTGGTCCACTAGAGGGTCTTCAACAAGTTACTTTTGATGTGGTGTCCCTGTACACTGTCATCCCACAAAGAGAGGCTTTGCTGGTCATTAAAGGATTTCTACAACAATCTTCACAAATGAATGAACATTTATTGACTTTTGTATTAAGACTAGCCTCGCTAGCTATGGAAAACAATTATTTCAAATTTAATGGAAGGATTTTCCAGCAAATATCGGGAGTCGCTATGGGGGCAACGATGGCTCCCTCGATCGCAAACCTTTTCATGAGGAATTCTGAGGGCCGTTTTGTGTACCCATGCCTGTATAAAGAGAAGATAAAGCTTTGGACACGTTATATAGATGACGTGTTCATGATTTGGCAGGATGACCGAGAAACTCTTGACCATTTCTTAATGGCTGTCACCCGAATATTAAATTTACAATGAATGTCAATACGCGAGAACTAACGTTTTTGGATGTAAAAGTGTGGAATATGATAAGTCATTTTGAGACTTCGGTCTATAAGAAGGAGACTGACCAGAACACGCTTTTATACTACACTAGTTGTCATCCAAAAGCGTTAAAAAATAATCTACCTTATGCACAGTTCTTACGTTATCGTAGGATCTGTTCTAATAACAGGAATTTTCGTCATCAAGCAAAGACTTTAAGTGACTGCCTGATAGAAAGAGGATACCTGAAGAGAATGGTAAAAACAGCCTATAAGAGACCGAAATTCACCAACAGGGAGTTGTTGTTGCAACCCAGCATGAGAAATAACGACCAAGAAACTTCTAGATTCACATATGTGCTTACACACCTTAAGAGCTGGAAATATAGCGAACATCATTCGGAGGCACTGGAACATAATACAAACATTGCCTCAGTTTGCTGAATCCCCAGTAAGGATGGCTTACAGTAGAGGGAGTAATTTAAAAGAAATGCTTTGCCCCGCCATACCTAAGTCCCAAGTGCACCAGGAGTCAGGGGGACACAAGCGCTGTGGCAGTTGTCAGATGTGCCCAATGATGTTAGAAACCATGGAAGTTGTAGACCCTTCTACAGGACAGAAATTTGTTCTTCATATTAATACTACGTGCAAGTCCAAAGGTGTTGTTTACTGTATTAAATGCTCATGCGGTAAACTATATGTTGGGCAGACCTCTCGCCAGTTTTATATTATGTTAATTGAACATAAAAGTGTGATCTCCACTAAGAAGACTACATCACCGCTAGCGGTTCACTGCACAGAAGTAGCTCACAGTTTTGACTCGCTCAAATGTGTGATACTACAAGTCGGGTTGGAGCTACGAGATGAAGAAGCCCGGTTATGGCTCCTGAGAAAAGAACAACAATGGATTTTTCGGTTAAATTCATTAGCCCCAAGAGGGCTCAACGGGAAGATTGAATGGTTTAGTTTTTTCTGATAATGGGTTAGGTTCTTTTTCCCTTGAAGAGTTCTGATTGGCTGAGAGTGACAGCGTGTGATGTCATGAGTACTATTTATGGCCGCCATGTTTGGTATGTGGCTGCCCTTCATGCAACCGTCGGCAGAGTGAACGGATTGTAAGCGAAAGTTTATTGTTTATATAGAATTCCAGCATGAACGGTTTTCTAAGCACTCCTTTCTTTTTTTCGACAGTATTGAAGACCTGTGGTTCTGAAGCAGCAGAAGCGAAACGGGGCCTGTTGACCACAGTCTTAGCTGAAGAAGGCTAGCATGCCTGTCTAAGTTAAGTAATTTTCTAGTGTGTTAAGGTAGTGCTTTTTCAGTTGCTAAGAAGATAAGAAAAACAAAGAAGGAAGTTTTTTTGCCTGTGATGAAGAAGCCCTAGCCCTCTGTCTGTCAATCTATGGTGGAGGTGCTTCTTGAGGTGTTTTCCTCCTTTAAGAATAATTATTTAAATGCTTACCTGAGTTTAAACTGTGTTTCTATATTTATATGCTGATTTGAGAAAAGAAACCAGTTCCCCTATAATATATATAGTTAATACATACATATATGCAAACATCTATGTACAGGAAACCAACTGACAGATGCAGCTACCTCCACAACACCAGTTTTCATCATATAAAAAAAGTCCATTATATACAGCCAAGTGACACCATACAATTGGTACATGCTCTGATCTAAGAGACAGAGACAAACACCTCAAAATCCCAATTGAATCCTTCAAACAAAAAGTCTACAACCCCAAAATGATCTCCCAGAAAATTGCCTCTTCACTTAGCACACCCAGAGAAGACCTACTGCAGTACGAAGAAAACCACAGAGAAAGTGTCCCTGGTAGTGTCATACAATCCAGAGCTCGAAAAACTGAAAAGAATCATTAAAGATCTACAGCCACTACTTCGGCAGGATGAATTACTGAAAGATACTCCCAGCTCCACTAATGTTGTCCTTCTGACAACCACTTAATCTGAAGCAAAAATAGTGAAAAGCAAACTCCCAAAAGAACCTCAAATAGAAGAGAGTGGTATATGTCACTACAATATGCCAAGGCAGAAAGTAGGAAGAGTGGTTCTTCTCAACAACTGGAGGAGACTTGATGATGGAAACAAAATCTTTATTGCAAAAAAAATGACTCAACACAGCAGCCGTGTTGCCTTCTGTCAGGCTTCTCACCCCTGGATTCGCTGCCTGTGGTGTTCCCTGCTCGCTCCGTGCCTCTGTGGGAGGGAGCATCGAGCGTCGGTGCTGGTGAATGGTCCACCGGTTTTGCGGCCTTGCGCCGTATCTCTGCCCGGGGACGCGGGTCCGAGGAGGCGTCCGGGTTCCCGTTATGGGGCGTCGGCCATCTTGGCGGCGTCTCAGGGCAATTGCTCTTCCGGGTGCGAGACCCAGAGCTCGGGAGGCTTTGCTCCGCCTCCAATGGTCAGGATTGGGGCTCCTTCTCCGCAGCTCCACCCAGCTCACACGATCAGCCAATCCCGAGGGGTTCTGCTCAGCTGATTTCGATGGCTACCTAGGGTGGGGGCTATTTAGGAGCATTTTCTTCTGCCCTCGGTGCTTCGGCTCCTACTGAGTTGAGTGAGCTGTGCTTCACGGATTTGCTGCTGCTTTACTTGTTTGCCTTTGAATCTTTGCCTGGACCCGGACTGTGTTTGCTTGCCTCTTGCCTTGAACCTTTGCCTGGACCCGGACTGTGTTTGTTTGCCGCCTGCCTTTGAACTTTGCCTGGACCTGGACTTTGCCTTTGCTTGCCGCCTGCCTTGAACCTTTGCCTGGACCTGGACTGTGTTTGCTTGCCGCCTGCCTTTGGACTTTGCCTGGACCTGGACTTTGCCTTTGCTTGCCGCCTGCCTTGAACCTTTGCCTGGACCCGGACTGTGCTTGCTTGCCGTCTGCCTTTGGACCTTTGCCTGGACCTGGACTTTGCCTTTGCTTGCCGCCTGCCTTGAACCTTTGCCTGGACCCGGACTGTGTTTGCTTGCCGCCTGCCTTTGGACCTTTGCCTGGACCTGGACTTTGCCTGCCGCCTGCCTTGAATCTTTGCCTGGACCCGGACTGTGTTTGCTTTCCGCCTGCCTTTGGACCTTTGCCTGGACCTGGACTCTGTTTTGCCTGCCGTCTGTCTTCATATCCTGACTGGACTTTGTATGCTGCTTTGGCTATCATCTGCCTGAGACCCGGCCTGGTACTGTCTTCTACTCTTGTCTCTGTTGTCTGGAGGAGGTTCCGGAGTTCGATTCTTCATCTCCCTCTGCAGGTAAGCCAGGAGTTCGGCTGTCAAACTAGGTTTGGCACAGGGACTCGCAACTCCCAAGGGAGCCGTGACACCTTCCTCAGAAGTCTTGTGATATACAGCTGTTTGTGAGAAAGGGTGTCTTTATTAAATCAATGCACACAGACAATATAAGTATAATCCAAAGTTCAATAGAGTATGACACCGGACAGTCGCAAATAGCTTCAATGAAGAAACAAGAGCTACAGTGTGCCGAGCTGAAAATTGTGCCAGTACATATCCCAGGACCCCACAGTTACCCACATGGGAAAACATTCAACATCAAGAAATCTACTCATTCTGTTCCTCAAATGTTGTATATCACATACATAGAGGGGCATTTTCGATATGACATCTAAGTCAGACTGGACGTTTTGCACAAAACATCCACATTCCAAATAGGAAAGGAGGTCATTTTCGAAAAAATAAAAAGTCCGTCTTTCTTTTTGAAAATACTGTTTCGAACAAGGTTTTGTGTATTGGACGTTTTGTCTTTTGGTCCATTTTTGAAACAAAAAATGAATAAGTGTGAAATTCGTGCCATTGGGATGTAGGAGGAGCCAGCATTTTTATTTTATTTTATTTATTTTTGTTACATTTGTACCCCGCGCTTTCCCACTCATGGCAGGCTCAATGTGGCTTACATATTATATACAGGTACTTATTTGTACCTAGGGCAATGGAGGGTTAAGTGACTTGCCCAGAGTCACAATGAGCTGCCTGTGCCTGAAGTGGGAATCAAACTCAGTTCCTCAGTTCCCCAGGACCAGAGTCCACCACCCTAACCACTAGGCCACTCCTAGAAATTCCAGAAGAACAATGAGGCACCCAAGAGTACTTCATGAAAATGTCCCCATGTGAACGTCTTACCTTTGCTCTCTTATCTTGTCCCCTGAGCCCTCCAAAACCCACCCAAACCACAGTGCTCTCCACTGTACACCACTACAGTAGCCCTTATGGTGAAGGGAGCACCCATATGTGGGTACAGTAAGGTTTTGGTGACTTTGGAAGGGGTCACAGTTTCCACCACAGGTGTGACAGGTAGAGGGAGATAGGGACCTGGGTCCCCCCACTCCATAGTGCATTGCACCAACCACTACTCCAGGGACCTGCATGCTACTTTAATAGAACTGTGTTTCACATCTGAGGCTGTCATAGAGACTGGTAAGTCATATATTTTTCCCATTTTTGGGGGTGGGAAGGGGTCAGTGACCACTGGGTGTTTTTTTTTGGGGGGTCACCCTTGATTCCCTCCAATGGTCATCTGCTCATTTAGGTCACCTTTTTGTTCCTTCTTTGTTCTTAAAACAGGTCTAGACCAAAACATCTTAGTTTTAGCTCTGTTTTGTTCTACTATGGCTGTACAACATCCAAGTGCTAGGCACACCCAAATCCCGCCTTAGAAATGCCCCTGACACACCCCCTTGTGATTTGGATGTACGGGATGTACTGCAGATGAATTACATAGATAAACGTCTACAAAATAGGTTTCGAAAGTACCAATTTGGACATTTTTAGAAGAAAAACATCCAAATGGTGCTTTTTGACACTTTTTGGACGTTTTCTCTTTTGAAAATGAGCTCCTTAGTAACATTGTAGATGACGGCAGATAACTACCTGTACGGTCCATCTAGTCTGCCCAACAAGATAAACTCATTACATATTGTATGTGATACTTCATATGTATACCTGATCTTGATTTGTCCTTGCCACTTTTAGGGCGTAGACCATAGAAGTCTGTCCAGCTCTGGCCTTGTTCTGAAATTTCTGAAGTTGTCAAAGCCCCTGAAAAGCTCCACTCCAGCCCATCCAAATCTATTTGGACTGTAGAAGTCTGCCAAGTACTGGCTTTCCTACATAATCTCTGTTAAACTACTTTGGATCCATTCCTTCTAAATAGGATTCCTTTTTGTTTGTCCAATACAATTTTGAATTCCATTACCATTTGCATCTCTACCACCTCCCGTGAGAGGGCATTCCAGGTATCCACCATCCTCTTGGTGAGAAAAAATACTTCCTAATTTTATTCCTGAGTCAGCCCCTCTCAACAATTCATGTTCTCTAGTTCTACCGCCTTCCTGTCTGTGCAAAATGTTTGCGGATTAATACCTTTCAAATATTCGATTGTCTGTATCATATCACCCCTGTTTCTCCTTTCCTCCAGGGTATACATGTTCAGGTCAGCAAGTCTCTCCTCGTACGTCTTGCTATGCAAACCCCATACCATTTTTGTCGCTTTTCTGCTTCAAGTCTTTTTACATCCTTAGCAAGATATGGCCTCAAAAACTGAACACAATACTACAAGTGGGGCTTCAGCAACGACTTGTACCAGGGCATCAACACCTCCTTTCTTCTGCTTGTTATATCGCTCTCTATGCAGCTTAGCATCCTTCTGGCCGCAGCCACAGCCTTGTCGTATTGTTTCATCACCTCGAGATCCTCGGACACCATCGCCCCAAAGTCCCTCTCCTGAGCCGAGCTTACCAATCTCTCCCCTTCTGTCTGGTACATCTCTTTTGGAGTTCTGCATCCCAAGTGCATCACTCTGAACTTCTTGGCATTAAATTTTAACTTCTTAATTGAAATACCTTTTAACAATTAACCAATCTATAATTCCATATTCTAAAAAATATTTTAAAATAATGTATGGTGCTCAGAGTGATTAAGTTCCTCACACCAAAGGTATAAATACCCATTCAATACACTTAATTAATATCCATAATCGCACCAGATGCCCTCACCACCTGCCTTCTATCAAGAGGCACAACATCAATTGAAATGAAAAATGATATTATGAGATATATCTCCTTTATCGTTATGTCTGTCAAGATCTCAAAAAGATTATTCAAGTCATTTAATTCCCTAATTCAAAGATGTTGAAACTTTCAGTCACAGTATAACCAATGACCAAAATCACTAATCTGTAAGTAGTGCATCCAATGCAGATTTCAAAGTTGCCTCAATACTCCTCATAGTCATTGGTGCAAGGTTCATGCATAGTGCAAATTGTGAATCCCAAGCTTAGTCTTTAACGTCTGTAACTGTTCCTGCAGAACCACGTTTCACCAACCATTGGTTTCATCGGTAGAATGGAACTGCAAAGTAAGCATATATTACTAGCGCACTCCTACCTATACCTACTACTAAAATTGTTTTTTTAATGATATATATGTTAACCTTATTCCAATATGATCCACAGAATTCAATTCTCGGCTATCCCCAGTAGGGCTGTACTCATCCACTCTCCTCCCCATGTGAGGCACTTAATCACTCTGAGCACCATACATTATTTTAAACTATTTTTTAGAATATGGAATTATAGATTGGTTAATTAAGTAGTTTTCAAACACTGATACCTGGAAATTATTATATCACCTTGAACGGTAGAGTATGATTAAATTTTAACTGCCAGACCCTTGACCATTCTTCCAACGTTTGGAGATCCCTTCTCATGGTTTCTACTCCCTCCATGGTATCCACTTTATTGGCTATCTTTGTGCCATCCGCATAAAGGCAAATTTTCCTTCTAACCCTTCAGCAAGGTTCTCACAAATGTATTAAACAGAATTGGCCCCAGCATCGACCCCTGAGGCACTCTACTACTCACTTCTTTCCTCCAAGCAGATTCCATATACCACTACCCTCTGTCACCTGTCGGTCAACCAGTTTCCAATCCAGCTCACCACTTTGGGTCCTAAGTTCAGCCTTCTCAGCTTACTCATATGTAGAAAATATGAAGAAGGGTACGATATTGAAGAAACAGGACAGACTAAAGACAAGTATCAATTTATATAGGCTCTACCTTGAACAAATCAAGGCAGTTAAGAACTACATGTCTATGGGTGGATATTTCTCAAAACATGGACACTGCATCAGTGATCTTATGGTCAGACTATAACAGGCAACCTTAAAGCAATGAGCATAAGACTGATGAAATATTTTGATACGCACCAGACAGGACTTAACAAATAATCTGGGTTTCTTATCACATTACAAACTATAAAATTATACTGCTTTGTCAACTTCTGGTTACACATCCATATCCCTCTGTTTCTTCCTCCCCTTCCCTCCCTCCCCTCCCCCACACCTACTTTTCCCTCAAGACTGTCATTGGAATGATTTTCATGTTTCACTATGGGACTCTTATTTTCAAAAGAGAAAAACATTTAAAAAGTGGCATAAATTGGTATTTGGACGTTTTGCTTGCCAAAATGTTCAAATCGCTATTTTCAAAACCCACTTTTTAAACTTTTGGTATGCAGTTCATCAGCAGTGAATTCAAATCACAAGGGGAAATGTTGAGGGTGGGATTTGAGTCTTCCTAAGACTTGGACGTTTTTCTGCCATAATAGAACAAAACAAAAAATTCCTGAGCTACAGTTTAAGCGTTGTGGTCTGTACCTGTTTTTGTCACAACTAAGTCAGAAAAAGGTGCCCTAAATGACCAGATGACCACTAAAGGGATTAAGGCATGACTTCCCCTTACTCCCCTAGTGGTCACTGACCCCCCCCAACCCAAAGATGTAAAAGACACAGTACATACCATCTTCATGACAGTTTCAGATGTTATAGCTAGTCCTATTAAAGCAGCAAGCAGGTCCCTGGAGTAGTCTAGTGGTTGGAGCAGTGCACTGTAAAGAAGAGGGGACCCAGGCCCATATCCTACTCTAACTGGTACACTTGTGGTGGAAAGTATGAACCCTCCAAAACCCACCAAAAGCCTACTGTACCCACATATAGGTGACACCTGCAGCCATAAGGGCTATTGTAATAGTGTATAGTTGGGTACAGTAGGTTTTTGATGGGGTGTTTTTTTTTTTTGGGGGGGGGGGGCTCACCATTCAATATAAGGGGGTAATGGGGAGATATGTATCTGGGACTTTATATGAAGTCTACTGTAGTGCCACCTAGGAATCTGGAAATCTAAAGATAACTTACTATCTAACAGAATCCCTAGTACCCCTAAAAAAAGGAGAAAACTGATATAATGTCTGATTTATCACCACACTATTTTCATCTGCATCTGTACAGTGACTAAGTAGCAGAAATGTTTTTTCTGAATTTAAGTTTATGCTTTCTCCTCCACAATTCTAAGGTATGAAGAATATTGTGAAGTAAATCTAAACGAGATGAAACCAAAGAAGTAATGACTGTTATATCATCTGCATAACTATAAAAATAAACACCCAACTGTTCCAAAGCATAACCTAGCGAATGTATATATCCATTAAAAAGTATGGGAGAAAGTGGGGAACCCTGTGGCACACCGCTTGAGTTACTCCATTTATCTGATAAATTACTGTCCAGCTTTACTTTGTATGAGCTGTCTTTTAAAAAGCCTGAAAACAATTTTATAAACATTTCCAGTTTCTTCTACACTATCTAGTATTTGGAGAAGAGTATCATGCAGGCTCATTTTCGAAAGAGAAGGACTCCCATCTTTCGACATAAATCGGAAGATGGACATCCTTCTCACAGGGTTGTCCAAATCGGTATAATCGAAAGCCGATTTTGGACGTCCCCAACTGCTTTTCGTCGCAGGGACGGCCAAAGTTCAAGGAGGCATATTGAAGGCGTAGCGAAGGCGGGACATGGGCGTGCCTAACGCTTGGACGTCCTCGACCCATAATCGAAAGAAATAAGGACGTACCTGACGAACACTTGGACAACTTTACCTGGATGTGTTTTTCTTACGACCAAGGCACAAAAAGGTGCCCGAAATGACCAGATGACCACTGGAGAGAATTGGGGATCACCTTCCCTTACTCCCCCAGTGGTCACTAACCCCCAACCTCAAAAAATATCTTTAAAATATTTTGTGCCAGCCTCAGATGTCATACTCAGATCCATGACAGCAGTGTGCAGGTCCCTGGAGCCATAGGAGCTAACTTTTCAAAATTATTGGGGGTGCTAAGCCCAGCGGAAATAACCCCTCCTTGGACACATACAAGGAATTTTCTCAATATTGGGGGTGCTCAAGCACCCACAGCACCCACAGAGTCGGCTCCTATGCCTGGAGCAGTTTTAGTGGGTGCAGTGCACTTCAGGCAGGCGGACCCAGGCCCATCCCCCCTACCTGCTACGTTTGTGGAGGAAACAGCGAGCCCTCCAAAACCCACCACAAACCCACTGTACCCACATCTAGGTGCCCCCCTTCACCCATAAGGGCTATGGTAATTGTGTACAGTTGTGGGTAGTGGGTTTTGGGGGGCTCAGCACACAAGGTAAGGGAGCTATGTACCTGGGAGCAATTTATGAAATCCACTGCAGTGCCCCCTAGGGTGTCCGGTTGGTGTCCTGGCATGTCAGGGGGACCAGTGCACTACAGATGCTGGCTCCTCCCACGACCAAATGGCTTGCATTTGGTAATTTCTGAGATGGACATCCTTGGTTTCGATTATCGCCGAAAATCAGAAACGACCAAGTCTACAACCAAATCTAGGGATGACCAAATTTAAGGATTTGGACATCCCTGATGGTATTTGTGAGATGAACAATGGACATCCATCTTGTTTCAAAAATACGGGTTTCCCTGCCCCTAGATCGGGATGTTTTGCGAGGACGTCCATATCAAAACATGGATGTCCCTTTCAAAAATGCCCCTCATGATCAGTTAAATCAAATGCACTGGAAAGGTCAAACTGTAGCACCAAAGCCTTTTTACCTTCAGATAGAAGTTTATGAATATTATGAAGGAGTGAACCTATAACGGTCTCGGTGCTAAAGTTTGACCTAAATCCTTAGTGAGAAGTATGTAATATATTATATTGGTCGAAGTAATCAGCTGAGAAGCTACCACTCTCTCTTTAAGCTTACAAAATAGAGGGATAGAGGCAATAGGTCTGTAATTTGTTATCAAATGACTAGGCTCCTTAATGTTTTTAATAATGGGAGTAAAAATAATTTATCCCATAAAAGAGGGAAATCCCAGATTTTAAAGAGGACTGCAATCAATTCAATAGCAACATTTTGAATTTACTAGATGCTGTTTTCATAATATAAGGAGAATAAGAATCCAAGATACAATATAAAGTAGCATATTTTTTAAACAACATGTTTACTGAAGACCATGAAATAATTGAAAACTCTTTCCATATTTTATCTACTGGAGGTGGAGTAAAAATAATACCCATAAAGTCATGTTACTCTTAAAAAGTGATAATTTTAGTACCAGTGGAACAGCTTCTTTAGGAATCAATGGTCTCCTCAAGATAATTCTTCAAAAGCTGGTTAGGTGAAAAAATTGGATGTCTAGGAAAATAGAGGAAATTCAAATTTAGAAGCTTCATGTTTTCCAAGTTCTCTATCCTTCTATTAGTAATAATTTTATCTTTAACCAGAACAGATTGAACATCTGTGACTGAGAACTCCACAGAGACCCTCTGAAATTGAGTTTGCATAGATCCATATCTTCATCAATTTCAAAGTAGAAGTACTGAAGAACATTACAGCCTTAGTTAAAGAGGTTACTGCTATATGCAAAAAAAAAAAAGCCTTCCCAAGTGAAACTTGTTCAGGTCTCACAACAGCACCCGTACCTTCAACTGCCCCAACATTAATTCTTTCAACAAAATTGTAGGTAAACCCAAAGGTATCAATATAGCATAAAAGGAATCCATTGTCCAATGGTTTCTATCAATTCTACCCTGAAACGTTGACCCTGGCATGCACTCACCTAGGTGCTTCCCTCCCCAGCCTCGACGCCGACCTGCAACGAGGAATTCTGCAGCCCATTTCCAGGTTGAGTCACTGCAGTAGGGGAGTGTGAGGCTTGGTGCTGATCTGGACTCAGAGTGTTTAAGTCTCACATGGGCATCGCTTCAAGCAGCTCATCAGGAGAGCACAGCGCTTGGCGGGAGAATGCTTCGGTGAGTGTAACCTGCTGATATGGAGGGAAAGTCCTTAGGTTTCCCCTTGTACTTCTTCCTCATCGTATGGAGAGAGCACAAACACATCTTCCAGCTGCTTCCTTCAGGCGGCCATCTTGAATCTCCTGTCTCAGAATTTTTCATCTGCTAAGAGGAAGGTGAAAATGTGCTGCTTCTGCCTAAAATATTTCCCTGGGAATGCCTATGAGTTGCACATGTTTAAGTGTGTGCCATCTCATATATGTGTTTGGCTGCATAATTTTATGAGCATGCTTTACACATGGAAAATCTTTGTAATGTTGCCCCAGTGTGCTGATTTCATTTGGACCAAGAAAGAACCAAGTCCATCTAGAATTTAACTTCAGTATTTCTGGCCTGTATCCCGCTTAGGTGCCCTTTTACAGAATTGCGGTAAGCACTAATGTGTGCTTACTGCAACAACAAAAAAATGCATACTGTGGAGCACACTAAGGCATCCCTCTGTAATTAAGCTATATACATTCATACCCACACATTGAGTGTCACATGTATGATTATCTCCCAGTTGGTGAGATGTCATATGTGTGTGCCCGATGCGAAGAGCTCCTAGCTCTTAGAGAACGTGCCCGTTCTCTTGAGGCTAGAGTAGCAGACTTGGTGGAGCTGAGGGAGACAGAGAGGTACATAGAGGAGACCTACAGGGATGTTGTAGAGAAGTCCCACCTCCAGTCTAGTAGCCCTTGTGCTACCTTGGAGGAGGGAGGTCTCCTAGAAGGAGAGCATCACCCTGGTGAAGTAGGAGGTACTCCTATAGCCAGGACCTGCCCACCAGGGGATGTACTATCCTCTCGCACCAAAGATATGTCTCCAAGTGCTGCCCGGGAGGGAAAGGTTAGGACAGCCATTGTAGTTGGTGATTCGATCATTAGGCATATAGATAGCTGGGTGGCTGGTGGACGTGAGGATCGCCTGGTGACTTGCCTGCCTGGTGCGAAGGTGGCGGACCTCACGTGTCACCTAGATAGGATTTTAGATAGTGCTGGGGAGGAGTCGGCTGTCTTGGTACATGTGGGTACCAATGACGTAGGAAAATGTGGGCGAGAGGTTCTGGAAGCCAAATTTAGGCTCTTAGGTAGAAAGCTCAAATCCAGATCCTCTAGGGTAGCATTTTCTGAAATGCTACCTGTTCCACGCACAGGGCCAAAGAGACAGACAGAGCTCCAGAGTCTCAATGCATGGATGAGACGATGGTGCAGGAAGGAGGGTTTTAGATTTGTTGGGAACTGGGCAACATTCTGGGGAAGGGGGAGCCTATTCCGAAAGGATGGGCTCCACCTTAACCAGGGTGGGACCAGGCTGCTGGCATCGGCATTTAAAAAGGAGATAGAGCAACTTTTAAACTAGAAATGGGGGGGAAGGCCGACAGTCGCTCAAAAGCGCATGGTTCGGGATAAGGTATCTTGCAAGGATACCTCACAAACAGGGGTTTCTGGATAGTGAGGTTGCACAACAGACCGTGGTAGGCCAGGTACCCTTAAATACAACTAAAGATCAGACAAAAGATGGCAAATCAATAGTGTCAAGTACTAAGCATCATGCAAATAGGAACAACAAACATACTCTGAAATGTCTATATGCAAATGCTAGGAGTCTAAGAAATAAGATGGGAGAGTTGGAATATATTGCACTAAATGAAAAATTGGACATAACAGGCATTACTGAGACCTGGTGGAAGGAGGATAACCAGTGGGACACTGTCATACTGGGGTACAAAGTATATCATAGTGATAGGGTGGACCAGACTGGTGGAGGGGTAGCATTGTATATTAACGAGAGCCTTGACTCAGATAGATTACAAATTCAGCAGGACACAAATCACACCTTTGAATCATTGTGGGTTGAAATTCCATGTATAAAAGGGAAAAGGATGGTGATCAGAGTGTACTACCGTCCACCTCGCCAGGATGAGCAGGTAGACACAGAAATGATAAAAGAAATCAGAGACGCAAATAAAATGGGCAATGTGATAATAATGGGTGACTTCAATTATCCAAATATAGACTGGGTAAATGTAACATCGGGACACGCTATAGAGGTACAATTCCTTGATGAAATCAAGGACAGCTTTATGGAGCTTCTGGTGCAGGAGCCAACGAGAGATGGAAAAATTCTAGACTTGGTCCTTAGTGGAGCGCAGATCTGGTGAGGGACGTTATGGTACTGGGGCCGCTTGATAACAGTGATCATAATATGATCAGTTTTGATATCAACCTTGAAGTAACTATACACAGGAAGTCAAATACATTAGCGTTTAACTTTAAAAAGGGAGACTATGATAAAATGAGAAGAACGGTTAAACAAAAACTTAGGTGGGCAACTGAGAGGGTAAAAACTGTACCACAGGCATGGACGCTGTTCAAAAATACCATCCTGGAGGCCCAGCCCAAACATATTCCGCGAATTAGAAAAGAAAGATGGAAGTCCAAAAGACAGCCGGCATGGTTGAAAAGTGAGGTGAAGGAAGCTATTAGGGCTAAAAGAAATGCCTTCAGAAAATGGAAGAAGGAATCGTCTAAAAATAACAAGAAGCAGTATAAGGAGTGTCAAAGCAAATGCAAGGGGCAGATAAAGAAAGTCAAGAGGGATTTCGAAAAAAAGATAGCATTAGAGCAAAAAAACATAGCAAAAAACTTTTTCGGTATATTAAAAGCAGGAAGTCGGCAAAAGAATCGGTTGGGCCGCTGGATGACCGAGGGGTAAAAGGGGCGATCAAGGAAAATAAAGACATAGCGGAGAGATTGAATGAATTCTTTGCTTCGGTCTTCACCGAGGAAGATTTGGGTGGGATACCGGTGTCGGAGTCGGAGAAACTTACTGACTTCACGGTAAACCTGGAGGAAGTAATGGGGCAGTTCAGCAAACTGAAGAGTAGCAAATCTCCTGGACCGGATGGTATTCATCCTAGAGTACTGATAGAACTGAAAAATGAGCTTGCGGAGCTACTGTTAGTGATATGAAATTTATCCTTAAAATCGAGTGTGGTACCAGAAGATTGGAGGGTGGCCAATGTAACGCCAATTTTTTAAAAAGGTTCCAGGGGAGATCCGGGAAATTATAGACCGGTGAGTCTGACGTCGGTGCCGGGGAAAATGGTAGAGACTATTATCAAAAACAATATTACATAGCACATCCAAGGACATGGATTACTGAGACCAAGTCAGCACGGCTTTTGTGTGGGGAAATCTTGCCTGACCAATTTACTTCAATTCTTTGAAGGAGTAAACAAACATGTGGACAAAGGGGAACCGGTTGATATTGTGTATCTGGATTTTCAAAAGGCGTTTGACAAGGTACCTCATGAAAGGCTACAGAGGAAATTGGAGGGTCATGGGATAGGAGGAAATGTCCTATTGTGGATTAAAAACTGGTTGAAGGATAGGAAACAGAGAGTGGGGTTAAATGGGCAGTATTCACAATGGAGAAGGGTAGTTAGTGGGGTTCCTCAGGGGTCTGTGCTAGGACCGCTGCTTTTTAATATATTTATAAATGATTTAGAGATGGGAGTAACTAGCGAGGTAATTAAATTTGCTGATGACACTATAAGTTATTCAAAGTCGTTAACTTGCGACAGGATTGTGAAAAATTACAGTAGGACCTTACGAGACTGGGAGACTAGGCGGCTAAATGGCAGATGATGTTTAATGTGAGCAAGTGCAAAGTGATGCATGTGGGAAATAAGAACCCGAATTATAGCTATGTCATGCAAGGTTCCATGTTAGGAGTTACGGACCAAGAAAGGGATCTGGGTGTCGTCGTCGATAATACACTGAAACCTTCTGCTCAGTGTGCTGTTGCGGCTAGGAAAGTGAATAGAATGTTGGGTATTATTAGGAAAGGTATGGAAAACAGGTGTGAGGATGTTATAATGCCGTTGTATCGCTCCATGGTGCGACCGCACTTTGAGTATTGTGTTCAATTCTGGTCGCCGCATCTCAAGAAAGATATAGTAGAATTGGAAAAGGTGCAGCGAAGGGCGACTAAAATGATAGCAGGGATGGGACGACTTCCCTATGAAGAAAGACTAAGGAGGCTAGGGCTTTTCAGCTTGGAGAAGAGACGGCTGAGGGGAGACATGATAGAGGTATATAAAATAATGAGTGGAGTGGAACAGGTGGATGTGAAACGTCTGTTCAAGCTTTCGAAAAATACTAGGACTAGGGGGCATGCGATGAAACTACAATGTAGTAAATTTAAAACAAATCGGAGAAACTTTTTCTTCACCCAATGCATAATTAAACTCTGGAATTCGTTGCCGGAGAACATGGTGAAGGCGGTTAGCTTGGCAGAGTTTAAAAAGGGGTTAGACGGTTTCCTAAAGGACAAGTCCATAAACCACTACTAAATGGACTTGGGAAAAATCCACAATTCCAGGAATAACATGCGTAGAATGTTTGTACGTTTGGGAAGCTTGCCAGGTGCCCTTGGCCTGGATTGGCCGCTGTTGTGGACAGGATGCTGGGCTCGATGGACCCTTGGTCTTTTTCCAGTGTGGCATTACTTATGTACTTGAGTGTGCCTTATCTTTATGTACACTAAAAGATAACATTTATTTTTTGGCACGGGGGGGGGGGGGGGGGGTGTCTGAAGCAAAGAGTGGGCATGTTTAGCAGTAGTTGGTTAGCGCAACTACATTGTGTGTGCTAGCCGATTAATGTGTGAGCTCTTACCACTTACATAATGGGTGGTGGTAAGGGCTTACATGCTAATTTGTTTTAATGGTCACGTGCTAATGGCAAAATTAGTGCATAGCTATTAATACCAAATATAGGAACTTCGGCCATTTTACCCTGGCAGTAAAAATGGCCATAACATGTGAGTATGGCCTGCGTAAGGGCGCGCTAAGGCCAGTTTTTTAACGCAGTTTGGTAAAAGGGCCGCTTACTTTGGAGGCAGCTAAGTACAGTGCGTTTTTAGGAAATCACTTAATTTCTGTCATTTCTGAGTTCAGATTTTCTCTGGATTCCAGGGATAAAATGTGTCATAATTCTGCCTCGGATCTTGTGTTTTCCCTCCTTTGCTGTGGCAGATGCTCTCCTGATTCCTCATGTCTAGAACTATACCTTGCAAAGCTCTCTGGCTCCAATTGTATTCAGAGTATATGCTTTCTAAATCTCAACTGACATGCGTCTCTTTTAAAGGGATCAACTGTGTGTCTTGCTGTGAGCCTGAGCTTGTCCTGTGCAAGACTTTTACCCAGGGATAAGGTCAAACACTGGCATTTTAAATCTCCAATCTCACGGTTCTCACACAGAGATAAAAAAATAAAAATAACCACAGGCCAGCTTCTACTCCCTGATGTTCATGCTTAGTATTTACTTATCAGACTGTTAATTTTCCAAGTCAGAACAGCGTAAAATTTTGACAGATTCATAAATTCAGTCTATGTTATCTCCTGGGCCAGGTGCAAAGTGCTTCCATCTACTGATCAATTTATGGTGCACTTAAGATTAGTGATTAGAATTAGAAATGTAGACCCCAGCTGACTGTGTCCCAGTAATAACAGTGACCTTACCCAGTTGTGCTTTTCTTCTCCCATTAACATAGTTACTTTTACCTAGGATGAGTACAGTGTACCCCAATGGAAGCATCCAGGCAGTGCTACACTGGTATTGCCTTGGTCACGAGCAACTGCTTCATAAGGATACAGTCTTCCTTACATGCCATTCTCCCTCATTTTTATGTTCTTCCAGATGTATAAGGCTGTATTCCAGTAGCATAGTCAGAGAGCCAATTTAGAGCGGGCTCGAGATCAAAGTGGGTGGGCCAAAAATGTCATGTCCGCTGCTGCTGCCCCCACCCCCACCCAAAGCAAAACTCAAATTTAACTTCCACCTCCCTTCCCAGCTCCCCCATCCCTCCCTCCATCCCACCCATCCACCCACCCACTCTAAGTAAATGAAATATCTGTGCGCTGGGGATCCCTAAGCTTCGCCAGACGAAGACCTCCTTCCCGCCAAACGAGCTTACTTCTTGGGCAGCTGCTAACGCAGTCCCAGAACCGCTGCTGCATGATGCCGTCCTCTGCCTATGCTCAGTTTTGTGCATGTGTGAAAACTGAGCATGTGCATAGTGGAGGGGCCTGTGGCTGGCAGCAGAGGCTCAGGGACAGTTCTGGCAGCCACCCAAGAAGTAAGCTTGTATGGCAGGAAGGAGGTCCTTGGCTGTCGGAGCTTGGGGATCACTGCTAGCCACACTAAGGGAGATGAAATTTTGGGTGGGCCTGAGCCCAAACTGGGTGAGCTCTGGCCCACCCAGGCCCACCCATGGCTACACCTTCACTAAGAAGACTTTTCTATAGGCACAGATTAGGAATGATAATTATTTGGAATGAGGTTCCTAGAATTTCATCCTTTGAAACACAGACCATGACAGGTGCTGAATAGCTCTAGTCTAGAAATGTCCAATGAATTAAAGTGTGCTAGTGCTTATAGAGGCAATTGTAACAAACAAACCAAACAGAAAATCAGCCAAGTTAACCCTCCATTGCCTCAGGTACAAACAGACTGTGAGCCCTCCAGGAGCAGAAAAATACCTACTGTACCTGAAATAGGGCATATACAGTAAAAAATATAATGCTATCCATCCCTAAAAGAGAAAGTTTACTTTTTAATTAAAGGTTAATTTTAGGGACTTGGGGTGCCTCAAAAAACACCGTTTTCCATTCCCAGTGATCATCTCTAGGGATGGGCTGTCATTTGCAGCAACAAACCCAAGATCACAAGAAGCATCATAAACTATCTCCAGTTCAGAAAAGAACTAAAGACGTACCTTTTCAAGAAATTCTTTGGATAACCTCACGCACGACCGATGCTCTACACCGCTTTGTAATCATAATGCACCAAAGTAACACCATACAACTGAAAATTATAAACCACACACATTAGTGTAATTTCAATAATTGCATACTGTAAGCCACTTTGAATTGAAACTTGCTTTTGGATAACAGTGGGGTTCAAGAATGAATGAATGAATGAATAAATATTGATTTTTATATTTTAATTCACTGATAATAGTGTGTACTATCAGGAAAGATAAGTGGGAAAGGGGGAAAAGGGAAGGCTGCTCAGCTCGGAAGGGTGAAGAATGAGCCTGCAGTTTGAGGCTGGAGCCTGGGGAGAGGGACAGGAATGCCTAGAACAGAGCTGTTGGTTGGGCTGGTTGAAAATGAAGTGCATTTCTATTTTTATTTCTCCATTGTGGCAGCACTTGCTGAGTTTTACTTCTTGGGGTTCCCAGTTCCATTTTGGTGTTCATATTTCTAATCTGTGATCCCTTGTTCTATATTTGGTGAAGGCCTGTCTGTGTTTTGTGTGTGAAGAAGTCATTTAAGGTTGTTTTTATGAATGGTAGTAATGATGGGTAGGGAAATTGAGGGAGGAGCAGGGAAGAGAGGGGATTGTGGGCCCCTCTCCTTAATTTCTGCCCTGGGTCCCATCATGTCTAACACCGGCCCTGCCGATGGAAAGAAAAGTTGGAATCGTGTTTGGCCAATTTTAGAGGAATTACACTGATTACCTGATCAGTGTCACATTAAATTCAAGGTTCTGGTTCTTGTATACAAGTCCTTAAGGTAGAAAAGATGAAACAAGGATGACCAAACAAAAAAGGAACAAGGTTCGAAGTTGAAATCCTTTATTCTGTGTCCAGCAGACCAGTTCTAAGTCCTCATTTCTTTGGTCATTCCTGCTGCATCTTTCCTACCTACTATTCCGTGGGGAACTACTGCTTCTTTTGCTTTTTGTGTACAAGTCCTTAAATCCTGTTTGTCCCTCATATTTGACTGATTTGTAATCTCCTTATTGCCAGGATAGGTGCCCTAACAGAACCTTTATTCATTTCCTGCATTAACAAAGGCTAAGATGGCTGTGACAAGAGTGTACTTATTTTTATGGCCCTGTTTTGTGGAATTCTGAGCCTTTGGAAGTGTTCCAGGAAGCAAATTATTTGATATTTCAGAAATCTTTGGCCTTTTTGTGACTAGGCCTTTGGTTGATAGATGAGGAGAGTGTTTTTTGCTTTCTGGATTTCTGTTTATTATTTCTTCATGTGTGGCACATCACAGCCAATGCTGACTGGTTGTAACTCCATTAATTCGGGTCCTGTTCAAGGGCCTGGGAAACATAGAGACTGGCACAAAATGTTCCAAGTAGAGTAGGTTTTTGTTTTGTTTTGTTTTTTGCAAACTTGGTGAGGTTTTGTCTTTTTTTTTTTTTTTTAAAGTAAATTTTTATTAGATTTTAAGGGTAACAAACATCCAAATACAATACAAAATAACAATGTTTTATAACTTCCATTCCATTCCATAAGAGAAACTATACGATAATAGACAGTTCTTATAAATGTATCAATGATGTAGAACCATAAGACATGTAACTGGATAAAAATTGAATAATGTTATAGTAGTTCAAAAGTTTGAATTGAGTGACTGCACAATCTCAACAAATATACAGATGAAATTGATATGCACTTTAATGGAAGTTATATTTGGGTCCTGTTCAAGGGCCTGGGAAACATAGAGACTGGCACAAACTGTTCCAAGTAGAGTAGGTTGGGGTTTTTTGTTTTTTTTTGCAAACTCGGTGAGGTTTTGTCTTTAAATTTAAAAGTTTTCCAAGTATTGTGAAAATGTGGTTGATATCACTCCAAGAGCTGCAGTCACAATTGGTTTTACCATTGTGTGTTTTTTTTAATCCAAAGTCTGCCTTTGTAATTTGTAAATCACAGTATTTTGTTATTCTTGTTTTGCAGCTGCTTTTCATCAGTTTTACTATTATTGGGTATTACCAGATCTACAGTATAAACTATACTTTTTTCATTTTTGTGACCATGATGTCAGCTGTGCTGTGTTCCAAGTGCCTGTCAAATTATTATTAGTAACAGTAGCATTAATGGATTGTGCCAGATTTTTTATATTGTAATCTACTTTGGTCTATCCATGGACGAGTGGTTGATCAAATGCTAATGTGATACAAAACCCAGGACTCAACCTTGCTATATGTAGAAATCAAACTTAGCACACAGCCTACCCAGACACAAAAATGTACAAACATATTTCATAAATAAATAAAAATACATGCACAGAAGAATCACAAACACAAAGAAAAATGTAAAAGAGAAATAAAAAGAAAACTGTGGCACAAAACATTATCCCCCCCAATTCTATAAAAGTTACTAAAAATTGTGCACACAAATATGGGCATGTGCTCGATTTGTGCACATAATATAATTGGATAACTAGCCAATTAGTGCTGATAATTGAGATTTTAAAAGCAATTATTGGTTCTAATTAGTTTCAATTAAAATTTACACGTGTAAATTTAGGCGCAGGATCCGTGTGTAAATTTTACTTGTGGATCCAGAAAGAGGACGCGGCGATGGGAAGGTCCTGGGCAGATTGGGGGCATTCCTTTAATTTATGTGCGTTGTTATATAATAAAGGGGATCAACGCCTAATTTAGGCACGGGGATTGACACCAAGGTTTCACTGGTGTAAATGGTTGTGCCTAAATGTAGTCACAGTTCCCGGTGCTAAGCACTATTCTATATACAGCGCCTGACTTTAAGCACCATTTATTGAATAGCGCTAAGTGCTACTTTTTTCAATGCAGATTTTTTAGGTGCCTTGTACAGAATTTAGTCCTGTATACATTTTAATTCACTACTTATTCATAAACAATGATATGTTTATGTTCAGATATATGTATCACCTTTAATCATTGCTTAACATTTACTGCATGCACAGTAGAGTGTTGTTATGATGCATACATTTGTGTGTTTTGGTTGTCTGGGGTATGTGCATGGCTTATACTTTATAGATATATGGCTTTATAGATACTTTTATTTATGCTAAACTTCAAATTTTAAAATTGCTTGTGCTGGCATAGATAACATACATCATTCAGAAGTCGAGCAAGTCTCTGAAGAGAGATAGAACCAAACCCCTCTTCAGTTCTGGTCTGGCACTGGTCTGGGTGCTGAAGTTTGAGGACTGTTTGTGGGGTTGTTACATATACGTATGCACCTTAAAGACAACATTGGTGGTAGAGTGATAGGTGGGTAGGAGGACTGCATGTGTTATATAGAGATAGCGAGGGCAAAATCATGACAATATGGAGTCATCACCTGTAAGTTGTAACGATCTGTTTCTGCTCCCTAGTCCCCTTCCCAGTTGTGGGGTAACTTGGGTATCACAGTTCCCAGCAGTGACTTTCTTATGTTTCCCTGTTGCACCAGTTTATTTATGCAGATTGTAATAGTACAGGAGATGCAAGTCAGATCATGGCGGACCTTATCCATTGTGAGCTGTTGTAGGTTAAACTTGGAAGCAGTTTGGATGATCCAAACATAGAAGTGTAGAAAATGATGACAGAAAAAGATCATATGGCCTATCCAGCCAGTCCATCCATACCAACAGCCCTGTCTCTACAATCCCTTCTTTTCCCCCAGAGAGTCTCAGTGTTTGTCCCATATGTACTTGCATTCTAGATGAAGAAGATTCTGGTGAGAGAAGAAGAAATGGGGGGGGGGGGGGAGAGAGAGAGCCTGTGGATTTATAAAGAAGAGATGGAAATGGAGATTTAAATTAGGGAAAGGAAGGGGAAGTTAAAGAAGAGCCTAGTAGAGGGGGAGGGAATGAAGACAGAGAAATTAGAGTAAATAAATTGGGAGGAATCTGAGAGGGTGGAAGATTGAGAAGAGCCTGGAAGATGTAGACAGGGCCGGTCCTAGGGTCTCTGGCGCCCCCCAGCAGACTATGAGTTGGCGCCCCCCTCCCCCCATCTCCTTTCTCTCTTCTCCCACCCTGCCCCTGTCCAGCGATTCTCCTTCGCCCCATCCCCCGCCACACCGCGCCGCCCTTGGTACTTTAAATCTTTAATTTACCTCCGTTCCAGCAGCCACGTCATTTGAAAGCCCTGCCCTGTCTCTAGCCTTCCTTCCCTTCGTGAGTTCGTTCCCTCAGAGTCCCGCCCTCGAGGAAATGACATCAGAAGGTGGGACTGTGGAACAAACTAACGAAGGGAGGGAAGGCTAGAGACAGGGCAGGGCTTTCAAATGACGCAGCTGCTGGAACTGAGGTAAATTAAAGATTTAAAGCACCAAGGGCCTTGAAGGCAGGCGCCCCCCTGCGGTGCTTACCCTGCTTACTGGGTTTGACCGGCCCTGAATGTAGAAGGGTAGTGTGGGGGGAGGGGGAAAGTATGTAAATGAGTGAGGAGAGAGGGAGAAATATGCACAATGCCACCTGCAACCCTCTTTTCAAAACTCCTTATCTGCCCATGTGTGAAATCAGTCAAATTTGTTTTTCCAGGTATGATCAGACCGAATGACACATTCTATTTCTGTGTAATCAGGACATAGGACTACTCTTCCATGCATGCAATTTGCAAAACCACGAGTGGATCAGCCTCTTTAGGCTGACCTGGATGAAGTGACTGCTTTAGCAGAGCTGTCGGTAGATTTGGCAGTGCACTGTGCTGAGCACTTAACTGTTCTATCTGACAATTGGAAACCTAATTTAGAAAACTCTGCTTTCAGAAGTATTACTTCAAAATAGTGGCCTGACCTGAAACTATTATTTTACAGCAGAAATGGAATGTAAATAAATATTTCTGCCATTAATGCAGGATTTTTTTTAAACACTTAGATGAATTTTGCAGGGTACTCTTAAAAGATGATGTTTGTACAAGCATTAAACTGTTTCCAGTCCTTGTTTGGAATAGTGCTTTATCAGATTTAAAATTGTGAGTGTTCCCTTTCCTCCTAAGTCATGTCAAGTGCTTCTTCTGTCTATAATCACTGAGCTGTGGAGGAGTGGCCTAGTGGTTAGGGTGGTGGACTTTGGTCCTGGAGAACTGTGGAACTGAGTTCGATTCCCACTTCAGGCACAGACAGCTCCTTCTGACTCTGGGCAAGTCACTTAACCCTCCATTGCCCCAGGTACAAATAAGTACCTGTATACAATATGTAAACCCCACAGAAAGGCAGCATATCAAAGTCCCAGTTCCCTTTCCCTATTTCAGATTCTGCATGGAATGTTGCTACTATTGGAGATTCTAGATGGAATGTTGCTACTATTGAGATTCTGTTGCTACTATTTGAGATTCTACATGGAATGTTAATGTTGCTATTCCACTAGCAACATTCCATGTAGAAGCCTGCCCTTGCAGCCGCGCAGGCTTCTGTTTCTGTGAGTCTGACGTCCTGCACATACGTGCAGGAAGTCAGACTCACTGAAACAGAAGCCTGCGCGGCTGCAAGGGCAGGCTTCTACATGGAATGTTGCTAGTGGAGGAGTGGCCTAGTGGTTAGGGTGATGGACTTTGGTCCTGGGGAACTGAGTTCAAGTCCCACTTCAGGCACAGGCAGCTCCTTGTGACTCTGGGCAAGTCACCTAACCCTCCATTGCCCCATATAAGCCACATTGAGCCTGCCATGAGTGGGAAAGTGCGGGGTACAAATGTAACAAAAAAAAAACATTTCTGAATACATACCAGACCAAACCCCTAAAATACTACCGGTACATTGATGACATTTTTATGATTTGGACTGAGGGGGGAAAAAAAACTCTGAAACAATTTTACAATTCCTTCAATACATACCATCCTACAATCAGATTGAAAATTGACTACTCCCCAGAAAAAGTCAATTTTTTGGACACCACAGTCTCAATCAGCAATGGCTATATACAAACATCCATATACAAGAAACCCACAGACAAATGCAGATACCTCCACAACTCTGGCTTCCACCTTTCACATACAAAAAGATCCATTATTTACAGCCAAACCACAAGATATCACCGTATCCGCTCTGACCCAGGGGACAGAGACAGACACCTTGAAACCCTGACTGCATCCTTCAAACAGAAAGGCTACAAACCCAAAATAATCTCCAAGAATATTGTCTCCTCCCTCAAAACACCCAGGGAAAATCTGCTACAGTACAAAGAAAAAAAAGCCACAAACAGAATCCCCCTTATAGTGACATACAACCCAGAGCTGGAAAATTTAAGAAAAATCATAAAAGATCTTCAGCCTCTACTCCAGGAGGATGAATTACTGAAAGAGATATTCCCATCCCTACCAGTGCTGGCCTTCTGACAGCCACCCAACTTAAAACACAAGCTAATTAGAAGTAAGCTCCCAACACAGACTGAAAAAGAAAAGAATGGCACACATCCTTGCAACATATCCAGCTGCAAACTATGCCAAAACATTTCCCAGGACCCCACAGTCATTCACAAAGGAAAAATATTCAACATTAAGGAATCTTTCATGTGCTCATCTTCCAATGTGGTATGTATCATTCAGTGTAAAAAAATGCAACGAAGGCTGCTACATTGGAGAAACAAGTCAGATGCTAAAGAAGAGATTTAATTTACATAGACACCATATGAAAAATGCTAGTACCAATAAAGATGTCACGCCTGTGGGGCAGCACTTTACAAAACCAGAACACTGTACCAGTGATTTCATGGTAAGAATCCTGAAAGGGAACTTTAAAACAATACAGGAACGTAAGACCTTTGAAGTCAGAATGATTAAATATTTTGACACCTGCCAGACAGGACTTAACAAAGATCTAGGTTTTCTAGCCCATTATAAACCATCAAATTGTACTGCTTTGTCACCCTCCCGTCTCCATGCATATCTCCCTGTCCCTCATCCACCCGACTCTTCCTGTCTCTCACCTATCCACCCCCATCCTGTTAGACTGTCACTGAAATGCTTTGATGTTTCACTTATATGTACTGGCATCTACCAACATTTGCTTATTTCCGATCTGACAAAGAAGGGCAACCTTTGAAAGCTAATCAAGAAATGTATCGTTATGTCCAATAAAAAAGGTATCATCTTATTTTCTTGTCCATGTTTTATTTTGTTTTATTTCTATTGATTGTCTATAATCACAAAAGACAAATTGAAAAATGTCCAACAAGATATCAAAACAATAGCAAAAAAGGAGAAACTCAGCGTGCTAGAGGTGAAAAGAATCTGTCACCGTGAAACATGAATACTTGTGGCAAACAGATTTGCCCTTTGTTGTTGCTTGCTTTCTGTTATTTGTTTTGGAAGTATAGCCCTGGGATTCCTCTTGTGTGGGTTCCCATGGTTTTGTTGTGATTAGGTTTGGTACTCCATTCTCCTTACCTCTGGGGCTGTGTTGGATCAGGGTGAGAGAAGAGATAACTTTCATTGTCCTCTCTCTGTGGCTTTCCCTTCTCATTTTGTCAGAACTCCAGGAAGTGCTCCAAATAAATCCAATGTTCAGTCTGTACGTCTTGAATGCAAAACTTTACTAGAGAGGTTTTTAAAAATGGCTCAAAACAGTGATGGAAAGGAAAGCTTAGGTCACATTTCTGTATTGCAGCAAACAAAATAGATAGATGGTCATAGGAAAGTGTACAGCCTCTTGCTGAGCAGGTTGTGTGGACTCTGGGTTAAGTAATAGTCCAGCTTTTTGCCTCTGGGGCAAATCCAGCTCTTCCAATACTTCTTTTCTTCTAGTCTCTTCATCTGTAGAGTCCAAGTACAAACTCTGCTGGAGAAAGGGCAATCTTGTTTTCAAGGTGTCTGTAAACGCTATCTTATGCAGGACACAAAACAGTCCTTATCTAATACAGAATAAGGGACCCCAAATAACAAATACATGCAGACAAAACCTTACATAAAAATACTGAGAAATCAGACTCCAAATGCAGACCAATATTTGAAAAATTGAAACAGAAGTGTGTTTCCACATATCCTGAGCAAAATACAAGAATGCTCCTTTCCAAAAGTGACATAGTTTAATCAGTAACCATTGGGAATAGAACTTTTTTCCTACTTTTTGGCATATTTTTTTTATCAGTTTGGTCCTAATTTTTCTCTTCGCTTTTCTATTATAGATCTTATTTTTCAGATTCTCCTTTCCATTTATTCTCTTTCTTCTCTCTCTCTTCCATACCCCTCACCAAGTTAACTAATTTTCTTCTCTTAGGATTACTGTGGAGTAACCCCTCCTAATTGCAGTGGTTACCTTTTCCAAACCACACTCCCTGGAGTCCAGGCACTCCTTCATAGCCCTCAAGGATGGCTTACAAGGGACAAACATCCCTCCCTTACAAGGGTTTTTACCTGCTTCCACCTGTCAACACTCCCTGTGATTGAAGTCATTAACATAAGAATTCCCACTGTATGCACTTGCAGGCAGAAACTGTAAAATCTGTGAAACCACTAAGGGTAAAGTAGTGTTGTAATGTTAGTCCACTTGAAAGAGTAGAAGGTTAATGAATAGAAATAACCAGAAAAAAGAAAACAAGTTGATCCCTCTTTATTGAACTAACAGTATGTTTTTGACTAGCTTTTGGGAGCTAAAACCTCCTTCCTCGGGTCAAGGTAGAATGAATGAAGATGACAATACTAGGATATATAAGCAAATCATAAAAGCATTCCTGTGATAGCCTGAAGGGGGGGAAATCACCAATCAAATCAAGCGCGGTTTGAATATCATGGACTCATGGGCAAATTCATTTCAACTGAAAAAACACACTGCCTCATCCTCTCATCCCAACACAATTATAAACCCACAACCTTAAACACCCCAGATCACACCCTCCCTATCTCAGATAGCCTCAAAATACTAGGCATTAATTGATCACAATCTTACACTTGAGAGCCAAGTAAACTCCACTTTAAAGAAAATGTTTCATTCAATGTGGAATCTTAAATGTATAAAACCTTTCTTCCCGAGGGAAATATTCCGCAACCTGATACAATCAATGGTAATGAGCCACGCAGATTACTGCAATGGAATATATGCGAGATGTAAAGAACAACTTACAAAGAAACTCCAGACAGTCTAAAACACAGCAGCCAGGCTGATATTCGGTTAAACACGTTTCGAAAGTGCCAAACCCCTCCGAGAAAAACTGCACTGGCTCCCAATCAAGGAACGTATCACCTTCAAAATCTGCACCTTGGTCCACAAGATTATCTACGGTGAAGTCCCAGTATATATGGTCGACCTGATAGATCTCCCAACAAGAAACAGAACCAGAGCATCACATTTTGAATCTCCATTACCCAAGCTACAAAGGACTCAGATACAAATTAACCTATGCATCCAACTTCTCCTACATAGGCACATAATTGTGGAACGCACTGCCAAAGACTGTGAAAACAATCTGCGACCATCTAAACTTCAGGAGATCATTAAAGACCTACCTATTCAGAAAGGCATTCCCCACCGACCTAACTTAGATGCCTTAACTCTGCAACACAGCAAAACCATAGATTGTATTGGACACTATATATTCCTTCCTATCTTCGATCCCTATGTACCTGAATATACTAACCTTACCCGACCCTAATATCAAATTCTGTTTGTTTCCATACCAGACTTGGCAATCGCCTTTACGGTATTATGCAAGCCACATTGAGCCTGCAAATAGGTGGGAAAATGTGGGATACAAACGTAACAAATAAATAAATATTAGGAGCATGACCCATGGACTTGAATTTGTTCCAGAAAGTGTGACTAAAATTTTCATAAAGAATTCAGTCATTTGTAGTGTTTTAAGACTGGCTGTGCCTGTCATTACTGTCTGTGTAAAAAATGTACTATTCACGTTCTGGAAGCATTATTATTCTAGTAGAGTATTTCTTAATGAAATCAAGCTAAGTTAATTTCCATATCTTTTTGAGATGGCCTTAGGGATTAGATTACAGATGTCCCCAGAGCTGTTTACATGGAACTAGACCATTTCTCCCTTCCTCTTTCTCTCTCCTTTTTTCTGACTTATATTAATGAGAGATTCAATACCATGCTTTCAAAAGTTACATCCTTCCAAAAGGATTATTTGTATGGACTGAGATATGCTAGTTTGCTATTATATGTCCAGAGACGCTAATAGTGGCCCATCCCAATGCTGGAGATTTACCACCACAATGCTGGAGATTGAAGACCAATGAGTGAAATTTTTCTCGCGAACCCCAGCCATGTCTAAACTAGTTCTGGCAGATGCACATTCTAAGAACTGACATTTTCCAATCAATAAATAGAAAATAAAATTATTTTTTTCTGCCTTTGTTGTCTGTTCATTTCATCTTTCTTACTGTGTTGGTCCTAGTCTGTGGTTTCTGCTTTTTTTTTTTTTTTTTACATAATAATATAAGAGTAGCCATAGTGGGTCAGACCAATGGTCCATCTAGCCCAGTACCCTGTTTTCCAAACAGTGCCCAAGTCAGGTCACAAGTACCTGGCAGAAACCCAATTAGCAGCAACATTCCATGCTACCAATCCCAGGGCAAGCAGTTGCTTCTCCATGTCTGTCTCAATAGTAGACTATGGACTTTTCCTCCAGGAACTTGGCCAAACCTTTTTTTTAAACCCAGATATGCTAACCGCTGTTACCATATCCTCTGGCAAAGAGTTCCAGAGCTTAACTGTTCATTGAGTGAAAAAATATTTCCTCCTATTTGTTTTAAAAGTATTTCCATGTAACTTCCTTGAGTGTCCCCTAGTCTTTGTACTTTTGGAACAATTAAAAAAAAATCGATGTACTTCTACTCGTTCTACTCCACTCAGGATTTTGTAGACCTCAATCATATCTCCCCTCATCCATCTGTTTCCCAAGCTGAAGAGCCCTAACCTCTTTAACACTTCCTCATACGAGAGGAGTTTCATCCCCTTTATCATTTTGGTCGCTCTTCTTTGAACCTTTTCTAATTCCGCTATATCTTTTTTTCGAGATACGGTGACCAGAACTGAACGTAATACTCAATGTGAGGTCGCACCAGGGAGTGATACAAAGGCATTATAGTATTTTGGATCTTATTCACTATCCCTTTCCTAATAATTCCTTACATCCTGTTTGCTTTTTTGGCTGCCGCTACACACTAAGCAAAACATTTCAGAGTATTGTGTACAATGACACCTAGATCTTTTTTTTGAGTGCTGACCCTCAAGGTGGACCCTAGCATTAGGTAACTATGATTCAGATTATTCTTTCCAATGTGCATCATCTTGCATTTTGTCCACATTAAATTTCATCTGTCATTTGGATGCCCAGTCTTCCAAGTTCCTAAGGTGTTCTGCAATATTTCACAGTCCTCATGTGTTTTAACAACCTTGAATAGTTTTGTGCCATCTGCAAATTTAATCACCTCACTCATCATTCCAATTTCCATATCATTCATAAATACGTTAAATAGCACCGGTCCCAATAGAGATCCATGCGGCACTCCACTGTTCACCCTCCTCCACTGAGAGAAATTGACCATTTAACCCCACCCTCTGTTTTCTGTCCAATAACCAATTCCTAATCTATACCAGAACCTTGCCTCCTATCCCATGACTCTTTAATTTTCTCAGGAGTTTCTCATGAGGAACTTCATCAAAAGCTTTCTGAAAATCTAGACACAATACATCAACAGGCTCATCTTTATCCAATGTTTATTCACGCCTTCAAAGAAATGAAGCAAATTTGTAAGGCAAGACTTCCCTTGGCTGAACCCATGCTGACTCTGGCCCATTAAACCATGTTTGTCTACGTGTTCTGCAATTTTATTATTTATAATAGTTTACACTATTTTGCCTGGCACCGACGTCAGGTTTACCGGTCTATAGTTTTCTGGATCATCCCTAGAACCCTTTTTAACTGTATTGCCAGAGTCTCCTTGATCATTTGGCAATTCTTTTCTCTCCATGTCCACCATCATTATTCTCTCTGCATCCCTCTCTTCCCGCCATATTGACCATCTTCCATCTCTGTGTCTCTATTCCCCCCACCCCCATGTGCCAGTCTCTCTCTTCCTTCCCTCTGACCCTGCCCTCTCAGGGGTCCTACTAGTGTTCCTTTCTCTTCCTTTGCTCCTGTTCTGTCTCCCCTTTGCAGGACCAGCACCTCTCCCTCTTCCTTCATTCCCCATAAGTCCTGGCACTTCTCTTTCCTTGTTTTCCCCCTCATGTCCACACACTAAAATTGTTTTTTGTTTTGTTTTTTTTTAAACAATGACTGAAAAGAAAGGAGATATAGGAATAGGATCAGCAAGATAAGAAAGAAGAAGCATGGTGACAAGATGGCGGCCTGAAGGAAGCACAGCAAAGTTGCTCCTTGGCTCATGCTGACTCTAACTTAATTTATTACATTTCCGCTTAATCTATACCTAAACAGAGAGGCACACAACGTCCAAGTCCCACAGTACCTGTCTTGCCGACAGTAGGCCCCATGAACCGCTTTGCTATTGCAGGAACTACAGGACGCTGTGAATCTTTGCATATGCGTGGGAGCGATGGGAGGTGAACCGCCCCCACCGCTGGAAGCAGACATCTCAGCCCTGAGATTAGGATTCCGCCGCTCATGCCTGCAGTCAAGCAAGGATTGACTGAACAGGGACTCCTGTGGTCCGAAGAGGCAGTAGCTCTCCCTACAGTGGGGCCAGATCCGAGCAATGGACTGCTGAGCACTCCTACGAGGATAGGTTTGACACAGCATGGCAATGGCGTTTCTGGTGAAACATCTACAGAGATGGAGCTGAAACTCTCTGAAGATTTGGAATTTGATCCAGTATCACTAAGTAAGTCATTTCTTCCGTCTAAACCTTCAGCTATAACTTTGGAAAATATATGGGAAGTCCTTTTGGCTCTGGAGACATCCTTTTCTCAAAAGTTGGTTTTGGTTTCACAAAAAGTCCAAATTCCAAATGAAAGAATTACCACATTGGAAAAGAAAGTTACCACACTTGAAGAAAAAATTGAAATTAATAGTAAAGATATAAAACTTTCTCAACAAATCCAAGCAAATATTATTAAAGAAGATAAGTGGTTGCAGAATAAAATTGAAAACTTAGAGAATCAGCAGAGATCAAAAACTTTCCAAGACAGGAATCTGTTGCACTTCTAATGACTTAAAATATATATGTTTGAAACATTAAAAATACTGGAACAAGCTTGTCCTCCAGTTTCAAAAATGTATTATTTACAGCCTTATAAAAAAATATGTCAGATCAGCCTGCAATTGAAGGAACTTATGTTTTTGAAACATTAAATCTTACGCAAATATTAGAAAATGATAATTTGGGTTTAAATCCAACAACGCTTATTGTGACTTTTGTACTACAACCAGACAGGGATTGGATATTAAAGCAATTTTTTCAACACAGGGAAGAGACTTTTTTGAGCTATAAGATTAGAATATTCCCTCATGTATCCAGAGCAACTGAAAAGAGACATCAAAGTTTTCTTAAACTCCGCCCTTATTTATTTATTTATTTATTTTTAGATCATTTATACCCCGCCTTTTGCCATGGAACGCAGCCCTTCTGTTCTTCAGTTAGGCTGTCTTTTTTGGTTGAGTTTTCCTTGTAAATGTGTAGTGAAACTGTATTCTGTGAAGTATGTTTTCTTCAATCCATCACATTTAAGTTCCTTTTTAGAATCTAAGAAGATAGCAGCCCCATCTCCAAATCCAGAAGTGGTATTGACATCTACACCATAATCTGCTTTAGATACATTCCTGTGATTATCCTTTCAGGTCTCAAATTGTGAATCATGATTGATATTATTCTTTTTTTCCCCGAGTATTGTGCCTTGTCCCTGGTTTGGAATTGTGGACTAATAATAGGATGACCTTACAGCTTATAATCGAAAGTGCTCGCCGGCTATCTTCCAACACAAATCGGGAGATGGCCAGCGATTTCTTAAAAGCGGCGAAATCGGTATAATTGAAAGCGCCATTTTAGACAGCATCGCCGCTTTCCCGTCGCTTCGCCGGTGAAAGTTCAAGGGGGCGTGTCGGTAGATTAGTGAAGGCGGGACATGGGCGGGCATGGGCGTGGCTACCAGAGGCCGGCTTTCGCCGATAATGAAAAAAAAAAAGCGGCGTTAAGCAGTATTTCGCCGGGTTTACTTGGTCCTTTTATTTTCACGACCAAGCCTCAAAAAGGTGCCCTAACTGACCAGATGACCACTGGAGGGAATGGGGGATGACCTCCCCATACTCCCCCAGTGGTCACCAACCCCCTTCCATACTAAAAAAATAAAACTAAAAACCTTTTTTGCCAGCCTGTATGCCAGCCTCAAATGCTGTACCCACCTCCATGACAGCAGAATGTGTTGTGTCCTCTGACAGCCTTTCCCTGATTGCGATGTGGCTCTCGGGTGAGTGTGACACCTTTTCTGTTAGGTGCCCTGCAGAGTCACATTAGCAATGCATTGTGGTGGGTGTAGGGTACTGGGCTCTACTCCCATGGTGCTTTTCCCCCCTGCTAACTGGGTCAGAGTGTGCCCTGTTTTGTTTCCTGTTGTAGTCCATGCGGTAGTGGCCATTTTTGTAAGCCAGTTTTAGTTCCCTTTCCTGTGTTACCCACATTAGAGAACGTAGTTCTTACCTTGAATGGTGCTGAAAGAGGGCATTGTACACCATTGTGCCAGCTCTGACCTACTGCTAATCTTAGTACCAGGGGACTCTTTGCCAGTGGGGCACAACCTCTGATCTGCAGTTAACTGTGAGTAAACGTGCTTATTTCAAGAAAGGACTTTTTCAGAGAGATTAGTCTTCAGGTGTGAACTGGTGTGCCAAAGTTATACAGCAGCAATAAGTCCTAGAGGCTGTATGCAGGTCCTTGGAGCAATTTTAGTGGGTGCAGTACATTTGTGGGTAGTGGGTTTGGGGGGCTCAGCTCCCAAAGTAAGGGAGCTATGCACGTGGGAGCTTTTCTGAAGTCCACTGCAGTGACCCCTAGGGTGGTTGGTTGGTGTCCTGGCATGTCAGGGGGGCCAGTGCACTAAAAATGCTGGCTCCTCCCACGGCCAAATGCCTTGAATTTGGCTGGGGTTTGAGATGGCCGACATAACTTTCCATTATTGCTGAAAAACAAACCCGGCCATCTCAAACCCGGCGAACTCCATGGCATTTGGCTGGGCTAAACCGTATTATCGGAAAAAAAAGATGGCCGGCCATCTTTTTCGATAATACGGTTCCAGCCAGCTGTAGCGCCGCCGCCAACATAGATCGCCGGCGACGTTCGATTATGCCCCTCCTTATATATATTTCCCTTATTATAATTGATAAATTTAAAGTATTGTGATAATATTCCTCCTTTTTCTGTACAAGAGTTATTCTTGGAATTGTAGCATTAAACTTAAAAATAAAATTTAAAAAAAGAAAGAAAGAAGAAGAAGAAGAAGCAGGATTGAAACATTTTAAAGAAAGCCTGAAAGAGTAGAATAAGTAAGACAAAAAGGAAATGCAAAAATCAGAGGGGAGAGAGAATGTAAAAAAAAATCTTATCCACTCCTACCCTAGCTGAGATAATATTCATGCACTTTTCTGATTCCACATGCAACCTTCTTTAAATTATTATTTATTTTATTTATTAGGATTTATTTACCACCTTTTTGAAAGAATTCACTCAAGGCGGTGTACGTTAAGAATAAATCAAACAAACATAAGTAATAGATAGTTACAGCAGTAAAAATATTCAAATAACAATACAAAGTATAGCATAGTACACTACTTACAATGTCAACACAATACGTAATAGAACATTTTAATAGACAGCGTAGAGAGTCGCCTTATTTTCTAACTGCTATTACTCTGTCTGTGTTCCTCCTTTGCTTACACCTTATGATGTCTATTCATATGTTTTATTGAGTATTGTGCTGACAATTTAAGTACTATGTATTGTTATTTGAATATTTTTGCTGCTGTAATTGTCTGTTGCCTATGTTCAACTTATTCTTGCTGTGCACCACATTGAGAGAATTTTTTCAAAAAGGTGGTATTTATGACGTTAAATAAGGGTGCTGTCTTGTATCTTCTGCTTTCTGTAATTAATGTCCACTGGCTGGATATGAATGAATAAGAGGGGTATTTATCAAGCTGCATTAGGGCCCAAACCCACATTATTTGCACCTTAATGTGTGTTAAAGGACTCTAACACTGCTTGTGGTTCCCTAATGTAGCATTATTTAGGTTACTCCATGTTACATAGTAATGAGATGCAAAACATGCAAATACATTTAACGCAGTTCATTACTATGTATATACTATAATGCAGCTTGGGCTGAGCAATGGGTGCATGCTACATGCCGTATTATAGCCAGTAAAATAATCCTACAGAAGAGATAATGGAAGAAAGGCCATTACCAAGCTGTTGCTTGAACTCCCAGGCCATATGTTAAAGGGGCCAACACCCATAATAAATGGTAGTGACCAGAGCACTTCAAATCAAGGCCCTCTCCCTAGTGCCATCCTAACCAGACCCTCTCAACCTGAAGAGCTTCCCTCTAACAGCCAACACCCTTCCAACCAGGAAGTTGCTCACCCCCAGTGGCTGATCACTACACAAGGCCCCTCACCCTCTTGAAGGCACCTCCCATTAGTCCTAGGTTAGTAAAATCCTTGGTCTGTAGTGGCCCAGACAGGAGCATTCCCAATTGCTCCTTGCCTTGCCAGTCAGTCATGCTTCCTGAAATATGAACCCTAGTAGTAGTACCACTAGATTTAAGGGCCATTACCACAGTTGGTCAGCAAGCTCTGGAGCCAGCCAGTCATTTTGTCTGATATCCATTTCTTATGCACTTTTTATATTAATTTGACTTGCAAACAAAATTACATTTGTTTTATGACGTTAAATAAGGGTGCTGTCTTGTATCTTCTGCTTTCTGTAATTAATGTCCACTGGCTGGATATCTGCATTCCTAGGTACTGCATTTTATTAGTGCTTGCAAAAATGAGTGATAAATTTTCATAAAGAAAAGTAGACTTAGGAAGCTAACAGAACTCAGCTGTCAGCGCTGGAACATGGAGGGGGGAGGGGCCACACTAGACTATTTTATTCTACAGTGACTGCCCTGGCAGTTGTCTTCTTTTAAATAACTCAAAGCCGCATCTTCAGAACTGAATTTAAATGACATTTCTTCTGTGGAATGCTTTGTGTTCTTTGCTCTGGTCTTTCCATCTTTCAGGGGTGGACCTAGTGTGTGACTTTCCTGTAGCACAGAATCTGTGGTTATCTGAGCTGCTGTTTGCCATCATTGTAGGTAAGAAGATAGCAGTTATGCAAACAGGTAGTAAGACTTTTTCACTGCGCTTTTCACACCAGCAGGGCCTCCTGTGCTCATCCGAATTACAATATACTAGCCATCAGAGGGTATGTGTTTAACGAAGAACAGTTTTTCTGGTTCCCCATTTTAACACAGCACCTCACAGCCGCAACCAGGAAATTGACAAATGTATTTGATGGCTTGGCTGCCTTTGCCTCTCACCCTCACCATCCTCCCTGCCAAAAGGTGGATATTTTCCAAGAAGCATCTCTTTGGTGACTGAAGATACGGTTAGGTAAAAAAAACCAAACAGAACTCCAAAATTAGGTCAGCCTAACCTGAGGAGGCATCCAGGCATCTAAACCAGATCTAATACATGGTCTGGCCGGTCTGGCATTACTGAAGAGACAGTGGAAGCAGGGACACATGAGACCATAATATATAGTACAAAAGCTGCCTTCTTGACTGATTAAAATGAGTGGAGGAGTGGCCTAGTGGTTAGAGCACCGGTCTTGCAATCAAGAGGTGGCCAGTTCAAATCCCACTGTTGATCCTTGTGATCTTGGGCAAGTCACTTAACCCTCCATTGCCTGAGGTACAAACATCGATTGTGAGCCCTCCTGGGACAGAGAAATATCCAGTGTACCTGAATGTAAATCACCTTGAGCTACTACTGAAAAAGGTGTGAGCAAAATCTAAATAAATAAATATACAGGAAACATGTAAAATAGCAATGGTCATTCTCTCTTGTCCTTATTTTTGTTCCCCAGTTACAAAAGAGATGTCCAGGGCAACTGTCCCAGTATGGTTTAGGACAGGGGTGGGCAAGCTGTGGCCTGCCATCGAATTGTATGCAGTCCATGAAACAGAAAATATATTTTCAGAATAGCTACTGTAGCGGTTTGTTTCCATCATTTTTAGTTAATTTTTTTACATATTTATTTATCATAGGTGGTCTATGAGACTGTGCATTTTCAGTTCTGAAATTACATAATGTTGTGGTCTGCCAGGCATAGTACTGGCATCCAGGCAGCCCTGTGTGTCTAAAGGTTGCCCACCCCCTGATTTAGAGGATACTGGAAAGCATAATTGCCTGTAAATCCTAACTGTGTTCGGAAAGGTTTCAGTTTATGTTTCCAGGTTTTATAGTCACTTCAGTGGTTTATAAGGTTAATAGTCAGAACAGCATCACTAAGGACGAGCCACTTTCTTCGTGTCACCATTTTTGGAGGAAGGTCAAATAAAGCGTAAACTAGGGAAACGTGCCTAAACCTTTGGTCCTAAAAGAATGAAGCCCAGTGTGTGTAAACAGAGCATGAGGTTTTTTTAACTTCATGACGATAACAATATTTAGACAAGAACAAAAATGAAACCTCAGGGAATTGCACTGTACAATGAAACCGTTGATTCAACTTAGTTTTCCATGTGAAATCTAGCTACTTCTCTGCCTCTTCTGGGAAAGAAGACCTTGAAGAATTATTTAATTGAACGAAAATAGATCTCCATATGTGATAAAGCTATAAATGTGGTAAGGCTGAGGGGCCAATGTAATAAGCTGGGTTCAGGGCTTATTTTTGTGCACTTAAATTACTTTCAGCATAGAAAAGTTTAGCGCATAGAAAATGTGGACTAAATGAGAAGTAATGGACTGAGATAATTTTATCACACTTCGCATGCTAATGACCTGCATATGAAATTATTTCTATTATTTCCATCCAGTGCAGGAAAGTGTACTAAACATCCACATGTTTTTTTCTTCTAGTTTAGCAATAAAAATTTACTTAAGCCTATGAAATAAAGGAAAATTGTAACTTTCAGTTGACTTAATTGTTTATGCTTTCAAACGGACTTTCCACTTAAGGGTCTGAGATCCCCAAGCTGGAGAACTTTGGAGATGAGATTCTCATTTTAGGAACTCAGGGGTTCTTTTATTAAGGACTCCCTTCTCCTCCACTGCTAACTCCAGACTCCGTTCCTTTTATCTTGCTGCACCATATGCCTGGAATAGACTTCCTGAGCCGGTACCTCAAGCTCCATCTCTGGCCATCTTCAAATCTAAGCTAAAAGCCCATCTTTTTGATGCTGCTTTTAACTCCTAACCCTTATTCACTTTTTCAGAACCCTTATTTTATCATCCTCACTTTAATATTCCCTTATCTCTTGTTTGTCCTGTTTGTCTGTCCTAATTAGATTGTAAGCTCTGTTGAGCAGAGACTGTCTCTTCATGTTCAAGTGTACAGCGCTGCGTACGTCTAGTAGCGCTTTAGAAATGATAAGTAGTAGTAGTAAGCAGTAGCGTTCCTAGGGGGGCTGGCACCCGGGGTGGATCGCCGATGCGCCCCGACCCCCGGGTGCAGCGCCCCCCCCGGAACAGCGCGATGCCCCCCCGGCGAAAGAACCCCCGATCCCCAGGCGAAAGACCCCCCCCCAGGTGCACGCCGCTGGGGGGGGTGCCGCGCGCCTGCCGGCTCTTCGTTTTCATGCTCCCTCTGCCCCGGAACAGGAAGTAACCTGTTCTGGGGCAAAGGGAGCATGAAAATGAAGAGCCAAAAGGCGCGCGGCACCCCCCCAGCGGCGTGCACCCAGGGCGGACCACCCCCACCGCCCCCCCTTGGTACACCACTGGTAGTAAGGACTGCTAAATGCTAAGAAACCCATTTTGTTCCTATGGGCTTCTTACCATGTAGTGCATGCTAATCGTTATGTGCTAAATCCATTAGCGCACCTTAGTAAAAGGAGCCCTCAGAGAACTAAGGTCCTGATTCAGTGACCCCTGCACCTACCCCACACTGATCCATTCTTCACCCACCTGCATACCTACCCTACTACCCACCCTCTCATCAACCCTCCAAATCAACTAACCATCCACCAACCCTTTCACCTACTTAACGTCCCATCCACCTATTAACCCATCCTAAGGTATCCCCCAACTAATCCACTTGCCAACCCATTTACCTAACTCCCCACATACCTACCCCTCAAGGTGTTAGTGGATGGGAAAATGAGTTAGTAAGGAGTTAGGTAGATGGGTGTGGATTATTTTAGAATGGGGCAGTAGCTTAGTTGGTAGGTGTGTTACTGTGAAACTTTCTGGTTTCAGGACTGGATCTTCCTACCTCAGGGATCTCATGGCATTCAGCACTGGACCAGAGAACCTCCAGTTCGATGGACAGGGTTCTTACCCAAATGCAAAGTCCACTTCTAATCACTGAAATTAAAATGGAATCAAATCTTCCACATCCTGGCCCCTTGGAGAATACCCACTCTTCTCCTCCTATGGAAAATACTTTAAATAGGGTATAAACGCCTCCAAAAAAATTCTCTGATTCCTCAGGTAATTGTAGTAAATACTGTGCTTTTTTGCTCTTATAGGAAGTCACAAAACTCATTCACAAAATAAACACCTCTAGAGAAGATACAAACCAGGGGGAAATACAGTATCTTCCTCTTCCCTTCCCTCCCCATCCCCCCAACCCCCACAACACAAGAAATAAAAACATTAAAAAATACTCAGAATGCATTATTGTGTGGTCGATGTGCTTCTAATGCGAGATTAATGAGAAATTATTCTGTGATGATGCAGTAAGCTAATGAGATGCAAATTCAAAGTTTGTAGAACTTGTGGTATAATCGAGGAAGCCTGCTGGAGACATGAGCACAAAGGCTTTGTGGTAAGGGAGACCTCACTGTGCGCATGTCTGAAGAAAATTAAATTACTGTCACTCATCTGTGCATGGACCGGAATGATGTTTATTGGAGTTAAAATTTTGAGAAGGCTAATATTGCACAGAACAACATTCCGATGGGTGATGGCATTTTTGCTTTCTTCACTCCCACACACAGAGCTGTTATCTCCCGCTTTGTCTTTTAAAGATGTAGGTACTTGCTATGGTCACAGAAAAAAAATGCCAATTTGTAAGTTCTTGTTGCCTAGCTCCTTAAAATAACCACACAGATACCTTGAATTTCAGTCTGAAATGGTCCTTTACTGAGAAAATGAAGCTAAATATGTCATAAATAAAATGCCAGGTCAGTATTCAATGTCACTTAATTCAGAGCAAAACAACTCCTACCCCAATTAAGTGTTGCTCACTGGGGCCTGCCACTGACTTTCAGCAGCATTATGCAGGGTGGTCCAGAAGTGGAGCCAAGGCATAGCTTTCCTAACTTGTTTGGTTGGTTATCCGGATACTAGTATAGAATATTAACGGTACTCAGGTAATTTCCGGCAGCCACTTTATACCTGGATGTTCAGTGCTGCTGTCCAGGTATGGCTCAGCTGTGATTATCTGAATATAAGTTTAAGTTCTGTGGTCAATGTTTTAAAGCAACGCTGATATACAGTTTAAAGAATTGGAGAGAAGTATTTTGTATTAAAGTCGTGATTCATGCCAGAGATATATTTGAACAACTAGTAAAAATGCTTTTCCTATTCCTTGAAGTATGACCTTTTCACACTTTTCTTGTTTGATTATGTGTTATTAGACCACTTATGGTCAAAATCCATAAGCATGCTGGTGGCCTGTGACAATGTAATGCTCCTATCATGGATTTTCAGCCCTTATATGGCTACTATGAGGACAAAAATCCATCTGAATGGCCCAATACTATATAGAATGAAGTGGCAGAGAGGGCAGGTGGAGACAGGATGGAACAGAACATTATCCAGATAGGAGCTGTATTCATCTGCTCTCTGCGTAAGTTATATATTTAGTTGAAGCCTGTTAATAACAGGGAACAGAAAACAACCATGAAGTGGGATTAAGGAAGCAACTTTATTGGGACCCGACATGGATTGTGTTTTAGCAAATAGCCTGTGTCAGAAGTTGTTCAGAAACAAATTTTGTAATACAGTGCTTCCTGTAGAATATGAATCTTAAAAAATATATCAAATTCTACACTTTCCTTGTATTAGAATGATACAAAAAATCAGTATCTTGTGCTGAAATTATAATATGGAGGAAAAAGAGCCTCACAGAGCTCCTGGACAATATATCTGTCTATTGGAGCTAAAACGGATCTTAAATTGATCCTCTGTTCATCATTGGCTCTGAAAAAACCCCCCAAAATTAATGTTTCAACAGCAGTGACAAATATAATAGTTCCATTCTAATGTTACTTCACAAAAAAATTGGGAACTAATTTTGTTTCACAAAATATTAGAACAAAGTGTAAAATAAACACTTATCTATAACGCTAGAAGACTTCAATCTTTCTTCCTAAGGCGCTCCAAGCCAACGTGGCCAGCGTTTCGTAAAAAACTGCTTCAGGGCTTAGATAGCGCTCGTCTTCTAAAAAAGAAGAAAGAGACATTCTCATTATTCATCACTGTAGTAGCAAGACAATGTCTAGCTGATTTAATCGAATTTGCCCACTCACATGAAAGCCGCTGTAGCGGTGGTCTCCTGCATTCAGCATTGCGATTGTTTCAAAATGGCTCAGATTTATATTCAGTGACGTCAGACGCTATGCCATGGAACAACCTATCATTGGATAGCAGTACTAAAAGCTATTTAAAAGTGTACTGCCGTTCATGACAGTTTTAAAAGAAATGGCACCATTCTACTTTTGAATTGAGCCCTACAGGTTCTAAAGATTGCAATCGGTAAATCCACCTCTGCTCAAATTGTAGCAACAGACGGCGGATATCTCCCCCTCTCGGAGATCTCTGGATACATTGCAAAATAACACATTTAAAGTCTTTAAATTCATGTGCTTTTGTTTACAATGTGTAACCAATGGTGAACCGATCTTTTCAATGTGTATCGCACTTCTATGTTCAATTAATCGTGTAATTAGCATCCGGGATGTCTGTCCTACATAAATTTTATTGCAAGGACATTTTAAGGTATATATTACATTCTCTGATGTACAAGTTGACAATGATGTTAATTTATATGACTTTTGGTCAACTGGATTAACAAAAATAGTGGTTTCATCCATAATATCACAGAAACTACAATTCCCACATTTAAAATTCCCGTGGGCATTGGATGTCTGAAAAACATCTTCGGTGGAAAGCACTGCAGGGCATAAGGATTCTTTTAAATTTCTGCCTCTATTATATGCAATTCGTACACTGGCCACGTTGGCTTGGAGCGCCTTAGGAAGAAAGATTGAAGTCTTCTAGCGTTATAGATAAGTGTTTATTTTACACTTTGTTCTAATATTTTGTGAAACAACAATTAGTTCCCAATTTTTTTGTGAAGTAACATTAGAATGGAACTATTATATTTGTCACTGCTGTTGAAACATTAATTTTGGGGTTTTTTTTCAGAGCCAATGATGAACAGAGGATCAATTTAAGATCCGTTTTAGCTCCAATAGACAGATATATTGTCCAGGAGCTCTGTGAGGCTCTTTTTCCTCCATATTATAATTTCAGCACAAGATACTGATTTTTTGTATCATTCTAATACAAGGAAAGTGTAGAATTTGATATATTTTTTGAGATAAACTTTTCCATACCTCGTATACTGTTTTTTAGTGAATATGAATCTTATACAATCAATTAGTGGATTAACTGAATAAAGGATCCCCCCCCCCCAAAAAAAAAAAAAAAAAACAACAAACAGGCCTGAACTAAACATGTAGCACTAATACATTGACCATTTATACTGATATGTATACTCAGCACTGTCATGCTAACTATACATATCAGTTTAAGCACCAGCAGTTAAATAGGTATGGTCATCACTACCAATGAATATTGACCCCCATGTTTTTAAGGTGAGTTCTTGGATGTGATGGCTTTAAGATGAGCTCTTTGGTGATGTGGCTGATCTTGCATGACTGGACATTATCCGGCCGATATTCAAAACCATTTAACTGGCCAGGAATGGCACCTGGCTGGTTAAAAGGTACTTAGCCGGCTATCCGCCAATTTTTAGTGCTGGCTAAGTTTTGCAGCCAAGTGTGGCCGTGTCAATAGCAGGTTTATCTTTGGCCACTATGAACTTAGTTGGTCAGGGCTGAATATTGACCTGGCTGGCTATGTTCTTAGCAGCCAAAGATGAATCGGATATTCAATGCCGGTCACCAGAAATGACCCAGCATTGAATATCCGGGCTCAGTGCGACTGTGGAACCAGCCCAGCAACCTCTCGCAGTCTGAATATCGGACCCTCTGGCTATATGGTGAGCTCTTAGGTGATGTAGCTGGTCTGTATGACTGGTCATTATGCTTATTTTTATTTATTTATTTTTATTTATTTACGTCAATTTATATACCGTATCTTGTTGCTACTGCAAGACAGAACGGTTTACAATTTATAAAAAGAAGCAATACAATAAGTACAAATTGGACAAACATTAGAACTCCAATCATTACAGGAAAGCACAGCAAACCCACAAACTAGCTACATAAGATGAAAACAATATAACTCATGATTAGTACACAGGAGAACACCGCAAATACAAAATTAAATACATAATATAATATAATGAGTTGAGCATTTGGGTGATGGGCTGATCTTGTATGAGTAGGGGTTATAATGATAAGTTGAACTCTTGGGTGAGGTGGCTGATCTTGTATGGCTGAGCATTATGGATATGGGGCGATCCCTTCGCTGATGGGGTTGATCATATGTGAGGATTCACTGTGGGCCCAATATGGAAAAGCACTGATGTGATCTGCAGTGGGTTTCAGCTGATCTACGCTTTGTAGACTTAGGCAAATAACGTCTGCCATGGAGTTTGCTGTATAGCCCAAGTTATGCATTTTAAATTGAGGTGGAATATGAGATGGGCCAGATGTTATCGAGAATAGCAAAATCCAGCTGTTGAGGTTTGAATGGTAAAATTGCATGATTAACTTGAAATGGATAATCTGTGCATGTGAAGGGCAAGCTAATAAATACATATCTGCATTTACATGCCACTTGCGTACCTAAATACAGTGAAAAGTGCCAGTTATGTGTTCAGGCACCTTAAGATCTATTCTATAAGAATGGGAGTAAGTGGTTACACTATCTCATTATGATTTTGTACTTCGCCATGAAGGTTTTTATGAATGGTGATCTATAAAATACATGAGCACGTAACTGCACAGGGATGCCAACGTAGGCGGAGCATGGTTGAGGCATGGGTATGTCTCCCGCTTTCACGCATAATGGACAGAATACTGTAAGTTATGCACACAGTTGCTGCATTTTTATATTCGTAGTTACGCCAGTTGTTGATTAGTGTTCTATAACAGAATCTGCCTAAACTTAGGTGCTCACTTGTAAGATTTCCACTAAAATGTTGTGCCACTAGGTTCAGCGGTCAGGCTCGAATGCTTAGCCTGGCTAAAACCTTTATAAATTTATACGGATATATTATCCATAAATTTGGGGGCCTTTTACTAAAGGGTGTTAAGTCCTAATGCGCAGTTCGTGCGCCAAAACAGGCTGCCATTTTTGCAGTATTTTGCCTATTAGCTTGCATTAACCTCATATTAGCTAGTTTCCAAAAATATTTTTTGCACCGGGGGGGGGGGGGGGGGGGGCATACTGTGGATAGAGAATGGGTGTAGAAGTGTTAAACAGTTAGTGGATTCGCATTAGCACGTGCTAACTAGATAACACAGAGTTAACATGGGAGTACTTAGCACCTCTTAAATAGGAGGCGGTAAGTGCGCCTGCATTACTTTGATTTTGGTTTTGAGAGTACCACGCACTAATCAAGAACATTAGCACACAGCCTGAAAGAAATAATAATAAAATGCCTGACTTTTATGCCGTGGTAAATCTGGGCTTTAACGTGTTGGAAGCCCAGATTTTGCCACAGCTTAGTCAAAGGGCCCTTCTCTGCTTTGTTCATTTGTCTGAATATGTGCATCTGTTTTTTAAGGTGAGCTCTTGGGTGACGTGGATGATCCTGACTGCAGGCTCTATGGAAGAAAAGCGAGAAGTCTTCTCACACTTGGTCCATGTGGCAAAGTGCTGCTGGAACATGGGCAGCTACAATGCTGTGATGGAATTCCTTGCAGGACTCAGGTACCTTTCAAGAAGAAAAGATATGCTGAATATAATGAGAGAGACCGGTATATAACATTTACTTGTGCCATGATGACTAGAAAGTTCTCTCACTCACAGAGGTTTTGTGCTGTTGTTTTTCTGCTACCACCAGGGCTGCCGAGAGACTGGGCCGGGCCCAGGGCAGGGCTGCCCCTGGGGCCCTGCCCCTACCGCCCCCCCCCCTGAGGTCGCCACTGCCGCTCCCCCCTCCACCCCCCCGAGGTCGCCACAGCCACTGCTCACCCTCCACCCCCCCAAGGTCGCCGCCGCTGCTCCCCCCTCCTTCCCTCCTTGTGTCCCGCCCTTGCGGAAGTTACATCAGACAAGGGCGGGACACAGGGAGGGAAGGAGGGCCGAAGGGAGGCGTTCTGCTGCCTGCAGCGCTGCTTTCACGGAGGTGAGACTGCGATTTCAATGCAGGGGGCAGACGGTCAATGACAGAGGGTGGGTGGGACTGCGGCACTGGGCCCATGGAATTTTGTCCCCCCTGCCCCCCCCTCTTGGCGCCTATGGCTACCGCCACCTTCCTCCTGTCAATACCATACAGGTCTCTGTGAGTTTCAGCTGCATAATTCATGAACTTCCATGCTGATCTCAGGGTTCAAATATCATGAGACCAGTAAGGGAGTTCCTGCACCATGTGGCTCAGACTTCCTGAGAGCCACACAGTTCAGAGAGGAAGAAGTCCTGTTCAAGCAGTATTGCAGAACCAGAAATAGTATCACAATCAAGAGAGCTGGCCTAATTGGAAGTCTGGGGAATGGCTAGCTGGTGGTAGTGGCTCTGAGAAGTCACTAGCTGGGTGCTGAGGGCTAGCTGGGAGAAATATAGCTGGCTACATATGGGAGTTGCATCAGGGGAGGGGCTGGTTAACTGATTTGCAGGGCGATGAGAGAGTGGGTGACCAAATGGAGGAGGCAGTGGCATAGCGGGGGCGGCTGCCACCCGGGGCGGATCGCCGCTGCACCCCCCCCGGGTGCAGACCAACACGACACCCCCCCACCGGCGTGGACCCCCCACCCCCACCGGCATAGCGCCACCCCGACACGGTCCCCACCTGCCTACAAGCTCCATTCATCTACAGCGCTGCTGTAAAGAAGAAATTGCTTCGTCGGCCCTTCCCTCACTCACTGTGTCCCGCCCTCTGACGTAACTTCCTATTTCCTCAAGGGCGGGACACAGTGAGTGAGGGAAGGGCCGACGAAGCGATTTCTTCTTTACAGCAGCGCTGCAGATGGATGGAGCTCGTAGGCAGGTGGGGACCGTGTCGGGGGGGAGGCGCTGCGCCGGAGGGGGGGTGGACAGATGCACCCCCCCACCCGTTGACATCCAGGGCGGACCGCCCCCACTGCCCCGCCCTTGCTACGCCACTGGGAGGAGGGGGAGGAAGATGATGGAATAAGTGATGGAGACTGGCTGAAAAGGAGGGATAACAGAGAGGGACAACAGACGGGTAAATGAAGAGAGATTGGGTGAAAACAGGTGGGGGACTGACAGGGAAAGATACAGGGTGATGACAGGGTGAGGAGATGATAGAGAAAAAGAGAGACTGGATGACGGGATGAGAAAGAGAGAATGGGCAATGATAGAATGGAGAAAGGAGAGAAAAGGCAAGACTGGGTTACATTAGGGTAAAGAGAGATTGAGTGATGATATGGTGGGAAATGAGAGAGAGAGAAGAACCAGGTGATGTCAGGGTGGGGAGAGTGCGATAGAGAAGGAGACCATGTGATGTTGGGTGGGGGAATAAATGAAAGAGAGAGGGAGAGGCTGGTTAAAGAGGGCACTGCTGGCTGTCGATTTCTGCCAGTGGCCTGCAGTGGTGCATTCAGAGCCTGACTTAGTAAGTGTTCTTTTTCCTTAGAAACAGAATGGAAAAACAATGGAGGAAAGGTGTAAAAGATCTCAGCTACTGGATCCTAAATCCAAAGAAAATGTATCAAGGCTTCATCTATGTGTATCTAAATATGTTAATATACATTATCTTTTGCTATATTGTATTACAATTTCTGTTAACATAGTTTAGCACACACAAATGTTAATACGGAATTAACAAGGTCTAATGTGAACAAGAGGTGCATTGCTTGCAAAGTCCTGAAAAACAGATCATTAATGTTAAAAATGATTACTGCAAGTCGTGTCAAGCTATGTTGTTTACATTAACCAACTGGCTAATGGTAGTTAACTCAGCTTTAGGAGTTGGATAAATAATTTATTTATTTATTAAAGGTTTAAACCATCATCTTGAGGGCCCATTTAGAATGGTTTGCAACACATCTTTAAACCAATATAAAACAGTCATAAATGTTTTATAAAATATCATAAAAATTGTCTTCTACAAACACTAAACCCCCAACCGTACCCTGCTATTGACCAAGGGACACTGTTGGCTGACTCAAGTTTGAAAGATAAGACTAAGGTGCTAGCGTACTGATATGGCAGAGAGGTGGAGGTGGGGATCAGCCCATCTTCAGCTGGGAGGATGGAGGAGGGGGAACTGGAGATTCTTTCAGGGCTAGCTTTACCAGCAGCAATGATGCCAACATGGCAAGCATAACACACTGGCCTTATTGCTCCCAAAATCTGGATCTAGCACTGGATTTACTAAAGGCTTTATGCCCTTTAGTGATTTCAGAATTAGATCTGCAAATGAGGTTTAATGAATGAACCACTAACTCACTACACTGCAGGTAGTGAGATTTTGATTATGTGAGAAGGTCTAAGAAAATTTCTTCTGAGAGCAGAGAGGAGTATATTTTTGAACCAGGTCTAATAAAGATGTTTCCCAACAATGCACCAGGAAATGCCTTTAGAAAACAAGAAGTTGTTATTTATTTATTGTCACCTTTTTCTTTGGGCTTTCTACTGAATTTCAACCATCCTATGCTAGACTGCATCAGCTTCAGCTATCTGCAATGAACTGAAGGTTTCTCCCACTTTGTAAGGCACTCCCCCCACCCCCCACCCCCCCACCTCCTAGCTTAGCCAGTAAAGACTATAGCCCTGACCAGCCCAAAGAATAGAACCTTGGTTTGGAAATCAAACCAACCCCCCTGTTTACTAAGCCGCACTAGCGGCTGCCGTGTGTTAATGCCGACACAGCCATTCACTTTGAACAGGGGGGCAAGTCTTTCAATATGATATTCTTTTGGTGTGGTGAAAAATGAATGATAGTGACTCTTATTTTACAACTATATGCTGTATACTTTTTGTTTTGATGCAGTATAAGTACATGTACAGGTTTGGATGATATTGCATGATATAGGCCTTCCCAAAACTGTCCCAGTCACCCCACAGTCTGTTGAGTTTTCAGGATGGTCACAGTGAGATAAGTTCTACACAATTGTTCTGTATATTATAGGTTTCCTGAAAATACAATTGACTGTAGAGTCATATGAACAAATTTGGGAAGTCCTGGGGTCAAAGTCATTAACTACCTAATAAATGAAGATTAAACACAAGGAGCCACTGATCCATCCAAACAAGTTTACACTAGTATTTGAAATCTGCAAATCATTTTATTTTGAAATTGATTTCTGAGGCCCTTCTTTGGAAAACAGGTCAAGGAAAGTTTTGAAAATGTGGCAGTTTATGGACCAGTCTGACATTGAAACCATGCGAAGCTTGAAAGACGCAATGGCACAGCATGAGTCCTCCTCTGAGTACAGGAAGGTGGTGAACCGGGCTCTCCATATCCCAGGCTGTAAAGTGGTTCCCTTCTGCGGTGTCTTTCTGAAGGAGCTCTGTGAAGTTCTCGATGGAGCAGCCAGTCTTCTCAGACTCTGTCCATGCTACAGTTCTCAGGATGAAACGTTAGAGGTAAGTCGTGGAGAAATACTGAGATCTCCCAAGCCTGGTACATGGGACCTCAGTCATGTGATTTTTAGGTTAACCAAAAGGTTCTTGGACCACATGTGTGCAGATGGAACGCATGGTTATTTATTGTTCATTTCCAGAAAATTAGACACAGTAAAGGGTGCCCTGGATCAAGTCTGGGAAAACTTTCAGTAAAGAGCTAAGCAGCAGAAGTAATATGGACCATAGGGCTAGATATGTAGATAAATTGGTAGTGCTCTACACCATAGTGCAGAAGGGAGTAATACAGTGGATTTATGGATGGCAAAGTGAAGGCAAGGGATCCTGCCTGTCCAGATGACCTGATACACCACAAAACACCTCCTCTTGCAGACTTCTTCATTATAACTCATCTTCAAATTTACAAAACCTAGATTTAGGAAAGAAATCTTTTTTTTTTAAAGTTTTTATTTGCTGGTTTGATCCAGATGTTTTGAAATTCCAGATATAAATCCAGCTTGAAAATGATTTCTCCTGTTCACTTACTCCTAAACTTCCAGCTCAGAGTCAAGTTAGGGTAGGGTTACCATATTTTGTCCCCCCAAAAAGAGGACACATGCCCCGCCCCCTTTCACACCCTCGCTCCGCCCCCTGTCACATTTTCCCCCCCCCCTGTCCACATACCACATCCCCCCCCCCCCCTGTCACCCCCCCTCCCTCCTCTTACCTTACTACTGCCCTGGTGGTCTAGTGACCTCTTCGGAGCAGGAAAGAGCCCCCCTCTTTCCTGCCCGGAGCACTGCCCTACATGCATCCTTCTTGTTGCTGTTCCTCGGCGCCGATTCAAAATGGCTGCCGAGAGTTGAAGTCTCGCGAGGTCACTTCAACTCTCGGCAGCCATTTTGAATCGGCTCCGAGGATCAGCAACAGGAAGGATGCATGCAGGGCAGCACTCCGGGCAGGAAAGAGGAGGCTCTTTCCTGTCCCAAACGCAGAAGAGGTCACTAGACCACCAGGGCACTAGTAAGTAAGGGGAGGCTAGCAATCTGCCCATTTGTCCGGATTTCTGGACAAACGGGCAGATTGGCAAAACCCGTCCGGTTGCCCGGACATGCCCTCAAAAAGAGGACATGTCTGGGTAAATCCAGACATATGGTAACCCTAAGTTAGGGTCTACCATCATTAGCCTTCATTAGCTGGGGATTTTTTTTTTCTGTATTTCCACATCCGCCTCCACTATAGCTAGTCTGGTCATCACAGTGACAGTCCTTGGCTGGGTGTTATGTGCCAGGGCTCCCTCCTGAACCTTCCAACCACAAGTCCTGAATCTGGCCATTCAATATCATCCTTAAGCGATAGCCACAAGTCCTTCCCCCACCCCCCATAGCTGTAGATACTGCCTCTTGAGCTTTCCCAGCACCAGCGGACCTGAGGATTATGAGACACAATGTGGGGATCAAACAATGGACCTTCTGCTTGGTAGTGCACAGCACTTGACAATGGGCTGACCAGATTTCTAATTTTTATTTGAAATTATTTATATGCCACAACTTTAAAGTACTACATGGCTTATAGAAAACAAATAACAAAATAAAACCTCTATAACAATCACATGCAAACAAAAACAGAACTAAAATTAAAAATAAAATAATACTTTAAAGCAGTGGTTCTTAACCAGGTCTACAGGACATACCAAGCCAGTCAGGTTTTCAGGATATCCACAATGAATATGCATGAGATGGATTTGCATACAGTGGAGGAAGTGCATGCATATTCATTGTGGATATCCTGAAAACTTGACTGGCTGGGTGTGTCACTACTGGGTTGAGAACCCCTGCTATAAAGAAGTAATTAAACAGGCTAGCTCAGAATTCAAGTTGATCAAAATTCTTCTGTGTAGATACATAGGAATAAAATACTGTGTTGGAACCTTGCAGAAGAAAAAGAACTCTGTCTTAAATTTTTTTTTTCTTTCCCTGGACTGTGCATGTCAGGAGGCCTGTGTTCATTCTCTTCTAGCACTACAATTACTCCTGACCTTACAAAGAGGTTCCATACTCACCCATCAGCTCCTTAAGAGGACCAGGAGGAAATTAACCTCCCTGTTTACTAAGCTGCGCTAGCGGCTGTCAGTGCGCTAATGCAGACACAGCCCATTCACTTAGTAAACAGGGGAGTAAGGCATTTATTTTCAAAAGAGAAAAATGCCTCAAAAGTGGCACAAAGTGCTAGATGGACATTTTTCAGGGAAAACCTCCATTGTGAATGTCTAAATTCAGTTTTGAGACAGTTTCCTCTGCAATTCATCTAAATCACAAGGTGGGGGGTGTTGGGGAGGTGTTTTGGGCAGGCCCAGTATTTGGACATTTTCCCTGGATAATGGAGCAAGATAAAAATGTCTAGTGCAAAATTTTTGATGTTTTTATCTGAACCTGTTTCAAGCATGGCTAAGTCACTAAAAGGTGTCCTAACTGACCAGCTGATCACTGGAGGGATTAAGGCATGCCCCCCTTAATCCTCCAGTGGTCACTGACCTCCTCCCCCCCCCCAAAGAAGTGACAGTACATACCATGCTCTGTGACAGCTTCAGATATTATGACGATTCCTAATAGAGCAGAAAGCTGGTCCGTGGAGTAGGCTAGTGGTCAGTGCAGTGAATTGTAGAGAAAGAGACACAGATCCATATTCCACTCTAACTAGTACACTTATGGAGACTTCCAAACCCCACAAAATACCAGCTGTACCTATAGATAGGAAACACTTGCAGATCTGAGGGCTTTTTAGTGGTGTACAGAAGGTTTTTAGGTGTACCTGGAGGGCTCATAATACAAAATAAGGGTGTTAAGGTGGGATTTAATTACCTGGGTCCATTTATATAAGTCCACTGCACTGAACACTGCATTGGTTGAATTAAAGTCCTTGCTATTACCTTCTATATCTGTTGGTCTCCTGTTTGTTCTGCTGTGCCTAAAGAAATATGTACTGAGCACAAAAACGTCTGCAAATTAGAGATTTTTGAAACAAAAAAATAGATGTTTTTCTAGTTCGAAAATTGCCATGTTCAGTATGAGAATTTTAGAGGGAAGTATTTCACCCCTATTGGCTAAATTTAAGTGGTGGTTTCAAAAGGTGGTTAGTGAGTATATTCATTTATTTATTTATTGGGATTTATTAACCGCATTTATGAAGAGACTCACCCAAGGCGGTGTACAGCAGGTACAATTTAACATAAAACTTACCATTTTTTAAAACTGCATAACAATAGTAAAATAACCAAGAATAAACATAAATACAATAAATGAGGTAAACTTGAAAATAGTAAATTGAAACCTAATAATAAAACTACTGTGAAACAGTGTCAAAAATATACACATTTAATAGCACTGGAATTCAAATACCAGAGATATGATGCAATGTTAGCATGATACTAATGATACACTTAATAAGCATGCGTTAGCTCATTCAACTTAACATAGATATGATGCTAGTCGTGGGTAACTAGAAAACAATAAAATGCTGTGTCGGCATTAACGCCTGACTTTGTAAACGGGGAGGGAGGGAAGCAAAATTCAGCTCAACACAGCTAATGAAGTTAGTATATTAATCTGTGATATGATATCAGAAACGTTTATGGAATGTTCTCAGACAAAAGATGTCCTGACAACTGCACTGTAGTATAAATTTCCACATCTCCAGAAGCTATCAGCTTACTGCAGATTCCAAACTCATTTTTACAATCTGAAACTCTACACACCCCCTTGGATGGAGACATGATCTATGGCCATGTGCCTGGATTTTTCAGTTAGGTATAATGACAGCATTACTAACCTTTTCTACCCTGCCCACTTGGCTCCTCTTCCTTCAACAGGTTCAGGTGCAATCATGGAGTACAGCTGCCAAGTTATGCATTTCCAGAAGGGACATTTTAGGCCAGTCCTGGATTTCTAACAACCCTATCATACTGTATTATGGGCCCTGTGACTGATTTCATTGGTTAGAATCAGGGACTACAAATACCACACTGCTTTAGGATGGAAGTTCAAAACTAGGATCGGCCAAAAAGCCCGCCCCCTCTTAGAACTGAGTAACTAGGTGGCTCTGCATAGAAAGTTTTCCTTATAACTGTGGGACATTTTTCATTTGGGCAGCTCAAAATGATTGAGGTGTGTTGTTAAGAGACTGAATGACCCAGTAGTGAATGGTAGAGCAACTTTGGGTCTCTGAGCATTTTATAAATATATTTAATATCTCTACTCATGACTAGATTATTGAACAGTCCCACCATAGAGCTGTTGTAAACTAATCTGTTGACATTGTATGTAGCAAACTATGCCATACATTGTATTGTTGTTATTTGAATATTTTTACTGCTGTAATTGTCTATTGCTAATGTTTGATTTATTCTTACTGTACTTCGCTGTGAGTGAATTCCTTCAAAAAGGTGGTAAATAAATCCTAGTAAATAAATAAATAAATCTGCACTTTCACAATAGTATTAGGGATGTTTTCTTTACAAACTGGGAAGCCCTTCCAACTGCTGCCCTCTGCCAATAGCACTTAGCATGTTACTTATACTAGCTAGTTCTTGATCTATATTGCTAAAGAGATATCAAAGTTGGGTGCCCTCATCATCTCAACATCATAAAAGAGCGGAATCTTTATAAATATTGTCACATGGATCAATTCTTAAATTAAAAATGTAATTTCAGGAAACCGTAAAATTTATTAAGAAAAAAATAATTTTAAAAAGAGACTTTTCATAGCTTAGGAGTCCTTTTACAAAGCAGTGGTAAAAAGTGGCCGGCAGTAGTGTGAGAGTGTCTTTTTGGCATGCGCTGGGCCCCTTTTTTCCGTGGTGAGAAAAAGGTCATTTTTTTAATGGGCTCGGAAATAGGCGTGCACAAAGATTAAAACTAGCTCGTGCCTATTTACAGCCTGTACTCTAACCGCCAGCCATTGCCCTAGCGGTAAGGGCTCATGCGCTGCCTGCATGGTAACCGCGCAGTGTGCACCAACTTGGCCAAGCTGCCAATTACTGCCGGGAATAACCCCTGTGGTAGAAAATAGAAGAATATTTTCTACCACGGGATTTGGCACGCACCAAACTTGGAATTACTGCTGGGCACACCTGCACTACCCCGGCAGTTGTTCCCACAGCTTTGTAAAAGAGCCTTACTGACTGCCCAGTATTCAAAAGGATTTAGCCAGCTGCTGACTAGTTAAATTGCTTGGTCAGGGCTAGCCGCTAATATTCAATGGCACTTAACTAGCAAAGAGCCACTGAATATCTTGGTTAGCGCCAAACTGAAACCCGGCTATCTTGGGGCATTCCAGGGGAGTGGTCAGCACTTGGCCACTTAAGTGCTGATATTCAGTGCTTAAATGACCAGGGTTAGCATATAAATGGGACCACATAAATGTCTGGCCTATCTTTATTCGGTAACCCAAGTCTTTCTCGCGATTGTAGAACAGTGCTTTTATTAAACTGTTCTCAGTCAAGACTCAGTACTGCTTTTCTGTTTAAGAACATTCCCCTTTCGTTTGGATTCTCTCTTTTTAAATGATGAAAAGAGGTGGGTCAGGTGGTTTGATGCTACTACTGAGTACTGCCATGGGATGTGATCTGGGTTTGATTCTTGTGTCTGTGGAAGGAAAGTTTACAGCTCCCAAGAAGAGAAAGAAAAGGACTGTCCATGGAATGGCCAAATTAAATATGTCGCGGTGGGAGGGAAAGAGATATAAAATAGGAGGAAAATCCCCAGGTGGTAGTTGCACCTGATCAGTTGAATTAGAAACCTAAAGAAGCAGAAGGAAACTGTTGGACCGAAAAAGCAGTTCACTGAATGAGAAAAGAAAGTGAGGCCAGGAGGTATTTAAAACGTATGTATGTGTAGAGCAGGGTCAGCCAGTGTGTATTAAGGAGCAACAGCCCCACACATCAGCTCCTTCTTGGTAGACTGTAGACAGAACTGCTCATGAGAACTGGCATCAGCAAGAGGTGGAACTTCAAATAAAAATTCAAATTAAAAAATTCTCTTTTCAATTCTTTGAACGAAATAAAACAGACTTTTTAAGAAAGCTGGCAAACATTTTTAAAGTTGTATGTTTTTTTTAATTGAAATAAATAAAAAGGATACAAGAATAATAATAATATAGATTAGCCCATAAGCCTGTCACAAAGCTCAGCCTTTACAACCGCATCACAACAGAACAAGAGGGAGAGGAAGAGTAACCAATAATTATGTATATTGTATAATAATACTGAACCACAAGAAGTCTACTGCTTCCATATCCAAATTATATGAATACAATTGTTCTGCATTTCAGCTGCCATTAATTCAGATTTATGAATCATACTCACTGAACGCCACCAGCACCACCAGAAAGTAAAATTTAACTTAGTGACATCTTTCCATGAACTTAGGGGTCCTTCCACTAAGGCGCGCAATTCGTGTGCGCTAAATCTAAGAAGCCAATTTTATATCTATTGGCTTCGGCTCCTAAAAAAAATCCACACAGTAAACATTTCTGCCTAAGTGTATTCTATAAGGAGCGCCTAGACTTAGGCACAGTATATAGAATACTCTTAATTAATATTCCAGTGCTTGAAACTATGCACCTCCATTTATACCAACAAAAATGTGACATAAATCCCCGTGCGTCGATTTTTACGTGCACTGGGCCATATTCTATAGCTGCATGTGTAAGTTTTGGAATGCCTATAAAACGCCCATTTCCCCATGTATAGCCATGCCCTTTTTGAACTGCGCACATTAGAATTTAGGTGCAGTTCATTACAGAATACGCTTGGCAAGTTGTGCACTTAAATTCTAATTATTACCAATTAGTGGTTATTATTGCTTATTAAGTGCTGTTATCAACACTGATTAGCTTGTTAAACCAATTAAGTTATACACGCTGTTATAGAATACACCTGGATTTCTTCGCAAATCTCTAGGCACGTTATTTAGAATCCGTGGATATATCCATTAGTGCATCTTTTTTTTTTGTTATATTTGTACCCCGCGCTTTCCCACTCATTGCAGGCTCAATGCGGCAGGCAATGGAGGGTTAAGTGACTTGCCCAGAGTCACAAGGAGCTGCCTGTGCCGGGAATCGAACTCATTTCCTCAGTTCCCCAGGACCAAAGTCCACCACCCTAACCACTAGGCCACTCCTCCACTCCAAAAGGACCCCTTAGAGACTCATTCAGAGTGTTACAGAAATACAGATATCAAAATTTCCTGTGAGGGTTGAGAAGCTCATCAGATAAGAAATGGGTTAGGTTTCATTAATAACAAAATTTACGTACCATGGTCCTAATGTGCTCCCCAAAAGATTGCAAGCATGCACAATGAAACAACATGTGGAAAGAAATTTCCAATAGTATTAGAATAATGGCAGCATAAATTAGAATATACTAGTTGAAGTTTTGAGTGTCCTTATCAGCCTGTGCGATTGCATAAGGGTAGATCGCATGCCCTTGCACCAGAAACTAAGCCAATACTGACAAACATTTTTACCTGGCTTGCCTCGCCACTCTTTTGTACTGTAATGGTAACTGGATTCTCTTCCTAAAGTGCTCATTATTTTCTCTCTAAAGACATGGCAGAATCCAAGGATTCCCAACTCAGTGCCACAGAGATGCAGTTCAAGCCTTGCAGGGTACCTCACTCATGCTGTTTTAAATTCTTAGTTTGTTTCAGATTACAATGGACAAGATAACTTCTTGCAGCGAGTCGGAAAAGACGGTTTAAATAATGTGGACAAAGAGTCGACAGTGAGCAACATCCTGCAGACCATTCGTAGCTGTAATCGGAGTATGGAGTCTGAGGAAGCGGATGATTGCTTCAGTGAAGGGGGCAGCTCGAGAAAAAACTCTTTCAAGGACAGGAACAGATATCAGTAAGGCTTCCCATTTTTAACTCTGCAAGATCTTGTTGTCCATACATTTTGTTGTACAGATGCTCCTTTTTCTCCCTGTCACATTTTAGTGCTGTTGAAGACATATTTGGTGACCACAAGGGTCTTCTCTAGTGCAGGAGTTCTCCACCCAGTCCTCACGACACATCCAGCCAGTCAGGTTTTCAGGATACCTACAATGAATTTGCAAGAGAGAGATTTGCATACAGTGCAGGCAGTGCATGCAAATTTATCTCATACATATTCATTGTGGATTTCTTGAAAACTAGACCGGTTTGGTGTGCCTTGAGGACTAGGTTGAGAATCCCTACTCTAGTGTATCCTTTCCAGTTCCCTCCAGCTATGTTTTGTATGCTGTTCAGACACACATGATTCATGGTGGAGGTGTTTCTTATCCCAGAGCTGACCTTTCTAGAAGTATTCCTTTCACTTGGTACATTAAAGTAGAGAATCCCATGAACTTAGTAACATAGTAACATAGTAACATAGTAACATAGTAGATGATGGCAGAAAAAGACCTGCACGGTCCATCCAGTCTGCCCAACAAGATAACTCATATTTGCTGCTTTTTGTGTATACCCTACTTTGATTTGTACCTGTGCTCTTCAGGGCACAGACCGTATAAGTCTGCCCAGCACTATCCCCGCCTCCCAACCACCAGCCCTGCCTCCCAACCACCAGCCCTGCCTCCCAACCACCGGCTCTGGCACAGACCGTACAAGTCTGTCCAGCACTATCCCCGCCTCCCAACCACCAGTCCCGCTGCCCACCACCGGCTCTGGCAGACCGTATAAGTCTGCCCAGCACTATCCCCGCCTCCCAACCACCAGCCCCGCCTCCCGATCTTGACTAAGCTCCTGAGGATCCATTCCTTCAGCACAGGATTCCTTTATGCTTATCCCACGCATGTTTGAATTCCGTTACTGTTGTGATGATATAATTAAAGGCTTTCTCTGTTGGGGATATCACCACTAAGAATTATATAACCCATGGATTTTAAGGAAGTGAAAAGCACAGTGTAGAAATTACGAAAACAAAAGCTCTGACTATTAAGAACAGTGGATGAAAGCTGATGGGCAGCTCTCTGTCAGCCTGTCTTAGGGAGAAAGAGAACTACATTCATTTAATATTTATGTTATAGCAGATAAATGTTATCTGTGTGTCACGCTAGCTGCATTGATGGCTTGTTCCAGATTTATCACTTGTAATTTTCCTATTCTTTGCAATTGTATTTTGGCTTAAATGTCAAGACATTTCCATTCCGCAGGGCTGACAAAGAAATTAAGCTACTAGAAATACTAAGAGACCAATAAGTTACCATCTTAAGGATGAACTACCAGTTCCTGCTTTAACATACTTATTTCATTTACCAGCCAGTTGTAAATCTCATTTTAAAGAAGTAAGCTCTGTTCCCCAAAGAAATGTTTTCCTGATGGAATTAACAGCAAAAGCTGGCGCCAAGATTATCCATCCGTAGAATTGATGTACTTTGATCATAATCCTTGTGGCAGTGGGTTCTACCTCTAGATGTTCAGAGTCAAGCTACAAGCATATCGACTGTCAGGGCAAGGGCAAGTACCTAACAGTAAAACAGATAAAGAATGTAATTGCTGTTGACCATTTCAGTAGTGAGGGTTGGAGGGTTTCAGCTGTACCTTGTGGTAGAAGTGCTGTACTTAATAATATGTTTTAATGCTTGACAGGAAAATGTGATATGGAAAATTATTAGATTTCCTGCAGCTTTTTATACTTATAGGGCTTTTTAATGTTGACAGAATTTTGACAATTGTGCTTGGACTAAACTCGATACAATCTTGTTAAAACCAAGTCTAGGGACAAGCCCTGTAGTTCAGGCTGTAGTACTGTTATGTTCATTCATCTCATTTAAGGCCCTGTTTACTAAGCTGAATTGTAGGCGCGCTAGCATTTTTAGCGCATGCACTACTTTGACATAGGAATTGAGGATTCCTCTACTTTCTATGGCTGCTCCTCGCTGGTATAACCGTGAGAACATAAATGAAGATGTGTCAATACCAGGTTATGCTAGTATTCTACAGTGCTTTTTTGTGCTGGTACGCACCGGTACAGCGTACCGGCACCTTTTTTTCAGAGGGCCGGCAGCTCCCCTACATTCCGTTCTGCCCCCTGCAAAATATTCTATTTACCGAAGTTGCAGCGGCGAACCGGCAGGCGGCGGCAGTAAAGGTAGCAAGCAGGCAGGCTCGCCGCCATCCTTTGCTTCCCTGCCCTCTCAGCGTCCCGCCTTCCTCTTATGTCATTTCCTTTCCGCGAGGGTGGACATGGATGGAGGGGAGGGAAAAGAGAGGAAGTGAGATGAGCATGGATAGAGGAGAGGGAAGAGAGAGGAAGTGAGATGGAGGGGAGGAGAGAGGAGAAATGCTGGACATGGATGAATGAGAGGGAAGAAAGAGGAAGGACAGGAGATGCATATGGATGGAGGGGAGGGAAGAATAGGAAGGAGATGCATACTGACAGAGATGAGGGAAAGGGAAAAGAGGAGAAAAACTGCATATGGATGGAGAAAATAGACAAAAACTGGATCCACTCTATACCTCCTCCAGTGGCGTTCCTAGGGGGGCTGACACCTGGGGCGGATCGCCGATGTGCCACGCCCCCTGGGTGCAGCACCCCCCCCCCCCCCCCGGAACAGCGTGACGCCCCCCCCGGCGAAAGAACCCCCCTCCCGGGTGCACACCGCTGGGGGGGGGGGGTGCCGCGCGCCTGCTGGTTCTTCCTTTTCATGCTCCCTCTGCCCTGGAATAGGAAGTAACCTGTTCCGGGGCAAAGGGAGCATGAAAACGAAGAGCCGACAGGCGCGTGGCACCCCCCCCCCCCCCAGCGGCATGCACCCGGGGCGGACCGCCCCCACCGCCCCCCCCCCCCCCCCTTGGTAGGCCACTGACCTCCTCCAGTCTAGTCTGTGGAGGACCCAGCTTTTACCTGTGGATGTAGAACAAGAAATGAAGAAGAAAGAAGGAAAGTAAAGAAATAAATGGAAAGGAGTCCCTGAAAACGGAGTTAAGGGAACAGATAGAGAGCTGCAGAATCAGAGACTGGGACCGACATGATCAGAAAAATAAAGTCACCAGAACAACAAAGATGGAAAAAATAATTTTATTTTCATTTTAGTGTTTGGAATATGTCCAATCTGAGAATTTACATCTGCTGTCTTATTTTGCACTGGGTATACTGGAGCTGTAGCAGCTTACAGAAATTATTTATAATGAAAAAAAATCACGTTATTTTTTTCTCCTATACTAGTATAATACTTTCAATGATGTCTGTTTATATGCGCAATGGCTGGTATAAGGGGTGGCTATCATAGGGGTGGGGCCATATGTGGTGACCTCGCCCACAGTGAGTACCGGCACCTTTTTTCCTACAAACAAAGCACTGGTATTCTATAACAAAATGTGGGCGCCCAGATACCATCATAAAATAGACCCTCACTGTGCAGCATCAGGGTGCCTAAATAGCGATGCCTGCTGTACCGTGTCCAGATAGAACTAGGTTAGAACCACCTCAGTTCTTCCCAGCACATTTACCCTAACTGTATCTTGGGACGAACACCAACAATTGGTTCAGTCTGGGTCACAGCAATAAAACTACAAACTAAAAGAATCTTATCACATTAGTAATGTTTATTCTTACCAAGACTATGAATCGTAAGAAATTATTAGCAGCAAAAATAAAGCATGGGAAAAGCCGGTGAGAGGAACACATATCTCATTGCTAGGTGAGACCAACATTGAGAAATTTTCAGTATTCTCCCTTGTCCCTCCCATACAGGGCACTTATATATATACAATTTCTCTTAGCTCAGAGTATAAAAAAGCTAGTTCTGTAATATGTCATTCTGAGGTAATTGTTTAATTGCTTTGGCCTGAGCCATGCAGGGAAATGAATGTTTTTGATCCACAGTAAGAGAAATGTATTTAATATCTCACCGCCTGTAGATCTGGGCCTTCATATTTACTAGGCCATATTCTCATCACCGCTTACATAAGAATGGGCTTCCAAGGAAGCATTCAGGAGCCAGGCAGGTGTCTTGAGCCACCTGGGCATATCACATGGAGAAGGGGAGGAAAAAAGGAAAAGATTTTTAAAGAGAGACCAATGCTATGCCAAAAACTATGTTACCACATAGTACGATCTGAAAGGAATGTAGCCAAATTCACAGAAATGTCTGCCATTTTGCTAAGCAGTCAGTGTTCATAAGCACTTTTCTAAGAAGTATAATTTTTACTCACTGCAGATCTTCTTGTCATAGGAATTTCTGCAAGGCAACTTTCTTTAGCTCATGTTTTATGTATACCCTAACTGAGATCAGAAATCGAAACACTAAGGGCTCTGTTTACTAAGGTGCACTAGCGTTTTTAGCACGTGCACAAAATTAGGGCATGCTAACTGTGTAGGCGCCCATAGGAATATTGTGGGCGCCTACACAGCGCGCGCTAATGGTTAACGCTTGCTAAAAGCACTAACACGCCTCTAGCGCGGCTTAGTAAACAGGGCCCTAAGAGCTGCTGCCACCTGGTTAAACCCTGCTGAGCTGTTCATCTGCCAATATTCGGCAGCAGTTAAGTGGATAATGCCACTGAGTGTTGCTTCTGGCAGCCATGGCGCTTTCTGGCTAGTGCCAGGGTGGAGCCGTCACTTAGTCGGTTAGCAGTAATATTCAGTCCAATAACTGGTTAAGTAAGTACACAAAGTTAGAATAGGCAGTGGCATAGCAAGGTCGTCTGCCACCCGGGGCGGTTCGCTGCTGCACCCCCCCCCCCCCCGGGTGCAGCAGCATCCGTCCCCCCAGGGTGCAGCACGACCCCCCCCCCCCCCGGCGCAGTGACACCCTCCTCCCCGGGTGCATTCTTGGCTGTTGGAGGGTACAGAGAGCAGCGGAGCCGACAGGCGCGCAGCTGCTCTCTGCACCCTCCAGCAGCATACACCTGGGGCGGACCGCCTCCAGTGCCCCGCCCTTGCTACGCCACTGAGAATAGGAAAAAAAAACCTGTCCTAACGTTAACCACTGACCTAACCGATCTGAATATCAGCTGGTGCCTGTACTTGCCCAGTTATTCAAATGCTGGAGCCCAGACATTGACCCATCATCGAATATCCAGGCTTAATTCAGCCAGTAGCAGCTTAAAAACTGCTGATCACCGTAAGATGAATATTTGGTCCTAAATTTAAAATATGAGATTAGAAAGTATGGACCTGCTTTCCCGTTGTCATATTTCCTTCTCTTTGAATTTTCAGGGACTTGTGTTTATCCAGTGTGGGAGCAGGTGCTGCTGATCCCACGCTTGCTTTAAGGATAAACCAGATGTGCATATTAATCAGATATCTCAAAAATATCCAATGAGTAAATTCTGAAAATTAGACTCCTTGTAGTTCCTAAGGACAGGGAGTTGACTATAGACAAAAAATAATTGAACTAGCACAAGTTTGAAATGTAGCAAGTACTGAAGCAGCACTAATCATTACAGGCTCAATCCGACAACATTTTGGTCTAATGCTTTGTTTCTTTATTCTGGGGATCAGAATCCAGAACTCAAATGAAGGATTTCCTCTGGAGAGCAGCAGCACCCACTTTCAAAGAAGGGTTGCACTGGTTTTCTGAGATATTCCCTAGGATTCCCATTGCAAGTAAAAACACTGAGCAACAAAACAGGTTCTTTGAAACAGATAATAAGATTTTTTTGTAATGATATTATCAGACCCATGGACATAGATTCCTTATCCCGCTGCAAACATTGAGTTGTTATGGCCACAGAACAAACAGTTTATCCAGGTTTAATCCTACTGTCATTTGCAATTGTGGTAGAGTAAAACGTTTGCAGCTGGACACAAAGAGGTCAGTTCATGCAGTTTGAAATCAGAAAAGAGATCAGTGTGAACAACTATTTGTGAAATCTCTCTCCAGATGCACACACAATATTTAAGCTGAATGGTATTCATTGTGTGTTGTGTGTTCCACAACATTGGCACCCATCACTATCTTCTCTATAGGAGGAGACAGAAGAGACAGACGAGGAGGGGCATTTTCGATATGACATCTAAGTCAGACTTTGGACGTTTTGCAATAAACATCCAAAATCTGAATAGGAAAGAAGTTCATTTTTTTTTAAATACTGTTTTGAACAAGGTTTTCTGATTTGGACGTTTTGTTTTTTGGTCCATTTTCAAACAAAAAACTGTCCATGTGCAAAACGCATAAAATCAAGCCAATGGGATGTAGGAGGAGCCAGCATTTTTAGTAGACTGGTCCCCCAGACATCCCAGGAAAGCAATAGGGCACCCTAGGGGGCACTGCAGTGGACTTCATGAAATGCACCCAGGTACACATCTCACCATTGCTCCCTTATCTTGTCTACTGATCCCCCCAAAACCCACCCAAAACCCACTACCTCCCAACTGTACACTACTACCATAGCCCTTACGGGTGAAGGGGGCACCTATATGTGGGTACAGTGGGTTTCTGGTGAGTTTTGGAGGGCTCACAGTTTCCTCCACAAGTGTAACAGGTAGGGAGAGGTATGGCCTGGGTCCATCTGTCTGCAGTGCACTGCACCCACCACTAGACTACTTCAGGAACCTGCATGCTGTTCTAATGGACCTGAGTATAACATCTGAGGCTGGCAAGCAATGTTTTTAATCACATGTTTTGGGGGTGGGAGGGGGTTAGTAACCACTGAGGGAGTAAGGGGAGGTCATCCCTAATTCCCTCCAGTGGTCATCTTGTCATTTAGGGCGCCTCTTTGTGCCTTATTCATTATAAAGACAGGTCTAGCTCAAAACGTCTTAATTTTAGTCCTGGACAGTTTTGTTTTGTTCTATTATGGCTGAAAAATGTTCAAGTGTTAGGAACACCCAGATCCTGCCCTTAACAAGCCCCTGACATGCCCTCTGCTGATTTGAATGCACTTCTGACGGACTTCACAGAATAACATCTAAAAATTGGTTTTGTGAGAAAAGCGTCCAAATACATATTTATGCCACTTTTTGGACATTTTTCTCTTTTGAAAATGAGCTCCATAGTGTTCCAGAGAGCTTGCATTGTGTCCTAATACTTCAACTGATAATTATCTGGTAGGTGTGTAGTGAGAAAGTGTTATAATACAAAGGATGAGATTTTCAGTTGTTACAGTGCTTCTGTTATTAGCTTAGTGTGACAGTGTTTGGCTGTCATCCAGGGCCGCCGAGAGACTGGGCCGGGCCTGGGACAAGGCCGCCCCCTGGGCCTCGCCCCCACTGCCACCCCCCAGGTTGTCGCCACCCCCCTGAGAGGAGCGCGGCACCACAGTCCCACCCGCCTCCGGGCTGGGCCCCTTCCACCCAAACCCCCGCCAGCAGAAGTGCTGTCTTCTGACTCCGGCGTGCACGGCCCACACAGACGTGCTCCTCTCAGCTGATCTTCGCTGTACTCTGCAGGGCTTCTGTGTGTCTGTAATATAAAAATTTTACCAAAAGTTTTTGTTTTATTTGATGTAAATGTGGATGAATTATATGCTTGTAAATTTTATGATTTAATTCATTTTATTTTCGTCGATGTTTTTCACTTACAAATATTGTTCTGTATTTATGTCACTAATATTTTATGTATTTATGTCACAATTATTTTATAAAATAAATTTTTTCCTTTTAAATGATTTTTTAGACTTCTGAGGCAGGCCTGTGGCCGAAATACAGTACTGTGTCAAGTCTATAATAAAGTTTATTAATCTTTATATCACCACAGTCTTGGCGTCCTGAAGTCATTGGTCCACTTCCCACTTTGTTTTTCTGTATTTGTACCCCGTGGGATTTTGTGTTCATCCACTCTGTGGAGAACTTTCCCTGATACTCAGGGCATAATAGCCAATTTCAAAAAACATTATCAGGCTCTTGTGCTACGTCATCTGATGAGCAGTATGGATGACCAGACTGGCAAGGATAAACATGCTGCTGAACTGGCTCGTAATCTAACACTGTTGGATTCCCGACATATGCAGAAAGAAGCCTGGAATCATGTTACACAGGCAACCACTGTGAACTGCTACAAGTGGGCAAGCTTTGTTAAGGATGTGGAGAGGGATGAAACAGATGCAGCTGTTGCAAACACGTCAGATGAACAGGCTATTGACATCCCAGCCGGTGTTACTGAAAAGGAGTTTCATCACTATGTAGCTGTTGATTACGATCTACAAACAGCTTCCGACAGCACTGATGTCGAGATATGCGCCTACACGCAGGCAACGGCTGATGATGAAGCAGATTATGAAATGAGCAGCGAGGCACATGCTTACGAAATTCAACAACCTCTTGTCACTTTTGCAAGCATGCTGGGGAATCTCAACATCATGCGGGCCTATCTGGAGACTACTAGATGTCAGTGCTATGACAGTTTTTACCGTCTGGCAGACGTAGTCTATGGAACTCACAGACCCAATAGTGTACAGAGGACTATGGCTGATTACTTCAAGTAAGTCTAATGTCAGTTAATGGAGACTGTATAATGTAAGCCACATTGAGCCTGCTAATGGGTGGGAAAATGTGGGATACAAATGTTACAAATAAATAACGTCAGTTAACGAAGACTGTATACTGTACGTATAATAAACAGTACTGTATATATGTTTATCAGATGTCAAGCATCTTTTGATCACTCCGGAGACTGTATACTATACGTATAATAAACAGTACATGTGTTTATCAGATTTCAAGCTTCTTTGGATCACAACGGTCAAGTGCACACTCCGGTTAACTGCATGTATTTCTTGGGTCCCAGACCCTTGCACTTAAGCGAATTGCATTGTATATATCATAGCATGATACTTGCTTCTATCGATACATTAGTCTACAATAAGAGACCAGGACATTTATGATTTCATTGATGATATGCAACCGGATATATGTTGCAATACAGAATCCCCAGTGTATGAGTTCATTGAAAAATATATCGTGAAAACACCAGAGATAATATAGTAGTAGAAAGAGAACTGACATCATCCATGTGTAAGTTGAAGACACCATTCACAAGCAGATATATAGTCCAAGTTTAGCAAAGATTATACCAGCAACTAAGCCAGCTCAATGGATTTTGTTTCATTAGCATCACTATTCTAAAAACACAGAAAAAGTATCAAGACATATAAAGGAAAGGGAAATAGGACTTGATTTACTGCCTTTCTGTGGTATTTTGCAACTACATTCAAAGCAGTTTACATATATACAGGTACTTATTTTGTACCTGAGGCAATGGAGGGTTAAGTGACTTGCCCACAGTCACAAGGAGCTGCAGTAGGAATTGAACCCAATTCCCCAGGATCAAAGTCCGCTGCACTAACCACTAGGCTACTCCTCACAACCCACTTTAGTTGGACAATCACATTACACTTTGCTAACTAAACTTTGAACAAGATAAATCACCATCTCTGTAGTTACCAATGCAAAGCTGGTAGAGACTATTATAAAGAACAAAATTACAGAGCCTATTCAAAAGCATGGATTAATGAGACAAAACCAACATGGATTTGGTGAAGAGAAATCTTGGTTCACCAATCTACTACATTTCTTTGAAGGGGTGAACAAACATGTGGATAAAGGTGAGCCAGACGATATTGTGTATCTTTATTTTCAAAAGGCATTTGATAAAGTACCTCATGAAAGACTCCAGAGGAAATTGGAGAGTCATGGGATAGGAGGTAGTGTTCTATTGTGGATTAAAAACTAGTTGAAAAATAGAAAACAGAGAGTAGGATTAAATGGTCAGTACTCTCAATGGAGAAGGGTAGATAGTGGGGTTCCCAGGGGTCTGTTCTGGGACTGCTGCTTTTTAACATATTTATAAATTATTTAGAGATGGGAGTAACTAGTGAGGTAATTAAATTTGCTGATGACACAAAGATATTCAAAGTTGTTAAATCGCAAGAGGATTGTGAAAAATTATAAGAGGACCTTACGAGACTGGGAGACTGAACATCTAAATGGCAGATGACGTTTATTTTTTCACCTCCAAATTTATGGTTCGCCGATTTAAAATAGTCTCATAATTGAATTTAAATCTTGTTGAAACACAAAAGATACAATCAGCGTCGCTCTTTTTGTGACATTGTCCAATGACTGTTCTAAAATAGCCGTAAGATTGTCCACATCAATTTCATTTCCTGCGTTACCACTTCTTTCTCCGTCTGTTTTTTTTAATTGTATTTGGTATAAAGTAAATTGGCAGATGACGTTTAATATGAGCAATTCCAAAGTGATACATGTGGGAAAGAGGAACCCAAACTATAGTTATGTGATTCAAGGTTTCACATTAGGAGTCACCGACCAGGAAAGGGATCTAAGTGTCATCATTGATGATACGTTGCAACCCTCTGCTCAGTGTGCGAAGGCAGCTAAGAAAGCAAATAGAATGTTAGGTATTATTAGGAAAGGAATGGAAGACAAAAATGAGGACTTTATAATGCCTTTTTATTGCTCTATGGTGCGACTGCACCTCAAATACTGTGTACAATTCTGGTCACCACAACTAAAAATAGATATAGTGGAATTAGAAAAGGTACAGAGAAGGGTGATGAAAATGATAAAGGGGATGGGTCAACTTCCCAATGAGGAAAGGCTAAAGCAACTAAGGCTCTTCAGGTTGGAGAAATGATGGCTGAGGGGGAGATATGATAGCAGTCTATAAATAATGAGTGGAGTGGAACAGGTAGACGTGAATCACTTGTTTACTCTTTCCAAAAATACTAGGACTAGGGAGCACGCAATGAAGCTACAAAGTAGTACATTTAAAACAAATTGTAGAAAATATTTCTTCACTCAATGTGTAATTAAGCTCTGGAATTCGTTGCCAGAGAATGTGATAAAAGCAGTTAGCTTAGCGAGGTTTTAAAAAGGTTTGGATAGCTTCCTAAAAGAAAAGACCATAAGCCATTATTAAGATGGAGTTGGGGATAATCCACTGCTTATTTCTAGGATAACACGAGGGAATATATGCACACACATTTGAGGCAGTTATCGGAATTGGTGACTCCCCCTTGATAAGTTAACACGAAACGGGGACCTGTTGGGGTTTATGAGTGCACCAACCTGCCTAAGCTAAGTGTTGTATATATTTAGACTATATTGAGAGTGCTATATTGATTAATAGTCATTAATGAGTGATAAGAAGAGGTTGGTGGAGGTTGAGTCAATGATTAAACATTGAACACGAGCTAGTTATTCACCTATTGAGTGAAAAAAAAATTTTCGTGTCAAATATATGAGACTCTACTTCACTTTACAGTATTTATAGAGCCTCTATGTAGACTGCATTTGCATTCATATACTTTGTGTATATTGCGTTTGTGGTATTTCTAGGATAAGCAGCATAAAATGTACTGTTTTGGGATCTTTCCAGGTACTTGTGACCTGGTTTGGCCACTGTTGGAAATAGGATTCTGGGCTTGATGGACCTTCAGTCTGTCCCAGTATGGCAACAGTTATCTTATCTTATACAGATTATTAGAAGGGCAGATTTGATTAAGAACCATCACATCTGCCATTCCATGTCAGGATTCTTTAATGCAACATATATCCGATTGCATATCATCAATGAGATCATAGATACCCTGTCCCTTGTTGCAGAATTATCTGATGTACCATTGTAAGTAAATATAATGATGTGATATATTTAATAATTTAAATACATAGAACCTCTTGCATATCATCAATGAAATCATAGATGCCTTATCCCTTGTTGCAGAGTTATCTAATGTACCAATGTAAATAAATATAGTTGGATATATGTAATTATTTAAATACATAGAACCTCTTGCATATCATCAATAAAATTCATAGATGCCCTGTCCCTTGTTGTAGAATTATCTAATGTACCAATGTAAGTAAATATAATAATATATATTTGATAATTTAAATACATACAACCTCTGACCTCTCATAATGTCTGAAGCCATTTACAATATTAAAAACTTAAAATCACAATAAAGTCACACATTTACAAATATATTGGATATGCTTAACAGCCAGCAACCCAGCCTTCATCTAGCCCTGCCTAAACTTATCAGTAAGAAATCCTAGCATATTAGCCACTTTGAGAGATGTCCAGCTCTACCCAGAAGCTTAGCTAGGGGTACACAAGGGAAGTGACTGCTCTTCCAAACAGATTTTGAAATGGTGCCAGTGTGGATCAGCCCTTCGGTCTCCCATGAGCGCCTAACAGGTGTGCTTCCCCTGGCTGCAAAACCTGGCTACACTTCTGACTCTACCCACCACTTTCACTCGCCAAGCCCTCCTCAAAATCTAAGCATATCTTTCTGTTATTCCAAGAAGTAGCAGTTCACTTTCAATGATATCTGACACTTTAAATTTGCTTATGCCAGGGCAGCTTACATTGGAACAGAGTGGGCAGGTAAGAAGGTGCTCTGTCTGCTCTTGTAAGCCGTGCCCTGGAGTACTTTCTACAGTGAAGCTCCAGAGAAGGTAGCCAAATACTGTTATACTAAGCTAATAACTGAAACACTCTTCAACAACTGAAAATCTCATCCTGTTTGTATAGGGAGAAGACCGAGAACATGGTTTTCTTGCAGTAGTAGCATGCCAGATCTGCATATTGACAGCTTATTGTACTGAAAGAACACTTTCAGTTCAGAACCCCACTTTGGGGGCATTAGCACATGATACCCTATGGACTGATGAGATTGTTAGTGTGGTATGTACCTGTTTAGCATATACTGGCATATTAGCTATAAATAGTGCACAGATTTTGCTGGTTGTGGACCTTTGTATGTAGTGCATTAATTAACGCTTATACTAAGGGTGGTTACTTCATGCTTTAATTTTAATGCACCTATATTATATAGGAACCTTTTGTGTTGAAAGGGAAATGGGACTTGATATACCGCCTTTCTGAGGTTTTTGCAACTACATTCAAAGCGGTTTACATATGTTCAGGTACTTATTTTGTACCAGGGGCAATGGAGGGTTAAGTGACTTGTCCAGAGTCACAAGGAGCTGCAGTGGGAATCGAACTCAGTTCCCCAGGATCAAAGTCCACTGCACTAACCACTAGGCTACTCCTTCACAAGGAGGGAATTACTGACTTGCTCAAAATAATCTAATTAAGTGAGTTTGAGTAGAGTTGTATCACCCTGTGTATACTGTGTACTGCTAGTTGTGGAGATGGGAAACTCCATGTAAAACTTAATCAAGCCCACTTTCTGAGATATATGTTCATCTCCATGTATAGGTGGATCTAAAAGAAATTCCCTTTCTGGGTCCCTGAGTCTTATGAAATATGTGGTTTTAATTGGATGGTAAAGACAAGCACACTGTGATCTCATAACATTAGGAAAATAGCTAAAAAGGCATGTGTACATACTCTTTCTCCCCCCCCCCCCCCCCCCCCCCCCCACCACACTTATTCAGATGCCTGAGGCTTTGATGGAGACTCTGCCCTCTTGTTATTTTCCAGTTCATCTGTGTGAAGTGATAACTTGGAGATGTCATAATTGCCATTTAAGCTTAAGAAATCGTACACTGCTAATGACTGGCTTAGGAATGTAACTCTATAGGATCATTATTGGTGACAGTTATCCACTGTATCATGTTTTATTGCATAGGGTTGTTAGAAACAGTATCCCAGGGTCTGTTTTCACCCATGTGTGTCTGCTTTTGAAGTATCTGGGTAGCTAGCTTATGCAACTACTTGAAATAGATCATCTCCTTTTGTACACAGTCTGAAAGCTCCGGGAGGGTTTTAGTCAGGCATCAGAGTCACGCACTTGTACCGACGGTGATTAAGAGCGTAGTTCTATCTATTCAAGAAGTTTCTTTTTAACTTTGCAGTTATACAAAGTAATGTAAATCATTTTCTTACAAGATGCACACAAGGACTTCACTGAGTAGTCACTGTAATCTGAAGATGTTGCAGGTATTAATCACCCTGTGCTGAAGTTCAGGGTGTGCATGGAAAGAAAACAACGTTTGATTCATTTTCTGTTTACTTCATTTCACTTTGGAATGTTATTTTCTTTTGTTTCATTCATTTTGTTTTTAGTATGCGCTATTTGTTTTATAATATGCAGCATGCTTCTGTGAATAGCGCGCGCTGAAAATTAGAATGACATGAATTACACAAATTCCATAGGGGCTGATATTCAATGGGTGTTAAGCAAGCAAGAGTGGCTCCTGCTTGATTAACTCCTGCGGACTGGCTCCCCCAGATAGTTCTGCTGAATATCACGTCAGACCACAGTGGTGCTATCTGAATAGTGCCGGGGCAGTTTGGTGGCGGAGCAGAGGTGAAGCCAGATGTTATGCAGTCACTGATGATATTCTCTGCTTCTTCCAGGGTAACTCTGCAGTCAAGTAGGACCACATACTGTACATCGCAGTTCTAACTTGCCTGAAGAGCTATCTGGGTGTCGGCACTGAATATCTAGATCTGATTCAGCCACGGCAGCCAGCTTTAGGAAAACAAAAATGTCCGGCCATGGACTAAATATTGTCTAAAGAGCTTTTTGGGACATAACAAATATTGCTGATGTTTCACGACATTTTAAAGTGGTCTCTACCAAATGTATATGATGATGCTAGGCTGTTTAAAATATTTCCCAGTCACTGTTTCCTCTAAGCTGGGCGGGAGTCCTCCAACTGCATTGCTGCCAGTAGGGGGTGCAGTGTTTCAATATTGTGTCTTCCATCACTACGGTAGGGACAGGCAAGTTCCCCGGAGTCCTGAAGAGCTTGCCTGTCTTTCACTTTATAGAATGTGATAGTGAAACAGCACCCTCTCCTGGCAGGACTATAGATGAAAGACTCCTGCTCAGCTTAGAGGGAACAGTAGTCCCAGTCGTCATCTAATAGCAGGGTAAGCACATCAGAATCCACCCAGTGCAGACAATATATACCACAGACTGGGCATGTTGATAACCCTGTTTTTCCTGCCACGCATGTTATGTAATGCACCTAATTACCACCACTACCACTAATATTTCTCAGTGCATGTACATATGTTCATCACTTCTGTTTCATCTTTCTCTTACACTTTGTAAAGAGAATGCTGCAGTAAAGCTGTTTAAGGTATAGTCAGATTTAGGATCAGATCAATACCTTTATTTGTTCACCTCTGTGTAGTAACTATCTCAAATGCTAGCCCTTGGATGTGTTTTTTTTTCTGCCCCTCCCCCTCCTAGTTAACCCTTCTTGACCCAGGCACACCATGCTAACACTTCTTTTCCCTCTTTTTCATTCCCAACACTCCACAGTGCGACACAGGTTAAGAATGCCCTTGAGTCAAACCGCGTCCTGTAAGTTGGTTTTCTGCATTTCTTGGCCTTTGCCATGCTTTTGTCACAAATGTTATTTAACGTTAAATTTCATTTTTATGATAAACTGCTGTCTCCTCGATTTAACAGTTCTAGATAATATTCTAAAAATGTGGCACTTGGGACTGTAGAGGGACTGATAATGTTGGTAACCTATAAGTAACATCTTTGCTGTCTAACACTGTTTCTACTGTTTGTTTCACCATACTCAGATACCATTTCACTCAAAAAGGGCTAATTTTGAAGTTCTGTATATTTTTGTAAAATGATTATTTATTTTCCCATTATCAGTGTTTACAATTGGGTTTTTCTAATTAGGAAATTCAAACACAGCTACAGGAGTCAAACATCTTAAACGTTAAGGCAGTTGAGCCTATCATGTAATATTGCCCTCAGTACCAAATGTTAGAAAAATAATCTAATTAAAAAAAGGTTCTTTACAGACCTCAGAGTTAAACATCTCCAGCAGAAGATAAGTTCAAACTGGGGGCTACAACTTACCCAATCACCAATCTTTCTAACAACACACATCGGCAAAAAACTCCCCCTTAAAAGACTTTGAATGTGGCGAAAAAAGCCATTCTATCAAAAATATTAACCCAGTAGGGAGAGCACAAACAATTAATAAAGCCACCAATGCTGGTCTTCCAGCAGTATGTCTTATGCATCAAAAACATCACAGCTTTTAATTCGTAAAGTGAAAAATAAACCTAGAGTTCACTTATCTCATATTGTGTCCTCATAAAACAGAAGATGCATCCAAAGAAAGGTACAAGAACTCAACAAGGGCCCCTTGCTTCATAGGAGCTGCTTCAGGAGTCCATAACTGCAATTCCTCAATCGCCTTAACGTTTAAAGTTTTTCTAATTAGCCCATACTTCGCGCTGTCAAATCATGTATCATTTTCTTGGTATCCAATTATTTTTAAAAAAATCCCACTTCAAAATTTAGACTAATTAAAAAAAATCATCTTTACATTCTTCCAGAAGCTAGCACAGCATCCACATGACTGTGAAGTAATTCATGCCGATGGCACACAGTCTGGTGCTTGAGGGTCACAAAGGGTTTGGGTTTTCAGGTTTTGCCTGATGAAGGGGCCTCAGGCAACGAGAGGGGAAATTCACTCTTACATAAAGTCCAGGGAAGCCAAAATCAGACAATAGATTAAATCCAGAATCAGAAACCAACTGTATAAGTGAAATGTAATCAAGACATCAATTTCAAGAAGAATGATACCTGACGTGGTGTGTTTTGCCCATGGGCTGCATCAGGGGTACATCACTGAAACAAAATAACATTTTTATGTCCTTTTTTGTGGCTTTTGCATATTGTATCAAATTTTCAGGTTCATTTTTTATTAGGTATGTAAGCAAGAACCTCTTGTTTCTCATTTTTAGTGATGTATTTGTGTGGGATGGGAATTGATTTCAGGATCTGGTCTTTTTTATTGTGGGGCCTCTGATGCAGCTCAAAGGGAAGTCATTCTGCAACAACTGGTCTCTGACTTTAGACTTACTCTTGTCTCATTTCTGCTCCATGTGTATATGTCTCTCTGGATTCCTTGGGCTATCCCTAATGAATATGCACATCCCATACACTTTACATAGCCATAACAGATATCACCTCTTCATTTATAAACTTTATTATATCACAAATATCCATTCTACAAAATGTTTTCTATTTTGTAGAATGGATATTTGTGATATAATAAAGTTTATAAATGAAGAGGTGATATCTGTTATACTTATAAAAAGTGTATGGTATATGCAAATTGTATAACTATATTGGAATATTAATGAACCTATTATTGTGTGATCGTTTATAATGAATATGCACAAGATAGATTTGCATACAGTGAAGGTAGTATGCACGTGAATCTGTCTCATGCATGTTCAATAAGGAGCCCCGCAAAACTTGACTCATTTATGGCCCGTAGGATGGTCAATGAATACCACTCTGTGATGCTCAGATTGACTGGCTGATGGTTTGAAATGATACTCTAAAGAGGCAGGTAACCTTATTAGGAAGTAAATATGTTTTGCCTTTGCTTGCAAGTTTAGTTATTGAAGGGAGAGCCTGAACTGAGCAAACTAGATGGGCCCAGTAGCCTTTATCTGTCTTCATATTCTATGTTTGTCTCCTAGGAGGGGACTTAAGTCCTGCAACATGGCCATGTTAGTCCAATATAAGTAACCAAATGGTAGCTGAACACAAGAGTCCCACGTAGTAAATGCAACACACCAAAAAAGTGGGAAACGGAAGAAGGCTCCACAAACAAGGGCACTTCAAAAATGCTATGTTTAACGTTAACGCATATATTGTATAAAAATTACATGACAAGGAACTTGTATTGCCATTACATAAAAGGCTCTTGCCGTTATGTAAATAAAATCGACACGGCACTGTGTTTTGGCACTGAGTGCCTGCCTCAGGAGTCTTTTGTAGATATAGTCTAATACTAAAGCTGAACAGCTCCAAAAAAAAGGGGGGGGGGATATCAGATGGTCTTTACAAGACCGTGCACAAGAAATGAGTGCACATAGTTGAAATGAGTCCACAAATGACCCTTAGAGGAAAAGGATAACCACATTGATGAATCGTTTTCCACTTTTTTGGTGTAGTCCAATATAAGGCACAGGTAACAGGTTCTCACCAGTGACTCTGAACTTCCTTCTCATTGAAAGCCTTGAATCTGCCATGAGCAGGAAGTAGCCTATACCATTGACAGGAAGGGTGAAGCACTAGCAAAGTATGTTTTTATAGAACAGTCCTGTTTTGGGATTGCTCTCCCGCCTTTCCAATTCGTCCCTTCCCCTCATTCCCATTGATTCACTTAAAAGATAAACATGAGCCTTAGTTGATTAATCATAAGGACTGGGAGAAGTCTAGGTAGTTTGTTCTGTACTTGTTGCAGACTGTGTGTTAATATATCCTTTTTCTTATGCTTTGGTAATACTTGCACCATTTTGTTTGCTTATGGATTTAAATCTTACAGTAGAAGTACATGTTGTGTGTTCCTTTACACTTAGGTTTATAATGGGAGATCTTTCAGACTCTGAAAATGATATAGGTGAACAGCCAAAAGAATGGGATCTGCATGGAGCTGAAGAGGAGCAAAAGGCATTTAGCCATGGCACAGAGCTAATCCCTTGGTATGTGTTATCGATCCGAACTGATGTCCATCAGTTCCTTCAACAGGGAGCAACTGTGATCCACTACGACCAGGAGGCACACCTCTCCGTACGCTGTTTCCTGCAGCTTCAGCCTGATAACTGCACCTTGACCTGGACCAAACTCACAACGACCTGCCTGGCCAATGCTAAAATCAAACCAGGAGGACCGGGAAGTAGTGCCGAGCTCAGCCACAACAGATTTCAGTTTCTTACCACCACTAGTGTCAGTGGGTTGGTGGGAGGCTTCTTGGATTTGTTTTCAGTAAAAGCTGTTTACATGGGGCATCCAGGCATTGATATGCACACTGTGTGTGTTCAGAATAAACTCTGTAATATGACTCTTGAAGAAAATGGTGTAACACTGCAATATGGGCTTCATACTACTGATAACAAGCTGTTGCACTTTGTGGCTCCAAAGTTTACAGCCAAAGTACTTTATGATGGATTGTTGGAACTAACAAAAGCTGTAAGAAAAATGAGGAAGTTCCCTGACCAGAGACTGCAATGGCTGAGGAAGCAATATGTCAGCCTGTATCAGGTAAAGGACCTTGTAAATCATGAACAGTGGAGAAGAGACTTGTGAAAATTGGTTGCATGTTGTCTAGATCTGTGCAGATAACACAGGGGTCCTTTACTAAAGTGTGTTACATTTTGCAGTTATCATGCCGTTAGCACAATAAATTAATATACAGTGAGTACAGTTTAATGTGGTACCTGTTCGGGAGCATGCCCAGCATTTCTTTTGCAGTTCATGCATTAAAATATCCATTAGCATGTGATAACCCTAGTTGCATATAGGGTGGATGCACTTACTGCCTCCTAAATGGGCCCACATTAACAGGACAATTGTTGGTTACTGCACGCTAACTGCAATATTCTCATCATGCCCGCTCTCTGCCGATTCCCCACCTAGTTACACTCTCTACCACAAAACGCTTTTAACGCATGAATTAGCATGTGGTTAATTGTAAAAAAAATAATGCAAAAACAGTTACCGCTTTAGTGAAAGTCCCCTAGACTGAAGAAAGAGTTTATAGCTACATTGGAAAAAACTGAGAGCTAGATTGAAGTTTTATGTGGAACCTAGGTGAAAAAGGTGCAGAGCTCTTGTGAGTCTGTTTTAGAAGAGATTTTACATTGTCCAGGAATTTGATTTCCTTCCACATTTAGAAAATAGAGAATTCCGAAGCAGAACTCTGCATGCGGAAACCCGTGCAGAAAGTGGTGTGGGCCTTTTACCCGAGTCTTGTCCTTGATTCCTTTTATGTAGAAGCTATGGCTCGCACAATGTTTTCTGTGGATTGTTCCCCTATCTAGCGCTACAGGAAATTCTTGGTTTTGTGCACCTTTTTTTTCTTTTCGCCCCAAAACTTGAACTGAGCCTTTAATCTCACCAATATACACTGGCTTCAGGGGTTCGGATAAAGGATCCTGAAACTGGTTATCCTGTTTTTATTTTTTCTACGGAAAATTAGAAATACCAATCTCGGATTGTAACAGGAAGGTGAAACCATGACAGGAGACTCTTCCTGTCTAATGATAGTATTGCCCATGCTCAACAATATTATTCAGTAATGACACTACACAAACTATCAGTTCACTGTGTTAGGATGTACAAGTTTTGGAGACATTCTGAGATTAATCATCTCAGCTCTTGCTGTTGTGGGTAGTAATGGCTTCCAGTCACATACCACTACAAACACCTGGAAATATTACATAAAATTTGCTGTTTGTATTACCCTTCTATTTCATTGGCAATGCTTATAATCTAATAGTGAGTTAAGATGCAATAAACTATGAAGTAACACTTGGATAGAGTTACCAGACTGAGTCAGTCCTAGTTTAAACATCCCTCCCTCTCCCCCAGTGGCGTAGCCACAGGTGGGCCAGGGCCCACCCACTTTGGACTCAGGCCCACCCAAAATTGTGACACTCTTGTTAGCTGAAGATTTCCTCTCCTTGGGCAGCCAGCGCTCTTCCAAATGTCAGCCAGCAGCACTTGCCTTGAGCTGACACTGAAACCAGCCCTTCTGCACATGCTCAGTTTTCGCACATGCCAAAGCACTGAGCATACATGGCCTTCTGGCAACAGAATCAGTTTGAGGCAAGTGCTGCTGGCTGCCATTTGGAAGAGTGCTGGCTGCTCGAGGAGGAGGAGGAAATCTTCAGCTGGCAGGGTTTGGGGATCCCCTCCAGCTCAAGTATTTAATATTTGGGGTTTGTGGGCAGGGAGGGGTTGAGAGAGGAGCAAACCAGAGGGGGACTGGGGGAGTGAATTCCATGCCCACCCACCTTGGGCTCAGGCCCACCCAAAATTTGCCATCTGGCTATGCCCCTGCTCTCCCCCCAAACTTTGTAAAGCAGGACCAGCTCTGCCTTTCTCTGATGACCTGGAGTTGTCTGATAACTCCACATTTTGGTTCTGTTACTCAACAGCTTCCTAGACTTGAGTTGTAATGATATGGCAGCCAGTTTGGCTTTCAGGATATCCACAATCAAGGCAGGATTATCTCTTTGGTGGACCCTTGCCAAACAAGTATATTCCCCCCCCCCCCCCCCCCCCCCCCCCCCGGTAATATAATTTCATTTTAAAGTTCCCATAAACAGGTGTTGAATGGTTCTGACTGCAGAAAAAATGTTCGGAGGAGGAAGCAGTAAGTGGTAATCACTACTTGCTGAGCCCTCTTGCTGACTGTAGGACAATACACAGGGTAGGGAGATCAGACAAAGATCTGCAGGGAGTGATGGCTCTGTCCTCCCCCTACCTCTCCACCCCCACCCCACACATACTTCTTTCTACCAGCAGCTGAGTTACCAGGGCAAAAGTATTCTGTGGGGTTCATTGAATTAGCACATCTGAGAAGGCCTTCCAACATGGGCCTAGTTCGCCTATGTCATAATCCTGCCCTTACCACAATGAATCTGCTTATACTGTGTTACATAAGTACATAAGTAGTGCCATACTGGGAAAGACCAAAGGTCCATCTAGCCCAGCATCCTGTCACCGACAGTGGCCAATCCAGGTCAAGGGCACCTGGCACGCTCCCTAAACGTAAAAACATTCCAGACAAGTTATACCTAAAAATGCGGAATTTTTCCAAGTCCATTTAATAGCGGTCTATGGACTTGTCCTTTAGGAATCTATCTAGCCCCTTTTTAAACTCCGTCAAGCTAACCGCCCGTACCACGTTCTCCGGCAACGAATTCCAGAGTCTAATTACACGTTGGGTGAAGAAAAATTTTCTCCGATTCGTTTTAAATTTACCACACTGTAGCTTCAACTCATGCCCTCTAGTCCTAGTATTTTTGGATAGCGTGAACAGTCGCTTCACATCCACCCGATCCATTCCACTCATTATTTTATACACTTCTATCATATCTCCCCTCAGCCGTCTCTTCTCCAAGCTGAAAAGCCCTAGCCTTCTCAGCCTCTCTTCATAGGAAAGTCGTCCCATCCCCACTATCATTTTCGTCGCCCTTCGCTGTACCTTTTCCAATTCTACTATATCTTTTTTGAGATACGGAGACCAGTACTGAACACAATACTCCAGGTGCGGTCGCACCATGGAGCGATACAACAGCATTATAACATCCGCACACCTGGACTCCATACCCTTCCTAATAACACCCAACATTCTATTCGCTTTCCTAGCCGCAGCAGCACACTGAGCAGAAGGTTTCAGCGTATCATCGACGACGACACCCAGATCCCTTTCTTGATCCGTAACTCCTAACGTGGAACCTTGCAAGACGTAGCTATAATTCGGGTTCCTCTTACCCACATGCATCACTTTGCACTTGTCAACATTGAACTTCATCTGCCACTTGCACGCCCATTCTCCCAGTCTCGCAAGGTCCTCCTGTAATCGTTCACATTCCTCCTGCGACTTGACGACCCTGAATAATTTTGTGTCATCGGCGAATTTAATTACCTCACTAGTTATTCCCATCTCTAGGTCATTTATAAATACATTAAAAAGCAACGGACCCAGCACAGACCCCTGCGGGACCCCACTAACTACCCTCCTCCACTGAGAATACTGGCCACGCAATCCTACTCTCTGCTTCCTATCTTTCAACCAGTTCTTAATCCATAATAGTACCCTACCTCCGATTCCATGACTCTGCAATTTCTTCAGGAGTCTTTCGTGCGGCACTTTGTCAAACGCCTTCTGAAAATCCAGATATACAATATCAACCGGCTCCCCATTATCCACATGTTTGCTTACCCCCTCAAAAAAATGCATTAGATTGGTGAGGCAAGACTTCCCTTCACTAAATCCGTGCTGACTTTGTCTCATCAGTCCATGTTTTTGTATATGCTCTGCAATTTTATTCTTAATAATAGCCTCCACCATCTTGCCCGGCACCGACGTCAGACTCACCGGTCTATAATTTCCCGGATCTCCTCTGGAACCCTTCTTAAAAATCGGAGTAACATTGGCTACCCTCCAGTCTTCCGGTATTACACTCGATTTTAGGGACAGATTGCATATTTCTAACAGTAGCTCCGCAAGTTCATTTTTTAGTTCTATTAATACTCTGGGATGAATACCATCAGGTCCCGGTGATTTACTACTCTTCAGCTTGCTGAACTGACCCATTACATCCTCCAAGGTTACAGAGAATTTGTTTAGTTTCTCCGATTCCCCCGCTTCAAATATTCTTTCCGGCACCGGTGTCCCCCCCAAATCCTCCTCGGTGAAGACCGAAGCAAAGAATTCATTTAATTTCTCCGCTACAGCTTTGTCCTCCTTGATCGCCCCTTTAACACCATTTTCGTCCAGCGGCCCAACCGACTCTTTGGCCGGTTTCCTGCTTTTAATGTATCTAAAAAAAATTTTTACTATGTATTTTTGCTTCCAACGCTAATTTCTTCTCAAAGTCCTTTTTTGCCCTCCTTATCTCCGCTTTGCATTTGGCTTGGCATTCCTTATGATCTATCCTGTTACTTTCAGTTGGTTCTCTTCTCCACTTTCTGAAGGATTGTTTTTTGGCTCTAATGATTTCCTTTATCTTACTGTTTAGCCACGCCGGCTGACGTTTAGTCTTTTTTCTCTTTTTTCTAATACGTGGAATATATTTGTCCTGAACCTCCAGGATGGTGTTTTTAAACAGCATCCACGCCTGATGCAAGTTTTTTACTCTGCGAGCTGCTCCTTTCAGTCTTTTTTTCACCATTTTTCTCATTTTGTCGTAATCACCTTTTCTATAGTTAAACGCTAGCGTACTTGATTTCCTAGTTTCACTTCCTTCAATGCCAATATCAAAACCGATCATATTATGATCACTGTTATCAAGCGGCCCTCGTATCGTTACCCCCTGCACTAGATCATGAGCACCACTAAGGACTAAGTCTAGTATTTTTCCTTCTCTTGTCGGCTCCTGAACTAGCTGTTCCATGAAGCTGTCCTTGATTTCATCAAGAAATCTTATGTCCCTTGCGTGTACAGATGTTACATTAACCCAGTCTATATGCGGGTAATTGAAATCCCCCATTATTATTGTGTTGCCCAGTTTGTTTGCGTCCCTGATTTCCTTTAACATTTCCGCATCCGTCTGTTCGTCCTGGCCAGGCGGACGGTGTTCCCAGTGTTTGCAAACTTACCTCATGTATATTCATTGTAGATATCTTGAATTCCCAACTGACTGGGCAACCCTGATATTCTTAGTAAATATTTATAGTTTATTGTTACTTATTATACCGCTCTAACTGACTGAGCAGAGCGATGTACAGACTACAAAACAAAATTTGGGGGGAGGGGAGGGAATAAAAGGGAAAAGGAACTCCATTTTTGACAGGAAAGTGAGACATTCACACAAAGAGAGGAAAAGTAAGAGAAGGAGGGGAGAGGGAGGTGAAAGAACTGGAAGAGGGAGTGGGGAGAGGGAGGTGAAAGAACTGGAAGAGGAAGTGGACAGAGGAAGCAGAGAAATAAAAACAACAGAAGAGAAGTGGGTAGGCTGGTGGTCTTTGTTGGTCTGTTACCCCAAAGGCCTGTTTGAAAAGTAAGGTTTAAGTTTGGATTTGACGTTCTTAAGAGAGGAGGTGCTACAGAGAGGGAGGGGAAGATTGTTCCAAATATGAGGGGCAAGGAAGAAAAATGTCTAGTGGATTCAAAGCAGGCAAATTTGAGACTCGGGAGTTCAAGACAGTGATCATTCAGAGAACGAAGAACTCTGACTGGTGAATAAGGGATCATGAGGCATGAAAGATAATCAGGGGAACCTACTCAAAAAGCTCTGAACATCAGAGTTGCTATTGTATGAATGCAATACTGTGCTAATTAGTCAGTGGAGAAAAAACACGCAGGATGATGTGTAAAATCATGAGTCCTTTATCTAATTAATCCAGGATCCAACACGGGCCGTGTTTTGGCCTACAGTCCTCCATCAGGGATCCAACAGTCGCATGCCTATAGTGACATCACTAACTGTATTGTTATTTGAATGTGTGCTGCCTTCTGAGCAGCACAGGCTAAGATCAGGTGACCCTCAAGGGGAGGAATGCTGGCTTCGGCCTAACCCCTGATAAGCCTTTCCTTGGCTGAGAGGTGCCCAGCTCTACCACCGGCTGCATTTCAGGTGCTGTGGAGGACTTGCAGCTCATCTGCATATCCTTACAACCTTCTCCGGGGTGACTCCCAGGTCCACTCCAATCCACTCAGGGCCTCAGCTCTAGGTGCCGCGCGCCATATTCTCTTTACATTTATTTTTCTCCCAGTTACTACTTATGGCTCTAGTACACTTTCTCTTCTTGATACTGGCCCTTCCTAATCTGTTTCTCCATCTGAAACCACTGCACACTGCAGGAACACATTGTTCACCCTTTGTATTCATCATCTCTTTTTTTCCCCTTCCTTCTTCTTAGCTCTCAACCTTCAACATTTCCTTCCTTCCTTCCTTCCATTCATCCATCTCCTTTCTATCTGAGTACATCTTGCCTTCGTTGCTGTCATCATACCTCTCCTACTCTTCTCCGTACTCTCTTGCTCCTTCTCCTGCTCTCCGCTGGGGACATTAATCCCAATCCTGGTCCTCCACATCAGCTCTCATCCTATTTGTGCAGGTCACACCGTGATATCTCCAATCTAATTTCTGTTCCTTTCCTCCCACCTTCTTCCCTGCCTTTCTCTTGTGCTCTGTGGAATGCCCGCTCTGTCTGTGACAAACTTTCCTACATCCATGACCTCTTTATCTCTCGTACTCTATATCTGCTTGCCCTATCTGAAACTTGGCTTTACCCTGAAGACTCTGCTTCTGTCGCTGCCCTATGCCATGGAGGTTATTTTTTCTCCCATACTCCTTGCCCGGTTGGCCGCGGAGGTGGCGTCAGGCTACTACTTTCACCCTCTTGTAGATTTCAACCTCTTCTTCCACCTCAGTCTCACTGCTTTTCTCCATCCATCTATTTGCTCCTCTGCCTCTCCGAGTAGCAGTGATTTATCGACCCCCTGATAAGTCCCTTTCTTCCTTTCTCACTGACTTTGATGCCTGGCTTTCCTTCTTTCTTGAACCTTCATCTCCTTCCCTCATTCTTAGGGATTTTAACATTCATGCTAATGATCCCTCTGACTCTTATGCTTCTCAGTTCTTTGCTTTAACATCCTCTTGCAATCTTCAACTGTGCTGCACTTCCCCCACTCACCAGAATGGCCACTGTCTTGATCTTATCCTCTTCTCAAACTGCTCACTCTCCAGTTTCTGTGCCTCAACTCTTCCCCTCTCTGACCATCATCTGATAACTTTCACACTTAAACACCCTCCTCCCAAGTCCCATCCAATCTTAACCAATACATTTAGGAATCTTCAGGCTATTGACCCTTCTACTCTGTCCTCCAGAGTTTCAAATCTCTTCTCTACCACTATGTTATCCAAGTCTGTCAATGAGGCGCTGTTCCTATAATACTATTCTGTCCTCTGCTCTGGATAATCTTGCTCCTCCCATTCCCCATCCTGTAAAATGTACCAAACCCCAGCCTTGGCTGACCTCTAGAATCCGCTACATACATTTCTGTGCCCGCTCTGCCGAATGCCTTTAGCTGAAATCCCGTGCCCATGCTGACTTCATACATTTCAAATTCTTGCTGACCTCCTTCCAGTCTGCTCTTTTACTTGCCAAACAGGACTATTACATCCAGTTGACAAATTCTCTTGGCTCAAACCCTCAACGTCTCTTTTCCACACTGAACTCTCTCCTCAAAGTGACTTCACCTCCAACTCCCCCTTCACTTTCTTCCCAGACTCTGGCTGAGTACTTTCATGATAAGGTTCACAAGATTAAACTTGAATTCTCAACCAGGTCACCTCTACCTCACCTTCCCTTAGTCCATTCTCTCAACCATCCAACCCCTGCCTCTTTTTCTTCCTTTTCTGAAATCACTGAAGAGGAAACTACACATCTTCTTTCCTTCTCGAAACTAACTACCTGTTCCTCTGATCCTATTCCCACCCATCTACTTAACACTATCTCTCCTACTGTCATCTCTTTTATCTGTCATATCCTCAATCTTTCACTTTCCACTGTGACTGTTCCTGATGCCTTCAAACATGCCGTAGTCACACCACTCCTTAAAAAACCTTCATTGGACCCTACCTGTCCTTCCCACTGTCACCCCATCTCTCGCCTCCCTTTCCTATCCAAGATACTTGAATGTGCTGTTCACTGCCATTGCCTTGACTTTCTTTCATCTCAAGCTATTCTTGATTCACTTCAATCTGACTTTCACCCCCTTCATTCAACCGAAACAGCGCTTGCTAAAGTCTCCAATGACCTGTTCCTGGCCAGATCCAAAGGTCTCTATTCTGTCCTCATCCTTCTCGATCTCTCTGCTGCTTTTGACACTGTTGATCACAGCTTAATCCTTGATATGCTGTCCTCACTTGGATTTCAGGGCTCTGTTCTTTCCTGGTTTTCTTCTTATCTCTCCCAGTGTACTTTTAGTTTATACTCTGGTGGATCCTCCTCTACTTCTATCTCACTGTCAGTTGATGTACCTCAGGGATCTGTCCTGGGACCTCTTCTTTTCTCCATCTATACTTCTTCCCTTGGTACTCTGATGTCATCCCATGGTTTTCAGTATCATCTTTACGCTGATGATTCCCAGATCTACCTCTCCACACCAGAAATCTCAGCAGGGATTCAGGCCACAGTATCAGCCTGCCTGTCTGACATTGCTGCCTGGATGTCTCAGTGCCATCTGAAACTAAACATGACCAAGACTGAGCTTCTTATTTCCCCCTAAACCAACCTCTCCTCCTCCCCCATTCTCTATTTCTGTGGATAACACTCTCATCCTTCCTGTCTCATCAGCTCGTAACCTTGGGGCCATCTTCAACTCCTCCCTCTCCTTCTCTGCACATATTCAGCAGACTGCTAAAACCTGTCGTTTCTTTCTCTATAATATCAGCAAAATTCGCCCTGTCCTTTCTGAGCACACTACCAGAACACTCATCCACACTCTTATCACCTCTCGCTTAGACTATTGCAACTTGCTTCTCACTTAGCCATCTCTCTCCTCTTCAATCTGTTCAAAATTCTGCTGCATGACTAATATTCCGCCAGTGTCACTATGCTCATATTAGCCCCTCTCCTCAAGTCACTTCACTGGCTCCCATTCCATTTCCGCATACAGTTCAAACTCCTCTTATTGACTTATAAGTGCATTCACTCTGCAGCTCCTCAGTACCTCTCCACTCTCATCTCTCCCTACACTCCTCCCCAGGAACTCCGTTCACTGGGTAAATCTCTCTTATCTGCACCCTTCTCCTCCACTGCTAACTCCAGACTCCGTTCCATATGCCTGGAATAGACTTCCTGAACCGGTATGTCAAGCTCCATCTCTAGCCGTCTTCAAATCTAAGCTAAAAGCCCACCTTTTTGATGCTACTTTTAACTCCTAACCCTTATTCACTTGTTCAGAACCCTTATTTTATCATCCTCACTTTTAATATTCCCTTATCTCTTATTTGTCCTGTTTGTCTGTCCTAATTAGATTGTAAGCTCTGTCGAGCAGGGACTGTCTTTTCATGTTCAAGTGTACAGCACTGCGTACGTCTAGTAGCGCTATAGAAATGAGTAGTAGTAGTAGCATCCCTGATGCAGACCTTTAAGCCAAAACACGGCCTGTGTCGGATCCTGGATTAATTAAAGGACTCTTACGATTTTACACATCATCCTGTGTGTATTTTCTCCACTGTTTGGACCTATGTGTGGAGTTTTTGTTTGTTGACATTATGCTAGTTAACCATGAGGCAGGCAGTTCTATAACAGTAAACTCATATAGGCATCCATTCCATAAAAGAAAGTAGGTGCATACTTTTCGTTATAGAATACTGGTGTAACAGGTGAAATATGTATCTCTGCAGTTAGGTGTGAGCAGTTATACCAGTCATAAAGCTGGTAAATGCTTGTACCTTAATGCCAGAGATATGTATATAACATGCAGTATTCTATAAGTCATACATGTAAGAGTGTGTCCCATCCAGGCTCTGCCCAGACTCACTTATGTGTATGTCTACCTGTAAAATACACACCATGTTAAGATATGCGTGTATTAATAGAATAGCATTTAGGATTTTGGGCATTTATACATGTAAGTTCTAGTAGTCTAAAAATTTATACATGTTCAGTGTATAAGTGCTAGCACCCACTTTATAGAAATACCCCCTGAGTCCTTGAATAAAGTCTTTGCCGGTGTTTTTCTATTCATGGGAATATTTTTCCTTGCACTGCAGGAAGATGGCAGGTTTGAAGGCCCAACACTGGCTCACGCTGTGGAGCTATTTGGTGGCAGGCGTTGGAGCACAAGAAACACAGGCATGGGGACCTTGCCCAAGATCACTGAAAAAGCCAACATGCAGAGAAACAACACCCTGGGAATAAATGCGGTCAAGAAAAAAAAAAAAGTACTCATGAGGGTAGAACACTTTGTCGTTTCTTTTCTTTCAAATCATTGCTGTGCTCATGCATTTTCATGGCTTCATAGTACATGTTGCAGTCAGGTGGATAGTCATTTCTAAAGTATTGCTGAGCCGGGATTTCACACAAGCTTAACTAGGCCTGTTCCCAGAGCAGCAAAAGTCTGGGTTGGCAAAGTTGTAAGAGACATAGATAGGATTTGTTGCGACAAATATGAGCAACATTAACCCATCATTTACCCTGTTAGAGAGTGCAATCCCACATTGCATTGAGAGAAACAGAGTTTAGCAGTCCTAGTACATGTCAGGGGCACAGGGAGTTTCTTGGTGGTATCAGCCTGCCCACTGACACTGCACATTTCACCATGCAGAGGAGACAATGGCACAAGGGCTGGGCTACCAAGACTTAACCATGGCTTCCTTCTCCCCAGGGCATGTCTAACCTTTCCAGGAGGGAAAAACTTAAAACCATCTGTGCATTCACTACTTCAAACAAATGCCATCTTCTAATGTTAATATTATGTAAACCTGGATGCTGCTAAAAGTCCATGGCTTCTGTTGCTAAATATTAGTGGGCTTCCAAAACCAGTTTTTATTTTTATTTTTTTTTGGTTTGTCAAAACCTATTCTGCAGCCGAAATTTTCCATATGATTTCAGCCAAAAGCGAAGCTGAAACCGAAACTGGCCCTTCCCCCAAACTGTAGCAGCCTCCACTCTCTCTCCCCTCCACCTCATACAAAAGTGCTCCATATCTCATGTAGCACTGCACTTCCATACATATAACCTGTGGGGTAATTTTATAAAATCTATTTTATACATATAAGCACAGGATCTCCTTTCACACAAAACACAGAAGCACCCCAGTGGCTTGCTGGTAATGTCTGTACAATCCTGAATAGAGTGGAATGGTAAAACATGAAAAGTCTTGGATACTGCATGAAGTTGACATAGTAGCATGATTAAAACAAATAGGAGAAAGCATTTTTTCACTCAATGTATAGATAAGCTCTGCAACTCATTGCTGGAGCACGTGGTGAAAGCAATTCATGTAGCTGGACTTAAAAAGGTTTTGGACAAATTCCTGGATACTAGCCAGCTCTCAACGTGATTGAAAGTACGTCCAGCAGTAGCTGGCAATCCACTTAGGACTTCTGCTTATACATTGTGAAGACACACCCTGACCCCTGAGGCAAGGGGCTTGTGCGCCGAAACACGGCCCGTGTCGGGTCTTTTTCACAATAAAGGATGGCTATTATCTCTTTCTTGAAGGCCCAGTGGTGCTTTTTTGTCTGTGCTATATACTTGTATGCTGTATTACCCTCTCTTTTGTTACTGCTGTGTGTAGTAGAACAGTGGAATGTAAGAAGGGGTAGAGACCTCTAGCTATAGATGTGAGTGGCAACATTTTCAGCTTTTTCTGTTCCCAATTAATGCAGAATCTGATTTTGACCTTCAACATCTGTTAAAATTGATACCAAATTCCTATACTTGTTCAAAACACAAAAAAGTTGATGAAAACAAAATACAAAGGGAAAACCATTTTGCAGAATTAAAACAACACACCTTTCACTTTTTTTTCTGTTCAGTAGTTTCTTTGCTGGAAAATCAGCAGCTGGCAGGCCACAGATTTACCACAAATAAATCAAATTGGAGTGAAATAATCAATAAATACAAATAGTTTCTAATTCAATAGCCAATGAGGTAGAAGTGCCACAGATTTACCTTTTTATTTAGGAGTCCTGCAGCCCTAAAAATGTATATTATTCAAATGAAATCACAGTCTGTCCAGGAATACTCTTTTATAAAAGGTTCAAAGTTTCATATTTACACTGCACTGTAAGGTTGAGTTTTCTTTCTGTGATACCACACTTTTTTTTACCTGTGAATTTTAATAGCTCGGATATATTTTTGTCTTATGCCAACTCACATTTTCAGTGGCTGCCACTTTTGTCAGAATAGCTTTTGCGCATGGGATGCGCTTTCTGTTTGACCTTCGACACATTGAAACCCTTCACAAGCTCTCTGTTGCTCTGCAGGGTTTTAGCCTGAAGCTTTTTTGAGGCCTTCAAGCCAGCAGATGAAGTTTTCCAGGCCACATGTAATCACTGACGCCAGAGAACACAGCAGCCAGTGCCAAGATATTTGTAAATATAATATATGAATGGCCTTGAACTGTTCTCCTGATTTCTGTTCGCTGAGAATGTTGAGATAGAGCAGCTGGCGCATGGGTTTCCACTCACTCAACTGCTCTGCTTTGCCAGTTTCCTGTTCATTGGTCATAAGTACATAAGTAATGCCATATTGGGAAAAGACCAAAGGTCCATCGAGCCCAGCATCCTGTCCCCGACAGCGGCCAATCCAGGTCAAGGGCACCTGGCAAGCTAACCAAACGTACAAACATTTTATACAAGTTATTCCTGAAATTGTGGAGTGGAGGAGTGGCCTAGTGGTTAGGGTGGTGGACTTTGGTCCTGGGGAACTGAGGAACTGAGTTTGATTCCCACTTCAGGCACAGGCAGCTCCTTGTGACTCTGGGCAAGTCACTTAACCCACCATTGCCCCAGGTACAAATAAGTACCTGTATACAATATGTAAGCCGCATTGAGCCTGCCATGAGTGGGAAAGCGCAGGGTACAAATGTAACAAAAAAAAATTTGTGGATTTTTCCAAGTCCATTTAGTAGCGGTCTATGGACTTGTCCTTTAGGAAACCGTCCAACCCCCTTTTAAACTCTGCCAAGCTAACCGCCTTCACTACGTTCTCCGGCAACGAATTCCAGAATTTAATTATGCGTTGGGTGAAGAAACATTTTCTCCTATTTGTTTTAAATTTACTACACTGTAGTTTCATCACATGCCCCCTAGTCCTAGTATTTTTGGAAAGCGTGAACAGATGCTTCACATCCACCTGTTCCACTCCACTCATTATTTTATATACCTCTATCATGTCTCCCCTCAGCTGTCTCTTCTCCAAGCTGAAAAGCCCTTGCCTCCTTAGTCTTTCTTCATAGGGAAGTCATCCCATCCCCGCTATCATTTTTGTCGCCCTTCACTGCACCTTTTCCAGTTCTACTATATCTTTCTTGAGATGCAGCGACCAGAGTTGAACACAATACTCAAGGTGCGGTCGCACCATGGAGCGATACAACTGCATTATAACATCCTCACATCTGTTCTCCATACCTTTCCTAATAATACCCAACATTCTATTTGCTTTCCTAGCCGCAGCAGCACACTAAGCAGAAGGTTTCAGTGTATTATCAACGACGACACCCAGATCCCTTTCTTGGTCCATAACTCCTAATGTGGAACCTTGCATGACGTAGCTATAATTCGGGTTCTTTTTTCCCACTTGCATCACCTTACACTGTCATCTGCCATTTAGCCGCCCAGTCTTCCAGTCTCGTAAGGTCCTTCTGTAATTTTTCACAATCCTCTCGTGAATTAACGACTTTGAATAACTTTGTGTCATCAGCAAATTTAATTACCTCGCTGGTTACTCCCATCTCTAAATCATTCCTTGGTCATCTTGTGCATCCTTTGATATCTCTGCTACTGGAGCTGTTGACATGAAATAGATCCATTTACTTTGTGGTCACTGGTTCCACAGGTTGGAGACTTCCTGACTTAAGGAGCAGTTTTGTAAGACACTGGAGTGTTAAGTGATATGTTTGTTTATTAGGATTTGATACTACCACCTTATCTGTTGTTCAGGTCAAAGCAGTTTACAGGCTGAGGGTGGCTTTGATGACCAGGTAATTTGGGGAGAGAGGGTTTTTTTTATCCCTAGGGCTTGCGTTCTATGGATTTCTTGGCCATGCTGAACTACTTTTTCTAATGTCAGAGGTGTACCCTTGATCTGTCATCCAGCTGTAGTAAAGTTTTTTCAGAGTGGATAAGGTACATAGGTTAGGCCATTGCCTTAGAATTTGAATATAATGTTGAATGTACTTATGGAACCTCTGGGTTCGATTTTATTTTATTTTCTAGAAATTAAACGTGTCTTTGCTTGCAGTTTGCACGTACAGGAGAGAGTAAGTTAAAAGCTTTGTACTCTGTCTGCTTTTCTGCAGTGTTTTCTACATGGCCACTGGAAACTGGGAATAAGAACATAAGAATAGGCATACTAAGTCAGACCAATGGTCCATCTAGCCCAGTATCCTGTTTCCAGCAGTGGTCAATCCAGGTCACAAGTACCTGGCAAAATCCCAATTAGTAGCAACATTCCATACTACCAATCCCAGGGCACGCAATGGCTTCCCCCATGTCCATCTCAATAACAGACTATGGATGTTTCCTCCAGGAACTTGTCCAAACATTTTTTAAACCCAGATATGCAACCACTGTTACCACATCCTACTACTATTACTACTACTATTTAGCATTTCTATAGCGCTACAAGGAGTACGCAGCGCTGCACAAACATAGAAGAAAGACAGTCCCTGCTCAAAGAGTTTACAATCTAATAATCCTCCGGCAGCGAGTTCTAGAACTTAACTATTCTTTGAGTGAAAAAATATTTCCTCCTATTTCCATGTAATTTCATTGAGTGTCCTCTGGTTTTTGTACTTTAAGAGTGAAAAATCGATTCACTTCTACCCATTCTACACCACTCAGGATTTTATAGACCTTAATCATATCCCCCGTCATCCGTCTCTTTTCCCATATGGAAGGAGTTCCATCCCCTTTATCATTTGGGTTGCTTTTCTTTGAACCTTTTCTAATTCCGCTATATCTTTATTGAGATACAGCGACCAGAATTGAACTCAGAACTCAAGATGAAATCACACCATGGAGTGATAGAGGCATTATAATGTTCTCTGTCTTATTTTGCATCCTTTTCCTAATAAATCCTAGCACCCTGTTTGCTATTTTGGCTGCTGCCGCACACTGGGCAGATGATTTCAATGTGCTGTCTACAATGGCACCTAGATCTTTTTTTTTGAGTGCTCACTCCTAAGGTGGACCCTAGCATCAGGTAACTATGATTTGGATTATTCTTCCCAATGTGTATCACTTTGCATTTGTCCATATTAAATTTCATTTGCCATTTGGATGCCCAGTCTTCCTAAGGTCTTCCTGCAATTTTTCACAGTCTGCATGTGTTTTGCCAACTCTGAATAGTTTTGTGTCATCTTCAGATTTAATCACTTCACTCGTTGTTCCATTTTCCAGATCATTTATAAATATGTTAAATAGTACTGGCCCCAGTACAGATCCCTGCGGCACTCCACTATTCACCCTTCCATTGAGAAAAATGGCCATTTAACCCTACGCTTTGTTTTCTGTCCAATAACCAATTCCTAATCCACAGAAGGACATTGCTTCCTATCCCATGAATTTTTAAATTTTTTTTTATTACATTTGTACCCCGCGCTTTTCCCCAATCATGGCAGGCTCAATGCAGCTTACATATTGTATACAGGTACTTATTGGTACCTGGGACAATGGAGGGTTAAGTGACTTGCCCAGAGTCACAAGGAGCTGCCTGTGCCTGAAGTGGGAATTGAACTCAGTTCCTCAGGACCAAAGTCTACCACCCTAACCACTAATTTTCTCAGGAGTCTCTCATGAGGAACTTTTTCAAAAGCTGTCTGAAAATCTAGATACACTACATTAACCGGCTCACCTTTATACACGTTTATTTATGCCTTCAAAGAAATGAAGCAAATTGGTGAGGTAAGACTTCCCTTGGCTGAACCCATGCTGACTGTCCCATTAAACCAAAATTTTCTATGTGTTCCAAAATTTTATTCTTTATAATAGTTTCCACCATTTTCCCCGCACTGAAGTCAGGCTTACCAGTCTGTAATTTCCCGGATCACCTCTGGAACCCTTTTAAAAAATCGATGTTACATTGACCACCCTCCAATCTTCAGATACTATGGCAAATTTTAATGACAGGTTACAGGTCACTAACAACAGATCAGCAATTTAAGTTTTGAGTTCTTTCAGTACCCTGGAGTGTATGCCATCCAGTCCAGGTGATTTATCACTCTTTCATTTGTCAATTTGGCTCAGTATGTCTTCCAGGTTCACCGATATTTCTGTTAAAATAAGTTCAGGTTGTTTTAGTCCAGTTTGACCCCAAGTGGGATCTTCCATTTCTAGGGTTGGCTGGTGGTGGAGGTGCTGCAGGGCCAGCATTCTTAGCCCCTCGGGGGAAGGAATTATTTGTTTAAATGTTAAAAACCAGTAGTTAGATTCAGGGTTCTGGAAGGAGCCTTAGTGCATTGACCCCTGGCCTAGGACCATCACTGCATTGACCAGTCTAGGTATGTAGGAGGGAAGATTAAGATATAAAAGAAAGGTTATGAATGTAAGCTCATGGTACTGGATTCTTGCTCTCCTTGTGATTGGGGGTGAAGGGAAGCAGTAGGAATGGGGTTACATGACCTATACAGAATTCAGGATTGAAAGGTGGTTGATGTCTGTGATCCTTGAGCATAGTAAACCGCAGGCCCTGAATCCTGTGGGAGTTAATAAAACAGAAAATCCCATTCTATTTGTTGCTCTTTCTTATGTATTTCAATTCTGTGTATGAAAAAGCAGGCAAGCATTTCCCACAAGCTTTATGTCTTACAGTATTTTGGTCTGTATATCCAGGGTGAAAGTGGAGATGCTGCTGATGACGAGATGGCAGTTCGTAAAACAAAGAGTTGCAAAGAACCTCGAAGCAGAAGCGGTTCTGATCCACCAGACATTGATGAACAGGACGAGCCAGGTAGAAATTATGTTCTTTCTTTCTTTCTTTCTTTATTATACTTAATATATTCTCTATAGATGCTGCATTCTTCCAGAGGGACTGGAGGGTTAGCACATAAGCACTGCCACACTGGGAAAAGACCAAAGGTCCATCAAGCCCAGCACTCTGTCTCCGAGAGCAGCCAATCCAGGCCCCAAGAACCTGGCAAAAAACCCAAAATTTGATCACGATCAATGGACTTTTCCTTCAGAAATCTGTCCAGACCCCCTTTAAACTCAGCAAGGCCAGCTGCCGTCACTACCTTCTCCGGCAATGAGTTCCAGAGTCTAACTACGCGCTGAGTAAAGAAAAACTTTCTCCGATTTGTTTTAAACCTACCCCATTCTAATTTCATCTTGTGTCCCCTGGTTCCATTATTGTTAGAAAGCGTAAACAAACGCTTCACATCTGTCCGCTCTATCCCGCTCATTATTTTGTAAACCTCTATCATATCACCTCTCAGCCGCCTTCTCTCCAGGCTAAAGAGTCCTAGCCGTCATAACCTCTCCTCATAGGGTAGTCGTCCCATCTCTTTTATCATTTTTGTCGCCCTTCTCTGCACCTTCTCCAATTCCTTTATATCTTTTTTGAGATGAGGCGACTAGAACTGAACACAATACTCCAGGTGCGGTCGCACCATGGAGCGATATAACAATCTAATAGATCTATTAGATTGTAAGCTCTTTGAGCAGGGACTGTCTTTCTTCTAAGTTTGTGCAGCGCTGCGTATGCCTTGTAGCGCTATAGAAATGCTAAATAGTAGTAGTAGTAGTAGAGCGATATAACAGCATTATAACATCCTCATGCTTGGTTCCCATCCCTTTTCTAATAATACTCAACATTCTGTTCGCCTTCTTAGCCGCCACAGCACATTGAGCTGAAGATTTCAACGTCCTATCCACGATGACTCCCAGATCCCTTTCTCGGTCCATAACTCCTAACGCAGAACCTTGCATAACATAGCTGTAATTCGGGTTCCTCCTTCCCACATGCATCACTTTGCACTTGTCAGCGTTGAACTTCATCTGCAATTTGGACGCCCAATTCCCCAGTCTCACGAGGTCTTCTTGTAATTTTTCACACACCTCCCATGACGAGACGACTCTGGATAATTTTGTGTCATCTGCAAATTTAATTATAAGTTAAATTAATCTCTACCTTCCCAGAAAATCAAAGTTGTGTCTATTATAGCTATGGTGAATAGCTTTGCATAGGATGTCTATGTTGGAAAATGGATGTCTAGGTCTGTGCATTCGATTCAAAAATAACTAGTATTTTAGAAAAGGCTTAGCAAATGCAGAGCAATTTCTAAGATACGTATAGCACTGCCAGGAATATAAATGCCCTTACACACTATGAGAGCAGCCATTTTAGAAAAAAGTCAACTGAAAAAAGAGTGGCATGACTAGGAAGTTTGCATTTTACAGCATACATATGGGGTGGATTTTAGAAACCTGGATGTCTATGAAAAACTAATCAAGGAGACATCCTCAAAAATTCAAACTTTTTGTAACTCAAGGTAATCCCCCTCCCCCCCCCCCCCCCAGATCTCCTTCAAAAGAGATGACTGCCAATGTATTGCAGTTCTAAAATATAGAATACACATATGTACTTTGAAGGACTGCTGGAACAGCGCTCAGAACAACCATCTTTTAAATTCCTGCATGCTATCATGTATATATGGATAGGTGGTGTCTGTTGTAAAATCATTACTTGTACATACATGCTGATTTACAAGCATGAAAATGCTTGTACATGGACAAAACAGCTCATGGATCTTCTAGAATCACTTGCTAGACATCTCGTATATGATGAGAGAAAGAGTAAAATATATTTTCAACAAATCTTGGCCACTTGGGCCCAAATATACTAAAGGCTTTTCCCCATAGATTTCTAATAGGAAAAACACATCTGGCCTTTAATATAGAGGATTTAATTACTTTGATTTTGGGATATGAAGGATCTACCTACTGTAGGCCCTAGAGAATAAAAGCCCCCCCCCCCCCCCCCCCCAATAAAACTGGTTTAACATATGCCCTTCTTTACTTCAAATATAGTCCCAGGTTTCTTATTTATTTAATTTAGTTTATTTGTGGTATTTGATATACCACTATTTCACAGTTTCTGGGCAGGGGTTCTACCTTCACAACTTTTTATACCCAGTAGTAAAGCTGATAAGCGTATGGGAGTTCTTCAGTGCTCTGGTACTCAAGGTCTCTTACTACTATTACTACTACTACTTAACATTTCTAAAGCGCTACCAGGGTTATGCAGCTCTGTACAATTTAACAAAGAAGGACAGTCCCTGCTCAAAGGAGCTTACAATCTAAAGGACAAAAAGTGCAGTCAATCAAATTGGAACAGTCTAGATTTCCTGGATGGAGGTATAATGGTTAGGTGCCGAAAGCGACATGGAAGAGGTGGGCTTTGAGCAAGGATTTGAAGATGGGCAGGGAGGGGGCTTGGCGTATGACCTTTGGCCTTTCCTAGTTCCTTCAGCTCTGCTCTTTGTCCATTTTCCTTCTAAAATCAGATTCAAGGACCTAAATATATAAACTACAAAGAAAGAGGTGGATTGAAGTAGAGAGGTAGCCTAATAGTTAGTGCAATGGGCTGAGTACTAGAAGAATCAGGTTCAATTCCCACTTCAGCTCCTTGAGACCCTGGGCAACTTACTTAACCTTCCAGTGCCCTAGGTACAAAAAGAAAACTTAAGATTTTGAGCCCACTAGAGACAGAGAAAGTGACTGTAAACCACTTTGGTTGTACCCACAGAAAAGCAAGTGGGTACAACCCACAGAATGTATATCAAAATCTTTACCCTTAGCCCATATTAAAAAAACAAAGCTATAAATCATGGACAAGAAGCAAATGTTTCTTGGTTGAAAGGAAGTTCTGGAACAAAGGGTCTTAATATAAGGCTCAAAGCGGATAGACTGAGGTATAACATTAGGAAGTATTTCTTCACGGAAAGGGTAGTGAAGGCATGGAGTTACCACAAAGGCTGCTATTTTATAAATATATCCATGTGTATATTGCATGCACATATAGGTTTTTGAAAAAAAGTGCTTGTTTTGGCCAGGGCTTTACATGAGGGATTAAGGGAGTCGTCCTTCTTTTTTCAGCGTACTTGATTTCCACCTCCAAACTGCAATTATGTTAAAACAGCAGACTTAATTGGTGGGATTTACACCTGTAGGGTTGCAGCTACATCTGAAGTGGTGCAACTTACATGTTGAAATTCCTCTCCTGCATGTAAATGCCGCCACTTCAATATGGAAGCTGCTGAGTCTGTGTCATTCATTTTTTTTTCAAACATGTATGTTTGTAAAATGGCTCCTTCCGCTACATGTGCCAGCACATACATGCACTCTTCAGCTCGTGTTTTAGAAAAGGTTTCACCCTGGCTGATCCTTTTCTAAAGTACTGCCAGAACTGAGCATGTCCCAATGTGGACATCTCAGTTCCGGTGTCTACATTCTGTTTAAAATGGGGCTCCACAGATCCTTATTTGTGATAAAATGGAGGCAAAGCTAGAGATTCAGTATGATTTGTGATATACTGCAACAGAAAAGGAAATTAGGCCAGCTAGAGAGGCCATAGATTTAATATCTGCCATCATATCCTATGTTTCACATAAATAACTGTAATGATAAATGCATTTTTTTCTTTTGCAGATCAGAACATTATAAGCAGTTTCCCCACATTTTACACTTTACCATCTAGAAGAACCCATTCCCTCACTACATATGGCTCTCCAAGTATGGTATCTGGGGCATCTTCACCAGTCCGACCAGCCTCATCACCGGTTCTGCCTGCATCTAACAAGAACCAATCCAAGTAGGATCAAAGCATAGCTTCCATGTTTAATGTATATATTTATTTATTGGGATTTATTAACTGCTTTTATGAAGATATTCACCCAAAGTGGTGTGCAGCAGGTATAGTTTAGCATAAAACTTAGTTTTGTTCCATTATGTAGCTTCCCACTATTCCAGAACCTGTGGGATAGTTGTGTCCATCAACCAGCAGGTGGTGATAGAGAACTGAAAACTGAGCTCCCCACCCCCGCCCTCAACTTGGCTACGCTTCTGAGGGTAAGACTTGTGGAGACTGTGAGGTCGGGGGAGCAGCTGGCAGTAGTAAATCCAGCTAAAGTTTGACTCAGAATCACTTGGAGGGCTGAAGTTCTACTTGGTACAAGGGAGGGATCCTGACTCACTGCTTGGGACTATGTTGTGCAGCGCTTGTGCCATTTGGAGTGAATGGCGACTCCCGTGGAGGCAGTTAAGCGGTGTTCCTTGCTGAGGGACCCACCAGCCAGTATCTGGGCGTTGCAGTGTGTGCAAACCGGGAATCCCACGGGATGTGGGAGGAAACAGTCGACAGCAGCATATCTTCAGATTTGGCACAGCATCCAAATATGCCGTGAACTTAGGATTCTCCAGCAGGGCCAGTGCGCAGTTTGATACAGAAGAGTGTGGGAACAGGTGCCATTTTGTCGGGACTGACTACATAAGTACATAAGTATTGCCATACTGGGAAAGACCAAAGGTCCATCAAGCCCAGCACCCTGTTTCCAACAGTGGCCAATCCAGGTCACAAATTCCAGGTCACAAATACCTGGCAAGATCCCCAAAAAGTACAAAACATTTTATACTGCTTATCCCAGAGATAGTGGATTTTTCCCAAGTCCATTTAATAATGGTCTATGAACTTTTCCTTTAGGAAGCTGTCCAAACCTTTTTTAAACTCTACTAAGCTAACCACCTTTACCACATTTTCTGGCAACGAATTCCAGAGACTGGCAGTGAAGAACAGCCTCTGTTTGGTCACACATGGAGCACAGCCACCATTTTACAACCTCAGGGCCCAAAGGAGCATTTAGCTGCATTGGGATCTTTGTTTTCTCTGGAGTTTATATTGCTGTTATACAAGGCCTATTTACTGAAGTAGGGACAGTCAGAGTTGCTGCAAGATACTTCAGTTTCTCGCCCCTCCAGCTCCTAAGAGATCTCATTTAGCCTCATCTGCCCACTCCTGGAGGGCTATCTCTGCTTCTCCTTCTTTATCTGATGTGGCCTCAGTCTATTCAGAGAAGCCATCATTGAATGAGCAATTAGTGGAGGGAGAACTTCTTCCTAAGGAGGGGGATAACCCAAAAGTACTGAGGTGATTTCATAACGAGGAGCTCAGTACTCTTATTTCTGAGGCATTGGAGGTGCTTTCCACTGAGGAGCCTTCTGCTTCATTGTCAGAAATTCCATCTTCATTGATAATGAGTGGGCTTGCTTATTTATTTATTTATTTATTTTGGCATTTATATCTCACATTTTCCTATACTGCATTGTGTTAGAGGTCCTACTAAGCTCTTTGCAATGCATCCAGACATTCAAGACCTGATTACTGCAGACTGGGTCTCACCAGACATGGGGCTGAGAGTGGGAAGAGCCATGGTTCGCCTCTACCTGGTGGTTCTGGAGGAGAAAGAGAAATTGCAGCTTCCCAGAGTGCACTCCCTTGTTATGGCAGTGACTAAGAAGACCACCTTACCATTGGAAAGGGACATTGCCTTAAATGACCCTCAGGGTAGGAAGCTAGAAGGCTTGCTGAAACAAGCCGTTGAAATGGCCTCTTTTGGCCTTCAAGTGCAGGTTGTTCATGGCTAGAGCATTCCTGAAGTGGCATCAGCAGTCTGCAACACAAGATGGGCACCATAATTTTTTTTGTTACATTTGTACCCCGCGCTTTCCCATTCATGGCAGGCTCAATGCGGCTTACATGGGGCAATGGAGGGTTAAGTGACTTGCCCAGAGTCACAAGGAGCTGCCTGTGCCTGAAGTGGGAATTGAACTCAGTTCCTCAGTTCCCCAGGACCAAAGTCCACCACCCTAACCACTAGGCCACTCCTCCAACTGGAAGTGAGGCTGGCCTACTTGGCGGATTCGATTTATGACATTTTATGGGTTACGGCCCCCAGTATGTCTTTGACTGTCACAGCACGTCAGCAACTCTGGTTGCTGCATTGGGAAGCGGATGCAGCATCAAAGTCACGTCATCTAGTTAAACTGCCCTTTTGGGGCAAGTGGCTATTTGAAGAAGATCTCAGTAACTTGGTGATAGAACTGAGGGGAAACTAAGCCAGTTGCTGGAAGATAAGCCGAAAGCCTCTGGTCGTCCGTCTTCAGGGGGCTCTCAATCTCAATCTCAATACTGCAGATAGTACTGGCCTTATTGCCTTCAATATGGTCAGAAGTTCTGCTTTCAGGTACACCATTCTTCCTTTCGTGTGGACAGGAAGTCCTCCTCTCAGTCACCTACAGTGCCCAGTGCCTCATGAGCTTTGCAATGATGTGAGGCTGGTGCACTCTTCTCTTCCTCTGGTGGAGGATGTCTTCAGAGGTTTTGGGAGGTGTGGGACAAAATCACATCAGACCAGTGGGTTCTGGATATTCTTACAGAAGGCTATAAGTTGGAGTTTTTCCACCTGGTCACTCCTCTCTTCTTGAAGTCTCCTTGTCGAAAGGGAACTAAGGCGGTCAAGGTTCAGACCACTGTAGATTCCTTGCAGGCACTCTGGGCCATTATTGCATTTCCCCAGGCTGAGCAGGGTCAAGGCAGATACTCGATCTACTTCATTGCTCCATAGAAGGAAGGTACCTTTTGTCTGGTCTTACATCTCAAAGGTCTAAACCACTGTCTCCGAGTGTCCCGCTTTCGCATGGAAACACTAATAGCAGTCATAGCCTTGTTTTAAGTAGGAGAATTTCTCACTGCCCTTGATCTCATGGAGGCATACTTGCATATACCCATATGACCACTGCATTAGAGATTTCTATATTTTGCAGTGCTGGGCCGTCACTTCCAGTTCAGGGCTTTGCCCTTCGGTCTCGCCACAGCACCAAGGTTATGGTGGTGTTGGTGGCGGCCTTTCTTTGGCACCAGGGAATCAGAGTTCACCCATATCTTGACGATTGGCTCATTCATGCATTGTCATATTTGGACAGCATGGTGGTGACAGACAAAGTTGTCAGTCTTCTGCAGTTGAGTTGGGTGATCAATTTTGGGAAGAGCAAACTAACTCTGTCACAGACGCTGGAGTATCTGGGCATTCTATTTGACACATTCCCAAATAGCAAGGGTTCAACAGATTTGACTTCTCATCAGTCAAGGTAGGCCCAGGTTCTGGGTTTAATGACAGTGATGGAAGTGGTGCCATGGGCAAGGGCTCATATGCAGTCATTACAGGAATATCTTCTCAGCCTCTGGTCTTTGGTTATCACAGAAGTACGACCTTCATCTTCCTTGGATGCTGGTTCCCATATGGAGTATGCAATGGTGATTGTTGCCCAGGAATTTGACCGTCAGAGCTCCCTTTTCAATTACACAATGGGAGGTGATGACAACGGATGCCAGCAAGTCAGGTTGGGGAGCTCATTCCAAGTTCAATCTGGCACAGGACACCGGAACAGAAGTCTCAGTGATTGATGAATCGCTTGGAGCTCAGAGCAGAGTGGAATGCCTTACATGACTTTGCTCCCTTTCTGGCAGGGGCCCTGGTCTGAGGTTTGTCCAACAATGTGATGGCGGTGGTTCATATTAACAGACAAGGTGGGACCCACAACTGGCTGATAGCGGTAGAGGTGGCCTCCCTCATGAGTTGGGCAGAGAAAAATCTCTGCTTGTCAGCAGCTCACATCACTGGGTCCTTGAGTGTGGAGATGAACTTTCTCAGCAGGCACTCCTTGGACCCGGGAGAATGGGAACTATCCAGCCAGGGTTTTCAGTTGATAGTAGATCAATGGGGTTCTTTGCTTCTAGACTTGATGGTGACCTAAAGGAATGCCAAAGTGCCCAAGTTATTCAGCTGTTGGGAAGAACTGGGTTTGATGGGGATTGATGGCCTACTGCTGCCCTGTCTGGAGACACATCTACTGTATGTCTTCCCTCCTTGGCCCATGGTGGGCCATGTGTTGAAAAGGATCACAATGCACTGGGGTTGAATAATTCTTGTAGCCCTGGATTGGCTGTGGAGGCCATTGTATGCAGACCTGATTCAACTGCTAGATGGGGATCTTCTCCATCTTCTTCAGGTACATGGTCTACTGAAGTAAGTAGTGCGGTGCTCATGGAGGATCCATGCCCCTTTGGTCTTCCATTTTTGCCATTGAAAGGGCTCAGTTGAGACGAAAAGGTTATTCTGATTGGTCATTGTTACATTGCTTCAGGCTCAGAAATGCTCTACATCCATGGCATATGTGGGGGTGTGGAGGACGTTCAAGGGCTGCTGTTCTGAGCGTGGACTTTCTTCCTTATCTGCTCAGATTGCTCATTTCTTAGCATTTCTCCAGGCAGGTCTTCAGAAAGGATTGGTGATGGGTTCTCTAAAAGTTCAGATTGTAACTTTGGCCTGTTTCAGGGGCCAACTACAGAAGATGTCTCTTGTGACTCACCCAAATACCATTCTATTCTTGTGGGGGGTGGGTCGCTTGTGGCCTCCCTTTCATACGCTGTGTCTAGTGTGGAACCTTAATTTAGTCCTTCAGGTTCTTCAAAGCCTCTTTTTGAGCCACTCCAGAATGCCTCCTTGAAAGATCTTATGCTAAAGACAGAGTTCTTGGTGGCTGTTGCTTTGGCAGATAGGGTTTCAGAGCTTCAGACTCTTTGTTGTTGGGATCCCTTTCTCCGCTTTTCGGAGGCAGGGGTCTCTCTTTGAACAGTTCCTACCATTATTCCGAAAGTGGTATTAGTATTTCATGTCAACCAATCTGTGAAGCTTCCATCCTTTTGCAGAGAGAAGAAGCTCAGTATTCTTCCTTGCTGAAATACCTGTGCCAACCGCTACAGGGTGGACGTTGAAGCCAGTTTTGGGGCTTCGGTCCTTAGGATGGTGGTGCCAGGATCCCACCCACTCTAGGGACTGTTTTTAAACATCTCACAGGTTTTGGAATAGTGGGAAGCTATGTAATGGAAGGAGAAATTAGATCTTACCTGATAATTTTCTTTCCATTAGTATTTCCTATTATTCCAGAGGCCTGCCTGAGGTTTCTGAGATGTTTAGTCAGTGCAAAGTAATGGGTCAAATAACAACTGTCACCTTGCATGGTGCTTCTTGTATATGTTTTGTTCTCTACAAGTTGTCCAGAAATGAGAGAGGTCCACACGTGTTTGCTCGTCTGGTTAGTGTTAGGTTAGCGAGTTGTTCAAGGTTGTTGTGTTTATTCTGAGTTTATCCTTACTTCATATCTACATAATGCCAAGAGAGATATGTGTCAACTCAGTTTTCATTTCTCTATCTCCACCTGCTAGTTGATGGACATAACTGTCGCACAGATTCTGGAATAGTAGGAAGGACTAATGGAAAGAAAAGAAAATGATCAGGTAAGACCTAATTTCTTCTTAAAGCATAACAATAGTAAATTGACCAAATATAATACAATAAATAAACTTTGAATAACAAATCGAAACCTAATAATTGGACTACCATGAAATAGTATAAAAAATATACACATTTAACAGCACTGCAGAACAACTATAGAACAGAAATATGATAAATATCAGTACAATACAAACAATACCATAATAGACCACATTCCCAAATAACATAGATATAATATGATGTGAGAAATAGTACCAATCCCCAGCCCTCAGGCCCCTTCTCCCAGCCCCAGCATTAGACCCTTCTCCACAGATCAGCCCCAAACCTCAGAGTCTGCCCTTGGTCCCTTTTTCTCCCAGGACTAGCATCAGACTGTTCTCCCTAAACCAGCCCCCTTCTCCCAGCCCTAGCAAAAGACCCTTCTCTCTCCTCCCAGCCCCAGTATCAGACTCTTCTCCTTAAATCAACCCCCTTCTCCTACCTCAGCAAAAGACCATTCTCTCTCCTCAACCCTTAGCCCCAGCATGTGCCCTGTCTGCCAGCCTGCCTCCTTCTTCCAACCCCCACATCAGACCCTCTCTCATTGGGTGTGCAACTGAGATTGGGGGGTATTTGCCCCCATTCCATGCCTGTAGCAATGCCTAAGCACAGGATCATTGGGGTTAGGTTTGGCTGTATTTTCCAGCCCTATATAATAACTGGGACGTCCCTTAAATTTCTGGAGAGTTCTTGATTTACTTGGTATTTTACTAGCGAACTTCCTAAATTGCATTCAGAGTTATATTAAAGGGTGATTTTATAAAGTGTTTTTCAATCATTTCTGGCCACATACACTCATAAAAGTTTTTTTTATAAAATAGACTACCTTAAGTGTATGTAACTTGTCAAGAAGATGCGTACTTTACCAATAGGCATAACTGGGGACGCAGTCTGGATGGAGCAAAGATAGAGTTCACAAGTATACATGTTGATTATAAAATACTTTAATCAATGTCCATAGTTGTGAACTTTAGGCTCAAACATTTTTCATACCTTTATTCAAGGTGCAGTTTCTGCTGGGTATGCTAGCATTTTATAAAGATGCTTTGGTGCCTACTTGTCCTCTTAACCTATGTGCCCTGGTATTAAATTACCCTATGAAACAAGTAGAAAAAAGCACCGAGGGCCATCAAATATGGGACAATCAGGAATCCTTTATTGGTAGACCTGACACGGGCCGTGTTTCGGCGTAAATACATTTGCGTCAGGGGTCGAGATAAATTGGACTCCTGAAGTGTGTGAAATAGTAAGAATGTGGCACATCTAAGCCAGCAGCCAGTGTTAGGAGTAAATATAAAATGTAGGAAAAAGCAGTCAGTGGCTCGCTAAACAGCATCCTTACAATCATGCTAAAACACATCCCGTGTCGGGCCTACCAATAAAGGATTCCTGTTTGCTCCATACTTGATGGCTCTTGGTGCTTTTTTCTGCCTGTTCTTATATGTGTACTTTGACCTTCTCTTCTGCCATAAAATTACTCTGTGCAAGGTGAAACCCTCAATTAAGAAATAAGAATATTGGGGTGGCGGTAATTTTATAACAGGGCCTATTGTATAAAAGCAACATATTAGAACCAGTCCCAAGAGCATGCAAATGTCCATAGACACATTTATACCTGCTCCAAAGAGGTATAAATGTATGCATGTACTCTACATTTGTACCCACGTATATTATCATATATATGCATACATCACAATTCCACTCCCAAACTGTTCCCAGAGATCGCCTATACATTTTTGGTGTATAAAGCAGATTTTGCACATAGAAAAACCTTTATAAAATTACCCCTGTGTTGTCTGTCAATATTTGTGTAAGGTATACATTCCAAAAGAAAGAATAATAGGGAAATCCAAGAATTACACTGTATTATATCCCTTATATCCTTCACTTACCTCCAAGGAAGAGCTAAAACACAGAAATGAAAGGAAAAACAAATGAAGTTACTATTTGAATATACGTTGGTATATTTGCTGCTCATGTGCAGATTAGTGGCACTTTCTTTCTCTATTCTAGTTATAGTATTGTGGGGCCTAGTTACTAAGCTCTGTTTATCCCAGGAGTTGCTACACTCTGCAAACCCATTTAATAGTTAATATAGCGCCTAGCAGTTGGGGTAATTTATAAAGAGCCACTACGTTTTATGCAGCAAGAATGCAGATAAATGGCAGTAATTTAATCATTTAGGCTCATAAGCAATCTCTTATAAAAGTAAGTAAGCACCTTGTTTGCATGGTCACACTTTGATTATGGGCATGTGAAGTATGGGCAGAGAGTACATTCATATGCCCCTAATCTTGGCAAGTACCATGCAGTAACTGCAAAACCCTAGTGCAACTTAGTAAGTGAGGCCCTCTGTAGAATGTTTCATATCTTTCAAACCTACTTCTCCGTATAGCAGGGGTTTTCAACCCAGTCCTCGGGCTTTCAGGCTACCCACAATGAATATGCATAAGATAGATTTTCATGCCTCCACTGTATGCAAATCTATCTCATGCATATTCATTGTGGCTATCTTGGAAAAACGGACTGGCTTGGTGTGTACTGAGGATTGGATTGAGAACCCCTGCCTTATAGTTAAGTTTTTGAGAGAAATACCTTCAAGTAGCTAGCTGAAACCTAAGGAAATATTTGGATGCATGTTTTAGAACTGATCTGATTTTTTTTTGCTAAGAGCGTGGCCCCTTTTGCTCTATGATACTTGAGAGTTCTGTAGCCATTTATTAGGGGTTTTATAGGTAACAGAATGCTGTAGGTCTGGAAATTGTAGCTTAAATACTTCCCTGATAGAATTGTGTTGCGAGAACACAAAGAAAAGGTCAGTCATGTGGTCAGAGGGAATGACACCATTCTCTGTACATTATAATTTCTTCTTTGCAAGTACAAAAGGGCAAAGTTTTGCTTAGCTGAAGATTAATTGTTCCTTTCAGTATGGAAGGGTGTTCAACAGCAGAAAAATACATTTCTTAAAGGACACCTTAGTTCCAGATTCTCATCTATGAAACAATAAAGACATTTCTAACTAATCATTTTAGTTCCAAATGTCTTTATTGCTTTCACAGATGTTCCTGCCACATATGAACATTGTACAATGGAAGTCATGAAGCAGGTGCTGAGCTTGTCTTAGATATTGAATGGCACCTTACCTGGAAGGGCAATTAATCATATGTTGGTTCAAGTAGAAGGAACTCCTAATATATATCAGAATAGCGCTATAGGTAGTCCGATTTATAATATACTAACACTCAAAATACAGGGGACTCCTATATGTATAGAGTCTTACATGAGATATTCTCTTTAGAGGGAAAAAACCCTCAATCTGGACATATGCTCCTTATGTTATACAACTTTAGGGAGCACTGTCCGATCATCACTGGCTAAAAATCCTCTGCTAAGTGACCTGTTATTAAATTTATTGGGAGTTAAAGGTTACTTAGCTGGCTGCTGAAAAAAATTTTCTATGCAGTCCCGTCTCAAAATACAGAAGCGAACATAGCTTTGTCTGAAATACAGCCGGAAAACCCACGGACCCTGAAGAAAGTGGTGAAACTTGGGCCGAAGTCGGGCCGTGGATGGGTCACGAGCGACTGTATTTTGAGATGGGACTGCATAGAAAAATTTTTTCAGCAGCCAGCTAAGTAACCTTTAACTCCCAATAAATTTAATAACAAGTCACTTAGCAGAGGTTTTTTTTAGTCAGTGATGATCGGACAGTGCTCCCTAAAGTTGTATAACATAAGGAGCATATGTCCAGACTGAATATCTCAAGTAGAAGGAAGACAATAAAAACAAACCATTTTTGAATTCACAATTTCTTTGTTTGCTTAGTTATCCTATATAATAAAACGCACCTCCAACATTCTGATGCTGACTGCATGGCTGAGGCATTCCTGCTCTCTGTATCCTTCTCCTGAATTGACATCATGTACTTCCGGGTTCGTCACAAGCAGAAGTGACCAACCACACGAGGTTTCTCGGCTTCAGAATGTTGGAGGTGCATTCTATTAAATAGGATTGGTCAGTTCCTTGAAGCACAGCCAGAGCTCAGCGTCCTGCACAGTAACGCTCAGACACCAGAGACAGAGGAGGGGGGGGCTGACACACTCTATGTCTCGCACTGTATCACATTCACTGTGTCACACAGTCACTCACACACTCTCTTGGTCTCATACACTCAGTCTCACAGAGAGTCTGTGTCTCACACACACTCTCTCTCGCACACACTGTATCTGTGTGAAACACACTCTTTCTCTCTCTCTCACACTGTGTCTCACATACGCACTTGCACACACTCTCTCTCTCACAGACACACTCGCACCCAGACTCACTCTCTCACACACACACACTCTCTCAAATTCACTCTCTCTCTCACACACACAGTCACTCTCACATACGCTCTCTCAAACATACACACTCCGAGGAAAACCTTGCTAGCGCCCGTTTCATTTGTGTCAGAAACGGGCCTTTTTTACTAGTTTTACTATACTGCAAAACTAGTTAAAAATGTAAGCGTACATGATTACAGAACACATGATTTAGGACTTTCACTTTCCTTCTAGCATTGTTATATGCAGGGCTTTTTTTGAGGGGGTACTTGGGGGAACTGAGTACCGGCACCTTTTCCATTGTCTGCTAAAATTGACCCATGGTTCCCAAGTTTTAATGAAAGAGTGCAGGCTCTACACACCAATTCTGCCTTGTCATAGATTCTGTGACTGGTTGCAAGGGGCCTGGCTATTGTGGGATGGGTCCCTCAGTGATCTCCCCACCCCTGAAGGGTGGCCTGGCATTTGAGTACCAGCACCTTTTTCGCTAGAAAAAATGCACTGGTTATATGATACATGCTGCACTAATAGTTAACAATATGTCTTGCATAATTTTACATCTAATTACCTCATTAGTTTAGCTTTCACATTAAAACTAGCAAGTTAAAATGTGTAAACCAGCTCACGTGTCCTAACGGCACATAAACACTAATTAACATTGGTAGTAGTATTAGAGGGGCATAATTGAAAGGGACATCCTTGTTTCGATTTGGACGTCCTCGCAAAACGTCCCCATCCAGGGGCAGGGAAACCCGTATTTTCAAAACAAGATGGAAGTCCATCTTTCATTTCGATGATACGGTCAGGGACACCCAAATCCTGAAATTTGGTCGTCCTTAGAGATGGTCGTCCCTAGAGTTGGTCGTTTCTGATTTTCGGCGATAATGGAAACCAAAGACGTCCATCTCAGAAACGACCAAATGCAAGCCATTTGGTCATGGAAGGAGCCAGCATTTGTAGTGCACTGGTCCTCCTGACATGCCAGGACACCAACCGGGCACCCTAGGGGGCACTGCAGTGGACTTCATAAATTGCTCCCAGGAACATAGCTCTCTTACCTTGTATGTTGAACCCCCCAAACCCTCTACCCACAACTGTACACCATTACCATAGCCCTTATGGGTGAAGGGGGACACCTAGATGTGGGTATAGTGGGTTTCTGGTGGGTTTTGGAGGGCTCGCTGTTTCCTCCACAAACGTAACAGGTAGGGGGGTGTGGGCCTGGGTCCGCCTGCCTGAAGTTCACTGCACTCACTAAAACTGCTCCAGGTACCTGCATACTGCTGTGATGGACCTGAGTATGACACCTGAGGCTGGCAATCAATATTTGTAAAGATGTTTTTTGAGGGTGGGAGGGGGGTTAGTGACCACTGGGGGAGTAAGGGGAGGTTATCCTCGATTCTCTACAGTGGTCATCAGGTCATTTTGGGCCCCTTTTTGTGCCTTGGTCGTGAGAAAAACATGACCAGGTAAAGTCGTCCAAGTGTTCATCGGGGACATCCTTGTTTCTTTCGATTAAAGGTCGAGGTCATCCTAGTGTTAGGCACGCCCATGTCCCACCTTTGCTACGCCTCCGATACGCCCCCTTGAACTTTGGCCATCCCTGTGACGGAAAGCAGTTGGTGACGTCCAAAATCGGCTTTCGATTATATCGATTTGAATGACCCTGTGAGAAGGACGTCCATCTTCCGATTTATGTCTCTTTCGAAAATGAGCCCATAATGTACACATTGACCTCCTAGTTGGTAGATTTTGGTGCCACCGAGTAGGATGCTAATTAGAATATTTGCTTTCTTTGCATAGGCAAAACAGTTCAGTTAAATGAATGATCAAACTAATACACACAACAATGCAGGTGTTTTTTATTAGGTTGTATATTTGCCTTGAGCACAAGGTATATTGAAATTCATTTTTCCCCTACATATAAAAATTTAAATGATTGCAAATGCTCTTCTTTTTATCTTAGTACATGGAGCAGCTCTAGCTGGCACGGTCGAGTTAAAGGAGGAATGAAGGGGTTTCAGGCCTTCATGATTTCTGACAGCAGCATGACTTTTATTGAATTCGTTGAACTTTTCAAATCTTTCAGGTAAAATGTAACAGAAGGTGTTTAAAGTTCAGTTTCCAGATCTTGGATGATCTTGAGTTTGTGGGACCCACAGAATGATTGTCTTTTTTGTATCTCAGTGTGCGGAGTCGCAAGGACCTCAAGGAGCTGTTTGATATTTATGCCGTGGCCTGTAACCGCTCAGGCTCTGAATCTGTTCCACTCTATACCAACCTGACGATTGATGAGAACACCAGTGGACTACAGCCAGATTTAGGTACATGAAATTTATTTAAATCTGCAAATAGTATTTTTTTTAAAATAGCGGTTGATATTCAGCTGGTGACACCAACATTTTGCTGACTGCTACCCCCAGAAATTCAATGCCAGGCTATGTCTGGGCTCAGGCTTTGAATTTCCAGGTTTATGGAGTTGGCTACACCATAGCTGGTTAAGTGTGATATTACATAATAGCATAGTAGATGACAGCAGTTACCTGTATGGTCCATCCAGTCTGCCCAATAAGATAAACTCATTACATATGGTATGAAGTGATACATCGTATGTATGAAGCACTGCATAAAGGTAGGACTGACTTTTATTACATTACACAAGTCTTATAACCCGCAAATACCATGTTATGGTTCACTGCAGGTAACAATAACAAGGCTGAACCAACCATCCAGAAATTCACATAATACTCATAATAGATCATACTCATCAACAATACATTTGACAAAGCTTTGTAAAAAGACATCTTAGAATCAGAACAGATACATTTTTTTAGTAAAAAAAACAACTTCTGAAACATTAAATAATCTCTAATTACTCAGAGTTCAAGAGGAAGAGAATTCCGTAAGGTAACTGCTTGAAATGAAATAGATGTGAACAAACATTTAACATACTTAATGTTACACAAAAAGGATGACTTAAAAGAACCTGATTACATAATTGTTAGATGTTACTCATAGAAAGATGTTAAATGTCTCTCCCAAATAAGATGGAGTTATACCATAAAGTTTTTATGTGGTGACCTTGGTCAGTTCAGTGCTGAATATCAGCACTTACCCACCCCCAGAACGCCTCCAAAATAACCAGTTTTTTGTTAGGCACTAACTGGTCATTTTCAGCGGCATTAACCAGTTAAGTGTCACTGAAAATGACCAGTTAGCCCTGAACAAGTGTTTTAATCAGCCAGAAGCCGTTAAATCTCTTTGAATATTGACCCCATAATGCTTTAAATGTCTATAATGAGTCAATATAATATTGTCACTTAACAGCTTTATATTGCCCATACTCCTATTCTGGGTTACCTGCTTGGTCACTTGGAGGGTCCTGCCAAGCATTCCGTAGGCGCTTATTCCACTACACTGGCAACCTCCCAAACATCAACTAGATTCCCACTTGCTGTTAGGGAAGTACATTGCCTCATAAGCTGAGGGGGTGAGGGGGGGGGACTGACTTTCACAAAACCAAATGGTTTTTCTTTGGGTGAAACAGTGCTATACCTGCAGAAATTGACTTTATTAAAATTTACTACCCATGTGGAAGCTAATTCTTTAAAGGGATGCCTAAGAAGACACCTCTCTGGAGTCTGTTCTATAAAGGAAAGTAGACACCTGTTTTTCTTTACAGAATACTGGTTTAACAGCTCAGTAACTGACATATGAACATTTTCCAAAACTCACTCAGTCCATTTTTTGTCAGTTTTGAGTTATGCCATTAATTTCGTTCATCAAGGCCAGATTCATTTACTGTAGCTTATTCCTGTGACAAAACTCACTCAGTTCATAATATTTTAACGACGTTGTGTTGAATACTCTATGCAGAATCACTCACATAGTCCCAAAGCTGCTACCTATTTTTCTCAGAATTGCTGTTGATGGACTGATTGAGTTTTGGAAAGGTACTTTTCATATCATTTAGGCACGAGCACTGTTCATACCTAGATTGCTATAAAATGTATGTAAATTATAGGACACTGTAATTTATGCATCTAACTATGTGCCCCACCCATATGTATACCCCCCTTCAAACTATGCACCATCACATTTAGGTACATTTTATAGAATAGCCCATAGCCAGAATACTGGCATACATTCACATATGTGCACATATATACCAGTATTTTTGTTATTTACAACACAGGAGAACAATGCAGACCAGAGTAAAAGTAGAAATACAGTCTTTATTAAAATCAGTTGCCCAACATGGCCACATTTCACCTTCAAGAGGCTGCGTCAGGGGCTTATCATTTCACTACAAAAATACACATATAAAAATAAATAATAAAAACATAGTAATTTTATAAATTATTAATCCAGTTAAAAGTAAGTAATCCAAATAAAAACTAACTCAAAACAAGTACAGACATATGTTAATTAACAACATAAGCATAAAAATATTATTCAGTCAGTATGTTAAGACACATTTAATTATTAATCTTTTGGAGAACCGAGGACTTATCAGCTGTGTTTGGGATGTAGCAACCCCGGCAGTCGCAGACTGTGCTTGGCTTACTTCCAGAGACCGCTAAGACTGAAAATATTGGACTGTGAAAGTATCCTTACCCTATGTCTCTGGCCCTGTGAAAGGAACAGTCCTAAGGTTCTCCTTGAAGAAATACTTATTTTTGGTTTCATCCCTTTGTCCTACTGTATTATTTCACTGGCCCAGGCCCAACCCTCGCTCGGGGTGTCACATGCAAATATGTAAGTGGTCACCCATTTTTGATGAAGTAGGTACATATATACATTATGCCCTATAAGTGAATAAATTTAAGTGTGTACTGTCTGTATGCACGTAGCTTTATTTGCAGTTTGACAAGGCATTCCCAAGTTTGCTGGTGGGAAGGGGTTTACAATTGATGCATATTTTCACTCAGGAATACTATATGCATAAATCACAAGACTAAGATATAACTTCCACTTCCTCAAAGCAACGTTATCAAACTCATTTTCACAGGCACACGGTGTTCCAGTGCTGCCATACAAGCTGTGACTTGAGTGAAAAGATTCCATTGTGATGTTCTAAGACCCTTGATGCAGCCCATTTAGGTGAAACATGTTGAATAAACTTCGTTTGAGTTACCTTTGGTTCTTCGGATTGTTGGTGCAGTTCTCGTTTGTTTTTGTTGCCTCTTTTGTATGTGTTCAGAATCCTCTTCAAGCTATTGTGATTTTCATGGGGTATCTCTGGTCAATGAAGTCAGTGAAGTTTGTCAGCTTATTTCATGTTATATCACATCATTCAAGATTCTGTGACATGCAACTAAATACATGTTTAAAAAACATGGAAGAATAATTCAGCTGCCCTACGTGTTCCTTTTTTTGCTAGATTTATTGACAAGGAATGAATCTGATTTGGGATTATTCATTCGAAGTAGACAGCAACTGTCAGACAGCCAGCGACAGATATCTGATGCAATTGCCGCTGCAAGCATAGTAACCAACGGCACTGGAGTAGAAAGCACATCACTTGGTGTGTTTGGAATGGGCATCCAGCAAGTCAATGACTTCTTAGTGAATTGCCAAGGAGAGCACTACACCTATGATGAAATCCTCAGCATTATACAGGTTTGTCATTCTACTTCTCTCGGTGCATCTTGCATTCCAAGTCTTTTCTTACCTGTAAGTCTCTGCATCTACACGGCATTTGAATTTGTGGGGGAAAAAACCCCCATAGAAATAAAGTTCAGCAAACGCGTTGCAAGTAATACTTTTTCTACTGCTTATTTCTAGGATAAGCAGCATAAAATCTGTTTTTCTCTTTTGGGATCTTGCCAGGTACTTGTGACCTGGATTGGCCTCTTCAAAAGAGGATACTGGGCTTGATGGACCTTGTATGACAATGTTCTTATGTACTGGACTAACTTCATGAATCTGTGATGTCTAAAACACTCCTATGATATAGATTATATTGTACTGTTCCAATTAAGGGCGCTTGATTTTTTGACAGGATTCCTATGTGAGAAGTCCATAAAGGCTCGTGTTTTGTAAAGGCAGCATAGGTGTCTTTTGTCTTTCTCAAAATAGGTCCCAGATCCAGCTCCAATGGAATGCAAGTGCTAATGCTCTGAGGCCTGTGTTAATGTGTGTGTATATACTCTATGGGGGCAGTTTTATAACTGGGTGCCCTAATGCTGTGTGGTCAAAGCCTCTTCCTTAACAGCATCTGGACACCCGGATTCCATGATAGAATACAAGCTTAACCCGGCATCAGTGCATCTAACATTTAAGTATCTGTAGTTATACTAGCCATATACAATGATGTGAAAACGTTTTTGCCCCTCCCTGATTTCCCCTATTAATGCATATATGTCACACTGAATGGTTTCTGATCTTTAAACAAAATGTAATATTAAACAAAGTGAACCGAAGTAAACACACAACAGTTTTTAAATTATTACTTCATTTATTTAAGGAACAAAGTTACTCAACAACTGTATCATTCACGTGAAAAAGTAACTGCCCCCTAAACTTAATAACCGGTTGTACCACTTTTAGCAGCAATAATTGGAAACAAATGCTTCCTACAGTTTGATATCAGTCTTTCACATCACTGTTGAGGAATTTTAGCCCTCTCTTCTTAGCAGAACTGCTTTAATTCAGACACATTCATAGGTTTTTGTGTTTGAACTGCCCATTTCAGGCCCCTGCCACAGCATGGCTAATAGGTTCAAGTCAAGACTTTGACTAGGTCTGTCCAAACCTTTGATTTTGTTTCTCCTCAGCCATTCAGATATATTACATTACATTACATGCATTTTTATATTCTTTTTTTTTTAATTTAAAGAAGTCTTTATACAAAATCCAAGAAGAAAACAATTACAACATTTGCAAGCAATAATAAATAGCAATAAAGTATCAACAATTCGTAAACCCCTAAAATACTAAGTAGAACACAAAATAGTAACTTCTATAATTTATAACAAAATTTTATGAAAAAAAACCCCAACTCCCCCCCCCCCCAAAAAAAAAACCCCACATCCCATCTCCCTTTAAACTTCTGTACTCAAAAAGAACAATGTGAGATAAAAGGCTCCCAGATCACCTCCCATTTAGATAATGTTTTACCAGTGGCGTTCCTAGGGTGGCTGACACCCGGGGCGGATCGCCGATGCACCCCCCCCCCCGGGTGCAGCGCCCCCCCCCCAACGAAAGGACACCCCCCCCCCCGGGTGCATTTTTACCTTCTGGGGGGGGGGTGCCGCGCGCCTGTCGGCTTTGCTCGTTCCATGCTCCCTCTGCCCCAGAACAGGAAGTAACCTGTTCTGGGTCAGAGGGAGCATGGAACGAGCGGAGCCGACAGGCGCGTGGCACCCCCCCAGCGGCGTGCACCCGGGGCGGACCGCACCTACCACCCCCCCTAAGAACACCACTGGGTTTTACAATGAATAGCTCTTAATCTTTCCATTTCACAAATGTACCACAGCTTATTCAACCACTTAATCAAAGAAAGGACCTGAGGAGACTTCCAATAAGTAGGTAATACAACTCTAGCAGCTGACATAGCATGTTGAACAAGCAGTGACTGAGATGTGGTAAGGCCTGGAGGCTTTCCGGGAAATAGAAAATATTCAGGAGACCACCTAATGGGTTTGGAAAGCCAACCCTGCAGTCTATACTGAATTGCTTTCCAAAAAGCTCGCACTTTAACACAGGACCACCATATATGACCCATAGTACCCCTCTGACCACCACCCCTCCAACATAAAGGCGATAGCAATGGAAATATATGATGCAAGCGAACAGGGGTCAAATACCATCTATACATGACTTTTACAGCATTTTCATATTCTGCAATTACCCATTTAGGTTTTATGTGGATTACATCTGAAGAGATCCAGCCATTTCTGGAGAAAAACAATCATGTTAAAACAAACATAATAAAAAATATAATATTACATAGGACAGTTAAGGTTCATAAAACCAATCAACCAGTTACGAATCGCTTGAACAGATAAGCTTTCAGTGTTTTTCTAAAATCAAAATAACTTTGCAATGATCTGGTTTCTAGCGGAAGTTCATTCCAAATAAGAGGAGCTTGATACATAAAAGAAAAAGTGTAACTACTCTTACATTTTAGGCCTTTTGGGCTAGGAAAGTCTAGTTGTATGGCATCATGAATAGAGTATATATAGACCTGCTTTTGTGTTTTAGATCATTGTCTTGCTACATAACCCAATTATTCTTCAGCTTCAGCTCATAGACAGATGACTGAAAATTCTCCCTAACAGTTTTCTGGTACAGTGCAGAATCATGGTTCCTTCAATAATGGCAAGTTTTCCAGGTCCTGAGGCAAGCAAAGCATCCCCACCTCATCACACTACTACTGCCATGTTTGACTGTTGTTACTGTGGAATGCTATATTTGCTTTACGCCGGACCTAAAAGGACCTGTGTTGTCCAAAGAGTTCCACTTTTGACTTGTCTGTCCATAGAGCATTATCCCAGTAGGCTTGGGGATCATCCAAATGTGTTTTTGCAAATATGAGATGAGCACTGATGTTCTTGGTAGCAGCGGTTTCTGCCATGCTACTCTCTCATGAATCCCATTTTTGTTCAGTCTCTCTCTTATTGTGGAGTTATGAACACTGATCTTAGCTGGGGCTAGAGAGATCTGCAATTCTTGGGATGTTTTGTGATTTCTTGAATGAGTTGTTTCTACACCCTTGAAGTAATTTTGGCAGGATGGTCACTTCTGGGAAGGTTATCACCACTATTCCATTTTGAGATAATGGCTCTCACTGTGGTTCAGTGGAGTTCCAAGGTTTAAAAATGGCTTTGTAGCACTTTCCAAACCAATATATTTTAACAACTTTTTTTCTCATCTCTTTTGGAATTTCCTTTGATCATGGCAGAGCATTCTTGTAGAAACTTTGTGGTGACTACTTCACTCTTGTGGTAAGGTTCAGTGTATAGAAAGGTTTAGATTCAACAGGGTTAGCCTATCCTTCCTCAGTCAGGTTTTTGCCGGCACCATTGAGAAGTTGAATAAAACGTTTTTGATCCATAGACCCTGAAGAAGCAAGGTGAAACATTGGCCAGTGTAGGCCATGGGTCTTTTCAAAATAAGAAGAAAGGTGACAGTACAGCAATATGCATCAGCTAAGTAACTGCTATATTTGAAATTGTTTTATTATAAAGACTTAAAAATTTCATTAAAATTGAAGAACGTTTGCTTTTAATCGGAGGTTTTATCAGCCAGTGATGAAGAGATTTAACTCCGAAGAACTGTATGCCTGGAGCTCTTTGAGGCTTTTTCCTCCTATTTTTTAAGCATTTCCTAGTGGTACTATTGAGAACTGTTTGTAGAGCTGTGTAGTGCACAGTGTGCGGTCTTTATTGGGTGTGAGTGTGTAGTGGGTTAGCTGAAATCAAGCCAGACTGTGCTCAATTAGCTGAATGTAATTATCCTTCAAATGTGGTCAGTTGGTTGATTGAGTAACTAGGGGACAGTTACTTTTTCACATGGGTGATAAGGGTGTTGGATAACTTTGTTCCTTAAATAAGTGAAGTTTTCTTTTCAAAACTGTTATGTGTTTACTTAGGGTTCCCTTTGTCTAATATTACATTTTGTTTAAAGATCAGAAACCATACAGTGTGACATATATGCAATAACAGGGGAAATCAAGAGGGAGCAAATACTTTTTCACAACATCGTTCTGCCCATGCCCCTCCCCTCCCCTTGCATTTGTGCTCTATGCCACTTATACAAGCCAGAATAGCACTTAGATGCTTTGCTGCCACTTACGCACATAAGTGCACGTTTTTTCTACATTTATGCATGCACATAAATCTGGGCACTCCAATATTGAATCACCTCACAACTGTGCTTCTGCTCTGTTCACAACTTGGGCCCCAGAAATGCTTATTGGATGCACACTGTCCAAGTGTGTACTTTGCAATGCACATATGCAGTCACACAATTTTACGAAAGCTGTATTCTGTGTGGAAAACAGACTTAGAAATGGGAAATGAGGGAGGGCTAGACAAAGCACCGGTTCAACAATTTATTCCGTATACACAAAATATCGAGACTCAACACGACACCGTGTTTTTGGCATACACAATGCCTGTATCAGGAGTCTACAAAATGAAAAAAACAAAAGTACAGAATACTATGACAAATATAAAATGTGAAATATAAATACAACATACAAACTCGATGCATACAAGGTATATAAATATGTACTGAACTATAATAATACATAAAATATCGTAAAACTATAGTGATATTATAATGTAAGTAAAAATACAAATAAAGGAATCAGCAGTTAGCTCAGTACATATTTATATACCTTGTATGTACCAAGTTTGTATGTTGTATTTATATTTCATATTTTATATTTGCAATAATATTTTGTACTTTTGTTTTTTTCATTTTGCAGACTCCTGAGGCAGGCATTGTGTATGCCGAAACACGGTGCTGTGTCAAGTTTCGATATTTTGTGTTTACGGAATAAATTTGACTTGTTGAACCTGTGGCTTGTCTAGCCCTCCCTCATTTCACATTTCTTGGTTTGTTGTATTCTTCGTGGGACTTTGTTGTGTTTAGTTACCTCTTGGTGCCTGAAAAACAGACTTTACATGCACAAAATGCTTTATAAAATTACCCCTTAAAAAGGAAAGATGTCAGAAATATATAGCAATGAGACTGTAAAAACTGATAATGAAAAGACTTTGCCTTTAATTGAGAAGCTGTTACTGTGACATATATTTTGTTTCAATAGAATATTTGTGTCCTGAATTCTCGTTACAGAAATTTGAACCTACCATGTCTATGCGTCAGCAAGGAATAATGTCATTTGAAGGATTTTCCAGGTAGTTAACTAGCTATTGTTTAACTATTCTTGTTTCTTTCTTGGTCTGGCAATTTCCTCTTGCTTCTTTGGGCTTCTAGCTCAATCAGAACTAGCATATACTGTGTTTCCATGCCATGAGACTGCCTTCATAACAACCTGAGCGATCTTTCCTTTCTATTTTATCCACCCACAATTCAACCTGTCCATCACAGTGACAGTCCTTGTCCAGGGCCTCTTTCCAGAACCCGGCAAATGTGGATCCCAAGTCTGGTTGTTGCATACTGACTGAAACTCCTTCCCCCAGAACAAAATAAATGTGGCTCCAAGGTCTGCACAATAAAAATGGTCACTGTGCATGCCTTCCCCCTTCTCCCCCCCCCCCTCCAGGAGCAGTGAAGTCTACCTTTGTAGCATCCCCACTCCATTCCTCCAACCCAGGGGAGCTGAAGACCTAAAGCCAGGTCCTCCACATGGGCCACCAACTGGCTCCAGCTGCACTTTCTTTTTTTTTTTCTTCTTCAGTTTTCTTCTTCCCAAAACAGTGTCTATAATACAGACTTTACTTATCTTTAGGTATCTAATGGATAAAGACAATTTTGCCTCAAAAAATGATGAGTCACAGGAGAATGTGGAAGAATTGCAACTACCGCTCTCACATTATTACATTGAATCCTCGCACAACACATACCTCACAGGTCACCAGCTTAAAGGAGAATCCTCTGTCGAACTGTACAGCCAGGTATAGAGCATTATACATTTGAGATGTTACCAGGAAATGATTAATTAAGGATATTTGCACAGCTAAAAATATATGGGCTTGACTACTCAGGGGTCCTTTTACCAAGCTGCAGGAAAAAGGGCCCTGCGCTAGCGGTGGGGGCCATTTTTCCCATGCGCCAGGACCCTTTTTAGCGCAGCAGGTAAAAAAGTCCCCAGACACACATGGCCATGTGGTAAGAGAACTTATATACCGCATGGCCGTGTGGCGGGGAGCCCATACCATTACCCACTGAGGTGGCAGATAAGGGCTCCCGCGCCAACCCGGCGGTAATCGGGCAGTGTGTGGCGATGCCTGATTACTGGCGGGTTATTGCCATACAAGCCATTTCTGGAGGTTTTCTTTTTCCCTCGAAAATGGCATGCACTCGGGGCGGGACTACCATCAGCGGCCACATTGCTCTGGTGGTAGTCCCAGAAGAGCGAGCAGTAAGCCCGCGTTGGGCTTACCTCCACTCTGAAAAAGAGCCCCTCAGTGTGTGAAATTTAAATGTTCTAAACCACTCTTTGCAAAATCTCTGGGCAGCCATTTGTCTATATATATATATATTTTTTTTTTCCATTTATGCATTTGAGCTTTGTTCTAGGGCAGAAAATGGGTCTTCTTAGAGACTGATAGTATTTGACACTAGCTGGTCTGACCTACCCTACTAAAATTAGACTTTCCCACAGGAAAAAAATGATCTAGACATCTTAGTTCAATTAAATGTAAAAAGAAAAAAAACACACCATTGAGATATGCTGTAGAAAGAATATTAGTATAACCAGCAGATATGTAATTCTAGGTGTACTTTAAGGTTTATTACACCCTTTGTTTTAGTGGCTATTAATGTAAAATATGACTACTTTTTAGAGGTTTTTGCTTTTAATGAATGAAAATAGGGCAGGCTTTGATTTTTTTATTCATAGAGAAATGAAAGAATTATGTTAACTGGAGAGGAAATTACCTGTTTTCTTGCCCAGCAATGCTGATTGACTTCTAGCATTTGATTTTCAAAATTAGAACAGTACTAAAATGGCAAACCTTAATGTAATCCAATCAGCTGTCCTCTGTTAAATTGCACAAAATATACCAGCACATTTATCGGCCTCTGTTAACATCACACAGAATATACCTGTGCATTTTATTTTATTTATGACACTTAAATCTCGCATTAGCCCAAGTAGGACTCAGGTTCAATGTGGCTTACATAACAAAAATACATCATATAATATTAGACCAGTAAAACTTGAGTTAGGAGCAGATGTAATTAAACACTTAGGGCCCTGTTTACTAAGGCGTGTTAGCGTTTTTAACGCACCTACAATTAGCGCTTGCGCTAACTGTGTAGGCGCCTATAGGGATATTGTAGGCATGTACACAGTTAACACGTGTACATGGATAACGCACATGTAAAACGTTAACGCGCCTATAACGCGGCTTAGTAAACAGGCCTTTTAGTCATTTAAGCTAGATTTAAGGGCTAGGATTAGCTAGGATAGACAGGAGTAGTGAGATGTGGGATGAGGTAAAAATTAATACAGTGTTTTGAGCGGTTTGCAGTTATTTGAGAAGATCCCCTTTAAGTCCTGTGTAAATAGAGTTGCAGTAATCAAATTTTGTTAGGACTAGGGATTGAACTAGGGTATGGAATACTGATTTTGTGAAGAATGGTCTTAGTCTCCTCAATTTCCATAATGAATTGAAGATACTTGAGGCCACTTTGGAAATTTGGTTATCTGGAGTAAGGAATTAGTCAATTGTGATTCCTAAGATTTTCATAGTTGAGTCAAGAGGATATGTGTTCTCAATGGTAAATGATTTAAGATTTATATTGTGATGGAGGATTAGTAACTATTAAGAATTTAGTTTTATTGGTGTTGAATTTTAATTTGAAATTGGATGGCTTAGATTCCATTAGAGAGATACCTAATCTGATGGTATGAGTAATTTCATTTATTTCTTTAGTGAATGGAATATAGATGGCAACATCATCTGCATAGGTGAATGTTGGGAGACCATTTTTCTCCACTAAGTTGCTTATGGAATCAACATGATATTAAATAGGATGGGGGACAATGGAGAGCCCTGGGGCACTGCACAGAGAACCATGCTGATGAAATTGTACCTGATTGTTTCACTTGGTATGATCTAGACCTTAGGAAGCCTAAGAACCATCTTGACATCCTAGGGATAAGTGAAACCTGGCTAGATGAAAGTGGGGGTTTACCACTGGCTGAACTATGCCCAACAGGTTTCAACATCCAACATCAACCAAGACCAGGAAGACAGGGTAGAGGTGTAGCAGTCTTGATTCTGGACACGATCAAACTGTGCAGAATATCCATCCACCAGCTACATGGATCAGAATCTCTTTTAATCCAACTTGAAGAGGCGAAGCCAATCTGGCTGCTCATGGTATACAGAGCACCTAGTAACAACACATTATCTGTGCAAGAACTCCTAGACCTGATTACTCAAGTGACCCTGAATTACCCTAGGCTGGTGATCATGGGAGACTTCAATCTACACATCAAAACCCCAGATACCACCACAGCTGCCTTTCTGGACACGATGACAGCACTAGGATTTACACAGGTGATCAAATCTCCAACCCACGAATAGGGTCACCTGGTATTCTACAAAGGGGTGGATATCCCAGAATTCTGTGATAGCAGTATTGAAATAAAACCCCTATCATGGTCAGACCATTTTCTAATTAAATTCTCCCTAAGTGACCACCTGAAACAAATGGCACCTCCCAGAGTTTGGAAGGAGATCAGAGACAAAAAAAAAAAAGCTGACTGCTGAGAATTTCCTAAAGGTCTTGGACTATCCACATGTAGATGAAAAGACAACAGTGTCAGAACAAGTTGACATCTGGCATACACACTTAGCCAAGACCTTAGAGAAAACAGCACCACTAAAAAAGGTCTTATGCCCCACGCACAAACGCTCACCTTGGTTTTCTCCAGAACTTCGGATCCTTAAACGCGAAGTACTAAAACTGGAAAGGAGATGGCGCAAATCTCACCTGGATGAAGACAGGCTAAACTGCAGGAAGCACATGTTAACATCATACAGAATATGCCTGTGCTTTTATCAGCCTCTGTTAACATCACACAGAATTCAGTTGTGCACCACCCTTAACACACACGTAACTGCATACTGCTTAAAAAGGGCTCTAAATCTAAGTTGTTCACCAAAGGCAAGACCGGTGTGATTTGGGGATTTATGTAATGTACTTACAGAGCCAAACCCATCCTCGACATACAGGTTGTAAAGGCAAATATCTAACCAGTTTGCAGGTATGGCAAGTCACACTACTTTGTGGAAGAGAAATTTGTTGGACTGACCCCATTGAAGGTTGTAACTGAGAGGTTTGTACCTGCCTTTTACTACCCAGGGAAAAGTGCTTTTTAAGCTTCCCTGTAGGTTTATTACTATGCTTTGTGAACTCATAGACAACTCTGTGCATTTGATGTATGCACCTTAGGAATTATGTACTGTGGACTCCTGATGCAGGCACTTTAGCTGAAACACAGGTACACGGCCCATGTTCAGATCCCATAGTGATTGTGTACCTCTTCAAGTGTACACTATTTGGGAGACTGTCATTCTTACTAGAATGGCACAAACTTGATAAACATTTTATCAGAAAGTGGTACAAGGGTTCTTCTTAATTTGGAATCCAGATTCTGTTGCTGGAAAATGGACATCGAAGTTGAGGGATACATCTAATTTTGGAGGAGATGATCTTATGAGATTAATGAAGAAACGTAAAAGATATTCAAGAAAAGCAATGCAAATTTTTATTGAGGCTTTGTTTCCCCATGGCAGGCGTACTTGGGGAAATTTTCAGAGAGAGGGGAAGGTCTAAAATGTAATGTAAAGCAAGCTACCTTGAGTCATATGTTTTGGGACTGTACATATATTAAATCTTTTTGGGATCTAGTGATTCATTATCTATATAGGGTATTACTTAAGCAATTGGTAGTTAAAGTAGACTTTTTGCTTTTTTGACCAAGCTATTGGTCAACCTATGCTGTGTATAAGGGGGGGGGGAAGGTTATGTATGAAAACTTGCTTATTGGCAAAAAAAGTGTATGTTGAAAATTGGAGAATGCCAGAGGTTCCCAATGGGACACAATGGAAAAACAAATTACATCAGTTGTTAAAATTTGAAAAGATTGATGCTAAGAATGCTACTCCAGGGGTGTGGAGATTGTTTCAACAGAACTGGTCACCTGTTTAGGGAGTTCTCCTGCATCAGGTGCACAGTTTCCTCCTGAATGTTTAAAGTACCACAGGGAAAGGGAGACCCAATGACTATAAGTAGAGTAAGAAAATAACACTTGACTGCAGAGAAGGAACAACCTATGGTGGAGTGTAACAAGAGTAAGTATTAGGGGTTGGGATAAAGAATGTTACTGAGGGGTTATGGATGTAAATCTTAAAATACTGTCTAATTACAAGAACTTATGTCATTGAATTAACTGTTCTTTGTGGTATGCTCTATAGTATTTGGCTTTTGTGTATCTGCATGACAGCCAGTTTGGAGCCATCAGCTATTAAGAAGGTAAATCTTCCTGCTGTTCCAGAATACTCATAGCAGGCTTCTCAAAAATTTTGAGAGACTGAGAACATACTCCACATACCTTGGTTTAGGAGTGAAGTTCATTCCTGTCATGGTATGCACAAAACTAATCTATTTGGAGAAATTGTCTGTGAGACACAGTAAACCCTTTCTTCTGTTCTATGCCATGATTCAAAAATGGTGCCCTGTAGCTTCCTACGAGTGAGACTGCAGAGGAAGGTGAAAGAGGCTTTGCCTTTGACAGTCAAGGCTTTTTAGGAAAAATAGTGCCCTTAATGTGATTTTTGCATTGATTCCTATCCGGGTAAGAGTATCTCCTACCCTTATAGGTCTTGCTCACTGGGTCTCAGTCCAGATAATACGAGTGAAAATCCAGACAGACCACCTTATCACTGACCAGAGGTGTAGCCTGGGCAGAATTTCCACTTACCCAGTTTCAGCAATTCTCATTCCACTAAATGCTTCGATAAATTTAGAACAGCAAAAAGGCTGCCCTAACTTTATCCAGTTAAATATTTGGGTACCAGTCTGAATATCAGCATATCCAGGTAAGTGTCTGCAGCCAAGTTATACCAGGATATTCAGCATCGGCCGGCATCAGTATATCAGTACTGCGGCATCCAGTATTTTAAAAAAATGCTGACCATTGTGGCTGAATATTGTGGGGGACAATTATAATGTTTTGTTGAAACTATTAACCATACTAACTCATTTCTAATCCACCTATCACCCAGTCCATAGAAACCTCAACTCATTGGTACTGCAGTGTACAATTATCTCATGTTCTGTCAGCCTCCTAGGCCTCATCTGCTTTCTTACTTTCAGTCTTTAATCTGTTTGATTTCTTGGCCCTAGCACTTGGTCTGTTCTTATCCTCTCTCTATCATCCACTGTAGTGCTGTTTTGTAATAGGTGCTAAATTTGCGTGTTTGGCAGAAATGTCACAGACATACAAAGTGTAACAGACATCTAAAATCCCATCAGTGGTCTCTGAACAAAAACTGTACACCAATGACTGGGAAGTGTTTGAAAAATAAATTATTATAATTTAGTCTTCCTACATGAACTGATGGAAGTACAAAAAACATCCCAACAATAACATGGAAGACTTAAATAATTAGAAGTCGATATTCAAATTGATTTAAGCCAACAGGAGAGGTTCCTGCCCACTTAAATTGAGCTCAGGGTGGCTGCAGATATTCAGCCGCACTTAACTGGGCAGTGTCACTGAATATCAGCTCTGACTGGCCATTTTTGAAGTGGGCCAGAGAGGGCCGGGGCAGAGTTGGGGGAGGAGCTGGTAGCTACGCAGGTGCTGGCAATTTTCAATGCTGTTCCCACATATGTAAGTAACCAAATAGAAACACATAAATAGCAGTCCTAACTTCGATCATTTAGCTATGTGGGTGCTGGCACTGAATATTGGCCAGCACCCGCATAGCTTCCAGGTCCCCAGGATCCCTTCTCCCACCCAATCCCACATTCAGGACCTGCTCCCCCCCCCCCCCAGATTGCCCAATAATTGGGAGTTATGGGGGAAACAGGCAGGAATGATGCCCACTTGCTCCTGCCCGGTGCCTCTTCAAAATGGCTGCTGTGACATTTAGCAGCGGCTTCACAGTACTTCTGTAATACTTAGTGAATTACCCCAGATATTCAGCATTTAAAAAAAACATTGACCACTGTGGGCTGAATATTGACAGATTTAGTTTTAACCCAGTATTATTCTTTTTACAACCTCTGCAACTTAGAAGATTCTATGCCTACAACAGAAATGGCTGAAAGATATGTTGTTGTTATTACATTGGTCTGTTTATAATATCAAATGGCACCAACATTTGTTTTTGGTACAATGCAATGCTTCAGACTAGACTTCAGTGCCCAGCATATCCCTTATTATTGTCACCTGTGTTTTATGCCATGACATGGAAAAAGTAAACTTTTGTCATTTACAGGTTCTCCTGCAAGGCTGTAGGAGTGTGGAATTAGACTGTTGGGATGGTGATGATGGTATCCCAATCATTTATCATGGACATACACTAACAACCAAGATTCCCTTTAAGGTATGGATATACTTTCTATACTGATAGAAATTAATCAAGAAAGAATTTGTCTTAGACCTGCATGCAAAGAAGACTAAATCAGTTTTCTGTGCATTGATTGCTTTTCTGTGGAATGTAAAACCAGGCCAAAAATTAGAAAGTAATTGATATTCATATGAAACTGGTGTTCTTTCGCTGGCCTTTGTAATGTTTCTGTGGTGATCAGTAAATATTATTACTCAAGATTAGCAGAAACAGTCTCAGTCTGACCTCGTGGCCCCTTTGGTCAGCATATTTTCATGCTGATGACTCAGATTGAAAATTGACCTTTGGACATCTATGTAAGTAAAACTACGATCTACATGAAAATCATTTTCAGCCTTCTTGGGTTTTTATTTTCATATTTATTTTATGTATATAAGATAAACTGCAAGACAGATTTTGTTTAGGTAGAATTTGGGAAGTCCAGGCCAAGATATGGAAATTTTCCAAGTCAATTACCAAAGGATTGCTGAATATGGAGTCTTTAGTAAAACATATCTAAGGACACTAGAAATACAAGTGTTAGTTGCAGAACATTTAGCAAGAATAGCTGATTTTACAGTTTGTTAGGGTAATTCTATAAATATGTGACTATTACACACATAAATGGCATGTATGCACATCATGAGTACACATATATATGCATAGATGCCAAATATGCACCTAAACCTTACATAGGACGTATTTTACAGGTAGTTATACTCATAGGCAGAGTGTGGGCAGGACTCCCACTTGCACACGCAACTTATAAAGTGCTGTAATTTCACGCATATCTCCGGCATTTAGGTGCAAACACTTAGGGGTCAATAATCAAATTGATTTAATAGACCAGAAATGAATAGTGCTAGTGAAAATATCCACTTAAGACTAGGTTCTATAAATAGCACCTAAAAAAATTGGTGCTGAAAAAAATAGCGCTTAGCACTATTCTATAAACCATGCTTAATGCCGGGAACCATGACAACATTAAGGCATGACCAAGATCCCCATGCATAAATTAGGTGTGGATCCCCCTAATTCTATAACAACGTGCATAAATTTTTGCCTGCTGCTGCACATTGTGCAGAAGGTTTCAACACATTGTCTACAATCAGGCTTATTTTCGAAAGAGAAGGACGCCCATTTTTCGACACAAATCGCAAGATGGGCGTCCTTCTCCCAGGGTTGCCCAAATCGGCATAATCGAAAGCCGATTTTGGGTGTCCCCAACTGCTTTCAGACGCGGGGACGATCAAAGTTCCCCGGGGTGTGTCGGAAGCATAGCGAGGGCGGGACTTGGGTGTGCCTAATACATGGGCGTCCCTGATGAGCACTTGGACGATTTTACTTGGTCCTTTTTTTGTTACGATCAAGCCATGAAAAGGTGCCCGAACTGAGCAGATGATCACCAGAGAGAATCAGGGATGACCTACCCTTACTCCCCCAGTGGTCACTAACCTCCTCCCACCCTCAAAAAATTGCTTTAAAAATATTTTTTGCAAGCCTCTATGCCAGCCTCAAATGTCATACTCTCCCCCTCCTCTTAGGCATCTTGAACAGAAAAAATTAAGGAACATCAGGAGAACACTTAGAGTAAGCCCTCTCCTCTTCACATCGTGTCAGCGATCTTGAATCCCTGAGTCCCTTTCTTTCTTGAACACACTATCAAAACTTTTATTCACACTCTCATCACCTCCCACTTAGACTACTGAACTGTTTCCCCCCCCATCAGTGTGTTCAAAATTCTGCTATACAGTTCTGCCATTGACACCATTGGCTTGTATAATCCTTCTCTCTAACATACTTTTTTTTTTTTTGTTACATTTATACCCCGCGCTTTCCCACTCATGGCAGGCTCAATGCGGCTTACATGGGCAATGGAGAGTTAAGTGACTTGTCCAGAGTCACAAGGAGCTGCCTGTGCCTGAAGTGGGAATCGAACTCAGTTCCCCAGGACCAAAGCCCACCACCCTAACCACTAGGCCACTCCTCCACTTCATTGGCTCCCTTTCTACATACAGTTCAAATTACAATTGCATTCATTCAGCAGCTCCTCAGTAGGTTTCCTGTCTTATCTCTTCCTATATCCCTCCTTGAGAACTCCGCTCATTGGGTAAGTCTGTGCCCGTCTCTCCCATCAGTTCCAGACTCCATTCCTTCCATCTTTCTGTACGGTATGTTGCCACAATCCAAGGCTTCTTCAAATCCAGGCTAAAAGCCCACCTTTTTTGAGGCTGCTTCTAACTTTTAACCCCATAATAAATAAAACTTCCTAATCTTTTATTTGTCCTTTTTGTCTTTCTTGAATAGATAGTCCCTGCTCATCACAGCTTACAAACTCTTATGTGTTCATGAACAGTATTCTGTATGTCTAGTAGTGCTACAGAAAAAAATCACTACTAGCAATCCAATTCTCGTAGGAAAGAACTCACAATAAGGTGTGTAGAATCCTCTATGACACAAAAGAGAATAATATAGAAGATGGTATAGCACATCTATTTCTTCACCTCCTATTTTTCAACAGTGCACGTATTTTTATTTATTTATAAGGATTTATTTATTGCCGTTTTGAAAGAATTCATTCAAGGCAGTGTACAGCAAGAATAAATCAAACATAAGCAACAGGCAACTAAAGTAGTAAAAATATTCAAATAATACAAAGCATGGCATAGTATACTACTTACAATGTCAACACAATATGTAATAGAACATTTTAATAGACAGCGTAGGGTATAAGCAAAGATGGAACATATAGATAGGTAAGAGAGTAAGAGGAGTTAAAAAATAAGGGGACTAATTTAAAGAAAGTTACATATGAGGTCAGGGAGATAATTAAATGTTATCTTAGGTAGGGTAGGAGTGGATAAGCATGTCCTGCTGCAGTATGTGCAGCCTTTGTCACTCTGTGTGTGTGTGTGACTGGTTGAAGAGCCAAAGTTTCACCTGCATCCTGAAGTAGAGATAGTCTTGTGTTAAGCGGAACCTTTCAGGGAATGCATTCCAGAGTGTGGGGGCTACTCCAGAGAAGGATTGCTTGTGGGTAGCACTTCGTGTAATATCTTTTGGAGAGGGTATGGTTAGGTATACTCCTTGGGAGGACCTTAGTGTCCTTGGAGGTTTGTAGAATGTCATCCTGTTCTTCAAGTACTTGGGTATAACAAAAGAGAGGGAACAAAGTACAAACTAAAGTCCAAACAAAAAAACAGCACCACGGGCCTTTAAAATGGAACAAAGTTCTTTAATGAATGAGCCTTGACCCGACACGGGCCGTGTTTCGGTGACTAGCACCTGCGTCAGGGGTCACAGTGATGACGTGGAAAACTTGGGGAATAACTCGAATATTTTCATCTACAATATTCCTTACCCCACGTCTCACGTAGCAAAAGTTATAAAGCACCAAGGCACCTTCACTTTCTGTATCCATTTGGATACAGAAAGTGAAGGTGCCTTGGTGCTTTATAACTTTTGCTACGTGAGACGTGGGGTAAGGAATATTGTAGATGAAAATATTCGAGTTATTCCCCAAGTTTTCCACGTCATCACTGTGACCCCTGACGCAGGTGCTAGTCACCGAAACACGGCCCGTGTCGGGTCAAGGCTCATTCATTAAAGAACTTTGTTCCATTTTAAAGGCCCGTGGTGCTGTTTTTTTGTTTGGACTTCAAGTACTTGGGGCCATTTCCTTTAAGGGCCTTGAAGATCAGAGTTTATCTTTAGCCCTGTATTGTACTGGTAGCCAATGAAGTTTTTGCAAAAATGGTGTGATGTGGTCACGTCACTTGCAACCTTCTATGAGTCTTGCTGCAGCATTCTGAATCAGTTGTAGCTGGTGCAGACCCTTTGTAGTCAGACCATTGTAGAGTGCATTACAATAATTTAGTTTGATGTTATCATGGTACCAAGAAGTGTGTGCCTACTTTTCTTGATAGAATAGTAGTATAGCAGGGCAAATATATGCCATAGAGCTGGTGTAAATGCTTGCACCTAGATCACCAAGAAGCATGCATAAGAAACATTCTATAATTTATGCCCTGCCCAGTTCCACACATGTGTACGCCCACCTGCAAACTGTGTGCCAGGTAATAAAATAGCATGTCATCAGAATATTGGCATGTATGTGTGTGTATGCTGGTATTCTTGGTCCCTAAACATATGTGCAGCTGTTACAGAATTACCCTCAAACTGTTAATTGAAAACTGCCTTAATTAGTGATTGAAATTTATATTACAACATACGATTTCTTTATTATAGGATGTAGTTGAAGCTATTGATCGCAGTGCCTTTGTCAACTCTGATCTGCCCATCATAATATCTATAGAGAACCACTGCTCACTGCAGCAGCAACGCAAAATGGCTGATATTTTCAAGGTAAGTCCGGAATTCATAGTGTCATTTGTTTCACAAGGCAGCCTTTTTTTTCCCCAATGTTTTTATCTTGTCACCTGCTTTACATTTTCAGAATGTCTTTGGAGATAAACTGGTAACTAAGTTTTTATTTGAGAGTGACTTCTCCGATGATCCAATGCTTCCTTCCCCTTGGCAACTTAGAGGAAAAGTACTGCTCAAAAACAAAAAGCTGAAAGCACATCAGACTCCAGTGGATATACTAAAACAGAAGGTACCTTCTTTTTTCAAGCATGAAATGAAATTGTAATGTTGAAATAAAAGGGGAGATTCTGTATATGGCGCCTAAAAAATCAGCGTGGAAATCAGTGACGACTAAGCGTATTCTATAAGCAGCTCCTAGACTTAGGCACAATATATACTACTACTACTACTACTTAACATTTTAGAATACGCTTAGTTGATATCTCAGCGCCTAAAACTATGTGCCTCCATTTACACCAATGAAAATGTGCCGTAAATCCCAGTGTGTAGATTTAGGTGCATTGAGCCATATTCTATAACTATGAATCACGTAACTATGGTTTGGGTTCATGGAACACAATTCCATTGAAGCTAAGAAGCATCCAGAGCTTTACTGATTTTAAGAAAGAGGCTTTTTACTACTACTACTACTTATCATTTCTATAGCGCTACTGGAGGTACGCAGTGCTGTTTACTTGAACATGAAGAGACAGTCCCTGCTTGACAGAGCTTACAATCTAATTAGGACAGACAAACAGGACAAACAAGAGATAAGGGAATATTAAAGTGAGGATGATAAAATAAGGGTTCTGAACAAGTGAATAAGGGTTAGGAGTTAAAAGCAGCATCAAAAAGGTGGGCTTTTAGCTTAGATTTGAAGACGGCCAGAGATGGAGCTTGATGTACCGGCTCAGGAAGTCTATTCCAGGCATATGGTGCAGCAAGATAAAAGGAACGGAGTCTGAAGTTAGCAGTGGAGGAGAAGGGTGCAGATAAGAGAGATTTACCCAGTGAACGGAGTTCCCTGGGAGGAATGTAGGGCGAGGAGAGAGTGGAGAGATACTGAGGAACTGCAGAGTGAATGCACTTATAGGTCAATAGTGGAGTTTGAACTGTATGCGAAAATGGATAGGAAGCCAGTGAAGTGAGTTGAGGAGAGGGCTAATATGAGCATAACGACACTGGCGGAATATTAGTCGTGCAGCAGAATTTTGAACAGATTGAAGAGGAGAGAGATGGCTAAGTGGGAGACCTGTGAGAAGCAAGTTGCAATAGTCTAAGCGAGAGGTGATAACATTGTGGATGAGGGTTCTGGTAGTGTGCTCAGAAAGGAAAGGGCGAATTTTGGTGAAATTATAGAGAGTTTAAGATATATTTTTGATGCAGTAGTGCAAGTATTTTATAATGTTGGAGGATGATGTTTTTGTGTTTTTATTGTTTGTCTGATTGTATTATTGTATTTGAGATTTTATTGTGTATGTGACTTTGTACACTGCCTAGCACATCTGTGATAGGTACTGTATATACATTTTATAAATAAATGGAGCTAATTTGTAGTTCCCATGACAAAGAGTGTGAAGACAATGCAATCAAGACTCTTTGGTTTCTTATTCTTAATCACTTTTGGAATATTTCTATAATTGTTCATTCACATTGAATGTGGAGAGTATGTTGCCTCAACCAGTGAAACAAACCCCCACTTTAATGCATTTTGAATTATATTTTTTATACTGTAGGATGTGAAAAATGTTGAAGAGTGTGAACTGTTGAATATCACTTTCATGTGGTACTGTGGCTTTCTGCTCCAAAAAACATCAATCAATTTGATAGGCCAAATAAGACTTTTTTTTAGCCCACACAGCACCTTTACATAGTGTTATACATTTAAGTTGGTCTCATAATACTTCAAAAAATGTTTTGTTTCATTCTAGGCTCACCAGTTGGCCAACATGCAAGCACAGACCACTAATGGTGGCAGTGCCAGTAACATCACCAATAACAATGAGGAGGAAGAAGATGAAGAGGATGAATATGATTATGATTATGAATCTCTCTCAGATGGTAAAGAATTATCTTTATGTCAATTATGGCAATATTGGCCCAAAATATAGATATGGCTTTGGTTTCCAGTTTTGGTTTTGAAAATGTTGTACATAAAGAAGGACACAGAAAATCAACTTTACACATATACCCCCGGATTCTATATAGTGCGCCTAGAGATCCGTACTGAAATCTAAGCATATTCTGTAACAACGCACATAACTTAATTGGCTTAATAAGTCAATCAGCGTTGATAACAGCAATTAAGAAGCAATAATGAACACTAATTGGCAATAGAATTTATGCTCACAACTCACTGAGGGCCCTGTTTACTAAGGTGTGTTAGCATTTTTAACGCACCTAAAATTAGTGCATGTTCTAACCATGTAGGCGCCTATAGGGATATTGTAGGCGCGTGCATGGTTAACTCGCGTTAAAAACACTAACGCCCCTATAACGCGGCTTTTAAACAGGGCCCTGAGCGTATTCTGTAACGCAGTGTGCCAAACTTCTAACGTGTGCAGCCCAAAAGGGGTGTGCATGGATATGGGTGGGGAAATGAGCATTTTCTTGGACATTCCAAATTTTACATGCGTAGTTATAAAATATCGCCCAGTGTTCCTGAATCTACACGCCAGGATTTTCGCCATGTTTTCATTGGTGTAAATGGATGCACGTAGTTTTAGGCAGTGGGATATCAACTAAGTGTAATTCTATATACAGCACCTAAATCTAGGTGCTTATAGAATATGCTTAGGTGAAAATGTTTTCCATTCAAATTTTTTAGGTGCCATATATTTAATCCCACCATAGGGGTGAATTCACTATATGGTGTCAAAAAAAAATTGGCACTGAAAAGAATTCTATTCTGTAAGCCGTGCTTAAAATTAGTGTGGTTTAAAGAATAGAGCATTCACCCAGGAATCACATCTAACTTTAGGTACAGCCATTTGCACCAACTGAAACGTCGTGCAAATCATCGCATCTGAATTAGATTCGTATCCCCTTTATTGTGTAACTACGTGCTTAAATTTATTTATTTATTAGGATTTATTTACCGCCTTTTTGAAAGAATCCACTCAAGGCAGTGTACAGTAAGAATAAATCAAACATAAACAATAGACAATAATAGCAGTAAAAATTTTAAATAACAATACGCACATATACTAAAATACAAAGTATAATACTTACAATGTCAACACAATATGTAATAGAACATTTTAATAGACAGCATAGGATATAAGCAAAGATGGAACATATAGATAGGTAAGAGAGTAAGAGGAGTTAGAAAATAAGGTAACTAATTTAAAGAAAGTTGCACATGAGGTCAAAGAGATGATTAAATGTTATCTTAGGTAGGGTAGGAATGGATAAGCATGTCCTGCTGCAGTATGTGCAGCCTTTGTCACTTCTTGTGTGTGTGTGTGTGTGTGTGTGTGTGTGTGTGTGTGTGTGTGTGTGTGTGTGTGTGTGAGTGTGAGTGTGAGTGTGAGTGTGACTAACAGTTAGTTACGTGAGCCAAGCTTTCACCCGTTTCCTGAAGTAGAGATAGTTTTGTGCATTCCAGCAGGGCCGCCGAGAGGGGGGAGCAGGGAGGACAAAATTCCTTGGGCCCAGGCCTCCACCTGCCCGCCCGCCCTTGGCTCTGTCGACCGTCTGCCACCGGGCCGGGCCCCCTCCATTCAAATCACTACGCCTCACCACCTCGCTCCGTGTGAAAGCGCAGCAGTCTGCAGATCGCCTCCCTTTGGGCCTTCCCTCCCTGTGTCCCGCCCTCGTCTGATGTAACTTCCACGAGGGTGGGACACAGGGAGGGAAGGCCCGAAGGGAGGCAATCTGCAGACTGCCGCTGCTGCGCTTTCACACGGAGCGAGGTGAGACGCTGTGATTTGAATTCAGAGGGCCCGGCCTGGTGGTGGACGGAGGGGGTCAGGTGGCAGCGGCGATGACGACATCAGGGGGGGCACGGGGGCGGCCTTGCCCCAGGCCCGGCCCAGTCTCTCGGCGGCTCTGCATTCCAGAGTGTGGGGGCTACTCCGGAAAAGGCTTGCTAGGGGGTATCATATCACATCGTGTAATGTCTTTTGGAGAAGGTATGGTTAGGGATACTCCATGGGAGGACCTTAATGTCCTTGGAGGTGTGTAGAGGGTGGTCTTGTTCTTCAAGTACTCAGGGCCATTTCCATTAAGGGCCTTGAAGATCAGACATAGAGTTTTAAATTTAGCCCTGTATTAGCCCTGTATTATACTGGTATCCAATGACGCTTTGCAAAAATGGTGTGATGCCCCCATTCTTCTTTCCATGTACATCCCTAACTCAAAGTATTATCTAACATGAGTCTGTCTGTATTGTAGTAGCATATGCCTCTATTCAACTTCAACTGCTTTGTCAAATTTATTATCCTACCAAATTTCAGTTTGCCATAGTGGGATGCTAACTAGCATCATGAAAAGAATCACAAGACAGAGACTTTCTAAGGAGAGCGGGCCTCCAGCTTAGGGATTTCTGTTAGTGTACCATTCAGTTTGCCATCGTCTGTCTTTAAAGTGGGAGTAGATAGTAAAGCTCTCAGACATCCCTAGCTTTCTGGTATCAAGTTTGTGTGGGGGGTGGAGAATTTATTTAGCTGTTCTTTTCTTTTCTTGCTTCTTTAATTTGTACTTAATTTCGTTCTTCTGAGGGAGACTGGAGCTCCCATGCTGTGCCAGGCTTCATGCTTGATTTACATGAGTAATATAATTCCAAATGGAATGTGACATCTAGCAGTGTGGCAATAAATTCAAGCAGTTCTGTGTGCCACCGTTTATATCTCAGGCACCCTGGGACTGCTTCCCCTTTTGAAGTGATTCTAGTGCAAATGGAAATGATGTTCCCCTGGTCAGATTGATAATAGTTCTATTAAAACTACAGGTACAGCATTTATACAAACTCCATTCATCACACTTGACCCTTTTCAGAAAAATGTATGCACTTAGAAGTCCTTGTGGAAATCTGGGGCAGGACGCTTTAAGAAGTATGTATGCAGTGTGTTTTTTCCAGCGAAAAAGGTGCCGGTACCCTTTAAGGGTGGGGTGATCACTGAGGGACCCACCCCACAATAGCCAGGACCCCTAGAATCAGTCACAGAATCTATGACAAAGCAAGATTTGTGTGTAGAGCCTGAGATCTTTCATTAAAACTTGGGGACCATGGGTCAATTTTAGCAGACAATGGAAAAGGTGCCGGTACTCAGTACCCCCAAGTACCCCCTCAAAAAAGCCCTGTATGTATGTAATTTAAACTTTAGGTTTATGCAGTTTTTAATTTAACAAGCTATTACAAGAGAATTTGATTAGTTTTCCAGTCGAGTTGTTGGGGTGGGGGTGGGGGTAGTTATTTACCCTGTAGTGCCACACCTTTTACCACACCTTAGTTTACCATGGAAGTCACTAACATACAGTATCTTAGTTCCATAGGTTAGTGCCTCCCAAAATACTTGAATAACACAGCTTTCAATCAACCTTGCAAGCTGCATTATTTATACTACCCGGGAACATCAGGCCAGGAACCCACAGCTCTGTGGTCCCAGGCCACTTCTTAAAAGAGCCAGACATTAAAGGCTTCTTCTCCCTCTTCCCCTCCCCCCCATGAACACATTCCCCCTCCAAAGAGCCCCCTATCCCCCAAAGAGACCCCACCCTCCTGTAGGCCCCCCTCCCCTCCCTGGCCTACCTGTACAAATCCCTGGAACCCCTAGACACCAAGGATTTCTGCAGGTAGGCTGGTGGGTGGGTGGGTGGGGGGGATTTGTAACAGGGGATCTTGGGTAGATTTATGATGGGGGGGTCTTCAGATATGGGTGTGTGATGAGGGTGGTTTTTAGGAAGGGGGGATTTGGTCATGGGAGATTCAGAAAGAAGGGGAAGAAGAAACTTTTAAGGCCTTACCCCTTTTTAGTTGCGGCCTGGGAGCATCCTGGGTTTTAATTTCTTGTGCTTAATACAGTAAAATTAAAGGAAAACATAAAATTATGTTGTGTGAGAGTTGGTATCTGAATGGTTACTGCTATAGTTAGCGGTGTCCTTAACACAGATGAAATGTTTATTTCAGTCTGGTGGAAAGGTGCTGGGCTTTGAAAAGTAATTTTCAAGAACTGAATGTGTTCCCTGAAGTAAAAGGGAACAGAGCTGCCATTTCTTAGTTTTATTTTATATTTTAATAACTGTTGTAATTCATAACCTGGACTTGCAGAATTCTAGAAAAACATCCTTTTTTAATTTTGAAGGGATGCTCTTTTTGCATATCTATCTCTGACACATCATAACAATCACTCTGGCTGTATCTCTTTATTTTATTTCCTCCCCTCCTTTTTGACTCTCTCTTTCCCTCTGTATAGCTGATGTCCTTAATGCTTCTCCTGCTCCTAACAGCCAGGAAGGTAAAGGCCTTTTGATCGAGCATTTTAACTGCATGCATTTCAACACTGTCTGTCCTTGTGTATAAATCTGGGTTGCTAAAATGCATAAAACGTAGTAGCGCACAAAAATTTTACGCAGTTGACATCTAGCATGGTAGTCGTTCCGTGTGCTCTGATGTCACTATGCACCATGATGCGCCATGTCTCTCTCCCGCTGCTGTCTGGTCTGGGTGAGTCATTTCAGCTCTGTGATGTGATTGGCTAAGGCAGCAGTGCCCCCATTCTTGAAGTCTGCATGTTGCTGATTATGTGCGAGAATATATTGGTTCAAGCAGCGGCATTTTAGAGTTCACCAAGCCCAGTTCTGAAGTAGAAGATTTCTTCTGCTGCTGAAGTGAGCACATTAGCTGTCCATGTGGTGTGAAATGATATGCTGTAATTAACGAGGGTAATTTTATAAGAGAGGATTTGCAGTAGAGGGGGAAAGCACGTAGGCAGTGTATGCACCTTTATAAATTGTCCAAGAAACTGGGTGCCAACCTTTACTCATGCTCTGACCTGCACAAAAATGTTCTGTTCTATTGTACAACTTAGGCACCTTTGTGCCTTTGTACAATAGGCTTCCAGTGCACTCTTACACAAATTTATACCTATCTCTTGGCAGGCACAACTATTTGTGGGTACTCTGTGCCTAGGGGGACAATTTGATAACTGGGATCATCCTTTCAGGTGCCCCAAGGATGCACTATAGGAGACTAATCTTGGCACCCAGCTTCCATTATAGAATACTAGCATAACCCAGTTTCCAGAATGCCTTACATTTATACCAGCCATACATTTCAGCGTCAATTTTTTTTGGGTGCCGAATTTTAAGCATTTATAGGCTTTCCCTCATAGCACTTAGGCACCTTGCTAGTGCGTACATATAGAAGTATTTACTTACCTGTGAAAGTGCTAGTATTCTGTAAATTTACCTACGCAAGGGGCAGGTAAATCCCCCTTCACGTGTGTATTTTATGAACTACAGTCTTACCTTGGTAACTCTGCCCCTATGCTGCCCATATGCCACCCCCAGGAATGCCTGTGCGGACTGCATAAAAATGTGCTTGCTCTTGCTGGCTCGTGTACCTGTGTATGCTTGTATTCATCCACACAATTTTATAATAGCTATTTCTAGCATGCAAAACATGAGCTAGACACAGAAAATTACTCCTATTTTTTTTTCCTGTTACCTACTTTCATATGTATACAACCCTGAGCTGACTGCATTTATGCTAGCAAACAGCTGTTTTATTTGCTCCTACTTGAGCATGTAAAATGCCATTCATTCTTGTTGCTTATAAAATTGCCCTTGTTAGAAGTAATTTTATTAAAGCTTTTCATGTGTATGTGCCAGTATACATGCTTAAAATGTCTCTTATAAGATTACCCCGTCATAAAAGTTTGCAAATGTACTTTTGCGTGACATGGGTTTTGGTGTGTTCTAGATCAGATTTTGGGTGGACTGCAGACTGAGTAGCAAGTTATGCATGTTGTTTATCAAATACATATGTGCATTTTACCCACAATTTCTGCAGGATTTGTGCTGATAATTATAAAGGCACAGAGGTGCCTTTATAAACTAGGCCCTGACCTAGGCCTCTGGAAAATTACTCTCCCTGTGTATCTGACAGTGCTCCGTGGCTTGTAAAGAGGAGCATTATTGTGCTTGTGAAAGCCCTTTGTTTGTTGCTGAATGCTATTTGACAGTGAAAATGCTTTTACCAATATATATTCAGCAAAGTGCTGTCTGATTGTCTAAGCATGTGCTTTCTTTACTGGTATTTATTTATGAAAATATGGGTCGATATTCAAAGTGATTTAACTGACCAGAAATGGCTCCTGGCCAGTTAAATCACTTGTTCAGGGCAAACCAGCCATATTCAGCGGCACTTAACTATATAGTACTGTTGAAAATGTCTGGTTAAGCACCCAATGCAAAACCAGCTATTTTGGGGTATTCCGGGGGTAGAGTCATCACTTAACTGGCCAAGGTAACCGCATAGAAGACAGTCCTATCTTTATGCAGTTTGCCGTAGCCAGTTAAGTGCTGAATATCGCACTTAACCAGCTTAGTTTTCCCTGGCACCTTATACCCAGAAATTCAATTCTGGCACCTGGGCATGGCCCCACATTGAATTTCCAGGCATAACACTGGCAACAGTCAGCAAAACATTGATCGCTGCCAGCTGAATATCTGACCCACAGTGTCAAGCTCTCATCCATTACAGTAGAACTGAAAACAAACTAATGTGTTTGCAGACAATATTCTTGATGATCGGCCTGAGAATAAATCAGCCACCGATAAGCTACAATTCGAGTATAGTGAAGAAACTCCCAAGAGAATTAAGAAAAGTGACAGCACTGCTAACAACAAAGGAAAGGTACCGTTTGCTCTTACCATGATCTTATTTGGATTTAGCTTAAACATTTTTCAGTAGTAGCTCAAGGTGCGTTACATTCAGCAGTGGCGTTCCTAGCCAGGATGGCACCAGGGGCGGATCGCCGATGCGCACCCCCCCCCCGGGTGCAGCACCCCCCCCTCCCTGGCGAAATGACACCCCCCCCCCCCCCCGCCGGCGAAATGACACCCCCCCCCCGGGTGCACGCCGCTGGGGGGGGGGTGCCACGGCGCGCGCCTGTCGGCTCCGAAAAGTTCGCTAACTTCACTCGTTCGCTGCAGCTCCCTCTGCCCCAGAACAAGAAGCAACCTGTTCCGGGGCAGAGGGAGCTGCAGCGAACGAGCGAAGATAGTGAACTCTGAGCCAGGCGCGCGCTGCGGCACCCCCCAGCGGCGTTCCACCGGGGCGGACCGCCCCTACCACTCCCCCCCCCCCCCTTGGTAGGCCACTGACATTCAGGTACAGTAGGTATTTCCCTGTTTCTGGAGGGCTCACAGTATGAACCAGAGGCAATGGGAGGGTAAAAAGGCTTACCGAAGATCACAAAAAGCAGCAGCAGGATTTGAACTGGGATTCCTTGGTGGTCAGCCTTGTGCTATAACCAGTGGGCTGCTACTCCATTCTTGACATGATGATTAACCTTTCCTTCAATATTTAGTGTTCATCAAGGGATACCCTATGTCCATTCCAGTCAGCTGCAGGTGTAGCATAAATGAACCAGATTATTACACTTTTGTTGTCAATACAGTTCATTAAATATTTGAATTATTATATAGGTTTACGACATGGAACTGGATGAAGAGTTTTATCTCCCGCAGAATAAGAAGGAAAGTAGGCAAATAGCCCCTGAGCTTTCAGACCTTGTCATCTATTGTCAAGCAGTGAAATTTCCTGGTAAGGATACAGCCAAGCTTATCATGGTTATAAGTTAGGTCCTTTTCTAGAATGTTTTGTTGAGTTTAGTCTGTAGCACTGATGGTTTCTGCTTAAATGTATGGTGTTCTTTTCTAAAATTATATAAGCTACATTCCATCATTTTTTGCATGGCTTCTTGCACATAGGGAAACATTTTATTTAAATCCTATTAAATTTCAAATAAATTAACTATGCTTTGCTTGTGATGGATTAACGTTTTCAGTACGTTACAGTGATATTGCTTCCTGTTCAGTAAGGTAAGTGTTCCATTCATTTCTTGTCAATCTAGAGTTAATTTATTTTTTGGGTCAGGTCATGGACTTGATATACTGCTTTTCTGTGGTACAACCTAAGCAGTTTACATATTCTATGCAAGTACTTTATTTGTTCCTAATGGGCTCACAATCTAAGCTTTTGTAGCTAGGGCAATGGAGGGTTAAGTGACTTGCTCAGGGCCACAGAAAGGGGGATGGGATTTGATATACTGCCTTTCTGTGGCTACCATCAAAGTGGTTTACATATTATATACAGGTTATATGGAAGGTTAAGTGACTTGCCCAGAGTCACAAGGAGCTGTGGTAGGGATTGTCTCAGGCCACTAACTGTTAGGCTATTGAGTAGTTATTCGTCTGCCCACCATGGTGCTCAAGGCAAGATTCAACACAATCAAGCACAGCACACACAGAATGGCAAAGCAATGAAAAGGAAAACATTTTAAAAGAAGAATATTTATTTTTTTTTTAAATCATAATGCTATAAATCATTCCATCTTGTAGAGTAGCTTTTCTCAAAGTTTTGATTTTATGAAATAATATTATGATAGTTTTTACAGCCATCTTGCTTAGTGTTATGTGGTCCATTCATGTTTGGCCTTTGCTTAACTGATCAGTGGATTCCTCCCAGAAAACTTTGGCAGTAAGTGAATGATGTTGCAATAGGAAGTACTTCAAACGGAATTGGAACACGGAAACTCACAATAACAGTGCTTAGTTTCAGAATTGAATAGGCAGTGTTAAGATTGTGTTAGTCCACTTAAATACTCAAAGATGAAGTTCAGCAAACAAATTGGAGGTGATAACCTTTTTATTGGCTTTAGTTCATTTTTGGCTAGTGGAAGGATAAGGTAGGAAAAAAGGACTTAGGTGTCCTTCTAGCCAGTACATTTGATAAGGTCTATTTAATAAATGTAATGGCTGGAAGGACACAATAAAGTTTGCTCCTTTATATACCACCACAGTCTCAGCATCTTGGAGTCATTGGTCCACTTCCCACTTTCTTAAGTGGACCAATGACTCTAAGACGCTGAGACTGTGGTGGTATATAAAGGAGCAAACTTTATTGTAGACTCGACACAGTACTGTGTTTCGGCCACAGGCCTGCCTCAGGAGTCTGAAGTATTTTTAGAAAAAGAACTTAAATTAAAATGCGTGACATGAATGTGAATAAACAGTCTTAAAATTTGTACAGACAAACATACATGTAATTATAAAACACATAAATTATATACAGTAATATATAAATAAAATACATCAAATATAAAATTATAAAATTACAAAACACCTGATTTATATACAGTAATATATAAGAAGCTTACATCAAATATAAATATGGAACAAATATATCTAATATGTGATAGTACAAGTCACGTGTGAACATCTGCAAAAAATGGATTACTTCTAAATATACTGTATAATAGCATAAGCCATGTATAAAACATATGTAAAAAATGCATTATTGAAAACAGATGATAATCTATGTGTTATTCATAATAGAAAGTCATAAAATAAATAAAACGAACATTTAAAAAAAATTTTTTAATGTGTCTGACCATATATTGAAAAAGGACTTTTCATGCAAATCGGTGGAGACCCAAGAACGGTGAATTTTTATACTTTGTACATTACATCAATGAACATTTCTCACAGTATTTTAAAATAGTGTTTAAATAAAATATAATAAAATGAAAAATAAAAAAATAAAAATGCCTGGGCTAGTATAAACCATGGATGGAAGGACACCCAGATCCCTTCTCCCTTTATTTTTTAACTCTTTCCAACTTGGAAACAAACAGTAGTATTGTAAACCAACCAACAATTTCCTTATATTGGGTCAGATGTTCCAATAATTTGTACCATCAACACAAGCCCCCTAATTCTATAAAGTTGCACGTGCAAGTTATAGAATAAGGGTGGTTGTGCATTGTAACTCAAGGGCCCTTTTACAAAGCAACAGTAAGCCCAAAGCGGGCTTACCGCATGCTAAAACTGAACTACTGGCGGGGCAACGAGGCTGCCGGTGGTAGTTCCGAATTGAGTGCACACCATTTCTGGTGCTCCCTGGAAATTCTTTTTTCTAGTGTGGCGCTAACCCGGTGATAATCGGGCATTGCCACGTGCTGCCTGGTTACCAGTGGGTTACCGTGGGAGTCCTTACCGCCACCTCAGAGGGTGATGGTAAGTGCTCCCCGCTGCATGGCTATGCAGTGAGAGTTATCTTACCACATGGCCATTTTTTTTTTTTGGGGGGGGGGGGGTTACCTGTTGCGGTAAAAAGAGCCCTGGCACACAGGAAAAATGGCCCATGCTGCTACCACAGGCCCTTTTTCCCACAGCTTAGTAAAATGACCCCTTAATTAGCTAACAAGGTGCTAATTGCCATTAATGAACAATTATTGGCCATAAATGGTGTTAATTGGCATTAATTGACTGGATTACTAATTCATCATCTGGATCCACTTCTGCTCCCCTATTAAGTGGTTCACTCATTCTTCTAGTCAGTTCATTCAAATATCTTGGTGTTCTTATTAATCAGGCCTTATCCTTTGAACCGTTTTGTGTCATTTCTGATCCATACGTAGTCTCCTGGATTCCTCAGCTCAAATGTCATTTCTTTATGCAACTATTCTCAGCTTTTTGGACTACACAAACATGCTGTCTGCAGGGTCTCCCATCCTATCTACTCAAGTGTCTCCAGAAAGTCCAAAATGCAGCTATCCCTGTTTTATCTCAGGACAGTAAATTTGACCATATCAGTCCTTTGTACATACATCACCATTGGCTTAAAGTTTCATATCGTATTCAGTTCAAGGTTTGTTCATTGGTTCACAAAGCTCTTTACTGTCATTCCCCTTTTTATCTATCTATCTATCTATCTATCTATCTAGTCTTTTATTTCCCTTTGTTACACCACACTTTCTTTGTTCTTCCAGTGGTCATTGACTGGTTCTTCTGCCTTCATCTTTGACATACTTAGAATCCACTAAAAAGTGTGATTTCTTTTTTTTTTTAGACCTTCTCCAAAGGAATTCTTTACCTCCTGCTCTGCAATTAGAATTTTCATACCCTAAAGACTAATTTCTTTACTTTGGTGGACGGAGTAGGGCATGAAACACTCCATCATTTGGGAAGATGGAAGGGGAGAGAGAGATGTTGGACTTGGGGGAAGGGGAGGGAGGATGTGAGACGTAGAGGTGGAGGGGAGGGTGAGAGAGAGGGTGTGGCTATTGTAGGGGTGGAGCCATAGATAGCGACTCCCGCCACTAAGGTTTCCCTGTATGAGTACCGGTACCTTTTTTCCTACTCATACAGGGAAACCTTAGTGGCGGGAGTCGCTATCTATGGCTCCACCCCTACAATAGCCACACCCTCTTTCTCACCCTCCCCTCCACCTCTACGTCTCACATCCTCCCTCCCCTCCCCCCAAGTCCAACATCTCTCTCTCCCCTTCCATCTTCCCAAATGCAATCTCTCTCCCTTTCTCTTTCTCCCTTCCTTCTCCCCTGGATCCAACATCTCTTTTACCCCTCCCCTCAGGTCCATCATCTTTGCCACTCTGCCCTCTTCTTCCCAGTCTACCATCTTTGCCCCCCTCATCCCCCCCAATCCACCATCTCTACCCCTCCCTCTGCCCCTCAACTCCACCATCTCTGCCTCCTCCATTTCTGCATCTTTGACTCTACCATCTATGCCTTCCTCCCCTCCTCCCCATCCACCATCTCTTCCTCCAGGTCCAAAATCTCTGTCCCCTCCTTCTCTAGGGTCCAACACTTCTTTCTTTCTTTCTTTCTCTCTCCCTCCCTCCCTCCCTTCACACCTGAATCCAACAACAGTTTCAATCCAGATTGTCTATGTAGCTGCCAGTGCCCCTGCATGGAGAAAAGAACAATTTGAGGTACACGACAGGGGGGAGTGGTGTTCAGAGACAAGAGATGCTGGAGCATGGAAGGGAGAGAAGGTGAGAGAAAGGGGGAGTCCCGGACCTGGGGATGGAGGGGAGAGAGGGATGGGGGGTGGGAAGTGCAAGTAAAAAAGGTAACGTCACAAAAAAAACCCTGATGCACCCTCTCCTGTGTTTTTAATTCTTTTAATTCTCTTCTGCTACATGTCTGCCATCTCTGTTCTATTAAATTTGGTGTTTTTTTCCTGTTGAATTCTATTTTTTTTAACTTGTTTTTACCAAAAAGAAAGGGATATATATACAATTTTAATAAACCATAAATTGTAACTGCCCCTACTCGGTATTCTATAAATTTAGTGCACAAATCTCAGAACCCACAACTGTAAGGGGGCATGAACTTGGGAGGGGCATGGCATGTCTGGCAGTTATGCATGTGGGTTATAAAACACCTGTAGTTACATGCCTAACTGTCTATAGTTAGGTGTGAGCATTCACACCAGCCATTGAGCTAGCATAAGTGCTCACACCTAAAGTTAGGTGTGTAATTGTTGACTTACAGTAATAGTCTGTAACAACAACTGTTTGTGCAATTGCCATTATAGAATCCGTGTTCAGTGTGCAGCATCCCGGTGCCCAACTTTACGCAAGTTTTTGAGAATTACCCCAAAGAGGGCAATTCTGTACCAGTGCATCTATAATAGGTGTCTATTTTATAGAATATTAAATACATATATGCCTATACTTTAGGCTTGAGCACTCACTCCAGTGGTGTAGCAAGGGTGGGGGCGGTCTGCCCCGGGTGCACGCTGCTGGAGGGTGCAGAGAGCAGCCGCGCGCCTGTCGGCTCCGCTGGTTCCCTGCTCCCTCTGCCCTGGAACAGGTTACTTCCTGTTCCGGGGCAGAGGGAGCAGGTGTGTAAATATTAGTGCCCACTTTATACAATTACCCATAAACCCCCAGATTCTATATAGCACACCTAGAGATCTGCACCGAAATCCAGGCATATTCTGTAACAACGCACATAACTTAATTGGCTTAACAAGCTAATCAGCATTGATAACAGCACTTCATAAGCAATAATAAGCACTAATTGGTAATAATTAGAATTTACATGCACAACTTGCTAAGTGTATTCTGTAATGAATTGCACCTGACATGATCTTATTTCCATGCATTAGACAGTATCCATACAGCAATATATTGGACTGTAGCGACAAAAATGGTAGGGGATTTAGGTAGCAAGACATATATGGAGGGACTTGCTGACCTAAACATGTATACACTGGAGAAAAGGGAAATGGGACTTGATATGCTGCCTTTCTGAGGTTTTTGCAACTACATTCAAAGTGGTTTACATATATTCAGGTACTTATTTTGTACCAGGGGCAATGGAGGGTTAAGTGACTTGCCCAGAGTCACAACGAGCTGCAGTGGGAATAAACTCAGTTCCCCAGGATCAAAGTCCACTGCACTAACCACTAGGCTACTCCTCCACAGGAGAAACAGGGGTGATATGATACAGATGTTAAAAAAAATATTTGAAAGGTATTAATTTGCAAACAAACCTTTTCCAGAGTGGTAGAACTACAGGGCATGAATTGAAATTGAAAGGGGGCAGACTCAGCAATAATGTCAGGAAGTAGTTTTTCACTGAGAGAGTGGTAAATACCTGGCATGCCCTCTCGCGGAAGTTGGTGGAGATGAAAATGGTAACAGAATTCAAAAATGTGTGGGACAAACACAAAGGAATCCTGTTTAGAAGGATCGGATCCAAAGAACTTAGGAGAGATTAGGTAGGAAAACCGATGCTGGACTGACTTCTATGGTCTGTGCCCTAATGGAGGCTGAGTAGATTTGGATGGGCTGGAGAGGAGCTTTTCGGGTGCTTTGACAACAACTTCAGAAATTTTAGAACAAGGCCAGTGCCAGGTAGACCTCTACGGTCTATGCCCTAAAAATGGCAAGGATAAATCGAGAACAGGTATACATATGATGTAACACTTCATACCATATGTAATGAGTTTATATTGTTGGGCAGACTGGATGGACCGTACAGGTCTTTATCTGCCGCCATTTTGGGCTGTTAAGTTTCTTATAGACCGGTGAGTCTGACATCAGTGCTGGGCAAAATGGTAGAGACTATTATAAAGAACAAAATTACAGAGCATATTCAAAAGCATGAATTAATGAGACAAAGCCAACATGGATTTAGTGAAGGGAAATCTTGCCTCAGTAATCTGTTACATTCCTTTGAAGGGGTGAACAAACATGTGGATAAAGGTGAGCCGGTTGATATTGTGTATCTGGATTTTCAGAAGGCGTTTGGCAAAGTACCTCATGAAAGACTCCAGAGGAAATTAGAGAGTCATGGGATAGGAGGTAGTGTTCTATTGTAGATTAAAAACTGGTTAAAAGATAGAAAACATAGAGTAGGGTTAAATGGTGAGTATTCTCAATGGAGAAGGGTAGTTAGTGGTGTTCCCCAGGGGTCTGTGCTGGGACTGTTGCTTTTTAATGTATTTATTAATGACCTAGCGATGGGAGTAACTAGTGAGGTAATTAAATTTGCTGACATCACAAAGTTATTCAAAGTCATTAAATCGTGGGAGGATTATGAAAAAAATTACAAGGGGACCTTACGAGACTGGGAGACTGGGCATCTAAATGGCAGATGACATTTAATGTGAGCAAGTGCAAAGTGATGCATGTGGGAAAGAGGAATCCGAATTATAACTACGTCATGCAAGGTTCCACGTTAGGAATCATAGACCAAGAAAAGGATCTAGGTGTCGTCGTTGATGATACATTGAAACCTTCTGCTTAGTGTGCTGCTGCAGCTAAGAAAGCAAATAGAATGTTAGGTATTATTAGGAAAGGAATGGAAAACAAAAATGAGGACGTTATAATGCCTTTGTATCGCTCCATGGTGCGACCACTCCTTGAATATTGTGTTCAATTCTGGTTGCCGCATCTAAAAAAAGATATATTGGAATTAGAAAAGGTGCAGAGAAGGGCGACGAAAATGATAAAAGGGATGGGATGACTTCCCTATGAGGAAAGGCTAAAGTGGCTAGGGCTCTTCAGCTTGGAGAAAAGGCGGCTGAGGGGAGATATGATAGAAGTCTATAAAATAATGAGTGGAGTTGAATGGGTAGACATGAAGCGTCTGTTTACGCTTTCCAAAAATACTAGGACTGGGGGCATGTGATGAAGCTACATAGTAGTACATTTAAAATGAATCTGAGAAAATGTTTCTTCACTCAACGTGTAATTAAACTCTGGAATTTGTTGCCAGAGAATGTGGTAAAGGTGGTTATCTTAGCAGAGTTTTAAAAAAGGCTTGGATGGCTTCCTAAAGGAAAAGTCCATAGACCATTATTAAATGGACTGGGGAAAATCCACTATTTCTGGGATAAGCAGTATAAAATGTTTTGTACCTTTTTGGGATCTTGCCAGGTATTTGTGACCTGGATTGGCCACTGTTGGAAACAGGATGCTGGGCTTGATGGACCTTTGGTCTTTCCCAGTATGGCAATACTTATGTACTATGCTACTGTGTTACATTTGAAGTCTTTTGAATACATATAGACAGACCAATAATCCAGCCTGGATACAATCAGAGTGTAGCAAAGAAGTAGATGAGCTGAACGGTTTAGGTAGATTTTACTTCAGCAGTAACCTGCTTCTCAAAAGACAATTGGTAATACAAAGACCAAGAAATGTAAATGAATCCGTTAGGATGATCAGCTCACCTGATAACAATGAGGCAAGTGAGGGCCAAGTTGGGGGACCAGTGAACCAAGTTCAGTGATTTTTGCATATTATTGTCAACACTTACCCATATAAATACCACTTTTCACGGAAGTCTAAATACAAGAAGAGCCAGCTCATGAGCTGAGTGAACTAAGATAAAATGTATTAAACATACTATACAGCCCATAAGGGTAAAAGAACTCTTCAGTGTACAAGTTATTTTCTCTGGGTTTTTAGGGCTTGCTTCTGATTGGGCTTAATTTGCATTGGATGCTCTCAGAGAGTGATTGCTGGAGAATGGTCCTGCCAGGCAAAGAACTTTTAAATCGGACTTGACTTTCTCCTTTTAGGGTTGTACACTGTGCAGCGTCCTGATTTGCCACTGACACACCTTTGGGTTGCACATATACATAGCAATTTTATTTTTTAGGAGTGGAATTTTTAGTGCAACAATAGTTTAACTAAAGCTACCATAATAGTTTAATGAATGTGCAGAAGAGATTTGCATACAGTAGAGGTAACGTATTCATGCGTATTCACTAGGGATATCCTGAAAACCTGTCCCATTGGCAGCCCTCGGACTGGGAGTGAAGACCAAGGGTTGAAACTATTTATGAGAATACATATCAAAATTCTTGTTGGCTTTAGTTAAACTATTGCTTTGAAGACCAAGGTTTTAATTGATAGTAATACTCTATTCAGTGTGCAATCATTCCTAAACAAGCAAGTCCAAAAATAACAAGACTTTGCCAAGAGATTTCTACTGCAATAAATCACAGTTGAACAGTTTCTTAGAATGCTTCCTATCTCTAAACAACCCAAGACTGCAGTACATCCTCTGTGCCTATGACGTCCACATGCAGCTTCCAGCATCAGAGTGCATGAATAAAACCTTTTGGGAGCATTGTGGAGTTGACCTTCCACTTTACCTAGAAATGCACAGGTTTTATTGAGTAGAGACTTAGGGAATAGAGTCCCACTGTAAGTGCCATACAATGGTGCAAGTATATGAATTTATTTGTTCTGATAGTTGGCTGTTTCGTGTGCTGTATCCAGCATGACAGGCTGTTTCAGTGCCTGAAAATCTAATGGAAAAAAACTATGGAAAGTGTCATGCCCTTTTGATCTTCAGTTCATTTGTGTCAATTTTATGGGAACAGGCCTTTCGACTCTAAACCCATGTGGATCCAGCAGAGGGAAGGAAAGAAAATGCAGGAAATCTATTTTTGGCAACAATCCTGGCAGAATGAGCCCTGGGGAACCAACAACACTTGCCAAGGCATCTGGAAAAGGTAACGTCAGAATTATTAGTCATTGCTCAGTAGCCCAGCACAAGCAGTACAGTATACTGGTGGTTCTCATCCCAGGCCTTAGGATACAACCAGCTCATCAGGTTTTCAGGGTACCCACAATGAATATGCATAACAGAGATTTATATGCACTGTATTCAAATGTGTCTCATGCAAATTCCTTGTTGATGTGCTGTAAACAGACTGGCCATGGGTTGAGAATCTCTGCTGTACTCTTAGTAACTCTGATGTAACCATCGTAAACTGGGGCAGGATAATTTTTCAACAGGCCACCAAACTCTGTGGTTTTCAAAGAGAAAGTACATGCACATTTTCCCTTTGAAAATTATCCCATAATAAGTGCGCACACCTACATTGATACCTACTATTTTATTATTTACAATTTTCGGTTGTGTATGTTATAAAGTATGAGCAGGCAAACACAGCAAAAGTGACACGAAGGATGATGTGGAAAAACATCCAACGGACTCAAAGAGTTCGCCGCAGGAGTTTTATTTAAAAAATATATATATATAATGGACTCAACACGAGTCCCTGTATAGTGTACAAGTCAAACTTCTCTCGTTCTGTGGCGTCTGAGAAAAAGTGACCTAATATGTATCATAGCAAACATCAGAGCGCGCACTGCTGATTAGGAGTGGAATGTGACAAACACAGGAGCGCATTTCTTACTTGAAGCAAAAAAAAAAACAACACTGGGTTACTCTGTTCATAGACCTGTTTGCTACAGGCCTCAACACCAAATGCTAAGTCTTTTGCTCCAGACTCCCATCAAAGAACAGCCTCACGACACATGCTCAGTGGGTGGCGGTAAGTGCTTCTCCCCGAAATGGCCGTGCGATAAGTGGTTCAGGGACTCCTGAGGCAGGCCCTCTAGGCCGAAACACGATTCGTGTTGAGTCCATTACATATATATTTTTTAAAATAAAACTCCTGCTGTGAACTCTTTTCAAAAAAAGAGACAACCTTTTACCCGCTGCAGTAAAAGGGGGCCTCAGCGTGCATCAAAACCACACAGTGATGCTAGCGCATGCCCCTTTTTACCGCAGCTTAGTGAAAGGACCCCTAAATTTGCACATATCCTACTTTAATTTCTTGCATTAAGGCGTGGTAACTACAACATTTAACACACTTCAGTAAAAGAACTTCTTATTGTAAATGTGTGCCTGTTTATAAAGTGTGTGAATACATCAAAAGCCTGTTTATGAAAATATTTCATTTCTCCAAAAAAGCCTTCAAACAATAATGGGTCTTCAAGAACTTTTTAAATTGTGGAAAACTGTCACATAATCTCACGTGGCCTGGATGGCCATCCCACAGAACTGGTCCAGCAATCGAGAAGGCGCATGCTCTAGTATCAGCATAATGAAAAGCCATAGGTGATGGTAAACCAGTGCATTTTTTCTAGCGAAACAGGTGCCGGTACTCAAATGCCAGGCCACCCTTCAGGGGTGAGGTGATCACTGAGAGACCCACCTTGCAATAACCAGGCCCCCTGCAAACAGTCACAGAATCTATGACAAGGCAGAATTGGTGTGTAGTGCCCGAGATCTTTCATTAAAACTTGGGGATCATGGGTCAATTTTTGCAGACAATGGAAGAGGTGCCAATACTCAATATCCAAAAATAACCCCCCCCCCCCTCAAAAAAAGCCCTGTGGTAAACACAGTTGCTGCAATTTTTCAAAACGCAAGGAATGATTAGTGTGATAAAATTTCAGAACAGTACTAAAATATGCAGGAACATTTGCATAAACACGCTGATGAATTAGCAGAAGAACTTTGAACATAACACAGTACATAATAGGCAAACGTTTTAGAACAGAGGAGATATGTGCTTATTTCGATACCGTGGAAATTAACCACACTGCTGCATTCTGGATGACCTGCAGAGCCTGGAACCTGGCAGATTCCTTCCCCTGGGGCTGTAAATGCTTCTTGCAAAGCATCCCAAGACACCTAGGTTTTTTAAAGTGGGTACTGAGGGGTACTGTGTACCGCACCTTTTCCATTGCCCACTAAAATTGACCCATGATCCCCAAATGTTAATGAAAGAACTCAGGCTCTACACACCAATGCTGCCTTTTCATAGATTCTGTGGCTAGTTCAGGGGGCCTGGCTGTTGTGGGGTGGGTCCTTCAAGTGATCTCTAATGTATAATAATAAAGGAAGGAAGAGAGATCAAGAAATGTATAACTCAAATACTCTTCACTCTTATATCCAACTTGCACTATGCGATAGCCTCTCTATGAGGTAGTTCTAAAGCTTAAATGTAATCAATAGAAATAAAACATGGAAAAGAAAATAAGATGATGCCTTTTTTATTGGACATAACTTAATACATTTGTTGATTAGCTTTCGAAGGTTGCCCCCCTTCGTCAGATCGGAAACAAGCAAATGTTGGTAGATGACAGTATATATGTGAAACATCAAAGCATTTCAGTGACAGTCTAACAGGATGGGGTGGGTAAACCTATAAAAGCCATCTACACACTAACGAAGCACTACATCAGTAAAGAAAAAAAGAATTTAAAGTAAACATTTCCAAAAACCAGGCTGATTTCTGTACAAAGAAACATACACAGCCACAAGCAGTCCCCTATCAGAATCTCCAGTGTTTTTTATTTTTTATTTAAATAGTAATACAATTCCTCCACCCCATATTAAAAGCTAAGGACCCTGTTTACTAAGCCATGCTAGGGGAGCATTAGTGCTTTTAGCGCGCTGTTTAGGCGCCCATAATATTGCTAATTTTGTACATGTTCTAAAAACGCGCACTTTAGTAAACAGGGCCCTAAATTTCCACCCACCTCATCCCTCCAGTCCCATGATTCTCAGATTATTTCTTGACCATTACTGCCGCACTCAAAGGAAGGAGATCTTTTTTAGGATTTCTTTGAATGAAAGATATCGCAACCTGCAAAGAATCCAGGTATCATTGTGGAATCCTTTATCTTCTCAGGTGCAGCTGAAGCACGACAGAGCTGGGAAGAACCTTGTTCACCTCCTTTCAACACCTCTCCCTCCCTGAGTGCCATCATTAGAACACCCCGCTGCTATCACATCTCATCCCTGAATGAGAATGCTGCCAAGCGCTTATGCAGACGGTATTCTCAAAAACTGATTCAGCACACCGTCTGTCAGCTGTTGAGGACATACCCAGCTGCCACACGCATTGACTCTTCCAACCCCAATCCCTTAATATTCTGGCTCCATGGCATACAGCTCGTGGCTCTGAACTACCAAACAGATGGTAAGAAAACAACACACCAGATTTGGGCCTTTAATTCAGCTGGGGGATCCATTACTTACTCAGGAAAGATGTTGGTTTCTTGAGATGAATGACCAAGGTGCCAGCAACAGAAAGGTAGATGTGGATGTGTGATGAAGAAAGAGGTTAGGTTCTAAGCATTATGGTGCTTAAAATGATCATGTATGAAGTGAAAAGATCCTTGGGTCCTCATTCAGACCTCTTCAGGGCTTATACTTTATGAAGCATATTTGATGCTGGTTCATAAATTATTAATATGTAGCAGCTTGATATAGATAACAATGAAGGTAATATTGTGTAGGAGGCTGAATGAATATGTATATATTTTTTATTATTATTTATTTTGATTTTGCTCACACCTTTTTCATTAGTAGCTCAAGGTGAGTTACATTCAGGTATATTTCTCTGTCCCAGGAGAGCTCACAATCTAAGTTTGTACAGAACCCATTTGTCTGAGACCTCAAAAACTGAGTATAGACTTGGGTTTCTCTGAGGGCTATGACTTCTGCTGGCATCTGTTTTGAGGTCTAGGGCAATCTGAATACTGTTGTGGTACATAAGTACATAAGTAATGCCATACTGGGAAAAGACCAAGGGTCCATCGAGCCCAGCATCCTGTCCATGACAGCGGCCAATCCAGGCCAAGGGCACCTGACAAGCTTCCCAAACGTACAAACATTCTATACATGTTATTCCTGGAATTGTGGATTTTTCCCAAGTCCATTTAGTAGCGGTTTATGGACTTGTCCTTTAGGAAACCGTCCAACCCCTTTTTAAACTCTGCTAAGCTAACCGCCTTCACCACTTTCTCCGACAACGAATTCCAGAGTTTAATTATACGTTGGGTGAAGAAAACATTTCTCCGATTTGTTTTAAATTTACTACACTGTAGTTTCATCACATGCCCCCTAGTCCTAGTATTTTTGGAAATCGTGAACAGATGCTTCACATCCACCTGTTCCACTCCACTCATTATTTTATATACCTCTATCAAGTCTCCCCTCAGCCGTCTCTTCTCCAAGCTGAATAGCCCTAGCCTCCTTAATCTTTCTTCATAGGGAAGTCGTCCCATCCCCGCTATCATTTTAGTCGTCCTTCGCTGCACCTTGTCCAATTCTACTATATCTTTCTTGAGATGCGGCGACCAGAATTGAACACAATACTCAAGGTGTGGTCACACCATGGAGCGATACAACATCATTATAACATCCTCACACCTGTTTTCCATACCTTTCCTAATAATACCCAACTTTCTATTCGCTTTCCTAGCCGCAGCAGCACACTGAGCAGAAGGTTTCAGCGTATTATCGACGATGACACCCAGATCCCTTTCTTGGTCCATGTACCCACACGGTAGCCCTAGTGCACCTTTGTAAAAGGGCCCCTTACTGCACAGTCTTCATGAGCAATAAGGCAAAAAGAGTTAGGTTTAATGCTGCAGATGCTCTAAGGCACATTTTGGAGAAAAGCAACGAGAGTAGAGACAGTGCAAGTGACAGAGTTCTGGCACACAATATGAAGGTCTTGTGTCAGAAGGGTCTCAAAACAGTGATACTGAAACAGCAGTTAACTCAGACACTCAAGTGTGTTAAGATTGTGATATCTTTCTTATACACTTTTGATAATTTCTACAAGCAAGTGAATACAGGGTCCCCAGAGACCCCACTTGGTCACATCCGTATGCAAAACATGTTGGTCGGGTGAGGGTTAACAGTGCCAACTGTTAGGATGGTTTGTTCGTAGTTTGCAAGAACAAGTGCCTTTTCCATGGCTGAACTGTTTCTTGAAGTGTTACACCACAAAAGAAATTGTCTGCATTTTCAGAAAGGGATTAAGATGTAATTACGGGGGCAGGCTTTTGGTTGATTTGATTTGATTGTGTAGTGAGGATAGTCTGTCTGTGTTAGTAGGTTTTTAGCTGTTTTAATGCATTTGTATATTTTGTTTTATTCTGTTTACATTGCATTGAATTTTGAAAGAGAAATTTAATAAGTAAATAACTTGTCTTTTGGTTTAGTTTGGTTTCTGTTTATTTTTGTTGGTTTTTCTTCTTATTTGTACAAATTTTATTCTTGGTATTTCTATGTGGATTGGGGGTTTTGGTGTTAGGTGCAAGTTATATTCATCAAGTTCCTATTTAAAATGTGTTCATTTTATAAGTGAGATTCAATAAAGAGTTAACAATGATGAAAACATTGCTGTTTTGTGTGCAAGAGTAGCATCTTGATACTGTGATGTTCCCTTTACCTGTAGATCTTCCGATGCATTTAAATGCTGCAATGTTTGAAGCTAATGGTGGCTGTGGCTATGTTATGAAACCTCCCGTCCTGTGGGACAAGAGTTGTCCAATGCACTATTTGTTTTCTCCACTGGAGCGAGAGATGGAAAATGTGGAACCAGCCATATATTCTTTAACAGTAAGCATTTTTTAATTTCTGAAATAGGATGTCATCAAGACTTGGTTTGTTTTAGAGTTTATCGTGTGCTTTTGGGATTGATCTTGAAATGCCTTTCTAATGGCTATAAAAAAGTTACTCTAAAAATTTCCTCACTTATATTATTCACTGTGCTTAGAAAATGACTGTGTTTAAAATTCATTAGGATTATAGCACAAACATTTCCAATCCTGTACTTAGCTTAAGGCTACAAGGGGCTTAAGCATCATTTAGCTGTATGTTTTCGTTTTCTTGCTCATACGGTGCAGTGGTTTGGAAACGTGCACATATACTTAAGTCTGGATAAAGGAACTGACAGTTAATAGCTTAAGACAGTCAATTGTTGTTTTAAACCCATAAATCTTAAATTTTTCTATGTATGTATATATCAGTGGCGTAGTCACACCTCAGATTTTGGGAGGCCCGAGCACAAAATTCTCTCTCCCATGCGACCCCAGATACCTGAGCTGGCGCGAGCTCCAAGCCCTGCCAGCAGAAACTGTCCTTTTGGGCTTCCATTGCTGTGCAAGGCCCCTACCCCTGCACATTCTCAGTTTTCTCAAAACTAAGCATACACGAGAGAGGCCTGCCTCCTGCACATGCGTAGGGGGTAGGCCTCACTCATACATGCTCAGTTTCACAAAAAAACATGCATGTGGGGGGGGGGGGGAGGTGGAACTGGCACAGCGGTGGCCTAGGAAAGGCGACAGGCTTTGGTTGGAGGAGGGCTTGTGCTGGTGGGGCTAAAGGACCCCTGCCAGTGAAAGCAGAAGACAGTGCCTCAATTTTTTTTTTTTTTTGGGGGGGGGGGGAAGCAAATTGGGAGGGGCCAGGCTCCCAAGGTCCCCCTGTAGTTATGCCACTGGTGTGTGTGTGTGTGTGTGTGTGTGTGTATATATATATATATATATATATATATATATATATATAAAGACAGAGAGAGAACGAACTTTGAATAGTTCTGATTCCCTATTCGCTACCCTAGGGTACCCATGTTTTCTTTTCAAAGCCTCAGGACTTTGATTTTAAATCACCAACTCGTGCCCATCCTGTTTTTTGTTTTAGCATACGCTTGCTGTCTAGATATTTTGCAGTACTGCATGAGTTGCAGAAAGCACATTTTCCTGTAAGATCATTTGGAAAATAAATCCCTTGCTCTTGTGCATTCTGTGAAAAAAGGATACCTTCTGGACTGGTCAAATCCATCCATCTGTGACCTGCTATCAGTGGAGAAAGGGGTGATGCCCAGGAAAGAGGCAACGCTGGAGGTGGAGTTAGTCCAGATCACAGCTGGCATTTCTGTGTCTAACCACTAAGAATACACATTGCCTCCTTGTTCCCCCACCCACCGTTAAAGCTAGAAATGTGCCACATACTTGAATTTTCAGTTTTATCTGGCCATGTTTGGTTACGGTGTTTGTGTTTGTGTTTCAGATCGTCTCAGGGCAGAATGTTTGCCCAGGGAATAGCGTGGGGAGCCCCTGCATTGAACTAGATCTGCTCGGTATGCCTCTGGACAGCTGCCACTTTCGCACTAAGCCCATTCACCGCAATACCTTGAACCCTATGTGGAATGAGCAGTTCCTTTTCCGGGTTTACTTTGAGGATCTGGCCTTTCTTCGATTTGCTGTGGTGGAAAATAACAGTTCGGCAGTGACTGCACAGAAAATCATTCCCCTGAAGGCTTTGAAGAGAGGTAAAAAAATAGATGATCTAGCAGAAATTACAGGGGTCAACATTCAGCCTGTGGCAGCGAGTGGTTTGTTAGACACTATCGGCATTATTTCCAGATATTCAGTGTTCCGCCATGTTCATGCACCAGCATTGAATATCCTGTCTCTTATGTGGTTAAGTGCAATATTCAGCTCTTAACTACCTAAGCGACACCCCGTATAGGACTGACTTTTATGCGGTCCGCTGTGACCACTATGCTTAGGTGGTTAAGTGCTTAATATATTCACCGTAGCTAGAAATTCTGGTTTTGAGAAATCAATCCCTACAGGCCCAGGGAAGCTCTGAGCTGCAGGCCGTGGAGAATTCTTACAGATGCCTGTTCTATGTCTATAGTTGTTGCCCAAAATGGCAGCAGTTGTAAGAAGGCAGTACAGATGGGCAGCTCAGAGCCCTTCTCAGGCCATGATGCACAAATGCAGCCGTAAAATACAGCTGCCTGGCTAAAATGTAGCGAATCGCTAACAGCCAGCGATGCACAAAGGGGATCCCCCCCCCCCCCCTTTGTGCATCCTCGCTGTTTGCAAGTTCAAGCTGTCAAATGGATTTGACAGCTCTGATGCACTGGACCTCCACTGTTTTTCTTTTTAATTTATTCTTGTGGTCCAGTGAACCACGGCTCCATCCCCACCCCCGTGATCCTGGAACCTTTTAAAAAAAAATTTCCTGGTGGTCCAGTGGACCAAACCCCTTCCCCTGCACAGGCACACACCCCTCCCTGTACCTTTACAACAATGTGGAGGCAGGAGAGCAGGAGCAACAGCTCCTCCCTCCTGCCTCGGGCCCGCCCATAACAAAATGGCGGTGCCCAGGCCCTGCCCAGTGCATTCTGGGATGCACTGGGCAGGACTAAACACCATATAAGGAGTGCATCCCAGAATGCTAGTCCCCCCAGTAAAACAGCCTGTTCCCCAAATAGGCAGTCATCCAGCCAGTGTTCACCGAACCAGTAAGCCAGCCCGCCCTTCTTCAAACATCACTTCAACCTGCATCCCGCCCAAGCAGTCACCCTGTTCCCCACCCCAAGCAGATAGGTAGTTTACTCTTAGTAACATAGTAAAAGACTGCAGATAAAGACCTGCACAGTCCATCCAGTCTGCCCAACAGTCATCATTAACAAGGCATTATTGAACCAACAGTCCAGTAGTATTGTTACAACGTTTTATTGGCTACTTTCCACTATACAATGTCTTCCTCTCCCCCAGTGAGATATACAGGACCTGCTCTCAAAGCGATATGAATGTGGTATAAAATAGCATATTTACTCCTGATCCATGCTTGCCATTTTCAGGACTCAGACCGTAAAAAGGTCTGCCCTGCACTGGCCCTACTTCCCAGCTACTGGAGTTGCCATCAAAACTCACTCTAGCCCATCCTGATTTCTCTTGCCATATATGAGACACAGACCGTAGAAGTCTATCTGGCATTGGCTTCACTTCCCCAGTGTTGGAGCTGCCATTTAAGCACCACTCCTTCGCATCATAAATGAACTTATATCTGCCAATCAACAGGGCCACCGGGGGGGGGGGGGGGGGTCAGGGGAGCAAGATTCCCTCGGGCCTGGCCTCCAAGGGGGGCCCAGCACCGGAGTCTGTCTGTCACTTGCTCCTGATGGGACCCGGGTGATCACATCCTGACAGGAACAGAAGAGAGAAAACTCCGGCGCCAGGCCCCCCTTAGAGGCTGGGGAGGAGCAGGCACAGGGCTTCAGGGCCTCTGGTTTGGTTGGTGAGGGGGACTCCAAGCCCTGCCAGCAGAAGCCTTCCTCCAGCGCTGTTCTCCATTGCCCGACCTGTGGCTGCTTTTCCCCTCACATTGCGAAAAAGCAGCCGCAGGGCAAGCAATGCGGTGGAGAACAGCACTGGAGGAAGGCTTCTGCTGGCGGGGCTTGGAGACCCCCACCAGCCAAGGTATGTGGAGTTGCTTCGGGGTGGGGGCAGGGAGGTGGGGCAAAATGTGCCCCCCCCTTTGGGCTCTGCCCCCCCCTAATTTTTGTAGTCTGGCTAGGTGGCAGTCCTGGCGGGGTGGCAGCGGCGGTCCTCAGGATGGGGGAAGCCCAGCAGCAGTGGCCCAGGCCCTGTTCAGTCTCTCGGCAGCCCTGCCGACCAGTCAAGCAGCCTTGCAATTCCCAACCAAAGCAGACAGCTGATTGCTTGGAGGTGTTGATATAAGCACTATAGAAATTTAAATATGCCGGCTGATGCTATCCATTCCTTATTTAAATTGTTTACTGTGATTTGTGGTATGGGTCCTCCCCAATATTGTGGGCTAATTTGACTCTCATAATGATAATATTTTTCCTACATTCATTTGCTCATTTAAAAATAATTTTCTTTTTTATGTAAGAGTCTCCATTTCTGTAGCAAGTTGGCTGCTTGTGTTAATTTGTTAAGCGTCAGAAAAATAAAAGCTCTCTGCAACTCTTCTGAGAGGAGGTCAGGAGTGCTGACTGTGACCTAGATTTAGTGTGTATCACTACTATTCATGTGCATTAATAGTAAATAGGTCTCCTTGCATGAAATGAGACCTGTACTGAATAACTCACATTAATACATGTAATCACACATTAGCATAAGGTAAAGTGGCAGTGCTTTTTAATAAATCTGAAGTACTGCACTAGAAAATGTAAATATCAATAGGGAAAAGGAGTTTGCAAGGACTTGTGATAATCTAGGGGAGTGAGAGAGGAATTGAGCTCGTTTGTCAATATCTAGGAAGCTGACTGTGGAGTGGGCTAGCAGTGTAAAAATATAGGAAAGAATCGTGTGTTTGCCATAGAATTCTCCCATGATCCTCATTGTTGAGAACTGTCTTCAATAGAAGCTTGGCAGCTATGGTGCACAGTTCTGTCGGTTCTCAGTTTTCCTTGTCCATGTTTCCAGATTTTGACCATTTTTTTGAAGTCATCACTCCACACTCAGGGCTGTCCCAGTGGTATCAGATGCTCTAGGCAAACTGTCAGCTATGTGTGTCCCACCCCACCCTGCCCATAGTCCAGCATCTCCCCATTCCTACTACCACTCCCAACCCTGTAGTCACCTTCCCTACCTTCTCCCCAGGGGTCCCCCCACAGCAAAGTGCCTAGCATCTCTCTCCTTCCCTCCTCCTCCCCCGCATCTCTCTCTCTCTCTCTTTCTCAAGATTTTCAACATTTCTGCTCCCTTACCTTTCGCCTCCATTTTCCATTCACCCTGGCACTGCTGCTGACCACCCCCCCCCCCATCTAGGAGCCAAAAGAAAATACATACTTTGTGGAGATGGGGTTGGGAGCGGGTGCAGCAGTGTATCATTGTCACAGCTGAGAGCAGAAAAGCCCTTTTAATGCCACTGTCAGCAATGAGCCTTTCAGCATCCCTGTACACTTGACCGGTCAAGGCCTGTCGTATGCCACACCCTCCTACGTGCTGTCAGAAGAGAGGTTGAGACTTGGCATGCCTTGTGTGTGTACATGCACTGGGATGCTGATAGGACCACCGGTGAAAGGGACTGTTAAAGGTCTTTCCTGCTGTGCTGGCACTCTGCTGCTGCGCTAGGGGGCGTCTAGTGGTAGGGTCGGCTCTGTCCACATTGCTCTCCACTGTCCTCTGTCTCTCTTGCCCACTAGCATGATCTAGCCTTGTTCTGTAGATGGATGAAATGATGGGATACAGGCTAAATTGTTGTAATGCCTTGACTTGCACTGGTTCACTGAGGTCTAATATACTAAAATGTAGCATTAATTTTCATATCCAGTGCTTCATGTCTTCACACATGTAATATTAGTGTCTATAGAGGGGAAAGATATTTTAAAGAAAGGAATTAGTCAGTCTGTTGATAACGCTACATTCAGACTAAAAGAGGAAATAGCACATTTAGAGTTTTGGCTGTAGAGTGTTGCCAAGCTATAAATAATTATTCAATCTCTCACAGGAGATGGTGTTAGAAAAAGTTAATACAGTATGTGAATCATGTCAGTAATGCTTGGAGAGTAGACATGTTCTGTCACATTACCCCCTATAAATAGCTCTTCAAGGCATATTCTCCCACAAGGGATGTGCCGCTTTCTGTTGTACGATCCTGTTCCTTTCTGACCGCCACAAAAACTGAATTCATCCAAGCCATAAAATCTGTTTTAAAGTGCTGGACGTGTGACTATTTGAAAAAGAGTTTTTAAAAGCTTGACTTGTCGTACACTTCCACAGGATCCCTGCAGACCTGGGTCCATCCCTACGGGATCCCCGCGGGAATCCCACTATCCCCGTTCCTGTGCAGCTCTCTACACCAAAGGCCTCATTTTGAACTAGATTTTCTCATAGCACAGAAAAGGGGAGAGGGTGAGCTGTCTGCTACAAACCTAGAAATACAGACTAGGTCAACAGATAAAGACCATAAGGCTCATCTAGTCTGCACATTTTTCTTCCTTCGAGCCTCCTCAAAAATCAGGTTCTAAATTTGCTGGTGGAAACAAGTAGTACGATCTAGCTTGCTTTTAGATACATTTTTCATTAATTCTTTTCATGAATCTTATTGTTTTAGGGTACAGGCACCTGCAACTTCGTAACTTGCACAATGAATCCCTCGATATCTCAGGCTTATTTATAAACAGCCGAAGAATGGAGGAAAATCCCAGTGGCAGTGTTCTGCCCGCCTCTGTGGTAATTTCAGGCTAATATGTGTGAAATGGATATACATTCAAATCCTTGCCATAAGATTGGATTTTATGTTGTAAGAAGGCAAACACAAATATTAATTTGCCAAACATTTTCATATGCATGAACACTAAAGATGGCACATATAATATTGCATCCATGATAAACATCTGTTGAATGCAGAGCCGACAGACACCTTGCACTTGATCCACCAAGGTATCTGACCAGGGCCGCCGAGAGGGGGGTGGGGAGGCAAAATTCCCCGGGCCCGGGCCTCCAAGGAGGACCCTCGCGGGGGTCTCTCTCTCTCTCTGATGCTGGGCCCCCCTTGGAAGCTAGGGAAGACCCAGAGGAGCAGACTCAGCAGGCTAGTTGGGGGGGGGGGGCTTGCCAGCAGAAGAGATCTTCCTCCAGCGCTGCTGTTCTTCACAGTCTGCCGCCTTGCCTTCCAAGTGGCTGATTTTCTCCTCAGGCCGTGCATGCTCGGTTTTGAAACCAAGCATGCGCGACCTGAGAGAAAAAGCAGCTGCAGGGGCAGGCCACGCAGCAGAGTGAAGAAGAACAGCACTGGAGGAAGACTCTTCTGCTGGCAGGGGCCTTGGAATCCCTGCCAGCCAAGGTATCATAATTGCGGCGGCAGCAACAATCCTTGGGGAGATGGCAGCAGTGGAGGGGGGGGCGGGCCTGGTGGTGGCCCTGCCCCGGGCCCGGCTCAGTCTCTCGGCGGCCCTGCCACTGACCAGATTTGGAAGGCATCAAACAGAGAAAAAAAGCACTTTGAAATGTTTTAAATATTGTATATCTGAGAGTCTTGGAAAAGCTTGAAATCAGCTATGAGAAATTTCCAAGGTTATCTTTATTTGATATACCTCAATATCATAAAAATTCCAAAGTGGTTTACAATTAAAGTGTGATAGAAGTAAAATGAAAAAATAAAACCAAAAGGAAGCCTTGGTTACATCACCACAGACATAATATTTCTAAAATTTTGATCTATTTTGGGAGATTGCTGGGTATTTCTGACCCAGGCTTGATGGACCTTTGCTCTGATTCAGCATGGCTTACCTATGTGCTTGAATTTGCTGCTATGAGCCTTCATTCGCAATTTTCCCTACTTTATATCCCCTTCCACCTCTCTTAGCCCAAACTGGGGACCAGGCACCATGGACTCTTTCTAGAGCACTGGGTTCTACAGCTAGATGTTGCCACTGTGCAATGATTGGGAGATTTTATCAATCTAGCATATGAAAGACCTGACTCCATGCAAACTGTTCCTTTGAAGTGACCAAGCACAGCACTGCCACTGAGTCACTTGACTCTTCCCACTACTAATCCTGCCTGACAGCATGTTCTTTTTCCATAATATAATTAGGTCTGCTAAATTAACACTTTGAATTAATCCTTCTTTTAAGCACCTGCTTCTTGCTGTTGTTGGAGATGTGAACCTTTTGTCAGACTCCCTGTCTGATAATGCTGTCATTCATGTACTCAAAAGTTTTTATCAGTAAAGCTTTACTCACTTCATCTATGAATCTGTTTTATTTCTTTGGAAGGAAATTAAAGGTAAACACATCTTTTATCGATGTCATACTTGCAAGTAGCATTTAAAGCAGGAATCCATATAGGTAATATGTGCATGAATATTGGAATCACCCTGTACATCTGAATGTAAATAGTAAAACATATAGCTTATACAAAAAGACAAACTAGGATGTTAAAGTTTGTGCTGTTCACATTAAACAGTTATTTAACACAGAAGAAAGAAAGGCAACGACTCTATATAAAGTCACGGTGCACGGAGCTCCTGGTCCTGAACCTTTTACCGTCTATAGTATTGGTGGAGAGACCAATGCGAAGCAGCTCCTTCATCACGTGAGTTTACACACCCATATTGTATAGAAGTACTAGTAATGACACTGGCTGTCATATAATTGTCATGGAATACACTTGCATAGTAACAGAGGGGTCCTTTTACTAAGCCACGTTAGGGCCTACACGCACCCAACGCATGCCAATTCTGAGTTACTGTCCGGCTACCACGTGTGCCGGGTGGTAATTTCATTTTTGGCACGTGTCCCCTACGTGCGCCAGAAAAGAATTTTTATTTTCTCACATGCGGCGCTACCGGGCGGTAAAAGGCATTTGACACGTATAAACCCTTATCGCCAGGTTAACGTGTGAGACCTGTAGTAGTAGTAGTAGTGGTAAGTCAATGGTTGGTGGTAAGGTCTCAGACCCAAAATGGACGCGCGTCAATTTTTTCATTTTATCACACGTCCATTTTCGGTCAAAATTTTAAAAAGGCATTTTTACAGGTGTGCTGAAAAAATGATTCTGTGCGCGTCCACAACACACGCTTACACTACTGCAGGCCATTTCTCAGCATACCTTAGTAAAAAGACCCCACAGTAAATGATGCGGATAACGACCAGTAAGGTGGCTAGAGCTGTACTTGCCCCTCTGTGCCATTGTTTAGGGTTGTACCTCCTGCTCCATGCAGGTTACATCCCTCAGTACATTTATTTAGGGGTCTATCTGACACTCCCTCATAGTACTTTGTCCTCTAATTTTGTTTACTTTTTCATTTAGGTTTTGGCGACAGGAAAAGCAGAGGAAACAAATGCAGCGGACTATTTTCTGATGGAAGAAAAGTGTTTTCTACCGAAAGAAAAGAATGAGTGCAGGAAGTCACCATTGCAGAGGATGATCGGGGCAAAGGAGCAGATAGTAGAGATCCTGAACAGCTGGTTTCCAGAGGAAGGCTATGTGGGAAGGATTATTCTGAAAACTCGAGAGGAAGTAGGTTTATTCGAGAAGAAGCCCTAGTTTAATATTTAAATTAAATGTACTGGGCTAGATATTTAGGCTGCTGCAGTCAGCCATTTTATAAATGCTAACTGCCATGAGCTGAAGTGGCGAAGCAAACCAGAGGGAAAAAAAACTGATGCAAACCAGCTGTAGAACAGAAAGTGTAGTTGGCTGAAAATGAGACAAACCGAATGGAGTCAAGGATCAGAGGAAGCAGATTTTATTAGACCCTTTTGAAGGAAGCAGATTTTATTGGACCCGACATGGCTCGTGTTGCGGCAAATACCTGCATCAGGGGTGAAATTGTCATCCCAGGAGATCAAGGCTTCCTAAATTGCTGTCCTCTTTAAACCACTATCTATGAATTTCTTTAAAAGGAACAGCGAGTAAGAACTTACCGGGCAGTATTATTTTGTTTTTTTTGGTCTTACTCATATTCTAAATAGAAAATACAAAAAGTAAATATAAAATACATTAAATCAGTAAAGCAAGGTTAAATTTATAGCACTAAGTCATTGTAGACCAGTGAGGAGGCAAGGCGAGCTAAGAGCTGATCTAGCTCTTATGAAACGAGTCGCCACTGAGGTCTGTGACTTGGCTTGAAAACCAGCTCTACCTCTGGGTTCTTTTGGAATCATGAGATGCTGGGCTCTATGAGACTGCTATTTGGAAATAGTATATAGACACACAGGGGCAATGCCAGACACAGGAGGGTGGGGTGTATGGAGACAGAGGGGAGATACTAGGCATTGGGACACAAAGGGGTGATGCTGGACAAGGAAAGGGGATAGGGACATATAGTGGTGATGATGGATGCAGGGATATGGACACAGGGAAGATGCTGGACATGGAAATATAGGGGCACAGAGATGGAAGATTGATGGTGGGCAGGGAGAGAGAAGAAATGTCAAATGGACAGGAGACTCTAGTGAGTGAGTTAACATAAGACAGAGGGAAGCAGAAACCAGAGCCTGGGACCAACGTGATTTGAAAAATAAAAGGATCAGACAACAAGAGGTAGAAAGTTTCATTTTATTTATGATTAGAATATGTCAGATGTGAAATGTACTTCCTGCCAGATCTGGTGTTAGACATAGCTAGAGCCCAGGGCAGAAATTTTGGAGGGATCCCCAAAGCCCACTACCAGGCTGCGCCTTCTTCAGCTTCTGGCAGACTTGGGGCTCTCTCTGCCTAGGGGGCCAAGGGCAGTTGCCCTAGTTGCATTCCTCTAACACCATCCCTAGCATGTCCTATCTTTCTTTTTTGCACAGTACAGGAGAAAATGCATCTCTTTCTATTCCTCTGATGTTGTACTACATGCAAGGTCTGGCTTCTTTGGATTTCAGTTTTAATTAATGTGTATATTTGTTGTCACCTATTCTGTATTTGGCATTTGTGTATTTGGCCTGTGTGACCAAGGTATTCTGTAGTAATTTGGCTTCTTCAATTTTCCCAGTAGAGGCACTGATATTTTAAGGCCTCACATTTAGTGCCCTAAAATATCATAGATAGGATCCATGTTTGAGGACCTTAGTGCTGGCATGATAGATTTGATCTAGGTTTTGAGTGACGTGTATTACTTTACACTATGCCTGTTGTTGAGATTACACTAGAAACAAATATTTATTTGTATGGTGAGGTTTTTGGGGAAATGTCCTAGCTCTGATCTGCATCCACTGTTGGGGGAGGGCCGGGGGTTCATTGGATGCAGAATGTATTTGGTTTCATATAAGGCAGAGCTTCCAAAACTGCGGATCAGGACACCAAATGGGGTCATGACTTAAGTGGGCTGTCCATAGTTGCATCATTATTCTGCACTTCTTAGGGGGGGGGGTGTCACACAATTTTATTTGGCCACTATTTTGTGGACATGGCCACAAACGAATTGATGAGCACTGAGACATGGGAAGCATATGTATTGTGGGGAACCATGGCTCAATAGGGACTGAAGAGTGCCATCTCTTGGACTTCCCCTATCCTCAGTATGGCCTGCACTGCTACCCTCATTGAAGTTATTGGCAGTGAGGTACGGGTAAAGTATGTGGTGGGATGGACCAGAGCATAGGTGCATCAGGTGGTAGGTTTTTCTCTTTCAAAATGTTGGAAACCCTAGTACCCACCCATCCAATCTGTTGGCCCACCCAAAAATTGCCTTCTGGCAATGCCACTGCAGCACCTGATGGAGGCCTTTATTTTGCTTAAAAAGCTGTCTCATGGCAATTATACTTGCTGCTTATTTAATATTTCTTCACAAAAACTGAGACAGGATTTGCCTGGTGTTAGTACTGCTAGATTTCTCAGCAGCTTTTGACACTGTGGATCATGATATCATGCTAGCACGACTGGCAAAAACAGATATCAATGGAACAGTACTTGCTTGGTTTGGACCCTATCAGACAGGCAACAGTTCATAATGTTTAGCAGCACCTCCTCGCCACCATGGCACTGACATGGGGGGTACCACAAGGATCAATACTGTCACCTATTCTGTTCAATATCTACCTCAAGCCACTAGCTGAGCTGATTCAGTCGATGGACACTCAGTTCTACATCTACGCAGATGATGTGCAGCTACTCAAACCCATTGAACCTGACTTACCTATGTCCCTGAATAAACTGATTACCTGTCTAGCATCAATTCAAGAATGAGTAAAACACAACAAGCTTTGCCTGAACCCAAGTAAAACCGAGCTTCTCTGGGTCCCTAACACAAGTGGACACGTACCTGACATCAAAATCTCTTTTGGGAAGTACGAACTCCCCCTCAAATCACAAGTCAGGAACTTTGGAATACAGATTCAACACTTACTCTGATTCCCCAAATTCAAACAACCTTCAAGAGCTGCTTCTACTATTTGTGACAACTACGCTGCCTGTCTCCTTACATCGAGAAGGCAAATCTTATCCCAGTTGTGCATGCCATGATAACATCAAGACTGGATTACTCTACACTTGTCTGACTACAAAGGGTCTTCACTAACTCCAATTGATTCAGAACGCTGCAGCAAGACTAATGGAAGGTTGCAAGCGATATGACTACATCACACCATTTTTGCAAATACTTCACTGGCTACCAGAACAATACAGGGTTAAATTTAAAACTCTATGTCTGAATGGCCCCGAGTACTTGAAGAACAGGATCATCTTCTTCACACCTCCCAAGGTCCTCCCAAGGAGTATCCCTAACCACAACTTCTCCAAAAGACATTACACCATGTGATACCCACAAGCAAACCTTCTCTGGAATAGCCCCCATATTCTGGAATGCACTCCCTGAAAGGCTGTGCTTATCACAAGGCTATCTCTACTTCAGGAAGCAGGTGAAAGTTTGGCTCTTCAACCAGGCCTTTAATGGAAGATGTAATTAACCTATTAGTCCGACACACACACACACACAGACACACAGTGACATGGATAGAACATGTCTATCCACTCCTACCCTAGCTGAGATAATACTAAATCACCTCTCTGACCTCATGTGCAACGTTCTTTAAATTAGTCCCCTTATTTTCTCACTCCTCTTACTCTCTTACCTATCTATATGTTGTATCATTGCTTATTCCCTACATTTTCTATTAAAATGTTTTATTATGTATTATGGATTGTATATACTTTTCATTGTTATATGAATATTTTTACTGGTGTAATTATCTATTACTTATGTTTGATTTATTCTTACTGTACATCGCCTTGAGTGAATTCCTTCAAAAAGGTGATAAATAAATTAATTTATTTTCTGAGGTCCTTGTTCTTCTTGTAATTATTTAGAGCATTGTGAGAAAGTAGTGAGATATTGTATTGAAGATATTTTCTTTTAATGTCTACATTAGCACAAAGCTAACAGTTGGCTTAGTAATTTATATGTGGATTCAATGTACATGTGAAAATGTTGCTGTTTACTCATGCAATAGCTGCCCAATTTGTTTAAAATGACCTTCTGTTTGCCTTGCATTTTGAAAAGGACATTTCTGGTTTCCTTGTTTTTCTTTCAGAATTTGAACAGCAAGAATGTCCCAGAGGAAAAAGATGTGACCCAGAGCTCTGAAGATGACAATTTCTTTGTTCAGGTGCATGATGTTTCCCCAGAGCAGCCTCACACTGTGATTAGGACTGCTCGCATTAGCACAGCTCAAGATGTCATTCAGCAGGTGAAATTAATGTTACCCAGCTTTGTATTTCATTATGCACGCAGAACTCAATATTATGACATGAGAGGGTCATTTTAAAGGTTGGAACTGAGGCATCCAGATTGAAACGTGCTTAGTTCCATTGGTATTTTGGAAAAGGATCTGCTGATGCAACATGTGCTGAAGGAGCAGCCATTTTGCAAATATTCATATAGAAAAACTGAATGGCACAGACCTGGTAGCTTCCATGTGGAGTTATTGGCAGGTCTACATGGAAGTGGCACCACTTCCATGTGTGGCTGCCCCAGTTTATAAACCTGAATAGCAGTGGCGTAGCAGGGGGGGCTGCCACCCGGGGCGGGGCGGTTCACCGTTGCATTCCCCCCGGGTGCAGCACGATGACCCCCCCCCCCCCCCCTGACCACCAGCTCCCGCACTCTACCTTTAAAAAGAATACCGGGAGTCGCGCCTGCCCTGCACATACAAGAAATGTGGACCGTCGGCTCTTCTCTCGCTCTGTCCCACCCTTGCGGAAATAGGAAGTTGCTTCAGCGGAGGGCGGCACAGAGCGAGGGAAGAGCCGACGGTCCACATTTCTTGTACGTGCAGGGCAGGCGTGACTCCCGATATTCTTTTTAAAGGTGGGGGGGGGGGGGGTGTCGATTCACCGAGGGGGGGGGAGCTGGCAGGGAGCACCCCCTCCCGAGCTGACACCCTACGCCACTGCTGAATAGTCCACTATAAACCAGAATAGTAGATCAGTCTTCTTATCCCAACTACTAATACCCTACTCTGCACCATGTAGATCGCAATCTTTCATTACGTTTGCTTAGATACTATTTAGGTTTGTGTTTTTAGTGTCACCGCACCAACCCTCTGGAACTCTTTACCTCTTCAGGTTCACTAGGAAGCCTCATTCCGAACCTTCAAAAGAAGCCTGAAAACATTCCTTTTAACTGACACAGTTGGAGATAAGGGCATTTTAATGGTCATTTGGGAGCATGATCCAGTGGCTGAAAGGCAAACTTAACTTCTTACCTTGCCTATAATGGAGTTGTAATTTCCTTTTATTCTCCCCTGATATTCTTATTGTAAACCACCATGATGGCACTGCCTTTGGGAGTATATCAGCTAAAATGAAACTTGTAAATTCAGTGCTGCCAATTAAGAAGAGAGTGCATTTAACTTGGTTTCATTTTGGAGCTGAAAAGAAGCAACATGGTATTAAGGAGAATGAGTCCCATAATCCCTCATGTAAAGTTGTGGCTAAAACATACACTTTGATGTTGTAGATCTTTTTATTGTCTTAAGAAATAGCAAACAATGAATAGAAAAACTTAGAACAATTTGGAAGAGCACATTGAAAAGCAACATCTTAGAATTTTATAACAGTGCAACAAAATAACCCTCCCAGACCCCCTACCACCCAAACCTAACCCACAAAACTTCCACATAAGATCACCAAGGCCCTGTTTACTAAGCCGCGCTATAGGCACGCTAGCATTTTTAGTGGGCGCTAAAAATTAGCTTGTGCTAAATGCTAGAGACACCCATAGGAATGTACGGGTATCTTTAGCATTTAGCGAGCGCTAAAAATGCTAGCACACCTTAGTAAACATGGCCCCATGGGCAAGTCACTTAACTCTCCATTTACCCCAGGTACAAATAAGTACCCATATATACTATGTAAACCACTTTGAATGTAGTTGCAAAAAACACCGAAAGTCCCATTTCCCTTTCCCTTGGGAGACTTGAACTCTTATAGACTTCCAATATCCCGAGTCTCCCCCCCTCCCTCATCCCTATAACATGCACTTCTTGAAAATCTATGCATGCCTTTGAGCTGGTGTAAAACCTAATGTAGAACTTTTTCCCATTACATGTATATTCCCTTTGTAAAATGTCCTACCCAAGCGACACCCAGCCTCACACCCCTGAAATCAGCAGTTGGTGGGATCTCCATGTGTAATAGTGGCTTTCTGAAATTGGTATTTGCACATGTATGTTGTAGATATTTAAAAAAATGGCCTAAGTCTTCCACCTAATAGGTTTGTACTTTGCTTTGTTTTGTATGTTTGCTTTTTTTTTTTTTTTGAGAGCCCAAGTAGAACATAAAAATTCTTTTTTTGTTTGCTTGTGTCCCAGGCTCTCAGCAAAGCCAAGTATTCCTACAGCATCCTAAACAATCCCAACCCAGCTGACTACATCCTGTTGGAGGAAGTGAGCAAAGACCTCCCAAACAAGAAATCTTCAACATCTAAAACATCACAACGAATTCTCTCAGATCACGAGTGTGTATTTCAGGCTCAGAACAAGTGGAAGGGAGCAGGAAAATTCATCCTTAAGTTAAAGGAGCAGGTTCAGGTAATTCTTAATGACAGTTTTATATTCAAATATTTTTATTGAAGTTTCATAAAATAAAACAACGTAGAACATGGTACAAACAACAACCACCGGATGCCATCCAGATCTAGAATCCTCTATGAGTCCTAACTTCAGGCATTGCATTGTCACATATTCTGAGATGAAGTCCAAATAATCTCACTCTTTCCAATAGTATTCACGTTCAGTTACTATTTCTTCAAATTTAAAATTCTAACAATTATTGATGGCTTTGCAGCAGCAAAAAAAAGAAAGGAGAATAGAAAAAAGATTACCTGGCTATTGCCGGCAATTCCCCAGAAAAAACTTCAAGTAGTTGCAAAAACTATATCTCAAAACCTCATCAACATTGTCGGAATGAAAACCCCCTTCCCACCCTTCCATCCCTAACCCCTATCGACCATACCCCCACCCTTAAAGACCCAAAACACAATGTCAACCTACCAACCTAGGCTCAAAGTGCCCAAACAGCATCCCCCCCCCCCTCTTAATACCCCTCTATCCCTACACCTCCCAAGTAAATACATCACAACAATTCCCATGGGCCTGGACTCTGATAGACCCTGAGAACTTCTTATTGACACTTTAACTATTCTTTGGCTGTCACTGGGAGAAATAATTTCAGCCTTCCGGCATCTCAGATCATTTTACTGCTTTGTAATTCCAAGCCCCATCCTCCAGTTTCCAAAGGGAGGTCTGCTTGATTTCCACTTAATTCTGTCCTGAGATGATTACACTGTGATTGTGCCCATACATCCTACTGAAGCACAGCAGACACACAAGCCACCTGTTCTAACATTTCACCCTCCAGATCAGGTTGCTGGGCTCAGCCCAGCTTTGTGAACACTTGTTTGCAATTCCTGATCTTCTAACATCTCATACTGACCAGGGGCGTAGCCACGGGTGGGCCTGGGTGGGCCTAGGCCCACCCAGATGGGGTTCAGGCCCACCCAGCAGCAGAGAGCTTCAATTTCGGCAGCGGAGGTAGCAGGCTGAGGTCCGATCCTGCTTCTGCCTCCCTCTCTCCCACAGCGCTTCTCAAACACTGCCTACCTACCGCTGCCACGATCTAGCATCTTCCTCCCGTCTCAGCACTGCAGCAGCGGAGCAGCGGTAGCGATTCATGCTGCCTCCTGCTTCGTTCTAACCCGGAAGCGTCTCCTCTGCCGCGTCCGCCCCCATTATTACAACTTCCTGTTTCTGCTGGGGCAGGACGCAGGCGCGCGGCAGAGGAGACGCTTCTGGGTTAGAACGAAGCAGGAGCATGAATTGCTACCGCTGCTCCGCTGCTGCAGTGCTGAGATGGGAGGAAGATGCTAGATCGTGGCGGCGGTAGGTAGGCAGCGTTTGAGAAGCGCTGTGGGAGAGAGGGAGGCAGAAGCAGGATCAGACCTCAGCCTGCTAAGGATGGTGCTGTGCCCCATTGAAGAGATGGAGAGTTGGGGGAAGGTCTTCTTAAGATAGATGCTGGAAGGGGGGCATGAGGTGGAGAGGGGCAAGAGAGAGAGAGCATTGTGGGACATAGGGTAGAGAGGGGTAAGAAAGGAAAAAATCTTGCATTGGGAGGGGAAAGGGAGAAGAGAGGGAGAAATGTTGGACATAGGGGGGTAGTGGGGAGGGAGATATGGTAAATGTTGGACTTGGACAGGGGGTGGTGAGGAGGAGAAGATAGATGGTGAAAAATTGGACATGATGGTGGAGGGCAGGAAGAGATGTTGGATGGGGCACAAGGGAGGGGGAGAGGCAGAAATGGGCATGGCAGTGGAAGGGAGGAAGAGAGAAAATGCTGCATGGGGGGGAGGGGGAAGAGAAGTGTTGGACCCATGGCACAAGAGAGGGAGGAATGGTAGAAAGTGGGAGAGAGGGAGATATATTGGACCTGGCGGTGAATGAGAGGGAGAGAGAAACACAGGAGCTGGAGAGGGGAGAAAGGAGGAGATGTTGGATTCAGGAGCAGAAGGGTGATAGAGAGGTGCCGGACAGTGGGAGTGAGGGAAGGGAGAGGGAGAAATGTTGGAACATGAGGGAGAGGGCAGGAGGGAAGAGAGAAGGGGCAGAGAGATGTAAGGCTGCAAGAGTGGGGTGGGGAGAAAGAGGGAGCAGATGCTGGGCTAGAAGGGTGGAGGAAAGGAAGATGGCGGAACCATGTGGGAGAGGCCAGGAGGGAGAGGAAGAGGGTGGCAAGTAAATAAATAAAAAGATAGTGATTACAGAGGATAGAAATATGGTAATGAAAGGGAATGGAGGGCTGAGGAAGGAGTGAGTTGGGGAAATGGAAAAGCTAGTGGGTGAGAGAAAAAGATGAAAATCTGATAGGTAGCTGTAAACTAAAAAGGAGAACAGTGAGAGGGTGAAATTTGAGTTGACAGCAAGGCAGAAAGAAGAAAAAAGAGAGGAAAGAGCTAAAAATAAGAAGTCAATATGTCAGAAGCAGGTGTAGTGAAGGTAAAAGAAGACAAATGGACAGCAGCCGCTCGAAAGAGAATTAGAAGACGACAGACAGGAAAGCAGAAAAGAAACTGCAACCAACATGATGGAAAATACAATGTCCAGACCACAAAGGTAGAAAAAAGCAATGTATTTTGAATGTTTTAAATGGAATATGTTGGCTTTGGGAAATCTACATAGCAAATGTGTTTGTATCGTGTTCAGGAGAAAGGAAATGCATTTCTGTTTTTATTTCTCCAGTGTTGAAGTACATGCTAAGTTTAACTTTTTTGGGGTTCCGAGTTCAATTTTTGTCTAAATATTTTTATTTCTGATACGCGATCCCATGTTCTGTATTTGGTGAGGGTCTGTTGGTGTGACAGTAATGGCAGGTTGGGAAATTGGAGGGAAAGCAGGGAGGAGAGGGGATCAGGGAGGGGGCCCTAGCATGTCTAACACCAGTTCTGACCCTTGCTGTATAGCTGGTAGGGATCCCAAGCCTCCCCAGCTGAGGACTTCCTCCAAAGACGGCCAGAACTTCCTTCTACCAAGCTCTGCAGTCAGTGACAGCATGCTTGAGTCACCGACAGCTAAGCACACATAGGGTGCTGGCATCAGTGGCTTACGGATCTTACTACTGCCTGTCAAGTTTGGTAAAAGGGAGTTCTGGCCACCTTCAGAGAAAGTCTTCAGCTGACAGAGTTTGAGGATCCTTATTAGCTAATGTATTTATATTTTGCGGTAGGGCAGAGAAAATATTGTGCCCACCCACTTTGGGCTCAGGCCCATCCAAAATTGGCTGTCTGGCTACGCCACTGATACTGACAAAAGAGATCAACTTCAAAACACATTGTCAAAATAAGAGCATACTTTTAGAAGTAATTCTGAGCAAAGTGGTGGGGTAGTCCTGTTAATCCGCTTTCAAAGGTAATAAATAGAAATAAAACAAAACGTAGAAAAGAAAATAAGATGATACCTTTTTTATTGAACTAACTTAATACATTGTTTGATTAGCTTTCAAGGGTAACCCTTCTTCAGATCAGAAACGGGCAAATGTTGACATTGTCATGTTTAATATGATGTAATTGTAAAAGCCGTGTATGTGTAGAAATGGCTTGTAAAGAAATTGACCAGAGCATACACAGGCAAAAATATGTGCATGATGCCATGCTGTGCATACTCTCACTGATAACAAGCAGAGGCATTCAAAGGGATGGGGTTTGGACATACTTAATTGTAGAATTTCAAATGATTCTCATCAGTTTTCTGGAAAATTTGTGCGTACTAAATAAGAGGTGTACATGTTTATATGTACTTCTAGTTTTCCGTAAGAAAGTATGTGCAAACTTTCTCTTTGAAATTTGGCGTAACTTGTGCATGCATGTCATGCACTAGCCAGGCAGCCTGTTATAAACTTACCCTCATAGGGAGTCACCGGCCAATATTCAGCCCGTGGGAAGCAGGCCGGCTGAGTCCCGCGATCTGTGTTGAGACCGGGTATTCGATGCTGGACCATTTCCAGTGACCGCCATTGAATATCCGGGTTTTTTTGTCCAACTTAAACTTAACCAGCCAAGTTAATATTCAGCCAAGTTAATATTCAGCGCTGGCCAATTAAGTTTATAGCGGCCAAAGATAGGACTGTTATTTAGGTGGCCGGCTTTGGCAGCTAAACTTAACCAGCAAAGCACTGAATATTTTCAAACAGCTGGTTATATCGCGCGATATAGCCTGTTAACTGCTATTAGCTAAGCGCTAATATTCAGCAGAGATAATCGGCTATCTGGCACTGAATATTAGCATGTACTGGCCAGTTAAACAGCACTTTAAGTGCTAATATTCAGCAACTATTATAAAGAATAAAATTACAGAACATGTAGACACAGTGGCGTAGCAAGGGGGGCAGGAGGGGCGGTCCGCCCCGGGTGTCAGCTCGGGGATGGGGGTGCTCCCTGCCAGCTCCTCCCCCCTCGGCGCATCGACACCCCCCCCCAGTGCCCACCCTCCTCCGTCCAACCAGCTCCCTACCTTTAAAAAAATATCGAATCCGAAGCAAGGCGCAGCGCCTTGCGCCTGCATGTAAAAGAAATGTGCACCGTCTCATCGGGCCTTCTCTCACTCTGTCTGTCCCGCCCTTGCGGAAATAGGAAGTTGCGTCAGCGGAGGGTGGGACAAACAGAGCGAGGGAAGGCCCGATGAGACGGTGCACATTTCTTTTATGTGCAGTCGCGAGGCGGGATTCCGATATTTTTTTTTAAGGTAGGGAGCTGGTTGGACGGAAGAGGGTGGGCACTGGGGAGGGGGGGAGGGGGGTGTCGATGCGCCGAGGGGGGAGGGGTATGTCATCGTGCTGCACCTGGGGGGGGGTGCAACGGTGAACCGCCTCGCTCCGGGTGGCAGCCCCCCTCGCTACGCCACTGCATAGACAAACATGGTTTAATGGGTCAGAGTCAGAATGGGTTCAGCCAAGGGAAGTCTTGCCTCACCAATTTGCTTCATTTCTTTGAAGGCATGAATAAACACATGGATAAAGGTGAGCCAGTTGATGTAGTGTATCTAGATTTTCAGAACGCTTTTGATAAAGTTCCTCATGAGAGACTCCTGAGAAAATTAATTAGTCATGGGATAGGAGGCAAGGTTCCGGTGTGGATTGGAATTGGTGATTGGACAGAAAACAGAGGGTAGGGGTTAAATGGTCATTTCTTTCAATGGAGGAGGGTGAACAGTGGAGTGCCACAGGGATCTGTATTGGGACCGGTGCTATTTAACATATTTATAAATGATATGGAAATTGGAACAATGAGTGAGGTGATTAAATTTGCAGATAATACAAAACTGTTAAAGGAAAGAATGATCTGAATCACAGTTACCTGATGCTAGGGTCCACCTTGGGGGTGAGCACTCAAGAAAAAGATCTAGGTGTCATTGTACATAATATGCTGAAATCTTCTGCTCAGTATGTGGTGGCGGGCAAAATAGCAAACAGGATGCTAGGAATTATTAGGAAAGGGATGGTGAATAAGACCAAAATTACTATAATGCCTTTGTATCGCTCCATGGTGCTACCGCATCTTGAGTATTGCGTTCAGTTCTGGTCGCCATATCTCAAAAAAGATATAGCGGAATTAGAAAAGGTTCAAAGAATAGCAACCAAAATGATAAAGGGGATGGAACTCCTCTCATATGAGGAAAGGCTAAAGAGGTTAGGGCTCTTCAGCTTGGAAAAGAGACAGATGAGGGAAGATATGATTGAGGTCTACAAAATCCTGAGTGGTGTAGAACGAGTAGAAGTTAATAGATTTTTCCTCGTTCCAAAAGTACAAAGATTAGGAGACACTCAAGGAAGTTACATGGAAATAGGAGAAAATATTTTTTTCACTCAACAAATAGTTAAGCTCTGTAACTGCGGTTAGCATATCTGTTTTTAAAAAAGGTTTGGACAAATTCCTGGAGGAAAAGCCCATAGTCTGCTATTGAGACAGACGTGGGGAAGGAACTGCTTGCCCCGGGATTGGTAGCTTGGAATATTGCTGCTAATTGGGTTTCTTCCAGGTACTTGTGGCCTGGCATGGTTGCTGCTTGGAAAACAGGATACTGGGCTAGATGAACCATTAGTCTAACCCAGTATGGCTACTCTTATGTTCTATGTTCTTATGTCCTTTCAACAGAAAATACCCTAATCTTAACACTCAATTCTCCCATCGCTACTAACAATGGAGAGATGGACTATTACATCGTTTTTGAACCTCTTTTGCGAAAGCGACCTCTTTTTTTCTTTTTAAGTCCTGTTTTTATTATCAAACCATTTTATTATCAACTATGGAATGAATTACCAACCACCATAAGAACAACACACGACCTGATGACCTTTCAGAAGTTACTGAAGACCTACTTGTTCAAAAAGACGTACAAAAAAAGATCCCCCATAGGAATTGACACCTAAGCTTCACCTGACACAATTATAATGGAACTTTCCTAATTTGTCTATGTTAATTTACACCCTAATTATTGAACATTATATCTTGTCCTGATATCATTATGTTATGTTGTAGCTATTTATCCACTTCTTATTATACATAATTTTCTTATGCACCTTAATTGCATCAATTCTGAAATTCTTCTCCGTTTGATTGCCATGATATTCTTATGCACCTTATCTGTTATCTACATTTTGATTTTCTTATTCCATCAATGTGATCATTGTTGTACTATATTGTAAGCCACATTGAGCCTGCAAATAGGTGGGGAAATGTGGGATATAAATGCAGCAAATAAATAAAATAAAATAAACCAGCAGAAAAAGAATGGGGAGAGGGGTTGTCATTTTCAATAAATGTGATTACATCAAGGAGATCTTGTGACAACTCCAGGACGCTTCTTGCTATCTGCCAATTGAAATGGGATCCCACCCATTATCTACAGGTTAACACTAGTAGGAATGACTGGAAACCTGACATCCAAAAAAGATCTTTCTTTTGGTGCTGAGAGGGTAATTCTTTAACACAGCACTTAGGATAAGATGGTAAGCTGATTCTGTGAAGGAAAGTAGGCATCTACTTTTCTTCATTCAATACTGGCACAGGTGGGAGAAAACACATTTAATTTATGGTGTGATCACTTTTTTTTTCATTTAATTTCTTATATACCTCCTTGAGTAGAGTGATGTGGTACACTGTATCAATGATTTTATGGTGAGAAATCTAAATTGAAATTTTAAGACAATCCAGGAATCATAACACCTTTGAAATCAAAATGATTAAATATTTTGACACCCACCAGACAGGACTTAACAAGGATCTGCGTTTTCTAGCCCATAATAAACCATAAAGTTCTACTGCTTTGTCACCCTCCTATCTACCATGCATCTCTCCTTGTCTCTCATCCACCCACCCACCTAGCTCCCCCTGTTTCTCACCTTACCCACCCCACCCTCTTCCTGTGAAACTGTCATTGGAATGCTTTGGTTTTTCTCTTATTTATTTATTTATTTATTTTGGATTTGCTCACACCATTTTCAGTAGTAGCTCAAGGTGATTTACATTCAGGTACACTGGTACTGTTATTTATCAACATTTGCTTATTTCTGATATGAAGAAAAAGGGTTATGTTTGAAAGCTAATAAAAAAGGTATCATCTTATTTTCTTTTTTATGTTTTGTTTTGTTTTATTTCTATTTATTACCTTATATACCTCCTGAATGCCCAAAAGCAATAGAAGCAGTATGTACGTTCAGGTGTAGTAGATATTTTGCTGTCCCTGGAGGGATCACAATCTGTGTTTGTACCTGAGGCAATGGAGGGTTAAGTGACTTGCCTAAGGGGCTGCATTGAGATTTGAACTGGGTTCCCCTGGTTCTCATCCCACTGCTCTAACCATTAAGCTACTCTTCCACTTGCATTAGCCCTATCACTGGTGTAAGTGCCAGAACCCAAGTAAATTATACAATACTATAATTTATGTACATATTCCTGAGACTTAATTGGGCAGTCCTCCAGCTCAGGTTTTCTCTATGTGATATTTAAAATATATTTTTGTTTGATCTGTTTTGTATGTTTTCAATTATTATGTATGTTTTTGTGATGTAAGCTGCTTAGGGATATAATGTTTTTAAATAAATAAATAAAATATTTGCATGCCTGGCCCATGCTGTTCCCAAACTCTGCCTATCAACAAAGTAGATGCTATGATGTGTACTTTTCTGCTAGTTGTGATTCTCTAACAGGTGATTTGTGCACCTAGTGGCCAGTTACATGTGTAAATGGCTAGTAAAGTGGCATGTACTTGTGTACTAGTTGCTTAACATATAGAATTGCCTCCATAGTACAGAAAGAGTCTGTAAGAATATTCAGAGGTAATATCCAATCCAATCCAAATCTTACATACCGCTCTATCCCAACAAGAGGTTCCAGGCAGACATAAACAAAATGAGGAATTACATAATTAAAACAATATAACTAAAGAATTAACCATCAAATAAAAAAGGATTTCAGCTTCTTACCTAAATGCTTATAATTTTGATCTATTCGAAGACATAGAATCCAGCTGACGCTTAAACCGAATATTTTTAAATGTAGGACACTTCAATTGCAAACTATGACAGATTCTAGATGATATCTCGGTCAGCAGCACATCTCCAGATAAATGATACTGTTATCTGAATTAAGTGCTTTTGAATATTGACCTGTTAATGTTGTGCTCATTTGATTGCCAGGCAGCACGTGATGACAAACGGAAAGGCATTTCATTTGCCAATGAATTTAAGAAATTAACCAAGTCAAGTAAACAGAGTCGAGTTTTCACACTGCCTCCTCAGGCAGCGCCACCAGAAGGACCCCAGAATAAGGATGAAAAGCCTTTGTGCAGTTTATCCTTCAATGGCATCAATGAATAACTCATGTGACTACTTGCAGAATATTCTGTTCAGGTATGGTATCGATTACTCGGTGCAAAGTTGGACCCACGTTTGACTATCATGAACAATTTGTGTTGTGTATTGCTCTGAAGTCAGCTGGTGCTGAAAGTTATAGTCAAAATGGAATTCCATGAAGCTTGTGAACAGAATTCATAATGGCTTCTCCCCCGGATTCTATATAGCTGAACTTAAGTTGCGCGCACAGATCCAATCATATTCTGGATTTGCGCATGCAACTTAATTAGTTAACAAGCCAGTCAGCACCGATTGGATGTTAACAAGCAATTATTGACAGTAATTGGCTTTAATTAGAAGTTTGTGTATTCTACAACATAATGCGCGTACATTCTAAGTTGCATAGTTGAAAAGGGGGCTTGGCCATCGATGTGGAATGGGCGAGTCATGGGCATTTCTTAAATCTATGTGCATTGTTATAGAATAACATCTGGTCCATGCCTAATTTAGGCGTTGGCATTTACTCCAAGTTTTACTTGGCATAACTGCAGTCGTGTCCTATAAACCGTGCGCAAAGTTAAGCATATTCTAAAAAGTACACCTAAATTTAGGCGTACTTTATAGAATTTCCCCAGGCATATTTTTTTTCGGTGCAGATATGTAGAATGAAGTCCTCTATCCATCACAATTAATCTCCATTTCATTTAGAACATATTAAGTAACCTACAATAATTTGAGAGTGGGAGACTCGCCCAGAGGCAGTTGGGACCCAGTCAGTGGGAGGAGGGTGCTAGTGTAGAGCACAAGCAGCAGGTGCAGAGCACAAGCGGCAGGTGCAGGTGGACCTGATCTGTGCTGGGGGTAGTGATTTAAAATTTTTATTCATTGCCTGCCCCTACAAATAATGGATCACAGAATGGACACAGTGGCAAAATCTTAGGGCCCAATATCAAAGCAGTTATCTGAACAAATGATTTAGCTGCTACTTCCTGTGGTTATTCAGTGGCACAGCCCAGATAGCAAGAAAAGCTGCCCTAAGTTTCTCTGGTTAGTGGACTCATTATTGCCCCTCTCCAGATAGCACTGGCACTGACTGCCAGCTGGATACTGGTGTAGGATAGCCATGTTTTATTTAGTTGCTGCAGCTGGCATTTAAAACAAAAGCTGACCATGGCTGCTAAATATTGACCTGTAAGACAAATCTTAGCAGCAAGGGGAGGTGACAGGAAATAAAGCAAACTCTTTTTTAAATTCTTCCTGCTGCTGGATAAATTTTGTGTGGGCAATCATGACATTTACATGAAAAAAAAATCAGCAATTTCAATGTTAATTCCAGTTAAGTAAAATACATCCCCCCCCCCCCCTCAGATATCTGATCCATGCTCCAGTCTGTAGTCCTAAGTAGCCTTGACTAATGCTTAGGGTCTCCCAGGTTATCTTATGTGAGTTCTGCAGATGGCACAAAAAGCTTCTGCTATTTAGTGTTGGGATGTCGCCATCAGGATCACATTATAGTACTGCTATACTCGAGACCCTACACTGGCTCACAGTTCCTTAGCATTTAGGGCACTGAGAGACAGAAAAAAAACAGGAAAGCCCTTATTATTTATTACATGCTGCACACCCCAAATTAGTTTCCCCTCACTTGAAATTAGTTAAGTATGTGACTAGTAGTGCCGTAGCCTGTTTTAACTGCTGAGCCTCAAATGTGGAATTCCTTACTGCCAAAATTGAGATCCAAGTCAAAATATCTTACACTTAGAAAGCAGTTTTGTATCAAGAGGCTTTCACTTCTTTCTCTATGTCTAATAAATATCATATAGGTCAGCACAAATCTATTAAATGGTCTCGATTTTAGATATATTAATTAATGTTTTTTATTGTCACATTTTCAGGTTATTATGATTGTAAGGTTGCTCACTCCATTGGATAGCAGACTTGCAGGTTATAAATCATTTAAAATAAGTCCATAATTGAGGTTGCTAGCAGGCTAGCCACAGGTCAGTGCTCTGAAAACACAGGATGCAGTTAACCAGATAATGATACAGTACAAATCCAAGAATCTGGACTGCTCAGGGATTGGGTGAGTCCATATTTTCCAGATTCTCAGGCAGTACTTTTAAAATTCAAATTTAAGGAAGAATAAAGAAGAGATGAATAGGCAAATCTTGTCTCTCCCCCCCCCCCCCCCCTCCAATGTCTCTGTCTTTCTTCCCCATCCAGCATCACCCTCTCAGGTACTGCAGCTTTAGAAAATGCCCAAGCCACGAGGGGGGCCTAGGTCCCCAAAATTCCCTCTCCATGGCTACACCCTCTCTGTCTCCCCCACCCCTGTGTACCTTTTCAGAAGCAAGGAAGTTTTACATTCTGCAGCACCAATAGCAGCCATGCTGACAGGCTGCCTCCGGCCTGCACTAAACCTTTCCTTCTGACCTATCTATCCCACCCTGGCGCCCTTCTGAAAACAGGAAGTTGCATCAGAAGAGGCAGGACAGGTCTGGTGCAGGCTGGAGCTGGCAGTGCAGGATGAAAGACTTGCTTGCTTCTGAAAAGGTACATGGGGGGGGGGGGGGGTTGTGAGAGAGAGCCATGGGCAGGGCCAAGAAGGGAGAGAGAGATGCTGGGGATGGGAGGGAGGGAGGGAGAAGATATGCAGCACTCGTAGACCGGATGTCGCAATTTTGAAGGGTCTGTATTCTCGAGTGGTCCGGATTTTTGGACTTGTACTGAATCTAGTTCATTTTACCACCAATTGTGCTCTTGAATATCAGCACCATAGGGCTCAGTTTGTTTGAAATTATGGTTTGCCCTATCAGTCATCTTCCAATCTAATAGCAGTGCATTTCCTATCCCATTACAGATAGCGCTAGAAACCTAAATATGTCCAAGTGCAAAGGATGAGAAACCTTCTCAATTGATGATGATGACAGAAGATGGCATGGAGGTAGTTGCAGTCCTTCTTCAGCTTCCTCTGTTCATTCACTTTTAAACTGGAACGTGCACAGATAACTCCAGAATTGGGGCACAGACCCAAACGGCATGTACCAAAGACCTGAGGAGCTGATGTGCAGGGCACAGGCTTGGGCTGAATGAAGAGGGCTCTGTTTCTCCTGCTAGGATAATGCACTGCTAAAGTGGGGCTGTTTCCTCATTTAAGACTAACATGGTTTGGAAAGCTGGTCAGACACTGTAAAGTGAAACATTCAACTAAATCTTTCCAACTGCAAAATCAGAATCACTGGTGAACAATATGGTACATGGTTTAAAACAAGCAGACTTTTCTGGTCACAAAACATTCACAACAGAATAGCAGATACTAGGTACTGTAAAACAAAAATCATTACGTGAAATTATATAACTCTGATTTTCCTATATCTACACAAGAACCTAACGTCAGTACATGGCAGGTTAAGACGATGAACTCTTGTGAAAGGCGCCTGTTAAACACTGTAGGAGATGATATATCAGATTCTGCGCAGTATTTCCTTGTGGTTTCCTTACATCCACAAAACAGAATCGATAGCGCAGTTAAACATCTTCTCCAAAGAAAACTAGGTCTCTCTCATTGCTACACATCACATGTGCAAAGTGGAACACATTATTTATTGTCTTCTAAGTTGTGTGCTGAGACTGTAATAATGTATTTATCATACTGTACTTTGAAAAGCAATGCATTCTTTATATATTTAATGAATTAAAAATATATATGTATGCATATTGAAAACAGCTTAAAAAGATAGCTTAAGTAGGTCAGTAACCAAACATGATGATTGAAACATCCATTTTCCTTAAAACAGTATAACATATTTTCCAGCATTCGGTAGATGAATGTAATTTTTAAACAGAAAGAGAATCAAATTTGAAAATGTTTTATATATAGTGTTTTAACCTTGTAATGTCCTTCACTGTATCTCTCGTTTAATAATAGATTTTGAAAACCAGAGGCATTAATCGTCTTATACTTATGTCACTGATTAAATGTCAGTTGTTGTATTAGTTGTCATAGGTACGTAAATTATGTATCTATATGTTTTTAGCGTCTAGAGAATTCCAGGTACGGCTGTATCTCTAACAGAGCTGGTCATTTGTTTGTTTGTTTTTCAGCTTTAAGCTAAGTAGAGTTTTGCAGGCTATAGCATGGTTCCTATGAAGTCAGGGAGCACCTCCCTGCTTCCTGTCATTGTCCTAGAGCTGGGCTTCATTTTCATCTGCCTCTACACCTCAGATGGCCAGGGGTTCAGGCTCTTCTCAGAACATATACTCATCAAAGCTTTTGCATCTTTCCAATTTGAACTTTGCAAATGTTGGCTCTGTTTAGAGCACATCTTTCCCCATTTAATTCATCATAAATTCATGTTCACCTAGGGCAGGCAGTAGTATTGGGCCAGTTGTTTTTTTAATTTAGGGGTCCTTTTACTAAGGTGCGCTGAAAAATGGCCTTAGGTAGTGTAGGTGTGTGTTTTGGCCGCATGCAGAATCAATTTTCAGGGCACCTGTAAAAAATGCCTTTGGGGGGGGGGGGGGGCAAAATGAAAATTGGCGCTTGTCCATTTTGGATCTGAGACCTTACTGCCAGCTATTGACTTAGCGGTAAGGTCTCACGCATTAACCGGGCGGTAATGGTCAATGTGCATTCAAAAAGCCAATTACTGCCCATGCGCCAGAAATGTAAAATATTTTCTGGCATACATACCCCTTATTTATTTCTTCCTGCTTTTCTTTTTTTTTAAGATTTTATTCTATTTTAAATATTGCACCTTAAAACAAAAGGAGAAATTATATATATATTCTTGACATTTATTCTGCTGCAAAGAGCTAAACGATTTGTAAAGAAACACTTTTTTCCCCTCTATCAGTTAAGTAGCCCGCCTATTGCGTTCCTTTTCTTTGTGCTAAGATTGTAATTATGCCATTTATGTAGCAGCACTGTTTTGATGTGTGTGTTGTGTGTATATATATTTGTTAAAGATGTGTATTGATGTTTTGTGAGAGTTAAGTTAATTGTAACTTTACATTAATTGCTGTTTCAATTTTAATTACATGACTGAAAGTATTTAAACCAGTATTATAAATCTATGGGTATAATTCACTGCAGTGCCTAAGCATTGAACCGAGTTTACACTAGCAGGCAGGATACAGCGTTGTAAAAGCAGCCTCTTGTTGGTTGGGGTTGAGGGTCATTCCTAAGGAAGGTACATAATTAATAGCGTCTATGGTCAAATTTACTATCCTCCTCTCGCAATGTTAACTCACAATACACAGATTGTAATGGGTTCCCCCTCCAATGAGTGAGCTCTCTAATATCAAAAGAACTAGGCACAGAAAACCAGTAACAGGTAAAAAGGTTCACCGGAGAGCAAACTTAAGATTTTTTTTTTTTTTAAGTTCCTGTAATGGGCACTCCAGAATTAAACAAGTAGGTACAGTATAAAAATATTGAAAGATAAAAGCCAAATTGACCATGTGATTAAAGTAAATCGGTTGCAGTGTTGATCGTAACATTTCATTAAAGAAACATTGAAAGGTCTCTTTGGTGTAACTTTGCCTTCCAAATCCAGCATCTTTCATGTCTTTAGCAACAGCAACAAAGGTAAAATATACTGCTTACATTGGTCTATCAAAGTCTCTATTAGATGGGTACAGGAGATGGATTGTTCAGCCATTAGCCTATGCCTCCTTTACCTTCAGGCAGGTTTGGGGCCCAGGGCAATTGCCTTGTTTGTCACCCTCTCACGCCGGCCTAGAACCACTCTAAAGCAAATGTTCCCAGAACAGTAAGCTTTGTGCATTGGGGCCTAAAGCTCTACCGGGCCTCTCTGAGAGTTTCACCACCTACTGTTCCTCTATGTCCTTTTATACTGGGCTCCTTCTGTGTTCTCTTTCCCTCCAAAAGCTCCAGTCCTAGCCAAATCCTATTGGATCAGACTCTCCGAATATACCTCCTACTGTTACCTCATGATTGACACCCTTTTTATTTTAGCAAGGGCCAGAATGTTCTTTCTGCAACTGCAGTGACAGAGCATTTTAGCAGTCTACTACCACCTTCTGAAATATGATCCACAAAACAATATTGTAGCCTCTTCTATGTTCTCTGTTTCTCACTTAATGGAAAGTTGGTGATACGTCTAAGAATGGTGCTGAAGAAGAACTGAATGGAAAAGCTTTACACATTCTACTCAGTGCTTTTTTTGTAGAAAAAAAGGTGCCGGTACTCATTATGGGCGGGGTCACCACATATGGCTCCACCCCTATGATAGCCACACCCACATTAACCACACCCCCTATACCAGCCATGGCGCATATAAACAGACATCATTGAAAATATTATAGTACTATAGGAGAAAAAAATAACGTGATTTTTTTCATTATAAATAATCTCTGTAAGCTCTTACAGCTCCAGTATACCCAGTGCAAAATAAGACAGCCAATGTAAATTCTCAAATTGGACATAATTACAAACACTAAAATGAAAATAAAATGATTTTTTTCTACCTTTGTTGTCTGGTGACTGTTTTTCTTTCCATATTGGTCCCAGTCTGTGATTCTGCTTTCTTTTCTTTTTGCTTAACTCTTCTGTGCCATTTGTCATTTTTGTCTCCTTTTTCTTTGCTTTCTTCAATATTTTTCAGGCTCTCTCTCTGTCCAGATTTAATTCATTCTTACTATCCATTCTTTAATGTCCTTCATCTACCTGTGGCTTTTCATCTTTTCCTACTACTACTACTATTTAGCATTTCTATAGCGCTACAAGGCATACGCAGCGCTGCACAAACATAGAAGAAAGACAGTCCCTGCTCAAAGAGCTTACAATCTAATAGACAAAAAATAAATAAAGTAAGCAAATCAAATCAATTAATGTGAACGGGAAGGAAGAGAGGAGGGTAGGTGGAGGCAAGTGGTTACAAGTGGTTATGAGTCAAAAGCAATGTTAAAGAGGTGGGCTTTCAGTCTAGATTTAAAGGTGGCCAAGGATGGGGCAAGACGTAGGGGCTCAGAAAGTTTATTCCAGGCGTAGGGTGCAGCGAGACAGAAGGCACGAAGTCTGGAGTTGGCAGTAGTGGAGAAGGGAACAGATAAGAAGGATTTATCCATGGAGCGGAGTGCACGGGAAGGGGTGTAGGGAAGGACGAGTGTGGAGAGATACTGGGGAGCAGCAGAGTGAATACATTTATAGGTTAGTAGAAGAAGTTTGAACAGGATGCGAAAATGGATAGGGAGCCAGTGAAGGGTCCTCACCCTTGTTCTCCCCATGCCCCTTCCTCTTATTCTCCAGTCTTTCTCTATTCCCCTTTTCCATCCAGCAGCTCTGCTTTCTCTCCCCATCCTTCCAGTGTCTCCCCTATTTCTTTCTGCATTCTTCCATCCAGCATCTTCCCTCTCTCTCTCCCCATCCTTCCATCTGTTTTCCCCCTCTCTCTCCCCATCCTTCCATCTTTTTCCCTCTCTCTCCCCATCCTTCCATCTGTTTTCCCCTCTCTCCCCAATCCTTCCCTCTGTTGTTTTCCCTTTCTCTCTCTCCCCAATCCTTCCCTGTTTTCCCTCTCTCTCTATCCCCATCCTTCCATCTGTTTTCCCCTCTCCCCAATCCTTCCATCTGTTTTTCCCTCTCTCTCCCCATCCTTCCATCTGTTGTTTTCCCTCTTTCTCTCTCTCCCCAATCCTTCCCTCTGTTGTTTTCCCTCTCTCTCTCTCCCCCCAATCCTTCCCTCTGTTGTTTCCCTCTTTCTCTCTCTCCCCAATCCTTCACTCTGTTGTTTTCCCTCTCTCTCCCCAATCCTTCCCTCTGTTGTTTTCCCTCTTTCTCTCTTTCCCCAATCCTTCCCTCTGTTGGTTTCCCTCTCTCCCCAATCCTTCCCTCTGTTGGTTTCCCTCTTTCTCTCTCTCCCCCAATCCTTCCCTCTGTTGGTTCCCTCTTTCTCTCTCTCCCCAATCCTTCCCTCTGTTGTTTTCCCTCTCTCTCCCCAATCCTTCCCTCTGTTGTTTTCCCTCTCTCTCTCTCCCCAATCCTTCCCTCTGTTGTTTTCTCTCTCCCAAATCCTTCCCTCTGTTGTTTTCCCTCTTTCCCCAATCCTTCCCTCTGTTGGTTTCCCTCTTTCTCTCTCTCCCCAATCCTTCCCTCTGTTGGTTTCCCTCTTTCTCTCTCTCCCCAATCCTTCCTCTGTTGGTTTCCCTCTTTCTCTCTCTCCCCCCAATCCTTCCCTCTGTTGGATTCCCTCTCCCTCTCTCCCCAATCCTTCCTTCTGTTGTTTTCCCTCTCTCTCTTTCTCTCTCCCCAATCCTTCCCTCTGTTGTTTTCCCTCTTTCTCTCTCTCCCCAATCCTTCCCTCTGTTGGTTTCCCTCTCTCCCCAATCCTTCCCTCTGTTGGTTTCCCTCTTTCTCTCTCTCCCCCAATCCTTCCCTCTGTTGGTTTCCCTCTTTCTCTCTCTCCCCAATCCTTCCCTCTGTTGTTTTCCCTCTCTCTCCCCAATCCTTCCCTCTGTTGTTTTTCCTCTTTCTCTCTTTCCCCAATCCTTCCCTCTGTTGGTTTCCCTCTCTCCCCAATCCTTCCCTCTGTTGGTTTCCCTCTTTCTCTCTCTCCCCCAATCCTTCCCTCTGTTGGTTTCCCTCTTTCTCTCTCTCCCCAATCCTTCCCTCTGTTGTTTTCCCTCTCTCTCTCTCTCCAAAATCCTTCCCTCTGTTGTTTTCTCTCTCCCAAATCCTTCCCTCTGTTGTTTTCCCTCTCTCCCCAATCTTTCCCTCTGTTGTTTTTCCTCTTTCTCTCTTTCCCCAATCCTTCCCTCTGTTGGTTTCCCTCTCTCCCCAATCCTTCCCTCTGTTGGATTCCCTCTTTCTCTCTCTCCCCAATCCTTCCCTCTGTTGGTTTCCCTCTTTCTCTCTCTCCCCCAATCCTTCCCTCTGTTGGTTTCCCTCTTTCTCTCTCTCCCCAATCCTTCCCTCTGTTGTTTTCCCTCTCTCTCCCCAATCCTTCCCTCTGTTGTTTTTCCTCTTTCTCTCTTTCCCCAATCCTTCCCTCTGTTGGTTTCCCTCTCTCCCCAATCCTTCCCTCTGTTGGATTCCCTCTTTCTCTCTCTCCCCAATCCTTCCCTCTGTTGGTTTCCCTCTTTCTCTCTCTCCCCAATCCTTCCTCTGTTGGTTTCCCTCTTGCTCTCTCTCCCCCCAATCCTTCCCTCTGTTGGATTCCCTCTCTCTCCCCAATCCTTCCCTCTGTTGTTTTCCCAAATCCTTCCCTCTGTTGTTTTCCCTCTCTCCCCAATCCTTCCCTCTGTTGTTTTCCCTCTCTCTCTCTCTCTCCCCAATCCTTCCCTCTGTTGTTTTCCCTCTCTCTCTCCCCAATCCTTCCCTCTGTTGTTTTCTCTCTCCCAAATCCTTCCCTCTGTTGTTTTCCCTCTCTCCCCAATCCTTCCCTCTGTTGGATTCCCTCTTTCTCTCTCTCCCCCCAATCCTTCCCTCTGTTGGATTCCCTCTCTCTCTCTCCCCAATCCTTCCCTCTGTTGTTTTCTCTCTCCCCAATCCTTCCCTCTGTTGGATTCCCTCTTTCTCTCTCTCCCCAATCCTTCCTCTGTTGGTTTCCCTCTTTCTCTCTCTCCCCCCAATCCTTCCCTCTGTTGGATTCCCTCTCCCTGCCAAGTTTGGCGCGAACGGCGCGAAGACGCGACGCTCGCGGCACCAGCCCCTATTTCCGGCCGCTGCTGCTTCTCCTGTTGTTGAGCAGCAGCGGCCGCTACACAAAGAAAAAGAAGATTAAAAAAAAATTGAAACCTGGCTGAAACGCAGCACCCCGGCACTGTAGACAGCCATTAGGCATTGGCTGTTGCCCCGCAACCGCTCCTCCTCTTGCCTCTACGTCACTGCCCCTGGAGGAAGACCCCGGAGGAGCGCAGTGACGTAAGGCAAGAGGAGGAGCGGCTGCGGGGCAACAGCCAATGCCTAATGGCTGTCTACAGTGCCGGGGTGCCGCGTTTCAGCCAGGTTTCAATTTTTTTAAAAATCTTTTTCTTTGTGTAGCGGCCGCTGCTGCTCTCAACAGGAGAAGCAGCAGCGGCCGGAAATGGGGGCTGGCACTGCGTGCGGGACATGGACTCACGGGGCGGGGGGAGCAAAAAAAAAAAGGTGCCGGTACGCCGTACCGTTGCGTACCGGCACAAAAAAAGCACTGATTCTACTACTCAAAACTTGGAAGAAAGCAACTGCACATGAGCTTAAGTGAAGATCTAAGGGTATATCTAGTTTTCTGGCCTACAGAAGCTCAGTGGAAACCCAGTTTCATCTGGGAGGAGCCCTGCTTTTCCTGCTGTGACTCATCTGTGAGCTTTTGCCACATGGCACCAAAAGTTTGGGTTAATAATATGGTTTACATCTCAAGAGATGATACTGTAAGACCATCCCAAACTTCTAGTGCTGTTTGGCTTAAGCTTGAGCTTAGAGTCTCGCAGGAAGGAAGCAGGGATCCTGCTGGAGGAATGTGGGGCTGATTGCAGGTGAGGCAGGAAGATTCCAAACAACAATGGAGGATTATTAATTTTATTCAGTTTTTTTCCCATTATGTAAAAGTGAAGGCACAGAGAGGGGGAATATGAGAGAGAAGAGGATGCATTAGTGCTAAAGCAGTTGTAAGAGTAGTTATCAATTTAAACATTTCTTTTTAAGTTTTGTTCAGCAATTTGATTTTCAGTGCTGCTAATTTGAAGTTGGGTCCTCTCTCTGAAGGTGGGGGGGGGGGAGGGAGAGAGGAGGTTACATAGAGAGAGAGAGAGAGAGAGATAGAGAGAATGGTTGAAGACAGGGGAAGCATATGAGAGAGAGAAAGTAATCTGCTTCAAGGCCCATAGAAATAAAATGGGCCCTGCTGCTGATGTCTCAAGCTAAGCTTTAGTAAAAGACCCCCTCAGGATTTTGTAGACCTCAATCATATCTCCCCTCATCCACCTCTTTTCCAAGCTGCTATAACTTGTAATTCGTTACAAGTACTGCCAATTGTACTTGGGTAGTAAAGTATTTGTTATTACCCATCTCTGCAGACTGAGCAAACAAAATAAACTGGGTTAAGACCAGCACACGAATTGGAAATAGTGCACACCACGCTGCTCAAGAAAATGTAAAAAAAAATGCATCCAACTAGTAATATATGATCTCCACATCTTAAGAGCTAAAGCTCTCTTCAACAGCTCTCCACAGGCTCCAGGAAACTGGACCACAACTCCTCCAGCATCAAGGTAAGAAGTCTGTCCACTGATGGGGCTAATGTTCAGAATCAAGGCCACTATGAATGGCAGAAAGCATCAGCAATGTCATTAGTGATGCCTAGAACATGCTTAGCAGAGATCAAAATATTTATATGCAAGCATTGCAGCATGATGAAATGAAGCAAAGCAATCAGCAAAGGACGCTGAGCAGATAAGCAATTGATGGCCTGAACAACTGCCTGATTATCACAATAGAAAATGACAAAACAATTCTGTAAACGATCACCCCAAATCACCAATGTCATTCACACAGGGAACAATTCCATGAATGCCATATTGGAACACCAACCACTCTCTTTTCACCACAATGGCCATGATTGAGAACACCAGGCTCCAGTAAAGTATGCCCCGAAACCAATGCCTCCAGATGCATCAGTATACAAACCCAAATCCATATTAGACCCAGGCTCCCCTTGCCAAACAAACAGAAAACAACGCCAAATCCACAAGTCTTCATGCACCTTTCATCAAGCGAACAAGAAGGTGCTTCTTCTGCAAACCCTTCCTGAGGAAAGTCAAGCAGCATGAAAAAATAACCTTGCCCATGGGAATCACCCGTGCTGCAAAATTGAGGTGACCCAACAAAACTTGAATCTCCTGCAATGTCAACTTGCTTCGCCCATAGGTCACCGAAATCAAATCTCTCAAAGCCTCCACTTTTGCTCGAGACAATTGAGAGTCCACTCAAACAGCATTCAATTCAATCCCCAAAACTACCAGAGAAGGTACAGGCCCCTCAGACTTATCCTCCACCAAAGGAATACCCAACTCCTTACAAACAGCTTGAAATGCCTGCATCAGTTGCAAGCACTGTGAGCTACCCGCAGGACCCCCAAATAATCATCTAAATAATGAATAGATTCAAAACCAGAAACCCGCCAGATAGCCCAATACAAAAAGGAGAGAAAAGTCTCAAAATAGGCACATGATATAGAGCAGCCCATAGGCATGCATTTATCCAAGTAAAGGAAATCTTCAAAATGAAAAGATTCTGGATGAACTGGTAAGAGTCAAAATGCAGCTTCAATATCCGCCTTCACAATTAAAGCAGCAGGACCAAATCATCGCTCCATGTTCACAGCTGATCAAATGAAGCATATTGTACTGAACAAAAGCTCCAGGTCAATAAAGGAACTCACACTTTGACCATGTGGATAAGTCAATTTGTGGATCAAACCATACTTCCCAGGATCTATCTTCAGTACAATACCTCCTTGGTATGCAAATCTTTCCAAAATATACAGGTTACAACTGCTAGACCTTCAGCTTTAGAAACATTTATAACTGCTCACATTTATTAGTTATATTTTAACAATTTACTACATTTAGCCCATATCAAAGTGTTTTAAAATAATTATAACCTTACCACCACTGCATTTACAGTGAATGTTTGAAACAATGGATAGCTGGGCTGGGTGTCTGCCTGTTCTTTTTGTGTTGAGGCTGGAGGGGCTCTTCTCCAGGAACTGCATGATCAGAGCTATTCTAGATGATGTTCTGAACATGTTGCCCAGTTGGTAATAGAATGATCTTAAAAAGAAACATCTTGGATATCTTGGCTTTATATATTTCTGTTGCTTGAACTTGTTGGTTAAAATATGCTTGATGGAACACTTTAGGAAAGATTCAATTGTGGGTTGGTAGGGGAGGAGTTATCATTTTAAGGGGGTAGGGTCAGCATAATGTCTTTCTGTCATACAAGTACTTTCTCTGTCCCCAGAGGGCTCACAATTTTTGTACCTGGGGCAGTGGAGGGTTAAGTGACTTGGCCAGGATCACAACAGGAGCTACAGTGGGAATTGAATCCTATGTCCCTGGTTCTCAGCCCACTGCACTAACTTTTAGGCTGCTGCTCCACTTTAGAAGATGACAATAGTTTTTTTATACAATGAGTAAAAAATATTAACACTCAAAGCAATAAACTAACCACTATTCGTGCCACTAACAAAGAACTTATTTGGCAGCGAGAAGGATCAGGAAGCCAAAACTATCAATTGCTCTTTGTTATAAATCAGGTCTGCTTGTTCTGCAATAGCACAGTCTCTTTGGTTATAGAAGAGCATCTTCAGCAGCTATTTGGGCCTGGGGGATGCTACAACTTCATTGCCTCCAAAGCAGAATTTTGCCTTAGGGACAAGAAACCAGTAGACTAGGAGGAAGTGGTGAGGCTAAAGACAGTAGTAGCAACCTTGGCCCACACAGCCATAAAGCAGGTGGGAACAGTGCTGTAGGGGGACAGAACAAAATAAGAGTAGTAGAAGAGAACATGAATGGAAGTTTCTTGGGTGCTGGGGTGAGCATGAGCAAACTAGAGATAGTTACATCTCAGGGTCCATAGAGAATGTGCTTGTTTGTTTGTTTGTTTGTATGTATGTATGTATGTATGTATGTATGTATGTATGTATGTGGGGTGGGGGTTGAACTGGCAGAGCATGAGAGCTAACCTGAAAGGGAATTCAGGGGAAGAGAGGATCAACCCTATGAGGGGGGGGGGGGGGGGGTTAAGCCTGGAGGAAATTTTAAACCAAAGCGAGGAGAGGGGGAACTGGAGAGGGTAAATGGGCTGCAATTTATGATGGGACAATTCTGAAAAAAAAAATTAACAAACCTACATCCTCAAGCAGTAATTTAAAATGCAATACAGAACATTAAAGTAGGATCATTATATTGTATTATTTGAAAAAAATAAAGCAGTGGTTCCAAAACCTGGTCCTGGAGGTACCCCAGGTCAGCAGGTTCAGGAAAGCCCAGTGGTTCCCAAATCTGGTCCTGGAGGCACCCCAGCCAGTCAGGTTTTTAGGAAATCCAAAATGAATATTCAAATGAGAGATTTGCATGTACTGCCTCCACTACATGCAAACCTCTCCCATGAATATTAATTGTAGATATCCTGAAAACCTGACTGGCTGAGGTGCCTCCAGGATCAGGTTTGGGAATCACTGAAATAAAGTATGCAGAATTTTAAATTTGGCTTTGTGTAGATTCTCCCAAGAATGACTATTGGTTCATAGTAGTGGTTTGTGCCCAGGAATCACTTTTATGTTTCAACATTTTTATTGATGACAATTCAATGAAAACACTTTACAAATAGGAGAACTTCAAAAAAATACACCCATGTATAAAACAAAATACCCCTACTAGTAGTCAACAAATACCATTTGTCATCAAACCTTTAACCATTTGTTACAAGGAACTGCTTTTAAATCATGTAAACACTGCTTTTAACAGCAGCATCTGCTCTTTTTTTTTTTTACATTTGTACCCCATGCTTTCCCACTCATGGCAGGCTCAATGCGGCTTACATGGGGCAATGGAGGGTTAAGTGACTTGCCCAGAGTCACAAGGAGCTGCCTGTGTCTGAAGTGGGAATTGAGCTCAGTTCCTCAGGACCAAAGTCCACCACCCTAACCACTAGGCCACTCCTCCACTCATCTTTTTTAAAATCATCTGGTCAGATTTTATAGGTTGATACTGCTGATCTAGTATTGGCCAGGGCTATGCACCCATTTTAATAAAACAAAAGTTGTTTGCTGTAGTAGCAGCCCTACAATACTGATGCTGTCTCAGGGTCTGTCTTTTCAAAAGATAACAATGTAACTTTCAGCATGCTAGTACTTAGCTACACTATAAATTAAAAAAAAACACACAGAAACACATTCTTGGTCACTTGTTCTCCATCATATGTGGAGTATTTTGCAAAAAGCATTTGAGGAATTTAGCTCACAACTTTTCAGTAGTAGCTCAAGGTGAGTTACATTCAGGCACAGGTGGTATTTCATTGTCCTCTGAAGGGTTTACAATTAGAGAGTTGCCTGGGGACAGAAATTTCACCCGTCCCCAATGGACTATATGCGGATAAAGAAAACATACACAATCTTAAACAAAAAGTATCAACATACACAGATTATACTAAAATAAAAAGGAGCATTCTATCATTTCATACTACAATTAGCCTTCAAAACTGCTGGAAAATATATACAATTCTCAAATTTAAAGTGCCAGACTGAATAAGTATGTTTATAACCAATTTGTTTTAATTGAGTAGTATCTGACATCAACCTAATTTGTCCTAGCAGAGTTCCACAATCATGGACCTGCTATAGAAAAAGGTTTTTTTGCCTCATTTCTTCAAAATTAATTTTTTGTAATGCTGGAATAGCCAATAGAACTGCATTCATTGATCTCAAAGATCTAGCTGGTTGAGAAATCTTGTTCTCAAATAATGGTCAGATTTCAATTTCAAAGCCTTATGAATTAGCAATTAAATTTTGAACTGAATTCTCATTTCCACTGGCTGGTTAGTGGAAATCCTTCAAAATTGGCAAAATCTTTAGAAAACATGACTGCCCAGACACTAACCTTACTGCCGAGTTTTGAATAACCTGCAATAATACTGGATTTTGACAAACCCAGTTAAAGATCATTGTAGTATTCCAAACTCTGGGCAATCAGCCTGAAATCTTCAACAAGAATACGGCCCTTCAATCTGCATAACATCCTAAGCTTAAAAAAAGAACTCAATCACTACCCTTTAGTGTCCAATGTTCCTATCAATCTATTCTCATATGGCTTATTATGGAACATTGGACACTAAAGGGTTAAATTACTCCCAGATTATGAACCTCCGATTTCAAACGCACCACATTATCAAATAGCTTAATTGAATCAGGAACCTGTTCTGCCCTACAATTACCAAATAATATCACTTCACTCTTATCAATGTTTAGAACCAATTTGCTCTCTCTAAACTACCTAGCGATAGTTTCAAAGATCATTTGTAATCTTACCACTGCCCCCTCTATGGAAGTATCAAAAGAAAAGAAAAACTGGGTATCATCCCCGTAGACTCTATAATGGATAATGAGAGAACTCATTAAACGACAAAGCAGAATCAGATAAATATTAAATAGGACAGGGAGAAAAATTCTGTTTTGGTGAGAACTAATCACCCAATCTTACTTCTAATTTCTAATTATTCAGGACGGATTCAAACCAATTAAGAACATTTCCTACTATACCACATGACCTCAGTCTCTGCAACAGAATACTATAACTCAATGTATCAAAGGCCACAGATAAATCTAGCATAATTAGGTAATACCTAGAAGAATGATCAAGACCCTGTCTCAAAACATCCAAAGTAGAAATTAGTAGGGATTCCATACTGATAAGGATCCAAAATTTTTGCAGTCTCCATATAACTGTTTTAAAACCACTTTCTCCAAAACTTGGCCCATCATATGTAAAGATGACACAGGTCTAAAGTTATTAAAAATAGATGGATCTAATGAAACTTTCTTCAAAATTGGGCTAACAGTGGAAACCTTTAAAACATCTGATATTTTGCCTGTATTCAAAGACACATTTAGTACATTCGAAATCACTCGACCCAAACTTCCATCTGTAGTCTTGAGCACAATTATTACTACTACTTAACAATCAGAGAGCATTTATCTAACCTATACCCACCTGTACCTACTAAGATCCATTCCACCCCCACAATTAATCTCCTTCATCCCCACCATGCATTCTAAGCCTCATTCTGGTGCTCCAATTGCCTCACTCAGTGTATTCCAAGCTCATTCTGGAGTCACCAGCAGGGTTGCCAGATGGGCGGTTTTCCGCAACCCGCCGCGGGAAACTTTTGCCCGCGGCGGGTTGCGGTTTTTTTGGGCTGGTTTTGGTTTTTTTGGGCGGGTTTTGGGACGGTTTTTCAGCCGGCGGGGGTGGGGCTAATGGTGACAGAGGCGGGGTTTATGACATTTTGGGCAGGGTTTGCCGATGTATTGGGCGGGGCAATGATGGTGGGGGCGGGGCTGATGATGGCGGGGGCGGGGGTGATGACAGCAGGGGTGGGGTGTGTGCGGTTTTTGGGTGGTAATTTTTTTTTTTATATGGCAACCCTGGTCACCAGAGATTTTGACCAAACAGGTTTAATAAGACAGGAGTTGGTATAACATCAAAAGGTTGACGAGCTTCCCCCCCCCCCCCCCCCACACAGCTGCTATATTAGTGCTATTAAAACAATCAGTCGCTGTATCCACGCTGAGTTGTTCATTGTTATTTTATCTGTTACTAGTAAAAAAAAAAAAAAAAAGGGCCCGTTTCTGTTTCAAAGGAAACGGGCGCTAGCAAGGTTTTCCTGGGAGTGTGTATGTTTGAGTGAGTGTGAGAGTGACTGTGTGAGTGAATGTGCGAGTGTGTGTGACAGAGTGAGACTGGGTGCGAGTGTGTAAGAATGAGAGTATGTGCCAGGGTCATCATCCCCCCCCGGTCTGTCTCCCAGTTGCAGGGGGGCCCCCCTCCCTCCCTTTTTCCCAGTTGCAGAGTCCCCCCTCCATCCGTCCCTCCCTGTTTCCCCGTTGCGGGGTCCTCCCTGTTCCCCCCCCCTCCCAGTTGCAGGGTCTGTCTGTCTCCCCCCTCCTTTTGTCCTTGATGTTTTAAGGCACTATCAACAATTTTAAAACGACAACGTGCAGCAGCAGCTCCTAGTTTGAGTGTACGCCAATGAGGGCTGCGTAGGGGAGTGGAAACAGATTAACCAATGGGCTTCCTTGCTTACCGTAGACTTGCTGTGCTCTCTTCCACTCCTATTAAACGTCCTGCAGCATCTCATAGGTTTGCTTGCTTTGTTGTGCGTGAACGGGGATGACAGATGTGATGGAGTCAGAACCGCTGGTCTTTCCCTCCCCCCTCTTCCGAGTGGACTCCAACCCCTGCTCACCCACCTCCTCCACATTGGACAGTCAGCGCAGCCTCTCGCCGCCCTCCCTCTTCGTCCTCTCCAACAATCCGAATCCAGACTTGGAGAGGAGAGGGGGGGGGGGGCGGTGGCGGTTTTTTGAGGGCGGTTAGTGTGCGCGTGTGGTTTGGGAGGTTGGTAGCCAGTCTGGTGAGATTCCTAGGCAGGGGGAGGAGTAGGGAAACATGCTCCACGTGTTTCCCTACTCCTCCCCATGGCTGCTACTCCTCCTCCTGCCTGGGTCGCTGTTTGCTGCTGCCTACTCCTCCCTCTGCCTGGGTCGCTTTTTGCTGGTGATGTCACTTTGATCTACTCCATGAAGCAGACCACCTCCAGCGGAAGCCACGGTCCCAGGCAGCTTCAGAACGGAGGTGAGAATTATTATAAAGGATATTTAGAAACATGTCAGCTAGATGTAAAAAGAGTGGAAGCAGTGCAAAGAAAAGCTACAAAAATGGTATGGGATTTGCATTGCAAATCGTATGAGGAGAGACTTGCTGACCTGAACATGTATACCTTAGAGGAAAAGAGAAACAGGGGTGACATGATACAGATGTTCAACTATTTGAAAGGTATTAATCCGCAAATGAACCTTTTTCAGAGACAGGACAGCGGTAGAACAAGAGGACATGAATTGAGGTTGAAGGGTGGTGGATATGTGGAATGCCCTCCTGCGGGAGGTGGTGGTGATGAAAACGGTAACAGAATTCAAACATGCGTGGGATAAACACAAAGGAATCCTGTTTAGAAGGAATGGTTCCGCAGAATCAGCGGAGATTGGGTGGCAACACCAGTAATTGGGAAACAAAACGGGAGCTGGGCAAACTTCTGGCCCTGATCGTGAGTGGATAGGGATGGGCTGGAATGTAAATTTTAAGGGGCTTCGACGTTAGCTTCAGAACTTAGTACAAGAACAGTGCTGGGCAGACGTCTACGGTCTGTGCCCTGAGAAAGGCAAGGACAAATCAAACTCGGGTATACATATAAAGTATGGGCAGACTGGATGGACCGTACAGGTCTTTATCTGCCATCATTTACTATGTTACTATGAAGTATCACAACAGAATAACTTTTCAATGGGTAGAGTAGTGATTAGTTCTAAATCATAACCATTGTGTCATTGGTTATAGGGACACTCTTGCATGCACTATTTTGGTGATGAGATTTTTTACCTAGTAAAAGGGTCACCAAAACAGACATGTTCTGAAAATCAGGTGCTCAACCCAGGTTTTATTTTTAACTAGAAACGTTTCATTTTAAACCTTAATTAGGTTGAAACTTGGGAGCATTTAAAATTCCCCCCCCCCCCCCCAATGTCTAGATCAAAAGAAAAAGATGGCATATGGGAATACACTCCTTTTGTTTTGTGGAATGCAGTGGTATATTATAAAAATGCATTTGATATTTTTTACTACTAGTATTTAAAAAAACAGGTATTGAATAATGAGGGAAGTGCTACTGCCTTCATGCAAAGTCCAGAGTCAGTCTACATATGCCAGTTCTGTTGCATATATTTATTTCTAACGTCTGTTTGGATGAAAATGAAAGCAGCACACTTTTAGCCACCAAGTTCATACAAAGTTAATTATTTTCAGTGGAAAATAAATCTGTTTGCTGCCTATGTGAATATTCGATCACCGTTTCATTATTGCTACCAAGTATTATATATTTGAGGCATTTGCTTAAAACTTTGATGGTTTTATTCACTTATCCAGACCTTACATGCATATGGTATTGCTTTTTAAACCCAAAGGCAAAACCTAAGGGTAGTTGAATAATTAGGTATAAATTGTGTTGTTTCTATTTGTTTTAGACTGCTTTGGGTCCCACTGATCTGCCCATCTGCTGTCTGGAATTTTGGAAGATGTAAATAAAAAATAAATTTTGGATATACTCTATTGAAGTTGCTGTTTACTTTTGCAATGTGTGTATGGATGCCTGTTCTGGTGTGTGCATGTGATAATGTTTGAATATCTGTCTATACTTATGGCTATGATTTCTGAACATGCATTATTATTACAGACTTTTAAATGCCCAGTTGGGCATATATACCAATCTTAGGCATATCCATTGACTTGCTCCCATGATGTTATCATTGTCCAGAAAGAAGAGGTAAGAGTTTTCTATTTTGGCACAGTATAACAAATCACAAGAACAAAATATCAGAAACCCAATGAACTACATTATAGCCCATTTAGTTATATTTCACCAAATAAGAGATCTGCACAAAACCAAATATTTTTATTATTTTGCCTTAGAAAACCACTTGTCCCTGAAACATGCTCAAAACAGAAAAATCCATTTCTGTATCTAAAATATATCTAAAATGTAAACATCTACAAAAGAGATAAAGTAAAGATGTGATTCCATGTGCCCCAATGAAAGGAGAATTTAAATTTCACTTCCATTTAATTTCAATATATTCCATCTTAACACCTGGCTTCCCAAGGCAGATTACAACAGTTAAGATGAACCCATCAGGAAACAGAATATCCTCACTGAGATTTGGCCATGTATTACTGTATTGTACAGGACCGTGTAGAAAAATGAACACAACATATAGTGAGTTTATTACTGCTGTTTCTACCAGCTACAATAATTTTAATGTTGTTTTAATGATTTTCAGTTTTATTTCATGATATATCTCTACATATGGGAATCTTTCAAATAAATAAAAAAACATGCCAACTACAAAAAAATCACATATAGGTAGTCATAAGCATTTGCTATTGTTTTTATACAGAAATATCTTTATTATCATAAGCAAAAATAAAGGCATACACAGCACAGTCATATCCACAATACAGCATTGCAAACTGTGCAGCACTGACAAATACGTTTTGAATATAACCCTCCCCTGCTTCACTGACCCCACCCCCATCCCTTTCTATGCAAAATCTAGGTTTAATGAAACAATATAAAACCTCACGTTTGCTATTGTTTTCAATAGCAATTTCTATTGTTTTGTTCTGACCAATATGGTGGCAAACTCTGCCCACTGCCTTCAGCCCAGATAATGGGCTCATGCCATCTCTTGTCATTAAACCTCCTTCATTTTAACTATACTTAACTACACTTCCGCAGGAATTCCATAGCAACTTCTTCCAGACCTGTGGGATTTCTGCAATCCCCATTCCCTTACAGCTTACTATTTAAGTCTGAGGCAATGGAGGGTTAAGTAGTAGTGGAATTTGTACTGGTTTCCCTTGCTTCTCAGCCATCTACTCTAACCATTAGGCTACTCCACTCTACATTTTCAATGGGAAAGAAAAGTTATAGAAATATCTAGATGGTAAGCAGAAATGTGATAATTTTTTGATTTTTGATCTTAGCAAATTAGCTGTGTTTTCAAAACTGGCTTAACAAGGAACACAAGTGATTAAATAGAGCACCCCCCCGCCCCCATGTCCAATCACAATAGCTGAGAAGAGTCAAATACTTTTGGCTTTCCTTCCTCCTTTTTTTAATACATGGAAAATATCTGGTCTGGGCTTCCAAGATGGTATTTTTGACTAGCATCCACGCCTGATGTAATTTTTGACCTTTCCAGCTACTCCTCTTTTTTTTTAAATTTTTTTACCATTCTCCTCGTTTTATCAGTTTCCTTTTTGAAAATTAAATGCTAATGTATTGGATTTCCTGTGTGCACTTACTCCAGAGATGATATCAAATGATCACTGTTATCAAGTGGCCCCAGCTCTATTACCTCCTGCACCAGATCATGTGCTCCAGTAAGGACTAGGTCTAGAATTGTTTTCCCTTTTGTTGGTTCCTGAACCAGCTGCTCCAATAAAGCAGTCCTCGATTTCATCAAGGAATTTTACCTACCTAACATGCCCTTTTACATTTACCCAGTCAATCTAGAGCCGTGCCATTCTGCTAAAAAGCAAATCTCTTCCACGTAGAACCATAAGAGCATCTAGTAGAATCTCTCCAACAAGGCAGGATGACTTCTAAGATGCTATAACTCCTCTTACTCTCTTACCTATTTAGATGTTAACCATCTCTCTGACCTCATGTGCAACTTTCTTTAAATTAGTCACCTTATTTTCTAACTCCTATTACTCTCTTATCTATCTACATGTTCCATCTTTGCTTATACCCTACAATGTCAATTAAAATGTTCTATTACATATTGTGTTGACATTTTAAGTAGTATGCTATGCCATACTTTGTATTGTTATTTGAATATTTTTACTGCTGTAATTGTCTGTTGCTCATGTTGATTTATTTCTTACTGTACACCACCTTTTTTGGTTTTAAGATGATGAAAACTTTTATTGGGACATATTACCAATAGCCTTTGCAAAATCAAACAATAAAGTTCTGAAAGAGAGGCCCAGCCAGGATGCCAATCACCACCCCTGCTCCCTAACCACCCCCCCCCCCCCCACATACACTCCCCAAAAATATGAGGGGATGAAAGGCAGCAACTATGAAAAAATAAGAAAATGTGGGAAAAACTCATATTACAGATGCCAACCCCCCCCCCCCCCCCCACCAAACAATAACAATGTCAGAAAATGAGAGAGAGAGAGAGAGAGAGAGAGAGAGAGAGAGAGAGAGAGAGAGAGAGAGAGAGAACATCTTACTGGTTCTGCAGAAAGATGACAAACTATAGAAGTCCTGTGTGAGAATAACGTGACATATTACATACATCTTGGAGAAAATTGTTAATTCTTCAGACTTTTAGATAAAAGAAATTCTGATGGTTTTATTGAAAAAACATTTTTTTCTGCACAGAAGCTGTACTTAAATATAAAAAGGCTTAAGAAACCAGTGGTTTGTTACAATTCTTTGTACACTTTATAAATACTAATAGTAAAGTTTTTTTAATCCAGTACTGAATGGGCATCTCCATAAATAAGAAGCATGTGCCATTATATCTTGTGTAGAGAGTTCATCTGTACTCCAACAATGGGAAAATATATCCTATTTTTCTTAGAAAAAAAAAAACCATCTGCTCCACTGGTTTGTCAGTGTTCATCCCAGACTCTGTGCTATTAAGCATTTAGCAAAATCCAAGTGTCCAGAACCAGCAGCTTCACCGAGATTTAACTGGATCATTTTATTTAAGTCTTCATTCAAAAATGAATCACTCTTTAAAACCACACCCTGAAAAATATTTAGAAACAAAACTTTTAAGGCACCTTATTTTTAAGAGCACTGTCAGATTAATAAGAATGAGAATGTTGTTTATAACCATGGTACAGAAAAGACAAAAAGAAAAAAGCAAACCTCAGCAGAGATTCCACAAGCATAGATTATGCAGAAAACTGCTACTTCAATATTCATCATAGCTGAATCACAGTTAAAACAAGGTCAAAATATTAGACAAACAAATTGCCTCTTTTTTTAAGAACATAATAGCCATGCTGGGTCAGACCAATGGTCCATCAGGCCCAGTATCCTGTTTCCAACAGTGGCAAATCCAGGTCACAAGTACCTGGCAGAAATCCATGTAACCAATCCCAGGGCAAGCGGTGGCTTCTTCACATCTGTCTCAATAGCAGACTATGGAATTTTCCTCCAACTTGTCCAAACCTTTTTTAAATCCAGGTATGCTAACTGCTGTTAACTTTGTTTGTGCAAATTAAGGGGAGGAGGGGTGCAATAAAAGTTGGGCTTTTAACACATCTTAATTTATCCAAAAGAGTCACCGACCAGCGGCAGCTCAGTACCGTAAGTTACTAACTCTCAAGATACGAAAACATAACTTGCAAGAAGAAAATAATCACCCATCCCAGAAGAGTTTCCCCTCCTGAACAAATCTCCTTCTCCCAGAGTTTACTCCCTCCTGATTAGACTCCCCTCCCCCCACCAGGGCCTTCCTTAAGGGTTTTCTGGTGTTTAGTGGGTTCGGGGCAGGAGTTATTCCCTGCCACTCCTGCCCGGTTAAAAATGGTGGCTGCAACCCTTGGTAGTAATCCTGTGGTACTATTGCTAGGGGTCAAGCTGTTGTATAAGGGCCTTTTAGTCGTTATACGGAAACTTTACCCCCACCAGTAGTAACACAAGACTACAGCTAAGGGTTGTGGGCCGCCATTTGAATCTAGCAGCAAGGGACAGGAGTGACAGGGGATTGCTCCTGTCCTGAATTTACTAGACACTAGACAACCATTAAGGTAAACCTGGGGGTGTGAGGCTGCAGGAGGGGAACGGGGACCTCCTTTAAGGTGTCTCCTGGGAGCATTGGTCTGCAGATTAGCAGCCTGATGTTCTTGAGAAAGAATACTGCCTGCTTTTTGCTGTCAGTATTTTTCCAGGAATAAGGTAGCTTGTTGTGTTCAATCACAAGCTGCATTATTGAATTTAAATAGTACTGAGCTGTTTGGAATGGATTTGAATGCTTTGCCTCTCATTACTAAATAACCCATAGTATATGCATTGAGATACTAGAAAATGTGTTACTGCCCTTTAAACATGCATTAAAGGGGCAAATACCATGTTATTGCTGTACCGTACCTTGATAACTACCACTCTAAACTGGAAGCCCAGCAATTTTACACAAATGTGATCATTTTTTAAGAACTCTTACTTTCATAGTGCAGTAGCAAAGACTTGTAAACAAAAGCAAGAGCACTAGCTCACCTGTAGATTTAAATCAGCTCTTACAGTATTGTACATGAAGAGCAATTACCACCAACGAAAGCGACGAAACAGTGTGACAAGGCGGTGGCCGTAGCTAGAAGGTTGTTAGGCTGTATAGAGAGAGGTGTGACCAGCAGAAGAAAGGAGGTGTTGATGCCCCTGTATAAATCGTTGGTGAGGCCCCACCTAGAGTATTGTGTTCAGTTTTGGAGGCCGTACCTTGCGAAGGATGTAAAAAGAATTGAAGCAGTGAAAAGAAAAGCTACGAGAATAGTAAGGGATTTGCGTTACAAGATGCGTGAGGAGAGACTTGATGACCTGAACATGTATACTCTGGAAGAAAGGAGAAACAGGGGTGATATGATACAGATGTTCAAATATTTGAAAAGTATTAATCCGCAAACGAACCTTTTCCGGAGGTGCGAAGGCGGTAGAACGAGAGGACATGAAATGAGATTGAAGGGGGGCAGACTCAAGAAAAATGTCAGGAAGTTTTTTTTCACGGAGAGAGTAGTGGATGCTTGGAATCCCCTCCCGCGGGAGGTGGTGGAAATGAAAACGGTAACAGAATTCAAACACGCGTGGGATAAACATAAAGGAATCCTGTTCAGAAAGAATGGATCCTAAGGAGCTTAGCCGAGATTGGATGGCAGAGCCGGGGATAGTGCTGGGCAGACTTATACGGCCTGTGCCAGAGCCGGTGGTGGGAGGCGGGGATAGTGCTGGGCAGACTTACACAGTCTGTGCCCTGAAAAGGACAGATACAAATCAAGGTAAGGTTTACACAAAAAGTAGCACATATGAGTTCATCTTGTTGGGCAGACTGGATGGACCATGCAGGTCTTTTTCTGCCGTCATTATCTATGTTACTATGTTACCATTCTATCTGTGGCAGAATTCAAGAAGGCATACAATGAACACAGAGGATCTCTGATTAGAAAATGAATGGTATACAAAACAAAACTTAAAGGCTTGCATATGTGTCTAGTCGCGCTATAGAAATGACAAGTAGTAGTGTTTGCATGTCAAGCAGTACTTTGACAGCAACTCTGGCTGTATCGACAAAAGACCGGTGCTGGGCTGGCTTGTAAGGTCCGAGTTCTGCATATAGCAATCTGGTTGTAGGATGGGTTGCAGAGAGCTTCGACGGAACCTCCAGTAATCTGGAACGTGAGGACGGTACTGGGCAGACTTTACAGTCTGTGTCCCACAAATGACAAAATGGATTTGGATAGGTTGGAGTGAGCTTTTGACAGTAACTCCAGTGGTTGGAACATAAGAACAGAGCCGGGCACACTTCTATGGTCTATGTCCCAGAAACACCAAAGAAAGACCATGATCAAGTATAATGTCACATCATTGTTGATTTAAATCTTGAATAGATAATGAACGCGACTGTTGGGCAGACTGGATGGACCACTCAGCTCTTTATCTGCCGTCACTTACTATGCTACGATCTTGTATCAAATACCTTAATCTACAGCCTGTGGTACGTGGTACTTGCTAACTCCGGAGGCAGAATCTGAGACATAGTGAGCCATTTTTAGTCAAACCACCAATGAAGGCTTGTGGCACTTATCAAAACTCACATTATCAAAGAGTCAGTGGACTGTCTAAAGAGCGCTTGTTTAACATTAGAATGCTGGGGGAAAAGTTCACACTGAGGTTAATTTTCAGATGTCCTTAAGGGGGTCCTGATACAATTTCAGGCTTGAGAGTCACCTGACATTACCTAAGGGCTCTTGGCATGTTTAACCTGTTTTTGCTCAGTGTTCCAAAACTGTTTTAGAAATCTAGAATGAAAATAAAAATTTGAGGAAACCAGGTTTGAGATAAGTTCCGTCAATTACAAATATAAATTTTGTGAATATTTTGCATATTGATCGAGTAGTATGCCACCAAGGATGTTTTTATGTTTATGAGGGAGATAAGCCATACTGAGGGTTTTGTACACTAGTATGCTCAGAGGCTTTTCCTTTTTTTGCAAGTTTTTAGTGGCAAATTGTTTATTTTGAATTGCCTAAGGCTGTGCTTCTCAACCCAATCCTCAGGGCACACCAAGCCAGTCAGGTTTTCAGGATATCCACAATGAATATGCATGAGATAGTGCATATAAATTTCTCCCCCATATTTTACACATCAGTTCCATTCTAAAACAGGAAATGAGCTACAAGAAATGAACATCTATGTTCTTTACAAGTAATGATTAAACGAGTGCAGATCCACAAGTAGAATGCCTTCCTTCCTAAACATGCAGCAGGTTAGGTAAACTTACTTGTATAAAAATTCATTTTCATTCTAGAATGTTTGATAGTGCTTAATAATGACCCTGGAAGTTTCAGGGGGTTTCTTATTTGTTTTTGGTTAATAGTTTTGAATTTTTTTCTTTGAATCACTTGCTCCCCCAGATGCTGAGTCCAGACAGCTGTGGGGAATTCTTGCTCTTAAGAGCTCTGGAGGACCACTATTAGCCCTTCTCCTTAGCCTGCAGAGGCTCCCATGGTAGTGGCAACAGTGTTCCTTCCAGTCCTCCCTGGGCCTGAATGTACCACTTCCAGCTGGATGAAATCTGAACCCAAATCTCCACAGTCTAAGGCATAGAGCCTACTCAGTGGCTCATAATTTACTTGATTATTGCACTGTCTTGTGCCTTAAGTCTCCATATAATTCAAGCTGCAACAGCAATTACTTAGCACACAAGACTGCCTACACCCCACCTTTTTTCTGGGCACAGATGATGCGACAGGAGGATTGAAGTTCATTCCTTTCATGCTATATTCCTCAAAAAGCTCCATCGGAGATCTGCAATAAACAGTCAAATTTAGAACAGGGACAGGCAAAAAAAAGGTAACTCAAATCTCTTTTCTCGTTCTCTGGAAAACTTTTTGTATTTCTCTCTTTCGATTTTTTTTGTTAAAATTAAATAAAAAGGTTTGCTTACTATGTTCAGGCTTCTCCTGTTTCTACACAGGGCATATGCAATATCAATAAAAAAGAAAAGCATACTAACCCCCAAATTCTATATATCGCGCCTTAATTTCCACAAGGAAATCGAAGCGTATTCTAAAAGAAAGCACGTAACTTAATCAGCACTGTTTATCAGATGTTAACATGCAATTATCAGCATTAAGATTTACGTGCAGAACTCGCTAAGAACATTCAATGCGATGCACATAAATTTCAAGTTGCATAGTTGAAAAGGGGTCGTGTTATGGGTACGGAATGGGCGGATCGTGGGCGTTTTGAAAATCTATGCGATTATAGAATACACCTGCTTTACGCCTAATTTAGTCATCGGGATTTAAGCCAAGTAAAACATGGCCTACATGGACGTAATCAAATTTGGCTGCGTGAAAAGGCACTCTGTGTATTCTATATAACGTACAGAAATTTAAGCCAATTTTATAAAATTTAGGCGTACTTTAGAGAATACAACTAGGCATATTTTTTTACCATGTAGATTTTTCAGAAGTCATATATAGAATCTAGTCCTAAATCCTTGAGGCTTACAAATATTGGATGTGCCCATACCATATATCATTACTGCAATAAACCAATACAAGAGCTAGAATAAAATCAAATGAAAGGAAATTCCTTCTAGCATGTAAACTAATATACTGTTATGCAATTAAGCTCTACTGAAGATAGCTGGACACCAACAGGTTCAAAGATGTTTCATAAAGTCAGGAACCTTCTACTGAATATGAGATGTGTTGGTGATTTGAGAAACACATTCACAAAATATTTGGTCTTTTTTCTTCTTGACTAGTTGTAAACACTTTGCCGAAGAACAATAGGCTATTTCAGTAACATGTTCAACATTTTCATGTACTATTACCATTGTTTCCTCCCATGAGGCTAAATTCAAAAAATGTTCCAAATACAAAAGCAGTGGTGGATACTTAAGGCTGCAGAGATGCTGCCCAAACCCTTGTGGCATTGCTGTGCACTTCCATGCAGCAGTTCCAGATTCTGACCCTCAAGAGTGCAGACAAGTCAAAAGTGGATAAAATCCATTACCTTCGGCCTAGTTCAGGTCTGAGCGCCTCGGAGCCTTCAGCTGGAGCACCCGCACAGAGATGAGAAGCAAACCTCCTCACCACAGGATGATAATGTTTCTGATTGACGGAAGAGTTAAAAAAAAATCAAAGAAATCCTGCTCTGATTGGCTAATATGTACCTGCCATCACTTCCCGTTTGGCATATACCAATCTAGAAAGCCCAGCGCACAGGCTCATTAGCAAATACAAACAGTAATTAACATCTCATGTGGCCATACATTTGTTTTAAAATCATTTCGTAATTCATAGTTTGCACAAGGAAGATTCAACTACAGAGATTCCAAAAAAAGGTTTGTGAGTATATTGGCTGTTGAAACTAAAACAATGAGTATTCTAAAATAGATTACTGTAATTCCCTCTAGAACCCCCATGCAATAAATTGTTCAACTCTTTAGTGTAGCAAATTGATTCTTGATTTTTCTGTGCTAATCTCCCAATGGAGTAAGAAATACTAGCACGGGAAAATCAATGTAAAAATCACTGGGCTAAACAGTACGTGAACTTGAAAATTGCTAAAATAAGAAATTGCTCCCAATGTAAAAAAAACAAACAAACAAAAAACACACACTAAAATCCACTTTTTCTAGCACTGAATATTTACATTAGAACTAATCCCTGGGGTCCAGGAGGACCCCATTAAGACACCAACTCCCCCAGAACACAAAATAATCCCCTCATGAACCCCATACACCCTGATTTCCCCCCCCCCCCCCCCCCCAAAAAAAAAAAATAAAAAAAAAAATAAAATCCTTGGTGGGCCAGGTGGATCCCACTCACCCACCTCTAAACAGTGGAAGGTAGCAGCAATTCCTATTTGCTGTTGCCTCCGGTGCTGCCATCTTGCAAAATGGTAATGGTTAACCTCTAATGGGAAACTTTGTGTGTGTTGAGAGGAGGAGTAGGGATGAGGATAGCAGAGAGCAGCAGGCTTTTTTTGTTTTTTTAAATGGCTCTCTTCCTGTCAGCATCTGTGCGCCGATCCCCACTCTCGCAGTCACAAGAAGGGAGATATTTTACACTCAAAGTAGCAAAGAGCCACATATTACCGTGGTGTGCGCTGTTTATTCTGACAGTGTACACTTTTAATGACAATGTAATCTGCATGACATTAGTTTACTGCATTAGTAATAGTTTTTTTTTTTTTTTAAGTGCTCATGTTAGAACACTGTGCACTGCAGCTTAATACGGCATTCTTATGTACCCTTTTACTATACTGAGGCCTATCTGGGTTTACCAAGGAAAATTAAGGCTAGATGGACCACTGGTCTGACCCAGTATGGCTATTCATATGTTCTTATGGCATAGTTGCTAATATCCTTCGATTGCAAAGGATTAACCCAGTATGATAAAGCCTATATTGGCTTGCTGTGAAATAACCATTGTAATTTTCAGAGGAATGCTCTGATCTCTATATCCCTTAGGATACTTGTAAATTGCTTAGAAATGAAAAGGTTTTAGCAGGGTATAAGCCCCCAGTGTAATGTAAATATTATGGCACATTTCAACTATTGGTCCTAACACAAGACATGGTTCTATGTTAGGCTCACTATATTCATATGTGCTATCTTTGCTCCTTTTGATAACTATTAGTGATCCTTTCTCCTACAGGTCTCACGTTGACAACTACAACTGTGCATTAATGTAATTCTCCTTTGGGTCTTTCAACTGATTAAACTGATTCTAGACAGTGCTTCTCTGTTAGAGGATTAGTTTCACGGAAATGAATGATTTGACATTTTAATATCTAATTTTTGGAGGTTTAGTTGTCTGTGTTGATGACTTGATTATGCTTTTTTTGGCTGTTCTATGTTTTATTTATATTATTTTATACATGTTTGTAGTGAGTTTGTTTTAGGGGTTTTAATTTATTTGTCCATTGTTACTTATGCTGATATTACAGATTTATATTTTGTCTCTTACTTTGGTGCTCTCCTATGCAATCAAGAAGCCAGACTCTGCTTGTAGTGCGAAGCACAAAAGAAATATAAAAAGATGCATTACCTCCTGTACTGGGCAAAATATAAAGACAGAAATTTCAAAAACTAACCTAATCCTTTCACTAAACTGAAAATAAAATTACTTTCTACTTTTGTTGTCTGGCTATTTTATTTTTCTAATCATGCTGTTTCAGTTCTTTCTTTTCTGCTTTCCTCTGTCTTAATTCTCTTTCCAGGATGTCCTGTCCGTTTGTCACTTTTCTCTACTCCTATCTTCTTCGCTTTCTTCCCTACATTCATATTTAACATTGAACTTTTCCCTTCAGCTTTATTCCATTTATTTTTCTGCTTCTCTATTGACTCCTTTCATGTCACACAATCTTCAAGCTCCTCCTTTTTAGTGCACTTACCTACAGCTTTCCGTCTCTTTTCTTCCTCAATCTTCCACTAAATCGCCATCCAGTGGATCACCATTCTCCTGTGATACAGCATCTCCCCTCCAGTTCTTCCTAACTCTACCATGAATGCTTCTATGCTAAATTTATTTCTAAGTGTATAATGAGTACTACTGGGTGCAGTATGTCATTCTTAGTTTGCAAAAGGAAAGACGCTAAATATTTCATGCATCCTGTAACCACCACCCAACAGTGGCCAAGACATTTGGACTCTTAGCTACAAGAGAGCGAAGATACTTAGCTGAAAGCAGGTATTCTCAGAGGACAGCAAACCTTAAACTCTCACATATGGGTAATACTGTTTGTGCTGCCCAGTCTGGAGCTTGTAACAAGCTTTTCAGAGCTCTTTGAGCATGAGTCACACTCCACCGTGCATTTGCGAGTGCCTTCCCGCCCGCCACGAGAGCACAGGACCAACAGTATAATACTACAGCATATTTGAAAGAGGGAACAACTCCAAAGGGAGGTGGGAGGATATGTGAGAAATAAGGCCTGCTGTCCTTGGAGAATACCTGCTACAGGCAAGTATCTTCACTTTCTCAGAGGACAAGCGAGCCTATAATTCTCAACTGTGGGAATCCTTAACTACCAGGCTCACTGAAAACAACCACCATTGGACAACTGAACCTCACAAAAGCGAGGTGAAAACACAGATTAACCTGAAACTATAGATAAACTATGTGAGAGTGTAGCCTGGAACAGAACAAAACGGGACTAGGAGGGTGGAGTTGGATTCTAGACCCCAAACAAATTCTTTAGTACTGTCTGTCCAAACCAACCGTCACATCTGGTATCCTACTCAAGGCAGTAATGAGATGTGAATGTGTGGACTGAAGATCACATTGCAGCCTTGCAAATTACTTCAATGGAGGCTGACCTCAAGTGGACTACTGACAGCCATGGTTCTAACGCTGTGAGTCTTGGCATGACCCACAAGGGTCAGCCCAGCCTAGGCATAAGTGAATGAAATGCAATCTGCCAGCCAATTAGAGATTCTGCATTTCTCAATGGCGATCCCCATCCTCTTGGGATCAAAGAAGCAAAAAGCTGGGTGGACTGTCTGTGGGGCCTAGTCCGCTCCAAATAAAAGGCCAATGCTCACTTCAGAAAGAACGTTGGAAAGAAAACCAGTTCAGATGGAACTCTGACACTACCTTAGGCAGGAACTTAGGTTGCTGCGGAGAACTACTCTGTTGTGATGAAACTTAGTATAAGGTACGCCCACCACTAGGGCCAGAAGCTCGCTGATCTTGCAAGCTGAAGTAACAGCCATTAAAAATATGACCTTCCAGATGACAGGAATCGAGGCTCAAAGGGAGCTTTCATCAGCTGGGTGAGAACGATGTTGAGATCTCATGACATAGGCGGAGGTTTGACAGGGGGCTTTGTCAACAGAAAAGCTCTAATGAAGTCAGGGGGCTTTGTCAACAGCAAAGCTCTAATGAAGTAAACTAGAGACTGTGCAGAGATTGGCTTACCCTCTTACACAATAAGCACTAGTCGCACTAAGGTGAACCCTTACAGAGTTGGTCTTGAGGCCAGACTCGGAAAGGTGTAGAAGGTATTCAAGCAAGGTCTATATAGGGCAGGAAACAGGATCTAGAGCCTTGCCTTCACACCAGACGGCAAACCTCCTCCATTTAAAAGAGTAACATTCTCTTAGTGAAATCTTTCCTGAAAGCCAGGAACACTCTAAAAACATCCTCTGGAAGATGAAGGGAGCAAATTCTCAACATCCAGGCCTTGAAGGCCAGAACCTGGAGGTTGGGATGCAGAAAAGATCTCTCGTTCTGCATGATGAGGGTCGAAAAACACTTCAATCTCCACGGTTCTTCAGAGGATAACCCCATAAGAGGAGGGAAACAAATCTGCCACGGCCAGTAAGGAGCAATCAGAATCATGGTAGGGCGTTCTTGCTCGAGTTTCAGATAAGTCTTCCCCACGAGAGGTATGGGAGGATACACATACAGAAGACCATTCCCCCAATGAATGAGGAAGACATCCGACGCCAGTCTGTTGTGGGCCTGTAATAGAATCTCTTCCTTTCTTCCCTTGGTGGAACGGGCTCAACTGTATGGGCCTTTAGAAGGGCAGAGAGGTCCTTTGCAAGTACCTGCTTGTGTGGACTGCTGAAGTGATCTGCTCTCTGTAAGCAATCTGGTGGTCTCTGTCGCCAATGCAGGGCATAACCCAGAGGGACTATTTGAAGAACTCACTGGCTGGAGATTACAAGGGGCCACCTTTCTTGAAAAAAACAGCTTCCTCTTGACTGGCAAGTCGTCTGGGATGGTCACTTTTACTGCAGCTATGCTTTGCTGGAGCCAGTCAAAAGGTCACCCCGTTTGGACTGGGGAGCTGTCTGGGTCTTACATGCACACTGTTGATGAAAACAAGCGTGCTGGGGTTGAGCCTGGCGAGGCTGGCAAGAAGTGGCATACCTACGCCTCTGTGAGTAGTAAGGACTCTTCTTTGACTTACCCACAAACCTCCTGGATGAGGAGGCAGTTGCAGAAGGCATCCGGCGGGACAGAATATCAATGGTATTAGTGTGCTTCTTGATGAGGTCAGTAACCTCCTCCACCTTCTCTCCAAAATGATTATTCCTCCCAGCATCTGCCAACCTCTGCTGGACTCCAAGTCAGAGACACGCAGCTACGAGAGTCTGCGCATCGCTATACGAAGCAATTCGGCCTGTTACGGTGGAAGAGAGTCTGCCAAATCAGACATACTATGCACCAAGGACCACAAGCACAAGCTTGTATAGAGCGAAAAAAGCAAACATGATGCTAGAAATTATTAGGAAAGGGATGGTGACTAAGACTAAAAATACTATAATGTCTTTGCATCCGCACCTTGAGTACTGTGTTCAGTTCTGGTCGCCGTATCTCAAAAAAGATATAGCGGAATTAGAAAAGGTTCAAAGAAGAGTGACTAAAATGATAAAGGGGATGGAACTCCTCTTGTATAAGGAAAAGCTAAACAGGTTAGGGCTCTTCAGTTTGGAAGAGAGACGGATGAGGGAAGATATGATTGAGGTCTACAAAATTCTGAGTGGTGTAGAACGAATAGAAGTAAATCAATTTTTACTTTTTCCATAAGCACAAAGACTAGGGGACACGCAAGTTACATGGAAATACTTTTAAAACAAATAGGAAGAAATATTTTTTCACTCGACGAGTAGTTAAGCTCTGGAACTCTTTGCCGCCGGAGGTGGTAACAGCGGATAGCGTATCTGGGTTTAAAAAAAGGTTTGGACAAATTCCTAGAGAAAAAGTCCATAGTCTATTGAGACAGACATGGGAAGCAACTGCTTGCCCTGGGATTGTAGTATGGAGTGTTGTCACAATTTGGGTTTCTGCCAGGTGCTTGTGACCTGGCTTCGCCACTGTTTGGCGAACAAGATACTGGACTAGATGGACAATTGGTCTGACCCATTATGGTTACTCTTATGTTCACTTGAGTATCCCGGAAGCTCTTGTGATGCAGGATCAACACGGCCTCTCTAGGAGGAGACTCAGTCAAGGACCTCGAACATCTTAGCCCTGGGCTCATCCTCCACTTCCAAAGGAATTGGAACAGCAGCCACCATTTCCTTGACAAAAGATGGGAAGGAAAGGCTCTCAGGTGGAGACTCTCCTTTCCTGTGGAGGGGTGGGATCAGATGGGATGCCACAGGACTCCCCCTCTGAGAAGTACCGTGGGTCCTCATCTGACTTCCATGAGTCATCGGTGTCAACCAGGGAGGGCTGAGACCGAGCCTACCTCAACAAGGAGGAACTATGTCCCCGAGAGGGGTGTTGAGATGTCCTTTCCAGCCTCAACTCGGGCAAACCTTCCTCCACCGATGTTGAGGAGGTGCCGACATAGGTGGCAGTCGACATCGAGGCATCAGAGACTTCACCGCAGGTTGACAGCCATGCAGGGGAGCAGCTACAGACATGGCTGGTGCAAGCACCCCCCCATAAACCCCACCAAAACCTCAGGGAGCAAGGCCCAGAGGCGCTCATCGAGGGCAAACATCAAGAAAGGCTGGGCCTTTGATGTAGAGACAAACAGCTGAACTCGTGGGTTTGAAGTGGGTGCTTGGTCCCAGCTGCCTAGAAAACCAATGCATCTACACCTTCTGTACGGAGGGGGAACTGTCCTCCCGGCACGACACTTCTCAGGTACCAGGGAATCCTTCAGTGCCCTGGAGCTCTCAGCACTGTACATTAAGGGCAACCGAAGCTTCTTTCGATGCCGATAAGGATGACATCAAATCCTCATGTCGCCTCGGGGTTGGGTTCGATGCTGTTCGGTCCCAGGGGCCCTACACAAAGGTCAGCGTTGATGCACGGTCACTCCCAGTGTCTAAGGGCCCCGTATGAATGACGCACCCGAAGCAACCCCCAATATCGATGCTGACACCAAAGAAGCAGATGTCGAGCCTTCAGGCATGGCTCCAAAATTCTCTCTCACTAAGCATCTCTGGCTGAGTTCTTTTCTTCATATGAAGACACAGAACATAGAAGGGGTATGTTCAGGCCCCAAACACTGGGAGATACTAAGAATAGGTGTCTTTGCCAAAGATGGTCCTCTGCACTGGCTACAGCGCTTAAAGCCACCGGGAACCTTCAATGACACAATCAAAACATTCGATGGTGCCAAAATAGGGGCAAAGCACCAGAGAAAAATAAGGGAAAACCCCGACCAGGGCTCAGGCCGAAGTGCAGCTTATGGAGCATGGTAAACAGAAAGTAAACTTAAAAAGGGGAGATATAAACTAAAACATAAGGGGAAAGAAAAAGAAATACACCCTAAACAAAAACAGAGTAAGAGAAGAAACCAGAAAGGCACCAAAAATGAAGCGCTGTAAAACAGAACCAGCAGCTGTGAGGCGTGAAGAAAAGAATGTCTTCCCCTCACACTGGAAAAAACAGAACTGTTGGTCCCACACTCTTGCAACGGGCGGGAAGGAACTCATCATACATGTTGGAGTGCGACTTGCGCTCAAAGAGCTCTGAAAAAGCTTGTTACAAGCTCCAGACCAGGCAACGCGGATTGCATTACCCACATGTGAGAATTATAGGCCTGCTTGTCCTTGAAGAACAGATATTATTCAGACAAAATACCTCATATTCTCATCATTCATAAGCAAACTGCAGTTTCACAATCTGTACTCATAATCCTTTTGAAACAATACTATTATGATTCAAATATCTCTTAAAATTTCTATTTAACAAATATGAAGCGAATTACTGATAATTAACTCCCATTGTGCTGAGTGCAGCGAGGAACACACTTACCTGAAGGGTGCGCAGTTCCCACAAAGCAGTGTTCTGAGCATTGCAGTACTCTGGTTCATCCAGTTCAGGCAGGTAGAGCCCACTACCTTGACAATCATTGTCCAGCAGGATATCTGTCTTGGGGAAAGCCTGAAATGCATATAACATGAGTTTACAATACCAAGATAGATACATACACGGCCGCTTGTGTTACAACATAGACCTAACTGATTTTAGAAACATTAGGTGCTGTTTACTTATATAAAAATGAAGTTATATATGTAAAGGAGCACATGCATATAAGCAGTGATTTCAGAAAATATGGACTACCAACATGGATTTACACATAAAAGGAGGAGAATTTTGGGTAGGCCCTCAAAGTATTGATGTATCTTTAACTTTACACCTGCACACATACACCTTGGAAGTTACTTGCCAGTTTTTACTCCAGCTCAAAGTCATGCATAATCTCAACAGAGGGGCCTCTCTCTTAGGTACAAAACCTTATTGCAGGTTAACATATGATAACACCTAAGGTTAAACAAAAAAGAAGCAACACTGGGCCTTCAGGATTGAGATAATCAATGTCCTTTTTATTATAAGATTGACCCGACATGGGCCATGTTTCGGCATACAAACGGCTGCCTCAGGGGTCTACAAAAAGTAACATATAAATATATTAGCTATACATAATCATAAATCAAAGCATGCACATATAAAGAACATTCAGATTTAAAGAAATATTTAACCATAAATTTTGATAAAAATGCACATATAAAAAATAATGAACAGAAAATACATATGTACATGTAAAAACGTATATGCGCAAATGTATTTACAGAAGATTACAAATATAAAAAATGTATGCATGCCTTGATTTATGATTATGTATAACTAATATATTTATATGTTATTTTATGTTAGACCCCCTCAGGGAGGCGTTTGTACGCCGAAATACAGCCTGTGTCGGGTCAATCTTATAATAAAAAGGACATTGATTATCTCAATCCTGAAGGTCCAGTGTTGCTTCTTTTTTGTTTCTGTATTATTTTGTATGCTGTTTTACCCTCTCTTTTGTGACTCTCAACAGCCAAGGTTAAAACACATCGAGGGCAATTGTATAAGTTTTTGCTGCAAATAAACCCTGTTCTATATGTGGAAACTGTCTCATGATTATGTGTTAAAAAAAAAAAAAGGCTCCGAGAATGTTCGTATCTAATTGTATGTCATAAGAGTGAAGGCATGCTGAGGACCTGGTGTTGCAATTTATGCCCATACTTTATAAAATATGCTCATAAATATGCACCAATGCCACACCAGCTGTAAATATACATAACTGCTTTTACTTGCTATTCCTGTTTTGTATGGCATATATGTCTTTATAAAAGAGCCCCATATAAATAAAAACCTGTGTGGTAAGAGTTGGGGCAATTTCCAGCAACAGAGCTGTAGCCTATTAACGGCATGGTAGCTAGTGTGGAATACAAATTAGTTATTCCTCTGAAGGTATATACTTAACTGCTCCAAATTATCTCCTGCAATAGTAGTCATGTTAAATATTATGTTAATTGCAAGGCACAGTCCCTCCCGTTCCTCCACACATCTTAATTTGAATTTCTGCATTAGGTGTTTAATATAGCAGCTAAGGAACTGATAACTGTTTCTTGAGCACCACGTTAACTCTTAATGCACATTAAAACCTATGTTAAACACCTAACGCAACTCGGCATATAGGCCCTGAAGTTTGTTTAGACTTGGGACCTGGAGGATGAATGCTGACTTTTGGAGGAAGCTTCCCAAATTATCAGCTTTTCTGCATGCAAGGTAACAAAATTTGACATGTATATACATATAAGGGATGCCATATATAGACACATCATGGCTGCTAATTTAACTGCAGTATATGAATGCACTAGAACAGTGTTAAAATAGAAAGGCTCCTCTCTTACAGACCCAAAGAGACTGATCCCCTGAGCAGTTGAGATACAGATGGCTGTGGAGAGCCAGAAGCACTTTTAATAAGATTACATAGTCTAAAAAAGCTTAAAAGGAATCGAGTCAGCATCCCCCTATTGGTCCCACCATCTTGAAAGACGGTGTCTGATTCAGTGCGCACTTCTCTTTCGTAAGATTCTAATATTTGTGTTCCTCAAGGAGTTGCATCTAACTTGTTTTTGTGCATCAGAGAAGCTGCTGCTAACGCTATACTTTGTACATTTTGAGTTGGGACATGTTACAATTTTGGTTTGCAGTTAGAGTGATTTCACTTCACATATGTTTATATAGTGCTCATATGGACATAGATCACAACTGTGGTTTACTCAAGGATGTGTTTGGGCATTTTAATGACAGCCCATCTAGGGCTTGTTCACTAAGGTTATATAGCCCTAAGTACCAGCGGCCTTTGGTGCCACGGTCATACTTACTGTGAGTAGCCACTTACACAAATAATTTTTTTTGCTTTTTTCACACACTCTTTGGATATCTATACATTTTTTGCAGAAGTCTTTCTATTTTAATATTGTTTAACTTGTTTTTCTGAGTGATGGTTTGTTTTTGGATGTATTAAAATAGTGCCTTGCATGTTCTCACTGTGATGCTGATGTGTGTTTACATTTATAAAAGAGATTTCTTGTGTGTGGATAGCACCAAATACATGCGAGTCTTCAAGCGGCACTAAAAGAGTCTCAGTACTCGCAGTCTTGTATACGGCACTTGCACAGTTTTACAGGGTGGAAATATACACCTGTTTAGTCATCTACATGCCCCATAGCTCTCCTCTTAGTATTTTCTGGAATAATTTTCCTGTACAGGAAAAAATATAAACTACAAAAAGGACTGTTTATTTCATATACCAGTTACTACTAAAATACTGATTCTTCACATACTACTGAAAACTTGTTAGTTTATTTCAGGACCTGCATCAGTGATCTGATGGTTGACAGGATCCCAACGCTGGAATCTGGAAGGACGTGGAGCGCAAGTGTAGAAAGACGCTTTAGGAACGCCAGTGCTCGCTGCTGCGAAACCTGCTTCCGGCGTTTCATTAGCATTAGATCAAGGCACTCCAGCACTATTGCAATGTCATCGTTTGTAGCACCTGGACAGACACAAGTTAGAGCGCACATTAACATCGAAGAGAGCAGGACAGTTAACACCAGTGCTTGATATTTTCTTGGCATGGAGCTGAACAACAGACAGGGGACTTCAATACACCATACAAAATAACACCACTTGGTCAAATCATTGAAAATCTCTTCTACGATTATTTGTTCAAAAAGAATTTAAGCACTTTCTTATTCTCACAAAAGAGTTGCATTTCAGTGACCAAGTGATAAATACCAAATAACCCAATTACCAGGGAAGCAATGTATAAATAATGAAAACTATATATTTATAAAGCGGGGCTTTAGTTTTCTAACTTGCTTGAAACAAGCATCAGTCATTTTTCTGAAGTCCTCCAGCACGAGCTTCTCCTGAGTTATACCCAGATGGGGATGTGGCACATCAGCAGCCACAGAACCATAGTTCAGGTGTGAAATTTTATCTAGTTTTCCCAAGAGACTTCCTTTATCAGAAAAAAAATTTCAAAACTCAACACATGCTCTCAAATCAGAATACGGAAAACGATTTTGATCTTTCTGCTCCTCAGGTAGTTCTTGTAGCACAGCGTCAGGACTGTAGAAAACTCTTTGTGTGGGAGCAGAATTAGTGTTTTTAGTTAATGGAAAAATTCTCAGCATTAACAGAAACAGTCACACAAATTGCATTTGTACAAAATCTAAAAAGCAGCCTAATACTGTAGATGGCAACAGAGTCAATCCAATAGGTTTCAAACTTTTACTCGCTTTCCCGCTGCACTAATGATTAATATCACATAAAGCCAAGAGAAACAAGTTAAAGCATGCAAAAATGGCTGATGGAATTTTTTTCCAACCCCTCTGTGTCTCAGTGTACAGCAACCCCCTCACTCATTCCTCTCACACTTGTAGTCCTCCTCAGACCGTCTTCTCCATCGCCCAGAAAATTGCCTGTCAACAAAGTCAGCATAGTGCCTTTTGCAAAACCCAGCTTGCAATCCTCCCCCTTCCCCCCCCACCATACACTCCTGCAGACACTTCAGGCTCAGCTATACATCGCAGAACTTCCCCCGGATTGTCTTCTCCTTTCCTGTGACTAAAGCATCTTTCCAGTGCTCCACCACCACTGCCTTCCTATTGGCTAAATCCTCTGCTGCTGGTGATACTGAAATGGGGTAGGGCCAGGAGAGATGGGGGGTAGAGAGGGTAGGAACGGAAGTGGAGAACTGCAGACAGAGCTTTTAAAACACAGAAAAATGTCCAGACATGTTAGCCATCCTTCTAGCTTCCAGATATTAATGTAAAAATCTGTAGAATCCTTAAAAACAAACAAACAAAAAAAGCCAGACAGTTGCAATCCTAGCCTTCTTAGTCCTGAGCACATCTGACATCCGATCCCTAGGCATGTGCCTATTTTTCCAATGCCTTATTCTGCCCTTGCTCATGGCAACAAGTATTAGGGCTTATAATCATAGCATGATTCCTTCAACCAATAGCCCAAAGTGAGTGCTAAACTTAAATTGTAAAAAATTCATATGCACTAAAAAAAACTTAACTAAAAAAGAATTACTCTTTTGGGGTGCCTTGAGACAGCTTCGGCAAAACATGGACCATGTTGGGACCCTATCTATTGCTTCTAGTGCATATGAATTTTTTTTCAAAGTTTGGCACTTTGGGCTATTGGTTGAATAATCGTGCTATGATTATAAGCCCAGACATACAAAAAGACTGTTGTGTCTGTTTGTTCATTGTATATATGAGCACATCTTCTAAAAATTATAGTGTGTTTTGAATAAGCTTATATTTTTTGCAACTTTATGGATAAAGGTTGGGAACAGTTGTGCGTTTATGATTGTAATTGCCCTTCCTTAGAATATTTTTACCCCTATTGGTTTTTTTTTTTTTTAACAAGTATTAGGTAGCAGCACAAATGCAATCAATAGGAAAACTGTATGATTGGCTCAGTACATTTCACAGTAGGACTCAAAATAAGACATATGAATCACTAAAAGGAAGCTTATGAAAGAGACAGAATTATTCCCAATCCCTTTGTTCTTTCACAAACATGATTTAGAAACATATCTCATGCCTGTTTCTTTCCCAAAATACTGAACACACAATATACAGGAACAAGAAAGTGGAGTGGATTGGAATGGGTAGACATGAACTGCTTATTTACTCTTTTGAAAAATACTAGGACTAGGGGGCATGCAATGAAGCTACTAAGTAGTAAATTTAAAACAAACCGAAGAAAATACATTTCTTCACTCAATGTGTAATTAAACTCTGAAATTCATTGCCAAAGAATGTGGTAAAAGCAATTAGCTCAGCAAGGTTTAAAAAAGGTTTAGATAATTTCTTAAGAGAAAAGTTCATAAGCCATTATTAAGAGAAGCTTGGGAAAACCCACTGCTTATTTCTAGGATAAGCAGCATAAAATCTGTTTTACTCTTTTGGGATCTTGCCAGGTACCTGTGATCTGGATTGGCCACGGTTGGAAACTACTGTACTTGATGGACCTTTGGTCTGTCCCAGTGTGGCAACCCTTACGTTCTTATGTTATGCTCTTAAAGTGAGAAGCAACGCATCAGGTTACCTGCATGTAAGCCAAACAAAATCTTGTACAGGTGATTGTAGAACTTTAGAGGGTCAATGTTAAGGACATCACCTATGTAAGACAAAGTAGTTATATATTAGTCCCTTTATCTGAAAAATATTAAAACTACAGCAGCTTAAGTCAGACCTTACCTTGGCCAGATAGAATATTAAAAGCAGTCTGAATACAGTGAAGACTCTCTCTGTAGCTCAGATCCTATAGAAATCAAAGGACTGTTATGTAACTGCATTATTTTGAAAACGCTGCCTTTAACAAATTCAAAAAATAAAGCTAAAGGATTCAGAAAAAGGTCTACTTACATCAGAAGTAACAAGAGAATGCAGAACGACCAGCAGATCATCAAAAAACTCTATATTTATAAGATGAGCAAATCTAGAATCAAAATGGTCATTTTTTAGTTGTTTCCTTCAAGGTCAAATAAGACTTTTGAAAAATAAATTGAAGTAGTTATTCTAATTCTATTACTAATTATTCCTTCTTTAAACGACCAACAGTTATAATATGGAAGCACGGGTTTTGCAGGTTAGTGTAGTAAGAGCAGCAAAATGCCAGTGAATACAAAGGAAGATAAATGTGTCAGATGCATATGTCCCAGACCTGCAGACTTTTGGGGCTAATTTTATAAGATGGAACGTCCAAAAAGGCATCTAAAGTTTATAAATGCAACACAGGTGCCTATGTTCTTGTATAAAACAGGCTCATAGAACCAGCCCCAACAGAACACAAATGCCTATACAGAAATTTAACATCTGCTCTGAAAATGGTGTAAAGGTGTGGGTACCCCATATCTATATAAACATGCACAAGTACATTGCAAACGCCACCTCCACTCAGACTAAAACTATGCTCCCCTAAATGCCTAAAGGCAGACTGTATGAAAATAGCAACTATCCTTTCCATGCACCTCTCAATGCGTGTATGTGGCCTTGAAATGTTATAAAGCTTTTTCAGCTTGTAAACTGGCTTTTCACATAGGAAGCATGTTAAAAAAAAATCACTGCCTCTATGAACGAACCACATAAAAGGCTCTTACTTGGCAAGGCCTTCCAAAACAGCAGGAAGGAGAGGAGACTTCTGAGCTCTCTTCAATATTCGGAAATAGGTTAGAAACACAATGTTCAGCGTCTCAGTGTGCTATGGCAAAACGTGGCAGAAAATGGGATTAAAGGTCAACAAAATAAATATTACTGTTAGAAAAAAAAAAAAGAGCTTGTGTCAGGGTAACCAAAAATGCTGAATGTTCATCAGGTGAACATTAAGACTGTAGACAGAAAGCACCTTCTGCAGAACAACAAAAGACCTACCCAGACCACCAACAATTACTTGCTCACGATTAACAATCTTTCACAATACAAATCTAAGGTTGGACAGTTTTTGATTTACACATTTTAGAAAATACTGGATATTTAGGGAAATTTTTTCAAAAGCTTATTCGGGACACAGGCATGTACAATAAAGAATTACATGTATAAGCTGGGTGTTTGCTGCATTTTCAATTCTACACATTAGTTCCTATTGCACAGATTAAGCAGGTGCAAGTGCCTACAAGGTCTTTGAAATGTGTCATGCTTCAAAATAAAAGTATCTTCTACATTTGCTTTAAAGACTACAGTAAACTTGGCAGGTTAAAAGTAGCCACAGACTTGGATACTGTTAAATATGAATTATGGGAGTGCGTAAAGAATCAACTCGTACTTGAACAGGATACCTGAGCTGGATTAATGCTCTACAAAAACTGAATGAGTCTCTCCCTTCTTGGGATTATGGGTATATAGCTGCTAAGTGGATGAGAGACAGTGGATACTATCTGCAATTTGATGATTGTCCTAAAAGGACTCTCTCAACATATAACTTTGCAAGAGCAATACAAGTTTCTAATGAGATTGTATATCTCCTCATGTACAGCATGGTTTTTCAATACCAGGAATGCCCAAAGAGCTCACTAAGAACAAGTCTCATTAGGGATTGTGTATGGATACATCAGTTTTGGGAGGCCCTAACTCATCATTTAAGAGGGATTTTGAGAATACAAATAATTTATGACAATCAAGACACATCTGTTTACATGTGCTCGTTTAAAGACAGGAAGGGGGTTGGGAGAAGGAGTGTGTAGGGATGAGAGTGGGGGAGGGGGGATGGGGTGAAAGTTGAGAAGTGGATTGGTCTGTTTGTGGGAGTGTAAGGGTGTATGGCTGAAGGGGATTAATAAAATAAAATGCAATGCGGGTTGTGCTGGACACCTTGGATTGACAGGGTTGTAGATTATAATTACAAATTGGAGATTGTAGATTGTATACTGAGCATTACTATGTATACTTTGTGCATACAGCCTGTCATTGTATGAATAAAAATATATTTCAAAAAAAAAAAAAAAAAAAGACACATCTGTTTAATGACATGAATTTGATATTAGGAATCTGTAGAGGGGAGAAATGGTTGAAAAGTACATTTTTGCTGGTTAAAAACCACATACTGGTCAATTGATGATTACATGAACCTCCCACAGTTTCACAGTAGAGGAATGAATAACTGCAGATGCTCATATCCAAGTGCCTTAGAAGAGTCTCCATATACTTGGAGGGTCTTTAAGCAAATATGGGGCCCAGTTTAGGATGCGCTACCTCCTAGAGCACGAAGCATGTTGTTAAATGTCTAATGTGGGGGAGAATATTCATTGCATGAGTCAAATGCAAGTTTATCTTTTTCTTCAAAGGGCTGTAGGGTGAGGGACTGAGCTTTATAGCACCAGCTCCAGAGAAAAACACCATGGAGTGGGTTTGCTTTTGTAGTTTGCAGTGAAAAGGGGAGAATAAAAATGTGTCAAACTAGTCAGTCAGATTGTGGGATAATTATAAATTAAATATTATTGTACATGGGAGTCCTATGGGACCTTCTGTATGTTGTTATTGTTCCAATAAAGATTATTATAAATATACAGAACACAAACACTTTGAAAATTGCTCTTAAAAATCCACATCACAGGATGTTTAATTTGTGCAGAATTTTGAATGCACAAAAACTGGAACATGCATATAAGACTTCCTGTCCAAAGTTTCTCAAGGAGGGAAATGTGCTCACAGAACAGAAATTTTCCAACTACTATACACGCAAACAGTTTAAAATAAGAGAGTGGTTGGGAGCAGGTATGCCACAGAAGTGGCACGCTAATGCCCAGAAGGGATGAGGAAGAGAATTATTGCTACTGTGGATCCTGCCAACCACAGAAATGCTGATGAATATTCATCAGAGCTGGTAATGTTCCAGCCCTCAGGCTAGCTAGATTCCTTGGGCATTCTACTTAAAAGGTGGGAGGTTCAAAAGATGAGGGTCAGTAAAGGATGGGGGGAGGTTATAAGAGTCCAAGTCTCCCTCTCTCATTGCAGGTGGCCATTTCTTGTACAACTTGGTCTTATTTGCAGAATGTCAAGGATGCTGTTAGTACTAGATATGATGCTGTTAGCTGTTTGGTAGTTGTTATTTCATTTTGACTGCTTGGATTGAATACTGTATCCTTGCCATTTTATATGTGTTTAGCCAATAAAATATAATTCAATTAAAGGTGGGAGGTTCGATAGGATTAAAAAGCAGGTAAAAAGGTAAAACATAGAAGAAAGCTTACTAGTTTCAATTTTTTTTCCTTGCTCTCTGTGGCTTCAGCTTCTAAGAGTTCTCGCTCCAGTTTTTCTTCAGCTTTCTTCCACTGAAAAAGATTAAAATAAGTAGAAAAGTAAAATTTCTGACCAATCAAGCTACGATTTCCAATTAGGATGAACTGCCAGTTGAAGAGCAGCTATAGTCTTGCATGGTGCAGTGGGCCATAAGGAGAAGTAGGTGTCTGTGGTAGAGGGGAAAAACCAGCCTGCATCAAAATCCTCATTTAATATCAACGCCGATTCAGTCCCCTTCATCCACCACATGCCTTGCATCCCCCCTTTTCAGCCCCAGACCCCTTCTCCCACCTGCCCCAGGCATGGACCCATTTTCCCTCCTGCCCCCTTGTCAGACCCCAGTTCCAGCTTTAGACCCCTTCTCCCATCTGAGCACTCCCCTCCCCAGTCCCCTTCTCCCCTCTGAGCTCCCCCACCCTCCCCAATCCCCTTCTCACCTCTGAGCACCCCTCTCCAATCCCCTTCTCACCTCTGAGCACCCCTCTCCAATCCCCTTCTCCCCTCTGGGCACCTATCTGAGCTCCCCCACCCTCCCCAATCCCCTCTGAGCACCCCTCTGAGCTCCCCAATCCCCTTCTCCCCTCTGAGCTCCCCCTCTCCCATCTGAGCCCCCCCCCCCGACCCGGTCCCATCCCGTCCCCCCTCTGTCGAGAGCTGACAGAGCCCTCTTCTCCTGCCACCACCCTGCCTTTTAAAAAAAAAATTCATGCAGCAGCGCAGGCAGCGACTCGCGTCTGCCCTGTGTGCGCTGTGAAAGGAGAAAATCACCTCGCTGGCGTCGGGCCTGCCCTCGCTGTGTCCCACCCTCGAGGAAATAGGAAGTTACCTCAGAAGAGGGCGGGACACAGCGAGGTAAGGCCTGACGCCAGCGAGGCAATTTTCTCCTTTCACAGCACATGCAGGGCAGACGTGAGGCGCTGCCTGCGCCGCTGCATGGATTTTTAAAAAAAAGGCAGGGTGGTGGCAGGAGATGAGAGCTGTCGGCTCTCGACGGAGCACCCCCTCACCCGCTGACACTCGGGGCGGACCGCCCCCACCGCCCCTCCCTTGCTACGCCACTGCAAACCCAACCCAGAGAATGCAACAGAGCTATGACCCTGTCCATGGCCTCCCTGCTCTAGCATTCCGAGGTGGTCCAAATGAGCCAATCTTCAAGATACAGATGAACCTGAAGCCTCTGATTTCTGAGGTAAGCGGCTACCACCACTAAGAACTGAAAAATGTATGTGGGGATGTCGCCAAGCAAAAAGGCAGCATCCAAAACTGAAAGCGATGACCCAGAACCACAAACCACAGGAAATGCTGATGAGGAGGCCAAATCAGAATATGGAAGTAGGCCTCCTTCAGATCCAGTGAAATGAGAAACTCCCCAAGTTGCACTGCTGCCAGCACAGACCACAACATCTTCATGTGAACGTGATGGACCCAGGTATATTAAAAGCAGGAAGCCAGCAAAAGAATTGGTTGGATCGCTAGATGACAGAGGGGTAAAAGGGGCAATCAAGGAAGACAAAACCGCAGCGGAGAGATTAAATGAATTCTTTGCTTCGGTCTTCACCGAGGAAGATTTGGGAGAGATACCAGTGCCAGAAATGGTATTCGAAGCGAACGAGTCAGAGAAACTGAATGAATTCTCTATAAACCTGGAGAATGTAATGGGGCAGTTCTACAAATTGAGTAGCAAATCTCCTGGACCAGATGGTATTCATTCCAGAGTACTGACAGAACTGAAAAATGAACTTGTGGAGCTATTGTTATTAATATGTAATTTATCTTTAAAATCGAGCATGGTACCAAAAGATTGGAGGGTGGCCAATGTAACGCCGATTTTTAAAAAAGGTTACAGAGGAGATCTGGGAAATTATAGACCGGTGAATCTGATGTCAGTGCCGGGCAAAATGGTAGAGACTATTATAAAGAAAAAAAATTACTGAGCATATTCAAAACCATGGATTAATGAGACAAAGTCAACATGGATTTAGTGAAGGGAAATCTTGCCTCACCAATCTATTACATTTCTTTGAAGGGGTGAACAAACATGTGGATAAGGGTGAGCCAGTTGATATTGTGTACCTGGATTTTCAGAAGGCGTTTGACAAAGTACCTCATGAAAGACTCCAGAGGAAACTGGAGAGTCATGGGATAGGAGGTAGTGTCCTATTGTGGATTAAAAACTGGTGAAAAGATAGAAAACAGAGAGTAGGGCTAAATGGTCAGTATTCTCAATGGAGAAGGGTAGTTAGTGCGGTTCCCCAGGGGGTCTGTGCTGGGACCGCTACTTTTTAACATATTTATAAATGACCTAGAGATGGGAGTAACTAGTGAGGTAGTTTGCTAACGACACAAAGTTATTCAAAGTCGTTAAACCGTGGGTGGATTGTGAAAAATTACAAGAGGACCTTACGAGACTGGGCATCTAAATGGCAGATGACATTTAATGTGAGCGAGTGCAAAGTGATGCATGTGGGAAAAAGGAATCCAAATTATAGCTATGTCATGCAAGATTCCACATTAGGAGTCACAGACCAAGAAAGGGATCAAGGTGTCGTCGATGATGATACGTTGAAACCTTCTGCTCAGTGTGCTGCTGCGGCTAAGAAAGCAAATAGAATGTTAGGTACTATTAGGAAAGGAATGGAAAACAAAAATGAGGATGTTATAATGCAATTGTATGGTTCCATGGTGAGACCACACCTTGAATATTGTGTTCAATTCTGGTCGCTGGATCTCAAAAAAAGTGGAATTAGAAAAGGTGCAGAGAAGGGCGACGAAAATGATAAAGGGGATGGGACGACTTCCCTATGAGGAAAGACTAAAGCGGCTAGGGCTCTTCAGTGATAGAGGTCAATAAAATAATGAGTGGAGTGGAACGGGTAGACATGAAGCATCTGTTTATGCTTTCCAAAAATACTAGGACTAGGAGGCATGCGATGAAGATTTAAAACTAATCGGAGAAAATATTTCTTCACTCAAAGTGTAATTAAACTCTGGAATTTGTTGCCAGAGAATATGGTAAAAGCAGTTAGATTAGCAGAGTTTTAAAAAGGTTTAGATGGCTTCCTAAAGGAGTCGTCCAAACCCCAATACTGGCAAAAATCCACTATTTCTGGGATAAGCAATATAAAATGTTTTTGTACTTTTTGGGATCTTGCCAGGTATTTGTGATCTGGATTGGCCACTGTTGGAAACAGGATGCTGGGCTTGATGGACCTTTGGTCTGACCCAGTATGGCAATATTTACGTACTTATGGAAATGTTAAGCACCCGAAGTGCCTTTAACATAAAGGCAGGCAGCTCCTCCTTATGAAGGATTTGGACCACCTTAGGATCACTGGCCTCGTCTGCCAAGGTGTCCCCATCCTCAAGCAAGCGGTCTGAGAAAAGATACCACCAAGCCCCTTGCTTCCGACCATGGAGGGGATGGGGGGGGGGGGGGGGAAGTCTCCCCATCAGAAAAGTCCTTAAGACGACTCCATTTGGAACCTACGTAATTCAGTGAGAGTGTGGCCCCCCAGACTCACCCCCCCCCCCGGTCTGATGCAACTGGCAATGCAAGCAGTGGGATCTCCGGATGGGCCCGCTTCAAGTAGGTAGGCCTGGTGAAGGAGGACGAATTCAGGAGAAAAAGGCTCCATGCTCGCCTCCCCTAAATTCACTGCCAATACGAGACCCAACATCCCTGAAGTGAGATCCCTCGACTCTCTGTGAGGTGTGTCCAAATGGCACTCTGCAGAAGCTGCTGCCGGCATGTCCAACATGGCTGCGGTCACAGAACCGCTAGGAGCAGGATCTGAGTGGGAACGCAGAGGAGAGCACGATGGTGAAATGGAAGAGCAAGAAACACTTGAGCCTTCAACCGTGCTGGGCCTTTTCATGGACATTGTGCCCACGCAGCCCCCTCAGACAGCGGTACGACACTGCTCTCAGCTTTCCACAGTGGAAGCAGTGCTTTACTGCTTCTGCCACCATCTCCCCAAAAACAAAAGTGAAATTGACACTCACCTCACTGACAGCCAGAAAGGAAGCCGAGGGGAAAAGGCTTCCTGCCCTGCAAGTCAGCCTAGCAGCTAAGCTCTCCAACCTCTGAGAGGATGCTTAGATAGCTGCCCTGTCACCAAACAGAAAAATGCTGTTTAAAAAAAAAAAAAAAAAGCCCCCCCCCCCCCCCCCCAAAAAAAAAGAACCACCATCAACAAAACAGGAACTGCCAAATGGCACCTACTAGTTTTGCTTTTTGTAAAATACTACTACTACTTAACATTTCTAAAGCGCTACTAGGGTTACGCAGCGCTGTACAGTTTAACAAAGAAGGATAGTCCCTGCTCAAAGGAGCTTACAATCTAAAGGTCGAAATGTCAAGTTGGGGCAGTCTAGATATCCTGGATGGAGATATAATAGTTATATGCCGAAGGCAACATTGAAGAGGTGAGCTTTGAGTAAGGATTTGAAGATGGGCAGGGAGGGGGAGAGCAGAGAATAGAGAGCAGAAACCTGCACAGGGTGGAGGAGGGACTGCACCACCAGGTGTACCCCCTCTAAAGCCGGAACTGTACAGCATGGCACCCCCAAGTTCAACAAGACCAGGTGACCGGGAACTGGAGCGGCCACCAAAGATGAATCCAGAAGCCTGCAGAGAGCCATCTACTGCCTGCTGGAGATAGAGATATACTGAAGGTCCAGGAACAGTGCCGTCCTATAAGACAGAGTTCAGTACACTATCTCCACCTGCTGGTAGATGATCACAACCCACAAGTATCTGTATTCATCTGCTGCTGATGCAAAGGAAACTTCCGATTACAGAGATCTATCTTTATGTGGGTATAGGGTTCCTTCAGATCCAGAGGAAATAAATCTCCTTTCTAAAAGAAAGGAACCTAAGTACCCAAGGATACAGTCAACTTTTCTTAAAACAGAAATCTGATTAAGGCTCTTAGTTCTAGGATGGGACAGAATCCTTCTCTTTTCTTTCTGACCAAAGTATATTTGGAGTAAAATCTCTGTCCTCCTTCCCCTGGTGGTGTCTCTAAGATGGCAGAGAGCTCCTTAATAAGCACTTCACAGTGCCAAAAGCAAGATACTCTATAGATGTGCATGGGGACAATCTGTTCCCCATCCCCAGTTATTTGGAATCCATCCCTACCCCATCTCCAGTCATTTTTTTTCCATCCCCACAGTTGTCTTTCCGATCCCCGTACCCAACCCGCATTTAAAAGATTCTGTAAATTCAAAAAAGGAGCATCCTATAAGTTATTCTTGCAGTCCATCGTTTCAAATTATATAAAAATAATAAACCATTTACAGAGCCAGAGCTCAGTTCCATTTTATGTTCCTCAATTGTCTGTCCCTTAACTAAAAAAAAAAAAAAGATTGATGACGACGTGCTGGTGGCAGGAGCTCCAAGCGTTATTATGTAGGCAGTTACAACATTACCCTTGTACGAGGCAGCTCAGATGGGAAAGGAGAGGAATACACATGTACGTTTACCTTCGCACATTCCCAAAGTAGTTATTTGAATGGTGGAGGAAGCCAATAAGGTACGTGGTTTTGCAATTTCAAAATTAATGTACTATTTTTCATGGAAATGGTACCTGCAGAAAAAGCTGGTGCATCTCTCTACAGGTAGTTGTTTCCTGGGTAATTTTGAAAGTGCTGGTACTACTATACTTTTTTGGGAATTGGTGCAAAACCCATTTAAGAAAGTACCAGAGCAAACACTCTGCACCTGCATTAGATTTTAAAAAGAAAGTGAATACATAGTTCAGCTTTGAGAGCTGGGCAAAGCAAATGGGACATTTACTCAGTGTAGACAAGTAGAAAAAGTGTATCATTCAATTATCCTACTACAGACATTACTGAAAACCATTCAGCAGAACCCTCTTGACTGTTGTACATGTATATAGGCACAGATTTATTTCATGGAAATATTGCTTGCAGAAACTATTTGTGTGACAAATACAGAGATGGCAATCTGCAAATGCTTAATAGCAAACAAATGAAGCAGATCCAGAGATAGTATATAAAAAGGGGATTTAGTAAACAGTGCCCAATGTGATCATGTTTTGACTGTATTCAGTCTCTGAATTATTACAAGTGTAATGAATCCTTCTTTGAATATATTGGCTGAATTTAGTCTACAAAAAAATGCTTTTTTTGTAGGTTCTGGAACACAGAAGTGACTAAATTCTACAAGCTAATCTTTGTGGCAAACAGAAAAACCAAAGGACCTGACACACAAAATCAAATCTCCCAGAACACATTAACTCACCCAATCAAAGAAAACATCACAAATCGTTATGCTGAGATAAATTACAGGCAAATAGTACAGTTTTTGTCTGCTACCACCAGGTGGTAGCACAACATATAAAAAAAAAGCCTGAGCATGCTGAACACTGAAAATGCAGAATAGCAGTGTAACATGCATCACTGTGAATATAGCAAAGTAATCAGTTTCGTTATCAGTGCAATACGCAAGGAACATTAGAGAAAGACAAATGAGAAGACCACACATCATACCTTTCTCTGCATTCTTGACAGATTTTTCCTCTTTTCCTTAAATGTCATAAACGTTTTCTTGACAGTAATGTCTTCGGTGTCCTTCTTTACTTCCACTTCCTTAATTCTGAGATGAAGTAAAACTTTCAACACCTAAGTTTAAAAGTAAGGAAACAAAACAAATTTTCCATACAATTTTGGCAAAATGAGGTGCTCCTGTAACCCAAGGACAGAGGCTGCCTCCTGCCTTGTTAATAAGTGCCAGCCTATAATGCAATGGATGCAGGTGTTCCACTCATCATATAACACCAGAAGCAAATCCCCAGCCTCTCTATTGGGTAAAAACTCCCGCAGCATCAGAAGTCCCCTAATTTTACAAATGAGACAGGCACTCAACATATGAAGAAAATAATTGTTGTCTAGCCAGTAATAAGAAGTAATGGGAAAGTTTCACTATTGCTAACTTTACCCGATTCTGCGATGTCCTAAAAATTCAGTTTTGTCAAACAGCTCAGTTTTGAGGCCCTAAAGAATCATGTGTGGCTTTCAAGCCACAGGCAGAGTGCCAACAGCCTAACAAAAAGATGAACTCCCACTTGTCTGGAGGTTTATTTAGCAGAACATCAGGCTCAGCTCACAAGGAATGTTGGTTTACTGGTCTTTAAATCCTAGAACTATTCCAGTACAAAAGTGTAAAAAAGAAAAATTGGAAATCATGATAATTACTGAGCTAAGGATACAGGTAATAGGTAAGAGACACAAAAAATAGATTAATAGGTTCTTTACTGCCGGAAGAACTGGGGTCTAATTTAGCTTACTTGATCAATTAAAAAAAAAAAAGAAGCCCTCTGTATCTCAACAAATATTTGTGACAGAAGAACCAGTCAGTGTGAGGTAACCATTACCACTGTAGCACCCAACTTACAATACCTACCCTCAAAGGTAGAAAAGAAGACTTAACATATTCATATTCCACATGGTCAGAATAAGAAAATAAAGCAGTACTGAACAGGGCTAGAAAAATTATGAGTGCCAGGTCCCCAGTGAAAGACATATACAGGGCCCAGACCTGAGAAAAGGGGGAGGGATTTTAGATTTAGCTCATGACTTGTTCAGTTGTATTTCAAAGCACATTAGATTCAGATACTGTAAGTATTTTCTGTCCCTGGAGGGCTTACAACCTAAGTTGGTACCTGAGAAGTTCCTCTCCAATAATGAGTGGAGTGGAACGGGTAGACGTGAAGTGTCTGTTTACGCTTTCCAAAAATACTAGGACTAGGGGGCATGCAATGAAGCTACAAAGAAGTAAATTTAAAATGAATCGGAGAAAATCTTTCACTCAACGTGTAATTAAACTCTGGAATTTGTTGCCAGAGAATGTGGTAAAGGCAGTTAGCTTAGCAGAGTTTAAAAAAGGTTTGGACAGCTTCCTAAAAGAAAAGTTCATAGACCGTTATTAAATTGGACTTGGGGAAAATATTTCTGGAATAAGCAGCACAAAATTTTATTATACTTTTTTTGGGATCTTGCCAGGTATTTGTGATCTGGATTGGCCACTGTTGGAAACAGGATTCTGGGCTTGATGGACCCTTGGTCTGTCCCAGTATGGCAATACTTATGTAGGCAATTGAGAGTTAAGCGACATGCCCAAGATCACGAGAAGTAATAGGATTTGAACTGGATTTTCTGCTTCTCAGCCTGCTACTCTAACATTAGGCTAAAGGAGGTTACAGTGACTGACTCTTTCCTCCAGTTCACAGCCATGAAGAGGAATTTTGACTGCAGGTGAGGAGAGGTAGTTCCCATGACAGCTACTAATTGGGCTGTAGAAGAGAGTGTGAAAAGAAAGGGAAAGTTAGAGCAAAGAAAGAAGTGCAAATAAAGGAGAAGCAGTAAAAGTGGAAAACCCCAAAATAAAATAAAGTATAAGGAGTAAACAAGCCAAAAAATAAGTTTCTCTGTAGCCAAAATATTTATGGCTTGCATAGATTATGTATCTGCTATTTCACCTCCCTCTCCTACTACTTACTACTACGTATCATTTCTATAGCGCTACTAGACGTACGCAGCGCTATACAATTGAACATGAAGAGAGAGTCCCTGCCCTCCCCACATTTAGCTCCATCGTCTCCTTCTTGATCCTCCTTATACTCTACTAAGGATTTCTAGATTCAAATTGTGAGTCTCTATCATTTCTTAGTGTGGCTACTATCTCCATTATGTGAACATTCTAGATTCTTTTATACCACGTTGACAGGGTTGGCATGCTCTGCTGCTACCATGTTGCTGCAATGTTGCATCATGCCACCACTAAACCCTGAGTTACCAATGAGTCATTGTTCTCCATCTATGTCATCCTCTGTGAGTCCCACCATGGCCTTTTAATGAGATTTGCTGCATTTCACTCTGGAGCATTTTCCAGTACCTGCTCATCTCTCACACACTTGCTGTGTGAGGGGTTAGATATCTCCTATATAGCAGCTCACAACTATTTTCCATTCCTGCTGCAGTTACTGATGTTTTCCCCATTCTTCCTACAACAAACTACTACGCCTTATCTAATTTCTTTCATCTTCCCTCTCCCTTGTTAATATAAGACTGGAGTTTTCACTGTTCTTGCCAATAAGCCATAACTCTTCCTTTGTTGCATGGATAGAAAAGAGTAGTGTTTAAAAGATGGCAGGAAAAGGAGTGGACAGTAAAAAGGTAAAATATCTACCTTTCAGGAACTTTAAGAGGAATTGGATTTGCCAAAATTCTACGCTTTCTTACTAATTTGTCACTAGGGCCCCTATCTACTAGGTTTAGTACGACAGACTTTGTGACAGACAAATGAGAAAGTTGATATCCCTTGCTAAGCATTAGTAAAATAGTATAAGTTTCCAATCTAGGACCAAAATTTAAATCATATTTATTAGGAAAGTGGCAAGGCCGTAAGCAATTTTTAAAGTTCAGGTTTAAAACCTGAACAGTTACCATGTAACGCTGCATATACTACTTCCATGTAGGGCCGATTTTGTCCATCCACCAACATCCCACTTTAGGATAATCACCATGACTACCACTAAGTAAGAAAAACCATAAAAAAAGAGCGGGAGGTCCCCGGAGAAAAGCAAAAATTTGGTTGCTTTGCTCAAAGCATCTCCCGCCCTTTGCCAGCTCTTTATGAGACGCTAGGAGCTACACAAGAGTCTTGTGTACCTCTTAGCGTCTCAAAAAGAGCCGGAAAAGGGTGGGAAATGCATCACCACTTAATGGCACTCTGCTTCTCCAGCCATTATGTTGGCTCAGCTACCAAGGAAATTTCCAGCAGTCCTTGGGAGTTTAATAATGCAAGGCCGTGAGCAACAGGCTTCAGCAAGGAAAGATGAAATTGACACAAACCTGCGATTTTTAAAGTTCAGGTTTAAAAGCTGAACAGTACCAAGTAATGCTGCATATACTACTTCCATGTAGGGCTGGTTTTGTCCAAATTTGTACATCCACCAAGAGCCCTTCAGGATAATCGCCATGACTACCACTAAGTAAGAAAAACTATAAAAATAGTATAAATTGAGTGGGAGGCCCCCGGAGCAAAGCAAAAATTTGGGCCACTTTACATAAAGCATCACATGACATCCAGGACCAAAATTTAATACAATTACTCTTTCCCTGTCTCAGTCCCCTCTTCTTCTCCTCCCTAGACAATCACATCTACTTACAAACCTATTGATATTGTATATATATTTACACTTCCCACACAACTCCTTAATAGTTCACAGCCTGAATGCTGCTCAGCCATTACCGATCCAAGCATAAAAGTTCACAAAGCTTCACTTTAGATAAATTGGGGCTGATATTCAGTCTGCGGGAGGCAGCCCACATAAGTGCTGCGGTGAGCACTGACCCAGGATACTCAATACCGGGCCGTTTCTGGTGACCGGCATTGAATATCCATTTTTTTTATTTGGCTGGCTCTAACTTAACCAGCTAAGTGAATATTCAGCGCTAGCTGGTTAAGTCTATAGCAGGCAAAGATAGGACTGCTATTTATGACGTGCTGCTTAACGCAGCCGGCCAGAGCTTGAATATACACGATATAGTCGGTTAGCCACTACGTGCTAACCAATATTCAGCAGTGATGACTGGCTATCTCCCACTGAATATTAGTGGTAATTTGCATTATATTTAAACCTGTGCCTGAAATGTTTAGCGATGCTTAACTTTATCCTTTTAAAAAATCATATTTCATACTACATTCATTTAACCCATGTCGGATGCACTTAAGCTCTAGTTACACATTATTTTGCTTTTTGAAAATATGGTGTTTTGCATTTTATCTGGATGCGATTCTCACTATATTGTGTTTAGTTAATTGCAATCTTGTGGTATGCATGGTTCTCTTTTTCACTTTTACCTCTTCCTTTTGATAGGAGATATATACACAATTAGGAACCTGCCTTGACAGTGTTCCTTTCTTATGTTTTTTGATATACTATTTGGGTAAGACAGGCATAATTGTACCTTCACTGTCTTTCTCTCACTAGACAGCATGCCTAGGATTGGTTTCCTTCACAATGTATTGGTTTTTACACCATAATTTATTTAATGATCCCTATATTATTCACATCCGTATTCCCTTGACAATTATATAGGGTCTTGCTCATCCACATATCACCAGGAATTACTTTCACTATACACAACTCTCTACTCACAGGTTTGATTCGGAATTTGATTTGCAATATTTCATTGCACATATTGATATGCATGTGTTCTTTTATAAAAAAAACTAGTGGAACCCAGCCTGTTTCCTCAACAATGAAATGGGCCCTAGGAAGGCTCTCTTTAAGCGATTTTTTTGTCTCTCCCTTGCCCTCCATGTGCAGCGATTCGCCTCTTCCCTGCCCTCCCATCCGTGTCCCGCGATTCTCTTCTCTCCTGTCCTCTCCTCCCATCCATTGATTCTGCTTTGCTCTCCCCTCGATGTGCCGCAATTCTCTCTTCCTTTGTACCTCATCGTTTTCTGGCTGGCCTCCCTTCCGTTGGTAACATCCTGACGTCAGCTCGCATCCAGCGTTCCCTTCCCTCTCACTGTTCTGCCCTCTGACGTCATTACGTTTTGATGCGAGGGCGGGGCAGTGAGGGGGAATGGAACGCTGGAGGCTGGCTGACGTCATGAGATGTTATGAACCCAGGCAACCAGACAGCGTTGGAGTGTTGGAGGTGCAAATTATTATATGGGGTATTTTTAATTGCTTTTATATCTTAATGTACATAAGTACACAAGTAATTCCACAATGGGAAAAGACCAAGGGTCCATCGAGCCCAGTATCCTGTCCACGACAGCGGCCAATCCAGGCCAAGGGCACCTGGCAAGCTTCCCAAATGTACAAACATTCTATACATGTTATTCCCGGAATTGTGGATTTTTCCCAAGTCCATTTAGTAGTGGTTTATGGACTTGTCCTTTAGGAAACCGTCTAACCCCTTTTTAAACTCTGCCAAGCTAACCGCCTTCACCACATTCTCCGGCAACGAATTCGAGTTTAATTATGCGTTGGGTGAAGAAAAATTCTCCCTAATTTGTTTTAAATTTACTACACTGTAGTTTCATCACATGCCCCCTAGTCCTAGTATTTTTGGAAAGCGTGAACAGGTGCTTCACACATCCACCTGTTCCACTCCACTCATTATTTTATATACCTCTATCATGTCTCCTCTCAGGCGTCTCTTCTCCAAGCTGAAAAGCCCAAGCCTCCTTAGTCTTTCTTCATAGGGAAGTCGTCCCATCCCCGCTATCATTTTAGTCGCCCTTCGCTGCACCTTTTCCAATTCTACTATATCTTTCTTGAGATGTGGCAACCAGAATTGAACACAATATTCAAGGTGCGGTCACACCATGGAGCGATACAACGGCATTATAACATCCTCACACCTGTTTTACATACCTTTCCTAATAATACCCAACATTCTATTTGCTTTCCTAGCTGCAGCAGCACACTGAGCAGAAGGTTTCAGTGTATTATCGACGACGACACCCAGATCCCTTTCTTGTTCCGTAACTCCTAACGTAGAACCTTGCATGACGTAGCTATAATTCGGGTTCTTTTTTCCCCACATGCATCACACCTTGCACTTGCTCACATTAAACGTCATCTACCATTTAGCCGTCCAGTCTCCCAGTCTCGTAAGGTCCTTCTGTAATTTTTCACAATCCTGTCGCGAGTTAACGACTTTGAATAACTTTGTGTCATCAGCAAATTTAATTACCTCGCTAGTTACTCCCATCTCTAAATCATTTATAAATATATTAAAAAGCAGCGGTCCTAGCACAGACCCCTGAGGAACCCCACTAACTACCCTTCTCCATTGTGAATACTGCCCATTTAACCCCACTCTCTGTTTCCTATCCTTCAACCAGTTTTTAATCCACAATAGGACATTTCCTCCTATCCCATGATCCTCCAATTTCCACTGTAGCCTTTCATGAGGTACCTTGTCAAACGCCTTTTGAAAATCCAGATACACAATATCAACCGGCTCCCCTTTGTCCACATGTTTGTTTACTTCTTCAAAGAATTGAAGTAAATTGGTCAGGCAAGATTTCCTCACACAAAAGCCGTGCTGACTTGGTCTCAGTAATCCATGTCCTCGGATGTGCTCTGTAATTTTGTTTTTGAAAATAGCCTCTACCATTTTCCCCGGCATCGACGCCAGACTCACCTGTCTATAATTTCCCGGATCTCCCCTGGAACCTTTTTTAAAAATGGGCGTTACATTGGCCACCCTCCAATCTTCCGGTACCACGCTCGATTTTAAGGATAAATTGCATATCACTAACAGTGAGGCAAGCTCATTTTTCAGTTCTATCAGTACTCTAGGATGAATACCATCCGGTCCAGGAGATTTGCTGAACTGCCCCATTACATCCTCCAGGTTTACTGTGAAGTCAGTAAGTTTCTCCGACTCGTCCGCTTTTCCGACACCAGTATCCCACCCAAATCTTCCTCAGTGAAGACCGAAGCAAAGAATTCATTCAATCGCTCCGCTACGTCTTTATCTTCCTTGATCGCCCCTTTTACCCCTCGGTCATCCAGCGGCCCAACCAATTCTTTTGCCGGTTTCCTGCTTTTAATATACTGAAAAATTTTTTTGCTACGTTTTTTCACCTCTAATGCTACCTTTTTTTCGGAATCCCTCTTGGCTTTCTTTATCTGCGCCTTACATTTGCTTTGACACTCCTTATGCTGCTTCTTGTTATTTTCAGACGGTTCCTTCTTCCATTTTCTGAAGGCGTTTCTTTTAGCTCTAATAGCTTCCTTCACCTCACGTTTCAACCATGCCGGCTGTCTTTTGGACTTTCCTCTTTCTTTTCTAATTCGCGGAATATGTTTGGCCTGGGCCTCCAGGATGGTATTTTTGAACAGTGTCCATGCCTGTTGTACAGTTTTTACCCTCTCAGTTGCCCCCCTAAGTTTTTTTTTTAACCGTTCTTCTCATTTTATCATAGTCTCCTTTTTTAAAGTTAAACGCTAACGTATTTGACTTCCTGTATATAGTTACTTCAAGGTTGATATCAAAACTGATCATATTATGACCACTGTTATCAAGCAGCCCCAGTACCATGTATAAATTTATATGTATGTTTCATTTATTAATAGACCTCTGAGGAAGGCGTTTTTACGCCGAAACACAGCCCGTGTCAGGTCTTTCAGAAATAAAGGACTCCTGTTGTGTCAGTCTTGAAGGCCCAACTGTGCTTCTTTCTTTGATTGTCTGTACTTGTGTACTGTTCTACCCTCTCTCTTGCCACTTTGGTAATTTAACTGGCCAGGAGCCATTTGTGGCCGATTAAATAGCGTTGAATATTGGGGAGACTGCCTTTAAAAGAAGAAAAAAAATCTAATCATAAATGCATGTGATAGATGTTAAGGTTTCAGCCTTTGCCATTTACACAATTGATGCTACTGCTCTCAAGTTTCAAACTTGGGCTAATGCAACCCATTTCAGTGTCTGTACTAATTAGAGATACTTCTCCACTAAATGCATGCTTTAGTGGGCTGCACTGTTACGCAGCTACATATGGTTCCAATTTGATTTTCGTTCTGCTATGCTCCAATTCAACTCACAATTCAAGTTCTTTTTCCTTGAGATGAAGACTTAATTCAAGTCATTCTGCCTACTTCCTACTTTCCAATTCAACCCACAATTCAAGTCCTTTTTCCTTGAGATGAAGACTTAATTCAAGTCATTCTGCCTACTTCCCACTTTCCAATTCAACCCACAATTCAGGTCATTCTGCCTATTTCCCACTTTAAATCAAAACATTTAGAAACAAAAATTCTAGCCAATTTTTTCCTTTTTAGAAGCCATACAACAAAAGTAGACATTTCTCTCATTCTCCAAGTGTAGTAGAAAATGGAAAAAAAAAATTACCTCAGGGCGGACGTTGTAATTTCTGCTCTTCACAAGGCCAGAAATTACCTTAACAGCACACAGGGAAGAATGGCCTAGTTTATCTTGTTTAAAGAGCTTCTTCACTGCCTCACAACACATTTCAGATACCTGGAAAGATAATATAGTGCATGAAAAACAGTTACTGTGACAAATTTATGATGCATAAATTTAACCAGCAGGCTACACATTGTTTCCTGACTGCATGGCTGTGCTGTGTCATAAGACATGATGCTTTACACAGAACTCCTGCAACCCCCACTTTCCACTTATTCAAATGGACAATATAGGTCCAGAACATCCTGCTGCTCTCTGAAAATAAATCAGCATTAATTTATTTTGAAATCTGTTTATTCAACATTTACGTAACATGTACATAATTGAGCATTTAAAGAATTTCACATAATAAAGGATATGAGACTTGATATACCCCCTTTGATGTTTTTTTTGCAACTACATTCAAAGCGGTTTACATATATTCAGGCATAGGAGCCAACTTTTCAAAATTATTGGGGGTGCTAAGCCCAGTGCAAATAACCCTTCCCTGGACATATACAAGGAAATTCTCAATATTGGGGGTACTCAAGCACCCCCAGAGTTGGCTCCTATGTATTCAGGTACTTATTTTGTACCAGGGGCAATGGAGGGTAAAGTGACTTGCCCAGAGTCACAAGGAGCTGCAGTACGAATCAAACTCAGTTCCCTAGGATCAAAGTCCACTGCACTAACCACTAGGCTACTGCTCTACTCCAATATAAAAATCTTCTGTGCTCCATTTTCTACCTAATTCTAGATTCAGGTTTTCAAAGACCTAGACAGGGGTCCTCAAATCCAGTCCTCGATGTCCACAATCCAACTTGATTTTCAGGATTTCCACAATGAACAGGTATGAGATCTATTTGCATGCAATGGAAGAAGTGAATGCAAATAGATCTCAGAATTCTTGTATCCCACTGTTATCCAAACACAAAATTTGGTTCAACGTGGTTTACAAATTACATTCTGGTTAACAGTTACAGTATTGGTTTACATTTTACAGTTTGGCTGGGACATATAGGGGTGGTTTACTATTACAGTTTACATTTTGATTGGGTCTTATAGTAAATGGTTTATGATTAATTATCGGAATGGACCAATAGCTAGAGTATTTACTGTAGAGTTTTTTTTTTTTTTAATTTATGGAAGTCTTTATTGAACATTGGTAATACAGTACAGAAAATACTCAGCTCAACTTAACACATAATAGAACAGATGTCTAAAATTTAGCGCAGAGTACCTTCTTGAACAGATATTTAGATCAATTATCCATGTCAATTCAAATACTAATGTCACTTCAGAACATTTTTAATTTTATTATTGAAGTTCCTCCATATTTTGCCTATCCCTCTATCCCCACAGAACCCTCCCTTCTAACCCTAAACCCTCCCCTCCCTTTGACCCCCTCACTAATCTTCTACCTTTCATCCAGTACACACACACAAAAAGGGTTTCCAAGCCTTTTCCCACTTAGGCAAGGATTTTCTTTTAATAGCTGTTAGTCTCTCCATCTCACAGATATATCACACCTTCGTAACCCAGTTCACAAATGAGGGAACCCGCACCACTTTCCACTGCTGAGCCAAGTTAATGTGAGCAGCGTGTAGAGACCCCCTTACCAGGGCCCACTGACTGGCTGTAAGACCCTCCGGTCTCAGGCCCAGGACAAAAATCAAAGGATGCCACTGCACAGATCTTCCCATCCAGGCCTGAAGCCGTGACCGCACACTTTTCCAATATGCCTACGTCTTGGGGCAGGTCCACCAAATGTGCCCCATGGTTCCCACTCCTCCACAATTTCTCCAACAATCTTTCGATACATTAGCATACATGTGGTGTAACCTTATCGGCGTAAGGTATCATCTATAAAATATTTTAATAGCATTTTCCTTCACGGCTACCACCCGAGAGGATTTCAAGATCGTCCTCTCAAGCCTCAGCCATTCTACCTCTGACAAAGTGAAATTTAATTCCTGTTCCCACCGCTTCCAGTGCAAAGTGTATGGCTTGAGACGGGCCACCAAGAATTCATACAAGTAAGTGATCATTCCTCGCGTAGACCTTGTGTCTACACACACCTCTTCTAGGGGGTGTATCTCTCTTTTCATACATTCTACATAGATTGGTCCCTGCAGGAAGTGCTGTAGTTGTATGCAGACATACCTGTCCTCAGACCTAAGCCCGTAATCCTCTACTAATCTGTCAAAGGGTATCATGTCTGTCCCCACATGCATCTCCTGCACATATCTAGCCCTACTTCAGTCCACCTGCAAAATGTGGTGTTCCCCACTCCCGGGCCAAACATCGGATTGTCCACTATGAGCGCCAAACCGGACACAGGGGGCTGGCACTCCTCAAACATAAGATCCCAGTAGTGGAATGTAGCCTGTACCGTAGGTGGGAATTTATCTACTTGTCCTCTATGTTTACCAGGTAACCACATTAAATGTCCTAGTGTACGGGACCCGACCAATGCTTGTTCAATGTGCACCCATGTTTTATGGTCTTCCTTTCGAAACCATTCCACTGCTGCTCTCGACTGTGCAGCACAATAATACCAATCCAGGTTGGGAACCCCCAAGCCCCCTTCCCGCTTGCTTTTGTATAGTAACACTCGCGGTAAACGTGGTCTTTTGTTATTCCAGATAAAATGAACTAGACTATCCTGCAATCCCGACAAAAACGTTCTGGGCAGTCGCAGTGGAAGTACCTGGAACAACTATAAGAGCCCAGGCAAAATATTCATTTTGATGGCCGCGATACGCCCCATCCAGGATAACCCCATTGGCATCCATCTCTCCAGGTCTCGCCGTATTTCTCTCTGAAGGCCCGGATAGTTTACAGCAAACACTGCGGACAAGTTGTTCGGAATCTGCACCCCCAGATATTTTAATTCCCGCTCCTCCCATTTAAAAGCAAAGGATGTTTTCAAAAAGTCCAGCAGTACCCCTGAAACTCCCACAGCCAGGCCAACCGACTTACTAGCATTGAGTTTATATCCTGACACTCTAGTGTATCCCTCTCTCTCTCGCATTACATTAGGCAAGGATATCAACGGCTTGGTAAACGACAAAAGGACATCGACCGCGAATAATGCAATTTTATGGTCTTGTCCACCCACCCTGACACCCGTAATGTTGACATTCTCCCAAATTGCCTCCGCTAGGGGTTCCATTGCTAATGCAAATAAGAGGGAGGACAGCGGGCATCCCTGCCTCGTACCGCGTCCCAGCTTAAATGCCGCCGAGTTCCCCCTGTTGACTCTCACACACGCCCTTGGGGATGAGTAGAACGCTTGAATCCAGGACCTGTAAAACTGTCCAATCCCCACCCTCTGTAGGACCTTATCCAGATAACCCCAGTGGACCCGATCAAATGCCTTTTCCGCGTCTAGGCCTAACAGCACCATCGGGCTAGCCTTCTTTTGTGCCAGAAACAGGTCGTCCAGCGTTCTTCGTATATTGTCTCCTGCCTATTAGCCACAAATCCAACTTGATCCAGATGGATCAAGTAGGGGAGCACCTTTCCCAAACGATTCGCTAATACCTTTGCCAATATTTTTGCATCAGCATTAAGTATTGAGATTGCTCTCCTCATGCATATCTGCTATCTGCAGCCTCACCTCGTGGAGCTTTCGGTAGTCAGACACTGAGCCAGTGGCCCTATATCTGACCTCCAAGGCCCCCAATATCTCCATGCACTGGGCCAACTGTTCCTAAGGTGTTCTATTCTTCTGGCTAGCACACTTGATAAAATAACCTCTTGAAACCACCTTAAAGGCATCCCACACTGTGTCCAGGCCCGGCCCTGAGTCCATATTAAGCTCAAAGTACTCTTGTAAAATTTAGCTACAATGGCCGGGTCCTGCAGTAGACAATTATTTAGTGTCCATCTCTTATCTCTCACTTCCTCTCTCAAAGAGGGGAGGGTAGAGAGTTTTTTTTTAAAGAGATATGTTTTCAGTTCTTTTCTAAATTGAAGCTAGTTCGTTATGCTTCTTGTAATCTTTGGCACTGAGTTCCACCATTTGGTGCCCAGGTAGTTAAATCCGGCCATGTAGGTGAATTTGTAAGCTATGTTCCTGCAATTAGGTAGGTGAAGAAGTGGATAGCTTCTGGTTTCCGTGCTTGCATTTCTTAGGGATAGTTTTACCAAGTCTATCATGTATTCTGGAGAAAGACCAAATAATATTTTGTAGATGATGGTAATTGCTTCGAAGATCAGTCTTACCTTGATTGGCAGCCAGTGTAGTGTTTCGAGTAGTGAGGTTGCTCTTTCATATTTCGACTTCTTGAAAATTAGCCTTGCTGCCGTGTTTTGGACGGTTTGCAGTTACTTCAATGCGCTTTCCTTGCGGCCAATGTGAGCTGCATTGTAGTAATCGAACTGGGATTCTATCTTCGATTGTACTATTATCCAGAATGACTGTCTAGGAAAATAGTCTCTAATCCTTCTCAGTTTCCATATTGTTCTGAAGCATTTTGTTGCTACTGCCGATATTTGATTATCTAATTTAGGTGTGTCAAGGATGATTCCCAGTATTTTTAACTGTGTTTCAATTGGGTATGTTCAGTGATTGATTGTGACGTTTTGGTGGGCTGTGGGGTTGTGTGGACTTGCCAGTACCAGGAATTTGTCTCTTTTTAATTTGATTTTGAAAGTTTCTGCCCAGTTTTCCATAAGGACCAGACCTGTTTTAACTTTGTCCATTATTTCTATGATATTATTGTTAAATGAATGAGTTAAAGCCCTTTATCCACAGGTTTTTTTCCTCATACACACACAGTACAGAACATCCCATCCACGTAACCAAGTCACATGCGCACCATAAGCCCACACTCTCCACTCTCACACAGTACTAGAACTAAACAAAAAATAAAAACGAAAACATGTAAGAAAAATTTGAGAGAGAATGTGATATCACTCTCTACGGCAACCTATCATAAGTCAGCCCTTGACAGCCTGTTGATCCATAAAGTGTTCCCATAAACAAATATACCAGTCTGTCAGAAGTTTTTCTGCTTTTCTCTTTCTGTTCAAATTTCATGAGAGCCTTCCTCTTTCATTCTCTGTCTCCAAATTTCAACAGGGGCACCATTTTCTAACGTCCAATATTGTAATATAATCTTCTTAGTCAACACAAGGACAAACTTTCTGGTAGGCAAGGGAACATGTTGATCAGAGGCAACCAATTTATCAAATGTCCCTGCAACAGTGTACTATAATCCCAAGACACCTCCTGTTGGACTTTCATTTCCCTACTAAAATGAATTCTGTGCAATATTTTAAACTGTGTTTCCTGAAAGTCTATAGAGTTCAGCACAGCAAAAGTGTCAGCAAAGAGCTCTAAAAACTGGGGTTCAGCAAAACGCCGATTATGGGAATCAAATCCATCCTTAATTTCTTGTATGGCCATGTGCATCTGTGACATCTTGTCTTTCATCACTGCTGTGAGCAGTTTTTTTAGTTCCAGTACCGCAGCCTCATCCAATGTCACCATGTGGTTGGCCAGCTCCCTGACCATTGCGGATTTCCTGGATCGAGGGGGTTCCCGGACTTCTTTTGAACCCTTGCACAGCACAACCTGCACAGAGCACACAGAAGAAAGGATCCCAAGTGTCTACCACTCACCAATAAAACTCTGTCTCCAGATAAAGTAAGAAATTCCTTGCAATTATAATGGATTGTGAGAGGTTAGCCAGGAGTAGCTCTCTGGGGTATCCTGCTAGGTCAGCAGTGACACGTGACCCCCGTGTACCTATTAGTCACATTGCCCAACTTGCCAAATAATCAGCCAAGCCCCTCAAGAGTTATAGATGTTCTAAAGAATTTTCCCATTTTAGGGGTAGTAGAGGTAATATAATTATTTTCCATCAGTAAACCACCTATGGACAAAGGTTTCTATAAAATCACCCCATGGAACATGTGTACGAAACAAAAGGCGTATACTTTTAAGCAAGCCACGTGCAGGCATTCCTGGGGGTGTAGTTTGCACAGAATATGGGTAGAGACACAAACTATGTGCTTAGACTATAAAATGCACACGTACATTTATACAAACTCTTGAGCAGATAAACGTACACGGGTATATTCTAACTGCAATTTCTGCAGGTTTCGTGAAACTGTTTTAAAAAGACACATAGGCACCTGGGTGTTTTTATAAAATAATCTTCTTAGTCAACACAAGGACAAACTTTCTGGTAGGCAAGGGAACATGTTGATCAGAGGCAACCAATTTATCAAATGTCCCTGCAACAGTGTACTATAATCCCAAGATCCACCCCAGAATACTGAGGGAACTCAGAGAGGTTCTGGCGGGTCCTCTTAAAGATTTGTTTAATAAATCCTTGGAGACGGGAGAGGTTCCGAGGGATTGGAGAACGGCGGAGGTGGTCCCTCTTCACAAAAGTGGGGATAGGGAAGACGCTGGAAACTACAGGCCGGTAAGCCTCACTTCGGTTATTGGAAAAGTAATGGAAGCCATGCTGAAGGAAAGGATAGTGAATTTCCTGGAAGCCAATAAGTTGCAAGATCCAAGACAACATGGTTTCACCAAAGGGAAGTCGTGCCAAACGAATCTCATTGAATTCTTTGACTGGGTGACGGGAGAATTAAATCAAGGACGGGCTATGGACGTCATCTACTTAGATTTCAGCAAGGCTTTTGACACGGTTCCCCACAGGAGGCTCTTGAATAAACTAGAAGGGCTGAAGATAGGACCAGAAGTGGTAAACTGGATTAGGAACTGGTTGACGGGCAGACGCCAGAGGGTGGTGGTAAATGGAGTTCGCTCGGAGGAGGGAAAGGTGAGTAGTGGAGTGCCTCAGGGATCGGTGCTGGGGCCCATTCTGTTCAATATATTTGTGAGTGACATTGCCGAAGAGTTACAAGGTAAAGTTTGCCTTTTTGCGGATGACACCAAGATTTGCAACAGAGTGGACACCCCGGAGGGAGTGGAAAACATGAAAAAAGATCTGAAGAAGCTGGAAAAATGGTCTAACGTTTGGCAATTAAAATTCAATGCGAAGAAATGCAAAGTGATGCACTTAGGGAGTAGAAATCCAAGGGAGGCGTATGTGTTAGGTGGGGAGAGCCTGATAGACACGGACGGGGAGAGGGATCTTGGGGTGATAGTATCTGAGGACCTGAAGGCGATGAAACAGTGCGACAAGGCGGTGGCCGTAGCGAGAAGGTTGCTAGGCTGTATAGAGAGAGGTGTGACCAGCAGAAAAAAGGAGGTTTTAATGCCCCTGTATAAGACGTTGGTGAGGCCCCACCTGGAGTATTGTGTTCAGTTTTGGAGGCCGTACCTTGCGAAGGATGTTAAAAAAATGGAAGCGGTGCAAAGAAAAGCTACGAGGATGGTATGGGAGTTGCGTTCCAAGACGTATGAAGAGAGGCTTGCTGACCTGAACATGTATACTCTGGAGGAAAGGAGGAACAGGGGTGATATGATACAGACGTTCAAATATTTGAAAGGTATTAATCCGCAAACGAATCTTTTCCGGAGATGGGAAGGCAGTAGAACGAGAGGACATGAAATGAGATTGAAGGGGGGCAGACTCAGGAAAGATGTCAGGAAGTATTTCTTCACGGAGAGGGTGGTGAACGCTTGGAATGCCCTCCCGCGGGAGGTGGTGGAGATGAAAACGGTAACGGAATTCAAGCATGCGTGGGACAGGCATAAAGGAATCCTGTGCAGAAGGAATGGATCCACAGAAGCTTAACTGAAATTGGGTGGCAGGGGGAAGAGGGGTTGGTGGTTGAGAGGCTAGGATGGGGGAGGGCAGACTTTTTATACGGGGTCTGTGCCGGAGCCGGTGATGGGAGGAGGGACTGGTGGTTGGGAGATGGGAAATACTGCTGCACAGATTTATACGGCTGTGCCCTGAAAAAGACAGGTACAAATCAGGGTAAGGTATACACATATGAGTTTATCGTGGGCAGACTAGATGGACCGTGCAGGTCTTTTTCTGCCGTCATCTACTATGTTACTATGTAATAACCCCTTGGTATTTACTTGCACTTCTTACCTAGGCAACCTGTTATGTGTGTCTATAGGTAAAACCTATTAGTACATTTAGTTCTTCATTTTAAGCTCCATTTAAAAGAATATGGAATAGAAGATACAGTCAGTCATATCTTTCTCCTACACCAGATATGATAAATCAGAGGAAGGGCATCTCACCCACACACACATTACACATTCCATTTTCAAAAGAATTCCACACTAACAAAACTGTTTAGAAAGCAGGGTAAGAAAGTTAGTTTTGTGTGTGTGTGTGTGTGTGTGTTTTACTGTTTTATCCTACTTTTGGCACCGATGAGTAAAGTCTTTTGGGCTCTTGAGATTTGTTATCGCTTTTATGCGGATGATGTTCAATTTTTCTTCTCAATAGTATCATGGGGGGATGCTCTGAATGACTGATTAAACATGTATATGAAAAAAGTAAAACAATGGATGGTTGCAAGTGGACTTTTTCTGAATGTGGCAAAAACGGAAGTCATGATTGTAGGTAGAGAAGAGATGACAGTTTGGACAGATACGGTATGCTTGGATGGGATGTATGTTCCAATCAAGAAAGAAATGAGATTGTTGGGGGTGATTCTTGATAATAAATTGACTATAATGTCTCAGGTTGTTAATGTGATTCAAACATCGTTTAAACATTTGCAAATGTTATATAGACTAAAATTGATGCTTTCTGCTTATGATTTTCATTGTGTGGGTCAAAGTCTGGTTCTCACATGTTTGGACTACTGTAGTGCCTTGTCATCGGTATATCATCTATGAGTGTCAAGGCACTGCAAGCAGTCCAAAACGCGGTTGCTAGAACAGTAATGGGGGTAGCAAGGTATTCATATATTACGCTTGTGCTTAAAAAACTTCACTGGCAGTTAAAGTATTGACCATTGTACAGCAAGTTCTTTTTTCTATTGCTCCATTTTATTTGAAACAAGCACTACAGATCTATTGCCCATGGCATACACTGAGGTCTGAAACTGCTCTGCTTCTTTCAACTGATGCGATTAGACAATTGATGCGATTAGACAATTGCACTATGCGGACACTCAGGTCTCAGCTTTTGTTCCAGCTGGTATCAACTGTGGAATGCACTGTCCAGACAGCTCTGGCAATGTAGTAGTAAAACACAATTTAGAAAGTTGTTGAAAACGCAACCATTTGTGTCTGCCTTTTTACTAATTTGAAATTGATCCTGTGGTTTAAGTTTGATGTAGTTTTGTCTTTTTTTTCTAAATAATGTGAATGTTATCTTATAAACCACCTAGTCATAGGTGGCACAGAAAATTTTTAAATACAAAAATAAAAACTGAATCACTGAACAGGGACTGGCTCACACTGACAAGAAGGGAGGAGGAAAAAAAATAAGCTTCTGCAGCAAGTCAATGTGACAGGTATATGAATTTTTCCCCGTTTCTGCACATCTAACACCGCTCTAATTTGCCTGCCATTAACACAAACATTTTATGTTCAGAATCTCTTTATTATAATAGAGAAGATAAAGGAACAATGCAGCAAATAATGCATACATTAACATAACCAACATCAAGCCTCCTGCAAAATTAACATCCAGATTAAAAAGTCCACTACTTTTTCCTATTTTCACACACACTTTTTTTTTCAACCCCCCACCCCCGCCCCCCCAACATTCATGCTCAGCCTAAGGGGTCAGTAAACCATGGTAGTGTTTTTAGCTCATGGTAGAAGTCAGCTGGCGGTAAACACCGACATGCCCAATATATTCCTATGGGTGTCTTGGCATTTACTGCCAGCTGATTTCTACTGCAAGCTAAAAATGCTACCATGGCTTAGTAAATGACCCCCTAAGTGATTAGCAGGTCATGTGTCCCAGACCACTTCACAGTCCCCACGAGCTCTAAACCTAACCTGCAAACTTCCCGAGGCTTCAACCCTGGCTGGTGTCCATTCACGCATACAACGGTATGCTCACGTCTACATACTATATAGAGAGAATGATACCATATTACACTAGCACATGGTTGTTCCTTCCACAAACATATCCAGGTGTGGAATAATCACCACAGGCTGTAACTACTTATTCCAACCCTTTAATCTCTTCTCGTTCTCCCTTTCTGCTCTCATCTATCCCCCTTTCTACCATCCATCCTCTGACTTCCCTTCCCATTTTCCACCAAATCATCCCCATTACTACCCCCCCCCCCCCCACATACATACTCTATCCCCAAAATAGGATATTTGCATCTATGGGAGGTTGAGTATATCAAAGACTGAAGGTATGATCTCATAATTGTGCATGCATTAAGAAACTAACACACAACTTATTGTACCCGTTCCCACCTCTCCACCAAGTTGTATAACCTAAATCTCTCCTGATTCAACTGTAAGCTTACTCTTCTTCTGTGCTCTAGTCACCATTCCCACTAAAACTTGCGCTGTATGTGCACTGTTTAGTCTTACCTTCACTATTTACTCATAGGAGAATTCTGCACAAAAACACACTTGAAGATTCTGCATTATCTGTAATTCTTTCATGCAAAATCACCTCATAAAAACATAAGAATAGCCATACTGGGTCAGACCAATGGTCCATCTAGTCCAGTATTCTGTTTCCAACAGTAGCCAATCTAGGTCACAAGTACCTGGCAGAAACCCAATTAGTATCAACTTTCCATGCTACCAATCCCAGGGCAAGCAGTGGCTTCCTTATATCGATCTCAATAACAGACTATGGACTTTTCCTCCAGGAACTTCTCCAAACCCTTTTTTAAACTCCGGCAACGAGTCCTGAACTTAACTATTCTTTGAGAGAAAAAATATTTCCTCCTATTTGTTTTAAAAATATTTCCATGTAATCGAGTGTCCCCTGGTTTTTGTACTTTTTGAAAAGAGTGAAAAATCGATTCACTTCTACCCATTCTACACCACTCAGGAATTTATAGACCGCAATCATAACCCCCCTCAGCCGTCTCTTTTCCAGGCTGAAGAGCCCTAACCTCTCTAGCACTTCCTCATACAGGAGGAGTTCCATCCCTGTTATTTTGGTTGATCTTTGAGCCTTTTCGAGTTTTGCTATATTTTTTTGAAATAAAAGCTGCATTAAAATTTTGCATTTTTTTTTTTTTTACATTGAGAACTTCCTATTCTGCTGGTTTGCAAGTGTTTGCATATTGACTGCAAGGTGGTTTTACTTCTATGTTAAAACCCTTATATCAGGTAGTAGAAGTATTGGAAAATCCCAGGTAAATCACTGCACTAAAGGATAGTGCCAGTTAGTCCATCGGCACCTGGGAAAGTGAATAAGCACTGTTACCTAGGGGAGTGGGAGACAGAGTGGATTAGGTAAGGTAAACCTCTGTAATATAACTTAGGTACACAGGATTCCCCACCTGAAGGTAGAAGGCTGGATTAACTGACCTCTTAAGATTCCTTCCAGCCCTCTTCTACGGCTGTAAAATGGGATTGTGTATGGGAAATGAAAGATGCTACTGTACCACATCACTAAAATTGGATGAATTACTGTTCAGAAATTACCCTTAATATCAGAAAAAAAGTTTCTAGCACAACATATGCATGCCTGTGTACGTGGTTCGATTGCGTAGATCTGAAAACCACCTCCCACTCCCAGGTCACACTCCGCATTCACACAATATGCTCGTTAGATATTTCACTAGTATCATGCTGACAGTGTATTATCTCTTTGTTATTTGATTTTCTTCCATGCTGTCTATTAAGGTATTTTTGTATTATAAAGACGTTTATCATATCTGTTATGTGATAGTTCTGCAGTACTGTTAAATGTTTACATTTCTTATACTGTTTCATGTTAGTCCTATTATAAGGTTTCAATCTGACATTTCCAGGTTTACCTCATTTATTGTTTTTATGCTTACGTCTGGTCATTTTACTGTTAACAAAATTGTAAGTTCTATGTTAAATTGTATCTGCTGTACACCGCCTTGGGTGAAAATCTTCATAAAAGTAGTTAATAAATCCTAATAAATAAATAAATAAATATATAGAAAATCTGGTGCAAATAACAAAAGTTAGAAGACACAGAATGATTTCATTAGCATCCTTCTCCTTTAGAAAGTAAGCTGAAAAGGAAGGTTTGTTAGTTTGACTTAGAAATAATATTTTTGACACAAAAATATAAGAGATAACCCTAATTTACAGAGTGCTAGCTACTCTGCTGATACTCACCACTAGAGATGAATCATTCATAAGTGGCACAAGCATAATCACAATATTATTGTGGAAGTTGAAATGAGGCAGCGATACCAGCAGATCACACAGGCTCTTCACTGCTACTTCTGCTAGCCCTTTATACGCTTTCAGAGGGATTACCTCACTTTTCTTCACCTTCATTTTCTTCCAGTCTGAAGAAAAGAAGATACTTATTTTTCTATTGTACCTAATAATTTAAGACACACTGAATTTCTAACGCACATTTAACAAAAAATATATTTTCCACGTCATGTTTCACATTATAAGCCCGACTACCTCGTTAGGCTCCCCTTACTCTGAAAGGATATCCTGTTTCCTCCACCTATTTCTTAAGCCCCCAGTCTATGTCTATGAGAATAAAAAGTTTAGTAAATCAGGGCCTAGACGTGGCAGCTTGTAGGCATTCTTTATGAACACCACCTTGTGACAAATGTTAGAATGAATCAGTGTATGTACACTGCAGCTGTTGGAGTTTCTTCTCCCATAGAAAATTAATTGTGGCAACCAGCTGCAGAATCTTCACTTCTTCAGCACAGATCCTTCCTCAGGATCACCTTCTGCCTTCCAGTCTTCTGCCCCTACTGCTTTTCCAATGGCTGGATCCTACTTATAGTCTCTGCTGTTAGTTACAATGGAAGAAGGGAGGGGAGACTCACTCACGCAGGATGGGACAGACTAGACAAATGCAGATAGAGGTTTTTAACTCAGAAAAAGTATCTAGACATACTTCCCTTCTGAACATTAATATGCAATTTTGCTGACTTCTGAAAAAAAGCCAGTTGGAAATCCTAACCACATGTCATAGGTTCCCCTAAACATGGGCACAATGCATGCACAAAGTTAATCTGGTCCTGGTTAACAGAGATATTTTTCTTATTGGTTGCTGTATCTATGATTCATGAATAGTTATCACAAGACTGGTCTCAAGGCAGCAGGAGATGACATTTTATTAAGGCACCTCCTGCTTCCTGATGGGGAGATGGCTTGTTGGCGATCTGGCCGAGGTTTGTGGAGTGTGATTGGGCAGAGTAGGATGAGTTGAAGCGTGGCTTAACATCTCCCTCTCAAAGATCAAGCCCCCTTGGCAGCTCTGAAGGAATAGGGAAATATTAACATTCCTTGTGTATACAGTTGTTTGTGTGTAAGTCTGGGGGAGGGGGTAGCATTGACCATGTAGAGGTATCTATGGAGGGTAATTTGTTGGGAAGTTGGAGGGGGGGATAATTTTTGTAGTTGGAGCAATCTACAGGGTGACACCTGAAGGTAGGGTAGTTTTTGGGTGACTGGCAGTCTGTAGGTGGTTAATTTTTAAGGGGAGGTGGGGCTGCTTGCTGGAGGGGATAGTTTTTTTTTTTTTTTTTAGAGCAGCAGTTTGCAGGAGGTAGATTTAAGGCATGAGGGCAGTTTTGGTGTGTTGTGGCAATTGAGGGATATATTTTAGATATGTGGCAGATGGTGGTGGGGGGGGGGGGGGTAGTTTTTTTGAGATTTGGAAACAGTTTGGAGGTTTGGAAGACTATGGAGTTTCAGGTTTGAAATCTGTCCTGTTCTCTAACAGCAACATTTCACTCTAGAAAAGCTTGAACTCCATTTCCCATAGAAATCCTTTAGGCTATATATATATTTTTTGGGGGGTGGGGAGGGGCTCATTTCTCTGGAACCCCTGGTCTGAGGCCCATTTTTGAACTCAGTGTATCTTCCCTGTTTTTGTTCCATATGCCATGTTTCATCCCATTCTTAATTTTTCTATGCTACAGAAGCTGAACTCTTCTCCCACAAAAATGCACTGGCTTTTTCTGGGGGGGGGGGGGGGGGGGGGGGGGGGGGGGGGGAAGAGCTTATATCTCTGGAACTCCCAATCTGATTTGGCCCATTTTTCAACTTGTTGCATCTTTTTATCGATTTTTCCCTCATGCCAACTTTCAACCCATTCTGTTAAATTTTCAAAAGAGTTATTTTGCCCCAAGACACATATTCAACTCTTTTTGTAAAATTCTTTTTAAAATTTTCATTGGATTGGAAATAATTTTTAAAAATGGGAAATGGAAAACAGAATACAAATGGGCAGTAAAAAAACAAGCATTTTTGTTGACAAGAAGCGTGCATATTTTTCTTTTTTTTTTTTTTAAATGAAGGCAAACTGGAAATAATAAAAATAGTCTCAAGGTTAAACCTTAAAGAGATTCTGCAGGATGGATTGACCACACCTACTATTCATGTCAAGAATCCCTCTCCAAACATGATGCGAATGTGTGGACTGAAATCTGTTATAGGCTTGCATATCTCTGACTGAGGCCAGCCTCAGGTCCCATTGAGGCTGCTAAGGCTCTCACTTTATCTACCTTGACAAAAGTAAAGGCAATGCAATTAGCTATTTAATTAGACAGTGTAAACCTGTTAACTCTCAGGTTTATTGGGCTAAAAAGAAAAAGCAAAAGCTGAATACATTGCCTAAGGGCTTTGGTCCACTCCAAGCAGAAAACAAAAGCTCTTTTACAACCCAAAGAGTACAAGCCACTAGAGGCCGACCGAATTTTGATTATGGTGCCGAAACTGGCTCCAAATCCTTTTTCTGCCTGGTTTCAGCCAAAAGGCTACCACCACAATTTTGGTTAAACTGACTGTATGTTTTCGGTGGAAGTAGAAAATATGTGCTTTGTCCTGTTTGTCTCCTTCCCCCCCCCCTCCAAACAGGAGTTTCCTTTCCCCCCTGTCCACCTAGGTGCCCCTTCCCCCTTGAGTCTACCTTACAACCCCTAGGGGTGTAAATCAGGGTAGGCATGATTACCAGTCGCACCTGCCCATGCTGGCTCTGCTCTCAAAATGGCTGCCATGGCCTCTAGTGGCAATCTCACGAGATGTCATGGTAGCCATTTTGAGAGTACAGCTGACATGGGCAAGAGCGACTGCTCTGACTGACTACACCACTACAACACAAGGGGGGGGGGGGCTGGGAACAACACTCTGCATTCTTTTTGTATGTATGTATACGTTGATTTTGCTATTCTTAAGCATCTATTTTGCTTATCTGTGTTTTTCCAAGTACCAAATTCAACTGACAGAAGCCTCCAAAACATTTTCTCTAGTCATAAAATGAAAGAGGCATTAACCTGGCTGGATTGCCCAAATTATTGATTATGAATGCACACACGAGAACAAAAGAAACATTTAAGGAAAAGAATGCTGCTACATACCTCTGACTGCCTGTTCCAAATTTTCTAAGAAAAACTTATATTGACTGACTAAACCTTCTTCAAATTCTCGAAGCTTCTGAGTTTCTTTTTTAACCTGTAAGAAAACCATAGTTTTACTTTAAGCTTTTGAAAACATTTTGTGATAACTTTTAGGAAAAATCTAAAGACCTGGCTTTTCAAACAGGCTTTTGATACTGTAGAATGTTTTATTGATGCTTGTTTTATACTGTATTGTGGTATGTTTGTATGCATCTTTGTTGTACACCACTTTGCAATTATAAACCTAGTATATACGTTTAATAACAAAATAAAATTAAAACATTTTCAAATAAGCATTAGGGCCTATGGCATTTCCCTCACTTGGAGATTAATGAACAATATCTGAAGGTTGACAAACATTCATCCAAAGTTTAGGTTAACTTTATCTACTGAAAACACTCAAGGTTTTTTATAACTTATATTTGGCAGGAACATCTCTTGAACACTAGTTACGGCTTATTTTCAAGATTTAAGTACCTTGTTGTTGGTTTACCTAGAATTTGCCATTTATACAACTTTAACATTTTTAATTTGCTAGTACCTAGCTAACAAAAGTACTTTTGGATTCATTCCTGTTTTCCCTGTGAATCACAACTTTGGCTTCCAGCAAGAAAAGGGAGCTATAGCTGGTGGGTGGCAGGCGTTTTCAAACAGCAGAGCTGGCAGAAGATAAGCAGCAGGGGCTCATTCAGAAAAAAAAAAAAAAAAAAGTTTAGCAACAATGAAACACAGCAAATGCATTATCCATTTGTGGGGCAAAGGTAACAGGAAAAGCCAAGGAGTGCCTGGGGATAGGAAAAAGGAGGGAGGACCCAAGAAGCAACAGAACCAACATTTAAGTTAAAAGGGGAGGCCTAGGCCCAAACCTAGGATGTATGGAAAGGCAAGGGGTATCAGATGAGCTGCAGCATGAGCTTGGTGGGACTGAGGGAGCAGCCACTGGAAAGAGACCCAAAAAATTATTTAGAGCAGTAGGCTAAAGAACCAGACAGACCAGGGTTCAAACACAAAGGAATCCTGTATGGAAAGAATAAAACCAAACAAGCTTAGCTGTGATTAGATGACAACTCCAGTAATTGGGAAGTAAAGTCAGTGCCGGGCAGTCTTGTACAGTCTGTACCCTGATCGTGGCTGGACAAACTTGGATTGGCTAGAGTGGGGCTTTGATGAAAGCTTCACTGGTTGAAGAACAAGGCCAGTGCCAGACAGACTTCTACATTTTACCTCAAAATGGCAAGAACAAATCCAGATCAAGTATCGCATCATACCTAATGCTATCATATCTTGTTGGGTGGCAGATTGGATGGACCGTACAGGTCTTTATCTGCTGTCTTCTACTATATTAGTATGTAAATCCTACTGACACTCATTGTGGATATAGGCAAGCGATTTAACCCTGCACTGATCAGGTACAAACTTAGACAAAGCCCTCTGGGTACAGGGAAGTACTTACTGTATCTGAATGTAACTTACCATCAGCTACTGGAAAGGCGAGAGATAAATACTAAATAAAAGATAAGTGTGGGGTGGCACCAGAAGAGCAGCAGCAGCAACTGGAGAGTCATATTGGGAGGTGAGATAAGGTGGTGGCTAGAGGAAACAGTTGGCACTAGTAATACTTTTTGAGACACCAGCAGAAAGAGAAATGCAAAAAGGCTGTGTGAATGTTAACCCTGAGGCTTAGAAACAAAGTATCATTTAAAGGCCCAATATTCAAAGAGATTTAAGCGGGCAGGAGAGGCTCCTGGCTGGTTAAATTGCTTGTTCGGGGCCATCTGCTGATAGTGGTTAAATTGGACTACATAAAAGTCAGTCTTATCTTTATTAGGTGTAGCTTAGGTGGTTAAGTGCTGAATATCGCACTTAACCGCATATGAGATAGCCAGCAGCATAAACCTGGATATTCAATGCTGGTGCCCAGATGTGGCCTGACACTGAATATCCAGGAAAAACACCAACAGCTGCTAAACAAACACTCAAGTGTCACCAGCTGAATATCTAACCATAAAAAAAACATACCTAACAGAAACAGAGAAAATATAATTTGTAATTTCTACAAAGGGAAAGCTAGGTTGTCTAGCTGTAATCGGGGCTCTCTTTGGAGGGAACAAGTCAGCCACATATAGGTTTCCACTTTCCTCTGTACCATACTGCTCCCTCTGGCTTTTACAGTCCTGTATGTTTTTTAGCATTAAATCTTGGTTGTCAAAAAGACCATTCTTTAAGTTTTGCTAGATTCCTCATGTTATCCATAGTTTCCACTGTGTCAACCCTACTGCAGATTTTGGTATTATCCACAAAAAGGCAAACTTTACCAGACAACTATCACCCACAAAAATGTTAAAGAAAAGAATCGAACACAGGCCAATTCCTGTGGCACACCAGTGGTACATCTCTTATCCACAGAGTGAACTCCATTCACCACCACCCTATGTCGCATCCCACTCAGTTTCTAACCTAGTCACTTTATGGCTCATACCAAGGGTGATTATTTATAAGTCACCATTTTGGAACCGTGTCAAAGGGTGCAGAAATCTAAGCACATCACTTTCAGCGCTCTCCATCAATCCAACTCTCTGGTCAGCTAGACAAAGAAATTAATGAACTTTGTATCACAAGACCTACCCCCTAGTAAAACCATGCTGCCTGGGATCCTGCAATCCACTGGATTCCAGGAACCGCACTATTCTCTGTTTTAGCAGCATTTCCATTAATTTACTTCAACAGAAGTCATACCAACCCAGCCTATAATTCACAACTTCCTTCTTGCATGCATCCTGCTCCAGTACTCTGGGACCACTTCTAACTCTAAAGACAAACTTCCCTAAGTTCCTTCGATACTCTCAAATGTATCTCATCCCTTCCTCCACTTTTAGTTTCTAGCTTCTTCCCCCCCCCCCCCCCCCCATTTCTATAGTGGTATTCAAGGTTTCACTTATCTGAGGGCTTTGTTCACCCATTCCCAACAACCTTAGCCCTCTCCAGTAAGTTAGCCCATTCTCTGATGGGTGAAAGTCATTTCTGGTCAGCAGCCCTTGGAAAATCATTCCACAGTCCAGGAAGCAGAAATGCTCTCAAGAACACTATCCAAGTAACTATTCAGACATCCCCAGGATGTGAACCTCTCTTACTCAGCCTTTGCCCTCTACAGGGAGGATCAACAAGAACACCACCTGTGTACCTGTTTCATGCCAATTTTTCTTCTTATTCATAGCCGTTGTGGATATCCCAAAAAGCGGATTAGTTGTAGGGTCCCCAGGACAGGTTCGGAAAGCCCTGAATTACAAGAATGGTTAGAAGGGATTCTTTTAGACTGTAATTCTCAATAGAAATACTGTTGACTTTAGGATTTATAAGATCTCCAAATATTTACTCTAGATTTCAGTTTCTGGACTGCACTATTCCAAAACAGAGACTGTTGTTACAAATGATCTAATTTTTCTGTGAATTGCTTCCATGGCCTATGCCTACAAGCATTATAATCCGATTATCTCTTTCACTATCTTCTTTACTTTTGTGGCCTATTTCAGGGAAAGCTTTAGCATTTTTTTAAATATATCATATGATGTGGGTATCAGGTAGTGTGTTTTTTTTTTAAACATATCAGTGTCCTAAATTAAAGTCTGTGGTCCATTTTGTGTGAACTCTTGCTGCACCCTAGTGAACTGACAGCAATATGATCTCATTAGTCATGCAACTGAAACGTTTCATTGCATGCACAGCAATTCATCTTTAGCACTGTCAAACATGCCAAGACGAATCTTTCACAATACCCAACTGGTACTTCCCCCTCTCTCAGCAGGCACCAAGAATAATTTATTCTAAGATTTTTACCTTTTCATAGTACGATTATTGCCCCAAAGCTTCTAGCCTCCAATTCTCTTCAAATGGGTTAGTTCTGTATACACTAAGACAGGAATGAAGCTTACATATAATAACTTACATTATTACCTTTACACCCCTGCACATACACCATTTGAAAGGTTCAGTGCTGTTTACAGGCAAAACTAGGCTTTCCAAGGAACTGAACGTTTGTTTTCCACAATCAAAATTAATCTCACAGTTTACAAAACATTTCTTAAGAAAGCTTTCCAAAGTAATTTATAATCAGATATTGACTAATTCCATAGCTAACATTCCACTACTTTGCTGCTTGATAAGCAAAGGAGGCTGTCAACATAGATTTATAAACTATTTTCTTGAGGTTCGGATAACATCTGGCTATGTTCTATATCTATCTGGTAGCCAGAGGCGTAGCTAGGTGGGGTGCCAGGGGAGCGACTGCTCCCCCAAACAGACTTCTGATGGCGCCGGAGCCTATTTTTCGGCAGTCCGTCATGCCTATATAATGCGCACGCGCCTATGCAATCCGTTCTCCAATCCCCTTAGTGTCACAACCTGGTTGGTAGCACAATTAGACTACACATATAATCTGGAACATAATTATGTAAAATAAGAAACAACAACATGCATAATTTAAAAATGCCTCTAGCTTCTACTGGAAGCCAATGCAACTCAACAAATAATGGTGCGATTATCAAACTTTGATTCAGAGCACAGCAGTCGAGCTTATGTTCTGAAGAATTTGTAACTTTTTTTTTAGCGCAGTCTACCTACATTATATTACAGTAGTCCAACTGGGATAAATTTAAAGCCTGAACTTGTAAGCCACTGTGTATTGGACATGACTGCACTCTCTCAAAATGTACTGCTAGTGCTCATCTCAACACTTGTATAGCTCCAAACACAGAGCCTCCTTCTGGACTTCATAAGGCATCATATGTACAAAATGTATTAAAGTGCACTTGGGTGAAATCAACCCAATCAAAAAAAAAAAAAACCTCCAAAATCCCTCCAACACATTTGGAATACTTTCTGTATCTTTTTGCCACTTTTGTACTTTTCTCTATATGTTGTACTGAATAGTCAGTCATTTGGTACCACCATACTTGTGTTTTCCTCTTTTGCCGCAATGTTTAGTTACCTTGCATCAAAATTTTATATCAGTGGGAAATGGAATGTCTCTGGGGGGGTCACAACTTTTCCCTTTCCCACTATTTTGTCAATGTTGTGATCTCAACATTTTTAAGTATGACAACACTATGCTATTTATTTATTTAGCTCATACCTTTTCACTGATAGCTCAGGTAAGTTGTTTCCAGGTACAACAGGTGTTTCTAGTGGATGACATGTTAACAGAGACATGATCTCTTATTTCATATTTCTGTATACAGGCTAACACTGGTACATTAATTACATCCAGTGAAGAGATGTAACTGCTTCCCTATAGGTGCTACAAAATCTGCATTTGTCCATTCTATCATAATTTCTATGCCAGAGTCTACAGTCCAATGCTGCACCTGTCATTTAGGGTAAAGTTCCCCTCTCCTTAACACTCCTGTGTTCAGTTTTGTGGATGTTGAAGATGTACTCTGTACTTCCTAATGTACTTATTGTTTAGCCAATAGTTTTTCTTGTTTGCTGAACAGAATTTTACTCATGTTGTGCAAATTTTGTTCCTTCTTTCCCCGTGTTCTGGTGGATTCTCATTCCTTCTGTCCATCACAATGCTTGTCCAAGTTTAAGGAGAGACCTATTGTGCCTGTTCACCTTCATATTTCAGCACCAAACATTTGAATCTGCTGATGCTGCTAAGTAGGCCACAGGTGTATGACAGCAGTTCTGTCTGTGCAGTCTGTAAGACTCGGACTGCCCTTCAGTTCTCCTGAAATAAAATCTCAGCATGAATTAGATTACATGAGGGGGGGGGGGAGCATAAAGAAGATTATTTGGTCTTGCATCTAGTTTTTCAAGATCTTTATGAGGCGAATCTTCCAAAGATGTATGAGAATATAGGGATTCTAAGTTCAATGATAGCTTGCATTCTACTCAGTATCAGGTGCAGTATCCTGTAGCATTCTTTGCTTATCTTTTCTCTCAGTAATTTATGCTGGATCATTGTACCTTTTTCCATGCACAGATTTTTATATACACAGTTTCCTGCTCAGTTCTTTTTCCAGCCTATTTCTTCTTGATATTGTGCAGACTGTATCATGGGAGTATGAGGCTCCTGGTATCAGGTGGCTAATGCTCTATAAGCCGGGGTTTTTTTTTTTGTTTTTTTGCAAAAGCATAAGAAATTAGTAGCATAATTAAGACCCAAAACAGAAGGAAGAACTTCTATTTTTATACTGTGCAGTTTGTATACATTTGATCCTTATGCTATCCAAATATTTAGTTTTACAAGTTTGATTGTCCACTAGGTGGCACTAGTATACTGATAAGACAGAAAAATATAATAGCACCTTTATGGTTAAATATTTTTTTTTTTTAGTTATCAATCAATATCCAATATATATAAGATTACAAATACTCAGTTTGTTTAAGAGTGCAAAAAAACAAAGTGACCAGAAAATTAGTTTTCAATTTCAGCCCATCCCCAAACCATCCAAACATACACCACCCATCCCTCCTCTATACAAGGGCTATGCTAAAAATACATATCAAGAATATCACCAGTACCAGCCGTGATCACTCAATGTCTTGTTAGGACCCCAAACTCACATGCTCCCAACCACTAAGTAGAGCGGTTCCTCCCAAGGCCTTCAAGCTATGAAATATCCAAGTCACTCTCAATGGTAAGGTTGCCAAATATGGATCCAAAATCTTCAAAAATCTCTTCTTCACAGACCACCCCCATAGGACTGCAGTCATCATCTCCATCCGAAGCAGCTCAAACATCTGACTGCACCATTGAGAGACAGTGGTTGGGGCAGCATCACGCCACTGTAATAGGATACGTTTCGTCATCAAACAGGCTTTATGTAAGAGGAGTACTGCAATCCATCACATCCAGGAGAGATCTATGGGGGAGTGCCAGCCACTGATGGTCGCAAATTGCACTCAAATGGGCCCAGCGAGCTGTCCAAAATGTTTATATTTGAGGACACTCCCACATACAACGTTTATATAAGGCACTGAGAGTTGAACATAACACAGCACCTTTAAATTGTTTTGTACTTTAGATTTGCAATCAGAAAGTTTTAAAATATGTACAGCAGCCATCAAAAACCACCTGTTCTGAGATTTTATTCTTTCCTAGTGCACTTATGTCCCACAAACTCCTAGGCCATCAACATCCTCTCTCAGGGTAATGACAAGAATGGACCTCAGTCACAACCCAGAAGTAGAGGAAAAGCCTAGCGATTAGAGCAGTTCAAATCCAATCAGTTCTCCTTGTAACCTTGGGACAATAGAGGATAAAGTGAATTGCCAAAGTGCAAAATCAGGGGCCTGCTTATAAAAAGCTTCCTCCCATTTTGTATTTAATGGAAAAATGCTTAGTAAACAGGGCCTTTAAATTGTAAGCCCTCTGAGAACAGTAAATAACTTGTACACCTGAATATAACTGGTCTTGAACTACCAATGAAAAGTCATGTCCTAAATCCAAAATCTACTGCTATTCCAAGATAAAGCTAATAAACTTTCCTAAAAACCAGCCCTCAGTGGGACAATTTTCCAGTTCCAGGTTCCTCACTGATTTTCTTCTCCCCAGCAAAACCAGTGCTGGGCAGACAGTCTACGCCCGGATGGGCTGGAGTGTAAGTTTTAAGAGGCTTTGACGTTAGCTTCAGAACTTTTATTACAAGAACAGTGCTGGGCAGATTTCGACGGTCTGTGCCCTGAGAATGGCAAGGATAAATCAAACTTGGGTATACATATAAAGTATCGTATACCATGTAAAATGAGTTTTTCTTGTTGGGCAGGCTGGATGGACCTACAGGTCTTTATCTGCCGTCAATTACTAAGTTAATATATGTTTGTTCTCCAAGCAGTAACTTTGCTTCATGTTGGAGTCTTTGGATTGCATCAGACAAGTATAAAAAATCTCTATGTGTAGACTGGTCTGACTGCTGCTATTCTGAACACACTGTGCCTTTCACACAGATGAATACTGACTTGGGAGAAATTATAAGTGAAGTGTGGTTAAAATACAGCCAATAAAATCTAGACTAAAATTTTTTTGCACATAAAAATGTTTGGAGATTTCATTTGCACTACAATGTGTGTACTAATTTTCATATTTATTTTCTTACAATTAGAAATGGTCTTTCCTTCCCAGACATCCCCTGTGGCAAGCAAATTACCTTGGTAGCCTTTTCTGCTTCTGACAGAGGGCGAATTTTATAGGAAGGCACAATATCCTTGAAGACTTCCATCAGCGATACCATCACTAGCTTTCGAACAGTTACTGCTACAGTGGAGTCTTGTTCCATAAGCATAGCTCGCAATTCTTTCAGTTTTTTAATCTACGCAAGAAACAATACCTTAAGTTTTCAAAAAGGTAATAGGTAAACCTAGGATCAGACATACTAAAGAAGTTTTCTTCACTACAAGGCCTGGGGGACTTTCTTCCCCCCATACACACTTCGCCACCTCCTCTTGAGGCTTTGATCTGGTGCTGCATCTGGAATAGCAGTCTTGTTTTCTTTTGGTACTGCAGCGAGTTTGAACCATGAGATGTCCAAATACCATATTTTTGTGTATTATACACATTTTTACAAAGCATACCTATTCCCTGCACACTATACAGTGTATTTTTACTGCAAAACTAATGTGTTTTAAATGCCTTTTTTCTTTTTAGGCTTTTTGCAGGTTTCGAGTGATAATAATGCCTGCAAAATAAAAAAAAATTAAAAAAAAGCCCTTAAAAACAAAAGTGTTAATTTTGCAATTAGCATGCCTTAGAAAAATAAACTGGTGCAGCAAGTTATACCACTTTATATTTATGTAGATACACAACTTGCATGTCTTATACATGTGGGCATGTTAAGTGTGTAACAATACAGTATACAATTTCTGTTCCACTGTGAGAATAGCGCACAAAAGGTCAGACATTGTATAGTGTCACAAAAAATATCAGATCAGTTTTGCAGGCGATGCTAGAAGATAAAGGTGACAGAAGATTCCCAACCTGGAAAGAAAGCTAGCTTGGAGGGCATGGGGTTTAAAATAAATGGGGAGGGTAACCTGTAGTGGCAAAGAGGGGGCTATGACAAGCCAGGATGAAGTGCAGGATAGGATCTGGGGACAGGCTGTGTGCCAGAGGTGAAAAGGGGCTGAGGAAAACAGAGTATCCAGATGGAAACCAGCAAAAAGTGTGAGGAAAGCAGACTAAACTACACAGAGCTGCTATGAGCGAATGCAAGAGAACCATCACCAGAGGGGGGCCACTGCCTTGCTCAAGATATCCCCATTTTGGGGATAATATTAAAGGAATTTTTGCACTTAAAAGTACTCATAGAATTACCCCACAGGCTAGGCAACTGGCACTTTTACATGACCCCTGTAGGGATGCTCAGGGCAGTCTGGATAGAGTCATGAAGTACGTACACAGATTATAAAATTTACACCTACATGCTTACTTAGCTGGATGCAACTGCACTTTATTACACAGGTTTTGGGAAACTATTTAATACAGATAGATATGCGCCACTTGGCCTTCCAACCTAGGTGGAACTGAATATGAAATAAATAAGATGCAGGAGCACTCTGAGCTGAACTCTTGAGGATAGTGCAGTATTTAAGTACCAAAATTAAACTTAAAAATAAGAGGAAAAGAAAAAGAGCAGGAGGGGGAGAAGTACTTTTAAGCTATGAATGTTTATTTCAAATACCCCAAACAACCTGTGCATTCATTTTTCTCACACTATTAATTTCAGACTTTAACACCGAGAGTGTAAAAACTGATTTTAACAAGTGATCTGTGCAGATATAACCTTAAAAAAAAAAGAAAATAAAACAAAGCAGATGCCCATTTACACAGGGTCATATTAGAAGCCAACTCAAACTGGGTTTTTTGCTTTTTATTTTTGCTGAAAACTAGCCGTTCAGTTTCAGCCAAAACCAAAACAGGCCGCTACAGTCTGCCACCCTGCACCCCTCCCCCTGAATAGAAGACTACCTCCTTCATGCCACCCCCAACAGGAAACCCTCCTTCCTCCTCCCTCCCTCCCAAACAAAGGGTTTCCTCCCATTTCCTTCCCCCCCCCCCTTGAACAGGAGGAGCCCCCCCTCCTTGGACTAACTTCCTATCGCTGGTGGACTAGTAGCATAGTCTGAGCAGAAGCGATCCCCAACTGGTCCTCCCTATGCAGTCTCCGCTTTCAAAATGGCTGCCACTACCTTCAGCAGCAGTCTCTTGAGTCTGCCTCTATAGCAGGGGAGGCAACCTCTGTACACAGAGGACCACATGAGCATCAGTGCTTTCCTTAGCAGGCTGAACATTACATAATGTTGAAACCGGAAATGCACAGAACTCCACAGACCTACAGTGATAAATAAGTAAAACTGCTAGAGTGGCTATTCTAATAATATTTGCAAAATACAATAATTAAAATCATCAAAAGTCTGGTTAGTAAACTTTTCTATGTATACTTCCCATGGTTTTGGGGGCCAAATAAAATTTAATGATGGGCCACACTCAGCCCTGGAGCCACAGGTTGCCCACCCCTGCTCTACAGGTTGTGGAAACCATTTTGAGATTGGAGCGGTCATAGGATCAATTGCAGATCGCTCCCTACTCATACCGGTTCCAATCTCAAAATGGCTTCTGCAACCTCTAGCAGTAGTCTCTAAAGAGTGCCTCTGATAGTCACAGCAATTTGGACAGAAGACAACATGGGCAGGAGCAACTGGGGATCACTTCTCCCCCAAGTATGACATGGGGGGGGGGGGGGGGGGGTGCGACAAGACATAGCATAAAGTTTCAGCTGAAAATGCACTGCTTCAGATTTTGGGCCAATTTCGGCACCAAAGCCAAAATTTACTTGGCCTCTAGGTCACGTTTGGAAGGAATATGAAACACCAAGAACATTTTCTCTCTTCACATATACAAAGATTGAGATGAGCAATGCTTCTGTACAGGCTAACATAAGAGCAAAGAAAATACACACACTGTTTTCTGGCTCCGAAAGGATGGCAGATGCCAGTGCAGCAATCCTCACTTTCCTGTCACGAAGCATCTCTTTCCGCCGTAGTAACAGCTCCTCGGTGCTAAGTATGGACAGAGGGTCTTCGACACTGGCCACAGGAGCTAGAACCCAAGAAACTCATGTCGGAATCATGGCTACGCCTTTTAAACTTGTGCTCAGCTGCAGCAGCAATTAAGAGAAATACTTGAGAAATATGTTAGAGTTAACGTTAGTGTCTCTGAACACGCGGGCCCCAAAGAGTAAGAGAAAATGCTACTGTTAAAACACACTGCTTATGAGCTAAGGAATCAAAAGGCCAGCATCAGCGTCACTATCTGGATTTTAAACTGCTAGTTTGATGGAATTCACTATTCTGACTCAAAAGAAGACAGTTATCATTAGTGTTAGTCCACTTAGATATGTGGAAATATATGTGCCTATACAAGATGTGAATGATGCAACTCTTGGATGAGCAATATATTAATTTTTACATAAAATAAATCAGTCAAAACAAAAGCCAACTTTTTCCTTCTTTATACTGCTCAAATGGCATCTGCCAATTAAGGGATCTGAATGAGCAATAAATTAGTGGGAACAGTAGAATGCCTGAAGGACTTTTATTTGATCCACTGTTTGTTCGCTTGTCGAAGGCTGACCACCACAGGCAGATGAATGGAGTGGGCCATGTCCCAACCAATATTTTCCTTAACACAGCTTGGGGGAGCAGCCCGAGATAGTAAGAGGAGCCCCATTAAACCAAAGTGTTCCGCTGTTCCTACTACAGGGGCAGCCTCAGAATAGTTTACATTCATTATACGGGTAGGCTTTCTGAGACAATGTGGGACTGATTCTGCAGCAAGTGTTACAACAGTCTGGGATACTTTGTTTTTAATTCAGTAACACACTGACACAGGTCATAGTTCAAATAGTTTTTTTTTTTTTTTTTTAACTAAAATTCATTAGTTTTTCTAGGCTGAATCTGAAGAACGTCTTTTGTGCTCTATTAATTTTTTTCTCTATCTTCCCTTACTTTTTTTTTTTATTAGTTCTCTTACCCATCCTTTCACTTAAGCACCCAAAATTTTTTTTCTCAACTTCATTACCAGTCTGTAAATGCATTTTCAGAGTGCTGTATAAACCAGTAATAACCCAAGTGCTCAGCCTCAAAGAAATCTTCCATTTAAACTTCTCAGTCAGCTCAATACCTCATTGTGCTTTGAATGGCCAAAAAGTAGTGGGAGAATGGAAATCCCAATTCCCACTGTAAACATATTCCTTAGGTAAAAGTATATCCATTACCTTGCTCTGATTCTGCTTCCTCCTCATCTGTCTCTCCTTCATTCTCTTCAGCAGAAAGAACTGGAAAAACAGATTGCATTAGAAACTGTAGTGTCTCATCTGCAGTTCGCAGTCTCAGGAATACGATGAGTTTGGAGGATGCAAGCCGGCACACACTGGTTAGATATTACCTGGTTTCTCCATGCTCTGTGGGATGATGCCTCGCTTGTCTTTAATGGGCAACAGGTGAATAACTTCTTTCTCAGGTTCCATTTGCAAGCGCCGTGGCATCTTCTCATATTTCTCAATCACACTGTCCTGTTTGCGTTTTCTGGCATGAATAGGTTCACTGTACGAGGAAAATAAAGCTACTAGAATATGTTTTATTTGTAGCAGGCTAAGAACTAGTTTTGTAAGACTATTTTATTGAGCATGGTAAAATGATGTCTTACCTGATAATTTTCTTTCCTTTAACGCAGCAGATGAATCCAGGAACTAGTAGTTAAGTCCGCCTACCAGCAGGTGGAGATAGAGAAAAACAAGCTAAAGGCAGTGATGCCAGATGGCCAGCTCCTTCCTCAGTTAGTATGTCATTTGTAAGCATTTGCCAAGGCCAAAAATATGAAACCAATAACAACCAGAAACCATCCTCACTAAACAGAGAAGCAAATAAGAACTTCGAAATAACTGCAACTTGATCCAGAAATCGGAATCCTTTCCGTGTTCCCATATTTGTCTGAACTCTGCAAAAGAGAACCCGGAAGGAAAAAATAGCCAAACTGCGTGGAAAATGAAAAAAATGTCGGCTGAACTAGGGAGGGATCCTGGATTCATCTGCTGCGTTAAAGGAAAGAAAATTATCAGGTAAGACATAATTTTACCTTCCTTGTCACTTGCAGCAGATGAATCCAGGAACTAGTGGGATGTACCAAAGCTAGGGTGGGAAGCCGACGCTCCCTGCGCCAACACTCCCGCCCCCAAAACTCGAATCCTCTCGAGCAGACACGTCTAGCTTGTAATGCTTCGCAAAAATATGACGGGACGCCCAAGTAGCCGCCTGACAAATCTCTTCCAGAGATAAGGCCAACGCCTCTGCCCAAGAAGCTGCCTGTGCCCGAGTAGAATGTGCCTTCAGGGCCTGTGGAGGCGCCCGCCCCTGTAGCAGATACGCTGCTCCAATGGCTTCCCTAATCCAGCGAGCAATGGAAGCCTTAGAAGCCGCCTCACCTCTTTTCAATCCCGACAAGAGCACAAAGAGTTGATCCAGAGTGTCGAAACTCGTTAGAGATCTGCAAGTACCGAAACAAGGCTCTCCGCACGCCCAAGAAACATAGTGAGGCAAACTCCCCCGGATAATCCTCTCTTCAAAAAGACGGAAGATAAACCGCCTGATTGACATGGAAACCCAAAACCACTTTAGGTAGAAATAACAGCACCGTCTGGATCGACACCCCTGCTTCAGAAAACTGCAAAAAAGGATCTCTGGAAGACAAAGTATGAATTTCAGAAATCCTCCTAGCCGAAGAAATGGCCACCAAAAACACTGTCTTAAGTGTTAGATCCTTCTCAGAAACCTTATTCACCGGCTCAAACGGTGGGACCTGGAGGGCTTGCAGTACCACATTCAAATGCCATGCCGGGCACGGCTGCTGCAGAGGAAGCCGAAACCGATGAGCCCCGCATAGGAAACAGACCACATCAGAGTGAGCTGCTAAAAAGGAACCATCCAGTTTGCCCCTAAAACAAGCTAGCGTGGCCACCTGCACTCGAAGGGAATTATATGCTTTCCACACTCACATGTACGCTGCTGAAGTAGACTGCTTCCATGCCCCCACAAGAATGGCAATGACTGGTCCCCAAAATCCCTTCTTCCTCAGCTCCCGCCTCTCAATAGCCAGGCCGTAAGACCAAAGCGGGAGGGATTTTCCATCTGAACTGGCCCTTGATGCAACAGATCGGGAGTCACCGGAAGTCGCAATGGTGACTCAGAGTGCTCGAACGAGATCCGCATACCACGGCCGTCGGGGCAGTCTGGGGCCACTAGAACAACGGGCCCCTGATGCCGCACTATGCAGCAAAGAACTCTCCCTATCAGAGGCCACGAAGGAAAAACATACAGTAGCTGTTGATCCGGCCATGGCTGGAGAAGAGCGTCCAATCCTGCGGATCCTGGCTGCCGTTTGCGGCTGAAGAACTGGGGAACTTTGGCATTGCAAGCCATGGCCATGAGATCCATTACTGGTCTTCCCCAATGTTGACAGATCAACCGAAAAGCAGACAGCACCCATTCTGCTATGTCCAAAAGAGTACAGCTGAGAAAATCTGCTTGAACATTGTCTTGACCCGCAATGTGCGCTGCCGACAGACTCTGAACATGCGCTTCTGCCCATACTAGAAGACGAGACGCTTCCGCTGCCAAGGGAAGACTGCGAGTGCTCCCCTGCCGATTGATGTAGGCCACCGTCCTGGTGTTGTCCGAGAATACACAAACCGCCTGCCCCTGCAGAAGGTCCTGAAAACTCCACAGCACATTCACGACTGCTTGCAACTCCAGACAATTTATCCGCCAAGTCGCTTCGAGAGGGGTCCACGATCCCTGGGCTACTCAATGAAGACAATGGCTCCCCAGCTCACAAGGCTGGCATCCGTCATGACTACCACCAATTGGGAGATGCCAGAGAAACACTTCTGCAAACTGGCTGACCGGAGCCACCACGCGAGACTGTCCCTGGCCCAGCTCGACCAAGGAAGGTGTCGTCGATAATCTAGCGACGTTGGCGACCATCTGCTCAAAAGGAAATTCTGAAGAGGCCGCATGCGAGCCCTTACCCATGAAATGACCTCCAAGATACTCAAGACTGAGTAGGAACCAGATGACTCTTGTCCATATTGACCACCCAACCTAAGGATTGCAACACCGCAATCACTTGGTCGGTGACCACTCGACTTTCCTCTGCTGTCGTCACCCGAATCAGCCAGTCGTCGAGATATGGATGCACTCGAATCCCCTCCTTCCGCAGGAACACAACCACCACCACCATGACCATGGAAAAAGTGTGTTGGGCAGTGGCCCTTCCGAAAGGAAGGGCCCGAAACTGAAGTGCTGACCCAGCACCGCAAATCTGAGAAATCTCTGATGGGGCTGCCAAATGGGAATGTGCAGGTAAACTTCCCTCAAATCAAGAGCCGTCAAAAACTCGCCTGGTTGAACAGCAGCAATAACTGCCCTTAATATCGTCATGCGGAAGTGACAAACCCACAAAAACTGGTTTACTTTTCTGAGATTGAGAATAGGCCGAAAAGCCCCTCCCTTCTTTGGAACCACAAAGAAGATGGAGCACCGACCTGTGCCTTTCGAAAGGAGGAACAGGCACGATAGCCCCTATCCTTTGCAGGTCTCGCAAGCACTGCAGAACCGTTGTCCTCTTGGCCCGCGATACACAGCGGGACCCCAGAAAAAAAGTCTGTGATGGGAGAGAAGAATTCTAGCTTGTAACCTTCTCGCACCACATCGAGAACCCACTGGTCCGAAGTAATTCTGGCCTACTCTGGAAGAAACAGAGAAAGCCGACCACTGATCTGCTCTCTTCCCGAGTGGACCTGCGCCCCATCATTGGGAGGCCCAAGAAGGCGCCCCCTGATGAGAGGGGGGTCCAGTCGGACACTTCTTCTTGCAAAAGGAAGAACACTGCCCAAAACGAGGACGCTGAAAGGCTGTGTTGGACCGCCCCGGGCGATACCGTCGCATCTCTCTGAAACGTGACCTCGAGGCTCCCTGCCTGGAAGTAGACTTGGGTCTATTCTCCAGAAGACGCTGAGATTTGGAATCCCCCAAATCTTTAGCAATCTTTTCTAGGTCTTCCCCAAAAAGCAATTTCCCTAGGAAAGGCAATTTAATGAGCCGTTGCTTAGAGGCCATATCTGTGGCTCAATGACGGAGCCACAGAAGACGCTGAGAGGAAACAGTCAAGGCCATGAGTTTGGCCGAAGCACAGACCAAATCATACAAGGCATCCTCCAAGTACGCCAGCCCAATATCCATCAGCGACATCTGAGGAGTTCCTGGCATATCAGACTCCGAAATTGAATCCATGACAAAATGTAGCCAACTGAGACAAGCTCTAGCCGCATAAGAACTACAAACAGAAGCTTGAAGTGTCAAAGCGGCCACCTCAAAGGCACGTTTTAAAGAGGCCTCTAGCCATCTGTCTTGCATATCCTTAAGTGTCACACCACCTTCCACTGGAAGAGTATAGTCTTCTTAGTGACCGCCATCACCAGGGCATCCACCCTAGGTAGAGCAAACTGCTCTAAACGGTCCGCTGAAACCGGATACAGCCTGGCCATAGCCCTGGCTACTTTCAGCCCCCCATCCGGATCCGCCCACTGAGCCAAAATCAACTCTTCAATAGCTTCATGTACCAGAAAAGTCTTAGAAGGTCGTCTGGTACTAGCCATCTTTGGGTTGACTGCCTCAGAAGCCGCAACCTCAGGGTCCTCTATATTCAAGACTTCCAGCACCTGAGAGATAAAGGAGGACAACTCCTCCTTATGGAAAATTCTCACGGTGGAAGAGTCCTCCGGTTGGTCAATGAGGATACCGTCCTCCACCCCCGTCTGCTCCAAGAGAGCCACCATGGAGGAAGTATGCAGGACCCCTCCTCAGACCCCAAAGAAAGCCTAGGCTTTTTAAGGGAGGAGAAATCCTCTGGGGAAAACCCCAAAATCTCTTGGTTACCCCCAGACCCCCTGAGAGAATCAAAGGCTGAAGCTGTCGCAGCCATGTGAGGGGGGGGCAAGGCCCTTTTCAACAAAAATGCTTGGAATAGCAAAATAAACTCTGGCAAAAACCCCTCCCTCGCAATGGAGGTCGCAGCCGTGGCACTTGCACCACCGCCCACAGTGCCTGACGGCCCCCCCCCCCCAATTCCCTACTAGCGGAGAAGAAGCTTTGCCCAAAACCGCTACCAGAGCCGGTGTCGCAACCGATCGCAAAATGGCGCGAGAATCGCCAGGCTCTGGGCGGGGTGGCCACCGCTCTGTCGAGTCCTGCCAAATTAGCGCACCCCACGATGCAAAGGCCTGCCGCCGAATGCCGTTTCCCGCATCGGGAACAGCGTTTTACCGCCTCCGCTGCCATCGCCTGTTTCCGAACAGGAACCCAGCAGGACTTACCCCGAACCAGGAAAGCGTGGGAACTGACAGCTGAGCCGAAGAAAAAAAAAAACTCTCCGACTCCACTTCGAGGCAGGCAACAGAAAGCAGGACTCGGACAACAGTAACACAAACCTGCTCTCAGCAAAAACACACTTCCCCGTGCTTCTCTGTTTCTCTTTTAAATAAATTCTATGGTTCTCTCTTTTTTTTTTTTTTTTTAGTGAGCAGGCAGAAACAAACAGGGAAGGAAAGGAACAGCAAAAGCCTATTTAGAGGGAATTTGAGGTGAAGCAGGGACCCAGCAACTGCATATGCTGCCAAAGGGGACACCACCATTCCGCCACCCCCTGCTCAAACTGGCCACTGGCCCAGGAGCACCCTCAGAGGCCTTGGGCCCAGGAGCTGGAGAAAAAGCCGTCCACCACCTGCTGAGATAGAGATAAACAAACTAAAGGCAGTGATGCCAGACGGCCAGATCCTTCCTCAGTTAGTGTGTCTCTATCTCCCCCTGCTGGTAGGCAGACTTAACCACTAGTTCCTGGATTCATCTGCTGCAAGTGACACGGAAACAAGGCTACAAATAAAAGGCAGAATGGTCAAAATGTATAACTGCACATCAAAAACCAAAGCAAAAATACATTTGTGTCTGAGATCTTACCGCCAGCAGTAAATACTGATGCGGTAACCAGGGGTAATGACCTACGTGTGTCAGATGCCACTTGGCGCACATAGCTGATGCACGCCAGAAAAGAAAAAATATTTTTCGGACACGTGTAGCAGATGCACGCCAAAAAATGAAATTACCGCAAGGGCCACACGGTAGCCGGGCCGTAACTCTGAATTGGCGCACATTGGGCATGCTTAGGCACTTCCGCAGCTTAGTAAAAAAGACCCACAATCATGCCACCATCTACTGCAGAAAATAGTTATCTATTCATAGGTGCCACTACTACATTATCACTATATAATATTAAAAATATGGAAGGAAAAAAAGCCTCAGAAAGCCCCAATTTAAATTTAGTGAGCTCAAAGTCTTATCATAGGCATGGACTAACAAACGAGGCAACTTAATCTGTGCACTCCCAGTGCTATCCCATAAGACCTTACATGATGGGACTGGGAGTGCACAGAGGAAGTTGCCTCATGTGTCCATGGTGCCCTGAAGCAGCAAAGTGAAACACTGGCCACTGTTGGATACGGACAAGATATAAAACAACACTGACCTATATAATCGAAGAAAAGTTAATGAAATGTTGATGATAAAGTATATAACCACAGGTCCAAATTGGAAGGGTTTTTTTATGCTAAGACTGAGCTCATTGAATTTAAATTGGAGCTGTCCAAAGTTTTTTCCTTTCTTTCTGAATATCATGTAGTGATAACACACTAATGTACTACTTGTGACACCTATGAATAATTATTTCCTGCATCTAGATCAGCGATTCCCAAACCTGGCCCTGGAGGCACCCCAGGTAGTCAGGTTTTCAGGCTATCCACAATGAATATTCATAAGAGATATTTGCATGCACTGTGTCTACTGCAATATATGAATATTCATTGTGGAGTGACTGTGATTTTGTTACCTGAATAGTTTACCAGGAGTTATTTGCATTAGTTAAGTCCTGCTTGAGGGGTTTATTTATGGTACTGGTATCAGCTTAGGTTTACAATTGTGTGTCTTGGCTCCCTAGATTGTGGGTGAATTGGTACGTAAGTACATAAGTAATGCCACACTGGGAAAGACCAAGGGTCCATCGAATCCAGCATCCTGTCCACGACAGCGGCCAATCCAGGCCAAGGGCACCTGGCGAGCTTCCCAAACGTACAAACATTCTATACATGCTATTCCTGGAATTGTGGATTTTTCCCAAGTCCATTTAGTAGTGGTTTATGGACTTGTCCTTTAGGAAACCGTCTAACCCCGTTTTAAACTCCACTAAGCTAACCGCCTTCACCATGTTCTCCGGCAACGAATTCCAGAGTTTAATTATGTGTTGGGTGAAGAAATATTTTCTCCGATTTCTTTTAAATTTACTACACTGTAGTTTCATCGCATGCCCCCTAGTCCTAGTATTTTTGGAAAGCGTGAACAGACGCTTCACATCCACCTGTTCCATTCCACTCATTATTTTATATACCTCTATCATGTCTCCCCTCAGCCGTCTCTTCTCCAAGCTGTATAGCCCTAGCCTCCTTAGTCTTTCTTCATAGGGAAGTCGTCCCATCCCTGCTATCATTTTAGTCACCCTTCGCTGCATCTTTTCCAATTCTACTATATCTTTCTTGAGATGCGGCGACCAGAATTGAACACAATACTCAAGGTGCGGTCGCACCATGGAGCAATACAACGGCATTATAACATCCTCACACCTGTTTTCCATACCTTTCCAAATAATACCCAACATTCTATTCACTTTCCTAGCCGCAGCAGCACACTAAGCAGAAGGTTTAAGTGTATTATCCTAATGTGGAACCTTGCATGACGTAGCTATAATTCAGGTTCTTTTTTCCCCACATGCATCACCTTGCACTTGCTCACATTAAATGTCATCTGCCTTGTTTGGTTCTTTGTTTTGTTTTTTTTTGTTTTGTTTCCTTAGTTTTGTTTGATATATTTGACCACTCAGTGTGATGTGATGTCACTGTATTAAATTTTATAAATAAAAGCTTTAAAAATTTAGGTCACCCTTCTTAATCCCAACTTGGACCTGTCCAATGTATCTCTAAGGCAGCTGAGACCCTTGAAAATAAATGGATGATACTTACCTAGAAGAAAGAACTCTGGTTACAAAGGATGCTCTCTGAGCCATTTCCTTCATCAGATGAAGGTCATCCTCCTCCAACATATCCAGAGGAAGAGATTCCTCCTCCATTTCCTCCTCATCCTCTTCAACTGGGCCACAAGAAGAAAAAGATAATGTTTAATGAACTTCATATATCGCTCTCTGGAAAAGCAAACACAAAACATGTGTACATCGCCTACAGACACTGACTCAGGTTAACGCTACCATAAGCTTCCCACAGAAATTCCATACCAGTTTTAAATTCTGATCCACAGTCTATGTTAAACTTGGAAAACCATATCATACGAGTCGTATGTAAAGAAGGGACCAAGGAGGTCTCAAAAGCTCATCTAGATTATCTCTGGACCATTCTCACAGTGGCCTAAGAAAAAGTACCACAGCTTGCAAAGCAATGAATGGAAAAGGGTGAGGGAAGGAATCCTTACTTTCTGGTCACTGTAAAATTCAACTCAAAGTTTGGAAGATCAGAGTTTTTAATCAGTTGGAAATAAGTGAGCATGAAAAACTGAGGGAGGAGCTACGACAGCAATCCAAAAATGGGAGTGAATGGAATGACAAAGAAAGCAACAAGGTAAGCTCTCCCAGAACTCCTCTCTCACCACAGTATTTAAGTTAGCCATCTGTGCCATTTTATTACTCTCTATGCTCTTTGCTGAACTTGTTTGCATGATTGTTGTGTACCTATCTCATAGGGTTTCATCCTCCCCTGACTGCTATTTGCACCGGTCTCCTGTAGAATGCTCCGCCACTCCTACTATGTAAACTATCCCACATGAACTCTCTCACCACAGTATTTATGTTAACTATCTGCAGCATTTCACACTGTGGGCACGCACCCAAGGAGCAGGTCATGCATTTGGTGCTTCCCATCTCTTTCCTCAAACTCATGAGAAAGGGCATCCCTAACTGATGCCCTCCCTTGGGTATAAGAATCTTGTGGCCCTGGGTGATTTCAATGTACATGTCAATAGTCCACACTTCCCTCATCCTGCTCACTTTCTATCTTTTTTAGCTGAACTGGGTCTAAACCTGTCCGACACATCAAGCGAGTCATACCCTTGATCTGGTTTTATCTTTATCCGACTCACCAATTTCACTATCTGCTCTGACCTTGGTTTCTTTATTTTGGTCTGGGTCATTCCATGCCAAGTGGTCTAAACCTTCCCACCATCATGTCTCCAATTTTGTTCAAATTTTATCTGTTGCACGAGTCAGGTGTTAAACGAAGTTTCCCAAAATTTGAGGTCTCTAACTGCAATATTTGCAGAGCTAGACCCCCTTTTCTGAAAGGTTGTCAGTTCATGAGCGCGCAACATTTACCAAAATGCCATTTTTGGGGTCTAATAAAATCCAAACACATTTATAGGAAGGGCTAAAAAATTCAAATCCTGTACAGTTTTTGATGCTAATTCCGATGAAATACATTTTAACATTATGGATGCAAAATCGAGTAAAACAAGTTGACTCAAAGTGTGCATCAAAATTGGTCGCCACTCATCGGAACATATTTGGACCAATATTCAGACCGCAACAACTTCCATGCAAACAAAGATACGGACTTGAAATTTTGAACAAGCATTATGCTTGTGCTGGACATAATACTGCCAGATTTGCAACTAACCAGCATATATAACCGCCCTGCAGGATCTCTTCAAAGTTGGCACTGTCAGCGCAAATGGTAAAATGTACCAAAGTTCAAAGCCAATTATTAAAAAAGAAAGTCTGTCTGAATCAGCTTGTGAACAGTATCATCTGAAAGAGAAAATTGTGCTCTACAACATTGATATGTTTTTGTTTTGCAATCCCACCATTAAGTAGCCATGGTTTCTTATGCCGAATCTTCCCCACAGCAGCTTCACTGTGGGGTTCCCCAAGGCTCTGTACTTTCCCCACTTCTGTTTAGTGTTTTCTTAAGTGCATTGGCCTCTCTCGTTCGGAGAATTTCTGCATTTCAGCATATATTTATGCTGACATCCTTCTGGTCTACTACACTGATTAAACCTGCCAAATATTGTTCCTGTACAATCTTGCCTCAACACTGTGTCCCACTGGCTTCTTCAGATCCTTAACCCAGAAAACAACACTGTCACATGTTCAATTACAGGTTGCCTGAACAGTCCTACCATTGATCTTATGTTCTTAGGTAGATCTGTTACAAACGTTAGTTCTTTTCACTACTTAAGGGTTCTCATCAATTCCAGGCTAACTTTTTCAATAGTTCTTTCCTCCCTTGTCAAATCCTGTTTCTTTACTCTCTTGACAGCTCTATTAGTTTGCAAATTTTTGATCATGATACTTTCCATGGTCCAATTCTCTCTCTATTCACATCCAAAATCAATTACTATAAAATTATCTTTGCTGGAATTGCCCAGGCTTCCATCAAGAAACTTCAGACATTACAAAACACAACTAACACAACAAGCTTAGCTGAAATTGGGTGGCGGGGGGAAGAGGGGTTGGTGGTTGAGAGGCTAGGATGGGGGAGGGCAGACTTATACGGGGTCTGTGCCGCAGCCAGTGATGGGAGGCGGGACTGGTGGTTGGGAGGCGAGAAATACTGCTGGACAGACTTATACGGTCTGTGCCCTGAAAAAGACAGGTACAAATCAAGGTAAGGTATACACATATGAGTTTATCGTGGGCAGACTAGATGGACCGTGCAGGTCTTTTTCTGCCGTCATCTACTATGTTACTATCAGAGTTATCTGCAGTGCCGGGAAGTTTGATGGTGTGCCACAGCTTCTGAAGCATCTTCACTGGCTTCCAGTTGCTTATCAGGTACAATACAAGAACATTCTATTAGCATTTCAGGCCTTTCATGTTGGACTGCCTCCGCAACTCTCCTGTCTCACTATGCCCCTACTTCCCTTTCCTGTGTATGTTACATTCTATGAACAATCATCAAATAATCCTTCCGGGTCCAAGAAGAGCACAAGGCACAGTGCCTTCTATTTCCTTGCTCCAACCACCTGGAACAGTCTCCCATTAGAAACAAGAGCCAAACTCTCTTTACCTAAGTAGCCATTAAGACCTGGCTGTTTAAGCAAGCCTTGTTGGACACAGTGAAAGTGGCAGTCATGGGATCTATATTTGTCTTTTTCTCTCCTTGGCCCTTCCCTCCCCGTTTCTCTCTGTTTTCTCTCTTTACATTATAGAGCTCTTTTCTTGCTATATTTAGACTGTAGACCGTTCTGTTTTCAGATACAGTGATATAGCAAAGTGGATAAAGTACCATATTTATTCTGCTGGAGGACTACATACAGATCCAGTAATCTAACACTACAGAACACCAAGAATAAAGAAATACAGGAACAGAGAAAGACAACAGAAGACAGAGCTCTACTGCCCTAATAAGTGAACTACTCTACAGTTGTGAATAAAAACTTCAATATCAAGTCTGTGTAACTAGGATAAAGAATAGTGCAAATGGAATCTTATGAAAGAATAATCTGTAAATCTAATGTCAAGATGATTTTGAAAACTATTTGGCCTGCTAATAGTTCTGAATGCAATCCAACAGAGGGACAATAAAGATCTCCTTCCAGCCATTTCCACTTTCATTTCACCAGTGTTTTTTCTCCCTTCATTTTGATACCTTTCTGTCCCTTCATCACTGGAAAACTGATGTGCAAATATCAATCACATAATAAATATGTAGGGCACTTATCATCCAAAGACACAGGATACTGACAATTTCTTTCAGAGCTAGAAAAACCTGGTCCCGGGTGGATGAGTCATCACCAACTGCAGGGACCCAGAGAACAAAGACTCATCTTATATAGGAGGCTTGAGAACCCAGTGAACACAGGCCAAAATGCCTGGCACGGGCCTCCCTCTGTCCCAGTGTGCTAAAGGAAGAGGGCAGATGGGAAAGAATGCCTTAAGGAAATGGAATAGGGCCTGAAGGGAGAAAGAGAAAGTAAAGAGTAATAAAATGCGCAAATAAAGAGCTAAATAAGAAAATAACCACAAAAAAAAAATAGTGAAAAGGAACAAAAAATATCTACTGGCTTCTTTTTTAAATACCAGAAGTTTTGGAAGCTTAAAAGATAAATAAACAAATATCTCTCATCTACAATGTAACAGCAACTGAGGTGCTATACCATCTGAAAGAAAATAATAAATGAGTAAAAATAGAGGAAAGTAAGGCAGAGGTAAATATTTCTTTGACACCACCTGACAAGTTTCTGCAGCATTTCATACACTTAGATAAGCAAACAGTGCAGAGCAGTGGTTTCTCAGCGCAGTCCTCAGGGCTCACCCATCAAGTCAGATTTGCAGGAAATGTACAATGAATATGCATAAGATAAATCTGCATACATTTGCTCCATCGTAAGCAAATCTCTCTCAAGCATATTCACTGTGTGTATCCTGAAAACATGACTGGTTGGATCTCTGTCTCTCCATGACTGGGTCAAGAAACACTGGTGTAGAGTTCTAACAGTCATACTAACCCTGGATTTTGTAGGTTGTGATTTTATTGGACCACATAAGAATGTGAAAGTTATAATATGTGAACAATCGAGACCCTTCTTCGGCTATGTTCTCAATAAGCGTGAGCTGATACCTCTCCAGACCGAGGACTGCTTTGGGAAAACTCTGTATTTCTTGCAATATCCATTTATGAATTTATGACTGGTAACTATTTCCTTTGTGCTGTGACTTGAATCTTTCTCCTCAAATAGTGAGCTTGTTTAGCCATGCTAGACTAATTTTTATTAACTTTTTCCCTTTTGTGTGCTCATAAGTACACCACTGCAATTTCAATCAAGAGGTGCTATGCTGCATTCTCATCAATACTGCATGAATTATAAAATAATTGAAAACTGGAAAACAAAACTGTTTTCTGATGCTACCATTATGTTCTGCAGAAAAATGCTCTGCCTGTCACTCCTATCATGGTATCAGCAAAATTAACCCATTTGGAGACATTATCCCAGAAGGACATCAACAGAAAGTGAAGGAATGAAAGAAACATTTCTAACCTGCATCAGCGTTCCCCAAATCTTGGAAGTACTGGGACACCAGGAGCAGTCACAGGGAAGTGACAGCTGGCACATGCTCTGGTCTAGCTACTTGACAAAAATAAAAAAGGTACCTGGTTGTTTCTTCTTGTACTTCTCCAATGGAACAGGGATTCTGGCTTTGGCATCTCTGAGAGCTTCTCTGATTTGCTTCTGTTCCTTTCGGTGTTTCTTGGCACTACTTTGCTGCTTGAACTGTTTATTCTTGAGTTTGTTTTCAAGCTTCAGTCTACTGGTTTTCAGTAATTTACGAAAGCTTGGAACTTTTTTGGTATTCCTTCTCTGAAAATAAAAATGTCAAATAACACATATTTTGTTTCACCTCAACATGCTACTGCAAGAGTTCCATACTTCAAGTAAGTGCAAATTCTTGACTGTTTGCACACAGTGTTTAACCAGGAGCCTTAAGCAATTTTACAAACACAGAATGTTCAACCAGCAGAAGGGAAAAAAAAGACAACTAGGTTTATTATTCTTTAGGTTATCTGCAGCTGAAATGTTCAGATAGCTTCTTGTAGCTCTCTCTGAAATTGATAATCTGTTTATTGCATATATTGCAAACTTCATACTACAAGGGCTGGATGAGGCACCGTGCCATCTGTCCCTTTAAGACGATCCATAAGACTCCAGACTCCAACAAGTGGAATAACGTAAGTGCTGTAGCTAACACAACCATCAGGAAACTGGACTAGGAGTAGGACCACCACACCCTCCCCCACAAATTTCAGCACAATCTTCCACTAAGTCCTAGGGAAAGGCTGAAAAACAGTTAATACAGAATCAGCTTTCTAACTGGGGAAACTGGACCACAGCTGTTTTATGCTTGGCTTATATTAAAAACTTTCAGCATTATTCAATAAAATAACATTAAAACCTGCATTAGATTTTTAATGCCATTTTTTTCACTTTTGCACTAATTTGTTTTTAGCATGCTTCTGAAATTAACTAATAATATACAAAATGCAGAGACGTAAAAATCCACACTAAAATAAAACGTTTAAAACATAGCATTAAACGAAAGCGTTAAAAAAAAGTCAAGCTAAACTTCAAAGTTAAAATGAAAGTAAAATTTACTTGTCCCTCTATCTCCACACATTTCTTTTTATTTGAGATTTATTAATTGTATTTACAAAGAAATTCACCCATTTCTAGATTTACCTCCTTTTTCACATGGAAGCTCTCTGGTTCTGGGACCCCACTGCCCTGGGAATCTCTCAACACAGAGACTCCCTCCTTAGGCACCCCTGAGCCCAGGAACCCTGGTACAAGTACACCCTCAAACAAAGAATCTCTAAACCTAAACTCATTAACAGCTTAACCATGGCCATTTTCCAAGATGAAAGCAGTTGAAGAGGGCACCGGAAGATACTTTCCCCAGACCGTGGGGGTCAGCACTCAAGAAAAAGATGTAGGTGTCGTTGTACATAATACGCTGAAATCTTCAGTGTGCGGTGGCGGCGGCCAAAAAAGCAAACAGGATGCTAGAAATTATTAGGAAAGGGATGGTGAATAAGCCCAAAAATACTATAATGCTGCTGTATCGCTCTATGGTGTGACCGCACTTTGAGTACTGCGTTCAGTTCTGGTCGCCGCATTTCAAAAAAGATATAGCAGAATTAGAAAAGGTTCAAAGAAGAGCGACCAAAATGGTAAAGGGGATGGAGCTCCTCTCATATGAAAGGCTAAAGAGGTTAGGGTACTTCAGATTGAAAAAGAGACAGATGAGGGGAGATATGATTGAGCTCTACAAAATCCTGAGTGGTGTAGAACGAGTAGAAGTGAATCTATTTTTTTTTTTTACTTGTCCCAGAGTGGTGTGGTAGCTGTGTTAGTCTACTTTTAAAGGTAATCAATAGAAATCAAACAAAATAAAACATGGAAAAGAAAACAAGATGATACCTTTTTTATTGGATGTTTTACTTATATATACTGTCATCTACCACATTTGCTTATTTCCGATCTGACGAAGAAGGGCAACCTTCGAACGCTAATCAAGAAATGTATTAAGTTATGTCCAATAAAAAAGGTATCATCTTATTTTCTTTTCCATGTTTTATTTTGTTTGTTTTCTATTGTTTACTTGTTCCAAAAGTACAAAGACTAGGGGACACTCAAGGAAGTTACATGGAAATACTTCTAAAACAAACAGGAGAAAATATTTTTCCACTTAATGAATAGTTAAGCTCTGGAACTCTTTGCCAGAAGATGTGGTAACAGCGACTAGCTTATCTGGGTTTAAAAAAAGGTTTGGACAAGTTCCTGGAGGAAAAGTCCTATCTCTCTGCCCTCCCCCCCCCCCCCCCCCCCCCCCCCCCCCCCCCGCATTCTCTAAAGTACCTATGGGCCGCCACGAGTGCCAACAAGGAAAACAAGCTGCTTTGGCCAGCCCCTGAAGCACTCCCTCTGTTGTGCCCCACTCATCTGATACAACTTCCTATGTTAATGTAGGCAGAACACAACAGACAGAACACTTCTGGGGCCAGCCAATGCAGCTTGTTGACGCTGCCGGTGGCCCATAGGAATGTTGGAGGATTGCCGAAGGGGGAGAAGATAGAGGGAGATGCAAGACCACGGAGGGTCGGCAGGAGTAAGGAGGAGACATGCTGGACTATGTTGGGAGGTAGGTTGGACACACGGTAAGAGATGCATTTCCAGACTACAGGAAGGGGAAAAAGGGAGAGAGATGCCAGAATGCAGGTAAGGGGGAAATAGGACAGAGATGACAAAACATGGGGGTGGGGAGAGAAAGATGCTGTACTGGAGAGGGAGTTGAAGAGAGAGCTCAGATGAGGGAGTGGGGGAAAGAGAGGGAGAAGAGAAGCTGGACCCCCATAGGGAAGGAGAGACTTTTTACTATACTTATTTTTGTGAAGGGCTATGGGCTATTTTGTTGCTTTTAACGCCTAACCCTTACTCACTTGTTCAGTACCCTTATTTTATCATCCCCACCTTAGTAATTCCCTTATCTCTTATTTGTCCTGTTTGTCCTACTTAGATTGTAAGCTCTGTCAAACAGGAACTGTCTTCATGTTCAAGTGTACAGCGCTGCGTACGTTTAGTAACGCTATAGAAATGATAATTAGTAGTAGTAGTAAGGGGCCATTTTGTTACAAGGCTATTTTGTCAGGGCGCTGCACTAAACCAGAAGTAAATGACTATCACCACCAGAAGATTACCACAGTTTATATAAGGGCCTTTGATGGCAGGCAGGTGATACTGATTTTCAATAACTTCTCTTTACTGCAGAAATTCCTGACCTCCTTTAAATTCTATCCATGAAACATGTTACATCATAACACTGTATGTATTCATCACAAAAGTGATCTGTCTGGAAAAAAATGAATTGTTACTGAAGTGTGGGCCTCTGTCTGGAAAAAAATAAATTGTTACTGGAAGTGTGGGCCTCAGCCAAAGTTCTTTAAGACAGAAGTGCCTATACAGCTAGAGGCACCATTTTGCACACAGCACCAGACTTGGCATCGCACCTGCTAGAAGAACCCCTGGATCACCAATAGTTAAGAAGGTAGCCTACTTAGGGGGTATAGGGTTATGTGGGAGGGGGGTGCTACGATCTTTTGGGTGTGGGGGGTAAGTAGGACTTCTGCCAGGGGGAGGGAGGGCATGGAGCTGGGGGGGAGGGAACCCTGCTCAGCTGGGCCTCGGAGCATTGCCAAAAGCTGGTATTATTTTACTGTGATTTTTTGGCCCTAATGTTTCTTGCAAAGTATCACGGCAAGTCATGTGATGATATTCTTGATCCACTTCAATCTGGCTTTCGTCCTCTTCATTTAATGAAACAGCGCTTGCTAAAGTCTCCAATGACCTGTTCCTAGCCAGATCCAAAGGTTTCTAATCTATCCTCACCCTTCTCGATCTATCTGATGCTTTTAACACTGTTGATCACTGCCTACTCCTTCATATGCTGTCCTCACTTGGATTTCAGGGCTCTGTTCTTTCTTGGTTTTCTTCTTATCTCTCCTATCGTACTTTTAATGTGTACTCTGGTGGATCCTCCTCCACTTCTATCCCACTATCAGTTGGTACCTCAGGGATCTGTCCTGGGACCTCTTCTTTTCTCCATCTATATTTCTTCCCTTGGTACTCTGATCCCATCCCATGGGTTTCAGCATCACCTTTATGCTGATGACTCCCAGATCTATCTCTCCACACCAGAAATTTCAGCAGGAATCCAGGCGAAAGTTCCACCCTGCCTGTCTGACATTGCTGCCTGGATGTCTCACCACCATCTGAAACTAAACATGACCAAGACTGAGCTTCTTATCTTTCCCCTAAACTAACCACTCCTCTTCCCCCATTCTCCATCTCTGTGGACAACATTCTCATCCTCCCTCTCTCAATCAACTCGTAACCTTGAGGTCATCTTCAGCTCCTCTCTCTCCTTCTCTGCACATATTCAACTGCTAAAAACGTGTCTTTTCTTTCTCTATAATAACACCAAAATTCATCCTTTCCTTTCTGAGCACACTACCAGAACCCTTATCCACACTCTTATCGCCTCTCACTGAGACTACTGCAACTTGCTTCTCACAGGTCTCCCATTAAGCCATTTCTCTCCCCTTCAATCTGTTCAAAATTCTGCTGCATGACATATTCTGCCAGTGTTGCCATACTCATATTACCCATCTCCTCAAGTCACTTAATTGGTTTCCGCATACAGTTCAAACTCCTCTTATTGACTTACAAGTGCATTCACTCTGCAGCTCATCAGTACCTCTCCACCCTAATCTCTCTCTACACTACTCCCCGGGAACTCTGTTCACTGGGTAATTTCTCTTATCTGCACTCTTCTCCACTTCTAACTCCAGACTCCATTCCTTTTACCTTGCTACACCATATGCCTGTGATTTCCTGAGCTGTTAAGTCAAGCTCCATCTCTGGCCATCTTCAACCCTATCTAAAAGCCCACTTTTTGGATTACATTTTTAACTCCTAACCCTTACTCACTTTTTACCTATGCTTTATCATTCCCACCTTAGTAATTCCCTTATTTCTTATTTGTCCTGTTTGTCTGTCCTAATTAGATTGTAAGCTCTGTTCAGCAGGGACTGTCTCTTCGTGTTTAAGTGTACAGCGCTGCGTACATCTAGTAGCGCTATAGAAATATGTAGTAATAATGAGAAGAAACACACACATTTGTATGTTTTGCATCTATTATATAACCCATGGCAACTTAAATATCACCACGGTAAATTCTGTCAAGTTGTGTTAAGGGGCAAATAACACAACTTAAAGCCCTAATGCAGCTTGATACCCTTCCCCCACCCCATCTTCAACATAGAAACACCATTAAGATTGAGAAATTCTGTAAACCTACATCCAGAAACATTTATTTTCTGGCTGAAGTAATAAGAAAATTGCCATTAACTCTCAACTCTTTAAGTCTTTTACATTTTCAATGTAAACGTCATCTAAGTTAAAAGCTAGTTGAAACCTTATTCTAACACAAATTTAGCATCGCCCACAAGTCAATTTAACATAGGAATACAAAAGTGTTATAAAAAATCCCCGACCACTTGAAACATAAAAATTCAAAATGCCAAGTAAAATGCTATCAGAAGGACCCACACCTCAGAAATAACAGAAGTTGGCAACCAGTCTGGACTAATACTTAATCTAATTTCATACCACTTATACTGATATCCAGTAATCAATCTAGACTAGGACTCGCTCACTCCACTTCACACCATTTAAACTGTCATCCAATAACCAGACTGACTCATTATCTCCGATTTCATACAATTTAAATTGTGACCCAGCAATCAGTCTGGAGTCTGGACTCACTCACTCCCATTTCATAACGTTTAAAGGGGAAAGGGAAATGGGACTATACCGCCTTTCTGAGGTTTTTGCAACTACATTCAAAGTGGTTTAGATATGTTCAGGTACTTATTTTGTACCAGGAGCAATGGAGGGTTAAGTGACTTGCCCAGAGTCACAAGGCGCTGCAGTGGGAATTGAACTCAATTCCCCAGGATCAAAGTCCACTGCACTAACCACTAGGCTACTCCTCCCTAAACAGATAACTTGTGTCATAGAAGCCGACTTTGTGGGTGCTTGAGCACCCCGAATATTGAGAAAATTCCTTGTACGTGTCCAGAAATTGGTTATTTCCATTGGGCTTAGCACCCCCAATCATCTTGAAAAGTTGGCTCCTATGACTGGTGTTTAAAAAAAAAACAGACTAGGACTCGCTGCGCTTTCACATCATTTCAACTATCACCCAGTAACTAGTTACGACTAGGACTCATTTACTCCCATTTCACACCATTTAAAATACCACTCGCTAACCAGTCTACTCGAGAGGGATTCACTCTATTGAACAGAACCATAGCACACAGATGATCTACTACGTTTACCCATACCTGTTTCATCTTGTCACCACTTTTTCGAGACAAAATGAGAAAATCCGAAACACCAGTCCCACAAGCTCAGTTAACAATACTAGCCACGCTGCCTTCTACCCAAAGACCCAAACCTCCTTGCTTCTACTTCCGCCGCACGTTCGCCACGCTTTCCTCTCTGACCTCTCACCTCAAGCCCATCAGAGAAAACCCGTACGTTGAGCTTAAAGCGAACAGCGCCCTCTGTCAGCGGAGGACTCCAACTGCGGCTGCGGTTCCACAAGGCGCTGAGATTGGTTTTGGGCATGGAAGAGAGCTGCACGGGAACGAGGATTAAGGGAAGCCTGCAGGGATGGGGGGCTTTGCCGCGGGATTTCAATCTCTGCTGGCGCCACAATGTGGCTTGGAAAAACGCATTAGACGCTATGGGACAGCTTGAGACAAGTACATACTAGAATTTCTAAAGGGAGGATAGGCAGAGAGTAGATTGCGCGGATGGGCAGACTGGATAAACCAGATGGGCTTTATCTGCTTACACCGTCTACATGAAAACATGATTGTGCTGCTAATGCACAGAAGCTGCCTGTCGGTCACTGCTTCTGGTAAAGATGTACTATATTAATGAGCTTCCATATCATCATGCTGATCAATCCATAGACTGGTGGGTTGTGTCCATCTACCAGCAGGTGGAGATAGAGAGCAAACTTTGCCTCCCTATATGTGGTCATGTGCTGCCGGAAACTCCTCAGTATGTTCTCTATCTCAGCAGGTGGTGGTCACACACAGCAGCAGCTCTGGCTAGGCCTCCAAGCCTAATTTTTAGGTTTTGTTGAGTGCCTGGGGTTGAGGGCTCTTCTTGAGCAAGTGCAAACCTGGTGGTGCCAGGTCCCTCCTTTTCTCCCCCCTCCCGCTGGCTCCGTTTAAAAAAAAAAAAAAAATTTTTGAACGTCCTTAAAGGCGTTTATTTAAACGTTTATTGCAGCTACTCACTGGGACACCAGGTCGTTACAGCTCGGAGCGGACAGCAGGTAATTTTTACCTTTTATAGCGGGCAGGGGGTTCCCCGATTGGTCTCCACGTGGCCTATGGCGTCGGAGGGCGAGGGCGCAAAGAGTCGCTCCCCGGATCGCGTGTGCGCTTCCAGAGGGGATGCGGGGGTCTTAAAGTCTGATTCGCCCTTGTTGGGTGACAGTTTCGTGACCGATGAGTGTCCCGGTCCTTTCTCCGGTGTGGCGGTTTTTCCCGCCATAAACGCCCATTCCCCGCGGCTCGCCTCCGCCATATTGGCCGGCCACGCGGCTCGGACGGCTTCTTCTTGGGCCGCCCTTGAGGTGGGAGACATTGATGCCATGAACGCCCTTAATTTGGGCGACGGCACAAAGCGGCTAAAGTTAAGCGCCGTTCTTCCCGCGCGGCTCCTTCGCGGAGTGTCGTGCCGGACGCCATCTTGGATGCGCAGCATGTCTCTCCCCCGCTCTTGCGAGCGCCGGTTGAGGGTGCGTCTAGGGCTGTAGCCCAGGCTGCGGAAGTGCACAGTATGCGGGGTTTCTCCCCCGAGTTTGTTTTGCTGCTGCATCAGGCCTTCCTTATGCAAAACGCTGCCCCTGCTCCCTCGTCTGGTAAAGAGGTTGAGGCCCCCGGAGGTAAACGCCCTCGGGTTGATTCCCAGGCCTTGGAGGACTTTGTCTCCTCCGATGTAGATGAGGGCAGCATATCTGAGTTCTCCCAACGGTCCTTTGCGGATTCCTTGGAGGAGACGGATCCCCGCTCGGATGGAGCGGATGACCCCTCTGCAGCGCGGCTCTTTAGCTCAGAAGATTTGCCCAACCTGTTAATGCAGGCCATGGGCATTTTGAAGATTTCCTCTCCGGAGGACGTCTCTCCCTCAGCCCCTGTTGGCTCTGCCATTATGCTGGGGACGAAGCGCCCGCATAGAACCTTCCACGTGCATGATGCCATGCACACCTTAATTTCGGCTCAGTGGGATGTCCCGGAAGCGAGCCTTAAAGTGGTTAGGGCTATGTCCCGCCTCTATCCTTTGCCTGAAAGTGAACGTGAGGCCTATCTGTGGCCTACCGTGGTTTCTTTAATCACTGCGGTGACTAAGAAAACGGCGTTGCCGGTGGAAGGTGGCACGGCCCTATAGGACGCCCAAGACAGAAGATTGGAGGCGGCCTTAAGGTCGTCCTTTGAGGCGGCTGCTTTAAGTTTGCAGGCCTCAGTTTGCGGCTCCTATGTGGCCAGGGCGTGCCTGACTATGGTGCGAGCGGGCTTCCCCCTCGGATCATTCCTTGAGGGCTGATTGGCCGGCCCTGGAATCGGGCTTAGCCTATTTGGCAGACTTGCTGTATGATGTCTTGAGGGCCTCAGCTAAAGGCATGGCTCAGACAATCTCTGCGCGGCGGTGGCTTTGGCTGAAGCATAGGTCTGCTGACCACGCCTCTAAATCCCGCCTGGCTAGATTGCCTTTTAAAGGCAAGCTGCTCTTTGGGGTCGAGCTGGACAAAATCGTGACCGATCTCGGCACGTCTAAAGGGCAAGAGGTTACCAGAGGTCAGGGCTCGGGCTAGTGCTCGCCCCGGTACCTCCAGAGGACGGTTTCAGGAAGCCCGTCGGTACCGCCCGGGCAGGTCGGGCTCCTCTGCCCCCTCTTCCTTCAAGAGGAACTTCTCCCCCAAGCAGCATTCCTTTCGCAGAGACCGCCGTCCCGGAGGTGCTCCCTCCGGTCCTCCCCTAGGGTCTCGTACCCAATGATGGGGCCTTGGTCCACGCCCCAGTGCAGATTGGAGGACGGCTGTCCTCGTTTCTGGGCGAGTGGATCACAATAACTTCAGACGCTTGAGTGCTGGAAGTCATCAGAGACGGCTACAAGCTAGAGTTCTGCCGACCCTTAAGAGACGGGTTTGTACTCTCTCCCTGCAAGTCTCCGGTCAAGCTGTGGCAGTGCAGCAGACCTTGGACAATCTGATCCGCCTGGGTGCGGTCGTTCCGGTGCCAGAAAATCAGCTTGGCAAGGGACGTTACTCCATTTACTTTGTGGTACCAAAGAAAGGAGGTTCTGTACGGCCTATCCTCGACCTCAAGGGGTCAATCAGGCTCTTTCGCATGGAGACCCTCCGCTCTGTTATAGCGGCAGTGCAGGCAGGAGAGTTCCTGGCATCCTTGGACATCAAGGAAGCGTACTTGCATATTCCCATCTGGCCTCCTCATCAACGCTTTCTGCGTTTTGCAGTACTGGGCCGACACTTCCAGTTCAGAGCCCTCCCGTTCGGGTTGGCTATTGCTCCGCGGACCTTCTCCAAAGTAATGGTGGTCATCGCGGCCTTCCTGAGGAAGGAAGGAGTACAAGTCCATCCTTATCTGGACGACTGGTTGATCCGAGCCCCCTCTTATGCAGAGTGCGGCAAAGCTGTGAACCGGGTGGTTGCTCTTTTGAGCTCCCTGGGGTGGATCATCAACTGGGAGGAAAGCCAGCTGCGCCCAACTCAGTGCCTGGAGTATCTGGGAGTTCGATTCGACACCCAAGTGGGCAGAGTGTTCCTGCCAGACAATCGGATTGTCAAGCTTCAGGCTCAGATGGACCAGTTCCTAGTAGCCTCTCCTCTTCGGGCTTGGGACTATGTGCAGCTGTTGGGCTCTATGACGGCCACGATGGAAGTAGTGCCCTGGGCCAGGGCTCATATGAGACCACTACAACACTCTCTGCTGCAGCGCTGGACTTCGATGTCGGAGGATTATGCTGTGCGCCTTCCCTTGGACCCAGCAGTGCGCAAGGCGCTGAGCTGGTGGACGCAGACAGACAAGTTGTCTGCAGGAATGCCTCTGGTGACCCCGGAGTGGATTGTCGTCACGACGGATGCCTCTTTGTCGGGCTGGGGAGCCCACTGCTTGGGAAGGACAGCGCAGGGGCTCTGGTCTCCTGCAGAGGTAAAGTGGTCTATCAACCTCCTGGAACTCAGAGCCATTCGGTTGGCGCTTTTGGAGTTCATCCCGGTACTGGCGTTGAAGCCTGTACGGGTCCTGTCGGACAATGCCACGGCTGTGGCCTATGTCAACTGCCAGGGAGGTACCAAGAGCGCCCCTCTAGCCAAGGAGGCCATGAATCTATGCCAGTGGGCGGAAGCGAACCTGGAACAGCTGTCAGCGGCCCACATTGCCGGAGTCATGAATGTCAAGGCGGACTTTCTCAGTCGCCATGCCTTGGAGCCCGGAGAGTGGCAGCTATCTGCTCAGGCGTTCTTGGACATCACGAAGCGCTGGGGCCAGCCGAGCCTAGATCTGATGGCGTCATCGGCCAATTGCCAAGTGCCGCGCTTTTTCAGCAGAGGACGGGACCCTCAATCCCTGGGAGTAGATGCTCTTCTCCAACAGTGGCCGACACAAGAGCTTCTCTATGTGTTCCCACCCTGGCCCATGTTGGGCAGGGTGCTAGACCGGGTGGCAAAGCATCTGGGCCGGATAATCCTGGTGGGTCCGGATTGGCCCAGACGTCCCTGGTATGCGGACTTGATCAGGCTCTCAGTGGACGAACCTCTGCGACTGCCTGTGGAGCAGGGCCTGTTACATCAGGGTCCCGTGGTGATGGAGGATCCCTCCCCCTTTGGTCTTACGGCCTGGCTATTGAGCGGCAGAGTCTGAGGAAGAAGGGCTTCTCAGACAAGGTCATCGCCACTCTGCTGAGAGCGAGGAAGCGCTCTACTTCTACTGCTTACGCCAGGGTTTGGCGTACCTTTGCAGCGTGGTGTGAAGCAGGTTCACTTTCTCCATTTACTGCTCCAATTTCTTCAGTGCTGGCGTTCCTGCAAGAAGGTCTGGAGAAAGGCCTGTCGCTCAGTTCCCTGAAAGTCCAGGTAGCGGCCCTGGCTTGCTTCAGGGGCCGCCTGAAGGGTGCTTCCCTGGCTTTGCAGCCAGATGTGGTGCGTTTCCTCAAGGGAGTTAATCACCTGCGCCCTCCTCTGCACTCAGTGGTGCCTGCGTGGAATCTCAACCTGGTGCTAAGAGCCTTACAAAGCCGCCTTTTGAACCCTTGTCGAGGGCATCTCTGAAAGACCTGACGTTGAAAGCAGTCTTTTTGGTGGCTATCACTTCAGCCAGAAGAGTTTCCGAGCTCCAGGCACTCTCTTGTCGAGAGCTTTTTCTGCAGTTCACTGAGGCAGGAGTGACTATTCGCACAGTGCCTTCCTTCCTACCCAAGATTGTTTCTCGCTTCCATGTGAGTCAGCAACTCTGTCTCCCTTCCTTTCGTAGGGAGGACTACCCAGAAGAGTATTCTGCTCTCAAATATCTGGATGTGAGACGGGTCATCATCAGATACTTGGAAGTGACCAATGATTTCCGGAAGTCGGATCATCTGTTTGTCCTGTTTGCAGGTCCTCGTAAGGGTCTGCAGGCTGCTAAGCCTACAGTGGCAAGATGGGTCAAGGAAGCCATTGCAGCGGCTTATGTGGCCGTGGGGAAGGTGCCGCCTATTCAGTTGAAGGCCCACTCCACTAGAGCTCAGGCGGCCTCGATGGCAGAGGCTGGGTCCGTCTCCTTGGAAGAGATTTGCAAGGCGGCAACTTGGGCGTCGGCCCATACCTTCTCCAGACATTACCGCTTGACTGTGGCTGCTCGGGCGGAGGCCCGGTTTGGAGCTTCAGTGTTGAGTTCAGGGATTTCAATGTCCCGCCCTGGGTGAGTACTGCTCCAGTCTATGGATTGATCAGCATGATGATATGGAAGGTAAAATTATGTATCATACCTGATAATTTTCTTTCCATTAATCATAGCTGATCAATCCATAGCCCCTCCCAGATATCTGTACTGTTTATATTCTGGTTGAATTTTAGGTTCAAGTTTAGTCTTCAGTTACTTCAGGAGGACTTCGTGTTCAAGTTTTTTCACTTGGATTCTTTAAGAGTTGAGACGAGTTTGTGTTACAGTGAGCTGCTGCATTCCTCTCCCCTCCGTTTTACGGGGCTGGATTGAGACTTAAATTCTGCCGGCACTCCCTCCCGCTTCGTGCGGCTGTAGGGCAGCTTTGTACCCCTCCCGCTTCGGCGGTGTTAGGGTCAGTCAGCTCCTCCCGCGGTTGCGGTTGCAGGATAAGCCAGATCCCCCCGCATCGGCGGGGTGGTGTCCCTCCCCCGCTCCGCGGGGATGAGCTGGACGGATTCCCCTCCCCCACTTGTGTGGGGATGAGCTGGGTTAATTCCCCTCCCCCGTTTCGGCGGTGGTGAGCTGGGCAGAGTGTCCCTTTGTGGGTGTAATTCTCTAAGTGCTGAGTCCTGCGGATGGAGCTTTGATATCGACATACTGAGGAGTTTCCGGCAGCACATGACCACATATAGGGAGGCAAAGTTTGCTCTCTATCTCCACCTGCTGGTAGATGGACACAACCCACCAGTCTATGGATTGATCAGCTATGATTAATGGAAAGAAAATTATCAGGTATGATACATAATTTTACCTTGCTAGTATTAAAATTAGCTCATTAGCGATTCTGTATCATGCACAGAGAAACGGTACATAGAAAACCCCTACCCTAAGGACTAAAATCTGAGAGCTCCAGAGCTACCTAAGAGTTGTTAGGGCTGGCTGCAGGAGTGTGAAAACAAGGACACAGAAAGGCAGAACACTACACTGCCGCACCTGTCAGAGGCACCACAATTGACCGCTGGATGGAAGTCAAGAGTTCCGGCTGCTTCTTTTTTGCATCTTAATAAAGATCAGGCACCGGATTAGCATTGTGATAGACACGGCCGCCGAGAGGGGGGGACGGGGGGACAAAATTCCTGGGGCCCGGTGCCGCAGTCCCACCCGCCACCGGGCCCCTTCCACCCGAACCCCCGCCAGCAGAAGTGCTGTCTTCTGACTCCGGCATGCGCGGCCCACACAGCGCTCCTCTCAGCTGATCTTCGCTGAACTCTGCAGGGCTTCTGTGCATCTGACATCAGCAAAGATCAGCTGAGAGGAGCGCGTCTGTGTAGGCCGCGCACACCGGAGTCAGAGGACAGCACTTCTTTTTTTTTTAAATATATTTTATTCATAGAATGACAGGTTGTATTCACAAAGTATGCATAGTAAAGCTCAATATACAATCTACGATTTCCAATCTGTATTTATAATCTTCAACCATGTCTGTCCAAAATTTCCAACACAGCCTGCATTGTATTTTATTTATGAATCCCCTCCAGCCATAGACCCTTGCACTCCCACAAACAAACCAGTCCACTTCTCAGCTTTCACACCAACCCCCTCCCCCTCACTCATCCCTACGCACTCCTCCCACTCCCCTTCCTGTCTTCAGGTGAGCACATGTAAACACTCTTCCCACAGCATAGCATATTTTTGGGTCTCTGGCTTGATAGCCTTGGAGTAAATTCGCCTTTCGTATGTGCCGACTTCCCTCATTTTTGCTTTCCATACCACTCCTAATGCACCCTTTTCAGCAACCCCAAACTGTAAAATCGTTTTCTTAACCAACAGGAGGGCAACATACACCAGCCTCCTATATGGTTGTGTTAGACCTTGTCGAATTAGAAGGGATTGATCTCCTAGCAGCAAAGTTGCGTAATCCCATTCCAGGGTCTTCTGCACAACACCATTAAGCACCTGCATGGCCTCATTCCACAGCGCCAGAGCTGGGCATTCTAAAAAGGAGTGCAGCAGCGTCCCCCCCCCCCCCCCCCCCCCCCGCCCCATGGCATTTGATACAGCAATCATCCGCCCAAAGTCCCAACTTTTCCCCTTTTGCCCTAGATATATACGCTCTATGTAGGATCTTATATTGCGTCTCCTGCAGCTCCGCTGTCTTAACCATTTCGTAAAGTGTCACAAACAGCTTCTGAAATGTTGGTTCAGTGTAGTTAGTGCCTAGCTCCACATTCCATTTGGCCACCAACAGTTTATTTTTCATTTGACATACCACCTATCGGTAAAAACCACCTAGTTGTTTACATACACATCATAAATTAATGAGAGCAATTAATGGAACTACAATAATTATAGGAAAGAGTCTGATCTTGTGAAATCACAGTAGCCATCTTCACCCACAACCAGAAACAAGCATGAATTAGGAAGGTGTTATTGACATAACATTGTGTGTATAAATATGTGTTTAAGCCTGTTTTAAATCTAGAGTATGAGAAGGAAGATTGTTCCAGAGTGATGGGGCACCTACAGCAAAAATTGATGAATGTATTTTATTGAAATCAGATTGACAAAAGGATGGTATTGTTAGGAGATATTGTTGCGATGGACAACATGAGCATATAAGGGATAAGTAGTCAGAAACAGTGGTGCTTCTGACTGATGTACCTTATAGACAAACCCTCATTTCTTCTGCTTGAACCTGAAATGACCTCTTAGCCCAGAATTCAGGGTTCTGCCAGCAGGTCCAGCACCATGGGCACTATAGCGTCTGGTAGCACTATAGACATGATAAGTAGTAGTAGTGTATGGGGATACAATGTATGCCAGCGATGCTGTGGACATTACCAGTGCAGAACATCCCTATTGAATAGGCGCTGAAAAATACCAAGGAGATTCCTGGAGAGCAACCTGCTGCTGGCAGAATATTGATTGATTGAGATTTATCATCTGCCTTTATGAAGTGATTCACTCAAGGTAGTTATTTATCTATTTGGATTTATTAACCACATTTATGAAGAGATTCATCCAAGGCGGTATACAGTTGGTACAGTTTAACATCAAACTTAACAATTTTGTTAACAGCATAACAATAGTAAAAATGTATAAATAGTGTAAATGCAGCAAATTGAAACCTAATAGGACTACCATGAAACAGGATCAAAAATATACATATTTAACAGCACAGAAATTCAAATAACAGATATAATATGATGTAAGCATAATACTAATGAAATACCTAATAAACACACAATTAGAACATTCAAATAAAATGTTTATGATACTAATACTTTTCTACAATACAGCTTACCTTATAACTGAGAGGCCAAACTCTCATGTATAGATGGGGACAAGATGCACAGTACAGAGTCAGTAGGGATAAATAAATGGGTGGCTAAATTAAAGGCAAGTTCTTTGTACAGTTAATCAACCTATAAGGAACTGGTTTAAGTTACAGTATGTGAAGCAAGCTAGTACAGGTGCAGAAATCATGTAGTCAGTCACCCTATGTATTAAAGGCTTGGGAAAAGAGCCAGGCTTTTATCTGCTTCCTGAAGTACAGGTCCTCTTGAATTAGATGTAATCCATCTGGGAGTAAATTCCAGAGCATAGGGGCTATGCCTGAGAAGGCTCACTGGTGGGTATCACATCATAAAATGTATTTTGACAAGGGGATAGTGACGATCCTTGAGAGGATCTTAGAGGTCTCAAAGGTGTGTAGACGACTAACTTATTCTTTAAGTACTCTGGCCCATTTTGTCTGAGGGCCTTGAAAATCAGAGTTTTAAATTTAGCCCTGTAAGGTACTGGTACCCAGTGTAGTTTTTACAGGAAGGGCATGATGTGGTCACACCATTTGCAGCCTTCTATCAGTCCTGCTACAGCATTCTGAAATAGTTGAAGCTGATACAAACTCTTTTTGGTTTGACCAGTGTACATGTTATGGTATGGACCACTGTGGTCAAACTCGTCTTTTCAATATATGGAGAGATTTGAATTTGAGGGATCGGAGTGATGAGTATAGCAGTATCCCAAGATTTCTGATCTGTGATTTTAGGGGGCGTTCATACTTCCCAAAAGGTATTTTGAAGTCAGGTATCTGTTTTGCTTGGGTTCAGGCAGAGTTTGTTGTTGTTTGCCCATTCCTGAGTTGCAGTTAGGCAGGCAGTTTACTCAGAGCTGTAGGTAGATCTGGTTCAGTGGGTAGGAGTAGCTGCACATTCATCAGCATCGATGCAGAATTTTGTGTCCATCGACTGAAGCAGCTCAGGCAGAGGCTTGAGGTAGATATTAAATAAAATAGGCGGCAGTATGGATCCTTGTGGCACTCCACAATTTAGTGCTCAAGGTAATGATGTGCTGTTGCTGAACAGAACTAACTGCTGTCTGACAAATAGGATTTGAACAATGTAAGTACTGTGCCATTGATACCTGTTTCTTCCAGTCTTGTAAGCATGATATTATAATCCAGTGTCGAAGGCGGAAGAGAAATCCATCAACACTAATATCAAGGCAGATCTTCCGTCACAAATTCTGTGCAGATCATCAAGAAGAAACACAAGAACTGTCTCTGTTCTGTACCCAGGCCTGGAGCCAGATCGACATGGGTCTAGCCAATTACTTTCAACCAGCCTGTCATTGAATTGAATGCAGACTGTCTTTTCTATAAGTTTTGCTAGGAAAGGGCTGTTAAGAGACTGGTCACTAGTTTTTGAGCTTGGCCTGATTGAGTGAGCTCTTTCAGTAGGGGGCACACCACAGCTTTTTTTTTTTTTTTTTTTTAATGTTGGCAGCTGCCCTTCCACAAGAGAGGTGTGGACAATTTTAGTGGACCCTTCAATGAGGCCTATGCTCGCTTGTTGTACTATCTTTGCTGGGCAAGGATCAAGAGGGAGGTTGTAGGCCGTAGGCATTTCAGGATTTTTTTCAAGCACTTCCTCTGTGACCTGGTTGAATGAGTCCCAGATGGATGTGAATGGTGAGGAAGAGGGAGGGTTCTCTTCAGTAGCTGGGGGAGCTTTGATGGGACTATCTGTAGGTTTTGATGGAGACCTTTAATTTTGAGGCAAAGTATGTGGCAAAATCATTGCTGGTTAATTGTGACTGGCAAGGCTGGTTCTGTTTTGGGGTTTGTAATAGGCTGTTTACTGTAGTGTACAGCTTGGCAGAAAACTTAACAATTTTGTTAACATAACAATGGTGAAATGAACAACAATGTAAGCATAAATACAATCAGTGAGGTAAACTTGGAGATGGAAAATTAAATTCTAGAGATGCAGTAGGAGTAATGATACAGTATCAGAAATAATACACAATTAAATAGCACAATAGAAAAATCATGTTAAATAGGAAAGCTCCAGAAGGTACCCTGTACTTGGATATGGATTATTGTAGCTGCAGGGAGAGCTGAGTAAACCTTAATTTTCTTCAAAAGCTTCTTTGATATATGTTATATGTACTTTGGGACGCCTTGGTTAATTTGGATCTCTGTCTCAAAAAGTTTGTTGTTATCCTCCAAATTTCAAATATATTCAGAGAATGCTAAAGAATTTGAGCAAGTAAAGACAGTGGTTAAACAGTGTAGACAAACTGTTATATTATTGTTAGTGTACAGTTCTTTTTTTTTTTCCAGATGTTGAGCAGGTTTTTATTTATACAAACACTAGTGGTCACATTTAATACACATTCATTTAAACATAGGTGTGGAACTTCAGTATTGCTCATTTGAAAGATCTGGTGTACTGTCACAGTATCTTTGTGATTCTCCCAGAGAAAGCAGCTGACTGACACCACTCATATTTTATTGTTCCATTATACACCAATGCTTAAAGATCTAAAAGCTTGTCCCAATGTTTTCTATCAGGGGCCACATTTTATTTTTGTAATATTCGCTCTCACACTCTCTGAGAACCCGGTCTCTGTCATGAATTCCCCCCCCCCCCCCCCAGGCTTCTCTCGGTCTCTCTACTCTCTTTCATGTATCTCCAGTCTTCACCCAGTCTCTCTCTCTCTCAATGTGCCCCCCTCTGCCCCCAAGCATATAGTTTTGCTGAACTTCTGTTGTATTGCTTTAGTCTCTAATCGTAAAAAAAATAAATGGAGTCAAGGAAGCTCAAGTTGAGCTGTTTCACTGAAGAAAATCAGTTTAGTCCAGGCTTGGCCAAACTTTTTCTCTCATGTACACCCCTCCCCCCCATCTTCAGTCTCTCTCTCTCATGACCCTCCCCCACCCCCAATCTTCACCCAATCATTTTCTCTCTCATGCCCTCCCCAAGCCTTTACGCCAATCTCTCTCTTACACATGTACCCTCTCCCAAATCTTTACTCAATCTCGCTCTCTTGAGCATGTACCCTCTCCCCCCCCCCCCCTTCACCCAGTCTCTTTCCCCTCTCCTGAATCCAGCAGTGGAAACTCAGAGGGATTGCTGCTTCCCCCACTGTGACTCGACTGTCTGCAAGCTTGAGCTGCATGGTGCTGGGCGTTCAGATTGGTCTTGTGGTTTCAAGATTTGAAACTGCGAAACCAACCTGAACTTCTGGCACTGCGTGGCTCAAGCTTGCAGACAGTCGAGTCACAGTAGGTGAAGCAGGAAGCCCACTGAGTTTGAGAGCATAAAAGCTCTTGGAGGGCTGGGATTTGGCCCGTGGGTTGCAGATTGAACAAGCCTCATCTAAAACAAAGAAATAATGCTTCCTAGGTATTGAATTGTTGGTAGCAAAAACATTTTCATAAACAACAAAAAAAAAAAAAAAGGGGGAATTCAATCAAATAATACCTAAAGAAAAAGTAAGACCCAAAAACATCTTATTCCTATCTGTAATAAGAATAGTGAAGCCCCTTTAAAGGAGCATTTGGAGAAATGCAAACACGAGTTACCTTCAGGTGGTGATATTTCTAAAAGATGTTTATAAAAGGAGCAGCAGTTTAGTTTATTTACAAGTGGAGTACAAATGAACTAAATTGTGAGGCTGAATGGCAGTCCTTATTATAAGACCTGTTGCCGTCTTTGACATCATGAATAAGCAGCATTTTTCTAAAAAAAAAAAAAATTATTCTTAGACATCAGTGCTGATCCAATCATTGTTGGGTCTGGTAATGTGAAGACCAATTGGTTGCCTCTTAATTTAAATCTATTGACCAGTCTCTGCGATATAGTCAACCATATATATTTAGATATTAATGTGCTATTTGCAATTGGGTATACATCAGATTCATATATATTTTGTTTTTAGTTTGTTATGACTGGGCACTTTAAATCTATTGGGTAAATATAGCCAGTACTTTACCAGTTTTGCCTTCCTGTTTAAAAAGCCATGCTAGCAGCTGTTGATGCACTAATGCTGACACAGCCCATTCACTTTGAATGGGCTGTGTCAGCATTACAAACGAGGGTTGGTGAGAAGGCGTACTTCAAGTATTTAACTATGTGGCAGGATGGGAGTCACAATGCATGTGTAAAACCTTCTTACAACAACTGAAGGTATGGATTATGCAGTTGTGGGGTGTTTTATTTCTAAATGCTAAAAAGGCTAAATGAATGAGTTTCTAGTGTGCTTAGGATTGACACTGTTATATTAAATGTTTGCCATGCTAATCCTGTTATTTTTATTATATTATTTGCCTGAATGATTACTATGTATACAAATTATTGTTTGTAGAACATATATGTATAATGAGACCTGTCTAAAATTATGTTTGTTTGCAACTGAAGAAACTGTTTTATTATAATTCCCCCTGATCCTGTTATTTTTAGTATATTGTTTGCATGAATGATTAATATGTATACAAATTCTCATTTGTAGAACATATATGTAAAATGCGACATGTCTAAAATTATGAGGTCCTTTTACTAAGGTACGCTGATAAATGGATTGCGGTAGTGTAGGTACGGGTTTTGGGCACGCACTGATCCATTTTCAGCGCGCCTGTGAAAAAAGGCCTTTTTAAAATTTGAGCTCTGTGACTTTACTGCCAGCCATTGACCTAGTGGTAAAGACTCACGTGGTAACCAGGCGGTAATGACCTACGTGCGTCAAATGCTACTTGGCGCGTGAAATAAAATTACTGCAAGAGTCACGCGGTAGCCAGGCAGTAACTCCATTTTGGCGCACGTTGGGTGCGCATAGACACTTACGCACCATGGTAAAAGGGCCCCTATATTTGTTTGCAACTGAAGAAACTGTGTTTTATTGTAATTCCCCCTGATGAGTGAACCATAGCTAAGTAGGAGACTTTTGAAATGACACTGTCCATGATGAGAAGTCTTGTTACTCCCTCATGAAGTAGATGCTTCTAAAATATGTTAAAAATGGTTAAAAAATATGTTCAAGAGGGTTTTTGTTTCTGAAGTGCAGTGATTAAATGTTGGTGCTACGTAAATAAATTTCCCATCTGTATATATGCACATCCTTTTTTTTTTTCTCTTAGGGTTTAAAAGACAAATTAGCCATTAAAGGTTATATAGATTTTCTTTAGGCAACAAAAACGTTGGCATGAACACAGGTACGGCTGAACACATAGGTTCAAATAAATATCATTTAAAAAAATCTTCAAGGTTTTTTATGATAGTTATATTGCATAAAAAAACAAAAGGGGTTGTTTAGTAAAGCTTAGCTTGAGATATCTGCAGCAGGGCCTATAGGAATAAAATGGGCCCTGCTGCAGATAACTCAAGATAAGCTTTAGTAAACAGGGTGTTTTGATAAAGTTCTCCTTTTAAATCACAGACCTCAACTGCAAAGAATACTCAGACCATACTCTCCACTTCTTTTATTTACATATGAATTGTTGCTAGTGGTTTTAAATGAAGGCTAAATCCCTTCAATTTACAAATTTTATGTACACGTTTATAACTTCAAAAGTAAGAAATCTGTACAATAGAACGCAGAATATGGAACAAATAACCTAAACAAAAAATACATAAAACATGTGTTAACTTGCAAATTTTACACTGTTAAATGAATAGTGTTTAAGTGTAGTTTTCAACTGTAAAGGAATGCTAAATTTAACAGGTAAGATCTGTGTGACAAAACAGTACATAATGTAAATACTTCTACAGTTTGAGAACTGGAAACTCCCTCCCAAGTTAAAAAGTATGCAGTGATAGCTTTTACTTTCTTATTTTCACATAAAAAGACCAATTACAAAATCACTAGTAAGCAATTAATTTATATTAAATATTATTAAAACTGGACTCTGATTAGGCAGGGCAAACATCAACTACTCGTACCCACCATTACGAATTTTTTTGAAGACAAAAGTTGTGCTTTATCACAACACGGATGATGATTCCTATTAGGATCAAAAAGTCAACTGACTTAGGGAAATAAAGTAGTGCACTACACATTAAATGGATGTAGCTATTATGACAGATTTTGTTTCATCACAGTTTAGGACACAACAGTGTTCATTGTAGAAGAGATTTGAGGAACAGTGGGGTAGGTTCTTGCCTGTATAAAATAGTTAAAGTCCTCTAGCTGTGATGCTAAGACATGAACTTTTCATATTGCACATTAGAGAACACATTTCTAGAAACCATTCTATAGTTATGGTTCTGTCTTTTCAATCACCCAGTTTACTGAATTCTCTAAGAGGTGACCAAAACAGTAGTTGAGTAGATAACATTGGTATTAAGCTACAGATGCAAGTTTTCAGGATTTCTAAAGTTCCTTCAATAGCTAATACCTTAACAGTCCCCCAAAATTTGCATCTTCACAAATCTGTTAACCAAATAACAGCATTACCTCTAGCCAACTACTTTGTTGATTCTTTAAGACTTTAATTTGGGGTAGGCTAAAATATTTGCTCTCTACTTTCTGAAGTATATTGACAGCAAAAGCATTTTAACATTGAAGAGCAGTTAATAAGGAGAGAGAAGTTTTGCTTCCTCCAGGTCATTAGTATAGCTAGTGTTATAAGTATTATCAAGAAGAAAATGCCCATTTTTTAAAAATTGTAATTAAATGCTGAAAAAAATACTTATCTGGCAGCAACAACAGTTTATGGAATGGCTTTGGGGCTCCCTTTTACTAAAGGGTGGCGTGCGGAAATAGGCTTGCCAATCTGGAAGTATCGCTGGGCTACTGTGGCAGCCCAGCAGTAATTCCGCCCCCAGCAAGTGCCATTTCTGGCATTATGGAAATTTAATTCCGTACTTTTACCGCCAAGTTAGTTCAGGAGCCCTTATCGCTACCTCAATGGGTGACGATAAGTGCTCCTCCCCCCCCCCAAAATGCCTGTGTGGCAAGTGCGATCTTACCGTATGGCCATTTCTTTTTTTGGCCTTTTTACCCGCTGCGGTAAAAGGGGCCTCGGCACACGGTAAAAACACGTGCTGCTGCTAGCACAGGGCCCCTTTTACTGCAGCTTGGTAAAACGGCCCCTATGTGATTTAGATATTTATGGTCCTGTTTCTCAATAAACCTTCCTATAAGAATAACATTCAAATATTTTAGGTTTAGGAACTTATATGCTAGAAACAACTGAATTTATCAGAAAAGCCTCACTACACGGCTGCACTTTGATTTTGAAAGTTATCTGAACAGGGCCAAAGAAAACCCCAACGATCTCTAGTATCAGACTTAAAACTACCTACCTGGCTGCATACTAGGTGAACAGGCTTTTTGACATGTCTAGAAATGTAAATTCACTTAGGCCAGTTCTGGATTTCCTGCTGTTCAATAATTTTCTCTGTGAAATGACCCTACTATAGAAGGCTGATCTTTTAAACCTAAATGCCACAAATGTTTTAGTCAATACGCCTGGTTCCTGAGTAAACTACCACATATCTATCCGTTGAGGAATGAATGTAAATGGCCAAATCAAGGCACATCCAATATCATGCTCCACAGACAAACTTGTTTGGTCCACACATGTTTTTTTTCTGCATCTGCAAGTTCAGTAGCTAATACATGTAACCAGGGTTTGGTTCATGCTGTAGCTAATAAGCCTGATACAACATTTAGCACTTTCACAAAATGCAAAGAAATAAAATCAATTAAAAAATTATTAGAAAGTGCTTTTGTGGTTTTCATAAAAATATTTTACAAACGTTATGTACCAGAAAGGCTGTATTACAAATGTTATTGCATTGAATTGTTTTCTCTTTTAATTATTTAAATACATGTATATAGATATAGATATATATTTATATTATGCAGTGTCAAGTGTTTTTTTTTTCTTTGTTTCAGCTTGGTGTGTGGAAACTGAATTCCTTACAAACATCTTTTTGCTTAATACTGGCATGGGGTAGACATGTCTTCCATGTGTCTCACTGTGTTCAAGGTCACTCTTCCTTTCACAGTTGGATTCTTCTCTAGTGGTTTTCAAGCAGGAAGATACAATAAAGATTCATCTTTGTTATTATAGCCAAGTGGTTCTTCAAATACCAAGGAAGGAAATCAGCTTTTCGGTGCTGGGCTAGGATTTTTGTCCCCTTCTTTGTTATCCTTCATTAGTGATGTAAATACCTATAAGAAAAGAAAAACCCCAGCATCAGATAAAAGGAATGTATTTAATAGTCTTTTTCACCAGTAAGGAGCGTTTGTAGAGCACAAAGGTATTTTACCCTCTTCGTACAAAAATGCTGTTCTGTGATGTTCCATGAGCTGGATCTCAATGTTCCCCAAAAAGGAAAAAAGTAATATTTATTCTGCATACAACTGAAAAAATGCTTGTGGAATAATGCAGAATGGACCAGAGCCAGTAGCCATACTCAAAGAACTTTAGTTTACACTGGGAAATCTTGAAGCACAAACAAGCACTCTTAACTTCTGATCTCTCCAGCATTTTCAGAATATCTGCTCAGCCCTTTTCCACTTGCAAGTAACTTCAGATCTTTTTAATTCAAAAGTTCCACAATCATAAAACAATGGGGCACAATGGTTTCCTGAAACTTCCCTTACATTTCTTCAGAAGTAAAAGACACCAGCATATATATCACCTGAAATATCAATCAATGTATGTTTAAAAAAATAAAGGGATTTCATTTTAGTATGCATAATCATTGCTTACTTGTGCCCATTTCTTGTTGCTATTTTGCATCTGAATAGCTGCGATACAACTAAAAAGCTTTTCTGATGTGATGTCCTCGGGCAGTTTTGTTAGAAACTGTGCTATATGGATGAAGTCCATCTGTAACAAGATATCTTCATATAATCGGAGAATTCCTAATGCTGTTCTAAATAAAAACTCTTCTCCATCCCTACAGAAGACATCCCAGACTCGACAGGCCAGGTCAAGTGGTAGTGACTTGCTATATAGCGTGAATATCCTAGAAACAAAGCAATACGTAAGCACTATGACACTAAATTATTGAACAATAATACATAACCATTAACAATTTTACCTGCTACTTAACAATAAGAGGAGGTTATAGTACAATAAAAATTGAATTATGAAATCATAGATTAAGCAGCAGCTCAAAGTCTTTTACTATGTGCTTTGTGTATAAAAAGAGATGATACACATTTCATGGATAGAAGTGCTGGCGGAAAGAGCAAAACATAGCTGGAAGTGACGTATACACATTCTCATCAGCTACTATGCAGGTTGTAGCGCCCGGAACCAACTGTTGCAACTGTGCCCACCTGTCCCCATCCCTTGCACCCCACTTTCCACCTTCCCTGCCTTGAGGCTAATCTGGTGGAATGAGCTGCACAAAATAAGAGTAACATTGAACTAACAGAAACAGCAATGCATGCAAACCTCTCAGGTATATTCATTGTGGATATCCAGACAACCAGATAATGAGTGTTCCAAGGTAAGAAAACCCTGATTTAACTGGAATAAAAACATATCCATCATCCCTCCCTTCTCCCAGGTATAACTATAGCATTATTGCCAAGAGTTTGTTTTCTCTGCCTATGCGTTTAACCTATGTCCCAAGTAAGGCACAACATCCATTCCTCTGCCCTGTAAAAGTTTTCCCATATTTGCAGCAATATCCTGCTTCCTTTCCCCTCCCCCCCCCCCACATATTCATTCTTCACCCTTCATCCTGCAGCACAAAACAGCCACCAATTTCAAAAGAACTCAGTGGCCTAGTGGTTAGAGTGGTGGACTTTGGTCCTGGGGAACTTGGTTCGATTCCTACTGCAGGCACAGGCAGTTCCTTGTGACTCTGGGCAAGTCACTTAACCCTCCATTGCCCCAGGTGCAAATAAGTACCTGTATATAATATGTAAGCCGCATTGAACCTGCTATGAGTGGGAAAGCGCAGGGTACAAATGTAAGAAAAAATAAAAAAAATATAAAAAAAATACCAATAAATGAATAAAACATTTCAAACAGCAGACAATAAAATCCAATAACTTAAACTTGTAATTCTCAATTCAGCCTCAGGACATACCTAGGCATTCTAATTTTCAAGATATCCACCATAAATATACACAATAAATTTGCATATAAAAAAGGCAACGCATGCAGATTTCCCAGGCATACTCATTGTGGATATCCAGACAACTAGAGAGGTGACTGTCTCGAGGACCTGGCTATGTTTTTAGTCTAATAAAAACATTACCTTCTTCCACTCACCCCCAAACATAGCCACATCCATCCCTCTGCCCTGTGAAATTCTCTCTCATATCTGCAGCAGCATCTGCTCCCTTGACTCTCATTCTTCACTCTTCATTCCATAGCATCTATCTCTTCTCTCCCACAGCAGCATACATCTGTCTATCCTATAAAAATCTCTCCTTTTTGATCTTACTGTCTCTTCTGCTTCCCTCCCCTTGAAAATAAATTCTCTTCCTTTTCTTCCCCAGCAAAATTTCTTGTTTGTCTGCACCCCCTCCCTACCCCAGCATATTTTCTCCTCTTCTCTCAGCTTCAGCTTTCCTTCCCTCTGCCCCTCCCCCCAAACATTTTATCCTCTTTTTACTGCTTTATATTGTACTGTAGATAGAGGAGAACTAAGCGGAGCTATCACAAGTGGCACTGTGTGTGTGTGTGGGTGGGACAAGGATACAGAGTGGTTTGATGACTTCAAAGGGAGGCACCCAGTGGCAAAAACAGTGAAGGTGGGTGGTACAAGGGAGCAGAGCCAAGACAGAGAGTGGCTTGCTGGATTTGGAGGTAGGTGCCCAGAGGTGGAGACAGTGATGATGTGAGGAGCAGCCCACAATCAGCACCCAGAACGTAGTCTAATGCTGTAGAATTGGGGGTGATCTGAGGCTCAGTGCAGAGCATGCCATCTGTGAGTTCATGGAGGAACTGAGTGGCAGAGAAAGCAGTAGCATCCAGAGTAGCATGCTGTCCTCCATTCACATCATTTCTAGGTGATGTGAATGGAGGACAGAGATGCAGTGTGATGATGTCAGAGGCTGGCTGTAGTGTTTGGTGCCCTTTATTGCCAGCATCCTGAGCAGTGCCTCACTTGGGACATAGGTTAAGCACCTAGGCAGAGATAAACTCTTGGCAATAATGCTACAGTTTTGAGTTAAAGTATCCAAGGTCGTCATCTGGTTACGGTTACACTGATTTCTAGCTCAATCCGTTAGGGTTTATGTTTTCAGGCTCAGTATTGTATAGTGAAAGCAGAATATAAAGCTTAGAACACATATTGTATTTGGTGCCATCTGACAATTAAATATCACCAGATAAGAAATATATATTGTACGATATCAATAATAGAAAATGCACTCTGAATTTTATTTTCTTTATGGTAGTGTGAAGTACAAAAATGACGTTACCCAATAAATTGAGAAGGTGTGACCTGAAGTTACAGGAAACCTAAGGTCTCAGCTTGGCACACTGCCTTTTGTCACTTGAGTGCTACTTTAAGGATGAAGAATAACATTACCTGGTTAAAACTGAACAGCCCGACAGCAGGTCTTAAATTTACCACATAACTCCCTACTAGCCCATTCAATATTAACGTTCAGGGGATGATGCTCTCTTCCTCCCTCAGAATATTTTGAAGAATGCTTAACAGTAGAGGCCAACCAAAACGGCTTTTTTCAATTCAGGCCGAAGCCAAAACTGCCCCTAAAACTGTCTGAAAGCTTTCAGCCAAAACCAAACTTATCACGGGTTTTGGCCAAGCCTGTAACTCAACAATCAAGTTTGGTTGTGTGAATATGAACCAGTGAGGCTCACAGGGGATTGTCGGAGCTTGCAGTCTGCATCCCTCTGCTAAACCCACAGTATTCAAGCCAGAATATAATTTAAATAATGAAAGATTGTGTTTTACCTCCAAGCAAAATAGCCTCCACACACATGGGCTGCAGCTAATGAAAACAAACTAAAATCCAGGGTGCTTTTGTGGTGGCTGATTTTGCGCCACACTTGGCGTGACAGCTATCATCATTTTTTATTTTTGTTACATTTGTACCCCGCGCTTTCCCACTCATGGCAGGCTCAATGCGGCAGGTAATGGAGGGTTAAGTGACTTGCCCAGAATCACAAGGAGCTGCCTGTGCCGGGAATCGAACTCAGTTCCTCAGGACCAAAGTCCACCACCCTAACCACTAGGCCACTCCTCCACTGTAACTCATAACTATGAGAGGCTAATTCCTAAGGAGCTTATCTCAAATTTAGACTTAATTTCCTGCTAAAAGTTCACATCAAACGCATTTATTTGGAGGACTCTATTTACTATATAAACTGCAAGATCATAACTGCATTACACATCCTCTCAACACGCCACAAATTTGCACTTCTCACCATAATACTTTTCAATAAATGGTGGCCAGTGTAAGAAGAATGATGTGTAATCTCAGTTCCCAATCACTAACAATACATGTATATTTGTACTTTCACCCTGAAAATCCAAAAAAGTCCAGAGTTAAAACTACGCTTGAGATACAATTACTCCCCCAATATTTAACTTACCACCTCTGTGTCCTTGAGGTGGCCCATTAAATCTTACCAGTCTATCAAGTAGATATCTGGTGTAAGACAATATGACTTGAAGTGAAGAAACAGTTTAGAGAGGTTTTCCTCAAAGAATACTTCAAATGCTGCAAAATATTTCAACATCTGTAGAGAGAAAACATATACACTATAGCAACAGAAATGGTCAATGGGAGACGGCGTTTAGCAATATAATGGTTAAACTCTTTGTAAAATCACATCATTCCATAATTACTATTCCTGAGAACTCACATCTGATGTTCTGTCTACCCTGAACCTAACCCAATTACAAATTACCCCAGCAACCACTGAAAAATGCTGCCATATTTAATCCAGTTGGTCTAACTAACATGTTATGCTACATATAAAAGTCCACTCATTCATAAAAATTCACAAACTAAAAGTTAGTCAAAGAAGTGCAACCAGTAATGCATACAAGAAACAGTTGATACACAAGTACATTCTTCAGAATCAACACAATAGCAAGTTAAATGTTCATATCTGTATGCCTACCATGCCATGGTCCACTCGGAAGAAAGCCAGCTGGCATGGCTTATTCAAGAGATTTGCAAAAGAAATGAATGCATCAGCTTCTTCCAAGTTAAGGATGAGTACTGCAGCAATGAAGGACATTCCTTGAACCTTTCAATGCAACAAAAAACATTATTTAGTAGAGAAATGTCAAAACAGAGTCTATTTACAAATCTGGGTACAAATCTGGAAAGCAATGCTGTTTACTTGTAAAGCAGGTGTTCTCTGAAGACAGCAGTCCACCAGAATCAAGTCATATGACTGTGCTCAGCATATAACAGGCATGAATCTTTCAGCTCTTTAAAATCTTTCTTTGCTCATCCATGGTAGTTCCTGCACTTCTATGGCCCCTCAGTTTGATATATTAGTAAGGCGGGGGGGGGGGGGGGGGGGATGCTGGGTCATGCTGAGAACAGGGTTTGGAAGTAGAACACAGCAGAAGAGATGTTTGGAGGAGACCGGAGAGGCTGCACAATTAATAATTAATGCATTAATTGCAGAGTTAACTGTGATTAACCTACAGCCCTATTTATTAGATTTAAATGAGGAGAGAACTTCTCCAAGGATGAGATAGGTGGATTTGTGTGACTGCTGTCTTCAGAGAAAATCTGTTCTAGGCAAGCAACTTTCCTTTCTCTGAAATCAAGCAGATTCTCTAAATCGTAAAAGTGGGATTCCCTAGCTAAGGCTCATCAACACCAAAAAAAGTGGGGTGGGGGAGGGGGGACAGAAGGGAAGACCAATAAAACAGCCATGCCAGACTTTGCTTGGAAAAAGGTTTTTCTTTTCCCTTCTATTTTGGGCTCTAGGAGTCATAGAATTGGTTCTGCCCCACTGAGAAATTGCTGAGAAGCGACAGTTCAATCTATCATCAATGAAGGAGGATATATCCAGAAGATAATGGAATATGAAGTGTGGCCTAAACTCAACATCACAGCCTACAATGGAGTCAAACTTAGATGAATAACTGACATTAGCATAGCCTTGACATACCCACTAACATTAGACTTCCCTGGATTTAAGAGGACGAGGTGTATCTGCTACCTATTCAGATGTGGTGTCCATTGTTATGACACTTCCATGTCTCTACCTATGGCTTCACTGGATTGGAGGCCAGAAGTGGAAGCGGTGGTATCTTTGGGAAGGTAGCAGGAGAAAAGCAAAGACTACATTTTCTGCGGTTCAGGCTAAGACATCCACTGAGCCAATAAGTAAAGGCATAATCAGACAGCCTCAAAGAGGATCTATAGGCCAGTTCTTAGTCCTGGCAACTTTGGCAGTAAGCCTCCCATAGGACAGCATCATTTGTTTGAACTCCATCATCTTCTCAATAAGACCCGCAACAGTTACATTGGATGTGATATGGGATTCTATAAAGCAACTGGAGAGTGTTGTTGCTAATCATTTTTCTATGAATTACAGTCTACTCCACATAGAAAACAATAGCTCTTTTTCAATTCAAATAATGAAAGACCTTTTTAGACTTTATAGACATAGATTGTGAAAAAATGCTTGAAGGCAACCGATTAATTAAAGTGGAAGTCTGATACGACCTTAGGTTGTATGCAAAGCACTACCCTATTCTAGGACCTGGAAACTCACCGCCTCTACAAGTAAGTCAACATCATGACAATTTAACTGCTAGTCAGTACTTGAACTCACAAGGATCAAGTGGCTCAAAGGGGCTTCATCAGCTTGCTGCTAGCCAACTAACACTGTTGAAGGCTTGATAGGAGGCTTCAACTGAATAAAACCCATATGAATCTTTTTACAAAAATCATGACGGTATTGTGCCTAAACAGCTGAGTATCTTGATGTATACGATATTCTTAATCCTTCATGATCAGGCTTTCAAAGTGATTTTAGCACCAAAGTGTTGTGATCTGGACTGGCCACTGTTGGAAACAGGATGCTGGGCTTGATGGACCTTTGGTCTTTCCCAGTATGGTAATACTTATGTACTTATTGGTTTCACTAATTTCTGAAGCAAGATTGTTGTATGGAGGCCATCAAACTATTATGCAGTTTGATATCTGCATTTGATTTGGTGGATTCTCTTTGTTAATATCCATACTGAATGATATTGGACTTATAGGTAATGTACTAAACTAGTGAGCAGAGCGGTGTACAGACTACAAAACAACTTTTTGAGAAAAAAAGAAAAGGGGAACTCCGTTTTTTACAGGAAAGCGAGACATTCACTCAAAGAGAGGAAAGATAATGAAACTAAAAGAAACTGGGAAGAGGGAGGTGAAAGAACTGGAAGAGAGGGGACAGAGGAAGAAAAGAAATAAAAACAGAAGAGAAGGGGGGAGGGCTGGTGGTCTCTATTTGTCTGTTACCCCAAAGGCCGTTTTAAGTTCTGATTTGAAGTTCTTAAAAGATGAATTGCTACAGAGAGGGAGGGCAAGATTGTTCCAAATATGAGGGGAAAGGAAGACAAATGCACTATATCTAGTGGATTCAAGGCAGGTGAATTTGGGACTTGGGAATACAAGACAGTGATCATTCACAGAACAAAGAACTCTAGCAGGTGAATAAGGGATCGTGAGCATGAAAGATAATCAGGGAAACCTACCCGAAAAGCTTTGAAAGTCAGAGTTGCTACTTTATGAATGATGCACTGTTGGACTGGCAACCAATGGTGTTGTTTCAGCAATGGTGTGGTATGATCATAACGACACGCACTACAGAGCAGACAGATGGCCATATTCTGAAGAGTTTGTAATTTCTTTAGTGTTGCATGTGGTAAACCTGCACAAATGACATTGCAATAGTCAGTCAAGAAGTAAAGAAAGAGAGAATGAGTGTGTGAAATTGATGGAAATTGAAGAGATGACGAATCACTCGTAGTTACCAAAACAACCACGAAACTAACTTTAGACAGATGTGAAATTTGCAGCAAGAAAGTAGGATTTACAGAATGAAAATGAAAGAAACACTATCAATTGTGGTGTACCCTAGGGATCATCATTATCACCAATTCTGTTTAATATTTTAATGAAAACGTCTGGAAAGGGATTGGCTGAAGTAGGAATATGGTCTATAGTTATCTTGATGATTTAACCCTACTTATTCCTCTAACTTCATCTTTAGTAGATAAATCCACTATACGTCAGAAATGTTTCCATACATTTTTTAAATTATTATTAATTTCTTTATTGATTTTCATTTAATACAAAGATACAATCTTTGAATAGATACACCAGTACTTAAATAATATTCTTGAACAACAAAAATTATATTAATATAATAAAGTATTGGTTTTAAAAGTCCACAAATAAGGGAGAAAATCTAGAATTATACCAAAGGAAGTTGGTCTAATAATCTTAGTTCTACCAAAGAAAATCTAGCAGGAGGTTACCCATATCAATTAACCCGCTTATATCTGGTACTCCTCCTTATTACTTTGCATATTAAGAAAATTTCGCACTGTTCTGGTTCAAAGAAAACATCTCTTGTCTTTAAAGAGTAGTAAGTACTTGCAAGAACATCTCAATTGGAAACAAGCATTTATCCCAATAGATTGTTTCATGTCCAGAAACGTCTTCCTCCTCTGTTGCGTCCATCTAGAAATGTCTGGGAAAATTGAAACTTTACTTCCCTTAAATGCAGGATGAATATTCTTGAAATAAAGCCTTAAGGCCTCTTTGTCTTGAAGAAATACAAATGAAACAATTAAGGTTGCTCTAGTTTCAATTTCCTCTTGGGATTGTTCCAAAAGGTCCGTTATGTCCAATGTTTCTAATATATTACCCTGTTGTATTGGATCATTTTGTTGCTTTGATTTAACTTCTAAATAATAAAGTCTCTGTAGAGGTGGTAGAGATTGTTCTGAATACTTATAAATCTCTTTTAGGAATTTGAAAAACATATCTCTTGGAGTAACATATTGATATTGTGGAAAATTTAATATACGAAGATTTAATTTTCTTGACAAATTCTCTAAATTTTCTATTTTCCGATGCAATAATAATCGATCTCCAGAGAATTGGGCTTGCTATTCTTGTATTTTAGTCATATCTGTTTCCAAATTAGTCTGTTTAGTTAAGACACCTTCAATCTTTTCTTTTAAATTTCTTACTTGAGTAGAATTATTTAATGAAACTGATATAAAGGAAACACAAACCTTATGCAAAGATTCAAGAGCAGTCCAGATAGATTCCAACGAGACTTCCTGGGGTCTAACAAGCGGATGAATCACCATGGCGCACAAAGAGCTTTCTTCTTGTAGGCCAGCAGTTTGAATCCTTTCTACTGTTGTCTCCCCCGAAGCCATTCCTGGAAGTCTCTGTTCACCCTCCGCTGCTTCCAAGATGTTTTCAACTGCCGCTTCCACTGACGAGATCTGCTGCCCCTTCGAGCCGGTTTTTGTTCCGGTTTTGTTCCCGTCTGGTTGCGGAGGAGGAGGGGCAGCAGGTCCTAACAGGCTGAGCAAAAAAAATCGCTCTCCTGACCGGGGCTCCTCCTTGCCCCGGTAACGGAAACACCCGCATTCGGGGCCGAAACAAAAAATGTGGAGATTGAAGACTGTCCCGATAAGGGGGTTGTTAGCTTCGGGAGGGGTGGTCCCTGTATGCTTACCCTTCCTTTTCGGCATGCTCATTCCAAGAAAAAGGTATGTTTTTAGAGTTTGTGGAGAGCATTCATCTCACACAACCTGCTTCGTCGCCATCTTGGATTTTCTCCCATATTTTTTAATTAAATAGAAAACAAAATTATTGTGGCCAAGAAGGTGGCAAATTGTTGAATTTGATATGGGCTTATGTATTAGTAGAACTCATTACTCCTTTGAGATCTCTCTAGAACCCTCCCTAACCATGGAACAACAGGTTAATGTTTTGATTTGAAGGAGTTTTTAGAGGCTTGGACTACCACAATGTATTAGGAGTTATTTTTTATTTAATCAATTTAAAATCATTGTACAATCTTACATATTGTTCCACCTAGATTACTGCAATAACGTGTTTGTGGGTTAGTCTCAAAAGTTGCGTTTAAAATTGCAAACACTCCAGAATACAGACACGAAGTTGACATGTGGTACAAGTAAGTCTGATAGAGTTGCATCACTGTTACAAAAATTGCACTGGTTGCCAATCGAGAGCCACATTAAATTCAAACCAAGTAGCTTCATATTCAGAATCACACAGGCACTGTATATTACAAAAAGAATTTTGGGATCATTCACATAACCAAGCAGCTTTAGTCTGGAATAAGAAACAAATCTTTATAATGTTTGCTATATTTTTAAGCATTTGAATGTTTATTATTGAAAAGATTTGTGTATGATTGCTACATTTGTTCTTCCTAGAATGCCTAGTAAAATCTTTTGTAATCCACATCAAACTGTACTGGCCATTTGTGGAATATAAACTATGCACTTGTATTTGAATCTGGTAACTAGAGGCTGTCCAAAATGGAATTTCTTTGTACATTATTATTATTTATTATTATTTATTGCATTTGTATCCCACATTTTCCCACCTCTTTGCAGGCTCAATGTGGCTTACAATACATCATGAATGGTGGAAATATATTAGAAGATACACATTTAGTGTTAAAGAAGGATCTTGGGTAACATGATAATGATAAAAAGTGATAGTAATATAACAAGCAGATTTTGTAAAACAGTTCTGAATATATGTGGAGGAGTAGTGTATGTTCACATCTTCGTGGTATGCCTTATTAAAGAGGTGGGTCTTCAGTAGTTTGCGGAAGTTGGTTAGTTCGTAAATCGTTTTTAACTTGTGTGGCAGTGCGTTCCATAAAGTAGGTAAAGTTTGATGCATGCATTAGTTTGTATTTTAGTCCTTTGCAGTTGGGAAAATGCAGATTAAGGAATGTGCGGGATGATCTTTTAGCATTCCTGGGTGGTAAGTCTATCAGGTCTGACATGTAGGCTGGTGCATCTCCGTGAATTATTTTGTAAACTAGGGAGCATATTTTGAACGTGATGCGTTCTTTAAGTGGGAGCCAGTGTAGCTTTTCTCATAGGATTTAGCACTTTCATATTTTGTTTTACTGAATATGAGTCTAGCTGCAGTGTTCTGGGCTGTCTGAAGTTTCTTGATTATTTGCTCTTTGCAGCCGGCGTAGAGTGCGTTGCAGTAGTCTAGATGACTTGAGCACCATTGATTGTACCAGGTTACGGAAAATATTCCTTGGGAAGAAAGGTCTCTTTTTAATTTCCACATTGAGTGGAACATCTTCTTGGTTGTGTTTTTCGCGTGGTTCTCAAGTGTTAGGTGTCGATCAATGGCAACTCCAAGAATTTTTAGGGTGTCCGAAATTGCAAGGTTCAGATTTGGTGTGTTAATGGTGGTGAATTTGTTCGTGTTATGTTGAGAGGTAAGTATTAGGCATTGGGTTTTTTCTGCATTAAGTTTCAGCTGAAATGCGTCCGCCCATGAATGCATGATATGGATTCATGGGATCATGGTAAGCAGAAACTGCAATGAGATGAACCCCAAGAGAGTTGGCATTGAAGTCAGACTGAAAGATGAAGGTATTCAGGCAGCTTTTACGTGGGGCAACAGAAGGAACTAGGGCCTTCTTTAAAGCCACAAGACTACCTTCTTGACTCCTTTCTAGAAGCATGAAGAATCTGAGACATCTTTGTCAGAGAAACCTAGGGAGTGTATTACATCCCTTTCAAAATTTGGACTGTTGGTGTCAGACTGGATATTGGGGCAGAGCAACAATCCCCACTATAGTGTGATAAGAACTGAGGAAATTCTTAACTTGATTAGCCCCCTAGGATAAATCCCAAAGTAAAAGTCAAATCTATCTTGGCCACAAGGAAATCAGCTTATGTCTTTTACAAACTATGGGCTCCCTTTACAAAGCTGCGCTATCAATTAGCTGCGTGCTGAACGCGAAGAAGCCCATGGGACTAGAATGGGTTTCGCATTCAGCTATTACTTGGTACCGCAGCTTTGTAAAAGGAGCCCTATGACAGCTAAGATGACTGTTGATCTGAAAAGACAGGACTACTCATGCATTTAAAGCCTTACATTGGCCACCTTTTGTTTTGTGCTTTCAAGGTCATTCCAGTCACTTTTACAGAACTCTGAGTTATGGCTCCAGACTAAACTCAGCAGATTGAACTATACAGTATGGACTAGATTCAGTAAATGGCGCCCATATTTGGGCACCAAAGAAAAAAAACATCACTAAGTGTTATTCTATAAATGGTGCTCTGAGTTGGGTGCCATTTATAGAATAGCACTTAGAACTCGGATCTGCGCCTAGTTTTGGGTGTGAGGATTTACATTAAATGAAACCAGGTGCAAATTCCGGCACGCAAGTTGGGTGTGGATCCCCCCCCCCCCCCCCGAATTCTATAACACTGTGCACATTTTAAGGGAACATCTCTGACCTGCCCATGTCCCTCCCATCATTTCACCCCCTTTTCAAATCTGTGTGACTTTAGTAAAATGGGGGAATACCTGAGGAAGGAGATGATGTGCTGGGAGGAAATATGAGAAGTGGAAGGACAGTGGTCCAGGCTGAAAGAAGCTATAAATAGGGCCACGAACCTTTATGTAAGAAAAGTAAATAAAAGCAAGAGAAAAAGGAAACTGATATGGTTCTCCAAACAAGTGGTTGAGAAAATAAAGGCTAAAGAGTTGGCGTTCCAGAAATACACAAAAACTCAAGAAAAGGAACACGAGGAGGAATACAGGATGAAACTGAAAGAAGCCAAGAGAGAGATAAGTCTGGCAAAAGCACAAGCGGAAGAACAAATGGCTAGAAATGTAAGGAGGGATGACAAAAATTTCTTCAAGTATATAAGTGAAAGGAGAATGGCTAAAAAGGGAATTGTGAGACTAAAAGATACTGCGAACTGCTATGTGGATAATGATGAAGAAAAAGCAAATTTGCTAAATAGATACTTTTGTTCTGTTTTCACAGAAGAAAATCCTGGAGAAGGACCGCGATGGACTGCAAAAAGTACAAATGAGATTGAAGTGGATAGAGCACCGTTCACGGAAGAGAGTGTGTATGAACAGATTGAAAAACTAAAGGTGGACAAAGCCATGGGACCGGATGGGATCCACCCCAGGATATTGAGGGAGCTCAGAGAGGTTCTGGCGGGTCCTCTTAAAGATTTGTTTAATATATCCTTGCAGACGGGAGAGGTTTCGAGGGATTGGAGAATGGCGGAGGTGGTCCCTCTTCACAAGAGTGGTGATAGGGAAGAAGCTGGAAACTACAGGCCGGTAAGCCTCACTTCGATTATTGGAAAAGTAATGGAAGCGATGCTGATGGAAAGGATAGTGAATTTCCTGGAAGCCAATAAGTTGCAAGATCCGAGACAACATGGTTTTACCAAAGGGAAATCGTGCCAAACAAATCTCATTGAGTTCTTTGATTGGGTGACAAGAGAATTGAATCAGGGACGAGCTATGGACGTAATCTACTTAGATTTCAGCAAAGCTTTTGACACGGTCCCCCACAGGAGGCTCTTAAATAAACTGGATGGGCTGAAGATAGGACCCGAAGTGGTGAACTGGATTAGGAACTGGTTGACGGACAGAAGCCAGAGGGTGGTGGTGAATGGAATTCGCTCGGAGGAGGGAAAGGTGAGTAGTGGTGTGCCTCAAGGATCGGTGCTGGGACCGATTCTGTTCAATATATTTGTGAGTGACATTGCCGAAGGGTTAGAAGGTAAAGTTTGCCTATTTGCGGATGATACTAAGATCTGTAACAGAGTGACACCCGGGAGGGAGTGGAAAACATGAAAAAGGATCTGAGGAAGCTAGAAGAATGGTCTAAGGTTTGGCAATTAAAATTCAATGCGAAGAAATGCAAAGTGATGCACTTAGGGAATAGAAATCCTCGGGAGACGTATGTGTTAGGCAGGGAGAATCTGATAGGTACGGACGGGGAGAGGGATCTTGGGGTGATAGTATCTGAGGATCTGAAGGCGACGAAACAGTGTGACAAGGCGGTGGCCGTAGCTAGAAGGTTGTTAGGCTGTATAGAGAGAGGTGTGACCAGCAGAAGAAAGGAGGTGTTGATGCCCCTGTATAAGTCATTGGTGAGGCCCCACCTAGAGTATTGTGTTCAGTTTTGGAGGCCGTACCTTGCGAAGGATGTAAAAAGAATTGAAGCGGTGCAAAGAAAAGCTACGAGAATGGTAAGGGATTTGCGTTACAAGACGTATGAGCAGAGACTTGATGACCTGAATATGTATACTCTGGAAGAAAGGAGAAACAGGGGTGATATGATACAGACGTTCAAATATTTGAAAGTATTAATCCGCAAACGAACCTTTTCCGGAGGTGCGAAGGTGGTAGAACGAGAGGACATGAAATGAGATTGAAGGGGGGCAGACTCAAGAAAAATGTCAGGAAGTATTTTTCATGGAGAGAGTACTGGATGCTTGGAATGCCCTCCTGCGGGAGGTGGTGGAAATGAAAACGGTAACAGAATTCAAACACACGTGGGATAAACATAAAGGAATCCTGTTCAGAAGGAATGGATCCTAAGGAGCTTAGCCGAGATTGGGTGGCAGAGCCGGTGGCGGGAGGCGGGGATAGTGCTGGGCAGACTTATACGGTCTGTGCCAGAGCCGGTGGCGGGAGGCGGGGATAGTGCTGGGCAGACTTACACGGTCTGTGCCCTGAAAAGGACAGGTGCAAATCAAGGTAAGGTATACACAAAAAGTAGCACATATGAGTTTATCTTGTAGGGCAGACTGGATTTCCAGGTAAATTGTTCCAAATCTGCGGTCCAGCAATAGAAAAAGCTGCATTCCAAGTACAGGCATATTTTACTAAATGAAAGTTATCATTTGCAAGTAACATCACATTTTCTACTCGCAATGCTCTTGATAGCCAGTACATAGAGAAAACTTGTTTAAGATACCACGGGGCATATTCTGAATACAACACTTGATGGCTCAAACATGCAATCTTATACAATACTCTAAATTGAATGGGTAACCAACGCAGTGAGTGGTGTACAAGGGATAAATACTCAAACCGAGATGTGCTACTGAGCAATTGGGCCACTGCATTCTGGATTATCTGCAAAGCATGCATCCTGGATTTTGCAAGACCCAGATACAACACATTGCAGACGTCATCTGAGAGATCACTATGCTCCGACAGAAGAGCCGATCACATAGGACCACCTTTCTTTTCCTCCTGATTGGGAAATCCTCATAGTCAGAGTCCAAGGAAGACTGAGTCCAAAAGAGCCTCCGGATCCCTCCGCATCACTTGGCCCCAAAACAAGGCATCCAGGGACCCCACAACTGGCTGGGGAGCCAGTTAGCCTGCAGGGCTTGCTTAAGCATTTGAGTTAAGCTCTGGAACCAAAATGTCCTAGCCCCCCACCCACCTGCAGGATAGGAAAGAAAGGCCCTCTACCCCACCAAGTCCCAATGGGGATTGAGCAGGCTCCTTCTGCTGAAAAACAGCAGCAGGAGAAAAAACAAGTGGCGACAATACGGTCATTAACACCAAACACACTGGAACTGCGGGTCCCAATGCTGCAGCCCTGGGAGAAGCAGCACCAGTTCTGGCACTCTTACCCCTCCCCCCATGGGGCCGTTTACAAAGTTAGAAAGGGCCAGTCACAAGAAGGGCAGACAGAGGCAACAGCTATGGCAAACTGCCATCTCTTGAAGATAGTGTAACGCCTTCCGACAGGCAAGCCCAACCAAATCACTGGCACATGCAGGGCGGCCCTGCCTCTCAAGCTGAGCTTGGCCTGGGGCTCTAGGGTCTCCACCGTCCCCCCCCCCCCCCCCCCCCTGCTCTCTCTGGGTGTGCTCTTTTTTTTCTTTTTCTTTTTTTTTTTTTTTTTAACTGCAGATGCAAGCTAAAAGACTTGCCACAGAGACAAAAACTCATAGTAACACCTTTTCAGGTACATCACAAGCAGAAAGCCTATGAGGGAATTCGTGGGATTGTTAGATCATTAAACAGCAATAGGGGCACTTAGGGAAGACAAGGCCATAGTGGAGAGATTGAATGAATTCTTTGCTTCGGCCTTTATGGAAGAAGATGTAAGAGATCTACTTGTACCGGAAATGGTTTTCAACGGTGATGATGCGGAGGAACTGAAAGAAATCTCATTGAACCTGGAAGATGTACTGAGCCAAATCGACAAGTTAAAGAGTGACAAATCACCTGGACTGGATAGAATACACCCTGGGGTACTGAAAGAAATCAAACATGAAATTGCTGATCTGCTGTTAGTGATCTGTAACCTGTCATTAAAATCAACCGTAGTACCTGAAGATTGGAGGATGGCCAATGTAACATTGATTTTTAAAAAAGGCTCCAGGGCTCATCCAGGAATTTTCCAGACTAGAAACTATTATACCTGATACTAGGGTCCACTTTGGGGGTCAGCACCCAAGAAAAAGATCTAGGAGTCGCCGTAGATAATACATTGAAATCTTCTGCCCATCAGCCAAAAAAGCAAACAGGATGCTAGGAATTATTAGGAAAGGGATGATAAGTAAGACCGAGAATACTATAATGACTCTGTATCACTCCACGGTGCGCTCAGCTAGAGTATTGCATTCAGTTCTGGTTGCCATATTAAAAAAAAAAAAAAAAAGGATATAACAGAATCAGAAAAAGTTCAAAGAAGAGTGACCAAAATAATAAAGGGGATAGAACTCCTCTCATATGAGGAAGGCTAGAGAGGTTAGGGCTCTTCAGCTTGGAAAACAGACGGCTGAGGGGAGATATGATTGAGGTCTATAAAATCCCGAGTGGTGTAGAACAAGAAGAAGTGAATCAATTTTTTACTCTTTAAAAAAGACTAGGGGACACTCAAGGAACTTACATGGAAATACTTTTAAAATAAATAGGAGGAAATATTTTTTCACTCAAAGAATAGTTAAGTTCTGCAACTGTTTGCCGGAAGATACAGTAACAGCACTTAGTGTATCTGGGTTTAAAAAAAAAAAAGGTTTGGACAAATTCCTGGAGGAAACATCTATAGTCTACTATTGAGACAGACAAGCAGAAGTCATGGCTTACCCTGGAATTGGTAGCATGGAATGTTGTTACTATTTGGGTTTCTGCTAAGTAGTTGTGACCTGGATTGGCCACTTTTGGAAGCAGGATACTGGGACCATGTAAACTGGGAGCAGCCACTACGCTCAACCATGCTGTGCAGCCTCAGCTAGCAGAGCAGGGAGCAAAAGCAGGGAGCTAGGCCAGGGACTAGAAATAACTCATGAAAATCCTGCATTCTCATCAAGAACCCTTTTCCCACTACTTCACTTCATTTGAAACCAGCTCAATTTTGGACCGGATGGGTTGGGATATATATACACAGTAGATCACTGCTCACGCATAATGAGGGTAATTTTATAATAAACTGCCTAACTGGTGCAACTTATTCATATACTTGGCAACACAGATTTATTATATTCTTTTTGTTTTATCCCTACACTTTTTGCTTTGTCTCAATATACTGCATTTCTATGTAAGCCACATTGAGCCTACTATTAGGTGGGAAAATGCAGGACACAAATGTAACAAAAAAATAAAATTCTTTGGTTTTACACATTTTTATAGCAAAATCTATAGTGTCGCAGTAATAAAAAACAAAGAACTCTCTGATAATTATAAAAATTATATACATTTTTGTAAGTTTTTTTTTTCCGAAGGATTCACTTTTTTTCATATTAATACTTTATATGACAATCATATTTCTTATTCTTCAAAGTCTCCTTCCTTGAAAGAATTCTTCAGCTGCTCATGTTACAAAAGTATTAATAAAATATCTCTAAGTTGTTGCTAAGAATTAGCACAGTAGCATCACAACTCAGTTGGATACTTAGGTGGAAAGAGTAGCTAAAAAAAAAAAAAAAAAAAAAAAAAGACTTTTGAAACCTTCAACAACCATCTCCACGGGAATGAAATAGTAATAAGAATTTTAAATTGCTGATTTTAACTGCCAACAAAAATAATGTATTGTTTTTGTGTTTTGCTTTTGTATTTTTTATGCTGTAAGGTTGGTGTCCAACCTCGGCCCTCGCTAGGTCGGATTTTCAGGGTTTCCCCAATGAATATTGATAAGATCTAGTTGCATATAATGGAGGAAGTGCATGGAAATAGATCTCATGCGTATTCACTGGGGAAATCCTGAAAACCCCACCTGGATTGCAGCCCTCGAGGACCGAGGTTGGACAACCATGATGTAAACCATTTTGAATATCTTTTTGGGAAGGGGAAGTCCATATAAGAATGAACATGAAATGAAAAATACAAACTTTAGGAGAACTTTTTACTTTAGGAATAACATATTCCTTTCAATGATAAATTCTGTGAAAGACCGCAACAATTTCTACACTTTGTAAAACTGTACAAGCAGTCAGTTTTTATGCTTTCTACTTTGCATTTCAGGATCAAAACCTGATTTTTTTTTTTTTTTTTTACGTAAAACTACACTTCATATATTCACCAGGACGGAAATGGCACTTACATATCCAACATCAGGCCTGTAACATGTATATGCTCCCAGTACACTGTGTAAAAGATCATGATAAGGACCACCCTTAAATGAAATGGGAAAAAAATATTTGTCATTAAGGCAAAGCAAGTTAAAAAAAATGCGCTTTTCTCCCTAGGTTCTGGCTATGATATGCATATTACCTTTTCAATATTCTAACACAGTGGTTCTCAGCCTTTCTTCTGTTGTAACACATCTACCATATATTGTGCATGTGTATGATACACTGAATACTACAATTTGCATCTGAACAAAGAAACAACCCTATATATCATTTTGCTGCTGCTAAGAATGATGCAAGAGAAATACATAGTGACCGCTGGGGTGAAGGAGAGGGGTGTGTCATAGGCATGCAACATTTACAACTGGGGCTGATGACAGGAGTAGGGACTAGTTATGGAAATTATTTTACTTCCTGGTTTTCAACTCTTCCCAATCCGCCACACACGTTAAGAAAAGCACAAGGATGCTGTCTGTCAAATTTTTGGTGACACCTCCCAGCTCTTGGTAACACACTGGTTGAGAACCACTGTTCGAAGAGAATCTATTCATGACTTTGTAATCTTCATAGGCCCTTCTACACCCACGCTGCAGAATAATTTGATGCCCTTTACACAGGTAATTAACTTTTTAGCATTGTACTTTATTCAACAGCTACTACCTTAGCTGAAATTCTAAAATATATTTTACTAAGCTTTTATTCATCAAGCCAATTTAATGACATTTTTTCAGCTTCATTTATTGCGTTCCATCTTAAGATATGATTTTATATGAACAGTATGTTAAAAATGCTCAATATATCAATGGTATATCAAATTCTGTTCCTTTAAACTTAATTTAAAAAGCAGAAGCAATTATCAACTTCAAAAAAGATAGCATACATATATACAGTTCAATATGGAATGGAAGAGTAGCCTAATGGTTAGAGCGAAGGGTTAAGAACCAGGAAGGCAAGGAAAACTGTTGGGGGCTCAAATCCTTCTGACGCTCCTCATGATGTTGGGCAAGTCCATTACCCCTCCATTATCTCAGGTGCAAAATTGATTGTAACACCTCCAGGAACCTGAATGTATCTTGACTTAAAAAGGCATAAGCTAAACCCAAATCATCCCTTTCTCTACTGAGTATTCTGCAGCAATTTTAATGATCAGTGCTGAAACAATCTAGGAAAGTGGTCTTTGCAAATTTTTGTTGGAGGCTTTGGGTGTGAAAGGGCTGAAGAAGAGCAAACAAACTATTTCCACACAGGGATGGAACTAGGGTTGCTGATGCCCCCCTACAGCTATGTACTGGCACTCCTCCCTCTCCCACAGCCAACACCATCTCCCTTTCCTCTGGATCTGCTGCAACCATAGGGCTCACAACACAAGGCCTTCCTCTGCAGGCCCGCACTGCAGTGCTACGTGTCCCAACCCCTCTGATGACTTCCTGTTGGAAGGGAAAGGATGCAAAGAACTGGTGTGTGGGCCTGGCACTGACTATACATTTGGAATCATCATTCCTTTTTAGGGGGTTAGAATTAAGAACAATCTTCCATCACAGATTAGAATGTTGCCATCTTATCACTTGTTTTGTAAAGCTTTGAAAACATTTATTATCTGAGATATAATTTTATTGTCAAAAATCAAGTACTATGTTATTTTCCCTTGATTGAAGAGGTCTTCTTAATGTTATCCACCTAGAATTATTTTGGAAACAAGTGGACTATAAGCCTGTATATAGTATAGTAAAATACATGTGTGGCGCCCCTGAAATGTCCTGCTGGCCCTGTTCCCACGCAGGGCCACACCACCAACCAATGTGTGCCAATGACATCCATTTTCACCAATCTCTGTCTCTCTCAAATACTCCCCACCAACACACTTACATAGGCTTATACCACCTGTCTCTCTCACCCTCCCCTTTCACCCACCCTGGTTCAGCATCCTTCCTTCTCTCTTTCCTTCCACCCAACAGGTTCAGCATCCCTCTTTCTCCCTTTCCTTCCTTCCCTCCCAAGATCCAGCATCTCTAGCTGGTCTTCCACTGAAGGACAGTGACGTAGGACAGTTCTTGGTATAACAGAGTAGAAGAAAAACATTAGACATGTAATTTAACTACTGTGTAATCAGTATTCCTTTGTTGTGCTGATTAATTTAATTGGGCCACTATTGGATTCTACCATCATTAGCATACATCCACATCTACCTAAAACATTTCCTTACTTTTTATGTTTTAATCTTTTCATCGTGATGAACATGGAACAAACACTGGGATATACAACGCAATTCCTATGAACCCATTTAAATTACAAAAATATTAAAACATTTTAACATTTATTGCCCACTCCCGCTCTTGCATTGGTTTATGTTCAAGGCCTCCAAATGCTAGGTTAGAAAAGCTATGGACCAGCTTGTCGTGGAAGAGAGGCAGCCTGCATCCCATTGGAAATGAGGGGCCCAGCACACCCTTATCGGGCAGGTTGAGCAGCTGCAGTTCCACCTGAGGGACTTGAGGATTCAGCTTGCTTGGGGCCTCAAAAGGACCCCTGCTTGAAGGACCTACTCTGCCCCCTACCTGGGCTGAAGGGCACCAGGCAGACCTGAAGCAGCTCATATCCTTGTCACTCATCCTCCATATCCTTCACCAACTTCTCCAAGTCATCACCTAACGGACAGCAGACTCAAAAGTTTCTTGGAAGCCGCATCCACACCCAGTATAACGAAAGCACAACCAATGGTAACCCCTGACACCACCATGAGTGGGAAGCCAGATGGACCAGATTATAGAGGATGTCCACCCAAAAAAGCCATCCCAGCACCAGGTGAGAAATCTCTGGGGCCCCCTACAACCAATGCAACATGGAGCTATGTCACCATCACAAACAGCAGCCTGAATGATGGGGCCTCCACTGAAAATGCCAGGCAGTGCTGCCAATCCACATTCTTTTCATGGAGCTTCTCAAGGGCCAAGTTCCCTTGGACAGGTACAGCGGTCACCTTTGTGACAGTAGTAACCAGAAGTCCCACCTTCGGGAAGACCTAGCACTTCTCAACTGCCTCAGTGAAGGCATAGAGACAATCAAGGGCCCCAGACACTCCGAGAGGGGACCTTCCTGAGACCCCCACTCTGCCACCATCATCATGCAGATGAGGGCCATGTGGTGTGAAAAATTCATTGGGGTCCCAAGAGGCCCGGTGCTGGAGGCTTAAGCATAGCCAAGGCCCCCACAACCTTGACTAAGAGGCAAGATAACTTCATTAGAGCCCATGGGACTGCTCTTCTACAGCCTCCTGACAGAAAGGGTTCTCAGAATCAGTTCATGGGGGACTGGGAGCCCAAGAGGTCCTCCAAATCCTCCTCTGCTCCTTCTGAAGGACCCGGACCCTCTGGAATGACCAGATCTGTCCTACAATGCTGAGACCCCAAAACAGGGCACCCACCGATCTCCTTGGGGTCCCTAGGTCCACCCCCCAACCAAGAAGATGAGGGTTTGGGCTAAGAGGTTTCAAGAGTGAATTGAGAGAGAAGGGAGGATTCTAACTGCCAATTTGCCTTGACAGGAACACTGAAAAGAATGAATCCATTTGAACTTAAAGGGGAAGGGAATAGCTATGTAAAATGTTCACTGAGAGAAAAGACAGAGACTAAATAAGCCACATTTACAAAGCACAAAATTAATCCATGTTCCCTGCTCAGCTGCTGGCTCTGCAGACCGCGCAGCTTATGCCAGCAAGCATACCTTTCCACACAGCAGGCGTGTGATGGCTTGCCAGATTGCCTCGGCTTATCCTCGGGTCCAGGGCTCCTGATTATCGTCCCCGGCTCTCTCTGGATGTGCCTAGAGGAAACTTCCTCACTTAGTTCTTTATAATTACATTAGCCCCTGACAAAGGGCTTAAAGCTAGCCAGACCTATTTATTTGTTTTTTGTATATGTGTTGCTGAAGCAAGCATTTTTGGAAAGCCTGGGAGCTAGAGGGGGAGCACATCCAAAGAGGGTGAATGGGCAAGAGGAGTGGTGAGATGGGGACCTGCACCCTTCGAGCAAGGCCCCATAGGACCAAGTCAAAGCCTAACACAGTGGCAACTAAGAAGTGCAAGTGGGGGCTGCAGAGCCAAGCTCCATGCTCAACCAGGTACGGTACTGAGACTGTTACCTGACCACACGGTGAGGCTATAGCCAGCAAAGCGGGGAGCTAGGCCAGGGACAGGAGCACCGTCAGCACAATCTACCACCTGCTGAAGGTACAGAGATTGTTCCATGGAGCACCTCTGCTTATGCTGGTGATGACACTGGCAGAACTCAGCTTTCTCTACTTTTCATCTGCAGAACGGTGGACTGTTTTGTAAGGAGAAACAACTACCTCATGAGATTTTTGGGGCTCATTTTCAAAAGAGAAAAACTTCGCAAAAATGGCACACAGTGCAATTTGGATGTTTTTCTCTGAAAAATATATAAATTGTGATTTTTGAAACTCAGATTTGAGATGTTTCTCTCTGCACTGTATCCAAATCACAAGGGGGTGTGTTAGGGATGGTCAGTCTACTAAGAATATTGGCCCAGCCTTTCATCCCAATGGCTTGTTTTTGTGCGTTTTTCACCTGGACTTTTTTTTTTTGTTCAAAAATGTTCCTAAAAGATAGATGCACCGAGCACAAAAACATCTAGCAAATGGTCATTTTCGAAACAAAGTTGGACGTTTTTCTGATTTGAAAATGGCCATGTTCGCTACTAGATTTTTGGACTTTTTTTTTTGCAAAAACAACCAAAATTGGATTTAGACGTCATATCAAAAATGCCCCTCTTTATTTGTTCCTTTGTAGGTGTTTAATTTTATCTTATTTTAGTAACTTGCCAATTTTGATAATCAAAACTACTTTGATGTATTTTCTATTTTGGAGACCAGTGCTATTGTTCACATAGCTCTTACCTTCTGAAAGATATAGAAAGATGGAAAGGTACGGGATATGTCCAACTTTATTAATTCAAGGCTAGCCTCACGGTCAGCAACAGACGCTCCTGCATCTACAAGTCAACAAAAATCATTTTCAAAGATCAAAACACTAAGGCATCTATTATTTATAGAAAGACATTTACAAATGAAAAGGGATACAATGTTCACTTGCCAAAAATAAATTTGTTAAAAGAAAGCTGAAAATGATTTAAGAGAGGTCCAATTTCAGGAGCAGTAAAAAGGAATAGCAATTATTTAGAAGAGATGCCCTTTAAGTTCCAAAGTCGTTAATGCCCGATACACTATTCAATAAATATTAAACCTAGTTGTCCAATAAATGTTTTGGACTGCACTGGATGGAAATCATTGCAAATACCTTTTACTAGGGTTGCAAGTTCATCAAAGTTAACTCTGCAATTAATGAATTATTAATTACGATTTAAAAATTAATAATGTTACAGAGCCTCCTGGTGCTTCCAAACATCTCTTCTGCTCTCTTCCACTCCCAAACCCTGTCCTCAGCATGATCCAGCATCGTTCCCCCCCCCCCCCCCCCAAACCAGTCTACCTTAAAGGTGGGTTTCTGTTGGTTCTCGGCAGTAGCAATGTTGCAAGTACACTGACAGCAACCTGGTCCAAAGCTTTCCCTCGGACTCATCCCACCGCTGCAGAAACAGAAGTGATGTCAGAGGAGGTGGGATAAACCAAAGGGAACGTTTCGGAGCATATGCTGCCAAGGACCAATAGAATACCACATTTAAGGTAGACGGGGGTGGAAGTGTGGAGATGCAGACTCACAAACAGAACTGGAGGTGCGACCAGTGGAAGCTATGGCTGATGCAGTGAGCTCAGAAGCTACATCATGCAAAACTTTAAATATAAAGCAGGCAACTTTAAAAGGTTATACAAGCCTGAACTGAGAGCCAATGACAGTTTACCAATAGGAGATATAACACTGTGATGCCCCTCTTGAATCTAAATATCAACTTAGCTGTATTTTGCAACAGTTGAAGCTTCTTCTGTAATTTAATGGAGACCCAAAAATAGATCGAATTGCAATGGTCTAGCTGAGAAAATATATCAACAGTTGTACTAGAAGAGCAGTGATCTTCATAAAAACAAGAACAAACCAATCTAAGTTGTTAAGTTTAAAAAAAAAACTTTCCTTATTAAGTTTTAAAACTGAGGTTCAAATGATAATCAAGCATTTAAATTATCCCCAAGACTCTAGAGGTATTCTCCACTGATAAATGGAATGACAATAGGTAGGTATCTTAAAGAACTGCTACACCACAAGACTTGTTCTACTTGTACTCAGCTTTAATAAATGAGTAGAAGACCAATTTTTCATCTTATTAATACAGTTTGTTATTTTTGCATATGTATGATTTGAATCACCTAAGACAGGAACCAGTACAAAAATGTAACTGACATAACAGCAGCAGCATTTACCTTTGCACAAAACAACAGAACTTAAGAACTAAAACGAGGTCATAAAGATATTAAAAAGTATCAGGGAGAGTGGTGAACCATGGGGAACTCTGCATGGTAGCTGCCAGACAAAAGAATGTTCCCCATTCTCCAAAACACAGTAACTGAGTTTGACCAAAAATCCAGGTAAGCACTACATCTGAAATTCCTATCTCACAGTCTTTCCAGCAATAAAACATAAGTCAAAAGCAGTTGAAATATCAAATTGAAGAAGCATAATCTGGCTACTGAAGCTTAAAGTTCTTTTCTGTTACTAAAGAACAGCCTTACTACTAACTAAACATCTAAACCCAAAGTGAGGAGAATGTAGGCTTAGACGATCATCCAAATATTTAGCCATTTGCAAACAGGCAAGGGATTTCATCAATTTCATTAAAAAAGGAACATTTGCTATTGGTCTAAAATTGACAACCTCTGTCAAATCCAAGCCTTCTGATTTAGGGATGAGTGTTAACGCTATGAGGGGCATAATCAAACGAGGCACCCAAGTTTTCCTGAGGGACGTCCCGGCGAAGGGGCAGGGAAACCTGTATTATTGAAACAAGATGGGCGGCCATCTTTCGTTTTGATAATATGGTCGGGGACGCCCAAATCTCAATATTTAGGTTGACCTTAGAGAAAAAAGCCCTTCCCTTACCAATCCCTTAGCGATTCGGAAAGGAAAGGGCATGCATGAAGGAAATCGCATGCAAATGAGCTGCTCGCTGTTAGCTCATTTGCACACGATTTTCTTTCTAAGAAGCCAGTACAGAGCAGCCAAGCGTTATGCGTGGCGTCTTTGGCATGCGCAGAGCAAACTTCATACACGCAGACAAGCTGCATGTATAATAGCCGTCTACAACCTTAAATAAATTGCTGTCTACAACCTTAAAAAAACACAAGTCCAGGTGAAAACGTCCAAGTGCTCGTCAGGGACATATTTTTTTTTTTTTTTAGTTTGGGTGAAGGACGTCCAAGTGTTAGGCGCCTTCGCTATGCCTCCATCCCTGCGACGGGCAGTTGAGGACGTCCAAAATATGGATGTTTCTGTGAGAAGGACGTCCATGCCTTTGCCATGCCTCCGACACCTCCTTTATTTATTTATTTGGATTTTGGATCACAAGTAGCAGCAGTGAGATTTGAACCAGCCACCTCTGGATTGCAAGACCAGTGCTCTAACCACTAGGCCACTCCTCCACTCCACTCCCTTGAAATTTGGCCGCCCCTGTGGGGGGGGGGGGGGAGCAGTTCAGGACGTCCAAAATCTTTGAAAGAAGGACGCCCACGCCTTCGCTATGCCTCCGCTGTCACCCCCCTCCCCCAGGACCTGCATACTGCTGCGATGGACTTGAATATAATATTTTGAGGCTGGCAAAAAAAGTTTTTAAAGTTGTTTTTTTCAGGGTGGGAGGGGGTTAGTCACCACTGGGGGAGTCAGGGGAGGTCATCTGGTCAGTTTGGGCACCTTTTTGAGGCTTGGTCGTAAGAAAAAAGGGACCAAGTAAAAGTTGGCCAAGTGCTCGCCAGGACCCCTCTTCTTTTTTGCATTATCGCTCGAGGACACCCATGTGTTAGGCACGCCCCAGTTCCGCCTTCGCTATGCCTCTGACACGCCCCTGGGAACTCTGGTCATCCCTGCAACGGGAAGCAGTTGGCGACGCTTAAAATCGACTTTCGATTTTGATTTGGGCGACTTTTGAGAGAAGGATGCCCATATCCCGATTTGTGTCGAAAGATGGGCTCCCTTCTCTTTCGAAAATAAGCCTGTATGTCTCTCATAGATGGCAGAAGAGGACCAGAATGTAAATAGAACAATCCAAGTAAGAATTTCTAGAAGGGGTTTATCAAACAGAAAGGATGGACAGTAGTCCAACATACAGTGAGATGAAGTTTATTTAACAAAGAGTTTACATCATCACTTGTAACTGGAATAAACACAGACCATAAAGTTAGCTGGAAAATCACAAGCAGTACTGGAATTGATAAAAGGAAGTTTGCTCCATAAAAAAGATCTGCTGGACTGAATTGACCTTTTCTGAAAAATATTCAGCTAGTTTGTATATATTTGGTTGTAAAGCCTGAGATGCAGAATCCAATACAGGAGATGAAATAAGATTTTTTACAATTCAAAATAATATTTTCTGATCAGGATGTGAAACACCTAGAAGATTGGCAAAATATTATTTATTAGATTCAGTGACTTCCAATTGATTTAGTTATTTTGCTATTTCCACCACAATTTGATATAAAAGTCACCAGATTTACATCACGCTGGTGACAATTTTGTTTCAATTCCTTCAAGTGTTGGGTATACCAAGGGAAGGAAGTTCATTTGAAAGATTTTTGACTCTCGGAGGTGCAAGAATCCAAGATTCTGGAATTCTATTTAGAAAACAGGTTATCTAATTCAGAAGATTCTAAGTAGTTAAAAAAAATCATTTAAAAACATTAAATATCCCAATCTTAACTATACAATAGTGCTCACCATTTCAATTCTCAGTGTAATCAAAACTCCACTAAAAGCTGACTTGATCCAAACTCTTAAAATCTAGCCATATATAAACTTCCATTATATCATAACCAATATGATACCAGGAAAGCCCAAGGTCAACTCCCAAGCAGAATAAATGTCCCACACCTTATATGAAGCAAGATGCCCATTCTGGATAGCCAATGATTTGGACACCTGATGAATATAGTCCAGTTTCCACAAAACAACAGGCAGTCCCAACAAGGTGAGCTGCTTCCAAGCAGAAACTAGTGCCAGTTTAGCCACAACCAGCAATGTGTCATGAGTTGATGAACCGCTGGTTTCACCGTGTAGGGCTTAAAGTGCAACAAGCAGTGCTCCGCCTTGACCAAATAGGATACACCGGTCAAAGTTTGAACAAATTGTAAAACTATGATCCAGTAGTGATGCGCTCATGGGCAAGTCCACCATATATGAAGCATATCACCCACATTGCTACATGCCCTCTAACACAGTGCTGATCCCTGGTGGAACATTTTTACAATATGGTGTGTGTGTGTGTGGTGGTGGAGATAATATCAATGGTACAACATTTTATAGCCATTTTCTATCAAACTACTGGCAAAGGACACCTTAAGAAAATGTCAAAAACTGGGCTCCCAATACTGTTACTCATAAGTGGTATCAAGGTATCGCTCCCACGTCAAAAGATCATTTCTAGGCAATATGATGACCTGGCATTTTGAATTTTCCATAGATTTTCATAACCAGATTTTTTGAAGCTCACCTTCTGTATCATTCTCTGAACTTGTATCACTGAAGCTTTTCCATCGTTCCTTAGCTCTGGATAGAAAGATTTCATAAAGCTCTGTGAAGCAAAATAGATTCAAATCTAATAAACAAAAGCAAACTTCACAAATGAGACAGAGCATAGCCAAACCCACCCAGAGGGTTAAGCATTATGCTAACATATTAACCAAGAAAATGGAGTGACCAGCCATTAACAAAGTAATTCTTTGAAGGGGACACTAACATTTATACATTGAATACAGCAAATGATTAGAATACTGACACATATGCACCTAAATGCTGAAAACCCTTCTAAGCACTATTCTGTAAATATGTGCATATCTCACATACAGTGTATTTGACAGTTGGGCGTACAAGTGAGCAGAGCATGGGTGGGACTCACACTTGTGAGTTTAACTTACAGTAAGTTACATGCTTATCTTTGGAATTTAGGCAGAAACATTTATACCAACCTCTTTCTCTTATGGAATAGATGCCTTCTAGGTGCCTAAATATAGATGCACTATTATAGAAAGGTTTTTATTTATTTATTTTTAACAAGGCGTCTATGTGAAATGTTCAAAAAGGCACCTACCTTATGCTTATTTGATAAATGTGCAGCGTTCCACCCCCAAAAAATCAAGTTAAAGAACCATCAGATAAATTGAGTCTCAAGTCAGCACCATGATCAGCTAACATGTATGCACTCAAAATTCAGTCATATGTGCAAAGCTTCAGTGTCTAAAAAATGTCCATCAAGTGATTGTGAAAACTTATCACTCAGTACAGACACCAAGTATTATTGTTTTTATATGTATGCACAAAAATTCCTCAAAAATGAACTTGTCAGTAAACAATTTGTTTCAACTCCTCCATGCAGCTCTCATGAAATAATTAGCGTCACACAACTCTTACTAATTTCACTGTGCTACTATAATTCCACAGAAAGCAGTGGAGCTCATGGCAAAGGTACTTTGATCACAAACTACTCATTCAATGTCAATATAATTGAGCAGGAGATGCCATCACTACAGTAAATTTTGTCACGGTGAGTCCTTGAGGCAGAACCTCTTTGAAACCCCGTGATGAGTTGAATATTTATGTTGAATAAGCTAATCATCCTGTTGAATTGTTACAAGCTGGAATAACTACTTTCAGCCTTTATTAATTTTTTATTGCTCTCATGCTCAATTATTAAATTAATGTTGAATGAGTAGTTAGTTACTGGAGCACCTTTGCCACCAGTTCTGCTGTAATAGCAGCACAGCAAAGTTAGAGCTGCATGATACTAATCACTTCATGAGAGGTGCACAGCGTTTGTGGATAATTTTAAGCAACCCTCCAGTTCACATTTTATGAGTAATTTTTGTACATGCAATCTTTTATATATAAACAATAAGGCTTGGATGATTGCACAGTATGATTTTACAACCATTTGATGAATGTTTGTTTGGATACAGACCTTGCATATAACAATTTGATACCGACGACTGAACCGAGTCAACACATATTAATCAGTTATTGTGCTGACTGAAGGCTCATTTATCTGATGGTCCCTTAACTTAATTTCACTTTCTCAGGTGGAATTTTGCATTTAAGTGATTTTTCCCCAATATGTCTACCTGGGGGTATTTGTATTAGAACCTTTATTTTATACTACTAAACATTTCTATAGTGCTACTAGATGTACGCAGCGCTGTATACATTATATGCAGGTACATTCTCTGTCCCTAGAGGGCTCATAATCTAAGGGGCCCTTTTACAAAGGCGTGTCCAACGTGTGTCAAATTGGCGCTACCGCATGCTTTGGGTGGTAATTCCATTTTTGACGTGCGCCCAAAACAAACGGTAGAAAATATTTTCTACCGCATGGCGCTTACCTGGTGGTAATCGGCAGTTTACACGTGCTAGCAGCTTACTGCGTGAGACCCTACCGCTAAGTTAACGGGTGGCGGTAAGGTTTCAGCCCGAAAATGGAATTGCTTATTTTAATTTTGCCGCATGTCCATTTTCTGTGCGGTCCAAAACATGCACCTACACCAGCGAAGGTCACTTTTAGGTATCCCTTAGTAAAAGGGTCCCTACGTTTTTGTACCTGGGGCAATGGAGGGTTAAGTGAAAGTAGTTGCAGTGGGAATCGAACCAAGATTGCCAGGATCAAAGCCTACTGCACTAACCATGAGGTTACTCCTCCACTTCTGTCACTTTATTAAACAAGTTTGTACAATGACCACTAGAAGTGCACAAATCTTCTCACAAATTTGCCCCTGCTCCGAAGGTGTAAATGGGGGCATGCACTTAACGCAGCAACACAAGTATTTTATAAAATACATACCAAACCACTGAAATCATACCCCGAGAACACCCATTTGCAGTTCACATAAAGCGAATGCTACATACCTGTAGAAGGTATTCTCCGAGGACAGCAGGCTGATTGTTCTCACTGATGGGTGACGTCCACGGCAGCCCCTCCAATCGGAAACTTCACTAGCAAAGTCCTTTGCTAGCCCTCGCGCGCACCGCGCATGCGCGGCCGTCTTCCCGCCCGAAACCGGCTCGAGCCGGCCAGTCCAGTATGTAGCAAGACAATACACTTCAAGGGAAGACACAACTCCAAAGGGGAGGCGGGCGGGTTGGTGAGAACAATCAGCCTGCTGTCCTCGGAGAATACCTTCTACAGGTATGTAGCATTCGCTTTCTCCGAGGACAAGCAGGCTGCTTGTTCTCACTGATGGGGTATCCCTAGCCCCCAGGCTCACTCAAAACAACAACATTGGTCAATTGGGCCTCGCAACGGCGAGGACATAACTGAGATTGACCTAAAAAATTTACCAACTAACTGAGAGTGCAGCCTGGAACAGAACAAACAGGGCCCTCGGGGGGTGGAGTTGGATCCTAAAGCCCAAACAGGTTCTGAAGAACTGACTGCCCGAACCGACTGTCGCGTCGGGTATCCTGCTGCAGGCAGTAATGAGATGTGAATGTGTGGACAGATGACCACGTCGCAGCTTTGCAAATTTCTTCAATGGAGGCTGACTTCAAGTGGGCTACCGACGCAGCCATGGCTCTGACATTATGAGCCGTGACATGACCCTCAAGAGCCAGCCCCGCCTGGGCGTAAGTGAAGGAAATGCAATCTGCTAGCCAATTGGATATGGTGCGTTTCCCTACAGCCACTCCCCTCCTATTGGGGTCAAAAGAAACAAACAATTGGGCGGACTGTCTGGTGGGCTGTGTCCGCTCCAGGTAGAAGGCCAATGCTCTCTTGCAGTCCAATGTGTGCAGCTGACGTTCAGCAGGGCAGGAATGAGGACGGGGAAAGAATGTTGGCAAGACAATTGACTGGTTCAGATGGAACTCCGACACGACCTTTGGCAGAAACTTAGGGTGAGTGCGGAGGACTACTCTGTTGTGATGAAATTTGGTGTAAGGGGCCTGGGCTACCAGGGCCTGAAGCTCACTGACTCTACGAGCCGAAGTAACTGCCACCAAGAAAATGACCTTCCAGGTCAAGTACTTCGGATGGCAGGAATTCAGTGGCTCAAAAGGAGGTTTCATCAGCTGGGTGAGAACGACATTGAGATCCCATGACACTGTAGGAGGCTTGACAGGGGGCTTTGACAAAAGCAAACCTCTCATGAAGCGAACAACTAAAGGCTGTCCTGAGATCGGCTTACCTTCCACTTGGTAATGGTATGCACTGATTGCACTAAGGTGAACCCTTACGGAGTTGGTCTTGAGACCAGACTCAGACAAGTGCAGAAGGTATTCAAGCAGGGTCTGTGTAGGACAAGAGCGAGGATCTAGGGCCTTGCTGTCACACCAGACGGCAAACCTCCTCCAATGAAAGAAGTAACTTCTCTTAGTGGAGTCTTTCCTGGAAGCAAGCAAGATGCGGGAGACACCCTCCGTCAGACCCAAAGAGGCAAAGTCTACGCCCTCAACATCCAGGCCGTGAGAGCCAGGGACCGGAGGTTGGGATGCAGAAGAGCCCCTTCGTCCTGCGTGATGAGGGTCGGAAAACACTCCAATCTCCACGGTTCTTCGGAGGATAACTCCAGAAGAAGAGGGAACCAGATCTGACGCGGCCAAAAAGGAGCAATCAGGATCATGGTGCCTCGGTCTTGCTTGAGTTTCAACAAAGTCTTCCCCACCAGAGGAATGGGAGGATAAGCATACAGCAGGCCCTCCCCCCAATCGAGGAGGAAGGCATCCGATGCCAGTCTGCCGGTGGCCTGAAGCCTGGAACAGAACTGAGGGACTTTGTGGTTTGCTCGAGATGCGAAGAGATCCACCAAGGGGGTGCCCCACGCTTGGAAGATCTGGCGCACCACTCGGGAGTTGAGCGACCACTCGTGAGGTTGCATAATCCTGCTCAACCTGTCGGCCAGACTGTTGTTTACGCCTGCCAGATATGTGGCTTGGAGCACCATGCCGTTCCGGCGAGCCCAGGTCCACATGCTGACGGCTTCCTGACACAGGGGGCGAGATCCGGTGCCCCCTGCTTGTTTACATAATACATGGCAACCTGGTTGTCTGTCTGAATTTGAATAATTTGGTGGGACAGCCGATCTCTGAAAGCCTTCAGAGCGTTCCAGATCGCTCGTAACTCCAGAAGATTGATCTGTAGATCGCGTTCCTGGAGGGACCAGCTTCCTTGAGTGTGGAGCCCATCGACATGAGCTCCCCATCCCAGGAGAGACGCATCCGTGGTCAGCACTTTTTGTGGCTGAGGAATTTGGAAGGGACGTCCCAGAGTCAAATTGGTCCAAATCGTCCACCAATACAGGGATTCGAGAAAACTCGTGGACAGGTGGATCACGTCCTCTAGACCCCCAGCGGCCTGATACCACTGGGAGGCTAGGGTCCATTGAGCAGATCTCATGTGAAGGCGGGCCATGGGAGTCACATGAACTGTGGAGGCCATGTGGCCCAGCAATCTCAACATCTGCCGAGCTGTGATCTGCTGGGACGCTCGCACCCGGGAGACGAGGGACAACAAGTTGTTGGCTCTCGTCTCTGGGAGATAGGCGCGAGCCGTCCGAGAATCCAGCAGAGCTCCTATGAATTCGAGGTTCTGCACTGGAAGAAGATGGGACTTTGGGTAATTTATCACAAACCCCAGTAGCTCCAGAAGGCGAATAGTCATCTGCATGGACTGCAGGGCTCCTGCCTCGGACGTGCTCTTTACCAGCCAATCGTCGAGATATGGGAACACGTGTTCTCCCAGCCTGCGAAGTGCCGCTGCTACCACAGCTAGGCACTTTGTGAACACCCTGGGCGCAGAGGCGAGCCCAAAGGGTAGCACACAGTACTGGAAGTGGCGTGTGCCCAACTGAAATCGCAGATACTGTCTATGAGCTGGCAGTATCGGGATATGTGTGTAGGCATCCTTCAAGTCCAGAGAGCATAGCCAATCGTTTTGCTGAATCATGGGGAGAAGGGTGCCCAGGGAAAGCATCCTGAACTTTTCTTTTACGAGATATTTGTTCAGGGCCCTTAGGTCTAGGATGGGACGCATCCCCCCTGTTTTCTTTTCCACAAGGAAGTACCTGGAATAGAATCCCAGCCCTTCTTGCCCGGATGGCACGGGCTCGACCGCATTGGCGCTGAGAAGGGCGGAGAGTTCCTCTGCAAGTACCCTCTTGTGTTGGAAGCTGTAAGACTGAGCTCCCGGTGGACAATTTGGAGGTTTTGAGGACAAATTGAGGGTGTACCCCTGCCGGACTATTTGCAGAACCCACTGATCGGAGGTTATGAGAGGCCACCTTTGGTGAAAAGCTTTCAACCTCCCTCGGACTGGCAGGTCGCCCGGCACGGACACTTGGATGTCGGCTATGCTCTGCTGGAGCCAGTCAAAAGCTCGCCCCTTGCTTTTGCTGGGGAGCCGCGGGGCCTTGCTGAGTCGCACGCTGCTGACGAGAGCGAGCGCGCTGGGGCTTAGCCTGGGCCGCAGGCTGTCGGGAAGGAGGATTGTACCTACGCTTGCCAGAAGAGTAGGGAACAGTCTTCCTTCCCCCGAAAAATCGTCTACCTGTAGAGGTAGAAGCTGAAGGCTGCCGGCGGGCGAATTTGTCGAATGCGGTGTCCCGCTGGTGGAGAGACTCTACCACCTGTTCGACTTTTTCGCCAAAAATGTTGTCCGCACGGCAAGGCGAGTCCGCAATCCGCTGCTGGATTCTATTCTCCAGGTCGGCGGCACGCAGCCATGAGAGCCTGCGCATCACCACACCTTGAGCAGCGGCCCTGGACGCAACATCAAAAGTGTCATAAACTCCTCTGGCCAGGAATTTTCTGCACGCCTTCAGCTGCCTGACCACCTCCTGAAAAGGCTTGGCTTGCTCAGGGGGAAGAGCATCAACCAAGCCCGCCAACTGCCGCACATTGTTCCGCATGTGTATGCTCGTGTAGAGCTGGTAAGACTGGATCTTGGACACGAGCATAGAGGAATGGTAGGCCTTCCTCCCAAAGGAGTCTAAGGTTCTAGCGTCCTTGCCCGGGGGCGCCGAAGCATGTTCCCTAGAACTCTTAGCCTTCTTTAGGGCCAAATCCACAACTCCAGAGTCGTGAGGCAACTGAGTGCGCATCAGCTCTGGGTCCCCATGGATCCGGTACTGGGACTCGATCTTCTTGGGAATGTGGGGATTAGTTAAGGGTTTCGTCCAGTTCGCAAGCAATGTCTTTTTTAGGACATGGTGCAAGGGAACGGTGGACGCTTCCTTAGGTGGAGAAGGATAGTCCAGGAGCTCAAACATTTCAGCCCTGGGCTCGTCCTCCACAACCACCGGGAAGGGGATGGCCGTAGACATCTCCCGGACAAAGGAAGCAAAAGACAGACTCTCGGGAGGAGAAAGCTGTCTTTCAGGAAAGGGAGTGGGATCAGAAGGAAGACCCTCAGACTCCTCGTCAGAGAAATATCTAGGATCTTCCTCTTCCTCCCACGAGGCCTCACCCTCGGTGTCAGACACAAGTTCACGAACCTGTGTCTGCAACCTCGCCCTGCTCGACTCAGTGGAGCCACGTCCACGATGGGGCGTCGAGAGGTAGACTCCCTCGCCCGCATCGGCGAAGCTCCCTCCGCCGACGTAGTCGGGGAGCCTTCCTGGGAGGTGGCCGCTGCCGGCACCGCACGCGGTACCGACGTCGGGGACCTCAACCTGGGCGATGGGCCAGCCGGCGCCACGCTCGACGGTACCGGAGGCGCAAGCACCGCCGGTACCGGAGGGGTAGGGCGCAACAGCTCTCCCAGAATCTCTGGGAGAACGGCCCGGAGGCTCTCGTTTAGAGCGGCTGCAGAGAAAGGCTGTGAGGTCGATGCAGGCGTCGACGTCAGGACCTGTTCCGGGCGAGGAGGCTGTTCCGGGCTGTCCAGAGTGGAGCGCATCGACACCTCTTGGACAGAGGGTGAGCGGTCCTCTCGGTGCCGATGCCTGCTGGGTGCCGAATCCCTCGGCGACCCAGAGCTCTCGGTGCCGACGCGGGGAGGAGACCGGTGTCGATGCTTCTTCGACTTCTTCCGAAGCATGTCACCGGAGCTCCCCGGCACCGACGAGGAGGACGTAGAATCCATCCGTCGCTTCCTCGGGGCCGAGGCCGAAGAAGGTCGGTCTCGGGGGGGCTGTACCGCAGGAGCCCTCAGGGTGGGAGGAGACCCACCCGAAGGCTCACCGCCACCAGCAGGGGAATGGACAGCCCTCACCTGCACTCCTGACGATGCACCACCGTCCGACGACATCAGCAGACGAGGTCCCGGTACCACCGGCGTCGATGCAGCTATCCGATGTCTCGGCGCCGATGCAGAGGCCCGATGCCTCGATGCACTCGATGCAAGGGCGGCCGAGGAAGATGGTCTGGACGCTGACGACGTCGATGCACTCGAAGATCCCGGTGCCGATGCCGACGAAGAGCCCGAGAACAAAACGTTCCACTGGGCTAGTCTCGCTACCTGAGTCCGCCTTTGAAGCAGGGAACACAGACTACAGTTCTGAGGGCGGTGCTCGGCCCCCAGACACTGAAGACACGACGAGTGTCGATCAGTGAGCGAGATAACCCGGGCGCACTGGGTGCACTTCTTGAAGCCGCTGGAAGGCTTCGATGTCATGGGCGGAAAAATCACGCCGGCGAAATCAAAGTCCGAAATGACGGAAAAAGAGCACCAAAAACTTTAGAGGGAGAAAATCTCGACCGAGGCCGAAAAGAGGCCTACCCCGACGACGAAAGAAAACTTATCGGGGCCAAAAGCTGGAAATACGGGGAGGATTGAAACGGAACCCGGTGGAGGGGTTCCGGAGCACTTCCCGAGTAGAAGAAAAGCTTTTCCGAAGAAAAAACACGTTCAACAATATGGACGCGCGAGGTCGACTCTCCGGGGCTCGACACGGCGAAAAATACGACCGTACCGAGTGCGGACAAAAGAAGACTGGCCGGCTCGAGCCGGTTTCGGGCGGGAAGACGGCCGCGCATGCGCGGTGCGCGCGGGCGCGCGAGGGCTAGCAAAGGACTTTGCTAGTGAAGTTTCCGATTGGAGGGGCTGCCGTGGACGTCACCCATCAGTGAGAACAAGCAGCCTGCTTGTCCTCGGAGAAAAATATATATACACTGTACATATTTATACCCCAGGGAGGAAGCCTAGTCCAAACAAGTGTCTTTTTGGGACCTGGTTTCCTTCCTGAGGTTTTTCTCTACTTTTTTTTTTTAACCTAGTTTTATTTATAAGAAATACTTTTCTTCCTTTTTTGCCACACTTATAACCCTTACACAATTTTGTAAGTCACTTTCTGCAGGAAATTCTTTAGAATTCTTTAGAATTGAAGCCTTAAGGATATTATTATTATTATTATTATTAAGCCCACAATCACATATACTGGATATTGGAAGAAGTCATCATACATAACAGCAATTAAATATAAAAAATATTATACACGGATTGTTATCCTAACAAGAGCAATTCACAGATTTTATTTCCTACTTGCTGCTATTATCTCTTTTTTTTTATTATTTCTTTATTCATATATTTCCATATATCATCACAATACGTGAATATGCAATCGGCATTTATACAAAAGGCAAAAATAAAAAATAAAGAGAAATATCATTAACAGCCTTTCTGTCCACAAGTTTAGGAAATTTTGGAATCCAAGAATTTAGAATTTAAAGTAAAACATATAGCAATAATTAAGGACTAGTGGTTGCAACCTCTGGTTCAGACCCCAGCCTGCATTTAGGGAGGGCACACAACATTCAATTCCACTCTAGCATCTAGAAATTGTTTTAACTGTTTTGGGTCTACAAATTGAAACTGTTTACCCTCAAGCATTACATTACAATAACAAGGAAAACGTAATATAAATGTTGCTCCCAGTGCTACCACCCTAGGGCGGAGTTCCAAAAAGGCCCTCCGTCTCATCTGTGTAGGCCTTGAGAGATCAGGAAAAATACGAATTTTTGAGCCCAAAAACAGATTTTCTAAGTGTCTCAAGGAAAGCCTTAATACGGCATTCCTATCAGGCTCCAGCACAAAAGTAACAAGCAGAGTCAACCTCTGAGAAATTATCTCCAATGAACTTTCAAGGAAAGAAGTAAGATCCATTCCTTCCCCTGCTATCGGGGGATTTTCTTCCACCACTCCTGATGTAATAAGCCCGAGTAAGGGGAGGCAGTGAGTCCTTATCCATTCCAAGAATATCAATCATATATTTTTTAACCATGTCCAAAGGGGAAATTAAAGGTGATTTGGGAAAATTAAGAAACCTGAGGTTTAATCTTCTAGTCTGGTTTTCTAGATACTCCAGTCTTTTATGAAGGAAATTATTATCCTTAACCAAAGCCGTTTCTACAGATCCCATTTCTTGAATTTTAATATTCACAGTCTCCAAATCTAAGGTTTGCTGTGCAGTCTTTTGCGCCTGAAGCAGGGCAGCCTCAGAAAGAGTCTTTATGTCAGAAGTATTCACTTTTAAAGTAGTTTGCATAGAAGTGTGAATGCTGTAAACCATATCCCATAGTGACTCTAATGTCACAGTTGCTGGTCTATTCACACCACTAATGGCTGGAGAAGGGTGAGGTTGATCTTCAACACAAGCAAGTTTAGAAACTATGAGGTAGATGCACTAAACGTTTTTCATCGTTAAATGAGCCCTCAGGGAAGAATTTCCTATCCTTTCCATGCACTTAAGCCTATTTTCCGACGACAGTAGCAGCTAATGAAAACGGAATGGAGATGAGCAATTAGTGTGAAAACCCTATTGAAACGACATGCACTAACCTTTTCCGATTGCCTTTACGCAGGAAAAAGGCAGGAAAACTAACGAGAGGTCTGGACCACTCGTTAGGACAGCTCTGTGCCAGGAAAAATCATTAAGAGAAAAAATAAACAAACTTTGAGCCAATCCCAGCGCATTAGCAGAGCTAAAAGCGCTGTGATTGGTCCAAAGGACGTCAGAAAAACATAAATAAATAAAAATAAAAAAAGGATCGGGAGGGGGCAAGGGCGCTCATCAGGAGCGTCCTGTACGGACGGCCTTGCCCCCCCCCCGCTGCTCCCCACTTTCCGCCGCTCCCCCACCCCGAAAAAGCAAAATTCAAGCAGCCCCTGCCCCCCTCCCTTCCTCACTACTCTCACCTCAGCTCCGCCTCCCGACATCCTCCGTCCTGTGCCCCGCCCCCTTTTGGGGTCGTCGCCGCCATTCCCCTCCTCCATCGGGCCCCCCTCCCTCTTACCGGGCCCGTGCAGCGCCTCTCTCCTCTGTCCGAAGGCGCTGCACGGGCAAGAAGAAAGCTGATGATGCCTGCCTTCGCTCGCGCGTCTTTCTCCTGCTGCGCCCGCCCCTGTCTAACGTCGGTAACCTACGTAGGTTACTGACGTCAGACAGGGGCGGGCGCAGCGTCTCTCTCCTCCTGGGCCCGCCTTTTTGGATTTAAAATGCATTCAGTCTCATTGCATTCTCAATCTCATTGGGGGGGGGGGGGAGGAAAGGCCGTTTACTGGGTCGAGCTGTGGAGAGCTGAAACAACCTTTAGCCTCCTCTGCTAGAAGCTGGACGAGCCGGATCGTGCCTTCTTGCAGTTTGACTTGGGCAGTGAATTTAGGAAGACCCCCTTCTCTCCAGAACCCAAAGCAGGTATTTCCTCCTCTAAAATGTTTAAATTGTCTGTTTTGTGCTTCTGTGGGACTGGGGTGCGAGGATCTCAGAACTGCTTTTAACAATGCTGCCACTGTGAACGGAGAAGCCTCGGGATTTTGAAGCCGCTGTTTTGCTGCTTGCGATGAATCTGTTTGTTTAGAGAATGGAAGACTGGGCTTTTTTTTATGTGTTTTCTGACGTCCTTTGGATTTGGGAGCCATGTGCTTGTGATTTGACTGTGTTTTGACTGTTTGTGGCATGCGCAGAGCAGCTAACATAACGCTTGGCTGCTCTGCGCATGATTTGGGGGCCGATTAACGATGTGTATTGTGATTCTTTGATACATTGTACGTTTCAATACCAGAGGGAGATGCAGCAACCAAACGTAAAAAAATCTAAATCGTTAAAGTCCCTAACGATTTTAAAATAACGAAACATGCACCAAAAAAAAAAGTCACACATGCTGAGACCGGTATTGAAACGTACAATGTATCAAAGAATCACAATACACATCGTTAATCGGCCCCCCAAATCATGCGCAGAGCAGCCAAGCGTTATGTTAGCTGCTCTGCGCATGCCACAAACAGTCAAAACACAGTCAAATCACAAGCACATGGCTCCCAAATCCAAAGGACGTCAGAAAACACATAAAAAAAAGCCCAGTCTTCCATTCTCTAAACAAACAGATTCATCGCAAGCAGCAAAACAGCGGCTTCAAAATCCCGAGGCTTCTCCGTTCACAGTGGCAGCATTGTTAAAAGCAGTTCTGAGATCCTCGCACCCCAGTCCCACAGAAGCACAAAACAGACAATTTAAACATTTTAGAGGAGGAAATACCTGCTTTGGGTTCTGGAGAGAAGGGGGTCTTCCTAAATTCACTGCCCAAGTCAAACTGCAAGAAGGCACGATGCGGCTCGTCCAGCTTCTAGCAGAGGAGGCGAAAGGTTGTTTCAGCTCTCCACAGCTCGACCCAGTAAACGGCCTTTCCTCCCCCCCCCCAATGAGATTGAGAATGCAATGAGACTGAATGCATTTTAAATCCAAAAAGGCGGGCCCAGGAGGAGAGAGACGCTGCGCCCGCCCCTGTCTGACGTCAGTAACCTACGTAGGTTACCGACGTTAGACAGGGGCGGGCGCAGCAGGAGAAAGACGCGCGAGCGAAGGCAGGCATCATCAGCTTTCTTCTTGCCCGTGCAGCGCCTTCAGACAGAGGAGAGAGGCGCTGCACGGGCCCGGGAAGAGGGAGGGGGGCCCGATGGAGGAGGGGAATGGCGGCGACGACCCCAAAAGGGGGCGGGGCACAGGACGGAGGATGTCGGGAGGCGGAGCTGAGGTGAGAGTAGTGAGGAAGGGAGGGGGGCAGGGGCTGCTTGAATTTTGCTTTTTCGGGGTGGGGGGAGCGGCGGAAAGTGGGGAGCAGCGGGGGGGGGGGGGGGGGCAAGGCCGTCCGTACAGGACGCTCCTGATGAGCGCCCTTGCCCCCTCCCGATCTTTTTTTTATTTTTATTTATTTATGTTTTTCTGACGTCCTTTGGACCAATCACAGCGCTTTTAGCTCTGCTAATGCGCTGGGATTGGCTCAAAGTTTGTTTATTTTTTCTCTTAATGATTTTTCCTGGCACAGAGCTGTCCTAACGAGTGGTCCAGACCTCTCGTTAGTTTTCCTGCCTTTTTCCTGCGTAAAGGCAATCGGAAAAGGTTAGTGCATGTCGTTTCAATAGGGTTTTCACACTAATTGCTCATCTCCATTCCGTTTTCATTAGCTGCTACTGTCGTCGGAAAATAGGCTTAAGTGCATGGAAAGGATAGGAAATTCTTCCCTGAGGGCTCATTTAACGATGAAAAACGTTTAGTGCATCTACCTCTATATCCTGAGGCAATACCTTTGAAGCTGATTGTAGCAATAGTTCTTGGCCTTGAGATTCAGCCTCCGTTACTGCAGACACTCCCTCAAACAGGTCGGGCTGAGCCCCTTCGGCTTCCTTCCCTGTCAGAGCTGCCAGCAACTCCCCTCCAGGCTGGGGTGGAGCCCTGTTTCCATTCTCAATCCACACCGAAGTGCCGAGAGTTGCAGAGGGGGTCGAAAAGTCCTGAGGACCTGGTTGCTGTCTGAAAAATTGCAAAGTTGTCTGCCTCCTTGCTGAAGAAGTCACAGGAGCTGAGGGATGTTCCTTCACTTTTCCCCTCCATTTCCCCATGCTTAATGAGGCGACAGAGGTGCCGTAGAGGATCTACAAACAGAGCAACTTCCAGGAGCTAACACAGGTGCGTCCATTCACAACGCCATCTTGGAATTAATCTTGCTGCTATTATCTCTAATTCACAAATTAAACTAAAAATTTGGCATGTGAATGTTTATTTACATTATAGGGAAAACCTAGTTAGCATTTTACATACTGTCAAGTTGTTCAAATATGTGTATTTATGGTCCAAAGCCATGTTTAGTTTATTAAACTCAAAAAAAATTATTACTAGTAATACAGTTATATAGAATATACAGAACGTTTGTTCATACTACTATAAACACATGCACTTAAAATCCAATATCATACTAAGGAGATGAAATGAGGAAATCTAACACACTAAAGATAATCTCAAAATCAGTGGTTGATATAATGAATTTAGGAGGGGGAGTTGCCCTGTGCTGTGAACCAATTGTGTTTTACTAGGAAATGAAGATACAATATTTATAAGTGTGCTTCAGCACACTTATCAGCTTTTTTTTTTTTGACCATTAAGTTTGCTGGGTTCCCTACTTTGTCCCGGTAAGCTGTCATCATGTAAATGTTTAGACAGTGTTGAATTGATATTTCAAATGTTTTCCGTATTATAAAGATATTTTATATATATATATATATATATATATATATATAGTTTTTTGATACATAGGTGTGGTAGCCGTGTTACTCCTGAAGAAACCAGGTGGTGAAATATGGATCTGTATTGAAGACAGACTTTAACCTGAGGATTTTATTGCTGATAACAGAAGATTTGGTTTAATCTTATCTTTGGAATATGAAAGAGGAGGGGGTGTTATTCCTCACGGGCTTTTGCATATAGACCTATCCAAAGAGGTTTGCTTCTGGATATTCCTGAATAAATGACAAGACTGTGGCTTGTCATTTAAACAATTCTAAACAAACAAGCTAACTTGAGGCACTGAATTTGGAAGCACTTACAGCTTGATTTTCATCGACTCAAGAACATTTTGTGGACTATGGTATTACTTGACATGGATTGTGCTCAGGTCTTAAGAGACCGATTTGTGAGATTATCTTTACTGTGTTAGATTCCCTCATTTCATCTCCTTAGTATGATATTGGATTATAAGTGCATGTGTTTATAGTAGCATGAATAAAAGATAAAATTATGCCTTACCTGATAATTTTCATTCCTTTAGTCGCAGCAGATGAATTCAGGAACCAGTGGGTTTTATCCATCTACCTTCAGGTGGAGATAGAGAACTAAATTGAAGAGAGGCATACTAGCCGGCCAGCCCCTCATCTCTCTAGTATATGTCCCATCACAAAGCCATAAACAGGCAACAATTCTAAACAAAACTGCCGACTTCCTCAGAAATCACGAACCACAACCGTGCAGTCCATCCAAATATATAACTATAACAAGACGTCTCAAGGCTATGAGACACGAGGTGTCCAAATCACACCTTCCACTGTTTGTAGTTGTACTGCAAAACAATCTTCTCTACTTTCTCTCTCACTTTTTTTTTTAAAAACAGGAATTCCAATCTGAAATCATACCCCCAGGTATTCCAGCATCTGGGACAGGCGAAGTTGACTCTTGGAGAAGTTGATTACCCAACCAAGGGATTGAAGAACCTCCACTACCCGCTGAGTTGCCAGGAGGCTTTCCGATTCTGATGATGCCCAAATGAGCCAGTCATCCAGATAGGGATGAACTTGAATCCCCTCCTTGCGCAGATAAGCTGCCACCACTACCATCACCTTGGAAAGGTGCATGGCGCCATGGCCAGCCCGAAGGGCAATGCTCAAAATTGAAAATGCTGGCCCAACACTGCTAATCGCAAGAATCTCTGATGAAGAGGCCAAATCGAAATGTGCAGATAAGCCTCCTTGAGGTCCAAGTGCTGTTAGAAACTCCTGAAGTTGTACTGCCATGATCACCGCCCTTAGAGTTTCCATGCGGAAATGGCGAACCCTGAGAAACTGGTCCACCTTCCGGAAGTCAAGAATGGGCCTGAAGGAATCTCCTTTGGAACCACGAAAAATATGGAATAGCGACCTGTGCGAGTTTCTGGAGTTGGCACTTGCACAACGGCTCCAATGTCCAGAAGATCTCTTAAAGCAGCCAACAATGCTGCTCGCTTGACAGAAGTTGCGCACTTGGACTCCAAGAAAGACTCTCCGACCTGTGCAGCAAACTATATTTTGTAACCTTCCCTTATTACCTCAAGAACCCACTGATCTGAGGTGATCCTGACCCACTCTTGGAAATGAGTCAGCTGACCCCCTATTTTCAACTGCAAAGAGTGGACCGGCACCCCATCATTGGGCAGGGCGAGCGGCTGCGCCTTATCAGGAAGCCGTCCCTGAACCTCGTTTGTCACCATGAAAGGAAGATCGCTGCTGAAATCAAGGACTTTGAAAGGACAAAGAAGGTCTACCAGGTCGATAACATCTTAGCCTCTCAAAACCGAAGTCTCATGGTGCCAGCCCAAGGCAAAGCTTTGGGTCTGTCTTCCAGTAGCCGCTGAGACTTGGAATCTCCCAAGTCCTTGACTATCTTCTCCAAATCTTCTCCGAACAAAAGTTTACCCGAAAGGGCAATTTGGTAATGCGTTGCTTAGACACCATATCCACAGCCCAATGTTGAAGCCACAGCAATCTCCAAGAAGCGACTGCCAAGGCCATGAGCTTTGCTGAAGTATGCACCAAATCATACAATGTGTCCGCTAGGTACGCCAGAGCCGGCTCCATTTTGGAGACAGCCACCAAAGGACCAGAAGTCATGTCCTGTTCCTGATCAGCAGTCAGTTGAAACCCATCCAGAGAAGCTCGAGCCGCATAAGAGCTGCAAATGGAAGCTGTAAGGGCCAGAAGCTGAGAATTCAAAGGCACGCTTCAGCGTGGCTTCCAGATGGCGATCCTGCATATCTTTTAATGCAACCCCCCCACCCTTTAACAGGAAGGGTAGTTTTCTTGGTGACCGCCGTCACCAAAGAATCAATGCGGGAAAGTTCAACTTCTCCGCCTAACTGCCTTGCACTGGGTAAAGATGGCCCATAGCTTTGGCCACCCTTAGGGGTGCATCCGGATCCGACCACTGCACCGAGATCATCTCCTGAATGGCCTCATGAACCAGAAAGGCTTTAGGCCTCCTCGTGCTCGCCATGCGCACATTTACCGCCACAGCAGCTTGAGCCTCAAGCTCCTCAATGTGCAAAACTTCTAATGCAGAAGAAATAAGAGAGGTCAACTCTTCCCTATGAAAAATACGGACCTCAGAAGGATCATCAGGCTCCTCCGATATGAGTTCCCCCTCCTCCAAATCCTCAGTGCCCGTGGTCCTAAACTAACCCCCGGAGCACCCAGGCAGAGAAGGGGTGAGAGACATCGGTCCAACTGAAACGCCATCGGACCCAGAATCCAGGCGCCTGCGCTTGTGAGCCTGAGTTAGAGACTGGCAACAAACTTGCACCGTTCCCAGCGGGGCAGCCCCAGAATCCCCCAAATCCCCCTGAGCAGAACAAGAGGGAAGGGAGCGCATCATCAGAAAAGTCTGATGAAGTAGTAAAATTAACTCAGAGGAGAATCCTTCCCCTGCATTGGCAGGGCCCACCCCCGGTGCTGCTGAAAGCGCAGACACTCCCCGTCCCCCTAGAGGCCTCGGGGGTTCTAATCCAGCCAAGTCTCACCATTTGGAGAAAATGGGGGAAGGAGCCAGAAGCCGCGAGTCTGAAAGCGGAGCTCCAGCGAAATCCAAGATGGTGCCCGTCTCCGCAATGCCAGAAAAAGTACTGGACTCTTCCCTCCCTGTTCAGCGCAGCCCGTGTTACAAAGCCCTGCCGCCGACCTGCGCTTCCCACAACGGGAACAGCACTTCACCGTTTCAGCTGCCATCAAACGTGCCCAGAAATGAACGGGGTGGGGGTGGTGGGGGGAAACATTGCACTCACCGGATCGCTGGGGGAGACAAAACTCCCTGCCACAAGCAGCCACTGACTCTCCGGTCCAGAAACTGCCACCCCCTTTCACAGAGGTGAACTCCCGTCCTACACAGGCTTGCTTAATCAAGTACTGCTTGGCTGCACATTCTTTCCCCCCAGAGGAAGTTAACCGCAGAGCAGCAAAGGAACAGGGAGAAAATCTTCTCAGCATGAAGCAGGGACAGCCAAGCAGTATGCTTCTAAAGGGGGTCAGAGACCACACACACACCCCTAGCCTCAACTGGCCAAAAGCCCAGGAGACTCCAAAGGCCCTGTGAATTCAGGAGCTAGGCCACATCCGTCCACCACCTGCTGGAGATAGAGATATACTAGAGAGATGAGGGGCTTACCGGCTAGTATGCCTCCCTTCAATTTAGTTCTCTATCTCCACCTGCTGGTAGACGGATAAAACCCACTGGTTCCTGGATTCACCTGCTGCTGAAGCTATGGAAGTTCTGTATATTCTACATAAATGTATTACCAGTAATAATTTTTTGAGTTATTTGTAGTTCTGGTATTTATATCGTGATTTACCCCTGTATTTTTAATTCTAGCTTAATAAACTGAAATAAAACTATGTGCACCAGGCACTGTGGGACTTAAGATTTGTACAAGTTTTACCTATATAGTTTTTCTGTGAATATTTTTTTTTACTAAGGTTGCATGAAAATTAAATTATTTTACAAAAAAAATATATCACCATTTCAAAACTGAGCAAATACTGAGAAGTGGAATGTAGGGAGTTTCTATTTTTTTGCCTTGCAAGACTGATTTCATCCATACATTATTAAAACTAAGCAACTAACAGAAATTGCAAATCCATGTGGCGAACATGTTTGAAAATACTTCTGCCAACTATGCATTCAAAAGTAATCATTCTTAAACAAATATTTATATTTGATGTTTCTGAGAAAGCTTATATCAAAATGTTCTAGAAGATCCCTTCATAAAACCCAAGTTTCCAAACATCTTCAGCCAGGATTCATAATAAACACGAGAGATCTACCAAACAAACAAAATGTGATTTTTTTAAACCCAATTTTAGGAATAATTTTATATGTATTTACATACAGAAATAGTGGCATTTAAACATGTAGATTGAAAATATATGTATATGGTGATTTTAGAAAGGTGGTATTCCCACATGTAGATGACTAGGGTGCAGGGATTTCAAATGAGCGTGTTTTGGGGATGGTCTGGTTGGGCCGAAAAAGTATTAATATAACTTCCTATTTTACAATGAGAATACATGAATACCTTACATTTTTGTGTCGGCATCATGCCTTATATACATAACTATACTCAATAATCAAATGTTAATACAGAGAGGAAAAATATCAATACTATAAATGACTCCCTACAGAGAGTCTCATATACAATAGCACCTTGTTACTTAGTTAATATTAATAACAATTGCATACTATGTTTCTGAATTGTTTGTTTTTATATGGAGAAGATATCAGTGAAATAACAGGCAGGCATCCAAAGTGTGCTCAATGGCACTGTCTACTTATCAGTACAAACACATAAACAGCTCTGGCTATTGTTTTGGGTGAGCAAGAATGGCGGTAATCTCTGCCTACTGGCTTCAGCCCATATAATGGGCTAGCTAGGCTCACCCCGTCTCCTGTTTTCATCTAACCTCTGCGCTCCTCATTCCCCCTCCCCCCCCCCCCCCCCCCCCCCCCATAGCTCACTCTTCCCTCCCCTTCCCACCCGGTTACCTTTTCTTTCCATTTTCAGTAAAATCCTCTTCACCCTGGTAGGAGCCACGGCAACGCTAGTGAAAAGCTGCCGGTGGCCTGCACCAGGTCTTCCTGCTGACCCATCCTGCCCCTTCTGATGCAACTTCCTGTTTGGGATGGGTCAGGCAGTTTTTCAGTAGCACTGCTTCAGCTGCAGAAGCAAAGAGGATTTTACTGAAAAATAAATGGGGGAAAAAAAAAAGGTAACCAGTGGGAAGGAGAAGGAACAGAGCCATTGATTGGGGCGGAGAGATGCCGGACCACGTGCGGGTGGGCGAGGGCGGAGAGATGCCAGACCACGTGTGGGAGACGGAGACAGAGACACATGGGCCAGGTGACATCATGGGCTCTGTGCCCTGGACCAGAGCCTCACCTGGTCCACAGGCAGAGCTGGCCCTGGTCAACGGATCGGTGCTCTGCGGTGGGCCCCCCTGACCTCTTCAGGCCCGAGGCACGGGCCTCTTTGGCCTATCCTTTAATCTAGCCCTGACTCTGAGGAAAGTTATTTTACTTCCTTCCTTAACTGGCTTCTCTTTTACGTGTAAGTTAAAGTCCGCCAATAAGAAGACACATATGTTGCAAGATCAACAAAAGTATGAGTATGTCATTTAGCATTACAGAAATAATAACTAGTAGTAGTAGTATTAGCAGCAGCACACAGCCCTGAGTGATGCTGCCTTTTTTCCTGCACAATATATAAAAATCGCTGCCCATGCTTGACGTCCTGTAAATAAATGTGCATTTACTTGCATCCATATAAGTATTTTATGTTTATATGGGTCATATATGGATCCATGTTCAGCAAAGCCTTTGGTAAAATACAGGCGGAACTGAGCATGTCCTGACCTGGTTGTATAAGAATTTATGTAAAATGGAGCTTCAAATGTTTCAAATGACATTCTGTAGTTTTAAAACCCTTTACAAATTGCAGTTTAACCAAGTTACATACCTGTAGCAGATGACCCTGTGGACAGCAGGATACTAGTTCTCACAGCTTGGCTGATGTCATCCACAAAGCCCATGTGGGAAACATTTTCCACCACAGAAAATACAAGATTTTGACTCACTGGAATTGAACCACATCTTTTTGTGACCAGGAAATACCTGGCATAAAATCCGTCTTCTTTCCCCTGGTGGAACAAGCCTGATTGAATTGGGATCTAAGAGAGCTCCCAGTAAGTACTTCCTGATGCTGAGAGCTTCACCATGACACTCAGTGGGCAATTTGGAGGTGTTTCAAATAGATGTAGGTATTGGATAGTCTTTAGAGCCCTCTGACTGAGATTATTAGGGGGCCAGCCTTTTGTGAAAAATTATCTCCCTCCGACCTGCAAGTTGTTAAGTATTGATACCGGGATGCAGGTTACATTCTCAGGAAGGAACTCAAAACCCTTCCTCCCTGGTTCCAGCTGTGGAGCTAGCTGGGTCTTATGGAAACTCTTCTCTCTGGGGGTGAAAGCAAGATTCCTGTCTTGATTGGGAAGAGTGGGAGGAAGGAGAATACCTATTCCTTTGAGAATAGGATCTCCTTTGCCCTCTATTCTGGTACCTCCTGAAAGAGAAGTCATGAGAGGGTTTTAAGGGTGTCACAATGCTGCTTGAAGAGGGTAGTAGCTTCCTGCACACCTTATCTAAGAGTTTCTCTCCTTGGCATAGCATGTCAGCAAATGTTTCTTGTACATCATATCTTAGGTCTGAAGCTTGGAGTCAGGTGAGTCTTCTCATCACAGCAACTCTCAGTCCTGTACTGAAAATACTGTAGGTTGCTTGGATCATGTATTTTCTCCACTCCTTTTTGCTCACTAGTGAATGAAGTTGTCCAGACAGTGTGCTTGCAAACTCCCTAAAACTGTGCAACATGTTTTGCAAGTACATGACCACGAAGAACTTAAAAAAAAAAAAAAAAAGCTATGTGAGAAGCGAGCATAGCCTTCTGAAAAAACTCCCCCTCCCCCCCCAAGACTCCAATGTCTGATAAATGAGTTTTAGAACTTCTGTCCCTTTGACAGCGGATTCAATCACCAAGGAATGGCGAGGAAGGTGTTGCTTCTTGAATCTAGGAGCCTTCTGGACTTCTTAATATAGGTCCTAAGGGGGGGAGCTCTTCCACATCTTCATCTGTATGTTCTTCAGGATTTGGGAATGAGCACTGCTACACATTCCTTCAGGGGTAGTTAGGGGTAAAATTAAGGAGATGGAGGATCTTCAATGTTTCTGCCCTAATGGAATGGCCTCAGCTAGTTCCTGCACAAAATCAATGGATGAGAGTCCCTCAGAAAGGAATTTTCTTCTCTCATGTGGAGGTGACCAATCTGATAGCAATCCAGTTGAACCCTTTGTGGGGAGTATATCTGGCTTATAATCAGAGTCCCAGGAGTACTCAGGGTCAGACCCTGAAAAATGCTCCAAAGGAGAAGTTTGAGTCTCTGCCTGTCTTGATCTACCGATATTAATGTCAGGCCTTGGGTGTGGGTGCCAAGACACTGAGAATCTCTGATGCCTAAGTGTAGCTTCCTCCCCCAACGCACTGGAGATTGACAGTGACATGACAGATATCAAACCTGAAGCCCTTCAAGTTCTTGATGTCAATGCTTCCCCAGAAAGCAGTGCATTAATCTTGAGGACCAGTAGGAGTAGCTACATCCTCCTCGGTCATAAGATGTATCAGATGCCTTCAACATCAAAGTCAAAGACAAATCCTTCCTTTTCTTTGGGTATGATCTAGGTGATGGCTGATCCCAATAGACACTTTAAATGTTTGATTTCAAGGTTGATCAATGCATTCTCAATGCCAATGCATCCCCAAGCATCTGATATAATTCCAGGACCCATGGAAACCAATGATGAAATCAATGGACAGGACCTGTGTCAAAAATTCATTTGTGCTCCTTTTTTGATTATGAATACCTATTTCGAACATCTTTAAATACAATTTACAACAACGAGAATCCTACTGGTCCTCAAGCATTGCAGGTTCCAATCATAGGGATCCACGATCGATATGGTCCTGTTGCACTGGGTGCACTTAATACTGCTGGTGGCTTTTTTCTGGGACATATCTGGAAAAATAGCCAGAGCAAAATCAAATGACTCAGTTCTGAAAAAAACATCTTAAATGAAAGACCAAGGTTCATAACAGAGGCCTACAGCAGGCTAAACACAAAAAATAAAGGAAACTTAACAGCCAAAAATCTGCCTAATAGGCTATCGGGAAAAAGTATGCACAACAGCAACAGGACTACTACCTGAGAAACTTACAAAACTAAAGAATTTAGAAGCAAAACATGTATACCTTTAGGCAAGTTCCAGTAACACACATATACGAGTTGATCCCACATAACAGCAACAGAGGTGGAAGTGGTACACACATGCGGTGATAGGTGTCTAAAGCTTCTTGTATTTACTAAACTGGAGAAGAGATCCCAGAAAGGATCAGTCAGTGACATTACCCATGCTGTGAGAAACTGCTGTCCTTGGAGAAAGTTGTTTTGGATTTTACTTTTTAAATTCTCTAGCAAATATACAGTTCTTGTTAGTACAAGGTAATTAAACCTACCAGTACACAAACACTTACCTGGGGTGATGTTGAGTTCATTTCCTATAGCCAAGCTCCATACTTTCCCACGAACACTTGGAGGTAGACCTTGCCACCAGAGTTCTCTGACCTTTCGCGTGTTTCTCCTAAAATTCAATACAGGAGATTTGTGCTCAGCACATACTAAGTAAAAATACATCTCTAACATAAGTTGAATATAGTTTATATTGGACACATGAGATTCACTTACGTGCTTTCCCAGTTTGGAAGAATTTCAGCATTCCAAATCACCATGGCACTTGCTATGTTCTCCTCTTGCTTGTATCGTTCCTTCATTATTTTCTTCCTTTTTTGGGCTTCCTTTATTTCTGTGTTAAATATAAAACAACTTCAAGCTACAGGAACAAAAATAAACACTTATTCATTGATCCTTTCTTTCTTCTCTCAGCTCATCTGCAAATGACTGCTTATACTGCAAACCTAATTTAGGAAGCTAAAGAAACAAAATCTATAAACACAAATTTTCAATTTAAATGTTATGTCCTTTGTATAAGCAAAATTTAGTTTCTGCACCTGTACAATCCTTGCCCCTTTTGGCAATCAATGCCATGATGATTTCTAGCCATAGGGACACCTATTCAAAGGAACTCATTAAAAACTCAACTTATATCACACTGGTCATCAAGGGGACAATTCTTTAAAGTAGATGTCAACATTTGGAATCAAAGCATACATGTAAATGACCATACTTTCAAATAAGCACGTAAGGAGGGAATATGCATGGGCAGATTCTGGATAGAGCTGAGCAGGGTAAACAGTTACATGCGTAAATTATAGAATACCAAAATGAGGAAAGTTTTATCAATTTAGGCGTGAGTATTTACACCAGCTCTATGGCTTGTTGTCAGTGCTAATGCCTAAATTATATGAGCATATCTAACCTGTTATGCAAATACTCTATAAAGGAAAGTAGGCACCTAAATTCCTGTACAGAAAAGGCACTAATACAAACTTATTGTTATAGAATTACCCTCCAAACTGTATTTGTATGGTAATGATGTTTGGACATGCCTGATCTGAGCTACATTTGAACTGGTGATCTAGAAATTAAATTTTACATAGACTAATATGAAATCCCCCAAACCATCTAATCCCTTTAGGTGCTCTAGCTTCAGAAAAACAGTAAACTAAGCATAAACTTAAGACATAGTGGTAAAAATACTTGCCATGAATTGGAGTCTGAGGAGTAAGTCTAAAGGTGCTTACAAAGTAATGTCTCCAAATGGGTTAATTTTGAATATACCATTACAAGAATGCTACCACTACCTTTCATGTTCCTAGCACTACTAGATATATTCCATGCTGTACACGTTGATAAGTATTTAGGCACAACATGTTCCTTCCCCAAAACAATTACTATCTAAGTAGGTTCCGGAGGGAATGGGAGATAGTACAAACAAAGTAGAAGAAGAAGCTGAATCAATCATAAAACTCAAGAACAAAATTTCAGCTTGGATATAAAAACAGGAATAGGCTTGTGACCACTGCTAATATATCTACAAAAGGTACACAGAACCAATTAAAGAGAAAAAGAATAAAATTATAAGCGGGGAACAAAGACCTCTGAATCTTTAGCTCACCTCAATAAAGCGAAGATACTTACCTGTATAGCATGTATTCTCCGAGGACAGCAGGCTGATTGTTCTCACATGTGGGCCGATGTCCGCGTCGGCCCAGGAAACGGCAAATTTTTCACCAGCAAAAATAAAAAGTTTTGCCATAGCCTTCTGGTGCGCAAACCGCGCGCATGCGCAGACGACTTCCCACCCGTCGCATAAGCGTGCCTCCTCAGTTTAATCAAAAAGCATATAAACAAACAAACAACAACAACAACTCCAAAGGGGAGGTGGACGGGTTTGTGAGAACAATCAGCCTGCTGTCCTCGGAGAATACCTGCTACAGGTAAGTATCTTCGCTTTATTGAGGTGAGCTAAAGATTCAGAGGACTACTCTGTTGTGATGAAACTTAAAATAAGGTGCATGCACTACCAAGGCCTGAAGCTCACTCACCCTACAAGCTAAAGTAACAGCCACCAAGAAACTGACCTTCCAGGTCAAATACTTCAGATGGCAGGAATTCAGGGGCTCAAAAGGAGCTTTCATCAGCTGGGTGAGAACGACGTTGAGATCCCATGACACTGATGGAGGTTTGATTGGGGGCTTTGACAAAAGCAAACCTCTCATGAAGCGAAGTACTAAAGGCTGTCCAGAGATAGGCTTACCCTGTACATGGCGATAAGCACTAATCGCACTAAGGTGAACTCTTACGGAGTTGGTCTTGAGACCAGACTCTGATAAGTGTAGAAGGTATTTAAGCAGGGTCCGTGTAAGACAAGAAAAAGGATCAAGGGCCTTGCTGTCACACCAGACGGCAAACCTCCTCCATTTGAAAGAGTAACACTTCTTCGTGGAATCTTTCCTGGAAGCAAGCAAGACTCGGGAGACACCCTCTGAAAGACCTAAGGAGGCAATTTCTAAGCTCTCAACATCCAGGCCGTGAGAGCCAGAGACTGGAGGTTGGGATGTAGAAACGACCCCTCGTTCTGGGTGATTTGGGTCGGAAAACAGTCCAATCTCCATGGGTTTTCGGAGGACAACTCCAGAAGAAGAGCGAACCAAATCTGACGAGGCCAAGAGGGCGCAATCAGAATCATGGTTCTGCGGTCTTGTTTGAGTTTCAGCAAAGTCTTCCCTACTAGAGGTATGGGAGGATACGCATACAGAAGGCCTGTTCCCCAATGTAGGAGAAAGGCATCTAATGCTAGTCTGTCATGGGCTTGAAGCCTGGAACAGAACTGAGGGACCTTGTGAATGATCTGAGGGGCAAAAAGATCCACCGCGTGGGTTCCCCAAGCTTGAAAGATCTTGCGGGCTACTCCCATGTTCAGTGACCACTCGTGAGGTTGCATTATCCTGCTCAGTCTGTCAGCCAGACTGTTGTTTACGCCTGCCAGATAAGTGGCTTACAGAAACATGTCATGACGATGCGCCCAAAGCCACATATGGACAGCTTCCTGACACAGAGGGCAAGATCCGGTGCCCCCCCTGTTTGTTTGTGTAATACATAGCAACCTGATTTTGTCTGTCTGAATTAAAATGATTTGGTTGGACAGCCGATCACTGAAAGCCTTGTCTGAATTAAAATGATTTGGCTGGACAGCCGATCTCTGAAAGCCTTTAGAGCGTTCCAGATCGCTCGCAGTTCCAGAAGGATTATCTGAAGACCTTTTTTCCTGAAAGGACCAAGCTCCTGGAGTGTGAAGCCCATCGACATGAGCTCCCCACCTCAGGCAGATGCATCCATCATCAGCACTTTTTGTGGCTGAGGAATTTGGAATGGACGTCCCAAGGTCAAATTTGATCGAATCATCCACCACTGAAGAGAATTCCGAAAGTCGGTGGACAGTTGGATTACATCCTCTAGATCCCCTGCAGCTTGATACCACTGGGAAGCTAGGGTCCATTGAGCTCATCTCATATGTGGACGTGCCATGGGAGTTACATGAATTGTGGAGGCCATGTGCCCCAGAAGTCTCAACATCTGCCGAGCCATGATCTGTTGAGACGCTTGAACCATGGACACCAGGGACAGGAAGTTGTCTGTCCTTGTGTCGGGAAGATAAGCTCGAGCTGTCTTTGTGTTCAACAGAGCCCCAATGAATTCCAACTTCTGTACAGGGATGAGATGGGACTTGGAGTAATTAATCACGAAACCCAGTAGCTCTAGCACCTGAATAGTCATTCGCATGGACTGTAGAGCGCCTGCCTCCGAGGTGCTCTTCACCAGCCAATTGTCGAGATAAGGGAAAATATGCACTCCCAGTCTGCGTAGCGACACTGCTATTACCGCCAGACACTTTGTAAACACTCTGGGTGCAGACGCCAGACCAAAAGGCAATACACTGTACTGAAAGTGCTGAGTTCCCAGCCAAAATCAAAGATACTTCCTGTGAGCTGGAAGTATCGAGATATGTGTGTAAGCATCCTTTAAGTCCAGAGGGCATAGCCAATCATTCTCCTGAATCATGGGAAGAAGGGTGCTCAGGGAAAGCATCCTGAACTTTTCTCGAACGAGAAATCTGTTCAGGTCCCTTAGGTCTAGGATGGGATGCATCCCACCTGTCTTTTTCTGCACAAGGAAGTACATGGAACAGAATCCCAGCTCTTATTCCCCTGGTGGAACAGGTTTGACCGCTTGAGCCTTTAGAAGGGCGGAGAGTTCCTCTGCAAGTACCTGTTTGTGCTGGGAACTGTATGAATGAGCTCCTGGTGGGCAATTTGGAGGTTTGGATTCCAGACTGAGTGTGTATCCTAACCGGACTATTTGAAGAACCCACCGGTCGGAGGTTATAAGAGGCCACCTTTGGTGAAAAAATATCAACCTCCCTCCAACCAGCAAGTCGTCCGGTACGGACACTTTTATTGAGGCTATGCTTAACTGAAGCCAGTCAAAAGCCCGTCCCTTGCTTTTGCTGGGGAGCAGAATGGGCCTTAGATGCACGCTGTTGACAAGAACGAGCGAACTGGGGCTGAGCCTGGGCAGGCTGCCGAGAAGCAGGAGTGTACCTACGCCTAGGATAGGAATAGGGAGCACTCCTCTTCCCCCCCCCCCCCCCCCAAAAAAAAAAAATACCTCCTAGATGAGGAGGCAGTAGCAGAAGGCGCCCGGTGGGAGAGAGAAGCCATAGAATCATTATGCTTCTTGATCTGATCAACAAGATCCTCTACTCTATCACCAAAAAGGTTGTCCCCCTCCCCCCCAGCAAGGAACATCCGCCATTCGCTGCTGGACAGAATGATCCAGGTCAGAGACACGCAGCCATGACAGTCTGTGCATCACTATACCCTGAGCAGCAATCCTGGATGCTACATCAAAAGTGTCAAATGTACCCCTGGCCAGGAACTTTCGACACGCCTTCTGCTGCATGACAACCTGGCGAAAAGGCGCGGCCAGTTCCGAAGGGAGTGCATCAACCAAGCTCGACAGTTGCCATATTTCCGATCTGACGAAGAAGGGCAACCTTCGAAAGCTAATCAAGAAATGTATTAAGTTATGTCCAATAAAAAAAGGTATCATATTTTCTTTTCCATGTTTTATTTTGTTTGATTTCTATTGATAACCATATTGAGTCCCGTAAGTGCACGCTCGTGAAGAGCTGGTATGACTGAATCTTGGCGGTGAGCATAGCGGCCTGATACGTCTTCCTCCTAAAAGAATCAAGAGTTCTAGCTTCTCTGCCTGGGTGCGCCAAAGCATAGTCTCTAGTACTACTGGCTCTCTTGAGGACGGAGCCCACCACCACGGAATTGTGTGGTAACTGGGACCTCATCAATTCAGGTTCACCGTGGATCCGATATTGGGATTCAGCTTTCTTTGGGACCACAGGGCCAGACAGAGGGGCCGACCAGTTTCGCATAAGGACTTCCTTCAGTACCTTATGCAGAGGAACTGTTACAGCCTCTTTAGGTGGAGAAAAATAATCCAGGACCTCGAGCATCTCAGCGCTGGGCTCATCCTCAACCTCCAAAGGGAAGGGAATAGCCATAGCCATTTCCCGGACAGAAGAGGAAAAAGACAGACTCTCTGGTGAAGATAGTCTCCTCTCTGGCGGAGGGGAAGGATCAGAGGGAATCCCAAAGGACTCATCAGAAGAAAAGTACCTGGGATCTTCCTCTGACTCCCACAAATGCTCCTGCTCAGTGTCAGATAAAGCCTGTGTCAAGGTACTTCGACATTGAAGTGACGCCTAGGAACGATGTCCTCTATGGCAATGTCGAGAAGCCGAACCCCAATCCGACGGCGGCGAAGCTCCCTCCACCGACGTTGAAGGGGAGTCGACCTGGGTGGCAGCCGACGCCGATGCCACAGGCGGCACCACATTCGGAAACCTCTCCGCAGGAGAAGGGCCAGACACCGCTGCAGCAGATGGTACAGAAGGCGCAAGCACCCCTGACACCGAAGCTGACTGACATAGCAGTCCCTCTAGAAGTTCTGGAAACAAGGCCCGGATGCGCTCGTCGAGAGCCGCCATCGGAGAAGGCTGTGGGGTCAGTAGAACAGGCGGTGTCAGAATCTGTGGAGGCTCGGGAGCAGGCATCGGGCTGCTAGGAGACCGACACATCGGCACCTCCTGTATCGAGGGGGAGCGATCCTCACGGCGCCGATGCTTCTTGGGTGCTGACTCTCTCGATGCCCCGGAGCTCCCGGTACCATGCATTGAAGGAGAATGATGACGGTGCTTCTTCGCCTTCGCTCAATGCCAGTCATTGAGACTCCTCGGTACCGATGAGGATGTGGAATCCTCACGTCTCCTCCGTGCCTGGTCCAACAAAAGTAGGTCCCGGGGGGCCTGCATAACTGTCAGGCTTCTTCCCTGGAAGCATTGGGTTTGTGAGCCCTTGGACCACTACCGTGGAGCGGCAGTGGCAGGCAAGGTCACCTTCAAAGCAGAGACGAGGCAAGGCTGGACTGGAACCCCGGACAGGAGTTCTACACAGGAACACACTGGACCTAGGCTTCACCTACGCGTAAGCCACCGTTCCCCGAGGGTTGAGCCCTCAGGTTCGGGCAGCCGGCAGGGCTTACAGGAAAACCAGAGCTGGAACTAGCAAGTAGGAACAACAGGAATCAGGATACAGAAGTGCCCCCAGGCACCTAGGCGAAAGCAAGGCAGACAGACCGGGAATGTCCGGGTTCCGGCAATAGTCAGGTCTGGCCACAGGCACAGAATATCCAGGTTCAGGCAGTAGTCGGGTCAGGCAGCAAGTATCGGGGTTCAGGCAGTAGTTGGGTCAGGCAGCAGGCAGCAAGTATTGGGGTTCAGGCAGTAGTCGGGTCAGGCAGCAGGCAGAGAGTAGTCCGATTCAGGCAATGCTCAGGTCAAGTAGCAAGACTATGGCTGGAGTTCCAGTAGCAAGGAGTACTGGCAGCTGACAGGACTAGGGCTGAAGCTCCAGAAGCAAAGGAAAACACTCACAGGAAAACCAGAAAGCTAAACACAAGAAAACTAGTAAAGCTGTACACACGCTAACAAGAAAGGTATGCCCAAGCTAACTAGTCACACGCTAGGAATTCACACTAAGCAAAACACAGGAGAACTAGTAAAGCTGTACACAAGCTAACAAGCAAAGCTATGCCCAAGCTAACTAGTCACACACTAGGAACTCACACAACACAACACAACACAACACACCACACAGGAGAACTAGTAAAGCTGTACACAAGCCAACAAGAAAAGCTATGCCAAGCTACTAGTAACAAGCTAGAAACTCACACTGAACTGGACAAGGTCGCAGTGCACAGAGCACTCAAACATACCAGGGACCTTAGACGATGCAAAGGCCAAGGCTGCAATCTCTAAGTGATTAATAAAGCCCTTCAACACCCGAGGAGCAGCTGCAGCCATCAGTAAGCAACTACGGAGGCTGTCCAGGCACAAACAAGAGAGACAAGTCTGGCAGCCTGGAAGAACCGGACCAGGCTAAAGTCTGGAATGGGTAGGAACAGCAAGACAAACTATGGCAGCCACTGGCTCTGGCCACCAGCGGGTGAGAGGAGCACAAACCAAGGAGCAGGCAGAGCGCAGACAGAACATAGAGAGACTTAGAATACCTAGGTGCAGCACAGAGGAGCAAACAGAGCCAGGCTGGAGACAGAGGTAGAGCTAACTCAGGCAGCACCCCCAGGTGCAGTAGAGTGGAGTAATTAGAGCCATGCTGGAAGCAGCCAGCACACAGAAGGAAAACTACTCCAGAAAGGATAGGCAGAAGCCAGCTTAGAAGCTGACCCCCAGAAATAAGGTAAGTCTGAGGGTGGTCAAGGCCATAGATGTGACAGTAACAGGAGGCCTTGAGCCAGGTGGAGACCCACTCAATGCCTCACTGCTCCCAGCGCGAGTTGGTCTCTCAGCAGCCATTACCTCTGCTCCCAATGTCAACGCCGACTTTGGTACCGATGTTGACGTTGAAGGAACGGACTGAGCCCCAAAAAGCTTTTCTCGTTGGGCTTCTCGAGACGCTTGGGTCCATTTCTTCATACGAAGACACAGACTACAAGCAGCTGGGCTAGGGTTAGGACCAAGGCACTGGATACACCAGGCATGGGTATCGGTACCTGAGATGGTCCGGTTGCACCGAGTACAACGTTTGAAGCTGCTGGGTGTCTTCGATGACATGGAAGGAAAAACGGCTTCGGCGAAATCAAGAGACGCGATTGTGCCTATTAAAAGAAAAAAAGGGCACACAAAAAAAAGGGAGAACCCGACTGCGTGGCCTAAAGCTGACCGTGTCGAAAAACAAAGGAAACTTTAAAAGGGGGGGCTAAACTAAGAATTTAGCTACGCTGAGTTTTTTTTTTTTTAAAGAAAAAAATGAAGAAAAGTAAAGAATGATAGATACAAGTCGTCAGACTCTTTTCCTGGGCCTTATGAAGAGCACAGAAAGAAAACTGTCACCTTGTTCGCGGACAAGAAAAAAATGAGGAGACACGTTCACGCGACAGGCGGGAAGTTGTCCATGTGTGCACGCCAGAAGGCTCTAGCAAAACTTTTTATTTTTGCTGGTGAAAAATTTGCTGTTTCCTGGGCCAACGCAGACGTCGACCCACATGTAAGAACAAGCAGCCTGCTTGTCCTCGGAGAAAGGGTATTTCACCTCATAAAGGGCAATGTTCAACCATTGGTCAAAAAAACCCCAACTCCATTATTTTTCAAATATGAAATCCAAAGATGCAGTCACAAGTCTAAGAACTCATTTCATGTTCAGTTCATATTGTAATCCAAATTTCCGTAGCCTGTCACTATTCAGCTGCAACAGGGGATAACATAACTTGGCAATTCTTCAAAGACTATCACTGCACAAATTTTAGCACTTGTGCCAATGGTCTCAAAAAGGAATTAATTGGACAGATGAGTATTGTACACTATGCTGTATTAATGAGACTGCCTTGACACACATTCAGTGACGTTATTGTACTTGATGGTCTTATGGATATATTAGCAGTGGTCCTAAGCCTAGCCCAGTTTATATCCAAGCTGAGATAGTGATTTGCCCAGGGTCACAAAAAGGATCAATGGCAGAAGCAGGAATTTAATCCTGGTTACCTTGGTTCTTATTCAATTGCACTAACCACCAGGCCACTTCAACTCCATGCCAGGCTGTATATATACGAGATCTCCGATTCACTGCTAATGCTTGCATTGTTCCAACCTAAGCAACACATCAAGTCATAAGCTTCTGGTGCTTTTTTTTGTTTGTTTTAATTTGTTTTTTAGGCAATGTATTAACTCAATGACACTTTCTTTTGCTAGAAACCAGAGGAAAATCTTAGGCCAGACCAACCATTAGGCAAGATTAAGAGGTCACCTAGTGTAGCAACTGCTGTCAAAGCAAAACAGTAGGTTCTGACAGTCATGCAAAAGAACAATCAGCACATAATTAACCTGCATTTCTATAAGATTTTGTGTGATGATTATTACTGTTGAGATAAATCATCATAACTTTGGGGGTGAGGAACTGAGCTGCAGGCTGCTTCTGAAAGTTTAACTGAGTATAAGGTATAAGGCTGAAGGATCACCTAGGGTGCCCATTACCCTTGTACCAGCTCTGAGGAAATCTATCTTTGCCCTAATCTCAGCCTTAACTGCTCAGTTGTGGGGTTCCTCAAAGGCCCATTTTATCTTCACTGCTCTTCAATCTCTTTATTGGCCCTTTGGTTTCAGTTTTTCAGAACTCTGCTGTCTCCTCTTACTTCTATGCTGATGATATCTTATTGCTTTTTCATGTGGACCCTGATGATCTCAATATATTTCCCTTGTAGGCTTGTCCAGATTCAGTATATCAATGACTTCGTACCCATCGTTTAATCCTTAACCCTGACAAAACCTTGGCATATTGGATAACTGGGCATCCTTTTTACCCCTCTGTTGATCTTAACCTATCAGGAACTTCTGGTATACCAACTGAGTCATTCTATTACTTGATGGCTACTATAGATTATGAACTATTATTTTCTTCTAAGGTTGCAAGTGTTATGAAATCTGGGTTTTTCATTCTGTGTCAGCTTTGCACAATTCGTAAATACTTTGGTCATCAGTCATTTCACTCTCTTCCATGCTATCCTGATCCCTGGGCTGGAAATTGTAATGTTGTATATACAGGGACTTCCCAGGCTAATATGAGAAAACTTCAGACCTTGAAGGACACGGCAATCCATCTCCTCTGTCATGCTACTGGGTACGACCATGTGATCCCTCTTTTGAAGCAACACCATTTGCTTGCCCCTGGTATACAGAGTGCAATTTAAGATATCAACTCTCATATTCAAGGGCTCTCTGCACGGGTGTTTCTTTATACTGTCTACTTTGACCATTCTTTACACACCAAGAACTCTGCTCCTATATTGCTCATCAGTTAGTCCTCCCAATTTTGAATCAATCAGACACTTGGCATTTTCCTTCCTAGAACCAGCCTCTTGGAATAATCTTCCTTCTGATATTCACAGTGAACTGTCAGTTCAGAAGTGAAGACCTGGCTCTTCCAACAGGTGTTCTGACTTTGTAGATTCTCTGTTCTTCTGTCTTGTTGTTCGGATGCCTATGGTTATGTGGCCCTTCCTATCTTAATATTGGTGTTCCTTTCTATATTTTCTTAGTTAGCCTGTACGCCACGTTGTCCTGGTGGTCAATGAGCAGTACAGTAAATACTAAAACTATTTAAAAAATTGTTCATTTTAGCTAAATATCATACCTCGTTTTTTTGCCTCTGCCACCATCTCATCATATTCTTGTCTATGGCGTAAAGCTTCCTCAACCGACTTGGCAGGAAGATTTCTTTAAAAATAAATAAATAACATTTTAAAACACACACGCTCCACACAGGAAATCATAAGCAGTTACTGTTAAGCATAGAATTCCTAGCATAATCTCACACTTTATTAAGTAGATTCTAGCTATATCCAAAATTTTAAACTTTAATGTAAGGAAATTATCTGAGGAGAGCACTAGGAAGTTTGCAAGTGTCTGGTACAATGTGGTTTTTGTGTGTACAGAAAAAAAAAAACCCATAAGGCACTTCAGATGCTGAAGCCCAATAGGAATTATAATTGTTGTCTTACTGTGATCACACACACTCATAAAATACAGTACAGCCCATGCTGGCACATACCACAATTATACTTAGCTAGCTCTTTACAGTTTCCCTCGCCTCTGAGGGTAGACTATTTCCTTCCATAACAAAATCTGATATTATAATTGTATGATTCAATACAATATTTGTAAAAATATTCTATTAATTTCATCGCATGATTTTAGCCACAATGATTCCCTTTCAGAAATCTAGCATTTTTTTAAACCTTTTAACAATTTGAGTTACTAATACATGATATTTAAACACATCCCATTTTATTTAATGGTACCTAGTTACTAATAATACAAGTTACCAATAATACAAATGCATGATAGTAATTTTAGCTACATATATTCCCAGACATTTCTATTTCAGCAAGGATCACTGCAATACTTTAAAATTCTGCAAGAACTTCTGGGTAAATTTTAAGCAGAATCATGGTGTCTGTGAGAATCTGCAACAGTTTAGCAGTCTGCGCAGTATGTTGCTTTTTCAACTATCTGCTTTATAAGGAAGAAAATGCATACAGTTACTACATGTGAACACAGAAATTAATCTGTTCTACAAGATTAATCCTTAATGATTGTTCTGGCCTCCAAGAAGAGAAAGGATTTTACAAAGTATTTCCCAGATGCTAACGTTAACACATTTTCTTCTTTTAAAATTTTAACAAAGCCAAAAAAGAAAAAAGAAATATTTGCTTTGGTGAGCACCTGGAATTGTCACACTAGTTCCTGGATTCATCTGCTGCAAGTGACAAGGAAGGAGCCATTTACTAAGACTTAAAGCATGCTAACACACAGGACCCTTTTTAGAAGGACAGAAGAATTTGAGTGGTTTGTTCAGCTACATATAATTATGGACAATGCTTATAAAAAAAATGGCAGCTGGTCCATATTGCTCATTTGTGCCTTCCCACTGGCCTTTCTGTAGTAATAATAATCTTTCTTGAAATAATTCTTTTTGGGAGTTTGTTACAAACAGTCATTCCTTCAAAAATACTCTCTATTTCCATCTTACTTGTAAATTTCATTTTTTGCTCTGTTGTGTTTTCCATTCTATTTTGTAAAACCATTAATCTCAATCTATGAATGCACACTTACTTACTCACTCTGGGGTCGATGTTCAAAAGGGATGTAACTGGGCAAGAGAAGCTCCTGTTTGTTAAACCCTAATGAGCTGGCCATGCCCAGATATTCAGGCTGTTCTAACTTTACCCACTGAGTTAACTGTGTACCGCTAATAGTATCAGCTGATACCCGGTTAAATTCTGTGTTGTGGCACTAACCTGGATATTCAATGCCAGAGGCTACACGTGCCGTGTCACTGAACACCCAGATTAACTCAGCTGTAGCTGTGCATGACTGCGGGCTGAATATTAACCCCTCTGTTTCTAAGAGTATACTAGAACTATCCCTGCAAAAAGTAGTGTGCGTTAGTAAATGACCCCTCCCCTCCCCGAAACACAATGAGCTTTCACAAGAAAATATGAATAGAATGATCACACTGTTTTAATTCAATTCAAATATAACATTTCACAATGAGAGAGCTATAACTTACTGTAGGCCCTTGTTATTAAATAGCCATGTACACAGTAAATTTTCTATCATCTATAAGGGTGCGCTATTGTTCGAGATGTTGTTCGAGAACTATATACAAAATTTCCAATAAATGACATTAATTTTTTTTTTTTTTTGGGGGGGGGGGGGGGGGGGGGAAATGGGGAATCAAGAGCAGGTGTTTGGGAGGAAAAGGCCATCCATATTTCTTCTTATTGGTAGCTCGATTGGTAGTGGCCCCTCCTTAGAAAGTTGGTGGGCTAAGGTAAAATGGCTGAAAGACATAGAAGGGGCTACAGCCAAATGGTATGGATAGGTATCACAATTTAATGTCCTGTGGCAGGCATTCACCACATTTCTTAATTAAAAGAATTTCCCCCTCACATAGGTGGAAAAATAAGGAAAATAAAAAAGACCCCCCTCCCCCGTCCCTTTTATGGTAATCCTAGAACTCTAAGAGACAACGTGATGCTAGTATATTAGGATAAGCTTCACATCCACACAATGGCTTCTAAACCACATTTTATAAAAGTTTGTTGGATGTTCTGATGTATATAATTTTAGTTGAATACAATAATTTTTGTTGCAGGCTTCAAATATCATGGGATCCTTTCACTAAGCTGCAGTAAAAAGTGGCCTTAGTGCACCCTTACGGGTATTTCCCACATGCTAAAGCCATTGGCCAACTTTCCTATTTTTTGAATTAATGGTCACATGCTTATGACCATGTGCTAATTTTGCTATTAGCGCATGGCCATTAAAAAAGGAAGAGAGTGAGCCCTTACTGATATTTTGTAGGTGATAAGGGCTCACGCACTAATCCTGTGCTAATCAGCACACTGTAGTGTAGATGCGCTAACAGATTAGCGCATCTCTCACTCTCCGCCCCTAGATATGCCCCTTTTCAAAAAAAATTTCAAAAATATTTTTTAGCGCGTAGCTTGTATGCGCAGATTAGGAGCTTACTGCAGGACGCCTAAGCATGTTCTACAGTAAGTCCTTTTAAGTTGCGGTATGTGCTAAGTATGTTATGAAGATTGCATTACTGCCAGCGATGCACTGTTACTTTCCATGCTGGTAAATATTTTCATGAAAATCAACAAAAACAAATATTTAAAAAAATAAAAAGATTTCAATAAATTTGTCTTTGTAAATATAACAAGTATACAGATCTGACACAGAATTGCCACCGCACCTGTTAACTTGCTGCAGAATCTACCTTTTATTTGCTGGAGGAAATACAAGGTGCTTTACATAGTTCTGAAATTCACTTGATTCTCTACTTTTAATCTTTAGAAATGGTCTAATTTTTTACATTTCTTGGCATTTTGTAATACATTGATATTTTAGTCTATGGGAAAACTTTTGGAATTTCTTCTCTTTTAAATGCAAAAGAATAGGAATTCAATCAGACAAGGGAATCTCATTCGTGAAGTCCTGTTTACTAAGCCGCGTTGTAGGCGTGCAAACTTTTTAGCGCGCACTAACAATAGAGACGCCCATAGGAATATAATGGGTGTCTCAATCACTAGCGCACGCTGCTAAAAAGTTAGCATGCCCCTTAGTGTTAACAGGCAGAGAAATTATATCATCATCATTATGCTGTAAGGAAAAGTTCTGTCCTACCCAATAACTTTCTTTCCTTTAGTCCTACCTTATCAGTCCAGACCAATGAGTTGTGTCTGTCTACCAGCAGATGTAAACATTAGTTCTCAAATGATTTGTCCCCTTAAAGGTATCGTGCTGCACAGATTGTTTAATATTTTGAATAAGCAAGAAAAAGATCTACTACACCAATAAAAATAGAAAATATCTAAAATGCACACTGGTGTATTGGTGGAAAACTACAGGAAATATTACATTCACTTTTTGTCCTTTTTATTTTATTTTTCTATATCTTTTCTTTCAAAAATAAAGAGGAAAAGACAATCAGTGGACAGCAACAGTCCATTCTTTGTGGCGAGGACTACAGAAGAAGCCGCCTGCGAGATGGGTCCCCGTTGGGACCTCAGCCAACCATCAAGAAGGAACTGCAACGCCGTATATTTGGCGTGAGGAACATTATGGATATCATTAATTGAAGACTTGACAGTGCTGCCAAGTTCATATATAGCACAAATCAGCGTTCAAAGTTAAGTGCAGCTTCGCTATTTTCGTTATTTTGTTATTTTTGCCACATTATATGTTTGATAGCTTATATCGATGTAGATTAAAGTTTGGATATTTTTGAAGCTATCAAACAGTTCTGGAGGTTTTTAGACCTTGGATTATAGTTTGACAGTATACAATGTTAAGTGTCTGCATTTGAACCAGAGCCTCAATATTGTTGATAACGGTCTTTTCCTCCTTATTTTTAAAAGAGAAGACATAGAAAAACAAAATAAAAAGGACAAAGACTGAATTTAATACTTCCTGTATTTTTCCACCAATACACCGATGTGCAATATTTTGAACAGCCAAGCAATGGTGCTCAAAATTCACCTTGTAGTCAATATTGAAACTTTGAGACGACGAGGCATATTTTCAAAGCACTTAGCCTTCCAAAGTTCCATAGGTTTCTATGGAACTTTGGAAGGCTAAGTGCTTTGAAAATATGCCTCCAAATGTCTCAATCTGGTCAGAATCTTGCCAGTCATTACAGCCTATACTCTACTGACATGCAGATATTTCACTGAGTCAGGAGGCATGTGACATAAAATAAGGTTAGGAAACTTAAAAGTAGAATCAGTGATATCTAGAAAATATGGCTTGCAATTAAAAGAAAAATAATCAACCAGAGAGGGATTCTGGACTGGTCTGATAGGACTAAAGGAAAGAAAGTTATCAAGTAAGACATAACTTTTCTTTCCACAGCATCCTATCAGACCAGTCCAAACCAATGAAATGTAGCAAAGCAGTGTCCCCAACATAGGGTGGGACTAAAAGATTGAAATACTCAAAAACAGTGAAATTGGAATAGCCTTAGATATTCTTCCCAGCAAAACCCAATAGAAAGAACAAAGACCAATCAAAAGGACTCTGGAAAAAAAATAGTATGGAAGAGCAGAAGAAAGTGAGTGGAATGAAAGTAAAACAACAGAAAATAGCATTGATAGACAATGGAAGAAATGCATAAAGCAAGAAAAACTCAACTGGTGATTTTTCTTAAATTAGTCTTGGAAGACAACTGCCTAAGACCAAAGCACATCTATGAAGGGAACACTGTAACTACAATAGAAGTCCTGGAGGAGATGAATATCCAGAGAAGGGAATACAAAAAGAAAGCTATCAGGAACTGAAAAACCACTGTGCTTCTCCGTCTACATCTGTAACAACCAGGGCAGCACTTTTTAATCACGATTAGTCAGATAGTTGAAGCTTTTTATTGCATGATTAAAGGTGGGACATAGCCAGCAGTCTATTTGGGGGGGGGGGGTAAATTTCATGCCCCCCTGTGCTTTCACCCATTCTCTCTCTCATGTGCCCCCCCCCCCCCCGTGCCTTCACCCATTCTCTCTCTCTGTGTTCCCCTGTGCTTTCACCCATTGTCTCTCTCTCTCTCTCATGTGTCCTCCTGTGCCTTCACCCATTGTTTCTCTCTCATGTGCCCCCCCCCCCGTGCCTTCACCCATTCTCTCTCTCTCTAATGTGGTGTGCCTCACCTCACCTCCCCCTTCCTTCCTCTCCAGCAGTTTTCTCTTGATGCCCTACCTTGCCCACACACAAGGTAAGTCTGGCAACTCTCCCTCCTGGACCAGTGGTGGTGCTCTCTCCCCTCCCCTTTTTTCTTTCAGTAAATCTTTGCCCAGCAGCAGTATTCAAATGCTGCCTTGGCCTGCATCAGGCCTTTCTGTCTGACTTGTCCCACAGGAAGCTGTGTCAGAAAGGGGCAGGACAGGTCAAAGGGAAAGGCCCAATGAAGGCTGAGGCAGCGTTTTAACACTGCTGCCACTGCAGGGCGAAGATTTGTGGAAAAAAAAATAAGGTAAATGGGATGGGGAGGGAAGAGAGAGCAGCCAGCGCTCTGGGAGGGAGAGATGCTGTACCGACTGTGCGTGTGGGCAGGCAGGGGAGGGACAACAGTTAATCATTAATTGAGATCAAATTTTTAGAACACGACTAGTCGCAGTGTTAATTGCAATTAACATGCAGCCCTAGTAACAGCCAGTAAAATTCTGAAGCAAACTGAAGAATCACCCTTCATTGAGAATACAGAAGGGAGACCAATGAGGTCTAAACAGAATGGCTATTAACTGATCTGGTGTCAAAGAATGCCCTATTCAGATACAAAAATCCAAATGTCATCATAAGAGCAAGAAGAGAGCATAAAGGCCCTGAGACATGCTGTAAAATATGAGATACTCGGACAGGACAACCAAGAATGGGAGCCTATTAGACTCAGAATAAAACCACAATATCAGAGACTTCCTGAAGTTGTGTAGCAGCAGTGGCTAATGCCAGTGCTATCAAGTTAGTTGCGAAAAACAGCTAGCGTGTAGAATCACAAAAAGAAGGTGGTTTATACAACCTTAACCATATGGGTGACCATCGAAACTGTACTAAATAGTCGTGGAGAGTAGATAAGGCACACAGCTACCAAAATCAGAGAAGACAGTTTACTGATGTAGCCAAGCACCATAAGCAAATACATCAAGAGATGTTATACATATAACCACAGTAGTTGGAGCTATAGATGTGACTGTCAAAACTGGAGACATCTACGCCACTGCTGTAGCAGGAGTTATAGAAGCAAGCATGCAGCTGTATCCATATAGGCGTCTGCAGTAGCTGGTGCCACATAGTCATCCGTGGCCCAAGACAGGTAGTGCCATACAGGCAGCCATGATATCTGGTGTCACAGAGACACTGTGGTGCCCATTGTAATACTGGCAGGTGCAATGGCCGGTGTAACATTGTTGGCTGTGGTGGCTGGCATCATACAGGCGCAGTTGTAGTTACTTGTGACCAGTGCATTTTTTGTGCTGGTACGCAACGGTACGGCGTACCGGCACCTTTTTCTCCTCCTCCCCTCCCCTCCCATTATTTCCAGCGATTCTCCGCCTCTCTCCTGCCCTCCCATCGACGTGCAGCGATTTTTCCGTCCCTCCCCTGCCCTCACCTCTCCCATATCCAGCGATTCTTCGTCCCCCAGCATCCTCCTTCACTGCCTGCCAGCCAGTCGGACTCAGAAGCGAACGGTGCAGGCAGTGATTGGCTGGCAGCATCGTAGCTTCCCTCTGCAAGTCCCGCCTATGCGTAAACAGGAAGTTGTAGGCGGGACTTGCAGACGGAAGCTACGACGCTGCCAGCCAATCGCTGCCTGCACCGTTCGCTTCTGAGTCAGACGCTGGCTGGCAGGCAGTGAAGGAGGACGCTGGGGGATGAAGAATCGCTGGATAAGGGAGAGGTGAGGGCAGGGGAGAGGCGGAGAATCATTAGAAATAATGGGAGGGAAGGGCAGGGGAGAGAGAATTGCTGGACATGGGATGGGATGGGAGGGAAGGGCAGGGCAAGGGAGAGAGAATTGCTGGACATGGGAAGGGCAGGGGAGAGAGAATTGCTGGACATGGGAAGGGCAGGGGAGAGACAATTGCTGGACATGGGATGGGAGGGAAGGGCAGGGCAGGGGAGAGAGAATTGCTGGACATGGGATGGGAGGGAAGGGCAGGGGAGAGAGAATTGCTGGACATTGATGGGAGGGCAGGGATGAGATCATTGCTGGACATGGAGGGGAGGGCAGGGAAGAGAGAATTGCTGGACATGGAGGGGAGAGAAGAGAACCGCTGGACGGGGAGGGGAGGGCAGGGAAGAGAGAATTGCTGGACATGGAGGGGAGAGAGGAGAATCGCTGGACGGGGAGGTGAGGACAGGGAAGAGAGAATTGCTGGACATGGAGGGGAGAGAGGAGAATCGCTGGACGGGGAGGGGAGGACAGGGAAGAGAGAATTGCTGGACATGGATGAGAGGGGAGAGAGGAGAAATGCTAGAAATGGATGGAGAGGAGAGCAGGAGATAGAGGAGAATTGCTGGACATGGATGGATGGAGGAGTTGGCTAGGAGAGAGGAGAAATGCTGACTTGGATGGAGGAGAGGGGAGAGAGAATTATTGCTTTATATGGATACAGAGGAGGGAAAAGATATGAGAAATGCTGGACATGGATGGAGGAGGGGAGGAGAGAGGAGAAGTGCTGGACATGAATGGAGGGGAGGAAAGAAAAGAAAAAAGAAGATGCACATGGATGGAGATGAGGGAAAGGGAAGAGGAGAAAAACTGCACATGGATGGAGAAAATAGGCAAAAGCTGGATCCATGTTATACCTCCTCCAATCAATTCCATGGAGGAGGACCCAGCTTTTACTTATGGATGCAGGGCAACAAAAGAAGAAGAAAGGTGGAAAGTAAAGAAATAAATGGAAAGGAAGCCCTGGAAACGGAGTTAAGAGAACAGATAGAGAGCAGCAGAATCAGAGACTGGGACCAATATGGATAGAAAAACAAAGTCACCAACAACAAAGGTAGAAAAAAAATCATTTTATTTTCATTTTAGTGTTTGGAATTTGTCTTATTTTGCACTGGGTATACTGGAGCTGTAATAGCTTACAGAAATTATTTATAATGAAAAAAAATCACATTATTTTTTCTCCTATACTAGTATAATATTTTCAATGATGTCTGTTTATATGCACCATGGCTGGCATAATGGGTGTGGCTAATGTGGGTGTGGCTATAATAGGGGCAGTGCCATGTGTGGTGACCCCACCCACAACGAGTACCGGCACCTTTTTTTCTACAAAAAAAGCACTGCTTGTGACAGAGATGGCTGAAGTAACTGGAACCATAGAGGCTGCACAGTGGTAGAGGTAGCTGTGGTAACTGGTATCATACAGGAGGCTGCTGAAGCTGCATGTAATATAGCTATGGCAAATGCGTGGATGCTACATCTGATATCCTACTCATGGGTCATGTAGCAGAGGTTATGCAGTAAGCTGTTACATGGGAAGTCACACAAATGTGTATCTAATGTCCCACAGACAGCTAGTTTATCTGTTGCCCCATAGGCAGCTCTGCAACTGTCCCATATATACAACTTCCATAACTGAACCATACAGATAACTGCTGGAATTGTGCTACATAGGCAGTCGGTGCACATATAGGGTGACAGAGTAGCTATGCTATATAGCTGGCTACTAGAACTGCACTATACAGCTGACTTGGAATACTACGACATGTAGGCAACTGTCACACTAGTGAGGAGAAGTGAGCCCTTGGGGCACTGCCGAGGAGTGGCGGCAGCAGGAGAACCACCCAAAACAAGAGACAAGGCAGAACATAGACAGTCAGATACAACCAGGCCTGGAGCAGCCGGACTGAAGCTGTAGCTGAAGTAGAGCAAGCTGGAACAGGCAGGGCAGGCACAGAAGAAGCTTCCAGGAAACCAAACAGAGTCTTAGGTTGGCGGCAAGCAGTAGAATAAACCAGGGAACAAGCAGAGTCTTGGGCAGGCAGCAAGCAGGAGAAATAAACCCCTGGAAAACAAACAGGGCAGTCCACCCCAGGATAAGGAGAACAGGAAGCAATGCAACAACTCTCACCGACGAGAAGCTCATCAGATGACCTCTGTTGCCAAGGCAAAGTAGAAAGTTTCCAGGTGGTTCATAAAGGCAACCGACAAGGGAGTTCACCTGGTAAGGGCACTGCTAAGTTCCAAAAATCCCAAGACAGTCTGGAAGGCTGGAAGATCCGGACCGGACCAGCAGGACTTCTGGAACATGAGAAACAGCAACCAGACAGTCCATTGCAGCCACCAGGTCTGACCACCAGGGGGCGAAATGAATGAGCGCATGAAACATGGCCACAATCGTGACAGCAACTGCTGAAGGTAAATAAGAAATTAAGCTATTTCAGCCACACAATGACACTGATTGTGCAACTGTATAAGACAGATGGTTGTCGCAACTATGAAATACTAGTATACTATGTGACCAAGCTGGTTGTTCCAGAAATAGAAAATAGGCAGCTGCTTAAGCTGAGTAGTATCAGCAGTTGTTGCAACTATGGAAACAGCCAAGTTGCTGCAGCTATGCAAAACAGGTGAATGTTGCAACTACACAAAGGTGGTGGTAACAGGAGCCACACAGGTAGATGTTGCAGGTGAGCTACACCAGCAGCCACATAGCAATACAAATAGTTGCTGCTACCGGGAAGAAGTCCAAATGGATGGTCCAATTGTGCAATATAAGTGGCCGCTGACACCATAGAAACTAGTGCACTGTGCAACCAAAACAGTTGCTATAAACGTGCCACATAGGTGGCCGTCACTGTGCAACCAAGGTTGTTGCTGCAACTGCACAATCAAGGAGGCTGCCACCCTGTGTAATACAAGCAAGTGCAGAAAGCTTGCAACCCAGGTGGACAACGGTGTCACCAAGTAACCCAGGTGGTCAACACTACCACACAGGGGCTGCGAAACTCAGGAAAATATAGTAAGAACTGTGCACTACACGTGGAAGCAAGTGCACCATAGTTGAATGGAAGAACTGGGCAACTGAGCCAGCTCTGAATTCTTTGGCTGTATTATTTCTCTAACCAAAAAATAGTACTACCATGCATAATCTCGTAAGCAAGATGAGTAGCTCAAGTTGAAGCAGATTGTACCATCTAATTTGGTAGAGCAGTCAACAGTTGAGTTGTACAGCTTTGGACAGACAGGAAATGTAAACAGAATGAAAAAACACATCTTTAAAAAAAAAAAAAGCCAACTGGGACAGTTCTATGCATAGTTAAACAATTCAGTTCAGAAGATTTTTTTTATTTTTTTAATGAATAGGAAATCTCCCTAGGACATAAAAAGGGCAGAAGGGATCCTTTTTTCCTTGCCAAAACAGATCATTTTCTCAGGTAAAACTAGAGATAACTGAATATCAGAAAACAGAATTGATTCTTGTGGAAAATACAACCAAGGTCCTAGGCCAAGATAAACAGTTTAATCTTCAGCACAGATCTAGACAGGAGATTTTACACTGCGAAGAATAAGGGTACACATAAGGCACAACATACAGCTGATATGAGAACAGGCATACAAATGAATAGCAATATGTTCCAGTATATTCACAAATGCAGCTCACAATATCAACAATTAGTGACCTCTGGATCCACACCCGAGAAAGAATAAAAGGGAGAGGCACTTATGTGAGCTGTCTTTTTTTCAATGTAAGGAGAGAAGAGATAATAAAAGTCCTGATTTGCCTACAGAGAGTCATATAGCTAGGATAGTCAGACAGCATAATTAGGGGGAAAAAAACACTAGCTGACAAACAGGAGGAGGAGGAGAATTCTGGTTTCTAGTGGGAAAAAATGTGACAAAAAATTTAAAGCAGCACTCATAAACAAAAAAGCTAGTCCTCCACGTAGTCACAGATAAATATCAACTGCATAAAGAAACTGGAAGAACAAGGCTTTCTTGTCAGTAACTCATGCAGCTGAGCAGGAAAGTCCTTGCTGTGAGGAATGATCAAGCCAGATACATATGTGTGTTTAAAAAGGAACAGAAAGGAGGTCACGTGGTGCTGTGAAAGCGAGAGGACGTTTGTCAGACTGGCTCTGGGGCCCCAACCCTATTTTGATAAATTTCCTGCTTCCCACTGTCAAAAAAGTCAAACAGAGGGATGTTGGGCAGAGTTGGAAAACTGGACCATGCTCACAGTAAACCTCTGGAGGAGAAAATGGTGGACTTGATGTCCATGGCAGTCTCACAGTTCACCAAAGAACCCTTGGCGGATCACACACAAGCAGTCACCCGAGCACTGGGTCCCTGACTGGAGACGCTGTAGGGATAAATTTGGAGCAGTTCCAGCAGTGCAATACAGGGCTTGAGCAAAGAGTGTCCTTGTTGGAGGACGTATCGCATGCAGGGACTGCAGAAGTGGATGCCCTGAAAGCACAGCTTCGGTAACATGCTGAAAAGTTGGAAGATATGGAAAACCGCTCCCTGCGTTGTAATCTCTGCTTTGTGGAGATTCCAGACATGGTGGCAGATACTCTACTAATCTTGGCTCTTGAGAATTAGATGAAATGGGAATTTCCCATGCAAGCAGACCTGGGCCCCCCGAAATTGGAGAGAGCTCATCATCTGAGCCAGTGCGATGCCTGGGATCTTCATCTGCAGGTTATTATTAAACTACATAATTATGTTCATAAAGTGGAAATTCTTCACATATATAAAGCTAAATGGGACTTGTTATATTATGAAGATCAACCAGTGCGTGTATTTCAAGATTTCTCTTAGGCGTTGACAGAGAAGCCTAAGCAATTTTATCCCCTTTGTGCTGCATTAGCGGAAAAGCGGATCTGCTTCGTGTTTCTATACACAGCTTTATTGAAAGTGCACCATGAAGACTGGTGGAAGACTCTGGACACAGTCAAGGTTGCACAGGATTTTCTAAATATATTTCATTCTAATGCTGGACCTTCCACCTGAGCGCTTCTGGACATCCCAGATATGTTGCTCAGGTTTTTGTTCTTTTTTTCCTGATTTTCTCCTGCCTCCAAGGAACACCAGAAACTGCAAACGGGTTGAGTGGGCAATGTGTATTACTCTGTCATATCTACTGTGATTCTGTGTTATGCAAATGTTTTGTGTAGGCAGGATCTCTTGGGGGTTGGGTCCCTGTGAGGTGTCTTAACAAGACCTACTGGCATTCCTGGCTTGTCTGAGTATGTGGGGGGAGTATTTTTGAGTGTATGGTGTGGGGCAGGCAGATGTAGAGGGAGGGAGGGTGGTTGGTGGTTACCTTAAGCTGGCTATACGTGGTTCTAACATTTGTCTTTTCAGCTTGGGCTTTGCATCCTGGGTTCTATCTGCTAGGCTGTGCGCAACTTGTAGTGCTTTGTTTTGCCCATGGTGGTGGTTGGGAGATTGGGTTCATGTGTTGGCACTGTATACTTGCTTTTGTGCATTTCTTTAGTTGTGGGAGATGATGGGTTGTCTTGTCCTGGGAATGCATCGGGGATTTTGTCTCCTATTAAGAGGACCAAAATATTGACCTTACTGAAAACTTCACCAGGCTGATATTGCGTGCCTTCAAGAAACCAAGCTCACGGATCAGGAACATCAGAAATTGCAAAGGGGTTGAGTGGGAGATGTGTATTACTCTTCAGCAGCACACAAAAAGGAGGGGTGGTGATCCTGGTCCGCAAGAATTTGCCCTGCGCAACTAAAGAAGCTTGAGCACTCTTTTATATTGAACTAGCAAGGGTTGGTGAATATGGTATTTCTTGCCTATTGACTGTAGCAGGGGACTTGAACCGTGTGCTTGATCCTCAGCTGGATTGTACTAGTGGGATGGCATCTCCTGAAGAATGCAGCATTGTCCGGGGGGGGGGGGGGGGGGGTGGGGGGACACACTATTTGTATACGGCCCTGGGGATGGTGGCTTCTTGAAGCCTACTGAATCTGGGCAAGAGAGATTACACGTCTTTCTAGAGCACATAGCTGCATAGTGAGTAGCCTGTTTTCTAGAGTACCATGTGCAGATTGGACTGCAGGAAGAGTCAGATCACTCTTTCATCCAAATGCAGTTAGAAGTTGGTGGGGGGGGGGGGGGGGGGGGGGGGAATCAGGTGGGACAGTAGGTACTTGCAGATGTCCTGCTTATTTACAGGGTGATGCTGCCTTTCACAATTATCTGACCCGAAGTTGGCAGGAGTTTAGCTCCTTTAATGAGAACATGTGCAAGACCTGCAGTTTTGGGATACGGCCAAGGCAATTCTTAGAGGGGACATCATCACCGATGTGGTCACTCGAAAGCGACAAATTGCACAGGGCATTGTGCATCTTGAGAAAAAATTAGCATTGACCAATGTGTTAGACATCTTACTCCTGTAGCTCGTGAGGCTTTTCTGGCTACATAAACTGCTTTTAATTCCCTTATTCACGAGCAGACTCATAAAATGCTTTTGTATAGGAAATTTCAGTATCATCGCTTTGGTAATAGACCCAGGAAGAATCTGGCATGGGTCACTAAACAATGTCAACGCTCTCGTTGTATCTCAACTTTATTTGATATGACAGGGAATATCTTGATTAAACCATGTGACATTGCTGTACAGCTTTATACCTATTTTAAGACCTTCTACGCAGATCCAGGAGATAACTTTGGATCAAAGCTCACTGATTATTTGGAGGATTCAGAGATCCCCTTGTTGTCTGGATTTGAGGATCGCCTTGTTGTCTCTAGAGCAGTGTGCTTGTAGAATGAGCCATTACAAGCGAAGGAAATTCAACTGTGTACTAATCAGCTAAAAAACAATATGGCTCCAGAGTTCTTTAAGATGTTGTCTTTTCCAGTGCTGGGCCCCTTGAAGTACATAAGTACATAATTATTGCCATACTGAGACAGATGAAGGTCCATCAAGCCCAGCATCCTGTTTCCAACAGTGGCCAATCCAGGTTACAAGTACCTGGCAAGATCCAAAAACAGTACATTTTATGCTGCTTATCATAAGCAGTGGATTTTCCCCAAGTCCATTTTAATAATGGATATGGACTTCTTTAAGGAAGCTATCCAAACCCTTTTTTAAACCTCACTAAGCTAACTGCTTTTACTACATTCTCTAGCAACGAATTCCAGAGTAATTACATGTTGAGTGAAGAAATATTTTCTCCAATTCGTTTTAAATTTACTACTTTGTAGCTTCATTGCTTGCCCCCTAGTCCTAGTATTTTTGGAAAAAGAGTAAACAAGCGATTCATGTCTACCCGCTCCACTCCATTCATTATTTTATATACCTCTATCATATCTCCCCTCAGCTGTCTTTTCTCCAAGCTTAAGAGCCCTAGTCGCCTTAGCCTTTCCTCATAGGGAAGTAGTCCCATCCCCTTTATCATTTTCAGCGTCCTTCTCTGTATCTGTACCTTTTCCAATTGCACTGTATCTTTTTTGAGATGCAGTAACCAGAATTGCACACAGTATTTGTGATGTGGTCACACCATGGAGCAATACAAAGGGAAGGGGGAAGGGAAATGGGACTTGATATACCGCCTTTCTGTGGTATTTTACAACTGCATTCAAAGCGGTTTTACATATATACAGGTACTTATTTTGTACCTGGGGCAATGGAAGGTTAAGTGACTTGTCCACAGTCACAAGAAGCTGCAATGGGAATTGAACCCAGTTCTCCAGGATCGTAAGTCCGCTGCACTAACCACTAGGCTACTCCATGCCACTCCAAAGGCCTAGGAGTGGCATCTTTAAAATTTCTAGCCTATGGAGATGATATGTTGCTTACTCTGGCAGAACCACAGACTTCTTTGGTTCGTTTTTTTTTTCCTCATTTGAAATTAAATCTTCATAAGTTTATGGCACTTCCCTTACAGCACACGGTGAGTAGTATTAGTAGTAGCACTGGGAGGGGGTCTTTCCCTCTCCAATGGGCCACTGGTTTGCTCAAATACTTAGGCATACTAATACCTACTGATTTGTCTACCCTGTATAAAGTAAATATTTCCCCATTATTGATGCCAGTTTCAATGTGGCAACAGTTTCTCCTCTTACTTTCGAGCCGTATTGCTCTTTATAATATGCAGATTCTGCCTCAGTGGCTCTATGTGTTGCAGATGTTGCCGGTTACCCTTTCCTATCAAAAAAGTTACTTGATCGTTTGTTGCGTGGCTATTTGTGGCAAGTTAAACACCCTCACCTTCCGCTATTGGTGATTTACAAGCCAAAATTGAAGGGCAGTTTAGGCATCTTGCATTTGCAGTTGTTTTCCCTCACGTGTGGTATGAGACATGTGAACGATTAGTTCCGGGGTACTTCTTATTTTTTGGTGAGGGCAGCGGAAGTTCACTTGGGTGAGCCTTGGCATTTTAGTTACTTATTGCATGCACCTGATTGGAGTTCCCATCGGACTTCTACTTTATTCTACAGGTGGATTTTCTCCCAGGTATGACCTGGGTGACCTTTTCGCGTTGGACCCAGGGTGGCACGCAGTATTTGTTGCATGTGCTTCAGGATTCTGGGCGGATTAAATCTTTTGGAGATTTGCAGACTGAGTTTAGGTTGCCTGGTGTAGCTCTCTTCCAGTATTATCCATTGAGACATTATGTTTCTTCTTTGCCATCTGTGGCACTTTCAGAGTCCGCTCATGAGGTATATTTGGAAGCCTATTGGCTGGATGTACAGTACTCTATCCCTCTGAAATGCTATCACAACCTCCTTCAGGACCAGTTACCAGAACTGGACTATAGCACATTAGGTGCAAAAGTGGACCAAAGATTTGGGGATTGCCCTTTCGGTAGAATAGTTTAAGTAGTGCTTGTTCAATTGAGAGGCCCTTACTCATAATGTTTTGCATGGGGAACTCCAATATAAGTTTCTCTTATGTTTATATGTTTCCCCCATAGAGCTTTTTTAGCTACCTTACATACTGAAGATGTGTGCTTGAAATGCTTGACTCCGCATGTCACCCTTGGGCACATGTTTTGGTCCTGTCCTGGTTTTGGGAGGGCTGTGGCAACCCATGTTTCTCGGTTGCAGAACTGGTACTGGCGACCCACAGCTTATTTGCTATTTGATCAAATTTCATGTACTTGCCCAGTTCCTAAAGGATATGTGGGTTTTGTAAAATGTGCTATTTTGTTGGGTAAGAAATGTATTTTGCAATATTGGTTGCAACCTGAATTGCTGGCTTTGGCCCAACAGCGTTCCTTGATGCTTCACCAGGTCTCCATGGAACATTATGCTTTTTCCAGACTTGGGCCTCTATCTCTGGACAGTTGTTTCAGTGAACCTGGGAACCTTTACATTGTCTATGACACCTTTGCCACATAGCTGTTTGCTAAATCGTTGATTTGGACTTGTTGGACTGGAGCACAATTTTTGGACATGGACATTTTGGGGATGGGGGATAGGTGGGAGGGTTGGGGAAGGGGGGATGTTACACAAAAAATTTTGGCTCTTGTTGTTCTATTGCAGTGTTTTGAATCAATAAAGATGATTAAAAAAATGAACAGAAACACAGACAACACTAGTACACTGAAAAAATCAGAACAGTTTCACCAAATGCAGGCTGACTTCCAACGGAGACATCGATGATCCGGGAAGGGGGTGGGCAGTGGTAGGGATCTCAGAGACATCTGAAATATACCCCCGCTCCATAGAACAGCTATCTTTTTTTTTTTTTTTTAAACAGGAGCTTATGCCAAAGAAGGCACCAAACTCAATTGAAACCCAGATATTAAACTGGGTCAGGAGAACAAGCCCAGAAAGGCACCTCCAACTCAACAAGCACAGCTGAGAAGCTGGTTCAGGAGAACTACTACTACTACTTAACATTTCTAGAGCGTTACTAGGGTTACGCAGCGCTGTACAGTTTAATAGAAAGGACAGTCCCTGCTCAAAGGAGCTTACAATCTAAAGGACGAAATGTCAAGTTGGGGCAGTCTAGATTTCTTGAATAGAGGTATAGTGGTTAGGTGCCAGAGGCGACATTGAAGAGGTGGGCTTTGAGCAAGGATTTGAAGATGGGCAGGGAGGGGGCCTGGCGAATGGACTCAGGGAGTTTATTCCAAGCATGGGGTGAGGCCAGGCAGAAAGGGCGGAGCCTGGAGTTGGCGGTGGTGGAGAAGGGTACTGAAAGGAGGGATTTGTCTTGACAGCGGAGGTCCAAATAGGCACTCCCACTCAACTGAAGCCCTGCTCAGAAGCTGGTTCGGATGACAAAACAAACAAGCACCCGAAGCCAACTGAAACTCAGTATAAAACTGGATCAGGAGCGCAAAACCCAAAAGGGTAGTTAAAACTCAACAAACTAGTTAGAAACCAGGTCAGCAGCAGGGCTATTAGTCCATCATATATCCACTTGGAAAACAGAGAAATACTGAACATGCTATGCAGCATGATACCCGTAAGGGGCGAATCACTTGAAAACTTTCATTTTCTGTCTCCATCCGCTGGTAGACAGACACAACCCATTGGTATGGACTGGTTTGATAGAATGCTATTGAACACATTAATTTCAAAGGGAATAATTTAAACTGGTCAATTTCTGTACATAAATTAAGCTTATCTCCTCTGTAAACATTAACAAATTATTTTTATGTACCATACATACAGCTTAATGACTCAAACTGTGAAATGAAAAAAATTATGTTTTACCTAATAATTTTCTTTCCTTTCGTTACAGCAGATGAATCCAGGAACAAATGGGTTACAACCATCTATCAGCAGATGGAAAAAGAGAAAAGCATAATGAACTCTGCTATATAGTATGGAGTGCATACTGGTCAGCTAGTATTTCCCATAACAAAGCAGAAAGTGACAATGTGTCAGCATTCTTATTCTTCACAGTCCGATTCAGAAACATCCTCCTCATGGAACTAGCCCCAGTAGCAACCTGAATCAACAACTTAAACAGAGAAACCAACCAAGAATACCAGACACAGAAATAGGTGGGATCCTGGATTCATCTGCTGTGACTAAAGGAAAGAAAATTATCAGGCAAGACAGATTTACAATCCTTACAATCAACAGCAGATGAATCCAGGAACAAATGGGATATAGCAGTCCTCACATTGGGCTGGAAACAGATAGCTGTAAAGATAACTGATGCCCCAAACAGTGCATCTGCCACGCTGTGATATTCAAAAATGATAGTGCTTAGAAAAGGTGTGCAGAGAGGACCACATCGCTGACTTACAGATCTTATCCAGAGAAAAAGTACAAGACACTGCCCACAAAGTAGAGAGGGAAGGCGTCTTACTGGCCAGCACAGGCCAAAGCAATAAGTTTCCTTCATCTAGCAAGCAACTGTCACCTTAGAGACCACAGTACCCTTATTAAGCCCTGCGAACAGGACAAAAAGAGGATCCAACTGGTGGAATTCATTGGAAACTTACAGATAAGCACGTGACGAATATCCAGGAAGCATAATGACTCAAAATCCTCCCCATAAAGCTCCCTATGAAAAGACGGGAGGAACAGTGGCTAATTTAGATGGAAGGCTGAAACCACCTTTGGCAAAGGAAAGGATCCCTACATGACGAGGCCTGCAAGTCTGAAATTCTGTGATCCAAAACAATAGCCATAACATGACAGATTTCAAGGTCAAGTCCTTTAACATTGCCTTCTGAAGGAGCTCAAATGACGGTAAGAGAACAGCATAGTAAATTCAGATTCCAGTCTGGACACGGAGGACGAAGAGGGGGCAGATTCAAGAAATTGACTCCTTTAAAAAAAACCAGACGATGTCAGGATGCGCAGCCAAAGAAGAATTAAGTAGGTGACTTCTATAACAGCTGAAAGCTTCCACCTGAAGTTAGAATGTTATAGGCCCTTCCAAACCAGTCTTGTGGGAAGGCCAAAATATGAGGTAGGGAGGAGCGTAGCTGAGAGACAGACTACTCTGAACACCAGGTCTTGAACCCTCTCCAAACATGAGCATAGGCAGCCAAAGTAGCATGCTTTTTTGCCTACAGCAAAGTAGCAATGACAGCATTCGAATAGTCCTTGTTCCTCAGTTTGGCCCTCTCGAGTCAGGTCATAAGACCAAAGCGGGATGGATCCTCCAGCTGAACCAGCCCCTGCTGGAGTAACTCCATCCCGGAGGAAGTCAGAACAGTCTGTCAATTAGCAGATGGACCAGATCTGCATACCAAGACCTCTTGGGCCTGTCCAGCATGGATGAAGGATACAGTGAAGCACCCTCCCTATTATGGGCCAGGGTGGAAATGCAGAGCAGGCATGACCTCAGCCAAGGCTGGGACAGAGCACCCACTCCCTCAGAGAGAAACTCTCTCTTTCTGCTGAAGAACATAGGAACTTTGACATTCAGGCACTATGCCATGAGAAATTGAACTGGGATCCCCTACCTATCCATAATCTGTTGAAAAATTTCCCAATGCAAGTTCCCATTCACCAGGATCCAGGGAGTTCCTGCTCAAAATATCCACCTGAACATTCATGGATCCTGCAACGTGAGCCACCGAGATCAAAGGCACATGAATCTTTGCTTATTGAACTACGAGACAAGCATCCATCACCAACTGAGTACTTCAGGTGCCACCCTACCTATTTATGCATGCCACTCCTGTGACATTGTCCAAGAGCACCTGGACTGGAGTGCTCTCGAAGACATGCTGAAAGTCCAGCAGGGCCAAAAAGGCAGCCCTGAGCTCCACACGACTGATAGGCCAACTCGCTCTTGTTTTGCTCCACAGGCTTTGAGCATTGAGATGGAGGCAGTGGGGCCCCCCAGCAGGTCAGACTTGCATCTGTCACTACCACCACCCATGCTGGGATAGTAAGGGAGACCCCTTTGAGAAGACTGCTTGACTGGAGCCACAAGAACATGCTGATCCTCACTTGCGGTGACCAGAACAGCCAAAGGGAGTATTCCTGGGTCATGGGAGACCAGTAGGATAAGAGAGATTGCTGGAGAAGATGCATGTGAACTCTGGCCCAAGGGGCCACATCGAGGGTCACTGCCGTGGACCCCAAGATCTAAACATAATCCCAGGCATGACGGTTTGGAAATTCCAACAAGAGGCGAATCTGAGACTGAAGCTTGGCCCTCCTATGGTCGAAAAGGAACACCTTCCCCTGTAGGGTATCGAAGTGGACCCCAAAATATTCCAGACTCAGAGATAGAGCCAAACAGCTCTTGTGGAAGTTGATTACCCAATGCAATGACTGAAAAAGCGATTTCACCCTGGAGGTGGCTTGAACACTCTCTTGGACAGGCAAGGCTCTGATCAGCCAATCATCCACATATGGATGTACCCAAATCCCCTCCCTTCCACAAATGCTGCCACAACCACCATGAACTTGGAAAAGGTCCTGGGAGTCATAGCGAGTCTGAAAGGCATTGTGTGGAATTGAAAATGTTCCCCAGTACCGCAAACTGAAGGAAGTGCTCTTGTGATGGCCTTGAGATCCAGCGAGTTAAGAAACTCTCCCAGCTGGACAGCTGCCACAATTGAGCACAAAGTCTTCATGTGGAAGCGTTTGACCCGCAGGGCCCTGTTGACAAAATTGAGCACAAGGACCGGATGAAAGGAACCTCCTTTCTTCGGAACCACAAAATAGATGGACTACTGGATCCAACCCCATTTGCCCACCAACACTGGCTGGACCACCTTTAATTCTAGAACAGTCTGCAGAGTGGACTGAACCCCCTCTCACTTGCATCAATCTTGCATGGAGATTCAATGAAAATCTCTGATTGGAGAGGAGAACTCTAACTTGTTATAACTGTCTTGATAAGATCCAGTACCCATGGATCTGATATAATTCTGATCCACTCCTCGAAAAATTTGGACAGCCACCTCCCTATGGTTACCTATGAAAAGTGGACCAGTGCCTCATCATTGTGATGTATAAGAGACAGAAGCGGGCTCGGTGGACTGGGCAGGATATCTTGTGTCTGAAAGGACTGCCTCTGTTGATATCTGGGTCTCTGGTAGGAGAGGGCACTTCCAGGCCTATAGTGCTTTGAGTCCCAAAGCGAACCCAAAACTGACCCAAGCTACAGGAGTTCTTTGTCTTGTTCTCGGGCACCGCTGCACCTTAGAGTCCCCTAAGTCCTTCACCAACCTCTCCAGATTATCTGAAAAAAAAAAAAAACCTACCTCAAAAGAGTAATCTAGTGAGGCATTGTTTGGCTGCGGCATCCACTGTTCAATGCCTCAGCCAGAGCGAACACCTGGCAATAACCACCAATGCCACCTGCTTGGCCGAGGCTCTAATCAAATCATACAGCGCATCTGCTAAGTAAGCTAAGCCTGAATCCACAGCTGTGAAATCAAGGGTACACGAACCTCCAGCACCAGATGCAAAGTCCATCTCACACTGTATCCAAGCGAGGCCTGTTCTGGCGGCATATGAACTACTAATAGCCACTTGTAAGGAGACAGCCGAAACCTCAAAGAAAAGCTTTAAGGCCGATCCCAACTTCATAACCTGGACATCCTTCAAAGCCATGCCACCCTTCACCAGGACAGTGGTCTTCTTTGTCACAGCAGCCATCAAAGCATCCACCTTGGGCAACCTTAATTTATGTAGCTCCTCCGCCAAAATGGAGTACAGGCAGGACATAGTCTTTGCCAACTTGAGGCTGGAAAATTCGAGATAGACCACTAGGCAGAAATCAATTCCTGCACAGCCTCATGGACAGGAAAAGACATGGGAGGCTTCTTAGTACTGGCTATCGAAGAATTAGATGAGGATGCAACTGAGTGGCAGAAGGGGAGGATGTTGCAGCACCTCCAAGGATTTTGTGACAAAGGAAGGCAATTTCTCTATATAAAACATGCGGACTGCCGTGGATCATCAGACTCTTCAGGCCCCAGTTCCTCCTCCTCCAGCATCTCCAGGACCACGACTGCAAAGAAGCTGCAGAAACTCCACCCTCTGAGGGCGCAGGGGAAGGATGAGAGACTAGGGTCCAATTCAGAGGCCTTATACAAATGCCTCCAGTTAGACATAACATCCTGCAGCACTTGCTGCACAGCACTTTGGGGGTTAGTCCCACACATGGCATACTTCAATAAATAAGCCTGGTGCATCAGCAGGATGATCTCAGGGGAGAAGGGCACCTAAGAAGAAGACTCAGTGCCAACCAGGCCCGAAAGCATAGCCGCTGCTGCCCCCCTGGAAGACTGAGGCACCCCTGGCATGTCCTGATCCATGGTAGCCAAATCCAACGTGGCTGCCACCGATGACAAAGGAGATGCTGCAGTGCGGGAAGGCATCAGCAAGAGTGCCAAAAATTCCCCTGCACAAGGACCAGCTGCTCCCGCATCTTTTCTTAGAATTCCAAGGCTGCCTGTGCTGCGGAACACACTGTGCACTGCCCCAAAGCTGTTCTGTGCACCCGACAGCGCAGGAAGTTAAAGGGTATTCACCCCAATAGCAGCCTTACCGGTACCCCCAGCCCAAGGGTTCTCTGACTGGGCTGTCGATATCAGGCAGCAATCACGGTTTTAGAATCTGTCACTGCCAACTACCACAAGCAAAATTCTGCTCTCTTCCCATGAGGAAGGAGAATAAGGGAAGGAAGTGGCAGGAGAGGGGGTGGGAGAGACCTTGCACCATCCAATGTACCCCAAGGCTGGCCCAAGATTAGCCTAGCACTCCCAGGCTTTACTGAACCAGACCACCAGGAACAGAAGCACTCAGATGAGACCAGGAGCATCAGACAGATCATGCACCATTTGCTGAAGACAGAGGAAAATACTGGCTGACAGGATGCACTCTGTCCTATGTAGAGAATTCAGTATGCTTTCTTCTAGCTCCACCTGCCAGTAGATGGTCATAACCCATTTGTTCCTGAATTAATTTGCCATTAATGCTAAGGAAAGTCTATTTAACTTCTAAATATGAAATACTCACGCAGGCCGATCTTCCAGAATAAGAGCTGTGGTTGAAAGTGGTTCAAATTCATATTTTTTACGTCTTATAGATTGGGGTGGAGGTTTACATGCTTTTCCTGTTCGAGCTTCATATTCCTGAAAATGTTATTGAACATATACATTATAGGGATCCTTCATATGTCAGATCTCATTACATTTCACTAGTGTATACTATATTGATTTCTAAAATACTACAGATATGAAGTTCTTACACTTTTCAGGCTCTTAATGAAACCATTAAAAAAAAAAAAAAGACATCACCTTAAATAACTACTACGGATTTGTGCACTATTACACAGATTCAACAAACTCTAGGGAAACTACATTGCCACTGATCCCCTCCCTACCACCCGTCCCAACACAACAAAGAGCTCTCGATTCCCTCCTTTGTGAGATTACCACTAGGGGGCAAAGGCACCAATTTGGAGGACACACCAACTCAGGCAGCAGTATCAGGGAGGAAGTGCAGGTTGGAGCGCTGCTGCAGATCTTGATTTGACAGCAGGCATGCTACCAGACTGCTATTGGCAATCATAACAGCTAGTATGTAGTACTGACCACTGTGCTAGCTGTCATAGCCAGCCACACCTCTGTGCACTCATGCCACACCCAGATCCCGCCCACTCCTGCAATAGGCAGCTAACAGGATTTTTACTACAGCAGCTGGCTTTTCAAAGACTCCTTCTAGGAGGTTTCAAAGACAGCAACAATTCCAACTAACTTGGTTCAAACAGCCCCTTAGGACTATAAGTGGTCTAGGGACATCAAGCAGTAAGGAAGATGGGAGAAGAGAAGAGGAAAGAAAACTGAGCTATCTAACATGAACAAGAACAAAATATGATGGTCTAATTTTCACATTTCACCGATAACTGATACTTTAAAACTATGAGAATTTGAAAAATAAAGTTGTCATCATCATTATTGGCTATCTGTAGATAGCTCTGAGTTTTATACATTGTATATATATTTTTACCACATATATATTTATATATATGGGAAGTATGTATCAATGCCATGACCCTTGGGAGTTGGTGCTGGCAACCTGCAGAACCATGGGAGCTCCATAACCAAGAAAGAAGTCAGGGGATAGTTATCCTCTAGACTTAAAAACAGTAGATGCCCACATTAGATCCCACTGGACCAGCAATGGGTGTTTCCTGATTAAGGACTAAACAGAAGAAAGACTAGGAAAACACATCATTGCTGGCCCAACAGCCCATTTAGAGCTCAGTTTGTGGACATGCTGTTCACCTAGCCTCCATTCCTGATCTATGGCTTGTTCTGGGTCTTCACTGCTATTCATGGTTCCTGAATCATGTCTGGCTCCACACCACTACACTATGGGCCTTCATCTTTTCATGTGTGCTGCTTTTCTTGGGGGGCAAATGCCCCCCTCGCTGAAGAATTTCCTGAGCTATAATCAACCCTTAAAGTAACCAGTCTCCCGCACAGAACAAGTTTTTCAGCTCAATTCCTCGTGGTGTTACTCAGCAATATAGCAGCCACAGTCCATGTAAATCCATGTGGGTGCCTCCACATGCATCAGCTTCAGTATGCACTATTGTTCTAGTGAAAACTTTTGATCATAACCAAACAAAAAAGAACTGGATCTTACATCTTTTATAAAGAGGTGTTGAAGATGTGGAACTAGGCTCTCTTGACAGCTGTCTCTCAGCAACATACCTTCTGTGATTGTTGACAAACTCAGCCATACCTGGAACCTAAAGGATAACTTACAGCATCCGAGAAACCCAACAATACATTTCTCTGGGGCCAAAAACTGTCTGGCTTTTGCTACAAGAAACCATAAGAGTACAACCTGGCTTTGAAGGCTTTCTGTATACACACAGATGCAGCTACCTCCACAACTCCAGCTTCCACCCTTCACATGCAAAAAGATCTATTATTTATAGTCAAGCCACAAGATACCACCGTATCTGCTCTGACCCAAGGGCCAGAGACAGACACCTTGAAATCCTGACTGCATCCTTCAAACAGAAAGGCTACAACCCCAAAATAATCTCCAAGAATATTGCCTCCTCCCTCAAAACACCCAGGGAAAATCTGCTACAGTACAAAGAAAAAAAAGCCACAGACAGAATCCCCCTTATAGTGACATACAACCCAGAGCTAGAAAAATCATAAAGGATCTTCAGCCTCTACTCCAGGAGGATGAATTACTGAAAGAGATATTCCCATCCCTACCAGTGCTGGCTTTCCGACAGCCACCCAACTTAAAACACAAGCTAATCAGAAGTAAACTCCCAACACAGACTCAAAAAGAAGAGAATGGCACACATCCTTGCAATATATCCAGCTGCAAGCTATGCCAAAACATTTCACAGGACCCCACAGTCATTCACAAAGGAAAAATATTCAACATAAAGGAATCCTTTACATGGTCATCTTCCAATGTGGTATATATCATTCAGTGTAAAAAATGTGGCGAAGGATGCTATATTGGAGAGAAAAGCCAGATGCTAAAGACAAGATTTAATTTACATAGACATCACATGAAAAATGCCAGTGCCAGCAAGGATGCCACGCCTGTGGGGCAGCACTTTACAAAACCAGAACACTGTACCAGTGATTTCATAGTAAGAATCCTGAAAAGTAACTTTAAAACAATACAGGGACGTAAGACCTTTGAAGTCAGAATGATTGAATATTTTGACACCCACCAGACAGGACTTAAAGAACTGGGTTTTGTAGCCCATTATAAACCATAAAGTTGTATTGCTCTGTTTGTCACCCTCCTGTCTCCATGCATATCTCACCTATCCATCCACATCCTGTTAGACTGTCACTGAAATGCTTTGATGTTTCACTTATATATACTGTCATCTACCAACATTTGCTTATTTCCGATCTGACAAAGAAAGGCAACCTTCGAAAGCTAATCAAGAAATGTATTAAGATATGTCCAATAAAAAAGGTATCTTATTTTCTTTTCCATGTTTTATTTTGTTTTATTTCTATTGATTACCTTTAAAAGTGGACTAGCACGACTACCACACCTCTCTACTCAAGTATACACACAGGAATAGGGTTTTCCTAGGCTTATCCAATTTCACTAATATCCAGGACACATTAGAACAAGTCCTGTGTAATATCCTCAGAGTCCTAGACTGCCCATATCAAGTTTGATTTCTTCAACTCTACCAGATATTCACCAGAAATAACAATTTCCTTCACTGATAACTCATGAGCAAGGGAAGATTCTCCATCTGAACATCCGTTCAAAAGCACTCAAAGCACATATATTGAAATATTAATAACTTCTTTCCACCCTTCTCAGGAAAGGAGGATAGCTTCTAGCAGGCAAGCCACAAGAAATCTTATAATGTTAACTAGAGGAGAATATCAGTCTAATGCAGTGGTTCTCCACCAGTTTGTCAAGACATACTGGTGTATCAACAAAACTTTGACAAAGGCAGTAAGCCCATGTTTTCCTCAACAAGCATGTGCATCTGCAAGCTGACCAGGGAGTCAGATACTTGAAATTTAATTTAATTTTCATATTTATATTCTGCTTAACCAAACTAGTTCTAGGTGCAGAACAATAAGAACAAGTACCACAAATACTAATACATAATCTTCATAATATATGCCCAAATACATCATGAATAAAAGACTAAAACATAGAAGATAAATCAAAATCCCACAGAAAATTATAACAAAGATATTCAAATATCAGAAAGATTCACCAAATAATTTACAAAATAACCCAAGTTTTCACTAAACAACGAAATTTCACAATCAGATACAACTCTGATATTCAGAGACAAAGAATTCCAAAGTTCTGAGCCCTTCCCCAATATAGTGAGATATTAAATGTTCTCTTCAATCGACATACAGTCTTTGAATGAAATGTCAATCTAATATCTTGAATAGATCTTAAAGCTGTCTTAGGCTGGTAAAAACCTTTAAATCACTTTAACCAATCCCTTTCGGCTTCCTCACAACTTCCAATGATCACTACTGCTTCTAGCCTCAACTGGAAATGTTCATAGTAGTAACTTCAGGCAAAACAGTAAGGGGGCTTCATCTATATCTAGTTTTTCCATAACAGGCAGTTCCTTCAAACATAACCTAAATCTTTGCCAAAAATGGTATTGGCTTTTTACACTCAAACAATCCACATACAGTGTTTCCTACTTTCTTCCCAAGGTCTTAAGCATACAAAGGTAAACAAACACTACAGGCCAAGATTGTAGTTTCTTCTGAAGTAGATATTGCACCATTCACGGAAGAGTTTTTTTAATGTATGACTTGAAAAACTGAAGGTAGACAAAGCATTGAGACAGGACAGGATCCATCCCAGGATACTGAGGGAGCTCAGAGAGGTTCTGTTGGGTCCTTTTAAAGATTTGTTTAATAAATCTTTGGAGACAGGAGAGCCTCCGTGAGATTGGAGAAGAGTGGATGTGGTCATTCTTCACAAAAGTGGTGACTGAGAAGAAATAGAAATCAGGACCCTAATTTCAGGCATTGGAAAGATAATGGAAGTGCTGCTGAAGGAAAGAATAGTGGATTTCCTGGAATCCAAAGGATTACAAGATCCAAGGCAACTTGGTTTTGCCAAAGGTAAATCGTACCAAACAATTCTGATTGAATTCTTTAATTGGGTGACCAGAAAATTCAATCGAAGACATGTGGATTTTGAAGCCTTTGACATGGTTCCTCTTAGGAGGTTCTTGAATAAACCTGACAGGCTGAAGTGAGAACCCAAAGTAGTGAACTAGATTAGAAACTGGTTGACAGACAAAATGCCAGAGGGTGGTGGTTAATGGAATTCACTCATAGGATGGAACGACGAGTAGTGAAGTGCCTCCAGGATTGGTGCTGGGGCTGATTCTATTTGACAGCGACATTGCCTTAGGGTTAGAAGGTAAGGTCTGCCTTTTCGTGGATAATATCAAGATTTGCAACACAGTGGGTAACTCAAAGGGAGTGGACAACATGAAAAGGGATCAGAAAAAGTTAGAAGAACGGTCTGTTTGACAGTTAAAATTTAATGCAAAGAAGTGCAGAGTGATGCTCCAAGAGAGCCATATGTGCCAGGAAGTCAGAGACATCACTGCTATATGCACTCTTTATCCAGACTTTGTTTGAATTTAGCACTTAAAAAGTGGGCAGCCCAGGGGCAGGGTTAGCTTGGGGGAGCACAGCAAGACTCTCAAACATAGGAGACAATAAATTTAGCCAGCATGATTAACAGATGCAAACCTAGCCACTTAAAAATTCTTCAAACACTAAGTAGCCCAATTTTGGCCTCTTAAGTCAGGCACTCAGCCACACCAGAAATCCATCCCAAAGTTTAAGAGTTCAAGAAGCAAGAGAATATCTGGATGTTCAATAAACTCACACACTATCTAAAACAAATTTTAGAACAGTCAAAAACAATCTAAGATCCTCATTTATATTTATCACTCTCAAGGCAAAACCAATGCCTGAAACTTTGAACTCCATGCTCCGCATACAGGTCTAGCAAATGCAATACGGCTGTGATAAAAATCTGTCATTGTCACATTGATTATATGATGCCTAGTGCACTAAAATGATTTAAGGAGGGACTGGTGGTTGGGCTGGGCAGACTTGTATGGTCTGTGCCCTGAAGGGGACAGGTACAAATTCAAGGTAAGGTATACACTTATAGGTTTCTCGTTGGGCAGACTGGATGGACCGTGCAGGTCTTTTTCTGCCGTCATCTACTATGTTACTATGTTACTATGAGGGAGATTTTTAAAACAAGGAACATAGCCATAATTTATTCCTTCAAAATTCCTCAAAAACAAATATTTAGAATAAATCAAAAGGAAATCCTCAATAAGATCAGAGTAAATACTAAATTAAGAAAAAGAAAAATATTTTGAAAAGTTGCTAATCTAAGAATTAAACTACATGTCAGGATAGACTATAAACTTAACTGAACATCTGGCTAAGCAATAACACTGAGTACTTAAGTTGTGAAACCTGAAATGTACAGTAGTTAAAATTTACTTGGCACTTCTTAAAATTTTGCTCCATTGTCTTCTTAAAATATAAATGCTATGCATTATAACTTAGCTGAGCATGAGACACACAACATTCTGCAAAGTATTTTCAATGGGAAATTCAACGATAGGTTAAACCTTATAAGCTATTTGAAAAAATAAAAACTACACTTCCCTTTATCAAGTTACCATTCCATTGTGACATTGAAACAGCATGCACTTTGTGTAAGCAAAGAAAAACTTTATTTCATTTAATGAAAATAAAAATTAGTTTTATCATAACCAAATGTAGGCCACAGCAGCAGAGATTTATCTTAGTTTAAGATTATGCTACTGTGACTGATTGGTATGTGGTTTATTGTTTTTAAGTAGCAGTACTGAATGATAATTTTGTGACAACTCAGCATAATGATATTCATGCTGGTGTGACAATGTGATGTGCAATTTATTCCTGAATGGGTGCTAAGAAGTACCATGCATGGTGTTAAAATCCAACTAGAAAAACAAATATGAAATTCCATACCCCTGTGTTTAATAGATTTGGCGTAGATACTGATGTTAGACTGCCAGAACTGTCATCCTAATGAGAAAAACAAAAGTCAAGCCTTAGTGAAAAGGGTTTAAAAGGAAAACATATTATACACAAAATAGCATTTATATTAAACATGCCTTGTCTAATGTAAACTGATAAACAAAGGTCATGCATTCTACTAGTAAGCCAGGTTAATCTCTCACTGTCCAAATTCATAAGCTATATAGTGTTTACAACTGTTTTATTCTATAGCATCATCTTGAAGGTAATGTCAACAATATTCTAAGCAACATCTATTAGCAAACAAAATGATCCTATTCTATCCCAATCAAGATTATAGGAGAATAAAGCATTATATTTCTTACTTGTACCTTAACAGTGTTCCTTAGACAGCAGAATTATCAGGCCCATAAATGGGTGATGTCAACTGACGACACTGGGTTGGAACAGGTGTCTCAACTCAAATTAGTGTGAAATTCTGAGCATATATAGTCCTTCCTACACACATGCTCTCCTGAGTCCCTCAGCTGGTTTCATAACTCAAGGAGTGCAATTCTTAAGGAGACTGGAGAGACTGTGTATCTGATCAATCCTACTGTCTAGGGAAAACATCTGCTACAAATGAGAAACAATACTTTTTCAGACAACAAGCAGAACAGAGTCATCCACACAAGTGTGGGACTTCTGAACATAAGGCCGCTCAAGTCAGATGTAAATTATGCAGAACCAGTCTGGTCATAAAGGAAAATACAGGAGTTTCTAATGCTACATAGACAGGTTGGCTAGCACAGCTTAACTGAATGTCCAGTCTCTGACTGTGGACTTATCTAAGCAGTAGTGCGAAATGAAGGTATGATGTGAACACCAGGTTGTTAAATTACACATCCTATCCAGAGAAGCAGGTTTCCTGACAGCTAATTAACTCCAGTGGCTCTGATATTACTGGTCAGTTTATTTATAACAGAACTGGTAGCAGGATGGCTAAAGTTCATTTGGCAACTGGAATACAGACAGCTTTTGTTGAAGTTGAAGGAGACAAACAATTGTATAGATTTTCTGATCGATTCAGTTCTTTTAAAGTAATAAGCGAGAACCCTTTTGCAGTCCAACATATCAAGGGACTTCTTAGGAGGCTTAAAACAAAACCTAGAAAGAACTATTTTCTCATTGGCATCCAAAATTCTGATCACCTTTGGTAGGAATTTCAAATGAGTATGAACAACTAGTTGTGATGAAACATAGTATACTGTTTAGAAGTGAGCAAGGCATGGAGCTCACTGACTAGAAAAGTAAGTAACTGCTACTCAAAAGAGAACTTTCCAGGTGCAAGTGAAGTAGACTACATTAGCCCAAACAGCATCTTCATTTAAAAAAGTAAGGAACACATTAAGGTCCCATGAGACAGGAGGCTTCTGCAATGGTGGCTTGACATAAAGCCCTTTCGAGAATCAATAAATTATTGTGCTGTGGAGCTGCAAGCCTACTGAAGAGAACATAATAGGCTGACAGGGAGAAACAAAACCAGGTCAACTTCTAAGGAACAAACAGCAAAGCTGTAATAATCTAGCCTAATTTCAACAATACTGCCTAACCATCAATAGCGTGAAGCCTCCCCCCTCCCTTCTTGTATGCCGACTGGTTGATTACTAATCAGCTGTTCTTGGGCTCTGAGAAATTCTCCAAGACAACTTGATTGCCCATCTGAATAAATACTGAGCAATATGTGTGAACACTTGGAGGGAGCAGAATATCACTCAGAGCTCCATACAATTCATATGGAGCAACAATTCAGTTTGCAATCAGGTTCCCTGAATAAGCTGAAAGGTAAAGTGGGTTCCAAACTGGTGTTGGAAACATCCGTTGCAATAAAAAAAAATGTTTAGTGGTGCAAATGGGACACCTCTAGTTGATTCCAGGTATCTGCTACCATAAGCTTAGTATAAAGTTATAATGCCTTTGTATTGCTCCATGGTGCGATACATACCTCGAATACTGTGTGCAATTCTGATTACCATATCTCAAAAAAAGATATAGCGGAATTAGAAAAGGTAGAGAAGAGTGACGAAAATGATAAAAGGGATGGGACGACTTCCCTATGAGGAAAGGCTGAAGCGGCTAGGACTCTTCAGCTTGGAGAAGAGACAGCAGAGGGGAGATATGACAGAGGTCTATAAAATACCAAGTGGAGTGGAACAGGTAGAGGTAAATCACTTGTTAATTCTTTCCACAAATACTAGGACTAAGGGGAATGCAATGAAGCTACTAAGTAGTAAATTTAAAACAAACAGGAGAAAATATTTCTTCACTCAAAGTGTAATTAAACTCTGGAATTCGTTGCAAGAGAATGTAGTACAAGCCGTTAGCTTAGCAGGGTTTTAAAAAGGTTTGGACAATTTCCTAAAAGTCAACAAGCCATTATTAAGATGGACTTGGGACAATCCACTTCTTATATCTAGGATAAGCAGCATAAAATCTGTTTTACTATTCTGGGATCTTGCCAGGTACTTGTGACATGGATTGGCCACTGTTGAAACAGGATACTGGGCTTGATAGATCTTCAGTCAGTCCCAGTATGGCAATATTTAGTTCTTATGTACATGCAGGATTATAAAAAACAATCTTTGCCTTGATCCTTCACTAAACATGCCTTGGATACTTAAGAAAAAAACTAAAAACCCTCGTACATAATTTAAGAAGCTCTCAATGAGCTTCTTGAGTTTCAGGAGACCATCTGGATAAACACAAATTTTCTGATGGAAGAATGTTAATTGAGCCTTTAAAAAACACAGATAAGGCCAAATCATATCCACTCATATTCATAAAGGTGACCAGTAAAGTATCCCTATAATGCAGGTTCCTGTATGTCTAAAGGTCATGCTGACATCTAATGGATCATTACTAACACCCGCTGTGATCATCTTAACTGAATTAGGAACACAGCATATTTTTAAAATTACAGGGAGTGATGAAGGATCCATATGAACATCCACAAGTATTGAGTCAACATCTCCTTAGGAGAAATTAAACTACAAAAAAGGAAAATTAAGAAACCTCAATTTGCACAGGAGATTCAGGGGCATGGCCAGCATGGCAACGCAATAGTTCGGCGGGTCTTTCCTCTTCTGATGCTATGTTGGCATTTTCTGGTTTTCTTTGACAATAATGCCTCATACTAATAGGAAGGGGGTTCTTAAAAGCTGTTCCCTTTCTGGCTTGAACTTTCTCACCAGTTCAACAAACACTGGAGTGCTAGTCCACCAAAAACTGCCCCAGAAGCTGCCAAGAGAAGTGGGCTCTGCTGTGAGTTTGGAGGATAGAGCCTCCATTCTTCTGGGGCATGATGTACACTGTCCCCTCCAACATCAAACACTCCACCTTGTCCAGCAGTTGTATGGACTCTGTCCGTGGAAATTCCAGAGTCTGATGTTGCTAGACTAGATCCCTCTTCTGAGGGAGACAGAGTCAGTGAATCAAGTGCAGAGAGAGAGAACTCTAGAGCCATGTTTGATTTATTGGCTCCCGCAGTGGTGATCCTGAAAAGTATTTAGTGGGTTCTACAGAGGCTTAATAATGTCTCAAAATCTAGCCAAGAAGTCTTCAATCTTGCTGGTAAAGTTTACTATCTCAAAATATAGAAAAAGTTAAGCATGATTGATGGAACAAGTACAGCAGACATAATTAGAGGTTAAAGTACTTAGGGCCCCCTTTAACAAAAGCGCACTAATGTATTTAGCATGACTGTTAAACATGCGTTCGCTAAATGCTAGAGACGCCCATGGGCATCTCTAGCATTTAGCATGCACTAATCATTAGCACACACTGAAAATGCTAGTGCACCTTTTGTAAAAGACCCCCTTAGAGACAATGGTAGCAATTGTTAAGGATAGAACTGTGATTCACCATAAAATAGAACAAACTGAGAAGTTTAACAGAAGATTAAAGTTGTGTGCATTGAAATTTCCTAAATCTGTAGGTATAAATCCGGCTGATTACTTCAAGAAGTACTTAATTGAAATTCTCAATGTTCCAAATGCCACAAAAGCCTCAACAATTGCCACGGAGGGGTGTCAAGCAAAAGTTCAAGAGGAAAAAAAAATGAATTAAAAGATATATGTCTGCTGTTTCTGAAGATTCACTATTAGATGTTCAGGAGAGAGCTACATTGCTTTCGTCATTTGTTTTTGAACAAGATTTAAATGCTGTGGAGAAAATGTACTTTCTGAATTCTCAAATGACATTCTGTGGTTAATATCCAGATGTTACAAAAACTACACAGGATAGAAGAAAACGTTCTTGGCTATGTGAGAAGAAACTAGGAGCATCATTTTTATGGGCATACCCATGCAAATGTTTAGTTCGCTATTTAGGAATAAAGTATGTTTTCTACGTTCCAGCGCAGATTAAAGCCTTTTTAGGCCTTAAGATTGCCAATGGAATTAGTACTTAGTTGGTATTATAGTCTAATCTTGGGGGTTATGTCATGTTAGTCGGTTGCTGTTTTTTTGTCTTTATTTACCTCTAAGATCTCCACAGATACTTAGGCCACTCTTTCCTTTTTTGTGGTCTAATGAAGAGTTTAGTATTTTTTTATTATTATTTTACCTGAATTATAATACCTTTTCTGTTTTTCTGTAACAAGTGATTTGCTTGTGTGTTATTTGAAAATTATATAAAAATTATTTTCAGGGAGCCAATCTTCCAACATTTCAATTTTAATTTTCAAGCAGAAAACTGATCTTAACTAGAGCAGTACTAACTGCCTCAGAGTCAAGATGCTTACCCCCTCATTCTATAGTCTTGTGTACAAATTTTTGCACTTAGCATGAAACTTTGTGCAATTTATAGAATAGTGCCAATTGTGTACAAGTTAATTACCTAACGGTGTGAATTGACACTAACAACCAATAATTGATTGAGTTAATTGGTATTAATTTACAGTTATAGGTGAAACTGTAGTTAGGTGCTATTCTATAATATTAAGACAGGGACACGAGAAGGGCATGGTTATGCAGGAGGAACGTGCCAGTTATGCACTCAGCATTTAGAATATTGTCAATTATGCACAATTCATGTAAGTGCTTGCACCTAAACTTACATGTGTAACTGTGGACTTCTAAGCATGAATTCTGTAACGGCAATTAAGCGCTTAATTGTCGCTACTAAATTTGTGCTTAGCACACACACTTTAGATGCCTAACTCTAGGTGATCTGTACAGAATTACCCCATTAGTGTAATCCTGCATGGTTAGACCCTGCAATCTCAGGACATTCTCCAAGGAGAACAATTTGGATGCAGCCTCTCCAGAGAAATTACAAAGTTGGATCATACATCCAGAAAATGCCATTTCCACCTTAGAGAGAGCTCTCCAAAATGTAGAACTTTATACCCTGGAGGACACTGGTCATTCAGAATGGGATCATCTTTGGAGCATAGCCATGTTTGTGTTACAAAAAGGGTTCCTAGTTTCTCCTCCTCCACCAAGTCTCTAACAATCTCTTTCTTGTGAGCTACTGAACGTGCATTTATGTAGCCTATTGGGATTGGTAGATAGCATACCTTGGGTATATTTCTGCAGTGTATCTTGGTTAGTTGGCATTTGTGTGCTTTGTGTAGCTTTTTATCCCTGTCCCATAGTATGTGTGTTGTGGCAGTGTTTCAAGGAAATGAAAACCCTCCTTCTTTAGAAACAGATGCTTTCGTGTTGAGTCCAATGTGGGAAAGGCCAGGGATGATCAAAACCTCTCCTAGGTTGAGGGCTGTGGAACTTAGCAGAGTATAGGATGAGTATTAACTTTTTGAGAGATGGATCATTCCCCATTTTCAATGTAGAAATGTGCTGTGCATTTGAAGTAGTCCATAGCATCCCTACTTCTGTTGTACCCAATGTTGCGTTTGAAGGGGTGTAAGATGGTAGCGCGAGTCAACCACGGCCCTACTAGCAGCCACCTCAATCTTTTCCTCTGCTGTGTCTCTCCCCCGTAACCACCTCGGGTACTTCAGCACCTCCTCAACGGGTTACCTGGCAGAGCACTTTACCAACTTGCTACCTGCGTTCTCGGGCCATGTACACACTGGGATGGTCTCCAATAAGGCTTTAGCAGAGCTGCTCACATGTCTCTCCCATCTTTCCTTGTCACAGAATGCCACAGCGGCACATGTGGCACTCAAGACTTGCTGTGCAGCCTGGTCAAGGCAGGAGTTCCCCATCCAACGGCTCAGCAGATCCTCCCAGCCTTCTTTTGTCAGCTTTCTTACTGCACTCGCAGCTTACTGGGCCTGGTCAGGGAGGGAGTCGCCCCTCCCAGGCCCAGTCTGCTTTCTTACTGCACTCGCAGCTTGTTGTGTGGACCTGGTTGCCCCTCTCAGCCTGTTTTTGACTGCCTCCTCGTTGCAGTGTCCCCTGGGGGGCACCCGGGTGATAGCACAAGTCAGCCACTGCCCAGTCAGCCATTATGGTCTTCTCCTCTTTCAGTCTTCTTCCCTGCAATCATCTTGGGTATCACAGCCCCCCCCCCCCCCCCTTCAACGGGTTACTTGGGAGAGCTCTTCACCAGTTCACCTCCTGCATCCCATGGGGTCATGCAAACACTGGGATGGTCTCCAGTGGGGCTTTGGTGGAGTTGCCCTGTTGGTTTTCATGTTGCTGCTTGCTGTGCGGGTCCGGTCAGGGCAGCAGTCACCCGTCCACCAACTAAACTGCTCCTCCCAGCTTTCTTTAGTTGCCTTCTTGCTGCACTGTTTCCCTGTAATGTCCTGGATCTTTGAATCTGGCAGACAGTATACCACCCCAGACATCATGTCTGTTTAGCAAATAGATGCCTCTACACTCCTCAGAAGAGATTCAACCAATATCACTATCTTTCGCTTCCTAGGCATGATGATTTCTGATCCTACAGCTCTGGTATTTACAAGTTCCTATTCCTCTTCTTCCAGTTCCAGGGCTACATATCCGTTCTTCAGCTCAAGTGAAGATGGAGTCAAGTATAAATTTTACTGGGTTTGGTAATGTCCAGCTGTCAGCTTCCAGTCCACTTTTACTTCCCCCTCTGCTGGTGTTCTTCTATCTTGGATGTCTCAAGAAACATTTCGCTGACACAGTCCTCACTGTTATAAATGCATATCAGACTTGCCACCTTCTCTCTCAGTTCTGTTATTTATTTTTTAAGGAAGTCAACCTGCAGGTTATCTTTCACACTGGACTAGTTTCTCACTGTCTATCAGGATATATGTCTGGACAGAGGGAGAAGAATTAAAAGTGACAACAGCTTTGATGACCCGATGTTTCCCAGATATCCTTCTGTTGTAAGAAGCCTTAGTATTTGTTGAAAGAAATTCCTTACCTTTTCCTTAGCTGTCCTGCAAATAAATCAGCTAGCCTCTTTTCTTTGAAACTATATACCTCTGCACCCTGATAACTTGTGTGCAGTGCTGCTTCCTTGCTCAACTGTTATGGGATATGAAGGAGGTAGACTTATCCTCTCAGACTACTGTGGTTCACTTTCCAATATCAAGTTGTCTATGATGCAACAAAGGCCAGACAGATGAAAATAATCACCTCAAAGATTGAATAAGATATTACTAATCAGGCTCCCTGAAATATACTTAAGTGTTCTATTTAAACAGCCAACAATTGCTCTAAATTACTTCCTTATTCTTCTCTTCCAACCAATGGCAAGTAATTCTGCACAATTCCCCCTAATTAGTATATCAATTTATATAGTGTAGCCCTTATTGTTAACAACTATCTTTCTGTTTATTGAGCTTTCAACAGATACTATTCAGAGTTTTTGCTCATACAATTATTGCTACCTTTGCCTTTACATATTTTCTAGTATACTTCATTTTTGCATTTAACTCTGTGCTTTAGGAATCATTCTCTCAGTTCCTATCAGATGAAGTGATGCATTATTCTACCTTACTTATCTTAAGGGTTTTTAGCTTTCATCTGGATAACCCTTGCCCACAAGGTAAACGTTTTTCCTCTTTTACTTCAAACCTTGGTCAAGAACAACATGTAATTTTTCCAACTCATTACCTTGGCACTCACATACAACCATCCTCTCAACCCACAAACAAATATACCTCACACCACTATTGTCAATAAAGTGGCCACAGCTTTATTTGTACAAGCTCAGACATTAAAACAGCAATCAATTCAAACCATCAACTCCTGAAAATTCCATCATAACAACTATACATCTTACCCCCTACCACACCCTAGATGACCAGAACTGAACGCAATACTCAAAGTGTGGACGCATCATGGAGCGATATGAAGGCATTATAGTATTTTCGGTCTTATTCACCATCCCTTTCCTAATAATTCTTTGCATCCTGTTTGCGATTTTTGGCCACCGTCACACACTGAACAGAAGATTTCAGCGTATTATCTCCAATGACACCCAGATCTTTTTCTTGAGTGCTGACACTCAAGGTGAACCCTAGCATCAGGTAACTATGATTCGGATTATTCTTTCTAATGTACATCACCTTGCATTTGTCCACATTAAATTTCATCTGCCATTTGGATGCCCAGTCTTCCAATTTCCTAAGGTCTTCCTGCAATATTTCACAGTCCGCACGTGTTTTAACAACCTTGAATAGTTTTGTATCATCTGCAAATTTGATCAACTCACTCACTGTTCCGATCTCCATATAATTTATAAATGTTAAATAGAACCAGTACAGATCCCTGCAGTACTCTAGTGTTCACCCTCATCCATTGAGAGAAATGACCATTTAACCCTTCCCTCTGTTTTCTGTGCATCTTCTGTTTTGAACTGCTTTGTCGATGCTTTCTGGGTGACTTTTGCATTAAGTTATGTTTTTGTCTCTGGCTTCACCTCAGTTCTTACTTCTATCATAATGCTCTAGTACAGCAAAAAAAATTATGTAGAGGCAACTGGGATGGAGGATGCCTCTGTGACAGTCAGCCTAAAGAGACCCATTTATGCTTGGACTTTTTTTATCCTCTGTGGCAGTGGTGGTAAATATAAATTGGCTGGATGCTGTGTAGTCCTGAAAGCTTCTTGAATGGCAACCAATTCTTGTTTGAGTCTATTGATCTTCTCTCTCAAAGAGAGCTGGAGATAGATAGGGCAAACCCTACGCCTCTAGGTGGCCCTCCTTAGGACCAATGAATCATAGTTATTACACTGAATGAAAGTCATGTTGATTGGTTGAAGAGAATGAACAGGTGAAATATGATAAGGAATACCAATCAGTAAGATTACCAAAATGTTACCTTGAGAAATAAGGTAGATATTATTTGGGTTACATATATAGGTACAGAAAGCCCAGGGGTAGGTGGGACTTTGGGTATAACAGTCTGAATCTATAGGCTAGGAGCCAAAACCTGTCTAAACCAAGAGACTATAGTGTAGTACCAGAGCCAGAAAAACAGTGTTTCCAAACCAGTGGGGTTTTCTGGTTTTGTTTTGTTTTGGGGGGTTTTCCCCTAAATCAGGAATATACCCAACCACTAAAGAAATTATTAAAGCAAAATATAACAGATATATCAGATATATACAGGAAACAGAAACACTAAACTAATTCTAGCCATAAAAAGCAGTTAGATATGCAGAAGTAAACTATCATTGATACTCCCTTTGCAAAACAGGGTCATCTCAGATAACTATTGTTTGCATTATTAATTAAATGACTGGATTACTGTAGCAGCCTCTCAATCATGCCCTTCGTTGCCGCCTCTAATCAGTTCAAAATAGTGCTGTTAGGGTCCTTAGCCATGGAAAGGCTTTTGATCAAGTCACTCCGCTTCTTAAGTGTAACCACTAGTTCCCTGTTCAATTTAGATCCTTATTTTAACCCCCCACCCCAAGGTTCTTCACAATGGTAACCCTTGTTATCTTTCTTCCTTAACTATCCTCTATACCCCAGTAAGGATGCTTCGCTCCCTCAGTGACTGTTTGCATATTCCTCCTGTGTCTCATGCCAGTCTCAATTCTACATGTTCTGCTTTCTAGTGAACAGCCTCTACCCCCCCCCCCCCACCCCTTTATGGAATTCACTCCCAGGCCACTTACAGCTAGAACACTCACAGCCAAAATTGTAAAATGTGATGGAAACTTATTTACTGAAGATTTTGCTTTCTAGCCAAAATGCTGGCTGGACAACCAGACTCCCAGTCCATACCTATCCCTTGCTCCCTATATTTTTATGTTGTGAGATGTATGTAGCTTTTAAATTGTATTCTATTTCTGACCTCTTGCTGTCTATGGTACAAGGCAAATATGATTTAGACGTTTTCTCTCTCTATGCAGTACCACTACAGTGTGTCTTTGATTTCCTTTTGTTCTCTCTATTCTGTTATATCCTTTAATTATTTTCTATCTTTTTGTAAATTAATTTATTGTAAACTGCTCTATTTTTGCTTCCCAGATTTAAAGAGCAGTATTTTAAAAGCTAAACAACCATAAACCACAGTAAGATTGGAAATTAGGGACAGAGAGAGAAAAATAATTTTTTAATTTAAACAGAATTTTTATTTATCCTTATGACCATGAGCACTGTGTGGTTTACAACAACATAAAACAACCAATGCAACATGAATATAGTCATGATATTCAAAACATCATCATATAATCAAACAAAATACTGCATAAAAAGCCAAGTTGTCAACAATTTTCTAAATCTAAAACAACTGCATTCACACCGCAGGAGATAATGGTAGTGAATTCCACAGAGTTGGGAAAACAGTGCCAAACTGTTTTGTTTGGGGTTTTTTTTTTTTTTTACAGGTAGAGGATAAACAATATGACACAAACATTTTTATGAAGCAACCTTTTACATGCTTGACCAAACCCGGTCAAGTTAATCGCATCACATAAGATGGGGCATCTCTATAAAGCAACTTAAATGTAAGACACAAAATCTTACAATCAATGCATGCTGAACTGGGAGCCAATGCAATTCTATTCAAGGCAGGGCCACACTGCTACAACTTCAAACTAGCAGTATTATTAGCCTTTATTCATTAAACTTCTATTATTAGCATTAGGAAAAGATAAAATCACATTAAAAAAAACACTTTACCTCCTAAAATTACCTTCCATAAAACAAAATTAATTCCAGCAAGTGACAACCAATGTAAAATACTTACCCTTTTCTCTAATATCAAACAAATCACCCAATTCAAAAGCCAGAAAAATACCTTAGATTGTATTAAACCCCTTCAGTGTGCTGGCATTTATGCAGCACTTGGGAGTGCGATTCAGAAGCGTTTACTCTTCAGAGAGAATGAAAAATAAGCCTGCCTCTGATGCTTTTACATGAGCATCACAATGAAGGTAGTAGCAAAGCTGTTTTAGCTTTTATTGACTATCACACCAAGGTATCTCTCTTGGTTCATGCATATCAGCCCCAGACCCACAAATCACACACACACCTCTTTTGAATTTACTTAACTAAAAGACATTACTCTGCTTTTTTGCATTAACATTTCATTGCCAAGTGTTTTACTGCTCTTCCATCAGTACAGTAGATCATTTCTCATTTTGTCTACTCCTTCAGTGGTATCCATTCTGTCATAGCCATTGTGTCATTCACAAAGAGGCAACATTTCTTCTAAACCTTTGGCAATATTGCTTACAAAGTTACGGAGTACAAAGAATCCTAAGAGCAAAACCTGAGGCATACCACATCAATGTTAATTTAGTACATAAGTATTGCCATACTGGGAAAGACCAAAGGCCCATTAAGCCCAGCATCCTATTCCCAACAGTGGCCAATCCAGGTCACAAATACCTGGCAAGATCCCAAAAAAGTACAAAACATTCTATTCTGCTTATCCCTGAAATAGTGGATTTTCCCCAAGTCCAATTAATAACGGTCTATGGACGTTTCCTTTAGGAAGCTGTCCAAACCTTTTTTAAACTCCGCTAAGCTAACCGCCTTTACCACATTCTCTGGCAACGAATTCCAGATTTAATTATGCGTTGAGTGAAGAAACATTTTCTCTGATTCGTTTTAAATTTACTACATTGTAGTTTCATCACATGCCCCCTAGTCCTAGTATTTTTGGAAAGCGTAAACAGGCGCTTCATATCTACCCGTTCAACTCCACTCATTATTTTATAGACCTCTATCATATCTCCTCTCAGCCTCCTTTTCTCCAAGCTGAAGAGCCCTAGCCGCTTTAGCCTTTCCTCATACGGAAGTCGTCCCATCCCCTTTATCATTTTCGTCGCCCTTCTCTGCACCTTTTCTAATTCCACTATATCTTTTTTGAGATGTGGCGACCAGAATTGAACACAATATTCGAGGTGCGGTCGCACCATAGAGCGATACAAAGGCATTATAACATCCTCATTTTTGTTTTGCATTCTTTTCCTAAAAATAATTAACAATCTATTTCCTTTCTTAACCGCATCAGCACACTGAGCAAAAGGTTTCAACATATCATCAATGACGACACCTAGATCCCTTTCTTGGTCTGTGACTCCTAATGTGGAACCTTGCATGACGTAGCTATGAATCGGGTTCCTCTTTCCCACATGCATCACTTTGCACTTGCTCACATTAAACGTCATCTGCCATTTAGACGCCCAGTCTCCTAGTCTCGTAAGGTCCTCTTGTAATTTTTCACAATCCTCCCGCGATTTAACGACTTTGAATAACTTTGTGTCATCAGCAAATTTAATTACCTCACTAGTTACTCCCATCTCTAGGTCATTTGTAAATATGCTAAAAAGCAGCGGTCCCAGCACAGACCCCTGGGGAACACCACTAACTACCCTCCTCCATTGAGAATACTGACCATTTAACCCTACTCTCTGTTTTCTATCTTTTAACCATTTTTTAATCCAAAATAGAACACTACCTCCTATCCCATGACTCTCCAATGTCCTCTCCTCTGGAGTCTTTCATGAAGTACTTCTAAAAATCCAGATACACTTTCATGAACGCCTTCTTAAAATCCAGATACACAATATCAACCGGCTCACCTTTATCCATGTTTGTTCACCCCTTCAAAGAAATGTAGTAGATTGGTGAGGCAAGATTTCCCTTCACAAAATCCATGATGACTTTGAGGGGCATAATCGAAAGGCGCCGGCCATCTCTATAGACGGCCATCTCCGGCGCTGGCGCCGCAAGCAGGCGGAGCCAACCGTATTTTCGAAAAAGATGGCCGGCCATCTTTTTCTTCGCTAATAAGGTTGGGCCCGGCCAAATGTCAGACTTCGCCGGGTTTGAGATGGCCGGCATCGTTTTTTGGCCATAATGGAAACAAATGCCGGCGATCTCAAACCCGGCGAAACCCAAGGCATTTGGTCATGGGAGGAGCCAGCATTTGTAGTGCACTGGCCCCCCTGACATGCCAGGACACCAACCGGGCACCCTAGGGGGCACTTCTAAAAATTTAAAAAAAAAAATTAAAAATAGCTCTCAGGTGTATAGCTCCCTTCCCTTGCTTATTTAGCCCCCCCAAATCCCCCCCCCCCAAAAAAAACCCCACTCCCCACAACTCTACACCATTACCATAGCCCTAAGGGGTGAAGGGGGGTACAGTGGGTTTTGGGGGGCTCCTATTTACCACCACAAGTGGAACAGGTAGGGGGGGATGGGCCTGGGTCCACCTGTCTGAAGTGCACTGCACCCACTAAAAACTGCTCCAGGGTCTTGCATACTGCTATCAGGGAGCTGGGTATGACATTTGAGGCTGGCATACAGGCTGGCAAAAAAGGTTTTTTTTTAGGTGGGAGGGGGTTGGTGACCACTGGGGGAGTAAGGGGAGGTGATCCCCGATTCCCTCCGGTGGTCAATTGGTCAGTTGGGGTTCCTTTTTGAAGCTTGGTTGTGAGAAAAAAGGGACCAAGTAAAGCCGGCGAAATACTTGTCAAGCCTGGCTTTTTTTTTTTTCATTTTTCCATTATCAGGCGAAGCCGGCCATCTCGTGAGCATGCCCCCGTCCCGCCCCCATCTTGCCTTCACTACCCTACCAACACGCCCCCTTGATGTTTCGCAGGCTCCGCGATGGAAAGCAGTTGAACCCAGCCAAAATCGGTTTGATTTATCTAGCTGGTGTACAAGTGGCACATGGAATTTGAGGCCACAGAACACTAATCCAATATATGCTTCAGGGTACATCAGACACAGTATTTAATACTATTATTTACCCCAAAGTAATGCAAAAAGATGGTTTGTAATTTTCCTGGGGAGGGGAAGAGGGTACTATGGGTATTTTCTAAGCACTGTGGTTAATAGTAAGTGATTTTGTGCATACAAATTTAATGAGATTTAATCAGCTTAATTAATACAAGTGTCATTTTGGTGTCATCTAGTAAATGCATAGTCCTCTGGTGATACTTCATTTGTAAATGAGCCAAAGAAGACAAGGTTTCTGTTGTTTAGTTTTTTAAAGCCCATTGATTCCCTAACATGCAGCTGTTGGCTTTGCCATCTTACTGACTCTTTAAGTGCCCGTACAGGATGTTATTAAAGCCAAAGCTATTTTACTAGACACGAACTTGGTTTCCTTCCTCTACTTTGAGGGGGAAGCAATCTTTTATACTTTCCAGTGAAAGTACATCTTTGTGATTCTGCTGAAAAATTATATCATTAGTTAAAAAAGATCTTTTTAACTATAATATAAAACATTTTAAAAGGCTCTTCTGCACAATTTTGCAAAACAAAAATGTCAAAACCAACTATTTAAAATCTGTCTTTACATCTTTAACACTCTCAAATTGTCTCTGTGAATAGTGATTTAAACCCCCTCCCCACATCATCTCTGGAACTCTGTTATCCATTGGTGACTTCCATATACTGTTGGATGAAAAACAAAATCAGACATACAACACTCTGTAGTGATGGCAGTAAAGCGAATGCTACATACCTGTAGAAGGTAATCTCCGAGGACAGCAGGCTGATTGTTCTCACTGATGGGTGACGTCCACGGCAGCCCCCTCCAACCGGAAACTTCACTAGCAAAGGCCTTTGCTAGTCCTCGCGCGCCGATGCGCACCGCGCATGCGCGGCCGTCTTCCCGCCCGAACTGGCTCGTGTTCGTCAGTCCCATATGTAGCAAGACAAAGACAAGGGAAGACACAGCTCCAAAAGGGGAGGCGGGCGGGTTTGTGAGAACAATCAGCCTGCTGTCCTCGAAGAATACCTTCTACAGGTATGTAGCATTCGCTTTCTACAAGGACAAGCAGGCTGCTTGTTCTCACTGATGGGGTATCCCTAGCCCCCAGGCTCACTTAAAACAACAAACATGGTCAATTGGGCCTCGCAACGGCGAGGACATAACTGAGATTGACCTAACAATTTATCCAACTAACTGAGAGTGTAGCCTGGAACAGAATAAACATGGGACTAGGGGGGTGGAGTTAGATTCTAAACCCCGAACAGATTCTGAAGCACTGACTGCCCGAACCGACTGTCGCGTCGGGTATCCTGCTGCAGGCAGTAATGAGATGTGAATGTGTGGACAGATGACCACGTCGCAGCTTTGCAGATCTCTTCAACAGTGGCTGACTTCAAGTGGGCCACTGACGCTGCCATGGCTCTAACATTGTGAGCCGTGACATGACCCTCAAGAGCCAGCCCAGCCTGGGCGTGAGTGAATGAAATCCAATCTGCTAGCCAATTGGATATGGTGCGTTTCCCCACAGCCACTCCCCTCCTGTTGGGATCAAAAGAAACAAACATTTGGGCGGACTGTCTGTTGGGCTGTGCCCGCTCCAGATAGAAGGCCAATGCTCTTTTGCAGTCCAATGTGTGCAGCTGACGTTCAGCAGGGCAAGAATGAGGACGGGGAAAGAATGTTGGCAAGACAATTGACTGGTTCAGATGGAACTCCGACACCACCTTTGGCAAGAACTTAGGGTGAGTGCGGAGGACTACTCTATTATGATGAAATTTGGTATAAGGAGCATGAGCTACTAGGGCTTGAAGCTCACTGACTCTACAAGCTGAAGTTACTGCCACCAAGAAAATGACCTTCCAGGTCAAGTACTTCAGATGGCATGAATTCAGTGGCTCAAAAGGAGGTTTCATCAGCTGGGTGAGAACGACATTGAGATCCCATGACACTGTAGGAGGCTTGACGGGGGGCTTTGACAAAAGCAAACCTCTCATGAAGCGAACAACTAAAGGCTGTCCTGAGATCGGCTTACCTTCCACACGGTAATGGTATGCACTGATTGCGCTAAGGTGAACCCTTACAGAGTTGGTCTTGAGACCAGACTCAGACAAGTGCAGAAGTTATTCAAGCAGGGTCTGTTTAGGACAGGAGCGAGGATCTAAGGCCTTGCTGTCACACCAGACGGCAAACCTCCTCCATAAAAAGAAGTAACTCCTCTTAGTGGAATCTTTTCTGGAAGCAAGCAAGACACGGGAGACACCCTCCGACAGACCCAAAGAGGCAAAGTCTACGCTCTCAACATCCAGGCCGTGAGAGCCAGAGACTGGAGGTTGGGATGCAGAAGCGCCCCTTCGTCCTGTGTGATGAGGGTCGGAAAACACTCCAATCTCCACGGTTCTTCGGAGGACAACTGCAGAAGGAGAGGGAACCAGATCTGACGCGGCCAAAAAGGAGCAATCAGGATCATGGTGCCTCGGTCTTGCTTGAGTTTCAACAAAGTCTTCCCCACCAGAGGTATGGGAGAATAAGCATACAGCAGGCCGTCCCCCCAATCCAGGAGGAAGGTATTCGATGCCAGTCTGCCATGGGCCTGAACTCTGGAACAGAACTGGGGGACCTTGTGGTTGGCTTGAGATGCAAAGAGATCTACCAAGGGGGTGCCCCACACCTGGAAGATCTGGCGCACTACTCTGGAGTTCAGCGACCACTCGTGAGGTTGCATAATCCTGCTCAACCTGTCGGCCAGACTGTTGTTTACGCCTGCCAGATATGTGGCTTGGAGCAACATGCCGTAACGGCGAGCCCACAGCCACATGCTGACGGCCTCCTGACACAGGGGGCGAGATCCGGTGCCCCCCTGCTTGTTGATGTAATACATGGCAACCTGGTTGTCTGTCTGAATTTGGATAATTTGATGGGACAGCCGATCTCTGAAAGCCTTCAGAGCGTTCCATACTGCTCGCAACTCCAGGATATTGATCTGCAGATCGCGTTCCTGGAAGGACCAGCTTCCCTGGGTGTGAAGCCCATCGACATGAGCTCCCCACCCCAGGAGAGACGCATCCGTAGTCAGCACTTTTTGTGGCTGAGGAATTTGGAAAGGGAGTCCCAGAGTCAAATTGGACCAAATCGTCCACCAATACAGGGATTTGAGAAAACTCGTGGACAGGTGGATCACGTCTTCTAGATGCCCAGCAGCTTGAAACCACTGGGAAGCTAGGGTCCATTGAGCAGATCTCATGTGAAGACGAGCCTTGGGAGTTACATGAACTGTGGAGGCCATGTGGCCCAGCAATCTCAACATCTGCCGAGCTGTGATCTGCTGGGACGCTTGTACCCGGGAGACGAGGTACAACAGATTGTTGGCCCTTGTCTCCGGAAGATAGGCACGAGCCGTCCGAGAATCCAGCAGAGCTCCTATGAATTCGAGTCTCTGTACTGGGAGAAGATGGAACTTTGGATAATTTATTACAAACCCCAGTAGCTCCAGGAGTCGAATAGTCATCTGCATGGACTGTACAGCTCCTGCCTCGGATGTGTTCTTCACCAGCCAATCGTCGAGATAAGGGAACACATGCACTCCCAGCCTGTGAAGCGCTGCTGCTACTATAGCTAGACACTTCGTGAACACCCTGGGCGCAGAGGCGAGCCCAAAGGGTAGCACACAGTACTGGAAGTGACGTGTGCCCAGCTGAAATCGCAGATACTGCCTGTGAGCTGGCAATATCAGGATGTGCGTGTAGGCATCCTTCAAGTCCAGAGAGCATAGCCGATCGTTTTCCTGAATCATGGGAAGAAGGGTGCCCAGGGAAAGCATCCTGAACTTTTCTTTGACCAGATATTTGTTCAGGGCCCTTAGGTCTAGGATGGGACGCATCCCCCCTGTTTTCTTTTCCACAAGGAAGTACCTGGAATAGAATCCCAGCCCTTCTTGCCCGGATGGCACGGGCTCGACCGCATTGGCGCTGAGAAGGGCGGAGAGTTCCTCTGCAAGTACCTGCTTGTGCTGGAAGCTGTAGGACTGAGCTCCCGGTGGGCAATTTGGAGGCTTTGAGGCCAAATTGAGGGTGTATCCTTGCCAGACTATTTGAAGAACCCAACGGTCGGAGGTTACAAGAGGCCACCTTTGGTGAAAAACTTTCAACCTCCCCCCGACCGGCAGATCGCCCGGCACTGACACGTTGATGTCGGCTATGCTCTGCTGGAGCCAGTCAAAAGCTCGTCCCCTGCTTTTGCTGGGGAGCCGAGGGGCCTTGCTGAGGCGCACGCTGCTGATGAGAGCGAGCGCGCTGGGGCTTAGCCTGGGCCACAGGCTGTCGAGAGGGAGGATTATACCTACACTTACCAGAAGAGTAGGGAACAGTCCTCCTTCCCCCATAAAAACGTCTACCTGAGGAGGTAGATGCTGAAGGCTGCCGGCGGGAGAATTTGTCGAAAGCGTTATCCCGCTGGTGGAGCTGTTCTACCACCTGTTCAACTTTTTCTCCAAAAATGTTGTCCGCTCGGCAAGGGAAGTCCGCAATCTGCTGCTGGATCCTATTCTCCAGGTCGGAGGCACGCAGCCATGAGAGTCTGCGCATCACCACACCTTGAGCAGCGGCCCTGGACGCAACATCAAAGGTATCATATACCCCTCTGGCCAGGAATTTTCTGCACGCCTTCAGCTGCCTGACCACCTCCTGAAACGGCTTGGCTTGCTCAGGAGGGAGCTTGTCCACCAAGCCCGCCAACTGCCGCACATTGTTCCGCATATGGATGCTCGTGTAGAGCTCGTAGGACTGAATCTTGGCCATGAGCATAGAGGAACGATAGGCCTTCCTCCCAAAGGAGTCTAAGGTTCTGGAGTCTTTGCCCGGGGGCACCGAAGCATGCTCTCTAGAACTCTTAGCCTTCTTTAGGGCCAGATCCACCACACCAGAGTCGTGAGGCAACTGAGTGTGCATCAGCTCTGGGTCCCCATGGATCCGATACTGGGATTCGATCTTCTTGGGAATGTGGGGATTAGTTAGTGGCTTGGTCCAGTTCGTCAGCAATGTCTTTTTTAGGACATGATGCATGGGTACTGTGGACGCTTCCTTAGGTGGAGAAGGATAGTCCAAGAGCTCAAACATTTCAGCCCTGGGCTCATCCTCCACAACCACCGGGAAGGGGATGGCCGTAGACATCTCCCGGACAAAGGCCGCGAAAGACAGGCTCTCGGGAGGAGAAAGCTGCCTTTCAGGGGAGGGAGTGGGGTCAGAAGGAAGGCCATCAGACTCCTCGTCAGAGAAATATCTGATGTCCTCCTCCTCCTCCCAAGAGGCCTCACCATTGGTGTCAGACACAAGTTCATGAACCTGCGTCTGAAGCCGTGCCCGACTCGACTCCGTGGCAACACGGTCACGGTAGGAGTGTCGAGAGGTGGACTCCCTCGCCAGCATTGGCGAAGCTCCCTCCGCCGACAGGGAGTCCGCCTGGGAGGCGGCCGTAGCCGGTACCGCAAGCGGTACAAGTATCGGAGACCTCACCTCGGGCAAGGGGCCAGCCATTCCTCACTCGACGGTACCGGTGGCGCAAGAACCCCCGGTACCGGAGGGGAAGGGCGCAACAGCTCTCCCAGAATCTTTGGAAGAACGGCCCGGAGACTCTCGTGCAGAGCGGCTGTGGAGAAAGGCTGAGAAGCCGATGCAGTCGTCGATGTCAGAGTCTGTTCCGAGCGTGGAGGCTGTTCCGGGCTGTCCAAGGGGGAGCGCATCGATACCTCCTGAACAGAGGGTGAGCGGTCCTCCCGGTGCCGATGCCTACTGGGTGCCGACTGCCTCGGCGACCCAGAGCTCTCGGTACCGAGACGGGAAGGAGACCGGTGACGATGCTTCTTAGACTTCTTCAAGCGAAGTATGTCACCGGAGCTTCCCGGTACCGACGAGGAGGACGTAGAATCCAGCCGTCGCTTCCTCGAGGCCGAAGAAGGTCGATCTCGGGGGGGCTGTACCGCAGGAGCCCTCAGGGCAGGGGGAGACCCACCCGAAGGCTCACCGCCACCAGCAGGGGAATGGACAGCCCTCACCTGCACTCCAGACGAAGCACCACCGTCCGACGACATCAGCAACAGCGAAAGTCCCGGTACCACCGACGTCGACGCAGCCTTTCGATACCTCGGTACCGAAGATGCCGAAGGTAGGGGCCTCGATGCAGTGGATGCTGATGCAGAGGTCGAAGACTTCGATGCTGTCGACGTCGATGCACTCGATGCCCGTGCTGTTGTCGTCGAAGAGCCCGAGAACAACACGTTCCACTGGGCCAATCTCGCTACCTGAGTCCTCTTTTTTAAAAGAGCACAAAGACTGCAGGCCTGCGGGCGGTGCCCAGCCCCCAGACACTGAAGACACGAAGCGTGCCTATCAGTGAGCGAGATTACCCAGGCGCACTGGGTGCACTTCTTGAAGCCGCTGGAAGACTTCAATGACATGGGCGGAAAAATCACGCCGGCGAAATCAAAATTCGCGATGATGACGAAGGGCACGAAAAAGAAGGGAGAAAAACCCGAATCGAGGCCAAATAGGCCGGTCCCGAAAGCAAAAGGAAACTTACTCGGGAAAAATCTGGAAATACGGGAAAAGGGTAAAGACCGATCGGTCTCCTATTTTTTTTTTTTTTTAGCGAAAATCGCGAAGACGCGCGAGGGTCAACTTGAGGGGCACGAAACGGCGGTAAAACACGACCGTCCCGAGCGCGGACAAAAGAAGACTGACGAACACGAGCCGGTTTGGGCGGGAAGACGGCCGTGCATGCGCGGTGCGCATCAGCGCACGAGGACTAGCAAAGGCCTTTACTAGTGAAGTTTCTGGTTGGAGGGGGCTGCCGTGGACGTTACCCATCAGTGAGAACAAGCAGCCTGCTTGTCCTCGGAGAATTTTGGCAATTTCATTTTTTTAAATTTTTTTTCCTATCTACTTTGTGTTTTAAGCATACACTATCCAGTTCGTTAGCAGGATCATGTCAAAGGTCATAATGTCTGAGTTATAGCTACTTTGGTAGCTCACTTGAAAATGGAATTCAAGTTGAGGATTTTTTTTTTAATTTCTCTCTGAGTATTAGACTTCTATCTGTGGTACCCACAAGGTCCTTAATACAGTGGTAGGAAAGAAGGATCTGATGAGAATGAAAACACACGGTGGGAACTGAATTTGGGGAAAGTTTTGAGAGACTGGGATCTACTGTCTGCAGAGTAGGGGATCCCCTGTCTAGTTTATAGTGCCACTCTTAAGGAAAGTTGCTTCCTCATATAAAACAGGACCTACTTTCCATAATCTCAACTATTTAAAGTGGGATAAATAGTCTCCCCAATATGTATTAAATGTCAGGAGGAGGAAAGAACGTTTTCTACATGGTCATAGAGGTTCCTCTGACATCTGAGATGCTGATATTGGATATTATAGTGAGCCTATTGGGAAAGAAATGTATATGAGCAATGTAGTAGATCATCTCAATTTGCAACATCTGTGTGTCTGACAGATTGAGCACAGATGGAGATGTACTAGTGCTGAGAGGCTGGTGAGAGACCAGGGTACTGGTTGAGAGTAACAGTCTCAGACCCATCTGAAAGGTGGTAACAAATGTAACATAGTAAGTGACAGCAGGTAAATACCTGAATGGTCCATCCAGTCTGCCCAATGGTCACATTCATTATCAATTCAAGATTAAATTGACAATGAACGTGATATTATATACTTGATCATGGTCTTTCTTTAGTGTTTCTGGGACATAGACCGGAGAAGTCCGCCCAGCTCTGTCCTTATGTTCCAACTACTGGAGTTGCCGTCAAAGCCCACTCCAGCCTATCCAAATCCATCTTGCCATTTGTGGGACACAGACCGTAAAAGTCTGCCCGGCACTGTCCTCGCGTTCCAAAATACTGGAGTTTTTGTGGAAGCTCTTTCCAGTCCATCCTTCAACCAGATTGCTGTATTCAAGACTCAAACCGTCCAAGCCACCCCAGCACTTGCTCAAAAATATATTCAGGGATTGACATTGATGGTAGCAGAGTGTTTGAATTGGCTCAGTAGGGGAGACAGTGATTGGATGGAATTGGGGGCAGTATTATTTAAGTTGTAAGACAGCAGCAGCCATGTTAAAAGTTAGAATGGGTGATGGCGTGCCTAAGAGTAAGTAGTTGTTGGTGGATTATTGTGATGCGACACATATTTTTTTTGGAGTATAATGTGTATTTTTCTCTTGAATACAGTTTACAGACCCTGATGCAGCTTCTGCGAAACATGCCGCATGTCGGTCATATTGAGAATGGGTTATATTGGAACTTTGAACTGCTATCAAGTGACTACTAAAGCTAAGTTATTGTTGTAGCAATGAGCAGTTCATGGTGTTAAAAATTTGGAAAAAATTTGAAAGAAATTAACAACACTAAAGACTTTAGGCAGGAAGGAGAGGGGACTGATGAGGAGTCAACTGCATGCTAGAGTCGGGAGCATTCGGGTCTTTTGACAAATGAAACGCTGATATAGTTTACGTTGGGTTACTGAGGTCCAGGGCTTTTTTTGAGGGGGTACTTGGGGGTACTGAGTGCCGGCACCTTTCCCATTGTCTGCTAAATTTGACCCGTGAACCCAAGTTTTATGAAGGAGGTCAGGCTCTACACACCAATTCTGCCTTGACAGATTCTGTGACTGGTTGCAAGGGGCCTGGCTATTGTGGGGTGGGTCCCTCAGTGATCATCCCACCCCTGAGGGGTAGCTTAGCATTTGAGTACCAGCATTTTTTTTGCTAGAAAAAATGCACTGCTGAGGTCCATTACTTATGATAAATATAGAGACATGTAAGAAAACTGGACAGTTAAAGGGTATTGGAGAATATACAATTAATGTTTTGAAAATTTGAAAACCTTGTGGCGCTGGGCAATGATTGTGAATACTAGATGCAGCTGTATAGCCTCCGCCCATCAGAATTGAGATGAAAAGTACACTTAGTCCATGAGTTAGATTTATCCCTCAAATATTCTGCATCCATAGAACCCCCAGGCCCTCCTCCAACAGTGGATGCAGAGCAGAGGTAGGACATTTCCCTATATAACTCACCATACAAAAATGTTTGTTTCTAGTGTCCCGTAAGTACTTCCAGCCAGCCTCTGAAGTTTAGTTCTTAAAGTTCCTTCTTCTAAAGACAGTTACTTCTCAGAGATAGTGAAAGTGCACTGGAAGTCTGACTGTGCTTCTTGGGAGCTCCACAGTCACAGCAATATCAAACACCGTCTGTCTTGAACTACAACCAACTATCATATTTCTTCAATTCAAAGACACACATTTTTTACTCATTTTAATGTGTGTGGAAAGTACGTGAGTCTTCGAATCAAGGACAAAAATTTATTTATTTTATTACATTTGTATCCCACATTTTCCCACCTATTTGCACACTCAATGTGGCTTACATAGTACCGGAGAGGCGTTTGCAGACTCCGATGTGAACAAATACAAAGTGATGTTGGGGACGTTTTGGCAGGAAAGACTGACAGGCTGCTGCAACCGAAGTTTGCTGAGGAAGAGATGGGGCTGTCTGAAGAGAAGCTCCTCACTTCTTCAGAAGAAAGGCATTGTGCATTAATAAAACAAAATCCGGGGAAAAAGGAACTGAAAGGGACTCCCCTGCTCCCTATACATCGCTTCCCTCCATCGGAGCCTGTGCCACAGAAGCGTGCTGCGCCTCTTGCCTATCTACCACCATGTGCGGAGGGGGGGTCGTGCTTGAGAGGAAAAAATGGCGCCCGCCGAAGCACGCTGCATTAACTGCCCCGAGGAAACCGCCGAAACTATCCCCTGCGCTTCCGACTCACCGGACGCCTGAGGGGAACCCCCGTTGCACTGAACACCCGCTGCGGGCTGACGGCAGCACGACTCACACTCCCCTGACGCTGCTCTCCAACCCCCACACCGGAAGCAGCGCTTAGCCACCTCAGAAGGCACTGACATGCTCCACAAAAGCCTGCCCCAAAACTGACTCGGCAGACCGTCTAGTTCCTCCGTATGATGAAATAAAAACAAAGTTTCTTAAAGAGACGCTTACCTTTTTTTTTCAGGAAAGAAAGGAAACACCCAATCAGGCCAACAGCCCCGGGCGACGGAGGAAAGGTAGCGGGAGACCGGGAGGGACCTGGCACCACCAGGTGTACACCACAAACTGCAAACAGCCACTCAACCCCTGTCTGTGCTAAATAGGCCCAAAGGACACCAGTAGCCAGATCAAACCAGAGCTGCACAGAGTTGTCCCTCCACCTGCTAGATAGAGAGAATACATACTGAGGTTTACTTGGCTGGTAGAGGGACACAACCCACAAGTCTCTGGATTGAACTACTCAGCAGATCTTGGAAAATCATCCCGTCATTCTAGGAAACAGAAGAGCTCACTTTGCCACCATCCACACATTCAGCTCCAGGATGCGAGCTTCCCTCATTAAATCTTTACCTTCAACAGGAAGGCTTGAAAAGAACACAGACTGTGCAACAAACTACTTCACGTAGGCAACGTTTGATATGTTCAGTGTGATACCTAGCAATATCATTTGTGCCAACATGGATGAGTAGAATAGGATAATGGTCAGTAGGCTTGATGAGTCTTAGCAAATTTTCTGCTACACCTTGAATCTTGACACCAGGCAGACAGCACACCTGGTAAGCGGATGGGAACCTCTGTACCCCTCAGAAGAGAGTCACCAGGGAGATAAAGGGCTTGGCATGCTTCATTTATGTATTTTTGGGGCGAAGCAGCAGTAAAGTGGCTGTTGATCATACCATAGAGCAGCTTTGGACCAGATCTTATTTCATAAACTCCTCACGGGTTACAGCTCAAACTACTACTAATCATTTCTATAGCGCTACAAGGCATACGCAGCGCTCTACACCATACACAAAAGAGACAGTCCTGGCAAACTCTTAGCTTCATTTCTGACTGGGTGCTATCTCGCCACAGATTGCACTCACCTACCTAGCACCTGCTTGCTACCAAGCCAGACCAGCTGCACCTGCTGTGACATGCTGAACTGCTATGACTTACCTGTAGTGCGCCATCTGCCTTTTTTCCCCACTCAAGTGGTAGAAAATGGATGCACTTACCTGCTTGCTCCCAAGACAGACCAAATGCAACTACTCATAGTTACTGCGGAAGACCACAAGTCTGCATTATCTGCTGGAAGCATACTGAGAAACTGAAGACAGCACTAGCCTTCAGCTGTGGGACTTAAGTCTGCAGTGAGCTCCTCACTCTCTCCCCTAACCCGCGGCTCTATTTGCTGACATGGAGACATAACCCACAGACTGGATTAGTCTGTCATTGATAAGAATGGAAAAATTATGTTCTTACCTGATAATTTTATTTCCTTTAATCATACCAGACCAGTCCAGACTAATGGGTTGTGTCCATCTACCAGTGGAAGGAGACAGAGAAAATAGTTCCAAGTAAACCGCCCCTTAAGGGTATCATGCAGCCTGGAATGTTCAGTATTCCGAATAGCCAAGCAATGGTGCTCTGAAGTCTACAAGAAAACACAGTTAATACCAAACAGGCAAACTCTTGGAGTCAATATGCAGAACCTCACTGTTCCTGCTTGGCCAAAGGCAACTGCAACCTCCCCTCACAGTAAAGTAAGCGGGAGAGAATGGTCCACACTGAGCTTGCCCAAGGACAGAGATCTACCCCTGAATCCGGGGAAAGAACTCTGTGATCCCAAGTAACAGGAGTCATACAGAGCTGGCACAACAAGTGGCAGGAGATTGAATAGAGAAGATGAAGTAGGCAGTGCTGTAGGCCATCCCACCGTATTGAAGAGTTGTGGAACAGCCAGGGATACCTAAAGGAAACAACACTCTTACAGGCTTTAGCCAGGGAGGGCATCTGGACTGGTCTGGTATGATTAAAGGAAAGAAAATTATCACGTAAGAACATATAATTTTTCCTTCCTTGTCATCTATGCCAGACCAGTCCAGACTAATGAGATGTAGCAAAGCAGTTTCCCAAAGATTGGGGGGGGGGGGGGGGGGGGGGGGGGGGGGGGGAAGATGAATGCAGAAGGATGAAAAATCAACAAAGCTATACACAGAGCAAAAAACTGATCAGCAGAAAAGGATTTGAATATCCGAACCACCGGGCTACCAAAATGGAACAGAGTTAGACACTAGAAAAGGAACTGAAGACATAGGACGAAAAACAAACGTCCTGAGCAAAAGAAAAATTACGTACCCCTGTCCCAAGAGTAGCAAAAGCAGCAGCAAGAGATACTCATGCCAAAGGACCCCCCCCCCCCCCCCCTTGGAAGGAAGGCAACAGTCGTATCTGAGCAACAAGGAGAAGAACTGTCTCTCCTAGACCAGGATCCACTTCTCCGAACCCTGGAAGGACAAAGACTAACTTCAAAACCTGCCGGTCTGCCTTGAGTCCAAGATGGTTGGGTGAAGCGACCCTAACAAGTACTAGGAGTTCGCAGCCCCAACAGTGCGCCACACTTCATAGAAGAAAGGAACCAAGGCCTAGGAACCACCCAGACCCACGCCTAGTGAGAGAATCAAACTCCACAGAACAAGAAGAGACTCCAGAGTTGAGAGAACCAACTAACTGGAGCACTAGTCTCTCCAGGAGAACCATGAAGAAAAGGGCAGCAGCATACCAGGGTACAACCGTAGAAAGAGAGTACTCCTTAACCAGCTCGCTCTGGACTTAGGGATGAAAGAACAGAGCCAAGAGAACAAAAGGAGACAAAAAGAAAGAGAGCCACGCTGTGGGGAAAGGACCTCCAAGGTGCCAAGTAGCCACAAAAGGAGCAGAGATGAATTCAAACTCTAGCAATGGAGAAGCTTCTCACCAGCCACCAAGAGGCTACGGCAAGAAAAGATGCCACAGGAATGGTAGCTAACAGGAGACAAGACAGCTTTGTCTAGCAATCTAAACTGTGGTGTGCTACAGCTGCCGAGAAGTTACTGTATCCAACCCGCAGAAAAGAGCTGGGGTTGACCGAAAAGGTAAAAAAGTGCCCAATAGGCAAAGGTGAAAATACGTTCCACAGTCAGAGACTGAACTGTGCTCAAGGGACAGAAATGAAGCTGTGTTCAGAAAGAGTAGGATCCGTGCTCAAAGAGAACAGATTTGCACTCAAAGCACAAAAACTGAGCCACGCACCACGGGCAGAGAAAGAGTTGCACAGCTCTGACAAAGATAGAAATGCACTGAGCAAGCAGAGAAGAAGCTGAGAGTAACAGAAGATGAGCAGTGCCCCACTGAAAGAGCTGGATGTTAGAGGTACCTGCAGAACTGAAGCTGCAGTAGCGATGGAACTGTGTATAAAACGCAGACAAGGAGCTGCTTTTCACAGCAAACAAGGAGCTGCGCTCCTGACACCGGTAAGAAGCTGTGCTCCAGACACCGGCAAGGAGCAGCACTCCACATGCCGACAAAGAGCTATGCTTCCTACTCAGACATATAGTAACATAGTAGATGACGGCAGATAAAGACATGAAGCTGTGTAGCACCTGCAGTCACAGAGCTGTGCTCCACATACCACCCTAGAACTTCGCCCAATTTGCTGAGAAGAGTTGTGCTAAACACACAGAAATGGAACTACACTCAACAGGGGAAGGAGCTGCGCTCTGCAAGTAGACAGGGAACTGCGTTCCACACGCAAACAGAGAGCTGCATGCCACACAGACAAGGAGCTGCGTTCCACAGGAAGACACAGAGCCATGTTCTACACTAAGACATAGGACTGCGCCCCACACTGAGACCTGCAGAGAAAGAACTACACTCAACATGTGACAATGGAGCTGCGTTCAACATGCAGAGATGAAAGGTTGCCAAACAAGCGAAGGAACTTCACTCAACATGCAGCGGTGGAGCCGTGCCCAACATGGAACGGTGGAACTGTGTGGAATAATGGAGCTGCGCTCAACATGCAGCGATGGAGCTGCACTCAACAAGCAAAATGCATATATGGAGCCCCGGGGAACAGCCAGAGAAGAAGGTGCTGCCAGGAGGCCAACAGGAAAAGAGCACAACTTGTTGAAATGCAGACCTGGCGCTGCACTCCCCTGGCCCAGAGGGACTAAAACTACAAGAAGAGAAAGCCCCGTGCCCCAAGAGACATTCTTGGCCCCCAAGTGGTCTCTGAGCCACAATGACCACCCTCCTAGGCAATTGATATGGAGCAGCAGTCAACGTAGAGAAAGAACTCCTGCCAAGAGGGAGGTAAGCATCACAGATCTTGAATCCTCAGACCACAGGAAGCAAAATGCAGCCGTAAGGCAGTGAGGAAAAAACAACTCTCACCAGGCCAGGAACAAAGAGGAAGCTCATAAGCACCACCATACTGGGAAAAGACTAATGGTCCATCAAGCCCAGCATCCTATCTCAGACAGCGGCCAATCCAGGCTTCAAGAAGAGGAGAAAAACAACTGAGTTTCATGATCCTGACATGAGCCGTGCCAAAGACGGGAAAATAAATCAGGTAACAGGCAAGAGAAAGAAGGAAAAACAAAGTTTCTTCTTTTTTTTTTTTGTAAACAACCTTCTTCACTAGTGACAGGAATAAATAAAGGCTTACCTCAGAGACAGAAATTCATATATACCTACCACCACAGAAGAGAAGAACCCCACAGGAGAGACAAGTTACTCCATGCCACAATCGACCATCACCCTGGTAGAAAGACAGCCAGGGGAGGGGAGGGGAGGGAACCAGAGTCACTGGATATCACCCTAGCTTGCAGATGCGGAACTCAGGACCACTGAGTATCATCTAAAACTAGCTCCAACATGGCTACCAGCACACCCTTGGCTCCACTGTCACCAGAAGAATCTGGGACAGGAGCTACCAGTCAGCAATCCAGAGCAGCTACACCATCCGCTAGGAGACAGAGAAAATACTGAACATTCCAGGCTGCACGATACCCTTAAGGGGAGGTTTACTTGGAACTATTTTCTCTGTCTCCTTCCACTGGTAGATAGACACAACCCATTAGTCTGGACTGGTCTGGTATAGATGACAAGGAAGTATCAATTTACATACATATAAAATAGTTCACATTTTCACCACTTTACAGTTTTGCTGCTTGTTGCTCACCTGACATAAACGTATTATCTTTAGTCAAATCCTGAAATCTTCCAGCAGTAACAGGATATAACATGTTACTAAATTCTTATTTCTTGCTATATATATGGTTTAATTTTCTGCTATGTGATTCCATGAAAATAGTTCTTAGTAAAGTCACAACAAAGCTGTTTGAAAACAATAGATAAAATTGGAAAAAAAATAATAGATGAGAGGATTTGCACATTGTGAAATGCAAAAGTATGGTTCTAGCAAAGGGAAAGGACAACAACGAGCCCAGTCAATGGTTTTAAAACAGAATATACATAAGTATTATTTTTAACATATGCATGACATGAACTACATCTCTTCCAAATGGCATATACTATAAAAAATTACATATCACCCTTTACTTGCGTGCTCATCCAGAAGGACAGAGTCACTAATGCTAAATATCTAGATGGACTATTTCCTGGAAAAACGCAACATCGTAACTCAAAGAAAGTAGATGATCTCATCATGCCTTTTGAAAATCTGATACTATACTCATTTCTGAAAAACCAGTAGGTCTTGTCTCTTATAATTACAAGGTGTAGTCAGCTAACAAAACCAAAGAATTTATTAGTCTGAAAGCACATCTAACACAGACGCCAAATTCCTCCTCATGTATGGTCACCCTCCGATGATTAGTTCAGTTATCTCAAAAACTTCCAACATGTAAACTTTCATCTTAAAAGCGATATAAAAATAAACAATGCTAGATGACATACCATAAAGTTCACATAACATGCTTACTAAAAATAAAGCTGCTATGAAAAATGCATAGTTTACTATCCAAAACCAAAAATATATTGTTATACTTTTGTTTACATTAATATACAAGTCTAACCTGCTGAATAAGTTTAGAGTCCTTTTGAAGATTTTCTCTTGGTGGGACTTTACCAAATAACTTCCAGCCAGGTGCACTGTGTACAGAAGAGTTGAGTTCTTTTGTTTTTTTGGGTAAAAAGTTCCTGAAAAAACAGAAAATATACAAGGCATTATATACAAATTCACACTGAAGATATAGAGATTTCTAGCATAACAAACTAAATTTACAACTTTGATAGCGACAACTAAACCAAGCTCATTTCAAACTATTTGATCCCAGGATCCTCCCAACCTGCTCCCTATATCAGTGTTTCCCAAGTCCGGTCCTGGAGTACCCCTTGCCAGTCAGGTTTTCAGGATATCCACAATGAATATGCATGAACTTGATTTGCATACATTGCCTCTATTATATGCAAATCTCTTTCATGCATATTCATTGTGGATATCCTGAAAACTTGACTGCCAAAGGGTACACCGGACTTGAGAAACACTGCCCTATATGATGCAGAATTTGCACCTCCACAACAAGCATATAGATTCACAAGACTATCTGCTTACTACCTGCAGAATCTAACATTTATTCTACTGTCAAAAGGCAATGTTAGTTGTCAGTAGAATCACAAGAATGTGAATACTGGGAACCTGCAGGCAGGAAGCACCAATAAAGGAACTACTAGAAACAAGAAGAGGACATTGAAGATAAATTTATATTGACTTTATAGTTGATTTTGTTTTGTTTAATTTTATTCTGGAATTGTGTGTGTGGGGGGGGGGGGGGTTCTCCCAGTGTTGGCACTTTGTAATCTGCCCTGAGCTCATGAGGATTGCTGCAGAACTTAGATACAGTAACACAATAACACAGTAAATGATAGCAGATAAAGACCTGAACGCTCCATCCAGTCTGCCCAACAAGGCAAAGTTGCATCTGACACTCTGTGTAGTCATTATAGGTTATAGCCATTCATGCTTAAACACTGGTTGGCAATTTGCCATCATGCCAACCACATATAAGTAGATAAATATGATGCAGTCCTGGTACAATACTTTAAACAAAAATACTGTTAATGCACTTTTAAATTAAGTGGGGGAAACTAAAGCATATGACCATATGGAGAAAAAAAACTATTGTAGCCAAAAAAGAGGAATTTAGTAACAAAGAATACATTAGAACAATATTCCATAAGGTTAACGTCGTATCAAAATACTGAAAAAGTACAATCGCCACATATGCACAGAAGAAAATACTAATTAGTTTATCTACCTGGGTGGTCTTCGTAACTTATGAATTTCGGCAAAGGTATCATTCCAGGTTAACTCCAAAAGTAGATCAACTGTAGCACGATGTAACTCCCCATGGGTTTTAAAACAGTAATACAAATGAATATAACACAGGTAATTCTGGAAGTAGCATCTCTTTTAAAATCAGTGGTGATAATCTTCAGTAGTGCCAGTCACTGTTTAAATTTTTAAAACTGGCATTTAAATAAACATATATATTCAGCATTGCTGAATACACACAGATGGCTTGTCCCGTTGGGCAGGATAGAAAGTCTTTAAAAAACTTGAAACTTGAACACCACTACCACTATCAGTGTAGGTCTGCTATTTGACAGGCTTGAACTACACATACAACTTACATATATAGTAGCTGAATATCACACTGCTATATGGAGAGTATCAAGGCAGTTAGATGTATTTTCAGCCCAATGCTATACATATAGGAGGAGATTCTATATATGGGATAAGCAGCATAAAATGTATTGAACTTTTTCGAGATCTTGCCAGGTATTTGTGACCAGGCTTGGCCACTGTTGGAAACAGGATGATGGGCTTGATGGACCTTTGGTCTGTCCCAGTGTGGCGATACTTATGTACTTACAGCACCTAAAAAAAAAAAAAAAAAGCGGCACTGAAATCAGTTCCGACTAAGCATATTCTATAATTGATTATAGAATACGCTTAGTTCATAATTCAGTGCCTAAATCTACACGCATCCATTTACACCAACGAAAACACGGTGTAAATCCCTACGAGTAGATTTAGGTGCATTAGGCCATATTCTATATGTTAGAAAGCCCACGAAATGCCCATTTCACGGCCCATAACCACGCCCCTTTTTTGCCTGCACGCGTTAGAAGTTCAGCACACATTGTTACAGAATACGCTTACTGAGCTGTGCAGCTAAATAATCAATGCTCATTATTGCTTGTTAAGTGCTGTTATCAGTGCTCATTAGCTTGTTAAGTTATGCGCATTGTTATATAATCTGTGCCAATTTCGGCACGGATCTCTAAGCGCACTACTTAGAATCAGAGGTATAGGGGATAAAACAATTTTTGTGAACAAAGGAGCTTTTTAAAAAATTACTCCAGGGGTTACATACAAAAAAGTATACACAGTGCTTTTACTTGACCTTTCCTCTGCAGTAAAACCATGCAGTTTTGCAAGACTTGCCAAGTACACATGCAATGGCAAATATAGCAAGTAAGTATTACTGTTTGTCAGAATCTTGGCAGATGAAGGTGACAGTGCCGGCGTCGAAACAGCTGATCGCCGCAACTTCGTTGAAGAAAGGCGCTACTCGACCGCGGAAGGAAGTCTCTCTTCAAAAAAGGTAACATTTGCGGCGACGGGGCGGGCGGCGGGGGAGAGTTGGTGGCGGGAGGGGGGTTGAAGGGGATCGTGGGCAGGCCGGCGGGGGGGTCCAATGTGGTGGCGGCGGCGGCTCGGGGGGGAAGCGGTGGGGGGGGCAGCTAAACAGTGCCCCCCCACCTCGGGCTCTGCCCCCCCCCCTCCTGGCGAGGTCTGGCTACGCCCCTGCCCTCAGGGCACATTTGTCCTGCCATCAACTGTTTCTGGATCATCAGCTCCTGCTGTTATGCAATGTTTATGACCCTAATACCTTTGATAAATCCTTTTTTCAATAGCTGCTCCACCAATTACACGACTTCAGGGATATCCCCATCTTGTTGGGTAGGGATTTCAATGAGGTTGCAGATCCTACCCTATATAGATCTCGCTCAACAGAGAGAGAGCTCCCCAGAACTCTGAGGGGAGTGAATATGTTATGTGCATCCCTGGACATGGTGGTTGTGTGGAGAACCTTACACCCATATTTCCAGAGCTCACTCCACCATGTCCAGGATTGACTATCTATCTAGGGATCTCCTCTCTTCAGTGGAAGGTACACTGATTGGCCAATTATGATTTTGGATCATGCATGGATGGAATTGGAGTTGACCATGGGCTCTCTACATGTGGGAGGCGGACTGTGAAGGTTTCCCATGTATTTATATAAGGATGGCAAATTCTTGCCTTTTTTGCTTTCCAAATGGAAATTATTCGCAGATTGCAATAGGGAACAACAGGATAATCCCATATTGTACTGGGACACAGCTAAGGCGGTGCTTCGAGGGAAAATTATTTCCTATACCAGTTTTCAGAAAAAAGCATGTCATAGGGAAGTGCTCTGCCTGGAACGACAGAGGACCCATCTGCGTAGGAGGTATGGGAGTCATCACTCAGTGCAACTTAAGGCTCAATTGCTGGAGACTCAACCGACATTGAATGAGCTTCTCCATCAGAAAGCAAAGAAATCTATTGGCTATTATGAATATAAACTTTATAGGTTTGCCAATAAAAGTAGTAGCTTGCTTGCTAAATTGGTATGGCAAAGTACAGGTCCCAGCAAGATTGCTACATTGAGGGATTCCCGGGGAGAGCTGGCACATACTCATCTGGCTATTAATGCTATCTTGAAATAATTTTTGTTAAACTCTATTCCCCTCCTGAGGAACCCATGTTGGATAGCGAGACCTATTTATCCAGTGTCAATTTGTCTCGGTTTTTGGACATTGATGTAGTTATGATGGATGCTCCTATTCAAGTTGAGGAAGTTGAATGGGTTATTCAGAAGAGCCCGTTGGGGAAGGTACCGAGGCCGGTTGGGTGGTGCAGCAAATTTTACAAGCTTTTGAAGGAGATTAGTTCCCTTTTGACTTGTTTTAATAAAATTGTCCTCCAGGGTTTTTGCCTCCATCGCTCAATTTGGCACAGATTGTGGTCTTATTGAGGTCTGGAAAGGCTCCAGATCACCCAGAGTCTTATTGCCCAATCTCTTTGCCATCTTCAGAGGCCAAATTTGGCAAAACTCTTAGCCGATCGGCTGGCGAGAGTATTGCTGCTTTAGTGGCAGAGCGGCAGGTAGGTTTTACTTGTGGTCGCATGAGTTCTAAAAACATGTGACGAATTTTAGCAGCCTTGGAATCCGTGCACTGTAGGGGAACAACTGCTCTACTCAGCAGTTTTGATGCCGAAAAGACTTCTGACAGAACGGAGTGGGGGTTCCTCTTCAGTGTCTTGAAAGCCTATGGCCTGGACGGGTTCTTTACCAGCACAGTAAAGGCGTTATGTTGATCTGAGGGCGTGAATTTGTGCCAATGGGGTGTCAATGTACCAATGGGATGTTCTGGCCTCTGACTGTTCTTATGTATTTCTTCTTCTATGATTTGTGCTATTTATCTGCTGTTGGATTGTCATTGGGTTGGGGAAGGGCGGGGTTATTTTCCATCTATTGATTGTAGTGGATGTATTTGTTTATACTTTAATAAAAAGAATTTAATAATAATAAACTCAGAAAAAAATCTATGCATATTAGCTATCAATCTATCTTTTAGACATTTAGGGCCCTGTTTACTAAGATGCTAGCATGTTTAATGCGCCTACAATTAGTGCGCGTACTAACCATGTAGGCGCGGTTACAGTTAACGCGCGTTAAAGGCTAACACGCCTATAACGAGGCTTAGTAAACAGGGCCCTAAATTCTGTTGACTTCTGGGGGGAAAAAAAAATCAGAGAGTTGGCAACCTGTTTATAGTGGAGTTTGTGTCTATATGGCCTCCTCTGACAACCTGGTATCAAAGAGGGCTGTGATTATGGGAGTTCCTTTTCTGATATATTTCTACCCACCATAGGAAACATACCATTTGGAAATATGAGGCAAATTGGGTTTCTACCTCCTTATTCCCACTCCAGATACAATGGACCAGCCACCTCCAAGATATGGAGTGACAGAAAAGACAGAGGTCATGCTGTTTCCAAGGACTAACTCTTTATTCCATATCATCAAGCTGATCAATCCATAGACTGGTGGGTTGTGTCCATCTACCAGCAGGTGGAGATAGAGAGCAAACTTTTGCCTCCCTATATGTGGTCATGTGCTGCCGGAAACTCCTCAGTATGTTCTCTATCTCAGCAGGTGGTGGTCACACACAGCAGCAGCTCTGGCTAGGCCTCCAAGCCTAATTTTTAGGTTTTGTTGAGTGCCTGGGGTTGAGGGCTCTTTTGAGCAAGTGCAAACCTGGTGGTGCCAGGTCCCTCCTTTTCTCCCCCCTCCCGCTGGCTCCGTTAAAAAAAAAAAAAAAAAAAAAAAAATTTGAACGTCCTTAAAGGCGTTTATTTCGACGTTTATTTAAGCGTCTATTGCAGCTACTCACTGGGACACCAGGTCGTTACAACTCGGAGCGGACAGCAGGTAATTTTTACCTTTTATAGCGGGCAGGGGGTTCCCCGATTCTTCTCCTCGTGGCATATGGCGTCGGAGGGCGAGGGCGCAAAGGGTCGCTCCCCGGGTCGCTTGAGCGCTTCTAGAGGGGATGCGGGGGTCTTCAAGCCTGATTCGCCCTTGTTGGGTGACAGTTTCGTGACCGATGAATGTCCCGGTCCTTCCTCCGGTGTGGCGGTTTTTCCCGCCATAAACGCCCATCCCCCGCTCCTCGCCTCCGCCATCTTGGCCGGCCACGCGGCTCGGACGGCTTCTTCTTGGGCCGCCCTTGAGGTTGGAAACATTAATGCCATGAACGCCCTTAATTTGGGCGACGGCACAGAAGCGGCTAAAGTTAAGAGCTGTTCTTCCCGCGCGGCTCCTTCGCGGAGTTTCGCGCCGGACGCCATTTTGGATGCGCAGCATGTCTCTCCCCCGCTATTGCGAGCGCCGGTTGAGGGTGCGTCTAGGGCTGTTGCCCAGACTGCGGAAGTGCACAGTCTGGGGGGTTTCTCCCCCGAGTTTGTTTTGCTGCTGCATCAGGCCTTTCTCATGCACAACGCTGCCACTGCTCCCTCGTCTGGTAAAGAGGTTGAGGTTCCCAGAGGTAAACGCCCTCGGGTTGATTCCCAGGCCTTGGAGGAATTTGTCTCCTCCGATGTAGATGAGGGCAGCGTGTCTGAGGTCTCCCAACGGTCCTTTGCGGATTCCTTGGAGGAGACAGATCCCCGCTCGGATGGAGCGGATGACCCCTCTGCAGCGCGGCTTTTTAGCCCAGAGGATTTGCCCAACCTGTTGTTACAGGCCATGGACACTTTGAAGATTTCCTCTCCGGAGGACGTCTCTCCCTCAGCCCCTGTTGGCTCTGCCATTATGCTGGGGACGAAGCGCCCGCCTAGATCCTTCCACGTGCATGATGCCATGCACACCTTAATTTCGGCTCAATGGGATGTCCCAGAAGCGAGCCTTAAAGTGGCTAGGGCTATGTCCCGCCTCTATCCTTTGGCTGTGAGTGAACGTGAGGCCTATCTGTGGCCTACCGTGGATTCTTTAATCACTGCGGTGACTAAGAAAACGGTGTTGCCGGTGGAAGGTGGCACGGCCCTAAAGGACGCCCAAGACAGAAGATTGGAGGCGGCCTTAAGGTCGTCCTTTGAGGCGGCTGCTTTAAGTTTGCAGGCCTCAGTTTGCGGCTCCTATGTGGCCAGGGCGTGCCTGACTATGGTGCAGCGGGCTTCCCCCTCGGATCATTCCTTGAGGGCTGATTGGCCGGCCCTGGAATCGGGCTTAGCCTATTTGGCAGACTTGCTGTATGATGTCTTGAGGGCCTCAGCGAAAGGCATGGCTCAGACAATCTCTGCGCGGCGGTGGCTTTGGCTGAAACATTGGTCTGCTGACCACGCCTCTAAATCCCGCCTGGCTAGGTTGCCTTTTAAAGGCAAGCTGCTCTTTGGGGTCGAGCTGGACAAAATCGTGACCGATCTCGGCACGTCTAAGGGCAAGAAATTACCAGAGGTCAGGGCTCGGGCTAGTACTCGTCCCGGTACCTCCAGAGGACGGTTGCAGGAAGCCCGTCGGTACCGCCCGGGCAAGTCGGGTTCCTCTGCCCCCTCTTCCTTCAAGAGGAATTTCTCCCCCAAGCAGCATTCCTTTCGCAGAGACCGCCGTCCCGGAGGTGCTCCCTCCGGTCCTCCCCCAGGGTCTCGTACCCAATGACGGGGTCTTGGTCCACGCCCCAGTGCAGATTGGAGGACGGCTGTCCTCGTTTCTGGGCGAGTGGACCACAATAACTTCAGACGCGTGGGTGCTGGAAGTCATCAGAGACGGCTACAAACTAGAGTTCTGCCGACCCTTAAAAGACGGGTTTGTACTCTCTCCCTGCAAGTCTCCGGTCAAAGCTGTGGCAGTGCAGCAGACCTTGGACAATCTGATCCGCCTGGGCGCGGTCGTTCTGGTGCCAGAAAGTCAGCTTGGCAAGGGACGTTACTCCATTTACTTTGTGGTACCAAAGAAAGGAGGTTCTGTCCAGCCTATCCTCGACCTCAAAGGGGTCAATCGGGCCTTGAAAGTGCGGCACTTTCGCATGGAGACTCTCCGCTCTGTTATAGCGGCAGTGAAGGCAGGAGAGTTCCTGGCATCCTTGGACATCAAGGAAGCGTACCTGCATATTCCCATCTGGCCTCCTCATCAACGCTTTCTGCGTTTTGCAGTCCTGGGACGACACTTCCAGTTCAGAGCCCTCCCTTTCGGGTTGGCTACTGCTCCGCGGACCTTTTCCAAAGTAATGGTGGTCATCGCGGCCTTCCTACGAAAGGAAGGGGTACAAGTCCATCCTTATCTGGACGACTGGTTGATCCGAGCCCCCTCTTATGCAGAGTGCGGCAAAGCTGTGGACCGGGTAGTTGCTCTTTTGAGCTCCCTGGGATGGATCATCAACTGGGAGAAGAGCCAGCTGCGCCCGACTCAGTCCCTGGAGTACCTGGGAGTTCGATTCGACACCCAAGTGGGCAGAGTGTTCCTGCCAGACAATCGGATTGTCAAACTTCAGGCTCAGGTGGACCAGTTCCTAGTAGCCTCTCCCCTTCGGGCTTGGGACTATGTGCAGCTGTTGGGCTCTATGACGGCCACGATGGAAGTTGTGCCCTGGGCCAGGGCTCATATGAGACCGCTTCAACACTCTTTGCTGCAGCGCTGGACTCCGATGTCGGAGGATTATGCTGTGCGCCTTCCCTTGGACCCAGCAGTGCGCAAGGCGCTGAGCTGGTGGATGCAGACAGACAAGTTGTCTGCGGGAATGCCTCTGGTGACCCCAGAGTGGATTGTCGTCACGACGGATGCCTCGTTGTCGGGCTGGGGAGCCCACTGCTTGGGAAGGACAGCGCAGGGGCTCTGGTCTCCTGCAGAGGCAAAGTGGTCTATCAACCTCCTGGAACTCAGAGCCATTCGGTTGGCGCTTTTGGAGTTCATCCCGGTACTGGTGTTGAAGCCTGTACGGGTCCTGTCGGACAATGCCACGGCTGTGGCCTATGTCAACCGCCAGGGAGGTACCAAGAGCGCCCCTCTAGCCAAGGAGGCTATGAATCTTTGCCAGTGGGCGGAAGTGAACCTGGAGCAGCTTTCAGCAGCCCACATTGCCGGAGTCATGAATGTCAAGGCGGACTTTCTCAGTCGCCATACCTTGGAGCCCGGAGAGTGGCAGCTATCTGCTCAGGCGTTCTTGGACATCACGAAGCGCTGGGGCCAGCCGAGCCTAGATCTGATGGCGTCATCGGCCAATTGCCAAGTGCCGCGCTTTTTCAGCAGAGGACGGGACCCTCGATCCCTGGGAGTAGATGCTCTTCTCCAACAGTGGCCGACACAAGAGCTTCTCTATGTGTTCCCGCCCTGGCCCATGTTGGGCAGGGTGCTAGACCGGGTGGCAAAGCATCCCGGCAGGGTAATCCTGGTGGGTCCGGATTGGCCCAGGCGTCCCTGGTATGCGGACTTGATCAGGCTCTCAGTCGACGATCCTCTGCGGCTGCCAGTGGAGCAGGGCCTGTTACATCAGGGTCCCGTGGTGATGGAGGATCCCTCCCCCTTTGGTCTTACGGCCTGGCTATTGAGCGGCAGCGTCTGAGGAAGAAGGGCTTCTCAGACAAGGTCATCGCCACTATGCTGAGAGCGAGGAAGCGCTCTACTTCTACTGCTTACGCCAGGGTTTGGCGTATCTTTGCAGCGTGGTGTGAAGCAGGCTCACTTTCTCCCTTCACTGCTCCAATTTCTTCAGTGTTGGCGTTCCTGCAAGAAGGTCTGGAGAAAGGCCTGTCGCTCAGTTCCCTTAAAGTCCAGGTAGCGGCTCTGGCTTGCTTCAGGGGCCGCCTGAAGGGTGCTTCCCTGGCTTCGCAGCCAGATGTGGTGCGCTTTCTCAAGGGAGTTAATCACCTGCGCCCTCCTCTGCACTCAGTGGTGCCTGCGTGGAATCTCAACCTGGTACTAAGAGCATTGCAGAAGCCGCCTTTTGAACCCTTGTCGAGGGCATCTCTGAAAGACCTGACGTTGAAAGCAGTCTTTTTGGTGGCTATCACTTCAGCCAGAAGAGTTTCCGAGCTCCAGGCGCTCTCATGTCGAGAGCCTTTTCTGCAGTTCACTGAGGCAGGAGTGACTATTCGCACAGTGCCTTCCTTCCTGCCCAAGATTGTTTCTCGCTTCCATGTGAATCAGCAGCTCTGTCTCCCTTCCTTTCGTAGGGAGGACTACCCAGAGGAGTACTCTGCTCTTAAATATCCGGATGTGAGACGAGTCATCATCAGATACTTGGAAGTGACCAATGATTTCCGGAAATCGGATCATCTGTTTGTCCTGTTTGCAGGTCCTCGTAAGGGTCTGCAGGCTGCTAAGCCTACAGTGGCAAGATGGGTCAAGGAAGCCATTGCAGCGGCTTATGTGGCTGCGGGGAAGGTGCCGCCTATCCAGCTGAAGGCTCACTCCACGAGAGCTCAGGCGGCCTCGATGGCAGAGGCCGGATCCGTCTCCTTGGAAGAAATATGCAAGGCGGCAACTTGGGCTTCGGCTCATACATTCTCCAAGCATTACCGTTTGACTGTGGCTGCACGGGCGGAGGCCCGGTTTGGAGCTTCAGTGTTGAGGTCAGGGATTTCAATGTCCCGCCCTGGGTGAGTACTGCTTCGGTACATCCCACCAGTCTATGGATTGATCAGCTTGATGATATGGAAGGTAAAATTATGTATAATCATACCTGATAATTTTCTTTCCATTAATCATAGCTGATCAATCCATAGCCCCTCCCAGATATCTGTACTGTTTTTATTCTGGTTGCATTTCAGATTCAAGTTTAGTCTTCAGTTACTTCAGAAAGACTTCGTGTTCAAGTTTTTTCACTTGGATTCTTCAGGAGTTAAGACGAGTTTGTGTTACAGTGAGCTGCTGCATTCCTCTCCCCTCCGTTTTACAGGGCTGGATTGAGACTTAAAATTCTGCCGGCACTCCCTCCCGCTTCGTGCGGCTGTAGGGCAGCTTTGTACCCCTCCCGCTTCGGCGGTGTTAGGGTCAGTCAGCTCCTCCCGCGGTTGCGGTTGCAGGATAAGCCAGATCCCCCCGCATCGGCGGGTGTGGTGTCCCTCCCCCGCTCCGCGGGGATGAGCTGGACGGATTCCCCTCCCCCACTTGTGTGGGGATGAGCTGGGTTAATTCCCCTCCCCCGTTTCGGCGGTGGTGAGCAAGCAGAGTGTCCCTTCGTGGGTGTAATTCTCTAAGTGCTGAGTCCTGCGGATGGAGCTTTGATATCGACATACTGAGGAGTTTCCGGCAGCACATGACCACATATAGGGAGGCAAAAGTTTGCTCTCTATCTCCACCTGCTGGTAGATGGACACAACCCACCAGTCTATGGATTGATCAGCTATGATTAATGGAAAGAAAATTATCAGGTATGATTATACATAATTTTACCTTCCGATATAGATGATAAAAAAGCAATCAAGCAATAAAACAATTGGGCAAAGTAATCAGACCGGGCAATCAGACAAAGTAATCAGGCTAAGTAATTGGGCAAAGTAATTAGAGTAATTAGGTAGTTAGAAAAGGAATTAGGGAATTAGGTAGGGAATTAGACAGGGTAATTAGGCAGAGTAATTAGATACGGTAATTAGACAGAGTAACAAATAGCAGAGAAATCGGACAATAGCAATTTGTTGAGAGGGAGAGAGAGACCACTGTGATAAAGAATCACTCGGTTGGTCATTTCACCCCTCTAACTAGATACAACAGAACAGTGCCTCATATACAGTGGATTGAGCATCAATCCCCCTCCCATCCAGTCTATAACTTGCAATGTCAGCTACTTTCTGTCTCACCTCATTGTTTACATAGAATGAAACACAGTATCTGAATGTTCTGGAAAACAAAACACGATATCTGAATGTTTACAAAACACAGCATCTTATAATAAGTCTAAGGTTCCTTTACTGAAGATTGCAGTGCTATTTCGTTACAAGAATTTCCCTAGGACACAGGTGTTATCACTGTTCTGACTCAACGCGTCTTCGCTTCCAAACTGTGTATATCCTTGTTCGTGTAGAATCAGTGGCACCATTTCTGTCAGGGGAGAGTGAAAAGCACTCCTTGCCGGTTCAGTATGACCTTGTATTTACAGCATCAGCAGAAAGCACAGAAAGATGAAGTTTGAGCTTTTAGCTATGTAGGTCATGGGTCATGCCTATCAGTAGTCAGGAAAGTGCAAATCAATTCAAACCCTAACCTCCTGAGTCCAAAACACATCTCATAGGGCCCCCCTAAACATGTGGGCACAATATAGGTGAAAAGTTTGCCAATGGCTTAATCTGTTTCTACCCACAGCAAGAGATGTTACTTGCAAATAGACATAGCAAACTTTCCAATTCTTGAAGTAGTTTTCACAATAGAATTAACATAGAAAATGAAATAAAGTGAGAGGGAAATATTAACCTTTTCTATGTGTGCATTTTTGAGAGGGCACTTGTAATGCAACTTTGAGGGGGAGGGGGAAATTTGGACCATGTATGGATAAGGGTAAAGGGGGCAGGTTATAAGGGTAAGTTGTGAGAGACTAGTTATGGGGGTGGGGCATTTGTAATGAGGCAGTTGCTGGGGTTGGAGAACTTTGTGGGATGTTGGGTGTGGGGCAGTTAGGGTGTAGTTTCTGGAGAGGAGGATTTTGCAGGAGATACTTTTAGATGTGGTGATTGCAGGAAACTTTTTGGATATGGGGCAGTACACAGGGTGGTGTGGCAGCTGCATGGGGTAGTTTTGGGGTATGGAGTAATTTTATGGTATAGAGACAAGATGGCAAGCGATCTGCAATATCCAACGTGGAGACAAACAAAGCAGATCAATCAGTGATATGGTTCAAAATTTTATTTTCAGACATTTGCCCGACACAGACTGTGTTTCGCCCACAAGGGCTGCGTCAAGGGCTAATAGTCCAAGCAGGACATGAGATTGAAACGTAAAATACCAGCAGGGTGCTTTCCTCAATCAAGGTGAGGACATCAGCTCAATACACAGGGTAAGTCCGGTCGCATCTCTCAGCTGTTGTGCGAATCTCTGAAAATAAAGTTTTGAACCATATCATTGATTGATCTGCTTTGTTTGTCTCCACATTTTATGGTATACAGCAATTGCAGGAGATAGTTTTTGGGGCTAGGTCAGTTGGCAGGGTGGTGAGGCAGTTGCATGGGGTAGTATGACTATGGAGCAGTTGAAGGAGACAGTTTTTGTGGCTAAGACAGTTTGCAGGGAGTTGTGGAAGTTGTGTGGGATAGTATTTAAGTGTGGGGCAGTTGAAGGAGGCAATTTTGGGGGCTAGAGCAGTTTACAGGTTGGTGTGGCAGATGTGTGTGTGTGGGGGGGGGTGTTATTTTTTGGCAGTGGCAGCAATTTGGGAGCCTAAAAGATTACATTTCCTACCCTTTCAAACTGCTTTGACCAATTTCCTAACTGTTGCATTTCTTTCAAACTGCCTTGACCAATTTCCTAACTGCTGCATTTCACTCTAAGTTTCTATAATACAGAAGATGGAACTCCTTTTCTGCTTCGAGCAATATTTTGTGGGGCTCATTTCTCTGGAACCTCAGTCTGATTTACCCATTTTCAAACTCAGTGTGTCTTTTTCTCCATATGCCAAGTTTCAATTCATTCTGTTAATTATTTGCTGCTTCAGAAGCTGAACTCCTTTTCTCACAGAAACGGATTGTGCCATATTTTTGGAAGGTTTATACCTCTGGAACCCCAAGCGATTTAGCCCATTTTCTAATGTGTCTTTTTACTGGTTTTTTTACCACGTGCCAAATTGAATCCCATTCCATTTAAATTTTCTGAAACTTATTTTGCTCCCAGGCACACAGGTGGACCCCTTTTGTATAATTCTATCCAAATTTCTTTAGGTTGCAAAGAACACCAAGGCGTGGTACAATAAAATACAACTGAATGGCATGGGAGAGCTCTGCTAAAAACACATGAAAGTATACAGAATTTTGCAGAATTTTAAAATACTTTATTCAGAGTTTTAAAAATATTTGTAAAGAAATTTTAATTGTTTGCATTCCTCTAGTAGTAAACACTGCATACACTTGAAACACTCACAGAACAATGCAATAATTATAACTTCTTGGGCAGTGGTGTGCTGGAAAATTTTTATATTTGGGGGGGCCCTGGGTGGACTAAGGGGGCAATGAATTCATCTTTCCCCCTCACCCCCCCCCCCCCATGCGAGCATGCTAGACATACCTTTGCTGGCAGGGAGGCCGAGCCCCACCAGCCAAATAAATGGACCACTGCCACTCCCCACTGCTTATTTCTGGCTCTGAGCAGCATGCCAGGAATTCTCATGCATACTTGCGTGAAAAGTCCTGGCATGCTGCTCAGAGCCAGAAACAAGCAGCGGGGAGCAGCGGCACTCCATTTAATTTGGCTGGCGGGACTTGGTATCCTTGCCAGCAAACGTGGCCCATCTCAACGCTGGAGATTTCACTGCTATTCTGCTCACTGAAGACCAATGAGTAAGTTTTTTTTTTTTGTGGGCCCCAGGCCCCCAGCCATGTCTAAAACCAGTTCTGGCAGATGCACATTCCAAAAACTGACATATTCTAAAACAATAAATAGAAAATAAATGTCATTTTCTACATTCATTGTCTGGTCATTTTATTGTTCTTATTGTGTTGGTCCCAGTCTCTGATTTCTGCTTTCCTCTTTCTTCCTTAACTGTTTTGCCAGAGTCTACTTGTCCATTTGGCACTTCCTCTCTCTTCATGTCCATCATCCATCTTCTCTCTGCATCCCTATCTGTCTGATCCAGCATCACCCCCTGTCTTCCTACCATGTTGAGAATCTCCCATCTCTGTGTTCCTATTCTTGCCCTGTCCAACATATCTCTTCTGTGTCCCTATGCTAGCATCTCCCGTGCTCTCTACCCCCAGAGGTCCAGCAAGTATTCTTCTCTCATCCCTCACTTCTGTTCTGTCTCCTCTTTGCAGGGTCAGCACTTCTCCCTCTTCCTTCTTTCCCCGCAGGTCCTGGCACCTCTCTCTCTTTCTTGTCCTTCCAATCCCCACCCCCAAAGTCCAGCACCTCTTTCCCTCTCTTTGGTCCTTCTCTTCCTCATTCCCCTCACCTCACTGAATCTCTATCTTTGTTACCTAATCTCCCTGTCCAGCACTTGTCTGCTTCTTTGCACCCATCTTGATGCAGCACCTCTGTCCCTCACTGACCAACCCCTTATTTATTTATATCATTTATACCCCACAATTCAGCAACTCTGTCCCTCTCTACCCCTCCTGATGCAGCACTTCACTCTCTCCTTGCCCCCCTATGCGGTACCTGTCTCCCTCATTGCTCCTTCCAATGCAGCACCTCTCTCTTTCTTTGACTCCCCATGCAGCAATTCTTCCCCCCCCCCATGCAGCACTTCTCTCCCTCCAACCTCCCCCCATGCAGTACCTGGCTGGCTGCCTCTCTTGTCCCCCCCCCCCCATGATGCAGTATCTGTCTCCCTCGTTACCCTCCACCCAAGCAGCACCTCTCTCCCGAGTCCCGACCCTACCCCTCTTGATGCAGCATCTCTCTCCCTCCTCTTCCACATGCCCCCCCCCACAATGCAGTATCTGTTATTTCCCCCCCCCCCCCAAAGCAGCACCTCTTTGCTTTCTCCCCTCGCACTTCCTTGCCTCTTGCCCATCTTCTGCGATTAATTTTTCTTTAAGCAGTGCTGGCACATGTCAGCAAGAACAGGCTGCTTCTGCCAATCCCAGGGGCCTTCCTTCAGCGTGCTCCGCCCCGAGGGCTGAAGGAAGGCCCCCGGGATTGGCTGATGCAGCCTATTCCTGCTGACGTGTTAACACTGCTTAAAAAAAATTAAGTGCAGGTTCATGCGCAGCAAAATAAGAAAGGTTGGGGTGGAAGGAGGAGAGAGAGAAGAAGTGCTGCGTGTGACAAGAAGTTGCCCAAAGCCACAGGAGACGCCGTCAACACTGCCATGAGGAGACCACAGAGCCCAAAATTCTGAAAAAAACAACAACCTGCTCTCGCAAGCCGGTGCGAGCCGGCTCCAGCACACCACTGTTCTTGGGGAAAGGCAAGAAATGCCTTCACATCAACTACAGGGGTAAATGTAAGTCCATCAGTCCTGACTGACACAAAGTAAAGCCTAACAGCTGTCAGAAATTACAGAATGCTGCAAAAGGTGAGGCAGTCATTTGTGTGTTAACTAAAGATTTTGCAAAGGGGATGGAGATTTCATTGGAGAAGGCAAAAATTCAAGAGCAAAACATGGAATCACAGCATACATTTATAAAAAAACAACTTTCTCCACAATTATCTTCTAACGAAGGGGCCCTTTCACTAAGCAGCGTAAGAGTCTATGTGCACGCAACGCGTGCCAAAATGGACACGCGTATCAGATGGGCGCCAAGTGCATTTGATGCGCATAGGTCATTACCGCCTGGTTACCGTATGAGGCTTTACTGCTAGGTCAATGGCTGGCGTTAAGGTCGGAGACCTAAAATGGACGCGCAGCAATTTTGATTTTGCCACATGTCCATTTTCGGCAAAAATTTTAAAAAGGCCTTTTTTACAGGCACGCTGAAAAATGGATCGGTGCATGCCCAAAACCTGCGCCTACACTACCGCAAGCCATTTTTCAGAGCACCTTAGTAAAAGGACCCTCAATACTGTAGTATGACATTGCCAGTTTCACTGGCAGAGGCAACTAATTATATAATTTATGCGAAGTAACTCATATGCACTGAGTCTGTGACATTTTTTTAAAAACACAATATCAAACCATATATCCAGGTATTCAACAAATTAACTTATTCAAATTAATATATAACAAGTGTTTTAAATATTGTAAATGTTTAAAATAACTCTAAACAATCTTTTTGGGCTTCGGAACAAATCAGTGCCCCCAAAACAATATTTCTGACTCCAAAAAAAAAATATTTTAGAACATTTCAAACATTTACAATATTTAAAATACTTGTTAGATATTAATTTGAATGTTAATTTGTTGAATACCTGGATATATGGTGTGATAGTACCAATCTGGATAGTATCTGAGTTGACTGTAAAGAATTACATACAGTTTAGTTATATGATCTTCTGAGGTTTTTGGGGGTTTCTTTTTTTTTGGGGGGGGGGGGGGATGCTAAAACAAAAACCCTGAAAATTCTGCATTTAAATGCTCAGTTTAAAAAGAAGCATTGGCAGAAGAAAAAAAAAAAAGTAGAAATATATAATAAAATGAAATAATTATTTAGGGGTCCTTTTACCAAGCTGTGGTAAAAGGACCTCTGTGGTGGCAGCATGGGTATGGCATGCGATGAGGCCCCCTTTTACCGCAATGGGTACAAGGCTTTTTTAAGGAAATGGCTGTGCAGCAAATTAACCACACTACTCACTTGCTGCACGGCCATTTCCCGGGGGAGCCCAGCTATAACAGGGAAGCGTACGGATAAGTCCCTGGTGCTAATGTAAAAACAAAAAAAAAACAAACAAACCCAGTATGCCGGAAATGGCGTGCAGTGGGGCAGGAACTGTTACCAGGCTCCTGTGGTAGCCCAATGGTACTGTCAAACTGGCGCAAGGCAAGCCCATAGTAGGCTTGCTGTGCCTTTGTAAAAGGGCCCCTTGTTGCATAGTATGCATTATGAAATAAACTTTTGAAGATCTACAAAATATTAAAAATGAATAAATAATGTGGATGTGAGTTAGTGTCCGTGTGGCAGCAAAGTGGTTATACATTCGGTCCAGTACTCCCCTTTATCTGTTCTTCTGTTCTGATCAACTTCTAAATCACCATTCAGGCCAACATCTTGTTCTAAAGGCACCGTTGTTAGCAATGAGTCATACTGATGAGAACTCATTTCTCAAAAAGTCTGCAGTGTTGCCAAGTATCTGCACATCATTATATCATGAGATTCATCTAAAGTTGGGTTTGTGCCTATTTCAAAGCATTCTATAATTTAAAAATGCTATAGAACTGAAGTTAGAAAACGAAGGCCTATTTTTCAAAATAAGACATAATTTAGTTAGCAATACTGATAAAATAATTCAGTATAAGACTACAACATCTATTTAAGAGTCCTGATTATTAAGCAGCGCTAAGGGCGCACTAGCGTTTTTAGCGTGCGCTAAACGCTAAAGTCGCCCACAGAAACATATGGGCGACTCCAGCGTTTAGCGTGCGCTAAAAATGCTAGCGCACCATAGTAAACAGGGCCCTGTGCAGAAATGGTTTCTAATAGCATGTTTATTATTATTGAACAAAAAATGTCTTGGAATGTCTTATTTACTGTAATGTAAGCATACAAATTATATTACTACAAAAATAAATAATAGGCACAAAATTAGTCTCGGATCTTAAAAACTTCTTATCTACCTAAATGGTAGAATACATAGAGTTTCCCAGCCCATCGCACTTGTGTGGGTTTTGCTTTGATTTGTATGTTTGCCTTAGATTGGAAAATAAATATTTTGGCCTACACAAGGACTTATCCAGCTCTGGCCTGTTAAGAATCTCTTTGCATATCTCTCAGTTGAGACTCTAGTTTACTGTTTTCAAGAGCTGCCTGCTGAAAAATAAATAGTCCACAGAACCAAAGATTACTGTTCAGGCAAACATGGATTGTTCCTGCCCCTCCCCCAAACAATGGAGAAAATGAAGAAAAATAGAAGTACTATAGCAATGGATTTCTATATTATTTTTCTTTCCATTTTCCATAGCACCAAACTTCTTCACGAGATATATAGAACAGTGTGCTGCTGGTAAACAAATACGTTTGAACAAACTCAAGAAGATTATGCTTTACAGTTATGAACATGTATTGCAATATGGGGTATTTATGTTCTTCCCCCTGCTGCTCTGTATCCTGGTAAATAGTGAAGAACAGCTTAAGACCAAAGGCACAGCATATGGCTATTCTTGCCAAAATACTTGTTTTCATAGATGTATCTCTTAGAAAAAGACCAGTTTTCTAGCTTGACAACTAACAGAGCTTGAACACAGAACTAAAGTACCCACAATCCTGAGCTTTAGTCTTGCTAAAAAAGTAACTTCAACCTTTTGCTACAAAATACAAGTAGAACTGTACAAAATACGCATAAAAAGTTACAATATTTTTAAAAGTATTGAGGAGCATTTTTAATATAATGTCCAAATCCAATTTTTGATGATTTGCAAAAGACGTCCAAAAATCCAGTGCCAAACATGGTCATTTTCAAACCAGAAAAATGTCTTTTTGGTTCAAAAATTTCCCTATTTTAGACATTTTGGCCCAGATTCTATAAATGGAAGTTTAAAATAAATCAGCGCAGAAAACATTTCCGCCTATGCATATTCTATAAGCAGTGCCTAGATTTAAGTGCAGTATATAGAATACGCTTGGTTGATACCTTAGCGCTTAAAACTACACATATCCATTTAAACTACCGAAAACGTGGCGCAAATCCTGGCACGTAGATGTAGACGCAGAGGGCCATATTCTATAACACGTGTAAATTTTGGAAAGCCCATTTCCCCACCCATAACCACACCTCTTTTTGCCTGCAAACATTAAAATTTAGGCGCAGTGCATTATAGAATATACTTAGGGAGTTGTGCATGTAAAGTCTAATTATTGCCAATTAATGCTCATTATTGCTTGCTAAGTGCTGATAAGGCTGATTGGCTTGTAAAGCCAAGTAATGCGCGTTGTTATAGAATATGCTTGGACTTTGGCAGAGAACACTAACATAGTAGATTACGGCAGATAAAGACCTGTACGGTTCCAATCTAGTGTGCCCAACTTCGATAAATTGATATATGCTATATAGAATCCGGGGATTTGTGCTCGGTGCATCATTCTTTGAGGGCCATTTTCACACAAAAATCATCCAAGGGAAAAACACACAAAAAGAAGACACTGGGATGTCGGTAGGAAGTGCAGTCTTAACTAGACTGGTCAGACACCCAGCAGAGCAGTGTGGCAGACTAGGGGGCACTGCAGTGAACTTAACATAAAATGTTCCAGGTACACATCATTAACTCCCTTAAATTGTATAGTGAGCCCTCCAGGAATAGCAAAAAATATACTGTACCTTTGGAAATGATTAACAAATCCAGTGTGCAAACATTTACTGCTGTTGAAAATCCAGAAGAGATGCTGTGAGAGGACAAAAACTCCATTAGTGAGTATTTTACCTTGAGCTACTACTGAAAAGGTGTGAGCAAAATCCAAATAAAATAAATAAAAATGTAGCAGCAGTGAGAATTACCTCTGAAAACACTATAGCCTTCTACTTCCTTTATAGTTTGGTTTCAGTTCCTGATAAGAGTTTTCCGAAATTGGGCACTGTTGAACCCAGAGTGAACCCAAATACGTTATGGTGGTGCTTACAATTGTTTGATTGACTTGATTTTTGTACTATAAAGTTTGGTGGGAGGCATTCATTGAAGCTGTATGGAACTGATATATGATTTAGATCTGTGAATGGACAGGAGGACTCTTGTAAATGATATATTTATAATTTTTGTAAGTGTTTAGAAAAAGTGCTAGAAATGTATTATTGCACACACTTAGTGGTATGCTCAAGGGTGTATGTGGTGGTTTAAATGGGACCTCAGCTTTGGGCTCTTTACTCATTTAATTAATACCACCTGACTGGTTACTACTAAATACTGGCGACACAGTGAACTGAGAGCTTCCACTCACACCATTATTATAGGTTTCAGTCTGAACTCACTTGACATATTTTCTTTGGAAAGCTCTTTTTTGAGACTTTTAGCATTGTTTTCTAGCTTTTGGGTTTGCATATTTAAGTTTACCACAGCATCAGTGTAGAGCACAGATAACAGTTTAAGGAAACCTCTGTTTAGAGTTTGTCAGTTTAGACCATAGCTTAGCCATTTAAAAGAAAGGAAATCTAGACCAATACAAACTAGAAGCAAGGTCAGGTTATACTTGTATATATATGTGCTTAAAATTACTTGCTAGGGGGGCGTGTCCAAGATGGCGACTCACACTCGAGGCTGAACGCTCCGATGTTGCTGGATGTTATTCTCTTTCTTTGAAATACTAAATCGGAGAGAAATCTAATGCCTCACACTAAGAGAAAAGGCGTGGTGAGGAACACGCCGTCGGTGCTCCTTACCTCTACGCCTCTCCAGACAACGTTGGATCGTTTCGTAGCGAGCTGCCCTAGAGGAACCGGCGTGCAAGCCGCTGTGAATGATGCCGAAGGAGCGACACCATTCCAGGCTGTTGAAACATCTCTTTCACCGCCGGAGTTTAACACCCCGCCGTGCCCTGCTCGCGAGAGAGGGGGGATGTTGGACCTGATCTCATCGGAAGGTGACAGAGACAGGCCCGAAAATGACGGCGCCACCCCAGAACGAGCAGAGGAATTATCTTTGGAGTTATCAACCCCACCGGTGGTAACGTTGGATTCGATTTGGAAGGCTATTCAGGCCTTGACAAAAATAGTGACGAATACTGCCCAGGAGACCAGACTTCTAGTAAGTAAAGTAAATACCTTGACAGAAACAGTGGAGAAAGTAAAAATTGACTATACCACAAAGTTTGAGTCAATTGAAACAGATTTAACAACGCTGAAAGCAGTTAATATGACTATAATAAAAGATAAAACGTTGATGATGAGAAAAATAGAGCAAATTGAAAACTATAATAAACGTTTGAATCTAAGGATTTTGAATTTTCCAGTGGTAGATGGTATTGCTCCAATGGAACTATTTCGAAAATATTTAATTGAGATTCTGCAGTATTCCCCTTCACTTATTCCTCCATTGAACAAAATTTTTTACATTTCCTTGCAAAAGAAAAGTCAGGGGGAATTGAGGGAAGAAACTCAAGGTGAAGCTGGAAATAGTTTACAAGATTTAACAGCATTCTTGGAACAATCTTTGTCAGTAATATCTCAGCGTCAAACACTTTTAATTTCTTTTGTCTTCGAGCAAGATAAGAATTCATTATTAAAATTATACTTTAAGAATTCTAAGAAGATTTTCTGTGGCTCAAGGCTTTGGATATTTCCGGATGTCACAAAGACTACACAGGATAAGAGAAAATTATTTCTATCACTGAGGGAAGAAACCAGGGCATTAGGAGCCACTTTTTTGCTGGCGTACCCATGTAAATGTTTAACCAAATATTTGAATGTAAAATATGTTTTTTTTGAACCAGATCACTTAAAGTTTTTTCTTGAACAGAAAAAGCTTTCCAATGTGAATCCACCTTAGTTTGAACATACTGTTAACATGGGATAAGAGGGTAGAATATGAGTCAGGCCATTTTTCTTTATTATACAAATCTTATGTTCTCCTGGTTTAAAATACTAACCCCCCCACATGTAGTGGTCTAAGGAAGAGTAGAAATTATGACGTATAACTGATTGGTTTATGGAAGAGAATTCTTTATTTGAATTTTACTACCTCTGTTTTTCCTGTACAATATGCATATTCTTGTAAATTGTTAAACTAAATAAATAATAAATAAATAAATAAATAAATAAAAAATTTACTTGCTAGAGAAATTAACCTTTAAGGGAATATATATATGTTGGGTTGTTTTTTTTTTTTTTTTTTTTTACAGAAGATCTTTCTGTTAGGTAGTAAGGAAAAGGCTGTACTAGTGTTACTGTCAATCAAACCACAGAGTCTGATTAAAGAGAAAGTTGAAAAGGGCTCTAACGGCACACTGATTGAAATGAATCAAAGAAACACAGACACAGAAGAATACCAGAACTCAATCTTCTTAGTCCTGAGGAGGTGCTGTGAGAAGACTTCCAGAAAGGAAGAAAACACCATTGGTAAGTATTTTATCTGTTGGGAAATTGCTTTTAAACTTGGAAAAGATAGACTTAGCGCTAATCTCAGTGTCCTTATTTTAAGTTACTCTGCTTATTTAGCAAGGTAATTTAGGGAATAGTTTTACTTTAACATTTAATGTTTCTCACTAGCATTAAAGTTTACCATAGTATCGGTGTAGAATACAGTTAACAGTCCAAGGAAACTTCTGTTTAGAGTTTAATTCTCTCCCACCTACCATGGCCTGATCTTTGATTTATAGGGCTTTGAACCAATTAGAAGGCTAGAAGGTTTAATTAGGCCACCTCTATCAGCCAGTAAGATGAAATTATGTCTTACCTGATAAATTTCCTTTCCTTTAGTCAGCTATACCATTCTGAACACGTGGGTGTTATATCCTCCTACCAGTAGATGGAAGTAGAAAAAAAGCTAGGCTTTTCCAGTGAACTCGCTGATACACTGATAACGTTCCAGTATGCCTCTGCCAAAGCAGCAGGTGGTCCCTTTGTAATGCACATCCATGCCCCATCAATCACTACAGCTATAAAAAAAAATAATGCAAGCATAATACCACAGGTACTTGCTACCCTGCATCTCCAAAGATTAGCTCCTCAGTACCCAAATTATCCTTAATTTGTGTTTCTTGTTCTTTCATTTATTTTAACTGAAAGGAAATCAGCAGAGCATCTCAAGAGTCCTGGGCTTTAGTCTTCCAAGGGCAGGGATCGGAATGGTGCAGTCGTCTAAAGGAAAGGAAATTATCAGGTAAGACATAATTTCATCTTCCCTGTCGGCTAATACTGCACTGTTCTGAATATGTGGATGTACCAAAGCAGAACCACTGGGCAGAGGAAATCAAAGCCCCCTTTAGGTCAACACTGCCAAGCTCGAATGAACTCTGGCAAAAATATCCAACCTGTAATGCTTGACAAAGGAATGTAGCAACAACCACGTTGCTGCCCAACAGATCTCTTCTGGTGTGACCTTTTGGACCTCTACCAAAATAGCTGCCCAAGCCCTCCAGAGAGCTTTCTACCCCGGAGGAACAAGCAGATTCTGACAAATACAGTCAGCCTCAAAGGCTGCCTTAGTCCACCAAGTGACAGTGGCCTTAGAGGCTGCCTGGTCCTTCCAAAGACCTTGGAAAAGAACAAACAGATGATCGGAAAGACAAAAATCATTGGTTTCCTCCAAGTAGTGAAGAAACGTCCTCTGAATGTATAATCTGTGTAACTTCTGAGCAGCACAGGGGTCGGACCTCTCCTCTGGAATGGAGTGCAAACAGATGACTTGATTCATATGAAATGCCAAGACAGCTTGGGCAGAAAAGTAGGAACCGTGTGGATCAATACCTGAAAAGGAGAAGAAAAGGTCTCTACAGGATAGTGCCTGCAACTCTGAGACACTATGGGCTGAAGTGATGTCCACCAAAAACACTGCCTTAAGAGTAAGATCCTTAATGGAGACCCGCCGCAAAGGCTCAATGGAGCCCTGGACAACACCCTAAGAACCAAGTTCAGGTTCCAGTAGGGAAAAGAAGGATGAACCAGAGGCCACAAATGTGTGACCCCCTTCAAACAAGGGGCAATTTCTCCATGCACTGCCAGAAAGAGGCCCTGTACTTTGCCCTTAAAGCTATAAAGGGCAGGAACATGGACCTTGATGGAATTTAGGGCCAGTCCCTGATCTAAACTTTGTTGCAAAAAGGCTAAAAACTCAGGAACCTAAACCTTCCATGGGAACAGAGCCCACTTGGAACAGCACTGTTCTAAAACTTTCCAGACCTGCACATAAGTCAAAGACATGGAAGACTTCCAGGATTTAAGCAAGGTTTATTTCACTTTGGACAAAAAGCCTTGCCTCACCAACCACCACTTCTCAAAGGCCAAACTGTAAACCAGAGGGACCCAGATCCTCCATTTCTGCCTCTGGGCTGAGGAATTGGCTCACCCACCAGCAGACAAACTAGGTCCGTATACCATGGATGGCGGGGTCAATCTGTAGCCACCAGAAGAACAAGATGGCGGCAAATGATTGCATCCTTCCAGCAGCTGAATTGCTCCATCTTGGCATTAGAGGTTGTGACCATCAAGTCGAACACCGGCAGCTCCCAACGGTCCCATATTAGCCAATAAGGCCTCCAAGCCCCCGCACTCACTGTCCTGATACAACTGGGAGCAGCTGAGGAAGTCCGTCTGGACACTGTCCTTCCCGCTATGTTTACATAAGAACATAAGCACTGCAATACTGGGCCAGACCAAAGGTCCATCATGCCCAGTATCCTACTTCCAACAATGAAGGTCACAAGGACCTGTCCAAGAAAGCACAAAGGCAGACGGTCTGCAAACTCCAAGGTGGAAGATAAAAAAAGCAGATCGTGTAGAAAGACAAATAAAATTTATTTCAAACAATATACTGGTACTTGTATAAATATAGACAGCCCGACACAGGCCGTGTTTCGCCAGAGGTTATGGCACCCGTCTATAAAAGAGAGGTTAAGACACCCACCTATATAAGAGTCTTTTGCTACCAAATATAAGGTTGCCTGCCACTATATGTACAAATGAAGCATTACATTTATAGGATATACAATGTATAGATAAATCACCATAAATATAGGATGTAATTATTCTTTTTATTTGATATCCTTCTATTTTTGTTTTTTTGTTTTTTTATTAATATTTAATATAATTTTAGAAGATTTTTTCTATATGGGTTTTATATAGAGCATGTTTTGGTATGTATCATTTTAGATTTATGTATGTACACTGATATAGACACTATATTTGTTGTATGTGCATATACATTTATGTGTATATATATATATATATATATATATATATATACAGTGGGGGAAATAAGTATTTGATCCCTTGCTGATTTTGTAAGTTTGCCCACTGACAAAGACATGAGCAGCCCATAATTGAAGGGTAGGTTATTGGTAACAGTGAGAGATAGCACATCACAAATTAAATCCGGAAAATCACATTTTGGAAAGTATATGAATTTATTTGCATTCTGCAGAGGGAAATAAGTATTTGATCCCTCTGGCAAACAAGACCTAATACTTGGTGGCAAAACCCTTGTTGGCAAGCACAGCGGTCAGACGTCTTCTGTAGTTGATGATGAGGTTTGCACACATGTCAGGAGGAATTTTGGTCCACTCCTCTTTGCAGATCATCTCTAAATCATTAAGAGTTCTGGGCTGTCGCTTGGCAACTCGCAGCTTCAGCTCCCTCCATAAGTTTTCAATGGGATTAAGGTCTGGTGACTGGCTAGGCCACTCCATGACCCTAATGTGCTTCTTCCTGAGCCACTCCTTTGTTGCCTTGGCTGTATGTTTTGGGTCATTGTCGTGCTGGAAGACCCAGCCACGACCCATTTTTAAGGCCCTGGCGGAGGGAAGGAGGTTGTCACTCAGAATTGTACGGTACATGGCCCCATCCATTCTCCCATTGATGCGGTGAAGTAGTCCTGTGCCCTTAGCAGAGAAACACCCCCAAAACATAACATTTCCACCTCCATGCTTGACAGTGGGGACGGTGTTCTTTGGGTCATAGGCAGCATTTCTCTTCCTCCAAACACGGCGAGTTGAGTTCATGCCAAAGAGCTCAATTTTTGTCTCATCTGACCACAGCACCTTCTCCCAATCACTCTCGGCATCATCCAGGTGTTCACTGGCAAACTTCAGACGGGCCGTCACATGTGCCTTCCGGAGCAGGGGGACCTTGCGGGCACTGCAGGATTGCAATCCGTTATGTCGTAATGTGTTACCAATGGTTTTCGTGGTGACAGTGGTCCCAGCTGCCTTGAGATCATTGACAAGTTCCCCCCTTGTAGTTGTAGGCTGATTTCTAACCTTCCTCATGATCAAGGATACCCCACGAGGTGAGATTTTGCGAGGAGCCCCAGATCTTTGTCGATTGACAGTCATTTTGTACTTCTTCCATTTTCTTACTATGGCACCAACAGTTGTCTCCTTCTCGCCCAGCGTCTTACTGATGGTTTTGTAGCCCATTCCAGCCTTGTGCAGGTGTATGATCTTGTCCCTGACATCCTTAGACAGCTCCTTGCTCTTGGCCATTTTGTAGAGGTTAGAGTCTGACTGATTCACTGAGTCTGTGGACAGGTGTCTTTCATACAGGTGACCATTGCCGACAGCTGTCTGTCATGCAGGTAACGAGTTGATTTGGAGCATCTACCTGGTCTGTAGGGGCCAGATCTCTTACTGGTTGGTGGGGGATCAAATACTTATTTCCCTCTGCAGAATGCAAATAAATTCATATACTTTCCACAATGTGATTTTCCGGATTTAATTTGTGATGTGCTATCTCTCACTGTTACCAATAACCTACCCTTCAATTATGGGCTGCTCATGTCTTTGTCAGTGGGCAAACTTACAAAATCAGCAAGGGATCAAATACTTATTTCCCCCACTGTATATATATATATATATATATATATATATTATATATGTTTTTTATGTTTTTATAGCCCCTGAAGCAGCCCAGTTGGGCGAAACACGGCCTGTGTCGGGCTGTCTATATTTATACAAGTACCAGTATATGGTCACAAGGACCTGGCAAGAACTCCAAGGGTAAAACAGATCTTGTGCTTCTTATCCTAGCAATAAGCAGAAATAATGGCTTATGGGCTTTTCTTTTAAGAAATTACCCAAACCTTTTTTAAATGCTGCTAAGCTAACTGCTTTTACCACATTCTTTAGCAATGAATTCCAGAAATAATTACATGTCAAGTGAAAAAATATGTTCTCCAATTTGGTTTAAATTTACTATTCAATAGCTTCATTGCGTTCCCTGGTAGTCTTTGTATTTTTGTAAAGAGTAAGCAAGCGATTCACATCTACCCATTCCACTCCACTCAGTATTTTATAGACCTCTGACAAGGCCTATACAGTGGGGGAAATAAGTATTTGATCCCTTGCTGATTTTGTAAGTTTGCCCACTGACAAAGACATGAGCAGCCCATAATTGAAGGGTAGGTTATTGGTAACAGTGAGAGATAGCACATCACAAATTAAATCCGGAAAATCACATTGTGGAAAGTATATGAATTTATTTGCATTCTGCAGAGGGAAATAAGTATTTAATCCCTCTGGCAAACAAGACCTAATACTTGGTGGCAAAACCCTTGTTGGCAAGCACAGCGGTCAGACGTCTTCTGTAGTTGATGATGAGGTTTGCACACATGTCAGGAGGAATTTTGGTCCACTCCTCTTTGCAGATCATCTCTAAATCATTAAGAGTTCTGGGCTGTCGCTTGGCAACTCGCATCTTCAGCTCCCTCCATAAGTTTTCAATGGGATTAAGGTCTGGTGACTGGCTAGGCCACTCCATGACCCTAATGTGCTTCTTCCTGAGCCACTCCTTTGTTGCCTTGGCTGTATGTTTTGGGTCATTGTCGTGCTGGAAGACCCAGCCACGACCCATTTTTAAGGCCCTGGCGGAGGGAAGGAGGTTGTCACTCAGAATTGTACGGTACATGGCCCCATCCATTCTCCCATTGATGCGGTGAAGTAGTCCTGTGCCCTTAGCAGAGAAACACCCCCAAAACATAACATTTCCACCTCCATGCTTGACAGTGGGGACGGTGTTCTTTGGGTCATAGGCAGCATTTCTCTTCCTCCAAACACGGCGAGTTGAGTTCATGCCAAAGAGCTCAATTTTTGTCTCATCTGACCACAGCACCTTCTCCCAATCACTCTCGGCATCATCCAGGTGTTCACTGGCAAACTTCAGACGGACCGTCACATGTGCCTTCCGGAGCAGGGGGACCTTGCGGGCACTGCAGGATTGCAATCCGTTATGTCGTAATGTGTTACCAATGGTTTTCGTGGTGACAGTGGTCCCAGCTGCCTTGAGATCATTGACAAGTTCCCCCCTTGTAGTTGTAGGCTGATTTCTAACCTTCCTCATGATCAAGGATACCCCACGAGGTGAGATTTTGCGTGGAGCCCCAGATCTTTGTCGATTGACAGTCATTTTGTACTTCTTCCATTTTCTTACTATGGCACCAACAGTTGTCTCCTTCTCGCCCAGCGTCTTACTGATGGTTTTGTAGCCCATTCCAGCCTTGTGCAGGTGTATGATCTTGTCCCTGACATCCTTAGACAGCTCCTTGCTCTTGGCCATTTTGTAGAGGTTAGAGTCTGACTGATTCACTGAGTCTGTGGACAGGTGTCTTTCATACAGGTGACCATTGCCGACAGCTGTCTGTCATGCAGGTAACGAGTTGATTTGGAGCATCTACCTGGTCTGTAGGGGCCAGATCTCTTACTGGTTGGTGGGGGATCAAATACTTATTTCCCTCTGCAGAATGCAAATAAATTCATATACTTTCCACAATGTGATTTTCCGGATTTAATTTGTGATGTGCTATCTCTCACTGTTACCAATAACCTACCCTTCAATTATGGGCTGCTCATGTCTTTGTCAGTGGGCAAACTTACAAAATCAGCAAGGGATCAAATACTTATTTCCCCCACTGTAGGTGTGGACCGGGAAGGTATTCCGGGTTAAGTTTACAAAACATGTGGTTTTTATTTTCCTAATTTAATCTTCACTTATTTATTCTCCACCTCCTGCTATATCATATTGTGGTCTATTGTAACTCTGTTAAATGTTACTATTTCAAGTGGATAATTGGATGTCATATTTTCAAAATTTCAATAAATATTTAAAAATATATATTTTAGCATAGTGTGGCACAGCTGTTAGAACACACACACATGCATACAAAGAACATTAGAGATGATCCAAAATGGCATGGAGAACAAACAGATATCATTATGCTCGGATGTGGTGATGGGCAGCACATAAATACTTCAAAATAGATAAGTAAATATATACTGCTTCTGTATAGGTCTCTGTTGAGTTCACACTTTGAATATTGTGTGTAGTTCTGTTTGCCCCATCTAAAAAGGATTTGGTGCAACTAGAAATTGTCCAGAGAAGGGCAACAAAAATGATGAATGAGATGGAGCACCTCTTTTATGAAGAGAGCCTAAAGAAGCTCGGGTATTTCAGCCTGAAGAAAAAGACTGAAAGGATATATTACCGTATGACAGAGAATTATAAAATTACAAGTGAGGTGGAATGCTTAAAGAAAGAAAAAGTTGTTTAATCTGTCAAGCACCTCAAAAACAAGAGAACACTCCATGAAACTAATGGTCAGCAGATGAAAAACAAATCATGGAAAGTATTTTTCAAGCAGCATGTAAAGAAGTTAGGGCATCTGTTGCTGGAGGATGCAGTCAAGACTTCAATGAAAAAGGATTCAAAAGAGAATTGAGAGGAGAAAGCAGGCCTCTGATTGAGCAGTTCACATAATAAATACTTCCTGGAAAAATGTGCTGTCCTAAAGGGGATTGGCTGTTGAGACAGTAGTGTAAGATGAAGTCAAAACTCAAGATTCTCATCCTGGTACATAAGGGCCTCACACCCTTAGCCGCCCCCACCCCCACTGTCTCTCACTCACTCTCAAATCTTCTGATTACTGACACCCAATCACATAGAATTTGTTCATCTCCACGGGCTTTAGTCTTTCTTCTACCAACCTCACAACTCTGCCTTGACTTCTCTCATGGCACTGCTTTCTGCTATGCTGGACAATTGCTATGGAATACCCTACCACTAACTCAAGACTCTAACCCTCATTCCCTAAATTTAAGGAGCAAATCAAGACCTGGCTATTTAACCTTACTTACAACACCCCTAAATGATTATGCAAGGACTAATCACCCTTCCACTTTCCAGCGCCTGCAAGTTCCTCACTCTCTGACATCCTCTTCTCCTAACTCATTTTCTTTTTTTTATCATCACTTTCTCTTTTGTTGATTTTTCTTTACTGCTATCTGTATTTGCAAATCACTTTTCCCCTAATTCTATAAAAGTTACCCAAATTTGAATGCGCAATTTTTGGCATGCGCCCAATTTAAATGAATAACAAACCAATTAATGCCAATAATTGGCTTTTTAACAAGCAATTATCAGTGCTAATTGTAATCAATTCAGATTTACAAGCCTAAATTTTATGCATGTCCCAAAAAAAAGGGGGAAATGGAAATAAGAGGGTCATGGGCAGTTTGGAGCGGATCATGGGCGCAGTTTTGGGTTACACGCACAATTATAGAATAAGAGGGTTCTGAGCACAAATTTAGTCAGGGGCATTTTCGCTGGTGCAAATGGATGCACCTACATTTACATACAACCCCTGGGACTTGAGCGCTATTCTATAAACTGTGTCTAACTTTAGGTACTGCTTATAGAATAGCACTTAAGTGGTTTTTATTCTGCATCACTTTTTTAGGGGCAATTTATAGAATTCACCCCTTTACATGTGACTGGCAGTATAGCAATCCTCCACAAATAAATACATAAATATGGACAGAGGACTACATTGTCACTTTACAAATTTCCTCTATACTGACTTAATGAAAAGGTGTAATCAGATTCATGGTCCTTACTTGATGGGGTTTGCTTACACCTCAAAAAGTAAAAGTCTGCTAATGTAGCACTGAACAATGCAATCCACTAACCACTTTGAAAGGGTGAACTTCATACTGTTTGGGTTGACAAATAGTTGATCACTGTGTGGGGCAGATTAATCCTTTAAAGATAGAAGGCAAAAAATCGACGAGTACTGCACTAGACTGTAAACAGTCTTTTAGTGGACATAACCAAATAGTGGCCAAATACAATAGTGTGGTCCCCTGGAGGAGGAGAAGAATGATGCACCTATAGAGAGTCTACCAAAGTCGTGACACCATTTGGGGTCTCGACTCACAGTTTGGGACGCTCTGGTCTAGTGTGGGTAATGCCTTGTCCCTCTAAGTCTGAGACTTTGAGAAAAAGGTTGGTAAGACTATGGGGAAGGTTGAGACCACTCTTGAGAACCAATCTAAACTTTCAGCCTAGAGGACTTACCAAAGAACTGAAGGCATCAAATGTATGAGGTAAGTGCTTGTAGTTCCAAACCATCAATAGATTTGGCCTACTAGCACTGCTCATGTGAACTATTCATGCAATGCCAAGATTATCTGGTTTATTTTTTTATCAAATTAATGAAAAATATAAAGTGTTATTTAGCAGTTTACAGCTAGGAACTTGTATTCCAATGCAAACATCCTGCCATTAGTATTCTATAGTCTACGTTAGTATATCTATAGTGACTTTTTCCAAAGTCAGTGTACAATGTGTGTGAGGATTTACAGCATATTCCAGAATTCTGCATTTATTGTACTGATTAGGTAACGGATATGACTCAGATTCCTTACATTCTTTCCCAACCACGGAAGTTTTTCACATGAAAAGAAAGAGCTTCCAGCTGGTAATCAAAATAGTGAAGCTTCAAAATGCAAGCTTTATTCTTGGCTTTTCAGAACCAGTATTTTTGTCTTTACTACAATTTGTCGCATCTGTATTTTTTAAAATTATTATTGTTTGTTTCATCTATTTCTGTGTTTATTGGTTGATATTGGAACTTTAATAACCCAACAGTCCACTTCTTCATGTTCTGTTATTTTTGAATACTTTGTTAATTAAGTCTCCTTTTCCGTACTTTATGTTTTGTAAGCCCTGAAAAGCAAAATCATCTATGAAATTTGCTTCATTTAACAAACACTGCTTGCTTTTTATGATGATAGGAAACAGTGCAAAGAGAGTTTTTTTTAAAACCAACTGTATTTCTCTGTTAAAGTAAAGCATTCTTTTGCATATTCACTCTTCAAATAACAAGTGAGCCAAAAGTAGCATTAAATTAAAGCAGCTCAGCTGAATAAGTGAGATTTGCATTTAAAGCAATTATAGGCAATTAAAAATGCAGTTAATTGTGAAGAGTGTTATTTTAAACTGGGGCAGATAATCAAAAGATTTGTACAGTTAACTTTAAGATAAATCTTATATAGCAACATAGTGGACAGCAGATAAAGAAAGCATAGTCCATCCAGTATGCTCAGAAACGTGGCCAGGATTGAACCTGCCACTGTGTGGAATTTCCACTAACCCTCTTTGTACTTAGGGTTGTAACTGCTGCTGTATGCAGATATCTCCCCCCACCAAAGAAAAAAAAGTGTGAAAGTCATTTATGTTTTATTTTGAGTGCAATTACTCTATAAAAGGGGTTCTCACCCTAGTCCCTGGAACATATCTATTAAGGCAGGTTTTCAGGACACCCACAATGAATGTGAATGAGATAGCAAAATTATTCAAAGTCATTAAATCGCAGGAGGATTGTGAAAAATTACAAGAGGACCTTACAAGACTGGACGTCTAAATGGCAGGTGACATTTAATGTGAGCAAGTGCAAAGTGATGCATGTGGGAAGAAGGAATCCGAATTATAGCTACATCACGCAAGGTTCCACGTTAGGAGTCACCAACCAAGAAAGGGATCTAGATGTCGTCGTTGATGATACGTTGAAACCTTCTGCTCAGTGTGCTGCTGCGGCTAAGAAAGCAAATAGAATGTTAGGTATTATTAGGAAAGGAATGGAAAACAAAAATAATGATGTTATAATGCTTTTGTATTGCTCCATGGTGCGACCGAACCTCGAATATTGTGTTCAATTCTGGTTGCCGCGTCTCAAAAAAGATATGGGAAAATTAGGTTCGTACCTTGGTAATTTTCTTTCCATTAGTCACAGCAGATGAATCCACTGATGGGTTGTATCCGCCTACCAGCAGGTGGAGATAGAGAACACTGAAGAACCATAGTGACCCTTGGACGGCTAGCCCCATCTGCCTTCAGTATTTGAAATTTTCAAAGCAGAGTGAATCATAAAGGTAGAATAACAAACTTTCCTCACAGCGAACAAACGCCCCAGAACAGGAGCAATAACCACACAAAGGAGGGACGATCTCAACCTCCTGCAATAGAACAGCATGTAGAAATTCTGAAAACTGGTTTCCAACTTCTCCCGATGAGATCTGAACAAAAAACAAAGTCAGACAGGGAGGGATCATGGATTCATCCGCTGTGACTAAAGGAAAGAAAATTACCAAGGTAAGAACCTAATTTTCCATTCCTCATCATCAGCAGCAGATGAATCCAGTAACTGATGGGATGTACAAAAGCACTCCCTACTTAGGGTAGGAACAGGCCACTCCGCGAGCAAGCACTTGCATTCCAAAATGTGCATCCTGCTTCGCTGCAACATCCAGCCTGTAATGCCGGACAAATGAGAGCTGAGAAGCCCAAGTAGCCGCACTACAGATCTCTTGAAGAGAGAGTGCACACGTTTCAGCCCACGAGGAGGAAATCGCTCTCGTGGAATGCGCCCTAAACGCTTCAGGCGGAGACCGTCCTGAAAGCAGATATGCAGAAAAAATTACTTCCTTGAGCCAATGGGCTATAGTGGCCTTAGACGCCAGACACCCGCGTCAAGGACCTGACAACAATACAAAAAGATGTTCAGAAGTCCTGAAGTCATTTGACATCTGTAGATACTGCAACAGAGCCCTGCGGACATCCAAAAGATGTAATTGCCCAAAGGAATCCGGAAAATCTTCCCTATAAAAGGAAGGAAGAAAAATGGGCTGGTTCAGGTGAAACGCTGAAACCACTTTAGGCAGGAAGGAGGGCACTGTACGTACCGTTACACCAGACTCCAAGACTTGTAGAAAAGTGTCCCGACAGGACAGTGCCTGAAGCTCAGACACACGTCTAGCCGATGTCATGGCCACCAAAAAGACTGTCTTGAAAGTCACATCCTTCTCCGAAGCTCGCTTAAGCGGCTCGAAAGGCGAATGCTGGAGAGCCTTCAACACCAGCCCCAGGTTCCAGGCCGAACAAGGCAACCGCATGGGAGGACGGAGCCGAAGCGCCCCTCTGAGAAATCGGGCAATGTCCGGATGAGCAGCAAGGGAAAAGCCCGAGACTTTCCCTCGAAAGCATGCTAATGCTGCCACTTTAAACCGCAGGGAATTGTAAGCCAGACCTTTTTGTAAGCAATCCTGCAAAAAGTTCAGCACCGGCGAGAGACTGTAACCCGCGTAGGTGTGATCGCCTTTGAAACACACATCCTTGCAACATATCCAGCTGCAAACTATGCCAAAACATTTCACAAGACCCCACAGTCATTCACAAAGGAAAAATATTTAACACTAGTAAAAAAGGCCCGTTTCTGAGAGAAATGAAACGGGCGCTAGCAAGGTTTTCCTCGGAGTCTGTATGTTTGAGTGAGAGAGTGTGTGAGAGATGGAGTGTGTGTGTCAGAGAGAGAATGAGAGAGAGACAGAGTGTGTGTGTGTTTGTGTGTGTGAGAGAGTGTGTGAGAGACAGAGTGTGTGTGAGAGAGACAGAGTGTCTGTGTGTGACGGAGAGATAGAGTGTGATAAACAGAGAATGTGTCAGAGAGAGTGTATGTGAGAGACCCCCCCCTCTCGCAGGGCCCCCCTCCCCACCCCCACCTCTCTGGCCTCAGGACCCCCTCCCCATCTCCCTCTCCCCTGCCCCCCTCCAGCCATCCATGTCCAGCGGCCCTCCTCTCCCCCTGTCCCCCCTGCAGCCACCCATGTCCAGCGACCCTCCCCTCCTCCTCCCCCTGCCCCCCCTCCAGCCACCCATGTCCAGCGACCCTTCCCTCCCCCCACCCTCGCGCATTAAACCCCCTCGCCACCCGCAGCTGCCACTGGTAACGCTGTCCGGCCACTGCTGCTTCTCCTGTTGAGCAGCAGCAGCTGCTACAAAAAGAAAAAAAAAGCCATAAATGTTTTTAAACATCAAGCACGGCACCGCTGACAGCCATCAGGCATTGGCTATTGGCTCTGCAGCCGCTCCTCCTCTCGCCTCTCACGTCGCTGCGCTCCTCCGGGGTCTTACTCCAGGGGCAGTGACGTGGAGGCGAGAGGAGAAGCGGCTGCAGAGCCGACAGCCAATGCCTGATGGCTGTCTGCGGTGCCACGCTTGATGAACATTTATGGCTTTTTTTCTTTTTGTAGCGGCCGCTGCTGCTCAACAGGAGAAGCAGCAGCGGCCAGATAGCGTTAAAAGTGGCAGCTGCGGCTGGTGAAGGAGTTGATGTGCTTCGGGGGGGGGGGGGGGGGGGGTTGAGCGCCGCACTCATAAGGATTCCCAGGCAGGGGGAGGAGTAGGGAAACACGCAGAGCAACTTGCTCCGCGTGTTTCCGTACTCCTCCCCCTGCCTGGGATTCAGCTGTGAGAGTGACGTCAGCCTGGCTACAGAGCCTAGCTCAGCAACTCCAGGAGCCACGGACACAGGCAGTTACTTTAGAACGTTGGAGGTGAGAATTATTATATAGGATAAAGGAATCCTTCACATGCTCATCTTCCAATGTAGTATATGTCATCCAGTGTAAAAAAATGTGACAAAGGGTGCTATATTGGAGAAACAAGCCAGATGCTGAAGAAGAGATTTAATTTACATAGACATCATATGAAAAATGCCAGTGCCAACCAGAATGTTACCTCTGTTGGACAGCACTTTACAAAACCAGAACACTGTACTAATAATTTTTGGTGAGAATACATAAGGGCAATACAGACAGGGCAATACAGTATACAGTCAGACAAACCAAAAGAAAAAAGCAACACTGGGCCTTCAGAACTAGGACAACAGGAGTACTTTATTAATCAATGACCCGACACAGGCCGTGTTTCGGCGCCAACAAAGGCGCCTGCTTCAGGGGTCGATGTACTGATGCAATGACGTGCAGATGAAAAAAAACACGAGTGCCTTAAAACACTGAGATGTTGTCTACAATGTTCGCTGTGGCGAAAAAAACGCTGAAAGCGCTGGCTCCGACAAAGAACCTTCTCCTGTGTCGTATTCAATTACACGTTGTGGTGCCAAAAGGCGCTAAAAAGCGCTGGCTCCGACAGAGAGCTTTCTCCTGTATGGCAAAAATAGTAAAAAAACAGAAAAGAACACACGGGTATCATTGATTAATAAAGTACTCCTGTTGTCCTAGTTCTGAAGGCCCAGTGTTGCTTTTTTCTTTTGGTGAGAATACATAAGGGAAACTTTAAAACAGTACAGGAACGCAAGACCTTTGAAGTCAAAATGATTAAACATTTTGACACCCACCAGACAGGACTTAACAAAGATCTGGGTTTTCTAGCCCATTATAAACCATGAAATTTCACTGCTTTGTCACCCTCTGATCACCATGCACATCTCCCTGTCCCTCATCCTTTCAGCCCTGTCTGTTTCTCACCTAGCCCACCCCTCCCTCATCCTTTCAGACTGTCACTGAAATACTTTGATGTTTCACTTATATATGCTGTTACTTATCAAAATTTGCTTATTTCTGATCTGATGAAGAAGGGCTACCTTCGAAAGCTAATCAAAAAATGTATTAAGTTAGTCCAATAAAAAAAGGTATCATCTTATTCTTTTTCTATGTTTTATTTTATTCTATTTCTATTGACTACTTTTAGAAATGGACTAACACGGCTACCACATCTCTCTACTAAAGATAAATTACATATTACTAAGACTAGTTCTGCAAGTTCTTCAGTTTGTCAAATTGCGCCATTACATCTTCCAGGTTTATAGAGATTTCATTCAGTTTCTCCGACTCGTCAGTTTAGAATATCATTTCTGGCACCACTATCTCTCCCAAATCTTCCTTGGTGAGGACCGAAGCAAACAACTCATTTAATCTCTCCACTATGGCTTTGTCTTCCCTGAGTGCCCCTTCTACCCCTCAGTCATCTAGCAATCCAACTGATTCTTTTGCCAGCTTCTTGCTTTTAATATACCTAAAAAAAAAGTTTACTATATGTTTTTGCTTCCAGCGCAATCTTGTTTTCAAAGTCCCTCCTCACTTTCCTTATCAGAGCTTTGCATTCGACTTGCCATTCCTTATGCTATTTCTTTTTATTTTCAGTCAGATCCTTCTTCCATTTTCTGAAGGATTTGCTTTTAGCTCTAATAGTTTCCCTTCACCTCACTTTTAAATGTAAATTTTTGACCATCGCAGCTACTCTAAATTTTCTTTTTCACCGTTTTCATTTTATCATAGTCTCCTTTTTGAAAATTAAATGCTAATGTATTGGATTTCCTGAGTGTACTTACTCCAAAGCAGATATCAAATCTGATCATATTATGATCACTGTTATCAAGCTGCCCCAGCACCATTGCCTCCTGCAACAGATCATGCACTTCACTAAGGACCAAGGCTAGAATTTTTCCTCCTCTTGTTGGCTCCTGTACCAGCTGCTCCATAAAGCAGTCCTTGATTTCGTCAAAGAATTTTACCTCCCTAGCATGCCCTGGTTACATTTAGCCAGTCAATATTGGGGTACTTGAAATCAATTAATCTCACAACCAAATTCTACTCAGAAAAAACCCTGTATTGAAGGTGTTAAGTCCATTTATTCATGAAAATATGTGGAGAAAAAAAAGACTTTAGAAACCATGGAGATATCTCTTTAAAGGCAAACCTTTCAAATATTTAGAGAACTCCTCTTCAATCATTAGTCTTCACAAAAAAAAACTCCACTCTTCTTATTCATGAAATACTTGTACATACACCTTTCACAACACATTAAGGTAGAGGCTTATTTCAACATCATATATCCGATGAAATAAACATTCATTTATAACTTAACTTGGATAGTAATGATGCCACTGGTCTGCATTAGATTCCACAGTTTCCGATGTCCATAAAGCCCATGGAATCTAATGCGGACCAGTGGCATCATTACTATCCAAGTTAAGTTATAAATGAATGTTTATTTCACCAGATATATGATGTTGAAATAAGCCTCTACCTTAGTGTATTGTGAAAGGTGTATGTACAAGTATTTCATGAATAAGAAGAGTGGAGTTTTTTTTTGTGAAGACTAAGTGATTGAAGAGGAGTTCTCTAAATATTTGAAAGGTTTGCCTTTAAAGAGATATCTCCATGGTTTCTGAAGTCTTTTTTTCTCCACATATTTTCATGAATAAATGGACTTAACACCTTCAATACAGGGTTTTTTCTGAGTAGAATTTGGTTGTGAGATTAATTGATATACATTCTACTAATTCCTTTACTACATATTGGTAATTGAAATCACCCATTATTATTGTGTTCCTCTGTTTGTTAGCCTCCCTAATTTCTGATAACATTTCTACATCTGTCTGTTCATCCTGGTCAGGTGGACGGTAGTACACTCCTATTACTATCCTTTTCACCTTTACACATGGGATTTCAATCCATAGGGATTCCAAGATATGTTTTGTTTCCTGCAGAATTTTCAATCTATTTGATTCAAGGTCCTCCTTAATCCAATGCTACTCCTACACCAATTCGATCCACTCATACCAGGGTACAAATTATATCGTAGTGGTAGACAGTGTCCCACTGGTTATCCTCTTTCCACCAGATCTCAGAGATGCCTATTATATCTAATTTTTCATTTAGTGCAATATATTTTAACTCTCCCATCTTATTTCTTAGGCTTCTGGCTTGCGCGTACTAAAATTGTAGGCGCGCTAAACGTTAGAGACGCCAATGCATTCCTATGGGTGTCTCTAATGTTTAGCGCGCCCACAATTTTAGCACGAGCTAAAAACATGAGCGTGCCTTAGTAAAAAAAATGCCCTAAGTTTGTTGCTCTTATTTACATCTTGCTCAGCAGCTGGTAGTGTTAATTTGTAATATTTTGTCTGCTTTTTCTTTAAGACACCTGGAGGGGCATTTTCAAAAGAAACGACTACATTGGAATTTGGACGTCTTTGTAAAATGTCCAAATTTGGAGTCGGGGAAAAAGGTCATTTTCGAAAAAAGATGGACATCCATCTTTCGTTTCGAAAATGCCAAGGATGTCCTTGGATTTGGACGTCTTTGATTTTCGGCAATTATCGAAACCAAAGACGTCCAAGTCTAAAACGTCCAAATGCAAGCCATTTGGATGTGGGAGGAGCCAGTATTTGTAGTACACTGGTCCCCCTGATACGCCAGAACAGCAATCGGGTACCCTAGGGGGCACTGCAGTGGACTTAATAAAATGTTCCCAGGTACAAATAGCTCCCTTACCTTGTGTGCTGAGCCCCCTAAAACCCACTACCTGCAACTGTACACCACTACCATAGCCATTACAGGTGAAGGGGGGCACCTATATGTGGGTACAGAGGGTTTCTGGTGGGTTTTGGAGGGCTCGCTGTTTCCTCCACAAATGTAACAGGTAGGGGGGGTATGGGCCTGGGTCCACCTGTCTGAAGTGCACTGCACCCACTAAAACTGCTCCAGGGACCGAATGCACTGTCATGGACCTGAGTACGACATCTGAGGCTGGCACATAATATATTTAATGATGTTTTTTGAGGGTGGGAGGGGGTTAGGGAACACTGGGGGAGTAACGGGAGGTCATCCCCAATTCCCTCCAGTGGTCATCTGGTCATTTCGGGCACCTTTTTGTGCCTTATTCGTAATGAAAACTGGTCCGGGTAAAAATGTCCAAGTTTTAGTCTTGGACTTCTCTGCTTTTTTCCATTATGGCTCAAAGATGTCCAAGTCTTAGGAACGCCCAAGTATCACCTTCACCAAGCCTCCAATATGCCCCCTTGAGATTTGGACGTCCTTGCGACAGACTTTTGCTAGAGACGTCCAAAATCGGGTTTCGATGTCTCTGAGAGATGGACATCCAAGTACCGATTTATGTCGGAAGATGGACGCCCATCTTCTTTCAAAAATGAGCCTGTTGGTCTACTATGGTCTCTATTGCAACCTAGATATCGGGATACCCTATCTTTCCTGTTTTGATGATATATTTGAAAGATACCTTGTTCCGAACCATGCATATTTGAATGACTATCGGCCTTCCCCTAGGATCTAGTTTAAAAGCCTGGGCCCACCCTGCTTAAGGTGGAGCCCCTCACTCCCTAACAGGCTCCCCCCTTCCCCAGAATGTTGCCCAGTTCCTTACAAATCTAAAACCCTCCTCCCGGTACTATCGCCTCATCTACGCATTGAGACGCCAGAGCTCTGCCTGACTCTTGGGCCCTGCGCGTGGAATGGGGTGCACTTCAGAAAATGCTCCAACACATGAGAGAAATTTTTTTTACCAGCAATTTTAAGACCATACCCATATAAGAACTGATGCACTTTCAGAAACAGCACTAAGAAAATGCTGGGCGTAATCTGGTTACTGGCACTGAATATCTGGGTCTTTGTGGGCCAAGAGAAGTTGTTCAGGCCCAGCTGATATTCAGGCCAGTACACAGATAACTAACCAGCATTATATGAAGTCTTTACTTGCCTGGTTCCTTTTCCCAGATACTAGCAGTGAATATCAGAGGTGCCTCCACCTTAGTACTAATCAAATAGTGCTGTGGTAGCCAGAACTCATATTTAGTGGCACTCTCCAGTTAAGTGCCACTGATTGGTCTCAGTTTACTCCTAGTCCATTTTACCCCATTTTCAATTTCATGGTTTTCAATGGAACCCAATATTGAACCTTAGCATTTTTCATGCATGCTTGCCTGAAAACTCTCTCCCTCCCCCTCTTGCATTTAAGAGACAATATTTAAGCCTCTTGGTCACAGATACAGAGTTTTCAGATAGCTTACTTTGTGTACAGCATGTTAAGCTGCACAAATGTAATGAATATTAGATCTATGGAATTGGACAACTTGTACACAGCTCAGAAATTTAAGTCCTGAAGATATTTTAATAATAGATTCCACATCAATCTAAATTTAGGCACAGTGCTTGAAAAGTCATGGCAGCTGGCCAGAAAATAAGGAAATACAAATGTGGTTTACACATCATACATCATTTATTAGTTGGATAGTCACTACTGGAGACCCAATTTGTTTCAGTAGAAACATTAAATGCATAAACATTTCTTAAAGGACTGTTTAACTGGAAAAAATTGTGGGGTCAAATTGCCCGACTTTAGGATAGAGAAGAAACAGAGAAACATGACAGCAGATAAGAGCCAACTGGCCCATCCACTCTGCCCATCCACAGCAACCACCATCTCCTCCTTTCCCTAACAGATTGCACGTATCTGACCCATGCTTTGTTAAATTCATACACAGTCAGAGATTTAATATTAATGCTTACATTCTGCTCTTTCAATCATAAAAATATGAAGCAAAGTACAAGGTGAGATTACATTCAGGTACAATATTTTATTTTCCTATCCCTGGATGACTTACAATCTAAGTTTCCTTACCTGAGACAGTGGAGAGTTAAGCGACTTGCTCAAGATCACAAGCAGTGGCACTTGGATTTGAACAGTGGCTTCCCTGGTTCTAGGGCATTGCTCTAACCACCGGGGGAGGGGGCACGGCTTGATGACAAGCAGTCCCAGGAGCTTGCAGCTGATATCACGGAGAAATGAAGCAGCTGCCAAAAAGATGATAATCAGTGCAGTACAGCAGGTGAAAGTGATGCCAGGCAGGTAGGAAAAGGGAGCCATGTGTAATATATCAAACGGTGAATAAACTATGAACGCCATCCTATGTGTGGTCTTGCTGCTACTACACTACTGCCTATAAGTTGAATTCTAGGTCTTTTTTTTGTTTTTAGTTGCATGGTGAGCTGGCATTTGGAGTCTGTTGAGCCCCACATTAATAACTAGGTCCCAGTGCATAAAAATGGATCTCAGGTACAATAAGACATGGTAGCACACACTAGTAACTGCGTAAGTGTTCATGCATGCCTGCTAGCACGAGAGCTTCTTCTCTCTATACCAATACTTTAGACTTGCTGCATTCTATTTCATGGATTTCTCTTTCTTTCTTTCTTAAACGCTTTTCAGACCTATCCGGATATAAAGCAGAAATGGATGCGGAGGGGCTCCACGGGGGTTTACAGAGGACCCAAAGGACCAGCAACGTGTGGTTAACAGATTCACCTTGAAGTATTTCCTTCTACATATCTGTCATCGTTCATCATGATGACTTACATTTATCTTTAAGTGAATTTTATAATCCACTTTTCCATTTTTAACATCAAAGCAGGGATCAATGGTTAAAATATATATTTTTTGGATTTAGCTCACATCTTTTTCAATAGTAGCTCAAAGTAAGTTACTTTCAGGGACACTAGCAGGCTTATTTTCAAAAGAGAAGGGCGCCCATCTTGCGACAAATCGGGAGATGGACGTCCTTCTCTCAGGGTTGCCCAAATCAGCATAATCGAAAGCCGATTTTGGGTGCCCTCAACTGCTTTCCATCGTGGGGACGACCGAAGTTCACAGGGGCGTGTCGGAGGCGTAGCGAAGGCAGGACTGGGGCATGCTTAACAGATGAGCGTCCTCGGCCGATAATGGAATAAAGAAGGGCGTCCCTGACGAGCACTTGGCCGTCCTTTTTTTTCACGACCAAGCCTCAAAAAGGTGCCCGAACTGACCAGATGACCACCGGAGGAAATCGGGGATAACCTCCCCTTACTCCCCCAGTGGTCACCAACCCCTCCCACACTAAAAAAAAAAAAAAAAGTTTTTTTTTTTTTTTTTTTTTGCAAGCCTCTAATGTCATACCCAGCTCCCTGACAGCAGTATGCAGGTCCATGGAGCAGTTTTAGTGGGTGCAATGCACTTCAGCCAGGCGGACCCAAGCCCATCCCCCCCCCCCACCTGTTACACTTGTGGTGGTAAATGTGAGTCCTTCAAAACCCACCGTACCCATTTGTAGTTGCCCCCTTCACGCCTTAGGGCTATGGCAGTGTTGTACAGTTGTGGGGAGTGGGTTTTGGGGGGCTCAGCACCCAAGGTAAGGGAGCTATGCACCTGGGAGCAATTTGTGAAGTCCACTGCAGTGCCCACTAGGGTGCCCGGTTGGTGTCCTGGCATGTGAGGGGGACCAGTGCACTACGAATGCTGGCTCCTCCCACGACCAAATGGCTTGGATTTGGTCGTTTCTGAGATTATCGCCGAAAACCGGGGACGACCATCTCTAAGGATGACCATCTCTTATGTTTGTGCAGCGCTGCGTATGCCTTGTAGCGCTATAGAAATGCTAAATAGTAGTAGTAGTAGTAATCTCTAAGGTCGACCTAAATGTTGGGATTTGGGCGTCCCCGACCGTATTATCGAAACAAAAGATGGGACACCCATCTTGTTTTGATAATTCTGGTTTCCCCACCCCTTCGCCGGGACGTCCTTAGAGATGGTCATCCCTGTTCGATTATGCCCCTCCAGGTATTTCCCAGTCCCTGGAGGGCTTACAATCTAAGCTTCTACCTGAAGCAATGGAGGAGGGTTAAGTGACTTACTAACGATCAAAAGGAACAACAGTGGTATTCGAACTCTTAACTATTAGGTTACTCCTCCACACCACATTTTTTATTATTTCAGTATGTCAAGCCCGGGATGGTGTACCACCCTACCTCTGCTTCAAGGGAGTGGGTGGTGGTAGTTTGGCCCAGGCAGGGTCTGCAGGACTTGAGGCAAAGGGTCACAGTCAAGTTCCTAGGTTAGAAACAAGGCAGTACGCCGACTGCATGGTGCTGCCATTAACATAGTGTTGTGCACTTGATTTATGGCCACATACTAGATCGCCACCATTGGATAGCCTGGGTTAGGGGTAGGAGAAGCATTTCCATCAAGGGACTCCCTGGGAGAAGGGGCTTTGGCAGGTTTAAATCCTTGCACACCTTGACAGCCATGTTGTGCTGCTGGGGTTAAGAGCATAAGTACCACCACCGTGGGATAGACTGAAGGTCTATCAAGCTCAGTATCCTGTTTCCAACAGTGGCCAATCCAGGTCACAAATACCTGGTAAGATTCCAAAAGAGTAAAATAGATTTTATGCTGCATATCCCAGTAATAAGCAGTGGATTTTCCCCAAGTCCATCTTAATAATGGGAACTTGCTCAAACCTTTTTTAAACCCTGCTATGCTATCTACATTCTCTGGCAACTAATTCCAGAGTTTAGTTACACATTGCATGAAGAAACATTTTCTCCTATTTGTTTTAAATTTGCAACTTAGTAGCTTCATTGCGTGCCCCCTAGTACTTGTATTTTTGGAAAGAGTAAACAAGCAATTCACATCTACCCATTCCACTCCATTCAGTATTTTATAGATCTCTATCATACCCCCCCCCCCCCCCCGACTCAGTTATCTCTTCTCCAAGCTGAAAAGCCCTAGCCTCTTTAGACTGTCCACATAGCGAAATCATCCCATCCTAGTTATCATTTTCATTTCCCTTCAGTAAACCTTTTCTAATTACACTATATCTTTAAGATGCAGTAACCAAAGCTGTACACAGTATTTGATATGCAATTGCACCATGGAGTGATACAAATGCATTAGTAATATTCCTAGTTTTGTGCTGGCCCTCCTACCCTTCTATTATTTATTCCTAATTGCTGTTGTACATTGTTGCAGCTAGCAGAGTGGTGGGAGTGCACAAGCCTCTGGCATTTGAGCCAGGTTAAAAGCAAAGAGCAAAACGGGGAACTGAAACTTTGTTTTGTCATGTGGTGCCATTGGGTTAGCGGTACTTGGGGCTGAGTGCCCTTGCTACATAGCAGAATGCCCTGATCTGTGGAAAAAGTCTGTCAGCCTTCCTGTTCCTGTGGCAGGCTGCAGGTTGTGCAAGTTGCACTGTATGGATAGATAATTTTATGTATTTTAATAATATAATATATATCTAATATGCAGAGCTCAACAAACCCCATCACTAGGTCACCATGGTGGCTAAAAATCAGACCTGGCGTCTAGCTTATACAGGCAGAACACATGCACTGCTGCATGGGGGTTGCAAAAAGCATGCAGCATCAATGGCTGATCAGTTCAGTAGGAAGCAGTTAAAGCAGCCTGTCATCAGGCTGTAAGATACTGCATCCATTCTTCACCATGCTGACTTGCTCTCGTGCCCTTCTCTTCCATCGCCCCCCCCCCCCCCCCATTGGCACTTTAATCACATGCACCCTCCACCCACCCACCCCCAGTCCTGACCACTAGTGGAGGAAGAGAATGGCTGCACGTTATGCTGCATCCTCCACATCTGCCACCTGGTGCCCAATGCAAAACTGGAACCACATGGCTCAAATTTTGCCTGCAGCAGCGGCAATGAAGCAGAAGAGGATGATACAGCCTGATGAGCAGCTGCTTTCCTTTTCTTCAGCTTGTAATGAGTACCAGGCCAGAGTTGCAGAAGTTGGGGGACAAAAGAGTGCTTGGCAGAGAGCACTGAGTATGTGCTGCGGGCGGGGGGGGGGGGGGGGGGGGCAGGGCAACTGTATCTGTGCTGGGGTACAACAGCTAGAGAGATGTATGGAGAGATTCACTTATGGGGGTGATCACTGGGAGACAGCTAAGGAGGGAGGGATTGTATGCCACATAAGGGTATAAAGGGGGCATGGTCATTAAGAGAGAGCTATTGGGTGTATGCTTATCAGGAGTCCTTGTCCCTCAAAAGCTTGCATCTGGCACCTCCCAGGTCTCCTGGACGCTATCACTGACCTCCTGGTGGGCAAAAATGATTCTTCTGGTCTAGATATGCCGCACAGAACAGAATCTCTTTCTTGTATTCTGATAATTTCAATAAGTTCATCACCTGATCAATAAGGTCAGAGAGCTGCTGTTTTTTGAAGAGTATAAACAACTGAGTCTTTCTCCTCCTCTTTCCAAGCATCATCGAGACCCTATTCCCAGCAGCAAATGAGCCAGGGGTTAGAACGACCAGAAATGAATGCTAGGCCTCTCCAATCATGCTGGGTTTACTCAGCTAAGGCTGGTGTTGTCTTGGACCCTGATTCCCAAATAAATGTTCTTCCTACAACAATTGCCCTGCCTCTCAGAATTTGAGAACAATGGTGAGGGGGGCAGGGGTTGGGCAGAAGGTCCTGGCAAATCATCTTCCCATTAGGTCTTGACTCCATTGTGAGGATAAGGGCATTTTAAAGGCAGTTGCTGTCCCTTAGGCTAAGCCAGTGGCAATTTGCCAGAAGTGACTAACTTCTGAGAATCACATTTAAAAAAACCAAGACACACAATTGGAATAGTGCCTGCCCTTCTCCTGGAACCTGGAAATGATCTGCTCTCCAGCTACGCCCTGCTTGCTATGACCTTCCTCTCCAGGTCCTGGTCACAGAAGCCCAGAGAGGATACACCTTACAATCAATCCTTTCCTTCTTTTGCAAATCATCTTTCCTTAGCCCTTAGTGTGCACTATCTATGCATTAAACAATATAGCATGGATACACTAGAAAGAAAGTGCCTTAAAAACACCACACCAATGCTGCTATATAAACAATCAAGACCGGCAAAAAGTGGCAAAACTTGCCTGAGTACAACTGCCTCAACATAGTTATTAAAAACCTTCCTTAGGTTGTGCTTGGGCTGCTTACAAGCTTATAAAAAATGCCCCCTTCTTTAAAAGCATAAAGAAAAAACAACAGCTAAGGGCTGCACTACCCTACAGCAATAGTGAATGATTCAGATGGTGGGGCCACATTGCCTTTAGGGGAAACCAGATACTCTATTGGCTCTGGGGCTATGGCAATGCCTCTGAGCGCTGCCTCCTCCCTCTGCTCAGTGTTCTATAGTGGCAAAGAAAGCAAATAGAATGTTAGGTATTATTAGGAAAGGAATGGAAAATAAAGATGAGGATGTTATAATGCCTTTGTATCGCTCCATGGTGCAACCGCACCTTGAATACTGCATGCAATTCTGGTCACTACATCTCAAAAAAGTCATAGTGGAATTAGAAAAGGTACAGAGAAGGGCAATGAAAATGATAAAGGGGATGGGACGACTTCCTTATAAGGAATGGCTAGGGCTCTTCAGTTTGGAAAAAAAAAAAAAAAGACAGCTGAGGGGAGATACAAGAGGTATATAAAATAATGAGTGGAGTGAAAGGTAGACGTGAATTGCTTGTTTACTCTTTCCAAAAATACTAGGACTAGGGGGCATGCAATGAAGCTACAAAGTAGTAAATTTAAAATGAATCGGAGAAAATATTTCTTCACTCAACGTGTAATTAAACTCTGGAATTCATTGCCAGAGAATGTGGTAAAAGCAGTTCGTTTAGCGGGGTTTAAAAAAAAAAGATTTGGATAGCTTCCTAAAATTCCATAAGCCATTATTAAAATGGACTTGGGGAAAATCCACTGCTTATTTTTAGGATAAGCAGCATAAAATGTATTTTACTGTTTTCGAATCTTGCCACGCTTGTGACCTGGATTGGCCACTGTTGGAAACAGAATACTGGGCTTGACTGACCTTCGGTTTGTCCCAGTATGGCAACATTTATGTACTTATATTTAACAGCTGCCAAGCAAATCCAGCCCAAGAAGTCCCCAAAGAAGAAATCCTTAACCACCAGCCTTAAGGGCATCTTCCAGAGCCTATTTTTTTGAGAGGGAGGGGGAGGTGGGACACTCTATACCATAGGAGTGCACGCATACCGCTCCCTGATGTACCCAGACTGCCTCAGGGCAAAGCCCAAGGCTACTGGAACTTTCTAGTTCTTTTTCTTTACTTGCTACACCAGCCATCACTTGCTGCTAGAGACAGTGCAATTTGGCATGGACAGAGGGGAACTCCTAAATTTCTGGCTTATCATCTTTACAGGTAACAGAATGATAGACCATCAAGTATTAAATTTAAAATTTTGGATTTGAGAGTGAGCTGTCCACTACTGCAGTGCTTCTCAACCCAGTCCTTGGGGCACACAAGGCAAGTTAGGTTTTCAGGATATTCACAATGAAATATGCATGAGATCTGCTTAATGAGGAAGTAGTGCATTTATTGTAGATATCCTGAAAACCTGATTGGCCAGGTAAGCCCCGAAGACTGGGATGAGAAACACTATTGGAAGTGCAGTTGCATGTACTGCCTTCTTTCTTGTTTTGCATTTGTTGTTTTCTGTGTCCTCCATGAGCCTGCTCTGTTTCCAAAACCAGCATTAAAGTAGCACCCTCAATCCCACACCACCAGAAGCCCAGCATTCTGCAACCCCACCATAACCCCAAGGAGAAAAAAATGTTTTTCTTCTTTTGTGTAATATACATATTACTTTTTATTTATACCTGATATACTTTACATAGTGGTGACTGCAAGAATGAGGGTAGGACAGAATGTGTACAAGGCAGATCCCAATAGTAAATATTTATAAGAACAATTGTGAAAAGGATTAGGGTATGAGCAGGTAGCGGAGTGGGGAGAGAACAGAGGGAAGTGCAAACATGTGACTAGTTGAATAAAATGTTTATGAAGTATGAAAGGCTGTCTATGCCAACGCTACAGTACACTGCATCCATCACGCCACAGTGTTTTGAAAATCTCCACAAAAAGCATGAAACATGCAGTTTGCTTACAAAATGGCTAACACAGACTTATGCATAAAAATATTCCAGCTGTGCAAAACCTAGAATATGTTTATGTATCACAGCACTGGAAGAGACCTTTCTTTTGCACCATAGTAGAAGTGATTTTGATGATCCAGTATAAGGACAAGATGCCTCTTCAGTCCAGCTAAGTATTTATGGGACTGTATTTTGATATAAAATTCATGAATTACGAGCAGTATTTATTGGGATTTGATGTGGGAACTTTTGTTTTTTGATGACTAAAACAGACTGCATGGGTTTTGGCATTTTTCTCTGAGTTTTTTTTTTTGTGAGCAACTTTTTTCCTCCGTTTTTGGGCGTTTTTTGGTTGCTCTCTTTTTTTCTGGAGTTCGATGATTTATTGAGGCCAATGATAATATCTAGGAATTCCTTGTGGGAAAATCGGCATTTGGCAGACCGATGCTCTTTGAGCTTTGAGGCCTTGTTTAAATTTGAGAATTTTGTAGCACCCCCCCCCCCCCCCCCCCACCAGTCTGTTGGCTATTTTGTTAGCAAACTACAAGAGGATATTTTGAAATTTTTGCTACCCCTTGTGTATTTTTTCTATTTTGACAGTGTTTAGAAAAACATCTCCAAATAGAACTTTTCCAAATTTTTCTTGAAAGAGAATCAGTTAGGACTAAAAGGCCAGAGTGATTCACAGGGCAGCTCCCAACATTTGCCATGGGAAGAAGAGAATTTTAAAAACAATGTTATTTCAATTCAAACAATAAATAATGGGAGCTACTAAAAAAAAAAAAAACAGGAGGCCAGCTGAACTTGCGCCTTCTGTCAGCATGTGTAAAGTCAGAAGCACCAGGGGAGTGGATATAAGCCATGCACCTAGAAGGATGAATAATTCTTTAATGGGAGGAACAGAAGCATAGAGCAGCCCGATAATGGAAACATATAGGCAGGCTTTACTTATTCTATTCTTTGCTTACTGTATATACCAATTTTTTCCCTCAAAATGGGGACCCAAACTTAAGAATCTTTATTCAAACCATTCCAAATACATTTTTGGAATATTTCAAAATACCATGGAGTAGCAGCTTAACATATCCCCTTTCATGACTGTAGTTACTGGGGAAACTTGATACTCTATCAATATGCATTACATTGGGGCCTGAACCTCTGCGAATGATTAAACCCCTTTGAAAGTTTTGTAGGTCTACTAATGGGGCTAGAAAATCCTGAAACCAGAAAGAAACAAATATATGACTAAATTTTATTAGGATTTATTTACCACCTTTTTGAAGGAATTCACTTAAGGCGGTGTACAGTAAGAATAGTTCAAACATGAGCAATAGGCAATTACAGCAGTAAAAATATTCAAATAAAGTATGGCGTGGAGGGGCATAATCGAACGGGGCGTCCATCTCTAAGGATGTTCAGGCGAAGGAGCAGGGAAACCCGTATTATTGAAACAAGATGGGCGTCCATCTTTCGTTTGGATAATATGGTCGGGGACGCCCAAATCTCAACATTTAGGTCGACCTTAGAGATGGCCGTCCCCAGTTTTCGACCATAATGGAAACCGAGGACGCCCATCTCAAAAACGACCAAATCCAAGGCATTTGGTCGTGGGAGGAGAAAGCATTTGCAGTGCACTGGTCCTCCTCACATGCCAGGACACCAACCGGGCACCCTAGGGGGCACTGCAGTGGACTTCACAAATTGCTCCCAGGTGCATAGCTCCCTTACCTTGGGTGCTGAGCCCCCAAACCCCCTAAAACCCACTCCCCACAACTGTACACCACTACCATAGCCCTTAGGAATGAAGGGGGCACCTACATGTGGGTTTTGGAGGGCTCACATTTACCACCACAAGTGTAACAGGTGGGGGGGGGGGGGTGGGCCTGGGTCCACCTGCCTGAAGTGCACTGCACGCACTAAAAACTGCTCCATGGACCTGCATACTGCTGTAATGGAGCTGGGTATGACATATGAGGCTGGCATAGAGGCTGCAAAAAATTTTAATATTTTTTTTTGGTGACCACTGGGGAGTCAGGCGAGGTCATCCCCAATTCCCTCCGGTGGTCATCTGGTCAGTTCGGGCACCCTTTCGAGGCTTGGTCGTGAAAAAAAAAGGGACCAAGTAAATGCGACCAAATGCTCGTGAGGGACGCCCTTCTTTTTTCCATTATCAGCCAAGGACGCCCATCTCTTAACAACGCCCCCGTCCCGCCTTCGGTACACTGCCGACACGCCCCCGTGAACTTTAGTCATCCCCGCGACGGAAAGCAGTTGAGGACGCAAAAAATCGGCTTTCGATTATGCCGATTTGGGCGACCTCGGGAGGACGTCCATCTCCCGATTTGTGTCGGAAGATGGGCATCCTTCCCTTTCAAAAATAAGCCTGATAATATACTACTTAAACTTTATCTATTGGGGACCACTGGTTGTATATCAATTTCTTTATGATTTTACCAGATGGTGTTTGGATACTCCTTTCTCAGCATGTGTATAAAATCACTGATTTTATGAACCCAGGACCGCAACACTTCCAAGCTTGGCTATTCTGCAAAGAATAAATTGCTCTTTTTTCTAAGAGCACCACCACTATAACTGGAGCTTTATTCCTATCATCGGTCCTTTTTTTCTTTTATTACGGCGGGAGAACAACAAACCACTGTAAAAAACTCAAACTGGAGAAAAAACATTGGAAACCATTTGGTAAAATCACAAAGAAATAGTATACTACTTACGTCAACACAATACAACATTTTAACTGATAGTTAAGAGTAAAGCAAAGATGGAACATATAGATAGGTAAGAGAGTAAGAAGAGTTAGAAAGTAAGGTGACTGATTTAAAGAAAGTTGTACATGAGGTCAGAGAGATGGTTAAATATTATCTCAGCTAGGGTAGGAGTGGATAAACATGTCCTGCTGCAGTATGTGCAGCCCAAGTGTGTGTGTGAGATAGAGACAAACAAGTTAGTTGCTTCTTCCATTAAAGGCCTGGTTGAACAGCTAAGCTTTCACCTGCTTCCTGAAGTACAAAATAAACAGACAAAATCATTGACAAAAGAAAAAGTAAAATAATGAAAGTCAGATCGATGCCAGTTTCCTAGCTCCTATTTCTAAATATATTTTAATTTATTTCATGTAGCAAAGTTGCTCATCTAAAACAATAGTGTTATGCAAAATAAAACATTGGACATAGCAAAAACTGAAAATATAAAATTTTTTAATCTCTCTGCAAGAGAGATTATAACATATTTAAATATAATGATATTCTTAGCCAATTTCAGTAACTGAAAGCTAATAAACTTCCATACCCAAGCTGTATACACCATATCCTGAAGAATTACAGTGTGTCTTAAGTTTATTTTCATATAAATTGTGTCGCAAATTCCTATTCAAGGCACTTTCTAAAGAGGTGAATTATCCTATTCCAAAAACTTCTCAGCGGAAAAACTAGTAATCTTCACTTCTATTACAATAAGCACAAGATTCTATCCTTTTTCACATTTGTTTCTTTTTAAAAACTGTTATACTATTGCAATACTTTTTTTTTCCATATATTGTAAGACAACATTGGTGCAAACAATATCAAGAAAAATACTCAAAGAAATCTAGTACACAAAGGTAAAAATAATCCATTCATATCACATAGCATATTTTAATTTATTAATGTGTATGTCTTCCATGGCTTGAACTGCACACCAGATGTACAACAGCACTGGTTTTATGATGCTAGAGTGCTGGCTCAAATACTGCGTTGGATAGCAACTTTTCCGTTTTAGGAATTGTGACAGGATTAGTATAATAAAAAACAGATAAGCTTTAAACAAACTATAAACACCGTAAAGCAACATCAAACAAAAGCCAAAATAGTAATAACAGAAGCCCACTGAAGAAAGGCAGTCTAAAATGTTGTTATCCTGACTTTTTTTTTTTCGTGTGTGTTTGCTTGTTTTGTTTGGTGGTTTTTTTTGTTTTTACATGTAGATAAATGTGAATCTACACTATTAGGCTCAAGTATGGAAAACAACCATCATGACAAACTACAAGAGGTCAAATGTTTTTGATTCAAAACTGCAACGTTCTTGTGGCCCGAAAAAGACCTTGGTTGTAAAAGCAAACTAAATAGCACAGAGCCAGATGTTTTTTGTTTCCGGTTCTTGAACAGTAACTGATGCATGTACCCTGTGGAAAACATTAATATGCCATACCTTTCTAGATTTCCTCTCTCCAATAACTTTTCTGTCAAGACTTTGGAGTTCTTGTCCAATTAGTTTGCTTGTAAACAGCTTTGACATTTTTGCAATGAAAGATGGATTAGCAAATTCCAGATAAACATAAAATTACTAAATGCTGTGTGCTCAGTTTCCAATTTTCCCATACAGATCACTGCATAAAAGGTCACCATCAGTTTTTTCTTTTAAGCAGCTACAAACCAATAAGTGTCACGAACAGTGGCCTGTATGGGGCTTCTTCTGGAAACTGAGCACACAGCATTCAGTAACTCTATGTCTATGCTTATTTGAATTTGCTATTCGATCTTTCATTGCAAAAATGTCAATGCTGTTTACAAGCAAAGTAATTGGAAAAGAATTGCAGTCCTGATAGAAAACCACAAGCAGGAAGAGAATCCCAGCTAACCTGACGGGAAAGCACAAGTTTTAGAAAAAAAACCATAAGGGAGGGAGAACCAAAAAAAAAAAAAAGAAAGAAAATTGCAAGCATGCTTGTACAAAGCCAGTTAACCCCCCCCCCCCCCCCCCACCGACCCTATGAGTCAGAAAAAGCAAGGGAGAAGCGCATTTTGAGGCTCTCATGAAATCTTATAGGAGACCTCAGCCCACGGATGGAATGGTAGCTCTCCTGCAGATGTACACAGTTCTATTTCAATCAGAATTTCACCAAGCTATATTCTTGGAAGGAGGGGGCACACAATTACATTAATACAGGCAAGGAAAACTCTGGCACATACATGCACAAATTTTGCAAACTATCACTGGGTATGTTCAATTCTTATATTTAAATTACCAGGAAGTAGTTTTAACACATGTAATTTCAAACCTTTGAAATTACATGTGTTAAAACTACTGGCTCTAAAAATAGTGGATTTGAAATTAGTTTCCGAAGCATTTGAATGCTTCTAAGAGAAAAACAAAAAAAAATCTAACAGTTCCAGTAAAAATGTTTCCATTTATTTATTGGGATTTATTGATAGTTTTGTTTGACAAAACTTACAATTAAAAATGAATAGATGTCTTGATTTGTTAGCGTCACCATAGTGACTGCATAGTATTAATGTTTAGTAGGTTGTATTAAATCAACAATGAGAGATAAAAGAAATATTGCATCTAAACAGTTTTAAAATAGTAATCCACCTTATACTGACTTAGGGGTCCTTTTACTAAGGTGTGCTGAAAATGGGTTGCGCTAGTGTAGGCGTGTGTTTTGGGCGTACGCAGATCCATTGTTCAGCACGCCTTTAAAAAAAAAATTTGCCGAAGATGGACATGCGGCAAAATAAAAATTGGAGCACATGCATTATGGGTCCGAGACCTTACCGAGAAAAAATATCCGCCAGAAGGCGGAGAACTCTAGACGCCCCACGGACAACAAGAAATGAAATAAAAGTGGGAGGGCGACCAAGGATTCCAAAGACTGAAAGGATATATAGTAATAAAGATGTTTATTGAAGTTTATTGAGAACTATTTGATGAAGGCAAATCCTCAACAAAGGGAGGTCTTTAGAAAGACCGTTGTGAAGGTGAGCGTGCTTCGTTGTCTCCTCTGACACAACGCTTGTATAGAATGCTGCATTCTATACAAGCGTTGTGTCAGAGGATTTGCCTTCATCAAATAGTTCTCAAAAGCATTCGGCATTAAGACTCCTGATGCAGGCCTAACGGCCGAAACACAACGTTGTGTCGAGTCTTTATACCTCAATAAACATCTTTATTATTATATATCCTTTCAGTCTTTGGAATCCTTGGTCGCCCTCCCACTTTTATTTCATTCCGAGACCTTACCGCCACCCATTGACTTAACGGTAAGGTCTCACGTGGTAACCGTGCAGTAATCATCTACGCACTGGTTTCTGTTTCCCTCCGTCTTCTCTTATCTCGCCAGGGTCTCCTGTCCATTTGACATTTCTTCTCTCTCCGCGCTCACCTTCCAGCTTCCATTTCTGTGTCCCTATTTTTCCCCATGTTCAGCATCTGTGTCCCTATACTTCCATGTTCAGCATCTCCCATGTCCATCCCTGCATCCATTATCACCACTATTTATCTATTAGGATTTATTTACCACCTTTTTGAAGGAATTCACTCAAGGAGGTGCACAATATACCCCTATCCCCTCCCCCATGTCCAGCATCACTCCTGTGTCTCTACAAAAAAACACACATCTGGCACCTCTCTTCTGTGTCCCTATTTTCCCCCATGTATAGCATCTTCCCCCTTCTGTATCTGGCACTGCCCCTCTGTGTCCATATACCATCCCCATGAAGAATCTCCCCTTTGTGTCCCTGTTCTTATACTCTCCTCCATGCCCATCATCTGCCCTCTGATTCTGTATACCTTCTTGTGTCCAGCTTCTCCCTCTTTTCCTACCCCACACCAATATGTATCTTTTCTCTCAGACCCCACCCCAGCATCTGGCTCACTTGCCCACCTTTCCACTGTGTGTTCAGTATTTGACTTCCTCTTCCTTCATCCACTGGTTCAGGACCTCTCTCCCTTCCCCCCAAGTCCCCATCCCCAATCCCCTCACATGTCCAGCACCTCTCTCTCTTCCCTCCAACCCACCCCTTCTTGTGGATCTAGCACCTCCCTCCCTTCCCTCCAGCCCCCATCCCATCACCTCTTTCCCTTCCCTCCAGTCTCACCCCATGAGTCCAGCACCTCTGCCATCCCTCCAACCCTCCCCCCCATGGGTCCAGCACTTCGTCTTTTTCCCTCCCTCACTCCTGCCGCAGTGCTTCTACTTCACATTGAGTCGCCCAACAGTGTGCCGACAGGCCTGTGTGTCCCTATCCCCGTGTCATTCTCTATGCAGCATCCCATCCCTGGCAAGCCAAGGAATCAAACCACAGTCTTCTTTATCGCAGTATGTAACACTTCCCACTGAGCTTTCTAACCGAGCTTTCTAACCTACTATAGCTTTGTCTGGCTAATGACTTATCTACAAATGGAACACAAAAATTAAACTGTGTAGAAGTATGGCTTTGCTTTAACCAGAAATAAGCACCAACTGGATTAATATCACATTGCTCCTGCAATAACTCTTCTCTTGAAAAATTCATAGAAGGAATCATAACAGAGGAAGCAGTATTTCTGTAGCATTTTTTTTCTAGTTAATTTGGCTCCAGGGACTGTATGCTGCACACTTCAACAAATTAACCCCCTCCCCCACCTCTCATTTTACTTAGTCTCCTTGCTTTTAAATGGTTCAATACTCTGATATTCCTCTTGGATTACCTATCAATGATGAAATGTACAACAAACTCTAATCACAGAACTAATGCATTCCCTATAGCAAATTCTGTGGTTGCACTACTGAAACAGCTCCAGAAACACATATACAATTTCCTGGGTAATGAACTGAAAATTTGATGTCAATATGCCTAAAGCAGTAATTCTGTATAACCAACTAATTGTTACAATGTCCTAAATACACAACTAATTACCTTTCTCTATTTCTGTATTTGCATTATGGTCTGCTGATGATCTGTAGTAATTGCCCAGTTGCAGAACAATCTTCCTACCAAAACAGGATTTGGGCATGATTTCAGGTTAGGTTAGGTTAATTATTCTTGATATGCTGCCATTACTACAACACAGATCAAAGTGCTTTACAATTAGATTCAAAGTGGGAAAAGACCTACGATATTTGATATTAAAGACAATTCCTCATTCTAGTGGGAGAAATGGCTATCCTGCATGGAATGCGAAATGTGATTTACTTTATAAGTTTACTTAACTGTAGTCCCTGAGGGGGATATAAATAGGTTTGGTTTTCAGGATAACCAAAGTACTTTTTTTTTTTTTTTTTGAAAAATGATGAAAAACTGGAGACAACTGATATGATAAAACTTCTTCACATACAGGAGAGCTTTGTTTTGTGCATCCATTCATCAGAGCAGAAAAAACAAAACAGAAATGACTGAGACTGCTGCATTTGGGAAGGGTTACAAATGCTCAGAATTTCACCCTTAGTTCTGAGAGCTGGAAAAGTTGTTTCATTCCAGTACTGTGCGCCTAACCAAATTCTCTTCATCTATGGAAAAGCCTAGCTACAGTATCTTAGTCTTTTTCATTCCTCTACACGAGAGTTACAAATAGATGTGTTTTTTTTAAGACTCTCTATGGTGAATAGCCATTGGATACATTTTCATACACTTTAATCTTCTATCAAATTAATTTTGCTTTCAGTTTTTATTTTGTTACTTTTGTTCCTTTAAGCATTCACTCAGGATAACTCAGTTTTAAAATGCAGTAATTTGATTGTTTGAATTACAATCAACAGGCAAGAAATCCCTTCGGTTATGCCTAGAAGCAGCACGAATTTGGGACTTTTTGTGATTCACAGTAACACACAATCAAGCCACTTGCATTCCAGATGATCTGAACCAGATAACTGAAAAGTTCAACTGAGTTCTTCAGCCTGATAATTGGTCTCTAGACCATCAAGCCCTAAAAGGATTTTTCTTTTGAGCCTTGGGAATACCTTTTGATTAAAAACTTAAGATGAATACTTTGTTGTAATGAAGCTGAGCACATAGTTCACATATGACTAAAAGTTGAAGTTCCATTATTCTTTTAGCCAAAGTAACCACTACTAAAAAGAGCACTTTACAGGTGTTACATTTGAATAAAGTGGATTCCATTGGATCAAAAAGTGGCTTCATAAGAAAGGTAAGGATAAAACTGTGGTCCTATGGCACAGGAGACCTCTGAATTGGTGGCTTGACATAATAGATACTCCTCCATAAATCAATAAAAGACTGGATGGACATTGTGAAGCTAGAAGTTTTTCGATGGGGACATGATAGGCTCAGAGTATGCTGAGATGTACTCTGATGGAGAATGTTTATAGCTCTAGCTGACAAAGATGGTAAGGCACTTGCGACCTGGGTTGGCCACAGTTGAAAGCAGGATACTGGGCTAGATGGACCATTGGTCTGACCCAGTATGGCAATCCTTGTGTTCTTCTGTAGGTAGACAAGTATTGTATTCAGAATTCACAAGCAGTTATAATCCCATTTGGTGCAACACCAAATGTAGAATCTTTTCCTCTTAAATATGAGTGTTGTGGTCACGTGATGCTGAGGGAGCAGTAGCCACGCTTTCACTCTGCTCCGGGATCCCTGCCCGATTCCCGCCCGATATCGCCTGCAAATAGCCCCGAAATCGACTGACCTGGTCCACTATAGCTGGCTGAGAGTGCATGGACCAATATCTGGTGTCCATGTCGCCGGGAACATCACGAAAAAGCGCAATGCCAGAGAAAGAAAAAACGGCTGGCACTAGCGGCGAATCCAAGATGGCACCCGGAACGCCAAGAAGCGAAGCGGAGTTTTGGGCCGGCAATTGTCACAGCTGGTAGCGGCGGTGGAAACGGCACTGGAACCCAGGTTCACGTTGCTGAATGACCGCCTGGGAAAGGTGGATGGGCTGATGGCAACGCTAGTGAGCCGCGCAACGGAGGTGGAAACGAGGGTGTCCGCACTGGAGGACGCATGGCAGCAGTGTGACCCAGAGATGAAGAGCCTTAAAGAAAAGCTGAACCAACAAGCGGAGAAGCTGGATGAGCTAGAAAACCGGGCTAGACGGAGTAATCTCCGGTTAGTGGGGTTGCCAGAAACTATCCCGGAGAAAAACTTGAGCACAGTTCTGGAGGAATGGCTCGTGAAAGAATTTGCCTTGTCAGACAGCCGTGGACCGCTCTGTTTAGAGAGAGCGCACAGGATCGGGAGACAGCACCAGAACAACCAGCGCCCCAGAGTCGTCATCATAAAAGTACTGAACTATATTCATAAAGAAGAGATCCTTAGGGGATATCGCTTAAAAATTGAATCCCTGACATATTCTGGAGTACAAATAAGAATCTTCAGGATTATTCAACCAGCTTGCAAGAAAGGAGACGGAAGTTTTATCCAGTCTGCACCTCGCTAGTGGAAACAAATCAGCGCTTTATGTTGCTGTATCCAGCTACTCTAAAGATCCAACATGAGGGGAAATGGATCCCTTTTGTATCAGACACACAACTGGGACACCTACTTGAAAGAAAGCATTGGACTGGTGGGTCAGTCGGACATGAAAGTCATTATATAATTGCAGAACGCAGGGGCAAGTATGCAATGTTTTGTAAGTTTGTGTTCAAGAAAATTCCATTTGGTTAAAAAGTGCGGTTGATGGGTGGGGGTGGGGGTGGGGTGGGGATCGCAGCATGTTGTGACTCAGGTATCATGGGAGTTTTTCAGTTGTGGGTTAATGAAGGGGGAGAGGAAGTAGGGGGGGAGGGGGTGGGTGGGCTGGTAAAGAGGGGTTTATTTGGGGAACATGGGGACGAGAATGTGGCACAGGAACTTGAACTTGGGGGAAGGGGAAACTACGCACTATGTGGAGTGGTCAGGAGGGGGTGGCTCCGGGGTGGGGGCTGGGCACCCAGGGGCCTTAATATCACCACTGAATTTGAAGGAAGCTGACAGGGAGTCCTGGGACCCGGGTTAGATGCATTCGACTAGATTAATATCGTGGAATGTGGCTGGGATTGGATCGCCAATAAAAAGAGCAAAACTTTTAACAGCCTTGCAGCGTCACAAAGCCTCCATAGCATGTTTACAGGAGACAAAATTGTCTGAGGAGGAAAGTCAAAAGCTCAAGCAAAGGTGGGTGGGGGAATGTTTTTTCTCACCAGCATGGGGGCGAAGAGGAGGCGTGGCAATCCTGATCCACAAATCTCTACAATGTAAGGCCCGGGTAGTAGCCCGGGATGCACAGGGGAGGTATATACTTTTACACTTGAACATAATGGGACAAGAAGTATTCTTGCTTAATATTTATGGACCAAATGTACATGATCCTACATTTTTTCAGCACATAATTCGTCTGGGTCTCCAACACACAACTGCCTCCTGGCTCTTAGTGGGCGATTTCAACCAGGTGATGGATGGGCAATTAGATCGGTCGGCGCCTTCAGCGGGGATGGCACTGGGTAGAGGTAAGGGCATACAACACCTGTGCAGGGCGCAGAACTTAGTCGACCCATGGCGCTTGGTCAATCCCACTGCGCGCGATTATACTCACCTCTCCCGAGCGCACGGCACGTGGTCTAGGTTAGACTATATTTTAGCTGAGGGTACACTTTTCCCACAGATCGTGAAAGCAGAGGTGGGGCCAATGGAGATTTCAGATCACGCTATGATATGGGTGGATATGGAGCTAGTAGCGGGTAGACTTAGAGGACACCAGTGGAAATTTCCATCACATCTAGCGGGGGAAGTACACTTTCAAGAACATCTTAGACAGAAATGGCAGTTGTTTGCGGACACCAATGTACAGCATGAGGATGATGCCCTTCTCTATTGGGAAACGTCAAAAGCAGTTATGAGGGGGGAGGTTATCTCCTATGTGTGTGCCCGGGCAAAGAGGTTAGCACAGGGTATTGTCCAGCTGGAGCATAAATTCCAGGCAGCAAAACGTAAACATTTAGCGGCCCCCTCACCTAGGAGTAGGGAAGAGATGGTGTCGTCGCTCGCGGCACTGAATTCTCTTATCCATGAGCATACTAAAAAACAACTGTTTCATCGATCATTCACCTTCCATAGATTTGGCAATAAATCAGGGAAATTGTTGGCAAGAGTAGTAAGGAATTGGGGGGGTAACAGGTTCGTCCCATCTTTGATAAAGCCAGATGGCTCGCGTGAAGTCCGGCCTGAGGGGATAGTACAGATTTTACATGATTTTTATGCATCCCTTTATAGCAACCCAGGTGAGCGGAGTGGACCCGCTTTGGTAGACTATTTAGAAGATTCGGGTATCCCACAATTAACAGCGGAAGTAATAGATCAGTTGAACTCCCCTTTGAGAGCTAAGGAAATTCAGAAAGTGGTCAAAGCGTTGAAAAGGGGTACGGCCCCGGGTCCTGATGGGTACACGACAGAATACTACCAGTGCATGTTGCCACAACTGTGTGGCGCCCTGGTTTCCTTTTTTGACGCCTCGGTGGAGGGAGGTGGGGTTCCGCGGAACTCCAACGAGGCGTGGATCACACTGATACCGAAGCCGGGGAAAGACCCAGAACGTCCGGAGTCATACAGACCGATCTCTCTCCTCAACGTTGATCTCAAAATTTTAGCTAGGGTGTTAGCGGAGAGGCTAAGCCCACATATGACCACATTGGTGGGAGAGGGACAGGTGGGATTTGTGAGGGGTAGACATTCCTCTATTAACATCCGTAAAGTTTGCATGGCTGTGGCCTATAGCCAACTGTCACAAGAACCCTTGCTTTTGGTGAGCCTCGACGCCGAAAAGGCGTTCGATAAAGTACGCTGGGATTACTTGTTTGGAGTTCTCGACTACGTGGGCTTAAGGGGCTGGTTTGCACACGCAATTGCGGCCCTGTATTTCCACCCCAAGGCCGCTATATTAGTAAATGGAACTCGTTCTGCCACGTTTCCGATAGTGAGGGGAACAAGGCAGGGGGTGCCCGCTTTCGCCGTTGTTGTTTTTGCTTTATCTGGAACCTTTATTGCGCACGATTCAAAGAGACCCTGGGATTGCGGGAGTTGAGATGCCCTCCCTATCAGTGAAAACTTTGGCATTCGCAGACGATATTCTGATGACTTTGACACGCCCCTGCAGGTCGTTGCCGTGCCTCCTGGATACTATAGAATTTAGCTTCTTTTCGGGGTTTACCCTTAACCTACAGAAGTCAGTGGCGTTCCCAGTGCAGAGCTCGATTAGAGAGACATGGGAGGGAGAGTTTCCCCTTACGTGGTCTACGGGGCCCTTAAATATCTGGGAGTACTAATCCCCGCTGATTTATCTGATTTGTATGACGTGAATATTGAACCGCTTCGGCAAAGTACACGGCACACACTGCACGGTTGGCACTCACTCCCGTTGTCCCTCATGGGAAGAATTGCACTATATAACATGATATTGGTGCCTAAGTGGACTTACGTGCTACAAATGGTGCCGCTGTGCCTGTCGCAGAAGGACGATCAGTGGGTAACACGGTTGGTAGCGAGGTTTATATGGCAGGGTAAGAAATCGCGTATGCGAGCGACTCAGCTCTTTTTACCGAGATCGGGGGGGGGGGGGGGTGTTGGGGCTGCTGAGTATCAGACTCCTTTCAATTGCCAGTAACATGCGTCACCTCACGGATTGGTTCCGGGGATCGTCTTACTTCTCATGTACTGGGGCTGAGACGAAGCTGTTTGCCCCGGAGCACTTTAGTGCCTAGTTGCACGCGGCGCCGGGGAGACTGCGGACACCTCCGGCTTTTGCACCAATACTTATGCCTCTGAGGAAAGCTTGGAGGTGGGCCTGTAAGTTTTATGGTTTGTCCGCGGAATCCTCTCCGCTGCTGCCAATCCAGGGTAACAGAGACTTCATGTCGGTTACCCGTTCGGCGGATTTTGCCATGTGGGGCACAAAAAACTTACAGTATCTATACCAGTTATATAATGAGGAGGGCACACTAAAATCTCAGGAGGAACTGCAGTTGGAGTATGGGGTTAAGGGATTAAATTTCTTTTCTATGTTCCAGCTGCGCCATTATCTGAGATCCCTGCCGGCCCCCACTATGACAGCGCAGGTGTGGGAACAATTAGTTACCATACTGGGGTTGGACGCACAATTAAGGGTACCTCTCAAATACTATCATGCTTCATTGCGGGAACATCTGGGAGAGGTGGAATATGGTAAATTAACCAATTGCTGGAATAAAGAGCTAGCGACAAACCTCCAGATGGAAATGGCAAAGATTTGTCTCTTGGGAACCCAAAGACTGACGGAGAATGTGACGTTGCAAGCAACACATTATAAATTTGTGATGAGGATGCATATTTCACCCCATAGAGCATATAGGGCATCAATGGGAACGGAGGATAAGTGTAAGAAGTGCGCCCAATCCCCAGCTGACCTAGGACATATGTTTTGGAGGTGCCCGAGGATCCTTGGGTTTTGGCGCCAGGTCTGTCAGCATGTGTCTAGGCTCTGGGGGGGTTGTTTGGAAACCAACTCCATCTCAGCTATTTGAGGTGTTCAGAGTGTCACCGTTTGCTCCTCGGGGCCTTAGATGCTTCTTGAAAAAAACAATCCTGGTTGGAAAGAAATCGATTCTTCAACAGTGGATAACCGGCGACCCGCCTACACTGCAACACTGGCGATCTAATATGATACACCTCTGCGCTTTGGAGCGTAGGGGAATAGAAGACCTATCCTCACCACAAGGAGACAGGCTTTGCCAAGTCTGGTCCCCCTTCTGGGACTCATTGACTGCAGTAGCGCGTAGTAGAATTTTGAATTCTTAACTGCGACATAGAGAGGAGGAGATTTGGGGGGGGGGGGGGGGGGGGGGAGTTGAGCTGTTCAAGGGGATGGGGGGAAGGAGGGAAAAAGTAAAATGTATTTGCACCGAGTTGTATTCTACCATCATGAGATGACTTTAGTGGTGTATGGAGCATTTCTCCAAGGACAGTATTGTGTTTGTTTATTATTGCACCAATAAAAATATTTAAACATAAATATATGAATGTTAATAGATCAGGGCGCAAACTGAATGCTGTTCAATTTCTACTCTGCCATGGTTAAGTATCTGAGAAGGGAACCTTTGTTTTGAACTATCAACGATGGGAATATCTGAAGCTTGCACAGATGAACAACTGCAAGTCTTTTGAGAAGAGGGAGCCAGTTCTGATGTGGCCAGTATGATGATATGATATTTAATATGCCTGGCTTCTTTAAAAGAAAACTTGTGCAGCATATTTACAAGAGATGGGTGGGAGAATAAGCTTAGAGAGCAAAGATAAGAGCCAATTGATGGCCAGTTCATTCCTTACTAGCCAAACCAGAGATGGGCACACTAAACAATAGAGGAGCAGTTATTAATTTTCACTGCTGGTAATTAGGTCTAACTGAGGTGTTCCCAAAGCTCAAAAAGTGCTTCAGGGGTTATTCAAGGTTGAATGAAATGGGAATTGAAGGAACAGGTCTTGAGTGGTTCTCTTCACTTCTGAGTTCAAGACAATATAGTGTTTTAAAGAACTGTGTTACATCCACTAGCTTGAGATCACGTAGTGGAGTTCCTCAGGGATCTCCCCTGTTGCCTCAGCTTTTCAACATTTATACGAGTCATCTGGGTGAATACTTGCAATCCTTGAATATCTTTTCTTTATCATATACTGATGACATTTTTGTTCTTGCTTCAGAAATTATCTCCCTTTCTTCAGGAATATCTTTAAAAATAGACTCAAATTCTAGAGTGCTGGGAATAATACTAGATTCTAACCTTACTTATAAATATTAGGTTACTGTTTTAGTGAAGAAGTCCCCCCCACCCCATTTACATAAATTACGAATTATAAAATCCTCTGAGTCCATCTACTTTCAAAACTATAGCACAGGCAATTCTGATCCCTTTACTTGACTACTGTAATTCATTATATCATAATATTAATAAAAATCAATTGCATCATTTACAGCTCTTACAAAACACAGCCGCTCGTTTGATATTTGGGTTGGGAAAATATGAGGCTAGTCCCTTATTACAGCAATTGCATTGGCTGAAAATAGAAGGTCGTATTCAATTTAAAATTGTTTGTCAAGTTTATAAATGTGTCTATGGGATGAATTTGATTATGGTGGGACAATTACTACCACCTTTGGGTTTGAGAGGCAATCTGAGGAGCTCTAAAACTCTGAAGCTTGATATTCCTTTTCTATGGAATCTGAAGCTGAAATCAGTCTGAGAACATTCTTTTTCTTTTCAAGGCCCAAAGGTTTGGAATAACGTAACAGATTCATTACAGATGTTATGAAAGTACAGTCTTTTTCAAAAGCTCTTAAAATCTTATCTGTTCACCTGATGATTGGAAGTTTATTTTTGTTGGTCATGTCTGGTTAGGATATTTTCTTGCTTGTGCCTTGAAGACTTTGTTAAAGGTGGATAGAAGTATCGTAATAGAATAGAATAGGGGCTGAAGTTTTCAGTTTTGTCAGATCATCATTGCAAAAGTGCTCTCGTTAGCTTAGAAGAACTAAATCAATCAGAAAATCTACAGAGAATCAAGATATATCCAATTATTACAAACAAACTCTGAGCTAATACTCTTCTAGTCAGTAAAGTCAGATCTCACCAAATCAGAGCCACAGCAACTACAGTCCTTCCTATCATAGACATCACCTATTCACTTAAAGAACAGTGAAACTGGCTTAATAAAAAAAAGGTTTTAGCTGTTGACACCAGATCATACAACAAAACAGCTTTGATATGAAAAGTGGTATATCAAATGAATAAACAAAATCACAAGAACCTGGCTCTGCAAGTTTTGCCCAACAATCCCCCTTTTCGCTTCTAGGGTTAATCCCCACTATAACACCATCTAGTTGCTAAGCCTCTGTATAACACAGCACTCTCTTGTAACACCTCATCTTCATCTTATCAACACATGACCTCCGTCTCCAGCTGTAAAAAGAAGAAAAAGAAGACTTTGTGCTACTGAAGTAATAGGAACAGTAGCAGCTTCAAAACAGAAGAGGATCAGCAAGCAGTATGAAGATAATGAAAGCCAGGCACTGCTTGGCCCTATTGATCTTCTTTTCCTGCCTCTTTCCTGAAGGCCAATCGGTGTCTGAAGTAGAAGAGGAGGAGCACTGCAATGGGACCAATTAGATCTATCTGTGGTCTTAAGTCACCTGCAGAGCTGCTCTTCTTATGGTTACTCAATGGCAGCACTAGAGACTTAGCACATAAGCACCGCCATACTGGGAAAAGACCAAGGGTCCATCAAGTCCAGCATCCTGTCTCCGACAGCGGCCAATCCAGGCTTCAAGAACCCGGCAAACCCCCCCCCCCCCCCCCCTCAAAAAAAAAAATTTTTTTTTAATAATGTTCAATGGACTTTTCCTTTAGGAATCTGTCCAAACCCCCCTTAGACTCCGTAAGGCCAGCTGCTGTCACTACATTCTCCGGCAACAAGTTCCAGAGTCCAACTACACGCTGAGTAAAGAAAAACTTTCTCCTATTTGTTTTAAGTCTACCATATTCTAGCTTCATCTTGTGTCCTCTGATTCTATTATTGTTTGAAAGTGTAAACAAATGCTTCACATCTGTCCGCTCATTGTTTTGTAGACTTCTATCATATCACCCCTCAGCCACCTTTTCTCCAAGCTGAAGAGCCCTAATCTTCTTAGCTTTTCCTCATAGGGAAGTCGTTCCATCCCTTTTATCATTTTCGTCGCTCTTCTCTGCACCTTCTCCAATTCCTTTATATCTTTTTTGAGATGCGGCAACCAGAATTGGACACAATATTCGAGGTGCGGTCGCACCATGGAGCGATACAAAGGCATTATAACCTCCTCGTGTTTGTTTTCCATCCCTTTCCTATTACTGAACATTCTGTGTGCTTTCTTAGCTGCCGCAGCACACTGAGTAGAAGTTTTCAACGTCTTATCAATGATGACTCCCGTATCCCTTTCTAGGTCTGTGACTCCTAACGCGGAACCTTGCATGACTTCTTCACTGGGAGCTGCCTGTGAGAGCCAGAGCCAGGGCCAGGACCAGAAGCTGAAACATAATTCTCTGTAGTGCAAATAGACTTCACAAGCATGTAAAAACTTGCATGGTGTCAGAGGTGACTCGGATCACATTGCCCACCCCTGATCGCACTAAAATGTTTGCTGTAACCTCTCAAACTCAATTATAGCCATATCAATTATTTTGTTACTGGTTCACTGATGTTGTCAAATACAGCAAACATTTCTAATACTGAAAATTTTGAGCCAGAATTTTTCACAACCCTCATTAGTTTATGCAATATTTTCATTGCAATGTCAAGGTTGAATTCTAAGCACTCCTTTATTACAACCTTTTCTACCTCTATCTGACCAAAGTTGCTTCTCCCACCCACCCCACAAAGACAAATGAAAGAAAAGTGCTAGTGAGCCTAGCACTTAATGTTTCAAAACTACTCTGAAATACTATATTTTCAAGTGTCAAAAAAAGTAAAATAGGGTAGTTAAAGAATGAAATGGTCCATCCAGTGTATCCAATAAGTTGGTCAGGGTAACTGCCACTCCATGTAGGTCATCCCCATCCTCCTTAATTAGGGTTGAGAATGCAAGTTATATAATTGGATACTGAAGAATGTCAGGGTCCTGATGCTTTCTGAAGACTAAGGCACTACTACAGACCTGGTACTCAAAGCTGCCACTGTGGCATGGGGCTGCTCTCCACACAGGCAATAGAGAGGCTAACAAAAGCAAGGAAGGGCGGAGTGAGGCTAGAAGGAAAAAAAGGCAAAAAAAAAATGTTAAATACAAATTAATCAAAACAAAAAGCCACATTTTTAAAAAAATACCAATGTAACAATAAAAATAAATCAAAGAGAACAAAAGAAAATCAGAAGAATAAACAAATCCAAGAGACAAGAAAAGAACAGGAAAACAAGTGAGCAGATTAAAAAAAAAAAAAAAAAACCACACACACAAAGAGGAAGTTGAAGATTTTTGCTAGCATCCAAATTTTCTAGGTATTTTCTGCTTATAGCAGTACAGTACAAAATGATTTTAAACTCTTATTAAATCATTTTTGCTCATATTTTGGAAAGGAAGTCAACATTAAAAACAGAATCTGGGCAAGTTTTTTCACTTAGCTGACACGTAATCATGCATCAGCAAGTTAAATATAGCTGCCAAAAATGCTTAAAACAGCAAATACAGTTGGCCAGTCTGAACATTTCCAGTGAATGAACCCACAAATGCAATAGCATACAAGGGTTAGATTTACTAAAGTGTGAAACCACATTAATTGACATTATTAATAAGTCTCACTGCATAAAACAGGATCTATGGTATACAGCATATGCTAACATGATAACGTATTTTAGTAGATCTAGTCCAAAATTTACTGAAGTACATTGATGACAGTAAAGCTCTTGAAAATATCACAATATAATAACAGACCATATTTTCTCAGAAATAACTGTATGCCCAAGTGCCTTTTATTTACCCTAGTCATTCCTCTTTATAAAGGAAAATAATGAAGTATGTGTGTGTATATATTTTATTACACATACATCATATACATTCATACACAAACATGCATAATACCATTGTGGGGTCAGGCCAAAGGTGTATCAAGCCCATTAACCTAGTCAACCCCGTTTCCAAAAGTGACCAATCCAGGTCACACGACGTGGCATTATCCTAAAAGTTGCAAGATTCCATACTGATTATCTCTAGGGATAAGCAGTGGCTTTCCTCAAGTCTACCTTAATAGAGTTTATGGAAGGAACTTAGCATAGCTGAGCTTAGAAAAAAGGTTTGTCAACTGCTTTTATCACATCCTTTGCCAATGAATTCCAGAGCTTAAATATGTGTTGGGTGAAAAAAAGATTTGTTTTAAATTACTACTAACTTCACGGTGTGTCATCTAGTCCTTGTACTTTTTGAAAGAGTAAACAACCTACCTATCCATTCCACTCAAGATTTTATATATCTTTATCATGTCTTTCCTCCAAGCTGAAGAGCTCTATCCTGTTTAGCCTTTGCTCACAGGGAAGTTGTTTCATCCCCTTTATCATTTTGGTCACACTTCTTTGTCCTTTTTCCAATTCCACTATATCTATTTTGAGAAAAGGTGACCAGAAATGCACACAATACTGAAGGTACAGTCACATCATGGCATGCTAAAGAAGCATTATATTCCTTTCCTAATAATTCCGAACACCTCTCTCTCTAGTAATGCAATTTCTTTATTTGGGGGTAACCCTCGACTCTTCCCTGTTATTTTTGCCACAAATCTCCCATTTATCAAAAATTTGTTTCTTCACCTTTCATCAGTTAATGGCCATCAGTCATTTTTTCATCTGGATTACTTTAATATTATTTATGCAGAATTACCTCATGCTACCTTGAAAAACCCTTCTGAACACAGCTATCAGGTTACTCCATCGCAGTCATTACTATGATCACACCACGCCCTTACTGAAACACCACCACTGACTACCCGTTGAAAAACCAGATCACCGATAAGATTGCACTACTGACTTTTAAGGCTTTCAGAGAAGATGTCCCCGACTACCTCTCACACCTGGCTATTCCTTATTCTACCACTAGGGTATTATGGTCTTTAAATGACCATCACCTGGTTTTACCAAGTCCTAAACTGCACATTTGGAAGCAACTAGACACAGTACCTTCTTTTTCCTCACTCCCCATATTTGGAATAACCTCCCCCTTTTCCTCCTTAGTGACCTATCTTTGAAGAGTTAATTCAATGTTACAAGCCTGGCTCTTCTGGCAAGCCTTTGGGGAAATGGTGCAACAAGAGGTCCCAGCTTGAGTATCTTAATGTTCTCCTGAGCCTTAGTCTTCCCCTATGTCTCTCTGTGTTCTCTGAGAAATTGAATGCCTTTCCTAATATTACTTGGAGTTCCTTTTCCCTTCTTATAAATGTATATATTTTAAGCCTGTACACTGCTCTGCTCCAGCAGCTAGAGAGGTCAAGTAAGTTCACTATAAACATTGTTTTTATAGCCGTACAATGAGTAGTAAATTTCAGTGTATTGTCCATGATGATGTGTAGATCTGTTTCCTCAGTGGCGATTCCCAACGTGGAACCTAGCATTGGTTAGATTATTTTTTCCCTATGAGCATCATTTGCAATTGTCCCCATTAAATTTCATCTGCCATTTGGATGCCCAGTTTTTCAGTCTTGCAAGGTCTTTCTACAATTTCAAACAATCCACGTTCGTTTCCACAACTTTGAATAATTGTTGTCTACAAAAATGTGATCACTTCACTTGGTCCCATTTCAAATCATTTATAAATATATTAAAACAATGCTCAACAAACCCCAGGTATCAGGCTGCCATGGTAAATAAAAAATTGGACCTGGCACCTAGGTTTTGCAGGCACAAATACACAGCAGTGAGCAGCTCAACTGGAGCTGCAGAAAGCAGTTTGGGTCACCAACAAGTTCTCTGTACTCTTCTCACTGCCTTCCTCCAACCACATACTTGCAACACTGAGTCAGGGCCACCGAGAGGGGGGGGGGGGACAGGGGGACAAAATTCCCTAGGCCTCCAAGGGGGGCCTGGCGTCACAGTTCCCGATCTCACCCGCCCTCGGCTCCATCGACCGTCCGCCACCGGGCCGGGCCCCCCGCATTGAAATCATCACAGAGCGTCACCTGTCAACTCCGTGACTGAAAGCGCAGCAGCGGCAGATCGGATTCGCCTCCCTTCAGGCCTTCCCTCCCATTGTCCCGCCCTCGTCTGATGTAACTTCCATGAGGGCGGGACACAGGGAGGGAAGGCCCGAAGGGAGGCGAATCCGATCTGCTGTTGCTACGCTTTCAGTCACGGAGCGAGGTGACAGGTGAGGCGCTGTGATGATTTCAATGCAGGGGGCCCGGCCCGGTGGCGGACGGAGGGGGGTGGGCGGGGACTGTGATGCGGTGGCCTGGGGGGGGCCCGGGCCCGGCTCAGTCTCTCGGCGGCCCTGCACTGAGTGCATGGTTAAATACACACACACACATACACTGTTGCATCTGCCTCCCCCCCCCCCCCCCCCAATCTAGGCCCAGGCCCATTGCTGAACACAAGCATAAGGGAAAGGAGAGGAGCTCCATGTCAGGCAGAAGTCTCCTATTCTGCCAACTGGTGCTGAAATGTAAAAATTGAACCACAGGGTTTAAATTTTTCATTCAGTGCTAAAGGGGCAGAGAAGGATGTGGCCCGATGCATAGCTACTCTCTCTTCCTTTGCTTGTGAATCTCACCAGGCTGTGGCCACTAGAGTTCTGTGCAGCAGAGGAGGGGGGAGATGAACTCAGAATGTCTGTGAGCTGGGGGGGGGGGGGGGGGAGAGAGCTGCAGGGGTTGGAGGGAAGAGAACTGGGTGCCTGTATGTTGCAGGGACTGGAAGGGGGAGAAAAAGCTGGGTGCTTGTGTACTGCAGAGGTCGGAGGAGATGGAGCAGGAGGGGAGAGAGCTGAATGTCTGCATGCTGGGCTGCTGGAGCTGGGGAGGTATGTAAAAGTGGACAGATGTATGGAAGTTTTCAGTCATGGGGGATGGCCGTTAGAACACAGCTTCACCTGGGGGGGGAGGGGGATCACTAAGAGACAGAGATAAAGGTGTGTGCTGGAGGAGGGCTGCATGCTGGAGGGACGCACAGAGGCCATGGGGAATGTGTATATGCCAGGCGCAGGGATGGAGATTGAACTGTGTGGTGTGTTACTGAGGGGCAGGGAGAGAATATTGGGGAGGATAGTGTGTGCCCTAGAAAGGCAGCCCACTCAGAGCCTTGTTAATCAAAAGGAGATTTGGAGCAACAGAAGATGACCCCATAAGGAACATGGTTGCTGAGGAGATTCTCCAGCAGCTCTGTTTGCAGATCAATTTAAAATTTTATAGTCTGGTACTTTTGGCGGGAGGGGGGGGGGGGCAATGAAAAGAAGAGTTGAGAAAGGCTAATGCTGGGGTTTCATGGGGAAAGAGGGATTGAGAGACTACTGCTGGTGGCGGGGATGTGAAACTAAGGCTGCTCCTAGGGAGGCCAAGTAGGTAATAAACAGACATTTTAGGCTGTAGCTGCTGGGCGTGGGTGGACAATCAATAAGAAGGAATTCAAATCTGCAGCTTCTGGTGGCAGGTGAGCAATGGAGAGAGGCCAAGGCTGCAGCTTTTGGAGATAGGTATGTCAGCGAGTGCACCTTCTGCCCACCCCTAACAGATGCAGCTTTAGCCTCTCTCCATTGCCTCAGCAACCACAGCCTAAAAGCAGAAGTGGAGGATAGCCGAATGGTTAGTGAAGTAGTCTGAGAACCTGGGGAATTGGGTTCAATTCTCACTGCAGCTACTTGTGACTAAGGGCAAGTCACTCAACCCTTCATTTCCCCAGGTTCAAAATAAGCACCTAAATATAATATGTAAACCACTTTGATTGCAGGTGAGTGGGCAATAAGTAGTGCAGTAGAATCTTATCCACTTATTTTTTTACTACTATAATAACTAGCTTGATGTACATCACAATGAGCACATTATAAATGAGTGATTTATAAATGCATGCAATTGCAGGTTAGATTGGGATTACTGAACAAAAGTGAGCCCTGGGATACAGTCACTCTGGGTGGGAGGAAGCCCAGCCCATGGAAGGGTTTACGGAATAAAATGCAGAAAGATAGTGCCCATTTTGTGGTAAGTGAGCTCTGGGAGGAGTTAATAAAAGTTGTTGTATAATCTTTTGGTTGTCTAAAAAAAAGTCACCTGCCAACAGATATGGAGGAGAGAGGGGAGTCCTGCTGGAAGGAGTATAATCTTTGGCTGACAAGGAGGGGGGCTACTATACAAAGTAGCAACTGGAGGATTAAGAGTGCTACAGGTGGGCAGAGAAGGGTCCCAGCACAGGAGCAGTGAGATTGGAGCCAGGGAGAGTTCAGTCCCAGGTCCAAGGAGGATTGAGAGAGGGATCATTGCTAGAGAAGGGTCAGACAGTGAGGGGTCTGAGCATGCTGGAGAAAATTTGATTGAGAAAGGAGAAAACAGCCTTTGGGATTTAGCACTACATCCCAGGATAGGCATGGACAGGAGAAGTTGTCTGTACGGAAATAGACCTGAAATATCTCCCTGTATAAAAACACGTGAAGGAAGTGGTAGAAGTGTTCCCTACGGAACAACAGAAGTCTAGGATTAAATTATATAAGAGCTATTTTATTGACTGTGTTGAAGATCAATCGGACCACTGGTCTGACCCAGTATGGCTATTCTTATATACGTTTCTATCTGCATGTTGTGGAGGTTACAATAAAAGTTGAGTTTCCTGTTAAGCTCCTGGAGTACTGCGTGGTTCCTGGACTGAAGAGCTGAGTGGAATCCCTGAACGTGCATGGTCTTCCAAACTACTGGATCGCTATTCTGGACCATTGACCCACTCCTATCTCAACTGCAAGTGGACTGGAATTGAGGTGTGTGTTAAGAGTGGCCCGTGTGAAAGCAAAGACTGAGATTTGAAGTGAAAGAGATAGTGACCTTTTGTGGCCTGGATCCACAGCTAGAACTGGGTTACATGCACATAAGTAATTCCAGTCGGTTCAAGTCTGGCTCCTAGATCCTAGGAAATTTGTTGTGGCCTGTCCTATGATAAAAAGTACTGGTCCCAGTAGTGTGTTTCCTGGGGCACTCCACTATTCACTTTTCTATCTTTCAACCTAGTGTTCTAGGGTAGACCCCCATCATCAGTTTTTTTTTTTTTTAGGGAGGGGGGCTGGCAGATTCTTTAGCAAGAGGACAGAGCTCTAAATCTCTCTTGTTCTCAAGAGCCACTAGTCACGAGGAGGATCAGGCAGTGCTCGTAGACTGAACACAATTACAATGGAGCTTTGTACTTATGTTACCCTCCAGTAAGAAGAGGCTAAGGAAGAGCCACAGTTGAACAGGCAGCAGCTGCATGTAAGACAGCCAGGCACCTTCATAAACTGCCTCCTGCTCGGGGAGGGTTCAAGCCAGCTTCTGATTCTAGTCCTGCAAGCTGCAGTATTTCCAGAATGTGACAAATTCACACAGTCCTAGCCAAACTGTAACCTCCCTACATATTTGTTTTCTGGGGGAGAGGACATGAACACAATTTCAGACGAGGAAGGAAAAAACCCAGAAAGTGAGCTGACAGCCTGGGCAAAAACCTGATGTACGAGTGTTCCTTGCCTGGCGCCAACATCAGCTCACTGATCAGGAGTTTTCTGGATCACCCCTGAATTATAAACAGGTATCCTTCTGTTGAACTGGTGGAAGAGGAAGGATGGTCATCATGGAGGGTTTACTCTTCATACAGGACATGTAACACTGTTAACAGAAAAGTACAAAAAGGATTTTTCCCATTTTGTGCCTCGTTTACTGTCTTAGGCAGGGGCAGTCCATGGATATCCTTCAGCTCTATCCATGGCCTGCCACAGCTTAAAACAGAAGCATTAAGCACCATTATGCTGTCCTGCAACGCCTGCTAACCAGATACGTGCTTTTGAATATCGGCCGGTTAGTGCATCGGACCCGAGAGATTTTAAAGGTATATAATAAACAAGAAATGTATCATCAGCATCTAGGATTTGAGTTTTAACTTCAAAAAAATGATTTGCAGGTGATAATGGTCCAATAAAAAGGTAATACATTTGTGACCAGTTTGAGAGCTATGCCTCCATTCAACACTAACTTAATAAAGGGCACGTATTTCTCAAAAGCTAGTTTAAAAATAAAGCACCACCAAGTACTTGTTTGTTCTATCTACTACAGGTGGATTAACATAACTACACTAAATTATACCATAATTTTTTAATCCTCTCTCACAGTACATACAAAGCATGTAAGAAATAATAATTTCCTTTGCTAATCAAATACTTCATGTTAAAATCATCATAATTTTTGAATGTTTTGGTTATCCACAATACCTCTAAACAAATGGGAGTAGCAGCACAAATCCTTTAATGGAGAGATCTGAGTGGTTTATTCAATGTATATAATGTAGCTTGTAACATTATGAATAACAGGTACCAGCAGACAAAAATGACAATACATTTGTTGAATTTATTTGCTCCCTGACCTTCAGCAGAGCTGCTTAGACATTTTTCAATACATTTTAAATAGTTTAAAACTGGTAGAAGAATATTTCTATCCACTTTATACTTGTGAAATACTATACAATATCTTACAAGTGACACAGCTTTTGAATGATGTCATATTTTCCCACTTCAGCAGAATATGCAAACACTAGAGACATCAGCAAAAACCTACATCTGTTTTTAATCACAACAAATGATTTACACTCTACAGCTTCAAGTAAAACAAAATGTTCTCCGAGATGGGCATGGATGTCCACTACTTTATTCATCTTTGATGAAGAAAAACATAACTCACATAGTCAGTTTATGCATTTGTCTAAAGCAGCAATAAGATTTTGGATAAAATAAGTATGAAATGCATACAGTCTGTGTATGTCACACCCATTCCCAATATCTCAATCATTTTACAGTTACATAAGATCAACACGTCTTCAGCAAACTAAACTTATTCTAAACATGATCAACAGTTTGTATTAATATTTTTTTAAAACATTCTTTTGATGAGTGAGTTTTAAAACACAAATGCTGGAAGGCAATTAATTCAATCGGCTCATATTTGAAAGTAAGCCACACTTTTCTCTATCTAAAAGTGTTAATTTGCCAATTTTTCGGCACATCATTAACAAAGCAAATATATACATTTCTATAACCATATTGTACAAGGTATAGCGTTTTCACCAAAACAAGAGAGATTTGCTTTGGTTATAGCCGTTATAAAGATAATAAATATTACCTTGCAAAAAAGTCCGCGAACCCCAGTTTCTTGGGCTTTGCGGCTGCATCACCTGATGACTCCCCGAATAATGTTAACCCGTCGGGCAGATTCTCTGGGGCACTCTGGCGGCGACTGACTTCAAAGGTATTCCTAGAATTCAGACTGACGTCCATATATGTGATTCTGTTTGTATCCGCAGACACAAAGTAAGCAGAGACCGCGCGTGCACCAACAGGAGAAGAAGTGGTACTTGCTGAAGAAGGGCTACCCCGATCGTTAGTCCTAACATCGGACGGCTCTGGGTCTTCCTGCAAGGAAGCTACCTCCTCCGCTCCAGCAGAAAGCGCAGCGTGAACCCTGTTTAGCAGCAACGTGTCCTGGACAGCTTTCTCACATCCTTGCAACGAGCCGGCACTAGTACCAGGTTTCTCTGAATGTGCCACGGCAGGCAGGCGACACCCGTCCTCTGCTCCTGAGCAGCAACATCTGCCAGAGCCCTGAGAAGCTGCTTCAGCCTCCCTCCCATTCCAGCTTATTTTCTGAACCTCCAGGGCCGGGAAGCAGCACTTGTGCTCGCTGCTGTTGGCGTTGACCTCCTGGGTCAGCAAGCAACAGGTACTGGGGATCATAAGGCTGCCGTTGGGCATCTTCCCTTCCAGCTGATGCTGCCTGGCTGCGGCCAATTCCTGCTGGTACTCTTCATCCCGCCAATGCTCTACGTCCCCATTGCTGATTTTCTCGTCTGCTGGACCGCCGAGCAGAGCCGACTTGGGCCGCCGCCCATCAGCGGAGCAGCAGCAACCGGATAGGGTAACCTTGGCCTGGATGGCCGGACAAGGGCGGCCTCGCTCCACGCTGTCGCCGGCTCTCCGCTGCTTCTCCTTAGCCGAGCAGCCTCCCACCATCCTCAGTTCCGCCCGCCCTCCAGCATCCTCCGGCCCAACCATTTACTGCTGCCGGTCAGCGGCGGAGAAGGAGAGAGGCCCCCACCCCGCGACGGGCGGGGACCGAGCGGAGAGGTGGGGGTGGTGGCGGCTCGGCAGAGACCTGCCGCCCCGCTATTCGGCAGTTGCCAACGGGCAAGGGACGTCGGTCACGGTGCGGAGCCTCAGGAGCCAGAGCGCGCACGTCATTTTACGCACACAGGCGGCCTGACTACTGGACCGGGCTCTCGGGTCAATACGCAGGAACGGAAGTTGACGTCACGCGCTGGGCCGGCTCAAGGAGTCATTTTCTTGTTTTATAAGAGGTTGGTGGGCTGTGGCTCCCTTCGCAGTGCTGGGTGGTATTTAAAGGATAGATCGAGATAGGAGAAAATTCGAAGGAGGTGGGAAAGAAATCCTCCACCTCTTCCACTAAGGGATGTAGAGCAGCCAAATGGTCCAGTTCTAAGAGGATGGCTGTGTTGTAGTTGATTCTGTGTTGGGCAAAATATTGGGTGGGCCATGGCTTGAAGACCATACCCATTCTGCCAATGCCACTGAATATAGCAGCTTAATTAGTAAACAGTAAAAAAAAATTTTTTTAAGGAACATGTCAAGGGTGGAGAGTGGGCAGCTACATTACTATGCACTAACTGAGTACCATGTGAGCCCTCACCATATGAAGAAGTTTTGGTGGTAAGTGCTCATGCAGCAACATTTTTTAATGGCAACATTAGCACGGCCATTAATACAAAAAAATGCATAAAAGCTGCAATAAAAACAGCCTTATCATAGGGATGTGCTAGGCCCACTTTTTCCTGCAGCTTAGTAAAAGGAACCCTTAGTCCAGTTAAATCTACAATCAAGCTATCCAGATAAAGGTATCCAGATAGTAGCTGAATATTACTGTCATCCTGGGACAGACCAAAGTTCTATCAAGCCCAGCATCTAACAGTGGCCAATCCAGGTTACAAGTATTTGGCAAGATCCCAAAACAGTACAGTTTATCCTAGAAATATGCAGTGGATTTTCCTCAAGTCCATTTTAATAATGGCTTATGGACTTTTCTTTTAGAAAGCTATCCAAACCTTTTTTAAACCCCGCTAAGCAAACTGCTTTTACTACATTCTCTGGCAACGAGTTTAATTACTTTAAATGAGTTTAATTGTTTTAAATTTACTACTTTGTAGCTTCATTGCGTCCCCCAGTCATAGTATTTTTGGAAACTACGGGTTCATGCTCAAAGTTGTACCGTCTGCATCGGTCTGTTCATCCTGGCCAGGTGGCCGGTAGTACAGTCCTATCACTATCCTTTTCACCTTTACACATGAAATTTCAATCCATAGGGATTCCAAGATATGCTTTGTTTCCTGCAGAATTTTCAATCTATTTGATTCGGGGCCCTCCTTAACATTCAATCCACCCTATCACTACGATATAATTTGTACCCTGGTATGGTAGTGTCCCACTGGTTATCCTCTTTCCACCGGGTCTCAGAGATGCGTAGTATATCTGTCATTTATTGCAATAATATTCTAACTCTCTCATCTTATTTCTTTGGCTTCTGGCATTCACATATAAACATTTCAAACTATGTTTGTTGTTCCTATTTACTTCTTGCTCAGCAGTTGACTCTTAATTTGCAATGTTTTGTCTGCTTTTTATTTAAAGACACATAGAGGTGTATTTTCAAAGCACTTAGACTTCCAAAGTTTCATAGTAACCGATGGAACTTTGTAAGTCTAAGTGCTTTGAAAATGAGCCCCCTGGAGGCATATTTTCAAAGCACTTTGGGAGGCTAAGTTCCATAGGTTTCTATGGAACTTTGGGAGGCTAAGTGCTTTGAAAAAGAGCCCGCTGGTCTACTATGGTCTCTATTGCAAACTCGCTATCAAGATACCCTATCTTCCCTGTTTTAGTGATATCTTTGAAAGACACCTTATTCAGAACAATGCACTTTTCAACAACTGTTGGCCTTCCCCAGGTTCTAGTTTAAAAACTGCTCTATCTCTTTTTTAAATGCTGATGCCAGCAGCCTGGTCCCACCCTGGTTAAGATGGAGCCCATCATTCCAGAATAGGCTCCCCCTTCCCCAGAATTTTACTCTGTTCCTTACAAATCTAAAACCCTCCTCCTTGCACCATCGTCTCATCCACACATTAAGACTCCAGAGTTCTGCCTGTCTCTTGGGCCCTGTGCATGGAACAGAGAAAATTTTGGAAAATGCTACCCTAAAGGTTCTTGATTTGAGCCTTCTACCTAACTTTGGCTTCCAGAACCTTTCTCCCACATTTTCCTATGCCATTGGTACCCACATGTACCAAAACAGCTGGCGCCTCCCCAGCACTCTCTAAAATCCTATCTAGGTGACGCGTGAGGTCCGCCACCTTCTCACCAGGCAAGCAAGTGACCAGGCAATCCTCACATCCACCAGTCATCCAGCTATCTACATGCCTAATAATCAAATCACCAATTACAACAGCCATCCTAACCCTTCCCTCCTTGGCAGAAGCTCCTGGAAACACATCCTCAGTGCAAGAGGATAGTGCATCCTCTGGTGGGCTGGTTCTTTTAGGTGATGCTCTCCTTTTAGGAGAACTCCCTCCTCCAAGGCAGCAGAGGGGCTTCCAACCTGGAGGTGGGATTTCTCTACAACTTCCCTGTAGCCCTCCTCTGTGTACCTCTCTGTCTTTCTCAGCTCCTTCAAGTCTGCTACTTTAGCCTCAAGAGAATGGACTCATTCTCTGAGAGCTAGGAGCTCTTTGCATTGAGCACACACATATAGCCTCTCACCAACTTGGAGATAATCATATATGAGAGACATTCCGCAAACTAGCGCAATCACTGGTATTGAGTCATTTGGACTACTGTAATTCCTTATATGCGGGATGCAAGGCTCAAACCGTTAAGAAACTCCAGACTGCCCGGAACACCGCAGCCAGACTGATATTCGGAAAGGCAAAATATTATAGTGCTAAACCCCTTAGAGAAAAATTACACTGGCTTCCATTAAAGGATCGAGTTGCATTCAAAATATGCACCTTAGTTCATAAAATTATTTATGGAGATGCCCCATCTTACATGTCTGACCTTATAGATCTACCAGAGAGAAACAACAAAAGTTCATCACTACTTTCTTAAACCTCCATTATCCCAACTGCAGAGGACTTAAATACATCTGCACGCAACTATGGAATGAATTACCAACCACTATAAGAAAAACACACGACCTAATGTCCTTCCGGAAACTACTGGAGACTTGTTTAAAAAAGCGTACAAATTGGATCCCTCACAACAATCGGACTCCTAAACTACACCAGACACAAGTTACATTGGAACTCTTTTAATTTGCCTATTTTATTTACACCCTAATTACTGATAATTACACTATGTCCTGATATCATTATGTTATGTTGTTACCTTTCATCCGCTTTTTACTCAACATAATTTTTGTATGCACTTTTATAGCAATATTTCTGAAATTCTTCTCCATTAATATGATTGCCACAATATTCCTATACACCTTATTTGTTATATATACTCTGATTTTCTAGTCCATCAATATGATTGTAGTTGTATTATATTGTAAGCCACATTGAGCCTGCAAATAAGTGGGGAAATGTGGGATATAAATGCAGCAAATAAAATAAAAATAAATAAAATATGTGACACTCAATGCAAAAGACTGCCTCACACCAACTTGGAGATAATCATATATGTGACAATGCAAAAAACTGGATAGCACCCCTCTCGCTGCTAGACTGCTGTCTGCATTTAGTTTTATAGAGTTGTTTAATTAAAACTTAAGGTACTATGGATATCATCAGATGAATATAAAGAGCCTTAAGTTTATACACTGTAATATGTACTTTTTTTTAGTGTTTGCTTCTCAGAAACTAATTTAATGTAATTAAAACGCTAATGAAAACTCTCCTCTTGTCTTAATTAGAATAATTGGCAATAAATGAAAAGTTGAGCTGGAGTGGGTGAGAGCTGGGGAGAGTTGGTGGTAATGAGGACTGAACTAGGTTCTGCTGTGCCTTCTAATGCTGTTGCAGAAAATTCAAGTTTTAAAACTATTTGGAAACGGATATGGATACTAGCTAATAAAGTTTGCTTTTTTTTTTTAATTCTAACTACAATTCGTCTTTTAAACCCAATTTTTAAGTTACAAAACACAGAGCAAAATAATGTCACCCAGAGACACGTCCTCTTCTCTCAGAATTTTTCAGAAAGAAAGTTAAGTGGGACCTTTCCTCTCTATGTAGTTTGGATTCTAAAGAGACTGCTTCAAATAAACCCTTTGAAGCTAACCGAGTAATCATATTGCCCTTGGTAACTTTTGCAAATATTCTACTTCCTCACACCTTATTTAACACCTAATTCAGGTCAGTAGCAGTGCTACCTCTCCCGCAGGCAAAGAACAGAAAATAACTTTCTTTTAGATCAGTTTGAGCCTTGCTACTATCCTTTTTAATATTTTTGGCTGTTAAGTTTCTACCTCTAGAGAAAGTTTCAGTTTAAAACTATGGGGAAAATGGTTGTACACTATGGAAACTGGTTAATAATGCTTGCTTCTCTCGTTTTTATTTTTTTTTCTAAGACTGAACTAGGTCCTGCTGTGCCTTTTAAAGTCTATCTGTTAATGCTGTGGCAGAAAATTCAAGTTTTTAAAACTGGGGGCACAAGGGTATGGAAATTAGCTAATAAACGCCTGTGTTTACATTCCTAGGCCTATAGGAATGTATTGGCGTATTAGCGTTTAATGCGCCTTAAATATAAAGGCGCATTAAAAATGCTAATGTGCCTTAGTAAACATTACCCAAAGTTTGCTTTAAAAAAAATTATAGCTGGGTTTATCAATAACCTACAATTCCTCTTTTAAACCCAATATTAAATAATGTCACTTACCCAGAGAAATGTTCTCTTCTCTCAAAACATCTCAAATGACAGGCCAAAACTCCTCTGTTTTCCAGCCAGAATATTTATTTGGGTAACTTGTGAAGCTACTGACAGATACCAAGTTCCCCAGTTTTAGGCTGGAGACCTTTTGGTCAGTCTTGGCTGTGAACTTAAATTCTAAAGCAGTGAGGGGTGTGTAGAGCCTTATCCTGCCCATTAAAGTCAGCTAACTGAGCAGGGGCAGACTGCAGTAAAATAGTGGCCTGGGAGATTTTTTTAAAATTCCAGCCAAGCCCAGACCATCTCTTTTAGCTTCCCTTCTGCAGCTTGAAGAATCCTCACAGCCCAGCTACAGCATGAATGTAGAAAATAACCATGTGGTCTCTACTCTTCTGCAATGCACAAGGCCTTGTCATGTTCCCATCCTGTCCTTCAGATGAAACTTCCCATTACTATATTAATATAGGAAGTCGGTCTGCGCAGAAGAAGGGGTGGGAACACAGCAGGGCCTTGAGCCTTGCATCAGCTCAGAGGCCCCATGCTTATTTTCTACTTCTGTCTACTTTGCTTCAGCAGCAGTGCAGTTTTCACTGTTTGCTGCTAGTGCTCCCCAATCCCAAGTCCCAGCAACACTCAGCCCACCAATGCATGCCTAAATGCCTAATAGGATGACCCACCCCAAGCTCTTTTGAATACTGGTGTATGGATTATTAACATTTCTGTATTGCTAGGCTTCAACAGATCACAGCAATTTATAATGTATATGAAATATATATAAAAAATAATTAGAACAGAAATGAACTTGGAAACTCCATTCAAGATAGGATAGATTAAGGGTACACTAACAGTGATCAGGGTCCTCGGGCAATAAAGGGTCAGCCCCCCCCCCCCCCCCCCCCCCCCCCCTCCAATCAACCTCCCATCCAATTGGTTTTCCATTTGTCATAATATTTCTAAAACTCGCTTTAAATAAAACCCTAATGTAGAACTATAGACAGTCATTAAATTGTGTTAGACTTGAATACATCTATATATCTATATATGAATATATATATAACATTTTACAGTTATTATATAAACAAATTTCTTTATTCAATTTCAAGGAAGTGCCTGTAAATCCACTCAGAATTTTATTCCGCCTTACTATTCAGTTTTCAGTCTTCCTCTTTTTACTGCATCTAAGTACAACTTTCAAACTCTTTTCCTTTCCTTAGTGCTTTCATTCCTCTTCCACTTATTCCCCAGTGCTTCTCTAATTGTCCTTTCTCTCCTCCTTCAGTCTAGCATCTCTTCTCTCTCCCACCCTTCCATCCAATTTTGCCTCTGTGTCCCAATTCCCTCTGCTCATGTCCAGCATCTCCCTTTTGTGCCCCTATCCCCCATCCGGCTATGTCCAGTATTGTCCCTCTGTGTCCCTATCCCTATGCTCCCTCTATGCCTAGCATCTCCCTTGTGTCCACATCTTTCATTTTCGGCATTATCCCTTTGTGTCCCTTTCCCTATGCTCCCCCCATGCCCAGCATCTGCCTTCAATGTGTCTCTAACCCTCCCTATGCCCAGCTTCTCCTTCTCTCGCCTCTCCCTGCCCAACTTGGTCTAGTATATCTCTTATCCATCCCCCACCCCCCAGATGGTCCAGCATCTCTCCATCTCTCTCCTTCTTGCCCCCCCCCCAATTTAGCATCTTTCCCTTTCTCCATGGGTCCATTAAGTCTCCCCAACTTCCCTCCATTCATAATAGCTGTCATTTCTCTCTCCCTCCACTTCGCTCTGTCTTCTGTGTTCTAGCATCTCCCCTCTCTCTCCTCCATGGTTTGGCATATCCCCCTCTCTCCCTCCTCCCCTCCCTATAGACTAGCACCTCTCCTTCCCCCTCCCCATGGATCCAACACCTCTCCCTTCCTTTTTCTGTCCCCAGGTCCAACACTTCCCATCACACTCCCCTCCCCAAGTCCAAAACCTTTCCCTCTTCATCCCCTGTCCAGGTTCAATGCCTCTTCAGCCATACCTGTGGGTCAAGCACCTATCATTCTCCCTCCCTGCTTCCTACAGTCATGGGTCCAACACTACTCTCTCTCCACCCCATGGACCTCCAAACCTGTGTTCTTTGCCTGCAGTGGCTGTGATAAACACAGGCTGCATGCAGGTTGGCCTCAGAGCCTTTCCTCAGCCCTATCTTGCCCAAATGGATTTAGGAAATTGAGTCAGAGACGTGCAGGATGCAACAGAGAGAAAGCTCCGGGGCCGGCCCAAGGCAGTGTGTTCATCACTGCTGCTGCAGGTATAGAACATAGGTTTGAAGGCCGGCAGAGCAAAGAAAGAGTGGTGCTGGACCCACCAAAGGGAGGGGGAGGAGGAGAAGAGAGATGCCTCTGCTAACTTATGCTGACCTGAAGCATTTGGAGGGACATTGCACCTCCCCAAACTACACCCATGACAGCAACTTATTAAAACAACAATAACAACAACAGAAAGCAATGTTGTAGTAATGTTGGGCCACGAACAAGAGAAGAAGCCTAACCGTGGAGCCTGAAGTACAAGTATTCTGGCCCTGCCCATTCTGATGCATACTTTCTGCTGTCATGGGGGCGGGACTGTTAAAGTCTTGGAGAACGTTTGCTCATCAAGAACCACAGCTGGTTGTCTTCCCTTGTCCTTGGCATGTGAGAGTACAGACTGGATCGGGACATGAGTGCCTCACGCTGATGGGTATGTGGGGCTAAAACACAATTACCTGACTCTATATAGAAGGCAGGTAAAGAAAGGACATATACACAAGTAACAAATTATAAATGTAGCACTCTGTAATGTAAATTAGGTGTAATTGTTATCTTCTACTCTGGAATGGCGAATGCCATAATGGAGCAATGTAAGCCACATTGAGCCTGCAAATAGGTGGGAAAATGTGGGATACAAATGCAGTAAATAATAATAATTAGATGTCCCTCCAACAGCAAAATCCAAGTTCTCTATAGCCCAAAAGAAAAACGGCATTGTACAGCGATAAGCACTCAGATGTATTTTATGACCTATGCATGTTTTATACTTTGATCTGTACCATCCAGCCCCCCCCCCCCTTTTTCCCTTCCTTTTTCTCTTTTCTGCCTATCTCTTTTCTTAACTTAATTTTAAACCTAGATATGGATAGCTACTTCTTACATGTGAGCTCCGGTATTGCCTTACTTTGTAAAATGTTACTTGTCATGTTGTGAGCTCTTGATTGTATTTGTATCGAAAATCAATAAAAGAAATTAAACAAAAAAAAAAACCTGAAAGAAAAAGACACAAGATCAGATATTATAAGAAAAACAGAAAAGCTGGTTTATCTATATATATAAAAGGCAAGACCAACGTTCTATGAAGCCTCCAGCCGGAAGTGTGAAGCGCCAGAGATATCCGGTTTCCCCATGAGTGAAGGAAAACAGCACAGCACGAAATCCCTCTCTCTGTAACAGTGAAGGACTCAGAGGGGGGAGGAGAGAGATGCCCTCACTCTCTCTGTAACACAGAACAGCAGGAAACTTAACACTGAAGGACTGGACTCCAAGGGGGGAGGGGGAGGGAGAGAGGGCAGAGGGCAGGGACACACACTCCCACATGCACACTCTGAAGAAAACCTTGCTAGCCCCCGTTTCATTTGCATCAGAAACGGGGCTTTTTACTAGTTATATATAATAATGGCAGCAGTAATGCAAATCAGAGACAATGCACTTGTACTGAATTCATGTACCTGTCAAGGCAGGGTAGAGAACACACACACACACACACAACCTAGTCCTGAGTTTTTTTAGGACACCTAACTACCCAAGGCACTATGAAAAGAAACGAAAGTTCAGCCTGACAGATGGAGAAGACTGTCCCACAATCATGAGCTCTGGAACTGAAGACAGTCATGAACTTGTTGAAACTCTTTGAAGGAAGCGGGCAGCAGAGCTGGGATGCCAAATGGTATCTCTCTCAGGATGGTTAGTCAGCAACAGGTGGTCAGCAGCAGATGGTCTCATTCAGCAGATAGGAGCTGCCCCCAGCCGGGCAAGAACATGCAGGCAGGTAATGTCATAGTAAAGGAGCCTTCATCATGTGGCAGGCTCGGGCAGACTAACAACAGCTCTCGCGTGCTCAAGATAGCCTATCTCATTATGCCTTATACCCTTTTCCCTGGTTTAGTGCCTGTGAAGAAACAGTGGAGGTCTTTTCCTAAAGTTTAGCTCTAGTTATCTGCAGTAGGGCCCTGCTGCAGATAACTCGAGATACGCATTAGTAAAAGACCCCCAGTGTGTTTCAAGCCTGTAAAATAGATATTTTCCTGTCTTAAATATGTCTGAAGTGTATTTCTACTACTACTACTTAACATTTCTAGAGCGCTAAGGGTTACGCAGCGCTGTACAGATTAAGAAAAAAGGACAGTCCCTGCTCCAAGGAGCTTACAATCTAATGGGCGAAATATCAAGTAGGGGCAGACCAGATTTCCTGAATAGAGGTATGGTGGTTAGGTGCCGAAGGCGACATTGAAGAGGTGGGCTTTTAGCAAGGCTTTTATTTCTCCTGTTTGGCCAGCAGATGGTGCATGTTTATGCTTAAAGCTGTTACAGAGGACTGACTTCTCTTTCTCTTTTAGTTGGCACACAGATAATAGGTAGTGCCTTGAAGTGATGTAACCAGTTTTTATTTGAAACTTGACTGTTCTGGGCTCTGATTGGCATGGAGTTTTGAAATTACCCAGCAGATGCTGGCTGTTGCTTCAGTTCAGCCCAGGAAAAGGAGAAAGAGATCTTTTTGCTGAAGCACTGTGAACAGATATATGTCCTGATCTTTCTATGAAGTATGCAAATGTTTAGTTAGTTTTCTAAGTGATCCGTTTTTCAGTTACTTGTTACTATTTGTACATTTTTTTTTGTCCACTGTTCCAAATTCTGAGAATAATCACAGTTGTTTGTTCATTCTGCCTTTCTGGACTGATAAAAAATCCTGGTGGTTTGTGTGTTGGGTCTGTGAGTGCTTTCTGGGAACTTTGGGACCACTGGGAGTGTGGCTTCAGTAACCTAGAAATCACTGGAGATAATTTGAGAGCAGAGACTCACTCAGAGGAGTTTGTGACCCAGTCGGTGGGAGGAGGGTGCTACTGCAGTGTTGGATGTCGCTTTTCTGCATTTGCAAAATAGGTACGTGGACATTTCAATCATGTGGACATCCATTTTGGCCTTTTGAGACATTCACATGCTTGAAAAATAAGCGCCCAGGCTTCTGAAAGCTAGTAAAAAAATGTATTAAGTTAGTCCAATAAAATGTATCAGCTTATTTTCCATTGCTTTTGAATTTATGGACAGTATGTTGAAATCTTCTGCTCAATGTGCAGTGGTGGCCAAAAAAGCAAACAAATTATTAGGAAAGGAATAGAGACTACAACCAAGAATATGATATTGCCTCTGTATTGCTCCATGGTGTGACTGAGTAATGGATGCAGTTCTGATCACTTCATCTCAAAAAAAGATATAGAATGGCATTTTAGAAACAACATCCAGGTCAGGATGTCACTGGTGGTGCTAGTATTTTAGACATACATACTGTTCTAAAATACATGAGAAATGGACATTAATGTGCTGGTGATGTCCAGCATGAATACTTGGTTTACAAACTGAAACGTTCAAATTATGAACTGGGCAACTGCCCAGCGACTGTCAACTTGATTCTCTTGGTCAATGTTGGCAGATTTGCTACTGGTCTATAATTGGCACATTTCAGAGGGTCAAGTGAGCCATCCTTTAATAAAGGGGTCAAAATAACAGTAGCCATAGATTCTGAAAATATACCTTGTAATGAAAAGTTTACTAATCTCAGTAACCAGTGGATCAGTTTATCTAACAGTTCCTTCAATAAGCTTGCTTGACAGCATTCTAAAGACAAATTCCTCTTGCATACTTCCTAATAGCTCATTTAAATTTCTCCTCTGCCACCTCTGAATAGACCATCCAAACATGATCTGCTGGACATATCTTATCCTTGTGCTGCTCAATGCTGTTAAACTCTATCACATCCCTTTCAGTCAGTGTTGGCAAAGTATAATTTTTCAACCTTTAATTAAAAAAAAATCAGCAGAATCCTGAGCCTTCAAATCCAAATTCCTCATCTGCCTCAGGATTGAAGTATACAAATAGTAGGCAGACCCAGGCCCATCCCCTCCACCTGTTACACTTGTGGTGGTAAATGTGAGCCCTCCAAAACCCACCACAAACCTACTGTACCCACATCTAGATGCCCCCCTTTATCCCTAAGGGCTATGGTAGTGGTGTACAGTTCTGGGGAATGGGTTTGGGGGGGGGGGTCGGTGGGCTCAGCACATAAGGTAAGGGAGCTATGTACCTGGGAGCAATTTTTGAAGTCCACTGCAGTGACCCCTAGGGTGCCCGGTTAGTGTCCTGGCATGTGAGGGGGACCAGTGCACTATGAATGCTGGCTCCTCCCCTGACCAAATGGCTTGGATTTGGTCATTTTTTAGATAGGTGTCCTCGGTTTCCATTATCAGCGAAAACCGAGGTTGCCCATCTCTAAGGTCAGTGATCTCAACATTTAGGTCGACCATCTCTAAGGTTGACCTAAATGTTGAGATTTGGGCGTCCCCGACCGTATTATCAAAATGAAAGATGGACGCCCATCTTGTTTCGATAATACAGGATGCCCCGCCCCTTCGCTGGGACGTCCTTAGAGATGAGCGCCCTTAAAGATGGGTGCCCCACTCGATTATGCCCCTCTATGTCTTCCTGGTTCACCGAGATCTATTTCAGTTCTTTTGCATCATCACCCTTGAAAACCATTTCTGGTACAGTAGATCTTTTACATTTTCTTCTTGCTGCTAGACACCAGGGATTTTTCATTTTTGAGTCAGTGTGTATGGGTGGGGGGAAGGGCTCCTAGATACCAGGGAATATATTTTAATATGGGTCAGAGGGAGTTGGTACAGGTTGAATTGGGTTGGGGGTATGGAGATATGTGCTGATGCAAACCTCTAGTGACTTAAACAAAAATCCCCTTTACTGTCAATGCCTGAGCCAATTAATGCTCAAGCACTGACAGGAAGGGGGACATTTTGCAATGAGCTGCAGATTACTGCTGCATTTTTAACTTGGCAGTAATTTGCATGCTCATTGTTTACTGCATACCTGCAAGGATCTTTTCTCACTAGAGCCATGCAATGAGCCAGCTCTATCACCTGGTTTCTGCTTTGACTCCACAGTTTTGTGCATATTTATTTATTTAACATCACTTGATAAACTGCACATCGCACAAGCTATGTGCTACTAGGTGCTTTACAAATTATAAAAGGTTAAAATAAAATGGAGCGAAGATGAGAAGGAAAAACAAGATAAAATCACAGCAGTTAAGAAAATTGTTGGAACAGTCAGGTTTTGTTTCCTTATGATTCTTGCCGAAGATCGAGTGGAAGTGAGTTCCAGAAATGAACAGCTGCATATGTGTCGGGTAATTTTCAAAAGCACAGTTTCTGTGCATAAAACCAGCTTTTTAAAATTTCCCTCCTTATACTTTCTTTCAGCCAATTTAATTTGTGGTGCTCTATTGTCATAATACAGCCAGAGGGTGCACAAATACCACAAGAACTCAAGACTCAGAAACATAACCATTTTCAGTTAGAACATATTCAACATTTTAAATGGTTTCAGTGAACAGGAGCTCCTAAATAATGCAAAAGAAACCAATAAATCAGCGGTTGGTGTCACATTCAGGAACAGTTTGACTTCAGTGTTTGCCATTATGCCATAATCCATAGAACAGTGCCTTTAGATATACTTTAGATTTCCTAACACATGTGCTTTAACAGCTGTTTAAAGTTGATATTAGTAAAAAGACATCATAATTTTGCAATCAAAACATGTTAATGTAAAGCATATGTGAACATTCCTGGGTCTGGGGCCAACCTAGCAGGAGTCTCCCTCTGGCAGGCTCTGTCAGTTCTTTGAATAATTAGTGCCTGATGCCTCCACCTGGGGAAGAAAGGAATTAGTGACTGGGATTTCTCTCCTTTGCCCCTAGGAAAAACCCAAAATGATTGTTGTGAACAAGGCTGGCTGAGTTTATTTAACTATTTACAGCTTATATTGTATGAAATCAGTAAGACATTTGTTTTGCAAAAAGTATTCTTGGTAAGCAACTTCTTAAGCACTCATGATGCAAGGTATTTGATAAACAACCCATTAAGAAACCTCTAACCAGTACTCTTGGAGCCAGCCAGCCTTTTTACAAATGTGGCAGCTTCAAACATATCTCCCTGTTCCTTCATTTAGTTTCTTATCAAAGCAGCAGTATCACTTATGTCCCCCTGCTCCTTCACCAAGTCACCCCAGGTGCTGGTTGCACTCCCAGGAACCTTTACCTCTGCTGGGTACCTAGTGTCAGTTGTGCTCCCAAGGACTTTCACTTCTGCCAGGCCCCAAGCTCTGATTACACTTCTAAGGGTCTATCACTACACCCTGAGCATTGGCTGTGCTCCCAAGGGTTGGTGCTGGATTCCAAGTGCCAATTGCACTCCCAGGAGACTTGCTGCTTCTGGGCCTTGGCTATTAATGTTGCCCCAAAGACCTTTTGCCTCACTCTGAGCATGCCTTCAGGAGTAATTTCCCTATAGGTCCACAGCTCGTAGCTCTTTTGTGAGTCTAGCTATCTCTGGTTCCAGCCCTCTATGGTCTGTGGCCTGCAGTTAAGATTTTCCCCTGTGGAAGGAACTCTCCTCTCAGCCAAAATGCTGACACACAGAGATCCTATACACAACCTCTATGTTCTTGAATATCTAATGGGTGTGAACCCCAGGGAGATCCTGGGTAGACTACCCTAATTAGATTCTGGTGAGGAGTTTTCACTAACTCCCTAACAGGCTTCAGTTGCCTTCATTTAGTATACTTTATTAACCCCAACTTTATTCATCAACATTAATAATCATCCTCAAAGTATGTAAATGTTGATCATTAGTTTTCTTTTCCTTACAATGAGCAATTTACACATCCAGCACACTTTGTTGTTTACCTTCTACCTAGCTCACTAATGTAACAAACTTCAAAAATGATTACGCTTCAAAGGGCAGCTGCCAGAACAGAATATCAGTTATAAAGCTCCTTTTCTCTCTCAGTCAGAAAGAATAAGTCTGCCTTCCAAAATCACTAGATTTCATTTGATTTCTGGGGGTAAGAAAAAATTGTTTCCTTTCACTATTTTGCATCTGTGATTGAGGGAAAGTATTTTGGTTATTTAATTTTTGATAATGTAATTGACGAGAATTTTTATATTCAGCTGTGAAACTTATACTCAATATATAATTTGACATTCGACATGGTAAACCATAATATATTAATAAGATTACTAGATAAGTTCAGGATTGGTGGAAACATACATAGCTGGATCAAGGGTGTCCTAACCACAAGAACATATCAAGTAAAATCAAACTCAAACATATCATCAACGTTGAAAGCAGACTGCGGAGTACCACAAGGATCACCGCTATCACCGATCCTCTTCAACCTAATGATGACCCCACCAGCCAAGTCTTTATCCAACCAAGGCCTTAACCCTTTCATCTATGCAGACGATGTCACAATATTCATTCCTTACAAATCTAAACTGACAGAAATCACCAATGAAATCAAGATCAGCTTGAGCATCATGGACTCTTGGGCAAATGCATTTCAACTAAAGCTAAACAAAGAAAAAACACACTCTCATCCTCTCAACCCTACACAGCGCGGATAACCCCACAATTATCAACACCCCAGATTACACCCTCAAAATCCTCGGCATTACAATGGACCGCAACTTAACACTAGAGAGCCAAGTGACATCCACAACAAAGAAAATGTTCCACTCAGTGTGGAAATTCAAATGCATTAAACAATTCTTCCCGAGGGGAACATTTTGCAACCTGATACAATCAATGGTACTAAGCCATGTAGACTACTGCAATGGAATTTATGTGGGATGCAAAGAACAAACCTTAAAGAAACTTCAGACCGCTGAAAACATGGCAGCTAGGCTTATCTTCGGAAAAACACGATTTTAAATTGCAAAACCCCTTCACAAAAAACTGCACTGGCTCCCAATCAAAGAACGCATTGCTTTCAAAATCTGCATTCTGGTTCACAAAATTATCTATGGTGGTGAAGCTCCAGGATACATGACAGACTTGATCGACCTACCAACTAGAAACACATCCAAATCAACACGAACGTAGCTAAATCTGCACTACCCAAGCTGCAAAGGACTCAAATACAAATCAACTTACGCATCTTGTTTTTCCTACATATGCACACAACTGTGGAACACATTACCAAAAGCCTTGAAAACTGCGAATGACCACCTAAACTTCCGGAAAACACTAAAAACTAACCTGTTTAAAAAGGCATACCCTACCGATCCAACATAAATGCCTGATCTCTGCAACACAACAAAACTAAAGAACGTAATGGACATAACACAACTCTTCCGTTGTATGATTCCTTAGTGTGGCTGTGCCACATGAACTTTATCTTACCACATCACTTTGTATTTGTTTACACCGGAGTCTGTAACACCTCTCCGGTACTATGTAAGCCACATTGAGCCTACAAATAGGTGGGGAAAATGTGGGATATAAATGTAACAAATAAATAAAAATAAATAATTTGCAACGGAGGAAAAGAGTTCAGAAGCTCTCTTGCTTTTCGGATTCACCATGCTATTGGATAAATAATCTTTTGCTGGGCCACTTCTCCATCAGTCTAGAAAACCTCCGTATGACTTTATTTATTTTTTATACTTCCAACTACTTCTTTGTTTACTATCTCTTCTCATTTGTAAATTTTTTTACTTTTCAAAAATATATTTAAAATATAACAAATACAACTTAGTTTTCTTTTGCAGGTATGGCTCAGGAAGTGGATGATGATCTGTTTTGGATCTTGCCAGGTATTTGTGACCTGGATTGGCCACTGTTGGAAACAGGATGCTGGGCTCGATGGACCTTTGGTCTTTCCCAGTATAGCATGTACTTATCATGTTTTGAGTTTTTCGGAGGAAGGACATTACCAACTTTTAAGTGTACCCCCACTGTTTTCTGACCATATACACCTCAATGGTCAAGATGTTTGGGTTAATTTGGAGCGTCTATAGAAGAGAGCAATAAGCACTGAATTACATGCTTTAGTTATGGTAGAATACTTGACAATTTTTTTTGTTACATTTGTACCCCACACTTTCCCACTCATGGCAGGCTTAATGTGGCTTACATATTGTATACAGGTACTTATTTGTACCTGGGGCAATGGAGGGTTAAGTGACTTGCCCAGAGTCACAAGGAGCTGCCTGTGCCTGAAGTGGGACTCGAACTCAGTTCCCCAGGACCAGAGTCCACCACCCTAACCATTAGGCCACTCCTCCACTCCCTGGGATTCCCCAGGGTTTACATATTATTAAGGAACCACGGTTGTAACAAGAGGATCCGATGTTTGTACAGGGATGGAATAAAATATTGGACAAGAGTTCGATGGATCTGATGATCCTGATTGTTGAACAAGCACAAAAAATGTCTACATCATTGACATTAGAGATTGATCAGAGTTTAGCTACTATTTTAACAACTGTTACATCAGAGGAGGTTACATTGAAAATTGACCAAATAAACACCAGACTACAATATTTTAGAAATGCTGTAAGGAAAATCAAGTTAGAAATGTTTTTACGTGATGAATGTGATTATCAACAGAATCAAGTTTTCAACTGGATGCGTTCTATTAATTTTGCAGTAAAACCGAATAAGGTTACATTTGGTAGCAGCTCTAGTAGCCAGAGAGAAGAGGACAGATCCAGTGCAACTTCAGATTCAACTGAGAAGATCTCTTGAACACTCTTTTAGATCCATGACAGCAGTGTCATTCCAGAGGCATGCGATGTTCACCACAATATCATGTTCAGAAACATCATCATTGGAATCCAGCTCATCATTATTCTCGTCCAGTCACACAGTGTTAGGTTTTCAAGGCAGAAACTAGGTTCGTGAGCCCTTGGACCACTGCCGGGGAGCGGCAGTGGCAGGCAAAACCACCCCACACCAGAGACAAGGCAGAACTCAGACAGAAACAGCTAGACTTCACCTGCACTTGACCACCCTTCCCCAGGAGTTGAGCCCGTGGGTGCAGGTGGCCAGCAGGACTTACCGGACAGGGCAGGAACTGGATACCCACTAGGCTGAACAGGGACTGAGGGTCAAAGGGGAGAGGAATATACATGGGCAGCAAGGCAGGAAACTGGGCTGGGACTCACAGACAGACAATACTACACAAGGCAGGAACTAGACAAGCTAGAGGACAGGAACTGAAAGCTGCCAAGCAGCCACTGAAACAGGGTACAAACACCGACAGACAAGAGTCAGGACTGAAAGCTGCCACGCAGCCACTAAGGGAGAGACACAGACAAACAGAAACTAGACCAAGAATACAGACCAGAAACAAGACTAAGAAATAAGCAATAAACCTAAGCTAAACTACACACAGACTAACTAGAACCGGACAAGAAACTCAAACAAGAAACCAGACTAGACAGAAGTGCAGCAAAGCACCAACAAACCAGGGACCTTAGACGATGCAAAGGCAAACACCGAAGTTTCCAGGTGATTAATAAAGCCCATCAGCTGCTGAAGTTCAACTGCAGGAATCACAAGGCAGCTACGGGTGCTGTTCAGACACAAACAAGAGAAGCAAGTCTGGCAGCCCGGAAGATCCGGACCGGACTAGCCTGAAGTCTGGAATGGGTGACAGTTCATAGCAGCCACCGGTTCTGGCCACCAGAGGGCGAGGTGAGCACAGACATGGAAACAGTCACCATCGTGACACAGAGTCATAACAACTGTGGAACATGCAGTGATTAACATTTCCTTGACAACTTTGTTGGATTTACAATTACATGTCCTTCAAAAGGGGTTGTCTTCTGACCCCACTTCCAAAATAGGAAATCTTCCAAATGCCACTGTGTGCTGTTTTTTGAACATTTTTCTGTTTTGAAAACAAGCCCCTAAGTGCATTTCAACATAGATCATGATCGACAAGATCGAATTGCAGATCCATTGTGGTCAATCATAAATCAGCAAAGTAAAAATGAATCTATGATGAATGAATGACAGTCTGCACAATGATATGCAACCGCTGGTGGTGTTATTTCGATTGGTGAAGCACAACCTCTGAGGAAGTCTTTAAAGTTAAATGGCTGGGCCATTGTTGGGTGCAAGTTAAAGCTCCACTTTTTTATAAACAGTTATGAACTTTGGAAAATCTGATAATACGATTTTTGATAAATATGATACAATATATTTGAATTATGTTAAAAAAGATAATAAAGATGAAAAAAAGCACGAGGTTTTTGACCAATGCTAATATTAATTACCCCAGTAAAAGACGCTGAATAATGTGTAGGCATTTGGGTGTTTGAGGTCTTTTCCTTGTGGTTTCATTCATTTAAAAAAAAAATATATATATATACATGTATATAAGCATTTTAACTGGTCCCTTCTTTTGCCACCTGCCCTAATTGAAAATGCTCTCTCTCCTCATCCCCACCCCACCCTAGCAGTCAGCACTATTACATCTGTATTTCCTTTGTATCATTATTTGCAGAAATTAAATGGCTTATAAAGAGTTTTTCCTTTTGTACAGCTGTGAATTGTGGTGGCCAGTGTGTCACACATGTGAACATTGTCTCTCAGGTGTGTTGCCACAGAAGAAAGGTTGAGAACCGCTGTGCTGGAAGATTTTAAAATGCCAGATGCCCAGTCCACCTCTGCAGAAACAGAAGTAGGGAGATCATCAACTCTCTTTCAGGGGCTGTATTTTTTTACAGTTTTTAATAACCAAGTAGGTAATCACCAGACTCAGTGTTAATCAAACAGTGTGTCTTAAATCAAGAGCAAAGAGAGAAATGGTCACACAAAGGTGAGTGTCTAGCACTTCAAGAGTTAATTGCAAGTTGCAGCAGATATGTGGTCCACACAGTGGAAACAAGATTTGTAATATGTTTTTGTTTTATCTAACAAGGAATCACCTGTAATGGATATACTGTATCCATTTTTATTACATATTTTATTATTACAGTGAACATTGTGAGAAGGAAGAGGCTGTCCTACCCTGGTTAGGCCCCTAGAGGGCGCTGTTCCCCTAAAATGTCCAGGGAGAAGGGCTGGGTGAGTCACTGAAGGGAGTCAATAAGGGGATGCATAGCAGGAGGTCGCTAGGACCGAGGAGAGTCCTGGGGATAGAAACAGGTGCAGCAGGTTATGGGCTGGGTCCTGTTTGGCCATTAACCACTTAATACCCCACCTGAGTGGTGAGGGAGAGAGGAGAGCTAGCAGCTAAAGAAGAGAGCTGGTAGCTGAAGCGGAAGGATCCCCATGAGAAGTACTGGCTGAGCCCTTTGGACTGGTGGTGAACTGTGTGCAAAGCAAGGAAGCTGGCTGGGGTAAGAAGGCCCTAGAGTGTTAGGTATAAGAACTGTGTGTTCAAAGAGGGACTGGGTGTCCAAGATGAAAAGACTGTGTGTCTAGAGCTGTGTGCTACAAGGAGGGACTGTGTGTCCAGGACTGAGTTAGTACTGAGCCCAAATGCCTGTGTGAGAGGGCTCAGGGGGAAGAAATCTGTTGGGTATTGAACTGTGCAAGAAGAAATGTTTAAGCTGGAAGATTGCACTGAGTAGGAAGAAATGGTTAAGCTGGAAGAACTGTTTAAGCTTGTGAAAGTGTTTTAAGTTAAAAGAAGTGTGCCCCAGGGGGCTGGAATAAAGATTTGTATGAGAAAAATCCTGTTGATGAGACCTGACTATGTTTGCCTTTTTGAGAACCAGGTCACCCTGAGTAGAAAGGGGTAGTAGACTAATTTGCATAAAATCTGAATACTGAGAACCAGCTCACCCTGAGTAAAAGAGGGACCTGGGATCCTGAGGTGGGAGCTTCATCATCTGCACAATATCCTCATCATTTTCACAACATGTAACAATACTGTCAAGTCATGTTTTTTGTGGGTGGGGAGAATGGAAAGAGCAGGTTGCTTTTCATCTAAGGTACACAAAGATTATAAAATCATGGCAGTTCCCACAGATTGTTCCACTGATTTAAGGTAGAATAAGATTGCTGCCCTGTTGTACTCCCACTTTTCAGTAATCCTTTCACAGACAGCTTTATGCTGGAGGAGAGACACATAACAAAGCAGCATATTAGAATAAGACAGTAACTATGCATTTTTTTCTGGGTTTTGAGGAATAGTTCCAGTGGTGCAGTACGCCTGGTAAACACCACATCATCAATTTACTTAACGACCCAGTGAACATACAGCCTGGGAAAAAAGCATTGCTGTAGATTAAATTGCCTTCTGTTTAAACTTTTGTAAACCACCCAGCTGCACAACTGTGTGATGAATGCTATATCAAAGACATATATAAAATAAAATTAGTACTATACAGTTATGCTACCAAGAACTTTCCTAATAACTGTCTTCACTCTGTCTAGAAAGTTTCAATAATTTCCCTCAGATTTCAAGACCCTTCTTCGACCCTGTTTGACTTTTTCCCACAGCTCTTGGGGGTGTGGACACCACTTGTGAAGAGACCATCAGAAACCAAACCACTCCCTCTATGTGAGCATAAGTTGCAATGAAAGTGTCGCTTAATAGTAAATAATCATTTTTCACTCATCTCAACCATCATCAGTCTCCCTAAAGTTATCACTGAATATCACTACTCATGTATATACAATATGAAAAATTGTAAATATAGGGCTAGATTCTATATATCATGCCTAAAAAATTGGCGCTGGAAAAGTATGCCTAGGCCTATTATTCTATAAACTATGCTTAAATTTAGGTGCGGTTTATAGAATACGTCTAGCACCTGTCCCTGAGACTAAACAACGTTTTGGCCATTTACACCAAGTAAAACTTGGTGTAAATTCCTATGCCTAAGTTAGGCATGGAGTGGGTGTATTCTATAACACTGTACGTACATTTTAGGAATGCCCAATGCTCCTCCCATGGCCACACCCCCTTTTGAAATCCACGTGGTAGAATTTACACGCACCACTTTATAGAATACGCTTAGCAAGTGTTGCGCATAAATTCTATTACCAATTAGTGCCTTTAATTGCTTGTTAGGGTCCAATTATCAGCGCTGATTGACTCATTAATCAGTTAAGTTATGCACACAATTTAGCTGCACGGCAAGAGTTGTGCAAATAACTTTAGTCGCCATATATAGAATTTGCTGGCTAAAGTGTCCATACAAAACTGAGAAATCTCTTGTAATAATCAGTTTCCAATGTTGCTGTATTCCACTAAGGTGAATGCTAGATGTTCTGAATGCACCAAACATTTCTATCATGCACTTATCATGTCACTTACCTTGGCTTGTAATAGATGTGAGACACTTTTGGTCCAACAAGGACCCTGCTTTGCTTATCTTCCTGAGGAATTGGGGTCAACAAAATATCCCAACTCACAGAAAAGATTTTCTTTCCATGCCTCAGTGTATAACTTTGGGTGCAAAGTTCTTTCTATGTTTTTTTTTTGTAAATGTTTTTTAATGTTTGACAATGAAGATATATTTTTGTAGGTCTTAAGCAAATGAGAGTTTTTTGAATGCTAGGTTATTGCCCAGTAGGGTAGTGGTTAATGTCTGAGGGTGGACTTTTCTGGTTTTCTTGAAATAAAGATTTGATTTCCATCATCACATCTCCTCCGGTTTTTGAGAAGATCCTTCTCTTCCTACTTTTTGCTTCTGCGTCCTTTGACATAGGAAAGTAGCGCACATCCCCTTTGGGTGGTTATCTTTGGATTTTGGTGGACTTTAAAGAACACAAAGGGGCCCTTTTACTAAAATGGTACCTACAAATTTTACATGGCACCTTTTGGGAGCATTCCCACTATTTTAATTGCAAGTGGGCTTATCGCTTGCTAAACTGGAAGTACTGCTGGGCTACCGCAGCAGTCCAGAGGTCGTTCCCACCCCCAGTATGTGCCATTTATATTTGTAGTGCTGGTGTTTACCCGGTGGTAATCGGGCAGTGCCGCTTGCTGCCTGGTTACTGCCGGGTTAGCGCGGGAGCCCTTACTGCCACCTCAATGGGTGGTGGTAAGTGCACCCCCTGAAATGGCCGTGCTCCAAGTGCTTCACTTGCTGCATGGCCATTTCTTTTAAAAACCTCGGACTTTTACCCTCTGCAAGGACCCCTTTTGCTTAGTAAAAGGACCCCATTGTGTATTAATGTTCCTGTAAGCATGTGGTGCCCCCTGAGTGTTAATGTGGGACCACGTACTGCCTCTTATCTAGCCAGTTAGCATGTGCTAAGTATAACATACTAGCTGGCTAATGCTTCTATGCCCATTCTCTGCCCATGCCATGCTCCCTGAGGGAAAAAAATCTGAAAAAATACAGTAATGTGTGGGTTAATATACAGAAACAGGCACACTACTGGAAAACCCCTTTAACACGGTCATACGGCTGCCTGTTTCTGTATGTTCACCACGCATTAAGGATCCCAAAATTTGTATTTGACCAGCTGTATAATTTTCCTCTTATTATTTTTCTTTTCTTTTTTATTTTTTTTATTCATTCCATTGGTTTATGGACTTCTCCAGAAATTGTGGTTTACTAGAAGCATTCTGATACCTGATGTATATTTTTTTTGTTTGAAGAGATAACAATTTTGTTTCTTGTTTATGGTATGCAATTAATAATTTGTTGCTATATCGTGAAATGGTTCTTGTTCTTGTTTTTCATTTTCAAAAACTCATTTTCAAAAAAATTAACCGTATGTGTTATGTCGATCATTCCTGGTTTAGAAAACAGCCAGTTGGGTTTTGCAGGATATCCAAAATGAATATGCATGAAATAAGTTTCCAGACAATGAAGACAGTGTATGCATATTCATTGTGGAGATCCTGAAAAACTAAATGACAGGGCATTAAACTAGGGATCTTTCAATACTGCAAAGGTATAAGACAGGCACAAGAAGCAAACATTTTTCAGAAGAACTAATGTGCTAGAAAAGGCTTTCACAGCATGAGGCTCCTAGAGACAGACTCAGAAGCAACACCATAAAATAATTCTTCATTGAGAGGCTGGTAGATGAATGGAATAGAATTCCAGTGGAGACAAAAGACAAAAAGAGTAACAGAATTAATGGAAGCATGAGATCAACACAAAGATCTCCTAGGATTGATAGTATGGCAACAGCAAGTATATACGTATTTGACAGACATGATGGACTTAATGGCCCTTATCTGATGTCATTTCTTTGTACGTCTGTTTGAAATTGAAATATATGCAAGATGTCAAAATGCTTTGTGAAAGCCTGTTGTTCTGGATGTGACACATGAAATTGCTAAGAATGGCAAAATTCTCAACAACTGTTCAAGCTGCTGCCATTTTACTACAACATCAATCATAGCACAGTGTGTGCTGCCTGTTACAAGAAAGGCTGTCCTATCTGAAATCATTCCAATATGATATATGGATGTGTGCCAGTACCTAACATTAGAATCCACGGAGAGAAGCCTCAAGAGGAAGAAGTTCTATGCAATCATTTTCTCTTATTATTTTGCTGCTACAGGATTGTTTAATGTCTACTTAGAAGAGATAAAGGGGTCCTTTTACTAAGGTGCACTGAAAAATGGCTTGTGGTAGTGTAGGCGTGGGTTTTGGGCGTGCGGCAATCCATTTTTCAGCAGGCCTGTAAAAAATGCCTTTTAAAATTTTTGCCGAAAATGGACGTGCGGCAAAATCAAAATTGCTGCGTGTCCATTTTGGGTCTGTGACCTTACCACCAGCCATTGACCTAGTGGTAAATTCTCATGTGGTAACTGGGCGGTAATGACCTATGTTTGTCAAATGCCACTTGGTGCGCGTCCAATATGCGCGTCTGAAAATAAAAATTATTTTTGCGGCTGCTCGCCAAAAATGAAATTACCACAAGAGTCACGTGGTAGCCAGCTGGTAACTCCATTTTGGCGTGCATTGGGCTCACATAGACGCTTACGTGCCTTAGTAAAAGGGCCCCACAGTAACAGAAAAATGCACAACAGGGCCTCCAATGACTGGAACAATTGAGAGTCTTTTATTCACAAAGACCCGACATGGGCCGTGTTTTGACGTAACAACACCTGCCTCGGGGGTCCTGGTACTTATTTGCTCTCGAGGCCAATGTGAAAAAGGAAAACAAGCTCCTTAAAATGGCACTAACACAAGTAAATAGTAAGAATTTAAAAAATGCTGCAGCATTTCTCTAAAATTTAAGCAGCTCTGAGCCGCTTAACCAATTCAACAAAGATAGTCTTGACACGCGATATAGACTGCTACAGTGACCTTTGCCAGTTGTAGAAAATGATTAGGATCTGCATGATGTTACTGTCCTGTTTTATCTGTGATTGTATGGAGTATGTTTTATTGCTACTTACCTAGGGGTATGTTTACTAAGGTGCGTTAGCATTTCTAATGCGCCCTTAAATTTAAGGCACATTAAACGCTATTGCTCTGATACATTTCTATGGGCGTTTTAGCATTTAACGCGCGTAAACCATTTACGCGCATTAAAAACGCTAACGTGCCCATAGTGCACCTTAGTAAGCATAGGCGCTAGAATTGCAGATAGCGTGGGCAAGAAAAGTTTTTAATAAAAATACAAATTTTAAGCCTTATGTTGATTAGGACATCGAGATCAACAAAGGGATGTCCAATTTGAGACATTCAAGATTTCTTGGCTATTTTGCAAAAGGCACACTGTAAAATTTGTATGAGGATATCCAAGAGTATACAGGTATTTGCCAGCTGACCCAACGGGAACAGTCATTTCACAAAAATCCTGGGTAAAAATGGAGATTCACACAAGTTATTACAAGTATATTTCTCGGCACTTTACATTTGTAAATTCCATATTTGCAACTTACACCAGCAAAAACTCCTGTAAGTGCTGGATTTTGCAAAAGTATATGCACAAGAGGAACAATTAAAGAGCTCAGATCTGCACTTTGAATTTTTGGATTTTTTTAAAGGTAGTTTTTAAAGCTACAGGGATAAACACTATTGGCTCCTCACTCACTTTTCAAAACTCTGGGTCCAAAGGAGCAGTTTGTTCACACTTATGCAAAGTACATGTTGTAACTAGGTGCCTCTCTTGTGTAGCCAGGGATAGAACAATCTCCTCTAACCACAGGCTCCTGGTACAATGAAGAAACAGATATCCCCCAGTAACTTCAAACTCAAGGACTTTATTCCAGTGCACCATAAACATTAGTCCAATTCCAAACAGCAGCAGGCCATTCAATTCATCATCATAGTTCAATCACAAAGCAGCAGTTATACTTCTATTCTCTTCACCCTCATAATGAGCTCCATATTTTAGGGACTTCTCACACCCAAGGGATTCCCCCTGCAACAGCTTCACTAGTAAGGTCAATACTTTAGGGACTTCGTCTTACCCAATGATTCTCAGCCTGCCAATACTTCCAAGACTTCAGTACTTTATGGACCTCCCTGCCCAAGGGTTTTCAGCCTGCAACTGCCTCTCAGACTTCAGTACTTTAGGGTCCTCTCTGCCCAAGGATTTTCAGCCTGCAAATACTTCTCAGACTCCAGTACTTTAGGGACCTCCCTGCCCAAGGGTTTTCAGCCTGCAACTGCTTCCCACCTTCCTTGCTTCTCTCCCTGAACTGAACTGCAGAGACTCCTTCCCACCTGCCTAATCAATCCCTGGCTTCTACCTTCACAACCAATCATTCTCCACTCATTAGCTTCTCTACACACCCATACCAGCTGAGTTGAGCATGAGCCTAATGAGGAGCTCCTGCACAAAGGGTTTCCTATCTCTCTTTCCCCCTAGTGGCAGCCAATCTACACCTCCTGTTAGCTTACACCCATGTCCTCCCTTATTGCCGCTAGGAGTCCCGTCCGGGTTTTCCATCTCACCCCCTGGCTCCTTGCCTGCAATGCCTTCTGGGACTTGTAGTTCAGACTGAAACTGCCTTAACCCAACTATCCTGGATGTGACCCAATCCATGCCCTCTTGCAATCTGTCTGGGCTGCGGATATACAGATGTAAATAATGTCTTCTAAAATTGTTACTTACACATGTAGGCTCATTTATTATTATTATTTATAATTTCTTATATACTGCCTGCAACTCCAAAGGTTAATGAAGTAGTGTATATTAAGATACTGTAGATATTTTTTCTGTCCCTGAAGGACTTACAATCTAAGGGCCCTGTTTATAAAGGCACACTAGCGTTTTTAGTGTGCGCTAATTGTGTAGACGCCCATAGGAATATTACGGGCATCTACACGGCAGGGGCGTAGCCAGACTTCGGCGGGAGAGGGGTCCAGAGCTCAAGATAAGGGGCACATTTTAGCCCCCCCCCCGTGCCGCTGACCCCCCTGCCACTTTTGACCCCCCCCCGGCACCGCCAACACTCCCCCCGGCACCGCCAGGTACCTTTGCTGGCGGGGGTCTCCAATGCTGAATGCCACTGGCTGAATATATTAAACCCCTAGCTTTTTGCATGTGTAAATGCCGCCTAACTATTCCAAAATGGCCCCTCCTTTACCTAAAGGGGACTGATCTGACTTCAGACCTTCCTATAGGTCTGTGGCAGCAGAATGATATTAATTCAGGTCCCAACACAGCACAAAATACTGGACTGTTTAAGGTGTCTGGCTGCTGATAAACTGAAATATTGTCATTAAGCACTCTAAAATTTGTAAGTAATAGATATTTCAAAGACCATAATTATTTCTTATGTTTGAGCTTTTCAGTATACTTGATAGTCTTGTAATTTACGTTCATCATTAATTTTGGATGCTCTACATGAAACATCTAAAATCCCCTGCTAGTAGTAGTTCTTTTATATAATTTTAACAGTGTGTGTGGCCTAAATGAGATATCTTCTAGTGACAAAAACCAATTTCCAGAAATGAGGCCTCCAGGTTACCTCTTCGATGACATTGTGTTTTTTTTTTTTTTTTACCTCAAATCAGCTTAGACTGATTCAAATCATATTTTTATAAACAGTATGATAGAAAAGAACATGAAGTATCAACAATGCATGGGCCTTACTGAGGAATCTATCTGTTAGTGACAACAGCAGCAGGCAGCAGCAAGAAAAGGCCACATCCTGTACACAAATCCATTTTCTCACTACCTTCATTGAGGAACAGTGATTTTTAAGCAATAGTCTCAGCACCATTGCTTTTTTTGATGCTTGAGCTGGTACTTGTTTCAATTCTCATTTTGATTTAATTCCTGAGGAGAAGCCAGCATGCTCTTGCTTTTTGAAAGCGGCTCCTGCTTACCAACTCGATTTGGAATACAAATCAATCAGTGTGTATTTCCAATACGGTCACTGCACTGACACAAGGGAACTAGCAAAAACGTATGACTAGCTCAAAAGTAGAGCCAAGAATGGCTATAAAATACAATTGAGGATGGGTTTAATAATAAGGAGTGCATAGTTTTTATTTGAAAAACTGTTGAAAAATGAAGAAATTACAAAAAGAAAAAAAGAGGACTTAATAATGAGAACTATGAAATGGCCAAAATAAGTTTGATGAATTTAAAGCCATTGAAACTGACCAGGGCCGCAGAGGTGGGGTGGGCATGATTCCCCAGGCCCAGACACCAAGGGGGGAGGCCTGGCACGAGGGAGCAGAAGCTTCTTCCTGCCTGCCTGCTTCCGGGTCTGTCTCTCTCCTGCTCCTATGTGCCAGGACCTGGATGATTGTGCTAACACGATTACCCAGGTCCTGGCACACAGGAGCAGGAGATAGCAGACCAAGGGATGAGCAGAGTGACAAGGAAGGTAAGGGGGCAGTAGCACTAGCGGCCTGAGTGTGGGGTCAGCCCAAGTATATGGAGGGCATGCAGTGTGTCGATAGCCCAACTGGGGAGGGGAGAAGCCCTGTCCTTGGCCCGGCTGTTTCTCTCGTCGGCCCTGAACCTGACTTACCCACAGCCCTGAATAAACTGACTACCTGTCTAACATCAATTCAACCTGTCTCCCCTCTTCCCTTCCCTTCATGTTCAGCCTGTCTTCCCTCTTCCTACTACTACTACTACTATTTAACATTTCTAAAGCGCTACCAGGGTTGCGCGGCGCTGTACAATTAACAAAGAAGGACAGTCCCTGCTCAAAGGAGCTTACAATCCAAAGGACAAAAAGTGCAGTCAATCAAGATTGAGGCAGGCTAGATTTCCTGGATAGAGGTACAATGGTTAGGTGCTGAAAGCAATATTGAAGAGGTGGGCTTTGAGCAAGGATTTGAAGATGGGTAGGGAGGGGGCTTGGCGTATGGGCTCAGGGAGTTTATTCCATGCATAGGGTGAGGCGAGGCAGAAACGGCGGAGTCTGGAGTTGGCGGTGGTGGAGAAGGGTACTGAGAGGAGGGATTTGTCCTGTGAGTGGAGGTTACGGGTAGGAGCGTAAGGGGAGATGAGGGTAGAGAGGTAGTGAGGGGCTGCAGATTGAGTGCAGCCTGTCTCCCCTCTTCCCTTCCCTTCATGCTCAGCCTGTCTCTTCTCTTCCCTTCATGTTCAGCCTGTCTCCCCTCTTCCCTTCATGTTCAGCCTGTCTGCCCCCTTCCCTTTCCTTTCCTTCCCTTTATGTGCAACATGTCTCCCTTTTCCCTTCCTATTATATTCAGCCTGTCTCCCCTTTTCTCTTCCCATTATGTTCAACCTGTCTCCCTGCTTGAGGCAACTGCCTATATAGCTATTTGCAAATCCAGGTCTGTTGCATAGGGTAATCCGCACCGAGTGGCAATTACAACTCTAAATTTTGGGCGCAGAGGTAGCTTGCATGGAGTTGCAGTTACAACTTTAAATACCTTATGGGTACTTTTACAAAGATATGCTAGCATTTTTAGCATGTACATTAAATATGCATGTGCCAAATGCTAGAAATGCCCATATATTCCTATGGGCGTCTCTAGTGTTTAACGCGTGTAGTGGAAGTGAATTTTAAAGATTGTTTTTCATCTCTGCCTTAACCGACAAGTGCACTCGGGATCTGTATTTTTTATTAGAAGTAATTCTGTTTAAAAATGATTGTTTAACTTTGATTGTGTGAAAATAAGTTGGAATGTAGAAGATAAGACACAGCTCTAAATAATTTGGTATGTGAATGGAGAAGTGGAGCCTGTTTCGAGTTCAGACTGGCCACCTGGACTGAGAAACATATGTGACCACATTCCCACAATATGGCTTGTTTACCAAAACAGAGAAATTCTCAAGCATTCTGCAATTTTCCTTAGCTCTGAACATGAGTTCTAAGCCTAATAAAAAAGAGGGGCCTTTTACAGTGAAGCTAGACGCTCATCTATGGGTGGACGCATTGCATAGAACCAGACTCCTGGTCAAACTCCGGCTTTGCTGAAAAAGGGGCTTCTCTCAGCTGATGTAAAAAGCCTGGATGATGTAAGAACCAGTGATGGACGTATGTATATTATAGTACTATTTTATACATTTCAAAAATACTCAAACTTTTGATTTAGAGCCATCAACTTAAGCTAAGGATGTTCTCTCACTGGAAACCAGTGAAGCTTGTCTAAGGCAGGCCGAGCACTCTCCCTTTGTTTCAATATTCTTACTGCTGTGTTTTGCACTTCCTACAAATTATGTACCACTTAGTGGTGTACATTTATAAATGTGCATTTGGCTTTTTAGAATGCCTAAAAATTTAAAGTGCATGCAAATTTCTTGTATGTATGTTTACCTACAAATTAATTCAGCAAATCAATTGTGTGCTTAAAATGTTCTATCATGCATACAATGCATGCACAAACAAGTGATAGGCGAAACAAATATGAAAAAAAGTCCAAAAATCATTAAAAGATTGGGAAAAATTAATTTAAAACAAGTATAAATGGAAATTGTTTTGGGCCATGCATGTCATTACTTTCTCTTTAGCAGAAAACTCAATATAAAGCAATGTTGCTTACCTGTAACAGATGTTTTCTGTAGACAGCAGAATTGATAAGACACAAAAGTATGTGACATCCTACAGTGCCAAGATGGAACTGATCTCCCAGAGCTCAGATCGATATTCTGCCACTACTTAATTTTGCTGTGAGAATTGGAATCTATCAAACGCTAAATTTTCCTATAAAAGGAAATGTTTAAACTAAAGCTCAAGGGAATACTTGTAAATCCAAATCAACAGTGGAAAGCTATGGAATATTAAGAGTGCTATGCTGCCTGTGTTGCTGAATACTGGGAAAGAGATGATTCTGAATGTAAGAGGCTTATATGATAGAAAGGGTTCAGATAGAGACCTACAATTATCCTTTTATTTCTGAAATTAACTAGTCACTGAGTAAATAAGGAATTCTGATACAGAAAGAAACACTGAAAATTCACATATAGGGATATAGGGTTTTTTTTTTGTTGTTGCTAATTTTGTAAAGCTAGGGAGTGGGTATTTCTGCTGCTGCTTTGTGAGTCTTCACCATACCAGAAGAAGGCACCCAACATCAAGCAAGAACAAGATCAGAATGCAAGACAGATGCAGACATAAGCAGATAAGTAACATCTTCAGAAACATTAGAAACACAATAGACTTTAAGTGAGAGAAAGATAAAAGAATACTTAAGTAATAAAAGACAGAAAAAGAAAAATAAGAGAAGAAAATAATAGCATTTACTTACTTGACATGTTTGACCCTGTTGTATACAATCTTGCCTGGAATACTAAGGGAATCTGAAAAAAAAAAAAAGATAAGAAGAGATTAGTTCTTGGCACTTGAAGCTGTTGAAACAGTAAAATTTAAGAGTTTAGGAGTAAAATAATCTAAAGGGATAATAACAGTAATAATGATAATAAACAGCACTTTTCTATACTTTCTCAACACTTAGGTCAGGAAAGTTTACAAAAGAACACTTTTGCAATTCAATTTATATTCTATAACAACCAAAATCATTACAACATAGAAACAAAATCTATTGGAGGTATTTAGCAAACAATCAAGTTTTTAAGGACTTAAAAACCCCCGCAGGTAATTTTGTTCTGACCTTATTACAACAGGCAATGAATTCCATGAACCTGGAAAAACTGCATTAAAAAGTTTTTCTGAATGAAAGCATTTGAGCAACCCTACCTGTTTACAAAGCCTCACTAACGGCTGCCGATGCGCTAATGTTGACACAGCCCATTCACTTTGAAAAACGTGGAAGGGAGTTCAAACTTATTGGCAAGAATCAACCTTATATTTTTATATCCCTCTTCAAGGATACAATATAAGTAGGACAATTTTCATATAATAATTTAAAAACAAAACACAGGCATCTCCTTTTGACTCTGGGCAAGTCACTTAACCCTCCATTGCCCCATGTAAGCCATATTGAACCTGCCATGAGTGGGAAAGCGTGGGGTACAAATGTAACAAAAAAAATGTTAAACTCAATATGTGGGATACAAATGCAATAAATAAAATATGAGTGGCAACAGGAAGCCAATGTAAGTGCTTGAAAAGTTGATTTCTCTATCAAATTTGAATTTAAATAAAATAACCTTAGCTGCTATGCTCTGTAAACATTGCATTCTGGACAACAAGGATTTAGAACAGCCAAAATATAAAGAATTGTAATCCAATTTTGAAGTGATAATTGCATGAACTGTCTTCTGTAAATCATCTAGTGAAAACATCTGTAAATCATCTGGTGAAAAGATAGAAAACAGAGAGTACAGTTAAATGATAGATAGTTGGGTAGATAGTTGGGTTCCCTCAGTGTCTGTGCTGGAACTGCTGCTTATTAGCATATTTATAAATGATCTAGAGATGGGAGTAACCAATGAGGTAATTAAGGGGTCCTTTTACTAAGCTGCGGGAAAAAGGGCCCTGCGCTGGCGGCAGGGGCCGTTTTTACAGCATACCAGGGCCGTTTTTCCTGCAGCAAGTAACCCCCCCCCCAAATGGTCATGTGGTGAGATAACTCTCACCGCATGGCCATGCGGCAGGGAGCCCTTACCGCCACCCATTGAGGTGGCGATAAGGGTTCCTATAGATATATAAAGTGTCAGTTTTAAAAGTAAACTTTTAGTACATAAAATGTTTATTTTTTTCAGTAAATAAACAGGTTCTTAAACATAAGGGGGCCCTGTTTACTAAGTCGTGTTAGCGTTTTTAATGCGCCTACAATTAGCACATGCACCAACTGTGTAGGCTCCTTAAGGATATTGTAGGCATGTACACTGTTAATGCACATACACGGTTAATGTGCGTTAAAAATGTTAACGCGCCTATAACACGGCTTAGTAAACAGGGCCCAAAATCTTGTATACCATTCAATAGCCATTATAACTAGTGATGTAGTTAAATTTGCTGATGTCACAAAGTTATTCAAAGTTGTTAAATTGCAAGAGGACTGTGAAAAATTGCTAGAGGACCTTACAAGACTGTGCATCCAAATGGCAAATGATATTTAGGACCAAATTCAATAAATGGTGCCTAATAAAAATCAGCGCCGAAAAAAATAGCGCTAAGCGCTATTCTATACACAGTGCTAAGTTAGGCATAATTTATAGAAGAGCACTTAGCACTGGGAACCATGACTACAATTAGGTGCAAGCTTTTACACCAACAAAACCCTGGTGTAATCCCTGCACCTAAATTAGGGGCGGATTCCCTTTATTCTATAACAGTGTGCATTGATTGTGGGAACACCCCGTTCCATCCATGACCCTCCCATGGCTGTGCCCTGTTTTTAGATCTGTGCATAAATTTATGCATGTAAATTTTAATTAATGCCAATTAGCATTGCTAATTGATTGTTAGGGCCCAATTATTGGCACTAATTGGCTCCTTATTCAATAAAATTGCACACGCAAATTGGGTGCATGCACTATTTTTAGTGCCATTTATAGAATTTGGGGGTTAATTTGAGCAAATGAAAAGTGATGCATATAGGAAAGAATAACCCAAACTATAGCTACATGATACAAGGTTCCACATTAGGAGTCACCACCCAGGAAAAGGATCTAGGTGTCATCGTTGATGATATGTTGAAACCCTTTGCTCATTGTGCAGTGGTGGCAAACAGTCACCCAATTTAACAGCCACCCAATTTAAAACACAAGCTAATCAGAAGTAAACTTCCTTCACAGACTGAAAAGGAACAGAAGGGCACACTTCCCTGTAATTTATCCAGTTGCAAACTATGCCAAAATATTTCACAGGACCCCAAAGTCATCCACAAAGGAAAGATATTCAACATAAAGGGATCTTTCACTTGCTCATCTTCCAATGTGGTATATATCATTCAGTGTAAAAAATGTAACGAAGGATGCTATATTGGAGAAACAGGCCAGATGCTTAAGACAAGATTCAATTTACATAGACATCATATGAACAATACTGGTGCCAGCAGGGTTCCCACGCCTGTTGGTCAACATTTTACAGGACCAGGACACTGTACCAGTGATTTCACAGTGAGAATCCTCAAAGGTAACTTTAAAACCATACAAGAACGTAAGACCTTTGAAGTCAGAATGATTGAATATTTTAACACCCAACAGAAAGGACTTAACAAGGATCTGGGGTTCCTAGCCCATTATAAACCATAAAGCTGTATGTCTCTGTTTATCACCCTCCCCTCACCTATCCACACCCACCCTGTTAGAATATCAATGATATGCTTTGATGTCCCCATGCATACTTCCTACCCACCCCCCTCCTCCCACCCTGTCAGACTGTCATAGTAATGCTTGAATGTTTTCACTTATATACACTGTCAGCTAGCACATTTGCTTATTTCCGATCTGAGGAAGAAGGGCAACCTTCGAAAGCTAATCAAGAAATGTATTAAGTTATGTCCAATAAAAAAGGTATCATCTTATTTTCTTTTCCATGTTTTATTTTGTTTGATTTCTATTGATAACCAGTGGTGGCAAAGAAAGCAAATAGAATGTTAGAAATTATTAGGAATAGAATTGAAAACAAAAATGAGAATATTATAATGCCTTTGTATCACTCCATGGTTCGACCGCACCCAATGGATTAGTAAGGGAAGATGGTGCCTGGGGTGGGCGGTCCACCTCCACCGCCCCCTTACTATGCTACTGCTGGGTCAGACAAATGGTCCATCTAGCCCAGTATTCTCTTTCCAAAAGTGGCCAATCTATGTCACAAGTACCTGGCAGAAAACCAAATAGCAGCTACATTCCATGCTCCCAATCCCAGGGCAAGTGACTTCCCCATATCTGTCTCAGTAGCATACTATGGACTTTTCCTCCAGGAACTTGTCCAAACCCTTTTTTTAAAACCTAGATATATGCTAATCACTGTTACTATATCTTCTGGCAAAGAGTTCCAGAGGTTAACTTTTCATTGAGTGGAAAAATATTTCCTCCTTTTTGTTTTAAAGGTGCTTCCATGTAACTTCATTGAGTATCCTCTGATCTTTGTACTTTTTGAAAGGTTGAAAAATTGATTCTCTTCTACCTATTCTACACCACTCAGGATTTTGTAGGCCTCAATCATATCTACCCTCAGCCAACATTTTTGCAAGCTGAAGAGCCCTATTCTCTTTAGCCTTTCATCATATGAGAGGAGTTCTATCTCCTTTATCATTTTGATTGCTTTTCTTTGAACCTTTTCTAATTCTGCTATATATTTTTTTTATAGATATGGTGACCAGAACTGAATGCAGTACTCAAGGTGAGGTCATACTATGGAGTGATACAGAGGCATTATATCAACGTTTTAATAGAGTGTAAGCTGTAGACCTAGAACACTCTTTCTAGATCACTTCTGGAACTTCACTTATCTTAAATAATCTTTAGCATCTAGTCTTAAACTTCAAATGGAGGAGTAGGCTATTGGTTAGTGCAGTGGGCTTTGATTCTGGTGACCTTTGTTTGAGTCCCACTGTAGCTCCTTGGGACCTTGCATAAGTAATTTAACCATCCATTGCCCCATGTACAAAAACCTAGACCTCTAGGGACAGAGACAGTACCTGCATATAATGTGTACAACACTGTGTATGTCTAGTAGTGCTATAGAAATGATTAGTAGTAGTATAGCATGTTCCCAATCAATTTACAAAAAATATAAATTTCCCCCATATGGCTTGTATTTCCCATGAATGTTCTTTATGTTAGAAGGTAAATTAGCCCTATTTTACATCCACTCAAATTCTGACAGTTTTAAATTACTCAAGAACACAATTCAGTCAATATAAAATTGAGATCGCTTAGCATGCAATTTTCACTTTAAACACAAGATGGCAGTGTTGATTATTAATGCAAGTATTTTACAGATCCCCAACAGCACAAAGTAAGGAAATGACTTTTATTTCTCTACCCAGCTGCTATTATTTCTTGATGAGGTTTCAACAGTTGAGTGCAGGACACAGGTATAAATGAATGTGAACACAGAGAGGTCAAGACTGGCACAAAGAAATAAACAAAAAGGGTAGACAGACATGACACACACAATTCTGGAAAAAAAAAAAAAAGAAGAAAGCAAAACTGAAATTGACCTTTCTTGTTCATTCATTTGTATATTCAGCAATTACACTGAGAGGATACCTGAGCAGTATTTATTAATGAAAAGAAACAATGTAAAAAAAAAGAGCTCTTACCTTATAAAGTTGTCTTCTAATAATTCAGGACAGATCTCAATGCAGGGCTTACTCCCAGCAGCTGACGACAGCAATGGTGAAGGAGTCATCAACGTTTTGGATTCAGATTGCTAATTAACACTTCAAAGACAAAATGGTAAGCTGAGCTTTTTTTTATTCAGAAGGATAATTGCTGTCAATGAAGGAATTTTGAGCTGAACTGATTAACAGTAATCAGTTCTCACTTCAGGATCTCCTTACTGACAGGAAGGAAGGTACAGAGTTATACAGGCAAAACATGGCTTGCATTAGTGGACTGGCTAAACATAAAGCAATCAATCAATTCTATTCCAAAGAAGTCAATAGATCAGTGAAAATACAAAGAAAGGTTTTTTTTTTTTTGGTAAATCCAGTGACATATAGGATCCAGATTGTTTTCTAAAGGAAACAAGAAGAACACGTCGGTCAAATGCATAGTATTTAACAACTATTGGAAAGAAAAGTCTGTTATAAATTGCCAATCGAAATTAAACACAATAGCTGCGGTTTGGGATCAGGAGACAAGAAAACAGCAATCGCAATCTTTTGTTTGAAGCACCCAGTAGTTTCGGTTCTTCCATTGTGGGGCTCTTTGTTAGTACAGATTTAGAAGCATTTGCGTTAACAGAGACCTGTCTAGTACTGACCTTTTTCACAGTGTCCGGTGAAACCTACTGAGACTTGTATTTGTCAGTAACTCACTCTAGACAGATAAAATGTTAACTCTAATCTTTCCGGATCCACAGAAGGAATCAAGAGGCTGAAGGGGAGAGTAAAAAGATTTCCACCACTGACTGTAATGATTTTAAATGGGAAATCCTCTCTCACCTCTGCGTCTTTGTCTTATCCCTCTCTTTCCTCTTCCCCTTCCTCTCTCATACATTATGGCTTTATCCGGCCGTCCTCTGTCCCATCTTCTTTCTTCCTCCCTTTTCCTACAGGTTGCCACTTCAGTTCACAGCTGAAGTCAAACGTCTCTCTACCTTCCCTCTGCTCCTTTCTCCTCTTCACCGTTGTTGGCACTTCCAGCTAAAGACTTGTAGTTCAACACCCCCATTTCTCCCCTCCTGTTTTGTTGAATTTATTAAATCCCCTGCTGCAGGGGTTATATTGACCCAAGTGCTAATTCACTTCAGAAACTTCATGCATAGAAAACTGTTCTTTTGGAAAGAACACTTGAGAATCTCTACAAGGGCGCACTTAAATGAAATCCGCGCTGTACAGATACTTGAATTCACAGCAGTTTTATCAATCAGCAGGTTGAGGAAGGCAGCCTGCCGAGGGCAGGTGGCACTGCAGCGCCTTGACAGCATTAGTGGCAGGTGCCGGGCGGGCGATGAATGGCATCAGCCAGGCTACCCCTGCCCAAAATGGAAATTATGCCAACGCCAAATCTCAGTCAACATCCTTCCTGAAATTAGCACATCCAGCCCACAGTGGACCCTCCAGTGTTTGAATGGACACGTGCTGAAGGCATCATTTCGGGCATGAAAGATCTCGGTGAGAGAAAGGTTTGTGATTTTTGCTAGCTGGGCTGACCTGGAGAGTTAGAGAAAATTAAAAGGTGTGAAATATTGAGAGGCCGATTTCTCTTAAGTCACAAATAAGGATGCCGTACAACAGCTTGATCTTAAATCATTTCTGGCACCGACTGAGTAGAGAGCATCAGTGCTCCAGAGATCTGGCAGGATGAGGAAGGAATGAGACATTTCAGGATAGTGGAAAACGAGGGAGACACTTTTTTTTTTTTTTGCTTTGCTTTTCTTCTTTTTCAATGACACAAGAAGAGAAGGGATCCCTCTCCTGCCATCCCCCCTGATGGAAAACATCTCCAATGCAGTCCACGTGTTGCACGGAGCAGACCTGGAACTCGCAGCAGCAGCAGCGGGCACGGAAGTGAGTCTTCGCGCATTGACCGGTTTTCTCCTTTCTATGCTGATTCTTTCCACTCTTCTGGGCAACACTCTGGTCTGCCTAGCGGTGATCAAGTTCAGGCACCTGCGGTCCAAAGTCACGAACTTTTTCGTCATCTCGCTGGCGGTGTCCGATCTGTTCGTGGCTCTGCTGGTTATGCCATGGAAAGCCGTCACGGAGGTGGCGGGCTGCTGGCTCTTCGGGAGTTTCTGCGACACTTGGGTGGCTTTTGATATCATGTGCTCCACCGCTTCCATCCTCAACTTGTGCATCATCAGCCTGGACCGCTACTGGGCCATCGCCAGCCCCTTCAGGTACGAGCGTAAAATGACTCAGAGGGTAGCTTTCATCATGATCGGGGTGGCTTGGACTTTATCCATCCTGATCTCCTTTATCCCGGTGCAGTTGAACTGGCACAAATCCCAGGAGGCCGAAATGCATGGAAATGGCAGCAACCACACGGGAAACTGCGATTCGAGCCTGAACAGGACCTATGCCATCTCCTCCTCCCTCATCAGTTTCTATATCCCGGTGGCGATCATGATCGGGACGTACACTCGCATTTACCGCATCGCTCAGACTCAGATCCGGAGGATTTCCTCTTTAGAGAGAGCCGTGGAGCACGCCCAGAGCTGCCACTCCGACTGCCCCCACGAAAACTCCCTCAAAACTTCCTTTAAAAAGGAAACCAAAGTGCTGAAGACCCTCTCCATCATCATGGGAGTTTTCGTTTTCTGCTGGCTGCCCTTTTTCGTGCTGAACTGCCTGGTGCCCTTCTGCGATGCCAGCCTCTCCCAGCAGGGGGAGACAGAGCCCCCCTGCGTCAGCGAGACCACTTTCAACATCTTTGTGTGGTTCGGCTGGGCCAATTCGTCCCTCAACCCCGTCATCTACGCTTTCAACGCGGACTTCAGGAAAGCCTTCGCTACTATTTTGGGATGCAATCGGTTCTGCTCGGGCACCGCCGTCGAGGCTGTCAACTTCAGCAATGAGCTGGTGTCCTACCACCATGACACCACCTTCCAGAAGGATGCCCCTGCCGCTTTCACCGGTGCCCAGCTTCCCAATGTGGTGGCTCAGCAGGCGGAGCAGTTGGCTGGCCCTTGCTTTGATCAGGTGTCGGTGATCTCCTCCAACTCTCAGGCTTCCAGGAGTCCCAAGAATCTGCTCTTGCCGGCAGGGGTTCACTTTGAATGTGAAGCAGAGATTTCACTGGAAACAATAACCCCCTTCACGTCTACAGCACCTATTGACTACCAGGTGCCTAATGATAACAGCAGCGAGGGCTGATGCCAGTAAATGAGACGGATCTATTGTAACCAAGTAACAGGGCATTTGGGGCTCCGTTACTGTTTTAAGGGGCCCTTTTACTAAGCTGCGTAAGCGTCTACGTGCACTCAATGCGCACCAAAATGGAGTTACCGAATGGCTACCACATGGCTCTTGGGGTAATTTCATTTTTGACGTGCATCTGAAAAAAAAATCTTTTTTATTTTCGGATGCGTGTATCAGACACGCGCCGAGTGGCATTTGATGCATTACCGCCCAGTTACTGTGTGAGACTTTACTACTAGGTCAATGACTGGTGGTAAGGTCTGAGACCCAAAATGGACGAGCGGCAATTTTCATTTTACCGCCCGTCCATTTTCGGCAAAAAATTTTAAAAAGGCCCTTTTTTTTTACACGTGCGCTGAAAAATGTTTCTGCGCATGTCAAAAACACGTGTCAACACTACTGCAGGCCATTTTCAGCACGCCTTTGTAAAAGGACCTCTAAATGACATTATGGGAGCTCCATATACAATGTCTATCTTGTACCTGATTTTTCTAACTTCTACAGGAACTAGAACTTTTGTAGTTTTGTAATAAAATATTTTTAAATAGAAATTACAGAGAGAAAACGGGTTGCAGAGCCTCATGCCAAGAAATCAGTATAAAATGAATCTAAGGTGATACTTTTTATCTAAAGGAACCCCCCCCCCCCCCCAATTTCACAGAGAATGTTACAACTTGCCTGGTAAGTTATGAAGTTCACTTTGAATTGTGTCTATCAATGTTTTTAAGGGAGGCCAACGAATGAAACTATATTTTCTCTGCACTTTGCCAGGAGATACACATTTGCTTGAGATAGCCCAGTGCCTCTAATGTAGTTTGAAGTCGCATGTAATAAATAATTATCATTCTGTTCTGTAGCAAATAAATGGACCTCTCCAATGTACCCAAGAGTAACACTTACGGTACTTGGTTACTGAGTACAAGCAGGATTATCAGATAAAATGTCCCATCTTCTCAAGTGGCAAGTCAGAAAACTTATTCAAACTGTAATTGGCAATGCATTAGGAATAAAGTATTTGTTAGAAATATTGGAAAAAGCTGTTTGATTTCTAGGAAAAATATGCTCGCTAACAGCTGTGCAATACCATATTTTAAAGAAAAGATGCCAAATGTAGAATAAACAGAATTTTCTTAGCAGTTACCTATATTGGGGTGCATAAAATGATGGCCAAAATTACCTTCCCCAATGTTGGTTCTGTAATCCAATAGTTTTGTGATATGCTGCATAAAGTCCGCTAATAATCCAATGTTCTAGCATAACCTCTGTACACACGGTGTCCCTGACTAATTTTCTGCCCTCCAAATTCAGAATTGCATATCCATGTAGTATATACATCAATTTTAATTTCTCTAGATTAAGCAGATACAGAGAAGCCCTTCACACTTTAAAAAAAAAAAAAAAGCCTTTTCTCATGTTTGATTAAGGCATAAGGGCTTCTGCTGACATTACCTGGTATCTCTGCCTAGTTGTTAAAGGAACAATGACATCTAGATTGCAGTGTTATACTATAGCTGGCTTCCTAGACTTGAAGGTTATTTCAAACAGAAAGAAAAACTTCATTTTCAATGAGCTTATACTGGAGTGAATCGTAACGATTCTCACTTGGGACATTGTTTTAAAACAAAATAACTCTAACTAAATGAGCTGGAAGTGCTACCTAAAACCTTTGATAAGTGGAAGAAAAATGAAATTTATTTCGGGTAGTTTTGCTATTACCTTTCACATCATTTCAGAACTACAGAGAAGTGGTGACAAAAGCACCTTTCTTAAGTTCAGTAGGGTATGTGACCTGAAACGTGACTAGCAACTTTGGACCCCTTTTATTAAAGCTTAGCATGTGCTAAATGCTGCATATCCTACTTTATACCTGTAGGAGTCATGGCATTTAGCACAAGCTAAGCTTTAGTAAAAGGGCCCTATGTTAGCAAGAAAGTCACAAATGAGCTCATACTCCACTCCTGGATCTAATTGGTCCACCTTGATAACATCACATACAGCGTGAGCACCATTAGATGTGTAGAAGAAAACACATCTATGTAATGAGGCCTTTAATTGACTCAGGATCTACCCCACCTCAATGTTAGTGTGATGCTGTTTTTCATTGCTAGGATGGATAACTAGTTCTTGCTTGATTAAGAACGTAAGAACATAATAGTAGCCATACTGGGTCAGACCAATGGTCCATCTAACCCAGTATCCTGTTTTCCAACCAGTGGCCAAGCCTGGTCACAAGTACCTGGCAGAAACCCAAATCACGGCAACGCTCCATACTACAAATCCCAGGGCAAGCAGTTGCTTCCCATGTCTGTCTCAATAGCAGACTATGGACTTTTCATGCAGGAATTTGCCCAAACCTTTTTTAAACCCAGATATGCTAGCCACTATTACCACATCCTCTGGCAAAGAGTTCCAGAGCTTAACTATTCATTGAATGAAAAAATATTTCCTTCTATTTGTTTTAAAAGTATTTCCATGCAACTTCCTTGAGTGTCTCCTAGTCTTTGTACTTTTGGAACAAGTAAAAATCGATTTACTTCTACTCGTTCTACACTACTCTGGATTTTGTAGACCTCAATTATATCTCCCCTCATCCATCTCTTTTCCAAGCTGAAGAGCCCTAACCTCTTTATCCTTTCCTCATATGAGAGGAGTTCCATCCCTTTATCATGTTGGTCATTCTTCTTTGAACCTTTTCTAATTCCGCTATATCTTTTTTGAGCTATGGTAACAAAAACTGAATGCAATAATCAAGGTATTTCCTTTGAACAAATTTAAGTTCTTTTCCTCAGTTTTATTGTACATCACTTTGAATTATCTGGAAAAAAAAAAAACAATTCAACAAACCTAAATAAACCAAAAGTGGGCTTAGTGGATCCTAAAGCGGGACTTTCCAGTGTGCTAAGCTCATTTCTAGCTCAGCTATAAAATATGTATTTTTCTATTTGTTGAATTTATGGCTGTGTGCTGATGCTGAACCAAAAATAGTAGCAAAAAGGAAGTGGGAAGTGGGCCAATGACTCAAGAGACCAGGACAACAGAGTAATATTCACAGTGGTTTATTGTAGACTCGACACAGATCTGGGTTTCGGCCAAAGGCCTGCCTCAGGAGTCTGGAAAATAAACATTAAGGGCGTCTTTTACTAAGATGCGCTCATGTTTTTAGCGTGCATGCTAAAATTGTAGGTATGCTAAACATTAGAAATGCCCAATGGCGTCTCTAATGTTTAGCGTACCCACAATTTTAGCGTGCGCTAAAAATGTGAGCACACCTTAGTTAAAGACGCCCTAAGAACATAAAGAACATTTAAAAAAAAAACAAAAATAATACCAAAGAATCCCGGTATCCACTGGTTTCTCTCTGATACTACCACACACCAAACCAGGGATGAATAGTCACAAACACCTCTGTGAAAAAATGTGTGAAAGAAGGAGATGCCCTCAAAAGAATGACTCACCCATATACCAATTTTTTTTTATTTAACCGATTATTCAGATGAATTGTTTTGTCTTTCATAGGGTGAACTCCAACTCCGCAAATTAAACAAAGTGTTCAATAGTGTCCTTCACACAAATAAATAATTAAAAATTAAAAATATATCTTAGTAAATGCATTTATCTGTTGTCGAACTTGTTGCTCCAAAGATAGTGGTATGCGTCTCTATAAATTGCACTTATCTCCAAAACTACATATCACTCCTCAGGGACTTGGGTGAGCATACTCAATGCTGAACTTAGGTAACTTAGATGTTTAGGTTGACGCTGATATATGGTCGGACGCCATCTTTGCGATATGTTTTCTGCAAGTTTCACTTTTCTCCTGATGCAGCATGGTGAAATGAGGGATCCTTGGTTGAGGAGTTACATTTCTGTATTCAGCACTGAAGAATTTTAGAGCAGCTTAATACTGAAGAATTTGGGGTTAGTTCCGGTGGTGATTTAAGTCCATCAGAACTTTGGAACTGGATTAAGATAAGTGGCCAGCTTTAAATATTTGCTGTGCACAGCTGTTTTGAAAGACTTGCTTTTGATAATTTTTGTAGTTCAGTTTTTTGTAAGCACACATTGGGGGGTCTTTTACTAAGGCACACTCATGGTTTTAGCACGCGCTAAAATTGGGCTCACGCTAAATGTTAGAGACGCCCATAGGAATGCATTGGTGTCTCTAACATTTAGCGCTCACCTATTTTTAGCACGTGCTAAAAATGTGAGCAGGCCTTAGTAAAAGACCCCAAGTCAGATGTTTTTGGGGTGGTACTTTCTTCTCCTTTGGAGTTGTTTTCTATCAGTTCTTTTTTCTGACTGGAGCTAAAGCCTATGATAGAGGCACTTTGGGGGTTGTGGCGCTTATGGCTCCCCAGGCTGTTGAGGTTTTAATATTAAAAGTATACTATTTGCTTGGGTGATTCTTCTCACTGACGGTATTAGGTAAAATAATTTGGAATAATAATAAAAATTCAAGGCCAGATTTAAATTGCAGGCAAAATACAGGGCTGCAGGTTGCTTACAGAATTCTAAAATGATGCCAAGGACTTGATTTCTTGCAGCTTCTGAAGAAACAAAAAAGTGTCAGTGGTGAATTATAGTAGAAAATAAAACCTGGTTTCTTTTTAAATGTTCAGTTGCTAAAATAAACATTTCACTTTGCTATTTTCTTCATTGGCAAATGTCATACTGTGAGTGCTAATCCTTTGCCACTTCCATATGCCAGCTGCATGCTTTTCTGAACATTAATTCTTGCAAACAAACACAGATCCAGCTTTTCAGCAAGCTTTCTTCTAAGAAATACAGATTATTATTAGGGCTGCATTTTAATTACAGTTAACTCTGCGATTAATGTATTAATCGTCAATCGTGATTTTATTTTTTTTTAAAATTTGCATATTACAACAAAAATTTCTTCTACTTTCTTCCACTACCAACCCCTGTCCTTGGTGCAATCTAGCATCTCCCCCCTGCATTTCAGCATCACCCACCCCTGCACCAGTCTAACTTAAAGGTGGTCGTCTGTTGATCCTTGACAGTGGCAGTGTTGTGCATATGCTCCCTGCAGCTTGGTCCAAAGATTTTCCTCTGATCCATCCCACCCATGCAGAAAAAAGAAGTGTGCAGGAGGAGTCAGGACAGGCCAGAAGGAAAACTTCAGGGCAGGCCACAGGCAATATGCTTGAAATGCTGCCACTTTCAGGGACCAACAGAAGACCATCTTTAAGGTAGAACAGTAGAGGGGATTGAGAAGGGGGGAAGATGCTGAACCCCGGGTGGGTGGAGGGGAGTGAGCTGCAGACCCGGGGGGGGGGGGGGGGGGTGGGAGAGAGAGAGAGAGAAAATGGACCTCAGGAAAGAAAGTGAGATAATGGATCTGAGAAAAGAGATGTTGGACCTGGGGTGGGAGGACAGGGTGCTTGTCAATCTTTTAGGGAAGGGGGATGGGATTTGATATACTTGCCTTTCTGTGGTTACAATCAAAGCAGTTTACATATTATATACAAGTCTTATTTTCAGTGGCATACCAAGGGGGGGGGAGTGGGCGCGGTCCGCCCCGGGTGCATGCCGCTGGGGGGTGCCGCGGTGTGCACCTGTCAGCTGAGTTCTCTAACTTCGCTGCAGCTCCCTCTGCCCCGGAACAGATACTTCCTGTTCCGGCCGGGCAGAGGGAGCTGCAGCGAAGTTAGTGAAGTTAGAGAACTCAGCTGACAGGTGCGCGCCGCGGCACCCCCCCCAGTGGCGTGCACCCGGGGGGGGTGTCATTTCACCGGGGGGAGGTGTCATTTCGCCATGGGGGGCCGCATTGGCGATCCGCCCCGGGTGTCATGCTGGCTAGGATCGCCACTGCTTATTTTGTACCTGGGGCAATGGAGGATTAAGTGACTTGCCCAGAGTCACAAGGAGCTGCAGTATGAAATAAATAAATAAGTAATTACAATTGCTTTAATTATATTTTTAATTGTGTGATTAATCATGATTAAAAGTTTTAATTGAAATGCAGTCCTAATTGTAATAGAAATAAAATTCCCTCAAGTCAATCTTAGAAAGCATTTAGGACGTTTTTAACTAATAGCTAATACACAAATAATATGTGTTAACAGTTAGTGCATGGTAACTGTTAGTAAATGATCTCTTAATACAATAGTCAAATTCTTCTACAACAATTTTTTATAGCAAATTTCCTGCTTTCATGAGAGGCACTGTACAGTACATCTTCCTTCTTAGACCACATTTTTATAAAAAAACAAAAAGAATATTCACAAGTATAACTTACTGGACTACAAATGCTTCAAAATGTGATTTTCCAGTTGCCATACATATACATTAGAGTAATTCACAGCAATGGGACCACTGCTCCCATCACCTCAACTAATATAAATGCAGCTACAGAAAACTGAAAAGTATCCATTTATGCACAGGCAGGTGGGTCACTTTTCAGTAGTTGTGTCTCACTGCAGATTTGCATATATTATTTTAAGCCTACACAAAACTGATCCTATTTTATTATTATTTCTTTTTTAGCAAGCAGTTTCCTCTTGCTCCTTTGTATTTCCAGCACAGTCATTACCAGAGCTGGGATCTGGCATTATAAGACTTCATTTATAGCACCTGGGGATTTTCTCTCTCTTTTATATCACCCCCCCCCCCCCCCCAAAAAAAAAAATATATATCCAATACAGTCATTGCAGTGATGGTCCTGACCCTTAGCCATGCAGCAGAATCCCTGTAATCATCATAGACCTCCGATACTGGCCAGTAGGTGTCACCCTTAAGCAATGGACACCACTTCCTCTCTCCAGAGCTTTGAACATTGCTTCCACAGCATCCTCCTACCCAGGAATTGGACTAGGGACCTCCCCTTCAATCTGTTCAAAACTCTGCTGCACGACTTATATTCTGCCAGTATTTAATCGGTGCCTAAATCTAGGCGCCGATTATAGAATATGCTTAGTCGGCGGCACTGATTTCAGATTTTCTAGGTGCCGTATATAGAATCTCCTCCAATGTGTGCTTAGTGCATGAAAAACATGCTACTGCAAAGCGTGTTGAAGTATTTTGCAGTCTTTTTCCTGTTAGCATGTGCTAAGCGCAAGCTAACTGTTTTTTTTTTTTTTTTAACATTTGATTAGGGGACGTGTTATGGGTGGAGAATGAATGTGGAAGCGTCAACCAGCTAGTGTATTCACATTAGCACATGCTTACTAGCTAATGCTGAGTTAATGCAGGAGCACTCAGCTTCTCCTAACTAGGAGGCGGTAAGAGCTCTCACATTAATGTTTCTGCAAGTCCCAGCGCTAATGAAAAATTAGCATGGGACCTGTAAAATTTATAAAATGAATAATGCCCTAAATACTGCCATATTGAATCTGTGCTAAGCACGTGGGAAAGTCCTGTGTTAAGAAATGCTAAGCCCAGATTCTAATGCCCTTTAGTAAAAGGGCCCCTAAATAAATAATGAACATATCTTTTCTTCCTATTATCATGACTAATGGGGTTATTTTATAAGAGACTTGAGCACGTGGAACAACATTTAATAGACTCACGTTAATTGTTATAGAATTGCTCAGGTGTACATACATAAAAATAGGTGCACAGACACATCTTCTGCTTTTGTGAACATACAAATAGGTGTTCCTGGGGAGAATTGGTGGGGTGTGGTGTGATTAGCACTTTATGCAGTTTAAAACATACATCGGTACCTATTTTATCAAGGATTTCCGTATGTAAAGGCTTATTTTGCATACAGAAGAACCTTTTATAAAATTGACCTGCAGTATACATGTACATAAGAATGCATGCCAACAAGATGGCACATCAGGAGCAGAATGACCATTTGGGCAACCGGGTAGTGTGAGGGCCCAGGGCAGTGGGGGGGGGGGGGGGGCAGTACTTCCCTCCCACATGTCTGACATCCCTCTCTCCCCTTCATGACCATGACTGGGATACCCCCTCTTTCTACTTCCCGCAATCCCATTTCTGAACCCCCCCACCCATCCACCTGCGCTGAGAAAAGAGCTTCCAATCCAAGCATTAAGAAGACGGGGAAGAAGAAGCCGAAGCCGCACTTACTATCCTGAGGCCTGGTCTGTGCTCACATTGGAACTTCTCTCTGCCGCAGCCTGTGCCCCTTCTGACATAACTTCCTTCTTCTGCAAGGGCAGGCTGCAGCAGAGGAAAGTTCCGGTGTCAGTGGACCAGGCCTTAGGATGGTAAGTACGGACTCGGCTTCTCCTTCCCCTTCTTTTTACCGCATGGATTGGAAGCTCTTTTCTCACACCAGGTGGGGTCACCTGCTCTGTCCTGCATTCAATAATGATTTGTAAGTGGATGGACAGAGAACAGAAAGGAGTTGAAAGAGCACCAGTAATCTGAGTGGGATGGTGGGGGGGGGCAAAGATCCTTATTGCCTGGGGCCTAGATCACTGTCAGTCCACCCCGTGGCATTGAGGGGAATTCCCTATAAAAGTAATGCACCCTTAATAGAATAGCGCATAGCGCAGATTCCCATGCCTAACTTTGGGTGTCAAAACCTGTTGCAAATGCTGGCGCCCAGGTTAGGAGTAGAGACCCAGTATTCTATAACTATGTGCATAACTTTTTGGAATGCCCCTGATATGCCCATGTCCCTCCCATGGTGTGATAAGGCAGGTAAACATGACCCTAGAGAGATGCAGCCAACCCTAGAACTACCATACCCAGAATCCCTTGGGAGACTGAAAGAGAGGGGTGGACCCAAAAACCTGGAAGGGACCTCTAACACTAGCAGGAATGGAAGCAACTGCAGGAAATGGGGGCCAGTTACTGCAGCTACCAGCAGAGGGAGCTGCAGTCAAGAAGCTCAATTTCCGTGGTTGTGGAATCAATATATAATGCCGCCCAGCTGTGAGGAGGAGAGGGCGGATCTCCTGAAAGCTCTCAGGAGTGTTGGAGAGGAGAAAGTCTGTGGGGAGCTAACGGAACCTATGGAATATGTGGAGCAGGAAAAGGACCTGCTTCCAGGACTTCCCTGTGTAGAAGAGTAAGCCAGCATGGACTGGGAAAATACAAAAGCCAACCTTGCCAGCACCTAAAGGCAGTTGTGGGAGGCCACAGGAGTTTGTTACTGTGGAGTGGGAGGTGAACTGCCAGTCCTACTTGCTGCAGGAGAAAAGGTGATGTGCACATGTTTTTTTTTTTTTTTTTTACCTGAGCTTTTGAACTGAACTTTACTTGAGTTGTTGAACTGACTTTACATAAGTTTGGGAGCTGAACTTTAATTGAACTTTTGAACTGAAGGTAGGGTTGGTGGTTGATTATGTTTTGTGGAACTGGGGCTGCATTAAAAGGTTTTTTTGTTTTTTTGTTTGAACTGAGTCTGGAGTAAGGGGTAGTGCTGCACCAGAACCCTGTGCCCTGAACGGGGGCTTTTGGTTACAACCCCAAACACAGAATTGGAGGACCCCTTTACAATGGCCACACCCCCTTTTGGGATACATGCTATGGGAGTTAGGTGCCCTGCTTTATAGGAGAGTGTGTAATCAGATGCACAAGCAAATTTTAATGAGTGCCAATTAACATCAATAATTGGTTGTTGGCACCCAATTATTGATGGTTAAGAGCTGGTTAACCAATTTGGGAAATTATGGTGCCCTTTTACTAAGCCATGTAGGTGCCTACGTGTGCCCAATGCGCACCAATTCAGAACTAACCCCCGGCGGTAATTTCATTTTTCACGTGCATCGGAAAATTTCCAGCATACGGTGCTAACCAGGCAGTAATCGGCATTGTACACGTGCTGACGATTACTGCCTGAGACCTTACCACTAAGTGAATGGGTGGCAGTAAGGTCTCGGGCCCAAAATGGACGTGCGTCAATTTTCATTTTGCCGCATGTCCATTTTCGGCCCCCCGAAAAAAGGCCTTTTTTGCAGGTACGCTGAAAAATGGACCTGCGTGCGCCCAATACATGCATCTACACCAGTGCAGGCCACTTTTCGGCGCACTTTAGTCAAAGGACCTCTATGTGTAGGCATTCCTGGTGCATTCTTTGGATGGAGCAAGGTCAAAGTTGCAATGTACCTGCATACTTTATAAAACGCGTAAGTATATGCGCACATTCACACCTGCCTTGGAGTGGGTGTATGTGTGTGTATAAGCATTTGCAGGCTACAGAGGCTGGTTCTGAGTGCCTCTTATAAAGTTGGCACTCTTTCGACTTCTTACCAGACCTCCTGTTAAAAAACCTGTTCCTAAATGCATTTCAATGATGTACCTTATATAGCAGCATCTAAACAATTATCATTTTCATACTGAAAAGCCCTGGGCAGCAAACAATATTCTGACGGAGAGCCAACACATCTCCTGACGGCAGCTATAATAGAGGAGGATGAGATTCTTTAGTTCAGCAGTTTAAAGAAAGCTACATCTCAGAACTTGTGCCCATACCTAATACTGGTTGATCTTTGTCCTTCTGCCACATGGCTGTCTATCCCGCAGTCATTCCTATCCACACGAGCCATTGCATTGCGTGTGATGATATGCTTCAGAGCTAAGAGGTAATGCATGTGTCTGACATTGTGAATATCAATACTGTAGCAGAGCATACGGGAAACGCTTGCCTTGCATTTCAGTCAAAGCAATGGAGATCTTTCTACATTCAGGAATACTTCTAGACTGGGAATATGGCCAGGGCAACTAGCTGCCAGGTGGGCTGGCATTTAAAAAGAAACACTGTGCTACTCCAAACCAGTTCACAGTCTGTGCAGCGGGCCAGATAAGCACAGATTCAGCAATACTGAACATTAAGTGAAGCATTTTAAACTTTCCCTGCTCTGATCCACAAAATTAATTAGCTGCCTCATTAACCATCAGCCTGATTATTGCATTTACAACATGTAGGGTTGCTTAGGTGATGTTGGTGCAGTATAGAAAAAAAGTAAGAACGTTGCACTAAATGTTGGGTTACAATATTTCTACAATGAAAGGGCATGAAAGCAAAAATGTCTCCCCACACTTCAATTTCTATACCAGCTCATTTCAATAACCTGTGAAACACTTATTTGTGGCAGCTACATCTGTAGCTTAAAGAGGGAGTGTCGGGGGGACTCAGGGACCAATGCCTTTTGCACCAATCCCTTTACCTGGCTGAACCAGCAGCAGCCAAAGCAGCAGAGGCAGCAATGATAAAATAAACCTAGTGGAACCTCCACCCTTCTGCACTCTCACAGGCTATGCTGGATCCCACCCTCAACAGGAATTAGTATCAGGGGGAGTTTGAACCTGCAGAGCTAATAAGAGCTCACATTCTCCATGGTACTAGTTTACTTGCAATTATTGCTCCTCTGCAGTCTCAGCTGCTGTCAGCTCAGCCACCTGAACGGGCTGCAGCAGGAGGGAGGGAAGTTAGAGGAAAATTGCTGGACTGGAGGGAAGAGAGAGATGGAGATGTTGAACCATGTGGGGGATGAAAGGGAGATGGCTTAGGGAAAGAGAGGAGATACTGGACTAAGGAGTGGGGTGGGGAAGATGTGGTCCACAGATTGCTGTGAGGTCAGGTAAGGAGAGAGGAAAAAGCAGAAAACAGGGTGATATTGGACCATGGAAAATGAAGGAAACAAAACAGGGAGATGCTGGAACATGAGGGAGGAGGAGGGAAGAGAACAGGGAGATGAAGAACTGTGGGGTAGAAAAGGACAGGGAGATGCTTAACCATGGGAATGGGGGGGGGGGGGGGGGGAAGTTAAGAAGGAGATGCTGGACATAGGGGGAGGGGAGTGGGAAAAGAACAAGAAGCTGGATAGAGCGTGTGGAAAGGGAAGAGAAGAGGGTGATGCTAGATCATGGCAGAAAGATGCAGAAGAGAAGAGGAGAGCTGCTGGACCATGGGAAAGGGGACTAAGGACGAGAACAGGGAGATCCTGGACTCAGGGCCACTGAGATGGGGGCAAAATTCCCCAGGGCCTGGACCTCCAAGGAGGGCCTGGTGCCCATCTGACACTTAGCATGGCTCTCTGCTCCTGTGCACTGCAGAGCAGAGTTATCACGCTATCACATTAACTCTGTCTGCTGGTCCACAGGTCCTTCTCCTGCCTTCTATGTGAAGTACTTCCAGTTTGGATGTGGCAGGAAGAAGAACCTGTGCAGTGCAGCAGAGCAGAGAGAAGACAAGTAAGCAGGCCCGGGGCGGGGGGGGGGGGGGGGGGGGGGGGAGGGCAGGCCCAGATCGGTGTTTGCCTTGGGCCCAGCTTTGTCTCTCAGCAGCCCTACTGGATATTGAGGTGGCTAAAAAATGACATTGAGATGCTGAACCATGGGATGGGGGAGGCAGACAGAGAAGAGGGCGATGCTGGACCATTAGAGGGCAGGGGAAAGGAAGAGAAGAGGGAGAGTTGGATGGGGGTTGGAGAATGAAAAGAATGGAGAAATGCTAGAACATGGGGGCAGGGTGAAAAGAATAACAACAGGGAGATGCTGGACAATTTGAGGGTGTGAGTGAAAAAAGAATAGGGAGATACACTGGACCATGTAGTGATGGACAGAGAAGAGAACAGGGATATGTTGGAGCATGAGGGACAGGGGAGAGAAAAAGGAGAAATGCTGCTCATGGATGGGGTGGGAAGAATGGGGTGATGATGGACCATGGGAGAGGGCTGTAGGGAGTAGGGAAATATTGGATATGAGAGAGAAAAAGGAGTAGAAAAAGGAGTAGGGGATGATGGCCAATCATGAATTCACACAAGTAGAGGGATGAGCATGAATATACACGTTAAGGACTGAGCCCTGATGCAGCTTATCTTGGAGTGAAACATGGCCCATATCGGCAATGAATCCTTTTAAGTTAAGTGATTTCAATGATACAAACATGTATGTAAATATGCAAATATTAAAGAAAGTATACTTTTTTTTTGTGAAATAGTTGTTAGTGAAACCAGTGATGATTGTGGTGAGTCACAGGGTTGAAATCCCTATTTTGGGTGGGGGAGGAGGCAAAGGGCCAGAGGAGATGTTGGCGGAGGAGGGGGGCTTCTAATATATATATTGAGACTCACCATATGCTACTTAGCTTCACAGGAATCAATAAAGGAAAATCCAGCATTTACACACACAACCATACCTGGAAGAAGAACTGCCTGAAGTTCAAGTAGGGTTCAGGAAAGGGTGAGGACCAAGATATATCATTATGGATGTGAGATGGATCCTTGAAAAGAAAAGAGAATACCGAAAGGATATCAACATGTGTTTCATTGACTATAGCAAGGCCTTTAACTGTGCAAATCATGAAAAACATAGAGAGAGAAGTGACTTGTCCAAGGTCAAATGAGCACCAATGATTTTGAACTCTGGATTCATTGGTTTTTCACTCCATAGTCTATTTACTATGCTAGTTCTCTACAACAAGAACAAACATCCACTTACTCACTTCCCCCATTTTCACAATTCTTATTTTGCATCCTTCCTTCAAAGCTGTTGTCTCCAAAAAGAATCAACATTCGCAGGCTATTAGCCACTCACCATGTCATTTTGAATACTTACATTGCTGCCTTGACCTTCCAGTCTGACAATCCTCTTCCACACAGGACAGTAAGACACTAGCTACTGGCTTCATCGTTCTAGGAAAGGACTAAGATGAAGTGATTGAGGAAGCATGATGTTCCATAGTCCATGAATACAGTATTGACAGTACATCAGGGATTTAAACAGAAAGGAACATGCAGCAAAAAATCCATAATATTCCCTTGTGTGGCTGTCCTATGGACCCCAACCTCTCTATGGAGAAAGTAAGAGGTCAAGAAGGTGAAGGAGCTTTGGACAGACTTAAAGGTCTAATGAGCAGAAGCCCTTTTGAAAGGGGTGAGGGGAAAATGGACTTGGATCTTTTAGTAAAGTTGGGCTATGGAATTCCATAATAAGGGCTTTCCGACAGAGGGGGAATTCCATAATAAGGGCTTTCCGACAGAGGAGCTTTACTTTTCAGATGGCAACAAAATTGATGCATGTTTCTTTCAATAATGCAACATTCTAATATATATTTTGAATGCTTAAGGGGCCCTTTTACAAAGACGCATTAGGCGCTACGTGCATGTAGAGTGCGCCTAAAAGAGACTACTGTCAGTCTACCACGCCCCCTGGTGGTAATTTTAGATTTGGCATGCGCCCATAATGCCTGGATGATTTATTTACTTTATTCCTCCTACGCATGTCGTTTTCAGCGGTAATTGGCAGTTGGTCATCGCAGGTGTAGCGTATGAGCTCTTACCACTAGATCAATGGGTGGCGTTAAGGGCTCAGGACAGTTTTGGACACACGCTGGTTTCAGTTTTACCACATGCCCTTTTCCCGTCTCAATTGCAGACATGGTAAAAACTGTCCCGGTGCACGCCCAATACATGCGCCTACGTTACTGCAGGCCACTTTTTGCCGCAGCTTAGTAAAAGGACCCTTAAGTCCCTGGATAAATAAATTCCAAGGATTCAACACCACCAGCATAAAACCCATCCACTAAGGTGACTCAAATACGTTTCATTGTATTTGGCCCATCCATGTGTAGCCCCAGTGTGGGGCACACAAAATGTAAGGAGTTGCTCTGATGGGGTGCACATCCCATCACTGGCTATGGGGGTTCTTCAGATGATTTTATGTAGACTGTGTAGTGGACCAGACTCTCAGGGTGAACCTTTCTCTTTGCAGCAGAACCCTTTCCATAGAGTGTGAGCTGAAATGTCAGCGCCCATCCCAAAGCTGGATAAAAATGAGGTATTAGCAGTGTATGCTAAATAGCCTTGAAGACAAACAAAAGAAGGATATGGTTCCCCTCGATGATAAACATGGATGAAAACTGAGGAAAGACAACAGATGATGGAGAAACCGTATATCACACCATTCAGTCTTTAATTAAAACATGTAGTCTACGGCAACAAGAGTCTATGATACCAAATAGCGTCAATCCATAGCACAGAAGACTCAACATGACTATGTTTCGGCACTAGGCCACCTTGTGAAGCAATAGGATGAAGCATGTCTGTATCACATCTTCTGTGCTCTATAGCTGGTTAAGTGCTGAATATCACACTTAACTGGCCATGGTGTAGCTGGCTCTGGAAACCCGGAAATTCAATACCAGGACATGACCCGGCATTGAATTTATAGGGATAACGCTGGTGGCAAAATGCTGAGCACCACTGGCTGAATATTTACCCCTTAAATTTTAGGTGCGAAAATGTGGATGTGGGTGGGAGCAGGTCAGGGAAAGGAACTTAGGTGCCTAGTGCTAATTTTCAGTGTTAGCCATCTAACTTGGATGGCTAAATGTAGGTACTCTCAGAAAACACCCTTAAATCTTACTGTTCATGTTTTCCCTTCTATACTGTATAGTTGTGTATGTGTGTGTGTGTGTGTGCTGGTGAGGGTAAAGGGGGGGGGGGGCAATGACACGAGACTCCTGAGATCTCCCCTCTCACTTATCCCATTGAAAAACTGTACTAATGGGCTGCCAGCTGCACTGTTCCTTCTAAGCTGAGTCCTGGTAGCTGCACTGCTGCCAGTGGGGGTGGGGGTGGTGCTTCAATATTCTGTTTTCAATCACTAGAGATAGGCAGGTTACCTGGAGTCCTGCAGAAGTTGCCGGTCTCTATTGAAAATATGATAGTGAAACAGCACCCCCCACACTGGTAGGACTGTGGGTGGAGGACTCCTTCTCAGCTTGGAGGGAACAGTGGCCAGCTGTGCTGCACACCTCATCACTCCTGGCCATTTCATAAATGTACACCAGTCAACCTAAACAGCTAAATGGTAAAATGTTTAAAAAAATATGTAAAGTGATAAGCAAAAAAAGATGTAATTTATTAATCATCAAAAATCATGATATATAAATATTTGTAGCGGGGACCTTCAGTCAAAATGAAAAATTTGCATCATGTGATCTATTATTGATGTACATAATTCATATTAGTCATATTAAATAGAAAAGACAACATCTAGTCTCCATTTATGTTTTACTGTAGTGTTATTTCAACAACTCATTGCCCTCCAGTGTTGCTGTAGCTTTGTTTACAAAATTCTATGAGTAGTGTCAGAAACAATAAATTATTGAACTTCAAGATATCCACTATTTGTTTTCAAAAACATAGCCAAGTACTTATCTCAACTTGATGCTCAATACTTCTGTTGTCTTTCAAAATGGTCATATCTTTTCTCTTAATGCTTCAGACTGAATGCTAACAAAATCATGTGAAATAAATAACTCACATAATGGCAATGCTTGAACTGACTAGACTCTGGTCTTTAAATTATTTATTTTACATGATTTCATTAACCGTCTTTTATCACTGAGACTGCCAGGCAGTCTACAATCCTACTAATAGGCAAGAGCTCCAGGAGAAACAGAAGAGACTAAAAGTGATAAAACATAAGGAAAAACAGAAAGGAGGGGAAAAAAAAACATTTATTCCATAACACAGCAAAAGCTTGATACAGTGCTCTGACCCAACGGTCATCCAGGGCACATTCTGACTAACCTTTTGGAAAGCTTGAGAGAAATGCCATGTTTTAAGACCAACCTTAAATTTTACATAGTATGCTTCATGTCTGAGGTCATATGGTTTTGTGTTGCGCAAAAGAGGGGGAGGTGGGCAGATGTAAACTCTTAGATGACCTCTCTACTCTTAGATTACCTCTCTACTCTTAGATGACCTCCAAATTGATTGTGGATGGAGGATGCACAACCAGCAGGTTACTAGGTATTGAAAGAAGTGACGTTTGTGAGGTCCAGAAAATAAATAGGTCTGCTAAATAAACTGAAACACCAGTATAATAGTAGCTTGATGGGCCAATATGAGGATCTAAATTTTACTTTAAATTAAAATAGAAGCTGGTATTGTTCAACTAGGAGGGAAGTAACATAGGGATCTTTTTTACTAAGGCATGCGTAAAAGTGGCCTGCGCTGGTGTAGGTGTGTGTTTTGGACACGCGCAGGTCAATTTTTCAGCGTTCCTGGAAAAAAGTCTTTTTTTTTTGTGTGGCCAAAAATGGATGTGCTGCAAAATTAAAACCACCATGCATCCATTTTTGACCTGAGACCTTACCGCCACCAATTGACTTAGTGGTAAGGTCTCACTTGCTAACCAGACGGTAAGCATCCAGCGCACATAAACTGCCGATTATTGCCGGGTAAGCGCCGCATGGTAGAAAATAGAAAATATTTTCTACCGTGTGTTTTGGGCGCATGTCAAAATGGAATTACCTCCCGGGGCACGAGGTAGCTGGGTGGTAGTTCCAATTTGGCGTGCGTTGGATGCGCGTAGGCACCTACATGCCTTAGTAAAAGGGTCCCTCAATCATTTATGATCTTGTGTATAGATTATTGTAATGTGCTGTATCAGGGGCTTGCAGTGTGCACAAAATATAGTGGTGAGGCTTTTGACAAATATGAGCCCAAGGGATCATATCACACTGAGGAGTATGTTTACGAAGGTGCATTAGCATTTTTAACATGCCTGTAAATCTAAGGCATGTTAAATGCTAAGGTGCCTATACATTTCTATGACATCCAAACTATATGTGACCTTTTAGTTATCTAAATATCTATAATTGATATATTGTATACATCACACATTATATACTTTTTTTTTTTTTTATTTATGTATTTATTAACATTATCCAATATTTTACAAGACAATCCTCTTGTTCAGGAAAAGTATCTAATAATCTACAAAATATGTAAAAAAATAATAATACAAACAGGAAAAAAAAAGTGAAGTTTAAGCTTCACATTAACAGGAAAACTATACTCAAGTCCCACACATTATATACTTAATACGTTTCACATTATTTATTTATATCAAACCAAAACGAGATGCAATCTCAAATAGAATCCATCACATCACATTAATCAGTATAACAACTGAATTGATCTGTTCTTAGAGTTGCATTTAAATCTCTAACTGATTTAAATGTTCTTAACTCTAGTGATACTAGAGTAAACTTGATGACTGTTATTTTAAATCAGCTCATATCAGATATCCAGATGATGTTAACACTCTGTCCAACTGCTCTTATTATCCTTTATAAAATAGTCCAAAGTCCAATAAAGGTAATATAAAATAGTACATTTCTATAGGCGCATTGGTGTTTAACATGCGCAAACTATGTATGCGTGTTAAAACGCTAATGCGCCCATAGTGCCGCTTAGTAAACATAGGCATGAGTTTGACATCCTTCCATCGGTTACCCACTATGCAATAGGTAAGTGTCAAGCTGTTAGTATTAGCATTTAAAGTAACACTCCTAGGTATTATCTTGCTAAACTGCTGCTTTGTATACCAGTTTGTTCCTTACACTTGCAGGAAGAGTGACTGTTACCTGTATCTCCATAGCCTGGTGACATGTTATAGCTAGTAGAAGTACAAGTATGAGAATGTGCATACTTCCATTCTATTCCTGTTATGGAATAAAACTCGCTCATCATTCAGAATGATCGATGAATTGATGCAATTTAGGAGAATTATTAAAAACTTTGTTATTTTAGGAGAGCAGTTTGTTGAAGGCTGATGATGCTATTGAAGATCTCTTATGCTGATGTTATATTTTATGTATTGTTTTATTTATTGTGTATCTTTTGAGTACTGTTTTATGTACTATTTTATTGATTATACGTGTTTATTGAAACCTGCCCTGAGCATAGTTGGGAGGATGGGCTATATATCGAAGTAAATTGAAAAGAGGACCTAGCTATGGCAGCATTTTGGGTATTGAAGGTGAGTCACACATCCAGCTAGAATACCAAAATGTGGACCATATCCTGAATTATTACTGGAATGCCCAGGATAAGAGGCGAGGTGACTAGAGATATGGAGGCATATTTTTAATGCACTTAGACTTACAAAGTTATGTGTATAGTAACCTATTTATTGGGATTTATTAACTGCCTTTATGAAGAGATTCACCCAAGGTGGTGTACAGCAGGTACATTTCAACATAAAACTTACAATTTTGTTGATAGCATAACAATAGTAAAATAGCAAAGAATAAACATAAAGACAATAAATGAGGTAAACTTGAAAATAGTAAATTGAAACCTAATAATAGAACTACCGTGAAACAATGTAAAAATACACATTTAACAGCACTGGAACTCAAATACGAGAAATATAATACAATGTTAGCATAATACTAATGATACATCTAATAAGCAAACATTAGAACATTTAACTAACATAGATATGATGCTAAAGATTTTCTACAATATGGCTTACCATATAGCTGAGGGACCTAGAACAGATATATGATGGGAACAAGATGTGTGGTACAGAGTCAGTTGGGATACTTTGATGGTTAGCTAAACTCAAGGCAAGTTCTTTGTATAGTTAAGCAAGAGATAAGGAACTGATCTAAGTTACAGTGTGTGTAGCAAGCTAGTCCAGATGCAGAATGAGTGTATAATCAGTCACCCTAGGGTGTTAAAGGCTTGGGAGAAGAGCCAGGGTTTTCACCTGCTTCCTGAAGTAGAGGTAGTCTTGAGTTAAACGTAGCCCCTCTGGGAGTAAATTCCAGAGCATGGTGGCTACTCCTGAGAAGGCTCACTGGCGGATATCACATTGTACAATTTCTTTTGACGAGGGTACAGATAGTGATGATCCTTGAGAGGACCTTAGAGATCTCAAAGGCGTGTAAAGGGCTAACTTATTCTTTAAGTACTCTGGCTCATTTTTTTCTGAGGACCTTGAAAATCACAGAGTTTTAAATTTAGCCCTGTAAGGTACTGGTAGCCAGTGTAAAACTTTATAAGTCTAAGTGCTTTGAAAATGAGTTCCATAGCCTGCCATGAACTCTAGATAGGCTTCCATTTGGCCATCCAACCAGCAACCATATCCTGACAAGAAATAAGAGGAGACTTTTGCATTCCAACTCTGGCTGACCCGGGGAGTGGAAAATCTGAGCCAGCAATCAAACCTGCGTTCTTTAATGTGGCAATGCGACTATCTCTTTAAAAGTGGAGAGAATCACTCTGAAACAGACATATATTTAAAAATCAATACCATTCCAAGGAAACCAGAATAAAAGGAAAGTGTGTCATACCTTTGCTTCCATGATTTTCATAAGAACATAATAACATAAAAATAGCCATACTGGGTCAGATCAATGGTCCATCTAGTCCAGTATCCTGCTTCCAACAGTGGCCAATCCACGGCAGAAACCCAAATAGTAGCAGAATTCCATACTTTCCTTATGTCTATTTCAATGTCTATAGACTTTTCCTCCAGGAACTTGACCAAACCAGAACTTAACTACTCTTTGGGTGAAAAAATATTTCCTCCTATTTGCTTAAAAGTATTTTCTTGTAATTTCATTGAGTGTCTCCTGGTCTTTGTACTTTTTGAAAGAGTGAAAAATCAATTCACTTTTACCAGTTCTATACCACTCAGGTTTTTATAGACCTCAATTACAGTCCCTCTCATTCGTCTCTTTTCCATCCTGAAGAGTCCTAACCTCTTTAGCCTTTCCTCGTATGGGAGGAGTTCCATTCTCTTTATCATTTTGGCCGCTCTTCTTTGAACCTTTTCTAATTCCACTTTATCTTTTTTGAGATACAGCAACCAGAGTTGAATGCAATACTTAAGGTGAAGTCACACCATGGAGCGATACAGCGGCATTATAGTATTCTTGGTCTTATTTGCCATCCCTTTCCTAATGATTCCTAGCATCCTGTTTATTTTTTTGGCCAACGCCGCACACTGGGCAGACTTCAGCGCATTGTCTACAATGACACCTACATCTTTTTCTTGAGTGCTTACTCTCAAGATGGACCCTAGCATCAGGTAACTATGATCCCCTTTTACAAAGACATGCTAGCATTTTTTGTGTGTGCATTAAATATGCATGCACTAAATACTAGAGACACCCATACCATTAGCACACGCTAAAAATGCCAGCGCGCCTTTGTAAAGAGCCACTATGATTCAGATTATTCTTCCCAATGTGCATCACTTTGCATTTGTCCACATTAAATTTCATCTGCCATTTGGATGCCCAGCTTTCCACCAATTTCCTAAGGTCTTCCTGCAATTTTTCACAGTCCGCATGTGTTTTGACAACTTTGAATAGTTTTATAGTTTTGACTCATCTGCAAATTTAATCACCTCACTCATCATTCTGATTTCCAGATCAGTTATAAATATGTTAAATAGCACCTGTCCATAGGCACCGACTCCTTGTGGGTGCTCGCCAATATTTCACCCACCGGAAGTTCCATTCACCAGCCCAGAATTTTAATAGTCCTTCCCTTTGACTTCCAGGCCCCCTCCCTCCGAATTGTAAAAGTCATCTTACCTCGTCGGGGTTACGGCGGCAGCAGCAGTGGAAAGCGTGCAAGCTCGATGCTTCAGCCTTCTCTTCTCTCTCTCTCAGCTCTGGTCTCACCCTTGCGAAAACAGGAAATGAAGGCGGGACTAGAGCTGAGAGAGAGAGAAGGGAAGGCTGAAGTGTCGGGCTTGCACGCTTTCCACTGATGCTGCCACCGTAACCCCGACGATTTATGTCGAAAGATGGACATCCTTCTCTTTCGAAAATGAGCCCAATTATAGACCAAATTCTATATATGGCACTGAAAAAATGAGTGCTAAGCATTATTCTATAAATTACGCTCCGAGTTGGGCACTGTTTATAGAATGGCAGTGACGGGATCTGCACCTAACTTTTAGGTGTGAGGATTTACACCAACTGAAACCTGGTGTAAATCCTTATGCTTAAATTAGGCAAAGATTTGCCATATTCTGTAATATTGTGTGCAAATTTTTGGAATGCCCATGACCCACCCATGCCCCTCCTATGGCCACACCCCTTTTTAGATCCATGCATAAGAATTTACCTGCGCATCTTTAGAGAATAGCGCATAGCAAGATGCACATGCAAATTCTAATTGTTGCCAATTAGTGCCAATAGTTGAGTATTAGCACCCAATTATTGGTGCTAATTGGCTTGTAACTCAATTAAATTGTGCACACAACTTGGGCATGAACCCATATTTGGAATCATAATTTTGAGTGCCATATATAGAAAACAGGGGTTTGTGAACAAATAAGAACATGTCAACTCTGGGCTGCATTTCTTTAATGTTGTTGTTCCTGAGCTTCAAGGATAAATTGCATACTACTACTGCAGGGGTTGATGCTGTAATAGTTTATTACTCCCACCTGCAAAATGGAAACAAAGCCACAAATACAAGGTATGCACAGTTTCTCCTGAAATGGTAAATATGCAATAAAAACTACTTTGTCCTATCTTCCAGTTCTTGGGGTGTGCTTGGATTTTAGCAAAACCTTAGACACAGTTCCTTATAAATAATTGAACTGAGCACCCTTAGCATGGGCTCTAAAGTGACTGACTGGGTAGGAAATAGGTTGAGAGAGAAGTGACAAAGGGCAGTGTGGTGCGCTGCAGGGATTGGTCTTTGGTCCGGTTCCTTTTAACACTTTTGTGCGTGATACTGTGGAAGGGTTGTTGGGTAAGGTTTGCCTCCTTTTAGATGATACCGAAATCTGCAATAAGGTTGACACTCCAGAAGGTGTGGATAATATGATGAGGGATTTAGTGAAACTGAAGAATAGTCTAGATGTGGCAGCTAAGATTTAATGCTGAAAAAAGGCAGGGTCATTATTTGAGGTGCAAAAGTCCAAGGGACAGGAACAGTATAGGGGGTGAAGTGTTTCTGTATTGGAAAGATGAGCAGAAGGAGGGGTTGTAGAAAAGATGATGAGAAAAGCCAGAAGGATGCCTGGGTTCATAGGGAGAGGAATGGCCAGCAGGAAAAGGGAAGTGATAGTGAGGGGCATTTTCGAAAGAAATGTCCAAGTTGCGATTTGGACGTCTTTGGAAAACAAAATCCAGGGGCAGAGAAAACCGTATTTTCGAAAAAAGATGGATGTCCATCTTTCGTTTCGAAAATACCATCAGAGACGTCCAAATCCTTAAATCAGGACATCCCTAGACATGGATGTCTTTGACTTTTGGCGACTTTCAAAACCAAAGACGTCCATGTCAAAAACGTCCAAATGCAAGCCATTTGGGTGTGGGAGGAGCCAGCAATTGTAGTGCACTGGTCCCCATGACATGCCAGGACACCAACCGGGCATCCTAGGGGGCACTGCAGTGGACTTCATAAAATGTTCCCAGGAACATAGCTCCCTTACCTTGTGTGCTAAGCCCCCCAAAACCCACTACCCACAACTGTACACCACTACCATAGCCCTTACGGGTGAAGGGGGGCACCTATATATGGGTACAGTGGGTTTGTGGTGGGTTTTGGAGAGCTCGCTGTTTCCTCCACAAATGTAACAGGTAGGGGGGGTATGGGCCTGGGTCCGCCTGTCTGAAGTGCACTGCAGTACCCACTAAAACTGCTCCAGGGACCTGCATGCGCTGTCATGGACCTGAGTATGACATCTGAGGCTGGCACAACATCTTTTTAAAGATTTTTTTGAGGGTGGGAGGGGGTTAGTGACCACTGGGGGAGTAACGGGAGGTCATCCCCAATTCCCTCCGGTGGTCATCTGGTCATTTCGGGCACCTTTTTGTGCCTTATTCGTAAAAAAAACCACGTCCGGGTGAAAACGTCCACATGTTCGTCTTGGACGTCCTTGCTTTTTTCTATTATGGGTCAAAGACGTCCAAGTGTTAGGCATGCCCAAGTCCCACCATCACTAAGCCTCCAACACGCCCCCCTTGAACTTTGGATGTCCTTGCGACAGACTACAGTTGGAGACGTCCAAAATCGGGTTTCGATTATACTGATTTGGACATTTCTGTGAGAAGGACGTCCATCTTCCGATTTATGTCGAAAAATTGACGTCCTTCTCTTTTGAAAATGAGCCTGAGTGCCTCTGACTACTACTACTACTACTACTTAACATTTCTAGAGCGCTACTAGGGTTACGCAGCGCTGTACAATTTAACAAAGAGAGACAGTCCCTGCTCAAAGAGCTTACAATCTAATAGACAAGTGAACAGTCGGTCCGATAGGGGCAGTCAAATTGGGGCAGTCTGGATTCACTGAACGGTAAGGGTTAGGTGCTGAACACAGCATTGAAGAGGTGGGCTTTAAGCAAAGACTTGAAGACGGGCAGGGAGGGGGCTTGGTGTAAGGGCTCAGGAAGGTTGTTCCAAGCATAGGGTGAGGCGAGGCAGAATGAGCGGAGCCTGGAGTTGGCGGTGGTGGAGAAGGGTACTGAGAGGAGGGATTTATCCTGTGAACGGAGGTTACGGGCGGGAACGTAAGGGGAGATGAGGGTAGAAAGATAGTGAGGGGCAGCAGACTGAGTGCATTTGTAGGTAAGAAGGAGAAGCTTGAATTGAATGCGGTCTCTGATCGGAAGCCAGTGAAGTGACCTGAGGAGAGGGGTGATATGAGTATATCGGTTCTGGCGGAATATGAGACATGCAGCAGAGTTCTGAACAGATTGAAGAGGGGATAGATGGCTAAGTGGGAGGCCGGTGAGGAGTAAGTTGCAGTAGTCCAGGCGAGAGGTAATGAGAGCATGGACGAGAGTTCGGGTGGTGTGTTCAGAGAGGAAAGGGCGAATTTTGCTGATGTTAAAGAGGAAGAAGCGACAGGTCTTGGCTATCTGCTGGATATGCGCAGAGAAGTAAGTAAGTAAATAAGTCTCTGGTGAGACCTCATTTGAAGTACTGTGTACAATTCCGGAGATCACACCTTCAAAAAGATATAAACAGGATGGAGAATGTCTGGAAAATGGCTATTAAAATTGTCAGTGGTCTTCATTGTAAAGCATATGACCCTTTACATATGGGACAGGCTTAAAGACTTCAATTTGTACACTTTGGAAGAAAGGCGGAGGAGCGGAGATAAGATAAAGACATTTATATACCTCTATTGCATAAATGCATAGGAAAAGGTAATCTTTCAATTGAAAGGGATGTCTGGAATGAGGGGACATAGGATGAAGGTGAAAAGAGTAATTGAATAAACTATTTCTTCAAAGAAAGGCTGATGGATGTGTGGAATGGCCTTCCATTGAAGAAGGTGGAGATAAGGTCTGTGTCTGAATTTATGAAAACATGGGACAAGCACAGAGGATCTCGGGGGGGGGGGGGGGGATGAAGGGGTTGTAGAGCTCTTCCCTGCATCTGTTCACTTGAAATTGAACCCGGAAAAAGCAAAGATGATTTGGTTTGGTCCCCCCTCTGTCTCTACAGTATGTTTAGGTGGTATGAAATTTAAGTTAGAAACATCTTTGCACATTTTGGGAGATTTGTTGGACTGTAACTTGAAGATGAAGACTCAACTAAGTAAATTAATCAAAGGGGCTTTTAATAAGTACTTAACTGAGTTAAAGACTTTTTTCTTCAGAAACAATTGATTTTATTAGTTCAAGTTATAATACTTTCTGCCTTGGACTACTGTAACATTTTATAGATTGGGTGTTCAGATACCTTTTTTTTAATCAACTTCAACTTCTACAGAATATAATTGATTTTTGGTGCCCATCATTTTAATAGGTTAACTTCCCTTTTGATAGAGCTTTATTGGCTCCTTGTTAAAGCCCATTGTATTTTTAAAAATAATATATGGTTTAGCCCCTAGTTCTATGCCCTCCGTATCTTTGTCTAGCTGCTAACATACTAGAGATTGTAATCTGTTACTTTTTCCTTCAATGTGCAATATATGCTATAAACATTTTCACACTTCTTCTTTCTGTTATCAGATTGTTAAGTGTTGGAATTCACTGCTGTCAGTGTTATGACAAGAACCTTTTACTTGAGATTAGGAAAAATGCTGAAGACATACTTATTCAAGAAATATTTGTTAGGTTGATAATTGCTTATTTTTTCCTCTTTCCAATAATCTGAATCATAGTTACCTGATACTAGGGTTCACCTTGGGGATCAGAACCCAAGAAAAAGATCTAGGTGTCATTGTAGACAATACGCTGAAATCTTCTGCCCAATGTGTGGTGGTATATAATACCACTATATAGCTCCATGGTGTGACCTCACTTTGTGTTCAATTTTGGTCGCTGTATCTAAAAAAGATATAGTGGAATAAGAAAAGGTTCAAAGAAGAGTGACCAAAATGATATGAGGAAAGGCTAAAGAGGTTAGGGCTCTTCAGCTTGGAAAAGAGATGGCTGAGGAGAGATATGATTGAGGTCTACAAAATCCTGAGTGGTGTAGAATTAGTAGAAGTGAATTGATTTTTTACTCTTTCAAAAAGTACAAAGACTAGGGGACACTCAATCATAGGCGCCCGGTATAAGAGGCTTGGGGACACAAGCCCCCAAAGTACCAGTACTTCTCATCCCCCCACCGCCGATGCTGAACGTCTATCCCTCTCACTCCCTCCCTGCGTCCCTCTAATTTGATTTAGATCACCGCCAGTAGCAGCACACCGGTATCATATTAACTAAAACAGCTTGCTTCAGGGCTTCAGCCTGATGGCATTCCTTGTGATATGTACGTCCCAACGCAACTTCCTGCTTCCGCAAGGGCGGGACGCATCATAAGGAAGGCTGTCAGGCTGAAGCTCCGAAGTGAAGTGTTTTAGATAGTATGATACCGGCATGCCACTACTGGCGGTTATCTAAATCAAATTAGAGGGACTCATGGAGGGAGTGAGAGGGATAGACGCTGCATTCCGGGCAGGGCGGTTGCGAGGTGGACGATGGAGAGGGATAGACACTGCAATGGGGGGGAGAAACGAGGGCGAGGGATAAACGCTGCATTTGGGGGGGGAGGTGGATGAGAGAGAGGGATAGATGCTGCATTCGGGGGGGGGGGGAGGTGGACGAGGGAGAGGGATAGACGCTGCATTCGGGAGGAAACAAGGGTGAGGGAGAAGGATAGATGCTGCAATGGGGGGGGGGGGAGAAACGAAGGAGAAGGATAGATGCTGCAACCGGGGGGGGGGGGGAGGAGAAACGAGGGAGAGGGATAGGTGCTGCAATGGGGAGGGGGAATGAAAGAGACACTGGACTAGAAGTAATGGAGGCGGAAAGAGGTACTGGACCCAGGTAGAGTGAAATGGTGGGAGCAGACAGGAAGAGGTGCTGGATACTGGAAGGAGAGAAATACTGGGCCAGGAAGAGGCAAGAGAGACTGCTGGACTGGAGGAGGGGGAGACACTGGAATGGGGAGGGGGCAAGGAAAGAGGAGAGACACTGGTTCTGTAGGAAGGAGGGAGAGTGAGATACTGAGACTGACTAGACTGAAGGACAGGAAGAAACAGAACGAGAGATTGAGAGAAGGGGAAGTGAGAAAGAGAGACTGAGAGTGACTGGACTGGAGGAAAGGAAGAGGGGGAGGTGGGAGAGAGAGAAACTAAGTTTGAGATTGCCCGAAGGAGAGGATGAGAGGGGGAGAAAGACTGGAAGGGGAGGTGGATGGGAGGGGAAGAGAGAGACTGAGATGAACTGGAGGAAAGGGGGGAAAGACACTGGACTGGGGGGGGGGGGAGATCAGGAAGGAAGAGAGGAGTAGAGATACTGGCCCCATGGGTGGGAGGACGGGGACAATGAGGAAAGATACTGGCCCCACCCATGGGTGGGAGAAAGGGGACAGGCAGACAGAGATGCTGGGCATGGAGGAAGCATAGGGACAGGGACACAGAGGGGCAATGCTCGACAGATATACAATAGGGACAAACAGGGGCAATGTTAGACACAGGGATGATTGGGACACAGTGGGATAATGCTGATCATGGGAAGGGAAATGCAGAACAGTTCTACCTAGGGCCACAGAGGAGAAATGATGAATATAGAGGAGGTTAGGGATGCTAAGAGGGCAGAAGCTGAACATGGAGGAAGGGACAGGGACACAGAGGGAAGATGGATGGAGGATATGGAGAGAGAAGAAATGTCTAATGGACAAGAGCCCTGAAAAGATGGGAAAAAACAGAAAAGCAGAAAAGAGACATTGAGACCAAAGCGAATAGAAAAATAAAATACTCGGACAGCAAAGGTAGAAAAAAGTATTTTATTCTGAATTTATGAATTAGAAAATGTCAATTTTTAGAAATGCATATTTCTTGTATTTTGCATTTCAGTTTCTATTTCTCTGTTAGTGCTGTGTGCAGAGTCTGACTTCCTGAGGTTTCTATTTCAGTTTTTTACCTTCATATCTCTATTACTGATGTATAGTCCCTTGCTTCACATTTGTTAAGGGTCTCTGTGTGTTTTGTTTGTGTAACCAAGGTATGGTATTCTGCTAGCATGTAGATTGTGTAGAGATCTTGTTGCAGTCCTGTTTAATTTTTTTTCACTAGATGGTGTATCGGTGTTTTAGGGGGCATGGTGTAATATTTACAGTGCTGCCTTTTCATGCATAAGGTTTTTGCTTTTTGATTCCTGGAAGTTAATGCTGTTGTGCAAAAACACACTCAGAACCTTATCTTGCTATACTTTTGTGTATATAGTGTTTTACAGTGGAGGAATTGTGTTGACCTTACTGAGGTGGCAACAAAAATTATTTGTCATACCATCTGAGTGTTGGCATCTCTACACTCTGGTCCAGTTTATTTCTTCCCTTTTCCCTTCACTACCCCATGTCCAGAAGATTCCTCCCCCCCACCACCCCCGCCCCCCACCCAGTGCCTCCCAGCTGCACTGTGCAGCCATGGAGCTCTCAGACATATTTGAGCATCTTGAGGTTCATGAAGAACCTGTTGACCTTGAAGCTCCCAATCTCATGAGGCAGCAAAATCAACAATCTCTGTAAAGGTGGAAGGGGAAGATATGTGCATGAGAGAGAGAGGCAGGCTGGCTGTGGAAAAGTGGGATGTGTGAGAGAGAAAGAGGGGGCAGATGGACTGCAGGCCTCTATAGAGATGTAGATATCAGCTACTGACACTTTTTTTTAAAAAATCCACTTTAATTCAGTTGCCTAAAAGACCTATATATATATAGCTACTGAAGTTTGCACTGTTTAATTTTCTTTGTCACTTTATTCTCTGGCATTTGATATCTATCTTAATATCTAAATTTAACAGAAGGTATTATCTGCCACTATTTTACTGACCCTTCTGTATGCTTTGAGGCAATTAAGGACTCGGGCCTGGCCCCGCCCACTTTAGCCTCCCCAAACAGCTGAGCCACCGTCCGCCTATGCACTCAATGAAGTTACACGGAGGAAATATTTTTTCACTCAATGAATAGTTAAGCTCTGGAACTCATTGCCAGAGGATGTAGTAACAGTGGTTAGTGAATCTGGGTTTAAAAAAGGTTTGAACAAATTCCTAGGGGAAAAATCCATAGTCTGCTATTGAGATAGCCATGGGGAAGCCACTGCTTATCCTGGGATTGGTAGCATGGAATGTTACTACCATTTGGGTTTCTGCCAGGTACTTGTGACTTGGAATGGCCACTAGTGGAAGCAGGATACTGGGCTAGATGGACCATTGCTCTGACCCAGTATGGCTATTCTTATGTTCTTAGTATTATGTTAAGGAGATATTTGTGTATTTATCTACTATAATAAAACTCACCCTCAACGTTCTGAGGACACTGACATCAGTGAAGCCAAGCCCTGACTTCCTTCAAAAAGATTCGAAGGTTTGTGGTGGTGAAGCCACCAAAATCGCTCCGGGCCCCGCCCTCGAGGGCGGAGCAATGGCAGAACAACAAAGGAGTTGGCAGGGAGGGGTGCAGGGAGGTGGGGGTGGGAAATCGCTCCGGGCCCCGCCCTCGCGTCAAACGTCATGACGTTGGGGGCGGAGCAATGGCAGAACAACGAAGGGGTTGGCCAGGGAGGGGAGGGGGGGGGGTGTTGGCAACGAAAACCTTGCTAGCACCCATTTCATTTGCTCTGAAATGGGCCTCTTTTACTAGTTTTTTATATTTTGTTTATCAAAGATGATTGTTCTCTTATCTTTGTAAACTTGTAATCCACACTATGGTGCTCATTTTCAAAGCACATAGACTTACAAAGTTGTATAATAACCTAAGTAACTTTTAAGTCTAAGTGCTTTGAAAATGAGCCTCCACATCGTTGGGTAAGATGCGGAATATAAGACTCTGTATTGTATTGTATTATTGTACTGTACATTAGCTGTTCAGATATCTATGCCATTTCCCCTTTGTCAGTTCCTCTTCTTTGTTTTTTCTCTTCTCTAACTTTCAATTGTCCCCATTTTCTCCTCATATGTGTCTCTTTTTCTCCAGTGTCCTCCCTTCTCTCGTCTGTATTCCTTTTAAGATTCATGCTGCACATCTTTCCTTTCAGGTACTGTGCTTCTCCCTAAATGTCCCTCCCCCTGGTTTGGTCTCTCCCTCTCCCCTTTTCAGGTTGATATGTTTATTCCCCTATCCCTCTTTCCTCTATTTTCTCTTAGGTTCCTTCCTTTTCCCAGTTCCTTCTTTCGTGCCAATTCCTCTCTTGTTCTCTTTTTTTCTCTTCCAGAAATTTTTTTTTTTAAGGCATAGACACGTGTCTATACTACCGCAGGCTATTTTTCAGCGCGCCTTTGTAGAAGGGCCCCTATATTTTCAAACTCACACAAACAGGGCAATGCATGGTAATGACTGCAGGCATAGGAGCCGACTCTGTGGGTGCTGTGGGTGCTTGAGCACCCCCAATATTGAGAAAATTCCTTGTATGTGTCCAGGGAGGGGTTATTTCCACTGGGCTGAGCACCCCCAATAATTTTGAAAAGTTGGCTCCTATGACTGCAGGGGGAAACCAGTGAAGTAGAAATCAACAGGTAAGTAGTGCTGCTCAGAACTCTTCCTATCAATTGAACGACAAATCACAGGAGTGGGGAGAATAGATAGAACTCTGCGGGCAGTGGTGGATCTGGTCCCTCCTTTTTTTCTCCTGCTGTCAAATGCGACATAGATACATATCTAATAGAAAATGGATTACAAACATCAATTCATTGTTTGTAGGCCATGAAACAGGCCTAGTTTGCAGTGAGTTTCACCATTACGGTGTTTGATTTTGTATTTCATTGTTGTTCCTCACTTCAAATTCATAATGGTGATGTGAACACAACATTTTAAAATAAATAAATACAGAAATAGATATATTAAGCTAATTAGATTTGAACCTAAAGGTGAAAGGTTCAGCATAATGTGCTGATTTACTGACTGGTTCATCCATTCCAGTTATCATCATCTTTTTGAAATTCTGGATATTTGATGAAGGATTCCACAGGGTGAAAAAAACAGCAAAATGCAAGATAATCCCAAATGTATAAATGTACATAGTGATTTGTTTAACGTTAATGGAAAAAAATCTTAGGGGCCCTTTTACAAAGGCACACTGAAAAATGGCCTGCGGTAGTGTGGACGCGTGTTTTGAGCACGCGCAGAATCATTTTTCAGCATATCTGTAAAAAAAAGGCCTTTTCATAATTTTTGCTGAAAATGGACATGCGGCAAAATGGAAATTGCTGTGCCTCCATTTTGGGTCTGAGTCCTTACCACCAGCCATTGACCTAGCGGTAAAGACTCACATGGTAACCGGGCGATAATGACCTACATGCATCAAATGCTACTTGGCGAGCATCAGAAAATTAAAATTAAAAAATGATTTTTCAGACTTGTGTACCGGACGTGCACCAAAAATGAAATTCCCGCCACAGCCATGCGGTAGCTGGGCTATCACTCCATTTGGGTGTGCATTGGGTGCGTGTAGACGCTTACGCAGCTTAGTAAAAGGGCACCTTAGAGCATTTCAGAATTGCAAAGTAATGTTAAGGAGCCACTTATATTATGAAGCAAATTCCCCTATTTTCCCAGAATTCCCGCCCCTCATCTTTTTCAGCAGAAATGTTTCTTTGCAGTGCATAATTATACTGGGTTTAATTAAAAGGAAGTTGGAACTAGGGACTGAAAATTAATTTACTGCTTCATTGTCTGTGTGCTCACTACGACAACATTGTTTTTCTCTACAATATATGGATTGCTGTGTTTCAGTTGACCATCTGTCGATGTGTAATCTCAAAATAATATTAATGATGTGTCACTGCAATGATGGTATTATCAATATGACATAGGAACAGTCTTATCGCAGGAATCTGACTGACAGCAATACCCTATGGCCTTTTATTTTTAAACCATAGTCGCAGGCCCTGCTAACTCTGCTGTGGGTAAACAAAGAGAAAGCGGACAAGCTCAAGGGTGTCCATGATGAGCAGAAGGATCTGATTTCAAGGGCAATCCTATCTAGATCAGATGATGTAGCAGAAGAGGCATAAATCAGAAAACAAATGAGCTGAGCTGAAAAAGAAAAGCAAGCAAGCACATTTGTTACATATAATTATGTTCATTCTGCATAAGCAGCAGCATATAATTATCTACCTGATTGTTTGAGTTTTGTTCTCTCTTAACAGGCTTGTATATTTTACATAGCTTCATTTTTCTTTTATTTTTTGAGCCTCAATAGTATCTCTCTGGGTTGTCATACACAGTTTTCAGACTATGTAGTGTCACTTATTGTTGAAGTTTTTGATGCCAGGTTATCTTACATTTTTCAGAGCATGTATTGTCACTATTTGTTACCTCTCCTTCTTTTGTTTTACATTTGTTTTGTATTACTTTTTATTTTATTCATGAATTACATTGTTTTATATTGCTTGGATTGTACATTATTTATTAATGTTTATGCATTTTATTTATTATGACATTTCTACACTGCATTTTCCCAGAAAGCTCAGGTTCAATGCAGCTTACATAATAAATGAAGAAGAAGAATTACAAGACAATATTAATACAAGAATACAACGATTTAAAAAAATTATTTTCATATTAGCTGAACACAGACCTGAAGAAGTGGGCTTTAAGTAAACCTCTAAATGACATATAATCAACTCAGTACTGTGCTAATCAGTTAGCATAACTGGTTAGTGCAGGAATACTGCATGAACCCTTACTGCCTACAAAATGGGTGGCAGTAAGTGCCCATGAGGTAAAAGTTTTTAATGGCCGCACGCTAATGCCAACATTAAGCACATTCTACCTTTGAGAAATTAGTGTTACATAATATTATGCAGTTTGAACAGAATCTCTTTAAAGCTAAATCTAATTGTACCAGAACAGAATGGAATATTATTCAATCTTTGAAGAATAATGATGATATTTATTTATTGGGATTTATTAACTGCCTTTGTGAAGAGATTCATCGAAGGCAGTGTACAGCTGGTACAGTTTAACTTAAAAAACTTACAGTTTTGTTAACAGCATAACAATAGTAAAATGAACAAGTATAAACAAATACAATAAATGAGGTAAACTTGAAAACAGTAAATTGAATTTGTTATAGGACGTGCAGATAAAGGAGGTGCCATTGTGATTTTAGATAGAGAAGCATACGAGGCTGAGCTAAGATGTCAATTAACTATTGTTACTGATTATCAAGAATTATTAGACAATCCAACTTCACAGTTGCAGAAACCGATTTGGGAGACTACAGTGAAAGCATTGAAATTACAGATATTAGTGCAAAAAGAATTTGATTTTCTAGATATTCATGGGCCCTTTTACAGAGTGGCAGTAAGCCCAATGTGGGCTTACCGTTTGCTCTTCCGGGACTACCGCTGGCCCAACGCAGCCACCAGTGATAGTCCCACCCCAAGCACGTGCCATTTCCGGGTGAAAAAGAAAACCCCAGGAAATGGCTTGCATGGAGGTAACCTGAGAGTAATCGGGCATCACTATATGCTGCCCAGTTACCATCGGGTTAGCAAGGGAGCTCTTATCGTCACCTCAATGGGTGGCGGTAAGGGCTCCCTGCCGCATGGCCATGTAGTAAAAGTTCTCTTACCACATGGCCATGTGTGCTGGGGGCTTTTTTACCCGCTGCAGTAAAAAGGGCCCTGGCACATGTGAAAAATTGGGGAAAAAGCCTAATTTTCCAAAAATGATCCACAATTTTTTTTTTGCCTGCACATATCCCTGTTGAAATCTGTGAAATATGCAGTAATGTTAAGAGAGTGAGAGATAGATGCAATAATGGTGCAGTGCGTAGTACATAAGTATTGCCACATTGGGACAGACTAAAGGTCCATCAAGCCCAGCATCCTGTTTCCAACAGTGGCCAATCCAGGTCACAAATACCTGGCAAGATCCCAAAAAAAGTACAAAACATTTTATGCTGCTTATCCCAGAAATAAATAGTGGATTTTACCCAAGTCCATTTTATTAATGGTGTATTGACTTTTCCTTTAGGAAGCCAGCCAAACCTTTTTTAAACTCTGCTAAGCTAACTGCCTTTACCACATTTTCTGGCAACGAATTTCAGAGTTGAATTACACGTTAAGTGAAGGAAAATTTCTCCAATTTGTTTTAAAGTTACTACTTTGTAGCTTCATTGAATGCCCCCTAGTCCTAGTATTTTTGGAAAGCGTAAACAGACACTTCACGTCTACCCATTCCACTCCACTCATTATTTTATAGGCCTTACACACCTTTTTCCCTCTGAAACCATAAATGCAGATTTCACTTCTGCCTACTAAAATGTTACGTTCTAACATGATTATCAAAGTGCTGTAATTTATATTGTCTTACACAATTTTGCTGGCTACCCCAAGTCAAGTCCTCTTTATGTTTTGTATGAAGTCAGATTTTGACAGAGTCATTTAGAATTTGCAATCATAAATCATGGGAGTACGGGAGTACGGACAATATGTTGTGAATCTAGGGGTCCTTTTACCAAGCTGTGTCAAAAAGTGTCTGGCACTGTTGTCAGCATATGAATTTTCTAGTCTCCGTGGCCACTTTTAGCGTGGTGGTAAAATAGCTGCCTTGCCAAATTTTTTTGTAATGGTCATGCACTAATTTCCCCATTGGTGCATGGACGTTACCGCGGGAGCCCTTACCGTTACCTATTTAGAAGGCGGTAAGGGCTCCAGCGCTACTCTGGTGCTAATTGGGTAGCATGCGGTAATGTGCCCATGCTACCCGATTAACGCAAGCACACCTACTCTCCGCCCATGGGCACACTTCCTCTGCTGAAAAATAAAAAATATTTTCCAGTGTGGGATTAGCGAGCGCTAAGCAGAAAACTACCACAGGATACCTCAGCGCATCCAGCAGTAGTGATCTTTATCATATGGTAGGCCCGCGTTAGGCCAACCACACCTTAGTAAAAGGGCCCCTTAATTTTTTAATTGTTAAGATCAATAATGACCAATGTATACAGGTATCTACTGCATTTTAATTGAAAAAAGTGAGCCAAACATTTATTTGATTTACATAAAAGAATCTAGAGGTAAAATATAATCAGTATGACCATGGCTAGAAATTAACGGAATGGGTGGCTTACAACTAGCTGCAGCCCTTGGTACTGCATATGTTCTGTTATCATTTTAGCACATTTTAAAGAGCTGTTCACCCTCTCACCCCATGCTTTAATTACACTCCTGCTAATACTTAGCCTTAAAAGCAACTACATTGTACAACAGTCTCTCTTTGTGACAATTCTTTTAGAGCTGCAACAAACCGAAATTATATCCCTAAAAGGAAAAAAATATATATACAACCTAGTCCTGCAAAAATATGCCCTCTTTCTGACAAAAACATTCACTACCAGTTTATTTGCAGTAACGAAGGAAAACAGTATTAACATTTTAAAGTCCATTATTGAAATGATGCTTCCATTTGTTAGTTAACACTGAGGGTGTCTTTTACTAAAGTTTAGATCGAGTTATCTGCAGCAGGGCCCATAGGAATAAAATGGGCCCTGCTTCAGATAACTCGACCTAATCTTTAGTAAAAGACCCCCTAAATTAGTGGTAGCTGACTAGGCAGAATTTTAATGCTGACACATGAGGCTGAAAAGAACTTTCAAATATTTAGGAGAAAAAAATAGAAACTGAAATATGACTTGTGGACTCTCTCTGGTTGCAGGCTCACTGGATTTTAAGAACTTGGACACATGGAAAAGAGAACCAAGGAAGATATGAGCATACTTAAGTGCAAAACTACTAATCATTTCTATAGTGCCACTCAATGTACTTAGTGCTGGACATCTTATATAAGCACTGCCACGCTGGGAAAAGAACAAAGGTCCATCAAGCCCAGTACTCCGTCTCCGACAGCGGCCAATCCAGGCCCCAAGAACCTGGCAAAATCCCCAAATTTAATAACGATCAGTGGACTTTTCCTTCAGGAATCTGTCTAGACCCCCTTTAAACTCAGCAAGGCCAGCTGCCGTCACTACCTTCTCCGGCAATGAGTTCCAGAGTCTAACCATGCGCTGAGTAAAGAAAAACTTTCTCCAATTTGTTTTAAACCTACCACATTCTAATTTCATCTTGTGCCTCCTAGTTCTATTATTGTTAGAAAGCGTAAACAAACGCTTCACATCTGTTCGCTCTACCCCACTCAAAAGTTTGTAGACCTCTATCATATCACCCCTCAGCCGCCTTTTCTCCAGGCTAAAGAGTCCTAGCCTTCTTAACCTCTCCTCATAAGGTACTTTCTCTGTCTCTAGAGGGCTCACAATCCAAATTTTTGTACCTGGGGCAACAGAGGGTTAGGCAACTTGCCCAAGGTCACTAGGAGCTGCAGTTTTTAACTGCAGTTTTTAGGGTGTAACCCAGGACTGGAGATTCTCCCAGGAGGCTAAATAAGGTGTATTCCGTGCACCCACTACATACTCCTTTCAAACAAACAAACAAACAAACAAACAAACAAACAAACAAAAAAACCCTCAGGCCACACTGTTGGATGTGTTCTGAACTATAAAAGTCTTTACTGAAGAACTTGATAATAGAAGAATTCTTGGGACATTAAGCAGCCAGAGGTAATAACAATGCAGAGGCTTTAGAGAATATTTTCACTTCTCCTCTGTATGCAGTGTTTCACCTTACTCCATAAGGTGAGGCTCTATGAAGAGTCCTTTCTATCTCTCTTTAAAACGTCTTCTCCTCTTCAATCTTACATAACAGCCAGCATAAGTTAGATGTTAAATTGGAACAGCCTTATAGTTCTGCAGATCTGAAAAGGGTGTCATGCAGGCATATACTGTAGATCTGGAAAAATCACCAACTAGTCTGAAAAACTGTAAGAAATTGCCTTTAGTGAGTGTTGAGAAAAATGCAACTCTCAGCTATTCTCACTGACATCAGGAAAAGGGCCTAATCAGTGTGTGAACGGGATTATTTTGAAGTTATGAGATACCCCAGGATGGAGGAAGGAGAACATATCTAAGTACAAGATGCTTATCTTTAGATAAGCATTGCTATTGATAACTGTTTTTCTCCTACAGTTCCCAAGCTGCAAATAGTATGTTTAATGTAAATAACAAGACCCAGAAATTGTTTGAATTTCCTTTTCAATAGTTGAGAAAATGCCATGGATTAGACATAGTTAGAATTTAAAAAAAAAAGAAGCAAACTTTATTAGCTAGTCTCCATACCCTTTCCCCCATAGTTTTAAAACTTACATTTTCTGCCACAGATTAAGTCTCTAGAAGGCACAGTAGGGCCTAGTTCAGTCTTAAAAAAAAAAAATAATAAATAAAATAAAAGAGAGAGAAACAAGCAAGCATTATTAACTAGTTTCCATAGTTTACAACCCTTTTCCCCACAGTTTTAAACTGAAACTTTCTCTAGAGGTAGAAATTTAACAGCCAAGAGAATAAAAAAGGCTTAAACTGTATTTTCTGTTCTTGCCTGCTGGAAAGGTAGTACTGCTACTGACCTGAATTAGGTGTTAATCAAGGTGTGAGGAAGTACATAAGTACATAAGTAGTGCCATACTGGGAAAGACCAAAGGTCCATCTAGCCCAGCATCCTGTCACCGACAGTGGCCAATCCAGGTCAAGGGCACCTGGCACGCTCCCCAAACGTAAAAACATTCCAGACAAGTTATACCTAAAAATGCGGAATTTTTCCAAGTCCATTTAATAGCGGTCTATGGACTTGTCCTTTAGGAATCTATCTAACCCCTTTTTAAACTCCGTCAAGCTAACCGCCCGTACCACGTTCTCCGGCAACGAATTCCAGAGTCTAATTACACGTTGGGTGAAGAAAAATTTTCTCCGATTCGTTTTAAATTTACCACACTGTAGCTTCAACTCATGCCCTCTAGTCCTATTATTTTTGGATAGCGTGAACAGTCGCTTCACATCCACCCGATCCATTCCACTCATTATTTTATACACTTCTATCATATCTCCCCTCAGCCGTCTCTTCTCCAAGCTGAAAAGCCCTAGCCTTCTCAGCCTCTCTTCATAGGAAAGTCGTCCCATCCCCACTATCATTTTCGTCGCCCTTCGCTGTACCTTTTCCAATTCTACTATATCTTTTTTGAGATACGGAGACCAGTACTGAACACAATACTCCAGGTGCGGTCGCACCATGGAGCGATACAACGGCATTATAACATCCGCACACCTGGACTCCATACCCTTCCTAATAACACCCAACATTCTATTTGCTTTCCTAGCCGCAGCAGCACACTGAGCAGAAGGTTTCAGCGTATCATCGACGACGACACCCAGATCCCTTTCTTGATCCGTAACTCCTAACGCGGAACCTTGCAAGACGTAGCTATAATTCAGGTTCCTCTTACCCACATGCATCACTTTGCACTTGTCAACATTGAACTTCATCTGCCACTTGCACGCCCATTCTCCCAGTCTCGCAAGGTCCTCCTGTAATCGTTCACATTCCTCCTGCGACTTGACGACCCTGAATAATTTTGTGTCATCGGCGAATTTAATTACCTCACTAGTTATTCCCATCTCTAGGTCATTTATAAATACATTAAAAAGCAACGGACCCAGCACAGACCCCTGCGGGACCCCACTAACTACCCTCCTCCACTGAGAATACTGGCCACGCAATCCTACTCTCTGCTTCCTATCTTTCAACCAGTTCTTAATCCATAATAATACCCTACCTCCGATTCCATGACTCTGCAATTTCTTCAGGAGTCTTTCGTGCGGCACTTTGTCAAACGCCTTCTGAAAATCCAGATATACAATATCAACCGGCTCCCCATTGTCCACATGTTTGCTTACCCCCTCAAAAAAATGCATTAGATTGGTGAGGCAAGACTTCCCTTCACTAAATCCGTGCTGACTTTGTCTCATCAGTCCATGTTTTTGTATATGCTCTGCAATTTTATTCTTAATAATAGCCTCCACCATCTTGCCTGGCACCGACGTCAGACTCACCGGTCTATAATTTCCCGGATCTCCTCTGGAACCCTTCTTAAAAATCGGAGTAACATTGGCTACCCTCCAGTCTTCCGGTACTACACTCGATTTTAGGGACAGATTGCATATTTCTAACAGTAGCTCCGCAAGTTCATTTTTTAGTTCTATTAATACTCTGGGATGAATACCATCAGGTCCCGGTGATTTACTACTCTTCAGCTTGCTGAACTGACCCATTACATCCTCCAAGGTTACAGAGAATTTGTTTAGTTTCTCCGACTCCCCCGCTTCAAATATTCTTTCCGGCACCGGTGTCCCCCCCAAATCCTCCTCGGTGAAGACCGAAGCAAAGAATTCATTTAATTTCTCCGCTACGGCTTTGTCCTCCTTGATCGCCCCTTTAACACCATTTTCGTCCAGTGGCCCAACCGACTCTTTGGCCGGTTTCCTGCTTTTAATGTATCTAAAAAATTTTTTACTATGTATTTTTGCTTCCAACGCTAATTTCTTCTCAAAGTCCTTTTTTGCCCTCCTTATCTCCGCTTTGCATTTGGCTTGGCATTCCTTATGATCTATCCTGTTACTTTCAGTTGGTTCTCTTCTCCACTTTCTGAAGGATTGTTTTTTGGCTCTAATGATTTCCTTTATCTTACTGTTTAGCCACGCCGGCTGACGTTTAGTCTTTTTTCCCTTTTTTCTAATACGTGGAATATATTTGTCCTGAACCTCCAGGATGGTGTTTTTAAACAGCATCCACGCCTGATGCAAGTTTTTTACTCTGCGAGCTGCTCCTTTCAGTCTTTTTTTCACCATTTTTCTCATTTTGTCGTAATCACCTTTTCTCAGTGCTTTTTTTGTAGAAAAAAAGGTACCGGTACTCATTATGGGCGGGGTCACCACATATGGCTCCACCCCTATGATAGCCACACCCACATTAACCACACCCCCTATACCAGCCATGGCGCATATAAACAGACATCATTGAAAATATTATAGTACTATAGGAGAAAAAAATAACGTGATTTTTTTCATTATAAATAATCTCTGTAAGCTCTTACAGCTCCAGTATACCCAGTGCAAAATAAGACAGCCAATGTAAATTCTCAAATTGGACATATTACAAACACTAAAATGAAAATAAAATGATTTTTTTCTACCTTTGTTGTCTGGTGACTGTTTTTCTTTCCATATTAGTCCCAGTCTGTGATTCTGCTTTCCTTTGTTTTCGCTTAACTCTTCTGTGCCATTTGTCATTTTTGTCTCCTTTTTCTTTGCTTTCTTCAATATTTTTCAGGCTCTCTCTCTGTCCAGATTTAATTCATTCTTACTATCCATTCTTTAATTTCCTTCATCTACCTGTGGCTTTTCATCTTTTCCTCCCCCTTGTTCTCCCCATGCCCCTTCCTCTTATTCTCCAGTCTTTCTCTATTCCCCTTTTCCATCCAGCAGCTCTGCTTTCTCTCCCCATCCTTCCAGTGTCTCCCCTATTTCTTTCTGCATTCTTCCATCCAGCATCTTCCCTCTCTCTCTCCCCATCCTTCCATCTGTTTTCCCCCTCTCTCTCCCCATCCTTCCATCTGTTTTTCCCTCTCTCTCCCCATCCTTCCCTCTGTTGTTTTCCCTTTCTCTCTCCCCAATCCTTCCCTGTTTTCCCTCTCTCTCTATCCCCATCCTTCCATCTGTTTTCCCCTCTCCCCAATCCTTCCATCTGTTTTTCCCTCTCTCTCCCCATCCTTCCATCTGTTTTTCCCTCTCTCTCCCCATCCTTCCATCTGTTGTTTTCCCTCTTTCTCTCTCCCCAATCCTTCCCTCTGTTGTTTTCCCTCTCTCTCTCTCTCTCTACCCAATCCTTCCCTCTGTTGTTTTCCCTCTTTCTCTCTCTCCCCAATCCTTCCCTCTGTTGTTTTCCCTTTCTCTTTCCCCAATCCTTCCCTCTGTTGGTTTCCCTCTTTCTCTCTCTCCCCCAATCCTTCCCTCTGTTGGTTTCCCTCTTTCTCTCTCTCCCCAATCCTTCCCTCTGTTGTTTTCCCTCTCTCTCTCCCCAATCCTTCCCTCTGTTGTTTTCTCTCTCCCAAATCCTTCCATCTGTTTTCCCTCTCTCTCCCCATCCTTCCATCTGTTTTTCCCTCTCTCCCCAATCCTTCCCTCTGTTGGTTTCCCTCTTTCTCTCTCTCCCCAATCCTTCCCTCTGTTGTTTTCCCTCTCTCTCTCCCCAATCCTTCCCTCTGTTGTTTTCTCTCTCCCAAATCCTTCCATCTGTTTTCCCTCTCTCTCCCCATCCTTCCATCTGTTTTTCCCTCTCTCCCCAATCCTTCCATCTGTTTTTCCCTCTCTCCCCAATCCTTCCCTCTGTTGGTTTCCCTCTTTCTCTCTCTCCCCAATCCTTCCTCTGTTGGTTTCCCTCTTTCTCTCTCTCCCCCCAATCCTTCCCTCTGTTGGATTCCCTCTCCCTGCCAAGTTTGGCGCGAACGGCGCGAAGACGCGAAGCACGCGGCACCAGCCCCTATTTCCGGCCGCTGCTGCTTCTCCTGTTGTTGAGCAGCAGCGGCCGCTACACAAAGAAAAAGAAGATTAAAAAAAAATTGAAACCTGGCTGAAACGCGGCACCCCGGCACTGTAGACAGCCATTAGGCATTGGCTGTTGCCCCGCAACCGCTCCTCCTCTTGCCTCTACGTCACTGCCCCTGGAGGAAGACCCCGGAGGAGCGCAGTGACGTAGAGGCAAGAGGAGGAGCGGCTGCGGGGCAACAGCCAATGCCTAATGGCTGTCTACAGTAAGTTTCAGCCAGGTTTCAATTTTAAAAAAATCTTTTTCTTTGTGTAGCGGCCGCTGCTGCTCAACAGGAGAAGCAGCAGCGGCCGGAAATGGGGGCTGGCACTGCGTGCGGGACATGGACTCACGGGGCGGGGGAACAAAAAAAAAAGGTGCCGGTACGCCGTACCGTTGCGTACCGGCACAAAAAAAGCACTGCCTTTTCTATAGTTAAACGCTAGCGTACTTGATTTCCTAGTTTCACTTCCTTCAATGCCAATATCAAAACCGATCATATTATGATCACTGTTATCAAGCGGCCCTCGTATCGTTACCCCCTGCACTAGATCATGAGCACCACTAAGGACTAAGTCTAGTATTTTTCCTTCTCTTGTCGGCTCCTGAACTAGCTGTTCCATGAAGCTGTCCTTGATTTCATCAAGAAATCTTATGTCCCTTGCGTGTACAGATGTTACATTAACCCAGTCTATATGCGGGTAATTGAAATCCCCCATTATTATTGTGTTGCCCAGTTTGTTTGCGTCCCTGATTTCCTTTAACATTTCCGCATCCGTCTGTTCGTCCTGGCCAGGCGGCCGGTAGTACACTCCTATCACTATCCTTTTCCCCTTTGCACATGGAATTTCAATCCACAGTGATTCCAAGGAGTGTTTTGTTTCCTGCAGAATTTTCAATCTATTTGATTCAAGGCTCTCGTTAATATACAATGCTACCCCTCCACCAATCCGATTCACCCTATCACTACGATATAATTTGTACCCCAGGTATGACAGTGTCCCACTGGTTATCCTCCTTCCACCAGGTCTCAGAGATGCCTATTATATCTAATTTTTCATTTAGTGCAATATATTCCAACTCCCCCATCTTATTTCTTAGGCTCCTGGCATTCGCATATAGACATTTCAAACTATGTTTGTTGTTCCTAAGTACATCATGCTTAGTACTTGACAGTATTAATTGGCAATCTTTTGTCTGATTTTTATTGTTATTTAAAGATACCCGATCTACTACAATCTCTTTTGCAACCTCACTATCAGGATACTCTATCTTCCCTGTTATGGTGATATCTTTGAAAGATACCTTATCCCGAACCATGCTCTTTTGAGCGACTGTCGGCCTTCCCCCCATTTCTAGTTTAAAAGCTGCTCTATCTCCTTCTTAAACGCCGATGCCAGCAGCCTGGTCCCACTCTGGTTAAGATGGAGCCCATCCTTTCGGAATAGGCTCCCCCTTCCCCAGAATGTTGCCCAGTTCCTAACAAATCTAAAGCCCTCCTCCCTGCACCATCGTCTCATCCACGCATTGAGACTCTGGAGCTCTGCCTGTCTCTTGGGCCCTGCGCGTGGCACAGGTAGCATTTCAGAAAATGCTACCCTGGAGGATCTGGATTTCAGCTTTCTACCTAAGAGCCTAAATTTTGCTTCCAGAACCTCTCTCCCACATTTTCCTATATCATTAGTACCCACATGTACCAAGACAGCCGTCTCCTCCCCAGCACTATATAAAATCCTATCTAGGTGACGCGTGAGGTCCGCCACCTTCGCACCAGGCAGGCAAGTCACCAGGCGATCCTCACGTCCATCAGCCACCCAGCTATCTATATGCCTAATGATCGAATCACCAAGTAGAATATTTGCAAAGGTTGCTAAGGGCAACCTGATTACTGGGCTAGCTTCAAAGGATTTTTTTAAAAAACAATCTCCTTAGAATCCAAACTATATAGAGATGAAAGGTCCCAACTATCTTTCTGAGACGTTCTGAGAGAAGAGGACATTTCTGTGGATAAGTGATATTATTTTATTCTGTGCTTAGTAACTTAGACTGGGTTTAAAAGAGGAATTGTAGGATATTAATAAACACAGAATTTAAAAAAAAAAAAGAAGCAGCAAACTTTATTAGCTAGTGTCTATACCCTTGTCCCTATAGCATTAACAGATAGCCTCTAGAAGGCACAGTAAGACTTAGTTGGCTCCTCATTCCCACCCACCCCTAGCTCAACTGTTCATTTATAGTCAATTATTCTAATTAGGACAAGAGGGGAGTGTTGCAAAATAACTCTCCTCTCGTGTGTCTGGGCAAAAAACTCTTTATTTGGGAGTCTATCCCCTTCTTATATACTCTATGAATATTCATGGATATTACATGTATTATCATTACTATTGGTTACATTTTGCTTACACAACCATGATCATGCATTGCTTACAAGAACAACTCTACATGAACAGCTCGTGAACCTGCTCAGGAATGTACAAACATCACCTGCTATTCTGCTACTTTCTCAGGAAAGAACAAAAACATCACATGCTAGATTCTCAGGAATATACAAAACATCATCTGCTGCCTGTATCCAAATACATTCTATCTACATCTCCACCTTTTTTTTTTTTTTTTTTTTTTTTTTAATGAAATCTCCGTGGTGTGCCAGCTGGAGATGGAGGTGGAGATGTTTGTAATAGCTTATAAACATATTGAGCAGAGTGACATGTTGGAGCGAATGGACGAGGAAAACATAAAGAAAAAAGGTTAGGAATGCATTGTATACAACAGCAAAAAATAGTGAAAACAAAAATACCAATGACTAAATACTGGATAATAGGGCGGAGCCAGGTCCAAGGGATCCATTGCCACAATTGATCCCATACATCAGAGAGTAGGTTATTATGAATAGTAATATGAGTAGTTAAATTCCGTAGGAAAGCTAATTGTTTGTCAATGGCCTTTGAATTGTCAGATAAATTAAAACAGCACATGTCCTGAAACTCTTCGCAACCATGATGGTTAAGTAATAAAAGATAATCAATGGCTGCTCGATTTTGTAAAACTCCATGACGTAATTGCTGTTGCTCAGCATTAAGTAAACTAATAGCAGTGGAGGTTGCATTGATTGATTTAATTGCCCAACAGGCTAATTCACGAATATTTTTTGCATTTGCCGCTGCCAATGCAGGGACACCTATTAATGAAAATGCAAGTGCCAGATATTCAGTTTGACTCAGAAATTTAACATTATCATTGCAATTGGCAGCAAGGGTCATACGCTTGGATCGCATATGTGAGGAGTTAGAAAATAAAATATGTTTACTGGGAAGTACCATAGTGAGTCGACTTAGACAGCATGTAGTACCATCAGATATATTAGCTGGAATATAATTAAAGGTATACATTCCACATGACCAAAACCAGCCAGGGGGTAAATGAGTAAATTTATAAATATATGAAACATTTTCGTAGGAGCTACAATTTAACAAAGTTGGTCCAAAATTAACACAATTTGATCGGGTACAATTAACCATACGAGCACATGTCATATTGATACTAGCTATTTGATTGGTTCTCACATGCATTGCCAAAGTAGGCGGCAACAGGGTTTGTGTTCCCCAATTATGGTATTCATAAGAAGCATTTCGATAGGATGAATTAACAGGAAGCTGTGAATAAAACCAAGTATCATTTTGCATATCTTTAGGATCATGACATACTGGAATCAGGCAAGTTGCCAAAACTTCTCCAACTGCCTTTTGATGAGAAAGACAGAAATCAGTTTGGTTCAGTGAAATTGCAAACGCTTCCCAAATATTTTTTGTGGGAAGTAATTGTGACTGTCCACAAGGTATGTACAAACAACAACACAGTAGAAGCAATGTAATGGAATTAGCATTAAGCGCTGCAATAATAGCCACTACGAAGTTATCATCAGTCTTTTCAATATGAGCTTTTTCTAAAGTCTCTGTAGCTTGTTGACTCAAGGCTTTAATTTGTCCCCAAGTAACAGGAGCATTAGGTTGACGAGTCACTGACCGTTTGCGTGTTTGCATCTGCGGTCCTTGAAGGGTGAGTGTGAAATTGGGAATTGGGTTGTGAAGACCTTGATGCCACGACATGAGGTTTCACCCACTTTGCTGGAATCCACACCGGGCCAGAATCTGTTTGAACAGCAGCGTAACCACGACCCCAGGTAAGGAGAGGCACAGGGGAACTCCACTGATCAGAAGGTAGTTGTCGGTATATGACCAAAGGACGAGATAAAGGTGGGGCAGGAGTACGAAAATGTTGTTCAAATCTGGAAGAAAAAGTTTTTGTAGCAGGATTATTGATGAGATTGAGATGATTCAGTGTGTAAAGGATTTGTGCTAAGCATTCATCAATGCTTACTCTATGACGGAGAATACCGTCTTTTTTTGTAGTCAGATTACTTAAAGCAGTTTTCAGTGTGCGATTAGCACGTTCAACAATAGCTTGACCAGTGGAGTTATAGGGGATACCAAAAAGGTGCTCAATATGCCAGAGGGTCAGGAACTCCTGTAAGGAGGTGGAAGTATAAGCAGGGGCATTGTCTGTCTTGAGAGTTTTAGGAACACCCATGACCGCAAAAGCTTGGAGAAGATGAGAGCGGACATGAGATGTAGTTTCCCCTTTTTGTGCAGTGACCCACAAAAATCCAGAATGAGTATCAACAACCACATGAAGCTTAGACCATTGACCAAAAGGGGGAAAGTGAGTAACGTCCATTTGCCAGAGGCTATTAACTTCCAGACCACGAGGATTAACTCCAGGAAAAAAGGTAGTAGGAGCTGAAAAGGAACATTGTGGACAATTTTTGATAATAGCTCTAGCTTCTTCTAAAGAAATTTGAAACTGGCGAGCTAGGCTAGGTGCATTTTGATGATGAAGTTCATGACTGCAGTGTGCTGTGGAGAAAAAATGAAGATGGCGATCCGCTCGAGCATTCCCTTCAGACAGACCACCAGGAAAAGGTTGATGACTGCGGATATGACCTATAAAGAGAGAAGAAAGGCGATTCTCCAAGTAACCTTGGAGGGTTAACAGTAAAGCATAAAAAGAGGCATCCATTTTGAATGATACATAACTGTCGGGCATGCGACGGACAAGATTAGCACAATATTGACTGTCAACAATAAGATTCAGTGGTTGATCTGAAAATAAAGAAAGAGCCAGGATGATGGCAGCAAGCTCTGAACGTTGAGCAGAGGTTTGTGGAGAGGTAAATTTGACGTGCCATTTGTTCAGATTGTACCAAGTAACCACCCCACGAGTGGGACTACCATCTGTAAAGACGGTGAGAGCAGTAGGGAGTGGACGTAAAGAAATGGGATCATGAAGAGTGATTGGCAAAATGGATGTGCCCTGTATGCGAGGGTCTTTAGGATAGTGGCAATCTATAATACCAACATAAGTGGCTAAAATAAATTGCAAGTCGTCGGAGAACTGAATCATTTTTTCCCACTGCCACAAAGAATGAGGAATGATGAGTTTAAGAATGTCGAAACCAGTCATGAATGTTGCTCGCTCTCGAGCTTTAGTAATCAGCAAGGCTAGTTGCTGGGGCCATTGTGTAATAGTAGAATGGAGAGTATTCTGTAAATAGACCCATTCTATCAATTTCGGAGGAGTTGTATCTTGATATAAGACACCAAACGGTTGTCGGTGGGTGGGGTCTTTGAGAACGCAAAAACAAAAAAGGGCAAATGCATCTCGTCTATCTGTCCATTTTGTTTGTAAGATTTGATCCAATTGTGACAGAATTGTTTGTTGCGATGCAGTGAGTGTAATTAATTCAGCAGGTGTTTTATGACCTTTTAATGCGAGAAACAGGGGTTGTAAAAATTCTGTAGGAAGTTTCAAGTAGGGACGTAACCAATTGAGATTTCCTAAAATCTCTTGTAATTGATGTAATGTCGTGGGAGACTGTAAATTGAGATGAGGAGCGACAGGTTGGGCTGCAGCTTTAGTCATACGGAAACCTAGATATACATAGGGTTCCTTTTCTTGAACCTTCTCTGAGGCAATTGTTAATCCTGAGGAGGCCAAGATAGAAATTAAAGTAGATTTCCAAGAAGGGGGAAGAGTTATCCCTGCAATTAGTATATCATCCATATAATGATATACCAAAAGTTGAGGGAAATAGGCACGAAATGGTTGCAAGGCTTGATGAACATAGTATTGACAAATAGTGGGTGAATTTAACATTCCCTGGGGCAAAACTTTCCAACAATACCTAGTAGTAGGGTGTGCATTATTGTAAACAGGTACAGTAAAAGCAAAGTATTTATAATCTTTTTCCTGGAGAGGAATTGAAAAAAAACAATCCTTCAGATCTATAATAGCTAATTGATAATCATAAGGAATCAAATTAGGATTTGGAATACCACATTGTAACGGGCCCATTGGTTCTAAAATCGCATTAATAGCTCGTAGGTCATGTAAAAATCTCCATTTTCCGGATTTTTTCTTGATCACAAATACCGGAGTATTATATGGAGAATTGGTAGGCTCAATGTGATTTAATTGTAATTGTTCTTCCACCAATTGATGTAAAATCAACAGTTTTTCTCTGGTAATCGGCCACTGCTCTACCCAAACAGGTTTGTCAGTTTTCCATTCCAAAGGAAGAGAAAAAGACATATTTATGAACTGTTAATCAGGTAGGATCAATGATGCATCTAATTGTTCCAAAAGGTCACGACCCCATAAATTAAAGGGTACTTGTAAAATACAGGGCTTAATATGTCCTAGAACCTTGGTATCGTTAGGATATGTAATAGATAACCATTGAGAACTTTGGGAGGCTGACTGAGTTCCCCCTATTCCTGTCACATGTGAAGTATCTTCAATGGGCCATTCCACAGGCCATTGTTTATAAGCTATGACAGAAACATCCGCCCCGGTATCTAATATACCAACAAAGGGCTTTTGTTGCAATAAAAATTGAGCAGTGGGTCGTGCATTAGAAACCGGTTTTAAAACTGCACTTACCTGTCGCGTAGATCCAAAGCCCCCTGTACGAGAGACAGTAGAAGGAATAGGTGCTGTAAAATATGGTAAAATAATTAATTGTGCCCACGAGTCCCCGGGAGAAATTGTTAAAGGTGATGAGGACCATACTTGAATTTTAACAATGCCTGTGTAATCAGCATCAATAACTCCAGGGATAACATGAATACCTGCCTTCGATGCAGAGGAGCGAGGTAATACTAAACCTACAGTAGCCGCTGGAATGGGTCCTTTAAAGGTAGTATTATATACCAAAACTTCATGAGGTAAGATGGCAGTTTTACATTCCGCTGCAATAAGGTCAATTCCTGCACTACCTTGTGTAGCAGTAGTACTATGAGCAAAAGACCCTTGCACTCCCTTTGGACCGAGGTTAGGAGTTAACCCGGAGCAAAGTTTTTTGGGGGTGGCGGTGTGGAATTAATTGGATTAGAGCGACATTGATTGGCCCAATGATATCCTTTTTGACATCGAGGACATTTTCGAGAAGGTCGAGAAGGTCCTTTTGCAAAGTTGGCACCCCCTCCTGGGGCTCTACACTGAGCTCGAAAATGTCCTGGTTTCTTACAATTAAAACACGTCCCCTGTGGCTTATTACCTTTTTGTATAGCTCCTGCTAACAAATTCATAGAATAACCATGAGTCCCCACATCTGCACATGCGCTCAATAAATCTGCTAAAGTAATTCCTGGGCGATGAGCTACAGTCTGCAATGCCTTTTTGCAATCTGAATTTGCATTTTCTTGGGCTAATTTAATCAATAACTCTGTTTGCGCATCAAGATTATCAATTTGCCTAGTTACAGCTTCCTGCAATCGATTAACAAATTGAAGGTAAGATTCGGTTGCACCCTGTTTAATTGATGCAAAAGATTTTGTTGGTTTATTCCCTTCTGGTGTTCTTTTAAATGCTCGCAAGATACAAGTGCCTATGGCTTGAAAACAGGTATCGTTTTGTTGAATTTGCATATCAAGGGTTGAAAATGGTCCCGATCCATAAATTTGATCAGGCACCAAATTAGTCCCAGTGATAAGTTGTGCTGCTTGCTTATATTCATTATCCCACACTACATATTGCGCAGGAGTTAACAGCATACGGAAAAGGTCTTTCCAATCTTTTGGAGTCATTAAGTAACCGTTACTAATCCCTTCTATCATGCCTTGAACAAATGAACTTTTTAAACCTGATTCTACGATAGCTCTACGTAATTCTCTCAAAACTTGATAAGGTAGAGCAGTCCATTCTGCATGATGTGTTTCGTTCCCTGCCTCTATTGTTGTAGTTCTAGTAACTGGGTATAAATTAGGATTAGGTTCCGAATTATCCCATAGATCATCGTTCCAAATGAATTCACCATTTTTTCGTGCTTGCTGTATACCTAATTGAATTAAACTAGGTCGTTCTACGCTCTTTGGTGTTTTGGTAATAATAACGCTATCATTAGCGTTGTTGTTTTGGATATTTTCAATTGGTTTATTAGGGGTAGTAGTAGTAAAGTCAGGAGTTTTGTTTTGCTCTTCCCTTCCCATATCGGTGGCCAGCCGACAAGAAGGAGGAGAAGGTGTAGGTCCAAGAGTCGCGGGAGGTAAAAGAGACCAGGTCTTGCCTGGCAATTTGTTGGATATATTTTCGTTAGTAATGCCTGTCAATCCAGAAGAGAGAATTACTATAGTAGAATATATCTCTCTCCAAGTCAATAATATAGGAGTCGAAACTCTAGGCTCTAAACGAAACTGCTGCCCTATCTTTTCCCATGTTTGAGGATCGAATGATCCCTTCTCTGGATACCAGGGACATTGACAAACTATTTCCTCAATTAAACGCTCTATATCTTTAAGAGTTATTGGATTTCGGGAGGAACCATATCTTTGCGTTATAGTATATAGCTCCTGTGCATGTTGTTTATGTGATGATGTTAAATTTCCCCCCATACTTACAGTGTTCCGTAGAAGGAATGGCGCGCTGACTGTTCCAGTCGTAGTAAGTACGTCACGTTTTCACCGATCACGTCGGGGATCACCAGATGTTACAAAATAACTCTCCTCTCGTGTGTCTGGGCAAAAAACTCTTTATTTGGGAGTCTATCCCCTTCTTATATACTCTATGAATATTCATGGATATTACATGTATTATCATTACTATTGGTTACATTTTGCTTACACAACCATGATCATGCATTGCTTACAAGAACAACTCTACATGAACAGCTCGTGAACCTGCTCAGGAATGTACAAACATCACCTGCTATTCTGCTACTTTCTCAGGAAAGAACAAAAACATCACATGCTAGATTCTCAGGAATATACAAAACATCATCTGCTGCCTGTATCCAAATACATTCTATCTACAGGGGAGTTTTCATTTTAATTAGTTTCTGAGAAGCAAACACTATATAAATTACATCCATCTTAAGGCTCTTTATATTCATCTGATATCCCTAGTACCCTAAGAAGTTTTAATTAAACAACTCTATACTACTAAGATGCAGACAGTGTCCAGCAGTGAGAGGGGTGCTATCCAGTCTTTTGCATTTAGTTTCACATATATCATTATCTCCCAGTTGTTGAGAGGTCATATGTGTGTGCTCAATGCAACGAGCTCCTTGCTCTGAGAGAACAAGCTGTTCTCTTGATGCTAGAGTAGCAGACTTGGAGGAGCTGAGAGACACAGAGAAGTACATAGAGGAGACCTACAGAGACATTGTAGAGAAGTCCCACCTCCAATATAGCAGCCCTCGTCAGGGCCGTGCCAATGTGGTAAGCGGGGTAAGCAAGGCAGGGGGGCACCTGCCTTCAAGGGGTGCCGCTGCCCTGCCGTCCCTGCCTTCGGCTCACTTGCAAAATCTTTTACCTGAAGTTGCAATTCTCCTATCTCCCCTGCCCTCCTTTTCATGGCAAACCAGAAGTGAAAGCAACGCAGCAGTATTCACTGAGGCAGGCTCTTCAAGTTATTTGAGTGAATGCAACCAGATTGCTATATATGCTTTGGTTTGGGGATAACTCCTCACTCAGGGTGAGCTTCAGAGCTTGACCAGCATTCAAATTAAAGAGAACCTGAAATTTTAAAAGTGCTAAAAATAAGTTTTAAAAGTATTTGCATTAAATCTAATTGCAGAATTCAGGTGCTGGGAGTCTGTACTTGGTTGTCATATGCTCAGATTTGTTTAAATCATATGCAAATTAGTCTGTTTTTGGGCAGTTCTCATTTGCATATTTATGGATAAAAAATTATGGAAATGTTTACAGCCTTAATGTTAGGTCATGGCTCTGATCAAAAGTGTGAAGTTTGATCCAAAAACGAAGGGTTTATCTAGTGTTTTTGACTAAAAATTCCCATTACAGTGTCTGTATGTTAATCTGCATTCAAATAGAGCTCTCTGATTGGATGATCAGCTTCTGTTAGAAATCTGCCGAGAGTGAGACAGCAACTGACCGTCGGTTTGGCCAAGAGAGACATGCAGCTGTGAGTTCCTGTGTGTGTTGACTGAAATTATAAAAGAGTGCCTGATTACGTGGTAAATGAGAAAATATGAATGAAAAGAGGTTGGTGGAGATTGAAGTTTGAGGTTTCTCTAGTGAGAAAAGGATCTGAATATTTCAGGATTACTTGAAGTTTATGAAGAATAGAAAAGGGTAAATTTCAGTTTAAGAGTGTTTAAATCCTATAAGCTATATAAAGGCTAGGTAGATTTAAGTGACTGTAAGCAAGGAAACCTTAATATTTGATCTGAAATAAATATTTGATCTGAGATAGTTGATCAGAGATAAATGTTTGATCTGAATTATATCCTTTGGTGCAAAGGAGATTAGAAAAAGAATCTTTGGAAACTAAGAGGACTTTGCTCACATTTTGAATTAGCATTCCTATTTTGAGTTGGAAATCTTTGAACTGTTATGAAAATACATTTTGCTTTAATGAAATTGCTAAACTTTAGAGTCAGAGACTTATCAATGAGGGATACATACAGTGCTATTTTTTCCTGAGGTCCGGCTTACTTGCCTGGTCCCTTCTGTTCCTGCTCTGCTAGACGGAGGGGGGGGGGGGGGCGCCAACTGATAGTCTGCAGGGGGGCACCAGAGACCCTAGGCACGGCCCTGGTCCTCGTGCTGCCTTGGAGGAGGGAGGTCTTCTAAAAGGAGAGCCATCACCCCGGTGCAGCTAGAAGTAATCCTGTAGCCAGGACCAGCACACCAGGGTATGCAATATCCTCTCACACCGAGGAAGTGTCTCCAGGAGCTACTGCCCAGGAGGGAAGGGTTAGGACAACTGTTTTAGTTGGTGATTCAGTTATTAGGAATGTAGATAGCTGGGTGGCTGGTGGACATGAGGATTGCCTGGTCACTTGCCTGCCTGGTGTGAAAGTGGCAGACCTCATGTGTCACCTAGATAGGATTTTAGATAGTGCTGGGGAGGAGCCGGCTGTCTTGGTACATGTGGGTACCAATGACATAGGAAAATGTGGGAGAGAGGTTTGGGAAGCCAAATTTAGGCTATTGTGTAGAAAGCTCAAATCCAGAACTTCTAAGGTAGCATTTTCCAAAGTGCTACCCGTTCCATGCACAGGGCCCAAGAGACAGGCAGAGTTCCGGAGTCTCAATGCATGGATGAGACGATGGTGCAGGGAGGAGAGTTTTAGATTTGTAAGGAACTGGGCAACATTCTGGGGAAGGGGGAGCCTATTTCAGAAGGATGAGCTCCACCTTAACCAGGGTGGGACCAGGCTGCTGGCATCAGCATTTAAAAAGGAGATTGAGCAACTTTTAAACTAGAACCTGGGGAAAGGCTGACAGTCATTCAAAAACTCATGGTTTGGAACACGTTATCTTTCAAAGATATCACCAAAACAGGGAAGATAGGGTATCCCGATAGTGAGGTTGCAAGACACCATTGTAGATCAAGTGACTTTAAATAAAAATCAGAAAAAAGATTGCAAATTAACACTGTCAACTAATAGGCAAGATGTACATAGGAACAACAAACATAGTTTGACATGTCTATATGTGAATGCCAGAAGCCTAAGAAATAAGATGGGGGATTTAGAATATATTGCACTAAATGAAAAATTAGATATAATAGGCATCTGTGAGACCTGGTGGAAGTAGGATAACCAGTGGGTCACTGTCATACTGGGGTACAAATTATATCGTAGTGATAGGGTGGATCAAATTGGTGGAGGGGTAGCTTTGTATGTTAAGGAGATCCTTGAATCAAATAGATTGAAAATTTTTCAGGAAACAAAGCACATCTTGGACTCCCTATGGATTGAAATTCCATGAATAAAGAGAAAGAGGATAGTGATAGGAGTGTACTACCGTCCACCTGGCCAGGATGAACAGACGGATGTGGAAATGTTATAGGGAAATTAGGGAGGCTAACAAACTGGGCAAAACAATAGTAATGGGAGATTTCAATTACTCCGATATTGACTGGGTAAATGTAACATCGGGGCACGCTAGGGAGGTAAAATTCCTTGATGAAATCAAGGACTGCTTTATGGAGCAGCTGGTACAGGATCCAACAAGAGAAGGAAAAGTTCTAGATCTAGTCCTTAGTGGAGCACACGATCTGGTGTGGGAGATAATGTTGCTGGAGCCATTTGATAACAGTGATCATAATATTATTATTATTATTAGCATTTGTATAGCGCTACCAGACGCACACAGCGCTGAACACCTGATATAAAGAGACAGTCCCTGCTCAAAAGAGCTTACAATCTAAATAATACAGACAGACAAGACAGTTACAGGTGAGGGAAGTAATGGGTGAGAAGGGAGGAAGGGACAAGGGGAGGGCAATTGTGGCTAGGAGCCAAAAGCAGCAGTGAAAAGGTGGGTTAATATGATCAGATTTGATATCGGCTTTGGAGTAAGTACACACAGGAACAGTGGCGTAGCAAGGGGGGGGGGGCGGGAGGGGCAGTCTGCCCCGGGTGTCGGCTCGGGGGGGTGTGCTCCCTGCCAGCTCCCCCCCTCGGCGCATCGACACCCCCCCGACCAGCTCCCGCACCCTACCTTTAAAAAGAATATCGGAATCCCAGGCAAGGCGCGGCGCCTCACGCCTGCCCTGCACGTAAAAGAAATGTGGACTGTCCGTCGGGCCTTCCCTCGCTCTATCTGTCCCGCCCTCCGCTGAAGCAACTTCCTATTTCCGCAAGGGCGGGACAGACAGAGCGAGAGAAGGCCTGACGGTCCACATTTCTTTTACGTGCAGGGCAGGCGCGAGGGGCTGCGCCTCGCCTCGGATTCTGAAATTCTTTTTAAAGGTAGGGTGCAGGAGCTGGTTGGGGGGGAGGGGGTGTCATTGTGCTGCACCCGGGGGGGTGGTGCAACGGCGAACCGCCCCGCCCCGGGTGGCAGCCCCCCCCCGCTACGCCACTGCACAGGAAATCCAATACATTAGCATTTAACTTTCAAAAAAGAGACTATAATAAAATGAGAAGAACGGTGAAAAATAAACTTACAGGAGCAGCTGTGAAGGTCAAAAATTTACATCAAGCGTGGATGCTATTCAAAAATACCATCCTGGAAACCCAGGCCAAATATATTTTGTGTATTAAAAAAGGAGGAAGAAAGACCAAACGACAGCTGGCATGGTTAAAAAGTGAGGTGAAGGAAGCTATTAGTGCTAAAAGCAAATCCTTCAGAAAATGGAAGAAGGAACTGAGTGAAAATAATAACAGCATAAGGAATGGCAAATCAAATGCAAAGCTCTGATAAGGAAGGCAAAGAGAGACTTTGAAAAAAAGATTGCGTTGGAGGCAAAAATATATAGTAAAACGTTTTTTAATGTATATTAAAAGGAAGAAGCTGGCAAAAGAATCAGTTGGACTGCTAGATGACTGAGGGATAAAAGGGACAATCAGGGAAGACAAAGCCATAGCGGAGAGATTAAATGAATTCTTTGCTTCAGTCTTCACCAAGAAAGATTTGGGAGAGATAGTGGTGCCAGAAATGGTATTCAAAGCTGACGAGTCAGATAAATTGAATGAAATCTCTATAAACCTGGAGGATGTAGTGGTGCAGTTTGACAGATTGAAGAGTAGCAAATCTCCTGGACTGGATGGTATTCATCCCCGAGTACTGACAGAACTGAAAAATGAACTTGTGGAACTATTGTTAGTAATATGTAATTTATCTTTAAAATCAAGCACGGTTCCAGAAGATTAGAGGGTGTCCAATTTAACGCCAATTTTTAAAAAAGGTTCCAGAGGTGATCCGGGAAATTATAGACCGGTGATTCTGATGTCGTTGCCAGGCAAAATGATAGAGACTATTATAAAGAACAATATTACTGAGTATATTCAAAAACATGGATTAATGAGACAAAACCAACATGGATTTAGTGAAGGGAAATCTTGCCTTACCAATCATTTCTTTGAAGGGGTGAACTAACATGTGGATAAAGGTGAGCCGGTCAATATTGTTTATCTGGATTTTCAAAAGGCGTTTGACAAAGTACCTCATGAAAGACTCCAGAGGAAATTGGAAAGTCATGGGATAGGAGGTAGTGTCCTATTGTGGATTAAGAACTGGTTAAAAGATAGAAAACAGAGAGTAGGGTTAAATGGTCAGTATTTTCAATGGAGAAGGGTAGATAGTGAGGTTCCCCATGGGTCTGTGCTGGGACTAACATATTTATAAACGACCTAGAAATGGGAGTAACTAGTGAGGTAATTAAATTTGCTGACGATTGAAAGTTATTCAAAGTTGTTAAATTGCAAGAGGATGTGAAAAATCACAAGAAGACCTTACGAGACTGGACATCTAAATGGCAGATGACATATAATGTGAGCAAGTGCAAAGTGATGCATATGGGAAAGAGGGTTCCACATTAGGAGTCACCGACTGGGAAAGGGATCTAGGCATCATTGTTGATGATACATTGAAACCATGTGCTCAGTGTGTGGTGGCCTCTAAAAAAGCAAATAAAATGTTAGGCATTATTAGGAAAGGAATGGAAAACAAAAATGAGAACGTTATAATGCCTTTGTATCACTCCATGGTATGACCACACCTAGTCTATTGTTTTCAATTCTGGTCGCTGCATCTCAAAAAAGATTTAGTAGAATTAGAAAAAGGTACAGAGAAGGGCGACAGAAATGATAAAGGGGATGGGATAACTTCCCTATGAGGAAAGGCTAAAGCGGCTAGGGCTCTTCAGCTTGGAGAAAAAGATGGCCGAGGGGAGATATGATAGAGGTTTATAAAACAATGAGTGGAGTGAAATGGGTAGAGGTGAATCGCATGTTTACTCTTTCCACTAGGGGGCACACTATGAAGCTAGAAAGTAGCAAATTTAAAACGAATCGGAGAAAATATTTCTTCACTCAACGTGTAATTAAACTGTGGAATTCGTTGCCAGAGAATGTAGTAAAAGTGGTTAGCTTAGTGGAGTTTAAAAAAGGTTTCGATGGCTTCCTAAAGGAAAAGTCCATAGACCATTATTAAAATGGACTTGGGGAAAATCCACTGCTTATTTCTAGAATAAGCAGCATAAAGTGTATTGTACTGTTTTGGGATCTTGCCACATACTTATGACCTGGCTTGGCTACTATTGGAAACAGGATGCTGGGCTTGATGGACCTTCGGTCTGTTCCAGTATGGCAACATTTATGTACTTATGTACTTATAGACATGTTTTGCTTTTTCTTAAAAAATAACTGTATCCCACTTATTTCAAAGACCCTTTTTTTTTCTTTTACTGGCTTATCCTTGAATAGAACTGATTGTTAGCTGACCCACTGATGTAAGCTATTTTTCATCTATATAAGGCTGTACTCTCCCTTCTTCAGACAAGAAACTTGTGAGAGGAGAACTGACATCTGATTGCCAGTGATGGGTCTCATGAAACTTCTTCATGGCCAGCAATTATCCCTCTGAATAAAGGAAGCTAAACCAACCACTTTGTCTTGAAATGTTAATTAAGAGCCTGAATCCACAATGCTGATCCCTGGTAGACATACAGGATATAAAAGCTCTTCCATTTCTCAGTTATAAGACTGCAGCATCTAAAACTGTAGTTGCTTCCTTTCTCCTAGCCTTCAAATAGAGCTGGAACTGTTGAGTAGCCAAATGGTAAAAATAAGTTGGCTGGCATAGCTTTCTTCTTCTCCCTCAGTCTGGATCTTGGGTTAAGTGTGTTCCCCAATTTCCACTTCACTGGATAGAGAATTGAGGTCTGGGTGACACTTCTGCTTGCTGTACAGCTCTCAGATTTCTTCTGTAGCTTTAAGGTTCTACTGGGCTAGCAACCTCTGCTACCTAAATGGCTATGCAGTAATTATTTCACCTGGGCCTCAGGCTGGAGTGCTGTCCTTAGCTCAATGTGGTCAGGGCTCGGCTAAAGCCAACAGACCTTAATTTTAAACCTGGGCTCTCCCTTTTTATATTTTCAGAATTTCACCACTAAAGTTTACTCATGAATAGAATTTAGGACACTTTCATTCCCGCCCCTCCTTGTTATAGACAGGCTCTTTTGGGATCAGTCGAATGAACACTCTTCTACCAGTGATGTCATACTATTGGAGAAGCTTGAGGGATTTTTTTTTTTGGACAATGCCTGTGCAAAAATCCACTGCTTTTCTTAAGTCCTGCTAGGATGACGTTCCAACTTGTGCTACTTTACTAACCGCTACAGTTGGCGAAAAATTATTTTGAAACTTATTTCTCTAAGAAATATATTTCATTTTCTGGGCAGAGGATAAATGTGTTCCCAGATGTGGCTAGGGCAACACAATTATGTTGAAAGACTCCTGATGTTCAATCTTTGTGTTTTAGCTCTGGGAGCAACCAAAGAGAAGCGAAACACTCTGCAGACTCAACGCAAACAACAGCACTAAACAGAAGTAGTCCAGAGAAGGAGCAGACACAAGGTTAGGTTTATTGATCACTGAAACAGAAAACAGCATCCAGCGAGTGGTTGTTTACAGGCTGCACTGGATGCATTTTATTTGACCCACTTGCTTTTGTATGAAGAGGAATCTTTGACCCCTGACGAAGGCATAAGTGCTGAAACTTGACCAAGTCGGGTCAATGATCAATAAATCTATTCATGGAAAACCTTGAGTCTGCTCCTTCTCTGGACCACCTCTGCTTTGTGCTGTTGTTTTAGCTCTGGAAACCACTTTTTCATCAAATTTCCTTGTAAATGTTTTATATCAAATGAAGGGAATGAACTCATTTTTGTCGATACAACTCAATTAGGAAAATTTCACTCTGAAAAGTCTTTAATTGGGTAATTGAGGTTGGTGATTTAATTTTTAAAAATGTGATTTAGGCCGAGGAAGTATAAAGAGGTTCTTCATTTAGGGGCCTGTTTAATAAACTGTACTAAGAAATGGGCTTAATGTATTTTAACATAGGATTTTCCCATGCACTAAGACCATTTTTTTTTTTTATTTAACAAGAAGTCTTTATTGAAAAAATGAAAAAGACCCTTTACAACAATTGAAAACAACAACAATACCAAGAGGAAAATGTCATTCTCTACCTTTCACATCAAATAGTATTCAACTAACAGGGTTTACAGCTAAAAACAGCTTATGTCTAGACTTCACTTTTTATTCCCATTTTTCCCCAAAGAGACTACGGAGAAAATAATAAAAGAGAAAAAAGAAAAAAAAAAAAAACACGAAACCCACCCTAATAACCCGGTACATTACCCAGCATATAAAGATAAAGAAAAAACAATATCACTCATATTCAACAATCAGATTATTAACAACAACCCCATATATGGTCCCAAGCCCAAAGGGGCCCATATTCTTTCCCATTTTGCCATTTGTTTGCATTCCTTTGCTAATAGTCTCTCTTTTCCTGCAATATTTCCAAGTAAAGTTTTCCACCTAATTATGGAGGGACAGTTTCGCTGTTTCCAAGCTTGTGCAATTATCAATCTGCCTGCACACAAACAATGCTTAGTTAAGATCCTACCCTCTTCTTTGAGGCCCAAAATATTTTTATGAAATAAATACACGGCAGTGTCCCATGGTATAGCAACTCTTACCCACTGTTGCATCCTCCCTTGAATAGCTCTCCAAAATGCTCCTATATTTCTGCAGGTCCACCATATATGGCCCATGGTGCCCAGTTGACCACAGTCTCTCCAACATTTCTGGGATATTGTTTTAAACATATGATGCAATCTTACTGGGGTTAGATACCAACGATATAATATTTTCGTGGCATTCTCTTGAATATTGATAGCTGGGGAGATCTTAGTTGATCCTCTTTCAAATCTCTGCCATTCCGCCTCTGTGTACTTTACTCCTAGTTCTTTTTCCCACTGGTCTCGATGTCTAGAGTTCTGTGGAAGTGCATCCCTCAAATATCCATATAGCAAGGAAATTAGACCCCTTGTTCCCTGTTCTCTTACACAAAGCTCCTCTAAGAACGTGACCTCTCCAAACAGATTAGCTCTTAACTCTGGGGAATGTAAAAAGTGGATTAGTTGTGTGTATGCATACTGATCCCTCTGAGGGAGATGATAAGTTTCAGCTAACTCTGAGAATGTGACAAAGCTCTCTCCACTCAGTAATTGTTCCCAAAGATCGAGACCATTCCGCACCCACTTAGTAAACGTCGAAGATTCATATCCCAGAGGGAAAGTCAAATTGTATGCTATAGGGGACAGCTTAGAGTTGTATATTTTCCTTCTACGCTCCATTTTATCCCAACACGAGAGTGTATAGCGGATAACAGGGCTCACCCATGCGCCCAGCCTTCTATGTTTAGGCGCTAGCCAGAGCAGATGGCCTAATTTTAATGGGCTGCGAAGTAAATATTGCTCCGCCTTTATCCAAAGCTTAAGAGAGGTCTCCTGGAACCATTCTATCGCTGCTTTGACCTGGGACGCCCTATGATAAAATTCCAAATGAGGGACTCCCAGGCCCCCCTTAGATTTACGGGCCATATATGTCACATTAGAGTGAATCCTTGGCGTTTTCCCTTGCCAAATAAACTTTGTTAAGCGGTTCTGCACTCGTTGAAGCAAATGTTCATCTATTGGCAGTGGTATCGATTGAAAGAGATATAATAGGCGCGGCAAAATGTTTATTTTTACCGTGGCTATCCTGCCGAACCAGGACAGTCCAAGCGGTTCCCATCTATCCAAATCTGTCTTGAGCTCAGTCACTAAGGGATTATAATTCACCTCACTTATGCGGTGCAAATTACTAATGAGAAAGACTCCCAGGTATCTAATACCATCAGTCACCCACCTCAAGGGGAACAACCTCTGACATGTCTGATAAATTTGCGTTTCCATTCCCTGTGCTAATGCTTCCGTCTTGGTGTAATTAATTTTGAAACCAGAAACCCTGCTATAGGCCTCCATAGTCTGAAATAGCTTTGGAAGGGAATCCAAAGGAGATGTGATTGTCAACAGAACATCATCGGCAAAAAGCGCAACCTTGGATTCCCAATCTCCTACCTTCACACCCGTAATTCCTGGGTTGTTTCTAATGACCCACGTCAGGGGTTCCATCACCATAGCAAACAAAAGGGGCGATAATGGACACCCCTGGCGTGTTCCTCTTTGTAAATCAAAGAGGGGGGGAGACCTGTCCATTGATCTTTAAACAAGCTTTAGGTCTGGTATAGAATTCCCTGATCCAACCAATAAAATGAGTGCCAATACCAAAACGCTGCATTGTCTGATAGAGAAAAGGCCAATGTACCCTATCAAATGCCTTCTCGGCATCGATACTTAACAGACAATAGGGTATACTTCTCTGCTTTGCAGCATACATAACATCAATTGTTCGCCTTATGTTATCAGAGGCTTGTCTATTTGCAATGAATCCCACTTGATCTGGGTGAATGATAGATGGTAAAACTATGGATAACCTAGTGGCCAGCACCTTTGCCAAGATACGCGCATCAACATTTAAAATTGAGATTGGCCTGTAGGAAGAACATTCGGTCACATCTTTGTTGGGTTTAGGGATTACAGCGATCCATGCCTCTCGCATAGTTTCTGGCATGCTTTCCCCTGTTCGTATGGAATTGAGCACTTCTGCTAATAAAGGTGCCAGGTATGAAGCAAACCTTTTATAAAATTCACTTGTATACCCGTCTAACCCGGGCGCTTTACCAGTTTTTAGGGATTTAATAGCTGTAAGCACTTCCTTTGCCTCAATAGGAGCGTCTAGCACTGCCTTATGTTCTGGAGTAATACTGGGCAGATCTAATTTCTCTAAATATGACCGAACTTCCCCCTCCTGGATCGAGTCATCCTTAGAGTACAATGCCTCGTAATATTGGCTAAATCGATTTCTAATCTCTTGTGACTGTCGGAGTCTCTCTCCTTGTTGCCCCTTAATACAAAAAATGGTACGCTCTACCTGAAGCTTTCGCAATTTAAGTGCTAGCTGTCTACTAATCTTATTTTTCTTTGTATAGTTATGAAGCTTTAACTTTGCATTAAAGAAGTCTAACTCCTGGCCTAGCAAGGCATATAATTGTATCCTCTTAGCTTGTAAGGCTCGGTAGTATCTGAGAGAGCCTGTACTTTTATGCTTTAATTCCAATTCCCCAATCTGGCTTCTCAACTGATTTAATTCACTCTCTCTTTTCCGTTTAAGTCGTCCTGCCACCGCCATGAAATGGCCTCGGGAAACTGCCTTAAGCGCATCCCAGATTATTGCTACAGGAGGGCCTGAGTGTAAATTAAATGACAAATATTCCTCAAGTACTTTAACATAGTCACTAAATGCCTCCTCTTGTTTTAGGATCAGATTATTAAAAGTCCAAGTACCTCCCCTTTTCTCCATCAGGTGACTGTCCCACTGCAACATACAAGGAGCATGATCAGAGAGGGTAATATTCCCAATTTGGGCCCTCCCAAGCTGAGTTCCTATTAGTTTATCTGTAAGAATGTAATCTATTCGGGAATATGTCTGATGAACTTGAGAGTAAAAGGAGTAGTCACATTCTCCGGGGTGGCTATCCCTCCAAGGATCATTAAGCCCCATATCCTCCACAAAAGTGGTAAAATGTTTAGCAAGTACCTTATCATTCTTAGTGGGAGAGCCAGATCGATCTAAGTCTGGGTGTAACGTGGCATTAAAGTCGCCACCTAATATCACAGACCCTCCTATCATTTCTAACAATTTTCGCTTTAGCAACTGAAAGAAGGAGTGTTGCTCCGAGTTAGGGCCGTAAATAGATCCGAACGTGACCTCCCTATTTTCTATAGTACCTCTGATCAAAACATATCGCCCCTTTGGGTCCCGTTTCACCTGGTGGACCTGCAGAGGAAGGTTATTATGAAAAAGTAGAGCTACCCCTCTCTGTTTCTTGTTAGAGATATCAGATGCAAAGTAGATTTTGGAGTACTGAGGATGTCTAAACAGTTTCATGAGCCCTCTTCAAGTGTGTTTCCTGTAACATTATGACATGCGGTTTCAATCTCATAAGCTCTTGCCACACTAGCTGGCGCTTTCTCGGAGCATTAAGGCCCCTCACGTTAAGGGTTACAATGTGTACCTTATGCACCATTAGAGTTGTGTCGACCTAATCTCAGTCGTAGGCATGAATGCTGTCTCTGAGTAAGGTACTCCCCATAACCTCCCTCCCCCACCCTCCCCTTCCCACCCCCCTTCCAAGAAAACCCACCAAACAAGGAAAGACAAGGAGAGATCCAAAACCAGGCACCTCTCCTGCCTTTTGCCCAAAGCAAGGTCAACCAACCCATCTACAACCCCCAGCCCCAACCTCCCACCTCTCTCTTCTCTTTTGTAATACACAGATATTGACTATATCTTCCTCTAGTGGTCTCTCATATAAACGCATTAGCGCAGTTACAAAACACTACCAGCTCTATATGTCCACTCCGTTTCAGCAGAGATCATGTGACCGATTTAGATGCCGACAGTCGGGGTTTCTTGACTTTATTGAAGACCTGCTGCCATTGCCGCACTTTGTCTCGTGTTGTTGCAGTTGTTGTCGTGGGTGCAGGCTCCGTCTCCACATCCATCAGCCCCGCCTTTTGCAATCGTTGTCGAGCCATATCCACAGTTCGGACTTTATGAAGGTGACCTGCTATGGTGAAACATAGTGAAAATGGGAACGCCCATCGGTATTTAATATTATGTTTTCCCAGGATCTCCAAGATAGGTTTCATATTTCGCCTTTGTTGTAAAGTATAGGCCGAGATGTCCTGATAAATAGTCACAGCATTCTCTTGAAATTGTAGATCCTTCTTTTGTCTAGATAAAGCAAGCACATTTTCCTTCTCAGCATACTTCCAGAAACGCACAACAATATCCCGTGGTTTATTAGCCAACGGTTTTCCCAGAGCCCTGTGGGTCCGTTCGATTTCTGGGAGCGCTGTGTCTGGGGTTGCATCCAATAATTGTGCGCACAGTTCATTTATTATTTTGAGTACGTCCTCTTGCTCACCCGCCTCCGGAATTCCCCGGAAGCGTAAGTTATTTCTCCGTCCCCGATTTTCAATGTCGTCCATCTTATATTGTAATTCCTCTAATTGGGTAAAAAAGCCCTCTTCGCGCTGTTTTACTTGCACCAACACTTCATCCTGTTCCTCAACTCGGCCCTCGAGCTCTTCCAGCCGGGTCCCGACCTCTTTAATCTCACCTCTCAAATTGTCTATACTTTCCACAATTTCCGATTTCATATGAGCCAGGTGTTTTCAAAGATCTTTGAGTATTTTAGCAAACTGCGAGTCTCGAACGTGGGCTGCTTCGTCGTCAGAGCGCACCGATTCGGAGTCCGATGCAGCCTCATGCTGCGGAGAAACATGGCGCCCGATTGTCTTGCTCACCCTTTGGCTGCTCCGCGCACCGCTCTTGGAGTCTGATAATTTTGATTTCTGCGACATCGTGACTTATCACAATATCCAAAAGAGTTAAGCTTGCGATCGCTAGCTTTTCCGTCGATCTGTGCCGCTATGTTCGCTATTTTAACGAGAGAAGCCTGGGAGCCTCGAGCCTAGGCTGCCATCGAGGGGGATGACGTCACCGGAAGTCCCTAAGACCATTTTTAACGTGACAGTAAAATAGGGATTTTCTATTTTTTTTTTGTTTGCAGAAAGTATGCTAGTGTTTTCATTAGCGCATGACAACTGTAAATAATTAATGTGAGAGCATTTGCTGCCTTCTATTTAAGAGGCACTAAGGGCTCCCGTGTTAACCTTACATTAATGAGGGGCCCTTTTACTAAGCCACGGTAAAAAGTGGTCCGCAGTAGTTTGGACGCATAAAATTAGCATGTGCTGGGCCAATTTATACTGGTAAATTTCTGTGCTAATATTAAAAGTAGTGTGTACCAATTTACTGTCTGAGCCATTAATGCCACCTATTTACTTGGTGGTAAGGGCTCATGCACTACTCCTGTGGTAATCAGACACCACGCATTAATGTGGCCGCGCTGCCAATTACTGCTGGGAACGCACCCATGGTACAAAATAGAAAATTATTTTCTAGCCCGTACTACTTCAGCAGTAATGTTAATTTAGCGCATGCTACCACCGCATTAGCCCTAGCGCAGCTTAGTAAAAGGGCACCTCAGTTAGCACATGCTAATGTGAATACGCTAGCTGAATAAAGCTTCCACACTCACTCCCCACCCATAAAACGCCTCCTTCCAAAAAATTACTAAATATATAAACAATGCACACTTAGCGCACACTGAAATGCACTAGAATTTTCAGCTGAAACCGAAACAAGTCTGAGCACTAATTTCAGGCTCATTTTGGTGCTGAAACCAAAATTCTGTCGGCCGGTAACTTTAGGGGATCCGCTTATTCTTCTCCCTCAAGAGTGGTAGTGTAAAAATACAGGGACTAAGATTTCAAAGCATTTTTTCTTCTCTCAGCAACAAAGGGAGCTGATTCCATAATATGGGACCGCACCAAAAAAAGGCACAATCCCTAGTGACTGTTAGGCGAGCTCTTGTACTACTGGGGAGAGCCAATAATGAGGAGGAGCCCAATCTCAAATTTCTCCCCAGATCATGAATGCCCACCATCGGGACCAGATAATACAGATTACCCTCATATATAACCTTGTGCACAATGATCAAAATATTATACAAAACTCTATATTTCAATGAAGTGATACTGCAGATGTAGCAGAATGATATGCTCCCTAATTCCAATCCCCCCCTCCCCTAAAAGTTGAATAGCTGCATTTTGCAATGTCCTTAATTTCTTACAAAGATACCTAGGGAATCCCAAATAAACTATGTTCTCATAATCCAGTTTTCAAATAACAAAAGAATGTAAAAAAAAGATTGCAAGGTATCAACCTCAAAGTATGATCTCGCCACACAAAGCATCTGCAAAGCTACATATCCAGTACACACCACCCGGGATATCTGCTCCTTGAACTATAATGCAGAATCCATGATGACTCCCAGGCACCTAAATGAATCAAGGTCACTCGGCCTTCAAAAAACTCAGGAATCTTCAATGGCCATGGCAAAAGGCCTGACAGCTAACAAATTTTAGCTTTCTCTATATTTAAAATCAATCTATGAGTCTTAAGTCATCTACAATCGCAGATAAACATTGGTTCAATGGCGTCAAATCCAAACTACCCAGAGAGGCAAATTTAATTATTTTTATTTTTGTTACATTTGTATCCCACACTTTCCCACTCATGGCAGGCTCAATGCGGCAGGCAATGGAGGGTTAAGTGACTTGCCCAGAGTCACAAGGAGCTGCCTGTGCCGGGAATCAAACTCAGTTCCTCAGTTCCCAAGGACCAAAGTCCACCACCCTAACCACTAGGCCACTCCTCCACTAGGATATAATTGGCACTATCAATAATCAGTGTTAATTGCAGTTAATTGGTACCAATTGAAACTAATTTCCACTTCCATGCTTAACTGCACTTACTCGTTATTTGTTAATGTTAGTGTGCAATTTCTATTGCACGCAATTAGAAGGGGGCATGCATGTGGGAGGGGTATAGGCGGGGCAGGGGTGTGTCTGGCACTTATGTGCTAACCTTATGGAATTCATCATTTACATGTGCAACTGCTGCATTTAAGTGCAAGCATTTATGCCCACTATTGACCTGGCACAAGTGGCCACGCTTACATGTGCACCCACAAACGCCAATTTAAGCTAGTATTCTATAATGGCAATTACCTGCGCAATTGCCATTATAAAATTCATGTTTAGTGTGCTAAATTTTGGTATCTAGATGTAGGTGACCTTTTCTTGAATTGCCCCCTGTATGAATAACTTATACATTTAGGGGTCAATATTCAGCTGGCAGCGCTCAGCATTTTGCTGACCACTGGCATTGAATTTCTGCATTTCCAGAGCCAGCTAAACTAAGCTGGTTAAGTGTGATATCAAGCACTTAGCTGGCTATGGGAGCACCACATAGGACTGACTTTTATGCGGTCCTATTTATGCGGTGACCTTGTCCACTTAAGTGTTGACGATCAGCATTTAATCAGCCAAGTGCTGACTCCACCCCAGAACACCCTCCCTCAATAGCTGATTTTGCTTTAGGTGCTCACCGGTCATTTTCAGCATCTCTAACCAGTAAGGTCCACTGAAAATGACCGGTTAGCCCCAAACAAGCAAACTAACCAACCAGGAGTTGTTTCTGGCTGGTTAAATCACTTTGAATATCGACCCCTTAGTTTAGTCCTGCTGAATAGCAGGTCTAAATAAAATCAATAGTGATGCCAATGGTCTCTAGCCAATAAGTACATTCAGTGTTATTGAATCTGTTGGAATCTATATATCGCACCTAGCATTCTGCACCTAAATCTAAGCATATTCTTTAACTATATGCGTAAATATGCACATAATGTAATTGACTTAACAAGCATTTAACAAGCAAAAATGAGCACTAATTGGCAATAATTAGAATTTAAGCTCATAACTCGCTAAGTGTATGCTGTAATGAATGCCTAAATTCTAAAGCACACAGTTCAAAAGGAGAGTGGCTATAGGTGGGGAAATGGGCATTTCATGGGCATTCCCAAAATACACATGCTGTTATAGAATATTGGCCAGTCTGTGTAAATCTATGCACAGAAATTTATACCACATTTTCATTGGTGTAAATAGATGCAAGTAGTTTTAGGCACTGGGATATCAACTATGCGTACTCTTTATACCATGCCTAAATCTTTTAGAATACGCTTAGGAGGAGCCAGGAACAATGAGTCGGCACCAGGGAGGGAGACCGCCTGACAGCCAGCACTCTGCCATGCCTGCTCACGCTCGGTGCATGAGAATGCAGTCATGAAGCACACCTGAGAGCGTTGGAGGAAGGTACTTTGAAAATCAGTGCTCCGCAGGCTCTCAGCACCTTCACATTGTCATCCTTCTTGGGAAGACGCTGCCAAGCTCAGTTTCAGCTTCTTTTATTTCTCCTGCTCCAACCCCGCCAGTCCTGCTCTAACGATGTTGCTCCAGTTCCTACCTAGCTGCTCCAGCTCTTGCCAAGCCACTCCAGTTCCAGCCAAGTAGCTTCAACTCCTGCTAAGCAGCCAAGCAGCTCCAGCTTCAGCCATAGTGCCTCTGCTTCAGCTAAGCCACACCAGCTCTAGCCTCACTGCTTCAGCATCTGCCAAGCCAGCTTCACCTTATGCCAAGCCACTCCAGCTCCAGCCTTATAGTTTTAGCATCAGCCAAACCAGCTTCACTTTCAGCCAAGCCGCTCCAGCTCCAGTTGACCAATCTGCCAGCTTCTGCTCCAGCTTGCCAGCCTCCTGCGACCCAGTGACTCGTCTGTCACCATTCGGGTTCCCGGCCCTCAGGGCGGTCCTGACAGCAGTCCAAGGGCTCACCCTCAGGTTAGTGACAAGTATTTATTTAGCCGGCCAGATCCCTTTACAAATTGAGAGGCCCTTTTATTAAGCCGCGTAGGTGCCTACGCGTGCCCAATGTACGTCAATTTGGAGTTACTACCCGGCTATGTAGGCTGGAAAATAATTTTTATTTTCCTGCGTGCGGTGGAAACCAGGCGGTAATCGTCATTCTACACATGTAGATGATTACCACACGGTTACTGTGTGAGACCTTACCACTAAGTCAATGGCTAGCATAAGGTCTCACACCCAAAATGGACACATGCCAATTCTTATTTTGTCACACATCCATTTTTGGAAATTTTTTTAAAAAGGCCTTTTTTACAGGCATGCTGAAAAATGGACCTACGTGCGCCCAAAACAAGCACCTACACTAGCGTAGTCCATTTTTCAGCACACCTTAGTAAAAGGACCCCTGATTTCACAATTTCTTGGTCTTCAAACCTTCCAAATACCCGGATCTCCTTCCTGGCATCCCAGCATTCCTTTTAAATCCCAGAGGACCAATCTGGATCAGGTGATCAACACTCTGAACCTAGTTTTATCAGAGCCATTCTGTGGCTCAGCACACAGCCCAACAGACCGAGACCAAATAAACCTTAGTTCTGTAGAGTATTTGTCCTAAAATGTACCAAGTGAAATGAATGGAGAGATTGGATGGGCATGATAAGAGCAGTTTCCAAAGGAATGTCTGAAAGGTCATGGTACATGAGACACATGAGAGGCTGGCATAGTTAAGAACAGAGAGAGTTCCAATTAAATATTTTTCCATGGAATTTTAAATTTTACATTGCTGTGCCTTCCTGGGAAACTTGCCAGAATATGAGCTGTGTGTGCTTATTAGCAAAGCCTTAAATAACACTCTTGGTGTCAAAGCTTTTATTTGGATTGAGATTTGCCATTTTTGGAGTTACTGCTGAGTCCAGCTTTCAGATAATTAAATGTTGCTTGCTGGACGCCCTTTCAGCTTTAATGGAAAACTGTTATGCTAACTGTTTTCAGCAGCTTTACCTGTTCATTTCATCTTGCTCAATATAATTTGCTATCATCTGTGACAAGTAGTAATAAGCATATGTCACAAAAGTTTGTAGGGGGTTTTAGGATTGTGATGTTTTTGAAAATAAATATGATACAGCAATAATATTAGCATTAAAGTCAGGCTGTACGCCAAAGAACACTTTTTCAATTCACCAGTGAATTTTATAATTGCTCTGTATCATTCTATGGTGCGACCATGCTTGGTATACTGTGTGCAATTCTGGTCACCGCATCTCAAAAAAGGATATAGCAGAATTAGAAAAGGTACAGAGAAGGGTGACAAAAATGATAAAGGGGATGGGATGACTTCACTATGAGGAAAGGCTAAAGCAGTTAGGGCTCTTCAGCTTGGAGAAGAGATGGCTGAGGGGAGGTATGATAGAGCTCTATAAAATGCCGAGTGGAATGGAATGAGTAGACTTGAATCGCGTGTTTACTCTTTCCAAAAATATAAGGACTAGAAAGCATGCAAAGAGGCTAAATAGTAGTATATTTAAAACAAACCAGAAAAAATATTGTTTCACTCAATGGGGTCGTATCAATATAGTCACGTTAATGTAATCACTGGCCCTCTAACACCAACCTCCTCCTAGATGTTTCATTCATGCGCTTCTAGCATCTAATATCTGTAAATGCCATATGTCACAGCTAAATAACAAAAACCACAGCTACTTAGCTTGTTTGCTGCTTTAATTACGGGCCTCCCCAACGGTCCCATTTCGCCAACTGGGGCTTCATCAGGGAAAGAGGACCCAGCAACACCAAACTGTGGTACAAACCCAACAAGCTGTTCGTGACGTAAAGAAAAAGGTGTGTTTTTCTTTACGTCACGAACAGCTTGTTGGGTTTGTACCACAGTTTGGTGTTGCTGGGTCCTCTTTCCCTGATGAAGCCCCAGTTGGCGAAACGGGACCGTTGGGGAGGCCCGTAATTAAAGCAGCAAACAAGCTAAGTAGCTGTGGTTTTTGTTATTTAGCTGTGACATATGGCATTTACAGATATTAGATGCTAGAAGCGCATGAATGAAACATCTAGGAGGAGGTTGGTGTTAGAGGACCAGTGATTACATTAACGTGACTATATTGATAAGATCTCATTGATCAGAAATTGTCACGAGTCTGAGGTCCTCTCCCCCTCCGTGATTAATATTCATATCCCACAATTTATTGTGTTTTTTCCGCTATTTTCCAGCTGTTATTGTATACACTTGAGCGGAGTTGCTCCCAAAGCTTTTTGTTACTTCACTCAATGGGGGAAATTATATATATGGTGCCTTCAAAATCCGCGCCGTAAAAATATGAGCTTAGCATGAATCTATAAACTACGCCTAAAGTTAGGCATAGTTCATAGAATAAGCTCACGCACTGTTCTTGCACCTAAAATTTAGTCACATCCATTTAGGTCACCTAAAATCAGGCCTAGATACCTGCGCCTAAGTTAGGCACAGATCAGGTGTATTCTATAATACTTCACATAGTTTTTTGAAATACCCACAACCAACCCATTCCATGCCCATGGCCATGCCCCCTTTTTCACTGTGCGAATTAGAATTTTTGCAAACCGCATTATAGAATATACATAGAAAGTTATGCATGTAAAATTGTAATTAAAGCCAATTAGTGCTGCTAATTGGTTAAGTACCAATTTATCAGCACTGATCAATTAAGTTGTGCATGCAATTTGGCTGTGTGGCCAAATTAGTCCGCACAACTTAAGACACCAATTTGGGGGAATGTGTAATTAAACTCTGGAATTTGTTGCCAGAGAATGTGTTAAAAGCAGTTAACTTAACAATAGAAAAGATCAGAAGTCATTATTAAGATGGACTTGGGGAAAATTCACTGTTTATTTCTAGGATAAGCAGCATAAAATCTGTTATGGGATTTTACCAGGTACTTGTGACCTGGATTGGCCACTGTTGGAAACAGTATACCGGGCTTAATGGACCTTCGGTCTGTCCCAGTATGGCAATGTTTATGTTCTTTTGTACTGATTTTTGTGGGACATTTGGCTGGTTTCATGCCTTAGTTAGATCAATCTGGGCCACTGTACAAACATATGTAATCAACATATTTTCATCTTCAGAAAAGCCCGCTACCGGAGAGTTCAGTAGACAAATAGAAGATGAAATTTAATGTGGACAAGGGCAAAGTGATGCACATTTAGAAAAAGAATCAAAATTTATTGCTACATGATGTAAAGTTCCACATTATGACTCACCGCCTAGGATTTAGGCATCATGAATTCTACATTGAAATCTGCTCAGAGTGCAGCTAATAATAATAATAATAACAGAATTGTAGAAACTATTTGGAAAGGAATAGAGAATACCTCTGTTTTTCTCCATGGTATGACATTACCTTCAGTATTGTGTGCAGTCTGGGTCGCTGCATTAAAAAAAAAAAAAGAAAAGATGCACAGAAGGTTGACCAAAATGATAAAAGCTAAAGAGATTGGGTTCTTCAGTTTGAAGAATAAACAGCTGAGAGGAGATATAATAGACATTAGTAAAATCATGAATGGGGTAGAATAGGTAAATACGAATTGTTTACTCTTTCAAAAAGCACAAAGACTAGGAGACCCTCCATGAAGTTACTAAGCAGTATATTTATAACAAATAGGAGAGAATATTTTTTCACTTAACTCATAGTTAACCTTGGAAATCACTACCAGAGGATGTGGTAAAGCAGTTAGTGGAGCTGGGCCTTAAAAAGATTTGGAAAAGTCCATAAATCATTATTAAGGTAGACTTTGGGGGGGCATCGCTTATCTTTGTGGGTAAGCAGCTTGGAATTTTACCCCTTTATGGGTTTCTGTTGGGTACTTATGGCTTGGATTGTCTACTGCTGGAAGCAGGATACTGGGCTTGATGAACCCTTGGTTTAACACATTACTGTAAACCTTATGTTCTTATGACAGAGATGAATACTGTGGGGCTAGGCTGTGGTCAGAGCATAAAATGATACGGAATAAATTGGTAGGAAGTGGAAGTCTTATAGGAGAAATTGAACGGCTTTCTTTTTGAAATAGATTTTAACACATAGAAAAATTATCTTTTAAGTTAACAGAAGTGCAGAGAGGTTTCTCTTTTGAAAATAATTTCTTTGTCACTTTCATCAAGTAACGAGACTTTAGTTTTTGGAACAACATTATGGTGTGGACTATGCCTTGATTGTGCAAGTGTACTGAAATGGTTTAAGGAATCTACAATCAGAGCCTTGGAGAATTATTGTGCATCTCCTCACCCCCTCCAGTTATGAAATAACTCCAGCATTCTTGTTGTGGAACAAGAAATAAGGAGTTATCCCCCAGATCCTATGTAGCACAACTTACACATTACAAAACACGCTTAGACAGTTGTGCATGTAAAATTCTAATTAATGCCAATTAGTGTCAATAATTTCTTGTTAATTGGCAATTATTGGCATTGGTTGGCTTGTTAACCATTTAAGCTGCATGCACAAATCCAGAATATGACCAGATTTGCACGTGCAACTTAAATAGTTAACAAGCCAATCAATGCCAATAATTGCCAATTAACAAGAAATTATTGACACTAATTGGCATTAATTAGAATTTTACATGCACAACTGTCTAAGCGTGTTTTGTAATGTGATGCGCCTAAATTCTAAGGGGGTCTTTTACTAAAGATTAGCTTGAGTTATCTGCAGCAGGGCCATAGGAATAAAATGGGCCCTGCTGCAGATAACTTGAGCTAATCTTTAGTAAAAGACCCTCCTTAGCTGCTTAGTTGAAAAAGGGGTGTGGCCATGGGTATGGAATGGGCAGGCTGTGGGTGTTTCTAAAATCTATGCACATGTTTATTGAATACACCCAGTTCGCACCTAATTTAGGCATCGGCATTTACACCATTTTACTTGTAACTGCCTGCAACTAAATAAACCGCATAGAAATTTAGGCTTAATCTATAAAGTACTCCTAAATTTAGGTGTACTTTATAGAACACATCTAGATATATTTTTTTTCTGCATCAATGTTTTAACTGTAATATATAGATCAAGTCCTATATGGGCAACAAGCTTTTGTCATATATAGTATCCATGTGAATGTCCTTTTATCTGGTTTTAGAAAATGTGGTGGAATTTGTTATTATTGGCAGGGATTTTTGACCTGGGTTTTGTAAGCATATGGGAAGGAGAACCACAGAAGCGGGAGACTGTGGTGCACTACATATGGAGTCCACGCAAAAGAGTAGTGAGACCAGCAAGGCACCTTCAACAACAACAACAGGAAGACGGAGATACAGTGGAAAAACTTTATTACCTGACACGGCACCATGTTTTGGCAAAGTGCCTGCCTCAGGCATCCGCAATGAACAAATAAATAAATTATAAAACAATGAATTAAAAACAAACAGCAATATATAAAAAAAAAAGGAACATATGTGTGTAAATAAACATATCAATTATAACACAATAAATTATAAGCAAACAATAATATATTAAAAAATATACATACTTATATAAAAACATATGTGTGAATAATAATAATAATAATAATAATAATAATAATAATATATCTCACTCTCACAGCTCCCACTGTGTATTATTATATCCACAATCTTACATGAGTAGTTCACAAAAAACATTCAGTTTTGTTAACTGGATTTCAAAATTCTTGGTAACCTCAGCAGTGCCTCTTGCCTGTGAACTCACAAAAGTAAGTTACTCAGCACATACTTCTTCATCGGTTCACCCGGATCAATATATATATATATACATACTGCTTCTTCCATTTAAAGTGAGAAAGTTTATTAGATACTCATCTTAATGTTGTCGGACTGGGGGCACTATGTCCGGCATGCATGTTTCACCCTCCCAGGCTTTCTGAAGGACTTTACCCTAAAATAAATATTATATCGTATGAGAGTAATTCCTTACTACTCACAAACCAATAAAACATATACCATTATAACTCTTACCCTTCACCATCTCTAGCTCCAGCCTAGTGTATACTTATAGGGAAAAACCCTCACTAAGATGGCGGCGGCGTCTTCCTACAAACTTTAAATACCTTTCCTGAGTCTGACATCACTTCCCTACCCACTCCTAATGGTTGCCCCACATTCTTCGTACTTAAACTAATCTACAATAACAACATCCATTCTAATTCTAGATTTAAACTTCCCTGTGTTACAGTTTGGAGTTGATAAATTAATGATTGTTCTCTATAGTTTAAAAATCTGGCAAAACACCTAAGCATGGGCATTTAGTACATCAGTTATAGAGCCAGTATTAGTGATTGCATCTTACAATTAAGCACATTTTCATTCACTTGTGCTAATATTCTACAAAGAAAATAAGGTGCTTGCTTTTCTTTATGGGGATGGGATTTGATAGGTTGCCTTTCTGTGATTACAATCAAAACGGTTTCATATATACAGGTACTTATTTATATTTTGCTCACACCTTTTTCAGTAGTAGCTCAAGGTGACTTACATTCAGGTACATTGGGTATTTTGATGTCCATGGGGGGGGGGGGGGCTCACAGTCTAAGTTTGTACCTGAGGCAATGGAGGGTTAAGTGACTTGCCCAAGATCACAAGGAGCTGCAGTGGGAACTGAACCCAGTTCCCCTGGTTTTCAGATCAGTACACTAATACTCCACTCTATTTATGGAATGGGTTTGAAATTGATGCTACAACCAGTGCCTTTAGTAGGTTTGTGATTGGTTGTAATCAGTGCCGTTAGTAGGCTCCGTTTTAGAGAATTCTCCTCCGCATAGGCCGTTTGTCTCTGTGTTAATGGCATAGGCAGATACTGGGCACGCTCGCAACAGTTAAATAGTGGTTTTCTAGTTACCACACAGTAATTTATTTAATGCACTTTAGTCAAAGGGTCCTATAGTTTTCTTTGCAATCACAGTTCTTTTCCTTCTACCTGTTGTCTGACTCAGTATAATGCTTATGCTCATTCTCTGCAAGTATTTGATAATCGTATAACATGCATATGATACACTTATTAGTGTTACACTGTTTGAAGATATGTGATTTATCTATATCTCCATAGAAAATATTTTAAATAACAAAATAAATATTTGGGAAACCAAGGGCCCATTTTATAAATATGCACTAGCCTTTTTAGCATGTGCTAAAAATAAGAGTCTGCTAAATGCTAGAGACGCCCATATATTCAAATGGGTGTCTCTAGCGTTTAATGCATGCTAATCACTAACGAGTGCCAAAAATATACTGCTCGTAACCAATAATCCTTTTGCTTTTCTATCTTTGAAGGGTGTTAAAAGACTGTAAATAAGCGAGAAGTTATTGACTTTTCAAGCAGCCAAAATTGGGAAGGAGATCTCCAACTTTTTATGGAAATTCCCTAATCATGATTTTAGAAAAATGTTGAAAAAATTGCTCTTTCAGATATATATTTTAGCTGATTTTAATGTAACTTGTTCTAATTGATAGTATTGTATACTCCTAGAATTATGTTCTGGTTTTCTTTAAGTTATTAACTGCTCAGAACTGCGAGGTTGTAGCGGTATATAAAGTGATTGTTATGTTATGCTATTTCCTAGCTTGTTATCTTGAATCAGTGACATTGTGGAACTCTGAAAGAGAAAGCAGGGGAGAAAAAAGAGGGGCTGATACAAACTTACTGCTTATGTGATTTACTGTAAGTAGCTTGGCTTCACACTGTATATGAATAACACCAAATGTTACTTCAGTTGCTATAGAAATAACCTCTTCCTAAAAAGGGAATTTGTTTGTCAGGAGAGTGCTATAAGGACTTTCCGTGAAGAGAGCAAAGTTAATTGGTACACTTGCTATTTCAAAATAACCCTTTCAACAGATCTTTGTGTTGAGATGATTTAGAAGGGGCAAAAATAGAATATAGTATTGCTGAAGATCATTGGTCCAATGTAACAACAACCAAAAAGCTGAAATTTTCTATTATTTTTGCTTTCGGAACTGAGTAATGGAAAAGCAACTACATGTGTTATTAAAAACAGTTTAAATGCTATTCTTTCCTGTGTTCTTGCAATGCATTCAATTAAATTAAAGTCGGTGACAGAATTGTTCAACTAAACTCATTGACTGTAATTACTAAAGGGGACTCTCCACTGAGAGGGCTTCACTTCCTAGAACTTTCCTAATGGTTAGTGCAGTGGTCTGACAGCCAGGGGAACCACTGCAGCTCCTTGTGACTCTGGGCAAGTCACTAAACCCTCCATTGCCCCAGGTACAAAATAAGTATCTGTATAATATGGCCCCAACCATTTAAAGGCTAGATATCTGCCTAGGGTGGCAGAAATTGGAAGTGGCACTGGTGCTTCAGTTGACATCTCTAAACAAGACTCAGCATGGGCAACGCAGGGACCTTGATCATCCATGTGGGGAGGGAGAGAAGGGGAGATGATGGACACCTCAGGGGGCTTGGGAAGGGAGGGGAGTTGCTAAATACTTTGGGAGAGAGGAGAGAGAAGAGAGAGGCTAGACATTTGGTGGAGGTAGGAAAGGGATGATGTGGACATGATGGGGAAGAGACTTGAGCTGCCCCTGGGGGGGGGGGGCACATAACTGAAAGTTCACTTTGGGAGTCAGATACCCTTGGGCTGGCCCTACACTTTCTTCGTCATCTGGGGCATGGAACTTTCTAGCAGTGTTCTTGCTGGTTTGGAGGAGAAATGCTGAGCTTTCTCGGTTCCATTTGTGCTTGCATGGAAACCTTATTCTCTGTGCTCATTAAGGCCAAGAAATGAGCTCCTTGTTCCATAAAACAGAGAATCTTACAAGGCTAAATGTTTCTAGTGTGGCACCTGAAACTCTTACCTACACTAGTAGAAGCAGAGACTTCAATTTATTTTCCTAGAAGCTCTAGTCCAGATCTGTCAGAGCCTTAGATCATAATTTCTGGTAGAGCCTTGGATTATGACAATGTAGCCTAAAAGAACCCTGGGGGTATTCTCTTTTCAAAACAGAATTTAGTAACATACAATAGTTAATGATGGCAGCTGAAGACCACAGTGGCCCATTCAGTTTACCCAGCTGAGATAGCACATCCAGTCTGCTTAGTTGAGATTTATCCACTTTGGGTAGATGCTCATATAAACCCCACAGGGGAATTGAGATCAGACAGACCTAAGGCTGATTCTTGTGCTTCTTTTTGTTTTTGGAGACCACCAAACAGTAGCAGCAGCAGCGATCCAAGGAAGGACAAACACAGCAAGAGTTTATCCAAATGTCAAATTTAATGGAAACAGGACCCAACCTGACCAAGTTTTGGAAAAACCTTCATCAGGGGTCACATAAGTTTCCACAATCAGTGGCGTTCCTGGCCTGGATGGCCTCCGAGGCGGAGTGCCGATGCGCCCCCCACCGGGTTCAGCGCCCCCCCCCCCCCCCGCTAGATGACACCTCCCCCCCTCCGGCAAAATGACACCCCGCCCCCCCGGGTGCACGCCGCTGGGGGGGGGTACCGCGGTGTGCGCCTGCTCCTCCGAGTTCGCTAAACTTCGTTTGTTCGCTGCAGCTCCCTCTGCCCCGGAACAGGAAGTAACCTGTTCCGGGGCAGAGGGAGCTGCAGCGAACGAATGAAGTTTAGCGAACTCGGAGGAGCAGGCGCGCGCCGCAGCACCCTCCAGCAGCATGCACCCGGGGTGGACCGCCCCCACCGCCCCCCCCCTTGGTATGCCATTGTCCACAATACATTCACAGATTCAAAGCATGTACTGTAATACCTGTGTTTAAAAAAAAATGAAGTTCAATGTCAAAAGTAAAAGAATGCCGCGAACAGCTCTGGTCCAATTCTAAAAGTCAGTGACTTTTGAATCATATTTTTTAGGGGTGGGAGGGGGTTATTGACCACTGGGGGAGTAAGGGGAGGCCATCCCTGATTCCCTCCAGTGGTCATCTGGTCATTTAGGGCACTTTTTGTGGCTTATACATTAATAAAACAGGTCTAGACCAAAATGTCCAACTTATAGCCCTGGATGTTTTTGTTTTATTCCATTAATGTAGAAAAACATCCACGTGTTAGGAACACCCAGATCCCACCCTTAACACACCCCTCACATGTCCCCTTGTGATTTGAACACACTTCTGAGGGACTTCATAGAAAAACATCTAAAAACTGGTTTTGAAAATACCAATTTGGACATTTTTATGAGAAAACATCCAAATGCAGATTTATGCCACTTTTGGGATATGAGCCCCATAGTGTCCACATCCTCCCATGAAGAATCACTAGAGGAACTGAGAAACTTTCTTGGATTTGTGATTCCTCCTGGATCTATGACTATGGTCTATCTAAGGACAAACCCTTCTGTATAATCTTGCTCATCTCTTTTATATTTTGCAACTTGTTGCATTCTTATTTCCTGCCTGTATCTATCCATTAATTGCAAATGTTCAGCATACTGTTGTTCAAAAGTATCTGCTGGACCTATCCATTTAATAACATCCATTTTCTTATTCAATTCCTCTTGAATCTCTTGTATAATAGTATTGAGTTTATCTATAGTGAGAAGCATCAAATTGAGAAACCGTTTAGTTATAACAGTTCCATTTTAAAACATAATCAATATCATCCAAAAATCTTGGTTCCTTTTATAACCTCAATCCCTGAGGAACTCTTTGAATATGACAGTATTCAATCAAGTAAAACACAAAAATCCCCTATGTGAAGGAATGGCAGGGGATGTACACATTGGAAACAAAAAGATAATGGTTACTCTCAGTTATCTAAGCCATGGTGCCCTCACTCTTCAAGCTTCTAAGGTAAACAAGAACTATGAGCCTTTTGTATAGGCCTCTCATTTGCCTCCTAGATACATCCCTGAGCAAACCAAAATCTTAAATGAAGTAACTGACCATAAAGTATATACATCCACTGCCAGTCACAAACACAGGTGTCCACTGCAAGTAAATAAAGTGTGTAGAATAAACTTTTTTGTGAAAAGATATATCATTTTCAAAAATAGTACTTATCTTGTGTCAAATAGCAATTGAAAATGTAAGAAGTAGCTAAAAGCTCTCCCACTGCTGGCTCTACAGAACTCCGTTTTGCAAATCTTTGTCAGGAATCCCGGTGTTGAAGAGTTGATATAAACGGCATTCAAAGCAAACACACCATCTGAAATGGTGGCTGGTTCAAGGGAATGCCCACTCAATTTCCTGCGGAAAACAAATACCAAGGTCATGGACTGAAATTCAGTTCGAATTATGTATTTATATAATTTTGTGATATCCACCCAATCCAAACTGGGGCCTCCTGCATCTAAACTGAATACTTTATTACCCCCCAATAATGAAGATGCTCTTTCTGCTGACAAACCAGTTTTGGAATCCCAGCCTGCTGCGCCCATATTTCCCCAAATTACTATCACCACAAGCTATTAATAGGGTACCAATAATTACAATATAGTTAAACTATCAAATATCTCAACTATTAGCTCACATTTTGATTTTGTTTGGTCATCTAATGGCTTTCGTTATCTTGTATTAGATCTCTTACCAGATCTTGAATCTACTATGATATCCAAAGAAAATTCTTTCAATAATCAAAGAATTACTTCTTCAATGGAGCCCATTGCACCTTTCCTGGTGAGGAAGATTGGAATCTATAAAAATGGTAATAATGCCAAAAATCAACTTTATTTTAAGTATGGGTCCAGCTTTCTTTCCCCACATTGTATATCAACAAATAAACTTCTATCACAATTTTTGTGGGCTTCCAAAGTCCCAAAAATTGCTTTGAAAACATTTTAAAAATCCTAAAGAACTTGCTGGTGTTGCTTTTCCAGATTTCTGGACATATCATAAAGCTTTCATTACTCAACAAGCATGTTATTGGATTACTACACATTATGAACCTTTATAGCTGAAAATTGAAAAAGAATTATGGTCGCAATACTTACATCCACAATATATTCCTTTCTGTATACCGAAAGACTTACAAGATAATTCTGTTATTGTTTCATCTCATAAATGCCTGATTGAACTAGATAAATATATGGAAATCCCTAGTGAGAACTCATTACATTCCATAATTAGGGGTAATCCAGTGGCGTTGTGAGGGCAGCTGACACCCGGGGCGGGTCGCCGCTGTGCACCCCCCCCCGGGTGCAGCGCGACGCACCCTCCCCCTCCGTAGCGCAACCCCCCCCCACGAGAACATACCTGGAAGGCGGTGAGGGGCGGGCAGGAGAGCCAATCTGCCGAGTGCACGCCGCTGGGGGGTGTCGGCGCCTCGCTGGTTCCTTGCTCTCTCTGCCACGGAACAGGAAGTAACCTGTTCCGGGGCAGAGAGAGCAAGGAACTAGCGAGGCGCCAACACCCCCCAGCGGTGTGCACCCGGGGCGGACCGCCCCACCGCCCCCCCTTCCTACGCCACTGGGGTAATCCCATTATTAAAATCAATACATCATATATATTGTGGTTAACTTGGTATAACAAAGGAAAATATTATATAGATCAATTATTATCCAATGGAACATTGCACTCCTTTTCTTTATTGCAGAATAAATATCTATTACCCTTTAATCAGTTTTTTAGATGGTTGCAACTGCAGCATTGCCTTACCAGAAATGATAATATTAAGACACTGTCTTCACAACAACCGTCTATAATTTCCTTTGTTGAGAAACTATTTAGTACTGGTCATATGGCCTCTAATATACACAAAGTTTTGGTATCAAAAGAATCATCTTCAAAATCTGGCCTCATGCAATCATGGGAATTAGACCTGGAGTATAAACTAACATCAGAACAATGGGAAGACTTCTGGAAATTTCTTGGACGACCAGTAACCTCGGCTAATATGATCCAGTCTCGTTTCTTTCTGCATCACAAAGCCATCTGGATTCCACAAAAATTAGCAGTTGCAGGTCTGCTACCTCAAAATCTCTGTTGGTCATGTAAGACATATCCTGGAACTCTTTTTGAATGCAGTCTCACTCATGCCTTTTGGAACAAGACATGGAACATTATTTTCAAAATTCTACATATTCAACAACTGCTCTCCTGGAAAATGATTATTTTTGGTTCTCTGGCATTAGATGTCTCTCTGGACAAACATGTCTCTAAATTGCTTAATATTTTATTAGCAGTTGCTGTAAAATCCGTACTATCCAATTGGAAAGATAACTCACGTTTAAATATTCATTTCTGGTGGCAATCTGTATTGCAACTTCATCAATTTGAAATCTCAGTAATAGACAAGAAAGATCTCTCTCCATTGGCACTTAAAGTATGGCCTAGTTTGGACTCTTATATGTCCACTATTTAAATACTTACCTAACAGTTGTGATATATGTTTCTGACATTTCCTAGATATTGTACTTGAAAGGTGATGACTTTAATTATTCTCACATCCAGCAATTTATCTGACAAATTGGTATTTTAAGTACTGCTTTGTCTCATTGAATTCTTTAATATGAATAGTCTGTTGTACATATGTTCTTTGTTCTTTTCAAATTCAATAAAGATACTTGGACATAAATAAAAGAAACTTAATGCTGCTAAGACAGAGTTGTAATGGTGCCTGGGTTAACTGTCTCAGATCCTGTGAAAATGCAATTTGCCAGGTCTAATTGCCTATGTGTTGACAAGGCTAGATCTTGGTAAGTGATATTAACTGGAGATTTTACTGTGGGATCTTATATATTTTGAGAGTATTGTGAGGGGCATATCAGAAGTTGAGATTGGTGTGGGCTTTGCAACCTTATATTAGTATGTCAGCCTTACGGAAAGCTATGCAAACACTGGTGTTAACACATTTACGGGGGAATTCTATCTATGGTGTTGAACATTAGGTGCTACTTCCATGCTGAATTTTCAGCGCGGAAAAGCATTCTAATGAATGCAAAGTGCCAAAACGGGACAGAAATGGCAGATCTGCATGAAAACGCACTTATGCACCCCTATTTATAGAATAGCACCTAAGTTTTTTTGTGCAGATCTGCAAAGGGGGTGTGGTCATGGGAGGGACATGGGCAGGTCAGGGCATTCCTTTAAAACGCGTAACTCCTCGTACCCAAAGTTGGGCACGGATCCCGGTGCTATGCACTATTCTATAAAGGGCACTGATCCTAGAACACCCATTATAGAGTACCTCTCAGCACCAATTTTTTTCAGCACCGAATTTTGAGCACCATTTACTGAATCCAGCCCTTTGACTGTTGCAATTCACTGTTTTTGGAATTGCTTGGAAAACGTTTGAGGAAACTGCAGGTGCTACAGAATGCTGTTGCATGTATGATTTTGGGTTGACTACAGTGGGAAAGGTCAACCCCATTGTTGATTACCCTCCGCTGACCTCCGATAGTGGTGTGAGATATGGGGTTCTAATCAGCATAAGACAGTTCATTATATCCCTTCACTCTGGGTGTTGGTTTACCTCCTAAGAACTGAGTTAGGGTACTCCTGCTCTTTGAAATTTTCATTGGGGGTACATCGAACATTATTTTATGAAACAAAAATAGCAACTATTATTTTATTTTATCAAACTCTGCTCCAGTGATTTGTACTAACAGTAGTGATAGAGAGGACATTTCAGTCAGTCAGTTAACGACTGATTGGTCTAAAGGCTGGTACAAAGCTAGGAACGGTCAACCTTTCAAACTGGCCATTAAATAGATAGGAAATGCACTATCAGTCATTACTGCCGAAGTAATCAAGCTGGTTGAAAGAACAACACAGAGGACATGTTCTCAGGATTCATCTGTATCCCATTATTGGATTCCTCTCATTAGCAGAATATTCAAGGGGCACTTGAGAAAATAAGCTCACTTTCAATGTGAGAATTTTGGCAGAAAGTCAGTCATCTTGTGCTTAAGTCTGAAGAAACACGATTATGGGTAGACCATAACCAAAGCCATTTCTACACATAAAACAGCATTTCACTCGTTGAAATGGAGCTTTTGATGACTGTCCATCCTCAGTTTGGTTAGCAGTACATGCATGAACAATACGTGTGCTTTCACTTGTGCACACATGTCAGATGGAAAACTTCCCTACAGAGGACACAATTTTTTTTAGTTCAAAACAGAAAGAAGAGAAAAAATCTTTGGTTAAAAGAATATCCTGTCTGGCCGAGGTAAATTGTCTGGGTGAGAAAGTAATTGGCAAAAAACACAAGGGATGTCTCAACCTTGCTTTATTAGTCAGATCTGACACGGTCTGTGTTCTGGCGACAAACGCCTGTGTCAGGAGTCTAATAATGGTATCTGAATCCAAGAAAATAAATAATCCAGGCGTGTTCAGAATGAATATAGGGTGGACGATCATTCTAAACTTTCAGAGAAAGAAAATAAAAGCAGAGGAATGTGTGGACTCATAACTAGGTAAGCCGCATTGAGCCTGCTTTTAGTGGGAAAGTGCGGGATACAAATATAATTCCAAACTTTCAGAGAAAGAAAATAAAAGCAGAGGAATGTGTGGACTCATAACTATGTAAGCCACATTGAGCCTGCTTTTAGTGGGAAAGTGTGGGATACAAATATAATAAATAAATAAATAAATAACGATCCTGCCTTGGATTTGATAGAATTAATCTATTTGAATCTAGAGACCAGTCTTGAGGATCCATGGAGGGGCATAATTGAACGAAAACGCCTATCTCCATGGGCGTTTATCTCCGAGAACGGGTCAGTGAAGGGGCGGACCGAACCGTATTTTCGAAAAAAATAGACACCCATGTTTTATTCAACAATGTGTGAGCTGGGCGTTTTTGTTTTTCAGCGATAATAGAAAATGAAAGCGCCCAGCTCAAAAACGAATAAATCCAAGACATTTATTCGTGGGAGGGGCCAGGATTCGTAGGGCACTGGTCCCCCTCACATGCCAGGACACCAACCGGGCACCCTAGGGGGCACTTTTACAAAAACAAATAAAAAGGTCAAAGAGCTCCCAGGTGCATAGCACCCTTCCCTTGTGTGTTGAGCCCCCCAAATCCCCCTCAAAACCCACTGCCCACAAGTCTACACCATTACTATAGCCCTAAGGGGTGAAGGGGGGCACCTACATGTGGGTACAGTGGGTTTGGGGGGGTTGGACAACTAATAAGCATTAAGCAGCACAATTGTAACAGGTAGGGGGGGATGGGCCTGGGTCCACCTGCCTGAAGTCCACTGCACCCCCTATCAACTCCTCCAGTGACCTGCATACTGCTGCCAGGGAGCTGGGTATGACATTTGAGGGTGAAAATGAAAATGTGTGAAACATCATTTTTTTGTGGTGGGAGGGGGTTAGTGACCACTGGGGGAGTCAGGGGAGGTCATCCCCGATTCCCTCCAGTGGTCATCTGGTCATTTAGGGCACTTTTTGGGGCCTTATTCGTGAAAAAACAGGGTCCAGGAAAAGTGTCCTAAATTCTAGGTAAAAACGCATACTTTCTTCCCATTATCGGTGAAATGCGCCCATCTTTGTTCGGCAGATAACCACGCCCCAGTTCCGCCTTCGCCACACCTCTGACACGCCCCCATAAACTTTGTCCGCATCCGCGACGGAGTGCAGTTGAAAATGCCCAAAAATCGGCTTTCGATTATACCGCTTTATTCGTTTTTGTGAGATAAACGTCCATCTCCCGATTTAGGTCGGAACTTGGGCGTTTTTCTCGTTCGATTATAAGCTGGATAGTCACATAAATGCCAGTTAAAGAAGATGAGTAATCTGTATGTGTCTAGTAGTTTTCATTTATGGTAGGAGGTGCATGCAGGGCAACAGGGGGTGAGTGTAAAGTATGACTAAAGTGTAAGAAAGATGGAATGAAGATGTTTCTAAAGTGAAATTACATATATTTAAGAGTTATTTGAATGCTGTATAGGGCACATGCAGTATAAGTTTACTCATGCCCCTTGTAGGCCAAGCCTACACCTGACATGCATTACGGTAGGTTTATCATATACAAAAATTAACAATATAAATAATGACATACAACATAGCAAATAAAATCCCTACTATATTCTGGAATATGAGTTAGGGTAGAACAAGGTGATTTTTGAAGGGCAAGCACAACAATCTCTCATTGAGGGGTAAAGTTATCAAGGTGCAGTTAAAGTTGGGCTTTTACCGAACCTTGGTTCACCAGTACTGCAACCTCACAAGCAGCATTATGCCACAGTCCTGGGAAGTAAGTAACCTACGTCAGAAGGAGGCGGAGCCTGGGCCAGGGAAGAAGAGACGTCATGGAGACTCTACAACCAACACAATAGATCTTCCTGCCCGTGCAGCGCTTCTGAAAGAGGTGAGAGGCGCTGCTCGGGTCGTTAATAGGGAGGGGGGTCTCGGTGGAGGGGGGAGCGGCGTAGTCGACCTCAGGGGGGGCAGCGGGGGCGGGGCACGGGGCGAAAGAATGATGGGAGGCGGAGTTAGCTCTGCAGAACACAGGAACAGGAAGGGAGGGGGACCGGGGCAGCTAGCATTTTGCTTTTTCGGGGGAGGGGGCGGCGGAAAGTGGGGAGCAGCGGGGGGGGGGGGGGGCAAGGCCGTCCATACAGGACGCTCCTGATGAGCGCCCTTGCCCCCTCCCGATCCTTTGTTTTTGGATTTTGCTGACCGGGTAGCCACGTGTATGTGTTGTGGCTTTTTTTTTTGTTTGTTTTTACGTTTGCAGCATGCGCAGAGCAGCCAGCAAAACGCTTGGCTGCTCTGCGCATGATTTAGGGGCCGATTACCGATGTGTATTGTGATTCTTTGATACATTGTACGTTTGAATACCGATCTGAGCATGTGTGACTTTTTTTTTTGGTGCATTCTTCGTTTTTTAAAAATCGTTAGGGACTGTAACGATTTTGATTTTTTTACGTTTGGTTGCTGCATCTGCCTCCTAGTAGTGTGCACCTGGTGTTCACTGCAAGCTGTGTTACATGTTTTGCATTTCAGTACTGTGTACCGTGAGGTAACCTAACTCTGCGTTAGGACACTGAAACCAGAATTAAAGCACTATACCATGCATTAAGGGGCAAATATCATGGGTTAGTGCCCTAACATAGCTTGATAACTATTTTTAAAATGCAGCATTTTCATAGACATAGGCTGTTACTTTTTTTTGTAGTATTATATGATAAAAGTACAAAAGGATTTGTTTCAGTAAGGTTTTCCATTTTTAGATAACTGTATAAAAGTTTTACTGCTCTCAAAAAGACTCTCCAAGAAGTAATGGCCAGATGCAGGGCAGTATTGCAGTCTGAGCTTCTGGCAGTCCTGAGCAGCAGTAAAGTTAAGACAAAAAGCACTAAAGAAACACACCTCTTACAAATAACAAAAGCAAAACACAAAGAGTAGTGATGGTCCAGAGATGACCTTAGAGCTGAGTGGGATTGAAAAGCAGTCTTTATTAAGCACCACAACTATATACTGCACGACACGGGGCCATGTTTCGCTTGGGGTACCGCCTACTTCAGGGGTCACAGTAAACTGTATAGCAGCATGAATGCTACTCCAGAGGTGTGCAGTTAAGAATGAGAGATACAGAGAGAAATACCACAGTAGTATGAACACCAAGGTAGCCATAAACAGCGATCCTTGTAAAACTCTTTTGTGTTTTGCAGCAGTAAATTTAAACACATTGGATAGTTGCTAGAGGTGAATAAAAGGCACATCTGTTTGAGTGAGTGAGTGTTTATGGGCATGTCTTTAGACAAAGAGAGTATTAATGGAACATCTAGTTTCAAGTTTATTATTAGTCTTGATATACCCCTAGAGAGAGAACCTATCAAATCGGGTTACAAAATAAATCAGAAAAGAACTACAATACCAGTAGGAAAGATAGAGAGGCCTTAATTTAAGTAAAGGAGACAACAGAGGGAAGCAGAAATACTGTAGGAGAGTCTAGGAGGTTTCTACTATTTACAGTGGTGTTCCTAGGGTGGCTGTCACCCGGGGCGGGTTGCCGATGCGCCCTCCCCGGGTGCAGCGCCCCCCCCCCGGTGAAAGGACACCCCCCTGGGTGCAGCATGATCCCCCCGGTGAAAGGACAGCTCCCGGGTGCAGCACGATCCCCCCAGCTAAAGGACACCCCCCCCGGGTGCGTTTTTACCTGCTGGGGGGGGGGGTGCCACAAGCCTGTTGGCTTCATTCGTTCCATGCTCCCTCTGCCCCGGAACAGGAAGTAACCTGTTCCGGGGCAAAGGGAGCACAGAACGAGCGAAGCCGGCAGTCGCATGGCACCCCCCCAGTGGCGTGCACCTGGGGCAGACCGCCCCCACCGCCCCCCCCCCCCCGGTATGCCACTGACTATTTATCATTTCTATAGCATTATTAGGTAGTAACATAGTAGATGACAGCAGATAAAGACCTGTACAGTCCATCCACTACTACTACTACTACTACTACTACTACTACTACTGCTACTTAACATTTCTAAAGCGCTACTAGGGTTACGCAGCGCTGTACAATTTAACATGGAAGGACAGTCCCTGCTCGAAGAGATCTTCCTTCTATGTGCTCTGAATACATACATGCATTTCTAGCTATCTATATAGATGTTGCCTACAATTACTAAAATGACTGCCTTGATAACAGTTGCTATTTGTTCATTCTGTTATTCACCCTTAAGTGGTATAATAGAATTTGGTTGAATTGGTTCCTTTTTATACAAAATCGTTTTATTCTCTGGAAAAAAAAATGCAGTCTTAATTCTTTGGGTCAAATACAAGGTTTAAACTGAAAGCCAAATGAAAGAAAACATTTGAGAGTGGGGAACTTATCTATAATTTACAATCCAAAAGCAACTCCTGGACATTTTGTTGTTTGATAACTTGGAAGGCAATTTTAGAAAGACTTTCTTTGTGTAAAGCTGGTCTTTCAGAGTGGCGAAAAAAAAAGTAACCCCCTAGAGATTTTTGCCATTTTCTTAACAACCGCTTTGAATTCCAAAGAGAAATTTTGCATACTTATTTAGTTATCATACTTATGTATTAATATTAAACAACACTACCTTAAATTATGTTGATGATACTGATATTTGTTCGTAAAAATGTTTGAGCCAAAACACAGTAAAATAACATCTTTCAAGCAAAACAATGTGCCAGAATTTTGCAGTCAATGTGAATGCTCAAAGTGTCCACCCCCAGCTTTAACACAGCCCTTCAGTCACTTTGGGAAGTTCTTAACAGCCTTGTGGATTGGTCCCTGTGGCAGGCTGTCCCAGATCACCTGCAGCGCTTCCTTGAGCTTGGCGATTGTTTCCAGCTTTGGGTAGAATTTGTGATAGACCTCCAACATTGCTCCCCAGACAAAAGTCTACATCACTGTGATGTCATTAACAATAGTTTTACAGTGAAAAACCACTCTAAATAGAGGAACCTTTGATCCCTACGACTTTCAACAAAGAGGAGTTCAGAGTATGGTGGGCTGGCTCTTCCAAAAAAACAAGGGAGATGCTTGTTCAAAAAAGGTGACGCCAAAGCCTCTGCCTCGGGAAGTTTGGGATGTTCGTTGCATAATGGTATACAAAAATGTCCAAAATCACATTCAACCTTAAACGAACAAAGTATGTCCAAGATGTGGAAAAGTGCATAAAACTTCTGTCGGCAGACATACACCTTTCCCTAGATTCTATAAATGTGACTATTAAAAAAATATTTTGTGACTGTTAAAAACTTACTTTGTGATTGTTATCTTGGAGTTTTAACTTTTGGTTTGTTGCTATAGTGGATTGAGTCCCTGATGAAGGTGGAGAAACTTGGCCATGTTGGCGGTGGGTCTGTTGTTTCAAGTGAGCCAGAGAGGAAGTAAGGCGACTCTCTGCTCTGGAAAGATTGGCTCTTTAATTTACAGTTTTTGGTATTTTTTTCAAGTAGCTGTAGTCTCTTACCATTTTAAGTTTAACATCTTTTTTAAGGCTGATGATCTGGGTCATTTTCGCTTGCATCTCTTTGGTCCATGGAACCTTTTTCAGCCTCTAAAGCACCCTAACACCAACTCTGAGTAGGGTTTTTCACCATACTGCATTGCTAAACATGTGCACTAGTCCAGGCACTAATGGCCTCTAGTGCCCGCGTTTACTTTTGAGCATCGAGGTCTAAGGATCCTATTAGTTGTACTGGAAACCCTTGATTAATCCTGCTGGATGGTAAGTTATCTTACAGCCTTAGCTATATTTGGATCACCAGATGGTGATCCAAATGTCTTATTAGAAATTCACAGCAATAGTCAAATCTCTCCTCTTTCCCCTTTGTAATTATGAAGCAGAAATAGAGGGACACAGAGGAGTCCCCAAATCCTCTATTGTACAGGCAGGGCAGTGGTTCTGGCTCCTGCACACTTCAGGCTGTTTCCTGGCACACAGTGCCTGGCTTATCTGAGTGATACAGCTAATGGGCTGGTTAGCCCAGGTACTTTGCTGTCAAGGCAGCTGGAAGTCTCTCGCTATCTTTAAGTTGGTTAGCACAGGGAGGTTCAAAGTCAAGGCAGTAGTATTCATAGTAACATAGTAGATGACAGCAGATAAAGACCTGCACGGTCTAGCCAGTCTGCCCAACAAGGTAAACTCAGCATAATGTATAATGTGATACTAAATATGCATAATTGATCTTGAGAGCATAGACTGTAGAAGTCTGCTGGGCATTAGCCTTATTCTCCAACTACTGAAGCTGTCATCGAAGCCCACTCCAGCCCATCCAAATATTTCCAGCTACGAATGGGGCACAGACTGTAGAAGTCTGCCCGGTACTGGTCTTGTTCTGCAACTACTGAAGCTGAATCTGTCCAGCTATGATCAGGGCACAGACCATAAAAGTCTGCGCAGCACTGGCTTTGCTTCCCAATTACTGGTGTTGCCATCTAATCACCTCTAAGCTTTCTTGGTTCCATGCCTTCCATACAGGATTCCTTTGTGTTTATCCCACACATTTTTGAATTATGTTATTGTTTTCATCTCCACAACCTCCCATGGGAGGACATTCCAGGCATTTACCACCCTCCAGTGGCGTTACTAGGGTGGCTGACACCCGGGGTGGATTGCCGATGCGCCCCCCCGAGTGCAGCGCCCCCCCCCCTGGCAAAATGACATCTCCCCCCGGGTGCATTTTTACCTGCTGGAGGGGTGCCGCGTGCCTGTCGGCTTCGCTCATTACATGCTCCCTCTGTCCCGGAACAGGAAGTAACCTGTTCCGGGGCAGAGGGAGCACGGAACGAGCGGTGCCGACAGGCACGTGGCACCCCCCCCAGCGGCGTGCACCCGGGGCGGACCGCACCCACCGCCCCCCCTAGGAAGGCTACTGCCACCCTCTCCGTGAAAAAGTACTTCCTGATATTCTGAGTTGGCCCCCCTGCAATCTAAGTTCACGCCTTCTAGTTCTACCACCTTCCCTCCTGTGGAAAAGGTCTGTTTGTGTATTAAAACCTTTCAAATATTTGAATGTCTGTATCATATCACCCCTGTCTCTCCTTTCCTCCAGGGTGTACATCTTCAGGTCATTAAGACTCTCTTCATACATCTCTTGTGGCACAAACTCCATACCATTATTATCACTTTTCTCTGAACCACTTCAAGACTTTTTAGGTCCTTAGCAAGATGCGGCCTCCAAAACTGAACACAATACTCCAAATGGGGGCTCATCAATGACGTATAGGAGCATCAACACCTCCTTTCTTCTGCTGATTATACCCCTCTCTATGAAGCCTAGCATCCTTCTGTATTTGGCCACCAACATGGAGTGGAGTGTGGCCTAGTGGTTAGAGTGGTGGACTTTGGTCCTGGAGAACTGGTTTCCATTCCCACTTCAGGCACAGGCAGCTCCTTGTGACTCTGGGCAAGTCACTTAACCCTCCATTGCCCCAGGTACAAATAAGTACCTGTATACAATATGTAAGCTGCATTGAGCCTGCCATGAGTGGGAAAGCACAGGGTACAAATGTAATAAAAATATTGTTTGGTCACCTTGAGATCCTCAGACACCATCACCCCAAGGTCTCTGTCTTGAGCTGTGCTTATCAATCTCTCTCCTCCTATCTTGTACATCTCCTTTGGATTTCTTCTCCACAAGTGCCTCACTCTGCACTTCGTCACATTAAATTGTCTGCTTGACTACCTATGAGATTTAATAGAAGATTTTATTCTATTGGTGGACTGCACTAGCAGCACTGCAGATTTTAGTAGCAGCATTGAGGCTGATAGTAAAAGCATAGAGGACACTGGCAACAGCACTGAGAATTCAGGCAACCTCATCACTGCTGATTTCCTCAGGCTGCTACATATATGTTGTGATTTGACAAGGGAAAGCATATGTGTACTTTTACATTCTAAAATCCTGCTTTTTACTCATATACCAGATGCATCAATTTGCAGCCAGTCTTAAAATTGCTTAAGGGGAGATGGGATGGTAAGGGTTTAAAAAAAAATAGGGTTGGGGTCTTGTTTCATAAAACTTGGTATAAACTATGGAAGTTACTAGTTTGTGTTATTTCAAGTATTTAAGGGACTTTTGAATTGTTGCTATTTTCTTGCTGTTTATTAATGCTTGCATATGTTGATGTAATTGTTTTCCTCTCTGTTTATGCATTGTCTCTAATTGTTTAATAAAGACTTCTTTAAATTAAAAAAAAATTGCCTCCTTGGTCTGCAGCATTTCCCCATTTGTGCTGTAGTTCCTCAACTTTTAAAGGTTAATCTTCCATGGATGAAGGAGCAAATCTGAGTCATCATTGTGTTCTTTTCTCATTATGTGAATTTGTGACTTTCAGTTCTTGTGATTGAGATCTACTATGTACTGAATCTGAGTTTCTGATTGAATTTAAGGGTTATCGTTGACCCTGGGGTTCAAACTGCAAGCATAATGCCTAGAGTCACCTCGCTTTGCATTCATTATCATGCTGAGCTCCCGCACTAGCCCTTCACATGCATCTTTAATCATCTCTGGGTCATTTATGATAAATTCATCATTGTACAGATTCTTCTACAAGATGCAACATTTGCCACCAGTGATTTTGATTACATTCACTTTTCTCACAAATGTATTCATGTTCTTGTCAGATTTGCAAATGATCGTTATGATTTTCAAGCCATTTTTCCTAACACATGTACAGTAAAAACACTCTTGCACAGTCTTAACCATTTCAGTGCTACATACAGACTTGATTAGATTACAAGAAAGTCAATGTTTGCCTAAGCCAGCTTTTTCTAATTGTCTAAAAAGACGCCAATACTCAACATCTGTAGAATACTACATGCTGTAAGGACGTCGTCCTGCTTCCTGTTTGTCTGTGTTGGCTGCTTTCTCTTCCTGAATCTTTAATTATTGCTGCTCAAGACAGCTGCCTCCTTTGCCTAAGTAAAGCGTCCAACTTTGTCACTAGACAGTTCTACAGCACAATTAAGAAAATAACTCTTTCCCAATCTCAAATCCAGCAATCCGCTAACATTTCGTATCAACAACAAAGTCTAATGTAAGGGTCTGGAAAGTGAGCTAATGTCAACTTCTGTGATTCTATTTAATTTATGTACTGGCAGACATATGCAGTGTCAACTGGGGAAAATTTAGTACAGGTGTGATGAATACTCAGTTAATTACATTAACGCAGCAGATCTATTTGTGACCCCCCCCCCCTGGAAAGTGCCCCTGCATTAGGGCAGTGGTAGGGAGGATTTTCAAGGAGGTCACTAAGGGGCCCTTTTACAGACCAGCAGTAAGCCCAATGTGGGCTTACCACTTATTCTTTTGGGACTACCGCCGGCCCAACGTGGCCACCAGCAGTAGTCCCACCCCGAGTGTGTGCCATATTTTTGTAGCACTGGAAATGACACGTGCAGGGGATGGGAGCAACCACCAGGCTCCTGCAATATAACAGAATAATGAGCAGTAAACCTGCATTGGGCTTACTGACGCTTAGTAAAAGGGCCCCTCTGTTAGTTGTATGCATACAGACCTGTTCATGCCCTTCCCATGCTCCACCCATATGACTGCAATATGGGCCAGATTCTATAAATGGCACTAATTACTGTGCCCTAACTTTAGACGCCAGACTTACGTCTGCTGAAACCTGGTGTAAATACTGGCACCCAAGTTGGGCATGTTGACCCATTATTCAGTAACAATGCATGCAACTTTTTGGAACACCCATGACATGCCCATGCACCTCCCATGGCCACGCCCTCTTTTGAGATACATGCTATGGGATTTATTCGCCCAGTGTTATAGAACTGTGCAGCCAGATGCACTTGCAAATCCTAATTGGTGCCAATTAACATCAATAATTAGTTGTTAGCACCCAATTATTGATGGTTAAGAGTTCATTGGCCAATTAATTTGTGTGCACATCTCAGGAGCGTGCCCAATTTTAGGTGTCATATATAAGATCCGAGGATATGCCAGTTACACATTTTACTAAGCTGCAGTAAAAGGGGCCCTGCACTAGCAGCGGTGGCCATTTTTGCCTTGTGCTGGGGCCCTTTCTACAGCAGTGGGTAAAAAGCCTGAAAAAACAAATGGCCATATGGTAAGTTTGTACTTACCATGCAGCTATTTCGGGGGGGGAGCACTTATCACCACCCATGCCCTAACTTGGCAGTAACTGGGTAGAGCACAGTGCTGCCCGATTACTACTGGGTAAACCCCCTGCGACAGGGCCGCCGAGAGGGGAGACAGGGGGGGACAAAATTCCCCAGGCCCAGACCTCCAAGGGGGGCACGGTGCTGCAGTCCCACCCGCCCCCCTCTGTCCGCCACCGGGCCGGGCCCCCTGCATTGAAATCACAGCGCCTCTCACCTCTGTGTGAAAGTGCTGCAGGCAGCAGCAGATCACCTCCCTTCAGGCCTCCTTCCCTCCCTGTGTCCCGCCCTCGCGGAAGTTACATCAGATGAGGGCGGAACACAGGGAGGGAAGGAGGCCCGAACGGGGAGGCGATCTGCTGCTACCTGCAGCACTTTTACACGGAGGTGAGAGGCGCTGTGATTTCAATGCAGGGGGCCTGGCCCGTGGAGGGGGGAGTGGTGGCGACCTCGGGGGGGGGGCGGGGCCGGGGCCATGGGGGAAGCCTTGCCAGGGCCCAGCCCAGTCTCTCGACGGCCCTGCCCTGCAATAATATTTTTATGGAATTTCCAGTAGCCATGCTGGGGGCAGAACTGCCACCGGAGGCTGTGTTAGGTCTCTGGTAGTTCCAATTTGTCGCGCTGTAAGCCCATTACCACGCAGTAACCCTTTAGTAAAAGGGCCTCTTATAGAACAGCACTTAAGGGCATAGTTACTTACATATGTAACTGTTGATACTTGTTTTTATACCACTATCTTGTATTATTTTACCACAGGAAAACAAAAAAGGAAGCAGACCTTGTGAAGAAAAACCGTCTTTATTAATTCATAAAAAACTCCCAGGATTTAAATACAATTGCCCGACATGACCATGTTTCATCAAAATCCGGCTGCTCCTAAGGTGGACCCTAGCATCAGGTAACTATGATTTGAATTACTTGGATTATTAAGATAGCCATCCTTATTTGTTGGAGAATAAGTTAAAAAGAATATCTCACTACACCACCCTCTTTTCAATTTTAGGGTTTTCTGTGTCAGATATCTACATTTCCTGCAAGAGAGCTGTAGCAGCCTGATTATCCTTTAATATATGTAGCTCGCTGAGTGAAAATGTACCAAATGTGGATTGAGACTTATTTATGCCACATGACAGAAGGATATCAACTGCATAATTCTGCAAAATTTCAGCCTCATGGACTAATTACATCTTTATAGAATGAGAAATGTTTATCAATAAAAAAGTAATTAACCCCAGAAGTCACATACCTCACTTCAGGTACCTACAGTTTTTAGGCTGTAGAATATGAAAAACATCAAAGTTGTGAATAAAATTGCACAGTCCTATTCTACTGATCCTAGAGTACACAAAACTTTCAAAAATAAATGTTGCTCCGCTTTTGTTTCTGTTGTTTGTAACCCCGCTTTTGGTAACTCATTGCTCAGCGGGTCACATATGTTTTTCTTTTTTGTGAGATTATTAAGGAACCCCCTTCCCCCCCCCCAAACATTTAGAGATACCACCTTTAAGCTGTTATCCCCCACCTTGTGTTCCCAAATGTTCTTCTTGTGCTTCTAGGCAATTGCACCCATCTTCTACCCACCCCTGTGAGTTGCACTGCCATCACTTGAATTGGCTCCTCCCCCTATCCTTTCCCTCTCCTCCCCCTTCCCCATCTCCCCACTACCCCACTACCTTCCCCACAGCGTTCAACCACAACAGACTATTCCCACCACACACCCCTCTCCTTTCTGGCACAGCTCTACACACTCAATCCCATTCATTCTCACAAACTTCCATGCCCCTTAGCTGCCTATTACCCTCACCAATCATCCACTCTATCCGGCACACTTAGTGCAAACTGCTATGTGGGGATGTCTTCACTCATCTGGTTGGCCACCCTCACCCTATCTCCAGTTGTTCAAAGGATTAGTCTGATCTAGGCCTTGGCCCACCTCCTCCTCACCTCTATCCTTTCCATATGGCACTCTTTTCTTACCACAGAGTCCTTGCTCTCTGCAGCCCCTGTTTTTAAGGACTCTGTATTTTTTGTCATTCCTGCTCTGTTGGGCACCTGAATATTCTTGATTTTGGCCACAAATCTTTCCACAGCTCCTATGCTAAGCAGCAGCTTCTTGGCTCTAATGACCTTCGCTGCCAGTTTAGCTGGGAAAGAGATCTCCGCATAACTCTGCCACTGAAAAATCTCGTTAGACTTTAGCAGCTCCTTTCTCTGCCAGATTGTTTCAGGGTTCAAGTCTAGGAAGATACATATTTAACAGTCACTTGACATCCTGATATCTAAGGAGCTTCACAATGAAAGCCCTAGATGGGTTACCTAGATCTGGTGCAGACCAAAGTTCATTGGAAAACCTCTCTTTCATATTGTAAGTGAGTTGGGTAGCCAGGGAAGCACACTTGCAGCAGAACTTTGAAATATACCCTTGAGTCCTCTGCCTTTGCACTCTCCAGGACCTCAAAGAGATTGATCTCCTGTTTCTATTTTCCTTGTCCTCTACCTGAACCTTTAGGAGTCCTAGTTGCTGTGTAGATTTTTAATGTCCTCTCTCTTTCCTTTTTTTACTTGTCCTCCAAGGCCACAATTCTATTCTCTGCCTCCTTCTATTTGCACTGCCAGGGCCTCAAACATCTCCTCTATTTTTCCAATCACCATTCCTATTATTTCTTTTTTGGAAGAGTAAGTAAATTAGTAATAAGAGTAAGTAATAAGTAAATTAGTCCCTAAGTTATGGTGGTAGAAAACCAGATAAATAGTTAAGACAACTCTGTACCCCTTCATTGCCACCACTAAGAAATGGCTTTTGGATCTGAAGATGTGTATTTTGAACTTTGACTGAAGAGTGTCAGAGATTTGCCTTTAAGGGTTTGGACGGTTTCCTAAAGGACAAGTTCATAGACGGCTACTAAATAACTAGACCATTACATTTACCTCTTCTTTGGACAACAAGAATTCTTCTAGTTGTTTAGGATCAAAAAATTGAAATTGTTTAGATTGCAATAATACTCGACATATACAAGGAAATTTAAGTACAAAATTTGCACCTAACGCCAAAGTACTCGGGCGTAAAGCCAAAAAGGCTTTTCACCTTTTCTGTGTTTCTCTAGACAAGTCCGGATATATTCTGATTTTAGATCCCAAAAATAAAGAGTCCAAATGACGAAAGGAATGTTTTATTACTGCATCTTGATCCATCTCCAGGGCAAATGAAACCACCAAAGTTGTTCTCTGGGTAATTACCTCTAACGAGGATTCCAAAAAAGATGTGAGGTTCATAACTTCTCAACAAATTTCACATAAAAATCTCCATACCCTACCTAATGAAACTTTATTCAATTTAATGTTTTTTCTGTTTAGTTTTGTCGAAAATCTTGATAGAGCAATTTAAGTGCAATTGAGTGCAAAATACTGAGTTTTTTTGACCGATGATTATGTGAAAGTCTCTTGAGACCATAATTCTTTATTACAGATAAAATTCTGCAGACTATTTATGAGGTCTATTCCTCCTTTTCAGAAATTTAACTATAATATTGTAAATTCCTGAGTCAAGCACATTTTTCATTCAATAAGGTTTTTTGCAATTATATGTGAAAACAGATGCTATGTTTCAGTTAGTTATTAGTTGTTGTTGTAGTAATAATAATATGATACAAAATAAAAATAAAGCTGCAGAAAAGCTTGCTTTATGAATAATTTAGAACTTTGGAGAAAGCCAGTTTAATTATGTCACACTTCTTTGAATATCTTGAAATAACACTGTGCTTGTGTACAGTGAATAATAACTTTGGAGTTGATATTCAAAGTGATTTAACCTGCCAGAAATGGCTCCTGGCCAATTGAATTGCTTGTTTGTGCTGAAGGCCTAACTGGCTATTATGAGGACATTCTCAGCACTTGGTTGGTTAATTATTAATTTGGATTTTGCTCACACCTTTTTTCAGAAGTAGCTCAAGGTGATACACTGGGTATTTCTTTATCCCTGGAGGGCTCACAATCTAATTTTGTACCTGAGGCAATGGAGGATTAAGTGGCTTGCCCAAGATCACAAGTAATAGCAGTGAGATGTGAAGTGGCCACCTCTGGGTGTCAAGGTAGGTGCTCTAACCACTAGGCCATCCCTCCCCTCTAACTGGTCAAGGTAAGAGCATAAATAGGTCTGCATAAAAGTCAATCCTATTTTGGGGGCCCTTATACTAAGCTACAATAAAAAGTGACCTGTGCTAGTATGGGCGCATGAAATTGGCACGTGCTGGGCCATTATTTTACTGCAACAAGTGAAAAGGCCTTTTTAAAATGGGGAAGCGCTACCCACGCATTAGTCCTATCTCAGCTTAGTAAAATGGCCCCTTTATGCGGTTTGCTATAGCCGATTGAGGGGCCCATTTATAGAATGCCAGTAAGCCCAATGCGGGATTACCGCTTGCTCTTCTGGGACTGTCACCAGCCCAACGCAGCCACCAGCGGTAGTCCCGCCCCGAGCGCACGCCATTTCCAGAGGAAAAAGAAAACCCTCAGAAATGGCTTGCATGGCGGTAACCTGGTGGTAATTGGGCTGATGGTAAAGGCTCCCCGCCGCATGGCCATGTAGTAAGATTTCTCTTACCACATGGCCATGTGTGTCTGGGGGCTTTTTTACCTCCTGCTGTAAAAAGGGCCCTGGTGCGCGGGAAAAACAATTCTTGCACTAGCGCAGGTCCCTTTTCCACCCAGCTTGGTAAAAGGACCCCTAAGTGCTGAATATTGTACTTTTTAAACCATTTTTTATTTATGTAATTAAAATTTACAATGACAAAACATCTTTTTAGACAGAAACATAATCAACTCATGAAAAAGAAATGATAATTAGTAATACATTTTTGAAAGCTATATCTAAGCTCATTTTTCACAAAAAGGAGAGATCCAAGATCAATATCCAAGGGAGATTGGGTAAAGAAAATAAAAAGGAACAAAGAAAGACAAGAGTGGAGGAGTGGCCTAGTGGTTAGAGCACCAGTCTTGTAATACAGAGGTGGCTAGTTCAAATCCCACTGCTGCTTCTTGTGATCTTTGGCAAGTCATTTAACCCTCCCTTGCCTCAGGTACAAACTTAGATTGTGAGCCTTCCTGGGACAGAGAAATATCCAGTGTACCTGAATGTAACTCACCTTGAGCAACTACTGAAAAAGGTGTGAGCAAAATATAAATAAATAATAATTAATAAATAAGTTAACCTTCCCTTAACACATCTAACCAGCAGACTCACCAAACATAGGGCCCAAGTTATCCTGCAAGTTAAGAAAGCAACACAACTGAAGTAGTTCAAAGAAATTGTACTTTTTATCCTTTGAGTGGAGGAGTAGCCTAGTGGTTAGTGCAGCAGACCTTGATCCTGAGGAACTGGGTTCAATTCCCACTGCAGCTCCTTGTGACTGTGGGCAAGGTGCCCCAGGTACAAAATAAGTACCTGTATATATGTAAACCACTTTGAATGGAGTTGCAAAATACCACAGAAAGGCAGCATATCAAGTCCCATTTCCATTTCCCTAAAGAGACGAGCACATTTACAGGGAAAATGAAGCTGGAATTGGACTCCCAAAGATATCACTTCTTGTCTTATGCCCAAGAATTTTCTTCTTCTTCTTTCATAAGCCCATTTTGAAACATCTGGAAAGATCTGTACTTTCCCACCTAAAAAGGTGGGATGAGATTTAAAAATATATATATCTTTATTAAAATCAGAGAAATGTATACAACAGGATGCGTTAGGAACATCTCCATTTAACATAATGCAAGAAACACCTCAAAGTACACAAAATCAACATTAGACTTATATGTTATATCCCATCCTTTCTGTACATCAAAAATATATAAACATCTCACCCCTCTGATCGATTTTTTTAGGAATTTTAATCCCCCCTATCTCCCCCTCTCCTCCCAGTCTCGTCTAGATATACCTTTTACTAAAGCGCACTAACAGATTTAGCATGCGTTAACGATTAGCGCCCTAAGGGGCTGATGATCAAAGGTAAAAGTGGGTGCTAGAGGTCACTAGTGCCAGACTAGCACCCACATTTACCAGCTCAGTATGAACAGAGGGCACTGATGCAACAAACAATGAGCATGCCAGGAAATACCGCAGGGCTCTGCGGTATTCCACCTGTATGATCAGAGAACAGCGCTCTAATCGTACATGTAGAATAGCACCTTAACCCTACACCAGCTCGGAACTGACACAATCCTCCTGCAGAAGTAGTCTAATGATCAAAACTAATAGCACACATAAATGTGCTATTAGTTTTGATCATTGGGGCGTTGTTTCCCCGCGCTGTTCTGGCGCTAATCTTATAACTCTGTTTGGTACAGTGCTGGGAAACTGATCATCAGGACCTAAATTATAACGGGCCTTTTATCATTTAGCACAAGCTCTGTTAGCTTACCTTAGTAAAAGGACCCCATAGTCTCAACAAAGCATCCTTATCTTGCAAAAAGATGAATGCGACTAATAATATAGCTCTTGTTTTAATTTCTCCATCGTCTGCTTTATCAATGTTGTTACACCCAAACTGTCAGATGAAACATCCAACAATAACTGTTCTTCCTTTTTTCCCCCAGATTTTACTGAGACAGTTAGGGGCCCTTTTACTAAGCCACGTAGGCGCTTATGCGCACCCAACACGCATCAATTTGGAGTTACCGCCCGGCTACCGTGTGGCCCTTGTGGTAATTTGATTTTTGATGCATGTCCACTACGTGTGCCAGAAAATAATTTGTATTTTCTGGCGCGCAGCGGAAACCGGTTGGTAATTGTCATTCTACATGCATAGACGATTACTTCACGGTTTCCGTGTTAATCCTTACCACTAAGTCAATGGCTTGCGGTACGGTCTCAGACCCAAAATGGATGTGTGCCAATTTTTATTTTGTCGCACAAATTTTAAAAAAGGCCTTTTTTACAGGCGCACTGAAAAATGGATCTGCAAGCTCCCAAAACATGCGCAGTCCATTTTTCAGCACACCTTAGTAAAAGAGTCCCTCAATATGTAGTATAGTTTTTGCACCGGTAGCAAAGACTGGTCAGAATACTTAAAAAATTTCCTTTAAAAATCTATGTAACATCTGAATATTGTACCTAACCAGCTATGGTTTAGCTGGGTCTGTAAACCTGGAATTCAATGCTGTAGTCTGGACATGGCTCACCACTGAACTACTGGGCATAACGCTGACCTTCGCCAGCTGAATCGACCCCTTTATGTGATTGTCTCATAACACTGAAGAGTTGATGGTACCAAGCTCAGAAATTACACAGACAGGTTGATCTCCACAACTGAATGACATCTTAAATATAACAAACATTACATGATCCGTATGTATTTCATAAATGGAAAGAAGTGACAGTGCATTATAGTTCAGATATCCCATCCTTTTGCTACTTCATTCTGAGTAATAAGAGTTCTGGGACAGATTTCAAACATGGTCTTCAGAAGACACTAAATAACAGTGATTAGAAGAAAATGACCAGATGTTTAGATCCATTTACCAGCAACCCTGAATAGAAAACCTGCAGAGGTTTAGGTGCTAGAGTAAGTAAGCTGAACCAATTTCCTTTTTGTCAGTTGACCAAAATAGTAACGAGAAAGTTCTGTTCCTGCAAGTGAGCCTGACTAGTTCATGACATTCCAGCCTTTGTGATGCTCAGTACACGAAGTTTAAGCTTAGTTATTTGCCATGAAATGTACTTCACCGTTGAACTGAAGTTTTGTCTGACAGATCTCTCTCTTTCTCTCTCTCTGTCACAGAAATCAGGAATTAGTAAGTAAGCCCTTGTGCTGATCCGGAGTCCAGTGGTCAGAAACCCGACACTTCACCTGCAGTGACCACCGTTCCCCAGTGGTTGAGCCCCTGGGTTCGGGCAGCCAGCAGGACTTAAGGAGTTGGGCGGTGAGACAGGCTCAGACAAGAAGAGGAGGCTAGCTCAGAGCTGGCAGAAGTCAGGTCAGGCGGCGATCCAGCAGAGGTCAGGTCCAGGCAGTGGTCAGGTCAGGCAGTGATCCAGGCAGTGGTCAGGTCAGGCAGCAATCCAGCAGAGGTCAGGTCCAGGCAGTGGTCAGGGCAGGTGGCAATCCAGCAGAGGTCAGGTCCAGGCAGTGGTCAGGGCAGGAGGCAATCCAGCAGAGATCAGGTCCAGGCAGTGGTCAGGGCAGGCAGCAATCCAGCAGAGGTCAGGTCCAGGCAGTAGTTAGCAAGGAAGAACAGCAATGAGAAAAACACACCAGACACCAGGAAGGTAGTAGCTGAGGCAATGAAGTAGTGAGAAGTTCCTGGTTTTAAACTGAAGGTGTCTGACATCAGAGTAGGCACACCCAGACGTAGGCACGCCAAAGTGCAGACATGCCCAAAGTGTAGGTGCGCTAAAGTGTAGGCACACCTAAGGTGTAGACATGCCCAAACTGGAGATACTCAGAAGAGAGGTATTAACTGCGTTGTAGGTCTGTACATCTGGCTCAACGTTTGATATTCCAGGTTCGTGACACTCTCTCTATGCCTGTGTTCTTTATGCACAGTGTCTCTGGGATGAAAAGGCGCCCTCGTGATGTATGCTTCCTTTTTTTGTGTGTGTTATTTTGTGTATATGTGTGTGTTTGCTAGAATGCTTATTTTTCTTTCCCATGTACACTGGAATTCTTTCCCTTTCTCAATGTTACTGTTTTTTTTTTCATTGTACACCACTGAGATCTTATTGTCAAATCTCAAATAAACTAAACTATATTATAATTACTTTTGCTTCTAGCTGTTACGCTTTCACACTTCACTGCAGCAAAAGCGTGAATAATTTTGTCAGGATACATTGAGTCGACAGTATGAAGTGCTGGCACCTATATATAACCAAGTGCAAAAAATTAATCGGATTAAATATTTAGCTCAAGTGTCATCGTTTACTTTTAAAGCTCCAGTGGTGTTTAAGAAATAAGTTTTATACTTATAACTATATATACCATTTCCCATTCATTTGGCATATACTGTTGAAAAGGAACCAAACTCTCCCCTGCTCAATTACAGCCCACATTATTCAAAAATGCTGTTCAGCTACAAGAAAACTACTGTTTTAGGTCCTTTTAATAAGATTATCATTGAACTTCTCATTCTAATGCTGCACAGAACATTTGATACTGAGAGCAAAAGTACTGCATTCAGATTTGTGCTCCTCAGGTAGAACTCCTGCAGGTGAAAACAGCTCACATAATGTTGAAGTGTTTAATGATTTGGGAATCAAACATTCTGTATGCGGCGCTCCAGCTGTTATCTTATTAAAATGATCCTCTTTGGGACATTTTCACATAAAAGTCTCATCAGGAGGTTTCTAAAAGTAACCTGTGCTTTTAAAAACTTTGTCAGTCCAATACGACAACTCTGAGAAATGCCTGAGGCACCCCCAGGCTCTGCCTTAGATACTACTGCTTCATTAAGTTCTTCCTATCATTATTTATGAAGTGAACGCTATACTTTTTACAGTCAAAATATTAACATAAATCCCTAATTCTATATATGGTGCTAAAAATTGCATGCACTAATTCGGGCCCACACCCATTTTGTGTGTGTGATTTAATTGCATAGTGAGTCAATTAGCACCAATAATTGGCCATTAACAATGAATTACTGGTGCTAATTGGCAATAATTTTAATTTACACACAAATCTTTTAGTTGCTATTCTGTAAAGATGTGCATGTAAATTTTTTGAGGGGTCCAAAAAGGAAGCATGATCATGGGAGAGGCAGGGGCGGGTCAGTGGCATTCCTTGAATTTGTGTGCAGTGTTACAGAATTAGGTAGATCTGCACCTAATTTAGGGATAAGGATTTGCATCAGGTCTCAGCTGGTGTAAATCCTGATGCTACTACTACTACGACTACTATTTAGCATTTCTATAGCGCTACAGTGGCGACTCTAGGTCGGCTGCCACCCAGGGTGGATCGCCACTGCACACCCCCCTCCCAGGTGCAGCATGACACCCCCCCCCCGGCGCAATGATACCCCCTCCCCGGCACATCAAGCCCCCTCGCCGCGATGACCCCCCCCTGGCTGCTGGAGGGTGCAGAGAGCAGCCGCGCGCCTGTCGGCTCCATTGGCTCCCTGCTCCCTCTGCCCCGGAACAGGATGCACCCGGGGTGGACTGCCCCCACCGCCCCGCCCTTCCTTCGCCACTGGTATCAGGCCAGAAAAATATCTGAATGACCCAATCCTAGCCACAAAGGAAAGGGGAAGATAGAAAGCAGAGGGAGGGTGGGTATAGCAGCAGAATGGTGACTACATTTCAGGTATATTTAGTACTGCTGCTTATGGAGTATATTCAATAAATGGACCACAAAGTTAGGCACCGAAAAAATTCAGCGCTAAGCATTATTCTATAAAGGATACATATCTTACATAGAATAGCATTTACCCCTGGATTCTATATAGTGTGTCTACAGAACCGCACCATAATCAAAGTGTATTGTGTAACAATGAGCTTAAGTTAATTGGCTTAACAAGCCAATCAGCATTGTTAACAGCACTTAGCAAGCAGTAATGAGCACTAATTGGCAATAAATAGAATTTAAGCACACAACTCCTTAAGCGTATTTTGTAAAGCACTGTGCCTAAATTTTAATGCATGCAGGCAAAAGGGACATGGTTATATGCGTGGAAATAGATGTTTCATGAGTGTTCTAAAATGTATGCACATTGTTATAGAATATACATACATACATTTATGCCCTCTGTGCCTAAATCTACACACCGGGATTTATGCTATGTTTTCATTGGTGCAAATGGAGACGCTTAGTTTTAGGCGCTAGGATATCAACTAAGCATATTCTATATACCATGCTTAAATCTAGGCGCCACTTATAGAATAGTCTTAGGCAAAAATGTTTTCCATGTGGATTTTCTGGGTGCCATATATAGAATCTGGCCCTTAGCGCCGATCCCATGCCTAACTTTTGGGTGTCAGACTTACACCTGCTAAAACCTGGTGTAAATGCCAGTGCCCGAGTTAGGCATGGTTAGACAGTATTCTGTAATTCCGCCTGCAACTTTTCAGAGCATCCCCAATATGCCCATGGCCACGCCCCCTTTTGAGATACACACTATGGAAGTTAGATGTTGTGCCTTATAGGATAGCACACATACAAATTTTAATGAGTGCCAATTACACCAATAATGGTTTAGCACCCAATTATAGATGGTTCGGAGCACATTATGCAATTTATTTGCGCATGCATCTCGGAAGTGCATCCAAAGTTGGGCGTGCAGCTTTGGGCTCCTTACCACCCAAAATAAGAAATATACAGGAATATACTAGATTCCGCAAAATCCTCAAATTTTTCCTATTCAAACAAACCCTCACAAAGGACAACCATATCTAAAATAACTAATTATTACTTGAACTGGTTATTTCTCTATTTACTATTAACCTTCTCTTTGCTTCATGCACAATTTCTCATTCATAATAGATTTTCTAAATGTTAAACATCCATAGTTATCCCAGTATGTTTATGATACTCTATTGTAAAATTGGATTCTTACAACAAATTACTTTCTAATGCATTATTTTTTGTTATGTATCCTATACTGTTTATTGTAAGCCACATTGAACTCAAACTTGTTTGGGATAATGTGGGATATAAATGTCACAAATAAATACATTTCAGACTCTTTGAGGGGCATAATCGAACGGGGCGCCCAAGTTTTCATGAGGGCGTCCTCGCAGGACGGCCCCGTGAAGGGGCAGGAAAACCCGTATTATCGAACCAAGATGGGCGTCCATCTTTTATTTTGATAATACTGTCGGGGACGCCCAAATCTCAACATTTAGGTTGACCTTAGAGATGGTCGACCTAAATGTTGAGATGGTCAACCTTAGAGATGGTCGTCCCTTGTTTTCGGCCATAATGGAAACCGAGGATGCCCATCTCAAAAACAACCAAATCCAAGCCATTTGGTCGTGGGAGGAGCCAGAATTTGTTGTGCACTGGTCTCCCTCACATGCCAGGACACCCTAGGGGGCACTGCAGTGGACTTCACAAATTGTTCCCAGGTGCATAGCTCCCTTACCTTGTGTGCTGAACCCCCCAAAACCCACTCCCCACAACTGTACACCACTACCATAGCCCTTAGGGGTGAAGGGGGACACCTGCATGTGGGTATAGTGGGTTTCTGGTGGATTTTGGAGAGCTCACATTTACCACCACAAGTGTAACAGGTAGGGGGGATGGGCCTGGGTCTGCCTGCCTGAAGTGCACTGCACCCACTAAAACTGCTTTAGGGACCTGCATACTGCTGTCATGGAGCTGGGTATGACATTTGAGGCTGGCATAGAGGGGGTTGGTGACTACTGGGGGAGTAAGGGGAGGTCATCCCCAATTCCCTCCGGTGGTCATCTGGTCAGTTGGGGCACCTTTTTGAGGCTTGGTCGCAAGAAAAAATGGAACAAGTAAAGTCGACCAAGTGCTTGTCAGGGATGCCCTTCTCTTTTCCATTATCGGCCGAGGACACCCATCTCTTAATCACGTGCCAGTCCCGCCTTCGCTACGGTGCCAACACACCCCCGTGAACTTTGGTCATCCCTGCGACGGAAAGCAGTTGAGGGCACCCAAAATCGGCTTTCGATTATGCCGATTTGGGTGACCTTAGGAGAAGGACGCCCATCTCCTGATTTATGTCGGAAGATGGGCGCCCTTCTCTTTCGAAAATAAGTCTGTTTGCGAACACCAAACCTTAGAAATAGATACACAGAAGTTTACTAGCACCAATTACAAGAACTCAAACTGACCAAAACTTTTTATGAAAAGTCACCATTGCAGATCTAGTTTACAAAAAGAGAACAAGCTAGCCTGCTAGAGATTTTATGCAAAATCTACATGCTAATAGAATCCCTCACATCAGTTACACATACAAGACACAGGCAGACCATCACCTAATAGGGAATAAGGTACTACAAATTAGAAACATTTATAGAGACACAAAATGAAATGGGAAATATGAGAAATCTGACTCTGAGAGCAGCAGAACATGGAACAAAAAGAAACAAAAATGGATTACTGAGTAAAATACAGACATAAATGCCCATTTTCTATGCTGACATACTCCATTTTCCAAAAACTCAAAATACAATGATTTTTGGAGCATTGATGCCTGATAGTTTTACTTTTCTAACTGAATTGGTTCTGGTCTCTATGACTTCCTCTTTTTGGTCTTCTCTCAATCCTTCAAGGAATAGGAAGACAGTGGGGTCTAGGTTACTGGGTGAGGGCATTAATAGGGGTGCAAGACTGGGCACAGAAATGTTGGGATGGGAGATGATTTGAAAGACCTGAAGAAGTTGGGAGGCTATGAAAAGAGACAGAATGTTATGGAGAGGATGAGAAATAAAGGAAGGGGACAAGTCTTTAAAGGAGGTGAGAGAGGGCAGAAATAAAGAATGAGACACTGTTTAGAGGGTAAGACACAACTATCACTCCAAGTGAACCTTTCAACAATCTCACGCTCTCACCTTCCCCTTACAATCAGCACATATGTATTCAGATATGCTAGAGGAAAGGAGATAGAAGAGATATGATGCAGACATTCAAGTACTTAAAAGGTATTAATATACGTACAAACCTCTTCTAGACACGTAGGGGGTGGTAGAACTAGAGGACATGAATTAAGGTTGCAGGGTGCTAGACCTAGGAGTGATGTCAGGAAATACTTTTTCACAGAGAGGGCAGTGGATGCCTGGAATGACCTTCCAGGAGAGGTGGTAGAGTCAAAAATGGTGAGGGAATTCAAAAAAGCATATGGGATAAACACAGGGGATGCCTAAATAGAAAGATTATGGAAACACAACATAGCTGTTGGGGTGTTATATTGGGCAAGAGTAGTGGGAACTAAGGCCAATGTCTATCATCAGTGTCCTGCAAATGGTGAAAGTCAGATGAAGAGTTGGCAACTCCATTATTGGGGAATTAAGGCCAATTCCAGACAGACTTTTGAGTTCCTGCTCTCCCCATCTTATATCACCAGCATCTGCCCATCTGCCTCCTTCTCCTCTTTTCTAGCATCCATTTCCTCTTTTTCTTTCCATCCCAGCATCTGTGCTCTGCCTCTCCCCCCCATACTTCTATCTTCCCTTCTTCAGCACCTGTCCCCCTACATCCTGCTCTTGCATTTATCTACCCTGTCTTTCCTTCATCTTTTACCAGTATCAACCCCCTGTCCATCCCTATCTTCCCCTTTCTTCCCCACCCCCTATCTTATCTGTCTTCTTCCTTTTCACTCCCCCAGTATTTTCCAGCATGGGTTGTCTCTTGCTCTTTATCCCTTGCCATTTGCTAACATCAGCCCTCTTCTCTCATCCCTTGTCCCTATACCAGTCCCCAGCCATCTTCTTCTACATCAGTCCCATTTCTCAATATCAGCCCCTTTCTTCCATCTCTGTTCCACAGTATTTGTCAGTGTCATACCTCTTCTCCTGGCATCATCATCAAACTGTTCTCCCTAAGCCACAGCAATGGAGGCAGAGTGGCTGTTGGAATTTTTTTTTTCTTGCTATATTTTACTGATTTTACTTTTCTATTTTTTAATTATATTTTATAATTGATGTTTACTGCTCTGATGTTATTGTTGAAAGGTGATCTAGTAAGTATTGAATAAACATAAACATCTGCCACAGCTTTTCTCACAGCTCCAGCCCCTGCATCAGCCCACACCCCTCTTTTCCCAGCTCCTCGGTTCATACCTACCCCCAGCATCTGCCAGTATAAGACCTTGTACCTAGCATCTGCCGATATTTGAATCCCTTCAGGAATCTGTAACTATGTTTTATATTGTATTCTGCTTAGAGATAACTTCATAAGTGGATTAACAAATTAAAAATGATACAAAATGAAAACTGAACCAAACTAAAATTAATTCCTGAATCCTGTCTGTCCACAGCCTGGCCCTCTGCTCCCTGCTGCTCTGTTTCTTCCATTAGCTGCTGGCACTGCAATAGATAAATGTGATGGTCGGCACTTCCTTCTGGGCCGGTGTATTAAAGTGAGCCAGTGCTATGCAGTGGTTAATGTGCACTTCAAGGGCTGCTGCCACATGTAAACTAGCTTGGAATAATGTCCAAATAAAATCTATGCTAATGAGGTAATGAGATGCAAAACTATGCACAATTGTTCATGATCTATTAGTACAGCATAAATATTCATGCAAACTGCTTCACAAATACATTAATGCAAAAAATATCATCTGCATATGTAGATGTAAGCCTTATTTGCATATATTTAACATTAGTTGTTAGTATGGATGATAAACATCATAGACCTGATATTTGAAGTGAGTTATACATTTTGCTGGTGGGTAGCAAATACATAGTTCATTTATTCAGTGCTTACACAAATAAAATCAGACCATTTATAACTTGCTAAATGGCCTTGGTATAACTGACTGATAGTCATAAGTACATAAGTAATGCCATACTGGTAAAAGACCAAGGGTCCATCGAGCCCAGCATCCTGTCCACGACAGCGGCCAATCCAGGCCAAGGGCACCTGGCAAGCTTCCCAAACGTACAAACATTCTATGCATGTTATTCCTGGAATTGTGGATTTTCCCCAAGTCCATTTAGTAGCGGTTTATGGACTTGTCCTTTAGGAAACCATCCAACCCCTTTTTAAACTCTGCTAAGCTAACCACCTTCACCACTTTCTCCGGCAATGAATTCCAGAGTTTAATTATATGTTGGGTGAAGAAACATTTTCTCCGATTTGTTTTAAATTTACTACACTGTAGTTTCATCGCATGCCCCCTAGTCCTAGTATTTTTGGAAAGCGTGAACAGACGCTTCACATCCACCTGTTCCACTCCACTCATTATTTTATATACCTCTATCATGTCTCCCCTCAGCCGTCTCTTCTCCAAGCTGAATAGCCCTAGCCTCCTTAATCTTTCTTCATAGGGAAGTCGTCCCATCCCCGCTATCATTTTAGTCGCCCTTCGCTGCACCTTTTCCAATTCTACTATATCTTTCTTGCGATGCGGCGACCAGAATTGAACACAATACTCAAGGTGCGGTCGCACCATGGAGCGATACAACGGCATTATAACATCCTCACATCTGTTTTCCATACCTTTCCTAATAATACCCAACATTCTATTCGCTTTCCTAGTCTCAGCAGCACACTGAGCAGAAGGTTTCAGCGTATTATCGACGACGACACCCAGATCCCTTTCTTGGTCCATAGCTCCTAACATGGAACCTTGCATGACGTAGCTATAATTCGGGTTCTTTTTTCCCACATGCATCACCTTGCACTTGCTCACATTAAACGTTATCTGCCATTTAGCCGCCCAGTCTCCCAGTCTCGTAAGGTCCTCTTGTAATTTTTCACAATCCTGTTGCGAGTTAACGACTTTGAATAACTTTGTGTCATCAGCAAATTTAATTACCTCGCTAGTTACTCCCATCTCTAAATCATTTATAAATATATTAAAAAGCAGCGGTCCTAGCACAGACCCCTGAGGAACCCCACTAACAACCCTTCTCCATTGTGAATACTGACCATTTAATCCCACTCTCTGTTTCCTATCCTTCAACCAGTTTTTAATCCACAATAGGACATTTCCTCCTATCCCATGACCCTCCAATTTCCTCTGTAGCCTGGCCAAGAATAGCTCCTGCCCTACCCCCCCCCCTGGATATTCGGGGGGGGGGGGGGGGGGGAAGTGGCCTGGCATTGAATATCTGGCCTCAGCACAGATCGAAGGACTTAGCCAGCCTGCTTCCCACGGGCTGAATATCAGTCAGTAAGTGTAAACAAGAGACCTGCACTGGATTGGGATGGGGCAAAGGTGAAGCTAGCACTTACATATCTACAGTAGCTGTGGTATTTTTGGAGGGTAATTCTATACCAGGGCACCCACTATAGGTACTAGTTCTGGTGCCTATTTTAAGCCTGTTCTATAAGGTGCCTACTTTTCTTTATAGAACACAAGGGCCGCCGAGAGACTAGGCCGGGCCCGGGGCAAAGCCGCCCCTCCCCACCTCTGCCCCCCCACCACTGCCACCTCTGCCCCCGTCGCTGCAGTCCTCAGTCTCACCTGCCTGCCGTCACGGCTCCAGGCTCCTTGCATTCGAAGCGGCAGTCGCAGATCGCCTCTCTTCTGGCCTTCCCTCCCTGTGACCCGCCCTCATCTGATGTAACTTCCGGTTTACGTGAGGGCGGGTCACAGGGAGGGAAGGCCCGAAGGGAGGTGATCTGTGACTGCCGCTTCGAATGCAGGGGGCCCGGAGCCGAGGAGGCAGGCAGGTGAGACCAGGGACTGCAATGCCGGCGGCCTGACCCCGGTGCCAGGCCCCCCTTGGAGGCCCGGGGAATTTTGTCCCCCCTGCCCCCCCCCCTCGGCGGCCCTGTAGAACGCTAGAGCAAATGGCTGTAAACGTGGGTTCATTACTGTATGATCACTTACTCTAGTCCTCTGGCTGGTGTAACATACACATGTAAATTCCTATGCTCTGCCCAAATCCGCCCATGTGCATGTCCACTGGCAAAGAACACACCATCAACTCATGAAGCATACTTTTCCGCTAGTTGATATCCTATAAGAGATCATTTATGCACATAAGTAACTAGAATACAGCCATTTAAGTGCCTTCCTGTCGTCTAAAACCAGGCGATTCCTTGCTGAATTACCTCCCAAATGAGTTCTCTGTTTAAAGCGGGTTTAATTTTCAATGTATATGTGCCATTATAATCACAGGTCACATGTATATTCAGTTCACTGGTTAAATGGATAACACTGCTGAATATATGAATAAAGTTAAACACTAAGTTCCTTGATTTCCCCTCCCTTCACATTCTTCTTCAAGCTTTTATCATTTCTCATGTCAATTACTGTAACACCGTCTATACTGGCATTTCTCAAACTCAGACACATCGTCTCCAGACTCTTCAGAATTTGACTGCTCGTTTGCTTTTCCATGCAAAGAAGTTAGATCGTATCACCCCACTCTTTCTGCAATTACATTGGTTACTTGTTGCATTCAGGTCTTGGTTCAAGATTCTCGCCATTACCCATAAGGTTCTACACACTGGAATCACTCCTTTTTTTATTATTCCCTACAAACCTTCTTGCGCCCTCTGTTCCCTTGATGCCCACCGCTTGGTTCTCCCCTCCCCAAGGTCTGCCCACTACGAGACTACCCGCACCTCTGCTTTCTTTTTCTTGGCACCCAAGCATTGGAATGACCTCCTCCCCCCCCCCCCCCCCCCCAGATCAGACCTTTCCCTTCCATGCTTCAAAGCCCTACTTAAGGTTCACTTTTTAAAATTCTCCTTTAACATCTCCTTGAATTGATTCCCCCGGCAGCGGAGTTCTGTTGCTGACTCAATGCTTTTAATTATTAATTTTTAGTTTTTAGGTATGTGTGCTTTCTTTGAATGATCAGTTCCTTTCCTATAACCATTTGTATTTCCTTTCTTTTTACCATATTTTACTTTATTTTTGTACACCACTTTTCTGTAAAAGCATGTAGGATTATGAGCACAAGTCAGCACCCCAGCAGAGGTCAAAAATGGCAGAGGCTGACACACCAGTGCGACTCTTGAATCTATCAGAGATTGAGATGCCTGTAATTTATAAAAAGAATATGAGCCTGTGTAAACTCAGGCATTTATACCCTTAGGGGGCAAAGCAGGCCTTGGGAAATAAATTAGTATAAACAGAAGAATGTGATTTAGTAACTTAAGGGAAAATATATAGTGAGAACAGAGAACAGAATGATCTCTCAGGAAGATAAGTGCTATGAAGCTTTGCTTAACACAAAAGGTATATAAACAATTGAATCAGAGCATTACATTGGAGAGGCAGAGGCAGACCACATGTTTGTGTCCCCTGCTCTCCACATGAGAAACCAGCTGTAATTGTAATTTTATCTTGGTAAGAAATTAAAGAATTGCTTTTCTCATACGCTGGCCTTCCTAGTCTTTTATCTCTCTAAATTGTGGGTGGTTGGTCAGTACTAATTTGGGAGGGGATACAAGCAGCCTAAAAAACAAGCAGTATATCAAGTAACAAATAAACCTAAACTGGTGCTTGGCTTTGGGTTATATGGTGCCTTATGCAGGGTGAGATGGGGTGTGGTAGGACAAATTTAAATCCATGGGGTGGCAACGCCTGTTTGGACACAACAGAGAAGCCCCCCCCCCCCCACAAAACATCCAGGATCTCCTCTTTCTCTCTCTCCCAATCACACCACCATTCAGGATCTTCTGTTTGTCGGTGTGTCTCTCCACCTGCCATGCAACATGTCCTTTCTCTTTCTCTCTTCCCATCCAACATAACCCTTCTGTCTCTCCCTCCTTCCAAACAGCATCTCTTTTCTCTCTCTTCGTCCCCTAGCCATCCTGGATCTCTCCTCTGTCTCTCTCTTTCCTCCCTTACAATGATGCTCCTCTGTCTGTCCCTCACTCTCTTCCTGCAGGAAATGGCCATACGGCAAGTAAAGCACTTGCTGCGTGGCCAATTCAGGGGGGGAGCCCTTACTGTCACCCATTGAGGTGGTGATAAGGGCTCCTGCGTCAACCCAGCAGTAACCAGGCAGCACACAGTACTTCTTGTATAGTGAGCGGCAAGCCCGCGTTGGGCTTATGGCCGCTTAGTAAAAGGTGCCCTAAATGCGATATCCAGCATTTAACCGGCTATGGGTTACCGCATAAAGATAGGACTGACTTTTATGTGGCTCTATTTTTGCAGTTTACCTGCCTGGTTATGTTCTGAATATCAGCACTTAACTAGCCAAATGATGACTCTGCCCCCGGAACACCCCCAAAATGGCTGGTTTTGAGTTCTGCATTAACCAGTTATTTTCAGTGGCGCTAACCATTTATGTGCTGCTGAAAATGGCCAGTTAGCACCAAACAGGCAATTTAACCAGTCAGGAGTCGTTTCTAGCTGGTTAAATCAGTTCAAATATCGACCTTGAAAGGCATAGTGCTCGTCAGCTTTAGAGTTAAATATTTTCCTTGTAGGTCATTTTTTATATTTAAATCATTTTTATTGGTGTTACAAACAATAAAGACAGGACCTTATGACATTTACAACTGTTAACCATCCATTTTCTCTTTTATACCCCAAAATAAACTTTCCCCTCCTCCCAACTCCCTCCCCCCCCTTTTCCCTGTTCTTAATAGTCTTTTATATGATCTTATATGTTTATTACAAGTTCAATAGGTGATGGCGAGCTGATGGGGTCAGAGTGTTCCAAAAGGGGGTCCACCGTTGTTGAAATTGTTCTCCAATTTGTGAATTGAGGTCTGTTACTCCCATCCTTTCCATGCGCAGTATCTGTAACATACGTGTCCTCCACTGTTGCAATGTCGGGCCCCTCATTGATAGCCATTCCGTCAATATAGTTTGTTTACCCACAATTACAGCTCGTTGGGTAAATGCTGCAAAGCCTTTGGCAGTGTGCCGGCTGTAGGTCATTTTTTAAATTATATTTAACAAAGTCAACTAATATTTGAAAATTTTATTCTGCTTATATTGGAGCCTTTTACAGCCCGTCTTCCACTGGCCTGATGTTCTCTCTCTCTCTCTCCTTCTCTAGAGTTCAGCACTTCCTGTTCCCTGGTACCCTGACTGACCTATCAGCTGAGGGTGAAAGGGGGGGGGGGCATCCCAGTGGGCAGAGGTCTGGCATGCTGGTGGTGGTGATCAGTTTTACAGGGGTAGGCCGGCAGTAGTGTCAAAGAATCCAGATGTGGAGGTTTTTCCGTGGTGGCAGTTCATTTTAATTATTGAAATTTGATATTCTGCCTATAGCTTGCAACATCTTAAGGTGAATTTCAGTAAAAAGCAATGTAAACATTATACAGCATTAGAATAACAAATAGAACATAATTTCAACTTGTTTTAAATTTGTTTTTTATTAGCCATTCCAATTTATCCTCCCAGACTTATATAGTATATAGCTCTCTGTATCAACTTCGGACTTCTTGATACACACTTTCTTCATGCCTTGCTGCAAGACAGCCAGTGATGCAGGGCAACAGTATCTACACAACTTTGCAAAAGGTCCTAGCTTCCTCCTGACACTGACAACATTTACCTGTCTTTCATCTGCCTTTCTTACAGCCATTTGTTTATATCTACCACTTCCATGGAAGTCAGTGTTGAGTTGATGGAAAGGAAATGTGAAAAGGATGAAAAATTCCATTACTGTAAGTGATACGCCAACTCTCACACTCTGAGGACAAGCAATCAGCTAATAGTTTGAATAATGACGGAGAGTATCAGCTCTATTTAACCTTTGGACTCAACCTGCTGACCAATTTGATTAAGCATGCCGAAATATGTGAGAGTGAATAGGAATAGAGGCAAGAGGAGAAAGAAAGAAAGAGTCTTAAGAGAGCAATCACATCTGGTAAGGAGATTTTAGTGATCAGAAAAAAATCAGAACTGATACGTGCATAAAATTGCTATAAACATTTCCTGAAAATTACATAGATTGATATAGATTGAAAACAAGCATAGAATTCATGGGGAATAAGTAGAATCTCGGAAGGGCATTTTCAATATGATATCTAAATAGGACTTTAGACATTTTGCACTAAACGTCCCAAATCCAAATAGGAAATATAGCCATTTTCAAAACAGCAAAACATTTATCTTTTTTTTTTTTAATGGCCACATGCTAGATGGGTTTGTGTTCTGTATGTTTACCTTTTTGGTCTATTCTCGAAACAAAAAAAAAGTCCATGTGCAGAATGCACAGCATCAAGCCATTGGGATATAGGAGAAGCGAGCAATCTAAGTGGACTGGCCACACAGACATCCCAGGAAAGCAATGGGGCACCCTAGGGGGTACTGCTGTGGACTTCATATAAATGTTCCCAGGTACACATCTCACCGTTACCCCCTTATCGTGTCTGGTGAGCCCTCAAAAACCCACCCAAAACCCATCGCCCCCAACTGTATACCACTACAATAGCCCTTATAGGTGAAGGGGTCACCTACATGTGGGTACAGTAGGATTTTGGTCAGTTTGGGAAGGCACACTCTTTCCACCACAAGTGTGATAGGTAGACTCAGATATGGACTTGGGTCTCCTCTACAGTGCACCAGAATTTCTCTAATGTCCTTGGTATTCTCAGTTGTATCCTATCTGGCCCCATCACTTTGTCTATATGTAATATAGCTAGCTTTTGACAAACACAATCTTCTGAAAATTGTTTAAGGTCTATCTCACTCCCATTCCTGTTTTTATTTTCAGCAGTCCTGCTCCTGGTCATTCATCTATAAAAACAGAACAGAAATATTTGTTATGCAAGTCCACTTTATCATTATCAGCTTCTATATATTCTTCCCCCTTGAGTCTGACAATGGCATTTTTTAATTTCCTCCTATCACCAAAATACCTAAAAAAAGAGTCTCTCCCCCACCTCCATTTTTGCTGTATTGGCTATTTTTACAATTAGAACATTCAAATAATATTGCTATGATTCTAATGCTTTTCTACATTACAACTTACATTATCTTTCCACTTTCATCTCTCCCTTCACTCCTTCCCGTGAACTCCGTTCGCTGGGTAAATGTCTCCTGTTGTCCCCCTTCTCCCCCACTGCTAACTCCCGGCTCCGTTCCTTCTATCTCACTGCTCCCTATGCCTGGAATAGACTCCCTGAGCCAGTATGTCAGGCTCAGTCTCTGGCTGTCTTCAAGTCTAGGCTTAAAGCCCACCTCTTTGCTACTGCTTTCGACTCCTAACCATGACTCTCTTACTCAACACCCTCACTTATCACCCCTACCACTGCAATTTCCCCACCCCTAGCTGTCTGTTCGTCTGTCCAATTTAGATTGTAAGCTCTGTTGAGCAGGGACTGTCTTTTCATGTTAATTTGTACAGCGCTGCATAAGTCTAGTAGCGCTATAGAAATGTTTAATAGTAGTAGTAGTATCTGATTGCTATTCTACCATCACGTTTTTTATTATCATGCTGCCCAAGATCCTTCTTGTTACACTACTATCATGTTTTTTTTCATTGTCTTGTTGCCCAAGATCCTATTGTAACACTGGATGTCTATTTTCTAATGTATTTACACCACTCATGATGTATTGTAAGCCACATTGAGCCTGCAAAGAGATGGGAAAATGTGGGATACAAATGCAATAAATAAAATAAATAAATAAATAAACAAACCATTAGCTGAGGGACCAAGTGCAATTTATATATAGATGAGGACAAGATGGGTGGTACAAAATCAGTTGATACAAAAGACTGGTGGCTTTTGATATACTGTTTATTGGAAACATTACAAACCCATAATTCTACTAAAGTATATAAAGCCTTAAGACTAAAACCTTAAAAAGGAAATATTCATTTTCCTTTAGTCACCTAAAAACAGTTGCCCTTACAGAAATATCTGTGTCTTCTATGTCAGGAGCACGTAGTCCATGCTTTGAAAGTTTAATAAGAAGCTAATTGAAGTGTAACAGGACTGAGCAATATTGGCAAGAGATTCTCAAATGAAATCTGGATGATTCTCTTACATTTATAGCAAGTAGATTTTTATACATTGCAGGTGGCAATAAAGCCATAGATATTGGTAGGAATATGAAAGGCAGCAGAATGTGAGGGTAGGAACCTGCTTGGCAGCTGCACTTAGAACAACCGGGTTGCTTGTGGTACCGAAGATTACAAAAAATTCCCACAAGCCCAAAAATCTTCTATCAGAAAATCTTTCAAAAAAAAAAGTCATTAACTGTCTCATGCGCAGGTACTTTGAGAAAGAACACAAACACTCCAGCACATATAAAAAGTGGAGAAAAAAAACCTCAGTTGAACCACCCAGCCAACCACAGTTATAAGGCGTAGGCACGGTTCACCATCACAGATAAAAAACAAAACAAAACAATTGTACTTGAAAAGGGTGCTTAGAATGACTCTTCAAACTCTCCAACCAAGTCACAAATGCATGTATAGATTCACAGGAAATAAAGAATAATCAGTCACTAATAAAGTCCACAACAAAAACGAGGTGGAAAAGAACCAGGTCCAAGAAATCAGTCCAAACACCAGGTTAAGATGCTCCAAACACAACTTTATTTGGACCCTACACGGTCTGTGTTTCGGCTTTAGAAAGCCTTCCTCAGGGGTCAATCGATTGATGATGGAGCGCATGAATATCTATCACTTGGTCAAAATGTGTGTAGCATCCAACCGGAACTGTGACTGATTATTCTTTATTTCCTGCGGCTGTATACATGCGTTTGTGTCTGTATATTGCTTGGGCAGAAGAAGCACCAGAGGTAGGAATAGCATGTTAGAGAACTATTGGATCTGCTACATTGCCTACTGTAATTGTCCTGTTATCAGCTGGGACTGGACCTCTGAGAAATGGAGCAGGAGGCCAGAGATGAGGCAATGTGAGTGGTTGTAAGCGTAAGCTATGGCCCCCAGGTACTGGATACTCATGGTTTGCTACTGGATCACTGCAAAGACACAGGCAGAGATTTTTTTTAAACCATTACTTTCCATTGAGACTAAGAACAATACTGCTAAAGCCTCTCTATCTCTCAAAGCTGTCTATGCTATTCAAAGCCTTCTCTCTTGGTTGTTTTTTTTTTTCTCTATTTTTGCAGCTCAGCAATCTTTCTCTGCCTAGCACCTTTCTCTCTGTCTTCTCCAGCTGAATACCAGACAAAATGGTGCTCTCTGCTGATTTCTTTCAGTTTCCTAATCAAGTACTACTGACATTATCATCCATGGGGTTTGGGGAAAGGATGGCAGGGATAAGATTGTGTGGCTGCTTGTCAAAAAGTTTCAAGGTGATTGCTGAAGTGCCTAATGCTTTTGTCTTCCCCTCTTTTTAAAGCGGCTCTAGTTTATTTGCCCTTCCATGCGCATAGGCATGGTTTGCCTCAAAAAAACCAAATGAATGAAGATTTGGCTCGTGTTGGCCTCTTACCCATTCAGTTCTTTTGCAGATACACAAATTTAAAATTACCTCATTCATTGCATTTTGCTATTCATCTAAAAATGAATGTACATCTCTATTATTAAATTTCATCTTTGGAGGCTTATATTGATGCAATAGAAACTATCACATCCTAAAAGAATCAGTTTTCTCCAGGACCATTATAACAACTTATACTTTGCACTGCTTAATGATTAGTACAATCATGCATGTACAGTAATAGACATACAAGATTTAGATTTTAAATGTAATTACTTTCATTTTCCAAATATGAGCTTTTGGCAATTTACAAGCAAACAGGCAAGGTATTTCTCCATCCAAGTAGACCTACATTCAAAGCTGTAGACAAAGCAATGCTGAGCAAAGCAACTTGTCCAATGTCAGAAGGAACATCAATGCATTTCAGCCTAATGGAGGAGTAACGTAGTGGTTAGAGCACCCAACTTGACATTTAGGGGTGCGTGGCTCAAATCCCATTGTTGCTCCCTTTAATCTTGGGCAAGTCACTTAGGGGCCCTTTTACTGAGGCAGGTAGGCGCCTATGCGCACCCAATGCGGGTCAGTTTTCAGTTACCACCCAGCTACCGCATGGTTCTTGCAGTAATTTCATTTTTTGTGCATGTCTGCTACGCGCATCTGAAAAATATTTTTTATTTTCTGGCGCGCATCAGCTACGCGCGCCAAGTGTCATTTGACACACATAGGTCATTACCACCCGGTTACCGTGTGAGACTTTACTGCTAGGTCAATGGCTGGCGGTAAGGTCTCAGACCCAAAATGGACACACAGCAGTTTTCATTTTGCCCCACGTCCATTTTCGGCAAAAATTTAAAAAGGCATTTTTTTTGCAGGTGCGCTGAAAAATGATTCTGCGCGTGCCCAAAACACACGTCTACACTATTGCAGGCCATTTTTCAGCACACCTTAGTAAAAGGACCCCCTTAGATTGGAGTGGGCAGACTGCTCCTCTACTATACTTGTAGAAGACAGGTTCCTTGATTTCTTCCGGATTTCTCTTCTCTTTTCAATTTGGGGGGAGGGAGGTTTTAGAGAGGGCTCCTTCTAAATAAAAATCTTTATAAACATTGGAGGTTACAGTTAATCAGCTCTCCTGTTTTCATCTGTTTGTTTCTTCTCTGTGTAGTTAGCCATAAGGGATGAAGATGTTCGACTCAGATGGTTAGCTGTGAGCTAATAACAGCTTGCTATATTTTGTTTTATTGTTGGCTATCTATACTGTGTTGAATGTTCAATAAGAAGACCTCTGTGAAATTAATAAAAGCAAAAGATGAATACAAAGAATATGTGTTTTAGAGATTGTAACTTTATTATGTACAGAAAAGCACATAAAAGGAAGGAAGAACAAATATGATAAACTGAATGTCCTTTTCCTCTTAGTAGAATTTCTCTGGTTCTTGAGAGTTACCTCATCAGAGAACAATCTAAAATCTGGAGCAGGAGGTTTAAATATCAGATTCAACGGGCTTTTATTAGCAGACAGCACTTCTCCAAAGTCCCCAGCCAGTGATTGGCATTCATGAAGGTGCAGCTGTGTCTTCTAATTTACAAATTGACTTTAACTTGGGAGAGGGCTATATAAATACATTTATTCAGTGAAAGGACATTTCAAGGGGGATAAATTTATATTGAGACTATCTTGCATAATTAAAATTTCCTGCAGACAACATCCCTTAATGCGCAGCATGAAAGATTTCTCATTTTAAAGGCTAGGATTTTACCTGCATTAGTTCAGCTAATCTTTAATTTTGTGACGGTGGGTAGAAATGTGCAAGGAATCATAAGGGTACTAAGCAGAGGCTTACTGGAATCCAAGTTGCAGTCCTATAGACTATCTGTAAGATGTGAAGGGTAATTTTGTAGCCAATTGCCTATGTCTGGAGGTCAAGCAGGTGCCTATTTTACTTTGTAAGTCTAAATTCTTTGAAAATGAGCCCCGTTGGTTCCTATATGTGGAGGAGTAGCCTAGTGGTTAGTGCAGTGGACTTTGATCCTGGGGAACTGAGTTCGACTCCCACTGCAGCGCCTTGCGACTCAGGGCAAGTCACTTAACCCTCCATTGCCCCTGGTACAAAATAAGCACCTGAATATATATAAACCACTTTGAATGTAGTTGCAAAAACCTCAGAAAGGCAGTATATCAAGTCTCAATTCCCTTTCCCCTTCCCTTTATAAAAGTGCCCTAGAAAAGCTGCAGAAATCATGGTTAAAATGAAGCCACAGATATTTACAACTGCTCAGGATTAGGTGTAAATGTTCACGCACAAGGTACACACATAAATCTGGAATCTGTCTGTGCTCTGTCCAAAATCTGCCTCAGAAGACGCCTAACTTAAGTCGCCTAAATGTATGTGCGTTTTTGTAATTGTCTGTATTTTTAGTGTGGATAATTTTTAAGAGTCATTTTATGCACATATTCTGCCAGTTCTGAGGGAAAATGTCTTTATAAAATTACCCCCCAACTATTTATTTTGAAGACATTTATTCAGTAAATGCTGTTTTATTTTTGTGAGAAGTGTCTCCTTTAATACAAGAACATCTTGGTGCTTGATGTGGAGAATCTCTTCCCTTTGTTGAAGATTAAATACTAGGGGGTTTATTTTTATAAAATATCTTTGTGTATATATGATTCAGTACCAATGGAGGTGGGTCCCCCCCCCCCCAACACCGTTGACCCTCTCTCTCTGGTATTTGAATAGCAAATGAATGTGTGCAGAGGACAAAAAGGACCATCCCCCCCTGACCCTTGCTCTACAAACTTATATCTTACAGACGCTTTGGAGTCCACCAGGAACCTGGAGTCCCTCAGGAGGGGTTCCGCCGTGTGAGGCGGGAGAGGCCCGACCTCATCCGGGCGGTGCGAAGGCACCTCAGGGCTCGCCGTAAGTATTCAAAAACACGACACCTGTACAGATTAGTAAATACATTTCTTGAATAATGCAAATGTGTTGTACAATATCAATTCCCATGTGCCTAATAGCCAACTAGTAAGTAATAACATATCTGTCCCAGATCAAGGATGCAGGTTGCAGGGGTTCTCCCATGAGTGTGGCTGCAACTTCCGACCATCCCCCCGAGATGAATGAGATGATATGCCTCACTTTACTATTCCCCTTTCTGTGGTGGCTGATTAGTGTGTCCTGGTAGACCTGCCTGAGGCCCTACTTTTACTGCATGTCATGGCCTAACTCACATAAAAGATTTGTGCTCAACACCCTTCCCACTGCCCCCCCCCCCCCAATAAATCCTACAATAACTGCCCATCAACCCCTTGTTGCATCTCACAATGCAAACATGCTGGTCAGCAATGAATTTGGTATGGCAACATGTCCTGTGTGGTGTGTGTCAGAGGAGGTTACAGGGTTCTTTGTCATGTCATCTGATGCAGCTCATTCCCCATGGGCATAGGCTACGCCTTACCACACCCTGCCCCATCCCCTGCCTCACGCCACCCAGCTACTGCACTATGCAAGCCATGTTGTATGCGCTGATCTCAATCACACTCCTTTTACATACACAGGGCTCCACCAGCAGCAAGCCGAGCGGGCAGATGAGGAGGGCCACCACCTCCAGGAGGAGGAGGAGGAGCAGGAGCAGGAGGAGCAGGAAAGCAAAGAGGAGGAGGAGGATGAGGAGGCGCCGGCGCCTGCACAGGAGGCGCAGGAGGAGGAGTCATCGGGCTCGGAGGAGGGGGTCCTCATCATAGATGAGGACTTTATGGAGGCCCCCTCCCCACCTGTACCAACAGCAGAGCCCTCTCCCTCCCCCTCAGCCATCCACATCCCCTGCGGCAGCAGCAGCACCATCACCTGCCCCACCGCGTTCCCCTGGGTCTGCTCCGTCCCCTGGGTTTGCTGCATCCCCTGGGTCTGCTCTGTCCCCTGGGCCTGCTCCAGCCCGTGCCCCACATCCAGCAGCTCTAGGCGCAGGGGCCATGATGCGCCTCCTGCAGCAGCTGGTTGATGGCCAGCAGCAGCTTGTAGTTGGCCAGCACCAGCTGCTGCAGGAGGTGAGAGCCCTATGGCAGGGCAATGAGCAGCTCCAGGGCCCACTAAGGGTACTGCTGGGCCTGCTCATTGCCCTGCTACAGAGGGCCGTAGTCAGAGGGCGTGCCCGCCCTTAATTTAAATTGGGGTGGGGGGGTCCTGGTGGGGTTGTGTGTGTGGGGGGAGGGAAATGTTGGGGTTGTGTGTGGGGGGAGGGAATTGTTGGGGTTCTGTGGGGGGGGGAGGGAATTGGTGGGGTTGTGGGGGGGAGGAGGGCATTGTTGGGGGTTATTTTGTAGGGGTGGGGGTGGGGGGAAATAAATGTTTTTCTTACACTATAACTATCAGGGTGTGGGTGTGTGTGTTTGTCTCCCTTGTGCATTACATATCAGCAAATGGTGCTGTTGAGTTGAGAGGAAGGAGGCAGCAATATGCATAGCATTAAATGTGCTGTGTGAATGAGAAGGTGATGTATGTCTGAGAATGTTGCCCATACAGAAGGCCACCTGTTCATTCCAACCTGCATGGCCATATGTGTAGGGGGGTTGGGCCGGGGAGCCTGGATGGATATTTGTGTTCATGAATACAAATGGCCAGCCAGCATCTCTCCCTCCCTCCCCTCCCCTCCCATCCCCTCCCCTCCACCATACTGACCCACAACACAGAGTGCCATCAATAAGAGATTAATAGTGTACCACGTGTGATCTGCCAAGTAGACACTTCCACATAACCCCAGGTAGCACATACACAGTGTTTGCTGTGTGATGGTCACATATCCTTACCCACAAGCCACATTGGTGGTGGTGGGGGGGGGGGGGGCAAGAAGGACCTACAAACAGCTGGCTCATATTTTCACATTCATTACATCAGCTATGGTATATAATGCTGAGGAGAAAAGGGAAACAATGGGAAACCCAATAGATGGATGGTTACTTCATGACAGTTGCAATGTAATACTTGTGTTAGAGAAGGGCACAAATAAAAATGGTGCACATTATTTGCAGCTGTGATCACACTTTCTCCAGTAGTAGATCAAGGTGTGTTACATTCAGGTATTCTGGGTTTGTGTCAAAGTTTGTCCCTGAAGTGACTTGCCTTAGGTGGGACTTGAACCAGCAACCTTATGATTATAAGGCTGGTGCTCTAACCACTAGGCCACAGCAGCCACCAGGCTTTAGCCACCTGCAGGTACTTTGGGTTGGGACCTGTACACACACCCCTCTCCCTCACCACCACGTCTTAGGCCTCAGTGGCAGTACCTGTAGCCACCTTGAGCATTTTGTCCAGGCTACCGATTAAAAACAATGTTCATGTTCCTACTACCTATGGAGGAATTTAGGAAGGTGTTCCATAATGTCCTAAACACATCTATTGCATAAATCATTCTCCCCTCCCCCGCCTATGGACCTTGAGAATGGGTGGCCACTTCATAAATGGGGACTGGGGTACACCACATAAACAAGGAAGATGGAACCTACCGGGAACCAATACAGCAGTTCCAACAGCTGGCCCACACCACTGAGGACCTGCCAACCCCACAGTACAGTGCACAGGAACCTGGTGAAAAGAGAGCTACCTAAGATCTGACTCCAGACTACATACATACAGTGAATGCACACTCCTTGACTATGAGCACAAAGAGAAGAGGTGGCAGACAAATGAGAGCTTACCATGAACGTCTGTTTCAAGACTGTGTAGTGCACCTTTTATCTTCTGGAACATTAGCTGCACATCTCCCTGATTGAAATGACCCTTACCGAGGGGTGCTTGATTTGGGGCAAGTGTAGCAAATCCGTGGCCCCCACACACTGCCTGCTACAACCAGGCAGAGAGAATGGGAGAAAGGAAGGGAGCATCAGGGGATGTGGAAGAGAGGAAACAGAAGGCGTGGTGGCTGAGGGCCAACAATAATCCCCCCCCCTAAATACACAGGTGTACCCAAGCATACATTGCTAAACACAAACCTTAATATAAGTGAGGGTAAAACCCTGTAAATGATTATTACGAACAACCGGCAAGGTCTCAGTGCAGGAAATGGCAGGATAAATGGCAATGAAGAAAGGGAAGGCAGGTGGAGATGCCCATACTTATCTACTCATAATCGAAATCATGTGCTCCTATTCGCTATCTCAGCTGGGCACGCTTAGGAATTATGTGTATAATTGAAAAACAAACGCCCATATCAGAAACGCCTATTCCCCCGTCTCAATGGGCGTTCTTGGCGACTATATAAACGCCCACTCCGTATTTTCGATAACCCCATTGGTACAATGCCACCGCGTATGCCCCCGACCCGGAAGGGTAATTTTTCAGAAGGTGAGGTGGAGCTCCTGGTGCAGGAAATACAACAGCGGCACCGGAGTCTGTTTGCTCCCACAGGGCAGAGGCTGGCTGCAACCACAAAGCAGCGCGAATGGGAGGCAGTACGGGACAGCCTGAATGCTGTGTTCCATGCTGGGAGAGACGTGGAGGATTGCAAGAGGAAGTGGCGGAAGCTGAGGAGGGATGTTAGGAGGAAGGCGGGGGCCAATCCCCCAGGCAATGACACAGCCAACCTCACCCCCATGGAGCTGATTGTGCACTCCCTCCTACCCCAGGAGGGCATCCACGGGATAGGCTCCCTGGACACCTCGGGCCAGGCTGAGGACTCAGGTAGGTGTTTCATTATGCAGTTGGGGTATCTGTTGTGCTGCAGTACACTTGTGTTATAGAAGTTGGGGCCAGGGGGAGGGAGGTGGGGGGGAGTGCCTCTGGCTGTCTTTATGTACATTAACAGGCCACCTTTATGATGCTGTTGTGACCTGGTAACCCCTACTCACTAGCTCTGTACCCTTACTCCCTATCCCTACCGTTGTCATAGGGTTTCCTCTTACTTGTCCTGTGTGCGCATCTTAATTGAATTGTAAGCTCTATTTGAGTAGTGGTAGTGTTCATGTGTGTTATAGGAGCAGACTGGGTGGGTGCTGTGGGTGTGTGAGCACCCCCAATATTGAGGAAAGATCATGTAGCTGTGCAGGGAGGAGTTTTGTGCACTGGGCTTAGCACCCCCAATAATACTTTCCAGTTGGCTCCTATGGGTGTGTGTAGGTTACTACTGTGGCAGAACTTTGGGGGCCTTCCTTCCCTACTACTCCCTCCTATTTTCCCATTAACAAACTGTGCCTAGTTCCTTCTGTGACCACTGTGCTCTACTGAGTGTGGGCCACATGCATTCAACTGAAGGAGCCTGTAATGGGGGTCATAAAGCAGTTCTATGCAGTCTAGCAAGTCAGTAGTAACACAACACATGCTGCAATGTTGTTCAATTTAACAATTATACAACAAACAGCTTGTCCACAACGTTGTGAGTGGTGTCCTTCTCTTGGCTGATCATCCACCACCTCTACCCAGCTGCCTGTGGGGCTCTCTCTTTCACACCCGTGTCAATTCCATTCCTTCTCACCATCTCTTTGCTGGGTCATCAGGTTGGGGGACATGCCAATGTATATGAATGCTGAAAGACAAAAGTGGGTTATTTGCACCAACACTATTCCTCACTCTTGTGCTATACAGGTGATGACTCAGAGGAGGCTGGCCCTAGTGGCCTGCAAGGCCAACGCCCTACACCAGCAGTCCAGCCTCAACCTCCACAGCCTGCAGCACCAGCAGTCCAGCCTCCACCACCTGCACCAGCTGTCCAGCCTCTGCCTCCACCACCACCTGCACCAGCTGTCCAGCCTCCACCACCTGCACCAGCTGTCCAGCCTCTGCCTCCACCACCACCTGCACCAGCTGTCCAGCCTCTGCGTCCACCACCACCTGCACCAGTCCAGCCTCTGCCACCACCACCACCTGCACCAGTCCAGCCTCTGCCTCCACCACCTGCAGCACAGGCACATGCACCATCAGCAGAGGCCGCACCTCCAGCACCGGAGGACTTTGGTGAGGAGGAGGAGGGGCCAGCTCCTCGCCAGAGGCCATCTGGCCAAAGGAGGCAACTCCTGCGGCTGGCCACGGAATTACTCCGCCACAACGTGCGCTTGGAGGAGTACCGGCACCAGAAACTCGAGCTGCAGCGCCAAGCACTGGAGGCACAGCAGCGAGCCCACCAGGAACTCCTCCAGGCGCAACGTGAAGGCCACCAGGAGGTGCTCCAGCAACTGAAACGGCTGGAGCAGAGCATCCAACACCTGCGCCCTCAGGGCACAGCACCTACTCCAGCCCCCGTGCTGCTGGAGCAGCCCCTGCCATCAACGTCCTCCTCCACTGACCACCAACCACCAGCTAAGAGGTGGGCGTTGCGATCATCGGCCTCCGCACCCACTCCTGCAGCACCCACCAAATCTGCTCCCATTCTGGGTCCTGTGGCCAGACTACAACCAACAAGGTGGCCCGATTTCCACGGTGCAGCCGAAGCCGCAGGCTGCCGTGGGGATATGGAGGAGAACACTGGGAGCAGCAGCTCAGAAGAGGGTGAAGAGACTTTCCGTGCAGCACCAGCTGCAAAGGAAGGGCGTGGGAGGGGTAGGAGGGGACAGCGGAAGGGAAGGGGAAAGTGATGGGACATGCTGTAGGGTGAGGGTTGGTGGGAGGGGGGTGGGTGTGGGAGGGGGGTGGTGGTGGTGGTGGTGGTGGGGTTGAACACAGTAACACATGCACTTAATGTAAATAAATAAATGTTCACTTACTTTCACCTAAAACTTGTTTCAATGAGTCTTTGTCTTGCTCTTACGCCAAGCTGGTAGGCATTGAGCTCTGCTCTGTGGGCTGGGGGTGGAGGGGGCTCCTCTTCCAGCTCATCTGGGGCCTCTTCTGGTGGTGGCTGTGGTTCCTCTGGGAGAGGCTGTCCTCTGCGCTGGGCCAAATTGTGTAACATGCAGCACGCCACAAAGATCTTGGCCACCTTTTCTGGACTGTAGAGCAGCTCTCCTCCAGACCGGTCCAGACAGCGGAACCGGTTTTTCAATAAACCAAAGGTGCGCTCAATGATCTCCCGGGTGCTGCGATGTCTCCTGTTGTAGGTTTCTTCTGCCCCTGGTTGTGGGTGGATCAGGGGGGTCATGAGCCATGTCCTCTGCGGGTAGCCTCGGTCACCTTTGGAGAACAGCAGAATGAGATAGATGAGTGTGTATTGCTTGGAGCAGGTACAGGGGGGGCGGGGGGATTTGGATAGTGGGTTGTGGAGTGAGGTGGAGGAAGCCAGGGTGGAGGGTTGCCCAGTGGAGGAGGTCTAGTATGGGTGGTACATGCATGTTGCACTTACCTAGTAGCCATCCACCAATGAACTCCCCTTGCTCGAACCTGCGGAAGATGCCCGAGTGCTGTAGGATGTAGGCATCGTGGGTGGAGCCGGGGTACCTGGCACACACGTCTAATATCTCCCCCTGGGCATCACATACAACTTGCATGTTCATAGAATGAAATGCCTTCCTATTTCTGTAGGTGGCTTCGTGTGCCCGGGGGGGTCTGAGGGCTACGTGTGTGCAGTCTATCACACCGATGACCGAGGGGAATCTAGCAAGAGCATAGAAGGCGGCCATGTTGTTGTGCAGGGCCTGGGGGGTGGTGGGGAAAGTGATGTAGTGTGAGGTGTGAGTTATAAAGGCATCCAGGAACTGGGTGAGACAGTGTGAAATAGAAGCCTGGGTGAGGCCTGTGTTAGCAGCTAATACGGATTGAAAACTGCCAGTGGCCAGGACAGAGAGAGAGGAAGTGATTTTGAGGTGGGCAGGGATGGGATTATTCCTACGTGTCTGGGGCTGAAGGAGGGGTTTCAGCTGCTCATACAGCTGACGAATGGTGGCCCTATCAAACCTGAACCTTGTTAGACACTGCTGGTCAGTGAGTTGTAGGAAGGTGGTGCGGGGCCTAAACACTCGGGGCCGTGAATACCTCCTGCGGTGGGTGGCCTCTTCGTGTAGCATGCATGCCACAAGTGCATTAAGTGCATCCATATCCCCACCACCAGTGCAAGTATTAGGACTAGTAGTCAAACACCAACACACACAGATCTGTCACTTCCAGCCACCACGCCCTCTGGCCACTCACTCGCCAAACAGTACAGGAACACAGAGACAAACGGAGGTCAGGGAATAGAGTATACACGTGGGAAGAGTGAATGGGGAGGGATAGGGGGAGGGGAAGGGGGCGATGGAGCAAAGGAGTAGGAGTAAGGAATGGTCAAAGGGTAAGACACAAAAAGAGGCAGGGCACACAGACAAACGTCACAGGTACTCAACACGCTCGGCTTTCTCTCTGCAACCACCACTTCAGCTCTTCCACCAACAATGTCGCCACTCTCCAACTACGCACAATCGCTAATGGGTCTAAAGACGATTTCCCCCTTGCTCTGGTCGCTTTTATTTCGGGTCCATCATATTACGCCCATCTTCCCGCTCAACCAGAGCCATTTCGCTATTCGTTATACGTTGTACACGTCCACGTAGTATCACCGCCCCTAACACGCCCCCGACACGCCTCTTATTTGGACGTTTTTACATGAACGTACGAGCGACACGGACGCACTGAAACATTCATTTCCATTATATTGATTTACTCGTTTTTGTGAGATAAACGTCTATCTCCCGATTTAGGTCGTAATATAGGCGTTTTTGTCTTTCGATTATAAGCTGGATTATGACAAGAACATTCATACCTTTACACAACTCAGGTGTAATTGTGTTCTGTGGCAGAGTTTGGGTGGAGTCGCAATTTACGCATAACCCCCCGAATTCTAAATATGGCGACTGAAGTTGCGTGTGCAATTTGGTCATGCAGCCAAATAAAGCACGCAACATAATTGTTTAACAAGTCAATCAGTGCCAATAATTTGCCACTAACAAGCAATTACCGGCACTAATTAGAATTTTTGCACGCAACTTTCAAAGTGTATTCTGTATGCATGTAAATTCTAATGTGTGGATCTCAAAAAGGGGCATGGCCATGGAAGGGGCATGGGTGGGTCATAGGCATTCCTAAAAATTAAATGCATGAATATACCAAGATCCCGCCTAAGTGGGCCTTTTACAAAGGCGTGTTAGTGTTTTTAGCATATGTTAAAAATAAGCATGCGCTAAATGTAGAGATATCCATAAGAATATATAGGCATCTGTAGTGTTTAGCACATGCTTATTTTTAGCACGCACTAAAAACACTAGCACACCTTTCTAAAAGACACCCTAACTCCCCCTGTTTACTAAGCTGCGTTAGCAGCTGTCTTGCGCTAAGGTTGACACAGACCCATTCACTTTGCATGGGCTGTGTCAGCATTGCTGTGTGGCAGCCGCTAGTGCAGCTCAGTAAACAGGGGGGTAAATTAGGTGCAGGCATTTACACCAGGTTTCAGTTGGCGTAAATGGCCGTACCTAAAGTTTAGTCACAGGAATGGGTGCTACACGTATTCTATAAGCCACGCCTAACTTTAGGTGAGGTTTACAGAATAGCAACTAAGTGTGGTTTTTTTCAGCAATTTTTTTTAGAAGCTGGTCCATACTTTATAAAATATGCGTGAATGCTAAAATATTTACACCTACTCTCGAGCAGACATACATGTCAACAGCTTCATTTTAGCTATGATTTATGCATCTTTTCTGTTCAGTGGTGCTGCCTAAATGTATAATGCTGCAGAATAATTCAAAATTGAAAAACAAATGCGTGATCTTAGAATTAAATACAAGGTAACCCACTACAAAAGTAACATCATCAAAAAAGTTTCCTTATAATTATACCTTTAAATATTTTTGCAGACCATCAGAAAGTGGATGGGTACTATTTCAGAATTCTTTCCCTGAAGCAGCTATTGTAGGATTGAAGTGCAGTTTGCGGACAAAAGTGCAGTTTTTTTAAGCTTCGACTGTGAGGGGCAATGTGAAATTATGCTCCCTTTTGAAATAAGTGTCTTACTACACATGAAAAACTTGTAGCATTGAATGAATTGTTTCCACACTGGATGTTATATATGCAGAAATAATATAATCAAAAATAAGGACCGATGAGGATTTTGAGTGTGGTATACAAATGTTCTGCCTTATGCTTGGAAAAATAGTACCCACCCACTTTCTGATGGTCCACAAAAATGTTTTAGGCAGAATAATTTCAAACACCTCTATTAGGGAGGTTATTTTAAAAGCTTTCTATGAAAATTCAAATTTTAGAATGCAGCTATTTCCATGTAAAATTGCTGTGAGATGCACAAATTCAAAGGTTTATAGTATATTTGCGCTTACTACACCGCCCAAGCAAACTTGCAGATCTGGGCATATTACATTCTAAAAACAGAAAATTCAGAAAAGAACTACAATATTTGATAGGACAGACAGTATCACTCAGCAGTAGCACAATCAGTCAAAGATGAAGGGTAAATTGAGGAGATGGGAGAAAGCGATGAGGACAGTATACAGTGCAAGGACCAGGGAGAGGGGAGGATTTAAAAGGGAGATATGACAACCCTACTCTTCTAATCTTTAAGTAATTAATTGAAAGCCTGAAGCCAGGCTTTCATAGCTTTTATAAAGGTATTATCTTCTGAATGGAAAATATATCTAGAGGTAATATATACTGTATTTGTAATTTGTATAATTTGCTTAGTAATTCAAAAGTGCCACATGTCAAATGAATGAGAAGGCAACTTATAGCACATCACAGCACATTAAAGGGTCCTTTTACTAAGGCACACTAACAGATTTAGAGCGCGTGCGCTAAATGATAAGATGGCCATTATATTCCTATGGGTGTCTTATCATTTAGCGTGCACTATAACTGTTAGCGTGCCTTAGTAAAAGGACCCCTAAATCAGTATGTAAACTCAAGTAGACTCAAGTTCATATATTGTTGCTTTCTTTCGTAACTACAAGTCAAAACATCAAAAGTGTACTTATCTGAGTGCTGGTCAGGAAAATCTTGTGCTAAAAAAACCACCTCTTGCAGTGTCCTTCTCAATTTAAAATAGCCCAATGCTTTGTTTGGAAGTTAAAGTATTCATGTGGTCATGCCCCAACATAAATTTGTTTCACTATAAGCTTCCTCAGGAGGAGGTGAAATAAAACCTGAATTGAAAAAAATCTTCACAAGACATGTGTGCCACAAAAATATCACTCAAACAACTTTATATAAAACAAAATACCTATTATAGTTGAAAAGAAATCATTTGGCAGGACTAAGAGGGGGATCCCATTAGGACTATGTTGTGAATCAACTGACAAAATATGCTGAGAACTGTATCAGCCTTGCTCAGCCTGTTTTTAGGAGATAGAAAAAGTTATGTTTTCCTCATTAATGCTGCTACAACTCCAGTTCCTTCCCTGGCAGTCTAGATTAGGAAGCCAGCTAGAAAATTCCTAACTACCCCTGCCACAATAAATATTCTATACATGCTACTGCAGACACAGGACAATTCACCTAGTACTGCTTTAATACTAGGGTACTTAGGCAGGGTGTGCAGGTCAAAAATGTTTCCTTTTGTTTAGTTTCCTGTGTATTTTATTTCATTTTGTTTTTATAAATTTTCATTTCATGGGGTAATCCCCCATTATCATGGGGATTACTAAACTGTTGAGCAACCCCTCCCTAGAGCCAATGGGGGAGGAAACTGTTTGGAAAGGGAGAGGAGAAGCCCAGCCCTAAGGAGAGTGTTTATGGGAAAGTGCTGAGGGACATGTTTCTGGTTGTTGATTGAGTATAGGGAAGGAGTTTGAAATTAATATATAATGTTGTTGGGGTTAGCATGAGGTCTTTGGTCGCATTTGACAATTTAAAATAATATAACATATAGGAGCCCTTTTACTAAGGCGCTGTAGGCCTAATGCGGGCCTATCATGTCCTAACAGAGCACTACCGTAGGATACTCTGAAGCATCCCATAGTAGTGTTCCACTTAATTCTTGCTAATCCCGCTCTGGAAAATATATTTTTTTAGCACTGGAGGTGTGCCCATGGGCACAGTAAGCGTGTCTGTGCTAATCGGGTAGCAAAGGTACATTACAAGACACTAACCGATTAGCGTGGGAGTAGCATGGGAGCCCTTACTGCCTCCTAAATAGGGAGGCAGTAAGGGGTTCCATGGAAATTAGCATGTGGCCATTACAAAAAAAATAAAAACACAGCCATTTTACTGATGTACTAAAGGTGGCAGCAGCACATGAGAAACCCAAGTGCAAAAGGTAGTGCAGGCAACTTTTTAGCACACGTAAATGGACCCCTTAATATGCTATGAAGTCCTGCACTACAGGACAGTTTGTACTGGCTATGTTATGGTTAGCAGTTGTGTTATTCTATCAATTAGTATAATTGCAATACAGCCACCGTCATACGTTGATGAATGGATGCTGTGATAATATTATTCAGCAAAAGACACCCACTGTCTTCCATATAATACAAATATCCTCTAGTTTCAGGTGATTTACAAATGTTCACAAATAAATCATCTGAGTAGTGATCTGAAATGATTGTCTTTAGGAGTTGCAGCAGTGGCATCTCTAGGTAGAAATATTTAGGAAGGCCATGGAGAGGGCAAACCAAAGTGGCATTTCACATGTAACACTCACACATCACAGCCATCCCCTTCTCCACATTTAAATTAGTTAGTAAAGATGCTACAAAACGTTTCCAGCAGTCTTTTATGCATAAAACACAGTAGGAACCAAGTATCGTATTTAAATGTGTTATTTCAAAGAAAATTGATAGCCCGATTGTATTTCCAACCAGGTGCGTAGCTAGGTGGGGCCACGGGGGTATGGACCCCCACAGATTTAGTCCTGGCCCCTTCTACTTTAGAACCCCCCGCTGACCATCCCCCGCCACCGCTGCCACCACAAGGTTTCATGGCTCTCTGGTGTCCCCAACCCCCACCAGCCTTAGTCTTCTTTAGTGCCAGTCTCCGGCGCGTTCGTTGACCTGTGCTGTGAGTCCTGACGTCCAGCACGTCCTGCACGAGGAATGTGCAGGATGTGTAGGATGTCAGGACTCACAGCACAGATCAGCGAACGTGCCGGAGACTGGCGCTGAAGAAGACTAAAGCTGGTGGGGGGCTGGGAACCCCCACCAGCAAAGGTACCTTGCAGCGGCGGTGGCAGGTGGGGCATCGAAAGTGGCGGAGGAGGGTCTGCGGCGGGGGCGGGGGGTTGAAAGTGGCAGGGGAGGGGGGGCGGGGGGGGGGCATGGGCTAAAATGTGCCCCCCCCACCTTGGGCTCTGGCCCTCCCTCCCGCTGAGGTCTGGCTACGCCCCTGTTCCCAACACACGGATGTTTCAATCACCCAGTGAAACTAATTCTATAATTATTTGATAGTATCATTCAGGGGTCCTTTTACTAAGCTGCAGCACAAGGGAGCCTGTGCTGGCATCAGCATATGTTTTTGATGTGCACCGAGGCACCCTTTTACTGCAGCAGGTAAAAGGCTGTGTTTTTTTTTTTAAGAAATGGCCATGCGGCAAATGAACCACTTGCTACATGGCTATTTTGGGAGAAAGCACTTACCGCCACCCATCGATGTAGCAGTAAGGGCTCCCACGCTAACCTGGAGGTAACCGGGCAGCGCAGCACTGCCCGATTACTACAGGGTAAGCACCGGCACTACAAAAATAAAAAATAATTATATAGCTCCGGAAGTGGCATGTGATGGGGGTGGGAACTACTGCCAGGCTACTGCGGTAGCCCGGCGGTACTTCTGAATTAGAGAGTCTGAAGCCCGTGTTGGGCTTACCGCTACTTCGTAAAAGAGCCCCCTTCATTAATTTTTATGGGAATGAAATGTGGAATCTATAGAAGATGGGAGAGAATTTCAGTATAAATCCTGCACCTCTCAGTTCTGTAACAAACACTTCACATTCTCTAACAATGGAGCTGGGACATTTCACCTTAAAAACTCACCCTAATAAAATACATTAATATTAAAACTGTAGTATCCTCTCACTTTTCATTGGCACTTTCAGGACACTTCTATAATAAGGTGCTTGGTAGGACCCTATTCCGTAAAGGAAATAATATTAGCTTAACTGAGCATATATGTGCCTAGCATTTAGGCATGACCACTTACACCCATCAAACACCTAGTAAAAATGTTCACGCTGAAATGCGTGTAAAAAAGTGTTTTATTAATCAACAATTCTGAAGGACTCAACACGAATAGTGCATCGGCTAGAGGTCTGCTCCAGGAGCCTATCAATTATCTCCTCTTGTAGTCAAGCTCCCAAGTGAAGCTTCTCAGATTCAGGACCAAGCATATGCTCCACTCCTCAAAGCTGAGTCAGTGCTTTCCAAACACAGGTTTCAGCACCTCTTAGGTCTGGCCTTCTTTCTACCTCTTTTCCAGAGCTCTCCATAGCTGGGCACTTTAAATCATTGTCTAGACTTCATCCCCTTAGGGAATTGGGGCTTGTACAAAGGAAGGCCTCTCCACAGTGAGTTAGTTAAGGGTTTATAAGGAGGAGAAGGCTTTTATATAGGGCTATAGTAGCCCCACTTGGGAGCTGGACTACAGGATTTTCAAAAGGCATTTGACAAAGTGCCTCTCGAAAGATTCCAGAGGACATTGGAGAGTCATGGGATAGGAGATAATGTTCTATTGTGGATTAAAAAACAGTTTAACGATAGAAAACAGACAGTAGGGTTAAATAATCAGTATTCTCAATGGAGAAGGGTAAAATGTTTTTGTGCTCAGTGCGTCTATCTTTTTGGACCATTTTCGAAAATAAAAAAAATAAAGACCAAGGGAAACATACAGAAAATCAAACCATGTATGGGGGACCAGCATTCTTAGTAGACTGGTCACACAGACATCCCAGCAGAGCAGTGGGGCACCCTAGGGGACACTGCAGTGGACTTCACATAAAACGTCCCAGACACACATCTCACCATAGCCCCCATATATTGTATGGTGAGCCCTCCAAAATCACTACTACAATAGCCCTTATGTCTGCAGGTACCGCATAAATGTGAGTACAGAAGGTTTTTGGTGGACTTTGGAGGGCTCACACTTTCCACAACAAGTACATCAGAGTGCGATATGGGCCTGAGTCCTCTTCTCTACAGTGCACTGCACCGACAACTAGGCTACTCCAGGGACCTGCTTCCTGCTCTAATAGTACTGCCATAACATCTGAAGCTGTCATAGAGGCCGGTATGTACTGTTTCTGTTACATCTTGGGGGGGGGGGGGGTCATGCCTTAATCCATCCAGTGGTCATTTAGGGCATCTTTTTGTGACTTAACTGTGATTGAAACAGGTTTAGACCAAAACATCTAACTTTTAGCCCTGGACGTTTTTGCTTTGCTCCATTATGGCAGAGAAACATCCAAGTTTTGGGAATGCCCAAATCCCACCCCCCAACAAGCCCCATTGTGATCTGGATGCACTGCATACAAACTGCATAGAAAACTGTCTTAAAAATGGGTTTTGAAAATAGCAATTTGGATGTTTTGGCAAAAAACAAAACACTGACCATCAGCCACTTTGTGGGTGTTTTTCTGTTTTAAAAATGAGCCGCTTAGTCACAAGGGCATGAAAAACTGATATGAATAGAGATTTTGTTTTGAATGCAGGTAAAAATATGCCTTTCTAAATAATAAGAAAATTGAAGATGTCCTTAGATTACTGGATGATAATTAAGACTTCTTTTTGCCTAGGCTTATAACTACAGTTCTAAACATATAACTACAGTTATAAACTTGTAGAGGGTCTGACCTCTACAAGCTCCTTTTCTGTCTCTATCCTATTGCCTATATTGCACTGTGATTTTATATTTTTATGCTGGTATTGTCTTAAAGGGATTTTAGAGAATTGTGTTTTGAATATCTGTGCCAGTGATTTCATCTTTTTATGCTGGAATTGTCTTAAAGGTGCTTTCATTGGAACTGTGTTTTAACCTGTGCCAAGTATCACATACCATGTAAAATGAGTTTATCTTGTTGGGCGGACTGGATGGACCGTACAGGTCTTTATCTGCCATTATTTACTATGTTGCCACGTTACTATATATTATGTTACTATGTTACTATTGTGGTCCATACTTTTGAAGTGAGCCAGACGAACACCTGACATTTAAAATTTCCCATCCGCTCACCTGCTAAATGTTGTCTAGTCAAATTTTTGCCAAGATAAAATTTATCCAGCCAAAAAAGGCAGCACTACCAACATGCCAGAGGTGCAACATCAGTTTGGGAGGCAACAACCTCATTAACAATCAAATCAGAATTACAGCTGTGTCTTATTTCTGCACATATGTTCAAATATCTTCAATATTACCAGTCTAAGGATACATCAACTACAATAATGCATGTCATATTTGAGAGGAAGATGAAGATGGGATAAATTGCAATTTTATCTCTTAAAAGTGAATGAGCTCCAAGTGAATGTGAAGCTGCAGGTTTAGCAACGTTATATGAATACAAAAAAGATTTCCAGCAGGGCTCTGAACCTCATTTTAAACTGCACAAATGACAGCCTCTTCATTATTAAATGGGGCTGTCAACCCTTAGAAAGCAATGAAATGTGTAGGGATTATAGCTAAAGGGAATTCTGTCATCCCACAAAATGTCTAAATTATTTAAAGGGATAGCTCTGTTATTGTACACCAGAAAAGCTCGATATATTTCTTTCTTTATAAGCTATTTTCAGAAAATAACACAATCAAGTGTAAAAAAATATCATTTATTCCTATTTTTGGAGTGCAGTCCTATAAAAATAATGTTCATTGTTGCTTATGAGAGTTATACTGAGCCGTAGATGCAGAGCCGTAGCGAGGGGAGCTGACACCCGGGGCAGGTCGCCGCTGTGCACCCCCCCCCCCGGGTGCAGCACGGCGCACCCTCCTCCCGCTGGAGCGCACACCCCCCGGAGCGCATACCTGTGGCGAGAGACGGGCAGGAGGGCCGATCCGCCCCGACTACTGCACGTTGCTGGGGTGTGTCGGCTCCGCGCTGGTTCACTGCTCTCTCTGTCCTGGAACAGGAAGTAACCTGTTCTGGGGCAGAAAGGGCAGTGCACCAGCGCGGAGCCGACACCCCCCAGCGGCGTGCACCCAGGGCGGACCGCCCCCCCACCCCCCTTCCTACACCACTGCGTAGATGTCAGATGATAGATTGTAAACGTAATCACATGCAGGAGTGCAGAATATGGCCGTTTGTGGTGGCAACCCGTGAAAAATCAATATTGTTAATACCCCAGGATTCTTTATAGCGAAACTTAAGTTGTGCGTACAAATCCAGTCGTATTCTGGATTTCTGCTCACAGTTAACAAACCAATCAGCGCTGATAATTGCCACTTAACAAACAATTATTGACACTAATTGGTATTAATTAGAATTTACGCACAAAACTGTCTAAGCGTATTCTATAACGTGATGTGCGTAAATTCTAAGCTGCATAATTGAAAAGGGGGTTTGGCCATGAGCCTTGGAATGGGTGGGTTGTGGGTGTTTCTAAAATTTATTCCTATGGTTATAGAATATACTCAGTCTGTGCCTAATTTAGGCATCAGCATTTACACCAACTTTTACTGGCTTTACTGCCCACGACTAAATTTAGTCACACAGATGGGCGCTCGATGTATTCTATAAACCATGCAGAAATGTAGGCATCATATATAGAATCTAGTCCATAATGTATTCAGGAACAGGGGAATTATCTGAGTTAACTGATTAGTGAAAAATGGTTATATCAAGGAATACATTGCAAAAAAAAAACACACTGTCAAACAATTCTCCACTGATTTTAGTTTGAATGGTTTGGAAATAAAAGCAACTTGCTATATATTCACAAGTTTGTGGGAAGTTTGGCTTACAATGAAAGCCATTAAGAGCGAGCACTGTGTTTCTAAAACTGATCTGTTAATGACAAAGGACTGTGTACGTAAGTATTGCCATACTGGGAAAGACCAAAGGTCCATCAAGCCCAGCATCCTGTTTCCAACAGTGGCCAATCCAGGCAACAAATACCTGGCAAGATCCCCAAAAAGTTCAATACATTTTATGCTGCTTATCCCAGAAATAGTGGATTTTACCCAAGTCCATTTAATAATGGTCTATGGACTTTTCCTTTAGGAAGCCGTCCAAACATTTTTAAAACTCCGCTAAGCTAACCGCATTTACCACATTGAGTGAAGAAAAATGTTCTCAGATTCATTTTAAATGTACTACATTGTAGTTTCATCGCATGCCCCCTAGTCCTAGTATTTTTGGAAAGCGTAAACAGACACTTCACATCCACCCTTTCAACTCCACTCATTATTTTATAGACCTCTATCATATCTCCCCTCAGCCTCCTTTTCTCCAAGCTGAAGACCCTAGCCACTTTAGCCTTTTCTCATAGAGAAGACGTCCCATCCCCTTTATCATTTTCGTCGCCCTTCTCTGCACCTTTTCTAATTCCACTATATCTTTTTTGAGTTGTGGCGACCAGATTTGAACACAATATTCGAGGTATGGTCGCACCATGGAGCGATACAAAGGCATTATAACATCCTCATTTTTATTTTCCATTCTTTTCCTAATAATACCTAACATTCTTTTTGCTTTCTTAGACGCAGCATCACATTGAGCAGAAGGTTTCAACGTATCATCAATGACGACACCTAGATCCCTTTCTTGGCCTGTGACTCCTAACGTGGAACCTTGCATGACATAGCTATAATTCAGGTTCCTCTGTCCCACATGCATCACTTTGCACTTGCTCACATTAAACATCATCTGCCATTTAAACGCAGTGTCTCCCAGTCTCGTAAGGTCCTCTTGTAATTTTTCACAATCCTCTCGCGATTTAACAACTTTGAATAACTTTGTGTCGCCAGCAAATTTAATTACCTCACTAGTTACTCCCATCTCTAGGGCATTTATAAATATGTTAAAAAGCAGCGGTCCCAGCACAGACCCCTGGGGAGCCCCACTAACTCCCTTTTCCATTGAGAATACTGACCATTTACCCTACTCTCTGTTTTCTATCTTTTAACCACTTTTTAATCCACAATAGGGCAGTATCTCCTATCCTATGACTCTCCAATTTCCTCTGGAGTCTTTCATGAGGTACTTTGTCAAACGCCTTCTTAAAATCCAGATGCACAATATCAACCGGCTCATCTTTATCCACGTTTGTTCACCCCTTCAAAGAAATGTAGTAGATTGGTGAGGCAAGATTTCCCTTCACTAAATCCATGTTGGCTTTGACTCATTAATCCATGCTTTTGAATAGGCTCTGAATTTTGTTCTTTATAATAGTCTCTACCATTTTGCCCAGCACCAACATCAGACTCACCGGTCTATATTTTCCTTTTTTAAAACTCGGTGTTACATCGTCCACCCTCCAATCTTCCGGTACCACGCTCGATTTTAAGGATAAATTACATATTACTAAGAATAGCTCCACAAGTTCATTTTTCAGTTCTGTCAGTACTGGGATGAAAATCATCCGGTCCAGGAAATTTGCTACTCTTCAATTTGTAGAACTGCCCCATTACATCCTCCAGGTTTATAGAGAATTCATTAAATTTTTCCTACTTGTCAGCTTCGAATACCATTTCTGGCACCGGTATCTCTCCCAAATCTTCCTCGGTGAAGACCAAAGCAAAGAATTCATTTAATCTCTCCGCTATGGCTTTGTCTACCCTGATCACCCCTTTTACCCTTCGGTCATCTAGCAGTCCAACCGATTCTTTTGCCGGCTTCCTGCTTTTAATATACCTAAAAACATTTTATTATGTGTGGTTATTTTTATTACTTCCAATGAGGTCTACTGGGGCCTCATTGTCACACTACTAAGGCTCAACTGCACTGCTGTGCAGCTAATAGGGCCTGGCCTCTCTGTGAATCATGCCATACTGGTCCCTTTGTGTCATCTCCTTAACAGGTGGATTTTGGGCTCTGTACCTGCTATGCCAGTCACAGACTCTAATATGTTCAGTGTTTGTCTACTGTGTTCTGCATGTAAAGTACCATTATATGCTGCATGCAAGTCACACATATGCAGTCCATGGGCATACCCTTAAGTTCCAAAAACCCTTTGAAAATGCCCCTCTAAATAACACTCCAGAGTCAACAAAAAGTGCACAAGTCACCTATCGGTTTTATGCTTTTTTCTAATTCAGATTTGCAATTTCACAACACTAAACTGAAATTGTGTTTGCACAACAAACAAGGATGTCTTTATATGCTGAGTTTTCCTTTTAAAATAGGGTTGTTTGTATTTAAATCAGTGAAAATAACTGACAGGTGAGTGTTGCAGGAGCAAATTAGTATTGCAGTGGTAGTCTGATTTAGAGTTATGACGCACAGGTATGTAAATTTCAAATGTAGGCTTTTTTTTAATAATTCTAAAAAAAGAAGTGCTAATTAGATGCATCTCTTGCTTCTATATAGACCTGACTAATACAAGCAACATGGTCATAGACACAGATGATTTTCAAAAGCATGGGTTTTCTTTTAAAGGTGAAGGAGGCAAAGGGGGGGGGGGGCAGAGGAGTAGCCCAATGGTAACAGCAGTGGACTGGGAACCAAAGGGGCTAGTCTTAAAATTTTTTTTGTTACATTTGTACCCCGTTCTTTCCCACTCATGGCAGGCTCAATGTGGCTTACATGGGGCAATGGAGGGTTAAGTGACTTGCCTAGAGTCACAAGGAGCTGCCTGTGCCTGAAGTGGGAATCAAACTCAGTTCCTCAGGACCAAAGTCCACCACCCTAACCACTAGGCCACTCCCCATAGTAGCCCCATATGCCCCCTAGACAAGCCACCCAGGATGACCAAGCAACACCTGCACCTCCACTTCACCCAGGGCCCACCATGGAAATGATCACACTTGCAGCAGTCCCCATAAACCACCAGCAGCCTCATACATATGCACAGGGAACACAGAGAGGGAGGGAGAGAGGGAGGGAGAGGGAGAGAGAGAGAAAGAGAGAGAGAGAGAGAGAGAACCCTTGTTCAGGAGTGCAGTAGAATAGTTTAGACACTTAAACATCTCATACTTTTAAATTTTTAAGAGATACAAGATCTTGAGATAGTTTTGAATCAATCGAAAGTGGAAACTGCATTTTAATTGGTTTTCAAAATTTTCACTATGAATATGCATGAAGTATATTTCCATACAATAAAGGCACTGCAAGCAAACAGGTTTCATGGATATTCACTGTGGAAATCCTGATGACCAGATTGGGTTGCAGCCATTGGTATCCAAGCTTGGGACCCCTGAACTAAGAGCTGGATTCAGTAAATTGCACCAGAAATTAGCGCCGGAAAAAAAAATCAGTGTTAAGCGCTAAACAAAAAAGGGCAACGCCTTCTTAGCGCCACTTCCCATGCCTAACTCTGCACTTTAGACTTACGCCAGCTGAATCCTGGTGTAATTCTGGCACCCAACCCAGGTGCAAAAATGTCAGTATTCTGTAACTGCGTGCCCAAATGTTGGGAATGCCCCTGACCTGCCCATACCCCTCCCATGGCCGTTCCCCCTTTTCAGCTGCACATGAGAAAATGTAGATGTGGTTCTTTATAAAACAGTGCACAGAGAGTTGCTCGTGGAACTTCAAATTAGTGCCAATTAATGCCAATAAATTATTGTTCTCTAATTAAATAGTCCCTAACACCTAGTGTTTAAATCATTTTTAACTATAACCAATATTTTTCACAGTATCTTTTTTCGGGGATATTCAGAATTTTTAACAGCGCAACCATCCAATCATTTTTCAATATAGTGATGGTGCTGTTTAACTCGTCATAATTCCACCCGTTTTCTTATTACTTTTTAATTAACCAAATCTAAAAGTCTTTATATAGTAAGTTCAAACTTCTCAAATGATGAACTGCAAATCAAATAAATCAAATAAATCAAATAAATATAAATATAACTTAGCTTTTAAATAGCTGTATGTAACATTGATTCTCCAACTTCAAACCTCCGCCAACTTGGCCAGGTTTCGAATTTTCTTCATCAGGGAAGAGGTTTGCTGAGAAAAAAGCACAATCTATCAAAAAGATTATCCCCAAACAATCTTAAAATTTCCTAATATTTACTCACTATAAAGTTACCATCTTAGATATTATTTCGGCATTTGGACACCCAGTCTCCCAGTCTCGTAAGGTCCTCTTGTAATTTTTCACAATCCTCCTGCGATTTATGTTTCAATAGTTTTTATTGGTGACACATAGAAAAGCACAATCCATTTTAACATAGCTTGTTTCAATACAAAACAACAGAACTCAATAAAGTAACATTTCAAACTTAATACTTTCATGTAGCCATCCAGTATTTATAACTTTTCTCCCCTCCCCCTCCCCTTCCCCCCCCTCCCTCTCCCTCCTCCCTTCTTGTATCCCCCTCTAATATGTCTCCTCCCGTGTACCCCCTTGAAATATACTATTAATCATAGTTTATTAAGAATTAGACTTCTTCCCCGTTGTGTTAACTTGGCCAAGTAAGGATTCCAAATCCCAAGAAATCGCAGCTTACGTTTATAAGACCCTCTGGCCTCTTGCACTTCCCAAGTGAGTACCTGATGTATTTGATTTCGCCAATGCCAATATTCTGGTTTGTTCTGTGAGGTCCATTGCTGCAAAATACATTTTCTTGCAATTAAGCAAAGTTTACGGCATAGCAAAGCTTCACTTGTTCTGAACCCACGAAAAGCATCCGGGCAATCAAGCACTACTTGAGCAGGTGTACCCTGTATACAATTTGGCATCATGAGAGAAAGAAAAGCCACCACCCTCTTCCAAAAACATCTTATATGCGGGCATCCCCAAAACCCATGATATAGAGAATTGTCGGCTAGGTTACACTTCAAACAAGTGGGCGTCCTTATTCCCCCCGCACGGTAGAGCTGCACTTGCGAAAAGTATGCTCTATGTATAACTCTGTACGCACACTCCCTATACCCTGCACCAGTAATTAAGTGTGTTACATTCTTAAGATGTGCTGCTATATCCCATGATGTTAAATCTTGGCCTACATCTACCTCCCAACGCCTCTTAAGCTGAGCTAGATCTTTCCCAGGTACTAGGGACCAAATTTTCTTTTGCAAATTCGAGATGGAGGGAGCCTCATTTGAAACTTCAGCAAAAAAGTTTAAAATTTTTTCTCCCAAACGGATTTGAAGTGACACCTTATTAAGAGAATTAACATAGTGTTTCAACTGACAATGTGCAAAGGTGTCACCCCATCGAATTAATTCTTGAGGGATCAGATGATTTAAGAGTTGAAGCTCTCCTGTGTGGCTTACCACTGTCTCCAGACTGCTAAAGCCCTGTGCCTCCCAACGCGCAAAAACTGAATTTTCCTGACCGGGTCCAAACATCGGATTCCCTCTAATCGTTAAGAGTTCCGACACCTGAGGGTCCCCTCCCAGAAGTTTCCCCAAAAACCTCCATGCATCTCGTACCGGTCCCAACAGAACAGAGTTACCTCTCAGTTGTGCCAATGATGGACCATCCCCATGCAGCAGCGAGACCAAATGAAATGGTTTAAACAATTCCCTTTCTATGCCCAATGGTGTGTGATATTCAGAAAGACAAATCCAATCGCGTACCTGTCTCAAGTTACATGCTATGTTATAGAATTTAATATTGGGCAGTCCTATACCACCTTGTTTCCATCCCCCCAATAGTAAGGGCAACCGTATCTTTGCCTTTTTATAAGCCCAACAAAACCTCGTCACCAATCTATAGAACAATCGTATATCTTTCTGTACTAATTTTATTGGCAATGTTTGCATGACATATAGCCATCTAGGAAGAATTACCATGCGTATCAAGCACAGTCGTCCTGACAGTGACAGTGTCAACGCCCTCCAGGCGTCCAACTGCTGTCTTGTTTTCTCTAGCAGCCATTGCATGTTGGATCTTTGTATATCCCCTGTCCTTGTAGTCAACAGGACCCCCAAATATCGAAAAGAGCCCTCCACCCAACGTAAGGGAAACTGTCCCACCCATGTACTACGGGTCTCTGCTGTTATAGCCAGTGCCTCTGATTTGTCATGATTAATTTTAAATCCTGAGTATGTTCCAAATTCTAAGAATATTTCCAATAAGTCTGCCAGTGATTCCCGAGGCTTAGTGAGCACCACTAGCAGATCATCAGCAAAGGCTGCCACTTTAAATTCTTGATCGCCAAACTTCACCCCACTAATTGACGCACATGAGTAGATATCACGGATCAGAGGATCCATGTATAGTGCAAAAAGTAAGGGTGAAAGTGGGCAGCCTTGACGAGTTCCCCGCTGTATTTGAAATACTTCGGATTGCAACCCATTCACCCACAATCTAGCCAGCGGTGCCTCATATAAAACTGTTATCGCCCTCGTAAACCACCCCTGAAATCCATATTTTCCTAGGACAGAAAACAAAAAAGGCCACTCCACCCGATCAAATGCTTTTTCAGCATCAAAGCTGATCATAATAGCTGGGTCACCCGTGTTCTCTAGACGTTCTAGGGAAGCTAAGATACATCTAAGATTCCTAGTTACCGACCTTCCCTGAACTAACCCCACCTGTGCCTCGTGTATAATACCTGGGAGTACGCGTCTCAACCTATTCGCCAAGATCTTTGCAAAAAGCTTAACCTCGTGGTTAAGAAGCGAGATTGGCCTATAAGATGTTACTAGGGTGTGATCTCTTTTAGGTTTAGGCAATACTATTATTTGAGCTAAATTGAGATGTTTTGGCATCTGACCACACTCTACCCAGGAATTAAACGCTGCAGTTAAAGGTAAAACTATAGAATCCCCCAGTACTTTGTAAAATTCTGCTCTTAATCCATCCGGGCCCGGAGCTTTACCAAGCTTGCAGCTTCCTATGGCCCAGCTCACCTCATCGCTACTAATAGGAGCATTCAAGAATTTACATTCTTCCTGTGATATATGTGGTAGCGAGACATTTTCTAAATAAAGGGCTTCGCTAATTCCACTCTCATCTCCTGGCTTATACAGTTGTCGGAAAAATTTCTGAAAAACATCTCTTATTTCTTCATCTGCGTGACATAATTTACCCGCATCATCTCTAATAGTTAAGATATGTCTAGATACACTCTTAGAATTAATCAATTTCGCAAGCATTTTGCCCCCTTTATTCCCATGTCTATAAAGTTGAAATTTGTAATATGCCTGCGACTTAACCGCCCTATCATGCAGTAAAGTATTCAGCGCAGTCTGAGCACTTATTATGTCAAGTCTGTTCTGAGAAGTAGGCTGTTTCCCAAATTTTCTCCGTAAACCAGCTAGGTGTTTTTCCAGGCGTAAGATTTCATTATCTCTGGCTTTCTTATGGTGACTAACGTAACTGATTATGTCCCCCCTTAGTACCGCTTTTGCCGCTTCCCAAAATAAACCAGCCCTATCTTTCATCTCGTCGTTATTATGTGAATAGTCCTTCCACTTATTTACAAGGAACTCCTCAAATTTCCCGTCTTTGTAAAGATAGCTAGGGAAGGACCAACCTCTTCCCTTTCTCCCTTGGGTCCCCCCTTTCCATGTCATCGACACTACTGCATGATCCGAAATTATACACGGGCCAATCTCCGCTTCAACTACATCTGAGAAGCTTGCACGTGAGGCTAGCAAGTAGTCAATCCTAGAATGAGTCTCATGTGCTCTGGACTGATGTGTATATTCCCTGTCTGATGGATGGAGGACTCGCCATACATCTATCAGGTCCAACATTGAGCAGAAATCTGGCAATCCCCTCATTTTCGTTACCCCTTGCCCTGCCGGGGGGCTTGATTTATCCATCTGAGGATTCCAAGCCGTATTAAAGTCTCCCCCTAGTACCAAAGGTATAGTTTCAATTTGGGACAAAATTGTAATTAAATTTTTATAGAATTTTTGGTCAAGTTGGTTTGGTGCATATATACTACCCAGGAGCAACTGTTGTCTGTTTACTGTTGCTCGGCAGAAAATAAAACGACCTTCTGGGTCTTTCACAATGTTGTTAATTTGCAATGCCACCCCTTTTCTGAATAAAATGGCTACTCCTCTTTTCCGTCCCACTGCCGCTGAGGCCACACAGTCCCCGACCCACCATTTTGCTAGTTTGGCGTGTTCATTATCTGTCAGATGCGTCTCCTGCAGAAGCACAATATCTGCCTTAATACGTTGTAAATACTGCAATATTTTAGATCTTTTTATGGGGGAGTGAATACCCCCCACATTCCACGTAACTATCTTAACCATGCTCCTTACAAAAGAATATTACTTGACCCCTCTTATTTAACATCGTGCCTGAGGGGAAACCTGCCCAGCCTCTGGTCCCCCCCCCTCCAGGATTTCAAAGTTTTCATCAATATATGCCTCATATTAAGTCGCTTCTGCAAATGATTCAGTCCTAATCTTCTTTTCTGGTACACATTACTAAATATCCCACCTATCCCCCTTCCCGTCCCTCCCCAATACTTCCCCTCCCAAATCCCCTTCATTCCCCTACTATCCCTCTGCGAGATCTTAGTCACTATTGACGCCTCCCCCTCACCCCGCAACCAACCAACCAACCTGAACATAAATGTGAGCCCTTCAATTAAACCAGAACATTGGCTCACCCCCTCAAACATTCCACTTCACTTATTGTGCAAAATATATTCTGCAAGGAACCTCCCATAGATCCCGCTTTACCTAATTTAGCAGGTGTAATAATTTTTAACCTTTTTATCAGGACTCTCGCTCTCCCCGACTTAAGCCAGAGTGAGCGTGAGTGAGCAAACGTCATGTCTCAATACCTGCAACTCTGCAAACTTTGATCGCCATTAATTTTCTTAAACCTTTTCATGGCGACCAATACATTATATTTATAAATCCAAAACAAATTAAACATTTTATAACATCTCATCTCACTACCATTGCTTTGTTATTAATGAACATTCATTCTGCAAACGTCCAATCTCAAATTGAACCTGTCAGCCTCCTGCTATCCCAGTAAGAGATGTTTTCTCCTGATCCCTCGTGGAGGCGCATACATTGCTACCTTCCATCAGCAGAATGGTTACATCAAGCTGAAATATTTGTTGCCCCTGTTATTCAAGGGGTCGTCATTAAGGTAGTGTCCAACCATTATTTTGCCAGCCAGCTTGAAGCCCAGTATTAAATAAATGGACTATAAGGCTCTGTTTCACTCTGTTTAAGCTGGGGGGTGGTTCACACTCTAGTAGATAATATTAGACCAGTAGGCAATCCATGATTTTCATCAGAACCAAATTAATCCAACCATTTCTTTTGCCCCTCTCCACTGCTTCTGTACTCTTTGCCACCACCAGCCCCCATGCCTCGTCCACAGCAAGAGAAGGCCAGCAATCAAACAACTTTCCAAACTTCCACTTTGAGAGCCTATCATCCGCTAAGACTCTGCCAGTAATTGGTGCTCATTAAGCTTTTTCTCAGCCTCTGTTGCTGTCTGAAAGGTCTGCCAGCGATCTTGCACTTGCACCCGCAGTTTCGCGGGAAATTGTAGAGCAAACTTTATCTTTTTTTCCGCCAACTTGGAACATATGGGGTGAAATTTTCTCCTCTGTTCCTGTACTGCTTGGGTATAATCCTGAAAAATCAGTATATTTTGTCCTCCGTACTTCAATGAATCTCTACGTATCTTAAAGCCCTGAAGAATCTCCAACTTATGTTTGTAGTTTAAGATTTTTGCCACTATTACCCTGGGCCTGGCATTTATCTCCAGTTTCCTTCCCACGCGGTGTGCGCGCTCAATTACCAACGGGCCCGCCGAATCCGTCAATGCCAGCTCTTTTGTCAACCAAGTCTCCAGCCATGGCTCCAGATTGCGCTCCGGCAATTGTTCCGTAAGTCCCACAATGCGAACATTATTCCTTCGCGATCTGCTTTCCAAATCTTCAAGTTTTAGCCCCTGTTCTCTCAGTTGTTGTTGTAAGTTTCGCAAGTCGGGGCCATAACTGCGTGTGTCGTCTTCAATTGCAGAGACTCGCGTTTCTAAATCACTTGTTCGCGTTCCCAGACCGTCCAATGCCATTTGGAGATTATCTAGTTTATCATTTAGCGCTGTCCATTTCAGAGCCCAAGCGCTCGTCATTGCGCCGGTCAGCTGGGATAGCTGCTGTTCCGTAAAACTCGATCCCGCCGCTTCCGGGCCTACCTCCGCCATCTTGCCCTCTGCGGTGCTCGCCTTGTTTTTCCCCCTATTAGCCAGCCGTTGGGTCATTACTGTTGGCGATTTCGCGAAGTATTTTTCCATACGCTTTTGCTGCTTAGCTCAGCGAATTTTGAAGGGCTTTTACGTGTTAAAATAGGCTGCTTGCGGGGTGAGGGTCCCGGAGCCGAGGCACCACGCTGCTAGCTCAGCTCATGACGTCACGTGACCTCCTCCTCCTGCGATTTAATGACTTTGAATAACTCTGTGTCATCAGCAAATTTAATTACCTCACTAGTTACTCCCATCTCTAGGTCATTTATAAATATGTTAAAAAGCAGCGGTCCCAGCACAGAGCCATCGAGTAATAAGAAGAATCTGCAGTGCTGGGATGTGTAATTCCTGTGAGTGAAAACCCCTGGTGGTGAGAAACGAGACTATTTGATTTGGATTCATAGGAATATTATGGGCATCTACAAGTTAGGAAAGCTTACAAAAATTAGTCATTCAAATATTTATCAAAAAGATAAGTTTTCAGTCCCTTGCAGAATTGTAAATAATTAGGGGCTCCTTTTACTAAGCAGCGGTAAGCCCGATGTGGGCTTACCTTACCGCTCGCTGTACAGGAAGTACTGCTGGGCTACCGCAGCAGCTGGGTGGTACTTCTCACCCCTAGCGCACCATCATTTCCGGCAGTACAAAAATGTATTTATTTTTGTAGCGCTAGAGTATACCTGGCGGTAATCGGGCAGTGCCGCACGCTGCCTGGTTACCGCTGGGTTAACGTAGGAGCCCTTACCGCCAACTCAATGGGTGGCAGTAAGGGCTCCTCCCCCCCCCCAAATGTCCGCATGGCAAGTGCTTTACTTGCCACATGGCCATTTGCTTCAGGAGGACGAGACTTCCCTTTTACCAGCTACGGTAAACGGGGGCCTCGGCGCGTGTGTAAAACACATGCTGATGCCAGAGCCGGCCCTGTTTACTAAGCAGTACTAAGGGCACACTAGCATGTTTAGTGCGCGCTAATGATTAGCGTAGGCTAAAAATACTAGTGCACCTTAGCAAACAGGGCCCTTGGACTCACATGAACTTGTACAATTATGGAATTCCACAACTTACTAGACTGAAAAGAAACTAGCAAAATGTTCCTAACAGATGGGAACCCCAACAACAAAATAGAATAGAAATGAGAGCTCCTTCGCAATCTCTCTGAAATAGATGTGATCTTTTCAACTAAATTACATTGATTTCTCATAAGCATTTTATTGTTTCTTTGCTTTTTAAACTTTTTATTATGGTTGCATTTTGTTGGGGAAAAACTGTTTTACTGTTGTTGGAAAGTGATTGGCTCTTTTTTAATGGTGACTTTGTAGCAGTATATTTTTAGAAGTGCAGCAATTTACTGTTCAGTTTATGTTTACCATGGCAGAGTGCTACAAATACAACCATTTGCTCAAATAAATGATAGCTGGTTTGCTTCAGCACCGACATTGTCCATTAATTTAATTAAATGTAATAATGGTATTTATATTCAGCTTTTTTTCTTTCACAAGGGCCAAAGCAAATACACAGGACATAAAATGATAAATGCTTGATACAATATATCAACAAGATAGTTACAAATCTATTCCAGGAACTTTTTATCTACTCTGTTCAGGCATCATTAATTGATGATAACAACTGAATTTTCAAAGTGTTATGAAATAAACATAAGATCATAAGCGTTGCCAAAACTGGGACAGACTGAAGGTCCATGGAGCCCAGCATCTTGTTTCCAACAGTGGCTAATCCAGGTCACGAGTACCTGGCAAGATCCCAGAATAGTAAAACAGATTTTATGCTGTTATTATACTAGAAATAAGCAGTGGATGTTCCCAAGTCCATTTTTAATAATGGTTGATGGACTTTTCTTTTAGGAAGTTATCCAAACATTTTTTTAAACCCCACTAAGCTAACTGCTTTTACCACATTCTCTGGCAACAAATTTCAGAATTTAATTACACATTAAGTGAACAAATATTTTCTTTCATTTGCTTTAAATGTACTACTTTCTAGCTTCATTGCATGCCCGCTAGTCCTAGTATTTTTTGGAAAGAGTAAAGAAGTAATTCACGTCTACCCATTCCACTCCACTCAGTATTTTATATCTCCCCTCAACCATTTCTTCTCTAAGCTGAAGAGCCCTACCCACTTTAGCCTTTCCTCAAAGGGAAGTTACCCCATCCCTTAATTGCTTTTGAATTGTGGTGCTTAATTCCTCAGGACCCATCCAATCAGTCTGGATTTGAGGATATTCACATTGAATATGCATGAGATAGATTTGCATAAAATGGAGGCACTGCATATCAATATATCAGGGGTTCTCAACCCAGTCCTTGGGACACACCTAGGCAGTCATGTTTTAAGGATACCCACAGTAAATATGCATGAGACAGATTTGCATAGAATGGAGGTAGTGCATGCAAATTTATCTCATGCATATTCATTGTGTATATCATGAAAACCTGACTGGCTGCATATGTCCTGAGGACTGGGTTGAGAACCTCTGCAATATACTATATATATATATATATATATATATATATATATATATATATATATAATGCATATAGATAGATAAATAGATTGTTATTGTTATGGCTTACTATATCACCTTTTATCACCTTTTGGGTAGAGCAAAGCAAAGCAGTTTACGAACATTTAAAATCATATAAAGAGAGAAAAGAATGCCATTAATTGAGAGGACAAGAAAGCATAGAAAAGAAGATGAGGTAGAGGAAAGGCGAGTATAAATATGTATAGGTGCAGGCTTCAGCTCTATTGGATGGTCATGACCTGGGGAAGGCTTGTGGGAAAAGGTGTGTCTTAATTGCTGATCTGAATTTAAAGTGTGATGGTTCTTGTTAAAAAGGTGGTGGAAGTGAGGTCCACAGTGTTGGTGCTTGAAATAAAAATGTGGAATGTCTTGTGGGGCTCGTGTCTGGCAATTGCTGGTGGCAGAATGGGCAAACAGAGACCAAATGCAGACTGAGGAAGACACATTGGGGTGTAAATGATGCACAATATTGACGGTGACCTATATAGAGCTCTGTAGATGAGTAGAAGAAGCTTAAACTGAATTCTAAATTGAACAACTAGCCAGTGATTCTGGATAAAGGGTGGTGTCACCTGGAAATACTTCCAAGCATGGCACAGAGCATGTATTGAAGTTCTGCACAGACTGTAAACATTTAAGGAGTGTGTTGATTATTGTGATGCGACATATGTTAGTATTAAGACATGATCCGATATGCACATAAAAAGCGATTGTTAAGATGGTTTATTGGGGAGGGAATGAACTGAACAAAACTGAGAAAGAGCCCCAAAACAGCATGGAATATCTATCTATCTATCTATCTATCTATAGTTAATGTTTGGTTTTCCAGATTATCAGAACACAGTAGATGATGGGAGAACACTTAACATAATAGATGACAGCACAAAAAGGCTTTCTAGCCCATTTGGTTATTGTATCTACAAGGCTAAGGATACATCCCAGCTGCCAGTTACGGAATGTGACCAGCCGCAAGACTTCTTCCTATCACAGTGCTTTATGGCTTACCATTCTGGGTAATAGGCCATTCAAGTTCTACACTTACCCCCAAATTATATAAATGGTGAGTAAAGTTGTGTGCACAAAACAGCACATGTAGCTGATTTGCGTGTGCAACTTAATTGCTGAAGAAACCAATCAGCACCAATAACTGGCTGCTAACAACAACCAATGATGTTTTGCCACCATTTGTTAAAGCTTCATGCGTGTTAAAACATTGGAAGGATTTATTTTTTATTAAATTTATTTTGTAATTTTTTTCTTCAGAAATATAGCTACCTTTCTGTGATCTATTCATTAAGATACTTATTTCCTGTTTCATATAATCCCTCCCCCTTTTTTCCTTTCTTATTTTATATTATACTAGTAAAAAAAAGGCCCGTTTCTGACGCAATGAAACGGGCGCTAGCAAGGTTTTCGTCGGAGTGTGTATGTTTGAGAGAGTGTGTGTGTGAGAGAGAGTGAATGTGTGAGTGTGTGTGTGTGTGTGTGAGAGAGAGAGTGAGAGTGGGTGCGAGTGTGTGTGTGAGAATGAGAGTATGTGGAACGGTATTTCCCCCCCCTCCCTCCCAATTCCAGGGTATTTCCCCCCCGCCCCCCCCCCCCGGGTCTGGGTGACAGTTGCAGGTTCCCCCTTCCCCCCTGCCTTCCTTCCTGCCTTTTTCGCTCCCTTCCTATTCCAGTGAAGACATTTGTTGTGCGAGTTTTTTTTTTTTGTCAATTGGAGTCGGAGAGTGTGAATTTTGAATGTAGTGCACCCCCTGGTCCCGGCCATCGTTCGGTCACAGTCATACCTGAGCTGGGTGTGCAGCGAACCGTTCACGTGCGCGACCATTTGCGTGGTGTTTTGGGCCGCCCCCGGCTTCTCAGAGGGAGTGGAACTCGGGAGGAGGAGGAGTGTGGGCGGAGCGCGAGCTCGGTGTGCAGGGAACGGGGCGCCACCGTTTGCGTGGTGTTTTGGGCTGCCCCCCGGCTTCTCAGAGGGTGCGGAACTGAGGAGGGGGAGTGTGGGCGGAGCGCCTAAAGAGGGAAGCGTGACGGTGTTGAACGCAGTAAGAGGCCAGTGCTATTGTTCCGCCCTCGTCATGACGTTGTGACGCGAGGGCGCAGCAGACACTGATGGCCAAAGCGGATATCTCCGGCGCCTCAAGGTTCCGGCTTGAGGCTTCAATGGAACGTTGGAGGTGCCTTTTATATATATAGATATATTTTTTATTCACCAACACATTCCCATTTATTTTTCTCATTTGGTATACCCTTCAGGCACAACACTCAATTCATTTATGAATAACCTCTCACCAAGTTGACCCCTTTTTTATATACACTCTTAGTCCCCTGTTAGTTCATTTTACAGCGTGACACTAGGGAGCATGCGCTTTCCCTCAGCATAGTCAATCCTGCATCTCCAGCAAGTGAAGAACTCTCTTTGCCCGATGACCATGCCCGTTTTTTTCCCACACTCAGCACACTCGGACATTTGAATGAGGTCCTTTTACTAAGGTGCACTGAAAAATGGCCTGCGGTAGTGTAGACGCATGTTTTGGGTGCGCGCAGAATCATTTTTCATTGCACCTGCAAAAAATGCCTTTTTAAAAACTTTTTGCCGTAAATGGACATAAGGCAAAATTTAAAATAGCTGCGCGTCCATTTTGGGTCTGAGACCTTACCACCAGCCATTGTCCTAGCAGTAAAGTCTCATGTGGTAACTGGGCAAAAATGACCTACATGTGCCAATTGCCACTTGGCGCGCATAGCTGACGGGTGCGCATAGTGGACGCATGCCAAAAATGAAATTACCGCAAGGGCTGCACGGTAGCTGTGTCGTAACTCCATTATGGCCTATGTTGGGCATGCGTAGATGCTTACGCAGCTTAGTAAAAGGGCCCCAATGTCCTTAAGCATCTCCTATTTAATTTGTTTCCTTTGGACTACAAAGCCATGTAGCATGTGTAGCTGCCACCTTTCAGGTGCATATTAAACTTGGTATCTTTCTGTCTCACAGCCTTAAGATTCCACATAGGCATTACTAGTTCTTTGAATTTTTTACCAGCTCATTCATTCGACACTGGCTAATAGAGGATAAGTAATCACAAAATAAAAAAGTGCTAATGCAGATAAAAATCAAACTGAAACATCAAGAAGCCAGACTGCATTTAGTTTAACTCCAGAGAAATAGAAAGAGATGCATTTCCTGCTGTACTGTGCAAAATATAAAGATAGCAGATGTAAATTTTCAAACTGACGTATTCCAATCACTAAATTGAATCTGCCTTTGTTTGTCTGGTGATATTATTTTCTGATCATGTTCCATTCTCTGGTTCTGCCTGTTCTCTTAACTCAGTTTCCAGGGCCTCCTGTCCATGTGCTATTTATTTTCTTTTTGCCTGTCTTCTTCACTTTCTGCTCTGGATCCATCTTTAATACTGATCTGTTCTCATTCATCTTTTCTGTCTCCTTCGTACCCATCCATTCTTCAAGCTTCCTCTTTTTATTAAATGTACTGTATCTAGTTTTACATCTCTTCCTTTTCTTCCATGTATATCCAGCACCTCCCTTCTCTTCCCTTCCTCTCCTTCCCACCGTGCCCAGTATCTCACAGTTTCTTTCTTTCACTCTCATTCCCATCTTCTCCCTCTCTTTCTTTCCCACTTCATGTGCAAAAAGCCCCATCTCTTCCCTTCTCTTGTGTCCATCATCCTCTCTCTTTCCTGCCCAGCATCTCTTCCTCACTTCCTTGGCCCCCCATCTGTCATCTGTTCCCTTCGTTCTTGGTCCAGCTCTGCCCTTAGTTCTCTTTTCCATGCTACCACTGTTGCCATAGTCATCATTCCTCCTGGAAAGGCAGCAGAAGTGAAAGAAAAGGGCAGTGGAGAGCATTAGAGACCATATCCATACTCAGCATCTGCCGGTCCTGCCCCGATGTAGACTTTCTGTGTTGGAGGGGGAGAGACTAGCAGATGCTGAGAGCATGCACAGCAGGGGCGTACCCAGACACCCAATTTTGGGTGGGCCTGGGTCCAAGATGGTTGGGCAGAAGAACTCCATTTGTCCCACAAGTGATTTGGTCTCGCCTGCATGCCATATGGTCTATCAAACATACTCCCCTTCTCCTGCATACCTTTTAAATAGCAGATTTTCACCAGCAGTGAGCACAACTAATACACACTGCTCATGCTGGCCCCACAGCCTTTCCTCTGATGCAACTTCCTGTTTCCGCATAGGCGGGAATACATCAGAGGGAAGGCAGTGGGGCTGATGCGAGCAGTATGTATCAGTCGCTGCGCAGTGCAGGCAAAGATCTGCTATTTACAAGGTATGCAGGAGGGACAGTCATCTGGAGTTTTTGGCTGGTGGGGCTTGGGGATCCCTCCCAGCCACTTCATAGGTGTGCTGCTACTGGGTGGGCCTGAGCTCAGAGTGGGTGGGCCTGGGCCCACCCAGGCCCACCCTTGGCTACGCCACTGATGCACAGGCTGTAAGATCCTGTGCTGCCCTTTACTTTCACTTTGGCAAAAGAGTGCAATAACCGACAAAAAATTCAAGCAAGGAAAAAAAGATGTCAGTACTGTGTACCTGTGCAAACTGGCTGAAAAACCCCTTCTGTTCAGTTCCCAACAGACCAAGAGATGAATTGATTCTGTAATAATCTTACACTAATAGTGCAAAAATATATAAAATTGATTATACCACAATTTGTTTTTTTAATTAATAGTAATCAAAAAGTAAATTAGCATAGCACTGCCCTAAAATATTTAACTTCAGTTTGTTATTTAGGGGGACTAGAGATGTGCACAGACAAAAAAAATTGGGGTTTATTTTTGGATTTTTTGGAGTTGTCCCTGGTTATGGGGGGGGGGGATTTTCAGTTTGTTTACTCATTCATTTTTTGTTATGAGTCTGAATCAATTGTAAGCTTTTGAATTTATAGGTTAAAGTGCATTAAATCAATTTGAAATCACTAAATTTTTAAGGCACACAAACAAATCAAATGCCTACTAATGAATACACATCCTAAAGGTAGTGTCTTTTCTAGCCTAAAGAAAAAGAGACCAAAGATACTGGAGGGAACTCAGTTCCAAAATTAGGGACCCTTTTACTAAGTTGCAATAAAAATGGCCTTAGCGTGCAGGAAAGACCTAGTAAGACAGATACGCTAACTGATTAGCATAGACAATTCCCACTCTCCATCCCCTAGACACCCCCCTCTATGAAAACAATCAAAATATTTTTTAGCATGTGGTTTGCACATACAGATTGGGATCTTGCTACATGGTGTCTCAATACATCCCATAGTAAGCTTTTTAAACTGCGGTAAGTACGCACTAGTAAAGGGTCCCTTACACATGTATCTGAGTTCTTACCCAAAATACTTTAGTTTCAACTGGTATTATAACGTATCATTTTTTGCAATATGTGGCACCATCTAATTTACAGAGTGGAAGTTGTATGTTTTCACCGTAGTGGATATTTTCAATCTATCGTCCTGCTATAGTCTTTTAATCTCGGTAATAGTTAATAGTTTTAAAGGAAGCAGCCAGATAAGAATGACACAAAATCATCGTGTCTCATCAGTATGGAGATATAATGATTTGGCTCATTTGCCAGCTAATTTGGATATTTTATCTAAAGCACATCATTTTCATTGGAATCAGGTTTTTAGCAAACCAGAGCTCTGCTTTTGAGCAATCAGACAGGGCACCAAGAAGTATTCTGCTTCCCCTTAATCATTTGCTGAAGGATCAAGAGTTTCTTGCCAGCCATCTCTTCACTGCAGAACATGACTCAGTGTACCTTAATCATTGTACCTAAGATCACAAGCTTCAATCTTGTGTTAATGACTGTAGTTTCTAGAAAGTGATGTCTAAAAATTGTTTGTCTGATATGCTTTTCATACCATTCGGAAAGTCTAGTGCACATTTAACGAACTGATAAAACTAGTTGGTAAAAATAAAAGAGAAAACAAGAGGACTCAGGGTCTTTCAGATAATAATTAGCATCCTGAAAGAATGGTGGTTGCCCTAAATGCCAAGATGAAGGGTTATGTGACTGAGCAATTAGGGCTTCTTTTACAAAGCCGTGCTAGCAATTCCCGCACGGCAAATGAAAGGAAGCTCATAGGAATTGAATGGGCTTCCTCTCATTTGCCACACAGAGAATTGATAGCGTGGCTTTGTAAAAGAGGCCATTAGATTGTTATCTCCAACAATTTGATATTTTTCATTCCTCTCAGTCAGGTTTCAAGAAAAATTATAGTACTGAAACTGTTGTGTCAACTTTTATATCATATGCTAAGGAATTATTTTGCAAAGGACAATGTGCAATTGTTATCCAATTTGATTTAAGTAGTGCTTTTGATTTGGTTGACTTTGAAATCGGGTTGTCTGTTATATAAGATAACTTATGGTTTATGTCCTCATTATATGCTTTCTTTAATATGTTATTCAAATTCAGCTGTACATTATAACTTTCATCATGGAGGCAAGATGGCGGCCGAGTGAGATGTATAGGAAGTCGCTCCAGACCTACCTCTTAACTTTCACCAATAACCTTATTTCCCGATGCCAAAAAGAAGAGGCAAACATCGCCTTAGCCCTGCGGCGTAGTTTGTGCCTTCGGTGGGAATGCTGGACCGTTGAGCTTGGGGAGAGGTTTGCCATTCTCCCGGCTTGAAGTTGAAACAACTCTCAGCCCCGAGACACGCAAACCCCCTCCGATGCCGGTGGAAACTCCAAGAGCGGCTCTGGAGCAGCCGGATGCCAAAGTGCCGACAGGGTCTCTGGACACGGGCACCGCCTCAAATGTAGAAACGCCCATGTTTGGAATAGCAGGTGACAGAGGGGAGAATATCCTTGGGGGGAAACAGCTTGCATTTGAAAGTCAGCCACTGATGGAACCTACATTTGAAACTAGATTATCAAGTAAATCCGTTCTGCCACAGAAACCAGAGCCTATAACTTTGGACACAATATGGCAAGCCCTAGTGGGCCTAGAAGCTTCCTTTTCACAGAAATTTACTTCAATGAATCAATACTTTAACCAAATGTTTGAAAAAATACCAACACTTGATAAAAAAAAATTACAGCCATGGGTAATGATATGGAAAACAATTCTAAGACTATACAAGATTGTCAACAGATCCAAGTTAATTTGATCAAAGAAAATCTTTACCTTCAAAATAGGATTGAAATCTTGGAAAATTATCAAAGGTCTAATACCCTAAGGCTTATAAATTTTCCCAGGCAACTATCAATCTCACCTCTTATAACTTTTAAAAAATATTTAACAGAGGTTTTGAAAATTCCTGAACAGTCACGTCCTCCTATATCCAGAATATAGGAGTTAAATGGGCAGTATTCACAATGGAGAAAGGTAGTTAGTGGGGTTCCTCAGGGGTCTGTGCTAGGATCGCTGCTTTTTAACATATTTATAAATGATATAGAGATGGGAGTAACTAGCGAGGTCATTAAATTTGCTGATGACACAAAGTTATTCAAAGTCGTTAATTCGCGACAGGATTGTGAAAAATTACAGAAGGACCTTACGAGACTGGGAGACTGGGCGGCTAAATGGCAGATGACGTTTAATGTGAGCAAGTGTAAGGTGATGCATGTGGGAAAAAAGAACCCGAATTATAGCTACGTCATGCAAGGTTCCACGTTAGGAGCTACGAACCAAGAAAGGGATCTGGGTGTCGTCGTTGATAATACACTGAAACCTTCTGCTCAGTGTGCTGCTGCGGCTTGGAAAGCGAATAGAATGTTGGGTATTATTAGGAAAGGTATGGAAAACATATAATGCCGTTGTATCGCTCCATGGTGCGACCGCACCTTGAGTATTGTGTTCAATTCTGGTCGCCGCATCTCAAGAAAGATATAGTAGAATTGGAAAAGGTGCAGCGAAGGGCGACTAAAATGATAGCGGGGATGGGATGACTTCCCTATGAAGAAAGACTAAGGAGGCTAGGGCTTTTCAGCTTGGAGAAGAGACGGCTGAGGGGAGACATGATAGAGGTATATAAAATAATGAGTGGAGTGGAACAGGTGGATGTGAAGCGTCTGTTCACGCTTTCCAAAAATACTAGGACTAGGGGGCATGCGATGAAACTACAGTGTAGTAAATTTAAAACAAATCAGAGAAAATGTTTCTTCACCCAACGCATAATTAAACTCTGGAATTCGTTGCCAGAGAACGTGGTGAAGGCGGTTAGCTTAGCAGAGTTTAAAAAGGGGTTAGACAGTTTCCTAAAGGACAAGTCCATAAACCACTACTAAATGGACTTGGGAAAAAGCGACAATTCCAGGAATAACATGTATAGAACGTTTGTACGTTTGGGAAACTTGCCAGGTGCCCTTGGCCTGGATTGGCCGCTGTTGTGGACAGGATGCTGGGCTCGATGGACCTTTGGTGTGGCATTACTTATGTACTTATGTACTTATCACCCTTTGTGAAGAAAGAATTAAGTCAAGGTCATGGACTTGATGTGTCTGTTGAAACTTTAGACTTGAATTTAACACAAATCCTTGAGGATGATAAAGTGGGATTGACAACTGCCACACTTAAAGTAACTTTTATTTTACAACCTGATAGAGACTGGATACTTAAGCAATATTTTCTTAATAGAGATCAAACTTTCCTTGAATGTAAAATAAGAATATACCCAGATGTCTCTAAAACTACACAGAAGAAAAGGCAAGAGTTTTTTAAATTGCGCTCAAAAGCTTTGCAGTTGGGCACTATGTTTTGGTTAAATTTTCCTCGTAAATGTGTTCTAAAGTTAAACTCTGTTAAATATATATTTTTTGATTCTAAACAATTGAACTCTTTTCTGGAATCCAAGATTGCTGACTTATCTATGCCACAGCCAAGGAATATAATAACTTCAATGCCGTGATAAGTTTAAAGATCACTCGAACTTCTTCTCTGCCGCCTTTATCTTTAACTTGGTTAATAATTAAAAATTTTCCTATGTATTGAGGAATTGCTTCCTTATAGTGGACTAAAGATGAGCAAAGGTCATGATTTAAACAAGATGTAATAATTAGTTTCCTTAAAGTTTTGCAATGACTTAAAGTCATCTATTCTATTTTCAAGGTTTGTACTTGGAAAAAAATTGTAAATGCAATAAAGAAATAATAAAAAAAACTTTCATCATTTATTTTTGTTTTCTTTCCCCAGTCCTCAGGAAATTACTTCAAAGAACTTGTTTTCCTTTCAGTCTGCTATCTTATGGCCCTTTTGTCACCTATTTTAAGTTGCACGCCCAGCTACATTATCTTTAAGAAAGATCTGAAGACATGGTGGTTTCATAAACATCTGTTAGAGAAATAACTATAGTATGATGTATATTATTAGGTTATGATTTTTGATAGAATGATTTTATTTAATCATTGTTACATTCTAGATTCTTTCTTGTGTACTCAAGTATCTTTGTTGTAACCCACTTTGAACTATTTTATTGGTATTAGCGTGCTATAAACGAAATAACTGTAACTGTGAACTGATGACCTAAATCCTGATCCACTTTGGTATTCAGGGCTCGGTCCTATCTTGGTTCAATGTTTTTTTGACAAACTGTTGTTACACTGTTAAGAAAGATGGGTTCTTCTTTGAAAAATTGAGTCCTTTAAGTGGCATCCCCCAGGGCGTCCCTCTTTCTCCTTCTCTTTTTTTAACTTACTATTGCAGTCTCTAGGCACTATTCTTGATCAAGCTGAGGTGAAACACTTTATGTATGCGGATGACATTACAGTGATTCTACCTGTTTCTCAACTCTGGTCTGATACACTATCCCTTATTAGAACTTGTGTCTACCTGATAGACAACTGGATTACACTCCACAGGCTTAAATTAAATAAGAGCAAGAAGTTCTTATGGCTGGGCCCTAAATCAGATCCATTCACTAACTGATTAGTGTGTGAGCCCTTACCACCTAAAAAGAACGTGGTGATAAGGGCTCATGTGCTATCTTTTTTAATGGCAACTAACGCGTAGCCACTAATACAAAAATTCAAAAATCTGCCATTTGATGCTTCACTAAAAATGGCTTTAGTGTGCAGGAAAGACCTACGCATGGGCACGCTAAGGCCTTGACTCAAGGAAGAGATGGATTTCAATTCAGCATTTAGTACTGAACAAAGATTGGTTCCTTCCTTGACAAGTAAAGGGACCAATCACTTCTGCAGTGCAGTGAATAAATGAATATTAAGGGCCTGTATAGCTAAAGTAGTACTGCTACTTAGTATTCAGCCTGCAGAAGGAGGTAAGAGCCTGCCCGTCTCCTGTGAGGCTTCATGTTGAGTTCAGAGACTGGAGATTGGAGGTGAGAGGGGAAGGGGAGGATAGGAACAACTGCTATAGTGATTTGAATTGGGGTCGGGGAGGAAGGGGGCAGCTAATTTTTAAAAAATATGATCATGAGAAAAGTGCCACTCAGCCATCACTATTTTATATTTTTAATATTTAGTGTCACTAGGGAAGACGTTCAAGGTCTTATGCTTTCAAGTTAGGCCAGCTGAATGTGCCGTTCATCATATAACTTGAAAGCCAAGCTCCAGAATGCCCCTAAGCCCTCCTTGTAGTTTATTTACATTTTCTATACTGACTTTACTGACTAGCAGGCCAAAGCAGTGTACAGGCTTTGGCCTGCATTCTCTATGGTTGGAAATTTTAAAATATAGGCCTTAAGTTGTCAACATTCACTGATAGTTACATTCACTGATAGTTACTGACCTGCTTATGTTTCTATCCATGAGATCATGTGTATGCAGTCCAAGGAAGTATGCAGAAGTACTCATATGCATTCAAACTGAAGTTTAGGAAAATGAATGAAACCAAGACCACAGAACATTCTGGGCTTTTATTTTCTCTGTAGGAGTCCAAGAATCAAAATCAGAGCTCCTCGGACTAAAAACGAGGAGTTGTGCCTGTAACAGCCATGAGGAGTTCAAAGCAGGAATATGTGTGAGATTCATACTGTGAAGGAGTATTTCTCATATTTCTTGCTCTACTACAGAATTATTCTCATAAACATGATATGAAAAACTGGAAAGACATCAAAATACAGGATATCTGGAGTCGGAATTACCAGAAAATGGTTAGCAGGAAATTCTGCAGAGGAGAATGGCCTTGGGAAATTCAGTAGAGAGCCTCCAGGGTGAGAGGGGCCTCATTCCCGTCCAGGGTGCCCTAACCCTATTCATCCAGTGGAATTCAGAAGTGGAGGAGAGTCACAATAAAAGGATTCTCAAAAATAGAAAAAAAAACAACCTTCGTTCCTCTCACTTGCAGATCTTCAGGTTCATATAATTTGCTTTATTTCTGTCTTCCTTCTGACTTTATAACTGTTCTGTTGCCTTGTGTTTTTTATGCTGAAATTGACTGTTCAACAAGGCTTTTCTTCCAGATCTGTGTTTTGAATCTTCTTCCTACTGCAGAGTTGACAGAGGTTTAATTTAATTAATTTGACTCCCATTGTACCTGTTGCCTAGTAGAGTCTGTGGGGCCCTTTGACTAAGGTGTGCTGAAAAATGGCCAGCGGTAATGTAGATGCGTGTTTTGGGTGTGCGCAGAACCGATTTTCAGTGCATCTGTAAAAAATGCTTTTTGACGAAAATGGACATGCGGCAAAATGAAAATTGCCTCGTGTCCATTTTGGGTCTGAGACTTTACCGCCAGCCATTGACCTAGCAGTAAGGTCTCATGTGGTAACTGGACGGTAAAGATCTATGCGTGTAAAATGCCAATTACTGCCCGATTTCCGCCCGTGCGCCAGAAAATAAAATTATCCCTCGCGCGTAGTGGGCCATGCAGTAGTCAGGCGTACCTCGGAACTGCCGCACATTGGGCACGCGTAGGTGCTTACGCAGCTTAGTAAAAGGGCCCCTGTGTCTTTAAGGGAGAGGCTGCTTCTTGGAGAATTTGGAATTCCTTTGTTTTGGAGCACTGCATGCCTAAAAGCTAAGTTTTTCTGAATTTATATCTTTTCAGATTTTTGTGTTTGTATTGATTTATACTACTCTCTTACCTGTGTGTCCCTCTCTCTTAATATCTTCCTTGATCATCTGCTGATTTTACCTCCATCTATGCTATACAGAAATAAAAAAAGAAACAACCCCCCCCCCCCCCTTCCTTTCCTCTCATTTGCAGGACTGCTGGACCCTATAATTTCCTATATTTCTGTCCTCTTCCTGACTTTATAGTCAGCAGCCCGAGAACCAGTGGTGTAGCTATGTGGGACCAGGGGCCCTGGGCCCCCATAGATTTGGCCCTGGACCCCCCTGCCAATGACCCTCTCGACCCCCTTCCTGCCTTTGCTGGCAGGGGACCCCAACCCCCGCCAGCCGAGGTCCTCTTCTTCCTGCAAAAGGCTTCCTTCTGTTTCTGATGTCCTGCACGTGCAATGTGCAGGATGTCAGAAACAGAAGGAAGCCTTGCGTGGGAAGAAGAGGACCTCGGATGGTGGGGGTTGGGGTCCCCGTCAGCAAAGGTAGGCGATGGTGAGTTGATGGTGGGAGGGGGGTCAAGAGGGTCGTCGGCGGGGTGGGGACAAAGTTGGTGGTGGCAGGGTCGGCAATGGCGGGGGGTGGGTCAGCGGCACCGTGGGGGGGGGGGGTGCTAAAATGTGCCCCCTCACCTCGGGCTCTGGACCTCCCTCCCGCCGAAGTCTGGCTATGCCCCTGCCGAGAACCTGGAGAACCGAGTTTAATTTCCACTACAGCTCCTTGCGACTCTGGGCAAGTCACTTAGAATCCCTTTTACAAAGCCATGGGAGGGCTAACAAGAGGGTAGTGTGCGCCAATTTGGCACTACCGTTGGAGTAGTGCATGCACCCAGTGGCAATTCTGAGTTTGGCGCACACCGAATCCCAATGCCAGAAAATATTTTTTATTTTCTACCATGGAGGCATTCCCAGCAGTAATCGGCAGCACGGCAGCATTGGTGTGCGCTGCATGATTACCACGCAGGTAGTGCATGAGCCCTTACCACTAAGTCAGTGGCTGGTGGTGAGGGCTCAGGTTGTAAAAAGGTGCATGTTAGTTTTACTTTTTGAGCACCCCCCATTTTCCAGCCCATTAAAAAATGGCCTTTTTCCCAGCCACGGTAGAAAGTGGTCCAGCACGCACCCAAAAGACGTGCCCACAATACCGCAGGCCACTTTTTACCACGGCTTTGTAAAAGGATCCCATAACCCTCCATTGTCCCAGGTACAAAATAAGTAGTTGTATATAATATATAAACTGCTTTTATTGTAATCACAGAAAGGTGGTATTAAAATGTTATCCCCTTATAGTAATGAGCCAGTTGCCAAAATTATAATTATGCTATTTGGCAGTTGCTTAAAGATAAGTTTGTAAAATACTGAGATCAAATTTATATTGAAGTGCCCTGTGTATAGTTTTGAGACAGTATAAATATATTTAATGAAATGAGTATTAAATAACAACAGTGTTACTCAGTTTTATTGCATCAATCTTAGAAACCCTTCAGAACTCTAATTCTAGATCTTCGTTTCAAGTAATAGTTATGTCCTCTTTTGTACTCTATGGGCTACATATTTAGGTCCTTAAGTCTTATCCCCATAAGGGTTAAGGTACAGACCATATGCCAATTTAGGAGCCTCCCCATTGAGCTGCCACTTACTCTGTGATATCCCTCCATAGACATCACTTTCAGAAATTGACAATGAAATCCATATAGGTCTCACCAATGGTTTAGTACATTACATGATGCAAGGATCTAGGTTATCATGGACAATATGCTACAATCTTCTGTTCTGTGTGCGCTGGTGGCCAAGAAAGCAAATAGAATATTAGGAATTATTAGGAAAGGAACAGATAATAAAGCAGATAATATCATAATGTCCCTGTTTAGCTCTGGGATGAAACATTCAGTATTGTGTGCAATTCTGGTCACTGCATTTCAAAAATGGTATACTGGAATTAGAAAAAATACAAAGATGATAAATAGGATAGAATGACACCCCTGTGGGGAGAGGTCAAATAAGTTAGGGATTTTGAGCTTGGAGAGGAGACAGCTGAGGGGGATAAACAACCAATTCTTGTTTATCCATTCTGTGCTACTCAAGACTAGGGGATACTCCATTAATTTACAAAGTAGTTCATATAAAACACATTATAGAAATAGTTTTTCTCTGAATGCATAATTAAGCTGTACAATTCATTGCCAGAGGTAGTAGTAAAAGCTGCTAGTTCAGCTGGGTTTAAAATAGGCTTGAACAAATTCTTGGAGGAAAAGTTCATAAACCATTATTAAGGTAGACTTGGGGAAAATCCACTGCTTATTCCTGGGATAAGCAGCATGAAATCTACTACACCTTTTTGTAATCCTTCCAGGTACCTGTGACCTGGATTGGCCACTGTTTGAAACTGGATATTGGGCTTGATTGACCTTTGGTCAGACACTATCCCTCTGATTCTATATAAGGTATGGCAAGTAGCATGCATTGAATTGGATGCATGCTCAATTTACACTTGCACCTTAAATGAGTAACGAGCCAATCGGTGATGAAAATTATCCAATAACAGCCAATCATCATCAGTAATTGGTAATAATTGAAATTTGTACGCACTTCTTTTTAGGTGTATTCTAAAAAGAGATGCATTCAAATCCTAATATGTGTAGCTGAAAAGGGGGCACAGCCATGGGAGGAGTGGGGGCATGTTGGGGCCATTAGAGAAGTTTACGTGCATTGTTACAGAATTCGGGGGAACGTGTCTACATTTAGGCGTGGGCATTTACATCAGGTTTTCAGTGGCATAAGTGGCTGTACCCAAATGTAGCTGCATTCCCAGGCCCTATGCGCTATTCTATAAACCACGCCTAACTTTAGGCATGGCTTATAGACTAGCACTAAGTGCTTTTTTCAGACACATCTAGATTTTAGACACCACTTACAAAATCTGGCCCTATATGGTGATTTTTATTTTTACCTTTCCAACGCTTTGTAATGACTAATCCCATTGCTTAGTTTCGGGTCATCTGAAATAATGACTTGAAGGTCTCTCTCCTGGTTTTCTAAATCACACTTTAATACCACCATGTTCTTCACCTGTGGATTTTTACCCTGACATGCATGATTTTGTACTATTTTTGCAAAATAACATTTGCCTCATTATTGATGATTAGACTCTTTTAAAAACCTTTATTTTTATATTTCTTTTGGTGTGACAAGTCTTTCACAGATCTTTGTCAACTGCAATAAAACCTCCTTGCTAGTTCTTCTGTAACATTACTTCAGAAAGAATTGAATGTAATTAGCCTGGGAACTAATCCATGTGGCACCCTACTGGTCATTCTTCTATAAACTCTGTTTATCACCATCCTCTGTTCCCTAATATTCATTCTGGCTTTAATCCAGTTTATAACCTTAAGGCTTATCCTCTAGGTTGCCTAATGTTTCATGAGTATCCTGTAGAGAACATTAACAAAGATCTTTCTGACATCTCATATAATCACATTGAGAGCTCTCCTCTGATCTAATTTTGTAGTTACATTGACAGTCAGTCAGTCTTGATGGTTTAGTTTGACTTCTTTTTAATGAAATTATGCTGTCTTAGATCTTATTGTCTGCTGAATCCAAATTATAATACGTTTTTCTTAATTATTTAATTAGAGGTCTTTTACTATAGTGGTAATACAATGTGGTAATTGTCAAAATTATCATGCAGCAAATGTAAAACCTTTGCATTAACTGCTGGGGGCACTCCCAGCATCTGACCCCATAGTTAATGTGGTTAATGCCATCTATTGTGGTGTCCTAAAATATATTTATGGAGGCGTGGCCTAGTGGTTAGAGCACCTGTCTTGACATCCAGAGGTGGATGGTTCAAATCCCACTCCTACCCCTTGTGATCTTGCACAAATCACTTAACCCTCCATTCACTCAGGTACAAACTTAGGGGTCTGCTTACTAAGCCACACTAGTGGCTTCTGCATGGCATTGCCAAGCCCATTGGGCTGTGTTGGCATAGCACACAGCCAACCATGTTAGCAACTTAGTAAACTCCAGCAATCTAAATAAATAAAATATCTACACCTAAACTTCTGGAAATCACTAAAAACTAACCTGTTCAAAAAGGCATACCCCACCAATCCAACATAAATGCCTGATCCCTGCAACACAACAAAACTAAAGTACGTAATGGACAAAACTCAACTCTTCCGATGTTCGTTTCCCCAATGTGTCCATGCCACATGAACTTTATCTTACCATAACATCACTTTGTATTTGTTCTCACCGGAGTCTGCAAACACCTCTCCGGTAATATGTAAGCCACATTGAGCCTACAAATACTGTAGGTGGGATACAAATGTAACAAAACAAATAAATAAATAAAAATCAATATTCCTACCTATATATTAAATACAAATGGTATTATACAAACATGCACTTTATCATGAGGGCAGATCCACTTATATAGCCAAAACAAGTTCATGAAGGAATGAATTATAAAGCACATCCATGAAAACTACAACTCATCTGAATATAAGGGGATCCAAGTACTTAAAAACACAGCTGCAACCGATGATCCACCAAGGAAGCTACAGTCTAGTGCCTTTCTTACTTATAATGCCTGACACCAGTGTTTCAGCACAAAGGAAATAATTCTAGACAGAAGACCCCAACATCCAAGTGCTAAGAATACACATAAATGACCTGAATAATAGCATGTATGTGTATATATTCCAGCTCTAGACTATTCTATAAAATGACATTTAAATGTGATGGCATACAGTTTGAGGATGGGCCTACCCATGGGTGGAGTCTGGGCAGAGAACACAGTCATGTGTACATATTATACAAAACTGTAATTTGCATACAGGGTGAAGGCATAGCTCTATGGCTAGAGCAGCAGGCTGGGAACCAGGGGACCCGCCCACTTTCCTTTATAGAATAGGCTTCAAATAAGCACCTTCTTGTCACCAAAAAAAAATAGGTGCACCTTTTTTAGAATTTCCCTTTACAGTGCCTGGTTTAGGGGCAATATGTAACAATAAAAACAAAACATGTGGTATTAATTTGACATTATACTTACTCGTGATTTTTCACGCATTTAAATTGAGCATTTTAAAGATCAGCCATGGGATCCAAAAACATACTCCCTGATATTCAGTTGGTGGCAAGCAGCACAGTTAGCTGCTGCTGCTGGCACTGACCCTGGATATTCAATGCTGGGCTGTTTCTGGTGATCGGCCATCTCTAGCATAACCAGCTATGTGAATATTCAGCACTGGCCAGTTAAGTTACTAGCAAACAAAGATAGGACTGCTGTTTAGGTGGTCCAATTTGCCCGTTAAACCTAGCTGGCCAGCGCTTGAATATTCATGGATAGCCAGTTATATTGAGTGATGTGGAGGGGCATAATCGAACGAGGCACCCAAGTTTTCCTGAGGGCGTCCTCGCAGGATGTCCCCGCAAAGTGGCGGAGAAACCCGTATTATTTAAACAAGATGGGCGGCCATCTTTCATTTCGATAATATGGTCGGGGACGCCCAAATCTCAACATTTAGGTCAACCTTAGAGATGGTCGACATAAATGTTGAGATGGTCGACCTTAGAGATGGTCGTCCCCAGTTTTCGGCCATAATGGAAACCGAGGACGCCCATCTCAAAAACAACCAAATCCAACTCATTTGGTCGTGGGAGGAGCCAGCATTTGTAGTGCACTGGTCCCCCTGAAATGCCAGGACACCAACCGGACACCCTAGGGGGCACTGCAGTGGACTAACTGATGCACTAACTGAACGGAAAAAGCCCTTCCCTTACCAATCCCTTATTGATTCGGAAAGGAACGGGCATGCATGAAGGAAATCGCATGCAAATGAGCTACTCGCTGTTAGCTCATTTGCACATGATTTCCTTCCTAAGGAGGGGAAGCCAGTGCAGAGCAGCCAAGCGTTATGCGTGGCTGCTCTGCGCATGCCAAAGATGGCTTCATACATGCAGACAAGCTGCGTGTATAATAGCCATCTACAACCTTAAATAAATTGCCGTCTACAACCTTAGAAAAACACAAGTATGGGTGAAGGATGTCCAAGTGTTAGGTGCCTTTGCTATGCCTCTGACACCCCTTTTATTTAGATTTTGGATCACAAGTAGCAGCAGTGGGATTTGAACTGGCCACCTCTGGATTACAAGACCAGTGCTCTAACCACTAGGCCACTCCTCCACTCCCTTGAAATTTGGCCATCCCTGTGGGGGGGGGGGGGCAGTTCAGGATGTCCAAAATGTTTGAAAGAAGGACGACCACGTGTTTGCTATGCCTCCGCTGACACACACACACATACATCTCCCCCCCCCCCCCCCCAGGGACCTGCATACTGCTGCGATGGACCTGAGTATGATATTTGAGGCTGGCAAAAAAAGTTTTTAAAGTTCTTTTTTCAGGATGGGAGGGGGTTAGTCACCACTGAGGGAGTCAGGGGAGGTCATCCCCTATTCCCTCCAGTGGTGGTCAGTTCGGGCACCTTTTTGAGGCTTGGTCGTAAGAAAAAAGGGACCAAGTAAAGTCGGCCAAGTGCTTATCAGGGATGCCCTTCTTTTTTCCATTATTGCTCGAGGACGCCCATCTGTTAGGCACGCCCCAGTCCCGCCTTCACTATGCCTCCGACACGCCCCCGGGAACTTTGGTCATCCCCGCGATGGGAAGCAGTTGGGGACGCCCAAAATTGGCTTTTGATTATGCTGATTTGGGCGACCCTGAGAGAAGGACGCCCATCTCCCGATTTGTGTCGAAAGATGGGTGCCCTTCTCTTTTGAAAATAAGCCTGATAGCCAGTAAGCCACTATCCCCTAGATGCTATATAGCATGCCTAGAGATCCACACTAGAGAAAAAATATCCGCTAGAAGGCGGAGAACTCTAGACACCCCACAGAAAACAACAAGAAATAAATAAAAGTGGGAGGACGACCAAGGATTCCAAAGACTGAAAGGATATATAATAATAAAGATGTTTATTGAGGTATAAAGACTCGACACAACGTCGTGTTTCGGCCGTTAGGCCTGCATCAGGAGTCTTAATGCCGAATGCTTTTGAGAACTATTTGATGAAGGCAAATCCTCAACAAAGGGAGGTCTTTAGAAAGACCGTTGTGAAGGTGAGCGTGCTTCGTTGTCTCCTCTGACACAACGCTTGTATAGAATGCTGCAATAAGCCATTCTATACAAGCGTTGTGTCAGAGGAGACAACGAAGCACGCTCACCTTCACAACGGTCTTTCTAAAGACCTCCCTTTGTTGAGGATTTGCCTTCATCAAATAATTCTCAAAAGCATTCGGCATTAAGACTCCTGATGCAGGCCTAACGGCCGAAACACGACGTTGTGTCGAGTCTTTATACCTCAATAAACATCTTTATTATTATATATCCTTTCAGTCTTTGGAATCCTTGGTCGTCCTCCCACTTTTATTTTATTTCTAGAGATCCACACTGAAATCCAGGCAGATTCTATAACACCGTGTGCAACCTAATTGGTTTAGCAAGCTAATTAGTGTTGATAACAGCACTTAATGAGCAATAATGAGCACTAATTGGCAATAATTAGAATTTATATGCACAGCTCGCTAAACATATTCTATAACACAGTGCGCCTAACTTCTAACATGCGCAGGCAAAAAATGGTGTGGTTATGGGTGGGGAAATGGGCGTTTCGTAGGTGTTCTGCAATTTACATGCAATAGTTATAGAATATGGCCCTCTGCCCCTAAACCTACATGCTGGGCTTTACACCGCACTTTCACTGGTGTAAATGGAAGTCCGTAGTTTTAGGCGCTGGGATATTGACTAAAAATATTCTATATACCGTGCCTAAATCTAGGTGCAGCTTATAGAATACACTTAGTCGGAAATATTTTCCACACAGATTTTTTAGGCACCATATATAGAATCTCCCCCTATGTGCTAAGCGCTAATATTCAGCAGAGATAACCGGCTATCTCACGCTGAATATTAGCGCTTAGCCGGCTAAGTACTATTTAACTGGCCAGGAGCATTGAATATCGGGGCCCATAGCAACTATATATATAATGTTTCAGTCAACCAACTTGCTCCTTTCCTTGCCAGCTCCAAATGCTGACTTTCAACGTCTCCAAACCACATGTATTGAGCAACACCGATGCTGTATCAATCTCCTTAAAGAAACAAGCACACCACATTGAATTAAATCCCAGTACGCAACACTGTGTTTACCTTGTTAAAATCATATTGATTCACACATATCATGTTCATCAACCTATCAACCCTAAACCTATATAAAACCAATATATGCAAAGCATATAAACATGCTTCAATGTGTAGTGTGTAAACATTCATGTAGACACAAACGTCCAAATGCATGCCTACAATATACAACTACACAAACACGTCAAAAGACTTACCAAAGTACTAAATCACTACTTTCAATGTCACTCTAGAGAGAATCACCATACTAAAGCCACACACCCAAACCTTGTTCAAGCTTTGATAGCTAAAAGCCCAAAGCCCACAAAAACATAAATAACTTGTAGATAAAATCCAAAGTCTGAATTGGCTGTAAATTTGTGAATCCATTTTTGTTCATGAATTATAAATAAAAGATCATTTTTTTTATTTTGCCAAGGAATACCCACAACAGAAAAAGTCAGATCTTCAAAATAAAAGTTGCTTTGTAATACAAAGAGTACTTTATGTGATTTTTGACATCTACCAATGCAGTGTCATTTGCTTCTTATGAAAGCAGCAGATGGTATATACAACCCCAACCGTAGCATATATCAAATTAAACTTCAAAGGGAACTTTTAATCCAATAAATTCTGGCAACAAAAGTCCCATAAAAGGATTCAAGACAAACAGAACATTGACAGTATTGCTTATGTCCTTCAAACAGCTCAATCTGTGACAAAGGGGTTTGCACCACATATCAGAGATTATGTATCTGTTTCAAAGCAATGGTAGGATCCTGCTGGAAGATGGAATGTAACTGTAAAATGTCCTGTAACAAAATAAATATAGTCTACTGTGTAAAGTCTAATGCTACCTTGTGTAAAGAAACATATCACATGCTTCACACTATTTATAACACTCCAAGTAAACAATCAAACATAGATGGGGCAATCACAGGAAAGGCTCATACCCGGTTAAACCACTGGGTAGTACTGCTGAATATCTCTACTAATCAGTTTCACTTAAAGGAACGTGCAGGACGTCAGGATTCACAGCACAGATCAGCGAAGTGAGCGAATGCGCCGGAGACCGGCGCTGAAGAAGACTAAGGCTGGCAGGGGTTGGGGACCCCTGCCAGCAAAGGTACCTGGCGGTGGCGGTGGGGGGGTCGAAAGTGGATGGGATGGTCGGTGGCTGGGTGGAGGCGAGCTAAAATGTGCCCCCCCACCCTGGGCTCTGGACCCCCCTCCCACCGTGGTATGGCTACGCCCCTGGTGCCGCTAATTGCTTGTTAAGCACCAATTATCAGCATAGATTGGCTTGCTAATCAAGTTGTGCGTGCAATTTGGCCATGCAGCCAAATCAGCATGCATGACTTAAGGTGCCATATATAGAATTTGGGGGATAGATTATAAAATATGCTAATCTACTTGCATACTTGCACAATCCAGGTGTGAACATCTACATCTGCTCAAGATCAAGTTTGATGTCTATGCCTGCAAGGTAGGTGCTATTTCTACTGCTAATGCTAGTATTTTATAAAGACATATAGAGGGGCATAATCGAACGCAAACGCCTATCTCCATGGGTGTTTATCTCTGAGAACGGGTCCGTGAAGGGGCGGGCAGAACCGTATTTTTGAAAAAATGGACGTTTTTGAGCTGGGCGTTTGTTTTGTTTTTAGCGATAATGGAAACTAAAAGCGCCCAGCTCAAAAACATCCTAATCCGAGCCATTTGACTGTGGGAGGGGCCAGGATTGGTAGTACACTGGCCCCCCCTGATATGCCAGGACACAAACTGGGCACCCTAGGTCAGTGCGGTGGACTTCAGAAAAAGCTCCCACATGCATAGCTCCCTTACCACGGGTGCTGAGCTCCCAACCCCCCTCCCCCAAAACCCACTACCCACAAATGTACAACACTACCATAGCTCTTAGGGGTGAAGGGGGCACCTACATGTGGGTACAGTGGGTTTTGGAGGCTTACCAGCACAATTGTTGCAGGTGGGGGGGATGGGCCTGGGTCCACCTGGCTGAAGTGCACTGTGGTACCCACTAAAAGTGCTCCAGGGACCTGCTTACACGCAGGCCTCTAGGACTTGTTGCTGCTGTATAACATTGGCACACCAGTTGACACCTGAAGACTAATCTCTCCAAAAACGTCCTTTATTGGAATAAGCACGTTTACTCACAGTTAACTGCAGAGGTTGTGCCCCACTGGCAACGAGTCTCCCTGGTACTGAGATTAGCAGTAGGTCAGAGCTGGCAGAATGCTGTACAATGCCCTCTTTCAGTCACATTCAAGGTAAGAACTAAGTTCTCTAACGTGGCTAACACAGGAAAGGGAACTAAAACTGGCTTACAAAAATGGCCACTACCGCATGGACTACAACAGGAAACACAACAAGGCACACTCTGACCCAGTAGGCAGGGGGAAAAGCACCATGGGAGAAGAGCCTACCAACTACCAACATCGTGAGACTGTAACACAAGCTAATGAAATCATGGAGCCCAATACCCTACACCCACCACAATGCAATGCTGATGTGACCCTGTAGTGCACCCGAGAGCCACATCTGACCCAGGGAAAGGCTGTGAGAGAATCGAACACATTCTGCTGTCATGGAGGTAGGTACGGCATTTGAGGCTGGCGTACAGGCTGGGAAAAAAGTTTTTAAAGTGGGGGGGGGGGGGTTTGGTGGGAGGGGGTTAGTGACCACTGGGGGAGTCCGGGGACGTCATCCCCGATTCCCTCCAGTGGTCATCTGGGCAGTTGGGGCACTTTTTTGGGACTTGTTCGTGAGAAAAAAGGGTCCAAAAAAAGTGACCCAAAATCGCGGTAAAACGCCTTTTTTTCGATTATGAGCTACAGACGCCCGTCTCTCCTCGGCTGATAACCACGCCCCAGTCCCACCTCCGACATGCCTCTGACATGCCTCCGACACGCCCCCGTCAACTTTATTCGTTTCCGCAACGGAGTGCAGTTGGAAACGCCCAAAACTGGCTTTCGATATTACCGATTTGGGCGCCTTTGCGAGAAAAACGCCCATCTCCCGATTTGGGTCGAAATATAGTGTTTTTCTCTTTCGATTATAAGCTGGACAGGTGCCTACATACCCTCTTAAAAAAGGTGACCTGTTATAAAGTTGGCTAGTGCAAGTGGTCTGAGAACCAGGAGAACCAGGCTCAATTTCCACTGCAGCTCCTTGTGTATAATATGTATATATGTAAAATATTGTACCACAGAAAGGCGGTACATCAAATACCATCCCCTTTCCCTGGACTGATAGAGACTCTTTCAGCAATCAAAAGAAGGAGAATTAAATTGAATTTTTATCTCCTACAGTAAATAACCAGGGTTATTTGAACTAATGTCCGTAAGTTACATATATAAATCTATATATTGTACATATATATTTATTTCCACCATATAATATTCACTGCTTGATAATACTGGCCATTTGTGAACGAGAAGAGGATTTCGAAGCTAGATAGAAGAGATATTATGTTTGTAAATTGTTTTTCGCTCCTGGTGCACACTCACAGTATTAGATAGATTATTGCTTTTCCTACTGCTTTATGATTTATTTCTCCTGTATCTTTAGGAAAGTGGCTCTTATTTTTGTATTTCATTTTAGTCAGTCATCTTTGGCTGCATTTTATAACTGAAATCCATTGAAGAATATTTTTTCTTTTATTGTCTCTCTAATCTTCCATCACCATCAGAAAATAATAACAGCCTTTGCAACTCTATCTCAACTTTGCTCTTTAAGTGTTTTTCAGTAAGCGAAGAGAAGGTCAGCATCCCATGTAAGGCTCATGAAAAGTCTGCTACAGCCTTGCTGGATCCATTGCTTTTCATACATAAAATATGATTACCACTGCATGTTGCACTTACAAATTAATGAAAAAAGCAATAGAAAGTGCCCGCCAGCTTCTTACTAAGAAACCTATGTGCGTTGGGTACAGAGTAGAAGGAAAGCCTTCATAAATCAGGCGTAATATGTATGTGTAGAATTTATTTTGCTTGTGTTGTATTATTTATCTATTGTACACTGTGGTTTTACTTGTGTTGAATTTGTTTTAATCTACTTAGAACCATATTTGGGCTAAGTGGAATAGAAGTGACAGAACAAAATTAAATTGTATTTCAAGATATTTGTTAGAATATTTATAAATATTGTGGCACTATCTGAATGCAGAAATAGCTGGAATAACTTTAAAGGGATAAGGTATCTGGTATCTCCAGCACTCACACTTGAAGGCATACTTCTGCTGCATATTAGTGTACTTTAAATGATTCGCTTATCTGTTTAAAGTTATGCATTGGCCATTCTGCTGAATATTGGCCTCTTTAATTATAAACATTATCTTACCCCTCCTATCCTCTACCCCCCTATGTTGCCTGAATCTTATCTACCCTATTCCATCTAATTGTATTTGTTCCCTACCGGACTTGTCGATTGCCTTTACGGTACTATGTAAGCCACATTGAGCCTGCAAATAGGTGGGAAAATGTGGGATACAAATGTAACAAATAAATAAATAAACATGTTAATGGCCAGATTATTTATTAATATATTAATAAAATTTTCTAATTCGCAATGTTACTGAAGGGGCCCTTTGACTAAAGTTTAGTGCAGACTAATGGGAATTAGTGTGTGCTAAGTGCCACATGGCCCATAGGCACTAATCCCTCTAAGCTGAGCAGGAGTCCTCCACCTAAAGTCCTGCCAGTAGGGGGTGCTGTTTCACTACCACTTTTTCAATAGTGAGGGAGAGGCAAGCACTGCAGGACTCCAGGTAACCTGCCTATCTCTAGTAAAACACAGTATTGACGCACAACTCCCCACTGGCAGCAGTGCAGTTGGAAGACACCCACTCAGCTTAGAGGGAACAGTGCCCATAGGTATAAAATAGGACGTGCTAAACTTTAGTAAAAGGGCTTCTAAGTCAGAAAGCCTAACATAAGGTGTTTATCTGCCGTCATTTACTATGTTACTCTTTGGGATTCTAAATGGAATGTTGCTACTAATTGGGATTCCGGAATCTTGTAACTTTTTAGGATTCCAGAATCTTCAGGACTTTTAGTACAAGAACAGTGCTGGGCAGACTTCTACAGTCTATGCCTGATCATGACTGAATAGATATGGATGGACTGGAGTGTAAATATTAAGGGGTTTCGAAGTTAGCTTCAGAACTTTTAGTACAAGAACAGAGCTGGGCAGACTTCTACGGTCTGTGCCCTGAGAATGGCAATTACAAATCAAACTCAGGTATAAAGTATCACATAACATGTAAAATGAGTTTATTTTGTTGGGCAGACTGGATGGACCGTTCAGGTCTTTATCTGCCATCATTTACTATGTTACTATCCTGCTTATAATCGAATGAGAAAAATGCCCAAGTTCTGACCTAAATTGGGAGATGGACGTTTATCTCACAAAAACGAATAACGCGGTATAATCGAAAGCCGAACTTGGACGTTTTCAACTGCACTCCATCGCGGAAGCGTACAAAGTTGACGGGGGGGGGGGGGTGTCGGAGGTGTGGTGAAGGCGGGACTGGGGCATGGTTATCACCCGAACTGAGATGGGCGCCTTTCGCCGATAATGGAAAAAAAAGTATGCGTTTGTAGCTAGAATTTAGGGCACTTTTCCTGGACCCTGTTTTTTCACGAATAAGGCCCCCAAAAGTGCCTGTTTTGGGAGAGATGAAGCAGAGGAGTATGGGAGTGACCCTGGACTACAGAGATTTCCTCTCTTCCTTCACCCTCCAAGGAATTTTCAGCCTCATTCATCCTCCTGCTTTCTTTCTGAGCCCCCCCCACCACCACCACCACCCTTGCTCACTTGCTTTCTCCTTTTAATGCCTCCCCTCTGTATAACATCTCTGAGTCCTCTCTCCTCCATTGTTATTGCAGGAGCTGGAGAAAAGGTCTCCTTACCTCTGGCTACTGATTGGCTCTTTCCTATAGACAGGACCAATCAGATGCAAGAGGTAGGGGATAGGCTGCTTGCTTCCTGCCTCTGTCCCTGTATCAGACTAAATTGTTAATACATTAATAATCTATCTTCTGCAGTTGTCTGCCAGTCTGAGCTTTGGGAAGGCTTAGCCTCCCCAGGCCTTCTATACTGGGTGCTTATGGTTTGCAGAGTAAAAAAATACATACCAGTAGATACGGTACTTAGTTTTCCAAAAGTGATACCAAAAACAAATGCAGGAACAATTTTATGTGTCAGAAAATGACTTATTTGGGAATTTTAAATGTATTACTTTTAAAAACATACACACATTCATCTTGAAATCTTATTTGTAATAAAGAAAAATTGCAGAGAAGATGATTCTTTAGCTTAAATATTCTGCATAAAAGAAAACATTTCAAAGCAAATAATCTGAGTTTTTAAATTGTTTTGGCTCTCAAAATAGCATTCTATCCTGAATAAGTAGTGTCTAATAGCTAGATTGGAGATTGATGCTATCTATCCTATCTCACATTGCAGAGGTGAGTTACCCTTGTCATTATCTATGATTGCAGCACTATCAAGGACTGAGATAATAGACGCTAGGTGAAGGGCTTATATAATGAGATAGTTTGTCCAGTCAAGCCTTGCATGTTCAATATTTCCACATGCCTACTGTACTTTTTATCATCAAAGTCATAAACCTAATGTAGCTCTCAGTCACCACTCTAAGATGCCCATTACATAGCCAAAATTGTTTATCATCTATAAATATTTTTTTCTGAGCCTGTACCTCTGAAGAATAGCTCTGATAATAGATTTATTAAAATATAAACACACAACTAGATTGCAAGTTGGCACTTTTTTAAATTGTCAAATGTTCTAAAGAGAGAGAATAATTGCCAGATGGGGACCTTGAATGTCATTGTAATATGAACTGGTGACTCACACATTTAGGAATATGTGTTTCCTTTGAAGACAAAATCTAGTTTATTTCAAATGTTGTGGGTTTCAGGGGTTGCAGTAAACTGGAGTGAATCTTTGTTGACCTGTTATGTGGCTACCTACTATAAGTCCACAATTTTCTTTATATAAAACAAAGTATCTAGAAATTGTAGCTCAAGCTTTTGGATGTAAATGTCATCAATAAAATGCATACTTACTAGATTAAGAAATGTCTATAGTCATAGGGAGTGATTCTGGGGCTCTCATGGGTGGCTTGTATGGCTGTTTTGATTTTCCTAACAGACTTGAAAGTTACCCCTGATAATCTTAGCACACTTATCTATCTATCTTCTTCTGCAGTTCTGAAGCCTCTGAGATAGCTAGAAACATTACATTTTCTTCTTACTGCCTCTGCAGAAAAGGATATTCAGACTTCTAGGATTATTGCATGCAGGGTCGGACCAGCTAATATTAACCAGAAATAACAAAGATAAAACAGCTTAGAGGTTTGTTAAGCTCACCAGGTATATTTTTAAGTGGTTGTATCTTGTGAAGCTTCTCTCCTGGACATCTACCTCCATCTCTTTTTAAGTAGGGCAGAGAGAAATTTTAAGGTAAGTCTAGTGTGTCTGATTTATAAACCAGTATTTTGCAAACCTTTCAAGCCCAAGGCACACCTGTGTTTCTAAATATGTTGTAAAACACACTAACCTCTGTATAGCAGGCAGTGAGCACAGGAAAGAACTCACACTGCTTCAATACCATATATGGGGAAGCATATGTATTGGGGGACTGTAGCTAAATGGGGACTGAAGAGTACAGTCTCTTGTGCTTTCCCATTCCCTAGCCCTCAATGTGACCTGCAGCCACTGAAGTCTGCACTGCCACCCTCATTGAAGTTATTGGGAGTCAGGTAGAGGTGGAGCATGGGGTGGGGTAAGGATACAGCATGGGTGCATCAGGTTTTTCTCCTTCAAGTGTAGTGCCCACCCATCCAACCTGTTGGTCCACCAAAAATTTGACTTCTGGCTACACCACTGGTGAGAGCATGGGAAAGAAATCACACGGCCAAAAAAGAGCTAGGGAAGCAATGAAAAGCTCTACGAGAGAGTGGAAGGACCCAAAAGAAGAGGCTCAGGAAAGGAAGGAGGAGATACTTTGTGAAATGTGTATGCTGCTTAAAGCAGGGCCCAGCTATTCATGCCCTGCATGCTGCTTGTGAATTCCCCTACTCTAAGCTCCATGTGTGACTACACTACTCAGAAAGGAGCTCCTCTTTAGTTAATGAGCCAATGCTGGTATTTTTTTTTTTTAGTTACATTTGTAAACCACACTTTCCTACTCATGGCAGGCTCAATGTGGCTTACATATACAGGTACTTATTTGTACCTGGGGCAATGGAGGGTTAAGTGACTTGCCCAGAGTCACAAGGAGCTGTGCCTGAAGTGGGAATTGAACTCAGTTCCTCAGGAGCAGAGTCCTCCACCCTAACCACTAGGCCACTCCTCCACTCTGTGAGATGCCAAGAGCATAGCCCATGTGCTAGTCTGAACCTGAGTATCAGACAGCAGTCACTTTTTCCAGGGCAAACCTGATCAGGTCTGAAGGCAGACTTTTACTGTTTGCTGGACTGCAGTCTGTTGAGACTCACAAAAGCTGATAAACAAAAAACAATATTGTTCACCTCTAACAGGCATTTTCCAAAGAAACGGGTCTGATAAGGAATGCAAATAAAGTGATGTCATCTGGCAGTACAAGAATGGGTCTGCTCTTCCAGAGGTCAGAACTTAGTATAAAGTTCTGAGCATGTTCAAGCCTTCTGTCATAGAGTGTCTTAGTAAAAGGGGCCCTAAGTTAGGCGTGAGATCCATGCTTAACTAGTATTCTATAAAGGGTGCTCTGTACAGAATACCCTTTGCAGAATAATAGTTTACCGTGGATCTTCCCAGTGTCTAACTCTGGGCGCCATTCCTCCCTCAATGTCTACTCTCTTCTGACAGAGTCTTTCCAAAGAAACAAAAATCTACCTTTCTGCTGTGTCGCTAATCTATTAATCGTGGGATCTCTTATAGACAAGGAAGAAAAGTTGTAGTGAGAAAGTTCTTAAATTATCAAGTCACATAAGGACAATAGCTAGGAGGCTTTTTCTTATTATACACAGATTTCTTAAGTAATTTTAATTGATTTACTTATTCTATAAAGCTCATCATTATTGCACTCTACAGGAGACAGGTTTCTGTAGTTAAACCAAAACATTTTTTATTTCCCCATGAACTTTTCTGACAATATTCACTTAGAAAACAATGCATAGACTGAGCATTAACAGGGAGGTGGTATTCTTTAGAATTAATTCAACAATAATTTAAAAGCTGATTCCCCCTCCCCCCCCCACCACACACACTCAAGTTTCATTGCTATAAACATTCCGTTAATAGATTTCTTAACAGATTTGGCTAACTACACATTCACAGAACAGAAAAAGTGTAATATGTAGAAAGCATTAACAAATACTAAGAAAAATATCATTAAAAGGTTTGCAAAATCCTCTACATTAATTTTAAAATACCTTAAAACTTAGATTATAGTTTAATAGCCTATGGAGTTGACTTTAGAAACCTAAGGGGAGGGAAATGGGACTTGATATACCGCCTTTCTGAGGATTTTGCAACTACATTCAAAGCTTTTACATGTATATAAAACAGATTTATATGCATAAATTGGCATATATGGTCCTACATATATAAAGCAGGAAACAGGGGCGGGGGAAGAAGTGTGATCCAGGTAGGCCTTCAAAGTATACAGGCAGAGAAATTCATTTTACATAAAAAGTAGACATCAGAATTGAGACATCCAAGTCAGAACAAACTCAATTCCAGTGGCATTTTAGGTAATAAATAGTAATAAAACAACATTTTTAAAAAGATGTTGCCTTTTTATTTTAGTAACTTAATACCTTTTTTGACAAGACTAGGACCTTCTTCTTCAGGTCAGCACAATGTGAACAAAAGATGACAATACTAGAATGTATTATTGAAACCTAAAAGCATTCCAATGATAGTCTCGTGGGGACTGTGTGGAATGTGTGCAATGTGGAGGTGGGGGGAAAGGGTGAGAAACAGGGAAAATGGGATGGGTGATCACAAGCCCCCAGATTCTATATAGGTCCCCCAGAGTTGGGTGCCAAATTTAGGCACAGAGCTCAGATGTGCACGTAAACTAGTAGTCAATTGGGTATTAACAACCAATTATTGGCATTAATTAGAGTTAATTGGCACAAATTTGGATTTACACAGGTATCTCTTCAACAAGGCCTACCATGACAAATCCATAGCTTAATTATAACACTTCACCACTCCACCCTTACTCTGATAGTCTTCTTTCTATAACTGTTTGCTTAGTTCTTTTCTGTCATCCTTGATCACTCTGTAATACCAATTGTATCTTTTACCCTGGAATGGAGATGCCGTAACAGGTCTTTGTAAGCCACATTGAGCCTGCAAATAGGTGGGAAAATGCGGGATACAAGTGCAATAAATAAATAAATCTGCCCTATGCTCTATTCTATATGTGCTCCAAGTGTCTCACATGCAGCCCAAATGTGGGTGTGGCTATGGGAGGGACATGGGCTGGTTAGGAGCATTCCAAATATTTAGGTGCAGTGTTATAGAATTTGGGGGTTGTGCGCCCAACTTGCACCATGATTTATACCAGGTTTCAGCAGGTGTAAATCCTCACACCCAAAGTTGGCTGCAGGAATCCTCTCTAAGCACTATTCTATGAAAGGCCCTCCACTTTATAGACTAGCACATAGCACGGATTTTTCCCAGAGCCTATTTTTGAGCAGCGTCCTGCAGCTCTTTCTTACAGAATTTACAAATGTCAGTTGTACCAGTTTTTGCTATGCTCTCCATGAACCATGCAATCAGCTGTCCTGAGCTGCAACTATCAATCTTTTGTCCTTAGGTTTCAGTTCTGCTCTTCTTAACCATTTATGTATCTGGGCTTGAACCTGGAGTAATATATTATATTTTTCACTGTATTTGGGTGGAAACCCCCAGAAGTTACACTAGATAACATGGCTAAGATGCCTCGTGAACCCTCAAGGATTTTAAAGGATCATGAGGGGGGAGAGGAAGCTAGAAGACAGCTAGAGCTTCCTTCAATTGGTTGCTGGGGTCAGTGAGGAGCTCCAATCAGAGGAAGTCTATCGGGAGAAAGGAGAGCTGGATTTTGGCAAGTTAGGTTTTCTAAAAGGCCTGGGAAGAAAGAACAGGTTTTTCGTGAGAGGTTTTACCTAATTGTGGGTAGAAGATTCATTTTATTCCCCTTCTATCCACTGTTTGGGTGTTTATTACCTCCTGCTTCCTGGTGGCAGCAACAATGGCCATGTGACTGGCGTTCTCTGGGATCGTCCTGTTTTTTCGGCAGCCAGGGCTCCTTTTATTTTTACAGTCCTTGGCAGCTTGAGAGGGCTATGAGCCTTTGGTGGTAGGTGGAAATGCTGGTTGCTGTGTAGAGAAGTGGGCCTGGATAGTGGGCTTACACTGGGAGGTCTGGTGTGTGCAAGGAGCAGGATTGTTGTGCATTGCTTCTCTGTTGAGGACGTCAGGATGCTGAGTGTGACCATCAAGCCTGGCATGTTTTCCCTGTGATTCTGAAGTACCCAAGTTGTGTGGTCACAGTGGAGGTGTACTCGCAGTGGGTGTTGGTTGCAGGTGGCTTGGTGCTACGGGTGGGGGCTGGCAAGTCGAAGTGTTCAGTTTGGGGGGGATAAGTAGTGGGGTTCTGTGGGGCAGGTTTGCAAATTTGTTTGCTCTACTTAGATATTAGTATGCTGGATTTAAATAGGGGTCTTGGATATGGCTGCTACACAGCAAAACAAAAAGGGACAAGTGACAGGCGAGGAAGGTGCAAACAAAAGAGGGGGGTTGGGTGGCTAACCTTTCTGAGAGAGGTTCTATGACAGCATTGAAGGCAGTGAGTGGCTTTGGAACTAGGACAGGGGTTGAGTGCAGAAGAGGAGTGTTAATTAAGGAGAGGGAGTCTACAGTAGTTTCTTCAAGTAGTGTTCATCCAGCCAAGTAGGCACATAGACCTCCGATGACAGATGACAGCATGGAAGAGGGGGGCACCAGCTTGCTGGATGGTGAGTCTGAAAGTGATGGTGAATTGGGACAACTAGGTGGGACTCTTACTGTGAGGTCGAGGGGAGTTGAATGGGGTAGGCAGCGGGTGACAGATAAGCAATTGTGAACAAAATGAATCAATAAGATGTTTTTACAGAGTTTGTGGAACATAGTGAAGTATTTGGCTAAAGAAAAGTGATTGCACTGCACAAGAAGGGGTTAGTCCTCTTCAGGTTTGAGAATTCGAGTCTTCTGAATCTTTGGAATCTTTTTCTTCTTTAGATTCTGAGAAAGATGGGTTGGGTTTGGGGGTTGGTTGTGGTGCCTCTTGATTCAGGAGGTCTGATGAGGTGCAGCTGTTGCGTTGGGGTCATACCCTTTGCGCTATTGCTCCCCTTGACTTTCAGGGTCCTAAGAAATTGTGACAGAAGGTTTTACAGGAGAAATATGTAGATTTGTTTTCCCTATTTGCCAGAGATGGTAAGGTTGAGGAGTGTAAGAAAAGCAAGGAGAGTACGGATGTAGAGAAGAGGTCTCGGGTCCCCAAATCCATATTTAATTGGATCCTGGCCTTTCATGTTTAGGTGAGTATTTTGGTGGAAGCAAAGCCTGCATTATATCCTTGTCTTTTGTGTTATTCAGATTTGATTCTTTGCACTTATAGAACATTTGGGGTTTGGTCATGGCTCAACTTGATGAGCAGTTTTGGAAAGGTTTGGCAAAGGACGAGTCTGAAGCATGGGGTTTTCAAGATGTGGATGTGTGATTGTCGGAAATGACAATGGTGAGACATTGGGTGCCAAAAGGAGGGCTTTGCAATATGGTTCTGTTGCAAGTGGGAACTACAATTGACACTCCAACTGGAATATGAAGCATGGGGTTGCCTTCCCGTCCGTGTTTACACTTCAGTGCTGGGTGGTGTGACTACGCTACATGTGATTTTCTTCACTAATTTTCCATCTGTGGGGCCCAGGACCCAGCTTTTTGATGCACATCAATAGGTCCAGGTCCCTGCAGAGTCCCGAATTTGTGTCCCCACCCAGGGAGTTCAGTTGGGATTGGGTGTAATTTGATGGGTATGCAAATGCGAATGTTATGCATTTGCCACTTGTTATTCCTTATTTGCTGATCAACTTTTTAAAATAGCTTTTCCTCTTGTTTGCATATTTTGTTGGTCCCATTCCTGTACTTACAGATGGATTCTCAATCATTCCTTCTGCTCATAGACGGTCGGTAGCCCAACTGTTTGGGGAGGCTAAAGGGGGCGGAGCTTACCTCCATACGCTCCGTGGCAGCGACGTCAATGAAGAAAAAGACTACAGGGTCGCCGCCAGCTTCTCCCTTCTCTCTGCACACAGTGTCCCGTGATGCATTTCCTGTTTCCGCGAGAGCAGAGAGAAAGGAGAAGCTGGTGGCGAGGCTGTAGTCTTTTTCTTCATTGACGTCGCTGCCATGGAAATAAAAGATGAAAATGCACGGGGCGGGAGGGTGGGCTCCACAACAAGCGGAAGTCGACGATTCGGCTGGGGAGGCTTAGCCTCCCCAAGCCTCTTATACAGGGCACCTATGCTTCTGCTCATCTATTTTCTGGACACTTGTTTTCATACTTCAGCACTTTTTGCACATTTGGATCTGTCAATTATGATTAAATAGGGATGGAGGCCTATGCTGGTAGCTCTATAAGTATAATCTATTCTATGAAGTCCATTCCTCCTTCTATTTGGCTTATACTGATTCTTATAGACTACCTTGTGAGTGTACAGTTTTCTTGTTCATATATCCAGATTTTCAAGATATTTAAGAGGCCAGTCCACAATTCCAAAGCTGTTCGAGAGTATAAGAATCATAAGCTGGTTGATGGCCTGTATTGTCTTCTTCAATGTTAGAGCACTTTTCAGAATCAATTTTAAGCTCCTGTAATACTCTTTGCTGTTCTTTTCTCTTAGTACTTTATGCTGGACTGTTGCTCCTTCCTCTGCTCCCAGATATTGATGACACAACCATTGGTCAGAGAGATGTTTTCAGTTTTACTCAATTTTCCTCCTAGGAATGTTGCCTTAGTACATTTATCCAGAACAAAAGTCATCATGATGTCATCTGAAAAACATTTTACCAAACAGTTGTTCTGCTGAATGTTGATCACTGTAGAGCTTCAAGTTACCTGCAAACAGCAGGTGTGATGTTACCTCTGGATCTTTGCAGGTTCTAAGGTCTAATTATGAGGTCTTGTGATATGTGATGACACAGTTTGCAGCATCTTATATTGCAGGGATGTGTGCCATGGTCTTTTAAAGCTTCTGTTGGGAGTTTGTTTTTCACTAGTTTTTGTTTCAGATTTGGTGTTGTCAGAAGGCCAGCATTGGTGGAGCTGGAATATCTCTTATAATAATTCATCCTCCTGGCTGTAAATTTTTTATGATTTTTCTCTGTTGTTCCATCAGAGAGATGGGATTTAACAGAGATTTTGTTTTTTTAAAAATCACATTATAAACCATAAGGCATTGAATTTCCAGGTTTTTTGGCCACTAAAAACATAGCCGGATAAGCCGATATTCATCAGCTGACTAGCTAAGTTATAGCAGCAAAAGATAAGCCTGCTATTTACGTGGGTCTGTCTGGCTGCTAAACTTAGCCAGTCAACCAATGAATATTGGCACTAACCAGCTATGCTGTGCAACATAGTCAGTGACTGGGCTAGCCGCCAAGCAGTAATATTCAGCCGAGATACCTGGCTATCTCGCACTGAATATTAGCACATTGCCAGCTTTGGGCTATTTAACTGGACAGGAGTTATTCCTGCCTGTTAAATAGTTAAAAATATTGGGTGGCATGAAATTGTACTGTTTTGTCACCTTGTGATCACTCACCCAGCTCTCACTGTTTCTCACCCCCTCCTCTCACCTCCTTACTCTACACCCCTACCTTTCCCCATGAGACTGTAATTGGAATGCTTTTTAGGTTTCACTTATATATTCTAATATCGTCATATTTTGCTCATATTGTCCCAACCTGAGGAAAATGTTCTAGCCTTTGAAAGTTTATGAAAAAATATATTGTTAGTTCAATAAAAAAAAAAGTAACATCTTTTCTTCTGAGCGTCCTGCATGCACAGGTGCCCCTCAGGGATCAGTCCTGTTGGCAATTCTTTTTAACATCTATTTGCGTCCACTGTGTGCCCTCTTGCAGGCATTAGGTTTTCATATAGAGTGTACACGGATGATATTCAGTTCTATTTTCCTTTGACAGGGGCTGTTAAGTTAAAAACTATTTTGAATGCTGTCCTTAAATGGATGACTCAAAATCGATTACAACTGAATGTCAAACAGACAGAGATTATGTATGTTGTACATGATTCATCTGTTATTTTGCCTACCAGTTTATCCCTGTTAGCAGTAAATATGGAAACATCCTTGCAAGTAAAGAACTTGGGTGTTTTCCTTTAGAGCTCAGGTGCAAATGACAGTTCGTAATATATACTTTAGGATGCACATGCTATGGAAATTAAAAACGTTGAGGAAGGTAGGTCAGACTACGATTTTAGGAAGTTGGATTATTGAAATATACTTAACCTGGGATTGCTGAATTATTGTGTTCAGGCACTCCAAATAGTACAAAACTCTGCAGTGCGGGTGCTATTTAGGTTATCTAGGTCAGAGCATGTGACTGCTTATTTCAAACGTTTGAAGCAGGGGCGTAGCCAGACTTCAGCAGGAGGGGGGTCCAGAGCCCGAGGTGAGGAGTCACATTTTAGCATCCCCCGGCGCCGCCAACCCCCCCACACCATTGCCAACTTCGCCCCCCTGCCGCCGACCCTCTCGACCCCCCCTCCCGCCGCCAACCCGCCGTCGCCTACCTTTGCTCACAAAAATGTCCAAATTGGTATTTTCAGAACCAATGTTTAGGTGTTTTTCTATGAAGTCCATTAGAAGTGCATTCAAATCACAAGGGGGCATGTCAGGGGGTATGTTAAGCATGGATTCTGGCCATTCCTAGCACGTTTTTCAGCCATGATGGAACAAAACTGTCCAGGACTAAAACTAAGACATTTTGAGTTAGACCTGTTTTTATAATAAATAAGGCACAAAAAGGTGCCCTAAATGACCACTGGAGGGAATCAGGGGTGACCACCCCTCACTCCTCCAGTAATACTCAGGTATACTATAATAATATAATAATATCTAATTTGAGTAGTTTATGATTTATATATATCATGTTATAGATACATGTATATACTGGTGGTAAAGATCCATTTAGGCTCAGCTGTATGTACATACACAACTAGGAGGCGGAACATCGTATGTGCAATGATGGTTCCATTGTGACACCACCACAGATTCCTCTTGGGGATATAATGGGTGTAAACGGTATGGTCTGAGCAAATTTTAAACACTTTAAAATATTTTACAACACTCTAAAGTGCATAAACAGAAAAGATAAAATTATTTTGAACCCAAGTTTGTTATAGTGAGTTTATGGTTTGACTTGGTTTGTTGGTTTTGTTCTTCCTGATTTTTTGTAATCTATAAATGTTAGCACCTACTTTACAGAATTACCCGCTGGCTACTGCCTCAATCCCAAAAATTACCCCCACCACCCACAATTGCCCACCATTCCACAGATTTTCCAACTCCAAAAACTCCACCCAGCAAATGTTTCACCACCTTGCAAACTACCCCACCTGCAAAAACTATCCCCCAACACACGTATATGCAGAGGGGTTGGAAAGTATTCCACGAGCCATGCTTTGCATGCTTTCCCCACTTGCCATTTACTAGGAAAAAGATTAACACACAAGAAGGAAGGAAACAGAAGGAAAAATGTACATAAGCTGTGCAATGACCATGAAGCACTGTATCTAGAGAAAACATTCAAATCAGTGTTTTCTTCTTGTTGCCCATAAATACTTGACTAATCGAGGCCAGAAATGTCAAATACCCAGCATCTGGGAAAAGGAACAATCCATAATCAAGCTGCATATGAATGAAGCAGTATGCAATATGCAGGAGACATGAGGCAAGGGCCATGGATCTGGAATATCGCCTTTCTGTGGTACAACCAAAGCACTTTTCAGATATTATATGCAGGTACTTTCTCTGTCCTTAATGGACTCATGTTTTGTACCTGGACTAATAGAGAGTTAAGTGACTCGTTTAGGGTTATAAGGAGCTGCAGTGGGTCTTGAACCCTGTTCCCCAAGCTACAGTCAGCCTACTGCTCTAACGGTTTGGCTGCTCCTCCAAGTTTGTGGCATTGAGAGTCATACATCACAGATACATTGTAGCCTAGTGCACTGGTCTTGACTCCAGGGATGCCCGGTTTAAATCCCACTGCTACTCCATGTGATCTTGGGCAAGTCACTTAACCCTCCATTGTCTCAGGTACAAACTTAGATTGTGAGTGTTCCAGTGTACCTGAATATAACTCACCTTGAGCTACTACTAAAAAAGATCCATATGAATAAAATAAAAACCCTACTGAGTTTTTTCATTGTCAGCAAACTAAGCACTATGTTTACAAAGGTGTTTTAGCATTGTTAACGCTCCTGTAAATTTAAGGCGTGTTAAATGCTAACGCGCCTATACATTTCTATGGGTGCGTTAGCGTTTAACGCACGTACACCATTTACGTGCGTTAAAAATGCTAATGCACCCATAGCGCCGCTTGTAAACCTAGCCCCTAGAGTGAAATATAATAGTGTCATTAGACTGCTTTGCCCTCTGACTGGCTATCTTGCCCACTGGATTTATTAGGTTGCCTGACACTGTTTGCAATTAACATTTTTAAACTGTACCTGGCTTCTTTGCTTTTAGCTTATTAGATCGTACATTTCTCTAGGTGTGGATAGTTTTGCTTCTGACATGTCCTTCAATACGTTTTTTTTCTTTAGTTGTTTGGTTTTTTTGCAATGCATTTGAAATCGGTTTCAAATCAGTTGTAAATATGCTTTGGGGGTGGTAATCTGATGTGAAGTCTAAAACAGGTTTCAATGTAGATTACAACTTCACTGTTTAAACATTAAATTGTGTTTTATTTATTCCTATTCAGCCACACTGTATTATGAACCTGCCAGTAGAGGTCTCTCTTCTTCTGCGAATATGTTTTCTCGTCCAGAAGGATACAGTACATTGGTTTTGCCTTACTATTTATACTCTCGGTATGAGCAAACTTAAAAAGAATTGTATCTTAACGGGAGGGGGGAGGGCAGGATAAATGTATAGCCTCTTAGGGGTCTTTTTACTAAAAATGGCCTTCACTGTTGTAGACGCGTGCATTGAACGCACGCAGGTCCATTTTTCAGCGCGCCTACAAAAAATGCCTTTTTTTTAGACAAAAATTGGCACACATCCATTTTGGGCCTGAGACCTTACTGCCACCCATTCACTTAGCGGTAATGTCTCACACATTAACTGGGCGATAATCGTCAGCGCGCATACAATGCCAATTACTGCCCGGTTGGCACCACATGCCAGAAAATTGCTGGCACGCCTACTGGACACGCTTACCAAATGAAATTACCACCCGGGCCATGCGGTAGCCAAGCGGTATTTCTGAATTGGCGCACGTTGGGTGCGCGTAGGCGCCTATGCGGCTTAGTAAAAGGGCCCCTTAGACTACTAGCAAGTGAATTAACTCCAGTAAGGCAAAAGGCCTAATGTTTTGGATCTATATTAAATTGTATTGCGGTATTCTCCTCCAAGTTGCTCTCTACGTTTCTTAGGGCAGTTGTTGATTCATATTCTTTCACTTTCAAGTCACAGTCTCCCTTCTGATGCTAATGTCATTCTAGGACACTTCCATATGGAATGCATTGCAGCAGCCTAGCCAACCTCCCTAGAAGGAAACAGTCGCCTTCATCCTAGCTCTAAAATGTTGTCACTGTGAAACACTCTTCTTTATGTCCAACAGCACACTAGAACAGAGACTTCCTATTTCTATGCTTCATCATTATGGGGTCCTTTTACTAAGGTGCTCTGAAAAATGGCTTGCGGTAGTGTAGGCATGGGTTTTGGGCACGTGCCAATCCATTTTTCAGCGCGCCTGTAAAAAAAGGCCTTTTTTAAAATTTTTGCCAAAAATGGGCGTGCAGCAAAATCAAAATTGCTGCGCATCCATTTTCGGATTGCAGCCTTACCTCCAGCCGTTGACCTAGTGGTAAAGACTCACGCAGTAACTTGGGTGGTAATGACCTATGTGCATCTCTAACGTTTAGCACACCCTAAATATTAGCGTGCGTTAAAAACGCTAGCATGCCTTATTAAAAGAGGTGTTTATGAGGTACAGTAGGACATGAATTTACAATATTGGTATCAGCATAACAATAGTTAAATGACCAAATATAGCTGAACAAGTTAGGCGTACATCTCGGCAGTGCACCAAGCGGCCATTTTACTAAGGCACAGTAGACCTACTGCGGGCCTACTGAGATGCACTGAGGTGTCCCGCAGTAGTTTTCTGCTTAGCAAGTGCTAATCCTGTGCTGGAAAGGGTCTTTTCTTTTTCAGCATGGGAGGCATGACTATGGGTGGAAAGTAGGCATGCCTGCACTAATCAGGTAGTTCGGGCCAGTGGCTTAGCTACTATGGGGCCACGGGGGCCTAGGCCCCCATAGATTTGGCCCTGGACCCCCCTACCGACGACCCTCTCAACCTCCCCATCCGCCATCAACCCACCATCGCCGTCTGCTACCTTTGCTGGCGGGAGCCCCAACCCCCGCCAGCCGAAGTCTTCTTCCTTCGTTTGGTTTCTGAGTCTGAGTACAATGTGCAGGACGTCATACTCAGAAACCAAATGAAGGAAGAAGACTGCAGCTGGCGGGGGTTGGGGTCCCTCGCCAGCAAAGGTAGGCGAAGGAGATGGCGGACGGGGGTCGAGAGGGTCGTCGGCAGGGGGGATCAAAGTTGTTGGTGGTGGTGCTGGCGGCGGTGGGGGGTGTCAGCAATGGCAGCGGGGGGGGGGGGGGGGGGGGGGGGTGGCGGCGCCAGGGGGGGCTAAAATGTGCCCCCTCACCTCGGGATCTGGACCCCCCTTCCACCGAAGTCTGGCTACGCCCCTGGTTCGGGCACATTGCTGCATGCTACCCATTTAGCACGGGAACCCTTACTGTCTCCTAGATAGATGGCGGTAAGTTCTCCCATAGTAATGACCGCACAGTAATGGGGAAATTAGCGCATGTACATTACAAAAAAAATATGGCATGGTGACCATTTTATCACTGAGTTAAAAGTGGCTGCAGCTCATGGAAAACCCACGCACTGACAATCAGGGCCGGTCAAACCCGGTAAGCGGGGTAAGCGCCGCAGGGGGGCACCTGCTTTCAAGGGCGCCGCTGCGGCGCCATACTGCACTGCTCTTGGTGCTTTAAATTTTTAATTTACCTCCGTTCCAGCAGCGGCGTCATTTGAAAGCCCTGCCCCGTCTCTAGCCTTCCCTCCCTTCGTGAGTTCATTCCGCAGTCCCACCTTCTGATGTCATTTCCTGAAGGGCGGGACTTTGGAACAAACTCACGAAGGGAGGGAAGGCTAGAGACGGAGCAGGGCTTTCAAATGACGCGGCTGCTGGAACGGAGGTAAATTAAAGATTTAAAGCACCAAGGGCGGCGTGGTATGGCGGGGGATGGGGCGGAGAATCGCTGGACAGGGGCAGCATGGGAGAAGAGAGAAAGGAGATGCTGGTGGGGGCACGTGGGCACCAACTCAGTCTGCAGAGACCCTAGGACCAGCCATGCTGACAATAGCGCCGGCCAATTTTAGTGCAGCTCAGTAAAAGGACCTCCAAATTTGAGTGCCCAAATCTGGCCACTATATAAAGAATTTGGGGGACAGTGCAGACTGTTGCTACCTTCTCAGTATCATTGCCAAATGACAAAACGCAAAACGTCATGTTTTTTCCTGGTAATAACATGCAGCAATGTAAGATATGCCATTAACATTTCCTATAATATTCCCCCCCCCCCCAAAAAAAAAAGCCCTGCACTGATATAAGCATTTCTTACCAAATTTTTAATACTTTATTGCACATCCTTTTTAAAGTACCATTTTTAAAGTATCACAGAGCCACTTTGTCATAACACTGATCAAACAAAATAAAACATGGAAAAGAAAATAAGATGATACCTTTTTTATTGGACATAACTTAATACATTTCTTGATTAGCTTTCGAAGGTTGCCCTTCTTCGTCAGATCTTATTTTCTTTTCCATGTTTTATTTTGTTTGATTTCTATTGATAACCTTAAGAGTGGACTAACACGGCTACCACACTCCTCTTCATAACACTGAGAAATCCACAACATGCGGTGGATAACATTTTCAAGCTAGTGTGTTTTTATTTTTTCTACATATAACTGTGAATGTATATGATTAAAACAATTAGTAAGTTTTTGTAGGTTTTTTTTTAGACCTATGATTACTTCTTTACTGGTTGCAGATTTAAAAAGTCTTTACACATATTACGTTATTGTAGGATTTTCTGCACCTCTTTTCCTCCTTATATATATATATATATACAAATTTTAAAAGACTGGACAAAAAAGGTGTTACCACAATACCACAAAATATGTTTTTTTCAATATTATATTACATTGTTTTCCTGGGTGTTCACCATTGTTTTCTAAGTTGTTATTAACATGCAGCCATTTAAAAAAAATTATTGCATGAGAACTTACCGCCATCCATTTTGTAGGAGGTAAAGGCTCGTGCACTATCCACGCAGTAATGTAGCTGTGCCAATTAATGCAGGGATGCCCACTCTCCTCCCCTTGACTTGCCACCTCAAAATTACTTTTTAGTGCGCATATTTGGCAGTTACTGCAGGACACCTGAGCGCATCCCATCTTATGCCAATTCAAGCTGTGTTAGGTGCACATTAGCATCTAATACAGCTTAGTCAAAGAGCCCCATAGTTAATTATCCTTAACCTAGGATTTTGTACTTTGGTGGTGGAAAGTAATAGTCATATTTGTAGTAAAACCTTTAACAGTAAAATGCTACTTGCTTGCCATATTTTCTGTCTGCAGGTTGGAGTATTAAACTGTACCCCTCACATACACTGAGTATCATTAGATGTAAACAGATTCTGTTGTGCTACTTCATATGCTGTGTGTGTGTGTGTGTGTGTGTGTGTGTGTGTGTGTGTGTGTGTGTGTGTGTGTGTGTGTGTGTGTTTTTCTTTCATGCAGTTTCCCTGGGAGGGGCATAAATGGGGGATGGCCCCTCCTGTCCCATTCACTCCCATTATATCCTGCCCTAGCCTAATCCCACATGCATACTTCTGCACTTTGTAGCACTCTCAAGCACCTCACCCAGGGTAAGTCTTACTGGTGTATACTGAACTGCAAATAATCAGATAGGGAAATAAATCCAGTTACATTTTGGATTGAAGTTCACAGTATTTGTAAAATATGATAATAATAAGCTTTCTTAAGAGGATTTTGGTCTTACCCTGTATTTCTGTTGACTTCAGATTCATTAATTTGGTTACATAGCTACATCAAGTTTTGCATATTGTATGTTTTTGTGAAAAGTACTGTATTTTGCATTTATGAAATTAATCAGATGAGGCTTTGGATCTTATTTACTCGAGTACAAAACACTGTTTCCTTGGGTTATAAAAAAGTAAATTCTTTATTGCTTAGTTTGATATATTATTTGCATAATAATTGTAAACTTTATCTGGTGCCAAATGAAAATGTTTCCTTCTTTTCTGCACAGCTTTAAAAGCATAATATTTTTATACCGATATTAAGCTTAAAATTATTAGTTTATTCAAGTTCATGTTACCCTATTTCTGCAATCACCGTTCATGTTTTCTTCAAACATAAGTGGTTTTTTGCAACTACCAACATAAAAATTACTTTTTTTCTGGTTTTATAATATACAATATAGCTGTCTAACCATATTAGTAAAATCAGACTTAGCTATAAGTTTCTAGTAATGACGGTTTTCATAACATAAGCATCAGAAATATATTGTAGAGAGTCATAAACAACTCAATGTCACTACCTCTTTCAGTGCTATGTCACAGGCTGAAACTGATAAATGTTTGTATTTTCCACGCCCCCCCTTTTTTTAAAGGGTCTTTAGGATGTGAAGAACGCTGCACTCCCACGCTTGGACAGATTACTAATGCTTGGGTGCTCTTCAATTACCAAACCAAAAGCAACGTTGACCCAGTACGATGAGTCTATCTCGTGTGTTGCCATTATTTCTTCTCTGCTGCTTGATCCCCTTTCAGGAAGTGGATAGTAGCAAAGAAAAACAAGCCAGCAAAAAGGGAGAAACTGCATCCTATGCACGGTCAGGGCAACTGTCAACGAAAGAGAAGCACGCGTGTACCTGGAAAATTAATGGGGATCAGCTTGTCAGCTTAGAGGTGACTTGTACGCAGCCAGACAACAGCAGCTACCAGTGCACCTATGAGGGAGAGCCACAGCGGTGCCCTGATTATGGCACCAAGGCCAAGCAGTATTGGAAGCAGATCCTGGGGAGAATCAAGAAAACGACCAATGCTTGCCAGGTGAAAACACTCAAATCGAGGATCTGTAATAAGGAACCAGCTGTGAAGTCCCAGCTCACACTAGTGCAGAAAGGGACTAGTGCACTGGAAGAGAAAGAACCAGGCAAGGGGAGAAAAAGGGGCCGCGCGAAAGAGACTGGGCTGGCACCAGAGCCCACGGCCAAGGAAAGTGGGGGTCACAGGACCGAGAAAGGGGGCAAGACGGCAAGGAGGGAGCCCGGTTCCAAAGTCAGTCAGAGCCTGAATCCACCCACTAACCACCCACCCCCAACTAACTTGTCAACCACTACCAGGGAGGTTAATGATTAGATCTCAGAGTTCACTGAGGATCTGGCCGAAACCTATTGTGCAGAGAAATGGCATTCGTTTTGCTCCTTTTTTGTCAATTTCTGGAACGGTTAACCTTTCTAGGACTGGTGTGTTAGATCAGAGTAGCGTGTTGTCATGTGCAGCAAATCATTTCCTAATTTAATGCCTGCCGAATGCCTTTGGACTGGCTTAAATCTAACTAGACTGACAAATCATTTCAACAGCTAAAAGAACTTATGAACTCGCGCCTGGAAGCAAAATGATTTCTTCTCACAATGAATATTCTAGTGGGGTTAAATCATTAAACAGTTACATTAACTAGGGCTGAACCGAATATTTGTATTCGATTCGATTGTATTCGGCTGAATAGTGTTTTAAATTTGAATACGAATAATCCCGGGCTCTGCTGTGCTAAATCCTACAGAGATAAACATTTGATCTCTGATTTCAGTTGTTTCTGTTATTATTTGTTATGTTAAAGCTCAATGCCCATTATTCATATTCGGTATTCATATTCGGCTGAATAATAGTTGTCATTATTTGTAGTTGTTTGAATAGTAAAATATGATAATTGGTACAGCTCTAATAAACCTGTTTTAAAATTTTTTTTTATTTCCAACAGTATTACTTTCTAGTCTAACACTGGTGATACCTAATTCTCTAATATGGTCAATTTGATTCAGTTGTGTGGTAGACGGAACAATAAAGATAACTTTTTAATATAGAACTGTGGTGCTTGAACTTTTTTTTTTAAGCCTAATTGTGTAGAAGATCAATCAAATAATTCAGGGGCCCTTTTACTAAGCTGGGTAAGGACCTACACACGTCCAGCGTATGCCCAGCTAGTTTCTACTATGGGCTGCTTACCTGGCAGTAAACAGCAGTTTTCGCATGCTGCGTGCTTACTACATTGGTAGCGCGTGAGTCTTACAGCTAGGTCAGTGGGTGACGGTAAGATCTCAGGCCAAAAATAGACATGCACTGGTTTCAATTTTAGCGCACGTCCATTTTCAGGCCCTTTAAAAAAGGCCCTTTTTCCTAGGTGCGTTAAAAAATGGCTTAGCGGGCGCCCAAAAGATGCACTTGCACTACTGCAGGCCACTTTTTACCACTGCTTAGTAAAAGGCCCCCCTCAGTTTCCCTATTGGGCAGGGTTTTTAAAAATATAAATACATGTGTGCACTCCCACCTAGTCTTTAAAAACCACTTCCATAACTGGAATTCTAACTTTTAATAAACAAATACGATGGCAAGCTTGATCAGGGACTAGCAGCTAGAGCACTTGAAACCCCCTCCTTCCTTTCCCCGTTCACTTCTCCCCTTTTGTGATACATCTAACTCTGGTGCCCTTTCACTAAGCTGTGATAGGACTATTGCGCAGGTAGTGCTTGTCAAATTGACCTTACCGCTGGGGTAGCGCAGGCACCCGGTGTTAGTTCTGAAGTTGGTGCCCGCAGTAGAAAATAATTTTCTATTTTCTACTGTGGTTGACAGTCCCAGCAGGAATCGGCAGCACGACCACATTGCCACGTGCTATCTTGATTACCACATGAGTAGCTTGCGAGCCCTTACCACCTTCTAAACAGATGATGGTAAGGGCTCGGTCAGTAAATAGCCACATGCCAATTTTAATATTAGTGCATGGCCATTTACTGCCCCATTTTAAAAAGGTCTTTTTCCAGCCACAGTAAAAAAAAATGGCTGAGCACGCGCCAATTTCACCCATCAAAAATAGTGCAGGCCACTTGTTACTATGGCTCAGTAAAAGGGCCCCTCCGCTCCTTCTCCTACCTGTAATTCCTTCAGCCCCAGCCACAACCAGCAGGACTACCACATCCACATGGGTCCTGATGCACACAATTACTCCTGTGAAGAGTTGGTCAAAGTTAGCACTTTTTAAAAAAAACCTATATTGCTAGAGTGCAGCTGAATCCAGACGCTGACATATCAGGACCTACATGTGCATCCCCTTTCTGAAATGAGGAACGGATGTGTAGATTTTGATTCTGTCCAAGCCTCACCCCATTCCTCTGATCCAACATAAATGACTGATCCCTGCAACACAACAAAACTAAAGTACGTCATGGACAAAACTCAACTCTTCCGATGTACGTTTCCCCAATGTGGCCATGCCACATGAACTTTATCTTACCATAGCATCACTTTGTTTTTGTTCTCACCAGAGTCTGCAAACGCCTCTCCTTTTTTAGTATCTCTCTGTCACACACACACACACACACTTGCACATTCACTCTCTCTCTCTCACTCAGTCACTCTCACACACACTCTCTCAAACATACAAACTACGAGGAAAACCTTGCTAGCGCCCATTTCATTTGTGTCAGAAATGGGCCTTTTTTATTAGTGTAACAAATAAATAGTGCACTTATTCATGTATATATACTGCTACTAATCATTTCTATAGCTCTACTAGACATATACAGCACTATACATGTTATATGCAGGTATTTTCTCTGCCCCTAGAGATCTCACAATCTACATTTTTGTACCTGAGGCAACTGAGGGTTAAAGGGCCCTTTTACAAAGGCATGCAATGGCCTACATGTATCCAGCGTGCACCAAATTGGCATTATCACCTGGCTACCACGTGTCCCGGGTGGTAATTCTGAATTTAGCGCAAGCCAAAAACACGCGTTAGAAAATATTTTCTATTTTCTACCATGGGGCGCCTACCTAGTGGTAAACGGCAGTTGGTGTGCGCTGAATGCTTACCACCCGGGTAGCGAGTCAGACCTTACCACTAGGTCAATGGGTGGCGGTAAGGTCTCAGGCAGAAAATGGATGTGCACCTGTTTCAATTTAAGTGCACACCCATTTTCCGACCCCTTAAAAAAAGGCCCCTTTTTATAGACATGGTAAAAAAATGGCCCGGCACGCGACTAAATACACACTTGCACTACCGCAGGCCAGTGGCGTAGGAAGGGGGCGGTGGGGCGGTCTGCCCCAGGTGCACGCCGCTGGGGGGGTGTCGGCTCCACTGGTTCCCTGCTCCCTCTGCCCCGGAACAGCTTACTTCCTGTTCCAGGGCAGAGAGAGCAGAGAACCAGCGGAGCCGATGCAGCTCCCAGCGACATGCACTCGGGGCGGTTCGGCCCTCCCTCGCCACTTTCCCATGTAAGTACGCGCTCCGGGGGGGAGGGTGCACCATGCTGCACCCGGGGGGGGGGGGGGTGCGCAGCGGCGACCCGCCCCGGGTGTCAGCTGCCCTCGCTACGGCACTGCCGCAGGCCACTTTTTACCACAGCTTAGTAAAAGGGCCCCTCAGTGACTTGCCCAAGATCACAAGGAACTGCAGTGGGAATCAAACCTAGGTTGTCAGGTTCAAAGCTCACTGCAGTAACTATTAGGCTACTGTGTATACTGGCTTTCTTTGAAATTGGGTCTTGTACAGGGCTGCCGAGAGGGAGGGCAAAATTCCCTGGTCCCGGGACTCCAAGGAGGGCCCGGCGCTGGGGTCTCTCACCCTCTCCTGGTCCCAGGCCGCCAGCGCCACAGTCCCTAGTCTCCACCTGCCTACCCTCAGCTCCCTTCTGTCTGCCACCCGGTCCCCTGCATTAAAAAAAAATCTCGAAATCAGCAGCACAGCGCCTTCCGTGTCAAAGTGGCAGATTACATCAGAGGAGGGCGGGACACAATGAGGGAAGGCCCGCCCGAGGCAACTTCCTATTTCCGCTAGGGCGGGACACAGTGAGGGAAGGCCCACCAGAGGCAATCTGCCACTTTCATACAGAAGGCGCTGCGCTGCCGATTTCAAGATTTTTTTTTTAAATGACGGTGTCGGATGGCAGACAGAAGGGAGCTGAAGGAAAGTAGGTGGAGACTGGGGACTGCGACGCCGGCGGCCTGGGAGCAGGACAGCGAGGTGATAGCAGTAGCGATTGGGGAGAGGCGGGAGTAGGGTGGTGGTGATCCTTGGGGGGGGGGGGGGGAGCGGCGGGCCACCTTGCCACGGGCCCGGCTCAGTCTCGGCTGCCCTGGTCTTATATGTATATGCCTGTGTAAATGTAGGTATTTAGACATGGAAAGGCCTATGCTACACACACACACACACACACACACACACACACACACACACACACACACACACACACACACACACACACACACACACACACACAAAGGAATGTGTGAAAACACAAACACATACAAAAAAACCAAAACATTAGAAAATCTTCATTTGAAATGAAGACTAACCAATTTTGGGGGGCAATATTTTCTCTTTCCTATCATCATTTGTAGTTCCTTTCCTTTTCCATGTGTTTTTTTTCAGCTTTGTACACCACTCTGCTCTACTTTGGCAGCTAAAGCGGTTAGGCAAGTTCAATAAACTATAACTAAATGATAACTATAACTTTGGATTCTGACATAAGTCTCTTAAAAATGATTAAGTCCTACAGTTAAGCCCCTCACAATAAAATCCTTGAGGGATCCTTTTACAAAGGCGTGCTAATAATAAGCCTGTGCTAAACATTAGAGACACCCATGTATTAGCACACACTAAAAACGCCAGTCACCTTTAGTTTGTAAAGCAGTATATAAGCTTTTCATAATTATAAAGATATAGTCCATCTCTGTTAGCCTCAGTAACCGATTAACACCAACTTCTGCTTCTCTTTAGGCGATTGGTAAGCAGAAGGTTAGATTTTATGTTGGCTGTAACAGATACATGTAATACTTATGACAATGTTGTTTTATGAAATGTTTACGTAATATTGTAAATCACTCTGAATTATATGTGTGACAGCTTCTAAACTCATACCCATCTATGCATATAATTGTGATAAAATTAATGGTGTTGTGTTGGGAGAGTTGGAGAGAAAAGGTTAACATTCCCACCCTGCATCACAGGGTCGGTGTGTTAACCTCTTTGACAAACATTCCAAAACAAAAAATGGCATTTAGATACAGATTGCCTACCTGTCTTCAAGCCACAACAACAAACCCACACAGAACCCCTCCCATATCCTGCTGCTCCCCCAGTGAAGAAACAATGTTGTCCAGAGCTCCTGGAAGTCTACCTGTCCCACACGTAGCCCTCTGCAAAGAAGAAGAAAAGATTCTTTACCTCATGTCACCTTGCTCATTGTTGTCAAAATCATACTAGCTCCCTGTCACCCCACATTCTGTCCACATGTGAAGCAGTGTTGAGCAGGCACCAATTTGACAGTGAAGGGCAAGATATCAAGATGTAAGCATCTCTCCTTACCTTTCCTTCATGGAGGTCTGGCCCTGGGGGTGTTTGAGGGTAGGTGGCTTCAATGGCGTTCCTAGCCTGGATGACACCCGGGGCGGATCGCCGATGCACCCCCCCCCCCCCCGGCGACATGACACCCCCCCAGGTGCACGCCACTGGGGGGGGGGGGGCTGTAGCGCACGCCTGTCGGCTCCAAGTTTGCTAACTTCGCTCGTTCGCTGCAGCACCCTCTGCCCCGGAACAGGAAGTAACCTGTTCCGGGGCAGAGGGAGCTGCAGCGTACGAGCGAAGTTAGCGAACTCAGAGCCGACAGGCACGCGCCGCAGCACCCCCCAGCGGCGTGCACCCAGGATGGACCGCCCCCCCCCCCCTTGGTACGCCACTGGGTGGCTTTGTTACAGGCAACCCAAGCTTGTATTGTGAACTTGAGGAAGATGGGAACAGCAAAAGCAAAAGTTACAGTATATGTACACAACATGATATCACTGAGTTTCTGAACAGGCACTGTTTTTTTTATGGGTGCTTCTAACTGTACTGTTACATTGATCCATTGGCCTCATGGATATTTGCATGGGCCTTGGAAAGAGATTTATTTGTGATGTTAAGGTGAAATGTCGGGACGACATTTAAAGAAGGCCGGGTGATTTGTAGATGGGGTATTAAAAAAATTAATAAATAAAATGCTGGGTGTCCCTTGTAAAGGAGCCATCCTGGGTCTGCTAGGGCTGCCCCGGGGTCTGCTGGCACTTTGGGGGGTTTTACATGCAAATGATGTGAAATGGTGCCTGTTTATGGTTTTAAAAAAATAGAACAAGGATTGGATTCAGGAAAATGTGACCTGGATGGTGGCACAATTTTTTATTAAAGTGTAATGTAATTTACCTTGTATTTTGTATGGAAATCCATTTTCTCCATACACTTTAATGGGAAAATCTGATTTTAAAATGGAGTTTGTGAAAAGTTTACAAACTGTAATAGTTGGTTAACCTTCCACAAGCTGGTGTCTGATTGGTGCTGCTAGGTCAGATGGCCTAGTCCTGTTGGTAGGGGGAGGCAGAGCTGGATGCAAGCAGAGGAACTGAAGACACAGGAGAGGACCGACCTGTGTGTGGAAGGTGCTGCGCCTGTGTGTGTGTAAGAGTTGATTTATACAGGAGAGTGAGCTTAAATAAAGAGTTGTCTGATACAAGGTGAGAGGAACTGAAAAAGCTGAAGGAGCCAGACCTGGGTGATGAGTGTCCTGGTCTGAGAGAGAGAAATTGACTGTAATTCAGTGTGAGAGTGTGAGGAAAAAATTGTGTTGCATTGCAGGGCAGCGAATGACTGAGAGAGAGTGGAATTTTGTGGAACAGAGGGACGGAAGGTAAAAGGGAGATAGACTTGCATGAAAGATGCTCTGCCCTTTTATGTATAAGAAATTTGTGTGAATAGACAAGCTGATAACCACAGCACACCTGACTGGCACTGAGGGAGTGCATATGTGTTAATTTGCTAAGTGGTTATACAGAAAGGCTTGCTTGAGTTTGAAATCGGCTATAAGCTGTATAATAACCTGCTGGTAACAAGTGAAGGTGGCTAGTGGCAGTGAGTGTGCATGAACTCTGGTGTGTTTCCACTGACCTGCTGCTGAGCAGGGTTGTGACCACAGTGCACCTGACTGTAGTGAGAATCTGTGCTGATTAAGAGACTGGATGAGACTGTTGTCCTTGGTGGAACCACTGCTTAATAGGGCATTGGTGTAAAAGGTGTGGAAAGTGAGAAAGTGAGCCTGACATCAGTGAGGTGTAAGAAATTAAAAAAAAAAAAAACAAATTTTGGTGAGATTGATGTTTCTTCCTAAATGATTTTTGTCAGAAGTATGAAAGTAATGATTGACCCTAAGGTGTGTCAATATAAGCAGAAGAGCATTCCTCATTAGGCAGGGAAAAGTAACAAGGCAGGTTCTGCAATAGGGAACATTAATAATCTGTTGATTTAATCTAGGTAGGTTGGCCACAGTTTTGAAAATAACAAAAATCCTTATAAAAATTCCCACAAGATAGGGAGACAGGGTTTCAATTTCTTTTGGTTAACTACAGTACAGGTACAGAGGCTGTTGGGCAATGCAGGAGGACCATCGCAGGAGCGACATGTGAACCAACTACCACAAAAGACCAAAGTTACCATCATACAAGAAAAGTCTACAGAGCAGCTAAGTGTTCCAGCCACCATCTTGTTCAGTAATTTACGGGACTATGTATAAATATGGGTACTTACCTGATTGCTGACAGTAGTCCATAAACTGTCTGAGTCATTTTAAGTAAAAATTTGGGTTCTGAAACAAGGAATTGAACACAAAGAATCAATTCCCTTACTTAAGTGTATGAAAACTGGTGAAATTTTAGGTAAAGAGAGGAAAATTTGATTAATGTACTTATCTGATGTGTTAAGTTGTGGTTTGAATAGAAATTGATCGCTTCACAGCGTATGTTTTCCTGAAATTATACAAGAGCTGAAAGTTATTGTGAGCTGAACTTACTTGTTATTATAAAACATTCATTGCACTTTAACACCATCTTGTGCAATAAATTATTTAAATCCAAAATTTAGTGTGCAATATTGTCATCATTAAAATTTGGTAACATCTAGGGAAATTCGCGTAACATCTTGAATTGCACACTGTATAATATTCAGAATTTCCCCACCTTTCTTTGTACCTTCCTTAAGTGGTGAGTGTTTAGCGTGGGACCCTACATCGTGATTTTATTATTGTACCGCCCTCTTTATAAACCTCACCCAAAGGGGATCTACATTAGTAACTTCCCTTCTGAGTCCCATAGGCAGACATCACACTGATAACTGGGGGTGTCGTAATAATATAAGAGGAAACCCTTTTCTCTCCAAAGTACAAAAATATACCTGAAAACTATAGTAGGAGAAAAATAAAAGAACATTATCCACTCCTACCCTAGCTGAGATAACATTTAACCATTTCTCTGACCTCATATGCAACTTTCTTTAAATCAATCACCTTACTTTCTAACTGTTCCTACTTTCTTTCCCTTCTGTATGTTACATCTTTGCTTTACCCTTCGCTATCACCTATAATATTCTATTACGTATTGTGTTGACATTGTAAATAATATAGGCTGGCCCGTTGAAGCTGAGTATTCTCTAAGCTAAGATTGACGCAGACCATTTGACCCTGAGGCAGGTGACGAAACGCTGGCCACCGTTGGTCATGGTCGTATTCAGCGTCCTGAGAGCTTAGATGGAATGAAAGCTAAGTAATTTGTATATCTAAACTTTTAAGTAAAGAAAAAGCAATAAGAGAAAAATTATTTGCAGGGGTGTTTGCCGATGATGAAGCAGCCCAGCCCCTGTGAGCTTTTGAGTTATTTAGCCGGGGGCTTCTTGAGGCATCACCTCTTCATTCTATAAATTTAATGTATGGTCAGATTAAATGCCAGTTGAGTCTTTATCTATCTCCTTCATTATTGTATGTGGTTGTTCAGACAGAAGTATTAGGAGGGGATTGCCTTCATAATTTGCTTTAATAAATAGTATACCATGCCATACTTTGTATTGTTTTTTAATATTTTTACTGCTGTAATTGTCTATTGTTCATGTTTGATCTATTCTTACTGTACACCGCTTTGAGTGAATTCCTTGAAAAAAGGCGGTAAATAAATCCTAATAGATAAATAAATAAATAAATAAAAATAAATCAGCCTAAAAGAGGAAGCGAAAGAGCCAGGAGCCTGGAAAGTTGGAATTTTGGCTTCTGCTGCTGTTATAAGTTCATATTTTTAAAAATGCCTCTGTTCAATATTGCTACACTTACAATTTGTTTACAAAAATGCCTTAATCTTAAATATGAAAGTGAAAAGGGAAATATTTACAGGAAAAAAAGGAAGCTTATGGAAATTTCATTTTCCCAGACTACTGCTTACTTCTGCTGAATAATTTTGCAGAGATACCTCTGAAAATTTGGTGTGCAGACCACAATGCTGTTTTTTCATCCACCATTAGCTAATCTCTCTAAGTTACACGTTGAGTTCTGTGAGGCCGCATAAAACAGGACGCTATCATCTGAGTTATAAATGCTTTCAAATGTTCCCAAACAATCTAATTAGTCTACCATATTTTTTTATTCTAAGCAAATGTTTATACATTATTCACAATCGGTCCTCCCCATTGAATGCAATTGCAATACAACTTCACTTTTCACTTTCAAAAAAAACACGAGAAAAGAGCCTAAACAAAAGCCAGTGTAATTTATTCAGGAGACAAGGACCGAACATATTTCTGCATAGGACTGCTTTGTTTGATTTGCCTATTCTCATTTCTTCTCCGGGCAAGAGAAATATTTTGTCCTACGTCTGCCAAGCATTCAGGAGGTTAATGATGCATGCACCTTGGGAATGGGGTGGGAGAGGGGAGAGGGGAGAGACAGGGATAGGCTGGCCGTCCCTAACTCAGCCCACCTTCCGTTCTTTTCAATGGGAAAAAATGGTCTGATGCCTGTGGTGTGATTTTACACATCGAGGTCCTTCCCTCCCACAACGAAGACCCCCCCCCCCCCCCCTCCGCCCTCTCCCCCGTGTCTTAAAGCTCGCCTCGTGTTCAGCAGTCGCATTGCATTTTACTGGACTTACATAATCTTAAACGATTACAAAAAGGAACAGTAAAAACTTCCACGATTAACATTTGCAAGCACAATGTCATGCTATCTGTACAATGGCAACATCCAGTGATGCTTAATTTTCTAATCTGAAGGCAGAAATCATTTTCTTTTTCAAATTGTACATGCAAAATATTTAAGATTTTGTTAAAATGTAGTTGGGAAATGCATTTTCTTGCTATGTTCAAGAAAATATTGTTATTTTTATTACCTGTGCATTTAATGACTGTGGTTTATTGAATTGTATCTGACTCGCTTGGGAAAACGTTTTCAGTCTGACCTGCAACAAAATTACTTCAAACTACCCAGACTTTGAAAGAAAACAAACTCAGAAAAGGTGCATCTCCTCGTTAATTAAAAATGTACTCACTTCATAAATTGGCATGTTTCTGCTAACAACTGAAAGAATCTAAACTGCAAAATAGAAAATCCAAGATGATGTTTGTGAAATTATCCAAACACGAGTACTACTGTACAATAGTTTATTAACCGTGAATTAGAACAGAAAACCCATTCTTCATTGTATCACCAATATGATATTCCAAGAAACGACCTCTGGAACTATGTATGAGAACTGCCTTCTAGTTCTAGGACACTAATGCTTTATTCAGAAAGGGGGGGGGGGGGGGGTTGCATTCTGTGTGTAGGGCAAAGACTCATTCTCTATTTACAACTATAGGTCAGAATTAACTTTTCCCATAAATGAGCTTGCAACCAAGGGAAGTCATTTGCCAGAATTAAACTGCTTCCAGCCTCATTCAAACCGCTCAAAACACAGCAGCCAGACTCATATTTGGGAAAGCGAAATACGAAAGCGCCAAACCCCTAAGAGAAAAACTACATTGGCTTCCATTAAAAGAACGAATTGCGTTCAAAGTTTGCACCCTGGTCCACAAAATTATACACGGGGAAGCCCCGACCTATATGTCAGACCTTATAGACCTACCTACCAGGAACGCAAAAAGATCAGCACGCAAATTCCTCAATCTCCACTACCCCAACTGCAAATGACTAAAATACAAGTCCACATACGCAACCAGTTTCTCCTACATTTGCACGCAACTATGGGACGCACTACCAAAGGCAATAAAACCTACGCAAGACCTAACTATCTTCCGAAGGCTACTGAAAACTGACCTGTTCAAGAAGGCATACCATAAACAACCATCCTAACTACTAAATAATAAGATTGACTATGAACTAGACAGAACTCTTTTCACTTAATTGACTAACCTCATTGCTATTCATGAACAAACACTACCACTTGAATTCCTAATGTCGAAAATGATTTCTCTATAATTGAAGACCTAACATAAGTTACAAACCAATCTATTACTCAGGAACTTATAATCAATACCATAACGTATTCTCCTTTACCATGTATGTACGCACCTCAATGCAATACCACTTTAATCCTTATGTCGAAACGATCTCTCTATAATTGATGACCTAACATATGATACAATCTAATCTATCACTCAGGAACCTTTATGCAATACCATAATGTATTATTTCTTACCATGTATGTACGCACATTATGCAATACCATTTGTAATTCTGTTAACCGGAAATGGCAACTGCCACTACGGCAAATGTAAGCCACATTGGTGGGAAAATGTGGGATACAAATGCATTTAAGGGCTCTTTTACTAATCTGCACTACATGATGGCTTGTGCTATTACTAGCAGCTTGGTTTCATGGGCGCTGAGGCCACCTTTTAACGCAGGGGTAAAGTGGGGGATTTTATTTGCAATAATGGCCATGGGCTAATTTTTCCATGAGTGTGTGTGAGCCCTTAACCTCTTTTATTTATTTAGATTTTGCTCACACCTTTTTCAGTAGTAGCTCAAGGTGAGTTACATTCTAGTACACTGGATATTCTCTGTCCTAAGGGGGCTCACAATCTAAGTTTGTATCTGAGGCAATGGAGGGTTGTGACTTGCCCAAGATCACAAGGAGCAGCAGTGGGATTTGAACCAGCCACCTCCGGATTGCAAGACCATGCTCTAACCACTAGGCCACTCCTCCACTGTCTTTGTTAGACAGTACATGCGCTAATCACTCGCTAATGGATTAGTGCAGTGGGTCCCAAACCTGATCCTGGAGGCACCCAAGCCCCACGGTAGGCATTATTGCTTACCGCAACTTTGTAAAAGGGCCCCTTAGTAAAGAAAGTTGAATGAGGACTGAGCTGTATACAGCTTAAAATAAGCTCAGTTCTGCTAAAGCAGGTGGCGTAGCTATGTGGGGCCATGGGGGCCTGGGCCCCCCAAATTTCCTCTGGGCCCCTGGTTTTGCTGGCAGGGGTCCCCAACCCCCGTCAGCTGAAGCCTTCTCCAGCACCGCCGCATTGCCTACCCTGCTCTCTCTCTCTCCGCCCTCTCGTCCTGGAAGCTCCTTTTAGTGTAATTGAGCATGCTCAGTTTCATGAAAAGGAGAGTGCAGGATGTGAGGGAGAAGAGAGAGCAAGGCAGGCAACACGGCGGTGGCGGAGGCACTGGAGACCGACGCAGGAGAAGGCTTCAGCTGGTGGGGGTTGGGGACCCCTCGCCAGCCAAGGTATTTGCTGCAGTAGTGAATGGGCAGTGGCAAGGTGGCAGGGGCGGCAGACAAAAATGTGCCCCTCTCACCTTGGGCTCTGGCCCCCTCCCACCATGAGGTCTGGCTATGCCTCTGAAGCATTCCGTTGCAAGAATCAATATTTCTCAGGCCTGCTTTTTATATTTTACTGCATATGTTGGCCCTCAGAAAATGTTCTTGTCTAAGAACAACCTGCTCAAGAAAGAAATGAACTATAAGAAGTAGAAGTGGACATTAGCTTCCACTTGCAGACTGATGTTTCAGTTAAACTGAAGCTTCTGTTTAAGTTGCAAGCATATTTATCCTGAGTTCTGCCAGCAGGAACCAACAGCAAGGAGACCACACAGTGGACTATCACTGCATCTTTAACAGAGGCAAGATATAAAGATTTAAGAGTTAATCCTTTGTTTGTCCTCACTGACAAGCCCTGCACAATTTATATGCATGCTTCTATCCTGACAGCCTAGGACTTCCACACAGCTCTCATTGAGGGTTAATGGCTCTTTAGGATTCTATTCTGTAGCCTAGATTGACATGAAATAGTCTCTTGCAATCCTTCTCCTGAGTTTTATATACTACAAGCTCTGAGGCAACAAGCACCTTAAAAAATAAAGTTGTTGATATGCAGCTGAAGCTGTATGCATTTCCATTGAATTTGAGGCCTCATACCATGAGCAAGCTTTTATTTTTGATGGTCTTCTGTGAGGCATTTAGAAGGACCAAAAAATACAAGAAATGAATGGCATGATGTTGTATACCATAAACAATATGGTACTCATTCCATAAACCTTGGAGCCGGGACCCGTTCGACCCGGCCTACCCCTCCCCCCTTCTCCCTTTTCCCTATTACCTTTCCCATCACCACAAGAAATGAATGGCATGATGTTGTATACCATAAACAATATGGTACTCATTCCATAAACCTTGGAGCCGGGACCCGTTCGACCCGGCCTACCCCTCCCCCCTTCTCCCTTTTCCCTATTACCTTTCCCATCACCAATAACTCACTTCACACCTGAGGTGGGATAACCTAGGCCGCAGCTTGATTTATTAACAATCCAAGTTTAATATTATAACAGAATAGCCCCCCCCCACCCTGAGCTACAAGTGTCCAGACATAACATCAGAGGTCGACCACCCCCGCTGCTCGCCATGTTAGCAAAGCGGCACTTCTGCCTCTGGCCGCCATCCTCCAGGCTCTGCCTTCATAGCAAGTGCCCCGATCCCATGTGGACCTCCACACAATTTCCGGGTCACCCGACCAGCCTTTCAAGCCCTGGCTCAGACCCCCTGAGCCCACTCTCCGTAGCTCGGGGTTTGTTTTTTGCCATTCGACAACTCCCCTGTCCTCCATCTGAAAGACACAAGAACAAGACTTCACCACAACCCCCCCTCCCCCCGCCTCACCTCCTCCACCTGCTATGAGGGTGGGAGGTTGGGCAAACCTCCTCCATAGGTCAGGAAACGCCCTGAGCCTCGGAGGAGCCCTGAATTTAATTTCCTTCTTTAGCCCCGCCCCCGAGCCACCTCTCCTCCAATGGGCAGCCCATTGTGTTCCTAGGGCACACTAGCATCCCCTGCTCAGCCAACCACGCTCTCCTCCTTCCCTCACTCGAGTTGTACCTCCCCCTGCCCTATTTCTCTTTTTGAGCCTTCTCGAACGGGCTCAACCCTCGTTTAAGGGGACCCTTTGAGACAAGCTCTTGGGCTGCTTTTTCTAAGTGTTAGCAACACAAAATTCAAATATATTTGGAAAGAAAAATCCTCAGAGATCAGCAAAATATCAAGCATATGCTTGATCCAGTGGCGTATCTACCTTATTTGGCACCAGAGGCAGAGCACACTCCCCCTCCTCCTCCCCAGGCAGCGTGCAGACTCCTGCAGGGCACAGTACACCCCCCTCCTCCAAGCAGGTGCGCAGAGCAGGCGCTTGATTGTAAGCCCACTAGGGACAGAGAAAGTACCTGCATATATAGTATATGTAAATCTAAGTACATAAGTATTGCCACACTGGGACAGACCAAAGGTCCATCAAGCCCAGCATCCTGTTTCCAACAGTGGCCAATCCAGGTCACAAATACCTGGCAAGATCCCAAAAACGTTCAATACATTTTATGCTGCTTATCCAAAAAATAAGCAGTGGATTTTCCCCAAGTCAATTAATAATGGTCTATGGACTTTTCCTTTAGGAAGCCGGCCAGACCCTTTTTTAAACCCCGCTAAACTAACCGCCTTTACCACATTCTCTGGTAACGAATTCCAGAGTTTAATTACACGTTGAGTGAAGAAAAATTTTCTCCAATTGGTATTAAATTTACTACTTTGTAGCTTCATCGCATGCCCCCTAGTCCTAGTATTTTTTGAAAGAGTAAATAAATGATTCACGTCTACCCGTTCCACTCCACTCATTATTTTATAAACCTCTATCATATCTCCTTTCAGCCGTCTTTTCTCCAAGCTGAAGAGTCCTAGATGCTTCAGCCTGTTCTGCTCTGATTGTACCACAGAAAGGTAGAATATAAAATCTCATTACCCTTAATTCCCACCCTTGCCCTTAAAAAATGCTCATTTTGAAGGAAGGAAAGATGACATGTTAGGAGTTTTTTGAGGAAATTTGTCCACTTGCATTCCCATATTTTTTCTTGCCTGTTATGGCTTATTTCTTTTCTTGAATATGACTAAGGGTAAGGGGAAATTTGTCTTCCACCTCTTTTCTGCATGTTGCTCAGCTCTGATGGCCCAGAAACTCTCCCTGCACTGAGAATGAGGCAAGCTTTGGGGTTGCAGAGTGTGGCGGAAGTGCTGAAGGAGAAAAAGAAATTCTAGTATATGTCGGATGCAGGGAAGAACCTTCTCCCTCCCCCCCCCCCCCAACATAAAGTCCTTGTCACGGTTCTATTAAACGACACTCTTTGTAGCCAAAGATACCAGGATTTTAAGGGTTACATTTACATATAGACTGCCTATCTATAATTATGTCTCAGGGTAAATTGAGGTTAATTTGCACCCATAATAGAAGCATCAACCTTCTCTATCAAGATCTGAGCAACATTTTTTAAAAACAGTGGTGAATCCTCACAGGGAGGGCATTTTCGATATGACATCTAAATCTGATTTTTGATGTTTTACAGAAAACGTCCAAAACTCCAGTAGCGACCATGGCCATTTTCAAACTGGAAAAACGTCCAGCTTAGTGTTTTCCACTTACCGTCATCGGACAGTGTTAAATGAGTTGTTGTAACAAGTGGAAATAGATATAACCAGGTCTTCTTTGTTCTGGGGGTTGTCTTGGTGCAGCTTGTTTTGTCCAAGAGGAAAAGAGTTACAAAATAGCCACAGTAAAAGTCCAAGTACCAGAAGAGGAGCAGCGAAAAGGACCCAGCCCGTGATGGTCCAATCAATAAAATGTATGAAGAAAGCAATCTTTGAATAAACAAACCCCTGGATTCTGTAAATGGAGCTCAAAATTGTGCACGCAAATTTAATTGAGTAATGAGTCAATTAGCGCCAATAGTTGGACACTAACAATCAATTATTGACATTAATTGGCAACAATTTGGATTTATGCACGTATCAGGCTAAGCACTATTCTATAAAGATGTGCATGTAAATCTTTGAGGGGCCTTTTTACCAAGCTGCAGTAAAAATTGACATGTGTAGGATGCGCGTACGTGCCTATGTAGCTTAGTAAAAGGGCCCCCTAAATCTTTAACTATCAACTGTATCCCTTTCCAAAAATATTACTATACACTCTTAGGGGTCCTTTTACTAAAGGTGTGCTAACGTATTTAGCTCACACTAATGAATTAGTGTGCGTTAAGGGCTATGTAGCCCATAGGTATACGATGGACTATACAGCATTCAGCATGTGCTAAATCTTAGTCTGCCTTAGTAAAAAGGATTCCTAAATAAATTAATGCTTTTCATACTCACCATACCTCTGTATACAATTTCTATACATCCAATTTTCTATCATTTCCAAACACTCTCTGAAGCTGTTGCATCCCATTGCCTGATGTTTACCCACAGGTACTAAAAACTGGATGTCATCAGCAAAATTAAACTGGTTGTATTCAAAGCAATTTAAGCAGGCAGAAGAGGCTCCTGACAATTTAAATCACACTTAGTGGGCTAGCTGCCATTATTTAGAAGCACTCAACTGGGCAGAGCCAGTGGTGGGAGGCGGGGCTGGTGGTTGGGAGGCAGGGCTAGTGCTGGACAGACTTATACGGTCTGTGCCCTGACAATGGCAGATACAAATCAAGGTAAGGTATACACAAAAAATAGCACATATGAGTTTATCTTGTTGGGCAGACTGGATAGACCGTGCAGGTCATTTTCTGCCGTCATCTACTACATAGGCTCTGATTGGCCATTTCTGAAGTGGGCTGGAGAGGGGTGTTCCCAGGACAGAGTCAGGGAGGAGCTGACAATAATTAGTGCCAGTGCCCACATATCTAGGGGACCAAATAGAACTGCATAAATAGCAGCTATGCAGGTACCAGCAGTGAATATCAGCCAGCACCCACATAGCTGTCAGGCCGAAATTCATTGATCCCCCTCTCACCCTCCTGAAGCAGATCTGACCCCCTGCCCCCAAAGTAGATCTGATTCCCCTCCCACCCCCTACAGCAGCTCCAACTTCTCTCCCTACTCCAACCCTTTTCCACCCTTCCCCTCAAGCACCAAAAAGCCCCCCTGAGGCCTAGTTACTACCCCTGGTGGTCTACTGGTCCTTGGGGCAGGAGCAAACCCCACTTGCTTCTGCCTCTTGAAGTGCCCTCAGCAAAAATGGCCACCATGACCTCTAGTGGAGCTGCTTAGGGGATGGAAGGGGAATCAAAGCTGCTTCAAGGGGCAGGAAAGAGATTGGATCTACTTCGGGGGCAAGGGGGTGGAGCTGCTTCAAAGGGACAATGAGCTTTGGAATAGTGTTCTCCACTTATGCGAGTCCCAGTCAATATTCAGCTGGGACCCATATAAGTATCTTATGCAGGTCCTAGCTGAATATTGCCTGGGACCCACATAAGTTTTGGCAGCCAAATATTCAGTGTCGGTGCCCGCAATTGGCCCAGTATTGAATATCCAGGGCTACTTTAGCCAGTGATGATTTTTAAAAAATGGTACCCACTAGCTGAATATTGACCACAAGTACTTAACACCAACTGTCCTAAATAATACCGCCACTGGTGATTAAAAAAAATATTGGAAAGTAGGGAGAACAATATTGCCCCCTGAGGCACTCCATATGCAATTGAATAAGCACATGATAACCTATCACTAATGCTATGGCAACAATGTGCCCCCAATGCGAAACACCCGCAGCCAAAAGTAGCACTAAGGTCTACCATCACCAACAGCACATCTGTCCCTTTATCCAACCACAATCTAAGATCATCCAAGCCTAACGGTTAGAGCAGGAGAACCAAGGGAAGCTCAATTCAAATCCCACTGTGGCTTCTTGTGACCTTGGGCAAATACCTTAACCTTTCATTGCCTCAGGTACAAACTGATGGGCTGAAGATCAAACCTCTGGTGCTATTCTGAATAGCGTCATAAAAATGCCGCTGGAACAGAGCAGAAGAACAATGCCCTAATACTCAAAGTTAATGAGATGCAAATATAGGCGCGCTCATAGCTTTGAGCATTAGGGAGTTGAGCAGGAGGATTGTGCTTGGTGCATGCGCAGAAGAGATCAATGGTAAGCTCAGCTCCTGTGTGCATATGCCTGGTAAAACCCGAGCGTGAAACACACATTGGCGTCTGTTTTATGCAGTCTAAAAGTAATCGTTTTTAATTTTTTTCTTCTGGATGTTTATATTTAGATGCAAGTAACAGACGTCAATGTGTGCTTTGGGGATTTTTTTTTTCTTTAAGCATGACTGCTTTAAATTTAGATGCAGGACAAGAACATCAATGTATGCTTCACATTCGGGTCTGCTGTTTCTCACAACCAGCACTCAAGGGCTTGCATGGGCTTCCTTCTGCTTCCAAAAGCAGTCAAAACCGGTTAATTTTGCAGAAAGAATCATGAGAATCATGGGAAATCCTCTCTTCCAACACCCGAAAGCCTGCTCGGACCTGGAATTATTTTTTACAGTGGTAAGACACCTTTGTTTCAGGCGCTCTTTTCTGATCATTTGGGGAGGAATACAAAATGACCTCATTTAAATGAGCTCGACTACATTTGCATATTATCTGCGCTAAGGCCTGGCGCGCTATTTCCTGTGTTAGACCCCTCTCATCATTCTGCACTGGTGCAGGCAGGTGCTCGTCGGATGCTAATGGCCTATAGCGCCCATGTTTACTTTTGATCATCAGGGCCTTAGCTTGTAAGCCCTCCAGGGACAAGGAAATAAAGAAAAAAAAAGACAACCTAGCAAACTAATATTTACGAAAACAATAAGTCAAAATAGGATTAGTGTTTCTGGGATGTTCCGTCATTTGCATACTATCAAGAATGCCTAGGATGTTAATCTAGTTATCTTTCACAGCCCATAAATCTGTCCTCTGCAAAGCTAGGCTGCCAGATACCATCAGACAGTCTCTTTCAGACTGGAAACCTCAGTAACAAATGCCTGAATCATGCTTCAGTAAAGGCCAATAAAGAGCTCTGCATGTGTGGACCTGAGAACAGCTTTTCACATTGTGCTACAATAAAGCAAAACAGTAGGAACCCTGAATGTCTTGTTTCCTAAACTGGTGGTCCCCCTTGTGCTTTATTCTACGCTCCGGACTATAGATTTCACATCCATTTTAAATTCCTAATGTGCAGATGAATCTATCTTGGGTCTTAACAATTAATTGTGCAGACTCCCAAGGGGATTAGTTTACTTAGTTCCTGACTATAAAAACAAGCCAAGCTAAAGCCAAAATCTCTTCCCTTTCCCCTATCTTTACCAACAAGCTTGTTGAATTAAAATCAACTGGAAGAAGAAAGGATTACATTGGATAATTTTCTTTTGCAATTTTAACAGTTTCCTGCAAGAGCTGTCGTCTTTCCTGTCAGCGTGTGAAAAATCCCTGTGGTTCAGTGGGTCCAGTCTCTCCAACCTCTACCCAACAAACAATCTCTCGTGACCCAGTGGGCAAGACCTCCCAAATCAGCAAACATTTCCCAGTGGCTCAATGGACCCCAGATCTACAAACCTGCCTCATGCTCTGGGACTATCAGGTCCAGGGCACTACTTGTTGGTAGCCTCAGCACAAGAAAGTCCTCAACCCCTATTGGCAACATTCCCTATTTGGCAAACTGACCACTACGTTCAGACAACACTGGATGCTTCCTAGGACCAGATAAGTATTATTGGGCCAGGGGACTGCCACAGTATGGAGGGTCTCTAGTTGAGGGCTTCCCTGTGCCAGGGACCCAGTCCAAATAGCCTCAGAAGTGGAGTAGCTACTGGGTCCAGCTGGACCACAAGCACTCTGAGTTGAAATACAACACTTTGCCTTAGATGACCTGCTGCTCCCACATGGGCTCTTTACTTCAGGCCTGAGCTGAAGTAAAGATTCTACCTTAAAAGGGAAATAAAAACCCACATCCAAAAATTACCCTTTAGCATAAAAGTTTCACTGCAGAATTTTGTGCACTAAAACCTTTACTGCACAGGATTAAGGTTAGAGCAGGAAAATCAAGTGTAAAACCACCACATAAAGGACAGCACAGCTTATTATATCAGCCCCTTAATGGGTGCCCATATAGCTTCTCCTTCTGAACACAGAGCTAAGTCAGGCCTATTTTTCTCTACTGCACACATGGGAGTTTGGATTTTAGACGTATTACTCACCTTGAATCCAAACCGAGTTACATTCATGTACATGAATCATTTCCAGGTCTAAATGGCCTTTCAATCTAAGTTGTACCTGAAGCAAAGGAGGGTGAAGAAACTTGCCCAAGGTCCCAGAAAATATCAGTAGAAGAAAGAAGATTTGGACCTTGGCTTCCCTGCTTCAAACCAGGTTTTCTGACCCACTGGGCTACCCTCCATTCGGTGGCATGCAATACTCAGTTTCATAGTGGATACAATAGAGAAGTCAAAAATGCATCCCTCCAGTGAATTAAAATCAGGAGTTGTGTAGCTTGCTCTCGGAAGATGCAGCTACTGTAGATAGATGTCCAGGATATAGGAGACTTTGGAACCGACACTGAGAGCAATCGTGACAAAGGTAAAATGAACCTAAATGAATGATATGTGTGTCATATTTAGATCTCCAGAGTGCAATACAGACTGGAGGTCAATATTGAGCCGACTGTGGCCTTTAGCTTAATTCATATATTCAGGATCATTATACATATAGGGAGCAATGGTGAATATACAAATAGCACTAGCATTGTGACTGCAGTATTTGTTTAGATTATGTCAGCTATCTAGCAGGCCTAAACTTATAACTAACTGATCCAGATATTCCAGTTGCTATCATAAGAGCCAACTTTGTGGGTGCTTGAGCATCCCCAATATTGAGAAAATTCATTGTATGTGTCATGGAAAGGGTTATAAAACAAAAAGCAAAAAGGCACACAACTGCTTACAAAACAGTACATATAAAACAACAAAGCAGAGTGGAATCAATGCATTTATTGGAACATAATATCTATGTCACATATAACATTTAAAGTTACCACATATAAAATTTAAAGTTACCACATATAAAATTTATAATCATTGTTTGATTTTTATATTTTAATGGTTTTGTTTTTAATACTGTATTTTTCCATTATTAAAAGATAAATATGTGTTTACAAATTTTATATGTGGTAACTTTAAATTTTATAAGTGGAAATTTGTATGTGATGTTTTGTGATATCAATGATGATTATTAATATTTGGTTTGTAGATGACATCATGTATGGCTATATATGTTTGAACATTTTTTAATAATAATTTTTTAATAATTGTTTTATATTTGTTGGATCATGTTATGACATAGATATTATGTATGGCTATATATGTTTCTTATATTCTTGTTTTGTTTTCATAGTTTGTACCCCTGACGCAGCCTGAGGGCGAAACGTGGCCACGTCGGGTATTGTTCCAATAAATGCATTGATTCCACTCTGCTTTGTTGTTTTATATCTACAGGCAAGGGTTATATCCATTGGGCTTAGCACCCCCAATAATTTTGAAAAGTTGACTCCCCTGATGGCTATCACCACTATTTGGGTAATACCTTTGCCTTCCCTCACCCCGCTCTCTTTTTATATGGATAGCAATGAAGGGCCCAGTCGCCATTTTGAGATTGGAGCCGGCATGGGCAGGAGAGACTGGAGATCGCTCCTGCCCTGACTAGGTCGCTAGACCACCAGCGCGGTAGGCCCTGGGAGGGTCTAGAGGTGGTGGGAGGGCAGTGCTTTTGATCAGAGAGGGCCAGCTTTCAGTTGAGAAGTGAACCGGCGGTTGTAGGGTCTGGTTTTGGTCCAGGAGGAGGGGAGGGGAGGGGGAGTGCCATATCAGTTTGCGCTATAATTTTTGTCCTTTTTATTTAAAAGCTGTTTTCATTCAATTCTGGCTGGACTGAATTATTGAGTGCCAATAGAGATTATCCCTAACAACAAAAGTTAATATATTTTAACTGAAGTAACTCGCTTGAGCTGGGCAGGAATAGGTTACATAGATATATGCACATCATACCATTGATTCACATATATCATAAGTCCCTGTGCTCACCCAGCTATATATATATATATATATATATATATATATATATATATCCCCTATGGCTGTCTTACTGAGAAACACTTTACCATGTCATGACATGCTTGAATCTGTAAATGGAGGATCACATTGTGTCACAGTGTAAGTAACATCTGGTGTCATAATGCAGTCTTACAGAAAGAACAATAGACAGATCTATTAAAACAGGAGAAAAATCTCGAAGTAGTTGTGAAGAAAGATTCATGGAGCTAGAATCCCTGCACTGGTTCAGACTAAACTGAAGAGAAAGGAAGATCTACTGAGCAAAATAAAAGTATACTTGTTCACTGATGGATATGTTGAAGAAGTATTATGGAAATACTTCAGGTCCCTATGGTGTCTATTCCACCTATTACCAGGGTTTATTATCTGGACTGTCATGGCGTCTCCCCTCAGGAAGGAAGAAATGAGCAAGTTTTAGACACTTTTGACTCTTCTGGATTTCTAGAAAGTTCTTGTCCTGTTGTTACCATAGGCTCCAACTCTGTGAGTGCAGTGAGTATTTGAGCACCCCCTATGTTGAACAAATTCCTTGACTGTGTCCAGGGAGAGGTACATAAGTATCGCCATGCTTCAAAAGACCGAAGGTCCATCAAGCCCAGCATCCTGTTTCCAACAGTGGCCAATCCAGGTCACAAAGTACCTGGCAAGATCCCAAAACAGTACAATACATCTTATCCCAGAAATAAGCAGTGGATTTTCCCCAAGTCTATTTTAATAATGACTTATGGACTTTTCTTTTAGGAAGCCATCCAAACCTTTTTTAAACCCTGCTAACTGTTTTTACTATATTCTCTGGCAACAAATTCCAGGGTTTAATTATACCTTGAGTGAAGAAATATTTTCTCCAATTCATTTTAAATTTACTATTTTGTAGCTTCATTGTGTGCCCCCAAGTCCTAGTATTTTTGGAAAAGAGTAAACAAGCGATTCATGTCTACCCATTCCATGCCACTCATTATTTTTATAGACCTCTATCACATCTCCCTTCAGCCTTCTCTTCTCCAAGCTGAAGAGCCCTATCTGCTTTAGCCTTTTCTCATAGGGAAGTTGTTCCATCCTCTTCATCATTTTCATCGCCCTTCTTTGTACCTTTTCTAATTCCACTATATCTTTCTTGAGATGAGGTGACCAGAATTGCACACAATATTTGAGGTGCAGACGCACCATGGAGCGATACAAAGGCATTATAACATCCTCATTTTTTTCCATTCCTTTCCTAATAATACCTAACATTCTATGTGCTTTCTTAGCCACCGCTGCTTCACACTGACAAGAGGGTTTCAATGCATCTTCAACTACGACACCTAGATCCCTTTCCCGGTCAGTGACTCCTAATGTGGGACCTTGCATTACGTAGCTAGAGTTTGGGTTCCTCTTTCCCACATGCATCACTTTGCACTTCCTCACATTACACATCATCTGCCATTTGGAATGCCCAGTTTCCCAGTCTCGTAAGGTCCTCTTGTAATTTTTTTATAATCCTCTTGTGATTTAACAGCTTTGAATAATTTTGCATCATTGGCAAATTTAATTATCTTTCTAGTTACTCTTGATCATTTATAAATATGTTAAAAAGTAGCAGTCCCAGTACAGATCCCTGGGAAACCTCACTATCTACCCTTCTCCATTGAGAATATTGATCATTCAACCCTAATCTCTGTTTTCAATCTTTTAGCTAGTTTTTAATCCACAGTAGTAAACTACCTCCTATCCCATGACTCTCCAATTTCCTCTGGAGTCCTTCATTGTCAAGTGCCTTTTGAATATCCAGAAACACAATATCAACCTGCTCATCTTTATCCACATGTTTGTTCACCCCTTCAAAGAAATGTAATAGATTGGTGAGGCAAGATTTCCTTTCACTAAATCCATGTTGGCTTTGTCTCATTAATCCATGCTTTTGAATATGCTCTATAATTTTGTTCCTTATAATAGTCTCTACCAATTTGCCCAGCCCTGATGTCAGGATCATCGGTCTATAATTTCCCGGATCACCTCTGGAACCTTTTTTTTTTTTAAATCGGCATTACATTGACCACCCTTCGATTTACATTGGGTTTAGCACCCCCAACATTTTTGAAAAGTTGGCTCTTATGGTTGTTACCACTGCTACTTTGCTTCCTTTGCCCTGGAGCCAGATCTTATGATTGTATTTTCTCTATAAAGAACTGGAATTTTGGGTCACAAAGTTCAAATATTTCCTGACCTGTACAGAGCTATACAGCTCAGGAGAAAGGCATTTCTAGCCTTGAAACCTGAACTTGTAGCTCGGGGGGGGGGGGGGGGGGGGGGGGGGAGGGGAACGTTTTTTCTTCAATTTCCATGTATATGTTTGCTTAACTTAGATTCTAAATCTTATGTGTTTCTGGTCCCAGAACAATTTAAAAATTTGCTAGCAGCAAGGAAGTCACCGTAGCCTATATTGGTTTATTGGTTTCCACTTCTTCTTGTAGCCCAGTCTAAGTTGGACCTTTGTATATGTAGCCACATTTGGAGTTAAGACCTGACTTAATTTACCTTTAATTCTAGTTTAGGTGCTCCTGCTAAATTAGAATATTCATGTATCCCCCCCCCCCCTTTTTTTAATTTCTGATGTATGATGGTTTATTATTATTTAGGTATACTTGTTTTCTGTATGGATAATATGGTTGATTTATTTCCACTTAAGGGATGGTTTTCTTTGTGTCAAGAGCTGTATTAATTGTATTTGAATATTTAAAAAAACAAAAAAACATTTACTAGTTAAGAGAGTTATCAAGAAAATGGATAAGGCTCCATTGTACTATGTTCAGCAGCCATCTTTGAAAGCTAACCACCTGAAAAAAACAAAACCATCTGCTTACATGTTTTCTTTACACTTAGAAGATGGCCATGCTTCCCAAGAACTATCTGCCCTTCATCTCTGTCCTCTGCTCAGTGGAATAAAGGCATATCAAGAAAAAACATGCCTAAATAAAACTTGCCTTGAACATGAGCTAAATCAAAATACTCTAATAAAAAGGTGGAAGTGCAAAACTGGACCTTATATAAACATGTGGCGGAAATCATGTAGAACATGGCTCACATAATTCTTTCCAACCCCTATTTGTGTATGCAAATTTGTCTCCAACATGTAGAGGAAAGGGGCTGAATGGATTGAATAGAGTGGTATTCAAACATTCTGTTAGTTTAGAAAGAAAATGAAACAAAGTAAGATACTACATCTAACCACTAGATGTCACTGCCCTCATATTTTAAAGGATAAAGGGTGACAAAAGCTGTTGTGAGGAAACAGGTATTGTTATACTACATCACAAGGAGGCTGTAAACATAGCAACCAAAGCAAGCTACACAACTCTGTCATTAGGTGCAACTTTAAATAACAATGAAGAAAGGTCTATGGTTCAGTCACTAGGTTCCAGAGTAAAATTTATGAAAGAAAATGAAACATCTGAAACAGTAAAAACCAGCTTTTGAGGTAGGGCATGTGGTAGGGAATTACATGGTCCATGCCTAACGGAATTATTTACAATCCATGTGCCTGTATGTTACTGTTTTGTGTGTGTTGGTTGTATGCATGTGTGTGACCAGAAAAGTATGGCATGTTTCAAAGGAGCAATTCCTGGTGCTCTGTTCAGTATATCAAAGCTTCTATGTTGCAGAAGTTAGAACTGCTTCTCCCATAGAAACGTATTGGGCATTTGTTGAAAAGGAAGAGGTGGGGCTTTATTTTTCTGGAACCTTCAATCTGATCTGGTCTGGTGGTGGTTTAGTGTCCTCTTTGGGGCAGGATTTCTGCAGAAGTCTCAGCAGCCATTTTGAAGCAGCACCGGCAGAGAACAGTTAGCGGCAGCACCAGGCAGGAAAGAAGGGGTTCCTTTCCTGCCCCAAAGAGGCCACTAGACCACCAGGGCATGATAAGGTATGTGAGGGGAGAACACCCTGAGGCCTACCTACTAACTAGCTAGCCAGCCAGCCCAGAAACCCGGACAAACGGACAAGCTGGCAAAAAAAAAAAAAAAAAAAACAGCCTGGATGCCCCACAGTGTCCTCAAAAAGAGGACATGTTTGGGTAAACCTGGACATATGGTAACTCTACTGAAACCTGTATTAGAAGTTTTGACAGAAGAAAAGATTTGTTATCCTTGGAAATTTCCTTTTGCTTTGTCATTTGTTTACTCTGGTACCTCACTGAATTAAGACTGTTCATGAAGCCTGGAAAATACTAAAGGGCATAGCTGGACTTCCACCTCGCACAAAGACTGCTTCTACAATTGATACTCCTTCCACCTGTGTGAGGCTCCAGCAATAGCAGCATGTTCCTGACAAGACGAAAAGACCTCAGTGGTTTCCATCTGTGGGAACTGTCCGACTCCTATTGATGTTGGGGAGACTGTCCTGGTACCTTCGCTTGTTTCTAAAGTTGAAACTGGTTAACCATCTTATTGGGTCATAATATCTTGTTAGAACTTTTTAAAGTTTTTTTTGTACCTACACCTTTGGATGCATCATGTCCCCCCCCCCCCCCCCCCACTTTATTTTCCTCTTTTGTTGCTATTTTATGTTTGTTAGTGCTTGCATATTTCAGGGGCAGGATGGTGAATTAAGACCTAATGTTCCTTGCAGGTTGGGCTTTGACCTAGCTGTGATGTTTCTGTAGTTTTATGATAGGGTTGGAGCCTGGACCAACTGCTGCTTCTGTCAGCTTTTGTGGCTGGCCATTCATGATCTAGAGTGGGGGGAGAGGAGGTTTGTTGTTGTTTGGGATTTCCACCAGTGTTGTAGCACTCATAGGTGTCTTGTGGAATTTTGGTCTCTTCCTTGATACTAACCTAAACATAATAATGTGAAACGTAAGCAACCTTAATTTTCCCCAGTAAGAGACAGGATTCTATTGTCCTTCAGTGGTTACATTACAGGAGACACATCTTAAGTGTGACCATTGACATTTTTCAGGACCCAGAGTTTTTGCACATCACAATCGCTTCAGATATCATGGGAGTCATGAAGAAAGGAGTGGCACTTATGCTTAACTTGTATTATCTGAACATTTAGCAGAACACAAAGGTAAACAAAAAGCGGCACAGAGCAGCAGATCTACTTTTTTTTTTTTTACCAAAACACCCAATCATTATTTTCGAAATCAATTTTTAGGACCTTTTCTACGCAGTCCATCCAAATCACAAAGGGGGGGGGGGGGTGTGATCAGGGTGTTCCCAAAATTTGGACTTTTTCTGCCGTAATGGAACAAAGCAAAAATGTCCAGGGTTAAAAGATGTTTTGGTCTAGACATGTTTCACTCACAACTAAAAGGTACCCTAAATGACCAGATGACCACTGGAGGGATTAAGGCATAACCCCCCCCCCCCCCTTCCCAGATGTGAAAGAAACAGCACACACCAGTCCCTATGACAGCTTCAGCTGTTATGGCCAGGTCTATTAATGCAGGAAGCAGGACCCTGGAGTAGCCTAGTGGTTGGTGCAGAGCACTGTAGAGAAAGGAACCCAGGTCCATATCCCACTCAACTGTTACACTTGTGGTGGAAAGTGTGAGCCCTCCAAAACAGCTACTGTAGCCACATATAGGTAGCACCTGCAAATGGGCTATTATAGTGGTGTGCAGGTGGGTTCCTTCCTCTAGAGTGCTCTGCACCGACAGGGTATGATACATACCTGTAGCAGTTGTTCTCCGAGGACAGCAGGCTGATTGTTCTCACGACTGGGTGACGTCCGCGGCAGCCCCCACCAACCGGAAAGAAGCTTCGCGGGACGGTCGGCACGCAGGGCACGCCCACCGCGCATGCGCGGCCGTCTTCCCGCCCGTGCGCGACCGCTCCCGCCAGTTGAATGACTAGCAAAAGATGAAACACACAACTCCAAAGGGGAGGAGGGAGGGTAGGTGAGAACAATCAGCCTGCTGTCCTCGGAGAACAACTGCTACAGGTATGTATCATACCCTTTCTCCGAGGACAAGCAGGCTGCTTGTTCTCACGACTGGGGTATCCCTAGCTCTCAGGCTCACTCAAAACAAGAACCCAGGTCAATGGAACCTCGCAACGGCGAGGAAACAACAGGAATTGACCTACGAAGAACAACTAACTGAGAGTGCAGCCTGACCAGAATAAATTCGGGTCCTGGAGGGTGGAGTTGGATTTACACCCCAAACAGATTCTGCAGCACCGACTGCCCGAACCGACTGTCGCGTCGGGTATCCTGCTGGAGGCAGTAATGTGATGTGAATGTGTGGACAGATGACCACGTCGCAGCCTTGCAAATCTCTTCAATAGTGGCTGACTTCAAGTGGGCCACTGACGCTGCCATGGCTCTGACACTATGAGCCGTGACATGACCCTCAAGAGTCAGCCCAGCCTGGGCGTAAGTGAAGGAAATGCAATCTGCTAGCCAATTGGAGATGGTGCGTTTCCCGACAGCGACCCCTAGCCTGTTAGGGTCGAAAGAAATAAACAATTGGGCGGACTGTCTGTTGGGCTGTGTCCGCTCCAAGTAGAAGGCCAATGCTCTCTTGCAGTCCAATGTGTGCAACTGACGTTCAGCAGGGCGGGTATGCGGCCTGGGGAAGAATGTTGGCAAGACAATTGACTGGTTAAGATGGAACTCCGACACCACCTTCGGCAGGAACTTTGGGTGAGTGCGGAGCACTACTCTGTTGTGATGAAATTTAGTATATGGAGCATGAGCTACTAGGGCTTGAAGCTCACTGACCCTACGAGCTGAAGTAACTGCCACCAAGAAAATGACCTTCCAGGTCAAGTACTTCAGATGGCAGGAATTCAGTGGCTCAAAAGGAGGTTTCATCAGCTGGGTGAGGACGACGTTGAGATCCCATGACACAGTAGGAGGCTTGATAGGGGGCTTTGACAAAAGCAAGCCTCTCATGAATCGAACGACTAAAGGCTCTCCAGAGATGGCTTTACCTTCCACACGATAATGGTAAGCACTAATCGCACTAAGGTGATTCCTTACTGAGTTGGTCTTGAGGCCAGACTCTGATAAGTGCAGAAGGTATTCAAGCAGGTTCTGTGCAGGGCAAGAACGAGGTTCTAGGGCCTTGCTCTCACACCACACGACAAACCTCCTCCACTTGAAAAAGTAACTCTTTTTAGTGGAATCCTTCCTAGAGGCAAGCAAGACCCGGGAGACACCCTCAGACAGACCCAACGCAGCGAAGTCTACGCCCTCAACATCCAGGCCGTGAGAGCCAGGGATTGAAGGTTGGGGTGCAGCAACGCTCCGTCGTTCTGCGAAATGAGAGTCGGAAAACACTCCAATCTCCACGGTTCTTCTGAGGACAACTCCAGAAGAAGAGGGAACCAGATCTGACGGGGCCAAAAGGGCGCTATCAGAATCATGGTGCCGCGGTCTTGCTTGAGCTTCAGTAAGGTCTTCCCCACCAAAGGTATGGGAGGATAAGCATACAGGAGGCCGGTCCCCAATGAAGGAGAAAGGCATCTGACGCTAGCCTGCCGTGTGTCTGAAGTCTGGAACAGAACAGAGGCAGCTTGTGGTTGGTCTGAGAGGCGAAAAGATCCACCGAGGGGGTGCCCCACTCTCGGAAGATCTTGCGTACCACTCTGGAATGGAGCGACCACTCGTGCGGTTGCATGACTCTGCTCAGTCTGTCGGCCAGACTGTTGTTTACGCCTGCCAGGTACGTGGCTTGGAGAAGCATGCCGAACCGACACGCCCAACGCCACATACCGACGGCTTCCTGACACAGGGGGCGAGATCCGGTGCCCCCCTGCTTGTTGACGTAATACATTGCAACCTGATTGTCTGTCCGAATTTGGATAATTTGGCAGGACAGCCGATCTCTGAAAGCCTTCAGTGCGTTCCAGATCGCTCGGAGCTCCAGGAGGTTGATCTGCAGATCCTTTTCCTGGAGGGACCACAGACCCTGGGTGTGAAGCCCATCGACATGGGCTCCCCACCCCAGGCGAGATGCATCCGTCGTCAGCACTTTCGTGGGCTGCGGAATTTGGAATGGACGTCCCAGGGTCAAATTGGTCCGTATGGTCCACCAGAGCAGTGAAGTGCGGCAACTGGTGGAGAGGCGGATGACATCCTCTAGATTCCCGGTGGCTTGGAACCACTGGGAAGCTAGGGTCCATTGAGCAGATCTCATATGAAGACGAGCCATGGGAGTCACATGAACTGTGGAGGCCATATGACCCAGAAGTCTCAACATCTGCCGAGCTGTGATCTGCTGAGACGCTCTGGTCCGCGAAGCCAGGGCCAAGAGATTGGTGGCCCTCGCTTCGGGAAGGTAGGCCTGAGCCATCTGGGAATTCAGCAGCGCTCCTATGAATTCCAGAGACTGAGTTGGCTGGAGATGGGACTTTGGGTAATTTATCACAAACCCCAGCAGCTCCAGAAGTTGAATAGTGCACTGCATGGACCGGAGGGCTCCTGCCTCCGAGGTGTTCTTGACCAGCCAATCGTCGAGATAAGGGAACACGTGCACTCCCAGCTTGCGTAGGTAGGCCGCTACCACCACGAGGCACTTTGTAAACACTCGTGGGGCAGAGGCGAGCCCAAAGGGCAGCACACAATACTGAAAGTGCCGTGCGCCCAGGCGGAATCTGAGATACTGTCTGTGAGCTGGCAGTATCGGGATGTGAGTGTATGCGTCCTTTAAATCCAGGGAACATAGCCAATCGTTTTTCTGAAGCATTGGCAGAAGGGTGCCCAAGGAAAGCATCCTGAACTTTTCTTTGACCAGGAATTTGTTCAGGCCTCTCAGGTCTAGGATGGGACGCATCCCCCCTGTTTTCTTTTCCACAAGGAAGTACCTGGAATAGAATCCCTGCCCTTCCTGCCCGGGTGGTACGGGCTCGACCGCATTGGCGCTGAGAAGGGCGGAGAGTTCCTCTGCAAGTACCTGCTTGTGATGGGAGCTGAAAGACTGAGCTCCCGGAGGACAATTTGGAGGTAGGGAGGCCAAATTCAGGGCGTATCCGTACCGCACTATTTGGAGAACCCACTGGTCGGAGGTTATGAGAGGCCACCTTTGGTGAAAAAAATTTTAACCTCCCTCCGACCGGCAGGTCGTCCGGTACGGACACTTGTAGGGCGGCTATGTTCCCATGGATCCAGTCAAAAGCCCGTCCCCGGCTTTTGCTGTGGAGGCGCAGGGGGCTGCTTAGGCGCACGCTGTTGACGGGAACGAGCGCGCTGGGGCTGTCCCTGTGCCTGACGAGGCCTTCGGGCCGGCTGGTTGTACCTACGCTTCGCAAAAGAATAGGGTGCAGCCTGCCGGGCCCGGGAAAAACGCCCTCCCGCGGGGGCGGGTGCTGAAGGCGCCCGGTGGGAGAGCTTGTCGAGAGCGGTTTCCCGCTGATGCAGTTGGTCAACCATCTGCTCGACCTTCTCGCCAAAAATATTATCCCCCCGGCAAGGGACGTCAGCCAGTCTCTGCTGGGTGCGGTTGTCCAGGTCAGAGGCACGCAGCCATGAGAGCCTGCGCATCACTATACCTTGGGCCGCAGCACGAGATGCCACGTCACAGGTGTCAAAAATCCCCCTGGACAGGAACTTTCTGCACGCCTTCAGCTGCCTGACCACCTCCTGATAAGGCCTGGACTGCTCCGGCGGGAGCTTATCGACCAGGTCCGCCAGCTGTTGCACATTGGTCCGCATGTGGATGCTCATATAGAGCAGGTAAGATTGGATGCGGGTCACGAGCATGGAGGATTGGTAGGCCTTCCTCCCAAATGAGTCCAGAGTGCGAGACTCCCGCCCCGGGGGCGCCGAGGCGGTATCCCTCGAACTCCGTGCCCTCTTGAGAGCAGAATCCACGACCGCTGAGTCATGGGGCAACTGGGGCCGCATGAGCTCTGGGTCAGAGTGGATCCTGTACTGGGACTCTGCTTTCTTGGGAATGGTGGGGTTAGTTAGTGGTCGCACCCAGTTCCGAAGCAGCGTCTCCTTCAGGACATTGTGCAGCGGTACCGTGGAGGACTCTCTAGGTGGTGATGGATAGTCGAGGACCTCGAGCATCTCGGCCCTCGGCTCTTCCACAGAGACCACGGGAAAGGGAATGCTTATGGACATATCCCGCACAAAGGAGGCAAAGGAGAGACTCTCAGGAGGTGAGAGCTTCCTCTCCGGTGATGGCGTGGGGTCCGAGGGAAGGCCCGTAGACTCCTCTGAGGAGAAATATCTCGGGTCTTCCTCTTCCCCCCACGAGTCCTCATCCTCGGTATCGGACATTAGCTCATGTAGCTGAGTCCGGTACTGGGCCCGGCTCGACGTCGAGGCACCGAGGCCTCGGTGTCGTCGAGCGGTGGACTCCCGCGCCGGCGGGGACGGAGCTCCCTCCATCGACGTCGACGGGGACTCCACCTGCGTGGCGGTCGAGACCGGCACCGCAAGCGGCGGCGGTGTCGACAGCCCCGGCGCCGGGCTAGAGCTCGCCGGCGCCACAGTCATCGGCGCCGGGGGCGCAAGCACCCCCGACGCCGGCACAGCCTGGCGCATCAGCCCTTCCAGGATCCCCGGAAGGATGGCTCTGAGGCACTCGTCCAGGCCCGCTGCCGGGAAAGGCGGTGGGGCCGGTAAGGGTGTCGGTGCCAGAAGCTGCTGGGGGCCAGGAGACGGCACCGAGGTGCCGGAACCCCGACGCGTCGGTACCTCCACCACCGACGGAGATCTCTCCTCTCTACGATGACGCTTCGGCGTCGACTCCCCTTCAGGGTGCACCGAGGGCTCCCGGTGACGGCGCTTCTTGTCCTTTTTCCGGTGCACGTCACCGGCGCCGGAGGGCATGGAGGAGGAGGAGGTCGATCCCCCTCGGTCTCGAGGTACCGGGTCCGACAGGGTTCGGTCCCGTGGCTCACGAGCTGAGGGAGTGACCGGGGCCGACAGCCCACGCGGCCTCTCAACCCCACTCTCACCGGCGGACCGGCGGGCCGACGGGACCTGTTCTCCTGGGGTCGCTGCCATCGGTGCCGATGTCTCGGGCATCGATACCGGTACCGAAGATTCGGCCTTCGATACCGATGCCGTCGAGGTCGACGTCGAGGGGCCGGCGCAAGTTCCAAAAAGACGGTCCCGCAGAACTTGCCTCGCAACCTGAGTCCGTTTCCGGAGACCGAGACACAGCGCACACGACTTGAGATTGTGCTCCGGCCCGAGGCACTGGAGGCACCAAGCGTGGGTGTCGGTCTGCGAGATCGGCCGGCCGCAGCGACCACACTTTTTAAATCCACTCGGGACCTTCGAGGACATCGACGGAAAAATCGCGTCGGCGAAGTCAAAGTCGGCAATGGTGGCTAAAATCACACCACGAAAAAACTAGCCGACCGAGCGGCCACTAGGCCGCAACGAGGCGTCCCCGCTGGAAGCGAGGGAAAAGGGGAGCGCGTGCTCCACACGCGGTCTTTTTTTTTTTTTTTTTTTTGTAACAGAGAAATACTAAAAGGAAATTAATTAAACGAAGCGCGATCCGCGTATACGCGATCGCAAGAATCCGGCGGCTGAAGTAGAGAGAGCGGCAAAGCACGACTCTCTCCAGGCGCGGAAAAAAAGGAACTGGCGGGAGCGGTCGCGCACGGGCGGGAAGACGGCCGCGCATGCGCGGTGGGCGTGCCCTGCGTGCCGACCGTCCCGCGAAGCTTCTTTCCGGTTGGTGGGGGCTGCCGCGGACGTCACCCAGTCGTGAGAACAAGCAGCCTGCTTGTCCTCGGAGAATACTAGAATACTCCAGGGACCTGCTTCCTGCTCTACAGATAATACAAGGAGGTAAGGGGGTGAGATGTGTACCTGGAACCTTTATGTGAAGTCCACTGCAGTGCCAGGATGTCTATGTGGTCAATGTACTAAGAATGCTACCGCCCCCTGCCAATCATACATCCCAATGGCTTGTTTTTTGTACATTTTTCCCTTGGCCTTTTTTTTTTTCTTCCAAAAAGATAAACACACAGAGCACAAAAACATCTAGCAAATGGCCATTTTTAAAACAACAAAAATAAAGAGACATTTTTCTGCTTCAAAAACTGCTCTATTCAACACTTGATTTTTTGGGGCATTTTCAGCAAAATGTCCAAAATTGGATTTACCCAACTCCAAATCTTCCTTATCGCTATTCTTACGTGAGTCTCAAGGGATACTGAGTAATGGATCTGTCAGATAACCATGTCACCACCATTCAGGCTATATGTATGAGCCAGGCATTATTCTTATGGTGGGCATGTATTCCTCATTGATCCATGCTTTTAGTATTTAAACTTTCTACATAGAGGAGATGTACCTTGACACGGCAGTTTGTGCGAAACATGAGTTCATGTCGGTTTATTGAACGTCTCCGAACTCAATTCACATAAGAAAAAGATATATAAAAAAGAAAAAATGGAAGATTCAGATAAGCTAAGCAGACTTTTATTATAAGATATAGTATTTGAGATTAAAATAATGGGTGAAAGTTTAAATATTAAAAGCATGGATCAATGAGGAATACATGCCCACCATAAGAATAAAGCCTGGCTCATACATATAGCCTGAATGGTGGTGACACGGTTATCTGACAGATCCATTACTCAGTATCCCTTGAGACTCATGTAAGAAAAGCGATAAGAAAGATTTGGAGTTGGGTAACAAGAGAGATTGTTTATGAAGAACCCCCTCAGTTAAATATAACACTTGATACCCAGGGCCGTGCCGATGCGGTAAGCGGGGTAAGCGCCGCAGGGGGGCGCCCACCTCTGGAGGGCGCCGCCGCGGTGCTTACTCTCGCCCCGCGCCGCCGAGGCCTTTAAATCTTTTACCTGGTCGCAGCAGCGTCAGTGAAAGCGCTGCCGACGTCTCCCTTCCCTTGCACTCATTGGTTCCCTCAGTGTCCCGCCTTCTAGAAGAAGGCGGACACTGAGGGAACCAAGAGCGCGAAGGGAGATGTCGGCAGCGCTCCGCTTTCACTGACGCTGCTGCGACCGGAAGTAAAAGATTTAAAGGCCCCAGGGTGCGGAGGAAAGAGCAGAGGCATAGGCGCCCCGTATAAGAGGCTTGGGGAGGCTAAGCCTCCCCAGCCCAACCATGACCTTTAAAACCGGCTCCGGTCCCCACCTGGCAGTGTTGACGGCGTCCCCTGTGCCTTTGAGCAGCTTACCGGCACACGCAGCACTTCTCTTGTTTCTCCTCTTCGTTGCCGTCGCGTCGTCCCACCCCCCCACCCCCCCTTCACGCGATTTGCGAACCGCGCTGCCGCTTAGCACTGCTTAAAAAAAAAATTTACACGTCAGCAGGAACAGGCTGCTTCAGCCAATCCCAGGAGCCTTCCTTCAGCCCTTGGGCGGAACACGCTGAAGGAAGGCCCCTGGGATTGGCTGAAGCAGCCTGTTCCTGCTGATGTGTAATTTTTTTTTTAAGCAGTGCTAAGCGGTTCGCGAATCGCGTGAAGGGAGAGGACAATTTGCTGGAAATGGAGGGGAAGGGAGAGAGAGGAGGATTGCTGGCTATGGATGGAGGAGGGAAGGGCAGAGGGGGACAAGGATGGACATGGGGGCCCAGGGAGAGGACAATTTGCTGGAAATGGAGGGGAGGGGAGAGAGGAGGATTGCTGGCTATGGATGGAGGAGGGAAGGGCAGAGGGGGACAAGGATGGACATGGGGGCCCAGGGAGAGGACAATTTGCTGGAAATGGAGGGGAGGGGAGAGAGGAGGATTGCTGGCTATGGATGGAGGAGGGAAGGGCAGAGGGGGACAAGGATGGACATGGGGGCCCACGGAGAGGACAATTTGCTGGAAATGGAGGGGAGGGGAGAGAGGAGGATTGCTGGCTATGGATGGAGGAGGGAAGGGCAGAGGGGGACAAGGATGGACATGGGGGCCCAGGGAGAGGACAATTTGCTGGAAATGGAGGGGAGGGGAGAGAGGAGGATTGCTGGCTATGGATGGAGGAGGGAAGGGCAGAGGGGGACAAGGATGGACATGGGGGCCCAGGGAGAGGACAATTTGCTGGAAATGGAGGGGAGAGGAGAGAGGAGGATTGCTGGCTATGGATGGAGGAGGGAAGGGCAGAGAGGGACAAGGATGGACATGGATGGGAGGACAGGACCCAGGGAGAGAGAAGAAATTGCTGGAAATGGATCTAGAGCAAGAAATGAAGAAGAAAGGAGGAAAGTAAAGAAATAAATGGAAAGGAAGCCCTGGAAATGGAGTTAAGAGGACAGATAGCAGCAGACTCAGATACTGGGCCAGCATGATCGGAAAAAGAAAGTCACCAGACAACAAAGGTAGAAAAAAATCATTTTATTTTCATTTTAGCGTTTGGAATATGTCTACTTTGAGAATTTACATCTGCTATCTTATTTTGCAATGTATAGCAATTTGTTTCTAAGAATATTGCTGACAATTCCTGTCAGTGTAGCAAGTGGTGAGCGATCATTTTCACCGGGGGGGGGGGGGGGGGGGCGCCAACTGATAGTCTGCAGGGGGGCGCCAGAGACCCTAGGCACGGCCCTGTTGATACCGGGGTTAATAGACAAAATTGGATTTAGTCATATCCCCTCCAATTATGCTCTGAATGCAGGGCAGGTTGCTTGCTTTAAGAAAATGACAAAGTTGTTATTCTTTTTGCTACAGGTAAAATAATCTTGGCGAGAGACTTTAATGCTTGTTGGAAGCCTGATCTGGATCAAACAGGGTGTCCTTCTGGTACAGATAAAAATACCACCAAGGCTTTTAAGCACTTAATTGATAACCTTGGCATGGTCGATGCTTGGCACAAAGTCAACCCCAGAGGTCAAGACTACACCTGTTATTCACACTCTGGGGGATATCTTACTGTAGAACTGATTATGTTTTTGTAAATATCACCTATCTCACTGCAGAGTGTATTGCAAGGGTGGGGGTTTGTGACAGTGGGGTAGAATCTCATGCAAAGTTGTGGACTCTAAATAATTTCTTTTTCTTTTGAAGGAAGAGACTTTAATTCAGGTCTGTCAAGGCATGTTGAATGATTAACTTACTCATAATCTCGAGTCTGGCCCATCTTTGGGTGATTCGGGATGTCCCAATGGCAATATCATTTTTTTTTTTTTTTTTTAAAGAAGCCTCAATTTGTGAAAGGCAGGAATTCACTTTAATTGAAAAGTGTACAATGCAAATTCAAGCTTTACAAACCCAGCACAAACAGGCCCAGAAACAAACAATTTTCAGTGAATTACAAAAGAAGGTAGGCTGCAGCTGGAAGTTTCTTATGCTTGCGAACATTTAAAGCATCAGGCTTATGAGACAAATAACAAAATTAGTAGAATCTTAGCCTGGTGCTTGAAAAAAACTTCAAACAGAGTGAAATATTTTTAAAATTAAGGATAAGACTAGGCAGATGGTCTCTGGCTCTAATCTTATTCAGGACTGGTTTAAAGAGTATTATCAAGCCTTGGACAAAGTGGACTCCTTGACTGATATAGAAGCAGAGAAAAATGTATGCAGATAAAGACCATATGGCCTATCCACCCTGCCATCTACTTTCCCTTTCATTCCCTTACAGATCCTATGTACTTGTCCCCAGCTCTCGATTTCAGATACTGTTTTAATCTCCACTAGTTTGATTTTGCCAGTTTAAAAAAAAAAAAGACTTTCCATATTTATACACTGGAAAGATGTTCAAGGTATAGGTCACACTCACACCTTTTAGAATAGTCAATCCTACATATTTAACAGCAACTTTAGTCCATTTAAAAGGGAAAGTTACTTGCTAAGCATTTTCAATTCCTCCAACAATATAAGGTTTCAGGTAGGGCTGTACTTCGATTAAAATTTTAATCGTGGTGGAGATTGTGCGTTATCTACCGAGCTATTTCCACCTTGATCCCTAAACAGACTTCCAGCTTGAATAATGAAACAACTGCTGATGAAGTGGTAAAGGCCATTAAGTTGCTCTCAGCACAAAAAGCTCTGGGTTTAGATGGGTTCTCTGGAGAGTTGTATAAATCTTTTGCATTTGAACTCACTCCGCTGTTAGCTGACCTTCTTAATGCTGTCCAAATGGATGAACCTTTACCTGCTACAGTGATGGAGGGATGGATTGCAGTGATTCATAATCCACATAAAGATGTTACCAATTGCCAATCATATTGCCCTATGTTAAAAGTAGACATTCAAATTTCTGCTAAAGTTTTGGACAATAGGCTCCCTGTGGTCCTCCCCACTTTAGTTCACCTGGATCAAGGGCGAGTTATTCCTAGCACGCAGGTCTCACATAACAGACTATTAATGTGATAAGGGTTGCTGACTATTCAGACTCCACTGCACTTTTGCCGAGACGACCTTTGACAGGGTTCACTGGCTTTTCATAGTCTTGGCTAAATTTAGTTGGGTAGTCAGTTCAGAGAATTGGTCAAAGCCATTTATACTCACCCACTTAGCATGTGTACATATTAATGATGATAATTCTTCAAAATTTGGATTGGGTAGGGGAATACAGCAGGCATGCCCCCTATCCCTCTTCTTTTTGCTCTAGTAATGGAACCACTGACAGCTACTGTCCAAAATCACCCCGACATCCAAGGGCTCTGGCAGAGAGAGATGGTCCCTAACTGAGCAGCATATTTCTCTTCCAAACCCACTTCATGTACTGAGACAGTACACTAAAGTATCTTGCTTTAAGGTTAATATGAGTAAGTCAGAGGCCTTTAATGCTAATCTCCCCACAGTTCAAATGAATGTTCTCAAGAGCTCCTTTCTTTCAATAGGGTGGAGAAAATTAAGTACTCGGGTATTAATGTCTTCCTATACTGACCTATTTCAGGCAAAATACCCATGATTGTAACTTTACATTTGGTGGTTTGGCCATATGGCTACTGTTAAAATTAACATTTTGCCTAGGTTGTTATATCTATTTTGGCCCTTGCCCATACCCAAACTGCAAAGCATTCTCTCGCCTTCAAAACCTTATTGTTCAATTTATTGGGGCAATATACATCCTTGAATATCTAGGACAATTTTTTTTTTTTTTTTTTACAGAACTAAGACCTTTACTTTTTTTTTTTTTTTTTAATAACAGAGCAGTTCAAGCCTGGGCCGTTATTGAACAGTTCTAGAGATATCCTCGAACTCTGGATTGTGATTGAATAAAGTTGGGTGGGACTCTCTCCCTTGGCATCCTTGTTTATTTATTGGATTTATTTACTGCCTTTTTGAAGAAATTCACTCAAGGCACTCGAGCAATAAGAAAAAGGCAAGACATAATTACAGCAGTAAAAATATCCAAACTGTACATAGTATAGCATAGTATGCTACTTACAATGTTACACAATACACAACAAAGCATCTTAACAAACAGCATAGGGTGTAAGCGCAGGAGGTACTTAGAGAGATAAGATATTCTTTAACACCTGTTATTCTATAAGGGGACTTTAAGTTGCACATGAATTCAGAAAATTATTGTCTCCTAAGCACAGAAAGTTAGTGGATTCTATTTGCCCTACCACTCATCATACTTTGTCAGGTTTGGGTGTGGAGTGGGCTTTTCATCTTTCTAGACTCTCCCCTATAGTTGATAACCCTTTTTTCCCCTCCAGGGCAAGCACCAGGAATCTCTAAATGCTACAGCAAAAAGTATTAATCCACCTTCATAAGAACATAAGCACCACCATACTGGGAAAAGACCAATGGTCCATCAAGCCCAGCATCCTGTCTCCGACAGCGGCCAATCCAGGCTTCAAGAACCCGGCACTCCCCCCCCCCCCCCCCCCCCCCCCCCACCCAAAAAAAAAATCGTTATTAATAATGTTCAATGGACTTTTCCCTCAGGAATCTGTTCAAACCCCCTTTAAACTCCATAAGGCTAGCTGCTGTCACTACATTTTCCGGCAACGAGTTCCAGATCCAACTACACACTGAGTAAAGAAAAACTTTCTCCTGTATTCAGGCAACTATTTGATGACACCGATCTGATACCTTTTGAAGAGCTGGCTCAAGCACAGGAGCCAGCTTTGTGGGTGCTATGGGTGCTTGAGCACCAAGAATATTAAGAGAGTTCATTGTATGTGTCCAGGGAGGGGTTATTTCTATTAGGTTTAGCACACCCAATAATTCTGAAAAGTTGGCTCCTATGGGCTCAAGACTATCAGCTATCTCCACAAGATTGTTGCACTTACAGAATGAATTTTGTGACTTAAAAATCCATTAAACTCAGTCACTAGACAGAATACTTATCTTAGGGATAGAGCACTCCCTAAACTTGTCACATAGACTTAAATGTAAAACTGAGTTGGGTACCCAATATGCGCAGTGTGACTGGAAAGCGATAGAGGCAGCTTTGCCCCATTTATCTAGGTCTGTTAAGGCTTCAAGAAAATGGAGTCAAGCTCATGTGTAGGTGGTAACTTATTCCAGTTCGCTTACATTGTATGTTCTGTGCAGTTTCTCCACTGGTGGCTGTGGCTCAAGGGACGGGCAGATTGGAAAGCTGTATTATACAGACTTCCATCTTGGCTGTGTTACAATGTCCTGGGATCCAGACTTCTACTTGCTGTATAAAGAAGCTCCAGGACTGTTACGACATCAACAGAAATATCTTAATGCAGCCCGACTTACCATGACAACAACCTGGAAATCAGAAAATGTGCCTCCAATGGCTCACCAATGTTTGGTATATTTCTGACATGGAAAAGCTCACAGCTCAGAAAACTCTCTGCTTAAATGGAGAGAATATGGGGACATTTCTCTATTATGATTTGTGACTGGAAACAGTGTGATTTTTGAGTTCTTCCTGCTGCACTGAGTGTTGGTTTTGCTATATTGTCTTTATTTGCATTAGTTTAGGAGAGTAGGAAGGATGTTTTTGCTATATTGTCTTATTTGCATTAGTTTAGAGGGGTGGATGTTTTCGGTTATGATGCTTAACTTTTATACCATATTTTTCGGACTATAAGACGCACCGGACCATAAGACGCACCTAGGTTTTAGAGGAGGGAAATAGGAAAATTTTTTTTTTCCTTTTTCCCTCCTCTAAAACCTAGGTGCTCCGGTGCGTCTTGTCCGAATCCCTCCCTCCGCGTTCGGGATCGCCCTCCCCCGGCCCTGTCACCACTTCTCCCTACTCACGTCACGCGATCTTCCCTGGTGGTCTAGTGACGTCGGGGCAGGAAAGAGCCCCTCTTTCCTGCCCAGCGCGCTGCTCTCCATCCTCCTGTATGCAGCCTGACGGTCTCGGCGAGATTCAAAATGGCCGCCGAGAATTGAAGTCTCGGCAGCCATTTTGAATCTCGCCGAGACCGTCAGGCTGCATACAGGAGGATGGAGAGCAGCGCGCTGGGCAGGAAAGAGGGGGCTCTTTCCTGCCCCGACGTCACTAGACCACCAGGGAAGATCGCGTGACGTGAGTATGGAGAAGTGGTGACAGGGCCGGGGGGAGGGCGATCTCGAACTCGGAGGGCGGGCGGGTGGGCAGCCAGCCAGCCAGCCAAATCTACCTTCGGACTATAAGACGCACCCCCCATTTTCCTCCTAAATTTTGGGGGAAAAAAGTGAGTCTTATAGTCCGAAAAATACGGTAATTGTTGATATGTACGGTTTGCATTTTGTTTTGTACATTATTGCTTTTACCTCATAAAAAAAAGAGATAAGCATGAGCTCCACAGAAAAGCAGAAGTGAGGCTGTCCCATGCAATACCAGGAACACCTGCATATGGTCAGCAGAACATTCTCAAGGCTCTTATTCATAAAGCTTTAACCTGAGCTCTGATAGATATAATTTATCTGAGAGCTGCTATTCTGCTTGTTCTCAGAGAATCAAGTATTTTCTCTTTCTAGTTAAAATGGTACAATTTTAAGTTTTTACACACCATTCCTATAAATCACAAAGGGAATCAATTGTGGCATGAAGAGCTATGACAAAATATACACAGAAACATGTATGTAGATAAAGACCATCTGGCCTATCTAGTCTTCCCATCCATGCAATCTACTCTCTCTATCATTCCCTTAGACATCCTATGTACTTGTCCCAAGCTCTCTTGAATTCAGATACTGTTTTCATCTCCACAAGTTTGATTCTGTCAGTTAAAAAAAAGACTTTCCATATTTATACACTGAAAGGTTGTTCAAGGTACAGGCCACACTCACATACTTTATAATAGTCAATTCTACATATCTGGTAGCAACTTTAGTCAATTTTTAAAAGGGAAAGTTACTTGCTATGCATTTTCAATTCCTCCAACAAGAAAAGGTTTCAGATAGGGCTGCAGTTCAATCAGAATTTTAATCACAATTAATCTCGTGATTAAAAGGTATATTTATTTTTTTTACCACTGAAGCTCCTTCTGGTTCTGGGCAAGTCACTTAAACCTCCACTGCCCAGAGTCACAGACAGCCGCAGTAGGGAAAAAAAAATAAATTGAAAAATGAACTAGGCAACCCAGAACAGGAGCCACAGCACAGATGAAACCAGGAGCTGGCGATAGACCGTCCACCAGCTGGAGACACAGATATACAGACTAACCAAGTTGCATACCGTCCTATAAAACAGGAGTTCAGTGCTTTCTATTGCCACCTGCTGGTAGATGGTCACAACCCACAAGTCTCCGGATTCAACTGATGCAGGAGCTAAGGAATCTCCACTTTACCCACAGAAATCTCTTATTTTGACATTTTGTAACATCCTAACCATCAGCTATATGATTTAGTCTAAAAAAAAAACAAACAAAAAACTTCAGTGATTCCTCCAGCAGCACCCCTAGAACTGCTAGTTGCAATCTTTTTCTATTCACGATCAGGTATTATTTATCAAAGACCCTTAAAGATAGAAGTGACAAAGAGCTTCTTCCAATGGCTGATGGTCTCATTCTCAAGAGGCAGTATTCATTGGCTCTAACTGTTGGGGAGAATAACAGAACACACACACAAATACACAGTGTATGTATATAGTCCAGGATTTGTCTCAGGTAGCTGGTCTCTGGCCAACTCAGCCATCCACCCACTGCTGGTTGGTATACAATACCTGTCCTTAGCCAGAGGTAAAGATCACTAGGGAAGATGATGCCAAACCACCTAATAATCTGCCAAGAAACTGTCACATAAATGGCAGCCCCTTAAGTTGTTACTTGTATACAGGAGATTCTCATTCATTCTCTCTCTCTATATATATATATATGCATATCTTTATGACTACTTATGCTGTTTGTTACGCTCTACATATTTGCAAAATTTACAGTTATTGCTGCTTCACCAAGCCAGTGAAATTCTTATTTTTATTTAATATTACATTAGCGTGGAATGTGATACAGTACATAGAAGACACTCTTAAAATGAATAAAGTAGCATTAATTGTACATGAAGGGTTGGAATTGCACTTCACAAGAAAATCACAAGACTATCAAATCATTACAGTTTTCATCCTTCAGGGATCTTACGCCAACCCCCCCCTCCAAAACAAAACACACCCAGAAACATTAAGACAAAACCCCATGTTATGGCAATAATACAGGTACCAGTTGAAAAACCATTCCATGCCAATATACTGATTTACAAGACAGAATAGATAACCATTCACAGAAAAAACTATTTCTAAAATAAACACATTGCTGAATACATCAGTGTAAACGGTTTGTGTTATCTTATTTAACCACGAAGTCTGCATGTTTCAACCAACACCAGCATCACTCTATGATTTTAAGAAAAGGAGTAATATATCAGAGTACAGTCATTAAACTTCAGGGTCATGGGATTTTCTGGTAAGATGTTTCAAAGTTTTGATGTATGGCCCGATATGATCTATTGAAAAATACCATAATTAGGGATAAAGTTCAACAATTCAGTTTATGTAAATATGAATTACAAAATAACATTTTAGAAAAATTGTCAGTGGCTGGTAAGATCCCAACCACTGAAACACTAATGCAAGATAAAGTCTTCAGAGAATTAAATTCTTTTCCTCTCTGTTCAAAGTTCTCTCATGAATATTCTCACATTTGCTGGCATTTTTATAAAAATTATTGAAATAAGTCATATGGAACAGTGAAGCTCATGTAAAAAAGTCTTTGACATTCAATTTGAGCAATTATTAAGTAGAAAGTTCCTTGTATCAGGTCTGAAATGGCCCATTAGAAATTAAGCCACACTATACATATGAAAAATAAAATTCTACCAATAGCATCAATAGCATTCCAAAATGATCTTTTTAACAAATCAAGTACAACTGGAGTAAGTTCTAACCACAGAATTCATACTGTACTCAAACACTGTAAATAGGATGTTCAGAATTCCTCCACTATTCATAAAATCAAAATCAAAGAGTAAAATAAACTTTAATAATCATTTTATACTTGCAACAGTATACCCTTGACATATAAATCTTGTAAGTTGTAATCTGGCTCAGTTATGTGGTCATGGTTTCACAAGTCATTTCATGTCTAATGCTGCAACATCAGGCACTACTAATTTTTACTCCAATGAAAAATTTGAAATCCTAGAAGATAATTTTGTAAGACTATGAGAAACCAAGAGACAAAAGTAATGCTGGAAGAAAGCAGTGACAATTAGTTAAGGTACCCTATTATAAGAATCTACAGTCCCACTCTCAAAAATAAGAATTCAAATAGTTATGTATGCCAAGAAGTATTTTGATAAACATTTTGAAATGTTACTCTGGTATAGTTCCAGGAATGCCATTTGTTACAACCTTCTAAATTAATTTCAATTAAACTTTTTTTTTAATTATTAAAATGAATCTGTCATCATTCTTCTCTCTACATTTTGCCTGATCATTGTGTGAGCTCAAGAATTCTCAACAGCGCTAGAATCAACTAGCCATCAATATATAACACATAACAATGCATTTACAAAACCACTCTTCAGATAATTTTGTACAAGAATGCTACTCTAAAACAGTAAATTTATATTACAAAGCAATGTAAATAAATACTGGGCTAGTACAAAAGCTCTTATTTACAGTTTTACAAATGATGTATTCAGTGTAAATGCTGTGCTTAAAGTACACAGTATTAGTAAAACAAGCTCCTTACAGAGGATTATGTTTTGGGCTAGATGTCCATAGTGTTATATAAAACAAGGTTCAAGTCGAACAACTTTTGTGGATAATTTAATACAGACATCCATTTTTAAATGGAACGGCATCTGTTAAAGTGCTGAAGAACAGAAAAATGTTGGATGTTTAAAAAAATGTACATTACTTAAAGCTTTAGCATATCAGAATGTTAGTTCTTTATTCACACTTTTTATCACAAGACTCTTGATATAATTTTGCCTTGACTCAAGAAAACTGGAGGTTTGCTGCAGCTGAGGTATCTTCTGACCTCAGAGTTTGTATCCACAACCAATTTACCCTTCAGGTGTGACTTCAGGCTTCACAATCTGATATGCAATCAAATATTCTGGATAAGCCTGGAAAAAGACATAGGTCAAGTAAGACAATCCTGAATTTACTTTTGAACTCTTAACTACAACGGGGGATTCTGTGTTCACATGCACCACTGAGACCTTGTGGAAATATGCACAGAGAACACTTTTTGATTTGCTTCCAGTCCACTTGTATTTTTTCCCCAATTTCTGAACTTTTTTTTGGTTCATTTCACACATTTGTTTTAATAAAAAACATTTTTTACAATATGCAAGAAAACGTAATGTGAATTAGAACACTTTAACATGGACTAATCGACTTATGTGCTTTAGATTGATTTAGCTCAAACTAAACTTAAGACATGCTAACTAAATGTGCTCTAATATACAGGCACATTCTAATGTACATTTGTTTTTAAACTTCAGCTCTAATCCAGTAATACTATAAAACAGACAGACATAACTTTTGCTATCCATCATCATGAGCAGACTAGTCGCCAGTTCAAGACGCAAAAGGAGGTGCATAAGTATTGCAATACTGGGATGGACCGAAGGTCCATCAAGCCCAGCATCCTGTTTCCAACAGTGGCCAATCCAGGTCACAAAGTACCAGGCAAGATCCCAAAACAGTAAAATATATTTTATGCTTCTTATTCTAGAAACAAGCAGTGGATTTTTCCCCAAGTCATTTTAATAATGGCTTATGGACTTATTTTAGGAAGCTATCCAAACCATTTTTAAACCCCGCTAAGCTAACTGCTTTTACTACAAATTCCAGAGTTTAATTACACGTTGAGTGAAGACATTTTTTTTCTCATTTGTTTTAAATTTACTAGTCCTAGTATTTTTGGAAAGAGCAAACATGCGATTCACATCTACCCGTTTCAGTCCACTCATTATTTTATAGACCTCTATCATATCTCCCCTCAGCCGTCTCTACTCCAAGCTGAAAAGCCGTAGTCACTTTAGCCTTTCCTCTCAGGGAAGTTGTCCCATCCCCTTTATCATTTTCATCGCCCTTCTCTGTCTCTTTTCTAATTCCACTATATCTTTTTTTAAGATGCAGTGACCAGAAATGCACATATTTGAGGTGCGGTTGAACCATGGAACAATACAAAGAGAGTATAATGTTTTCCATTCCTTTCCTAATAATACCTAACATTCTATTTGCTTTCTTAGCCACCGCATCTGCACACTGACCAGAGGGTTTCAACGCATCAATGATGATACCTAGAACCCTTTCCCGGGCTATGACTCCTAATGAGCCTGCAAATAGGTGGGATAATGTGGGATACAAATGTAGCAAATAACCTCGCATTACATAGCTATAGTCCAGGTTCCTCTTTCCCACATGCATCACTTTGCACTTGCTCACATTACATGTCATCTGTCATTTGGATGCCCAGTCTCGTAAGGTTCTCTTGTAATTTTTCACAATCCTCTTGCAACGGTCCCAGCACAGACCCCTTGGGAAACCCACTGTCTACTCTTCTCCACTGAGAATACTGACCATTTAACACTACTCTTATTTTATCATCCTCACTTTAATATTCCCTTATCTCTTGTTTGTCCTAATTAGATTGTAAGCTCTGTCGAGCAGGGACTGTCTCTTCATGTTCAAGTGTACAGTGCTGCGTATGTCTAGCAGCGCTATAGAAATGGTAAGTAGTAGTAGTACTGTTTTCTATCTTTTAACCAGTTTTTAATTCACAATAGGACACTACCTTCTTTCCCATGACTCTCCAATTTTCTCTGGAATCTTTCAAGAGGTACTTTGTCAAATGCCTTTTGAAAATCCAGATACACATCGACCAGCTCACCTTTATTCACGTTTGTTCACCCCTTCAAATAAATGTAATAGACTGGTGAGGCAAGATTTCCATTCACTAAATCCATGTTGGCTTTCGTCTCATTAATCCATGCTTTTGAATATGCTCTGTAATTTTGTTCTTTATAATAGTCTCTACCATTTTGCCTAGCACCGACATCAGGCTCACTGGTCTTTAATTACCCGGATCACCCCTGGAACCTTTTTTAAAAATCAGCATTACATTGGCCACCCTCCAATCTTCCACTACCATGCTTGATTTTAAAGATAAATTAGATGTTACTAACAATAGCTCTGCAAGTTCATTTTTCAATTCTATCAGTACTCTGGGATGAATACCATCTGGTCCAGGCGATTTGCTACTCTTCAGTTTGTCAAGTTGCGCCATTATATCTTCCACGTTTTTAGAGATTTCATTCAGTTTCTCTGACTCGTCAGCTTTGAATATCTTTTCTGGCACTGGTATCTCTCCAAAATCTTTATCGGTGAAGACCGAAGCAAAGAATTCATTTAATCTCTCTGCTATAGCTTTGTCTTCCCTGAGTGCCCCTTTTAACCCTTGGTCATCTAGCGGTCCAACTGATTCTTTTGCCAGCTTCTTGCTATTAATATACCTAAAAAAAACATTTTTACTGTATGTTTTTGCCTCCAATGCAACCTTTCAAAGTCCCTCTTTCCCTTCCTTATCAGCGCTTTGCATTTGACTTGACATTCCTTATTCTTTTTCTTGTTATTTTCAGTCAGATCATTCTTCCATTTTCTGAAGGATTTTCTTTTAGCTCTAATAGCTTCATTCACCTCATTTTTTAACCATGCTGGATGTCATTTGGTCTTCCTTCCTTCTTTTTTAATGCATGGAATATATTTGGCCTGGGCTTCCAGGATGGTATTTTTGAACAGCATCCATGCCTGATGTAAATGTTTGACCTTCGCAGCTGATTTGGATGGGCTGCTGGACAGATTTGGGAGCAGGGCTTCAATGTCAGCTTCAAGTAGTTGGGGAACAAGGCCAGTGCTGAGCAGACTTCTACAGCCTGTGCCTTGAAAATGGCAAGGACAAACCAAGATCAAGTAAGATTACTATGAGTTTATCTTGGTGGGCAGACTAGATGGACCATATAGGTCTTTATCTGCAGTCATCTACTATATTATGAATAGGAAGACAACCAGGAATGTACCTTAAGAATGCACTCCTGATGGCGCTGTCCTCCCTAGACCAAATATCCAATCTGTAATGTTTAACAAAGAATGGAGAGACAACCAGACCATCACTTTGCAAAATATCTTCTGGTACAACTATTCCCAACTCTGCCTAGGATGCTGCTTACACTCGCCATGAATAAGTGCTAAAGGCCCACCAGAACTTCCTTATGACTCAGCAAATACACTGAAGTGATGGCCTCTCAAATTCAGGAGAGACAGAAGACTTGGCAGCCGATGCTCTTTTACATGACTCACTAAACAGACTGAAAATGTGATCTAAAAATGAATTAATCACTGTCCAGTACCACAATAAACACCCATCGAATATCCAGGAACACAGACCTCTTCTGGCAAAGGCTGGCAGGCAAACCATTTAATTTATGTAAAACAGAGAGAGGACCTTCAGCAAAAAGGATGGACTGGTATGCAGTGATACCAAATCCACAGATAAAGAAAGCTAAAGATCCCTACACGAAGAGAGCCTGCAGCTCCAATATGCACCTTACTAAACAAACTGCAGCCAAAAACACTGCTTTTGGGGTCAAATCCTTCAGTATCGTGGCCTGAACGGAGATCCCACTAGAGCTCTCAAACCAAATTGAGATCCTAAAGAAGCACTACTTGATGAAAAGAAGGACAAAGCTACTTCAACCCCTTTAAGCACAAGATACCAGTGTGCTGCCAAAGAAACCTCTTCTACGTGTCCATTGGGACAGGGTAACACTGACAACTGTGCTCCAAATGAATTGAGGGCAAGCCCAATGTTTAGGTTACCCTACAAACAAACCAAGATTGAGGGACTATTGGCTTTCTGTGCCGACAATGCAAGATCTCCACACCAAGACTCAAACAACCTCTAGACCTGCACATAGGCAAGCAAAATGGAAGCTCTGTCCTAAATAAAATGTTTTCATTACCACTGAACAGTCTTTTTGTTTTAACTTCCTTCTCTCAAGGAAGGGTTAAACCATAAGCCAAAAGGGCTACGGATCTGCCATAAGAGGTCCCTGATGAAAGAGGCCTGGTCTATGAGCAGCTGCAGGTGGGGGTCCTGCCAGCAGCTTGATCACATCAGCCTACCATGGTCCGTGAAGCCAGTCTGCAGTCCCAAGGATGACTAGACATGAGTGATACTCTCCATATGAGCAGCCAAGGAGGAAACATGTACAAGAGATCCTCCTGGGGCCATAGTTCAATTAGTGCATCCATCCTTATCAAGGGCTCCCTCCTGTAACTGAAGAATTGAGGCACTTTGTTGCCAACATATCGAATAGTGGTCAACCTCAGCATTTCACAACCAACTGGAATGCCTGGTAGTCAGTTTCCACTCACCAGGAAGACCTTGCTTACTATTATGTCACATTGAGCCCCCAGATACTTAAGGACCTGGGCCAAAACCAGACTGCTTTTTGCCAATTTACCACCCAGCCCAGGATCTCAGCATCTGGAAGTCTCTTAAGTGGCTAACTGAGCAAATTAGAACACCTGTCAAGTAGGAATGGACTGATGCCCTCCCAGCAGGGATAAGACATCACCACTACTATCTGGTATGAACAATATATGAAAATACATCTCCAACAGGTCCAGGGAGGGGAGGAACTTTTCCAAACTGCAATCACTGATTTTAAGGTTCCATGTGAAAGCAGGGTACATGAAGTGCTGTGTTGGCCCCCTGAGGTCAGGACGGGCCCAGGCATTCTCCTTTCTTGAGGACAATGAAGTAAAGGGAAAACCAGCTTCAACCATGCTCCTGTACAGGGACAGGAACCAATGGCCCCCAAACAAAGAAGTCACTGCAGGGGTCACTGACAACTACCCTCTTGGATACCAACCCACAAAGGAACACCATAAAAGCATATAAAAAGGGTTCTGAAAACTGTTAGGCACACACTGCTGGACCCAGATGTACCACTTTGGAGTGGATCAACTGCAACTCAATGGACTCCCTTAGCTCCCCCAAAGGAGAAGGAGCCTCCACTACATTATGCCCCCCTCAAAATAGCTGAGTCTTGAAATGGCCTCAGCTGTAACAGGGGGTAGAGGCTTGCTTATCCAATTTAGTTTCAACAGAGGGAGTGGAGGGAAGGGTGCTTCAACTTGCAGAGTGCTTAGAGAAGATTAACTTGCCTGATCCTTGGTAAGCCACTGCAGTCTGGCCTCACCCAGATCGTTGACCAGCTTCTCAAAAGTCTTCATCAAATAAGAATTTGCCACAAATGGCTAACTTACTGGGGGAGTCCCTTGGCAGCTGAGTTTTTGGACTAGTTGAGGAAATCCTTGCCTTCTATTGATGATGTTACCTGGCGTAACTTTGGAAGAAATAGGAACTGATCCTGTATCCTGCCTACAAAATTTTATCACATTTTAATCTTCCTACACTTTCAGATGTTACTAGATTGCTATTTATAGTATATCTTAATCTTTTTCATCTCCTGACCCTATTCCACCAAAACTAGTAAGATAATTGTACTGCCTTCTCTTCATTTAATTACTTTGTGTTAATAGCCTTTCTTCGGGACAGATTCCATCAAACTGAAAGCAAGCAATAACATTTTCTAAACTAAAGGACTCTGCACCAGTCCAAACTATAAACATCTGCTGAAGGCAGAGAACACTGAAAAGTTTCAGGTTTGCACAACCTCTCCTTATACTGGTGGTGATGTCATCGAAATTGTGTTCCCTGCCTCTAGCAGATTGTTGAGGAGCACAACCCACTTTCTGGACTGGTCTAGGACAAGGAATATCCAGACTATAACAAATGCTTTTAAGTATACAATAAAGAAATGCATTCATATTCTTTAATACTCAGCAAACCATAACTTTACAAGAGAAAAGACACTGAACATTACCTGCTCTCCTCTGTAGATGACATACTCTGCCAAAGCCAATCCATTCACACTAGGCCGGCCAGTAACTGAATGGTGCCCTGGTGGGGAATGAGCCATTTTCATTGCACTGAATTGCAAGAAAGACTTGCCCAACGTTACACGGCAAAACAACAGATGCCTAGGTTAAAGTAATGTTTTAAAAAGTCAGTTTCAGAATAGAATAAAAATCTACCATATCAGTAGACTATTCTTTTTTTTTTTTTTTAATTTTGGGGATTTGTAATCTTAAATTCATCTTGTCAATTTATAAACCCAAATGTTAAGCTCTACATTTAAGGCCTCACTGAAAGAGGGCATTTACCCAGAGTGCGCATACCACAAAAATTTCTTTTTGCATAAGGCCCTTAGTAGCATGAATTTTCAATGCTCCTTAATGGACTGGTGACCACTTAGCAACATTATTACACAACTAGTAAAAAAGGCCCGTTTCTGACACAAATGAAACGGGCGCTAGCAAGGTTTTCCTCATTTAGCAGTTGCCTGTGAGGTGCGATGCCCCCCCTCCCGGCACCATCGCACCCACGGCGATGCATCCGGATGCAGCCATCCGACCCACCATGCCCATCGCACCCACCTTCGCGTTGGTTTGGCGGCGGGGACCCGGAACCCCGCCACCACAAGTCCTGTGTGCTGACTACGGCGTCATCGTCGGCGTTGGTAGCTGTGCAGGGCAGAGTTCTGTGTGTCTGACGTCATGCACGTGCAGGACGTCAGACGCACAGAAGCCCTGCCTCCACAGGCTAGGAACGCCGAAGACGCCGCCGTAGTGAGCAGACAGGGCTTGTGCTGGCGGGGTTTCGGGTCCCCCGCCGGCAAAGCAACGCGAAGGTGGGTGACTCAGGAGGGGGTTATTGCGGGGGGGGGGGGGGGGGGGGGGTGCTGGAGGTCCTTGTGTGCAGCTGCAGCTTTGGGGGGGGGGGGGGGGGGGGTCAACCGTTTGTTTAGTTGATTTTTTGTTCCTGCCCTCGACGTCATGACGTTTGACGCGAGGGCGGGGCACAGATCTGTGGGGTGGCTTCACCACCATGAATCCACGAACCGTTCTGGGAGACTGACTGACTTCAGTGACGTCAGTGTCCTCAGAACGTTGAGGTTGCTTTTTATTATAGTCGATATTATGCTTTCTTAAATTTAGAACATAGCAGCTATGTGTATAAAAATTAAAATGCACACAGACACAAATTTTCAATTAAAAAGCAGAGTGGGAAAGAAATAACACCCTGGAGACTGCCCTCAAGTTCTTTTCATTACCTATGTATTATAAAGCAGGGTATATGAAACAACATGTTGGCCTCTTTGAGGTCTAGGATGTGTCTGAAGCATCCCCCTGTCTTGGTGAAATGGAAAACTGGCCTCTACTGTGCTCCTGCATAAGGATAGGACTTGATGCTCCCAAACAAAGAAGTCTACTGTCATCGACCACTGCACTCTTGCACAAAACCTCTAACAGCAAGAACATGAATATACTGCTTAACAAAAACAGCAAGATACTGAAAACTCTACCCAAAGTAGTATACATTTGTCACCACACACACACCACTCAGAAAAATGTATTTTCTGGGTCTGACTTATTGTCTTTCCTCATAGATTAAAAATAATAATAATAAATGGAAAAAAAAAACCTTTCGAAAATCAGCCCCTTAGTACAGTATCCTTATTTATACATTCAAAACTTTGCTTATTATCTGTCGCTAATACAGACAGAGAACAGGATAAGACTTGAATCTTGTATATTACTTAACATCTGGTTCATAAATAAAAGATTGAACTTGTATATGATTGAGGGTACAAAAGTGATAAATAAGGAGTTAGTCTTAAGACCAGACTTAGAGAGGTGCAGAAGGTATTCAAGAAGGGTCTGTGCAGGGCAAGAAAGAGGATCTAGGACCTTGTCCTCACACCAGACAGCAAACCTCCTCCACTTGAAGGAACACCTCTTGGTGGAATCTTTCCTGGAAGCCAGCAAGACTCTGGAGACACCCCCAGGAAGATGCAAAGAAGCAAATTCTAAGCTCTCAACATCCAGGCTGCGAGGGCCAGGGACTGGAGGTTGGTATGTAGAAGAGATACCTTGTTGTGCTTTATGGGGGTCAGAAAACACTCCAATCTCCAAGGTTCTTCAGAGGATAATTCCAGAAGAGGGAACTAAATCTGATTGGGCCAATATGGGGCTATCAGGATCATGGTTCCCAGGTTTTGCTCGAGTTTCAGCAAGGTCTTCCCCATGAGAGGGATGGAAGGATACATATAAAGAAGGCCATTCCTCCAATGGAGAAGAAAGGCACCTGACGCTAGTCTGTCGGGTGCCCTGAGCCTGGAACAGCACTGAGGGACTTTGCTATTGGAATGGCAAAGAGATCCACAGAGGGGTGCCCCACACTTGGAAGATCTCGCAACGTCCATGTTGAGTGACTACTCGTGCAGTTGCATGACCCTGTTCAGTCTGTCGGCCAGGTTGTTGGATTTTCCCGTCAGGTAGGTGGCTCAGAACTATCCCATTCTGGACAAGCCATTGCCACATCTGGATGGCCTCCTGATACAGAGGGTATAGATCCGGTACCCCCCCCCCCCCCACCCCTCCGCTTGCTGGTGTAATACACTACAACCTGATTGTCCATTTGAATGAGAACAATTTGGCTGAACAGCCAATCTCTGAAAGCCTTTAGAGCGTTCCAGATTGCCCATAGCTTCAGAAGGTTGATCTGAAGTTCTGTCTCCTGAGCTGACCAAGCACCTTGAGTGTGAAGCTCATCCAAGTAAGCTCCCCACCCCAGGCAGGATGCATCCGTTGTCAGCACCCTTTGGGCTGTGGAATTTGGAATAGAAGTCTCACGGTCAAATTCAAACAAGTTGTCCCAGAGGAAGGACTGAGCCAACTTCGGTGTTAACTGGATGACATCCACTAGGTTCCCAGAGGCCTGACACAACTGGGAAGCTAGGGCCCACTGAGCGGTCCCTCATGTGAAGATAGTCAAGGGAGTGACATGCACAGTGAAGGCCTAGAAACCTCAACAACTGCCAAGCTGTGACCTGCTGGCTGACTCAAACCTGAGTAGCAATTGTAACTAGGGCATCCACCCTCGGCACAGGGAGAAAGGCATGCACCTGCTGTGTGTCTAGCAGTGCTCCAATTGCTGAACCGGGAGCAGATGGGACTTGGGGTAGTTTAAAAAGAACCCAAGTAGCTCTAGAACCCAAATAGTTCTCCGCGTGGTCTCATGAGCACTGTCCTTCGAAGTGCTCTTCATCAATCGTCCAGGTGGGGAAACACATGGAATCCCAGTCTCCGTAGCAACGTTGCGATTACTGATAGACATTTAGTGAAAACCCTGGGAGCTGATGAGTCCAAATAGAAACATGCGGTCCTGAAAGTGATGTGTTCCCACCCAAAATCTGAGATACTTCCTGTGGCCTAAAAGTATTGGGATACGAGTGTATGCATCTTTTAAGTCCAGAGAGCCAAGTTTGCGCCTGAATCATTGGGAAAAGGGTGTCCTAGAAAACCATCCTGAATTTTTCTTTGACCAGAAATTTGTTCAGGGACCTTATGTCTAGAATGGGACGCATCTCCCTAGTCTTTTTTAGGACAAGGAAGTACCTGGAACAGAATCTCTTCCCTTCTCCTCGATGGCATGGGCCTTCAGAAGGGCAAAGAGTTCCCTGCAAGTACTTCTTTGTGATGAGAGCTGAAGCAAGATGGTCTCAAGAAGGCAGGGTACAATGCAGGGTGCAACAGAGACGGACTATTTGGAGAACCCACCAGTCTAAGATTACAAAGGGCCACCTTTCTTGGAAAAAGCTCAGTTTCCCCTCCACCAGAGGTCGTCCGGAACGGTCATTGTTATGGCAGCTATGCTTTGCTGGAGCCAATCAAAAACTTGACCCTCATTTTGACTGGGGAGCCAACTAGACCTTAAGCACACGCTGTTGATGAGAACACGAACACTGAGGCCAAGTCTGCTGAGAAGAGCAAGGAGGAGTAAACTTACATCTCTGTGAGTAGTAGGGACCAACTTGCTTGAAAACCTCCTGGATGAGGGTGGTACAGATGGTGTCCGGAGGGAGAGAGTATCGATGGAATCAGTGTTTTTATGAAGTTGCCAACCTCCTCCATCTTCTCTCCAAAAAGATTATCCCCCTGGCACATGGCATCCGCCGACCTCTGCTAGACTGCCGGGTCCAAGTCAGACACTCAGCCATGAGAGTCTGTGCATTGCTATACTCTGGGAAGAAATCCTGGATGCCACATCAAAAGTATCCTAAGCGCCACTGGCCAGGAATTTATAAGCCTTCTGTTTGGCCAGCTGGCGAAGCGATTCGGCCTGCTCTGGTGAGAGAGAATCCACCAAATCAGTCAAACTGTGCACTAGTTCCGCCAAATAGAGACTCGGTAGAGCTGGTATGACTATGTATGGGAGATGGAGCATTGAAGCGCGATACATTTTCTGTCCAATGGACACCAAGTTCAAGCTTATCTGCGCCGAAGCAAAGTCCTCTGGAACTTCTGGCTGGTGTCAAGCGCAGATTCTACCACCTGGGTATGATGAGGCAACTGTGGCTTATCAAACCAGGGGAGCTCTGAATCCGATACATGGTATCAATTTTCTTGGGGAAGGCAAGGACCGACAGACAGGACTCCCAATTCTTCACCGGAACATCACGCACGATCTTGTGAAGCGGGACAGTCAGGGCCTCTCCAAGAGGAGAGCGCAGTCCAGGACTCTAACATCTCAGCCTGGTGACTTGTTCTCAGTCTCCAAATGAATGGAAATGGCACCTGCCATTTCCCTCACAAAAGCTGGGAAGGAGAAAGTCAGGTGGAGACTTCCATCTCTCCTCTGGTGCAGAGGGATCTAATGGGAAGTACTGTGGATATTCATCAGATGCTCATGAGCACTCTGTATCAGTGTCAGCAAAGAACTCCTCATGGAAAGGCTGAGACAAAGCCTGTTTCGAGTATGAGGAACTTGGTCCTTGCCTTCACCAATTCTAAGTCCCTGTGCCCTCAACCATTCTCTCTCCCTCCATGCGCTCTCCCCTGGGCCTTCACCCATTCTCTCTCTCTCTCTCAAATGTGCCTCACCTCCTGTGTTGTTCCTCAATTCCCCCTCTCCCTACCTCATCCACCCATCTCTCCTGGACCACCAGTGGTTCTCCCCCAGTTTACCTTATTTAAATCTTCACCCTGCAGCAGCAGCAGTGTATTAAAATGCTCTCGGCCTGCACCGGGCCTTTCCTTCTGACCCGGCACCCCCTTCTGAAAACAGGAAGTTGCATCAGAAGAGGGCAGGATGGGTCAGACGGAAAAACCTGAGGCAGCGCAGGGCAAAGACTTAAAAACAAAGTAAACAGGGAGGGAGGGTGGTTAATCATTAATCATAGTTAAATTTTTTTAATCGTGATTAATGATCAACGTGTTCCTCAGGACTGGAGATGGGCTGATGTGGTCCCTCTTCACAAAAACGGGGACAGGGAAGAAGTGGGGAAACTACAAGCCAGTAAGCCTCACGTCAGTGGTAGGAAAAATAATGGAGTCACTACTGAAGGAAAGGTTAGTTAACTTTCTGGAAGCCAACGGATTACTGGATCAACTGGCTTTACCAAAGGAAAATCCTGCCAAACAAAATCTGATTGACATCTTTGACTGGGTGACCAAAGAACTGGATGTGCTAGATGTAAGCTACTTGGATTTCAGCAAAGTCTTTGATAAGGTCCCTCAGAGAGGGCTCGTGAATAAGCTGAGAGTGCTGAACTTAGGACCCAAAGTGGTAAAATGGATTGGAAACTGGTTGACTGACAGGCAACAGAGGATGGTGGTAAATGAAACCCTCTCAAAGGAAGTAAAGTGAACAGTGGAGTGTCTCAGGGGTCTGTGAAGGGACCCAATTCTGTTTAATATATTTGTGAGAGACATTGCTGGAGGGTTAGAAGGAAAGCTTTGCCTTTTTGTGGATGACACAAAGACAGCCAACAGAGTGGATACTTTGGAGAGTGTAGAAACCATGAGGAGGGATCGCCAAACGCTGGAAGAATGGTCAAGGGTCTGGAAGTTAAAATTTAATGTGAAGTGCAGAACGATGCACGTGGGGTGCAAAAATCCAAAAGAGATAACATAGTAACATAGTAGATGACGGCAGAAAAAGACCTGCACGGTCCATCCAGTCTGCCCAACAAGATAACTCATATTTGCTGCTTTTTGTGTATACCCTACTTTGATTTGTACCTGTGCTCTTCAGGGCACAGACCGTATAAGTCTGCCCAGCACTATCCCCGCCTCCCAACCACCAGCCCCTCCTCCCAACCACCGGCTCTGGCACAGACCGTATAAGTCTGCCCAGCACTATCCTCACCTCCCAACCACCAGCCCTGCCTCCCAACCACCGGCTCTGGCACAGACCGTACAAGTCTGTTCAGCACTATCCCCGCCTCCCAACCACCAGTCCCGCTTCCCACCACCGGCTCTGGCACAGACCGTATAAGTCTGCCCAGCACTACCCCCGCCTCCCAACCACCAGCCCCGCCTCCTGATCTTGACTAAGCTCCTGAGGATCCATTCCTTCGGCACAGGATTCCTTTATGTACCGGATAGGAGGAGAGAGATTGATAAGCACAGCTCAGGAGAGGGACCTTGGAGTGATGGTATCTGAGGATCTCAAGGCGACGAAACAATGCAACAAGGCGGTGGCCACGGCCAGAAGGATGCTAGGCTGCATAGAGAAGGGTATGACCCAATAGAAGAAAGGAGGTGTTGATGCTCCTGTAGAAGTCATTGGTGAGGCCCCTCTTGGAGAATTGTGTTCAATTTTGGAGGCCGTATCTTGCTAAGGATATAAAAAGACTGGAAGTGGATCAAAGAAAAACGATGAAAATGGTATGCATTTTGCATAGTAAGATGTATGATGACCAGAACATGTATGACCTGGAGGAAAGGAGAGCCAGGGGTGATATGATACAGGTGTTCAAATATTTGACAGGTATTAATCTGCAAACAAAACTTTTCCAGAAACGGGAAGGTGGTACATCTAGATGACATGAATTGAGATTGATGGAAATACGACTCAGGAATAATGTCAGGAAGTAGTTTTTCACCAAGAGGGTGGTGGATACTTGGAATGCCCAACCGCACCAGGTAATGGAGATGAAAACCATAACAGAATTCAAAAATGTGTGGGATAAACAAGTAGGAATCCTGTTTAGAAGGAATCAATCCAAAGAAACTTAGCAGGGACTAGGTGGCGACACTGGTAATTGGGACGCAAAGATAGTATGGGGCGGACTCCTATGGTCTGTGCCCTTGATCATGGCTGGATAAATTTGGATGGGCTGGAATGGAGCTTATCAAGGGCTTCGATAACTTCAAAAGTTTTTGAACAAGGACAGTTCCGGGCAAACTTCTACGGTCTATGCCCTGAAAATACATGGACAAATCAAGTTCATGTATACTATTGTTGTATTACCTCATACCTTATATAATGAATTTATCTCTTTGGAAAGACTAGATGGACCGTACAGGTCTTTATCTGCCATCATCTACTATGTTACTGTGTGTTAATCGCAGCACTAATCACGATTAAAATGAAGCCCTAGTATTTATGAAAAGCAGTACATCAATTTTTCGTTATAGTTGTCTTACTGTAATTTGATTTAAAAGTTTGATGTAAGCCACTAAACCTGCATTATGCCAAACTTGTTTGGCATAATGTGGGGTACAAATGCTATAAATAAATACATAAATAAATGTTCTAAAATAAATTGCATGCTTGTGTGTATTAAATGGAGTGGAGGAAAGAAACAAGAATATCATCAGCTCTATTGTGTAAGGTATTTGTCAGTCCCCATTAAGATTAGAGAGCTCAGTTTTGAGTATTTAAGTGATAAAACATATGTGAGTGGCTAGAAAGGCTATGAGGGAAACCCTCATGGCTCATATAAGTTGAAAGACTTCAAACTTGGGATATCTATTATATAAAAGAAGATGCATTACATTATACAAACACTAGAGGAACCTGAGGAAAACTTACACAACTTGAAGTTCCACTAGGTTCATGTTGTGGTAGAGAGAAAGGAAGCAGCAGTGAGTTTCTTAATGGCTTGCCTCCCACCTCTTAAGTGTGCTGTCTGGTTAGCTCCTATACTCACCCTTGATCTGTGTATATTACCAATTCACTTCCTCCATTTGAGCCCTCCTCCCAACCAACAGCAAGTCTGTGTTGGGGTAAGCATGGTGTGCGGGGCGTGGTGGGTGAGGTAGTGTGTAGGCTGTGTAATTTTATTTCTTATATACTGCCTGCAAGCCATCAAAATGGTGTACATTCAAGCACAGTAGGTATTTTTTGGCTCCTGGAAGATAAAGGGGGTATAGCATAATAAGGAATGGCTCCTGGAAGATAAAGGGGTTATAGCATAATGAGGGAGAAGAGATGTGTAGTATGTTATGGCTGAGAGGACTATGTTGATTTAAGATGCTTAAACTGCACTGCAGGTGACAAATGGGGTGGGTTGTGTGCTAAGTGCAGAGCAGTGAATATTGGCTGGTGGGGTTAATAGGATGTGTGGTGGCCAACAGTGGAAATCTGGTTAGCACTGCACTGAAAATTAGCCATTGATTATAGCTGGAGAGGAAATTTGTCATTATTATTTGGATTTTGCTCACACCTTTTTCAGTAGTAGCTCAAGGTGAGATACATTCAGGTACTCTAGATATTTCTCTGTCCCAGGTGGGCTCACAATCTAATTTTTGTACCTGAGGCAATGGAGGGTTAAGTGACTTGCCCAAGATCACAAGGAACGGCAGTGGGATCTGAACTGGCCACCTCTGGATTTCAAGACCGGTACTCTAACCACTAGGCCACTCCTCCACTCCAAGACTTGTGTGATTGGATGCACAACTGACAAGTCCTTTTCTGCTATAGCTAGCTAGATCATGGACCCTAGAGATATCTCGTAGGGGACCCTCCAAGATTAAGTGAAATTCATCTGCCATCTTCAGAAGAAGGAATTTGTTACCTGGATACTAATATGGTGTAACCCTGGAAGGTATATATAGCATGGGGGCAGATCTAGGAAAAAATCCAAAGAAGCAGTATAGTACAGGGAGTGAAGCTCTTCTGTCTACAAAAGAAGAGGAGGATATGAGAATGACTAATGACTTAAGATGGCCAAATAGATAGAAAGTCAATGGCAAAAACCAAGGGGAAGCTTGGGTGCAGAGGGATTCTGGTGAGAATCTCATTTGGAGTTGTGTGCAATTCTGCAGCCTGCACCGTTAAAATCATATAAACGGTTCAGAAGGCAGCTAAACAAACGGCAATGATCTTTGTCATAAGTATATGGGACAAGCTTTAAGATCTGAATATGTATATGATGGAAGACAGGTCAGAGAGGGAAGATATGGAGACATTTAAATACCAAACGAACAAAAACAGTGGACAGGGACAACAGATTTTGGGGGGGGGGGGGGGGGGGGGGGGTCCCTCCCCCTTTTCAGGACTCTTATCAACCCTTAGCAATTTCTGTTTTCTTCATTTTTCTCGGGCCCCATGAAGCCTGAACATTGTACAGGTTTTTCCCCAACTTTTTTCTCAGTGATTTGCCCCTTTTTCTGTCACCATCAAGTCATTTAAATTGGCACAACTTATTTATTAACCACCTTTATGAAGAGGTTCACCCAAGGCTGTGTACAGCACGTACAGTTGAACATGAAACTATTTTGTTAATGGTACAATAGTATAATAGCCAAGAATAAATATAAAGGGGAAATGGGACTTGATATACCATCTTTCTGTGGTATTTTGCAACTACATTCAAAGCGGTTTACATATATACAGGTACTTATTTTCTACCTGGGGCAATGGAGGGTTAATTGACTTGCCCACAGTCACAAGGAGCTGCAGTGGGAACAGAACCCAGTTCCCCAGGATCAAAGTCTGCTGCACTAACCAATAGGCTACAATAAATGAGGTAAACTTGAAAAAAGTAGATTAAAACCTAATATAGAACTATTGTGAAACAGTATCAAAAATATACATATTTAACAGCACTGGAATTCAAATACCAGAAATATAATACAATTTTAGCATAATACTGATGATATACCTAATAAGCATGCATTAGAACATTCAACTAACATAGAAATGATGCTAAAGAATTTCTACAATACGGCTTACCATATAACTATGGAACCAACAGCAGATATATGATGTGAACAAAACGCATGGTACAGAGCCAGTTGGGATAAATTGATGGTTAGCTAAACTCAAGGCAAGTTTGCTGTATAGTTAAGCAAGAGATAAGGAACTAATCTAAGTTACAATGTGTGCAGCAAGCTAGTCCAGGTGCAGAATGAGTGTATAGTCAGTCACCTTATGTATTAAAGGCTTAAGAGAAGAGCCAGGGTTTCACCTGCTTCCTGAAGTAGAGGTAGTCTCGAGTTATACGTAGCCCCTCTGGGAGTAAACGCCAGAGCATGGGGGCTACTCCTAAGAAGTCTCGCTGGTGGGTATCACATCATACAATTTCTTTTGACCAAGGTACAGATATTCATGATCCTTGAGGACCTTAGAGGTTTTAAAGGTGTGTAAAGGGCTAACTTATTCTTTAAGTACTCTGGCCCATTTTGTCTGAGGTCCTTGAAAATCAGAGTTTTAAATTTAGCTTCAATATCTTTAAGTCAAACATCAATTGACTTGACATGGACCATTGGCTGTAGGGCCTACATCAGGAGTCTGATAAATAACTTGTATATGGAGTAATTCTGTGGGGCGCTAATGTGCTCCACCAGCGAATAACCAGAACTTTGCATTGCATTTCTATCTGCCCTGCAAAGGAAGCAATCTTAACTCATCCCCAAAGCACTTATCCCATAAGCTTCCGTTTGTGGCACACACAAAAAAAAAAAAAGTTTGATTGAAGGTGGATGATTAAAGACATTGAAGCATTCTGTTTTCCCTTGTCTCCATTGTTTTTGTTCATTTAGGGTTTGCTGTGGAGTATGTTTCTTCTGTAAATCTACAAGAGAAGCTCTGGAATGAAGGGACAGAGGTGAAAGGGGAAAGACTCGGAAGTAAATTTTTCTTTACACAAAGGATGCTGGATTCATAGAAGAGCCGCCCAGTGGGTGTGGAGGAGAGAACAGTACCTGAGAATTCAAGAAAGCAAGGAACAAATAGAAAGAATTTCTGAGGGAGAAGGGTTGTAGAGTTTGGTGTGGATGGGCAGCCTGGATAGGTCACATGGTCTTTTATCTTCCATTATTTACCAATTCTATGAACAGAATTTTTGAAGAAAAATATCCTGAAGGATATGACAGGTTTCCTCAGACCCTTATACCTTTTCCAAACTCCGATTAAAAAAATACCCTTTAAAACGTAAAGTAGGAGTTTGTTTCATTGATCTACACTGCATACTCTGTCTCTTTTTGGTTTTTTATTCTTTAATTATTTGAATATTTACATAACTGTTTCTTCAAGTTGAAAGTGTACAGTATGTTCTCAAATACATAAATGCCTGTCATACATTTTGAAATGTATTTTTTTAAACAGCAAAATATATATGAGCAAGAGAGTAAAGACTTTTACAAGAGACTCTATAACTGGAAATTATCTTTAAAAAAAAAAAAAAAAAGATCACTAGATCACTATCATCTGAATTTGAGAGATTATATTGTTCACTGCTGCAGCAGCAGCAGTATTTTCTTCTTTTTGCAAAATACCATGTAAAGGGTATGACTAGGCAATTATAAGATCAGTATCAAATCAATCTTTGGCCTTCTTCAGACCTAATCAACAATTTAACTTGTAATTACTTACCTATGGCAAATATAACAAGACCGGTCCTTGTGAATTGGACAACCAGTGCCACCTCCAATTCCATATACATACTGATTGCTTTTGGAGGAGTTTTCAGCAAAATAAATTCCAGCTCCAAACATCCCTCCTATATAAGCATGTCGTTCATCAAAACCTTTGTGAATTATTGCATTCACAAACGGGGAACCTTGCAGTGAAATAATTTAGTACAAGAAATAGGAATGATTAACAATTGAATACATTATTCTACTCAGCTGTATTTCTTGTCAAATTGATTATATAATCTGTTTAGTTATTTGGCAATACTATAAAAGACAGAGCATTTCTTACTTGAGTTCAATAACTAAGAGATAACCTTGTGAGGCAGTTAAGTATCTGCTGCAACCCAGGAAGTGTTCTAGAATAATGTATCACATGCTTGGGTGCACTACTCCATTTGAATATTTTTAATGCTGGAAAATGTTATAGACTGCTTCAATATGAAAACTTAAGCTACATTTCCCCCCCCCCCCCCCCCATGTAAAAACCTAGCTACCGACCCATAACAAAGGAACACAAAGCTCAAGGCAGGTATCAAAGTTATTTTCTGATGATTCCAATCCAATGTCTGCCCTCAGCTCAGGAAAAATATTCTATTATATTTTGGGGTATATGAACTAAATAGGTGAATCTATAAACAAAATAATTATTATCAGGTCATATAGCAGATAAATCCATCAGTAAGCCAAACAGTTTATTTGAACAAGGTAATTTTTATGAAAACTCTGGCACAGTACACAAGATTTCCAAGAAAAAAAAAGTGTGCGTATATTTTTAAGGAAAATGAGGCTAATTTAAAAACTTTGACATGGAATCTAAATCCAAGAAACAGGGTTCATCATGTCCTAGGTTGTAAGACTGTTCTTACCAGTACCTGAAGGACACTATTTCTTGGATTCTATAAACTTTTAAAACATTCCTACAGTTAAAATGTAAAAAAAAAAAAAAAAGGTGATGCAGCAACAAAAAGATCAACAGTGCTAAAAAAACTCTTCAAAGCTTGCAAGGTAATTGGTGGGTGATGCTAATATGCAGTCTAACCTCTATGAAAACTAATAATAAGTTATAAACAATTAAGGCCTGGGGATGGTTTCCTAAGATGGATACTTATTCTCAATTTTGTTTGACTGATTGCCCCCTACAGATAGGAACCTACTGTTTACCATCAGTGTCTGAAAGATTCATTGCAAAGGCATCATTTTCTAACATAATGCAAACATATTTCCTCTCAGCAGTAGATTTTTCTTAGGATTCTAAACAAGGTTCTGCATATAGGTTTTGCATATTACACTGGATAAAAAGCTCCCTTCAAAGTAAAGACGATGCTTCCCTAATCAAGTAAATCAACTATTGACAAATTTTTTAAATCCCCCTGCTCCCCACTCCACACAATTATTTGGAGGTTGGAGTGGGAGGTAGTACCACTTTCTTGTTCATGTAGGCCTTTAGGTTAAATTAAATCTGCCCTAACTGGGAAAAGACCACATAAACCTTCAAACAAATCCATCTGGAATGTTTAATCCATTTTTATTCTCTTGCCTCTCATCATATATCCAAATGGAGCTGATGAACTCAAGTCTCCTACATAAGTTTTCTTGCGCAGTGGCTAAACTCCGTCCCAGCTGTGAATGTACTGCTTTGCATCTCCAGCCCAAGGAGCAAGACCAAGAGATAGGAATCCAAACAAGTACAGCAAACTCCAATCAGATTATTGGATCAAACCAATAAACTAATAATTGTAAAAGGTTTCCCTGTTGCAAAGGTTATTGAAAAAAAACATTTAAAATTCAAGGGATCTTACCATGAAACAGCATTCTTTCGTTTGCATGATTATGGTTTTCTTCTGTAACTTCTTTCCTCCGGTGAGTATATTTTTCCCACAGTTTTTTGTTGCATACTTTCTGAATCTGAAACATTTCAAAGTAAGAACAGAATATAAGTCAAAGTTATCCAATTAAACCAGTGTGTAAATTCATCTGAACCTTTTCTTCAAGTACATTTTCTTGCTCTTTCCCCTTTCTATATTAAAAAACCTGATCTCATCATAAAACTGATGAAAGGGAGGAAAATTCCATTTTTTCCATGATTTAAAAATAATGCAATTCTTTCCTGCACAAGGCTTACAGGACTCTGTTTAGTTCCATTTTCATCTTACGAACAATGGAAAAGATTTGAAATTCATGAACATGGAAAAGGCAGGCAGAAAACTTACAAAGGAGAAGGTGGTAGCCTCTGGTACAGCAGAGAAGACCCAAGATATACATATTTTTATTGCTACCCTCTGAAGAAATTAAGGGGTCCTTTTACTAAGGTGCGCTGAAAAATGACCTATGGTAGCGTAGACACGTGTTTTGGGCGCACGGCAGAATTATTTTTCAGCGCACCTACAAAACATGCCTTTTTAAAATTTTTGCAGAAAATGGACGTGCAGCAAAATGAAAATTGTCACGCGTCCACTTTGGGTCTGAGACCTTACTGCAAGCCAATGACCTAGTGGTACGGTCTCACACGGTAACTGGGTGGTAATGGTCTACACGTGCCAAATACCACTTGCTGCACATGAAAAAATAAAAAATATTTTTGGGACGCACGGAGCGGACTCATGCCAAAATTGAAATTACAGCAACAGCCAAGCGGTATGCGGGAAGTAACTCCAATTTGGTGCATGTTGGGTGCGCGAAGGCGCCTAAACGGCTTATTAAAAGGGACCCTAAGGCTTTCCTTATCTAAGGACCACCCAACCTGATTCCTGGAATGTTGTTTTAAGTTATTTGACAATAGATGTTGCATTGCCTTGTTTTATGAATTCTATTATACATGTTTTGTAAACTGCCCGGGACCATCAGTGGATGGGAATAAATAATAAAAATGCTGTGCCCAGTTCAGGAGACTAACAAGGACTGAGTGCTAGAACACAAATGCTAATGTAGCACTAAAAGTCTTTTTTTTTTGGTAGGTAAAAAGTCCACAGCATACATCCATAGATAGGGAGTGGAGGAGTGGCCTAGTGGTTAGAGCACCAGTCTTGCAATCCAGAGGTGGCCGGTTCAAATCCCGTTGCTGCTCCTTGTGATCATTGCCTCAGGTACAAACGCAGATTGTGAGCTCTCCGAGGACAGAGAAATATCCAGTGTACCTGAATGTAACTCACCTTGAGCTACTACTGAAAAAGGTGTGAGCAAAATCTAAATAAATAGACAGAAGTGTTAGCAAAACATTTTAATGCATGTAAAAGTATTACCTTAATAATGTTATATCTGTTAAAAACACCACCTGCGTGCCCTCCATCTCTGTGCTCGCGGACAGTACTCTGCATCTGTGAAGTTTAAATCAGAAGAATTCACACTAGATTTAACCAGATTTAAAACAAAAATAGATTCTAACAATATGGGAACTGAGCATAACATGGATGGGCAGACTGGACAGGCCAATACAGTCTTTATCTACCTACATTTTTCTATGCAAACAGTTATGACAGCTTGAAAAAACTAAACTACAGTCCTTGATTATAAACATCACTGAAACGACTTGGATTTTGATCACAAATTTGAATAAGACTATCTTTAAAAATAAATACATAAATGTAAAAACATTCCTAATTAGGGAAAGCAAGGAGTCCAAAACCAAATCTTTCAGCGGTGCTCTGGTTGTCAGCAGGGTTCGCCCTTTTTCCAACTGCAATGCTCAGGCTCTGCTGTAGAGCCCCCCTCCCCCCCAAAAAAGTGTCTTACGCAGTTGAATCTAAGGGTTTAAACTAAGAATTTACATTGCATTTTTTTTTTTTGTTGTTTGTAAAAACTTATTCCTTCACGATCTAAAAAAAAAATGTAAATACAACTGCATTTAAAAAGATATATTCAGCACAGGTGTTTTTTTGGACCCAGGATCTAGAAATTAATTATGGCACCCTGGATTTTGTGCACCCCAAAATTATGGTGGTTACAATCCTGGTTGCCTCTGCTACAGAAATAGCTTTTTCAGTTATCTGTAGTGTGCAACTCCATTCTCAATGAGTTTGAGAATACTACAGGCAGCCAAGAAAAACATGTCATAAATGACAATTTTTTTTTTGTTATCTATCAAGTGGTTAGTCAGTTCCATCAAGGAATATTATATCAAATCCCTTACTCCTACCCCTCACACAGGATACAGGAGAAAAAAAATCCATATTACAACCATTCAGCACATCAACCCCTCAATTCTCCACCGTCTCTAATTTATATAAACACTTGCTACAGAGATAAAAGGAGAAGTGTGGGTATTCAGCTATAATTTGGAAGAAAGATCTGCAGGTTAAGGTTGGTTAGGTGGGTGGGAGCAAGACAGACTGAATGAATATGGAAATAATCGAGGGAGGAGGGCTGAGTGAGACGGACAAAACAGGTGATGGTAGACTACTACTACTACTACTATAAATCACTTCTATAGCGCTACCAGTCGTACGCAGTGCTTTACAATTGAACAAGAAGACAGTCCCTGCTCAAAAGAGCTTACAATCTAAATCAGGACAAATAGGACCAAAAAGGATAAGGGAAGGACAGACAGAAGGACACACAAGGATAAATGAGCTCATTGTAATTCATTTGCATATAGGATTATTGGTAGCCGTTACCGTGAACAGTAAAAGCAACGCAGAATCCCTTTGTGCATTAGACACTGAATAACTGGCTACAACTAGTCTAAATTAAACACTGCAAGTTACGGTAAGCATTGAACAATCAGGCCCCCAGTTTCACCACCTATGGGGGAATTTTAGAAGATTTGTGAGGCCCAGACTATGTGAAAGGTGAAGCTTGGAGGAAACAACATAGCACTGGAGGGACAACTACCGAAAGATTCCACACTTGAATTAGGCTTACTAAGTAAGTCCTTTCTGCCTAGAAAACCAGATACCATAACTTTAGTTTAAATTCTATTAAATATGTATTTTTGATTAAAACAGTTACGCGGGGATAGACGGCGTTCCTGCACTCGAGTTGGTGCCCGCACCAGGAGACCCCGTCATTTGTTGAAGATCTGGGGCCTCCTGGTCCCTTCTCGGTGCGTCAGCCGGCATGGGAGGAGGATTCCACAGTCCGGGACTCAAAGATATCTCTGCTTCAAGCCAGGAATGTAGCAACCCTCTCCCTACACTCTCCAGCAGCGAAGGCTTTCCCAATAAAGTTGCTGTGACTAAGAAGTGATCCAACGTCCTCTCCACCGGTGAGACAAGTGCTGTGGAGCTGGCACACTGTCTGCCTCTCCTCTTAGGCATCAGAAACAAGGAAAATAAGCTATACACTCAAGAGTGGGAGAAGTATGTTGAGAGCAGCTTCTCTGTAGTCCTCTAACAGCGTCATCTTGCCTCTAGGAGAAATTTCTTCACTCAACAAGCAATTAAGCTCTGGAATTTATTGCTAGAGAATGTGGTAAAAATGATTAGCATAGCAGGGCTTTAAAAAAAAAAAAAGAAGAAGAAGATTCCATAAACCACTATTAAGGTGGACTTGGGAAAATCCAGTTTATTCCTGAAATAAGCAGCATAAAATCTATTTTATTCATTTGAGATCATGCCAGGAACTTGTGATCTAGTTTGGCCACTGCTGGAAACAAGATATTGGGCATATAGTAACATAGTAGATGACGGCAGATAAAGACCTGTACAGTCCATCCAGTCTGCCCAACAAGATAAACTCATATGTGCTACTTTATATGTATACCTGACCTTGATTTATCCTTGCCATTTTCGGGGCATAGACCGTAGAAGTCTTCCCAGTACTTGCCCCGCCTGCCAACCATCAGTGCTGCCACCCAATCTCCGCTGAGCTTCTGAGGATCCATTCCTTCTGAACTAGTGGCATAGCCACGTGGGGCCACGGGGGCCTGGGTCCCCGTAGATTTGGCCCTGGACCCCCCTGCCGACAACCCACTCGACCACCCTCCCGCCGTCGCCTAACTTCGCTGGCGGGGGACGCCAACCCGCGCCAGCCGAGGACCTCTTCTTCCGGCACAAGGCTTCGTTGTTTCTGTGAGTCTGACGTCCTGCACGACAACGTGTAGAACGTCAGACTCACAGAAACAGAACGAAGCCTTGCAGATCAGGATTCGGGCATGAGGGACCTTTGGTCTGTCTCAGTATGTCAATAAGTACATAAGGAAAATCAACAAAGCAGATCGTGATGAAAAAATGTTATTTACTAATAGATATATTAAAAATTATATACAGTACAGCCCGATATTAATATATATCTATTAATAAATTACATTTTTTCATCACGATCTGCTTTGTTGATTTTCCGTCTTGGAGTTTGCAGACCGACTGCCACTTTCCTTTCTTTGACCCTCCCTTTTGGGCAATGAATACATAAGTACATAAGCATCGCCATGCTGGGACAGACCAAGGGTCCATCGAGCCCAGCACCCTGTCTCCGACAGCAGCCAAAAGAACAAACAATTTGTCCCGCCCATCCCAGAAATAGTGGATTATTCCCATGTCCATTCGATAACATTCTATGGCCTTTTCCTGCAGGAAGCTGCCCAACCCCTTTTTTAAAGTCCGCTAAGTCAACCGCCTTAACTACTTTTTCCGGCAGCGAATTCCAGAGTCTAACTACGTGTTGAGAAGAAAACTTTCCTCCGATTCGTTTTAAATTTACTACACTACAGCTTCATCGCATGCCCCCTTGTCTTAGTATTTTTCGAAAGCATAAAGAGACGCTCCACATCGACCCGTTCCATTCCACTCATTATCTTATAGACCTCTATCATATCTCCCCTCAGCCGCCTTTTCTCCAAGCTGAAGTGCCCTAGCCTCTTCAGCCTTTCCTGATAGGGAAGTCGTCCCATCCCCTGTATCATCTTTGTCGCCCTTCTCTGCACCTTTTCTAATTCCACTATTATCTTTTTTGAGGTGTGGCGACCAGAATTGAACACAATACTCGAGGTGTGGTCGCACCATGGAGCGATACAATGGCAGAATAATATCCTCATTTTTGTTTTCTTTCCCTTTCCTAATAATACCCAACATTCTATTTGCTTTCCTAGCCGCAGCAGCACATTGAGCAGAAGGTTTCAACGTATCATCAACAATGACACCTAGATCTCTTTCTCGGTCCGTGACTCCTAACGCTGAACCCTGCATGACGTAGTTATGTATTTATGGTGGTAACTCAATAGTGGAGGTGAAGCAGAGATAAGCACTCAACTGTGGTACATTTTTTTTCCCTTATATCCAACATTCTTGGGTTCTTTCACAGTGGAGTATGAGAAAAGAACTTTAGAGTTTTGGCTTTGAGAGCTGCTTCAAATATGACAGAATGGTAAGAGTTGTTCAACGGTGTGCCCAGTACCTATTGCATTTTATATTTCATGTCTGGTTTCTTAGGATTTGGGCACACATTCTTATAGAATAACATGTAGCCAGATTGGTGGCAATTAGCACCCAATTATTGGCCCTAACTGGCTCCTTAGCTTTAACTGGGCACACATCTTGGATTTTTCAACGCAATACAAAAAATACAAGCTGTGCCTTTATTTTCTCAGACTGACTGATCGCTCCAACTCCTGTTGTCTTAGTTCATCTCTATGGTCCAATGCTATTTCTTCAGGATTTTTATTATAGTGCTATGCATCTCTACTCCTTTTGTTTTATTCCCCTTGCAGCTGTTGTGTTGTAGTTTTAGATTGTTTTATGTGTGTTTGGTGTTACTTCACCTTTTGCATTGATATGTACACTTACCTTAGAAATTGTGTACACAAATTGTGTCAATGTGAAGACTATAAATTCTGCATATAAATGAATAAATCTGCTCCATGGCAAGCAGAAAGATACGGAGAAGTGTTTGTTTGGATCTGGGGTTCAAACCATTCACTACTGAGGGGCCAATGGTGCTTACCTCTATTTTTTTTTTCACGATTTCCTAATTAGCTATACTTGTACATGCAGTTTTGTAAAATATAGCACTTACATATATGAGGAGCAAAATCAGCACCTATACATTCAAAGTATCACCACAAACACATGCAGATCCAAGTTTCAAGTTTTATTGAAGACTTTCTATCCTGCCCAACAGAACAAGTCACCTGGGTGGCATACATAGAAACAAAAATACAATAGGAAAGGGGGAGGGGGGAGAACTCCTATTCAAACAGGACAGTGTGGGGGGGAGGTCAGAACATTAGGGAAGGATGACTGTTCCGATAGGTATCTTGCAGATGCTGGGGGATCAAGTATACACATCTTGGGAAAGAAAAGTCTTTAATTCTATTTTGAAGCGAGAGAGGGTAGTGATTTGTCTGAGGTGTAAGGATAGAGCATTCCATAGTTTTGGACCTCGATAGGAAACCATTGTATCTACTGTGTTCATGGAAAATTACATGCTGAGTTGGGACAATCAAAAAGATTTAGTTGCAATGAGCACAAAGATGTGGTTAAAGTCAGTTTAAAGTGCTGTACCCTTGGATGAAGCCTGGTGAAGCGAGTTCCACCAGGAAGTTCTAAAGATAAGTGCACTATAACAATCAGTTAAGAGAATATGGAAAACTGAGTATATTGTTTTTAACTGTATCCATTAAAATGATTAAAACTGGTATGATTGAAATGAATGTTTTTCTTGTTCAATAACAGAATATGCTCTGAAGAATATTGCATGAATTTGCACACCGCAGACCAGTTCATAGGGTGCTATTTTACCACTTACTTTGAGGCCTTTTCCCCTTAAAATTTTTTTTTTTAATTAAGCTTGGTATCTTTATTAATTCAATTGTGTTGACTGTTTTGACTTCATTAGTTGTGGATTTAGCTCATTTTTTGTTGTAATATATAAATAAAACAACCCTGCAGCTAATTCTTCCCAAAGAGGCCCATGTCAAGGGGCAGTCTTCTTGGACAACATCATATTAATGCTTTGCAATGCAAAACAGTGATGCCTAGTGCTAGCCAAGCTACATCTTAGCTAAAGCAGTATGCCAACAGGACAAAGTGTTATTCTCAGAAAAGTACTACAGCAACATTGGGATAAGAAGTTGTGATTTAGACTGTGGGTCAAACTATTAGAAGTAAATTTATTCCAACTAAAGTACTTTTGTTTTCTTTTCATCAACATCTCCAGTCATGAGTGAAAGACAATTAAAAAAGTATAACATACCTCTTCTTCAACAGACTGAAATTCCTTGTCATCAGGGGACAGGTCTATGAGAATCGTTCCACTACCAGATGTATTCAAGGTTAAATATGGATTGAGCCCTAAAATACAATGAAATATTTGTTTCAAATCAAAGACTACAATCAATCAACAAGCTTATCTAGTGTGAAGAATGACAATACTACTTCCTAAATCTATTCAGTACATAACATTCCGATATATTTTAAGTTGTAAGATATATTAATTACAATAGACCAAAGCTACCATTATTGTCAAAGCGCCATCAGTACATATATAGCAGTTTACATTTGAAAGGAGAAAGAGTTATATTGTAGTACTCATGTGTGAGCCCTTTTATTGTCCACTAATCCCACATCTGCTTTGGTAGACATGTGAGGGTGCTTTACTGTAAAAACATGCTTCATTTCTAAAAATTATTTCATAAAAATCATTAGTAACAATGTTTTGTAATTAGTAACAAAGCAGTAATTAATGATAATCCACAGAACCTAAAAGTCGTCCTACTGGATCAGATCAAGGGTCCATCTAGCCCAGTATCTGTTTTCTAACAGCATCACACACAGAGAAGTGTCTTTTCTTCAATTAGGGAAGTTTAAGTTCAAACAGGATCTGATAGTTTTCTAGTGCTTTTGGTTTGAAGAAGTCCTATTAATGCCTAATCAGAAGCAGCAAATTAGTGCACAACATAATTATAATGGGGGTTAAAGCTTCTAAGGAAGACAGTTGATAGATCAAGCCATAGAAGGCTAATACAAGTACATAGTGTATAACTACATCTCTTGCCACTGAGCCAGTCCTCCACACCTTAGCAGTAGTTATTTATAGCTGGATTCGAAGGAAACCCAAACAGCTATGTTCATCTTCCTATGATAAAATCTAAGCCTAAAAGGCTTAAAGTGAAACTGCTAGCTTTCAATTACAGGATATTCTGTGGATTCATCTTCTTTTATTGTTTATTTCAGTTTGCTATACCGTCTTTCCTAGAAGCATCACAGGGACGTTCACAAATACAGTTAATTAGAGTGTGAAACGAATGCCAAAAACCATAGGTCAGCTAATGGTCATTCCAAAAGAAAAGTAAAGAAATGTATTTTTAAAAAAAAGTTAGGCCAGGAGTCACGTCTATGAAAGCCACGTTCATTAAAGAAAAACATACTTTTGAACCTCGCTTCATTTTTCTTAAATATCTGAAAGGGGCCCTTTTACTAATGCTTAGCATGCGCTAAATACCAATAAAAATGGGCTTCTTAGCATGTAGCATACACTAATTCTGTTAGCATGAACCAAGCTTTAGTAAAAGGGCCCCTTAATATTTTAAGAAGAGGTTCAAAAGAGTGAGTATTTTAGGGAAACCATGTTAAGTACTTATCTAGTTCTTTTCCATGTACGAATGGTGCTATGAACAAATCCTTGTACCTTGTTGTCCAGAGATCAGTCTTTCAACACCTTTAATAACTTTATGCCTATGTCCATAAGCATTAATTCCAATCTCCTTCAGCTCTTTATGGCCCATTTCAACCAATACATCCAATGTGATCTAGAATAAAGGCAGGCACAAATTACAGCAATTAAAATACACAGAAAACTAAGTTTAAAAAAAAAGTGAAATTAGCAATCTATTCAAAATTTCATTTGTATCTCTTGTTGAATAATTAACGAGAAAGTTTGGCTTAAATTTCTCTTCAATAAAACTATGTGCAGATGCTTGAGGTACACGTATCAAGATATCTAGTGTACATTCACTCCTAAATTCCACTTAATATTTTATAGTTATGTTCAGTATACAACCAGCTCCACCAAGAGAATGGAGTCTTTTAGCCTGTGGTCCTCAAGTTAAAGGTGAAAGGAAAATATTTATTTACAAGCAGAGAAATGTGTAACCTGTTCCCTCCACCGGTCAGAGACATTAAATATTACATTACATTCAAGTCACACTGTTAACCAGTTTGTAAGATAAACTTATCTTACTACAAAGTCTGCTTCTGTCATTTACTGGGTAGCTCTCTTCTTCCCCAGGCTCTTCCTAGGTACTACAGCCCTGCTCACCACACCCTTGGAGTCTTCTGCACTCTGGGCCTACTTGATCTATTCAGCTTCAGGGTATTTAACTACAGGCTGGTCTGAGCCCCTCCCCTCTGACTCAGCCTCGGCAGACTACTCCCACCTACTTAAGATGCCTGAACTGCACCATCAGTGAGGGAGTGCTGATGTACTCCTCACACTCCCATTACTGCACCTTCACTGCTTTAAATAGCTGCAGCCACAACACTGAGCATTCTTTTAGCTGTGATGAAGCAGCAGTGCCTCTTAGAGGCATCTTCCTCAACCCCACAATGGTAGTTTTTGCTCAGGATTTTGTTTTCAATTATAGCACACTTATTTTACATAAGTACATAAGTAATGCCATACTGGGAAAAGACCAAGGGTCCATCGAGCCCAGCATCCTGTCCACAACAGCGGCCAATCCAGGCCAAGGGCACCTGGCAAGCTTCCCAAACGTACAAACATTCTATACATGTTATTCCTGGAATTTTGGATTTTTCCAAGTCCGTTTAGTAGCGGTTTATGGACTTGTCCTTTAGGAAACCGTCCAACCCCTTTTTAAACTCTGCTAAGCTAACCGCCTTCACCACTTTCTCCGGCAACGAATTCCAGAGTTTAATTACACGTTGGGTGAAGAAAACTTTTCTCCGATTTGTTTTAAATTTACTACACTGTAGTTTCATCGCATGCCCCCTAGTCCTAGTATTTTTGGAAAGCGTGAACAGAAGCTTCACATCCACCTGTTCCACTCCACTCATTATTTTATATACCTCTATCATGTCTCCCCTCAGCCGTCTCTTCTCCAAGCTGTATAGCCCTAGCCTCCTTAGTCTTTCTTCATAGGGAAGTCGTCCCATCCCCGCTATCATTTTAGTCGCCCTTCGCTGCACCTTTTCCAATTCTACTATATCTTTCTTGAGATGCGGCGACCAGAATTGAACACAATACTCAAGGTGCGGTCGCACCATGGAGCGATACAACGGCATTATAACATCCTCACACCTGTTTTCCATACCTTTCCTAATAATACCCAACATTCTATTCGCTTTCTTAGCCGCAGCAGCACACTGAGCAGAAGGTTTCAGTGTGTTATCGACGACGACACCCAGATCCCTTTCTTGGTCCGTAACTCCTAACGTGGAACCTTGCATGACGTAGCTATAATTCGGGTTCTTTTTTCCCCACATACATCACCTTGCACTTGCTCACATTAAACATCATCTGCCATTTAGCCGCCCAGTCTCCCAGTCTCGTAAGGTCCTCTTGTAATTTTTCACAATCCTGTCGTGATTTAACGACTTTGAATAACTTTGTGTCATCAGCAAATTTAATTACCTCGCTAGTTACTCCCATCTCTAAATCATTTATAAATATATTAAAAAGCAGCGGTCCTAGCACGGACCCCTGAGGAACCCCACTAACTACCCTTCTCCATTGTGAATACTGCCCATTAACCCACTCTCTGTTTCCTATCCTTCAACCAGTTTTTAATCCACAATAGGACATTTCCTCCTATCCCATGACCCTCCAATTTCCTCTGTAGCCTTTCATGAGGTACCTTGTCAAACGCCTTTTGAAAATCCAGATACATATATCAACCGACTCCCCTTTGTCCACATGTTTGTTCACTCCTTCAAAGAATTGAAGTAAATTGGTCAGGCAAGATTTCCCCACACAAAAGCCATGCTGACTCGGTCTCAGTAATCCATGTCCTCGGATGTGCTCTGTAATTTTGTTTTTAATAATAGCCTCTACCATTTTCCCAGGCACCGATGTCAGACTCACCGGTCTAAAATTTCCCGGATCTCCCCTGGAGCCTTTTTAAAAAATGGGCGTTACATTGGCCACCCTCCAATCTTCCGGTACCACGCTCGATTTTAAGGATAAGTTGCATATCACTAGCAGTAGCTCCGCAAGCTCGTTTTTCAGTTCTATCAGTACTCTAGGATGAATACCATCCGGTCCAGGAGATTGGCTACTCTTCAGTTTGCCGAACTGCCCCATTACGTCCTCCAGGTTTACCGTGAAGTCAGTAAGTTTCTCCGACTCATCCGCTTGAAATACCATTTCCGACACCGGTATCCCACCCAAATCTTCCTCGGTGAAGACCGAAGCAAAGAATTCATTCAGTCTCTCAGCTACGTCTTTGTCTTCCTTGATCGCCCCTTTTACCCCTTTTTCTTAATCAGTCCTGTGATATGTCTTCCTCTATCACTGCACAGTGAATCTAATATTCATATTTTCCACCAACTTTGCTGTTTAAACAGGGCCTCACATTTCATGAAGAGGCAAGCATTACAGACAGAAAATCAAATCTGAGAACCAATGCTCATGTTTAACTTTGATCTTCAGAGATAAATGTACAAGTAGCTTTCTACTCACTGATAGATGGGCATAAATGTAAAAAGTAGATTTTAATTGCATAAGAAGGTAACATTACTATCTGAAGTAAATGACTATTGCAAAACACAAATGTTTGCACTCCAACTTTTATTTTACATGTCAATTAAAGGTAAAGGCCTGAACGCTTACAAATCTTACCTGCTCACTTTCAAATATATCAATAAGATGTTCAAGCCCAAGATTCCTCAAAAACTGATTTATGCACAAATCAACTCCTAGAAATAAATAAAAATAATCTGTTAACATATTTTAAAGCAGTATTACATTTTCAAACACAAAATAAGAATATATAACAAAGGCCATATGGCCCGTGCCCAACCATTCTTCCTCCTCAGTTTTACGATTCCTTCCTCTCCCTCAAAGATTCTATGCTTGTCCCTTGCTTTCTTGAATTCTGATGCTTTCTTAGTCTCTTCCACTTCCAAGTGATAACTGAATGGCTTCATGCAAGAACAGGCCATCAGCCTTCTTTTGTTCAGTTTACAAACTCATTAGAGTCCAAAGATGCTAGGCAGACAAACTAGCTTTTTATTTCTATCATCTCTACACTACCCACTGTACCTAAATAACTCATTTCACACTTGGGATTTGGAAAAGACAAGTAATTACATCTAAAATCCAATCCCAAACCCAACATTTGATATTTTGTGCTAGCATTTTGGGTTCTAACTTGATTCTGAGTAGAAAATTTGATCAGATTTTAACAAAGAACCATTTACAGACTGATGTGGAATGCAATAGAGTTACAGTAAAGGACAGTTTATTCTAATAAATAAAATGCTGCTTTAATTGACCAGATCACATTAAGTAGCAGCAATGAAAAATATCTATGGTAGCAAGGTAATAAAAACCCCCCACCAAACTGCAATCTCAAGTATGGCCGGCCTAGTGACTTACATGGTAATTGCTGTGCACTAAAGAAAAATACACCTGGAGTTGCAAATTATCTAGAATACATTCACAAAGTTTGCTGTAAATATAGAAGGCACCAACAGTGATTACTTCAACCAAGGATCTGTGCTTTTGTGAGCTTAATGAAATCTTCTCCTGTCTTTCTTCTATGTTTGTGCAGCGCTGCGTACGCCTTGTAGCGCTATAGAAATGCTAAATAGTAGTAGTAGTAGTGAATGAGGCAGAGTTTTCTTCTTGTGAGCAGTTTTCAGCGGGACTGGCAGAAGTGCGTTCAGAGATAAATGCTATATATAAAGCGGAATGAGGATGCAATGAGAATTAATCAGCAGAGACTACAGATTTAAGATAAGTTCTGTTTTCGATTTGTTTTAAATATTTGATCAGACTTTTTGGTATTATTTATTTATAGTGGAACAGTTCTATTTTGAAAACACTTTCAGTGGCTTTCTTGTATTGGATTATGGACTTGGTAGGGGACTTTTTTGGATAGTAATTTTTCTTCTTTCTTCCACTGATTAGGAAACTGATAATATATATGCTCCTTATGTTAGGTGAAAGTCCTTTGTGGACAAAAGACACCAGTAGGAGGTTCTGAGCTTTATGAGGTTTCATTTAGTATTTAAACATAACAACCAGAGAAAACCATTATTGGTGCCTTCTACATTTACAGCAATTTTTTTTGAATGTATTATAAATTGCTGTGCATTGCCACACAAAGTGTGGTCCAAAGAAGAGTGACCAAAATGATAAAGGGGGTGAACTCCTCTCGTATGAGGAAAGGCTAAAGTGGTTAGGGCTCTTCAGCTTGGAAAAGAGACGGATGAGGGGAGAAATGATCGAGGTCTACAAAATCCTGAGTAGTATAGAACAAGAAGTAAATTAATTTTTTACTCTTCCAAAAGTACAAAGACTATGGGACACTCAAAAGAAGTTACATGGAAATACTGTTAAAACAATTTTCACTCAACGAATAGTTAAGTTTTGGAACTCTTTGCCAGAGGATGTGTTAACAGCTACTAGCGTATCTGGGTTAAAAAAAAAAGGTTTGAACAAGTTCCTGGAGGAAAAGTCCATAGTCAGCTATTGAGACAGACTATGGGGAAGCCACTGCTTGTCCTGGGATTGGTAGCATGGAATGTTGCCACAATTTGGGTTTCTGCCAGGTACTTGTGACCTGGCTTCGCCACTGTTGGAAACAAGATACTGGGCTAGATGGACCATTGGTCGACCTAGTATGGCTACTCTTACGTTATGTTCTAAGGAAGGAGGGATGGACTCTTGGCTAGGATTACCGTATTTGTGAATACAAAAAAAAAAGAAATTAAAATGGTTGCTACCTTTGCTTAAGAAATAATTAATTGTAGCAAATCTGTAAATGGCTTTTAGTTAATGAACATACATCGAACAGTGACTGACTTACAGTACAGCAGTAGACAATCTTTTTTGCAAAACTTCCAGATTTGAGTTTGACCGAGTCTGAGTCCAAACATACTTATCAGAAGAGTGGATATCCCTCAACAACTTTGGCTGACTTCTAAGATATATGTGAAAGTCTTTGCATGACATACGTTTAAAGTTGTACTGCATGAACAAAATTCCTTTGACAGATTCAACCAGCAGGGAAACAGACAGGTCAGTAATGCCTCCCTTTCTCTTTAGCACTCCCATGTGTCTAGACTGACTAATAGGCCAGAGATGGTTTCTCTTATTATATAGGTTGGTATGTTGGTCATAGGCACATAAAAGAAAAAGAGAATTATTTTCCTAAAAATTAAAAAACCTGGACGGCATATCTGAAGAGGATGCATAGTAACCTGCCTATGGCACGCTTCTCCCCCAACCTCCCTTTCTTGTAGGTCTCTGAGAGAGCACTATCAGCCCACCCAGCAAGCTCAAGCCTGCGGGCTGAAGCTCAGGGCAAGGATACTGTGAACCTTCCTGGCTCAGTAAGCAGCATGGTCCAAACCCCCAATAGCTATGGCTCACAGATAAGTCCAGAGAACACAGATAATGGACTGTGGACCATTGGGGGGGGGGGGGAGGGGAGGGGGTCAGGCCTTCCTTCTTACAAACTTACTGCACCAGCCCAACCTCACTATTTCCTGAAAACATAGACATACTGAAGGGTTCCAGCCTGCTTCAGTCCTTATACCACTGATGTCACTGGGAAAAGTTCAGTATTTCTACCTCCATTTTCTGGTTCGGAGACCCAACCCACTGGTCTGGACTAGTCTAGTAGGATAAAAGTATTTGACTCTACCAGAAAAGGTAGCTGCTAATAGCACCTACGATGCAAAAACACTGATAAACCTAGATTTTTTTGTACCCTGGAATGACATCTAATAAGCTGGGAAATAAACCTTACCTTCACATTTTATAACACCTGCAAATAAGAGCCCTAATTATAGACTAGGCAACCGAATCAGACCTAAAAACAGTAAGACATTATTTTTCTGTCATCCACTAATTGGCACATCAAGTATGCCCTACTTTCCTTGTCTACTCTGCCAAGGAGAAAAAGCAGGTCAGTAAAAAACACAATCTAAACTCCTGGGTTCCATCCCATTATTTTACCTATAATACACTAATATGGCTACCTAAATTTCAGTATAGTTATAAACAATTTTTTGTATGCATCACATCACAAAATATAATCTATATATATAAAAGACAACCCCAACGTTCTGAAGCCTCCACGGAAGTTGATATCCGGTGTGCCCTAGAGAGTCTGCACCGCCCTCGCGTCAAAACGTCATGACGTCGAGGGCGGAGCTATGACACTCGAGGGCCGAAACGGCACACAGCGAACAAGGCAAGTAGCTTCGAGGGACGGAGGGAGGGGGCCCCTTGCTAGCGCCCGTTTCATTCCGCTCAGAAACGTGCATTTTTTCCTAGTCTTTAATAATTATAATCTTCAATTATTCTACCTATGAGACCACACAGTAACTAGAGAGAGAGAGAGCGAGCGATACATCATTCAGTTTGCCCAGTTATTCTTGTATATGCTGCTAAGGATATGTCCCAGCAGCACTCATAGCAGCTTAAACTATAGGATATCACTTCTTATCTAAATTTATGCTGCCTTCCTCTTTGGTTCTCCACAGCCTTAGGTAGACGATCATACAAAGTTTCAGTATGTAGCCCACAACTCAATAGCCACTCTTCTCCCTTGTGTATCACCATGCTTTCTAAAAAGCTAAACATTATAAAAATTAAAAAGGCCGAAACCTGAAAATCAGGTCATCCTGGACACTACCAATCTGCCTGCATTAACCTGGTTATTTTTGGAGAGTTATAGTCTGATGATTCCAGGTCATTTATCCCAGGACCTGTCTCTTGCTTTCTTATAGCAGAACAGCAGACCAACAAATGTAGAAAATAATGGCAAGGACTTTAGTTCAACTTTGCCATTATTTTCTACCTTTGTTGGTCTGCTATGCTTGCATCACAGATCTTCTTGCCTCTCTTGTGCTTCTTATTTTCTTATGATAGCTCTCCTTGCCTCTGCTCTCAAGGGAATAAAAAGTTAACTGCTTTTAGTAATGCTACCTTCCAAACCTGTTCCTACCACTCCCTTCTCTAGCTATCCCAAATGTTCAAATTCTGCGACAGTACTGTTTTCACCACCCTCTGCTGGCAGCTTATTCCAGGCATCCTCTAAACTTTTTTTTTTTTTTGTTACATTTGTACCCTGCGCTTTTCCACTCATGGCAGGCTCAATGCGGTGGGCAATGGAGGGTTAAGTGACTTGCCCAGAGTCACAAGGAGCTGCCTGTGGCGGGAATCAAACTCAGTTCCTCAGTTCCCCAGGACCAAAGTCCACCACCCTAACCACTAGGCCACTCCTCCACACCCTCCCGCCATCATATTACCTCTCATCTTTCCTATAGCAAGTACATTTTAAGCCTGCTAAACCTCTCTTTGGTGTCTGTCTTGTACAACCTGTATTATTTTAGTAGCCCATCTCAGAACTGCTCTCATTTCAATGCCTTTATGAAGAGGTGTAACATCCAGAACCACACACCACTCTCAGGTGTGATCTCAGTAATAATCTATTCTTCATGGGTTGCAATAAGACATATGAGAACAATAAAGGAAGCATTTCTACCTTCTTCTTTTTTCTCTAGGCCCATAGCCACCTCCATTCCAGTTGCACTCAGTGAAGAGAGTTCAGAGAAGCTCCCCGACAGGTTGTCGAGGCTGCTGGCAGCAGAAAGGCTGGATGGGCTGGATGGAACAGAGGACAGAGGAGGAGCTGTAGCTCCTACTGTTTGAGATACATTGATCACCTGAGGTTTATAACACGATGGCAGTGCAATGGGAGGCATGGCTGCTGCCAGCAGTGCACGAACATCATCTGCCTAAAAATGATATAATAAAAGGTCTGAGCTTTTAAAGGAAGTTCAATTATTAAACATATGATCAATTAAATAGCATTTACCTAATCTGAAATTAAAAAAAAAAAACAAAATCACACAGGACACAAGGAGCTCAATATTCAAAGCAACTTAAGCAGACAGGAGAGGCTCCAGCCCACTAAAATCACTCCTGGCCTCCCATCCACTGATATTCAGCGGCATTTACCTGGACAGTGCCACTGAATATCGGCTCTCGCTAGCCATTAAAAAAATGGGCAGGTCAGAGCAGTGGTGCAAGTGGCAGCATTGGGATGGGTCAGCAGTTACGTGACTGTTGGCACCCACATAGCTAAGCGAGTGAATTTAAGACAGCTTAAAAGCTGCCCTAAATTCAGCCAGGTAGTTATAGGGGCCATGGCTGAATATTGGATAGGACCTGCATAAAAAAAAAAAAATTTCCCTGTGCTCCTCCAGATTCCCCCCCCCCCACTTCCCCCTTGCAAGTGTAGTCCCTCCCACCCACCCCCACTCCCGTCTCAGGATAGGCCCTCCTCCCCAAGTCTATCTGAAGTCTCTGGTGGTCCAGTGGAGCAAAGGGAGCAGCATGGAGGAGATCTGGAGAAGGTCCTGGCTGATATTCAACCACGGACCACTTAACTGTTTTATGTGGGCCCTGGCTGAATATTGGCTGGGACCCACATAAGCTCCGGCGGTCAGTACCAGTGCAATTAGTCCCAGATATTCAGATGCCTGCACATAGTCCACCAACTGAATAGTGGCTGCAAGATTTATAGTAAAGGTTATTAGAAAATATTTTATCTTACAGAAAATAAATGCCAATAGGTTAGGAAAAAAAATACAAAACAATTAAGTCTGCAAAAAATTGAGTTTTCTCACTGACTGTTTATGTTGTCTGAGGAGTAATTTTGTTTATATTGGTTATAAATATGCATCCCACATTTCCACCTAAGGCTGACTGATTTCTAGCTTTATACTTCTTGTTCTTCCAACGTTTTCCCAAAATCATATGCTAACTTCAATGAACATGCCCTGCACTCATTGGATTGTAAGAGCCATTGCCTTCTGTTTGAAGAAGACTAAAGACTTTAGGCAGTCCACACAGCTTTTTCTTTCTCTCCCCCCCCCCCCCCCCCCCCCCCCCCCCCCCCGGAAGCATGGGATCGTTGTATTGATGAGCATTCTTTTTTTAATTTAAACTTTATTGAAAAAAATCTAGCACATTAGTATTTCCTTATTGCCGCCTATGAAACAAGTGGAGACAAGGACTGTATCAGAATTTAAGAAAGCATGGAACAAACATATGGGATCTCTTAGGAAAAGGAGGCAAGTGGTTAGTGAGGATGGGCAGACTGGATGAGCCATTCGGTCCTTATCTGCAATCATGTTTCCATGTTTCTAGTTATCTTTTGGAATTCCTGACAGGTCAGGAGTGATACAGTTCATGGAAATATAATTCCTATATTCCCCCCAATTGCCTGCTCTTCCCTTACCCTAAAGGCATAAAACTTTAATAAAATTGTTAATAAAAATGCAAAAAGAGAGTAAGGGACACAGGAGGGCAGTCTAGAGGCAGCTGCAGCCCAGAGGATGTTTGGCAATTACAGCAGAAACCTCTCTTCCCTATGAGTTCAGAAGCAGGTGAGCAGTGGGAGAGTGTGCCAGGTCAGTCTTGTTGTAATGGTGCCTATGGAAATTGGCAGGTTAGTTCTACAGCTGGAGAATGCAGCACCCCTGGGAAATGTGACCATCTTGGATTTGGGTCATGACTCTCCCACACTCCCAGTTGGTCCTTAAATACCAGAACCAGTGCCAGAAAAGAAGGAAATGGGGGTTGGGGTTCTCTGCGCTGTCCAAATAAGCAGTTTCTGGCCTGTTGGGGTGGAGTGGAAGGTTGGAAGCATCCACCTCACTCTCCAGAGAGCCTTGGGGACCCTGCAACTTTCAGCATCGCAGGGAAGCCACAGCCAGGAAGTCCCTCTCCCTGCCCTGGTTTGTTATCCAGTGGCCCGCCCCACCATTGTCCACGGAAGAGCACTAGGCTGCCTCGGATAAGAACAAGGACTCCAATAGGCCTCTATATGGAGAAGGGTGGGCTTTCTCTGGGAAAGATAAGCAAATCTTATTTGGCTGTTTCATTAGTAGGTGCTCTCTTCCTTTACTGTGCAGGCGATAACCACACTTGTGCATGTTGGGAGTCCTTGGTGGAAGAAGCATCAGAGATCCCATAATGGAGGGCATTCAGAAGCCCTCCAGAGCCTTTCCCCTCCATATGGCACTCCACAAGATGATTCTTGTAGAATGTGATGCTCCTGAGGTACTGCTGAAGGGGTGTAAGGTGATGGGATGGGCTTATCCCTCTCCTATTTTGTCTCCCTTGCACAGATGCCTTGATCACCAATGACCTGGAAGATGACTAGCCTGGTCGAAGGTGACTTAGCCCTCAAGAACAGGAAGCTCAAGTTGCTGTTGTAGCAGGCTTTTTCTCTCTCTGCACTGGGCATTCAGGAAGTGGTGCGTAGGGATTAGGTGACCTACATCTTGCTGTATTGGATTCAACTGCTGCTGGAGAGACCAAAAGTGGCCTGACTGGAATCTGGCACAGCTATCCTTGCAGACATCCTTTATGATAGATTTAACAAGGGTAAGTTTGCAGTTCATTGTTTTAGTGGTGGTGGTGGCCCAGTGTAGGCTGTGGCATTGCAACTGGTTGGCAGATTTGGCTGTCAAGCGCCTGCTCTATGGAGAAGATCTTGAGAACCTGATTAAAGATCTGAGGGAGGCCATGCATAAACCCTTCCAGAGGGCAGATCTCATCTGTGTTCCAAAAGGGCATCAGGTCTATCTCATCTTAAGGATAGGAGGCATTACAAACCAGGGAAGCAGAACTCCAATTCTGCCATTAAGTTCCAGCCCTTTTGCAGTACTTGAAAGCTGGGGGTAGATAAGGGACACCTCAGGAGGAGTCCATGCCTTCTAAAGAAATTCAGCCCTCTACTTCCAGTGGGGTGTCATCATCACCACTTTTACCTGGAGAAAACCGTATGACATTGAACTAATGGGTACTTGACATGGTTCAGAATGAGTATGGCATTGAAGTTCACATCCCAAATTTCTGATGCCTTTATGACATTCTCCCTGGGGGTCAGCTAGAGTCACAGTAATGGTAGAGTCAATTTTTAAAAAGGTTAATGTTGCTGAGGGTCATTACATCATTACTGCTGGCAGAACAGGGTTCAGACAATCTATTTTGTGGCACCAAGAAAGGCAGAGCATTACAGTCTATGCTTGACCTAAAAAAAGGGGGGAGGGGTGTTAATGCTTCACTGTGTGTGTGCTCTTATTTCAGATAGAAACCCTATAATCACCTATCACGGCAGACAGGAGAGAGGAATTTTGACACCTCTGGACCTAAACAGAGGGGGTGGAGGAGGGGCCTAATGGTTAGTGTAGCAGGCATTGATCCTGGCAACCTGGGTTCGATTCCCACTGCAGCTCCCTGTTATCTTGGGCAAGTCATTTAAACCTCCATTGTCCCAGTTACAAAAACTCGATTCCCAGCTTGGTTGGGATGTTACCTTTTACTTAAAATTCCCATACAGATGCCTGGTGGTGTATCAAGGGGAATAAAGTACACCACCTTTGGTACACTGCAGTTGGAATTTATTTTTTTTCCAAGGTACAGTCGTTTTCTTTTTTTTCTTGCCATGACTGTTCAGAAGATTTGGGGATTTAATTTAAACATGAGTGGTAGAAGTTTAGACAACATAATTATTTTGTATTGTATTCTTATGTTTTATGTTGTTTTTCTCTTTCTTGTATAAAGGGAGTTTGAGTTAATTGCTAGTTTTTTTATTTTCCTTTGTTTGTTTTCCTGATTCTTATTGGAATGTGTAGATTTCAAAATCATAATTAAAAAGAATTACCCATTTCTCTTCTCAGTTTCCATAATGCATACATTCATGCCTGTGCTTTATGATTTGTACTAGGTGTGCTGTATTCAGTTTCTGTATCTCACAATCCAAAGGGCAATGTGTTCTCTTCTAATAGTTCATCAGGGCAGATTAACTCCATACTTCATGGCTTATCAAATAAAATTATTTTCTTGCTCTTCAACTAAGTTGTAGTCATCCTTTTTGACTTCAAATGCAACTTTCTTTTAGTCCCTTTATAGAGTAGCAGGAGTTAGATAACATCTTCTCTCTATATGTTCCACCTTCACTTACATCCTATGCTGTTTAAGATACTTTATTGTGTATTATGTGACACTGTATTCAGTATTATGTTCTATTTGGATATTTTCACTACTGTAATTGTCTATTGCCTTTATTGTACTCATTCTTGCTGTACAGTGCCTTGGGTGAATTTCTTCAAAAAGGTGGTACATAAATCCAAATAAATTAGATGCACAAGTGGATTATTCCCAAGCTCAGGTTGCTCCTACTTCAGAGAACTGTCCAACTGTTGAGGGCCACCTCAGGCCCAGATGCACTAAACTTTAACGACTCTTTTACAACCCTTTAACGAACAAGTTTTAAACCGTGACATGCATTAAAGGCCTTTTTCCGACGACGGTAGCAGCAAACGAAAACGGAATGCAGATGAGCAAATTGTGTAGAAACCCTACTGAAATGAGATGCATCAAAGTTTATCGCTTGCCCTAACGCTGGAAAACCACTGGAAAGCTAACGAGAGGTTGTACCTCTCATTAGGGCTGCCCGGCTTCCAAACATTAATGTAAAAAAAAAAAAAAAAAACGGGAGGGAGGGGGCAAAAACGCTCATCAGGAGCATCCTTTATGAGCGTCCTTGCCCCCCCCCCCCCCCCCCGCCCGAGGTCGCCGCTGCTCCCCGCTTCCCCTGCATTAAAATCACAAAACTATGGGCAGCCCCGGCTCCCCTCTCTCCCTTTCTTCTCCTTTAAAACGATGGCTCCCGCCATCCTCTGCCCCCGTGCCCCCCCCCCCCCCGCCCGAGGTCGCCACTGCTCCCCGCTTCCCCCTGCAGCATAAAAATCCAAACTTTAGCAGCCCCGGCACTCCTCCCTTCCTCTATTTCTCCCCAGCTCCGCCTCCCGCCATCCTCCGCCCCTTGCCCCACCCCCTCCGCCCACCCTGAGGTCGTCACCACCGCTCCCCTCCACCATACCAGGCCCGCGCAGCGCCTCTCACCTTTGTGTGAAGGCGCTGCACGGGCAAGAACACCTGGAGGCATATTTTCAAAGCACTTAGCCTTCCAAAGTTCCATAGGTTTCTATGGAACTTTGGAAGGCTAAGTGCTTTGAAAATATGCCTCCTGATCGCCGCCGAGTCTTCAGGACGTCTCTCCTTTCCTGACCTGGGCCCGCCCTTGTCTGACGTAAGTAACCTACGTAGGTTACTTACTTGCTCCTCCAGCTGTATAAGTTTTGCTCTCAGTCAGCTTCTAAGATCAGAATTACCACTAGCTACTGGAATCTATGGTGGTAACTTTGAATTTGGTACAATGAGCCCAAACGCACAAGGCCTCCTCCAGGGGTATGCAATTTCATTAGTCACCTCAGGACCAGGCCTTCAAGGTCCAGCTCCTAGCTGCAAACAAGAGGAGTCTGGTGTCATGGAGGGTTCCACTGAATTTCCTCAAATGGATGACCGAGTACACCACTTGGATGACAGTAACGATGAATATTCTTAATGGCTGAGACGTTCACTGCCAGGGTTAGGTAGCATAGGGTCTACAGTGCCAAAAGGACGTTTGTGGTCTATCAACAGTTTGGAGGCCAGGACTATCCCATCTCACACTAGCCACCTTTTTACCACTAAAGGAGGGGTGGTAGCTCATATCCTGTCAGGCAGTGCCAAAGTGGTGGCATATATCAAGAGGCAGAGAGACGTGGAGTGTGGGTAGTAGTGCAGGAGGAGAGTTTGCTGTTCCATTACATACAACTTGTATGCAATCTCAATGGCACATGATAGGCATGGAGAAATGTTCAGGTGTACTTTCCCAAAGAAGAGGGACAAAACTCCATGAGTAGAAGAGCAGCAAAAAACAAACAGTCTGTAGGGCAGCTACCTGGTAGTTCTTGATTTTTCATAAAGCATTAGGAATTGAATGTTCAGGCCAGAAAAGACTGTCTTTGGAAAGGCAGACCGCAAGGCAGCCTTAGCTTTCCCCTGCCCAGTATCCTAAAGTTTGATTATTTCCTATGCATCTGAACTGGTCTAGAAGGGTGATAAGGATCTAGAATGGTGCTACCCAAATCCAGGACCCTTCCAGAACGTCTTCGGCTGCATAAAATGGAACCTCTTGGCCTGTCAGTGTGTCTTATAATTAATCCAGTGTTTCTTTGTTGAGAAACTGAGTTTGTTAGTGTTATAGTAAGTTCCCCTCCCCCTAATGGTTTTAGATGAGACGTGTCCAGCAACTGTTTTATTCCTACAAGCTAGCAAGTTCCAGGGCTATACCACTCTTTATATTACAGGTGTCATCACCAGGAAAGCCATATTCTTTACCTTCATCTGCTTGATGGGCACCATATACCCCACATGTATGAACTGGTTTATCAGTATTCAAGGAAAGAAAATTAACACAGAAGACTAAGCTTATAAACCACCTTTCCTGGACAACCAAAGCAGTTTACAAGAAGCAAAATGAAATAACCTCCCCTTTTAGAAAACTGAAAAGTGGTTTTATAGACTATAATACAACCCCTTCCCCTCAAAATTTAATTTACAAAAAGTTCTTGCTAAGGCTTGACTTACAAAGCAAGTAGTGTAGTACTGCTAGCTTAATTCTCAGATGCTATGCTGTTTAACAAATATATACAAACATCAGTACTGCATCTACTCTAAAAGCATACTGTTTGTCAAAAATACAAAAGCCTCTAGATTAGCATTTAGCAGGAAGACAGTGATGTTAACAGAGATCCAAGAAGTGACAAGCATAAACAGTCAGACTGTGCAGATTATATTAATGTTTGTAACTGTATCATCTACAAAGACTGCTAAGCAGTGGATAAGAAAGTCCTAACTTTACTTACTGTAACTAGGTCTAATGATGTTTGTCCCTCCTGATTTTTCAGTGTAGGGTCAGCTCCATGCGCTAGCAGCAAGGCACAAAGTTGTGTCCTTCCTTTTTGGGCTGCTTCATGTAAGGGTGTAAAAGCCCATTTATCCGTGGCATTCACGCAGGCATTAAACTTTATTAGTAAAGCTGCAACATCTACATGCTACAAAATGAAAATATTCTATTAATGTTAACTCAATTAAAACAACTCAAATACTGTTACATTTCAAATCATAACCACCATTTATAACTAGGAAAAAGGGAAAGGGAAATGGGACCTGATATACCGCCTTTCTGTGGTATTTTGCAACTACATTCTAAGTGGTTTACATATATACACGTACTTATTTTGTACCTGGGGCAATGGAGGGTTAAGGACTATGCTGAGGAATGTGTTATGTCCTACAGCTAAGAAAGCAAATGAGACTGGAGAGTGCATATAAGCTACATCACTGTCCCAGCCCACAAAGAAATTCAAACAGCCATTACAACGAAATTTTAAAAGCCAAAAAGTCATCTGAATATACCACTTAGCATAGGAAGTATTTATTCATTTATTATACATATTAACAGCCTTTCCAAAACAGAGTTTTATCCAAGGTTAAAGTGTTTGTATTTTGTATTATATTATCTATAATGAACACACACAGAAAACACAATGTATGCAAACCAACATTATAATTCCATCATCTATTGCAGCATCATTTTAAGATTATATTCCCTAATTCCAATTCTAAGATTCTTCCAAATAACCACATAGTTCTGCTCCTGTCACAGTACAAGCAGTAATCTATTCCTCCCCATGAGGGCCACCACTGAAAAAGCTCTCTCATGACAAAGTGCCCTCTATCTCTTCCATTGGCAGTATTTTCAACAGCGCACCCGTCTTTGGAGAGTATTAGGGCAACGTCTTAAGCAGTAGGTATACAAGCTATATGCCTCATACAAAGAATAGGAGACAAAAGTAAAAGGAACAAAAAACAGGCGAGAACAAGTTGGGTCAAGAATCAGAAAAATCAAAGTGAAAAAAAAAAAAAAAAAAAGACATTTTGGTTGTGCAGGAAGAAATACGCAAATGTATTACAGCAAATTTGTTCACTAATGAGAATCTGAAAGACAAAATAGTATTAATTGTGTGGGAGAAAAAAAGTTTTAGAAATATTAACAAGTAGAAAAACCACACACACACCTAGTAGCAAAGTCACCATATGCATAACTTTATGAGCAGCCTTCTTGAAAGCAAAAAATTAGGCCGAATTAAAATATATATATATCCCTATATTTTCTTAGACAATTTGGAGCTTAAATTTGCTTGCTATCACTCTCCATAGACAGAAGGATCAATCAGATACACAGAGGGATGACGACATCCAACAGTACCAGGACAGAACAGCTCTCCCAAATCTCAGAACTACAGTAAGGTTCTGAGCATTCGTAGATATTCCTGCATGCAACAATCCTCTCCGTTTCTAATGTAGAGTCAGGGAAGCTATCAGCATTTTGTGGCAGATTACCAGCAAGCAACACTGCTTTCTGCAGCAGCAAGATTGAAGATGTCTTTCATAGAGCCATTCTCATTATCTCGTTACTGAAACTTGTTTTCGGATAATTGTAGGATATAAGAATGAATAAAAGCATCTTATTGATAAGCTATGAGGTATGAGTTAATATGCCCTGAGAACACATTGCCCTTCGGATTGTGAAATACAAAACCTGAATACAGCACACCTAATACAAGACGTGTTTAAATTAAATCCCCAAATCCCCATGGCAAGAAAAAAAAAAAAAAAAAAGCTTTCCAAATGCAATGTCCCAAAGGTGGTGTATTTTATTCCCTTTGATACACCACCACGTATATATATGGGAATTTTAAGTAAAAGGTTACATCCAAAAGCAAACATTCTGCTTTCAAATAAAGGAAGGCTTCACCGCATAATTGAGCTGACTGAGCAACGTTAGGGTAGATATGCATCTTCCACCCACAGAATACATCTTTCTTAAGAGTACAATTTAAAAATGATAGATACTTTCTTGCTCTTCAACTAAGTTGTAGTCATCCTTTTTTACTTCAAGTGCAACTTTCTTTTAGTCCCCTTACAGAGTAACAGGAGTTAGATAACATCATCTCTCTATATGTTCCACCTTCACTTACATCCTATGCTGTTTAAGATGCTTTATTGTGTATTATGTGACACTGTATTCCATATTATGGTCTTTTTGGATATTTTCACTGTTGTAATTGTCTATTCCTTTGTTGTTCTCATTCTTGCTGTACAGTGCCTTGGGTGAGTTTCTTCAAAAAGGCAGTAAATAAATCCAAATAAATTGGCTGCACCAGTGGTTTATTCCCAAGCTCAGGATTGCTCCTGCATCAGAGTATTGTCCTACTGTTGAGGACCAACTCAGTGATACGTTTATGCAAGAGCTGAACAGTTCAAATGGACAGACTGTTCATCACAACTTGACTGAAGGCTGGCCCAAGCAGTAACATGAAAGTATTCAGCAAGGAACAGGTACCTCCTTTGCAGATGCTCTCTAATGACACAGACTGAGAGCTATCATAGCGGCAGCAACCAATATGATTAGGTTTAAATATGTTTAAAAAAACAGAAGCTTAATGGTAACAGAACTGAATAGATGATGCTAATAGCCACAGGACTATCAGATGGCTGAAGTCAAAGGAGATGAAACATCTGTATAGACTGATGGACTCATGTAGTAAGCCACAGCTTGTTTACAGTACAGTGTGGACAGATGTTTTTCACATTGCTCCTTATAAGGCTTAGGATAAAAGACAGGCACTATCTCCTTATTAATATGGAAGGACAAGAACTTAGGTTGTGTCCTTAAGGCCACCTTACTGTGATGAAATTGAATGTACTCACTGATCCTTCTGATCAAGGTAACTAATACAAGAAAACCAGGGCTTTTTTGAGGGGGTACTGAGTACCGGCACCTTTTCCATTATCTGCTAAAATTGACCCATGGTCCCCAAGTTTTAATGGAAGAGCTCAGGCTCTACACACAAATTCTACTTTGTCATATATTCTGTGACTGGTTCAGGGGGTCTGGCTATTGTGGGGTGGGTCCCTCAGTGATTAAGCCATCCCTGAAGGGTGGCTTGGCATTTGAGTACCCGCACCTTTTTCACTAGAAAAAATGCACTGAAGAAAACTATCTTCCAAGACTGACACTTTAGATTTAAGTCATCAACTCAGTTATATAAGGAATAAAAGCACAACATTCAGACCCCACAAGACACTTTGTTTTTGAACTGGAAGATTAATATGAAAACCAACAATATGTGACTGGGAAAGTTTTGCACGTTAAAGGTAGGAGCTGCTACTATAGCAAATGGTGCAAGCATGGTAAGCTTTGTGCATTGGGCCCTCAGTCCATGACAGGGTGATAGATGTATACATTGAACAGTAGAGAGGTAAATTGGTGTTTTCACTGCTGGGAAAGTAGTATTCATGGAGATCCCTACTGTCAAAGATTGATTGCACTGCATTTCGATCCAACAATCACTCATCAGGTTGGAGGACTCTGCTGAGTCTGTCCACTAATTGATTTTGGGGTATATAGAGGGTCTGGATGGATGTGTGAATGAGAATTGCAGAATTCCATATTCACACTGCCTCTCAACAAAGTTAAGGGGATCCTACCATGAAGCAAGTTACTCACCAGTAGCAGCTGGTCTTCAAAGACAGCAGACCAAGTATTCTTACAGATGGGTGACGTCATCAGACGGAGCCCGGTGCAGACACCAACTAGCAAGATTAATGTGCAATTTTCTAGCAGCATCCCACTGCATATAGGTTGCTTCCCACCTGACAAGCATGGCCATTCAGTCATGTAAAATAGCTAAAGAACAAAACTTCAAAGGGTGGTGGGAGAATATGTGAGAATACTTTTTGTCTGCTGTCCTCAGAGAACATGTACTACAGGTGAGTAACTTCATTTTCTCTGAGGACAAGCAGGCTAGTTGTATTCTCATCAGGCTCGCCAAAAACAACAATGCTAAAATAAGGGCTCAAAACGTTGAGGCCTCAAATTCAACTAATCTGAAACTATTTACATACTAGTTGTGGAGGTGCAACCTGGAGCAGAAGAAAACTGGGCCTAGGAGAGTGGATTCTAGACAACAAACAAATTCTTCAGGACTGCCTGTCTAAACCAGTTGTCATGTCAGGTATCCTGTTCAAGGCAGTAATGAGATGTGAATGTGTGATAGATTACCACTTTACAGCTTTGCATATCTCAATGGAGGCCAACCTCAAGTGGGCTACCGACGTAGCCATGGGTCTGACATGACCCTCTAGAGTCAGCCCAGCCTGGGTGTAAGGGAAGGAGATACAATCTGTTAGGCAATTAGAAATTGTGCGTTTGCCGATGACTACCTCCATCTTGTTTGGGTCAAAAGAAACAAAAAGCTGGGTGAACAGAAGGCTAAGGCTCACTTGCAATCTAAAGTATGCAGTACACTTTCACCAGGATGGGCATGTGGTTTCAGGAAAAATGGTGGCAGAATGACTGACCGATTAAGATGGAACTCAGACAATTACCTTAGGTAGAAACTGAGGGTGCGTGTGGAGAACTACTCTGTTGTGGGAAACAGTGTAAGGTGGATGAGCTACTAGGGTCTGAAGCTCACTGACTCTGCAAGCTGAAGTGACCGCCACCAAAAACACAACTTTCTAGATCAATTACTTCAGATGACAGGAAACAGTTCAAAAGGAGCTTTCATCAGCTGCATTGAGCCTGCCATGAGTGGGAAAGCGCGGGGTACAAATGTAACAAAAATAAAAATAATAAGGTGAGAGCAACATTTAGATCCTATGACACAGTTGGAGGTTTGACAGGGAGTTTTGTCAATAACAAACCTCTAATGAAGCCAACAACTAGAAGCTGTAAAGAGAAGGGCTTATGTCCCACTGGTGATAAGCACTAATTGTACTTAGATGAACCCCTACAAAGCTGGTTTTCAAACCAGACTCAGAAAGGTGTAGGAGGTATTCAAGCAGTTTTTGTGAGGGGATCTAAGGTCTTGCCTTCATACCAGACAGTAAATCTCTTCCCCTTAAATGAGCAACACCTCATAGTGGAGGCTTTCCTGGAAGCCAATATGCGAGAGACACTCTCCGGCAAATCTAAGGATTCAAATTCTATGCTCTCAACATCCAAGTTATGAGGGACAGGGATTGGAAGTTGGGATCAGAATCTCTCATTCTGCTTGATGAAGGTTTGAAAATAGTCCAATTTCCATGGATCTTCGGAGGACAACGCTAGAAGAGGAGGAAACCAGACCTGCCTCAGCCAGTAAGGGGTGATTAGGATCACAGTTCCCTGGTTTTGCTTGTTTCAGCAAAGTCTTCTCTATGAGAGGTATCGGAGGATATGCATATAGAAGACCCCTTCCTCAATGTAGGAGAAAGGCATCCAAAGCTAGTCTGCCATGTGATCTGAGCCTGGAACAGAACTGGGGAACTTTGTTTGTTTGTTGAGATGAGTGGCATAATAATCAGAGGGAGATGCCCCCACTCTCAGAAGACCTTGTGGGCTAAGCTCACCTTTTTGATGATGCTTTTAACTCCTAACTCTTGCTCACTTGTTCAGAACCCTTATTTTATCATCCTCACTTTAATATTCCCTTATCTCTTGTTTGTCCTGATTGTCTGTCCTAATTAGATTGTAAGCTCTGTTGAGCAGGGACTGTCTCTTCATGTTCAAGTGTACAGCGCTGTGTACGTCTAGTAGCGCTATAGAAATAAGTAGTAGTAAGCCAATGTTGAGATACCACTCGTACGGCTGTAAAAACCTGCTCAGTCTGTCCGCCAGGCAGTTGTCCTTTCCTGATAGGTATGTGGTTTGGAGGACCATTCCTTGAAGAAGGGCCCACTGCCACATCTCCATTGCTTCCTGATACAAGGGTGGTTCCTGTACCCCCTTGCTTGTTCACATAGATCACTGCAACCTGGTTGCCAGGATATGACCTGCTTGCTGCTTCAGACCTGCAAGGTGAGTGCCAAGGTCTCTGCTCTCGTTTGTGGAAGAAAAGTCCGAGCCTGAAATGTATCAAGCAGATAACCTATGAACTCCAAACTGCTGAACCAGGAAAAAGTGGAACTTGGGGTAGTTTATGACAAACCCTAGCAACTCCAAAAGACGAATAGTTAGGCACATTGACTCTGTCGCTCCCTCTTGCGATGTGCTCTTGATCAGCCAATCGTCCAGATATGGAAACATATACTTCTAGTATGTACAAATACCCCACAATTACCATTACTTGGTGAATACCTTGGTAGCCAATGCGAGACCAAATAGCAGAACGCGATACTGGCAGTGGTGTTTCCCTATTCGAAATCTGAGACACTTCCTGTGACTGGAAAGTACTGAAATGTGGGTATAAGCATCCTTTAAGTCCAGAGAGCATAGCCAACCTTTTTCCTGAATCATGAGAAGGGTGCCCAAGGAAATCCTGAACTTTTCTGGTACAGGTAGATCTCTTACATCTTCTTCCGTAAAGACCGATGCAAAGAATTTATTCAATCTCTTCGCTATGGCCTTGTCCTCCCTGAGTGTCCCTTTTGCTCCTTCATGATCTAACGGTCCCTCGGTTTCTCTCACACGTTTTCTGCTTCTGAAGTACCTGAAAGTTATGAGTTTTTGTCTCTGTGGCAAACTTTTCTTCATATTCTCTTTTAGCCTTATCTATCAGTGCTTTGCATCTAGTTTGCCAGTGCTCGAGTTACTTCTTTTCTTCATTTGGAACCTTTTTCCATTCTTTTGGCTCTAATAGTCTCTTTCACGTCACCTTTTAACAATGTTGGCTGTTGATTGTTCTTCTTTCCACCTTTGTTCATACGTGGAATACATCTGGTCTGGGCTTCCATGATGGTATTTTTAAACAACATCTATGCCTGATTTAAAGTCCTAAACTTTGCGGCCAATCCTTTCAGCTTCTTTATAACCATTTTCCTCATTTTATCCTAGTTGCCCTTTCTAAAATTAAATGCTGCTACAATAGATTTTCTTAGTGATTTTAGTCCAGATATCAGCTCAAATTTGATCATGTTATGATCACTGTTTCTCAGCAGACCCAACACCATTACCTCTTGTACTATGCCCTGCATTCCACTAAGGACTAGATCTAAAATAGCTCTCCCTCTTGTCGGTTCTTGAGGGGCCCTTTTACTAAGGCACATAGGCGTCTACACGCGTCCAACACGCGTCAGTTTGGAACTACCATCCGGCTACCGTGTGCCCCGGGCGGTAATTACATAGTAACATAGTAGATGACGGCAGATAAAGACCTGTACCATTTTTTACGTGTGTCTGATATGCACGGCAGAAAATATTTTTTTTATTTTCTACCGCTTGGCACTAACTGGGCAGTAATCGGCAGGGTATGTGCTCTGACAATTACCACCCAGTTAACGCGCAAGACCTTACCGCTAAGTCAATGGGTGACAGTAAGGTCTCAGGCCCAAAATGTACGCTCGCTGATTTTTATTTTGCCACATGTCCATTTTCAGCAAAAAAAAAAAAAAAAAAAAAAAAAAGTCTTTTTTGCAGGTGTGCTAAAAAATGGACCTAAGTGCAGCGCAGGCCATTTTTCAGCGCACCTTAGGACCCCTGAACCAGTTGCTCCAAGAAGCAGTCATTTATTATGTCTAGGAATTTTACCTCCTTAGTGCTCCCTGATTTAACCTTTATCCAGTCAATACTGGGGTAACTGTATACTCCTTCCCTTCACACATAGAATGTCTGTTTCATGTAGAATGAACATATAGCGCAACCCCCCCTCCAATTTGATCCACTCGATCATTGCGATATAATTTGAAACATGATAACAGTGACCCATTGATTGTCCTCCTTCCACCAGGTCTCTGAGATGCCTATCATATCTACTTCTTCATTTAGTACTATATACTCCAACTTTCCCATCTTATTTTCTAAGGCTTCTAGAATTTGTGTGTAGACGCCTCAAATTATCTTATTTTCCTTGCATCTACAAGCTGCTTAGAAGTTGATGGGGATAATTTCATCCTTTAGTCTGTTCTCCCATTAAACACTCCTGGCTTTCTTTCACCATTATTGTAATCTCTCTATTGGGATTCCCTAAAGATTATGTTTCAATAATATCCTTCAAGGATACTCCACACCAAGCCATGCTTTCCCTTCCATTTTAGTTTAAAAGTTACTCTATTTCCTTTTTAAATGTCAGCGCCAGCAGCCATGTTCCATCCCTGTTAAGGTGGAGTCCATCCTTTCGGAACAGGCTCCCACTTCTCAGTGTGTTGCACATTTCCTAACAAATCCAAATCCCTCATCCCTGCACCATAGTCTCAAACACGCATTAAGACTTCAGAGCTCTGCCTGCCTCTCGAGTCCTGCACGTGGAACGGGAAAGCATTTCTGAAAAAGCAAACCTGGAGGATCTGGATTTCAGCTTTCTACCTGAAAGCCTAAATTTTGATGAAGAGAGGAAGAGGAGAAATGCTGGATGGAAGGATGGGGGGGTGGGAGAGAGATTTTCGAGGGAAGATACTGGATGAAAGGGAGAAGAGGATAGAGTTTGTGAAAGACTGGGGAATAAGATAAAGGGGGACTGGAAAGCCAGGTGGACAGTAAAAAGAGGGAAATTGAAGACTGGATGGTAAGAATTAATTAACTGTGGACAAAAAAGTAAATTGAAGAAAGCTAAATGGAAAAAGAGGATAGAGAAAATGACAGGCGTTTAAAAAAGATGGCGTTTTCCCCCAAATAGGGGGAAAACTTAACTCAAATACAAACCAGAGAGGTTTATACTCAAGTGTACATTCACTCCCCTACCCATCCTGTGCAAATAGCTGATCTAACATGTCCTTTATATCAAGTCCCATTTCCCCCCCCCCCCTTTTCCCTTTTGCACCAAAATTGTTACATCCAACTACATACCTAATCTAGAAGATGCAACTAATATTTATTAAAATAGCCTTGAATGACCACAGTGGTTAAGCACAATTTTAAAGCTGGATTATTCAAGAAAAAAAATAACTTAAGCAATTCTAGCAGCTTACCCCATAGGATGCTGCATTATGTAAAGGAATAAGGCCACCTTTGTCTTGTGCATTTACATCGGCTCCATGCTGCAACAGGTACTCTGCAACCTCCAAATTATTGTAACCAGCTATTTGAAAAAGAAAGAAAAGATTACTCTCACATAATTGAAATAAGTGATACATCTTAAAAGACAAAGAAGCCAGTTCCATTCAAAATATTTAGCACTAAAATAGTGGAAGAGAAAAAGAAAGATTCCTAGCATACATTAACACTTTCAGACTACAGAAACTAGATATGTAAACAAATCTCAAATGGACAAACTAAGATTAAGTGAAACAGCCTCCTTCCAAAGAGAGAACTTGTGAACGAAGGTTCCGATGCTCAAAAATAAACACGGGCACTAGAGGCCATTGGCATCGTACTAGACCTGAAACAGGTTAAGAAATGAGCGTGCAGACAAACAGCATATATAGCATGCTAATGTAGTCAAACTCATTTTGTATTTCTCCCCAATGCTCAGAAAACAGCCCCCCCCCCCCAAAAAAAAAAAAAAACTGACTTACCACTGCAAAAAAATAATGTCAGATTGGAACTGGTATTAGAGTGTTGAAAGACAGAATTTCTCATGATTCTTTCTGCAAAATCTGCCAGTCTTTATTGCTTTTGGAAGCAAAAAAAAGCCCATGCAAGCCCTTAAGCACTGGTTGTAAGAAACAGCAGACCTAAGTGAAAACACACACTGGCATCTATTTCCTGCATATAAATATAAGAATCCAAGCTAAAAAAAAAAAAAAAGTTATAAAAACACTTATATTTAGGCCGCATAAAACAGACGCCAATAAGTGCTTCACTTTCAGGTTTTATCAGGCACAAGTGCACAGGAGCTGAGCTTACTGCAGAACTCTCCTGCACATGCAGCAAAAGAATCCTCCTGCCAAACTACCTAGGGAGGAGTAGTCTAGTGGTTAGTGCAGCGGACTTTGATCCTGAGGAACTGGGTTCGATTCCCACTGCAGCTCCTTGTGACTCTGGGCAAGTCACTTAACCTTCCATTACCCCAGGTACAAATAAGTACCTGTATATACCATGTAAACCGCTCTGAATGTAGTCGCAAAAACCACAGAAAGGCGGTATATCAAGTCCCATTCTCTTTTCCTAAAGCTCAACATTATGAGTGCGCCTATATTTGCATCTCATTAGCGTTCAGCATTAGGGCATTGTTCTGCATTATTCCAGCGGTATTTTTACAGTGCTATTTGGAACAGCACTAGGTTTTGAGCATCAGGGCCTAAGAAAGGAAATTAACACTTAAGAACTAAATTTTTCCATTTTTTAGCTTTTGAAATCCTTCTTCAGGTAGGGCAAGGTTAAGTGTAGAATAGAGAAGGAGTAAGTATCACAAAAGACCTATGATTGCCCAACAGACATGCACAAATTGGGAGGACTGATTGGTCCTTTTCCACCAACATTTTACTTTCCTTGAATCATAACAGACCATTCCAAAAGCATGGGGTTTTGTCACTTTACTGGCAGATGGAAACAGAAAACCACAACCTTTCAATGAGCCACCAGCATGAGATTTAAAAGGTAATCCTCTATCTGCTTATAATCTTACCATGAAAAGCCACAGAGGAAAACACAAAGTAAGCAGCTCTTCAGATATCATTAAATGAAAGTCTCTAGTCCACTGGGCTCCTGTTCTTTCCAGTAGCTGAAGCATCTGTTGGCCCCGGAGTTCTTGTGAGTCATCAATAGATCCTTGTGGAGATTCCCTCACTGGTCTTATCAATCATCGAACAGATTCCACGACCTGCTTCCACTTTCCAGGGCGAGGAAGACGGCTTTTGCCATTGCAACGACTCCAGTTGCAAGTGAATAAAGGTTTACATAAGAACATAAGAGTAACCATACTGGGTCAGACCAATGGTCCATCTAGCCCAGTATCCTGTTTTCCAAACAGTGGCAAAGCCAGGTCACAAGTACCTGAGAGAAACCCAATTAGCAGCAACATTCCATGCTACCAATCCTGGGGCAAGCAGTTGCTTCCCCATGTCTGTCTCAATAGCAGACTATGGACTTTTCCTCCAGGAATCTGTTCAAACCTTTTTTAAACCCAGATTTGCTAATCGCTATTACTACACCCTCCGGCAATGAGTTCCAGAGATTAAATATTCGTTGAGTGAAAAAAAATATTTCCTCCTATTTGTTTAAAAGTATTTCCATAGAACTTTGAGTGTCCCCTAGTCTTTGTACTTTTGGAATGAGAAAAATTGCATTACTTCTACTCGTTCTACACTACTCAGGATTTTGTACACCTCAATCATATCGCCCCTCATTCATCTCTTTTCCAAGCTGAAGAGCCCAAACCTCCTTCGCCTTTCCTCATACGAGAGGAGTTCCATCCCCTTTATCATTTTGGTCACTCTTCTTTGAACCTTTTCTAATTCTGCTATATCTGTTTTGAGATACGGCGACCAGAACTGAATGCAATACTCAAAGTGTGGACGCACCATGAAGCAATAGAAAGGCATTATAGTATTTTCAGTCTTATTCACCATCCCTTTCCTAATAATTCCAAGCTTCCTGTTTGCTTTTTTGGCCGCCGCCACACATTGAGTAGAAGATTTCAGCGTAATACCTACACCACCATCTAGATCTTTTTCTTGAGTGCTGACCCCCAAGGTGGACCCTTGCATTAGGTAACTATAATTTGGATTATTCTTTCCAATCTTTATCACCTTGCATTTGTCCACATTAAATTTTATCTGCCATTTGGAAGCCCATTCTTCAAATATCCTAAGGTCTCCCTGCAATATTTCACAGTCCACACATGTTTTAACAAACTTGAATAGTTTTGTATCATCTGCAAATTTAATCACCTCACTCGTCATTCCAATTTTCATATCATTTATAAATATGTTAAATAGCACCAGCCCCAATACAGATCCCTGTTTGTTTTTTTTAAGCTAACAGTTGCCTCTTAGCAAATTCCATGCGGCAAAGAGCCCAAAAGGACAAATGGTAAGCGCAGGCAAGACTAAATCCTGCTCATTGCCCTTGCTTAATTAGGGTTCTGCTCTACCAGTGGAGGGTCCAGAGACCACTATCCAGGAGCCTATCAGTACCAGCTCTACCAAAACGGACCTCATGGGCTAGAACTCTAAAGCTGGACCAGAAAGCTAATCAACCAGGGGTCAATCTAAGAACTACTGCCATAGGAACCTGTTCTACCAGGGGAAGCAGACCGAATACCATTGGCCTGGAAGCACAACGGTTCTTCTCATCTATGCCACTACTACATTGTAGAAGTATAGTTCCTGAAAAGTTGCAGTCTTGTTTTCATCTGCAAAGTTGCATAAACTCACACATCTGGACTGATCCAGTAGAAGGAAGCCAAAATACAAAACCGCTGGACTAGAAGACTTTAACCAAAAATAGGAAACAAAATTCTAACAAAATGAGATTTCTCCCAGTTCCTCCCACCCAAAGTTCAAACTGAAATACGGCTTCCCAAACCTGCCCTGAAACCCCACACAGCCAGATGTGTTTTCAGGAGACCCATAATGAACATATGAGACAAGTTTAAGGAGATAGTGCACAAATATTTATATCATTCATGTTTGCTGTGCATATCCTAAAAACCTTACAGACTGGTGCTATCAGGAAATGTTTGGAAAGCAATGAACTAAAAATTTCTAGATATAAACCACATAGGTGGTTTCAAAATTATGATAGTAAAATAAAATATCCCAACATATAAGCTTAGTGCACATCTGCAAGAAATCCTGATATTTTGATTGTTTCCAACCACTGACCTGCTAAATGCAATGGTGTTGAATGCCTGCCTTGTGTATCTCTACAATTAACATTATCGGGTGAACAAAGCTTCTTCACACGGGCCACACAACCCTTTTTGGCAGCATCTAGCAAAGCAGCATCTCCCCTCAGTAGATCTTGAATATCTGTATCCCCATCTTTAACCAAGTCCAAAGGGGTATTGCCATCTCTGTTCTTCTTTGTGGGGTCTGCACCATGCTGTGTACAAAGAGAGACCAAAACAAGAGAATGAGTACATAGCATTTCCTTTTAAGAATCAAAAATGTACAACTTAAAGAATAAATTAGAATAGTTTATCGTCAAGGTGGTCTGTTCAACTTGCATGCAATCTTGTAATCAGATTAAATGATTTAGAGACAACTCAGTGTCAATAAAATAACCTAACACAAGCTTATTACTTTACCATTAGGCCACCTGGTTCAGCATTTGGTAGCATTCTGCAGCCCTCTACTTCATCTGCCTGAAACTGCTCCCAGACTATTACTTGCCCCCCCCCCCCCCCCAACGGTGACATCACCGTGGTAAGCATGGTGACATAAGGAGGAACTCGGCTCCTTTGTGTGCTCCTTCATGCAGACTGATGGTGTCCTGAAGACTGAGAACAATTTTTTTTTTTTAAATTGTGCTAGAGATGATTTTGATTGTGTACTTGAAAGGTGTTTTAATAGTCTTTATTTGCATTTCAAATATGCCCCAGAAATGGAAGAAAGACCATATTCAAGTATATAATATCACATTCATGGTGGGTTAATTATGAATTGGTAATGAGCATGACTATTGGGCAGACTGGACCGTTCAGGTTTTTATCTGATGTTACTTACTATGTTACTATTAATCCTCTCTGCTCCCGGGCTTATGCACAGACCTCAGCTCTGACACAGGCACAAGCATCAGAAGTCACCTGACCTACTGGCGAGTGCATGTGGCAACCTCTCAGCACAGTGCCAGTGAATCCGAGACAAGTTTTACATGTGTGCACCAGTGTGTTCCAAGTTCCAGTTTCTGTTCCTTCCTTGCCTGCAGTGATGCAGCTCGAACCCAGAGATTGAGAGGGCCGACCGGAATTTTTTTCACACACCATTAAATTCTTGCAGGGACAGGTTACATTCTTAATGGGATGGGTAAGATTCCTGTCTCCGTGCAACTCTAGTCACAAGTACATAGCATACCAGCTGAAAAAAAGCAGCCCTAAGTTACCCCCTAAGGTTGGTTCTACAGGAGTAAAAGCACCTTTTTTCCTAGAAAAAAAAAAGCACTGTTACACTCAGCTTTGAAAGTGGAACAGAATGCAACTGCATGAATGATTACCTGGTGTGTCCAGGTTGAGCACTGTTACTGTGATATGAGTGGGAGTTCCCAATTGGTAAGCAGCCAATAGATTTATATATATTTTTTCCATTCATATAAGTTAAGATTGTTTATAAATGATATTGACTAACTTTAGATTTTTGTAGATACTTGGGGTTTGGTTAGTTTAGGAGAGAGTGCCCACATACAGTATTTGTTTTGGTTTATTTTGTAGTTATTTCCTCCTGATGAAGACTGTTGAAACTCAGCTTGGGTTGAGGGAACTGAACATTGGGATTTGTTGAAACTGGTACTTCTTAAAAGAAATTGATTTGGTGAAAATCCTGGACTGAGTTTGGACCCAAGCCGTTTAACAGCTTGTTATTGCTCACCTCTGTAGCACTCTGGCTAAAGAAAACGGACTCTTCAAATAAGTACAGTAATCGTGCGACTGAGTTGTTTTCTATTGTTTTTCACAGTTTTTCTTTTTGGGACTTAAAAAAACTCTGTGAATTGCTCTTTTGGGTCTTGCTATAGCGTTGTGTCATCATCTGTTCATTGTGCTTATTTTGAATAATCCAGGAACATATTTATTTTCTATATATATGAGCCAGCTAGATCACTTTATTCCAATACAGAGTGACAACTCTATTTGGGCTGTATTTATGAGAACGGAAGCAGTACGATGATGGTTCTCCACTCGGCCAGTCACTATTCATATGACTGACAGCTGAACTGAGCACTTCTTTAATCTTCAATATTAATATTTTGCTTATATTTAGTTTGTTTGATTACTTCAATTTTTTTTTTTTGTATTTTTATATACCTTATTTCTAAGTGTCCAGGTCTGAACATATTTCCCCTGTCCTTGCTGAAGCACACTGGTTGTCTGTTGCTTGGCACATTAAGTTTAAAGACTTTGCTTTTGGTTTACAGGTCGCTAGTGTATGAATTGCCTTCGTTGCCTGCTGCCATGCTGAAGGGATATCGTTCTCTCAGAACGCTCTGCTGATAGATGTCTTGACAATATATCTTTTAAATGTATCTGTTTAGAGAACTGGATCCCAAACTTTTTCATGCAAAGGACTGCACAGTGGACATGAGAGAGCTCCAGGGGCCACCGAAAGGTTTTAGTATTTAAAATTACATGTTTAAGCCTAATTTACATTCTACAAGGATATATTTTTTCAAAAACTTAACTTTATTTTGGCTTAACAGTTTCAAAACCCATAAATTGGCTCTTGAGTAACACAATTAAGAGATGTCATTAATGACATACCTGTGTCTGCTTATTGTTCACCAGCAACCTGAGTGGAGTGGTGTGCAGACTAAAATGCATCCTGCATTCCAAACAGCTGTGGGGGGGTCCACATCTGGAATCATAATATTCAGAAATGTAAATCTCAATTGAAGGCCAGCAGAGGTAGGGCACAACAGTAAAGCTGGTCTGAATACTTCTATCCTGCCTTTGGAATCCACCCTCTGTGACCTGCTTGCCAGACACATTGTCAGTGGATAGTATTTGGCAGGAAAAATTGTGCTGAGAACCTGAAGTAGCTTTAAAAATAAACCTGAGTGGAGTGGTGAGCAGTCTAACATGAATAATTCTATTTGAGGCAAAAGGACCCACCCCTACCAACAAACATTTCTCCATCCCCCCCCCCCCCCCTCAAGATTGCCCAGCACCTCCCTCAATTAATTGAGCTTTAATACTCACTACTCAGGTCAGCCAAGGGCTCTGCCTCAGCACAGAAGGATTTTGCCATGTTCACCCAACAGCAGCAGTAGTAGTATCAGAAGGCAGCTTCAGAGGGCTGCTTTGGAAAAGGGCCCGCAAAGCTCCACTGTGTAGAGTGTGCCTCATATTGACACGCTTGCATGCACATGCATGTAAATGTGACCATCCAAGGCATGCAGACACCCAGTGGAGCTTCGCAGGACCTTTGCTGCATCCTTCTGGTGAGCAAATTAAATTTTTCCAGTTTTTCAGGTATTAGTTATGGGGCTGCAAAAATTAACTACCGAAGCAGTGTGTTAGAGACCACTGGTTTAGAGCAATATCTACAGTCATGTTCAGTGTGGTAGGTCCTGTTTTGAAGAATGCATTGCCATTTGAACTGAGGCAAACTGCATTGAACGTATGTTTTTGGAAAAAAAAGCTTGAGACATATCTATTTAGACAAGCATTTGCACATTTATATCATGGATGATTTTTTTTCCTAAGATGCCTGGTGTGTTACACTTACTTATTTTATAGACTAATACCATTTACATAGTTCATAGCAGATCACAACTAAGATACTAGATCAGAGTAAGTCTAGGATGTAACAATATTGATACAAGATTGTCATAAGTATTAATATCACAGTCACTAATATAATTTATTTATTTACTAGTAAAAAAAAGCCCATTTCTCATTGAAATGAAACGGGCGCTAGCAAGGTAATCATCTTCTGCCATTAATGTTTTTAAGGGAAGTTCCAGCGTTCCCCCTTCCTCCGTCCCTCCCTCCCAGTTTCAGGGCCCCCCTCCCAGTTCCAGGGTCCCCCCCCTCCCTTCTTCCCAGTTCCAGGGTTGGTGTCCCTCCCTCCCTCCCTTCCAGTTCCAGGCCCCCTCCCTCCGAATTTTAAAAGTCATCCTGAGTTACCTTGTCGGGGTTACGGCGGCCGGCAGCAGCAGTAAAAAGTGTGCAGGCTTGGCACTTACTTCAGTTTTCCCATCTCTGTCTCTCAGCTCTGGTCCCGCCCTCAGGAAATGAGGGCGGGACCAGAGCTGACAGACAGAAAACTGAAGTGCCGAGCCTGCACGCTTTTTACTGCGCCAGGTAAGTCAGGATGACTTTTAAAATTCGGAGGGGGCCTGGAACTGGAAGGGAGGGAGGGCGGGAGGGACAACGACCCTAGAACTAGGAGGGAGGATGGGGGGGATGGATGACAACCCTGGAACTCGGAGGGAGGGAACGAACTTCTGGTGGATGAATATTATATGCAGCCTTCCCTTCCCTCCAAGGGCGGGGCACTGAGAGCGAGTGCGAGGCCTGTGGCTGGTTCTTTCTCCTTCTGATGTCGCGTTTCTTTTCCTAGCAACTATACAGAGTTCCCTCGAGGGTGGGGCGATTACGAACCCTACACGGCTTCACTGCCACGGAGTCTGCTTCAGAATGTTGGAGGTGCAAATTATTATATTAGATTTGTTACATTTGTACCCCACATTTTCCCACCTATTTGCAGGCTCAATGTGGCTTACATAGTACCATGGAGGCTGTTGCCAATTCGGCTGAAAACAGATACAAAGTTATATTGTGGTCAGATGAGGTAGGTGTGGATCAGGCATCATGAGGTCGAAGGAAGTGAAGATTATAAATGTGTTTACTAAAATAAATGCAGTATATTACTTCCTAATTGCATGTTTAGAAAACAATATCGTCAATCCCTTCTTAAAAGTATCATAACTAAAAAATATGTCTTTACATGGCAGAGAGTTCCATAAGCCAGCAGCCTGATATGCAAATAAACATGTAAATAATTTCCTCAAGGTAATTCCCTGAGGGCTAGATAAAGAAAAAGAAACTAACTTTGAGTATTATAGTATGGTCCTACATTTGAATAACATAAAGAAAAGTCAAATATTGAGGAATCAAGCCACATACAATCTTGAATAATAAACATCATTTACAGGTCCTTTTTTAACATTGCACTGGTCTCTCATTACAATTTTCCTGGTCTAGAACTTCTGGCTTGCAGAATTGCTGATGATAGCTTACTTGCTCCTCTTTACTTAGTACTTTTCTATCGTCCACCAGGTAGTTGGCTGCCTGTGGAAGGTTGTTTTTTTCAGAGTTTGGCCAAACGTAGATCTGATGTTAATAGACTGCTTTGGAGAAGAGCTGTTAGGGATTACAAATATAAAATTCAGGAGGCTAAGATGAGGTTGGGGGCATTAAATTAAATATCCATAAACTATCAGTTGGTGCACAGAGTTTTTTTTTTCCACCAAAGAGGTCACAGTTACCAATGTGATTACACCTACAGCACAACAGCTAGCTTCCCACTTTGAGTTGAAAACAGCAACTATTAGGAGGACAGTTCTCCAGTTCCCTGGCAACAATGTCGCTCTTCCAGTGTCACGGGCTAACCATTGGGCTGGTATCCCTGCCGAAAGACTTTGGCCTTCTTTTCAGTTACACTCTTTTGATAGTTAAATTCTTCCTTTCAAAGTATTCCTCGCCCCATTGTATCCTTGATGCCTATCCAAATAATCTTCTGAAGAATGCCCCTAGCTTATTCATTGAACTTCTCAGGGAACATATATCTTTCTTGTTTACTCAAGGCTTCTTCCCAGCTAAGAGAGAATCTAAAATTTTAACCCTTATTCCTAAAACTTTGTCAGGTTCATTGAGTGACGCTGCCAACTACAGGCTAGTTGCTTCCATCCCCTTATTGGTCATGGTGATAGAAGGAATGTAGCAGCCCAGCTCTCCGACTATCTTTCCAGCTTTTGTCTCCTGCATGTGTCCCAGTCTGGCTTCAGGCCATGCTATAGTACTGAGACTGTTTTAATCACTTTAGTTTCTGCCTTAAGGGAGGAAATTTGTTTGGACAACAAGGTCCTGGCTATACAATTTGACATGTCAAGTGCCTTCGATGTGGTGGTTCATGATCTTTTGTTAAATTTATTAGACCAATTTGGAATTTGAGAGAAAGTCTTATCCTGGTTTCAGGGCTTCCTGAAGTCTAGGTCTTACAGAGTAAAAATGTTGAGCGTGGTATCATTGCCTTGGTCTCCAAATTGTGGTGTGCCGCAAGGCTCACCCCTATCTCCAATATTATTGTCATGATGGCTCTGGCTCCACTAAGGGGGAGACTTGAGTCAATGGGATTCCGTCCTTTAATCTATGCGGATGATGTCACTATTTACATCCCTTTTTGAGGTGATATCCAGGGAATTCTATATAGGATTAAAACTGGCCTTGATTTAATCGAATCCTGGGCCTCTGAATTTAGACTAAAATTAAATCTGAGGAAGACTAAATTTTTGGTAATAACTAATCTGATTAACCATGATCCCTGCAGCAATTTTAGCATTGACTGTGTTTCTTATCCTTTGGAGTCCACTCTAAATATTTTAGGGGTTGTTGTTGATCGGCACTTAACCTTTGAATCTCATATGTCCTCAGTGGTTACTAAATCTTCTAAATTACTTTGGAAGCTGAAGCGCATTAGGCCCTTTTTTTTCAATTGATATTTTCAGATTACTTGTCCAATCTCTTGTTTTGATGTATTGTAATTCTGTCTATACAGGGTGTAAAGAATGTATCTTAAGGAAACTTCAAACTGCCACAAAATACTGCGCCTACACTTGTCACGCATGTACCACACTTTGAGATGGCTACTCTTTAGGGCCAGGACTGTACTCAAATTCTGTGCTCTCACATTTCAGATTTTGTATGGTATTGCCAGAATATATGGTGCCCCTTGTTACTCTGCCTTCTCGTAATTCAGTCTACCTGCATCTTCATTTTCTTACCTGTAAGAAAGTCGTTTATAAATCTATATATTCAGCTACTTTTTTCATACCAAGCTACTAAATAGTGAAATTCCTTGCTGAAAAATATAAGATCTGAACATGACTATTTTTTTTCGTAAGTTTCTGACATCTTTCCTTTTCAAAAAATTTCTGTCAATTCATTCTGGTGTCTAATCTTCCCCTTTCATTCTCCCCATTATGTTTTATTATTGAATTCTTTATATATTTATGATTCTTTCCTTATTGATATGTGTGGGTTTATGTATTGTGCTTCATATTTTGTAATGACTTCTTTTTAGCTTGTTAGTCACATTGAACTCGAAATTGTACAGGAAAATATGGGGTATGTCATAAATAAATGAATGAATGAATGAATGAATATCATCCTAGCTTCAACAGGAAGCTAGTGCAGCTTAATAAATTATGATTCTGATTTCTTAAGAGGATAAAAAAAAAAACGTCACACGCACAGCCTCATTTTGGATGGTTTGAACTTTTCTCAATAGATGCTTTAACAAACCCAAGTATACAACATTACAATAATTTAAGTACATAAGTATTGCCATACTGGGACAGACGAAAGAGTCATCAAGCCCAGCATCCTGTTTCCAACAGTGGCCAATCTAGGTTACAAGTACCTGGCAAAATCCCAAAACAGTAATCTGGCTGACAGTGCTAGGATAAGGTGAAGTTACCTAGCTTGTCAATGATGTCTTGATGTACATAGATTTATTCTATGTGATCTTGAGTACTTTCATTGTGGGTTTTTATTATGAGTGTATCATTGTAATCCGCTCAGAACTGCAGATAGGCAGAATATCAATTTTATAAATAATGCTGACCAAAGTTTCTGGCAATTCTCATTGCCTAATGAAAAGATTTGATTGTAAATACCTGTAGCAACAGTTTGCAGATCTCATATTTTCCTTTCGCAGCAGCTTCATGCAAGGGAGTGAACTTCCATAAATCAGCTACATTTACAACTGCTCCATGTTTAACAAGAAGCTCAGTTACTTCATAATGCCCATAAGAACATGCATTATGTAAAGGTACAAGGCCTCTGAAAGAAGAGAACAAACTAAACTCATATCTTTGTAAATGGCAGCTTAAAATTAAAAGCTATTTCAAAAATCACTAAGAGTAAACCATACAGTTGACCCTACTGAAATGCTTCAGCTATTGGAGGTGAAACATTTATTTTTAGTACTTAAAACTTAAATTTCCTATTAGTAAAACAAAACAGCTTAAGTCAGTCTAACAAGTCTTCATATATTTTACAGTACAGATATCAAAATATATGTTTAGGAGGTGGTGTGAAAAGAGCCACATGACTTACAAATTTGCTTTGTGATATTACAACAGCATTAACACCACCAATTTTTAAGACTAGCAAATCTCCATCTTGGGGCAGAATATTAAAATACAACTAAGTAAATTTCTCTGTAGTTTTACAGCTTCATGCGTACACTACCCACCGTGCTAATTATACTCCTGCCGGAATTCTGCATGACTGCAGAGCACAGAATTTGAGCAGAATTCTGCATTTTTGAACAGAATCTACGATCCGAGGCTGGATGGCTAGCCTCACCGCTGCCCCTCTGAGCCTCTGTAGGCCCTCCCCAGCCCATGGCAAAAACAGGCAGACAAGCTGGCTGGCTCCCCTGCCACTCTGCCAGGCCTACCCGAGTACACCCTGGTGGTCTAGTGGCATCTTCTGGGGCAGAAAAGAGCCCTAATCTTTTCAACCCGCTGCCACCACTCTCTGGCTCATGCCAATGATTTTTCAAAATGGTTGCCAAGACTTCAAGCGGTAATCTTGTAAGACTACCATAGAAAGTCTTGGCAGCCATTTGGAAAAAACGGTAGCACCTCTAACCTCTTTGGTGAAACCAACCTAGACCAGCGGCAGCAGGCAGGAAGAGTGAGGTTCTTTCCTGCCCCAAAGAGGTACTGCCATGCAGATCCTACCTCATGGATGAGGGCAGGGGCAGGCTGAAAACAAAATATTGATGGCCTGTGGGTGGAGGCAGGCAGAGGAGTGGAAAAAAAAAAGTGGATGCTATATGTGGGTGGGTGGAGGGAGCTATAAAAAAAAAAAGCGGATGCTGTGGGTGGGTGGAAAGCAGGGCTGTAAAAAAAGGTGGATGCTATATATGTGTATGGGTAGGAGGGGCTTAAAAAAGGTGGGTGAGAGGAGGGCTGTAAAGGTGGATGCTATATGGGGGTGCAGGGAGGGGGCTGGAAAAAAAATAGATGGTATCTGTGTACAGGGGGCTGTAATATTGGTTAAATTATGACAAACTTGCAGAATTTGCAAATTTTTTGCACAGAATTCTGGCAAGAGTATAATTATATTGATTTCAAAGCACATCCCTGCTAGGCCAGGCAAAACATTCAGAAAACAAGTCTTCACAAAAATTAAGGCGTAAACTTATTTTAAAATACTGGCCTCAACTTAAGGACCTATACTTATGTATTTTAACAACATATACTGAAAGAGTACTTCAACTTAATCACTGTGAAAGAAGCACCTAGTACTGGGGATTACAATCACAGATCCCAGATTTCTCTGGTAGGTCATGGGCAGATACCGTGGTGATTTCATGGCAGAGCTGTATAGCTTTGAATCTACTTACTGAAACTATTATAATTCTTTTAAAGAACAGTTTTATCTAAGCTATCATTTTCTTTTCCATTCTCACATTTTTCATGCTCATCATTCTGCCACTTTCCTTCCTTTTACTTTTCTCACTACTATTTCTCCTTCACAAAGCACCTTTTTCTCATTTACCTTTCCCACTCTCAGCTTTCACAATTCCTTCTTCACAACTCCACCCTCACTTTTTTCCCAACCCTCCTACGTCTCTCTTCTTCCTACCAATCTTAACTGTCATTCATACTCCCTCCATTTCACACCATCTTCATTCATATTGCTCCTTCTCTCTCTACTTCCATTCTCCCCTCTTACTCATCCCTAACTCCTTTGCCTGGTCACTGCCAGCCCCTCTAGATGAGTAACACTAATAGCTCACAGGACACTAAGCCCTGCATTAACAGAAGCAGTTACTATTAGGACTGCACAGCAGAGTCAGATATAGAGGAAACACACACGATCTGTTCAGTCAAGGGAGTTAAAAAAAAATAGCAAAAAAAGAGGAAGTAAATATAGCAACTGCCTAGGGTGGGAAAGGGTTGGCCTAGGACGCCCCTATGTGGCCATGCCACATGAACCTTATCCTATCTCATGTGGCTATACCACATGAACCTATATCTTATCTCTACATCACTCTGTATTTGTTTACACCGGAGTCTGCAATCGCATCGCCGGCACTATGTAAGCCACATTGAACCTGCAAATAGGTGGGAAAATGTGGGATACAAATGTAACAAATAAATACAAACAAAAGGAGTGGCCTGTCTCAGATAAGGAAGGTGTTAAAAATCTGCAATCCAGGTTAGTAAAGGAAAAGAAAAGATGACTCACCCTTTATCTTTTGCATGAACATCGGCACCATGCTGAAGAAGGTACTCAACTACAGAAACTCTGTTGTAGCCTGCTGCAAAGTGAAGTGGTGTGGACTGACGTCCTTCAATATCTCTGCAGTTTACACTTTGAATAGTGCACAGTTTCTACAGAAAAACATTAAAACTCATTAGATATTGCGCAAAGGCACTATGTACCCACAACATAGTTAATTTCTCAAAACTTCTGAGGCTTGCTTATGTGTGTGATAACATTGGATGTCTTCATATTCCCCATGGAGCAAATAAGTGAGCAGCTGCAGGAGTGCCACTGATAAGTCAACATCTATGACAAAATAGCTTCTGAGTTTTTAATTAAAGTAGAGATGCACATACTTAAGAGTTATATTAGGTTCATTTCCAACTCACCTTTACAGTCTCTAAGTCTCCAGCCTTTGCAGCTTCCAGCAACTGTCGATCTGTATCTGAATTGCCTAAAGGAATACCCTCTGGTGATCAAAACAAATGACATCAGGATAGCAAAATATAAAAAGAAGTTTTAAAAATAAAAAAAAGTATTGTTCATGGAGTCAAAGTCTGAAGTCTCTATGGTTAATACTCCATGCAAATAGATATCAGTTAAATTTTAAATTCTGCATTTTCAATTCTGCTCATTGGTCAATGAAGGGCAGAGTTCTGAGGAAGAAGAACGAGGCCCCTAACCAAGTACATGTGTGTACTAGAATTAAGGTCACTCACCGAGTTATATCAAATTGAGGTCACTCATATCATATCACATGTGCTTACATGAAGTGCTACATCTCATCTGCACTGCCTATAAGAATTGGTTTACAGTGGCTGTAGAAAGTCTACAACCCTTTCAACATGTTCACCTTTTGTCACCTTTTAGCCAAAAAGTATAATACATTCTATCCCACAATAGCTATGAAAAATATATTTCAGAAATCCTTGGAGAGAAATCCTTGGAGAATGAAGAAAAACAACAAACAGCTTAGCTGGATAACTGTACTTCTGCAGCAATCCCAAATAATTTTAGCTCTTGTGTAACCAGTCACCTTCAAATGCACACACTAAGTGAATTGGCCCCACCTGTGTTAAAACTGTGCTGATTCACATATATAGCATAAGAAATTCAGCAGGTCCTGCTGGTTCCTTCTTCTGGAAAGTGGATTTCAAAGAAAAGAAGCAAGAAGCTAGTAAAAGAACTCCATAGCAAAGTTTTGAAAAGACAGAGAACAGGGGATGGGTATAAAGAATTGCAAAGTCCTTGAATACTCCTCAGAACACGGTCAGGACGATTAAGTGGCGGCAGGTGTGTATGGCACCAATTAGAACCTGCTGAGGCCAAGCTATTCTTCCAAAAAAAGAAAAAAAAATGAAAGATGCTGGTTTACATTCTAATTTAGCTGGTAGATTACAGCGTCTTCAGAACTTTGCAGCGAAGTTGATATTTAGTTGTTCGAGATATTATCATGCACCTCCTCTCTTGAGAAATTTGCACTGGCTGTCATTTTGTGTGCGAGCTGAATTCAAGATTGCCTGCATGGTATTTAAAATTCTGCATGGTTATTGCAGTGTTTTCATACTCTTGTTATTAACATATCCAACTCTTTGTGAGAATTCTCGCTTCTGTGGAGGAGTAGCCTAGTGGTTAGTGCAGCAGACTTTGATCCTGGGGAACTGGGTTCGATTCCCACTGCAGCTCCTTGTGACTCTGGGCAAGTCACTTAACCCTCCATTGCCCCAGGTACAAAATAAGTACCTGTATATATGTAAATCGCTTTGAATGTAGTTGCAAAATACCAAAAGGTGGTATATCAAGTCCCATTTCACTTTCCCTTCCCTCTATCATTGGGTTTTCCAACATCTAAGAAAGTTCATTTCAAACGAGTTTTAGATGGTTCATTTGAATATCAATCGAGTAAGATTTGGAATTCAATTCTGTAGCAAACTTGTGTTCTTTCTGGATATTTATTGTTCCATAAGGCACTGAAAACTGTTTTACAAATATTTGTATATGTAAATCTTGTTGCTGTGTGCTTTGATCTTTGTATATCTTATCTTTTGTAACCCACTTAGATTCTCTAACGATAGAGGCGGGATATAAACGCAAGAATAGAATAGGGAATCAGGAAGCAAATGGCAATTTTGAAAAAGAACTAAAGGCTTCTATGGCCAAAACTGGTGAAAGTGTGCATTTGTCAATATCGTAAGCATTCCACAAATCTGGCCTGTAAGGTAGAGGGGTAAATGAAGAAATTGGATCTTACCTCCTTATTTTCTTTCCTTGAGTCCCTCCAGACAAGTACATATATGCATGCATATACACTTTTCTGCTAGTAGATGGAGACTGAGAATCAATGACTGAAAGCCTTCTCCCTACAATGTTCTATGCATTCCTCAGGCAGCCAGTATTTATTTATTGCATTTGTATCCCACCTTTTCCCACCTATTTGTAGGCTCAGTATTTCTCAGGCTCTAGCAATGGTATGAGAATGAGCTTGTGCAGTCTGGATCTGGCCTGGTGGGGCTTAGAGGGAACTGGGAGGTTGTTCTAGTGGGGGAGGCTTCCCAGTAAAACAAGATTTGGGGCCTTATAAAAGCAAACAAAAAAAAAATTAAAAGTGAGAAGCAGGGTTGGAGCTGCACCATGCAGAGTGAATGATACATACCTGTAGCAGGTGTTCTCCGAGGACAGCAGGCTGATTGTTCTCACGACTGGGTGACGTCCGCGGCAGCCCCCACCAACCGGAAAGAAGCTTCGCGGGACGGTCGGCACGCAGGGCACGCCCACCGCGCATGCGCGGCCGTCTTCCCGCCCGTGCGCGACCGCTCCCGCCAGTTGAATGACTAGCAAAAGATGAAACACACAACTCCAAAGGGGAGGAGGGAGGGTAGGTGAGAACAATCAGCCTGCTGTCCTCGGAGAACACCTGCTACAGGTATGTATCATTCACTTTCTCCGAGGACAAGCAGGCTGCTTGTTCTCACGACTGGGGTATCCCTAGCTCTCAGGCCCACTCAAAACAAGAACCCAGGTCAATTGAACCTCGCAACGGCGAGGGTACAACAGAAATTGACCTACGAAGAACAACTAACTGAGAGTGCAGCCTGACCAGAATAAATTCGGGTCCTGGAGGGTGGAGTTGGATTTACACCCCAAACAGATTCTGCAGCACCGACTGCCCGAACCGACTGTCGTGTTGGGTATCCTGCTGGAGGCAGTAATGAGATGTGAATGTGTGGACAGATGACCACGTCGCAGCCTTGCAGATCTCTTCAATAGTGGCTGACTTCAAGTGGGCCACCGACGCTGCCATGGCTCTGACACTATGAGCCGTGACATGACCCTCAAGAGTCAGCCCAGCCTGGGCGTAAGTGAAGGAAATGCAATCTGCTAGCCAATTGGAGATGGTGCGTTTCCCGACAGCGACCCCTAGCCTGTTAGGGTCGAAAGAAATAAACAATTGGGCGGACTGTCTGTGGGGCTGCGTCCGCTCCAAGTAGAAGGCCAATGCTCTCTTGCAGTCCAATGTGTGCAACTGACGTTCAGCAGGGCGGGTATGCGGCCTGGGGAAGAATGTTGGCAAGACAATTGACTGGTTAAGATGGAACTCCGACACCACCTTCGGCAGGAACGTTGGGTGGGTGCGGAGCACTACTCTGTTGTGATGAAATTTGGTATATGGAGCATGAGCTACTAGGGCTTGAAGCTCACTGACCCTACGAGCTGAAGTAACTGCCACCAAGAAAATGACCTTCCAGGTCAAGTACTTCAGATGGCAGGAATTCAGTGACTCAAAAGGAGGTTTCATCAGCTGGGTGAGGACGACGTTGAGATCCCATGACACTGTAGGAGGCTTGATAGGGGGCTTTGACAAAAGCAAGCCTCTCATGAATCGAACGACTAAAGGCTCTCCAGAGATGGCTTTACCTTCCACACGATAATGGTAAGCACTAATCGCACTAAGGTGATTCCTTACGGAGTTGGTCTTGAGGCCAGACTCTGATAAGTGCAGAAGGTATTCAAGCAGGTTCTGTGCAGGGCAAGAGCGAGGTTCTAGGGCCCTGCTCTCACACCACACGACAAACCTCCTCCACTTGAAAAAGTAACTCTTTTTAGTGGAATCCTTCCTAGAGGCAAGCAAGACCCGGGAGACACCCTCAGACAGACCCAACGCAGTGAAGTCTACGCCCTCAACATCCAGGCCGTGAGAGCCAGGGACTGAAGGTTGGGGTGCAGCAACGCTCCGTCGGTCTGCGAGATGAGAGTCGGAAAACACTCCAATCTCCACGGTTCCTCGGAGGACAACTCCAGAAGAAGAGGGAACCAGATCTGACGGGGCCAAAAGGGCGCTATCAGAATCATGGTGCCGCGGTCTTGCTTGAGCTTCAGTAAGGTCTTCCCCATCAAAGGTATGGGAGGATAAGCATACAGGAGGCCGGTCCCCCAATGGAGGAGAAAGGCATCCGACGCTAGCCTGCCGTGTGCCTGAAGTCTGGAACAGAACAGAGGCAGCTTGTGGTTGGTCGGAGAGGCGAAAAGGTCCACCGAGGGGGTGCCCCACTCTCGGAAGATCTTGCGTACCACTCTGGCATGGAGCGACCACTCGTGCGGTTGCATGACTCTGCTCAGTCTGTCGGCCAGACTGTTGTTTACGCCTGCCAGGTACGTGGCTTGGAGGAGCATGCCGAACCGACACGCCCAACGCCACATCCCGACGGCCTCCTGACACAGGGGACGAGATCCGGTGCCCCCCTGCTTGTTGACGTAATACATTGCAACCTGATTGTCTGTCCGAATTTGGATAATTTGGCAGGACAGCCGATCTCTGAAAGCCTTCAGTGCGTTCCAGATCGCTCGGAGCTCCAGGAGGTTGATCTGGAGATCCTTTTCCTGGAGGGACCACAGACCTTGGGTGTGAAGCCCATCGACATGAGCTCCCCACCCCAGGCGAGAGGCATCCGTCGTCAGCACTTTCGTGGGCTGTGGAATTTGAAATGGACGTCCCAGTGTCAAATTGGTCCGGATGGTCCACCAGAGCAGTGAAGTGCGGCAACTGGTGGAGAGGCGGATGACATCTTCTAGATCTCATGTGAAGACGAGCCATGGGAGTCACATGAACTGTGGAGGCCATATGACCCAGAAGTCTCAACATCTGCCGAGCTGTGATCTGCTGAGACGCTCTGGTCTGCGAAGCCAGGGCCAGGAGATTGGTGGCCCTCGCTTCGGGAAGGTAGGCCTGAGCCGTCTGGGTATTCAGCAGCGCTCCTATGAATTCCAGAGACTGGGTTGGCTGGAGATGGGACTTTGGGTAATTTATCACAAACCCCAGCAGCTCCAGAAGTTGAATAGTGCACTGCATGGACCGGAGGGCTCCTGCCTCCGAGGTGTTCTTGACCAGCCAATCGTCGAGATATGGGAACACGTGCACTCCCAGCTTGCGTAGGTAGGCCGCTACCACCACGAGGCACTTGGTAAACACTCGTGGGGCAGAGGCGAGCCCAAAGGGCAGCACACAATACTGAAAGTGCCGTGCGCCCAGGCGGAATCTGAGATACTGTCTGTGAGCTGGCAGTATCGGTATGTGAGTATATGCGTCCTTTAAATCCAGGGAACATAGCCAATCGTTTTTCTGAATCATTGGCAGAAGGGTGCCCAAGGAAAGCATCCTGAACTTTTCTTTGACCAGGAATTTGTTCAGGCCTCTCAGGTCTAGGATGGGACGCATCCCCCCTGTTTTCTTTTCCACAAGGAAGTACCTGGAATAGAATCCCTGCCCTTCCTGCCCGGGTGGTACGGGCTCGACCGCATTGGCGCTGAGAAGGGCGGAGAGTTCCTCTGCAAGTACCTGCTTGTGATGGGAGCTGAAGGATTGAGCTCCCGGAGGACAATTTGGAGGCAGGGAGGCCAAATTCAGGGCGTATCCGTACCGCACTATTTGGAGAACCCACTGGTCGGAGGTTATGAGAGGCCACCTTTGGTGAAAAAATTTTAACCTCCCTCCGACCGGCAGATCGTCCGGTACGGACACTTGTAGGGCGGCTATGTTCCCGTGGATCCAGTCAAAAGCCCGTCCCCGGCTTTTGCTGTGGAGGCGCAGGGGGCTGCTTAGGCGCACGCTGTTGACGAGAACGAGCGCGCTGGGGCTGTCCCTGTGCCTGACGAGGCCTTCGGGCCGGCTGGTTGTACCTACGCTTCGCAAAAGAATAGGGTGCAGCCTGCCGGGCCCGGGAAAAACATCCACCTGTGGAGGTGGATGCTGAAGGCGCCCGGTGGGAGAGCTTGTCGAGAGCGGTTTCCCGCTGATGCAGTTGGTCCACCATCTGCTCGACCTTCTCACCAAAAATGTTATCCCCCCGGCAAGGGACGTCGGCCAGTCTCTGCTGGGTGCGGTTGTCCAGGTCAGAGGCACGCAGCCATGAGAGCCTGCGCATCACTATACCTTGGGCCGCAGCACGAGATGCCACGTCACAGGTGTCATAGATACCCCTGGACAGGAACTTTCTGCACGCCTTCAGCTGCCTGACCACCTCCTGATAAGGCCTGGACTGCTCCGGCAGGAGCTTCTCGACCAGGTCCGCCAGTTGTTGCACATAGGTCCGCATGTGAATGCTCATATAGAGCAGGTATGATTGGATGCGGGTCACGAGCATGGAGGATTGGTAGGCCTTCCTCCCAAACGAGTCCAGAGTGCGAGACTCCCGCCCCGGGGGCGCCGAGGCGGTATCCCTCGAACTCCGTGCCCTCTTGAGAGCAGAATCCACGACCGCTGAGTCATGGGGCAATTGTGGCCGCATTAGCTCTGGGTCAGAGTGGATCCTGTACTGGGACTCTGCTTTCTTGGGAATGGTGGGGTTAGTTAATGGTCGCACCCAGTTCCGAAGCAGCGTCTCCTTAAGGACATTGTGCAGCGGCACCGTGGAGGACTCTCTAGGTGGTGATGGATAGTCGAGGACCTCGAGCATCTCGGCCCTCGGCTCTTCCACAGAGACCACGGGGAAGGGAATGCTGATAGACATATCCCGCACAAAGGAGGCAAAGGAGAGACTCTCGGGAGGCGAGAGTTTCCTCTCCGGTGAAGGCGTGGGGTCCGAGGGAAGGCCCGTAGACTCCTCTGAGGAGAAATATCTAGGGTCCTCCTCTTCCCCCCACGAGTCCTCATCCTCGGTGTCGGACATAAGCTCATGTAGCTGAGTCCTGAACCGGGCCCGGCTCGACGTCGAGGCACCAGGGTCTCGGTGTCGTCGAGCGGTGGACTCCCGCGCCGGCGGGGACGGAGCTCCCTCCATCGACGTCGACGGGGACTCCACCTGCGTGGCGGTCGAGACCGGCACCGCAAGCGGTGGCGGTGTCGACGGCCCCGGCGCCGGGCTAGAGCTCGCCGGCGCCACAGTCATCGGCGCCGAGGGGCACAGCCTGGCGCATCAGCCCTTCCAGGATCCCCGGAAGGATGGCTCTGAGGCACTCGTCCAGGCCCGCTGCCGGGAAAGGCGGTGGGGCCGGTAGGGGTGTCGGCGCCAGAAGCTGCTGGGGGCCAGGAGACGGCACCGAGGTGCCGGAACCCCGATGCGTCGGTACCTCCACAACCGACGGAGACCTCTCCTCTCGACGATGACGCTTCGGCGTCGCCTCCTCTCCGGTATCCGGATGCACCGAGGGCGACCGGTGACGACGCTTCTTATCTTTCTTGCGATGCCCGTCACCGGTGCCGGAGGGCATGGAGGAGGAGGAGGTCGATCCCCCTCGGTCTCGAGGTACCGGGTCAGACAGGGTTCGGTCCCGTGGCCCACGAGCTGAGGGAGTGACCGGGGCCGACTGCCCACGCGGCCTCTCACCCCCACTCTCACCGGAGGACCGGCGGGCCGACGGGACCTGTTCTCCTGGGGTCGCTGCCATCGGTGCCGATGTCTCGGGCATCGATACCGGTACCGAAGGGCCGGGCGTCGATACCGATGCCTTCGAGGTCGACGTCGAGGGGCCGGCGCAAGTTCCAAAAAGACGGTCCCGCAGAACTTGCCTCGCAACCTGAGTCCGTTTCCGGAGACCGAGACACAGAGAACACGACTTGATATTGTGCTCCGGCCCGAGGCACTGGAGGCACCAAGCGTGGGTGTCGGTCTGCGAGATCGGCCGGCCGCAGCGACCACACTTTTTAAATCCACTCGGGACCTTCGAGGACATCGACGGAAAAATCGCGTCGGCGAAGTCAAAGTCGGCAATGGTGGCTGGAATCACACCTCGAAAAAAGAACCGACCGAGCGACCACTAGGCCGCAACGTGGCGTCCCCGCTAGAAGCGAGGGAAAAGGGGAGCGCGTGCTCCACACGCTCAGGGTTTTTTTTTTTTTCGTGAAAAAAGGAAACCGGCGGTAACCAAAAAACAAGAAAGAAAGCGACGATCCGCGTAAACGCGATCGAAATCCGGCGGCTGAAAACAGAGAGAGCGGCAAAGCACAACTCTCTCAGTCGCGGAAAAAAAGGAACTGGCGGGAGCGGTCGCGCACGGGCGGGAAGACGGCCGCGCATGCGCGGTGGGCGTGCCCTGCGTGCCGACCGTCCCGCGAAGCTTCTTTCCGGTTGGTGGGGGCTGCCGCGGACGTCACCCAGTCGTGAGAACAAGCAGCCTGCTTGTCCTCGGAGAACCCTGAGATATCACACTCAGTGGTCCAGGCTCCTCACCCCACCCCCATAAGGATAACGGAGCCTCTGTCTCCCTTCCGTACTCTTGGGAAGGAGCCCTTGGGTGCCTCGGGTCAGGAGCAGGAAAAAGTCAGACACACATACAGGAATAGCCACCAACAGAATCTGGTCTTCCTTCCAACTACCAACCCGTGACACAGTAAAACATTACCTCTTAAAATAGTCAATCTCACAATGCATACTAGATCCTTGTCCTAGTTACCTTATGAAGGAAGCTCCTAATATATTCATCAATCTGCTTCAGCAGTATATCTCCTTCCTACTATTCCACAGCACTTTCCCTGATAATAAAGGTTCTATTATCCTAACACCAATACCAAAAAAAACAATTCAACCACCGTAAATGATGTAAAACTACAGACCACTAGCCTCCATTCCTTTGATGATAAAGGTGATTGAAGGAATAGTAGCAGCACAAACTATGGACTACCTTTCACACTTTCCCTACTACACAAATCGCAATCAGGATTCGGACCATGCTATAGCACCGAGACTGTCCTTACTATCCTATTATCAAATCTAAGAAAAGAAATTAGCATAGGGTCTAAGATCTTAATAATGCAGTTCAATATGTCTAGTGTATTCGATGTAGTAGATCATAATATCCTACTAAACATACTAGACAACTTTGGTATGTATGGCACAGTCTACAAACAGTTTCAAGGATTCCTGAAATCAAGATCTTACAAAGTGAAAATGAAAGGAACCTTATCCTCTCCTTGGTCATCATACTGTGGTGTCCCTCAGGGTTCTCCATTATCACCCATTCTGTTTAATCTAATGATGTCACCACTAGGCAACAGACTAGAAACAGCAGGATTCAAAACATTCATATATGCGGACAATGTTACCATATACATAACCTTCAAAAAGAACATTACACATATTACAAAAGGCAAAACTTGGCTTAAATCTGATGGAAACCTGGGCCTCAGAATCCAAACTAAAGTTAAATAAAGGAAAAAAAACTAAATTCATGGTCATTACCAACCTATTTGACCAAAACGATTACAACAGTTTCACAACTGACTTCATTCCCCAGTGACAATAATCTGAAAATTCTAGGTATAATTATAGACAAACATTTAACATTTGATACTCAAATTTCCTTAGTAATCACCATCTTAAGTAGAGGAGTGTGGTAGCCGTGTTAGTCCACTCTTAAGGTTATCAATAGAAATGAAACAAAATAAAACATGGAAAAGAAAATAAGATGATACCTTTTTTATTAGACATAACTTAATACATTTCTTGATTAGCTTTCGAAGGTTGCCCTTCTTCGTCAGATCGGATGTGGTATATATCATTCAGTGTAAAAAATGTAACGAAGGATGCTATATTGGAGAAACAGGCCAGATGCTTAAGACAAGATTCAATTTACATAGACATCACATGAACAATACAGCCAGTAGGGCCCCCACCCCGGTGGGACAGCACTTCACAGAACCAGGACACTGTACCAGTGATTTCACAGTGAGAATACTGAAAGGTAACTTTAAAACCATACAAGAACGTAAGACCTTTGAAGTCAGAATGACTGAATATTTTAACACCCAACAGAAAGGACTTAACAAGGACCTGGGGTTCCTAGCCCATTATAAACCACAAAGCTGTATGTCTCTGTTGATCACCCCACCCCTCACCCATCCACACCCATCCTGTTAGAATATCAATGATATGCTTTGATGTCCCCATGCATACCTTCGACCCACCCCCATCCTCCCACCCTGTCAGACTGTCATAGTAATGCTTATATACACTGTCAGTAGCACATTTGCTTATTTCCGATCTGACGAAGAAGGGCAACCTTCGAAAGCTAATCAAGAAATGTATTAAGTTATGTCCAATAAAAAAGGTATCATCTTATTTTCTTTTTCATGTTTTATTTTGTTTGATTTATATTGATAACCTTAGTAATCACAAAATCTTTCAGGTCTCTTTGGAAACTAAAAAGGATCAGACCCTATTTCTCATCAGAAACATTCAGACTATTGGTACAATCATTAACATTATCACAATTCGATTACTGTAATGCCATATATGCTGGCTGTAAGGAGCACCTGTTGAAAAAACTCCAAACAGCTCAAAACACCGCTGCCAGGTTCATACATAAAATCTCATTTTGAAAGTGTCTCCCTTTTATTAATCAAATTACACTGGCTTCCCATCAAAGCGAGAATTACCTTCAAGTTATGTACCTTTATCTTTCAAATACTAAATGGCATAGCTCTAGACTATATGGTACCATTAATAAACTTACCTCAAAGAAACACTTATGAGGCAAGAAACTATCTCAGACTACACCTCCCAAATTGCAAAAAAGTGATCTACAAAACTGTCCACTCTGCAGACTTCACTTACCTAGGAACCAAATGGTGGAACTCCTTACCACCGAAAATAAGAAATACAGGAATATACTAGATTCCACAAAATCCTCAAATCATTCCTATTCAAACAAACCCTCACAAAGAACAACCATATCTCAATTAATTAATTATTACCTGACTTGGTTATTACTCTATTTACCATTAACTCTCTCTTTGTTTCATGTACAATTTCCCATTCATAACAGATTTTCTAAATGTTAAACATCCATAGCTATATCCCAGTATGTTTATACTGTAAAACTGGATTCTTACAACAAATTACTTTCTTATGCATTATTCTTTGTTATGTATTGTAAGCCACACTGAACTCAAACTTGTTTGGGATAATGTAGGATATGTCACAAATAAAAAAAAAAAAATAAAAACAGTCCATCTGCTAGCAGGAGAGCATACACCCATGCATTTGAACTGGTCTGAAAGGAGGATGAGAAATGGAAGCCCTTATTCAAGAATGGCCAACTGGAATCCAGCTTGAATCACAGACAGAGATTCCGTAACAAAATGTTTTTTGGCCTGAATGCAATGCTTTACACCTGGCATAAACCCAGCATAGCATATCACCCAGAGAACACCATCTCCCTACTGTAAAGCATGGCAGTGGCAGCATCATGTTATGGGAATGTTTCTCATTGGCAGGTACTGGAGCAGGGATTGCAGAGTGGAGAAAAGCCCAGAAAGCCCTTAAGGAAAACCTCTACAAGCTGTAACTGGGAAAAAAAAGTTAACCTCTCAACATGACAAACTACAGTATAGTGGCTAAGAACAAAAGGAAAAATGTCCTCAAGTGACCCAGTCAGAGCCCCAAGCTCAATTTATCAGAAAATCTGAGATATGGCTGGAAGACTGCTATCCCTTAAACATCCCCAAAACACCTGACAGAACTTGAACAATATTATGAAGAATGGTCTAATACTGACAAATTTAGGTGTGTCAAGATCCACAGCTGTACCTGCTGCAAAATGTGAATCAACCAAGAATTGACACAGGTTTGTTTGTTTTTTTTTGGGGGGGGAGGGGGGGGATATACATTTTGACTACATGACATTTTTTCCTCTGTGTGTTGAGTAGGAAAAAAAAACCTATTAAATGCATTACCAACAACAAAACATGAAAAATGTTCAAAGGGGTATATAGATTATAGTTGTACTTAAAGAACTATAGAAACAAACTACCAATGAATTTTTCAGAATTGCATCTTGAGAACAGACGCCCCTAAACCCTTCTGCCAGCCAAACTTGCAGAGCTGCTTTTTTTTTTTTTTTATTAAGGCAAAGAGTAAGATTATCTAGCTCCGAGAGATTATACAATACCTTGCAGTATCTGCTGTACCATCTCATTTCCCATCTGTACAGCTGTGAAGCCCTGAAGTGACACTACTGACAGATCACATCCAGAATTCAGTAACATTCGGCAAGTCTGAATATGTCCGCAGTGAGCTGCTCGGTGTAGCGATGTCTGTCCAAGATTATCCAAGGCATTCACCTAGAAGAAAATCATTCTTAAAGATAAAAGACTATTTTTCTGTGGTCTAGCAAACTCCACAAAGAGCCACTGAGGGGGGGGGGGGGGGGGGGGGGGCAAGATTCCCCTGGACTCCAAGGGGGGCCTGGCACCAGTGTCTGTATCTCTCCTGTTCTTGTGTGTTGGGACCCAGGTGATTGCATTAACACAATAACCTGGATCCTGGCACACATGAGCAGGAGAGTGATAGACCAAGGGAGGAACAGACACAGGAAAGTAAGGGAAAAACATCAGTGGCGGCCCTGCCCTGGGCCTGGTTCTCGGCGGCCCTAACTCCACAGAATACTATTGGGGGGAGGGGAGGAATTACTATGCAATAAATTATATAATGAACTAGGACGGAGTATTCAATTATAAATTTGACCCCAATCAAGCACAAATCTAGACAATAAATTAGAGTGGTTATGACAACAATAATAAATACAAATTACTGAATTCTGCACTGAATTATCCAGTTTTATGAATGATAGATTGAAAAAAAATGTGTGCTCTGATAATCAAGTGGCTTAACTCAATTGTTTGAACAAGCAACTTAAATTTCTGTCACTGCACCATTAATGAAAGCAGTTTTAAGATGATAAAGAACTTTTTTTTTTAATGTCTAATATATAGTACTTATCTGCCAAAGAACTGGAGCAAAAGCTGTAGATAACTGGTGCAGTGGTATATTATCATATGTAGGCAAACCACTGCACCAGTTATCTACAGCTTTTGCTCCAGTTCTCTGGCAGATAAGTACTATATATTTTATTAGAAATAAAAAAATAAATTTCTGCCCGATCATAAGACTGCTTACATTAATTGTACGGTGATAGAAATTTAAGTTAACTGTTCAACAATTGAGTTAAGGCACTTGATTGGAGCAAAAACATTTTTTTTTTTACTTTATGGAAAAATTACTATGACATGTCAGACTGGGATATCACCACCTACAGCTTTTTAAAAATTTTAATAAGCAGAAAGGTTCAATGATTTACTATAAAGGCCATGAATCTTTCAACTATAGGCTATTACTCAGAATTTAACCTATGCTGCTGCAACTTGGTCACACTTTGGCTGTCTTTATAAGACAAATTGATGAAAATAGTGCCAGTGTTCTGAAACTTGCTCTGGTGATACCACAGCCCGCTGCATTTATTATGTATATGAGATAAATCTACATGCACTGGAGCTTTAGTACACATAACTTTACCCATACACATTCATTGGTGATATTCTGAAAATTCGATGGCTATGGAGTCATCAGGACAAATTTGGGACCTCCCCCCCCCCTAAAAAAAGTGTTATGAGCAAGGCCGAACATAGCATCTAAATCAAACTGTGAGAACAAGCAGGAATGTAGTTAAAAAAAAATACATGAGTGCATGACCATGGTTACCTAGTGTAATGAATGGAAACGAGCAGTCTGTAAACAAGTAGTACACAAACCTTTGCTTCATATTTCACCAGCACTTCGACAATATCATTGTGAGCTTTTTCAGAAGCTACATGGAGTGGTGTCAAAAAGCTTCATTAAATAAGAAAAAAAGAAAACATAAGCAATCAGTGGCTTGCTATAAAAAGTACAAGTATAATACACAGTATGATTAGAGATAAAGCACTTACTCTTTTGTCTTTTCATTGACATTTGCTCCTTTCCTCAACAACAGTTCACATACTTGTTTTCTCTTGGGATACGGAGAAGCAGCAGCACAATGCTAAACATTCAATAATAGTTTTATTAGTAATTATTTTACACAACATTCTGTTTTCTTCTTGGTGTATCTAGAAATTGCACTGTAAAAGTAAAATTAACTTTGCTGGAAATGTAGTATCTGACCAGCACAGTCAATTCTAAAACAATACTTTAGTAGCTATTCTCACACCAGGAGGGATGCAGTCCAAAATAATGCACATTACAAAACAGCACTGCACTTCTGTTAGCAGAGGACAACAGTGGAAATAACTACTATTGCTACAGAGGCAGTAAATTCCTTCCTTCTTTATACTCTACCACTGAGTTCACCAACTGATCTCTGGAGATAGAGAGGTTGATAAAGAAAGCCTAGCTGTGCTGTTACCGTGGGTTATGCACGAACATTAGTGGCCAATCAATGCAGAGAGGGATTGTGCAAAGGGGTTAACTCGCACGGAAGATGTAGCCACACACTACACTAAAATGTATGATAATTAAGCCAGGGGTACAAATGCAGCAAATAAATAGATAAATAAATATGGACAACCAAAGAAATTTTTCACCAGGTCCAGGGCAGTGGAGAAGTATAAGAGGAGAAGATTTAACTGCTAGTTTTGTCTTCTGCAATCAGAAGTGCCCACAGTTTATAAGACTGACAGGAGGTTAACAGAGCTTGTGCGCATGTCAGAGCAAAAACAAAAGTGTCAGCACACATCGGTACCTATTCTTCAGTGCATAAATATCAGCCTTACAAAAACTACATGCAAGAAAATTATGCGTCTGTGTAGAACGGGCACTGACGTGTGCTGATACTGTTCTGGCATACACATAAGAAGCCACTCTTACTGCAAACCCTTTGTGTGCACGTGTTCAGCAGGCTCCCCTTGATTTGCACTCAAGTTCTACATATAAAATTTGCACACATTTAGCTTGCTGAATACTACAGTATTACATTCACGGTAGAGACTCAGACATCCGTGTACAGTTCTACCTGTGACTTTCTACATCAGCCTTAATGGAGCCTACAGCTTCCCAGTGTAGGTCTAAAAGCAAATGTGGAGGTGGTTGCAACTGTACATAAACCAAAAAGAGGGAGGTACTACATCTAGATAAACGCTAGGGAGAAGATGAATACAAGACATAAAAGTAAAACCAAATGGGGAAAAGAACAGAGATTGGAGAGAGGAGGAAGTGCTAAATAAAAACAAGACTGTAAAAGATTATAAAACGAACAAACTGCAAAGTATTTAAAAAGATCACAAAACCAAGGTACAGAAGGGATTTCTTTAAATCTACTGCACATCTTCCAAGTTTGTGAAGCGGTCTCTACATAAAGGTCAAAGGGGTCATGGATTTAACATACAATTTACATATATTATGCAGTTACTTTCTCTGTCTCTAGTGGGCTCACAATCTGGGGCAATGGAGGGCTAAGTGACTTGCCCAAGGTCACAGGAAGCTGCAGTGGGAATTCAAGCCCAGTTCCCCAGGTTCTCAGCCCTTGGCACCAACCATCAGTCTACTCCTCCACATACAATTAAAATTAGTGGATTAAAATACTCTAGACCAGGGGGATTCTCTACCTAGTCCTTGGGACACACCCAGCCAGTCAGGTTCTCAGGACACTCACAATGAATAAGCAGGAGATAAATTGTATGTTAACCTGAAAATGGCCACTTGCTAGATGTTTTTGTGCTCTGTGTATTATCTTTTTGGTCTATTTTCGGGGGGGGGGGGGGGGGGGGGGGTCCAAGTGAAAAAATGTACAAAATCAATGCTCTTGGAGGAGGAGGAGCCAGAATTCTTAGTAGACTGGCCACACAGACATCCCAGCAAAGCACCCTAGTGGACTTCACCTAAAAGCTCCCATGTACACACTGCAGCATTGCTCCCTTATACTGTATAGCAAGCCCCCCAAAACCGACCAAAAACCTACTGTACACCACTACAATAGCCCTTATGGCTGCAGATGTCAACTATATGTGGGTATAGTAGGTTTTGGGAGGTTGACACTTTCCACCACAATTGTAAGAGTGGATTATGGGCCTGGATCCCCTTACCCACAGTGCACTGAACTGACCACTAAGTTACTCCAGGGACCTGCTCGCTGGTATGTACTGTTTCACATTTTGGGGGGATGGGCATCCCTTTATTCCTCCAGTGGTCACCTGGTCATTTAGGGCACATTTTTGTGACAATCGTTATTAAAACAGGTCTAGCTCAAAATGTCTTAGTGTTAGTCCTGGGCATTTTCATTTTGTTCCATTATGGTTGAAAAACGTCCAAGTCTTAGGAACACCCAAATCCTGCTCTGAACACTCACCACCTAACACACACCCTTGAGATCTAGACTCACTGCAGACGAACAGCATAGAAAAACGCCAGACATTTTGGCAAGAAAAACGTCCAAATGCTGCTTTATGCCACTTTTTAAGATGTTTTTGTCTTTCAAAAATGAGCCCTACAGAGAGATAAGATATTCTCCAACTCCTGTTACTCTATAAGGGAACTAAAAGAAAGTTGCACATGAAATCAGAAAGGATGACTACAGGTTAGATGAAGAGCAAGGATAAGCTGTGAGGTATGAAGTTAATCTGCCCTGATAAACTATTAGTAGAGAACACATTGCCCTAAGGCTTGTGAGATACAAAAACTGTTTGTTTTTGTGCTTGGTGTTATTCTTTCCTTATCATTGGTCTGGCATTCCTTTTTTATTTTATATAATTTTATACTGTAAACTGCCAGGAAGGTTGTCCCTATGGGCAGTACAATCAAATTTTAAATAAAATTTGGAAAGTTGGAAACTGACTACAGCATACCTAGTAGAAGTCTTAAAAAAAGGCATGAAGATATGCATTATGGAAGCTCAAGAGAGAAATGGGTAATTCTTATTAGGATTTTGAAATCCTAATAAAACAAAAAAAAGGGGAAAAATAGCAATCCATCATATGAGGAAGAGAAAAAACAGAACATATTGTAACCATGTGCCTCTCTTGTGCAGCCAAGGATAGAACAATCTCCTCCAGCCACAGGCTCCCGGTACAATGAAGAAATAGATGTCCACCAGTAACGTCAATTTTAAGGACTTTTATTCCATGCAGGTTTCTAGTACACAGTTCCAACAGCAGCATAGCACATACCAGGATTCAATACAGGCTTAAAGGCTCCAGTCTGGGCTCTTTAGCCAATGCACAATAAACAATAGTTCAATTCCCAAGACAAACAGTTCTTTCAGTTCATCATCACAGTTCAGTCACCAAGCAGCATTTTCTGCCTTCTATCCTCTTTACATCCAGGAGAGTTCAATATTTTAGGGACTCCTCCTACCCAAGGGTTTTCCCCTGCATCAGCTTCACAGTGAATTCAATACTTTTGGGACTTCCTCTCACCCCAGGAATCTCAGCCTGCTTCAGTACTTTAGGGACCTCCCTGCCCAAGGGTTTTCAGCCTGCAACTGCTTCTCTCCTTCTGCTTCTCTCTCCTGAACTGAACTGCTGGGATTCCTTCCCACCTGCCTAATCAATCCCTGGCTTCAGCTACCACAACCAATCATTCTCCTTCCATTAGCTTCCCCACACCCATACCAGCTGAGTTGAGCATTAAACTAATGAGACCAATGATGAGCTCCTGCACACAGGGTTTCCTAACTCTCTTTCTGCCTAGTGGCAGCCACTCTACACAACCTGCCAGCTTACACCCATGTCTTCCCTGATTGCAGCTAGGAGTCCAGTCAGAGTTCTTCATCTCACCCTCTGGCTCCTTGCCTGCAATGCTTTCTGGGACTTGTATTTCAGACTGAAACTGCCTTAACCCAACTATCCCTGGAGGTGACTTTATCACAATATAAAAATATAATACAAAATAATTATGTTGTCTAAACTTCTACCAGTCATGTTTAAATTAAATTCCAAAATCCTCTGAACAGCCATGGTAAAAAAAGAAGAAAACAACTAACCCACGCTTTCTGTACCCTACTCAGAAATTTTTTTTTCCAACTGCAGTGCCCCAAAGGTGGTATACTTTATTCTCCTTGATACACCACCAGGCATCTGTATGGGAATTTTAACTAAAAGGCAGCATACCACGCAAGCACTGCTAACAAATGAAGAAAGGCCTCACGGTGTAATTGAGTTGACTAGGAAATGCCAAGGTAGGTTTGTACCTTCCACCCACAGAACAATACAACCTTCTTAAAGTACGATTTAAAAATGATACTTACCTTGTTCAATAATAAAAAAAAAAGTCAGGGAGAATGGCCCTATATGAAAGATAACTTGAGAAGTCTGAAGAAAAGTCAAAACTATTTGCTGAGGCCACTATATCCAATCATCTCATTTTCTGCACCTTTATCAGCTGAAACATTAAGAAATGTGGATATCACTTATATTTGAGATAAGCGCCACATTAGAACATTTTTCAGTAATATTTCACGGAACAGTAAACCTTCAAGATACTCCTCAAATATCACCTCTTCACCCAATCCTTTGGGCACAGTTGCTGACTAATCTCTCTTTGCCCTCTTTCTCCATCTTTCCCTTCTCCCATTTTAACTCTGTGAACTGCATTGAAGCCTAGTCCAGGTCATAAATAAATAAACGTGACCTAACATTCTCAAAATCTGCCAAGCTGATAGCTGACAACTATGGCTTACTTCTGTAACTACTGAAATCAGAGAAATCTACCCATTGCTGAGGGAGATATGTGTAAGCCTGAGTCATGTCTAGCAGGGTACCTATGAATCCAATCACTGGGATGGGCTGAGTTGGATTTGGGTAACCTGTGATGAACCCTAGTGGCTCCAGTAATCAAATAATTGCACGTATTGATACTTTTACTCCTTCCTCTCATGTGCTCTTGATCAGCCAGTCTGTGTAGAGATGTTGAAATGACTGTCAAGCACTTTGTAAACACTTGGTGCTGATACGAGGGCAAATGGAAGTGATGTTTCCCTACTCGAAGTCTGAGATACATCCATGACACAGAAAGTATCTGTATGCAGGTATAAAGTGCTTCAAGTCATGGGAATCATGGTGCCTAAGGACATTTGCCCGGTCAGATACTTGTTTAGGGCCTTCAGGTCTAGGATGGGACAAAATCCCCCCCTGCTGGAAGAATTTGGAATAAAATTCTTTCCCTTTTCCCTAGTGAGATTTTGACCACATTGGCCTGTAAGACTCCTGATGCTTGAGAGCTTAATCTTGATCTTCTGAATGGGCAATTTGGAGGATTTCTTTGCAACTGCAGAGTGTAACCTATCTAGACTACTTTTAGAACCCAAAGGTATGAGGTTACAAGAGGTCATCTTACTTGGGAAAAACTTCACTCTCCCTCCTACCAGCAAGTTATCCGGGACCGCCATGGAGATTGAAGTTATGCTATTTTGGAGCCAAAAGCATGTCCCTTGTTTTGACTGGGGAGCCGGCTATGGCTTTTGGGCCCTCTGCTGACTTGGATGAGAACAAGGTCCCAGACTTGTTTGGAAAGAGTGGGAAAGTGGAAGATACCTACAACACCTTTGAAAGTAGTAGAACTTCTGTTGCCCTCTACTAAACTACTCCATGGATGAGAAGGCTAAGTTGGAACTAGGCCTGGAAAATGACTTAAGCATGTATGAATGCTGCTCAGTGAGGTTAGCAGCCTCCTGCTCCTTTTCACCAAAAAGGTTATCTGCATGGCACAGAACATCTGCCAGCTTCACCTGCACTCAAACTTGAAGTCTGAGGACTGCAGCCAGGTAAGTCTGCAGATACCAATCCCCACTGTGAAGGCTCTAGATAGCACATTTTGCCCTGACCATTCATTTTCCACACTCCTGCTCTTTGGCTATTAACTTATAGAGCTCACTGGCCTTTTCCAAGGAAGGGTATCAGAAAACTCTGTGACATTGTGAATAATGTTCTGCAAGCACATGATTATGAAGAGCTGGTAAGAAGCTACGCAAGATGCAAGTATAGCATCTGAAAACCCTTTTTTTCTCCAAATAGACTCCAAGGATCCTTGCCTCTTTCTCCATGGGCACCAAGGAGTGAGTCTTCATACTCTCGGCCCTTTTGAGAGCAAATTTGACCACCGTGGGATTGTGAAGAAGCTGCAGCTTCTTGAATTCCAAATCCTTCTGGACTCTATAGAGTCAACCTTCTTATTCACCAGCAGGCTTATTTTCAAAAGAGAAGGGCGCCCATCTTTCAACACAAATCGGGAGATGGGCATCCTTCACGGGGGCATGTCGGAAGCATAGCGAAGGCGAGACTGGGGCGTTCTTAACACATGGGCGTCCTCGGCCGATAATGGAAAAAAGAAGGGTGTCCTTGACGAACACTTGGCCGACTTTACTTGGTCCATTTTGTTTTTCTTTTAACGACCAAGCCACAAAAATGTGCCCTAAATGACCAGATGACCACCGGAGGGAATAGGAGATGACCTCCCCCTATTCCCCCAGTGGTCACTAACCCCCTCCCACCCTAAAAAAAATTTTTTTTTCAGCCTCTATGCCAGTCTCAAATATCATACCCAGCTTCATCACAGCAGTATGCAGGTCCCTGGAGCAGTTTTAATGGGTACTGCAGTGCACTTCAGGTAGGTAGACCCAGACCCATCCCCCCTACCTATTAAACTTGTGGTGGTAAATGTGAGCCCTCCAAAACCCACCACAAACCCATTGTACCCACATCTAGGTGCCCCCTTTCATTCCTAAGGGCTATGGTAGTGGTGTACAGTTGTGGGGAGTGGGATTTGGGGGGCTCAGCACACAAGGTAAGGGAGCTATGCACCTGGAAGCTTTATCTGAAGTCCACTGCAGTGCCCCCTAGGGTGCCCGGTTGGTGTCCTGGCATGTGAGGGGGACCAGTGCACTACGAATGCTGGCTCCTCCCACTACCAAATGGCTTGGATTTGGTCATTTCTGAGATGGGCATCCTCGGTTTCCATTATCACCGAAAATCGGGGATGACCATCTCTAAGGTTGACCTAAATATTGAGATTTGGGCGGCCCCAACCGTATTATCTAAACAAAAGATGGCCTCCCATCTTGTTTTGATAATACGGGTTTCCCCGCCCCTTCGCGAGGACGCCCTCAGGAAAACTTGGGCGCCCCGTTCGATTATGCCCCTCCACGTGTACAGAGAGGGGTCTCCCCCACATCATCTGTACCCGCTTAAGGATTCGTTGCATGGGCACTGTCACAGTTTCCAGGGGGGTGGGGGGGTTCAAATGGAGATGTCTAATGTTTCTGCCCTGGGATTATTCTTAGTTCCCAAAAGAAATGGCACCGACTTGGCCATATCCATACAAAATTTAAGAGTTCCTCTGAGGGCAATTTTCATCTTTCATGTAGTGGAGAGGGATCCAACGGAAGACCAATGGATACCCCCTTCCAAGAAGGCTTCTGCCTCTCCACATATCCAGGAGCACTCAGAATCTAAATCATACAATTACTCCTCTGGAGACATCCAAATTTCTACCTGCCTTAAACTAACAGTGAGCATCGAAGCACCTGAGACTTTGGATGCATCAGGGAAGCTTCTTCCCCCAAAGGGCTGTAGTGACACCATCACAATTTGCACTGACCCCGATGCCCTTCAATGCCTCAGTGTCAGTGCACTGGTCTCATGGATGGGCTGTACCACCTTAAGTCTCAGCATCAATGCCCTTGAAGCAATAGTTTCCTGTCTTGCAAAAGCCCTCAATGCGTTCCTCGAATCTGCCCATGAAACATTCCTCGGCTGCCATAAAGAAAGACTAGGACTCAGTTGTGTGCTCACGTCCTTCAGAAGTACTTGAAATGTACTGAATCAATGTCACTGCACCCTGGCCTCTGCCAGACATCCCGCATCTGCATGAGAACCAGAATGAATCCTTCTTTCTCAGGAAGGGAGGATGATGCCCTATCCTAATGGAATCTACCGACGCTCGTTGTTAAGGGAAGTTGAGTTTTTCTTGATGCAGATGTATCCTATGTCCAATGCAGCTCCAAGAGTGATGGAGACTAGCGCTCCTGATATGGACATCATAGACTGGACTTCTCTATGCCAAAAATCCTTTTGCACTGCTTACAACCTCTGATGTCTCTCCTTGACATCTACAAACAATGTTTAAAAGAAGAGAGATCATAATTGGGTCCATGAATATCTATGATGGACTTCCTTAAAGTGATCTGAAATTCCTTAAAGTCACTGGGAGCCTATTTCTGGAAAATGTCTAGAAAAACACCTGAAACAAAATCAAATGACTCAATAGTGGATAAGTTCACCCAGCTGTTTGCCCTAGGCCTAAAAGGGCCTTAGTGGGCCGCGAGAAAGAAAAAAAACCCTGAAAGTGCCAAAAAAACTAATTAAGGTGTTCTACCGGGAGCCTGGGCCCCGCATGGCAGTGACAGGACTTATAAATGATGGAGAAGCACACCTTACTTAAAATGTTTTGTCACAGATCATATTGAGCCTCAAGCTGAGGACAGCTACGCAAGTATGTCCGATCTTGTCCCATGGGGGAAAAAAAAAGGGGAGACTGACCAGCTATAGGCGGGAAGGCATGTGCTGCGAATTGCTCCAAAATGTTGTGGTAAACAAGCTAGTAAGTGCTCCCATGAGGGCTCCATTGGATGATGTTACCCAGTTGTAAGAACAGTCTATCTTGCTTGTCCTCAGAGAAATATTAATTGCAGCAATAAAAAACATCTTCAAATAATCTACCCTAGTTAAAAATTGGCGATAAATTTAAGCCACACAAATTCACAGTAATTTACAGCTAAACCTACATTAATATGAAATTAACTGAATTGCTATGAAGTTGTTGACAAATCAATATTGCTTCTGAGAAAAAGTGATTTTTAAAATGTTAGATCAATTAATTCTAGCTTAAGACAGACAACCTTAACCTTAGTACTTATGATATATTTTAACCAACAAAATAAAAATGTGAATGAATCTTACCAATGCTGTTTCATGAGTGTGTGGGTGCTTGAAGTTCACTATCTCCAAAGAAAGATGCTTTTTTATGCGTGCTACATCTGATTCCCGAGCAGCCTGGAGCAAGGAATGACCTTTGAATTCATCTAGGGGAGGGGGAAAAAATACAGCAAGCTAAACCTTGTAGCCAGAGCCAAATAAATATTACATACCTGAAAAACTGATTACTAATTATTTGGCCAAGCCATCTTTTGTGGAAGGGAGGGGAAGGGAGGGAAAGTGAGGAAAGGAGAAAGAAAAATTATGTCTTATCCAATCGTTTTCTTTCCTTTAGTCCTACTAGACCAATCCAGACAAATGAGTTATGCCCATCTACCAGCAGGAGACAGAACATGAAAATAGTTACAAGTGATCCACCCCTTAAGGGTATTTTGCAATCCTAGAATGTTCAATTAGCCACGTAGTGGTACTCATAACATAGATACAGTCAACATGGCAGGGAACCAAGCTAAACTCTTCCCTAGTTTTGTTTTGTGGTAAAACAACTCAGAGCAGGGAATTCCTGAACAGGAGGAAGGGTAGCTGCAACAAAGTGGAACAAAATGGCTGCTGCTCCTGCGCTTTCCTGAGCAGCATGTGGGACAGCACAACAGAACTAAGATTGCACGAGGAGAATTAAAAGTGAAGCAGAAACTGCTCAGAGCTGAAGAAATGTTGCCAAGTTGTCTCACAAGCAAATATAAGATGTAGAGCACTAAAAAAACAAGAAATACTCGACTCAAACACAGAAGGCCACCACACAATGTAACGTTAGCAAACTAGGGAGTAAAAAAATAATTTGTAGTCATGCCTCTTGGAAGAGAAGAAAGCACTAGCATAACAATTAAGCAATAACAAGCAATTAAGGTACTTGGAAGATTATCGGAGATTCAGTAAATTACTAAAGACTTTTCTATTAAGTACATATCTTATCAAAAGACAAACTAATGTTGCTGTCTCTCTTATAGATTTCAACATAACCAATACTGTGGCCTAGCTTCATGACAAAACACATCATTATTCCTAATATGTTAAATGTTATAATTATCTATCATATTTTTTATGTTTTCCTTGAATGTAAGCCACACTGAACCTGAGCTTGTTCAGGATAATGTAGGATACAAATGTCATAAACAAAATAAAGAATATAAGAGTAGCCATACTAGGTCAGACCAATGGTTCATCTAGCCCAGTATCCTGTTTCCAACAGTGGCCAAGCCAGGTCACAAGTACCTGGTAGAAACCCAAATAGTTGCAACATTCCATTCTACCAATCCCAGGGCAAGCAGTAGCTTCCCCATGTCTGTCTCAATAGCAGACTACTGACTTTTCCTCGAGGAATTTGTCCAAACCTTTTTTAAACCCAGATACGCTAACCGCTATTACTACATCCTCCAGCAATGAGTTCCAGAACTTAACTATTCATTGAGTGAAAAAATATTTCCTCCTGTTTATTTTTAAAGTATTTCCATGTAACTTCCTTGAGTGCCCCCTAGTCTTTCTACTTTTGGTACAAGTTAAAAAAAAAAATCAATTCACTTCTACTCGTTCTACACCACTCAGGATTCTGTAGACCTCAATCATATCTCCCCTCATCTGTCTCTTTTCCAAGCTGAACAGCCCTATCCTCTTTAGTCTTTCCTCATATGAGAGGAGTTTCATCCCTTTTATCATTTTGGTTGCTCTTCTTAGAACCTTTTCTAATTCCGCTATATCTTTTTCAGATAAGGCTACCAGAACTGAACGCAATACTCAAGGTGAGGTCGCACCATGGAGCAATACAGAGACATTTCGATATAGTGGTTATTATTTAATGTTCTGCATGTTCTTGTTTTGCATGTTACCTTTCCTATTTTAATGGAATTCTACCTCCTATTTGTTTTAATTGTATTATATCTGTATCTATATTTTTTTTTAGTTTTTGTAAACCACCCTGACATGTTTGCTCAGATAGGGCGGTATTACAAATTTTAATAAACATAATAGTATTTTCGATCTTATTTACCATCCCTTTCCTAATTTCTAGCATCCTGTTTGCTTTTTTGCCTGAAGCCGCACATTAAGCAAGACTAAGAGATGCAAATACTGAGAAATCAAAGATACCTTTAAGCACAATAACTCACCAGAGCTTGCAAAACATGGAATGCTGGAAAGCTTGTTACCCAACAAGGTCGTCGTATTTCCAGAGCTGTAAAATTCAGAGAGGGCTCACCGATTGGAGTAGGAGCACTATGTAAAGTACACCTGTCAGTCTCAAATCAGCAGAAAAGACCCAAGGACTGCACCTCTGTGACGGTCCCTGATTGCCTCTATCAGCGTACAGAGCAACTGTCTGCTTTGAAATCAGCACCTCTCTGCCTTACAAAACTGTGCTTGAACTGCTGCCTCACACAACGAGAAACTATTTGCGTCGCCAAGGCTTGTGAAAAAAACCGCCAAAGAGTTCAGCCCCCAACAGGCCGGCACAGAACAGAAGTGATACTAAACGTAAGAGGCACAGCATAAAGATTTCATCTGAAATCTCCTCAGTTGAAAAGAAAACAATTATCCTACTGAAGGAACAGCACAGGAAGAGCTTCCACCACCTGATTGAAGAAAGGGGAGAAGCAAAACAGCCATGTGAAGGATATGAGAACATATACACTTACCTGCAGGAAAATTTAAATAAGGTACAGTGTTGCTAGCGAGAATGACTTACAGAATCAAGTAGGTTTACAGTCTCCATAGAATACATATACTGCCACAGCAAACTTGCAGAGGAGTGTTGGGGGGGGGGGGGGGGGGGGAGGAGACTGACCACCACCAGGTGTCACCCAGCTCTAGCCAAACTTACAAACAGAAAAAGGAGCTACAATCTTCCAAGAGGAAACCCCCTGCTCAACTGATACCTAGCTCAAACTGAGTCAGAGGCAGGCTGAGAAACACCCAGTAGGAGATGCACATTCCATCTACTAGGAGAAATATACTGGACATTACTACTACTACTACTTAACATTTCTAAAACGCTACCAGGGTTACGCAGCGCTGTACAATTTAACACAGAGGACAGTCCCTGCTCAAAGGAGCTTACAATCTAAACATTACTGAACATTCCAGGGCTGCATAAAACTCTTAAGGGATGGATCACTTGGAACTATTTTCATCCTGTATCCTTCTGCTAGTAGATGGGCATAACCCATTTGTCTGGACTGGTCTGATATGGATGCAAAGGAAATTATATTAATGATAATCACTAATCTGTTTTCATTTCCTTGGTATTTCAATTCCACAGAATAGAAGAGCTTCAGTCCTATTTTCTTTCCTATAATACCTCACAAAAGCTGACACCTGTCTCCAAAGCAAATGCACTTCTAGCTTACTCAAAGAGGGGAAAATAGCTCTAAAAAGGAAACCCTTAAAAAAAAAGTTACTTCAACTTTTCAAAAAAAGAAATCATCATCAGGTCAAATGAAATCACTACAAACAAACTTTTCTAATTTCTGTGTCACTGCCGAAAAAAATATTAGCATTTAAAGTTCATAAAAATTCTCACTACTGAAAGGCTCCCACCATTAAAATACACAACTAGCTAGAGCACAATAAAGGTATGTATGTGGGCAGGGAGGAGATATAGGATACCCATTAAAATAGATATACAAGTGAAAGCAAATATAACAGAATTCCCAATGATGCCCTGTTTCTTCTCACTCCACAAAAATATTTTACTCCAATAATGTACAGATGCATGCACCATTAAATTCCACTTCTAATGAGCTACAGTACTCATCTGCTTCATGAATTTATCAATATTGTTTTTTACTCACAAGCTAATCGCTCTTTTAACTGCGGTGTGGGGGCCAAATCAATGGCACTTTTATTATGACAGTTCAGCAATGTTGGGTCTGCACCATAGCTTAACAAAAGAGAACAAACTTCCACTCTGTTCTTTGATGCTGCTTCGTGAAGGGACGTAAACTGCCACAAATCCATTGCATTGACACATGCTCCATGCTGAAAAATACCCAGACAAAACATTCAGTAAATCAGAGAAAATATTTACAAGTGATAACTAGTAAAAGACCCTCATCTGTCTAATACCCTTATAATATTTTATACACAGCCTATTACAGTGTTCCTAATTTTATTAGCCCATGTAACCAGTCTTGTTTCTTCGGTGAATGGTAAAAAATATACCTTCAGTAGTACACTCTTCCAGTCAAACACAGAATTTTTATATACACTGATACTAAAGGATTAATTCCTGCACTTTTTTTTTTTTTTTACTTTATTCAGCTACACCACCCATTCTGATCTTCATCATTTCAATCTATACATACATTATATATTTCATACCTTTCTCTTAATATTCTGCCTATACCGTAAAGTTTAATGCAGATTACAGATTCCTAGAATGGTTATCTAGGAATTACAATTTATCTGAAAATGACAATATTAATAACAAAGAATAAATAAATTACAATTTCTGAGATAAAATATTCACAGAACAAGGTAGTCTTTACAGCTTTCTTAAAAACACGATAGCTAGTAGGATCTCTCTCTTAGGTGACAGTAAATTCCATGTCTTAGCCGCTTGATAAGGGAATGAGGAGAAACATCTTACATATTTTATACCTCTAGGACTGGAGAAGGCCAAACTGGTAAGGTTACGCACTGAAAACTCATCTATTTTACCAACGCATACCCCTAAATGGAACTTGGACTTCACAGCTGCCCTTATGCGTTTCCCCATCCTTTCTTTCCTATTTATATTGTAGCTCTCCTTTTTCAAGTCATTGTGCATGTCTTCTTTCTGCTTCTTGCTCTTTGACTTAGATTGTAAGCTGCCCAGACATTCGCTTTGATGGGCGGGATAGTAAGATTTTGGATAAACATTGAATATTTTTTGTAGGTGCATGATAGACAAATAAGTATATAACATGGCACTGTTCCCTGAAGAAACTTAAAAATCAAACAAAATTCTGGGGGAATTCTGTGCAAAGGTTTTGAGAAGTCTGCACACAAGAGTTTAAATTCTGCATAGTCCTAGGCTTGACTGCTCATGTGAACCACAGAGACCTCCTTACAGTCCTGCAGTTCAGTCTAGACCAGACCAGCAGAGGAGATGGTGGTGGCCTGGTGTGCAACTGTTAACTTCCTCCTCCTCTTGTCGCACAATCTCTGCACGGGAGGGGGGAAAGAATGAGGAGAGCTACTGATGCAGGTGCCTGCGTAGAATTCTGCACAAATTCTGCATGGCACAGAATTTCCCCCCAGGAATTCTGGTATCCTCTTGTCACCAGGTCTCAGGCGTCTCTGATGTGTTTATCTTCAACTACAGCCCTATATTTAAACTTTCCAATTTTATTTTTTAGACCTCCAGCATTTGCATACAGACAACTAAATCTAAGATTTTTTTTAATTCCTACTCATAACCTATTCATTATTATTAGTGGTGGTAATGTGGCATTATTTGGCTCCTCTATTATTTATGTCCACCTGAGCTACCTCACCTTACATCAAACATTATCAGAATACTATTAAATAAGGAAGATAGCAATTGAAGGTATTTTACAACACAGTAACTGCTGTTTTCTCATGACCTAGTTTAAAAGCTGCTTTTGCCTTTTTCATCATTAGTGTCAACTGTAAATTTTCAATTATTGTCAAAGAAGAACCCATTTGCTGGAAAAGGTTCCTTGCCCAGAAAACTCCCTAGTTCCTAACAAAAAAAAAAAAAAAAAACACAAACACTCCTCTTGCACCACTAGCTCCAACACATTCAGGGGCCAATGCACAAAAGTCCCCATATAGCATTGCCCGCTATTTCCACCTCAGTAAAAATTACTGAGGTGGAAATAGCGACTGATGCTCAAAATTAAAACAAAAAAAATCCAAATCGGATGCAAATGAGCTGCTCGCAGAAACAGCGAGCAGCTCGTGCTACCCATGGCTTTCATACATGCATACAAGCTACCTGTATGAAAGCCGTATGCAATGTGTGAAATTAATTCCAGTTCTTCAGGAATGGCCACAGAAGGGTTGAGGGCACCAAGAAAACATCATGCCTGTTCTCCTCTTTATTTGGCAAGAGTCAAATAAATTAAAAAAAAAAAAGTCAAGAGGATGTGACCTGAACATACGACATGCTCATGAAAGATTTTATGATTACGCATACATAACAGAAGCACACAGTATATAGGTTAACTAGCATTTAGCACAATATTGCTCATCTTAGTATTTAAGGGTTTTATGCACATATTTCAAAAACAATACAGGCATTCTGGGGCCCTTCCCAGTCTGTTGCATCCTCAATATATACTGTGAAAAAGGAACCGACTATAAAAGAGAAGTGTTCCAAATTTAAAGAATTTTGAAAAGTTTTCTGTAACATTAAAAATCATAAGTTTAGTGTTTTAAAATAAATCAATAAACAAGCAAAGAAACTAACTTTCACCAAAAGTTCCGTTACTTCATAGTGGCCATACGAACACGCATTATGGAGTGGCACCAAATCTCTAAGAAACAGACAAAAAATATATAATTACAACAAATTTCCTGTTCTTTCATGTACTGCAAAATCATAAGCTTCAGTCTTCCAGTCTCAAACATAGCTATCACTCGTTAAATGGAGAGCAGCCATCAACAAACAACTGTGAAAGGCAATGAAAATGAACTAAAAATCATTTTCTTTTTTTCAGATTTTGTTCATAACCGTTTCAATACAAAATCCAGCTAAAAATAGTGCGGAATTCTAAGAATTTAAGGAAATCTGGATGCTCTGCAAGGCTGAGAGACCTTTTCCTGGACCAGTACAAAAATTATCTAAAGATGTGCATAAGCTTTCAAAGTATCCTTCAGCATATCTACCATTTGAAAGTTGTCTGGGTTTGAAAACTTATTTTTGAGTAATTCTTACACTGGACCATAGAAAACGACAAATGTTTGGGGGCCTCACCCTGTCTGGTGGCCACATTATCAATTTCCCTGTGTGCGCTAGAACAGCTGATTCTTACATAAAATATCACAAAAAAAGTTAAAGCAATATTAATGCAGTAATATTGTGTCTAGTTGCTGTACCAACACAAAAACAACAATACATTACCTTCATCTTGGGATGAAATGAATCAAGCTATATGTCACAAACAAAATAAAAACCCTTTACTATAATCTACATATGCTTAAGTATTCCACAAAATCTTGAAAATAGAAAATCTGATTGTTACTGGTGATTTCTCTATCCGACATTTATAGATAAGTACACAGCACTCCCCTTTTAAACTGTTTATAAGTCACTCATATTATTGGCTAAAAATTTACATTATAGTAGACAATTCAAGGAAAGATTTTAATATTTGTACATCACTGAACTGCATGCAATTAAGAAGTAATGTGAATTCAAATATAATCTGTGATTCTTTTAAATGCAGATAAAAATTGCCTTACTTTGATGCTCAAATCTACAAAGTAAAGCAAGATTATCCCAAAGGGGCTCAATCAAGAAGTCTGTATTTTTGAAATTAACAATTAATGGAACATCTTCAGCAAAGACATATAAATTGAATATCTACAGTAATACAAGTAACATATAGTGAAATTTAAACTTGTTAAATTACTTTTTTATTCCTGCCAACTAGTCCAAACAAGTGGGTTATGTCTCCCTGTCAGCAATGTAAATGTAATGTAATATGATTCTTGTATATTGCTAACTCCCTAGCAAGAGAAGTTCAAAGCGGGTAACGAAGTATTAAAAAAACTAAAAAAGTATATACTGAATACACATATTAGTAAAAGGAAACATACGATCGCTGCGTCAGAAATCTTAAGTTTTTAAAGCCTTGTGAAGCAAAAAGATAAGAAGGCAAAGCTCGTAAATGCAATGGCAATGATAACCAAAAGTGAGCAGCCTGGCCATCCCTGCCATCAGCTACAGAAAGGACGATCAAACTATGGACCGTGTGACAACATCAGCTTACCAGTGTAATTTTTTTTCTGGCCAGCTCCCCATGGGGATTTCTGGCCTACTGACTTAAGGGCTAGATTTTTCTAATGTGCACTGTAATAACACTTTATTGCACATTAACAAGAGGAGAATCTTCCAAAACTTTCTCCTATCTTCATTTTTTTTACCGATTATGTGGTTTTAATTTGTAAACCACTGGGATAACAAGACTTATTTTACAATTGGCAGTATATTAAGAGTCATTTCTATGGCACCCCCCCCCCCCCCCCCCCCACAGGTCTCCCTTTCCCTGCAGCCCTCTGCTTTCCCCAAATCTAGCATCGCTTGCCACCTTCCTTCCTGCAGGTCCAAGATCGCTGCCACTTCCTTCTCTTCTCCCCGCCGCCGCTGCAGTGCTTGCAGCTTACATTCTCGGTCTGTCTGCGATTCACACAGGCATTCTGGGGCCCTTCCCAGTCTGTTGCATCCGGCCCTCTCTGATGCAACTTCCTGTTGTGAGGGCCGGACGCGGCAGAAGGAAGTTCCAGCAGTGACTGTGTGAATCACAGACGGCCTGAAAATGCAAGCACTGCAGTGGCGGCAGAGGTGCAGGACCTGCGGGAGGGGAAGTAGGGAGCGATGTGCCACGGCACCTCTGAGGGCTTGCCGTGGCGCACAGTTTGGGAACCACTGTAATAATATGTTAAACACATCAAAGCACATTAGTAAATCTAGTCAGCTGTTGCAGCACAGGGAAAAAAGCAGCTCAGTGTTATCTTCACCCCCCCCCCCCCCCCCATACGGAGCTGGAGCCGACTTTCACTTTTCAATACACTTAAGTCAAAGTTGAGAACCATACATGTTCAAAGGCAAAATAAATCTTGTTAAAAGCTTCCAAAAACAACAGGAGTAGCCTAATGGTTAATGAAATGGCCTGAGAACCAGGGGAACTAGGTTCAATTTCCACTGCAGCTCTTTGAGACTCTTGGCAAGTCACTTAACGCTCCATTGCCTCAGGTACAAAATAATCACCTGTATTTACTTAACATGTAAACTTCTTTGATTGTAATCACAAAGGCAATATATCAAATCACATCCCCCCTCCCCTTAAAATCAAACATAAATCAGCTAAAATCATCTGTCTTTAATCAGTAAACCAGAGATGAGATGAGAAATCAAGGGTAAAATTAGGGGAAAGGGAAATGGGACTTGACTACCGCGTTTCTGAGGTTTTTGCAACTACATTCAAAGCGATTTACATATATTCAGGTACTTATTTTGTACCAGGGGCAATGGAGGGTTAAGTGAGGGTTAAGTGACTTGCCCAGAGTCACATGGAGCTGCAGTGGGAATCAAACTCAGTTCCCCAGGATCAAAGTCCACTGCACTAACCACTAGGCTACTCCTCCACTCAAATAAATTCAGAACGGGTAACAAAGCACTCGCTATTTTTAATTTTCAGTGGCTCAAGCGTCCCTGTGTGGGTTCTGGAATAGTCTTTTAGGATCATAGGAAAGGAAATTAGTTTATTAAAATTTTATATACTATCTTTAAAAAAACAAAGTCATTTAAAAGAAAATAATAAAATAACAGATAAGTTTAAATTTCACCTTCTTATTCATGTCAGATCAGTCCAAACAAAAGGACAATAGACAAGTTCCTTCTAGACTAAGAGAAGACAATAACTCTGAACTTTGCTGAGACTCCCCCAGTCTGAGAACAAAAGCTTAAGTGTTTAAAGTTGGAATGCAATGAAGGCAAGTGGGGGAGTAGGTAGAGCACTGGTCTTGACATACAAGGTGCCTGGTTCAAATCTCACTACTGCTCCTTGTGATCTTGGGCAAGTCACTTAACCCTCCATTGCCTCAAGTAGAAACTTACTGAGTCCTCCAGGGACCAGGAAATACCCAGTATACCTGAATGGAACTCACCTTGAGCTACTACTGAAAAAGGAAAAGTAAAATCTAAATATATATACAATATAACCTTGACTACAAAGATTTTACACTGGCTCTTTGGTCCTGTCTTCTTCTGCTTTATCTAACTTTTCGTTAACTAGAAGAGATGAGCTCAAAAAAAAAAAAAAAAAAGATACTACACTCCAAAGGAAACTTAGAGACAATATCCCATAATGCTTGACAGAAAAGGAGGTTAGTGCATTGGGACTAAGCTCAGGTTACAAAAAGCTAACTGTGCACAAAGTTAGCAGGGATCTCAAGTGCTTTTCCCTCTTGAAGAAAATATCCCCTCAGAGAGGGAGCTCCTCTGCTCATGTCCCTTGCAACAAGTCAGTATTTGGCACTGCAATTTATGAGAAGGGTGTGCTATGCTTCCATGCATTAGTTTTCTTTCAAAGAACAATCAGACTGAACAGAACCCTCACCAGAAAACAGTGTCCTCTGGAAAGCTGAACCCGCAGGAGTTCCCAAATCTACCATAGGTCCAATATGTAGATCTCCTTCACATCAACCAAAAGCTGTAAACATGTGTGTTCTGAAGTCTCCTTATGATAACTGAGCCTCTCAATAGAGGGGACCTTCTAAGAAAAAGATCTGATGACAGAGGAAAGTGAAGGGGATTCCCTGGTGAAATTCTCCTCCTTTGGTTGAAGAACTTGCTTCTACTTCTGCTTCGTCAGGCTAATTCAATATCTACTTGAGGAGGTGCCCCATCTGACCCCTAGTACTAGGAGGATCCTGCCAGTTCTCATATTTTGGGGTGTCAATGATACTGGCATAAACAAATTTCTACTGCATCTTGATGGCGCTGGCTATATTTATTGTCTTACATACTCCACCTGCAAACCCAAAAACCATCAAAGCATTGGACATTCAGATACAGTGGGTATTTGTCTGTCCCTGGAAGGTTCACAATCCGAGTTTGTACCCAAGGCAATAGAGAGTTAAGTAACTTGGCCGAGATCACAAGGAGCTGTAGAGGGATTTGAAATGGATTAAATCCAAACAAAAAAATAAAATCAAGCTACAACTGAAACGAATTCCTGGTGTATTCAGTACACAAGGCTCATCCCCCTCCCCCACCACCCCCTTCCTCAAATTGTTTTAACAAGAATGGTTTTCCAGGAACAGGGGGCAGTAGAAGGATGGCAGAAGGAACTAACTCCCCTGTTTTTTGCTTCTGCTGAACCAGAGGGTTGCTGTAGAAACAGTAAACACAGTAAAGAACTGCAGACAAAGCCCTGTATGGTCTAGCCAGTCTGTCCAACAAGGTGGCTAGAACTGTACCTACCACTCCATGCAGGTTACACGCTCTTGATTAGACACTGGCAAACAAACAGGGCAGTTGGAAATTTGCCATCATACCAATCCGTTATAGACAGTTATATATGATGCAACCTTGGAACACAATACCACACCATGCCAATAGTAAGAAAAGTGATTTTATTATGGGTGTGGAGGAGTGGCCTACTGGTTAGGGTGGTGGACTTTGGTCCTGGGGAACTGAGGAACTCAGTTCGATTCCCACTTCAGGCACAGGCAGCTCCTTGTGACTCTGGGCAAGTCACTTAACCCTCCATTGCCCCATGTAAGCCGCATTGAGCCTGCCATGAGTGGGAAAGCGCGGGGTACAAATGTAACAAAAAAATAAAAATAAACATAGTCACATACATTAATACATAATTAATCCAACAATCTTGCTAACATTTTACTCATCAATTTCAACCTTAAGATATCTTCCCTTCCCCAGAAGAGAGAGACAGTGCCCACAATCTCAGCATATATGAATGTAATATAGAATACACATACTGGAGTCTAGTCTGTCATTTTTGGAAAACAGACCCTCAAACTCTGCCTGTCACTGGCCTTATTTCCCCAACTACTGGAGTTGCCAAAGCCAACTTCTGACCATAACAACCACCATGAGGTCATTTAAGTTTTGCTTTTGATTTGATTCCATCTTCTTCCTCATGCAATGACAGCTCCAGACCTGCTGGAAAATTCTAAACGTTAAAGGTAGGCGCTCCTTTCTGTGCATTGCACAAAATGCTCATTTTAACACTAATGAGCTCATTGTAATTCATTTGCATATAGGATTATTGGTAGCTGTTACTGTGAACAGTAAAAGCAACGCAGAATCCCTTTGTGCATTAGAATAACTGGCTACAACTAGTCTAAATTAAACACTGCAAGTACGGTAAGCATTGAACAATCGGGCCCACAGTTTCATCACCTTAAGATCCTCAGACGCTATTACAACAAGGTTCCTCTCCCGGTCCATGCATATCAGCCTTTCGCTCCCTAGCGCATATAGCTCCTTTGGATTTCTACTCTCAACGTGCATCACTCTGCACTATTTTGCATTACATTTTAACTGTCAAACATTACACCATTCTTCTAATTTTTGGAGATAACATCAAAATCTTTGTATCATCCACAAGAAGCAACCTTTACTTTCTAACCCTTCAACAATGTCACTCAAATACATCAAACAGAATCGGTCCTAGAACTGATCCCTGAAGAAGTCCAATACTCAGCTTTCTTTTCTCGGAGTAGAGAGATGTAGTAGCCGTGTTAGTCCACTCTTAAGGTTATCAATAGAAATCAAACAAAATAAAATATGGAAAAGAAAGTAAGATGATATCTTTTTTAACTTAATACATTTCTTGATTAGCTTTCTCTGAGTTAATTCCATTTAACATCACCTTCTGATGTCTGTCAGTCGTCCGGTTTTCTAATCCATTTCACCACTTTCAGTCCTGACTTCAGCCCACTCAGTTTATTCATGAGCCTATGAGGAATCGTGTCAAAAGTTTTGCTGAAATCCAAGTAGACTACATCCAATGCATGTCCTCAGTCCAGTTTCTCTGGTCAAAGAAATCCTATTCATGATTTTCCTTTGGTAAAACTATGTTGCCTTGGATCTTGCAGCTCATTGAATTCTAGGATATTTGTTATCCTTTCCTTCAGCAGTGTCTCCATTACTTTTCCAACCACTGAAGTAAGGTTTACAGGCCTACAGGTTACCACTTCTGAATCATCATTTTTGTGAAGGACCACATCTGCAATAATCTATTAAACAGATCTTTAAAAGGACCTGCCAGGACCCCTGAGTTCTTTCCATATCCTAGGATGGATCTCATATGGCCTCAATGCTTTTGTCCACTCAGTTTTTCAAGTTGTTCATAAATGCTTTCTTCCCTGAACAGTGTGACATCTAGTTCATTCCTACATATATATGTATACACACATACATATCTATCAGAGATCCTTCAGGATATTCCTCTGTGAGCCAGAAAATGTTTGTTTAGCAAGCCTTTTTCCTCATCACTCAACATAGTGGTTCTCAGCATCTTTCAATCTTACAATTCCATTTTGAGCCTTCCTCCTTTTCTCAATATATCTGAAAAGAGACCATCACCTCTCTTCTCTAGCCATTTTTTCAACATGTGCTTTTTCCAGTCATATTTCTCTTTGTCTCTTTGAATTTTATCCAGTATTCTTTTCTGTGTTCCTTTTTTGTATTCTTGTGTGTCATAAATGCCACCTCTATTGCCTTCAGTCACTTGTTTGGAGAACCACATTGGTTTCCTTTTCCTCTTGTTTTTATTTATTTTTCTTACATAAAGATTAGTTGCCATTTTTATAACTCCTTTCAGCTTGGATTACTGTTTTTCCACTTCTCTTATGTCCATCCCTTCAGGTACTCTCCCATTTTACTAAAATCGCAATGTTTTAAATCCAGAACTTTCAGTTTTGCGAGTCTGCACTCACCTTAGCCCTTGTATTAAACCATACTATGTAATGATCACTACTGCCCAGGTGGGCACCCACGTGGATGTTAAACACACTTTCTTCATTTGCGAGTACTAGATCCAGCATCACCCCTTCTCTCCATTATCATTTGTCTGAGCAGAACACATTGAAAGGCATCCATAAACGCTCTACTTCTTTCTAATCCTGCAGATGGAACATTCTAATCTACACCTTGGCAGGTTGAAATCTCAGCACTTCCTCTTTCATTCTCAATCAGACATTTGTCCAGCTTCTCCATTTGTGTTGGAGACCTGTAGATGACACCTGTGTGGTTAGAGGTTCCATCTTCAGTTTCCAAGACAATCATTTCCTTGTTTCCTCCAGGCTCCCTGCATTTCAGCCATTTCACCATTGTTTTTCACGTACTGTGCTATTTCTCTACCTTTTTGGCCATCTCTATCCTTCCTAAAAAGATTGTAGCATGGGAGTTATTGAATCACGACTCTGTGATATCAATATGTAAGTCTCCCTCTTACATCAGGGCTTACAGATCCTCCACTTTGATGCTTAGATTGCACACGTTTGTGCTCACTGCATTCCAGCTATATTTTATTGACACTCATCTTTTGTACAGTTTTTTGCCTATTCTCTAATTTATTTCTAGTAAGTGAGTTGCTAACATGGCTTATTGTTTTCCCCACTGCTGTCATGCTTTTGCTGGAGGTGACTTCCTGAAATTGCCTGCTTTGACACCCCACCCTCTAATTTAAGTGCCTAGAAATATATTGTCTAATTTTCTCACGAAGAATCCTTTCTTTCCACAGAAAGATGTAGCTCATCATAACTATACAGCCTTTTGTTTTTCCATATATTGCCCCATCCTATGTATACAAACACCAGATTTGTTGACACCAGATTTTGAGCCATTTACTGAAGTTCTCTGTATTATGTAGTCTTTCCTCTCCCTTTCCATAGGCAGATTACTGCAATACAACGTAAGTGGGTTTAAGGAAAGCACACTGAAATTGGTGCAAACGTCCAAAACATGGCAGCAAGACTAATTTTCAAGAAGTCAAAATACAAAAAAACTACCTCCCTACTAGAAACATACACTGGCTTCCAATTAAGACAAGACTCATCTTTAAAGCAAGCACCATCATCCATTATTTGGTCAGTCACCAGAATATATGATTGAACTATCCCCAAGAAACGCAAGCCCGGAAACCAGAAGCTACCTACTTCTGCACCTACCCAACTGTAAAAATATAACTTACAAATCTATTTACATGACCGGCTTCAACTACTTGTCTTCCAAATGATGGAACTCAATACTAAAGATCACAAGAAGCATCACAAAATATCTCCACTTCAGAAAAGAACTGAACATATACCTCTAAAGAATTCTACTACAAATAAGTTAGCCATTGACAACCATCCCAAATAGAAATCATAAATCAACTTTACAAGCCCAAACCAAAGTGCAAACTGAAATTGTAAATCATCACTATAACTCACAACCAATGTAAACAGAAAACTGTAAACCAACACTGTAAGTATCACTACAAAATGTGAAATGTAACACAAAGTTTGTAACTGACAACCAGAACATAATCTGTAAGCCACTTTGAACCAAAACTTGTTTTTGGATAACAGTGGAATACAAGAATGTAAAAATAAATAAACAAAAATAAATTTGAGGGATTTTCTATTCTACAGTTATTGAAAAATCTCTTTCCATCCCGTTTGAGCGCTGTTTTCCTAATGTTAAAACTACATACTGCATTCAAAATTATGAATGCAAAACACTTTCTTGGCTAAACCAGACATGAACACACATTAAAACAAAAATTTTACAGATATACCTCCCCACAATTAAGTCACATGCATTTTACCTGCAACTCTAAATTTATACACAGGAGGGTAAGACTACGTTAAGTCAGTGGGAGCATAGACAACTCACATCACAGTTATCAAATGGCTAAGAGAAGATACTGGGACTTACTAACAAAAATTTAAAAAAAAAAAAAAAAAACTTTTCCATTTTGAGGCACTGAATAGGATTGCATGCAGTCTACAAGGGTAGGAACCCTCGTTATTGACTGATCCCTTTAGTTTTTCTTAAAGTTAACTGCATAGTCAGCAGATGATCAGAATCATCAGTAACAATCAAATACCCACAGCAAACTAAAAAAAAATGTCAGTATAGGGAACAAAAAAACAAAAAATCAGCAACACTGGCAAAGAATGGGAGACAAAAAGATGTTAAAAACAATTTGCCCTATCAAACTGAAATTTTATGTGAAAACCGGGGGGGGGGGGGGGGGGGGGGGGGGGGGGGGTACCTGTAAGCTTACCTGTGTCTGCATAAATTTGTGTTTTTACCTTATTCTTGTTTATCGGACAACAATATTCACATAGTATTGAACATTTAACAATCGCTAAGCATTTTAAGCTAAAACATGATCACTAGGCTGGTCCAAATCAAGAAAAGAAAAAAAATGAACACAGATAGAGAGATCAGGTCATGCAACATTTGGAGGGAGGGAGAGATGCCCTCTCTCCCACATGCCTATCCTAAAATATGCCTCTGAGATTTTCTATGAGCAACATATATACAAATATCAAGAAAAAACTTATGAATGCCTTGTCAGCTTATGTTTAAACGTTTTTTTATTAACATTGCAGCAACACAAACATTGTCATACAGGCTCTGCATATAACGTCCATCCAACCTCGATCTAACTATACAACAATGCCTTGTCAGCTTAATACACAATACCGCTACAAAAAAAATAAAAATAAAATAAAATCACAAATAAAATAAACCCTTACCCTTTATCCTTAGCATGTACATCAGCACCATGCTGCAACAAAAGCTGCACAATCTTAACCCGATTGTATCCTGATGCTAAATGTAATGGAGTTGACTGCAAGGCAAGAAGATAAATGAAAAAGTGAAACTACATGTTGACAATTATTTATTAAAAATGAACTTACTGAAGAAACAGACTATGGCATATAAGGGCTTCTGACTAACAATATCTCTGCTAGGGTATTCGGGAGTTCAGAATGTAATGGAAAAACTCAAAAACAAAAATCTTTCTTCATGAGCTTTGATAATGACATCTAATAACTGCCATGATCAAAGAAAAAACCCACTTGTTTTTCCCTTCATGTAACTATTACATTATTATTATTTTTTTTTTTTTTAAAAGCTCCTCTATTGTCTTCATTGTGCAGCTCTTAGTACATTTGGCTTGCAAAGTGCAGAACTTGCATTACGGAACATGGGAATTCTTAAATCGAATGACTTATCAAAAGTTATATGGTGAAGCCATTAGAGAAGAGCTCGGGTGTTCGTTTTCATTCAATCAGCTGCTCCACATAATGATTATCCAGAACAGTAATCAATAATCCATTTCATTTTGTTGCCTTGTGTAGTACATTTCTTTTATTTTTGACCTTTCTTAAGAACATAAAAATAAAATTTACTCTTACCTGATACAGCAAAGTTGCTCACCTACAGCAGCTGTTCTCCAAGGACAGCACATTACCACAGATGTGCAACACCCCTGATGGGTCCCAACACTACCCAGTATTCATATCACTTTAATATGCCTTTGGCAGCCAGCACCATGCATGTCCGAGTGTCTTCTTGCCAGCCCAAGTAGTGAGTGACCCTCAGTCCAATCAAAAAGCAAACCAATGCAACTCCAGGTGAGTAACCACTTTCTCCCTGAAGCAGCCTGAGGGCGAAACGTGGCTATGTCGGGTAACCGTTTTAATAAACACTTCCTTTATTTTATTGTACTTGTTCTGCTTTTCTTTCAATTGTATTGAGCAGATCATTTGTGCCTCTTGTTTTTGTTTTGCATTACTATTGTAAGGCAAGATGTCCCTTTCATCTTAGTGTAATATTTTGAGTTTCACTGATGCACATTTACAAGACCTTCTACCTAAAGAGCCTTTTTTTGAGAAACGTTCAAAGAAAATCACTCAGATGGAGAATTGGAAAGAGGCCCTCAAATCAAAGACTAGTCCGGACTGAGTTACATTCCCTCACACTGCTGAAATACTTCCAGAATAAGATGATCCCGAGAGGACTGAGGGTTAACAAGGAACCTAAAATGTATGACGACGATTCAGAATTTCTACTCAAATGGGAGGTGATCCTCAATAAATGCTCTTTGGACCTAATTTTATTTTTTGTTACATTTGTACCCCACGCTTTCCCACTCATGGCAGGCTCAATGCGGCTTACATGGGGCAATGGAGGGTTAAGTGACTTGCCCAGAGTCACAAGGAGCTGCCTGTGCCTGAAGTGGGAATTGAACTCAGTTCCTCAGGACCAAAGTCCACCACCCTAACCACTAGGCCACATGATTTTAATAATTCAAATGGCTACCAAAAAAACAGAGAAGTTAAAAGAAAATCTCGATAAAGAACTAGTCTTTCTTAAAGAAAATATGTGTTTTAAAGACTTGTATGAGGATTTTAATTTACAATTAGAAAGATTTAAGATATGTTAACATATATCCATAGCATCAGAGAAACTATAGGCCAAGATATTATGAAAATAAAAATAGACGTAAGAATAGTGATAAGCTTGAAAATAAAAAATATTGAGTACAAGATTCCTACCATTGAACGGAGGTCTAAAAGAATAAGAAGTGACAATGAAGAAGTTTTTGATCCTTCAGCATCCCTGTTTACCAGCCCCCCAGACTCATACCATGTATTTGTTCATACCATGTATTTGTTCAGACCAGAATCGGCTAACGCCGTTAACTGTTATATGTAAGCCACATTGAGCCTCCAAAAAGGTGGGAAAATGTGGGATACAAATATAACAAATAATAATAATATTACACTGGATGGGGGAGAGGAAGAGGAAACTCTATGAACAGACAGTCTATCAACAGACAATTCACCCACAGAGAGTCTATGAATCAACAGATGAAACTACTAGAGGATTACTGGAAGTGAAATCTGTTAAAGACACGTCATCCATATAATAATGTAGTCAATGTTTCCAAAAGACAACTTAATCAATGAGTCATTCATTTTGAATAAAGGTTTGTCCTTTGTACCCACACCACAGTATAACGCTCTCAACACATGGACTGACTTATTTAAATTGATTAGAAAATTAAGGATTATGGATTTCTTCTCAAAAGAAAGTATACCGATAAGAAATGAATCTGTGATTAAAAAGGATAGTGTGTGGATTCCTCCGATGATACAAGGTTTTGAAACAACGGTTCTAAAAGATAAAGAAACCATAGAAAGTAGGACGAGAAATCCATTTTATCAAAAGAACAACATCATCAAAGAAGAAAGGAGAGCTACTGGTACATTAAAAATGATACTAATATCGTAATCAAACAAGTTGACAAAGGTGGAGCAGTGGTAGTGATGGATAAGGATCAGTATTTGAGAGAGATTAGAAGACAATTAGATGACAGGAACTTTTATGTGCCAATATCAAAGGATCCCACAAACTCCTTAAAAACTAGAATTGACGCCCCTATTTTAATCTGCTTGCAAGCATGTTACCTGACACCAAAAGATGGTGACTTTTTGAAAGTAGAATATCCTCGAACTCGTTATTTATGTTTCCCAAGATTCATAAATCCTTGAGCAATCCTCCTGGGAGACCAACTGTCTCCAGCATTGGTTCACTTTTGGAACAGTTATCTAAATTTATGGATATTTTTCTTTTTTTAAGGCCACTTATTCCTTCTATCCCATTTTACACTAGGGACTCCACATATGTAATTAATATGTTAAATCAGTTATGGATTCCAGACGATATTATTTTGGTATAACACTTGATGTGGAGACCCTTTACACAAATATCGCTCAGGATGAAGCACTTATTGTAGTTAGGGAAGCATTAATGAGTAGAACTCCATATAGGGTATGATACATACCTGTAGCAGTTGTTCTCCGAGGACAGCAGGCTGATTGTTCTCACGACTGGGTGACGTCCGCGGCAGCCCCCACCAACCGGAAAGAAGCTTCGCGGGACGGTCGGCACGCAGGGCACGCCCACCGCGCATGCGCGGCCGTCTTCCCGCCCGTGCGCGACCGCTCCCGCCAGTTGAATGACTAGCAAAAGATGAAACACACAACTCCAAAGGGGAGGAGGGAGGGTAGGTGAGAACAATCAGCCTGCTGTCCTCGGAGAACAACTGCTACAGGTATGTATCATACCCTTTCTCCGAGGACAAGCAGGCTGCTTGTTCTCACGACTGGGGTATCCCTAGCTCTCAGGCTCACTCAAAACAAGAACCCAGGTCAATGGAACCTCGCAACGGCGAGGAAACAACAGGAATTGACCTACGAAGAACAACTAACTGAGAGTGCAGCCTGACCAGAATAAATTCGGGTCCTGGAGGGTGGAGTTGGATTTACACCCCAAACAGATTCTGCAGCACCGACTGCCCGAACCGACTGTCGCGTCGGGTATCCTGCTGGAGGCAGTAATGTGATGTGAATGTGTGGACAGATGACCACGTCGCAGCCTTGCAAATCTCTTCAATAGTGGCTGACTTCAAGTGGGCCACTGACGCTGCCATGGCTCTGACACTATGAGCCGTGACATGACCCTCAAGAGTCAGCCCAGCCTGGGCGTAAGTGAAGGAAATGCAATCTGCTAGCCAATTGGAGATGGTGCGTTTCCCGACAGCGACCCCTAGCCTGTTAGGGTCGAAAGAAATAAACAATTGGGCGGACTGTCTGTTGGGCTGTGTCCGCTCCAAGTAGAAGGCCAATGCTCTCTTGCAGTCCAATGTGTGCAACTGACGTTCAGCAGGGCGGGTATGCGGCCTGGGGAAGAATGTTGGCAAGACAATTGACTGGTTAAGATGGAACTCCGACACCACCTTCGGCAGGAACTTTGGGTGAGTGCGGAGCACTACTCTGTTGTGATGAAATTTAGTATATGGAGCATGAGCTACTAGGGCTTGAAGCTCACTGACCCTACGAGCTGAAGTAACTGCCACCAAGAAAATGACCTTCCAGGTCAAGTACTTCAGATGGCAGGAATTCAGTGGCTCAAAAGGAGGTTTCATCAGCTGGGTGAGGACGACGTTGAGATCCCATGACACAGTAGGAGGCTTGATAGGGGGCTTTGACAAAAGCAAGCCTCTCATGAATCGAACGACTAAAGGCTCTCCAGAGATGGCTTTACCTTCCACACGATAATGGTAAGCACTAATCGCACTAAGGTGATTCCTTACTGAGTTGGTCTTGAGGCCAGACTCTGATAAGTGCAGAAGGTATTCAAGCAGGTTCTGTGCAGGGCAAGAACGAGGTTCTAGGGCCTTGCTCTCACACCACACGACAAACCTCCTCCACTTGAAAAAGTAACTCTTTTTAGTGGAATCCTTCCTAGAGGCAAGCAAGACCCGGGAGACACCCTCAGACAGACCCAACGCAGCGAAGTCTACGCCCTCAACATCCAGGCCGTGAGAGCCAGGGATTGAAGGTTGGGGTGCAGCAACGCTCCGTCGTTCTGCGAAATGAGAGTCGGAAAACACTCCAATCTCCACGGTTCTTCTGAGGACAACTCCAGAAGAAGAGGGAACCAGATCTGACGGGGCCAAAAGGGCGCTATCAGAATCATGGTGCCGCGGTCTTGCTTGAGCTTCAGTAAGGTCTTCCCCACCAAAGGTATGGGAGGATAAGCATACAGGAGGCCGGTCCCCCAATGAAGGAGAAAGGCATCTGACGCTAGCCTGCCGTGTGTCTGAAGTCTGGAACAGAACAGAGGCAGCTTGTGGTTGGTCTGAGAGGCGAAAAGATCCACCGAGGGGGTGCCCCACTCTCGGAAGATCTTGCGTACCACTCTGGAATGGAGCGACCACTCGTGCGGTTGCATGACTCTGCTCAGTCTGTCGGCCAGACTGTTGTTTACGCCTGCCAGGTACGTGGCTTGGAGAAGCATGCCGAACCGACACGCCCAACGCCACATACCGACGGCTTCCTGACACAGGGGGCGAGATCCGGTGCCCCCCTGCTTGTTGACGTAATACATTGCAACCTGATTGTCTGTCCGAATTTGGATAATTTGGCAGGACAGCCGATCTCTGAAAGCCTTCAGTGCGTTCCAGATCGCTCGGAGCTCCAGGAGGTTGATCTGCAGATCCTTTTCCTGGAGGGACCACAGACCCTGGGTGTGAAGCCCATCGACATGGGCTCCCCACCCCAGGCGAGATGCATCCGTCGTCAGCACTTTCGTGGGCTGCGGAATTTGGAATGGACGTCCCAGGGTCAAATTGGTCCGTATGGTCCACCAGAGCAGTGAAGTGCGGCAACTGGTGGAGAGGCGGATGACATCCTCTAGATTCCCGGTGGCTTGGAACCACTGGGAAGCTAGGGTCCATTGAGCAGATCTCATATGAAGACGAGCCATGGGAGTCACATGAACTGTGGAGGCCATATGACCCAGAAGTCTCAACATCTGCCGAGCTGTGATCTGCTGAGACGCTCTGGTCCGCGAAGCCAGGGCCAAGAGATTGGTGGCCCTCGCTTCGGGAAGGTAGGCCTGAGCCATCTGGGAATTCAGCAGCGCTCCTATGAATTCCAGAGACTGAGTTGGCTGGAGATGGGACTTTGGGTAATTTATCACAAACCCCAGCAGCTCCAGAAGTTGAATAGTGCACTGCATGGACCGGAGGGCTCCTGCCTCCGAGGTGTTCTTGACCAGCCAATCGTCGAGATAAGGGAACACATGCACTCCCAGCTTGCGTAGGTAGGCCGCTACCACCACGAGGCACTTTGTAAACACTCGTGGGGCAGAGGCGAGCCCAAAGGGCAGCACACAATACTGAAAGTGCCGTGCGCCCAGGCGGAATCTGAGATACTGTCTGTGAGCTGGCAGTATCGGGATGTGAGTGTATGCGTCCTTTAAATCCAGGGAACATAGCCAATCGTTTTTCTGAATCATTGGCAGAAGGGTGCACAAGGAAAGCATCCTGAACTTTTCTTTGACCAGGAATTTGTTCAGGCCTCTCAGGTCTAGGATGGGACGCATCCCCCCTGTTTTCTTTTCCACAAGGAAGTACCTGGAATAGAATCCCTGCCCTTCCTGCCCGGGTGGTACGGGCTCGACCGCATTGGCGCTGAGAAGGGCGGAGAGTTCCTCTGCAAGTACCTGCTTGTGATGGGAGCTGAAAGACTGAGCTCCCGGAGGACAATTTGGAGGCAGGGAGGCCAAATTCAGGGCGTATCCGTACCGCACTATTTGGAGAACCCACTGGTCGGAGGTTATGAGAGGCCACCTTTGGTGAAAAAATTTTAACCTCCCTCCGACCGGCAGGTCGTCCGGTACGGACACTTGTAGGGCGGCTATGTTCCCATGGATCCAGTCAAAAGCCCGTCCCCGGCTTTTGCTGTGGAGGCGCAGGGGGCTGCTTAGGCGCACGCTGTTGACGGGAACGAGCGCGCTGGGGCTGTCCCTGTGCCTGACGAGGCCTTCGGGCCGGCTGGTTGTACCTACGCTTCGCAAAAGAATAGGGTGCAGCCTGCCGGGCCCGGGAAAAACGCCCGCCCGCGGGGGCGGGTGCTGAAGGCGCCCGGTGGGAGAGCTTGTCGAGAGCGGTTTCCCGCTGATGCAGTTGGTCAACCATCTGCTCGACCTTCTCGCCAAAAATATTATCCCCCCGGCAAGGGACGTCAGCCAGTCTCTGCTGGGTGCGGTTGTCCAGGTCAGAGGCACGCAGCCATGAGAGCCTGCGCATCACTATACCTTGGGCCGCAGCACGAGATGCCACGTCACAGGTGTCAAAAATCCCCCTGGACAGGAACTTTCTGCACGCCTTCAGCTGCCTGACCACCTCCTGATAAGGCCTGGACTGCTCCGGCGGGAGCTTATCGACCAGGTCCGCCAGCTATTGCACATTGGTCCGCATGTGGATGCTCATATAGAGCAGGTAAGATTGGATGCGGGTCACGAGCATGGAGGATTGGTAGGCCTTCCTCCCAAATGAGTCCAGAGTGCGAGACTCCCGCCCCGGGGGCGCCGAGGCGGTATCCCTCGAACTCCGTGCCCTCTTGAGAGCAGAATCCACGACCGCTGAGTCATGGGGCAACTGGGGCCGCATGAGCTCTGGGTCAGAGTGGATCCTGTACTGGGACTCTGCTTTCTTGGGAATGGTGGGGTTAGTTAGTGGTCGCACCCAGTTCCGAAGCAGCGTCTCCTTCAGGACATTGTGCAGCGGTACCGTGGAGGACTCTCTAGGTGGTGATGGATAGTCGAGGACCTCGAGCATCTCGGCCCTCGGCTCTTCCACAGAGACCACGGGAAAGGGAATGCTTATGGACATATCCCGCACAAAGGAGGCAAAGGAGAGACTCTCAGGAGGTGAGAGCTTCCTCTCCGGTGATGGCGTGGGGTCCGAGGGAAGGCCCGTAGACTCCTCTGAGGAGAAATATCTCGGGTCTTCCTCTTCCCCCCACGAGTCCTCATCCTCGGTATCGGACATTAGCTCATGTAGCTGAGTCCGGTACCGGGCCCGGCTCGACGTCGAGGCACCGAGGCCTCGGTGTCGTCGAGCGGTGGACTCCCGCGCCGGCGGGGACGGAGCTCCCTCCATCGACGTCGACGGGGACTCCACCTGCGTGGCGGTCGAGACCGGCACCGCAAGCGGCGGCGGTGTCGACAGCCCCGGCGCCGGGCTAGAGCTCGCCGGCGCCACAGTCATCGGCGCCGGGGGCGCAAGCACCCCCGACGCCGGCACAGCCTGGCGCATCAGCCCTTCCAGGATCCCCGGAAGGATGGCTCTGAGGCACTCGTCCAGGCCCGCTGCCGGGAAAGGCGGTGGGGCCGGTAAGGGTGTCGGTGCCAGAAGCTGCTGGGGGCCAGGAGACGGCACCGAGGTGCCGGAACCCCGACGCGTCGGTACCTCCACCACCGACGGAGATCTCTCCTCTCTACGATGACGCTTCGGCGTCGACTCCCCTTCAGGGTGCACCGAGGGCTCCCGGTGACGGCGCTTCTTGTCCTTTTTCCGGTGCACGTCACCGGCGCCGGAGGGCATGGAGGAGGAGGAGGTCGATCCCCCTCGGTCTCGAGGTACCGGGTCCGACAGGGTTCGGTCCCGTGGCTCACGAGCTGAGGGAGTGACCGGGGCCGACAGCCCACGCGGCCTCTCAACCCCACTCTCACCGGCGGACCGGCGGGCCGACGGGACCTGTTCTCCTGGGGTCGCTGCCATCGGTGCCGATGTCTCGGGCATCGATACCGGTACCGAAGATCCGGCCTTCGATACCGATGCCGTCGAGGTCGACGTCGAGGGGCCGGCGCAAGTTCCAAAAAGACGGTCCCGCAGAACTTGCCTCGCAACCTGAGTCCGTTTCCGGAGACCGAGACACAGCGCACACGACTTGAGATTGTGCTCCGGCCCGAGGCACTGGAGGCACCAAGCGTGGGTGTCGGTCTGCGAGATCGGCCGGCCGCAGCGACCACACTTTTTAAATCCACTCGGGACCTTCGAGGACATCGACGGAAAAATCGCGTCGGCGAAGTCAAAGTCGGCAATGGTGGCTAAAATCACACCACGAAAAAACTAGCCGACCGAGCGGCCACTAGGCCGCAACGAGGCGTCCCCGCTGGAAGCGAGGGAAAAGGGGAGCGCGTGCTCCACACGCGCAGTCTTTTTTCTTTTTTTTTTTTTGTAACAGAGAAATACTAAAGGGAAATTAATTAAACGAAGCGCGATCCGCGTATACGCGATCGCAAGAATCCGGCGGCTGAAGTAGAGAGAGCGGCAAAGCACGACTCTCTCCAGGCGCGGAAAAAAAGGAACTGGCGGGAGCGGTCGCGCACGGGCGGGAAGACGGCCGCGCATGCGCGGTGGGCGTGCCCTGCGTGCCGACCGTCCCGCGAAGCTTCTTTCCGGTTGGTGGGGGCTGCCGCGGACGTCACCCAGTCGTGAGAACAAGCAGCCTGCTTGTCCTCGGAGAAAAAAGGATACCAATAGAATTTATTATGGAATTAATTACTATAGCAATGAAGTAATTTTTTTTTTACTTTGAAGACATCTATTATAAACAGGTAAAAGGGACAGCCATGGGTGCAAAAGTAGCACCTTCTTTAACCAATCTTTTCATGGCAAAATTTGAAAAATTATTTTTACAAGAGAATCCATTTAAAGAAAGAGAAGATTCACTGACCTGCCCTCTAGGGCAGTGATGGCGAACCTTTCAGAGACCGAGTGCCCAAACAGCAACCCAAAATCGAATTATTTATCGCAAAGTGCCAGTACTCATTATGGGCGGGGTTACCACATATGACTCCACCCCTATGATAGCCACACCCCTTACACCAGCCATGGCGCATATAAATAGACATCATTGAAAATATTATACTAGTATAGGAGGAAAAAATAACATGATTTTTTTTCATTATAAATCATTTCTGTAAGCTGTTACAGCTCCAGTATACCCAGTGCAAAATAAGACAGCAGATGTAAAATCTCAAATTAGACATATTCCAAACACTAAAATGAAAATAAAATGATTTTTTTCTACCTTTGTTGTCTGGTGATTTTGTTTTTCTATCCATATTGGTCCAATCTCTGATTCTGCTGCTCTCTATCTGTTCTCTTAACTCCGTTTCCAGGGCTTCCTTTCCATTTATTTCTTTACTTTCCTCCTTTCTTCTTCATTTCTTGCCCTCCATCCATGCCCAGCAACCCTCCTCTCCCCTCCAGCCACCCTCCTCTTCCCTCCAGTCACCCTCCTGTCCCCCCTGCCCTCCCCTCCAGCCACCCTCCTCTCCCCCTGCCCTGCCCTCCAGCCACCCATGTCCAGCAGCCCTCTCTCCCAGCACCAGGCCTCCCTCCCACCCAGCACCAGGCCTGCCTCCCTCCCACCCAGCACCCAACATCAGGCCTCCCTCCCGCCCAGCACCCAGCAGCAGCACCCAGTAGCAGGCCTCCCTCCCACCCAGCACCAAGCCTTCCGCCCTCCCTCCCAGCACCAGGCAGCCCTCCCTCCCAGCACCCAGCAGCACCCAGCCTCCCACCCACCTAGCACCAGGCCTGCCGCCCTCCCACCCAGCACCCAACATCAGGCCTCCCTCCCACCCAACACCAGCACCCAGTAGCAGGCCTCCCTCCCTCCTAGCACCAGGCAGCCCTCCCTCCCAGCATCCAGCAGCACCCAGCCTCTCTCCCACCCACCCACCCACCCAGCATCAGGCCTGCCACCCTCCCACACAGCACCCAACATCAAGCCTCCCACCCAGCAGCAGCACCCAGTAGCAGGCCTCCCTCCCACCCAGCACCAGGCCGGCCGTCCTCCCACCCAGCAGCAGGCCTCCCTCCCACCCAGCAGCACACAGCACCAAGCCTCCCTCCCACCTACCCAGCACCAGGCCTGCCTCCCGCCCTCCCTCCAACCAAACAAGCATCAGGCAGCCCACCCGCCCTCCCTCCCTCCCCAGCACCAGGAACCCCCCCCCTCCTCTGAAATTTAAAAAGCGTACCATCCTCAGGATTAAGGCGGCGTGCAGCGGCAGCGAAGTGCGTGTTCTTCGCTCGGCGCACCTTCGGCCTTCCTTTCTGTCGCTCAAGCTCTGGTCCCGCCTATGAGGGGTGGGACCAGAGCTTGAGAGACAGAAGGGAAGGCCGAAGGCACGCTGAGCGAAGAACACGCGCTTCGCTGCTGCTGCACGCTGCCTTAACCCCGAGGACGGTACGCTTTTTAAATTTCAGAGGAGGAGGGGGGGTTCCTGGTGCTGGGACGGGAGGGAGAGAGGACAGGCGGGCGGCCTGATGCTTGTTTGGTTGGAGGGAGGGCGGGAGGCCGGCCGAACTGGTGCTCGGAGGGAGGGAGCGTGGGCAGACCAGCGACGGCGCGCGTGCCCTCTCTGGCACGTGTGCAATAGGTTCGCCATCACTGCTCTAGGGGATACAATATTTGCATGCACCGAGGATGTCTCTCCGGGGACTTCTGCAAAGGAGGGAAGGGTTAGGACATCTTTGTAGTTGGGTCTCAATTGTTAGGCATGTAGATAGCTGGGTGGCTGGTGGACGTGAGGATCACATGGAGGCATATTTTCAAAGCACTTAGCCTTCCAAAGTTCCATAGGTTTCTATGGAACTTCTGAAGGCTAAGTGCTTTGAAAATATGCCTCATGGTCACTTGCCTGCCAGCTGCAAAGGTGGCAGACCTCACTCATCACAGATAAGATTTTAGACAGTGTTGGGGCGAAGCCTGCTCTCTTGGTACATGTGGGTAACTAATGACATACGAAAATGTATGAGAGAAGTTCCTGAAGCCAAATTTAGGCTGTTAATTAGAAAGCTGAAATCCAGAACCTCCAAGAAAAAAAACAAAACAAAAGGAGAAGGGGAAGGCCCAAGAAAAATGCAAAGTTCCAGAATCTAAACGCATGGATAAGATGATGGTGCAAGGAGGAGGGTTTTACATATGTTAGGAACAAGGCAACATTCTAGGGAAGGGGGAGCCTATTCTGAAAAGATGGGCTCTACCTTATCCAGACTGCTAGCATCCACTTTTTTTTTCTTGTTTCAGAGATAGAGCACCTTTGAAACTAGAAACTGGGGGAAGACCAACAGTTGAAACTAGAAACTGGGGGAAGACCAACAGTTGAAACTAGAAACTGGGGGAAGACCAACAGTTGCTCAAATGTGCATGGTTCAGAATAAGGTATCATTAAAACATATCACCAAAACAGGGAAGTAAGAGCATCCTGATAGAGAGGTTGCAATAAAGACCATAGTAGACCACGGCCCCAATGCACAAAAGTTGCCATTAAACACCATGCACATTTATATCTGCGGCTGAACTTAACAATTTTGAAATAGAGACCGCTGCTGAAAGGAAATCGCATGCAAATGAGATGCACGGAAAACCTGTAAGCAGATCAGTAGGGAAAGCGCCTAGAACATGCGCAGATCGGTCTCTAGGTAAGTGGCGATGTTCTGTGCATGCATTTCCACCTTCAAAGCTCAGCTTTCCACTCCTATGATGCACATGACCAGCTAAAACAGAGAAAATGTATACGTGTGTTTAAGATATAAAATCTTATTTCATTTAGAAGACTACTGTAAAACAACTGCAGTAACTTAAGAATTTGGAATGGGGGTAAGTTTACAAAGAAAATGCTTTGTCCCGTGAATCGTTTGCTGAGCTCAAGTGTTGTGTCTTTTGGGGGGGGGGGGGGGGGGGGGGAGGGGTTGTTTTTTTTTTTTGCTTTGTTTACATTTGCTAGCCCTTGTCTGCCGAGGGCTGGGCAACTTAACACAAGTACTCTACACAGTACAGCAAACTGTAATGCAAACAGACTGCTCCACCAAGTTGTCCCCATACAACAGCTTGGACCTGCCGAAAAATTGTGCACGTTAAAGGTAGGCATTCAGTGCAAGAAAATGTATGTGCATTGCTCTGAATGCTCATTTTAATTCTAATGAGCTTGCTGTAAAACATTTGCATAGGGTTATCGATAGCTGCTACAACCAGTCTAAAGCAAATATTGCAAGCACAGTAAGCTTTGTTCATTGGGCCCTAAGTGTTTGTTAATTAGAGCAGATTGCAAATTATCATAGTCAACTGCTGAGCACATAGTAAATAGGAACAAACAATGTTTGAAATGTCTGTATGCAAGTGCCAGAAGCCTAAGAAATATATCAGAATATATTGCACTAAATGAAAAGATAGATAATAGGCATCTCTGAGACCTAGTGGAAGGAAGATAAACCAATGGGACACTGTCATACCAGGGTACAAATTATATCGCAGCGATAGGCTGGACCGAATTGGTGGACGGATAGCACTATACATTAAAGAGGGCCTGGAATCGAATTCTGCAGGACACAAAACATCTTGTAACCCCTGAAATTCCATGTGTAAATGAGAAAATGATAGTGATAGGAGTGTACCACCATCCACCTGTCCAGGATAAATGGACAGATGCAGAAATGTAAGCAGAAATTAGAGAGGCTAACAAACTGAGGAATATAATAATAATGGGTGGTTTCAATTCCCCCAAAACTAACTGGGTAAATTTAACATCAGGGCATACTAGAGAGGTAAAATTCCTTGATGAAATCAAGGACTGCTTTATGGAGCAGCTGGTTCAGAAACCAACAAGAAGGGGAACTATTCTAGACCTAGCCCTTAGTAGAACGCATATGATATGATGCAGGAGGTAATGGTGCTGGGACTACTTAACAGTGATCATTAAATGATCAAAATTGTTATAATCTCTGGAATAAGTACACACAGGAAATCCAATACATTAACATTTAACTTTCAAAAAGAAGACTATGATAAAAAGAAGAGGAGAATGGTAAAATAAACAAACAAAAAAAGCACAGAGCAGCAGCTGAAAAAGGTCAAAAATGTATATCAGGTGTGGATGCTGTTCAAAAACACCATCTTGGAAGTCCAGACCAGGTATATTCCATGCATTAAAAAAAAGAAAGGAGGAATGCCAAACGACAGCCGGAATGGTTAACGCGAGGTGAAGGAAGCTATTAGAGCTAAAATAAAATCCTTCATAAAATGGAAGAAGCATCTGACTAAAAATAAGAAACAGAATAAAGAACGGCAAGTTAAATGCAAAGCGTCTAATGGTTAGTGCAGCGGGTTGCAGACCTGGGGAACTGGGTTTGATAACTACTGCTGCTGCCTGATGGTCGGCAGTGGGTTGAGATCCTGGGGAACCAGGTTCAATTCCCTCTCCAGCTTCTTGTAATCTGGGCAAGTCACCTAACCCTCCGTTGTCCCAGGTACAACAGTAGTACAATGTACTACTTAGATTGTGAACCCACTAGCGACAGATCCAGTACCTGTAAAATGAAACTGTAAACTGCTTAGGTCTAAGCGGTGTGTAAATACTGAAATGAATGACTGAATGAATTCACAAAGACTCTGAAAACAAGATTGTTTTACCAGCTTCTTGCTTCTAATATACCTAAAAAAGTTTTACTATGTGTATTGGCCTCCAACACAATCAGTGGAACCGCTAGATGACCAAGAGGTAAAAGGGGCACTCAAGGAAGACAAGGCCATAGCGGAGATATTAAATTAATTCTTTTCTTCAGTCTTCACCGAGGAGAGAGTGTGTGTGTGTGTGTGGGGGGGAGGGGGGGGGGCTGAATCAAATCTCTGTAAACTAGGAGAGATTAGGCCTTACCTGATCATTAGGAGGTAATGTCTTACTGTAGATTAAGAACTGGTTAAAAGATAGAAAACGGAATAGGGTTAAAAGCTCAGTATTCTCAATGGAGAAAGAAAAATAGTGGGGTCCTCAGGGGTCCATGTTGGAACCGCTTTTTAAAATTTATAAATGATCTAGAGATGGGAATAACTAATGGAGTAACTGAATTGGCTAATGAAACAAACTTATTCAAAGTTGTTAAATCGCAAGAGGATTGTGAAAATTAGCAAGATGACCTTAAGAGACTGGGGGACTGGGTAACCAAATGGCAGATGTTTAACGTGAGCAAGTGCAAAATGAAACGTGTGGGAAAGAACCCAAACTATAGCTATGTGACACAAGATTATACATTAGGAGTCACCGCCCAGGAAAAGGACCTAGGTAGATGTCATTGTTGATAATACTACTACTACTACTTAGCATTTCTATAGCGCTGCCAGGGTTACGCAACCCTCTGCTCAGTATGCAGCGGCAGTTAGAAAGCAAATAGAATGTTAGGAATTATTATGAAAGGAATGGAAAACAAAAATGAAATTGTTATAATGCTTTTGTATCGCTCCATAGTGCAACCATACCTCAAATATGGTGTGCAATTCTGGACACCGAATCTCAAAAAAGATACAGAATTAGAAAAGGTACAGAGAACGATGATTAAAATGATAAAGGGGATGGGACGACTTCCCTATGAGGAAAGGCTAAAGCAGCTAGGGCTCTTCAGCTTGAGATGGCTGAGGGAGAGATATGATAGAGGTCTATAAAATACTGAGTGGAGTGAAACGGGTAGGCGTGAATCGCATGTTTGCTCTTTCCAAAAAATACAAGGACTAGAGGGCATGCAATGAAGCTACAAAGTACTAAATTTAGAACAAACCAGAGAAAATACTGAAACTCTGGAATTTGTTGCCAAAGAATGTGGTAAAAGCAGTTAGCTTAGCAGGGTTTTAAAAGTCTATAAGCCACTATTATGATGAACTTGGGAAAATCCACTGCTTAATTTTACGATAAGAAGTATAAAACCTGGATTCTGCATTGTTGGAAACAGAATACTGGGATCGACTGATCATCAGTTTGTCTCAGTATGGCAACGATTATGTTCTTATGTACTGCATTCATATGCGAACAGTGCATGCTAACTCATGCACTAGCTGCTTAGCACACTTTAAGTATGTATAACCCCTTATACACTGTCTGAAAAAAAATCTCTTTGTGATGGTCTATCCTTAGCATCCCTACGTGCATATGTGTGTGTATTTGAAGATAACACATTATGAATACATGTGTCTGAAAGAGCATGTGTATGTTAGAATTCTTCTCTAGTGAGAATATCATATGAGCTTCCCTTTGAAAATCTAGGCTGGAGTGAAGTCCACTGATACAAGAGTACCTGTGTACATACTAAGTGAAAGTTTCAGTCTATAAAATTTAACCAGACAACTAGTTACTTTGGGAACTTCTTTTGGAAATTGTCTTAATACTGCCTCCACTCTGTCTGTATCATCTCAGAAGTACAAAAAAAAAAAAAACAGCTATCATTTTATTTTTATTTTTGAAGCCTTTTTGATACTTAAAACTTCTAAATGTATGCCTCAGACACACTGCCCATAAATCTTATCCTTTGGGAGAGCCCACCCTTCGTATCGCTGGTTTGTACCACAGGCAAATGAAAGGTAAAAATTATTTGCCCAGCTTCCTGATTCTCAGTCACTCTATATATAAAGCATGTGTCTGCACGGTTCTCCCCGCTCACTCACAAGCTGCTACTGCCACAGCACCCAAAACTAGGTCCTGCGTTTCCAGAAACAGCATGGGGGAAGTGTGGTAGACTTGGCAGGGATGGGGAAGAAGGGTGGGGGTAGATAAAGCAATGAAATTAAGAACTTGGGGAGAGTAGGGCAGGTAAAAGAATGTGATGAAGGAGGGTTGATAAAAGAAGTAAATGGGGTTTGTGGTAGGGGTCCACAATCATATGTTTGCGCAACGCCCAGTATATTAACCCAGCTCTAACCGGGACTGCAGCCCTCAACTGTTTGATGTGCCTCAGAGCACAGTTGTGAAAGTAGTGCTAGTGTATAGCAGATCAAGCACTCTCACTCACTACTACAGTTCTAAGTGTAACACATTAGATTTACAAGATTCCCCTATATCTAATCTACTTTGATATGCTGACACATTTTAATTTTTCAAATTAGCTATTACCATTATACTTTTTAGGTCTTGCACGTACCTTTCTTCCATCGCTCGCATGACAATTGACGTTTAAAGGGGTAAGAAGAGCCATCATTTTGTCTTCATTGCCACTCCTAAAAAAAAAATGCATTTTCAAAATGTGACACTAAAGTTTGTTGGTTTGTTCTACATAATAAGTAATCTTCTTTCACTATTTTATATTTCCTCCAAACTCACTCACTTTAGTCCAGTGACAGTTCTGGGCCTGGGACCATACACAACAGTACCTTCCAGGACACTGCAATCACATACCATGCAATTCAGTCACCAGGTGTTACACTTTAAAACAACAAGTCTACCACTGCAGAACATCTGAACCCCCCTACCCCTTCTCCATATGAATGGGTTGAGGGAGGGACTCTAGAAAAGGAAGAAAGTTTTATTCTGACACTATAATCATGTATCAAAACTGAACCAGGATGGCACCATCAATCATCATGGAGCTATTTTTTCTCCACTAATTTTAAACAGTGGCCAGGTAATGAAATTTAAAACAAAATATGCTCGACATGCTAAGCTAATTTTCAGGGGAAATGTCTCCAAATGTATATACGACAATGATAATGAACCTCATTCCTAAGCCAGGGCACGTACAGCATGATCTCAATATCTCAAATTTACTGCTAACACTCACTGTAATAGTAGAGTGCTTCCTTCTAGAGTACTTGGAAATGACTGTTAATCAGGCCTGTGACACCCTATACAATGAGAACTATTGTCTCTTTCTATCACAGTTTTTTTTTTGTTTTGACACTGCATTTCTTGACAAAGAAACACAGAAAATAAAGCAGAAAAAGACAACATAGTCTATCGAATCTGTCCATCCATGCTATCTATGTCTTCCTCTCCCTTACAGATCCTATGTACTTGTCCCAAGCCTGCTTCATTTCAGACACAGTCTTTGTCTCCACTACCTCCAACAAGGAGAAATTAGATCTTACCTGCTAATTTGCTTTCCTTTAGTCCCTCCGGACCGGACCAGGATTGGACTGATGGGTTGTGCTCGCCTACCAGCAGGTGGAGACTGAGAAAAAACTCTGACTCTAGAGAGCCAATAGGAGCCCTGGCCATGTGACCTTAGCCTCAGTATTTGAATAACAAAGCAGGAAAGAAAGAGAGACCTTCTGTGCCGTATGGAATCCTAGCAGCCACAAAGCACTCGGCAATGCCAAGTATCAGAGCTCACCAGCAACTCTCACCAGAGAAGTGGTATGGCCCAATATGTATTACAGCTCACCAGCAACTCTCACTAGAGAAGTGGTATGGCTCACTTGTACTATAGCTCACCAGCAACTCTCCCCAGAGAAGTGGTATGGCTCACGTATAATATAGCTCACCCGCAACTCTCACCAGAGAAGTGGTATGGCTCACTTGTCTTATAGCTCACCAGCAACTCTCACCAGAGAAGTGGTATGGCCCACTTAAGATTTTATATATATTCCATCAACTGAGCTTACCAGCAACTCTCACCAGAAAAGCGGTAAATCATATTTAAGGTTTTATAGATTTTCCAGCAACTGAGCTCAGCCACAACTCTCACCAGAGAAGTGGTATGGCGTATTTAAGGTTTTATAGATAGATTCCAGCAATTGAGCTCACCAGCAACCACCAGAGAAGTGGTATAGACCACGTAAAGTTCTGTATATATATATAGTATTGTTCCACGAATCGTAAAGGAATGAATACACTTCCTACTGAATACACTTCCTACTTAATAAAAGAAGCTAAAGAGTAGAGAGAACATGGGAGGGGCCTGGTCCGGTCCGGAGGGACTAAAGGAAAGCAAATTAGCAGGTAAGATCTAATTTCTCCTTCCTTAGCATCCCTCCGGACCGGACCAGGATTGGACTGATGGGAAGTACCAAAGCAGTAATCTGAAGGGAGGGACCCTATGAAAACTGCAGAGAAATGTTCATGCTGCATAGGCCACCTGGCGACAACTAACATGTAGTGTGTCCCAATGAGCAAAATAAAATGAAACTAGGACTAAGTTGCCAACTTACCAATGTGCACCGAGAGCACCAAAAATCGCCATAGTAAGAATAGAGCCCGCTTCTGAAGTTGTGGAATATGTTGTAATACGCTGTGGAACTGCCCTCTCAGCGAGAAGAGAAATAGACATTCTCATTTCCTTGATCCTTCGCGATATAGCGGGTTAGAAACAATGAAAAACTTTTACGCCTACTGGCTAGAAGGACAAAACCAATAAGAAAAAACCGATTGGGAAAGGTGAAAACTTTAAACTACAACAGACCGAAAAGAAGTTACCAACCGTAGAAGTATTCCACACATAGATCTACTTGCTGCAATGGCTACTGGGAAACACTGCTTGAAGAGGAAAACTTTATAGAAAAAGTTATGGCTACTAGAAAACAGAACTTTAAGAGTCTGTTCACCTAGTTCACCTAGCTGGTGGACGAAGCGGGAGGTACAGGTGCAGGACTCCTTTAAGAAACCGCTTTGACAGTGGATGCTGCATAAGCGTGCGGTTGTCAACAGTATCATGCATCACTGATAGAGCTGCCAAATGAACTCTAATGGATGAGTAAGACAGACAAGATTTCGCAAGATGCAGAAGATATTCCAAAACATGCAAAATGGATACTGTTTGTGGAATGAAGTGGCGAGAGGAGTACCACAGAGTGAACCGTCGCCACTTTGATTCCTAGGACTTTAATGTAGATTTCTGTCTGGAAGCAATTAAAACTTGAAGTACTTCCTGCGAAAATATCAAAGATGTTGCAGACCCAGTAACCACGCCATAAGTTTGAGTGACTGGGGGTCCGGATGTAGAAGGGTGCCTTGGTTCTGCGTAAACACCTAGTGAGATGATGGAAGAAACGCATAAAGAAGGCTGAAAAACCCCTGCTGGACGTTGGCATCTGTCCCTGTCTCCGTCAAGACTGTTGCTGAACGGAAGAAGCAAGAAATGTTCGTGAGCCTGAAGGCAAAAAGAGATAGCCCTGAAGTGTCGCAGTGAGGAAGTAAGGCTGAAAAAATGAGAGTCCATTCACCTAAATGCAGGGTGACACAACTAAGAAAAAATGAGTACAAACTCAAGAGTATACTCTTAACTCCTCCTTGGCGGATGACATAACCCATTGCCATGGCAAGGACCAACATAGCTCTCTCCGCCTTGTTTGTCAGTAGGGAAAACAAAATTCACCCGAAGGTAAAACGAATTGCTGAGGTCCCCCAGAAAAAAAATATATACAAACAAGCTTCTGCCAAAAAGTGTACTGCACGAAGCATCCCAATGACAGAACTAAGGTTCTTGAGATAACTAGATGACACTTAAATAGTGCGATTGATGACCCTGAGATTCGCAATAGGATGAAGGAAAATTCCTTCTTGGGCATTAGAAAGTAAAATTGCATTCTGCAGAATAGAGCGAGGAAATGGCCGAAGGCCCAAGGTCACCAAGAAAAATATAAACTGGGATGTTTGCAGAGGAGACAAAAGACTGTGCGCCAACCTGACTAAACAAAGAGAAAATCAGAGATATCTGATGAGAGATCAAATGAGAGATCAAATGAGAGGCCTGGCTACAATCACCACCCAACCTAGAGACTGTAAGAAATGCAACACCCGGTGCGTGACCTGAGAACTCTGCTGATAAGACTTTCTCCAATTAGGCAGTCGTCTAGGTAAGAATGAAATGACCCTAAGAGCGCAATGAACATCCTCTTAGATCTATAAAAGAACGGAAGAGAGAGTACTGCTGAAAATGACCGGTTAATGCATAAGCAAAAAACTAGCCATTCTCTGGATCCTGAGGAGAAGAGGAAGGGTGACCAAGGACACCAGTTAAATAGGGCTACAAACTCCAACCCTATCTCTATGGCGTTCCATAGTTGGGTAAGTTCTGAATATAGAAAGTTCTGAATATAGGAGTCCACCAGCTATGGTAGTACGCTCCGGACAGAAAAAAATTGTCCCAGTATGAACGTCTGATTCACCGGCCTGTAATTTCTTGGATCTCCCTAATCCACATACCACTAATCCACGTACCACGGTCATGCGTCCTCCCTCACTGAGAGGTAGATTGTAAGCTCCTTTGAGCAGGGAAAGTCCTTCTTTGTTAATTTGTACAGCACTGCGTAACCCTAGTAGCGCTCTAGAAATGTTAAGTAGTAGTAGTAGTACCAGACTCACACCCAATAGATATGAATGTTGAGCTTGTTTCAGGTTAAAACACCGAACCTAGGCCCAGGGTCCCCGGTGTTTCTAGTGGTGAACAGCCATGGCAAATATTGTATGCGTTAGTTTGCAGAATTACTGCAAAGCCTTGCTTTTGGAGCAGAGATTTCTGTTCGATACTCTCGTGAGAGGTTTTTTTTTTTTTTTCTTTAATGCTGTTCTGGCTGTAGAAAGGTGGACATTTGAGCTTCCCCAGAATGGCAAAACTTATGTACCTATGCCCATTAGATATGAATGCTGGACTTGATGGACTTTAGGCCTTACCCAGCATAACCATACTTATGTACCTATGGTATAAATACACAGGAAGTGAGTGAATCCCCTTCCAATTGAAAGAACACTCTGGAGTGAAGGCGCATAGAATGAAAATGAAAAAGGACAAACTTGGAAATTACCTGTAACGAAAAAAGTGAAGTTGTGCCACAGCCACTTGGTGAAGGCAGTGTAGACAAGACTGTATCTGAATTCAAGAAAGCTTGATATAACATCAGGTCTCTAAGGAAGAGGAAGAGATAGCAGATGGTATGTATAGGCATACTGGACCAAACCAGGATGTTTATAATCTGCCAATGCTGAACTGATAGAGTAGTGACAAACACGAGTAGATGGTTTGAGGACCGTCCACTATCTTTAAGTGAAAGGATGACTTTATTCTCTAAGTGACCATATGTCCTGTAAAAACCAGAAGAAAGCTAAAATGAAAAATGAGAGGCTTCAAGGCAGTTGGAAAAGAAGGGAAGACATGAATAAAGCATGCCTGCTAAGGCAGCTGAGTGACTGGGAGCTTGGTAGACAGGACTGTCCCTCAGAGAATATGAAAGAGCTGATATATCCCCATGGCATCTGAACAATATACTGTATGCCTCTAGAGAAGGCTTCTTAAAGTCGGAAAAAGAAAACACTGTGTAACACTACAGCCATTGAGAGTGTCTGTTAAGTTCTTAAAACACTATATAACATCATACGCATGGAGTAAAATGCTTGAAAGGAACTAAGATATTATGGTCAGAATTGCAAAGTACCAATCAATTGACTCTTAGACAATGTAGTCCTATTCACCAGGGAATGAGAAAGACAGAAATTTACTCTATGCCTATAGAGAAAGTTTCTAAAGTTCTTAAAACACTGTATAATACTACAGCTATTGAGGAAAATGCTTGAAATGAATTATGATATTATGATAAGATGCAGATTTTCCACCAGGCAATGAAAAATGACTGAGCACCAGAAAAAACTAGTGTTAACAGCCCCATGATACATAGAAATTTAAAAGAAGAAAAGCTTGTTATATATCCATATATGAAAGGAGCCCCCTTTCAACCAAATATTGCCTGCTGATGTGAAGAGCATTTTAGAATACGCCGTTCAGCACATACAAAAGTGTACACATCTTGGAGCCGAACTGCTCTATGAACTGCAGCCTTACCTTCAGCAGAGAGATCCCCGACTGATAAGATGGAGGGAGAAACAAAATGGCCGCCGTTCGCTCCACTGGCCCTGTGGCGATCGTCGACAGCGCGCCCGACACCTCCGAACAAGCGGAGCCCAGTGGAACGGCGAAGAAACAACAGCCGGCGAAAAAGGCCCCGAAAAAACTGGAGGCAGCACCGGACCCGAAGAAACCTTGAAGGGAGAGCAAAATTTACATGTTCCGGCTGCGCGAACTGCGCGACGCTGACCGACAGCAGCTGTTTGAACTTTTAAGCCATATCGGAAAAAACAGGTGGCCGCGCTTACGCGGTTCGCACCTTTCTTTTTTTTTTTTTTTTCATTTGTTTAAACTGCCGCCGCCAAAACGCAAGAAAATGGAGGAAATTAAATCTGACGAGAAAAATCGCTGTTTAAAGTCACAGATACTGAATTATTTTCTTCTGTTTGGTTTTTTTTTTTTTTTTTATAACCCCTCAATCATAATAAAACACTGGAGCTGCCTGCTCGTTAGAAGTCTGGGGAAAGAAAGGCTGCTTCTTTGAATTTCCTTTTATTTGATTTAATTCTTTTAAAGCAGCTGCCTGTTAAAAGTGGCTGCCTCTCCCAAAGACGGTACACCTTTCCAGAGAAAGGGACGGCCCTTCCCTGCTAAGCCAGGGAGATGGGGAGGAAGGGGGGTGGACTCGAGACACCCGAGTTTAACACCCCCGAGGCTGTCAAAGAAAGAAGAGAAAGGAAACCCTGTCAAGCCTCTAAATAAGATTCCAGGCACAGAAGAATTATCACAAATATCTGTAATATCTAAAGAGAAAAGGAGAGAGACTAATGGGCTCACTTCCTACCTGCTGGGAGACTGAGAAAATACTGGGGCTAAGGTCACATGGCCAGGGCTCCTATTGGCTCTCTAGAGTCAGAGTTTTTTCTCAGTCTCCACCTGCTGGTAGGCGAGCACAACCCATCAGTCCAATCCTGGTCCGGTCCAGAGGGATGCTAAGGAAGAGGCTGTTCCACAAATTCACTACCCTTTCCATGAAATTTGAGAATCTTTTTTTTCCCCACGATCTACAGAATAAATCATTTGGTACTGAGATTTCTATTGTATCATTCTCATGTTTTTCTCCTTTACAACTAAGTCCGATTTCCTTGCATCAGGGTTCTTATCAGTTGAAACAGGAATGTCCCAGATGATCATATGCCCTTCATTCTCCCCAGCTGTCTCAAGGTCACAATCCTAGTGCTCTTCCAGTACAGTAACCTTGTGACATTTACAAAGTTTCCGAGAGATGAGATATGCCATCTTATTGCGTCTTTCCGTATAGAAATTTTTCCCCATCAGAACTATGCAGCCATTTCCAGCTTTTCCTTCCACCAGTTTTTTTTTCTATGCTTGCTGTGAACACTCTCATCCATATTCCAATGTCCTGCAATTATACTTTCTCATCCTCAGAACAATTTGTAGACAAAAACTGGAATGGGGGAGAGGTGGAAGTGTGGATAAGCAGGAGAAACAGAAAAGAGGTTGGGTTAAGAAGCAAAGTGACTGTTCTCTGCTCCAAGCTCTGCTCCTTCCCTCCTCCTTTTCTGCCAGCTTCCTGGAACAGCTGGATTAGAACCACCCGCTGTTGCTCTAGAGTCAAAGAAGTGGCGGGATTGTGTTCCAATCCTTCTGTCTTTTCAAGATGTGCACCTTACCAGCCAATCATTCAAACAGAAAAACATGTGCATTCCTTGACTGTGTAGTTACAACTGCAAGTTATTTTATGAATAGCAAAGGACCTGATGCAAGGTCAAAAGGCTGTACGTGATAATCGTAGTGGTGGTGTTTCCCTATGACAAATCTAAGATACATCTCAGTCACAGGTGTAAGTGTCCTTCAAGTTCAGAAAACATAACTGCCTTACTCTAGAAGAAAGAATATATTATGGTGCCCATGGAAAGTATCCTGACCTTTTTTCTTGTTAGTATTTTGTTCAGGGCTCTTAGATTTAAAATGGGAAGGAATCCTGTCTTTTTGGTGATCAGAAACTACTTGCAGCAAAATCCATTCCCTCTTTCCCCTGGTGAACCAATTCTATTCCATTTGCATCTATGAGTAATAAGAAGAGCTTCATGGTAAGTATAACCTGCTGTTGAGATTTTTGACAAAGATGCTTCTGGTGAGCAATAAATGGGAGTTGCTCAACCTTCTCCTAATGAAGTGTCTGCAAACTCTCAACGTAGCACACGTTTTGAAAATATATGTATATGAAGAGCTAAGAAGAAGTTATGTTGGAAGTGAGCACAGCATTCTAAAAAAACAGTTTCTCCTAAAAGACAGTCTTGGAACTTTTGGCAGCAGATTCAACCACCATGGAACGATGAGGAAGGTGCTGCGCCTCAAAATCAGAAGCCTTCTGGACTCTACATAGCAAATTTTAAAAATCTGATGTTAATTCAGAGCATTTCATACAGGTATTCTGGTCTATCTACATGCCTTCTTCTCCTTTACCAACCTCCTAGAGCTTAACGATCATCCCACCAGAACCTAATGCTGGTTCCCCACCACAGTAAGCTCTGGCTAGATTCCTCATGCCAAATAGCATTCAGTTGCATAGCCCCATCATTATGAAATTCCCTTCCAGTAGAATTTCTATCAGAACCCTCCTATAAAGATTTTAAGACAGGACTTAAAATATGGCTTTTTAGACAAGCCTTTAGTTGAACTGTATGCCATTAGGATTTTTTTTTTTTAATTTTTAAGATTATTTTCTCTCTTTTCCCTCATGTGTACTGCCAATTCATTGTCTACCGGTTAATGATCGTTGTGCAATTACTTTCCCCTTCCCTCTTTTTTCATGTTTTCTACTAAAATTGTTTGTTGTTCCTAGTGCAATGTCTTATGTTCAATCATAATCAAGTACTATAAGATGCTTTGATATGGCCTTGAGAGGCAGTATATCAAATTTAAATAAAGTTGTCCATCATACATAGGCAATACAGAGATGGGAGTTTCCCACCTTCTCATCTGTACTGTCACAGCCTCCTTTGAGACGGGGGGGGGGGGGGGGGGGGGGGGGGGGAGGGGAGGAGGAGGAATTGGGGTTTGTCCAATGTTTCTGCCCAAGCTCCTCCTCTGTATGTAACTTATATGGAAAGGCTTCAGCCATTTCCCACACAAACTTGAATTCAGATGTGAATTTTCTTCTCTCATGAGGGGGTAACAGGTCTGATGGTAAGACAGCTGACCCCTCTTCACAGAAAACATTTGACTTACAGTCAGAGTCCCAAGACTACTCAGAGTCAGTCCCTGAAAATACTTCAAAAAGCAGGTCTAGGTCTCTGCTGCCTCCATCTACTGGCATTGCAGTCAGGCCTTGAGCATGGTCACTGAGATACCGAGGATCGTCAATGGCTCAGTAAAGCTTCCTCCCCCAACCCACTGGACAAGAGGTGCAGCACACATGAAACTTCAGGGCTCAATGGCTTTTTTTCCCCTGCTGGCAATGTGTGAATCTCCAGAACAGGTTGGATGTCACTCTGCATGACAGTGGTGTCAAAGCTGCAGCATCATGCCAAGCTAAGACACTCCATCTGCTCATTGCACCTCCTAATGAACTAGTCCTCGAAAGCTGCCACTGACAAAGGCATAGGGAAAACAGTATGACTGGCCATGTCCTCCTGAGTCACCTGGGGTGTATCAGAAGCCAGGACTTAGGCCCTTGGAGGCTGTTGCACCCTTCCAATATCAAGGAGCATGAGTCTCACGAGGACCCTTGGAGGACAGCGACTTGCTGTCCTCGATGCCACACACTGATGAGGTGTGATGTCTCCACCTGACACTTGGAATTATGGGCCCTCAGCATCATAAGATGGCTTCTTCAACATGGGGTGTAAAATCTTCTACTTTATAAAGGTCTGAAGTGTCCCACTTTTCAAAACATGCATTAATGATCTTTCCCGAATGAGGGGCTGTGCTGGACTTCAAAGTTCCAATTAATCCAAAAGGAAAAAAAGATCAAGAGAATACTTTGTGATACGCAGAAAAAAACAAGTCAAGTTTTCTTGAAAACAGAGAACATTTTCCATTTGAGTTTGTATTTTCTTAGTGCATGACTTCTACCTCTTGAGAAAACTGAAGAAATCCTAAGCAACATAAAGTATGCAGGCTACTAAAATGGTGCATGATTTTTGTCAAAATGTATATGGAGACAAAGATTTAAACAAATATATTCTGTAAGAAAGATGGGAAAGGGAAAGTATGATAGAGACATGTAAATATCTGTGACATCATATACACGCACAGGAGATGTGCTTTTTCAACTGAAAGGAAGATCTAGAATGAGGGGTCACAAGATTAAAGAGAAAGGGGACTAATTTAAAATATTAAACTGTTGATTTAGACAGTATACATGAGGAAACCTATTTAATGGACGTGATATAAGTTCCAGGTAGAAAGTTGAGATCACTGCATACTTTCATGGTAGACATGTCCAATACAGTAAATTTTTTTTTTTTTTAGGAAAGAGCAGCGGAGAAAGAGCTTGCAGGGTCATTGGCCCTGAAACGTGGAATAAACTTACTACAGTACTTAGAATACCTCTGACTTTGTTATTCTTTAGGAAAGGTCTAAAACATTTTGTTCTCAGGTATAAATTCTGGTAGTATTTAGGTCACTAGTTCCCAAACCTGTCCTGAGCCAGTCAGGTTTTCAGGATATCCACAATGAATATTCATGAAGAAATTTGCATCCAATGGCCTAGAATATTAAGTTTTATTATTTTTATGAAGCTGTTAATGTTTTTTTGTTTTGGATAATTTTCTTCTATTGTTCTTTAATATATCCTACTGATTTGATTTTTATTTGAGGTGTACCATTTTGAATGGAATTGCTCCACAAAGATAGTATAAACTGCATAAATAAAATACAGATTCATTGTGTAGAATAACCTCCCAGTAGAAATGGTAGAGACAAAGACTATATTGAATTAAAAAAAGTAAGGGATAAGCACAGATCTCTGAGGAAAAGGAGGGGATTATAAAGCTTAGTAGTTGGTATGGACTAGCATATGGTCTTTATCTGATGTCATTGTCTGTATTATATATGACAGCATCTCTTTAACCTCTTCAAACCCAAGGTACATATCCATTTTCAAAAATGCCATGACAATATGGACATAGGAGAGCACTCATGTGAACAAAAAACAAAGGCTACGCAAGCAGAAAAGGCGACAGCTCAGGGCAGGGAAGAAGAGGTTTCTGTGCGAATATGTTGTCTTGTGTACTGCACAAAATAGAACCCAACTATCCATATGTCCTACAAATTGAACGTTTAACTTTCACACTAAAGAATCATGTGTGATCATCTGCTCCAAAAGGAGCTCTTGTACATTTAACAGCCATCACTGATGTCAACAAACAATGTGCTGATCTGAGCCTGAGTATTAAACAGTGGTGACTTATGGAATACATGATTAGATTTGAAGACACAGCAATGTTCATTGGCATACTGGCTAGGAAACACTGATCTATCTGTACATATATAAATACCTCATAGTAGGCTTGCAATTAAGGTCCTATTTAAAATTTTAAAGCATTCTTATCAAAGCCTGCTCAGAGTTGTGACACCTTGGGACACTTTTATGCCTAACGAGGAATATATGGATAGTGAAATTTAGTTATTTGGATTTGGCTCATGTCTTTCCATAACTGCAATCGTAACACAATGGGTGAACATCATTGCAATTTGGATACATTTCTAGCCTGTCCATGCTCCTCCCTTAACATAGCCCACAAATATATGAATATCATCTGCTGCTTTCTCTCTGTCCCCCAGCATTTGCCGGACTACTTCCTTCTCTAGTATTCATCTTGCCTTTCTTCCTCCTTATCCCAGCATCCATCCCCCAGTCATCTCCCTCTTCACTTTCCCTCGCATATGCCCTTGTTTATCCCTCCACCCCATGTCACTCCCCAGCATCTACTCTTTTCTCCCAGCCAGCCAGTTCCTCCTCCAGCCCCAGCACCACCCCCCCCAGGCAATAAATATGTATTTATTTTTTAACAGAGCAATGAGAGCTCCTCCCTTTGCTCCTGTAGCTGTGTTATTTATTGACCCATCTTGCATTTGTGCTGCCAGCAGCATACAGGTTGTTAAAAGTGAAAAATAGGTACTTTGTTTCTCATGAAGATAGGGAAAGTGCCCGTTTCTCTGATTTAAAATCTGTACCGTTCCAACGTTAAGACACAAGACTGGAAGAAGAAGAGCACAGATACAGGACTGAAGGCAGCAATTCCCAGCACTATGAAGAATGGAGCCACTGAAAGCGACTTTTGGCATCCTTAAGTCTGGGTGCCCTGATCTAGTGTCACACTGGCTTGACCTTTAAGCTGGTTCCAATTCGAATATTATTAAGGTTAGTAATTACATACAGTACCTTGCACTTTCCAAAAGCTCATCTTTTTTGTATTCACCTGCAAATAAAAAATAGCATCAATAAAAAATTCAACATTCTAATTTAAGAAGAAATTATGCCTTACCTGATAATTTTCTTTTCTTTAGTCAATGAAACCATTCTGCACAAATGAGTTGTTATCCCCTCGTACCACAAGATGGAGGTAGAGAAAACTGAGTTTTACCAGTGACCTCGCCAGTATAAGACTGGTGGTTGATCTCTGGAAAGATCCAGTATGCATCTACCCTAGCAGGAGGTTGCTTTTTCAATGCACCCAGCCCCATCAACCACTGCAGCTGCAATGATAAGCAAAAGGAGCAAAAAAACACCATAGAGTGGCACTCACTACCCTGCATATACCAGGGAATAGTCACATCACGGAAATCTAGTATGACTGTCATTCACAATCTGAATATTTTTTGAGAGACAGTTTAAATGAACAGGAAGGAAACAAAGAAAAATACAGAACCCCAGGTCAAGGTCTTCCGAGGGAAGGATTGCAAAACAGTTTTGCTGACTAAAGAAAAGAAAATTATCAGGTAAAGCATAATTTCTCCTTTCTTAGTGTCAGTTCACCGTTCTGCACAAATGAGATGTACGGAAGCAGATCTATTAGGCAGGGGAAAGACCAGGCTCCCCAAATGCCAGCTCTGACAAAAGTCTGAACGGGCTCTGGCCAAGACATCCAACCTGTAGTGTTAGCAAAGGAATTGAGCAATGACCAAGTCGCCACCCTGCAAAGTTCCTCAGGGGAAACCGCCTCGCCCAGGAAGAAGCCCATGCCCCGAGTGGGCCTTCAGCCCCTGAGGCACCAGATGATTCCTGGAAATGTAAACAAACTCAACAGCTGCCTTGATCCACCTTGCAACAGAGGCCACTTGGCCCCTCTGAGGTACATGAAAAAGCACAAAGAGATGGTTGAGACACAAAACTAATTTGTTTCCTGATGATATCAAAACAACCACCTCCGGATATCTAGCTTGTGAAGCCCCGGTACACTGGAGTCGAACCCCTTGCCACAAAGGAGGGCAGACTTTCTGATTCAAATGGAATGGTCACACCATCTTTGGCAGAAAGGATGGGACTGGATGCAGACACACTGAAACCTCCAAGAGAGAGCGATATGGGTCCCAACACAACAGGGACTGAAGCTCAGAGACCCAATGTGCAGAGGTGATGACCACTAGAAACATCTCCTTGAACGTTAGATCCTTAATAGAAGCCGAGCAAAATGGAGCCTCGGACAATGCCCAGAGGACCACATTAAGGTCCCACAATGGGAAGGAAGAACGAAGCAGGGGGACACAAATGTGCCATCCCCTTTAGAAACTGAGCCACCTCCCTATGCAAAGCCAGAGAGATGTCCTTCACTTTCCCACACAGCCACCTGAACCCTCAGAGAGCTCAACGCTAGCATCTGCTCCAGGCTGTGCTGCAGGAAACCCAAAACAACGGGAATCTGGGCCATCTAGGGAGGTAAGAACCGTTCCTCACACCACGCCTCAAAAACATGCCAGACCCCAACTTAAGCCATGGAAGTAGAGGATTTAATGGAGCAGAGCAGCGCAGAAATCACGGGGGAAACCCCCCACTTCTCTAAATGCCACCTCTCAATGGCCATGCCATAAGCCAAAAGGGATCTAGATGTTCTATTTCTAATGGTCCCTGCCCGAGAAGACCCTGACCCTGGGTAAAGGATGAGGGTCCTTCACTAGCAGGTGCCTAAGATCTGCAGACCAAGTCTGCAAGGCCAATCGAGTGTCACCAGAAAGACCACATGAGGATTATGCGCAATCCTGTGCAACAAGGGGCTTACCAGAGGCCATGGAGGAAAGAGAGGCTCCACTACCGGCCAAGGATGCACAAGGGCATCTCCCCTGAAAGGCTGCCCTGAAAGGCCGGGTCCCTCAGTCAACTGAAAAAGTGCTCCACTTTCACACTGACCCTGGACACCATCAAGTAGAACTGACGGGGCCTCCAGCAGCCCAAAATGAACTGAAAGGCCTGATGGCCCAGCTCCCACTCTACCTTCACATTGTCTTTGCCCGCAATATGGACCACCGAGGTGGGCAGAGATGCTTCTGCAGGCTATCAACAAAGGCATGCCACCTCTACAGCCACTGCCTGAGTCCCGTCCTGCTTGATGTTGGACAATGCCACGGCTGTGGCTTACATCACTCTGACTGCCTTCCCTTCCAGGAATGGCAGAAACTCCCACAGGGAAAGACGGACAAGCCAGGTCTTGAGACGACCAATAGACCAGGTCGCTTCCTGGCCCGACCAGGGTGCCCTGAGCTACATGGCCCAGGCAATGAGCCCCCCGACCAAGGAGACCCGCATCCATGGTAACAAGCACTCACTGAGGGGAGATCCAGAGGACCCCTCCTCCCCACCACAACAGGTGAGGTAAACTGTTCCACCAGACCTGAGTGAGTTCCACCATGGGCAGGAGCAGCAAAGGACAATGCAAGTCCTGAGAAACCAGAGCCCACCATGACAATAATATGAACATTCGTCAAAGGCACAAACTCCAAAGTCACCACCATGGAGCCCAGAAGCTAAAAACAGTCCCAAACTGTGGGCATCGGAAGCTTGCAACAAATGATGCACCTGCATCATCCCTGCTCGCTCCTCCAGAAGGAACACCATCCCCTGAGCTGTATCAAAGCAGAATCCAAGACACTCCAAAAGTTAACACGGAATAAATGACTGTTGGACAGGTTCACCAACCAGCCCAGAGATTCCCGAAGGGAAATAACTCAAGAGGTGACCAAAGTGGCATCCGAGTCAGCCAGTCATCCAGGTACGAATGAACACGATCCCTCTGGCACTGCAGATGTACTGCCACCACCACTACCACCACATTGGACAACGTGTATAGCACCATAGACAGGCCAAAATGCTGCTAAATCTAATGCTTTGTTTTTACTGAATTATGCATTTGATGCTGGAATCCACTTAGTGGTAAGCAGGGTACAAGTTTTTAAAATAAAGGCCTGAAACTGAAAGTGCTGCTTCAGCACACAAAAGTGCAGATATAGTGCCTGTGTTGACTCACAATGGGGATGTGGAGGTAATCCTCCATAACATCCAAGGAGGACAAGAACTCCCTCGGCCATATGGAAACAATGACTGAGTGCAAAGTCTCCATCTGAAAGTGCTGGACACTTAGGCAAGCGTGGACTCCTTTGAGAGAAGCCTCCCTTCTTTGGGGCTAAGAAATAGATGATGTACTGTCCCACCTGCTGATTTCCCCAACTAGGTGTCAGGCAGGAACGAACTTAACATGGCCCAGGGATTCGGCTCAAGCTCGCAGGGTGTGCTGAAGCAGAGAAATCCCTTAACCACGATCAAAAAAAAAAAAAAATCTTTATTCCCTAAAACAGGGAATTAAGCTGCCCAGGGCAATTTGGGGGGGGGGGGGGGATTTTAGCACCTGGAAGCTGCAGAGGGAGCCCATGAGGGACATAACCAAACAGGGTGAACAGGCAAGAGGGGTGGAGGGACCAAGGACTGGCACCCCCTCAAGACCAAGCCAAAGCTTCACCCAGAAGAACAAAGAAGAGCAACTGGGTGCTGCGGAGAGCAGCTCTGTGCTCCACCAGGTAGTGTGTGATTGTGAACCAGGGAGCAACAGTTAGGCTTCACCACGCTGTGTGGCTGACGCCAGCAGAGAATGAGCTAGGCCAGGGATAAAGCACCAAAAGCATGATCTACCACCTGCTGGAAGGTAGAGAAAAATATTGGATCTTTCCAAGGAGCTCCACCAGAATTATACTGGTGAGGTCACTGGTAAAACACAGTTTTCTCTACCTCCATCTGCTGGTAGGAGGGGATAACCATCTATTTGTGCAGAATGGTGAGACAATGCTAAGAAAAATGATTTATATATACTTAACTGATGTGGTTGAATATGTTTTTGGTATGGGTTAATTGCAATACTTATTTTTTTTTTCTACTTGGACTAAGATATAATAGAGCCAGCTCTTTGTGGCTGGAGAATGCTGCTACTATAATACCATTTCTATATATTAATAGATCAATTTTGCAAATACTAGAAGTTTTTCAAAATATTTTTTAAAATCACACACTTCTACAAATCATTTGAAATGATAGTAAGCTACAAATAATGGATTCCAAAATATTGAGACTTAGAAAAGAACCAATAGGTTTTAATTTACCAATATACTCCACCGTGCAAGTGTTTGTGTCCTGCTGAGAAGCAGTCAGCGATAAATTTCAAGCTATAACCATCTATAAAATATAATTTTCAGTCACAAAACTCATTTCAATTTGATACAGACCGTTCCTACTTAACTATAAAATTTAGTCTAACTACTTAGTAACAAACAAGAAAAAAAATTTTAAAAGCTTACCAGTCAGCACTGCTTTTGCTGATGGGTCTGCTAAATCTAATGCTGTCCGACCATCTGTGTTACGGATAGTTGAATCAGCCCCATGTTGTAGCAGCACTACAAAAATAACAAATGCAGGTAATGATCCACTTAAGTTACAACTATACCAGTAGTTCATAGAAGATCATAAAAAAAAAATAAAAAAGATATTTACCCAGGTAAAATGGCTTAAAATACAGATAGAAGTAAATGCTTCCATAGAGACCATATTTTCAACCATATTAAAAAGAGGCATTCCTGTCAGCATACATAGGTTAGGAAAGAAAACATCAACTGTACCTTTGACTATCAATTGTACATTTTGTATCCTCCCTTTCTACCAACTGCACAAACAGCAGATGCACAGAATCTGACTGCTTTGATCATGAATGCAGCATTGTGTTCAGCCAGTGCAGAGGCCTTGAGCAACACTAATATAACCCCTTGGTTTATATTTGAGTTCCGAGTCATTCCCCCCCCCCCCCCAAACTTATCTTGGTTTATACTTGGATAGGTTTATACTGAACTACTACTGAAAAGATGCAAGCTAAATTCAACAAAATAAATTTAATGCCTTTACAAAAAGAAAACTACAGCTTTCTGACACTGCCTCCACCCATTACTCCTGGGGGAATTCTGCGCTACTGTACAATACAGAATTTGTGCAGAATTCCCCACCTCCATAAGCTGGGCAGAACAAAAAATTATGTCTTGCCTGATAATATTCTTTCCTGTAGTTGCAGCAGATAAATCCAGAGACCTGTGGGTTCTGTCAGTCTACCAGCAGTTGAAGACAGAGCACTGATCTGCACTGTGCCTATGGGCCATGATGCTGCCTGGCCATTCAGTATATCTCATAACAAAGCAAAGGACAGAATCCTACATGCTCTTTCCTCACAGACGTGCGTCTCACATCAGCTTTGAATAGAACATCTAAAACAAAAGAAGAAATATACAAAAGCCCCCCCTCCCCCAATGCAGCAAAATTCTGAGCAGGACAGAAAACTTCTACCAAAATAAAGCACAATCAAATAGAACAGGGTGGGACTCTGGATTCATATGCAGACTAGAGCAGCGACCTGAACCCTCAACGAGCTGACAGCCAAACCCTTCTGCAGACCAGACAGCAGAAAGGCTAAGAGAAGCCTGAAAAGGGAAACGGCCCGCTCGGAGCACTAGGCTTCAAAACCAGGCCAGACCCATGAGCAAGCCACCAAGGTGGACAGTTTCTTGGCTTGAAGGCTATTGATAACCATGTCAGGATAACCTTCCTTCCTCAACTTCAGTGAAAGCTCCCATTCACCTTGATCCAGAATGGTACGACTGAGAAAGTCAGCCTGTATGTTGTCCATTCCAGCGATATGCATCGCGGACAGGTGCTTTAGGTGGGCCTCTGCTTATCTGAGAACCAAATCCTCCTCCGCCACCTTCGTCAACAGAGGGCGACGAGTGCCTCCCTGTCGGCTGATATAAGCAACCGCCATCATGTTGTCCGAAAGGACTCGTACCAGTTTCCCCCATAAGCGCCTTTGAGCGGGGACTGTCCGCTGTGTTAAATTGTACAGCGCTGCGTAACCCTGGTAGCGCTTTAGAAATGTTAATTAGTAGTAGGTCATAAAAGGATAGAAGAGCCTTGCGAATCGCTCGAAGCTCCAATCGATTGATGGACCATAGCGCCTCCCTCGGGATCCAAAGACCCTGTCTGTAATGAGACAGACAATGTGCTCCCCATCCCGAGTGGCTGGCATCAGTAATCAGCACCGTCCAGTCGGAAACCAACAAAAGAAACACCTCATGCCAAATAACTTGTTTTCCTCAACTTCGCCCCGCTCAACAGCCACGTCGCAAGACCAAAGGGGGAGGGATTCTTCATGTGGTCCGGACCCTGCCGCAGAAGATTGGGCATTGGGAAGTTGGAATTGCTTGTCCACCAACAGACCTATCAGATCTGCAAACCATGGACGTCTCAGCCAAATCAGGACACACTAGGACCACTGAGCTCTGATGAGCCTGAACCTGACGGAAGACCCTGCTGATCAACAGCCAAGGGGGAAAGATGTAAAGAACATCTTCTGGCCACAGCTGAAGAACAGCATGCAGTCCTTCCATGCTACGTTTCCGTCTTCTGCTGAAGAATCAAGGAGCCTTGGCATTAGTGCTCGTCACCATCAAATCCAAGATGGGGATCCCCCAACATTGAACAATCAACTGAAAAGCCATCGGTGAAAACTCCCATTCACCTGGATCCAGAATGGTACGGCTGAGAAAGTCAGCCTGTACACTATCAATTCTGGCAATGTGTGTCGCAGACAGGTGCTGTAGGTGGGCCTCTGCCTATCTGAGAAGCAAATCCTCCTCCGCCACCTCAGTCAACAGAGGGCTGCGAATACCTCCCTGTCGGCTGACATAGGCAACCGCCATCATGTTGTCCGAGAGGACCCGTACTGGTTTTCCCCGAAGGAAGTCATGAAAGGATAGAAGTGTCTTGTGAATTGCTGGAAACTCCAATCGATTGATGGACCATAGCGTCCGTTGGGATACAAAGACCCTGTCTGTAATGAGATAGACAGTGAGGCATATTTTCAAAGCACTTTGGGAGGCTAAGTTCCATAGGTTTCTATGGAACTTTGGGAGGCTAAGTGCTTTGAAAATGAGCCTCAATGTGCTCCCCATCCCGAGTGGCTGGTATCAGTGATCAGCACCGTCCAGTTGGGAACCAACAGAGGAACGCCTCGTGCCAAATTGCAGCCACCACTGCAGGCTGCGACGAGCCAATGGTTGCCAAGTCAGCGGCCTCTCGTAGTCCTCTGACACTGGAGACCGACTCAACAAGGACTGTTTAGGGGTTGCATGTGTGCCCAAGCCCACAAGCCCACCGCCAGCATCACTATTATTTAGTATCTTTTGTTACAACAATTTTTTCTAAAAAAAAATGTTATTATAATTTTTTCTATTATTAGCTTTTTTCACTATTTGCTTTGCAATTATTTCTTCAACTAAATTAATACTTAATTATCACACCCCAAAAACAGATGTTTTAGAATAATTTAATATATTTTCACTCCACAAAAAGTTATTTTGGATATTCAATATAATTTTTCAAAAAGTTAGTTTTTTCAATGAGGCTTCTCTATTGATGTCACTGTTTGGCGTTGAGAATTATTTAATATAGTCTCTTAAGTGCTTATATTATTATTTTTTACAGCAATTCATATTCCAATCATAGATGTCCTAGTAAGTTACTTTGGGTATTCTATATATCCTCCTTAAAAAAAGCGATTTGTCTAATAGCGGTCTTTAAGTGCGTTAATTATTTCTGTCCAATCACAGTTCGCCCAGTTTTCTCCTTTTTATGAGATAACATTATTACATCTGTTGTTTTCTCCATTTTTTGTTATTTTTCGTTAATTTTATCTCTTTCCTGAACAGTGCCCAATGTGTTCTATGTCTATTGTCTGGTTATGATATGTGTGACGTCACATAATTTGTTCATTTGAGCGAATTTCATTAAATTGATATATATTTTTTTATTAGTATTTTTTATCAGTATAGTAATTAAAATATGCCCGCAAGTTGAGATTTGGCCTCTTTACAATTTTTTATAAATTGATGCATTTTTAGATTGATGCATTTCTGCGCGGATTTATCTTTGGCGTTTCTGACCTTTAACCTCATTAGTTTTGCTTTTTGCTATATGGCTGTTCTATTAAAATTGTGGAGGATTATTGTTATCTCCGTCCCTTTGGCCTTTTTATTCATACTGTGGAGGGTATTTGCTCGTTCTTTCTTTTTTATTGGAATTGCTCGACTTCTATCGTATATTATATATCGTGACGTCATTTAATTATGCACGAATTTAACCCGTAATTAGTATATATTTTTTTAAATGTACTATTCACTTTTTTGCTACACGATTGAATATTTAAGTTTTCGGTTTTTCTGTTTTTTTGATGCATGAGCCGTTATGAACGATGCACTTCGATCTTTGACCTCTAGTTTCACTATTTAGCTTCCGCCTTTCGTCATTACTTTTTTTCAGCGCGATCAGAGATACGTGACTGTTGGATTGACTTGGAGTAAGTATCTGTTATATAACGCTTGATTTAGCACTACAAGCAAACAGTTACTGTTTTTTTAGTTTTTAAGTCCTTAAGGCATCTGTTTTAGGACTAGTAGACTGTGGCTTCAACACAGCCAGTATATAAAGATGCCACTAGTCATCGCAATATATCATGCTGTATTTTCCACATACACACGCATTCTTTATATATTTTTATGAGCAGGGCTTGCAATCTTTGATTTGCATATACTACTTAAACAAAGATTTTAACCCTTGTTTTATTAGGTCAGCATTCTGGTTTTCGGCATCCCTGATCCAGCTGTTTTTTTCCAAATCAAAGTGAACTTCTCTATATGTGAGTCGTCTATAGATGTATCACATTTGTGTCACTTACACTGTTGATACATTTTTGCTCTTACATATGCTATTTATTTTTAACCTATTTTTGTTCCTTTATTTGTTTAGTTAACACCAGCACATTCAACATATATTCATCACACTTCACAGCAAAAGTGTGTTGTGTAGGTGGGTGTCTTTTGCCTACTTGGGCTATGTCTATGGAAGTTTTAATACAATTTATTTGTTATGGTTTTAATATTATTTTAACATCACTTTACACATTATATTATGTTAATAATATTCTTCACAATATTCTATACATTGTGCATGGTTTTTATGGTTTTAGTTTAAGACAAAAATTATACACCACTAATTATATATGTTTGTCTAGTTATGTCACGTTAAGTATAATTTATGCTGGGATATTGGTGTTATATAATCACATATATATTTTATACAGATATTTGTGTATGATGTGTTTACATACCTATTTATATATGTTTTAATACCATTTGAAATCAGCTGTATATATGTAGTACCAACAATATATATGTTATTTTTTAATTCATTATATTATCATTGTTTTATAGCCCCTGAAGCAGCCTTGTTGGGCGAAACACAGCCTGTGTCGGGCTGTTTGTGTGTATACATATTGTGCAATTTGTTTTCCATTAATAAATCATTTTTTGCCTGTTAATCAATCCCGTTTCCAAATCAGGAAATTCCGAAGATGGCTGAGTCCCTGAGTCCAAGAAAGCGTCAGTCACCAGTTGCACCCATGAAAGGGAAGTGCGAGCAGCATAGGAGCCACAGATCGCCATCTGTAAAGACAAAGCAGACAACTCAAAGGACATCTTCAGAGTGGATTCCAGTTTACGGTCCTGGACGTCCTAGAGGGTAATGCCACCTTCAACTGGCTAAGCAGTCTTAGTTACAGCTGCCACCAAGGCATCCACCCTAGGAAAGTGCAGACAGTCCAACAACTCCTCTTGAGAAAATCATATAAAGACGAGCCATTGCTTTTCCAACCCACAGGTTTGCATTAGGCATGGACCACTGTGCAGAAATAATTTCATGAATGGCTTCATGGACTGGAAACGCCTTAGGGGGCTTTTTATTGCTAGCCATTTTAGGGTTTGAACTAGCCACCGATTGAGCATCAGGAACATAGATACTCAATGCCTACAAGCCTTTAGAAATAAAGGAGGGCAACACCTCCTCATGAAAATCCCGCACAGCCTTGGGGTCATTTGCCTCTAACACCTGAAGGTCTGAATCCTCCAAGCCTTCTAGGTTGGCAGCTGCAAGAGATGTCAAAACCCTTCCCCTATCAGAAGAAGGAAGGAGAATCAGGGGCATCCAAATCCCCTTCAGACTCAGATCTCCAACGCCCCTGCTTCAATGCAGGGGGCCACTAAATCCGTAGAGACGGGATTAACATGACCAACAGGGTCCATGAGTGGTGCCCGGCTGTCAGTCAAAGGAGTGGTCTGCTTTAATAAGAAAGCACAGTGCATAAGTAAAACAAACTCTGGGGAGAAAGAAAGGTACATTCCTCCCACAGAGGAGCTAAACAGAGCCCCCCCCCCCCCCCCCCCGTCACTGCAGCAACCCACAGAAGCGAGAATAGTGACACAAACCATGGGTCCACGGTAATCATGGTAGCTGCACCCAGCACAAACAAAATGGCCGCCTGTCTTCAAAGCAAGGGGAAGAGCAGGAAGCCCCAGCCTCAACTTTGCTGCTGGAGCCATCCAAGGTCTTGGAGCCCGAACACCCAGCAAAGCACAGATCTGACGCTGTTCGCTACTTTCCACAGTGGGAGCAGCACTTGACTAATTCTGCAGCCATAATAAGACAGCTAAAAATGCCGGACTCGCTTCATTTCCCTGTGTTTTTTTTTTTTTAACAGAGGAAGACAAAGTAAGAGCAACTCACCCCAACAGCAGAAAGGTAGAAGGGATCTCTCACCAAGACAGGAACAAGGCTGCAGCAAGCTCACTCTCCCCAAACAGCCACAGCACTAAACAAAGTGCAAGCTCACCCATTTTTGTTTTTTAAAGTAGAGGCCGAGGTGTGAGAAAGGGCTGGAAGAAAAGAATTCAGGAGAGGAGTATTGGGTGGGGGAGGGACTTTGGGTGACCAGGTGTACCCCCCACTGAAGCTGGCGCCGTTCAGCCAGAACACCCCCAGCTCTACTGAACTAGCCAAGCCAGAAAAGGAGCCACCACAGAAGAAACCACACGCCTGTGAATTTCGTCTGTCCGCCTGCTGGCGATAACTGACTGGCCAGGCAGCATCACATCCTATATGCACAGTGCAAATCATTGCTCTCTATCTTCACCTGCTGGTAAACAGACACAACCCACAGGTCTCTGGAATCATCTGCTGCTGATGCTCAGGAATTCTGCCTTTTCCAAGTGGAATTCTGTGCAGTCTGTTTTTGAAGCACAGATATTCACTTTCCAGCTGCCTCCCTTCCTCTCAACACACTGCTCCATCTCAGCAAGAGGACCTGCAAAGCTGCAGGTAGGGCTGCATCCTCCTTTCACCTTGGTCCCCAGCGGTTCCTATGTCACACAGCAGTTCTGAGGCCCACATGACTCAAAGGAACAGTGGGGCCTGGGGCAGCAGAGAAACAGACCGATGAGCAGCTTATCGCAACTTTAAATGCCTTGCTGTGCGGCATACACAGAGATGCTGTGAAAATTCTGTCATCAGCGAACGCTTTCCACACGCTAAAAAAAATAGATTTTGTTTTTTTAGCACTATGGGGGACATCGCCACGTGCTAAGTAATTAGCGTATAGTTAGTGCATGAGCCCTTACCACCTAAAAAACAGGTGGTGGTAAGACTCACGCACTAATGTAGAAAAATGGCCTTAGCACACGGGAATGCCCCACGCAAGCACTCAATAAGGTCACTTTTTCCCGCAGTTTGGTAAAAGGACTCCTAAATAAATAAAGTTTGTAGCTAATGGGGAGATTCTGTGTCCTTCACCAATGGCTGTGGCAATACTTCAGTCATATTTACCTATGCACACATCTATTTTTCCCTTGATGGCAGCTTCATGAAGAGGAGTATAGTTCCAATTATCTCGAGCATTCGGATCAGCACCATGTCTCAAGAGAAGATTGACAACTTCAGCATGACCAAAAGAACAGGCATTATGCAAAGGAATGAGACCCCCATCATCCCTTGCGTGGACATTGGCACCATTCTGGAGCAGATATTCTACCACATCTTTTCGGCCAAAACCTGCAAGGAAAGGACAAACCACCCAATATTGAGATAGCACCTACTCAGTACCTATTCAAAGAAAGACTTGAAAAGTACAATACTGGTAATAATATGAAAAATAAAATGTAAACAATAAAGCCAAAATATATCTGTGTGTACAAAAGTTTTGGCTACCATCTTTCTTTTTTTTTTTTTTTTTTTTGGGGGGGGGGGGGGGGGGTTGTTTAACATCTTTCCACCCGACTACTCCCACTGCTATAATTCATAGATACCTAACAAAACATTCTGAAATGGCACAGTGGCTCATGCAGAGGACCTGGGTTCAACTCTCACTTTCTAAGCTAGCTGGAGCTGAAACTACTGCAAAGAAAGCTCACAGCCCCTGGGAGAGAGGAAGTGGGACTAGACATTGCAGATATCACTCAAAGGAATGACCAGATTTTGTATGTGTGTTTACTAAGCTTTGGACACAGCCATGATCTGTGGTGTCTGGTGAAGAAAGTCACTGCAATGGACAAGATAAGTGAGTTGGTAGGGATTAAAATAGAAAAAAAAAATAAAAAAAGTGTATTCCTGTCATAGCCCAGAACAAAACTGGTTTTGATTGAGCTGAAGTTCAAATCAGTAGGAAGAAAGAAATATGGCAGGCCAAAAAAATACACACAAAAATATTTTGTAAAAAATTTCAAACAGATAGGATGCATGCACATATCCTGCTCCCCATTTACGGGATACCTAAATAGTAAGAATTAAAGCATGAGATAAGCAAGAGCTTTATTTGCAAGAATATAACCTGCGAAAGCATGTGATGCAGTACTGTATCAAGCATGGGCAGGCTACACTGGGCTTCTTGCAGTCTTTATCTACCATCATTTTCTGTTTCTAAGCACTATAATAAGTTAGGTATAAATTAAAAGGTAAAAAAAAATGTGTAGCCACATAGCAGAAAAAATTAGTAATTAAAAAGTTTCCACATTAGAAGAGAAGATGACAACTCCAAAAAACTGTATAGCAGTATTAGATATCCAAGAGCTCCAACAAATAATGTCCACTATTTAATAAGAGTAATATCCTCATTGGGACACAAATACATTATTACTGTAAAAGTTTTGTATCCATATTTTTTGTCTTAATTTCACTGCTCTGAATAACATGGAAACCTTAAAATGAGCTAAAAGTTAAAGTTTGGATATTAAAAATGTTCTATAAACGTCGAGAAAAACTCTAAGTGATTAAAAATTTTGGTTTATCCAGATGTATCGAGGGAGATGCAAGCACGTCGAAAAAGATTCCTTCAAAAGAAACAAACAAGAAGTGATTCAATTGGGAGCAACCTTTTTTCTTAAATTTCCGTGCAAATGTCTAGTTAACTATCACTCTGAGACATTTGTATTTTATGATCCTTCCCAACTTGAGTCATTTATTACAACTAGAAGGGTAGTTGAGTAGAAGCTCCAATAATTAATAATGCTTGAATTAGTATGTATAGGATCAAGCACACGCCCGCTTACTCTTTTTAAGTATATGTTCTTTACTCTTCAACATAATGTTTATTTTGAACTCCCCAATGTGGACTTATGTTGGGTTAATTGTAGAAATACTAAATATGATTATAATTTCCTATGTTGTTAAATCATAATTAACCAACTTTATGAACAAGTTTGATATGATATGCTTGTATCTATTTGAAAAATTTTATAAATAAAAATAAAATGAGCTAAAAGTGATTTTAAACTTTATATACAAAAACTCCAACACTGGGATACTTTTTGTAATTGATTCTATGGCACCTCCTCTTGAGATAACGCTCATCGGTTAATCATTCAGATAAGGAAATGCAAAAATGGTGCGAAAGGACATTCAAGTGGATGTCTCAGATAGTGGGGTTCCCCATGGGTCTGTGTTGGGACCGCTGCTTTTTAACACATTTATAAATGATCTAGATATGGAAATAACTAGTGAGGCAATTAAATTTGCCGACGACACGAAGTTATTCAAAGTTGTTAAATCGCAAGAGGATTGTGAAAAATTGCAAGATGACCTTACGAGACTGGGAGACTGGGCATCCAAATGGCAGATGATGTTTAATGTGAGCAAGTGCAAAGTGATGCATGTGGGGAAAAAGGAACCCGAACTAGATGCAAGGTTCCACTTTAGGAGTCACCAACCAGGAAAAGGATCTAGGAGTCGTCGTTGACGATACTTTGAAACCATCTGCTCAGTGTGCTGCGGAAGCAAAGAAAGCAAATAGAATGTTAGGTATTATTAGGAAAGGAATGGAAAATAAAAACTAAGATGTTATAATGCCTTTGTATCGCTCCATGGTGCGACCTCACCTTGAATACTGTGTGCAATTCTGGTCACTGCATCTCAAAAAAGATAGAGTGTAATTAGAAAAGGTACAGAGAAGGGCAAAGAAAATGATAAAGGGGATGGGATGACTTCCCTACGAGGAAAGGCTGAAATGGCTTTCTTCAGCTTGGAGAAAAGACGGCTGAGGGGAGATAGGAAAGAGGTATATAAAATACTGAGTGGAGTGGAATGGGTAAACGTGAATCGCTTGTTTACTCTTTCCAAAAATACTAGGACTAGGGGGCATGCAATGAAGTTACAAAGTAGTAAATTTAAAACAAAACGGAGAAAATACTTCTTCACAATGTGTAATTAAACTCTGGAATTCATTGCCAGAGAATGTGGTAAAAGCAGTTAGATTACCGGGATTTAAAAAATGTTTGGATAGCTTCCTAAAAGAAAAGTCCATAAGCCATTATTAAAATGGACATGGGAAAATCCACTGCTTATTTCTGGGATAAGCAGCATAAAAATGTATTGTACTGTTTTGGGATCTTGCCAGGTACTTGTGACCTGGATTGGCCACTGTTGGGAACAGGATACTGGGCTTGATGGACCTTCGGTCTGTCCCAGTATGGCAACACTTAAAAAAAAAAACAAAAAAAAAAAAAAACACCCTTCTAAAATGCTCACATCCATAAAGTTTTAAACATCCACTGCTAGGAAGCATATCAAGGCTTTGTCTTAAATCTCCTTACTGCAAAATGGCAGTATATTTCATAGAAAATGCAATAATCAACATTTGGTCTGAAAAAAGCTGATCTATTTATAGTCAATTTCAGTACCTCATGGTAATTCAAATATACATAGACTCACAGCACTAATATTAAAACTGCATGAAGGCCACATAAGAAAAGCACAAAACTGGGCTTGTGATGTTAACAAGCTTTGCAAGCTGCTCCCTATATTCACCATTTAGATATCATTACATAAGCTTGTGGTAACTTTAACAGCGCTGAACACTTGACAGTATGTCTAATTAGACAACACAAGACAGTTTGTAAAGTGTTATGTCAGAAATCAGGGTCTTCAACCAAAATCTGTGCAAGTCACATCCATTTATCATAAAACTGAAAGCTTCAGCCTAGTTAAATGTTATAGCTCCTTCTCAAGGTGTTAACAACCACATAATTCACATGTGATGTGAACCTTACATGCCAGAATCATTTTATATGGCTCTATAAAATTAAAAATAACTAGGCTGCAGACAACATGCGTGTACAAAAAAACAAACAAAAAGATCTGCTCACTCAAATCACTACAGCATCTCTCACAAACCATCACAAGTAAAAAGTAAAATAAATTATTTTATTGGTAGCTAGGTGTCTATTGTATTTGTAACATTTATATCCCACATTTTCCCACCCATTAGCAGGCTCAATGTGGCTTACATAATACCGTAAAGGCAATCGCCAATTCCGGTAGATGTTAAACAAATACAATTTAAAATAGGGTTTGGTGAGGTTAGAGTAAACAGGTACAAAAAGGGACAAGGAAATAAAGGAATATATAATGTCCAATGCGATGTAAGGTAATGAAGCATTGCAGAGTTGAGGCATTTAAGTAGGGCCGGTAGGGTAGGCCTTGCAAAACAAATAGGTCTTTAATGATCGCCTATGCAGTCTGGTACCATCTGATGCTTGATAAATTGTCATTTAGCATAAAAACATAAGAAAAAGACAAGTATAGGACTAAATACAACAGACACCAAAAAGAGTTTTTGAAGTTCACCATGGGGTTCATTTACAAAGCACTTATGGCGTATGTACACATTGGATTTCCCACTTCCATTTTTCAGCACACAAGGCAAACTGTAAAATTTGCAAAACTGGCTATATTATGGTAGAAATATTTAGAAAACATTTTGTCTGGCACCTAACGGAACCAAGAGGAAAATCTGAAAGCTTCCAACATTCTGAAAATGGTGCTTGCTTCCAAACAGTTGACAATGGATAATCACCAACCCTGTGTTGCTTGGCTCCGACCGACACTGGGCTTCCCAACCAGCCAGACTGGCATCGGTTGTTATCACTGTCTACCCAGGACTCTTCATTCAAGAGATTCTTGCTCTATAAAGAACAAGTCAGTCTGGCCTTGACCTGTGTCATGCACAGGAGGTGCTCCTTGTTACTCAGAGTGCGCTGACCATTGATCCAGCAAGGACTGCTACAATGACAACATATGTGCTCGTGCCCTGGGGACAAGGACAAGCACCATCATCATAGATCCAAAGACTTGTATGTAAGTTCCATGCCTCAGACACTCTCTCTGTGATCTCACTTGAGTCTCCTCTGGTCAGTCTGGGTGAGACCTCATTCAGAATACTGTGTACAATTCGGGAGATCATACCTCCAAAAAGATATAAACAAAAAGGAGCGGTCCAGAGGACAGCTACTAAAATGGTCAGTGCTCTTCATCATAAACAGTATTGGGACAGACTTAAAAGATCTCAATATGTATTCTCTGGAAGAAAGGCGGCAAAGGAGAGATATGATAGAGATATTTAAATACCTAATATAATAATTCGCACCTCCAACATTCTGAAGCTGATTCCATGGCAGTGAAGCCGTGTAGTGTTTGTAGGGTTCATAATTGCCCAGGGAAAGAAACACGACGTCAGAAGGAGAAGGGACCAACCAAAGGCCTCGCACTCGCTCTCAGTGCTCCGCCCTCGGAGGGAAGGGAAGGCTGCATATAATATTCACCAACCAGAAGTTTGTTCCCTCCCTCCGAGTTCCAGGGTCGTCATCCGTCCCCCCTCCCTCCCAGTTCCAAGGTTGTCGTCCCTACTTCCCTCCGAATTTTAAAAGTCATCTGACTTACCTCACACGGTAAAAAGCGTGCAGGCTCGGCACTTACTTCAGTTTTCCCTTCTCTGTCTCTCAGCTCTGGTCCCACCCTTGCGGAAACAGGAAATGAGGGCGGGACCAGAGCTGAGAGACACAGAAGGGAAAACTGAAGTGCCGAGCCTGCACGCTTTTTACCGCTGCTGCCGGCCGCTGTAACTCCGACGAGGTAAGTCAGGATGACTTTTAAAATTCAGAGGGAGGGGGCCTGGAACTGGAAGGGAGGGGGGGACCCTGGAACTGGAAGGGAGGGAGGGAGGACCCTGGAACTGGAAGGGAGGACCCTGGAACTGGAAGGGAGCACCCTGGAACTGGGAGGGAGGGAGGGGGGCCCTGGAATTGGGAGGGAGAGAACCTGGAATTGGGAGGGGGGACGCTGGAACTTCCCTTAAAAACATTAATGGCAGAAGGTGATTACCTTGCTAGCGCCCGTTTCATTTCAATGAGAAACAAGCTTTTTTTACTAGTACGGCATAAATGCACAGGAGGCAAGTTTCTTTTAATTGAAAGGAAACTCTGGATGAGGGGGCATAGGATGAAAGTGAAAGGGGACAGACTCATAAGTAACCCGAGGAGATATTTCTTCAGAGAAAGGGTGGTGAAATCGTAGAAGGGCCTCCCAGTGGAGGAGACAAAACTGTACCTGAATTTAACAGAGCTTGGGACATGTACATAGGCTCTCTTAAGGGAAAGTAGATGGCATGGATGGGCAGACTGAATATGCCATATGCCCCCTGATATAGCATATCGGTGCCTAACCGGCAACATTCAGAGATAACTGGTTCTCTCCTACTGAATATTGCTGGTTTGCACCAAGAGAATAACTGGCTACATCGTGCAATTTATCCAGTTGGGTGCTGATATTCAGAGCCCAACCAGGTAAGTTTAGTGGTCAAATAGGACCGAATAAATAGCTGTCCTAACTTTGACCACTAAATCATTAACCGGTTAGCGGCAAATATCGTCATATTCGGGTTTAACGCTAGTGACGGACAGCAAAAGCGCAGTACACCACTGGTTGAATATCAGGCCCACGGTCTTTATCTGCCTTCATCCATCTGTTTCTATGTTTTGCAGTTACTTTCTCTCTTGCCGAGAACATTCTTGCTTCTCCTCTATCAAACTAATACTAACGTGCCTGCCTCTCTGCTTAAACAAACTCAAAACTTTGGTTGAATTTTCTCAGCACCCCTAAGTGCATGGAGCAGCATACTTAGGGCCATTCTCTGGAATTTCCAGCCAGCATTTTCAGAGAAGGCAAGAAGGCCAAAGCGGGAACCGCCTACATGAGCAATTTAGCTTTTCCTGCACAGAGTTCTTGGATCATCTGCATAACTATTCAATGCAGAATATGAACAGAATTCGGCAAGATCAGCCCATGCAGCCAGAAGAGCAGAGAAGCATTAAGCATGAAGCCCAAGAGGAAAGCTTGGGAAGGTAGAGGGACTCATTCTAGGGCCAGTGAAACAGAAAGGAGAGGAGAGAATGTTTTGGGGGAAGGAAGAGTCTAGGGGGGAATGAAGTCCGAGGTGAGCAACTGGTAGGGTTGGCTGAGAACACAGAATGGAGAGTCAAGCTTTGGGAGGGGGACATTTGTTAAGGGGGACCCTAATTAACTCTTGAACCTAAACCACAACACTAGCACTACCCACACTACAACCCTCTCCCCACGTCTCTTCCTATTGTCCTACTCTACATAACTGGATTACCACTGTGATACTTTGTACCATACTTTGTGTTATCTATGCGGTACTTTGTACCAAATTTTGTAAGCCGCACTGAACCTGCTATCGAGCAGGGGGGTATAAATGCTATAAATAACTAAAGTTACAAACCTGGTGAGGAACAGTTGGGCCTTATGGTGTCTTTTTTACAATACTGAAGTTCATTCTCCATCTATAAACAATTTATTATTTTGGAAGAGGATGGAATACAAGCTTAGCACATTTCCACTCAAAAGCAAAACAATTATATATAATAATAATCTTACATTGATTTTTACACTTAAAAAAAAAAAGCATGGGAGAGTAAAACCTGCACAGCACAGCAGGTACAGCCTAAGCCACCTTTCTGGGCAGACTGGTCTTTATCTGCTTTCATTTATCATGTTACATTAAAAAAAAAAGTTTATTATTGCAAAACCAGATTGTAATCGATTTAGCTTGTAATTTGCATGGTAGAAAGTTGAAACCCAGAACCTCTGGGGAACCATTTTCCGAAATGCTCCCCATTCCATGCGCAGGACCCAAGAGGCAGGCAGAGCTCAAGTATTAATGTGTTGATGAAACGATGGTGAAGAGAAGAGAGATTTAGATTTGTTTAACAAATGGGCATCATTCTGGGAAAGAGGAAACCTATTCTAAAAAGATGGTCTCTACATTAACCAGGATGGAATCAGGCTGCTAGCACAAACTTTTGAAAAGGAGATACAGCACTTTTTAAACTAAAATCTGAGGGAAAAACCAACAAATAGATCAAGAGCACACAGTTCAGAGTGAGGCACCTCTGAAGGATACTAACAAAACAGACAAGTTAGGGTTTCCCTAGAGAGAAGTTGCAACAAAGGCAAAAAGAAAGTCAGGAACCTTAAGGAGAGGACAGAATCAACAGACCAAATTATCCCTGTCAACTGCTAAGCAGCATGTAGATACAAATAAAACACACACTGAAATGTCCGTACAAATGCTGGAAGCCTAAAAAAATAAGATGGGACTGTTAAGAGTATATGGTACCAAATCAAGAGGTAGATATAATAGGCATCAAAGAGACCTGGCAAAAGGAGGATAGCCAATGGGATACTGTGTTGCCTGGGTACAAATTATATCTCAACTAGTAAAAAAGACCCGTTTCTGACACAAATGAAACGGGCGCTAGCAAGGTTTTCCTCGGCTCCCCTGCAGCCACCCATGTCCAGCACCCTCCTCTCCCTCTGCAGCCACCCATGTCCAGCGACCCTCTTCTCTCCCCTGCCCCCCTGCAGCCACCCATGTCCAGCGACCCCCTGCCCCCCTGCAGCCACCCATGTCCAGCAACCCCCCTCTCTCCCCTGCCCCCCTCCAGCCACCCATGTCCAGCGACCCTCCTCTGGACATGGATCAGCTGTGAGGCATGTTTTTTTTTCCCCCAGGTTCTGAAGTTGACATCATAATGGCTACGGTGATGTCAGCCTGATCTACGGAGCCTAGCAGACCAACTCGGAATAAGCCACAATCCCAGACAAGTCAGAACGTTGGAGGTGAGAATTATTATATAGGATGATAGGGTGGTTCAAATTGGAGGGAGGGTTTGACTATATGTTAAAGAGGGAATTGAGTCCAAGAATAAAAATTAATCAGGAAACAGATGGCAACATAGATAGAAATTCCATGTGTGAAGGGAAAGAGAATACTGATAAGGTTATATACTGTCCATCAGGCCAGAACAGACAGATACATGATGAAATGTTAGTAGAAGTTAGGGAAGCTAGCAAATTTGGCAACACTATACTAAGGGATGATTTCAGTTACCCCAATATTGGCTGGATAAACATCACATCAGGAAGTAGTACTAGGCAGGTAAAGATCCTAGATTTAAACAATTAACTGTTTAATGGAGCAGCTGGTTCAGGAACCTCTAGGAGGTAAGCCCCCTGCCACAATATAACCAGTACATCACAGATCTTAACTTAAATAAACCTGTGGTGCTAACATATGATGTCACTAACTGCTCTCTGCTAAACGACTTGTGCCCTGCCTTGCAACTGAGATGTATACTGGCCCCGATCCTGAGGAACTGTCTCTCACTGGAGGCATGTAGATAACCTTGGACAAGGACTATTGTTTATGCAGCCCCAGACCAGTTGGAGCACCAAGTACTAGGGAATATCCAAAGATAACAAAGACATTCTTGTGGTTTGCCTAGCTACAACAACAGGGCATGAGCCAATTGCCTATCAGGATATCATGGACTGAAGAATATCTCTGATAAAAAAAAAACAATATATAAGATACACTTGCAAAAGGAAGAGGACACAATGAAGCAATGACATGGCGCACACAGATATTACAACACAACAGCACTACCTCCAACCCTGCTGCACCTGCCATTCCAGCTATCACTGTGAGACCACTGTACCAGCATACTGAAGTTGTATAATTTAAGTTCAGTGATCACTAGTCCAACTGGGTTTACAGGTTGCTTTTGCCAATGAGGAGCGTGGGTTAAATCATCTGACTTCTGTTCAGTTATTATCCTAAGAGTTATTAGGAGATAATGTTGCAGACTTATAAAATCGGTTGCAAAACATTATTTCTGTATACGCTATCTTTTTGTAATTAAATATTTCTCTATTTGCTTAGTGTGATCCATATTGCTTATCAGTGAATAAGAGGGATTTCTAGATTTGGGATCTGTGTATAGATGTGTAAATTATTGCACTAAATCTAGGGGAAAACACATCTATGGTACAACCCCCCCCCCCCCCCCCCAGGGGGAGTGTCATAACTGTATCCCTCAAACTGACAAGAGGAGGCACTATTTTAGATCAGATTCTTAGTAGAATGCCAAATTTAGTGCAAGAGGTAGTGGTTTTGGTGCTGCTTGGCAATAGTAATCATAATTGTAAGCTCTTTTGAGCAGGGACTGTCGTGTCAGGTGTTCAGCGCTGCGTGCATCTGGTAGCGCCATACAAATGCTAATAATAATAAAATGATCAATTTTGAGATAATTGAGCCTACAAATAGGAAGGAAAATGTAGGATACAAATGTAAAATAAAATAACCAGAGTGAACACAAAGGAAACAACAGCAATAGCATTTAACTTTTGAAAGAGCACCCTTGATAAAATGAGGAAAATGGTTTAAAGCTAAAAAAAAAAAAAAAAAAACTGCTGCAAAGATTAAAAGTTTAAAAATCAGGCATGGACATTGTTATCTTGGAAGCCCAGATCAATTGTATTCTACTTATCAAAAAAGGAGGAAGGCAGGCAATGACAGACAGGATGGTAAGAGGCTATTGGAATCAAAAGAACATCTCTCAAAAAAAATGGAAAAAGGATCCGAATGAAGGAAACAGGAAGCAGCATAAGTACTGGCAAGTAAACGCAAGGCACTGATAAAGAAGGCTAAAAGAACTTGAAAAGAAGCTTACTGTAGAAGTAAAAATATTTTCTGGTATATTACAAGCAGAAAACCTGTGCTAAAGTCAGTTGGACCATTACATCAAGGAGTTAAAGGAGCATTCAAGGAGAGACTAAATGAATTCTTGGCTTTGGTCTTTACTGAGGAGGATGTAAGGAAGGTACCTGTGGTAATGATACAGAGGAACTAAAAGAAATTTAACTGGAGTATATAAAAAGCCAAACCAACAAAGTAAAGGCCAGCAAATCACATGGATTATATGGCATACACCTGAGGGTACTGAAAGAACTCAAAATTTAAATTGCTAATCGACTATCAGTAACTTGTCATTAAAATCATCCTCTGTACCAGAAGACTGGAAGGTGGCCAATATAATGCCAATTAAAAAAAAGGGTTTCAGGGGTGAAGAAATTACAAACTGTAAACCCAATATTAGTGCCTGACAAAATGGCAGAAAGTATTATAAAGAACAAAATGGACCCATGAGAGGAGACAAATACAGTTTAATGGGACAGAGTCAACAGATTCAGTCAAAGTCTTGCCTCACTAATCTGCTACAACTTTTTTTAAGGCGTGAATAAACATGTGAATAAAAGCAAGCCAGTTGATGTAGTGTCTAGATTTTCAGTAAGCTTTTGACAAAGTTCCTCATAAAAGTCTCCTGAAAAAAATTACAAAGCCAAGGGATAGGAGGCAATGCTCAGTTGTGGAGTGGGAGATGGTTTTAAAAAAAATAGAGCAGGGTTAGATGGCCAATTCTGTCAATGGAAGGAGGTGAACAGTAGAGTGTCACAAGCTTCTGTACTGGGGCTGGTGCTTTTTAACATATTTAGAAATTATCTGGAAATGGGGACAAGCAAGATGAACAAGTTTGCAGATGACAAAACTGTTCAAAGTTGTTAAATCGCATGCAAACTGCATGAAATTGCAGTAGGACCTTAGGAGGCTGTGCATCAAACAGGCATGTGAAATTGAATGTGGACGAGTGCAAAGTGAGGCACATTGGGAACAATAATCCACATTAAAAATACATGATACTAGGTCCCATATTTGGAGTCACCCCTGAAGAAAAGGATTTAGGGGGTCATCATGGACAATACAATGAAATCTTCTGCCCATTGGGAGGTAGTGGCCAAAAAAAGCAAACAGAATATTAGAAATTATTTGGAAAGAAACAGAATAAAATAGAATATTATAATACCTCTGTATCACTCCATGGTGAGACTGCACCTAAGTATAATTATGGTCACCGCATCTCACAAAAGATGTAGTGGAACTGAAAAATGTACAAAGGATAACCAAAATGATTACAGAGATGGAACTCACATATGAGAAAAGGCTAAAGAGGTTAGGGCTCTTCATCTTGGAGAAGAGACAGCGAGGGGAGATACAATATTGATTGTTTATATCAAAAAGTACAAAGACTAGGAGACCCTCCATGAAATTACAGAGCAGCACATTTAAAATAAATGGGAAAAATTTATTTCACTCAATTTATAGTTAGGATCTGGAACTCATTGCCAGAGCAGATAGTCAAAGCAGTAAACTGGCTTTAAAAAAAAGATCTGGACAAATTTCTGAAGGAAAGTCCGTAAATCATTATTAAAGTAGGCCAGGGGAAAGCCACTGTTTATCCCTGAGGTTAAGTAGCATGGAATCTTGCTACTTTTTGGGCCTCTGGCCAGTACTTGTGACCTGGACTGGTCACTGCTAGAAACAGTATGACAACTCTTATGCTCTCCAACGATAGACTTCTTTACACATTATAAAAATTCAAATAATAAAAATCCAATTCTTTTGGCTTTTTCATGTTACTTAGAAACATGATGGTGGATAAGAGCCAAATGGCCCATCCACAGCAATCACCAGGGGCGGACTAACCATTTGGGCAACCCAGAGACTCTCCCCCCCCCCCCCCCCCACCCACACACAACAGCTCCCTGAGCCTCAGTAGGCCCTCCCTGGTCCCACCTTGAAGGGCCCTGGTGTTCTAGTGGCCTCTGCAGGGGGCAGGAAAGAACACTCTTTCCTGCCCGCTGCCGCTATTCTGCCCAACACTGTATGTTTTAAAAATGGCAGCCGGGACTACCTGCAGAAGTCTTGCAAAGACTACCGAGATCTGTGAGACTACCGCAGGAAATCTTGGCACCCAGTATGAAAACATGGTGGCGCCAGGCGGAATAGTGATAGTGGGCAGGAAAGAGTGCGGTTCTTTCCTTCCCCCCGAAGAAGCCACTAGAGCACCAGGGCCCTTCTTGGTAGGACCGGAACGGGCCCACTGAGGCTCGGGGAACTATAATGTTTAGGAGGGGGGCCAATGACCTTTACTGCCCAGGGGCCCAGATCACTGTCAATCTATCCCTGGTGATCGCTATCTCCTTCCTTTCCCTAAGAGATCCCACGTGCCTTTCCCACACTTTCTTAAATTCAGTCAAAGTCCTCAACTCCACCAGGAGGCGATTCCAGGCATCCTCCACCCTTTATGATAAAAAGCATTTCCTTAGATTACTCCTGAGCCTATAACATCTTAACTTTCATTCTTATGCCCTCTGGTTCCAGAGTTTTCCTTTATTTGCTCATGGATCAGTGTCCAGATTAAAGAGGTGCTTTAAACAGCATCTACCTTATCAAGTGGATTACCATGACAACCACAATACTTTGCTTAAGTACATCATTAAAATTATTTACATTGATCATTTCCAGGTTACCAAGACTTAATTGGTCCATATTGCTCATGATTTGACAAATGACATCATACAGAGTGAATGACCCAACAGATTCCATTCCATCTGAGATAGTATGTAACCTTGCTACAGAAGTAAACTGCCTTGAAAAGTTAGACCACACATTAAGGCGCTACCTCAAAAATTATCCTAAACCAGGAATGGGTACATGACAAGCACTGTGTTAAAAGGTCTGTTACGTATACCTACGAAATGGTGACCACTCAAAAAGTGCCAAACAACTGAGAAACAGAAATCGCTGTAAATGTCAAGACAGAAAAATGTTGATAATAACGTATGCTCCGACACAGCCATTTTAAAACTTTACTACTACAAACCAAACTTTAAAATTGTGAATACTTTTCTCACATTATAGAAAGAAGAAATACTCAAGGTTTCAGTGACGAGACTTGCGCAACTTTCGTCCCTAACCCGGGCCCGTGAAAGCTCCCAGTCTCCAGGGTGGGATTTGGGGCAGTCGGAGAGACTCCTAGCCGCAGTGCTTACCTGCCGCGAAGTGCAACGGGGTGGACTTCCGGCCCGCGGTGTCGCGACTGTTCACATTATCAGCGCTCACCAGCTTCTTCACGCGCTCCACGTCTCCGTTCCTGCAGGCTTCGAAGAGCTCCCGAGCCGGTTCCCCGCAACCCACCACCTCCGCCGGACCCGAAGCTCCAGCACAGCGGCGGCCTGACATTCTCCACCACCACTCGCCACCGCTGGATAGCGGAAGTGAAGACGTCGAGTCCGGGGCTCCGTGCAGGGCCTGAATCGTGCCCAGGCCGCACTTCCCCCTGCCGGTTGCGACGGCGACAGTCACTGGGAGCCGCTCACCATGGCCTGCCAGGGCGCTCGGCCAGGGGGCGCACTCAGGGCCCCCCACGCGCGCTATTCTCGTGACCTGCCGCCGTCTCCACCTGACAGAGGTGCAAGATCGCTCACCCCATAACAAGCGCTTCGATTACAACGGTAAAGCGAGAGGAGAATGACACCGAGGCTTTCAAACAGTATCACCCTCCAACCCGCTTCACCGCTGAACGAGTAGACACACACAGAAGGATCCACCGATCACGTGATTTGCCGCTTCTGCCTGCGACTCTGAGCGCGTGCGTTTACCGACTGACGTCACGTACGTAGAGCGGCGTGCACAGAAAAATAGAAAGGACTCCAGAAAGCACGCGCATGTGGGCGTTACTGCTAAGTAAGCGCTAATGCTTTTTTAAATGTATGTATTATGTTTCTGTATTATGCACACAGACGGGGCTTTTGAAGAAGAGTGTATTAACTTTCAGGAGATGTGTATTCTTTCCAGTGGCGTAGCCAGAAGGCAATTTTTGGGTGGGCCAACAGGTTGGATGGGTGGGCACTAGAGTTGCCAACTTTTTTGAAAAAGAAAAAAAACAGCAAACCTTATGCACCCATGCTCTGTCCCTACCCCACTCCCCATAACTTCAATGAGGGTTGCAGTGCAGGCTTCAGTGGCTGCAGGCCAATTTAGAGCTAAGGGAAGTACAATAGACTGCACTATTCAGCCCCACTGAGCCATGGTCCTCCAACACATATATGGTATTGAAGCCAAACACATTCTGCATCCAGAGAACCTCCTGGCCCTCCACCAACAATGGATACAGAGCACAGCAAGGACAATTCTCCATAAAACTCATCATATAAAGAAATTTTGCTTTCTAGTGTAATCTCAATTACAGACATATTATAAATTAACTTTAAAAAAATCTATAAAACAAAAGTCACTCACAACCTTGAGCAAATCTACCATGCCAACACTAACTTCCAAAAACAAAGATCCTACCTATGAAAAAGAAGTGCCTTAAATATTATAGTAGGGCCCTACAATACAAATACATTTATCAAGAAAGCTGAACAAGCCAAATTACTACAGAATGCTACATGGAAACTTCATGCTAACAGAATACCTCAGTCACACACACAAGACACAAATGCCAAATACAGAATAAGTGACCACAAACTCTAGAAATATAAATTAAATGGAAACCCCAAGAAACTAGACCTTGCATGTAGTACAACACCAGAGAAACAAGAATGAAAGGCATTTGCTCCTGTGCAAAATATAAAGATGGCACATGCCAGGGATGGTGTTAGGGATTGGTTCCTTGGCCAGAGAAAGCCTGCATGCTGGAAGCTGAAGGCGCAGCCTGGTATGGACTTTGGGGTCCTTTCCTAGATTTCTGTCCTGGACCTCAGCCATGTTTACCATCAACTTTGGCAAGATGTATTCCAAATCCAACATATTATATTCACAACATTGAAAATAAAATATTTTTTATACCTTTTTGTTGTCTGGTCATTTTTTCTCAAATCATATTGGTCCCAGTCTCTGGTTTCTGCTTCCCTCTGTCTTCTCTTAACTCATTTGCCAGGGTCTCCTATTTGACATTTCTTCTTTCTTCATGTCCATCATCCATCTCCCATCACTGTTTTCCTATATTTCCTTGTTCATTATCTCCCCTGTGTTCATATCCCCTCATCCATCATCATTCCTCTGTGCACCTATGCACCCCATGCCCAGCATATCCCTTCTGCATTCCTATTCTCTCCCTTGTCTGGTATCTCTCCCCCCCCCCCCCCCGTGTCCATATACCCCCCTCTCCAGTGTCCAGCATTTTATCTCTATTCCATATCCCCGTTCCCCCCCCCTTGGTCAGGCATTACCCCTCTGTGCCCATGTGCTATCCCCATACAGCATCTCACATTTGTGTCCCTGTCCCCATGCTCCCACCTAATGCCCATCATCTCCCTTCTGTATCTGTATAATTCCCTATGTCCCCTTTCTCCCTCCTCCACACCAATGTGTCCCTCTCCTCTCTGATCCCACCCCACAACCAGTTTCTCTTCCTCTCTTTCCTTCCCCTTATGCATCTGGCTCTTTCTCCCCTGCATCTCTCTCCTTCCCTCTGCATATCATCATCTGCATATCCAGCACCTCTCCTTCCATCCCCACACGTCCAGCATCTCTCTCCCTTTCATCCAGCCCCCTACATGTTCAGCACCTCTTTCCCTTTCATCCAGCCCCCATACATGTCCAGCACCTCTCCCCTTCACTTCAACCCTCTGCATATCCAGCACTTCTCCCCTTCCCTCCACCCCCCCTGCATATCCAGCACCTCTCCCCTTCCTTCCACCCCCTATATATCCAAAACCTCTTTCCTTCCTTCCACCTCCCCTCAGCAAATCCAAACCTCTTCCCTTCCCTCCAACCTCCCCTCTGCAAATCCCAAAACCTCTCCTCTTCCTTCCAACCTCCCCTCTGCAAATCCCAAAACCTCTCTCCTTCCTTCCAACCTCCCCTCTGCAAATCCCAAAACCTCTCTCCTTCCTTCCAACCTCCCCTCTGCAAATCCAAAACCTCTTCCCTTCCCTCCAACCTCCCCTCTGCAAATCCCAAAACCTCTCTCCCTTCCCTCCAACCCTCTGCCCCTGGCAAGTCCACCACCCTGCTGTTCCCTCCCCTCCCTGCCTCCCCTTACTGGGCCAGCACGCAGCACCTCACTGACTTCCTCACCCTCTCCCATCCCTGCCGCAGCACTTCATTTAATGTTGTCGGCGCTGCCGTTACAGTTTCTCACCCCCGCGGCGGCGCTTTACACTTTACCTAACAGCCAACGCTACAGATGCAGCGCTGACATCCGAGTCCGACGTCCTGCTCCGGGGCCTTCCACGCTGATGTAACTTCCTGTTACGGAGGCGGGACGCGGAAGGCCCCGGAGCAGGACGTCGGACTCGGACGTCAGCGCTGCATCTGTAGCGTTGGCTGTTAGGTAAAGTGTAAAGCGCCACCGCGGGGGTGGGAAACTGTAACGACAGCGCCGACAACATTAAATGAAGCGCTGCGGCAGGGGCGGGAGACGGTCACGATAAGGATCTGCTTCTGGGCGGGCGAGCCTGAGGCTAAACTGGGTGGGCCTGGGCCCATCCAGGCCCACCCGTAGCTACGCCCCTGATTCTTTCTCTGGTTTGTGGGGCCGGAGATAAGAATAAACCAGTGCATTTTTTCTAGCGAAAAAGGTGCCACTACTCAAAATGCCAGGCTAATCTTGAGGATGTAGTGATCACTGAGGGACCCACTCCACAATACCCAGGGCCCCTTGAAACCAGTCACAGAATCTATGACAAGGTAGAATTTGTGTGTAGAGCTTGAGCTCGTTCGTTAAAACTTTGGGGACCATGGGTCAATTTTAGCAGACAATGGAAAAGGTACCGGTACTCAGTACCCCCCTCAAAAAAAGCTCTGGAATAAACATGTAAATATCTCTTACTACTCCGTATAATTAGTTTCCTTGTCTTCCAGTTGCACCGGCCTGAGCAAATACTTCCTACTAACAGATGGAGGTAGAGAAAAAAATGTGTTGTTTGATATTTTCAGTGAACTCACTGGTATAACCTGCTGATAGTCTATGGAAATCTCCAGTATTTTTCTCAACCAATAGCAGATGGTAGGTTGCTCATGCAGGTGCTCCTGGGCTAAGGCTTCACAGGGAGGTTGAGCTTAATGGCCGCTCTCAGGTTACCCAGTCCCCAGATTGGACCTGGTTGAGCTCAAAGTTATGCTCCACTGCGCCCAGGTGCACTTTTTAGAATCCACTTGTTTGGCTCTGCCCTACAGGGCCCTGCTGGAGCCTGGGGCATGGAACCCCATCTCCTGCCCCTAGCCTGTATATCCTATTAGGACAGACTTTTTGCTGTCCTAACTTTATACAATTAACTATCCAGTTAGCAGTTTGTATATTGCTGTTAACCAGATTAGAGAATGGCACGGGGACAAAGTTTGCCCTCGTCCCTGCAAGCTCTGTCCTGTCCCCTCCCCTTTCTTCCCCTTGAGCTCTGATCCTGCCCCATCCCCGCAGGCTCTAACCTGTCTGCACAATCCTCAAACAGTTAAGAACATAAGAATAACCATACGGGGTCAGACCAATGGTCCATCTAGCCCAGTATCCTGCCTCCAAAAGTGGCCAATCCAGGTCACAAGTGCATGGCAGAAACTCAGAAGATAGCAATAATTCATGCTACCAATCCCAAGGCAAGCAGTGGCTTCCCCCATGTCCATCTCAGTAATGGACTATGGAATTTTCCTCCAGGAACTTCTCCAAACCTTTTTTAAACCCAGATACGTTAACCACTCTTACCACATCCTCCAGCAATGAGTTCCAGAGCTTAACTATTCTTTGAGTGAAAAAATATTTCCTCTTGTTTTAAAAGTATCTCCATGTAATTTCATTGAGTATCCCCTGGTCTTTGTACTTTTGAAAGAGTGAAAAATCGATTCACTTTTACCTGTTCTACTCTACTCAGGATTTTGTAGACCTCAGTTATATCTCTCAGCTGTCTATTTTCCAAGCTGAAGAGCCCTAAACTCTTTAGCCAGTCCTTATAGGTCTCATGAGTCTAGCCAGCACCTCTCTCCTTTCCCTCCCATGGGTCCAGCCAGCACCTCTCCTCCTCCTCCCATGGGTCCAGCCAGCACCTCTCTCCTTTCCCTACAGCCCCCTGTAGGAGCAAAGCTATTGAAGTACTATCTAGCACTATGCCCGGCCATCCATGTGACTATATAACACTCTTGTTTACTGGACAGAAGCTGCTGCTAAGGTCACCGATGTTCCAGGACAATGAAGCTGTTATCTGCAATTGATACAGGTTGTTACCAGAATGGACATCAATGTAAGAGGTTGTTATCAGAATGGATGTCAATGCAAGGACACTGGAGCTACTGTTTATGTTCTTCTAGGATAGAACATACGTCAGTAATAGAGATAAGGCTCCTGATTTCTCCATAAAGGTAGCTGCTGTGTGTCCACACCACATCCGAGGGCAAAGTCAGAGTTGGAGCAGTCTGACATCTGAAGAATATGCTGACAATCTGAGAAGACTACATCAGGTTGTATATTTTTTTTAATTTTATTTACATTTGTACCCGCGCTTTCCCACTCATGGCAGGCTCAATGCAGCAGGCAATGGAGGGTTAAGTGACTTGCCCAGAGTCACAAGGCGCTGCCTGTGCCAGGAATCGAACTCAGTTCCTCAGGACCAAAGTCCATTACCCTAACCACTAGGCCAATCCTCCACTATATGTGCCATGCATCCTTGCATAGTGCCCTGGTGTTAAAGTGACTCTCTATACTTTAGATTCTAGCTAGGGATGTACTGTACATACCTTTACTCCAACCTATCTCTGTAATAGGATAGTCCTTTGTTCTTATTCCTGTTTATTCTATGTCATTTGCTGCTACTGTAATAAATAAGACCCGATTTTATAATATTTGGGTGTGGGTGTGGAGTAGTTTCTTTTAATATTTTGGCACAGTGGGCCTGGATCTAAGGGTAAGGGGTGAAACATTTACTTCTGACACTTCCCTCATCAACGCTAGTCTGGTTGGGGCCCATTTTTGGTATAATTCACACTAAGTGGCAGGTATACCAATAACACCTCAAACAGAGTGTATCTGTAATTTGCCCACACCCCCTCCTCTTCCTCCCATAGGTCCATCCAGCACTACTTTCCTTTCCCTACAGCCGTCTCCTCCTCTCAAGAGTCCAGCTAGCACCTTTCTCCTTTCCCTATAGTCCCCTTCCTCCAACTCCCATGGGTCTAGCCAGCACCTCTTTCCTTTTCCTACAGCCCCCCCCCCCCCCACCTCCCATGGGTCCAGCCAGCACCTCTTTCCTTTCCCTACAGCCCCCCCCCCCCCCCACCTCCCATGGGTCCAGCCAGCACCTCTCTCTTTTCCCTCCAGCCCCCTTCCTCCCATGAGTCCAGCCACCACCTCTCTCCTTTCCCTCCACCCCTCTCCTCCCATGGGTTCAGCCAGTATCTCTCTCCTTTCCCTCCCATGAATCCAGCCAGCACTCTTCTCCCTTCTTGCTCTCCTTCCTGTGGGTGACACACTTTCCTGCAGCCAGCAGTGATTCACACAGGCAGACTCCGTGGTCTTCCTTCTGCCGTGTCCTGCAGTCTCTGCTGCAACTTCTTGTTTTGACGCTAAGCAGAAAGGTTCATTAGGAAGGGTGAGATGCAGCAGGGGGAAAGCCCAGAGCTGGCCTGTATGAATTGCTCAAGAAACAACAAGGCAGATGAACCACAGACTCCAAAGTGGAAGACAAGAAAGCAGATCAGTAGTAGATATACATAAACTTTATTGGTAGAGGTGCACACAAATATGTTGCCCAACACAGGCCATGTTTCGCCCAGCAGGGCTGCGTCAGGAACTATGTTGTGATTTTCACTATGAAATGCTTGTAAAAAAGATGTATGCTGTGCTCCAACAATTGATATTAAAAGCAGATTGCACCATAGTAGGAAAGAAGCTGCATAAGTAATATTCACAAAACCAAGGCATGATATGAAGTGACAGCATGCGCACCAGCATCACATTGTGGCTGGGGGTAAAAAAATGAGGTGCGCTGGGAAGGAGGACAGGAAGGGAGGAAAGGAATTTTTTTTACCGTAGGAACAAGACTTTTTACCATTCCTGCGGGGCAGTAAAAAGTTTTGCTCCTGCGTCAGCAGTAATTTTAGCTAGAGTGTTGCCATTATCGCATCATTCTCTAAACCAGGTAATCTTCAGCTCTGCTCGTACTCCATTCATTGAGTACCCCAGCACTGTTCATATAGTGCCAAGGTAGCCAGAGGGAATATTCAGTGGCACTATAGGCTAGATTCTATATATGGCGCCGAAAAAAATACACCTAGGCCTATTCTATAAACTGCACCTAAAGTTAGGCGTGGTTTCTAGAATATGGCTAGCGCCCATCCACGTGACTAACTTTAATCATGGACATTTACACTGTGGGCCCTGTTGCCGTGCTAGAGGCGCATTAGCCCGCGCTAACCGTGTAGGCACCCTAATATTCCTATGGGTGTCTACATGGTTAGCATGTGCTAAAAAACGCTAGCACAGAGCCCCAAGTTTACTTGGTATAAATGCCTATGCCAAAGTTAGGCACGGATCAGGTGTATTCTAGAACAGCGCACATAGTTTTTAAAAATGCCCATGATCCACCTGTTCTATGCCCATTGCAACTGTTTTATAATCTGCATCTTAGAATTTACGCGCATTACTTTACAAAATACGCTTAGAAAGTTGTGCGTGTAAATTCTAATTAATGCCAGTTAGTGTCAATAATTGTTAAATGGCAATTATCGGCGCTGATTGGCTTGTTAAGATAATTAAGTTTTGTGTTCTAATCAGAATATGACCTGCTTTGCATGCATAACTCAAGTCACACTATATAGGGTTAATTCAGTTGAATATCCTGTTAGCTGGTACTTACCCAGCTTGAAGCATTTGTTAACCAGATAAATGCTTTGAATATTGGCCATATAGGGCCCAATATTCAAAGGACTGATGTGCCCAACCTTTAGAGATATGCTCCAAAATTAGCCTCCTTGAAAATTCAGTGAGGCTGAGTGCCTAACTTTACACTCAGAATTTCACAAAACTAAGTCTTCAATTATATAGGGACACAACACTCCTATAAATTACATTTGCAAGCGGCAAAAAAACCAATACTATTCTAATTTGATTAATTATTCTCAAAATTGCACCTTTATTATGTTGTTTCCGACCTTAGTTCCTCTGAGCATTCTATGCCACTTCTGGAGACTCTGGCTGCTTATTTTTGTGATAAGATATTGCAGCTTTGTAGTTCTTTTGACTCATCCAGACAACAGTTGGATTCTGAAGATACATCTTCCCCACCTCCTTCTTTTTCCAATGTAGAGGCTTAGACAACTTTTAATTTAATTTGACAAGGTACCTCATGAAAGGCTACAGAGGAAATTGGAGGGTCATGGGATAGGAGGAAATGTCCTATTGTGGATTAAAAACTGGTTGAAGGATAGGAAACAGAGAGTGGGGTTAAATGGGCAGTATTCACAATGGAGAAGGGTAGTTAGTGGGGTTCCTCAGGGGTCCGTGCTAGGACCGCTGCTTTTTAATATATTTATAAATGATTTAGAGATGGGAGTAACTAGCGAGGTAATTAAATTTGCTGATGACACAAAGTTATTCAAAGTCGTTAAATCGCGACAGGATTGTGAAAAATTACAAGAGGACCTTACGAGACTGGGAGACTGGGCGGCTAAATGGCAGATGATGTTTAATGTGAGCAAGTGCAAGGTGATGCATGTGGGAAAAAAGAACCCGAATTATAGCTACGTCATGCAAGGTTCCACGTTAGGAGTTACAGACCAAGAAAGGGATCTGGGTGTCGTCGTCGATAACACACTGAAACCTTCTGCTCAGTGTGCTGCTGCGGCTAAGAAAGCGAATAGAATGTTGGGTATTATCAGGAAAGGTATGGAAAACAGGTGTGAGGATGTTATAATGCCGTTGTATCGCTCCATGGTGCAACCGCACCTTGAGTATTGTGTTCAATTCTGGTCGCCGCATCTCAAGAAAGATATAGTAGAATTGGAAAAGGTGCAGCGAAGGGCGACTAAAATGATAGCGGGGATGGGACGACTTCCCTATGAAGAAAGACTAAGGAGGCTAGGGCTATACAGCTTGGAGAAGAGACAGCTGAGGGGAGACATGATAGAGGTATATAAAATAATGAGTGGAGTGGAACAGGTGGATGTGAAGCGTCTGTTCACGCTTTCCAAAAATACTAGGACTAGGGGGCATGCGATGAAACTACAGTGTAGTAAATTTAAAACAAATCGGAGAAAATTTTTCTTCACCCAACGTGTAATTAAACTCTGGAATTCGTTGCCGGAGAAAGTGGTGAAGGCGGTTAGCTTAGCAGAGTTTAAAAAGGGGTTGGACGGTTTCCTAAAGGACAAGTCCATAAACCGCTACTAAACGGACTTGGAAAACTCCAAAATTCCAGGAATAACATGTATAGAATGTTTGTACGTTTGGGAAGCTTGCCAGGTGCCCTTGGCCTGGATTGGCCGCTGTCGTGGACAGGATGCTGGGCTCGATGGATCCTTGGTCTTTTCCCAGTATGGCATTACTTATGTACTTATGTAATTTACCTATGTTGGCATTGTTGACAAACAATGTCAACATAGGTAAATTTTGAAGCTGACAACCTGTAGTCTGGTCCCTGTTCCATCCCCCTGGCTTAAGCTGCCAGTCTGTTAGCATTTGTACGCCTACTAGCTTCAGCGCTGCTGTGTCTCAATGCAACTGAGATTGCTATTGCTCAGAGTGGTCAAGGGTAAGCTAATTTCCCCTAACAAAGAACACACTTCCCATTGAAACACTCTAGATGTGTGGTAACCTTCACAGTCACTGAGTAGGAAGAGACAGCAACTTTCTCAAATAAATGAGTATGTTTTTATTGCACAGAAGAGATAAATGTGTAAAGTGTTACGAGTTGACCAGTGAAATATAGTACTGAATATATAGTGCTTGCAGATTAAAGTAGTTAAAAACAGTTGAAATGTCTTGACTAAAATCCTACAGCTGTATACTAAAGAGTTTAACAACTTTCTTGCCTTTCAGAAAATTTCTCAAGTTAACTACAGGACTATTTAATGGAATCCCGTCCCAATCAGTAACATCAGATAAGTATATCCAAATATATTTCCGAACTTTACATTCACTTTTAATCTTAAAGATATGTTTCTTTGTTGTAGATTCTTTTCTCCTGTTTTGTCTGCACAGGTCTGCTGCAGTTAGAGACAATCCCAATCCACTTCACGCAAGTAAAACGGTTTCCCTGAATGTGACCCAATACACAAATAGTGTGAGAACCTCCTTCCAGGTAAGCATATGTCCCTGCACAAAATGCAGCCCAATTCCCAGTTCCCTGGCTTGAGTACTCGGTCCAAAAGAATTTAAAACCAACTCTGGATTTTACTAAGCTGCTAGCTCGGCTGGCTGTGCACTAGTGCCGACACAGCCCATTCACTTTGGGTGGGCTGTGTCGGCAAATGCTGCGCGGAAATACTAGACAGCTTATAAACAGACCCCCAAATGTCCCAAGAGTGTGGAAAAATAAAAATGTGCACACAAAGTAAAAAAAAACTATCTTCCCAGTGCTAACTCTCCTCACTCCCAGACACAGGAACAGGCCAGCTGCAGCAGTCAAGAACTGGGACCAGAAACCAGCCAGATCAGGATCATGAAACCTCAGCCTTAGATGAAATCTGGAAGAAAATCAGTCCCTTTCCCTTGTCCTCTTCAATCTTAATTTATAAGTGCAGATGTTTTTAGTCACAGCCAGGACTATTTTACCCCAGGTTTGTCAAGTTCCACTGCCCCCCAACTCTGACCTGATGACCTCTTGGCCTAACCCACTCAGATTCTCAAATTGCAATCCAGGCTTCCCAAGGCACACAGCCTGCCTTTCCTGACTAAGCTTGACCTCTATAAATCCACAGAGCAACCTGAGCAGCTACACTCTCAGAAGCACCAGAGATTCTTAAACCTTCCCTGAAGGAAAAAAAACAAGGAAAATACTGGAACCCTCTGGTCAAGAGCCCACCTGAACTCCTTTGGATCAGGCTCTGCTTCTGAAACTTTCCCTTACAATCAGCTTTTACCAGGTATGCTGGACTCTGATCTGTCTTTTAAAATCACTACCAGATTCTTTTTGCTCTTTACATGGCTACCACACTCCTCTACATTTTGCTCTTTAAAATCCTTTCATTGGGCTACCTCTGAGCTCAGCTATCCAAGTTAAACCTCAGAGAAACTTTGAGGCGTTACTCAATCATCACTCCAACTTCTAAAACTCTAAATCCTAACTTTCTTTTTACAAAAGAACCTTCTCTGGTGCCAGCTCTGTGAGCAGCAACCTACCCAGACCAGCACTATCTCCCAACTGACCCAACTCCAGTCCAATGGCGATGCTATAACAGCTTGCTCCCTGCTAGCATCATCTGACATCCGCCAGCCAATCAGCACCTTGCACATGAAAGTTACAGCTTTTCCGAAAGCATGGAATTCAAACTTTAAACAGTTCTCTGCTCCATTTGAAACTCTGATTTCCCATAGACTATAATGGGAGAAGTACATTTCCTCAGTTTCTCCACTGATATTAATGGGCTCCATTGCTATCCTATTTTGAAGATGTGAAGTGAGAGGTGTATATTGTACTTTTTCTTTTTTCTTCATGTATATTATTGCCATCTGTGTCGCATGAATTTTATACTGCTTACATACTTTAAGGTGTCTTTTTTTTTTAAATATCATAGTGTAGTACAATTGTTATTAATGCTTCTCTTATTACAAAATCAATAAAAATTAAGACTAAGAAAAAAAAAGAAGGGGCTACCCTCGAAAGCTAATTAAAAATGTATTAGGTTAGTCGAATAAAAAGGGATCATCTTATTTTCTTTTCTATGTTTTATTTATTCTATTTCAATTGGCTGCAAGAAAAGTGAAACAAATTAGAAAACAGTGTCAAACTGTTTTCGATATGACATCTAAGTCCAACTTTGGACGTTTTGCTCAAACGTCCAGAATCTGAGTGGCGAATGTAGCAATTTTCGAAACAGCAAAATGTTAATCTTTTTTTTTTTTAAATGGCCACTTGCTAGATGTTTTTGTGCTCTGTGTCCAAATGAAAAACACACAAAATTGAGCCATTGGGATGTAGGAGGAGCCAGTATTTTTAGTAGACTGGCCACACAAACATCCCTGCAGAACAGTGAGGTACCCTACAGAGCACTGTAGTGGACTTCACCTAAAAGCTCCCAGGTATACATCTCACCGTTACCCCCTTATATTGTATGGGGAACCCTCCAAAACCCATCAAAAACCTACTGTACCCAACTATACACCATTACAATAGCCCTTAAGGCTGTAGGTGTCCTTTATTCTTTCAGTGGTCCTCTGGTCATTTAGGACACAGTTTTGTGGCTTAGTCATTGTTAAAACAGGTTAGGAACGCCCTAATCCTGCCCCGACATGCCACCTTGTGATTTGGATGCACTGCAGACAAAATGCATAGATAAACATCTGCAAAATAGGTTTTGAAAATAGCGATTTGAGGGCTTCTTTTACTAAGCTGCCCTACCATGGAGTGATTGTTGTTTTTAGCCTATCGCCCTGTATTTCAGTCCTACTGACTTATGCAATGAGGCTCTGCACGGAGTCTCTGCACATGGCCCCCACACCCCTCTACATCCTCCACAAGCCATCACCTCCTAAACTGTACAAAACATAACACCCACTTTGAACACAAACCCTCCCATTTGCAGGCTGTAGAACCTATGGCCAATATGAAGCCCCAGAGTTACTGCAGCTGAAGCTTTGGGCTTGTCATCTAATGCTAAAAGTGGCTGCCCCTCTGGCTGTGTCCCATACTGTTGCCACACAGCCCGAGTTTGCCCAGCCCGAATCTGTGCACTTCTCTTTCTACTGCTACCCAGATTCTTGAAGGAAGGAGCACCTCAAAAGGAAATAAAATACATAAATGTATTTATAGGAGCCAGCTCTGTGAGTGCTGTGGGTACTGGAGCACCCCCCCCCCCCCCACCCAAAATTGACCAAACTCGCTGACCAGTAAATTTTCATTGGGTTTAGCACCCCCACTAATTACAAAAAAAAAAAATTGGCTTCTATGAATGTTTTTTTTAATAGGTTGTGCTAGCTGTGGGCTACAAAAGCAAATATCCAGTAAGTCCTTTCAGGCTGACCCTATGTTGATGCATATTTTAAAGATATACTCAGCAAAAACTTTCTTTTCCTAAGTATCTGACTCAAAAATATCCTTTCTGAATAGTGCTGTTGGAATTTTAATGCTTTCTTTGGATATTTTAATCCTAATACTTCAATCATATCTTACTACTTTGTAACTTTGTAAAGAAGTTTTCCATCCATAAATGCACTTGCAAAAACTTCATCCTCTTTCCCAGGTTGCCGATTTCAGATGGAGTTGTGCAATTTAGTACTGAAACGCATATGTGGATTGATTGCAGCTTATCTAAACCTTCCATTTCCTGTGGATACTTGGCCTGTTTTAGTGTGAGAACCACAAATCTCATTCTAATGTTATTCTTCCTTGCTTGTTTTTCAGTCTCCATGGCAGCTGCAGGTCTCCTGGGATTCCAACAGGAAAATCTAAAAATATAAGTGGTATTTCTTCTTGTTGACCAATTCTTTTAAGTCAATTTTAGGCATTTTCCCCTTTCTGCCATAAGCCTGGGAGAAAATTTGCTGCTGTCCAGAAGCTAGAGTTAAGGAAGCAATATTTGATTGTAATTAGAAATGCCTTTGCCGAGACATTTGATGACATCTCAGATAACTTCCAATCAGTGGAAAAATATGTCTAAAATTCTGCTCCTGTGTCTGCCATTGGTTTCTAGAGATGCAAGTTCCCAGTTTCAGGTTGGAGATTTTGGGACAGTCTTGGATTTCTGATCACCCCGTCATGTTGCGTTTAGGGATTCACAGCACTGATTTAAATGGGCATGTTCAGGCATTACAAATCCAATACTGTTTTAGGGTGTAAGTTCAAAAGCAGGACTGGCCAAAAGTCTTTAGCCTTTAACTGGGTAAATTAGTATCTCAGGGTTTCCTGTGACTTCTTAGCAGTGGTATGCAGTCAGGGCCTTCAAATGATTCACGAATCCCCAGCCCCTACCTTGTCTTTGCTGGCAGTGGCAGCAATAAACATACGTTGTCTGAAATCAACTCGTGAACATTCCCTCTGCAATCAACAATTGTAAAGTTTTGCAATCCACATTCTCTTCTCTCTCTTCATTCCCTTCACCATGGGTTCAGTATCTGTTCTGTCCCCTTCCTCCACTAGCCCACCATCTCTCCTGTTCCCTTCTCACAGGTCCAGAATCTTTCCTGCCTTCTTTGCCAGCAGCAGTAAACAAAAATTGCCTATGGCCAGCTCTAGGGCCTTCTTTCTGCTGTGTCCCGCCCGCTCTGATTCAACTTCCTGTTTCAGTTTGGGCAGGATGCAGCAGAGGGAATGTTCACAAGTTGATTTCAGACAACGTATGTTTATTGCTGCCACTGCCAGCAAAGAAGGCCATTTTGAAGGACTTGGAGGCACAGGAAGAGGAGGAAAGTGCTGACTCATGGGGAGGGGGAGGCAAGAAGGGACAGAGAAGGAGAGGTGCTGAAAGCATGGGGATGTGGAGGAGGAAGATGGAGAGGTGTTGGACCTATGGGGGGGGGGGGAAGGGTGGGAGAGGTAGAAGTGCTGGAACCACAAGGAGAAGGGAAGAGTGCTGGAACTGCAGGGGGAAGGGGTTACCAGAAACTATAGGTCAGGGAGAAGTGCTGGATCTACAGGGGTGAGGAAGGGGAGCCAGAGCTTCAGTGGAGGAGAACATAAGAAATAGCCATACTGGGTTAGACCAATGGTCCCATCTAGCCTAGTATCCTGCTTCCAACAGTGGCCAATCCAAATTACAAGTGCCTGGCAGAATCGCAAAGAGTAGTATTGATCCCAGAGCAAGTAGTGACTTCCCCCATGTCTGTCAATAGCAGACTATGGACTTGTCCCCCAGGAACTTGTCCAAACTTTTTTAAACCAAGATATGCCTAACTGCTGTAACCAAATCCTCTGGCAATGAATTCCAGAGCTTGACTATTCGTTGAGTGAAAAATATTCCTCCTATTTGTTTTTTAAAGAACTACCATGTAATTCATTGAGTGTTCCCTGGTCTTTGTACTTTTTAAAAGAGTAAACAGAGCGATTCACTTTTACCTGTTCTACACCTCTCAGGATTTTGTAGACCTCTTATCATATCCCCCTTCAGCTATCTCTTTCCAAGCTGAAGAGACCTAACCTCTTTCCTCATATGAGAGGAGTTCTATCCCCTTTATCATTTTAGTTGCTATTCTTCAAACCCTTTTTAAATTTACTATATTGAGATGCAGTGACCAGAGTGGCATTCAATACTCAAGGTGAGGTCATAAGAACATAAGAATAGCCATACTGGGTCAGATCAATGGTCCATCAAGCCTAGCATCCTGTTTCCAATAGTGACCCAATCCAGGTCACAAGTACCTGGCAGAACCCAAATAGTAGCAACATTCCATGCTATCAATCCCAGGGCAAGCAGTGGCTTCCCCATGTCTATCTCATTAGCAGACTTTGAACTTTTCTCCAGGAACTTCTCCAAACCTTTTTTAAACCAAGATATGCTAGCAACTGTTACTACATCCTCTGGTAAAGAGTTCCAGAGCTTAACGATTCACTGAGTGAAAAAATATTTCCTCCTGTTTGTTTTAAAAGTATTTCCATATAACTTCATTGAGTGTCCCCTAGTCTTGTACTTTTGAAAGAGTAAAAAATCGATTTACTTCTACTTGTTCTACAATCACTCAGGATTTTGAAGACCTCAAACACATCTCCTCCCTTCAGCCATCTCTTTTCCAAGCTGAAGAGCCCTAACCTCTTTAAACCTTTCCTCGTATGAGAGGAGTTCCATCTCCTCCATCATTTTGGTCGCCTTTTTGAACTTTTTCTAATTCTCTATATCTTTTTTAAGATACGGCGAACAGAACTGAATGCAATACTGAAAGTGAGGTTGCACCATGAAGCGAATACAGAGGCATTATAGTATTCTTGTTCTTATTACCATCCCTTTCATAATAATTCCTAGCATCCTGTTCTTTTTTGGATGCTGCCGCACAATTGGCAGAAGATTTCAGCATATTGTCTACAAAGACACCTAAAACTTTTTATTGGGTTATAAGGTCGCACCATGGAACAATACAGAGACCTTATAATATTCTTTGCTTTATTTTCCATCCCAGTCTTAATAATTCCTTGCATCCTGTTTGCTTTTTTGGCTGCCGCAGCACACTGGGCGAAGATTTCAGTGTATTGTCTGTGTGACACCTAGATCTTTTTCTTGGGTGGTGACTTCTAAGGTGGACCCTAGAATCTCTTCCCAATGTGCATCACTTTGCATTTGGTCCACAATAAATTTCATCTGCCATTTGGATGCCCAGTCTTCCAATTTCCTAAGGTGGTTCTGCAATTTTTCAGTCCACATGTGTTTTAACAACTTTGAATAGTTTTTATATCCTGTACAAATTTAATCACCTCACTTGTTCTGATTTCCAGATCATTATAAATATGTTAAATAGGCATGAATAAACACGTGGATAATGTGAGCCCAGTGATGTAGTGTATGCGAGATTTCAGAAAGCTTTTGACAAAGTTCCTCATGAGAGACTCCTGAGAAAATTAAAAAGTCATGGGATAGGAGGGCAATGTCCTGTGGATTAGGAATTGGTTATTGGACAGAAACAGAGGGTAGGGTTAAATAGGAGGAAATATTTTTTTTTCACTCAGGGTCTTTTATAAAGGCACAGTAGCATTTTTAGTGCATGCTAAATGCTAGAAACGCCCATAGGAATATATGGGTATCTTTAGTGTTTATCACATTCTTATTTTTAGTGCGTGCTAAAAATGTTAGCGCGCCTTTATAAAAGAACCCCCTCAAAGAATAGTTAAGCTCTGGAAATCGTGGCTGGAGGATATGTTAATAGCGGTTATGGTATCTGGGTTTAAAAAAGGTTTGGACAAGTTCCTGGAGGAAAAGTCCATAGTCTGTTATTGAGATGAACATGGGGGAAGCCACTTATTGGCTAGGATTGGTAGCAAGGAATGTTGCTACTAATTGAGTTTCTACCATGTACTTGTGACCTGGATTGACCACTGTTGAAAGCAGAATACTAGACTAAATGGACAACTGGTCTGACCTAGTATGGCTATTCTTATGTTCTTTGTAACAACACCTGCTTTATAAAGCTACATGGGTAAACTCTGACTATCCTAATGTCTCTGTATCCAGAGTGCAACTGCATCTCTCATGTTGCATGTAGCTCTGGTTACCTCTCCCCTATGAAAAGCTAAACAGCCTAGGAGCCTTCATCTCAGTGAAGAAATGACTGGAAAGGAATAAGGTAAAGGTTTATAAATTTTTTTTTTGTTACATTTGTACCCCGTGCTTTCCCACTCATGGCAGGCTCAATGCAGCAGGCAATGGAGGATTAAGTGACTTGCCCAGAGTCACAAGGAGCTGTCTGTGCCGGGAATTGAGCTCAGTTCCTCAGGACCAAAGTCCACCACCCTAACCACTAGGCCACTCCAGAGCACCGTGGAGTATGTTAATATGGAACTGTTAGTTATGCTTTCAAATAGTACTAGGACTAGGGGGGCACATTATTAAACAAATTGCTATTAGATTTGAAACAAATTTAAGAGTATTTTAGTAAAGACAAGCTGTATGATTTGTTCAAGCTAGTAGTATAGCTGGGCTCAAATAAGAGGTTTTGGCAAGTTTTTTAAGGGTAAATTTGAAGAATCAGAGAAAGTACCTGTATGTAATATGCAAATCACTTTGGCTGTATCACAGAAAGGAAGTATATCAAGAATCTAATAAACATAAAATATAAACAATCACCACTTCCTCAACAACATTCTGCATTAGGGTTTCCCAGTTACTTTCAAGTGACAATCAGACTTTCTTCTGATTATCCACCATCAGAAGAAAGATGCTGGGCACAATGGGCCGGTGGTTTAACCCAGCCTGGCACGGTTTATGTAAGTTAAAGCTCCAGTAGATAATACTCCCATTTTATAACGCTCATATTTTCTAAATCCCTCAGCTTACCCATAACATATGCAGGCTGAAAACTATAATAGCCGAGCTGGAATTCCTCTCACACTCTCTCATTTTTCTATTTGTGTAAAAGACAATGAAAAGAAATAATGAATGTTGTGTTTTCTTGTGTTGCTCATTAGGATACTGAGAAGTAGATGTTATTTGCTTTATAGCATTTTTTAAAGCTAATTACCAGCCTCTGGTAACTAATTATGGGTTTGGATTATAAGTAATTTATAGTTACAATGAACATTTGGTACTCACTGTAGGTCCTGTGCTATAATGTATGAAGAAACAGAATTCTCAGTGAAAATGTGGAATTTCCATTTGGGGGCAGGCCTTTATTTCTTTTACACTGTAATTGTATATCAGTGCACTAGTTTAAATGAATTGTACTTTTATGCATTTTGAAATTTGGGAGAGGACAATTTTCAGACACCTCAATAAACGGAGTCATCTGAAAATTGTCTGTGGAGAGCCATTTTCAAAAGGACATTCAAGTCAGAATAGAAATGTCCAGCTCATAACATCCAAAATGGATGTCCATCTCACATGTATTTTCCAACAAGAAATATGTCAGGATTTTCTGTTTAAAAATACATGAGATGGACATCCGTGTGCTCAGGACATCGAGCATGAACAGCTATTTTACAAACTGGAATGTCCAATATATGAACTGCAAAACAGCAGGGACACGGGCATTTGTATGGCAACATTCTTAGATGAATGGCCGTACAGATGTCCCCACAGAGCACGGGCAACCTGGTGGTTAGTGCAGTGGATTTTCTTTATTTAATTAATTAAATTGATTTAGATTAAAATCCCCCTTTAACTCTTTTAGGGTTTTTTTTTTTTACTAAGCTGCGATATAATTTTTAGCTCAAGGTAGAAATCAGCTGGTGGTAAACGCCAAGACACCCAGGTATCTCAGCATTTACCGCCATCTGATTTCTACTACAAGCTAGAACAGTATATAAAAAGGAGCACAAAATGCAGACTTTATTAGCACTGTTTCCACCAGCTACAATAATATTTAAGCAGATTTACTGATATTCAATTTTATTTCATGATATAAATATCTACATATGAGAAGCTTTCAGATAAATTAAAAAGCTGTCGAGTAAAAAAAAATAACAACTTTTATTCTTCACCTTTTAAGGCACTGGTCTGAAAAAGGGGGGGGGGGGGGAGAAGAGAAAAAAGAGATGCTGGACAGGGGGAGAACCAACTGATAGTTTGCAGGGGGCGCTAGAGACCCTAGCACAAGTCCTGTTAGACAACCCATCCGGGATAAACAGCTCTGATATCATTACCGCCACAGTTCCCTACTATATCATCTTGTTAGTGACACACCTCAGACATGTCCCCCAGGTAACAATTTAACTGTCCTCAGTTGTCCCTGTCCCTGCCGCCCAATAGCCAGTTGAACCACTGCAAGCTATGTAGGATGTGCTGATCTTAATTGCAAACCTTTTACACATACAGGGCACCCTCCAGCTGCTGAACAGCCTGCCTAGGACCCACATGCCCTGGATCAGGCTGCCTAGGACCAACAAACCCTAGGTCAGGCCGTCCAGGACCAGCATGCCCCGGATCAGGCCTGCCCAGGACCAACAAACCCTAGGTCAGGCCGTCCAGGACCAGCATGCCCCGGATCAGGCTGCCCAGGACCAACCAACCCTAGGTCAGGCCGTCCAGGACCAGCATGCCCCGGATCAGGCTGCCCAGGACCAACAAACCCTAGGTCAGGCCGTCCAGGACCAGCATGCCCCGGATCAGGCTGCCCAGGACCAACAAACCCTAGGTCAGGCCGTCCAGGACCAGCATGCCCCGGATCAGGCTGTTCAGGTCTTGGATGCCCCTAAGAGAATGTGGGAGGGAGTAGTGATGGACCTTGGGCCTTGGAAGGTGCCACTCCACCCCCCCCACCCCCAACATCTGGAAGCCAAGAAAAGGGAGGACCCCTGAAGGGACATGACAGCACTGGAGGGAGAAGAATGGGGTACTGGAACAACATCCCTGGCAGCTACGCTGGAGGGTACAGCATCTGAGCCCCGGCCTGAAATGGCTGTCACACCTGCTAGTGGACACAGCCTAACAAGAACTACTGGGCCAGACTGTGGCAGAGCTAAGGATGATCCTTGAGGAGCGGCAGCCTCAATGAGACCAATGGACCATCACCACTGTACATAGTTTAGAGTGTCTTATTGTTACAAATATAATGTTTACAGTTGTTTGTATACAAAGGTCTGTGTCTCCACTCTGTAAAAAATGTGTTCATTTACTGATATGCAAGACTGACAGCTGCTATGGTTTAAACATTACTAGCCAAGTTCTAGGAAAGGGAGACTGGAGAACCAGGCGGGAGAGGTGACAGATGGGGAGAGAAGTGTCCAAAGGACCCTCATTGTTCAAAATCATAGCATGTCAAGTGCTCTATCAGAGGGATCTAATGGGTGGTTCTCAAACCTGGTTCCTCTAGGATCCCAAGCCACACCCCAAATCATCATGCTGAGCCTCTAGTAGGCAAAAATTAGGTGATGGTGAATGTCTTAGGGCTTGCCACAGCCTGCGATAACAGTTGAACTAAGGTTGCCCACCATAGCACTTGAGACAGGTGTAAGATCTATGGAAGCTGCTACCTAGTTCGCTGAAGGGGGGGGAGGGGACACAGCACTGCAGTCTCCCTTACTACTACCTTCGCCCAGATCGTGGCTATAGGGCATCTGAGAGTGGGGCGTTTCCCGAGCTGAGTCATGAGGCCGGATATTGGCCTGCCAGGTCCTGGGGGCAAGCAGGCCCCTCAGTTGGTGAGGAGATGGCCAAGACAACTGTCTGACAGACATATGCAGAGAATATTACCGGTGCATACACATGTCTCTCAGACAGATTCCTGGGCCATCTCACCAACGGAGGGGCTGGCCTGCCCCCAGGACCTGGCAGGCCAATATCCGGCCTCATGACTCAGCTCGTGAAGGGTTCCAGTTGCCCTAGAGCCATGAGATCACCAGTGTCCCTCCGGGGATTAGGGGAATGGTTTGAAGGAAAAATGAGTAAAGGAGAATATCCCCTAATGTAGCTACAGATACCTGGATATGAAAATACAAAGCAGGTCACAGTATGGGACAGACTACCCACCTACATCACCATTGAAGTCTGTAGCTATATGTCCCCCGGGGGGTTAACAATCTGACCATTATCCTATGCCAATGAGTGAAAATTGATTCCCCTCCACCCAGTCCACACCACTCAGGATTATGTAGACATGACTCATATCCCACCCTCAGCCATCTCTTTTCCAAGCTAAAGAGCCCTAACCTCTTGCTTTTCCATATATTGGAACAGTTCCATCCCCTCCATCATTTTGGTAGTTCTTCTTTGAACTGTTTCTAATTCAGCTATATCTTTTTTTTTTACTTTGAATTTTTTATTAGCAAATTCAATTTTTTCACATATAACCGGATACAGAGTCATTCCCCCCCCCCCCCCCCCCCATCCCACCTCCCTCTGATCATGGTTTATTGTTCTTAAGTCAATTGGATCAACTCTCGAAGCTGAGTCCAAAGCTCAGAGGTTGAGCTGTATCGACTTATTCTTTTGTCCGTAAGTGTTTCCATTTCTCCAATCAGGGATAACTTCAGAATCCAGTCCATCTCAGTTGGTGCCTCCGCCTGTTTCCAATGTCTAGCAATAACACTCTTCGCTGCTGTTAAACACATTCTTTTAAAGCGCCTCTGCCACATTACCCCTCGTCTATTACCCAATCCAAGCAGGCACCACTGTGGGTCACATGGAAATGGTTTGCCCTTATGGACTGCTATCTTTGCAGCAACATTTCTCCAAAAGTCTTGTAGTTTTTTACAGGACCACCAAATATGTATGAAGGTACCCTCCTCATTTCCACACCTCCAGCACCATTGGGACAAGTCCATCTTAATAATGACTGACAGATACCAGAGGACCCTGTCGGATCTGCTCATCCTTCTGGCCACCTCTGCTGGGACGCCTAGGAGAAAGGCAGTTTACAGGAATCAAGGTGGGAAACCTATATTTTGGGGCATCTATCTGTGGGGTACTCATGCTAACTGTTTTAGGGCTCTCACTGATGGCAGTGGCTGCACATCACCCCATGACTCATGCCCATACTTTAGGGATGCCCAAGGGGGAAGGGAAGTGTACACATAGGTGGGAGATTCCATAAGGGGAGGTGGGGGAACACTATAATGTGGAGATTTCAGGGGCCCCCAGCTTGGGTCTTGAGGGATGTCTCACAGTGCAGCATACCAAACTTTGGAGCTGACAAGTTTGTATCCAATGAGTGTGGGTTAGGGGACATGACAAACCATCAATTTGGGGGGCAAGTGATGATGTGATGGCCCTCTGTAGTCAGTGTACTGTCCTCCTTGAACACCCCTTTGTCAGGTACGTGTTTGGCGTTGAGGTTAGGGCTGGCCCTCTATGTGACCACAGTGTACTGTCTTCCTTGAACACTCCTTTGTCAGATATGTGTGGCATAGGGGGTTAGGGCTGTGTTCCCTGAATACAGAGGACATGGGTCTGATTCCCACTGTGGGTGTTTGGGGTTACTGTTTTATTTCCCCTGCCATTGTGGTTGCAATGTGCTAGATAGGTGTGTGTGGCACGTTAGGCATTTTTCTATTGGTTGCTAGAGGATGCTAACCAAATGGCTCCCCTCCCCCAGTGGTGTGCTGGAGCTGGCTCACCAAAGCCATTTGTTATTTTTTAAAGAATTTTGGGAGCCGGTTGTTAAACTTCGGCTCCCACAATTTGGGCTGGGGTGGCTCAGGTCCCTTCCTAACAATGTCAGCTCCAGCTGCCCTGTGGCTGGATGTCTCAATCTGACCCTTGCGGCAAAATAAAAAAACAGCATGAAACTGTGCACAGGGCCATAGCCCTGCACGCGCCACTGCTGGCCGTCTTCCTCCTCCCTCTCCAAAACAGGAAGTTACAACCTGAGGGGAGGTAGGAGGAAGGAAGCTGGCAGCGGCACACACAGGGCTACGGCCCCGCGCATGGTTTCATGCTGTTTTTTGTTTTGCCCGCCATAAGCATGAGGATTGCAGCTCGTGATTCCTGCTTCAGGCCACCGCATTACCAGCCTGGGAGGAGAAAGGAAGCCGGCAGCAGCGCATGCAGGGCTGAAGCAGAAGGAGGTTAGATTGAGAACAGGAGATGCATGAAGTCAAGATTCCACGGAGGTTTGTCTCTTTCCCCTACTCCGCGCAGCTGTCATCCCAAAGCAAACAGTCCTTTGAAATGCTGCATAAATGTTGCCATTCTTTAATGGTGATAGCATTTTTACTTAATCTCACTTATATGTTCAAACATGCCAGCTTTTCATAGGTAGAGTAGTAATTTGTTATAACTCATAATTAGTGTGTCATTGGAGGAGGGTCTGGTTATAGGAACACTCTAGCATGTGTTGTATATGTGCAGAGATTTTTTTCTCCTGGTAAAGGGCCACAAAAACAGGCATTATGAGAATCAGGTGCTCAACATCCAGAGTTTCTATTTATTTAGTTATTTATGACATTTATTTGATATTATCCCACATTAAACATGAATTAGGTTGAAACCTAAATCTTTTTTTTCCCCTGTGCCTAGATCAAAAGGGCAAGATAGTTGGCATCCCTGCCAGCAAAGGTATGCCTAGCATCCCTCATGGTGGAGGGGGGGAGGAGCGATGAATGTGTTGCTCCCTCAATCCACCTTGTGCCCCCCTAAAAAAAAAATTGTACGGCTGGTTATGCCTGGAGAGAGAGCCAGTTGTTAAAACTTTTTCCAGCACACCACTGCCCTCCCCCCTTCCTTTCCATATCATCTCATAGGTTGGGGGTTGGCTGCAACACATTCTAGTAGATATGAGGGTTGTGGGCACACTGTAATGAGGGTAGCTGCATACTTAGGCCTTGATCGGGAACAGAGCTATTACATTAGAATATAAATGTTGCCATACTGGGACAGACCAAAGGTCTATCAGACCCAGTATCCTGTTTCCATCAGTAACCAATCCAGGTCACAAGTACCTGGCAAGATCCCAAAATAGTAAAACAGACTTTATATTGCTTATCCTAGAAATAAGCAATGGATTTTCCCAAGTCCATCTTAATAATGGCTTATGGACGTTTCATTTTCCAAATCTTTTTTAAACCCCGCTAAGCTAACTGCTTTTACCACGTTCTCTGACACTAAATTCCAGAATTTAATTACATGTTGAATGAAGAAATATTTCTCCACTTTGTTTTAAATTTACTGCTTAGTAGCTTCTTTGCGTGCCCCCTAGTCCTATTTACAGGGGTGCTATGTCTGTGGTACTTATGTCGGGCCCTAAGGCACTCCCTCATGCACCAGATGAGGGCAGGATCTTTTCTCTGGATGCACTTGTACTGGTCCTGGAGCAACTCAAGGCTCTAGTGGATACTGAAGCATCTGCAAAATACAAGTTGGTGGAGACAGGGTTCAGGTGATGTGCCTTCATGGCGTCATATATATTATTATTTTTTACAAGCAGAGAAAAACAGCAAACTTGATGAGAATGGCTGGAGACCTTTTATTGTCAGTTTTATAGCGTGACTCGACATGGACAATGTTTCAGCGACAGGGCCTGTGTCAGGAGTCTGTTTGGCAAGCGAACCGCTTGACGCATTGAATTTGTCTAGCTGTAGCAGCAGCTTTTGACACTTTGATTGTTCAGCCAAGAAAGCCGTGAGATTGAACACATCAGATATATTTTGATATGTATCTGGGCAGGTTGAAGACCCAATTGCCTTAGATCTTGTCTATGTTTAGAGTACAGAATCCTGACGCAGGCCCTGTCACCAAAACACAATCTGTGTCGAATCAAACTGTAAAGCTGACAATAAAAGGTCTCAAGCCATTCTCGTCAACTTTGCTTGCTTTCTGCGGAGTGTGGACTCTTGTTTGTTTGCCTTATTATTTTTGGCAACGTGCAGTGCTCCTCACATAAACTGTGACAGATGGCTACAGCCAGATTGGGGGGGGGGGGGTGTAATGGAAGGATTTTAAAGATTGCTTTCGAACTCTATGTGAGTGACCGACTGCACTTTCTCATTAAAGTTTATAATTCTGTTTGTGTGAAAATGATTTGGAACGTGTAAGAAGATAAGACACAGCTATGTGCAGGGGGGGGGGGGGGGGGGGGGGGGGGGAGATGGAGCATGTTTCAAGTCCAGGCTGGCCACCTGAACAGAGAAACATGTGACTACATTCCCACATTATAGCTTGTTTACCTAAACAGAGAAATTCTCAAGTAGTCTGTAATTTTGCTTAGCGCTGAACATGAGTTCTAAGCCTAATAAAAAGGAGAATTTTTGCCAGTGAAATTGGGAGCGTGTCTGTGAGTAATGTATGTACTTAACTAAATTTCCTAGTCAAAAGACTTCTGGCTTTCGCTGTGAACAGGGCCCCCCCCCCCCCCCCCCAAGCTGATGATAAGAGCCTGGATGTAGAGATTAAGGACCAGTGATGTATGTATATTATTATTATTATTATTATTATTATTATTATTTGTAGCATTTGTATCCCACATTTTCCCACCATTTTGCAGGCTCAATGTGGCTTACATATTACCGTAAACGGTGTTAGCCGATTCTGGTCTGAACAAATACATGGTTTGGATGAATTCAAAGCGATATTGTGGTAGAATGAGGTACATATATGGTAGGTACAGTTGGGGGGGAATTTAGGTAGGAACTTAGCTAGGGAGAGGGGAGGCAGAGTCAGGTAATGTCCATTAAGGTCTTTGGTTACAAAGTGTCACATATGTCCAGGTATTTTATGTTGGGTCGGTGGGGTATGCTCTTTTGAAGAGTTCTGTCTTTAGTGCTTTTCGGAAATTTAGGTGGTTAAGCATAGTTTTTACTGCTTTTGGCAGTGCGTTCCATAGTTGTGCGCTTAAGTATGAAAAACTGGATGCATAGGTGGATTTATCCTTTGTTGCTTGGATAGTGGAGATTTAGGTATGATCGTGCAGATTTTGTGGTGTTTCTAGTTGGCAAGTCTATGAGGTCTATCATGTATCCTGGTGCCTCGCCGTAGATAATTTTGTGAACAGTCGTACAGATTTTGAAGGTGATATGTTCTTTGATTGGTAACCAATGCAGTTTTTCTTGGAGTGGTTTGGCGCTGTCAAAACGCGTTTTTCCAAATATAAGCCTGGCTGCTATGTTTTGGGTGGTCTGAAGTTTCTTTATGATTTGATCTTTGCATCCCGCATAGATTCCATTACAGTAGTCTGCGTGGCTTAGTACCATTGACTGTATCAAGTTATGAAATATTTCCCTCGGGAAGAATGGTTTCACGCGTTTGAGTTTTCACATTGAGAAAAACATTTTCTTTATAGTGGATTTTGCTTGGATCTCTAGTGATAGGTTACGGTCGATTGTTACTCCAAAAATTTTCAGGCTGTCTGAGATTGGAAGGGTATATCCTGGGGTGTTGATGTTTGTGGGTTTGTATGTATTGTATTGCGATGAGATGATGAGACAGTGTGTTATTATGATGTATTATTGCTTCTTTTCCTGGTCTAGAAATTACTAGCTTTGCTTGGATGTAGTGACCAGTGATGTAATGATTTTTTCTTTTTAACTATAGATAGGTATTGTTTCTTTTCAGTTATATAGCTTAATCATTGTGTATATATCTTAATCATTATGTATCTTCGTTCGAAGTGAACCTCTAATTAAAGTTTCATTTACCTAATACAAATCCAAAAGAATCAACAGTAATTGTTGAGTAGTCTGTGTTAGTGCTGTGTTAGTGAGGCAGGCTGTAACAAGGTCAGAACGGGGTGGGGGGCTGAGGGGGTGGGTATGCTTTACACAGGCACAGGTGCTGTGTGAGCTGAGGTGACCATGGGGACAGAGGATGGCATTGTGGCCTTTCTGTGGAGCATGTGCACTGTTGCCGGGAGGTGGGGATGGGTAGTGGAGTAAACCAGGTATGCCTTGGGGTGGTTCAATGTACTCTAGTGAGCTGCTACCAACATTCCCATCAGTATATAGGTGGGGCAGGATGCTGGGGGGAGGAGGGAAGGGGGTCCTGATACATGCCTCTCATTTTAGCATTGAATTGTTAGTGTAGGGGGCCCCATAATTTGTTGTCATTGGATATTCTGTACATTTTGATTTCAGCAATGTTTTGTTATTCTTTCTCATGAAAGATCAATAACATGTATTGCAACAACAAAGGGAGCTTACTGTATTTGATCCTGCGTATGTATGGTGCTTCCACATGAGCAGTGCTGTGATCCTGAGGGGCAATGCTTCCAGTGGCGTAGCCAGACCTTGAGGTGGGAGAGGGCCAGATCCCAAGGTGGGGGGGCACATTTTGGTCCACAGCTCTGCCACCACCCCCCTCTGCCACCCTGCCGCTCCCCACCCACTGTACATCTTGGCTGACAGGGGTCTACAACCCCCACCAGCTGAAGCACCACTGCTGCAAATACCTTGGCTGGCGGGCAGTGCCGAAGACCAGCGCTGGATGGTCTTCAGCTGGAGGGGGTTGGGGACCCCCATCAGCGAAACCAGGGGCTCAGAGCAAATTTTGAGGGGCCCAGGCCCCTATGGCCCCATGTAGCTATGCCACTGAATGTCTCACACTCACCTTTTCAAGCTGCTCCTTATGGATCTCCATGCCATCATGGAGACATTGTGTGGAGGCAGGAGGTGGTAGTGCTTGATGATTTGCCTTCAACAGGAGCTCAGACTCCTGCACAGTGAAATTTGGCTTCCTGCACAGACATGACTATGTGCACTGATGAACGTTTCTCCACATGCAGAGATATATATGCATGTTTTGCACACGGAGGGAATGTCCTGCCGTTGCCGCGGACATTTTCTCGATTCAGGGACTAGTACCACCGTTGCACATTGGTGGAGACATTTATCTCTGAACATTTATGACATTTGCAGTACATCTTCTTTGTAAACATTTTTTCTGTATTTTTAAATATTGGAAAATATTTAGTTTTTTCTTCCATTATGGACTTGCGCTTTTAGACATTTTCCGATAAACAGTTATTTTGCCATTTGAAAGTCATATCGAAAATGCCCCTCTTAATTATTTACAGACTAGTGTACAAACACTGGAATGACACCTATATGGTATGTTTTGATGATACAGAAAAGAAACTGGAAATTTGCTTTTTGTCACTAGAGGGCAAAAGAGTACTACATAAAACACTCAGATAAGATAATAAAAACCCTGATAAATCTTGGCATGACGCTATCTGAAAGTTCTTTTACTGTAGGCAAGAGATCCTTCAGCTGCAATGATCCAGGAGAAAACTGGATTCTTTTCAGGTTGATATATTTATTGCACCCATTCAAGACTCATCTAGGGTTCCCAGCATGCTCCATATTTTCTATATAAAATTATCTAGCCCTGGTTTTTACCACATTGCATAGTGCTGATTTCCCTAATAAAAAAGTAGCACTAAAAGCTCTGCCTGATTTTTCAGCCCTGAGAAACAATATTTGCTTATTTTTCCATGTGCTACGTACTTTTATTAGTATTTTTCTAACTAATTTAACTTTGTGGGGTTGATATTTTAACCTAGTTATCTGGTTGGCAGCACCTACTACTCAGATAAGTAATGCTTTCAAGGCCCATGGAATGCTATTCATCAGCATTAACTGAATAATGCTGCTGAAAATCATGTATCACTGCCTCAGCATTATTTATTTATTTATTTATTAGGATTTATTTGCCGCCTTTTTGAAGGAATTCACTCAAGGCAGTGTACAGAGAGAACAAGTCAAATATAAGCAATAGACAATTACAGCAGTAAAAATATTCAAATAACAATATATTACATACAATGTCAACACAATATGTAATAAAACATTTTAACAGACAGCATAGGGTATAAGCAAAGATGGAACATATAGATATGTAAGAGAATAATGGGCCAGCTTCTATCAGGGGCATAGCCAGACCGGCAGGAAGGGGGTCCAGAGCCCGAGGTGAGGGGGCACATTTTAGCCCCCCCCCCGGCGGCATCGACCCCCCCCCCCAGCACTGCCGACCCCACCACCACCACCGTCGCCGCCGCACCACCATGACCAATAACAACTTTGCCCCCCCCTGCCGACGACCCTGTTGACCCCCCTCCCGCCGCCAACCCTCCCCCACCGCCGCCGTTGCCTACCTTTACTAGCGGGAGACCCCAACCCCTGCCAGCCGAGGTCCTCTTCTTCCGGCGCAAGGCTTCGTTCTGTTACTTTGAGTCTGTTCAGGACGTCAGACTCACAGAAACAGAACGAAGCCTTGCGCCGGAAGAAGAGGACCTCGGCTGGCAGGGGTTGGGGTCCCCTGCCAGCAAAGGTAGGTGACGGCGGTGGAGGGGGAGGGTTGGCGGCGGGAGGGGGGTCAAGAGGGTCGTCGGCAGGGGGTCCAGGGCCAAATCTACAGGGGCTCAAGCCCCTGTGGCCCCACCTAGCTATGCCACTGGCTTCTATAAATGGCTCACTCAAAATTAGACACTGGAAAAAATCGTCACTAAGCGCTATTTTGCAAAAGGCATGTGCCCTTTATAGAATAGTACTTAAGCATGGATCTAGTGCCTAATTTGGGGTGCCAGACGTATGCCTACTGAAACCTGGTGTAAATGCTGGCAGCCAAGTTAGGTGCACTGACCCAGTATTCTATAAGTATGCATGCAAATTTTCAGAACGCTCAACACACCCATGCTTCTTCCATGGCCACACCCCCTTTTGAGATATGCACTATGGGAGTTAGGCGCACTGCCTTATAGAATAGTATGCACCCAGATACATGCACAAATATTAATGAGTGCCAATTAACATCAATAATTGGTTGTTCACGCCCAATTATTGATGTCATTGAATTTGTTAAGCAATTAATTTGCATGTGCATCTCAGGCACATGAACAAATTTGAGTGCCATATATAGAATCTGGGGATATCTACGTAGGTACCTGGATATCTTCCGGCAGCATTGGTATCTGGGTTTGGCCAAGCAATGAGTATCTGGGTATAGAAAACCCCACAGTGAAGTGTTTTCAAAAATGCTGATTGCCACAGATTAAATATTAATCCATATATTTTTATTGTGTAAATAGATGCCAGCTCTGTGGATGCTTGAGCACCCCGAATATTGAGCAAATGCCTTTACTTTGTCTAAGGAGGGGTGTAGAGTGATGGATTTAGCACCCCTAATCACAATGAAAAGTTGGCTCCTAGGTTTAAAGCGCTCTTATGGGCTTGGTGTAGGGCAGTAAGTAGTGCAGTAAATGTAAACATGAAGCAGTTGGTCCTAGCTAGATCAGGGGTTTTCAATCGTTTTTGATGCGGGGACCCCATTTCAACTTCCCAAAGTAGTAAGGACCCCCATTCTGTTCCTATCTTCCTTTTATCCACCAGCTTCTCCTCTGTATTCTCACTCTCACCCTCTCACTGGCCCTTCCCTATCAACATCTCTCTCACCCCAGCTAAGCTCCTTCCCACCAGTTCCTCCTTCCCTATCTTCCCCCTACCAGTTCATGTCCACAAATATCTCCCTTCCCAGTTGGGTTCAGCTACATGACCAGCGGTGTGCTGGAGCCAGCTTGCACTGGCTCGCAAGAGCCGGTTGTTAAATTTTTTAACATCTTGCGAGCCGGTTGTTCTGCAGGATGAGCCGGCTCCAGTAAATGAGGTAAGCATGGCAGGAGGGTGCCACAAGCCATGCTTACCCCGTTTACCTCACTTCTCACCACTGCCCTCGTTTGCCTGCGCCGCCCTGAGGGGTTTAAATCTTTTTTATTACCTCTGTGCGGCCGCGTCATTGAAAGCCCTGCCTATCTCTAGCCTTCCCTTCGTGATTTTGTTCCCTCAGAGTCCCGCCTTCTGATGTCATTTCCTCTTTCCACGAGGGCGGGACTCTGAGGGAATGAACTTGAAGGGAAGGCTAGAGACGGGCAGGGCTTTCAATAATGCGGCTGCTTCGACGGAGGTAATCAGGGGAGGAAGAAGAATCGCTGGGTATGGATGGCTGGAGGGGGGGCAGGGGAGAGAAGAGAATCGCTGGGTATGGGTGGCTGGAGGGGGGCAGGGGAGAGAATTGCTGGGTATGGGTGGCTGGAGGGGGGGCAGGGGAGAGAAGAGAATCGATGGGAATGGGTGGCTGGAGGGGGGGCAGGGGAGAGAAGCAATGTTATCCACATATCTATTATGTTATCCATGTTCTCTATGTAATATCAATTGTACCTTTTCACTCTGGAATGGCAAATGCCATGAAGGAACATTGAGCCTGCAAAAAGGTGGGAAAATGTGGGATACAAATGCAGCAAATAAATAAATAAATAAATAAATAAATAAGAGAATCGATGGGTATGGATGGATAGAGGGGGCAGGAGAGAGGAGAGTTGCTGGACATGGGTGGATGGAGGGGAGGGCAGGGGGGAGAGGAGGGTTGCTGGGCATGGGTGGATGGAGGGGAGGGCAGTGGGGAGAGGAGGGTTGCTGGACATGGGTGGATGGAGGGGAGGGCAGTGGGGAGAGGAGGGGTTGCTGGACATGGGTGGATGGAGGGGAGGGCAGTGGGGAGAGGAGGGTTGCTGGACATGGATGGAGGAGAGGGAAGAGTGAGGAAGGAGATGAGATGAGGGAAAAGGAAGAGAGGAGAAAAACTGCACATGGATGAAGAAAATAGGCAGAAGCTGGATCCACTGGACAGTCAAGTCTGCGGAGGACCCAGCTTTTACTTACAGATGTAGGGCAAGAAATGAAGAAGAAAGGCAGAAAGTAAAGAAATAAATGGAAAGGAAGCCCTGGAAACGGAGTTAAGAGGACAGATAGCAGCAGAATCGGATACTGGGCCAGCATGATCAGAAAAACAAAGTCACCAGACAACAAAGGTAGAAAAAATCATTTTATTTTCATTATAGTGTTTGGAATATGTCCACTTTGAGAATCAGGTGCTCAACATTAAAAGTTTATATTTATTTACTTATTTATGGCATTTTATCCCACATTAAACATGAATTAGATTGGAACCTGGGATCATTTAATTTTTTTTCCTGGAGTAATACATTGCCCCCCCCCCCCAGGCTCTCTCCCCAGCTATAGCCAGCTCTGCAATTTGGGGGGAGGGCACAGAGGTGGACGGGGGGGGGGGGGCACAGAAGTGGACAAGGGGGGCGCAGAGGTGGACCGAGGAGGGGGCACAGAGGTGAACCGGGTAGAGAGAATGTTGTTAAACATTTATCAGCACACCACTGGCTACATCCCACCAATCTCTCTTCCCAATCCCTTCCCACTAGTCTCTCCCCCAGCCCCACTAGCATCTCTCTCCTCCCAGCTCATCTAAGCTTTCTTTTCCCTCAGCTGCGCCCCCCCCCCCCCCAAATCCTCTGCTCTGTCTCTTCAGCTCCTCTCACCAATCCGTGTCTCCAGACCCTTTCCACCAATTTCTTTCTCTCCAGATCTCTGTTTCTCTTCTGCCCAGCCCCTACCCACTGGTCTCTTTCCCTTTCATCCACCCATCAGTAGTCATCTTTGTACTCATCGGCCTGCAAGTGAATTTTTAAAGGGGAGTTCCCCTCAGAGTTTCTCTTTAAATGTTCTTGTACTGGTGATGGCTCTTGAAGGTACTTTACTGTTTCCCCCCCCCCCCCCTGCCATTTGTGCACATTTACATTCAGTTTATATTTATATTATACTGACAGCCTATTGATAATGTAAGGTATTCCCTGCTTGGTCCTGCAACTTTTACATGTATAAGTTAAATGTTGTATGGGATCTCTTCTCTCCAATCCCCTTGAGACTTGCTTTGCTCATACCTCAGATTGGTATAACCTTTGACCTATTGGTCAATTCTAGAGCCCCTAGCTTTGAGCATAGTTCTCTACAACCTTCCCTTACAGAGAAAATCTCCATCTTAGCTCCATCATGATGAGGCAAGCCTCAAAATTCTCTTTCTCCTCTCTTCCAACCTTGCAAACGTCACTCTTTCTTGACCAGTTCAGCATTTATCAGCTGCAGTATTCACCTCCAATCATTTCCCAGGAAGGTCATTCAACCAATTAGCAGCTCATCCTGGGATTAGCTGCTGAATGGGGACAATTAATTTAGACAGATTCTTCTGCCACACTCTGGATTTGATGATCTTCATACAGTGTATCTTGTTTTTACTTCTATATTAAATTGTTGGAAACTAGAGTCAGAATCTCTTCCATGAGTATTGGATTGGTTTAGCTATCTGCCTAATATTGTATTGGAGAAATGCAGTATGAGGGCAGAAAATTTATTACCTACAGATTTTATATATGGGGATATGAAAATGATTCCTATTGGTTGTCTGCCCCTCCACCCTCTGTCTTGATTCCTAGCAGCCATCTGTCCCCCTCTCCCCATCAGTGATACCTGGAAGTTATCTTCCCTTACTGCCTTTTCCACATGGCCCCTTCCTGGTGCATTTGCTCACATCCTCTCTCATTTATTGCCCTTTCAGCATTCCCGTCCCTCCTGCCCTCCCCAGTGATCTCTTTCTCAGTACCTTTCTCCCTATTTCTCCTTACTTGGAACTTTCTTCTGTGGCCTCTTCCTTGCTTCCTTCCTTCTTGCTTTCCCCCATGGCACTTTCCTGAGTGCCTTCCGTTTGCTCTCTCCCCCTGCAGCCCTCTCTGTAGTCCTCCCCCTTTGTCTCCCACCCTCACAGACCTTTCCAGATGCCTTCCTTCCTGCCCCCTTCCCCTACATGGTTCCTCCCCCCCCCCCCAATGATCTCTTCTCAAGTGCCTTCCCCTCTTTCTCTTTACTCATGACCTTTTCCCAAATTCCTTTCTTTCCATCATTTCCTTCCTGTCACCCCATGGTTGCTTCCTGAAATCCTGCCTTCTTCTCCCTATGGCCCTTTCCCGTGTTCTCTTTCATACTTTCCTCACCCTCAAAGCCCATTCTCAAATGCTTTCTCTCTTGCACTCCTTTCTTCCTTCTGTCCTCTACCCCCATGGTTCTTCTGCCTTCTTTTTATCTCCCCTTATGGCCACTAATGCCCTGATGCTCAAAAGCAAATGCGGACACTAGAGGCCATTAGAACCGAACTAGCACACGCATTTGCTTGCGCTGAATGCTCAGAGACGATAATCGTGTGAAACAATGAGCTTGCTGGCTCTGAGTTCAATGAGCATGCAAATGCATGCAAAAGAGGTCATCCCATATTCCTCCTCAATGCTCAGCATGCCAAACAAGGGTACTCCTTCCGTGGCAAACACTACACCAACTTGGAGCTGGCATTATGATTGTACTGAGCCGTGGGGAGGGGATGACCCCCTGTCAGAATTAAAGCCCTGTTGGTCCTGTGGACCCCAGACTCCTCACCACCCCAAAATAAATAAACCTTGGTGGTCCAGTGGGACTCCTTGCTAGGACCCCTTCCCCCAAAGACTATTCTAGCCCTGGTGGCCTAGTGGTGCCCCCCCCAACTCCCTTCTATCTTGCAGATGGAGGAGGGAAGGATTCCTAATCCCTCCTCCTGCTGGGCACATCATCAAAATGGCAGCACCCTCTCCTGCCTGATGCATCCTGGGGTGGATTGACCATTTGGGCAACCAGGCAGTGCCCGAGGGCTATGGCTATGCAGAAAACAATGGGCTTTTACATATTTATCACTCTTTTTAGTATGAAAATCATGAATTTAACAAGTGCAAGTTTATTCTGAAGAAGCCTGAAACCAGTGGCTGAGGTTGGATTATTTATGGACTTGTATGCAACACTTGTTTTAGATTTATAGTGGGTATTTTGTCAACAGTCTGAAGAACTAAATGGAAAAATATAAGTAATTTTCAGTTTGAGATTCATTAATGGGCTAGAAGTTGAGCAAGGATGATAAAAAGTTTTACATAAGAACATAAGTATTGCTATACTGGGTGAGACCAAAGGTCCCTCATGCCCAGTATCCTGTTTCTAACAGTGGCCAATCCAGATTACAAATCCTTGGCAAAATCCAAAAAAGTTGCTCTATGAACTACTATAATTGTATTTAACTACTGGAGTGGTGGAGGGGCTTCTAACTGAGCTCAACTTTTTATGAAACAATTTTGGATTGCTTGTTGATATCCATTTCAGTTAGTTTCACAGTGTGGTGTTTCAGGGTCCCATGTTGTTTGATTATATATGCAGTTGTGAATCAATTATATTTGACATTTTTGGGGAGATCTTATCTACTTCTGCCTACAATTCAAGCTTCTCATGTACCTAAAAATAAATTCATTCTACAGCTCCTCACTTCTTCTCCTCTCTTATTTCTCCCTACACATCTCCAAGTGAACTCCATTCACCTGGCAAGTCACTCTTATCTATGCTTACATTCTCCCTACTCTATACTTTGCACCATGTTGCACACTATGCTTAGAATTGACATCTGAGATATTGTGTGATGATCCTTCTCCAACTTATTCAAATTCAGTCAAAACCCAGCTGGTGGAGGCCTCTTTTAAATCCTCACCCCTATTTCTCCTGATTACAGCCTTGTTGGTTTTAACAATTCCATTAATAAATGAGATTCCGGAAGTCTCTTTTGTCTGAATGTTGTCTTGTCTAGCTTGTTAGCGAGATGACATATAGTACTGTGTATATCTGGTTATGTAATATAAATGTTAAGTAGCAGTAAGAGGAGTAGCAGTGATTTAGAATGGAAAGTGTTACACTTTTCATTGTGAATCCACACAGTGTTGTTCAAAGTACTAGGTCAAAAGTAAAAATAAATGTATATTTTAACACTTAAGTAAAAGTACAGTGAAAAACACATAAAAAATTTACTTAAGTAAAATAGTTATTGCCTAATGTAATACTTTTTGAGTAAAAAGTAAAAGTACCACAACTACAATGAATGCAGCTATTATTTCCCAACAAACGTTATTGCTCTACAATTCAATCCACTTTGATGTTAGTAAGACTAACCCCCCCTATTTACTAAGCCCTGCTAGCAGCTGCCGCACAGCAATGCCAACACAGGCCTTCAAAGTGAATGGGCTGTGTCGGCATTAGTGCACAGCAGCCGCTAGTGTGGCTTAGTAAACAGGGGGGTAAAATTTTGAAAATGGCCGTCACTCATGCGGCGAGTGTGCATGTGAGTCATTAATCCATCATAACTAAAAAGATTCAACAACTGCTCTAGCAGAAAGTGGATTGTTCAGTCTGATAAAAAGTTCCTTCAAATCAAGCCAGGTTGCAATATTATTGATGTCTTCAGATTGAGTCTGCAGGTTATGATCAAGGGAATCTCTGAAACACTTGACTTCCGTATAGCAAAGGGTACTTTATCATCATTATTGTCATCATCATCTGCATTAAAAGTAATGCTAATACATTACTTGCATCTTCATCTTTATCTTTGTTATCATCATCATCATCATTCTGTCCAATTACAGAGAAGACTTTCATAAAGTTGGGATCATTGTCTGTTGTTGTTCTACCAGATTTTTGTCTGATGGCAAACTCTGTTTGAATATCTTTGAGAACTGTTACAAGAACATCAAACTTAAGGCTAGACAAGAAAACGTCCTCTCTAAAGACTCTGTCAATCAAGTGGACAGTCACCCCAATGTAAAATTTTCTATGGGATGGCCAGCAGTCTGTTGTGACATCTATCTGTTCATCAATAATTGCAACCAGCTTCACGCTTCAAAGTGACCCAACCTTATCACTGTTCTATATGACTGTAGACCAGTAACCACTTGGCAACTGCACTGCTCTCATAAGCTATATTCACTGAACAGCAAAATGATCTACTGTTTGTGTGATGAGGTTTGCAATAGCATAATCCTGTTCTAGGTTTTGTTGTTCCATTTGGTTTACTGAGGAATTGTCATTTATATCTTGCTTCTGCTTTAACTTCTAACTGCAAGCATGAGATGCAACTAAGTAAAAATTGGTGAAATTATTACTTCAGTAAAAGTAGCAAATATTCTCTTGTGCTTCTTTACAAGTAAAAGTAACAAAACTTTTACTTAAGTACAATAACGAGTTACATTTACTTAGGGGTCCTTTTACTAAGCTTGTGGTAAAAGGGGACCTGTGAGTGTCAGCACATGTTTTTGACGTGCACTGAGTTCCCCTTTTACCACAGGGGGTAAAAAGGTTGTCTTTTCTAAAGAAAAGAAATGGCCATGCGGTAAGTGAAAAACTTACCGTGTGGCCATTTTGAGGGGAAGTCAGTACTGACACTCATTGAGGTGGCAGTAAGGGCTCCTGCGCTAACCTGGTAGGAACCGGACAGCATATGGTGCAGCCCAATTACTGCCTGTTAAGTTCTGGGGCTATAAAAATAGGGCATATTTTGTAACACCAGAAATGGCGTGCGCTAGGATTGGGAACTACCTCTGGGCTCTTGCAGTAGCCTGTCGGTAGTTCCGGATTGGTACGCGGTAAGACCGTGGTGGGCTTAGTAAAAGGGTCCCTTAGTTACTATACAATGCTGAATCCACAGCTCTGACTGGCATAAAACCCATCTAAGCAGCTCCTTCTGGAAAAAGGTTATGTAAGCTGTAATTTGCAACATGTGGCCTATTTAAGTTTTGGAACAGAGCTACGATTTCAGTCTGGTGCAAGTCAGCAGTCTGTGCCAGCTTAGTGGCTCTCCCTCAAACATAAACATACTTTCTCTTCTGAGCTTCCTGGCTCCTCCTCTTCTATCTCCTCCTCGTTTCACAGTGCGGTGACTGGACTAGCTATTATTTGAGATGCCAAGACCTTTTTTATTTTTTTAAATTCCAGTTCCAACATTCATCTGGAAATCTGCAACATGCATACATGATGCACATATGCACAATTAGCATGATGAGTTCAAGACACTGTCCATTGTACACTGTTCTTGTTAGTGTTTGTAAAGAGTGATTTGCACTTTTACACACTGATTCCTTTTCAGGAGAAGTTTGAAAGTGAACACAGTATATTCATACATGTATCATTTTAGCTATTATACCCAAATATTTTATTTTCTTCAAAATATATCAATTAAGCTTTGCTTGCACAGTCTAATAAAAAATAACTAGTGATCTTTTGTTTCCATTTTTGTAACGTGTTTATTATACCTTTATCAATCTTACTAAAAGCAGATGATCCAGCACAAAATTGATGTTTGTAAAATTGCACCATATTTATTTATTTATTGCATTTGTACTCCTCATTTTCCCACCTATTTGCAGGCTCAATGTGGCTTACAGAGTGTTATTATGACATAGTCATGACAGGATCTTAGATATATTCGGTGGTAGGACGAAGATATTTGAAGAAAGAGAAGGAGGTGTTAAATAGGGTGATGTAGGTGTAATTAGCTGTTTGGGTAGGTTGTGTGGTGATTTGTGTCTTTAAGGGTTCTTTTTGTAGGCTCTATTGAAGAAGAGATGTGTCTTCAAAGATTTGCCAAAGTTGCTTAGATTGTCCATAGTTTTTAGGGCATATGCCATACAGTGGCATATGCATGTCACTGAGGAGGACAAGCATATTTGTGGTTCAAACACTACATCTTTGGATGCCCCTAAGGTTGCCAGCTCATTTTGCAATGACCATATAGGCTGATCCAGTCTTGTTTTTTTTCCTATTGCATGCAAAAAATTGTAGTTTCCCTTAGATAAGCAGAACTACAGATTCAGGTATACAATGGAGAAAAGGTAGGATAGGAGCAGCCTGAAAGAGTGGTGCATGAGATCCCATATAAGCAGAAGATAAATTAAACAATCCACTCCTACAAGCACAAGAATACCAATAAGAATGTGAACAGTATATAAATGTGGAAGCAAATACTATAGGAGTACTGAGTATGTGATCAGTTACAAATGTGTATTTACATCTGAAGCTTTTCAATAACTGAACTGGACAAGGGACACACCAGGGAGCTGCTGTGCCATCATTGAACCTATGGGGAGGCTTGCTTTAAGGTATTTAGGGCTTGGTACACTCTTAAGGAACCCAGGAACATGGACATATCCATTTCAGTTGGTGTTTAAAATAAAAATATGTTACCTAGGTGCTGGTTTAATTGTAATCAGTTGGCACAAAATGCATTTCTTATGAGTTATCATCATTTATTTCATGCTGTGATCGTGGGGTTATTATTTCATGCTGTGATCGTGGGGTTGTGTCCACAGAAACTTTGATAAGCATTGGGCTAGGTTTTTAGATACCTTTGGACTGGCCCTGCCTTTATCTTGGATCAAACCTTCTTCCTCCCACCTAAGTTTGTTACAGAAGAAAGTACACGTTTTTCTTCAAGGCAAAGGCATAAAAATGTCCCCTCACAGGAAAGACATCAAGGTTGGTACTCAAGATACTTGTTCATTTCAAAGAAGACAGGAGGATTGAAACCTAAAATAAATCTCAGAGACCTTGGTTATTTCCTTCTCAAGGAGATCAGGATAACCATTGTTCCCTTCATTCTTCACATATAACAATAGAGCAGAACCTCCAGTTTATTAAAAAATATATTTATTAAAATACCCAGCATGGCCGTGTTTCACCCACAGGCTGCAAGGGTAAAAAAAGTAATCACAGATGAACTGAGTCTCTTCTAGGTGCTGACCCATGAGAACACAATATTTTGTTTTGTTTTTTAATTGATGTAAGAGAGATCAAATCTGACAAATAGCATGTATAATATTCTTCAGTATTATTGATTAATTACTTACAGTATGATGCTGATCACTTACTATTTTAATCGTGATTGCTTTTTAAATCATGCTGTAGTTCTAGCCTGTGGGTTAAATACAGCCATTTTGGGTATTTTAATAGCTGTGTATGACTGGTAGCGCTATAGAAATGATTTGTAGTAGTTGTAAATATGTTTTAAATTAACTGGTAGTTCTGCTCTTTTGTTTTAGGTCATTTGTCTAGAATCTAGCCTATTTTTTGTTTTGATGTTTCTTTTCCCCTCCATTCTTCCTCAGCTCAACAAAGGGGAATTGGATGTATACTCTAGATCTCATAGGTGCATACACACATATTCCAATTTCCCATCTTATAAAAAATACCTCAGGTTTATCCTTTAATCTGACCATTTCCCCATACAAAATCCTTCCCTTTAGCCTCTTGTTTGTCCCCAGGGTATATTTGAAGTGCCGTGTGATAGCAGCTGCACACATGTACAAACAAGGGCATCTAGAATCCCCTTACCTGACTGAATGGATCTAGTGGCTCAGTCAGTCACAAGCTTTAATTCTCCTGAACAAAACCACAACTCTCCTTCAGTCCCTTGGCTTCCTTATCAACTTCAGAGGTCCATTCTACATCCATCCAACATCACTTCCTATATAGGGATCGCCTTGGGCACCATCCAATCCAGGCCATTCTTCTGTAAGACAGAATTCAGATGCTCACAGCCATGTTTTTTGCCATGTAGCCAGCACCCAGGGTTACAGCCAGAGTATACCAACAGTTGATGGGACACATAGCTATGGCTGTTCATGACATCCTGTTAGCCCACTTAAAGATGTGTTATCCTCAGCGGGATTTCAAATTCCAATAGGATCAGCATGCATAATCTATAAAAAATAACACCCCCTTTCTTCCATTCTTTACTCACATCTTTGTCTTTGCCTTATATTGCACTAGCTCACTCTGGAGATGGGTATTCCAGTTAGTATTCACTACAGATGTCACAACTTGAGGGTGGGGAGCTCATCTCGATGATCAGCATGCACAAAAAAAAGTGTTCAAGGTATGAGTTCCAAGTAATTGCTGTGAATTCTTCACACCAATTTCTTGGAACTCAGAGTGATTTTTTTATGACCTTCAAGTATTCCTTCATCACCTTCACAATTTCTCTATGCTTATTCAGATGGATAATCAAGTCACAATGTGTTGTGTAAACAGGCAAGGAGGCTTAAGCTCTCTACACCTCTGCCAAGCTGCATCCAGAATCTGGGACTTTGCCATAGCCAGCAATATCCAGATACAGGCTACTTACATACTTGGTCCACAGATTCAGGTAGCAGACAAACCAAGCAGAGTACCTTCTCCTCATAAATGGTCCCTAGATGCAGATTTTTTGAGTTCCCTCTTCAGAAGTGGGAAATGCTTCAGACTGGCTTTTTGCCAACAGAGAGTACTGAAAGGGAAAGGAGATGGGACTTGATATGCTGCCATTCCGTGGTTACAGTCAAAGTGGTTTATATTATGTACTGGTACTTATTTTTTACCTGGGGCAATAAGTGACTCGCCCAGAGACAGAAGGAGCTGCAGTGGGAATTGAAATTCTCCAGGTTACTGCACTAACCACTAGGCTACTCCTCAAGTCCTCTCTACTGCTTAATTCTTTCCCTGTACAATTAGTTCCAGATTCCCTAGGGATTCTATGGACTGAAGGCGGATTTCCCAGATAATAAATTACCTGAAACAAGGTTTCCCAACAGAACTATCCGCAAGCAAAATATTCTGTTCTCTGTCTAGGGGAAGGGGGAAAACCTTGGCTATGGCCCTACATGCCACTATTTCGGTCAGAGAGAGAGCTGAGAAATCAGGCTGATATATATATTAGCTTTATTATGGATAATATAAAAAAAAGATATACAAAATAGAAATTTGGTAAAGCTTTGGCTGAACAAAAATACTGGCAGTAATTCTTACAACTATATTCTCACACTACACACATTTCTTACTGGTTGCTAGGTAAACTTGCACAACTGATTAGAATGCAATAACTATGTTACGAGGTAGTATGGTAATTAGCAGCATCTTTCCCGACCAAGGTTATGACTAACACCAGCCTTATGCTCAGGTAATCACCACTCGCTAACCCAGACTAATAGGAGATAGATCACTGTGTCTATCACCAGGCAACCTCCGGGGATGTCTCTCAGGAGTAGCACAGGTTACTTCCCAGACTCAAGCTGGGAGATCAGCGAGTCTTCATCAGAGCCACGACAGGCACTCTGCAGCAGTCAGCAAAGGCATAGGTCACACCTTGTAGGTTGCTGAACCACACGGTACTCTTCCAGATACACAGTTCATCAGTTGGTGGACCTTCTTAGGTCACTGGTCTTCTTTCCACCTCCACCTCCTTCCAAGGATTCCGACTCACTAACTCCCCAACTCTTCCTGCTCTTCCAGCGCCTCTCGGTCAGGTGATACCAATTATCCTCTTGTTTTTTTCTTTGTGACCTTGGAAATGGTAACTTCTGGTGCCATGCATGCCTCCCTTCTCATCATCTCCGAGATAGAAGGGGAATAATTGGAGCACAGAGTGTCCTTGGCTTCAGCAAGCCTGTCAGTGATTTTCCACAAACTGAAGCTGACTCTGACACAGAGATGTGCAGGTCAGAGGTTTGCAGCAGCCATCTTCTAGTAACAAGATGTCATAGGCTTGTATAGGCCAAGACCAGCAAGGGAGACACAGGGACATACCCCTACAGGACTTGTCATTCCTCTATGCTTGCCCACCAATTCCTCTCACATCAAAAGTCATAGTGCTCTGTTGGCCTCAAAACAACTGTTTTCCTCCAGAATTCCTCGGTGTATGCTTTGAACAAGTGTATGCTCCTCTCATCTCCAGAGTTAAGTCTCATCAAATCATTGCTCAATACCATTTACAAAGCAGCTACGTGATCCTCTCTTTATACATTTACTGCACATTACTGTTTGAACCAAGCTTCTACACAGGGCAGTGCATTTGGTTCCAACAATGCTGGCCAATCTCTCCCTGTGAGCTAACAACTCTTGTAATTGACTGGACAGAAACTTTTCTAAACACTATGACAATATAAAGCTTGAGCTGCCCTAAGCTTGGGAGTCACCCACTTGTGTACTTGACTCAGTCCTGCTTTTTGACAGAAAAAGTAATGTTGCTCATCTGTAGAAGATATTTTCTATAGAGAGCAAGATTGATAAGGCACAGAATCCCTCCCACCTCTCAAAGAGTTCCCTAAATGTATTGAGATTTGGAACCAACTAAAGACCTGAGGAGACCACTGTGTGTGAGAAAGGCCATTAATACCCACAATTTTACACTAAGTTCTAAGCTCTGGAGAGCAGTTCAGTCCTACACTAGTGGATGATGGCACCCATGTGTGTTCCTTATCAATCCTGCTATCCATCTGCTACAGGTGAGCAACTTGCTTTTTTTTAGGTGTTCATGTGATTCTGAAAGTGCATTGGCTGGTTTGTGAAACTATAATTTTGTTTCAGGGGCAGATTGGTGGGGGTGAAGTTCCGCATGTAGTTTACAAGCCCAGGAAGACGGTGACATTCAGTGTTTTGAAATGGAAAAACCTGAATAGAGGTATCTATGGGAGTGAGAATATCTGTTTTTTCAAAATGCAGATTGATAGCAGGGGAAGAGTTTTGTTTTCTTTGAGTGCCTCTTCTTTACAGGCCACAAAAATGGCAGTACAGAGGATCAATATTCTGTGTCTAGCTACTTTTTTAGGGTCTTTCACTAAGGCACACTCACGTTTTTGGCGCACGCTAAAATTGTGGGCGCCCTAAACGTTAGAGATGCCAATGCATTCCTATGGGCGTCTCTAACATTTAGCATGCCCACAATTTTAGCGTGCGCTAAAAACGTGAGCGCGCCTTAGTAAAAGACGCCCTGAATTGTATTGTGTTGGCCTAATTCAGTATAAAAGCCTTCACTGGCACCATTGATAGTTACAGTGATACACAGTTTGTTGTGCCCTATAAAGTAATTCTGGAGACACACGAACAGGAGAGGGCTACAACTCAAGGCCAAATTTTTTCTAGCATTGCCCAAGCTGCTGACCTTTAAATTCAGCAAAAAAATTTTGAAATTGGCTAGGCAAGAATTTTCAATCAACTTTTTATAGTCTTAATAATAGAGGAGCATGCTGTTAAAAGACTGGCTCAAGGTTTGCAATTTGGCTACAAGCCCAGTGCTGCATAAGCAGTGGCAGGGATTAAAACCAAACGGAACAAAATCATTCTTCATAAAGATAATCTCAGTGTTGCAGCCACAGAGAAGAAATGCCCCCAGGTTGTCATGAAAGAGCTTTGACAGCACACGAATGTAACTAGCTGTCATGCTTTTACTAACTAATGTATTATTTAAACTAAAGGTGATTACATGTGTTTAATTCTTTTGTTTTTAACTTAAAGATTCCCTCAAACATCAGTATGAGGAATGGGGATTCGATTTGATGATGTACAGCAGGTATAAAAACAGAGATGCCAAATTACATGCATTGTGTGTGTCACACATGCAATCAGAGGGGCTCTCATGCACATGAACACAGAGCCCCTCCTCTCACACATTCTGAAGGAGGTGGGAATCTGAAGCCAGAGCGGCCATGGGGTTCCTCAGGCTTTGAGGCTGAAGAAGCAGGAAGGTTAATCCAGAGCGGCAGCAGGGTTCTCCAGTTCCAAGTTCTCCAGTTCCAACTACTGAAGAAGCATGAGGCAATCTGGAGTGGTGGCACTGAATAAGCAGAGCAGTTTCCCAGGCCTGAAGAAATTTTGAGCATCTCCAAGCTGCTGGTTGAGTTCCCAAGATCCCACCTACCAAGAACAAGGCCTAGGATGGGGCAGAAGGAACCTGGTAAGAATAATGAGCTATTGGGAGTTCAGGGGAGTGGTTGAGGCTAGAGCAGGAGAGGGTTTTGTTTTGGTAGTAGTTGGGGGAGGGGGGATTGAGGCCATAAAGGGCAGGTTTGCTTGCTGGGGATGAAGGCTGATTGAATTCAGAGGTGCTTGGGAAATGGAGTGGTGATTAAGAGCACATGTTTGCTATGGGGTAGAACTTATTGAGGTCAAAGACCAGAGGCGTAATTGGGACTGAATGGGCTCCGGGTGGAAAAATTGAGATGAGACCTCTTTAATATCATCATTCTCGGGTTAGTGGAGATGTGGGGGGGGGGGGGGGGGGGGGAGGCACATTTCCCAAAGCTGACATATTACATTAGAAAATATATATTTTTTCCCTACCTTTATTGTTTGAACATTGTTTTGGTCTTAGTGTTTCTCTTCTGCTTTTCTCAGCTGTCTCTTTGGTCTCCTGTCCTTTTGATATTTCTTCTCTATTTCCCGATCCATCTTTCCTGTGTGTCCTTATTTGCCCTGTCCAGCTTATCCACTCTGTGCCCATGTTCAGTATCTTTTCTCTGGGTCCCTATCTTACTCAGTACAGCATATCCCCTCTGTGTCCCTATCTCTCCCCTTGTGTCCAGTATTGCTATTCTGTGTCCATGTCTCTATGCTCCATCTACTGCCAAAACCTCTTCTGTGTTCCTGTCCTCCACATGTTCAGATTCTCTACTCTGTCTTCCCTTCCTCCTACACCCCCACCCCTGACCACTGTACCCTCCCTGGTCTGGCATCTCTCCCACCCTCCCTCTGCTGGTCTCACTGTTTCTCTCTTCCCTCCTATCCCCTCCAGTCCAGTATCTGCCCCCTCCCTCCACTTTGCTCCAGGTCTCTCTTTCTCTCTCTCTCTCTCTCTTTCTTCCCTTTGTCTCCCTCCTCCCCCAAAAGGTCTAGTATTTTTCTCCCTCTCTTCTCCTTCTGCTTTGCTCCAGGTTCACACTTGAGCCTCTAGCCGACCTTCCCATCCCCCATCAGTCCTCCAAACACTGTAGTGCATCATTGGCTGACAGAGGAGTGTCGCTGGTAAAAGCAAAAGCGGCCTCAATATTGCAACTTCCTGTGTGTGGGATGCACAGAAGAAAGGCTCCACTGGCCAGATAGAGGCTGCTTAAAGTGCAAAGGGCATGGTGCTAGATAGATGGACCCGAGTGTGTGTGGGGGGGGGGGGGGGGGGATAGAGGTGCAACTTCAGGCGGCCCCTACCATTAGGCAGCACTGGGCATTTTGCCCCTGTCAAAAACAAGTAGCTTCGGGGAGGGGGGGAGGGTACACAACTTTATATCCGTAGAACACTGCTGGAAAAATCTCACTCTTACATCTTGGCATCTCTGTAGAAATAATGAGAATAATTTTTTCCTGTTGACTGTAATCTACTGGAAATGTGTGTGTGTTTCAAATATTGAGTGAATTTTCTTTCGGTGCACCTTTCAGTTGGCTTGCATTCATGCAGTCAAGGTTGCTGGGCTCTTCCACTATGTACATTCCAGGGCAGTTAGACTGTTGTGACTATTTATTAACATGAATTACCAGAAGTCACTTCCACTTTTTGTACAGTTCTATTTCATAATATGAAGGTTACACTAAAAGAAGTACAATATATATTTCTTTAATTGAGCATAAGTACAGTAGGTAATAGCCTGGGTAACTAGGGAGGCTTAACATCAGCATACAACCACAGAAATTTAGGCACGCAAACTTGGGCAAGGATCCCAGATCTGCATGAAAACTAACTAGTTAATAAGCCGTTAACAATCAAAAATTGATGTTAATTGACACTCATTTGAAGTTATGTGTGGATCTGTCCTGCACCTTATTCTATAACATGTGTGCCTAAATTTTATTCTCCCAAAGAAACAGACTAAATTTGTGTTTACCAAGCAGTTGAAAAATATACTCAACCCCCCAAAAAAGATTTTTTATGCTTGTATATCCTATTTTGTACTTGTTAATATTAATTACTTAAGCAATAGTGCTTCATATAGACCTCAGCTTGGGAGCTAAGCAATCAGTCAGTTCAAATGTCGCTTAGAACATTCCCAATATCGTCATTGGTCTATGCAGATTTAATACTAACAATTTCCACATTTATTGTCCAATTATTTTAACTTTTATAGTTGCTTGAGCTTATAATGAAAGAAATATGTCTTAGCTTGTCAGCAAATGGTGTTGGCTACAGAGGGTTCTTCAGCCCGACATGGTGCATGTTTCGCCGTCAAGCCGCTTTTTCAAGGACAACCCCCTCTTATAAATGTCTATCATACATGCCGACTGCTCTGCTCTAATGCCATCAAGATCTTGATATGAGATGGACAAAATTGAGAAATGTGAGGTAGTTACTGGATAGTTGATAATTATGAATATGAATGAGAGATTTGCATATGATGGAGATGACAGGCATGCAAATCTGTCTCATGCATATTCATTAGGGATAGCCGGAAAACTTGACTGTCTGATGGTACTCTAGGACAGGTTTTGAGAATCAGTGCCCTAGAGCACATCCCCTTTAACATAGTAACATAGTAACATAGTAGATGACGGCAGAAAAAGACCTGCACGGTCCATCCAGTCTGCCCAAAAAGATAACTCATATGTGCTACTTTTTGTGCATACCCTACTTTGATTTGTACCTGTGCTCTTCAGGGCACAGACCGTTTAAGTCTGCCCAGCACTATCCCCGCCTCCCAACCACCAGCCCCGCCTCCCGCAACCGGCTCTGGCACAGACCGTATAAGTCTGCCCAGCACTATCCCTGCCTCCCAACCACCAGCCCCGCCTCCCGATCTTGACTAAGTTCCTGAGGATCCATTCCTTCTGCACAGGATTCCTTTATGCTTATCCCACGCATGTTTGAATTCCGTTACCGTTTTCATTTCCACCACCTCCCGCGGGAGGGCATTCCAAGCATCCACTACTCTCTCCGTGAAAAAATACTTCCTGACATTTTTCTTGAGTCTGCCCCCTTCAATCTCATTTCATGTCCTCTCGTTCTACCACCTTCCCATCTCTGGAAAAGTTTTGTTTACGGATTAATACCTTTCAAATATTTGAACATCTGTATCATATCACTCCTGTTTCTCCTTTCCTCCAGAGTATACATGTTTAGTTCAGCAAGTCTGAAAATACTCCTCCCATTGTGCAGATCCTGTGGGGAATCAGATGCCAATCAAAGGTTATGGGCACACCCTTCCTGTAGGGCAACAGGCTACTATGTACGTAGAGGAACCTTAGTGGGGAGGGAGGAATAGCAATCCTCTTACAAGTAATTTGTTGGAGAATTCCGTAGTGCCTCCTCCTCCCTCACCCCTGCTTGCCTCCATTTTCTCTCTTCCTCTTCAAGATGCCTGGGTTAGAGGTTATTGAGTAAGTTTCTTCTGATTAAGTTGCATTAATTAACTTCTCTGTTCTGGAAAGCATAAAGAGAAGTGGCACAAACTGAGCTTTTCTGTAGTTCGCCTAAGCCTGTTTACATTTAGTTCTGTTTGGATTAGGAAATAATTCAAAAGCTCAGGAGGCAGTATTTTAGCAAGCTGTGGTTTTATTAGCAAGAGGAATATATTGCAGTCTGTTTTCTTTTTATTATGCTGCTCAGTTACCCTATGTCATAAAAAAAACATTGTTATATGATCACTTGCTGTGTTTTGCTGTACAAAATCTGATGTCAGTTACTAAGAAACTGACCAGATTTCTGATGAAATTGTTGATATCAAAATGTTAATGAACGCACCCCTGTTGCACTGCAAAAGACTAGACACATGCCATTAATAATTGTAATATATGGTTTGTATTTTGTTATAAACTAAAAGAAAAAAAAATAATAATAAATAAATAAGAAAAATAAAATCCTAGGGTGACTGATGACTGCCTTCAGTTTATTTGAGAAAAGGATTGCTGTTTGTCCTACATAAAGGCTTCTCCCATGGATACTTTCTGCCATCAAAGTGTTGACAAAGGTGGTTGCAAACACTGCCCACTCAGGGAAATATTTGCTACTGATATCGTCCCAGACTTTACTGACAGCCTAATTTTTCTAGAGATGCGTGTGTTTTACCACCGTCATTTTGGGGGGAATTCTATAGCAGGTGTTAGCATTTCTGTGCTGATTCTGCACATAAACATTTAGAATAACAGCATGTAAGTATGTGTGCACATCTATGTGTAACTGTCAGAATGCCGCCTAAGCACTATTCTGTAAATACTGGCTTAACTTACACAGGGTTCCTTTTACTAAGTGGCAGTAAGCCCACTGCGGGCTTACCACACGCCAAACAGGACCTAGCCCGGTGGTAGTTCCCCCCCCCCCCTAGCGTGTGCCATTTTCGGTGCTACAAAGACATTTTCTATTTTTGTAGCGCCGGTGTTTACCCAGCAGTAATCAGGTAGTGCCGCGTGCTGCCCAGTTACTGCTGGGTTAGTGCAGGAGCCCTTACCGCCACTTCAGTGGTTGGTGGTAAGTGGTTCACTTACTGCGCGGGAGTGAGAACAGGACCAGGCTCTTCAAAAAGCAGACCGGAGATGTCCAATATTTGAAATATAATTTATTTGAGAAAAGACTCTACAAGGTACCCTGTTTCGGCACTGGGGGTGCCTTCTTCAGGAGTCTGGATGCTTTGGTTTGAAAAGTTAATGGGCAAAGTGCTCAAGACGGAATCTTTGGTGAGTAGCGTTTTGGTCTTGAAAAAGACCTTTGTTATGTATTTGAAAATGTGGCTGCTGCACGTTGCTAGTGCCGAAACAGGGTACCTTTATAGAGTCTTCTCTCAAATAAATTATATTTCAAATATTCAACGTCTCCGGTCTGCTTTTTGAAGAGCCTGGTCCTGTTCTTGCTCCTGAGATTTTCTGTGGGACACCATTGTTCTTTTCCACCTTCTGGTGGTTTTGTTGCTCACATACTGCACGGCCATTTCTTAAAAAAAAAAAAAAAAGAAGAGACAGCCTCAGTGCATGTCAAAAACACGTGCTGATGCTAGCACAGGCCCCCTTTTACTGCAGCTTAGTAAAAGGACCCCATAGTGTATATTTGCAAAGGGGCCTTCACGTGGGTGGAGCTTGGGTGGGGTTCAAACTTAATACATGTAACTTTTGGAGTACTGTAAGTTATGTGCTATGACCTTTCTTATTTTTGTATGGATCCGCTCCAGAATATGTCTCTGATCTTGTTGATCTTACATGGAAAATTAGAGCCTTGTCTGACGGCTTCCAGTATTGCTACAATACCCCAGTCCTAAAGGAGTAATTTATAAAACTGTGTTTAATGTTTGTTTGTTTTTTCTTTCCAGTCAGTAAAATGGTGGAATACTCTTTTTTTTAAAAAACTAGAACAAATTACTTAATACAAATTATTTAGGAAAGCCCTTAAAACATATCTCTTTCAGATATTTAATGGGTAATTTTTTGATGTCTGGCTAAATTGTTATTGTAGCTCTCTGGGAATGGCCAGATTTTTTTCTTATTTTAAACCGCATGCAGCTCTTTTGGGACTTTGCAGCATATAAGAGTTCTATTGTATTGTATTGTGTGTAGGGTTCTTTTTTAAATTTTCAATTCAACTTCAATATACAAAATAAAAATTCAAGAAAAAACAAGTACAATATCAATATTCATCCTATACATTATAAGTACTAGTACACATTTAGAAGGGAGAAACTGGACTAACCACTTTAGCAATAAGAAAAAAAGAAAGAAAAACACTTGAAGCAGTGAAGAAAAACACATTTAAACCCAACCAAAAAGACAATTAAAGCCCACTACTACTCAGAAGTTTTAGGATTATCAACTACCTTCTTAGATAACAAAAAAGTCTGTACACGTAAAGGCTCTAAAAAAATATAGGGATGATTGTATTGAATTGTATTGTTATGCATTTAGGTGCTAACACACCAGCTGTATGACTGGTATAACAGCTTTTATCTACTGTAATTCTTAAGGGCATATATACCTGTATACTAGTTTGGCTATCAAACATATAAATTGCGAGTGACCGTACTCACCCACAAATGCGCAGTAGAGACCGAACTTTCAAGGAACAACACTCCAAACCCCACCTCCACCAGCAGCTCCTGTTCCTGTACCAAACGTAATGCAGCCAATAGGGAGGGGAGGGGGCGTGGAAATCAGAGGAGGACGTAATGCAGCCAATAGGGAGGGGAGGGGGCGTGGAAATCGGAGGAGGATGTAATGCAGCCAATAGGGAGGGAAGGAGGGGGCGTGGAAACGGAGGAGGATGTAATGCAGCCAATAGGGAGGGGAGGGGGCATGGAAATTGAAGGAGGACGTAATGCAGCCAATAGGGAGGGAAGGAGGGGGCGTGGACATCAGTGGGGGAGGGAGGGAGGATGGAGAAGAGAACCATCATGTACAAGGGCACAGCAGGACCGACGAAGTGGCCGAGGCTACAAAAAAACCCGCAGCAGAAACCAAGCAGGGATCAAAAAACGTTCTGGGGCCAACAGAAAAAGGTAAACAGGTGCATTCACTCGCAGCACACACACACACAAGTCCTGCTTTGCAGCATGAAGCAAAGACATAGCTGTCCCGCCCCTATGGCTCACTGAACAGCACGAGTCAGCAGAAGGAGCGGAACAACAACAACAACATGTATGCGGGGAGGGGGGAGGGAGGAGGGAGACCGGCACCACAACAACAACATGTATGCGGGGAGGGGGGGAGGGAGACCGGCACATGACTGAAAAACGAGCCTGCCTTTCAAACTGCTCTAACAACTGCCTAAAAGGAGACACTGAACCTCCACTGCCACACAGCTCCAACAACTGACTACAAGGAGACACTGAACCTCCACTGCCACACAGCTCCAACAACTGACTACAAGGAGACACTGAACCTCCACTGACACACAGCTCCAACAACGGACTACAAGGAGACACTGAACCTCCACTGCCACACAGCTCCAACAACTGACTACAAGGAGACACTGAACCTCCACTGCCACACAGCTCCAACAACGGACTACAAGGAGACACTGAACCTCCACTGCCACACAGCTCCAACAACTGACTACAAGGAGACACTGAACCTCCACTGCCACACAGCTCCAACAACTGACTACAAGGAGACACTGAACCTCCACTGCCACACAGCTCCAACAACGGACTACAAGGAGACACTGAACCTCCACTGCCACACAGCTCCAACAACGGACTACAAGGAGACACTGAACCTCCACTGCCACACAGCTCCAACAACTGACTACAAGGAGACACTGAACCTCCACTGCCACACAGCTCCAACAACTGACTACAAGGAGACACTGAACCTCCATTGACACACAGCTCCAACAACAGACTACAAGGAGACACTGAACCTCCACTGCCACACAGCTCCAACAACTGACTACAAGGAGACACTGAACCTCCACTGCCACACAGCTCCAACAACTGACTACAAGGAGACACTGAACCTCCACTGCCACACAGCTCCAACAACTGACTACAAGGAGACACTGAACCTCCACTGCCACACAGCTCCAACAACTGACTACAAGGAGACACTGAACCTCCACTGCTACAGAGCTCCAACAACTGACTACAAGGAGACACTGAACCTCCACTGCCACACAGCTCCAACAACTGACTACAAGGAGACACTGAACCTCCACTGCCACACAGCTCCAACAACTGACTACAAGGAGACACTGAACCTCCACTGCCACACAGCTCCAACAACTGACTACAAGGAGACACTGAACCTCCATTGACACACAGCTCCAACAACAGACTACAAGGAGACACTGAACCTCCACTGCCACACAGCTCCAACAACTGACTACAAGGAGACACTGAACCTCCACTGCCACACAGCTCCAACAACTGACTACAAGGAGACACTGAACCTCCACTGCCACACAGCTCCAACAACTGACTACAAGGAGACACTGAACCTCCACTGCCACACAGCTCCAACAACTGACTACAAGGAGACACTGAACCTCCACTGCCACACAGCTCCAACAACTGACTACAAGGAGACACTGAACCTCCACTGCCACACAGCTCCAACAACTGACTACAAGGAGACACTGAACCTCCACTGCCACACAGCTCCAACAACTGACTACAAGGAGACACTGAACCTCCACTGCCACACAGCTCCAACAACTGACTACAAGGAGACACTGAACCTCCACTGCCACACAGCTCCAACAACTGACTACAAGGAGACACTGAACCTCCACTGCTACACAGCTCCAACCACAATGACCACTCACCAGGAGACACTGAACCTCCACTGCTACAGAGCTCCAACAACTGACTACAAGGAGACACTGAACCTCCACTGTCCACACAGCTCCACAACTGACTACAAGGAGACACTGAACCTCCACTGCCACACCGCTCCAACAACTGACTACAAGGAGACACTGAACCTCCACTGCCACACAGCTCCAACAACTGACTACAAGGAGACACTGAACCTCCACTGCCACACAGCTCCAACAACTGACTACAAGGAGACACTGAATCTCCACTGCCACACAGCTCCAACAACTGACTACAAGGAGACACTGAATCTCCTCTGCCACACAGCTCCAACAACTGACTACAGGAGACACTGAACCTCCACTGCCACACAGCTCCAACAACTGACTACAAGGAGACACTGAACCTCCACTGCCACACAGCTCCAACAACTGACTACAAGGAGACACTGAACCTCCACTGCCACACAGCTCCAACAATTGACTACAAGGAGACACTGAACCTCCACTGCCACACAGCTCCAACAACTGACTACAAGGAGACACTGAACCTCCACTGCTACAGAGCTCCAACAACTGACTACAAGGAGACACTGAACCTCCACTGCCACACAGCTCCAACAACTGACTACAAGGAGACACTGAACCTCCACTGCCACACAGCTCCAACAACTGACTACAAGGAGACACTGAACCTCCACTGCCACACAGCTCCAACAACTGACTACGAGGAGACACTGAATCTCCACTGCCACACAGCTCCAACAACTGACTACGAGGAGACACTGAATCTCCACTGCCACACAGCTCCAACAACTGACTACAAGGAGACACTGAACCTCGGCGGGAAGGGGATCCAAGATGGCCGAATAGACAGGAAGCAGAGATTTTTTGCTCCCTAGAACTATTCTCAAATTTCAGCGTTACCTTCTTCTTTCTTACCCATAATTCTGAGAGAGCATGCCTAAGCGAAAGGGGAAACCGAGGGGACCTCCTCTCCCTCGGACAGAGACCCCAGGACCGAGGCAAACATCTATCTCAGCTTTCTTGGCGTCTACACCTGCGAGCGTATCCGCTGCCAGTACGAGGGACAATACTGGCTTGGAGAGCGATTTTTCGCTCAGTCCGCTGGGTCCTGCTACCCCACCAATCCCACAAGCTACCGGAGCATTGTTTCCAGAGGCTGGAAGTATAGCGCCCCTGAAGGGGAGGCAGGCTCCGATGGAAACAGCAGCTATGGGAGAGAATTGGGAGGGGAGCCAGCTAATTCGAGCCCCAGAGACTGACGCCGACCAGCAAGCGGAATCTCTGCTTTGCGCGGAAGCGCTTCAGCCTCTGAAACGACCAGCCGAAATATCGCTGGAGGCGATATGGACTGCTCTAGAAAACCTTCATAAGGTTTGTACATCCTTTATTACAGTATCATTGAATAATTCTTCTCAGATTAAAGACATGAAAAGCAAAATGGAACTCTTTTCCGCTAAACAACTGAATAACGAACAGAACATTTCCAAAATACAAGCTACTCAATTGCAATTGGTGGCTGAAAAATTGTTGATCTTTAGAAAAATTGAGAACTTAGAGAATAATATGAGAAATTTGAACTTACGGATACTCAATTTCCCCGTGTGCGCCATGATTTCGCCGAAAGAGATGTTCTTCAGACTTTTGAAGGAACAATTAAAATATCCTGAAAAGATGTTACCTCCACTGCAAAAAGTATTTTATTTACCGGTGAAAAATATTACAGAAACTTTACAAGAGCCTCAATCGAAAGGAGAAACGCCCACGCTAGATCCAACGGCTCTCCTGGAGCAATCCAGGGAAGAGATAAAATTGAGATCAACATTACTTGTGACATTTGTCTTCTTGCAAGACAAAGAAATGCTGTTAAAGAATTACTTTCAGAAAGCAAATGTAGATTTTCTTGGTGGTAAAATTTCCATATTTCCTGATATATCGAAATGGACTCAACAACGCAGAAAGAAATTTCTGGAAATGAAAACGGAAGTGCTTTCTTTACAGGCACGTTTTCAGCTTCGTTTTCCATGTAAATGTTTGGTAATGTTTAAAGATCGGAAATATATTTTCTATGATGATAAACAACTGAATGATTTTCTTAAAGCCCAGAAGGCAGCTAGATAAGTCCATACGTCTTAGCAGAAAATAGAAAATGTAGAGCCTGAAATGTTATCTGAAATGTTTCCTATTATGCCAAGTCCCTTTGGTTTAACTTTAATTTTGGATCCTCATAATGTGGGCTAAAATCACCAATTGTAATTTAGAGTTTTCATTGTTATAATTTCTTCTTTACTATATTACATTCATTGGTGTGTTTTGAAAAGATTGTATGTCTTGAATATAATTGCAAAATATAAATAAATAATAATAAAAAAAAAAGGAGACACTGAACCTCCACTGCCACACAACTCCAACAACTAACTACTAGGTGACACTGAACCTCCAATGAGACAGGGAGTACTAACAGCTCACAAGCACTCTCTCTCACTCACACACACACACACAGAGACACACACAGACACACAGACACACTAGCTGCTCACTCTCACACTCACTGTCTCTTTTCCACAGAAACACACTTCATTTCTCACTCACTCTCACACACAGACCCACACACAATATTCTAAGAAGGGGAGGGGGACAACAAAAAAACCCCCCTGATTTGCAGCTTATAACAAATGGATATACAGAGCCACTGACCACCACCACTGTGAGAGCTCACTCTCACGGTGTCTGTCTCTTTATCAGAGAGAAACGCTTTCTTTCTCACTCACTCTCTGACCCAAACACACACGCACCCAATCAAACATATAAACGGCAAGTGACCAACTCACCTGCAAATGCGCAGTACAGTCACTCAAAACGCTAAGAGTGTAGAAGTCCAAGCCCCGCCTCCACCAGCAGTACAGCCCAATAGGGAGGAGGGCTTGGACATGGGCGTGGAAATCGGAGGAGGAGGGAGCAGGGAGGGAAGGAGGGGGCGGAACTGAGGGAAACACGCTGGGGGGGAGGGCAGGGGAGAGAGCAGGGTTGGTGGACCGGGGGGGGGGGGGGCGTTAGGAAAACAAAAAACTAGCCCGTTGTTACGGGCTTAACGGCTAGTTATTCTATAACAGAAAGCAGGTATCTATGGTCATTTATAGAATAGGCTCCTACTTAGGGGTACCATATCTTGTCCTCATAAAAAGAGGACAGATGCCCTGCCCCTGTCTGCCCACGCCCCACCCCATCCCATTTGCATCCTTGCCCTGCCCCCTGTCACATATTCCCCTCCCCTCCCCCCAGGTCACATATTCCCCTCCCCTGCCCCCCCCCCCGTCACCTCCCCTCCCCTTACTATCTACTGCCCTGGTGGTCTAGTGACCTGTTTGGGGCAGGAAAGAGCCCCCTCTTTTCTGCCTGGAGCACTGCCCTTGCCCTGCATCCTGTTGCTGTGATGGTCTCGGGATTCAAATGGCCGCCAAGAGTTGAAGTCTCGCGAGAATGCGTCAACACTCGGCGGCCATTTTGAATCCCGAGACGATCTGCCCTATGCTCTATTCTATAACGTGAGCCTAAATTTCATAGCACATAACTGAAAAGGGGGTGTGGCCATGGGAGGGGCATGGCAGGTCAGGAGCATTCCCAGAAATTTGGCTTGATGTTATAGAACACCTGAACTTGTATGCTTAACTGCCATCAGTTGGGCGCCAGCATTTACATCAGCTTTTGGCAGGTTTATGCAACAACATGAGAATTTCAGCAGCAGTTTGTGCTGTATGGATTCTCTATGCTGTGCACAGTTCATCAGTTCATTACAAAGTTAGTGCTTCCATTTCTGGCCTATGCAGCCTTACAGCCCATGTGAAGAGGTCCTAGCCCATTATAAACCATAAAGCTGTATGTCTCTGTTGATGACCCCACCCCACCCCTCACCTATCCACACCCATCCTGTTAGAATATCAATGATATGCTTTGATGTCCCCATGCATACCTCCGACCCACCCCCATCCTCCCACCCTGTCAGACTGTCATAGTAATGCTTGAATGTTTTCACTTATATACACTGTCAGCTAGCACATTTGCTTATTTCCGATCTGACGAAGAAGGGCAACCTTCGAAAGCTAATCAAGAAATGTATTAAGTTATGTCCAATAAAAAAGGTATCATCTTATTTTCTTTTCCATGTTTTATTTTGTTTGATTTCTATTGATAACCTTAAGAGTGGACTAACACACTCCTCTACTTAACAATTTTGAAGAATTGAAGAAGCGCTGTGGGACTGCTCCAATGACTGGCAGAAATCATTGTGAGAGTGTTGGTACAGACTCCTGAAGCAGGCCTAGCAGCTGAAACACAGCTTGTGTTGAGTCTTTGATACCCACCAATAAAGTTTCTGCACCACACCGCTTATCTTTTGGGACACTTTTGTCATCTTTGCTGATGTTGCTTCTGGTCCAATTGCTGCCCCCCTCCCCCCCCCCGGCTCTCCGCATTATGGCCACAGCTGTAGTGATTCACTTCCCGCCTCAGCTATCTTCCAGCTATGATAATGTTGCTTCTTTTGTGGATGCCACCTGCTCCATGCCTCTGATCCTCTGTTTCATGTGCAGCTGCAGCTCTACTTTTTTGCTCAATGAGAGGGTAAGCAAATTTAAATATATATTTATATAACCACAGGTTGTACTACATTAATCTGTTGAATGACAGAGTGGGTTGGCTTCTAATGATTGAGATTAATTTGCTCTAGTTCAGTAGATAGTCTTCAGAAATGTTGGCCTACCAGGCTGTTTGCAGCACATTACCTGTAGCTTCAGCAATGAATTCATACTGGATTGTCTGTCTTCAAATCCTTGTTTGTTTTTGTTCAGAAATGTCCACATCTGAAATGTCCTGTAGAGCTGCCAAATATTCTATAAAGACTAGCATAACATTTAGAGTGAGCGTGCTTTCAGTTTCCATCAGTGATGGAAATGTGTTGCTAATGAACACAAGGTGCAACAGTCATGCATACTAACTCCAAACCTGAGCTCATTTGGCCATTTTCTCTGTATTACTCTAGACTCAATATATGCAATGTACTCATTTTTAATGAATACTTGCAAACCACAGTGTCGGCGGGTTGTCATTCTGGCCCCCTACAAGTTTTCCTGTGGTGTACCAGCTAAAGTTCTTGTGTATAAATAGCAGCCTGCCTCCCCAAAGGGAGGGGTATGCCTCGAAGCCTTTGAGTTCCATCTGATCCCCTGCAGAAACTGCATGTTGGGAGACACATGTGTGATACATCCAAAAGTGATACGCCCTAAGTGTGATGTAAAAGAGTAGTGTAAAAACCTCTGGTGGGAGGGGTTAAGGGCCTTTCTACAGATCCAACTCCATCAGGGATGCCTAGACCCTACAATTATGGAGTATTACACCTTGTGTGGTTAGCACTGGAGTTCAGGAAGCCACACTGAAGTCTGCATCCAATTTCAGCAGCAGGGTAATGCAATACTCTATGGTGAGAGGTTGTTAGTCTTTTTGTGGCTATCACTAGTGAGAAGAGATCCAGCAACTAAGTGATTCTATCTTAAATCCACTGGCCAAAGGGGGAGAACACTGGAGAAAGAATTACTCAGTTCCTTACAGGTAACAGAAAGAATACTACCAGAGGAACAAGAAGAAATCAGCAGGTAAGAGCAGGCTTCAACTCACAGTCAATAAAGAGAAATATGAGTGGAGGAAACACCTCAGTAGTAGCTTTTCAGTAGCAGCTCAAGATGAGTTACATTCAGATACACTAGGTATTTCCCTGTCCCTGGAGGACTTACAATTTGTACCTGAGGCAATGGAGGGTTAATTGACTTACCCAAGATCACAAGCAGTGGAATGTCAACCCAGCTTCTGTGGTTGCCAGCCCAGTATTCTAGCCACTAAGCTACCCCTATGTGTTGGCCTTTTCACTTTCATATAATTACAGGAATAAATTGTGAGTTTACTCAGACACCAGGCTGGAAAGTAGAGATTTTTTGAGCTTCGGATGGGTGAACAAAATTGACTAGAGAAGGTAGACAGCATCCCACAGAAGCTAGGGCAGAGATGGGCAAGCACAGTCCTCGAGGACCACAGATCAGTTGGATTTTCAATTTTCTACAATGAATATGCATGAGATTGGTTTGTACGTACGGCTTCCTTCACCCAACATGGCCCGTAGATGAGGAGCTTGGAGGTTTAACCCTTTGTTACACCATATATGTGGTGTGAAGACCCTCAACTCACTCAGATGGTTACAGCAGCATTTTCCTATAAGGTATGTATAGGGTTGCCACTAATCCAGGTTAATCTAAACAGGCATCCAGTCCTGCTCTATTACATGCACAGAAATTTGGTTATGCTTTCCCAGAGAAAATCAAGACTTCAACTCTCAGCTGTATGCAGTGGGGAGAACCAGGACGAGCTTGATGAGGTTGATATGTGTGTGCTGGCAACCCTAGATATATGATACAAATCCAATACGTTAGCGTTTAACTTTGAAAAAGGAGACTATGATAAAAATAAGAAGAAAGGTGGAAAAAAACGTAAAGGAGCGGCTGCGAGGGTCACAAATTTACATCAGGCGTGGATGCTGTTCAAAAACACCATCCTGGAGGACAGAAGACCAAATGACAGCCAGCATGGTTAAAAAGTGAGGTAAAGGAAGCTATTAGAGCTAAAAGAAAATCCTTCAGACAATAGAAGAAGGAAACGACTGAAAATAATAAGAAACAGCATAAGGAATGTCAAGTCAAATGCAAAACGCTGATAAGGAAGGCAACGAGAAACTTTGAAAAAAAGATTGCGTTGGAGGCAAAAACACAAACATTTTTTTTAGATATATTAAAAGCAAGAAGCTGGCAAAAGAATTGGTTGGTCCGCTAGATGACCGATGGGTAAAAGGGGCAATCAGGGAAGACGAAGCCCTAGCGGAGAGATTAAATGAATTCTTTGCTTCAGTCTTCACTGAGAAATATTTGGCAGAGATACCTGTGCCAGAAATGGTATTCAGTGTGGACAAGTCAGAGAAACTGAATGAAATCTCTATAAACTTAGATGATGTAATAGGGCAATTTGACAAATTGAAGAGTAGCAAATCTCCTGGACTGGATGGTATTCATCCCAGAGTATCAATAGAATTGAAAAACGAACTGGCGGATCTGTTGTTAGTAATATGTAATTTATCTTTAAAATCAAGTGTGGTACTGGAAGATTGGACGGTAGCCCATGTAATTCTGATATTTAAGGAAGGTTCCAGAGGGGATCCGGGAAATTATAGACCAGTAAGCCTGACATCGGTACTGGGCAAAATGGTAGAGACTATTATAAAGAACAAAATTACAGAGCATATTCAAAAGCATGGATTAATGAGGCAAAGCCAACATGGATTTAGTGAAGGGAAATCTTGCCTCACCAATCTTTTACATTTCTTTGAAGAGGTGAACAAAGGCGAGCCGGTTGATATTGTGTATCTGGATTTTCAAAAGGTGTTTGATAAAGTACCTCATGAAAGACTCCAGAAAAAACTGGAGAGTCATGGAATAGAAGGTAGTGTCCTATTGTGGATTAAAAACTGGTTAAAGGATAGAAAACAGAGTAGGGTTAAATGGTCAGTATTCTCAATGGAGAAGGGTAGATAAGTAGGATTCCTCAGGGGTCTGTGCTGGGACTGCTGCTTTTTAACATATTTATAAATGATCTAGAGATGGCAGTAACTAGTGAGGCAATTAAATTTGCTGACGACACAAATTTATTCAAAGTTGTTAAATCGCGAGAGGATTGTGAAAAATTACAAGAGGACCTTACGAGACTGGGCATCTAAATGGCAGATGACGTTTAATGTGAGCAAGTGCAAAGTGATGCATGTGGAAAAGAGAAACCTGAACTATAGCTAAGTAATGCAAGTTTCCACATTAGGAGTCACCGACCAAGAAAGGGATCTTGGCGTTGTTGTTGATGATACGTTGAAACCCTCTGCTTAGTGTGCGGCGGCCGCTAAGAAAGCAAATAGAAGTTTAGGTATTATTAGGAAAGGAATGGAAAACAAAAGTGAGGACGTTATAATGCCTTTGTATTTGTCCATGGTGCGACCGCACCTCAAATATTGTGTTCAAATCTGGTCACTGCATCTGAAAAAAAGATATAGTGGAATTGGAAAAGGTACAGAGAAGGGCGATGAAAATGATAAAGAGAATGGGACGACTTCCCTATGAGGAAAGGCTGAAGTGGCTAGGACTCTTCAGCTTGGAGAAAAGATGGCTGAGGGGAGATATGATAGAAGTTTATAAAATAACGAGTGGAGTGGAATGGGTAGACGTGAATCGTTTGTTTACTCTTTCAAAAAATACTAGAACTAGGGGGCATGCGATGAAGCTACAATGTGGTAAATTTAATTCAAATCGGAGAAAGTTTTTCTTCACTCAACGTGTAATTAAATTCTGGAATTCATTGACAGATAATGTGGTAAAGGCGGTTAGCTTAGCGGGATTTCAAAAATGTCTGGACGGCTTCCTAAAGGAAAAGTCCATAGACCATTATTAAATTGACTTGGGGAAAATCCACTGCTTATTTCTGGGATAAGCAGCATAAAATGTATTGAATTTTTTCGGGATCTTGCCATGTATTTGTGACCTAGATTGTCCACTGTTGAAAACAGAATACTGGGCTTGATGGAGCTTTGGTCTGTCCCAGTGTGGCAATACTTATGTACTTAAGTAGATGCTGCAAACTTTTATCTGCTTGATGGGATTACCCGTCTTGTTCCAATTTTCTGTAATAAATCACAGAAGGAGCCAATGGCCTAGTCAAGTGTTTGGCTCTATTTTAATCTCTTTCTATATTAAGGAAATGCAGGTATCAAGTTCTTAAAAAAAGATTTTTTTTCCAGGCTCAGTTTAATTGCACGTCCAGATGAAGTGCATAGTGAACATTTTGTTAGTATTACTTTCCTTTCAGGTATCTGTTTCGCTCTGACAGATGCATACATGCATTAGAACACGAGGTTTCCGGCACTGCAAAGGCTTCTGTTCCAAGATGTAAACATAGTTTCTGGCACTGTTATAAGGACCTGATTTCATTTCAGACAAACAGACAAAAGTAGGACATAGAAAGTGCAGATAAACTGTAAGTCAGTTTGCTTGCAGAGTTTTGAAATGGCAAAAATATTTAACTTTCTGGGACATACAGAAGGAAAAAATCCTCAGAAAAGTGCTAATTTGAAAACTTGTTTCACAAGGCTCTTTGCCCACTTTTTTGCTTACACAGTTTTTTTTTAAATTAATTTTAAGATATACATCAAGACAACAGTCTTGGGGGGGTCTTTTACTAAGGTGTGTCAGAGTTTGTAGCTCACGCTAAAAATCAGCTGGCGCTAAACGCTGAAACGCCCACAGGAATATAATGGGCATCTTAGTGTTCGTGCCGGCTGATTTTTAGCGCAAGCTGCAAACTCTAGCACACCTTAGTAAAAGACCTCCTTGAATAGCATGTTGTCAAGTTCAAGAAAAGTTTCCAAAGAAAATACAACTAAATAACCATCTGCTCATAAAGAAAATGAAAATTAGAGTCCACCACAATGCGAGCACTCGGCACATGCTCAGTCATACTTCTTGCGGTAACCATTAAAACATGGGAGTCTACTTTGGATATCATTTGGAGTTTATTTGGCCGCAGCCAGGTACAACTATATTTACATTTCTTATGTTTACACACAAATATTCCAATACTTGACGTCATAGCTATTAACCTTCCATCTGTATGTATGGGTACACAGCTTCTTTTGTTCCACAGGTTATGCCGTTGAAGCAGCCTGTTCTCCTGCTCTGATGCCTCTTGCAGCGCCCGTTGTCTCTCTGATGTATCCCGTTAAAGGATACACCTCCGCTTGTCTCTCTCAGGTGTATCCCGTTGAAGGATGCACCCCGCTCTTTCCTGCTCTGATGATCTGGACCTCCTGGCCGTCAAAGCCAGGAGACAAGGTGTGAGTCAGCTACTATGCAAGGCATGACTCTTGCTTACATTTCCACTTCAGAATCAGCTGTTTCACCTAACCCTTTTCCACATCCCTTATCAGTGTCTCTGTCCCTCTGCTGTGTACCTGTTGCTGTTACTGTATACCTGCTGTAACCTGACGCCTAGCTGGGACAGCTGCTTGGTAGAAGGGTGGGTGGGTTGGGTGAGCGCTGCTTCCCAGTGCTGGCTAGATCAAAAGGACTGTCCTTTCTCTCACCTGTACCTTTTATGTCCAGCCTGCCCCTTCTTCCCTCCCTTGTCCTTTCTTCCCTTTTAACTCTTTCCTTACCTTCTCTCAGCCACTCTCCTCTGTCCCTAGCTCCTACTCGACGCCCCCCCCCGTCCCCTCCTCCCTCCCTTCCCTTTTGCCTTAGCTGGCCTTCCACCTGTTTGTAGGCGGCATCCCCCTAGTGGGGTCTGCCTCTTTCTGAAAGGAGAATCCAGCAATAGAAAAGTACTGAGATCACACTTGAAGTAAGAAGAAATCCACAACAGAAAAAAATACCTCAATGACTATCTAAAGCCCTATAAAGCAACTATTTATTTATTTATTTGTTACATTTGTACCCCACATTTTCCCACCTATTTGCAGGCTCAATGTGGCTTACATAGTACCGTGAGGCGTTAGCCACTTCCGGTGATGAAACAAATACAAGGTGATGTTATTGTCGAAAGAGGTTCATGTGTTACAGACACATTAGGAAATCGTAGAGAAGAAGAGTTATATAGTGTTCTTTATGGGCTTTGGATCCGTTGTGTTGCTGGGTTCAGGCACTTAAATTGGGTCAATAGGGTATGCCTTTTCAAACAGGTTGGTCTTCAGTGATTTCCGGAAGTTAAGGTGGTTGTATGTTGCTTTTATGACTTTCGGTAGTGCATTCCACAGTTGCGTGCTTATATAGAAGAAGCTGGATCCGTAAATTGCTTTGTACTTGAGTCCTTTGCAGCTAGGGTAGTGAAGATTTAAGTATGTTCGTGATGGTCCGATTGTGTTTCTGGTTGGCAGGTCTATAAGGTCGGTCATATATCCCAGGGCTTCGCCATGGATAATTTTGTGGACCAGGGTGCAGATTTTGAAAGTAATACGTTTATTGATTGGGAGCCAATGTAGTTTTTCTCGGAGGGGTTTGGCGCTTTCGAATCGTGATTTTCCAAATATAAGCCTGGCTGCTGTGTTTTGAGCGGTCTGTAGTTTCTTTATGAGTTGCTCTTTGCATCCCGCATAAATTCCATTGCAGTAGTCTGCATGGCTTAGTACCATTGATTGTATGAGGTTGCGGAATGTTGCCCTCGGGAAGAATAGTTTCACGGGTTTGAGTTTCCACATCGAGTGGAACATTTTCTTTAAAAATGTACATATTAACAGTGGAAGCCCCTATGCCGTATTCTTGCTCTGAATGAAAGTTTGCAACTGTACAGGTTTATAAAATACATATGAGGCCTCTCACAACTGTATTTATTATTTATTTGGATTTTGCTCACACCTTTTTCAGTAGTAGCTCAAGGTGAGTTACATTCAGGTACACTGATATTTCTCTGTCCTAGGAGGGCTCACAATCTAAGTTTGTACCTGAGGCAATGGAGGGTTAAGTGATTTGCCCAAGATCACAAGGAGCAGCAGTTGGATTTGAACCAGCCACCTCTGGATTTCAAACCTGGTGCTCTGACCACTAGGCCACTCCTCCACTTGCATCTGCAAGAAAAGCTGAGGAATAATTTTGCTCCAAGGGCAACAGCTTCTTGCTTCAAAGCAAGGAACCGTTTTCTATGCTCCAGTGTCTTTTTAATTACATCAGGAAATATTCTGACCTTAAAGCCAAGGAATTCAACATTCTGAAAACGAAAATGCAAATGCACAACACAGTTTTTATTCCACTTTCTGAAGTGAGGGAGAATTATGTGATCACCCTGTGTGTCTGTCCTCTTTGGTGTCCTCTCAATTAAATTTTCAAGGGAGGGGGGCAGGTGAGCATTTTTCCGCATTCATATATTGCCCAATGATACTTGCAAAATGAGAATGTTATAAAGGAAGACAGTTATGCATTGATTCTGCATACCTGTCCACACCAGATTTTTCATCATATCAGTGCATCCACGAGGATCAGGTGTATTTGGAAGAGGATCCATGTATTTCATGAACACACACATGCAATTTCACAGCTAATAACTGTTTTATTAGCATCCAATCCACACCAAGGGCTAGATTCTGTATATGGCGCCTGAAAAATCCATGTGGAAAGAAACTACGCCTAAATTTTATAGAAAAGGCTTAAATTTCTGTACAGTACATAGAATACGCTGAGCGGCTTGTCATGCAACTAAATTTGGTGGCGTCCATTTAGGCCATGTTTTACTTGGTATAAATCCCAACACCTAAAATAGGTGCAAATCGGGCGTATTCTACAATAATATGCATAGATTTTAGAAACGCCCACACCCTACTCATGGCCCCTTTTTAACTATGTGACTTAGAATTTAGCTGCACCACATTATAGAATAAACTTAGCATAAATCTCAATTAATGCCAATAATTGCTTGTTAACATCCAATTAAGAGTGCTGATTAGCTAGTTAACCAATTAAGTTATGCACATTGTTATAGAATATGCTTTGGTTTCTGCATGGATTGGCACCATATATAGAATCCAGGGGCAAAGTTTTCAGATAGGTCAACAAGGATTATGAATAGGTATTGTTTGTGTGCTCTATATATTCCACAAACATTTATTTATTTAGATTTTCCTTGCACCTTTTTCATTAGTAGCTCAAGGTGAGTTATATTCATGCACACTGAGTATTTAAGTGACTTAACCAAGATCACAAGGAGCAGCAGTGACAGGATCCAAGATGGCGATGAGGGAGGACGCACGTTAGTTTGGCTCGTGCTGTCTCCAAGTTTCCTGTGACTATTGGCACGCTGCCCGTGGAATATGGGCAAGAGGAAAGGAAAAACAGTTGCTTATCCCTCCCTGAGCACTGCTGGAAATCCCAGCCTACCTTGGAGCACTATGGGCTCACAACGTCGGCGACATCAGCAGCTACTTTGGGGAACAGCAAGGCGTTTTCGCCGGATACTAGCGGAGAAGGAGTGACGCTCAGTCCTCCTGCCGGTGCCACCCCTCCAAGACCCGGAAGCGATCATGTTTTGCCGATGCTGACACCGCGGGATTCGCCCGAAGTGGGTCTAAGAACCCGTGGAATGCAGGGAGGGCTCGGTACAACTTCGACTCTGGTTGAAAAACCAGCTATCGGTTTGGAGAGTGAGTTCTCCTCCCCAAAGACACCCGGAGCAGTTTCCGTCGAGGAGCTGGGGTTGGTGAAGCCTACAATCGTTACAATGGATGTTTTATGGGAGGCTTTGCAGAGCGTGAACACCTCACTTCTTCAGATGTCTAAAACTTTTCAGGAACAAACAAGTGCGTTTAAAAATCTTTATCAAAGCCTGTCTACGAAGGTGGAAGCCCAGGGGAAAAACTTTGAAACATTAAATACAGATATGGTTTCTCTGAAAAAATCAGTAAACTTGGTAATTAAGGATAATTTTGTTTCCTCAAAAAAATTGAAATTTTTGGAGAACCAAATGAAAAACAATAACTTACGACTGATTAATTTTCCTAAAACACCATACATATCTGCAGCTGAACTCCTCAAGAGATATTTCTCAGATATTTTGCAAATTCCTGCTGATAACCACTCGTTGGTATCAAAAGCGACTTATATTTTTAAAAAGACTTTTATGACTGAAAATGTGGATATGAATCTGACGGATATTTTGGAGAAGTCAGAGATAGCAGAGAGGGCTACTCTTATAGCGACTTTCGCTTTTGACTTAGACAGGAATAATATTTCGAAATTGTATTTTCGCCATATGTCGGATAATTTCTTGGGTTCTAGGATAAAAATTTTTCCTGACATTTCAAGGGAAACACAAGCCAGGCGCTGTGAGCTCTTGGCTTTTAAACCGAGAGTGGTAGCCCTGGGTGGGACCTTTTTGGTCCGTTTCCCTTGTAAATGTTTTATTTCTCTAGATTAAAATAATTACCTTTTTCTTGAACCCAAGAAATTACAAGAATTTTTGGAATTAAGAGAACAAATGAAGAAACCTCTTCAACAGCTTCCTGTAATTATTCCGCTACCGGCTGTAACTTCTGATTGACCCTCCTCCCTCTGAAAGAATAGTTAGTTCTATTCATGTGATTTTTCTTTTCTTTAGTTATTTCATATCTTGGATCCCCATGTCTGAGGTCAATTATTTCAAAGAATTATATGTGGGGGCAAACTTATCGCTTTTTTCTTTTCTTTTTTTTTAAATTTTCATTTCTGTACATTTATGATGGTTATTGTGAATGTAATAAATACAAGATAAATAAAAAAAAAAAAGGAGCAGCAGTGGGATGTGAACTGACCACCTCTGGATGGCAAGACCAGTGCTCTAACCACTAGGCCACTCCTCTATGTATGCATAATTATACTGCCATAAGCACATAAGCACATAAGCATTGCCACGCTGGGAAAAGACCAAAGGTCCATCAAGCCCAGCACTCTGTCTCTGACAGCGGCCAATCCAGGCCCCAAGAACCTGGCAAAAAACCCAAAATTTAATAACGATCAATGGACATTTCCTTCAGAAATCTGTCCAGACCCCCTTTAAACTCAGCAAGGCCAGCTGCCGTCACTACCTTCTCCGGCAATGAGTTCCAGAGTCTAACTACGCGCTGAGTAAAGAAAAACTTTCTCTGATTTGTTTTAAACCTACCACATTCTAATTTCATCTTGTGTCCCCTGGTTCTATTATTGTTAGAAAGCGTAAACAAACGCTTCACATCTGTCCGCTCTATCCCACTCATTATTTTGTAAACCTCTATCGTATCACCTCTCAGCCGCCTTCTCTCCAGGCTAAAGAGTCCTAGCCGTCTTAACCTCTCCTCATAGGGTAGTCGTCCCATCCCTTTTATCATTTTTGTCACCCTTCTCTGCACCTTCTCCAATTCCCTTATATCTTTTTTGAGATGAGGCGACCAGAACTGAACACAATACTCCAGGTGCGGTCGCACCATGGAGCGATATAACGGCATTATAACATCCTCCTGCTTGGTTTCCATCCCTTTTCTAATAATACTCAACATTCTGTTCGCCTTCTTAGCCGCCGCAGCACATTGAGCTGAAGATTTCAACGTCCTATCCACGATGACTCCCAGATCCCTTTCTCGGTCCGTAACTCCTAACGTGGAACCTTGCATCACATAGCTGTAATTCGAGTTCCTCCTTCCCACATGCATCACTTGCACTTTGCCAAATAACATTTAAGCGATTATGCCACCTAATATCCTTTTGATTTTCAAACTGATGCACATCAAGTTTTTAGGGCATGCAAGTGGAGGAGAAGGGATAGGACGGTTCTGATTGAATCTTTTTATTTTTGGATTTACATATTCCATGAACTTGCACTTGCAATTGCTGGCCTATAACATTGTATTGTTCGAATCTGATCCATAGCAAATTTTCAAGATATGCCAGGAAGTCCACGGTATATTTCTGGGATCTGTTTACTTCATGCATGCATTCACATAATTATGCTATGTGATAAATTTTTGGGCTTTGCATCTGATCCACACCAAATTTTCAGCAGATGGGAGGGGTCTATGCATTCAAAATGGGACTGTCCTAGGGTCGGCAGTCCAATTTTGGAATAGGCACTTGTAGGGCAGGAGGAACTAACGATCACTCCTACCACTGGCAATAGCAGAGGGAGTAAGGGCAGGGACATTCTTAGCAATTGTGGTGCCCTGTGCAGACCTGTTCAATGCCCCCCCCCTGCCTGTGCCCGTGCCCGCCATCATAAGCTATAATTTATCAGAGTTTAAAAGGAGGTTTAGAGCTCTCGGAACCCCACCTCACCCCATACCTTGATGTGCATCCAGACAGCGGCAGTGATTTTCATACCCCGCCAGCTGCCGAGCCCAGAGCCTTCTTGCTGCTGCATCCCACCCTTGCGGAAGCAGGAAGTGACATCAAAAGGGGGCAGGACGTAGCAGCAAGGAGACTCTGGCCTCGGCAGTTGACGGGGTATGAAAATTGCTGTGGCTGCCTGATGCTGTCTACTGAAATGTGGATGAACATTATGGTACAGAGCAGGGAGGTGTTCTGAGACAGGAGGACAGACGTGCCAGCGATGTGGGGCCCCTAGGAGCACAGGGTCCTGTGCGTCCGCCCCTTTTGCCCTGCCTAAGAGCAGCCCTGAGTAAGGGGTGGGAGAGAGAACAAATCTGGGTTCTTTCTAAATTATTTTGGCAATATATTGTTTATTAGTTTATATACCACCAGACTAAAAAGTATCAGAGCAGTTTACAATAAAATATGTACAAATAAGGAAAGTACCTCTATTATAAATGATAGGAAGGAGAAGCAAAGAAATAAATCAGAGTCCTACAAAATTAAAAGCAAGATAAAACAATGCAAAATAGAATATAATGTATGTATATCTAATTATGCCTATAGTGCTACTAGATGTATGCAGTGCTGTACACATTATCCCCTGGATTCTATATAGCGTGCCTGGAGATCTGTGCCAAAATCCAAGCGTATTCTATAACAATGCGTGTACCTTAATTGGCTTAACAAACTAATCAGCGTTGATAACAGCTCTTAACAAGCAACAATGAGCACTAATTGGCAATATTTAGAATTTACTTGTACAACTCGCTAAGCGCATTCTGTAATGCACTTCACCTACGTTCTAATGCATGCTGGTAAAAGGGGTGTGGTTATGGGCATTTTGAAATTTATGCATGTAGTTATAGAATATGGCCCACTGCGCCTAAATCTATGCCGCATTTTCATCAGAGTAAATGGAGCTGTGTAGTTTTAGGTGCTGAGATATCAACTAAGTGTATTCTATATACTGTGCCTTAGGCACCACTTATAGAATATGCTTAGTTAGCATTGATTTCTATGCTGATATTTTAGGTGTCATATATAGACTCTCACCCTATATGTATGTACTTTTTCTGTCCCTAGAGGGTTCATAACTTAAGTTTTTTGTATCTCAGGCAATGGAGGGTTAAGTGATTTGCCCAACATCACAAGGAGCTATAGTGGGAATTGAACCCAGGTTACCAGGATCAAGCCCCATTGCAAGAACCATTAGGCTACTCCTCAACTCCGCTTTGTTGAGTTAAACAGTAGCCTAATGGTTAGAGTAGCAGGCTGAGAACCAGGGAAGCCAGGGTCCAAGTTCCACTGACATTCTTCATGATCTTGGGCATGTCACTTTACCCTTCACTTGTTCAGGTATAAATTTAGGGCCTCATTTATTAAGCCATGCTAGTGATTCCCGGTACAGCAAATGAGAGGAAGCCCATTCAGTTCCTATGGGCTTCCTCTCATTTGTCGCACCCTATGGGTGTCTCAGTGTTTGCCGCCAGTTGATTTTTACTGCAAGCTAAAAACGCTAGCGCAGCTTTGTAAAAGGCCCCCTTAGAGTTTAAGCCCTCCAGGGACAGAAAAATACCTACTGTACCTGAATGTAACTCACCTTGAGCTATAACCAGGTTTGCATTAAATCCAAAACCCCTTTCTCTGTTTTTTTTATTTATAAATTGCAAAATTATAGTACCAATACATATGTCTTGTTGGAAGATATCAGAGATAAACCATACAAAATTAACAAAGGAAAGAAAAAATAGTACTAAACAACAAAGAATCTATATTATGTCCAATATGCATAGTCCATAATATGATGAAAGGAGATGCAAGCCACAAAAAGAAAATCAATAAAATATAAAATGCACATAACTCAATAAAATAAGTACAGGACATTACCGATATTGTAAAGAGAAAATTATCCATTTGGTACTAAGGAGGGTAAAAGAACAGGTGTGGAAAAAAAGACAGTAAATAGGCAATGTATCAACAGTTCAGGGGTGGACAACTGTGGTCCTCGGGAGCTGCAAATCCAATCAAGTTTTCAGGATTTCCTCAAATGAATATGTATGAGATCTATTTGCATACAATGGAGGCAGTGCAAACAAACAGATCCTGAAAATCCGACTGGGTTGCTGTCCTCGAGGACTGAGGTTGCCGACCCCTGCAGTTGCTTATATGGATATAGAAGTGCTGTTTTGTTGAGAATTTGCCATGCATCTAAGTAGCATGCTTAGCTTGGCAAGCAATCTATTAAAATGGCCTTGCTTGCCTTTTGTCACCGTGGAGCTTAGAGGTGAGCAATCAACAGGCATTTTTTCTAGAAAAGGCATCCAAGTTAGAAGCATTTGGCTCGTTTTACAAAGGCTTGCTAGCATTTTTGGAGCGTGCTAAAAATAAGCGTGCACTAAACATTAGAGATGCCCATTTATTCCTATAGGCGTTTCTAACGTTTAGCGCATGTTAATTTGTCCATGCTAAAAATGCTAGCACACCTTTGTAAAAGACCACCACTGTTTGCAAACATAAAAGATGTTAGGCTTAGTTATATATACTACTATAATGGGGAAAGTTTGCTCTTTAATTATTATTTTCTCATTCAATTGTCACAGAACTAAAATCTTTTGGTACAAAATAAGAGCCCTATTTACTAAGCCGTGCTATAGGCGTGCTAGCGTTTTTAGCGTCTGCTAAAAATTAGTGCGTGCTAATGCTAGAGACACCCATAGGAATATGGGTGTCTCTAGTGTTAGCAGATGGTAATTTTTAGTACACACTAAAAATGCTAGTGCGCCTTAGTAAACAGGGCCCTAAGAATATCAACTTTCTATTAAAGCTTTAAAACCTGTAGGATAGATTTATTGTGTGCAAATCTTTTTTCCAATTTATTATTGAGAATATTCCAGTATTTTTAGTGTGAAAAGTACTTGTGGGTAAAACTAGGCATTTTTTCACAACTGGAATACAACTAGGACTCTGTTTACTAAGCCGTGCTAGAGGCACATTAGTGATTTTAGTGCACGCTAAGCATTAGCACGTACTGACACCTATAAAACTAGCTTCCAGTAGTAATAACACAGAATCTGTGCTAATAAGATGCAAAAGAATTCTAAATAGGTCCGTATCTATTAAACATTGCAGTGCACAAAATGATACACTTTAAATGTACAAAATTTAATACAGATGCATTAACTGTCCCACAAAGAGTTTCTGCGTTGCTGTCTGCATTATTGTGCTTACTTTTACGCACCTACTTTACCATTGCCTTTAATATTTGTATCTCATTAGCTTCAGCTGATCATTTGTACATTAATGGTTGATATTATTAATGCAGTTTAGTATTTTGGTTCCTAAATGCGAGGTGCTTTCTGACATTATGCAGAACCCTGCAGTTCCCAAGGGTTCAGGCAGATTGCAGATATGGAAATAATGGCAGCAGCAGCAAATATTTGTGCTGATTCAAATTCTGAGTGGCACACAGAGGTTAAGCTCTTTTCAGCTCCAGCAACAGATACAGCAGGAGTGGGCAACCACGGTCCTTGAGGGCCACAATCCAGTTGGGTTTTCAAGATTTCCGTGATGAATATGCACGAGATTGATTTGCATGTACTGCTTCCATTGTCTGCAAATAGAGCTCAGGCATATTCATTGTGGACATCTTGAAACCCCCAACTGGGTTGCACACCCCTGAGATACAGAGAGGGGCTTAATGGCAGTGTGAACTGCAGCTGTGTATGCATTCTGTGTTTCACATATTCCTTACTGTGTAATACATTCTCTATTTATCTAATCTAATCTGGCATTTTTACACTACTAAATTCCCACAAGGTCTGAAGCGGTTTAAAATAAAATATGATATACAATAACATAGAATAAATCAAAATGTAGTAAAATAAAACAAATCTACATGACAGAACTTAAATAACCAATAAACAATTTTTAACCTAAATTAGAATGTAAATATTCATCAAACAGAAAAGTCTTAAGGTTTTTACAAGAAATCATATAAGAATTTTCACGTCTTAGATCAGTTGGAAGAGATCTCCAAAACATAGCTGATATGAGTATGATCTTTCATGATTTCTTTTAGATACAAGACGATAAACCGTAGGAAAAAGAAGGATCTTGCTATTCTTCAATTTTAAAGTTAATTGAGAAGAAGAACAATAAAGTAAATCATACAAAAAACTGACACCAGACCATGTAAAGATTTAAAAACCAAAAAGGATACCTTAAAAATAATCCTGGCATTCACTGGTAGCCAGTGTAAATCCATCAACAATGGGGTAACTCTATCAAATTTACACCATGAGTTGATAATAAAACAATTAAAGCCTTTATTGAAAAGAAAAGAAAAATATATGAAAGTTTGGCTGCCTCATTTTATGGAAAATATCCTTTTTAACTATTTTCAAATTTAGAACGACTGTTTCCTACAATTAATCAGTATGATGTGTGCAGGGGTTATTGAAAAGTGACCCTGAAAAGGCATTTCAACTTGTGAGCCTTCATGACTATTATTAGCTCAAAGGAGAGGCCGAGTGTTGGCGTTAGTGGGAGCTAATTACTATTTATATATAAGAGATGTACAGTAGGATCTTGCTACAACATGACAAAACCTGAACTAGAGTTACAGAAAGCAGAAGAAATGTTTCGACATACTTGAAATAATTCTATGGTAATACTTTTACTGGAAGTACAGCAACAATGACTTGAAAAGGTGAAAAGTAGACCAAAAGTTCCTAACACTTTTGGGCTGATTTTATAATGTCATTTTAAGGTGTATTTGGCCACATGTACATGTTGTTGGGGGTTTGCCAGTTCAGGTGCTGAAATTTTTCTGGTTCCCTGGCACAAGTATAAAGAAGTGACTCTTTCTCAGTGCTCAACACCAATTTTATTACACTGTCCCATAATAAACACAGTCTTCTTATGAGCCGCTAAGTTAGCTCTGCAGTATCCTACCTGAGGCTTCCAAACATTCGCCCATATAGATCCCTCCCCCAGCTTTACCTTCCACCAACACAGTCGTATAGCTTCTTACCGCCCCAGCAGTACATTAATGTTCCAAAAATACACAGTCACAGCTTTCTGGAGGAGAATCTCCCTGCAGTACTCGGTCTTAACAGGCCTCCCACATGGGGTCTTAATGGTTTCTACAGTCCAAACGCATCTAGCACAAGCATGCCTTAGCATTATTAGAGTCCCAATACTATCTTTCCACTCTTTTCAAACAAAAATTAAGAAACAGAAAAATATCCAGCTCTGGGGCTTTTCTATCTCTGCCACCTCCCTTGCAGTGTTCCACGAACACGGCCCACCCACAGCTACCACAGGAGAAAAATAATAGACCGTGGCTAGCACTAAGCACTGCCACCCCAAAACAATCCAATATTATTGAGGGACTTACCTCAGTGCCTTTTTGGGGTTAGTATAAAAAGAGGGGTTCCTCTTCACTCCAGCTCACTGGCTTCTGTTAGTTCCATGTGCTTGAGCCACATTCCTTTTCAGAGCTTCCTGGCTCAGCCCTTAATGTTACCAATCATATTTAGGATTTGGTAAACACCTACAACTGAGCAGCACTCCACTGGAGGGATTAGGGGGTTGCCCCCTTGATCCTCCAGTAGTTTTGCCCCCCCCCCCCCCAAGCCAAACTGGTTTTTAATAACCAGGATAATAGCCGGTTATGTTGCCATTTTACAACTTAACTCGTTATGTGGCAGCTTTGAACATGTCAGTATTCTATATATTTTTCAAAAAATGGATGTTTATGCCACCTGCGCTCAGCCAATAAATGTCCATTTGTATTTTAGCCTCTATGTCAGCAGACTCTGTTCTAAATTACCACTAAAACTGGAGACGTGTTGATCCAGACATCTCAATTCTGATCTCTATGTCCTTTTGAAAATATGTGTCTTGATAAAATAGCACCTAAGTAGATGCCTACTTGCCCTCTTAAACTCGGCACCCCTTATAAAATTACCCTTCACAGGGGTGTAATTTTATACAACTTTTTCTGCATGTAAGACCTGTCTTATAGGTGAACAAAGGGGAGGGGGCTTTTATAAAATAGTGTGACAGAATATACATATAAAAAATACACATATGGAAAATGTACACTTATCTTTTGTACAATCTGCATGTAGGCATTCCCAGGGGGGGAAATGCACTGTCTATGCCTATTTTCTAAAATAAATATACACAAATTTACATCTTCTAGAAAAAAAGAAGAGACCCCATTATAAAAGGTCATATATGTATTTAGGGCCCTGTTTACTAAGGCGCGTTAGTGTTTTTAATGCGCCTACAAGTAGCGCGCACGTTAACTGTGTAGGTGCCTATAAGGATATTGTTGGCGCGTACACTGTTAATGCACATACACGGTTAACGTGTGTTAAAAATGTTAACGTGCCTAAAGCACGGCTTAGTAAACAGGACCCTAAATGTTGGGTACCTTAATCGTGTTAGAGAACAGGAACCTGGTCCGGTGGTACCTACTGCTCTGATTAAAAAAAAAAACTTAAAGGGGAAAAAAAACTATTCCCTGTCTAATTTAGCTAAGCAAAAGACTTTATTTAAAACTTTTCATTACTTCCCTAACTAGCTGCCCCGTAAAAAAAATTTATAATTCTTGAGCCCTAAGCTAGCCCACCCACAAATAATTTTCCAAAGAAAACTTTCAATTCCAGAGTTTTAATCTCAAATATTGAACTTTTGGGCTTATTCAGTAAACATAAATCAGAGACTTTAAAGTCCTCTGACGGTTATCAGAACACAGCTGCCATATACTTCAATTTAATTTAATTACTTTTCCAAAGTAATTTTAGTTTTTTTCTCAGAGGAAAATTATTAATAATTTATTCTCACAGCTGACTCCTGTGTACACAATGTTAGTTGTTTATACACATCCCCTTAAACAGCTCCTTTGTCACTCAGTGACAAACTATCATATTACTCAGCCACATTAAATATTTTTCACTTCAAACAATTAATTATTTTGTTTGAATAACATTAAAATAACTTTTATACTATTTAATTAAAACCAGCTCTCAATCATATAAGCTCTCAATCTCACAACTAGAAGCCAAAAAAAATATCACGCAACTAAGCCCAAACACTCTCACTCTCTTCCTAAATTTTAAACAACAATTTTATCTGTTTTAAACAGATTTTTTAACTTTTTTGAACAGAGACCAGCAGCACAGGTCCATTCATCAACTCACTCACCTCCCAACTGAGCAAAACGATCATTCAGAACCCTAACCATGTCACAGCCGCCTCGAGTTAACCCACGAGCCTCTGCACTAACACAACCCCACAAACAACTCAAAAATACAGCTATATAACAATTTTAAACATTTTACATTTAATAAATGTGAATTTTCATATCTTTTCATCCCTTTGTATGTTTTATTCCCATTTTTCTCTTTCAGCACGCACCCGCTGCATGGATCTGCCATGAGCCAGCATCTGGCTTGTGCTCTCTTCACTCCGCTGTCTAGCCGGCAATCTCACAGGCGAATGCGCAGCATCCAAAATCTGTCCCGTCCGGCATAAATAAATAAAAAAACAAAAACTAGAAGAGCCCACCGAAGCACTCTTGTGCCTTTCCCCTGTCCCACGCTGGTCTCTCCTTTGCCCAGGAACCATCTCTGCTCATTAAATTGAACTGGCTCCTGTAGGCCCTGGGAATCCCTGGTCTCCAGTGCATTGGCGGCCATCTGACGTCTCCCAAAGATGTCAGATGCCCCCGCATGCTGAACAGGGCTTTCCCAGCTTCCCCCAACACTGCTGCGGTTCCGCTGTGGCCCCTCACTGCCCCTCCACCGTGCTGGCAAAACAGCTGATGACGGCGCTCCAATGCCACCCGCTTCCACATAAAAGCACCGGCTGCACATGCCGGATTTCCTGACACTCTTCCCCATTACAGCACTGCAAAAGGGCCCTGGACACTGAAGCATCCAGCGTGGGACCACTTCAGTCCACTCCGGCCCTTGAAATGTTGCTCCCATGCCGCTCCACAAAAACAAAACAAAAGTACCGGCTCCCAGCAACTTCAACAGACGCTGACTCCTTTAAACGCTGATGCAGCCAGAGGAACCATGCTGCTGTTGCAGCCGCCGAAAACGTCACTTTGCCCCTGCACCACCGAGGTATATATATTTTTAACCCCTTAGGGGTTACATTAAGACCCTGGTGCCCTGATCCTGCTTACTCGTGATGCTCCTAGTCCAGTGAGTCACAGTGAGAAATTTTCTTCCACAGCTCAAGGAAATTGGGTCAGGGTCCAGAGAAGAAGGGGAAATGGAACTGGAAATGGCCATTCCACTGTATTACTCAGCTTCCATGCATAAAGCCTCTTACTGCTTTGTATACTATAGGCTAATGTTTCAGTCTAAACATAGTAAACATAGTAGATGACGGCAGAAAAAGACCTGCACGGTCCATCCAGTCTGCCCAAGAAGATAAATTCATATGTGCTACTTTTTATTTGTACTGTCCTCTTCAGTGCACAGACCGTATAAGTCTGGCCAGCCCTATCCCCGCCTCCCAACCACCAGCTCTGGCACAGACCCTATAAGTCTGCCCAGCACTATCCCCGCCTCCCAACTACCAGTCCCGCCTCCCACCACCAGCTCTGGCACAGACTGTATAAGTCTGCCCAGCACTATCCCTGCCGCCCAACCACCAGCCCCGGCACAGACCGTATAAGTCTGCCCAGCACTAGTCCCGCCTCCCAACCACCATCCCTAGCACAGACCATATAAGTCTGCCCAGCACTAGCCCCGCCTCCCAACCACCAGCTCTGCCACCCATTCTAGGCTAAGCTCCTGAGGAATCCCTTCCTTCTGCACAGGATTCCTTTATGTTTATCTCTATAATCATACAATGCAAAACTAAAAGCAATAACAGAACAAACAATTCATAATGAACTCAGCTTCAATGACTCCAAACATTCTTTTACTTTTGTTCATTTATACTTCTGCAACATGCATGCATGCATGCATTTTTGTTTTATTGCCAAACAGAGTAATGAGGATATTAGCCCATTTGCATGACTTCAATTCTTTCACACTTTCCCGACTATCTTTAGTACATCTGGAAGTTGTTTTTTTTTTTACAAAAATCTGAACAACAGTATAAACCAATAAGAGGGAAAAAAGAAGTTTTACATAAAAACATAAAAAAATAACAGCAGATAAAGACCATATGGCCTATCTGGTGTGCCCAACAACTAAACTCTATAATCCCTTCCTCTCCCTTAGAAATCTTTTGTGTTTGACCCATGCTTTCTTGATTCAGTAGATTTTGATTTATTACTTGATACATTGCAAAAATTAGGAGTGGACAGACAAGTTATTTGTTGGTTCACTTCGTATTTGAGGGGGAGGTCAATGATTGTTCGAAGCGGAGTGCAGATCTCAGATGTGGTGAAGGTTGACTGTGGAGTACCACAGGGGTCAGCATTGTCAGCCTTATTATTTAATATATTCGTGGCACCACTAGGTAATGTATTTCGCTCTTTAGGTGTTTCATACCGATTTTATGTGGATGATGTACAATTTTTTCCCAATAGCATCTAGAGGTGAAGGATTTAGTAACCAACTAAGTGATTGTATGGAGGCAGTGAAGAAATGGATGTCTATACATGGATTGGTTCTGAATGTGGCAAAAACAGAAGTTATGATTCTGAGTAAGGAGCAGTGGCGTAGCCAAGGGTGGGCTGGGGTGGGCCCAGGCCCACCCACTTTAGATTCAGGCCCACCAAGTAGCAGCACGCCTATAATGTGGCTGGCAGGGACCCCAAGCCCCACCAGCCAAAAACTCCCAACAACTGTTATTTAAAAGGTATACGGGGGAGAGGGGATGTTTGAAAGGCCATATGGCATGCAGGCGAGAGAGGGAGAAACCAAATCACTTGTAGGACAAGGTGGAGTTCTGCCCACCCACCTTGGGTCCAGGCCCACCCAAACTTGGGTGTCTGGCTACGCCCCTGGTAAGGAGGAATTGCTTGATTGGCCAACTACTGTATGTCTGGGAGATATGTGTGTACCAATGCGGAAGGAGATTAAATTACTGGGGATAATCCTGGATAGTAAATTGAAAATGAGATCTCAGGTTGAGAATGTAGTACAGGTGGTGATTAAACATTTGCATATGTTGTATCAATTGAAACCTATGCTTTCTAGTTATGATTTTCGATGTGTTGTTCAAAGTTTGGTTCTGGTGCATTTGGACTACTGCAATGCCCCCTGCACATTGGTATGTCATCTTTGAGTGTCAGGGCATTGCAAGTATTCCAAAATGCAGCAGTGAGAACAATAATGGGGGTGGCAAAGTTCTCTCATGTGATATCAATGCTTAAAAAAACTACACTGACTGCCTGTTGCTCAAAGGATCCAATTCAAGGTACTGTCAGTTATACATTAGACTTTTTGTTTGCTGTTGCCCCATTCTATTTGCAACATTTGTTGATTGCTTACCATCCAAGATGTGAATTTCGGTCAGAGGCTGCTATGAGACTTTTGACTGATACAGTCACTAAACTTCGATATGCAGAAACATGAGCTACAGCCTTTGTTCCTTCAGGGATCACATTGTGGAATGCATTGCCAGGTCACCTTCGGAATTGTAGCAGAGTGACAGTTTAGAAAATTGTTGAAAACAAAACTTTTGTTTCAGAATTTTTTTAACCTTGAAGATTGTATCTTTATTATGGTTAGTTTTGTTTTATGTTTTGTGTTATGAATACTGTGTATGTTATTGTAAACCACCTAGTTAAAGGTGGTATAGAAATTTTTTTTTAAATGTTGATTGTATGAATATTTTCTGATCTTTCAATTTTATGATATATGATATTATTGGTAAAAGCATTAAAAAAAAAAAAAGAACGGCCCTAGAACTGAACCTTGCAGCACACCACAGGCAACATCCTTTTCCTCAGAATGAGCTCCATTTACCACTACCCTCTGTTTTCTTCCACTCAATCACTTCCTAACCTAGTCAGTCACTTAGGGCCATATTGAGGGCACTCAGTTTATTAGTCGTTTATGTGGAACCATGTCAAAATCTAAATATACCACATCTAGCGTTCTCCCTCGATCCAACTCTCTGGTCACCCAATCAAAAAAATTAATTAGATTTGTCTGACAAGACCTGCCTCTAGTGAAACCATGTTGCCTCGAGTCCTGTAATCCATTGGATTCCAAAAACTTTACTATTCTCTGTTTTAAAAGCATTTCCATTAAATTTACTTACCACAGAAGTCAGACTTACTGGCCTGTAGTTCCCAACATCTCCTTCCGCTTTTGTGGAGAGAGACTACATCTGCTCTTCTCTAGTCCTCCAGGACCACTCCTGACTCTATAGAAGCATTTAAAGGCCAGCCAGCAGAACCTCTATAGCTTCCCTAAGTTTCTTCGGTACCCTTGGATGTATGCCATGTCGCCCCATCGCTTTGCCCACTTTAGTTTAGTCAGCTCCTCACAAACACAGTCCTCTGAAAATTGCTCAAGGACTACCACCTCTCCGTTCCTATTTGTGTTTATCTTCTGTGGTCCTGTTCCCATGAACACAGAACAGAAATATTTGTTAACCAATTCCACCTTACGTTTATCAGCTTCAACATATTCTTCCCCTCACTTTTGAGTCTCAGAATGCAACTTTTGCACTTCCTCCTATCACTAACATTTCTAAAAAAAATGTCTTGTCCCCCCATTTTACCATATTGACTATTTTTTTCTTCCATATTTGCTTTCCTGACTGCTCTGCCAGCTTCTCTTAGTGTCTTCCTCTTTCTTTGATCTCTCATAGTTTATAAAGGCTAACCTCTTTTACCTTACCTTTTTCTGCTACTACTGTGGCCTCCGTTCCTCTTCCTTCATTTACTTTCCTTACAATAAAGGTTTATTGCCCTTACAATAGCTCCTTTCTGTTTTGCCCACTGTTCTTCAATTTCTTCCAGATGTTCCCATGCAGACAACAATACGTTGAAGTAATGCCCCATCTGAATAAAGTTAGTTTTCGAAATCTAGAACCTTCACTTTTGAATGAACCCTCTCCACACCTATCTTAATATTATATCACACCATCTGGTGATCATTGGATGCCAGATGACCTATTATAACATCAGAAACACTCTCCCCATTAGTAAGCATTAAGTCCAGTATGGCTTCATCCCGCGTTGGTTCCATTACCAACTGCTGGTATAGTTCCCCCTGTAGAGAATCCAGGATCTCCCTACTTATAAAAAAAAACCCCCACAGTAGTGATACCCCAATCAATATCTGGCATATGAAAATCACCTGTTAGTAGTACTTTTCCTTTCACAGCTATATTTTGAATGTCTTTAATTAAATCTCTGTCCACTTCTTAAAGCAAAAATTGTTTTCTAGTGTTGCAAACCCGGGGAGGTCTTTTTCTAAAGCTTAGCTCAAGTTATCTGCAGCAGGGCTCATTTTATTCCTATGGGCTCTGCTGCAGATAACTCGAGCTAAGCTTTAGTAAAAGACCCCCCCCCCCCCCCCAATCTGGCAACATTTAACTCATGCCCACCTTGTATTTATGGAGAGATGTATTTTATTTTTAAATATATCTAAGAAAATGTTTCTCTCTTAATGTTTACATGGTTCTTCTATGTTCTTAATTTAATATAATTTATGTATTCATATTTTGCCTGATATAACCAAGTGAAGTGGATGACAATATATAATAAAAAATGCAGCCAATACAACAAATCCACAATACCCTTATATAGTGACTAGACCCCCTTGGGGTTGTATCACCAGCAAACTTCTAGGAGTGGAGGAGTAGCCTAATGCTTAGTTCAGCAGGCTTTAATCCTGACAAGCTGGATTTGATTCCCACTGCAGCTCCTTGTCACCTTGGGCATGTCACTTAACCCTCCATTGCCCCAGGTATACAAACTTAGATTGTGAGCCCTCTAGGGACAGAAAAAGTACCTGCATATAATGTGTACAGCACTGCATATGTCTAGTAGTGCTATAGAAAATGAGTAGTAGTAGTCGTCATCAAGGAGACTAGACTGCTTAGATTCCCAGGGGATGATTAAGGCAGACCCCGGGGAGGGGAGGAGGACCACAGGGAGACTGGAGGCCTTTGGTGAGGGGGAGGTCTTTGTATAGGGAGGGGAGAGGGGGAGCACTAGTGGCATACCGAGGACAGGGCAGTGGGGGCGGCCCACCCAGGGTGCAGACAAAGCAGATCATAAGGGAGTGCTGCCATGGGTATCTTCCCTGACTGGTGGGGTGCTGCCATGGACATTCACCCCCCCCCCCCCAGATTGGTGGAGTGCTGCCATGGATGTCCCCATCCTCCTGACTGGTGTGGTATTTCTCTCCCTCCTTTCTTCACTCCCCTCGCCTGCTGCAGGTCTTTAAACTTCCAGGATTCTGGCAGCATCAGCTTCAGCTATGTAGGCTTCTTTCGGCCATCCCTGGAAGCCTTCGCTGTACAGTGCCCCACCTACAGGGCAGGCCAAAGGCAGCACTTACATTGCTGATGCTGCTGGTGGGCCTGGAAGCTTAGAAGCCTGCAGAGTAGGGTGGGGGAGGAGAGAGGAGGGAAAGCGATGCCAGACTACAGGGAAAGAGGGTTGGAGACAGGATGATGCAATGCCAGACCAAAGGGGAATGGGGATGGAGAGGAGGGAGAGTGATGCCAGACCACAGGGAAAGGGAAAGGGAAGGGGGATGGAGAGAAAAGACGAGGGAGAGCGATGTGATGTCAAACCACAGGGGAAGGAGGGGGTTGGAGAGAGGAGGGAGAGCAATGCAATGCCAGACCACAGGGGAAGGGGAAAAGGGTGGGGTGGCGAGAGGAGGGAGAATGATGCTAGACCAAAAGGGAAGGAGGAAGTGAGAGCAAAGATGAAGGGGGGGGGGGGGGAACATGACCCATCAGAGGGGGAGAGAGAAAGGTGTTATGTTATATGGGATTTATAACCCATCAAATCTTCAATTACAGAATTCGAGGCAAGATAACATAAAGAGATGCATACTGATGCATTTCACCAGGATGCATGAGGGAGGGGAGACTGGGAAAATTTGGATCGGGGGAGGGGGAGAACGAGATGCAGTACTAGGGGCAGGAGAGAGATGCTCCTCCTTCTTCCTTCCTCTCTCCTGCACTCCCACCCCAGAGCCAGCAACATGGGAACAAAGGGGGGAGGGATGGGGATACAGAGGGCAGATGCTGAAAATGGGGGGGGGGGGGGGAATAGGGACAGGGACACAGAGGGAAGGTTATGGACAGGAGAGATAGGGAGTCAGAGGGAATGATGGTGGACATGAAGAGAGAAAAAAGTCAAATAGATAGGAGATACTGGAAAGCAGAAGATGGATATGGATGGGGATGGGGAACAGAGGAGAGATAAAGATGGAGAGAGGGAAGATGCTGGAATGCATCATGTAAAAAGGAGAGAGGGGGCACAGGCTGGATGGAAGGGAAAGAAGGGGCAGGCAATGGATGGAGGGGGTAGAGAAAGCAGGCAGACACCATATGGAAAGGGGGAGAGGGCAAACTCACGATGGAAGAGAAAGAGAGCAACCACAAAAAGAGGAAGGCTACTGTGACTCTAACTCAAAAGATGAACATCAATAAGTTAAGAATCCAGTGTAAATGTCAAAATAATCAACACAATGTATTAAAATTCCAGATATTCCTTTATGCTCAAATATTATCTTCTTTTATATATATATAAAATATTTGAGCATTTAGCTATGGCTCGACGGTGGCCAAACCCATTTCACTTTACATGCTTCATCAGGAGCCGTGCATCAACTTTCTTATAATATCAAACAAGATGGTATCACATATTTTTGTGGTTACATTGCAACTTATCAAACCCCAATTCTTTCATGCAGCATTCTTAGCTGTTGAGCAGGTTAGTAACGCTCGTATGTGTCAGCCTGGGCTCTGTTTAGTCTCTGCTGGCACTGCAAACTACTTCAGATCTCATACTGTTGACCTCTTGTGAGGCTCAGAGATTCAGCAGCTGCAGGGAAAAGCCAATGCTCGATGGACCTTTGGCAAGTCCCGATATGGCAAGTCTTATATTATTATGCAGCCACTTTAGGGATGTGATTAACAGTAGTTCTTTGTGTCAGAACGCTGTTTTCCAACTTACTATTTCCAGCATGCTGAAAGGGATGAATTTTATTTTTCAAATTATGGGCCCCTTTTACTAGGGATTCCTGCGCAGCTAATGCAACGAAGCCATTTGAATTAAATGAGCTGCGTCACATTTGCAGCACCAGGAATCACTAACGTGGTTTAGTAAAAGCCCTTTCTTTCTTAATATTTTTATAAAAATCAAGAAGCTTTCAAAAAGTCTCCATTATTCTCCATTCAGAACATTAAACATTGTATTCAATTGAAATGTTAGATATAAAATTTCAATTGAATACAATGTTTAATGTTCTCAATACTCTGTTGTGATGGGAAAAATGCAAGATTGTTTTTTGTAGGTGGTAGAGGACCATCCTATTTTTAAGATAGTGTCCTGTATCCTCTTCATGCAAAAACAATACCTACAATTAGACTGAATCAAATATATAGGATTTAAAAAGGAGGGGGTGGGTGCACATGTGCATCACCATTCCCTTCTTCTTTCCTACTCCCCCCATCCCCCATTCTTATTTTCTGTTCTGCTCTTTCTCCACTTTAGGCTTTTGGTGATTTGTGAAACTGTAGTTATAATGTAATAATAGTAATAATAATAATAATAATAAAATGTTATTTATAACTCCTTATATCTGTAAAAGTTTAATAAATGAGTTTTTAAAGCTTTTTTAAACTGATCTACATTCTGTATTAAACAAAGTTCAGTGAGCAATGCGTTCCATAATTTCAGACCTTTGATGTGGATATGAAAAGAGCTAGTATCCACATTTTTATCTGAGGCCAGATTGAGTTATTCTTGAGAAAAATGTCCACTCCCCCTAGTCTGAGGTCAGAAAGCCACAGGGAATACAGAGGCCTGATGCAGTGCATTTGCTTTAATTCTTCTGACAGCCAGAATCCCATGTTAACAACATCAGAAACTAAGGCGTCCTTTTACTAAGGTGCGCTCAAAAAATGGCCTGCAGTAGTGTAGATGCATATAGAATTATTTTTCAGCGCACCTACAAAAAAAAATGCCTTTTTTATCTTTTGCCGAAAATGGACATGCAGCAAAATGAAAATTGCCGCGCATCCATTTTGAGTCTGAGACCTTACCGCAAGCCATTGACTACTACTACTACTACTACTTAGCATTTCTATAGCGCTGCCAGGGTTATGCAGCGCTGTACAAGTTTAAACATGGGGAAGGACAGTCCCTGCTCAAGAGAGCTTACAATCTAAAGGTAACCGGGCGGTAATGGTCTACGCGCATGAAATGCCACTTGACGCGCGTAGCTGCCACGCGTCAGAAAATAAAAAATATTCTTTGAATGTGCGTAGCGGACACGTGCCAAAATTGAAATTGCCGCAAGGGCCGTGCGGTAACCAGGTGGTAACTCCAATTTGACGCACGTTCAGCGCGCGTAGGCTCCTGCACAGCTCAGTAAAAGGGCCATTAAGACTTAGGTCTTCAGCTACAGAGGTTACTTCCCAAAAAGGGACAATTTTCAATAGCCCATGAATGATGAGGTATGCAGAAAATGCTTGTAGGTAACTTTCAAAGGGAAACTACCATACAAACTGTGTGTGTAGAGAATGACTTTACACTTTCACCAGCTGTCTCTATGGGCAATCAACCAGGGGGCGTAGCCAGACTTCAGCAGGAGAGGGGTCCAGAGCCCGGGGTGAGGGGGCACATTTTAGCCCCCCCCCCCCCCGCTGCCACCGACACCCCCCCCCCCGCCGCCACCGCCACCACCACCAACTTTGACCCTCCCCTGCCGACGACCCTCTTGATCCCCCTCCCGCCGCCAACCCTCCCCCACCATCGCCTACCTTTGATGGCGGGGGACCCCAACCCCTGCCAGCCGAGGTCTTCTTCTTCCGGTGTAAGGCTTCGTTCTATTTCTCCTACTTGATTGCAGTGGCATAGCTACGTAGGGCCACGGTAGCCTGGGCCCCCATAGATTTGGCCCTGGATTTGGCCAGCGGCCGCATTGCTGGCTGATCTGCAAGGCTTCATTCTGTTTTTGTGAGTCTGACGTGCAGGACATCAAACTCACAGAAATGGAACGAAGTCTTGCACCGGAAGAAGAGGACCTCGGCTGGCTGGGGTTGGGGTCCCTCGCCAGCAAAGGTAGCGGACAGCAATGGTGGCGGTGGGGGAGGGTTGGCGGCGGAAGAGAGGGTCGAGAGGGTTGTCAACAGGGGGGTCCAGGGCCAAATCTACGGGGGCCCAGGCCCCCGTAGCCCCTTGTAGCTATGCCACTGCAATCAACTAGGAGAAAGAGTGCAGAGTTTTGAAAAATGAAATCTACATGTACTATTTTCATCTCTCTAAATCTAAACACTTCCCCCTGTCTTGGGAACTCCTATTTTTAAAAAGTGTGCACACTGCGAAAACCCATATGTGACTAGCTGATGTGAGTGACACCATTTCCAGTTTCCCTATGTAAATACCTATTCTTACCAGAGGTGTAGCCAGGTTTTAATCTCAGGGGGAGCAGACTTTTATGAAATAGGCGCCGGTTGGTGTCAGCTAGACAGCACTGTCTGTGTATTGCTCAGGGGCTGTAGCGGGCAATGATTAATACTGGCTGACGCTGTTGCATCCTGCCTACAAGAAAAAAATAAGTTACATCAGTAGGCAGGATGCAGAAGAGGTCGCTGGACTGGCCAGAGCAGGCAACCTATCTTCTTAACTTCAAATAAAAATATTCAAATCGTGACCATCACCTCAGGAATAGCACACCCAGTCCTTCCATTGCTAGACACCTTGTTTAAATCAGATGGGCTTTTGTTTGTGTGGCCACTCTACAGGATGTGAAGAACACTAGTCTTGAGCATTTTTATTTTGGGTGACCTTGAGCTGTCAAGTGATCCAGTTCCAGAAGGGAGATTTTTCAACCAGTCCTAGTGTGAACTCACATTCCAAATTCATGTGGGATTTGCAGTCCCTGATTCTACCCATCAAGATCTGTGCTGCAGTACATCCAAAATGACTTAAGAAAATGTACTCGGACCCCTCTACTGTTGTTTGAACAATTTATTTTCTCATTTGCTTTGGTCCCACTGTCTCTTTTCTGGTTTTCTTTGTTTCTTCTGCCTTTACAGGGTCTCTTGCCCATCTGACATTTCTTCTGTCTCCAAATGCACCATCCTTTTTTCCTCTGCACCTCTGTCCTGTCCACCATCTCCCTTCTTGTCCCTTGTCCCTATCCTACCCTCAAGTTCAGCATCTGCCCTTTCTGTGTCCCCATCTCACCCCTTTTTCAGCACAAGCCTACCTGGTCTCCTCATCTCCCACTTTCTAGCATCTGCCGTCCTGGTGTCCCCCACCTCTCCCTTTTTCTAACATTGTCCTGTGTCCCCATGTTCCCCCTTTTTCCAGCATTACCTCTTGTCCCCATAACACCCATATTTCACCATTGTCCCCATATCCCCATTCCCCCTTCCAGTGGTGCCCCTCTGTGTCCCTATCTCCTCCTCCCCTTTCCAGTAGTGCCCTCTTTGTGTCCCTATCTCCTTCCCCTCCCATGTGATAATCTTTGAATAACTGTCTATACTTATGGCTATGATTTCTGAACATGTGGTATCAATAAAGGACAAACTTTTAAATGCCCAGTTGGGTATATATGCTAATCTCAACTTTGTTAAATGTTTCAGATATATCCATCTATTTATTCCCATGATATAACTAAATTCTATTATTCTGTCTCACTGTGTTTTCAAATGTAAGCCACACTGAATCTGACTTTGCTTGGGATAATGTGTGATATAAATATTTTTTTTTAAATCCTTTATCCTCCACCTTTCAAGACACTGCCTATCCTGCTGGATAGTGATGGCACAAGGAAAGCAAGTTTGGTCCAGTGAAGACTAACTCAAAATAACTTGTTCCTTAGCTGGGCCCTAGTATTACTATATTCTACCAGGAATAATAATTTTTCACGCTGTTTTAGTCAGTGGCGATCCTAGCCGGCAAGACACCCAGGGTGGATCGCCGATGCGCCCCCACCCAGGTGCAGCGCAGCCCCCCCCTCGGCGAAATGACCCCCCCCCCCGGGGTGCCGCGGCACGCCCCTGTCAGCTGAGTTTGCTGACTTCGCTAACTTCGCTGCAGCTCCCTCTGCCCCGGCCGGAACAGGAAGTAACCTGTTCCGGGGCAGAGGGAGCTGCAGCGAAGTTAGCGAAGTCAGCGAACTCAGCTGACAGGTGCGCGCTGCGGCACCCCCCCCAGCGGCGTGCACCCGGGGCGGACCGCCCCCACTGCCCCCCCTTGGTACGCCACTGGTTTTAGTGATACTCAACTGTTATTTCTTTACTCCTCCAGCTTTTAAGGCACTGCCTATCCAACCGAAACAGTTTTAGCATTGTTACAGATGGACCAACAATATAGAACGACAATGTGTATGCAGCAGATCATAAGTTTGCTTTGAACTGAACGACAACGACAGCTGCACCGGGGGGGGGGGGGGGGGGGGGGAGGGGGAGGTGGAGACAGATTACTCAAATTGGCTCCTTTGTTAAAGTGGACTACATAGGCTCACTTCCACTCCGGTCAATTAAACCTCCCTGGGCAGCTTCCTCCCTTCTCCAGGCACCCCCCCCCGCCCCCCGTGTTGCATCTTTCACCTTCTCTTCTGCCCATCTCTCCCGTCCGCGTGGTCACTTTTTACTTCCCTGAAGTCTTCTCCCTCCTGCGCAGCATTGGCAATTCACAGCCAGCCTTCTGCCAGCATCGGGGCCTCTCCTCAGGCACGTCCCGCCTACTCTATTGCACCTTCCTGTTTTCCGCAGAGGTGGGACCCGCCTGAGGAGAGGCCCCGATGCTGGCAGAAGGCTGGCTGTGAATCGTCGGTGCGGTGCTGCGCAGGAGGGAGAAGGCTTTAGGGAAGTAAAAAGTGACCACGCGGACGGGAGAGATGGGCAGAAGAGACTGAAAAAGATTAAGACTCGGGCGGGAGCAGAAAAAAATATTTATTGCCAAGACATTTTTTTCGAAACAGCTGTTTGAGGGAGCGACCGCTCCTCCTGCGCCCCACCTAGCTACGCCACTGATTCTGACCTAGATAAATGCCTTTGCAAATTGTAGCTTCAGAAACTTCTACATCGGTTGGATAAGTGCTGCATCCAAGAGATGTCTGGACTAAATGGTCTTTGTTGATTTGAGGTGTATAAACTTGCACATTTTTCCCTCTGGCCTAACTAGTTCTTTTTTTTTTTTTCTTTTTGCAGTGGCGGTTTTTGAGAGCCAGGAATTCATCATATAGCTAGATCTATGTTTTCGGATTATACGTACTTCATAAAGGAACTAAGGCATGCACACATTTTAGTCTGTGAAGATGAACTTGTTGAAAATGTGCTGAATATTCAGCTGCTTTGGAAGAGAATTGACCCCTCGTGATCCCGGTCAAGTCACTCAACTTGCCATTGCCCCAGAGCAAAGCTTACACTGTGAACCCACTAGGATCAGAGAAAGTATTTACATATAATATATGTAAACTGCTTTGGTTGTATTACAGAGAGGTGGTATATCAAATCCATGGCCCTTTATCCCTTTAAGTACGTGCTGAGCTGATGATAAGGAAGGCATTGTGCCACTGAGATTTCTAAATAGCTGAGTAATTTCCTCCAAACTATGCAGAGAAACAACTGGAGGGTGACCGGAATCCGACACACCTCTTTTCCGTTCCATTTTGATACTACAGTGCTATCTCCTGAGAAAGTTTTCCGTGGTGACATAATCATCTATAGTTTAAGGGTCTGTATGATGTAAGACAAAGCAGGCACCCTATTGCTCTGGAATGAGAATCGATCGCCTCAAATTCAATCTAAGACTGTACGCAGGAAATTAAGTAGACAGTCCATAAGTGGGATGGTTGGATGTTTCACTGTACTGGATATTGACTCATTTGATAAATAAGATAAAATATACCTTATGACTTGGTTGTCTAAAGGGATGTGCTCTGGGAATGTAAACAATAGAAAAGAACCAAACTGAACTAGTGCAAAGGTCTTAGAGTTCAGAAGGCTGACTAAGAAAACACACGATTAGGTTAAGGAACAGACTTCCAAGGTGTGTTACATGAGCCAAAACAGTGGCAGAATTGAAGCATTCAAAGGTTCTTGGTGGCAACGTGAAAGAGAAGCAGTATAAAAGAGTAGGGGTGGACCAAAGAATCTCATCAGCCGACGGTAAGTTTTTTGTTGTTTTTTTTTGGCGGCCTTCTTTACTTCTACCCCTACATTTTGTGATTTCTATTACAAGTGTTTGACCCCTGAAGCAGATGTAGATCCGTCGAAACGCGGTCCCGTATCGGGTCACATACATATCTGGTGCTGAATAAAGTTACTTCAACTTACCATCGGCTGATGAGATTCTTTGGTCCACCTCTACTCTTTTATACTGGTTTTTAGACTACACGGGGGAGGGGGGGGGGGGTTCTTACCCTGACCTGTTGGTTGCTGTTTTGACATAAAGTGAAAGAGAAGACCACACATGGAATAAGAGCTCTTGACAGCACAAAAAGAGACTGGGAAGAGCAAGCGAAAGGAATAACTGGACAGTTGGTCTTTTTCTGCTATCATTCAGGCCTGGATCTGAGTATAGACACTATAAGCAACTGCCACTGATGTCAGTTTTCCTAGCCTGCTGCAGCATCCTGTGCTTTTCAACAGAACTCCTTGAAACTCAGCACAAGATGTTCTTGCAAGGTACACGTGGGGAACAGCACTGCATATCCCTGGGGGTAAGCAGCATGGAATTTATTTATTTTTGAGGCTCACGCCAGATAATTGTATCCTGGATTGACCACTGTTGCAAAAAGGAAACAGCCTTTGGTCTGTCCTAGTATGGCATTCTTATGTTCTTTGGAAGGAGTTGGAGCGATGCCAGGAGTGTGGTTAAAGTTAAACCTGACTGAGAAAATTAATGCCTTAAAGTTAGCTGGCTGGCTTATCTACCATATTCAAATGGCAAAAACCTATCTGGTTAATTTAAATTTTTTTTAAAATATCTGCCACTGAATAATAGCCCCACTGTTACCAACTGATTCTTTTCCACTTGCATCTTCTATGTTTCTACTGCACAATAACCCCTTAATCTCCAATATCAGTTGTAATTAGAGGGCCCACAATTCAAATCAATTTAGGGAAGGGGGAAATGGGACTTGATATACCACCCTTCTGTGGTATTTTGCAACTACATTCAAAGCAGTTTACATATATTCAGGTACTTATTTTGTACCAGGGGCAATGGAGGGTTAAGTGACTTGCTCAGAGTCACAAGGAGCTGCAGTGGGAATTGAACCCAGTTCCCCAGGATCAAAGTCCACTGCACTAACCACTAGGCTACTCCTGTTGCTGACCAGTTAAATCGCTTGGTCAGGGCTAGCTACTAATATTCAGTGGCACTTAACCAGCTAAGTGCCGCTAAATATCATGCTTAGTGCCGAACTCAAAGCCAGCTATGTTGGGGATGTTTCGGGGGAGGAGTCAGCACTTGGCCGCTTCAGTACAGTGGTGTAGCTGCATGGGGCCAAGGGGTCCTGGGCCCCCCAAATTTTGTCCAGGTCCCTGGTTTTGCTTGCAGGGGTCCCAAACCCCTGTCAGCTGAAGCCTTGTTCAGTGCCGGTCTCCAGTGCCACCATGTTGCTTGCCCTGCTCTCTCTTCCTCCTCACATCCTGCACACTTCTTTAAGTGAAACTGAGCATGTGGGTAGGTGGATATGAATGGGAAGGGAGGATGGGTGCAAAGGAGAATCGCTGGACATGGATGGGAGTGGGAGGGGAGGGCAGGGGAGAGAAGAGAATCGCTGGATATGGATGGCTGGAGGTGGGGCAGGGGAGAGAAGAGAATCGCTGGGTATGGATGGCTGGAGGGAGGGCAGGGGAGAGAAGAGAATCGCTGGGTATGGATGTCTGGAGGGGGGCAGGGGAGAGAAGAGAATCGCTGGGTATGGATGGATAGAGGGGGCAGGGGAGAGAAGAGAATTGCTGGGCATGGATTGATAGAGGGGGTTAGGGGAGAGACGAGAATTGCTGGGTATGGATGGATAGAGGGGCAGGGGAGAGAAGAGAATTGCTGGGTATGGATGGATGGATGGAGGGGGGCAGGGGAGAGAAGAGAATTGCTAGATATGGATGGATGGGGGGAAAGGGAGAGCAGAGTTGCTGGACATGGGTGGATGGATGGGAGGGGAGAGGAGAGTTGCTGGACATGGGTGGATGGAGGGGAGGAGAGTTGCTGGACATGGGTGGATGGAGGGGAGGAGAGTTGCTGGACATGGGTGGATGGAGGGGAGGGGAGAGGAGAGTTGCTGGACATGGGTGGATGGAGGGGAGGAGAGTTGCTGGACATGGGTGGATGGAGGGGAGGGGAGTTGCTGGACATGGGTGGATGGAGGGGAGGGGAGAGGAGAGTTGCTGGACATGGGTGGATGGAGGGGAGGAGAGTTGCTGGACATGGGTGGATGGAGGGGAGGGGAGAGGAGAGTTGCTGGACATGGGTGGATGGAGGGGAGGAGAGTTGCTGGACATGGGTGGATGGAGGGGAGGGGAGAGGAGAGTTGCTGGACATGGGTGGATGGAGGGGAGGAGAGTTGCTGGACATGGGTGGATGGAGGGGAGGGGAGAGGAGAGTTGCTGGACATGGGTGGATGGAGGGGAGGAGAGTTGCTGGACATGGGTGGATGGAGGGTAGGGGAGAGGAGAGATGCTGGACATGGGTGGATGGAGGGGAGGAGAGTTGCTGGACATGGGTGGATGGAGGGGAGGGGAAAGGAGAGTTGCTGGACATGGGTGCGCTTAAGGGCTGCAGGCTCTGGTACATCCTGTTCCACTGGACCCTAACCATCATGATGTTTCAAAAGGTACGCCTGGAGCAGCAAGACAAACTGGGGAAAGCATCTCCTGAGTCTGTCCTGATCTGGAAGGCCCCCTCCAAAGGACTTGTTGACTGAGGGGTGTATCCCACCACTCCCACATCTCCCTGAGGTGATGCAGGCAGCTGGTGCCCCCCCCCCCCCCCGCAGAGCCACCTACGCGGATTCCCTGCCACTTCTACAGGATGAGCAGTGACCCAACGCAACATGTCAAGTACCACACCTCAAGCAGTGCTTCATCCCTTCTGCTGGCACCGACATTGGAACTCCCACCCGATGAAAAAAGCAGCGTTAGGCCCACAGGCCACTACCACCCTTGCTGTCCACATCCCTTGACACTCCATGCCAATGCAGCGCAGATCGCGGTCCTGAAGGGAAGGACGTACCCCCCTGGTCTGCCCTGAGTGCTCTCAAATCTGGCCCCCACCAGAGCAGCACTCATAGCCTCACACACACAGGGCTAAGAGCACACCGTGCCCCAACCTCCACAAGGCTCCACTCTCTCTCTTTTCCTCCTGTACACTTTCAGAGCTTTTTCTATGAAAGCATTGTGATCATTCAACTGGAAGATTTATCTGTTGAAAGCACCTGTCATTAAAATAACTAGCTGCTTTCGGTAGTCTTTTGCCTAGACTGCTTGAAAAATGACAGCAGCCACTCTAACAAATCAGTGAAAATGAATGCAAAATACATGAAGACAAATTTAATAGGATTCACTGTTCCTTTCACCCTTAAAAGAAAACAGGTGAATATTTATTACTATGGCAATAAAGTAGAACTGTTTCTTTAAATTAACTTCTGTGCCTGCCCTTGCAGATCAGCAATGCGGCCGCGCCGGAGAAAAGGACTTTGGCGGGGGAGGGTTGGTGGCAGCGGGAAGAGGGGGTGGAAAGGGTTGGCACTGGGGGGAGTCAAAGGTGGTGTGGTGGCGGGGAGGTAAAAAATGGTGCGGGGTGTCGGCGGCGCCGGGGGGGGGGGGCTAAAATGTGCCCCCTCACCTCGGGCTGTGGACCCCCCCGCCGCACGACAACCCTTTAGTAAAAGGGCCCCTAAGTAACTTACAAAACCTCAAATAGTTTGAGTCCAAATTTCAAAAGACAGGGCATTCCACATGGAAGCTACTGAAAAAATACAGCCTCTTTGTGGATGAAACTAACCTTGGTTTGAAAAAAGGAGGAAACTGTAACTTATTGACATGAATAGCTCTAGTTGTGGTTTTAAAAGGATATACAGCAATCAAGAGGAGAAATATTCCGCACAAAACCATTCCTAACCTTAAAACTAAACATAGGGCCTTAAATTGAATCCTAGCCTGCACAAGTAACCAGTGTAAAGCCTCGAGCAAAAGAGTAACATGATCTTATATGATTTTATAAAAAAAGCAGTCAGGCAGCAGTTTTCTGAAGTAGTTTGAAGCCTAGCCAAGGATTTAGAAGGCAAAGCCAAGAAAAGAAAATTGCAATAATCTATTTTTGAAGTGCTCAAAGCTCCCTTGGTTGAATCTCTTCATAAAAATGGTTAATCAATGCCAATAAATTAATTAATAAATGAGTGATGTGATAAAACTTTCAGATGACACAAATATGCAAAGTAGTTAAAGCACAAGTGGACTCTGAGGAACTGTGAAAGAACCTTGCCAGACTAGGGAACAGGGAGATACAAAGAGGCACAAAATAAGCCACAGCAAAGGTCCAGATATCAAAAAGAAGAAAACAATTACTGGCTAATAAATCAAGAATTCATTTTAAGAAGTAACCTTTCAGGACAAGGTGTGTTATATATTGTCCTTCCACAAAGGCGTTTCAGTAATCTTCTAACATATTGCTCCTTTTTGACATTTGGCACTTTGCTGCGGCTTGTCTTCTGCCTCTTTGTATCTCCCCGTTCCTTAATCTGGCAAGGTCCTTTTCCAGATTTATCAGTCACTAGTTGGTTCCTTTGGCTGCTCCTTTTTGACATTCAGGGGCCGATGCACTAAAGTTCCCGTAAAGCACCGCTCGCTATTTCCACCTTGGTAAAAATTACCGAGGTGGAAATAGTGAGCGATGCACAACAAAATTCAGAAGCAAATGAGCTGCATGGACTTTTACCATGCAGCTCGGACCGGGGCATGTGCATAGCAGTCAGTCGGTAAGTGTGGCTGCTATGTGCATGCCCAGAACACTTTCACCATTCATGGCTTTCATACATGCATACAAGCTTAAATAGGAGGCAGTAAGTGCAACCACTTTTTTTTACACATTAGTGCATGGCCTGAAAAGAAATATCCATGGCCACAGTAGAAATGAGCTTAGCACGCGGAAAAGTCCTACGCTACCATACGCTAAGCCAATTTTACCACGGCTTCGTAAAAGGAGCCCTCTATTGCGTGTTCTTCCACAAGCATAAATAAGTCTGTGATGTATCAAAATTATTAGCTAGTAGTAAATAAGCAAAACTGTGCATTTGACACCACTTTATGAAGGTAATTTTATAAACTTTTTATAAAACATTGATTTACATGTGTAAAAAAGTCTCGTAAAAGTTCCTCTTGCATAAGAGTGCCCACAACACATATAGCTGCATAAGAGCACATGACTTTAGAGTTGGCGTGATCATGGCAGGAATTTTGGTAGAGTTGCAATTTACGCTGGTAGTTTACATGCTACCATTTATACTAGCTCCCAGGCAGGAATAAGTGTTCATCCTTCAATCCAGGTGCAATTTTTGCAGGATCGGTGCTAGTATTTATAAATACACACAGGTGTCTATGTCAGTGGCGTAGCTAGGGAGGGCGCCAGGGGAGCGGCTGCTCCCCCAAACGGAGTTCTGCCTGCAGCAGCGCCTATTTTTTTCTCAATGTGTTGTATTGAAAATGTGCGCCGGCAGAAATCCGTTCTCACACTGCTCTCGCTCCCCCTGCGCCGTCAACCTGGCTCTGCTTCTGGTCTATGTCTTTGTAAAGTAAGTGCCATCTCCACCTCTGCTCTGTTATAAAATGTCCTTTCATATATCTAATATTGTAGAAATGGTGTATAGTAGCCTGTACTAATACCATCAGAACAATTAAATGTGTCAAGTCTGAGGACTATGAGTTGAATATAGATCCCATATGTGTCTGGATAATGTGTGTTTGCAGGCAGCTGTGTGAAGTGTTGCAGGGTGATAAGGGAGTGTTGATGTTGGCAGCTCACTGTGCGTTCTTTAAAATTGCTATGCAGACCATTATAAATACTTATCCTTTTTTGTTGAATAGGTCAGGTTCAATTAAATATTTAGGAGTCCTTTTACTAAGGTGCGCCGAAAAGTGGCCTATGCTGGTATAGACGCGTGTATTGGGCACGCGCAGATCCATTTTTTTAGTGCACCTGCAAAAAAGGCCTTTTTTGTGGCTGAAAATGGACATGCGGCAAAATGAAAATTGGCACGCATCCATTTTGGGCCTGAGACCTTACCACCACCCATTGACTTAGCGGCAATCGTCAGCTTGCGTACAATGCTGATTACCACCTGGCTAGCGCCCTGCTTAAAAAATGAAATTACTGCCCGGGTCACGCAGTATCCGGGCACTAGTTCTGAATTGGTGCGTGTTGGGCACGCATAGGCACCTATGCAGCTTAGTAAAAGGGCCCCTTACTCTCTAGAGATCAAAAATGATTTTGGGTGAGTTGTATCCTAAATTATTCTTTTTTTCTCTCTCTCTCTAGATGATGCAAATTGTCCCTTCTGGATACGTCTAGGATTTTTGAAGTGTGAATGATTTTCCTGCTCAACCACACAACTTTATAAGCTTCAGGAAATATCCAAGCCCTTTCCTTCTGCTGCAGGGACTTGGTCTCTTTATCTTATGTCTGTGTGGAACACTAGAGACTGTTGCTTAGAGGTTACAGAAATGTGAAAGAGGGAGATTCAGTCACCATGTGCAAAGATCTCCTCCCCCACCACTTCCTTCTCAGGATCCTCACAATTATTCCAAATATGGCTGCTTAGCTTATTTTCTGTAAACAACGTGCTGCCATCAGAAAGTTGGCTGTATTTTTATTTTTCCTCTCATGTGCTCTGCTTCTGACCCACATCCTTAGTGTCTTCTGCATTATTGTCTCATGATATTGCTAAGTCTCAACATAAACAGTTCAACGCTACACTGAATGTTCCTCAACACAGAGACAGCAAAATGATTCTGTGTACAAGTTAAACAAAAGTATTAACTGAGAAAATTGTCCACCAAGTTTTATGCTTTCCAATATATGGAATCTTGGGACATATTATCTAAAATGGATAGATATATGTCTGCCTGTTCATTCATTTGTAGGCACAATAACTCTCCAATAAATGGACAAAAATTCACCAAATTGACATACAGAATGAAAATGTGAACATCAAGAATGAATCAAAAAATAAGAAATAGCAGATCCTCCAAAAATAAAAATGCCTACTGCCTTCTATAGGAAATAGTCAGAAGCTACAGAAAGTTAATCATGCCAATGGCCACCCCCCTCCTTTGGCTAATAGCAACACAGGCAGATAAAAACAGGTATAAATAACTGAGGCCACTGGTGATGGGTAGGGTTACCACATGTCCTCCTTTTGGACTTCTTTAGATATGTCCTCCAGGTTTTTTTTAATTGTTAGGAAAATATCCTCTTTTTCTTGTATATTCTGATGACCAACACACCTACCCACATGAGAGAAACCATCTCGGGCCTATTAGTCAGTCTGGACACACGAGGTGTTAAAGAGAGAGAAAAGCATTGCTGATCTCCTCTCTGTTTCCCTGCTGGTTGAATCTGTCAAAGGAATTTTGTTCGTGCAGCACAATGTTAAGCATATATCAAACAAAGATATCCCTCAACAATTATGGGTAGCTTCTGAGATATTCACTCTTCTGATAAGCACAATTGGGCTCAGACTCAGTCAAATTCAAATCTGGAAGTTTTTGAAAAGTAGATTATTATCTACTACTGTACTGTAAGTCAGTCAGTCACTGTTTGATGTGTGTTCATTAATTAAAAGCTAGTACACAAACCAGGACTAAAGACCACCCATTTATAAAAAATGTGTTTGTCACAGCTCACATAAGTATAATTTCATGTGTAAATTTTTGTATGTATATAGAGAACCCTCAGATCTTTCCCACAATTTATGCAGACAATAAAGCTGCTATATAGTGGTATAGCACTTCTTTCATCGGGTTACTCTAAAAGTTTTTGGGGGGGAGCAACATTTTGCTAATTTTTAATTTGCTTCCCTTCACCACAGTGCTATTAAAATCACTTTAAAAATGTATAAATACTTGGTGAAAAAGCTGAAAAGACATTTACACATTAGCTAGGATTAAATATTTTATTTATTATTAGGATTTATTTATTATGATTTATTTACCGCCTTTTTGAAGGAATTTCTTTAGCAAAGGTAGCAATCATTTTAATTTTTTGTGTCCTCTTTTTTGTCTCCGCAAATATGGTAACCCTAGTGATGGGTGACAGCCAAAGGTAATTGCAGAGCTACTTCCACCATACTTCCAAAGCTGCAAACACACAACCTACAGAGCCTCACCCTCTATATATCTAGGGCTTCTGATTTTTGGTTATAACAGGAAAACTTGATAAATCCTCCCAATAAGGAATTTTGTAAGTGTTTTGAAAATATGCTTCTTTAAATAATAAACCGTCAAAGTGTACAGGGGATCGAAGGGAAGGGATTTTGATCAAAACATTTTCAGTAGTAGCTCAAGGAATATTACATTCAGGCACAATATGCATTTCTGAGTCCTCAGTCTTAAATTGTATCTGAGGTAATGGAGGGTTAAGTGACTTGGCCAACATCTCAAGGAGTTTGATCCCTGGTCTCCTTGGTTGGTAGCCTACTGCTCCAATTTCTACTCATCCACCCAGCTTCAGTATTTAAAACAACACCCTCAAAAATATAGCCAATCACAGTGCAGGCTGAAAATCAGATGACCTAAAACTGCCCAATCAAAACAAAGCAATAACATTATTGGTTATAATTGGTGTTAATTGGTGCTAAGTAGCAGTTATGCAGGTAATTGCCATGAGTTGGTATTCTACAAAATGTGCACACAAAATTCATTGATGCAACTGCAAGGGAATATGGACCTGGGAGGGGTATGGGTGGGTCAAGGATGTGCTTAGCAATTATGCGCACTCATTATAAAATACTAGCAGTTAGGCACCTAACTGCCATCATCAAAGGGAATGCACTTTCCATTGTAGAAATCCGCTGTTGTTGAATAAGCTACTCCAAGAAGTCCACATTGTTAGAGATCAACACTCACTTATTTACTTAAGGTTTTAAATTAAAATTGTTTTTTTTATTTTTCATTTTTTTTAATTTTTCAATTGAAAGTTTACATTTTTATTTTTCAATGTTTTCTATTTTATTGTAATACTAGCCGTTAAGCCCGTTAAAATGGGGGAGATTTGTAATTCTCTCCTCCATGTCCAGCAAACCTCCTCTCTCCCTTGCCCTCCCCTCCCCCGATCCATGTCCAGGAACCCTGCTCTCTCCCCTGTCCTCCCCATGTCCAGCAGCCCTCCTGTATCCCCTGGCCTCCCCTTGTTCACCAACCATCCTCTCCCCCCCATATCCAGCAACCCTCCTCTTTCCCTTGGCCTCTCTCCCTGTCCACCAACCCTGCTCTCTCCCATGCCCTCCCCCCATGTCCAGCAACCCTCCTCTCTCCCCTGCCCTCCCCCCATGTCCAGCAACCCTCCTCTTTCCCTTGGCCTCCCTCCCTGTCCACCAACCCTGCTCTCTCACATGCCCTCCCCCCATGTCCAGCAACCCTCCTCTCTCCCCTGCCCTCCCCTCCCCTCCATTGATGCATGTCCAGCAACCCTGCTCTCTTCCCTGCCCTCCCCCCATGTCCAGCAGCCCTCCTGTCTCCCCTGGCCTCACCCCATCCACCGACCCTCCTCTCTCCCCTGCCCTCCCCCCATATCCAGCAACCCTCCTCTTTCCCTTGGCCTCCCCCCACCCTTTTCTCTCCCCTGCCCTCCCCCCATGTCCAGCTACCCTCCTTGCCGTCGATCCCTCTTCCCTCCATGCCGGGCCCCCCGCACTGACATGAGAGGCGCTGTCATGTCAGTGCAGGGGGCCCGATACGGACGGGAGGGAGCAGCAGCGGTGGCGACGACGTCGGGGATGGGGGGAGGGTGGAGGTTGGTGCGCCAGCGATGTTCCTTTCCTTCGTCTCCAGGCTCTCCAGCGGCAGCAGCAGGCCGGCAGCATCTGTTTCCCTCTCTGTTCCACCCTCTGACGTCATCACGTCTTGACGTGAGGGCGGGACAGAGAGGGAAGTCTCTACTGTGCATTTGCGGGTGAGTCGGTCACTTGTCTTTTATATGTTTGATTTCTGCTTTTATGTTCTTTGATGTATTTTTATTGTGAAACTTTTTGCTTCTTGCCCAGAGGACATTTTATGAATGTTAGAAAGCTATTAATCTAGGACTCCCTAGAAAATAGGTCATTAACTTTTAGTCTAGTTTTGAAGCTGTTATCTGAACCTTGTCTACCTTTAGATAAAGTCATCTGAGCTATGCTATTGTTGGCAGAAAATGTTCATACGATCTCATGAACACTAGCAAACATTCTAGTGTTATAGTTTAACAAAGAGGTTGGGCTTATTACAGAATACTGCCTGCTTTCTCTGGGGAGGAGGGCTCAAAGGGTAAAGAAGTCATATTAGAGCAGTTGCAAGGGGTAATGGATACCCTAGGTGAACCTTCAGTCTTACACCATGGGGGTAAGATTCAGCTAGCGGCAATCAGTGGTTTGCTCACCGCCACCAGTGGTTAAACCCAGATATTGAGTACTGGGCCATGTCCAAGCTTCGGCATTGATATCTGGTTTTGCGGAACCAGCTAACGCATAGCTGGTTAAGTTCGATACTCAGCACTTAACTGGCCATAGCTTACTGCATAAAGATAGGACTGACTTTTATGCGGTTTACCTGGCTGGTTAAGTGCTGAATATTGGCACTTAACTGGCCAAATGCCAATTCCATCCTCAGAACTCCTCCAAAATAGCTGGTTTGCAGTTTGGTACTAACCAGTTAAGTGCCACTGAACATTAGTGAATAGGCCCGAACAGTCGGTTTATCTGGCCAGGAGCTGTTTCTGGTTGGTTAAATTGCTTTGAATATCGACCTCCACATTAATGAACTTGCAGGCCCGTTTCCTGAGCCTATGCCCCACTTCTAAAACTTTGATAATTAAACTCAACAATCATGATCATTACACAAGCATCCTGTAAAAAAAGCCAGTTGAAGTATGTGCTAATATTTCCTTGAGCTAGTGCAAGTGTCCGGATCTATTGTTTTGCTTTGATTGCAGCTGCTTATTGCTGTACCCAAGAAGCTGCTGCCCTAGGCAACCAGCTAGTCTTGCCTAATGGTTGGGCCTGCCCTGATTCATAGTGGCAGTAAAGGAGGAGTATGAATACAGCATTAGCACCCCTCAACATTTGAAGGGGGCACCACTCCACACCCACCCCAAACTACACCTATGGGCTTCTATAAACTACACTCCTGGAGGTCTTTCCCTGACTCTGGAACAGTGGTGTAGCCACAGGTGGGCCTGGCCAGGGCCCACCCACTTAGAGCTCAGGCCCACCCAACATTAGCACACGTTTAACAGTAGCTGGTGGGGATTTCAAGCTCCGCCAGCTGAAGACTTCCTCCTGATGGTAACGAAAACGCTACTCTCCATGATACCGGCACCTGTGCATGCTCAGTTTTCAGTGCATGCCTGCTGCAGACTGCCATGGTGGAAAGAAGCATTTTGCTACCAGATGAGATATATTTTTGGGTGGGGGGGGGGGGGGGGTGAGAGGACACCTGGTGCCCACCCACTTTTTACCTAGGCCCACCCAAAGTCTGTTGTCTGGCTACGTCCCCTCTCTGGAATCACTGAAATGTCTGCCTGCAGCCACTGAATCTAGGAGAGGGGTTTCTTTGCATCTGTCAAAATACAGGCCATTCTAGGGGTAAGCTTTTGTGGAAAGGTTTCAGGGAGAAGAAGTCATCACCAACTTCAACCATGGTAGTTTTGAAAAAAGCAATAAAATCCATATCATTCCCTCTGGATAAATCAGAAGCCTCTCTCTTATATATAGATGGTTGAATAAATTGGAAGGAAAAAGCCTCAAATGAGCTCCAGGCACTACAAACCTTTTGGAGCGGAAACTTTCATCGTTGGCTTAAAAAAACCTTCCTTACCAATCATCTTTACTATTCAAGTAAATGTTCACTCCATATTCATTAAACACAGAGCAATTCATTTCAAGTTTCATATTCAAAAACTGTAATCCTTTGAACCTATCCATTTGAGTTTTATGCCTAATCCTTGAAGAGCTCATATGATGTGATGGTCTGTAGTTTCTGGTCTCGAAATGACAACTGACGATGGCCAATGTTTTGCTGGGACAAGATGGGGTAGGATGCCATTAGTAACAATAGATGTGAAGTAATTGACAGAGGTGACAGTAAATGAATTGGCAACCTAATAATTCAGTTCCTGTGTCTGGTTAAAAGTTCACCGTTTCCTGTCATTCAGCTGATAACATTTCCTCTGAGGGTGGTTTATAGTACAGAGGATGAATAGTTTGTCACATCCTCTTCAGCATGCTCTGGCTTAACTTATTACTACTTATCGTTTGATATCATTGTTTACTTAAAACAAAATGAACATTGTTGTGGGTGCATTATATTTTTGCTCTGTTTTACAATAATATCTTTATCAGTGCTTTGGATCTCCAATAGGATTTACAGCGTTGCAGGGCTAGTAGCGTAATATAGTAGTTACAATACAATTTGGAACAAAAAAAAAAGGGAAAATGTGACAAGATTTTTCTCTTACTCATCAGTTAGTGAATAGTTTAAAGAGAGGGCTGTCTGACCTTCCTGTGCTCGAATAGAAAAAGGCAGTGCTTAGACTGTTTGGGGTTAATTTCTACCTTTAGCTAAAGTCAAAATACAGTTTCAAAGAGTAACTACAAGCATACTTTCCCTTTGAAGCTTCCCATATGGATAAGGCTTGCTGACTTTTTGCACCAGATTTTGTGTGGGTAGGTTTTTCTAAAGAAAATGATGAGCACAAGCTTGAAAATGAAATCTATACATATAGGAGGGGGGATTCTATATATGGCGCCTATAAAATCTGCATGGAAAACATTTTCACCTAAGCATATTCTGTAAGTGGTACCTAGATTTAAGCACAGTAAATATTTATTTGGATTTGCTCACACCTTTTTCAATAGTAGCTCAAGGTGAGTTATATTCAGGTACACTGGGTATTCCCCTGTCCTGGGAGGGTTCATAATCTAAGTTTGTACCTGATGGAATAGAGAGTTGAGTGACTTGCCCAAGATCACAAGAAGTAGTAGTGGGATTTGAACTGGCCACCTCTGGATATCAAGACTGGTGCTCTAACCACTAGGCCAATCCTTCACTCATTACACTTAGCCAATATCCCAGTGCCTAAAACTATGTGCCTCCATTTACAGCAACGAAAACATGATGTAAATCTCAGCACACAGATTTAGACGCACTGGGCCATATTCTATAACTACACGTGTAAATTTCAGAACGCCTACAAAACACCCATGTCCCCTTTCCCATGTCCTTTTGGCTGTGCATGTTAGAAGTTGGGTACACTGCGTTACAGAATACACTTAGCGAGTTAAACGCGTAAATTCTAATTATTGCCAATTGGTGCTTATTATTGCTTGCTAAGTGCTGCTATCAACACTGATTGGCTTGTTAATCCAATTAAGTTATTTGCGTTGTTACAGACTATGCTTGGATTTCAGTGCAGATCTCTAAGCACACTATATAGAATCCGGGAAATGGTGTGTGTGGGGGGGGGGGAGGGGGGGGTCGTTATTCAAAGTGATTTAACAAGCCAGAAATGGCTCCCGGTCAGTTAAAATCGCTTGTTCAAGGCTACCCAATCATTTTCAGTGGCACTTAACCAGTTAGTGCTGCGGAAAGTGACCAGTTAGCACAGACCTCAAAACTGGTTATTGTGGGGCTGTTCCAGAGGTGGAGCTAGCACTTGGTTGGTTAAATGTTGACATTCAGCACATAACCAGCCAAGGTTACCGCAGAAATAGAACTGCATAAAAGTCAGTCTGATCTTTATGTGGTTTACTATAGCCAGTTAAGGGGTTCTTTTACTGAGCTGCAGTAAAAGAGGGCCTGTGCTATGTTTTTGATGTGTGCTGAGACCTCTTTTACCACAGCAGGTAAAAGGCTGGCCATATTTGGGAAACTAAAATGGCCACGCGGTAAGTGAACCACTTGCCGTGTGGCCATTTCAGGGGGAGCACTTATCATCACCCATTGAGGTGGCAGTAAGGACTTCCGCGCTAACCTGGCGGTAACTGGGCAGCAGCGGCATACCAAGGGCGGGGGGGGGGGGGGGGGTGCAGAGAGCAGCCGCGCACCTGTTGGCTCCGCTGGTTCCCTGCTGCCTCTGCCCCGGAACAGGTTACTTCCTTGTTCCGGGGCAGAGGGAGCTGAGAGCCATGCAGTTGCTCCCAGCAGCTAAAAATGCACCCGTGGGGGGTCATTGCACTGGGGAGGATGTCATTGCGCCGAGGGGGGTGTCATTTCACCGGGGGGGGGGGGGTCGTGTTGCACCTAGGTGGGGGGTATGCATCGGCGATCCGCCCCTGGTGGCAGCCGACCTAGGATCGTCACTGCTGGGCAGTGTGTGGCACTGACCAATTACTGCTGGGTAAGCACCAGCACTACAAAAATAGAAAGTATTTTTATAATGCCAGAAATGTCACGCGCTGGGGGGTAGGAACTACTGCCGGGCTCCTGCGGTAGTTCTGGATTGGCGCACAGCCACCCTTCAGTAAAAGGACCCCTAAGTGCTGAATATCTCACTTAACTGATTATAGTTTAGCCAGCTCTGGAAACCTGGAAATTCAATGCCAAAGTCCAGACATGTCCAGTATTGAATTTCAGGGCATAACACTGATGGCAGTCAGCAAAACACTGCGCATTGCTGGCTGAATATTAACTCCGCTATTTTCTGATCCTGCCCAAAACTATGGATGTGTAATGGATAATGTTTGGTTTTACTTTTTTGTATTGTTTCCAAGTTTTTGTTTTGTATCTTGTATTCTGTTTTCATTATTAGTGCTTGTGGTTCTTAAGAATAGAACAGTAAGAATAGTTAGTGCTATTAATGAATGGTATATAATGTGTCCCAAACAGAAAAGCTTTACCTATAAAATTTGTAACCTCATAGATATTTTACAGAGATTCTAAACAGGAGTAGCGTAAAGTTAAACTTACATCACCTTTATCAACTTAATAGAATATTCATCTATTTTTATGGGGATCATCAGATACTACTGCAGCTCACACCATCAGAACTCAGCGTTCCTTGTTCTATTGAGCAATGGTTGTGGTGCAAATCGTCATAAGATCACCCTTTAGGAATTTTCTGATGTGCGTTTTCAATGTGAAGATTTATCCAAAAGGTGCATAGTACAGCAACGTCTTTTATCTTTGTCCAAAAATATGCATAATGGAACATCAACACATCTTTTTTTCTTTTTTTTTTTCCAATGGAGGTTAAAAAAGAAAAAAAGATAAGTGTTGATGTTCCATTATGCATATTTTGGGACAAAGGTAAAAGACGTTGCTGTACTATGCACCTTTTGGATAAATCTTCACATTGAAAATGCGCAATAGTGCCCAGTTACCGCCAGGTTAGCGCGGAAGCCCTATTGATCTACATGAATTGGCAAATTCAAAAGTGAAGCGAAAGAGAAATAAGGAAATAGAGAAGTAAAGTGAGAGAAAAGATGAGAGAAAAGATGCACCCTAAAATATACATAAAATAAGAAAACGTAAAACAAAATTCACATTTCTGACCAGGCTTATGATATATATAATATGTAGATGATTAAGAAGCAGCAAAAGCAACAATTGGAGACCATATTTTTTTGACAGTACGATGACGATTAGAAAATTCAGCGTATGTTAACATTTCTTATGTTGTTTCAAACAACTATGCATCTCTACCTGAAGCACAGTCCCAAGAATGTCTTCCTACATTCGATTAAAAGTACGAGCCTCATGAAACAGCATACACACTTTTATCTGTAATGCGGGAGATTACTTTTAAATTATAAACTTTTGTGGGACAAAATGCCTGAAAATCTTAGGGCCTCTTTTACCAAGCCACGCTAGTAGTTCCCCCACGGCAATGCTGAAGGAGTCCATTCAAAGTGAATGGGCTTTGTCAGCATTACCGCATTGGGAGCCACTAGGGCGGCTTGATAAAAGAGTCCTTTAGTTAAATATCAAAATCTAATACAAAAAGCTGGTTTTGTGAACATCTTCTGTGAAAGTGAGAATCTAAAGGGTAGCTATAGATTTTATATTAATGGAAGTCCAAATGGAGACTAGAACTGACTTGAAAATGTGTGCCTTGCAGGTGTGAACAATTACCTAGACAGTGTTTCTAGGTCAAGTTCATAGACTTGCATGCCTGTTACATATGCAAAACAAGGGTTAACTTCCTTAATCCTCCATTTCTGACTAAGCAGACTGACGTGAGTACTTTCACAACACAAACTCTTTCCATAGAAAGAGGCATTAAAAGAATTGATGGGGAAGGGCAAAGTGGGGTGCTTTTGGAGGCATGCATGGTTGGAAATTACATATTTATTTATTTATTTATTTATTTCTATTTATTTTATACATGTAGAATTAAGTTTAAAAAATGGACATGGGTTGCTAATACACATGCTTTATGTTTTAGATGGCTTTAATGTATGACCATGCCTTTAGTTGCATAAAAGCTGAATTTCCAACAGAAAGCATGCTGGTAGCTTATGTTTATAGGGTGATAAGAATAAAGGACCAGGTCAGAGGCAAAAATAGACCAAAAACATCACTATGGCAAAGGAGTTTATTATACTGTAAAATAGTTAAAATACAATAAAACCAGTGATCCGATGAAGCCCTGTTTTGGCAAATTGCCTGAATCAGGGGTGTGGTATTATCTATAAAAATATATGTGATATCCCCTGTTAGAAGGGGATTACTGGAAGGGAAGGTTCCCTAGAGAGTCACTGGGGGGAGTCACTGAGTTGTCCCCAGGTGGGAGTGGGCCCAACCAATGGGGAGTGGTTATTATTATTATTATTATTATTTATAGCATTTATACTCCGCTCTTTCCCGCTTGATAGCAGGCTCAGTGCGGCTTACAAGCTATGGTGCAGATACATAGAGATAACACAAAGTGTGGTACAAGATATGGTACAGAGTGTTACATAGATGCACAACATATGATACAGGGTATCAAGAGATGTTTAAGTAAATTGATACAAATTGTAGGGAGACACAGGTTCACTGGGAGTGGCAAGAGGGAGGAGTTACCAAGGGGATAAGAGGTTGGAATTATGCCCAAGAGGGGTCTTTGGTTGCCTGACATTCCCCTGCTAAGAGACCTGGAGGAGGAAAGGGGAAGTGAAGAGTGTGACCTCTGGCTGCAAACGGGGGGGGGGGGGGGGGGGGGGGGGAGGTGTGGCGGTGGCTCCTGAAGCAGCAACCTACAAAGTGTGTGAGCTAAGGGTGGCCAGAGGAGAGACCCAGCCAGTGAGCAAGGGATTGGAGCCAGGGAGAGCTTGGTTCCAAGAGTAGGGTGGGTCACTGCTGGAAGAGGGTCAGACCAGAGAAGGATCTGAGCATGCAGGACATTGAGCCAGTGCTGGGAGAAGGAGAAACAGAGAGTGGGAATAACACTGCCCCACAAGATAGGCATAAATGGGAGAACTGTATATATGTACATATTCCATGATTGAAACCTGCCCTTGTAAATGAACCTGAAGGGAAAAGTTATATGGGAGTTCCCCTGAGAAACAGCAGAAAAACTGAAAACCAAGTTTGAGTTTATCTGGAGTTGGAGTGCTCAAACTGATTTGACGTTGCTGTTATTGCAGAGCTGGAGAATAAAGGTGTGAGTTCTTGCATAGATTGCTGACTACAGTGTGCTTTTTGAAGCAGAAGGTTGAGAATGAACTGATTCCTGAGAGAGTGAGTGTCTCCCAAATCTCCGGATTGCAATTCCGGAACTCTAACCCACCCCCAGCTCGTCACGAGTGTGGACTAGAACTAAGGAAAGAGTGGAGTTACTGAGTAGTGGTGGAAATGTCCCCTTGAGTCCGGGTCAGGAAGTGGAGCCTAGTCCGGGGGCAAGGCCCATGCTACATAAAGATTTGAACTACTTTAATAAACGTGATTAAGCAAAATGCCATTTGTGTAAATTGTGAGACAAAGAGCCATACTGGTGCACAAAAGATACTGGCATTTGCTACATGCATAAACTGCAAGTCTACCACTAGAGACTGTGGCAGCCATTTTGAGAACAGAGCCAACACAAGCAGGAGTGACTGGGGGATCGCACCTGCCCGGAAGACCCCTTAGGCCACCATGAATAGTAAGGTAGGCTCGGAGTGGGGGGGAGTAGAAATACAGATGGTAAGGATGCTTCACGAGGAAGAAGGTATGTCAGGGGAAGGGGGTCAGGAATGTAAAGTTGCTGTTAGTGGGTGGTCAAGACTGGCACAGATGCTCTCATGAGGGTGGGTCAGCTCTTGTTTGGGGAAGGGGGAAAGAGGAGAGAGTACAGGAACTATCAGGCCACAACCTGGAAATTATACAGATGCTGGCTGATACTCAGTGCCAGTGCCTGCACAGCTAAGCGCCCAAAGACAGGGCAGCTTTATGTGCTGTCCTATCAAGGCACTTAGTTATACGGACACTGGCATGGAATATACTTTCTGGCTCCATCCTGATTCTGCCCCCGGACCACCCTTGTACTAACCGCCTTTCAGTCACCAAGTTAGAAACAATATTCAGCTGCACTGCCCAGTTAAGTGCCACTGAATATCAGCTCTCAGCCCGCTCAGGTTACGCTGCCTGGTTACCACCAGGCTACTGCGGGATCCCTCACCACCACCTCAATGATTACTGCATGGCCATTTTTTTACCCGCTGCAGAAAAAAGGGCCCTGGCTTTTGGGAAAAATGGCTCCCGCCGCTACCGCAGGGCCCTTGCTCTCACAGCTTAGTAAAAGGACCCCTTAGTATTTAGCTTGGCTAAACAGCAGCTTGTGGCAATATCAGAGATGAATTCAACTTGTATCCTCCAGAAGAGCAGCAGAAAGCAACACTGTCAGCAGGATGGAGATCAGCTTACATGAGTAGCAAGCCGTGTCACAATCAAAGGAGCATGGTGAATTAATTTCTTTCTCCAGATGAGTAACAAGCTACAACAGCATCAGAGGAAACAAGCTGAGTAAGTTTTATGTTCTCCTACATGGTCCCTGTTTTGCCACACTTGTCTTCCTCAGTAGAGCCAGCCCAACCATTAGGCAAGACTCGGTGGTCACCTAGGGCAGCAGATTCGGGGGGGGGGGGGGGGGGGGACACGACAAAAAGCAGCTGCAGTCAAAGCAAAACAATAGATCTGACAGCTACACAAATTCAAAGAAACATCAGCATATACTTTGATTTGCAGGAAGGATAGGTAATTTTTAAACAGCCCATTTACCTAAGTAAATAGCTTTTAGAAATTGCCCTTATTACATGTGAATCTGTGATATACATACCAACATTTATATTTAAAATCATGTAATCTCGGGAGGGTAGATTGGGTGAAAAACTGGATGTTCACCTAGGACATCTACAGAGATGCCAAGTTATCCAGTTCCAGGCTGAAGATTTTAGGACACCCTGGATTTCTGACCACCCCACCCTGGTGCATTATGGGACTTGCAGCACTAATTTTAAAGGGCAGGTCAGGCGCTGCAAATCTCACACTGCTTTGGGATGTAAGTTCAAAATGTCTCTAGCAGCCTGGAACTGGGTAACTTGGCATCTCTGCATCTAGTACTCTTGCACCAGCTCTGTTCCTCAGGGAGATATAGTAAAGAGCAAGCTCATTTCCATTTACATATACAGAGGGCATTTTTATAACAGAGCACCTAGGATGATAAAGCATATAACTGCATATTTCTGTCTATGTGTGTTCTGCCCCCATTTGCATGGATTCAAAAATACAAAAACCCTCAAAGGGACAACTCCCATGAGTATAAACCAATCTAGAATAAAGAGTCACCACTAGCATCTAGATGTAGACTGGATAGTGTATTTCTATAACACTTAGCAAAATAATAATCGTGAATAAAAGCTGCTATAATATTAGGAGCCCTCAGTGTGTTAAATCCACCACAAAAGGATGATATTGTCGCTGAAGACCCAGCTTTTTAATAAGGCATACCACACAGAACAACAAATATAAATGCATGCATCTCCTTTATCTTACACAGACCTATTTTTATAAAATCTGTTTGTTCTAAACTTCTACCATTGTCACTCAAATTCTCTTTGTAACAATATGTAATTATTTTATAATCTCTGCTTGTTTTAAACTTCTATCATGGTACTCAAAATCTCTATGTAACAATAAGTGACTATGTTCTAATCCATCACCACCAAATACGATACATTGTAAGCCACATTGAGCCTGCAAAAAGGTGGGATAATGTGGGATACAAATGCAATAAATAAATAAATAAACTTAACAGCGTTGATCATAACCTCTTGGGCTGAAACAGTCAATAAAGCCTCCTGAGTAGTTGGTATGCCTCTGTGTTCACTTACACCATCATCGGGTCTCCTATTGTGCATATAATGTGACAATTTTCAAAATTAAAACAAAAAACAGTGTGTCTAAATGTCCCCTAAATTTCACACAAAAAAATAATCCAAGTTTCATAAAGATTCAACATTAATATCAGTTCATTCCAAAATGTTATGTGGCATGCCAAAAACAGTCTCAAAAGAATTTGTCTCTATCATTTGATTAAAAAGTAACAAAATCACTTATCTGTATCACTGAAAGGGTAGTAACATAAAGCTCAAGACTTTGCTTCAAAAAGGGGTTCTATAAAGCACTGTTTCAGAGATCCCTTCCTTCCTCAGGGACTCCAATTCTGGGCATAAAGAATTCAAGATGTTTGACAGTTGGTACTTACTTCCATTCAAAATGACGCCATTTTGAATGGAAGGCTGTATTGACTGTTTCGGCCCAAGAAGTTATGGTCAATGCCATTATGTTGTGACCATTAAAGAAGATTTTGGTTCAAGAGTTCCGAATCTTCCCATACTGATATTCTATACTTTGGGTTAAACTGCATGCCAATCACCCAGTGAGAGGGCAGAACAACGTGACTTCATAAATTTACACTCTCATAAGAATCTGGGTTACCAAAACATCAAATATATATCAATGTTATCTGCTAGAACTTTATGTTCCTTTTATTATTTATTGGTCCTGAATGAATGATAAAAGGAACCTAAAGTTCCAGCAGATAAAAAAACTTATGATCTGCATGAAAAAAGTTACTGAAGTCCTTTTCCCCATTTGTTTTTGAAACACAATTAAGAGCAGTATTAAGCATTAAATTTTAAAATTGAAAAATTATATAAAAAAATAATTGATACATATTTGATGCTTTGGTAACCCAGATTTGTGTAACATTTATGTTGATTTGGGTTCATCTCTTTTTGTATTGTATTGACCTACTCCATAAATTTACCCCAGAGAAAGTAGGTATAATTGTGAGATCAGGCACATACAGTGTGTCATATGCCACAGCCAGGGTTCCTCCCTTCGGCCATGGGGAGAAGGGAATTTTAATGCTTTTCACACTGCTGTCTAGCTAGGGCTCTTGTATAGAAGGACAAAGACTAAGGTCAATCTCTTTAGGCTTTAATTTTCATTTAAGCATAAACCAAAATAACAAAAGGATGTTCTCTCTCTTTACTTAAGGATTCCTCTAATAGGGATTCTTTGGCCTAGTCAGGAATTCAAACAACTTGAGCCATCTTAGTGAAACTCCCCACTGTGGGTGGGTTTATTGAGATAAAGAGAGAGAAGAAATCCTGGTAAAGTGCTTTAAAACACAAACAGGTTTATTCTTTCTGAATTCATAGCTGTCAGTTTGCTTGCCTTAGTAGAGCACAGGAATGTGGCTATTTGAACATTGTTACATTTGCAGCAGGAGGGTGGGTCTCACAGCTCTGCCTGCATGTAAATGGAGATAGACAGAATGATGGGAGCTCTTTTATACATTATGAATGGATTAATTCACTGAAGGGAATAAAGCTTGTGGGATCCATGATGCACACACATACTAAATGGAGAGAGCTGGGTCAGAATAAGGAAATTAAAAGAACCTGCTCCCCATGAGTTTAGGGGAGGAGGAGATTAGGGGCATGGTTGGGAATTCAGTGTGGGGTTTGGTTCTGTGTTCATCTTTGGTGAATGGTTTTAGCTTCTGGTTAAGCAGGAGGAGATAGTCCTCTAGAGAGGAAACTATTACTAGCAGTTACAGGGCCCTGTTAAGGGCTAATAATTCTGAACCCCAGCAAGGAGAACATGGCAGGAGAAGAAGCAGTAACTCTAAGGAGTATTACTAAAGGCAAGGAGGCCTTTGGGAGCAGCTCAGGGCAGAAAAAAAGGGCCTGTGTGGTCACTACCTGTGCCTAGGGCTGAGAAGAACAGAGGTAGTTATCTAGTGGGGAACCTGGTGCATTATGGGACCTGCAGCACTGATTTCAATGGATAGAATCATGGACTGTAAGTTCCACACTGCTTTGGGATGTAAGTTTAAAACCAGGACCGGCCAAAAAGTCTCCCTCCTGGAATGGGTAACTTTGCAGCTCTGAATTGTCTCTATGCCTCTCCTCGGGAGCTGTGAGGTGCTCTTACCTGTATTTTTCTCCTCCACCGTCATCTCACACTCTGTTCCTTCCATGTTGCTATACCCTAGACCAGGTTATGTGATCACTGTTATGAGTCATTTTTTAAACCATTCCTATTGCTTCATATTTTTCAAGTGTGCACTCTTTATTTTATTTGTTGTTTTCTTGTTGTGTGGTGCATTGCCTCTCTCTCTCTTTTTTTTTTTAATTTGCCTTCCCTGATGCACCCCAGCCAGTCAGGTTTTCAGGACATCCACAATGAATATGCATGAGAGAGATTTGCATGCAGTGGAGGAAGTGCGTGCAGATATCTCTGATAAATATTCATTGTGGATATCCTGAAAACCTGACGGGCTGGGGTGCCTCCAGGACCAGGTTTGGGAACCACTGGGCTACTCCTTTACTATGGCCAGTTTAAGGGTATTAGACACCCTAGGCAATTTTTCAGCCTTGCCCCTTCTCCAATTAACTTCCTTGCCTTGGAGCCCCACCAACTATCATGATAACCCAACACTATCCCTCCCAGAATAATCTTGGTAAATGAGCTATTTTAAAACTGCCCAATCTACCTGACGATAAAAGTACCTCCTGTTTCTTTGAATTTGTATAGTGTCAGGACATATTTTGCTTTGACTACTGGAGCTCTTTGCCACCTCTTCCCCCCAGAAATTGTTGCTCTAGGCCAGGGGTAGGCAACTCCGGTCCTTGAGAGCCGCAGGCAGGTCAGGTTTTCAGGATATCCACAATGAATATGCAGGAGATAGATTTGCATACCATGGAGGCAGTGCTTGCAAATCTATCTCCTGCATATTCATTGTGGATATCCTGAAAACCTGACCTGCCTGCGGCTCTCGAGGACTGGAGTTTTTTTTTTGGTTACATTTGTACCCCGCGCTTTCCCACTCTTGGCAGGCTCAATGCAGCTTACATGGGGCAATGGAGGGTTAAGTGACTTGCCCAGAGTCACAAGGAGCTGCCTGTGCCTGAAGTGGGAATCGAACTCAATTCCTCAGTTCCCCAGGACCAAAGTCCACCATCCTAACCACTAAGCCACTCCTCCACCTGCTCTAGGCAACAGCCAAGTTGTGCCTAATGGTTGGGCTGGCCCTATCCTCCACTCACTATGGGGATGGGGCTAACCAGGGGCGTATCTGGAATCCGGCGGTAGGGGGGGCCACAGCCAGAGAGGGGGGGCACATTTTTGCCTCCCTCCCCCCCCCCCCCCGCCGCCGCCGCCGCCTCTCTCCACCCCCTCCCCGCCGTCAACCCTCCCCCGCTGCTTACTTTTGCTGGCGCCGAGGTCCGACCCGCAATCTCCGTTTTTCGTCTTCCTCCGTGGCCATGCTTCCAGGAAGTAACGCTGCAGTGCTGATTCGTTGAATCCAGTTCGACGTCTGACGTCAGACGCCGAACTGGATTCAACGAATCAGCACTGCAGCGTTACTTCCTGGAAGCATGGCCACGGAGGAAGACGAAAAACGGAGATTGCGGGTCGGACCTCGGCGCCAGCAAAAGTAAGCAGCGGGGGAGGGTTGACGGCGGGGAGGGGGGCCAGGGCGAAATCTGCGGGGGCCCAGGCCCCTGTGGCCCCACGCAGATACGCCCCTGGGGCTAACAGAGCACAAAAAGCAATTTACATATCCTTAAAACCTCACTATTACTATGTTTACTACAATTTGTAATATTCTCATTCAAAACTTGTAATTCTAGTTACTACGTAAGCCGCATTGAACCTGCTATGTGTGGGAAAGCGTGGGGTACAAATGTAATAAATAAATTAAATAAATAAATTGTTGCGATTTTCTACATGTTTTTCCTGGCTCAGCATGTTCTTACAGGTCTGAATTAAGGCATAGGCAAACCAGGCATGTGCCTAGGATACAAAAATTTAGGGGGAGGCCCTGTCAGATGTGCTTAGGACACAGAAGGTTAGGCTTGCTGACTGCTTGGATTTTTCAGGATGGTTCAGATTTGTAAATTAACTTTGGCAAAGACAGAATGATTGCTAAAGTGTCTGCATATTTTTCAGAGTTTAGTCCTCTTCCTTTCCAGTACAGAGACTGTGGTAGGATCCAGCTGGTCACAGGAAGGACTGGGGAAGACTAAGTTCTGAATTTAAAATTGCTTATCTGTATTTAAAATCTTTATATGGCCAAAATTCAAAAGACACACAACTTTTTAGTATTCCCAATATAAGTTCAAATTCTTGAAGTTTACAAATGCTAAGATCAAGTTATCCTATGGTAAAAAATATTTGATCGAAATTACAGTTCTAACATTCTTTTTCATATCAAGGAGTGAGAAATTGGAATACCCTTATTAGATTAGACAAATCACTTCTTATTGTCTTTTTTTAGAAAAGTTTAAAAACATATTTATTTTCTAAATAATAGATATTTTTTATTTATTTATTTATGTATTTATTGTGATTTATTAACCACCTTTATGAAGAGATTCACCTGAGGTGATGTACATTAGGTATAGTTTAACATAAAACTTACAATTTTGTTAACAGCATAGCAATAGTAAAATAACTAAGAATAAACATAAATACAATAAATGGGGTAAACTTGAAAACAGTAAATTTAAACCTAATAATAGCATTTTACTTCTTTGTAATTCTCTCCTACTGATGGGGGCTTCTTACTATGTAAACCACTGTGAAAGAAGCAGACATAAGAATGAAAAAAAAAAAAAGCTCTACAGGGTCTGTGGAGAAAGCCAGTAGAACCACAGCACAAACAAAAATTTTTTTCGTGTGCTACTGGACAAAAAACATTTGTCCTACACTAAATTCAGTGTGCGTATTCCAAATCCGAAGTCAGAATTGTTGTAACACATCAGGAAAATGTGTTATGCATAAGTTTGCCCAAATGAATTCAAAGCACTTGGAAAGCATTTAATAATTTTTTACAGAAAGAGTTTTACTCCAACAATTACCTGATCTACATCAAAGTTTTCATAGTAAACAGTATATGAAAATGTAATGGAATAACAAATTTTCAAAAAAGTCTCGTATTGCAGTACTGTTAAAAGTGCTTCAGGCATCTGCTTTTGCGTTTGTGACCGGTCATATTTTCCCGTTGCAAAAACCAGCAGTAGTCCCCCATCATGTTGGGATTCCAGCGGCCTTGATATCTGTTCTCCATTGTAGAAATGTCTTTATGCAGTGGCATACCAAGGGGGGGGGGGGCAGTGGGGGCGGTCCGCCCCGGGTGCACGCAGCTGGGGGGGGGGTGCCGCAGTGCGCACCTGTTGCCCTGTCTCAGTCCGAGTTCGCAGTTTGCATGTGTTCACTGCTCCCTCTGAGTCTGTCCTGGAACAGGTTACTTCCTGTTCCGGGGCAGACTCAGAGGGAGCAGTGAACACATGCGAATTGCGAACTCGGAGACAGGGCAACAGGTGCGCGCTGCAGCACCCCCCCCCCCCCAGCGGCATGCACCCGGGGGGGGTGTCATTTCACCGGGGGGGGGGGTCGCACTGCACCCGGGGGGGTGTCAGCTAGGGTCAGAACGCCACTGTCTTTATGGAACCTCTCTCCATGTTCCTCACTTATGTGTCCCAAATTGGGTGGGGAAAAGTCAAGATGGGAATGTAAGAAATGCATTTTCAATGACATTCTGCAGCCAAGTTGTTCATATGCTTTAAGCATGTTGTCTTCTAGTTTAGCATAGTTTTCAGCTCGTCTGTTCCCATGGAAGTTCTACACTACTAGCACAAATGCATCCCAAACTGCAAGTTCCGGAGGGTTGAGTTTTGTTCTAAATGTGTCATCATGCATTAGTTTGTTGATTTCGGGGCCAATAAAAATTCTGGCCTTTATTTTAGCCTCAGTTTTCAGTGTGCTAAACATCTCCTTCAAATACTGGAAACCATTTCCATCACGATCAAGTGCAATTACAAAATTTTTTATTAAACCAAGTTTAATATGAAGTGGTGGAAGATAAACTTGAAGTGGATCAACCAGTGATTTGTGTTGTACATTGTACCGACCAACTGAGTGCTCGACACTGTCTCATTTTGTAATGATTTTTGTCATCACGACTGTTCCATAAGAAACACATATGCTTCGTGTACCCTAACTGTAGGCCAAGCAGCAGTGCTACCACTTTCAGGTCAGCACAAATATTCCATTTATGTTCAGAGTATTTGATCATTTTCAAAATTAACTCCATAGAAGCATGGGTCTCTTTCATTCCAACCCCATGAGCCAATGGAACAGATGGTTTTTTGTTACCATTGTGCAACAAGACAGCTTTCAAACTCATTTTGCTAGAGTCTAAGAATAGCCTTCATTCATTGGGAACATGTGTACCATCTAACTCCATCATAAGACCATTTACATCAGTACAGAAACAGACATCGCTTTCCATTGCATAGTATGCTGCTAACTTGGTGTGTCGATGATGAAAGTGTGAAGTTGTGGTGCTTCGTTGTAGCAAATTCCATTCCCGAAGTCTAGAAGCTAGCAGTTCTGACTTTTCTTTAGATAATGACAGATCTCTTACCAGATCATCTGAATCTGATTGGCTCAGCAAGTGCGGTTGACCCTCCAGTTGTTCTGGATCAGGAAATACATCATGCCAATCAACATCTTCTTCTTCATCAGGATCAGAAGCGTCAGTTTCAATTGCCATTCCTACTATGGGAGGGGCAGGCACTGGATTCTCTACATCATGTGGTACTGGTTTAAGAGCAGACTCACAGTCAGGATACACAATTTGTGACTTGATTCTCTTTGAATATCCGGCGATTTTAGTCATGCAAAAATAACAGTCTGAATGGTGATTTTTCTGCTCTCGCCAAACCAGCGGCACAGCACAAGCCATTCCTTTCCTTTTACCATTCAAGCACTGCATCATTGTTGCCAGGGTTGCAGTCTTCCTGCAACACTGGGCAGGTTTTCTTTGAGCAGCTGTGGCAAAATTTCGGCAGCTGCGGGGTGCGGGTTTGGGCTCTTCTCCTATGGCCACTGTGTGCTTTTTTCCGGGGCTTCTATTGGTCCAATTTGGTCCAATAGAAGCTTTTCCAGGGCTTCTATTGGTCCAATTTGGTCTAATAAAAGCTTTCCCGGGGCTTCTATTGGTCCGATGTGGTCCAATAGAAGCTTTTGAGGGGCGTGGTCGACATCAGGGGCAGGGTTAATGACGTCAGGGGTGACATCAGGGGGTGGGGCTGGTGACATGGGAGGCGGGGCTGGTGACGTGGGAGGCGGGATTTGACTTTGGGCATTTTTTGGGCGGGTTTAGGGCTGATTTTGGGCTGGGAATATTTTTCCCATCTGGCAACCTTGCGCTGCATTAGCCCAGAGTAACACACAGTGCAACAAACATGAGGTGTCCAGCTTTTATCTTGATCTCCAATTTGACAGCCAAAGTAATACTTATAAGCAAGGCGCACTCGCTTTGTCAGATTCTTGCGCTGATCAGAAGTAGTGTATTTGCCACATATGTAGCAGAAATTGTCCGGATCGTTAACACATTTGCGTCTATCCATCTTACCTTATATACTTACTGCTGACATCAGCCAATAGACCTGTCTAAGCGCGTCCGGACAGGTCCAGGCAAGACCGGGCATGTCCGTTGGAATATTTCCAATATATAATGCATTAATATTATAAGTGAATAGATTTTGCATGTATAACTTAAAATCTAGACGTGTCAGGCAAATTTGGAATTCATATTTGGAATCAGCGGGTTCAATTTAGTATAAATCACATGTTTTTCTCTCAGTAGCAAAATCATTGTTGCGTTGTGAAGTGTCCTAGGGGTGAGAGTTGTTTAAAAGAGATAGGAATGTAACTGGGCTGCTACTGCTGCTGCAGGCTGAGAAAAATTACTACTGAAAGGCTGTGATCTAAATCCAAATCCAAGCTGGCAGAAAATGCAAGAACCTTATACATGATGGTGTGCAGAACTGGTTGGTTTTGGGGGAAGAGGTGTTTACCGAATAAACACATATGCAGCACAGCAGCAGAACCAAGAGAAAGTGTGTGTCAGCCTATCTGAAAAGTGGCAGCCTGTGTGCCTCAGGAGTATATCTGGAGAGAGTGTTTCCATGGGTGTGTGTGAACAATGAGAGTGTACATGGATGTGTGCGTGTGTATGTGTGAACGCTCACATATCGGCAGAGCATCGTTGGCAGAAATGTGTGGCAACTATGTAGAAAAGTAAATGCATATAATAAAAGAGCAAGTTTCAAGCATTATTTTTGATTTATATTTATTACAATATCTTCATTTAAACAAATTTATGGAGGTGGAAGCATTATTTTTCATGATTTAACCCTTGTACTATTAGGTGCAGAGAGTGTGCAATGAACATACACACACACCCCTTAACTATATTCATCCTGCTGTTTCAAAATAGCCAGGATCTATGGTTACTTGTTTGTGTGTTTATTTGTCTCTGCTGGTAACAATATCAGATAAGTAGTTTCCCTTTGAAAATTTGGGTTAGAGTAGAGTGTGCACATACTAAAACGGGGAAATTTACCAAGCTAAACATCATTTTCTTTTGTTCCTTCCATTTGCAGAGCTCTTTTCATATGTAAAACTTTGTTAATTTATACCTCAAACCAGTGACATAGCCAGACAAGCTATTTTGGGTGGGCCTGAGCCTAAAGTGGGTGGGCACAGAATGCACCCCTCCTCCCCCATCTCCACCAACTAATATAAATACCTGATGCCCAGATGATCAAAAGCCCCTTGCTGTTCCAAACAACGCTCTAAAAATAGTGCTGGAACAGTGCAGGGCTTTACCACCCCTATGATCAGAGATAATAGCATGCAAATTCATGCATGCTATTATCTCTGATCATAGGGTAAAGTGTGGGAGGATTGTGCCTGAAAAGCCCAGACCTGTCAAACACAAGGACTGGAGGTCCATGGTCCATGGCTCTGGTGGCCTAGTTCCTCTACCGAACCCTCATCCCAAGCCAGTGACACTGGGGCTGGAGGTCTGGCAGACCTCCAGTCCCCCTGACCCCCATGACCCAGTGGGCCACTGGAGATCCAGTGAATCTCTACCCTCCTAACCCCCTCACACCCCACCCAAAAGCAAACCAAGCTCCCCAACATGGTGGTCTAGCAGCCTCTTCCCTGCCCCGCATACCTGACGTGTTGGAGGGATTAGTACACTCCCTCCTCTTCCCCAGCCCTGCCCAGTGCATCCTGGGATGCTCTGGGTGGGGCTTCACCACCACATAAGGATGCAATGGGCAGGGCTGGCCACCACCATTTTCAAGACGGTGCTGGAAGAGGAGGGAGTGTACTACTCCCTCCTCCAACACTTCGAGTATGGGGGGTGGGGAAGAGGGCTGCTAGACCTCCAGGTTGTGGGGGTTGGTTTACGACCCAGTGGGCCACCAGGGCTTTAGGGGGGGGGGTTCAAGGATCTCCAGACCCCCTGAACTTGTTTTGTGGAGATTGGAGGTCCACTGGACCTCCCACCCCCATGTCTCTGGCTTGGGATGAGGGGGGTCGGGGTTCCTGAGGGGGGCTCCTGAAGGGGGGGGGTTATATTGTTTTATGTGCTTGGGGGCTCTGATTATGGGGTGGTAGCAAATGCAGGTGCTAGCATGACACTAATAGCCTCTAGCGCCCGTGTTAACTTTTGATCATTGGTCCATGAGCTAGCAGGGATCCCTAAGCCTTCCAACTGATGAGGTCCTCTGGTGGCCAGAACAAGTCACACCCCTAATTGCTGCAGCTGGTGGCACTATCCACATGGTGCTGTCATGCCCACTTCCCCCTTCCAACATATGCTAATTTTTTGCATATGCATTGGGGAGGGGGGAAGGTGCAGCAGCAGTGTGTGGACAGCACCACCGACTGCAGCCAATAGGGGAGTGACTTGTTCTGGCTACAGAGGACCTCTTCAGCTGGTGGAGCTTAGGGATCCCTGCCAGCCAGAACAAGGGTGCCAGAACCTTGGGTGAGCCTGAACCCAAAATGGGTGGCCCCAGGTCCATCTGTGGCTATGTCACTGCATCAACCACATAACCCTTAAACCTAATTTTTTGGGATAGTCTACCCTTGGTATCCCTGATTTGTATCAGAGGCAACAGAGGGTGAAAATTACATGTCCAACTTCCCTGGTTCCCAGTTGACTGGTGTAACCACCAGGCCACTCCATTTAAAGCATGCGTGTGCAGAGTCACCATGCTGATGCACAACATACTAATGATGTCACACCCAGAATTAGGTCTTGCAGTTTTCCCTATGCAATGTTTGGAGAGGTGAAATGGGGGGGTGGGGGGGGGGGGGGGCTCTGGATTTTAATTTCTTAAGTAGCTCAAGGGTTAAGTTGTAAGTTAGAAAATGTAGAGAAAATAGAAAGTGGCCTGTCCTTATCAGCTGGGAATGGAATGTATGCTGGTGTTAAAAATAGTCACCTGTAGGGAGAAATGATCTATTTGAGGTGTGGAGAAATAATTGGGTAGATAACTATGTGTTGTAAATTAGGGTAAAGGATCTTTTGTTACCAAAAGGGCTATAAAAACTGTGCTTTGTTCTTCCTCTGGTCAGAGAGAGAATCAGGGTTCCATTCACTGTAGTGGGCTATGATTCTATCTCTTGGGAACTGACTTCCTAAATAAAGTAATTCTCTGCTTTAGAACTGCTACAACTTGTGACAGGTGGTTCACAGGTTAGAAAAGAAATAAATGGAGGTCCATCTGAGAAACCCACAAACTGCAGGTTTGCCAAGGATTCAATATAGTCTTAATCTGGCCCGGTGTGTTTTTGCATGTGAAATGAAGAAGTGCATATGCTGTTTATCCAGGGCAGAGAAAAGTAGCATCCTTTGGGACAAGGGCCAGTTGTGGAGTGATTTTATGCATGCAAATGCCTTTTAACCTCATCATTTGCAGTGAGCCTCTAAACCAGTTATTTCAGAATCCATTAGAGCCCCCAAAAAACCCATCTACTAATGCCAGGACATCAGCTGCTGCTTTGATAATCTCAAATTTTGTTAAGGACCATAAAATCATGGAGTCAATTAGCTGCCTTCTCGTGACTCCATTCCTTACAGCCTTCAATGCACATATTTCAACCATGATCCTTTGAGGAAACTTGGAATAAAATCTTTTTCTGCTGCTCCACTCTTTAAACAAGGGAATTTTCTTCCAGTCGTCCTTAGAGCTTGCAACATAATTGGGCACTCGGCATATACAGTAAATAATGAAAAGATGTTGCCTTCTTGTAATGAGGTTCTGGAATGCTCGTCTAATAAATCTGGACACCCCAACACAATGAATAAAAATCTGCAACCTATTTTTCTCAAGCACAAGATTCAGGGGGTCATTTACTAAAAATTAGTGCGTGCTAAATGTTAAGACATCCATAAGAATATAATGGGTGACTTATAAGGGGCTCATTTTCAAAGCACTTAGCCTTCCAAAGTTCCATAGAAACCTATGGAACTTTGGAAGGCTAAGTGCTTTAGTTTAGCGCATGCTAATTCTTAGCATGAGCTAAAAACAGTAGCGCGCCATAGTAAAAGCCGTGGTAGTGATTCTCGTGCAGTAAATGCGATGAAGCCCATTGAGTTCCTATGGTCTTTGTTGCATTTGCCGCACCGGGAATCACTAGCGCGGTTTAGTAAAAGGGCTGCTTAGTTGTTTGAGAACAAGAGTATTTAGGGCCTCTTTTACCAAACCATGCTAGCAATTCCTGTATAGCAATGCAGATGAAACTTACTGAATGTGAATGGGCTTTGTCAGCATTGCCGCACCAGAGACCAGTGGAATACCGAGGAAGGGGCGGTAGGTGCGGTCTGCCCTGGGGGCACGCGGCAGGAGGGGTGCAGGGAGCAGCCGTGCAGCTGTCGGCTCTGCTGGTTCCCTGCTCCCTCTGTTATTACTTCCTGTTCCGGGGCAGAGGGAGCAGAGAACCAGTGGAGGCGACAGCCATGCGGCTGCTACCAGAAGGTAGGAAGAATGCACCGGGCAGAGGGGCTTGGAAGTGATGCACCAGGGGGATGGGACGCTACGCTGGGGGGGGGGGGGGGGTGTTATGCTGCACCTGACACGGACAGATGATGTTGCACCAGGGGGGGGGGGGTGTGTTAGCAGCGGCGATCCACCCCGAGTGGCAGCCGACCAAGGAACACCACTGCCGGGGACCTCTAGTGTGGCTTGATAAAAGAAGCCCTTAGTATTTTCCAGTTGTATCATATTCAAGGCTATTTTTTATTTTTTACTTTTGCAATGGCACAGATCAACAGTCACACCAGATATTATAAAACAGACTGAAACTTTAGTTATAAAAAATGCATTATATAAAAGAGCCTTTAATTAACATGCTGCAGCTGTAATAACTATTTTGCACATGCATTTCAGTTATTTTTAATTTTTATAGTTTTACATTTTTTTCTTTAACATTCATGCTTTTGCAGACCATTTGCTTGGAAAGATACTTACTTATTTTATATTAAGGGAACAGTTTTCCTAGTTTTGCCTTGTCTCAATTTGTTCCACACAGTCATGAAAATGAACGGTTACTGCAGTTGGACAGACTCTTATTTATGGCTTCTCATGTAACTTTGCCCTTCTCGAATTCATATTTGGAATAACTCCTTTGCAGCTCTCTGCCAGGATTAGTCAGCAGAGGTCTTTACCACACTTCAGTCTCCATACGCTGGTGCCAGAAAAAGAGCACTGTTTAGCTCCTGAGGTTGATGCTGGTGTCAGTTTGCATGAGACTGTTAAAGAGGTTCTGTTGCTGACAGTTAATATATCATTATGAATATATATTCTCTGTAATTTTCCCATGCCTACTTCTGTGTAGTGGACTGGAGTCATAGGGTTGGAAGTGTGCTAGTCCATAGGACTGGAATTGTATTTAGCTAGGCATTGTGGATCAAATACAGAAATAAGCTCTATTCTGAGCATATCTGAAAAAGTAAGCAAGGTTAGTGCAACAGGGATTGGCACGTAAATGTATGTGGGGTGGGATGGGAGGCTGCCTGTACTGCTCATTAGAATGGCTAATCTTTCCCTTACTGCACACCATTATACCTTTCTGCCTCTGGTGCTCTCTTCCCTACAACTTGCTCACCAGCTTATCCCTCCAGCCAATCCATATGTTGCACTGAAGGGCGATAATTTCTTTCTTTCATCTGTTGGTCATAGAGGCAGCTAGCATGTAAGCATCCTTCTAAATGAAGAGTTTTAACCCTTTTTCCAATTCAATATGCAAAGAGGCCACCAATACCAAATCCTCTGATGTCAATCCTTGCCATTGCTGAAAATCCTCCAACTTTGCCTTCACAATATTCATTCTTGGGATGTCAAGGCTCAGGGTAGAATTTCTTGAACTTAGTTTCATCATGGCATCATTGAAGGACTTCTGTGATCTGAGCCATATATGTCCAATCCTAGTGCTCAGGGATCTTTCAGTATCAGTCTTTCTCTCCAATGGCATCTGATGGAGGGTACCTGTTGCTCCAGGAACATCTCTAATATCAAATATGTGGAATGCCAACTGCTGCCAACATCCAGAAAGGGTAGGTGCCCCTATTTTCTGCTTCTTACAGAGGGGGAAGCCACTGCTCACCCTGGGATCAGTACCATGGAATGCTGTTCCTATTTGGGTTTCTGCCAAGTACTTGTGACCTGGATTGGCCACTGTTGGAAACAGGATACTGGGCTAGGTAGACCATTGGTCTGATCCAGCATGGCTATTATGTTCTTATGAACTCATGCTCACTTTTCATATCCCAGTGGAAATACCATAAAAGCTCCCCCCCCCCCCCCCCCCGCCCCAACCATATCCATTCATCAGTTACAAAACAGCCAGGCACAGCTGCATAGCCAGACCTTGGGTTTTAGGGAAGCTTGAGCCCAAAGTGGGGGAGGGGCATACAATTTTGCCCCACCCCCCTGTGACTCTCACAGATACCAGAGTTGGTGGGGGTCTGGAAGCCCTGCCAGCAGAAGCACCAGTCTAACCGCAACCTGGCAACCAGCGGTGCTTTCCCTGGGCTGCTGCTGTGTTTCCCCCTCCTCTATGAGTTTTTGTGAAACTAAGCATGCGTGGGAGAGGCCCGCACTCCACACAGGGAAGAGGGCAGACCTCTCCTGCACATGCTCATTTTGCAAAAACTGAGCATGCTCATGTTCGGGTGGGGGGGGGGGGGGGGGCAAAGCAATGGACTAGAGAAAGCATCAACTATCAAGCTGTGAATATAGAAATGCTTCCACTCATGGGGCTTGGAGGCTCCCACCAGCCAGAACAGCAGATGGTGCCTCAATTTTTTTTTTGGGGGGGGGGATGCCCCCCATGGCCACACCACTAGCCAGAAACTGTAGTTCTCTCCCTCTGGACTAGTGGACAACTCTCAAACATCCCTCTTATCTCTCTTATTATATATGGGCCCATACCATATAATCCATCCCATGGATGGAAATACTTTTAAAACAGATAGGAGGAGATATTTTTTCACTCAATGAATAGTTAAGCTCTGGAACGTTTTGCCGGAGGATGTGGTAACAGTGGTTAGCATATCTGGGTTTAAAACAGGTTTGCACAAGTTCCTGGAGGAAAAGTCCATAGTCTGTTATTGAGATAGACATGAGGAAGCCGCTGCTTGCCCTGGGATTGTTTTATTGTAACCCGCTCAGATGGTTGGATGGGTGGGCTATAAGTTTTGTGAAAGAAAGAAAGTGCTATTGTACCATGAGTTAATACATAGAGACCTTAGATTGCAAGCATTCTGATGGCAAGGTAATTAAATCCAAATCCACGCTCTACCTCACCTCAGCCATCTACTTGCATGAAGTTTACAATCCAAACTTGAGCTGTCTGCAATAGCTCCACATGAATTGCTCCAATCTCTTATTTATTTAACAAATGCATATCCCGTTCAATCCACAGTTCTGGGCGGGTTACAGAAAAAACATACAAAATACTTTACAAATATATCACAAATAATATTGTCACACAAAAACAAAAAAAATTCACAAAAACAAGCTAATCCTGGCAGCTATAACAGTTGATGAATCTAATCACCAAAAGCCTCTCGAAAGAACAATGTTTTTTGTTCCTTCTTGAATTGAACAAGAGAAGTGATACTGCATACAGTTCATATCCCCCCCCCGGCAGGTAGAAAGATGCTCAGGGGCGGACTGACCATTCGGGCAACTGGGCAGTGCCCGAGGGAGCCCAGAGGCTCTGCCCAGATGCCCGGAGTGCTGCTGGTGATCTAGTAGCCTCTGTGGGTTGGGGGGAAAACATGTTCTTTACTGCCTAGCAGTGGCATAGCTACATGGGGCCACGGGGGCCTGGGCCCCCATAGATTTGGCCCTGGTCCCACCTGCCGACGACCCTCTCAACCCCCCCTCCCGCCGCCAACCTGCCGTCGCCTACCTTTGCTGGCGGGGGACCCCAACCCCTGCCAGCCGAGGTCCTCTTCTTCCTTCGTTCTGTTTCTGAGTCTGACGTCCTGCACGTTGTACGTGCAAGACGTCAGACTCACAGAAACAGAACGAAGGAAGAAGAGGACCTCGGCTGGCAGGGGTTGGGGTCCCCCGCCAGCAAAGGTAGGCGACGATGGCGGCAGGGGAGGGTTGTCGGCGGGAGGGAGGGTCGAGAGGGTTGTCGGCGGGGGGGGGGGGGGGTCAAAGTTGTTGGTGGTGGTGGCGGCGGCGGCAATGGCAGGGGGTGTCGGTGGCACCGGGGGGGGGGGCTAAAATGTGCCCCCTCACCTTGAGCTCTGGACCCCCTCTCTTGCTGAAGTCTTGCTACGCCCCTGCTGCCTAGCCCACTGGGCTGCCGCTATTACCCCCTGTCCAGCACCACCGTATTTTAAAAATGGTGGCCGAGACTCCCTGCGGAAGTCTCGCAAGACTGTCGAGACCCACAAGACTACCGCAGGAAGTCTCAGCCGCCATTTTGAAAACACGGCAGTGCTGGCAGGTGGGGGAAGAGCGACAGCGGGCAGGGAAGAACGTGCCCACCTGCAGAGGCCACCAGACCACCAGACCACCAGAACCCCTCAGGTAGGACCAGGGCAGCGGGGACTCGGCTGCGGCAGCAGGGTCGGCATGGGGGTGTTGGTTAGCAGCCGGGTAGGGGCCAGACCACCCTCAGTGCCCAGGGGCCTAGACCATCCTCAGTCCACCCCTGAAGATGCTACTCTTTTTCTGTCCTCATATCACATTTCTCCAATGCAATATTAGAGAGCTAAACCAATCTGACATTCATAATGGAGACTCAGACTCTTAAGGGCCTTATTCAAAAGGGCATAACTGAACAGGAGAGCCTCCTGCCTGCTTAAACCCCACTGAGCTAGCTAATCCTGGAAATTCAGTGGCACTTAGCTAAGTAGTGCTTCTGAATATCCCTGCTAACTGGCCATTCCCTAACCGGTTAGGGGAGGTCTGGGGCGGAATTAGTACTTAGTTGGTTAGTGGGGATATTCAGTCCCCTAACAAATGCATAAAGTTAAGGCAGCAGGACAGCTGTCAACTTTATTTATTTGGATTTTCTCAGGCTCAGCTGTTTTTAACTTTATTTATTTGGATTTGCTCATACCTTATCAGTACTAGCTCAAGGTGAGTTACATTCAGGAATAGTGGGTATCTCCCTGTCCCTGGAGGACTCACAATCTAATTTTGTACCTGAGGCAATGGAGGGTTAAGTGACTTGCCCAAGTTCACAAGGAGCAGCAGTGGGATTTGAACCAGCCCCCTCTCAGGTGCTGTAACCATTAGGCTACTCCTCTACTCTGTGTGCCAAGTTAATCAGGTACCAGTCTGAATATTGGCTGGTATCCAGTTAACTTCCAGGTCAGTGGACATATTAGGATGCTCAATGCCGGGATCGATCCAAGCCCTGGCATTGAACGTCTGGAGTGAGTTCAGCTCATTGGTGGCAGCAGTTTACATACCTCTTACCGCCTTGGGCTGAATATTACCCCCCTAATTTCCAACATTTTAATACAGATAAAATTTAAAAAAAAAAAGAGACTTACTGCATGAAAATCATTGAAACTACAGTGTGGCAGAATCTGTCTGAAATGTCATAGGATGGGTTGCTAATTTGGTTAAATGATCTATGTGGGAAGTAGATGGAAATGGATGTTGCAGTTGATGAATGTTGATCAGTAGAAAGGGTGATGGAGAGAAGAGGCTTGTGAGACATTTGCCTTGCTGTGATAGAGCCAAGATGGAGATTTTCTCTGTGGAGGGAGGAGAGGCAGAGGACCACCCAAGGAGTTAAGGACACTGGAGGAGTTGACTAATAGGGTATGAGAAAAGCAGGTCTCAAGTCAAGTGCAACATTTAATCTGAGTATAAAGGTTACAGGATCAAGCAGAAGTATTTTACATAAGCCATAGGCTGTCAGTACCAGGCCAGATTTATGTGTAAACTAGACAGACCATAGCTTAGGGCTTCACATGACAAGGGGCCTCAAGCTTCATTAGCATGGAAAACTATTAAACCTAAATTGTATTTTCTAAATAATTGAGAGGGCAGGGCTCTTAAATGTTACAGATCAGAGGCCACAATGTGCATAAATCTGACTATGGCCAGTACAGTTTAAACTGAGTGCAAGCATGCACACATGGCAGTGGGGCAGTGGCGTTCCTAGGGGGGCTGACACCCGGGGCGGATCGCCGATGTGCCCCGCCCCCCGGGTGCAGCGCCCCTCTGGAACAGCGCAACGCCCCCCCCCCCCACCGGCAACCCCCCCGATCCCCCCGGCGAAAGAACCCCCCCCGGGTGCATGCCGCTGGGGGGCGGGGGGGTGCCGCGCGCCTGCCAGCTCTTCGTTTTCATGCTCCCTCTGCCCCAGAACAGGAAGTAACCTGTTCCGGGGCAAAGGGAGCATGAAAACGAAGAGCCGACAGGCGCGACATCCCCCCAGCAGCGTGCACCCGGGGCGGACCGCTCCCACCGCCCCCCCCCCTTGGTACGCCACTGCAGTGGGGGCAGAACTCTTGCTCTTTTGTCCACTGCTGTCACAATGGCAGTGTCTCAGCCCTTCACTCTTTTTCATTATATGTGTGTTGAAGTGTGAGCTGAGGCTAAACTAACATGATTTTGACAGTACTGAACAAGACAGCAGGAGATAAGCATCTCTCCTTATGCCTGCAAAATAGATATAAGGGTTCAAGGACATTCTGAGGGTGTCAGAAAGGCTTTCAGGAGCTCTAAGCAACTTCGGGGGGGGGGGGGGTAGGATTACCATATGTCCTCTTTTTGGACATCTTCAGATATGTCCTACAGGAATTTTAATTTTTAGAGAAATGTCCTCTTTTTCTTTTATGTGTCTGTGACCAACAAACCTACCCACATAATGAAAGAAACTATCTCTGACTTATTAGTCAGTCTGGACACATGGGGGTGTTGAAGAGAGACAAGGCATTGCTGATCCCCTCTCTGCTCCACTGCTGGTTGAATCTGTCAAAGGAATTTTGTTCGTCCAGCACGATTTTAAGCATATGTCATACAAAGACTTTCACATGTATCTCAGAAGCCAGCCAAAGGGATTTGCGCTCTTATGATAAGTACAATTAGGCTCAGACTCAGTCGAACTCAAATCCAGAAGTTCTTGAGAAGTAGAATGTCTACTGTTGTAATGTAAGTAAGTCACTGTTTGATGTGTGTTCATTAACTAGAATTAAATATTTCTTTAGCAAAGGTAGCACCCATTTTTATTTTTTCTGTCCTCTTTTTTGTCTCCGTAAATATGGGAACCCTAGTGGGGTAAAGGAATAGGAGATATGGGGAGTCCAAGCAGGTTGCTCTGTCACAATGATGGAAGATCAGCATCTGGGTGGCCTTATTGTTTTGGGCAGCAAAGAGTAGAGGATGCTAAAGAAGATAGTATGCTCAGTGTACTAACCTTTGCTACATCCCTTTGCTGCCACCATCCCTGCCCCCCGTTAATTTTCTCAGAGCCGCCGAGAGGCTGAGCTGGGACCGTGGCAGGGCCACCACAGCCGCCCGGCCTGGGGGGGCAGGGCCACCGCCCCACCAAGGATCATCGCCGCCGCTGTCACCGACCCCCCCCCCCCCCCTGGATCACTGCCGCCCACTGTAACTGTAAATACCTCTTCTGGTGGGGATCCCAAGGCACCGCCAGCAGAAGGGTCTTCCTCCAGTGCTGCTCTTCTTTACTCTGCCGCATGGCCTGTCCCTGCGGCTGCTTTTCTCTCACGTCGCACATGTTCGGTTTCAAAGCCAAGCATGCGCAGCCTGAGGGGAAAAGCAGTCGCTTTGGAGACAATGCAGCAGAATGAAGAAGAGCAGCGTTAGAAGACGATCTCTTCTGCGCTTGGGGTCCCGGGGGACCCCTGCCAGCCTGCTGTGTCTGCTCCTCTGGGTCCTCCAAGGGAGTCTGGTGCCAGAGTTTTCCTACGGGACCCGGGTGACATGAACAGGAGAGAGAAACCCCGGCGCCGGGTCCCCCTTGGAGGCTCAGGCCCAGGGCATTTTGCCCCCCCCCCCCCTTCTTAGTGGCCCTGAATTTTCTTACAACCCTGTGACCATGAGATTGATACAGTAGTCAGGAGAGCCAGCCCCTTGTTGCAGAAGTTGAGGGGGTTTTGTAAGGGTAGCCCCTGTATCTCATCTTTGGTAGGTCTGAGGGCTGGATAGGCCGTGAACCATCTTTTGTGAACAATACCATCATGGATTCTGCATGACTTCCTGAAAGCACTGCATGCTGTCCACCTGAACTTCTATCTCCAGAACACCAGGCTCACATAATTAAATTATTAAGGACTCTGATTGTACCTTTCCAGCAGCGCAATAGCAAATCCATTCATGCTCATTTGGAGTCTGTGCGAGTTTTTTGATACACAGTTTTACAAAAGTCAAAACGCATTTTTCTAGCAGAGCCACTAGAGGTCTCTGCAATCCTTAAGAGAGCAGTGCACTCAGGATCTCCTTCAGAAGATTTAACTCTCGTGTTTTAAATTGAAAATTGAGATGGGGCCTCAGCATTTAATCAATGGGCTTGTTCTCTATTCTCGTGGTCCTAATTTGCATTCTGTTCAGGGTGATTTGCTGATAATACCTACAGAAAGGAACATTCAATTGCAATTTGCAAGGTCCAGAGCTATTTCAGTAGTGGCTCCAACTTTGTGGGCAGAGGTGTAGCTACCATAGAGTGAGCAATGGTAAGGGCTGCCTGAAACTGCTCCTACCCACAGGTCTGGCATTCTTGCCTTCCTCTCTCCCTCTCCTTCTCCTCCCCCCCCCCCCCTGCAACCAGCCCAGTCCGGCATCACTTCATCCCCCCATCTCTGTGGCTTATCCCCAGTGCTGTGGCAGGTGGCTGGCAGTGGCAGAGGAAGTCCTGAAAGCTGGTTGTCTCTGGCCGGCAGAGCCTTTCCTCTGGTGTATCCCGCCTCTCTGATGCAAGTTCCTGTGGGCGGGACGCAGCCAAGGAAAGGTCCCACTGGCCAGAGACAGCCAGTTCTCTGCCGCTGCTGGCCACCCATTGTAGCACTGTGGAGAAGTCATGTGTGGGGGGGGGGGGGGGGGGGATGAAAGGCAGGAGAAATGCTGAGGGATCCGAGGAGGGAGAGAGAGAGAGAGAGCATAGAAAAATGGAAAGAGAGGGGGAGTAAATTTGGACCTTGGGGGGGGGGCAGATGAGGGGAATAATGTTGGACCTTAGCGGGATATAGATGAAAGAGTAAGAGAGTGACCTGGACCAAAAGGGGCAGATGCTGGTCCGAGGGGGTGTAGAACAGATGGGAGAGAGAGAGAGAGAGAGATGTGGACCATAGGAGAGTAAGAAGTCAGGAGGCAGATGCTGAACTGGGGGCAGGGGAGAGAAGAGATAAAGAGAGAGAGCGAGAGAGACACGACCAGGGGAGAGAGGGTTAGAGAGAGATGCCACACTACAGAGAGAAAGTGTGTGTGTGTTGGGGGGGGGGGGGGGTTGCAGAAGGAAGGGAAGAGAGAAAGGAGAGAAGCAGGGACACAGAAGAGATGCTGACCATGGTGGAAGCATAAGGACAGGGACACAGAGGGGCAATACTGGACATAAGGGGAGGGATAGGGACACAGAGGAGAGATGTTGAACATGGGGGAAGGATAGGGAAGAGACAGACATTAGGACCAAAGACTTACTCAGACAACAAAGGTAAAAATATATATATATATATTTTTTTTTTTGTCCTCTTAATTTATTATCTGTAATATGTCAGCTTTGTGAAATGTGCATCCTTCCCCCCTCCCTCCCCCCAGTCACCACCGCTTAGGGAGCAATGGCGTTATAGAGAGCCCATCTCTCAGCATGTTACATTCAAGCACAGTTTTCATGCTCCCCTTCATTTAAATAATTAACCTATGCTTTGTTTTTTTGAACCACATGACAGCAACAAATTTCTGGCATGTTACCAACTTTAGCAGACAGTCTACACAAGTCTCCAGGCAGTAAATAATCTGCAACCTTAAGTCTACACATACTAAAGAAAATTGCACATGAGGTCAGAGAAATGGTTAAATATTATCACAGGTAGGGTAGGAGTGGATAAACGTTCTGCTGCAGTATATGCAGCCTGAGTCACTCCTTGTGTGTGTGAGTGAGACTAACGAGTTAGTTACTTTTTCCATTAAAGGCTTGGGTGAAGAGTCAAGCTTTCACCTGCTTCCTGAAGCAGAGATAGTCTTGTGTTAAGCACAGCCTTTCAGGCAGTGCATTCAAGAGTGTGAGGGCTACTCCAGAGAAGGCTTGCTTGTGGATATCACATCGTGTAATGTCTTTTGGAGAGGGTGTGGTTAGTGAAAGTCCTTGGGAGGACCTTAGTGTCCTTGGCGGTGTGTGGAGGATCATCCTATTTTTCAGGTACTCAGAACCATTTCCTTTCAGGGCCTTGAAGAACAGACATAAAGTTTTAAATTTAGACCAAATGACCACCGGAGAGATTAAGGCATAAACCCCCCCCCCCTTTACTCCCCCAGTGGTCACTGACCCCTTCCCAGCCCCCTAAGATGTGACAGTGACAGTACATACCAGGCTCTTTGGCAGCTTCAGATATGATGGTCATTCCTATTAAAGTAGCAAGCAAGTCCCAGGAGTATCCTAGAGGTCAGTGCAGTGGACTGTAGAGAAGGGGACCCAGGCTCATATCTCACTCTAACTGGTACATTTGTGGTTGAGTGTGTAAGCCCTCCAAAAAACACTAAATACCTACTATACCTATATATAAGTGACATCTGCAAGCTTGAGTGCTATTGTAGTGGTATATAATGAGGTACAGTTGGTATTTTTCTGCTCCTGGGCTCACCATAAAGTATAAAAGGGTTATGGTGAGATGTGTACCTGGGACCTTTTATGTGAAGTCCACTACAGTGTCCCCTAGGCTGCCCCACTGTTCTGCTGGGATGTCTTTGTGGCCAGTCTACTAAGAATGATGCTTCCTAGACATCCCAATGGCTAGTTTTTTGGCACTTTTCTCTATAACGTTTTATTTTCTAAAATGATCCCAAAACAAAAATGTACAAAACATCTAGATAAAGGCGATTTTCATTTTCAGGTTCAAAAATGGCTATATTCACCACTCGAATTTTGGATGATTTTAGCAAAACATCCAAACTCGGGTTTAAATGTTTTATCGAAATGCCCCTCCGCATCTCATATTTGTGGGTATTTATTTATTTATTGCATTTGTACCCCACCTTATCCCACCTCTTTGCAGGCTCAAAGTGGCTTACAATACAACATGAGTAGTGGAAAAATGTTAGTGAGTAAACATTTAGTATTACAAAGTATTGGTCATCATGATGATAATTAAACAAAGTTATAGTATACAAGCAGATAATTGAGAAACAGTTTATAATAGGAAAAACAATGATTGTGGCCTTGTTACCCGTGGTTTGAAAGATGACAATATTTATCTAAGAATCCCAGATTTAGTTTCTGATCTTAGAGCAGAGAAAGGATTGTGGAATCAGCTCTTTTTCCTGAAAATTGCAACCAAGCTGCTGCTCCTCCTGGACTGTAGGTAATTCCTCACCATTGCCAGAAATGTAGGATACAATATTATGAGCTGCATCTATGATCTTTATCTCAAATTTACCTTATGTTAAACAGCTAAAAGAAACTGTGGTAATTATGTTAGGTTTGATGTGTGCAAATCTCTCTGCTCTTGCTGTGGCAGAATGGTTTTCTGTATTTCAGAAGGATAGTAATTAGAAAAATGTAAGCAAATAAAGACCATATGGCATGTCCAGTCTGCCCACCCATGCCATCTATTCTCCCTATCACTCCCATAGAAATCCTATATACTTGTACCAAACTCTCTTGAATTCAGATAGTTTGTCTTGATCCTTTGTATATAGTCTTCTGTTTTTATTTTTGCCCGGACTCCTGAGGCTTTGTCTAGGCTAATACTAGAAGACAATTCCAAAGAGATTTCTCTGGGTAAAAGGACATTTGCCTACTGGAAAACTTTGAAAATTGTCCTTCCCCTAGAGTGGAGAATGGATTCACAGTTAAAGCAGCCCTAACAGGGCCCTCTTAAAAGTACACAACCCAGTTCATTGAGTTTTGCAAAGAAAGAGGCAGTGATTGCAAGTACAATCTCTGATAAATGGCAGTTATCTAATTTTATGTATTTGTTTATTCATGCTTGATATTACACCTGTAGCTAGTCAGTAGCCCGGTCCTAATTATCATGTTGGCTTTGGAAGGTAATGTAACCTTTCTCAACAGTACAGCAAGAGTGGAGAATACAAGTGTAGTTACAAACTCATTACTCTCTGACTGTAATACCTGTGGGCTTCCCGTTATTGCAAGGCTGTGATCAGGTTTCTTCCATGTATCTGCAACACAGCTAGCACTGCAGCCAGCACGAGGTAGAAGGGTGATCAGGCTGATGTGCTTTTCCTTATCAGTAGTGTGCTGGCAGGCTTTCAAGACTCTGATCAAAGGGAAACAGGAGTAGCATCCAGGGAGATGGAAGAACTTGAACACAAGTGAAGAGATGTGAGAGCATAGGTGGTCACCAGGATCAGAGGAAAGAGGGCAACACTAAGGAGATTGGCCACCCTCCTGAATTCCATGCCAATGGAGACACTTGTAGCTGAAAGCACCTTCCATGAGGGAAGTATGTAGAAAGAGAATGGAACAAGCTAAGCAGTCACGATCTAGTAAATAGAAAACCAGATTGTACTATTCTGTAACTTGGGGCCAGATTTAAGTAATGGGTGCCCATAGGCAAAGAAGAGGGAGAATGCCCCCCTCTTCATCCATTCTCTTGTTCAGATCCTCATTTAGGACTGCCCCCTCTTACCTCCACTGCTATACTTTAAATCAGATGCAGCAGCCAACAATGCTTCTCCCTTAACTAAATCTGCAGCATGGGACCTTCTACCACTCACATGCTGACAGGTTCTGGAATGCCCCACTGCCTCTTCTTGCATGGGCTTCCTGTCATCATGATCCATGATCATTTGTACCTTCAGGGACAAGCCCTCCTATATATAAATCCCTCAGTGCAAAAACCTCCCAATCATGCATATGATTCCCTTTATACACACCCTCAAACCCCAGAGTCCTCAACCACATACACAGTCCTCCTCATACACTTCCAGAGCCACCAATCACACACACACACACACATACACATACACATACACACACACACATACACACACACACAAAATCATCCCCATATACATCCTTGAGTCCCAGAGTCCACATACACAGTCCTCCTCATGCATTTTCAGAACCCTCAATCACACATAATCATCTTCATATACATGTGAAACATCCCCTTTCCAAAACTTCCTTGGATCCGGGGTCTGAGCGGGTGGGAGCCACCTTGACGGGCAGACTCCTTTGGACCCTTTCACTTCACAATTGATGCACGCTGCCTCCATCTGGGAAAAAGAAGTGGTTAGTGAGTTCGGAGACCCTCTTCTCCTACCAGGAACTCAGTTTCTGATTCAAATCTCCTATGGGATGCAAGTTGACAGTTAGTTAGGATGACCCCAAAGGGCCATTCATTCCCGAGACACTTTCCCGGATTAAATCACCCCAGAGCCCAGCAGTTTATATGATAATTAACTGGAACTTTTATTAACCTCTGCAACCAGCAGTTCAGTTTGTTCAAACCAACGAAATAGATAACAGTCCAATATGAACTTGACTTGAGTTCAGCAGAATATTTACAGAAATGCAGACCCAAATATATACACTTTATACAACGCCTCTCCTTGTCCATCCCTCAAAAAAATGGCAATCAATCCTGAACAGGCTGTACTACTTCTTCATGTGGTTCCAGGCTCCAAGATCCCGACCCCTCTACGAGATGGAACTCTCCCTATTTCCCATCTCCAGCTCCTGGAAGTGATCCCCTTGACCCACTCTCCAAAGCTCACTGACAGTCTCTGTCCGTCTGGACTATGACTGCTCTCTCCCTTAACACTTTTATCTCCTCCAAACTTCTCTCATGTCACTCATCATCTTGCTGCATTTTAAGGCAGGAACCTCCAGGACACTCCCCCCAGTGACCTTCTACCAGGGCTGTATCCTCTCAGTAACCCCTTACAACAGGGAGGTTACATATGCTTGAGTTCCAGAGCCCCCAACCAATTACACAATCTTTCCCATACACATCCCACAGTCCCAGAGCCCCCAATTATATATGCAATGCTGTCCCATATACATTACCCAGTCTCAGAGCCCCCAGTGAACTGTACCCCAGCTTGAAAGCTGCTGCTCATCTTCTTGTCTGCTTTCAAGATTATCCCCCCCCCCCCCACCTTCAGCCTGTACTACACAAGAGCAGGGTGATGGTTTCATAGAATTAAATTCAATATATTCAAATTTGTTATACTGTCCTCTTCTCCTGTAGCCTGTTTCCCTCCTGCGCAGGCCAAAGTTGATTTGAACTACACAGGAGGGACAGAGGGGCTGTAGAACTGTTGTTCTGCTGGTAAAGGAGGAGCGTGAGAGCACTGCTGCTCACCTTTCCTGCAGCTGCAGGCCTGAAAACAACTTCTGTCTCTCTGAATACTACATCAGTAACAATCCTCCCTGATACTATCAGCAGACTGAGCTCTGTTCCTTCTGCCAGCATTAGGGAGGATTGGGAAGAGAGGACAAGCAGCTGGTAAGGGCTATGGAAGAGTCATAAGAAGAATAGGACTGGCCTGGGCCTGGCCAACTCACTAAGGAGACACAGAGGAGTGTCCTGTGTTTCTGTCCCATTGGAATTGGGAACAAGTAGTTACCACAGCCAGTTTAGTCAGGCAGGGCCGGTATTAGCAACTGTGGGGCCTTGTGCAGACCAGTACTAGAGATACAAAGGCAAAAAACTAAACTGGAAAACATTAGGAGCCAGAATCTGCATATGCAGCAATAAACAGAAATGGAAATTATAATCTAATTATAATCCACCTCAAACCTCGACCAATTGTTTAGAACTGGTTGCGTGGATATTACGAGCTAGAGCTATGCGAGGGAGCCTTTGGAGAGATTGTGGTTTCCCTAGCATTTGCTACTTGCCTTAAAGAAGGACAGGAGTGAGTCATCAATTCTGTCACAAGAGGACTTTTCGTCTGAAAGATGATCTGACAGTTGACCACCTTCAAAAAAGCTAAGTGCCTTGAGACAATAATAATTTTTCATCGTCTTTCCCCCCCCCCCCCAGTAAAAGTCATATGTGACACATATAGACTGGTGTGCGCCCAAAACCCATGCCTACACTACTGCAAACCATTTTCCAGCACACCTTTGTAAAAGGACCCCTTAACTTGGGAATGGAGTATCATCTTTGCTTTGATATTTCTCTGTTGCATATTCAGGTCTCTAACATATTGGGACTCTCAGTAGCCTGTAACTTGCTAAGACATTAATAATAGTTCTACTATATACGGAGGGTGGGGAGGGTTGATAGGAATTGGAGAGATTGCAATTGTTAAAAGTTTGATGACACAATTTTTCATTACCTTTGTTTTGGACATCTGAAAACCAGCATTTAGGCATCCATACAGCATTAACGTCCAAATCCTGATTTTATGGACATCTAAAGCTGTAGTATGTCCATAGGACAAGAGGGCATGGTCTGGGCGTATTTTGGGTGGGGCTAAGGAAGGCACAAAATATAGACATCCAACTTCAATTGCAGAAGGGGAAAGAACGTCCATGTCCAAAAAGATGGAGGTCTTGGCACATTCAGGTTACAGAAAGCCAAAGGTGTTCCAATTAAGCAATTCTCCACTTGATGGAATAAGGGAAGTCACACTAGGTATTTTTCTGTCCCTGAAGGACTCACAATTAAAAAAACAAACAAAAAAAACTCAACTAAACTTACAAACAGCTACAGTAAGATTTGAATTTGCAACTTCTGGCTCTCTGTGCTGGTTCTCAGCCAGCTGCTCTAACCATTAGGCTATTCCTCCACATGGACAGCTAAATGGCCATTTTATAATATGGCTGCTTCTCTGCTGCTACAATTATTTTATTTTATTTATTTATTGCATTTGTATCCCACATTTTCCCACCTATTTGCGGGCTCAGTGTGGCTTACAATACATTGTGAATAATGAAAATACAATTTGTAGTAGTACGATTATGGGTTACATTGTGAAGAGTTATGTGAAGACAAATTCAGAGTCAAAATATCATTAGGGGATAGAACAATAGAGTGTTAAAATGGGGAATTGATAGGGCGATAAAACAATAGCAAAAGAACATTAGGGTACAACAATTTTATCTGTGGGTAGAGTTTTAAGTGTGGTGAAAATACGGGAGAAGAGAACTCAGAAGAGAGTGTATTGATGCATTTCTATTAGTGTGTATAGACCAGGGGCGTATCTGCGTGGGGCCACAGGGGCCTGGGCCCCCGCAGATTTCGCCCTGGCCCCCCTCCCCGCCGTCAACCCTCCCCCGCTGCTTACTTTTGCTGGCGCCGAGGTCCGACCCGCAATCTCCGTTTTTCGTCTTCCTCCGTGGCCATGCTTCCAGGAAGTAACGCTGCAGTGCTGATTTGTTGAATCCAGTTCGGCGTCTGACGTCAGACGTCGAACTGGGGTCAACGAATCAGCACTGCAGCGTTACTTCCTGGAAGCATGGCCACGGAGGAAGACGAAAAACGGAGACTGCGGGTCGGGACCTCGGCGCCAGCAAAAGTAAGCAGCGGGGGAGGGTTGACGGCGGGGAGGGGGTGGAGAGAGGCAGATGCGGCGGGGGGGGGGGGGGGAGGGAGGCAAAAATGTGCCCCCCCTCTCTGGCTCTGGCCCCCCCTACCGCCGGATTCCAGATACGCCCCTGGTATAGACTTCATGTGTTTTGATCCTTGCAATAGATCTTCTCAAAGAGATGAGTCTTCAATAGTTTGCGGAAGTCGGTTAGTTCATAGATCGTTCTCAGGTTGCTTGGTAGTGTATTCCAGAATTGCGTGCTCATATAAGAGAAGGTTGATGCGTGCAGTACTTTGTATTTTATGCCTTTGCACTTAGGGAAGTGGAGATTGAGGAAAGTTCGGGATGATCTTTTAGCGTTTCTGGGTGGCAGGTCTATTAAAGCAGACATGTATGCAGGGGCTTCACCGTGAATGATTTTGTGGACTAAGGTGCATACTTTAAAAGTGATACGTTCCTTGAGTGGGAGCCAGTGTAGTTTCTCACGTAAGGGTTTTGCACTTTCATATTTTGGTTTTCCGAAGATGAGTCTGGCTGCTGTATTCTGGGCTGTTTGAAGTTTCCTCAGTATTTGTTCTTTGCATCCTGCGTATAGTGAATTGCAGTAGTCCAGGTGACTGAGTACGAGTGATTGCACTAGGCCGCGGAAGACAGATCTTTGAAAGAATGGTCTTATTCTTTTCAATTTCCACATGGAGTAGAACATCTTTTTGGTTGTGTTGTTCGCGTGAGTCTCAAGTGTTAAGTGGATGTCCACCTCCCCTTGTTTTGCCCCATTCATACTTTGGACATTTCAGTTTGTAAAATAGATTTTCATCCTGGACGTAGCAAGCACTTGGACATCCATTTCTCATGTACTTTAGACAGTGGTGTTCTGAGGGGCGCTGACACCCGGGGCGGATAACCGATGTGCCCCGCCCCCCCAGGTGCAGCGCCCTCCCCATGCAGCGTGACCCCCCCCCCGGCGAAGGGACACCCCCCACCCTGGCGAAAGAACCCCCCCTGGGTGCACGTCGCTGGGGGGGAGGGGGTGCCGCACGCCGGTCAGCGTCGTTGGTTTCCATGCTCCCTCTGCCCCGGAACAGGTTACTTCCTGTTCCGGGGCAGAGGGAGCATGGAAACCAACGACGCTGACCGGCGCGCGGCACCCCCTCAGTGGCGTGCACCCAGGGCGGATCGCCCCCACCACCCCCCTTGGTACGCCACTGACTTTAGATCATGCTGTATATGGGCAGATCCTGTTCTAAACACGTCATTTTGCTGCCAATTTTGCTGTTGTATTGTCTTTTCAATGCTTAATAAAGACTTAAAAAATACAAAATGTTTACTTGGCAAAACCAGAACCACAGAGGTTTGGTCAATCTCTAAATCAAACATGTGTCTGGAGAAGACAACTTAAGCTAATGCTATTTTTTTTCTGGAGTAGTTGTTGGACTGTTGAATTCCAGATTTTGTATTTCAAAGCAAATGATATATTGACACTGTTTAGACATAAAATGGAACTTGAATGAATACAACTTGTGAGATGGAGCAAGAGCTAAATCAATTTATTTTGTTTGCCTAAATGTTTTTTTTTGATGGAACATACAAAAATAAAAATATCTCTGGACATAATCCAATAAACAATCTTGAGTTCAATGTGAGCTAGTACTGACATTTCTTCAGCAAAGTAGACTAACTTGACTTTTCCCAAGATGCCCATAGTTTAGATGTGTTAGTGGTTGGCCAATGAATGTGACTAAAACTGATGTTCATTTTTTCATTGTGTTCTACAATTGCATTTAGCTATGTCACTGGAAATTTATTACAAGTTTTTTAAAAAATAAGTTTTGTATAGTGGCATCATTAATAAATAAATAAATAATTCAACCTAGTAAGCTCAAAATGTTTGCTAGCAGTTGAAGAATGAAGAGGGGAATGAAATATGACTTAACACTCCTCCCCAAGGAGAAGGTAACTTTTAATTTTAGGGGCCCGTTTACAAAGGCACGCTGAAAAATGGCCTGCAGTAGTGTAGAAGTATGTTTTGGGTGCATGCAGAATCATTTTTCAGCGCACCGTACTGCCAGCCATTGACCTAGCGGTAAGGTCTCACATGGTAACCAGGTGGTAATGGTCTATGCGTGTAAAATGCTGATTACTGCCCACGCGCCAGAAAATTTAAAATATTTTCTAGCACGTGTAACGGATGCATGCCAAATATGAAATTACCGCAAGGGCCATGCAGTAGCCGGCCAGTAACTCAAAACTGATGCACATTGGGCGCATGTAGGTGCCTACACAGCTTAGTAAAAGGGCCCCTTGGAGTTACTTTCTCTGTGATCCTCTGCCTGGTAGATGGCAGTGCTTCAACTCCCATTGGAACTCATCAGGGAGTCATTACATTTATCACCATCCAGTCTACAAACAACCTTTATCTGGCTAACTCTGCTTAAAGTTTCTGTAAATGTTGTTTGTATTCTTTGTAGATTATACTACTTTTCATCAAATTAACAGAAGCTTTTTCCAAGTCTAGATGAGCCTTCAAGACCTCATGGGTTTCAGGTAACAATACTGTCAGTAAGGAGTCTTCAGCAGCAGCCTTTACACTACAATAGGAATAGTGTGCTTCACAGCAAAGTTTACTCTGTGGTAAATTAAAGAATTTTTAAAAAACATGCGTGTTCTTAAGCTTCTCTGACCTTTTAAGGCTCTGAGGAGGGTATAATGAATCTGTTCTCTGTTTTAGTGGAGGAGCAGTTAAGTGGTTAAAGCTGTGAGCTGACAACCAGGGTAGCTAGGCCTTAAATCTTACTGCTGCTCATTTTGATACAGTGCAAGTTACTTAACCCTCCTTGTCTTAATACAGCATTAGACTAAGTTTTCCATGGACAGGGAAATACCTACACTACTAGAATATATCTCGCCTTGAACTACCACTGAAAAGGTATGAGCTAAATCCAAATAAATGAATAAAACAGTGTTGTGAAAGGCTGATGGTTGCCACTAAAAGGCTTCTCTTTCTTTCCAGGCTGAGAAATGAACAAGAAAAAACCTTAGAGAAGTTTAAAGAGCTTGCTATATGTCTTTCCATCAGTGCATTTCCAGAACAATCTCATTTCAAAACAAGAATACAATAATGGAGACTTGTTTAAAGGCCAGTCAGGGAACAACTATAAAAGGGAATGTTCTTTTGCCAGAGCCCCGGGAGCAAAGTTGTAAAATAAAATGACATGCTCATTATCTGAAAAAGAACTTGTCTTTCACTGCATTTCTTCTGGGATTTGGCTTTGCATAGCTGAAAGTAGATAGTGCTAGTGGCACAGCTAATATTTTAGAATTATATTTGATGTAGCAAATGTGCAAAACAGAGGGCAATTTTCAAAACCATGTCCATAGAAGTTAACTCTTTCTCTTTTTTGAAAATTGCCCACCCAATGTGTGGATAAGAGTAGCGTCATAGTTCCAAAACACGGGTACGTTTACATACACAGAGGGGCCCTTCTACTGAAGAATGTTAAGCACTTAACACCCGAATTACATATGGGCCCCTTTTACTAAGGTGCACCAAAAAATGGTCTGCGCTGGTGTAAGCACATGCATTGGACAAACGCAGGTCCATTTTTCAGTGAGCCTGCAAAAAAGGCCTTTTTTTGTGGTCGAAAATGGACTTGCGGCAAAATTTAAATGAATGTGTGTCCATTTTGCACCTGAGACCTTACCGGTACCCATTGACTAAGCAGTAAGATCTCACACAGACGGTAATCATCAGTGAGTCTACACTGCCGATCACCGTTCGGTTAGCGCCACGTGGTAGAAAATATTTTTTGCTGTGCATTTTGGATGCACATCAAAAATAGAATTACCGCCTGGGGCACTCTGAAGCCGGGCAGTAGTTCTAATTTGACATGTTTTAGACGTGCATAGGTGCCTATGCGCCTTAGAAAAAGGGCCCCATAGTAATATAGTAGATGAAGGCAAAAGACCTGAAGAGTTTATCCAGTCTGTCCAAGTCATGCTCATTGTCAACTGATGATTAAACCAGCAATGAATGTGGTATAAAATACTTGATCCTGGTCTTTCTTTGCCATTTGTGGGGCATACACCATAGAAGTCCACCCAGCATTGTCCTTATGTTCCAACTACTGGAGTTGCATCAAAGCTCTCTCCAACCTATCCTAGACTGTCTTGCCATTTACAGGACAGAGACCGTAGAAGTCTGCCTGGCACTGTCCTCATGTTCCAACCAGGGGCGTATCTGGACTCTGGCAGTAGGGGGGGCCAGAGCCAGAGGGAGGGGGCACATTTTAGCCCCCCCTGGCGTCACCGATCCCCCCGCCATTTCCAGACCTCCCCGCCACTGCCAGACCCCCCTTCGCCACCAATGACACTCTCCACCCCCTCCCGCCACCGCCAACCCTCCCCCGCTGCTGTCACTTACCTTTGCTGGCGGGGGACCCCAATCCCCCGCCAGCCGAGGTCCTCTCTTCCATGCAGGCTGCAAGTTGCAATGCTTCCTGTTCTTCTGAGTCTGACGTCCTGCACGTACAACGCGCAGGATGTCAGACTGAGTTCCAAATTCTGAGTCTGACGTCCTGCACGTTGTACTCAGGAAGCGTTGCAACTTGCATCCTGCACGGAAGAGAGGACTTCGGCTGGCGGGGGCTTGGGGTCCCCCGCCAGCAAAGATCAGTGACGGGTTGGTGGCGGGCGTGCGGGAGGGAGGGGGAGGTGGAGAGGGTCGATGGTAGGGGGGTCCAGGGTGAAATCTGCGAGGGCCCAGGCCCCTGTGGCCCCACGCAGATATGGCCCTGGTTCCAACCACTGGAGTTGCTGTTGAAGCCTTCTCTGGCCCATCTTAAACTGTCTTTTGCCATATACGGGACACACACATAGAAATCGGTCCACCACCAGCCTTAGTTCTTCACAGCCAGAGTTGCTATCTAAGCACCAGTTGACACATCAACACCCATGCAGTCACTTAATATGTGCACCAACTCATACCACAGTGATGTAGTGGTTAGCGTGTGCTAATTCATGCAGTAAGTGCATTTTTTTCATAAGGGGCAATAACTAGGTGGAGCAAGAATGGGCAAAGATAGCATATCGCAGATGGCATGGAAAACATACTGGGCACTGTCAAATGTGTTGTTAGCGGAGGGACCACTTAGGACCTCTTCTTGAGGAGGCACTAAGGGGGGAATTCTATAAATGGTGCACAAAGTTAGGCTGAGTGCCAATTCTAAAAAGGTTGTGTATTGCTATGCAACCTTTCTAGAATAACTCTTAGTATGGATTCCCACACCCAGCTTTGGGTGCGAGGACTTCATCCTGTTGAAACCTGGTGTAAATGTTGGCGCACAGCCAATGGCAGTTGGGTGCATAAATGACCCTAATCTATAACACTGTGTTTACATTTTCAGAACGCCCCTGACCAGCCCATGTCCCTCCCCTGGCCATGCCCTTTTTTGAGTTGCACACGAGACAATTTAGGCACGCAGTAATTGATTGCTAATGGCTCATTAACTAGTTTGCACTTGAATCTGGGAAACTATCTGGGGGTAAGTGTCTGTGTAAATTATGAGCAGTGTTGACGTGCGATAATGAACATTTCAGCGTGGTAATTGCAGTTGCAGAGGATAGGCTAAGAGCACCCCCAAACAATTAGTGCGCGGCCTTTACACTTATGATGCATTAATTTTTGCTGTTAGGGTGCGTTAATTGCAAAAACAGGGCACTTTAGTAGAAGGAACCCTTAGTGGAGGTGCCTGTGGGAGCAGGGTTAGGGTAGGATGGTAATAACACTTGTGCTTTTGTATTTTGATAAGTGTATGCATTATTCAGTCACACTACACACAGATAAAGATGCTGAAAATAGATGCAGGTACTTTTTCCTTTGACAGTTTTCAAAGTAAAATACGTGTGTACTTTCACTTTGAAAACCGCCACAAAGTCCAAAGGTAAAATGCTCCTTTGCAGCTCTGCAGGTATTATGAACATCACTGCATAATATCAGAAAGGATGCCTATCATTAGTTGCACTTTTTCTTTCAGAAATGATATTTAAAAAATTATCATGTCATATATAAAAATCTGGGAGGTCAGTATTCAGCAACTCAGTGTTTTGTGCTCCTTAAATGGTCACCAACTGTATCTTCCCAGACCCAGACAAGCTCAACATGAACAAACCAGACAATGCATTTTTTCTTTACAGTCCCGGCCCTCTGGAACAACGTAACCCTTGAAATTTGTAATGAAATGTCCTTGTCCATATTAAAATCCTCTGGATAAAGGCAATTCTATATCTTGGCGCCTAGGCTTAACGTTCATTACTGCCAAGATAATTGTCTGTGATGCATGTAAGTGCCCTAAGTATGATTATGGTTTATGGTTATTTAACATTTATTTTTCTATGTTTTCTTTTCTTTTATTTCTATTGATTACCTTTAAAAGTGGACTAACACAGCTACCACATCTCTCTACTTTAAAATTTCATAAACCGCCCTTCCTTAGAACATCACAGGGCAGTTTACAATAAGAAAGCTCATATGGAAAAGAACACCATTATTAAAAAGTAAAGGACCACTCATACAACAACCAACATTATAGAGAGAGAGAGAGAGAGAGAGAAAGAAAAACACATACAATCAAAATTAAAATGTATCCATTCAAGTCAGTGAATCCATACCGCACAGTCGACATTTGCCACTGCATCATCTCCAAATGCTTTCTGATACAAATGTGTCTTCAATGCAATTCGAAGGAAGGGCATTCCATGATGATGGTGAAGTGCAGTAAAATGCACATCCCCTAGAAGCTTCTAGCATAGCAACCCTAGGAGATGGAATTCTATAAGGTCAGTCCTAAGTGGCTTCATACATAAGTGCAAGGGGGGCATATAGATGGGTGGAGCATGGGCAGACCATGGGCACATCTCCAAGTTATGTGATGCATGGCATACATAGGTATGCTCATTTCTGGCTTACACTGACCTGATGTGAATGGTCAAGTGTTAATTTAGGCATGTTAATATGGGTTTATGCTACTCTTTTATAATGGGATCTTGTCATCTGATATTCATTGCTATTTAACTGGTCAGGAATGGCTCCTGTCCAGTTAAATAGCACTCAACTGGCTATCCACCAATAGTCATTGGGAGATAGCTGGTTATCTCCCGCTGAATATTGGCGGTCAGTGCTTAGTGGATGACCGGCTATCTGCGAATATTCAGCGCATCGCCAGCTAAGTTTGGTGGCCAAATTGGGCTGCCCAAATAGCAGGCCTATCTTTGACCGATTTAAACTTAACCGGCCAACACTGAATATCGACTTGGCCAGTTAAGTTTAAACTGCCCAAAAATAAACCAGATATTCAATGCCAGACACCGGAAATGGCCCTGCATTGAATATCCAGGCTAACTGCCACGGTCTCAGTATTGGCCCCTTGGTGCTCAGATGCAGTTATAGAATAGGTGCTCCCTGGATAAGGGGAATACATTTACGCATATTACTGCCAAGATAATTGTCCGTGATGCATTCAAGTGCCCTAAGTATGATTACGGTTTATTTAAAATTTCATATATTGCCCTTCCTGAGAACAGGCAGAAATCAGTATGTCCTCTACACATGGTTACTGAACCAAATTGTCCTCATGACAGAGACAATTTCCTGATTTGAGACAGCATCTAGTGGAGCAGATATTTTAGGTTTTAATTCAGAATTCTTTCTTTGAATATATAATTAAAGTTAGAGGGCAATTACATTTATGTTTATTAAAATATTTGCTATACCGCAATTACCAACAAAGAAACATAGCTTGGCAATTCTCCATTCACAAATTAAGGCATATAAATGGGAGGGATTCTGGGAATAAGCATGGTAAAGTGTATCTTCATAGGGTGGCCTGGGATGAATGGGGTGAGTGACCATATATGTGAGTTGTAAAATGTATGAGACAAACACAAAGGAATCCTGTTTAGAAGGATTGGATCCAAAGAAGCTTAGCAGAGATTAGGTAAGAAAGCCGATGCTGGGCAGACTTCTACAGTCTCTGACCTAAAAATGGCAAGGATAAATCAAGATCAGGTATACATATGATGTATCACTTCATACCATATGTAATGAGTTTATCTTATTGGGCAGACTGGAAGGACCATACAGGTCTTTATTTGCAATCATCTACTAGGTTACCACATATATATTAATTAGTATGGTATGTATATTTATGTCTGTGAAAAAGGATAGATGTTTGTGCAGATGTGTGGGTGACATATCTTAGGAAGATGGGGAGTTTTGGGGGGGGGGGTGTTGGGCACATGTTTGTGATTGTCCTCATGCAGGCATTCTCTGGATGTAAGCTCAGTGTTTATTTATTTTATATTGTTTTGTTCAGTGTATGTTGGCTTTGTTGTTAACAATGTTTTTCTTAGTGTACTGAGTTTTATCTGATATGGTTGCAGAATGTTATTTTATGTTATTGTACAAATTTAAGATTGCTTGATTCCTAAATCGCAAACTCCACAGTTATTTGTTTACTGATTGATTTGGCTCATGCCCTGTTCTCACAACCAGTATGCGGTTTACCTGAATGTATTGTACTTGCCTTGAGCTACAACTGAAAAAAGTGTAAGCCAAATCAAAGTTTGCACTGGAGGCAATGGAAAGTTAAGTGCATTGCTCAAGGTCACAAGAAGCCATAATGGGATTTGAACTGGGCTTCCCTGGTACTCAGCTTGCTGTTCTAACCACTGGACCACTTCTTCATTCCACTTTATTAGTATTTCTCTGATTTGGTTGTGCTTAGAATGAAAATATCTTTTCTTTTCTTACTTTAGGCAAATTATTAACCTGTGGGGTCGATATGCTGTGTAAGTTAACCAGGTAAGAGTGAATGATAGGTAGAATATTAAATAAATATGAAACCTGTTCTTTCACAATCTCTTGGTAGATATTTGGAGGGGGGCCCAAGGCCAACCAGCAGGCTGACACTTTTTCAGATTTAGGTAGGCTTGGGACTCCCTGTAACATGGAAACAATTGCCCCCCCCCCCCCACCCCACATATGTAGGCTCTGCCCCTTCTCAGGTTCCTATTACCCTATTTCCCAGTTCCTTAAACTCTGGCAAGCTTGTTGTCTCTTTTTGAACTGGTACTTGTGGTTTTTCTCTCCTTCTGCTAGCAGAGGTTTGGTCCCTACCAACACACCACAGCCAAACCAAACAATAGAGCAAACTAGATAGCCTTTTAAAGTCTTTATCTGCTGTCATCTACTGTGCTACTAGGTTACACCAGAAAATACTGGGTCAGTTCAGAACTGTTTGTCCTAGGACCTATGCTGTCTCTCATGAGACTCTACGAAAAGCAATGATTGCAACTTATTTGTAAACTGGAAACATTTCTGGGATTCTTGAAAACCATATGCAACCTCTATTATCGTCATGCCTGCCTGAACCCCCTCATAAATGTGGGATCTGAATGCTGTCTTTGTAAAATCAGGCAAAGATTTGCTTCAAAATACCAGCCATTAACTTTCCTGCAGCAGAAAACTATTTTTTTCAGAAGTCGGAAAAAAAAAAGTTCCTGAGTTTTAGCCTTGTAACAGCAGGAAGGGTGAAAAGATAGGCGCTGGGGAAAGGTCGTCCTTTGCAAGTCCGTTTATTTATACCTTACCTACAGCGTAATAGCTAAATAAAAGGGATCATAACAAAAGCCCTCCCACTCAGACACGCTATTTCGCTCTGGTTAGCCTTGAACACTATGATGCAAACGGGTAACATAGTTTCACATCCTTCCTTCCTTCCTGCTACCGACCCCTCCACTCCAGCCTCCCACAGCGTCCAGCCTGCAAGCAGCTGATCACGCTGTCGCTGGGAGACGGCCCAAGGCAGGGCTCTGCCCCGATTGCTTGGCACTGCAGAAGCTGCTCTCTGATTGGCTACCGCCAGGCTTTCACGTGAAGGGAGTGGGCTGTTAAATAAGCTGTGAAGCGCTTCACTAGTCTGCCAGAAGCTGCAGTAGAGGGCGAGCGGGCTGTGGACGTGTGCGAGTCAAAAGTTAGCTGGCTTCAGATTCCATTCCACCTGAGTGCAGGTAACATGCAAGCAAAGGAGCAGCACCTGTGTTATCGTCCTTTCTGATCTGGCTTCTTCTGTTCCATGCATCGTAATGCGTACGCTTGCTGAGATGCTTTTTAGCCCACCGATGGCTTCGTGCATGCTTAGGGGGCGGGGGAAAGGAATAAGTAAAAACCTGCAGCACAAGTTTTCAGCCTGCGCAATATTTTTTCCGCATACTATTTGTACATTTACACAGATTTTTGTGCCTTGTGTGAAAAAAAAAAAACCTTTTTTTTAACTGCAGGTTGAAACTAATATGTAGCCAGTTTTCCTGCCGCTGTTTTTACCAGTGCGCATTGTATGCATTTTTGTTTATAGTTCGCGGTACAAGTAGGAGAAGGTGGACCAAGGTAGCAGAATTTTGTAGAAACGGCCCGCCTTGCTGTTCAGAACATTTGCCCCATGCGGCTGGTACCTAATTACCCCACTGTTCATAATTAACCGGATTAAACTTTCCATCTTGTTTTAACTTCGTCGATTCCTTCCTTCGCTCCTTTCTGTACGGGGCAAAAGCCTAGAGAAAAAATTAATCAAGTAGGCGTTGTGTGCTTGAAGGTTATATCAATATACTGTACCCAAAGAAGATAACTAAAAAAAAAGTTTGACTAATTTAGCATTATGAAAATTAGTTTTCCCAACTACTGCAGGAAGCAAACCTAAAATGTAAAGATGTACATAAAGTTCCAATGCGTGAACAATCAAGCATAGGATGTGGAGCTTTTGATGGTTTTTGGCATTCATATACGCCCCCCCCCCCCCCAAAAAAAAAAAAAATCCCAAAACAGGGCACTGTGTTAAACAAATTAGTCAATGAGTTTACAGTCTAAGTGAGACCCCTCGCCCTCCCCCCCCCCCCCCCCCCCCCCCCCCCCGCAAGGTAATGCAAGATAAGGGGTGAGATGCTCCAAACATGCTCCCTGTACACCTAAAGTAGGAAAAACCCTAGGACAGCTTTTAACAGCTATTAAAATTTGCAAAATGATAAAGCCTTGGTAGGTTTCAAAAAGGAAAAGACTATATTTCATTCCTTACTAAGTGTGCAGAATTTATACTGAATAAAGAGATGTCATATCCCAAGGATTTTCTTTTTTTTTTTCCATCATTTAAAGCAAATTGTTCTACCATATGCAGACAATATTAAATACTTGTTAAGCATGACTAATGGCATATTGTTCTTGATTTAATTAAGGTAGGGTGCTTTACATAGAGTATGCCAATCAGCAGTCACTATTCTATAGCATCCGCGCCTAAAATTTATAGCGAGCAACTGAAAAGGGGGCAGGTTGGGGTGTTGTCAGAAGTTAGGCATGAAGTTATAGATTATTTGGATTTCTGCACCCAACTGATAGCGGTTGGGCGGGAGGATTTACACCAGATTTCAGTAGGCTAAGTCCTTAACGCCCAAAGTTGGGTGCGGGAATCCAGTCTTAAGCGCTAAGGGGTAAATTCTATAAATGGTGCCTAAACAATCGGCGCTGAAGAAAACCCGCTTAAGCGGTATTTTATAAGCTGTGCCTAAAGTTTAGCGTGGTTCATAGAATACGCGCATAGAATACGCACTTAAGCAGAAAGGCATGAGTAAATTTAGGCGCAGCCATTTTCACCAACGAAAACGTGGTGCACATGCTCATGCCTGAATTTTCACATGGAGCACCATTATTCGGTAATTATGCATGTAACTCAAAGATATGCCCTCATTCCACCCCAAAATGCCCATTATCCTCCCATTTCCGTGCCTCCATTTTTGGAACGTGGAAATCTTAGGCGCAGATCCCGAACCTAACTGCGCGTGTTGGCCCCAGTTAAATCTAATTAGTGCCAATAATTGCTTGTTAAAGCCAATTATTGACACTACTTGGCTTGTTATTCAATTAAATCGTGTGCGCAAATAGGGAGCGTGCTTATATTTGCATGTGCAATTTTTGGCAACCTTTACAGATTCAAAGGATAAGTGACCTTTATAGAATTGGCGCATAGCATGGATTTTAATGGAGCCTGACTGGGCACTATTTACTGAATCCGGATCTAAGTGCTCAACATACTTAAGTAAAAGAGTCCCATAGGACTAGATTTTATATTTGGTGTTGACACGCTTAGGCATATTGTGTAAAAAGACAGTTTACAGAATACACCTAAACCTGTCCACGCGCCTATATTTTAGGCGCAGGCAATTACGCCATTGAAAACCTGGTGTAAGTACCCATGCCTAACTTAGGCACGGAACGAGCTATTCTATAACACTGCATGTAAATTATAGGAATGCCCACAATCCACCCATGCTCCTCCCATGGCCACACCCCTTTTGAGATCCGCAAGGTAGAATTTACAAGGACTACTTTACAGAATACACTAGCAAGTAGTGTGTGTAAAATTCTTAATTAGTGCCAATTAGTACTGATAGTTGGTTGTTAACATCTAATTATCAGCACTGATTGGCTTAACCAATTGAGTTGCATGCTTAAATCAGAATAAACCTAGATTTACACTTGCAACTCAAGTCACCCAATATATAATTTGAGGGATAATGCTTTAACTACAGTTTACCAAGATTTCAGTTGTGCCACATAACCAAATCTGTATGTCAAGACAGAAAAATTAGAGTTGTAATCATAAAGTTGTGTTCTGTTTTTATCATTTCAGAATGATACAAATTTTAAATCCAAGACCTTTGCCACGTTCAATCATGCCGGTTGATGTAGCAGTGAGAATCTGTTTGGCCCACTCACCTCCTCTAACGAAATTTCTCAGCCCATATGAAGATTGCAGAAGAAACCTTGTGAACCGATTCAAGCCCCTAAGGTCTTGCCTAAATTTAAAACGCGAGTCTGATTCTCACAGCAGTGAGTGGCACTCCAAGAACAAGAAACAAGTTGTTTTTGCAGATTCTAAAGGTCTTTCTCTTACTGCAATACACGTCTTCTCAGAATTCAAAGAGGACCCAGGGCAGGAACTGCAGTTCGATTTGACAGACTTGGAAGATATCACAGCTGGATTAAAATTACATGAGGAAAAAAACTTGATTCTGGGTTTTACTCCGCCGTCAGCTGATTACTTAGCCTTCCGAAACCGCCTGCAAAAGAAATTTGTCTGTCTTGAAAATTGCACTCTGCAAGAAAGGTCTGTTGCAGGGACTGTGAAAGTGAAGAATTTGAGCTTTGAAAAAAAGGTACAAGTTCGTTTGACCTTTAACACTTGGAAAACCTATATTGATATTGACTGTGTTTACATGAATAATGTTTATGGTGGTTCTGACACTGACACGTTTTCATTTGTCACTGATTTGCCACCAGGCATTCCCACCTACGAAAGAATTGAGTTTTGTATTTCTTACAGAAGTGAAGGCCGCATCTTCTGGGACAACAATGAGGGAGAGAATTACAGGATAGTTCACGCAGAATGGAAATCAGATGGTGTGCAGGCACCAATATCCTCAAAGTTGGACAACACAGCACATAAAGATCAGAGGAAAACCCCAGAAATTGACTTTGACCAGTTCGGTAGCCCAAGAACGTCAACCGGCATCTTTCCTGAATGGCAGTTCTGGGGCAGGGCTGTAAATGCTGCACCATACTGGTGAATGGAAACAGTAGGCAATGTTTTCACTGCACAGCACATCTGAGTGCTCTCAACATAAGCAAGCTTACCTTGGAGGCTTAAGTGCTCCTTGTAGTGCATGTTAAAGAAACCAAGAAGAGAATGAGATTTGGGAAATGGAACACAGGCGTTTGAATGAAAGACTGCTATTTGATTGCAAACTCTTCAGTTGGGAGAAAAATGGTTTTAAAAAGCTTTGGTCAGTTGCATATGCTAGAAATATAGTATTTGTGTTAAATATTCAATAGCTCTGCACTGCTGACTTAAAAGTGTTTGAGAGAATTTCAGGGACTCTTTAGGGGGTGGTATTCAAAGAGGAGTCTTCTTAAAATATTTCATAAGAAAAAAAATGCAATGATGGTATGGCACAATATGAACATTGGTTTAAAGTTACTTCACTTTAGAAGCCATGGAGAAGACAAATGGAACGCACTACAGCATGTATTGATGAAGATTTTGGGAGCTGGTCTTTTAAAATCTAGAGTAAGTGGAAGCAATGTAGGGAGAGTAATAAAGGGTGATAGATTTGATAGACCACGTAAAAGAAGGGGATGTAAAAATCTTTCCAGTTGTAAAATACTACTGTAAAATATGTGCAAGAGAAATACTACAGTACTATGAGCAAATAAACTCATACAGTCTGCTTTATATAAGCTCATTTCATGGGCTGAACGAATGATGCATTTGCACTTAAGCAGATTTCTTAAATGGGCTATGTGTAGGGCATACTCTAGTAGAAATTATTGTGCCTTTTTTAAGAAATGTAGAAGCCAAAAATTCCATTTAATAAGCTTCCTATAAGTTACTGAGAATAAATGCAAACTTACACTAACCTGTAGATGGTGCCTACACATGCTCTTATCTCACACGAGCTAAGCAGCCTGTTAATGTAGCCATTTCTTGAGAAGTATTCTAGCACAAGAACATATTCAGTCTTAAACAGTATAGCCATAGTATTTTCCAAAGCTCTTGGAAGCTCTTCTTTCAAACCTTGTCTTCTTCGCGCCCACTTCTTCTCCTGGAAAAACATGAGCTTGATCAGTGATTTGCAACTGAAGAGAGTAGGGCAGGGGTGTAGCCAGACAACAGATTTTGGGTGGGCCTAGGCAAGAAGTGGGTGGGCACCAAGTTATCCCCCCCCCCCCCCCCCACCATCACACACACACAAAAAAAAATCTCAGCTGGTGGGAAAACACTTCTTTCCACCATGGCAGTCTGCAGCAGGCATGCACTGAAAACTGAGCATATGCAGGTGCCAGTATCATGGAGAGTAGCATTTTCTTTACCATCAGAGGGAACTCTTCAGCTGGTGGAGCTTGGGATCCCCACCAGCTACCGCTAAACGTGTGTCACTGTTGGGTGGGCCTGAGCCCTAAGAGGGTGGGCCCAGGCCCACCCAGGCCCACCTCTGGCTACGCCACTGGGAGGATTAAAGAAAACGGTCCTTGGCTTTTTTTTTTTTGGGGGGGGGGGGGGGAGAAGTTTTGCTGGAGGTTCTTTTAAACCCTGAATTCAATCCTGACCAGGTTTTGTGGTTTTGATTTCATTGCAGTTTGCACTCTTTGGTACTGCTACTACTTACAATGCCTATGACAGTATTCAGGTAAAAGTAATAGGAGTGTCCTTCATATTGAAGGTGATTAATGTTAATTTGATATTTAAAAGAATGTTGACTTTCTACATAAAGAAGATGTGAATACTAGGTACATATTTTGCACATAAGTAGGAATTGTCATCTATTTGTGCTTTTCCTTTTACTGCCTTTTAGTTCACTTATCTTCATCTTTCTAATGCTGATTGTGCACTTTTACCTTTTGATTTTACATATTTGAGCTGAACTGTGTAATTTTTGTACTTGTTGGGTAATAGGTGTATGATGTATATACACTGTAAGGCTGTAAAGATTACCTAAGTTTTGCTGTCAGATGGAAAGTGGGAAATGTTCTTTGAAAGGGTTGGGGTGAGGCACACCACAGTGTTTACTCACGATGACACACATTTTTATACTTTTCTGATAACTGTATTGACGTGAGAGGTTACACTGCAGCTTTTAAGGAATGTCTCTGTCAGTTTATGACAAATGAATGTGAAGCGTTTAATGCAGTGTAAGAGGAAGATGAGGCTTGGCAGATGGGGATCTTCCTTTTCTGTTCCCAGTGACTTTTTTTTTTTTTTTTACTGTAATGGTTTATTACTGTACTATGTAAACCAATCTCCATGAGAATAAATCATGTTTTTGTATGACAGTTGAGTCTGAAGTTTTCATTATAGCTCATTCACAAATTTTAAAATGAAGGGGGGAAATCTATAATAGGGTGCCTTGAGTATTTGGCACCAATGCCGAATACCAGTTCTGTGTGGAAAGATGCTGTTCTAGAATACTATTGTTTATGTTTCTTAAAATACGTGATATACCGCAAGGTTCTAGGTCAGTTCCCACCCACCAATTCCCACTGGGCAATTATCATCTAGGACAATTACCACTGAACCAATTCCCACCACAGTAGGGAGGACAATTCCCACCCATAACCCCCCCAAAACAAAATACACTAGGACAATTAATCTTCTTCCCTTTCCCCTGCTAGAGCATTTGGGGGGGGAGGGGCAAACATTACCTTTTACACATCGCTTGCCCCTTCATGACGTGCAGTGCGTTTGGGGGGGAGTGGGGAATGTCCCCTACACTCCCCCCAAACTACACCCTGCCTGCCACTAAATGGAAAATGTAAGCACAAGAAAAAAAAAAAGATTTAAAATTCTAGGTTTCAACCTAATTCTTAGTAACATAGTAAATGATGGCAGATAAAGACCTGTATGGTCCATCCAGTCTGCCCAAGAAGATAAACATATTTTACATAGTATGTGATACTTTATATGTATACCTGAGTTTGATTTGTCCTTGCCATTCTCAGGGCACAGACCGTAGAAGTCTGCCCAGTACTGTTCTTGTACTAAGTTCTGAAGCTAACATCGAAGCCCCTTAAAATTTACACTCCAGCCCATCCCTATCTATTCAGTCACGATCAGGGCGTAGACCATAGAAGTCTGCCCAGCTCTCGTTTTGTTTCCAATTACAGACGTCGCAACCCAATCTCCGCTAAGATTCCACGGAACCATTTCTTCTAAACAGGATTCCTTTGTGACACTCCCAAAAGATGAATTAGAGTAACTTCTAGCAGCAAGAGGGGATGGGAATGTGAATGTAGGTGTCCATGAAAATAGCCAATTACTGCAGCATAGAATTAAATGTATCCAAGATAGTGTGTGCCTGTTTGCTTATTTTCCCTGCAAAATGGTTGGAATCTTAGACCTACGATGGGCCTGGGTCCTTTCATTTCCATCTTCTAGGGGATGAGACATACTTGGAATCGAATCCATGGCCCCTTTCTTGAACATATACCTCTTCAATCACATTGACGTACGAAAGGGCTGTAGCTCTGCTAATGTTTAATGCGGGATGTAAGTAAATAGATAGACAGAAATTCTGAATGGTGAGCACAACACGTGCTAGGTGTCCTTATAATCAGCCCCTCAAAATGTCACACATTGTGAATTACAACAAATTACTACTCTACCTATGAAACGTTATTCCGTTATTATACTTCCTCTGTGTGCACCAGTATGCTGCACAAACAAAACGGTGCTAGGTGTCCCTATAATCAGCCCCTAAAAATGACATTACGAATTATAACTAATTACCACCCTACCTATGAAAAGTTACTCTGTTATTATACTTCCTCTGTGTACATCTGTCCACTGCACAAAAGATCTTCCCTGTCAGCATTTGAAATATGACGCACCCGCCAGGACTTACAGGAAGTCACTCGGGAAAACAAAAAAAAGAGACGCGATTCAAGAATGAAAACAAAAGTTAAAAAAAAGGATAGGGGAGGGTGGGAAATGACCAAGAAAGAAAAGTCCTGGGGGGAATTGGTGGGGGGGGAACTGTGCAGTGGGAATTGTCTGGGTGGCTACTCGCCAGATACCATTCCACAGCTACCAAAAGGAATTACATAGCGGCTTACACTAAAACCAATTACAATTAACACATAAACAGTTTAAGGAATGCCAAATAAAAATAATAATAACAAATGAGATACTGCTAGTGTAAGTTTGCATTGATGTGCCTAAAGTTAGGCACAGTTATACCAGGTTAATGGCAAGTGTAAATATTTGCACCTTAGTGTTCCATGATCTGTGTGTAACTTATAATGTTCTATGTTTATGCGCACAACTTGGAGAGACAGTCATTCCCCTCTTGTGCTCCGCCACATGTCTGTCTTCCTTACAGTCACACACTAATGTACCTATGTGTTATTTTATATTCTCCATGGCTGACTATTGCACTTAACCAGCTATGCATTAGCCAGCTCCGCAAACCCGGAAATTCAGTGCTGAAGCCTAGACACAGCCCGGCATTGAATTTCCGGGCATAATGCTGGTAGCAGTCAGCAAAACGCTAATCACCACTGGAAGAATATCAGGCCCTTTATTATTTTGCTTCCAGGACATCTAGTAGAACACTAAATGGTTATGATAATACGGACCTTATGATACTTAAACAGATAGCCGTTGTTATTGCAGAGCTATCTCGGGGAGCTTGTGGATGATGGAGAAATTCTAAAAGACTTGGAGAACTCTGGGCCTTAACTAAGGGCAAATTAAAATTCTAGACTAGTGTTTCTTAATCTTTTGGGAAACTAAAGACTATCTGATAACTGTCCTGGCCTCAGGGCCAGCTTAACCATTGGATCAGGTGAGGATCTGGCCCAGGGTGATGGCGATTAAGGACACTAACCACCTTATAATTGAAAGAGAAAAACGCCTAGATTTCGACCTAAATCGGGAGATAGACGTTTATCTCACAAAAACGAATAAATCGGTATAATGGAAAGCCGATTTTGGACGTTTTCAACTGCACTCCATCGCGGAAGCATACAAAGTTGACGGGGGCGTGTCGGAGGCGTGGCGAAGGCGGAACTGGGGCGTGGTTATCGGCCGATCAGAGATGGGCGCCTTTCGCCGATAATGGAAAAAAATATGCGTTTTTAGCGAGAATTTAGGGCACTTTTCCTGGACCCTGTTTCTCCACGAATAAGGCCCCAAAAAGTGCCCTAAATGACCAGATAACCACTGGAGGGAATCGGGGATGTCCTCCCCTGACTCCCCCAGTGGTCACAAACCCCCTCCCACCACAAAATATGCCGTTTCACAAATGTTTATTTTCACCCTCAAATGTCATATCCACCTCCCTGGCAGCAGTATGCAGGTCACTGGAGCAGTTATTAGGGGGTGCAGTGGACTTCAGGCAGGTGGACCCAGGCCCATCCCTCCCCTACCTGTTACAATTGTGCTGCTTAATGCTTACTCGCCCAACCCCCCCAAACCCACTGTACCCACATGTAGGTGCCCCCCTTCACCCCTTAGGGCTATAGTAATGGTGTAGATTTGTGGGCAGTGAGTTTTGAGTGGGATTTGGGGGGCTCAATACACAAGGGAAGGGTGCTATGCACCTGGGAGCTGTTTTACCTTTTTTTTTGTTTTTGTAAAAGTACCCCCTAGGGTGCCTGGTTGGTGTCCTGGCATGTGAGGGGGACCAGTGCACTACGAATCCTGGCCCCTCCCACGAAAAAATGTCTTGGAGTTATTCGTTTTTGAGCTGAGCGCTTTCATTTTCCATTATCGCTGAAAAACAAAAACGCCCAGCTCACAAATTGTCAAATAAAACATGGACGTCTATTTTTTTCGAAAATACGGTTCGGTCTGCCCCTTCACGGACCCGTTCTCGGAGATAAACGCCCATGGAGATAGACATTTTCGTTCAATTATGCCCCTCCACATTACCCAGCTTCTGGTTTAAAGATGAAGCATTTTCTTCTCTTCCCCCTCCCCATCCGGTCTCTCCCCTTCTCGTCACCCCTGCCTCTGTGTCCTTCCCTGCGGGGGCTGCCACTGCTCCTTCTCCTTTCTCATTCCCCCATGGTCCTGTAAAGTGTACATCAGTTGCTGTCAGCAGTAGCGGCATGACAGGCTGCCTTTGGCCAGGCCCTGGGTCTTCCCTCTTCCGTGTTCCACCCACATGAAATTGTATCAGAGGAAGCTCTGTAGCTTCGACTCTCTTCTTAACCTTGCGCTTAGGCTTCTGAGATGCTATACAGTTTGGTTTCTTTCTTTTAAGGGATTTGGGCATCTGCCCACCTCTATTTTAAGGGCTTTTCGCATGACTGCTAGTCCTGATCCTGCCTGCTGTGCGTTGTTATTCAGAACAGCCGTGGCGACATGACCCGTCGCATCTTTGGCTATGATTTTAGCCGTGCTTTTCAGATGTGGTTTAACAATCTTGATGCCCTTTCTCAGCAAGTAGCACTTTTCTAAAGAGACTGTGGAGCTCATTTTCAAAAGAGAAAGACGTCCAAAAAGTGGCATAAATCTGCATTTGGGTGTTTTTCTCACAAAAACATCCAAACTTGGTATTTTCAAAACCAATTTTTAAATGTTTTTCTATGAAGACCATCAGAACTGCGTTCAAATCACAAGGGGGACGTGTCGGGGGCATGTTAAAGGTGGGATCTGGGCGTTCCTAACACTTGGACGTTTTTCAGCCGTAATGGAACAAAACAAAACCATCCAGGACTAAAACTAAGACATTTTGAGCTAGACCTGTTTTTATAATGAATAAGGCACAAAAAGGGTGCCCTAAATAACCAGATGACCTCTGGAGGGAATCGGGTGACTCCCCAATATCCCCCCACAAATGAGAATACAAATATGATTTAGCAACCTCTATGACAGCTTCAGATGTTAGAGCCAGGTCTATTAGAGCTGCATGCAGGTCCCTGGAGTAGTGTAGTGGTCAGGTCAGTGCACCATGGCGTGGGGGACTCTGGTCCCTATCTCTCTCTACCTGTCTCATTTGTAGTGGAAACTGTGAGCCCTCCAAAACTCACCAGAAACCCACATATAGGTTCCTCCACCCATAAGGTCTATTGTGTACAGCTGAGGGCAGTGGGGTTTGGGGGGCTCAGCAGACAAGATAAAGGAACAATGGTGAGATGTGTACCTGGGAGCATGTTTTTGAAGTCCACTAGGGTGCCCCATTTATCTCCTGGGATGTCTGGGAGACCACTCTAATAAAAATGCTGGTCCCTCCTACATCCCAATAGCTTGATTTTCTACGTTTTCACTTGGACATTTTTGTTTTGAAAATGCAACAAAAAAACAACGTCCAAAGCACAAAACCTTGGTAGAAATAGTATTTTCTAAAACAAAAGATAGACATACTAACATAGTAACATAGTAGATGACGGCAGAAAAAGACCTGCACGGCCCATCCAGTCTGCCCAACAAGACAAACTCATATGTACTATTTTTTGTGTATATCTTACCTTGATTTGTAACTGTCATTTTCAGGGCACAGACCGTACAAGTCTGCCCAGCACTATCCCTGCCTCCCACCATCAGCTCTGGCACAGACGGTATAAGTCTGGCCAGCACTATCCCCGCCTCCCAACCACCAGCCCCGCCTCCCACCACCAGCTCTGCCATCCAATCTCGGCTAAGCTCCTGAGGATCCATTTCTTCTGAACAGGATTCCTTTATGTTTATCCCACGCATGTTTGAATTCCGTTACCATTTCCCTCTCCACCACCTCCCGCGGGAGGGCATTCCAAGCATCCACCACTCTCTCTGTGAAAAAATACTTCCTGACATTTTTTTTTAGTCTGCCCCCCTTCAATCTCATTTCATGCCCTCTAGTTCTGCCGCCTTCCCATCTCCGGAAAAGGTTCGTTTGCGGATTAATACCTTTCAAATATTTGAACATTTGTATCATATCACCCCTGTTTCTCCTTTCCTCCAGGGTATACATGTTCAGGTCAGCAAGTCTCTCCTCATACGTCTTGTAACGCAAATCCCATACCATCCTCGTAGCTTTTCTTTGCACCGCTTCAATTCTTTTTACATCCTTAGCAAGATACGGCCTCCAAAACTGAACACAATACTCCAGGTGGGGCCTCAGCAACGATTTGTACAGGGGCATTAACACCTCTTTTCTTCTGCTGGTCATTCCCCTCTCTATACAGCCTAGCAACCTTCTACTTACGGCCACCGCCTTGTCACACTGTTTCGTCGCCTTCAGATCCTCAGATACTATCACCTCAAGATCCCTCTCCCCATCGGTACCTATCAGACTCTCACCACCTAACACATACATCTCCCGTGGATTTCTACTCCCTAAGTGCATCACTTTGCATTTCTTTGCATTGAATTTTAATTGCCAAGCCTTAGACCAATCTTCTAGCTTTCGCAGATCCTTTTTCATGTTTTCTACTCCCTCCTGGGTGTCCACTCTGTTACAAATCTTAGTATCATCCACAAAAAGGCAAACTTTACCTTCTAACCCTTTGGCAATGTCACTCACAAATATATTGAATAGAATCTGCCCCAGCACCGATCCCTGAGGCACTCCACTAGTCACCTTTCCCTCCTCCGAGCGAATTCCATTCACCACCACCCTCTGGCGTCTGTCTGTCAACCAGTTTCTTATCCAGTTCACCACTTCGGGTCCTATCTTCAGCCCGTCAAGTTTATTTATGAGCCTCCTGTGGGGGACCGTTTCAAAAGCTTTGCTGAAAACTAGGTAGATTACGTCTATAGCACATCCCTGATTTAATTCTCCAGTCACTCAGTCAAAGAATTCAATGAGATTCGTTTGGCACGATTTCCCTTTGGTAAAACCATGTTGTTTCGGATCTTGCAACTTATTTGCTTCCAGGAAATTCACTATCCTTTTCTTCAGCATCACTTCCATTACTTTTCCAATAATCGAAGTGAGTAGTTTCCAGCTTCTTCCCTATCACCACTTTTGTGAAGAGGGACCACATCCGCCGTTCTCCAATCCCACAGAACCTCTCCCGTTTCCAATGATTTATTAAACAAATCTTTAACCCTAGAACGCATATTGGGGGCCTTTTAGGCCCCCATGCTTACATTTTTGCTATTATCTGCAAAATTACTTTAGTTAGAATTTTGAAACTCAAGGTATTACTCAGGTATGTCATTGTTGATAATATCCAGTTGTTCATATAATTTTTTTTCATAGGCATTATGGTGTAACAATGCTTGTTTGGTGAAAACTACATCTGTACGAATTGGGGGCCTTTTAGGCCCCCGCTGTTTTTATCATGTTCTCAGAAGTGTTTGTGTCTCAAGTTACTTTATTTGTACTCAGTAATGCTGGTGGAGGGGCCAGGGTGTGGATAATAACATGTGAGGATGTCATGTGATTTTTGGAGGGAGTGATAAGGCCATGACATCACCTCAGGTCCTCTGAACACTGAGGACAGTATACACTGTGAGCTAATTGCTGAAGGACCTGTGATAAGATAAGCTGTTGAGAGGAAATCTGTTTCATTTTCTAACATCTAGTCAGCAATGGCAGTCTTCCTCCAAGTGTCTGACTGACCAAGAGATTGAAGCGATTATGTTTCAAAGCGATGATGAAAGTGAACTATCTTTGTCTGATGAAGAATATCTGCCACCAGCTAATCAAACATCCTCATCCAGTGATTCTTCTGATGATGAAGAAGTGAATCTAGTGGATCCTCAAGAAGTGATAAGTAGAACATCCAAAACGAATGTTTTTTGGGACAGTAATCCTACATTAGTCGGACGTACTCCAATACACAATATTGTGAGACAGGCTCAAGGAGCTGTGGGAAGTCCCAGTTACTTTACCCCTAAAGATGTATTCTGTACTTATTTTTCTGACAATATTGCAGAAGAGGTCCTATTATGTTCAAACCTAGAAGGAAGACGTATCGCTTCAGCAAAAAATAAGTCCTGGAAAAATATCTCAAAAGAGGAACTTTATGCATATATTGGACTTTTCCTGCTGGCAGGGAGTCAAAAATCGTATGATGTCCCAATACGAGAATTATTTCTGGACCCACTTTCTGATCCACACTATAAGGCGACAATGTCAGTGGGCAGATATGAGGAAATTAGAAGGATCATTCGCTTTGATGATAAGCGAACTCGTGCAGCGAGGTTTGAAACAGACAAATTAGCCCCTATCAGTTATATCTGGAACATATTTATCAAAAATTGCACAAAACTTTACAATCCTAGTCTGACGTCGGTGCCGGGCAAGATGGTGGAGGCTATTATTAAGAATAAAATTGCAGAGCATATACAAAAACATGGACTGATGAGACAAAGTCAGCACGGATTTAGTGAAGGGAAGTCTTGCCTCACCAATCTAATGCATTTTTTTGAGGGGGTAAGCAAACATGTGGACAATGGGGAGCCGGTTGATATTGTATATCTGGATTTTCAGAAGGCGTTTGACAAAGTGCCGCACGAAAGACTCCTGAAGAAATTGCAGAGTCATGGAATCAGAGGTAGGGTATTATTATGGATTAAGAACTGGTTGAAAGATAGGAAGCAGAGAGTAGGATTGCGTGGCCAGTATTCTCAGTGGAGGAGGGTAGTTAGTGGGGTCCCGCAGGGGTCTGTGCTGGGTCCGTTGCTTTTTAATGTATTTATAAATGACCTAGAGATGGGAATAACTAGTGAGGTAATTAAATTCGCCGATGACACAAAATTATTCAGGGTCGTCAAGTCGCAGGAGGAATGTGAACGATTACAGGAGGACCTTGCGAGACTGGGAGAATGGGCGTGCAAGTGGCAGATGAAGTTCAATGTTGACAAGTGCAAAGTGATGCATGTGGGTAAGAGGAACCCGAATTATAGCTACGTCTTGCAAGGTTCCGCGTTAGGAGTTACGGATCAAGAAAGGGATCTGGGTGTCGTCGTCGATGATACGCTGAAACCTTCTGCTCAGTGTGCTGCTGCGGCTAGGAAAGCAAATAGAATGTTGGGTGTTATTAGGAAGGGTATGGAGTCCAGGTGTGCGGATGTTATAATGCCGTTGTATCGCTCCATGGTGCGACCGCACCTGGAGTATTGTGTTCAGTACTGGTCTCCGTATCTGAAAAAAGATATAGTAGAATTGGAAAAGGTACAGCGAAGGGCGACGAAAATGATAGTGGGGATGGGACGACTTTCCTATGAAGAGAGGCTGAGAAGGCTAGGGCTTTTCAGCTTGGAGAAGAGACGGCTGAGGGGAGATATGATAGAAGTGTATAAAATAATGAGTGGAATGGATCGGGTGGATGTGAAGCGACTGTTCACGCTATCCAAAATACTAGGACTAGAGGGCATGAGTTGAAGCTACAGTGTGGTAAATTTAAAACGAATCGGAGAAAATTTTTCTTCACCCAACGTGTAATTAGACTCTGGAATTCGTTGCCGGAGAACGTGGTACGGGCGGTTAGCTTGACGGAGTTTAAAAAGGGGTTAGATAGATTCCTAAAGGACAAGTCCATAGACCGCTATTAAATGGACTTGGAAAAATTCCGCATTTTTAGGTATAACTTGTCTGGAATGTTTTTACGTTTGGGGAGCGTGCCAGGTGCCCTTGACCTGGATTGGCCACTGTCGGTGACAGGATGCTGGGCTAGATGGACCTTTGGTCTTTCCCAGTATGGCACTACTTATGTACTTATGTACTAATGTTACTGTAGATGAGCAACTTGTACCGTTCAGAGGACGCTGCAAATTCATACAATACATGCCCAGCAAGCCAGCCAAGTACGGTATAAAAATCTTCTGGATGTGTGATTCTGCAAATTATTATGGCATAAATGGCGTAATCTACTGTGGCAAAGAGGTTGGTGCACCAGTACAGAAGGATCTGGGGTCTGAAATAGTCAAAACTCTTGCTGTTCCAATATTCAATTCAGGTAGAAACATCACCATGGACAATTATTTCACCAATGTTGAACTAGGCAATTTTCTGCTTGCAAAAGCTATTACACTTGTTGGTACTATAAAGCAAAACAGACGAGAAATTCCAGCAGCACTCAAACACAATCGTCAGCGAGCACTTTATGAGAGTGTCTTTGGATTCAATAACAAAGCGACTTTGGTATCTTACAAGGCAAAGAAGGAGAAATCTGTAATTTTACTCAGTACCATGCATCACGATTGCAGTGTTGACAGCAATAACCAAAAATTGAAACCAGAAATCATCCTGCATTACAATGCAACAAAAGGAGGTGTAGATAAAATGGATGAGATGGTGGGAGAATATTCGTGTAAGAGGCAAACAAAACGATGGCCTGTAGTACTATTTTCAAATATGCTTGATGTAGCAGCCCTAAATTCATTCATTATTTATACAGAAACTCATCCTGAATTTCATGCACAGAGGAAGGACAGGAGACGCTTATTCTTGAAGGACCTTTGTCATGAACTTGTAATACCTCACATGATAGAGCGAAGCGACTTGAAATGCTTGCCAAAGAAAACTAAAGAAGCAATGAAACGGTGTGGCGTACAGTTTCAGATTACTCCAGAGCCAGGAGAAAGAAAACGAAAGCGTTGTTTCATGTGTCCAAGAAACATAGAGAGGAAAACTGAGCGATATTGTTCCACTTGTAAGGAAACTGTTTGCAAAGAACACTCTTCTGAAAAAATAACATGTCAGAATTGTTTGGAAGACTAATATAATAGAAAAGAAAGTTAGAATAAAAATGTAGCTGCAGCTAGTTTGCTATAGATTTCTATGCATTTTGTGTGTTTTCATGTCTTTGCGTGAAATTTGGGAAAAAAAAGATTTTTTGGTGTTTTCTGTGAAAAATTATAATTAAAATGTTGTCCACTATTCATATTTTATTGAGCAATTTTGAAATAAACTTGTGAAAGTTATTTAAGTGTGTTTTTCTACATTATGTGCATGGGGGCCTAAAAGGCCCCCATGACGTTAATATGTATATTTTTAACGTCATGCGTTCTAGGGTTAAGAGGACCCGCCAGAACCTCTCTGAGCTCTTTTAATATCCTGGGGTGGATCCCGTCCGGTCCCATGGCTTTGTCCACCTTTAACTTTTCAAGTTGTTTATACACATACTCTTCCGTGAACGGTGCTATATCTACTCCATTTTCATTTGCACTTTTGCCAGTCCATCGCGGTCCTTCTCCAGGATTTTCTTCTGTGAAAACAGAACAAAAGTATCTATTTAGCAAATTTGCTTTTTCTTCATCGCTATCTACATAGCGGTTTGCAGCATCTTTCAGTCTCACAATTCCCTTTTTAGTTTTTGTCCTTTCACTAATATACCTGAAGAAATTTTTGTCACCCCTCCTTACATTTCTAGCCATTTATTCTTCCGCTTGCGCTTTTGCCAGACGTAGCTCTCTCTTGGCTTCTTGCAGTTTCCTCCTGTATTCCTCTCCGTGTTCGGATTCATGAGTTTTTCTGTATTTCTGGAACACCAACTCTTTGGCCTTTATTGTCTCAGCCACTTTTTTGGAGAACCATATCGGTTTCCTTTTTCTCTTGCTTTTATTTACTCTCCTTACATAAAGGTTTGTGGCCCTATTTATAGCTTCTTTCAGCCTGGACCATTGTCCTTCCACTTCTCGTTCGCCCTCCCAGCCCATCAGCTCCTTCCTCAAGTATTCCCCCATTTGACTAAAGTCAGCATGCTTGAAATCCAGGACTTTGAGTTTTGAGTGGCCGCCCTCCACTACAGCTGTCATATCAAACCAAATCATTTGATGGCCACTGCCGCCCAGGTGGGCACCCACTCGGACATTTGACACACTATCCCCATTTGTGAGCACCAGATCCAGGGTCGCTCTCTCCCTCGTGGGTTCCATCACCATTTGTCTGAGCAGAGCACTTTGAAAAGCATCCACAATCTCTCTACTTCTCTAGACGTTTTTCTTTTTGGAAAATGAACTTTCTTATTCAGATTTTGGATGTTTTTTGCAAAAGTTGCACTTAGACGTCATATCAAAAATGCCCTTCCACAACACATACTGCTGATCCTTGCTCCATATATAACGGGTGACCCGTAAAAGCTCAGGAGCCCGTGACCGACCTGGGCTACATAATAATCTCTGTACGCCGCTGAGTCACTATAATAAAAAACCAGGAATCTGCTATACATTTCATTCATGTGACCTTGCCTACCAGGTGAGGGAGGGGCCGTGGGGGTAGTCTTCTTAGCTAAAGAACTCCTGTGTTTTGCATGACTTGTGCCATATTGATAAAAAGAAACTGCAAAAATGTGTGGTTCTGGGGTTTCTTTCTATCTTAAAACACAAGTCTGCTTCTTCTGAATGGACCCTCTGAAAGGGGGGATCAGGGAAGAGTGGCTGTGCACACTGAGAGGCTCTGATCTCTACAAACAGCTGTTTTTTTCTTTCAGTCCTGCCTGCAGAAAAGGGAGGGGGAGTGGTTGAGGAGGATAGAGGAGAGAGGATAGGCTCTTGGCAGACTGTTTGACCTAGCACAGACAAGAACAGTTTAAAACAGCATGTTTGCTGATCTTTGTGTCAAGAGGGGAGAGGTGAGGAGGAATCGATTGTAAAACCATTAGTTTGGTTTTAAAGTCTAAAATGTAATTTAGTTTTTTTTCCTGCACTAGTCAAATCTCTCCTGAGAGGGTAGCTGTGAAACAGCATGTGGCTGTCAAGATGGGGGGGGGGGGGGGGGGGGGGGGGGGGAGGAGAGGGGGCTGCATGCACTCAAATGGCTGTAATTCAGCAAAAAGCCTGTCATTCTTAAAAGCAGACAGACCTAACTTGATCCAACTTAAAACAAAAACACAGTTTAGGGTTTAAAATCATTAGAGCTGTGGTTTAAACAGCACAGTAGCCCTTTGAAAGAAAAATAAAAAAAAGAAACAGGTAGTCTGAAGGCTAAAATAAATGCTTAAGGTTAAGCTGCACACATTCCTCCAAGACTGCAGAGGGTGGTGTGAAACAGGAAGTGATGAGGTGTGTCCAGTGCTTAACACCATCTTGGGAAAGGAGGCATAGCTATGATGTCACTGTATGTGATGTCACCAAAAGGGGTCGGGTTTGGGGTGGGATTATGAAAAGGGGCAGGGTTTGGGACAGGGCAATGCAAATAAGGCAGGGCTAGGGGCAAGGTTATGTAAAAGGAGCACGGCTATGACATCATATCTGGTGACATCATCAAAAAGGGTGAGGTGGGGTCAGAGCATGGGCAGAGTGGGCATGGCTTGGGCACGTCCTTACTTCTGATTTGGCTGACATGACTGGAAATGGATATGGCCACCTGTCAAAAATTTGCAAATTAGGTTTGATAAAAGTCAGTGAGGTGTACTGGTATGAGTATAGAGGGTGGAAATGGGGGACCAGAAGGTGGCTGAAAGATGGGAATGAGAGACAGGTGGAAATGGGAGGACTAGAGAAGTCAGCTTATGAAGTGGAGAGACAGGGTGGGGGGGGGGGGCGGAAGGAGGAATAAATATTGCTAAGGGCCCTATTTACTAAGACGCACTAGCGTTTTCAGCGTGTGTTAATATTTAGCACGCGCTAATGCTAGAGACACCCATAAGGTGTCTATGGGTGCCTCTAGTGTTAGCACTCCCTAATTTTTACCACATACTAAAAACGTTAGCTCGCCTACAGCGTGGCTTAGTAAATAGGGTCCTTAAAAATAAAAAGGCAGAATAAGAGATGGAGAAAAAAGAAGAGAGAGAGGAAGGGAAGATGGGAGGAGTGAAGAAACAGAAAATGGATGTGAGATCCTGGAAAAGGGCTTAAGCTAAAATAAGAGAAAGTGCTAAAGAGGACCAGAACCAAACCAACTGGATAAATAAAATGATAAAACAAAAGGTACAAATTATTTATTTTTTTATTTTTAGAGACTAAAAAATGTCACCTTTGAAAAAGTTATATTTTGTTCTGTTCAGGAGGAAATACATCTCTGTTTCTCTTTCTTCAGTGTTCCATTGTTAACAGAGTCTGGAGTCTCCATTTAATTTTATGTCTACATATTTGCTTCTTACTTGCAGCCTGTTAGTTTTACTATATGAGGATGGTATATATTTTCCATGTGTTATTGAGGTGAGGGATTCTATTAAAATGTAGGTTGTGTGTAGGATGTCCACATTGTCCCCTTAATAGCTGGACAGATCTCATCTTCAGATAAATCCACTTCAATCCTCTCCTTTTGCTAGTCAGATGGAGTTGGATGCTACAGATTCTCTAAATATGCGCTTGAGTCTCCTGAATTTGCAAAGGTATTGGCGGAGTAAAGAGTATCATAATATTCTTTCAATTGACTCAAAATTTTCTCATTGGTGAATACTCTCTGACTTAGCTTGGTGGTAATAGAGGAAAAGTGCACATTGTTTCTTTTGCCTTTTAAATATTGAGGGTTTGTTTTTGCTAAGGTGCGCTGAAAAATGGCCTGCGGTAGTTTAGACGTGTGTTTTGGGCGCACACAGAAATATTTTTCATCGCACCTACAAAAAATGCCTTTTTAAAATTTTTTGCCAAACATGGTCGTGCGGCAAAATGAAAATTGGCACGTGTCCATTTTGGGTCTGAGATCTTACCGCCAGCCATTGACCTAGCGGTAAAGTCTTACGCAGTAACCGGGTGGTAATGACCTACGCATGTCAATTGACAGTCGGCGCGCATACCTGATGCACGCCAGAAAATAAAAATATTTTTTGGACACGTGCCAAAAATGAAATTACCGCAAGAGCCACGCTGTAGCCAGGTAGTAACTCAAAACTGATGCACGTTGGGCACGCATAGGCACCTAGGGAATTATAGCAGTGCAACAATTCTCGTCTTCCTCATCTCCTAAAGAGATACTGGTCCTGCACACGTATCGTTATTGGGTGTTTGGAAGATTGTGAAGAGGACCAAAGCACTGCTTCAAGGACCTGTACAGCAACTCTGTGATTTTTCCCAGTCTATAGTCTCTAAAGTAGATGATTTAGAATATAAAATATCTTCTCTTGATGTTTCTTTAAAGAAAGTAGAGTCTCAGATAGGTGTTGCTCAACAGTTTGGGGCTTCCAATATTAAGGATAGCTTGCACCTGCATAAGCAACTTGAGGTTGTAGAAAATCATTTGAGATCCTCTAATCTGAGACTCTTAAATTTTCCAGTTTGTCCTTTATTGCCTGCTGAGATCTTGTTAAGGAAATATTTCAAGGAAGTATTGGTTTTGTCTAATGCTGATTCTATTTTGATTTCTGTTATTATTTGCTAAATAGAGTATGGAATCTCAGAAAGGGGGAGAGTGTGATGTTTTGTCATCCCAACCTAATATGATGAAGAATTTGACTGCTCTTTTAGAGTTCACATGATGATATTACTCAACACTCTATCCTGCTGGTTTCTTTTGCCCTGGATATAGAAAAAGTTACGATTTTGAACGCTTATTTTAGGAAAAAAGATTTCTTTTTTTGTGGAGATAAGCTTCAGATATTTCCTGATGTTTCTAGAGCAACTCAGGCTAGGTGAAGACAGGTTCTTAGTTTAAGTGAAGAGTGTCAGCTCAAGGAGCAACGTTTTTAAAAACATTTTCCTCTAAATAAATGTTTAATTTCTTTTCCTGATACTAAATTTGTCTTCTTTGAACCAGATCAACTAGAAATGTTCTTGTTATATAGGGCAGTGGCGTAGCCACAGGTGGGCCTGGGTGGGAACAGCGGCACACCCTTAGCTGTAGCTGGGGGGGATCCCAAGCTCTACCAGCTGAAGACCTCCCTCTGTTGGGGCCAAAAATGCTGCTCTCCACTTCAGCAGTCTGAACTTCCTAAGCTGCGCATGCTCAGTTTTCAGTGAATGCCTGCTGAGGTGGAGAGCAGCATTTTCCTGCCAGCTGAGATTTTTTTTTTAAGATAATGGGGGAGGACACTTGGTGCCCACCCACTTCTTATCTAGGCCCATCCAAAATCCACTATCTGGCTAGGCCCCTGATATAGGGAAGTTAAGTAGTCAACTTGGGTGGTAATTGTATTTAAGATCGCCTTAGGATAAAATTCAGGAAGAATGATGTTGTTTCAGAATTTTTCTTTTTTCTTAAGTTACTCTGTTGACATCAGCACTGTTCTCCCTTCCATGATGTGGACTTTATATTTCTGAGTGCTTTTGCTTGTACTTAGATTGAAATTTCAAATAAAAACAAATTATAGCCAGGTCTTCAGTGCTCAGCCATACCTGATACCAGCACTGATTATCCAGGTATAAGACAGCCACATATTCAGCGTTGGTACTTGAATAAGTGTCCAGATATATTTTACTGAATTACCTTAGCTCAGTAGTTATCTAGGTATAGCCCTCCATCTTGGATCTATCCCCAGATCACCCTGACACGATCCAAATAGTACTGAGATGGTCAGTGAACATTTTTAATGGCATCATCCAGAAAACGCTGCTGAAAATCAGTGGCTGGCCCCAGTAAGTGTCACTTATCCAGGTAGGAGTTGCTGCTACCTGGATCAGTGCTGTGAAATATCGATTCCTCCAATATATATCAATTTCCACGATGCAGCCGTTGAGCAGAACCGAGACTTATGGATTTCAGGTTACACATAAACGTGTTTGTTCTGACTTGCTGCCCTGCAGGGCTAACTTAGCTGAGGAAAACTAAATACTGGGGTTTCTTCTTCATAACAACATACAAAATCATTCTGTCACTGGGATCTTTTATCCGGTGTTTGCTGGTGGGCTACGGAAGGGCACTGCTGTTAAGAAGACCTGGGACTTGAATAGTAATAATAATAATAATAATAATAATAATAAAACTTTATTTATAACCCACTATAGCTATAAAAGTCTAAGCAGGGAACAAATCACATACAAAATATAAAAGGACAGAACAATAAAATTAAAACATACAACATACAACAGATTAAAATTTACATGGTATTAAAATAATATCATACATCAGAGGAACCAAAAGCCTGAAAAAGTAAATGAGTTTTCAATGCTTTTTTTAACTGGTCCATATTTTGTATTGAACGAAGTTCAATGGACAATGCATTCCATAATTTCGGACCTTTGATGTTGAAAATAGATGATCTGCATTCTTCCAAATAAACCTGATGAAATGAAGGCACATCAAGTAGCTGTTTCTGAGATGATTTTGAAGAAGATATGACATGGAAGTTAGAAGGGATATATTTGGGTAGTAACACAGATGGGCCTATTAGTATTCTGACTGAGTTAAAAAGTTTCTTGGCATTGCCTCTGATCTTCAGTTTGTCATTTGTTTCTAGTGTTGACACTGTACTTTGCACAGAGAGTTAACTATTCTATAAAATCCCACTTCGCCAGCGTGGTAGCAGCTCTCTCATCATTCTTCTTGTACTTTGCTTTCTGTGGCAATGAGGATGAGACAAATGAAAGCACCAGCTTGCAAAATAAACAGCATTTCCTTTTTAAAGTTCTGCTCTGCTGAGTTACTGTGGACAAAATGATTACAAAATAATAAACAGAGCAATTTTGGGTATGAAATGTAGAGGAAGTATCTGCTGGTTATGCAGTGAAGGGCTTTTGGCAGCAGTGAACACTAACAATTAGTTGGAAAAAATGTCATGCCATTATTACAATTAATGAATATAATGCAATAAAATACAAGTCTTTTCAGAAATTGTTCCCTAAAAATACTCTATCAAATCTGTTGAACTGACTGGACATGTAATTACAGATTGTTCTTAGGGAGTCAATATTCAAAGACACAGCAGCTGCATCAAGATAAGCGGATGATCTATCCATCTATCATTAAGCCTAATATTCAGTTGCCCTGTCTGTTTAGGACTGCATATTCAGTGGTCCTATCTAACAGACAGGGCAACTGAATTTTGGGCATAATATTTGGTAGAGAGATCATTTTAGGAAAGGATAACTTATTAATTTAAAGACAAGACTGCTGCTTGTGCAGTCCACCTAAACTGAAACATTTTATTTATTTATTTATTTATTTATTTATTCTTGTATCCCACTATTATACAAAAGCAAGTTTCAGTTCAAAGTGGCTTACAATTTGCAATTGACTGAAGTTACAGTGATGCATGTGGCTTACAATTTACAATTAGGCGGTGTTACATTGGTGCGGTATAATTACAAAGTGGTGTAGAACATCAGTATTGTGTATAGTTAACCGTAGACTTTCTTGAAGAAGTAGGTCTTTAGTTCTTTCCTGAACTGGAAATAGTTTGTAATGCTTCCTGTGACCGTTTAGAACCAGCCGTGTAGATGGATTTGTATATTATGTTTCTGCAGTTTGGTAGGTGAAGTAGTAAGTAGCTTCTGGTTCTTGGGTTTGCATTTCTTGGGAATAGTTCAGTTAGGTCTCACATGTAGTCAAGAGACATGCCAAACATTTTTTTGAATATAAGAGTGCTGGTTTTGAAAAATAATCTTGCCTTGATTGGGAGCCAGTGTAGCTTTTTGAGTAGTGGTATTGCTCTTTTGTAGTTTGACTTTTTGAATATCAGTCTTGCTCCTATGTTTTGAATGGTCTGCAGCGATTTTAAAATGTTTTCTTTGCACCCTACATATACTGCATTGCAATAGTCTAGTTGGGGCAGTATCAACAATTGTACTATTAGGTGAAATGATTGTCTGGGAAAGTAGTCTCTTATCCTTCTCAGTTTCCATAGATTTTGATGTGATTGCTAATACTTGGCTTTCTAGAGATAGATGTTTATCAAAAACAATTCCTAGTAATTTTAGTTGTGCTTTAATTTGGTACATTTGTTGGTCAATTGTGAAGTTTTGATAGAAAGTTGGGTTGTGTGGGCTGGATAGAACCAGGAATTTGTTTTTATCTTTATTTAGTTTGAGTTTGAAAGCTGTGGCCCATTTTTACATAAGGTCCAGACCTTTTTTGACCGTATCCAATATTTCTGTGATATTGTTGAAAGGTACATAGAAAGTGACATCATCAGCATATATGAATATGTTAAATCCCATTTGTTACAGTTTTTTGACGAGTGTTCTCCTAGCCCATTCTTGCGGGTGCGGTGGAGTTTTCTTTGGCACACGTGCCTGCAGATGCCATCTTTCCCACCATGCCGCATGGAGAGGCTGAGGTGCCGGCACTCCATGAAGAGTCCAGTTTGACTGTGATGCCGGCAGTTTTGATTGCTGACCATTCTGAAACTGTGGCTGGGGGAGCAGGGGTAGATTACCTCCACCATTTTTGCTCTAGATTTGGTACCTTTGCGCGTTACGACCTTCTGATGAAGAGGCCTAAGGGACTTATGGGCTCCTTACTGTCAGAAGACTCCAGTGTGAGTCCTCAGGTCCCTCGCAGCTTCCCAAGCGGCTGCAGCACTGGGGTTGGAGGTCCAGCAGGATCGTAAAACTGGTCTGTGGCTTCCCCAAGCTTAATGACTGTATTTTTGGCAGGTAATGATTATACTGTGAGTGTATTATTGAGGACAATGACTGTGCACCCTCTTGCAGTTGAGCACTAAGAATATTTCTGTCTTGATTTAACTTTGCTTGGTACCCTCATTGAGGTGGTTTATGATTTGTGTGCACCCTCTTGCAGTTGGGCACTAAGAATATCTGCTTGATACCTTCCTCAAGGAGGTTTATGGTGTGTATGCAATATAAAAGGAAGAGAGAAAGGGATCAGGATTAGGGAAGGTCCTAGTCTAGGTTTTTTACTCTTACCCTTTCTCAGAGCATGGTAGTACAGATGGTGTTTAGTTTAGTGTCAGGCTTAGTGCTGTTGACTTCATGTTTCTGGGAGAAATGTTACATTTTGAGTTCATTTCTAAGGCTAGTGCGCGCCTTCCCAAATTTCTCTTGGTCTCCATGGAAATCCTGCACTCTCTGTGCTGACATGATGGCATTTTCTCTGGAAGGTGGCTGGCTTTCAACCTGAAGGTCACAGGTTCAAGGCTGATTTATCCATCATATTACCTGTGTTTCCAATGGGGCATATTTTATTTCATTCTCTCTTACTGCTTGCTTTGCCAAGCAGTTTATTGCATGACTGGAACAGTTATCACAACATTAATGTACTAAAGGTTAGATCTCCTCTCTCATTTTGCACACTGATACTAGCCAAACTATTGTGTACTAGCTCCAGCCACTATGGTATCCACAGCATCACCAGTGGCTCTAATTGCATCTATTTCATTTTAGCATCTTTTCATTGTATGGGACAGCTAGTGTTTATTACGGAGCTACTTCAGTATAGAGGTAGCTTAATAGTTTATGCAACCAGCTGAGAGTGAGCACAGAGATCTAGAGGTTGCTGGGTCATGTCCTGCTGCAGCTTGCTATCTGTAGTGTACAATGGTACAAACAAAAATATTCTGCTACACCATCTAGCTCTGGTTCTCAGCCACGCTTTTTTAACTCCAATGTACAGCCAGTTCTAGTGCACAGCCACACCAGCCAATTCTTGACCCTCTCTGCAAGAAGTTAGCTCTGGCTTAGGCATCGGGCAGCTGATGTGGTTTCTAAGTCACATTTAGCAAGCTACCTTTTAGAAGTAATTTTGTGTTTGGAGAAGATCTAGGGAAGTTGGCTAAAGACCTTAGGGACTCCCAAGTCTCAGAGATTGCCAGATGACGAGTCAAAAGATTTTTTAAAATCCTCTCAGTTTAGTCGTAGGTTTCTTGAGACCATGTGCTCCAGGCCAGGAAAACCACTTTCAAGGTTTCCTCTTCCACTACGACAAGCCGCCTTGCATGCTGGCAGAATGATCTCAGTTTCAACTCTAGCAGGCTTATTTTCGAAAGAGAAGGGCGCCCATCTTTTGACACAAATCGGAAAATGGGCGTCCTTCTCCCAGGGTCGCCCAAATCGGCATAATCAAAAGCTGATTTTGGGCATCCTCAACTGCTTTCCGTCGCAGGGACGACCAAAGTTCACGGGGGCATGTCAGAAGCATAGCGAAGGCAGGACTGGGACGTGCCTAACACATGGCCGTCCTCGACCGATAATGGAAAAAAGAAGGACGTCCCTGACGAGCACTTGGGCGACTTTACTGGGTCCATTGTTTTTTACGACCAAGCCTCAAAAAGGTGCCCGAACTGACCAGATGACCACCGGAGGGAATCGGAGATGACCTCCCCTTACTCCCCCAGTGGTCACCAACCCCCTCCCACCCTAAAAAAAACTTTTAAAATATTTTCTGCCAGCCTCAGATGTCATACCCAACTCCATCACAGCAGTATGCAGGTCCCTGGAGCAGTTTTAGTGGGTACTGCAGTGTACTTCGTCAGGCGGACCCAGGCCCATCTCTCCCCTACCTGTTACACTTGTGGTGGTAAATGTGAGCCCTTCAAAACTCACTGTACCCACATCTAGGTGCCCCCTTCACCCCTTAGGGCTATGGTAGTGGTGTACAGTTGTGGGGATTGGGTTTTTTTTGGGGGGGGGGGGTTGGGGGGCTCAGCATACAAGGTAAGGGAGCTATGCACCTGGGAGCAATTTCTGAAGTCCACTGCAGTGCCCCCTAGGGTGCCCAGATGGTGTCCTGGCATGTGAGGGGGACCAGTGCACTAAGAATGCTGGCTCCTCCCACTGGGCGGCAGATGCAGCTTCACCAGTGGCTGGATAAGCTCCCTTTTTAGGGAAAGCTGTTGTTTGAGGACTCAGTGAAGTTGGTGAAAGAGCTGGGTGACTCATAGACTCAGCGTCTTCCTGAGGACATGTCTACATGTTCTTTTTGATTGGATCAAGCCAACCTTATTTTAAAAATAACAGGTACTATTGTCTGTGACAGCCTAGTTTTCTTCAGTGATCCAGGTTCAGTCCTAGCAGGGTTTCAGAACTCCTACTACTACTACTATTTAGCATTTCTATAGCGCTACAAGGCATACTCCTGAAGTCATCCTTTCGAGAACCTCTGTAGTTTTCCTGAAGGGGTGATGGGGCACATAGTCCTGTCTTTTCTTTATAAGGTTTCATCCCAATCAACCTTTGTCTCTTCCCGCTTCATTGATGTTCACCATGTACTCCTATACCAGCGAGTTCCTTTAGTCAAATCTTTGCTTCTTGCTTTGCTCGGGACTTCAGGAAGGTAGTGCAGCTTCCAAAGCCATGCTGGCTTTCCATTTTTAGATTAGCAGATGCTAATGTAGTGGGGCAATGTTTGAGGTGACCCACTGAGAAGAAATGGCTTCCTGCATAGCCTCATGCACTGGAAAAGACTGAAGTGGTCAGTCTCTTTCTCTCTCTCTCATAATGACTGCAAACCAATGGATAGTTGATATTTTTGTTTGTTCCTTTAACTACCTGTAGCAAAACATCACAGTGTGTCTTCTTATGAGTTGGCAGGAGGAACATTTGTTAAGGAGTGAGGAGAATTGAGTTCTAGAGAGGAGGGGCTGTCTGTGAGGAGTGTGAGAGAAAAGAGATTGGAGACCAGGTGTGAGGATGTCTATAGGACGCTGCCCCTGTCCCTTAAGAATACACCGTAAGCCCCATAGTTACACTCAAAGAAGAAGTGATATGGGAGGGGTGGACAGCTGTTAGGAAGTATAAAAGGCAGGGCCATAGTTGTGTTAAGGATGCCCAGGGACAGGAGAAGTGGGTCCATAGCATATGCTTTCACTAATGTGTAGCCATGCCGCCGAGAGGGGGGGACAGGGGGGACAAAATTCCTGGGGCCCAGGCCTCCAGGGGGGCCCGGTGCTGCAGTCCCACCCGCCACCGGGCCCCTTCCACCCAAACCCCCGCCAGCAGAAGTGCTGTCTTCTGTTCTGACTCCGGCGTGCGCGGCCCACACAGACGCGCTCCTTTCAGCTGATCTTTCCTGTACTACTACTACTACTACTACTACTATTTAGCATTTCTATAGCGCTACAAGGCGTATGCAGTGCTGCACAAACATACTCTACAGGGCTTCTGTGCGTCTGATGTGCAGGACGTCAGACACACAGAAGCCCTGCAGAGTACAGCAAAGATCAGCTGAGAGGAGCGTGTCTGTGTGGGCCGCACATGCCGGAGTCAGGTCAGAAGACTGCACTTCTGCTGGCGGGGGTTTGGGTGGAAGGGGCCCAGCCTGGTGGCGGAGGTGGGTGGGACTGTGGCGCTGGGCCCCCCTCAGGGGGGGCGACGACGACAACCTGGGAGCGGGGCCAGGGGCCCGGGGGCGGCCTTGTTCCGGGCCCGGCCCAATCTCTCAGCGGCCCTGTGTGTAGCTTCCATAACCAGGCTCAGGTAGGCCAAGCCCTACCTTGAATCATTGTGAGAATCCTGTTCTTGAGGCTGGCTAGAGCCAGACACACATTGATGTCACCTAAGAGAGAGACTGTATAAACTATTTTGGGACCAGTCAGCCACAGGCCTATATAAAGATTTTCAAGAGACTTTACCCCTCAGTTTCTGTACCTGTGAATTTATTTATTTATTTGGAGTTTGCTTATACCTTTTTCAGCAGTAGCTCAAGGTGAGTTACATTCAGGTATACTAGATATTTCCCTGTTGGGCTCACAATCTAATTTTGCACCTGAGGCAATGGAGGGTTAAGTGACTTGCCGAAGATGACAAGGCGCAGCAGTGGGATTTGAACCAGGCACCCCTGAATATCAAGGCTCATGCTCTAACCACTAGGCTACTCCTCCACTCCACTGTGAAGTAATAGACCTCAGCTTTTGAGTTAATCAAGAGTTTGCTTTACTTTTGTAATCTTGTCTGGCTGTATAATCTGAAGGCCCAACCTCAACCCTTGCTCATATTATCACATGTTGTAGCAGTGGTGGGATTGGAGTTTATCCTGCTAAAGGGAGCTGGGATTCTTGACCTCTGGAGCTCTGGGCCTTTTACATATACCCAGTGCGTTTTGTTCTAGAAAAAAAGGTGCCGGTACTCAAATGCAAGGCCACTGTTCAGGGGTGGGTTGATCACTGAGAGGGACTCATCCCACAATAGGCAGGCCCCCTGCAACCAGTCACAGAATCTATGACAAAGCAGAATTGGTGTGTAGAGCATAAGCTCTTTCATTAAAACTTGGAGTCCAAGGGTCAGTTTTAGCAGACAATGGAAAAAGGTGCTGGTACTCAGTACCCCCAAGTACCCCCTCAAAAAAAGCACTGCATATACCATACCAGAACATCGAGCAAAAAGGGATAGCCATGCTCTAGTGGGGGGGGGGGGGGGGGGGGGGGGTTAGCTAGTGCCTGACATTTAGGTATTATTTTTGTTCCCTCATGCAGTGTACGCTTCTAGAGAAGAATAGAAGAGAGATCAGGTCTAAGAGGAAATCAAGGACTATAAATACTTAGAACATATTTGATAATTTTTGCATTATTTTACTTTGTTTTATATGGACTATATGCCTCATTATTTTCATAGCTGTAGTTTTGGATATATTTGTATGCTTGGGGAGGGTCCATTAAATGGGTATTTTATTCTAATCCTTACCAGCCTCCTTCAGTTATTTTTACAGTGTGGGTTTTATTTGCCTGTCCAGAGACAATTCATAGATTATACAGCCAACCATCAAGAACCCTTTATACCTATTCTGCTTGCTCGGGGTGAGGATTTTGGAGGAGATTTTGAACCAAAAATAATGTGTACCCATCAGCTCCACCGACCAGCTACATACTACTGTTAGGCTTATTACAAAAAAAAAAAAAGAAAAATTCTCTTGTGTATCAGCTTTAAATGGAAAGGAAACTATAATTTTAAAGGGTCACTGTGCCCACACTGTCCGTTCTAGTCTGCCATTGTAATCTCTTCAACACAGATAGAAAACAAACCTCAACAAGCTCACAGAACTCTGGATCTTAAATGTTTTTAAATTAGGAAACCATTTTACAGCTGCACTCACTGGGAGCCAGATCACCAATTCTTTCCCGCTGGGAAAACACTTCCTGACTTGCTAAGTGAGCTCTTGCAGATCAAAGCCATTCCAGCATCTCCATGACAATGCATATTAAATGTTTGTTTGTTACCTACCATACAATAATTCTGTTCTCTTTAGTAATTAATAAGTAAGTATTATATTAAGACAGGCAAACCCTACATTGTCTAGCAACGAATTCCAGAGTTTAATTACATGTTGAGTAAAGACAAAGTTTCTGTGATTCGTTTTAAATTTACTACTTTGTAGCTTCATCGCATGCCCCCTAGTATTTTTGGAAAGAGTAAACAAACTATTCACGTCTACCCGTTCCACTCCATTCCTTATTGTATAGAGCTCTATCATATCTCCCTTCAGCCATCTTTTCTCCAAGCTGAAGAGCCCTAGCCACTTCAGCCTTTCCTCATACGGAAGTCGTCCCATCCCCTTCAATTCTGGTCGCCACATCTCAAAAAAGATATTGTGGAATTAGAAAAGATACAGAGAAGGGCGACGAAAATGATAAACACAATATTCGAGGTGCGGTTGCATGGACCGATACAAAGGCATTATAACATCCTCATTTTTGTTTTCCATTCCTTTCCTAGCTTTTCCTTTGACAGTTCCTATCAAGCTGTGGGGATCCCCCCTTTTCATACTCCCCTCAGGGAGGTTTATATGGTCCAATGGAGAACTGACACGTTCTCCATTGGACCACTCAGCTGGCTAAACTTGGTTCATGTGGTTAGGTTGCTTGGGACCCTAACTCCACCCAGTCTTACTCTGTGCACAAATGGTAAGTTTTGCCTTAGAGCTCAGAGTAGCGATCTCTACTCTCCCAAACTTTAAAAGTACATAAACACTCTTTTCCTTTAAAGGCCATCTGAACCAGGACTTTTTCCCCATGGGCTCCCTAGCTGCCCTGGACAGGCTCTGTTCCCTGTTACAGTGCCAATGCTGCATTACGCCTATATTCTATAACAGTTTAGGTACACCTAAGCACTATTATAAAATTGGCGCTAATCGCAGATTTTTATGGTGCCAATTTATAGAATTAGTAAGCTCAACTCAGGAGAGAGACCTTGGGGTGTTGGTGTCTGAGGATCTAAAGGTGAAGAAACTGCGACAAGGCAACAGCTGTGGCCAGAAGGATGTATAGAGCTGTATAGAGAGGGGTATAACCAGCACAAGAAAGGAGGTGTTGATGCCCCTCTACAAGTCATTGGTGAGGCCCCACTTGGAGTATTGTGTTCAGTTTTGGAGGCCGTATCTTGCTAAAGATATAAAAAGACTGGAAGTGGTACAAAGAAAATGGTATGGGATTTGCGTTGCAAAGCGTACAAGGAGAGACTTGCTGGCCTGAATATGTATACCTTGGAGGAAAGGAGAAACAGGGGTGACATTATACAGATGTTCAAATATTTGAAAGGTGTTAATACGCAAACAAACCTTTTTCGGAGACGGGAAGGCAGTAGAACTAAAGGACATGAATTGAGGTTAAAGGGGGGGCAGACTCAGGAGTAATATCAGGCAGTGGCGTTCCTAGGGGGGGCAGACACCCGGGGTGGCGCCCCGCCCCCCCGGGTGCAGCACCTCCCCCCCCGATGCAGCGCGGACCCCCCCGGGTGTAGCACCCCCCCATGATGCAGCGCGGACCCTACCGGGTGCACGCCGCTGGGGGGGGGTGCCGCAGCATGCGCCTGCTCAGAGTTCCCTGACTTCGCGCGTTTGCTGCAGCTCCCTCTGACCCGGAACAGGAAGTAACCTGTTCCAGGGCAGAGCAGAGGGAGCTGCAGCGAACGCGCGAAATCAGTGATCTCAGAGCAGGCGCGCCGCGGCACCCCCCAGTGGCGTGCACCCGGGGCAGACCACCCCCACCGCCCCCCCCCCCTTGGTATGCCACTGATATCAGGAAGTATTTTTTCACAGAGAGGGTGGTGGATATGTGGAATGCCCTTCCACGGGAGGTGGTGGAGATGAAAACAGTAATGGAATTCAAACATGCTTGGGATAAACACAAAGGAATCCTGTTTAGAAGGAATGGATCCATGGAATCTTAGCGGAGATTAGGTGGTGACACTGGTAATTGGGATGCAAAACCGGTGCTGGGCAGTCTTCTGTGGTCTACGCCATGATCGTGACTGAATAGATATGGATTGGCTGGAGTGTAAATTTTAAGAGATTTTGACATTAGCTTCAGAACTTAGTACAAGAAAAGTGCTGGGCAGACTTCTATGGTCTATGCCCTGAGAATGGCAAGGACAAATCCAACTCGGGTATAAAGTATCACATACCAAGTAAAATGAGTTTATCTTGTTGGGCAGACTGGATGGACCATACAGGTCTTTATCTGCCGTCATTTACTATGTTACTATGTTAGAATTGCTACCTAATATTATAGAAGGAAAAAGAATTCAAAATATCAAAGAAATTGAATCTCTACACTAAAAACATTCAAAAACTTCAAAAACCCTTTCTATAAATGTTGATTCATATTATGAGATTCCTTCAGTATCACTTAAATAGTGAACTAGCAAACTTCTTCACACTTATAATCATAGAACTTAAATATTATTAAAAAGCAGTAATGATAATCTTATACTGCATCAGTGGTTATCTTCCTAGACATGATAAGTAGTAGTAGTAGTTTAAAAAAAATGTTTTTTTTTTTCATGCGAAAAAAAATTCTTCCAAAGTTGAAGGTCATATAAACCAGTGGGTCTCAAACCTGTCCTGGGGGACCACCAGCCAGCCGGACTTTCAGAATATCCCTAAAGAATATGCATACTATTACAAAATACCTGGGTTAAAAATAATATAAATCAACAACATTCAGTGTTCAGTACCTTACTATTGATTGTTGATACAAATATTTCAATTGTTGGCTTTGTGTCAACAATCAATAGTAAGGAACTGAACACTGAATGTTATTGTTGATTTATATTATTTGCATTCAATGGAAGTGACAGACTTACAAATTTGTCTCATGCATATTCTTTACTATGCTGGAGTGTTTCCGTTATTTGGACATTTATTAATGGATATATAGAGGTGGTTTAAGCCGCCGGGTTCCGACTTTTAAGATTACTGAGGACAACACAGAGCATGGGACAATGTTACAGTTGTTCAGTTGATTTAAGCAAAAAGAGTTTTCAATGGTGACTCCTTCTTAAAGTATGAATGGTAAGATTAGGTAGCTAATAAATGCAATAACAATATATATTGGTGATATTGTTGTTTGTATAATATAAGTAAGAAAATATTGAAATCAGTATTAGTCCTATGAGATAGTAGATTGATATATAAGTGACTAATTAAAGGAATGTTTAACCCTGTTAGTGGTAATAAGTATTCATATTCTTTAGGGATATCCTGAAAAGCCAACTGACTGGATGTCCTTCAGGCCAGGTTTGAGAACCACTGCTACAAACAACTGAGCCTTGATATTAAAGGCAGTCTTTGGGCTACATAACCTTCACACCCCTAGCACATATGTGTGAAATCCACAATTAGTTAATCGGAAAAATGTTGATATATTTAACCTGAATATTATCTAGACAGTAGTTCTAAGATGCTGTAACAATTCTTGGTATCTTTCTAGCAAGCACAATAAACACTAGGAACATGCATCAACTGTACACATGTCTCAGTATTTAGTGACAGGGTTGTTGTCATGGTCTAATAAGCAAGTAATGAGCCAGGACAGGAAATCAGTGTTCCTTACACTACAGAGTATCATATTACACTGTCACTTTACACTGGTCACTCTTTTAATATGGCATGTAATTCAGGCTCTAGAGTGAATTCAGATAAAATTTATCTGAAAGTGTGTTACAGCATCTTAGATTACTCAATTAGTTGTTTTTCTTCGTTATGATTTGGCTCACATATTTTCAGTAGTACCTCAAGGTGAGTTACATTCCGGTATTTACCTGCCACTGGAGGGCTTAAAATCTAAAGTTGTGCCCACATTTATCTATGAAACTGTACTGCATTTTGAAACAAACGAAGAGACTTGCCCACGGTTATAAGGAGCCAGAGCAGGATTTGAACCCTGGCTTCCCTGGTTCTCAATTTGCTGCTTTAACCATTAGACTAGTCACAGCCAATCTGAAATCAAATAGGTTCTAAGAGGCACTTTTACTAAGCCGCGTTAAGTGTTCAGACATGCTTAATATGGGGGAAAAGGCTTACTGCAAAATTAATTAAAGCATTTTGTAATGATTTGTCTGTCAGAACACTAATCATGCACTATATATTTTTATTGCTATTTTTTCAGGAGGTGGCATGTCATACACAGGGAATGGGTATGGAAGTATTATAAAGCTACCACGTTTACATTGGCATGCGCTAATTGAATAATGTAGACTTAACACTGGAGCATTCACTACCTCCTAAATAGTGCTCCCTTGTTAATATTTTTGCAGATCTTATGTGCTAATGCAAAAAAATGAAAAAAAAAAAAAAGCCCTATTTTTGGGCTACATTAGAAGTGGCCTTCCGCGCTGGAAAGTCCTGCATTAAAGTGTGCTAAGACCATTACTTAACATTTTTTAGTGAAAGGGTCCTTAAATCTTAATCTTTAAAACTGTTTAACTAGAGTATAGAACTACTGCAAAAAAATATTCAGAGCTAAATATTCAAAGGCTTTGTAAGGGATTAGATATATAAATAAGCTTAAGGTGGCCATATTGGCACACTCTGGTTGTGGCATGTCATTTACTTATGTAACTGTAACACATTTTGAAATGAGTATATGTGTTAGATCACAAGTCACTAACCCCCGGGCCACTTTCAGTCCACAAAATCTTTTCATTTGGCCTGCTCTGTAGTTTTATCTCTAAATTCTACTGGATAGTTTATGGCAGAAGGATTAATGCTGGTAAAACATGTGCTAACCCAGTAGACAGTATTTTATTAGTCTGGGTGACCTGACAATTGAAGGATGAAGATTCTGCAGTGCTGGGGTGGAAACACAAGCAAACAGCTTTTATAGCCAGGAGAGAGGTGTCAGAAACATGGGTGATAACCACATCCCAATCTTTTCTCTAACATCATAGATTATGGGTTATCGGCTATGTATTCAGCCACTACCTTTAGCAGCTCCTGCAGGAACATCACATTCCTGGACTAGAATTCCAAGGGTGAGTCATGTTCACAGAAAAAATTTATGGAGCAGTTCGAAACCTTGGGAGTGGGGGAGAGGGGGATGGGAGCCATGACCACTGGATGCAGGCCTCAGAGACATGGTCCATGAGAATCTAACAGCACTGAAAACAAAATAAGTGTGGGGCCTTTGAGTCATTTGTGCACTCAAGGCAGCAATGAGTCCCACTCCTCAGAAAGAGGAAATTTGCAGGGATGTGGCAGGGTCTTGAATATGGAATTGGCTCACAGGCTTCATGCTTACTTTTCTTTTCTGTGCTGCTGCTTCTGGGTGCAGGCAGGGGTGAGGACGGAGTGAATACATAGGGTGAAAATGAGGAGTCGGTAAAAGAGCGGAATAAGAGATTGGGAAGAACTAGGGAGAGGGTATGAGTGGGGAGATGGGCTAGAAAGGTGGTGAGAGAAGTAGATGACAGGATGGCAGTTGGTAAAAGGTAGAAAGAGGGAGACAGTATTGGAGAGTGAAAAGAAAGGGTGAAATCTGAGTGAATAGATAATTCATGGAGGGGGGGGGGGGGGAATGTAAACATTAGCCACTGGGCTGTGGAAACCATTGGTACCTCACTATAGGAGAGCCTCTGGTAGAGAATATGTTCCCCTCACATCAAAAGCTCATGTTTTTGGTTTCTCCTCCCCGATTGCATGTTCTGCCCAGGGAAGGAAAGAGAAACTTCCGATAGTAGTCAGCTGCAGGCAGGGTAAGGGCAGGGATCGAAACATGGCGCTGTGATGTAAGAGATAGGATCGGGACCTAGCTCAGAGCCTCCTGACCATGACAGTGAATGACTCATTGCTGGCTGTAGGAGCCATTCGCCTGCATTTCCCCTCTATCAGGCTAGAATTCCTGTTAGTTTTGCAGAAATGGAGTAACTTGGCAGAGAATAAGCAGCTGTCCTAAACTCTAGGAAAAAAGCCAAGCTCCCTTTGCAGGGCTCATAGCTGGCTCCAGGGCAAGAAGAGGAAAGGGAGCAAGCTATGAAGCAACAAAGCAAAGCCAAGGCTGGAGGGAATGTTTCACCTCCAAACCCACAGGGCCCTCCTTGCTCCTCTTGTCTCTGAAGGGAGGGGGAGCACCATGGCCTTTGATGAAAGAAAACACCATTAATGTGATCTTCAGAAAATATGTTTGCCCTTAGATGCATAACAGCTTTATATTTTTCAAAAAGTGTTACTTTATTGCAAATTTTAAATTATCCAAGAAACCAATCTTGTTAAAGAAAGCACTGAGGAAAAAGCCAAAAAAGGGGAAAAAAACAAAACAAAACACAAAAGACATTATTCCAACCTCATAAACATTCCACAATAAAGGGGGGGGGGGGTGGAGGAGGAGGTGAACAAGATAAAATTCAAGGAAAAGTTATACCAAGAAACCTCTACTGCCATACCAATCAAATTGATTCAAATCATCTACTATAATAAAACTCACCCTCAACGTTCTGAAGACAACGTTCTGAAGTCACTCAGTCACTCCCTGAAGGGTTCATGGATTCATGGTGGTGAAGCCACAACACTGACCATGTCTCTCTGCCCCGCCCTCGCATGACGGACCAATCAGAAAAACACCCTCAACATTCTGAAACACAAAGGACCATCACAACACCGTTCCCAGGCAACACTAGGCAACGTAAGACGGACCAATCAGAGGAAACTACGTGACAATAAGGGAGGAGCATTCCCCAGCAGAATGGCTCATTATCTGTGCAGCACGGAGAGCACAGAACCACCGCTGGAACGAGAGAAGAATATTCCTGCTGTGGGTATGTGCAAAAATAGACTGGGGGGGGGGGGATTTTTAAATGCATAATGCCAGTACTGAAGAGTGCCAGAGGGCCTATAGCACAGACTATATTTGGGATCACTTGACATGGAGTCAGAGGAGCCGGAAAACAACGTGCCCATCACCATCTGGGACGTGGGCGAACAGGACAAGCTGCGGCCCAGCTGGAAGGATTACTTGCGACCCAGCCAGCAGCAAACAGTGACCAAGGACAGCACAGCATATCCCCCAACTCCCAAGCAAAAAACAAAACAAAACAAAAAAAGACACACATCAATAACCTGCACACACACACACACACACACACACAAAATAACTCTGTGACACATACACACACAAAAAAAAAAAGCCACATGCTAGCGCCCATTTCATTGGTTTCGGAAACGGGCCTTTTTTACTAGTTGGTTAATAAAAGTTAAGTGATCTTATGCAGCAGATCACAGCATAGAGATCCAGAGGCAAATCAGCGACAGGCTGAGACTTCAGGAAAGCAGTTAGATGTGCTGGTTTATTGAATGTGTACTTGCTAGACTGTGTATTAATTATGCATTTTCATAGAAAATAAAGCTGCAGAATCCTAGGTTTTAATAACAGAAATTGCTTCTTTTGCATTCGTGTAGCCCTAGCTACATCTTTAAAAGCACACACTTTCCAGTTTAAAAAATGCTTCCCCCAGTTCCAAGAATATTAACTGAAGGACCCGATCTCTGTCTGATTCAAGAACAAACGTTAACATTAAAGTTTCAGGCTTCATACTTTCATCATCTTCCTTCTCTAAGGGGCATTTACCCTGATTCTACTACTACTACTACCTAGCATTTCATAGCGCTACTAGATGTACGCAGCGCCGTACACTTGAACATGTGAGAGACAGTCCCTGCTCAACAGAGCTTACAATCTAATCAGGACAGACAAACTGGATAAATAAGGGACAAGGGAATTACTAGGGTGGGAATGATAAAACAGACATGGGTACTGAAGAAGTGAATAGGAGTTAGGAGTTAAAAGCAGCCTCAAAAAGGTGGGCTTTTAGCCTAGATTTGAAGATGGCTAGAGATGGAGCTTGACCTACTGATTCAGGAAGTCTATTCCAGGCATAAGGTGCAATAAGATAAAAGGAACGGAGTCTGGAGTGTGTGCTAATGGCGTTAGTGCATGTTAACATTTAGTAAAAGCCCCTAACATTGGTATCAACTTCAGAAAATTCAAAAATAAATCAAACTGTACAATGTGGCCTGTTCAATCTTTTTCTTCACATAATGTAGCAAGTAATAGGTTGTTCAGGTAGCTTCAACATTTCCAACATATAGTTATGGAACACTGATAAAGGAGTAACAGCAGGCAATTTGTTTGGGAAAATGTATAAATCAGAAAGCCCTATGCCACACTGTATTCTCCACATACTCAATCTTCCTGTGTAAAATCAATATTCTCTTTCAGTTATAAAGACTTATTTTCAGTATTTTTCTTAATGGCTGTTCTAAACACTTCCAAACATCTCCAACATTATTCTCCAAAGAATGGAAATTGGCAAAGGAAATCTGCAGCTGGTTGGACACTGTTTGTAATTGCATAGTCACAGACTCACATAAAGTAGTAAAATCCTCCCATGGAGTCTCCAGGGTAATCAACAGAGGCTTCTGAATAGGCTACTTGCAGCTTTCTAATTCTTCCAATGCTCTGGTTCAGGGAGCTGGACTATCTAGATCGTCAAACTCATCAACAGAATCCCCTTCTCTGAGGCCACACAGGTTCTTACCCTCTGGGCATGCACAGGCAACTCTTGCAGCTGTCATGGCTCCAACATCACTCGTTGTACCCAAGTACCACTAACTTTGGCATGTTGTGGGAGCTGCCAGTAGAGAATGCAGATCACCCTCCTTCCCTTGCTGATCCCTGTAGCAGAGCCTCTCCAATAAGCATTGGCTGGGTTGCATAAGTAACAAAATCATCCATGAGGCCATTTTGCTTTTCTTCATTAGAAAATAAATGTAAATGGTAGCAATGAAAATACGAAAAACGGCAAACAAAGGTAAGACCTGCTTGTAATTCCTAGGCAGACGCTACATTGTTCCCCATACCAGCTTAATTTGTGTGTTTATCTTGTTCTTTAAAAATAAATGGGATTTTGTACATGATTGAATGTGTTTGCATACTAACTACAGTTATGCACACCACTGAAAATTTACACTTGCCGATATAGTTTCAGAAAGATTTTAAGTGAGTGAACTACTGCATATGTTCACAATAATGACTGTGTAATGTGGGGTGGGTAGTAGGTGACTGCCTATGGTATAACCCTCTTACAAAAACAGTATTTATTTGGTTGGGATCAGAGCCGGACCCAAAATACGCTGGGAGGCCATAAGTAGTTTCTTTCACTCTCCTTTTCTTTACTGTCATAATAATTCAGTCAGATCCAAGGTGGTTAGTGTTGTTCTAAACCAACAGTTTACTGAAATAAGTTCCTGTCACAAACATGGAATGTCAAGTGCAGAGCCACACACGTCCACGACGCTGTTGATCCCTTCCCTCCAGAGGGCCTACAGTCTGGGCACGCCTACAGTCTGCGCGCGTACAGTGACGACAGACGCCTTCAGCTTAAAACCAAGTACCTTGCACTACTTCTTTGCCTCAGCTACTGCCTTGTTGGTTGTATTAGTGCGTTCTCTCTTGTTGGCTTCTGCCTGCCCTGTCTTCTGCCTGGACCTGACAACTTCTAGAAAGCCACCTTCCCTGACTTCTGCCTAGGTCTGACCTTGCCTCCTCCTCCTCCTGTCTGATCCTGAGCCCCTATTTCTCTTGCCCGATTTATTAAGTCCTGTTGGCCGCCCAAACCCAGGGGCTCAACCACTGGGGAATGGTGGTCGCTGCAGGTGAAGTGTTGCATTTGCTGACCACTGGTCTTCGGACCAGCTCAAGGGTTCACTTACTTTTTCCTGATATCTGTGACAGTTCCTTGGAAAAACCATGTGGCAGAGGCAGGCACTAGGCAAAGGAAACAAGCAGTAACTATTATATATAATGTCTCTGGTACTTTATACTCCTACTCCAGCTCCCAAACAAAGTCCAGTTCTCCTCTGTTAAGCCTACTACTTTTAGAAGCAAGAGATCAGTAGAGTCCAACCCAGTTCCAGGTCTTGGCTGCAGCTGCTATGAGGCTCGGGGGCTCTGAGACTCCGACGCAACTGAAAAGAGAGCATGGCCATGGGAGAGGCATGGGCGGGTTTGGAGCATTCATGAAAGTTGCATACAGAAGTATAGAATTTGGAGGATCCACATCTAACTTATGGGTGAGGATGTACACCAGGTAAATCCTAGCAACCATAGTTGGGTGTGGATCCCGGCACTTTGTGCTATTCTAGAAACAGTGGCCAACTTGCAGTGCCATTTATAGAATAGCGCTCAGCGCTCATGTTTCTCGGCACCCAAATTTGGGCACCATTTACTGAATCTAGTCCATGTAGCCCAGTCTCTCCTTTCTCCTTAGCTTCTCAGTAAGAATTTAGAGGGTTCCCTGTTCCCTCAAACATGTAACCAGGCAGATGCTTAAGTGGCTTCTGTTTCCTGTATCTTCCTGACTTGCTCCTTGACCTATTATACCAGCCAGGGTAGCACAGCATAAAGTCTGTAGACTTCTGAGTCTATCCACCCAATATTCAGTTCAATTCAACTAGCCAGGAATGGCTCCTGGCTGGTTAAATAGCATTTAACCGGTTATCTGCGAATATTCAGTGCAGAGGCGTAGCCAGACTCACTATTTTGGATGGACCCAGAGGTAAATTGGATGGGCCCTTCCTCACACACGTGCCCCCTCTCTCCCCAACCACACCACAAATATCTTCATGGATCTATTTTTTAAGAACATAAGAGGGGGGTTTTTTCACCTACCCCACATCTTCTCCCTCTCCTCCAAGGTGTTCAGGCATCTGCGCTCCTGTCTCTGAACTTTGTCCCTCCCCGATGTTGGTACAGGCATCCTCGGCGCATGCAGCAATTCATTCTCACTGCTCACACCAGCCTCACTGACATCACTGTCTGGCGGAACATGGCAGATGGAAGACTGCAGGACTGGCGCGAGCAGCAAGAATGAATCGCTGCAGGTGCCGAGGACACCTGTACCTGACACCAGGGAGAAAAGGGGTTCAGAGGTCGGAGTGCAGATGCCAGGATGCCGCAGAGGAGAGGGGGGAAGAGAGCAGTGTGGCCCTGCAGCTGGGTTGGCCTGTGCCAAGCCTACCTATAGCTATGCCACTGATTCAGCGGGAGATATCCAGTTATCTCCCACTGAATATTCGCAGTCAGCACTTAGCAGATAACCAGCTATATTGTGCGATATAACCGGCTATCCATGAATATTCAGCGCATTGTCAGCTAAGTTTAGTGGCTAAATTTGAGCCGCTAAAATAGGAGGCCTATCTTTGGCCTTAAGTGGCCAGCACTGAATATTAGCTTGGCTGCCTAGGTTTAAACCAGCCAGTCACCAGGGAGGCCCAAAAGCCTAAGACAGGCATGCTAATGTCAGTCACAGTTTTATACTTGGGAGATTTTCCCATCAAACCTGTTCCCTCCCTCTGGTTATAATCAGAGGCGTAGCTAGGTGGGGCGCAGCAGGGGGAGCGGTCGCTCCCCCAAACAGATTTTTGAAAAAATGGCGCCTATGCGCCAAGTGCCAGTAACTTTGCCTGGCGCTGGTCTTGCATCTTTCTTCCTGTTTCTTCTGCTGCCTGTGCTGTCTCCCTTCGTCATTTTTACTGCCCTGAAGAGTTCTCCCTCGGCACCAGCGATTTCACAGTCAGCCTACTGCCAGCGTCCGGGCTTTCTCTTCAGGAGAAGCCCCGACACTGGCAGAAGGCTGACTGAATGTCGGTGCTGAGAGAGAACTCTTCAGGGCAGTAAAAATGACTACAGGGAGACAGCAGGCAGCAGAAGAAACAGGAAGAAAGATGCAAGATTCCGGAGGGAGAGCTGCCCAAGGAGGTTTAATAGACCAGTGGAAGTGAGCCTTTCTAGTCCAGCAAGTAAGCTAACTTGGTTAATGTGTTTATGAGCTGTTTATGAGCTGTTGCATCCACCTTGTCGTTCTTTATTGTTGATCTGTAACAAGGCTAAAGCTGTTTCTGTTAATAGGCAGTGCATTAAAAGCTGGAGGAGAAAAGAAATAAAATGGCTTCAAAAATTATTGCAGCTGGTAGAAAAAGCAATTATAAACTCTGTAGTGTGTGCTCATTTTTCTTCACAGTTCTTCTATACAACATATATGATCAAGATTTAAATGAGGATATCCTGTTTCTTGATGAGTTTATCTTAACTGTTGTTGTACTCAGTGGCGTAGCAAGGGGGGTGGGGGGGCGGTCCACCCCAGGTGTCAGCTCAGGGGGGTGCTCCCTGCCAGCTCCCCCCCCCGGGTGCAGCACGATGACACCCCCCCCCCTCGGCACAGTGCCTACCCTCCTCAGCTCCCTCCGGCTCCAACCAGCTCCCGCACCCTACCTTTAAAGAAATTTTGGAAGCCGTGGAAAGGCGAGGCGCAGCACCTCGCGCCTGCATGTAAAAGAAGCGTGGATCATCATCGGGCCTTCCCTCATGCTGTCTGGCCCACCCTTGCGGAAATAGGAAGTTGCGTCAGTGGAGGGCGGGACAGACAGCGTGAGGGAAGGCCCGATGATGATCCACGCTTCTTTTACATGCAGGCGCGAGGCGCTGCGCCTCGCCTCTCCACGAGTTCCGAAATTTCTTTAAAGGTAGGGTGCAGGAGCTGGTTGGAGGGAGCTGAAGAGGGTAAGCACTGGGTCGGGGGGTGTTGATGCGTCGAGGGGGGTGTCATCGTGCTGCACCCGGGGGGGGGGGTGCAACGGCGAACCGCCCCGGGTGGCAGCCCTCCTTGCTACACCACTGGTTGTACTGTGCCTTGGGAAGCTGGTGTTATAAAGATGATAGAATATATTGAAAAATGGAAGTAGAATTAAACTCACCTTTCATTGGGGCACATGGAATCACATTTTAACGTCATCTCATTTGTAGAAATTTTACATTTTAAATACACAAATGGATTATTCTGTTTTTAGGCATGTTTCAGGGACAAGTGGTTTTATAGGTCAAAATAAAAATAAATATTTTTTTTAATGCAGATCTCTTTTGTTTAAACATAACTAAATGGGCTATAAGCCCTTAATGCAGTCCATTGGCTTTCTTATATTTATTTATTTATAACATTTGTATCCCACATTTTCCCACCTATTTGCAGGCTCAGTGTGGCTTACATATTCTGTTTTAGTGGCCTTTATCAGGAGAGAAAAAAAACCTCTGCACGAATATAACGTGCTAGAGTGCCTCTATAACTAGCCCCTCCAAATGACACACTGATTACGATTTACAACAAATTACTACTCTACCTATATTCCGTTCCGTTATTATACTTTTTCTGTGTACATCCGTATACTGCACAAATTGGCATGTTTGAAAATATAAGTGAGATTAAATACAAATGCTGCCAACAATAAAGAGTGACAACATGGATGCAGCAGCTCTTAGGTTTGCTTGCTTTGTTTTGAGAGTATGGCGATGACGGCTTCACTGGGAAGGGAAAACTGAGATTGGATATGGACATAAAGGGGCACTACTGGAAAGGGGGGAGGAGATAGGGACATGAAAAAGGGATGAGATGGGGGACAAAGAGGTAATTTTGGAAAAGGGGAAAGATGGCAACACAGATCAGTGCCAAATAGATGTAGAGATGGAAAGTAAGAAGACAAGAGGAGAGAGAAGAAATGGAAAGGCCAGCCTGGAAAAGAATTTGTAAGGCTGACTCATGGAACATGGAAAAAAAGACTGGAACCAGCCAAATTCCCAAACAACAAAGGTAGAAAAAACATTATTTTTATTTAATACTTTGTAAGGACTGAGATGTACCTGCTTTGTAAAATGTATATTTTTCTATGTTTATTTTGCAAAGTACAGGAGAAAATGCTTTTCTGTTTCTTTTTACCAGTATTCCACTGTTTATAGAGTCTGGTTTTCTTGGGCAGAGAGGAGGGGGTCTCTATTTCAATTGTTGTTGTTGTTGGGGTTTTCTTTTTGTGGCTCCCTATTCTGTATTAGATTGGTAGGATGGAATGTTGTCACAGTTTGGGTTTCTGCTTGTGCTTGTGACCTGGGTTGGCCACTGTTGGAAGCTGGATACTGGGCTAGATGGACCTTTGTTCTGACCCAGTATGGCTACTTATGTTATATAGATGAGGGTCTGTTCATATTCTGCATGTGCGACTGAGGTGAAGAATTCTGTTAGCATGTAGTGTCTGTGTAGGAATGTGTAACAGTGCAGCTTGTTCCAATTTCCCAATAGTAGGTATATTGGTGCTCGAGAACCCAGTGTAATATATATTGCATTGTCTTTTCATAGGTGGGTTAGGGCTGTTATGGGGTGGTAAGTTTTGTGTTCTAGGGCAGCATTTCTCAAGTTGGTCCTGGAGTACCCCTTTGCCAGTCAGGTTTTCAGGATATCCACATTAAATATGCATGAAATTGATTTGCATATACTGCCTCCATTACTTGCAAATCTTTTTCATGCAGATTCATTGTGGATAGCCTGAAAACCTGAATGGCAAAAGTGTCCAGCCCTATTTGAAAGTGGGCTCAGCCACTCTGGGGCAAGGGCCACCTTTGGTGGTCCTTGTCAACCAAAATAAAAATCCTGAAGACTAGTGGTCTCCACATCCTGTAGAGTCACCACACAAACAAAAGCCCATCTGATTAAACAAGGTGTCTAGCAGTGGAAGGAATGTGTGTGCTATTCCTGAGGTGATGATCACGATATGAATATTTTTACTTTGTAGTTAAGAAGACAGATTGCCTGCTCTGGTCAGTCCAGGGACCTCTTCTGCGTCCTGCCTCCTGATGTAACTTATTGTTTCCTTGTAGGCAGGACGCAACAGAGACAGCCTGTATTAATCAGTGCCCGCCACAGTCCTTGAGCAACAACACAGACACTGCTGTCTAGCTGACACCAACCGGCCCCTATTTTATAAAAGTCTGCTCCCCCTGAGATCAAAACCTGGCTACGCCTCTGGTTATAATATTAAGATATTAGATCCTCTTTCCTTCTGGAAGAGGCTGGAAAGGATAGGTACCACACAGAGAAAGTACCTATATATTACCACTTTGGTTGTACCACAGAAAGGCAGTATATCAAATGCATGACCCATACCATACTGTGTAGTGCTCTACCTAGCACCTACTGATGTCAAGCATGAGGTGTCTTATTGCACTAAGTAGAGATTCTGGAGATCTATGCAGGCAGCCATGCTGCAGAATTCCAGCTGGCCCTACAACTGTAAATATTATTGTAGGAAAAAAATGTGAAAATAGTTTAAATCTGACCTGTTGCCTGAGTGTTACATTAACATTTATATCTCAAAGCATATTCTAAAAGCCTCTTTACTAGAGCAATAGACAATTGAATTCTGAGAGCAGTCTTAATAATAGCAATGCCTCAAGGGCTTACAGAGGCTCACGAAATAAAGAGGATTAAGAAAGTTTCCACCTTTCACAGAGACATGCCGAAGCTGCTAACAGTACTGTGAATAGAATTCATAGAGAGCAGTAAAATGTATTAAAGTGTAATGTAAAGTCTATTAAACACTGTAATACGAAGGGGCTATAAGCAGTATATATTGTTTTTTTAATTCTTCATTTTGTTTGCCCTTTGCTTTTCATTTATGTTTATTTCATTTCATTAAAAAAGGAAATAGACATCAATTAAAAAAAAAAAAAAAAAAAAAGATAAAAAAAATAAAAAAAAATCAAAAAGGAACAAATGTTCCCATACAACCTCCCCGCTCCCTCATCCCACCTCATAGTCTCTCCTGTACTCCAGACACACTTATCTGAGAGGTAATTTTATAAGAGAGCACCTACATGGCAATCCAAGAGGACACCTATTTTAAGCCTATTTGCCTTTATGAAACTGGCTCTCAGAACCAGCCCCAATAGTGCACAAATTCAACAGTACAAATTTATACCTGCTCTAAAGATGGTGCAAATGTGCGCATGCAAGCACTCACATATTTTGTAGAATATGCACATATATTACAAGGCTGCCTTCTCTCTGCCCAGCTATGCCCCTAGAAATGCCCATGACCTTTCTGCACGCGTACTTTCTACACACTTATGAAGCCACACAATTTCTCTGCTTGTAAAATAGTTTGCATACGGAAAAAGCTTTAGAAAATCCGCCCTCCCTCCTTAGCACCTTCATAGTAGTAATTGAAATGGGGCAGGAGTGACCCCACGTTGATCCTGGCCTGCTGGGTCCAGGCCACATTGCAACAGCATTGGTAGCTGAATTGTGATAGGAATGATCCCCATTTCGAAGGTGGTGCCTGATAGGTCAGGAGTAACTGGGAACTGTTCCTGCTTTATTTCACCTACTATCACCATCACAACCTGACTTGGACTCAGAGATGGAAGAACACCTGAAGGTCACTCCTGTCCCATTTCAGCTACTACACAGGGTAAATGGGGCCCTGGTGGTGAAAGGATATGGGGGAGCAGTAAAATGAAGAGAAACAAATATTGGGCCTTTGGCTAATAAATATGGAGAGAAAGAGATACTGAGAGAACTTGAGAAGTAGTTTCTAGAAGAAAGAAAGAGGAGATATGAAACATTCAAATACCTGGCAGGCTTCAAAAGGTACCAGAAGATAGAAGTTATTTTAGAAGCAGAAGGAAGGGAAATTCAAAAGGAGTACAAAAAAATTAAAAAACTGAGAGGGTGACGAACACCTGAAACAGTGTTCAATTCAGGTCACCCCATCTCAGAAAGGATATAGTGCAACTACATAAAATTCAGAGAAGGGCAATAAAATGATTAAGGGGACGGAACACCTTCCTTATGGAGAGAAGCTAAACAGGTTAGAGCTTTTCAGCATAGTGGAAAGATGACTGTGAAGGGGATATGAGAGAAGTCTATAAAATAGGAAATGGTTGTTTAACCAGTCAAGCACCACAAAAGCAAGAGGACAGTTTATGAAACTAATGTGACCCCACCTCTTGACACAGTTGCTCACCCTACAGTTACCCTTGGAATACCTCGGGTGAACTCTTGTGAAACAGACAGAGGTGAGGTGCACTTATTTTCACTAACTTCGCTTACTTGTTTCTAAAACAAGATGGGAATTAAATCTAAAGTAAATAATTTGTTAAGCAGATGTTATACTTTTTAAAATTAATTAATTAATTTATTCAACACTGTTAAACAATCAATTTTCACTAAATCTGACAGTCATTTGCAGTCCCACTCAAGCGTGCAAAAGGATTTAAAGGATATCGTTTTCCTGCTTTCTTGTATTTTCTTCTTCTTTCTTTGATTGTTGGGTACCATTTGATGTTTATTGATGATAACAGGTCTGATGAAAACAGGAACCAGGACCACTCCAGAGTACCTACTACTCTAAACTTTAAGCAACTCAAAAAGCCCTAAATTCTAACTATCACAGTGAGTTAAGCAAACATCACTGACAACTAAAACCATACGTTTCTATCTAGCTGTCTCAGTAAAAGACAAATAATTATTAGACCCTGTGCTATCCCTCCCCATTTAATAAATCAAAGGAATAGTGTGAGTTAACTTTCTCATACTCCCACTTACTGCGAGAATGAGAATCTTTGAGATCTATAAGGCTTTCAGCTGTTTACATACACTGCAGCTCTCAGTTCAGAGCATTTTATAAATTCATATACATATACATATAAATATAGGATCTTTCAAATATCTGATCCTTCAATTCTTCAATTAGCCCACCTAAAGAGATTTTTTTCCCTTTTAATATTTTCCAGAAAACTTTTGTGGTTTAATAAGTTTTAATGTGCCTCCCAGTCAACACTTTCACCACAACACCAGAGGAGACTATCACACAGCTGAGCCCACTGTCAGTTTAATATATCATTAACTCTTTTAGTCTAAAGTATTGGGCTACTTGTCACGTTCTCAACGCAGCAACTAGGTTTGTGAGCCCTTGGACCACTGCCGAGGAGCAGCAGCGGCAGGCAAATCACCCAAGCAAAAAGCAAGGTTGAACATAACAGGCAGGAACCACAGGATAACTAGAAGAGACTTTAATAGTAGGCAGCAAACAATCACATCCAGGCAAAGTCTCTAGGCAGGTGGCTACCAAAAGCAGTAATCAGGTCCAGGCAAAGTCTCTAGACAAGTGGCTAACAAAAGCAGTAATCAGGTCCAGGCAAAGTCTCTAGGCAGGCAGCAAACAAGGGTAATCCATAAACTAACCAGAGTCTTTAGGCAGGCAGAAATCAAGAGATGTCCAGGAACAGGCAGGGTCAAACACACAGGAAACTTTCAGAGCAGGAACTCGAATAAACCAATAGGAACTCATGGAAGACCTTTGATACCAAGGCAAAGCAAGCAAGGCTCACAGAAGCTAATAAGCCCATCAGCAGCAATCACCAGCCAAGTAAGGTTGCTGTTCAAGGACAAACCAGCAGAGCAAGCCTGGCAACCTGGAAAATCCGGACCGGACTCTCTGAAGTCTGGAACATGGAAGACAGCAGAAAACAGTCCATAGCAGCCACCAGTTCTGGCCACCAGCGGGCAAGGAGAACACCCACATGGAAAGCAGTCACAAACGTGACACTACTTTAGTTACCAAGCAGCAGTCAGACAGCCTTCTTAAAGCCTTTAAAATCACGGCAGGCTTTTTAAGAATAAGCAATTAACCTTAATCACACTTTCCTCTCACAGTCACCCTTAAAGCACTTTAAATCCGCTTTTAAAACAGATTTGCTGCCACAGCTGATCACAGACCCCTAACACAGGTCCACTCAGTATCACTCTTACCTCCCAACTGCCAGCCTGAGCTGTTTGTCACTCTCCTGAGAGTTCCATCAGCATGCGGAACACTCCGCGCATGCACACAGACTACTCAGTTTCACTGCACTGCTGCTCACTTTCTCCACACCAGATCCAGAAGGAGTCAGGTAATCTTTTAAAATTTAACCCATAGGGTTACACTAATAACCAGCAGATCATTGGTGTAGCCAAGGGTGGGCCCAGGCCCACCCAGTAGCAGCACACATATGATGTGGCTGGCAGGGATCCCCAAGCCCAACCAGCCAAAAACTCCCAACAACTGTCCCTCTTGCATACCAGCCTTCCCTCTGATGTATTCCCGCCTATGCGGAAACAGGAAGTTGCATCAGAGGGAAGGCTGTGGGGCCAACATGAGCAGTGTGTATTAGTTGCTGCTCGCTGCCAGTGAAAATCTGCTATTTAAAAGGTATGTGGGGGAGGGGGGATGTTTGAGAGACCATATGGCATGCAGGCGAGAGAGGGAGAGACCAAATCACTTGTGAGACAGGGCGGAGTTCTGTCCACCCATCTTGGGCCCAGACCCACCCAAAATTGGCTACGCCCCTGCAGCAGATTAAACACAAATCTTTTTATGCAGCACATAATTAAGTAGTGTAATCTGTTGCCAGAGAATGTGATCAAGGTGTCCAACATAGGAGAATTCAAAACAGGATTGAACAAGTTCCTGGAGAAAAGTTCACAAAAATTAGCAGCCAGGTAGAATTGGGAGGGCCATTGTTCATCCCTGGAAATTAACTATTGGAATTAGATTTATATGTTGGGATCTAATGAGTGCTTGTGACTTGGACTGGCCTCTTTCAGAAACGGAATGCTGGGCTCAGTGGACCTTGGTCTGACTCAGCATGGTTTTTCTGATGTTCCCATGTTCTTAATAGGCTTCCAGGGGAAGTTATAGTATGTTTATGATAAACTGCCTTTCAAATAAAATCAAAGCAGTTCACCATTAAAATAACTTTGGCAACAGCTTGAAAAGAACTACAATGTTCACAGAACAGGTGTAGGAAAGATAGGAAACTGAAGCCAAAGCAGAAGAGTGGAAGTTTTTAAGTATGCATGGAATGGACATAACAGGACCTTAGATATAGAGGTAGGAAAAAGATCACAGATTAACCCTATGACAGCGCAATAGGCAGGCCAAAAACAACAAAAAGGTGGAATTGACCACAAAAAAATGTGCCAAGGTATCAAAAAAGATTTATTGCTAAACAAATAAGTCACTCAAAAGCATATATTATTAGATACAGAAAAAGTCCAATGTGAATGTAATCTCAATTTACAAAAAATATATGCTATATGGAGGAAACCATATACTCACACAAAAAAACTTTTCAAAATTGCAAACAGTAATCCAATGACAATGTTAAGTGTCAACTTGTAAAAGCGTATGCTATATGGATGGACCCTACACGGGCCGTGTTTCGGCAGACAAGCCTTCCTCGGGAGTCCTTTACTGGATATAGCATAAAATATACTTTAGAAAACTTCCACATTGAGACAAAATGGATGCACAATTACAAGAAAGTTACCCAGTAAGGGCAACAGCACAGCAAAAATAATGAAATAAATGCTGATTTTGTAAATGTTTTGTACTCCAAGTACCCTTATATAGCTAGAAAATAAACATCCACGTTTATAATTTATAAACACCTAAACAATACAAATCCTAGCTATATTTTGTTTGAATTGCACACTGCCTAGAAGATTTGTTTTTTATAATAAATATAAATGTGAAATATGAAATATGTGAAATATTTCATTTTTGAAAGCTAAAGATGAAAAGGAATCTCACTACTGGACAATGCAGTTTCTGCACACAGAGAGGGTTGTTTTGCTAAAGTTTGCTATGGAATTTGCTTGTAGGGGCTCATTCTTCAGGTCTGCATTACATGCCAGAAACAGTAGGAAGTGAAAAAAGGAAACAAACATTCAATTACATTTCAACACTTGGAAGTTCAAGTACTCCAATAATACAAACTTGGAAGAATGCTAATGTAATCGGAAATTAACATAATACAACATCACCACCTCATTTGCATAAAAAAAGAATAGTCTTTGAATGCCCATAATTTCCTTTAATTGTTTGGGTGATTCACAACCCCACCTTATTAAAAAAAAAAATGAGGATAGCTGAAGAGAGCTATATGAATGAATGGTGTTAACAGGGGAGTCAGTCTGCATTAGTAGTAGTCCCTGCTTAGAACATATTCCCATGGTGTAGCAGAATGCAGTGTCCATAGGGATGGTTGTGCTGCATATGTGTATAGAGAGCCCTGACCACATGACACCTTACGTCCAATTGTAGAACTACAGTGGGGGAAATAAGTATTTGATCCCTTGCTGATTTTGTAAGTTTGCCCACTGACAAAGACATGAGCAGCCCATAATTGAAGGGTAGGTTATTGGTAACAGTGAGAGATAGCACATCACAAATTAAATCCGGAAAATCACATTGTGGAAAGTATATGAATTTATTTGCATTCTGCAGAGGGAAATAAGTATTTGATCCCCCACCAACCAGTAAGAGATCTGGCCCCTACAGACCAGGTAGATGCTCCAAATCAACTCGTTACCTGCATGACAGACAGCTGTCGGCAATGGTCACCTGTATGAAAGACACCTGTCCACAGACTCAGTGAATCAGTCAGACTCTAACCTCTACAAAATGGCCAAGAGCAAGGAGCTGTCTAAGGATGTCAGGGACAAGATCATACACCTGCACAAGGCTGGAATGGGCTACAAAACCATCAGTAAGACGCTGGGCGAGAAGGAGACAACTGTTGGTGCCATAGTAAGAAAATGGAAGAAGTACAAAATGACTGTCAATCGACAAAGATCTGGGGCTCCACGCAAAATCTCACCTCGTGGGGTATCCTTGATCATGAGGAAGGTTAGAAATCAGCCTACAACTACAAGGGGGGAACTTGTCAATGATCTCAAGGCAGCTGGGACCACTGTCACCACGAAAACCATTGGTAACACATTACGACATAACGGATTGCAATCCTGCAGTGCCCGCAAGGTCCCCCTGCTCCGGAAGGCACATGTGACGGCCCGTCTGAAGTTTGCCAGTGAACACCTGGATGATGCCGAGAGTGATTGGGAGAAGGTGCTGTGGTCAGATGAGACAAAAATTGAGCTCTTTGGCATGAACTCAACTCGCCGTGTTTGGAGGAAGAGAAATGCTGCCTATGACCCAAAGAACACCGTCCCCACTGTCAAGCATGGAGGTGGAAATGTTATGTTTTGGGGGTGTTTCTCTGCTAAGGGCACAGGACTACTTCACCGCATCAATGGGAGAATGGATGGGGCCATGTACCGTACAATTCTGAGTGACAACCTCCTTCCCTCCGCCAGGGCCTTAAAAATGGGTCGTGGCTGGGTCTTCCAGCACGACAATGACCCAAAACATACAGCCAAGGCAACAAAGGAGTGGCTCAGGAAGAAGCACATTAGGGTCATGGAGTGGCCTAGCCAGTCACCAGACCTTAATCCCATTGAAATCTTATGGAGGGAGCTGAAGCTGCGAGTTGCCAAGCGACAGCCCAGAACTCTTAATGATTTAGAGATGATCTGCAAAGAGGAGTGGACCAAAATTCCTCCTGACATGTGTGCAAACCTCATCATCAACTACAGAAGACGTCTGACCGCTGTGCTTGCCAACAAGGGTTTTGCCACCAAGTATTAGGTCTTGTTTGCCAGAGGGATCAAATACTTATTTCCCTCTGCAGAATGCAAATAAATTCATATACTTTCCAAAATGTGATTTTCCGGATTTAATTTGTGATGTGCTATCTCTCACTGTTACCAATAACCTACCCTTCAATTATGGGCTGCTCATGTCTTTGTCAGTGGGCAAACTTACAAAATCAGCAAGGGATCAAATACTTATTTCCCCCACTGTATGTGCAGCTTTATGCATGGCATCTGTACCCCTAAAGTATACCTATTCCAGTGGCATGTGGGAAGAGGTAAGAGGAGACCAAGGCCAATGAGCTCACACAGACAAGCATCATTCTCAATCACTATACGGTGGCACCACTGTAATCCATTTGCTAGCATACATTCTTTAGCGTCCTACCAGACAAGCCTAGAACTTGTGGGTTATGTCAGTTGAGCAGCAGATGAAGACAGAGAAAGAAAGTAGTTCAATAGGATCCTGTTGAGTACAGGGAGCTTTCACTGGCATTTTGGCTGAAGCTGAGGGCAATAGAGCTTCTGAGTCCCTGGAGGAGTAGCCTAGTGGTTAGTGCAGCAGTCTTTGATCCTGGTGAACTGGGTTTGATTCCCACTACCGCTCCTTGTGACTCTGGGCAAGTCACTTAAACCTCCATTGCCCAGGTTAGAGTGGAGGAGTGGCCTAGTGGTTAGGGTGGTGACTTTGGTCCTGGGGAACTGCGGAACTGAGTTTGGTTCCCACTTCAGGCACAGGCAGCTCCTTGTGACTCTGGGAAAGTCACTTAACCCTCCATTGCCCTATGTAAGCCGTATTGAGCCTGCCACGAGTGGGAAAGCGCGGGGTATAAATGTAACAAAAAAAAAAAAACTTACATGAAAGCATCACGGCCTCCACTTCATGTGGATGTTCTGGTCTGCCTTGTGGTTGTAGAATTCTCATCCAAATGCTCATGCCTAGGGCTATTTTCCAAAAAGGCAGAAAGAAGCCTGTTGGCAGATCGCCATTGTTTATCAGAACTCTGCAGAAAGGAAATAATATCCAGCAGTTGGAAGGATCTGGTCAAGAGAAGTCTTTTGTTAATTTTCATGCCACAAGGTTAAATAAACACTACCTCTCCACCATTGTAATGCAACCTGTAATTTACTCGTATATCCAGATAATCTCATGCTATATTAATTTTGCACTGACCTGAAGAAGGCAGGAGATGATAAAGCCAGTAGGATTAAAAAAGAAGAGTTTGCTCTATCCACATTTAGTCTTAAATCATCCAGGATAACCGCAAAAACAGTCTTTGTTAAGGATGTGCATGAAAATCAAATTCAGTTTGTTTTCAATTCATTTTTAGACTTTTGTTTTGTTTGTTTCAAACATTCAAGGGTTTATTTTTTTTAAGGATTATCTTTATTTTAACTGGGTGATGTTATCTGCATGATAGGTGGAGATTGCTTGTCCCAGCAGCTATGGCACACACTGGAAAAGGAGGCCAGTTGGTCTGGAGCAAATGGCAGATGTCAAATTCTCCCCTGCCTCTTTCTTACAATCTGGGTGAGATCTAGGGTGGTAGTTTCACAGACACATTCTTAGTGCACACAATTTTTTTTTAGGTTAAGCTGGCATATATCTGTCAAGTTCAATCTTCTAGTTTTCCTGAACATCATTTTTGGATTTTGCTGTTCATGTTGAAGGGCATTTTAGAAAGGACTTGCAACTCAGAATGTGTTAGACGTCACAAATGGACGCCCATGTCATATCAAGGGTCAAGGGTACATTTATTTGATTCACTGCCTAAAGCAGGAGTAAGGAAATATGTCTTTTAGAACAGGATACAATCTTTGCTAAAATACATGTGAGATGGATGTTCATGTGCTGGAAACATCCAACATGAGCATCCATTTTACAAACTGAAATGTCCAAATTATGAACAGGGGAAAATGAGGGACATAGACGTCTTTGTGGCAGTAGAGGACCATTCATATTATAAAATGGCCCCATAGACATTCACAATGCTGGGCGGACTTTTATGGTCTGTACCCTGAGATAAGCAGGGACAAATCAAACTCGGGTGTACATTTAAAGTAGTACATTCTATGTAAAATGAGTTTATCTTGTTGTGCAGACTGGATGGACCGTTTAGGTCTTTATCTGCCGTCATTTACTATGTTACTATGTTACTATGTGGAGAAATAGCCTAATGGTTAAAGCTGCCTGCTGAGAGCCAGAACAGAGACACAGAGATTGCAAGTTCAAGTTGCTTCTTTGTAATTTTTTTTTTTTCATTGTGAGCACTCCAGGGACAGAAAATACGTACTGTAATTTCCTTTATCTCCCTTCAGTGGAGAACTGCGCAATCAGAGCACCTCTCTGTAACCTGGATGTGACAAGTACCAGGTATAAATACATATGTCCATCTTTTTAGACTTGGACAATCCTTCCCCTTCTGTCATCAGAGTTGGACGTCCTTTTTTGGGCCCTCCATAGTCCCACCCAAAACACACCCAGACCATGCCCCCTTGTCATATGGACATACTGCAGTGTTACGTGGCCATATCCTGTCTTTGTAAAATTGGGATTTGGATATCCATACAATATGGACATCTAAATATCAGTTTTCAGACATCCAAAACAAGAATAGAGCTTCTAAAATAACCACCATTTTCTTCTATCATTTCCAGAGGAACAGATTGGGAAATAGAATTTTGGCAGTAAGACACCCTTAGACTCTGACTTACTAAGCTGGAAATTAGTACGTGCCTAATGTACAGATTACTATTTTAGGGCATATAATAGGTGGGTAATAGAGGGTAATATTTTGCATTAATGTGGAGGTTCTTAACTCTTAATACGACAGACAACACAAGCAGTTGACTCCACCTCTAGAGGTATATCCAACTGCATTCTGCATTATCAGGTGTGCACTGCATGATAGTGAACTCTCCTCTGCACTATGTTAGCCTCCCAGAAGTGCTAGGAATCAATCCAGTAATTATCAAGATGTTTTGCACCTAACACTCCCTTAATTTTTGCAATTAGCACAAATTATACCCTAGAGGAGAGGAGAGGAGGGACAAAAGGAATATAATACAGACCATTAAACACTTAATAGGAATTACTGAACAAATGCATCTTTTCCAAATGAGGAGAAGCTCTAGAACTAGAAGGTGCGATATGAAGCTACAGGGAGGTAGGTAGCGAGTCAAAAGCAACATCAAGAAATATTTTTGTTTACGGAGGAGTAGTAGAGACCTAGAATGCCCTCCCCAAAGAGTTGGTGGAAGCAAAAACAGTGCTGGAATTCAAAATGAGTGGGGTACACAGAGTGGATCCTTAAAAGGCAAGAGGATGTAAACCAAGCATGGAGTTCTTCAACCATGTAATGATTTTTGAACTTCTATGAAATCACAGGGAAAGTAAACTGCACTGTATGGCAGGTACAACCCCAACAACACAAGCATGGGGAAAGGAATCTGCACTTTGTGGCAGGTACAAGCTAAAGAACATTAACATGGGGGGAAATAACCTGGAACTTTGGCAGATACAACCTGAATAATGGGAAAATAACCTGCACTGCATGGCAGTAGAACCCCAACAATCTTCCTGGGCAGACACGATGGACTATGTTGATCTTTCTTTGCTGTCATTTAGTATATTACTTAGGGGTCCTTTTCCTAAGCCGTGTAAGCGCCTACGCATGCCCAATATGCTTCAATTCCAAGTTACCACGTGGCCCAGGCTGTAATTTCATTTTTTTATGCGCGTCCACTACACGTGCTGGAAAAGTTTCTGGTGCGCAGGCGGTAATTGGCATTTGAACGTACATTGACCATTACCGCCTGGTTAATGTGTGAGACCTTACCACTAAGTCAATGGCTGGCGGTAAGGTCTCAGACCCAAAATGGACGTGCACCAATTTTCATGTTGCCACATGTCCATTTTTGGCGCCCCCCCAAAAAGAGGCATTTTTTACAGGTGCACTGAAAAATGATTCTGAGTGAGCCAAAATATGTGCCTACACTATCGCAGGTCATTTTTCAGCGCACCTTAGTAAAAGGACCCCTACGGTAGTTATTATAGAAGCTCTATTCATGTTTTGGATGAAAACTGGCATTTAGACACTCATATTATATAGATACCAAATCCCAATTTTATATAAAGCCAGGATGTGGACGTCTAAAACTGCAGTCCGTCCAGGCTGTATGTGAGCAGATTCTGTTCCAAAATACATGAGAAATGGACTTCTATATGCAACGTACAAGCTTGGACATCCTTTCTGAAATACCCTTCGTAATTTCATCATATGGATATCTATAGCATTACCTCAGTCCATTTCTAAACATAATTACTGGACATATTAATTGCCATTACAATCAACATCATTCATACAAACTGGAAAACTGAGTACAACAACTAGTGGAATCTCATCAGTTTGACTGCTAAGTTTGGACAAGTGATTACTGAGAAACGTAGTATCATATATACCTATCAGAAAATATTGGAAAACCTTACTTATTTTTAATTATATAATAATTGTGTGTGATTTAAATATGCTATATGAATAGTATTGGAGACTTCTGAGCTTTATTAATGGTTGTTATTGTTATGCACTAATTTTGCTTATATTAAAATCAATTAAAATACTTGAAGTCAATGTGAGGATGCGCTGGACCATTTTCCTGGATGCCACTACTAGTTCATGCCTGTAATGCCCTTCTGATGCAGAAAATTCCCCTCCCCCCAATCACTCTCCCACCCCATCCCACCCAACAACCTGTACGCTAGGGAAGGCATATGGCAGTGGTTCCCAAGCCTAGTCCTGGATTCACCCTACCCAGTCAGGTTTTCAGGATATCTACAATGAATATTAATGAGAGAGATTTGCATGCACTGTTTTCACGGAATGCAAATCTCATCTCTCTCATGAATGTTCATTGTGGATATCCTGAAAACCTGACTGGCTAGGGTGCCTCCAGGACCAAGTTTGAGAACCACTGCCATAAGCCTTCCCTGGACCTACCTTAGTAAGTCCTGGTGGTCTAGTGGCCTTTTTTGGGGCAGGAACAAACCACATTTGTTCCTGCCCCATGCTCCTGCTCCTAAAGTAATGCTGTGGGAGGTCCTGGCAGCCATTTTGCAACTGGACCCAGTAAACAGGGCCACCTGGAGGGGGGCAGCAAAATTCCCCAGGCCCGGCCTCCAAGGGAAGCCCAGTGCCAGGGTCTGTCTTTCTCCTGCTCCTGTATGCTGGGACTGGGTTAATGTGATAACCCGGTCCTGGCACACAGGAGCAGGAGAGAGCCAGGCTTCCCTTGGAGGCCAGGAAGGAGCAAATGCACTGAGCCAGGAAGGTAGGAGGTGGGGGGGGGGGGGGTTAGTGGCAGACTGAGTGAGCGAGCAATGGAGGGACAGCGTGTTCAGAGTGGGGGGGGGGCAGCTGCAGCAGCCCGGCTCTGTCCTTCGGTGGCCCTGCCAGCACAGACAGGAGTAAGTCTCCTGCCTGTGCTGATTCAATATTAAAATGATTCCAGGATCTTTTGCGGCAGTTTTGTCAGACTGCTGTGGGAAGTCTCAGCAGCAATTCCGTTGGAGCAGCGACACAAGACATGAATGAGTGGGGTTCATTCCAGCCCCCGAAGAGGCCACTAGACCACCAGGGCTTCCTAAGGTAGACCCGAGGATGCCTACAGGTAATCAGGTGGGATTGGAGGGGTGGTGAATAGTGACTTCGGGTGGGGGTGCTGAAAGAGAGGAGGGCTGTTGCTGGACGGTTGGCTCGGGAGGGGAGCTTTTTTGGTCTGGAGTGGGGTAGGTAGGGGCAGTTTCATTTATGTTTTTTGTTTAATTTCAGCATAAATTGTCCCTGGAAATATCATTTAAAAGAAGGTGTGCACTTTCTATGTGAAAAATTGAAGAGTAGCAAATCACCTGGATGGTATACATCCCAGAGTACTGATAGAATTAAAAAATGAACTTGCAGAGCTATTGCTAGTAATGTGTAATTTATCTTTAAAATCAGGCATGATACCGGAAAATTGGAGGGTGGCCAATGGAACACCAATTTTTTAAAAAAGGGTTCCAGAGATGATCCAGGAAATTATAGACCAGCGAGCTTGACATCAGTGCCGGGTAAAATGGTAGATACTATTATAAAGAACAAAATTATAGTGCATATACATAAGCATGGATTAATGAGACAAAGGTGCTCATTTTCAAAGCATATAGACTTACAAACTTACACAGTAACCCTCTAGCGTAGCAATGACAGGATGGTGGGGGCAGTCCACCCCGGGTGCAGGCAGCAAGGGGGTGCATGGAGCAGGAGTGCGGCTGTTGGCTCTGCCGGTCCCCTCTGACAACAACTTCCTGTTCTGGGGCAGGGGACCGGCAAAGCCAATAGCTATGCACCTGAACCACGCATACCCTTGCTTGGAGGAGAGGGGTGCTCTGCCCCAGGTGGCATCTGAGGTAGGTATGCCGCTGTAGTAACCTCTGTAAATTTGTAAATCTACATATTTTGAAAATGAGCCTGAAAGCCAACATGGATTTAGTCAAGGGAAATCTTGCTTCACCAATCTACTACATTTCTTTGAAGGGGTGAATAAACATGTGGATAAAGGTGAGATGGTTGATTTACAAAAGGCATTTGACAAAGTATCTCATGGAAGACTCCTGAGGAAATTAAAAAATCATGGGATAGGAGGTACTGTCCTATTGTGGATTAAAAACTGGTTAAAAGATAGAAAACAGAGAGTAGAGTTAAATGGCCAGTATTCTCAATGGAGAAGGGTAGATAGTGGGGTTCTCCAAGGGGTCTGTGCTGGGACTGCTGCTTTTTAACATATTTATAAATGATCTAGAGATGGAAATAAGTAGTGAGGTAATTAAATTTGGTGATTACACAGTTATGCAAAGTTGTTAATTCGCAAGAGGATTGTGAAAAACTGTGTCTGTGTCAGTGCTAAAATGTATCCTGACATACATCAGTGAGCACGACAGACTTTTTTTCCTCCAAATTTTAATTTTTGAAAAATCAGTGCAGAAAGAAGTATTTATTAATTGGGTGTTCTAAATTATCTGTCAGGCAGTCCATTATTGTTTGAACTGAATTTTGGGCACCATTTATTGAATCTAGCCTTATATGAACAGCATAGGATAATCCCAAGTCCACCTTAGTAATGGCTTATGGATTTTTATACCTGGAATTTGTGCAAAGGTTTTTGAAATCCTGCAGCAATAACCATTTTTATCACATTCTCTGGAAATGAATTTCAGAGCTTAGTTATATGTTGAGTGAAAATATTTTTAAATGTACTACTTAATAACTTCATTGTGTGCTTCCCCCTAGTCTTTGTTCTTTTGGAAAGAGTAAACAAGTGATTCATGTCTACAAGTCACATTTTACTTATTATTTTATAGACCTCTTCTCCAAGCTGAAGAGCCCCAACATCTTTACCCATTCCCCATAGAGGAGTTGTTCTAGCCCCTTTATCATTTTGATCACCCTTCTCTGTGCTTTTTCAAATTCAGCTATATTTTTTTCAAGATGCAGTGACCAGAAGTTTTTAAATAAATAAATAGCCAACTTAAAACGATAGAATTTTTTTCTTTTGCATATATACCTGTTCTTTTAACCTAAGAAATATTGTTTTGTTGTCTTTCAGCGGTAGAGTGGGGTTAACTTATATGTGGTCATGAGAGACTTTATCCTGATCACAAACCATATTCTGTGATCCTTGATCTAGATCATAATTTAAAGAAATACAAATGATAAAGCATGGGCTTCAGGATGGCAAACCCCAGATATCAGATCATGCCTTGTTTTCAAATTGGTGGAGATAAAAGAGGATGCAGTACTGTTGCCTGTGATGGAATGGGCATCTTAAATCTGTTTGGAAAAGAGAGAACTGAAGAATGAAGTCCCAAAAAGATTAATATAGTCAGAGCAGTGGAGAAAGTTGGAGAAAGGAGATGATAATTACAGTATAGCATTTCACAACATCTTCTGTTTACTTATTAATGGAAAGTTGAATAGCTAAATCTTGGCACAGATGATCTCCATAAATATAATGCGAATTCTAACTTGCCTGCCCTTTCCCATACTCTGTATCTGAAATATACAACTGTAATTAAGCAACTGCACTTTCATCTCTGTTCACAGTTATCTTTGGTGCCCTCTTCAGTGCAGAAATAATTTACAGTGTGGGCAACACTGCCTAATCCATTGGCAAATGTGTTAATGAGACATGGCTTTTTGGCACAGTAATGCTTTATTAATGAAGTTTTATGCTTGTCAGTTCCTGCAGTAGCAGCGGTGGCAGATAAAAAATTTATTTGCCCTTCGAATTGGGCCTGGTTCTCGTTATTGGTGGTTCTGGGATTGTTAGCTAGCAGTCAAGAATCTTGAAAGTCAGCCACTCCTGCATTTCCTTCCCATTGTTTTTAATTACTCAGGGATGAAAGGAAAAAGGATCTAAAATGTTAATGCACAGTACAAAGTTCACTGAATTCTTTTCATGTGTTTGCTGAAACTGCAAATAGAAAAGGTCTATAATTATTCTCTACATATTGTGGGCATTTTCCCCAAAGTCACCTACTGGCAGTGTTCAAACAGAAATTACCCATGTGGCTTGCAGTTGGGAATTTTCATGGATTCAATTGAAAATTCAGTCATATGCTTCCAGTGTTGTCTCCTATGCCTAAGAATGCCTCCTTGAAAAGAGGCTAAAAATAGTTCCTATGAAACTGTGTGACTATGGGGCTCATTTTCAAAACAGAAAAATATCCAAAAAGTGGCACAGAGTGGCAGATGGATGTTTTGTTTGCCAAAACGTCCAAATTGCTATTTTCAAAGCCCATTTTTAAGATGCTTTTCTATGTAGTTCATATGCAGTGTGTCCAAAAAACAAGGGGGGGGGGGGTTTGTTGGGGGCAGGATTTGGGCGTTCCCAAAACTTGGATGTTTTTCTGCCATAATAGAACAAAGCAAAATAGAACAAAGCAGAATAGAACAAAGCAAAAATGTTCAGCGCTAAAAGTTAGATGTTTTGGTCTAGACTTGTTTCAATCACGACTAAAGTTGTAAAAAGGTTCCCTAAATGACCAGATGACCACTGGAGAAATTGAAGCATGACCCCCCTTACCTCTCCACTGGTCACTGACCCCCTTCCACCCCTCAAAGATGTGAAAGAATCAGTACATGCCAGCTTCTATGACAGCATCAGATGTTATGGCCAGTCCTATTAGAGCACTATACATATATATAGTATAGCTGCCTATTTGTGCTTCCCTCCTCACAACAGCTCCAGAGCAGCCATAAAATTAGCTCTCTAAAGCTAGGCATTCTGGAGCTGTGTATCACCTGGAATGCTCATTAGAATACTAATGAGCTCATTGTAATACATTTGCATGTGATTCTTGATGGCCGCTAATGGCACGTTTTAGCCACTGAGAACCCCTTTGTGCTTTGTTTGTTTTGTTACATTTGTACCCTGTGCTTTCCCACTCATGGCAGGCTCAATGCGGCTTACATATTGCATACAGGTACTTATTTGTATCTGGGGCAATGGAGGGTTAAGTGACTTACCCAGAGTCACAAGGAGCAGCCTGTGCCTGAAGTGGGAATTGAACGCAGTTCCTCAGGACCAAAGTCTACCACCCTAACCACTAGGCCACTCCTCTTTACTTGCTAAATAGCATTTGCTTTAGGCTGGCTACACATGGTTTAAAGCAAACTGACAGCATGGTAAGCAGGGGCGTATCTGAACTGCGGCGGTAGGGGGGGCCAGGGCCAGAGTGAGGGGGCACATTATAGCCCCCCCCCCCCCGCCGCCGCCGCCGCCGCCATTGCCGATCCCCCTCCCCCCAGCCGCTACCATTGCCAACCCTCCCCCTCCGTTGCTCGCTTACCTTCGCTGGCGGGGGACCCCAACCCCCGCCAGCCGAGGTCCGCGTCCTCCTGCCGCTGCCGCTGCCGGCTGCCTTTGGTGCTTTCATTTGTCCATTGAAGCTGGCGCCAACTAAAGTTTCTTTTGACTCTGACGTCGCTGCACGTTGTACGTGCAGGACGTCAGACTCAGAAAATGTTTCTGAGTCTGACGTCCTGCACGTACAACGTGCAGCGACGTCAGACTCAAAAGAAACTTTCATCGGCGCCAGCTTCAATGGACAAATGAAAGCACCAGAGGCAGCCGGCAGCGGCAGGAGGACGCGGACCTCGGCTGGCGGGGGTTGGGGTCCCCCGCCAGCGAAGGTAGGCGAGCAACGGAGGGGGAGGGTTGGCAGCGGTAGGGGGGTCCAGGGCGAAATCTGCGGGGGCCCAGGCCCCTGAGGCCCCACGCAGATACGCCCCTGATGGTAAGCTTTGTGCATCAGGCCAAAGTCTTGAACTTAGCCCTGGTAGTGAGTATGAGCCCTTCACTCCTGGGAGAGATGCAGGAAAGGATCACATTTCTTTCCTTCATGGACAGTGGTGGTTCACCGCTCTGATTCTTGTGGCCTTTACACATATATAAAAGTCTGACTTAGATTGCCACCATCAGAGTAAGGATGCTGGGCATGATGGACCAAGTCTGACACACGTTATTTCTTATGAATTAGATAGCTGCAAACTGCACTCCTTGTCTCATCAGGCTATTTTTTTACAACTGGATCTATTCCAAATCCCTTCTCTAGCTGCTGGGTTACGGTAACATTATGCTAGACAAAAGGATCACATTCCTATCTAGCTAAATTCATTCTTTCAGTATGCTCGTTTCAGAAATGAATGTTAGAACATGCATCCGTATCATCTTTCAGATGTATTAGCAGGACACTTGATTCTCAATGTTATTTTTGGAAAATATATCTCAGATCTCTGAACTCTCTTGCGTGCTATTTGCCTGTGCTGCTGTCTCTGTTTACATATTTGCTTGGCTAGAACTAAAGATAATGGACCTGATTTATTAAGACTTTTTTTCCCATTCTATATATGTGGGAAAAAATAATTCAGTGAATCAAATCTAATAATGGAAAGAATTTAGCATCCATATTGCCAAACCTACAGCAAGTTGTCCCGTGAAGCTTTAATGAGTATTCTTTCATTGTAGTTATGGACAGTATTTAATAGTCAGCAAGCTTGATCAGGAAATATGTTAATAAATTTAGATTTACCTGAGTAAATTGGCTGACTGATATAAATATGATATGGGTCCTCTCTTCCATGGGACTACTGCTAGAACTGCAACTGAGGGCAAAGCAGAAGATGAAAGACCGGAAGCATCCTTCACACTCTCCATTTCCAGCTCTACCTCTGGAATGCTGTAGGCCCTGGCAGTATCACTTCTTACCTCTTCACCACTTAGCATGCCAATAACTAAATTTTCAAGACCCTTCTTAGTTACAAAACCTTCAATATTTGACAGTCCTGCTGGAAATCTCTCCCATAAGGATTCATTTGATTTGGTATCTAGCAAAATCTGTTCCATGTACCTCTTGTACTTGAGTCCTTTATAGCTTGGGTAATGGGGATTTAGGTTTAAATTATGACAAATAAACTTGCAGAATTTTGAATCTTTTTGTGCAGAATTCCAGCAGGAGTAATAGAGAGGGTTATATCCAGCAGAAGAAAGGATGTGTTGATTCCCCTGTACAAGTCATTGGTGAGGCTCCACTTGGAATATTGTGTTCCTAGGCATCACTACAGGGGTGCAAAAATCTTATTTGCACCCCCTATTGAAAGCTAGTGCCGAAGCTGTGCATCTCCTTTCCTCTCGCCCTCCCCATGGGTCCTACAAACTTACAGAGTTTGCCAGCACTGCAGGCCTGGCAGCAATTACAACAGGCTCTCTCCGGTCATCCCTAGGGTTTTCCCCTCTGTCATAACTTCTTGTTGTCGCGTAGGAAGGATGTGGCAGAGGGAAAACCTTGGAGCTGCTGGAGGGAGGCAGTTGTATTCACTAACCGCAATGCCAGCAAAAAGTTTGTAGTGCCCGCGAGGAAGGAGTGAGGACAGACATTGAGGTAAGGAGGTGATGTAGGATCCGCAGGGGCAGGGGAAAAAGCTGCACTTGCATGAAGGGAAGGGAGAGGAGAGGAGAGGGGAGAAGTTGCCCATGGGTAGAAGGGAAGGGAGAGGAGAGGGAAGGAGAGAGGAGGACATGCTCCCATATTGATAGAAGGGAGAGGAGAGGGGAATGTTGCACATAGATGGAAGGGAGAGGGAAGGGGAAACATGCTGCACATGAATAAAAGGGAATGGAGAGGGGGACATGCTGCATATGGACAGAAGGGAAGAGGGGAGGGGGACATATTGCACACTGAAGGGAAAAGGGGAGGAGGACATGCTCCACATGGATTGTTGGAAGGGAAGAGAGAGGGAGGGACATGCAGCACATGAATGAAAGGGAAGGGAGAGGAAAGGGGGAACATGCTGTACATAAATAGAATGCAGGGGAGAGGGGGACATGCTACATATGGATAGAAAGGAGAGGAGAGGGGACATACTGCACATGGAAAGGAAGGGAAGAGGGGTGTAGGACATACTGCACATGGAAAGGAAGGGAAGAGGGGTTTAGGACATGCTGCACATGGAAGGAAGGGAAGGGGGGTGTAGGACATACTGCACATGGAAAGGAAGGGAAGAGGGGTTTAGGACATGCTACACATGGATAAAAGGGATTGGAGAGGAAAGGGGGACATGCTGTACATTAATAACATGGAGGGGAGAGGGGAGAGGGGGACATTCTACATATGGATAGAAAGGAGCAGTGGCGTTCCTAGGGGCGCTGACACCCGGGACGGATCGCCGATGCGCAGCGCCCCCCCCCCCAGGACAGCGCGACCCCCCCGGCGAAATAACCCCCCACCCGGGTGCAGCGTGACTCCCCGGCGAAAGAACCCCCCCCCGGGTGCATGCAGCTGGGGGGGGGGGGGTGCCGCGCGCCTGTCGGCTCTTCGTTTCCATGCTCCTTCTGCCCCGGAACAGGAAGTAACCTGTTCCGGGGCAGAGAGAGCATGAAAACGAAGAGCCGACAGGCGCACGTGCAGCACCCCCCCAGCGGCATGCACCCGGGGTGGACCGCCCCCACCGCCCGCCCCCCTTGGTACGCCACTGGAAAGGAGAGGAAAGGGGGCATACTGCACATGGAAGGGAAGGAAAGAGGGGAGTAGGACATGCTGCACATGGATGGAAGGGAAGGGGGAAGGGGAACATGCTACTTATTGATAAAAGGGATTGGAGAGGAAAGGGGGACATGCTACCCATGGATGGAAGAGAAGAGAAGGGAGAAGGGGGAAATGCTGCACATATGAAGAGAGAGGAAGAGGTGGAAAACTGGATAGATTTGGAAGGAGGCAAAAAAAATGGATGAAAGTTAAAAGATCAATGGAAAAGATGGATGTAGGCAGGAAGTGAAGAAGAAAGAAAACGAGAAAAGAAATAGCATAAAAACAGGAGGTCCTGAACATGGTTAAGTGCATGGAGCAGGGAAACAGAACCAGAAACTGGGAAGAAGATGATTAGAAAAACAAAATCACCAGACAACAAAGGTAGGAAAATGATTTTATTTTCTGTTAGTGATTGAATTATGTCAGTTTTGAAAATTTACATCTGTCGGCATTATTTTGCACTGTACAGGAGGAAGGATAAACAGCATACATAGAAAGTGCACAAACAAAAAAAGCAACACTGGGCCTTCAAGACTGAGACAACAGGAGTATTTTATTGACAAGTGACCCGACAAGGGCCGGGTTTCGGCGTTAATCAACGTCTGCCTCAGGGGTCAGGGTCTGGATATAATTTGTTTAAAATTATATATGTGTCCAATGTCTCCGAAAGTAAATGGAGAAGATCTTTACAACCAAACTCGCCTGTCAGAATATACACCCAGTTTGGGCTCAGGCCCTCCCAGCAGTGCTGCACCTTTAACATAGCTAGCGTGGAGAGGATCAGGCTTCCAGCTTAGCAGCACCAGCAGGCAGCATGTGTGAATCATCGCTGCTGCCACTGCCAGGGAACCCATTCACTTGACAGTGACACTTAAGGGAGGGAAATGCAGGACCACAGGAGCCCAGCCGGCAGCCTTATCCTCTCCACACCAGCTATGTTAAAAGTGCAATGCTGCTGGGTGGGCCCAGGCCTACCTGTGGTTACACCCCTGCTCTGGAATGCACTGCCTGAAAGGTTCTGCTTAATACAAGACTATCTCTATTGCAGAAAGCAGGTGAAAGCTTGGCTCTTAATCAGTGGCATACCAAGGGGGGGGGCGGTGGGGGCGGTCTGCCCCGGGTGCACATAGCTGGGGGGGTGCCATGCGCCTGTCGGCTCCGCTCGTTCCGTGCTCCCTCTGCCCCGGAATAGGTTACTTCCTGTTCTGGGGCAGAGGGAGCATGGAACGAGCAAAGCCGAAAGGCGCGCAGCACCCCCCCCCCCCAGCAGGTAAAAAATGCACCAGGGGGTGTCCTTTCACCGGGGGGGGGGGGGGGGGCGCATCGGCGATCTGCCCCGGGTGTCAGCCACCCTAGGAACGCCACTGCTCTTAATGGAAGAAGTAACTAACTTGTTAGTCTCACTCAAACACACAAGGAGTGGCAGCAGGACATGTTTATCCACTCTTACTCTAGCAGAGATCTTATTTAACCATCTCTCTGACCTTTCTTTAAATTAGTCCCCTTATTTTCTAACTCCTCTTAATCTTTTACCTATCTATATGTTCCAGCTTTGCTTATACCCTTCACTATTAATTAAAATGTTCTAATACACATTGTGTTGACATTGTAAGTAGTATACTACGCCATACTTAGTATTGTTATTTGAATATTTTTACTACTGTAATTGTCTATTGCTCATGTTTGATTTATTCTTACTGTATACCGCCTTGATTGAATTCATTCAAAAACACGGTCAAGAAATCCTAATTAATTAATTAATGTTTTCAAGATAAGAATGGAGGAGGTTTTTGGTCAGTGATTGAAACAGTCATTACTATTTACTACTACTACTACTACTACTACTATTTAACATTTCTAAAGCGCTATCAGGGTTGTGCAGTACTGTACAATTAACAAAGAAGGACAGTCCCTGCTCAAAGGAGCTTACAATCTAAAGGACAAAAAGTGCAGTCAATCAAGATTGAGGCAGTCTACATTTCCTGGATAGAGGTACAATGGTTAGGTGCCGAAGGTGACATTGAAGAGGTGGGCTTTGAGCAAGGATTTGAAGATGGGCAGGGAGGGGGCTTGGCGTATGGGCTCAGGGAGTTTATTCCAAGCATAGGGTGAGACGAGGCAGAAAGGGCGAAGTCTGGAGTTGGCGGTGGTGGAGAAGGGTACTGAGAGGAGAGATTTGTCCTGTGAGCGGAGGTTATGGGTAGGAGCGTAAGGGGAGATGAGGGTAGAGAGGTAGTGAGGAGCTGCAGATTGAGTGCATTTGTAGGTTAGTAGGAGAAGCTTGAACTGTATGCGGTACCTGATTGGAAGCCAGTGAAGTGACTTGAGGAGAGGGGTGATATGAGCATATCGGTCTAGGCTGGAGATAAGACATGCAGCAGAGTTCTGAACGGATTGAAGGGGGGATAGATGGTTAAGTGGGAGGCCAGTGAGGAGTAGGTTGCAGTAGTCAAGGCGAGAGGTAATGAGAGAGTGGATGAGAGTTCGGGTGGTGTGCTCAGAGAGGAAAGGGCGAATTTTGCTGATGTTATAGAGAAAGAAGCGACAGGTCTTGGCTGTCTGCTGGATATGGGCAGAGAAGGAGAGGGAGGAGTTGAAGATGACTCCGAGGTTGCGGACAGATGAGATGGGGACGATGAGGGTGTTATCAACTGAGATGGAGAGTGGAGGGAGAGAAGTGGGTTTGGGTGGAAAGACAATGAGCTCGGTCTTGGCCATGTTCAGTTTCAGGTGGCGGTTGGACATCCATGCAGCAATGTCGGATAAGCAGGCCGATACTTTGGCCTGGGTTTCCGCAGTGATGTCTGGTGTGGAGAGATAAAGCTGGGTGTCATCAGCATAAAGATGATATTGGAAACCATGAGATGAGATCAGCGAGCCCAGGGAAGAGGTGTAGATTGAAAAAAGAAGGGGTCCAAGGACAGATCCCTGAGGAACTCCAACAGAGAGCGGGATGGGGGTGGAGGAAGATCCATGAGAATGTACTCTGAAGGTACGGTGGGAGAGATAAAAGGAGAACCAGGAGAGGACAGAGCCCTGGAATCCAAATGAGGATAGTGTAGCAAGAAGTACATTATGATTGACAGTGTCAAAAACAGTGGATAAGTCGAGGAGGTTGAGGATGGAGTAGTGACCTTTGGATTTGGCAAGGAACAGGTCATTACAGACTTTAGTGAGTGCCGTTCCTGTTGAGTGTAGAGGGCGAAAACCGGATTGAAGCAAATCGAGGATGGCATGAGAGAAGAGAAAATCAAGGCAGCGGCTGTGAACGGCGCGTTCAAGTATCTTGGAGAGGAAGGGTAGGAGGGAGATGGGGCGGTAGTTGGAAGGGCAGGTAGGGTCTAGTGATGGTTTTTTGAGGAGTGGTGTGACTACAGCATGCTTGAAGGAGTCAGGGACAGTTGCAGTGGAGAGAGAGAGGTTGAGGATATGACAGATGGGGGGGTGACAGTAGGAGAGATGGTGTTTAGTAAGTTAGTGGGGATGGGAATCAGAGGAACAGGTGGTGCATTTCGAGGAGGAAAGAAGGTGGGCGGTTTCCTCCTCGGTGATATCAGGAAAAGAGGAGAAGGAGGCCTGGGTTGGTTGGTTGAGGGAGTGGGTTAAAGGATGAAGAGGAAGAGGTGGCTTGGTAGTGAATTCGAGGTTGATCTTCTGCACCTTGTCGTGGAAGTAGTCAGCCAGTGATTGAGGAGAGAGTGAGGGGGGTGGGAGCGGAGGGCACTTTGAGGAGGGAGTTAAGGGTGGCGAAGAGACGACGAGGGTTGGAGCTGAGAGAATTAGTCAATTGGGTGTAATAGTCCTGTTTGGCAAGGAATAGGGAGGACTGGAAGGAGGATAGCATGAATTTGTAATGAATGAAATCGGTATGGGTGCGAGATTTCCTCCAGAGGCGTTCAGCAGATCGGGCACAGGAGCGAAGGTATCGGATGCAAGGGGTCAGCCAGGGCTGGGCATTAGTACACCTTGTGGGACGGGAGATGGATGGTGCAAGGGTGTCCAGAGCAGAGGAGAGAGTGGCATTGTAAGTAGAGACAGCCTTGTCATTGTCAGGTTTGTGCTTGGACCGCTGACTTTTCTATAGGCTGAGCTTTCTGGTGATGTCTGAGACCTTTACCTCCTACTGCTAATGATAGTGAACCGATTTGTCCACGTTGGATGAAAAACACGAAAATAGAACTGAATAAAGGAAGCATGCAAGATATCTGCAGTTATTTACTAGCCATCCACAGACCCAGAATGTTGCTCTAGTGTTAACAGTTAATATTTAATTGCAGAGTGGAACACAACATGGAGGAGCCAGTCATAACTTGTTTAAAAATTAAACCACTGCCCTTTATTGCAAAATTGTAATTTCTTTTGATGCAACACTCTAAGGGAGCCAGGAATTCTCAGTGCAGCTGGCTTGGTTTAAAAATGGGTAGTGTAAATGAACTCATCAGATACAAGTCTGCTTGGATCATGGTCAAAAAAAGTGTGTTGGATCTGATTCACACAACGAAACATATTTGTGTGTGCAGGGTAGTATGAGGTGATTGAAAGATAGCTTGAATATTGCACAGTTCATTTTAGAACTACATGGTATCTGTCCACAATTAATGGCATTCCATACTCTACCCTGTGAACTCATGTATGTGCCTATGTGCCAGTGATAATGTGCATAACTTATAGCATTCTATGACACCATAGTGAGAAAGCATAGAGATTGCACATTCAGTTTACCAAGGTCTATAAAATAATGAGTAGAATGGAATAGGTAGATATGAATTGCTTGTTTACTCTTTCAAAAATACTAGGACTAGGGGGCACGCAAAGAGCCTACAAAGTAGTAAATTTAAAACAAATCAGAGAAAATATTTCTTCACTCAATGTGTAATTAAATGTTGGAATTTGTTGCCAGAGAATGTGATAAAAGCAGTTAGCTTAGCGGGGTTTAAAAAAGGTTTGGATATCTTCCTAAAAGAAAAGTCCATAATCCATTATTTAGATGGACTTGGGAAAATCCACTGCTTATTTCTAGGATAAGCAGCATAAAATGTATTGTACTATTTTGGAATCTTGCCAGGTACTTGTGACCTGGATTGGCCACTGTTGGAAACAGAATATTTGGCTCGATGGACCTTCAGTCTGTCCCAGTATAGCAATGCTAAACAAAAATGTTCTGCTGACAAAAATAAAATACCTGAGACAGTTGCCTTTTACAATAAGACAAAAATTGGGGGCGGATAATTTGGGTCAAAAGTATGCCACGAAACTGGGAAGTCACAGATGGTAACTCCAGGTTTTCCACAACCACCTTGTTCTGGCTGCAGTGTTGTACAATACTGTTACCAGAAAAAAGATGTTGACATGAGTTTATCTTTCATTTAGCTCTGGAGCTTTAACAGCATCGCATATCATTGAGAAAGTATAGGCTGGAGGCACTTGTTGATCAAGAAAAGCCTGGGGGGGGGGGGGGGGGGGGGAGAGGGGACGCTGCAAATGAAGCAAATGCCAGATTATGATGTGCAATGGAAGCAAAAACAGTAGACGTTTCTGGAGCCTGCAAGTAGAGGAGTGTGGTAGCCGTGTTAGTCCACTCTTAAGGTTATCAATAGAAATCAAACAAAATAAAACATGGAAAAGAAAATAAGATGATACCTTTTTTATTGGACATAACTTAATACATTTCTTGATTAGCTTTCGAAGGTTGCCCTTCTTCGTCAGATCGGAAATAAGCAAATGTGCTAGCTGACAGTGTATATAAGTGAAAACATTCAAGCATTACTATGACAGTCTGACAGGGTGGGAGGATGGGGGTGGGTCGGAGGTATGCATGGGGACATCAAAGCATATCATTGATATTCTAACAGGATGGGTGTGAGAAGTGTACCATAAAAGTTGAACAGTGCTGTGTCTGTGTGGAATGCATTACAGAATAAATTATATTTATAGAATGACTCCTGTTTCAGTAACACCCTTGATTTTTACTTCTTTCAATTATTTGTATTTTATTTGAAAAAATAATAATTGAGTTATAATAAATAAATAAATATTGTTTTATTGTACAATATCGTAATTCTGATCAGTAGCTCTAAGTTACATCTCTTGTTTTTACAAAAGAAGCCATTTTAAATTAGAGCCAAAACAATCCTATTAGTCATTCTAATAGGTAGGGAAAATTATTGACAGTTCTGGTGTTAATCCTCCAAAGCAACACAGGGACTGTCAGAGTGGAGCTTGGATTGCTCTGTTATATTCCTGAACATTTCTTCTCCCATACCATTCTCTCTGCAGTCCTTTCAAGTCTGGTATTGTAGCCTGCAGAGATTGGACATGGTCTTGGATGCTTAGCTCTTTGCACCAGGTGCATACATACAACCTCCCACTAACAGATAGGTACACATGTGCAAAGACCAGATAGCCCCCACAGTGGTGGGCTGCATCTTTTTAAAAAAATGTATTATACTATATCCCAATAACCTATAATTGACTACTATTACTTTAAATTTTAAGAGTAGAAGAACAGTCATGCCGAGTCACCCCTTTGAGTCAAAAATTCCAAAGTCATAACTACCCATCAGACCCCAAAGAGTAGATCTATTTCCCATAGCTAATTTTCAGGGAGTCTGGGGTAGGTAGGAGTTTAATGGAACTCCTGTCGTATGAGGAAAGGCTTAATAGGTTAGGGTTCTTCAGCTTGGAGAATTGATGGGTGAGGGGGATATGATAGAGGTCTATGAAATCCTGAATGGAATGGAATGGGTAAACATGAATCAATTGTGCACCCTATCAAAAAGTGCAAAGACTAGGGGACACTTCATGAAGTTACAAGGTAATACATTTAAAACAAAATAGGAGACAATATTTTTTCTTGTTGCCAGAGGATGTAGTTAATGTATCTGGGTTTAAAAAACAGATTTTGGACATGTTCCTGGAGGAAAAGTTCATAAACTGCTATTAAGGTACACACAGGGAAAGCCACTACTTATCCCAGAGGTCAGTAGCATAGAATCTAACGGCTCTTTAGGATTCTTCCAGGTACGTGTGACCCAGATTGGCCATTGTTGTAAGCGGGATACTGGACTAGACTGACCTTCAGTCTGATCCAGTATGGCAATACTTATGTTCTTATGAGTTGAGATGGAGGTGGCAAAAATCACTCAGATTTCCCCAAAAGGCAAGCTTTATATTTAAAAAGCTTATACCAATCTACCCCCTACTGTATCTATATGATGCTTGGGAGTTAGACATATGAAAGAGTCAGTGAATGTGCATGAGATAGATTTGTATGCATATGGATATCCCGAAATCTTGACTCTTTGTTTAGCCTGAGCACTGGGTCGAGATCCACTGATTTACAATAATGCTCCTTCTAAATATCCGAAATAATCCTCTAGTGTCTAAGATCTCACTTATTTTCTGTATTATGTGTTTTCTGTACTCAGCATGTTGGCAATGTTTACCTTGAATAGTCATCAATAAAAATGTTGAAACACCATGAGTTTTCTGTAGCATGTACAAAGGATCTCTATCCAGTGGAGTAGCCAGATCTGATTTTTGGGGGGATCCAAAGTTAACATGTGTGGACACTTGGCATACAAGTCTGAGGCATGCTAATTGTACTCTTAACAAAGAATGTCTTCATGCACTGTTCTTGCCTCTGTCTCTTCCACCTCTTCTCCCTCCACACCCTAGGCCTGCACCAGGGGTTCTCCTAATTCAGAAACCCACTGGCCTTCTTCCCATCACTAAGGCAGTGGTGTTCCTCTCTCCCAAGAAGACTCCATTCCATTTCTGGACTGGCAGCAAACTTTTTTTTCTTTTGCTCATCACCTGACAGCAGGAAGAAGAAACAATGGGAATAGTGGTGCCAAGACTGCATGAATATTGATGATGAGAGACTCCTGCTGTGACTTGAGCAAGCACATGCTTAGTGTGGGAACTGGGAACGGCACACTGCACATTGCCTGGGCTCAGGGCACACACAGAGAATGGCACAAAGCAGGGGCATAGCCAGATCTCACGGTGGGAGGGGGCCATAGCCCGAGGTGGGGGGGGGGGGCGCTTTTGGTATACTCTCCTTTTAGTGAAACTGAGCAGGCTCAATTTCACTAAAAGGAGCATGCAGGACGTGAGGGGGAAGAAACAGCAGAGCAGGCAACACAGTGGCACCGAACAAAGCTTCAGCTGGCAGGGGTTGGGGACCCCTACCAGCTGAATCTGTAATGGCAGGCTATTCCAAAATCCCAGGGACAGTTTGAGTAATCTGTTACAAATTGCCAACAAATTAAACTCCAAAGCTGCAGGAGTTTTTATTGTATTACTATAGATACTTTGTGCAGACCTCACTAACATACAAAGTTGCAACTGGCCAGAAAGATAAACTGGGGCAAGACCATGTAAGCTCTTGAAGGTTAAACAATGTAATTCAAATTCATTCCTAGCTTGAATAGGAAGCCAATGTAAAGATCTAAAAGATGGAGTAGCACTAACAATTCTAACTTCTCGTAAAATTATATTAGCTGCTGTGTTCTGCAGTACCGTAGTAAAAATGGTTTAATACATAATGGGGCAATAATCTAGACAAGCACAAATTACAGCCTATACAACCTTTTGGAAATGCTTACGAGAAAGAAATTCATTTATCTGGAGACCATACATAGACAGAAGTTATTTCACACCAGCTTTCCTACCTGTTGGTCCAGCACAAAACTTGGGTCAATTGGGCCGTAACATTTAAGAGCCCCCCCCTCCCCCCAATTAAAAGGAAGTAAAGTTTAGGTTTAATAGTTTTTCATGCTTGTATGTAATGTAGCATTTTATGCTTACTCTTTCACAAACATTTGTATTTATACTAATTAAAGTAATACACAATAACTATGAAGCTCCTTGACTAGCTATATATAAATCCGGCTCTGGTTCTCCTTTTGGACCAATCATAGGCATAGCTCTGACTTTACTTCCTATTCAAAGCCAAACTGTGTTCTTCACATTCAGTTTACAGTGATACCTACTCATCTACTATCATCTACTACTATCAAAACAGGTATTAAGTCATATATTGTAGGCAGTAAAGGCTCAGACACTAATCCTGCACTAATCAGTTAGTACGCGGTAATGTAGCTGTGCTAACTGATTAGCACAGAAATGTCCCCTCTCCACCCCCTCCAGTCACGCCTCCTCTGTGTTAATAAATGTTTATAATAGAACATGTAAATAAGGTAATCTTTTTATTGGACTAATTTTAATAAATTTTGACTAACTTTCGGAGAGCAAAACCCCCTTCCTCAGGTCAGGATAGGATACTGTAACAGCAGTACAGTGTATTGACCTGAGGAAGAAGGTTTTGGCCTCTGACAGCTAAATGTATTAGTCCAATAAAATGGTATTTTATTTTCTTTATTTGTTTTATTTCTATTTGTTAATTTGTAAAGTGGTGATTGGCATTTGTTAGTTTTTTCAAATTTACACCTGCTATCTTTATATTTTGCACTGTACTAGGGAACATTTTCTGTTTCTGTGGTGTTGCATTGTATGCAGAGTCTGGCATCTTGGGGGTTCAGTTTAATTTTTGTCTACATAGAATGTTTATGATTACTTATTCTATAGTGGATTAGGGTGTATCTGTGTTTGTGAAAAAGACATGGCTTTCAGTTGGCATTGACTGTGCAGGATCAACAATCTGTACTATTCTGTCTGGTTTTGTTTTACAATAGGTGAATTGATGTTCTAGTGCTCACTGTAGTGTTTAAGATGCTTTCCTTTTCCTTGTGTGACTGGTAGAAATGACTGCTTATGGTATGGTAGAATTGCTCTATAGATCCTGAGTGTTTTGTATTCTTGGTATGCCTAGTACTGGATTTTGGAGGGGGGGGTGTTAAAAAATGACCAGCCCCGGGTGTCAACTACCCTAGGTACGACACTGCCCAACTGACTTGCAAAGATTTTTTGAAAATGATTCTTCTGCTGCAAACTGATATTTTGAAGTTGAATATATTTTTAAATGTTTACAATTCTCCTCTCTTTCATATTTTTTCTTTTGAGAAGATGAACTCGTATTGCTGCTATGCGATGCTCTTATTATCATAATACTACGTGCTGACTTAAGCTCTCACCGGGTGTCTATACTGGACTCTTGTGCCCCATAATGGGTTATCCTGTTTCCTTTCTTTTTTCTCTTTTTTGGAATGTGTTTTTTCTCTCAAGCCTTTTTACTTATCAAAAATTTTCATCTTATTGTATTTGTCACCTTTTTTCTCCTTTCTTGAGGATTTTAACTTGTTAGTTATCTCCAACTCTCTTCTCATGCATATGCTATTTGGTTCGGCATGATATGGCTGGTCACATATTTCAAAAATATTGGTGATGAATCTACGAATACTCTCCCTTAACATAAAGGGAATCTCTAATCCCATTAAAAGGAGAAGATTATATTATATCTGAAAAAAAATGTGGATATTTGTTTCCTACAAGAAACTCATCTGGATCCACAAGAAGGCTCTAAACTTTTAGGTAAATGATTTTGTTAGCCCTGCAAAAGGCCACAAAAATAGTGTTATTACTCTTATTAGAAAATCTCTGTCCTTCCAGTTAATCTCTCATGTCAATGATAATGAAGGCAGATGGTCTCGACTAGGATTCCTTGAGGATAATCCCATAATATTAATCAATGTCTATGCTCCAAACATTGACGATCCTAATTTTTTTCATAAAATTGACACATCTGGTCTGAATGCTCTCACTTGTCATACTATAATTGGAGGTGATTTCAATTTCTCAATAGATCCTTATCTGGATAGATCTTCAAACTGCAGACCTGCTAAACTTAAAGTCCAAAATACATTAAACGATCTTATGAAATCTAACGGTTGGTCTGATTTATGGAGATTACTTCATCCAACATCTAAAGACTATTCCTTCTTCTCTGCCCCTCATCATTCATATTTAAGAATAGATTATTTTTTGGGCACCAAAGATCTGATTCCTATGCTGTCCACTGCAAAGATACATGAAATATCGATCTCTGACCATGCAGCAATATCATGTGAGTTTAACTGGTCTCCTAGTAAAATTAAGCCTTCTCCTTGGAGTCTCAATACCACTCTACTATCAGATACACTATTTCTGCAACATATCTCTTAAAAGTCTACTGAATTTTTTTACAATAACAAAGACACTGTACTTTCTTTTATAACAGTTTGGGAAGCATTTAAAACCTGGCTAAGAGGTGAAATAATTAGTTATGTATCTTATCTTCATAAAGCCAACAACGCTAAAATCTTGAAAAGGAAATTCGTCAACTTGAAATGATGTTATATACATGCTCGTCTAAACCTACTCTTGGTGTCAGAGTAAGTGAAGCAATTAAGTGTAGAGAGTTCGGTTTAGTCCAGTTCCGGTGTAGTTTCACTGTCTGGTATTTAGGTAGGGTCATTGTGGTATGCCTTTTTGAACAGGTTGGTTTTTAGTGATTTTCGGAAGTTTGTTAGGTCGTGTATTGTTTTTATTGCGTTTGGTAGTGTATTCCATAGTTGGGTGCTTATGTATGATAAGTTGGATGCATATGTTGATTTATATTTTAGTCCTTTACAGCTGGGGTAGTGGAGATTGAAGAATATGCGTGCTGATCTTTTTGTGTTCCTGGTTGGTAGGTCTATGAGATCTGACATGTAGGCCGGGGCCTCGCCATGAATAATTTTATGAACCAAGGTGCAAATTTTGAACGCAATACATTCTTTAAGTGAGAGCCAGTGTAGTTTTTCCCTTAGGGGTTTGGCACTTTTGTATTTCGTTCAATATCTTTTAAAGCCCACTCACTTCACTTGTTCAAGTCTAATGGCATCTTGGCCTATTATTATGCTGACAATAATGTTCTAACAGCCTCTGTTAACCCTCTCTCTCTTGATTTTTCAGAGTTACAACTTTGTCTGGATGCTATTTCAACTTGGTTGAGGACCAATTGCCTGGTTCTCAACCCCTCCAAATCAGTTGCCTGCTGGATCACTAATTCATCATCTGGACTAACCTCTGTTCCATTGCTAAATGGCCAATCATTCCTCTAGTAAGTTTGTTTAAATATCTTGATGTTCTTATTGACCAGGTTCTATCTTTTGAACCACAAGTCAGCTCCGTTGTATAACACTGCTTCTGAGCTTTGTGCCAGTTCCGATCCATTTAAAGTCTCCTGGATTTCTTAGCTCAAATGTAATTTCTTTATGCAACAGTTCTCAGCCATTTAGACTACACAAATGTAGTCTAGGCGGGTCTCCCATCTTATCTGGTCAAGCATCTCCAGACTATCCAAAATGGAGCTATCCATATTTTTTCTCAGGCTAGTAAATTTGATCATATCATTCCTTTGTTCGTTCTTTACAATTGACTTAAGATTTCATTTTGCATTCTGTTTAAGGTTTGTTTACTGGTTCAGTTCACAAAGCCCTTTATTGTCATTCCCCATCTTATCTATCTAATCTTCTATTTCCCTTTGACACACCTCACTTTCTTTTTTCTTCTAATGGATATTGACTGGTTCTTCCACCTCCATCTTTGCTACATACTGTATGGTTTACGGTTTATTAAGATTTTATATACCACCTTTCTTTTTGGTAAAAACAAGGCATTTTACAGTCATAATTAAAAACAAAGAGTTCAACAAAAAAGAATGCCACAATTTAATAGGACAGCGATAGCAAGGTGGAAGGGCGCCTAAAAAGCAGAAAGCACACTTTCTAGTGGAATCTAAAGTACAAGTCAATCTACGCTTCTTCCTTTTCGTACATCAGCCCGCAATCCTGGAATGCTTTGCCGAGACTACTGAAAGAGACAACGGATCACCCAACATTTAAAAAATTACTAAAAACTTAGTAAAGCCTATCCCAAAACCCACAATACTATTTAAACACCTTTTTCCGTTTTGTTTGATTTCCCGCTTTTTGCCTTATGTCTGTTTCCCTTTGTTACTCCTGTTTTCCCATCCGTATTCTCTTAATTAGCAGCTTACAGTACTGTATTTGTTAATTTTTTTATAACCTGCTGTATTATGTAATTTTCTTGTAACTTTGTTAGCCACATTGAGCCCGCACAAGCTGGGAAAATGTGGGATACAAGTGAACCAAATAAATAAAATTCCAACACTTGGAATCCACTAGAAAGTGTGCTTTCTGCTTTTTAGGTGTCCTTCTACCGAATTCTCTGCCTCTTACTCTGCAACTATAAACTTCATACTGTCTGCTTTGAAGATCCATCTCTTTACTCTGGCAAATGGAACCTGGGCCTGAGACTCTCCATCAGTGCACACTCTCCTGTGATTTTTTTAAATTCTCTAATTCTTTTAAATTACTACCTTGCTATCTCTGTCCTATTAAATTGTGGCATTCTTTTTTGTTGAACTCTTTGTTTTTAATTATGATTGTAAAATGCCTTGTTTTTACCAAAAACAAAGGCGGTATATAAAATCTTAATAAACTGTAAACCATACAGTATGTGTTTTTTTGATCCTGGAGGGCTCACAATTACAAAATAAAAGAATTAAAGTGAGACTTAAGGTGTAAGAAGTGTGACCAATCCCCAGCTGACCTAGGACATATGTTTTGGAGGTGTCCGAGGATCCTTGGTTTTTGGCGTCAGGTCTGTCAGCATGTGTCTGGGCTCTGGGGGGTTGTTTGGAAACCAACTCCATCTCAGCTATTTGAGGTGTTCAGGCTGTCTCCGTTTGCTCCTCGGGGCCTTAGATGCTTCTTGAAAAAAACAATCTTGGTTGGAAAGAAATCGATTCTTCAACAGTGGATAACCGGTGACCCGCCCACTCTGCAACACTGGCGATCTAATATGATCCACCTCGGCGCTTTGGAGTGTAGGGGAGTAGAAGACCTATCCTTGCCACAAGGAGATCGGCTTTGCCAAGTCTGGTCCCCCTTCTGGGACTCATTGACTGCAGTAGCGCGTAGTAGAATTTTGAATTCTTAAGTGCAACATAGGGGGGAGGGGATCTGGGGGGGTGGGGGGAGTTGAGTTGTTCAAGGGGATGGGGAGGAAGGCAGGGGGGGGGAAGTAAAATGTATTTGCACTGAGTTGTATTCTACCAACATGATATGACTTTAGCGGTGTATGGAGTGTTTCTCCAAGGACAACATTGTGTTTGTTTATTTTTGCACTAATAAAAATATTTAAACATAAAGTGAGACTTAAACCTGGGTTTCTTGGTTTAAAGTCCACTGTACTAACCACTAGGTTACTCCTCTGATCTGCAGGGATGTCTGTCTGACCATTCTTCTAAGAATGCTGCCAGACAGACATCCTTATCCCTGATTTTATGTCTTTCATATGTTGGACGTTTCAGTTTGTAAAATGGTTGTTCATGCTGGAGGTCCTCAGCACATGGACGTGCGTCTCACGTGTTTTCAAATAGGAAATGTTGACGTTTTATATGTTGGATGTTATGAGCAGGACATCTCTATTCTGATTTGGACAGTCTTTTGAAAATGCCCTTCCATATATTTTTAATTTGGACCTTCTGCTCCTATTTTCTTGATCTTAAACTGTTTTAATCTCTGATTCATCTTGATTGTCTGTCCTCCAGCTCTCCCATTCGAGCCTCAGTTACCTTAGTTTACCAATCACTGTTGGGAGGATTTTTTCATTAGCTTCTTGAACTTCTTCTAGAACTATACTAAATGTGTCTTCTGGTATATTTAGAGCTTCCATGTTTCCACTGCATGTAGCAGACTCTGGCAAATGCTGGAGCCTCTCCTCTTTCTATTGCACTGGAGGATTTTTTTTCTCTTTAACTTTTTATTTATGTATGCAATGGAAACCACTGATTGATTTTCTGGGTAAAGACTCAAACACATGGGGTATACCTATTACGTAAATGCCTAGACTTGGCCTCTATCAGTGGCACTGGAGGATTTATTCATTTTTGCTAAATACATCTCCTTAATGGTCTTGCTCAATTTGGGGGTTTTTTTTTTTTTACTATCTTTGAGATTTTTACACTACATTTTTCTCTAGTATTTTTTAAAGCTGAAGTTCAGTGGGGAGAGGGGGCAGGCTCAGAAGCACCACTCAACTACATTTTTCTTTGTTGCCTGTCAGACCAGAAATCCCCCATGATCAGTTTTAAAGAATAGAGAGACAAAAGAGAGGTTCAGAAGTACACAAATACAAACAGCATAGCTGGGCCTTCAAGACTGTGGCAAATGAGAGTCCTTTATTCTTAAAGACCCGACACAGGCCGTGTTTCAGCGTAACAACACCTGCCTCAGGGGTCTCAAAAAAAGACAAAAAATCCTTATGCAGTTTTGCAGAACTGTCGCTACGCATAAAACCTCTGTGGTGAGCACTGTCAGATAGTAAAAAAACATTCTTTTGATGCTGATTCCAGACTCCTAGATTAAAGTGGCTAAGGGGCTTAAAAAGATGTTAAATAAGATTGTTAACAGCACTGAGCCCTGAAGTGCTCCACATTATAGTTGGTTAATTTCTGAGAATCTTTTTCCATTCTTAACCCTGAAACTATGATCTAAGAGAAAGAATACAAACCAATCTAAGACTGGACCTTTGATCCCAATAGAACTTGAGATCAATAATTGATCATCTACTACATCAAATGCAGAAACAAGATATAAAGAGGTAAATAACCACTGTGTAACATACTAGTCTCACTCGAAAATGCTGTCAGCACTGTCTCCGTACTATGATTTTTACAAATACCCGCTTGTCTTGGGTGTAATATATTTGTAGATTCAATATACAAACGTAATTAATTCAGTACTATCTTCTCAGCCATTTTTGCCAAGAAGCAAGGGTTACAGGAGCCAAAATATCTAATGTTTTCTGTTTCATTATCAGTCTTGCTATTGCTTGTTTCCAGCCTAAAGGAACCATTCCGGTACTCAGGCTCTGATTAATTGTCACATATGCTAAAGCTAACAAGCCACATCTCGGAACTAATATCCATTGTGATGGTGTGGGTCCCTCCAGACTACAAAACATAATATTCATATCAGCCATTGTCTTAGAGCAGGCAGTCAGTGATTGTAATTGAAAAGTATCCCATTTTGATCTCTCTAAAGCCTGATAAATCTCACTCTGCTCTATCTATAGGCACTCAGAACCAGCAAACACTGATGATACACATATTTATACCTGCTCCAAAGTTAATGTAAATATACATCGCAACTCCACCTCTGCTCTGCCCAATTCCACCTACAGGTGGTGTGTGTATAAGCACTGCAATCATGTTGCCATTCATATTTCTATGTGCTTTAGACTGCTGCATAATTTTATAAAGGCCTTTAAGTCTACATGCAGTTGTTACAGCATTACTGAAATCAGCTACAAGTACCATCTTAAAAATAAAAGATGACTGATATTTAAACAAATGCAGGTTCCTATAGTAATTACAACTTGTATTTCAGTAATTTTTTTAAATGTGTGGGAGAAGTTCAAATTTATGGGCCCCCAAACAACAATTTTGAAAAGTTCTCCTAGAATTGGAATAATCTACCTCAGAAATCTGGGAATAGCCACAAGTAGCTCCCCTTCTTCCTTGGAGCCTCTTTCACCCCTCTCTAAGGGGCCCTTTTATAAAGCGGAGGTAGAGTTACTACTGCTTTGCTGCTCGCCAAATCAGGACTACTGCCGGACCTCCGTGGTAGTTCCCACCCCCAGCATGCGCCATTCCCAGTGTGACAAAAATAGGTGGCAGTAAGGGCTCTCCCCCCCCCCCCCCCCCAAAAAAATGACCATGCACCAATCCCTATGATTTGCACAGGGCCATTTCTTTTTTCTAGCTGAAAACAGCCTTTTACCCGCTGCAGTAAAAGGGGGCCTCGGCACACGGCAAATCCAAGTGCTGATGCCACCGCAGGTCCCCTTTTACCGCAGCTTGGTAAAAGAGGTCCTAAGTTTATTTATTTTATTTATTTATTTGTTGCATTTGTATCCCACATTTTCCCACCTATTTGCATGCTCAATGTGGCTTACATAGTACCATGAGGCGTTCACCTTTCCGGTATGACAAATACGGAGTGATATTATGGTATAATAAGGTGCATGGGTGACAGATAAGGGTTCTTAAAATTAATTATATTTTACTGAACGGTAACAGATTTTTCATTATTCGCACTGCAAGGGGTATTCACTGTGGCTGGCTCATTACACAGGCAATTACACCATAATTCATTGCTAAGTTATATCTGTGTACAATGTGTTTTCAGGTCTCCATGGTATAAATGGAGGACTTTAGATATTTTTAGAACTAAATAAACACATTGAAAACAAAAATGTCCAAGCTGGCCTTCATGTTAACTCTTAAAGGAACATCTCATGAATCAATAATTAGCTGAAATTAAAAGAAAGCTAAATCCTGGCAATTAAAAACTAGGCACAAACCAATCAAATGTAACTCATTACTGAATTTGTCCCAAATGTTGAACAGTTTTACAATGTTTTTAATTTTCTCCAATGCCAACCCAAAGTTCATGCTAACATTTTGTGCAGTTAAGATTTCCAGATTCTGAATGACATTGAACCTTCTGGATTATGGTGAATTTTCAAAATGTTTGGAGATGTAATGTCTTACAATATAATGGTGACCTATGAAAATGAATTAGGCTTTTTAAATCCATATTTTAACACTGATAGTATAAGAAAAACAAATGCTTTCTAGCATTTACTAATTCTGTACTTTTAATATTCATTTGCTATTCTTTGTTTCTATTTTCTTTAGGTAAATTTACAATACTGTATTAAGAGGAGGGCATGGAACTACATCTAGATCGGGGGACTATGTAGTATAAGCCATGGGCTTTTACTAGCAGTTACAGTTCACATGGGCAGTTGTGACAAAACAGTGGGTTTTAAGCCTGTAAACTGTATTATTTCTTGAAGTGTATTTCTCTAGTTTGGCCAGCAGGCGGTGCATGTTTATGCTTAAAGCTGTAAAGAAATGACTGTTCCCTCTTTCGTTAACACAGATAAGAGGTATCCTGCAGTGATGTGGCTAGCTATTTTTAAAACTTGTTATTCTGGGCTCTGATTGGCCCAGGAGCTCAAAATTCATCTAGGATATACTGGCTTTTTCTCCAGTTTGGTAGTAGAGAAAGACCTGTTTACTGAGACCCTGTGAAGTTATATTCTGTAACCTGTGAGCAGCTGTATTTCCTGTGCTTCCCAGGCACTATTCAGATAGTGAACAAATATTTAGATAATTTTATAATTAATCCTATTTCAGTTACCTGTTATTGTGTGCTGTTTTTCCCCATCTGTTTTATGGTTCACTGATCAATATTTTTCATGACAATAAACATTTTTAGTTTATTGCCTCTGCTTGTCTGGACTGCCTAAGAATCCTGGTGGTTTGAGTGTTGGGTCTGTGAGTTATTTCCAGGAACTGTGGGACCACTGGGAGTGTGGCCCCCAGTAACCTAGAAATCACTGGGGATAATTAGAGAGCAGGCGACTCACCCAGAGGCGGTTGGGACCCAGTCAGTGGGAGGAGGGTGCTAGTATACAGCACAAGCAGCAGGTGCAGGCAGACTTGAGCTGTGCTGGGGATAGACCCTCTAACTGGCCGCGGAGTAGCCCCAGGCAGGTAGCTAGGCGTTTTGTGACAGCAGTTGCCTAGTATTAGCCTGAAATTTCAATGTCTTCCCAGTACATGTAGGGGCCTGGGACTGGATGTATCCAGGAGGCTGGAAGACAAAGTCCACTCACACATTATGTACTCTAAATAAAGCAGACCACTCCAGTAGGTGTGCTCTGAACCAATGCCTTCAACTGAACTTTCTGTGGCAAGCAATGGGAAATACACCGGTGCAGCAATTCACTAGAACAGAGGCAGATGGCAGAAAACTATTTACGTCTTTCCTCTGTATCTTCCTTGAATATTTATAAGAGCTTATACAGACACTCTAACCTCCTTCTTAATGCCGCTTTACTATGTAACCATTAGGTAGTGTAGCACCCCTCTACCTGGGCACTTCTGAGTTTGGGATCTGAGTGGGCTGGAGCCCCCAAAAAGGAGGTTGTCACTCCCCCCAGTGACTCTCTACAGGAACTTACTCTCTCTTAGTAATCCCAACCTAACAGGGGATTACAATAGTAAAAGAATTAACACTTACAGACTCAGCAACTTGGAGGGTCAGGGTTCTTGACACCATCAACATATCAGATATTGCTTTGGCCTGGGGATGGAAAATTGTTCCCATGGGCCAGGTGATTGCCAGAGGATCTCTGTAAGTCTTCCTTCAGCTTTTGATGGTATTGATCCAGGACACATAGAGCCGAGTATGAAGGTCTCGGGGTGCACAGATATAATTACTTAATAAGCTCATTTCTCCCTTCATGCCTAAGCTCTGGAAAGGGTTCAGCAAGTACCCCACTTTTGCTGTCCAGGTACAGTGGGTTTTTTATGACATCACCACAACCACTGTAAATGCTTCTAGACTCTAAATAGTAGACTATCCTGCTCTGGGTGACCTGGTATTTCTATACTAAAACTATATGATCTTATACTACTAGGGTTTAAGGCTGAGGGGCATTCCTTTATGACATGGATCCAGGCTGGGGGACAAAACCCAACAGACCAGGAGTCAAACTGTGCTACATGTTTTATAGTCCAGAGCAGTTCCTCTAAAATCATTCTCCACTCTCACAAGTGGCATGGGCCAATGGGATCCTATTTCTTTTCTGGACTCTCCCTCTATGCTGCCAGAATCACAAACATTCAATTTGCCCAGGAACTCCTTACACTATTCTTTAATTGGACCCTGAAGACATTGCTGCTGCATGAACGTTTTGCAAGTCCTATCATAGGTAACTATTGTAAGCCTAATTTATAAGCACATAGATGTCTATAGGGCTCATTTTCAAAGCACTTAGACTTACAAAGTTACTTGGAGACATATTTTCAAAGCACTTCAACTTACAAAGTTCCATAGTAACCTATGGAACTTTGTAAGTCAAAGTGCTTTGAAAATGAACCCCATAGTAACCTATGGAATTTTATAAGTCAATGTACTTTGAAAATACGCCTCTATATGTCTTTATCAAATACCAAAATTGAAGATAAAATGTGGCCACAGATATTTACAGCAGTTCAGGAGGGTTACCATGGAAGCAGAACAACAGGGGCAGGTTAGGCTATGCTCATTTAATTTCATTGCATGCAGGATGTAAAGCTTTGACTGAAGTATATGGGAAGACCTAGTTCTGTGCATTTTTTTTGTACACCTCCACATTGCACAGTTTAGAGGTTCTATATTTTGATACTTTGAGTACTGAAATAAACGTTTAAGCTTAGTCAAGGGCATAGGCCCAACTGTTTGGGGAGGCTAAAGGGGCGGGGTTAGGGTGGGGCCAGGGGTGGAGCTTAAATCCATAATTGTCTGATCACACACAGAAAAAAAAAATAAATAAATGTCACAATTAATACCTTTTATTAAATTTAGATATTAGCTATGTATCATATGTCAAAGAATAAAGTGGTTGCTCAAAGCATATACTAACCACAATCGCTCAACTGCAAAACACTATGCACAACTTTGTGCAAAAACACACTCAGAACCTTACTGTACCATAAATATTACACTGGGCAGAACCTAATACACCAATATACCACCCATACGGAAAATGTAGACCGTCAACAATATTGAAACAAGGGATCATAATATCACAGTTCTCATGTAGAGCCACAAAACATCCTAATTCATGTTTAATGTGGGATAAAATGTCATAAATAAGTAAATAAACTTTTAATGTTGAACACCTAATTCTCAAAGTGGACATATTCCAAACACTATAATGAAAATAAAATGATCTTTTCTACCTTTGTTGTCTGGTGACTTTGTTTTTCTGATTGTGCTGGCCCAGTATCCGATTCTGCTGCTATCTGTCCTCTTAACTCCGTTTCCAGGGCTTCCTTTCCATTTATTTGTTTACTTTCCGCCTTTCTTCTTCATTTCTTGTCCTACATCCGTAAGTAAAAGCTGGGTCCTCCGCAAACTTGACTGTCCAGTGGATCCAGCTTTTGCCTATTTTCTTCATCCATGTGCAGTTTTTCTACTCTCTTCCTTTTCTGTTATCTCATCTCCTTCCTCACTCCTCCCTCCCCCTCCATGTCCAGCAACCCTCCTCTCCCCCCTACCCTACCCTCCATCTACCCATATCCAGCAACTCTCCTCTCCCCTGCCCTCTCCTCTCCCCTTCTTCCACCATGTCCAGCAACCCTCCTCTCCCCTTCCCTCCATCCAGCAACCTTCCTCTCCCCTTCTTCCACCATGTCCAGCAACCCTCCTCTTCCCTTCCCTCCATCCAGCAACCCTCCTCTCCCCTTCTTCCACCATGTCCAGCAACCCTCCTCTCCCCTTCCCTCCATCCAGCAACCCTCCTCTCCCCTTCTTCCACCATGTCCAGCAACCCTCCTCTCCCCTTCCCTCCATCCAGCAACCCTCCTCTCCCCTTCTTCCACCATGTCCAGCAACCCTCCTCTCCCCTTCCCTCCATCCAGCAACCCTCCTCTCCCCTTCTTCCACCATGTCCAGCAACCCTCCTCTCCCCTTCCCTCCATCCAGCAACTCTCCTCTCCCCTGCCCTCTCCTCTCCCCTTCTTCCACCATGTGCAGCAACCCTCCTCTCCTCTCCCATCTGCCCTGTTTCCTTCCTGCCCCCCCCCCCCGTACCTTTAAATATTATAGTTTTGCTGGAGTCGCGGGCAGCCGGCATTGAAGACATGGGCAGGCTTACGCCGGTTCCAGCAGCCTTCCCTTCCCTCGTTGCAAGTCGGATGATGGCTCCACCCTCGTAGAAACAGGTAATACGTCAGAAGAGGGCGGAGCCATCATCCGACTTGCAACGAGGGAAGGGAAGGCTGCTGGAACCGGCGTAAGCCTGCCCATGTCTTCAATGCCGGCTGCCCGCGACTCCAGCAAAACTATAATATTTAAAGGTACGGCGGGGGGCGGGGCGGGGTAGTGGCGGGCTTGGGAGGCTTAGCCTTCCCAAGCCTCTTATACGGGGCGCCTATGGTCAAGGGTACACAGAACTAAGAATAAATAATTAAGGGCAGTGGCTCTGGGGGGGGGGGGGGTGCAGCTGTAGGAAGCGTAGTGGCAGGAGGTGTGGCCACATGAGCCCCAGCATTCTCCCATAATGTGTTGTGAACTGAGCTCCTTTTCTGATATGCACTTGTTGTTGGGGAGAGGTTGGGATGTGTGGTGGTAGAGCATGTTTATGTTTAACTCGTATGTATGCAGTGCATCACATATGTAAGCATCATCTGTCAGGCATGTCCTGACTGAAAAAAAGGTTGAGAACCATTGGAGCCTTTATTTCTAAAGGAGCCTTAAAGCTGATGCATATGAATAGACTTTGTCTAACTTTTTCAGCCATAACTGCCGTACATGGCAACTTAGCAGATAATGACAGAAAAGACCCATACACCCACCCCGTCTGCCTAGTTAGTCCTGTGAAAAGTTTCACCTTTATCTGTACAAAGTTGTATACATTTATAATATAAAAACAGATAAAATCAATAGTAACACTGTATCATGGCTACAGCATGTTATGCCAGTGGTCAGCTGTATTGTAGACTGAAGAAGCATTGACTATTAATAACTATGAATATTTCTAAAATATGATTATATATGAGCACTTCTCTTTGGAATATTCTTCAGGAGGAGGAGAGAATCAGCTGGACCGATATGATGAATCCCACCTCACCCCTAGGAAGTTGAATCTGAGTATGAGCGACTGAACCCCAATGCATCCCAATCACCCAGGGAGAAGAATCTGAGAAAAGATGTTTTGAGAGGGTTTTTGACATTTCTGTCTTTGGGGGGAAGAGAAGTCATTTTTGGGCCTCCCCAAAGAAGATATACAGTACATAGATACTAAATAGGTGAGGTTGAATGATTCTGCATCTTCATGACTACAACACCCTAAAGGTATGATATATTTGATGATTTGACAAAGGACCAGAATAACATTTCTTTCAGTGATCATAAATGTGAGTTGATTAATTTCTCTCTGTGTGTTGTGCTAGTAAAACTGTTATGTAATAGCCAGCTTATGCCAGGTCAATTGGTAACACGCATGGAAATTAAACTGCATGCCAGTAAGTAAGCCATGCAAAAATTTGTGTAATGTTACTGGAAAAATACCGATGTTTCTATCAAGTTCACAATAATTAATTTAAGTCTCTGGACTTGGCATGCCACCTAGTCAACACCTAGAATGTGAAATACCAAGCAAATATTTAAACTGCATTTATGTGCCAGGATTAACACTCGGAATTCAATTACTGTCTTCAATAGAAAAAAGGCTGTAGTGGCTCCATTAGTCATCAGAAAAGTGAAATCTTAAGACGACTATGATACCGTTATTAGATGGCCATGATATTTTGTATGGTATCTACATAAAAAGATGTATTGAACGAGCTTTCAGGAGCAGAAAAGTCCCTTCATCAAACACCTCTGAACAGAATGCATGTATTCTCTACTTTCTATTTCACTTGACTTCCCTTGCTTCCAGTGCCTTAATCATCATGATTTTTATATTCTTGGTTCTAGCAAACAAGCAGAGAATATGGCTTTACAATAGGAATGCAGCAGTCATCCTACTAAGCATGGAATTGAACTTCACTAGTCCTCTGCCTTAGAAGAGGAACTAAGTTGAGAACGTCAGAGGGCTACAATGGCAGCAGGGACAGGCTGATCAGTGCCTATTTAGTTTAATTGCATGCAAAGATTGTTACTTGCCTCTTGCTGAAGAGATTGCTCCTTTTAGGTAACGTTCATTTGTTTTTATTTTGTGCACCTGTGCATATCCATTCATTACCGCAGGCACAAAAAAAACAAAAACAGATGTGTGCAGACAAAGCAAGAAATGGAAAGAAGAACCCATGAGCCATGCGTAGTGAGGAGAAAAAGCTAAAAAATTAGTATCACAGGTAAAGGGTCATGGACTTGATATACCGGCTTTCTATGGTACAACCAAAATAGTTTACATATTCTATGCAGGTGTTGCTGCTGATGTGGACATCTGAAGAAGAGCTAAGCAGCTGACAGGGATGCAAGAACATGAGGTTAGCCATGGCTAGCATCAAAACAGAAGCAGAGAAATCAAGATGATAGTAGCGGTGGATTGTATTAAAATACCTGCCTATGGGATTTTTTTTCTTAATAGCCTATCTTCATAGCTCGGCCTGCAACAATTTATGAGTGCTGCGGCTTTCAGAATATATTGTTTTCTGCTCCAGTCCCCCCCCCCCCTTCCTCCACACACACACTATACACACAAAAGCTGACACCCTAGGTGGAGGATGTGCTAAAGATGTGATTTAATATCTGGAACTGCCTATAAGTCTGGGCATCCATAGGTTAGACCATGGTGTTCTAACACCACTTCTGAAGTGAGTTAAGGCCCATTGAGACAAGAGAGTTGCTATAGTTCCATTATACAGGGTTAGGTCTATTACTCAAGAAGAGAGACCTGCACAATGTGAAGAACTGTCACCCAGTCACACAACTTTAAGCAGACAGGAGTGTAACTGTTGTCCTTTTTTATGTGCAGGAAGGCCATGCTGTGAAAGACTACATAGAGTGCCGTGATACTATGGACCTCCTCCTTAATAATGCAGAGTCTCCAACATGAACCAATAACTCTAAAAACATAAAACTTCCTATTGTGAAGGTGCAGCCTGGAACAGAAATGAATGAGCCTAGGAGAGAGAAGATTCTAGACTCCAAACAAATTCTACAGAAATATCTGACCAAATCAGCTCTTGCATCAGGAATTCTGCTTGAGGCAGTAGCGAGATGTGAACGTGTGGAATGAAGACCACGTTGTAGCTCTGCATATCTTCTCGGTGGAAGCTGATCTTAAGTGGGCTACTGATGCTTCCACGGCTCTGACATTGTGAACCATGACATGACCCTCCAGATTCAGCCCAGCCTGGGAATAAGCAAAGGAAATGCAGTTTGTTGGCCAACTGTAAAAGTGCATTTACCGATGGCTGCCCCAATCCTGTTTAGGTCATAAGTACACAAGGTCAAAAGAAACAAAAAGCTGGGTGGACTGTCTATGGGCTTTAGTCTGCTCCAAGATGCTTGCAGTCCAAGATGTGCAGTGCGCTTTTGCCAAGGTGAGCACCTTTCTTCCCCTGATTCAGGCAAATGAACTTAAAGAATGCTTATACCCACATCCAGATACATCCCAGTCATAGGAGATATTTAAGATTTTGAGTAGGGAAACACTACTACCAGTATCATGTTCTGCCATTTGATCTTGCGTCCGCTCCCAGAATGTTTACAAAATGTCTTGCTATACTACTACTACTACCGTGTTTCCCCGAAAATAGGGCATCCCCATAAAATAAGACCTACCGAGGTTTTTGGTGCCCTTAGAAAATATAAGGCCTCCCCCGAAAGTAAGGCCTAGCAAAGTTTTGTTTTTCCCGGTAAGTAGGGTCCCCCCCCCCTGAGATCGCCGGGCCCCCCTCCGTCGTTCTGAAACTAACCCCCCACCCGAGGTCGTCCCCCCCTACCCGAGATGGCGCCCCCACCCGAAGTCGCCGGACCCCAACCCCCTCTGTCGCTCCGAAACTAACCTGCACTTAAGCCTCCTTTCACTTTCCTTCCAGTTCGCAGCAAGCAGCAGCAGTAGGAGGGCAGGCCACTCCTTCCTTCCGTGTCCCGCCCTCGCCTGACGTAACGTAACGTCAGGCGAGGGTGGGGCTCGGAAGGAAGGAGAGGCCTGCCCTGCCCTGCTGCTCCTGCGAACTGGAAGGAAAGTGAAAGGAGGCTTAAGTTCAGGTTAGTTTCTGAGCGACGGAGGGGGGTGGGGTCCGGCGACTTCGGGTGGGAGCGCCATCTCTGGTGGGGGGGGGGCGACCTCGGGTGGGGGGTTACCGGTAGTTGCAGGAGCGACGGAGGGAAGGTGGGCGGGCCAACCGTGTTTCCCTGAAATATTAAGACATCCCCTGAAAATAAGACCTAGCGCCTTTTTGGGCGCAAAAATTAATATAAGGCAGTGTCTTATATTCGGGGAAACACGGTACTACTATTTAGCATTTCTATAGCGCTACAAGGCATACGCAGCGCTGCACAAACATAGAAGAAAGACGGTCCCTGCTCAAAGAGCTTACAATCTAATAGGCACTGCCATAACAGACCTTTGTAAGCCACATTGAGCCTGCAAATAGGTGGGAAAATGTGGGATACAAGTGCAATAAATAAATAAATAAACTTTGTCACACTGCGTTCCAAGTTCATCAAATTGAATCTCATGTAGAGCTGGTAAGACTGAATGCTGGAGATAAGCATCAAACCCTGAAAAACTTTCCTCCCAAAAAACTCCAGAATGCAAGCATCCCTACCTGAGGCATGGGTCCTTGAACTTCTGGCTCTTTTAGGAGTGGATTCAACCACCATGGAATGGTGTGGAAGCTACTGCTTCTCAAATCTGGGAGCCTTCTGGACCCTATAGAAAGTGTCCACCTTCTTTGGTACAGGCTGCATAGTGAGAAGGGTCTGCCAATCCCTCATCTGTGCAGTCTTAAATATACTCTTCACCGGTACTATCATATTTTCCTTTGGGGGGGGGGGGGGGGTCATAATCAAGAACATCCAACATCATGGCCTTGGGCTTGCCCTCAGTTTCCAAATTAATTGGGATGACCTCATCCATCTCATTCAGAAAGCTGACAACGGAGAGCTCCTCAGAGGGAAATTTTCTCCTTTCCTTGGGCAAAGAGGAATCTGAAGGCAGGCCAAGGAATCCCTCTTCTGGCTCAACCTCACACTCCCAGGAGCAGTCTGTATCAGACTCAGCAAAGTATTCTTCAACATCTGCACCTGTCATGGGCCACTGGGCACACGAGCAGACTCTGGACAAGAGTGCTGAGGTACGGGTTTTCTCCTGCTCTCCAGGATCACTTCTTCCCCCAATAGGCTGGAGAGGAGCACTGGATCAGCTGATGCTGGCTCTGACACCCAATACATCACCAGTATAAATAAAGGCCGAACAGGAAGTGTAGGTCTCCAAGATGGACTGGGGCAGCACCAATGCCCCTCAATGCCTCAACATTGAGCAGAGCCAGGAAATGTTCCAGCTCCTCTTGTAACTTGACCCGGAACCACTCCTTGGGGACAGGCATCAGTAAAGGCACTTAACCCTCCATTGCCCCAGGTACAAAACAGAGATTGTGAGCTCACTAGGGGGCAGAAAAAGTAATTGCATGTAATATACAATGGTGGAAATAAGTATTTGATCCCTTGCTGATTTTGTAAGTTTGCCCACTTACAAAGACATGAGCAGCCCATAATTGAAGGGTAGGTTATTGGTAACAGTGAGAGATAGCACATCACAAATTAAATCCGGAAAATCACATTGTGGAAAGTATATGAATTTATTTGCATTCTGCAGAGGGAAATAAGTATTTGATCCCCCACCAACCAGTAAGAGATCTGGCCCCTACAGACCATATACTTTCCACAATGTGATTTTCCGGATTTAATTTGTGATGTGCTATCTCTCACTGTTACCAATAACCTACCCTTCAATTATGGGCTGCTCATGTCTTTGTCAGTGGGCAAACTTACAAAATCAGCAAGGGATCAAATACTTATTTCCACCACTGTATATAAACCACTCTGGTTGTACCCACAGAAAGGCAGTATATCAAATCCATGACCCTTTACTTTTCTGTGTTCTCTTCTGCATTTCAGAGCAGAGTTTACAATGAAAGGACTTCTGATCAGGGCTGAAGTATGGTAGGCACCAGTTGTGAGGATCAGTTACAGACATGGTCCTATCACACTTCGAACAATTTTCAAGCCCTTCTGGGACATTTCAGGAAAAACAGCTAAAGCTGGGTGTTTTTGTGTTGTTTTTAAGAAAAATGTCCCGTCCAGGAGGTCAGGCCTAAGTAGGCTACAAGCCACAAAAAAAGAAATAAAAATTAAAAGTGCTGAAAGCACTAAAAAATAGGGAAAATTAAAATCAAAATTGGTCCCACATAACTCATTATCAAAAACAGCAGGAAGACCAAGTGAACAAACTGTGAGGAAAAACACATGACAAAGAAATGGAAAACATGTCTTCTCTGCTTTCTGGATGAAGAAAAATTGCAAGTTGCACATGAGTCGAGATGGGAAGGCAAGCATGCATACGTGGTCAGGTATTCTGGAAGAAAAGGAATACTGGGCAGCGTCTGTATTGGGACTATATAGATGATGCCACCCATCTGTGGTAATCCAATCTCCTGCTTGTCCATGGCGAAAGAGGGCTTATTCTCAGTGTCAAGAAGAAGTACATCCAAGATAGCTTCTGCTCTCTTCTTTGGCAAATGATCCCTAGTTAGCCCCATGACATAATGCTTAAGCTGCAAATATGCAAATAGATGATTAGCAGGTACATCATACTGTCCTCTGAGCTCCTGAAAAATCCTGATACACCCCTCTCATCCAAGACATCAGAAAGAAATTGTATCCCTTTATCCCTCAATAGAACAAAGTTATTTCACCTGTAGCAGATGTTCTCTGAGGATAACAGGTCAAATATGCTAACAGCTGAGTGACATCATCCAACGGAGCCCAGTACAGACACTGACCACTGAGATTAATGTAGAATTTTCTAGCAGCATCCTACTGCTCATGCACTTATGCCTTCCTGCCTAATGCGCAAGCACTGGTCCCTCTAGTCATGTAAAATAGTTAAAGAATATAACTCCAAGGGGAGGTGAGAGGGTAAGGAAGAATACTTTGCCTGCTGTCCTCGGAGAACATCTGCTACAGGTGAGTAACTTCACTTTTTTCTGAGGACAAGCAGGTCAGTTGTATTCACAGCTGGGAATCCCTAGCTATCAGGCTCACCGAAAAAACAATGCTAGGATAATAGAGGCTCAAAACGCTAAAGCCTCAAAGTCAATTAACATGACACTGTTTACATACTAGTTGTGAAAGTGCAGCCTGGAAATGAAGAAAACTGGGCCTAGGGGGTGGAGTTGAATTCTAGACACCAAACAAATTCTTCAGGACTGCCTGTCCGAACCGGCTGTCATGTTGGTATTCTGCTCAAGGCAGTAATGAGATGTGAATGTGTGGACAGACAACTACATTGTAGCTTTGCAAATCTCTTCTATGGAGGTTGACCTCAAGTGGGCTACCGAAGTAACCATGGCTCTGACATTATGAGCCTTGACATGACCCTCTAGAGTCAGCCCAGCCTGGGCATAGGTGAAGGAGATGTAATCTGCTAGCCAAGTAGAAATCATGCATTTGCTGCTGCCTACCTCCATCCTGTTTGGGTCAAAATAAACAAAAAGCTAGGTGGACTGTCTATGGGCTTTAGTCTGCTCCAGATAAAAGGTTAAGGCTCACTTGAGTTCTAAGGTATGCAGTACTCTTTCACCAGGATGGGCATGTGGTTTTGGGAAAGATGTTGGCAGAATGATTGACTGATTAAGATGGAACTCTAACACTACCTTAGGAAGGAACTTAGGGTGCACTCTATTGTGGTGAAACTTACTGCAAGGTGGATCAGCTCCCAAGGCCTGAAGCTCATTGACTCTGTGATCTGAAGTGACTGCCACCAAAAACACAACTTTCTATGTCAAATACTTGAGATGAAAGGAATCAAGTGGCTCAAATGGAGATTTCATCAGCTGGGTGAGGACAATATTGAGATCCCCTGACACAGCTGGAGGTTTGGCAGGGGGCTTTGTCAACAGCAAACCTCTCATGAAGCAAACAACTAGAGGCTGTACAAAGATGGGCTTACTTTCTACACAGTGACAGGCACTGCAATGGGCACCAGGACAGCACCCCAATATGCCAACCTCTTTATGGCTGAACTGAAAGAGACATTTCTGAATTCATACCAAACCAAACCAAATATTACCGGTACATCAATGACATTTTTATGATTTGGACTGGGGGGGGGGGGGGGGGGGGGGGAGAAACTCACAATTTCACAATTCCTTCAATACATACCATCCTACAATCAGATTCAAAATTGACTACTCCCCAAATCTAAGGATTCAAATTCTATGTTCTCAACATCCAAGCCATGAGGGCCAGGGATTGGAAACTGGGATGCAGAAGGGATCCTTTGTTCTGTGTGTTGAGGGTCAAAAAATGTTCCAATCTCTACGGATCTTCTGAGGCTAACTCCAGAAGAAGAGGAAACTAGGTCTGCCTCAGCAAGTAAGGAGTGCTCAGGATCATAGTTCCCTGGTCTTGCTTGAGTTTTAAGCAAAGTCTTCTCTATGAGGGGTATTAGAGGACATGCATATAGAAGACCATCTCCCCAATGTAGGAGAAAGGCATCCAACGCTAGTCTGCCATGTGATCAGTCCTTCTGGAACAGATCTAGGGGACTTTGTTGTAGAGTGGCAAAAAGTTCCACTGAAGGAGTTCCCCACTCTCAGAAGATCTTGTGAGCTATGCCCATGTTGAGAGACCACTCGTGCAGTTGCAAAACTCTCCTCAGTCTATCCTCCAGGCATTTGTCCTTTCCTGCTAGGTCTGTGGCTCGGAGGACCATTCTGTGAAGGAGGGCCCACTGCCAAATCCCCACTGCTTCCTGACACAAGGGGCAGGATTCCATATTCCCCCTGCGTGTTCGCATAGAACATTGCAACTTACTGTAGTTGTTTGTTTGAATACAAATAATTTGGTTTTGTAGCCAATCTCTGAAAACCTTTAGAGTGTTCCAAATGGTCCTCAGCTTCAGGAGGTTGATATGGAGATCTGTTTCCTAAGCAGACCTTAGGTGTGGAGCCCATCCTCATGAGCTCCCCATCCTAGGTTGGATGTATCCGTTGTTAGTACCTTCTGATGAGGTGGAATTTGGAATGGTAGTCCTACAGTCAAATTTGTCTGAATTGTCCACCAGAGATGAGCATGAGTCAACTCTGGAGGAATCTGGATTACTAGAGGCAGGTCTTGCCAGACAAATCTGATTCATTTCTTTGACTGTGTGACCAAACAGTTTGGATATGGAAGGGGTGATAGATGTGGTGTACTTGAATTTTAGCAAAGCCTTTGACATGGTTCCACATAGGCGACTGATAAATAAACTGACTGCCCTCATATGGGCCCTAAAGTGACTGAGTGGGTTAAAAATTGGTTAAATGGAAGGAGACATAGTGGTAAATGGAAATTGCTTTGAGGAAAAGGAAAAGGGTGTTATCAGTGGTGTACCACAGGGATTGGTCCTTAAACCAGTTCTTTTTAACATTTTTGTGAGTGATATTGCGGAAAGACTGGTAAGGTTTGTCTCTTTGAGGATGATACCAAACTCTATGAAAGGGTAAACATCCCAGAGGCTATAAAATGCAGGGTTCATGCACTTGGGTAGCAAAACTCCAAGGAAACAGTTTAGTATGGGGGTGAAATACTTCTGTGTATGAAAGAAGAGTGGGACTTGGGGGTGATCATATCTAATTTATTTATTTATTGTATTTGTACCCCACATTTTCCCACCTTGTTGCAGGCTCAATGTGGCTTACAGAGTATAGATATGAGAACGTCATTACATGTTTTACAAAAATAATTGATAATAAGCTGAAGTGAAAGAGGATTAAGTTGGAACGGTGTTAGGTAAGGTCGTGAGAGAGGTGTTCTTTGGTGTATTTGGGTGGTTTAGGAATGATTTGTTTCATTGAGGATGACTTTTGTAGGCTCTGTTGAAGAGATGTGTTTTCAGAGCTTTGCGAAAGCTGGTTAGATTGGTCAAGGTTTTCAGGGCCATGGGTAATGCGTTCCAAGACTGTGTGCTTTTGTACTCAAAGGTGGTAGCATAGGCCTGTTTGTATTTCATTCCTTTATAGCTGGGGAAGTTCAAATTGAGGAATTTGCGGGCTTATCTTACGGCATTCCTGGGCGGTAAGTCCACTAGGTTTAACATATAGAGTGGGGCATCTGCGTGAATGATTTTGTGTACAGTCATGCAGATCTTGAACTCAATTCGTTCCTTGAACGGGAGCCAGTGCAGTTTCTCTCTTAGGGGTTTCGCGCTTTTGTATTTAGGTGTTCCAAAAATGAGTCTGGCTGCGGTGTTCTGGGCTGTTTGGAGTTTTTTGATGGTCTGTTCTTTACAGCCTGTGTACAGAGCGTTACAGTAGTCCAAGTGGCTTATCACCAATGACTGTACTAGGGTGCGGAAGATGTTTCTCGGGGAAAAAAGGTTTTATTCTTTTGAGTTTTCACATCGATTGGAACATTTTTTTTTGTTGTATTCTTCGCGTGGGTATCAAGTGTGAGGTTTCGATCAATGGTGACTCCCAGGATTTTCAGATTTTCTGAGATAGGAAGTGTGCACTAGGGTGTGGTTATTGTGGGGTAGTTGTTTGTGTTGTATTGGGAGGTGAGAACTAGACACTGAGTTTTTTCTGCGTTGAGTTTTAACTTGAATGAGTCCGCCCAAGAGTGTATGATCTGGAAGCTCTGGTTGATCTCATTGGTTATTTCGTTTAAGTTGCTTTTGAATGGGATATGGATCGTAACGTCATCGGCATATATGTAGGGGTTAAGCTTTTGATTGGCTAAGAGTTTGGCTAATGGTATCATCATTAGGTTGAAGATAGTTGGTGAGAGGGGGGATCCTTGAGGAACTCCGCATTCCGGTATCCAAGGTGGCGATCTGTCCGTATTCGTTATTACTTGGTAGGATCTGGTGGTGAGGAATCCTTCGAACCATTTGAGAACTGGGCCTCCGATTCCAAAGTATTCTAGTAGGTGTAACAATATTCCATGATCCACCATGTCGAAGGCACTAGACATGTCGAATTGTAGTATGAGTATGTTTTTGCCGGTAGCGATCGTTTTTTTGAATGAGTTCATTGCCGACACTAGTACAGTTTCAGTACTATGATTTGATCGAAATCCTAATTGAGACTCATGTAGAATAGAGTGTTTGGTCAGGTATTCCGTGAGTTGTTTCGTTACTATGCCTTCCATCAATTTTGTTGTGAGTGGGATAGAAGCGACTGGTCGGTAGTTGGTTATGTCCATTGTGCTTTTCTTGGCATCTTTAGGCAGCGGAGTGAGTAGGATGTTTCCATTTTCCGTGGGGAAGAGTCCGTTTATGAGTCTATAGTTTACTTGGTCCGTGAGGTCTTGTTTGAATTGTTTGGGTGCGGATCTTATTAGGCTGGTAGGGCAAATGTCAAGTTTGCATTGAGATTTGGCATATTTGCTGAGCCAGTGTGTGAGTTCATTTACTGAAATCAGGTCAAAATTGGTCCATGATCGATCTGCTGGGTATTCCCCAGGATTTGGGTCTAAGCATTCAAGGATGCTTGTGTACTCAATGGTGTTACTTGGTATCATGCGTCAGAGCTTTGTGATTTTGTCGTTGAAATAGTTCGCTAGGTTGGTTGCCGATGGGGAGTCAGTGCTGTATGAGGTGACCCGTGTGGTGTTTAGGAGATTGTTTATAAGTGTAAAGAGTTTGTGCGTGTCCTTGTAGTTTGGTCCTATTATAGTTTTGTAATGCGATCTTTTGGTGTGTCTGATTTTATATTTGTATTTTCTTTGTGCCTGTTTCCACTCTTTGAGTGTGTGTTCGTCTTTTTTTTTTGCTCCATGCCCTTTCTAGTCTTCTGACCTGTGTTTTTAGTTCTTTCAGTTCTTCGTTAAACCATGGGATTGAGTTGTTCCTACGTGAGGTTCTAGTTTGGAGCGGTGCTATTTTGTCTAACACTGTTCTGCATCTGTTGTCCCATTCTTGTAGAAATTGGGGTGATTCTGTAGTTGTAGTCCATTCCTCGGAATATATTTGTTGCCAGAATGTTAGAGGTTCTATTTTGCCTCTCGTAGTATAGGTTTTCTTTTCTTGTTTTTGTTGTTTCTCTTTTGTTTTCCAAAGGATGATCTTAAGGTGGCCAAACAGGTAGAAAAGGTGACAGTCAAAACCAGAAGGATGCTCGGGTGCATAGGGAGAAGAATGGCCAGCAGGACCAGCAGGAAAAAAGAGCTGATAGTGCCCTTGTATAAGACTCTGGTGAGGCCCCATTTAGAATACTATGTGCAATTCTGGAGACTGCACCTTCAGAAAGATATAAACAGGATGGAGTCGGTCCAGAGGGTGGCTACAATATGTGTACTCTGGAAGAAAGGCAGAAGAGAGGGGATATGATAGAGACATTTAAATATGTCCATGGCACTAATGTACAGGAAGTGAGCCTTTTTCAAATGAAGGAAAACTCTGGAATGAGATGAAGTTAAGAGGTTATAGGCTTAGGAGTAATCTAAGAAAATAGTTTTTCACAGAAAGGGTGGATGACGTATGGGATAGCCTCCCAGTGAAGGTGGTTGAAACAAGGACTGTGTCTGAATTTAAGAAAGCATGGGACAGGCATGTGGGATCTCTTAGGGAGAGGAAGAGATAGTGGATGCTTAGGATGGACAGATTGGATGGGCCATTTGGCCCTTATCTGCCATCATGTTTCAGTGTTTTCTATGTTTCTAAGTTGATTTGCATATTTGAAATGGTTGAAGGTTCTGAGCACTAATTTTGGGAAATCTTGCATTAGCTGTATCATGGAGAAATGCTAGATATAGATTTTTAGGGTACATGGAAAATACTTTCCTTTGAGTGTATTTGCTTGAAACAGGATTAAAAAGGATGGGAAGGGATGCCAGTTGATGTAATCAGCAGAATTAAGTAGGGGACATCTGGTCCTCCATGAGCAATGTGCTCCATAATGATTTTATAAAGTCAATAATTCGTGTGTCAGGACTCCTGATTAAAAGGTTACCGTCATGCTTTTTGCAAAAAGGGAATATAGTAAATCTTCGCAAAGCAATAAAATTAATGTGGATGGCAAATATTATTAGAAGCATTCAACCAAGGCTTGCATGACTGGCTAACTAAATCAAAGATCATTAATCTTGAAACTTATCCAGTGAAATTTTGTTTCTAGCATAGATGATCACAGTGTCTTGTTATGATTGATAGTAGTGGTAAAATTATAAGTATAGATAAGAGATTTGAACAGGGACAGGGTGTGCTGACCTATTTGTCAATGTGTGCTAAGAGTAGCATTGTTGCTGTAATTAGTTATGCTCAGTGACATGATCAGATCGAGATAAATTAGTGAAATATTTTATTACTGAGCACACACATACCACATTGCCAAAATAGTTTCTGAGTACTATACACATGGGTAGCTATAATTGTAGCCACTCTCCAGGGTACATCTTTTAGAAAGGAGGCTCACTTGATTCAAAGATTAAGTTTTATGGATCTTCTTCAAATCCTGATATAGATTCTCTGGCAAGAGAAGGATTATCCAGTGTCTACTCTAAGGTATGTAAGTAAGAAGTTCAAGGAGATAGTTCAGACACAGTCATAGTGTTCCAAAATAAAACTCCTTACTGGAAAAAAGTTTCTTCAAAATAAAAAACTGTGCAGTGGGTAACAGTAAGTGAAGGTTTACTTGATACAGTTCATAAGCAGAATAGGTTCCTGATTCTGGCTTGCACAGTTTGAGCTTGTGCTAGGTTCCATGATTCCTCAAGGACCCTTTTTTGTAAAATGCGTGAATATCTCCTCTTAACTCTTTTTAACCTTTTCTCCTGTGGTAGGGAAGCTCTCTCCTTTTCTCTTTTCACCTTCCACATGACTGGATACCAGTGGATATGCACCTGAAACAAATTTCCCATTACTGTTAGTGTTATACGTAGATCTTTGTTCTCTCCTGAAAATCAGACCAAGGTCTTCTCTCCCTATCAAAGACCTAGATTGAAAGATTTACACCCTCAGAGTTGGGTCATTCTCTCACGCCACTGCTGGATTTCTCCAAAGCAGCTACTTATAGTGAAATGCCAGAAGCATGAGAACAAGGACTTCACTGTGTGTACCTCTGTATCCTCTACTGTACACCAGAGACAGAAGGCAGGTTCCCCCCACCCTTTCCAAAAGCAAGTTCCTTGTTAGAAACATGGATTTTTTCCTCTCACCCCAAATTCTCTGACTAGAATCTTCTGGGGATCACTGAGAACAGCCTAGATTGCAGGGGCATAGCCAGTTCCCCAATTTTGGGCAGGCCCAAGCCCAAATTGGGTGGGCATGAGAACCCTGCCCCCAACCATGAATCTCTCCCTCCCTTAAGCTCAGGGGTGGTGTAAGCAGTGGGTATGTGCTCCTACTCGCTGCCAGAGAAGAACTAAAGGAATTAAAAGGTACCGAAGGGTTTGGGGAGTGAAGAGACCCCTGATTACCTGAGGGGAAGGGGAGAGAGAGATGTTCTGCTCTTTTATCAGGGTGATTAGCATGCAGTCTAAACCAGAGCATAGAACATCACTAGGATAAGTCTCAGAACTTTTGAACCAAAACAGGGGCGTAGCCAGACCTCAAGGTGGGAGGGGGCCAGAGCCCAAGGTGGGGGGGCACATTTTGGTCACCGCCCCCCCCCCTCCACTGCCTTGCCGCCTCCCCTCTGCTGCCCACCACTGCCACAAATACCTTGGCTGGTGGGAGTCCCCAACCCCCACCAACTGAAGACTTTGTCCAGCGCTGGTCTCCGGCACCACCACATTGCCTGCCCTGCTCTCTCTTCCCCTCACTTCGGGCATGCTCCTTTTAGTGAAACTGGTTTAACTAAAAGGAGCATGCACAACGTGAGGGGAAGAGACAGCAGGGCAAGCAATGCAGCAGCACTGCCACAGACCAGTGCTGGATGAAGTCTTCAGCTGGCCTGGGGTTGAGGACCTCTACCAGCCAACCAGGGGCCCAGACTGAATTTATGGGGGCCAAGGCCCCCATGTCTCCACCTAGCTATGCCACTGAACCAAAATCTTCTTTAATGTAGTAATCAAACAACGAAAGGTAACTTACAGTTCATTTGTGCCGGACAAGAGTTTTTGCCTTGCAAACTGGGAGTCTGTTCTCAACCAGCCCTCTCTCCATACAAGAGAGAAGCTGGGAGCAAGTCAGCAACATGCTGAGAAAGATGTTGTATATACATTTATACTGGTGAAAAACTTGATGGAGTAGGGTTCATGCAACAGACACAAATTAACAGCTAGATCATAGAAGGCGCATGATCATTGATGCAGACAGCTTAACATTTGATGGAGAGGGAAGAGGGGGGCTACTAGCCCAGCATTCTTAGAGAATCAGTCAAGCCAATAGAAAGAGTCCCAGAAGACACAGGGATCTGTGACATGTGCTCTGAAAAAACCTATAATAGGGAACTACAGGATTACAAAGATTTGTAGTCTTATCCATTTTAAAGATACAGGCACTGTAATCTGTTACAGACAGTGCTCAACATATTCATATAAACAATGAACAGCCTGCCTCCATGCAAATGGGAGCAGCATAAGAGATGCCAGGAGTCTTCAACTGGCAGGGCTTGAGGATTCCCACCAGCACATCACAGCTGCGCCGCTGTTGGGTGTGTCTGAGTTCAAAGTGGGTGGAAGAAAAACAAAAGAGTCCAAATCTCCTGCAAAAAAAACACAAGAAAACAACAAAACAAGTAGAAGATATCCAGAAAGACCAGACTGAAGTCACAGATGTTAAAAACGCCAAAATGATTTATTAGGACCCTACATGGTCCGTGTTTCGGCCGAAAAGGCCTTCTTCAGGGGTCTTCAATTTGGCATATATGGATATTCCTCCAAAAGTTCTCACAAAATGAGACGATCGCTGGTGCTGTTCAAATACAGTAATGACCGAAGCAAAGAATTCATTCAGCTTCTCCGCTATGGCCTTGTCCTTCCTGAGTGCCCCTTTTGCTCCTTCATGATCAGTCACACAGATTTCCTCACAGGCTTTCTGCTTCTGATGTACCTGAAAAAGTTGTTACTGTGAATTTTCTCTTTTTAGCCTTCTTTATCAATGCGTTGCATCTAACTCGCCATTGCTTATGTTGCTTCTTATTTTCTTCATTTGGGTCCTTTTTTCATTCTTTCAAGGATGTTCTTTTAGCTCTAATAGCCTCTTTCTCTTCACTTTTTAACCATGCTGGCTGTCGTTTTCTCTTACATAAGTATTGCCATACTGGGAGAGACCAAAGGTCCCTCAAGCCCAGCATCCTGTTTGCAACAGTGGCCAATCCAGGTCACAAATACCTGGCAAGATCCCAAAAAAGTACAAAATATTTTATAGTGCTTATCCCAGAAATAGTGGATTTTCCCCCAAGTCCATTTAATGATGGTCTATGGACTTTTCCTTTAGGAAGCTGTCCAAACCTTTTATTAACTCCGCTAAGCTAACTGCCTTTACTACATTCTCTGGCAACGAATTCCAGAGTTTAATTACACGTTGAGTGAAGAAACATTTTCTCCGATTCATTTTAAATTTACAACATTGTAGCTTCATCGCATGCCCCCTAGTCCTAGTATTTTTGGAAAACGTAAACAGGCGCTTCACGTCTACCTGTTCAACGCCACTCATTATTTTATAGACCTCCAACATATCTCCCCTCAGCCGCCTTTTCTCCAAGCTGAAGAGCCCTAGCCGCTTTAGTCTTTCCTCCTTTATAAATATGTGAATGCATCTGGTGTAGGCTTCCCGTTTAAACAATGTCCATACTTGATATTGATCTAGTTAACGCTGCTAAATCTCAATGGGAGTACCCTGTTTCTACCAAAAGGGGATAACTTGACTAGCAACCAGCTTGACTACTTCAAAATGGCTGCGGGGAAACAAAAATGCCAGCATGTAAAATCTAAACGTCATGACATCAACAATGACATTTTTCAAATTAACATCACTAAAAAGCTTTCCATTCAATGACAAAATTTATACCATAAGCTGTTGGCAGTTTTCACACAGACAGCGTCTGTTAGGATTGAACAAGCGCTCAGTGGTGGCTGTCAATTTACTCAGACTGTCTGAACATTCCTCCTCATATATTGTGAAGACACACTTTGACCCCTGAGGCAGGCGCTTGTGCGCCGAAACACGGCCTGTGTCAGGTCTTTTTCACAATAAAGGACTGCCATTGTCTCTTTCTTGAAGGCCCAGTTTTGCTTTTTCTTGTCTATATTAGCTGCATTGTATAGGCATAAGTCTGGTAAGGCTAGACCCCTATTCAATTTAACCTGGGTTAATTTGTTTATAATTCCAGATAAATGAATTGATGATGGATCGAAAAATCAACATCAACACTCCACCCATACAAACAAATGGTCCCACACCAGCCACCCAATCCAACCCATCCCACCTCTGCATTCAGCCACCCAATCCAACCCATCCCACCCACCCCCACCCCCCACTCAGCTTGACTTAATAGTCTACCCAATGACTAGGTTACCAGCTCCAGAGTTCCTACAAACAAAGCATTTAGCATTCAGTTTGAACCCCAAATTGAGTCCACAGAAAAACAAAACAGAATTGGCTCTCACGATTGGAACATTCTCCCCGACAAGTTAGAAGACAAGGATTGATCCAGTTATCTCACATCAGAGGTTAAATGTCAAAGGAACTCATACACTGCATGTGATCTCTGCTCACTGAACATATGGTGTTCAGTGTATATACTGCTGAAAGAACCTCCACTATTCCATCCAATATAAAACAAACACTGACACCCAAGGGTTCCGCTTCATAACTTATCCGGGCAGTAGAATTCGGACCAACCAGCAAGGAAAATCAAAAGTCTTTGTCCAAGTTGCAGTGCCCCCATATCACACAAACAGCCAACTACAAATGACGGCAGAAACAGATGTGCAATTTCCTATTAGCTGTAAAGTCTATGAGTCCATAGATGTAGGTTGGGGGGGAGGGGCAAATTATGTAAAAACTGCTGCAATTCTTTGACAGAGTCAATATATAACCATTTATTATCATGTTGGATACGGGCCCGTGCTGGATAGAGAAGAGAAAACAATATGGTGTTTGAATAGCTCAGTGCACAAGGGTACCATCACCTGTCTTTTCTCCGCTACCTTTGCCAAAAGGTCCTGGAAAAGCAGAATGGTATTTTCTGCATATTTCAGTGACTGTTATGCCCGATAGGTGGATAGTATCCTTTGTCTGCATGAGTCTGGCTAGCACTGGTATAGGTTTGTGCTCCCCTTCTTTTTGCTGGCCTAGCCCATGAGCCCGTTCGATGATGATAGGTGAATTCATGGGCGCGAGGCCTAGCAGTTCTGGGAGCCAAGTTGTTAACACGTGTCATAAATCAGAGTCCTTTACAGTTTCAGGTAATCCTATCACCCTCAAATTATTTTGCGACAGATTTTCTTGGTCTTCTATGCAATTCAGGAGCTCTTTGCTCGCAGTTTCTAAAGTGCAGATGCATTCCTCAAAGTAATCTGCTCCGTCTTCTTGTTGCGCTACTCTATCCTCCACTCTTTGAATGCGATTTGCTTGCAGCTCAAAGCCCTCCTTGATTTCCTTAATGGCGGTATGAATTTTTGTAAGTTTGTCATCCATGACCGCTGTTAAGTTCTTAGTAAGTTCCTGCACCGCAGCTTCATGCAAAGTGAACACAGGCCCTGCAACCTCGTTGGCCATTTTGCATTCAGGGTGCTTACCCTTGTCCTTGATGCTTTTGCTCTGTTTCTGAGCCATGTTGCGTATTTCGGTTCTTCATTCTAGAATAAAGAGAGGCAGACAGGGTATAGTGTCAATTTAGTGAAACAGCCAAATCGGTGATTTGGGAGTCAAGGATTTATAAGTAAGTTGTAAGGAGCCCTGGAAATGGTAAACGAGGCGTCCGTTCAGCTAATCGGCATCATGTGACCCCTTGTTTCATAGAATTCTGAGGAAGGTCTGTCATCCTCTGAAGTAGCAGTTTGGCACTGTGAAACGGTGGCCAATGTCGGGAAGACCTATGTATTCAATTAAGCTAAGTGACAGTATTGCAAAAACAATTTTTGAAAATATTAATGAAAGTTTTGATACAATAAGTTTGGATGGTATTTGGACATTTTGATACTCATATAGAAATAAGTAAGGTTTTTTGAGTCAGAGATTGATAAAAACAGGTTTTAAAAAAACTATATGCCTGTACATATCTGAGGCTTTTCCCTTATTGTGCATTGAAAGTTCTTTTGCCTTACAGAATAAGAATACTGAACACAGTTTTGGTGAAGTTGGACTTACAGTTTATTGATTTACTTGTGGTCTTCATCTGCCAACATTTACTATACATGCCGTTTATTAAGTGCATGCTTTGAAGGAGATAGTGTATGGGTAGTGTCTTTATAGAAAATCATAATAAAGTCCATAAATACTCTGAACTAGGTGGCCATTTGAAAGTTGTTCCCTTACAGTTTCAGCTTCATTATAAGGGCAAATGTTGTTTATCTGTGGACTTTGCAACATAGAGGGGCATAATCGAACGCGAACATCTATCTCCATGGGTGTCTATGTCCGGAAACGGGTACGTGAAGAGGCGGGACAGACCGTATTTTCGAAAAAATGGACGTTTTTCAGCTGGGCTTTTGTTTTTTTTTTTTTTAGTGATAATGGAAACTAAAAACGCCCAGCTCAAAAACTTCCTAATCCGAGCCATTTGGTCGTGGGAGGGGCCACGATTCGTAGTACACTCTCCCCCCTGACATGCCAGGACACCAACTGGGCACCCTAGAGGTCCGTGCGGTGGACTTCAGACAACGCTCCCACATGCATAGCTCCCTTACCACGGGTGCTGAGCACCCAACCCCCCTCCCCCAAAACCCACTACCCACAAATGTACAACACTACCATAGCTCTTAGGGGTGAAGGGGGCACCTACATGTGGGTACAGTGGGTTTTGGAGGCCTCCCATTTACCAGCACAAGTGTTACAGTAGGGGGGGATGGGCCTGGGTCCACCTGGCTGAAGTGCACTGCGGTACCCACTAAAAGTGCTCCAGGGACCTGCATACATGCAGGCCTCTAGGACTTGTTGCTGCTATATAACATTGGCACACTAGTTGACACCTGAAGACTAATCTCTCCAAAAACGTCCTTTATTGGAATAAGCACGCTTACTCACAGTTAACTGCAGATCAGAGGTTGTGCCCCACTGGCAACGAGTCTCCCTGGTACTGAGATTAGCAGTAGGTCAGAGCTGGCAGAATGGTGTACAATGCCCTCTTTCAGCCACATTCAAGGTAAGAACTAAGTTCTGTAACGTGGCTAACACGTGAAAGGGATCTAAAGCTGGCTTACAAAAATGGCCACTACCTCATGGACTACCAGAAACAAAACAGGGCACACTCTGACCCAGTAAGCAGGGGGAAAAGCACCATGGGAGTAGAGCCTACCAACTACCAACATCGTGAGCATTTGCCACAAGCTAGTGGAATCACGGAGCCCAATACCCTACACCCACCACAATGCATTGCTGATGTGACTCTGCAGTGCGCATAACAGAAAAGGTGTCATACACACCCGAGAGCCACATCAGAACCAGGGAAAGGCTGTCACAGGATAGAACACATTCTGCTGTCATGGAGGTGGGTACGGCGTTTGAGGCTGGCATACAGGCTGGAAAAAAAGTTTTTAAAATGGGGTTTTTTTTAGTGGGAGGGGGTTAGTGACCACTGGGGGAGTCCGGGGAGGTCATCCCTGATTCCCTCCAGTGGTCATCTGGTCAGTTGGGGCACTTTTTTGGGACTTGTTCGTGAAAAAAAAGGGTCCACAAAAAGTGACCCAAAATCGCGGTAAAAACGCTTTCTTTTCCCCGATTATCAGCTAAAGATGCCCATCTCTCCTCGGCCGATAACCATGCCCCAGTTCCACCTTCACCACACCTCCGACACACCCCCGTCAACTTTACCCGTTTCCGCGACGGATTGCAGTTGGAAACGCCCAAAATCAGCTTTCGATTATACTGATTTGGGCGCCCACGGGAGAAAGATGCCCATCTCCCGATTTGGGTCGCAATGTAGGCATTTTTCTCTTTCGATTATAAGCAGGATAGTAACATAGTAGATGACGGCAGAAAAAGACCTGCACGGTCCATCCAGTCTGCCCAACAAGATAAACTCACATGTGCCATTTTTTGTGTATACCTTACCTTGATTTGTACCTGTCTTTTTCAGGGCACAGACCGTATAAGTCTGCCCAGCACTATCCCCACCTCCCAACCACCAGCCCTGCCCCCCACCACCAGCTAAGCTTCTGGGGATCCCTTCCTTCTGAGCAGGATTCCTTTATATTTATCCCACGCATGTTTGAATTCCGTTACCGTTTTCCTCTCCACCACCTCCCGCGGGAGGGCATTCCAAGCACCCACCACTCTCTCTGTGAAAAAATACTTCCTGACATTTTTCTTGAGTCTGCCCCCCTTCAATCTCATTTCATGTCCTCTAGTTCTACCGCAACAAGTGTGAAAACTATCCTCCATTTCAGACCTTCTTTTTTTATTATTTACTGTTTTTCATAAAAGTAAAATCATATAAGCAGTTCCTAATAAAACAGTGTTAGCCCACTATATTAGGAGAGGGGGTTGGGGAGAAAGCAGATGATACTGTCCTTTTAAACCTTGAATTATCATCTGTAGGGTTTGAAGCGAGAGCTTGTGTTATCACTCAGTAATATGTTCTAGATTTAGTTAAGCTTTCCTTCAAACATTAACCTTCAGAAATCCTAGCTATTAATTAGTGATTACCCTAATGTTTGCTGTTATCCTAAATTTAGCTGGGTATGGACTGTTCAAAAGATGCCCTTTTATCTTATGTATTATGCAACTGGGTAAACCTGTTTCACCGCCAATTTCTTTTTCTCTGCAGAGGTTCAGTTTTTATGTTTGTTTGCATTTCAGATTCCTATTGCAGATCAAATTTTACGGTCAGACATCGTACTTACATGGCAACATTTTTTATAAAGTGCTGTTTCAAATCCATTTGCCTAGCCATCTTACAGGTGAATGCAGAGAGCAATCCCTATAGCAGTCTAGCTCATGGGTGAAAGCACTTTGTATTTATTATAGGAATAGAATTGCATTTATTATAGAAACATACAAATTTAAAGGCTTATTTACTAAGTCAAATTAAAATAGAGCGCTAGCAGGACTGAACCAAGCTATAATATGCACCTATTCCACCCCATCTGTTTCGCTGCCACAGAGGAGACAGTGGACTGGAAGCAATTTTGCACTTCTCCATATTTGTTGTCTTCTGCAGCTGCACTGATTCACAGCCCTTAGCAAGGTGTTGGGAACAAACCTTATTTATTTAATAAAATTTGATTGCATTCTCTTTCAGATGGTCCCAGGATGAGTTACAACATAAATCCACCAATACAATAAAAAATAAACTAAAATGCAAGCACAATAGCAATAGAAATAAAGCAAATTATAACAAGGCAAACAAGGAAAATAAACAACCCACAATGAAAGTTAGTATGAGTAAAACTACAGCTTAATCACTCAGTTCCATATTAACCCCATGAAAGGTCATCAGAAATTCAAGAACTACCCAAAAACCTCAACCACCACCCTGAATTACCATACCCTTACAAAACACTGGGGCGTGGTGAGGTGTGCGGAATATATATATATATATATATATATATATATATATATACACACACCCGCACCAGCCCCAATGTTTCTCATGGTATAAGTGTTATAAACCACATTGAATGAATTTTATCCAGTTAAGTAGCATCTAAATATTTTTGTTAATTTATAAAATAAAATGTTTTCCAAAAGCATCTCAAGCAGGATTGAGTTCCAGAAGGCCAGGGAAAAATAACTGAAGACTCCAAAACCTAGTGGCAGTTAAATAGCGATATGGCCCAGGATTATTAACAATACTTGTTGATTTTAGCACCCAGTTTACTAAAAGGCGTTATGAACATGCCAAAATATAGATATTCGCTAAATACAAGTGTAAATAAGAGGTCATTAAAAAAATGTCTCAACATGTAAATAGTGGCATTTACATATGTATTTTGGGAGCATGTACATATAGTGATTTCAAAACCTTGATATCTACATGTGTAGATGGCTGGGATGCAAACTCAAAGAGAGCATGTTGTAGGCATAATTTGGGCAGGTCAGAAAACTGTGAGACACAGTCTCTAACATTTAATTGCCCATTATTCCCCAGATTCTCTATATGGTGACTAAAGCTGAATGTGCAAATCAGGTACTTTGCCAAATTGTGTGTGCAACTTAATTGATTAATGAGCCAACCAGCACCAATAATTAACCAATTATTAGCATTAATTGGCCTTCATAGGGAGTTACATGCACATCATATTCTATAACGCTGTGTATGGAACTCCTATAGCATGTAATTTCAAGGGGGCATGGACAGGGACAGTACCAGAATTTATGTGCATTGTTACAGAATAAACTTGATCAGTACCTAACTTAGGCGCTGGCATTTGTAATTGCTGGTGCCTAAAGTTAGGCATCGTTTATGCACTTAGCGCTATTCTATAAAGGCTGCACATCCTTTATAGAATGCACTCAGTGCTTACATTTTTCAGCACCATTTACAGAATCTAGTCCTATGTGCATAAATGTTTAGAATAGCAGCATTATTCATGTATGTTTGCATATAAAAATATAACTGCCAAATTTTCACCTAAGCAGTATCCATGTTTTGTCTGAGTTTAGAACAGAAGGACCTTAGATTGCAATAGGAAAGACAACAGGATAGGGAGCCCCATCATTTGCCAATGACCTGGTTGCAACCCTGTAGCTTCTATATTAAGAGACCATTGAGGCTTTAATATTCACTGGGCTTGTTTTACAGGAAGGCATGCCATAGAAATGACTTGTTCTGTTGTTGCCATAAAGCCTAGCATTCTCAATGTGGATTATGCTGATATTTGGTGAAATCATGATTTGTTTGTCTATCCGATCAAGGCAATGAGTGTATGCTGAGTCATATCTACTGAAACACCAATAAATGCCAACAGGAACAATGAGTGGAGATGGAACTTGGCAAATCTGATCATTTGATGCCAAAAAAAAAAAACTACACAAGATGCTCTTTCAATGGTAGTCAAATCAAAACTAAGTAGCAGTGGGTCAGTGGTGTGTGGGTCTCCAATGTGAACAGGGAGGCATTTGCTGGAAAGCTCCACAGATATTCCTTCAATGATGCATGTGAAAGGTCATATGACTGGTATGTTTCTATTCAGACTGCTTATTAGATTAATTCTGGTTTAGAATTCTTATCCAGTGAAAGTTAATACATAACATTGCATGTATACATACATTTTAAGATTGAACATGGTATACAGCAAAGTTAGTAAAGCAAAGACCTAGTTGAAGGCACAATTAGAATATGCAATGCTACATAACCCAGAATGAAAAGGTTTTTTTTTTACAATCTCATCCTCTCTTTTTATTCTATGCCAAAACCCTCTGCGTTCGATATTGCAATTGTCAGTTTCTGTTTCAACTCCTTCTTGCTCTTATAAGTTGGCAGGCACAGCTGGTTGAAGCAGGTGTGTGCAACAGGTAACCTAGAAAAGCAATAATGTTGATGTTAGAAATTAAATAACATACAGATATAGGTTTCCTTATATACCAAGGGGCTCTTACTACACCATAGGTATAATCTGTAGCTACTGTGGTTCAAGAGAGGGGGCGGAACCAACACTCTTTTATTTTGGTCCCATGTTAAAGTTCAAATTAGTGCACAGTACCTGGCCACAATTAAGTGGGAGCACTTAGTGCCTCCCATTTAGGAGGCAATAAGTCCTCCCATGTTAAATATGTGTTAGACTGTTAGTGTGTGGTAAGTGTAGTGTGCTAGCTCCATGTCATGCCCCCTAACGCAGTACAGTGAAGTTACTCTTATGCTATGAGTTTATCTTGTTGGGCAGACTGGATGGACCATACAGGTCTTTATCTGCCGTCATCTACTATGTTCCTTGTAGCAGGTGTTCTCCAAAGACAGCAAGATATAAATTCTTACATCTGGGCAAGGCTATCCAATGGAGCCCTAGTGCAGATGCTATCCAGTGTTCTGTGTCTTTAAGATGCTTTTGGCAGTGTCCCACTGTGCATGTGTCTTTCCACCTAGCATGAACACGGGACCATCAGTACAGTAAAATAGCTAAAAGAATTCAACTACTAGGGGAGGTGAAAGGGAATGTAAGAATGTATGTCCTGCTGTATTTGGAGAACACCTGCTATAGGTTAGTAATTTCGCTTTCTCTTTTTTTTTTTAAATTCTTTATTTATAAATTTTATATACAACTCCCAAGCAAACTTTGTCAAGAAATATGCCATTATTTACCAAGGAAAAAATATACTAAGGGAAACAATTTCCCCTTCCAACTTCTCATTTTTATGCAGTAGTCCACAAAAAAGGGGGGGAGACTGATACACAAAACCTTATGAGAGGATAAGGCTATTAATTAAGAAAGTAATTTCACTTTCTCTAAGAACAAGAACGACAATGATTCTTACATTTGGGAATCCCTTGCTACCGGGCTCACTGAAAACCACAAACTTCAGTTAACAGGGGCTCACAACAGCAAGGCCAACATGAACCAATAACTAACAACCAAAACAGGGTTTCTGTGAAGGTGCAGTCTGGAACAGAAAAGGGGCCTAGGAGGGTGAAGTTGGATTCTGCACTAAACTGATTCCAATGGGGCCTGTGGATGCTCAGTGCTGATGGAGACCAATATCCCCAGCAACTAATACAGCTCCTGGATCCTTTAGATCGAATGCCTCCGATGCTAATGTATGCGGTTCGGACTCAGATGTACCAAACAGCCTTTGTTTCTGCTCTTCACAGCCATGAAGACCTATCTCCCTTATTAGAGCCTAATTGTAAGTGCTATTTGTGTGTTAAGATTATAGAATGCTAGCACTTACATGTGTAACCCCGCCCCTCTCCTGAGTGAACTCCCAAAATCTAAATAACTTTCTAAAATTCTTTTCTTAAACAGTCAGGGCCGAGTACCATAAATGCCTGACTCAGGAGAAAGGGAAGGATACAAAAAAAAAATATTAATTCAGATGGAATGAATTTTTCAGAAAAAAACAAATTTATTGTATTAAAGTTTTAACTTCAGTGAACACAAGTTTTGCAACTCCTACTGCAATCACTCGGTTGCTATTCACATCAACTTAGTAACATTCAGCATACAGTTACAACTTAACATCATGGACTTTTACAAATTTGGATAACCTTTACCTCTATCATTTGATTCTATGTTTAATTCTGTTTCTTTCCCCAGCTTCTCTCCCAGACACCACCTCCAGCAATTAAACAGTATCAGATAAGTATCTATTTATATGTGTACATATAACAACTCTAAACTGCCTATGTCAAATATTAAGAACTGATCCTTTGTTTTTTTCTCTCTCCTCTCTCCTGCAGGTTCTCCAAACTACACAAGGTAAGTATAAAAGTTTATTATTTTACTCTCTTGACTTTACTGGTTTTGTTTTGATGATTCCAGTCCAGCGGATCACAGATGTGAAAGGATACTTCAATTCCCGCCTTCTTCTTCTTTCCTTTCCTCTTTTACACGTTGGGTACCATATGACTCACTGCAGTGATGATCTCTGGCCAGAGCGCAGGTTTCAGGAACTGACGCACCTACTAACCTAAGCTTCTAAAAATCAACAATTAAAAACCCTAAACTTAACTAAACCACTTAACATGTTTTCTGTAGGCACACTTAAATGTTTTCCCTAACTAGCTAGCCCAATTAAAAAAACAGATAATTATTTTTCCCTATTCTGTTCCCTCCCACAGTTATCCCATCAGAAATCAATTCAATAACCCCTATCCTCTTCCAGTATTAACATATTCCATCACCAGAATTAATAAGATACTCAGTTCTTAAAATCAACAGGGCTCACTGCATACTTAGCCCAACTAGGTGATCCCTAATCAAACACTTAAAAGAAGTGTTTTTTTTTTTATTCCCTCTTATCTGCCAGGACTCTAAATAACAGCTTTTACAGCAGTTTCAGATTTATTCTAAATCCAGATTTTCCCCATGGCAGAATTAGTCAGGAGCTGTGCTACTTACTGCCCAGCCTGGTCACACACAGCTCTCAGTATCATCAGTCACCACACTTTCATCATATTACAAATGTGACAGACTGCTGAAACACTGTAGTTACCAGCAATCACCTCTTTCCTAAATCAGTCACCTTAAACACAGAACATATTTTCTTTAAAAATAAACTTTCTGTAACACACAGCTGTACTCAGTTAACAATCCTACTAGCTTCAACCTTACCTCCCAACTGCCCAGCAAGCCGTTTCCCAGACAACCAATTGCTCAGCTGAGTGATGTCTGAGAATGATGTCACTGAATAGAACCTTTATTCAGCCCAGTTGAGATTATTTAACCCCTTGGGTTACACATGCATGAATATAACATTTACACACATAAACGCTATCTGCGTACCCAACCGTATTCTACCATGTAAGCATGTAGATGCAAAGGGGCATTCACAGGGTGAGACGCATGGGCATGTCACAATTTTAGGTACATAGATTATAGAATATTGTCATTTACCCTGTAAAGTGCTACATTTAGGTACGTGTATCTGTGCCTGCTACTGACATGCTATAAATGGGTCCACCTAAATGTCGCATAAATGCTGACATGCTAGTATTCTATAATGGAATTTGGGCACCCAGATGCTGTTATAGAATTCATACTCAGGGCCCAATGCTCAAAAAGTCGCTGTTAAAAACTGTGTGCGTTCATATCCGCAGTTGAACTTACCGATTTTGAAATAGCAGGCGATGCTCAAAGGAAATTGTATGCAAATGAGCTGCATGCAATTTTAGCAAGCAGCTCAGTAGGGAAAGCACCTGGCACATACGTAGAACAGTCACTCACTAAGCATCAATGCTATACGCATGCCCATGAAAAAAAAAAAAAAGCTACAACTGCGTGTGCTTTAGACGCACTTCCACAATGTGCTTCAGCCTTTTTTTACAGTGTCTTTTTGTAGGGGTTCATTGTTCATATGTGAATGTATGAAAGCCCTGTATAGCTTTTTTCCAGCTGCGAGTGCCATGGACGCGCCTCCACAATGTGTTTCAACCTTTTTTTTCATTCCATGACAACTTTTCACAGTGCTGTTATGTGTGGGACATACGCATATGGCATATTTAACACACACGTGCAAATGCTATTAAAATATGACAGCAGACTACTCCGCCGAGAAGTTGCCATCATGCTATATCAGCTCCAGACCTCCCTCCTGGAAAATTTTGCACGTTAAGGTGGGCACTTCTTTCTGTGCATTGCTTAGAAATGGTTGTGCATCGCTCAGAATGCTCATTTTAATACTAATCAGCTCATTGTAATACATTTGCATAGGATTATCGGCTGCTACTGCAAACGGTGAGATCGACGAAGAACCCCTTTGTGTATTGCTCACTGATTAATGTGAACACTAAACTGGCTAGAATCAATCTAAATTGGACGTTGCTAGCACAGTAAGCTTTGTACATCGGGCCATCATTGTGCTGAGCCTATATTTTGTCACACTTTATAGATTTGCCCCTTATGTATCATAAGTTTTGTGCAAACAGCACAAAATATAGCTGCAAGATAAATATTGGTAACAAATAGATTTGAAAGCACAAGACCATTGCTCCTCAAACCTCAGTGGCTACCCATCAAAGCACGTATATCCTTCAAGATTTGCTCTGTGACTCGTAGGATAATTTTTGTCCTTGCACCTAAATACATGACAAACCTAACAGAACTACCCATACAAAACACAAAGGCACAAGAACCTACCTCATACTACAGTTCCCCAGCTATCAAGGCCTAAAACAGAAATTTGTATACTCAACCAGTTTCACATACATATATCCAGTGGTGTGCTGGTAAATGTTTAACAACAGGCTCTCTCCCCGGTCCCCCTCTGCGCCCCCCCCCCCCCAAAATTGCAGAGCTGGCTATAGCCGAGGAGAGAGCTTGGGGGGTGGGGGTGGCAATGCATTACTCCAGGAAAAAAAATTAAATGATCCCAGGTTCCAATCTAATTCATGTTTAATGTGCAATAAAATGCCGTAAATAAATATAAACTTTTAATGTTGAGCACCTGATTCTCAAAGTGAACATATTCCAAACACTATAATGAAAATAAAATGATTTTTTTTCTACCTTTGTTGTCTGGTGACTGTTTTTCTGATCATGCTGGCCCAGTATCCGATTCTGCTGCTATCTGTCCTCTTAACTCCGTTTCCAGGGCTTCCTTTCCTTTCCTCCTTTCTTCTTCATTTCTGGTCCTCCGCAGACTTGACTGTCCAGTGGATCCAGCTTCTGCCTATATTCTTCATCCATGTGCAGTTTTTCTCCTCTCTTCCTTTTCCCTCATCTCCTTCCTCACTCTTCCCTCCCCTCCATCCATGTCCAGCATTTCTTCTCTCTCCCCTCCTCTCCCCTGCCCTCAATCCACCCATGTCCAGCGACCCTTCTCTCCCCCTGCCCTGCCCTCCATCCACCCATGTCCAGCGACCCTCCTCTCCCCTGCCCTCCATCCACCCATGTCCAGCGACCCTCCTCTCCCCCGCCCTCCATCTACCCATGTCCAGCGACCCTCCTCTCCCCTGCCCTCCATCTACCCATGTCCAGCGACTCTTCTCTCCCGCTGCCCTCCCCTCCAGCCACCCATGCCCAGCGACTCCCTTGCCCCCTCCTCCTCCTCCAGCCACCCATGTCCAGTGACTCCCTTCTCTCCCCTGCCCCCCTTCCTCCTCCAGGCACCCATATCCAGCGACTCCCTTCTCTCCCCTGCCACCCCCTCACCGAGCTGTTCAACGAATTCTTCAGGGCAGGCAGTCTTGCCTGCCCTCTGCCGGCGCTGACTCTCCCCCGCTGCCGGATCGCTTTTCAAAATGGCCGCCAAGACTTACAAGGGCAGCCTCCAAGACTTCAGCAGAAGTCTCGGCGGCCATTTTTAAAGAGCGATCCGGCAGCGGGCAGGCAAGACTGCCTGCCCCGAAGAATTCTGGACAAGGGTGACTCAGCCAGGTGAGGGACTGGATCCGGAGGGAGGGAGGGAGGAGGAAGGAAGGAGTGCCGGCTCGCAAGTCGGAACAAAATTTAACAACTGGCTCCAGCACACCACTGCATATATCCCAAAATCTGGAACACAATATCGTAACTTCATAACTTTCTGAAAACACCTGAAAGCCCACTTCTTCAGACAATCTTTATTAGAACATCCTGCACAAACTAAATAATCAACAATATAACTGTACGCTTTACTTGTCTCTGACCTGGTTCCCTAGTGTTACCAATGTAGTCTCTAGCAGTTACATGGATCAAAAATCCAAAGTTGCAAGGTTCCAAAGTTGACTTGACCTACTTGACTATAAAGCTGCAGTTCACATGTAGATGGAGGCAATTGCAGTTGGGTGTCGCTGTTCCCTCTGTGCCTCCCAAACTAGCTGTGCCCTGAGCTTTTATACTTCCTGGACCATGTCCTCCTGACTCCGCCCCTCTACCCTGGGTAGGACTAAGTTTTAAGGTGGCTCTGGCACTGTGAGGGAATGCTGTCAAGGAAGAGGGACAGCATCCTATAGGCTCCCTCACACTCCTCTTAGGACACCATTCAGTCAGAGAAAAGATTTCCCTACTAAGAATCTGAGGTACTTCCGGTGACTGGGAAGTATCAGGATGTGAGTACATGCACCCTTCAAGTCCAGAAAGCATAGACAATCATTTTCCTGAATCATGGGGAGAAGGGTGCCCAGGGAAACCATCTTGAACTTTTCTTTGACAACATATTCAGTGTTCTTAGGTCTAAGATGGAATGAAGTCTCCCCCCCACCCCATCTTCTTGGTTACAAGAAAATGCCTGGAATAGAATCCTTGCCCTTCCTGCCCTGGTGGAATGGGATCGACCGCATGGGCCTGGAGAAGGGCAGAGAGTTCCTCTGTAAGCACCTACTCATGCTGGGCACTGAGAAATTACTTCTGTGGAGGACAATATGGAGGTCTTAGTTGCCAACTGAGAGCATATCCTGTGCAGACTATTTGGTCGGAGGTTACAAAAGGCCACCTTTCTTGGAAAAAATTCAACCTCCCCACTACCAGCAGGTCATCCAGAAAAAATGCCTTGATGATGACTATGCTCTCCTGGAGCATTTACCTAAGTTGTACTTGCGATAATAGAGGATTGAAGTGATTTGCCCAGGGTCACAAAGTGCTTAAGTGAAAGAAACGATATTTGAACCCTGACTTCCTAAATTCTCAGCCCATTGCTCTAACTACTATAAAATTTGATATTTGAAGACAATGGTTCTCTAACATTTCTAAGATGAATAGTTATTTACCAGTTTGTGGATGTTTCATGCTTAGAAATCTTGAAATTCAAATCAGCCATCCCTCCCACAGGTACTCTGTCACTTCCGGTAACAAAATGGAGAAGTTTCTTCTTGAGATCAAGGGAATATCCTAGGACAACATCCCAAAAATATCTACAAAAACAAAACAAAAAAATTATTTTAAAATCTTTCCAGACACAATCTGAAACAACTATTTGGGATTTAGAATCAGATTTTCATTAAAACTGAACTATGACAAAGAAGCATTGTCAGATAAGCTATATCACTGGTTTTCTAGATTCAGTACATGCTGTATCCTCGTTATCTATATAACAGTATTTAATCTAGGGGGAATGATGTATGGTAGAAAATATTTTCCACATTAAAATGCCAACTATATAAAATTGGGGGAAAGTAAGCAGGCACCTTTTTCAGAAAAGCATGGCATGTAAAAATGATAAAACCTACAGTACATACTTTATAACCAAACTCATTCAACCAGCATTAAAAAGATATACCAGTCAATGAAATGTGTTTTCTTTGAGCCAGAGGTTGGTAACTCATGCCACATCCCAGATGTTACTACTACTACTACTTAACACTTCTATAGCGCTACAAGGCATACACAGCGCTGTACACCATACACAAAAAAAAGACAATCCCTGCTCAAAAAGCTTACAATCTAGATAAGAAAGGTAAACAGACAGAACAATTAAGGGTAAGGGAATAAAGAGGTGAGGATAAAGGACAGGGCAAGTGAGTAGAGGTTAGGAGTCAAAAGCAGTGGTAAAGAGGTGGGCTTTAAGTTTGGACTTGAAGACGGCCAAAGACGGGGCTAGGCGCACAGGCTCTGGAAGTCTATTCCAGGCGTGAGGTGCAGCAAGACAAAAGAAACAGAGTCTAGAACTAGCAGTAGAGGAGAAGGGGACAGATAAGAGAGATTTATCTACAGAACAGAGTACCCGAGGGGGGGGGGGCGTAGGGAGAGACGAGAGTGGAGAGGTACTGGGGAGCAGCAGAGTGAATACACTTATAGGTCAATAAGAGAAGCTTAAACTGAATACGGACACGGATAGGGAGCCAGTGAAGTGACTTAAGGAGGGGGCTAATGTGTGCATAGCGACTTTGGTGGAAAATGAGTCGTGCAGCGGAGTTTTGGACTGATTGAAGAGGAGAGAGATGGCTAAGAGGGAGGCCGGTGAGAAGCAGGTTACAATAATCAAGACGAGAGGTGGTAAGAGTGTGGATAAGGGTTCTGGCAGAATGCTCAGAGATGAAGGGATGGATTTTGCTAATGTTATAGAGAAAGAAACGACAGGTTTTGGCAATCTGTTGAATATGAGCAGAGAAGGAGAGAGAGGAGTCAAAGATGACCCCAAGGTTTTGAGCTGATGAGACAGGGAGAATGAGAGTACCATCCACAGGAATAGAGAAAAGGGGGGAGAAGAATGGAGTGGAGTGGAGGAGTAGCCTAGCGGTTAATGCAGCGGACTTTGGTCCTGGGGAACTGAGATCGATTCCCGCTGCAGCTCCTTGTGACAATGGGTAAAGTCACCTAACCCTCCGTTGCCCCAGATAGATCGCTTTGGATGTGGTTGCAAAAACTGTAGAAAAGTGGTAGGTTTAGGGGGAAAGATGAGAAGCTCGGTTTTGGCCATGTTAAGTTTTAGATGATGTTGGGACATTCAGGCAGCAATATCAGATAGGCAGGCTGAGACCTTGGCCTGGATGCTGGTTGAAATTTCAGGGGTAGAGAGGTAAATTTGGGAGTCGTCAGCATAGAGATGGTATTGAAAGCCATGGGTTGATATCAGAGAGCCAAGGGAAGAAGTGTAGATGGACAACAGGAGAGGACCGAGAACAGAACCCTGAGTTGGTAGAGGGATAGAAATGGAAGAGGATCCACCAGAGTGTACACTAAAGGTGTGAAGCGAGAGGTAGGAGGAGAACCAGGAAAGAACAGAGCCCTGGAATCCAAATGAAGACAGGGTATCAAGAAGTAGGCTGTGATCAACAGTGTCAAAAGCGGCGGATAACGCGAGAAGGATGAGGATAGAATAGAGACCTTTCGATTTGGCCAGGAATAGGTCGTTGGAAACTTTAGCAAGTGTAGTTTCAGTTGAATGAAGAGGGTGAAAGCCAGACTGGAGTGGGTCAAGAACAGCATGAGACGAGAGAAAGTCAAGACAGCGGCGGTGAACGGCGGCGCGTTCAAGTAACTTGGAGAGGAAGGGGAGAAGGGAGATGGGTCAATAGTTGGAAGGACAGGTAGGGTCAAGCGAAGGCTTCTTCAGGAGCGGTGTGACTACAGCATGTTTGAAGGCATCAGGAATGGTCGCAGTGGAAAGAGAGAGATTGAGAATATCACAGATAAAAGGAGTGAGAGTAGGAGAGATGGTGTTAAGAAGGTGGGTAGGAATGGGATCAGAGGAACAGGTAGTTTGTTTAGAGGAGGAGAGAAGATGTGATATTTCTTCATCAGTGACCTCAAGAAAGGAGGAAAAGGACAGAGGGGTTGAGGAAATAGGGGAACGGACAAGAGGAGGGACAAGGGGAAGGAGAGGCGGGGATGGTTTGGTAGAGAATATCATGCTGTTCTTCTCACACACCTAATTCTGGTACCATATGTGCATTCAATCTGCATTAGTCAGCTGAGCTTATCTCCCTCACTCTCCTCTCCCTCAGGATGACCTGTTTTCATCCCTCTTTTAGTGATCCTAGAGGCAACGGTTTCACCAGAGACTTTTCCGAACTCAGAAATAGAGAGCTTGATCATAGCCATTCTCCAACTGCCCAAAAAGAGGTATAAGGGATATTGTAGATTTTCTGGCACTTTCATAGTTTGCTGAAAGGTTTAAGACTACTACTACAGGTAAATAATGTCTTACAAACAATTGTCATCCTCCATCTACAATACTTTTTAAACCAAATTGAGTGGTAGTTGGTCCTCTGTTCCTCTATAGTTTATTTTCAAGAGCAATTATGGTTTTCCCAGTTTGCTTCAGATATGTGTGCTCAAATAAATTGCTCTGTATTGTTTGGGTTTTTTTTTAACTTTCTCTTTCTATTGCAATGTACTATGTATATAGTCTGGTAGTATGTTCACTTTGAGTTCTGTATGATGTGATTTCACTGTATTTTTAGCCACATTGAACTCAGGTTGCTGTGATAATGTGAGATATAAATGTCAAAGTATAATCATCATCATCTAAATGAGATTATCAGATATCCATTTCTCAGTATGATTAACTTATTCCCTAAACCCAAGCTGATAATCTAACAATGGGAGAAGGAAATAGGAAATATTTCTGAACAGACTGTTTCTCCGCTCTCAAGACAAATCCCTCCTTTCAGTACCCTTCTCCACCACCGCCAACTCTAGGCTCCGCCCTTTCTGCCTCGCCTCACCCCATGCTTGGAACAAACTCCCTGAGCCCATACGCCAGGCCCCCTCCCTACCCATCTTCAAATCATTGCTCAAAGCCCACCTCTTCAATGTCGCCTTCAGCACCTAATCACAACACCTCTACTCAGGAAATCTAGACCACCCCAACTTGACATTTTGTCCTTTAGATTGTAAGCTCTTCTGAACAGGGATGGGCCTTATTTGTTAATTTGTACAGCGCTGCGTAACCCTAGTAGCGCTCTAGAAATGTTAAGTAGTAGTAGTAGTAGTGATCCTTGGCAGAAGGTACAATATGCCCTGAAAGCATCTTTGTTCTTCTCACACAGCTGCAAGATTGCTGTAGTGAACGGCACCCCAACTGGAGTAAGGGTTTGCTAAAAATATTAGAGGGAAAAATATTAGAAGCTATAAATGGTGAGTCTACAAATGCAATCTTGTGTCCATCTCTTATATGTTCTAATTTAGTGGATTCTACTCTTTTAACCAAACTGGTTAGGAACAGTAGTCAGGGCCATATATTAAATGAAAAACTACAAGAACTTGGGCATAAAGCAAAATTGTCTACCTGTAGTAGGTGTTCTCCATAAACAGCAGGATAAATTAGTCACACAGTTTAGGTGATGTCCTCTGATGGTGCCATGGACAAAGGAGCTCCAGATGAAACAGTGGTAGAATCCAAGCAATTTAGGGATGGGTTCTTAATATAACTTTGTTTAAAAAAAAAAAGGTTGCATGTAAAGTGGGCAAGATATAAGGGCTTGAATGTCATGTGCTCATCTTGTCAAGATGATCACTATTAGAAAAAACATTTTCCAGGAAAGGTGTCTGAACTATATATAACTTTGACAACCGGTGATTACATCAACTGCATTAAAACTACATTGAAGTCCCATAGATATGGGGAGTTTGAAAAAGGCACTTTAGCATGAATAAGCCCTCTCTTACAATGAGGGATATTTTGTAATTGAAGCCTCATTGATTATTTTATGGTAAGTTAAAATAGCACTGAGATGTACCTTGACAGAGGAAGTATGAAGATCTTGCTGACTAATGTGAAAAAGGTAATGAATTAACATTATTGGTGAATAGTAAAAAGGGTCTTGGTTCCTGTCTTTAGGGATCCTTCTCTTTTTAAAATAGAGGCTGACCAAAACTACTTTTTTCAGTTTCATCCAAAAATGAAACCGCTACCGAAACTAAACATTTTCGACCGAAACCTCAGCTGAAATTTATCACCTGGTTTCAGCCGAAGTCTAAAGTTTGGTTGTGTGAATATAAAACAATGAGGCCCGCTGGGGATCATCAAAGCATGCAGTCAGCAGCTCTCTGCTAAACCCACAGGACATTATTACCCTGCAGTCTCAAAAACTGCAAGCACAGGCTGACACCTGGGACAGCCATTTTAACAAAGACTTCTCAACAAGTCTGGCACTTTTAGGTTCCCAAGACTATGCAGATGTAGTTAAATATCCTCTGAGGCAGAAACTTTGTGAGAATGTGTAAAAAAAAAAAAATCATGATTACCAGTTTTTTAAGCTTGCTCAACTGTTCACAAGTAACAAGAGGAAGTAGCACTGAGATGTTCCCCATTTTGTACTTAGTTATAAAACTGATTAAGGACAAGCATGATATAGATTCTTCCTAAAATTGGGTAAAGGAGTCCAGGCACTTGTATTATACCAGCGTGATGCACAATCCAGAATAAAAAAAGTACATTACTGTTATTGAATAAGAGGACTATATGTTCTGAAACATTACAAGTCAAGAGCAATACATTTCTCAAATTATTTTCTAATATATAAACTTTATTTCATTGGAATATTTCCCTACTAACACTGTAAGCTGACCAGTACTTATTCTTGAAAACAATCAATGCAGTTTCCTCTCATGAAATCTAGCTTCTACACACCACAAATTTGATTGAAATCCTGCATCTTCATCAAACTCAACAGAAGCTGGAAATTCTTTAGAATCACCTATGTAGTATCCAAGTCAGAATATATATAATAATTTAAATAATAGAAGACCATATTTTACCTCAGTACAAAATAGCCTAAACACATATGGACCTCAGCTGATGAAAAGTGAAACTAAAAGCCACAGTGCTTTTCAAAGGCTAACAATCAGGCTCATTTTCGAAAGAGAAGGGCGTCAAAAAAGCGATACAAAAGGCACATGGGCGTCCCCGTGAAAGAAGGTCTCTCAAATCCAATAATTGAAACAGGGCCATAAGGGCGTCCTCAGAGCAAGGACGCCCATCTATGGTCGTCCCCACAGGGGTCGTGTTAGGGGCGGCATTACGAGATGGGCGCCCACAGCGTATAACGGCTAGCGAAATAGTTTTGCATGGGTGGGAACATGAGCGTCCTTAGTTAGACCTGAAATAAAAGCGACCAGGGTAAGGGGGAAGTTGTCTTTAGACCCATTAGCGATTTTGTGCAGTTGGAGAGTGGCGAGAGCATTGTTCGGAGAGAAAGCTGAGAGTTTGTTGAGTACCTGCTACCTTTGTCTGTGTGCCGTATTCGGAACATTTTCACCCTCATCTGCCTCATTTGTGTTTTATCTTTTCAGCTTTCCCTACCCCTTCTAGCTCCCAAACCCAGACACCACTACTCCTTCCTCTATCTTCCCCATCCCCTCCCCCTATCCATCTCCATTCACTGTCCCCAAGTTCATATTTCATTCCCTTACCTGTTTGTAGTCTCTGTTTGTCTCTTTGTCCTGTGTACTACTGCAGCGTGTTTGTGAAGACTGCTTGGAGAGTGAGTGGCTAGAGGGTGTGGCAGGAGAGTTTGTACTAGGTCAGAGAGTGCTTGCAGTGTGGCTCTGCTGTGTGTGACCACATTGTTTGTCGGTGGTGGGACAGCGAGTGTCAACTTCTGTTTGTTGCTGCTGTGTTTCATCAAGTTGGTAGGGAGAGATGAGCACTGGTGGCACTGCATTGCACCTGTAGTGAGGGGAAACGGAGGCACTAAATGCACAGGTGGCTTTCATGTTGGAGGAAGAGGGGAGGCACCGCAGGAGGTACTCACGCCACAGAGTTTTCAGGCCCCGTAGCAGTTTCCTAGACCTCACTGACCTGCAGTGTCTCACTAGGTACCGCTTTGATAGGGCTGACATTCAGCACCTTTGTGACCAGCTCAAACCCCTCCTGCAGCCCAGGACCCATAGGAACAACCCCATCCCTATGCACCTAAAGATCACTGCTTCTCTATCTTTTCTGGCCACTGGGAGTTTCCAGTCTGTCCTATCTGTGAACACGGGTCTCACCCAGGCTTCCATTTCTAATTGCCTCACCCAGTTCCTTGATGCCTTCATTACCCACACCTCTGAGTGCATCACCTTCCCCACCACCCCCCAGGCCCTGCAGAACAACATGGCTGACTTCTATACCATAGCTCACTTCCCCTCGGTCATAGGTGCCATTGACTGCACACGTCACACTCAGACCCCCCGGACACGAGAGGCCACTTATAGGAACAGGAAAGCATTCCACTCACTCAATATGCAAGTTGTGTGTGATGCCCAGGGGGAGATTCTAGACGTGTGTGCCCTATACCCAGGTTCCACCCATGACGCCTACATATTGCAGCACTCAGGAATCTTCCGCAGGTTTGACTGAGGGGAGATCACCGGCGGATGGCTCCTAGGTAAGTGCAGCATGGATCTGTCCAAACTATACTTCCTCCACTGGGCAACCCTCCACAATCCACTATCCCCCCCCCCCCCCCCACCTGCACAAGGTACCAGCTCCAAACAATACACACATCTTTCTCATCCTGCTTCTCCCCAAAGGTGACAGAGGCTACCCACAGCGGAATTCACTCATGACCCCCATAGTGCACCCACAAACAGGGTCAGAGGAGAACTACAACAGTAGACATTGGACCACCTGTCGCATCATTGAGTGCACCTTCAGACAACTTAAGAACAGGTTCCGATATCTGGACCGTTCTGGAGGGGAGCTCCTGTACAGCCCCCAAAAGGTGGCAAAGATATTCCTGGCCTGCTGCATGCTACATAATTTGGCAATGCGCAGAGGACAGGACCTCCCAGAAGAGCCATAGCCACCACAGCAGCAGGCCCCAGATGAAGAGGATGAGGAGCCCCCTCCACCTCCCACCCACAGAGCAGAGCAGAGTGCACACCAGCTGCGGGACAGAACCATGCAAAGACTGATCAAGATAAGTTTTGTGTGAGAGTAAGTTGACATTTATTTCTATGACATAGTATATACACACCACCACCACCACCATCATCCGCTCTGTGCATATTCCCCTCCTCCACCACCCCCCACTACCATCACCCGCTCTGTGCATATTCCCCTCCCTCAAACCCTCACCCCCCCCCCCCCCAGCATGTCCCATCACTTTCTCCGCCCCTTCCCCTGGCCCCGTCTCCGTCCCCTCCTACCCCTCCCACCGTGTTCCTTTGCAGCTGATGCTGCAGGGGAACTCTGTTGAGTCCTCTGATGAGCTCCCATTCTCCTCCTCTGTGTCCACAAGGCAGCCTGCTGCCTCGGCTGCCATGTGGAAGTCTGCCACCTTGAGGTCTGTGGCTTGCCCTGCAACCTGGGCACAGCACCCAGAAGGGGAGCTGATGTGGTGGCTGCTGGACCAGTGGCTGGGGAGACTGAGGATCTCAAGCTCCTCTTCTTAGTGGGTGGTTGCTGTGCAGTGGTGGAAGTAGACGCCACTTGTTGCTGCATCAGGGCTGTTCTAGGTGCTTTCAGGTCATGGCATAGGCCCTCAATGCTATGCTCAAGCTGTTGGAGCTTCTGTACTACTTCACGTTGGGCCTGTACCACTTCCCGTTGCACCTGGAGCGCTTCCTGTTGCAGCTCCAATTTCTGGCGCTGGTAATCTTCCATGTGCACATTCTGGCCCAGCAATTGTGTGGCGAGGCACAGTAGCTGCCTTCTCTGGCTGGATGGCCTCTGCCGAGGAGGTGCCCCCCCTTCTGTATCTTCTTTTTCAGTGTCACCATCAGCAAAGGTTGCGGGTGGTGGAGAGAGAGCCTCTGCTGCAGGTGGTGGAGGGAGAGCTGGCGCTGCTGCTGCTGCTGGGTCCTGTGGTTCCACCCCATTGTCCTGTGTGCTTTCTTGTGCAGGCCCACTGTTTTGCTGCTATGTGTCCTGGAGCTGGTGGCCACTAGGGCCAGCTTCTTCCTCTGACTGGCTGTCATCACCTGCATAGCAAAAGGGGAGGAAGTGTGTTGGTCAAAATAACCCACTTTTGTTTTTCAGCATTCATATACATAGCCCCACACGCAAAGACCCAGCAAAGAGATGGTGAGGAATGGGATTGGCAGGCAAGCCACAGATGTCACTGTACATGGTACAGAGCTAGAGATGAGGAGCGCAGTGTACTACAGAGAATGATGTGGAAGAAAGCCACACAGGCAGGTGGGTAGACATAGAACTGTGGAAGGTATGCAGAGGACAACACAGTGGCTACAGCACAGAGGTGTGGGAAGGAGATATGCAGAGTTTGGTGATGGGAAAAGAGGAGGGAATGGGAAAGGCCCCCAAAGCTGTGAAACAGTGGTAACCTACACACACATTACTGGAAATCCTCCCCCTCCCCCCTGCTACTCCCTGTGTCATGGTCTGTAATGAATAGTGATTTGTATTGCATGTGGTGTTCTCACCCCTTCCCCTACTGAGGAACACCACACTGTCCCCCACTTGTGTAAAACAGAGTGTAGTGCAGCACAACAGATACCCCAGCTTCCTAATGGTCAACCTACCTGAGACCTCAGACTGTGCTGATGTGTCAAGGGACCCAATGCTGTGGATCCCCTCCTGGGGCAAGAGCCCACGAATGATGCGCTTGATGGGGGTCAAGTTAGCGGTGTCATCTGCTGGGGGGGGGGGGGGGGGGTTGGCACCAGCCTTCCTCCTGACATCACGCCTCAGCCAGCGCCACTTCCGTTTGTCTTCCACATCCCTGCCACAGTAGAAGACCGTGTTGAGCCGGTCCCTTACTGCATCCCATTCTCTCTGCTTTGTTGTAGCAGCCAGCCTCTGGCCTATGGGAGCAAAGAGATGCATGTGCCTCCTCTGGATTTCCTGAACCAGCAGTTCAATTTCTGGGTTGCTGAAATTACCCTTGCGGGTGGGTGGTTGCTTTGGTGCCATTGTACCAATGCGATGCAAAGAATCGAAAATACAGAGAAGGGCACTTAAGTACTATTCCAGGGACACCCATGTAAGAACGCGATGGGCATCCCTGAGATGGGCGTCTAGTTTCAAATATTGACAAAATCCCTAAACGTCCCCAAGCTGCTCTGGCGATTTGGGCGTCCTCATTTCGATTACGGGTGATAATGATAAACGTCCCCAGCTGCTCTTCCCTTCAGTGGGCCTTGTAAGATGGACATCCTTCAGCAGTTCTGTGAGAAACGCGTCCTTGTTGCTGTATTTTACACTTATGAATGTTCCTTATATTTCCCTTAACTGGACGTCCGCAACTACATGCACTGTACTTACGGAACAACCAGGTACATCAGAGAAGTCCAAAGTATAGTAAAAAGGATATCTTTCTCGTTGAACCGCCGAAGGACGTTGATATGACAAGTACAGTAAATGTTTTAGGGACGTCCTTTCGCAGTTCTGAAAGATGGGCATCCTTTTTACTATACTTTGGACTTCTCTGATTTGGATGTTTTGAACTGTGATAATGGAATGTCTAAGGACGTCCATACTATTTTTCGATTATACCTACCTGATTTTGGCCGACGTCACGAGGGCATCCTAATTCATACTTGGACAACCTTTCGAAAATGCCCCTCTTTGTGCCACATTTGGAGTGACAGCTGATATCATATCTCCACAGAGAGGGGCTAATTCCTAAGGAGCTTATCATCACAAATCTTCCAAAATCAAACTTAGACATCATATTGAAAATGCCCCTCAATGTCCAAAATATGGCCTTTTTTGCATGTGAGAAAATTGTTGCAACCCTAAGGTGTCCAAATGCCCTTAAAAAACCTCCACTTTAGAACAAGTGGAGTAATCCGTATGCACACTAAAAGCCCATAAATTCGTAATTTATTAAATTCAACACTTTAGACCAGGTAGAACATATACAATCAACATTCCACCCCACATTCCCTTTTCCAAGGCCCATCAGTAGATATTCTTTGCCTTCAACCTGTGTCACCTTAATACTAAATTATCCCAATTCTTTCTTTACCACCAATGCCACTCCACCACCCTTCCTTCCTATTCGGTTATGAAAAAATACCTGGTAAACTACTGGACACATTTCTAAGTAAACTACAGCCACTTCCTTCAATAACCAAGTCTCTACTATGACTAAGAAATCTAAGCAATTTTCCAAAATAAAAGATCTGCTGACAAAAAGCCTTTATTAACTGATCTTGCATTTAACAGCCCTCCCCCTCCAACTTACTGTTCTAACATTATTCTCTTGCCAATAGGCACCAAAACTGAAGACTTAGCAGTCCTTATTTTACTCAGTCACCCATACATCCCCCTTCCTATACAAATTGGAATTATTTCTCCTTCCTTAGGACCCCCAACACATAACAAACCCCCCTGCAATAACCACAAAGATTAAAAAAAAAGTCCCATCTTGTCCTTTCCCCCCTCCACCACAGACCCAGTCAACACCAAGAGCCAAATAAAGCCCTGGGCTGGGTCATGCAGCCAAATTATGGACTGTAGTCCACACAGGCACTAAGGCCCAGCTTCTTATCAGAAACTTCATGGTTTAGTTCCTTTAGAGTAGCCCTCTCTTTCCTCTCTACGCAGCACTGTACACTTTTATACATTTTTTAAAAAAGCAACAGAAACAAAAGAAAATGCAACTGCATTTTAAATACAGAGAGGCAGAAATAATTTAAGATAGACTAATCAGTAGATTTTTACTGTTGTAAATACTTCCTTACCGTATTGTAGGGTCAGTTTTCACAAAGCCATCATATTGAGTGTTTTTCTGCAATGCATGCATGTCTAGCTCAGGACTCCCACAAACAAGAATTTCGACTTCTTCAGGGCGAAGTAGCTGCAAGAAGAATGAAACATTTACTATCTGGGGGCAAGTGAAAATGATGAAAACTTGCTGAGTTGTATAAAGTAAAATTATCACTGTACCAGGAAGCACCCACTAAGAATTGCTTCTTTATTTATTTATGTTACATTTGTACCCCGCGCTTTCCCACTCATGGCAGGCTCAATGCGGCAGGCAATGGAGGGTTAAGTGACTTGCCCAGAGTCACAAGGGGCTGCCTGTGCCGGGGAATCGAACTCAGTTCCTCAGGACCAAAGTCCACCACCCTAACCACTAGGCCACTCCTCCACTTTACAAGAAAAGCACAGGTGTGATGATCAAGCAGACAATATATATAGACCCTATACAGACTTTTATCCCCTTTGCTTTTGCAAGGATTTAATCTATTGCACACTAATTCTGCTACAAACTAAATTATCTTTTTGTTTAGGGAAAAGGAAATGGGACTTGATATACTGCCTTTCTGTGGTTTTTGCAACTACATTCAAAGTGTTTACATAGTATTTATAGGTACTTATTTGTACCTAGGGCAATAGGGTTAAGTGACTTGCCCAGAGTCACAAGGAGCTGCAGTGGGAATGAAACCCAGTTCCCCAGGGTCAAAGTCCACTGCATTAACCACTAGGCTACTCCTCTACTCTTTAGGAGTTAAATATAGCATTTTGAGTTTTCCTTTTTGAATTTACATATTATTTTAGGGCCCAATATTCAGCCTGCGGCAGTCAGCAATTTTTAAGCCACTGACAGTAGTGGGCTAAATTACTACTACAAATCATTTCTATAGCCTGGATAGTCAATTCTAGGCCATGTCCAGGCTCTGCCATTGAAAACCTGTTCACTGTAGTCACCCACACTGGACACTAGCCAATATTCAGGCTGATACCCAATTAGCTTAGTGGATAAAATTAGGACAGTCTCTTTGATAGAATTTGGGGCCCTTCTAAAAGGCATTATTCCCTAACATACATTAAGCATGTGAAAAAAGGCTTCAAAATGCATTAAAGGGTTTTGCAGTAATTTGCCAGTTTGTATGCACTAATCACTCATTATTTAGTTTTTTAAAAATATTTTTAGGAGGGGGCATCACCCAAACTGACACATTCAACCCCTCCCTGCAACAGAACTGATTTTTTATCAAATAGAGAGTAAGCACAACCAGCCTACCTTCCCCAAACCCCACCTCTAACACTGTACAACCCCACCTCCTGCCAGAGCCTTATTCTTTCCCCACCTTCCTGACCCACCTCTGTGACTTACCCAGGAGACAATACTGGTGTCAGTGGGGTCCCAGGCATCAGTGATCCCTTTTGCTGCTGCCTGGGTTAGTGCTGTCATTCAGAATGGAGCTGATGGCCCCTAGCGGAAGTCTTCAGTATTACTACTAGGAGACTTCCTTCCATATATGGAAATGTCTCTCCATATGTGGAAGGATGACCCCTATTGGTACCACCACAAGGTTGCTGCGAAGGGTCATAAGTACCATTTTGGATGATGGTGCTGATCTGGGCTGCAGCAAGGAGTCATTGCTCCCTGGTACACCACTAACACCAATGTGCCCTCTCCCAGGGAAGTTCTGGGTGAGGGTTGGGGTGGGGGGATTGTAAGGCTCTGGTCGTGGATGGGGTTGTACAGTTAAGGGGCAAGACTAGGGAAGGGAGTGGGAAGATTGTGCTGGATCCTCATTTGATCGGGGATCGGCCCTTTCTTGGAGGGAGGTTAGGTTGTATCGTGAGGGGGGGCGGTGTAAGTTTAGTGTCTGGGGAGGGATCAAGAGATGTCAGGGAGTCAGGTTGGAGTCAGGTATGGTTCAGGTGACGCATCGATGGTCAGGTCAGTGGCAGGGGAGAATCTGTGTTTGGGGGGGGGGGAGGCCCACATTGTAAGGTTCCAGTCAGCTGTCATTCTGACAGTTATCACCTGTGTGCCATGTGCATTAAATGCAGGCCAGACGTGGGGCACACCCCCTGTATTTTCCGTACAAGTTTTGCGCTTATGGCATGTTAATTTTTGCAGTAAACATGCGATAAGTGCAAAACTTACCACACTTTAGTAAAAGAGCCTCTTTGTTGTAATGGCAGACTACTAGAAAATGGTATGAGAATATGAAACATTTTGGTTGTTTTTGAACTGTTTTCTTTTGGGCTACAAAGCCTTCTCATCCCAAAACAACCCAACATAATTCTAGTAGTAAAAAAAAAACTCAGATGTTTTCAATAGGACTAGAATGAAAAGGTCTTAACATGACACCTACTGGGAAATCTGTACCTTAAATTTTCAGTTATGTATATCTCAGTGAATATTTGTCTAAAGACAGTTTTCTTTTAGCCTTCCTTTAACAACCTTGCCTGCCAAAAGCTAGCAAATTATTCTTTAATTTGATCTCATTGCTGGGAGGAAGCTTAGTTCAAGGTTTCATTAAAATTACATTATGCAAATTTTTCATCCTATTTTAAATCCAATTTAGTGAAAATGCTGAGAAGTGGGAGCCTCAAAAATATAATATGCAAATTCAGCACAAAAAATGTATCTAGATGGGTGAATTTCAGGCTGTTGAATTGATACCAAAGAAAATAAGACTGCAAACTTAACATTATTATTGCACAGCAATGTGTAACTGTGAAAATTGCTTTTATTCTAGTGACACTATTTTTGCAAATCATACTTTAGGTTAAACACATACACAAAGTTTAAACAAAATTGAAGATAGTTGAGTGGGAGTGATTTCTAAAATTGGTCCACTTGACATGGAATTAACTCAGCCCGGTTAAGTGCAACTGAATATTGATGAGCTGCCCGCTCAGCGACGTTTAAGCAGACAGGAACCAGCATGAGTTTTTCTATTATAAAACCACAAAATTGCTTACCATCAGTGCATTTGAAGCACATACACTATGAAATCCATAGTAGAATGCTGCAAACTGTTTATAGATGGATTTGTTGAGAAGAAAATCGACATAAAGTTGTATGTACTCTGGAAGAAAAACATTTGTTTTCTATTTATTGCCATGGAAGTTTCAAAGTAAAAGAAAAATGAAGCATATCTGCTAAATTGAACTGCTATATATCCAAATTATTTTCTTATAAAGAGCAACTTTCATACAAAAATATAGGTATAAATGATATTGTCTAAGGCATATAGAGGTCCTTTTACTAAGCTGCAGGAAAAAGGGCCCTGCAGTAATGGCAGGGGCTGTTTTTCCCATATACCAGGGCCCTTTTTACTGCAGCAGATAAAATCTTAACCATCCAAAGAGGGGCATTTTCAAACGGGGATGCCCATCTCTAAGGGCACCCATCTCTGAGGACGTCCCCGCAAAGGGGCAGGGCATCCTGTATTATCAAAAAAAGATGGGCGTCCATCTTTCATTTTGATAATACGGTCGGGGACGCCCAAATCTCAACATTTAGGTCAACCTAAGAGATGGTCCACCTAAATGTTGAGATGGTCGACCTTAGAGATGGGCGACCTCGGTTTTTGCCGATAATGGAAACTGAGGATGCCTATCTCAAAAAATGACCAAACTGCAAGCCATTTGGTCATAGGAGGAGCTAGCATTCATAGTGCACTGGTCCCCCTGACATGCCAGGACACCAACCGAGCACCCTAGGGGGCACAGCAGTGGACTTCACAAATTGCTCCCAGGTGCATAGCTCCCTTACCTTGGGTGCTGAGCTCCCCAAACCCCACTCCCCACAACTGTACACCACTACCATAGCCCTTAAATGGTGAAGAGGGGCACCTACATGTGGGTACAGTGGGTTTCGGGTGGGTTTTGGAGGGCTCATATTTACCACCACAAGTGTAACAGGTAGGGAGGGGATGGGCCTGGGTCTGCCTGCCTGAAGTGCACTGCACTCACTAAAAACTGCTCCAGAAACCTGCATACTGCTGTGATGGAGCTGGGTATGACATTTGAGGCTGGCATAGAGGCTGGCAAAAAATGTTTTTATATTTTTTTGGGGGGTGGGAGGGGGTTAGTGACCACTGGGGGAGTAAAGTGAGGTCATCCCCAATTCCCTCCGGTGGTCATCTGGTCAGTTCAGACACCTTTTCGAGGCTTGGTCGTGAAACAAATTGGACCAAGTAAAGTCGGCCAAATACTCATCAGGGTCGCCCTTCTTTTTTCCATTATTGGCCGAGGACACCCATCCCTTAAGCACGCCCCTGTCCCGCCTTCGGTACACAGCCGAAACGCTCCAGCTTTCAATTATGCCAATTTGGGCGACCCTGAGAGAAGGACGCCCATCTCCCAATTTGTGTCGGAAGATGGGCGTTCTTCTCTTTCGATTATGCCCCTGATAGACATCACCACCTGGCTACTGCTGTATCATTTTTTGTTCATTGGTTCAGACTCTTCTCACAAAATTTGCAAAAGTTGAGAAAAATAGTAAGCGGGCAATATTTAACTTGCAGTGGTTAGTGGTTATTTATTCCCAGATAGTCAGTGCCAGCCCCTGTCCAGTTACCAACAGGTCTGGGGTGGCTGCCTGGAGTTACCTGGATACTGCCAACAGTGGCTGTACCTGGATAACTACCTGGTTAGCTCAGGGCAGTCTTTTGCTGTCCTCAGTTAACCAGGTAGCTATCAGTGTACAGTGCAATCTGCTTAAGTGCAAGGGTCTGGGACCAAAGAAATACATGCAGTTAACCGGAGCGTGCTCTTAACCATAGTGACCCAAAGAAGCTTGAAATCTGATAAACACATGTATATTATACGTACAGTAAACAGTCTCCATTAACTGACGTTAGGCTTACTTAAAGTAATCAGTTATAGTCCTCTGTACACTACTGTGTCTGTGAGTTCCATAGACTGTCTGCTCCTGATTTGAGATAACCGCTGAAGAAGAGCATCTTCTACATCCTCAGCTTTTCCCACCTGTTTATGTTTCCTGTGTGGATTTGTATTGTTTTGCCAGTCTTCCAGAAGCTGATATTTCTGCTTCAAGATACGCGAAATTTGACTGGGATTGACCCCATATTCTTTAGCAATAGATGCTTGACTTTGTTTGTTTTCTAATTTTTTCAGAACTTCTATTCGTTCAGCTAATGTTAAAATCTTACAGTTGCGTGATGACAGCTCCATTGTACACTCTAACAACTTTCTTTCGCTAATTCTAACAAATTAACTCTCATTGGTTACCGCCTGTGGCAGGTAACCAATGAGAATTATGCGATAGAATTCAAATTTATCGCTCCTTTGTCACGTGCAAATTGGCTTCCATATTCCAAGTGTGCACTTATGTGGATTCTTTCATGCAGAGGGGCGGACTTAAACCAATGCATATAAGCGAATCTTGCACTTATCACTGGTGCGCTAAACCGAAGTTTGTCCCCATGGAAATTTATGGCGCCAAAAAGGGTACTGAAGTATGGCATGTAGTTAAACGGAGCATGCGCTTATCCGATGTGCACTTAGAGTGCACTGTATCTCCACTGAATGTCGATGGCCCAAATGACTCCAGGCTCCACCCGCAGACCACTTCGGCACTAACCAGAAAGTGCTGCAGCAGACCCAGAATATATTTAGCAGCACTCTCTGATTAAGTGCTGGTGAATATCCGCTCCTGGCCTGGTCAGCATGATTTAACCAGGCAGGAGCCTCTTATTTATTTTATTTTGGTATACTTGACATCAGTGGCGTAGCCAAGGGTGGGCTTGGGTGGGCCCAGGCCCACCCACTTTGGGTTCAGGCCCACCCAGTAGCAGCATACCTATGATGTGGCTGGCAGGGATCCCCAAGCCCCACCAGCCGAAAACTCCCAACAAGTGTCCCTCCTGCATACCTTGTAAGTAGCAGATCTTCACCTGCAGTGAGCAGTGACATACATACTGCTCGCACCGGCCCCACAGCCTTCCTGCTGATGTATTTCTGCCTAGGTGGAAATATGAAGCTGCATCAGAGGGAAGGGTGTGGGGCCAACATGAGCAGTGTATATTAGTTGCTGCTCGCTGCTGGTGAAAATCTTTTATTTAAAAGGTATACGGGAGAGGGGGGATGTTTGAGAGACCATATGGCATGCAGGCGAGAGGAGAGACCAAATCACCCGTGGGACGGGGCGAGGTTCTTCTGCCCACCCCACCCAAAATTGGGTGTCTGGCTACGCCCCTGCTTGACATACTGTCAAAGGCCTACACATAGGCATCTAGACGGTTAACACACAACTAAAGGTATTTAAGAGAAGGAAGAAAAGGACAAGGGAGGAAGGGAGAAAAATAACATGGTTAGTTAAATTTAGGAAAGGCGGATGAAAACAGATTTGTTTTTAAAGCTTGTTTAAATGCTGCAAGTGTTGGTTGATTCCTGATGTTGAGAGGTAAGTCGTTCTATAATTTAGGGCCAAGGTATCTGAAAGTAGAGTCACAGGAGATGTTAAGACAAAGACCGTGAAGGTGGGGGAAGGGCCAGGAGATTGTTATCAGAAGAGCTAGGACAATGGAGGAGGGAGTAAGGGATAAGAAGTTTGAGGTAAACAGGGGCAGGGGAGACTGAGATTTATATCTGATTATTTAGATCTTTTCTGATTTGATTTTAATGGATTTGTTTTCATTACTGTAAACCGCTGTGATCTTTCTTTGTGCACAGCCTAGCAGTATAGCAAATGTAATAAACTAACTGCACCAGCAGAAGGATTTTATATTCGATTTGGGCAGTAACCTATAGTGGTCCGGGGGGGGGGGGGTGACAAGATCAAAGCGGTGTGCTTTGTGTAGGAGCTTGACAGCGATTCATTATACAAGCTGTAGGCATTTAAAGGAGTGCAGGGGGAGATGAGCGTACAGGGAGTTGCAATAATCAAGATGTGATATAACAAGAGTAAGAATGAGAGGGCACAAGAGCGATGCAGGAAGGAAAGAATGAACAGAGCAAATATGGTGACACGCAAAGAACAGGGAATGGAGGATGTTATCTGTTTGGGTCTTGAAAGCGGTTAAAAACCATGCTGAATGACCCCTAAGCTTTATGACCTAAGACGTATGTACAATACAATAGGAGAATTTCTATTCCACTACTTGCCTTTGGGCTTAGGGCAGATTACAAAAGAATTTTGAGAATAGGGACCATAACATCCCTGATTACAGTTTGAATTTAATATGAATTACAAAGAAATTTGAAAAAGAGAGAACATACCATCTCTAATTACTCAATAATAAAATCAGATTTACCCACTTCATGCCAGACATCCTATATAATAATTCTCACCTCCAACGTTCTGAGGCTGCCTGGAACCATGACTTCCCTGGAGGTGGTCTGCTTCATGGAGTAGATAAAACTGACGTCACCAGTCCGACGCACAGCAACCAACCGCGACTCAGCCAACAGCAAACAGCGACCCAGGCAGGGGGAGGAGTAGGGAAATATGCAGAGCGTGTTTCCCTACTCCTCCCCCCGTGCCTAGGAATCGCCCGACACTGGCTGCCAACCACCCGCAAACACTAACCAGCCTCAAAAAAACGCCGCCGCCCTCCCTCTCCAAGTCCGGATTTGGACTGTCGGAGAGGACGAAGAGGGAGGGCGGCGAGACAGCGAGTGTCCAATGTGGAGGCGGAGGCTGATGGCTTCAGGGCGGGGGTCGGGGTCCACTGGGTACTGGGAAGAGGGGGGGAGGGAAAGAGCAGCGGGTCCAAATCCAGCGCAGCCATCATCCCCGTTAAATAAAAACAAAGCAAGCACACCTATGAGATGCTGCAGGAGGTTTCATAGACAGGAGTGGAAGTGAGCAAAATTGTTGTTCCATCAAACAAGTCTAAAGCTGTTTCAAATGGATAGCAACTGGGAGGGAGGGAGGGAGGAAGGGAGGGGGGACCCTTCAACTGGGAAGGAGGGGGGGGAGTGGGGACCCTGGCACATACTCTCATTCTCACACATACACTCAGTCTCACTCTCTCTGTCACACACACACTCGTACATTCACTCTCTCTCACACAGTCACTCTCACACACACTCTCTCAAACATACACACTCCGAGGAAAACCTTTCTAGCGCCCGTTTCCTTTAAAACAGAAACAGGCCTTTCTTACTAGTTTAATATATTTTCTAAAAAGATATGATTTCAAAAGCTTCCTAAATCTAAGATAAGGTTCTGTCCTCAGTGTAGAGGGTAAGGGGTTCCAGCATTTAGCTGCTTGGTAAGGGCAAATGTTTTTACACATCTTGTATACAGATGGAAAAAAGTAGCAAATTGTTCAGAGATTGTTGAGTCTTAGGTAATGCTATCATAGGGAGGTAACTCAGGGCCAAACCATAAATTAACTGTGAACAATATAGTACGTAACTGAAATTTATAACGAGCACAAACAGGAAATCAGTGAAGTTTACATAAGAAAGGAGTAATTCTTTATTAATGGTTCAGACCAAAAACCATTCTAGCCATGGCATTTTGTAATAATTGTAAATGATCAAAGAATTTTTCAGCACAACCGACATAATAGATTACAATAATCAATGGAAGCTTGAACATAGCATCAAATGATCAAGCTGAAACAACACTTGACCCAATTTAATTTCTTTAATTTATAAAAAAAACACAATGAATCATATTAGTTAGTTGGACTTTTCATTGACAGACATGTGTTTAGCATAATTCCTAAAATTTGAAGAGATGATTCTAGATTGGTGTGTTCTCCATAGAAGGTGATTTCAGAAGGGGGAAGTAGAATTGAAGGAGGGTCAAACCATATCATTTTAGTTTTTAACATATTGAGTTTTAGTCTTGCTGTACTTGCCCACTCTTCCACCAGAGAAAAATAATCCTGTATCAGCAATGTTTTACATTGAGAGGAATCAAGAGTAACCAATATTGTACTATCATCAGCATATCCTATATAATAATTCTCACCTCCAACGTTCTGAGGCTGCCTGGAACCGTGGCTTCTTCGGAGGTTGTCTGCTTCATGGAGTAGATAAAACTGATGTCACCAGTCCGACGCACAGCAACCAACTGCGACCCAGCCAACAGCAAACAGCGTCCCTACTCCTCCCCCTGCCTACATCACCAGCCCGATGCCAAGCAACACACCACGACCCAGCCAGCAGCAAACAGTGGCCCAGGTCCCATGCCTAGGAATCGCTCAACACTGGCTGCCAACCTCCCGAACCACCCGCGAACACTAACCGGCCTCAAAAAACGCCGCCGCCCTCCCTCTCCAAGTCCGGATTCGGACTGTCGGAGAAGACGACGAGGGAGGGCGGCGAGACGGTGAGTGTCCAATGTGGAGGAGGCGGCTGACAGCTCAGGGTGGGGGTCGGGGTCCACTGGTGACTGGGAAGAGGGGGGAGGGAATGAGCAGCGGGTCCGAATCCAGCGCAGCTGCCATCCCCGTTAAATAAAAACAAAGCAAGCACACCTATGAGATGCTGCAGGACGTTTCATAGACAGGAGTGGAAGTGAGTAAAGCAACTCTACGGTAAGCAAGGAAGCCCGTTGGTTAATCTCTGTATCCACTCCCCTACGCAGCCGTCATTGGTATACACTCAAAAACAAGCACACCTAGGAGCTGCTGCTTCACATTATCGTTTTTAAATTGTTGTTCCATCTGAAACAAGTCTAAAGCTGTTTCAAATGGATAGCAACTGGGAGGGAGGGAGGGGGGAACCCTGCAACTGGGAAAAAGGTAGGGAGGTAGGGACCCCCTGCAACTGGGAGACAGACCGGGGGGGGGGTGACAACCCTGGAACTGGGAGGGAGGGGGGACCCTAGCACATACTCTCATTCTCACACACACACTCACACCCAGTCTCACTCTCTCTCTGTCACACACACACACTCACACATTCACTCTCTCTCACATAGTCACTCTCACACACACTCTCTCAAACATACACACTCCGAGGAAAACCTTGCTAGCGCCCGTTTCCTTTAAAACAGAAACGGGCCTTTCTTACTAGTGTGTAATAATATACACCCTTTTGTTCTAGTGAATGACCAAAAGTCACCATGACTAGATTAAAACATATCAGTGAAAGCAGAGACCCCTGTGGGACTCCACATGCCATTAAGCAGCTACCTGATACGGTATTTGCCCATTTCACGGAATAGGACCAAAGAGAAAACTTCTAAACCAATTATGGACTTTTCCAGATATGCCTGTAAAATCTAGAAGATAGAGTAATGAGTCATGATATATCAAGTCAAATGCAGAGGACAGAGCAAATTGTAACAAAAGCAGTTCATTACCATGTACCACAGAGGATGTTAACATCTCAAGATCAGTTACTGTTGCAAGTACCAGCACTATATGGTATTAAATATATGTCTACATGAAATTTAGCATTTTGTTATTATGGATCTGAATTATAGAATGTTTTACCTTTGTATGGATGTATAGAACAGGAACATTTATGTTTCTGAAAAAGTGAAATCTTGTTTTTTTTACTCAAATGTTTATATGAAATTGAGTCTCTTTAGGATAATATTTGCTGTTTTGATGTATATATATTTATTCCTTGTTCAAGATTGTAATTTGTATGTATTTACTGTTGATTATATTTTATGCATACAGTATAATCAGCCTAGATATGAAAATACTGGGTGGATAAGCAAATACATATAAATGACAATTAATAAACGCATAAATAAAGACAACGGAGGGTTACTGTGTTTTCTAGTACTTCTTGGAGATGCAAGTACTGATTCACTATGGGGACAGAGGTGCTGACCAGCAACCCAAAATTGTCAAACAGAGAAAGAGTGATAATGGGAATCATAAATTTGGCAACAAAGGGGTCAGAGGTGATGAGCATTTTTTTTTTTTAAATGCTGTCGCCCACAAAGATTGGGATTTGGGGTGGGTTTTCATTTGAGCTTTTGGGACCGTGTAACCTGATGAGGTGAACCAGACTGTGCCATGGCCCTACACTTGTTTACACTAGGTACGTGCTATATACACTGTCTTGGGTGAATCTCTTCATATAGGCAGTTAATAAATCCCAATAAATAAATAGTATAAATACACTGTAGTAGTATGAAGGGCAATTCAATAAAGGGTGCTCACATGAGCGCATGCATAAATGGTGGCATTCAAATGTATTCAATAAAGAGAAAACAAACAGGAGCACCTTTTACAGAATAGGTGTGACTACTGTAGCACATGTAAATACTCAAATGCAGTGGGTCATCCAGTGATCAGCATGTGCTATGCACATTGGAGACACTCACAAAATGGCCACACTCAGATGAATACAAAAACTTTGGTGCTGCAGACACCCTCCTCATGGACAGGCTATTCTTGCCTAGGAGCACAAATTATTCCTTGTGCCTGGCCAGAGGAGATGAAGAGGGCCTGGGAGAGGCTGCAATCAAAGTTTAGCAAGCATCATGCCCCAGAACAGAAGTGCCAACAGAGGGGCAAAGCTGGAAAGAGAGGATTAAATTGGAACATGTCTGAAAGTGTATCCATGCATAAAATTTGTACAAATAGATTTGACTGGCAGATGGGGCAGAGATATATAACTTGCACTTACAGCAGGATTGGATTGGGGCTAGGAAAAGGACAGAGAGAGGATGTCACATGTGTTTGGGTATGTGGGATGGGATATGAGCTTGTGGTCAGGGCATATATGACCAAGCAGCACTCCAATTCTCCACATGCAGTCACTGTATACACAGTACGTGCCACACACTAATAGCACATGTAGCCCTAAGCAAAGGAGGAGAGCAAGGACCCAGGAAGCAGAGCTCAGATGTCTGCAATCTGCCTGATTCATTAGGCAGCACTATACCCAGTCACCCCTCCAAACAAACAAGCAATAAGCAATAAAACACAGGTCTAGTACCACACAGCCCTGACCAGCAAAGGAGAGGATGAGGAGGAAGAGGTGTCACTATTCTAGAGATACAGCAAGAATAGATGGGGGGGGGGAGCACATATGCTCACAAGAGCAACACACTTGCAGGGCTGTGTATCACATGTTCCATGTAGGACATGGTTGTAACCCCCCAAGTAATACCAAAGTATCCTCTGCCCCCACCTGTCATGTAAGCGATGTACATACAGCCATAGCACAACACACTGAGAAAGATGGACCAGGAGATGAAAGATGGAGGAATGTAGCAGGATTGGTTGTCAAGTTTGGATAACATGTGTTTACCAATGGCTGCCCCCATCCTGTTTGGGCCAAAAGAAAGAAAAAAGCTGGGTGGACTGTCTATAAGCTTTTGTCTATACAGGTAGAAGGCTAAGGCTCACTTGCAGCCCAAGGTGCGCAATGTGCTTTCACCGGGGTGGGCATAGGTTTTTGGGAAGAATGTTGGTAGGATGATTGACCAATTAAGATGGAAGTCCGACATCACCTTAGGATGTGTGCAGAGAACTACTCTGTTATGATGAAATCTGGTATAAGGTGGTTCAGCAACTAGGGCCTGAAGCTCACTTGATTCTGGGAGCTGAAGTGATGGCCACTAAAAATAGGTCAGGTACTTCAGCTTTACTCTCGTTAAGTCTGTGAAAAGCTTCTCCCGTGCTGGGGATTTGATTGGGATTTCATATCTTTCTGCTGCCTAGGGTAGGACTGAGAGCTCTGGGCCAACTGGAAAGGGTAGGAAGTAGGAGGATCCCTATCCCTTTGAGAGTAGAAGGGCCTTCTCAGACTTGCACCTGAATAACTCCTGGAGGACGAGTTTATAGCAGGAGTCGGCCAAGATAGCAACTTTATGGTGTCAGCATGTTTCTTGAAGAGCTCAGTGATTTCCTCCATCTTGTCATCAAAAAGATTACACCTTGGCAGGTACTTCCACTAGCTACTGCTGAACAGCTGGTTGTAGATTAGAAGCATGTAGCCAGGATTCTTTGCATTCTTATATCCATGGTGGAGGCCCTGTATGCTATGTTGAAAGTATCGTATGTTGGCCACGCCATGTGCTTTCGGCACTCCTGCTGCTTAGCTACTAACTGATGGAGTTCTGCAGCCTTTTCAGTTGGTAGAGTGTCTGCAAAGTCTGCCACACTGTTCAAAGACTTCAAGTACAAACTCATGAAGAGCTGGTATAAATCCAAAGTCCAAGCATCCCTCTCCATGGGCACTGAGGGAGAATTGAAGTTCTTGGTTCTTTTGAGAGCAGAATCAACAGCCGTAGTGTGGCAGCTGAAGCTTCTCAAATCCAGGAGCCTTTTGGACTCCTGTACATAGACTTGACATTCTTATGATTAGGCTCTACAGAGAGAGTCTCCCACTGTCCGATCTTAACAGTTGTAAGGATGTTGTGAATGGGCACCATCACAGCTTTCTTAGGAAGAGCATCAAAGTTAAAGAAATTCAACCTTTCTGCCGTGGGCTCATCCTCAACCTGCATCTTAAATGGGATGACCTGAGTCATCTTCCTATTAAAACTGGTAAAGGAGAATTCCTGGGAGGGGGTGAGAGTCTGTCTCCCTTTTATGTGGTGGGGAGGAATATCAGGGAAGATCCAGAAATCCTGCCTCCAAGAGAACCTTCTTGCTCTTCCTCAGAAGCTGAGCAGTGGTCCAAATCAGACTCAGGATAATAGTGCTCTGTCTGTGTTCTCACTTGCCTTAGGTGACTAGACACATGGTAAGACTCTGTTTGAGAGTGTTGAATAATGGTATGGGACCTGGACTTTGAGGAAGCTTCCCCTGAGGGACTGGACACCAAGACTGTCTCAGCCGGTACTGACCTAACAACCCTTCAGGCACTTCAGGCATTGGTGTCAATGGAGAGTCAAAAGTGAGAAAATGGGCCTCTAGAATTAACTGGACTGACATCAACAAGTCCAATGCTGACACCCTTGATGCCACGGAATTGCACCAGCCTAGAAGTTACCCCAGCTCCTCCTGGAGCACGGTCTGCAACCGCTCCTTGGAAACAGACTTCAGTAAAGGCGGGGGCTCAGTCAAAGTGGTCAGGTCCATGGAAGGTATCAGGGCTGAATCAAAAAACTGACCCTGGCCTGAAGGAGGCTGATGTGCCTGCACTGAATTCTTGGAGGGAGAGCCACCCTCACAGCAGGAGTGCTTCTTGGATACCGGCAATGCCGATGGCCCACAGATTCTGGCAGTGTGCTTTGAATGGGACCAATGTTGGTGCTTCATGACTTTAGTAGCACTGGATGAGTGCATTGCAGTTTTTTGGTAGACTACTAGAGTACAAGGCCATTCTCCTTTTTGGTAACCTCCAAATATTTACCCATGCAAGTTTTAGAGGATCCCTGAAGAAGGCTTGTGCACTGAAACACGGCCCACGTTTGGTCTGATTTCTTCAGTTACATTGAGGTTTATCCAATTATGAATAAACAGATGTAATGGTACTCCATTATTTGTCAGAGTGGGATATAGGCCTGGGTCCCCTTCTCTACAGTCCATTGCACCAACCACTAGACTCCAGGGATCTGCTCTAATAGGAGTGGCCATCATATCCGAGGCTGTCTTTGAGCCTGGTATGTACTGTCACTGTCACATCTTAGGGGGCTAGAAGGGTGTCATTGACCACTGGGGGAGTATGGGGGTTATATTTTAATCCCTCCAGTGGTCGTCATTTAGGGCACATTTTGGTCACTTAGTCATGATTGAAACAGGTCTAGCCAAAAAGTCTTAATTTTGGCCCTAGCCCTTTCATTTGGTTCCATTATTACAGAAAAATGTCTATCTTTTGGTGCTGTCCATGTCCCACCCACAACATGCCCCCAACACAGTGCCTTGAAATTTGTATAAACTGTGGAGCAAAACTACTAAAATTGGGGTGTCAAAAAGCATAACTTGAATATTTTTGAGAGAAAAACATATTTCTGCACCTTATAACTTTTTTGAACTTTTTTGTTTTGAAAATGAGCCCCATAGAGTATATTGGGAATTTATTTCACTAATCTTCACATTTTAATGTATTTTGAATTGTATTTTTCAGACAGGAAAATATGAAAAATGTATAGCAATATGAAGACTTTAACAAGGCACTGTACATTTATGCATTGCAAAATAAATGGCCTTCTACAGCAACAAAATCTGGAAGGAAATTTTTGAAAGCAGCAGTCAACCATCCATATTGTTTTTATAACCTTACGAACTATACTGAGGTGTGAGTGTAACTGATTGGAACTTTAACTCAATTTTTGTTCTGTTAAATATTAATTGTTAATATGTATTTCTAGTAGGTACCAGGATATACTTTAAAATACCAATATCTTCTCTCACGTTTTTAGTCAGATGTCCTAAACTGAGGAATTTGAGGTAGGAATGGTCAAGGTAGGGACAATAATGAGGGGGGGGGGGGTCAAATTTCAGGATAATACATCAGCAGGGAAGACCTGTTGGTCAGACAAACTGCAGTTATATAGAATCTGAAGGGATAAGAACCCCTGCCACTATACAGAGGTTGTCCATACTATGCCTGCAAAGCCACCTTTCCAGATCACAAATGCAGTACTTTTCTGCCTAAAGAAAGCAAAAACTGACTATGCTTCAAAGATGTCCAAGGCATGCACTTCTGAAAGAAGCCTGTTATAATTGATGAAATGGCAATCCAGCTGATGTAAGACATTTTGGTCAGGTTGACCAACCAGACTACTTGGGGCCAAAGTTCCAGGAAAGGCATCTGGAATATTGGCAAAAGACATTCTTGTGGGTTTTCAAGCCATAACATACAGGGTATAGGCAATCACATATCATAAAGTGATCTGATCAGCAGGGACAGTACTGGTTCCAAAAATAGTATAAAAGGACTATTATCTCATCTCATGATCTTATCATCTGAGCTCTTTTGTGTCAACATCACATCGACCAGCACGTAATGGAATACCTTACAGCCATTCCTCAGGGGAAAGAGACTCACTTAGCTGTCCAGGTTGTATAAGACAAACTCTGTAATTGCTTTCCTTTGGGGAATGAACTGAGGGCACACACAACTATGTCAGGGTCTGTGTGTTCAATCCGATTTCTAACAGTGGTCATTTTACGCATTTATAGAGCTGCAATTCTAAGCTTATGCTGCTGCAGTTTGTACATTTATACATGTCACTTATTTCTGGAATATTTCTGTCTTTATGCTTGTAAATAGTCATTTGCTATTATGATATTCATGTAAATAAATTCTTTGCTCTTATTATAGTTACTTGTGCTTATCATCTATCAGTACATATTCAGAGGGTAAACACAGAACGTTATTGGGATGTGGCATTTATTTTCAGAGAGCATAGCATAGCATTACATTCACCTTATTCATGTCATCCCACTATACCTGTGGTGAATTACTGACATACCCTCATTACTATAAATCCACTGTGCGGACTGTTGTGCAGACTGCTATGGAATTTAGGAGAATTGATGGTAAACAAAATAGTTAAAAGTTTTGTAGTTTTACTCCTTAATCCAATTTACTATGTCAATTAGCATTCAGTTTCAATAAATGTATATGCAGGCAAAGATATGTTTACACACTCTTCAAATTACCTTTTCTGTTTTGATTGGTAACTGGAATTTTATCACCATTTGGCTTCAAATTATATGACTTGATGACTCCAAATTCTTCCTGAAAAACCTGGTAAGAGAACACTGTTTATCATTCACTTGAAAATATTTTACTATAAAAGATTGGTGTTATCATTGAGTTTGCAAACTGTTCAGAAGCAATGAAATATTTTGTCAACAGGGCCTATCGGGAACTTACCATGGAAAACTGTGAGAATATTCAAAAATAGTTAGCAATGTATAAATGTACCTACCTGAAAAGATGAATAAAAATCTTCTTCCACATTACCTTCATAGGATAAAAGTTCACTTAATCCATGTGCCAGCTCCTGAAAAGAAAAAAAAAGTTCTCTTTACTCTATAAAATTTCAATCACAGAGCATCACATTACCTGCATCCCTTAATTACTAGAGGACCATTTTACTAAGCTGTGTTAAGCAGCTACTGCAGCTTTTACTGAGTAGTAAATGTTAGCATAGACAAACCAAAAGGAGGGGGCAGCCAAGAAAGTTAGCAAAGACCATGCTAATGGCTACTGCGCATTAAAAGCAGAAAACAAAGCAGTGGAGAAGCCAGTTGGCTCAACCAAATTTTATTATAAATAAAATGCACAAAGGGTGTTTATATGTCCAGACTTTAACAAATGTCCATCAGACCATGTTTCAGCGTATAGTCACAGCATCAGGAGTAATTATGCCTTTGTCAATGAGTCAGACTACACATACTGTACACTTACATCCACCTACAAGTGAACACAAACAAACCACACATATAAAACAAAAAAAAAACTAATTTGGGAGCCTTTTATCAGTCATTGTTCCTTTTAAGATATGGGGTATGGGTAGGGGAGTACCTTTTAACAATAAAAAAAAATAGAAGTTTCTTTTCAGGTGTATTTGTCTACTTATAAGAGATTTTCATCTTGTTCATTTTTCATGATGTTCTGTGTACCTGGATTGTGATATTACAGGGATATCCTGTCATATTTGTTTATGATGCTGTATTTCTCAGCGTTTCTGTTTTTGGAAATTCTCTTATTATTCAATAAATACTTCTTTAAATTTCAAAACATAAAAAAAACTGAGCTTGAGAACTTTTACAATATAAATAGTTAGAGTTCCTTTTACTAATGTGTGCTAAATAATAAGACACCCAATCCTCTGGGAACATGGAGTGGTTTACTCTTTTATGCAAGCAAGAATATTAAACCTCCCACTAAAAACATAAAGCTCATTTCATGCTCTGAGATATAATTATATGTAACAAGATTTACTCTGGTCGATATTCAGCCAGTGGAAGCCACCAATATTCAGTGCTGGGTCATGACTGGGCGCCGGCATTGAACATTAGGGACTAAATGTGTGCAGACAGGCTGCTGGACCTTAAGCGGCTCAGCCAATATTCAGTCGGAGCCCACATAAGACAGTTATGTGGGCCCCAGCTGAATATTGGCTGGGACCTGCAGTAATTGTTTTTAAAGTCTCCCCCCCTCCCAATCTCCTTATGAAGCCCCCTCCTTCCCTCCCCCCAGCACACCACAATGAATAAGATGCCTCCCACCTCCCCGGAGGTCCAACTCCCCCATGGTATAGGTAGGGCTCCCCCCCTCCCCCCGGGTCTAATTTATGTCTTTAGTGGTCTGTGGGGTTGTTGGAGGCAGGAGTGAAGGCCACTTGCTCCTGCCCCTTCTGGCCACTAAAAGAAAATGGCTGCCCCTTAAATCACAGGCATATTTTCAAAGCACTTAGACTTCCAAAGTTCCATAGAAACCTATAGAACTTTGGAAGGCTAAGAGGCATATTTTCAAAGCACTTTGGGGAGGCTAAGTTCCATAGGTTTCTATGGAACTTTGGGAGGCTAAGTGCTTTGAAAATATGCCTCTAAGTGCTTTGAAAATATGCCTGTTTGAATATCAGGCAGACTGATTTTACCTCCAATACAGAATTTATATTTTTCTGTATACTGCATATTCGTTTTTTAAATATTTTATAAAGCACTATTTAGCTTTAATTAATGGCTGTAAATATGCTTAAAGATGGGGATGACCTATGTCATCTCATCTGAGCCTGTAAAAAGGTGGGAAAATGTGGGATATAAATGTAACAAATAAAGTAAATAAATCATTCCAAAGGGCAATTGAGTTAATACAGTCAGTCTAGAGAATGACTACAAACATGTGCTGGATCTGCACAAAAAGCCCTTTTGAATGAGTCTTAAGAGCCTAAATATATGTACTTTAAGAGAGAGGAAAATTAGGCATAATAGAGAGATTCAAATACCTCAGAGGCACAAAACACATGATATGAGGCTCAAATAGGGTACAACTAGAAGCAGGGCTTTTTTTGAAGGGGTACTACGTACCGGCATCTTTTTCATTGTCTGCTAAAATTGACCCATGGTCACCAAGTTTTAATGAAAGAGCTCAGGCCCTACACACCAATTCTGCCTTGTCATAGATTCTGTGATTGGTTGCAGGGGACCTGGCTATTGTGGGGTGGGTCCCTCAGTGATAACCCCACCCTGAAGGGTGGCTTGGCATTTGAGTACCAGCACCTTTTTCGCTAGAAAAAAAACCCCACACTGACTAGAAGTAACTTTCACATTTCTTTATGATGGTGGGTGCATGGAACAGCTTCCCAGTGGAAGCAAAAATAGTAATGGAATTCAAGGAGGCCTGAGATATGCACAAAGAATTCATAGTTATAAAGAAGTGCAGGGAGAGCCAGAGATCAAATGGTGTTTATCGTACTGTCATCACAGTGTATGTTTCTCTGATCTATCTTCTTAGCTTGATATTTTTAGGGCAAAATGATGCATTTTGTAGAATTCTAGCCAGTTGGTCTGTAGTTAAATGTATTTGCAATAAAATAGTTTTATCTCAGCATGCAACTTAATTTTCATTCTTACAATCTATAAAAGGCTGGTATTCATGCACCCTCTACTGTCTGAAACTGGCATTTTTAAGTGGAAATGGGAGTTCATAGAAATAAATGTCAAAAAAAAGTTTTAAGTGCAGGCTGGCTGGCTCACTGTTGCCTCAAAGGATGTCTGAAAGGTTCTGGTGAATTTCAAGTGCTCTGGCAGGGTTTGTCCTCTCTATACATTGGGCTCTAGCATCTTTTCTAGTTCTTCTTAGCAGTCAGCAATCTCATGTTGCATAGCTCAGTTGCTTCAGATCCTTCTCAGGAGAGACACTCAATACATTCTCATCCCTGGCCAAGAGCAGCAGCAACGCCAAACTATAACAGAATTCTTTGAGTTTACATAGTAACATAGTAGATGACGGCAGAAAAAGACCTGCACGGTCCATCCAGTCTGCCCAAGAAGATAAATTCATATGTGCTACTTTTTTATTTGTACTGTCCTTTTCAGGGCACAGACCGTGTAAGTCTGCCCAGCACTATCCCCGCTTCCCACCACCGGTTCTGGCACAGACCGTATAAGTCTGCCCAGCACTATCCCTGCCTCCCACCACCGGCTCTGCCACCCAATCTCGGCTAAGCTCCTTAGGATCCATTCCTTCTGAACAGGATTCCTTTATGTTTATCCCACGTGTGCTTGAATTCTGTTACCGTTTACATTTCTACCACCTCTCGCGCATTCCAAGCATTCACCACTCTCTCCATGCACACTTTCACTCAATGCTTGGGGCCAGTGACTGCACATACATTGCGATTAGACCACTTACTGGCAAGGAGACAATTTATAGGAACCACAAGTTGTACCATTCTCTTTATATGCAGGTGGTCTGTAATAACTCCAATATATAACAACTGCATGTGCTGGCTTCCCAAGCTCCTGTTACAATGCTTATATTCTGTTACAATATGGCATACATGACTGCTTTGAGAGTGGCAAGATCACTGGGAGATGGCTGTTATATGAGCTCACTATGCCCAAACACAACCTTACAGCCACTAACCTCTTCTTCTCTCCCCACAGATTATCCCTCTATATGCAACAACCAGTGCTGCAAGCCTCTGAGATCATCAATATTGTGATGTGCCAACCACCATAACACTAGAACTCATGTAGCCGCTTCTCTCTCCTTTGTGGGTGGCAAAGGCTATCCGTGCAGGATATGGTAAATGAAGCCCATAGTCTAACCCAAGAGCCCAGCTCAAGAGAGAGATAGAATGAGGCACACACTTGGGATGTTAAAACCCTGCTTCAGATACCTGATTCTACTCCCTGGCAAAGTGTGTGACATCCTCCTAGCCTGCTGGATGCTTCATTGCCTTGCCATCAACCGCCAGATGCCTGAACAGGCAACAATGCTGGCAAACCCAGGTAACAATGATAAGAAGGCTGTGCAGCTTAGAGACCTCATACCCCCATAAGCCCACCCACATGCAGTGGCAGAAAAGAGTGAACTTAACCAGACATACTTCTTGTACATAGGTGAAATGTTTATTACAAGTGCCCCAGTGGAAGAGTGGCTTAGTGGTTAGGGTGGTGGACTTTGGTCCAGGGGAACTGAGGAACTGAGTTCAATTCCCACTTCAGGCACAGGCAGCTCCTTGTGACTCTGGGCAAGTCACTTAACCCTCCAGTTAGTGGCGTACCAAGAGGGGGGGAGGTGGCGGCAGTCCGCCCCGGGTGCACGCCACTGGGGGGGTGCCGCGCGCCGGTCAGCGTCGTTCGTTTCCATGCTCCCTCTGCCCCGGAACAGGTTACTTCCTGTTCCGGGGCACAGGGAGCATGGAAACGAATTACGTTGAGCGGCGTGCGCCAGGGTGGGGGGGGGCTGCACCCGGGGGGGAGGCACACCGGCGATCCGCCCACGGGTGTCAGCGCCCCTAGGAATGCCACTGCCTCCAGTGCCCCAGGTACAAATAAGAACCTGTATACAATATGTAAGCCGCATTGAGCCTGCCATGAGTGGGAAAGCGTGGGGTACAAATGTAACAAAAAAATAAAATAAAAAAATAGTGAAACAGTATTAATAATGTTCCCCCAAAAAACCTTTCCTTCCCCATGTGAGGCCCTGTATACTATGTACTTTGTACCCCAAATTCTCCAATCCTCCCCCTTTGAGCCGCAAACATGTTTCTTACCCCTTCCCAAGCCCTAGCTCTTGTTTCTGCCATGGCCACCACTTAGGGGAGCTGGTTGTAAGCGAATGTTGAAATGCAAAGGCTGTTGTAAGCCTGGTCCACCTTGCGTCACCCCAACATGGGCTACCATTAAGAAATGCTATTTTACCGTTAACCCTGGTTGTTTTTAACAGGTCTCACTGCATAAAATGGGACATGTTAGTGGTAAAATAATATGTTTTAATGATAGCCTACATTGATAACAATGCCCCTTCATTTTTCATGTTTTCCAAATAAGTATCATTACATATATTTATTGCATCACCATCAATTTTTTTCCTATTTTACATATTAACCAATTACATTAATTGACATTCTGTCTATTCATATGCAACGATTTCTTCATGTTATCTTTTTAAGAAAAAGTGTTTTTTAAACGCTTCTATGACACATATAACAGTTTACTTAAGGAATTATGCTGAATACAATACTGTTTTACACAGTTTCACAGATAGTCATTTTGTGGCCCTTTTGCTAAAGCTTAGTGTGCACTGGCATTAGCTAAATGCTGCACATCCTACTTTATACCTATGGGCCATGTAGCACTAAGGGGGCCTTTTACTTAGGTGCGCTGGCGTTTTTAGCGCATGTTAAAAATAGGCACGTACTATATGCTAAAGACGTCAATGTATTCCTATGGGTGTGTTTAGCAAGCGCCTATTTTTAATGAGCGCTAAAAACACCAGCGCGCCTAAGTAAAAGACGCTCTGAGTGATGCCAATGTCCGTAACCACACGCTAAGCTTTAGTAAAAAGGGCCCCTTTGATATCATTAATATTCTATGAGTTATGTCTGACTTTATATATGATGATTTTTTTCTGATTTTGTTCCATATCAGGTTAATCAAATTTTCAATTAATCTTTTTGTGTGGTCAATTTAATTTGTTCATTACAATACTGGAAATTGGACCACATTTTCAGCATTAAGTCAGCTTTTTGCATTTGTTTTAGCACATGTTCTTTGATTTTGGACAAACAGTAGTTCTATTTAGGAATATTTTTATTATTTTGCCATTGTGGTGCTGACATCACTTGTCACTCAATACTGTGGCAGGAATTTTTCAGTTTAAATATTGTTGCCATTTTTTGCATTGCCGCAGAGTATTTTGTGCAGTTTTTGTAGACTTATCCTGATTAGATTTACACATACATGTAGTTTTTCTCAAATCACTTTGTTTATTCAATGCTTTATGTTTCTGTCATAATTTGCTCACTTTTTGGTTCATTTCAATACAAACATTAACACATTCAGCTTTTTAATATATGTATTGCTCTTCATGCCTGCCTCTTTTGTGTGTGTACATATTCACATGTGTGTTCATTTTGCATTGAATATTTCATTGCATATTTTGCCATACTATGTTTTCCTACAACATTTGTGCAATTCCTCTTGCTCTTTTGTTTTACAATTTGTAATGCGGTGATACATTAAATACTCTTTGTATTTACTTTCTACGTTTGTTTCTCATGTAGAGAATACACCATTTATCTGATTACCAGTTTCCATCTCTAACACTAGTGCTTCTAACTCTGGTACTATCTTTACATTTTTCATTCACTGTGTTCATCACCATAAACATCTTATTAGTACAAGGTCAGTCACCAGGTTGAATGGTATACAGTGGTGGAAATAAGTATTTGATCCATTGCTGATTTTGTAAGTTTGCCCACTGACAAAGACATGAGCAGCCCATAATTGAAGGGTAGGTTATTGGTAACAGTGAGAGATAGCACATCACAAATTAAATCCGGAAAATCACATTGTGGAAAGTATATGAATTTATTTGCATTCTGCAGAGGGAAATAAGTATTTGATCCCCCACCAACCAGTAAGAGATCTGGCCCCTACAGACCAGGTAGATGCTCCAAATCAACTCGTTACCTGCATGACAGACAGCTGTCGGCAATGGTCACCTGTATGAAAGACACCTGTCCACAGACTCAGTGAATCAGTCAGACTCTAACCTCTACAAAATGGCCAAGAGCAAGGAGCTGTCTAAGGATGTCAGGGACAAGATCATACACCTGCACAAGGCTGGAATGGGCTACAAAACCATCAGTAAGACGCTGGGCGAGAAGGAGACAACTGTTGGTGCCATAGTAAGAAAATGGAAGAAGTACAAAATGACTGTCAATCGACAAAGATCTGGGGCTCCACGCAAAATCTCACCTCGTGGGGTATCCTTGATCATGAGGAAGGTTAGAAATCAGCCTACAACTACAAGGGGGGAACTTGTCAATGATCTCAAGGCAGCTGGGACCACTGTCACCACGAAAACCATTGGTAACACATTACGACATAACGGATTGCAATCCTGCAGTGCCCGCAAGGTCCCCCTGCTCCGGAAGGCACATGTGACGGCCCGTCTGAAGTTTGCCAGTGAACACCTGGATGATGCCGAGAGTGATTGGGAGAAGGTGCTGTGGTCAGATGAGACAAAAATTGAGCTCTTTGGCATGAACTCAACTCGCCGTGTTTGGAGGAAGAGAAATGCTGCCTATGACCCAAAGAACACCGTCCCCACTGTCAAGCATGGAGGTGGAAATGTTATGTTTTGGGGGTGTTTCTCTGCTAAGGGCACAGGACTACTTCACCGCATCAATGGGAGAATGGATGGGGCCATGTACCGTACAATTCTGAGTGACAACCTCCTTCCCTCCGCCAGGGCCTTAAAAATGGGTCGTGGCTAGGTCTTCCAGCACGACAATGACCCAAAACATACAGCCAAGGCAACAAAGGAGTGGCTCAGGAAGAAGCACATTAGGGTCATGGAGTGGCCTAGCCAGTCACCAGACCTTAATCCCATTGAAAACTTATGGAGGGAGCTGAAGCTGCGAGTTGCCAAGCGACAGCCCAGAACTCTTAATGATTTAGAGATGATCTGCAAAGAGGAGTGGACCAAAATTCCTCCTGACATGTGTGCAAACCTCATCATCAACTACAGAAGACGTCTGACCGCTGTGCTTGCCAACAAGGGTTTTGCCACCAAGTATTAGGTCTTGTTTGCCAGAGGGATTAAATACTTATTTCCCTCTGCAGAATGCAAATAAATTCATATACTTTCCACAATGTGATTTTCCGGATTTAATTTGTGATGTGCTATCTCTCACTGTTACCAATAACCTACCCTTCAATTATGGGCTGCTCATGTCTTTGTCAGTGGGCAAACTTACAAAATCAGCAAGGGATCAAATACTTATTTCCACCACTGTATATATTTTTTCTATAAACATACTAAAACACAGATAATCCTTTTCATATTATCATATTTTATTTGGTCAATGTCAATTTTTAGTATTGTTTGGTTATTGTTAATCAGATATCACTAAACTATTTTTAAAAGTATAGATATGCTTTTAATGGTTTGTCATATGTATTATTTACTAATGAATTTATTTAACATTTGTTACCAATCTATAGCTTCATCCATATATGCCATATTTATGGTATTTGTTTTTATGTAGTATACATTGACCCTTTATGCACCCTATGGGTGAAATATGGCCATGCTGGCTTTTATAATAAAGTTTATGGTCTTAAACTCAGTAAACGGTTGTTCCTTTTATACACGTCCTCTCTTTGTGCTATTCTTCATGGGTCTCCTCCATAGCAGAGTGGACAAAATAACTGGGCAGATTAGATGGGCTTGAGGGTCTTTCCACATTGCCACTTACTAAAAATTAAATTCACTGATTTTCTTCTGATTATTTTAGACTATCATATATGCAATGGTCTAGGCATGATTATATAAAAATGACAACTTTAGTCAAAAATACTAACTTTTTAAAGAATTTATACTTACTGGCATGATCTGATACAAGTCATCCAAGGTAACAGTCGTGATACCTACAGGAGTGTTCCGATCACAAGAGAATATAGGAGGGCTCAACAGTTTCTTGTAACAGCAAGGTGGGAACCGAATATCTAAGGTGATGCTGTTATACAATGCTAGGCCCATGAGCTACATAAATGTGAAATGTTAAGTGTAAAACATAATTCATTTAGACAATTCAAAAACTGCTACTATAAGAATTGGGTAACTCACTAAGGGGTCCTTTTATTAACCTGTGTTAAGTACCGACATGTGCTTAATGCAGCAAAAATAGACATGCTAAAGTGTTATGTATTTTCTTCATGTCTGCATGCTAACCATTTGGTAAAGCAAAGTTACTCACCTGAGGCAGGTGTTCTTCAAGGACAGGCCCAGTATTTTCACATGTGGGTGACATCATTTGACGGAGCCCGGTGTGGACACTGCCTAGCATGCATAAGAAAGTTATGGCAGCGTCCTTCTGCACGTTCACAGGTGCCTTCCTGCCCAACGTGTGAGTGCAGATACCTCAGACTGATGGAATAAATGAAGACAACTCCAAGCGGAGGAAGAAGGGTATGTGAGAATACTGGACCTCCTGCCCTCAGAGGACACCTGCTACAGGTGAGTAACTATTTTCTCTGAGAACAAGCAGGCCCAATGCATTCTCATATGTGGAAATCCCTAGCTACCAGGGTCACCGAAACCAACAATGCTAGGACAATAGGGACTAGAAACAAGGCCTTTAAATCAATTAACTTAAAACTATACACAAACTGGTTGTGAAGGTGCAGCCTGGAACAGAAAAAACAGGCCTAGGAGGGTAGATTTGGATTCTAGACACCAAACAAATTCTGCAGGACTGTCTAACTGAACCAGCTGTCATGTCAGGTGTCCTGCTCAAGGCAGTAGTGAGATGTGAATGTGTGGACTGAAGATCATATTGCAACTTTGCAATTCTCTTCAATGGAGGCTGATCTCAAGTGGGTGATCGACGTAGCCATGGATAAGCAGCATAAAATGTATTGTACTGTTTTGGGATCTTGCCGGGTACTTGTGACCTGGATTGGCCACTGTTGGAAACAGGATGCTGGGCTTGATGGACCTTCGGTCTGTCCCAGTATGACAATACTTATGACCTTCAAAAATCAGCCCAGCCTGGGCATAAGTGAAGGAAATGCAATCTACTAACAAACTGGAAAGCATGCATATGCCGATAGGTACTCCCAACCTGTTTGGGTCAAAAAAAAAAAAAGTCGGGCAGATTGCCTATGGGCAGTGGCGTTCCTAGGGTGGCTGACACCCAGGGCGGATCTCCGATGCACCCCCCCCTGGGTGCGGCGCCCCCCCCCCCCCCCGGCGAAAGGACACCGCCCCCTGGCAAAAGGATGGACACCTCCCCCTGGGTGCATTTTTACCTGCGGGGGGGGGGGGGGGGTGCCACACGCCTGTCGGCTTCGCTTGTTCCCTGCTCCCTCTGCCCCAGAACAGGAAGTAACCTGTTCCTGGGCACAGGGAGCAGGGAACAAGCGTTGCCGACAGACACACGGCACCCCCCCCCCAGCGGCGTGCACCCAGGGCGGACTGCACCCACCGCCCCCCCCCTTGGTACCCCACTACCTATGGGCGCTTTAGTCCGCATCCAAATAGAAGGCTAAGGCTTGCTTGCAGTCCAAGGTATGTAATGCGCTTTATCGAGGATGGGCATGAGATTCGGGGAAAATTTTTGGCAGAACAATTAATTGGTTAAGATAGAAATCCAATATCACCTTAGGAAGGAACTTAGGGTGCGTGCAAGGAACTACTCTATTGTGATGAAACTTAGTAAAGGGTAGATGAGCTACTAGTGTCTGAAGCTCATGGACTCTACGAGCTGAAGTGACCAACACCAAAAATACAACCATCCAGGTCAGATACTTCAGATGGCAGTAATCCAGTGGTTCAAAACAATGGAGCTTTCATCAGCTGGGTGAGAATGACATTGAGATTCCATGACACAGTAGGAGGTGTGACTGGGAGCATTGTCAACATCAAACCTCTCATGAAACAAACAAACAGAGGCTGTACAGAGATGGGCTTACTCCCCCCCACCCACCACATACATACATACATAGATGGTAAGTACTGATTGCACTGAGGTGTTCTCTTACAGAGTTGGTTTTCAAACCTGACTCAAAGAGGTGCAGGTGGTATTCAAGCATTTTTTGTGTAGGGCAAGTAACAGGATCTAAGGCCTTGCCCTCACAACAGACAGCAAACCTCCTCCATTTGAAAGAATAACATCTCTTAGTGGAATCCTTCCTGGAAGCAAGCAAGATTCTGGAGACACCATCAGGCATATACAAGCATTGCAGGTTGTGATGAATTCACTACATGGGATGTATAAATATGATCATGTTACCCCCTGTTTTCAGAAACTGAATTGGTTATTCGCAGTGGCATAGCAAGGGCGGGGCGGTTCTCCCCGGGTGCCAGCGGGTGGGGGGTGCTCCATCTTCTGCCACCACCCTGCCTTTTTTTTTAATCCATGCAGCCAGCGACGCAGGCAGCAGTTCGCGTCTGCCCTGCGTGCTGTGAAAGCAGAAAATTGTCTCGCTGGCGTCGGACCTTCCCTTGCTGTGTCCCACCCCCTTCTGAGGTAACTTCCTATTTCCTCGAGGGCGGGACACAGCGAGGGAAGGCCCGACACCAGCGAGATGATTTTCTGCCATCACAGCACGCAGGGCAGATGGGAAACGCTGCCTGCGTCGCTGGCTGCATGGATTTTTTTTTTTTAAAAGGCAGGGTGCTGGCAGTAGACGAGAGCTGTCGGCTCTCGATGGAGGGGGGCTCAGATGGGAGAGGGGGAGCTCACAGGGATTCTCAGAAGGGAGAAGGGGATTGGGGAGCTCAGAAGAATTCTCAGAAGGGATAAGGGGATTGGGGAGGGGGAGCTCAAAGGGATCCTCAGAAGGGAGAAGGGGATTGGGGTGCTCAGAGGGGAGAAGGGGATTGGGGAGGGTGGAGATCAGAGGGGAGATGGGGACTGGGGATGGGAGTGCTCAGATGGGAGAAGGGGTCTGAAGCTGGAACTGGGGTCTGACAAGGGGGCAGGATGGAAAATGGGTCCATGCCTAGGACAGGTGGGAGAATGGGTCTGGGGTTGAAAAGGGGGGATGCAAGGCTGTGGTGGATGAAGGGGGCTGGAACTAGGGGCTGAAAAGGAGGGTAGTTGGGATAAGGGAGCTAGTACTGGAACTGGGGGCTTTAAAGGGGACAGGGAGAACTGGCTGGGGCTGAAGCTCGGGACTGGTGAGAGAAAAGGGAGAACTGGCTGGGGGCTGAAAAGAGGGGGCAGAGAGAGAGAGAGGGGACATACCCTGGATGGAAGGGGGGAGCGTGAGGGAGGGCAGACCCTGGATGGATGGGAGAGGGAGGGCAGACGGATTTAAGGGGCAGAGAGAAAGGGCAGATGTTGATGGAAGGGGGAGAGAGAGATGGCAGACTCGGGCAGATGGTGGATGGAAGGGGCAGAAATAGAGGGCAGACAGTGGATGGAAGGGAGAGAGAGAGGGCAGGCAGTGGATGGAAGGGGCAGAGAGAGAGGGCAGACAGTGGATGGAAGGAACATTAGAGAGGGCAGACACTGGATGGCAGAGAGAGAGCGAAGACAGATGCTGGATGGAAGGAAGACAGTGAAAAGAAGATGAGGAAAGCAGAAACCAGAGACAACAAACTGTAAATAAAATATATATTTTTATTTTTTTGCTTTAGGATATAGTATTGTAGCTGTGTTAATAAATGTTTATAAAATAGAACATGTAAATAAGGTAATCTTTTTATTGGACTAATTTTAATACATATTGACTTAACTTTCAGAGAACAAAACCCCCTTCCTCAGCTCAGGCTAGGATACTGTAACAGCACTATACTGTATTGACCTGAGGAAGGAGATTTTGGCCTCTGGAAGCTAAATGTATTAGTCCAATAAAATGGTATTTTATTTTCTGTATTTGTTTTATTTCTATTTGTTAATTTGTAAAGTGGTGATTGGTATTTGTTAGTTTTTTCAAATTTACATCTGTTGTCTTTATATTTTGCACAGTACTAGGGGACATTTTCTGTTTCTGTGGTGTTGCATTGTATGCAGAGTCTGGCATCGGGGGTTCAGTTTAATTTTTGTCTAAATAGAAAGTTTATGATTACTTATTCTATAGTGGATTAGGGTGTATCTGTGTTAGTGAAAAAGACATGGCTTTCGGTTGGCATTGACTGTGCAGGATCGATGATCTGTACTAATCTGTCTGTTTTCGTTTTACAATAGGTGAATTGATGTTCTAGTGCTCACTGTAGTGTTTAAGATGCTTTCCTTTTCCTTGTGAGACTCGTACAAATTACTGCTTATGGTATGGTAGAATTGCTCTATAGGTCCTGAGTATTTTGTATTCTCGGTATGCCTAGTACTGGATTTGGGAAGGGAGGGGTTTAAAAAATGACCGGCCCCGGGTGTCAACTACCCTAGCTACGCCGCTGGTTATTCGTTTCTTTGATAAAGCCAACAAGTCAAAACGGGACCCCCGTCGGATGGACAACAAAGATAAATGCTATATGCTGAAAAAATAACAACATTAATGATATGTAGTAACAAATAGGATTAAAAATCAAAAGTAAAAATTAAAGTAAAGAATATGGAGGTTTTTTAGCCAATGAAGAGTTAGAGGCCTTGTAGTCACAAAAAATTAAAAACGGTGACCAGGGACATCCAGAGGCTTTTCCTCCATAAACCAAAAGAATTTGATATCACAGTATAGAGACCACATATAAGTTGTTGGGGGGAAAAAATCAGCCTCCCTCTCACTGGAAGATAATCCGGGATGGTTACTTGGACTGCAGCTATACCCTCCTGGAGCCAGTCAAAAGTTTATCCCCTGCTTTGACTAGGGAGCCTGTGGGACTTTTGGGTCCTAGGCTGACATGGACAGGATCATTGGGGCTGGGATTGCTGAGAAAAGTGGGAAGGGAGTGGACACCTACACCTTTGAGAGTAGTAAAAGGTGCATCTCGACCCACTCGGGACCTCCTAGTAGAGGAGGATGCAGTTGGAGGCTGCGAAGAGAGGAACTGAATGGTATCGGTATGCTTCTTAATGAGGTCAGCAACTTCCTCCACCTTGTCCCCAAAAAGATAGTCTCCTTGGCAGGAAACACCCACTGACCTCTCTTGAGCTGCTGGTTCTAGGTCAGAAACACATAGCCATGAGAGTGTATGTATTCCCACACCATGGCAGAAAGTCTGGACGCAATGTAGGAAGTATAAGTGCCCTTGGCCAGATGCCCCCTTTCTGTCCTCAGCTGCATTTGTAAACAGAGAGAACAAGAATCAGGTTGGTGGTCAGGCCCAAGGCACCTTATGCACCAATTGTGCAGGACCATGACAGACATCACCCAAATACATTGGTGCACCTTTTGAAGCCACTGGGGGTTGAAAAAAAACACAGAAAATAATTAGGGAAGTAAAATTAAGGAAATACTGAGGAAAACAAGTGAAAATAAAACCACATAGAAAGGTACTCGACAGACAAAGAACTGTGCACTGAAGGGAGACAGCAAAACTGCATCCTCCCAGCTCCGCAGAAAAGAAGTGATTGAAGTACCTGCACATTGGGCGGGAAGGCACTTGCGCATGTGCGGTGGGATGCTGTCAAACTTTTCTTAAAGCTATGTGCCTTAGGAAACATCTGCTCTGGGCTTCATTGGATGATGTCACCACATATGAGAATACATTGGGCCTGCTTGTCTTCGGAGAATTATTTTTTTGTAATTAGTTTTTTTAGAAGGCATGTCAAGGGTTGAATGGGCATTCCTGTGCTAACCATTCAGCACATCTACATTACTGTGCACTAAGCAGTTAGCTCATGGTTAAAACAGCAAGGTTTCTAAAGGCTCAAAAATCAATTTTATTAAAATGCAAGCAGGAGTGGTCTCAGGTGTACATTTCCAGACTTCAAAATCAATCTTTTCCAAAAAGCCTAACACTTTTCAGTGCCACAGCATCTGTGTCATGGGCAGAAATGAAAAATCAAATTAAGAGTCTGGTAATTAAATATCCTCCTTCTAAAATGTACCACTTCATATAGAATGTAGAGAGCCTTTAATGGTGCTGAAAATAAACTTTACAAACATGCAGCAGTGTGCCAGAGCCTGGCACTCTGCTGCATGTTTGTAAAGGATTGATTCTGAAATCTGGATAAATACACTCGAGACCACTCCTATTTGCATTGTAATAAAATTGATGTTGAGCCTTTAGAAACTTTGCCGTGTTTTTCTTTTCTGCATTTGATTTGTGGTTGGTTTTTGCCTCTTTTTTTATTGATAGCTCATGGTTATAAACAGGAGCTCTTACTGTTGCCCTAATAGGTGGCAGTAAGCACTCATGCAGTAATTAATTTTTTTTTTTTTAAGTGGCCACACACATTAGTATATTAACACATGGCCATCAATGAAAATAGACAAAAAAAAAGGCTTTTTTACCGCTGCAGCAAAAATGGCCTTAACGTGCGGGAAAGACCCATGGACGGGCACACTAAGACCAGTTCTTACTGTGGCTTTATAAAAGGACACCTAAGAGTATATCACCGAAGTGTATCCGATGAATAAGAGAATTGTACAAACATTACACTTTATTTTTCTTATATAGGTGCTCTCTTGGTATTATTTTATTTCTTATACCTCTGTTAAATGATGATTTTTTTAATGTACAAATATATATATGCTTTATTTGTGATTCACTGAAAATTGTAGATTGAGCAGAATGCAAATTTTAAAATAAATAAATGACAATAAATAAAGGACAATTTTTCCTGTGTGGTAACCATATAACCATTACATTATGAGAGTAGGACTTACAAACCACAATGCAGATATATACATTCATCGTGTGTCTTTTATTCTATCACATTTAGGGGCATGTTTACTAAAATGAACCAAGCAGTTCGTCCATGAGTTATAATGCCTTGTTAGACATGGGCATGGTAACCTCTACTGCGCTGGCATGATGGTGTACACTAGTTCACATTTTAGTGTCATCTAGCCCCGAGGCTCTATTCTAGCACCTTTATTGTTAAATAGGTTTTTCAACCCATTATTGATATTAATTCAATCATTAGACAAGCTCATTTGCATATGTGGATGACATACAAATATTAAGTGTTGTAGATCTATCTTCAAAAGTACAAACAGGAGGCCAAAACCCTATGCTGGAAGTTACAGCAAATCCTTCAGAGTAGGACTGGACCAATGGATTTCCACAAAAAGAGGGACTAGAGGTAACACATCAAAAAGGCTTTATTAAAAACAAAAAAAAAGTCAGTCATCTGATACTTTGATAAAATCAAAGGACAAGAAGTCACAATGGAGAAATAATGTCCACCAGAAGATACCAAAACTGAACTCAAGGACCAAACACAAATCCATGTTTTGGCACAAACGCCTGTTTCAGGGGTTACAATATCTGATGGATATAATGTTGCAGTAGGTGATCAGAAACTGCACCTTGATAATACCAAAAGTGGCGGGAGCCACAGATACGGCATGTACTCACAGAGACGTTAAAATCTAAACAGTTTCTGACCACCTACTGCAACATTCAATCCATCAGATACTGTGACCCCGAAGCAGGCATTTTTGCCAAAACATGGATCCATGTCCAGTCTTTGGGTTCAGTTTTGGTACCTTCTGGTGGGAATTGTTTTTCCATTATGACTTCTTGTCTTTTGATTTTATCAAAAGTATCAGATAACTGACTTTTGTGTCTTTAATAAAGCCTTTTTGTTATGTTACCCCTAGTCCTTCTTTCTGTAGGTCTATCTTCTACTTCTACCATTTTTCAACTTAACAAAACACTTGACACCATTGCAGCTTGGTTAACATCCCATAAATTAAAATTGAGTGTAAGTAGCATATTAACATAGTAGATAACGGCAAATAAAGACCTGTATGGTCTAGTCTTCCCAACAAGATGTTTCATAACATAAAGCATGATACTACATATGCATTCTTGATCTTGATTTGTCCATGCTATTTCCAGAGCACAGACTGTAAAGGCTGACCGGCACTGGCTTTGCTTTCATACTGAAGCAGTCATCAAAATCCCACACCAGCCCATCCAGATTTGTCCAGCTATGATCAGGGAATAGACCATAGAAGTCTGCCTGGCACTGGCTTTGTTTTCAAATTACTGGAGTTGCCATCTAAGCACCACTAAGTTTGTTTGGTTCCATTCTCTTTCAATACAGGATTCCTTTGTGTTTATACCACACATTTTAGAATTCCATTACCATTTTCATCTCCACCACCTCCCATGGGAAGGCATTCCTGGTATCTAACACCCTCTCCGTGAAAAAGTACTTCCTGACATTATTTCCCGAGTCAGGCTCCCTGAAACTTCAATTCATATCCTCTAGATCTACCACCTTCCCATCATTGGAAAAGATTCGTTTGTATATTAATACCTTTCAAATATTTGAAGGTCTATTTGAAGATCTATCATATCACCCCTATCTCTCCTTTCCTCCAGGGTATACATCTTCAGGTCATCAAGCCTCTTCTCATACATCTTAAAGGCACAAACCCTATACCATTTTTGTCACTTTTCTCTGAACTGCTTTAAGTCTCTTTACCTCCTTAGCGAGATATGGCCTCCAAGACTGAACACAAGTCTCCAAGTGGGGCCTCAGCAATGACTTATACAGGAGCATCAATACCTCCTTACGTCTGTTGGTTATACCTCTCTCTAAGCAGCCTAGCACATTTCTGGCTATGGCCACTACCTTTTCACATAGTTTCATCACCTTGAGATCCTCAGAAACCATCACTCCAAGATCCCTCTCCTAAGCTGTGCTTATCAATATCTCAAATCCTCTTGTACATCTTCTTTGGATTTCTGCAACTCACCAGGAGAGAGAACTAGTAATTTGCTTTAATTGCCATATAGGATTCAGAATTTTATTTTTCTTTTTTTCACTTGAGGAACACAATCAGCTAGTTTTACATGTCTGTTTCATTTATATCTAATAGCTGTCCACAGATAGGTTAATGGAATACAGTTGAAGTAATGTACACTCTTGCAACAAATCTGTATGACATTTCAAATGAACACAATGAAACAGAATGTCATGTCCAAATATGATGAAAAAAAAATCACGTGTAATTGCATTTCATAGGGGCAGTTCAAAGGATACAGTTCCAACCAATCGAAATTCAGCGTAATTATCACTTTTAAAACTGTTAAACCAATAGCAGCGTGAATCATTGTGATACGAAAACATACCTGTAAAATAGTTTAAAATTATATTGCATCTCCCTTATACAAATTCGAGCCTAATATGATGTTTCACTGCCTATTATTTTATTAGTACAATGGGCCTACACACCTATACACTAAAGCAAGCTATTCATTAGTATGCCCATTTTAAGCTAAGGAAACCAAATGTTTACTATCTAGGTTTGGAATTTTCAACCAAATCTAGATGCTTAGATCTTCACCTGAAAATCTTCCTAAAGTCTCATCTCGCCACAACCCTGATCTCCTTCAGCTCATGATCTCCAGTGCCATGGCTCCCTTCAATGCAGTGTGCATTCATGAAGCCCCAATCATTATCAACAGGTAATGAAAAGAGCTAAGCCTCCTCCCCCTCCCTTGGATCAGATGCATCTGAAGAGCTCCACAGAGGAAAAAAAACATATTGAAATGCCCCAGCCCAATGCCACCAATGTGGAAGTCTCACATAAGTATAGACAGCTGTGCTGGAAAGCTCTCTAAACTTCATGAGCAATCATAGTTTATCAGGGTTTTTGTTTTTTTAAATTAAAGTTTATCTCGAGTTACCTGCAGCAGGGCCCATTTTATTCCTATGGACCCTGCTGTAGATAACTCGAGCTAAGCTTTAGTAAAAGGGGGTCCTCAGTGTATTACCAACATAACATTAACATTTCAAACATATAAGACAATATGGCAGACTAAAACATTAAATAAATCCATAAACAGAAGCTAGTTCTGTCATGGTAAGTCTATTACTTTAAATATATATATATATATAAACAAAAACATTGTGTGTGACAGGACATAAGAAGCTGTGTATTCAAAATAGAAGATTATAGTACTTTCCATGGGAAGAGATTCATCATTAAGTCCAAATCTCACAGTACAAATACAATCACCTGCCATTTTTCATGTGCATATTATTTACAGCATAAATTGTTCAGCTCCATTAAAAATCTTGAAGTGTTGTGAGTTAACAATGGTGATATGAGAAAGAGTGTACTTGGCCCTAGAAGCAGGCAACTGCTGCTAAAACACCCATATTTCTTTTAAATATTTTTTTAAAGTTGCAGTCTTGTTTATGTTGGTGTTGGGCTGCATAAAGTTTCTGAGCAGCACTGATTCAGATGAATACTAAATTATCATATTTCCTTTATATTGTGGAATATTCATATAAAATATATAAATGATACAAATATAGACAGTCCTTGTTTTCTATAAAAATATAGTGAAATTTGGCAAGTGATTGAATTTGTGCTGTGAGGTTTGACTTAACGGTACATATCTTTCCATAGAAAGTCCAAAAACTTATTGAATACATAGCTTCTGATGCCCTTTCACACAATATTTTGGTTTAATATAAACAGTAATAGACTTACCATGACAGAACTAGTTTGTGTTTGTAGATTTATTGTTTATACTGTGAGATTAGTGGCTTCCCTCTTTTTTCCTTTTTGCTTTGAAAAACTAAAAACATCAACAGAACAAATTGACAAATAATACCAAAGTAAAATTTAAAGTGCCCGGCATTAATACAGCATGGCAATGATTGTGCTGTTTAAAATAAAATCTATTTATTCAGTACCACTATCCATATAGTGAGTGTTGAGGAATATCCAGATAGAGCAGGTGGTTCCAGCCTTATCTGGATAGTGGCAATATTCAAACTGCTAGCTGGATAACTATAAAATAAATTTTCTGTCCTAATAATCCAGATAACGTTTACCTCTGCTTATGCTTTGCCCTGGCGCTATACAGATACAGTGAAAACCCGATGTGACTTGATGATTGGGACCCATACAATACCATCGCATTAAATGTGGGGTTGCTAGAACATGAATACAATTGAAACAAAAATTGATCTGTTGCAAAAGGTTTATTCGGCAAAAACCAAGACAGCATTCATACAACTGTGTTGATTATGGCTGAACTACCGTATATACAATGTTAATGGAACATACAATACTACTAGTACAAGAATTTATTTAGCGTAGACTGTTAGCTTCCTGCAAAATCAAAAACGTTTTATAGTTGTAAAATTTTAATGCTGTCCACGTGCTAGATTTCTAGCCATGTCAATCTTGCCTCGAGATATTCTATAACCTCCTACAGTTTTGGTGGAGGGCAGGAGGATCATCATCATCTTCCTCATCACCAGCATGGTCTTCTGATGGCATGGCTGTGACCTTTTGCTGAACATTTGCCACAATGTTTTTATCAGTCACATGCTCATAAATGGGGCACTGATCAATTGAAACCTAATTCAGGATATCATAATGCACGTTTGAATTTTTGTAATGCCTCTTTACAGGGCCACCGAGATATTAGGCTGGGGCCGGGCTGCCCCCAGGGCCCCGCTGCCGCTCCCCCCTCCGTCCACCACTGGGCCGGGCCCCCTGCATTGAAATCACAGCACCTCTCGCTTGTGTGTGAAAGCGCTACAGGCAGCAGCAGATCGCCTCCCTTCGAGCCTCCTTCCCTCCCTGTGTCCCGCCCTCACGGAAGTGACGTCAGACGCGGGCGGGACACAGGGAGGGAAGGAGGCCCGAAGGGAGGTGATCTGCTGCTGCCTGCAGCGCTTTCACACGGAGGTGAGAGGTGCTGTAATTTCAATGCAGGGGGCCCGGCCCAGTGGCAGACAGTTGACGACGGAGGGTGGGTGGGACTGCGGCACCGGGCCCCCCCTTGGAGGCCCGGGGAATTTTGTCCCCCCTGCCCTCCCCTCTCGGCGGCCCTGCCTCTTTATTAAACCAAATGTCCTCTGGAGAAAAGAAAAAAAAAGGCCTTTTTCTCCTGTTTAAATTTACGATAATGAGCTCTAACAGCTGGAAAAAAGGATTTATGAAACTAGTCTGTAAAGATTGAAGAGTTAATCCAAGCATTCCTGCTGTTTGTATATTCAAAAGACAAAGATTTCATATTTACATGGTGAAAGCACCTGGGTGATTTGGCGTTCCCAGATTTATTCACACAAAAAAGAATGGACACACTGTCCTTCTCTTGTTTAAAGTATTCACATTTGTGTACATCATCCTTGGCTGCTAGTGTATGATAAGGTAACATTTAAATACAGTCCTGTTTCATTGCAATTGTACACTTGATCCTCAGCGTACTCTTCCTTCTTCCAGCAGTTTTTAAAGTTTTCCTGGGTAAGAATGTGCTGCGTCTGTCAGTGGAATGGAGCTCCCCTGAGACAATGACTTGACTGATGGCATGCCTCTTCATAAATCTGTCAAGCTATCCGTTACTGGCTTTGAAGACTCTTGGCCACTTAGCTGTCTGTCACATTTTTCCACCAGGCCTTTCATGATGGGGCCAGAATTAGGGACTCCCTAGAACCAAGCTTAGATGAACCATTGATATAGCGCTGAATTCAAATTTTCATCATTAGCCACTTTAATTTTTTTCCTCTGTAATCCAGCTTCCTCTTCTAAAATATGGGCAAACTTCACTTTTCTTCTTCTTTCCTCCACCCTCTTAAAGTAGATTCATGGATGCCAAACTCCCTAGCTAGCTGAGTCTGTTGCTTACCAGACTTCAGTTGATTGAGTGCAGATAACTTTTCTTGAGTACATAACAACATAAGAACAGCCAAACTGGGTCAGACCAGTGGTCCATCTAGCCCAGTATCCTGCTTCCAACAATGGCCAATCCAGGTCGCTTTTAAGCACACAAGAGGGCTCTCTATTGAGCTGCATTTCCGCAATTGCTGTGAACGACAATTTTTTTATATCATACGCTGAGGCACTGAATTTGATTTCAAGTACATCTCACTGTGTCCCCTTCCTGACCCCTGAAGCAGGCGCTGTTTAGTGCCGAAACATGGCCCGTGTCGGGTCATCAATAAAGAACCTTTATTGTCCCAGTCTTGAAGGTCCAGTGTTGCTCTTTTTTTGTCAGAAACCCAAATAGTAGCAACATTCTGTGCTACCAATCCTGGAGCAAGCCAGGTCTATCTCAATAGCAGACTATGGAGTTTTCCTCCAGGAACTTGTCCAAACCTTTTTTAAACCCAGATACTCTTGCTGCTGTTACCACGTCCTCCAGCAACAAGCTTTAGAGCTTAACTATTCTTTTGAGTGAAAAAATATTTCCTCCTATTTTCTTTGTACTTTTTGAAAGAGTGAAAAAATTGATTCACTTTTACCTGTTCTACACCACTCAGGATTTTGTAGACCTCAATCACATTCCCTCCTCAGACATTTATTTTCCAAGCTGAAGAATGGTAACCTCTTTAGCCTTTCCTCATATGAGAGAAGTTCCACTCCCTTTATCATTTTGGTTGCTCTCCTTTGAACTTTTTCTATTTCTACTTTACATATTTTAAGATTTGGTGACCACAACTGAATGCAATACTCAAGGTGAGGTTGCATCATGGAGTGATACTGAGGCATTATAATATTCTTGGTCTTATTTACCAACCCTTTCCTAATAATTCCTAGCATCCTGTTTGCTATTTTAGCAAGCACCACACATTGGGAAGAAGATTTCAGTGAACTCTCTACAATGACACCTAGATCTTTTTCTTAGGTACTGACTTCTAAGGTGGACCCTAGCACAGGTAACTATGATTTGGATTATTTTTTGTTTTCTCTTTAATTTTAGATTATTCTTCCCAATGTGCATCATTTTGCATTAAGTTTCATCTGCCATTTGGATGCCATCTTCCAGTTTCCTAAGGTCTTCCTGCAATTTTTCACAGTCTGCATGTGTTTTGACAACTTTGAATAGTTTTGTGTCGTTTTGTGTCATGTGTAAATTATTCACCTCAGTTGTCATTTCAATTTCCAGATCAATTATAAATATGTTAAATTGCAACATAATGGGGCTGATGCTAACTAAAGAATCAGGAGAATCCGCAGGGGCGGAGAACTCAAACGTCCCACTGGAAAACACAGAGCTAAAACAAAAAAAGTGGGGGTTTGACCACAGATGCCAAAGACTGGAAAGACGTGTACTTAAGATCAAAAGTTTATTAAGTGAAAAGACTCTACACAAACGTTGTGTTTCGGCCACTAGGCCTGCATCAGGAGTTTGTTTACATAGAAGCTGGTTGCACGCTGATGCTCCGGGGTACAAGATTACCCGTCTGCAAGCAAATGTTCCAAGGTGCAGGATAAACAGTCTGCCTTTGGTAAAAGAAAGCGCACTTGCCAGCGAAGCAGGAGTAGAATTCAAGAATCCGGAGGCTGGTAAAATTTATGAGCTGTACCATTTTTCTAATTGTAAGAGTGATTATGTAATTTATACGATTATATGGCCATGTAATAAAATATATGTTGGTATGATCAGTAGAAGTATTAAATAACACCTAATAGAGCATAAACCTAACTTGAAAACGGGCTGGTTAACAGCACCTATTGTAGAACATTGCATTAACAACCACCATAAATATAATGACTCGAGATGCTGTGTGATTGATATGGAGCCAATAGAATAAAGAGATTACAAAGACGTGAAGCTAAATGGATACATAGACTTAAATCAATGCAACCTGTTGTTTTAAATCAGGAAATAGAATGGGCAGTTTTTCTGTGAAGCCATTCTTTCGTTGTGTATAGTAATGATAATGATGATTTTTGTTATGTTTAAATCAGCAGTGTTCAGTATTAATGGAACGTTTTTAAAGAAGCTTTTAGATTTTGTACATAATTGTGTATATTGGCACACAATTGTGACATGAAGGGTTTCAGTGTTTAAAACATCTATTCTAAGACTCATACACTTTATTTTATATTTTAGGTTGGTTGTCTGTCTGTTAAAAGACCTTGAAGAAGCTGTGACTTTGGTGAAACGGGTCCCGTTGGTCACAACACAACAGCTTTTAATATGCCACCTGGCTTTCAGTATTGACATAATGTGTAACTTTTCAAAGCAGTTTGGCACATGTGAATTAGTTTCACATATTGAACATAACCAGCGCTTTGAAATATTGAATGCAGTTATGAATATGAGTGGATTAGTTTTAAGGACTGAGAACCACTAGCACTTTTTGAGCATTGTATTTTCAGTTCATTGATAAAAGAATAACAGCATTTCAATAAAGTTTTTTTCTACATTCTATGCATTTTTCAGAGGGACTCTTTTTGTGATTCCAAAAAAAGTGATCTACAACACTGGAGCTGTTGAAGCTTCATCTGTCTTTTGCCATTTGCAGAACACACACCATGGAAATCTGTCCAGCATTGGCCTTAGTTCCCCCATGCTAAATTTGGCAAATCTTCTTTCCATCTTTTGCCATTTGTGAGACACAGACCATTGAAATCTGTCTTTTGGCCTTAGTTCCCACTACTCTTGCCCAGCCAAACTCCTCAACAGCCATGTTGTGCTTCCATCCTCTTTCTATTTAGGCATCTCCTGTGTCTATCTCACACATTTTTGAATTCTCTAGTCACCAAGTCAAAGAAATCAATCAGATTCATTTGATACGATTTTCCTTTGGTGAAACTACATTGCCTCGGATCTTGTAATCCATTGGTTTCCAGGAAACTCACTATTCTTTCCTTAAGCAGTGCCTCCATTACCTTGCTAACCACTGAAGTAAGGCTTACCAGCCTATAGTTTCCCACGTCTTCTCTGTCTCCACTTTTGTAAAGAGGGACCGCATCCCCTCTTTTCCAATCCCACAGAACCGCCCCCATTCTCCAAGGATTTATTAAACAATTTTTTTAAGAGGACCCACCAGAACCTCTCTGAGCTCCATCATGATTCAGGAATGGATCCCATCCGGCCCCATGGCTTTGTCCACTTTCTGTTTTTCAAGTTGTTCATAAATACTTTCTTCTGTAAACTGTGCAATATGAACTTCATTTTCATCAAGTACCTTGATCAGCCAACCAAGGTCCTATTCCAGGATTTTCTTTGGTGAATACAGAACATCTGCTTTTTCAGAGCATCTTTCAGTCTTACAATTCAATTTCTAACCTTCCTCCATTCACTAATATACCTGAAAAGAGCCTTTGCCAGCTGTTATTTTTCTCTTTGCTTTTTTCAGTTTTATCTGGTAATCTCTCCTGTGTTCTTTTGTATTTCATGACCACCACCTCTTTTGCCTTTATTTTGTCAATGACTTGTTTGAATCATATAGGTTTCCTTTTTCTCTTGTTCTCCTTCCTTATATAAAGATCTGTTGCTGATGTTATAAGCTCCTTTCAGTTTGAACCACAGATCCTCCACTGTTGTTCTTCCATCCCATCAGTTCTTTCTTCAGGTATTCCCTCATTTTAACAAAGTCAGCATGCTTAAAATCCTGGATTTTGAGTTTGTGTGTCTGCATTCCACTTTAGCTCTTACATCAAACCATACAGTGTGATGATCACTATTGGCCAGGTAGGCACCTACCCCGACATTGAACACACTATCTCCATTTGTGAGCACAAGATCTAGTGTTGCCCCTCCCCTCATGGGTTCTGTCACCATTTGTCTCAGCAGCGCACTTTGAAAAGCATCCATCATCTCTCTACTTCCATCCGATTCTGCAGACGGGACATTCCAAATCTGCATTCGACAGGTTGAAATCTCCCAGCAACAGCACCTCTCTCTTTAATCTCAACTTTTGGATATCTATGACCAAATCTTTGTCCAACTTCTCTGTATTGGAGGTCAGTAAACTACACCTGTGTGACAAACTTTACCTTCTAACACGTGTCACTCACAAATATATTGAATAGAATCAGCCCCAGCATTGATCCTTGAGGTACTCCACTCCTCATATTTCCTTCCTTCCTCCAAGTGAATTTCATTAATCACCACCCTCTGATGTCTATCAGTCAACCAGTTTCTAATCCAGTTCAGCACTTTAGGTCCTATCTTCAGTCCATGGAACTTATTGAATACTTTAAATTATGCACATGTTTCTTCAATCTAAGCACGAACAGTTACACTAGCTGTATGAGTGGCCTAAGTGCCCTTGCTTAGAAACATACATGCATATATACCTGGTTATGCTAGTATTCTATAAGGGAAAGTAGGCACCTACTTTCCTTTATAGAATAGGCTTCAAATAGGCGCCTCTTTATAGAATTGCCCTCTATATGGATAACTATTTTTCATATAGGAAGAACATTCACTGACAAAGGGTTTGTAATGTGGACTTACCACAATCTGTGTGAAAGATTTGTCGAACCAAAAGAAGAAACCATTCTTTTGTCAAGCCACCCATATCCAGACCAGCCTCTCCTACAAATGTAACTTTTAATTTCTTTTTCAAGTCAGCTCTTTTTCTTCTTAGCTACACCAAAAAAAAGAAAAAATAAAAGTTGTTGCCATTGCACTAAAAAGGGATTTTATTTTATTTTTATTTACTATCCATGTAATTTCACAAACCTCCAAAATAACAAGAAATGAAGGAAAACATAAAATTACAGTATTAAATTAAGAAAATTTTCTATATGGGACAAAGGAAAAGGAAATCTTTAACTGCAGAAGATTGACTCTCTTCATATAATTATACTATCAGCACAAGGAGACAATTATTTAATAATTGTTTTTATCAGGACACTTGAACTCTCACTCTCTCTCTTTTTTTGTGTGTGTGTGTGTGTGGGGGGGGGGGGGGGGGTTGGAGAGCAAAGAGTGATTCTTGGAGGTGTGGAGGAACAGACAGTATTGCACATTTGGGAAACAGTGGCGTAGCCAGACTGCCAATTTTGGGTGGGCCTGAACCCAAAGTGGGTGGGCACAAAATTTTCTCTCTACCCCCCCCCCCCCCCCCCCCCAAGCAAAATGTAGTCACACTCAGATGCATTTGTCACACAGGGTAAAGTGCTGCTTTTCAGTGCATCCGATTTCAGACAATTTATTTAATAGCCTAATCCTTTTCAGTGAGCTTTCAGAGGCTAAAACCTCCTGCCTCAGGTCAGTATAATGCTGTTACGGTATCCTCTCCTGACCTAAGGAAGGAAGTATTGGTCTCTGAAACTTTATTACCACCATATTACTTTATCCTAAATTAAAAATAAAATTATTTTCTTTACCTTTGTTGTATGGCCATTTACTTTTTCTCATTGTGTTGCTCCCAGTCTCTAGATTCTGCTTTCCTTCGTTTTCGCTAAACTCTTCTGCCAGGGTTTCCTGGCCATTTCTCATTTTTCTCTCCTTTTTCTTTGCTTTCTTCAATATTTTTCTGCCTCTCTCTGTGTCCAGATTTAATTCATTCTTACTATCCATTCTTTAATTTCCTTCATCTACTTATGGCTTTTCATCTTTTTCTCACCCTTGATCTCCCCATGTCCCTTCTTCTTATTCTCCAATCTTTCACTACTCCCCGTTTCCATGCAGCAGCTCTCCTCTTTCTCTCCCCATCCTTCCAGTGTCTCCCCTCTCTCCCCCCATCCTTCCAATAGTCTCCCCTCTTTCTTTCTGCATCCTTCCATCGTGTCATCTCTTTCTCCCTACCCTTCCATCCAGCATCTTCCCTCTTTCTCTCCCCATCCTTCTACCCATCTACCTTCTCACCTGATCCTTCCATCTATTGTTTCTCTCCCTCCTTCTAACCAGTGTCTATCTCTCTACCCTTTTCTGTTCAGTGTCCCTTCTCTCTCCACATCCTTCCAGTCTCTCCCCTTTTTCTCTGCATCCTTTCATCCATCTCCCCTCTCTCTGCCATCCTTCCATCTGTTTTCCCTCTTTCTCTGCCATCCTTCCATCTGTTTTCCCTCTCTCTCTCCCCATCCTTCCGTTTTCCCTCTTTCTCTCCCCATCCTTCCGTTTTCCCTCTTTCTCTGCCATCCTCCCATCTGTTTTCCCTCTTTCTCTCCCCATCCTTCCGTTTTCCCTCTTTCTCTGCCATCCTCCCATGTTAGAATCCTCTAACTTTCAAGATTGTTTTTGAGGGGGAATAGTGGGATTTGACTGAGAAGAAAACTAGGAACGAGAGGAAATACCTGGGGCTTGTTGGAGGACCTGTGCAGTAGTGGTCAGGCACAGCTGCAGACAGAGTTCTTTCCTGTAACTAGAGGCCCTGCAGGAGCTGCACAAGATCCACACTATACCAAGGAAAGCAGCCACGAGCGTGAGCCCAAAGGATCATGACCAAAGGAGCAAACCACACCCCTTTATAGTCCCTTTGGAGTCTTCTGAGGAGCAATTCTGTTGAACTGTTCCTGTATCTATGGGTAAGTGTAAGGACATTAAATCGGTGATATTGGCACCTGTGAAAGTGAAAGGCCCGATGGAAGGTTACAACAGGTACCTCTACCATCAGGACAGTGAGTACAATTTCCTCCTCCCCAGTCTCCTTGTCGTCGAGTGATCGAACTCTACCTCTTCAACCTGCAACTATTTGAGAGTTGCAACTAGCTTCCTTGGTTGGAAGTCAAACTTCTCCCGGAGGGGGGGGGGGGGGGGTTGTAATCTTGATCCTTATGACAGTGGGTCTAAGGACACATTACAAGTGCCAGTCCCTATAAAATTTCCTGTTTCTTATTTGTCCATGTAATCCCCTGTTAGTTTGGGATTACTAGATAGAGTAAGTCCTTGTGGAGAGTCACTGTGGGGAGTGACTAGGAGGTCCCTGGGTGGGAGGAGGCCCAGCCCAAGGGGAGTACCTTTGGAATAAAATGTAGAAAAAACACTGAAAGGAAGAGTGACAAGGGGGGAGGAGTTTGAGTGTTTGCCCTTTATTCTTCAATTGCCTGCAAGCCCCTGCCAAGTGACCCAAAGAAAGAAAAGAGGGGTCCCATTTTCAAGAAAAGCAGACCATTGTCTGTAAAGAGGAGTTGTGACTTAGAAAACCACAGTTGTGACAGAGGAGAGCTATGGGAGGGCAGAGGAGAGACCCAGCCCAGAAGCATGGGATAGGAGCCAGGGAGTGCCCAATCCAGGACCAGGGTGAGCCAACGCAAAGGTCACTTTGGAGGGAAGTCAGGCCAGGAGGGTCTGAACCTGTAAAAATGCGGCACACAGCCTTGGGAACAATATTCTCTGGAATAAACATGGACAGGAGCCTTGTGAATATGTATATAGCCCCTGAAAGAAAGTGCCTCTGTAAATATACCTGAGGAAAATAGTGGAAAAGGTGTTTCCTCCAGGAATAACAGAAGTCTAGGATTGAATTATGTTGGAGTTTTACTAAGCGACTGTAAGAAGATTAAAGTTTAAAAAAAGTCTGCCTCTTGCAGAGGTTGCAATAAAAAGTTGATTTGCTATTAAGCCTTCTGGAGTACAGCATGGTTCCTGGACTGAAGAGCTGAGTGGAACCCAGAACTGGAAAGTGTCTCCCCAACCCTGGACCGCTACTCTGGACCATTGACCCACCCTAGTTTGACTGTAAATGAGGCATGTGGTAAGAGTGGCCTGACAGTGAGCAAAGACTGAAGTTTGTATATGGATTTTCATTCATGGCTCGGGGGTTGAAGCTAGTGAAAGGTTCAGACCCAAGTTACATTTGCTTCTACATCTGATAAGTTAGAGGATGTTTCCTTAAGGATATTGGGGCTGCAGTTTTTAGGATGGAAAAAATTTGCATGAAAACTTAATTAAGTCATTCAAATTCTCCGAGGAAACCTCTCAGAAGCTTGCTGAACAAGATAACAAGGTAAAATCAGTGGAGCAATGTGTGTGTGTGTGTGTGTCTAAGACAGATTCTCAGCTGAAATCAGTACGGGCTGCAATACTAGCAGTTACTGAAGACAATTTATTAATACATATGCAGATGGAAGCTATTGAGAACTCTGCTAAGGCATGTAATTTGCGTTTACTGAATTTTCCTGCTACACATTACCTGTCCATGAGAGAATTGTTTAAATCATACTTAGAATTACTCCTCAGCTCCTCAATTATAATGCTTTTGTTGTGAATAATTTGTATTATATCCCTAGGGGTGCTAAACAGATTACAGAAGAGGGAGGTAATGATGTGATTAATTCCCCTAATAGTTTGAATTTATCTCAATTTCTGGAATCTTCACAAGATGTTATCAATAAACAAGCTATTTTGCTTGTTAATTTAAATCTGAAGAACAAAAGCTGACATTTATAAAGACATATGTTCCTAAAAAAAAAAAAAAAAAAAAAAGAGTTTTGTTTTATGGTCAGGCTGTTTTCCTTTTTTCCTAATGTTCCTAGATCAACAAAGCTTCTTAGAAAAGCCTTCTTGCAACTTAGGCCTAAGACTCTGGCAGTTGGTGCTACTTTCTTTATTAAATTTCCTTGCAAATGCCTAGTTGATTATGAAAGTAATCATTGTGTGTTCCTGGATCCATTGCAGTTAGAGATTTTCCTGGCAGGGAAGTCTGTCAGTGAAGACTCAGACAGTAATTGATTTCTTCCTTATTTTTACTTATTGAGGATAAACAGTTCTAATTATTTTTATTATGCCTGTACCAATCACGTTATTTTTTTTTCTCTTTTGTTAATTTCAGTATCACCTGGTATTCCCTTGATGTGGGCTAGATTGATAATAAAGTGTTTGTTTTTGCCTTGTAATTATAAAGTATAAATAAAATGGAAAAAAAAAGAAAACTAGGTATGAAAAAAAGAAAACAAAATTATAAGACCAGGGAAAGCAAAATTACTTATCTGTAGCAGATGTTCTCTGAGGACAGCAGGACACACATTACCACATGAGTGATGTCATCTGATGGAGTCTAGCATGGATGCTACCTAGCATTCTATTTCCAGAAGCTTTTGGCACTCCATATGCTTATTTGCAAAATATATCAGGAAGAACAAAGACAACAAACCAAGTTAAACCATAAGTTCACTATAACAAACGGGTTCAAAACAATTTCTCTTTTTTTGTTTATGCAATTTCAAAGTGTTATAAAGTGTTTTAAATGTGCTCAGACCATACCCTTTACACCCATTATATCCCCAAGAGGAATATGTGGTGGTGTAACAGATGGGGATATAATGGGTGTAAAAGGTATGGTCTGAGCACATTTAAAACACTTTATAACACTTGAAATTGCATAAACAAAAAAAGAGAAATTGTTTTGAACCCAAGTTTGTTATAGTGAACTCCATATGCTTAGCCTGAATCTAAGCTATTTTGAATTTATATATTTAAAAATTTGTGTTTTGGATTGTTTCATAAATTCTAAACTGCTCTCTTCCCTGTATTCTCCTCTTTCTCAATAGATTTCTTACAATCTGCTGACTTTACCTCTATATCTATCCTATATTTAAAAAAACAAAACAAAAAAAGCTTCCTTTTCTCTGACGTGGAGATCTACCGGTTCTTATAAGTTGCTATATTTCCATCCTTCCACCCCTCTGCCACCCACCCCTAGGCTAGCTCTCACTATACAGGAAAACCGAGAGACAAATTGTCTTCATTTCCACTATTGGAAAATCCTGCTTATTGATATTTCTTAACACAGTACACCTCACACTTGTTAAGCATATCAACATATCGACACAAATCGGGAGATGTGCGTCCTTCTCACAGGGTCGCCCAAATTGGCATAATCAAAAGACAATTTTGGGCATCCTCAACTGCTTCCCATCACAGGGACGACCAAAGTTCACAGGGGAGTGTCGGCACCGTAGCGAAGGCGGGACTGGGGCGTGATAGGAGATTGGCGTCCTTGGCCGATAATGGAAAAAAGAAGGGCGTCCCTGACGAGCACTTGGCCGACTTTACTTGGTCCATTTTTTCTTGCGACCAAGCCATGAAAAGGTGCCCAAACTGACCAGATGACCTCCCCTTACTCCGCCAGTGGTCACCAACCCCCTCACCCTAAAAAAAAAAATTACTTAAAAAAATTTTTTTGCCAGCCTGAAATGTCATACCCAGCTCCATGACAGCAGTATGCAGATCCCTGGAGCAATTTTAGTGGGTGCCGTGCACTTCAGCCAGGCAGACCCAGGCCCATCCCCCCTACCTATTACACTTGTGGTGGTAAAATGTGAGCCTTCCAAAACCCACCCGAAACCCACTGTACCCACATGTAGGTGCCCCCCTTCACTCCTTAGGGCTATGGTAGTGGTGTACAGTTGTGGGAAGTGGGTTTTTGGTGGGGGGTTGGGGGGCTCAGCACCAAGGTAAGGGAGCTATACACCTGGAAGCAATTTGTGAAGTCCACTGCAGGGCCCCCAAGGGTGCCCAGTTAGTGTCCTGGCATGTCAGGGGGACCAGTGCACTACAAATTCTGGCTCCTCCCTTGACCAAAGGGCTTGGATTTGGTCGTTTTTGAGATGGGCGTCCTCGGTTTCCATTATGGTCAAAAACCGGGAACAACTATCTCTAAGGTCGACCTAAATGTTGAGATTTGGGCGTCCCCAACCGTATTATCAAAACAAAAGATGGACCCCCATCTTGTTTCAATAATAAGGGTTTCCCCGCCCCTTCGCCGGGTCGTCCTCAGAGATGGGCGCCCTAAGAGATGGTCGTCCCCATTTGATTATGCCCCGCCATGTAGTGCACAACATCTGTCAATGTGCAGCTAGCACAGATGCATTTAATGGCATCTTAAGAGGTGGGGTGTTTTGTGCATCCATGCTAAATGTGCTCAACATCATGTGTGGTAGGGATCTTGTCTGTGTGGGAAGTGCAGGGGGAATGCTGGACATGTCCCCAGTTTTTGCAATTACGACACAGTCATTTTGATTGCCAATGCACAGTAAATGCAAACCATTACTGGATTCTAGTAAAAAGGGCCCAAGTGTCTTTATAAAATGTTAGCATTGAAAATGATAATAGACCAGAAACTTTGAATAATAAAATGAATATTATTATAGATGATTAATATCGAGATTGTTTTTTCCAGAGTTCCGGGTATGACTCCTAAAGGTTTCCTCAGAAATATTTCCTCAATTATTACTTTAAAAGGAGTGAAGCCTGTGAAAACTGGGATTACTTTAATCAGTGGGATTTGAATTAGAGACTTAACTATATGTATTGTTAAATAACTTCTGGTTTTTAAAAGAGAAAGAATGTAATCAAATGTATTATTTCTAATATTAGACAATAAGTATGTTTTCAATTAAATGATTTGACTATACACCGTATTGGCCTTGAAGAAGCCAACCAGATGATCAATGTGGAATAATGAATTAGACGAGTAATATCTGGGGATAATCAGGTTAATACCACTTTTTTTTTTGCTGTTTACTGTTTAATTGATCTCCTTGTCTTGTTTCATTCTCCCTATTTAGTGGTCTAAGGAAGAGAATAGAATTACCTGACTGAAATAATTCCTATTTATTACTTTCTCTGTATTTCCGGCAATTTGTTTTATCACTTGTAAAAATTTAAATGGTTATAAATAAAAAATTTTAAAAAAATGCTAGCATAAATTCTGCAGAAATAGCTGCTAGAGTAACACAACATACATTTACACCTACTCCGCCCAAAATCCTGAACATGCCTACTTTATTAAAGTAGCATAGAAGTGTGCATCTAATTGCATTACACATACTTTTATGCTTGAGATAATTTTATTAGAGATATTTTATGTGCCTATACTGGCATATAAGCCAGAAAGGCCTCTGAGGAGAAAATTGGATATTCCAGCTATAAAGGTGTTGAAAAAAAATCAGGAGTGTGTAGCAAATTTCTTTCAGTGGTATTCCCACTCTTTGGATCAGTATGCTACATGATTTAGATTGGAGTCGGATTATGATTCATTTCCCAAAAGTCAAAATCCTGGCTTTTCCCAGTATAAATGGTGGTGGATTTAAATGGGCTGGGGGTTGGTGTAGTAGGATAGTCTAGCAGCTAGCCCTAGGTCAAGTGGGTGATACTTTTTGAGGGAAAGCACATTGTGATGTTCGATAATTATTTTTGTTTTGTTTGTATAATTTTATGGTATTTATGTTTACCCTGTGAACCGCTTTTAAATAAATTGCATGCACAAAATCATTTACAAAATTACCTCCATTCTGTGCTTAGGATCACCAATGGTAACAAAAATAGGTAGGGATTTTTTTTTAATCTTTTCATCAACTAGTACAAAACAGAGCATGAAACATAAAAATCACCAAAAATAGTTTTAAACACACACAAAAATATTAATTCTGAAAACTTTTACATACCTCATCAAGTGAATCACTAACCAGGTGCATTCTTCTTACTTTGATATTTAGGAACAGTATGTCCATGTCAGGTCTCTTTCTGCGAGTAACTTTGTCTACTAGGCTTTGCTATTTGATATAAAAAGAACTTTTTGTTTTTAATGCTTAAGATTATATACAGTTTATACCACAAAATTTCAATCCTGCACATAATCAGTACTTTACATGAAGTCTATACAATCACTGACATTTTCAATAATACAGAAGCTACTCACCTGTAACAAATGTTCTTCAAGGACACCAGGATAAGGATTCTCACAAGTGGGTGATGTCCCCCCAATGCAGCCCTAGTGCAGACACTACCTAGCATTCCAAACAAATTTCCAAAAGCCTTTGGTAGGTCCATACATGCGTGAGTGCTTTCCTGCCTGCCTGAGTAGCTCAGGACCCACAGTTGAATCAAAAGGCATGAATAATGCAACTCCTAGGGGAGGTGGGAGGGTCTGTGAGAATCCTTGTCCTGCTGTCCTTGGAGAATATCTGCTACAGGTGAGTAAGTTTGCTTTCTGTGAGGACAAGCTGGACGTATGTTACAAGTAGGAATCCCTGGCTACCAGGCTCACCGAAAACAACAAAGGACAACAGGAACTTGCAATGGCGAGGCCAGCTAGAAACCAATCAATCTGAACTTATGTACAGTTTTGCAGTGAGAGTGCAAGAACAGAATAAAAAGGGGCCTAGGAGGGTGGAGCTGCACTCCAAACTAATTCTGTAGAACTGTCTGACCAAACCTACTGTCCATTCGAGTATTCCATTCCAGATAATAATGAGATGAGAATGTGTGGACTGAAGACCACATTGCAGCTCTGCAAATCTCTTCAATGGAGGCTGACTTCAAGTGGGCTACTGAAGCAGCCATGGCTCTAGCATTGTGAGCAGCGATATGATCCTCCAGATTGTCTATGGCTTTAGCCATTCAGGTTATGCAGTGTGCTTTCACCAGGATGGGCATGGGGTTTTGGGAAGAACGTTTGCAGGACGATTCACTGATTAAGATAGAATTTCAACACCCCCTTAGGAAGAAACTTAGGATGCATTGCATAATTACTTTGTTATAATGAAGCCTTGTGCAAGGTGGATCCACTACTAGGGCCTGAAGTAGAGGAAGACACGAGAATGGGGTCCTGTGGTAAAAAAAAAAAATCTGCATTTACCGTGGGCGCAGGAGCCTTGCTCCCACAGTAAAAGAAAAAAAAACCCTTGATTACTCCTCCTTCCTTCCTTCTTCCCTCCCTCCTTCCTCTCCATGTCTCAATCTAACCTTCTGGTCACATTTTTTACCTTGCACAGAAGATCCCCTATAGACCTGCTCGGGGGCATTCCGTCCTCTGCCAGCCCCCGTCTTCTGATGTAACTTCCTGTTTCATGGAGTTGGGAGCCGGCAGAGGAGGGAAGGCCCCAGAGCAGGCCTGTGGGGGATCTTCTTCGCAGTGAAAATAAAATGTCGGACCTGTGTGGGGGAAGGGGTGGCAGCTGAAAGCGGGCTGAAGGGATGGCGGGCTGAAGGCACCTGCAGGGGACAGAGGCAGCGCTGAGGGAGAGCTGGAGCTGAAGGGGTCAAAAGATACTGGACCCATGGGGGGCAGTGCTTGAGGAAGGGAAGGCAGCAAGGCTAGAGCTGAAGGGGACAGAGGCAGTGCTGGAGGGAAGGGGACAGAGGAAGTGCTGGAGGGAGGGTTGGCTGGAGCTAAAGGTGACAGAGTAGTGCTGGAGAGAGGGAGGGTTGAGCTGAAGGGGACAGAGCAGTGCTGGAGGGAAGGGAACAGAGGAAGTGCTGGAGGGAGGGTTGGCTGGAGCTAAAGGTGACAGAGTAGTGCGTGCTGGAGGGAGGGTTGGCTGGAGCTAAAGGTGACAGAGTAGTGCTGGAGAGAGGGAGGGTTGAGCTGAAGGGGACAGAGCAGTGCTGGAGGGAGGGAGGACTGGAGCTAAAGCGCTGGAGGGAAGGAAGGGAGGGAGGGTGAGATGCTACATGCAAATGGTATATGGACACAGAGGGACAATGCTAGACATGGGGGGAGAATAGGAACACAGAAGGGAGTGCTGGACTTGGGGGCATAGGGCCACAGAGGAGTGATGCTGGACACAGGGGAGGGGGAATAGGGACAGAGTGGTAATGATGAATGTGAGAAGATGGATACAAGAGATATGCTGGACAGGGAAGTATAGGGGACAATGAGAAGGGAGATGCTGAACATGGGGAAAAATAGGTATATAGAGATGGGAGATGGAAGATGGAAGGTGAGCATGGAGAAGAAATGTCAAATGGGCAGGAGACCCTGGCAAGTGAGTTGAGAAGCCAGAGGGAAACAAAAACCAGGGCCTAGGACCAACATGATTTGAAAAATAAAATGACCAGTCAACAAAAAAGGAAGAAAAAATTATTTTCTATTTTGTGATTAGAATATGTGAGATTTGAAATGTGTATCCTGCCAGAGTTGGTGTTAGACATGGCTAGGGCCCAGGGCAGAAATTTGGGAAGGGACTCCAAAGCCCAGTACCAGGCCATGCCTCAGCTTCCAGCAGGCGTAGGGCTCTCTCTGGTCAGGGGGCAGTTGTCCAAGTTGCACTCCCCTTACACCATTCCTGGCGTGTGTGATCTTTATATTTTGCATGGTATAAGAGGAAATGCATCTCTTTCTATTTCTTTGATGTGGCTTCTTGGAGTTTTGGTTTAATATATGTTATCATTTTTTGGTCAGCTATTATGTATTTGGCATTTGTGTTGTGTGTGTGTGACCGAGGTATTCTGTTAGCATGAACTTTTTATGTAGCATTCTGTAGTAAGTTGGCTTGTTCAGTTTTTCCAATAGTGGAGGGGATATTTGTGAGGGAGAAGGGAGACAGGGTTTTTTTTCCTTGTCCTGTATTGTTTCTAATTTATAAAATGACTGTTGTACAGAATATTGTTTCTTTTTATCCTTTAATAAATTGATTTAAATATAAAATCATAATTGTTCGAGGCTTGTGTGGACGGGATCAGACTAAGTTCATGGGGATGGGGACAGAGCTTACGAGGAAGGGGTGGGGATGGGGACAAACATTTTACCCCCCCGACTCATTCTGTAGCCTGAAGCTAAGTGACAGCCACCAAAAACAAAACCTTGCAGGTCAAATACTTCAGACGACAGGGAATCAAGTGACTCAAATGGAGCTTTCAACAGCTGGACGAGGACAACATTGAGGTCCCATGACACAGTGGGAAGTTTGATGGGAGGAAATTGTCAATAGTAAACCTCTCATGAAGTGAACAACTAGAGGCTGTACAGAGATGGGTTTACCCTCTACACAGGAATGGTAAGCACTAATTGCTCTGAGGTGAACTCTTACAGAGCTGGTTTTTAGACCAGACTCAAAGAGGTTTAGAAGGTATTCAAACAGATTTTGTAGGGCAAGAGAGGATCTAGGACCTTGCCCTCATACCAGATGCAAACCTCCTCCACTTAAAATTATAACCTCTTAGCAGAATTTTTCTTGGAAGCCAGCAGTATTCTACAGATACCCTCTGGCAGACAGAGGGAAGCAAATTCTATGCTCTCAACATCAAGGCCATGAGGGCCAGGGACTGGAGGTTGGGATGCAAAAGAGATCCCTAATTCTGCACTTTGAGGTTAAAAAGAAGCAGTCCAACCTCCACAGTTCATTGGAAAACAACTCCAGAAGAAGAAGGAACCAGATCTACCTTGGCCAGTAAGGCGCAATTAAGATCATGGTTCCCCAGTCCTGCTCAAGTTTCAGCAGAGTTTTCCCAATCAGAGGGATGGGAGGATACACATAAAGGGACACCCTCCCCCCAATTGAGGAGGAAGGCATCTGACACTAGTCTTTTATGTGACCTCAGTCTGGAGCAGTACTATGGCATTTTATTGTTGAGATGAGTGACAAAAAGATCTACCAAGTGGATGCCCCAGTCTTGAAAGATCTTGCGGGCAACACCAGTGCTGAGAGACCACTCATGCAGCTGCATCACCCTGCTCAGTCTGTCTGCCAAACTGCTGTCTTTTCCTACCAAGTAGGTGGTTCGGAGCACCATGCCGTGGCTAGGGGGCCACTGCCACATCTTGATCGCCTCCTGACACAAGGGGTATAAACCCATACCCCCTCTGCTTTTTGACATAGTACACTGAAATCTGATTGTCTGTTTGAATTAGTAGGTTCAACAGCCAATCGCAGAAAGCCTTTAGAGCTTTCCAGATTGCCCAGAGCTCTAGGAGGTTGATTTGAAGCTTGGTCTCCTGAGAAGACCAGAGTCCCTGAGTGTGAAGCTCATCTACATGGGCTCCCCAACCCAGACTGGATACAGCGTGCGGCAGAGGAATTTAGAATGGGAGCCCCAAGGTCATATGAGGTTGAATCTTCCATCAGAAGTGATTAGGCTAACTCTGGCATAACCGTGATGATATTTGCAGAACCCACCAGTTTGAGGTTACAAGGAGCAACCTTTCTTGGAAAAATGTTCAGCCTCCCTCCTACCAGTAAGTCATCCAGGACAGATACTTTGATTTTGGCTATGCTCTGCTGGAGCCAGGCTAAAGCTCATCCTTTACTTTGACTGGGGAGCTGGCTGGGACTTCTGAGTCTACTGCAACAGGGGATGTAGAGGCTGGGCCTGTTGCTGGGGATGGAAGGAAGGGGTAAATCTACACGTTTGAGAGCAGTTGGCACTCTTTCTATTCCCACCCAAAAATCTCCGAGATGTGGAGGCCACAGAAGGAGTGGGCCAAGATAGGGACTTAATAGTATCTCTTCTTGATGAGGTCTGCTACCTCTTCTACCTTGTCCCCAAAAAGGTTATTGCTTCAGCATGAGAAATCCACCAGCTTTTCCTGAACTGCTGGGCAAAGGTCCGAGACACGCAGCCATGAGAGTTTACACATGCCTATACCAACAGCAGGAAGTCTGGATGCCATGTCAAAAGTATCAAAAGTAGCCCGAACCAGTTGCTTTCTGCATTACTTCTGTTTAGTGGCTACCTGATGAAATGCTTGTGTAGAGCTGGTAGGTCTCATTACTATGCAAATACACTAATGTAACTTGCAGTAATACATCGCATGTTGCGTTAAGGCCAAAAATTAACAGTAAAATAACACCAGGTTTTTCCTGCGGTTATTTCACCGCTCAGGATCATTGGGCCACAAAAAGCTGTGTTCCAATGATCTCAGGTAGACTAAGCATGGTCTTCTCAGCTTCTGGGCCTCTTCTGGCTGAAGCCCCTCACTCCCCTCACAAAGTCCAAGCCACCCAACTTCCATTCTTAAGATAGCTCTCTCTACCTTTGGTGGTCTGGAGAGGGGGGAATGTCTTCAGGCAGGGACGATGATCGGTCACTCCTGCCCAGTCTGATGCTGGCTGTAAAATGGCATGACTACTACTAGGAGTCATGTTTCCAGAAACATGAGCCTCAACAGTAGTCGCACCATTTTGTAGCCGGCACCAGACTGGGCATCGATCCTACTCGAAGACACCCCCTCCCCCCAGACCACTACTGCTCTAAAGGTAGCTCTTACAGGTGGTGAGGGCTACCCTAGTAGAGAGGGAGAGGGGGTAGTGAGGTAAGTGGAGCTTGACCCTGGGTGGTGGGAAGATTAAGCCAAGGGATTCAGAAAGCTGGGGGGGGGGGGGGTGAGCCTGCTCTGCCAGCCCAAGGGTATTGGGCTACAGCTTTGTAGCCCAATGTTTCCAGGCTGCTGAAATGACACTGCTTGCGAGATTCAGTAACCTGCAGGACTAAGATACCACAGGTTGCAGAATCCCATGGGAAATCAAGATGCGGTAAAAGGTGATCTTTTACCGTACCTTAGTAACTACCCCACTTAGCCTTTTTATAATTTAAATGTTTTCAAAGATGCTGTTCAGAATTGCAGTAGGCACACAAAATGTAAACCACAAGCATAATACGGATACAATTTTCTAAGAATACACTAAAATTATTAAATTGTCTTACTCGTGCTATGCTTATCATCTGTTGCTCTGAATCCTTCTGAATGATGACCTTTTTTGCTGCTATGGGAATAATGAAGGGATACTGGCAGAAGAAAAACCTGTTCATAAAAACAGAGAGGAAATTGGTAAGAAAATGATAGTTTTTATTTACTATAAGGTAAAATTATGTATAATCATACCTGATAATTTTCTTTCCATTAATCATAGCTGATCAATCCATAGACTGGTGGGTTGTGTCCATCTACCAGCAGGTGGAGATAGAGAGCAAACTTTTGCCTCCCTATATGTGGTCATGTGCTGCCGGAAACTCCTCAGTATGTCGATATCAAAGCTCCATCCGCAGGACTCAGCACTTAGAGAATTACACCCACGAAGGGACACTCTGCCCAGCTCACCACCGCCGAAACGGGGGAGGGGAATTAACCCAGCTCATCCCCACACAAGTGGGGGAGGGGAATCCGTCCAGCTCATCCCCGCGGAGCGGGGGAGGGACACCACACCCGCCGATGCGGGGGGATCTGGCTTATCCTGCAACCGCAACCGCGGGAGGAGCTGACTGACCCTAACACCGCCGAAGCGGGAGGGGTACAAAACTGCCCTACAGCCGCACGAAGCGGGAGGGAGTGCCGGCAGAATTTTAAGTCTCAATCCAGCCCCGTATAACGGAGGGGAGAGGAATGCAGCAGCTCACTGTAACACAAACTCGTCTTAACTCTTGAAGAATCCAAGTGAAAAAACTTGAACACGAAGTCTTTCTGAAGTAACTGAAGACTAAACTTGAACCTGAAATGCAACCAGAATAAAAACAGTACAGATATCTGGGAGGGGCTATGGATTGATCAGCTATGATTAATGGAAAGAAAATTATCAGGTATGATTATACATAATTTTACCTTCCATATCATCAAGCTGATCAATCCATAGACTGGTGGGATGTACCGAAGCAGTACTCACCCAGGGCGGGACATAGAAATCCCTGACCTCAACACTGAAGCTCCAAACCGGGCCTCCGCCCGTGCAGCCACAGTCAAACGGTAATGCTTGGAGAATGTATGAGCCGAAGCCCAAGTTGCCGCCTTGCATATCTCTTCCAAGGAGACGGATCCGGCCTCTGCCATCGAGGCCGCCTGAGCTCTCGTGGAGTGAGCCTTCAGCTGGATAGGCGGCACCTTCCCCGCGGCCACATAAGCCACTGCAATGGCTTCCTTGACCCATCTTGCCACTGTAGGCTTAGCAGCCTGCAGACCCTTACGAGGACCTGCAAACAGGACAAACAGATGATCCGATTTCCGGAAATCATTGGTCACTTCCAAGTATCTGATGATGACTCGTCTCACATCCAGATATTTAAGAGCAGAGTACTCCTCTGGGTAGTCCTCCCTACGAAAGGAAGGGAGACAGAGCTGCTGATTCACATGGAAGCGAGAACCAATCTTGGGCAGGAAGGAAGGCACTGTGCGAATAGTCACTCCTGCCTCAGTGAACTGCAGAAAAGGCTCTCGACATGAGAGCGCCTGGAGCTCGGAAACTCTTCTGGCTGAAGTGATAGCCACCAAAAAGACTGCTTTCAACGTCAGGTCTTTCAGAGATGCCCTCGACAAGGGTTCCAAAGGCGGCTTCTGCAATGCTCTTAGCACCAGGTTGAGATTCCACGCAGGCACCACTGAGTGCAGAGGAGGGCGCAGGTGATTAACTCCCTTGAGAAAGCGCACCACATCTGGCTGCGAAGCCAGGGAAACACCCTTCAGGCGGCCCCTGAAGCAAGCCAGAGCCGCTACCTGGACTTTAAGGGAACTGAGCGACAGGCCTTTCTCCAGACCTTCTTGCAGGAACGCCAACACTGAAGAAATTGGAGCAGTGAAGGGAGAAAGTGAGCCTGCTTCACACCATGCTGCAAAGATACGCCAAACCCTGGCGTAAGCAGTAGAAGTAGAGCGCTTCCTCGCTCTCAGCATAGTGGCGATGACCTTGTCTGAGAAGCCCTTCTTCCTCAGACGCTGCCGCTCAATAGCCAGGCCGTAAGACCAAAGGGAGAGGGATCCTCCATCACCACGGGACCCTGATGTAACAGGCCCTGCTCCACTGACAGCCGCAGAGGATCGTCGACTGAGAGCCTGAACAAGTCCGCATACCAGGGACGTCTGGGCCAATCCGGACCCACCAGGATTACCCTGCCGGGATGCTTTGCCACCCGGTCTAGCACCCTGCCCAACACGGGCCAGGGCGGGAACACATAGAGGAGCTCTTGTGTCGGCCACTGTTGGAGAAGAGCATCTACTCCCAGGGATCGAGGGTCCCGTCCTCTGCTGAAAAAGCGCGGCACTTGGCCATTGGCCGATGACGCCATCAGATCTAGGCTCGGCTGGCCCCAGCGCTTCGTGATGTCCAAGAACGCCTGAGCAGATAGTTGCCACTCTCCGGGCTCCAAGGTATGGCGACTGAGAAAGTCCGCCTTGACATTCATGACTCCGGCAATGTGGGCCGCTGAAAGCTGCTCCAGGTTCGCTTCCGCCCACTGGCAAAGACTCATAGCCTCCTTGGCTAGAGGGGCGCTCTTGGTACCTTCCCGGCGGTTGATATAGGCCACAGCCGTGGCATTGTCCGACAGGACCCGTACAGGCTTCAACACCAGTACCGGGATGAACTCCAATAACACCAACCGAATGGCTCTGAGTTCCAGGAGGTTGATAGACCACTTGCCTCTGCAGGAGACTAGAGCCCCTGCGCTGTCCTTCCCAAGCAGTGGGCTCCCCAGCCCATCAAAGAGGCGTCTGTCGTGACGACAATCCACTCCGGGGTCACCAGAGGCAATCCTGCAGACAACTTGTCTGTCTGCGTCCACCAGCTCAGCGCCTTGCGCACTGCTGGGTCCACGGGAAGGCGCACAGCATAATCCTCCGACATCGGAGTCCAGCGCAGCAGCAGAGATAGCTGTAGTGGTCTCATATGAGCCCTGGCCCAGGGCACTACTTCCATCGTGGCCGTCATAGAGCCCAACAGCTGCACGTAGTCCCAAGCCCGAATAGGAGAGGCTACTAGGAACTAGTCCACCTGAGCCTGAAGCTTGACAATCCGATTGTCTGGCAGGAACACTCTGCCCACTTGGGTGTCGAATCGAACTTCCAGATACACCAGGGACTGAGTCGGGCGCAGCTGGCTCTTCTTCCAGTTGATGATCCATCCCAGGGAGCTCAAAAGAGCAATTACCCGGTCCATAGCTTTGCCGCACTCTGCATAAGAGGGGGCTCGGATCAACCAGTCGTCCAGATAAGGATGGACTTGTACTCCTTCCTTTAGCAGGAAGGCCGCTATGACCCCCATTACTTTGGAAAAGGTCCGCGGAGCAGTAGCCAACCCGAAAGGGAGGGCTCTGAACTGGAAGTGTCGTCTCAGGACTGTAAAACGCAGAAAGCGTTGGAGAGGAGGCCAGATGGGAATATGCAGGTACGCTTCCTTGATGTCCAAGGAAGCCAAGAACTCTCCTGCCTTCACTGCCGCTATAACAGAGCGGAGAGTCTCCATGCGAAAGTGCCTCACTTTCCAGGCCCGATTGACCCCTTTGAGGTCGAGGATAGGCCGGACAGAACCTCCTTTCTTTGGAACCACAAAGTAAATGGAGTAACGTCCCTTGCCAATCTGATTTTTTTTTGGCACCGGAACGACCGCACCCCGGCGGATCAGGTTGTCCAAGGTCTGCTGCACTACCACAGCTTGACCGGAGACTTGCAGGGAGAGAGTACAAACCCGTCTCTTAAGGGTTGGCAGAACTCTAGCTTGTAGCCGTCTCTGATGACTTCCAGCACCCACGCGTCTGAAGTTATAGTGGTCCACTCGCCCAGAAATGAGGACAGCCGTCCTCCAATCTGCACTGGGGCGTGGACCAAGGCCCCGTCATTGGGTACGAGACCCTGGGGGAGGACCGGAGGGAGCACCTCCGGGACGGCGGTCTCTGCGAAAGGAATGCTGCTTGGGGGAGAAATTCCTCTTGAAGGAAGAGGGGGCAGAGGAACCCGACTTGCCCGGGCGGTACCGATGGGCTTCCTGCAACCGTCCTCTGGAGGTATCGGGACGAGTACTAACCCGAGCCCTGACCTCTGGTAATTTCTTGCCCTTAGACGTGCCGAGATCGGTCACGATTTTGTCCAGCTCGACCCCAAAGAGCAGCTTGCCTTTAAAAGGCAATCTAGCCAGACGGGATTTAGAGGCGTGGTCAGCAGACCAATGTTTCAGCCAAAGCCACCGCCGCGCAGAGACTGTCTGAGCCATGCCTTTAGCTGAGGCTCTCCAGACATCATACAGCAAGTCTGCCAAATAGGCTAAGCCCGATTCCAGGGCCGGCCAATCAGCCCTCAAGGAATGATCCGAGGGGGAAGCCCGCTGCACCATAGTCCGGCACGCCCTGGCCACATAGGAGCCGCAAACTGAGGCCTGCAAACTTAAAGCAGCTGCCTCAAAGGACGACCTTAAGGCCGCCTCCAATCTTCTGTCTTGGGCGTCCTTTAGGGCCGTGCCACCTTCCACCGGCAACGCCGTTTTCTTAGTCACCGCAGTGATTAAAGAATCCACGGTAGGCCACAGATAGGCCTCACGTTCACTCACAGCCAAAGGATAGAGGCGGGACATAGCCCTAGCCACTTTAAGGCTCGTTTCCGGGACATCCCATTGAGCCGCAATTAAGGTGTGCATGGCATCATGCACGTGGAAGGTTCTAGGCGGGCGCTTCGTCCCCAGCATAATGGCAGAGCCAACAGGGGCTGAGGGAGAGACGTCCTCCGGAGAGGAAATCTTCAAAGTGTCCATGGCCTGTAACAACAGGTTGGGCAAATCCTCTGGGCTAAAAAGCCGCGCTGCAGAGGGGTCATCCGCTCCATCCGAGCGGGGATCCGTCTCCTCCAAGGAATCCGCAAAGGACCGTTGGGAGACCTCAGACACGCTGCCCTCATCTACATCGGAGGAGACAAATTCCTCCAAGGCCTGGGAATCAACCCGAGGACGTTTACCTCTGGGAACCTCAACCTCTTTACCAGACGAGGGAGCAGGGGCAGCGTTTTGCATGAGGAAAGCCTGATGCAGCAGCAAAACAAACTCGGGGGATAAACCCCCCAGACTGTGCACTTCCGCAGCCTGGGCAACAGCCCTAGACGCACTCTCAACCGGCGTTCGCAATAGCGGGGGAGAGACATGCTGCGCATCCAAAATGGCGTCCGGCGCGAAACTCCGTGAAGGAGCCGCGCGGGAAGAACGGCGCTTAACTTTAGCCGCTTTTGTGCCGTCGCCCAAATTAAGGGCGTTCATGGCATTAATGTCTCCAACCTCAAGGGCGGCCCCGAAGAAGCCGTCCGAGCCGCGTGGCCGGCCAAGATGGCGGAGGCGAGGAGCGGGGGATGGGCGTTTATGGCGGGAAAAAACCGCCACGCCGGAGGAACGACCGGGACATTCATCGGTCACTAAACTATCACCCATCAAGGGCGAGTCAGGTTGTAAAACCCCCGCATCCCCTCTAGAAGCGCTCCAGCGATCCGGGGAGCGACCCTTTGCGCCCTCGCCCTCCGACGCCATTGCCACGAGGAGAAGAATCGGGGAACCCCTGCCCGCTATAAAAAGGTAAAATTACCTGCTTGCCGCTCCGAGCTGTAACGAACTGGTGTCCCAGTGAGTAGCTGCAATGAACGTTTAAAGAAACGTCGAATTAAACGCCTTTAAAGACGTTTAAAAATATATATATTTTTTTTTTAAACGGAGCCAGCGGGAGGGGGGAGAAAAGGAGGGACCTGGCACCACCAGGTTTGCACTTGCTCAAAAGAGCCCTCAACCCCAGGCCTCAACAAAACCTAAGGATTAGGCTTGGAGGCCTAGCCAGAGCTGCTGCTGTGTGTGACCACCACCTGCTGAGATAGAGAACATACTGGAGGAGTTTCCGGCAGCACATGACCACATATAGGGAGGCAAAAGTTTGCTCTCTATCTCCACCTGCTGGTAGATGGACACAACCCACCAGTCTATGGATTGATCAGCTTGATGATATGGAACAGATTTTCATTTTAGAAATACTTTTACTACAGCATATTTATACTTATTTTAAAATCAACCCTGCTGAACCATTCAGACCTAGACGTTTACCATTATTACCTAATTATGGGGGGCCTTTTACTAAAGCTTAGCACATGCTAACAGTATTAGCATGCACTAAATTCTGTGCATCCTATTTTATACCTAGGGCCCCTCTAAAACTACAGCAGAAGCAAATGCCAAAAGTTTTTTTTTTCTTTTTTTGCTGCATGGAATCACGGCAAACATCATCTATTGCTCTCTTCCTTCCTCAACCTGCCATTGTTCTGTGAAGACAACTCAGGAAAGAGGAATAGTGAGAAGAAAAAACTCAACAGAATGCCAACTTGGAACTCTAGAGGATATAGCAGAATATAAGAACATATACACACAGATACAGATGGAAATTATCTGGCTACCTCTAATATCACTGAATGTTGGTGGTACCTGAATAACTTCCAGCAGTTGTTCTGTACCTGGATATTTAGTGATGATTTCTGGGTGTATCGGTTGGCGCTGAATATCTACGTATAGATTTAAACATTTGAATTTAGCGCTGATCCTGGTGTTTAAATATTGAGGGTATGCTTTTCTGTAGCTTAAGGAGCTCAAGGGGTCATAATATGAAGTTGCACTGAGGAAAATTCAAAAGGAATTTGGGAATTTGAGAAACTAATTTTATATTGACTCCGGCAGAGATTATAGGAGCCAAAACAGTGGCAGAGTCCGAGTGCACATAGGATAGTTTATCCATCGCTACCCTGAGATAATATTGTAACTTTCTTCAAATCAGTCACCTTACTTTCAAATTCTTCCTACTTTTTTACTCATCTATATGTTACAACTTTGCCTTACCCTTCACTACCAATTATAATGTTCTATTACGTATTGTATTGTCATTGCAAGTAGTATACCATGCCATATTTTGTATTGTTAATTGAATATTTTTACTGCTGTAATTGCCTATTGCTCATGTTTGATCTATTCTTATTGTACACCGCTTTGAGTGAATTCCTTCAAAACGGCGGTAAATAAATCCTAATAAATAAAATAACCATCTCTCTGACCTCATGTGCAACTTTATATTAGTCACCTTAATTTCTAACTCTTCTTATTCTCTTATCTACCTATATGTTACATCTTTGCTTTACCCTTCACTATCAATTAAAATGTTTATTACGTATTGTGTTGACATTGTTAAGTAGTATACTATGCCATACTTTTTGTTATATAAATATCTTTACTGCTTTTATTGCCTATTGCTCATGTTTGATCTATTCTTACTGTACACCGCCTTGAGTGAATTCCTTCAAAAAGGCGGTAAATAAATTCTAATAAACAAAAAGCAAAATGAAAGAGATAACAGTGAGAAGGAAATGGCAGACAACTGGCATGAAAGAAGAAATTATATACGAGGGGAAGAGGCTCAAAGCAATGGAGAGGAAAGCTTATGGAAGTATGACCACGAAACAGAAGGAAGTGAGGTAAGGAGAGATGGGCAAGTGAGAGAAAGTGAGAAGTAAAACCATTTTTGGAAGGGGAAGAACCAGGCAGAAGTGAGAGGGTAGGGTAACAAGAGAAGATAGCCTATAGGTAGGAATGAAATAAGAAGCAACAGACAAGGGAAAAAATCTGAATGAACAACAATGAAAAAAATGATATAGATATAAAACAAGTTGAGAAACTAAATAAAATTGTTTATCATTCAAAAGAGTTTCACTGAAAGACACCTTGTGTATGCATATTAGCCAATGTTTAAAAAAAAAACCAAAAACTTATTTGTGTAAGCACACCTTAGTAAACAGGGCCCATATTGTCTGGAAATTTTCCAAAATTCTACCACAATTATTTAAAAATTATTTATTCTGTCAGCCCCGTATTCCAAAGGCCTTAATCATATAGCATGACCACTAACTTCCAGCTGCATTAAATGGATAGTGCCTCTAAAAATTCTCTGTCATCACTATGGCACTATGAAGGTGAAAAATGTACATGTGTAAATGAGCTCATAAAATTAGGTCATGCCTAAAAGTACGCACATGGCAAACCAGCGTGTTCTTGTATGATAGGCATGCTGAGGAACAGAGTTTCGAGGGAACATGTGTATACTTTATAAAATGTGTGTGTGTGTGTGTGTGTGCATTGCACAAATTGTATGCACAGACATTTACATCTGTTTTCAAGGAGTTGTAATGCCCATACTTTCAGTCTATGTTTGATTTCTGTAGGATTTATGCTAATATGTTATAAAGACACATAGATGTAAAATTGCTGTCCTAAACTTAAATTCATTAGTGTTATACACATGAAGGACAATTATATAAACCAGGTGCTACATTTATTCACCCATTGCATACATAAATGTTTAGAATACTATCAAATACATATTTGGGTGTGTATATATGCCAGTATGCCTCCTAAGTGCTACACTGTAAATATGCAATTATTTTGCATAGCACATGTTTGCCGAGGGGTGCATACACAGAAGAGCATGGGTGGGACTTAGATGTGGCTCCTTCTTATGTGAATAAAACAAAGTTACTTACCTGTAGCAGATGTTCTCTGAGGACAGAAGGCCGAGTATTCTCACATCTAGGCAATGCCATCCAACAGATCCCAGTGTGGATTCTGCCTAACACATATAGCTATTAGAAAATTCTAGCAGCGTCCGACCACACGTGTGCAAGTGCCTTCCTGCCTGACATGCGAGCACAGGTTCCTCAGTATGATAACATAGCTGAAGGAAAACAATTCCTAGGGGAGGTGGAAGGGTACATGAGAATACTCAGCCTGCTGTCCTCAAAGAACGTCTGTTACAGGTGAGTAGCTTCTCTTTCCCCTTCTCCGAGGACAAGCAGGCTGTCAGTACTCTCAAATTTGGGCTTCCCTAGCTACCAGGCTCACCAAAAACAACAATGCTAGGACAACAGGGACTCAGAATGCTGAGGCTTTGTAGTCAATCAACCTTAAAACTATGTACATAGTAGTTGTGAAGGTGCAACCTATAATAGAATAAAACAGGGTCTAAAAGGGTTGAGTTGGATTCTAGACACCAAACCAATTCTGCAAGTCTGTTTGACTGAACCAGCTGTCACACTGGATATCTTGCTCAAGGCAGTAGTGAGATGTGAATGTATGGACTGAAGACATCACAACCTTACAAATCTCCTTGATGGAGGCTGACCTCAAGTGGGCTGCTGGCATTACCATGGCTCTGACATTATGAGCCTCGACATGACCCTCTAGAGTTGGCTAAACCTGGGCATAAGTGAAGGAAATGAAATATGCTAGCCAACTGGAAATAGTGTTTGCGCCGATGACTATGCCGATGACTACCCCCATCCTGTTTGGGTCAAAAGAAACAAAATCCTGGGTAGACTGTCTATGGGCTTTGGTTCAGATAGAAGGCTAAGGCTCGTTTGCAGTCCAAAGTATACAGTATACTTTCACCAGGATGTGCATGCGGCTTTGGGAAAAATATTGGCAGAACAATTGACTGGTTTGGATGGAACTCCAACACTACCTTAGGAAGGAACTTGGGGTGTGTGTGAGGAACTAACCTACTGTGATAAAACCGGGCAGGGTGTATGCAAGGAACTATCCTATTGTGATAAAACCGTGTAAGGTGGATCAGCTACTAGGGCCTGAATATCACCAACTTTGCAAGCTGAAGTGACTGTCACCAAAAACACAACCTTTCAGGTTAAATATTTCAGATGACAGGAATCAAGTGGCTCAAAAGGAGCTCTCATCAACTGAGTTAGAACGACAAGCTTTAATATCAGCAACATGGAGCCCAAAGGCTTCTATTGCCAGATTGGTGACATTGTTTACACATCTCTGAGGTGCTACTTGTGAAACTAAATTTAACCAATTTATTAAATACCATCCATTAGTGAGGAATAGAATTATAAATGTGCATATAAAAAGATTTTTTGAAGAGTGCCCACAAAATTAATATAATGAAAAAATTGAAAAAAAAAAAATCACAAAGCACTTAGCTTCACTTCAGCAACTTGGACAGACAGTTTCACCGCAGCTAAATGAGGTACCCCATTTTGACATCCTCCTCAACAGCCAAAAATACAGGATAAAGCATCTATTTCTGTGCTGACAAAACTGCGACATTTAGTTCTTTCTTCTATTATGGACTTGCGCTTGTAGACATTTTCCAATAAATGTTTATTTCCCCGATTTAAATGTCATATTTAAAATGCCCCTCAACGTGAACCAAATTTTACAAATTCAGCCTATTATTTAGTATGTAGTAAATATTAAAATTATTGAATTGTAGCCTGAAATAATATAAAGAACATAATCAAAAGTAATTAAGAAACAGATAAAATATTCATGTTTATACCATCTTACCTGTGTGAGTTCACATAGTACTGCCAAGTCTGATAGTCTTCCAAGAGATCAATAAAATCCAAAGTAGAATTGTAAAAATCAGTGTAAGGAATTAAAGGAGGATTTGTAAGATTATTGGCAGCATCTGCAACAAAATATTTTTATCAAAACTCTTTATGAAAAATAGCCTTTGAGCTCATTTAATCTATTCAAAAAGATTAAAACATTCAGAAAGCAGTCCTATGTTTCAATGAGATCTATAAGAAATAAAGGAAGGGAAAAAAAAGAATGGAATAAGAAAAAGTAATGAAGCTAATATTTAAATATATATCTGGCTATCTTTAACCAGATGTACAAAGAGTTAACCTGTATGATTCTTTCCAATTAATTTAGGACAGGTATATTTGAGATGACTAACCAGCCTTATTCAGTTTTAAGTCATGCCTTCAGTCCTGCCCATACTTAACTGGTTAAATTTTAACTAGTTTGCAGCCTTTCAAACTTAACCAGAAAAATCTTTTGAATATTTGCTCCTAAGGAATAGCTAGAAATTAATCATTAAACTACTGTAGGTAGTTTCTCAACCAGTGGTAAGCATGTCACAAGACATACCTGTGAGGATAAGGGCTGCTTGCCATACCTGCTCCAGAACAAGGAGGACATGTATATACAAAGAGGCATGCAGGGAGCACATTAGCAAAGCTACAGGGGTTGGTAATGGGATTTGATATACCACCTTTCTGTGGTTTCAATCAAAGTAATTTACATATTATATATACAGGTACTTATTTTGTACCTGGGGCAATGGAGGGTTAAGCGACTTGCCCAGAGTCACAAGGAGCTGTAATGGGAATCAAACCTAGTTCTCCAGGTTCTCAGGTTACTGCACTAACCATTCCAATCCCTGTGGCTCCTTCCTCCATGTACTGGTAGACTGTTTTGAAGTGGAAGAGATTAGGAGGAAGAGAAAGAGAAAGACAATGGGGGATCAACAAGTTCTCAGCCTTCAAAGCCCATACTACTGGCTTTATATATATATGTGAAAAAGAGAAATGGAAGGAAGGGAAAAATAGAGTTAAGAAGGGACATAATACATGAAGGAAAAAGGAGGGAAGGGAAGAGAGTTTTTGAAATAGTGAAGAGTAAAGAGATGGAGAGAATGATCGGGGAAGACAAGAAAAGGAGAGGGGAGATTATGAGGAGGAGGAGGGAGAGAAGGGAAGGAGGGAATTTGGGGAGACAACAAGAAAAGGAGGATAAAGTGAAGATACTTACCTGTAAGCAGGTATTCTCCTAGGACAGCAGGCTATATAGTGTCACATGTGGGTAACGCGGTCTGCATTGCCTGTTCTGGAGCTTATATCAAGCTTTCACAAAGCTCCTTGGAGCGCAAATCTTGCTCCACCATGCATGCAGCAAGTGTGGGACCTACAGTACAATACTATAGCATAGGAGAAAAAGACAACTCTTCCAAGGGGAGGTGGGAGGGTATATGAGCATAAATAACTTGCTGTCCTTGGAGAATACTTGCTACAGGTAAGTTTCTCCACTTTCTCAGAGGACAAGCAGGCTAATGTTCTCACATATGGGGAATCCCTAGCTGCCAGGCTCACTGGAAACTAGAACCAATGATGAACTACACCTCGCAGCAGCAAGGTCAGAACATAGATAAACCTGAAACCACATGCAAATTGTTGGATGTGTAGCCTCTGACAGAATAAAAATGGGCCTAGGTAGGTGGAGTTAGATTCTAGAACCAAGAGAGAAGAGATACCACGAAGAAACTCAAAGTCGAGGAAGAGTGGGAATGAAAACCAGGGAATCCAGAGATTCTAGAACAAAAAATAATTCTTTATTACTATCTATCCAAATCAACTTATGTTGGGCATGCTGCTTAAGGCATGCTACTTGAAGCAGGAATGACATATGAATGTGTGGAACGAAAACCAAGTAGCAGCCTAGTAAACTTCCCAAATGGAGGCTAACGATAGAGCCAGGGCTCTGGTATTGCGAGCTGTAAGGAAGGATCCTTTCTGGCCAACCCAGCCTGGGTGTAAGGAAAAGAAAATAAGCTGGTAGCCAATTAGAAATTGTGCATTTCTGGTTGGGATGAAAGGAAACAAAGTTGGGGGAAAATTGTCTGTGGCACAGAGGCCATTTCAAGGAAAAAGGCCAATGCTTACCTGCAGTCTAAGGAGTACAGCACGCACTCGCCAGGAGCATGAGACTGTGGGAAGGATGTAAGCAAGACAATCAACTGTTATAGATACAACCCTGATATAAGCTGATGCAGGAACTCAGGGTATGTGTGGAGAGCCACTCTATGGTAATTAAATTTAGGTTAAGGTGGAACCGCCAACAGGGCCTGAAACTCACTGACCCCACGAGCTGAAGGAACAGCCACCAAAAACAAGACTGTCCAGGTCAAGGATGTCAAAGTGCAGGAAACCAAGTGGCTGAAAAGGAATGCTTATCAATTGGAGAGTTTGATGTTGAGGCCCATAACACATATGGAGGTGTAACTGGGGAGCTGTAACAAAGCAAACCTTTCACAAAGCGAGCAATGAGATGCTGTGAAGAGATGAATGTATCCCCTACATGAAGAAGAGAAGCACTGAGTATATTGAGGTGAACTCCCACAAAGTTGTGTTCAGACAAAACCCAGAAAGATGTAGAAGGTATGCAATCAAGACCTATTCAGGGCAAGAAAGGGGATCTAGGGCCTGTTCACATACCAGGCGGCAAAACTCCTCCACTGGAAAGAGGAACACTTCTTTGTAGAAGCTTTCCTGAAAGAGAGCAAGACCGTGGAGACATCCTCAGGAAGATGCAATGAAGCTAATGTGAAGCTCTGAACATCCAGGGTGTGAGCACCAAAGGCTGGAGAATAGGATGTAGAAGAGATCCCTCGTTCTGCGTGATGAGGGTTGGGGAACACTTCAAGCTCCATTAATCTTGGCAGGAGAACTCCAGAAGAAGAGGAGAACTCCAGAAGAAGAGGAAGCCAGATCTGCTGAGGCCAGGAAGGAGTGAACAGAACCCTGGTCCTGTGGTCTTGCCTGTGTGGCAACATAACCTGCCACATAAGAGTTGTAGGTACAAGTGAAAACACTATGTATACAAAGGAAAATATGGAAACAAACAGAGCAGATCAATGATACAGTTCACAACTTTATTATAAGATAATCACCTGACATAGACTATGTTTCATCCACAAGGGCTGCATCAGGGGCTTGCAATCGAGATAAGGCTCAAGGCAGAACAAAAAGACCAGCGAGATGCCGTCCTCCAAATCAGGTCAAAACATCCGTTCAATGGGCGGGCATCATATGATTACATCAATCAGCTGCTGGAAAAAAGCCTCATCTCGATTGCAAGCCCCTGACGCAGCCCTTGTGGGCGAAACACAGTCTGTGTCAGGAGATTATCTTATAATAAAGTTGTGAACTATATCATTGATTGATCTGCTCTGTTTGTTTCCACGTTGGATTTTGCGGATCATCTGCCTTCTTGTTTTTTGGGACCTACAAAGGAAAATATCCAGCCCTGTTTCCTTCACAAACTTGGTATTTCTAGTAAGGTCTCTTGAAATACAGTCGCAGTTTCAGCAGCCTGTCCCTGATGTGACTCCACAGTTCATTATATAACAGTTTTCTCACGCGTAATCACAGTTCCAAAAGCCTGTCCAAGATATGGCTCCACAGTTCCAACAGCCAAGGGATAATTGGCCTAGCTTGGCTGGTTTCAGTTACTTCACATACAATCCCTGGAGGCATAGACTTGCAGCTTTCTCCACAACACAGGGTGCTAACATCTGTGCTATGGCCAACCCTCTTGCCTGGAACTCCATTCAGATACTGCAGCCAAGCCCAAACATCCCGGGATGATACTCACTTGGGGCTTCACTGTTCTGTTCCACTCTAGGGTTTTTAATGTCTTTTCTGCCTAAGCCTCGCCCTCCTGGATCAGCAGGCTAACTAAGCTATTCCCTGCCATAAGGTAGCTCAGTTCCAGTTCCAGCCTCAGGGAGGGAGTATACTTAAGGAAGCCCTGCCTGTCTTCAAACTCCAGATGTTAATGTCATCAGCAAAGCAACTTTCCATATTGAAATGGGGACAATGAGGGTTATACAAATCGTAATGCAATGGATAATATTATTCTATTCCAAGTGATGTTTGGTCTCTAAAACCATATAAGTGAGCATCATTTCCTGAAATATACAGGGTCTTCAAGGTCACATTTTGTTTAACAGGATGCAAGTTTTTTTAGCTTCTGAAGTTGGAAAATAAATTTCTGCTAGAAAAATCTCCAAGCTCTGAAACTTAGGTGAATTGAATACATAATTACTATAATTTTATTAAACCTAAATTAAGCCATCATAACCATACTTTTATAACAAACACATTAAATTAAGGGAATAAAGCATTACTTAGTAAAGCCAGAACTTTGATTGCTGATGTAATCCACCAGGTACATTTTGACATGGGTGGAAATTCTTCGGGTTTTGAAGGAAATAGACAGATGGAAATAAATTGCAGCAGTCTATCTACCAGCTGCTTGAATCTTCTATGAAACATCCTAGGAAATAAAAGTTGTAATTAAACAAATGTCAGTACTATACCAATGGTAAGCTTTGTTTCTAGAGTGTTGAATACCCATACATAATCGAAATTATTATTTAGACACCATAAAATACAAAATCTATTTTAGTTGTTACATTTAAAAAAAATTGTACATGAATAATTTCACTGTACAATTCTCTAATCGTATCAATTCATAGCAAGCAAAAATTACAATCATTTCTACAGTGTTGAATACCCATACACAGGGCTTTTTTGTGGGGGTACTTGGGGGTACTGAGTACCGGCACCTTTTCCATTGTCTGCTATAATTGACCCATGGACCCCAAGTTTTAATGAAAGAGTTCAAGCTCTACACACCAATTCGGCCTTGTCATAGATTCTGTGACTGGTTGCAGAGGGCCTGGCTATTATAGGGTGGGTCCCTCAGTGATCACCCCACCCCTGAAGGGTGATCTGGCATTTGAGTATCGGCACCTTTTTCAGTAGAAAAAATGCACTGTCCATACATAATCATGAGAGATGTTATATTAATGTCTACATTTTCAGAACTTAATGTAGTAAAACTTGTTTCATTAAAATTTAGAATTAGACACCATAAAACATAAAAATACAAAATCTGTTACATTTTTAAAAAAATTTGTACATGAATAATTTCACTGTACAATTCTCTAATCTTATCAATTCATAGCAAGCAAAAATTACAATCATTTTTAATACTACACTGCATATTTGGCTAACTTCTCAAATCTTCATTTGAGAACTATGAAAACTGAATGGTTTAGTAGAGTACTACAAGTACATAGAACCTCTTTCTCTTGTGCCATGAGCTGCTGCTAAGTCACTGTTACTATTGGCTCATTGATACTAGTAGTCATGTGTCAAAGTTCCTCAGAAAGCTTCTCACTCTGCTAAATCTCTTAGGGATGCCATCCACTTTGCTCCAAACCTTAGTATTATCTGCAAAAAGACAAAAACCTTTCCTACTAGCCACTCCACAATATCCCTCACAAAGATATTGAGCAGATCCAGCCCCATGAAGTATCCTAGAAGTGCTCTACCCATTAACTATCTTTCTTCAGAGTGATCTTTATTTAACATCAGTTCTTCACAACTTTCATCATTTGTTTTTATGCAGTTGGTATTTAACCTAGGAGAAGGGTGGGAAAACTTCTCTTCACTGGAGCACATTTATGGTTCTTGCCTGCTCTAGAAACTA